>NC_135311.1:77315754-82578254 GCF_048772815.1 Callospermophilus lateralis
ATTATATTTTCTTTTGATTATATGAATTTCAGGAAATTCCTTGACCACAAAGTAAAAATTCAGCTCGTCTTAACTTTATTAACTGAACAACCTGGGGCATAAAATTCAGTTGGTTAGATCATTTGCTACACTGAAGTTCAACTTTCTTATCTAAAAATTTGAAAATAATCCTTACTCTTCATTGTGACAATGACCTAGGATAATGTACCAGGCATGATGATGTCCAAATAAATGCCAATTCTCTTTAGAACCAAACTGTTACTACCATGCTCCAAGTTAATATGTACCATATCCCATTTGTAAATATTAAGTTTTATTCATTCCAGGCATCAGGTTTCAGAAAAAGAAGGCTGACTAGATGTAGCAAGACTGTTATTTATTAAAAACAGACTTATTGAGGTCCAAACAGGAATGTAATGTATGCATATTTATTCATACTTCGTATCTATTACATGGATGTTGGACTAGCAACTATGCTTTGAATAATCTACTGGCATTTATTTGTAATAATGATCCTATTCAATTCTGTATATTTAACTCATATAATTTTGATATTGCCCTCCATCCTCCAGGAAAGTATATGTTCTAGTGAAAACTTACAAAGCATTGTGTTGACCATTATCTCGAAGTTCACGCTTTCCATAGGCAGATGGAGAAATGTATTATTGGATATGCTGCATGAAGCTAAAGACTTTGAAATTAATAGAGACCTGGTTGTCACAGGATATGACTATACCTAATGGGTTATTAAAATGATTAATATATGTCCCAGTGGGACAGCAAAGGGTCATGATTGGGCATAAAAATGAATAATTAATTTGACCTATCATGGCAACAAAAAGGTTTAGTCCAAGTTACTGAGTAATGACTATGAGAAGAAGCTATGAATGTTGACCAGGTTTACTAGCTTCTGAAAAACAATATTTTTTAAAAAACAAAAAACAGTGTACTAAAATGAGCTTTGTGTTTGGTCTTGCTGCAGCAGCTCAATCTTTCAATGTTAAGTGGTATTTTGCCTTTGATTCACCATGTCAGTATGCTGCAAGTCAATTGCGTGAGAGGAGCATTAAACAGTGCCTTTGGGGAAAATACTGAACTCCTAAGGATGTTGGGATGAAAGATGCTTTGTAATTGCAAGAATTTATTATTAATTATTGTTATTCAGAACTCTCATTTTCCAATATTTCCCATTTTGGATGAACAATAGAAAGCGCCATTTCTGCCTTCCAAAACACAAACTAAAGATGCTTGAAATATTACAAAGCTTTGTCCCTTTACTATTCTGTATTCAGGGCCACATGTGAATAGATTATTTCTTTCTTCTCAGCAGCTATAAGATGAGCCATTAAATCTCTCAAATAGTTTGGATGTTTTAGTTGTCGAATGAAACATTTTAAAAATTCAGATTCTTTTTTTTTCAATTGTTTCTTTTAAAATCTTCCCTCTCTAGCTTCATCTTGTATATTACTGATTATTTCTCCTTAATATTATTATGTTCTAAATACTATCAAATAATGGACACATCCAAAAGACATACACAATAAAATAAGTTATAGAAGGGGTCCCCACACACAAAAAAAAAATGATTGTGGTATTTGTAAAATTTAAAATATATTAATTAAATTTCTTTGAAATAAATGACTGAAGATGGTTAAATACATTAGTTCTTAACTGACCAGTTTTAGGAAATGGGAAAACCAATCTGAGCAGCTTTAAATGCTATAGACAAGTAACTAAATCTCTCAGAGACTATTCAATTAGACAAACACAGAGTCATGAGAAAGGTCTTCTGTGGTGAATGGGGAGGGTGGATAACTGAGGAAATTTCTAGAAAATTACCTGGTTGATTAGTACTTGTAATGTCTTTGGTTATTTCAGTCTTGTTGCACAAGCACAAATTTACAGGTTTATGTATTCACAGGGGGAAGAGTACTATGTTAGTGCTCAGAAGAATATTTGCCTGAAATTTCAAGTTCAGAAAAACCATTCTAAATCACGGGATGCAATAACAGGTGTGGAGAGTTAGGAGAGAGGTCACAGGATGAATTAGGTTGATGGCCAAAAGTCATGGTTTTAGATGGGAGCATGAGAAAGTTCTGAAATGTCTTTCTCACACAAAGAAGGAAAATATTCCAAAAAAAAAAAAACAGTGAAATCTGTATCAGAAAAAGTAAATAAAATCAGTCTTCCAGTAAAATTGGTCTGAGAATGGAGTTAAAAAGCATTGTGGTTTGGGGAAGCATGGAACAGCTTGACCTTCTTGTGAAATTGTGTCTCACCTGTGTGCACATCCAGGCCCTGGATGTATTAATGGAATCAGTGTATGCCCATAAAGATGAAATATAGTGTAGCATTTCTCTTTCCAGGCTCTAAACGCTCTCAAAGTGGGACAGAGAACAATTCTGTATCCTTGCCACATCAGCTGCTCTGTGATATGTTCTGGATCCTGCTCCCACATGATATCTGGGGCACCTGGGGGGATATCATCTGGGTCCTTTGACTTAACCTATGTATTGGCAGGTGATGGGCAAAAAGGTTGAGGGTGAAGTGCCCTGATTAGGATGCTATGAATGTAACCCTAGATTGGACGAAGCCACTGACAGATTGGCTTGGCCTGGCACCAGTCTGCAGAGATCCTTACCGGAAGCAGCTGCAGCACTCTCTTCAAATATCCTGACTGCCAACCTCCGACGAGACTCCCAGGAGCCTGACCAAGTGAGCCAGGCATTAGAGAGAGAGCACAGAAATCAGCTGTGGCCTCTGGACTTGAAGGTAACCCACTGAATAGCAATGTGCTCGATTCTGGGGCTGGGTGGCAGAGAGATGCAGAAGGAGTTCTTTTTCACTTTCCATTTTGTTGTGTACATGAATCTAAAGATAAAGAATGGTGGGTTGCAGATTGGAGTAACAAATTGCCCATAAAATATATTCCTAATCATCTGGTGACCAAAAATGGGAATCCAGCCACCAATCACATTAAATTCATGTGACCTTGGCAAGGATTGTTAAATTAACCTTGAAAACAACAATAATCCCTTGGTAGCTCACCAGCAAGATTTTTGCATTCCATGTCTGTCACCATCTCTATTGTCGCCTCTATTGCCTCTCTACCTACTTCTTCTCTGCCTGTCTCTATCAGTCACTTCACCTTACCTGACCTCTTTCTCTTTATTAGTGTATTCCTCCAGAATTCTGCACCAATCCTGGAAGATGTGTAGGTGTCTGTATCATTGGCATAATGGCTTTATTTGCTAGATGGATGACAGTAGGTTCTTGACCAAATTAGAACACATTCTCAGAATTACAACTATTCCTAGCAATAAATTGAGTCTCAAACATCATTTCCTTTTTTCTCCCTCTCTCTAGAAATCAAGGAAAATAAACAATCAATTAGAATGAATTTTTGTGTCAAAAAATAAAGACGTTGACCAACCAATCAATCGCACAGTCTTTCTTTCAAGCAATATTTCTTCATGCCAAATTTTCTTTTGCTTTCTTTGGAAAGGTGAAAGTTAGCAAACTGCCAAGTGCAGATATTGTTTCCTACTCAAGGGAAAGCACTTCCTTGGAATTCATGCCATATTTTAAAATAATAATAAAATTTTTTTAGTTACCTCCTAAACTTTATGAATGAACCCTTTATGTATCTAATTCTGTAATTTCTTAAAAACAGATTTGTAATGAACTATTTTATGCCCTTTAAATAATTTAAAATCCCAAAGATGCAATTCTCAGCCAAGTCTTAGCATATACATTGATCTACCTGTCATACATTAGATTGCATTTTTTTACATATTCATTCACAGATACATTTTTAGTATTTTGATATTTTCTGCACTGGTTTGAAAGGGCTATTTATTATCACAGAGTCATCTTACCAGTAAATATTTATAGGCAGCTTTTATTTCCAGTTCAGGAGTTGAGCATTGCATCTTATAGTACCTCAAAAAGCATTGTTGATTTGCTATTTTAGCTTTTGATAGAGAGTGTGTTTATGGCATGGCTGTGGGAGGTTTCTTCTTTAATAATTTACAAAATTACCTGCAGTAAAATCTTCACCTGTTCTTTGTTTTCTTAGCCCCACAAAATTGGAATTACATATAAAATCTTTCCTCCAGGAGATTTATGTCTACCACAGAAAGAAAATCTCCACTTAAATTTTTATGAAACATCAAAATTACGGTCTGCTTTAGCAAAACAATACAAAGGAGCCTTCGTTGGGCAAGGAGTATTTCCAATATTTGAAGACATCATTCTTTATCTCCCATTTAATCTTTATTTTCCTGTGGCAGCTTCTTTCCTTGTTTCATTGATTCCCCTGTGTGTGTGTGCAGTGTGCTAATTTGTCTTTCATTACAGAAAGTTCCAAGTGCCAACCACAGGGGCTAACCCCAGCCAGAAGACAAGCCTTTCAGATGGCCCTGCTTTTCACAGTTTAATTTGAAGTTGTCACATGAAAGGACTGAGGTCCAGTTTCTTTCTTTTTCCCAGAACTGACCACTCCATTCTTGAAGAGGGCAGTGAACAGGCAACCTGGTGGCCCCAATTTAGCTGCACATAGAAGTGGAGAAGTCCTTCACTGTGATTCGGATTTAAAACTCTCTTTATTGAATTATGTTTTAATAAAGGGTTTATATAACATCCACAGAGCAGTTATCAATTAATTACCCATGGAAATTTAGGGGATGTTACACAGTGGTAGTTATCATACCCAGGGCATTAGACATATGTTACATAAAAGGTGCAGTCACCTTGAAATTATATTGGCAAGGCTGCCTTTTTCCTATGGAATATTATACATTCTAATGTAAAAATGAAGTTAAAAACCTATTAGGCGATGGGACTGGCATGTTCCAAATGGTTTAAAGCAGGCTTATACACATTTTCAGAACGCTCTGTGGGAAATCTTAGGAAATTGTGCTCACTGGTTGAGAAATTTCTTGAGTTCTTTGGTCACTCCTACCTTCCACGGGTTTGGGGATTTGTATTTAGAGAACAAATAGACAGCACATTTAGAACCCTGACCTCAACTGATTCACCCCATGGATCCAGAGCCACCTGCAGATCCAGTGTCAGCCTGGGGGAGGCAATGTGCCTCTCTCCAGGCAAGAGTAGCTCTCAGCACTAAGAGCTTCACTTCTTGCACCAGCTTGGTTGGCATTGGATGAGGAGTATTTCCAATATTTCGGGACATTATTAGATTAGCTGATGCAGAGGCCAGAAAGGGCACAGGTAGAGTGAACGACAGAAAAGACAGGTGGATAGAAACAGAGAAGGGAAGAAGGACTTCTAGGACCCAGACAGTGGTAGCAAACATGGGGAATGGCAGGGTAACAGGCAAGGTGACAGAGAGGAGACCCAGGCTGTTCTCGCATTCATGAGAGGGGTCAACAGATTTTAGAAGATTATCCCATTCTGTTCCTGCCCCCAGGACGGCTGAAACTCCCAGCCTCTGAACAACTGTGTCATGTTTGTGATGAAAGCTTAGCAGGCATTTGGAAGCTTTGCTGTTTACGTTGTTTTAAAAGTTATCAGGAATAAAAATTACCTCCCTGCCAGGCTGAAGAAATTAAGGAGTTACATTAACTACATTTGAAGCTTATATTCTAAAATATAAGAAAATCAAGTCATTACTTTGGGGCATTGTACTGCATTGATTTTTTAGAAAATTACCTCCTCAGTTATAGTTTAATTTAAAAATACCAGAAACCTGTTTTCATTTAACTACTCATTAAATAAATCTGAATGTTATCTAAGTCAAAAATTTACCCCCACGCCTTGCTACCATATAAACAAAAAGAATCCACCCCCTTGTTCAGACTTCATCTCTGACTATATCTGTCCCTAGAGAGTCATTACTAGACAAATGTGAACAAAGGACCCAGCCCCTGTCTTCAGGGAGTAAAAGGAGGAAGAAATGAAAGGAGTAAACACAGCCCAGGCTGATAAGTGATCTACCAGGGACCTACAGGAGTGCTGTGAATCTACAAGTCTGAGTGCCTAATTCTTCAAGCAGAATAAATCTGGGCAAGGAAGTGGGCTGAGCTCTGATGGGTTGACAATTCAGAGGCAGAAATAAATAGGGGTATGCTGTTCCATAGAGGAGATACACAAATCACATAGTAAGCCCCCAGGGTCCTTTCTCCTGTCCTAAAACTGATTATAAAAGGCACCTGCAGCAACAGTTGGGTTGGCCTCTGTTTCATGCAACCAAGGGTGGATAGGGAACAGAGGGGGGGTCCTGACTTTCTAGCCTGAGAGCCAAACGTTTCTTGAAAAAACTCCACCGACTCTAACTTGAGAGTGAAGATTAAAGGTACTGGGGAACCAGAAATGCCATAGATTTTGTATGAGAAACTTTCCATCCAAGGCCTAATTTTCCCTGTTGGAGTTTTGGTCACTCGCTGCTTGTCAAAAATAGCTTGAATGAAAAATTCAACTAGGTACTTAGGATTAGTTTTTAAATGAACTACAATTGACATATTAAATATGAAAGCTCACACTTGAGAACGAAATGGATCTGCTGAATAAAGATTATTCTGAAGGTAAAGACACTACATTTTGGTTAAATACAGTTAGATTAGCTGTCACGTGACAATAGTCTCTAATATTCAACAGTGCCGTCATATCCCTAAGAGCCTTGAAAAAATATCTGAGAGTTTAGAAAGACAGGTACACGTTTATGGTCATTTTACCACACAGACTTTTGATTTATCCACAGCTGCCTAGATCACCAATGGCAAAATTGCCCAAGTGTCCAGATTCCTAATACATGAGCCTGGTATTAGGGTTCTTCAGTGAGACAGTACCAACAGGCCAGATGGTTAGTTAGATAAACAGATGGTAGGGGACTTATTAGGGCAATGGGCATATGTGATCGTGGAGTCCAAGGTGTCCCACCACAGGCCTTCTGCAAATTGGTGACTCTGAGATGCTGAGTCCAAGTCCAAAGGCCTAAGAACCAAGGAAGTCAACAGTGTGAGTCCCACTCTGAGACAAAAGGCCTGAAAAGCCAGGGGCACATTGGTGCAAGCCCTGAGGTCCAAAGGTGGGAGACCCTGAAGCCCGGATGCCTGAGGGTAAGAGAGATCCCAGCTGCAGGAGAGAGAGACTGCACCTTTCTGTGCCCTTTTGTTCAAACCAGTCCCCCAGTAAATTGGATGGTGCCCACCCACACTGAAGGAAGATGTTCCCCACTCTGTCCACAACTCACATGCTGATCTCCCCCAGAAACACCCACAAGTAATGCTTTACCAGCTCTCTAAGCTTAATCCAGTCCTGTTGGCACCTGCAATCAACCATCACAAGCCTCCATTCTGAAGTCCATACATCAGACAAAAAAAGGTAACGAACTTTTCTGAAGGCAAATTTTAAAGTAAGATTTTTGAACTCTCTTTTAAAAAACTTCCTTTCATACTATGTGAAAATGAGAAGTTTCCACTACTTGAACCTATCTCTCCTCTTGTACATACAGGATTTGTCATTTTCTTGCCAGTTGCAGATCATGGAATTACTTAAAGTCGACAAGAGAATTCAGAGCTGGCAAAATTCTGGGGCTGCCCTGGAGAGCAGCTGACAAGTTCTTGTCTATGACATTTAACAAAGATTTGGGAGATGGAAAGAAATCGATGCTTATGTTAAAATGTAAAATCATCATCATCATCATGTAAAATTAGAGGAAGTCAGAAAAGAAGCATAGTTCAAGTCCAATAATTTGGACTACAAAGTAATCTACATAGTTCCTAGAAGCATTGGTTCTTCGCTTTCATTCATGTTGTTCTTTGAATTTATTGAATGATTGTTAAGTTTGTACTTATTTTTGATTCCTACACTTATGGTTGATATTAATTATAAATTTTATCACTTTATTTATAAATATATATTTTATTTTGCTTATTGTTTTGTAGGTTTTTGTTTGCTGAGGTGGTGGCAGGTTTTTTGTTTATTTATTTGTTTTCAGGGGGTGTTTGTTTTGTTTTAGGTGTGTCTGTGTGTATATATGTGGTATGGGGGATTGAACCAAGGGTCTTGCCCATGCTAGGCAAGCACTGTACCATTGAGCAACATGTCCAGCTTTTTTTTTTTTTTTTTTTTTTTTTGAGACAGGGTCTTACTAAGTTATGGAGGCTGTCCTGAACTTGCAATCCTCCTGGCTCAGCCTCCCTACTATCTGGGATGACAGGTGTGCTCCACTACACTGGGCACAGCTCTTTATTTTTAACAAATTTTACATATTACTTTTGGTTCCATGTTTGAAGTGTAAATATATTAACAATTTGCAAATAGACTCCTGTTCCATACTTAGAATATATGTTTAGGAAATAAAATCAAACTAAGATATATTACACAGGTAACAGCTTGTAAAGAACTAATTAATAACAGATTTCTACTTATTATTGTTTTGACTTTGGATAATTCATTTTGTTCTTCGTCCTACTGATTCAGACTGTCATCTGAATAGTTAGTTGTTAGGACTGAAAGGGTAACTGCCACTAGAAATCTGTGAATTAATATATTTTATAGTGTTAAGGAAATTGTTTAGAAATCTCTTGCCTCACACACTTATATGGTTGCTGTATTACTTCTTAGACTGCTATACAAATCAGCACAAATTTAGTGGCTTGAAAGGGCAGAAATGTATTCTCTCACATTTCCAGAGGGCAGACATCTGAAGTTAAGATGGCAGCAGGGCCTTCCTCCCCTGCAGGCTTCCTGGGAGGATCCTGCCTTGCTCTCCCATCATCTGGTGGCTCCGATCATTCCTTGGCTTGTGGCTGCATCACTGCAATCTTTGCCTGTGTTTTCACAAAACCTTCCCTTCTCTGAGCAGCTCTCCTTTGTGTCTCTTGTAGGACACTTATCATTGGATTTAGGGTACACTTGTCTAATCCAGTATGATCTCATTTCAAGATCTTTAACTTCCTTATGTTTGCAAAAAAAGACCCTTTTCCCAAATAATATCCAGGTGTTCCTATCACCTTCAATGCTTTCACCCACCCAGATCTCACTATTGCCTGGCTAGATTATACTACTAGTGCAGAGTAGGGTCTCGAAGAAGCTGAGTCCTTGATCCCATTGCAAAGTCCCTGTCACATGGACCCTGTGAGTGGGAAGGAAAAGCTCTGGGAGAAGCTTCTATTTGTCTCAATCTTGTTGAAGAAGACTGAATGTCTGACTGTATATAGCCTGGAACACCATTACTACTGGTTTCTTCTTTTGGCACAAATTTTACCTAGAAGTTTTATCAACCAACTACATGTGTCGATTGTACGAGAAATTCAGCAGCCGCTATTGAAATCATGTCCTCCTTCTGGAGTTTCTCTCATTTGCCTCAACAGCAACTTTTTCCTATTAGGTTGGATCAACAGGTTTTCATTTGGGATATTTGTTCATTTTTTCATACTTCCGGGCCTCCCTCCGAAATTGGCAAGACCCACTTTTAAGAGATATTTTCCAAAGACGTCCATTATGGCCTCTTTTTCAAAGAAAGCAACTGCCTTGGAAAAAAAAAACCTACTTGTTGAACCTATTTGTTCAAATTTTAGATTTTTTTTTATGAGTCTGAAATAGATAAAAGTTGCAGTTCAACATTTTTCACTTGTGGGGTTGAGCACTAGAAGACTTTACTGTTTGTTTGTTTGTTTGTTTTTTAATATTTTCAGGACACTTTTGAAGACAGCATTCATCTTTTAAGAACTGATGTGTAAGATAGAGGCCAGGTAAGGAAGCCCCTGTCTGCCCAGGCCATAGTTACCACAATTTTACTTTTCATCTCTCTACCTGATACCTTAGTCAATCCTAGCCAAAGCTGGCAGATCAGTGAAATTCCCAATTTAAAGTTGAATCCTGTTGATATTAACCAAGTTTCTATATCCTCTTATTTTAAATAAGAGGGTAACAAGTGCTGACTTAGAAGACAACAGAAGTTCAATTTGGGGATGCTTCTGGACTCCATGTAATGTATCTCTGCCTTTGGTTGGCACTGATTTCTATCTTTTTGCTGTGATGGAATTGTAATCATAGCCCCACAAGTTATTCCAGTGACTCACCAATTCCAGGAGATAAAGGAGAATCCCTGAAATTGTAACCACTTTGTTAGAAGCAAGGATGACCTGTGAATTCTGAAGTTTGTGGTTAAAGTAAGGGTGATATATTAGCCAGCTTTTCATTCCTTTGACCAGAATATCTGAGAAAGCAACTTAAAGAAGAAAATTTTTATTTTGGATCATGATTTCAGAGGTTTCAGTCCATAGTTGGCTGCCTTCATTGCTCTGGGCCCACATAAGGCAGAAGAGTGTGATAGGAGACAGTTGCTCAGCTCACAAAAGCCAATAAGCAGAGAGAGAAAGAAGGGGCTTGGGATAAGAATACCTTTCCAGGGCATGCCCCTAGGGGTTTACTTTCACCATGTCCTACCATTTTTACCACTTCCCAATAAAGTCATCAGCTATGAATCCATCAATGGATTAACCACTGATGAGGTCAGAGCCTTTATGATCGAATTACTTCCCCAAATTCCCACCTCTAAACATCACTGCATTGGGAACTAAGTCTTTAACACATGAGTCTTTGGGAGATACTTCATATCCAAACCAAACAGGTGGTCTTGTGGTAGGTGGACAGTACTCCTAACCTGGCGGCTTGGCCCACATCCACGTGGTTAGTGTTAAAAGCCATGGCAACCCAGAATTCACTTCTGGTTTCCAGATATCTTATATTGTATTAGTTTCATATTGCTGCCATCACAAATTACTATAAACTATGTGGCTAAAACTAACAGAAATTTATTATTTCCTGGTTTTGGAGGGTAGAAATCTAAGATGGTAAGTATGGCATACTTTCTAGTGCCTCCAGGGAAGAATCCTTGTCGGTTTTAGCTTCTAGAATCTGCCCTCATTTCTTGGCTAAAAAGCATCACCTACTGTCATCATGTCTCCTTCAATTTTTCTGCTTTGTTGACTATCACTATCTCCAACCAGGTCCTTTCTGCTGCCTTCCTGTGAGGACCTAGGAATTGCCTTGAGCCTAACTGATTAATTTTCCCATCTCAACACTCTTACTTTAATCCCATCTGCAATCTCTTTTGCCACACAAATTGACATATTCAAGGGTTGGGGGGATTTAGGCATGAGTACATTTGGGGGATCATTACTCTGTCTACCACATAGGGCCTTTGCCAGTTGAAGTAGACTCCAAAGGAGTAGCATTTACTAGGTTTTTGTTCAAAGCCAAATTTGTATTTTTTAATCCTTTCAAAAGGCACAAGTATATTTCACTAAATGTAATTGGTTTCTGTCTACATAGGCCTTTCTTGTTAAAATTTAATTATTGCTACCCTTAGGGTTGTCTTTCTTTAATTTTTCTTTTTATTTCCTTTTGCATACCTATTATTATTAACCCAGATCTCTTATACCTGAAGTTTATATCTGAGAATGGATTCAAAATTCTATTGTTAACTTCATTATATTCCTCCTTAAAATGGCTTCTGATCTCAACACCCTCATTTTTCTCAATAGCAGTATAATAGTATAGCAGTAGTAGATAAGTGAATGAGCTGGGGAGTTAATTGTATCTGAGTTACAAGCATGGCTTTCCCATTTAGCTAGTTGTATTCTTAGAGAAGCCAATCTCTCTCGGGTTCAGTTCCTTCGTCTATATAATGACACTAATAGTTTTGTTGCACTGATATTAATTAGCATACTGTGGGCTGGGGTTGGACTCAGTGGTAGATCGCTTGCCTGGCATGTATGAGGCACTGGGTTCAATTTTTATTGCTGCATATAAATAACTAAATAAAATAAAGGTCCATACACAACTAAAAAAAAATCTTTAAAAATATTAATTAGAATACCATGATGATGAAATAGTAAAGAGCCTTGTACATAGTAGGTCAGAAAATCTCCTTCTTTTTTTTACCTTCATTACCATTGCACACCTGAAGTGGGGCATACCTGCTCTTAGGAGAACTAATTTACACAGGATCAAGACACCAGACATCTCACCCTAAAGGTTTTCATTTCACACATCTCCATTGCTGTGCCCTGGAAAGGTGCTATACTTCTGGTGTTAATAATGACTGTTTTTTTTTTTTTAATCATGCAGGTGTTTATTAGCTGGATGTGGGTGGAGGGATGAAATATAACATGAGAGGAAGGGCTTTTCCTTAAATTTCAGTTTATTTTTTGAACTTCATTTCATTCTACTCGGCAGCCAACATGACTTCCTCATGGTTATCTCAAATCTCCACAAGAAATTTCTATTTTCTATATTTTCTATGTCCTCTTGCCCCCATTTCTCCAGCACCTGGCAGAATGTGGCACACCTATGCATCACCCCATAAATATTTGATAAGTTAATTGAGTAAACTAATAAATGCCTTGCTTGCTCCTGTGTTCTCATTTGAACTTTTACTCTGCCTTCATTCTCCATTACTCTTTCTCTTTCTCTTTGAGCTATGCTAATAATTTAAGGACCAGTCCAATTGCTACCCAGGGCTTGCACTTTGGGTAAGACATTCTTACCACTCTATAACACCTGTTCTCTCCCTGCTTCAAAATTCTGTCAATTTATAATTACTTTCTCACTTATCTAAGACTTATTTTATGCTATATTTTTGCATAACCTCTTCACTTGTGTTAAGTAGTAATTGAAAATTCCAGCCAGCCACAGTGGTGCATGGCTGTAATCCCAGTGGCTCCGGAGGCTGAGGCAGGAGGATCATGAGTTCAAAGTCAGCCTCAGCAAAGCTAGGTGCTAAACAACTCAGTGAGACCCTGTCTCTGACTAAAGTACATATTAGGACTGCAGGTTTGGCTCAGTGGTCAAGAGCCTGGGAGTTCAATCTCAGTACCTCTCCCCTACCTCCCCAAAAAGAAAAGAAAATTCCATGAGGGTAGGTAATACTTTATGTACTTCTATGACTAGTAGTACCACTACGTTCTGATATAGTAGGCACTTGTTAAATGCCTCTTGCATTGGCCTTCTATTCCTCTATGTAACATGCATTGCAAAAGAACCTTGGTTGCAGTTGTATCTTTCTACTAATTCTATCATTTTGAATTGACAAAATTGTTCAACCCAATTTCTTTTTTTCAATGATATTACTGATTGATATACTGGATTGATTATAAAAAAATCAAGTACAATTCTTATTTGCCATTTGCAACCATGAAGTGGTATATCATGGGGACCACTAAAATGTCATTGGTATACTAATAGCACTCTCAGGTCACATTTTATAGCATTTTTGCCTCAAGTTTTGGGATTCCTCATTGTTTCTTTCATAAAGTAATCACTCCAAGGTGTGTGTAGAGGCTGGATTGTTATAGCAAATGGCAAACTGTGTTAATGGGAGTCAGCAAGGAATTTAATTATTCTCCCAATTTCCAAAGGCAATGATGTATCACATTAATACTTTTCTTTTGCTTTTCCTGCACACTGGTAGCTGAAAGTGAAATGATGTCCCAGTCCCCAGTGTGTTTGCAAAGGTGTCATAAATTACACCTCTGCACTTATCAATGGAAAAGCTGTTCTCTCCTGATGCTACTTGTCTGTACACACAATGAACAGAATGGCAGAGTCTACAGAAGTAAAGCAGACAATGTATTATTCTGGAATTATTCTAGGAGTCATTTTTAAATTTGCAGATTTTTCTGAAGTGATTTTTTTTTCTATCAGGACTGATGGTTCTTACCCAATCTTCTAAGAGAATGATATTTTTCCTATCATATACAATCAATTTTAGTAATATTCTCAAGCCCTCTGAGATTCTGAAAATAAAGCATCTGCAACTTTACAATACAGATGCTCCTTCACTTAAGCCAAAGCCCTGTTCCAATAAACCCAATCATGAGTTGTGAGTTGAAAATGCATTTAGTACACCTAGCTGCCCAGCATCCTAGTCCAGCAACACAGAACACTGTGAGTATTGCTTGCCCTTGGGATCATATGGCTGGCTAGAAGCTGTGGCTCTGCATGCAGTTGTCCTACATCTCAAGAATGCATCCTGTCTATGGTGAGATCAAAATTCAAACAAATGCATTTTTTTTTTTTTGCCCTGTTGTAAAGTTGAAAATCTGTAAGTCAAATGATTGCAAATGGGGATCATCTCTAACATGAGTGGGCAAATGAACTTCAGTCTTGAAAGGAAACAAAATCCCTGGTTCCTAATGGAGTGTAACTGTGGCCAGTGCTTCCATATCACCCATTGAGCAGTGAAGGTGAGGTAGTATCACCTGAACTGATGGTCCTCATTGTGTGATCCATTCCAGCCACGTTCTCAGGACATCATGCTATGTGACCTTGGGCAAAACAAGATCTGAGCGTAGACCATGCAAGTGTCAAATACAATCCTCTTATCAGAGATATTCTGAGAAAACCAGGTGAAATTGCTACAGTAGTACAAATTTGCAGAAATGAAATCTTTCCCTAAAATAAAAATATTATACAATCAAAAATAATGAGTATAAAAAAAAACTTTTTTTAAAAAAGGACATTTTTGTATAGGACAGAGAAAAAGGGTAAAGAAGAGGGAAGGGAGGAAGGGAAGGAAAAAGGGAGGAAAAGGAGGAAAGAAGAAGGAAAGAGAAAACTGTTTCAGAGATATTTAAATTAGTTCTGGATATTGGGACTGTGTATCAGCTTATTTTATTTTGATTTTCTGCTTATTTTATAACCATATAGATTTGTAAGCAAAAAAAATTAATTTTACAAAAAAAAATGATCTAAATAAAAATGACTATAGTGCCAGAATTCTTACTATACATTTTTGCCTGATACCCAAGTTTTCTATTTGTTTATTTGCTCCAAATATACTTACTGATTTCTTTAGTTTCTTTTTTTATGAAAAGTGACTGGAAAATAAATCTGAATTTTGCTTTTCCATAATATTTATTTCATTAATCTCTCTAGACACATCGACCTTATATGTCAGATATGAATTGATGGTTCAACTGTTCTTCAAGCTATAATTTCTTTCTTAGAAAGGTTGAGCCTCTGGCTCCTTATGGCTATCAATTTTGAGGTATTGAATAAAAGATGAAATGCTAACATAATATTCATGTTGGTTTTGTTGGGGGAGGTGTTTTGTTTTGTTTGTTTGTTTTTGGCTTGTCTAGATCTTTTCGTTTTCAGCTAAATAACTGGAAAATTTTTATGATGGCAAGAATTAATGTAATATATTAGAAAGAAGCTGAACACATTGGTAAAAGGAAATTGGGCCTCTATCCTGGATCTTCCAGCTCTCCCACCCAGGAAGAGTAGATAGGGGATAGACAGATGTGAATGTGGGAACATGAGATTAAGAGAATAATTCTACACAAGAGGGCCACTGCACTGACCCCAAAATGATTTCTTTTCCAAGAGGTGATTTACCTGCAGCCCTGCCTGGCTTAAGTGGACAGGCTATGTCACAGTCCTCAGCAAACTCTACCTGTTATCTGCAGGACAAATGCGGGCCCAAAATAAGACGTCGATAAGATGTCAATAATAAATGTCAATAAGAGGAACCCAAGTTACCCTATATTTTTCTGTGCCTTTTCACAGACCAAGTCCTGAAATGGAGGGAGATAAGGATAATTCCTCCTAACCATAAATTCCTGCAGAATTTATTATTCATAATCCAATGAGAACCACAAATGGAGAATCCATTTTATTTTGATGGGCCAAAGTGATCTAAAGTTATCATGGCAGTTGGGACTGGAAAGTCTAATGTCATCTTGCTGTCAGTCAAAATTCAAGAAGAGGACCCGAGGGGGACTCTCTGAAAACTTCTCTGGGATCTCCAATAAAACTAGAGTGAAGAAGAGGCACACTTTCCCTCTCTTCTCTGAAAGGTACTGCTCTCTACCTGGTAGGGTCCTCTTTCTCTTTTCTTATCCCTTCGATAAACTCAAGCCTATTACTCTGAGTGATGTGTCTGAAATCTTTCTCACCTGATCACAAGAATTAGGGTTTTTTTTTTGGGGGGGTATCTTTGTGTTGCCTCAGTTTCCCAAAAGACCCCAGCCATCTAACAGAGTGACTATGGGAAAGTAATTTAATGCCCATTTTCTTTATTTCCCCATCAGTAAAACATGAATGAGAACTGCGTTTTCTACTTCTTCAGTTATCTGATAAGAGGAGAATCTATAATAAGTAAGGAAGTCCATCTCAACCCATTGCCTCCACACTACACAATGAAGAGAGAGAGAGAAGGTTGGAAAAAAATCATGCAAACCTCATTTTTCACTGCCTTATCACAAAAGGAATATGTGATTTTTTATCATGTGACCTCAGCCAATCCCAAGAAGTCTGGTAAACAGCGATCCTCAAAAGCATTGTAATCTGTATAATTTGCACAGATGAGGCATCTTCTGTTTTCCAATGTTTTATGTTAAAACAAATGGGTGTACCAGAGATTAAACAAAATCAAAACTGAGATGTTTATCAGAGTTCATTGAGGCTCCTTAATCTAGTAATTTACCATAGGAGTCAGAATGACTCAATTCTCAACAAAACTGTGAAGCTTAGGAAAGTCATTGCAGTCCTGTGGTGTCTTAGTTTCTCCATTTGTAAATAGACACTGAAGTAGATGACATCAAAAAGTGTCCCTTTTATATCTCCATGTCATCATTTTTGCCTCAGTTGCACTGGAAAAAATGGAAGTCCAACAAAAGAGACGGCCCAGGTTTTTGTTCGATCCTCTGCTGCCATCTCGCATTTGAACTGGAGGATACCACTTATTCCTATTTTCAGGACTGATGATGCTGGGGTCGCACCTGCTTGAGCTTGCTGTGCTACAGTTAAGTGATTGAATGTCAAAGAAAAAGTTAGCACATGACTCCTAACACAGAAAATGGTGCACTAAATTTTGTCATTTTCCCCACTGTTTTATTATCATTACCTGTTGGGAGAAAAGTGATTAAGCAGTCAGTGTTAGCTTTACTTGCAGAGTTAGAAGAAACAGTGCATGCTGGCGGAACGGCGCCTGCTCTGTGATTAGCTAATGAAGCAGAGGGGAGAGTCAGGAGAAGAGAGGACAGTAGCCAGCCTAAAGCCCCATGCACGGAGAACCATCTCTTCCCCAGTGGAATTAGAAACCGGACCTGCTAGGTGGAGTTACAGAGGACACCTCCATTTCCTTTCTCTTGTCCCTAACCTCTGACCTTGAAAGAATCCCTTTATGAATCCTATGATTCTAATTTGACATTATGAAACAAAAATACACACAGCCAGAAGATGGCCGTTCTGCAAAAACCCTTTGTCTGAGTCCTAGAATCAGGGATGCAAGATGGTGGACACTGCAGCACTTACTAATTGTGCGTTTAGTTCTATTGCATCGTGCATATGCTTCTCTGAGTGAGTTAAATGGAATCAATTCCTATTGTTTCCCTGCCTACTTTTCAGACCACACAATATTAATGCGCTCAAAATAGAATTATCCAACCTGGGTGATATTAGAGCAAAAGCAAGCCTATTTTACATAAGTATTACGTTATGCTTTAAGTTCAGCACTTGTGGTTTTTGTGGAATGAACAGGTAGCACGTTAGAATAAAGGAGAGATTCAATATCACACACACTTAGTTCTGATGGGCTTTGGGGAAGAAGGGAAAAATGAAAGAGATCTTTGAAGGCAGTAAGGGAAGGTATTTGGCAAATAAAGGCAGAGGAAATACTCTAGACACAGGGAGGGGAAGGCAGAATGGTATGCAATTAGAAGAAAATTAAGGTGTCTCCAGAAGGAAGGAGAACAGGAATTAAACGAAGGGCATGAAATTGAATTTAGTGGTAAGATTAGTAGAGAGGGAGAGCGAGGAAAGGGTCCAAAGTTTGAGATGCTAAGAATAAATACAATGACTGGAAGAAAGAGTGACAGAGTAGGTCTTCCTTCCTCCCGCCCCGGTACTGGGATAGGGCCTCATACATATTAGGCAGGCTATTATGTACTCAGCTATTTTAAAAATATTTATATTTTGAGAAAGGGTCTAGCTAAGTTGCTGAGGCTAGATTTGAACTTATTAGCCTCAGCCTCCTGAGTAACTGAGAGTACAGAGTTGTGCCACCATGCCCAATTAAAGAATCCATCTCAATCTTTTGCTCACACATCCCATCTGTGTGGTGCTATTTCCTTGTATGTGAAATTGAAAGTACTAGCTCTCAAATTTCTACTTTTCCTCTACTTACTTGGATGCTGTGAGGAGCAAAGTTCTGTAACTAGAGCTCTTGTCATTTAAACTTTTGATTATATTTTTAAAAATTATCAAGAAGTCCTCAACTTTAGAAAACTTTATCAGAAGGATCTGTAAGGAAACTCAGTTTACCTGTGAGACTCGTTCATTCAAGAAACAATATTAAACTGTTTTATTAACTGCCCATATCAGTTTGAGTCTCTTTGTTATTTAGTTACACATTCAAAAATATACTTGGCTTTGTTTTTCATGTATTAAAACACACAGTTTGGGGCAGAATTTTTAAACACAAAAAAGCAAATTAAAAACTTATGAAAGCTCATAAGCAAAATAATCAATGCATTTCAGAATTATCATCAACTGTGCACATATACTATTCATGAAATGAAATCCTACCCCTCCACACACACACATTGCTGGTGATCAAACTCAGGGACTATACATGCTCAGCAAGCTCTCTACCAGTGAGCCACACCCCCAGCTCTGCAATTCTACTTTTTAAAATTAAATTTATAAGGAGAAAATGTCCTCAATGTTTCTTTCCCTCCACTGACATACAGTTAGTACTAGGTCCTATAATTTCTTCCTCCATAATCTCCCCAAATAAATCCTCCTTCCCACTCCCATGCCTTTCTCTTGCCTAATCTGAACCATTTCACTATTTCAAGACCACAAATCTCACCTCCAGCACCTACTTACCAATGGATTAAAAACTATGTACAATGCCAACAGCATACCTGTGACTGGTCACACTTCATCTCAGACACTCACAAAGGCTTGCCTAGAAGAAAGAGAAGTTTGTCACATGGTGTCCCAAATGTACTTCAGTCTGTCCCCCTGCTTTTTTCCAATGCAATTTTCCCCCAGGGCCTTCACATCTGCACACCTATTATGTTCTGTGCCTTAGTTTCTTCGTTATAGGAAGGGATAATAATAGTCCTTCTTTCACAAGGTTATTGAAGGATTAAACAAGTATCTGGAACATAGCATCATCTGTAGTAATAGTCTCATTATAATTATTATTATTTGCAATATAAGCCCAGCTTTGAATATGCAGACATATTCATGAATATAACCCTCATTTTCTCCTGTCATGCCAGAAATCTTATTTGCTGAGATGTCTCCTATGATCAGTTTCTGGGTTATTCATTTTCATATTATTATCTCATTTATTCATTTTCACATACGCTCTAAAAGAATACCTGCTTTTCATAGACCCCAAGGAGAGTTGTTTTGATGGAGCAAAAAATTTGCTCCAAAATTTTCTCCATTCATCTGATCTTGTAACAAATCAAGTACCATGTGTAAGTGGGACTGGTAATATTAGAGGAATATTTCAGTTGAGATCATGAAACCTGGTTTTATCATGCAGTGAAATCTATATAAAACATGCTTTTTAAGAGCTGTGTTGCATAAAGTCTGGATTTGAAATCACAATTCCAAAGGGGTCCTTGAGAAAGGTTTTTAGCAGAGCTCCCAACCTAAAACCAAACCATGTGAGATAGAAGAAAATCTTTTCTGTTTTTAAATATCATAGAAAAAAAATTTCAAACCATCTCTACAACCTACTATAAAATTGCTGTGTCAAAATACCCAAAATACTTTCACTGTGATAGAAATTATCCTGTAATATCTACCCCCTGTTTTTCTCTCTTCTGTAAAATTGAAACCAATTAGTACCTTTTGATAGAATAATAATTCTACTTTTGCATTTCTAAGCATATGTTTGTCTTTGATTAAATAAATACCAGCTTCTTTGGGTTTGCTGTGTAGGTCTTAGCAATCTAATTATCTCTGCACCTTTTCACTGAACCTGTCCATAAATTTCTCACATAAACATGCGAAGGACAAAACAGTACAAAGTATTCAGGGTTCATTTTTTATACATTTAGTAAAAATAGGAGCACAGGTGCTTTTGCTAGACATTTTGCTATGATGTTAGAATTGCCTATTTTACTAAATGACCCTGGAAATAATTTATATCACTTTGGTAATCAGAAACTTGAATACACTTTAATGTTTTATTAGTTATTTATTCATAGTTTTTCATTAGTTTATGCTTTCATGGGAGCTAAACATATTCATATCATGTTACCTGCATTACTGCTATGAGATAGGATCTTTCCCTATCCACACCTCTTTATTTATGTTTTAACTATAGACATTCTGACTTTGTTATTTAAATCTTTAATGCTCATGGTTTTGTTTTGCTTGCTAACCTGCTTTTTGCCGGTCACTTTAGCTAAATATATATATATATATATATATATATATATATATATATATATATATATATACACATACACACACACACACACACACACACACACACACATATACATATATATATACATTTTTCCCCAGGAATTCAAAATATTTTATAGTTTTATTTTTTTACACTAATTTCTCACAGAGACCAAGGATCTGCTTTAGGAAAAAATGTTTTTAATTAATCGCTGTGTCTATTTCATACCAGTTGTAAATAAGGTACATTTTAGTTACATAATTGAATTTTATACTAAGACATTAAGCCTGTCTAGATAACTTAAGTTTTACTAAAATATATCCAATATGAAATTTTGCATTTTAACCATTTTTATTTATACTATCCAGAAATATTAAGTAGACTTACACTGTTGTGTGACCAAGGCAAGAAGAGCCAGCGAGGCCTTTTCCTGACCCTATGGCCATTGTCTCTCCCAAAATGCAATATCAACTTCCTCTCTCTTTACTGAATTAATTTAGAAATGAAACAAAAATAAGGATAGGTTCAGTACTCAAAATATATCACCACTGGATGGTAAGCTTCTTGGCATCACAAGTGGTTTAGGGACCATACCTAGGAATAGCAACTTCGCACTGTCTTTTCAATTAAGCAGGTCCTTTTTTTTTTTTTTTTTTTTTCAGTACTGTGGATTGAACACAGAGCCTCAAGCATGCTAGCCAAGCACTCTACAACTGAGTGACATCCTCAGCCCTATTCTGAATCTTTCTTTGAGAGTGTTTTTGAATGAGAATAAGATTTAGATTGATGGACTTAAAAAATAATAAAGATCACTCTCCAAAATGTGGGTGGTCCATATCCGAATAGTTGAAGGCCTGAATAGTACAAAAGACTGAACTTTTTCTGGGCAAGAAAAAATTCTTCAGACTTAAACTGCAGCATCAGTGACCCCCCCAGCACCCAGCAGTTTGGGGACTTGTCAGCCTCCGTAACCTTTTTTTCCCACCAGTTTTTCAAATAAATCACACACACACACACACACACACACACACACACACACACACATACACACACACACACACACACTATTGGTTCAGTTCCTCTGGAGAAATGGAGATACAACAAATATCACCACATAACAAGTATTAAATTTGCCTGGGAAAATCCTTTCTTACTTAGACTGTTCATTTAGAGCAAAAATTATACTAGTTTTTGGATGATCAAACTCAACTGTAGGATAAAACAGCCTTCTCTAAGCTTTAGTGGGTGATAAAAATCCTCAAGGATACTCGACTTCATTTCAAACACTTACTTTCACTTCATGAAAGTGAATCTTCCTTACAATATTCTGTTAAACATGGGCCTAGGAACATTTAAACTGCATCAACTTGTTACTGTTAAATATTCATATTTTCACTGCCAAGCAATATTGTATTTTAATACCAATTGCATTTTTTTTTTTTTTTTTTTTTTTTAGGAAGGGAACAACTTGAACTTGCTGGAACAGATTACATCCTTGAAACTTCCAAACTTCTGTCACACTCCTCTCAGCTCTTTATTTCCTTTAGCACATATTCTACTTTTCTGCTCCTGTTGGCACTGTTTGTATATCAGTCAGTGTAAGTCAAGATGACGATAATTAAATATCACTTGAAGTTCAGAGACAGAGTGATTAAATTTGAACTTAAATCTTTCTGAAATAGGTACCGCTCTTGTGTTTCACAGAGGGGAAATTCTACTTGCATATTAGTAGGAATATAATTATCTTATTCAAAATACTAAATCTCTCAAGAAACAATACAATATTATCTCAGGTAAAAAGGGTAATCAGAAATTCAAAGAAGGTTTTTTCTTACAATTATTTTCCCTCTTCAGGAAGCGACTGTCCTTTCTTCATACACACACTTTTGCCACAGTCCAAGGATAGAGAACTTCCAAGGAAACCTCTCTTTACCTCCCTTAATGTGAAATAAAAAAGGGAGAAAACCTGAAGCCTCTGTGTGACAGGGAGAGAGACGATGAGGTAGCACAAGCAGCATAACCTGCTACAGACTTGCCAAGCCAAGACAGCTGCCATTCATTTTTTTCAAGAAACTGTAAGAAACGAAAAACACATGGGAGACTCCTGAGGTGGGCTGGGCCCTCTCCAGCACAAGGGTCTAATCCCTGCCCACTAGGTCTGGTGTGAGAGAAGGATGATCTTTACCCAGAATCGGGCATGGTGGATATGTGTCCCTAGATTGTCAAATCCAGCTTCGCCTATCAGTAATCTAATTCAAATTCACCTCCCAAATTGAAGAGCTATTCAATTTCCTATTGCACTGCAACTTTAATTCAGCCGTTTCCCTTATCCTACATCCAGCATTGATTAAGGAATCCAAATGCAAAACTCCAAGTTGCATTACAAGCGAAGGCTGTGCATCAGTGCTGAAGTGACAATCATCCCCATTCTCAGTGTGAACTGGGAGCAAGAGCTAATTAAAATTATAAGCTAGAGAGAACATGCATTGAGAAAGAGAAGCCATCCCTAACCAATAATTCCAGGGATAAATCATACTTGATTTGCTAACATATAGATGTGTCCAGGAACTATGATCTACAAATGTCTTGAATATGGTTCTAATCAATCTGCAGAACAATAATCAAGGAGGCATATAATTAGAACAGGCTCATAACGACAAGCAGCACATAATGCTGTGTCACCTTGAAACAGTGCAGAGCGTCCTGTCTCCCAAGTCATAACTGATATTAAATAGAGGCAGTTTCTTCGTCTGAAATGCACCCTGACAGACTTCTGGCTTTCCTGGTAAGGCAGTATCAGACTTACACAGGGTCCTGCTCAAATTTGATTGATCCTCCTGCTCTTCCTGTCCTCTGTTCCTCTTACGCTGGCCCTTTCTGTGTCAGATTGGCTTCTGACCTGAGAGGTGCCTCGAGACTGTAGCTACCAACCCCAGCTGGCAATGGGCAGTCAGTAATGAAAGATGACCAGACAGGAAACTGTGAGCTACTGGCCTCCAGGAGTTCTTGGTGTCACCATTGGGAGAGGTACGACATTGGAGAAGAGCAAGAGCAGTTTTCTGGGACCTTCCATGGATCTCATTCATTCCACATCAGAGACCAGCATAGTCAATCAGGAAAGAAAAACGTGGAGAGAAAAATAGTATTTGGTAGAGAATGACAATGATATTATAGCTCATGTCCACAGCTCCCAGACTGCCCTTGATGGAGACCTCATTTCCCTCTACTTTCCTCCTGCTGACCCTCAAGGATACCACGTGCATTCCTGACTCAGTGTCTGTTTACTTGCTGATGTTTGTACTTGGAATGGTGTATCTCCGGATTTTTAAGCAAACATCCCCCTCTTCACTATTCTAGTTTCCAACTCACACATCTATTCCTCGTCCTGCTCTTTTCTAGTATTCTAGCTAAACCAGTCTTCTCACTGCAGTGTCCCTTATCATTTACTCTTCACAAAGGTGTGACCATGCACACCTTCTGGAGCGACACCACTTGGGTTTGAGTGTGGTGTCTCTATTACCCACTGTGGGTCATGAGGCAGGGCCTTCAGTACTGTTGTTCAGCATCTTCATCAGCAAGATGACGGTCGTGAGAACAGTTGTTGGGTTTATTTTGAGAATGACATGAAGTAATACAAGTCTTTAGAATAGAACAAGGTCTGAAGGCAAGCATACTCTATCCATGATCATTGGTATTTTCTTCATAGCACCTATTGGTAGCTGAAGTTTCCTTCTTTGTGAGTCTAAATGTTTATGAGGAGGACAGGGAATCTGCTTTGTTTCTCACTCTGCCTTCAGAAGCTAGAATTTTACCTGGGAGAATATTTTACTTGGTACCCGCTATCAAATTATTGTATAATTTATTGAGTACTCAATAAATTATTATTGTCTAGACATTGAGTGATTCAAACTTCTGGTATACTGCCTTTGGGTTTTCAAATAAGATGATACTGGACCATAGTTTAGCTACTCTCTAGGTCTGTGATTTAAAACTACTTATTTGACCTATTCAAGTGTTGGTTTTATCATTTTTGAAAGAGATAATAATGTTTTACTAGCTGCACTAATCTCCCTCAAGTCATCTAGTGTCTTATCCTGTTTGATTTTTATATAATTTTCCACCTATCTAGAGTACTCCTTCTCTACTTTATTCATCTGCATACTCCTATTTATCCCTCAAAACCCAGCAAAATAGACTTGTAGACCAATGATACAGAACAGAGGACTTTGAGACAAACTCACATAAACACAGTCATCTCATACTAGACAAAGGTGCCAAAAAAAAATTGGATAAAAGATAGTCTCTACAACAAATGGTGTTAGAAAAACTGGAAATCCATATGCAGCAAAATGAAATTAAACCACTGTCTCTCACCATGCACAAAAATCGACTCAAAGTGGATCAAAGACCTAGAAATTAGACCAGAGACCCTGCACCTAATAGAAGAAAAAGTAGGCTTTAACATGTCAGATTAAGGAAGGCCCCAACTTCCTTAGCAAGAATCCTAAAGCACAAGAAATAAAGTCAAGAATCAATAAATGGGATGGATTCAAACTAAAAAGTTTCTTCTCAGCAAAAGAAACAACAAGTGAAGTAAAGAGATAGCTTACAGAATGGGAGCAAATTTTTACCACATGCACAACAGATAGAGTACTAATCTCCAGGATATATAAAAAGCTCACAAAACTTAACACCAAACAAATAAATAAAGGGGTTAAGGAACTGAACAGATACTTCTCAGAAGATGATATATAATCAATCAACAACTATGTGAAAAAATGTTCAACATTTCTAATAATTAGAGAAATGCTAATCAAACTAAGATTTCATCTCACTCCACTCAGAATGGCAGTTATCAAGAATACAAGCAACAATAAGTATTGGCAAGGATGTGGGGTGAAAGGTATACTCTTACATTGCTGTTGGGACTGCAAATTGGTGCAACTGACTGGAAAGCAATCTGGAGATTCCTTTCAAAACTTGGAATGGAACCATTTGACTGAGTTATCCCACTCCTTGGTCTATACCTAAAGGACTTAAAAACAACGTACTACAGTGACACAGCCATATCAATATTTATAGCTGCACAATTCACAATAGCTAAACTGTGGAACCAATCTAGATGCCCATCAACAGATGAATGGATTAAAAAACCTATGGTGTGTGTGTGTGTGTATATATATATATACACACACACATACACACACACACACAATGGAATATTACTTAGCATTGAAAGAGAATAAAATCATGGTATTTGCAAGTAAATGAATGGAGTTGGAGAATATCATGCTAAGCAAAGTTAGCCAATCCCAAAAAAACAAAAATTGAGCCTGCTCCTTGGCACTTTGACTTTTCACATTTTCTGTTAAATGGATGCTGATCCATAATTGGGGGTGGTGGTGCATAGGAAGAATAGAGAAACTTTGGATTGATCAAAGGGGAGGGAGGGAAAGAGAGAGGACAAGGGGATAGGAAAGATGGTGGAATGAGATAGACATCATTGTATGTATGATGACATGAATGGTGTGACTCTACTTCATGCACAACCAGAGAAGGGAAAAATTGTGCTCCATTTGTGAATTGAAGTGCATTTTGCTGTCATGTATAATTGATTAGAATGAGTAAATAAATAAATAAGTAGGGCTGGAGATGTGACTCAATTGTTAAGCACCCTTGAACTCAATCCCTGGCAGCAATGGATAGATAGATAGATAGATAAACAAACAAGATAAAGTTTATGAAGAGTTCAATTACTTGGCAAACAGTAGGTGATCAATATGTGTGAGTCACTACCATTATTATTTCAAGAACAGGGACTGTCTTCATTTCACCACCTACTTTTATATGTGAAACACACCATCGACACTCAAGCAATATATACTCGATGAAAGAAAAGTGAAACTAGTACAGCAAGAGATGCTTAGGAAAGCTTTGTAAGAAAGAAGGCAAGAAGAAAGGAATGGGAAAATAGAGAAGTGAAAAAACTGGCCCACTTCTCTGCATCAGATAAATATTTTTTAATTAGCTCAATTAATATTCCATAAAGGAGTTCACAGCCTGCTCCTCTTTGCTCTCATTAATCTAGATGGCTGCCCCCAGCTGAGAATAACCCTCATGTGGAGCCACCTGATCTGGAGGGACACCGGGCATTAGACATAGAAAGTCAATTAGAATATTTCCTGGACACAGGGCTTGAGGAAGTTAACCACAATCCAGTTGACTTCCTGATGACTGATGATTTTTCTAAAACTTAGTGTCTTGAGAGGTTTATGCTGCTTACAATTTCTTCCTGAAGAAATAAAAAGCTGCTGTCCACCGAGTACCCATCACATGCCAGCCTCCACCCTGAGGCACTTGACACACATTAGTCCTCATGTGCAACCCTTGGCAAGGTAAGCTGATTGCGATTTTATGGAGGAGGAAACAATTTGAGGAAGGTTAACTAATTTGCCCAAGAGAGAGCAAAGGCTTATACCTATGTCCATGTGAATCACAAGTTTCCATAACCATAATACCTCTACTTTATTAAATTATTTACAGGAATATCTTATCAGATGAAAGGAACTAAAATTGGGATTAAATATATAAGAAATGAAAATATCTTCAAGGATTTTCTGCTTTACCTTCACTTTTATATTAAAATATATGATAAATATATTAGCTACTATAATTATTGTATTGAATGATTGACTGTGAGGGTGTAATTTATTTTATTGAATTAACACCTTCTTCATAAGAGCCCTTTTATGCAGTGGGCAAGACAATGCAAGACATTGACTGGTTAATCAAAAAGTTGCTTCCTGAAAGGACAAAGGGTTTTCTTTGAGTATGGGTTTGTTGGTTAGAGTCTCAACTGTTTTTCTTACAAATACCTTACCAAGAATGCAATACCTACAATGTTCAGTTTTGCTTTCTCCAAAAGGGGCCACAAATATGTGGGTATGTATGTATGTATGTATGTATTTATTTAGTCTAAACTTTTTCTGTTGTTTCATTCACAACTAAATTAGAAGTAAATATTTAGCATTTCATACTTACTTTCCCCTCACTCATTTAATCAGTATATAATGTTTGATAAATTAATTGCAAAAGGCAATGCAACCACACATACATTTGGTGAAAAAAATAATATAATTGAACCCTGGTAAACATACTACTCTGCTGGTAAAAGATGTGAAAATGCAAAGAGTGGACAGCTTACTGGCTGGGCTCAGTCTACCAAGGGCTGCCTGTTCACTTAACAGAGGGTATGATGAGCCAGAGTCAATATGGAAGGTTAGTTAAGTGGGAATCCATTTGGAAAGCTTTTATGGTATTAATATTGCTCTTTAATGAAGAGATCCATTCAAAATTTGCAATCCTTTCTTTTCACATTTGATGTAATGTTTTCTCTGATATAAGGAGGCTGATTCATAGTGGGGTAGGGATGAGGGAGCATGGGAGGAATAGATGAACTCTACATAGGGCAGAGAGGTGGGAGGGAAAGGGAGACAGCATGGGTTAGAAATGATGGTGGAATGTGATGGACATTATTATCCAAAGTACATGTATGAAGACATGAATTGGTGTGACTACACTTTGTATACAACCAAAGATATAAAAAATTGTGCTCTATGTGTGTAATAAGAATTGTAATGCATTCCGCCCTCATATACAAATAAAAAAATTAATAAAAAATAAGTCTAATGCCACTGAGCATTTAAATGGAGCTGCTGGAATTGCAGGCCAGGCCCCTTGAATGGCCACATCTAGGAAGATGACAAAGTACATGGAAAACCATCCTCCTCTGTAAGCATTTGTGTTGTTCTAGCATAACTTTGAGGGTGGATACAGACAGGATCAATCCCTAGATTTTAGCTCACCATATTGTTGACTATCTTAAGTAGTAAGTTGAGCCTGCTCCTTGGCACTTTGACTTTTCATTAAATATGATATAAACTGATTAAATGGCTGTGGCGAAATGAGACTTGTTAAGGCAACTCTTCTAAAAGAATTAATAGGGCTAGGGCTTGGGTTAGCTCAGTGGTAAAGGACTTGCCTCACATGCGTGAGGCCCTGGGTTCGATCCCCAGCACCACATAAAAATAAATAAACAAAAACAAAGGGGATAAAAAGGAGCATATCTAACTTAAAAAAAGAAAAAGATAATCAATAGGGCTAAAATGCTTAAAATTTAATGTAAAATTAGGTGTGTATCTTGTAACCAAAAAAATAGAGAAAAATCATAAAAATGTCATCCTGCATGTCACAGGATGAGACTAGAAACATGAAATCAGTCCCGCTGATGTGTCCTATTCCCCATTACAATTTTCTCTCTGGATTCTTTCTACATAGCTTCTAAAATTTTAGGTGTCCTCTCTTTCTCACACAGCACTCCAATTACATGTAAGATTGAAATGCCTGAGACTCTCAATGTTACCTTCTTTGTGGTCATACTTCTTATTATTAAAAAAGAAAGTCAAAAAGAAGGGTGGGGGGAGGAAGGACACTTTTATTTTTTAATGTAAAAAATAAATATAAAATTAAGAGGAAATTAAAAAGTAGAAAAGGAGAAATTTAAATATAATTTAAATATACTTAAGTTTATTGTCCAATAAAGATTAAAGATAATATCAAAAAATAACATAAAATATACAATGTTTTTAAAAAGACATTAAGCATTGAGATGAAATAAAAGAGGAAACTCAGAATCACACACAAACACACACACACAAGAGAGGCTAAATACATAAAGTGAAAAGGTTATGTATAAAAGTAGAAGTGATTAAGAACTAAAATAGTGATAAAAATAGACAATAAAACACAACAGAGGATGATTAAGAGAAAAGGCTTGAACAGGAAAAAAAATGGAGGAGGAAAGTAGGGAATGAAAAACTGTAGGCAGGATCCAGAGGAAGAAGTTACTGGTATCAACAAGGTTATTTGGACAGTCAAGAGACAGTGTCTTTCTTGGGCAAAGGATCCAGAGTACAGTCAGATCCCTTTGCTTCTGTAATTCCAGGACTAGCTATGTGATGAGCAGTCCCTAAGGCAGTGCACACTTTTTTGTTGTTGTTTTTGGTGCAAACTAACTGCTACAGAGCTCCTGGTGGGACAGGAAGTTGGGGGGTCAATCTATGCCCAGTTGAGCAGCATCAAGGGATTGGGCTTAAGCAACTATGAAACAAAATTCGAATTCCTAACCAACCTACCACTTTTGGCTAACTTGAAGTACTTAGGTACTCAGTTTCCTTATTTGTAATAATACTCATCTTGGACAATTATGAGAATTATTGCAATCAATCGTAAAGATTAGAACTGAAGGTGTAGCTCAGTGGCAAGTGATTTTTCTATCATGTGTCAGGTGCTAGGTACAATTCCAAGCACCATAAAAAAAATAAAAAAAGGTGCTGGGGTTGTGGCTCAGTGGTAGAACACTAACCTGGCATGTGTGAGGCTGAGAGTTCAATCCTCAGATCACATATAAATAAATAGAATAAAAAGATCCATAGACAACTAAAAAAAAATATATATATATATATATATGAAAAAAAAATCATATGGGTCAGCATAATGCTGCCTTAATGGAGTACACTGTCAATGACCAAACATACAAAGACCTCCTAATCAGCTTGCCTTTCTAAGCTGTCCCATGTAACTCCAGGACCCCGGAGAACACATTCTGGAATGAAATGACACAATTTATTGCAATTCTTCACTTTTTAGAGCAAAAGATTAGGTTTCTGGCCAAATGCTGAAAACATAGATAGATTATGAAATTTAAAAGCCCTGAATACTGAAATATATATACTTTAATTAATTTTAAATAATAATAATTTTAAGAGTGTAAGGAAACTCAATACATGTTGGTTTTTCATATGGTTTTTGTGGTTGTTATAGCCAATTTAGGTGGGGAAATAAAAGCAAATAATTATATAAATTCTTAGGGTTTTTTTTTGGTCAGGTGAAGACAAGTTCTTTTCCCCATTACAATTACTTTCTCTTGGACTTTTAAAAGTCACTCAAAGGGTACAATCAGTAAACAAAAATAAATTTCACATACGACTACCACCCAGTTGATGGGTAATATTTTATCTTTTAGAGGTAAGTAGATTATCTTTTGCCAGGGAATTTTTTTTTTTTTTCAAGCACTTTAACTTATTTAAACTGACTTACTGGCGTCATTTTCCTTTACAGATCTAGAGACTCAAAACAAAATCCCCTCTATCACTGCCAGCAGAGAATCTGTGATGTATTAGGAATATTCTTGGAACTCAAGGTAAACCAGAGGTGATCCATGTTGGCTAAGAGTTTCTATTCTGGCATCAAAGAGAGAACATTCTGGTGCAGGCTCTGCCATTCACCACCTGTGAGACCTCTGGAAAATTTTCTTCTTTTGCAAAAGTGGATGAGTACCCTCCTCAGAGGTCTGTTGAGAGGATTAAGTGCAATAAAACACACATTCCATATAGAGCCTGAGATACTATTCAGGCATCTCTTAAAATAAGATAGGTATGAATAGCAAATTAGACAAAATCATTAGTGTCTTTAAAAAAATTAGAAATTCTTGTTTGGTAGTTCCTTTATTACAATGTTAAAAAGAATGTATTGTATGCTAGCACTGTGCTTTGGTTTAAGAGCCATATATTTATTAAGATTGATATTTCAGCAAAACAAACAAACAAACCCACAAATGAACCTTTCAACTAATCAATAACTTTGATACCTATCATTATTGTTCCTGGGTGTTTCTATATAGTGGCTGTCAGCCTTTTCTAGAGTGTATCAAAGTTATCAGTCACTTGGCCTAATACAATCAAACAAGAAAGCCTTGTTACTGTGAGGGCCAACATGCTTTTTTAAAAGCTTAATTCTGACGTGATTAAAAAAATGCTTGTGAAACTCTTCCTAAATTGAACATTTATCAGTAGTCTCTTTTGCTCACACAATATTAGTTTAAGATTAACTATGGCTTTTAAACATTTTGAAGAGATTGTGGTCTTGGAGCTCCAATAAGCAAATAATAGAAAAATGTGTGAAAGATTCCTGGGGCAGTAGTTTTTCTTTTCTCCACAGCAGTTAAGATGCCAGGAAGCTGGGGCTGGAGATGTGGCTCAAGCCTGGCATGCGTGCGGCTCGGTGGTCGATCCTCAACACCACATACAAACAATGATGTGTGTCCACCAAAAAATAAATTATAAAATTCTCTCTCTCAAAAAAAAAATAATAATAATTCTAGGAAGCTAAGTTGTATTGGGTTACCTGTTATATTGTTTCTTATTTCATAGAGTAATCTATGTTAAATGTCATATATCTAATGGCATTTCACACAACACATTAACTCAGAAAAATTTTGCCATTGAAAACAATAGGTTTTAAAAATCAAATTGGTATCTGGAAACTTTTGAGAAACAAACAGGAAGGCCATCAGGAGAAGGACAAAGACTCCAGAGAAGCCTTATTAGGAGATGAGGAGTGGTCTATTGCCAATATTTGAAAAACACTTTCAGTACATTTAATTAGCGTAATTACATGGTGCACTTACAGCTTGTTAATGCCCTTTGACAGAGATATGTTACCCTGGCCTTGAAAGCTGGGTGGCCATAGAACCTTGAGATGAACTTGGATAACTTCCAGGAGTTCCCATTAATGCTGTACATTTTGCTACTATGTACAATATGTGCAAAGTACATGTTGGTTAAAAATGTGATGTCTTTCTTAAACACTCTAATTTTTCTGCTTGGTGCATTTAGCTAACATAATGCATTCCTGTGATCATTAGTAGAATCACACTGACATAAAAGAAAATTCTCATCCCCCACCACTCATGATAGTTAAGATTGTCATGAATTATCTTCAAACCCAGTACCATTCACTTATCCTTTAGAACTAATGCTTCCAATCTGCCAATACATGCTGTTTAATGACCACTCCAATTTAACTTTCGACTCACTAGCAGGAAACATGTGATACAGTTTTTCACCAAAACCACACTAACTGTATTACACTGTGAGGCAACTCTCATCTATTTTCAAAATGCCAGGAACTCTTTATATTGATGTTTCAGATTTAATGCAGTAATTTCATGGAAAGAGAAATCTCTGGAACACAGGAACATGTGAACTCTTGTTACTAAGTTTTATTTCTAAAATACTGCAGAAGTACTAGCTTTTAAGAAAACTTCAGTATCAAGAAAATATGAAGAACTGTTTTTATTTTAGGAATTCAAACTAGTATGCATTCTTTCAAGGTTTTTGACTTAGAAGGTTTTAATTGCAATAAAAATTTTACTGAGTTAAATTTTTACAAACACCCCAATCTCACAAGAACATAATAAAAGTTAGTTTTAAGCCTGAGGTTCAAAGTTGAATTGATGGAAAAATACATTTTATCCTTTCTTATTTAATAATTAAAGCATCCTGAATACACCCATACAGTAAGTGCATGTGAGCTTTTCTTTTGAAATTTGGCAATGAATTTGTGCATACTTTTTTCTTTTGGGGGAGAGGACAGTGAGGATATTCTACCAAATAATTGCTGTTCCACTGGTTAAAATACTACATGTAATTACCCTCAAAGAAATGTGGATGAGTTGTAATTGACAACATATTTAAGTGATTTACATATATACTCTTCTACATAAATGAGTATAAAATCCAGTAAGATTAATATATATGTAGCATATTTCTTTTGCAAATAGAACATACACTTTTTGAAAAAAATAAAAACATCAATGTAGACTAACCTTTATCAAGTCACAGCTAAATAAATGAACAAAAGCATCCTTATTATTAATGGACTAGTAGAGTAACTATCCCTGGGGAGAGGTATACAAATGCAACTTTCTAAGTTCACAGTTGTAACTACCACAAAAGAAGTAATCGGGGATGTGTGAATTGTATGTACAGGTGCAGGCTAGACAGATCCAAACAAAACAGACTAATAATGAGTGCACTGGCATTTAAAGACAGTAAATTGGTAATGTTAAACAAATCTAAAAAAACTACCTTGTACTAGGGATGACCCTAGATGGAATTTAAGGCAATATTAACATCATTTATAAGAAATCAGTATCGAAAATGATTCTTTTGATGGCAAAGATGAATGAAAACTTCCAAATTCTAGTCTATAAGATAATGATCCATAATAAAATTACTTTTACTACAGAGAATACAAACCCTTTGGGTACTATTTACTTGTTAATATTGTAGTATAGCTTTGAGAACTGCTTCAAGAGATACAGAGATGGGACTAGTAAGCAGAGTGTTCATTGCTGCCTTTCTTCATTTATTCTTCTTCTTCTTCATCTTTTTTTTTTTTTAATTAATTAGCAAAATGGCCTGACACTAATTAGGTTGTTCACTAAGAAGAATATATTACAAAATACTGTAGTTTCAGGCACTGAAAAGAAAAAGTAAAACAAGACTGAAATTGTATTTATAACATTTCTTTCCAGCAAATAAAATTTTGTAAATTCCTGAAAAATGTTAGCAAATACAATTATGTGGAAATTTTTTTCTCAGAGGATTGATAAATTTAACTTCAGTATTTAGTGTCTACTTCACTGTATCCACTTTTAGGTACATGAGTATATACTTAAAATTCTTCCTTACTCTTTTAAAATCAATAGGCATGTCTAAGTATGCCCACAAAAAAAAAAAAAAAAAAAAAAAGTGATTTCTAACTTGATAGAAGCATTTGAGAGAACCACTAAGCTTTAGAAGAATTTGGAATAAATGCTCATGATATAAATAGGAAAAATCTATTTGTTGAGATTCAATTATATGATTTTTGAACTTGGAGCAAAACCTTTCAATGATAAGAAATACTGTCATTCACAGCTGTCTATAGAGATACTAATAATCCTCAGACTGTAAAAGTATGTTTTAGGAATTTCTCAATATACTGCTGAAAAATCAATTTAAGAAAAAAAAATTTATGATGCCCAAATGTGATGGTAGAAATCCCAAACCTTCTTTTATTTATTTATTTATTTATTTATTTATTTATTTATGTATTTATTCTTAGTTTGGGTGCAATGCAACACAACAAAAAAATACTTCTAATATATTTCCCTACTGAAAAGTTATCTGCCAGATTTTGTGCATATATAATCCTTTAACATGAAGAATGAACAGGCAACTTAATGGTATTCTTTTACATATCCATGGATTACCTAAACTCTGAAGTCACCTCAACCAAGGGGAGGAAGGAGTGGGAAAGGATCAATGTGTTAAAGCCAATTATGTATCATATATAAAAGTGCACATTAACTACTTGAAAAAATTCACATTTATTTACTGTCAAACCGTGTTAAACTTTACACTGGATATTAGTGATGGGCTCATTATTAACAGGTTTACACAAAGGGATGAAAAGAAAAGCAGAATTTTGCTGAAACAATTTACATTTCATTAGAACTTTATCATAAAATAAATTAATTACTAAATATAGGCAGAAGGGATATGGAAGAGTAATATTTGTTTTATTTTCTTTTTTTAAAAAAAGAATAGGCACCTTTTGTTCACTAGAAAGTTTGTGAGAAGTGCCCAGTGCCCTCTTTGCCCTCTGTTCAAGAATAAACAGAAGGATGATACACAATCTTTTCTAGATTTCACCACATTTGTGCAAGGCATGGCAGAACTGGCTTTGAAGTGTTTTCTCCCCATAAAACACGTTCTTTTGGCAATAAGAAATTTAAATGTAAGAATAAAGACTAACTGTTCAAAGCAGAACACTGTATACAGTGGAAAATAAGTGAAAACGGGTAGAACTTACCATGACAAAGTGTAAGAAAAAACATTTCATAACATATGTGCAACCAAGAGCTTTTCACAATATTTTCTTCAAACTCTTTTAAAATTATTTTAATGACAATTATATTTCAGTTGGACACAAATGTATTTATTTTTACCCTAGCAATAGAACAAAATATAATTTCTTTAGCCATTTTTTCATGAGAATAGTTCATTGTACAGTTGAGGAAACATATGAAATAAGGCCTGTGGCTTGATTGCTAGTGGTTAAACATGTTTTCAATCTTTGCCTTAATGTAAAAGATTTGCAGTGAACTGCAAACTGACGCAGAATATCTCTCCTGCTTTTCCAAGTCTTGTCAGGAACAGTAAGGTACAGTAAATTTGTCCCACAGGATTTTAAAGCCTACGTCTTGTATATAATACAATGCAGGCCTACAAAAATGGTGCAGCCATATTTACAAATTAAGTTCACAAACTGCTGCAGTAAAATGGCTGGAAAGTTTTGTTTTGCTTGTTTCACAATTTCTCTAAACAGCAGCAGAATCTTAAAATACCTGGTTGGCATCTCTTTTCTTTGTAACAAATAATTCATTTTAGTATACTCTGTGTATATACAAAGTTTTTGTATGTTTTATAAAAATTCACAGAACTGCAAGGTTCAGTCATCTTTTTTTTTTACACCGGAGAACCACAGGTCAACAGAGTCATCTCTTCAAGCAGACTTGGAGGGAGAGCTGCACGGGGCCAAAGGAGTCTTTATTTTATTTATTAATACTTGCATGTGGCCCTTGGAATTCCTTAGCTGTACTATTAAAGACTTGTTACCAGTTGCATCTGTCCTTCTCTAACATCCCCTTCCGGGATACACCCTTCTTTGTTAATGGGGATTATATAACCATCGCTATTGCCCCTGCTGATCTGGTAGCACATCTGAAGCTGCCGTCCAGCTCCGAGATTTGGCATGCTTTTATAGTAAATGTCCTCGTTCTCACTCCTCCTGGAGGGAGAGAGGTCTTCTTCCATGTCGGGGCTGCTCTCCTGATAGGGTGAGTCTCTAAGGTTGGGCATGCTTGTGTACAGAGAGTCTCTGTTGGGGGACTGCAGGTGATCCTCCGCCTCCGCGGTCAGCTGCGAGACATAGCTGTCAGTTCCCTCGGGTTTCGCTTTCTTCTGGGGTTGGTAGAGAAGGGAGTGAGTCCGCTGAGGAATAAGCGGGGCCTCGAGTTCTTTGTGATGGAGCTCCAGCCCTGGGTTGTCGCCGTGCATTAAAGATGAAGCATCTGCCACGATAGCATCATCTTCGCTGCTGCTGCCTCCGATCACTGGCTTGACCGGGAGTGTGAGCTCGAGGTTGTGAGTCTTGCTGCTGCCCCGAAGATTGTTGTGCACTAATTCTGAAATGATCATTTTTTCAAAAGCAGTATCATTCAGACTTAGTCCACAGTCCACAACTTGCACACTGTCGTTGTAGTCCCCCTTGCGCAGTGAGTAGCTGTTGTTGAAATTACCATTTAGCGGTAGAGTATCCATGGCACTTGTATCCCTGGCATTGTTCAGTGAATGTCCTGGAACAGAAAAGGGGGAGTTACCATTACTTCCTCTGTTTCTTTCTGAAGAAACTTTATTTCTTTTGTACAAAACTTTTTAATGTCGTTCAGGACAAAGTTGTATTTGAAAGCCAGCACTTGAAAAGTGTCAGGCTTTCCTGCATTCCCAACTATAAACAGTTGCAACCCCTTAGATAACAGGAAAAAGTGTTAAAAAAAAATTGATACTGTTTTTCAGGGAGGGAAAATGGCATACAGAATATTACTTTATCAATTTTGGAGAGACGGTAGTTATTCAATGATTTTTTTGGTCAAATCTCTGACACTCTTATGAACAAGACTTCACTCCATGCCCTTGCATAGTTAATGCAAAGCAATTTATTAGTGACATTTACATTTTCAGTACAAGACTATGGTTTATAAAAATAAAATTAACAGAATTTGTCCTAAACAACACTAAATTAAAAAGGAATAAGTCACATACAAAACTGAAAGGCAAATGTACAACATAAACCCACATAATTGGCAAGCAACTTTTTAAAACAACATTCTAACATTTCCTTTGTCTGAAGATGAAATTAAAAAAAAAAAAAAGAATGAAAAAAATGGACAGATACAAAGAAATCATGTTAAACAGAGACAGCCATCTCTCATACTGACTGGACCGAGGGCCCACAAGCACCATCCAACAACACGATAGACGGCAGGTGGAATGACTCACTTTGGACAACTCACATCATGTCTGTCTGCTCAGGCTATCTGGCCTAAGAGTAGCTGATATATAAAAGAAAGTAAAATGATTTATTGTAACATGATGAAGAATTTCTAAGCTTCTCAGCAACTTAGTCAGAGCAAGGGTTCAACAAATTAGATTACCAGCAATAGCAGTCTTTACACTTAGTATTTATTTTAATTTATTTTGGTACTAATAATCTCTTTAATAGTAATGGCCCCAGGCTTCTAATGGTCAAAGTTTGCCTGCAGCCCTGCAGTCTGCATCAGTCACAGTGACAGTACCGAATGAACCAGCAGAGTCTACTGTACAAGATCAGCCCATAAGCACCATGGGCATGGAGGTCAAACGCAGAAATGTTAGAGATTTCTTAAGTATGGGTCACAGAAATTAAACCGAGAATAGATATTAACTATGGAATGGGAGAAGGGTGTCAGCCTTGGCTAATATATATTTATTTCTAACGGAATGAAAGATTGGATAATCTGCTTGAGATATGGAAGGAAGTTTAGGAGGAAAAAAAACATGGTAACATGCTCTATTCTGATGAATCAGTTGTATTTTCTACAGACACATAAACATGTAAACTAGGACATCACAGTGCTTCTCAAGCAAATGGGAAAATAAAAGAGAAAATTAAATGATCTACACAATGGAAGGTTGAGCTGTTCATTCTCAAAATCCTGGAAGAAAAAAAAAAATCACTTGTCTACAGATAGATCTTAAAAAAAAAAAAAAAAAAAAAGAATGAAATGATCTTATGAAACTGACCACTGTGAGGCTGCTGCATTGTATGCAAGGCTTGGAGGAGTTTAGGAAAAAATTTTAATTCTTGGAAAAGAATAAGAAATTTCCCTCACTCTTAAAGCTGCAGATATCCTAGAAAACTCAATTTCTTACAGAAAACACATATAAATTCTCCGTATGACACAAATTTCATGACCAATAAGTGTCTGACAATTGTTGGCTAAATTATCATTAACAGAAATAATAATATGGGGGAGAATATTATATTTGTTACTTATTAAAAAAAAGAAAGAAAACACAAAAATCAAAATTCTGATCCAACTTCTACATTTGAAAGATTAACAATTCAATTTTCATCGTGCTTCAGGTGTTAACAAAATGAAATTATGATAGTCATTTGTAAGGCTTCCTCTGGCTTGACACAATTTTCTAGTTTATAAATTCCTATGTGCCACAATTTTATTTGTAAGCTCTACCCTTAGAACAAATTTGGCACTGTAAGTCGCAGGTGACATACGGATAACATGCTAGCATTTGTTTCCTTTGTAGAGGTTCAATGTTTTCAAACATTTTCTTTTTATCACTGCTTTAAGAAATGTAAGAAATATACTGAATAAAATCCAAAAGGTGTTTTCTATGATATACTGCAGATTTAAGGCTTCTCTGGTTTTGAAGAGCATCTTTTTCTGCCCAAGTTCAGGTAATTCACTTGAAGACTTTCCACAGCCTGTAGCAAGATGACTGTGGGAATGCAGAAATGATAAAGTCAATTATTAAGCATTTTGGCTGACAGTACTTCAGGCTTTTTAGAGCAAATTATTTCAGCATTGCATGTACTTAAGTATGGACAGCATTTGCTACAGACCTCTATTACTGACAAAAGGAAGTACAGATAGATGTACTGTTTAAAAATTTGGCAACATTTTAGTTGCAAATTGTGAACCACTTGCCCGCTGAGTCTACTTCATGACTGCTAGTAATGTTTTAATTGTGCCCGTTAAAAATCATGCTGAAAAAATTTACATTTGATAGGCAAAGTTAAGTTTTACTCCCATACTTGTCTCTCTGTAGGTTGCTAGAGGAAAGCATAAGGAAGTAAGAAAACAAGAGAATGAAAAGAGAAGCTGCAGTTACGTTAAAAAGAATTTTAAGAAAAAAAAAAAAAAAAGGAAACCAAGTTTTGGGTTCAATTTAGTGGCAAATATTATTCACAAATAGAGATTATATGCTAGCAGTAATTATATAACTTTCCCCCAAAATCTCAAAAATTTTAATATTAAGTATATATGATTTTTTAAAAAATAAGCTATTGGTATAATAAACAGGATAGGTTAGTGATAATCTCTCCCCCTCCCCCAATTAAAAACTATTAGTATAAACTTGACTAATATTAACTCTATTCTCATAAGTTTCCTTAAGAAAAAGAAAAATTACCATAAAGCTGCACTATACTATAGTTCGGTTATATTGACAATGCTGGATGTAGTTTTCTATACCCATACATCCAAATAATTATAACTAGTTCATTCCAGAAGCAATTTTGTCAGCAAGCTTTAGAGTCAACTGAACAACATATTATATAGATATTATACCTCTAAATGATATAAATCTTGAAGATGGGCTCTCGGACCATGTGATGTCAGTCCTGTAATAATATATTAAGATTTATGCCACCTGTGTTAAAAACATGGATCATTATTGTAAATACTATCATGATTGAACTTTTACTATAATATAGTGCAGTTTTAGAAGCCTGGCATGGGCAATACCATAATTTATTTAAATTGAAAAATTAAGGATGTAATAATAATAATAATAATAATAATAAATATTACGGCAATTGAGTATTTTAGAAATAGGGCAAAGATCAGAGCTGTGTTTAGCAGCAAAGAAAGGTAGTTTTATTTGTTAAGTGTAAGCACACCTGGTGAGTTAAATACAGGAGCTGAAGGGGCATTACATACAACTGTTTCAGCGAGCAATGTGTTATAGGGGTTGTTAGTGCCGTGGGGTCGAAGAAGAGGGTTTGTTAGTAGGTAATTGCCAGTCATTCCTAAAGCAAAAAAAACAAAACAAAAAACAAAAACAGAAAAAAAATACATCAGTTTTCTTATTTTAGTGTTACAGTTGCAATATATATATATATATATATTTTTTTCCCCTAATTCATCAGGGTAGTGGACAAGTTGGCAATGGAAAATCTGTTGAAATTTTCTGACTACTAATTTCAAGGAGAAAGGGGAGAGGGAAGTTAAATTTCAGTAACTCACAGGTGCTTTCTAAATCCCCCAAGTAAACACCTGCTAAGGATGACATTTACTAATTTATACAAAATCACTGTTAAACAAAAATGGCAATTAAATGCATAGAGATCAACATTATGTTTCAAGATGTTACTGCTTAATATTAAAAACTTCACCACGGAGGCCCAGAGGAGGGAATCTCAAACTTTCAGATTTACAGGTGTGGGATTATCCCTCATGAAAACATCTGTGTTAATACCAACTTTGATACAAGCAGGAAGAAAAACAACTTTCACAAACAGGTAAAAATTATGACACACTGCAAAAAGCTTCCTTTAGTAAATGCAAAAGCGTACATGCCGAGGGGGAAAACAACTCTAAAATGAATCATTGGATGATTCACAAATTGTATATAACAAGAATTCGTGTTTTATAATCTCATTTGCCAGGTTTCAAAAATGAATCTTTGAATATTTCATTTACTTTTTGATAGTCATCTTAACAGAACTGGGTAAAACACCACTGCAATGGAATAGATGCACATTTCCCTCATTCTAATGGATAAATTATAAATTCTACCTATGCAATTAAAAATACTTCCAATTCAAATTGGTTTTGATGTTACACATGCTCTACTCTTCATTTTAAACTAGAATCTTCCCAGAACAATTTCAACAATTTAAAATGTGTTTGAATATTTTCATTGTGGTAAAACTCTATATTACATTACAAATCAATACTTCAAAACTGAAAATACCTGAATAAATTACCTTTCCAGGATCAACACAATAATACTTTTTTTTCATACTAGATTGATATGTATTAAGTTATTATTCAGGAATACCTGAGTGTGCATGTGCTTATGAACTTACGTTGCTAAATTAGTTCCTTTTCCAGAATTATATTGATTTATATGACAAATTTAAAGTTGTCTCTATAGACACATTGAACAATATTGAAAAAGTTACTATACAAACTTTCATAATTTTAACTTTATTTATAAAGACTTACTATAAATCTTTTAAAGTTTACTTTTCAGTTTTTGAAAAATCATGAAATAATTTTACAAAAATTTTACCATTTTCACTGTAAAATTAGCACTGTTTTACATGAATAGTCATTACTCTAATTTATTTTAATATTTTAAGAAGAACCCTTTCACAAATGTCTTGTTTAGAAAGGAGGAAAACGTTTTAATCTGTGGCAAAGTATGCTTTTAATAATTACTTTTTTCCAGCCTTCTGATAGTGTGGAGTTTAAAGTTATATTTTTTGCATTACATTATTGAAGAAAATGAATTTATATGTACTTTAATAAGTGATGATAAAAGTAAACAGGTTTAAGAACGTGTGATATATATACCCATGAGAGAAAAGTTCAGCACTTTAGAATTATACTATGTCTAGAATTATTCTAAGTTGGCAAAAAGTCCAAAATTTGTATTGTATATTGTAAACTAAAATTTTCCTAATAACTGACCTTGATTAAGTGTTGAAGTGCTATTGATGTCACCTGAGATAAAAGAAGATTCAGATTGTTTTCTCACAGTGTCATTCCACATCCTTCTTATACGACTCTATTAATATAAAATAGCAAGACATATGTTAGTTTTCCCAAGCTCACCTTATTAAAAACACACAAAGCTTCATCCTAGACAATCTGTGTATGATTATCAGTTGGCCTTTTACAGAATGTGTGCTGTTTTGGGTCCCAAACTAAGGACATCTATGCTGCCCTATTGCTTGCCTTTTACTAAAGGGTATTTAATCTTCCACTCTTGAAAGTGTGTTATTTAATTGACTTTTTATATAAAGTTGAGATGACTGTTTATTCAACCATGCTGAGCGACTGCTATGAATGCTGCACTATACGTCCTTAGAATATGGACTGTTTAGGATTCACTTCTTAAAGGACACGCTTCCTCCAAAAGGATGTTTACACCTAAATAAACACCTTGAGTACATATTTAAGAAGAAATTAAAACCAGAATACTAAAAAAAGCAAGCATTTACTACCTGCATCATTATAATGAGGAAACAATTAGTGCATCTAAACAGAACATGTCCCAAAAGGCTTTCTATAAATAAGGTTAATTAAAGATGCTGTCAAACCCTTTGTTACCTGTGTGCCAGAGGAATACCGAGCACTGGTTCTGGTGGTTGATGCCTTCACAGAACTGTGGGGGCTCTCAGTTGGGAGTCCACCACAGCAATATGAGTGTCTGAAGCACTTGCCATATTCTTTTCGTACCTGCAATGAATAATCATGAGACCATGGGATTGAGATAAACATATACTTGCTTCTCTCTTTAATTAAATGAAGAGTGAAGACAACCAAGAAAAATTAAAGTAGCACCATGACATATCTGCAGAGAAAATAAATTGAAATTTCAAACTCAAGTTCAGCTGAAATTGCTAAAATCCTATCAGAGAAATATCTCTGACCATTTGATCTTTAAAAACATTTGATCTTTAAAACTTTGTATAACATGTGGACATACTTTATACCTGTTGTTACTATTATCTGAATATTAGCTATTAATTCAATAGCAATGTATTTAAAGTCTTATTCTGCCTACACAACTAGTGGCTTTCATTTTATTTTGGGCTAAGAAAATCGGACAAACAGTTTGTATATTCCTAGCTTGATTATATTTACTCAATCTGTAATTCAGTCATTTAAGTTTTACATGCTTCACGTCCTCTTATTAGGTCAATACATAAACCTCTTTGACTAAATTGCAGAGTTTTGCCAGTAACCTCTTTGTAATGACAAGACTTCTTTGGCATAAGAACAAAGGAAAAAAGTACTTTGATACATTTGCCAATGATCAAAACAGAACGTTTTCTTCATTTTCTGATATGCCTAGCTTTAACATTTAGTGTGGAGCATCTAAGATGTCTACTCACTTCATTCGCACTCACCAAAACTATTTAAAAAAGCTATTTCCATTCACATTAATGAGTTACCCATGTAATTTCCCTTTCTCACTAGATCCTGCATATATGAATGGAGAGGAAAATTGTTAGGTCTAAAAGGAAGTTTAAATCAACCTTTAAAAAGTGGAGTCCAGGGCTTCAGTTGTAGCTCAGTGTCAGAGCATTTGCCTAGCGTTGGAGAAGCACTGGGTTTGATTCTCAGTACAGCGTACACATAAATAAAGTTCCATCAACAACTAAAAACAATATTAAGAAAAAAAAAATGGAGTCCAAAGAACTACCCTTCTAGAACAGTACAGAATTGGGAGAAGGGCAGAGGGTGCTGGATTGTGTACAGTTACATCAGCATAGAAATGTTTTATTGTAGATTAGAGTCAGCCTCTGAAATCACAACACAGGGAAAAATTACAGAAGAAAAAAAAAATTTTTTCTAGTAGATTACCACCACAATAACAAAAATCAAAACACAAACAAAAAACTCCCCAAATACTCAAGAAGCCTTTCCCCTTCACAACTCAGTAATCCACTTGTAAAGACCATGACTTTAACACTTATTTCTTTCAAAATTAGAAAAGTGAAGTCACCAGATGATCTTTTAAATCTAAGTGTACTTGCATTTTTTTCTTGGTTTATTTAATTATACCTATTAAAGCAAATAACAATGTGGTTGAGCTTTGAAGGCATTTTCTTGGCCTAAATATGCTCAATCCGAGCAGTAAGATCCATGATTTTAAGGTAGCCATTTTATGTCATATTCCTAATAATCCACCCTGGTAGTACCCAATAGGATGTATCCTAGAATAAGGAGAACATATCAAAACAAGTGCATCAGGATGCTTTTAAAATGCAGTTGTTAAGGAAAAAAGCATGTCAAAATCTCCTTGTTCAATTAGCACACATAACTATATGAAGAAATAATAACTGTTCCACCCTTTCTCTGTTAAATCAATGCATTATATCAAAACTGTTTGGCACAATAATCCAGAAATGATGAATATGTCATCATAGGCTTGTGCACAGACTGCTCATTTACATAAGAAATAAATAAAAACTAAAGTAGTTAACTAAGGTTATCCCTGTACAATGTTTAGAAAGTTAGAGTTCACTGTTATTAAATAACACATAATACCTCACAAAAATTTTCCACACATTTAATGGCTATTAACTGTTCCAAAATGCTGTATAACCAAGACAATGGCAATCAAAATGGTATTTTATCCAAATAATACCCTCCAGTGTTGGTTTTGCCTAATGCCTATATTGCTGTGAATGTACATTATCTGTCAGTATTGCACATTCCACTGTCATTATCTCAAAATTATAGCTTATTCAAAACTGATGGAAGTAACAACACTATCATCTTGTCAGGACTGAAAACATAATAGTTTTCACTTTCACAATTCTATTTCTCTGTTCAATTTAGTGACCAACTAGTAATAACAGAATAAAAAGACTACATTAGATATGCAGACAGAAAGGATGATACCTTGTGAAAGGCACAGAAATTTCAAACTCCAATGGCAGCTAAGAGATTCTCTTAGGCTTATGTCTTGCTACAGATTGAAGTTTTTCCTTTTAACTTTAATTTTTGAATCCTTTTTGCTGAATTCACTTAACATGAAGTCAGAACAAAATACTAGGTAGGACATGAGGTCTAAATTATTGGTTTTTAAATCTTTCAGAATTACTCAAAAGGAACATTAGCATTAATTTTTTATATGCCTGGTGTGTTTAAAATTGACATGATGTATTCTTACACTCAATTTCATTTAGGACTAGTGCATTCCTGTTAGTGAGCATGAAATAAATTTAACTTTTTTTTTTTTTTTTTTTAAATCTTGTATACTCTGTGAGTAAAATATTCTACAGACCCTACTAGCAAAGAAGAAATCTTAACATAAATAATCTGGTTTACAACCTTCCCAAAAGATGACTGGTATTGTTCAACTTTATAATGTGAACCTAAATTTCCAGATAGGTATTAAAATTAACTTATAATAAAAAAAAAATATGATGCTATTTAGCAATACGCCCACTGTAACTTCTCTATTACACCTATTATTTTCAAGTCACAGAATGGGCAAGCTGAGGCCCTAGGTGTTTCCATTCACTTACTTTCTTCTGGAGAGCACAGTGAAAGATGAAAATGAACACTCCCTGGAAAGCATTAAAGATGGTGAAGAGATACGCCATCACAACAGTCTCCTCATTAATAAAAAGCAACCCAAATGACCAGGTGAGGCCAAGAAGACACAGCAGAGCAAAAGCACCAAGCACCCAAGACCTGAAAAAACAAATTGAATTTTTTAACAGGTTCAATGAGGGAAAAAAATATTACACTTATTTATTAACATTTTAGTAGTAGCAGTTGACTTTCTCTATGTTCACATTCAAACTCAACAGCATTTGTCTTTATCCTTTCATTGATTAAAAAAGAACAACAGCATTTAGTACTGCAGCCTCCGGTGAAAACCGCAACAGCAGGCATGACCTTTTCTTACTCCAGAATACACAGGTATCAAACTACTTTAAAATACAGATTGTAAAATAACCCCCAGGACTTTATTGCTGTTTATGTGCATTTTGGTTAAAGAAATTAAGGAGTTCTTAATTAGTTTGCTAACACATTTTTATTTCTGTGGTCTACTCATATGACACTGAATAATGTGACACATACAGAAAGGTTAAATGGCAGATAATCACGTAGTACCTAAACTTCAAAGTCTATGAGCTAGTCTTAGGTGAACCTAAGGTTTTATAACTAAAGCATGAAGAAGCCTAGCTGAAATGAGGTAAAAACATGAGGACAACTTCAAAATAATAATAAAAAAAATAATAATAATTTTGGAGAGATTTCATCATGAATAGCTTAAGGAGAAAAGAACTGTAGAAAATAGGGCGGAATGAGAAGGAATTAAAGTCAGTGCATTCCATGTCTAACTAATGATCTTACTTGATAAATGGCTTATTATCTTCATAGCTAGAAAGCATTATAAGCAGAAAAGAGAAACAAAATTATTAGACAGAATTAAAATAGAAAGTAATAAGAAAGCATTTATATATTATATAAATTAGTCAAAATTAAGAAAGTCAAAATGCAGAGGCAAGCAATTAAAAAATAAAGGCATATTATAGTTTAAAAATACTATAGCAAATTAGATATTCCAAAATAATTATAAAAATTAAGGGCAATTCATGATATTGACGGATTTGTAAAAAATATAAATCATGCCATAAATTTGTTAATGTAGGGTTCTACCTTACCCAGGTAAGTCCGTATTATAGTAGCCATCACAAACACGGTAATTACTGGTGTAGATGAGAAGACAGAAAGAGGAAAAGGAAGAAAAGAGAGAGATGCTAAAGATTAGCTCTCTCTCTTACCATGCAACATGCAATGAAGCTGGCACTAACCTATCTAAAACATCTTTTTTTTTTTTTAATTTACCCTTACAATAGATCTGCCATTTTTTTACTCTAAAAGTATTTTCACAATCCCATTATAACTTGAATACCTCAAGTTCTAAATTAACACTCATATTTTTAAAATAACTCTGAAAATACCTCCATAAGATGATTTAATGAATCAACAGCTATCAATTTTTCGTTAATTAGATAGCATTTTTCCATTGATAGAATATTGCAATAACACTAGTGAGATAAAGTAAACATTTGTTTAATTAGCATAAAAACAACAGATCATCTTCACGTTAACAATAGTAATAGAGTAAATTCTCTTAGGAAAACAGGATTAGGAGGAGAAACTGCTTAGAATCCTTAAATCAAAAAGTCATTTAACAAAACAAACTTAATAAAATCCTATCAGCCATGCAAACAAGAACATCATTTTGAATTGCATTTTCGATTTAAATGAAATTGCTATAGTGATATGAAATTTCCACAAAGCTACTGAAACAATTTCTTCATTCTAAATCAAGACAGAATTATCTAACTTTTGACCCATGTCTGTAACATAGTTAACAGCGAGACTCAACCTTGATCAGTAAAACTTCATTCTGAATAATTTCTACAGTTGACAGAAGGCAAAAATACCTGTGTTCCCTGTGGAGAATATCTTTTACTTAGCTTGTCAAGTGCTAAAATTAAAATACAAAATACTTACTTAATGTTTTCCAACCTGCTAGAATCTGGTTTCAAAGTGTTTGAATGCTTCACCATTTTGCACAATGTGATCACCAGGAAGATGATATTTAACTGTTATAACAAATAAAGAAAGAATTGGATCACTATAAAGAAAGTAAAAACATTTTTTTTCCAAATATAGTTAACGAATTAATGCATCAATAGTATGTGGATATGGGAGAGAATTTAGGTATGTGATGATCAACTTCGGTCTATGTAAAACATGCTCCATATGATCAATTCTTCAATAGATCATTTGACATGAAATTGCAACCTTAATGAGTCAATATCATGTGGTAATGATTAAATAAATTACCAAACCTAAATTAGTCTCTTTAGCTACATATACTCCAGAGCCTAAAACTCATGGAATAAATACTGAAGTGAATTTCTTAGAAGGACCATTTACATCAGCTTCAGGAAGAATCCCTGGGTTGGAATCATAAGACTTGGATAAGAGTCTAGCTCTTGATTTTGATTGATTAAAGGAGATTAATAACATCTGCACAACCTACTTTCTAAGGTCACTGTGAGGAGAAAGTGAAATAAAATATGAAAACTCTTCTAGATGAGGGAAAATTTAAAAAATACATATATAGTCCTATTTAACCATTACTTAGTCATTATTTAACCATGAGTCCTTTTTCTCCTGTATCTTTTTGTCACATGCAAATTGGTAAATTCTGACAAAAAGCTGTTTCAGTTCTAAACATTCTGCTGTGCTGTGAATCTAGATGCAAACAAAATCAACCTGGGGAAGATGGAATCTAACATAGAAGGTCTGGAATGCCCAGAGGTCAACAAGAGTGAACTCAGTAAAGAGGTTGTGTTTTGACTGGGGAGAAACAAAGGCTGGTAATTTGTACTTGCTTCTACCGGCGGCACCTGGCAGAACTATGGAAAGGTGGCAGTTCCACGTTTATGTTCTAAAAATAGAACTAAACTATAGTGTTCCTGGATTTTTTGACATTTGTTTTGGATTATTATTTTAAAAGAGACTAAAACATTATATGATTTAGTAACAGCTCAAATAGTATATTTATAAAGACCCACTGTAGGTGGAGATGAATTCAATTCCTTGGGAACAGATAATCAACACAACTTTGTTACAGTAATATGATCCTTTTTATCGAATCACAATGACACATGATCAAATGATAACATTATTTTATTCATCCATCACTACTTCTAATTTTTATAATTAGGAAAGTTTATGTAGGACAATAAATTAAACTTTCTAAGTCCTTCCTATGAAAGATAAGTTTGGGAACAGAGCAAAAGCTTTAATCCAAGCTCTTTATCATTTTGTCTACTATGCCTAATTCTTTACGGGATAAAATGAGGTTAATGGGCATAACTTATACATGTTGGCAGACAGTGTCCTACCCTTCCATGTTAATTACTGGAGGACAAAAGCAGCTTTTTGTTTTAAAGTATTTAAAGATTAATTTCTTAACATAAGTAAAATTGTAGAAACATTTTATTTTTGCTTTATTTGCTAAAGATTATTACAGCAAGTCACAAAATATATGCTTGAATTTTAAGGGATGTTACAATATAATACATTTCATTCAACAAATATTTATTGTCCTGACTGCTCTACATAAGATATGCTGATTGTATTGTGAATACAAGACAGTTTCTGCCTTTGAGAAATTAATTTGAGAGAACCATTTGATAATACAGTAAATATTGATTAGGTTTTAAAAGCATTATGGTAAAGTGTATCTCTAATTAAAAAAATAAACAAAATAAACATATTATTATTCCTATAGCTTATACAACAGCAGCCTTAACTAGTAAAATTGAAGAATGGTTAAAAGGAAGAACTGCATAAATATCTTAAAAACAAACCAAAACCCATGTAAACAAACTGATACCCACCCTTGGCTAATCTGCTTCACAGATTCAGTTAAAATCCTTCACTCTGTTTCCACTTCTTTTTGAATGTCTTAATACAAACATTTCTTTTATTGCAAATTTCTAGATATAGGGTTCCCCCCTTTATTAATTCCCCCAAATATATAAGGCCACAATTTGTTATTCATTACTTTCTAAGCATATTAATTATTTCCTCTCCTCATCTTAGGACAAAATAGAAAGCAAAAAAGGCTATTTATTATCTACCACAATGTTTACAATTATACATAGAGTAATGAATGTAAATGTGAGGAAATGTGGACTGTGTAAAGTATGCTGTAAAAATAAAATGAGTAGAAAAGTCCAGGGATGAACTTATCAGAACAATATTTTTTTCAGTGAACAAAATCAGGTGAAAAAAAAAAAAAAACAGTCTAAGAATAAAAACATTTTTCAATAAAACTGAAATAAGAAATTAAAATCTACCTACAGGGAAATATAATTAAAGCTTATATATGATAAAGACATTTTTTTTCCTAGTTAAGAATGAAAACTAGCCCAGTTGAATATGTCACACACACACACACACACACAAAAAAAAAAAAAAAAAAAAAATTCTCATTTAATCCTTAAAGCATACACTGTTGGCTACTTCTCTCCTCTTTCATTCCCTTCACTCAACTGAGGTTTTAAACAAAATATGTTTTATTTCTATTTAATATATCAACAAGTTCAGAAAATATATAAAATCTCAGGGGGGGTAAAGCCAGCTATAGTCTTACTGCCAGAGGTAGCAGACAGTCTTGTATGCCCAATTTACAAATTATTGAGATGTGTCTTCCCAAAGATTACTTAGCTATTATAATGTCAGTGTTGAGATTCAATATACTGTGGTCTGGCTCCACAGCCCACAGTATTTCCAAATAAAATTAACCAATTTGTTCTGGGTAGGAAAGTTAAGAGTCTTTGAACAACAGATATACTGATTCTATTAAAAACCACAACAAAACCAAGATTCTGCTTCTTCAAGGCAGAAGCCAATGTAAAAGTGAACAAGCAATGATAAATGAGGTTAAAATAAATAATCAATTAATATATACAATAATGCCTCAAAGAAACCCTGAATTGCATAACAGGGGTACTCTTGGAATGACTTCCAATTGATGGACTGACCAGAGTTGACTAACAATCCATTTCCTCTGGAAACTTCGAGCGTTCCACAACCAGAATGCTCACCCTTCTCCCTACTAGTCAACCTGAATGCTTAACTGTCCATTGTGTCTTCTCTAAAGCTTGTTATGTTAGTTACATTCTCCTGTAACTAAATACTACACAAATTCAGAAAACCCAAGTGTGAATATAAAACTAAAGTTTTAAAAAGCTGTTCTCACACAGCTAGCATTGATTTCATTAAGAAGACTTAAAAGGAGTTTCTTTAAAGACAACTAAAAATACTGGGAAAATAATCCCAAAACCCTCGAAGGATTTTTGTACTCAAATGATTTTCCAAATGTTCATAAATTTTCCAATGTAAAGAAACTAAAAATAACCATTACGGTCAATGCATAGGTTGTCAAGAAATTTAGTTAAACCCTGCACAAATTTAGCCTATGAAATAGAAAGCATAAAAATAACAAATCAATGACATTTAATAAGACAACATTTCATCATTTCAAAACAAAGAAAGTATGAAAAAAAGCATTAAAGTCATACTATAAAATAAGATGGCAAAAAAAAAAAATCCTAAAATGAGTGTTTCCCCAATTCATTAAAAAAAAACCCAAAAAACTAAAATTTCACTGACATGTATTATTTACTAGTTTATTAGAAAAATGGAATACTTATAACATATAGATATTAAACAATTTTATATGGTACTGCCAACAGCATATGGCAGTGAAATATTTCCTGGAAATAAGTAGGAAAAATACTGAAGCAAAAATACATCTTTTTAAAGTGTGGTTTTACAGTTCTCTTATTTTTTCAATGCTTAAAAAATTATAATGTTAAATTTTCATTTCACAGAATAAATATTATTGTTATGATCTTTTTCAGGAGGTAAGAATTATGATTTTTGTGGGATATATTTCAATAGATTCTCACCACCCTTTCTTTCTTGTTCTCTTAAAATACAACAATGGGGAAAAAAAGAGATAAAAAAGCAAATAGAAACATCTTTGATAAATTCTATAATCTATAATATTCACTTTCAGACAAAACACCTGATTTTAAACTTCAGTCTGCAAACCCGAGTTCCTAGTTTCTTTGCATTTTCTTCATGATATAATTCTTCATGGATCTTTCCAGGTGGGCATTCATTTCCTTCTTCGCTCCCTGCTCGCTTATTTATTTATTTATTTATCTATTTATCTATCTATCTATTTATTTATTTATTGTTAAAATAAGTGATTTTTTTCTCCTTCTTATTTTATTTTTCCTCAATATTTTTTCCTGTCTTCGGTATACATTTAAAAATTAATCACACAAAGAGAGTTTCCCCTATTTGTCACTGGAAAGCAGATGAAGGGAGAGAACAGACTTCATTCAATTGCTGCTCCTCTCACCTGCACCCCAAGGAGGTCAGTTTTCGCCTCTGTCTTTTGTAATTTTTTTTTCTCCTCCCAAACATAAACACCACTCAGTTTAAACATAACATTTTAAGATAGGTTGAAAGGTTTTATGAGTTAAGTCAGAAAGGAAAAAGTTGGAGCTATCAACTTTTTACACACACAAAAATTTGTCTAACCTGGTAAGTACATGTAGTTACTCAATTATTCACATAGAAGTCACCCTTAAGTATAGGTTATTAGGATTATGTTAGATATGTATGTCAACCCATAAGCCTAAATATGCTCATGATTAATTTTAGAGATGAAGCAATTTGTTCAGTCAAATATTAATCAAATATTAACTCTGGTCTATGCCTGTATGTGTGCGGGTATAAATAGATTGGTGGGAATGTCTTCATAGAATACTATGTGAAAGGGTGGGAGTAAATCCAGAAGAAAAAAATATTTTCCCCCCTATATAGCTAAAAAGACTAAATCACCAAACTAGGGCATTCTTTCTGATCCACTGACCAATATCATTCTTTCAACACTTCCCAAATAATAATTGCAAAAATAATTATTAAAATAGCCTGCCAGAAAAAGTTTGCTACAAAAAAATCCAATGCTGCTTAATAACATGGCATAGTTAAAAATCACCCATTTGATAAAATAAAAATACAAAGAAGTTTATAAAAAAGAAAAAGGTACCACAGATTATAGGAGAGCACAGTTTGCTTTATGGTCATCAACCTGCTCAATTGAATCACATCCGTCTGAGCTTAGCAGCTTAAAATTCATTCCACAGCTTGCAGTGCTGACATGGATATGATAAGACAGAAGAACAGAAACACCACTCTGAAGTAACCTAGCTGAACTGCACATGTTCTGACCCTTTTTGTCCTCCCTGGAGCTTTTGCTACCTGGCAAATGCAACTCTAAAACTGTACTTGTATCTCTAGATCTTTGCTATTAGCCAAGCAGAAACCTATTTCTCTCTGGGACTAGCAGCCAGAGAGGTGTTCTCTGAAGAAGACTTCTAAATGAGTGTGTGAGCTGAACTCTTACTGAACTGAATTAATTATTAATGATGCAGATGGAGCTGTCCAAATGATAAGAACAGCTCCTGACGTGTCATGATCCAAGCTTTCATTAAACCATTTCAGGCATACTAATGGTTTCCCACTGCTCATTACTTACCAGCACTTTTCTCATAGATATAATAACTCCAGTGCCTGTAGGCAAGACATTCTATAGAGATGCAGAAGTGGGAAGTTTTATCTTCTTTAGCATATTATTTTTCTTCATAGAACATTATTATTAAAAATGTACACTTATTTAATACTAGGAAGTTAAATGGTTTCAATTCAAAAAAGCTGGAAATGCAACACTATATTTTCTATTTTTTGTTATAAGAATAGAACATAAATGAATAGTATACAATATAGTTTATATTATTAAGATGTATGTCTGAATTGAGTTTTAAATGTATTGTCAGAGAATAAATGTAGGTAAGTATATTTTCAACAAGCTTATGCTGTACAATTATATTTTAGTTTAGGTTACATGGTGTTTTGCAAGACTGCTTGGCACTCTTGTACCACACTTAGTTTCACTGTGTGTTGGGAGGATTAGAAGGCAAGGCAACTGAGGAGAAGAATTCCAAGGAGGTGTATACTGTGATTGCTACCTGCTGGTTTCTTTTTGTTGTTGTTGTTTGTTTTTAAGTTCAGGAAAATGTTCTAAAAGCCCTACACACATCTCAGCCTAAAGGATTTGGTAGAGGATAATAATAAGAGTCTAATTAATATGGGGCTGTCTTTTTAAATGGGTAATACAAATAAAATGTGTTTTACCTCTTTTCTTCCTCAAAGCTGTGTATGTGTGAACATTAGCTCCTTTTGCCAAGTATAATGTCTTTTTCTTTTTAATGTTTTAAAGTCGGTACTTACCTTTATAAATATAAAACTTCAGTACAACAGAAGTAAACACATGACATTTTTATAGTGTGAATATCCCTAAAGTGGTCTTTATAGTTTCCAAAGTATAAATGTGTTTGGCCAAGGACTTAGGGGAAAAGAGAAGGCTGTGGTTTTAAAGATCATACCTCTTCATGTCAATTGTCTGTCATTAATTCAAGATAAACTTAGGCTGTATTCACATACACACACTAAGAACAAAAACTGAAGTAGTTATCTGGATTGAATAATTCTGATAAGAAATTAGCTCACCTAAGAACACTAGAGAATATTTTACTGATTTAATTCACATAAACATCCATCTCGTATTTTTATTTTGCTTTGTAAATATAATTGTGTAAATAATTAATTTTAATGAGAATAAAAATGCACATACACTTGAGTGGTTTAAAGTTTCCTTCAACTACTAAAAGTTTTTCCAAACTTTAGGAAACACGAATTAACTATAAAAATATCAAAAGAAGTTCATGTGCCAATTTTTTGAAATAAAGAAACAAAATTCTGAAAATAGCAATAAAAAGATAAAGGTAATTTTAAAGCTTGTGTTTCAACTTGTTTTCTAGTTATTAAATAGATATGGTTAACAATACCAATTCTTAATGCTTTAGTTATATTCTTTTGTTTTTAGTATAATTGAAGTATGACTAAGGATAATGTAAGAAGTTTAAAAACACCTTAATGTCACTAATCTTAACTTGTATCAAATTCATTTAAAAATTAAAAATTCTTAAAAACCAGTTGCATCCCCAGTCCTTGTTTGGTATTTTAAGTCTTAGAAAAGTTTATTTTATTCCTAATGAGTTTAAAATTTGCTTAATAGTCCTCTATTAATCTAAACTTTTAAACTTTAATATGCCTTAAAACAATTTAGGGTATGGACATTCACTTAAACTACTAAATTACTATGTTGACATTAAGGTAATGTTAATTCACTTTTCTAAAACATTCATTTAATTCATAACATGGCTTATAAGTAAGTATTTCTTTTAGATTTTTTGACACAATTAATTAGAAATGGGAAATAGTATTTTTCAGTAGAGGTGATTTTCAGAAAGTTAATTAGCAAGTATATAAACACGATAATAATGTAATATTTAAAATATAATAAATAATATTATCCTGTAACATAGAATGTCTATATAATTTTTGAATACATAAATTAACCATAAACTAAGTTATTTTTGAATAATATTTCTAAAGTAGCAGCTAAAACGAAAGGGAAAACAGAGTCTTCTTACCAGAATAATGAAGGTGACAGGTCCAATGAAACTCCAAATAAAATAGTTGTCAACACGAAGCCAGCAACTGTTTTGAAAACAAAAGAATATGTACCAAGTAGCCTCACTGGATATTTAACATCACAAGAAAAATAAATTTTTAAAACTTAACAAACACAAAATGATCTCTAAATTTGCTTTTGAAAATTCACTATGGACAAGAACAATTCTAATAAGATTCTGAGTTGGTGTGAATTTAACAAAGGACAGCAATTTACTTCAACCTGCCATTTTCCATTTCAAGTTATTTACCTGATAAAAGCATACAAAATTATGCTTATACAGGGAAAAAAATAAATCCTACCCACCCCTAAATCCTTAAGGACTCTTAATCTTATTAAGAAAGATTTGAAATCTCAAATTCCAAATGGCCTCATCATTTTAAAGTGCTATATGTAATCATCAAAATTTGCCTTTCAGATCTATCTGAAATAAAGTGTTTAACCCTATGAAACAGACAAGGAAAAAAATGTTCAGATGTTATGTTTGTTATGAAACAGAACAGCATAAATATGCCTTCATTAGGAATGGACGAATACTGGGAAAAAAATCAAAGCACAGAACTTGCAGAGAATTACAGTAAATGATGCATTAACTTATTAAGACATGTTTTACTTAGTGGTTCATTTTTCATATAACCTTGAATCCCTGCTGAATTTCCTTTATTTGTTTTCATCATTTTTACAGTCAAAAAGCTTTCTCTACTCCAAAAGAGTCTTCATATAACTAATTTTATCAAAGGAAAAAAAAATAAACAGAATTGGAAGGCACATTCATGCCCCTAGCAAATAAAATCCTTAGAAACATGGCCATGTCTACCTTCTGTCACTTTCTGTAAATAACTATATTTTTATAAATGAAAGACAGAGACTTATTTTAATCCTTTTCTAACTGCCTCATAAAATATTATCAAAGTTAAACATATGGGATGGAATGTGCTGCTAGTGTCACCATTCAGAACAAGAGTGAGCTACAGGGTCGGCTGCACAAAGAGAGCTAATGAAGCATTAGCTTAAAACTGAGTAGTTAAACCTGTCAGATGCGTTAAGTTCAGAAGAATTTTTACTTAATATCTTATAAGGCCAAAAAGTTATTTACTCTTTCAATTTGTTTCAGGTCAATCTTTTGTGTTAAAAAGAAAGTCCATAATGTAGAATCTGCCTCACTAGAGTACAAATCCTCTGAACCTAGAAAATTACAAAAGACTTGATTGTAATTTGTGCACGGCATGCCCATTCTCTTACCAATAAAGCTTTCAGATGCTATTTTAGTCTGTCAGGGACCCTCACTGACAGCTAACAGGCTTTAAAAAATTATTCACTTGAAAAACACTCAGGTCGCTTGCAATTACTTACGCTTTTACTGTTCCATAGCTCTTATAGTCAATAGCGGCTGAAACTCCAACCACTGTGGCAGGAAACAAGTAACCAGCAACATAGTAATATTTCTTCCTTGAATATTCACTTTCGAAAACTTCAACTAACATTAAATAGAGCTGCACACCTTCTAGGCACATCCAAGCAAAAGCTGCCAAAAAGAAAAAGTGTAGAAGTCCTGCAAATATTGGGCATGCAATCTGTAAGGAAAGAAAGAAAAAAAAAAAAAAAAAAAACACACACACACACACACACAGAAGAGAAAACTCATGAATACAAATAGCTTGCTAAAACAATAAAATACACACAAATCTTGTTTTTTATAAACACATCATTACTTAAAATTACTGTTCTCTCAAAAAAATTAGATATCACTTTTCATAACTGGAAACAAAAGTTAAAAAACACTGCCAAACACGAAGAATATAACTTGTATAGAATAACAGCAAGTGTGCTAGATTTCATCGGGGTAAGACATTACTGTTTTGGGTCAAACTGAATATCAAATAGAAAACAAATCTTAATGTCTTCTTAAATTATCCATTATAAAATCTAACTATTCTGCTTGTCTATGATTTGCTTTATAAGTCTTTAGAAATATCTTGCGAAAAATATATTATTTCTATGTTTTATATAACAAAAATTTAAACTGCTTATTCTAGTGATAAATATCCTGGCCTTAATTAAGTAGAATTATCGTCCTATCTTATATGGAGCATTCTTTAAATTCATCCCAACACAGAAGAATATAGGATGATGTATTAACTAATTAAATTCTGTTTCTGACATTGAGACCTCAAGATAACAAATACACTGCTCTAAATATGAAGAGGTTCACTAGTCAGAATGACTATGTAAGCACAATAGGAATTAAAAACTAGTATATTTTCAGTACCCTAGCATTCTTCTATTCAAATTACACATCTTAATAACCCAGAAAACACAATTGTACCTTAATAACAAAATAAATTAATTCATAATATTACTTCATGATTGTGATGTTTTTTAATTAATTACAAATTATACTTCAATATCACCATGTCAGTTTTAACAAATTATAATGTCAACAATTAATAGCAACCTCAAACACAAATTCATACCTATTTAAAGAATTTTCAAAGATCCAAGGTCAATAATCTTAACAGGTGCTTACCGTATATTTTGTCTTATCAATGCCAATTAGAAAAATAAACTCAGCAATGAAAAGGTTGATACAAAGGTTCTTGTGAATAGTATTACGGTCACTCTGTAGACCACGGAAAAAACAGAAGGTGAAGATGCAGATAGCCAGGCATACAAGGGAAACGACAATTCCCACCCAGGTGATGACTGTGAGAAGTAATTCATGAACTCCATCTTTATACTATAAAATAAAAAGACATGAAGAACACTAGTATTCCTACAGTACATTAACAAGAAGTAAAACAGCTTGTTGAATATTGAACTCTGAAGAATAATATCCATGTGAACTAAAACAGGGCTCATTACTAAAAAGAGATTATTATCTCATTGACTATAATACTGATGAAGAATGACTTATGAAAGAGGAAGATATTCCCTAGAAAATAACTCAAAAGCACAAATATTTTAAAATAATGATCGGAATAATTACCTGCAAAAACACAGAAAACATTTTCATGATAAAAATACAGAATGCTTAATTATGATTAAAAATAATCAACATTGTAAAGATTTTCTAGGATAACACACATAAGCCAAGTTTTAATTTCATTTTCTCTTTGGGTTTCTACATGCTTTCATACTGAGAGCTGAGTAAACAATAAACCTGAGTTTTAATTCTATAATTCAGAAGGTATTTTTTATCTTCTCACTAACATTCTCCTCATAAGAAGAAATACCAAGATGTATTCCTGATGTCATTCAGGCTTTTCAAAATATGAAACTTTACATAGTGTGTGGTCAAAGTCTTAAAAGGAGATTCCAACATTTGAAATGGGAAGGGCATGATAAATTTTAGTCTTTTGTTTGTTGTGTGACCCATTGATTGGTATTCAGTTTTTAAACCCTTAGTTCCAACAATTACATGAAGTGACAATGGAGAGCATAATTTTAAGAAGAAACGATAACAGCCAGGCTCGGTGGCACACGCCTATAATCCTAGCAGCTCAGAAGACTGAGGCAGGATGATCATGAGTTCAAAGCCAGCCTTAGCAACAGCCAGGCACTAAGCAACTCAGTTATAGATATACAAAATACAAAACAGGACTGGGGTGTACAATCAGAGATATGAAAATGTGTTCTATATGTGCAATCAGAATTGTAAATGCATTCTGTTGTCATATATAACAAATTAAAATTAAAAATTAAAAAAATGATATAAAAAAAATAGGACCGAGGATGTGGTTCAGTGGTAGAGTGGCCCTGAGTTCAATCCCTTGTACCAAAAAAAAGAAACAATAATAGAGTGATACTACTTTTAAAATATATGGATAGTGTAGAAACTATTAGAAATTCATGTGTACTTTGCTTTTAGTTACGATAAGCACTTAAGATACAGGACTACAATACAAGCTGTTTTGGATCTCTGAGGTTTTATCCTGATACTAATTAGAAGTGCAAATACTTACTGCAATTTTCCTGTGGGCCATGAGAATGGCAAAATTGGTTAGGTGGCTACATGCACACGTTGTACGAGTTTTATTAGTGTCAACCAGCTTGCAGCCCTGGGTAGACCAATATCCCATCATAGTTCTCTCTGAGTAGTTCCAGAAGGAGCAGTTTGCATTGAAATAATTGTCAGGCTGGGAAATAAAATGACAAGACAAAATTAGGATTTTACACTCTAAGATGGCAATGGCAATTGTTTAATATGTGTAAAAGGTAATTTAGATTAAACTTTGCATGTTTCGGACTATAAAGTTTTTCATCAGCAAAATTGTGGACTATGTTATACAAGGCAGACATCTAGCTTAAAAGGGGCTTTATAGTCCGAAACACTCTAAAGTGTACTCTAAATTACCAAAGACCCATTTTACACAATTATAATTTCCATCTTATGATTTTACAAACTGATGGTACATTAGAACCATTCCCCCCACCCCTTTCTGTCAAAATTAGAGCCATGAATTTTTTTCTGAGAAAATTCTGTAAGGTACAAATGTCTAAAAATCCACTTTCAATTTGAGGCCCATTTTTAGTTAGTTCTAAGTGATACACTAGCAACCATTTGAATCACACAGAACATCAAGGCTCTTAAGAGTAAATCAACTGAAGCAGATATGACATGAGGACCATGACTGCACAATTTTATTTTTGTCAATTCTGTAAATCTACTTGGTTATCTGTAGGCACTCATTCCCTCTACTTGGAACATAGAGTAGGTATTTAAGTATCAACTTGAGGTACAGCACAGGAATCACATCTCAGTCTTCTACTTTTGAAACACAATAGTTAATAACAGCCCTGCCAAATATGATCAATAAAACCAATTTAACAACAACAACAACAACAATGATTTGCCACTCTACAAAAGCAGAGTCCTAAGAGTTAACACACAGCTATCCTGCTGCTAAGGTAAGAGTTAATTTTCATTTGAAAACAAATTAGAGTCATTTACATTTTCCTGTTGATTACTGAATTAGCTTTCATTAAGAATACACTTAAGTTCTAATAATCACTGAACCAGGCTCATTTAATTTTATGTTCACAGACTTAAATAAACTTGTGTCTCTGACCTAGTCCAACATTTGAAATTCAAATGGAAAGGTCCTATGTCTAGTCTCCCTCTCCCTCTCTGCATCCCCAGCATGTCAGCTTTACTTCCCTTCCTCTCTAGTTTTATAACCTTCCACTGCTTCATTAGCATACATTAACTTACATCAATGTGTGGTAGGGTAAAAAGCACAGGATCAGTCAGGTACACGCGGCTGGACTCCTTATTGATTGAAACTGAAATGACGTGAGAATTCACTGCGATGGTGCTATTACGACCAATAAAGTCCGCACCCAGTTTTATGGTTGCATTCTCTGTACTAAGGAACTGTCCCAGACTCCGGTAAATGATGAACACCAACTTTGCAAGCCCTAGGAAGGTAGAAACCATCATATGACTTTCAGGAAATATGCTTATGCATAAAATAAGACAATAAAATGAGAATACATTGGAAAAAATCCTTACAGAATCTTTATTTAAGAATACATAGGGGGGATAGTAGAGGATAGGAAAGGTAGCAGAATACAACAGTTACTAATAGGGCATTATGTAAAAATGTGGATGTGTAACCGATGTGATTCTGCAATCTGTATTTGGGGTAAAAATGGGAGTTCATAATCCACTTGAATCTAATGTATGAAATATGTCAAGAGATTTGTAATATTTTGAACAACCAATAAAAAAAAAGAATACATGTATGGGGCATTATTTTAAACATACTTTAAAAATTTTTAAGACACTTTTGTTACAGTCAGGGTCAAATAATATTTTATTTTTTTATTTCTCTTTTTTAATTTGTTCTTTTTTAGGAATATATGACAGTAGAGTGCATTTTGACAAATTATACATACATAGAGTAAAACATTCTAATTAGGATCTCATTCCTGCAGTTGTACATGATGTAGAGATCAATATTTAACCGAACAACAAAAAAAACAAATTTAAAGAAAACAGTTTGTCTTACCATTCCTGCTGTTTTGTTTGACAGTATTTGCAGAGAGTTGGATTGAGCTGCCTGCTCCCTTGATGCCCAGAGGAAACTTAAAGTCCTGGACCTGGCCTTCTGTACTGAGGACTGCAACCTCCAGAACTGGATGAGGCCAAGGACAAAAGAGAGGAAAAAATGGAGAATTCTTTAGTTTAAATTAAAAGAGGCAAATGGTAATTGCACAGAAGCTGTTTTCTTCTATAGTAGTTGCAAAACTTGACTATTAGATTTTAAAATCAAAAATACTAAATTACTCCAAGAGATCTTAAAACCTTCTGAAATATTTTGTATAATCATTTTGACATTTTCTTCATATTTTTATGGCTTTTTGTCATGAGTCAATTCCAAACTTTTATCCTATGAGTGTGAACACTGCATAAATTTATAGTAAAAAAAACTTTCAAAATTTTTTTAAATCATGAAGTTAAACAAAATATTTTGAATTGATACTTTTGCATCTCTTTGTTAAATAACTTTTCAATAACTACATTTGGCAGTGGTAGAAGTATAAATTTGTTCGTTCATTTATTTATTTACATAAATGATACATTTTAAGATATAAAATTACAGAGATCAAGATTTCAATAATATATTTTTCTTATTTTTGAAAGTAGCAAGGCCAGGAAAGAAAGTGTTTGTGAGAAAATGACTGTCATTATGTTAAAAATTCCCATTAATTCTCACTAATAACTGTTAATCTTACATACTTCAGGTTGGGCAAAATAGGATCTATAGATTTTATCAATAAAGTTTTTCTTTGAGCACAGTCATGCCTTGTCATTTACACACTGGCTATTTTAGTACCAGCGCCAAGTAGGAATTTGCAACGGGAGGTGGGGGGTGGGGAGACAGAGAAACAAACAAAAAAAACTTCAAACCCTCAAAAGAAGTAGCAAACTGAAAAACACATAAAGAAAACATTGAAGATTGAGAACATTTATCTGATCAACAATGAGGGTGTTAAGCTTTACTTCATTTCAAAAATATAATTAATAGTAACTACCATCAACATAAATATTGGCTGTTTAATGTTATATTAAACATCGCCATGCTTTATATTGATATTTATTTAACTTTTTAAAAGCAACATTTTAAAATAATATTTCAAAACTACAGTCTATATCTTTTCCTCTGACTTTCATCTTCTTTAATAACTATATCATTAGATAACTACGCTTGCCTAGATGCAAACACATACATACACACAAATCTGATGAACTCACTCATTCCCTTTCTTTTCATAAGAATGAGCTCATGTACTTCTATTGAACTACTAAAACTTTTGGATGCTAATTTTTTTGTTGTTGTTAATCTTCCACAAATGTTTCGTAAACATACAGGTTTAGCTGTAAATCTGGAAACACTGATAATCAAAAGATTTTTAAAAGCAATTAAACCGCATGTCAAATCACTACAATACAACTTCATAATGAGAATCATGTAATGCCTAGAATTCTATCAGCTGCAGAAACTGGTTGAGGTACTTATTTTACTGACTCATGTTTGGAAATATTAAACATGTGGTAGGTAGATGATCTCCTTTCCTCATATCAGATTCCACGTGTGTGGGCTGAGAATATAAAGAGAATAAGAATGACAAAAACATATGTCTAGACAGGCCTGGTGGTGCAAGCCTATAATCCCAGCTACTGGGGAAATTGAGTAGCTGAGTAAAGAGGAGCTCTTTGCAACCAGCCTGGGCAACTTAGTGGGCAACTGTCTCAAAAAAAAAAAAGAAAAAAAGAAAAAAAAAATGGAATGTACCTCAATGGTAGAGCACCCGTGGGCTCACTTCCCTCTATAGCAAAAAAACCAAAATCAATCAATTAAATATATACTACCTCCTTTTTATACTGAAAGGGGTTATAATTCTTAGTCATCCTCAAAACAAGACAAATGACAGACTAAAAAAAGATATTCTTTTGATTTTTCATAAAACATTCAACCATTCTACATATACACATGTACAGATTTAGCATGTAAGCCCTGCACTTGGACTGAGGCAGGACTATGACCTGAGCCTAGGAACTTGAAACCAGCCTGGGTAAGTAACATGGAGAGACACTGTCTCAAAACAGAGAAAGAGGAAAGAAGGAGCAGTGCATAGGGATACGTGTACAAAGAGTTAACTTCGTTCAACAAACTACTAAAGTTCAAAAATTTACAACAATTTGTATCAATCAATAATTGCCATTTTGTGGGAAAATGAAATTTTCACAGAAAAATAAAATAAAGACACTTTAAAATACTTTATAGCAATTAGATAAAATCAACTAAATATACACTGGGGGTTAAACAAGATTTTCTGTTTCAGAAAACAGAAAAAGAATGTGTTCCAATTCATTTCAAAAGACCTCTATAATAAATAAATAAAACAACATAAGAAATGGAACAATAGGATAATGACACTGTCAAAAATCTTTTATAAAATAGACATACACTTGATAATATCTCAAACAAATTGTTTAACTCAACACACAGAAATTAATACATTAGAAAATGTACAATTATTATCACCTAGTTAGAAATTAAAGAAAAATTATAAGTAGAAGGAATTCAGTAAATTTTAACACTCATTTAATATAAAAAGTCTTCACAAAATAATAGGACTAAAAGGAAAACATGTTGACCAAGGTTTTGTTGTCAGATAAAGGTTATCGATTCAAAACCTACAGTGAATGCACATTCCTTTTAAAGTCAGAATGATCCCTATCAACAGGATTTATTTAGCATTATACTAGAGACCTTTATCTAAAATGGTAATTCATCAAACACAAAAGACATAAAGACTACAAAAAAGTGGTTATTATTTATAGTAAACATAATTAACTATGTAGTAATCATGACAGAGTACACCAACTATCAAAATAAGAAGAATTTAGCAAGGCTGCAATCAGCAAAATCAATTGTGTTCCACATATCAAGTATCAAACAATTAGAATATGTAATTCAAAAAAGATTCATTATTTGTAACAAAAACAACAAGTATAAGTTTTGAGAAAAAAAACTAATTTTTTAAAAAGGCACAAGATATTAATGAGAAAAATACTTAACTTTATGAAAAGACTAAAACAAAATTATGTAATTGTCTAACTTGAGCAAACTCAGCAGATCAATCTGTTATTTCTTTGGAAAACAATCTACAAAGTAAATCTACTTCTAATAAAAATTCCTCTAAGATTCTGTGTGGGAGGGGATTGGTGTATGTGTGTAACATCACAAACTGACTTTAATATTCATATGGAAGACACAAACCAAAAAGCAGCCAAGGCTTTTCCTCAAGGAGCAAGGCTGAAATACTCAAGAAATACTAGCAATATTGAAAACAAAACAATACGAAGCAAAAGCAGCAAATGATAGACTCGTCAAACAAGTTGACATGTATAGAAACTTGGCATATGACAGAGATATCATTAGAAATCTGTGGGGGAAAGAATGAATAGGCATTAACACAAGTGTAGAAAGCACTGGTTATTCATTTACAAAACCAAATCAGTGACCTACTTTGTATCAAAATAAAAAGTGTATTAAAGACAAATGTAAAAAGGCAAAACAGATGCCCAAGGGAAAATTTCTTAAATAAGATACCAAAATACCAACCATAAAAAACAGATTAATAAATATGACTTCAGTATTATGCAGTAAGACACCTTATGAAAAGTTAAAAGAAAGCAGACAGAGAAGTGTTTTTAGACTATATAATCCTCAAAGAATTAGTGTCCAGAATGCATAGAAGTACAAAGAAATAGAAAAATAAAAGGTTGTAGACAATGAATTCACAGGAGAAACACCGAAACAGGCAAATAAACACACTAAGAAAGAATCAAAAGCATTAAGTAATCAGGGGAACTGCAAATTAATAAACTAATGGGATCAATTCAAATTCATTAGATTAACCAAATTTATGTCAACGATGAAATGTTAGGAAATATTGTAATGCCTTATTGCTACTACCTACTAGTGAGAATGTAAATTCGTTTTTTAAAAAAAGGTTAGAGAACAATTTGGCATTATTTAGTAAAGCAAAAATGGGCATGCTTTATCACTCATATGTCTCCAAAGGCACACATATTAACAAGATATTTAAAAATTTCACTGCAATTTTCCTTGTTTCAGTGCAGAAATAGAAGCCACTAAAATATCTATCAATAGAATAATTTTGATATATTCTTATACCAAATAAAAAAATAGATATATACATATGTATATACATAGCATGTATAAATTAAAAAGTGGTAAGAAAAAATTATACAATCATATTTATAGTGTGAAATCAATGAAAAACTTGGGGGAAGTTACTATACATACACATCTATAGTGCAAAATTAAAAAAAAAAAAAAAATACTGGTAGGCTGAAACAGGAGGACTGCTTGAGCCCAGGAGTTAGGAGGCCAGCCTGGGCAACACAGTGAAACCATACATACATACATAAGAAGCTTAACAATGCTAGAAAATAAAGTAAGGATGATAATTAACCCATTTTTTTTATCTGATGAGAAGTGAGGAAACCAGGTAACTTCTACATTATCTATGATTACAGTTTTTCAAAAAAATGTGAAATGAATATGGTAAAATACCATGATGTGGCTCAGATGGTGCACAGATGTACCATAGTATCTACACTATCTGTACTATAGAAATAATACATGCCTTATTCAACAGATTTCTGTAAGTGAATACACTTGGTTCATAGAAGACCCATTCAGAGTCTCACAGCTAACACTGCAGACAGAATTTTAATATATCTCTCTGTCGTGTTTTTTTTCAAATTCATCAGAGAGTACTGGGTTCAATGAGATGAAAACAGAACAGTACCCATGAGCTGACCTCTGTCAGGAGACCTCTGTCAGGAGACCTGCAGGGTCTTAGTAGGAGCTGCTCTGTTGACCTGGACCCCAAGGTGAAAGCATCATGGAGCTGGATAGAAGACAACAGGAAGCAGGGCCAGAGCCCATCCTCAACAGCTGCACAGCATGAAGAGTAAGTCTGTTGTTGTGAGCTCTGTGACTGTGGGATTTCCAATCACCCTAGCTACTAAGACCATTCTGAAAATAAGTGAAAGGAAATTTTACAATGGACAGATCAGGCTGCTAACACCTTAACTATCTAATTGATCTTATAGTCACAAGCAGAAATAAGTGTTAAGTGCCTCATGATATGATGCCCTAGAAAGTTCCAGAGGAAAATATACTTAAACCTTGCCTAATTAAGACTCTAGATGTAGGACTGGGTTTGTAGCTCAGTGCTGGAGCACTTGCCTAACATGTGTGAGGCCCTGAATTCGATTCTCATAACCACATATAAATAAATAAAATAAAGGTCCATCAACAACTAAAAAAATGTTTTTAAAAAGACTCTAGATCTAGATCTGCAGGGCAGGGCAGATATAGATGCACACCTATAGTTCCAGCTACTCACGAAGCTAAAGCTGGAGGATCATAAACTTGTCTAGTCTGAGAAATTTAGAAATCCTGTTTCAAAATTTTTTTAAAAAAATGTGTGTGTGTGTGTGTGTATGTATGTGTATATATATATATATATATACGAAAAGGACTGGGAAGGCAATATAACTCAGTAGTAGAGCACCCCTGCTTCAATTCCTACTCACATACACACAGGACTCTGCTTCTGATTATGGGTATACCAAGCATAGTTACATGGTATTCTGGGAATGAAATAAGCCAAATCTAGAATGTGGGAAATTCTACAGGCCAACTCACCCACCTGATTTCTTTTACAAAAATGAAAAAGTGTTAAAAAAAAAATTAAAAGAAAAGAAAAAATCCAGTGTTTTAGTTAAAAGAGACTCAGTCTCTATATATTACATGAACTTGTTTGAAATCTAATTCAAACAAAGCAGGGATCAACACATTTACAAAAGTCAAGTAAACAAACATTTTGTTATTATTTGAACCTATTTTTGCTCATTTTTTTCAATGTGATAACAGTACTGTGGCTTTTGAAATGATGTAGGATACAAAATAAGTTTTTCACAATGATAGGATGCTAATATTTACTGTAACACAATACAATAGTGAGAAGAATAAATGAAACAGTATTAGCTACATGTTGTTGAAAGCAGGTAATAAAAATTTTTGATCAAAATTAGAAACTTTGCTCTTCACAAGATAATAAAAAATAAAAAGAAAAGTTATATTCAGAGGAAAACATTCAGAATACATGTTATCTGGCAAAACATTTATACTAAAAACATATAGAGAATCCTTATAAATCACTAAGACAAACCCAACTAAAAATGAGCAAAAGAACTGAATAGTCACATCACTACATCATTAAATTTGAAACATACACAACACACACACACACATATATATATATGTTTAATTGTCAATAAACACAGAAAAAGAAGTTATTAATGAAAAATTACTTTACATCATAAAAATGTAAAGTAAACCCACAATGAGATATTACTACAAGCCACTATAATGGCTAAGATAAAAGGCTGCCAAAATTGGTGGTGAATAAGAAGAACAAGTGGAACTTTCATATGTTGCTGACGGAGATTATTGGGGGAAACAGCAGCAAAATAGTGGAAATAAATCAAACACTTAAAAAAGTTGAATGAACATGCAAGGGGTATTGTGTCTTTGTAATAGAATAACACCCAGGAATACAAGAGACTGAACTACTGACACTCCCTCTACATGAAAAAATCTTAAGGGTATTATTCTGCATAAAAGATGCAAGATCCAAGAGTTCACACTATACAACTCCATCCAACTGAACATCTTAGAAAAAACTAAACCATGGTGACAGAAAGCAGATGACAGATAGCCCATCCTGGGCTGATGAAGGAGCTGATTTTGGGAGTAATAAAAATGTTAACCATGTTGATGATTATATAGGTTTATATATTTTTTGAAAAAACTCATCAAACTGTAGAGATTTTAATATCCTTATTATATTTCAAAGTGAGACTATAAAATGCCACCATCAGATACAATTATGCCACTTTTATGAGGTCATGTATTATAAGGGTAAACCATGCTATGGAGTTAAACTAAGGATTTAAAGAGAAATTAGTAGGGGGGAAATCAAATTGTTTAATAATTTAAAATATTATAGCCAAGCCCTAAATTTAAATAAGGGCTTCAAGAGAGTGAGGACATAAGGGAATTAATAGCCTATTTGGGTTTTTATATCAAAAACAACAATGCAAGTTCTAGGAAATAAAAGTTCTAGGAACTTTATTAGAATATGTAAAATCACTTTCATATTAATAATTTTTGAGTAGTTAGCATAAGAACAGTAAATTCTAGGCATTATTTGAGGGATGTCAGTAAAATGTATACTACATTCTAGAACAATCTCTACACATAATGTTTCATAAAATGAAAAATTAACAAGAAGAATAATCTTTTAGAACTCTGAAAAACTTAAGTATTAAGAAAATTATATTTCATTTTTTGGAGTATATCTCAAACTGAGACATATAACAATATGTCACACATATGAAAGACTAACTAGAACTTCAACCTTCCCCTCAAATTTTAATGCACACTGGTCAAAAGCAGAAAAGGAAAATTTTAGTTCAGTTTCATTCTTTTTTCTATTTCTAGCTTTTTTTTTTAATAACCTTCAAAAGATTTAGAAAACAAATTGAGGTCATAATATGCATGTCCAGTAATATTTTCCATGACTTATCTCTAAGATAATCAAGTCTTCATCCTGCTGTCCTTACAAGTCACTGGAAACCTTTGAAAAGTATTCTTCAATCTTTATCTTAGGAATTTTATTAGGTCAGTAATTTAAATTAACTTAAAAATAATGAAAGCTTTTGACAAAGAAGGGGAGTTTTATTTTTTACTAAGCCTATACTAAAATATCCCTTTCCTCATAACTAGGTATTCCAGATCATAATGGACCAAATTATCTTGACTTCATTTATTTTGAAGGTTTTTTAAAAATTTTTTTTATTATTTTTTTATTATCTACATATGACATTACAATGATCTTGGCAATTCATACATTTGTATCCTTGGGGTATCATTTCTCATTTTTCTAATTGTACAGATTGCAGTATCACACTGGTCATAGAGTCACCTATATGTTTTTAAGTGATTTATCATTCCCACCCTCATGAACAAGTGATTTTAATTTCATTTCTTTTGAAAATTTCACTTATTTAAAATAAAGTTCTAAATTCAAATCAAACTGTCAAAATTTGTCTACTTTTTCTATTATATTTCTCCTCTATATTTTTTAATAGAAATTTCTACGAGATAAATAAGCACAGATAGGCAATAAGACATGGTAGCCCGGAGAGGAAGACTTAATGAAGTCTGCTAATGAAGTTAGCAATTCTTGGGGGAGAAAGAGTAGTGTGTGTCCCTTCTGGGTTTTTTGTTTGTTTTAATATTTATGCTTGAGAAACTTTTTACCTTCCTAAGGGATATACTCATCAAATTATCAATAATTCTAAATGGTTAAAACTAAATTAAGAAAATGTTATTTGTGTCAAGAATTCCGATCTCTCATTGGCAGTATTTAAGTTCTAAATTATGCTTTAAAACTATCTGTAGCTCTTTGAAACCTATAAAACAAGGACATTCTGCATTATAGGAGATGTAGTTCATTGACCATTTTTACCTGAAAGCAGTTGTTTTTAATATATTTTGCTTAGGTTATGTGAGCTAAAATATTTGACTGGGAGAACACATTCCATAAAGTAATTTAAATTCATTTGGAACATATTATATAAAATGGGGGGAAAAAATCACCAGTTTCATAGCAAGCACTTTCCTTACTTAAGCAATCCATATTCGGGCATTTAAGTGCTATTACACTTTTTCCTTTAATGATTTTTCAAGGGAAAAACATAAACATAACCATAAAACCAATTTTTAAAAAACACAGGGTAGATTTTGACTTTTGCATTAATTTTATTATAGTATGATCAATAATTTCTTTTGCTAACAGACAAATAACAAAAGAGAAGTTTGACACTGGGAAATAAAAGGCTCAGAATGAAAATATCATTCTCTTAAATGTATATGTTCCAAATAAAACTGAAATCTGGCAATAAATCCACTTACCAATGTTTTCTGTGGGCATTGAGACCCTCGTTGGTTCCAAGAGATTGTCAGCTAGGACAAAAGCACCTTCTTCCAATGTGTCCAGTAACATTGTTGCAGTATGTGCTTGTTCAGAGGAGTTCATGTGTTTCCAGGATTCCAAAGCTTCAGGTCTCAGAAGGTTGTCCACTGTGTCAACAATTGCCTGCATCCATTAGAAAACTATCATTAGTTGTGATTGCTTCTGGAACCAAGGCAATTTTCAATCACTGACTAGTGACAATTGTAATATTTATCTGTTGTGACGATATACTCTTATTTCAAGATGGAAGTACGCTTGAACAATCTCTATCTGATCAAGCTGAAACACACCTGGCCGTTTCAAAATAAGACTAACTGAAGATTAGCAGATTTCTACCTGATTATAAAGAGTGTGTAGAATAGTGATGCATCTCTGTTTATACAATCATACCTCAATTATTGAAGAGAAACATTAACAAACAGCAGCAACCTGAGACATGACTCTTGCATATGTGTTCACATTGAACAAAGTAACTCTATAATCTGAGACTAAAATGTTCTAAATGGAAAACATGGATTACTACTCTCTGGAGTAGACTAATAGTTATGCTTTAAACTTCAGCCATACAGTTTTGTTAAACATGAACTAAAATACTGGCTAAAATTTTGCTTTATCAGATTTTGTCTACTTTATATCATTTAAGAAAAAAAAGCAAGGTGGTTTTAAATATTATAAAATAACTGAAAATATTTTCACTCTTCCAATTCCCTATCCAGCTAAAAAATACTTTAAAAGTATACCTTAATTCATAGACAATGGTCTGCTTTTAAAGGAATCAGGAGAGCAAGCAAAATATTTAAAGCCTTTACTGATAAATTTAAGGAAAACAGAAAAGCACAAATAAAGCCATCATAAACATCCAAGGTATTAATATTCATATGTAGGTTTAAGTTATTACCATGCAAAATAACAACAGAAATATAAACCAGACAGCTAATCAATTGAAGGCAGACTCTTATACTGACACTTGCTGTTACCTGTGCCCTAAATATGCCTTAGATAGCTGAAATGACTAAATTTATTTACTCTTCCATTTACCTACTCATAATGTGTTGTTAAGCCCCCAAATGCAAGGTTTTGATCTATTGGTATAATCACAGAAGAAAAAGAACCTACATTATATAAAGAACAACGATGAAAAATGCTAGTTTGAGGTACTACATTGAAATGAGGAGGGGGAAAAGTTGTTTGAGGCTACTGTCAAAATAAGATTAATTAGCTTAATCCATCTTAATACCCTCGTTCTGTCTGCCTTGTGAGCCACCACAACCTTCCTGGCAGGTGGAATATACTTCCAAGTGGCGTTAAAGACTTTTTTCTTTCTCTAATGGGAGATGGAATAGTCAAAATGCTCACACTGATACTGCAGCAGCCATTAACTAGAGTGGAACAGAAATTGGTCTGCTGAGGCCAGATTCATTAGTCACCAAGAAATACAGACTGGAGCCTCTAATCTAAGTTACAAATGAATCTTCTGTCACAAAGTAGGAGCTTGCTTCATTTGCATAGTGTAAGTCAGCTTCTGATTTGTAATTTAAGGAGTTTTATTAGTCGTATCTGAACAGAGAAGCTCATTTGAGACACACTGGAAATCACACTGGTCAGAAATTAAGGTCATACTGAAATTTACTAAGTATACATGTAACTCCCTGATGGCATGCTTTATTAATTTGAAACACTCCTTATTTATTACATTTGTACTTTTCTAGAGGGATCAAAATGATCATTAGCCTAATCATATTCCAGAAATAGTCTTTTCCTGCTGCAGAAGGGGTGGGGGAGATATTCTTCTTCCACTGAGATAAATGTCCTGGCAACATACCCATTATTACATTTCAAACATTAACTAATAACTTAAAGTTGAACCAAACACCTGAGTTTGAAAAATCATATAGAATTCAGCAGTTATTTCTTTGCTCCCATTAGACAGGCTAAAATGGGACTCTCAGAACTTCACTAGGCAAAAACAGGCTCTCCCACCCACCTGTTCTTGTAAAGTTTGCAGATCCAACAATGTCTTTTACTAACTAGTGAGATGCATTCTTTTCTTCTAGATCTTGCAAACTAAAATTAGTGGAGTTATGACTTTTAAATGACCTCTTTGTTATGAAACTACAAAAATTATTCTCATTTTTTTCCATCATGATATATGGATTGGCTCTTCAAGGTCTGATTTGCCATGGTAATGGTCCCCATTAAAATGAGGTCAGAAAATAACCCTGAAAAGAAACTTCTAAAATTCCCCTGAAAAGGAACTTCTAGAATCCACAGATCAAACCAAACACAATTTGGCATCACACTGATTCATCACACAGAACTAGGAAGGCATGATTCCACTGTAAGCCTCAGCCTGCTTCCTTTCACTTGGGTACTTAAATATACCAAGAAGGAAAACCACTTGGAGTACAGAAGTATTCAGAGCCAAGCAATGGCTCTAGCCTGATAAAAGCCAATACATAACATATACTGATGTCACTGTCACATTATTTATGTTTCATTGTTAGTAACCAATCTCCATTATCAACATAATTCTAGAAATGACCCCTAAAAATTTTGAGACAAAGCTTATTTTAGGAGTACACCACAAAGATAAGAAAGCAGTGACTTTTTCATGCACATACATTATGACTACCCAGTCTTTGATATGATAAACTGCCAAGAATATATCATAGCTGTTTCACTCAAGTTGTTTTTTTTTAGTCCACAGAAATGAAAACAAAAGAAAAGAAAAACAAAAAGAAACAAAAGACTGTATGATTACTTTCCAATTCAGAGGTTGTTTCATTAAAATTCTTGTACTTTTGGATGAATGGAAAAACAGCAAAAATCATTAAAATAAATTATTTGCTTATTCTGAGAATAATATACCTGTGAAAAGCCAACATTTGTACAGCTGATATGGGGCACATTATATAATTATCAAAGACTGAAATACATTGGATCATGCAGCAAGATGATAAAGCGTGGCAGGTAGCTGAAGAAGGGAGAAAGCAGGGTGACAGCACAGGAGAGATACCTTAAGGTAAGCCCTGCATGTCTTCTCTCGTTTTTGGAGCTTTTAGGTAAAAGAAAAGAAAATCAGAGGTTAGATTTTATCTGTTGAAATGAGGACAGAAGAATCCTCAAAACTTAAGCTGGTGTTCCAGAGTTCATGTTATGGTAGTCCTCTGGATGGTCCACACTAGTTGTCAAAAGTGCTTGTTTATAATTTTTAGCTGCATTTTGTTAAGTATACTAATGCAAAGCATGTTGACAATTAAAAAAAAAAAAAAAGAGAGAGAGAGAGAGAGAAAGACAGCGAGAAAATATATAATGTGGTCAAAAAAGGTTCATCATTTTTTAACCTTATAGAACCACGATAGCCACAGATTTGGGGTTGAAATGAACCTAAAGTAACTATGAAATTTTTGTTATAGCAATGATATAAAATTATCCTGCAGAGGGAAACCTATCCTTCACCCAAAAGCGGCCACTGAAAGGAGTATTTCAGTGACTAATGTTCCTGAGTCACAATTTTGCTGCAACCATAAGAGTTGCATGTATTAGCATACAAAGTATATCAACTGTATAACATAAAATTTCTCCAAGTGCAAATAATGCATTCTTAAGGAAAAAAAAAAAATGTATTGACCAGAATCAGAGGGATACAGTTTGCCACCAACTAAAATCTCTTAGGTAATTCATATTATTCACACTTTTTTGGAGGGTGGTTGATGCTCTTTTCTCAACTATAATTCTTTCATTGGAAATAAACCAAAATTAGAAGTTTTGTTCCTAAGTGTGTGTCAAGGGAGCAAGAAGCTTGGCAGTAAACTGGAGCATAGAGAGCTGCCATACAAAATATCTTAGTTTAAAATAGCAGAAGAGTTTTTCCTACCTTGTTATAACTCCGTCCAGCTGAATCCTTTTCACTAGGTTTCAGTTCTTGCAGCTGTGCATCAAGGATGTCCACCAACTGCTCCATCAATCTCACTGAAGAACTCACATCCCCTGCAAACACTGGCCCTTTGGTATGTTTAGCCAGTTCATTGGCAAGGCTAGCAGCATTTTCTCCACTTCTGATCTGAAATGACAATTTATATGATCTCAGTAATATCTCCTGTTCTGTTGTGGCTTCTAGTTCTCCTTGAGTACCTCTGTTGTGGTTTAAAAAAAAAAAATTTAAAAAGTCTATATCTGCAAATAATTGAAACCAATAACTTTCTCTTCATCTCAGAAGATTAAAGCCTTTTAGATCCTCAACACACAAAAGAAATTATTAACCAGACACTTAAAAGAAACAAAAGTAGAAAAATTTCAACCAGCTCTCATTGCACTGTAACCATTTTAACTTGTTATTTAAAAATCTTATTCATTCCAATGATCTGGAATTTAAAGAGGAAGGTAATCAGTGTGATACTGAGGGTCATTATCTAGTGTTTATAATTCAGAAAGATGGGTGGAGAAGGAGAAAATGAAAGGGCACTGCCTTACACTGTAGCATTTCAGGTTACTGGTCTCAATACCTTTGAAAGCCATTTTTACTTCCTGTATCATAATAATATGTAATATAAACATCTGTTTGCATTCTGTGAATTCAGCTGCAAACCTAATAATATTGATTTATTAGGCGAATGCATTATTTGTCTTGTGAACATCAAAAGAAAGAGAACAAACTAAATATGAATGGAATTAAACAAGTGCATACTCGTTAAAAGGCTTAGCACAAAAAGCATAATACCCCCAAATATATGTAACTTTCGGTAGTTTACAGACATAGTGATACATAAATTTTTGATTTTATACTGAACAAAGAGCAATGAAGCTGCTTTTAACATACAAAACTAAATTATTTATGTTAGAAGTCAAAGCCCTAAATCACCAATGTGTATCATATTAAAACGTTCCAACCCACCTTCTGAGCCAGCTGATTTACCCAGTGTGAGGTACAGTTGCTAAGATCGGGGCCCTTAGGGTTCCATGTTCCAGTGGAAACCATGCAGAGATATGAAGCAGTTCCTACAACAGATGTAGAAAACAACAGGGAAATTGAAACCATTTTTCTGCATGCATTCGGAAAATCGGCTATGATGATCCTAGTCTGTGTGTTAAATTTTGAATAAACGCTAATGGGAGAAGTTGACAATAACTGACAAAAAGCAGAGTATAATGCCAATTATAAGCAGTAAATATAAACTTAGCAATAGAAATATCAGACATTTACAGCAAGCAAACAAAAAGCCCTTTGTTTTCTTGGGACTTGTCCAAAGTGATGCTTATGAGAAAGGCAGCTGCACAGGGCTTCACTAGGGTCCTTAGGCAAAGCTTGACCTGGGTTTTGAGAGGCAGAGCCAGTTCAGTACCTCATGTAACTGATGTTTCCGGTATCAAAATCCTAAAGTTATCTATAGATGCTATATTACTAAAGTAACAGAGAAAATAAAATCAGCTCCTGTAAATATCTCTTCCTTCAAATAAAATCACTTTAGTACAATTTGAAATCTACTTACTAACTTTAGAGACATATTAATGTACGCTGTTTTACAGGAAATACCTCTTGTTCCCTTGGGACACGGTCGCTCAACCATCATTCCCCTTTGTGTCTGAGGCCACTTTATCCCCCTCGCGTCTAATGCTTCGCAGAATCTCTCTGGCAGGGGAAAAATATTTGTTACAGGAGGAATTTTGGTTGTAGAAACTGCTGGAGGTGGTTTTGTTCCCCTGCTTCCTTCCTGGGATCCAGCTACGGTTGTGCTCATGGGGCCTTTCTGTGAAGTAGTGCTTGTGGTTGATACTGTGGTTTTGAACAGCTCAGCTGAAGAAGTTATTGTCACAGCTGTGGTAGGCACTATGGAAAAAAGATGAGTGTATTAATCTCCAACACACCCTTGCACTTGTACACAGGCAGGTATGTGTGAATGTACACGCATGCGCACACACACGAACACAACCCTACCCGTCCATATGTCCCCAGCACAACCAACAGAATTACTGACAACATCAGTAAGGTGGAAGAAGAAGAAGAAATCCATTCATTTATTTCAATTTTTTCATATTGTTCGCTAAAAGATGGTAACCTGGATTTTACTACAGCTTTGCTTGTAAGACTTTGTGCTAGGTTTACTTCTCATTGAGATATTTGATAGTGCAGTTCAAGTATAACCTCCATAATATACCATCTAACAGGAAATGAAGGGTAGTTTATAGTGTGGGAAAATTCTATTCTTATATAAACTCGCACGCTATAAACAAATTCAAAATATCGACAAATGTCTGACAATTATATGTAGTTAAGACAATAAAAAAAGATTTAAAGTCACCCACTCTATATCTTGCAGAGAAATAAATACTGTGACATCTTTTCACCCAGCAGCCATTCTTGCTTGAGAGATTTTTTGAGCATGCCTGATTAGATTCAAACAGAAGATAAGCTTTGGCATGCTTGTGCTGTTTTAGTAAGGAAATATCTCAGGCTTTGGCTTCTTTACTTTTGCAAGGTAGGTATGAAGCAGCAGCTACTTCCGGTCAGAAGTGATAATGTGACATGAAGATAAAAGGTTAGATCAAATCATAGCTAATTTGAAACCAACCCTCTATATCTTATGGACCCTTAAAAGAGAATATAAAAGGAACTACAGCTACACAATTTCAAAGGAGAACATTTCTTTTTTAGTAAAGGCTGTTTTTCGCCTTTTGACATTACTTTCAAACAGTTAAGTCAGCCAGGCTAAAAAACAATGGAGCTCAATGTTTTCTCCATTAATTATCATTTAATTAATTTAAATGAAAACAAAAATCTGTCAGCAAAAATTTAATACTACCATTTAAATTCTGTTAAATGAGATCACACTAAAGTTTTACCAATACATACAGAACAGATTATTCACTCTTAAAACTATGTCGATGCTTTAATTTTAAATTGAGTACCAAAAGCTAAAAATAACTATTTAAAAATCATCTTATAAAACATTCATTGTTTCATGTAATGAATGAGAAACAAGATACAATAATACAACTTATTAGAAAAGTTCCTATTATCACTAATATGTTTAGTACTTTAAACTGTGATCCACAAATATTATTTAATTCTGACACAATTGGGAGTATACTAAGTTTACCAGAAAAAGTAGCATGTACATTTTTCCAGCTTTTTACTGATGAACTTCCTATTATCAATAAATACACATTGTCTTCCTTTTCCCTTCTATCTCAAGAGAAACTTCTTAAGCACATGTTTCATTTCCAGGGCATAATTTATTGACCATATGAGAGATGCCTGTTTACATCACTCAAGCATCATGCCCAGCCAGCTGCTGCAGAAACCTATTCAAACCTGTCTATCTTTCTGTAAAGCACTTTCCTGACATCTTGTTAAACCTCTGTAATTTTCTTTTGATTACAATGCAGCTAAGCTTTCAGTGCTTTCTCAATTAACATTTGTCAAAAGCATCACAATCTTTTGCAGAAGCGTCAAATCACTGCTACGGAATCAAGTCTTAAAGGGGAAACAGAAACCAGAGCAAAAAGAGAAAAGGGCAGAACAAAATGGTTTAGTGTTATACCATCTATGTATTCCTCGACACTGTACTAATTAGTATACATTTAGTCACTGAAATATGTAGAGCAGTGGTTTGTTAGATAACCATCAGTAAAGACTCATAATAACTGAGTCAAGGCAGATAATAAAAGCAAAAAAATGTCATGCAACATCCTACAGCCATGTTTCCATGCATTCCTTAGGCCAATATATTTTCACCAATATATTATGAAAAGAAGACTGAAAGGAATCAACACAGTCTTCAAAAGTAAATGAGTAAAATATTGGGATTTCATCAAAGTAATCTTTAAATGATAAAACTAAACCCTTTAGAGGCAAAGCTAATATTCTAGAATTTTCCAAGATTGGAATTTAGTAATACTCCAAGGAAAGCAATTTTTTTAAAAAATGTTTTAAGCTAGAAATGCAGCTTCCACAGGTGGAAAAAAAAGTCCCAGAAGGGCATCTGGCAATGATAAAAGTTTATACTTATTCAGCATTTATGTGCCAGATGCTGTGCCAATCACCATTAATGGATCAGCAGATCACCTTATTTAATCCCTACCACACCCCCATGAAGTAGACACAAAATTATCTTCCTTTCACAGTGGAAACTGAGTGATGGAGAAATTAAATGATTTATTTATGGTCACATGACAGCCCTCTTAAATGCTTCAATCTTATGTTTCTAAGTTACAGATTTTCATAGACTCTGAAAAAATGTATGGCATCTGTCAAAAAAACTTACCCTAATTTTTTTACACAATTATGTGTAAATCTCCAAAATAACAATTATATAATATATATAAATTATAGATATAATATTGGAGAAGATGATTTAAAACTCAAGCAATAAATTTATGAAACTTACATGGCAAAAGGTTTAAAGCTCAAGAATATCCTGTGAGTAGCAGGAAACATGACATTTCACAACAGCATTATAACTCAAATCCAAATCCTTTTGTACAAGGCTGTTTATCATAATACCATATCAAGCATTCGTATGAACTGACTCAGCATTCTGGCCACCATTTGTCATTTGATTACTGATACCTGAGACACAGTGCTAATGAACACATTGATTTACTTGCCCATGACGATTTCAACAAAGATATAGAATGGCTCAATTTACTATGGTAGTATTTACCAAGAGCTTGTTATTTATTACAAGCTTCTTTCTGTACCAAAGACTTGGAGGAAATACCCAGTTCTGCTAAGGTAATATTCCCTTTACCAGAGTCCAACACCTTACCCATTGCTCACTCATTGAATGAACTCCAGCTAGAGTGAGTCTGTAGCCTGGTAAGGCAAAAATGAGCATGAGGAAATGTTGACCATTTCCTAAGTAACAAAACTGGCTCCCTTGCTGAAAATTCTCCCTCATATCAGGGGAACATTTTACTTCACAGTCTGAAACAAATATTCTACAACTGCCAAAACTCAAGAAAAGATATAATGTTTTGTTGATAATATTGGGTATATCCAATTTGTAGAAAGAGGTAAGGAAACAGGAAGCAATTCAAATTAACAAATGGAAGAGTTAAAATAGGACTAGATAGGGTTTTTCCCAAGCTCGCTTTAGAGAGAGAGAGAGAAAGGAAATCAGACAGTTTTAGGGAAATGAACTATAAAAAGACAAAATAAAGCTAAAAATCAACTTTAAAAAATATCAGGATACAAGTAATTATGCTTGTACTGTCAGGCATATAAAGGTTTGAAATTAAAAGGGGAGAAAGCACTGAAATGGATACACAGCAAAGAGAACACAATGAAGAAGGAAAGAAATAGATACTTCATAACACTTTCATCTTGGCCACATACATGGTAGTATATCCACCTCCAGAAGACTTTTAGGCGTGAATTTTAACCAAATAAGTGAATCAGTGCTTTACTGATGGCAAAGAACTAATTTCTGATTGTTCTGTCTTTTGAGTTTCTTAGATCTTGCTTCCGGAAAGCTGACAGTGGCTTATTGATTTGACCTAAATCTACGGGCCAGAACAGTCCTGCACAGTCCCACCTATGGGCATATAGATAACCCACATCCTGGAAGACAGAGACCGGAATCTCTAAAAGCCTATGAAGAAAAACTACAAGGAAGGAGAAAATAAGAATATGGGTCAAACATCAGCATGATAAATTTAGGTCAGATAAAATTCTTTATTACTTAGGGTTTAATAAGGGGTCAATATGAATTTTTACATTCTGGGAATACTTAACTATGGTTATTTTGGATGATAAAACACTACTGTGGTAATACAAACTTCCTATACATGTCTAAGTTTCTCACTTTCAAAGGTTGCAACTGCTCTTTCCAAAAAAGCATCAAAATTATCAAAGATGTTTTCATCTCAAATGCATCAACATACTGAGTAGAATACATGCCACATGTGGAGAAAGACATGGTTACTAATCCTTGTAAGGATGAAGAAAGTTGTGACAAGTAATGACTTTTGGTTGAATTGAATCTAAACTAAACTTCATTCACAATCCTTTGGATGTTGCCTGATTAGGAATTTGCGGTTCCTAAAGCCTTTTCTTTTCCTAACAAGGTGAAAAGATGTACTGCCACCCAAGAAAAATGTAACAATTGTCAGAGTAATGTGGATTACAAAAAGGTTAACACAAGGATCAATACGATTATGGCCAATGCCTAAAGTCTGTCAATGTCTGTCTCAAGTTTGCCTTTGAGAAACCTGTAGGATAAAGGAGAAGCACTGGAGTAGCTTTTTCGGAAAACAAAACAAAACTGAAATACATGAAGCAAACCAAATTGCTTTCAAGAGGAAACAGATATGTATAAATTTTTTAAAAATGACTCAGAGCTACTGTTAATAAACATTCCATGCTCTAAAAGAAGATTAAATGACTGAAACTTTAACAATGGACATTACTAATATCTTAAATGAAAAAACTCTACATGATTTTAAGAAAAGAGTGCCACACACTAAGTCAATACATCATTATTACTCTTATTTATAAACAAAATGCACATCTTAGAACTCTATAAATACTCAAATTAGAAATTCAATTACAAAAAGCTGTAACTTGTTTTGAGGTCCTAGCAGTATGACAATATTTAGAACTTATTAATAGCATATCTTAAATGAATGGATATGTTTGTAGATGAGTACATTTATGCATATTGCATTAACAGAAAAAAAAAAGTTTCACCTTGTTGAAAAGATTAGTCACTCCAAAACCTTCCAGTCTCTAAAATTTTGAAGCAACTTAATTTGAAAACTCCATTTAAGTCAGTAAATGGAAATTTAATTCACATCTTAAATGCACAAATATCAATGTTCAAGTAGAAAAGACATAATTAGTGCAAGGTTCATAATAATACATTAACAGATTACTCTTTTAAGTATGAGGTAATCTTCTTTTAATAAAGAATTCATTTATTTTATACTCAAAAAAAATTTTTCTCATAGAAATGAATTCACTTGATCTGCCAAAATATATTTCCAAAAATGTAGCATTAATTTGTTAAGTAATGCTTGTCCACAAAGACACCCAAAGAGAACACAAATCCAAAAATGCTAACAGATCTCTCATTATAAATCATCACTTGAGATCACTTAATGCTTAGTCCATGTGTGACAGTCATAAAAATATTGATTTTAAACTGTCCTAATGTATCAGGAAATAAAAATGTGTAATTTTACATTTTGAACTAGAAAGATGTTTGAGGACTACCTCTCCCATCCAGAGAACAAGACTCCAAAACTTCAGAACACTTACACCTGGCACCGTACATCAAACCTAGTCGCTCCTCTGGGACTTCCTAACACACATTTCCTTTAACCACTGGCGCCAAGAAGTTAAAAGGTCTGCACACAGAGTATCATCAATTCAGAAGCCAGGTGAGGGAAAAAAAGCTAACAGGTTTGTAGCTGGTACTGTATTTTCAGCAATGAAAAACTAAACTGAGAAATGATGCTACAATCTCATAAAGCCAACATTTAAGTGAAGAAACTCAGAAAAGAAAATTGAACAAAATATACCTCCTCATATTCTTTGCTTTAACTATGAGAAGGGGAAGAAATAAGGGAGAAAATTAATAAGTCTTTTACTAGTAAGTTGCTTATGAAAAACATAAGCATTAACAAGTAAGCATTCTTACCTTGGGCAGGATCAGGTGGACCAAACTCCAGAGAGTATCGTAAAATAAAGTTATTGTTCCACACGTAGAGTTGGTTGTCTCTTGGATTATAATCCACCGCAGCAATGTACTGGTACTGGTTGGGAAAGGGAACATCTACATATTCTCCTCGGTTTAATCGGGTGTTATAGATGTAATCGATTGCATTCTTGCCTGTTTCACTTTCATTGTCTTGATAAACTGACCTGACCACATAAAGGACTCCACATATCATAAAAGCATTTGATGCGGCACGTTTGTCATATACAGTCTCCCAGGTTGCTTCAAATCGAAGAGTGTATGGATTCAGCTGACTAATGACTATCATTCCATTGTTCTGTTCAGTGGCATAAATGACCCACAAGCCATTCTCATCAACTGCTAGGTCGATATCCGTCTTTCCTCCCCAACGGTATGGAGAGGTATCGTGGTAGTTGGCATAGTTAATTATGGCCTCTCCGCTCTTAATTCTAGTCCTCAAGTCAAATTTCACAATATTCCTTGTTCTTTCTTTGTTAAAGAAGACAGCACCATCATATACCACAAATCCAGTACCATCTACTCGATTTGGAAGTTTATATGTTGTTGTTTGGCGACTGTTTTGGAAATCTTCTAAAGAAGCATATTCTATTAAAGTATCAGTGCGGTAGGGAGTCCAGGGCATGAAATAAATTTTATCTGCAGCCTGAAGAGGGTCCTTGCACCAAGCACCTGCCTTTTGTTCAGCTTCATATATACATGGGGAGTCCACAATTGCTTTCAAGGTCCCAGGGCACACAAAAACTAACAGTCACAGAGAAAAGACAAGAATTAAGCCAAGTTAAAAAAAAAAAAAAAATTACACAGGTAATCACAAAGTTTTATTGATCACAAAACAAAAAAGAAAAATTTGTTTTATTAGCATTTAATTTTACCAAACTTCAAACTTAAAACAAGCACTACCATTCTTTTCTGAAGTGACCATAATCGAATACCATCACACAAAGTGGTCAGGGTTTATTTTCATAAACACAAACCTATGTGTAAGATCATTCATAATTGAACTGAGAATTTAAGTTTTTGGTGGGTTTTTGCCTTATAATTTGGTAATAAATGGTCTAAAACTTTGAGCTTATGCATGAAATATTTTATTCCAAACATTATACTCTCCAACCCCTCGCCCACCTATAAGCCCCCCCCCAAAGTAAAACTACAAAATAAGAGAAATAAAACAGAAAACCCATTGTGAAGACTTATTTAGAACTTTTACAAAAGTTAAAGGTGCTTTGACTTAAGGAACATAAATATTCGGAAAATGCAATTAGGAGCAGAGAAAAGTAAATATAAGGAAAGCAGTGATGAACGACCAGGAGACCCTGTAACCATGGCATGCTATGAGAGGGTTCTGGAAGCCAGGCAAGATGACACTTCAATAACAAGAAAATATCCAAGGGTGTTGGGAAAAGAGACAAAAAGAAACAGAGAAAGCGCAGCTGCCCCTCGCCGACTTCAGAACTTTTACCCCATCACCAGATTTAGCAGTCACATAATTTCATTGTAAACAGTCGACTTCTTTATGAGGTGCATTTATGAGATCCTGCTGATTATTTTAATGTAGGAAGGTTGTGGGAGAGGGGAGGGAGGAGGTTAACATCCATAAGGCACATAACAGGGAGCTGGGGTTCAGACTGTATACGTTATTTACCTTTTTGCTCCACTTCTATTTTAAGCATCGGAAGAAAAATAAAAAAAGGTGCAAGGAAAAAAGAAAGAAGATTAAAATAAATTGACTATTAGTCTAAGACTGAATTCGTAATAGATGCTAAATATAGGAAGAATAAGTTGTTGTACTACTTTGGATAAAGAGAAACACACACACAGGAAAACCTAGCAGGAGAAAGATTCTAAAGTTACATAAAAGAACATGGATCAATCATTTTAGTAGATTAAGGAGGCAATACAAATATGCTGGCATGTTGCTTCACTTAGTGTACCTGAATAAATAATGAAACTCTTCACTAATGCAAGCTATACATACTCTTGCCTCTCCAAAGTCACTCAGCATTCTTATAAAGATTTTCTTTACATATGTATGCTATCGACATAAATGCATGCACAGGTGTACCATCCCCATTTATCTTATGTGAACTCAATTATTAAAATGACTAAAATTATATAACAACAGAAAAATACATTTATAAAATGCCATTTTGATTTTGAATTTTAGGTCAAATTTAATAAATAATGATATGGTAACATTTTATTCAAAGATATTTATAAGAAGAAATACATAATTATGTACCTCAGTACATATTTCAATTGTTTTTCTATTATCTTCTACTCCTAGAAAAATTAATCATAAACGTAAGAAAGATGCCTCCTTTTCAGGAATATTATCAGTCTCCCCTCAGCCCCAATAGGGATTGTGAAGGGTGAGGTAAACTAGTACCTTCTTACCCATTAAGGATTTAGTAAAATTATGTATTTAGGTATACAGACTTTATATTACAAAATTCTTACTGAATTTTCTATATCACAGATATCAAACTTGTACTACTAAATCTATAAAAAAAAGTAAGCAAAATACATACAAGGGAAAAGCAAGCACAGTAGGCAAGGAGAAAAAGGAAGAAAGAATTATGGTTAGCTTATTATGACATTTTCTACTATCATTAATTTACACAGAAAGCAAGCCAGCATGCAACGACAATCATACCAAGCATTCAAAGCAAATACCTTGACTCCACAGACCCCATAAAAGGTAAATGCTTTCATAAAACAAACCTGATTAGTACAGTTATATGAGGTTGAAAAAAAAATAAAAGAAAGAAACAAAACCCCTACAAATTTAAAGAAGTGGATTATATACTTAGGAAGGGTGCTATATAAGATCCTTGTTGGTAAATAGTGCTCTAATAACTAGAAACCATAAAGTACTATTTTAAAGGTATGTAGGCTTTGAAGTATGTTGCCTGAACTTCATAAAAATGACTAGACTGATGCCTATGTTTCTCCCTCTTCCCTTGCTAAAATGCATTAGGGTGTGCTAATACTACATCTCCAAACTGATTACTCAAAGAAAGTGTAGTATTATATTAAGTGTTCTTATCTTGATTCATTTTTTTAAATTATAATTATTCATTAAGATTAAATTTGAACTTTTTAAATACCTTTGGGAGAAACATATCACACAAACATTTGTGCCACAGAAACAGCACAACTTCCCCTAACCAATTTGGTCTTAAATTTAACCACTTTCAGGAAACATACTTTTTCTATAATGTGTGATTCTGACTACATCTGGTACAAAGGAGAGATTCAGTGTTGCTGTCTTGGAAACAATACTTGTTTATAAACCACCTGTCCTAAAATGATTCTACAGTGAAGAGCAAAAATATACCTGCTTAGAATCATTAATAAAAGGGCATGGTGGAAAAAATGGTAAGAGAAATCATCACTGTTGTGAATTCTCAGAATATATTTATACACAGCTGTGTTTTTATTCCTAAGGAAAGGAAGAGTTTACTAAAATAAATCAATTAATTTTATTCATTTGATACATTTTATTAAAATGACAGTGTAGTTACTGAGAAAAATATCATACAGAGAAATCTTAATTTACTTGTGATATAACTACTATCATTTATTTTAAAGGGAAAGAAAACGGATATGAATTGTCTTCAATTTATAGCTCTGGTGAAAACTGGGAAATAACATCCAAATGTAATAATAAAAAAATAACTTTGGATGATTAACGAATCATGTACGATAAAATTTTAAAACAAAAAACAATTCCTATATAATGATTTTTATGAAAACCCAAAGGATAGATATGTCGAATCAGCCAAGTCTATCAACCAGAATATAAAAATAATAAAATTAATGAAATCAGCAATCTTTATCACATGCCATATACTGAAACTTGTCTTAAGAGGCTCTACTAATTAATTCATAATGATACATTTACTTTTCTATAGACCAAACACACAAGTACATGATCCACTGACATCAGTGGAGGACTACACAGATACACAAGACAAGAATTTACCCAAACTAACTGTAGCCTACATACTCTGTATCTGAAGTGACACACTATTTCATTTTGAACAATCTCACACTTATTTATTAGTAATGATTAGTCAATAGCAAAGCTATTGTCATTCTCATTAAATATATCTCGTACCTAACATGGCATCATTATCATGTACAATGGAAATTTGAAAAAAGAGGGTACCCAAATGAAAAACAAATACTACCCATAGGATGCAAAAATCCCAAGCTGATTACTCTCCTTTATCCTCCAAGATCCTGGAACTTCTTTTAAATACACATTTATGCAATTTGTAACAGTTGGTCAATAACAAAGAATGCCCTATATACATGCATTGTTGGTGCAAAGGTTATCTGGGCAAGCACCAAAGTCACATATTATACATGTGCCTGTTTATAAACAAATTAAAATGAACCAAAACAACAGTATTTCTAATGCTATCTGATGAGCAAATTTATTGTGAATTTTTCATAAGTCATGAAAAATTTCTGAAATTGATTTTTGCTAGAAGGAAACAGTTTGGGTATAAGGTCCTGGAGGATATGTTTTAGCAGAAACTGGCATAAAGCCAAGTGAAAACAAAAGGGAATAAATGTGATCTGATGGTGGCAGTTTTTATCAACCAAGTTAAGTGTGAAATGGGGATGTAAGTTTTTCAAAATACAAATACACTTTTTAAAACAATGAGAAAATAAAAGCTAGATGCTTAAAATAAAAGGAGGTGTGAGCAATGGATATAATAGCACAACATCCCTCCCCGCCAACAAAGGGAACAAAGCACAAAAAAATAAATAAGTAAATAAATGGAGAGGAAACCAAGAAAGAAATATGGAAACACATGGTCCTATATAAGAATTAGAATAATCTAAAAAGACCTTTTGAATTTAAATAGTAGTTAAGATCATGTAATGTATAGTGTGTCACTACTGTACAGTATATAGGAATTGTAATTACTTCTATTCTTTAGCAAGGAGTGCTTTAAAATAAAAAGCCATAGACTTATTGCTGCCTCGTGCAACATCTAGAAAAGTAACAGCAAATTATTTACTGTGTTTCTTTTTATTTTAAATGACAAAAACTAAAAAGAACAAATACTTCTCTGAATATAGCTATTTGCAAGTTTAGTGCACAATGTACAATACTTCTGGAGAACTGAAAAAGTAAAATTTTGAAAGTTAGATGTTCCAGAAGATATCCACATTTTCCTTTCTTAAACAGCGCAAGAAATTACTTAAGAGTCTGAAAATAATATTTGCTTAACACTGTTCTTGGTCTATAGACTAGATAACAGGAACTGGTTCCAGAAAGACACAATTCTTGGCAGCTCTGACTGATTCCACTGTTTGGGAATGGATGCTGTATTCCTTCTCTAATTTGAGGACAGAAACCATGCTGAATTCAAGTGAAAGGGACTTTATGGAACAAAATTTTGGTTAGCTCAAAAGAATACAATGTTCCTCTAGTGGCACAGGAGAATGATTATATGAGCCACCAACACTACACACTGGAGAAATGATATAGAGATCAGTGCACTCAGTAGGCTTCCAATCCTACAAATGGTATAGAAAATACTGAAAACATAAAAAAAGCATCCATTTCACAGTAACAGGAACACAGAGCAGGGATGAAAAGAAAAGATAATCTGTGTTTGGCCTTTAAATGATATCACAAAATGCCAATTTATCAAAACTGGCAGAGAGGACAGAGAGAGTGCCTTTACAATATGTGTAAGGATGTGTTACCAACACATTAGACACAGCATACCTATCTGGGTTGTTTTGGTTTGCTTTTTTTCCTTTGAGACAGGGTCTCACTGTTACTCAGCATAGCCTCAAACACCTGGCCTCAGGTGAGCCTCCTGCTTTAGACTCCCCAGAAGCAAGAACTACAGGCATGCCACCACATCTGGCTGCAAATTTGTTTTTGTTTTGTATTTTTTTATTTTTAATGGGAGAAAATGTGTAAAAACTTTGTCCAATCAGTAAAAGTTCTCCTATAACACTTTTAATTCAAATACCTGTGAACTAATATGACATGACTTACCCCTTTTCACCTTTCCCAATTTAAAAAGTAAATAGATAACACTATCAAACTAGCTTGTGAAAATCAGGAAATATATTTAAACTTTTAAGTTGTCTAATATGTTGTTTTTTTTCTTCCCCCTACTGAAAGTGTAGAAATATTTGAAGGAAAACTATACGGCATTAGAGTATAAATAAGCCAAAGCCTATTGAAAAAATTTGTTTTTCAATTGAATTTCAAATATGCCTCTGTAGGATTTTAAATATGATGCTATAAAATTAAAATATGTACAAGATTTTGTTTGATTCATTTTTTTAAACATAAGATTTCATCACTGAATCTAGTAAAGAAATGCTCCCTTCAAGGACAGGAATCAAAAAGGGCAACACTTGCCTCAGTTTCTGCAATGGTAGCTTTTACAAAGTTACCACGACAGCAGGTAGCCATTCAAGTAGCTCAAGATTAAAACTGAAGTCAATTCCTCCTTTAGAAAACCATGAGCCAAACCAATTTGTCAGCAACTGGTATTGGGCAAAAGTACAGATTTCTATCTGCCCTATTGAATAGCTAATTCAAGTTTGTTTTCTGGAAAAACACTAGCCTTAAAAGCCAAACACTTAAGAACACAGACAGACACTTGGCCAGCATCACACTATGGCTTCCTTCCACACTTCATGAAGCTAATTGGAGTCCCGAGTCTGTTAGTGCTCTGCATGCATAATGGTTTTGTAGGCCATAAACATATGCTGCTTTCACATGTGTAGTCTTTCAGCATCAACGAAGAATGCCAGGGAAAGTGAAAAATATAAATTTCATACTTACTGTAAGGAACACATTCATATTGGACTTCAAGATATTTGTATGTCCCAGGACATGGATCAGGAAATACATCTGACCCAGTAACTACTATACATTGTGTTCGATTGTTGCACCTGGAAAACAGAATGAATCAAACTTGTGTGACATATTTGTTTGATTGCTTTTACAAATGAAATATTAATGTAGAACCAATTTGTATTTTCTTTAAGAAACCAGAAGCATAAAACAAAAATTCAAGTGGCATTAGGTTGTGCTACATTATTAAATAATTAAAGAAGTTATATTTCCTTTAACTTTGTGAGCTACAAAGTTAGATTAGGTTATACTAAATTTTAACTATAAGCAAAATACAGCTAATAGTTCTCCATTATTACAATATTATAGATTTTAATTTGAGTCTTTGACATATTCAACATGTACTAGGGGAGAAAAAGAGCTTACCAGGATACCTGTTGATATACTTAATAATTAAAATTGCAAATAATAATAATGCTATGACCAGAAACATGTAATTATAAATTGAATAGCTAAGATGGAAGTTTTAATAATATAAAAACAATGTTAAAGCATCCTCAAATCCAGTTTTGTGTTCAATATTATATTATAGGCACTGTCTACACTCTTGAATACCAAGCTAGGAGATCTCACCTTACATATGATGGCCTGCATAAATGACAGAATCCCTTTAAAGCCTTTAGCACATGCTAAATATCTAAGCATCATTGTTACCTTCATAGATCAATGTGCTCACCCTATTAATGATAGGACAATGTACCTTGGTTCTTCTAAACATTAAAAAGAATGTCAGTAACATAAAACATAAAGTGTCCTACATATAATTCTACAGAATTTTCTTTGGTTGTCATTTTCATCATCAAAAGTCTTAGAATTGAGTCAGAATTCTAGGCAAGATATTTAAGTTCTATAAACTGGTCCAGATGTTCTTTTTATAAGCTTGGTAAAGGCAAGAACTATTTCTTTTATAATTTAACTTGATTACAACCCAATGGAATGTAATGTTTGCAGGAGTTTTATTGTGTTTTCTGATCTTATATGCATTAAAAAGGCAAAGCAAGCAGAACAACAGCATTATAACAAAATTTATTTAACAATTTGAATACCAAATATCCTATAGTGCATAAAATAACCAAACTACAAAATAACACTACAAAGAATTCTGAAGAGGTGGCCCCATTTCTAGCACAACTAACCAAATGGCAGTAGAAGCAGAATCACATTAAGAGGGTGGATATGTTAACTCATGAACCTTGGTGTCATCAACCCAGAACCAAGTCGCTTCTCTTTTGAAGACAAACAAAATGTGAAAACATTTACAAGAATAAATAAGCACACTTCATAATTCAAAATATACTATAACAAACTTCAAATGAATCATAAATGTTAAATAAATGACAATGAATATTGCTAGTACAGATATTAAAAATAATGATTAACTTTCCTCATGATTACTCTATAATGCAGTGTGGCACTCATTTTCAAAACACACACATAACAGTAATGTTTAAGAACATGGACGATATACATGGTGTACTGTCAGTCTTTTGCAATATTGTGCTTTTTTTATGTTTATCTTAAATTTGTTTACTAATTTGAAGACATTTGCCAGTGGTTCACCATTTATTGTAAATGAATTAATTTTACATGAGACATGAAAAATTGTGCTCTATATGTATAACATGAATTGTAAGGCATTCTGCTGTCATATATTTAAAAAAAATTAATAAAAAATCTACATGAATCACAAAACCTATTGTATATCCTGAAATTTAAAGAGCATGTGGATTTAGGATTTCTCTAGCTCAATATCTAACATTCCAATCAGTACAAAAACAGAATTCTGATGTTACATTTTTCTTCTTTCTTATATTGTATAACAAGAAGAGGTCTCACCACTTTTTTAAAGATGTTTGATCTCCCAGCAATCTTCAGTCAGTAACCTGATCATCATCAAAAACTTATGTCCTTTTATTCTCTTTCTTGTGTTTATTCATACCTATAGGGATCCTCACATTATCTCATGTTCACATCTCTCAGATATGAGGAATATAAACTTCTGTATGTCAGATATCCCTTTCATATACTCCCTCAGTATACATTTATAACCATTCAATCAAATTCTGCTGTTTCCAATAACTTTAAAATACTCTCATTGGGCCTGGGGCTATGGCTCAGTGCTAGTGTGCTTACCTAGTATGCGTGAGGCGCCGAGTTCAATCCTCAGCACCACATAAAAATAAATAAAATAAAGTTATTGTGTCCAACTACAACTAAAAATATATATTTTTAAAAATACACTCATTGTAGAAATTGCATAAAGTAACAATTCTACTAATGGACAAACTTGTTGTATACTTCATTACCCTTCCCTTCTCACTGAAGGCTCCTCTCATATCACCAAAGTATGAATAGGGAAAAGAGAAAAGGACTTGAAATAGATCGAGGAGAAAAAGGAAGTACCTCAAAGATTTGAGAATCTATATCACCTTCCAAAAAATAAATATAAAATAAAGAGTACATTGTAGAGTACCAAATTTTCCCCATGATCAATCAGATGAATAAATATGACTTTGATATGGAATTAGAAACCTTTTATTTTCTATTTCTCAATGTCACAGTACATTTTTCAAGAAGTAAATAAGGCAGAAGCAATGCAGCTTCTCATTCAATTTTGATAGAATGAGGACCAATACCATAAAATGAAAAATAACTGCCCATATATAATCTTTCCGAAACAATTCTGCATTAATCATCTTACCACAATTATGAGTTAAAATTAATGTCAAAGGTGATTATGATAGTTTATACCAACCACATTATTTTTATTTCTTTAATCTCATTGTACAAAGCATTCACTTTAATGCAGTAAATAATGTTAACTCTGTGTCTGTTTTCTTAAGTGAAACTGAAGGGAAGAAAACTTAATGTAGTTCCTGCAAATAAAATTATATAGATTTCTAGAATTCACAGTCTTTGGTGATATTAAAAATGTCATTTTACATTTGAAAATTTACAATATAGAAATATGAAGTATGAGAAATTAATCTTGAGGAAAAATTGGGAATTCTAGGACTAAAATAATAAAGAATAAACAAGAAAAAGGAACTCAACTGTAAAAAGAATAAGAAAACCAGAGCCATGCTTACCAGTACCTTTATGCATGGAAATGAATCTAAGCTTTTAGAGAACCAAATTGTGAAAATAAAAATACAGACCATTTATTCCTTTGTGAATGAAGGAAATGGCCTTAAATTCTCCAATCAGAGTAAATTTGGAAACAGGAGGGGGAAAGAAATACCCAATATAATCTGTTAATGCTAAGAAAAATCTAAAAGTTCATTGACTGATAAACTATTAGAAAGATTGTAAAATTATAAATTGCTATCATTTCAAAAAATGGAGAAAAAGAAAGCAAATTCTTAGCCACAAAAGCAAAGTAAATTTCCACCAAGGGCTCAGCTTTAAGTTTTCATTCTATTTTAAATAAAATAAAGAGGCACACTAAGCCAAGAAAGGAAATGCATTCGGTGGTTTGCATTCTTAGTGCCAGGCATAATTTCTCCCTCTTCCCCCACATAAAAAGATTTTGTTATCAATAAATTTATCATTGTATTAGCAATTAAAATATCGGTATTCTCTAGAATACCATGTGGATTTGTTACTATGTTGAAAACCTACACTTTTCTAAGATGCTAAGCATCAAAATTGAGTATAAATGAGTACAAGGCAGAAGAGAAAGAACAGGGATTTTAAAACTGATAAATCACTGGTCACAATTCAAAGAAACTGCAACTATGGTTCATCATAAAATAGTGGATACTAGACATGTTTTAAACATTTCAACTTTCAAATAACTGGGTTTTTGTTGTTGTTGTTGTTATTTTGTATTTATAAAGTTCACAGCTGAGTTGGGGTAGTTAAAACCATAGTGTTTTGCAAAGTGTAGTCTTCACACCAGAATAAATTTGGGAGATTGTTAGAAATGCAAATTATCAAACCCATCCAGAAATACCAGCTTTCAGAAAGCCTGGGGTTAGGTACCTAGCCATGGCAGTATTAAGGCTCAGATGGTGATTCTGATGTTTGCTCAGATGATTGATTGAGAATTACTAGCATAAAACATGATAGCTTTAGATGCTTTATTTAAAAATAAATTCATATGGTTACATATGCTTGAGGTCTATAAAACTAAATACCCGTAAAATAGAAAACAAGTTATGAGTTCAACTGAAGCAAGAGTAGGTAACAAAATTTACAACAGTGTGTTCTTTCCTAACTTTAAACATAGGAATTAAGGGTTTTAGTTGTTCTGATTTTAAATAAGTCATCTAATTATTTGTCAATTCCTGACATGGAAAGTCAAAAAAGTACCATATCTAAGTACATGCATATATCACATATACACCCTTTTTAACAGATAAGAGGAAAAGTATAATCCTTTCCTAAAAGTGTGCTAGCTAATGAAAATCTCCAACATTACCTGGAAATTAAATGTTTGAGAATCTATAAAAATAAACTATGTTCCATAGGAAGAAGACACAATTAAAAACAAAATATGATCCATTGTAGTCACTGCTAATTTTTCTATACTTAATCTTTGAATTGCATATTCAAATATTTATGAGTGGCTCAAATCTAAGTCAATAAAAATAATTGTTTTTAGAGAGAAATCAGGGGCATAATAACAGGGCTTACAAATATCTAATCAATATCAGGGGTATAATTCATAATTTGATACTACCTAGAAGGTAAATCTAGAAGTATTACTTAGTCCCAAATTAAACACATTTGATCATTTTTAATATTTCTCTAGAGCCATTTCTAAAACCAAAAATCAAAGAGTCAAGAAAATAACCATATATGTGATAAAATAAAAAATTTGATCATGAATCAAGAGTGGATAGGTGAACTGTGTAAATGTATTATTTCCTTTCTCTGTCAAATTTTAAGTTTTAGAGACTTGCTGATGAGTCTCCTTTATGCTATTTTCATTGTTTGGGGTTGTGTTAAGTTTGTTTTCTTTCCCCCTCCATTTTTAAATGTGGATTTCATTGAGTTGATCTTTTGACAATCTGTAACCTAGATAATTTGTACATTTAAAGTTCTAATAAACTTGAAATTAGAAAATCAAAAGATTTTCTCCTCTACCTTGCTCACAATTATAAACACTACATATAGTCCCTGCTATTGTTTAGATACGAGGTGTCCCCAAAAATCTCTTGTGTTAATGCAGTAATGTTCACGGGTGGAATGTTTGTATTGTGAGAGCTATGACCTAATCAGTCCATCCTAGTTTGAATGGACTGACTTGGTGGTAACTGTAGATAGGTGGGGCATGGCTAAAGGAGGTAGGTCACTGGGGGCATGCAAGAATTCAACTTTCCTGAGGCCCTTTCTACTCTCTCTGTTTCCTGTCTAGCATGAGGTGAGTAGCTTTCCTACTCCATACCCTCTGCCACAATGTTCTTCCCTACTTCAAGCCCAAAGCAATGAGGTTGGCTAGCCATGGTGGACTGATCCTCAAAAACCAATAAACTTTTCCTTCTTTAAGTTCTTATCAGGTATTTTGGTCATATAAGAAAAACTGACTAACAGTACTACATTCAACATAAAAATTCCATATATAATAAAATAAATCCACTAATAAATGCTTTATAACATTTTCATGTTCTAATACCAGAATAAAAGCATTACTTCTCACATTAATATTCATAAAACTTACATCTTACTGATTAAATCTATCAGATTCTGCTTTTTGGTCCTAAGCTGGTTTAAACGGGGTAAAAACGTAGAATTTTAGACATTATTTTAATACTCATCCTTATATTGTTTTTACCGTAAATGTGGGGAGGACAAGAATAAAAGAAGTGAATCCAAATGTTCATCTCCAAAAGCTGAAGAAATAATTTTAGAGATTAGTTGCTCAATTCACTTCGTATTTACTGAATACATTTTGTGATTAGCAAAAAAAATCAGAGTAATTGTTCAAAATTAGTGATACTGCTCAGGCTTGTGCACAATCTTTAGGAGAAGAAATGTTGAAAAATACTTTAAGAAATATCAAATATATATCTAAACAATCACAATCAGCAGTTCCCAAAAATGAAAATGTATTGTAAATAGTATATTTTATTTTTCATATGGAATAAATGTTCTCTGGTCTCAATAAGAACTTTTAGAGCATCCACAGTACATTTTTCAATCAAAGTTCTTAAAAAAAAAGTCTAATTATTGAAAAGGCACTTTATAAAAGTATGTCATTAGTTTATATACTAGTAAATAGAAATTACATAGAAAATGTCACACACAGATTAACGGAAGTATTTTGAAGAAAGGTATTTTTTGTGGAAATAAATAAGTTTTGTTGCTTATGGAACACTAATACAAATTATTTATATATACCTTTTCCTTAACCTTTAAAAATAAGTGAGAGGCAGCACAATGCACAAATTACTGATTATAATCTTGGAACAAATTGTATCAAAAAACATACCCTCTGTTATGAAGAAAAATCATGTGCTAATTGGGAAGATTAGTGTTTAAAAGCAAAGACTTTAAAATCAGAAAGAAATAGGGTGTAAGTTTCAAGTTGGCTGCTTACTTAACTGAGACCATAAGCAATGCATTAAGCCTTTCCTCTTAGCTTTCTCTTCTGTAAAATGTAATAACTGTTACAGAACTGTGTTAAAGATTAACAGGATAAAACAGAAAAACTCTTCCACAAAATGCCTGGAAAATAAATGTCAACAAGTGTGAATTGCCACCATCAGGGAAAATATCAATAATGATGCCCCTCATATAAAGTGGACATGGATCTACAAATCATAGAGAAGCAAAAGAACTTTTCCTTTTCCGGAGCCGTCCTTGTACTACTATTCCTTCCTGTGTACAGTTTTAAAAAACAGGCCAAACTATTCATGCAAATTTGTTTCTACTGCAACTCTAATCTTGAATTGTATAATGCGCAACAAATTGCTTTTTCTCTTCTTTTGATTATCTTATGCTCATTATTACTCTTTACCAAGTGCAAAGTATGGAGATGAGATTCCATGTGTAATCTATTGTGAGAGGTGTTTTAATCAATAGCCTTGTTCTGCTGATTAAGCAAGAGCTTCTGTTTTGGCAAGATAACATTAGTTTCTCCAGTCATGCTCCAAAAACCATTGGGAATCTTCAGCAGATCATTAGATATGCTACAATAAAGCTTTGGTGCATTTCCTTTTCTTCCTTAAATTACTTCTTCACTGTCCCATCTTTCCCCCCCCCCCCCCCCCCGTCACTGATGGCACTGCATTATTATTGTAGCTCCCCTGAAACTTGCACTAGAGCTATGTCTCCAGGCCATAGGATGCCATTTTCAATTGAAGCTTCTACTTGAAAATATAAATTAAGAAAATTTCATTATCTCCTGCCAGGGGCCATTATTCACCACAGTTCTAAGGAAGATTAAAAATGCAAAATCCACCAACTTGAACAAATACTTCAGCATTCAACAGCTCAGTGTATCATGACAAAAAGTAAATTCAAGTTTGCTTAAATTTGAAATTGTCCTTTGAAATACAACTCTTTATTATTGAGATTCTACGTTAAGTGAAAATTGCCTCAATGATTTCTTTCTCTAATTGGCATCTGATATTTTTAAACTTCAATATAAAATATGTCTTTTTTTTCCCACTAAGTTACCTCTTAGTTAAGACTGCTCACTTTTTTAAAGATGAAATAAATGCTTTCAAGGAACCAGAATACCACATGATGACATCTCTTTTCAAAAGGCCAGATCTAAACAGAAAATTCACAGGAATATCCTAGAAGAACTTAGTCCACAACACAGGTGAATTATACATGCTAAATGAACACAAAATCTCTAGCTGAATCATTTAATAGAAATACATAGTCTAATTAATGGGAATAGGAATGACGTCCACTCCCAAGCCTCAATTACTACACAAGCATAAATTATATGTTGATCAGTATATTTATTCTATTCAAATGCATAAGTTAAGAAAATTTAGAAACCCTGCCACAAAGGGATGAGTGAGGGAACTAAAGAGAAAAAGAAAGAAAAACTGTCAATTTATAAATTCGTATTGAAATTGATTATATGCTTAGCACATAATAAGAATTCAGTAAGTGCTTCTGAATGAATAAAGTGATAAATTTAAGGTTAACCTGGTTATTTTTGCTTGTAAATACAACATGCTTAACCGTAAATAAACACCAGAGATATCCAATTCTGTTTCAATCAGCTCTGCTTCTCAAAAGAATTCTGTCAATTTGGACAGTTTTGTAACATGAAAGCTGATAAGAAACACTTAAAATACAGATTACCTGCTTAAGAGGAAGAAAAAAAAATATTCTTTAACTTCCAATCATTCCATATGCACTAACAATTCCAAAAGATCTAGTACTCTGGTCACTAGAACACTTGTTTATATCACTCCAAATTTAGAAAAAAATTTTACAAACACAGCAGATGACCTTAATAATGCAGAAGTAGGTGCGCTTCAATGCAGACAGATTTGCTCAAACAAAGTAATCAAGTGAACTAAAGGAGATACAGAGAATTTATGCTCAAGATACAGGGTTGCAATCATTCTCTCAGATGCAAAAGGAAAACTGTTGAATGTTAAATCAAACCTTTGTTCTATTTTTTTAATAATGAAATGTTCTTGTATCATCTAAACTTTTGTGGAGCCAACAAAATTAGGTCCTGCTTTCTTTAAATATTTATTAAATCATGGTTTGTGAGCTTAACTAATTGCTAGGTAAACATAACATTAGAACGCTAAATGGTGTGTAATTAATATGGCAAAAAAAGGTGTTCTATAGTAATATTCTCATTTGTCATGAGTATGCTTTCATAATTTAATAATTTGAGAAGCATAAAATTTCTAACTATCATAGAATTTAATTCTTTAGGCACTTTATGCATCACATCACATTATGTTACTTAAAGTATTCTGAAATTATTACTGAAATGCAGTTGCTACTGTACAAAAATCTGAGAGGATAATATGCTTGAATATGGACAGATGAGATGCATGGATACTAAAATTAGGAAAATTTACACAATCCTGATTTTTTTAGGTTTACAACTGTGATTAAATCTTTGAAACTGAATATGCCAAAAAAAATAATAGAAAACCCCAATTTATTATTTAAATAATAATCATAAAATATAATTGAGAACCAAATATAAACATAAATCTATTTGACTGAAAAAGAATGTTGTGCATAAGAGAAACAAAAAGCCCTTTCCCCATAATGTAAGTATTAGGTAACCTAAAGCCAGTCAACAGAAGCCTGACAATAAGATCCAGTTCAAACTCATTTCTAGAAAGTTGCCATTCCATTTTTCAGATGTTGAAAACAGGAATAACATAAAAGTGATATCTTGCAGTATCATTTTGTACCTGGGTAAAATATTGTCCCACGAATCATAACCACAAAGCATGTATATTTTAAAATTTATAGTTAATATGGATTTTAGAAAATTCAGATTTTTACTTCAGAATTTCACATTAATTACTAAAACAAGCATTTTTAAATGAAATGCTGTGCTAAAAACAACTTTCTATGTTTTAGAAACCTCTGAAATTCCTTGCAGTTTTTACTGGACCTTGGGGTCAGTTTAATGCAAATGAGGCTTGACTTATTCAGAGCCTTATTAATCCAGTACAAAATCTCTTGTTTACAGAAATGCACATTCAACATAAATGTGCTTGCTTTTATTAGCAAAATAAGAAGTATTTATTTACAAAGCATGCCACTGAGACTAAGTTTCATTCACTGGGTCATCAGGTCTAACTATTTAATGAAAGGAATAAGATAATTTAAGTAGAGAAATAAACAATAACATTTTAAAATATTTTTTTAAAATTTTGCATCTGTGCCCAAATTTTCAAGACCTCCATTTTTAATAATTTAAAAAAAAATTATGACCTGTATCAGTTAAGAGCAATTATTTATAAAAATGTTAACCTACTACAGTTTGCACTTGCAGAAACTATCACATTTTTAACAAGGGAAATGGGAAATCGCTATGGGATGCCCTAGTTAGATTAAATTAGCAAGAAACTTGTTACCAGACTATATAAAAGACACAGTGTAATAAGACGTGACCTTGCAGAGCCTTGGAGCCAATCTGTGATGTTTTTCCTTCCTATAACCCTTGCTAATTATCTGCAAAGTTACAGACCCTTTTGTCGTGGGTTATTTTTCATCAAATTGTGAGGGGATTTTGGTTTCTAAATATTTAATTAGTTTTGTTATGATATGAGAATTGTTGTACATGCCAAGCAGTTCGATTTTCATACTCTATTCCTTCTAATTATCCTCAGGTTTAGATTGGTCATCCTGAGTCTTTTCTGTTTGTAATTATTTACTTCTTAAAGATCATTCAGTGAAGAAATATTTTCACCCTTATGGCTCTTCTTTTACACAAATGGCTTTTCTGGTCCGTTAATTACCCGCTCAGAGGATTAGAGTTTGAAATAATGCAAAAGAACCTGCAACTAAAAGGAGTTTTAGAGGGCAAAACCCAGTAAACTAGATTTGTGTTGTTACTATTTTAAATTCATATTAAAGATTACTCCCTTGGTTTGGATATGATTTTGTAATAAGAAAATTATGCCATAAGGATTTTTTTCTGACTCTGAAAATGTTAGACAGGGTGCCATTTGGTCAGCATTATAACAAATATAAATAAGACAAGCAAATTTCTAGTCTAATTGATAGCTAGTGTAAATAATTTCCACTTTTACAGACCTCACTGTGATTACAGCAAGGTAATAATGTTGACAAACTTCTTACAAAATCTAAGTGCAGAAGTAAAATCATCCTAAGACATTGGAAATGTGACTTTTAAAAAATTTTGCACTATGTGAAATTTGAAAATATATTTCAACTATTTTAACCCATTTGGGAAAGGTACATTAGTTTTTATTAAAATGACTTTTTATTCTATTAGTACATTTTTGTTTGTTTATTTTGGGTTTTCCCCAGTACTGGATATCTAATTCGATGCCTTACACATGCTAGCCAAGTGCTCTACCACGGAGCCACAGCCCAAGTCATTGACTTTTTTGAACAAGAGTCAGGAAAGCTTTGTTATTCATTAACCATGCTGAATTTTGCATTTTTTGAATACTTTATTTCTTCATCAAACTTATTTTTCAGCTAACTACACTTTTCTTATTATTACTTCTATCTTAATTTACTTTCCTGACTCAACTTCTAAGATATTTTGGTAATAAAATATTTGACCCTGTTTATTAAAAAATGCATACAAATATCTTCTGTAAAGTATGAATAATATCTTAATATGAAAAGATTTAATAAATCAATGTTGCAGAGCATGGGAAATTCTTAGACCTCATATTTTTCCAAAGGTAAACATAGGGAAAACTCATTCTCAAAATCCTGTGCAACTACTTTGCACAAAAAAAGATTACATGAATCTTTTCCTAACTACCTATTTTTAACTTTGTACCTCACAAAAACCATGACCTATGCTTCCTTAGGTCACTCTTTCCAATCTAGAAAGAATATACCTTGTCATTTACTTATTGAGATTCTACCCTTCTAGTCAAATTACATCCCATCTTCCCAGGAATTTTCATAAAAACATTCAGTTCTAAGAAAATATTCTTCCCCCAATTTAAAAATCTTATCAGCAAGAAATATGTTAATAACAAGTTTGAGCATTAATTCTAAATCATCATCAAATACAGTACTAGCAAATTCTGGCCACAAAACCTTGATGTCAAGAAAACTTTTACTTAGGAAATTAAATGAGATTAATCAAATTATGTTATGCGGATGTACAAATATGGCCCGATGAATCCCACTGTTAAGTATATAGTACAATTGTAATGCACCATGTAAAAAAAGTAAAACAGAAAACAAACAAAAAACCCTGCCTAACTGCCTTGGATTAGAAATGGAGAATGGGGCCGGGCCTGGAAGTGTGGTAGCTGAACTTTTGCTCCAAGATACTCCCTTTGCTCTCCCTTTCCCTTCACCTCACTTACCTCTAAGCCTGAGGTTCTCCAGGAAATCAATTTTAAAATCACTTATCTAATATAATCCTTCATGAATACGGATAAACAATTAAGGCCTAGAGAATTTGTCTGAATTACCAAAACCACACCCTACAAAAAAGCAACTCTACTATACCAACTACTCCATGTGTGCAGCTAAGTACTGGTTTCCACAAAAAGCATGGCAGGAAGTGCAACCTTTTCATGTAGATTTTGAGAATTTTGAGATCTATGTAATTTAAAACTCAGCACAATAATGAATTACTATAAACGCTTCTTAAACTATTTCTTCCTTCCCCAGAAGATGAATTTGAAGAAACCTAAGTCCCTCAAGTGGGAAACTATCAGAGCTTAGGATACTATACTTCTAGTCTAGCCTGCTATTTTCCAGTTCCCAGGGGTGCCCTCTGCAGAAGCCCAAGAACAGCCACTGCTCCTCACATTCTTGAGGAAGTTTTCCTGAAAACACATGTGCGTGCATGCATGTGGGGACACACACACACACACACACACACACACACACACACACACTCACACACCCAGCATCCTGAGGCAGATGGAAGGAAGTCAGCATCAACTGTGCTGGCCAAAAGGTATGCACTTCTCCCCTGGCCACCCAAACATGAAGTGATCCTGTACTTATTAAGGTCAATGTAATTAATTTGACAATTAATCACATTCTGCTTTTTGTCACCTCTTCTACATTTTGCATTTCAGTTATTCAACTCACCAAGTATTTCATGTGTCTAGGGTTAAAATGTATAAAACATATGTTCTTGTTTATTTATTTCCCAAATACTCCAAAGTGGGTTGGGCATTTGAATGGATCAGGTTTCACACAGTGACCTTGATTTGCTTCCAGGACCTTAGTTTTACCCTTCTCTTAGATGTCAGGCTTCTTTCAAATCCATCCTAATGCCTTGTTCTATTTTCAGCAAGTACTTATTCAATAAAAACTTTCTATACTGGAATTCTTATTCTGCTCTATTTTAATCAAAAGTATTTTAAGGAAAGAACAACTCAAAATGTCTTGTGATATATACCAGTTATCATTTCCTTAAAAAAAAAAAAAAAAAATATATATATATATATATATATATATATATACATATATACACACATACACACACACACACACACACACACACACACACACTGCAGAAATTCTGTACAGATATTTACCCGACTATTCTGTAAAAGAGAGAGAGAGAGAGAGAGAGAGAGAGAGAGAGAGATTTGAATAAAAAAATAAAGGCCAAAAGCTGGAAACAAATTCTTGAGATAGCCTGAGCAGCAGAGTAGGTATGGAAGGTGTATGTGGGGTGTGTGGAGATCCTTAATACGGATAATCTGAATATAAATAACCAAATTCATCAGAGACTTAAAAGAGATGGATACTTTGTGGTTCATACACTCTCAAATTTAATGGAGACTCACCTAAGTGATAAATATATGACAAATTTCACTGGCTTACTTCTGATAAATCAGAACTAATCTTTAATCATGACAAAATATTCATAATCTAATCCTTTTATCAAATTGACTACCACTGCAGGAGTTTCATGTGTTTGCACAATTAAAAACCCCATGTTAGCTGTATATAATAAGGCATTACATTTGATGCAAATCCTTTTCTATTGAAATAAGTGCCAAGCTGACAGCAGGAAGTAGCTGATAAGAAAGCAACAAGGCATTGCTGATGGCATTCCTGATAAGTGAACACCAACTCATAAGGATTCAGTTTACAGCCTGTTTCCCAAAGAGCTCTTTTCTAAAAAGCAGAGATCAAGGGAAGTATCCTTTTGCTGTAACTCAGTCACAAAGGCAAGAAATTATCTTTAATAAGAAAGAAAGAGAGATACATAGATAGATACATAGACAGTAGAAGGGAGGGAGGGAGGAAAAGAGGAAAGAGGGAGGAAATGAAGGAAGGAAGGGAGAAAATATATGAAAATTTTATGACCGCCTGTGATTCTGATACTAACAAAAGCAGTAGATGGCAATGTCTGTTCCTATAATCAAGGTGCCAAAGTATCTACAATTGTGAAAACAGTAATACCCTAAATATGCTACATTTAAATAATATCAAAGCAGAGAAAAGTTAATAAAATGCAGAGAAACTGTATATTCCTGTTCTCTGCTATCAAAAAAAAAGCTCCTTACTCTTTCAAAGTTAATATGAAGACTCAAGCCCCACTGCCATTTTCTGTGCCTACATTACAGAGTTAAAAATAATTTTTAAAATATGTATGTTGCAGAACTATTCCATAATTTTGAAAAAATATAAAGAACACAATATCTGAAAGACCCTTTCCTCCTTAGCTCAGATGCAAGAGAGAATGCACAGTGCTCTAAAAGAAAGAGGGGGTGGATGAAGATGCTCCATAGAAAGTACAGAAGGTTGAGCTCAGGCACTGAGCAACTGCACTGTCCTCTGTATGCCTTCAACAGCGTTTCCCCATCTCAGGCCCACTGCATGGCCCTTTCTCTTCTCCACCAGTGTATGAACGTTTGTTGTATTTTTAAGGGAGATTTGGTATCATAAGTATTTCTGTATGTATCTGCCTTCTTCAACAGATTAAATTATCTTTGAGGAGTCAGCTACTGTTTTAAGAATCTCTGAAGCACATGCCATGCATCACACTGTATTCAATCCTAAAATTTATTAGCTCCATAAACATCAGTCTGTACTCTTCCAAGCATATATCACTGCCGGTTGTTCATAAACACCTATAGATTGGGCATATGAGCTTGTACGTTACAGAACACAGTAATCATTTGGTAGCATAAATCAGTGAATGAAAGACAAAGGTGTAATTTTCAGAAGCCAAGCATGGTTCCATTAACTATACAATACAAGCCAAATTAAAAATTGTCCTGATTTACACAGTTTGTATAAACAATTTATATACATTTAAAAAAAAATACAATGAAGGCAAAAAGCTTTCATTCAATATTATACTTCTAGCCTGAATTAGCTTCATATCAGTAACTTGTCTGAAACGCTCAGTTCATCAGGACCTATAAATGTTAGACTCAAGTGCTTTAAATATCGCTAACAACATGTGCAGGCTTGGGACTACAGGGCTGTGTGCTGTGAAGCAGCAAACATTGAGCTCTTCTGAAAGCTAACATGCACTCTTATGCCACAGATCTAAACAGGGTAAGCATATTAAATAATGAATGACTAAAAAAACATCTCTATCACTGTAGATTAAAGACATCATCATATTGTACTCTATTCAGCAATTTTAAAATTTTTCACAACTTAAAAGTTACAAGTAAATATGATGTTGTCTTAATTTAACAAACTGAATTTGAGGTGGTATAGTTCAGACTTTAACAATGTTAGAGTTATTTTTATTTGCAAAACAAAAATGTAACGCTTAAAGTAGTACACTTGCATATAACATTATATATTTTATGTTAGGAATCATGATCAGTAAGCATATTTGATATGTCATTATTAAGAAAAGAAACATTGGAAGATCTTGCTACTGCTCTTATCTTTGACCCTTAAACTTTTCCATTTCAGCAACCTCATTAATGTCAAAATGCCATTAGAATGTCTGCCCACTTTTAAATCTCTACAGCCTAGACAAGGCAAAATCTTTTGGGTCTAATCAGGAATGCATTCTTTTTGTACTTAACTAAAAGCTTGATAGAGCTACAAAGGTCAGGATATTACTTTTTTTAAAGAAAATGGTTGACATGACAATAATAAATTTTTAGAATGCAAAAAATCATTTTTAGATCTGAATTATACAATTTTTTTTTTAACTTTAAGATTCCTTTAGTTGTTACCCTTAATGGCTAGATTTCTAAATGCATGTATCTGATATCATTGGCAGGACCTGCTTTTATATTTAATATCCATGCCTTTCTATGGTTGGGTAATAGAAGTGAGATATGAGGCAGAGATCTCCAGAGGCTGCTTGGGAGTGTCTCAAATCAGGGAAGCCACTGAGAGACACAGACTTAGGTAAAGTGCAAAGATGAGCTGCAGTGCAGGTGCAAGCAGAGCCCAGGAAATCCCTCAGGGAGGCAGCTCTGGAGTTAGGAGAGCCTTTAGAGATGTCCTGAAGGAAGCAAAAGGATGAAGAGGCAGCACCCAGCATTCAAAGAATGTCTGCATCTGGGAAGAAGGTTTTAAGAACTCAGCAGCTCTGGCAGTTCCTGCAGAGGGACAGCTATGACCCCATCAGAGAGCAAGTTTCTCAGCAGCTGGGGGAAGAATGCCAGAGCATGAAAGAGGAAGCTGGGAGGCACACCACGACACCCACGACACGGTCATGGCAAGATGTTCCATGAATTGTTTCCAAAGATATTCTAATACGATGTCTCATTTCCATGTTTTTTATTCTATTTTATCTTCTTGTACACACTGACATGTCAATCCTGTTTACTAAGCGATATTCAATGGGTTTTCTATAGAGCAATGAACCTTAACAGGCAGCTTTTAATTGGCCCACATAGGAAACCACATTACTATTAATTCCACAGCTACGGCATAAAATAAAACCATTGCTTCTCAAACTCTACAGCAATTAGACCTCTCGGCTATTTGGCTAACTCTGCTTCATGATACCCAATGCAGTTAATTATATTTTTTGATGTTAATAGTCTCTGTCAGTCTCAAGCATAGCTTCTCTTTGATGAATATTTAAATTATATTTGAATAAAAAATAATCATGGTTACACTTCACATTCAGTAATCATCGTGGTTTAATAAAGGTCTCCTCGTCAAGGGTTGAAATAAGTGGCAATGTACATATAAATGTCCCAAGTCAACTTATCAGATACTATTTTTGTATGACCATTGTCTCTCTGTCTAACATACCTGTTTATATACAATTTTTAAAGATATAATCTCATTCACCTAACAGCCCATAGTCAGATTTCAAAAGTTAGTTATAAACATTCTTTTAAATTACATATACAGAAATCCATAAATTAACAATGACAATATCTCAGGACAAGACCATACATAAAATCATGAAGTAGCAAGTAGCAAAGTGTCCTGAAAAGGTCAGTAGATAAGTCTCTCATTTCCTCTTGCTATATTGTTTTAGCAAGTTCCAAAAATAATAACAAAAAGAAAACTTTGATTTAATGAACATAAGCTGCAAAATGTGTTAGTACTGTTCAAAACTTTTACAGAACAGATAAGCGTTTTGCTGTCTTATATACTTGATAACCTTGATAAACCTTTTTTTTTTCCACTTTTTAGTCTCTCTTCTCCCAAATCCTAAATCTTTAAAATACAAATATATCAAAGATACAATGAAATTTCCCCAAACACACTTCATCCTATGAATGTGCAATGAACTATTCCAACTTCTCAAAACCATCACCCTATAAACTTAAAAGCAAGCATGGACTTTAGTTTTGTGGATTCTAAAGCTTGTCAAACTTAAGGGTCTTTATTAAACAAAATAGAAAGATTACAAGTAGAAAATCAGAAACCAATAGGTATTTCTGGAAAAAGAAAATAAATAACAAGAAATAAAATTTTAAAAGCCAGCAACCATAACAACCAACAAAACCCAGAAAACTAGAGTATGGCTTTAGTTATGTAATTGTCTGGCAACCTTTTATCTAATACTTTAATTTTTAGTTGCATATTTTAAGATTTTTATCTTCCAATAACAATTTTATACTGTCGCTTTCTACAATGTTCCCTTTCCTTGGGGGTGGCTGATCAACACTTCCTTTTTATATTATTATAATTCACGGCTGGATGTATAAAATTTGCACCTACAGTACCACATCATACTGGATGCAATGCCTCACAAACACTGGCATTCTGATCATTTCTGTTTTGTAGTATTCTCATAAAAAGTGGAGGAAAGCAAAGCATGTGTTCAACTTTACATACTAAAATTGACATGTGGGCTGAGGATGTGGCTCAAGCGGTAGCGCGTTCACCTGGCATGCGTGCGGCCCGGGTTCGATCCTCAGCACCACATACAAACAAAAATGTTGTGTCCGCCGATAACTAAAAAATAAATATTAAAATTCTCTCTCTCTCTCTCTCTTAAAAAAAAATAAAAATAAATAAATAAATAAAATTGACATGCATTCTATGTAACCTATGTATTCCATCAAGAATACATAGGATAAAACTGCTTTGGTTTTATGTGTATGAAATCCAAATGTTTCCTTAATGTCTTACACATTTAATGACTGAAAGAATTTTCCACAGATTAGTTTCTGGCTTGATATACTACAAACATTATTTCTCTTCCACTTCCCACCTATCCCAAGTGCCACAAGACACATTTAAACTGTAACATGACATCCAGCTTTGCACATTTATGTCACAATCAGTTAAAAGTATAACGGGTAACAGGGATATGTTTACAGGTCATTTCTTCACCAAAATATCTAGCAATAACTAAACTGCACATGAGTATCTACAAACCACATAAAAACACCCCACTATGTTCAAACTGAATTTATCACAAACTGAACTTCCACTAAAAGGGACCCCCCAAATGCTCTTGGCTACTCTTCAGTCACCATAATGAGGGAAAGTGTCACAGAGAAATAAGAGAATTAAACCAAAACCTTAAGGGATGTATTTAAATACTGTACTCTTGCAAAGCACACAAAAACTATATGGATGGTCCTGTGAACCAATGTTTTGGAAGAGACCCGTTTATGTGAACGGTTCTGAAACCTTAAGAATTACTAGATTCATGGATTTACCAAGAATTCACCTTAGAGAGAGTAACATATTAAGAAACTACAGGTAAGTTCAATAAGAATGACGGATCTGTGGTCTGGAAAAACCAACAGAAAAATCACATATACAGCAACTCTCATTTCAGGTGCTCCCATCAAGATCATAGGTGATGTGTTTGTGATAATTCTAAAACTATGTTTTCATGATTACATATAGCGTATTAAGAAAACATAGAAAATCTGGTACAAGTATTTGTTACACAATATCCTTGATTGATCTATATGAAATAAGTATCGAAAAATTACAAACTTATTTTTTTATAATTTTTCACAAAGAGATTTTCCCTAGAAATATGCAAAAGAGATATTAGCACTACAAATAGTTGTAGAATAACAAACAGCACTAAAAAAACTAATAAGATTGCTGTAATATATGTGAGGAAAACACTTGATAAAGTAAGAAGAATGGACCATTAAAATCTGTAAGACCGATTACTATGTGCTAAGTAAAATGCCATCAGAACCTAAATTACTCAGAATAATTTTATTTAAACTATGCATAAATTAGAATATAGATACTGGGTGTTTTCTTTTATTGCCACTGTTGTGTTGCTATAATGGTATATATGCTTACAATTTCTGTATATGATATATAGAAACTTAATTACAACATAAGAGACAATTTAACTATTTTATGTATCTTAATAGTAAATCTTCTTCACTCTTTATGTATAAAATTAGATAGTAAAGAGTTATTAAGAGTGACACTGATTCACCCCTGCTACCCTTCTCCTAAAACTATTAATAAGAAAAAATACAGGGATTTGGGATAAAACAATGGCCAAGGATGTTTTCTGTACCAAATAATATATGGTCATTTTATTTACTTAGAAATCTCATTAAATGTACAAGAATAATTAGAATTAAAAAATTATCAATTTTAAACTGGTATGGTGGCACACACCTGTAATCCCAGCAACTAAGGCAGGAGGGTCCAAGTTGAAGCCAACCTTGATAACTTAGGGAGACCCTGTCTCAAAATACAACATAATAAGGGCTGAGGAAGCGGCTTGGTAATAGAGTGCCTCTGAATTCAACCCTTAACAAAACAAAATACAAAACAAATCCTAAATTGTATTTTGTTACTATTCATTAAATAATTACACGTTCCAAATAATATATATTCAGCAGTATTATTTTCCTGATAATAAACATAAATTTGTGAGTGGGGGTTGAAGCTCAGTGGTAGAGAGCTTGCATGGCACTAGGTTTGAGTCTCATCACAATAAATAAATAGATAGATAGATAAATAAATAAATATCCATCGACAACATTAAAAAAAATGTTTAAAAACCGTACAGCATGCTTAAAAAAAAAAAAGAAAAAGAAAACATCTAAATTCTTGAGTTTGTTCCCTCCCTCCCTCCCTCTCTCTCTCTCTCAGGAGTGAAATGGAGGTGGGGTTGCTGGGGTCAAACCCAGGGTCTTGTATGTACAAGGGAAGCACTCTACCTCTGAGCTACTTCCCCAGTCCATTTGTTCTCTAATTTAAAACTGGCAGAAAACATGCATTATATTTTAGTAGTACTGGCCTAAGAGAGCATGGGGTATTGAATAGAAGGAAAAAAAATTGAAAGCAAAATTTGTGACTAGGCTTTGACTTGAAATTCTAAAATAAATTTCATTATTATTCTCTAGAACTATGGTTAAAAGCATAACATTTTAGAAAGGATGCTCATAAGATAAAATTTTTATATTATTAGTAGTATGACTTCAGAAAGCAGGTACATACTAAAAATAAATCACACCTAGATACAAAATACTCAAAAGGGTATTTGAACATTGTCTTATGTAAGCAGCTCTTGTGTGCTTTCATTTAGATAAATATGTTTTAGTAAAATGCCATCAGAAACCTTGCTGGCCACAATAATTTTCTTTAGCTAATAAATGAAATGTATTTGAATTTTAAACATTTGATTCAGAAATATTAATTAGGGAAATAAAGTTTCTATCAATTAATAAACTGATTTGAATTTATTTACTTTGTAAATAGAAATCAATATTTTTGTGTACACCAGGGAATGTTCTAGTTGAATAAAAATACTACAAGATAGAGGACAATATATGTACCATAGAAATACTTGTGCCATCCCATTCATAACATTCATCTTTGAAATGAGAGAGCTGGAATAAATAATCCCTAAAGCTATGAAAAGAACTATAAATAGATCATTATGATATACTGAATTTATAGGTCAAATGAAGGAAATGTTCATGTTCGCTTTTATGGATTTTGATCCTAGTTCTTTACCTCTCCACTTTCAACAATAAAGATAACTATGAAAAATATAAACTGAAGCCCCATCACCAAAGTTAAAATTATGGCTTTGCTTTAAAAACTAACTTACCTTACCCTCCCCACCCTGCATCTGTCCAAAAATAAAAGAGAATTCAAAGTTTTAAGGTGTTACTCAAATGCAAGCCTCTGAAATTTCACAGACTAATCCTTACATTATATTGAAAACCAGTTATATAAATGTCCTCAGAGAAAATGGCACTGCTTCCTTGACCAAGTAACATAGGAGGTAAATCCCATCTATAATTAGGAAAGACCTGTGAAAACAAGCAATTCACATCTATACTCTTCAGTCTTCATTATCTGGGAAGGAAATTGTTTTACTAATTTTCATTTTAAAAGGAGAAACAGAGAATCCCTGTGATGCAGAAGCACTGATGTGACCACTTTTTTCCCCTTCATTTGACAAGCTAGATTGTAACGGATATTCAGATGATTTGTCTTCTAAGCCATTTTGTAATTTATTAATCTTTCTTGCACACTAAATGTGAATGTTTAATATGGTCATGTTTTTTTTACTGCCAATAGTCTCCCCTTCTATAATGAGAGCTTAGGTTTAAATGTCCATCAGTAAGTGACATGCAAAGAATGTGTCCAATTAGATATTCCAATTTGAGCTTTAATGGTTATTTATTACTATCTTTAGGTTCACGAATCTATACTTGTACCCTCTCAGTTCCTTGGCCAAAGATATGTGGTTGTAATTCCAGTTAGTTGTCTTAAAACAACTCAGTGGCAAGTGAGAGAATTAGTGGAAATCCATCAACTAACAGAAAATAACCTAAGTACATCACATGGAAATGATGTGTTAGTAGCATCACAGTTATTTATTTTTCCCCATATGTATTCTATCCTAATGGACAAATGGCTGATAAACCTGACACCATAGATAGATAAAAGCACTTGGGATAAATAGCATAAGGATAAGAATGTAGTTTCTCAGAAGTAGCAGGCATAGATCCTATGGGAATGAGTAAGTATACTGAACAAATACTAAGAGTATTCCTAACTAGTAAGCACTTATAATAATGTAAGAATAAAATATACCAATTCCCAAAATACTATGAAACATCAGCTTGGATGAAAAGACAGATTAGCCTGATATCTTCCTTCAGGAAAAACAAAAAAGTCTACTATTGAGAGAGTGATCTGAATACCTTTTAGGAAGGTAAATGCAATATTTATTGTTACCTATAAAAAGAGATCAGGAAACATGTATTAATAAAATAAACTCTTTAATATGCCTCTGACTTGGACACAAAGCTTCTTTATGAAGACTGAATGATCAATAAAAAAGTTGAGGGGTTTGTGTGTCAAAGAGAGTATGTACAAACTGAAATCTATAATCATGAAGTCGGCCGGAGAACGCCAGCAGAACTGTGACTGTGTTTTAATGAATTTTCTTGGCTAAATTCTGAGAAGCTTTGAAGTTCATCACTTCTTATAGTAAAGATGTGTGTGTGTGTGTGTGTTTTCAAGGATCTCATTTTTTAAATACTTTCTACGAATACCTATTAATATCGGAAAATTAAAACGTAACAACTGAAATTCAAAGTTATTTAAGAATACAATTTTATAAAATTTCACTAAGGTATTAATCACTCAATATATAGACAATCTCAGATTTCAGCCCCTGTGGCAAATAATTCAAACCTTTTTCAAAGGCTCACAATGTAAGAAAAGTTATAATGTATTGCCACTCCTTCCCATGGATGTTTTAAAAATCAGTGAGAATACACATGCAGGGATGAAATGAAATGTACTGTCTAAAATGACAAGGATTCTTTAAATATAATGAAAGGAAGTTAGAATATGATGAGTTCCACTTTTCTGTACATCTCTAACTGATATTCAGTAACCTTTTAAAAATATAAGCTATGGCCTAATTACACCATACTTCCCACCCAATGGAGGGTCCCTAGTTACATTCCCTGCCTAGTAGCAGGGACAGGCAGGTGGCCTGGCAAAGGGAAAGATCACTCTGCACATTACAGAAGGCATAGTTCTTTCCAGGCAGACTTACTTGTTACCAAATGCTATAATTGACACTTTAAATTTTCTGGTCTCGCTTTGCATGATGATTATGTAATGAAACAAAAGAAAACAATTCACACGTTCCTTTAAACTCTCAGGGGCAAAAGAAAATTTCTTGGGTTAAAAATGTTAAATAAAATGTAATTATCATACATAGAATAACAGGTTAGGCCTTGATCAGTTTATACAGAGAAAAAAGTCAAGAACTGAAAATTACTGAATGGGGTATAGGAAGAAAACAGATTTATCTGGTGCCCACATCTTAGAGCCTACTTTCATCAGCCCAACCTCATTGTCACTTAGGTTAAATTAATTAAATTAATGAGTTCTAGAAAGTAGATAGTTTTCTCTCTCCCCTAGGATTAAAAAATCCCTGATTTATGCCTCTAATTTGTAAGTCATATATTTACTCACTACCTGGTACCATATGAATAGATAACTACCTAATTCTTGCTCAGTTATACAAGGCTGAGTACCATTTTCTTCATTTCTATCTGGAAAATCTGCTATGTTGAAAATCGTGTGTGTGTGTGTGTGTGTGTGTGTGTGTGTGAGAGAGAGAGAGAGAGAGAGAGAGAGAGAGTATTAATTTGAGCTGTCAAAAAGATCAGAAATCTTAAACATCAAGAGAAACTTATATCTCTTTTGTACTTCACTGCAGGCTTATAAGACATTTATCCTCCAATGCCAGCTGTGTTTTCCTTAAGGGCAATTTTATCTCTACCTGTTAAATACAGGTGTTCTCTAGGACTTCTATATGCTCAAACTACATAATATTGTTGGATGATATCATCTATTTACCTGAAACTATCAACTTTATGCTTATGTCTGCTTCTTCTGTATGTTCTTCTTTAACCACTCATGTGAATGGCTAAACAACCAAAATCTTATTTAATAAGAAAGCTTGGGGGTGGGAGGTTTGTTGGGTAGTGACATTGGCCAAATTATAGTTATATTGTGTGCATGTACAAATATGTAACAACAAACCCCATCATTACATACAACTGTAATGAACCAATAAAAAATATGTGGAGTAAAAATAAAAAGGCAGAAGCCTAACGAAGTCATGTTTTGATATGCTAGCCAATTGCAATCTGTGTGTATTAAAAAATTTGACTGAAAGTGTGTAAGTAACCAGGCCAATTCCCTAATCTAAGCCATACCTTTATTTTCCTTGGGACAATTCAAAAACAAGCAATCAAAAGAATCTATCTTTCAATCAATTACACAAAACACCTTTCTAACACAGAGAATAACTGAAGCACCTGTTCTCACTAACTTCTTCTGGTTAGTACTTAGTATTTTAGTGCCTCTTTGTATTTACAAAGCTACACTAATACTCATGAGATGATAAGAATTACTCTGTAAAACAGAATATATCTATGCAACTTAACTTTACACCAATATTGAAAATAAATAAAAAAATATTGACATATTTAATTTCTTTTAGGTATCTAGTCCAAAGTGCTAAAAATTTAAGGACATATTTTAAAGTATAATTAAAAACATCAAACTACCTTGCTCACAATGGACAGATTCTCAAGTGAAGAACATAAATCGTTTGAGAAGAGGACCTTGGGTACAATTTAGTACATTGGTTTAAGACACCTACTCGATTGTACCCAAGTATTGCAAAGAACAACACTACTTAGCTAAATTCTAATTTACTTATTAATCAATTACTTCACAGTAATAGCAGAAATATTTTTGTGAATAAATTCAAAATGTTATAATTCATTGTTATTTTAAGTTGCCCCATAACAATTACCTTCAGAGAGTGCTAAAAAAATTTTTTTTTAATCTGCAATGGTGACTATTCTGTAATGTATTAAAATATAAATCATTTTAAGAAAGAATTTCATTTCATACTTTTTAGGATGAGCTACTCAGAATATTTAAAAGCAAACATAAAATTTGAGCATTCCTAATATGAAAATCAAATCTTTGAACTGTTCCAAATTCAAATATTCAGATGGAGAATTTTCAGTTTTAGACTTTCAGATTAGGATGGTCAACTAGTAACGTCTGTGCATATATTCTACAATCAAATATCTGAAATACCTCTGATCCCAAGCAATTCAAAGAATACTGTCAGTTATTAAGAGAGCTTTAGTTTTATACTTTTAAACTGAATAGAAAATAGAAAATATGAAGTGAATAGAAATACTTTTATGATCACAAATATGAATTACAAGTTAATTTATTTACTTCATTCTAAACTGCTAAAGTGGAAACAGTAGAGGAGAGGGATGAAAAAACTTGAAATGCAAAGCAAAAAATACTGTAATTGGTACTTAAATTTCTTGATTTCCATCATTATATGCAGAAAGTGGTGCTTTCAAATTTAATGGAAAAAGTCTAATGTTCTCATTTGAGCTTTCCATAGAGAAACTTCTATATTAAATAATACTCTCTCTCTCTTTATTGCATTACTTTTTTAAAAAATCACATTTTTTGAGGAGTACAAATATAAAAACTTGCTAAGTTATTAGGGGCCTGATGTTTTTTAAAGAGCCAAAATAGTCTACACTTTCAAATATAATTATTCATGGGCTGGGATTGTGCCTCAGCAATAGAGTGCTCGCCTAGCTCATGCGAGGCCCTAGGTTCAATCCTTAGCACCACATAAAAAAATAAATAAATAAACAGATAAAATAAAGGTTATAATAATAATAACTATTATTATCATTCACAATAATACAGGGGCAAAAATGCTGCCCTCTTGTTTCTCTTATAGCTATTTGAAATGCTATACTGAATGGCAGTCTTATTTAAAGGTTCATGTTCTGACACACAGAGTCTGGGGTGCTTACAAGCTACCACTAATTTTAAAATCATCTTATGAACCTAATTTTGAAATCACCTTAACTTTGTCTTTCTTTTAAGTAAAATGTTTGTGTTTCAACTGTCATTCTGATTATTAAATAATTATAACCCCTGTGTAATACAACTTAAAAGGGGGGATTAACCATTAATAGTTTTATTACCTTTTTATCTGTTCCAATACATCATATACTATTTGAGGTTTTGATAAGAAGGGTAGAGAGAACAACTACTTATGTTCATAGAATTTAAATACTGACAATCTCTAGATCTTGCTAAAGCATTCACATATCTAGAAATGCAGTTGCACATTCATAAAATAAATGATGAAAATAACTTGACATTTTATTTTGCCTGTTTTCTATAACATGTAATGATATTCATATGAGCAAGCATAAGTTTGACATATGTAACTGGGTATCTGCTGTGTACTTAAGTGCATATAATAACAGGCAAACAAAAATTAGCTACAATGTACAAGACCATAAAGCCAGTTCTTTCAAACATTTTCTTTGTACCAACTTCCACTGCTTTTTATTTGTTAGCCTAGTAAAAATAGGTAATCATCAATAAAACTTCTTCACTTCCTATCTCTTTCCAGTCTGCTTTTCAGATGCCTAATTCATAATACTAGCACTGAACAAACAGATCAACATGTGAAGAATAAATAAATGGTTGTTTCTGAGTATGAATCTTATAGTCTCCCTGACATAAGCAGTTCCCAAATTTTGAAATACTGAGTACAAAATGTTCTACAGGTTTAGCATTCCTCATCCAAAAAGTTTGAGACCAAAAACATTTCAGATTTTCAGTACTTTGGATAATAATATTATCCAAAATGTACAAAGTAAATCTTGAAACCTAACCCAATCTAGATATATACAATTAGATATTGTGAAGATCCAAACATAAAATTTGCATATGTTTTAAAAGTATCTTATATATACAGTCTGAAGATAATTCTACACAATACTTTGAGTGGGTCTATGTTTTGACTGCAACCTGTCAAAGGATTTCAGATTTTGAGTATTTCAGATTTTGGATTTTCAGGTCACTGTGATTTCATGGATCACAATTCTCAACTTACATAGTTCATAAAAGATTTATGTTTTAAATAAGAATACATTTAAAACATAATTTATTTTATGCAAATGAGATTTTGACTAATTATTAACAAAATTCATTAAGAATTGAAAGTAAAAACATTTTGGTGGGAATCTTTCAAAAGTACACTTATATGTTTTGGTTTCTTAAAAAGTCCTGATGAACAGTATCAGCATTTTAAATAGCAAGTTACTATATAACGTACTACTTTCTGCAGTTAATGAACTAGGACTTAGTGGAGAAATAAAACTGATCAAATTCAATTATCAAAGTGTACTTCTCAACCCAGGAATTCAGGTATTTTATAGTATCTGAAGGTGTATGTACACACGCTTAAGACTCCTTTTCCTACCTTATTGAATGGTGATCTGTTTAAAGTTAGCTAAAGACCAATTTATAACCAAAACAAAAAATATAGTGCCTTAGACATTCAATGATATCACATTTTATATTGCCCTGAAATTTAATTTTCCTGCTTGTGGGAGGTAAGGGTGGGGGTGGGAATGGGATTCTGAACTTCAAGGAAAAGACAATCTGCCTTATGCCTTGTCTTAAAAATAATCTAAAGCAATGTACAAGGTAATAAAAAAGAAAGGAATTGTTTGAATTATAAAGAGTAGAATCTTATTCGAATGTTTACCCCTATTGATATGCTCTTTAAAAATAGAGGAAATCTCACTTACTACTCAGAAATATGTTCCCCACATTAACATATGTGTTAGATTGATGGCACTCTATACTCCTCTAAATTAAGATGCAATCATGAGTGAAAAAAGCTCAATCTGTTAGGAAAGACCACCAGAAGTTGTCTGAACTGTTGAGAGGACTTTATCCATAGAGTGTATACTCATCTATGTACTCCTGTAACCTGAAAGTATTGTTTTGTTATGTTTGCTCTAGTTATGGATCAAGAGCATGAGAAGTCCAAAAACTGGAAGAAAATATTTGGAAAAGATATAATTCTTTCTTTTAATATTATCCAAAATATACAAGGTAAATTTTGAAACCTAACAATAAGAAAAGAAACAAGCTATTAGAGAAATGAACTTAGACTAAATAAACACTTCACTAGGGAAGACTTCCAGAGGGCAATATGCATGAGAAGATGTATAACACCTTTCATCATTAGGGAATTATAAATTAAACCAAGGAGATAGACGGTACCACTGCCTATGAATTATATTGGCTAAATCCAAACATGGTCAGTACCAAGTGCTGACAAGGGTGTGAAGTAAGAAGCATTCCCATTCATTGATGGTGGGGATCCAAAATGATACAACCACTTTGGAAGACAGCTTGACAGTTTCTAATCAAAGTATATGTACTCCTACTATAAAACCCAGCAATCACAGTCTTTGTAATTACCCAAAAGGCCTGAAAACATGTCCACAATAAAAACCTGCACACAGATATTTACAATAGCTTTATTCATAAATGCCAAAACTTGAAAGATATCAAAATGCCCTTCAGTATTTAAACAGAAAAATAAACTGTGGTAGTGTCTGGTCAATGGAATATTACTCCCTGCTAAGAATAAATGAACTATGAAGGAAGAAAAGACATGGCAAAAATTTAAATGCATATTATTAAGTGAAAAGAAGCCAATCTGAAAAAGCTATATATGATTCTAACTATATGACAGTACAGAACTATAGGCACAGTAAAAAGACAAGGAACTATCAGGAGTCATTGGGGAAAAAGTGGGGGGAAAAGAGGAATAGCACAGAGAATTTTTAGGGCAATGAAACTATTCTGTGTGATACAATGGTGGACACCTGTTGTTAAACAATTTATAAAACTCAGAGAGTGCAAAACACCAAGAAAGACTCTTAGCGTGATTAAACTATGATCACAGGCATAGTGGTGCACACCAGTAATCCCAGCAACTCTGGAGGTGGAGGGAGGAGGATCACAAGTTCAAGGACAGCTTCAGCAACTTAATGAGAAACCTGTCTCAAAATTTAAAATAATTAAAAAGCCTGAGGATGTATCTCACAGATAAGTGCCCTGGGTTTAATTCCCAGTATACTCCCACCCTCACCGCCAAAAAAAAAAAAAAAAGCATGAACAAAACAAAAGATAACAATGAATTTTGGAGGTAAGGATGTGTATGTTGGTTCACAGACTTTAACAAACATACAGCTTTAGTAAAAGATACTGAAAACGTACTGTGCTTATGTGAGGATCGGAGTTATATGGGAACTCTGTACTTTCTGTTCAATTTTACTAGAATTTAAAATTGCTTTTAAAAACTAAAGATTGGGCTAGGGTTGAAGCTCAGTGGTAGAGCACTTGCCTAGCATGAGTGAAGCACTAGGTTCGATCCTCAGCACCACATTAAAAAACTAAATAAAGTTATTGTGTCCATCTACAGCTAAAAATATTTTTTAAAAACCAAAAAACTAAAGCTTACTATTTATTTATTTATTTGGGAGGGGGGATACTGGGGATTGAACTCAGGGGCACGTGACCACTGAGCCACATCCCCAGCCCTATTTTATATTTTAATTTACAGACAGGGTCTCACTGAGTTGCTAAGGGCCTCACTTTTGCTGAGGCTGGTTTTGAACTTGCTATCCTCCTGCATGAGCCTCCCAAACCACTGGGATTACAGGCATGTGCCACTGCACCAGGATAAGGCTTACTTTTTTAAAAAGCTAAGGAGCACCTATTGACAAAGACCTAAACATTTAAACCTTCTTAATTATTACATAAAATACTTCAAATTTTTGAAGCTCTAAAAAAGATTACATTTGAATTATTATTCTTCCTCTTTTATAATATATAAAAGATTATGTAGTATATAATCCTTCTTTCAGACTATATTAAAATAATATACAAGTCTGAATATTGTAGAAAACAAAGTAAAAATCAACCGTAGTGTGATAAAAATCCAACTCAGTTTCATACATAAACTGAGATATGGGCTGTGTCTATTCATTTTGGAATCACATTAATTTCACAAACTTGGATAAACATATTAGACAAAACGCAACCATAAGTACATGAATATTTACCTTTGAGTCATGATTTTGAAGGCATCTGGGAGGTAGCAGTCTGTATTCTCCATCTGAAATGGGTCCGCATCACAAATCTTGTCATCTGTCCTACCGTAGTTCGCGCTCTCGATCATGATGACATCACTGCCTGGGCAGCGCAGATCTATGGAATAACCTTCACAGGACAGTTCTCGCCTGACTAACCCAAATGGTAAAGCTGCTCTGCTGAAACCTTAAAATAAGAAAATTAGACTTTAATTAATTTGTGAAACTATTTTAACAATACACTTTCCAATAATATGATTCACATCTACAGTCAAAAGATGTCAGAAATTCATTTAACTCCAAGTCTGAAATTTATTATCAGTTTGCTTTAATAGATCTTTACTTGGACTCGTCCTTATAAGATACTTTAAAATGACTCAAACAAAATATTTTCTGCATGACCTAGTGTAAACACAAGCTAAAGAGCTCCTTTTCAGTAAATCCAAAGAAAAATGACAAATTTGATCAACTGTATATACAGTGACAAGTTTTACAAATATCATAAATAAACCTTAATCAAGGAAAACTTTTCGTTTGTGCAATGGATTACAAGTTCTGTTATACTTTCTTGTTTAATGTATACATATAAATTTGCTATCAGCATCATTATCCCCAAAATACCTTTGTCTTAGCAGTTCTTCCCCAAAATAAGTAAGATACTTAAGACAGTGGAACACAGCTGTTAACCTTTTCAACTTATAGACACTGACATGGCTGAAAGGATTCAACAGACAAAGGAAACATTATTGCTCCAATCAAATCAATTAAAAGACCCAAAATGGCAAAATTTCTCTAAGCTTCAGGGTTGTAATCTGCAAAATGAAGATGAAACATCTGTGATATTATTTTTCCTACCTGTATGGCTCTAAAATGATGAGAAGTGTGCATTAAAATACTTAAAATGCTATATGAATTTACTTATTGTATATCCAGTCAAGTGTAGACAACCACTGTTCGTGTGTGCCGCAAAAAAAAAGTTCTTGAATAGAATAATAGGTTACAATTTGAAGTCTGAATTACAATTTTCAAATAGGGTTCCCCTAAAGCTACAGAACATAGGACAAAAGGTAAAAAAGAAAGCCAAGGATAGCAAATATGTCTCTGGGGGGACAAACATCTGTGCTATGCCAGCCTGGTAGGTACTTATGGATCAGCCTCCACATCAAAACTCTCGTGCATGAAATTTTTATTTCAGTTCTCTAGGTTGTCACCATCTATAGTATTCCTGTTATAAAAGACAATGCTTTATTTTTATCTTTATACTTTCAGTTACTCTGCATGATATAACTTATCCCATGTGTCTGAAAAACCAGCCTCTATCTCAGAGCAAAGCCTGTCCAAGGAAGGGACATGGCCTTTGTCCTTGGAAAAACCCACAGAGCACTCCTAGGAACATTCCCACCCTGCTAAGTTGTTTATCTACAAATAACAGGAGAGATCTGCTGCACCAGGTGTCCCTGACTCAGTCAGGCTAGGTGGGGATCCATAGCAGCCCCCTAGCAGCCACCAATCAGCATGAGACAGGGAAATACCTGGGATACCAGATGATCCTCCCAGTATTTTATGGTGGTTGATAACAAGTTGGGAAACCATGTAGTTCAGCACGTACACCCCTCTTGACTTAAACCAATCAGTTCAAATGAATACCCCTTTTGTACTGACCAATCACCCCTACCCAACTTGTTCCCGCCAGTAAATGTGCTAATCATGTTTTAGAGTTGTTATTTGATTTTCCCATGGTGTGTGATGATTTGCTATGATGTATGTGAAGTCCCTGCCCTCTCCAAAGAATGTATAAAACTGCTGCAAACCCTGGGCTCGCGGCCTCTCAGCGTCACCAGTTGCTGTGTGTGTGCGCGGAGGACCAAGCTAGCTTGCAATAAACACCTCTTTGCTGCTTACATCGATCTTGGGTCTCTGGTGGTCTTTGGGGGTCCCGAATTCGAGCATAACATGTCCTATTGGGTGGTCCTGACACTCAAAATCAAAAGTAACATCCAGCTTGAAGAGCTGGGTTGTGTCCAGGTCAACCCAATGCCAAAAACTGTTCTTTGAATCCTTATTGTACAATGCTTCTTACTAATTCAATGGAAGAGAAAGTCACCTAGACAAAAATGCACCTTCTTTCCAAGATACAAATAATGTTCTTAATGGGTTAATGGGTCACATATTAGTGTGATCTTGACTGGCAACTCTCAAACCTGGCTGACTGCTTAGTTCTACTGAGAAAACTAAAGGTGTAACTGGATTGAACAGGAAGTGGGTGGGGTGGGGAATGTGATATCTGAAACCTGGAAACCATCAGGGGATCATGGTAAACTATTAAAATTACTAAAACAAAATATTTGAGTAAAAAAAAAAAAAAAAAAACCTGGGCAGGCTTTTACTGAGATCTGTGGTATTATGAGCACATTGAACATATATGTGAGGCACACTGTCAATGAAGAGGAAACACAGAAAAGAGCAAACAAAACCAGACAAATGTCAGGACAATAGCAGTAAACAAGCCCAACTTTGAAAGATGGGGTGTGTGTGTGTGTGTGTGTATGGAGGCGGTGGGGGGGGGGGGGACAGACAACAGCAATTTCCTCCTTTCCTGTCAAATAACTAAGCTTAAATCAGTACTATTATATAAATACTTTCAATTAAAACAAATTTAGAAGCTGATATTTATTTGTGGAAAAAGGAAAAAGCTATGTGGAACCTCAAACAAGTGACATTAAATAATATTTTAGAGTACAATCTACTTTAAAGGCAGAGGTGATTTGCAATTTTAATTCCATAATAAAACAGAATAAATCATATTATTAGAAAATGTGAGGAATATTAGAACATGCTATTAAAAGACTGGCTTGGAGCCATAATTCAAAATTCTTACTGTTTTGTCAGAAACACAGAATTGATTATGAAGCTCTTTGATTTTTAAACTGAGCCCTTTAATTTTTATTGTTGTTAGTTTGCAGGATCACAAACATGGCTGTAAGTGAAGCTTTTCATGACTGAGCTTCAAGTTGTATTCCAGACCTACTGAATTCGAATCTCCAGGTTCAGATAAAGATGGGATGCACTGGGGGTAAGGCTACAGGTGGGGTATTAATCTACAACGCACTGACAAAACAACTAAGATGTAACAAGATTTTCTCTAAGGCCTTTTAAAAGTAATATTTTATTTCTCTACTGAGATTTCGTATTTGTTAAATTATTGTCGTAATGTTTCCTCTTAATTCTCTAATACAGTTTTACTGTAATCGTTGCACATATTCATAATAGATGCTTTGAAAAGTTTTCCTGCTGAATCTATCATCTGGGTCTACATGAGAAGCAGTTTCTATGGAATGCTTTTTCTCCTGACTATGGATCAATTTTCCTGTTTCTTTGTGTATCTTGTGAACTTTCTGTTGTTTTTGAAAACTATACATTCCAAATAATATTCTGTTATTAATCCACCAACTGTGGATTCATATTACTTTCCCCAGAGAAACTGTAGCTGTTGTGTTTTCTTTTTAGTGTCCTGACTTGATCTACAAAATCTGTCTCCACCACTGTGTACAGCTACCGACATCTCTGCTTGTTGCTTTGTTTTTACCTTTTAGCCGAGGTTCCTAGAAGTTACCCTGTCTTCATATAGCTCAGTGGTCAGCCAATGATCAGACATAAACTTTGCACAAAAACTATGAGCCCATAGTAATGTTCCACTCTGCTGATATGGGTGTTGGGAAGAGTATTCAAAGTTCAGATAGTTTTCAAACCAGCCTGCTATTTGCTTTCTGCCAGCCCTATCACACCTCTCTGTACAGGTGTGCATCTTCCTAGTTAGTCAAGAATGATTAAAGATCTAGTGGCTCCTCATTTCCTGGTGGTGCCTGCATAGTGCTTTGTAACTTGGACCACAGCAAATGGTAGAAGAGCTACCATGTGGGGAGAGGCAGGGGCAGATGTTTATTTCCTACAGCATCTACTGTTTTTATTGACAATGCTCTTGGGTCTTGGTTTCCACCCTGAACTTCGAATCAAGTCAACTGTCTCTGGCAGCAAAGTCACTGCGTTGGAAGGCCAGCCTTCTTCTGATGAAGCTACTACAATGACAGCTAACCATGAGAGATGAGGGGCAGGAGCAGCCTCACACTGGAAGGCTTTCAACTTCCACTGCTCATAGTGGAAGTTCTAACAGATTTTCAATAAATGTATGCTCCCCACTAGTTGTTTGGCTTTAGTTAATTTTCAGAGGCCAAAATGATTGCTTTTGACAATTCTGTCCAATTTTACATTTGTTTTGGGGAGAAGAAGATTCTCTGTACCATCATTGACACAAGTTCCATTAAGAACTTTACAAGTATTTCCTAACTAAAAGTCCTCAAACCAACCATACAGATAGGTACTACTGTGATCACCATTTTACAGAGAAGGAAACTGAGGTACAGAATGACTATATTTTCGATGATTACATATCCAGTAAGAATGAAATTAAGACCTGAAACTCAGCCAATTGTAGATGACAGAGTTATGGTATAATGGGTGCCTTCAGTATTGGGTGAAGAAGAGGAGCAGAAAAGTAAAGAGTATATCACATGGCCAAGCATTCAAATAAATGGCTCAGTCAACATAATCAACATCAAGAAATCCCTAAATTAAAGACTTTTAACCACACCATTACTATGATATTTATTTTAAACTCTATTTTTAATCTCTTTTTATTTCAACAAAGAAAAAAACCCAAAACATCCCAACAAGCAAAGCATAATACAATCCATCTTGCAATCTTGACAATTGAAGACAGAACTGGTGGGAAGCCCAGTGAGCAAAACAAAACAAAACAAAACAAAAAAACAATATTGCAGCTTTATGCTGTGCAAATGTGAATATCACCAAATAGTAGTGTTTACAGTAAAAAGAACTGTTTTGCTCCATTTCTCCAATGAGAACAAATGATTCTGAAGAGACAGCCTCCCCTCCTCAAGCTACAGAATGTCAAGCAGTAACTCTCTGTGCTTTAGGATAGTGACTGGGAAAAAATACCTCCCAGCAACAGGTGCTGGGACACAGGACTGAAATCATTCACATTCAGGGGAGAAGTCCTAATGAACAGATGCACTGCTACTGTGGGAATCCTAAGACCAGAATTGGAATTCCGTCACTGGATTTCCAATCATGTATAAACATTTTTACAAAATCATAGGATGCTCTGACACCAAATAGTATGCATACTTTGTTGTAATGGACTTCAAGCACTTGATTAGAAACATTTTGCTTTTCTCCCATTATCTCTGCTCAGTCTATCCTTTACACATTTTTATAAAATCATGCATTCCTATAACAAGTGTTATTAAGCTGTAATATAAAAATTTCAACTTTTCTGGTACTGTTTTCCTTAATTACTTTGAACTAAACCCTGTCATGGATGCTACTGTTCATGCTGTCTGAGGGCCCCTGGAAGCACAATGCTTTTTGATTATCAGGGACCTCTATGGGACTGAGGCTGTGACTCCAAGCTGTATTGAAACATTAACTCAAGCCACAGTCTATTATGAGAGAAGGCATATGAAGTCTCTGAATTATTCTTATTTATATATGTTAATGATATTTCTTCCTAAAATGGAAATGAGTGTTAAAAGTAAATCTCAAAGATAAATTAATTCACTAATATTTCAACTGTTCCATTTATCTCTGCATATTCATGGAGTCATTGGAACACAGTTTTAAAATTCAAGGATGTATAATAAAACTTTTTATATCAAAAGCTGTGTGTTAAAACCCTGTTTTATTTAAATTTATAGAAGGTCACTCTGTTTTTCCATTTATTTGATTAGTTCCATTTCAGAAATAGCTATCAATCAAATCCTAAAATAACTCTTTTGTGTTCATTAACACATAATTCTCTTGCAGATCTGAAGTATGTGACAAGACTAAACTGTGACAGGCAGAGGGTTTAAAAAAAAAAAAACACACATGTCACCTATAACCCTGTTTTCATGCTAAAAGAAAATAAAAGAATACAATTGTTACTTTGTAACATAAGCACACTGGCCAAAAAAACACCAATTTGTACCCAAATCCGGTTAGTGTGAAACATCAACCAAATCCTCCCAGAAATATGGAACTTTTGTAACAGAAAATGCTCAATTTAAAATCATGTTAACTACAAAATAATTAGCTGAATATAAATAAGTAATAATATGCCTTAGCTTCTTGTGTCATTTTTATTAAAAAGTTCTATTCATCTTAGATAAATTTCAAAAAAAATGAATTGGATGTTTTAAATTATGAAGCATTTTTTAATTCTAGAAAAAAATGTTTGCAGTTTATTTAAATATTTACAATATTTTGTTATGCAAAATCAGTTTGTCAAAAATGCTGTTTTCCATTAGAAATACATTAAAAATATCTAAGAACTGTGTAATAAAAAAATTAAGACAAAAAAATGGACAAAAATCAAATTACATAAACCTCAAGAAAAAAAGCTTTAACTTTGATATTTGCTAAGAGTCCCAAATTCTAGATACTTGGGATGCTCTAAAGTAAAAAAAAAAAAATGTACTTGTACCATATCTTCAGCTGTTAAGTTCAAATATTGCCACTTCTGACAAGTCTCTCAATATTTTAAAGAGAAAGTATGCACTATGAGTCCTTCAAAACATTTGGGATTAAACTCCTTATGAGAAAGAAACTGATCGTGCCCATTTAAAAATTTCTAAATTATCTACCACTAAGTAATAATTAACAAGTACCATTTTAAAACAGTAATTTCAGTTATAAAATACTATTTATTTAATACTAAACTTTAAAAGGAAAATTCCTGACAAGCTTATCTATTAAAAATAGCATAAGTCACAAAAGAGACACTCTTGATAGTCTCAGCACAGAGCTGCAATTTTTCCAAAGTTCACATGTATAATAATACTTTAATTCCAATATTCTTTTTTTTTTAATTGACTGAATTTCATATCAATCCTCAATATCACACAACTACCCAATGCCAATGTTTAAACTACTCACTCCACACAGGATGTTCTGCTCATCTTCTATTAGGCAACAATTAGCCTTTATGATCCAGTTCAAGGCATCCTTGACCATAGAGAAAGGAAATCTGACCTCAGGTATAGGCCACCAATTTCTTCCAATAATTGCCTAGCACCTACTATGTGCCTGTGTTCTTTTAGACACCAGGGATATAAAGTAAACAGAAATGAAAATGATCCTTGTGTGAGGGTAATAAAGATGCACTATCTACCTGGTTCAACACTAGAATGCCAAAACTTCATAAAAAGACAGTTTGTAGTATTCTTCACAGAGGACACAAAATAAAGATATGTTAAATAAATGGGTGTATTAATGAAATCAGTGTGCATAATTGTGAGCTCTTCTAACAGAGTAGAAAACATGCTCTGAATTTGTATTTCTTCCCATTCTGGACTTTGAGATTGCAATGGAACGGGAATAAATTCTATTTATTTTTATACCCTTGATTTTCAACAAAGTACCTGGAACCCAGCAGGCATTCAATTTTCACTGTATTTTGCCATTTGCTTCATACTTTAATTCCTATATTCAAAAAGATGTCAAATATACACTAGAATATAAAATTATTTTAAGAAAAAAAAGCCTCTACAGTTTTATCTTTATTTATATTAAAATTTTCTGATATTACATTTAAGTATGCATATTATCAGAAAATATTTTATAAAAAATATAAATGTAAAGAGATAAAAATATAAACACGACAAAGATATCTTCACAAGAGCTCTCTATTCAATGAGATTCCAATTTAAAAATGTGCCCTTGACTGACTAACTTCTAGAATTCAAAATATCCCAGAGTTGGGATCATTAATCATTTAAAAGAAAAAAAGGAAACTAGTAACTTTACACTGTCTCCCCTCCATTTCCCTCCCAGGGAAATAGGAACTATTGTTTACAATTCTAATTTTTTATACTTATTTAAAAACCAGTTTAACCTTAAGAAGTTAGCATCAGAAATGCAATTTCTTAGGTTGTTCACATTGTATTACCAAATTAAAGTTCTGAAGTAATTCTGTATAATTTATTCACTGTCAACAGAGAATAATTACAGAATAACAAAACACCAATTTCATCATTTCAGGTAAGACAATTTCTTTCTACCTCTATATTGATTATTTAATATAATCTTCTATTTAATGATTTCTTTTATTATCCTTTTGTTATCAGAAATTCCATTAACTTTTCCACCCAGCCTCAGAGTACTAATGACTGACCCAAGCCGTGCTTAGCTAAATAGAATTCTTTTCCTTTCCTGTCACTGTATTAAAGTCTGATGAATAAAACTAATCAGAGCAGAGACTTCATTTGAAGGATTTCCCAGGCAGGTCTCCCAGATCAAAAAGTGTTAAAATTTGGATTCTGCATCTTTTTGTTATTACCATGCTATATTTAAACATAAACAACAATATTTTTTAAGTCACAAAACTACTACCCAAAATTTCATTTGCAAAAAGGTATATTTAAACTAAATTGAGAATGTATGTAAGGTTTACATGTCAATGTGCTTTTATTAGGCAAGAACAAACTCTAAATATGTGAAGGAGTTCCCTGAGAACTCCTTCTTCATCAAAGGTATCTGTAAGGGGTCCAATTAATATTAACCCCAGAAGTTAAGAGTTAACAACATTGAAACTGCACTAAAACCACCCCCTCATTTCTCTCCTTCCCACACAGGAATCCAAAGGCAATCACTTCAACCACAGCTGACTCAAACACACGTCCTACAGGAGAAAACTGTACATTCCCAGATACATGCCTGTGAGGTATTTGCTTCACAATTCATACGGAAAAAAATAACACAAATTGAAATCAATCCACACAAAGTATTACCCACGCTAACAATTTGATCATTTAAAAAGTGCCAGATATTTAATTTCTTCTTCACTGACGAAAGGAGCAATTTCATGAACTGCTTCCTACATACTTTCCAAAAAGGCAGTGTTTTCCTCTAAGACCTCAAAGAACTTTGTAAGCCAGGACTGTTTTTTAAAGTGAGATCACTAATACTAACATATAAGACTCTCTAATAATAGAGTTATTTTTATCTCACAACCACATGCAAAGATAAACTTCTAAAAGATACATGGAGCTTATGGGAACAACTAACCAAGCAAGGAATAAGACAAAAATAATAATAGCGGGTTGGGGATATAACTTAGTTGGTATAGTGCTTGCTTCGCATGCACAAGGCCCTGGGTTCAATCCCCAGCACAACACACATACATGCACAAAAAAATAAATAATAATAATATTAGTATTAGTAGCAGTAGTGGTAGTAGTAATAGTAGTAGTATAAACAATACTCCCGTACACACCGCAATTAGTGTGCTATTACTTTTGTCAATAAATGCTCCTGGATCAATAAGAAACTGCAAAATGCCTTAATAAGAGAAATCAAATGCAGTGGTGAGCCCACTTTGTGAACCTCATCTCAAGGTGCAATGGATATGAACAAAATAATGAAGACCATCACCAAGTGGAAAACAGCATTATTCATTTATTCCTTAAGTATTTGTGTCCTTAGCACATTCTGATTCCTCCTTTAAACTATTCTGGAATAAGGCAAACAAACCATTAATACTACCTCAACACCACCATTCCCACAAACAGCAGAAAGCCCACCCAGTGTTCAAGTCTTTCCTGAAGAAAACAGATGACTTATAGAAGCACTTTACCAACTGCAATCTATGAGTTAGGACAGAAACCAAGCCCAAAATAGTATCTAGGTTATAAAATCATTTCTTAAATGACAATGTAGTAACTTTGAGTTCAGTTATTTTGGGTTTTATCATGTTTGTGCTTTGCTATTCAGATGTGTTCTTTTTTTTTTTTTTTAAAGAGAGAGTGAGAGAGGAGAGATAGAGAGAATTTTAATATTTATTTTTTAGTTTTTGGCAGACACAACATCTTTGTTTGTATGTGGTGCTGAGGATCGAACCCGGGCCACACGCATGCCAGGTGAGCGCGCTACCGCTTGAGCCACATCCCCAGCCCTGGTGTGTTCAATTTTTAATGATATGTTTTAAAGAACACACTCAAAAGTTTTCAAATCTATGTCACCATAACATTCAGGGTAGGAGTCGGGGGGAGATATATTTAATCTGATATTACAAAGTTATAAAATGTTACCTTAAAAGAGAAATAATACTACTTTTCTGCAGAGTTAAAATTATATCCTTTCTTGTATTTAACTGTCAAGCTGAACATCAAGAGAACTAAGAAACAGCATGGTAGCAGATCCAATGGTATAGGCCCTGCCCCAACACACTAAGGCCCATTGTAGTCTTTCATACCTGCTCCCTACAGGTACCAACAGTGCAGAGGCAACAGAGCAGTTCCAACTTCTAGACCCAGAGATTCTAACAAATTACAAGGAGTTCCAGGAAAAAAAGGTTCATAGGGACCCGTTTGAGCTAGTGTTGCTGTGCCCTGGTGTACGACTCTAATGCCCCTTCCCTGGTACTTTAAATGTTTATTTCCCTTTACAACTTCAGATAATTTTAATTTCATCCCTTTGATGCTGAATGTTACCGGATTTAAAAGCTTACTATTCAAGGAAGGAAGAACTACAGAAGAAAGGCTTGCTAAGGGTTCCGAGAATAATCAAATGCTTCTTATCAGAAAATGAGAGTAAGTTTAGGATTTGATTTATACTAACAGGCATGTTTTAGGAAATTACATTTCTCAAATCCATGTAGCATCATGACTAAGATGAGTAATCATGACTAATATCCATTGTGCGGATTTCCATGATTGATACGAAAGAGATAACAGTGAGCACATAAAAGAACCTGGGCAATGAATGCTAGTTCTGCCATTTCCTGACTGGAAAAATGTAAATACGTTTTCTTTACAAATGAACTTCATTTTTCTTATAAAATTGTTATATATTAATATATTTAATACAAAAATATAGTAATTACTCAAATGTTCTGCAAATAAAAGACAGATTTACTCTATCAGATTTCCCACACATTTATTCTAAATAACATTTTGACTGCTTGTTTTTCCATGATCCATGACAAAGAATGACTTTTTTTAATAATATAATGTGTTAAAAAAAATCAAAGGAACAATATTTCATGATGCATGCAAATTAGATAAAATTCACATTTCAGTGTTCTATAATAAAATTTTAATTTGTCAATAAATTTTTTAGATATTCATTTCTCTCATTATATAAATATTTATGATACCCTTGGTTATGCCTTTTGGCATACAAAGCCTAAAGTATTTACCATCTAGTCATTTACAAAAATATTTGTCAACCACTATTTCAAATAATTCAGGCAAAATAAGTGAATATTACTACAGTTTCCTCTTCTCAGTGGATGTTTTGATACTGAGTAGAAACAGTTATAGAGTCTTGCAGTTTAACTTTATCACAGAGGTAATTAAATCAGGAAGAACAAGATCATTAGAGTAAGTTCTCTGCTTACCAAAGCACTGAAAGGTGATGTAATATGGGAAGTGGGGATATGATCAGGTGGATAATTGCATTTTAAAAATGTACCATTTAAATATTCCTTCCTCCTAACATTAATTTAATGATCTTTACAGATGTTATTGAAGTGTTTAATTTTACAATGGATAACCATTTTATAACAAAACAAATCTGGATAAGGGGTATACCTGATTTGGTTTAGAATCCCTGAAAGAAGTGTGTGACTAGATAAATCACTTCAATTGCCAGTATCCTGGTGTCTTTATTTGAAAACCAGGTAAAAACATTGATGGATATAACAATGTACGTTAACCTAAAAGCACTGACCACACAGAAACTGAAATTCATTAGAAATAAAGATAAAGCAATTCTGAAATTTAAACATTGGAAAACACACACATATTTAATTAAGCACAACTTATGGCCCCCAGGAAACTTTAGTATCTAAAGTTTAGTACCTTTTAGTAATAAAAGGCCTCCAAATAACTACCAGCAGAAACATAAAATATTTAATTTAGTTGATAAGCACAAAATATATTTAAAAATTAAATTTGGTACACATTGTCTCCTATCACATCACCAAAGATTTGTTTGTTCAGGTATTACAAAACAGGCAGCCTCAAATATTCCTGAGATTATGAATGGGTACAATCTTTTTTAAAAGAACCATTACCAAACCTCATTTATAAGGATATATTCTTAAAGTTATCCAAAATTTAGGCAAGAATTTGGGTAAAAGTTATTTATGAAAATTGACATAAGATAAACTTCCAAAATAACGAAGTAGTTTAAATATACACTGACAAAATGTAATGTGATGCACTCCAAAAAAAAAAAAAAAAAACCACAATATCATAATTCAAAATAATATAAGGTACAAATAAAAATAAATGTCACAAATAATACAGTGATAAGATTTATTGATTTAGTAATGGGTTCCCAGATAAGTAGGCAAAAAAATTATTAATCTACTCCTGCGGACACAGCCATGAGGGTAAAGGGACCTAGGAAACAAAAACACATTTGGGCCTAACAGTGATCCATTCATTGAAACCCATGGAGCTCAGTAATCCGGGAGCTCAGGAAAACTGGCCACTAACTCTGAGGTACCAGAAAACTGAAGTTGAGTTAAGGATTTAAAGCAGACTAGGAAGATTCTGTACCCCTTTGTGGGAGCAATTCAAAAACATACTATCTCATTCTAAGTACTAAAGTGATACCAAAGTGTGTTTAATTTTCCTTGTTTGCAGCTAACAGAGACTATACACCAGACCTCTATATGGACATTGAGAAACTGTAGTGGCTTTTCCAAAGACTGCCTATATCAGTGCTCCCTGCAGCAAAATTACCTTAATGTATCCTACATTGCCCAAGTGACCTATGCCCAAACATATTTATGCAATAAAAAAATGAGCATTTGTCTCCAACAAAATATTACTATAGACTGAAAGGGTTTTTCCTAATCTCCACCTCTCCCAACTGTAAGTCCCTCCTTGCAGTTTGTTCCAAATGTCCTCAACTTAGCCTAGGTTTCTTCCCAGTACATCCCATAGCTGGCACTTTGCTGTTACGTAAAATTTTACATGTTGAAAGGCAGATGAATGAACTATTTTTCTGAAAATAAGTTACTCATATAAAAGACAGAAGCAAATGCTACATGTGCCAGGACACTATTATAGAAAATCCAATAATTTATTGATTACACGTAACTTACTTAACTGACAAAGTTAATCTGTTTACACTATATAGAATTGAGTCTTAATTCATTCACTATTTAAAATCTGGATATGCACGACTGCCTCTATAATGTTCTTCATATCATTTTTCCCCCTAGTTGCAATTTCATCCTATATGCTCAGATTTTAGCTCACCCTCTCCTTTAGGGCTCAAGAGCTTCCTCCTCTATCATGAAACCATCAAAACACTTAATTAAGTGATAGGATGATAAGCTTTGCAGTTATACAAATTATGTGTACAGGACCTCCAAAATCAGAGTAATAAATGCCAGGTTTTTCAACGAGAAGTTATCTACTGTGAAAGGAGAAAAGCATTAAGGACAGAGTCTGAGGTGACCGACATGCACAATCCTGAGCACCACACTTAACTCAAAAGGCAAAGAGTAGAGTCAGTACATCTTTATTCCTCAGGATGCCCAAGATGGCAAAGAAAGAACCCTTCCTGCCCTTTAGCAAAATGCTGTCTCCCTCTCCTGAGTGATGTGGACTTCTGACTTCCACTGTCTGTTCTGCTTTGAAACAGTATTCTATAAGCTTCTCAGCTAAATTAACTTGTAGAAAAGTATCCACTTACATTCCACCAGCTAGCTAGTTTGCTGGCTTTCTTTCATGTGCTTTACAACCTATTTGCTTGCAGCACAAATACCTTGAAAGTCTTAGGTCTTCTGTGACAAAAAAGTTTATTTCTAAGAATTTTTATTCATATGCTATACTCAGATGTACACTCTCTGAAACAGACTGGGTTTGAACTAGACTCCTCTGTTTACTTGTTGAATGTACCTTCTTATGAGACCAAACTGTATTTCATTTTCCCTATCAGTAAAATGGGAATAATATTAGGTGGGTCCTACATTGCATTGGGTTTTGTGAAGATTAAATAAGTCACATGTGAAGTACTCAAAACAGTGCATGACAACTGTTAAATGCTTAATTTTGTGTGCACAGAGTGGTAACTCAAAACCTGGTTACTGCAGCTCCATTGGTATAACTGATAAAAGTTCAAGCTTCCAGCCTGGCATGGTGGCACATACCTGAAATTCTAGAGACTCAGGAGGCTGAGGCATGAAGATCACATGTTCAAAACTAGCCGCTGCAACTTAGTGAGACCTTGTCTCAAAATAAAAAATAAAAAGGGCTAGGGGTGTGACTCGGTGGTTAAGCGCACCTAGGTTCAATGCCAGCTATCAAAGAGAGAGAGGAGAAAGAGAGAGAGAGAGAGAGAGAGAGAGAGAGAGAGAGAGTTTTCTGGATTCCACCTATAGCAAGTCAAGGAAACAATCTAATTGGTAAATTATTTACTAGATATAATTGAATAACTCATATATCTAAATAATTTACAGATTATAAAATCATAAATAAAGGTAATTAGAATTATACTAATCTCCCTTTTCCCCATCCCTCTTTCCTATACTTTCTTGAAAGGAACAAAGCACACTGATAGATAGGTCACGAGAACAGAACATCACTTGTAAGGACTTTAGAAGATTCTAGACTCAGTGCATGTTAACTCAATTAATTCTCATAATGACAGGGGGTAGGGGGTAGACTATGCAATATCCCTGTTGTTGGTGAATTCTTATTTCTTCCATTTTAAGAACAGAAACATAAAAAAAATCCTCCCTGAAGAGTGTTCTGTGACTGCATACACATATTATCCCACCTCTTCTCCACAACTGTATCTAATTCTGGCAATGCTTTCATGGGGATTCCTTACATTTACCACATGGCTTCAAAGTTATATATCTATGTGATTTCCCTTTTAATCAATACAAAACATCCCTCACCTGCATGATGGCTATTTATTCATAATTATGATCCCAGGCATCTAATCTAGTACAGTGCCTGGCTGTGGCATGCACTTACTATATATGTGCCATTAAATATATACCTCAGAAAATGGGTGCTAAGGAGATTTCACTATAGTCATATGCCACAAAAGGAATCTGAAAGTTGGCTTAAATACTCTTTTCACTGTGTCATCCTACCTTCCTAAGTCCTATCAGTAGATGCTAGTTTGACTTCCATGCTACTTCACTTAGCACAGTGAGCTTGTTTTGTCATGGGTATCACTGCAATCCTCAGGAATCAATAAAAACTTTTCTGGGCATTTACATTATATACGTTAAACACAATAAAAGAATACAATGGTTATTTGAAATAAATTTTCTACACGCTACAAAACTATTTTGTAAAATCATAGGTTTTTAGCCAGTTGAGGTACCACATGCTTGTAATCCCAACTTGAGGTTGGGGCAGGAAGATCACAAGTTCAAGGTCAGCCTGTGCAATTTATCAAGACTGACTCAAAATTGAATGAATGAATGAATGAATGAATGAATAGGCTGAGGGTATAACTTAGTGATAGAAAACTCTGGATTCAGTCCTCAGAAACACCCCCACCCACCCCCCAAAAAAGAAAAAGAATTATAGGTTTTTATTTATATCTCCCTGTCCTAGTAACACTTTTGTGTATTATGCCAGGGGAGAATATATTTGGAAATCAGATAGGTAAAATTTCAAAGCTATCTAAAGCTAGTAACAAACATTTTAATGATGGAAAGATCATTATATGTAAAAAGATTCCATTTCTTCGAGCATTCAGTTGTCAGGATTTTTATTAACCACACCAAACAATCAAAGACTGTAAAACCTTTGCAGAATTCAAAGTAATTAAACTAAAATGTTCTCTTAGTCTATTGTCTTGGTCACCTTCACTTTTACAGTGTCTAGCACAAAATCACTTTGTTGAATAAACTAATCAACTTACTGAAACTCTACTTTATTGCTCTTGAGGAAATGTGCTTGCCTACACATTACTTTGTAACAAATACCGGAATTTTGTTTGGGTATGCCGTCTGTGGAAAATGGAAAGAAAGAGATCTACTTCACTACCATTTTCCTATATTATTGAGTATAGTTGCTGTATCTCAATATTCTTCCCACTCACTTTTCCAGACTCATCTGAATGCTATTGTGCAAAAATGGGAGATATTATAGAGTTAGAAATTTTATGTCAATGGCTTCAGGATAGGAAATTATATAATCATCTTTAATAAGAAACTGTACTATTTTCTAAGGTATAATTAGAAATTTCTTTATGCTATCTTCCCAATGACCATCATACTATACTTATATACTTTCAGCTAAAGATCCAGAAGATATGCATGACAACAGAGATAGTTTCTATCATGTTCACAGTCACAAACATCTAACATATTAACAAAAAACAACCTGTAATATGTACACATATAAATTAGATTAAATTTTAAGTCTAATTACTTGAGAGAACTCCATTTATAATCTTTGAAACTAAATTTCCTATCCAGCCATACTTTTGTTGGATATTTTAGGTTTTTAGCTCATTTGTTCATTACTGAAACATTTATTGAGTACTCATCATGTTCTTGGTAGGGCTCAATCTACTGAAACGAATTTTGCAATTTCTACTTTTAAGCACCTCAGTCTTAAAAGTAAGAAATGCAAGTACATCATACACGGAGAGAAAGATAGATGAAACATAAGAGGAACAAAAGATAGAAAAGTATCTAGATGAAGAATGTCAGAAAAGCTGACATTTTAAATTCCCCATTATCACAAATACATAAGGTTCTGATCAAAACTTAAACAAGGAAAGATCACATTGAGATCATTATCTAACCTGTTACCATTATTTAATTCAAAGAACTTTCATTAAATTTTTAAAAGAACTACAAAATATGAAATGCCTATGTTAAAAGTATTCAATCAAAATGGTTTTTTTTCTAACAAAATCTTGTTTCATCAACAAGGAAAATTCCAGTATGTTTGTTTCATTTCAATCATTCAATATTTCACATATATTTACCAAGTACTTTGCAAAAGTGTAGGAAGCTGTTCCAGTATCTCCAAAATATTCAAATGAGACAATGTGCTATGAAATTCAATGTAACATTACTAGTTTAAACATGTGTTTATCTTACTTTTATCAAAAGAGGCAATTCTTACTCACTTAGCCACCACTATCATTATTTCACAGGTGACCCTTTTGAAATTCTCTTTTTTAACTCCCCCTGTCTCTATACCTTGAGTTTTTCTCTACTTTAGTTCAACAACCACCCGATGACCCATACCTTGCTAAAAGCAGATCTATGCCTTGCAGGCCTAAGGGGTTTGACTGTTCCCTCTGGTCTTCAAGATAAATGCCCAATGCCTAAAGATGGCATGCAAGGCCCCACAAACTATCCAGTTTATTCCCTGTATTCTCTACCACAAATGAACAAAATCATACTCATCTTTCAAGAAGAAAATATAAAGCATTTTCTGAGCCTGACAATCAGAACGAATCATCTGAAAGCACTCACCTACTCCAAAGCTTTAAATTAAGAAATAGGAACATAAGAGCAGTGGTTCCCAATGTTCCTAAACTAGAGAGTGTTATTATAAAACACTGGTCATACTGCCTTAGAAGCTGATCTGCACATTCTCAATACACATTTTGTACATCCTATTAATTGGTTCAGTAAGAAATCCGAAGATGTCATGATGTTCAAACCTCTCTTTTGGACAAAGTAATAATTCTTCCCCAAATCATCTTTACTATCAGTCATAAATTTACTTACAATAATCCATATTAAACACACAACAAAATATATTCAGAATGTCTGTCTTTAGCTAATTACACTAGGGGGCACTTAATATTTCTAGACAGCAGGCCTAAGTGCATCTTTCTGAGAAAGTGTGTCACATTCCTGGAATTTCAGAGCTCTGGTCCTTTAATCCATTACCAGTTTGCTACCAAGGGATTATCCTCTTGTTTTTCTTACATTAATTATATATGGAATCCTCAGGCAGAAATTCTGACAGAAAGAATGTAAACGAGCTAAGCAGACACTATTTTAATTAAAAAAAGAGTACATACAAATACTTCATTTTGAATAGAAATTCAATAAAGGTTTAAAATTATTTTATTTGGAAGTCTTTTTGTTTAAATAAAAACCACATGCTAAAAATCTTATCACATTTGATTATAAATTAATGCTGAATAAGTAGTCCATACAAAGTTACAACTGCAAAGGTAATAAGAAGCATCTGAGGAATATTTGGGAATAGAAAATACAAAATTATCTGATGCCTAACTTGCTCTAAGAAGCTGAACTTTCGCTTTCAGGCAAAGAATTATCTGATTACAATCAAATTTAAAAGACTATAATTTGGGCAATATAAAAGGTGTGTAATTATGTAGGTAGTTGCAAAGAAAGAACACGGGTATTTTACAACTACAATGAAACACTAAAATACAAATCAGCACAAACTATTTAAAGTTGCTTTCAACAACAACAACAAAAAGGTAAAGTTCACTTGTTGCAACCACCCTGCTTTCAAGATCACCAAAGGGTGTTTTTTATTAAATTATTAGTAATTATTGATTAACAACATCACTCAATTAAGATCTATATAATTTTCATTTAACTGTTACCTAAGTGACCTGTCTAAATTTTCATGAAACTACAGGCTCAGCCTAAGTTGTCCTTGTTTTAGAATACCATCAGTTTGTGATTGTTTCAGTATACGACTTTTTTTTTTTTTTTAATATTTGTTAGTTGCCGGTGGATTTTTCACTTTATTTGTTTATTTATATGTGGTACTGAGGATCGAACCCAGGGGCTTCACACATGCCAGGCAAGTGCTCTACCACCGAGCCGCAACCCCAGTTCTTCAGTGTACAGCTTTACAATTGTAACAGGGCACTCAATTTTGGGAAAAAAAATAAATTTTATGGAGACCCCAGTCCTTAATTAAATCAGAGAATGAGGTTTTGAAGTAGTAAATAATAAATCACAATGAATCTTCAATCTGGTTGTCAAGGAAACTACTTTGCCTCTGCCATAATTGCTGTTATCCCCAACTTGCCCTTTTTGACATCAAGCCTTATCATACATTCTGGTCAGAGACTGAGAAAGGAGCTTTTCTATTCCTCTCAGGCAATCATGTAACTTGCATTGAGCTTGACTGAACAGGGCCATGCGACCGTACAAATGCTGAATTCAAGGCCTTTGCTTTTCTAACTGGAGGCAGTAATTAACCAGAAAGCAGCAGTATATTCCTATCAAGCCATTGGAAAAAAAAAAAAAATGGAAGCAAGAAACCCTGGCAGGTCTTTGCAGCTGTGTTTACAGGAAGTTTTTACTAATTTACTAATTTATTATCAGAAGACTTGTTTGTGAACCATTAATCACTAATGTCTTAAAAGTTAGTTTCAATTTTTTTTAATTACTCTGCAAATACAAATGAAACATCAGGTTTGAAAGAACCATGTTTAAAATAAACATATATATCTACATTAAAACATTACATTTAATATTTATAAATCAAGCATTATAAGTAAAACCAGTGCTGAATACATTTTACCAACTCATTAGTTTTTCTTGTTTCCCCTCCAAAACTTCCTTTTGAGGGGGGAGGGGCATTTTTAGAAAAATCACTATTGTAAACTAAAATTGTGAAATAAATTGACAATTTTAAGTCATTAATTCCATATACTGCTTCTACTATTCTCTATTGCTTTTATTTCCTTGATTTGATTCTCCATTAAAGATATCTGCTTTCCAATATAATTCTATTCATTTTCAAAATTACTCGGTTAGTTCATTTGCTATCAATTTTTAAAACTCTTTTAGATCACTCAATTCTGCTGTTCTCCTCATTACAACTTCTAAATAATATCAGCACTATAAACAATATATATTTTTAATTCTATAAATCTATACTAAAAACCCAAATTATCTTCATCAGAACAATGGCCTTCACGCAATGCATTCATTCTTTTTGTTTTATTTATTAGGCTCAATGTGGAACCACATACAACCCAGGTTTCTCTAGAGCTGTTCACTTACCTAGCATATTTGTGTTTCCCCATCTATATAGATAATAACAGTATGTCATGAGAGTTTCTGAATGCTATATGAAAGAATGCATACATGGTGCTTAGCTGTGTTCATTCAAGAAAGCATTCAAGAGTTCTGTTTTTAACATAAATAGCAATTTTTAAAATTTTCAATTCCAAAATAAAATATTAGGAAAAAAAAAACTGTTATGACTTAGGAATAGCAAGTCAGAAAATGTGATAAGACTTTAGTAAGAAAATGTAACAGTATCTTTTAGAAAACCATATTCTGTTAACACATAATTCCAGGGGAGAAAGTGTTAATAGTCTTTAAAAAACCATTCACCTACACAGGGTTACTCTTAAGGAATGGGAAATGAAAAAAAAAAAAAAAAAGTAGTTTCAACTGGAAACAGAAACATTTCTTAATAATTTAAAACAGTGGCAATGAAAGACTCTCCTTTTAACATGTATAGTGTGTCACTGTTAAGGCTACAGTTCTGATCTCATAAATACCATGCACTTGGCTCTTAAAAAGCAGGTAAGGAAGAAGAGGGAATGCTAGTTAGTAAGTCATAAAAGAAGATAGAGTAATAATCATGGGAAGTCAGATGGATTGTTAAAAATAGAAAAATAATAAAATTGAGCTGCCTAACACCAAGAATAGGTGCAGTATGAGGTGAGCACTCTGGACAGCTTTCTGAGACCTACTGGGTGAAGGTGATCAGGATATAAGAAATCTCGTAGTATGAAAGTTATTGCTTAAATATGAACTTCCCGTTTTTACTTAATAGGTTGATTCATTTATTTTCTTTTAGAATTAGTAAATACAAAGTATCTTGAAAATAGGAGTGATAGGAAGGAACTTAACACTGCTTCAAAAAATCTACAAAGAAAAAGCATTATTTGCACACAGGTGAAGTGAGTGGAACATGATCACAACTGGTCTGTGTTAACTAGATATTTACACTGAATATTGACATCTGATTTTCTTGGTTTAAAGAGTAGCTTTTAAAAACAAAACTAAGGTATTTTTAATAGTACTTCAAGTAGTACTCAAATAGTGTTAGAATGTTATACATGTTATCTTATTCTTAAAACATCTCACATATAAAATGTATCACACTGAAAATATACTGTATCACTTCTTAGACTAAAGCAATATACTCTGTAAAAGCCCTTCTCTCCCATTGAAACAAACCATACCTTAAATGGAGAAGTTAATTATGTGCTTTGGTTTCACAAACCAACTGCTGTTGCCAGCTGCATTCTAAATAAGAGTAAATAGAGACAGTTTGAGCTGTCAACAAAAGACATAATTAAGTAGGAAAAATGCTGTCAATAAAACATGGCTACATTTAAAACTTTGGAAAACAAATAGAGCCAACCAGATTTGGACTACACTGTATACTCGATACATTCTTAACCACTAACTAACTGGGCCAAAGAAGACCAATCTAGGAGAAATGTCTTCAAACATAACTTTAGGGGATGTAAGACTTTGTTCTAATGAAGATTGTAACAGGTTGTTTTGTGCCTTCCTCAGTTAGGGTTCCACAAGAGAGAAAAGTCCCACATAAATCGAGGTGAGGGCTTATTTTTCCAAAGCTATTATTGGATTGGATTATATGGGTGCATCCAAGAGAATTGCATTCATTACCTACAATGAATATGTTAGGTCTCGATTATCCACTAGAATTAGATGAGTATGTTGTATAGCATCTTATAAACTGTGAACACAGATGTAGTATCTTTCAGCTTGGAAAACGTCACAGATAATAAAACGTCACAGATAATAAAAGGCCCTTCCCTCAAGGAAATCTTCTGGACCAAAATGTTAACATATATATATTTAAATGTTTCTAATTTCTCAAACTGCTTTCACATTGACTGCATCATTGTCCACATAAATGGGGATTTTTTTTTTTTTAACGTGGTTTGTAGAACATATGATTTTCTACTGTTTAAAGCACGCGCCTATAATCCCAGCAGCTCAGGAGGCTGAGGCAGGAGGATTGGGAGTGCAAAGCCAGCCTCAGCAAAAGCGAGGTGATAAGCAACTTAGTGAGACCCTATCTCTAAATAAAATACAAAATCGGGTTGAGGCTGTGGCTCAGTGGTTGAATGCCCTTGAATTCCTGGTACAACCCCCACCCCTCCCCCAAAAAAGGTTTATTTTAATCCATTAACATTTACTCTGATGAACCACAAAAAGTGTGAACTATATGAGATATTTTTATTAGTAGTAGTGCATTTGGCATAAACAAAAACATTCACTGGATCTGCATGAAAGCACTGTCTCCCATTTATAGCAGAAAATTCTAAATTACAATACTACAAGGATTGGTGAAAATAACCAAAAAGTATTTTTTGGAGTTTTTTTTTTTTTTTTTTTTTTTTTTTTTTTTGCACCAAGTTGCATTTTGAATATGCAATTAATTTTTGCATTTCAAGTTAGAACAATATATTGTGAATCATCATTTCTGTCTTCATGTTTTTCCTCAGAAAACTAAAATCAGGAAACAAATTGTACGAATTTTACATAACCTTAAGGCTTTTGTAATACATTTTGGAGTACTGAAAGGGTGGGGAGGTCACATAAAAAGAAGGGAGAGGAGAGTTATTTCCAGCAATTTTTACCTTCAGTGAAAGAAAACAGCTAATGAGGAAAAGCTGTGGGGTTAATGAATCGACATACCTTTAGGTGCCTTACACACTGAGGCAGATGCAGAAGGACTGAGGCAGACTGCTGTTTAAAGCCCACTGGGTGGGAACAGTAGGCAAAGAAACCCCCGTCCACACAAGGAGCATATGTAAGTAAATATTCAATTATATGGTAGCAACTGTAGGTGGAGTAGGTTTAGAAGTAAAGAAAGACAAATGAAAACGGAAGCTGTTACAGAAGTTGTTTAGAAGGAGGGGAGATCTCAGTATTTTTTTTTTCCTTTTAAACAGTAGAAAATCATGCTTTCTATAAACCATGTCCAAATAAATTAAGGTACAGAAGATGTTTTGAAGGAGTTGAGTTCTTCTTAACCTCAGAGAATAAGCAGGGAACAGAGAGGACAACTGCCAGCAGGGAGCAATCTCAAAAGCCAATTTCTTTTTCTTTTTTTAAGTACTATTTGTAACAACTTGAAAATAAAAATGATTGGACTCATTTTTTTTCAAATATTTACATAGGATTAATAATTATAGTACTCAGGAATTAATGCCTTACCAAGACTATATATACACAAATATATGTATACACACACACACACACACACACACTTCTGCCAATCATTATTTTGACTCCCAGATCCACCAATACCCATATGATGTCATAACTATATAATTTCACATTTCAGCATATAAACCTATTCATCCCATACTATGCAATATGAGCATTACAAATAAATATACAAGAAATGGTGTGTGGGGGTGGGGTGGGGGAGTAGGGTGAGAAATACCCCCAGAATGTATAAGACTCAAGGATGCCACCATACTGGTTTACGTCGGGATTTGAGAGGGTGAGACAAAAAGATACCTTCAAATTGCTTTCTTTTCTTTTTAATGTACATAGGTATATGTATATATTTAGTTGTTGATGGGTGTTTATTTTATTTATTTATTTACATGTGGTGCTAAGAATCCAACCCAGTACCTCACACATGCTAGCAAGTGCTCTACCACTGAAGCCCCAACTCCATCCCTTAAAATTGCTTTCTTGAAAACACAATCTCAGGAAAGAATTTAAAACTGACAATCTAATTTCAGAGAGGGCTCTTTCCTTTCTTTTACTATCAGGAAGACACATAAAGTCCAACTACTTGAGAGCAAACTCCCCTGACAAATGAAGTATCTGAGGCAAGTAATCTGCTAGAATGCATTCCAACTGGGGATCCAAAAGTATACTGAAATGGTCGCTCTGAAAAAGGCAACACAGTAGGACAGCATGTTAAGCACAGATGGCCTTTTAAGTGACACTGAGTTACTTTATAGTTGGAAAGAATGACCTGTTAATTTAAAAGGGCCTATATCTCTCTGGCACTTTTAATATTTTTATTTATTTTTTGAAGACAAACCAGTTGGAAGGTGACCATCTGCTAGTATGTCAGTATTATTCCAATAAAGTAAGGCATACATGTTCTCCTTTACTCTACAAAGGGAACCATAAATGAAAGAAATCAGGGTGGGTAAATGAAACCAACAGTTTGACTCAGTGCTGTGTAAAATAACTTTTTACACCAGGTACTGGGGAGCATGCTTGCAATCCCAGCGACTCGGGAGGCTGAGGCAGGAGGATCTCAAATTCAAAGCCTCAGCAACTTGTCGAGGCACTAAGCAATTTATAAAGACCCTGTCTCAAAATAAAAAATAAAATAAAAAGGGCTGGGCATGTGGCTCTGTGGTAAACTATCCCTTGCTTCAATTCCTAGTACAAAGAAAAAAAATTTTTTTCCTTCAATGTCAAACTATAGTAATTTTAAATCCATAATTTAATTGATAGAATAAATAAATTTCAGAAACCTAATTTATACACTAAGGTCATAAGCAAACAAAAATCATATCTCAATCCTTCTCATGTAAACATCTATTCATACATAGCTATATCCCCAAAATGAATATCTTCCAAACATGTAATTTAGAAAACATAAAGAGAATAAGTTAAATTTCATAGGTTGAAACAATTGTTTCTTTTTCCTTTTCCTTTTCCTCTTTTTTTTCCCTGGGTAATAGGAATTGAACCCAGGGTACTCTACCATTCTACCACTGAGCCACATCCCCAGCCCTCTTTATTTTTTATTTTAAAACAGGATCTTGCTAAATTGCCCAAACTGACTTTGAATTTGCCACAAGACTCCAGAGTCTCTGGGATTACAGGTTTGTGCTACCATGTCTGGCTTCTTGCCCGTACTTTTAGAACATTTTCCAAAACTATATGCCATCAATATTCTATGAGTTGATGTACCTCTTTATTTACAAATAAATCTGAAGAATGTCAAATCAAGTAACATAGATATTTAAACTTTATCATAGTAATTTCTATACACATTTAATGTAGATGCTATAGCAGGTAAATAAGCTGTCCACCATGTTGGTTATGTTGTGGGAGGAAAACAAGGCAGGCCCCAACAACAGTCTTCTTGAACTTGAGTGATGGGCTTTGAACATAAAGAGATTTATTTATTTGTGAAGTACGGCTTCTCTGAATCTCCTGAAAGCCGATCCGATGATAATGAAACTTCCACCAAATTGTAGTACAACTTTTTAGGAATAAAAACAGTAAATGTTCCTTAAAACTATATAAAGTTCTAATGTAATAAACAAGATTATAGACTTTTAACTTTTTTAGTTGTTGATGGACCTTTATTTTATTTATTAATATGCAGTGCTCACAATCGAACCCAGCTCCTCACACATGCTAGGCATGTGCTCTACCACTGAGCTGCAATCCCAGATCCTAGATTTTTATAATAAACATTCTCGGTCAGTTTTTTTAAAATACATAAACATGATTCATACAGATTTTTTTCTTCCCTTTGAACAAGATTAACATGTCTGTGTCAAGCATGACTCATGTGAGTAACACATCTGGTAAATGTTTCAAATGGTTTTAATTGCTCTTAAGTAGATAAGCCACATTCAATAACTTCTAAGGGCAATGTATTCATGTAACTACCAATAAATGCCAGTAGAAAAAAAAAATTCTAAGATCTATCCCTAACCCCATGCCCCAGAAAATTGCAAATGTTTTTTACACAAGAGATGTGAGAGACTTAAAGCATGCAAACAAAAAAACTCCAAATATTTTCCTGTACTTTCTAGATTGAAAGTTTCAGTAAAACATTGCTCTAAAAAATAAATATGATGCATGCTAAATACTTTAGTATTTCACAATCGTGTAGGTCAAACTAGGGATTTGCGTCAATCTATAGTATCTATATATCCTTTCGATATTTAACACAGAGTGTCTACTATACATCAGGCACTGTTCTCAGCACCTTACAAACAGTAATTCCTTTAACCTTCATACATAACAGTCATACTTCAATCATCATTTTAAAGATATGTGAAATAAGGCAGAGAGATGTTAAGTGGCCCAAGGTCATGAACAGGAGAGGTATGAGTTACACTGAATCAATCTGGCTTCTAATTTTGTTATTAAGCACTACATTATATCACTTTAGTCATACCAATTGCAGCAATTAATTTTGATGTACAGAGATAAAGGTAAATATTTTTCAGTTGAAACGTCAATCCTGAGAAATATCCTGTTTTTTATCACCTTAAAGTGAGAATATCTGTCCAAAAAAAAGACATTGTTACTTCACTGGCACTCTCAAAACAAACAACAACAACAACAAAAAAATGTTGAGAAGGATGGCTAGGGAGGCAGAAATAGGAATTAAATCTCAATATTTTAGGATGAGAAACTCAGCAGAGTGGTTAAGTAAGAAGAGTATTTCTCTAATCCTGAGTCAAAAAAAAGGAATTGACCAACTTTCAACTCTTCTCCATAGGAAGACCAAGATACACATCCCACCCCAGTCCACAGCTTGCAAACCATGGCTGAAGGTTACTGAAGCTGTGAGCTTGCACAAGCAGATCCCACTATATAAAAAACAAAGTTGAAAAGTTTTAATAATCTTTTTCTCACTCTGAGATGCATGTTATCCTGATTCTGTCATCAATTCACTATTTTCCTGAACAAAACATTAATTTATGAACTACTCTAAATCTGATTTCTTAAATAAAGAAAGAGAGCTGTGCTGGGGATGTAGTTCAGTGGCAAAGAACTTTCCTAGCATGTGCAAAAACCCTGGATTTAATCCTCAGTGAGAAAGAGAGTCTACAGTCTACAGTCTTTAACTTAGTCATTCAAGCTAAACAAGCATTTAACAAGTACTTACAGACAGCTAGGTAACTACCAGTTAATACATTTTATGTTAACTATAAATCAGAGATTTCTTTAGTGATCAAAAGTCTAATAGAATCAATGCATAAAAGCAATTTTATAGAATAGTTGTATGAGTATAAAAGGCACATACTGTCCACTTTTTTATCATTAAGAATTTGAGGAAAATGAAATACATACAGATTACGAAATAATGCATATGTAGACGACCTAAGGAAAAATGTTGGGATCCTTAAAAATTTTTTTCATTAACAGAACATATACAAAATTATGGTAAAAAAAAGTATTAAAAAAAAAACCTCAGAAACACATTCAAATCATACATTTAAACCAATCTTAGTCCTGTTTCTAACCAGGCTTTTAAATGTCTACATTTTTTTTTTTTTTACTGCACTTATATCATAAAGTCATATGTAGAAAATATTGACAATTTAGCTTTTTAAAAAATATGCCAAAAATTAACTCAGATATGCAAACTTTTTTGAAATGTCTACTTTTTAAATTGTCTTTACTATCATTGAAAGACATTTTAAAAATTGATAATTCTCAAGGTCTGATTCTTACTCAAAAGAGTTGTTTCACGAGCACTTGATATACAGTATTCTCCTTCTGCAGTTTAAAAAAAATGGAACTACAGCAAATGCATAATTGATTTATGAAGGGAAAAGTTCCAGTGAAGGACATATTGCTAATGATGCATTAGAAGGGCAGGGTGGAAGAACATGTACCTCTCCAGAACATTTAAAAAGCAATATTACCAAAATGTAAATGCCAGACACAGTGCTGCTCTCCACTTCAGAGCACATCAAAAGTCACAGAGCAAATCCTAAGCCACTCTCCAAAATACCAAAAGGACTATTTTGAGGCTACAGATAAAAGGCAGCTCTTTTTTTATTCCATCGTGGGCATGTAAGAAGGGTGCTGCACTCAATTACTTCAGTGTTGTTCCAAATTTATAAAATGACAACAAGAATCCAGTTACAACATGATGAAATATTAAATAGATTCAAATATGTCACAATTCAAATCCTACATAACAATGGAATTAAATGTCTGATGGAACATAACATACCCAAAATGTTTCTGTCACTCAAAAGCAGTCTCAAGATGCTTTCATCAAATTTTACTTCATAATTCTGTATTTTGTTAAATGGTAGGCATGGCTTTTTTATTTTCATGTGCATTTTCACCCCATGTCGTTATGAATAACTACTTTCTTACCAGTCAGTGTTTCAACGAATCACTAAAAGATAAGTATTATTAGGGAAGTGGGCCGGCAGTTGTTCACTCTGCTTGTCATATCCCTTTAATGCAACTCTGATTTGCCTTTGTTCTGACAGTAGCAAACAGCTGCTTGTAAATGAGCCACCTTCCCTGGGCTGCTTCCCATTATTCCACACTTCTGTTTGACAAGGTCACTTGCTGCAGGGATTTGGGGGAGAAAGAGTGTACAGCCTATAGAATTAGGAGTTTAAGACACAGGCAACCCCGCTATTTTTCTTTTCTTTTGGTAACACAAGCAAATCAAGACTTAATAAAAAGAAAGAAAAGAAAAACACACACCATGCACAAGATTTTTGTTCATGAAAGCATATAACTTTCCGATAAATCCCTGTTCAGTTAAATTTACAGAACACTAGTATAAAAGACTTAATCACAAACACTATTAACAAGTGAATAATAATAAAAAGTAAGATTTAGCTCCTCTGCTGTCTTATAATGAGGTGATTCCTATCAGGAAGACAGCAAGTGCAGAAACATCTTGGGAAACTTGAGGATATGATCCTCTAGCTTTTTCTTGGTTTCAAACCTCATTAGGGATTTAATTTATGACTAATTTCATTAAAAGAAGTGGGGAACTCCAAGATCAAAAAAACCATAATTCCATCCTATGTTGATTTTGCCTGTAATAAACTTTAACATAAATTAAGCCAGTCTAAAAGTTATTAAAATGTTTAATCAATATTTCACCCAGTGCTCTAAATGCTGTAACGGATGCTATCAACCAAGCTTCACCTTTAATTTTCAGCTTGACCTGTGATCTTTGGGAGGGCTTTAATGCTACATCATGACAATGTCATACAATTAAAGTTGCTTCCGAAGATGGGAGTGCAGCAGGACTGGAATGGCAAGTTTTCAGTGCCACAGATGAATTGAGGAGGGCGTGCTGGAGAGCATCCATCCAAAATGAATCAAATTTTGTCATTTAGGAGTCTTTTTATGCATTCTTAGGATAAAAACTCCTTAATGTCACATACAAATCTTGAGCTAAGCAGTAATTCACAAAATAATTTATTACTATTTCATCTTTCTACCTAGAGTCTTTGTAAACTTTTTTCTCATCTTACTATGCAACATCAGAAAGAATATGAATAGTAAATCTTAACATTTTATTAAAGTTTAACTAAAATAAAACTGAAATTTATTTCATCAATTTGCTACTTTTGATCTTTCTATTTTTAGAGTTAGGTATTTTTACAATGAGAGAGACAAAACTAAGAAACAATAATTATTATAACTGACCTCATTCTATATTCAAAAATTTTAGTAAAATTCATAGAATATGCTACGCAAGTTTTCAAAAAATTTCACCAACTAATATACAGAGCAAATTTTATCAATTCTCATCTCATATGGAAAAAAATTAACTTTTAAAACTGTTTTTACTACCTTAGCTAGGCCAGTGATAGATACCTTATAAAAGCTACTCCATTTTCTCTAATTCTTAGCCATATACTGATCCATCATTTTTTTTAAATATTTTTTAAAGATGAACACAATACCTTTTTTTTTTTTTAATTTTTATGTGGTGCTGAGGATCGAACCCAGTGCCTCGAATGTGTTAGGCAAGTACTCTACCAATAAGCTATAATCCCAGCCCTCATCCATCATTTATGATGTTCAAGTAAAATGAGCTTTCTACATTTCAGTCAGAATTACTTCTTCACTGTCAAAGCACATTTACAAAGTACCATATTTAGAGACATATTAAAAAGTAAGTATCATAACTGAATTATATTTGAATTATCCTTTGCTAACAAGTATTCATGTATTTTAAAAAAATTAAAAAGAGGCTAACAGTAATCCTTTATGACAGCCTTCACTTCCACACAAAGATCTGAACACTCTGGCAGTTCACTATTAAGAGTATATAAGACAGAAGATCCTTCAGCTTCATTTATATTCAGAGACAGCACATCACCAAAACTCATTTACATCTCTCCATTTTCCTTACAGCATGTTAACAGCAGGTGGTCTGTCCACACCATCTTTGAAATAGGTAGGTGGCTTTAAATGCCTTTATATTTCAGTCAAGAGCTTGAATTAAAAATAAACTTGAGCTTTAACTTCATCATTTTCTCTCTGAGATGCAATAATACAGAATAAACATAGTACTTAGTTTGCTCTCATATTAATCTACATTCTATATAGCAGTTTCATATCATAAATCTGCTCATTTAATCCTACATGTTCTCCAAAGAGTTAAGCATTATTTAGGCTGCAAAAAGATCTAGTAAGAAACTATCTCTCTGACACTCTTAATTTTATTTACTTTTGCTCAAAACAGAAGTTTCAGCATGAACACTAAACACATTAACACTATCACAACAGGAAGACCATTGATTATATTGGCTATGTACAGATCTTTAAACAGGCAAGAAACTATATATGTAGGTATATATAAAAATATCTAAGTGCCCTCTGTTGGTTCAGAAATAATGATACAAAATAATGAAAACAATTTCCAAGGGCATATACTGTCTTTTTATAAAGGATAACAGGAGCCAAAGTGAAATGCAGAAGTCAATCAGCACCTGTAGTTGATTAAAGTGTGAATAAACAGTCTTTATGAGAGAAATAACAACTTTAAAAGGTTATACAAAACATTCAAATCATCAGCATTTAAAATGCTTTCAAAATAATTATATATAAGATTAAAAACACATTTTTTAAAAATTGATATATGGCTTCAGAAGGGGAAAGAGGATTCTACTACTTGTTTTTCAGACTAAAAGTTAAGATTTCTAAGGAAATCTGGCTCCACATCCACGAAAACTTAATTTCAGCAGGTTGTGTTCCAAAGTGTAAGTTTTTCATTATAACCAAGGTCACACGCATTTCCTCTGAGACAAAATAGGTAGGAACAAACCAATTTATGCCTTAGTCTTAAACAAAGAAAGCTGAATTTAATTTCTCAGCAATCTCTCTGGATCTAGTCACATCTGGCAACAAATTAATACTTAAAAACTCAGTAAGAAATAAGGTAAAAATTATTGAAACATTATGTCAGCTGAGAAAGTTTTATTTTTCATCTTCTACCAATATTGTAGTCATTTGTTTACCATCTGACCAGTCTTACCTTTTTCAAAAAAACAAACAACAACAAAAAAGAGATTTCCTAATGCTTTAACTAGGTAACACCTTTAACTGGATAAAAGGGTGTGAAGTTTAAAAAGCAATTTCATGGAAATAATACCAACCAATCTAAATGTTTAAATTTTCAACCAACCAAAAAATGGAAAAACCACAAAAATATATGATTTTGGTTGTTTCATTCCATGCTAACCCATAAATGAATAAAATATGGGTAAAACCCACTTTTATCGACATCAATAAAAATCAAACCTTGATCATTTCATAATATTCTTCGACTGCAAAATACTTAAAATGGAGTTTATATTCCTCTATCTTTAAAAAATATCAGTCCATCATTTTCTACTATACCAAAACTTAAGTGTTATGGTCATACCAAAAATGTAAAACTTATTTAAAAGTAAAATAAAAAGTTTCCCTTTCTATTTTGTTTCATTTTAAAACTGTTCCTTGGGCTGGGGTTGTGACTCAGTGGTAGAGCGCTGGCCTTGCATATGTGAGGCTCTGGGTTCGATCCTCAGCACCATATAAAAATAAATAAACAAAATAAAGGTATGGTGTCCATTTACAACTGAAAAAAAAAGTTTAAGTAAATAAATAAAACTGTCCCTTGTGATTTGAAAGGTGACTTCCTTTAGTTTTATATTGTGTTAACAAAGATAAAGATGTCTCAAGAAAGGATAGACAGGAATAGTTTTACTTGTTAGTTTTGCTTGTCTCTTTAAAGGTAAAAATTCAAAGGAATCGCTGGTTATCATCTGTTTTTGAACTGGGTAGATGTGCTAAATATGATTAAGGAATCCAAGTATTTAAATTTAGATAATTAGGAGTAAATGAAAGTTTTTGTACAAATCTTTGATTTCAACAAATGTTAGGTTATACCCCCCCAAAAAAAATCTGTAATAAATTAATCACATTTTTCTCCTCTCATGAATATGTATAAAAAGTTTTATGTGCAGAAACATATACAATGTTTAACTGAATAATTGGCTGTCTTTAATTTTACACAGATCTCACAAGTGTTATTAGTTGTTTCTGTTTCATAAGGAAATGTACATTTCCTACTTGCTTGATTATGACATAATATAGTATTCTACTGTTTTCAACATACATTAAACATAATGTTTTAAAATGTAGCACAAATAGCCAGCACTTTGTCTTACAGAGATCTGAACACTTAGTTAATACTAAGGAATTAACAAACTTGGCCTCATGAAGATTAACTTCTAATTTCCCTTTAAAAAAAAAAAAAGCTGCCGGGCATGGTGGTGCAAGCCTGTAATCCTAGCAGCTTGGGAGCCTAAGGAAGGAGGATCATGAGTTCAAAGCTAGCCTCAGCAACTCAGAGAGACGCTGTCTCTAATAAAATACAAAAAAAAAAAAAAATGGGATGAGGATGAAGTGGGTAAGTGCCCTGGGTTCAATTCCTGGAACCAAAAAAAAAAAAAAACCTAACAAGCCTACCTAAATAACGAAAACATATATCCGAACATATAATGCATATTATCCAATTTAAGTCACATCATATTTTATTTTTTAAAACTATTTAATAAATCAATAGTTTCAATGAATATTTTGACAGTCACCATCCTCCATAAAAAATTCCAAGCTCTACAGTATGTTAGGGCCTAACTATCATGACGTTTCCATAGGTCCATGCTCTTAGCGAACAGACAGCTCTCTGCATGGTGAGCCACTAAGTACTTTCAGTTATCTTTAAGAGACAGATTCACCCATCAATAATATAATTTTATGACTTGTTCAATACGATATGGCCAGTGTTTGGTAGATTTCCTGGAGAAAAACACAGCAAGATTATACTCTCTGTTAAGAAAATAGTCTGATTGGTATAAACATACACAGAGATTTCAAGTAATAAAGCAAGAGTTTTCCAACTCTTATTTTTTTAAAGAAGTGTTTCGTTTTGTTTTGTTTTAATCACAGAATTCTGTTCATGCAACAGGTCTGAAACTGTTGATTCCTGATAGTCTGGCTGAAAAGATTTAGAGAGTAAAAAAGAAAAAGAGAGAGAGAGAGAGACTTGAGACTTCAAAAAAAGAACAAAGAAAATGATTAACAACTGTACCTCATCAACAATTTGGTCCTCCTCTATCTCAGCCAAGAGCAGTACCAGTTTATGGTTGTACAGCCATAAACCCAAGACTCAGCCTTGACCCACCTTAGCCACCTCCACATCTGGTTGATTTTAATGTTTTAAGTATCTCTAATATATTAATTTTCTTTTCTCTATCTATTCTTTAGCAATATAATCCGCTTATTGACTCCCTGCTTTCGCTGCTCTCTTTACATCCCTTCATATCCTCTACATATGCCTTCATATACCTACCCCTTCCCAAATATTCTCTCCTCATCACAACCATAATAACCTCTCCAAACACAGTCTGATCAGAACAAACTCCTGATTACTACCAGCTCTTAAGACACAGATGAAAATCCCGACACAAGTCACACTACACTGTCTCATTTGGTTTGATGTAAGATCTACAAATCCATGGTGCATGGTAAATTTGACTGAGTAGTCAGTCAAATTTACCATGCACCATTCAGTAGTCCACTACAGGTTACTTGAGCCCCTAGATTTGATCAAATATCCACTCCCATTTCCCCATCTTTTTAATAAATATTGACTATACTATTTAAAAGACCATTTTAAACCAAGACAGTATTCCTGTTCACATAGAGCCAATATTCTACCGCAAATAACAGCTGCCCACCCCACCCCTGCCATGGGGAAAAATGTAAAATAGGTAAACAGTTCATGTTGTAAAAGTACTAATAAAAAAAATAATGGGGCTGGGGTGTGTGGCTCAGTGATACAGCGCTTGTCTAGGATAGTGAAGCCCTGGGTTTGATCCTCAGCACCACATTAAAATAATAAATAAATAAGCAACAAAAATTAATCAAGGTTAAATTATTTTTAAAAATAAAGTTAACAACAGGTTATATGTCTGCACGTTGTAAAGGAGAGACATGTTTTAATTGAGTTTCTCTGGGATATAAATATAACAATCTAAACAACAATAACAAAAAATCGTAAGAAGGGTAGGAGGAAATTAAAAGAAAGAAGCCGCAGATAAATAAAGGCCGGCAGATGTTTAGAGGAACTAAAAAAAAATCCAACACACCTGAAGTCAAGGGTTCCCCAAGATGACAATCTCCACAGCAAGCTGGAAAGGGCACAGGAGCTGAGTCCATCAAGGATTTGTACCAACTGAGGCCACTGAGGGGTTGTCTTAGGAAAGGAAAGTGATCCCATCTGTATTTCACAAAGTCCACTTCTGCTTAGTTGTGAAGAATTAATATAGAACAAGGGGGGAAGGATGAAAGTGCTCCTGCAGCAAGCAGCTACCCTTAGAGAACACGCCACGGTTGTAATTAGTTAATGCCTGTCTGAGCTCTGCTAGGGTAAGAACTGAAGGGGTTATTCCACAATTACCAGCAAGGCCTACCATAATGTCTAGCATGCAGAAGTGGCGCAGATTAACATTACCAATGCAACACTTACAACTTAAGAACTAAGGTCTATAAGCTACAAAATGTTAAGATCCCCTAAAGCTAGAAGGTAAGAGTTATCATAGGATATAAAGCAGAAAAATAAAATAAAAAAGTAATAACTTAACAAAGGACAGGGGATGAAAACTCTATTTTTCATAGATGGACAACTTAAGTTCTAATTATTCAATCAAATGCCATACAAATATCATATGGATTAAACATTTTCTACATTACTTATTCCCAGCTTTGAGATTAAGTATTTGGTTTGCCTTTATAATTGTATTTCACTTAGTATGTAGTATTAGCAATTGCCAATAAGCAAAAGCAGTTTACAATTATACTTTCTGTTTTTCTTAATCCAACATTTGTGGATAAGAATTAAACTACAGATAGTCAGATGGTATTCTGAACTCACTTAAGTAAAATAGTTACTTTGAAGTATAAAATTAAATATAAATCTCACTCAAACTCAATATTGTGTTTTATCTCATGTGTCAGCACACCTACCTTCTACCCTGACTTTCTGACACAAATCTAAAAAGAGCCACATGGCACAGACCATGAGCACATAGCAAAGGAAGTCAAAAGTACCCCAGGGAAGAAGTTTCCTTTGTTTTTATAGCCATCCCAAACAGCACTTCACTCTTCCCCTGGGGTTCAATGAAAATTCTACCTTGTCCAATGACAATGCTACCTTGATAGCAAAACATATTACATAGAGGTGACTTTTTTGGTTGTTGGAGAGCAGACATCTCAAAACACTGAGATTTTAGTGATCATCAAACACTAATTTTAACAGGAATTTATAGCCCAAATCAAGTAGAATTTATTGGATTTTTTTTTTCTACCAAAGCTTAAAAGTAATTACTATTTTATATGAAATATTTCAATTTCTTCTCAAATTCAGAAACACAGTTTTTAAATAACTGTATACTTAATTTGTAATAACCCATACCAATTTATATTCTAGCAATACAGGATTTATTTGCCACATAATTCTGTGTTTCAAGCTCACCCTTGGTTAATGTTTGTTAAGAATCACACATAAGAATTCTATGTATGCAAGAGAAAAGGATCTGAGAGTATTTTATGCATGCACACACACACACCTCATACATTCTAAATTATCAGAGATTCCTTTCTTTTGTTCAAGAAACACAATCAAGTTAATAACTGTCATTAAGATATATGCTTGCAGAAGTGAATCTTAAGTAGATGATGACAAATTACCTTGTATTTTGCAAAATACAAATACAAGATTACAAAATGTCTTACATAAGTAAAGCAGTTTCAAAAGAATTGCCAATAATTTTCAGGCAAAGTTATACACAACTTACTTTAAAACTACTTTTCATGGCAACAATAACAACTCAAAGTTAAAACTGAAGTGCAGTTTTAATTATTTCCCTTAGATGTTTTTTGAAGACTTACTTATTTCTACATACTTAAAAGGGAGTCATAATCTTCAAAGTTATATTTTTTCATTGAATCAATGGTTATACCGTGCTGTTATGTGTGAGGTACTATACTGTGAAACCAAATTTGAAACATAAAGGAAAATAAGAGATTCCTGTCCTCATAAAGCTTATATAGAGAGAAACATACAATTAAAGTATTTAGCTAGTGAAAACTGTAAAGTAAATAAATAGGATGATGTAACCTGGGAGAGGCTTTCCATTCAATGGCTATGAAAAGCCTCTCTGGGGGTTGACATTAATTAGAGCCAAGACCTAAAGGATAAGCAAAAGTCGGTAAAAAGTGACAAGCCGAGAAATGAGTTCCAGATCCAAGAAAACATCCTGACATGTTCCAGAACAGAAAGAAGACAAGAGCATGAAATGTTGTTTCTTTCCTACTCTGTTAAGAAAGCAAGGCTTAACAGTAAGACCATGAACTCAAGGAGCTGAACTGGATCTGAATCTCAGCTCTACAAACTAAAGAATTATGTGTTCTTAGGCAGCAGTTAATATATTTTAGCCCCTTTTTTCCTAATCTATATAATGGAGAAAATAACACCCTGTATCTTAATGGCTATTAGCACAAAAAATATTCAGCACACACACACACACACACACACACACACACACACAAAATGAACAATTCCTTCCTTCTTCTAACACTGATGTCATTCACCTTTCTAAACATTAAAAAAAATTCTCTTTAAATTTTACATTCTATATAGAACATTTTCAAAGAAATTACTGCAGGTAAAACTTTCAATGCCTCAGACTTTCATGGAAAGTGATGATGTAAACCTTCTCCCCTTCTCTTTGGGGTGATGAACGGTCTCCATGGGAGTTGTGTTCTCTGTATTGTCTGTGGGGCATTCAACAAAGGTTACTAACAAAAGGCCATTTCACTTCCCTGGCATCTCTCAGGAGAAATGTGCGACTGGCTCAAAACTAGTTGACTCAAAAATAGTACTAATCTCACATTTGAGAAACATAATCAGTTCAGAAGAATTGGAGACCACTTCCATTTCTTAGAACAGGTAGCTCCTGATCAAAAGCGATTGTGGGAGAGTATGTGTATGTATGTATGTATGTGTGTGTGTGTGTGTGTGTGTGTGTGTGTGTGTGTGTGTGTTGGGCAGAGGATTATCATCCTCAAAGTAGAAATTATGTGATCATTCATATCCATAAATAAAAAACAAAATCTAGCTGCATTGTGTGAAAGCTGCAAATACCTTCAGTTCTAAGATTTTTATTAAATTTGTACTAGTACATTTAATAATATTTATCTTTTATTTCAATAAAAGCCTAAGAGGATTTCATACAGCTCATTTAACAACTCTCAATATTGAAAATTCTGGCCACTGTCACAACTACTTTTGTCAACAGCTAAAATTAGATAAAATTTTAGGAAAATAAGTTACAGTTTTAAAATATCAAAGGAAAGTTGAAAGACATGGGAACACTTTTGGCTTACTCTTACTTACTACCTCTTTCAAAAAATAAAGCCTGTTTCTTTTGAGTACATAATCAGTAAAGGAAAAAGAGATACTAATGCATGTGGCAGTCTGCTATCTGTAAAGTAGCAAACTGAAAACCTTGATTTTAGGAATAAAGCAAAATGACCAATCAAATCCAAAGCAATGGAGAAGCCCCATTTTCCTACTTCACTATAAATACATTAAGTGTTTGAAACTCTTCATATTAAGAAAGACGTAAATAAGGTTAACTGTCAAATTTAATAGAATCTGTAAAATAATCATGGAATTTTTAAATAATTTTACCCTCTTCTAATGTCATTGATGAAATATTCTGCACATGTCAATGATAGCTATTTCAGTGGGAAAGGGTCCTCATTAAATATGTACATATTTGCCAAGGGATATTCTGCTTTCGAACACATAAGGTGGCACTTAATTCCTCAGACAACAAAATCTTCACGCTTGACAAGTTCTGAGGTTCACACTGAGCACCTTATTTAAAGAAGAATGTACAAAATTAAGCCATGAAATATACTTGACAACTGACTATTTAGGAACACTTATGATTGCTGCCATGTCATTAACTCATATCTCTAGCTAAAGAGTGCAAAGTGCAGGGTAGTGCTGGGTGTAGCTCAGTTGTAGAGTGCTTGGGTTCAATCCCCAGCACTGCAAAAAAAAAAAAAAGAGTGCATGATAAAGTATAAAACATAAAAACCTGAAATGTTAAAAAACTGAATATAGTTTTCATAGGTCTTATAGGGACTTGTAACAAAGAAAAAATAAATTCTAGCATTTTCAGTTTTTTCTCCATAGTAGATTGCTAGTTCTATCCAAAACTTTTAATTATTTTATAACGTTATTCCTATAAACACATTAAATTGCTGAAAAAATAAAATATCTACTGCTTTTCAGATTAATTCTTGGTTCAAAGGAACTACAAGAATCAAAGAAGTGATTTAATACTTTTTATACATAATTTAATAAGTTTGGGACAAACGTATTGACTTCTAATCTTCTCAGACAACTACATTATTCTTTTCTAAAACTGAATATATTTAACTCAACTACTAATCTTCGTGTATGAGAAAACATGCTTGTTTATTCTGTATCAGACTCTCTCTCCATGATACCCAGTTTCTTGGGTTTAATTGGCCCCAATGTAAACAATTAAATCTGAGTTTATACTAAATCAAACTTAAATAGCAGGAAGAGATGGAGGCCTCCCACCCATCTGCTATCTTTCACATCTGCTCACTTTCAACAACCCACTTTCACAACCCACTTCCAGCAACCCACTTTCAGCAATCTAAGAATCTTCACAGCAGGGAGCCACTGTTGTCTAGGGCAGTGTCACATTGCTCAAATTTGGAGTCTGGGGTAGTGCAGCAAAAGGATTAAGGGGAATGGCTCATTAAGGATCTACCTCCTGGGGAACTTATCAATAAAGATAATGAACAATATGCTCAGACCAGGCTCTGGCCAGGCATGGTGCTCATGCCTATAATCCTAGCAACTCTTGAGGCTGAGGAAGGGGATACTGAGTTCCAATCCAGTCTGGGCAACTTAGCTAGAGCCAGTCTCAAAATAAAAGACTGGGGATGTAGTTCAGTGGTAGAAAGCTATTGGGTTCAACTCCCAGTACCATCAAAAAGAAATTAAAAAAAATTAATTTCCATCTTGCAGGGCATGTGTGTGTAAGTGTGTGTGTGTGTGTGTGTGTGTGTGTGTTTTAATACTTTGATAACTATGATACTATGATGACTCCACATTATAATCTGGTATAATTTCCAGATTATAACCAGGCTTAATTTCTTTTCCCTTAATCGACAAATGTTTCTAGGTTTAACTTTGGCAAATGAAATAAAATCTTAGGGTAACTGTATCATTTCTTATTTTGTAAATTATCTTTTGCCATATTCCATGACGACAAAAGCATATATAAACAGATTGGTCTAAGTAAGAGGAAAAAACACTTTCTACAGTCTTCTGTAGCAAAATAACACATGACAAAAATGTCCAAGGTCTAAACCAAACACATTCATGCTGTTTGTCAATAAAGAACTAATATCAAATGTTAAAGGACATTTTAGAAGTCATGCTGACAGAATCAAGGAAATACAGATAATGCTGAGCGGCAACATCTTTAACCCAGAACCTACCATAACATTCTGACAGCTCCTATCAAGTGGTAGATGGGTTTCTTCAATTGATTTAACTTACTGAAATCACTACAAGTGTTGAAAAACTAGCTGTGATAAAATACTTTGATGCTTTATCATCCTACTAAAATGTCAGTAAACATGAGCATATCCTAAATTAATGAGGATATATAATGAAAATGATCAAAACCTGCTAGTTAGGCCACTGGAAGACACGTGTATCTTTAATGAACAATCACCTATCACATGCTGCAAAGTGGCTTTCTAAGACAAAAATAAAAAACTATCATGATAAGAACTATGCTAAAGGTAAACAGATTTTTAAAGCAAAGATTCTGTCCCATGAACTTCATTTTAGTTGAGTCAACATGGAAATAGGCCTTTTGCTGATTTAATTTCTTAATTTTTAAGATAATGAAACTCAAACCAGAGAAATTAAGTAGACTTAAGAGTTAGACCAAGAACTCAAATCTTGAATTCCTAGAAAGTATTTTTTGCCCAAAGCACTTCTTATCTATGCTATTATGGAAAGTGACTAAACTCAGATAACATAAACTGTAATGCTTACTAAAGGTATCAAACACTTAAGACTTTCATGTACACATGCTCTTCCACTGTGCTATACCTTCAGTCCACCAATAGGTCTTAAATTTTTCATTATTCCTGTACCTTTTTAAAGTTATAGTCATATATCAAGAACCCAGAAACTTAAAATTAAAAAGTGGCAAGGTAATCATTCAATTGTATATTTACCATTAGGGGAAAAAAAACAGTGTATGGTGAATGTGAGTGAAAAAGAAATGGGTATCATGTGGAAATTGCCACTAAGAGGAACCATCTGTGAGCCGATAAAACGTTTTTCTAACATTGTACCTATGCAATGTCAAAATATCTAGTTGGTGCACTTAAAAAAGTTAAATAAGGTGTCTTAACCAGATACAAAAGCATATGTGAATGCTGCATCTTGTACTTTCTCAATAGCTGTCTGGGGTTAAGTAGACCTAGGCGGATGTGAACAGTGCTTGTACATTTATGAACTTTTAAAGTCATTTTCTTTTACATATATGCATCAATTTTTAAATCACTGGGTGGATAAATCATAGTACCGTATACACATCTAGAAATATTCCTAAGTTAAAAAAAAAAATGTTTATTCCTAGCTGGGTAGGTGGGGCCCACCTGTAATCCCAGCAGCTCTGGAGGCTGAAGTAGGAGGACCCTGAGTTCAAAGCCAGCCTTAGCAAAAGCAAGGTGCTAAGCAACTCAGTGAGACTCTGTCTCTAAATAAAACACAAAAGAGGGCTGGGGGGGTGGTTCAATGGTCGAGTACTGAGTTCAATCCCCAGTACCAACAACAACAAAAAAGGATATTACTTATTATACAAATTAAAGAACATTGTAGCCGAGTATGGTGGTGCATACCTGTATTCCAGTGGCTCAGGAGGCTGAGACAGGAAGAGTGCAAGTTCAAAGCCAGCCTCAGCAAAAGCTAAGCACTAAGCAACTCAGTGAGACCCTGTCTCTAGATAAAATACAAAATAGGGCTGGGGGTGTGGCTCAGTGGCTGAGTACTCCTGAGTGCAGCCTTGGTACAAAGAAAAAAAAAAAAAAGGAACATTGTGCTAGATTGTCCTGGGGATGAACAAATTTTATCCCTGAGTTAGTTCATGCATATGTAACTTTACCAATGTCCACTAATTGTGCCTACATTACCTCAGCTACTAAATTGAGAAAACAATATAAACCCACAGGTCTCCTGGGAGCACCACACTTAGTACAGTGCCTGATACCTGGAAAGAGTTCCAGGAAGGTCAGCCAATTGTTCTTATATTTAAATATAAAGGACAATTTAGAGACATTAAAATGTTGTCATTTCTGAATACTTGCAATAAAAGTTTTCCAAATGTTATGGATTGGACAAGATGTCCCCCCCAAAAGCTCATGCAGGAATGCAGGAATGTTCACTGATGAATCTGTTGGCTGGATTAATAATCTGAATTAATTACTGGATGATGACTATAGTAACATGAGGAGGGGCTGCAGGAAGGAGGTCACTGGGCGCATGCCCTTGGAGATTATATTTTGAACTCGGCTCCTCCTGCTCCCTCTCTGCTTGTTGGCTGTCCTGAGTTGAGCAGCTTTCCTCCTCCACATCCTTCTGCCTTGAGGCTCCAACATCATCCAGACCAATGGAGTAGGCCAAACATGGACTGAACCTCTGAAACCATGACCCCAAATAAACTTTTCTTCCTACAGTGCTCTTATCAGGTATTTTGGTCAAAGTGACAAAAAACTGACTAATCCACAAACTTTACTCATGTTTATTATTTAGCAATTAAAGCAAGCCTCATGATAAATGCATATTATGCATTCTGGAAGATTAAGGCCCTAAGACTACTTTTAATTCTGTAATTATGTACACCCCACTGACAAGTCTGTCGGTCTCTGCATATTACTATTATATTTTTAATGGCAAAAACCTCATTAAATCGATATCACAAATGATCAATCAAATCTGCTTCTTTTGGCATTTCTTTTCTTGGCTAATTCATGATCCACCTTTAACTCCTGGCACATATCACCCGCCATACCTAGATAGAAATCATTTCCATCAGCACTGAATTCATTCTTACTCAAATGTTCTGCTTACAGGCTCTGCTGAGGGGGCAAAGCTAGACTGACTACGAGAGCCTACCAGCAACAATACATATACATTTGGTTGAAAATAACATGGACCTTTGACAAAGAAGTCCAAGAGGCTGTGCATGGTGGCACATGTTTGTAATTCCAGCGCCTAAAGAGGCTGAGGAGGCAGGGCGACTGGAAGTTCAAGGCAATCCTCAGCAATTTTGCAAGACCCTAAGCAACTTAGTGAGAAAATAAAAAGGGGTAGGGACATAGCACCAGTGGGCTCAATCTCTGGTGATGGAAGGAAGGGTGGGTCGGTGGGTCCATGAGTTTCTTTTTCTCTAGAACTCCTTTCTTTTCTTCTCTTTCTTTTTTGGTGATGGGATGGAAACCAGGGCCTCATGGTTGCTAGCAAAGTGCTCTATCCCTGGGTTATATGCCAAGCCTTCTCCAGAATTTTAACTGGAAAACTTGGGGCAATTCCAGAATTAGAGCAAGAGCTGAAACTGACAGGAGGCATAAGCTTGGATGAGTACACTGGAAATCACACTAAAACAAAACTGCAAGAGAGACTTGAAGCTTTTAAAAGACAGAACAGGAAGTAAGCAAATACAAAGAGATGTGGGTCAAATAACCAGACAAGTAAAGAGAGCTAAGGTTTGGGATCCCTGTTAGATGTTACCAGTTTCCATTCACCTTTCGAACTCTGCAAGGGCTTCAGGAAATAAGACTCGCGCAGTCCAGGGGAGTCCTGCTTACTTTATTCCCAAACAAACATTACTATCTGTTCCTTATCACCAAAAAAAAAAAAGCATAGATCATCATTTCTCTCATCAGAGATTTACCAAATCCCATGAAGACACCACTGATATCTCAACAATTCATCCCTTTTTATCTAGTCTTACTGTACTTTTTGTTCTTATCTCTCATTTGTTTTTCTCACCTGAATTACTGCTGCAGTCTTATTTAGAAAAAGATCGTAAAGGCATAGAACACGGAATAAATTCAGCTCACCGGTATGTTTTATTTGCCCCTCAGTGTCTGAATTTATTTGGAACTAGTTGCCAACATTCCAAAATATGAAGGCAGAACATTCAAACCCAATTTCTGACTTTCCTTGGAGGGAGAAAATCATCTCACATAACAACATACACTGAAGAAAACATCTAAATAATGACAAAATGATCTCCTAAAGCATCTGCCTACTTTAGTGAATATTTCTGGAATAAAAATTGATATTCACTTTTGAAATTATTCAATGTTATATCACCTAATATGGTAAAATTCTAACTCTTCCATAAGACATAAAAATAGCCATCTGTGTTTTGGCTCTAACTTCATCCTGCCATCTCACCTCACCTTGAACACAAAATGAACAGCTTGCAAGTCACATTTTTTAGTGGCAATATTTTTTGCACCTTGTGCTTCCTCTCTTGGAATGCCTTTCTCATTCCCTTTTAGCTAGCCATGTCTTTTTTCTTTGAGATAGCTCTGCTGTTTCAGTTTCATCTGGATGTACCACTTAGGCAGCTTTCCATAGATCCTTGTAGGTGTTAGAACATGCACCATAACCAGTAAGATCCTTAAAGTTAAGAACTATGTCTAGTACACAGCACACTCTGGGCACATGGCAAATGTTAGATAATTACTAATGAATACATGTTTAAATATTTGACTTCTAAACATCAGCAAGCTAAAAGATGGGCATTTTAGCAATTTTATGATAAATAAGAAACCTCAAACTCAAGTAACTTGCATAAGTTCATGTAGAGTCAGAATTTGAACCATTGGACTTTACGCCAAAAGTTGCTGCCTTTGAATATGTAGGTTTTGTTGTTCCCGTGAGAAACCTGTATAAATGGAATTTCACTCCAAGTATGTCAGTGAAAGGAAATGAGGATAGTTAATACAACGACAATAATACCTAATCCTAAATCAAAGCTGACACAATAAATCTTGTGAAATGTTCTGCTGCATCTCAGAAATGTGCCCAACTGTAGAAATGCCAAGAATAACTTTCGAAGACCAAGGAAAATTATAAGAAAACTAATAAAATCTTTATATTCTGAGCACTTAGCATTTCATTATCTTACCATTAAGCAAAGATTAGAAAAAAGAAAACAATAATGCAATCTTTAATGGAAAATGTATTAAGAAAATTCACTGTCCACAGGATAGGCAAAAAATGGACCATAAATTCTTGAAGAAAAATATTTATGACAGTCAAGAAAACACGATTAACCGAACTAATTAAAGAATAATTCTGTGATCCAAGTTCTTAAATTACAAGAATAGTAACAGATATAAATGCTTCAAACACAAATTAATTTGATCAGAACTTAGCAACAGCTTGTGATATAAAGCATAAATTCTTAAACTTTGTTTTCAAACATCATAGTACTACATTACAAAGGAATTTCTTGGGGAAAAAAAATGACAGACCGAAAAACAAGCAAACCTTAACAGTTATATATTATGCAGCATTAAATTTCTCCAGGATGATCAAAAAACACGAACAAAAATTGATCTTCAATATTCCTTTACTAATACTTGTTTGTTTTTTTTTAATGATCTTTGAAAATGTCATGACTTATCCACACAGGTTGCAAATCAGTGTGTGTGTGTGTGTGTGTGTGTGTGTGTGTGTGTGTGTTTTACTACTAAAACATAAAGCCTAATTAAATGTTTTTCTTAAAAACCAACTCCCACTTTTTTTGCCCTTACCAGCATCTCTGGGTCAACAAAATACTGCCAATTATTACTCTCAATACATTAGAGAGTAAAACTTCTGAAAGCAGTAATCTTCTCCACACAGATGGATATAGATGTTTTGAGTGTTCTATGTGGCATTCACTTGCCACATAAGCACCTGCAGTCTCTTAGACTGTCCTGCTAGGCATTCCTAAAAACACCTGGGCAAGCCATTTACTCAAAGAACTAGACACTGGAAGAGATGAGAGATAATTAGCAAATAAAACTATTCCTGGCACTCTCTCGACATTTGTGCAGAACCAAGCTCCAAGCCGGCACCTGGTGAAGGGAACTGCTAGATGTGATAATTCCAATTTACACATTCAGCACAACATTCTGTCTGCCTGTCAATTTGAAACAGTTTCCTATTCAGTGATAACAGATACCCCAAAAGAATGCAGTGTCGAAGTGCTGACATGAATTTTTTATGCACCAACTAGACCCTCTCTTCTGGACCAGCTGCATCTGCCTTCTTCACTCTTGGAATGGACTGACAGTTCCGTTTTTTGCTACTATACCAAAAAAACATTTTCTTTTATTAGAGGGTAAATTTAAAATACCATATCTTCATATGGAATGAATACTAATAAGGCACAGTTTAAAAAATAATAATAAAGTTTAAAAAAAATAAAGTTTCACTGGGTTGGGATATTTTTATTTAGTGCAGTTATTTCTCAGTTGCCCATGAAACTATATATTTCTACTAAACACAGGATTTGCTAACTCTTTTTTCAAAGTTAACAGAAAAAATGAGAAGATACTCAAGCAAAAGAGATAGACACAGAGTCAGCACAGTAAATCAGATAAGAATTTGCAAATGCTAAATAGAGAAAAAGAAATTTTTTACTCAACTCTATGGAGACTATTTTCCTCCATATATTTTTATATGACAATTTTTTGAAAAGTTTTATGAAAGGACAATTAAATCAACATTATATTCAGACAATCATAAATCTAAGAATACTTTCATATTCCCTTCATATTTAAATGACAAATTGCTTATAGATTATTACTATTTCTTCCCACATATATACCAAATTATATTCATTAATAACTCCCCCCATAATAAGCTATACCATTCTCTCTTCAAGTAGTTACCTAGATGATTCATTTGTTCTAAAAGGCGGTAACTTGGGGAGGGGGAGGGGTCAAATAAATAAATAAATAAATAAGCGGTAACATTCCTCTTGTATTTGTCCTATGAAATAGCAATATATTCTTTTTAGTTAATTTCAATGGTGCCAAACTTTCATTTTTTATGTATATACATATATAAATATTTTTTTTCTTTTTAAGTTGTTGATGTACCTTTATTTTTTATTTATTTATATGTGGTGCTAAGGATCAAACCCAGTGCCTCACACTTGCTATGCAAGTGCTCTGCCACTGAGCCACAACCCCAGCCCCCCAAGCTTTAATTTTAAGAATTAACTTTCTAAAATAAATACAAACCTTTTAGGAACAAAGTGTTAGAAAACAATGCTTTGATCTGGGAGATCACACTTTTGTTATAAAACAAGAATGATAATAAACTATTAAATGTGAGGATAAGAAATCTTTATTTTTGGAACCTTAAATCAATGATGAACATATTAATGAAAAAGTGAGCTTTCTGAGTGAATCTTTAGTTACAAACTAATTTAAGGATAGAATTTACTTAGTAATGGTGCAGAATACAATTATTTCTAACCCACAATTTTAAGTTAAATGTTATCTTCTTCAAAGTTAATGAATATAAACAGTACCTCCTATATTATACTCTAAATTTACCTCAATTTCCACTAAAAATAGAATATACTTATTTTCTAACTTAAACAAAGAAATAGTATGGTAAATCAAACCCATCTGCAAAGGTTAAATAGAGAATAAGAAATTCTGACTGACTGCATATATATTCAGACATACACATAAATGTACATGTGTGTATACATATACACACGTAGATCTCAATGGCCTGAAGATGTCACCCAGCAGAGCCAGTGGTTTTAATATCAGAAGCTTGAAGTAAATCTTTTAATGTTAACAGTAAAGTCACCAATAATATAGTTAAAAACAATATATTTTCATGTATGGCAAGTCTACATAATATAATACAATATCATTAGTCATTAAGAGGATAAAATTTCCTCCTTCTTATACTGAAGTTTCAATAACAGGAAGGATTTTCTTGTTACTAAATGAAAGTTTACTGAATAAGTAGAGATACATTCATTATTAAGCATTTTTAAACTGATACCTTCATAATTGTCTATCTTCTAAAGCATTTTCTCAAACCATGGAAGGAAAATGACAATGTACCTAAGCTCACCACTGGATTTAAGTAGGAAATGCCACACATAAGAGAAAAATGTCAACATTAGTTCATCTGGTTCAGTGTAGGTTATTACCATCCAGATAATTTAAAGAATTATCAAAATGATGTAAGAACTAAGGCTACCTTCAGTAACTAGCATTTGCTACAATTAAATTTTAAGTTAGACTCAGCTGTTAATCCTGAAGACCACAAGCTATACACTCTGCATGCACCAAAACTTGCTTATTTTCAATATTGATAAACTTGCCTAATATGTAGGTAAAAATGCAGCCCTATGAATGAAGTACACATTTAAAATATTACTTTGGCCTGGTATGGTGGTTCAGGCTTTTAATCCTAGCCACTGAGGAGGCTGAGGCAGGAGGACTGCAAGTTCAAAGCAGCCTCAGCAACTCAGCAAGACCCTACCCAAAATTTAAAAAAAAAAAAAAACAGGCTGGGAATGTGCTCAGTGGTTACATGCTCTTGCATTCAAGCTTCCAGGGGAAAAAAAAGTGCGGGATGAGAGGAGCTTGAGAAGATAAGAAAAAGAACAGAGCTGCCTGCTTTCAACTTGGTTTACCAGAATGGGCAGTAGTAAGACCCTACTGAAATGTTCCAGTTGATCCTCAAAATGGCCTATAGATACTGGCAAATGTTTCTTTATACTGTGCTCCAACATACAGATTAGTAAGGAACCACAGCAGTATCTATCAGTAACCAAGTCATAAAGTAGCTTTCAACCTGGTGAAGGAGTTCAGCATTAACGTGAGCTCTCGTGGTGTGCAGGAGTATTTATAATGGGTAAGTTAAATGTGGAGTTTATCCACTAGCTGCAACACAATGTGAACCTTTCTGTGTGTCCTTCTACTCCTTGGTATGCAGTATCTTATCTGTAAATGAATCTCTGATCTGACCCCACCTTGAAAAGCATTCCAAAATACAAAATTAAAGAAGTGCCAGTCATTTGAGCTTTTTTATGTGTACTTTTATTCAACATCTATTATTTAAAATTGTCAAACTAAATATCAAGGATTACAAAACAAAACAAAAAAATACTTAGAAAGGTGTCCACTGTGACAAATTTGTCCTCATCCCTAAAGTCAATACTTCAGGAAAACATGCAATTTATATATTTATATTTATTAATATTACAGTGAAGTCAGTCTTCTAAAAAGACCAAAATATTATTTTAAATTAACTTTTTTTTTTTTTTTTTTTTTTTTTTTGCAAAATGACTAGAAACATTTATTTGGACCTTGTCAGAAGGGTTTCAATTTTACATCATTACATTTTTAACTTGCCTAATCAGTTGAACAAAAGTACTTTATGTAAAATGATTCTTTTAGTTGCCTTAGCTACAAATCCCTGCAGGATACTATAATTGAAATCTACTCACATAAGTTAGGAATAATTAGGGTCCCAAATTAAGCCAAACACAAAGTTAATTCAAATAGTCATCTGCTGTCATTTAAATGGTTATGGGTTTTATTGTTGCTTAACATTTCCTTATTCTTTTAAATATACTTTGTTCTTCTAATCTATACGTACAATTTTAGTACAGCTAGAAATGGGATCAAGAGGCAAGGATTCACCACCTTTTAAACTGAAGTCACACCTATATTCAGTTTTTTGTCACCAAAGGTTTTCCACTCAATCTTTGCTATCAGTCAATTAACATCACTGTTGAAAGGATGGAGTGACATCTCTCAAGGGCAAGCTTTCTAGTAAATAAAGCCAGATCACAGAATCTACAGCCAGTGCCATTAATGCAACAAAAGTAAGAGCTTTTGAAAGCTACAAGGGATGGTCTCTATTTGCTTAAACTCTAAAACAAAGCAAAGGATTAAATGGGCTTCCTGTTGTAAGCCAACTAGAGGGAACCAATAATGTACAAAACTCATGCCTGAAGAAGGAGCTCAGAAGGCATGCCTTTTAACTATTTTAAAGACGACTGACAACAGTGTGAAATCGTAACAGAGTTAAAGTTAAAATTATGCCTAAAATTATTACAGGTTCTCAGTGTTCTTATAATTAATCATCTCAGTAATATTTTATATTTTCAAAGAAATGCTTTTAAAAAATTATCTATATATGCTTGCAGCTATAAACTTCAGAGGATTATTTGAAAGTTGCAGAGTTAGCAAGATTAGTCCACCTGTATTATAGATGCTTTTCATTACAAAACAGTCAATGTTAATATAGCTTTTAATAGGAACTGATCATGAATAAAGAAAACTTTTAAATAAATGATCTATTTTGATAATCACCATTAAGTTCAACAGTGCCGTGCAATATTATTTAAAGTATATTTTAAAGATTCTTGAGTGACAGCCTCATGAGGCAACAACCCAAAGCTAAGTATAAAATTCTACATGAAGAAACTGTACTGGCATAGTAAATCCTGGCAAAGGGACAATCCCCTACGGGTTTTTCAGTAGTGTCTTCATCTGTAAAGTGAAAAATTCTACACTGCCAATCTCCAAGTTGTAACTCCAAGTCTAAAATTATTTATTTCCAACAAAAAAAATGAAAATAAAAATATCTAACATATGTATCTATTTATATTCTCTGTTTCAAAACTGCTATTTACTTAATTTGATTTTGGCTTTAAAAGGCCAAAAATTCTAATGAAGACACAAATTTAATTTGCAATTTGTATTATCATAAAATAAATCATTATCAGTAGCCCATCTCCTTTGACAGAAAAATCAAAAAGATTATGGACACTATTAAGAAGAACTATTATGTTCACTGCTGAGAAGAAAAATATCTTTGATTATGTGTAATACTAACAAATGGAAAAATCACTAAATTACATTAAGAGATAAAATAGCTACTTTTAATTCCCAGTTTACTATCAAGTAACTCCAATCCTACAGCCTTATAGGGCAAACATGATTAATACTGAAATTAAAATTATATTTCTTCGTTACTTAAATGGACTCTAGAAGGGGTATAAAATAATAAACTTTTTCTAAATGAGTTAAGGCAAACAATACATACTTTGCATTACATGTTACAAAATGTTCTTTAAATAATAAAAAATGCATTAATATGTTCTTTAAAATAACATTTCCATAATGAGAGATCAATAGAGAATAGAGAGAATGGAGCAGATTACATTGTCCTTGGGGATGTTGTTTTTAATAATTAGATGAAAGATGAATAGAAAGCATATAAAATAGGGCTAGAAATGTAACAATACATAAAAATGTTCAATAAAGCTTCAAGGTAGTTTAGTCCCTTTCTCAATAAAATGAGTTATAAAATTGAAAATGATGTTATTTCTGTATTTCAGCTACATTGTTTGGGTTAGAAACAAATATTGATATGCAGTTGTAAAAATCATTGTCATACAAAAATCTAATTTTCTAGACTAAACATTATAACAAATAAAACTCCCTGAACCAGATGTCCTCTCATAGACCTGCAACTTCAGCATCACCTGACAGCTTGCCAGAAATGAGAATATCAGGGCCAGGTGTGATGCCCAGCATTTCAGGAGACTGAGGCAGGAGGATCATGAGTTCATAGCCAGCCTCAGCAATTTAGCAAGGCCTGAAGCAACTCAGTGAGACCCTGTCTCTAAATATAAAATGAAAAGGGCTGAGAGTGTGGCTCAGTGGTTAAGTGCCCCTGGGTTCAATCCTTGGTACAAACAAACAAACAAAAAGATATGAGAATATCAAGGCCCATTCCAGATTACTGCATCTATATTTCACCATGACCCCCATGTGATTTACACATGCACACACTTTAAATTTTAGGAACACTAATTTTTTAAATCCAACATGACCTCTCTAAAATTTTTCCTCCTCCCACACACATCTCTTCTTGAATCTTCCTCTCCCTGGATCCTTACAAACATTTCCTCCTTTCACAGGTGAGCCCCCTCCTGCCCCTGCACTGAAACCCATTTCCTTTCCTTCTTCCTGAATGATATTCAGGTGTTTGACATATCTACTTAAAGCAATCCCAAAATAAAATTATACAGCAATATTTTCCTTAAACAATTAAATACTCTTGGCCTACACCACCTTTCTCCTTTGCTTTGCTAGACAACTTTTTAAATCACCTTTGTCGCCTCACCACAGCATTCTACTATGTAAAAGTTTGTCTCTTAAAATCCAACAGGCTCTCTGCACTATGGACAAATATACTTTGCTCATCCTTATGCTGCATTTGAGTGAGGTGGTAAAGTCCCTGACTCCTATGAGGCATGACACATCAAATACCTTAATTAAATATAGGCATATTTGCCACCTAGTTTACATCTTTAATAAAGGCCAAGTAGCCCTTATTTGAAATATTTGAGACCAGAAGTGGTTCAGAGTTTTTTTGGATTTTGAAATAGCTGCAATCTTTTTGTTTTGTTTTGTTTTGTTTTGTTTTGTATCCTTAGGTCAGCCCTCAAAAAGTTGCATATTTCAGAGCATTTGGACATTGAAATTAGGGATACTCAATCCATACTACAAGAAAAGACCCAGAAAGAGAAGAGAGAAATCATTTCAACTGCAAAAGTGTGTGCACGCACACCCCCCTCATTTAGATATAAACAGAAGGTTTACAAGGAATAGTAGGTATACCCCACAAATAAGCAACAAAGTGAGAATTTTACTTAGTACTCTTTTTCAGAGCAAATCCATATATAAAACAAAATTCTATATTATTTGAATCCATTTTTCACCCCAGGAAATTACTGTTTCTTGACACTCCAAGAATCCTGAAATTTCATTTTCACTATGCAATGCTTTCATTAATCACTATTTCGTGTTTTTGCTCCTCTCACTCTCTCCACCCACCCTGTACCAGAAAACTATTTTCTTAAAAATAAACCTTATTAAACAAACTTTATGCAAAAATAAATCATTTATGTAGGTAAGGGCAGTAATATAGGAATCAGAAGAATAGTGAGATATTTTTTATCCACACTTTATTCTGTATTGATATAAAAGATGTTCTTTTTTCCTTTTTTATATATTTATTTCTTATTGCCCACCATGCATTTTTATTTGGTTTTATACCTACTTAGTTAAAATTTAGCTAAAATTTGTTTCATAGCTTAAAATTAGTTAGTTAAAATTTGATTCATAGCAATTGGATTAATATTGGTTCACTTCATTTTAAATTAACTGGTTAAAAAATTTAGGTAATGGTGATTGATATATGCAGCTCAGCAGTACAGCACCTACCTAGCATGCATGAGAACCTGTGTTTGATCCCCAGGACCTCAGAAGAAAAGGAATTTAGCTATCATATCACCATATAACAATCTTGAGTACTGATGGATTAAATAAAAGTATTTAAGTGCCATAGAGAAGTGCAAGTAAATAAACCTTTAACTGATGTCAAACTATGAGATTTTTAATCATAAAAATTATGGAGGACCTCACAAAAGAAAATAGCTATATATCAAAAATCAAGAAAATAAAAGATGAATAAATCAAATGTAATAAAAATCTTATTAACTGTTAAATATAGGAATAAGCAATGACTATAGTACTAATTAGTAATGTGTTGCATTACAAATTTCTCTTTTGTTTTTAAAAAATTTAAGCAGTATAAATAAAACTGGAAGACAAACTAGAATACATTTTCCATGATACAACTGATAAAAGGTTATTGTCACAAATAAACTGTAGACAGGTAATAAGAAAAATTGGTAAAGGTATTGAACCAAAATTTCACATCAAAATTAGAACTAGCCAATAGATAAACTAATAAAAAATATTTTTATCCTAACAAGTAGATCTCAAATTACAAATTTAATTTATATTAACATACCCTCTTCCACATATCAAAATGTCAATTATTTTTAAAATTCAAAATCGATGCTGATATAGATTGATATTCTCTTACATTGGTAATCAATGTGTACATTCACATAACTATTCAGAGAAAACAATTTGAAAGATAGCTACATCTCTGATAATAATCAGAATTCTAAAATTCTAGCCACAAGATATGAAAAATGTTAATATGAAGATAAATATTTTACTTCCATCTGAAAAAATTAAGAACAAATCAATGATGAGTAGAAGAGAAGGAATAAGTAATTTTTTGGTATGTACAAAATAAATTATAGTACTGCTGTTAAAATCCATTATCACAATATATAATGGCATGATAATTCAGGTGATGATAATATAAAATTGAAAAATCTTAATGCAACAATAGATGTAAATGAAATGAATTTTTATACATAATTTTGTTCTCTAGAATATTAAGTATATTGGAAAAATAAGAAAAAAGGAAACGTGTAATGTTAATATTCAAATTATGAACAATTTTACATTTTTATCTTAAGGTTTTTATTTTCTGTCCTTTCATGGGAAGATGTATTTACATTCAAAATTAGAAAGAAAAAAATACTTTAAGAAAAATAAGGCTTATAGCAGGAATTATGGCAGACCTAAAAGTACAAAAGTCTCATGCTGATAAGGAGAGATTAGAAACGTTGTTTTTATGTGACTCTGCACCATGTTCAGTCAGAGGAATAAGAAGTTGTGCTTCATTTGTGTACAATGTGTCAAAAATACATTCTGCAGTCATGTATATCAAATTAGAACAAATTTTTAAAAATTAAATCATAAAAAAAAAGAAAAAGAAACATTGTTTTTGCTTCCTGAAGCATGGATATGGAATTCTCCCCTCAGCTTTACATTTTAGCCAAGAGATCCCAAAGCCAGGACTAGGTATTCTCTTGGACTCTCCTGTCAAGTTGAAAAAAGGAGTTCAGGACCAAGGCTGAAAGATGTCATGAGATATTCACTAATCCATACTGATGTCTAATACACATAAGCTGCATGGCTGTCATGTCATTCTCTGTCATGCAGAGGAGGCAAAAAGAAAATAAGGAATACCGTGGGATATTAAGTATACGTTTCAATAAGATACTCCCCTAGTATTAGGGCAGATAAGTCAGGTTTTCGAGGCATATCTAAATTCTTTAGCCAGTTAATTTAAAATGAAATGAACTAATATTAATCCAATTGCTATGAATCTGATGCCTTTTTCAAGCATACTGTAAAATCACAGTATCCAACCTAATACTCAAGATATTTTCAGTCATCTGTATTATCTTATTCTCTAATACCACAAACTAAGTATATGGCATATAAAAAAGTGAAAAGGTATATTAATTCAAAAATGAAGCAAGAACTTCATCAAAACTGAAATTAATGAATAATGAGTACTTAACAGAATCACAGGTCTGCAAAATGAAGATGGTTTAAATGCCTCTTGTACTTTTAATTAAGCTACCTTTAATATATTATTGATTTTTTTTCAAAATGTAAAAATAACTGATAATATATAATATGCACATAAAATCAATATATCTAAAATGTACTCTAGAGAAGTTAATAACCTCTTTACTTTTATCATATTATTATTTAATAACATTTACTTATGAAATATTTGATGCAGTCTTTTCTGTGAGAAAATGGAGGCTTGCAATATTATAGTATTGAGTTCTACTGAGCAGCTGTGAATGACACACTTATTTATAACACCAGCAAAGACCTGCTCCTTAAGTTACTAGAAAAGAAGCAGTTGGGGACAGAACAGAGTAGAAAGTGAGAGGAAAAGGGAGAAGGGGGAAAAAAAAAAAATCAACCACCAAGTACTTGAATGTACTCATCATTTATGAAACATGATATATTGATGATGCATACTAGGGTAGAAAATGACCAAATATAATTCAAATTAGCTTTTTTAAAAAGATGCTAGAATATCTATTAAGTTAGTTTTAATTTTTGCAACTCTGTGTCACATTCAGAACAAATTTACCTGCATCTTGAATCTAACTAGTCATAATAAAAAGACAGTTGGCTTTTCCAAGATAGAAATAATATTCTTTAATTTATAATGGCATTAATATTTATATTTTTAAAACAAAAATACTTCACTAATTATGGAGAAGAAAGTGCTGTAATCAAATTACATTACATCTGTAAAACACAATAAAGAATATTTAAAGTGTCCAAAGAACAATATAGTTAAGCACTTTCTTAAGGAGTAAAATCACACAGGACAACACTAAAAATATAAATAAAATCATTTTAAAAAAATTGTGTTGGTTTGAGCAGATGTTAATTTACATAATTTGTGAATTAAAAAAAATAAGGTTACATTTGCTATGCAGCAAGCACAGATATACAATTCCTATTAATTTAATGGGAGTTATGACTCCCATTAAGCTTAATAGGAGTCATAGAGCCAAATCCCCATGTACCATGCTGAAAATTTACCTCCAAGACTTCAACTAATCAAAATTACTGAAATGAACAAAAGTAGTCAATTTTGCTAGATTAGAAAATGTAATTCCCTAACATAAGTCACATCAGTATTATAGTGATGGCCATCTACTGATTCCCAACAAGAAAACGAATAAAGTTATCACAATGAAAAAAGACAAACTGAAACAAGAGTTTAGGAGTTCTGCTAAATGCAGCAGAAAATATGTTGCTTTTTCCAATTTGTTGTGAATATTTCAATATTTTTTCTTTCTCAGTACACTATCCAAAAAAAAAAAAAACAAGTTAAAAGAAAGTTCCTTTTTTAAAGCCTAAAATTACAGGAGCCGGATCAAAGGGATAAACAAAATCTGAAAATTTATTGACTCAATTCCCAGAGAGCAACCAGTTACTAACTTCTGAATTACACCGAATAAAATCATTTTCTTCCCCTCCCCCCAAAAAAATGGTTTTGAATTTACATTTAAAGCTTGGATATAGTTTAGTGGCAGAAGACTTGTCTAGCATAAACAAGGCCCTGGCAATTATCACCCTGTTATGACAACTGCTCATTGGCCCCTCCCCACTATTAAGACTATGAACTTCAAAGACTTATTTGCTGTTCATGTGATAGAACAGATCGAGTAGCTGCTAAAAACCAGACATCATTCTAGGCACTTTAATATATGAATGAAAAACAGCAATGAAAAAAAAAAAAAAAACCTTCCTTTGTGAAGCTGACATATTGTGTGTGAGTGTGTGTGTGTGTGTGTGTGTGTACATACACATTCAGACATGTACGTGTATATTTTCTTATGTGTATGTGAAGGAAAGAATGAAAGAAAAAAGGATACAGTATTAAGTTTAAACTTGAAGAATCATTATTTCTTCCACAAAATTCAGACTATTGAGAAGTACTTATATGTAAAATAAAGATTATTTTTTAATTCATACTTAACCTCTAGACCTATTTTTTTCTACTAGATACTGAAAATACCCTACACATACATATCATATTTTACAAAAATAACATTGATTCTAAAGTCATTAGAAAATGTGTTTAGAGAATTTAAATGTCAATTAAAAATTGGCAGGATACTATTTCCACAGTTATGTTTGTAAATTTTCCTGTTTTATATAAAATAAACATATAAAGCTATATCTGGTATTTATACCTAGTATAACATTTTTCACTGAAATAAGAATAACAACATTATAATTTGAGTTAATTACAAAAACTCAGACTTATGAAATTTAATTACGTATTAACTGTGTAAAGAATTCAACCTGAAATTCATATTACCAGCTTTGCTGAAAAGTCACTATTATTTGTAACTTGTCACTTGAGCAAGCTTTCATATGTCTGACTTATGCTTGCCAGGGCTCCATTATATAGCATAATTTAATTCTCTGGGACACAAAAATTCAATTTCCTTTCCTACTTACTGATACATGATTCCACAGTGGGTTACTATGCTTATAAAAATTGGCCAAAATAATCAAAGCACACCAGTTTCTCAACAGACTAACTTGTGAAGGGCTTGAGTTTAGTTCTCCAGGAATAAAATCAATTATATAAAAATTTTACAAAATATTTTTAAAGTTTGGTCTTCATTCAATCATTGTTTATTTAGAAATTCTAAACACAATTTTTAAAAATATACAGGAAGAAGAAAAATGTTTCTATCTTGCAAAAATATTCACTAAGACTGATTGACAAATAATAGAGTAATTCTAACAACTAGGCTTTTTTTATATAATTAGCTTTTGCCATACTAAACTTCAAAAGTGGTTATTGATTTGGTTTTTTAATATGTATAAGAGGCACTAGAGGTATAGCTCAGTGGTAGAGCATGGCCCTGGCGAGCATAGGCCCTGGGTTCAAATCCAGCACCATAAAAATAAAGGAATATGTACAAGAAACAGGACATATTTATAAGGTCTGTCTGAACACAGAATAAGTACTTCTCACAAATTTGGATCTGATCGGTATAGATCTAAAATAAATCCAACATGATATGAAGCCTTTAAATAATACCAAGGTAAATCACTACTTTGGAAGACAGAAATCTCTAAGAAAAAAGGCATAATCCATGGTGATTCTACAATATGTAAATTGTTTTGTTTTAAAATATTAATTGGTTGCTATTATTTAAAATCTTAATGTCTGGTTTCAATTGAAAAGTTGGAAAACTGGCAAAACTGGACTATACACTGGAAAGGACTTAATCATGGTCCTTTGGCAAGCATATCCCTGTCTGTGGCAAACCTCAGACTGCCTGATACACTCAAGTTACTTTATCTGTTTGACCCTAATAGGTGTTTGAGGTTCCAAAGTTGTGCAAGAACATGAGCTCCTCCGAGTGAGAACTGTGCTTTGCGTATCTTTGAAACCTCATCTGAGTTTATGTGCAAGGACCTGGGAACTATACAAAAAAAAATACCATCTCATTTTTTTAATATTTTAAAAGGTAACATTCGTGGAAGGGCTCAGAAAAAAACTTAATGGCTGAATAATTAAATTTCTATCTTCCTTCCTACACCCTCATATCTAACTTTGATTGGTTTTCTCCATAGGTGTTCACAGACCATTATCTGGTTTCTTGCAATAAAGGACTATCCTGTCATGTAAAACTTTTCTAAGACAAACTCATGTGATGCTGGATAAATGTTCTAACAGTGTGCATTAGCTGTGTATACTCTTAGAATAAGCAGTGTGAGTTCGTCCCCAGTTCTCTTTTTATCAGTAGGAGGGAATTGCTTCAAAAGCAATACCCCCTGGCCTGATGTGCCAAAAATGATATTTCTCTTAACAGCAGATATGAATCCTGACCTGATAGGTGACACTGGAAATAAAACTGCAGTATCTCATGAAAAAGTCTCTGTCTGCTAGCTCTCCCTGCCCCCCGCTGAGTTATGCTACTGCGCCAGCAAAGTGGTCTCCACACCAATTGGAAATTTTTCATTATTGGACTAACGATCCATTGGTCCACACCTGGAATCTTTTTTAAATGTATAAAAACATCAAACATAACAGCAGGAAATCAGTTATTATTCTTTCTAAAAACCAGATGCAAAATTATAAACTATCCATATGATTTTCGAAACAATCCGAGCCTGAGATTCACATTAAAACTCAATTCCTGCTTCTTTTTTATCATTACAGTACTATTCTTCACTCAGACATACTATACTTTTAGAGTTGATGTATCTCCAATTCTAAAACAAAGAGGAATATAATCTGAAAATAAAATAGTAATATATTTGTAACTTTCAAGTATGACTTAAATCTAATTGAACATTATATACTTTCTGGTTACAGAAGTTCTTATTTTAAAATATTTCTAAATTTCTATATGGTTTAAAATATATTATCAAGTTATATCAATATATTGAGTGTAGGAATTGGTAGGACCGGAAGAAAATGACAAAACCTAAATTTGGAACAAACAATTCAAATAAAATTCTTTTGGCAAAATTAAAAGGTTAATGTTTTGAAGCTTATTACAAAGACATTGGAATAATAAGTTCCTATCTATTAGCTGATATCATGCCTTTTTTTCCCTGCCAACCATTTTATTAATAGCTATAAATAGAATAATTAAAAGCATATATAAAACCAATTTAAAAATTCTAAAACATTTTTATCAATACTATTTCACTGGACCTTAAAAAAACCCATTATATTTTATATGGATTTATCAAAGACTCTGTATTCTTCAAAGCTTTTATAAGTTAACATTTTCATGCTGAATACCACCATCAACTAGCTATAAGATTTACACATCTTTCCTCCATATTAACTTTCAGTCTGCTTTATGCTCCATACTATCTGGATGAATGTTCTTTTTACATGGGAATATTATTTCAGACTGCATAAATAGTGGGTACCAGAAAATCTACACAGTAAATAATAAATGATTGTTCCAATTATTTCATTAAGCCTCAAAAGTGCATTTATTTCTTTAAAACTCAGTCAGGTGTGATGGTGCATGTGATAATCCCAGAAGTCTGAGGTAGAAAAATTGTAAGTTCAAAGCCAGCCTCACCACTTTATCAGGACCTGGTCTCAAAATAAAATATAAAAAGGGACGGAGATATGGCTCAGAAGTAAAGTATCTCTGGGTTCAATCACCAACCCAGAAAAAAAAGTTGGTCTGTCTTGAAAACTACTCACCATTAATCAAGAGTTATACAATTTTAGGAGCTAGAAGTATAACTGGTAGAGTGCTTGCCTATAATGCAGGAGAGTCTGGGTTCCATCCCAAGCACCACAAAAATACAAAAGAAAAAAATTTTAAGCAATAGTGCTCAAGCAAAAAAAAAGTCTTCCTGTATTTTTACAAGTTTTCACATGATGAAGGATATCTATATATATCTATATATATATCTATATATATATATATTTTTTTTTTAAAGATACAGATAACATTAAGAAGTACTACAAAAATCGTTTTTACAAGATGTGAATTTTTTTTGTTTTGTTTTAGGCATTTTAAAACTACAACTATACTTGAACAGACAAAAAATTAAATACGAAGTGAAAAGATCACCACAAAGGGCTGGGGTGGAGGCTCAATGGTAGAGTGCTTGCCTAGCACATGTGACACACTGGGTTTGAGCCTCAGCATCACATAAAAATAAGAAAAAATAAAATAAAGGTATTGTGTCCACCTATATCTAAAAATATTTTTTCAAAAAATCACCACCAAATACTTCAAATTTCCTAGAATAAATATATTTACGGCAATAAATAGTCAATAAATGTAAAATATATCTAATATGTCATTTAGTTCCCTTAGGATTATTTAGAATTGTTGTAGGTCACAAATTTATGTAAAATACAAATTCAGACATCTAGCACTTTCTATAATTTATAGCAGTGTAATGAAATAATTCAGCCACCAAAAGAATTATTCAGCACCTCTTTTAGAATAATAAAATAATATTCTAACCACTTTCACAGAAAGAAGATTGCATAGCTCAAGTTCTCCTTGATTTAAGGAACAAATTTAAACTGTGTCTTACCTTCTGTATTCGGTAAGAAGCTGATTATAATGATAAACCACAGACTTCGCATTCTGCAACCAGAAGACACCATTATTGATCCCTTTAGATATTTCTTTGTATTCCTTAATGAATCTAGTTATAAATGCCCAGCTTCATCGAACCCAGCAGTCTGCATCATTGATCCTCATATCTGAAAAACAAACAAATCTATCATTGGCTTTATGGTCCTGCTATGTCACAGAAAATACAAAAATAACAACTTTCTCCCCTTCCCTCCCTTTTTTAAGTATAAAATATATTTTGATTCTAAATCAAATGTGGAAGCTGCTCCTATACACTGGATACCTGAGCCTTGCAACATAAAGTAACAGTAAAGGCACATCAATTCCTAATAAAGAAGATTTCTTAGAAAAATATGAAAAACTTGAAAGTCATTCTAGGATAGGTCAAAATTCTAAATTTCATATGTTGTTCTTTTTCACAAAGTATAACTTAAAATAGATCCTTGAGTCCACTAGGCTCAAATAAAAAACCCAAAGATTATGATCAGTGCACCGCTCCAAGGTGCATAACTAGGGGAAGGATCACAAAGAACACCAAACCTGGGGTCAATTCTCATTTTGACTAGCTCTTATAGGCCCAGTTCTCCAAACAAGATACAAACACTATCAGGAGGGTGACTTTAAAAAGTGTTTTCTGGATCCTAGTATCCCCTGGAATTAGGTCTTTTGCTGGGTTCTGCACAAGAACTGTGCTTTCTAGAGTAGTATGAGGAACTACATTATAGCATTAGCTTTGTCAGACTCATAAAATGAAGGCAGTTCCCAAATATATCTATTCTCCCAGTCTAGCCTCTGAGGGTAAAGAAATCACAAATGTTCCCTTTGAGGGGAACACCTTACACTTTCTTCAAATTAATTTCCTATTATTTGCTATAAATTAATTAATCCCCTACCAAGTTTTCTCAAGCCACCCTTGACAAGCTGCTACTGCCGAGTTGTATGAAGCGAGACAGTGAGGGGACTCCCATCTTCCCCATTATAAGGTTGTATTTGTAGTTCAAATAAGACAATTCTTAATAATTTAAGATGCTGTGACTAAAACATAAGCATAATTTAGAAAACAAAATTCTACTTATAACTTTGAGTTCTCTTTCACATCATGGATGTGCGTCATGTCTCCATCAGAGACAAACACATTCTTCATGTATTAGAGGGATTACAGTAGCTGCTCACTATGTTCTATTCACTATAAAGGAGTTCTATGGAAAAGCAGATTCTAAATGGTTTGGAACATATTTCACACAGGAAAAGCACGATCATGGCTTTCATATGAAGGAATACACTACAAAGAATGTAAAAGAATTAATCTAGCCCAGCCATGGTGGCACACGCCTCCAATCCCAGCAATTCAAAAGGCTGAAGTGGAAGGATCACAAGTTCAAGACCCACCTCAGCAATTTAGCAAGGCCCTAAGCAACTTTAAATGAGACCCTGTCTCAAAGTAAAAAAAAAAAAAAAAAAGAAGAAGAAGAAGAAGAAAGGGGGGTGGAGGGAAGCTGGGGAGTTATGGGATGTGGTAAGTTGCCCCTGGGTTAAATTCCCAATACCAAAAAAGACAATTTAAAAAAATAATTAATTAATTAATTAATCTAAACTTTAATTCATTAAAAATCACAGATGAAACAAGCAAAATATCTCTATAATAAGGAGTTTGTTTTATTATGCCCACAGTCTGAGATACAACTGTTTTTCTCTATACCATGGCCCATGACCACCCCAATTTTAGCTCTCTCTGAAAACATTAAAGACATTTAGATATAACGGGGGTCACAGTTGGCATTATGCAGCTCTGCAAACACCTCAATGCTTCTCTGTCGAAAGAAACAAAACAAAAACAAAAGAAAGGGCAACATGCTTCCTCTCCTGAATGCCAAAAATACAAAAAGAGCCACACATCAAAAATCAGTCTGATGGAGACATGACACACATCCATGTAGAAACAGCTGGCCCATTCTGTTCATTTTTGAACTGAATTCCCAAAAGGTTAGTCAAAAGACAATCTAAACTAAAACTAAAGTTTACATCGGCTATGGCCAAGTTCCTACCTTTAAAATGAAAGTCAGATCAAAAGGCTAATGGCCTGGCACATCCAAAGGCTGATCCATAAACAATTTCTTACATCTTACAGTCTGTTCAATAATCTGATCAAGCAATTAGAGTAATTTTAATATGTGGATGAGGGTTCATTAATTGCTAAAAGTAAAACTGAGTGACCCTCTGGACTGTTCCACATTCCAACAAAGAATTTTTGACTGTGCAAGTTTTACTTGTAACTGGTACTTCGATTTCAATGAGCGAATGCCTACAGGCAGCTGGCCTGCATGTACAACTCTTCAACACAGTTACATTTTCTTAAGGCGATCCAAGATCATTCAGTATTTGGTCACTCGCTATTTGAAAGAGTCCTTGTTTGTGGGAAGAAAGGGAAGGAAGAAATCAGGGACTGATGACTGCCTTGTAGGAAACAGCTGCCAAAATAGGAAAACCTCTGCTAATAAGAGGAAAAGGAGGAGGAAACCACACAACCAAGACCTCTACTGTGGTCTTTGGCAGGACAGAAAGCTTCATGAACAGACTCTGTACTAAATCTCTGTGTGTTCTTAAGGCTTGAGAACATGAAAAATAATTCACAAAGTACACTCCAGTTGACTACGACACTTTGTCAAATAGAAACAGGTTCTGGAAAGTACAAAATCATGGCTTCTATATGCAAATAAAACTTATGTTCATCTGCAGAATATCGAATTTATTTTTTCTCATTTCCACAACTTATATGCAATCAACTCTCATATCAAATAAAATTATTTCCAGAAGTTCAAACTTAAAGTGCAATTTTGAAAACTAAATCAAAAGATTTTACTGCTGTGATCCAAATTAAAAACAACCCTTCGCTGAACAAATGTTAATGAAAATTGAAATACTTAGCAAACCACAGTAAGCTAAGAATAGAATGAATAAACAATCAAATATGGTGAAACTAATCCCCAAAAAACATTGCTCCTAAACCAAGCTGGAGCCAAAGGGCACTCAGACACTGATGCAGCTAGCAGACCATCCTTCAAACTAACTACCTGTAAAAATAAGCTCAAGAGTGTCTCACAAGGCAAAACAAAAACAAGAAACAAAACCAGAAAGGGGCTATTAAATTTCCTTTCAACAAATAGAAAAGATTAACTTAAATAATGTCCCACTTAGTAACTTATTTGTATTTTGATTTTCCCTCTCTTTTGAAAACCTTTTTCCCAAGAACATCAGAGTTCTTAGCATAAAGTGTGAGAGGAACTGAGAAGATATTTAACAGCTCATTTCTTAGTAAAAACAGAAACAGCACACTTCTACTTAAACTATCAAGGATTATGATCTTTAAAGATCCAAGTTACTTCTAATACACAGTCTCCTACCAAGGCTTTTTTTCTATCCTCCAAATAAAAAGATTCAAACAATTTCATCAGAATCTTGTTTCTATGAGCCACAAGCCATTGTCTACCAAACCTCTGCCATGATTTTTTTAGATCTAAGTATCCTATTACTCTGTCATGTAAAAAGGCAATTAATGCATCATTACTACCAAACCTTCTAAAGCTGAATAGTGACTTCCAGGAATCTGCTTCAGCACTGTTTATATCCCAACAGCCTTCAATGTTTTATACACTACTTACAATGTATAGTCAGCTGGAGTCTTCAGACAGTAACCTGCTTATATTTATTAGCTGTAATACATATCCTGTGCCTTAAACTGTCAGCAAAATTATTTAAAAGGAAAATACCACTAACCAGTTTATAGTCACATATTTGTGTTACATTATCAGGAAATCACATTTAGCCTGATGTTGTGATATTTATTTAGCAAATACAGAAAAAGTAAAACCTGTTTGTTGATCAGCATCAATTAAATAAAGTAGAATACAACATCAGTTGTAATTAATTAGAAGAAAATTTAACTAAAAATTTCTAAATTGGTTAACTAAGGATGTTATTCAGTCAAGAGCAAAGATTCATACTGACAGCTTTATCTTTGATTTCTACTCAGACAAAAAAAAAAAAAAAAGCACTGTGAACAATGGCTATTAAGCCCAGAAAAACTATAAGCAAAAGAGCAGGGAAAGCAAAAGCTACCCAAGCACAAGACCTAGTCACCCATCTTTGCTAGTGTGCACTAATGTTGTATAAAATGAAACATCAATACTCAGGGTAAGCCTACAATTGTATGCAGTGTGTGTGTGTGTGTGTGTGTGTGTGTGTGTGTGTGTGTGTGTGGTGTACTCTAAATGAAAACTGAAGATAGCTTTACAAAATTACTCATTCTGATCTTATTTGCACTATAAAATTATAGGACATAATTTGCTAGTAAAATAAGCTGTTATTCTGTTTTACTGAAACAAACATAAGAAAGGATGATACTAACCCCACTGTGTCCCATACACAGGTATAGAAAACAAAAAATAAATTACAGTTTAATATCTATTTCACTGGAACTCAACCAGAGCATTTACTCTGCAGAACGATTTTATATGTGATCTGTAAAGTCTAGTTTCCCCTTCTCATTGGCATCTGAAAAAAAAACATCAACACCTCTGGGAGTTTTTCTCCCGTAAGTCGGCTAAGCAAACTGGGCTATCACTAATCAGAAAGGCTTTCTTCACTCCAGACATACCATTTGGATTTGAGTTTATTTTCTTTGCTTCACAAGGACAGCATCAGGGATGGGCTGGAAATGCTCACAGAGATCCTAAACCACGTAGCCAACCATTAGTAACCACCCTTTCCCTCTGTCTGATTTCTGAATGCCATGGTATGTATCAAGACAACTGGCATCAAGTCTAGAGTACTTTAATTAAACTATTTATACAATAGTCCCCTTAATATTTATTATTCGTCTTACCATTTACTGAAATTTCTTCACTGTAAAGGAATAGATTCTGCTATGAGAGGGCTTAGAGGAGCAGAAAGAAGAGGTCAGGAATACTCCTAGTAAATTACATCTGCTATATGCTATAATATCTAGGAGTCGTGCTGAGCATGCAAAAGAGGCTTGTAGCTGTGGACATCAGAGGCACAGTCCAGGGCAGTCTGCCATTCTCTTCATTAAAATCCATCCAATTGAAATAATAAAAACAAATAGCTGTCACTTTCAAACCAATGTGGGGGACATTTCATGACTGTAGAAACTTGCAATTGAAATTTTTTAAAAATATTTTTTTAGTGGTTGATAACCCTTTGTTTTATTTATTTATTTATATGTGGTGCTGTGAATCCAACCCAAGTGCTCTACCACTGAGCCACAATTCCAGTCCTTGCAATTGAAATTTCAAAAGAAAAAAATAAAACAGATATATGCCTTACATATCAAGAAAAGCTGGTGGCTTCCTCAAACTTTATACCAAAAATAATTATTAATATATTTGAATTTACTGTTAGAAAACATTTCAGCACACCTATAACACAGAGGTTAGTACACCCCCACCCTAACTTGTCCAAACCCAATGTAAGACACAGGGAAAGAAAAGTTAGTTTTGTTGTTGTTGTTTTGTTTTGTGTTGGGTTTGGTTTGGTTTGGTACTAGGGATTGAACCCAGGGGCACTTTACCACTGAGCTAAATTCCCAGTCCTTTTTATTTTTCAGAGAGAAGATCTTAAGAAGTTGTTAAGGCTGGCCTCAATTTGTAATCATCCTGTTTCAGCCTCCAGAGTTACTGGGATTACAGGTGTGAGCCACTATGCCCAGCAAGGGAAAGCTATTTTTAAATAGTAGTCCTCTCCAATTTTAAAACATCATGCTATATTCCTCTTGACTTTATAATAGTCTAGAGTTCTCATGCAAATTTTAGAGTTAAATACATATGATGGGTTACTATGACTAGAAATATTTCCCAACTGCCTTCTCTTTGTGAAAAACTGCATCAGACACAAATCATTAAGCCTTATAAAAATGCAAAGTAAATATTACAAAGCTTAGAAGTCAGAATGAGGTGAAGTAATTAGACTGAAATTACCTGGCTAGTTAAGTGGCAGAACAAAGATTGCAATCCAGACTAAAAAAAAAATTTCCCACACCATACTATTCATGAACAAATGTTTAGTGAGCACCTATTATTTGATATATACTGAATGACAAAACAGATAAAATTCAGGGAAATTACATTCTAGCGCAAAAATAAGTCATCTGAAAAGATGGTATTATTTCCTGGCACATAATTAGGTTTCCAAAAAATTAAACTGAAAGTAGATTAACAAACTAACTCCACTTATTATAATATTTCCTCTGCTTTCCACAACAATTTTGAAACATGGATGTATACTATCTCCATTTTACCTTAAAATGAGAAATTTCACCTGCTCAAGAAGAGTAAGTAGCTAGCAGGGCTGGGAATTAAGTCCATGTTCTAAAATCACCATTAACTAAATAAATCAGATAAGCTTACATTACATGTTTTATTATCTTTTTAAAAAATTAAAAAATGAAGCAAGGCATGGTAGCACATGTAATCCCAGACACCTGGGACTATGAGACAGAAGGATCAAAAGTTCCAAGCCACACCTGAGCAACTCTTTGAAACCCTAAGCAACTTAGCAAGATCCTGTCTCAAAATAAAAAATAAAAATGGCAGGGAATATGGCTCAGTGGTAAAGTGCCCCTCAGTTTTATCCCCTCGGTTTTTGAGAGAGGGAGGCAGGGAGGGTAATAAATAGAAATAGAACAAAGTCATTTTGGGTTTATGAAAATGATAAAACACCAAAAGAATAATGAGTTGATTTTCAAAATGTTTATACGAGTAAAACTAACATCCCCCAGGTAATGATAGCTACATATTAACTTAATTTTTACTTTTTCCAGTTGAGCTACCTTAATTCTACTCATTTATATTGCTATTTAAAGTGCTGGCAATTACATGTTATAAATTAACAAATTTTCCTAGACAGATAAATCTTATCAACCACACTACCTGAGAAGTTGCTTATAAGTCAGAAAAACAAACACTACCTCCAACACAAACTAGCAACGCATGTTAACAGTCATGGAAGGGATGTTTTAATGTTAACATCTACAAGATTACAGACTAATCATTATTTAGGCAAAATAAAAGAAAAATTAAATGTGGCTTATAAGATGAAATCTTAACATTTGGCTCACTACACAGGATTTGTTGTTCATAAATCATTGTTACTAGCCATTCCCTGAATCAATATTCAAATTCCCTCTTGGTCTATATATACAACCACTAAATGAAATAATAATGACCCAGGATCTGTTGTATACTAGATCATCAATATCACCATCAGAGGTTTCTTAGAGGTAATGAGGTAATCTGAATAAAGTATATCAAACAATCTTAAAAATAAATAGGAAAAAATATGTATAAAGAATATATAGCAAGAAGCTGAAGAAAATTTTGTTATGTATATATAGTACATTGCCTTTCGAAATTAACAATTCATTTGCAAACTATGCCAATCTATACATATATACAGTGTTATCTAAACTTGTACTTCTTACTTTTAAAATACAGTAGAACAATTAGCATAACTGCATGTATCTCAAGTCAATTAATACCTAGTTAGTACCACCTAGATATTTGTGATACTAGGTGCTGAAGTCAATGTTATTTATTTTTTACTTCCTATGTAAATTGGTTCTGTGTTAAGTTCTAACAACCAAACAAACCTTTTTTAAGATGTAGCCAAATGTAGAGGTGAAAACATGTAATCCCAGGTATGCTGGAGGCTAATACAGGAAGATTGTCAAATTAGAGATCAGCTTGGGTAATTTAGCAAGACTCTGTCTTATGTTTTAGATATGTAATATCTCTCCCCCACTTCCCCCGAAAAGTTCACTTGTGAGAGGGAAGCTGAGGCAAGAAAATCACAAGTTTCAAGGACAGCCTCTGCAATTTAGTGAGGCCATAATCAATTTAGTGAGACCCAGTCTCAAAAAAATAAAAAGGGCTAGAAATGTTGCTCAGGGGTAAAGCACCAGGGATTCAATCCCTAGTACAACCCCCACCCCCCCAAAAAAAGTTTAAAAAATGTTCAGATGTGAAATTGTTTGTTTGTTTGTTGTTTGTTTTGTGTTGCTGGGGATCAAACCCAGGGCCTTGTACACGCAAGGCAAGCACTCTACCAACTGAATTATATCCCCAGCCCCAGAGGTGAGATTGATTAGATTAAGAGACTTGTGGCCTAATTGGTAGATTAACCTACTAATATGTATTAACTGGGTGGTTAACTGTGGGCAGGTAGGGTGTGCCTGGAAGAAGTAGGTCACTGGGGGTGTGACTTTGGGGTTTATATTTTGTCCCTGATGAGAAGGGCTCTCTCTGCTTCCTGGTTGCCAAGTCCTAAACTATTTCCCTCTGCCACGCCCTTCCACCTTGACGTTTGGCCTCACCTTAAGGTCCAGAGCTTTGGAGTTGGCAGACCAAGGACTGAACCTCTGAAACCTTGAGCCAAAATAAACTTTTCCTCTGCTTAAGTTGCACTGTTCAAATATTTTGATCACAGTGATGGAAAAAGCTAACTAAAACACTGTCTCAAAATAGAAAGTAAAGAGCAAAAGAAATAGTTCAGTGGTAAGGCACCTTAGTACAATCCCCACAAATTCAGAAGGATACATACACATGCACTAGTATATGCAAGGCCCTGGGTTCAATCCACAGTACCACAAAAATACACACATATATAAAAAGATATAGCTGCTACCTTTAGGAAGTATATATTCTTCTAAGGAAAATTAAATATAATGGAAAATGACTAAAATCATAAATATACATTCAATAATAACTGCTAAAATCCTAAAACATAATGACAATAAATACATTTAATATCACAATAATGAGATAATTAAGAACAGTTTCTATATCTGTATATCCTTGGGTCCTGTACCTAGATCAACAAATGCTATCTTATCTTATCAAAGAGTCCAAGATAGGGGCTGGGGTTGTGGCTAAGCCATAGAGAGCTCAATTAGCACATGCCAGGCCCTGGGTTGGATCTTCAGCACCACATACAAATAAATAAATAAATAAAGGTATTGTGTCCAACTATAACTAGAAAATAAATATTTTTTTTTAGAAAACGAGTCCAAGACAGATCAAGAACATACTTAACCTGCCCCTATAAGATTTGGGACTCTTCACAAGCATCAGACCACAAATTCAGAACGATACATACACATGCACTTCTTACTTTTAAAATAAAGTAGAACAATTAGTATAACTGCATGTATCTCAAGTCAAATCAATTAGTACCTAGTTAATACCACCTAGATATTTGTGATAGTAGGTGCTGAAGTCAATGCTATTTATTTTTACTTCCTATATAAATTGATTCTGTGTTAAATTCTAAAAATAGAAATATGTGATAAAACTACCATTCTACCATTTCCCTAGTTTTACCCATTATAAATTATGGTACTGCTTCTACCTAAAGTAATCTTAAGGAAGGCATTTAGGGGATTCTACAATATGTTTAATCTAGACCTTGCCTTTTCTGTCAAAATATATCTCAGCAATTACTTTAATTTCCATTTTTTAAAATTATATCTAAAGAAGTAGCTATTTCAGAAAAATATTTTTTAAAACCTACTTAAGAGATTATCAGCCGGGCGTGGTGTTGCCTATAATCCCAGCAACTTGGAAGGCTGAGGCAGGAGGATCAAAGACAGCCTCAGCAGATTACAAGGTACTTAGCAACTCAGTGAGACCCTGTCTCTATTTAAAATATTAAAAAAGGGCTGAGGATGTGGCTCAGTGGTTAAGCACCACTGGGTTCAATCACTGGTAACAAAAAAAAAAAAGAGAGAGATTATTATATGGGCGTACAAGATAAAGTAGCCTGAGACTTACTTAACTCACATAGTTTACAATCCACCTTCCTGGGAAAGCTACAGATGATCAAAAGACAGCAGAGACCTTCAAGAAAGAACAAGTTCTTGGGCCTTCCCTGAGGTTAGTCCCCATTAAGTCATTATGTTCCATTTGTTTTATATCTGTGTCTACAAGTAGAATTCAAAATAACAGGATTTTCTTGAATTATAGAGAAAGGAAATGTATGAATTATTTCTGAGTAATTAAGTTAATCAACAATATTAAAGTTATAGTGTGAGTAAATGAACAGAACATATTTTCTTCCAGATCATAATGAGATTCTGTGTGATTAGTGGGGTAAATTTTACTAAAAAAAAAAAAATTAAGAAATTCATATGAGAAAAAAAGAGGAGGATTTATGGACACACTGTTAAAATTTTTTTTTAAAAAAACTAGGTCATTTTGAATGATTATTATATATGAAATAATTAAAACAAAACCTTTAGTTAACTAACAAATAGAATCATCAATGCACACACCTGAATCCCAGCTAGTTGGCAGGCTGAGGCAGGGGGACCACCAAGTTGAAGGCCAGCCTCAGCAATCCAGCAAGACCCAGTCTCAAAATAAAAATAAAATAGCTGGAAATGTTGATTCGTGATGGAGTACCTCTGTATTCAATCCCCAGTACTGGGCATAGTGTGAGGGCAGGGGTATCAGAAACATCTACGTGTTTCTGTTTCTTACCCAATCACAGAGTGAAGGCATGTGGTTTTTAGAAAAGGCATTTTCAACTTTAAAATATAATTTTATAATCTCTATTAAAATTTCAAATAACACTAAAGTTGTAATAAAAGTAATGTTTAATAAAATGAAACAGGTTATAAAAAAGCTGAGAAGAACTGACTAGAAGCTTAAATAACTTGCCAAGCCTCTCTCTTTGTAAACGACTAATGTAGTTTTCTAATAGTTTTGTAATATGTATAGTAGCAATGTTAAGTGACTATATATGCTTTTAAAATTTTTTTTAAATTTTTTTGAAAGAATAAATAGTCACTTAATATTGCTACCATACATATTAAAAAAAAAAAGCAAAACTGCCTAAAAATAACTACCAACAGGGCTGGGATTGTGGCTTAGTAGTAGAGTGCTTGCCTAGCACATGTGAGGTACTTGGTTCAATCCTCAGCACCACATAATAAACAAATCAAACTACTTTTTGTCAAAACTTAAAAAAAAAAAAAAAAAACTAATGATAACTAGTGATTTTTCATGGCAAGGATCAGGAAACTTTTCCTGTAAAGGATCATATAGTAAATAGGTTAGGCTCTGAGGGCCATATAGTCTCTGTCTCAGCTACACAACTCTGCTACTGTACCATGAAAAGTGCCATAGACAATGAATGCATAAATTAATGGCCATGGCTGTGTGCCAACAAAACTTTACCTACAAAACAGCCGGCTGGCCCTAGTTTGCCAACCCCTGCTACAGATGAACAAGCACAAGACCAAAATACATTCAAGGAATGACTTCAGTCAAGTAGTAAACTAAGAACTGTGAATGTCTGCAACCAATGCAATGTATTGTTTTAATAAATTAACTTAAATGTTAAGATAAAGGTAAACTGACCACGATGGAAGGAGAAAGATAAAACAAAGCTGCATAAAACAAAACAACTTCATGCCTCAGTATATGTAACAGAACTACATGTATGGCTTACAAGGTTTAGAGGAAATTCCAGAAAACAGAAGACACTGCCACAGCAACTTATCTTGACTAACTCTGCTTGGCATGAGAGAATATAAAACCAATCAAAACAGTAAGTAATGAGAGAATGAAAAGTAGTGAAGTTTGCAAAAGACCTCTGAGGTATTATGGCATTAATATGATGGTTTCAAATAGCTATTGGTAAAAGTGGCTTCAAACTCGTACTACATTTGTCACCATTGCTACTCACCCTTATGAAATACTGGCTAGATCCCACTTCTACATGTGTATTCCACAGGAAACTGCTAAATTCTGATTTTCCTTTCTTCTGTAAAGCTAAAAATTCTACCAGGCCAAAATCTTATTTCAAGTAACTAGGAAGTAACAATGTATGAACACCTTTAAGAAGTATTTTCTAAAAATAATACTTCTTAATTCCCTCCACCAAAATACATTGTGACTTTTTTAGTACATATTCTTATCTTATGCAAACCTAATGCTTTTTAAAAATTTAACAGGCAAACTAAAGCATACTATTCATAAGAATAATATTTTAAGCTACAATAGGTATCACATTAAAACAAATGAAGGCTAAACTCTTCTATCAATATTATATATATAAGACAAAAGAGTAGAGAAGGTTACAAATTTTTAATAAGAGCATTATATTATGGTGGTAATAATCTAGGTGTTTTACTGGAAGTGAAGTGGATTACTGTAAATGAAATTTTAAAATGTCCTTTCCATTTTAGAGATAACACAGAATGACTTTTTTCATGTCTCTGGCGATAAGGATAAATTTGCCACACATTTAAATGGGGCCTTCACCCTTCCCACCCTGGCTCATGAATTAATAATTCAGTGACATTAATACAAGAAGATAAATGATAAAAAGGTTAAGGCACACGGGCCAGCCATACACACATACTTCTTTTAGCACAGTTAATACTTCTCTGCCAATTATAGCTAAAACTTTTTAACAGTTTTCAATAGCCTTTTTACAATCTAAGTAGCAGCTTATGCACACACAATTTCACACAATTCAGTCTTAATAAATCTCCTGCTGGTACCAAACAATCATTCTAGGGGATTAAAGTGCAACATCTGTTAACATTAATAATGTTTTATATACTCACATGTATTAAAGAAGCCTCTACTCCATTATTAAGTCTCCTGGAAAACCTTCTAGACCAATATACCGATTTAGCATGAATTATACATATATTCTAAAATTGCTAACTTACTATAACAAAGGAACACATTAGTGTGAAATAGTAAAAGAAAAAATCATATCTACTATGAAGTAACAGATATTTTTGAACCAAGCTTACTAAACATAAATGGATATATACACACACATAAATGAAATTAGCCCCATCTCTAAAAATTTTTAAACTCAAAGGTCCTCTAGAGCATTATTCATCTTAAATAAAACATAGCACTATTAATACAAAAGGTACTTCATCTTAAGGTGTTACCCATTCACTGTTGTGCTGATTCTTACTCTGAAATCCCTCAATCCCCTTCCTAGTCCTTTCTTCCCTCTGCCTTAACCTTTTCCTCTGCAAAAATCTCAGAGCTTATTTCTCGCTCTCCATCCAGCTTGCCAACTTTCATTAGTTTAATCCTCCTAATTTCACTCTAAACCATTAAATGTGTAAAACTGGAACCAATCCTACAATTCATTTTTATATAAGAAAAAAGAACACGGGGGATCATGATGACAAAGGCAGATCTTGGAACTGCTGTTTTTGTTATTTTTCCCACAAGTACAGGAATTATTTTCTCACTGTAATGTATCACAACAAATCTATTTTTCAGCAATAGGGATAATGAGGAGGGGGAAATCTAGTTAAAAAAAGAAAACTAGAAATACAGTCTAACCTGATTTTAAAAATACTTAATTCAATACTCTGCTTGTTAAATTTATTTGCTCGATAATTCTAAATATGCCTCTCCAACTGAATTTCATGCAAGATTTTTTTTATCCACATAAAAAAACTCTCCTTTCCACCTAAAAAAATTCTGTACAGATATGACAGTTTAAAGACCACCTGTGCCATGAAGTCAACCAGAATGTCTCAAACTGAAAAAGAAAAAAAAAAATCTCCCCCTCTATGAGTCCTATAGCCATTGTGTCATTTCTTTGATAATATTATAATGCCAATTCAATTAAACGTTGAAACTGTTTTTTAAATCTTTTTGTCAGCCCAACATAGTGGTGCATGCCTGTCATCCCAGTTACTCTGGATGATGAGGTAGGAGAATCACAAGTTTGAAGCCAACCTCAGCAATGTGGCGAGATCCAGTCTCAAAGTGAAAAATAAAAAGGGCTTGGGGTAAAGCACCCCTGGGTTCAGTCACCACTACCACAATAAATAGATCTCTTTTGTCAATACTTTTCAATTTCTGTCTTTCTTCAACATAAATCTCTTCAAACCAAGGACAAAAAAAAAATTTTTTTTTTCTGGATACATAGTTTGTTCCAGGTCCTGTGGGTGGTACTGCAAGCAATGCAATGAAGAAGATGAGGCAAGTACACAACTTTACCAATTACTTCAGTGCAATCAAGGAAGCAAGCACTCCTTACGGCCCTTGGCTTTTGTTCTTCACTTTAATCTTGATTTTGATGAGTAGTGTAACATCCTGGTGATCAGTACATTAACTGTTCAATAAACTGACTGGGAAATCATATAATTTTTAATGAATTCCATTTTATCATATATATATGATAAAATGCTCATTTATATATATATATATATATAAATGAGCATTCTTTTTTCCCCCCCCTGGGTTGGTAAAAATATTACGGCGATTTGATTTTATGTTCTGGGGCCACAGGAGGTTTACCAGTCCTCTATACCTTTTACTTTTGCATGCAATCCTCTCTGCCACTTGTGCCTAGACCAAAGAAGTTCCTTTTCCAAAACTCAGTTTTGGCCCATCACTTAACTGTTTCTAACTGGCTCTTTCATTTAACCTCCTACATTTCAGTATACCTGACAAAAAAGGTAGCATATCATAAACATTAGGGAATGAGAGAGGAAGGAAAAAGACAAGGAGGTAGGCAAAAGGAACAGGAGGAACCATGGGAAGCAGTATATGAATAGAGGTAAGGAAAAATAAAGTCACTAGAACTCAGGAACAAGTGTGAAACAGAAACATAATTTTTTAAACTAAAATCAAATTTAAAGAGATGCCCTAAAAAGAGTTTTCCAGATTTTTTTCTTAGAAGAATTTTCCTTCAATTAAAAAATTAAATATTGAAGAGTACAAATTTATAAGACAGAAAACAAATGAGCATTCTGTCAGGAAGTTTACTTTTTCATTACTTTTTGGCATAAAATACCATATCATCTTCATCATTTATAGGAGTCAAATAAACTCCTCAAGGAGAAGTTTAAAAACCACTGAATCTTCTCTTTCCAAGAGGGAGGAACCAGAAAGCTCCATAATTACCAGGAAGCAAAAACTGCAATTCAGACCCAAACTTCAGCAGAATAATCCCTTGATGAAGTTTTTCTTTGAAATACTTAGAAATACAATAGTATCTATAAAAACAATTTATAATTTAAGAAAATTTTAAATTTAAAAGTATAAAAAAAGGAAAATATTGTTTATATTAAATAGACTTGATAAATTTTGCTTTTAAATAACAAGTACACCCACAAAAATGGGAAATTATACTCCATGTATGTACGTCAAAATATACTCCACAGTCATATGTATCTAAAAAGAACAAATAAAAAAGAATACTCCGTTTAAAAAAAAAGATGCTAAAAATCTAGGTTACTTTTTTTTTTTTACAGAATTTCCTAAAAAAAATAAGCTTCCTCATCTACATATTTCCCTGGCAATGCTTTGCATTTGAGAAAATACAGTTTATATCCAAAAATACCACTTAGCAGTGAGATTTTTTTGAATATAGGACAACATATATGTAAAAAATAGTTTTACGTCCATTCAGAACAAAGAGAGAAACTTTTTTTTTTTTTTTGTAATTAAAGCATCTGATACTATCTACAGTTCATAGAAGACTGCAGATTCTCTTTTCAATATTTGTGACTTACAAACTCTGCTGGAAAATCATGGCTACTTTCAAATCCTAACTTATTTCCCATTGTTCCTTTGACCAGCATTTGCAACCTAATTGGCTTCAATATATAAATCAAACAATGTTCACAATAAATCTAAGAAACTCATTTACCAGAATTTATCTGAATAACAAATATAAAATTTAACAAGTTTTAATAATTAGACTCTATAAAGGGTATAATGTATTTGTCTGTCCTAATTTGGAAAGAGCGATTCTCACATAACACTCATCAAACTAAATACAAGAAATTGTGCTGGCATTTCACTAAATTAAAATCGTGCAACCCTACAGCTTGAATGTACAAATTTAGATTTTATTAATACTTTAAATCAAACCATAGTTATTATTCAGTTTCATATAATGCAATTTATAATAGTCTTCTGCTGTGAATGCAAGAACACAATAAGATTTTAATCAGATTTTAATATAAGATATTTTGGTAGGCAAAAAACCACCCTTCCTCCAAAAAAATTATCATTTCACAATTAAAAGATAAAGATAATCCACCTGTGATATGTAATTACCCAATGAAGAAAGAAATTGTAGAAAAATGGCTCCTTGCCAGGCAGAAAATATCTCTGATGCTAAAAATTTGTGCTACCTGTGTTAGAAGTTTATATAAAATATTAAAATGCTATTGTCTCACAGGTTGCTAAGTGACTAGATATTTCACAGATTGATAACAGTTCAGCCATAAATTTGTTAATATTGTCAAAAGATTTCTTTATATTAATTAATCTTATAAACATTAAAAATGTCATTTTTAAGGATTTCTCTTTTATCTTTATAGTAAATAAAATTCACACTGCAGTATCAACAAGAATATTTAGTTAACCTCCCTTTATCTCATTCTGATTACCTTACGCATATCTATGTCTTCAGCATGACTGATCCTTTCAGAGAAAAAGGAGATACAAGCTATCATACCAGGACACAGTTCTCACAAGATCCTAAGCTGACTTCCCTTTAAAGCTGTTAAAATGTGGGAGGATCCTAAGGTTCAGGATGATTTGGGGGCAGGGACTTTAGAGCTGTGATTGTAGGTCAGGGAGAAGAAAAAGAATGCTACTTGCATGCTTTCTGTAAGGTAACTCCGTCAGGCATCAGATTACAAAAGTGAAGAAAAATGAGGAAAAACTATTCATCTTTTTTCATTTATTTCTACAGTAGAAGTGTAAGCAAAAGGCAGTGATATTTTCAGATGGACAGGCAGACGTGAACGCTTCCTGTTTTCAACATCAGAACATCAATTTGATAAGGCGAGCTGAGCCAATTACTGATTTATGATGTAAGAAAGGTAGTCACAATAGAAAATCCTATCATTTTAAATAAATAAATAATAGAAAACCTTGAGCAGAATTGAGAAAAGGAGGAGAAAGAGAATCTAACAAAAATGACAGGAAAAACGATCCAAATCACAGTGAAAACTGCATGTCAAAAGACATGGTTACTTAAACCAATGTTCACTAGATTTATCAGTTTACCGAGTTTCCATGTAGGAAGCTCTTCTCGGCACTGTAGCTGAGTCACAGTGTACTGGAAGAATATTCCCATACAATATAAATTTGAATACAAATCAATACCATGATGCTTTTATTTTAATTTTTATCATTTTTGTATCTATGAATGAAATCTGTAATTGGTTAGATTCTACTGCAATTTCTTGGGATCTTCATGATCAAGGATAGACATTTATTCAAAGGTATATTGAAGGGGTTGGGAGTGTAGTTCAGTGGTATAGCTTAGCTTAGCAAATGCGAGGCCCTGGGTTCAAGCCCCAGAAACAGAAACAAAAAACAAGAATGTATGGACTAGGGTGTGGCTCAGTAATAAAGGGCTTGACTAGCATGAGTGAGGCCTGGTTTTTATCCTCAGCACCAGAACCAAAAAAAAAAAAAAAAAAAAGTGTGAACTGAGAGCCTACTCTGGGTTAATCACTGATGAACAGGTGCTGATTGATAGGTGCATTAGGTTACTTTAGGATGTTGTTCAGGCTTGTCATCCATTGTTAACGTGTTACAAAGGATCGGCTGTAGAACTAAAACCTATTGCAGAATACAAAAAGCTAAAATGCTATTAAGTAAATGTTTTTCCTTTTACACAAAATGAGATAATAGGAAAATTTCCTATGTAACAGTAAGATAAATACATACCAGAAGTTCAGGGTAAAAGAGAAAGCTTCAGTAAAAATCAATTGCAGTGAATTAAAAAGAGAAAAAAAAAAAATGCAAGATATTTCTAAAGGTCCTGAAAAGAGGCAGGCTGGTATAGAAAAAACTTAACATCAAATTAGTTGTTCACAGAGGTCTTAAGAATGCTACTAATGTGACCCTGAACAATATCAAGAGTTCTAATAGGTATTCTTTAACATAATAAAGATTTCTTTTTAGCTAGATTATGACAGTTGATTGTTAGTCTTGATTACCTAGTAAGAACCTCATATGACAGTTGACTTTTAGTATGATTACCTAGTAAAAACTACAGATAAATACAAATAAACCAAAAAACTTAGACCATAGAGCCTGAAACCTAGTTAAGATGATTTTTCATTTTATATGAACATTTTAACAAATATCATTTAAACACATCCAGGTTCATAACTAAAAAAAAAAAAAAAAAAAAAAGCATTTCTAGAGACATCTATAAATGAAGGAAATTATGTTTTTTGACAAAAATTCCATTAAAAATATACATATTAACATGGAGTAATGGGAGGTAGGACTGGTATTCTTTAGACTTAACTATGCACTTCAAAGTATTATCAGAAAAAAAAAAAAAAATGGGCTTATTTCTTCTCCCTTACTCTCAAACAGGTTGTGGAGGAATGAACAATTTGGCATGGCTAGAACACTGGTTCTAGACTCTGATTCTCAACTCTCGTTGTCTAATCCCATCCCACCACACAAACTTCTTGCATCTGTCTGCTGTCATTGCCTCTCACCAGGCTGTCACCCACACCTTCTAATTGGGTTTCCATTTCTTCCAGTATATTTCCAACTCTGGTTCATGGGTTATACCACTTTTGAAGCTAGCTATTAAACTTAACACATTCCCATTTGAAAATAAAGTTTTTCAGAGCCTACACAATCTTAAGAGAACAGGCCCTTTATAAACACCTCCCAAACTGACATTCCAGTCTCATGTCCTTCCTCTTCTGGTGCAGTTCATAGTATCCACACCAGTTCCTTGTAAGGCACCGGGTTTGGCCTGTTTTCCCATGGTGTTACCCTTAACTTCTCTCCACCCAAAGCAGCCAACATCCTGCAGTCCTCCTCTCCCTTCTGATCCACTTAAAGGCATCTAGTTTTTCATACCACTCATTTTTAATTCACTCACCTACCCTATACTTCCACAGCTTTTTTTCCTATACTTCATTTTCTCATGTCATTACAGAATCTGTGCCTTGTGTTATATTATTTGTGCAAATGTCCTGTTTCTCTCATGAACCTAGTGAGTACAATCCTTATATGACAGTACCTTTCTTCATTCAGAACCTTAATAAATGGTCTAAAATAAACAGAATTAAAGCCCAGAAATTAATGATAAACTACATGAAATGTACTTATTGATAAATTATTCTTGGAAATGATAAAACACAATATTTAAAACTACGGTCTTTTTAAGACCAGTGGAAGTAAATGCATGTTTTTAGTCTGATAATTTTGGCAAACTCAGTACTAGAAGTTCTGTCAAATTTTTAAAACCACATGTGTTGCCACAATAACCTCTGTGGCATTGTAGGAAACCAAAAATAACATCTCGAAAGTAAAGTCCAAAGCATTATAAATATTGTGGATTGTTAAAGTAAATCCAACCCCTTACTTATTGTCAGAAGTAGTAGCTATTAACTATAACACAACATACTTTAACAAATTTTACCCACAGGTAAAATACCAGATTTTTCAAAATTTGGTACATTGTTATATTGTGTGCATATAACAAATATGTAACGATGAATCCCACTATGATCTATTATATAATCAATAAAAAAAAGTTAAAGAGCTGAGGATACAGTTCAGTTGGTAGAGTGCTTGCCTCCCATACATAAGGCCCTGGGTTCAATCTCCAATAACACACACACACACACACACACACACACACACAGTTAATTTCCACATAACTTATATTCTAAGGACTCTAAAAATAAGTTTTTCATAAAGCAATAATTTCCTAGTACTGTACATCTTAATATAGGTTGTCAAAACTGAGAGCAAGAGGAAGTATAATGGCAAAATTCAAATCATTCTAGCTTGGTAATAACTTGTGGCCTTAATAAAACTATAAACTGGCCAGGCATGGTGGTTCATGCCTATAATCCCAGCAACTTGGGAGGTTGAGACAGGAAGATGACAAGTTCAAAGCCAGTCTCAGCAAGTTAGTGAAGCCCTAAGCAACTTAGCAAGACCCTGTCTCAAAATAAAAAGGGGTGGGGATATGGCTCAGTGGTAAAGTGCCACTGGGTTCAATCCCTGATAACAAAAAAAGAAAAGAAAGAAAGAAAACTACAAATTGTACAACAAAAGAGTAATAATAGGGCTGTCAAATATCAAGATTAATGCATTCAAGTTTACTATTATGATCTTTACTGAACCCTATAAATTCCCCTATAAATGTAAAGTTGATTTAAGTTTTAGTCAGATTCAGGCTTGAATGTAAATTAATTCCAAAGACTGAAACATCTGCCTTTCAGCTAAATATCTAACTAAATTAGAGATCTGTACTATACTTTAAAAGACAAAGATAAGCTTCTGATTATACTTAGAACAATTTCAATATTTTATAAATTTGTAATATCTACATGTATTATACCAAAAGCTGTGTTGTTCTATGTATTGTTCATTATCTATTATGCTGTCAAAGAATCAATAAAACTCAAAATTCATATAAAGAAAACTCACTACGATAGATACCTTCTGACTTCCAATAAATGTATAAGTCTTGGAAAGGGAAAAAAGAACTGAAGTACTACCTTTAAAACTGTTTCCACAGTAGAATGAAAAATGATTTCAAAAAAATTCTAACTTGGATATTTAGCATTTAAATTTCACTTTGTCGGAGGCATGCTGGTGCTGGGGTTCAAACCCAGAGTCTTGTGCATGCTAAATATGTCTAGCACTGATCTAACCTTCAGCCCTCACCTATTTTTGACTGCATACTAATACAATGGAAAATACCGAAGCTTTAATATGTTCTCAGCATCAAAAAGCTAATTTAATAAATAAAAACTTGATACTCGAAGCAATTAACAGAGCTGTGAGTTTTCAGAATGGCACCAGTGGTGCACACCCATAATCCCAGCTTCTCCGGAGTCTGAAGCAAGTAGATCACAGGTTTGAGGCCAGCTGACCAATAGAGCAAGACTCTTCTCAGGATAAGGGCTGAGACATAGCTCTGTAGTAGAGCACTAGCTTATATGTATGAGACCCTGGATTCTGCCAAGAAAAAAAAAAAAAAAAAAATACAGAATGGCATAGTTGCTATACAGTTCAAAAGTGAACCTTTATACAGAGTACTAAGGAAAAATTTAACTATTTGCCAAAATTATGTGTGCTGTTTATTGGGATTCCTCCTAACATTTTTAGTTTGACATTCCAGCTAATTTAATTATTGAAACATATTCTAAGTCCCTACCTAAAAGTCTATCTATCCTCCCATATACAGGGCTGATATACTTTTTAATCTTTCAGAATTTCTTCTATGCAATAAATATAAGCTAATAACAAAATAAAATAGCAAAACTACAAAAATACCTGTCATCTATTCCAACAGAAAAGCAGATAAAGAGAAAAAAAATAGACATGCAAATAATGCAATAATTTTATAAATTTATATAAAAGACAGAGCCTAACTTTCAGTCAAAAATGAGACACAGACAATGAAAAATCCTGGCCAAAAATTATCATACATTTGCTTTATCATACATTGTGATGAAATATATCTAAATGAAATTAAGTAGGATGGCAGACTAATGAAAGACATTATTTGTAAGTACCCCATACAAATCCTGCTTATACAAAATTTAACTTTTTTCTCCTTTTAAAAATTATTCTATTTATTTTTAAGATGGCAGTATGTGTACATCCTTCAAATGTCATTTAAGGTGCTTTAATGAAAACATTTGTGTGTGTGTGTGTGTGTGTGTGTGTGTTGTTTTTTGCAGTGCTGGGGATGAAACCCAGGGTCTTGCACAAACTAACCAACTAAAATTCTATCTTCCTTTTCAGAAAAAGTACATGGAATGAATGAGCTGGGGATATATAGCTCAGTTGGTAGAGTGCTTGTCTTGCATGCACAAGGCTCTGGGTTCAATCTCCAGCACTACAAAAAAACATAGAAAAAGTACATAGAATAACATTTTCTTTTGTGGGTTACATAAAGTAAGCAAATACACAAAGATCACTCTTACATTGTAATAAATGATCATCAGAATAAATGATTAAAGAAATGTTTATGAGCTGAAAAATGCCAAAAACTTAAATTATAGTGTATGACACTATAAAGAACACCTTCACATAATAATTCCACATTAAATAAAAAATCCTATACATTGATATTAATCACTACTTTTCTGCTTTGGCTTTTTTTTAGGTGGCCAAACAGCACAGCGTATTTAGGAAGTCAAATGAAAAAGAAGACTTAGAGAAGAATAAAGCCCTCAGTCATTGAATTCGACATGAAAAATGTAAAACTATTAAGACAACATCTGAAAAGAAATATTCTATGAGAGGACATACTAGCCTGGCACAATGGTGCACACCTATAATCCCAGTTGTTCAAGAGACTGAGTTTGAGCTGGAGGCCAGACTGGGGAACTTAGCTACAGCCTGTCTCAAAATAAAATAGTCTGGGGATGTAGTTCAGTGACAAAGCACTTGCCTAACACATGCAAGGACCTGTGTTCAATCCACAGTACTGGAGGAAAGAAAAGAGGACACATCAGAAATCTTGAAAAATATATAATATTGAAAAAGTGGTTGGTTAATTGGGTTTTTCATGGCTCTGGGGATTTGAACCCAGGGGCAATCTTCCACTGAGCTACATCTACAACCCTATTTTATTTTTTATTATGAGACACTCTTACTAAATTGTTAGGTTTAAATCTGGGATCCTCCTGCTTCAGCCTCCCAAAAAGCTGAGATTACAGGCATGTGTCTCCACACCCAGCTTGAAAAGGTATTTTAGGAATAGTGTAAAAAATGTCTAATAATATCAATTTTATAATTACATAGGAGTTTATAATGACTTATTCTTCATAAACAGGCAAGATCAATTTTAATAAAGTAAGCTAACAAATCAAAGCTACATTTTCATTTAAGTTAACATTGTGGTGATTTAATTGCCACCTTCTTGATATGTTCCTCTTGATTTTCATAGAATTAACAAGCAATAAAGAGAATAAGGCCATTAGTGTATGTAATCTACAAGATTCTTAATATTCTTACAATACTTATGAGATAGCTTCATTGCAAGCTATTCAATTTAGTATTGTTTTAAAGTGTTCCAATACTTACTCTCTAATTTTTAAAGAAATAGTCAAACTATTAAAAAATCAATCCCCAATGTTTTTTGAAAAATGCAACCTTAGAAAAAGAAAATTCTAGATTCTTAAGCTTTGTATTTGGTTCTAAGTTATTTCAATATTAATTGAACAATACTTGGGTTTTTTTCAATGCATTCTCATTTAAACATGTCAGATACGGATTCCAGGCTGAAATTTCAGGAGGATTTACATACCTCTTTTTAGTAACACAGTAAACAAAAATAGTGAGAAATAAAGCACACGAGAGGTACACGGCTACCTCATTAAAATAAGCAAAGCATGTAAGTTATGTTTGACCGGCAAGTTCACTAACAAATCTAGGTCACCCTCTTTCTATGATTTTTTATGTCATCGTAATTCTATAAAATACAAGCATCAATCAATCTTAAATTCCTATGGAGATTATAATAATAGAGAAGTGCTCCGATATATATTCTCAAATTAATGTGGTGCAGCTATTATCTGAATCTCACATAGCACAGAACTAAACAAAGATTTTTCTTGAAAGTGTAATTCAAATAATTTCCAAGATATAGGTATTTTATTCTTATCTTAGTCAAAGCTATTGTAGGTCAGTAACTACTACTCAGAGACAGCAAAGCATTTCTGATTGTGCTCTGACAAGTGCTGAAATGCCTATGTTAAATCTTTTGCTTGATTCTTAGTTAGCTTTTGTTGGGAGCCTCCAACACAAGTAATAAACCTATTTTTCAGCTTTGATTTGTATTTGGTCAAAACAATAATGTCTTTAGAATCAACAGTGTCATTCAAAGAGGATTAAATATAAATGTTTTAAGACTGTTACATACAATTCAGTGATAAAATAATTTTACTGACTGCGTTTTAATTTTTCTTTTTAAACAAGAATATTAAAAAGTTCCAATCATATTTATATTAAAGATAAAGTTACATAGAGTAGTAAGCATCAGTATTTTTATTTTGCATTATAGGTATTTCCTTAAATGCTGTTTTTATTTTTATGTAAAGATAAGACTACTATGTTTAATTTATTGGGGGAAATCGGTAAATTTTTCAACTTTATTCTCTGTGAAAAATAATAGAAATTTGATATTCTAAGATTTTAACATTTTCATTCTTAGCACAGTTTTGATTTGGTAATATATCTGAATGCTACCAAATTTACTACATAAAGTGTACATAATAGAAAATATGTTTAAATCTTTGTTAGACTTCAACTTGAAAAAAAAAAAATCTATGAAACAGGCCAAAGAAATGCCTCTGAAATATACCCAAAAAAAGCAACAAATGTTGTTTTCCTATTTTGTAGTTAAAATGAAAAAATAAGTTTTTTTTTTTTTAAATTCTAGGACTAACAAGGCAATTTAAAAATGTTTTATTGCTTTTGAATAGCTATTAAAACATGCATCACATTATCAAGTTCATATATGTACATATAAATTATTTTAAATATTACTAGAGTTTAATATATTTTGTTAAATTCCAGTTAAAATGCTTAACATATTTTGACTCCTGGTTCAAAAAAGATTATAAAAATATAGTTTTTTCTAATAGAAAGCTTCCAGTTTTATAAAGCTTATAAGAAAATCATTTGAAATCACCTCACAACACATTACTCTTTATTGAGATATTATTCTTAAAAATATATAAAACTCATAACTTAAAAAAAATCAATCTGCTCACATAAATGTAGGAGCAGTAATTCATTTACTCTTAAATAACATGCAAATAAGCAGAAGACGTTATATCATAAATTTATATTCTTCAAGAACATTTAATAAAAATTTCTTTGATAATTTACAAAAACTATCTGGGCTACTTTAAACTGAAAAGTTGGTAGTAATTAACTTCTTTGTCATACATCTCCAATATAATAAAATACCAATAAGCCACTTACAAATTAACTTTTTAATGACACTTTTCTTTTTTTGCTATGGATTCTAATTTCATAATTTTACAAACCACTCAGTAGTCTACCTTCAAATTTAAGATAACGCTAGTAGAACTTACCCTAGCTGTGCCTTTCCAATAACACCACAGAAGTTATGCACTCCGTGACAGTTACTGCGCCTCTCGTAACAATTTTCCTGGAATGAATTCTCCAGTAACCCTTACCTCCCTGTGAAGGGAGCTATGGTATTTACTAGAAGGAAAAAGTAGTGAACTGTAATATTAAATTCCATTTTCCAGTGCCTATCATACTCAGTATCAAGTATTATAAGAAATCTTTTTATCATATTTTTTAGGACAATGACATAAACTGAGCAGCAAAGAATACCTATGGATCATTCTATGGAAAAGAGCATTTATGTAATTTTGTAAAGCACACCATCATAATCCTATTGAAGTAGAATTGCTGTTGCTAACATTCTTGCCCTGTTATGGAAATACTCTGCACAAATGTTGCACACAGACTTTTTAAGATAATGCAGGGCCATGCTGAGAGGGTAATACTCACACAAAAGCCCCTGTCAATACCATAAATATCTTTAATAAATAAGTTTTCTTACCTAGAGAATTACTCTGTGTAACAATAACAATCTGATTTTTCATATTAGTAAAGACTAGTTAATAATAATAAATAAATAACAATGAATCGTACCAAGAACCAAAGCCTTTTAAAATACAAAATAAATATTTTTCTCGGGCTGTGGTTGTGGCTCAGTGGTAGAGCATTCATCTAGCACGTTCATGGCCCTGGGTTTGATCTTCAGCACCACATAAAAATGAATAAAAGTAAATTTTTTAAAAATTCTCATATCATTCTGCAGTAAAACAAGGGAGAGGAACCATTATATCTGTTTTGAAGGAAGTATAAGTGGATACCCTTTCCTCTTCTCACCTTCCATCAAGCGAAATGATGAAGTAACATTACCAAAATGTAAAATTACAGAACAGAACTGATTTTTTTTAATTTTTATTTTTAGTTGTCAATGGACCTTTATTTATATGCTATAGGAGGTGCTGAGAATCGAACCCAGTGCCTCACACATGCTAGGCAAGTGCTCTACCACCGAGCTAAAACCCCAGCCTAGAATTGATTTTTAATAGACTTTAATGTACTACCCTATCATTCAATTTCCTAGGAAAAAAAAAAAGTATAAACAGGAAATGTGAAAAGTTTGCTCACTTTTAGTCCTGAATGCTTACCTCCCTAATTACCAAAACACCTGAATGCAAAACTCAAACATTTCTGAGTATTTGTCTTACAATTTCTTAGAAGTTTAATTAACACACATTCTTAAAAAGAACTGTCCGTTTTGTTTACGTTCCTTTTTTTCCCAGTTAGCCAGCAGTGTTCTGGATCACTTCATATTAGGTCCTTACTGATAGTACCCTTGTTTAAGTGTCACTGCACTAATTTGCCCATTATTACATGTAGAAGTCATTAATCCAAAGTGATCATCTTTGTTTTTAGAAAAAAAAAGCATGTGCAATTTATCTAATTTGATCTAGTAAGTGTAAAGGCATGTAACTCACTCTTTTGTTTAGTGATCATTTAATATTTCACATAATCAGGAAAATTATCTCAAAAGCTGGTTTGTCTATTTTAATGGCCAACAGATATTTAAATGGGGACAGTTCTGTGGTCACTTTCCCAGACGTTGAGTCAATTATAAAAATTTTTTAAAACCTCAAAATGAATCTAATAACAAATTATCTTTCACATTTGTTTTACTGATTAAGATAAAAAGCTACATTTGTAATCTATGAATATACAACATGATAAACACTTGGTACTGATCTATTAAATTTCACTATTATTTGGCTAATCTTAAAAAGCCTTACTTCCCTCAAAGCCATTTTTCTCAAACAAAAACTTAAAATATATTAATAAAATGTGATTTTCAAAAGAAAATCATCAATTTATAGTGCCTTGATTATTTTTCTCATATACAAGCTCCCTCTGCAGGTAATAACAAGAGTTAGCAAAAATATTTGAAACATGCAGACAGTTGCCTGTGTAAAAATGCAGGCTACTCTTTTATAGAAATACTACTACCTAGCCTTGTTTCTTCCTCCTTTATGAGTAAAACAACTGCTTTTCAAAATTTGTGATTCAGCATGAATATTCTTGTCCTCCAGCCTGTGTAAGAAAGAAGATCTAGCAGGCAGAATTCACAGACTTTTGAGGCATCCAAGAGCCAGTTACACAAAGTATATTTCAAGGAAAAGAAAACACTGCCTTGCTTACACTGTACCAGCCTAAAATGATAGACCACCCAAAACAAAGCTGTGCAGCCTATTTATTTGATTAATCTTCTGAACACAAAATAAACAATCAAAGGTGGGATCTTATGATTGATTTACAGTGAAAGACAAAAGATGGATTTTAAATATCTAAGTAAAAACTATATTTCTTTCGTATTTTAATTCCAAAACTTAAACCAGGAGAATATTTATTTGTGTGTGTCTTGATAAAACTGATCTCAGTTGCAAAACCCTTCTGTAATTGTCATTTTTTAAAAATGTTGTAGATTTCTCTTTATCTAAACCTAATTTTTGCCACATTCTTTCCCCCCCACCACCACCAGGCATATAGAGATTAAGGTATATTTCTGTCAACGGGGCAAAAAAGAAAAAGTAAAGAAGAGTTTCAAAGTCTTTGGGTACAATGTTACCAAAAATTGTTTGATGGATGCTTGATGCCCCTTATTTATGACTTCTCTCTTCTAGCGTGCACACAGCACTTTTATAACATATAAAGAATGTGACTAGAAATCTGTACCAAATGGAGTTTGATTTACCTATAAATGAACTGACAAATACTTGTCAGTTCAGTAACTGTAAAATACTTACTAAACAAATATTAAATTATATTTCTAAAATACCACTGAACAAATGAAATCATGGGGCTGGGAGCCTAACTCAGTGGTAGAGTCCTTGTCTACCATGCATAAGACCTATGGTGGGTTCACTTCCCAGCACCACAAATAAAAATAACTAAAATTGTAAAAGATAAGCAAACTTTCATACTCAACATACAGAACTATCACACAGAGAGGACAGATCGTAGTTATATATCTTTTTTCCAAGGAAACAAAGGAAATAAGGTTAAAAAAAAAAGCCAAGGCAAATAAGCAGCATTTTTAGTGATTTTTTTTCCCCTAAGAAATCAAATTTTTTTCTCTGATATTTTAAGATTTTCAAGATGTAGTCACAGTTTAAAATTAATGAAAGGTGGCTTCTGTGGCACTATGGATATCATACCACTTGCAGCAGAAAAAGCATGAGGGGGTAACATTCACATTCGTTTGCAGCATTATCAAGAGGAAGCCACATATTATCTTCCTCATGACAGAAATGTAAAAAGGGAAGAACAGTTAAATGTCCTTAGCAAAAATGAAAATGTCTAGGACATCGTAATCTTAGCATAATTGTTGGTGCATAGGAAGCAAAATTACTTTTGTACCCATTTTCTGAAAATGAAAAATAAGATGATATCTTCAGTACATCAATTTTCAGTTTATCATCTGTCGCCTAATACACAAAACCACCCTCACACTCTGAAAATAGGTACAATTATTAGGATATAAATGCATAAATCTATAATATTACCCAAATTAAATTTTTTCCAAGCATTCTCAGTCTTTAGCAGGAAAATGTAAGAGCTAAAATACACCACGAATCCTCAGATTAAGAACACAATGATCAGTGGAGAAAATGCTGTATAAGTAATGTGTACTCTAATTTCTAATCAATAACCCAAGTAGCAAACACTAAAAAATGGTAGGCTTTTAATGTCGAGAAATAAAACTTCCATATGGAAGATATCAGTGGAATAAAAAAATAATTGCACAAAGAAATCCTTTGCTCCGAATAAAGACATGGAGAAAATTATTTTCAATGAGATTCTTTTTTATGTAAATTGAAGTTGAAAACTGATTAAGTAAATGTAATTGACATAAAAGAGAAATATAAAGACTTTATCTAAAATTTTGTAATGATTCACCCCATATATAGAAAACTACTGTCTCGGTATTTGAATTTTAAGAATGATAAAAATTAAACCTTACTTTATAAACAAAACTGAATTCTCTTCTGCTTTTTCTACAAATAAACTCTGTTAATATCCTCTACAAGAGAAAGCATAGGTCAAAAGCAAGGTCACCTGGTGGGGGTTGGGGGGAGACGGACCCCCCCCCCAGCAGCCAAGAGCCATTTTTGACAGTAATTGGGGATAGATTATACTGTCCTCTAAATCCAGGGTAATAATCAGTTTGAGGTGTGGACTGATATAAAAATACCTACAAAAAGATGCAAAGTGTGGGTTATACAAGCATTTCATGGTCCAAACGCAGAAAATATCTTTGAGAGCAGAACAGATATTAAACAAGTCACCATTTCCAAACTCGGTTTAAAAAGAGATCTTAATTACACAGATTTTGTACTTTCAACGTGCACTACTTTTTAGCCAATATCTACCAAAAATATTGATACACAGAAAGAAAACACAGCAAAAATTGTCTGCTCATATGTGTATATATTTGGCCAAGAAAGGAATTAAAAGGTATTATTTAATATCTGAAAGAGCAAAACTACACCCCTTTTTAGTATTAGGAACCAGCCTCCTGGCACATCATTCCTTGCTATTACTATGGTTGAAAATTTTATTAATTCATCCAGAAAATGATGCAGGACTGTGTCTGGTTTTGTTCTAACAAAATAGTATTTGTCTGAATTCATGTAAAGTCTAAAGGTAATCATCTTTTCCACTCTTACTGCTCATTGTGAAAAACTAATAGTTCATTTTTTAATCAAAATTTCTTTTATCTACTATCAAATAATTTTTTAAAAGCACTTAATACATCTTAAAACAGAATATAGACTTGATCATATCATTTCAAGTTAACTTCTGCTTAACCTGGCTGCTTTCTCACCTTATATTTTTGTTCTAATTCCAGTACTGACTCTATTCTTTAAAAAAAAAAAAAAAAAAAAAAGTCTTCCAGAGATTATTTTGCCTTAAATAGGCTTCTTTTAAGGCAACTAATTTTGACACTGAAACTTGAAGATTAAGTAAGGTGCAATCCCATGGGTGAATTTTAATGTTTATAATGTACTCCTCCTAGTTTGGTGGGGGAGAATCAATGACAAGACCAACAGGGGCCCGTTTTGCTCAGCATACGTTCTCTTGTCATGTCGTCGTGATTAATGCTGTGCTCTGTAGAGGGAGACATTACATCCGGGCTAAAACAGACCTAAATTTTACCCTCAGGCAGAAATCTGATTTAAACATCTCTATTTAAAGTGACATTTGTCCTCCCTTTTCAACTGGTTTCCCCAGAAATTCCAGGAAGTTGACTTCATGACCCAAAAACAGCCGGGTGGCTTTGAGCAATGGTTGTGGCTGTTCTTGCACCTCCGTAAATCTGGTACCAAAATGAATCAAGGTGCTAATAAAACAGGTGCCCAGCTATCTGCTTCAATGAATCCCATGTTACTTTACTGCTGTAAGAATTTAAGATTTAGGATTTGGTACAATTCTAGAGTCAGTAATAAAAAATTGTGAAAAATGTTTCTATTGCTCATAATAAACTAGTTTTCCTCGCTGATGGATTAGGTTTCTTCTGGTTCACAAAATTGCATCTAATATTTCACTACACTAATCTGAAATATCAACTGATTACAAATTCTAGAAATCCAGAAAAGCAACTACTAAACAAAAACCTCTAAATCAAGCCAAAACATGGAAGTGGATGTAGTTTTTTTATGTAATAGCTTTCATTTAAAAAAAAAAATTGAAAACAAAAAGAAAAATAATGTTCATACAATGAATATCACCAAGTAAACAAGTGTAGGCACCAAGATTCCTACACAGTGAAAAGTGGTAACTTTTGATATTATTAAGCAATTTAGACACTGCTGGCAAATTCCTACTAACCAAGGTAATCTAATTTCTGTTGCTTTTCAACCTAAATTGATTTTTTTTCTTTTAGCCGTTCTAGTAATTGAACAAATTTATACAACTGTGATGGGATTTTACTTACCACCACACAATGCATAAAATCCTCTATGAAGACAAACTATATTACTTCATAAAACTGCATTTTTGTTGTAATTAAACAAATTGTATTTAAACTTGCTCAGTGCTTCTGAAACAATCAATAGCATTTTGCTATAAGCTGCACTTCACTTGCAGGTGTTAAGCGTTTGGTTCCTTCATTCGATCAACTTTTTTTTTTTCCTTTAGAAAGCATTTATTTGTCAAATATAGGAGGATTTTTGTAAGCTTTTTTAAAATTATTGGGTAAGAATATATTTTAAAATATCTAAAAAATACATTTAGTCAGATAAATGATGTAAAAATTTGATTTTTAAAAAAGTATTTTTTTGGTTAAGACCTTCCTTTTGTTATCACACCATGACTCACCTAAAAAATAAGTACTTAAACTGTTGAAATAACATTACAGGATTGCCAGTTTATGACATGTGCTTAACAAAACCTACATACAAAACTCAAAATACCAAATAAAATTTAGGAATAAAAGACCCTAGTTACACCTCTAAAAGTTATCACACTAGGCCAAGATATCATTTTAGGATTGAAAATATACAGTTTCAATAATTAACTATTTACCTGTATATTAAACAAAATGTTTCCTAAATCATTTTCTTAAAGCACTTAAAAATAATAATAATCACTACTTGACCAATCTTTAAGAGCATCTTAAGTAACAAAGAATTCAGAAAATAGTCTCAATTTATTTTTCTGATCACATCACCTCTGATTATAGTAATCTAAGTGATTAAATACTTTTCAACCTTTCAACCTTCAATCAAGAATTATTTGAAGACATAAACATTGGGTGGGGCTCCAGAATTAGTATTATGGAACAGAAGTTAAGGCATCTCTGATTTTAATCTGTCCTTGAAATAGAAACATTTAAATCTTTGTTGAAAATAGTTATAAAATAGTTATGGAGTTAAGTAACATGAGCTAATATTTAAATTACAGAAACTAACATGGCCAAAACATTAATAGGATTTCAAGTTCTTTTAAGGGTTAGTAGCTAAAGTTGCCATTTTGGGCGCTTTATCAAAATCATCAATTTGCAGAGTTTTTAGTTAGGCATACTAGCCTACCTAAATAATCTTATGAACCCATTTATAATTATGTGTTCTATTTTTAACACATATTACCTTAAAAATAATTGCACTTTTGTTTTACATGTATCTTTTCTGCAGAAAAGCAGGAATGTGTCAAATGTGAAGCCAGCCCTTCAAGACTCAAAATCAGATACAAAGAATTAAGAGGCAAAGGTGTTAAGTCTTTGAGGAACATTTCTGTTAAAATAGTTAAATTCTTTCATTCCCAAAACCATATTTCATTCTTACTCTAATTACATCTAATCTGTGTTCCTTAAATATCAGTAACGGAGAAAGTGGTAAAAATTTTTGTTAAAATGAAAACAGGTTTCTCAAAGGTAGGACAAGTGTTTTTAACTCATAGATTGAAACAAATTGTAATACTTCCTTTATTCCATGCCACACCTGTTAATAAACTATTATTTAAATATTTATTCACAAAAGTTAGGTCAAATAAATATTTTGTTAGAAAATAAAGCAATAATATTTTATTACTAAGGTTTGCATATTTCTAGTTACCTCTTGACCTTCATGACAGCTGAATTTTAGTTCTCATACACCCATATTACTTAAGACACTAAAATACTATTTTAAATTTTTTAATGAAACATAGAAAGCTTTGGTAATGATCAAATAAAGATCTAACCTTAAGTAAACCTTGGTTTTAAAGTTCTCCTCTTGTTCATTTTAAGAAAGGAAACACCCAGAAGCCTGGTGTTAACGTTTCTGTTGATTGTGAAAACTGCAGCAATAAAAACTCCAACTGCTTGTCTTAAATTAAGACTTGTAGTAGTGCATGTGAGATCTGTATATTTATATTAGTTTTTATAACATTTGGAAGTTTTGTTGTCTGCTTTGATGTGTTAGTTCACTAATAAAGCAGTCAAATGCCTGGAATAAATTTTATTTATTGGAAATTCTCAAGTCAAAACTTGAAGTAATTGGTTTGTTCTACACCACATGATTCAATATTCTGAATTCCCCCAACTACCTGCTCCCAGAGCTATCTGTATTTCTAAATTCGTTTTGTTGCCCAGTGATTGAAAATGGCAGCTGAAGTGCTTCTACAGCATGTTAATTTTTCTCTAAGTAGTCCAATTTTGTCATCTAAATGTTGAAATATCTTCTTTTCACTGCATTTTACACCTTTAGACATTTGCTGAATTTAGGATCACCACCATAAAATGAAGATCAATGTTTTCAAGACAATTTTTAGATTATCACTAAAAGTTCTAAAAGATGATATATTTTCTTTATAACACTCTGCATTCAAAGCAGACTAGTTAACAGCAACTTAAATGCAATAACAGCAATTACATCAATGTAGGTGTTTTTTTTTTTAACCACTAAATTACTTCTTAGATAAGTGAAGTGATCAGATAAACGATCATAAAATGATTTGGGGGTAATGATAAACAATTTGAATGGCAGTAAAAACAAAAATAAAAACCTCACCTTAATCTCAAAGAAAAAAATCACCATTCCTATTAAACTAAAGATGAAAATGTTGGGCAATTAATGATGGCTCTTCCTCATCTGAAACTGTCATATTAGAATTCATTTCCAATATTAAAATTAAACCAAGGAGTCTGAATATTAGTAAATAATCCAGTCTCCAAGAAAACAATATCAATTCCCATTCAAAGACAACCAACCCTCAAAGGTTAAACTCTATAAAATACATGAACTTACAAATCTCCAAACCTTCCATGAAATTCATTTTCATCTTAAAACTAGGTTTCAGAAAACTAATCCTTTCCTAATTGAAGATAAAAGTTATTCTCCCTTGACCCCTCTGCTCTCTATAAACTGACCTAAATGACCCAACTACTTGTTCTTACTTGTTTCTTCATTCATGGACATTGAGTTGTTAAAAGGAATTCAAACAACATAGCTTTATAAGAATGTAAAAAATACAAAGCAAATAAACGATAAATATTAACAAATATAGAACAACTTTGAGCATAATAATTCTGTTTGACAAAATACAAAAAAAAAAAATTTAAACAAAACTCAATATTGAAACAGAATTGCCTCTATTTAAATAGAATTCATAAAAATTTGGGTCTTTATCACCAGAAAACTTTTCCAACCTTCTACTTCCAATAGAAGTTGTGTTTTCATAAAGTTCATGTTGAGTTTTTAATTCTAAATGTCCTCCACTGGCTTTTTTCCCTACTAATTCATCAACTATTAAAGACATTTCCTATGCATAGAATTGTCTTTATCACACACACACACACACACACAAAAAAAAATGTTTTATAAGACTAATTAAAAACCTTTCTCATTTTACTAATATAACAAACTGAAGGCCCTAGAAAAGCATTAAGTTAGATGGAAAGGATTTCTCACTCTCTCTTCCACTAAAGGGACCCCAAAAGACAGGCAACAGTGACTATCATAAAATAAAAGGTCACCCTTTTTCTAGGAACAAACCATTTATCAATAGAAAATAATTGTCTTGCCACTTGCAAGGGATCCACAGCAATAGACAATGTTTTTGGCTCACATAATTACAAAACAGTAAAAGTTCAGAAACACAAGCCTGAATCCACCTCCCTATTTCTACCCTTTACAATTCTCATTGCCCTTTGGGCCTCCGCTTGGAAGCAAATGGAAGACAGGCTGAAGTTTTCTCAATTGAGCTGAAGCTAAGAAACCTTTGATATGCTAATAGTCCCCTTCAAACGGTAAGAATTCACACTTGCATTAATTCAAACAATTTGTGCAGAATGATGTGAAATGGCACCTCTTTTAGAGGCAACCAACAAAAGGAGAGAATTGGAATGTCTAAAGAAACTAAACAACAGAACATTTGTTCTGTTAGTATTCTTTCTATCATGCATAAATTTATTGGAGGGTGGAAGGAAAGAAAACAAAATATTCCACAACACACCTGAACTTAAGTAGAGTTTCTTATACAGTGTTTCTCAAGAATAATAAGGATACTAAATTTAAAGTTACAAAGTTACCTTTAGCTAGGTCAAAATAGTCCCATCCAACTTGGAACGTTACCATAGGCACCCCATAAACTATTTTATTTTTCCCCTATGGATGAATATTGCCTCTGTAGTGCCTATTTTTTAAAGTTTGCCCAAGATCAAACCTGATTTGGTAAGAGATTCCCCAACAGGTAATTATTTACCAAAAGGATGCGACTTTCTTCATTGTGCAACTTGAGGTGAGCAAAGAGCAAATTCGGTGGGACCAGTTCCAGAGAGAAACACTGACAGAGGAATGAATGAACCAACTACGTCCGTTAAACATACGCCTCTGGAGGGAAAGAAAGGAGAAGCACGCATAGTGTAAAAAATGCAGAAGAAAATCAAAGAATTGGGGGTGGAGTGAAGAGGCGACTGCCACAGAACCTGGCCTTTGTAACGGGAACCATATGGTTGGTGGCTGCAGCTCAGACGCTCCCAGGCTGCTTAGAGAAGCTGCTAAGCAGCCTGACACCTTTCAAGAAACAGGAGGAAAATATTTCCTCGGTCTGAATCTGAGACAGCACAGTTTGCATCAGGAAGAATGGAATGAGGGGGGGGCAAGAAAGAGGGAAAGACAAAGGGGGAGGAGTCCCTCGAAGACCGGGAAAGGTTAAGACGGATACCGCTGGATACTGCTAGGCTTGTCCCTTCAACTATGCATTTAGAGGACAAAGTAAAGGCAAAATTTAATATATATGTATATATGGAAGACATATATACATTCCTTAGCTTCTGCTCGGCGATACTTTGACCCTAAGTGAAGATTCCAATCCAAGCCCCGTAGTTCAGGGAAAGGAACAAACTTTACTGGTCCCAAGCGAGAGTCTTGCAAGCGCGCCTCCACACTGCAGGGGCGCTTTCGCGGTTTGGATTGTCCCGGCCCCTCTGCTTGGGGGTCGCCACAGTCAGTTAGTCCAAGAGTCTCCTCTTTCCTCGCGGTCTTCCCACGCCTGATTCTAGCAGCTGGCTCCCAACCCGGCACCCCTATCCTACAAATCAGGCTCCTCTAGGTTTCCTACACCAAAGGCATCCCAGGAGCCCACACCCGGTAACTTCTCCTGCAGGCCCAACGCGGCCCGCTGCTGCCCTCTCACTGCCGGTCCGGGAGGCTCTCTGCCCTCCCCGTGGCCCACCGGGTCCTTGGCTCCGCCACCCTCCCGCCCTGCCAGTCTTCCCCGGCAGCGGCTCCTAGCCGCCCCTAATCGTTGCCAGCCCCAACGCTGGCGCGGCCACATCTGGCTGCGCTTTGCTGTCATCCTCGCTTTTCCACATTACCTAACCACCTACAAGAAGAAACAACAACCCGTAACAACTCCTGCAAGCCCTCCCCCACCGTCCACTTTCCCTGAACTCGCTCCCAGGGCTCAGCCTCTGCGCTCCACTTACAGACCCGGACGGGTGTGCAGGCGGGAGGGGGAACGAGGGGGACTGCGCGCTCTCCGCCCGGCCTCGGCCCAGCACCTCCGGAACCGAGCTGCCCCGCGGAGGGCGAGTCTCACACTCCCCTCCCCATCCCGACTGTGAAAGGGCGAGTGGCACCTTCGGATCCCAAGCTTTTAAATTAAAAAAAAAAAAAAAAAAAAAAAAAAAAAAGCATGCTATGGCAGCTCCATTCTACAACCCTACACCGGCCCCACATAGTCCCCACCAACGACTAGTGCCTCGAAAGCGTTACACTAGATCCAGGAGAAAAGGAGCAGGCTGGACCGGACTGAGAGTTCTGCGTATCGATTTCTCCGGGGGGGGAGGGGGAGAGCTGCGAGCGCGGGTCTCCCCTTGCCCGGCGGAACAGAGACAGCAGAGCCCAACTAAGCCGCGGTTCCCTCCACCTCCAGCACCCACCCCCCAGGCAGGAGGCGCAAAGCAAACAGGTCTCCGAAGCCGGGCACAGAGGTACGATTGTTCGCTCCCGCGGCTCTTACCTCGGTCTGAGAGCGTGCCCCGGGGGAGGGCCGTCTGGCACGGGGGCCGCGCGAAGGGAGAGGCGCAGAGGGCAGCAGCCGGGTGGCTGGAGAAGGCCGAAGCCCTCCGCGAGCGGGTCGCCGGCTGCGGAGTCCGCGCGGGAGGCAGCGCCGCGGCTTGCCGGCCGGACACGGCCCCACGGCTCGGCGGGTCCTCCTGCTCGGCCGCCGCTGCCGCCTCCAGCCAAGCAGCCAGCGCCGGGCGGCTCCAGGGGTTAAGTCAACATTTTCCCGCAGTTTCCCACACGCCGCTCGGCAAAAGAGGTCTTTTCACACACGCGCACGCACCCCCTGACTGCACGCTCCCTTAGTAGAAAAACAAAAATTCGGGAATCAGAGCGAAAGGGGTGGTGGAGGCGAAAGCCTGACAGAGGTGCACAGACTTGGGAGTCCCCTCGAAGCGGCAGCCGCGGGAGGGGCAGGCGAGTAGACGCCCGCGGCACGAGGCCAACTCAGTTTGTCAGGCAGAGCCCCTCAGCCCGCCGTCCGCACGGGCATCCCTCGCGCCGACCCTGCGGCCCGGGGCAGGAGACAGCAGCGGCCCCTCCTCACATTTCGGATCTCCCGGCCGAGGTTTGAGCGGTGGCCGCTGCACCACGAAAGGTTGAAGACGAGAACTCAGGTTCGGGGAAGCAGGGAGGATCAAGGGAGAGTCACGCCACGCACAGCAACGGAGGGGAGATGCCCCCAACAATCCCAAAGAATTCTCCGGTAAGCTCCCGATTTTGCTCCAGCACCTCTGCGTGTGTGTGAGCGGAGAGAGAGTGAGAGGGAGAGAGGGGAGAGAGGGAGAGGAGAGGCACAGAGACGGGGGAGTGCGAAGTCCTGACACAGACTCTCGGAGAGGTCTGAACTGGAGTCACCTCCAGCCTCCTCCTCCTCCTCCCCACCAAATCCCCACCTACCCCCCTCCCCACCGGAGTTCGGCTAATCATATAAACATATTAGCGTGTACAGCAGCAAAGGACAAATCTCTCCCTCCTGATTTTTCCAGCAAGGGGCTTGGGCAAACTCAAAGAAGATTACCGGCAGCTAAGTACAAAACGTGGAGCAGATAATCTATAACTCATTGCCGCCCAATGGCCATTTTCCACTCCATTTGAGCAGCTGCGGCGGCAGAGCGCCCAAGGAGGGTGGGGGTGTCGGGGAGGAGCGAAGGGGACACTTACGGGCTCGAGCCTTTCGGGTTTTGGTGGCGACGGCAGAGCTGCCGCCCGAGGACAGGCCGGCCCCGGCTCCGCCGGCGGGGCGGCCGCAGGGCTGTCCGGGCGGCGGCGGCGGCGGCGGCGGCGGCGAGGGACGCGCGCTCACGGCCACGGAACGCGCCCGGGAGGCGGCCTGCTCCGGCTCGTGCCCCTCCCCTTCCCTCCTCACCCAGTCCGCTCGCGTCCCCCCCCCCCCCCCCCGCGGCAGGTCTCGGGGCTCCGCATCCAGCCTCCCCCCCCCCGCCCCATCAACGCACCCATTCAACCTCTAGACGCCCCACCCCGCCCCCCCAAACTCCACTTACTGCGCGCCTGGTCCTCCGCGCGCTCTGCCGGCGCACGCTCTCCATCCTGTCCACACACACGCACTTTAAAAACATTTATTTTATTTCTGGAACTGGGTGAAGGGTATTCAGAAGAGTGCGGCGGAGCGCAGCTCTCCAGCATCAGAGGCTGGGCGCAGGGGGTTGGCCAGCGGCTCGGGGTCCCCCTCCCCTCTTCCTTCCAGGCCCTGGAGCTTTCTCCTAGCCTGGACTTCGGGGAAAGGCGCCCAGGATGCGTCTTTTACCCACCCCGTCTCCAGGTTTTCTCTTTTCTCCACGTACCAAGCCGGAGGCCCTTAAACTTTTAGTTTCCGCAGCCCTCCTTTTGTGTGACTGCTCGGAGGAGAAAGAACGTCTGTTCGCCGCGGCTGCCTCCGACCGGCTGCGGCGCGCAGGGGACGCTCCAGGGTTAATGCGTCTTTGATACCTGAGATTTCCGGCGCGCTCGTTAATGAAAGTTACATTTTTTTAAATTGCGATGACTTTTTCTTTGTAGTTACATTGAGCTAGCTAAACTTTGACTTTATTGACTATATTTCACAAGAGCGTTTTGTTTGTTTTTGATTAAACTCACCAGGATAAGCAACGGAAGGAAAGGAGACTACAAGGCTCTTTACTCCAAGTATATTCATAGTGCTGTTAGGTCTGTTTCCCTCATTTCCTTACATTGAAACTGCTTTTGCTCTTGTCCTCTGATCACACTTCCCTGCCCCTCTCTGTTGGCAGTGTCAGCGGACAGCCAAGCAGAGCAAGACCCAAACTGAAGGGAACAGACCACTACAGGAAAAATCACATTGGAAAAAATATATATATAACCCAGTTAATTGTCTTATACATACGAAGAAAATCAAATCTTGAATTTTTTTTTATTTCAAAATCTTTGAGCTGAAAACAAGTTTTCAGGTTTATTCATAAACCACTGATTCTACTAATGAATGAAGCCATTTGCTTTAGTTTTCAGGAAAAACTGATTTTCCAAGATTTAAAACCTCTAGAAAAAGGATGAAACTTGATCTTCTTTGCTTTCAGAAACAATATGTACTTTTTGTTTCTGTGGGTATGTTGCAGTCATCATTCTTGAGAAATCATTCCAAACAATGTTATTAAAATGTCAACAGTAGATTGTTCAAAAGACACAATGATTCTAAATACCTATCAGCATTTTGTCACAAAGCCAGATATTTTTAGTACAGAAGTTAATCCAACTATTGGTCAAGTTTGTTCTTGACTTGCATGAAATCATAAGTTAAATGTACATGTGTCCAAATAACTGGAACTTGCTCTTTTAGTCAATGCATTATTATTCTCAAATTAAAACAAAAATCTTGACTAATTCAGTTTCTTCTATTTGATCTTGGTATTTTAACATTTCACCATTTTAAAAAATAAAAGGAGCAATTCAGAGCATTTGTTCTTTAAACTACAGGCACACTTCAGTTTGGAATTTCTTAGATAACATAATTTAAATATTACCAGACACGATTCAAACTAGTCTGGAAAAAAAAAAAAAAAGTACATTTATGAAGACCTGGTGTAAAACCTTATAATGTACCTAAGTTTTTACATATGGCAAAATTCACAAATACAACAAATCTACCTTGCAATATTGAATCAGACTACTTAGTTGAAAAGAAGGCAGAATTGGAATTCATAGATCTCAGATGTTATTTATATCACAGTTCCCTTTAGCCCTTATAATTAATTTATTTGGAATTATAAAACATAGTATGTCAGACTAATAATTTGATTATTCAAAAAAATGTTGCCCCTTTCTTTTGTTCATCTTGAACATCATCTGGGCATAATTCACAAGGAGCCCCAATGAATGCATAGATCAATCTAATCCTATTTCCTTTTGGAAAGCAAAACTTAGGCTGAAGTTTTTATTAGTGAGCCTAGTAAGTAATCAATAGACATTTTTGCCTGAATTAAGCTGCCCATATGTTGGCTCATTTACTTATTTATTTAACTCTCCCAGAAAGAATCTAAGAACCCACTGTCTACATTTCATAGGTCTGACATTCTTTGATGTTCAGAACATAAAGTGAGTCACTTCCCACTATGTTCCTAAACAGACAACAGTCACAAAAAAAAAGGAGACTTAGAAGGGGAAAGAACTTATCAGAAGACAGTTAAAACTATAGAGAGTGGAAAAAATTCCTATGCAAATTGCAGATCTTAATGTAGTTAGATATGAATTCTAAAGAGTTCAAAGGGTTCAACACTTTTTCCTAAGAATATAATAATTTGCTGTTTTTTTTAAAATTATGTCCAAAATTATTCTCTCTTCAAGGTGTTTTAAGTATGAAGCAATTTTAATGCTTTTTTTTTCTATTTATACATAATACATTTCAAATTTCTTAGTATATCCATAAAGAAAAATTGAAAGCATTCAATTATTTTGATACATTCAAAATTAAGCTGTTAGCCACAAATCTGCCATTACAAAGGAACACCTAAATGACATACTCCACAGAGTATGTCCACATCCCCAAAACATAGTTTACCTGACACTTCATGACAATTCAAAACATAATTTATAACAATACAGGTGTTATGGTAAGGGAAAAAAAAAAAACAAGAAGCTTAATAATATCTGCAGATGTGAGCATGTTAAGGAAAGTTAGAATATGTTCTGCATTCCCTACAATCCAATCAATTTAACTACTCAATCTAAATTATTATTTAAGTAATGGCAAAATCATTGACTTATTCATAATACTTGCTAATTGTTTTTAAAAATAAACCTACAAAGGACAAAGGAAACACCCATTTCCATTTGTTTTATGTTAAATCAACATCTAACCACTCATGGTGATTTCATTCAAAGAAAACAGAAGGAACTCATTAGCTTATGTGGTTAGAGAGATTGATGGGCTTCAAGCATTTTAACCATACATGTTTTTTCCAACTGTAGAAACTCGTGTTTTTAATTTAAGCAACTTGAAGAAACTAAAGATTATTTTATTCAATGGGCTTATGTATTTCTGATATAGATAGTATGCTAATTTTAAAATTTATTTACCCTCCAACTATCTTTATTTAAAGGGAAGTAATTAGGTATTTGTCAAAACAGAACATGAATAATAATAGTTTAGGAAACGAATTAAAGAACCTAAAGAAGTTTGGAGATGGACATTATTGCAAAATACTGTGATTAGAGTAAGTCAACAAAATGGTAGCTTCTTCACACTAGCAAACTTAGATATATACAAGCCAGTGGTCTAAAAAGGGGCTGCTCAGTGGTGGGATGAAGAAAAGATATTGGGAATTGACTGAGGGTGGAAAATTTCCAAGTTTGAACTATATAGATGTTGAGAAGTATTAATGAGGGAAGATTGTGTCTATTTGAGGGAGCATAGTTTTGTCTGTGATTAGAGCTTGTAAAAGTTTTCAAAAGAAACAAACACCAAAGAACAATAACAACAAGAAGAACAAAGTGAAATTACTCTTACACTGTAATTCAGAAATAGAAGTAAAATCAACTAATTTTATCCTAATTTTATATCCTAAATTTAACTCAGGTCCCTTTTCTTCCTCATTACTGTTTGATAACACTTGGTAGTGAAACTAGTTTTCCCTACTCTAGAAAATGAACTATTTTAAAGGTCTAGAGCAGATCAAAGCAATATATGAATACCAAACTCAACTAGAACTGGTTGGAAGTTGCTAGCTTTGTTTTTCATTTTGGCTTTACCACACATGTAGGCTGAAAAGAAATAAAAACTCATTTTCCATGAGAGCAGAAACATATGAAAGCATTTGGCAATACCAGTAATTTTTTAACTATTCTCCCAGCTCTCTAGGCTGAGTAAATTTTGTTCAAGGTCAAACTTTACCCAAAATGTAGAGTGTAGTCATAAAAGTACAGATAATTTAAAGTACAGTATACATATGATTATGGTTTGCTGTGCTTAAGGACATTGTTTATAAATATATAATCACACATACTATTAATAGCCATCATTTTGTAATTAATACTTTTTTAAAATATCTACCACTACAACTGGCTACATGACATTTTCTGTGTTTCAAGTGTTTAAATACATATAATTGTATATAAAACATAATTTTTTATACATTACAATTATGATACTCAAAAGCAGGCAAATTTAAAAAGATATCCCTCATAATCATGACTCTGATTATTTTTTGTTATGCAGAGTTTTGCACAAACTTTGAATTAGTCTTTGCCATAGATTGTTCCCATAACTCTTGTTAATCTCTACACCTTGAGGATTTTCTATAATTGGGTCTTATAGATCTTCTTCTATCAATGCTCTGTCAAACCAAGAAATGTAACTGTAAGAACGCTTTTTATAAAAGCTATTTATACTAATTTACAATCATTATTTTGTTCATGATAAGTACTCATAATCAAATGTTTTCTTATTTAAAATATGTGATTTAAAAACAAACCTCCCAGACTGGAGCTGAAGCTCAGTGATAGATCGCTTGCCTAGCATTATGTGAAGTGCTGGTTTCAATCCTCAGTACTACATATAAATAAATAAAATAAAGGTATTGTGTCCATCTACAACTAAAAATATTTTTAAACCTCCCTATCTCCTTTTAATGTGCAAACCTCTACCCCTGTAAACAAAGAAGATGAAATGTCTTTAAACTTTCTTTGAAATTATTGAAGATAAATTGAGTAACCTAAAATTACAATTTTTTGTTTGAATGTGCAGTTCTTGGTAAAGTATAATGCATTGCTTTGGTGTAGAACAAAGCAAAGAGAAGGCAAATAGTAGAGGTAACTCTCTATCAAATCTGAACCCTTAAAGGTAGCCAAATAGGAATTGTGCAGAATAGTCAAAATGGAATTTTTAGTGCCTCCGGGAATATGACTTTGATTATTCATGTCATATTTTGTTATAGTATGGCAAAACTTGCTAAAGGCAGTTAAGAGTCACAAAACTAGTTCAAATGCCTTCTTTGGATTTTAGAGAGCCAAAGCTATAATTATATCATACTTCTAGTGTAGTAAAAATACATTAAAGTTTTCATAATTATACAGCATGAAATAATAATTGTAATACGTCGTAGCCTTAGTATTTTTTAAACACCAAATTTGTTTCATTATTGAAAATATTTTATGGTTGAAAACTGTGTAATATGAGATGTTGACCTTGGCTTTGATTGATCATGTAAATTAGGTGTTACACATTTTCATTATTTTGTTTTCTAATATGACTGTTTTTGTTTGTTTTTGTACTGAGGATTGAACTCAGTGATGCTGTACCACTGAGCTACATGCCTAATGCTTTTTTTTTTTTTTCATTTTTAAACAGGGTCTCACTAAATTGCTGAGGCTGGCCTTGAACTTGCAATCCTCCTGCTCCCACTGGCTTCCCAAATCGCTGGGATTGCAGGCATGATTGTGATTCTTTTTACTCCACTCTGTAGCTTTATTTTTGAAGGCTTTCATTTGTTGTGCATATTTTAGTAAAAATAAATTTGTCTGAACATGTAGGAACTAGAACAGAAATTTGCAAATTAAAATGCTGTCTTTTAGGCCCAGTTCTCCTCAAGTCACATAGTTTCTTGATAGGATAATAGAATGTTTCTATCTCTATTCTCAAGAATAATTTAAATCTTTATGGTTCAGTTTTTTTTGTTGTTGTTGTTTGTTTGTTTGTTTTGGTGGTGCTGGGGATTGAACCCAGGGCCTTGTGCATGAAAGGTAAGCACTCTACCAACTGAGCTATGTCCCCAGCCCTATGGTTCAGTTTTCAACCCATTATAGTTTTTTACAATGCATTCTTAGGGTCACAATGAAATCAGTCACTCAGGTCCTAGACCAAACAATGATATATAATAGGCATATGCTTTTGTGATAGGTAAAAGTAAGTATTTTAGGTAAAAAAAGTGAGTTTTCTCTAGAATTAGCTTCAAAATTTAAAATCACATTAGAATATCATTTATACCTCAAAAGAATATTGAAATTATCTTATAGTGGTAAGTTTTTGGTTTTGTTGAGTGATATTTACTGAAGAAAGTATGGGGAAAAAATTAGGCTAAAAATAAAAATACATAAATAACCTGTTCAGTAACTCTACATTAAAAAGATACTGCTGAACCATCACCTGGATATTCTTTGAATGCTTTTGTTTTGGTGATGGAAATGTGTTTTACCAAATCATCCATACTCTTTTTAAATTATCCTGCTTACCAAAATCACAAATCTACAATATAACTCAAGAGGATGATTAGTATATTAAGAGTGCCCACCATTATTTTGGAAATGTAATTTAATCTCTGACCTCAGTTTAATTAGGACTATGTCCTTAACTACTTGAATTAGTGGCCCAAATTCAAATCACATATTCTTGGGGCAGGGAGTTGTTTGGTTGGTTGTTTTGTTGTTGTTATTGTTATTGTTTGGTTCTACAAAGCAGAGGATTGAACCCAGAGCCTAAGGCAGGCTACAAGTCCTCTACTACTGAGTTACATCCCCAGCTCTCAAGTCATATTTTTAATTGTTCAGACAGTATAAAATATACTGCAAGAAAAACTAATTTCCTGCTTATTATCTAATGATAATTGAGACACAATAATTCATTATAATACTAGGGAATTGCTGTATGCAGAGTGGCATGTCTAAAAGAAAAAGGTGATGGGTATAACAAGAAAAAATATTTATAGTTTGCTAAAATAAAATTAGAAAAAAGTTGAGGATAATTGCTGACTATAAAATGTAAATATTCATGGAACACAAGAATATGAATTATTTTTAAATATGAATCCCAGGAAGGCTATCATTTCTGATTTAAAAATAAAGTTGTGTAATCTAGTAAGGAATCTGAAAAATATCTACAAGAATGAATTTTGACATTTTCATGTAATTACTCAATATTTACTTTCTTTCCAATGCCCTATTTCAAAATGATTATATACATGCACATATATATAAACTTATGGTTATATGATTATATATGTATAATGTACACTTATAATTACATATATGTTTATTTTATGCAGGTATAGATCTGAGATGATAATGCTCACATATATGCATATATTGAATATTTTTATTCAGGAATAAATCATGTAATATCAAAAATAGATACTAAGTTGAAAAACTATTTTTAACTGCTTGGGTAAATTTATAGATTATCAAAATTTGGAAGTAAAGTATTTTGTACCTTATAACCCAGGGAAGTCTATTCCTGCATGAATTTTCCAGTTAATGAAAGAAGTGTTTAAATACTCTGTAGTTAGATTATTAACTTCTACAAAGCTGAAACAGATGTGTGTCTTAATATACCATTAAATTTATGATATACATAGAACCCTCACATAGAGCTGAGCAGAGGCCAATGATTCTAATTTGCTCTAGATTTATAATAACCTGATCTGGTTTTTGTAAGTACTGCAACACTTTAAACAAAATTAGAAAGCAGTTGTGCTTTGTGTGATTAAAGATGCAATTCCCTTTGGGGTAATGAGAAAAGTTAGAACATGTTTCTTTCTTTATGGATGTTTCTATTATAAACAAAAGTGCCATACATTATATATTTTTGTTACTATGATTTCCTTGTTTTTAATTACAAAATAAACCAATTGAATTTCAGCAGAGTCTCAAATTGAAACTATGCCAAAATTTAGCTGAAGAATGTGTACTGAGCTTCATAAAAATCTTTAAATTTTTTCCCAGGGTCTTAAGGTCTCGTTATACAAATGCCAGTTCACAATCATTTTGTACAACAAAACATCTTTCTGGTTCAAATCTACGCAGTAGAAAATCTTGAGTGCCAAATACATTTCAAAACCTAGGAAATGATGTGAATAAAAGTGTTCAAGAATAGTGACTACTGGATTCATATGTTACAATTAGAAAAAAAAATAGTTTTTTTTTCTCATTATAAAAATAATAACATTTAGAGCACATTAATTAAAACTTGGGTTCTACTTGGTGAATTATTATACATCAGCTCCTAAACACAAATCATTTTAAATACTTTAATTCAAATACTATTACTACTGTTTTCTTTAGAAAGTCAGATAATGTTGGTCTAAATATAATTGTAAACATATATGTGCATATTTATGTATACAGAAAATAAGTATACACAAAAGTATTAATTCATTAAAAGTTTATCTCTTATAAAACCTTTATTAGCCCTTGAAGTCTTTGCCACTTCATATAAAATGATTTATCTTTTGAATAACAAGGTTCCATTAATCTGTTTGACAAAGGAATTTTTAAATCACTTAAATAATTTATTTGAATGAATTATTTAAATTCTGTAAAATATATATATGCACATGTAAATGTATATATCTGTGTCTATATATTTGTGGTCTAGCACAGTATCACAAAAGAAATACAAAAGAGAATTCAGAATACATTGTCCTTGATAGCAGCAGTGTAACTTGGTGTTACTGCCCATGTGTTCTCTGATCACCCACTGTTTGCATAGGACCCCTGTTAGAAGGCTATTTATGCTCCATTTGGCAGACAGAGTGATTTAATGTCAGAGAAACTTGCACATTGTTTTCTATATGCATTTTTAACTTTGCATTTTTACTGAAATTGTAGGCTGACGGTTTTCAAAATGTAAGAATAATAAAGACAATTATTCATCAGAGATCGAAATCCTGCTTTCCTCAATCTAGTGCTGTGAGTGCTAATGGAAAGTGGTAAACATACTCCTTCCCAGAGAAATAAATCATCTGTGGATAAAGAGGGCAAATATTTATTAAAAAAAAAAAAAAGAAAAGAAAGAAAGAAAGAAGGATATACATATAAAATTATGAAGACATAAACAAAACTAATTAGGAGATAAAGATATAAAATTCCTTCAAATAGAACTTATTCTTGTTATTCTTCCTGTGAAAATGTATTTTTACTCATAAAATTAATGAAAATGATTGAATAATTCTTCAACTATGGTGAGGTTATAGAATAAAATATGTGACAGATTCTTATCAATTTATTTTTAAATGTGCAAGAAAATTAACTTTCATTTAAGTATCTCCATCACTACACATAATGATATGTATCTGTTCTTTTGTCCTGCTAGTCTCTTTTTTGAGGGGAGACTTCATCCAGTTTTCTTCCCTGTGTGTGTACTCATCTCTTTATTGTTTTAGGTTTTGTTGGGTTTATTCAGTTTTTATTTCAGTTCTACAACTGATCCTTTTGACAAATTCCTTTAATTTACCAGAAAGTTCCTAATTTTACATATAAAAATCTCTCTATTTGTGGCATTTCGTAAATTTGGAAGCTGCCCTCTTCTCTAGTCCTTTTCTCATCTAACAATTCCATAAACCCAGCTATCAGATTTTTTTTTACTTATTACCCTTGACACTTAAATTTTAGGAGGAAGGCATAAGAAACCCTCTGCATTTTAACACAACTTTAAAAAACCCTGATCTATCCTAGTAGGATCATTTTTTTTTTTTTTTTAACAGGTAATCAACCCAGGGGTACTTAGACTCTGAGCCACAGTCTGTTTTTTATGTTTTATTTTGAGACAGGGTCTCGCTAAGTTTCTGAGGCTGGCTTTGAACTTGCAATCTTCATGCATCAGCCTCTTGAATGGCCAGGATTACAGGCAGGAGCCTGCTCTTTTGGTGAGTCATGGCCTTTTTAGGAAACAACAGTCTTTTCTTTTTTTTTTTTCCTTGCAGTACTGGGGGTTGAACCCAGAGGTGCTCTATCACTGAGCTACATTCTCAACCCTTTTTATTTTTTTATTTTTTGATACTAAGTTGCCCTAGCTGGCCTAGAACTTGGGATTCTCCTGCCCTGATCACAGGTTTGCACTACCACAACACCAGGCAACAAGTCAGTAAAAGGTCATTTTTTTTTTTTAAGTCTCAATTTTTACATTTGGAGGGGAAAAAAATAAACTACTAAAACATCTGCTAGGCAAGCACTTGCTCTACCATCAGTCCACATTCTTGGAACTAGGAAAGGCTATCTACTTTGTATGACACGACAAGTAGCAGTATTGGATATTATTCAGAATGGCAATGTACCAATCATCACACTGAGGTAATTTTGAAACCCACTACCTATTCTCAAAAGCTTTTTGGATAATAGTGGTCTTTTCAGTGCCTAGCTATAGTTGGCTGATAGAAAGTATTTATGAAATAAATAAATTAGAACCCTATAATCATGAATATCATTAAAATATTTAACTCAATATTAAAGCTACTTCTTGTGCAAATATTATATAGCACTGCCTTTTGTTTTGGTACTGGGGATTGAACTCAGAGGCACTCTCGATGACTGAGATGACTGAGCCACATCCTCAGCCCTATTCTGTATTATATTTAGAGTCTCATTGAGTTGCTTAGCATCTCACTTTTTTTGAGTCTGGTTTTGAACTAGAGATCCTCCTGTCTCAGCCTCCTGAGCTCCTGGGATTACAAAGTTTTTATGTGTGTGTTCTTTTAGGTAAACAGAAGCACATATGGAGGCAATTTGCTGAAGGACTTTCTAGTTTTTACTGTTAATTATTTTACTGAGTGTATGTGTGTATGTATTTGGGTGCAGGTGAAAATATCTCAAGGAAGGCAAGAAGTTAAAGCATTTTTGTTAGTGAATTTGGAAAAGTGGAAATGTTAGCTGACCATTACATTTTACCTAGGTCAGCCCTTCCTTCTCCCCTGTACCTTTTCTGTCCCAACAATTTAAACAAGATAAAGATAAATCCAGGGAACCTCAAAAATTAAATTCAATGAGACTTTTCAAGGGTTATGCTTTGCACCCTAACATTTTGGATTTAAGGCAAAACATGTTTGATGAATATACATTATGCAAAAAATACCATATTTCTTTCTTAGCTCACTTATGACTCACTGAGCTCTCAAAGCCCGAAACCCTACCTCCAGGAGCCAAAAAACATTTTAACCAATTTTGTCCTGCCAGATACCAGAAAATTATATTAATGTTATCTTAAAGAGTAAATTAATTAATAGGAATTTCCAAGGAAGGAGATGTTCTGATTTTCTGCTGACACTTTAAATGTATTTTTTGTTGTTGTTTATGTTTTAAAATCCCGAGTAGTACATAATTCCTGAAAAAAGCCTTTGTGCTCACTGTAGTAACCTTATGGAAACACTACTCTCCTTTAGTTAACAATTTAATGAAACTTTCATTTAAATGGTATTTTCTTAATTCTATTTGAGAATACATGAACACCACCTGCCCTACCATTTTATTAAAGAATTATCTAGACAGCTTTCCTGTTAAAACTTTATTGGAAGAATTGTGTTGTTAATTGTTGGGGTACAGTCCATTTAAAAGAAAAGCATCACAAATAACTTACTGTGTAGACTGGAAATGAATGCCCATGATTGGTTCTGCTTCATTTATTCATTTCATTTAATTTATTTGTTTACTTAGTGACACTACTGAGGTTTGAACCCACGGGTGTTCTAACACTGAGCTACACTTTTAGCCCTTCTTTTTATTTTTTTTATTGAGGGGTCTCAATAAGTTGCTCAGATTGGCCTCAAATTTTCCATCCTCCTGCCTCAACATCCATAATACCTGGACTAACAGGGGTGTTCCTCTACCCCTGGCTGCTTCCCTAATAATAGAAAACTTTCCTTCCTTCTTTTCTTAAACCTTTCCTCTTTCCTTCCTTTCTTTCCAGGGTTTGAACCCAAGAGCACTTTACTGAACTATATCCCCAGCCTATTATTTATTTATATATGAACAAGACCAAATAATCACTAAATTGTTGAGATTGGCCTCAAGCTTGCAATCCTCCTGCCTCAGCCTCCCCAGCACTGGGATTACAGGTATGTACCACTGTGCCTGTTTCTTTCTTTCTTCTTATTAAGCAAGGATCTTTTAAATGACAATAATAAAATTAAGCTTTTAATAGTCATAGTATTTATTTTTCATAGATTTTATCTTGTTTACCTTTTCACTTTTTCTACCTAATATAAAAGATATACCCAGTTCTTAAATTAAATAATTACTTCGACCAATTGATTTACTCTGTTCATATTTTAAAATATGAAACATCTTTACTATTATTGTTAACTCTTAAAAGAATATATACTTTGAAAAGGGGGACTTCTGGGCTGGGAATATAGAGAACTTGCCTTACACAAGGCCTTGGGTTTGAACCCCAGTACCACAAAAAAGTGGGAGGTATTTCTTGTCTTGATGCTTAGTAAGCATCTCATAGGAAAATACCTAGTTGAAGCCCTTTATAAATTCATTTGTTACCTAAAATTCTACAGTTCCATTCAGTCCAGAATTTGATAAATGCCATTTGAAGTCACTTTACTCTGCAAAAACTTTTAAAACACCACACTGAAGTGCTTGACACCTCTGTGCAAAGAAGTCACAAATGTTATTTTTTAAAAATATAAATGATATTGAAGATTTATCTTTTTTCTTCTCCCTTACCTTGAAAGAGGTCAGAAAATGACTGTATAAATAGTGTATAGTCACTTAATTTTGATTAATGCTAAATTTTAAATTTCTTTTTTTTTCTTTTTTAGAAAAATAACATAATTTCAAAGGTTAAAATGTCGACCAGACCACCTCAGTTTAGATCTCAACTTCATCATTTTCAAGTTATGTGTCTTTGAGCAAGTTAGGGAGTCTTATATTTAAATTAACTCTTTCTTTCCTCATTTATAAAAGAGGAGTGATAAATGCATATATCTTACAATGCCATTGTGAGGGTTATATGAATTAATACATATAGTGCCTGGCAAAAAATAACTATTCAAATATTTGCTATTATTTTGGTACTTTTAATAGCATAAAACAATTGAAAAATTTTCCAAAATGCCTAAAATTTTACAAGCTAATATGGAGCAATATTGACCATCCTAATTCAAATATATTTTAGCAAAGAATTTTCTTTTTTCCAGTGCTGGGGCTCGGCCCCAGAGCCTCATGCATGCTAAGCATGCACTCTACCACTAAGCCAAATTTCCTTTATCTTTGCTGAGAGCCACACCAAGAGAAGGGCTGTTACAAAATTGCCAGTACCCAGCAAAAACATGAGCTGATGATGAGACCGGAAAGGACTCACTAAATGGTGAAGCTGGTCAGTTACTTGTCACTCTATGCTTCCTGTCCTTCCCTGTTTTCTCCATCAAATAAGTTCAGTCCAGTTTAACTTTGATTATAAAGATGTCCTTCATGCTTAACTTGGTTGTACTACCTAATAAAAAACACTTCCAAAGACTAATTCAACTTTTTTTTTTTTTTTTTTTTTTTTTTTTTTAAGCTAAATTACCTAAGGAATCCTACACATTCTTCCACTGACTCATTCTGGCAAAGGTTCTTCCTAGGAAAGATAGCATCACAATGGCTTGGAGGAGAGGGGAGAAAAACCCATATGGTTAAGGAACAGTGGTCTTCATTTCCACCATCAATTCTAGGAATTAGCCCTTCCTTGTAAGGAAAGTAAGTCAGAGGAGAGAGACAATAGGCCCACTGGGTATAGCTAGGATATATAACTAGTTAACAGCTTGGTTCAGGAAATATTTGGCATTAATTTAATTTTATTTTTCAGTGCTAGAGATGGAATCCAGGGCCTTCAGCATACTAGGCAATCACTCTACCACTGAGCTATTGTCCCCAGTCCTGACATTAATTTTTTAAATGTATATCCATTTTACTATAGACCACAAAATGAATTTTGGCAGTAGAAATTATCCCCTCATTAATATAGTGTACAAATAAAATAATAATCTTGACTTCTTTGTTACATGGAGTTAACTCTTCTTGGAGCTGCCATTTTGTGTTTTTACTGAATTTAATTCAAGAGGAAGAGGAGAGCAGGGTAGGGGATGAACATTAATCAAGTACCATCTATGTGTCAACTATGGTAAGGACATTTTAATATTACTTTATTTTAGGGCTGGCATTCAGCTGCCATGCACTGGCAGGGCTTTCTGGTAGTTTATGACCAGCATCTGTTCTGATCTATTGGTGCCCAAGCCCAAACATTTATACATTATTAAATATTTGAGTATTACCCCTACTTTACTCTTCAAAATAAACCTCCAGGGCTGGAAATGTAGCTCAGTTTTAGAGTGCTTGCCTAGCATGCGTGAAGCCTTGGATTCAATCCCCAGTATGGAGTTGGGGGGGTGGGGGTTTACTCAAAATAACCCTCCAGGGAGATGGGAACACTGGGAGATGGAAGGAGAGACACCACTGGGACCCCTGCCTCTGACTCCACCTGCTCCTCCCCATCCTGCCTCCAGGAGGTATTTATTCTTCTCTGTGACAGTTTGGATCTAGAGCTGGGAGAGTCCTTTGTTTTTAAACATTTCCTTCTGTGAAAGTGTCTAGGCTATGAGTATAAATTCTTCTGTATAGCACGTTTGATTTTTTAAAGTTATGTTTTTCAACCCTGGCAGCGGTGTCTCCGGCAGCTGTGTGGCCCATAGGGAACCTGAGGAAGAGAAAAGTCAAGCCAGGTATGCTACGCCTGCATGCACCTGTTCCTGATTCATGCGGCCGCCTGGATCCAAGTTTTGAATCCTTGGCTACATACATTGGGAAATAGCAGGTGTGCATGTAGTAGCTAGATGCCTGTCCATCTACAACCAACCAGAAACGCTATCAGTCCCGTGGTAAATAAATAAAACGTGAGACAGAAAGGTTAACGTGCCTAACAGTAAAACAAGTATTGGAAGCTGAATCTTTCAGATTCCTTTTAGAGCCTACATTCTGTCCAGGTACATTTCTTGTTTCAACTTTCTCTTAGCTGAAAAACCTGTTTCTCTAAAAGCAATCTTACATAGCAGCCCAATATATTAATGAAAAACAACTATGTTGGCTCTGATTAAAGCAAAATAGGGAGCAAGATTCACCCCCAGCTACATCCCCATCACTTCTGCAGCTCCTGCAGCCGTCTTCACAAAACTCAATATTGGCTCTTAAGAGTAGAATGGGGAAAAAACATTGACCTACAACGTGCCGCCACCCTCAGACCCACTCCACATTGTTCACCTTGGTAAATAATTCATTCAACAAACACACTGTGTAGCTATTGAATATGAGACTCTAGGAATACAAAGATAAATAAATACTGTCTGCCATCAAAAATCTCACAGAGAGAGGAGGAATAAAAAAAAAATAATAAGTAAAACAAAACAACCACTGATTCTATGCCTTTCTGTGTCAATTCTCACAACTGAAAGAGAAAGGGATGTTCTTCCTTTAACAGATGAGAAAACTAAAATCTGAAAGGTTAAGAGGATGTATTGTCATGCATCCCTGGAGGGATGCAGCAAGGATTACCTCCCGGGTCTCAGGAATGCCGGAACCTATCCTTTTTCATCTGGGGGGTGGGGGGCGGGGGATACAGCCTGCAATTTGTTGTAAAACTACAACAAAGTAAGCACATTTCAACACAGATTAAAATTTAAAATGCACCTCACTTAAATTAGAAGGAATAAAAATCCACAGAAAACTAAAATCATTAAATTATTATTATAATAATTTTCTTCTCTTCTCACAACAGCACTGAGAGGTAGAAGGGCAGATATCATTATTTCCATTTCATAAAAGTGGAAGTAAATCCCTGGGCTACTCATGGAAAGTCACACCATAGGAATGAAATTTTCTTACCTAATGTGTGTGGCGGGGAGGGTGTGGGGGGGCTGTTGAGCAGTTGTGATAAAATCCCTAACTAGCTTTGAGATCTTAAGCAAATGAAATAACATTTTTAGGCCACAATTTGCTCATGAGTAAAAGTATAATTCAATCAAATTTGATGATATTTAGACCAAGCCTGTTGGAAGGTAGGTGACTTGGCCTTGCTACTTAGAATCTATGACCCTATATGTAAATCCAAGAACTTATGGAGGGAGAAACACTAGAGGAAAATCTAGAATAAAATAAGAAACACAGAGATGAAATAGCATTATGTGACTATGTTACAGACTTTCTGGCCAGAAGGAGGAAAAGAAGGATTCTTTTCTACTGCAGACCACAAAACTGACAAGGCAGCAACATATCTTAGTGTTAGGGATTTTAGTCTCCCAGTATCTGCAGAAACTTTCATTCCTCAGAAAGCAAAACACTGACAATTTCTTGACTGGCCTAGCTGATAATTTTATTTCCCAGAAGGCAGAGTAAGCATTAAGGGAAACTCCTGCTCAGGACCCAATTCTGACAGAAACCAGTAGGTAAAATGGAAATGATTGGAACCTTGGGGAAAAGCAACCATGCGCTCTTACAGTTTGATTTAAGCAGTGTTCTGCCTATGCAAACACAAATGATTCTAATGAGCAAGAAAATGGGGAGGAAACTAAAGAAACCAGTGTGCTGCACAGGGACTCACTGACAGGCTCTGAATTTAAAACAGCATGCGCAAAAGATGGTAAAAGGGGACACATAATCAAGCATAAATATATGAAGGTAGCATAGACGTATAAAAATTCAGCAACACTAAAGCACAAAATGAACTGGGACTTGTGAAAGAGGCTAAAAAGAACCCAAAGTGCTTTTCCTTAGCATGAAATAAGAGGGAAGATCAATAAAGGAATAGGCCCATTTTTTTTTTGAACACATAAAATTCATTCATGAAAAAGAAAGCAAAGCCTCTTTATTCTTTTAGGTTTCTTCCCTGTTGACTCATTCATATCTCTGCTCACATGTCACTTCTTCGGAGATTGCCTTGACTGCCCTTTTAAAAATAGATCTTGGAGCTGGGGATGTTGCTCAATGGTAGAGCACTCACCTCACATATGAGGGATCTATCCCCAGCACCACAGGAAACAAAACAAAACAAAAAACAACTCACAGACCTCCAGACTTTTCTCTCTTTGTCGGGGAGGGGATTTACTGGAGGTCAAACCCACGGGTGGGTGGCTCTACATTCCCAGCCCTTTTTTGAGTTAAGTTCTTATTAAATTATCCATCTGGTCTTGAACTTGTGATCCTCTCGTATTATCGCTTCCTGAGTCCCTGGGGTTACATGCTTGAAGACTTTGCATATGCAATCACTGACTGCCATTATTTTACAGATGTAAGTATTTTCTCTCTTTTGCATCAGAATGTGGCAGGGACATTGATTTGTTCACTGCTGGATCTGTAGGACCCAATAAATATGTGTTGAATGAAGTCAAGACCATTAGATTTTGGCTAAACATGAAAAGACAAACAGATAAAAAGATATAGAGAAATTTATTGAGGACCTAGTAGGTATCAAACACTAAATATTTATACTCACTCAAGCTTTTAATCATCACAACACTATAAAAACATGCATTATTATAGGGTTGAATAATTTGCCCAGGACCACTCAACTACAAAAGTGTAGAGCTAGGACCTGAGCTAGGACCTATTTAGGTACAGGATCAAGCACTTAACCTATACACTGTACTGGGAGAACCTAACTGGTCTAGGGGCAAATGTGTCTCTTGACCTCAGTGAATTATTACCAGGGACCTTCTAAATGATATCATGGAGTGTTTAACTGATTACCTTTTAAAAATGGGGTGGGGGGTTGGGGGAGGCTAGGACAGAAATGCCTTATATTAAGAAAATGGCAGAACCTGGAAACTTTAGATCCTTGAAATTGTCATTGCTTGGTGGGTGGGGCGTAGATAGCCTACATTATATTTATAAGAAGTTTGTGAGCATTTTTGAAAAGTGGTTATTAGGAAAACATATAAGTTCAAAAAGGATAAGTAATTTAGCCCAATTTTATATATTCGCCTCTGTTAGAGTTAGCAAACCTGCATATCAGGGCTATGGAAATAGCAAGGCATTCAGTCTTCCTTTATACCTTTGTGAACCAGATGGAGAAATGTAGATTCTGGGATATATTATCATATTTTTGTAAGTGATTGAGTGATTGCTCCCAGTGGTGATGAACATATTTATCAATGCCTGGTGTGAACATATTTATCAATGAGTGAGATAAAGCTATAAGAAGGCATGACTTATTAAAAACAGGTTACATGAGAGAAGGAAGGCTTTGGATTATAAAACCAGGATGTAAAAATAATTAAAACATGGACAAAATCTAATAATATATAATTTGGTGGGAATATTTGTGAGATCCTGCCTTGGTACCCAAATACCAACAGCCCAAATTTGCTTTGAAAGATATGTGACTTAGCAGCAGGACTCATGGAAAAAAATAAAGGAGATTTACTTGGCTATGAATCAACGGAAAAACATGGTTGCAAAAACAAATACCACCAAACAGGAATAGATTAGACTACATTAATAAATTTAGAATATAAATAAAATAATGGATCTAGGCATGGTGGTACATACCTGTAATCCCAGCCACTTGGGAGACTGAGGCAAGAGGATACAAGTTCAAGGCCAGTCTCAGCAACTTAGTGAAACCCTTAGCAACTTTGCAAATAAAAAAATCAAAAGGCTGGGGATGTAGCTCAATGGTAAAGCACTACTGTGCTCATGCCCCTGTACAAATAAATAAATAATAAGAAAAAAGAAGAAGAAAATAATGGAGAGGTCTGGGGATGTAGCTCTTGTGTAGTATTGCAGAGTGTTTTCAGAGCATGTGTGAGCCCTGGGTCTGATCCCTAGTACCACAAAGAAAAAAGAAAAAAAAAAAAAGAAAGAAAGAAAGAAAGGAGAATATAATCTAATTCTGCTTTCAATTGTTTAGATTGCCATCTAAGAGAAACATTTAAGGAAGATGTGAATGTAAAGTTTATAAGATTTCCAAGATATATAGCTTGAATGGTCTTATATTTGATAGTTATATCTAAATAGTATAAACATAAATTTAATCATTACTCAGAATTTACTATTTTCTAGACACTATGTTAACTATTTTACACTAGTCAATGTTAGCACCAGCCCCAAGAAGTTCTAGGTTATTTTAATGTTATATGAGTAGAAAATTGAGACTGAGAGAGTTTAAATAATACAAATAAATAAATACTAACAAATGATAATGCTTACATTTGAAGGGAAGTCTGTCTCCAGTACCTGCTCACTTATTCTCTATCATGAATTTCTCCTACTAAATAGAAAGAAATCATATTGTAATACAGAGGCATATGTGTACATTTGTACATATGATGATAAAAATCACATAAAATAACAGAATAAAAATAATATGCAAGAAAAATACTAGAAATAGAAATATCAAAACATTAAGAATAGGAGCTGGGTATGATGATACACACCTGTAATCCCAGCAACTCCAGAGGCTGAAGCAGAAGGATTGAGACTTCAAAGCTAGCCTCAACAATGGTGAGGCACTAAGCAACTCAGTGAGACCCTGTCTCTAAATAAAATACAAAAAAAGGACTGGGGATGTGGCTCAGTGGTTAAGTGCCCCTGGATTCACTCCCCAGTACTGCTGAGAGCCATAGCCTAGTAGGAATGACGCATGGCATTTTTGGTTGAAAGGTGATGATAATGATTATGTTAAGATGTGCATTCAATTGGATATTAGACCTCTGCTGTCCTCCTCGGCGTGCTACTTTGGAACTCTGGAGGAGGGGGAACTTCCGGAGAGTTCCCATTGGTTGGGGAAATGCGGTAGGAGGGATTTCTGGAGGAGGGATTTCCGGTTGGTGTGGTGTGTCCCGGGAGAATGCTGCGTGCGTGGTGTTCGCAGGAGTTTTGGAAATAAAGTTTGTTCCTGCTTGAGTGGCTCGTGATTTTGTGCCCACCCAGACTGAGGCACAGTACCAAAACAAACAAACAAAAACCAATAAGAGTAGGTCCTGGGAAAATAACTATTTTCTTCTTTATCTACTTTCTTTAACTTTCCAGATCTTTCCTAACCCTATCCTAACTTAATGAAACTCTCACTACATTTTTTGAGTTAAAAAAAAATTCCTATAAGTATGTGGGAGAGGGATTCATTTTATTACAAGTGCCCCAAAGAGGCTGAATAAAAATACATTAAGGTATCATAAGGCATATTTTAGTTTAAAAACTGAACCACTTGTAGTCAGAATTTTTCAAAGAAAGAATACCTCGATAGAAGAAATAGTGAGTTCGCTGTCCCTAGAGATGCAAACACAAGTCTGGAAACACTAATATTTAATCATTGTTGGCTAATATATCACTTCATACTGTGGTCTTTTCAATCTGCTTAAGGGACTTTATGTTATAAATACATTTAATAAAATATTTGTTTAATGAACACATGAAACATTCAGAAGAGGAAAGTAGCCTACAGGTAATATTTGGTTTCAATACCAGCGTTTTATGAAGTGAGCGTGGACAGTGAAAGACTGGACTGAAAGCTGTCATGGTCATTGGTTTACTCAAGTCGCAGCTGACCCCTGGATATTGACACTGATCACCCAATAAGTGGTCCCTCCAGGATTTGCTATTGGAGCATGACCTCCTCTCATTCCAAGGTCAGGTAAGTGTTCCTCTTTTTTTTTCTTTCCTCCCTAAACCTGGACTTCTGTTATCTAAACTGAAAGCTCCGAGAAAGCAGGAAAAATGTCTCTTTAAAATTTTCTTAAATTATTTTTTTAGTTGTAGTTGATACAATACTTTTATTTTATTTATTTTTCTGTGGTGCTGAGGATCAAACCCAGGGCCTTGCACGTGCTAGGCGAGCGCTCTACTGTTTAGCCACAACCCCAGCCCCCAAATGTCTCTTTTTTATCTGCTCAGATTGTATATAATGCTTGATTCAATAGACACAAAGCAAATATCTATTGACTCTATCCGTTTGGCAGGTGTGTTCAGTAAGTTTTTGTTTTCTTACCTAAATATGGTCAAAAGGACCACCTTTGATTTCACATATAAACCATGGCAGAATTTACTTTAAGAGTTATTAATTATTTTATTATCCCTTGCTAAAATCATGCTTTCTTTTTTGAGTAGAAACCAAGACCCAAGGTTTCAGCATGGAGATATTTTTTTAGTTAGAGTAAAAAATAAGTTTGATTTTTCTTTTCAAGAAAGAAAATTGTCAATTTTTGTCAAATGAAAAGCGTATAAGTTAAATTTACAAGATAGGGGACCAGTCAAATTTGAAATATTATCTCCTCCTTTTCCAAGATAAACTCTACATGACATTGACCTATGGTCCTACCATACAACTTTTATCCATATTAATAGGGTTGGGTCACAAAATAATTATAATAAATTAAATGTTCTGCTATCTTTCCCCAAAATGTTCTTCACATAGTTGGAAATAGTGATGAAGAGGACATTGTAATGCTGAAATCTGCTTAGCAGCTTTACAGGGAACAAACTAGATAGGCTTCATTTGTTTTTGTGGGTTTTTAAATTTTTTTTTTTTTTTTTTGTAGTAGATGGACAATACTTTTATTTTATTTGTTTATTTTTATGTGGTGCTAAGGATTGAATCCAGTGCCTCACAGGTGCTAGTCAAGCGCTCTGCCACTGAGCTACAGCCCAGCCCTTCATTTGTTTTTGTTCTTACATATGTTAAAGCATCCTAATGACATTTTTGTAGCTTCTCAGAAGTTGGGCATAATATAACCTAGCACATACAACCTCAAGAAGAAAATTATTGAAATGCATAATCAATATAGAAGAATCACTATTTTACTTCAAGAAAGCATAACTAAATATATTACTAAGACAAAAACAAAAACTCATCAGATATTGTGATAATGAATGGCTCAGTAGGAATATAGAACAAAATGCAAAGTAAGAAGTTTGGGAGAAACGGTCACATGATCATTAATAAAATGGGGGAAAAAAGAAAAAAGCAACAACATTATTCACAAAGTTTACTTGGGAACATATTAAAAATACAAATTTAGCCAGGCGGGCACAATGGCACAGGTCTTAATCCCAGTGGCTTCAGACCTGAGGCAGGAGGATGGCAAGTGCAAAGCCAGCCTCAGCAACAATGAGGCTCTAAGCAACTCAGTGAGACCCTGTTTCTAAATAAAATACAAAACAGGGCTGGGGATGTGGCTCCCGTGGTTGAGTGCCCCTGAGTTAAATCCCCAGTACCAAAAAAAAAAAAAAAAAAAAAAAAAAAAAAACCTTTCTAGCCCACATGTTTGTATATTCTGATTCAATAGATACGATATGGTAGTCGAAAAAAAATATATAATTTTAAAATGTCATCCAAAATTCTGATGCTTAACCAAGTTTGGGAACCCTAAACAACACAGCGGAGATAAGCAGTCAGTACAGCGCAGATTTTGTCCTTAAGAATCTCACAATCCAAAGGATAGACTTCACAGACCCTGATGATTGACTAGCAAGCAGTGTTATTTCTCCTGAGGCCCCTCTCCTCTTTGGCTTGAAGGTAGTAGTCTTCCTCTGTGTCCTCACCTCCTTTGTTTATGAGAATATTAGTCATACTGGATCAGGACCAACCCCAATGACCTCATTCACTTTTACTACACTCTTCAAAGACCCTGTCTCCAAATACATTTATATTTTGAGGTTCTGCAGCTTAAGACATCAAGCAACATATGAATTCTGGGGACACAACTCAGCCCATATTCCCTAACCAGAAGTAAATCAAAACTGACCAACAGATACCTAACATGCATGGCACCTACTTGTAATCACAGCAACTTGGAAAGCTGAGTCAGGAGGACTGCAAGGAGGCCATCAAAAAATTGCCTTAGCAATTTACTGAGGCTCTAAGCAACTTAGTGAGACTCTGTCTCAAAAAATAAAACGGGCTGGGGATACGCCTCAGTAGTGAAAGCACTGCTGGGTTAAATCTCCAATACCAAAAATAGAAAAAGGAAAAAATTGTATCATCTTCCCCTAAATTTCAGTCCCTTCCTTCTCCATTGAGGCCAGATGAAAGCTGAAGTAGAAAGTAACTAGAAAATAATATTGCATCCAAGAATGTCTTCTTGATGGAGTCTCTATAGACAGCAGAAATTTAATTATCAAAATGCTGGTGCTTTGAACCTTAGCATAGAAATAATTTGGGGCAATCCTTACTCTGAGCTGCCTCTGAGGACAGTGTGCGTTCTGGTCAAGGCAGGTACTGACCCAGAAGTTCTTCCCAGTCCTTCCTCTTGTGATGGAAAAGGTTCTATATAACAGGTGTGACTCCTTCATTGCCTTCTGTGAGTTTGGGCATGGAGGAAAACCATCACAGAAGTTAATTTTCTTTATATAACTATAGTTCTCAGGACCATTTTGGGTGTAAGTTACAGAAATTCAAATACAGCTTCAACAAAGGCAATTTATTGGTTCATAGACTTCTTAGAAGTTTAATAATTGGAATGAAGGCTCAGAATTAGCTTTCCTTGAGATCAACTCACATATTCTTCCTTTGCCTCAATCTGTCCCCTAATTCCAGTTTAAAAAATCACACACACAGATTATGATTAGTTTAGCTTTGGCCACTGTGAGACCCTGTTTCTAAACAAAATACAAAATAGGGCTGGGGATGTGACTCAGTGGTTGAGTGCCTCCCCCCGTCCAAAAAAAAAAAAAAAATTACTGTGATAGTAATCAGGGGGCTGGAGTCAAGTCAGGATACAATTCCTTTCTGAAAAATTTTTAAAACACAAATGTGAAAATATTTAAAAGTCACTGAGATATTGGGGGGAAAATATACCACAAAAATAAAGCAGATTCTAATAGCTTATAATGTACTCATAAGTTTGAACGTTTAGGTAAATGTTTTCTGTCTTCAAAAATAGTAAAGTTTGAAAAAAGATTCTATTGTAACAGGCCTCAAAATACAAATATATATGGTTTTGGGGTGGAGGGATGATTAGCTGTGCTGGGGATAGAATCCAGGGCCTTGTATCTGCTAGGTAAGTGCTCTGCCTCTGAGCTACATCCCTAGACCTTCTTATTTTAATTTAGTTTTTAAATTTTTGGTACTGGGGATTAAACTCAGGGGTACTCGACCACAGGGCCACATCCCCAGTCCTATTTTGTATTTTATTTAGAAACAGGGACTCACTGAGTTGCTTAGCACCTCCCCTCGCCTTTGCTGAAGCTGGCTTTGAACTTGCTCTTCTCCTATTTAGCAGTGGGAGCTGCTGGGATTACAGGTGTGCACCACCGTGCCCAGCTTCTTATTTTATTCTTGAGACAGGGTCTTGCTAAATTGCCTAGGCTTCTGTCGTACTTGTAATTCTCCTGCCTCCGACTCTCAAGGTGGTTTTCAGGTGTATACCACTGAGCCAGCTATGTTTTACTATTTTTAAATGTGATATAGTATTTTGTTACTTGTTTATAGCTTGGTAGATAAGTGTCATAATCAAAATCCATTTTTTTTTTGTACCTAGGTTTAGTTTACAGGTTAAACTTGACTATATTATAAATTTCTAACTTTATTCCGAAGTATTTATATGTTAATTAATATGAAATTAAATGCAAAAAGATATTTCTAAATATAGTTTCATGTGCAACAAGGATTGAGAATTAAAAAAAAAAAAAAAAGAAGAAAAAGGATAAATAAAAATGGAAGAATTCCAACATGTGAAATCCTTATGACTCTGATTCTTCTTTTTATCTTTTTGTCAGTTAATTATAGCTCCCCTTTAGTTAATTCTTGTCTCCTTTTGCCCCCAGTGTATCTCTGTGTTCTGACTGTGGGCTTACCCTGTGGGAATTCTTAGAGAGATGGGATAAAGCTGGAATCTCTGGAGAGGATTTTCTTTGGTTTTAAAAGGCACTACCAGTTACCATTTAAAACTAAATTCTTTTGTTGTTACTTGTTTGTTTTACCTTGCTGGGGATCTAACCCAGGGCCTTGCACCGGTTAAGTAAGCACTTAAACACTGAACTATAGCCCCAAACCCCTAAACTAAATTCTTACGTGGTAGTCTTCAGACCACTGTGATCATGTGAATGTAGGTAGGTTTGGTGTAAGCATGTATTTATTTACTGTAGTACTGGGTCTCCTGCATGCTAAGCAAGCACTTAATCACTTACATATATTCTGGCATTTATGATCACAAATTTTTTTTCTTCTTTAGTCACACACTTAAGATTTGTTATTTTATTTGCTTTCCTCTATGGGATGGGTGTGTTTGCAGATTGGATATATGGACAATGGTTTATACATTTTGGATCACAGAACTAAGTCCTAGGCTTTGTGACTTCCCCCTTTGCCAGCGAGGACATTAAAACCAAAATGCCCATTCAGTAAATGTCCTTAAGGTGAAAGAAGTTGTAGTGCTCTGCAGCTTTTTTGTGAGGAAAATGATATTATCCTACAAATCAATGTGGTGAAAACATTTTGTAAAATTCAACTTTCATTAATGATAAAAACTGAAAACAAAATTAAAAGGAAAATTCCCTAAGCTGTTAAAAGATATCTATAAATTCTTATTACTTCATTGCAAAATGTTCAAAGCATTTCCTTATAAAAATTAAGAAAAGAAAAAGTTATCCACCATCATTTCTATACAACATAGGAAAAGACGAAGAGAGAGAGAGAGAGAGAGAGAGAGAGAGAGAGAGAGAGAGAAAGTACAAAGACTGGAAAAAAATAAGACTGATTATACAGAACATATGATTGCTTTTAAGAGAAATCCCATAGAAAATACAAATTAATTAGGCAAATTAAGAAGAAAATTTAGGGCTTAGGCTGAGATTGTAGTTCAGTGGTAGAGCATTTGCCTAGCATGTGTGAGGCACTGGGTTCAATTCTCAGCACCACATATGAACAATGTTAAGGCAGTAAAATACTATACAACAATGTAAACTAATGAATTAAAGATGTGCTGAGGGAGTTGAAACTCAAGATCCTAGGGATAATTAGGAAAAATCAAAGACAAATAAATGCATGTTTATTTACATCTTATTGTTGCAAAACATTTAAACCAAACAATTGTATATTTTGGGATACAAATATATGAGGTAAAATTATAAAAAAAAAAAGAAAGGGATAGAAAAAATTCAGAATAATGTTATCTCTGATTGAAGAGGGTTAAAGAATTATATAAGGGCACACAGAGGACTTAAGAGATCATCATAGTGTTGTTTTCTTTTTTGAACTGTCAACACACAGACATTTGTGATTTATTTCTTATATATGTATTAGAAATTTTATCCTCCTCCTCCTCCTCCTCATTATTATTATTATTAATGGTATTGATCCGAGGGGTGCTGTACCCAACTCCTTTTTTGTTTTTTACTTTGAGATAGGATCTTGCTAAGTTACTTAGGGACTTACTAAATTGCTGAGGCTGGCCTCACACTTGAAATCTTTCTGCCGTAGCCTCTGAGTCGCTAGGATTATAGGTATATGCCACCATGCCCTGCATAAATTTTATTTTATTTATTTATTTGTTTGTTTGTTTGTTTGTTTATTTATTTATTTATTTATTTTTGAGAGAGAGAGAGAGAGAGAATTTTAATATTATTTTTTAGTTTTTGGCGGACACAACATCTTTGTTTATATGTGGTGCTGAGGATCAAACCCGGGCTGCACACATGCCAGGCGAGCTTGTTACCGCTTGAGCCACATCCCCAGCCCATAAATTTTATTTTTTAGGTATTAAATACTAAAAATTTTCAAGGAAATATTTTAACCCTAGAAATTATGTATTAGAATTAAATAACAGAACAGAAATGTCCTTTTATCAGTTTAACAAGATTTTTATTTATTTGAACCAATATAAAATGCTAGTAAATTATTTCAGAAGGCAAATTAAGATGTTGCTTAGGAAAGTTAGGAAGTTAAAATAAAATGGGCCAACCACTCATCAAAACATCCTGTGTTCCAAAGCAAAATAGCTACTAAACAGATAACATAATCCAATACTTTGACCAATATATTGGTGTGTGCATGTATTTATTTACTGTACCTCGTTTTCAACCCAGTGATGCTCTACCACTGAGATACAGTGCAGCCTTTTTTACTTTTGAGACAGAGTCTCACCAGGTTGCAGAGAATGGCTTCAAACTTGTGATCCTCCTGCCTCAGCTTCCTAATTCACGGTTGTGTACTTCCAGGCCTGGCTGTAGTCACCAGCTTTAAAACGGGGCTTTTTGTTGTTGTTTAAAAAACAACAATAAAAACAAACAAACAAAAACAGATAATCTAGTGACAATAATCAGTGCACATACTGAACTCCCTCTTGTAAAAAGCCCATCAATTGTGTTTTGCTAATTAAGATGAATATTATTCCTGTGAAATGAACCAAAAACTTATATGAATTTGGAAATCCCCAAAGAGATCTATAATCTACAGAAATAATTGCATGCAATTTTAATTGAAGGTAAAGGAGATGACTGTTTTTGTCTGCTTATTCTCAAAATCTTGGAAGTTATCAACCAGTTGGCCAGTTAGCAATATTACTATCATCTGACCTATCATGGTAGCAAACAGTGGTGGAATTTTAAAAGATAAATGACAAAATGGCCATTGGCTATAGTTGACTACAGTGTGGAACTTTTGTTATTAATGAAAGAAGGTAATAAAAATTGTATTAACATTCTCAAAAATAAAGTATATTAATGTTGGTTGAAAATTAGACTGTTTGCAGAAATGCACATTCAACCTTTGTTCACTGAACACATTCAGAATTAGAAATGAGAGGGAAGATCTATTTTGTTAAAATACAGATTAATAACTTTGTAAGCTTTTCTTTATTTTATTTTTGGTACCATGGATTGAACTCAGGTGCTTGCTAAATTGCTGAGGCTGGCCTTGAATTTGGGATCCTCCTGCCTTACTCTCCCAAACAAAGTCTCTGGGATTATAGGTGTGTGCTACCATGCCTGGCTCTTTAATATTTGGCATTTACCATTAATCTTTTAGAAAAAATTGGAATGCTGAAGATTATTCTGTTTTAAAATTCAGTTTTAATAGATAAATGTCAATAAATCACATAGTTACATTTCAATTCACTTCACATAAAACTTAAAACTTTGGCTGCTTACTTAAATTCACACTTACACATCAGAAAGAAAATAGTTCAAGTGACCGGATATTTTATTTACCTAATAATTTGTTACATTACCTTGAATCATTCCTGGTTATTGATAAAGCGGCTCATTTTGTTTATTTCTTTCTAAAATGTCTTGCTATATAAACTATATTGAAGATTTTATAAAATATATGCAAAAACAGAAATTATGAACTACAATGTTTGATTCCCCAATATTTCCCATTAAAAGTCTTGCAATTTCCACATATAAATTGGTGCTTTATTTTGTCTGGACACAATTTGCAATCCTCTCTCATCCCCAATCAGGGGAGAAAACTCAGGTTTAATTTTTGGATGCATTTTAAAAATAGTAATATAGAATGACTCTATAAGTTCTTATTTATAAAATATAATTTGGATGAGACTTTCTCTTAAGTAAATTTTACAAATGAATGGAATTTACTCCTTAACTCATTAATACTTTTTTATGCTGGTGACTCTAAATCTCTTACCATATTGTTTTATAGCCTGTCTGTAGCCCATAGCCCTCTTTTTATTTTATTTGAGACAGGGTCTTGCTAAATTGTCCAGACTGGTCTGGAACTTGTGATCCTCCTGCCTCAGCTTTCCAAGTGGCAGGATTACAGGAATGGGCCACAACAAATGTCTAATGATTTCATTTTTTTTTTTTTTTTTTTGCAGTGCTAGGGATTGAACCCAGGGCCTTGCACATGCTAGGAAAGTACTCTACCACTACACCTGGCCCAACAATTGTTTAAGATGGGCAAATTACACAGCATAGTTTAGATGGACATTTTCTGTCAGTCTTAACTAGGTCATCTAACTTAAAGTATAAATTAATTTTTAAAATTTCACCTTCCTACTTTAAACTTTTCCATGTTAGATCCTTTTTTCTTGCAGAAAAAAAAAAGTAAATAAAATGCCAAATTATAACATACTGAAAGCCAATGTGAATCCAAGGATCTAATTTCCACACTGATATACTTGAACTATAGATACACATTTTTAACCAGAATAAAACATTTTTTTAAATGACAGCTTTTTTTCTCCCTTTTAGTGCTTTTTTTTTTTAAAATATAATTTTTACCCAATTAATCTTCATATATATTTTTAGATATTCCTGGAGGTAGAAGGTTTTTCTTTTTTCTTTTAATTATGTGAGATCATTTTGTTTATGCAGTGGGCACAAAGCAGTATTTCTCAATTTTAAATATACTTATCTAATAAATCTAATAATAAGCATACTTTTTGAATAGTTATTTAAATAAAACTTTTGTTCTGATTTAAAAATCATACATATTTATTATAGGAAATTCAGAAAATGAAAAACGAAGAAGATTCAACTACTGATATTTTGGTGTGTCATTTGAGTTTTATTTTTCTATGCTAACAATATAATACCAACTCTTTTTTCCCTTGTGTACACAAGCATACAACATATTATGTGTTTTTTTTTTTTTTTTTTTGCTTTGCTTTTTCTCTAATATAACAGTTGGTGATGATTGGTTTATTGAAAAGTGGTATTTTTCTACAGTGAGAAATTCCTGGGCTGGGGATGTAGGTCAGTGGTAGGTTTGCCCAGCATGTCTGAGGCTCTGGATTCAATCCCCAAACCCTCCAAAAAGAAATTCTTTCTTTTCATAGAAAGTACTTAAGAACTACTAGAGGCAGGGAGTGGGGTACTATTTCAGATACAGTAATAACTTGCTGAGAAATATTTTACATTGACCTTTTCTATTCAATAAGATTAGTTTTTATTATAATCTGGATTGTACAGAGCTTATGATCAAAACTAAAACTAAGTATTACCTTTTATGTCATCAAAACATAACATAGAGGCAACAAATTATGTGTATAAACAAAATCAGACAGTAGCTAACTTGCCTAGGAATTGTTATGATATATGCTTTTAGAAAGCAGACATTTTAAAGTTCACTGATGTGCGAAGCCCTGGTCAAACATAAATTACAATCAGTTTTGATGTAACAGTAAAAATTCCAAAGGACTCTTATCCACTCTCGACATGTATCACAGATATGCCTTCTCTTTCTTCTCACAGAATGTAAACTACATTTATTTCTATATCTGAATATATTTTAAAGTAAATTACTCCAGGAAACAAAATGTTGAATATACTATGTTTGCCTGAAATTCAATAGAGAAAGCAAAACCTTATATTCCCTATGAAGAGCCTGCAACATATTTGGTGAGGACTGTGGAATGTTTACAGGATTTGAATGCAGCATTCGTTTCTTTAAAAAAGTATAAGCTGCCTTATAATTATCAGATCATTCAATATACTTAGTAAATGATATTCTACTTATGTTATTCCAGTCCACTTTTTCTTGTTTGTCTTTGGTAGTATCAAATATAGAAAGAGCTCTTTACTTACCATTCTGGGAAAGATGAAATTTATCATTGTGCCATAAATACCCTGGAAAGCAAAGAAAATATTATTATTTATTATACCTCCATCCACAGGGATCCTAACTGCCAAATGTAATGCTTCAGGAGCAAAACAAAAATGGAGTAAATCTATTGCAGAAAACACAAATCAGAGTCCTAAGAATTCTTGAACATGTATTACATGTCCTTGGACAGAGCTATCTTAGGATTAAACAATTGTTATGGTAAGTACTTTTGAATACAGAATAAAACATTTTATTTTCTGCAAAACAAATATTACAGGATTAAGAAAAAATTGTCAGTGTTTTTTTCTTCATTACCCTTTCACCTAGTTGAATTTTTCATTGATACAGATGGGACAGCTACACCTAAAATTCTTTAAGGGAAAATGGGGGGACGTCTTAGTTTCCTGAAGTCAATATTAATGACCATTATATCACTTAAATATGAATAAATTTTTGTCTGGAATCTTGACCTGAAAATCAGAAGTAGGAGCTGGGAAACAAAAATTTGAATTCCAAGCTCCTGTTTTTCATAAGAAGAAACTATTTGCTTATTTTTTTTTTCTGTCAAATACAAGGTTCTAATAATATCACTTAAGAATTAGAATAAAATTGTTTTTTGAATATATTGGCTCTTGAATTTATTGTGCTCTTTAAATTTTTAAATAAACATTTACTTTTATTTTTACTTATTAGTATAAAATAACTTTTATTTGTCTCAGTAGTTATAACATAAGGAGTCATATTAGGGTGTGAAAAAATATGCTTTACCATATAATAATTAATGTTATAAGACATTGGTTATTTTCTGTCCCCTCCCCTTTTTAAAGTATCATAAACATAATCTAGAAAAAAGTATCCTGAGTTTATATCTGTTTGTCAAAACTACATAATAGCTAAGTAAATTTTAGTAGATAACATATGCATAAAGGAGATTTGCTTAGATTTTCCAGATAATGATGTTTCAGACCTTAAAAATATTTTTCTAGTAAAATAACCTTCAATAAAAATTATGTTCTAATGTATGTTTTAAGTCATTACTCTTAAAATGATAATATTATGTAAATAAAAACTAAAATTTCAAACTGTAACACTAGTGTTCACTAAGTTTTTAAACACTATTGGCTGGAAAGTAAAATTAGGATTTAAAGAGTGTCCTACTTAGATTTTTTTTCACAGAAAATATTTTATTATACACATTTACTGTTAAATAAACATATGGAAATCGGGCTGGGGATGTGGCTCAAGTGGTAGCGTGCTCGCCTGGCATGCGTGAGGCCTGGGTTTGATCCTCAGCACCACATACAAAAAAAAAAACAAAAGATGTTGTGTCCGCCGAAAACTAAAAAATAAATATTGAAAACTTCTCTCTCTCTCTCTCTCTCTCTCTCTAAAAAAAAAAAAAAAAAAAAAAAAATGGAAATCCAAAATCTGTAATGATTCAAGAAAGCAGCTCTCTCTTATGAAAGTAGTTCTTTTAAGGAAATTATTATTTTGTATTTAATCACAAATACTCATATTTATTTCAAAAATTTTGTATTATTAATTTTAGTGCAAGCTTTTAAAGGAAATAATTTAAATTTAGAAATATATTTGCTACTTATTTATAAAAATTATTAATAGAACTTTTGATATTACTGCTCATAGTTTCAACTGCTAAAAAAAAAAAAAGCATTTTTAAGCAGCAGCTCCTGAAGAGGGCAGCACGTTCTAGATATTATTGAATTCTAAGCTCAAATGTGACAGCTTTGGCTAAAATTTAGTATAGTTTTTTCTAAGAACTAGAGGGTCAAAATGGATATATTTTATAGATGTCTGCTCACACGATACAATAAACCAGCAGAAATTCCAGGCAGTTGCAGACCAAGGTCAAAACTGCATTTGATTATTAAAAGAGAACATTCAAATTAGACACCTAAAGCAATGCATTTAGAAAAAGAACAACAAAATACTAGTAAGGAGATTTTCCATGTGGAATGTTTTATCTTAATACTGAAGATAACTTTTCCTATTGGCAGTGCATTGACTGTCAAAACTACTAAAGGGGTTATATTTAATTATCTCACTTCTTGCACATTTCATCTCAATTGCTATGGCAACATTCAGTTGCCTCTGCAGCAATGCATACTTTAATCAGATATTTTCTCCTCATTTTTCTATGAGCCAAAACTGTGTAGTCAAATTCACAACCAAGTCCTGATGAATCTGATAACACCCCTTACAATTGAATAGGTAACTTGCCTCAACCTACGGGTATAAATATTTTCAGAGAGGCTTATAACTGTTGGACAAGTATAAGACTCGATTGGATATATGTTTGGACTCCTATCTCATTTGTTTTATCCCCATACTTTGGTACTAGTGATGAAATCCAGGGCCTCAGGCATGTTAGGCAAGTGCTCTATCCCTCAGATACATCCCCAGCATTTTTATTTTATTTTTTGAGATAGGGTCTCCCTAATTTGCTCAGGCAGTCCTTGAATTTGTGATCTTCTACCTTGGCTTCCCAAGTACCTGGGATTAGAAGCATGTGCCACTATGCCCAGCTCATTATTATTTTTTTAATGTTATTTTTGCCACCATTCCATTTTTTAGAAGGTTTTTTTTTTTTTTTAATTATTTGAAACACTTCAGCCAGTCACTATCATGCATCACCTGACCACAATAGGAAAGTGATGAATATAGGAAACAGCCTCTCATGTTTAAATGTCAACCCTCTTCAACAAGTCTGTTGAATTATTTGCCTTTTATCTGAGCATACCTTGGACTGACAAAATTCTTTTCCTATTTCTTGAATACAGGTAAGAGAAAGAAGGAAGATAATTAAAAACAAAGCAAAATCTGATATAGGAGGAAAAATGTAGAATATCAGAGTTAAATGGGGGGCTAAGCATGAACAAAATTAGATCAGCTTCAGTAATACAACAATTTTAATGAAAAGTGAAAGCATAATGCATTAAATTGTTGATGTCGTTTGGGTTATTATTAACCATCTACATTGTTGGATGAATCATCACTTTAGCATTTTGCAGAGGACTTGAAAAACTGGCATATAAGGAATTATTTATTGGAAGGATATTCTTTTTTCTTTTTTTCTTTTTTGGCACTGGGGATTGAACCTAGGGGTGTGTTTAAGGACTGAGTCACATACCCAGCCCTTTTTGTGTTTATTTTGAGACAGGGTTTGGGGGTCTTGCTAAATTGCTAGGGCCTCCCTAAATTGCTGAGACTGGCTTTGAATTTGCAATCCTCCTGTCTCAGCCTTCCAAGTTGCTGGGATTACAGGCATATGCCACTGTGCCCAGCTTAAAGGGTCATCCATTCTGATTTTTAGTGTTGGTTAATTACATTTTCATAAATGATTGAAATCTTTCAAATTATTACTATATTTTAATTTGGTATTGTATAATAAAATTTAAAAAATTTTGTAGCCAAGTGATCTAAGATGTTCCTAACAATTTTATTTTCTGCTAAGACTTATATTTAGATAACAAACATTTTGTCTTGAAGTTTTGATGCATCTCTGGCAAGAAGTTTTATATCAGTAGCTAAAAGTAATATTTTAGCATGTTTTTTTAGTCAGCACTTAATAGTGTCTAGTAAAATTTCCATTAATGGAGGCACCAAAAAGATGCTTTCTGTAGCTGAATTTACCAATCTGATATCTCAAAAGCAATTTCTGTATTTTATGTATTACAGACGACTAAACATAGCAATCAAAACTTAATCAAGGGCTTGGGTTATAACTCAGTGGTAGAGCGCTTCCTAGCATGTGTGAGGCACTGGGTTCAATTCTCAGCACCACATATGAATAAATGAATAAAATAAAGGTTCATTAAAACCTAAAAATATTAAAAAAAAAACTTAATCAAGTATAAAAAATATTATTTAAAATACAAGTCATGAATATATATATATATGTGTATATATATATACACACACATATATATATATATACACACACACACATATATATTCCATCATGCCCAGCTAAATTTTACATATTTTTAACTTTAATTGAGCTCAGTATTAGTAGAAACTGTGTTCAAAATGTAGTTATTGCAAAACCAACTTCTCATTAATGATAAAGTTTGGAAGGTATATAACCTCAGGAGAAACTGATGGAATAAGAGGTATTTAAATTAAAAGTGAAACCTATACCTTGAGAAGAAGTATTGAACCTATCTTCAAATGTTTGGGGGAAAAAAAAACAGAGAGAGTCTTAGAAAACTAAGGCAAGTGATAGAAGTTCTAGAGAAGTGGATTCCAGCTCTCTGCAAAGAAACACTCAATTAGAATTGCTTAAATAATGACACAAGCCACAAAACAGCAAGTTCCTGTGTGGGCATTTTGTATGAATATTTGCATATGAACTCTTTATTTTCTGTTGCTGGAGTCCAGGGACCTCACTTTAGAAGATGTGTTAGAGCCCCTCCACAAACTTAGATCTGGGATGTAAAATGAGTCACTTCTTAATGAATTTTTTCAAATACCAAGTGCTTTCTGTCAGGATGAAAACTAGCAATGATCTGCTAACAGCGTATTCAGCAGCAAGCTTGCAAATCCTACTCTGGAGAAACAGTCTAAATGAGAAAAACAAACAGTTCTTAGTGAAGAGTTATCTAAAACCTCCAAGGAGACATGTAAATCGGACCTAGTTGGCACTAGTTCAGGAGCTCAGTAGATGCCAGGGAGTGACTGGAGGTGAAGAATTCGTTCCCCTTTCAGTCTTGATTGGCTCTTCCACCTAGGGCTGGGGTGCTGCCAGATAATGATTATGCACTGCCTGTGTTAGACTTGTTCTCTGGATGAAAGGGAGATTTCGGCATTATCCTCCAACTTTATATTCACTTAAGAAATAATAATTGCTCAATTAAAAGACCAAAACTTTTCGTCTGTATCCAGAGAAATTAAAAGTTGAAGAGAAAATTACACATCATGTGAATGCTTGTCTTCACCAAGATTACTGAATAAGTTGTAACTAAGTTGAAGATTACAAATATAAAGAAATTCCTGATTCTTAAGTCAAAGCAATGAATACTATTCATGTATCATCAGATCCTGTAAAGTTTCAGTTTATGTTATTTGGAAATAGTGTTTTTATTTAGTTTGGTTTTGAAGTTTCCTTGTGTGATTCCACTTTGAAGGAGCCAGTGGGCTCACCAAAGCTCTTGCATAATCCTTAATCTTCTTTACTCTGGTGCTATTGCTTGGAGCATGAGATATTTGAAGAATGGCTGTTTACCAGCAGCATCTGTTTCTACCAAAAGAACTGAGGGGTGGTTTTGCAATAACCAGAAAAGTTTACTTTTACTTTTACCATTAAAGAATATGGAATGTTGCATACTTCCTTAAGAACTTTATCTTCTCTGTCCTTCCTGACCCTTTCAAATCAAACCTTTACATTAACTTGTTGGTGAAAATTCCTTTTGCTGAGGTTTTGCTAAGCAAATGGTCTTGAAACTTGTTTCCAAAATGCTCACCCACAAAAGCTTTTACTAGCCAATCCCATTTGGTTGGCTGTGTTCTAACAGAGTCTCTGGTGAACACAAACATTACCTATAGAGAAACAGAAACTTCCATGGCACCCCGCAGAAACGTTTGATCCCAAAGATGCTATTACTAAACCAAAGTGTCACTGCACATTCATGACTGCTTCCTCATGTCCTGAATAACAGCAGGAGGAAGAGTTGCATTTGTGCAATGGTCTTTCCATGTGTGTAAACCTGGTCCCCAACCTGAGATCAAAGACCATCTTCGATCAACAGGTATTTATTTAGTGCCTACCATGTCTAAAACCCAAGGAATTGGAAAAGGACAAATGGGAGTTATTTTTAATGATAGTATTTGTTGACTGAATAAAAACAGACATTTGCTGGCCTACTAAAAACACTTATGATCCTCTATAGGAGGTAAAATATACAAGAAAAAATTAAAGCATGATATCTCTTTGTTTTGTCCCTATCAATTGAAAGACTTAATCTGTTTCATACCACAAATCTATTTCATCAGTATTATTTCATTTAAGTAGTTCTAACAAAAAAGTACCCTTTTGTGGTTTAATCTAACGTAGCCCTGCACCTACACATCTACCCACTTGTACATTCTGCCTGTGAAATGTAAGGTAACTCTATTTATATTTTGTAGCTCTGATTATGAGCAGACCAAAAGTACGAAAATTCTGCTTTTTTGTTTGTACTGTGACCAATGCAACAGTGTCTGATAAATGATAATAAGCATTCAGAAAACATTTATTGGATGAATAATGAATGAACAATGAAAAGAACGAAATGGTGTTGATGCAATTCAAGAAGTATTCAGCAAGAATGGTGTCATTTATCACAGGAAAAAAAGAACAAGGTGTTTCTTGATCTGGGTGTGGTGACATACTCCTGTAATCCCAGTGGCTTGCTAGGCTGAGGCAGGAGGATCACAAATTCAAAGCCAGCCTCAGCAATTTAGCAAGGCCCTAAGGAACTTAATGAGATCCTGTCTCAAATTAAGAAAGGACCAGGAATAAATGTCAGTGGTTAAGCAGCATCCCTGGGTTCAATCCCCAGTATGGAGGTGGGGCTGTGTGAGTACAGTCATTTGAAATGGTCTTAATTTCATGGAAGATCTGAAACTTTTTATTAGTCTTCAAAAGATGAGATTTAAAGAGTTAGTGGGAAGGAAATAGGGTATTTTCATCATAGTTAAGAGCATAAATAGAGGAATTGCTTTGGATGCAGAAAAATTAGTGAAAAGATGTAATTCTGCAGTGCTCAGGATGGGATTCAAGGCCTTGTGCATATTAGGCAAGCCCTCTATTATTGTGCTATGCCCAGCCCAACTGTTCCTGATGACACTGTATATTGTGTGGGAAGTTAGTGGTTTTGTTTGGTTTAGATTAATGAATATTGTAAAGAAGAACTTCTCAAACTTTAATTTACAAACCTGGGGATCTTGTTAGAATGAAGATTCTAATTAACTAGATCTGCATTGAAGTTTTTGATATCTTTTAACAAGTTCAAGGTAATGTTTGTACTTATGCCATATGCCATATTCCAACTGCAAGACTGAAGAGGATTCTTAAAACTAGACAGAATTATTTGGGCTTGATGCAGCAAGCATTAGAGAACTAGGCTCTGTTGCCTAGTAGTTATGGCGTGGTGATGCAGACTGCAGTTAGGGAGGTGTTGACCTCAAAAATGCCGAAGAAGAGAATGTGAATATAAGAAAGGAGGCAGTCTATACTTCTTCTGCATGTTTCATAGATTTGATGCTCAATTCCTTTTTTTTTTGGTTTGTTTGTTTGTTTGTTTTTCTTTAGGCAGGACTAGGGATTGTATCAGGGGCGCACTACAAATGAGCTACATCTCAATCTTTTTATTTTTTTAATTTTGAAACAGGGTTTTGCTAAATTGCCCAGGCTAGCCTTGAATTTGCAATGCTCCTGCCTCAGCCTTTCTTTGCTGGGATTACAGGTGTGCACCACTGCATTCAGCTCAATTACTTGTTGATTGATTAATCTGTGGGGATATGGTCATATCAAAAGCAGTTTCTCAGTGAAATAATTTGGACCCAGTGACTTTTTGGAAACAAGTCCAATTTAAGTAAAGCACATTGTGAATCCATGAATGTTCTTTCCCTCTTCTCTGGAAAACTGTATACATTCCTAAAAAGACTGAAATGTTTGCTCCTCTGTTCTAATTGTAATTATGCCCTCATATGTATCTCTCAAACTCTGTGCTTATTATATTGTAATGATAATAATATAATTAGGAATAGTAAAACAACTAGTGTTTTGAGTACTTATTAGTTGTCAGGAACATTGCTAAGAATTTTTATAATTAAATCCTGTAACAATGCTGTGAGGAATACTACTATCATCCCCATTTATACAGATGAATTTAAACAAAAAGTACTTGTGGGCCCTAATTATGTGTTGGGTACATATCAGTACATTAGGTACATATAAGATGGTTTATTCAAGGAATGATCGAAATGTATTCTACAAAATCACTAGATTTCTTATTGCAGCTTCTATTTTTGCTTCATTTTTCTACTGTTCCTGATCTCTAATAATTATAATATTAGCTAGCAATTAGTGTTTCCTATGTCCCAGGTACTACTTTAAGCAATTGAAATGTCTCACTTAATGCTCATAGTAATTCTATAATTTGGGTGCTATTATTATCTCTTTTACATATGAAGAACAAAGAGATTAAATAATTTGTTTAGGCTCCCAAAGCTGTAAAGCAGAAAAGTTAGATTTTGAATCCATTGCATTGTATTACTGATCTTAGACTAACTAGTCTTCAGCAATGTGGAATTTTGAGTGTTTATTTTCTTTTGGATGGGAATTACTGGGGATTGAACCCATTGCCTTGCACATGCTAGTCAAGCACTCTAACACTGCACTACACCCCCAGCCCACTTTCTATTATTTAGAGACACAGTTTCGCTAAGTTGACCAGACTGGCTCCTAGACCCACCTGCCTCAGCCTCCTGAATAGCTGGGATGACAGGTGAGCACCACCATGCCTGGCCTGAGGGTTTTCTTAAATAAACACTATAAATTTCTCCAACCCATAATATTTGTAAAGGTTAACTTTTCTCATGTTAAGAAAGTGTTCATGAAGTCCAAGAAGGATTATTATTATTTCTGGATTTCTATCAGCACACTGCCATGATATTTAGTCATGGGGTAAAATCTTTTCTATGGTAGGCCAGCCAGATAACCCTGGCCCCCTTCACTCTCACCAGTTACATTCCAAATCCATCCTACTACAACTCAATTCTCTAATAGAATAAAGAGTATTCTCTCACAAATATTCAAAGGCATATTCAAAAGATAGTCTCCTCCAAACATGATTGTCTACCTGTATGGAAGAATAGTCAACCTCTGAAATACCTTGCTAGTAATAGGAGTCACAATGACAACCTTCCAGATATTTCAGGTGTTTGATTTAATGGAAATTATTACTTAATTGACCAACTAAATAGCTAGTAAAGACAAGAATTGACTTAAAAGTTCACAACCGCCAGATAGTCTATTATTTGCCATGTTATTTGCTTTTGTTTCTGTGTTTTGAGATGGCATCTTGCTATGCTGCCCAGGCTGCCCTGGAACTCCTGTGCTTAAGATCTTCCTGCTTCAGTCTCCTGAGTAGCTGGGACTAGAAGCATATGCCACCTCACCTGGTTCTTTCCTGTTATTGAAAATAGTTGCACGTTAGCAATAAAAGTAAATACAAAATGCTACCTATTCACATTATTATTTTTACTAAGTATTCTGTCTTTAGGGAAGAGTCAGTTATCTGTTTAGATACTATTCATTGCTATTTTAATATCTACTGTAGATATTCAGCCTCTTCTTCTTGAAGGAAATATGTGAAAAGGCATTTAAAATAAGATAAAATGAAACAGAAAACATTCCTACAACCATCAATACCAAACCTCTGAGAGTTCATAATAATTTAAATAGGAATTACCACAAAGTATAAGGACTTTAAAAAAAAAACTTATTATAACCCTTTGCTTTAAAAAAGGGGAGAGTTCTTTCTGCATTCTATACTTTTTATGTCTTGGACTATTCTGGCTGCTATAAGGAAATACCATCAAATGGGTATCTTATAGTCAGTACATATTTGTTTCTTACATTCTGAAGACTGAGAAGAAAGGACCTGCAGATCAAGTGTCTGGGAGGGCCCACTTCCTCATGGACAAAGCTTTTCTCTCACTAACCTCACATGGTAGAAAGTGCAAGGAATCTCTCTTTATAAAATGGCTAATCTCATTTATTAGGGCTTCACTTTCATGATGTCACCTACCAAAAGTCCCAAAACTTAATATTTTCATGTCAGAGGTAAGGATTCAATATGTGAATTTTGGGAGGACATACACATTTGGACCATAGCAGACTTCATTTTAAAAATGAATAATGTGCAATAGGAAAAAGTTCTCTGTAAGTTAACCTAAAAATTTTTCAGTAAAATGAAGGCATTTCGTGGAAAATAGCAAATTTGAAAATATTTAAAATTTTTATTTTGAAATAATCTCAAATTACAAAAATAATACAACTACAGTCTAAATAACATTTTTCATGAATTAGAGTAATTTTTTTTACATAGTACCCATTATTCCTAAATACTTGAACAAACAGGGACATTTTCCTTAAAACGGAAGCTTAACTACAAATATCAGAAAATTAGCATTGATACAACATTATCATATTGTCCTCAGGTCCCATTCAAATTTTTCCACTTGTCCCAGAGATCCTTTATAGCAAAAGAATCTAGTCTAGCATTGTATAGACTTATCACACATCTTTAGTCTTTCAATCTGGAATATTTCCTTAGTTTTTCCATATTTTTCATGACTCTAACACCTTTGAAGATTAGGAGTTATTTGTAAGATGCTCCTTCTTTCTAGGTTTTTCTCTGGCATTCTCATTATTAGACTCAGGTTATTTATTTTTGGTAGAAAAATTGCAAAAATGATTCATTGAATTGCATTCTATCAAGTGAAACATTGCTTCTGATGTCAATGTTGATTAAGGTAATCACTGTAAAATAGCTCTTTTTCCATCTTTTTAAAAGTATTTGGGGGCAAGTTCATTAACTTTATATTTATTTCTTTTTAAAAAGAATACTTCTTTTTTAGTTGTAGTTGGACACAATACCTTTCTTTCACTTATTTATTTTTATGTGGTGCTGAGGATCAAACCCAGGGTCTCACACTTTCGAGGCAAACGTTCTACTGCTGAGCCACAACGCCAGCCCACTTTATATTAATTTCCTTATGTCTGTTTGGACGTATGGATAGCTATTTTATTCAATGGGCTATAATCTGCCATTCTGGAACAACCCATCTCAATGTCTGAATACCGACCCCAAGGTGCCCTGAGACTGAAGAAAGAGAAGCAGTTGGATTTAGAATAGGACAGAGTGAAATTTATTGAGGACTTATTGACAAAAGCTTAGGCAGCAGCAATACCAAGTGGATCTCCGACAGTTGGGTCAACAGTAGGGGCATTCATATTGGTTAGAACAAAAGGACTTCACCCAGCCTGAATATACCTGATTTATCATAATCTAATACCAAAGAGTAAGGAGCATTCCAGTTGCCACAGTATGGTAGTAAAGCTTCATAATGGTTTTATCTATTTATAATATTCCAGGAAACTGCAGGAGAAACCAATACAGGTTCCTCTAGGTCAAACATGGTGGTTATGACTCAAGATGGCTGCAGTTTCATCAAGCTGAATCTATACATCTGTTGTTAGAATTATTGTTCACTTCGATCTTCAGATTGTTTAGATATGATCATGGTGGTCTTCTTAAATCTGACTTTTTTTTTTTTTTTTGACATGCCCTGGCATTGATTGAGTACTTCTCTACTTTAGCAAAATAAGATATTCCTGATGTAATTTATAATTTTTATGTCCAAGCCTTGGTATTACTGATGTCTTCAAGGAGTCCCAGTTTCTTTTGTTGAGAATGATATTTAGATACCAAGATCTGGGAGGTAGTTGTGTCCATTGTTTTAAGGGTGTTTTCAGGGTCCAGAAACAAGGAAAGAGAGCGAGAGAGAGAGAGAGGGAGAGAGAGAGAGATTGTGTTTTAGTCAACGTTTTCTCTGCTGTGACCAAAGACCTGACAAGAACAATTTTAGGTGAGGAAAAGTTTATCTGGGGATTCATGGTTTCAGAAGTGTCAGTCCATCCATGGCCGACTGTTGCTTGGGGATCCAAGTGAACCAAAATATCATGGTGGAAGGGTGTGGTAGAGGAAAGCAGTTGGAAACATGGCACCAGGAAGCAGAGAGAGACTCTATTTGCAAGATACAAAATATATACCCCATGCCGGGCATGGTAGTACACATCTATAATCCCAGCAGCTTGGAAAGCTAAGGCAGGAGGATCCTAAGTTCAAAGCCAGCTTCAGCTACTTAGCCAGGCACTTAGCAACTCAGGGAGACCCTGTCTCTAAATAAAATACAAAAAAGGGCTGGGGATGTGGATCAGTGGTTAAGCATCCTGGGTTCAATCCCTAGTCAAAAAAAAAAAAAAAAAAAAAAAAATATATATATATATATATATATATATATATATATATATATATCCCCAAAGGCAGTCCCCCAGGGACTCACCTTCTCCAGCCACTCATTACCAGTCTGAAGTTGCCCCTCAGTTAATCCCTATCAAGGGATTAATGCACTGATTAGGTTAAGGCTCTCATAACCCAATCATTTCACCACTAAGCCTTCTTGCATTATGTCCCACATAAGCTTTTGAGGGATGCCTTGTATCCAAACCATAACAGATAGATAGATTTATCTGTCTTTCTACATATTATTATCTATCTATTTATCTATATCTATCTATATATGTATATCTATATATATCTATATATCTGTATATATCTATATACATATATATCTATATACATATACATATATATACATATATATATATATATATATATATATATGTATTTATGAAACCCTGATACCTCCATTTGTAAACTAGTATCACAAAGGTCCACAGGGACTCTATTTTCATATATGTAATTATTTTCTCTGACAATGAAAAATCTGTCTTCCATTGTCTTTAATATATTTACTTATTTGATCAATGGCTTATATTTAACCACTATACTATTGCTACTCACTCTCCCATCCCCATTCAGATGCCCTGCCAAGTCTCTCCTCTCCCATGCACCCATGGATGCCTATCTCACTTGTCTCTACCTCATGGTATGAGACTAAATTGATCAGGAAAGAAAATGAAGAAAAAAAAATAGAAAAGAAGGGAAAGGGGAAAGGAAAATGAAAAAGAAGACAATAAGAATATGAGACACTTTTGAAATAGCTTACTTGTCCTCTTCATGGATTCTAATGCTATTGCATATCACACACTTAATATTGTTTTTATTTGAGAAACTAAAAACAAAATAACTCTAACTAACTGGAGTTTACATGTTTGACCAGTATTAATTGAGTGCCTATTCTGTGGCAGTATAATAAATTTTAGTAAAAACCCAATTAACTTCAGTTCTCAATTAATCAATATATTTTACTTACTTACAGGCTTTTCAGGGAAATTGGCCAATTATAAGAAACCACATTCAGATTGAAGATTTATTCAAAACAGGGTCAGTCATGAAGTCAGTATGGATTTTACTCTAATTCTTATGACTTGTACATTACACTATATAATGAGAAATGATAGAACTATGAACCTAAGAAAGAATATGAAACTCAATCACAATTGAAACATGGCCATGATAGCTACAGACATTTTAGAAACCTTTCCAACAAATATAGTTTTATTTAATTAACCATAGAACTATATTCCCCAAGCATCTTATTTCTAGCTTATTTGTTTAACAATATTTATAAAGCATCTATATATTTTAAGTGATGACCAAAAAAATAAAAATCTATTAAAACAAAGTTCCTATTCTGATGGGGCTTATTATCTCATAAGGGGAAAAAAGACAATAAGTAGGCAATATAGCATAAGCCAGGTTATTGAAAGTGCTAAGAAGTAAAATGAACAGTGTTCATGTGTGTGTTGGGCGGGGGGACAGTGTGAACAAATGGGGGTAATGACTTGGATGTAGTTTTAAGATTGTTTAATTTTTTCTTCTCATCAGTTTATCATTTATCCTTGAGAGTTTCTTTCTCAGGATAAGAAATTATTATCCACATATTTCTTTGCTGTTTTTCTTTAATATGTTTGAGTTAAATTTGTAGTGAACTCCTAGCTGTCTAAACCATTTTGTAAAGACTGGAAAGAGATCAATCAAACTGGTAAATTGGCGAAGGGCAGATAGGAAAGAAAAGGTTAGTTAGGGAAAGTAGTTGGAATGGATTTTAAATTGAAAGAGAACCTTTCTTATATTGTTTGTTTTTATATATGAGTTTTCTTCATGATTTTTAAAACCTCCTTTTATTTTAACAAACATTTTTATTGTAGCTGAATTCTGCTTCAACAGTATACTAATAATGTGTCCTAAACAAGTGTGGATAAAAGCTGGGTGTAGCACTCGCCTGTAAATCCAGTGCCTCAGGAGGCTGAGGCAGGAGGATCACAAGTTTGAGGCCAATTGGGCCTCTCAACAAGACACTGTCTCAAAATAAAGAAGTAAAAAGGGCTGGGGATTAGCTCAGTGGCGAATGCACTTGTGTCCATTCCCAGTACAGGGGTGAGAAAGTGAGTAAATGGAAAATAGGGCACTTTTGTGTTTAGCTCACTAGGTATAGTCTTTTCCAAAGATACTGTTTTAAATCTAGAGAATTGATATTACCAGTTAAAAGGAAAGAAAAGTAAGAGAGTGAAAGTGCTAAATTGTAGGATAGATTAATGAACAGAACTCAGTAGAATCAAGATGTAAAATGAAAGAACACTGGACAAAGAATTTTGAGAACTGATTTAACTTGTCCTAGATCTTCTTTGTAACTTTGAGCAAACCTCTCCTCTTTCTTATGGCTAGTATTCTTTTTGGTAACATGAGGCTGTTAGCCTACGCTTAAAGTCATCAGTTTGAAACAAGATTCCCAGAATTAAAACAAACAAACAAACAAACAAACAAACAAGCTAAATAAAAAGAAATCTACCAGCCCTACGGGGTTCTATACATACATACTTGTCTCTTTCCCCTTCTCTCTTTTTCTCTCATTCACACACACACACACACACACACACACACACACACACTATTAAAGAACACTTTTTTTAGTCAAATATAGACTATACTGAATACTTAATTATTAAAATTTCTTTCCACTAATGCTACTGTTCTTCTCCTTTTCATCCTTTCAAAAATTTCAGTAATCTAAAATGATTACATTTGAGAAAAAAGAAGGATGGGAGAAATAGCTACAGCATATTTCTCTTTTGCTATTTATGTCTTAAATAGTGTCCACAAAAGGCAACTATACCCTAATACTTTAGACTTCGCATATGTTCACAAATAGCACTTTCATGGAAAAAAATCCTGGTATGTTCCACATTATTACTTCTCAAAGAAGTAATATTTAAATATAATTTTTAATTAATGTACTGATTCTCAGAGAGAAGAGCAGCCAAAATGACTATTCTATTATTTAAACTATTAGGAAAAATACTGAAAATATTGTTTTATTAATCATAATCCTCATGGGCTGGGGAATATAGCTCAGTTTGTAGAGTGCTTGCCTCACATGCACAAGGCCCTGGGTTTAATCCCCAATACCACACACACACACAAAAAATCATAATCCTCATGACTTTATGTAGCAAATTTAACTGCAGAGTAAAATACTATAGACAATACATATATCCTTTGTCTATGTTTATTTTCAGAGGTTTTCTAGAAAATACAGGTCCAATAATTTACAAAATATTTATTTCTTGTTGCCTTCACAACATTTGGCATCTTATACCTTTAATATTACTAAATTATTCCTTTACTCTATGCCAATTTAGTAAAAGTAGGATACAGCCATATTTGCAAAGGTACAATGTTTATTGGCGAAAAGCCTACAGATATCATTTAGAAATCAAGATCAAAATTAAAATGTTTCCCACAAAAAAATCAGATCATGCAAGTAAACAAATTTTCACAGTTTATTTATACTCATTCACAAACCGTTATATTTTACTTTATTGCTTTTAAATCAACCTGTACCTGAATCTATTGAAAAGTTTTCTGCTGACATATTGCATGTTTTTCAACTCCTCTCCTATTCATGAGCCTAGGAATAGTCATTCTTCTGGTCCCCAGCCATGTTTTAAGGTAAACAAAGCCAAAAGGGAATTTGTTGAGACCTCAAGTGGAAAACTAGCCAATCACACTCAGGATGGCAAATTTAGGTGGGAAGGAGGAACATCTCAAAGACCTGGTGAGCTGGCTGATATTAACAATGAGCAACCTAAAGTCTACAGAACAAAGGGTTATACTGGAATGGTATTTGTTATAAAGCTACACCTCCCTCATAAATCCCTAAATATTGTTTATTTTTTTCCCATAAATTTATATTCAAAGGTAGAAACCTATTACTTTGTCCCAAGGCTGTTGAGAAGATGAAATGAGAAGATGAAATGAAATGACATGACTAACACTGAAAGTGTACCAAGAGCCAAATATATTTTGAGTATATTGATGCATTTATTTAGTTCTCACAACTCCATAAGATAGATATTAGATTACCCATAGGAAACTGCCATTCTGTAGGTGTTTTTTTTTTTTTTTGGTACCAGGGATTGCACTCAGGAGCATTTAACCACTGAGTTACTTCCCCAACCCTTTTTTGTATTTTATTTTGAGACAAGGCCTCACTAAGTTACTCAGGGTGTCGCCAATTTGCTGAGGCTGACTTTGAACCTGCAGTCCTCATGCCTTGACCTCCCAAGCCACTGGGATTACAGTCCTGCACCACCATGCCCAGCTCTGTAGGTTTTTTTGCCTATCAGCAAAGCTATGTTTTAACCTAATACATTAATTCTTCTCTTTTCTAAGTGAGAAATCTAAGTAATGTGGCCTAAGGAGAATCATCATTTTTTTCCCATTTTATAATTGAGAAAGTTGACATTCAGGAAAGAAAAGTGACTTTTCCAAAAATACACAGATTATGTGCATCTCAGAGCTAGATCAAGAGAGAGAATATCTGTACCCGCACTTTGTAAATTTCATTGTGCTATAAAAAGTTTAGCTCTTTTTGTTATTATTATGAAGTCTTCTCTTCTAGCCCCACACTGGGTCTTTCATTCAACAATCATCAAGGATTGCCGGAATGATGCTGCTAGTTATCAAGATAGAAGGCTTTCATATTTGTCATCTTTTGAAATGATTCCCCCTCTGAACTGACAGGGTGACTTGCAGTCACCCATCCCTGGCTTTTTCTGTCAATGCAGTTTTAAATGATGAAGCACTACAGTACTTTGGTTTGTTCTCAAATTATTTCCTGCTGTCTTTGGAACAAATGAGGTGCAAGGGCTATTGGGGATAACATTTTTTTTTTTTTTAATCCAAGAAACATTGTCTTTTCTCAAGTTCTGCACAAGCATATCCTACAGATATAATTTCAAATGATTTTGTTTGAACTGGAACCAGAGACAGTTCAGAAAATATATACAACAGAAGAAAGAGGAACTTAAAGAGGGACATCTGGTTGTTCTATTTTGCTGCTCCATTTCCACCAGTGTCTCTGTCTCTCATAATAAGTTAGGCATTTGGAGACACATTAACTGTGAGCAGCATTTGGTACACTGTGATAAGGGCAAGAGACATGATCTTCAGCCCTGGAGTAGAGGAAACAAGATCTTTCTTAGGTCCTCAGCATGTGCTGGATTTCCAGTGAAGTACTTAAATACCAGTGTTGCTTTTTTTTTTTTTTTTTTTTTGGTATTGGGGATGGAACTCAGGGGCACTCAATCACTGAGCTCCACCCCCAGCCCTATATTGTATTTTATTTAGAGACAGGGTCTCAATGGTGAGCTGCCTACCACCTCACCATTGCTGAAGCTGGCTTTGAACTCACAATCTTCCTGCCTCAGCCTCCTGAGCCGCTGGGATTATAGGCATTCACCACCACGCCTGGCTGATTTTTTTTTTTTTTTTTTAATTCACCCACAACAGTAACATTTCATCTAAATGGTTCTCCTAGACACAAAGGACATAGCAATTACCAATGCCTGATTCAGGAGTCAACCTGTATTAAAAAATCAGACTCAGCCTGTGTTGGAAACTGCTGCCACTCAAATACCTGCAATTTTGAGCAAGTTACTTTACATCTGTACTCAACCATTTTTTTCATTTGTAAAATGAGGACATCAGTTCCTACTTCATACAGTTTAGAAGTATTTTAAGTGGGATAATGTAAATAGTGTTTAGAACATTGCCAAACACACTCAGTATTTTAGTAGATATTGACTTCTTATGAGATTGAACATATCTTAATTTAACTTTTGGAAACATAAGTGATTTCATGTGTTCAGGGAATGCTTTAACATCTATCAGGAATTTAGCTTAATTTTCTTAAAAAGCAATTCATCAAACACCTTGCAGATATCTTATTACTACTTTATTTCCCAGATACATCTTTAACTTCCCATAATTTACATCTCATTTTTGGTTTCTCACAATAAAAAAAGTTCATCACAAGCTACCTCTGTCCTTGTCCTTTCCTCTCCTTCAATATTATAATGGATTTCATTGCTTTTCCTTACCACTTAGGGATAACTGCTATATTACCAAAATAGACATCGGATGCTAACACAGAGGAGCTATGCTGGGCACTTTCCAAAGCACAGATAAATTCTGCCCTAAACTTAAAGCTGGTGAACAAGAGGCACATACAAAATAAATTAAGGTCTGCTCACAGCTACATATGTGGGGTTACAACAACAGGAAATTGCATGTGGACATCATACACAGTAGTAGGGGAACTTTGTACTGGGAAGGAAAATGAAACATGAGTTATAAGTCACAGTAGGTTAATAGAAGATTGCCAGCTCTGATTTGCTCATTTTCTTATGGAACCTTTTAATTACTGTATTTCTAATGCACTTACATTTGCCAGTAGTTCTCTTTTTTATTCTTCTAATAATAGTTCCTAAGGTACATCTTATAAATTACCCCCTTCCTTTTCCTTACCCTCTTTTTTCTCTTTAAACAATTCTTAGAGAGAGGGAGAGAGAGAAAGAGAAGGAGGGAGGGAGCAAACTATAATTTTAAGTAACTCCTTTGGATGAGTTCATGTTGCTAAAAAAAAAAAAAAAAAAAAAAGGAAAGAAAAGAAAAAAAAATGTGACAGTCATTAGCAAGGTGCTTTCCTGTCCCCATTCTTACACATGCCAATTTATTAGCTGCAGCGACTGCTGCTGCTGGCTGCTTTTTCTCTATCAAGGCATCAACTCTAGACAAACAAGCCCTCTCCATTCATTCCCAACATTCTTCACTTCTTTAACTTGTTCTAATTCCAGGTTTCCTTTAAGGACCCTCAATTTCAAAACCCTTCATTAAGCTGGCCACAGTACTTCAATCTTTCTGTTTCCGTTTACTCCATAAAAGGCTAGCTTTCTCCCCAATCTCATTGTTCAGTTTTGTCTCTTAACTTCCTTACCTCTTACATCACTCTTCTGCAAGGATAGTGCTTTTTTTTTTTTTTTCCTTTTTCTTTTTAAAGTTCCTTAAGCTCTGTACCTTTTGTCCTTAAGACTCTTCTGAAAATCTCACTTCTAGATTAAGTAGAAGAGATAAGTACTAGTACTGAACTTGCCAAACAATTTAAATGATGACTGTAGGTTCTGTATTTGATAAGAGAATAACAATTCACAATTTAGAAAGCCTGGGACAAGCAATGATTCGGGGACAGAAAAAATTATTCATGGTAAGATTCTGTGGCCAATAATTAAGTATAGGAAGAACAGAAGGGCTGGGGATGTGGCTCAAGCAGTAGCGCGCTCGCCTGCCATGCGTGCGGCCCGGGTTCGGTCCTCAGCACCACATACAAACAGAGATGTTGTGTCCACCGAATACTAAAAAATAAAATATTAAAATTCTCTCTCTCTCCCTCTCTCTTTAAAAAAAAAAAAAAAAAAAAAAAGGAAGAACAGAAGTTTTTTCCTTGGAAACATGAATATTCATTCGTTGATTTGTAATTTCCCTGATCCGAAGCTATACTAGGGGTTGGAATGATTACAACAACCCTAACTATTAAATGTCCCCTTTTTTTGCAATGTTGATTTATGGAATAAGTTATTCTTTGGGGTGTGTGTGTGTGTGTGTGTGTATGGTGCAGGGAATTGAGCCCAGGAGTGTTCTATCACTGAGCTTCATCCCCAGTCCTTTTTACTTTTTTATTTTGAGACAATCTCACCAAATTTCCCAGGTTGGCCTAAAAGTTGTCACTCTCCTGAATTATAATATGAACTACTGCCTTTTAAAAATGCACATGCTAACGTAAACTCAGGTAGCACAATTTTAGTCTTTTGTCATACAAATACTAGTAAAATATATACCACATTCACAGTTAGCTTATGTTTTATATATTTCATAGATTATAAGATACTCGAAAACAAATTAAATTTTTATCACAATCCTTGGCAAAGTTTGCAGTTTCCTTTTGTGTGTTCAATTTTTTGATAAAATTTTAATATTTATATTTTATATTACAGTAGGAAAAAAGCATGTATACTTTGATTTCAAAGTCAAGTGAATTTTGAAATTCTGAGGCATAGCTCTGACATCAAAGATATTCAAATAATCACCACACTGATAACATTAATTTGATTGAATATTGCTGTACTCTTGGTTAGAAATATTAAAAAGTTGTCTTCAGTTGATTCCTCTTACTTAGAAAAATGCAGTTTCCAAAGGGAATTCAGTTAGGAGCTATTACTCTGATAGCTTTTAGAGAAAATGTTAGTAGGTTTGTGTAAAATTCATATACACTTTTAAATTTTAAGTGCTAAAGGTTCCAAGCCTTGTAAGAAATAAAGATAATACTCCAAAAATTTAATTAAATATATCTAATTATAATGTTCTAGAATGATCATTACCATGCTAAAATTGATTTCAGGATATGTATGTTGAAATGTCAAGTTCACATTTTCCTGAACTAAGTTTCAGTATCTTAGTGATTTTTACTCAAAATATTAAAGCATGCTGCCCCTAGGTCTATTTTCTAAAGGTAAGATGACTCTAAATTCAAAGGAAAGCATAAAATTACTTTTCTTACTATTTTTATTTTAATATAGTTTTCTTTCCAACTGGTTCCTTTTTTCCTCCCTTTATCTATTCCTATATTTCTTATTTCCTATATCTATTCTGGCCTAACTCTTCAACTTCATTTCACTATGATTTTCTTTACTCTTATTCTATAACCTGTTATTTAAAAAAGAAAATTCCCTTGTCATATCTTCACCTAAGATTAGCTCTGGTTTGTAATATACAAAAGAAGTGTAAGATTATTCAGTATATGAAAACAGCACTCTGGTTTATAATTTTTTTTCTCTATGAGATAAAAGTATCTCCTTTCTTTTGGTGGCACTAGACTCCTTTAACCATGTCTTTCTCCATCTTGTGCTGTGATCTATCACTGGGCTCTCCACACTCAGCTTGCAGGTTCCCTCCCTTCTCATCACTCTCTTTGAGGCCTGACCCTCTTTCATCCCTTTAGTTATATTGCATGCATTTCTTCTGTTAAAGGCTCTTTAAATTTGTGCATAGCAGCTGTTCCTCTAGATACCCCATCCAGGGAGGGAATGTAGACGAAAAAGTCCACCAAATGGCTTAACTTTCATATCCTAATGTGAATGTTGGCTGGAGCTGAGTGGCGGGTCTGTGTAGTACAAACCATATGCACTAAGGGAGCAGGAAGCCTTTGAGTCAGGTCTCTGTGTCTGTCTGGATTACATATCTGTGTCTGAATAACCATGCACTTGTCTCAACTTTGTTAGGTGTGTTCAGTGCAATCATTCAGGCCAAAAGGCATTGAGATTCTAATCGAAATGTTGCCAACCCAGGGGGTTTGACTTAGCTTCACAAAAATAACCAAAATGAGGGGGGGAAAAAGGATTACGGTCATATTGTGTTATTAGCTACTACTCAGAACTTAAAAATAACCTGCCACTTCAGACATGGTTACTTAAACTAGAAATTATATTCAAGGATGCTCTGTTCTGGTTTAAATAACCATTTTAATATGTATGGTACTCAGTAGGCATTTAATAAACCCTTGTTTAATAAGGGAAATGCATAATAATAAGCATTGTCATTTGTAATGACTTGAAAGGTTAGATATTACTTTCTCAGATGTTGGATGACAACTGAGTTTTGCAAACCCTAATCTTCCTTTGGCATTATAGTACATATTTCCTTCCAAAATATCTATTTCCTGAGAGACCCATGTGCTTCTACTGCTACAGTGTGGGTCTCAATCTAGTATCCTATCACCTTCCTAAGGGACCTTTAGATATGTAAGTACATGTGTGTATTTGCGTGTGTGTCTGTGTATCATGAAAGGCATCTGGCATGATCAAAGTGACTGGGAAATGCTTCTGGCACTTGGAGGGACCCAGCATACTGAAGTACCCACAGTGCTCTGAGGACAAAGGGTGTCATCTCTTTAATAAAGTCAAACATGCCCTGTTTAGAAACACTGCAGCACTTGGATTTGCTTGGCATACTGGGTAGAGTGAGTCTTATGCGTAGAACCTCTGCTGAGGTGAGTGTCTCTTGCTCAGTTTACCTGTTTAGTTACCATTCAATATTTAACTCACCATTACCAGATGGGGCTTATTTTCTTTTTCCCTCTGCCTTCCAGAGGGCAAAACCAGGGTAGAAAAGACAGTAGTTTATATAATGTTCTAACATAAACACCTAATAAGACCCTAGTTTAGCTCCTCTGCTCTAGGCCAGAGCATTTTCTAAAGTGAGCTGATGGTTTTGTGTCTACAGTAGAGGAAATGAGTTGATAGACTGTCAAAGCATGAATAATTTTTGAGTACTTACTATGTGCCATTGCTGCTGGAGCTGCTTATGTTGATGTTCTCATTTTTAGCTTTCCAACATATTTATCCTGTTTTCACAGAGAAGGGAACTGAGGCACCAATCAGTTAAATAATGCACCTGGTGTTGTGCAGCAAGCGATGGAAGGGTTTGGGGTGGGAGTAGAGCCCTACAGATTGACTCCAGAGATACATTCTCAGAAGCAAAAGTTGCCCTAGGAAAACTGAGTTAATTAATTCAACTCTTGTTGTCTAGTGTTGTGGTTTTGTTTTGTTTTGTTTTGTTTTCTCCATGCCAGGCTTGCTTCACTAGATTGTTCTATGCTGAATAAATGCCTTGTCTACAGCTGCTAGCACAAAAGCTCTTTTAGTAAAGCTCTTTCTCTTGGTCTGATTATTTCAAAGCAAAAGCACCCGCATCATCCTGAGGGCACTAGGCCATGGGTCCCTAGGGTAGCAGGCATAGCAAAGCACCCAGCAGAATGAGTGTCAACAGAAATAGTCTAAGTCCTGCTGGCTGGAACCTTGTAGCCAGGTTAATTGTTATGAAGACAGAGTTCAGAGAAATGATCGCTTAGGTCATTAGGCCAAGGGTTTCAGATAAAGAGCACAGAGTTTGGGGCCTAAGGTGAGGCCAAGACAGCAAGAAGAAAATGAGGTCAACAGCACAGGTGTTAGATGCATTGGGAAAAAGGGGGTAGAAAAATCAACCACAGTTTAGGCTCAGGATGTAGCCCTGGAGAGGTCAGACTGCCTGATGTATCTCAGAAAGTATATTCCTCCTCACAGGTGGCCCTGGTTGCCATGTGAGCCCCTTGGTGTCCAGTCTGTCTATTTATTCTGTAAAGTCCTGCTAGTAAACACCATGAGTATAATCTCTTAAATTTCAGTCTTAGGTACTTAACCTAATGGGGTTACCCCCAGAAAATTGTGGAAAGGCTTCGCTTCCTGCTCTGCTCTTTCCTTGTCCTTTCTTATGGTGGTCAGTGCCTATAGATGGAGAATCATATTGCGGTTGGAAAGCTTCTTCAACAGTTGCTGAGAGTAGAAATGTAAAAGATGGAGGCTAGCTCAGAGAATTGTCATTCTTCCCGTCATGAGAATCAGGACCCAGAAAAGGGAGATAGATTCAGTCTGTATCTAAATCCAGATCCTGCTAAATTGTGTGGCACCATAAAGACATAGTTGGGCAATGTTGATACATTTTCTGCATTGCAGGACACAGAGTGTTTGTTTACTTTCTGACTTCATTATTTATTTAAATTTAGTTCAGAGGTTGCTGTGGTCTCTCTTTCCAGACTGTTTCAAATTTTAAATTCTAACCTGGGTTTCAGTTTGTTCACAATTCTTCAGTTATAAACACTGTATCAAAGGATAACTTGATGATGTCAGTAAAAATATTTTATAAGGTAAATATATTTCATTGTCTTATAGAACTCAGGAAAATTCTAATTTTTACAACTATTAAAAAAAAAACAGGTACACATTGCTTTAGGTTTTTTATGGGGGGGAGGGTACCAGGAATTGAACTCAGGGGCACTCAACAACTGAGCCACATCCCTAGCCCTATTTTGTATTTAGTTTAGAGACAGGGTCTCACTAAGTTGCTTAGTGCCTCACTTTTGCTGAGGCTGGCTTTGAACTCATGATCCTCCTGCCTTGGTTTCCCTAGCCGCTGGGATTACAGGGGTGCACCACAGACCCAGCTCACATTGCTTTAGCTTTAATAATGGCCTGTCCTCAAAGGGTCTCATTTCCAGGATTACTCTAGAAGCCCCAGGCCTGTATTCTGTTGGTTATTTAGTCAACTTCTATATGCATAGTCAGATCATACAGCATTTGAGGTTCTTGAGGGGTGGGAAAAAATGTATCCCTTTACCTTGAAATATATAATATTTGAAAACTGAGTCATAGGACTATTCCCTCTTTCATATTTCAGACTTATAAATTAGAAAAACTAGGCTCCATCAATATTATAAAACTCAACAGCTGGGTCCTTGATAAGGGGTTAAGACTCAGGGAGTCTTTCTAAAATTATAAATGGATAGAGCAAGAATGTTCACATTAAATTCCAGCTACCATCTCTTTCCTTATTCCTGATTGACTTGTTGGAAGTGACCAAAACTTAAACTATGTTCACTAGAGCCAACCACTGTAAAGAAGCAACCAATAATCAGATTTAGTCTATTAGGCATGGGTACTTAAATCTAAGAGAAAATCAAGGTTAAAACTGAATATGGATGCTTGGGTCCATGCCAAAGAAGAGCACAATCCTGCCCAACATTGAGCTGCAGGTGAGACTGGATTCAGCAGATCCTTGAGGAAGAAAATGTATCTTGGGAACCCCAATGAGGAACTAAACCTCTGTTTAGTTATGGAGTGATGCTAGGGTAGGACACCCCCCTTAATGTCAGGGAGACTTGCCTTTTGTATTTGCCTCTTTTTTGTTGGGGGTTAGGGGGTACCACCGATTGAACTCAGGGGCATTGACCACTAAGCCACATCCCCAGCCTTATTTTGTTATTTTATTTAGACACAGGGTCTCACCAAGTTGCTTCTCACCTTACTTTTGCTAAGACTGTCTTTGAACTCATGATCCTCCTGCCTCAGCCTCCTGAGCTGTTGGGATTACAGGCGAGTAACCACCATGCCCCAGCCGTAGCTGCCTCTTAATTTTCTCTCTGTCTCCAGAGTAACTGCTTCTGCTCAACAAATTGGACCCTTTAAGAACACAACATTAATTCCTGTGGTTATAAGATACTCTTGTCTGCCAGGTCCGGGCAGTCTCGTGTAAGGACCATGGCATGGTAGCTGGTTTGATTCCTTCCTCTGGCATTTACTATTTGTGCCTCCTCAAGCATACAAAATGGGCAAAATGAATGATGAGAGGATTTAAGAGAGAGATAATATGTATTTAGTATACTGCCTCATACATGGTAGTCATCAGCACGGGGTAGCTGTGTTTATTATTTTCCAGTACCAGTGTCTGTATTCATTTCCTGTGGCTACCTTAAAAAATTACCACAAAACAACAAAAAATTATTCTCTTATGGTTCTGGAGGCAAGAATCCAAAGTAAGGTGTCAGCAGGGTTTGTGTTTTCTGGACCCTTCAAGGGGGGGATCTGTTCCATGCCTCTCCTAGCATCTACAGCCGTGGACAGTCCTTGGTGTTCCCTAACTTACAGAAGTGTAGCTCCTGTCTCTGCCTCTATCTTTATATCTTCTTCCCCTCCATGTCTCTGAGTGTCACCTTCTTTTGTGTCATTCATAAGGAAATCCATCATTGGAGTTAAGGCCTAATGTAATTCAAGCTGGTTTCATCTGGGGATCTTTACCTCAATACTTCTGCAAAGATCCTTATTCCAAATAGATTCACATTGTGAGGCTCCAAGGGGACATAGCTATTCAGCGTGACTCTGCTCAACTAACTACAACACATATGACAGGTTTAATTGGGTCCTTTTCCCCAACTCATCTGTTGAGTGTCCAGCCTCCAGGATCTCAGAAGGTGACTATATTTGGAGACAGGACCACTAAGTTAAAATGAAATCCTTATGGTGGGCCTTAACCCAAGCTCACCAGCATTCCTATGCAAAGAGGAAGTTTGGACACAGAAACAGCAGGGGTGCATGTATACAGAGGAAAGACACTTGGAAACACAGCAAAAGGTGGCTATCTCCAAGTCAAGGACAGTGGCCTCAGAGGAAACCATCCCTGCTGGCACCTTTATCCTGGGCTTCCAGCCTCCAGGACAGGCAAAAATTTCTGTTGTTCAAGCAACCCAGCCTGTAGTGTTTTATTATCGAAGCCCCAGCAAATTAACATAGCACATGAAATTAGTAATTGGCTTGTCTTCCTTAGTTTCTTTAGGTATTTCTGGAAAGTGGTTTCCACACTGAATCTGACCCCCCTCAATGGTGATGAACCTCTGGTTACAGTGACCTTACAATATCAGTGAAGCTTGCTCCCTCTCCTGCTCCTATGCTACCTAGTACACAGGTGGTGTCACCTTACTAAAAGCTTTTATTTCCTTGCTGAAGTAAATGAAATACAATATTTATAGTCAAGAATCTTGAAAATATCATAGTTACTGCAAAATATAGAAGGTGTGTAGAATTGGGATTAAAGAATAATAGAATCTACACTCTCTTTGTCCTTTTTTTTTTTTTTTTTCCTGTGGTGCTGGAGTTCAAACCCAGGACCTTGCACATCCTATGCATGCCCTCTAACACTAAGCTACACTGACAGTCCCTAGAAGTCTCTTTAAAAAACAAAAATCCTTATTCTACATTTAAAAAATAGTCTTAAATGTAAAAGAAATTGGTAAATTGACAGTTTTGGCTAAGAAAATGAAATTAACCTCTACCACATGTACATGATATTCCACCTCATTTTAACTTAAGAGTCACTTTAACTTGCATGTTAAGTCACCTTTTCTACCATTCTCTGTTAGCAAATTCCAAAAGTTACTTTTCCTGAGCATGAACTCGCATCTTTTTATTTATGGACTTCAAAAAACCTTAAACTACTAAGTGTTATCTTTTTTTAACTAGCTTATGATTAGCTCAGCTGTTATTTCAGTTCATTGTTTCATTTCTTTTGTAAAGAGCTCTGGGATTTTTATGAAGGAGCTTCGCTTATAGTATATTTTTAATCACCATTTCTGTTATTTTCTTTGTCATTAAAAACAGCACATCTCTAAGATTATTCTGGCATTCAAGAAATATACATAAACAATAGAAAATATTAATAATGATACTGGCAAACTCTAAGACACAAAACAAGAACAATTGATTTAAAGAAGCACATATAGTTCTAAGGCTTTTCTCTGATAAGTAAAATTTCAAATATATTTATTGTTGAGATATTTGTCTGATGTACTTCTTACAGATGCTATAGTTGGAGATTTTAGGGAATATGTCAACTAGTCCTCTGGGGGTGGATCTCACATTGTACTCTTTTAACAATAGTTGGCAGCAGGTAACATTCCTTTCCTCTGTGTCTACTCCAACCTGCTCCAAGTTTAAAAAAAAATGAATGTATGATCTACTACTCACTTCCTTTTGAAAATATATGGATTTCTCCTAGTTACTATAACCTACCTGTCCCTTGACTATATTTCCAGCAATAAGTTGTTTACTGAGAAAAGCAAGAGAGACACAGACTAATGATATTCTAGTCTATATGAACAGCATGTGACATTGTAACAGTACTTGATGGCATCCTCATTCAAGTGCCTTGAGCAGATCATCTTGGACTAGACTAAAAGCTCTCCAGCAGTTTACCTCCTTTGCCAGTGTACTCCATCCAAGTGCTTAGCATAGTACTAGGCACTGGGAAGTGATCAATAAATAATCTTTCATGAGGGAATTAATGAATGAACAAACTGCAAAGTGTTTCACCATTCTTTGGGAAAAGTATATTGATTGCTTAAATCAGCTATGATAAATGGTATGGATTACCATTTGGCAAAATTTTAAAAAGTACAAAACTCAAAACTACATGGGCTGGGGATATGGCTCATTTGGTAGAGCGCTTGCCTTGCATGCACAAGACCCTGGGTTCAATTACCAGCACCACCAAAAAAAAAAAAAAAAAAAAAAAATTCAAAACTACAAAACCCAAAACACATAGGTCATGCTGCCTCAGGCTAAAGCAAAACATTATCAAGAGGCTGACAGGAGCACATACACACACATGAAATAGGGAGTAACTGTAATGAGGTGTGTGTGCATGTGCGTGTGCAAGCTGCAAATTATATAGCAGTCCGAACCGAATATGTAAGCATAATATATTTGCTGTAACAACAACAACAGCCAAAGATGGAGGAACATTTGAAATCTTAGGAAACCTTCAGAAAAGGCATATAATTATGGCATTTGTTGTGAAACAACTATTAAAGGCAATAAGTTTTGTATCAGATTTTAAAGAAGGTGAATGTTCTCATTTGGTATACAGAAAACAAACTTGGTACATTTAGAAAGTCACCATAGGAGCTTCAGAGCTTAATGAAATTAAGAGAAAAATTATGTGGAAAAATATTTAATGAACTCACATGACATAGAAACATTTAAACAGAAAAACCTGGTAGACTATATGCACAATGTTCTTAAGAATATATTAGACATAATACACTGGTTCATTTCTGTAAATAATATCCTTGGGCCCTACCAGGAGGGAGGCTGGCTCAGATAATAGCTTCCCAAAGTCAAATTATTGTGCTTGCCTACACAAGCCTACTTAATAATTGTTCAAAATCTAACCACCTGTGAGTGAGATGTTGAGGAAGTAGTAATAAATAAACTATTTTACTGCACCTCAGGGAAATATACTCATAATTTATCCTCCCTGAATCATGGGAGGGTAATTGTGATACCTTAGACATGGTTTCCTATAAAATCACAGGTTTTGTCAGTACACATTAGGTGGAAAATCAAGTTAATGCTATGTAAAGGGAAAAAACAACCAAACAAAACTTTTCCCTCAATTATCTGAATCATTAAGGTGAGAGGGGCTTTAATAAAGAGTACATTTTCTAGATCAGTGGTTCTCATCTTGTTCGAAGTACTAAGCACTATATGTTGGCTAAATAAATAACATGTTTCCTATGTATTTCTTTGAATTAGTGTGGTGTTATTATAGTTGGTAAATTAAAAATTCTTCTACAAATCTTTCTAACCTCAAGTATAGCAAAAAGTGCAGGAGCAGCTCTCAGGAAAAAAAAAAAATGTTGGGTAAAGTGGTGTCAAATGTCTAATGTCTCCAAAGGAATTTGTTACAGTGTGCCCTGGTATGGGTCATTGTATCCTTTTATGAAAAGTGAAATTCATAGCAGAGAACTCTAGGATGACATGGTTCTTCTAACTGGGCTGGGTTAGGGACCATGGAGCAAGACAATTGCTTGAATCTGTGCTGACAGTCTTGACTTCCCAGGTTCACGGGATTAAAGAGCATCTCAGCAGATTTGACATCTTTGGCTGTCTTTGTGATTGATGTTTATCACAGTGACCAGAACCATGATGAGACTACCCTCATCAGTCATTAGGTAAGGCTGTCATTTCACTCATAGTGCCACGATTAGAAGATGTATCCGGATAGTGGAAGCAATAAAACTACAACATGGCCAATCCCATAAATGTAGCCATTTATTATATATCACCAGAACTGGAGTATATGACCAGGGTGGTGGATATTAACAATGGAGATGGCTTGATTTAAAGAGTTTGTTGTTCACAGGTATAACTTAAATTTATGTTATTCCATTTTTCCTTAAAATAACCCTCGATAGGTCTGGAAAGATTAACTGTCAGAAATTAAATGAGAAAGAGAAAATGATTTAGTTTATTCCATAATAGACTTAAATTAGAACAGAAGGGAGGAATACAAAAATTATGAAACTGAAAGAAAACAAAAAGGATGAAAAATATATACATCATCAAATCTCTAGTTCAGATTAATCATTTTGCTTAACATGGAGAGCACCGTTAATGATGGATTATTTCTAAAAGTGCTTGAAATGTGGCACTGCAAGAGGTAGTTCTATTCATTTATTTTTTGCAAAGTCAGATAAGTTTGAGAAAAACAGTACTGCAAGAAAGTACTAAAATTGCTAGGTACAGCAGACCAGTTAAAAATAACTACAAATAGGAACTTAGAAGGGCAAAAAAATTACATTTTAAAAAAAATTGTTTCTGTGGAATCAAAGATCACTGACATGGACAAATGGCTCTTAAGTTGAAAAATATAGATAAAAATATTTAGCTTTAGGATTAAAACTAGATTTTTAGAAATCTTCTATTACCATAAAAAATTTAAAAATGAAAATAGTTGGAAGATGGATTATATCCTCAAGTTCAGGCACTGAATTATTACTACCCAATAGGAACAAGTCTCTCCCTACATTTGTATATCAGCATGGAACAAATGCAGGCACATTTTGATCTAGGCATTTACCAATCCTAATACCTCTTGGAAAACTCATCCTAAGTCAATGTGGGTATGGCTCCCTTATTTGAACTAGATGACCCTTCCCTAATCATCACAACAGATTGGACTGGGGCAGAGGAGAGAACCTGCCCCCAAAGAGTGGATCTGATTCTCTTGCCCTATAGAATGTGGAAGTAGAGCACAGTTAGTTAAGTTCTTGATTAGAAAAGAAACATAAAGCCAATATAGGGCCATGTTTGAGTAGGGGCATGTGCTGAAGCAGAGAAAGATGGGAGGAAAAAAGGAAGAGACACCCAGAGAAAGACAGAGAATGCCGCAAGAGCAAGAGAAAAGAAGCAGATGCTGAGAAAGAAACAACCTCCATGAAATGTTTTTATTGACGTCCAGGTTATGGTTCCATCATAATTTCCTTTCTTTTTTAAAAGACACTGGGTATTAAACCTGAGGCCTTGAACAGGCTAGGCAAGCACTCTACCACTGAGCTACATCCCTAGCTTCTTTAATTTTGAGGCAGGGTCTCCTTAAAAATGATGTTGAAGTGCTATCCCCGTGCCTCAACACCCCGAGTACCTGGGATTATAGAACTGTGCCATCCAGGCTGGCCCCCACATGAGATTTGACTGGAATTTTTTCCACAGGTTTTTTGTTTGTTTTTTGTGTTGTTGGTGCTGGGGATTAAACCCAGAGCCTTGTGCATGCTACACCTGTGCTTATCACTGAGCTATACCTCCAGTCCTCCCTATCAGCTTTACAATAAACTTACATTGTGCTTAAGTATCAGCTATGAGTTAAATTTAGGGCTCGAAGAAAATATTCTGCAGAAATAGAGAGTGCTAAATATTAGGCAAAGTCATTATCTTTCTCTCTTTTTAAAATATTTTTCCAAAACACAATACCTAAATTTGTAGTCTTGATATATTAAGATGTAATAATGAGGTAAAGTATGTTTAGGGAGTTTTCTGAGTCATATTGTTTCTTAGTTGATTGGAATATGATTTCCCAATATATAATCCTGCACTTGCTTTGCCAAAAGTTTATGATTTTGAGATATTCAGCTGAAATCAGACTACAAATTTTTTTAATCTGTCTCTGCAGCTGAAGAAGTATTGACAGAATTTAAGAGATACAGAATTTAAGATGAATTGAAAAGGGTTATGGTTTTCTCTTTGATACCATCCTCATGGCTCAAAAATGACTCCATGGATATTTTAAGTCAAATTTTAATTGTAAGTCAAAAGATGGGAGTGATATGTAACTATATAGATAAATAAATATATGCTATTGTGACTTAGCAAAAAGGAATGGTCTACATTTGATACAGTTTATTTTATGGAAAGCTGTTATCAAATCACTGGGAAGGGATTCACATAACTGATAGCCCCTTAAAACTTTTAATGTGATTGTTATTGTTTAGATGTGGTGTCTGCCAAATGTTCATCTGTGAGACAATGCAAGAAGGTTTGGAGGAGAAATGATTGGGCTATAATCTTAACCTAATCAGTGAATTAATCCCTCATGGGATTAACTGAGTGATAACTAGAGGCAGATGGGGTGTGGCTGGAGGAAGTGGTTCACTGGGGGTATGGCTATGGAGTATATATTTATATCTGGTGGTGGAGCCTCTCTCTGCTCTCTGATCATCATGTGAGTTACTTCCCTCCACCACATTCTTGCACCATAATGTCATGCTTCACCTCAAACCCCAAGGAATGAAGCCGGCTTTCTATGAACTAAGACCTCTGAAATTGTGAGCCCCCAAATAAACTTTTTCTCCTCTACAGTTGTTTTGTTCAGGTCTTTTAGTCACAGCAGTGAAAAAGCTGACTAAAACAGTTTGGAATATCAAATTTAATTTTTATTTTTTCTTATTTCTTATTTCCAATTTTGTATATATAATGAGCACCTTTCATGGCCAGAAGTAGTGGAAAGAATTGGAATGAATAGGTTTAGAAAATGTAAAGACACAGTTTGATTTCAGTAAGTAAAGGTATTTTAATTTTTGTGTAGGACTTTTCAACAAGTTGTTGTTAGACATCTGTAAAACAGCTCGGAGAATCCTTGGGCCCTTAGTTAAGCTGAGTTCTCCACTTTCCCTCTGATCGTGTCAGCAGAAATTTATCTGTATATGCTTTGATTTTAATTCCATAATAAAATATGGTTAGCAAAAATAAAGATGCCAAGTGAATAGATTTGTTTTTAAAAATGGTAGAAGGTGGGGTGGGATGGGACATATTTTCTAACATGGTTCGCCAAATCCTGCGTTCTCTCATATGACATTCCTTCATTAGACCAGCGGGTTGAAGATAGCCCGCTCACAGAAAGACTCCCACAGGGATCAGTGGGAGATATTAAAAAACACTCGAGTCAACATGCCGACAAGGATCAGTGAGGGGGGGCGAGAAGACAAATTCGACCAGCATTTGGGCTGTATACAAAGAACCATCACATCCCAGACTTAGCAATGATATATGATGCACCTGGAAAAGTGCATTCAGTTTGGATGAACTCAATTCCAGAAATATGTGGAAGATTGGAGAGAGTTAAGAGAAAATTTTTAAAATGATGAAGTGACTGAGGAGGTGAAGTGGGGAAGGGGACTTGGGAGGAAAGATTAAAGCAACTGAGTAACTTTTAATATTTGACATGGTAAGATCCAGCAAATATTTTTTAAAAGAGCAAATGCTATATAGAGAGAAATTATTTGGGATGGTAAAAGACCACAGAAAAAGAAACAAGCCTGACAAAGCTGACATTTGGGTTATACACGGGGAGAAGGGATCTGAAAAACTGGAAATTTTTGGAATACTCGCCTGAGTTTGCAGGAAGTTTTAATTCATGGAAAATTTACTACCAAATGTGAAGGAAGCCATGGGTGTTGGAAAAAGATGATTGTAGGAAATGGGTAGTGGACTATATGATGGTAGACATATATTCCACAAATCCATTGTGATATAAAACCCTAATTTGTGATGAACCTTGCCATCCAGGGAGGTTTAAGCCAAACTTTTCAAGAACCCATTATTACACAGTATGCCCCAGGATCTCTGACAATTGCAGGGGAGAAAAGTGTTTTTAATCTGCAGTTTTCCAAAAACAATTCAATTAAAAATAATAAAAAATCTGAGATCCTGCCCACAAGGGTTAATAACTACAGAGGTGTCCAACAGATATTCAATCACAAAAATTCAAATGCTGTTTTCATTAAGCCTCTAGTGTCTCCTTCCATAGCTAAACCAAGATAATTGTTTTGGGGCTAATTTCTGAGGCTGTTTAATAACACCTCCTGCTAGACTTCTCATGTAAACTCAGCAAGAGGAAGATCCAGAGTAATAGAAAAATACTTCTGTTCATTTTACAGCTCAAAATCATACTTTTCTTTACAAAAGAGAGCCTGCTGCTTGAGTGTGGCAACTACCATTCCAACTATATGGGGGAAGATTGGATTAAGAGGCAAAGCTGACTATGCAGGAAAGTCCCCACTCAGCAGCAGGATTTCATGTAAATTCCATTATAGTTCATACTTTTGTAGATAATGAAATGGATACAAAACACTTCAAGGTTTCTATGTCAGCAAAATAACGAACAGGACAGTTTATAAAATGCATTAATACATTTTTGACATTTGGTCATTCACATAAATGGGCTTTCTATTTCTTCTTTCACATAGATTTTATTTTAAATGCTGCATTCTAACAGCTCATAGCTCCACAGGTTATTACTAATGTGTGAACATGAGCTACAAAGTGTTCATCACACTTTAAATTTCAGTAAGTGGCAAATTTTGCATTACATTTCCTTATGACAATGCAGACAATCTTTTCTCTAAAACTGCCATTCTCTCAGAATGGAAAAAGAAGCACACATACTTTATAGACTAATGGTAGTGCCAGAGGGGTATGCTTTTGTAATCAACTAACCACAAAATTAAAATTATATAGATTGATCTATAATTATTCTTTTATGTAATTTGTGATGACATGCAAGGGTAAAAGTATGTTTTCAAAAGACTGGCCTCTAGAGACAATATGTTTTCAGGTTTCCAAATGGATCTTTCTTAGCAATAGTCAATGACTTTAACAGAAACAGTCAAGAAAAAATAATTCTGTAGCACAATGTATAAAATGTATTCTTTTCCTTCTGCTATTGTCATTTGAGTTCCATATATTGTCTCGAGCTTGAAGGTGAAATTCCCATTAGTGTCAATGGAGAATCCAGGCAAGGGGCAAAGGAAACCCAAGACTTTGGCAACACTCACACAATTCTCCAAGTACAGCAAAAATGTGAACAAAGTATGCATTTCAAATGTGAAGTATTCTGGTTATCCATTATCCCATTAGTATAGCTGAACTTTTCAGGGATGTATGCTCATCTTTATTCTGGGATGACTAACACACATGTAATATTCCCTTTGGTATGTTTAATAGTTTTAGTCAAAATAGGAAGCCTATTGACATTTCACCCCATTGCCAAATCAAACAAGATTAGTCATATGGACTGTGTTTCACTGATAGATGAATTTTGATGGTGAAATGTCAAAACCTGATGTATGGCTTTTGACTTGTAGTTGGCCTTTTGAGAGACATGCTGTGTTTCTCTCCAAAGGAGAGAAGCCCGGCCTGGGGTTCCTACAACTTATACAGAGAAGCATTCAAAACTGGCTCATAACTGTTTTACATTCCAGAATGCTTCATTCTCATGGAGATCTCAAAGGCACTCAAATGTTCTAGAAGCAAATATATCCCGTCTTTGCTTTGGGAAGTCCTGATGACTTAGAGAAAGAAGAGAAAACAAGGCAATAGGACTGACTAAAAAGAGGCTCACATTTACTAATAAGGATATTGAGTTCTTAGGCTTTTACTGATTTCTTCACATGTGAAATCCCATACAAGTGTCATGACAATCCTGTGAAGTGGAACCATTGTTCTTATTTTATCAATGGGAAGACTGAAGGTCAAAAATATTTAGTACTCTAGTCTCTAGGTGTTTTTTTTTGTTGTTGTTTGTTTGTTTGTTTTTGTTGTTGTTGTTTTGGTACTGGAGATTGAACCTAGAGGTGCAATACCATTGACCTACATCCGCAGTCCTTGCTAAATTGCCCTGGCTGGCCTAGAATTTACAATGCTCCTGCCTCAACCTCCTGAGTTACTGAGATCACAGTCTTGCACCACCAAGTCTGGCAGGACTCTGGTTTTTATTGAAGATCAAATGCTATATAGTGGAGTAGTATTTGAACTCAAGTATAGCACTTTTGACCACTTTAAATACTGACTTTTCCTTCAATATTTCCATTACCTCTATAAAAATATGATTTACCTTCTACATATAATTTTTGGGCTATCTATTGATTTTTTTTATGGCTTCCTCCTTTTTTGCTGCTTTTGGCAACCTTAATTTTTGGTTTTAGATTTTGATTTGGTCATTTTTGGTGGTCAAGAGCAGCTTTTTTTTGTAGGACCCTGACAAATTATAGTTTGGCTATACCACATTAATTTCTCACTGAGAGATTTTTTTTTCTCCAGAAGTGCTAATCACACAGGGAGAAGGAAAATGGAGATTCCTCAGTGTGTTGGTGGCCTATACAATTTTGATAGTATCAAAATGCAGGTTCTGGCAATATTGTTAATGAGAACTACAATCCAATAAATGCAGAGTGGTGTCAGATCCTGTACTAGATGCTTTGTGTACAGAAATTTATTCAGTAGTTATAACACTGTATTAGTGATACTCTTTTACAGATCACAAAATAGAGCTCAAACAACCTGAGGAACTAATTCAAGGCTATGCAAATCTGTAGAAGAACTGTTCAAACACAAATCTTTCTGCCTCTAAGGACTTTGTTTTTCTCTTTACCACAATGCCTGCCATGTCCAGGCATAGGAACTAATTCCAAGATACTTTATTTAACGATAGAAATAAACTTTTAAGATCAGACAAACTGTGTTGGAGCCTTAGCATAGGACGTTAGTTTAAAAATATAATAATATCAATACCTTTCATTTTTTTTCCTTGCTACTTGCATCTTTCATCTCTCTGCTCTTGTCGCTGTTTTCATATGATTTAATGTCATATATTTCGGTACCTTAAAGCAATTATGATGCTGTGAAGCTTTGGAGTGTAGAGGTAAGCCATCAGTAATTTTAGTTTTGCCAAGCTTAAAGGTATCTGGGGGAGCAGAACACCTTGCCTTTCTTGATCTGGTTGGCCTCAAAACCTCACTTATTAATTATAACATCAAGTTCTGCTAATGTGTACAGTGGACCGAAGAACTCTACTTCTGTTTCATTAGGTTCTCTGTTCTTGGTCTCATAAAGAGACGATGCAAGAAACAGCAGAGAGATGAGTGGTATCCCCACCCACAAGCACTTGGCAGTTTTACATGCATGCAGATCTCTATTGAAAGTAAGCTGGTGGCAGTACCACTGCATGTCGTATTGTATTAATTGCTCAGCACACTCTTACTCAAAATGTAGTATAATAACTCCCATGTTCACTCAAGAGGAAAGCCTTCTTTACTTATGTCCAGCCAAGTAAAAAGATGCAGATGCATAAGGATGGATTTAAAAAGTTGAAAGATGTCTGTAAGCAAAGAAAAAACTTTACAAGATGCACACATACTTATAAACAGAAAAAAAATATAGTGGTAAAACATACTGTTCAAGTTGTTGCTTTTTCTTTTGTTTAGACCTAATGTCTGGAAAAAAAATGTTTTTTCAATGTTAGTACATATTATATTACTCAAGACTATATAGAGAGATATCTTTAGAATTAAAAAAGAAGAAAAGAAAAATCCATATGTTTGTGAACAAATGTAACTTTTCCCCTGTATTTTGAGTGGCCTGTTTGGTTGAAAGTTTATAGTACTTATTTTACAAAAGAATAATTTTCCCCCCATTAAATTAGCTTCCTCTAGAAAATAAATCTGGATTTGATCAGGAGCAGCCAAAGCAAGAAGCAATAAATTCCAAAAATAATGTCACAAGCAGCTTAAGTCACTTAACTTTATGTAAATCTACTGAAGAAGAAAAAAAATTAGAGCAGAAAGACTGAACAAAGCAGGTTAAAAACTGGGAGGAGAGAACCCTTGCATCAAAGAAAAAGAAACAAAAGAAATTATAAGCTATTCTTCTTTTACAGGAAAGAAATTAAGACTTACACCTATGATACATTGTAATAGAAGCAACTATAAAAGAAAAGAAAAACATGCCCAAACCTGTACTTGGATCAAGGTGGAGTAGCTACCTGGACAATTATATAAAATTGTCTCAAGTTATTGTTACAGTATTATTTCTAAAATAGGAAAATGCTCAAGTATGCAACTTATTTCTCAGAATTTCCTCCCCTTCATCAGTAAGTTATAACCTTCCTGAACACAATGAGTGCCACATTCATTACCTTCTAATACTGAATTAGAATTTTCTAAACCTTCATTATCCCCTTTAGAGTTTTGTGCCAGACTTCTGTTTCATTGTGTATAAAAATATATCACTTCTACTCTAACATCATTTAAAAAATTTCTAGGAAAAATTATTCCTTGGATATTAATCATACACAAAGGCATCTCTCCTCCATTACGTACATTTACTTAAGGTGAAATGATTAGTCAATATTTTAATACAAAGAAATATCCAGATGCATTTATTTTTGATTTTTAAGAATTTTTTAGAAATTTAAATTATTTAAATAATTTAAAATTTCTTAAAAATTAATGCATCTAGATAGTGCCTAACTATAAACGCATGTAGATAGTGCTTTTATCTTTGTCTAATAATAAGGTATATATTTGTTCCTCGTTGTCTGGGGCAATCCCAATTTATATACCTTGCTCTGGCACAATTTTTAATAGTAACCACTGTTATCTCAGAAGTATCTAAGTTTAAACAATAAATTATGTATTTAACTCGACCTAATATCAAAGCAACATGACATGGAAAGATCTAAGTCTTCTGAGACAAGCCCACCAGGTTATGTGTATATTTCCATCATTTATTTACAGCATAAACCTGGGCAATTACTTATCTACTTTGAGACCAATTTTGTCATCAGCAGCATATGGATAATAATAGCTCACAGACTTGTTGAGATAACACGAATGCAATAGTAATATATCTGAGTACGTACACAAATGGGGATAATAAGATCAACCTAAAAGATTATTGTGCAGCTTACTTAAGATGAATTTATGCATAGTGCTCAGCACATGGTGCTGTGTGACAATTTTTGTCACACATATTCTCATCATCATCATGATCATCATCGGCCAATGGTGGCTGTTTTAAATAGTAGAGTTAATTGCTTCCCTCCCTCCTAATCTCACCTCTTCTGCTACTCACTGATGTTATATCTGTGGAAGATACTTAGAAATTTGCCTTGCACTCACAGCTATCAGGAATTATTAGCACTTTGTTCAGACTTTTACATTGCTCTGTACACTAAATGGATAGCATTTGGCCTAGTTACTGACCAAAACACGTTGGTTTGTTTGATGTAAGAAGTAATGTCTCTGTTTTTTTTTTTTTTGTTGTTGTTGTTTGTTTGTTTGTTACCAGGGATTGAACCCAAGGGTGCTTAACCACTGAGCCACATCCCTAGCCCTTTTAATATTTTATTTAGAGACAGGGTCTTCCTGAGTTGCTTAGCACCTTGCTAAGTTGCTGAGGCTAGCTTTGAACTCATGATCCTCCTGCCTCAGCCTCCTGAGCCGCTGGGATTACAGCCATGCACCACCATGCTCAGCAGAAATAATGTCTCAGAGTGCATCTTAAAAATCCCTCAATATAGAGGAGTCTGAACTTCCACTCTCAGATGCTCTGGGAAGATCCCAGATCATTCCCTCTTAATTGGAAATTTCTTGGAAGTCTCTATCTTCATCTTCAAATGGCTTCCATTCTATTATGTGTGTTTCTGTTTTGAAATTTAAGATATTTTAAGAATCCTCTACCAAGATACATTGGTCCTCCAGGAAGGCAAGCAGCATATGCAAGGACTTAACTTACTACTGACACACCTTTGCCTGCTCCCATTAAACTATACAGCCTCTAGTTTGAGAAAGACTTCCCAAAACATTGGCATACAAAACCAGCAACACCTGAACATAAATTAGACACAGTAGTCCAAAAGCCAGTTCTGAACCTTTTGTACTTTGTAACATTTGATATATTATTCAATATCTTTGAACCTCAGTCTCTTGAATGGGAATCTTACAATACTTATTAAATTATTTGATAATTAAATGTGATCAATCTGTAAGGCCAACAAGTCACATTTTAGGACTTCAATTCATGTCAGTTTACTTTCTCTTAGTGTTAGTCAAAATGGTTAATTACATTTTGCCAGGACACATTGATGAGGACACGTTTGAATTTATTTTTATTGGGGCAGAGTCTAAAAGTACACAAAATAGATGACGTCTGGCTTACTACATGAAAGTGCCTGTACAATGAAAGGTGGAATCTCATGCAGCTTTTGCAGGTCCTCGCTTCCACACTCCCATAGTAACTCAACCTGGAGCCATAATGGTTTATTAATGATCTTACTCAACTGGGCACACATGTTTTCTGGAATACAATTAACATATAAGAACCATGTGGTTGAGCTTCCTTAGACTTTATAAAGTATATTAGAAAAATGATAACAAAAATAATATTTCTAGACCTAGGATTCAATCAGCCAAGGGTTTCTTGTTTATTGGGCTGATACTGAGGTGTGCTTCAGGATTCCACTCAGACATAGCCTCCTTCATGCAATAATGAAAATGTGTGCTTTCCTTATACTTCCTAGAAACCGATGAATATTCTACTTATTTATCCCTTTGAATCTCTAGAGAATGTTTTCAAAGTCAAGTTGATAGACCCCTGGGGATCTCTGGACCCTTTTAGGGAGATTTGCAAAGTCAAATCCACTTTAAGAATGAAATCAAGACATTGTCTTTTTCACAATGTTGTTGTTTATATTAATGATGGAAAACATTGGCATACAAAACCAGCAACACCTGAACATAAATTAAGGCAGCAGTGCCAAACTATGTTGCAGTTTTATTGTCATTATATTTCTAACTACCTTATACTGACAGTAAAGCAAAACAAAATCACACAAAACATACAACAAATTTAAAAACTACCAATTCTAATTAAGAATGTCTTTTAAAAATGATTAAAATTAATAATATTTTATAAATCCAAACTTCCTGAAAAATATATATCGTTAACATTCTGTGTGACAAAATGGAATGAATTTAAAAAATATTTTTACTCTATATTGAAGTCTGACGGTTCTTCAGGAAAAGCACTTTTTTTAAAAAAAAAATATTTTTAGTTATAGGTGGACAATGTGGTGCTGAGGATCAAATCCAGTGCCTCATGCATGGTAGGTGAGTGCTTTACCTCTGAACCACAACCCAGCCCAGGAAAAGCACTTTTGAGATGCATGTTTGAGCTGTACACTAAGATAGGTGCTCTTTTTGTGGAATATCATTTTTACTTTAAGGAAAGACCAAGCAACTATGGTTATTCTGGCTTCAGTGTTTTATAGCTACTAATAAAAATGTGAAGGGAAGACAGCCAGACATTTCAAGGAAGACAACTGACAGTATATGTGACCAATGATAAAATTCAAACATTCACACAAAAATAATAACTTAATAAACAATGTGTTCCTATCACCGTGACTTGATAGCTGTTCAGTATGTAGAGATTTTTCAGATAAGATTGGCATTGATTTAACAATGGTGTTTTTAAAAGGATGCATCATGAAATATGTTGTTATTTGGAAAATATGCATAATTCACTCAAAAACAATATTTTCTAAATGAACAATACATGATGTTATATACTCATGTTTTTATTGTGTGGGTAAACGATCTCTTCAAATGTATTTTAACCAATGTATTTTAATGCAACCAATTTTTAAAAGTTCATTGATATGGTTTTGGATGCCATGATGCAAAAAAACTTGATCACAGAAGTTTGTTTGTTTGTTTTTTTTTTTTAAATCAAAGAACATCACATTAATCTGAAAAGGGTATTAAAATATTCCCTCTTCCCCTAACAATCAGTGTAAGACTAATTTTCTTCATATATTTCAAACAAAATAATATGTTGTAACAGACTGACATAGAAGCTAATATGAGAGTTGGGAATGTAGTTCAGTGGTAAAGTGCTTGCTTAGCATGTGTGAGGTCCTAGGTTTGATCTCTAGCACCACAAGCAAAAAAAAAAAAAAAAAAAAAAAGGTAATCAGAATTTATCTGTCCTTTCTTAACTTGTACTTTAAAAATATTTGCAAAAAAATGTAAATAATGTTACCATTTAGACTAAATTTTTTTAAAATCTAGCTTTTGTTCTTAAAAATGTTTTATGAGATGGGTTTGTTATGACTTTTTATTTGAATTAATAACTACCCATTTAAACTTTCCCATTTTAATATCTAATGTAATAAATATTGAAAAATATAATCCACTACAAAAAAGCTCCTGGGCTCTCCATAATTTGGGGGAATGGAGACGGGTTCTTAGGTCTAGCACTTTGAGAGCGACTGCTGTAGAGGGCAGCACTTTTTATCTTACTATCCGAATGCCTGGTTCTCATGAGTTGCTTCATTGGTGTTTACTTAGAAGATGGATAGGTGATGAGTAATTGAATATTGTATTCAACGCCAGAAGAACCTGACACTATGACAGAAAACATCTTGAAAAGAAATATGTAATGAAACATTTAGAATACAATTTAATATTTCCTCCTTGAATTTTTTTTTTTTTTTTTTTGCCTCAAAATGCCTATCTCCAAAACAGATAAGGAAAGGGATTCTGGCTGTAATTAATCAATTTATTAAATCAAGAAACAACACAAGAAACTTCAACTGGGAAAATGCTACTGGCCAGTCACTGAATTAGGTGGTGACAGGGACAGGGAACCAGGTTATTTCTCTCAAATTCTATTCTCTGATAGCCAAATCATTAACTTTACTTGTTTAATTATTAATTTTTATATTTTATAACAATTTGTTTGAGAGTTATTTTAACACCTCTTCAGGATTTTTAAATGTTTTGGTTGACCTACATACATTTCTTCCTTTCTGTTTTTTTCTTTAGTCATGGGAATCAAACCCAGGACTTTGTACATTGCTAAGCAAGTATTCTCCCACTGAATTATGTTCATAGCCCATTGACTATTTTTTAAAAATATGGCTTTATAATGGTATTGTAAAGAAATATTTAGAATCTATAACTTTTACAGTTTCCTATAACAAAATTTTTACTACCTCTTAGTCCCACAGTGATCTAGAAGGGAAAGACTATTGGGTAGAAGAACAGGGTACTGAAGGAACAAGTGAATAGAGAAATCAAATCTCAGCTAGATTAACTTTAAAACACAAGGTGCTTTTATTTTTTCCCCCTTTTGGTACTGCTGTTCTGCTCCTTTAAGTCATTGTCATTTCTCTTAGAAGAGAGAATATCTTTATAATAATTCTATATATGGGAAGAGGCTAGAAACTATTTGGAATACATAGAACAATTTTTCTGTCCCATTGAATAGAGGAGATAATATATCTTCTCAAGCCAGGAAAGAGCACCCTTGAGTTGATGTGCTTAGCATACTTCCTCCAAGACCTCCATAATTATTCCATATGCTTTATTTTAACCATCATAGGATATATCTTTGCCCCATTTTAACATCCCTGAAATTAAAGTAAGGTTGTTCCATTAGTGATTGCTATTGTTTCATTGACAGGATTTAAAAATTTTTGTAGAATGTAAAATAATAGTGCATTTTACTATTGATACCATCTTAAGATTCAATGAAATTTAATACATAGCCAGAAAAAAAACAACCTTTGGTTTTGTAGTTATATGGTAACACCATATTCACAAGAATAACCTCTAATGCCCTGACTTGGTTAGCTGTTTCCCCTTCCTGTTAGGAATCATCTAATGAACAAGTATAAGGATTTTCTTTAAGGCAAAGTAAATAAGTTTTAATAATATTTGATCCCTTAGAACTTCAGAGTTTGGTAAAAAGCTTGCATAAACCCAAAGCCAAAAAAAAAAAAAAAAAAAGTTTAGCTAAAGTATAGAAATAAAATTAAGTCATATGACAGATTTCTATATAAGGAATACATCCTAATTCTTATGCTTCAGAATATTAAACATTTCCTCAACTTACAATCTAGTGTATATGTATTTAAATGCAAACACCATGTGTAATTTTCCTTTGCATTATCCCTCTCTTCTGAAGTGCCAAGGAAAATAAACACGTGCAAAAACATTTATGCCCTCATCACTATCTGTACATTGGTTAAACAATCAAAAGTACTTCTACAGATGCATGTACGAAAATTAAGAGCATTCCTACTTCCTCAGTCAAGACAGTCATGCTGTTCTGGCAGCCCGTACGCATAATGGAAACAAAATTGCTTTAAATAATCAAAATACACAAAGGCACATTTTTCTGAGTGATTGGAAATAACCCTGACAAATGCTTGCATTTGGTAAATTATGAGCTAGCCAAGTTACGTTTGCATAAATATAATGAAAAACATTTTTTAAAAATTTAGTAAGCATATAAAGCAAGACATTCTCTTGGTAATGAATTTCTTTGACAGATAAACCAACAACCATGCAGGGCAAGTTTATGAAGGTTCCTCCCTGAGTTCCTGATAGAGAAAGAAAATTTGTATACACACACATACATATATACACAAATAAAAATTCTGCAAAATTATGTAAGTGGTAAAGATAGTCTTACAACTAGAAAGAAATAGAGAACAAGCCTAGGCATATAAAATAGCTACTTGTGTTTTGGAAAGAAGAACACAAACAATGTGCAATTCAACTCTATGTTAGTAAAGCATACAGATAATTCATATTCCTCATACGTACCTCTTTGATAATACAGAGATTCTCTATTAGGTAAACACATAATTATATTTTCTTCCAACTATCTAGATACCACACCTCAGCTGCACATGTAAACAGGCATCTGTATGTAGTTGAAGTGGATTTGTGGGTGGCTAATGAAAAAGTATTTGAATAAGAGCAAAAATAATTTTCTACTCACAGGTAATGTGGTGCTATTTGTTATCAGATTGCTTTGAGTAGATCTGAGCACTGAACTTCAGCCAATATGTGGATGCCAAAGAAAAGATAAATATTCAAAGCAAAAGCCCAGGGATTATATATATTCATTAAGAGTTTTCTAGATTAGCCTTTTTGTGTGTGTGTGGTACTAGGGATCAAACCCAGAGCTTTAGGAATGGTAGGAAGGCTCTGTACCACTGGGCTCTATTCCCAGCTGGTCTTGACTTTTTTTTTTTTTTAATATTTTTTTAGTTGTTGGTGGACCTTTATTTTATTTGCTTATTTATATGTGGTGCTGGGAATCGAACACAGTGCCTCACACGTACAAGGCAAGCGCTCTACCACTGAGCTACAACTCCAGCCCCTTGGCATGTTTTTAAACTAAGCATAACAAGGTAGGAAGACGGAGCACTGAATTTGTTACATGACAGTAAAGCTATTCTGATGATTGTGTACTCTGTTACAATCAAACACCTTTACATGAAAGGGATATTATGAAGCTCTTTCCAAATGGACTGGACACTTAAGATGAGAAATGTGCATGCACCTAAGAGGATACCCTTGTGTTCAAAAAGGTAAAATGGGCCAGGAAGAGTGGGTGGAGTGGAGATGACTTTCTTCTGGGGAAATTCCTGTAATTCCAAAGCTGGCTTTGTAGGAAGAGCCTGATTGTGATTTATAGCCTTAGTCATCTTTGAACCTCATAACAATTCCCCATTAACTGCCACCCACCTTCACTTGATGACAGGAAGTCAGAGGCTGAAAGAAACCACAAGGACAACAGGTCTCTGGTTGGGTAAAAGGCTGTACTGACCAAACTGACCTGGCCTCAGCCTTTGGGGCATCTCTCTTCCTCAGCTTCTCTCCGTCTAATTTAGAAGTAAACTCCTAGAAAGCAAACCACTTTTGCTTTAGTTTCAGTGTTTGATTGTGCCAAAGACATTGGTAAGTCCTTATCACCCAGCATCTGACTTTTTTTGCCATAAAGAGAAATGAAATCTCTCTCCTGAAAGTCATCAGTGACTAATGCATTGTGACATCCAGTCTTCTCCCATTTCATCTTTCTTGTCTCCTCCTTGTCACCCAATCAGGCCTTCCTTCCAGAAAATTCTTCACCCCCCCCCCCCACTTTCTATGGGGATTTATGATTTTCTTTGTAACTGTGGGACTGTAGTTCCTGTCTCCTTCCTCTTCACATCCTCCATATGTGTCACCCAAATGTTTGCTTCTCCGCTTCTTTCTTTGCTGGTCTCTCTTCCTTGACAGTCTTATCTGCTCTTTGGTCCTTGTGTGTAGATGACCCCACAGCTCAACCTTCCCTCTCTTCAGAGTATTGGATACAGGTTCCACCCTGTACTCTGCTCTAACAAAGACAGGCTTTAGCACCTCAAAAAAAAAAAAAAAAAAACAAAAACAAAAAAAAAAAAAACTCAAGACATCCAAATTGAATCTGTATTTTCCTTTTCACATTTGGTCCCCTTCCATGTTTCTTTCCATTTTTTTTTTTTAATACGCCATCAGCAAGATGTGAAACCTTAAAATCAAATATGACAGATTTCTTGTCTCCTTCTACAGAAATTTGCAAGAACCTGTCAATTTCTTCTCTGATGGATCTCTGCCTTTCTATCCCCTCTCTTCTAACAGACCATCTCCGCAGCCGGTTAAATGCCTGTAGGCTCTTCTGTATCCAAACAAATTTATATATTGCTGCCAGAAACAATACTTTTAAAATACCATTTTGTTCATGTTTATGTACATTTCCATACCTAAGTGCTTTTGGTTGTCATTCGATTCATTTGATTTGCCAATATTTTTCTTTTCCTACAGAAGAACTATCTTGCTCTCTCACTGTCTTTTCTTCCTCCTTGGTACCTCTGCATCATCAAGTATTCAAGTCAAACAGGTTTGTCTCCCCATTAGATGATGAGGTCCATAAGTAAAAGGCCTGATGAGTTTATCCTCAAATCCCCTGCATACGCTGTAGCTCCTCACATGAATAAATCCTCAAGAAATCTCTGATTTGGAATTTCGGTGATTATCATTCTTTGTTTAAAAAATATTCAACGTTCCCCATGTGCTACATGTTAGAAACTCTTTTATCTGGTTGACAGGACCCTAAGATTTGGGATCTGAAAAAGGTCAGGAAGAGGACAGCAGAGGCAGAAGACCAAAGAAAAAGAAAATAGAAAGAGGAAGTAAATGGCAGGCCAGAGATGCTCTGAGACAACTGTTGTCTTGTTCTTTTGCAAACTGACTGCTACCTGGTGTTTGGAGATCCATAGGCCCACATCCCACAACATCAGTCCCTCCAGGAATCTCTTAATGCTCAATGCTCTTGTTATCCCACTCCTAGGCTGGTCACTCCCAGGGGATGCCCTGGTGTCATTGGCAGCCACTCAATGACTGATGTCCTGTGTTCCCGTCTTTAGGTAAGAAAACTGGAATAGCCAGTTAAGCCTAAGAATGCACCTATCCTAAAATGCTGATGGTAATTCCAGACATATGAAGTGAAGTGTTGGCCTTTGGGGCCTTCTCTCTTGTCAAGTGATATACGGGTGCTGCATTCCCAGTGGTTTTCAGGCGATGACTGCCCTGCCTGCATATGGCGGCACCTCACAGGCTGGGGATGAGCCAGTGGAAATGTGGAGTGCTTAAAGGGGAAAGTGCTCTGATAAGGGAGACCTAGGCATCCCCTTGCAGGCTTTTCTCCTGTGGGCAATAATACATTTATTATTATCAGCAAGGCCAAAGGTGAGCAGAGGGGAAGAGGTGGCCCCAGAGGTGGTAGGTTTTCCCTGAAGACCAAGCTCTCCTGGCATTACCTGTCTCCTTTACTTCCTGTGCCATTGTCTTCCCACAATTCCTTCCTCAGGAACTGTGCACAAGAAACACACTTGTACAAAATACAAGAGCATTAAACTATTAAAAAACAAAAAAACAAACAAACAAACAAAAAATCTACTTTCAGTGTACCAGCCTTGGAGAATGTAAACTTATAAACTGTTAGGTGATTTCAAGTTCCCACTTCACCTTGGCACGAGTTAACATCTAAATGAAGTTTTTACAGTGAACAGTTTCCATTTGTTTACTCTCCCTCCTGTTTTTTTTCCCCCAATTACATTGTAAATTGTTTTGAATGACTTTGTTCTTCCTTCTCTTCCCTAAGAGGGTAGAGCCTTTTATCATTGTGTGATGTCCAGCCTTTCCTAGACCCTCCCGGGAGATGCTCTCACCAGTGTCTCCACTGAGAGCAATGGCACCTAGCACACCTAGCACACATCACTCACAACTTCCCTCACCTCTGCCTTAGATGTTCTCTGGCATCAACCTCCTTTCTTCTTCTGTCTTGGAGTAAGATTGACAACAGCAAGACCAATAAAAGACTCTGTAGCTAACCTGTTACCTGGACATTTCTCAAGTTCTGCCCCATTAGTGACACATTTATTTTGAGACAGGTCTTGCTCAATCACCCCAGCTGGCCTCAGACTTCCCAGCCTCTTACCTCAGTCTCCTGAGTAGCTGGGATTACAGGGTGTGTGCTACCATGCCCAGCAGAATTTTCTTAAAGCATACATGTTTTGCTCATTTCTTTTGGGGTTGGTTGTTATTTTTGTTTTCTGACCATAGGTGTCCTGTGACAGAGGTGTCCATGATAGAGCTATAAAGAAATATTGTCTGAGCTCAAGGTACTTGGAGCTCGGGGTACACTATCTCCAAATTACAGCGTATACATCACGAAGACAATCCTTTCACTATCCTGAATTTTCTTTCCTTTTTGCATATTATTGATATGTAGTAAGGAGGGTTAAACTACTCTGAAAATGAAGTGGGAGCCAAGGTATATATTTGAATGATTTAATGTCCCTTTCCATTTTCACTTATACATATATCCCGTATCTATAGGAAGTCCTTCATGTGGAACACTTGAACAGATTTTTTTTTTTTTTTTTTTTTTTTTTTTTTTTTTTTTTTTAGGAAGGAAGGAAGGAAGGACCATTCTGTCTAGTTGGTGTTCCTCAGCCTGCCATATGAAGAATACTCAAATAGAACTTGCCTACTGGTAGTTGAGCCAAATGGTGTGACATGCCAGGTATCCATCTATGTGTCTTCCTTTGTTTCCTGAAAGATGACTATTCTTACAGTTATAGACTTTCAGGGAAGGGTATGAGAACCTTCCTCTTCAATCTTTTCTTATAAAACTTTTGGGCTTGCCTTATAGACTGCTTCACATATCCTTTCCAATTTTGAATTCAACCCCAGGGGTAGTGGTAGCTCCCTTCATCTGGCACAGGGATAGGGTTAAAGAAATAGTGGAGAGTGAGTGAGTCTCCCAGATGGGATTTGGGAACTGTTTGTGGAAATCCATAGATTCAAGTTTCTATAATGTGGGCTTTCCCCAAGGTAATACTGCTAGTAGAATGTATTTCCCAGGGAAACTGAGTTAGGTTCCTTCCTAAGACAATTCCTAAGAGAAAAGAGAGATGGCCAATGCAGGGACTGTATCTACCTTGCTTACCACTGTATGCAGTGTCCGACAGAAATAGGTGCCTCATTAACACTTGTAGAATTGAAATGCACTGCAGTGCTGGCAACAAAATAGTCAGCATTGGTTGTACCTGATCTGTGGGACTTGGGCAATCCCCATAAAATGAAGTTTTCTTACAACATTTTCTGAAGAAAGTATCTGGTATCTCCAGGGTTGAGATTTAACAAAAAAAAATTTTTCCCCCTCTGGAATGTGGTCAAGGTATTTGGCAATTTGATTGAAACTGATCTTTCCTAATAATTCACAGATCAGAATGGAAAAAGTCTCACTTTAGGACATTTTAGGATGAGGTACTTTTACAATGAAGTCAATCCTTTGTCTGAAGCCTTTGGACTGATGTTTGCCACAAAGTACTAGATTTGATAGACAAATTGGCAGTTCAACTATGACCACTGTTTTCTTCTGTTTGGGATTTAAATACAAGTTTACCTTTTTTAAAAAATATAGTTCTACCAATTAAAAAATATGATCAGTTTAGATAACTGCATGAAATGTCAAGTGGAAATATCCTAGAACTGGCATAAATATTATCAATGTCAAATAGTTATAAATCAGGGTAATGATAACATCAATTCCAATTTCAACAGGTTTTTAGAAACCCCAAACCTTTTATTTTAATCGAGAAGAAAACAAGGTATGTCACCAATGAAAATGACATACTTATTTTTGTGCTTATTATTTAAAGAAAGAAGAAACATCTGAAATCTGTTTGCTAACTACAGTATAATACAAATTAGCCTGCAGGCACTGTGTGCTGTACCCTGTCTGCTTGCCAGCCCTGGTTAGTCCCAACGTATTAATGAGCAAGTGCAAGTATTTGAACAATCAGCATTTCCGCATTTGCATGCAAACTCTCATGCTGTGTAATTATACACAGAGCTGGCACTCAAATTAATTAAAGCTGATTTCTCTGTGACTGCAAACTGGTCATATCCTCAGCTTTGCCTTCCTATGAAGTCATCACTCTACATTCAACGTGACACTTCTGTCCCCAGCATTCTCAGTAATGCTAATGTTCCACAATTGTGAATCCTGCAATATTTTAGAGAGCAGCTGACAATGGCTGGGTGTTCTTGTGCTTTTTCCTCTCCCCCATCTTCCCCCTTCTGGTCTAAAGATAAAGAACAGCTTTTGAACGCTTGCTTCATAATTATCTCAAATAATAATGCAAACAAATTACATATATTGTTTCAGCGGGTTCCCGCCCCTCCTTTATGACTCCACCCACTTGATTAGAGCTTACAAACAGTTCATCAAACTTAAAAAAAAATTTGTTTATTTGATGTTAACAAACAATTAGTTTTGATGGGGTTAGTATTAATTTTGAAAAGGCTATATAACAAATGGTGCTTTATTTTAAGAGCTAAGGATCTCATAATTCAAGATCAGGGAGATTAGGAAGGAAAGAAGCAGTAGGGACTGCTAGATTTGATTAAGACTTTCTGAATCTTCATCAAACAGAACAGAATTGAAATGGAGACTCTTATTTGCCAAAGAGATCCATAAACGTTAACTCCTAGGACAGAGGCTTTCCTCAGCTCTTCTGCAATAAAGCCATCTCCTTGGGTTTCTCAGCTCCTCTGAAGGAGGAACTGCTTCTGTGACAATTCTTTTGAAAAGACATCCTCAGAGCGATTAAGATATCACTATATCTCTTTCATAAATTTAAATCTCAGGATATAGGTGGCTACTAAAACATCATTAAATGGGGCCTCTGGAGATGAGCTCTTTTGACACATTTCTCTGAAATCACTCCTTCCCACTCTACCACAGCTCATCATCTTCCTCCTTTCTCTGCATCCCATTAGGCAGAAACTGTACAGACAGCTATGGCAGGGGCTGGATGTCTGTTTTTAGAACAGGCACCAAAGAGTTCCATCCTTTAAATTCAAGACCCTGAAACACACTGCCAAGATTGCCCTAGTAATCTACATACGGAAAGGCAAGATCTAGTAAGAGATTTGTAATCTGTCTCCAATGATCAAAACAAAAGGTATAATTGACCTTACCTTATCAGTAGGAATTCTGGGTCCTCATAGAGTGTCAGTTATGGAGCCCCCTTCAAATTCCAATTGGTATATAAGTGAGAAAGGAACACAGAGTCTTTCCCAGAGAGGCTCCTGGGGAGATCCCAGTCACAACACTATTAGTATCCGAAGCCTGCCCTTTTGTCCTGTCATGAATTTCCTACGCAGACAGGTGTCATATTGACATGAATTTCGTTGCCAAGTACATTTTAAAGGGTGGGTGTGGCTGTGATCATTTAGCCAGTTCCACCTGTCTCTAAACCCTCATAACCTCCGTAGCTTTCAATATTTCGCTCAGGTACCCAGTGACTTCATGTATTACCCACGCACTGGCCCCGACTAGCTGAGGTGTGGGAACAGTATCGAGCTAACCAGCACCGTCATTGTAGTACACAATGCTCATTGCTACTGGCAAATACCTATTTGCTGAATCAGGATTGGGCTGCAGAGAGCAGGACTGGGCAGTTCTACTGCTTTCTGTTTGTTTCCTTTTTAGAAACCATCCTCTTCTAATTAGCCATTTAGCAAAAATAGATTCGTTTTGATGTTCATTCCTTAATAATATAACTTTCTTTAAGCATAAAAAGTTACAATACTTCAACTTTTTTTTTTTTTTAATGGCGAATGTTTGGAATACAAAAGGCAAAGAAAATATATTCAGAATTCTCCAACCAATGAAAATGAACATCACTGCATATGTTGAACGTTTTTATCTTAAATTTTCTGGGATCAGCCAGGCATGGTGGCACATGCTTATAATTCCAGTGACTCGGGAGGCTGAGGCAGGAGGATTTCAAGTTTGAGGCCAGCTTCAACAACATAGTGAGACCCTGCCTCAAAAATAAATAAGTAAGTAAGTAAATAAATAAATAAATAAAACCAACAACTAAATAGGACTGACTTGGAACTCAGAGGTAGACTGTTCCTGGTTCAATCCCCAGTATCAAAAAAAAAAAAAGAAAGAAAGAAAAAAGAAAAAAAGAAAAAAAAATTACGCTAGCAAATCAAATGTATTTGTTGATTATAATTCTTTTACTTAAGAGAAAAGGAGAAGTATTCTATAAAGTTCTTAAGAAAAAGTAATCTTTTTTACTACCTTAAGAAGTAGTAGACAATTGTCACTCAATGTGATTTTTTTTAAATTGTCCATGGTAATATTAAAAAAGAGTTGGGTGGCTCACGCCTGTAATCCCAGAGGCTCAGGAAACTGATGTAAGAGAATTGTGAGTTCAAAGCCAGCCTCAGCAAAAGTGAAATGCTAAACAATTCAGTGAAACCATGTCTCTAAAAAAAAAAAAAAAAAAAAAAAATACAAAATAGGGCTGGGAATGTAGCTCAGTGGTCTAGTGTGCCTGAGCTCAATCCCCAATACCCAACACCCCCCACCTGAAATAAAAAAAAAAAAAAGAAAAAAAAAGGTTGGTTAAATATCGCTTTACAGGTATATGTTATAAATAAAATTCAGGTATTGAAGAGGCAAGATAAGATTTTAGAAATATGCCAAAATCATATGTCTTATTTACCCATGTAAGTATAGCATGGTCAGAACAAAGTCTAGAAAATATGAGGCTCAGTAGATGCAAACAGCATGATTTCAACCTACACTGTCAATGTGTTTTTGGATGTAGGATTTTAATTTCTCAAACCTCTCAATTCCCCAGTGACATTTAAATCAAGCAAACAGCTTTTTTAGATTGATTTAATCTCAAATATCAAACTTTCATCCAATATCCCACTCAAAGCAGAAATTTTCTATATCATATTGCCTGTGCTTCAGCTTGCCCACTGTCTAGCACAAAACTGACATGTAATGATGTTTAATTAATATTTGCTAAGTATATGTTTACAGGTACATTTATAAATACACATGTGGAAACCGTAAATGATATACATCAATTAACCTACAAACTTTTGAAGGTTTCCCTAAAATATAGGGTGTATATAAAGTATACCTATAAATGCGTACATTAATCATTTATTAAATAAATTTATATTAACTTCGAAGAGAATCCAACATTGCCTTTAAGACATTTCATTCTCATTTTAAATAGAGATCATCATTATTTTTGACCAATACTTTCCTGAATTGTCTATTTTTTGGTATGAGTTTTTTTTTTTTTTTTCCCTGAAGCTTCTGAGGATAAAATTCCTATTCCACATGAAAGTTATTCAACTATTTGAAAAATGGCTATCATTTTTCCCTAAGTCTACTTTTTTTTTTCAGACTGAGCATTCCTTTAATCATTATAATAGGATATGGCTTTTAAGGCCTATCACCATATTGGATAGATTCCAGTTCGTCCCTGTCTCTCCTAAATGTGGCAGTCAGAACTGAGTGCATTACTTGACATGTGGCCTAATTATGCAAAGTACATGGTAGTGATGCTGGCCTTGTTCTGGACTCTATCTCTAATCATTTAAAATTTTACTAAGGCAGGAAATGTACTCTGTGGAGGGTTGGCATCATTTTATTCTGAGTTTTTGAACTTTTGTAAAACTAGAATGTCTAAATTTTTTTTTGTACCAAATGCTGTTTATTTCAAGCGATTGTAATTTGTTTCTGTTGCAACCTGTGTTTTAGATAAAAATAGAGGACTCTATATCCATTCATACTATAGTTCATGTTTGACATTGGACCATTATTCTATTTATTCAAGACTTTTTTGAATCCTGACTGTATTATCCAATGTCTTTGTTGCCATGCATTATTCATGTCATTCTTTCTTTTTTTTTGGTACTGAGGATTGAACTCAGGGCCACTTGACCACTGAGCCACATCCCCAGCCCTATTTTGTATTTTATTTAGAGACAGGGTCTCACTGAGTTGCTTAGCATCTTGCTTTTGCTGAGCCTGGCTTTGAACTCACAATCCTCCTGTCTCAGTCTCCTGAGCTGGCTGGGATTACAGGCGTGCACCATCATGCTCAGCTTCATGTCATTCTTTAAGACACACCTGAGTGGCTACGATGGGTCAGACATTATGTCAGGCACTAATGGCATACAGAATAAGGAGACAGGGTCCCTTTCCTGAAAGAGTGCATAGCATAGCAAGGAGACTACCAGTATAGTTACAAGGCTTCCAGGTTTCCATTCAAATGACTGGCAAAAGCGTGCCAGTGCATTTCTCAGGGACCTCTCTTCACGTTGGAATCTGTCATTATAGTAAGGAGAATAAAACATAACGCCTATCATTTTTATTGAGCACTTATTTAATGATGGGTAGAAAACATTCATTCACATTATGTCATTTAAGATACACAGCATCATCATGACACAGTTTTAATCCTTCATTACAGCTGAGAATTTTAAGGTTCAGGAAATTTATGCAACTTTCATAAACTTACATGGCCAATAAATTGCAGCACTTCAATTTGAACCTGAAAATCTGACTCCAAAGCTCATTCTAAGTCACTTCTGAAAGAAGTAATTCTCTCATTGTGGAAACTAACTATACTAAAAACCAGCTTTGACTGATCTTCTAGGAACATATGAGTATTTTGATTAAAAGACTTGTCCAAATCCAACTATACTCTCTTTTGAAGAGTAAAAGTAAATTAGTGTACTTGGGGCTGTTTTGTTCTTGGTGAACCTAATAGTCACTGCCATTTTTCTAAAATGCTCATTTTTATGTTAATAATTTTGTCAAACATTGCTAGGGACTGATGTCAAACTCATTGTTTTGAAGTTCTCAGAATCTGCCTTTCATTGCTTGTAAAATCAGGTCAGCATTGACTCATCGCTAGTCTTCTTTCTCTCATTCATACTCCATGATACAACAAGAATAATTAGTGTAGTTTCTAGGGGCACATCTGAAGTTCCTTCCTACTGAAAAACACAAGGCCTTATTTTTATAATTTTCTGCTTCAGCTCCTGGGGGTTCATGCCTTGCAATGGGAGTTATTAGAAGTATGAATATCAAATTGTTCTGCAAATAGCCTCACATGTACAAAACACTTAAAAAATATTTGTTGAAATATATCTGGAATATGGAATATGGAATTGGGGGCATAAAAAACCCACAATCTTGTTTCTTAAGAATGTTTCTTAAGAAAGAAAAAAGGCCACTGTTTTTGCGTTTTGGAGGAGCAACACATATCACATACAAATGGTTTGTTGTTAAGGAAAACAACTAGATGAATCTGGATGAGAGGTCAGAGTGCTTCTGGGCCTGGCTTCATGAGAAGTGTCTCATAAGAAAAGGGCCAAATTATTCTAGAGCAAATTATGAACAACTGGTTGGTGTGGAAAAGAAGACCTGAGAAATGAACAAGATATGAAGAGTGTAGTGGTGTGAGGTGTTGCCCACGACTGTGGTAGAAAGCCCAGAATACCACTGGAGAATGTGGAAAGGCAGAGATTCTCAGCAGCTCCCACTGGAATCTCAAACTACAGCTGCATCAGCCTTGCACACTTAAGGGTGACACAGAAGCAGCAATTTGGAGACAGCATTTTCCTTCAAGATGGATGTAGTGGATGACTCCAATTTTATAAGATGAAAAACACCTTTAAAAAGGAAATAGCTTCTGTTTGGTAATTTGTATTATCTCAGGAAAAGTGAGTATTAGCAAGTAATAAAGTCCTTCTATTCTTATAATATTTTATTGATATGTCTCCCCTAATTGTACTTTCACTTTCATTATAGAGTATTTTTAAAGATTTTTTGTTTTTGTTTGGCAGTACTAGAGATCAAACCCAGTAACCAGAGCATGTTAGGCAATCCCTCTCACCCCTGAGTTACAGCCTCATACTGCATTTTTAAGAGCCATATTAATTTTTTTATAGCATAACACATATTATATACAAAGCCCTAAGATTACTTCCTGTAGACTAGCAGAGATTGCAAGGATAGTATGTTATCTAGGGATGGTAGAGTCCCTCAGATATGACAGATTTTTCCCAAGGTTATTTTATCCAGAGTGCTCAGTGTCATATGAATTTAATAGGAATAACCAAATAATCGAATAAATTAGTAGGAGATAAAGAATTTTGAAACTTTTTCCAGAAGACTGCTATGATTGATGTTATGTTCAACAGACCTGTGTCTGGAAGCAGGGGCACATCCTTATGATCCCAGCTCCCTGGGAGGCTGAGGCAGAAGGATTATGAGTTTGAGACCAGCCTCAGCAATGTCAGCAATTTAGCAAGACCCTGTCTCAAAATTTAAAAATTTAAAAAGGGGTTGGGGATGTAGCTTGGTGGTAGAGTGCCCCTGGGTTCAAATCCCCAGTACCACAGAGGAAAAAAAAAAAAAAAAAAGCCCTAAAATAATCTCAGTGGTTGAGGAGACTGAGGCAAGAGGATCAAAAGTACAGAGCCAGCATCAGCAATGGTGAGGCACTAAGCAACTAAGTGAGACCCTGTATCTAAATAAAATACAAAATAGGGCTAGGGATGTGGCTCAGTGGTTGAGTGCCCCTGAGTTCAATCTCAGGTACCAAAAAAAAAAAAAAAATACAATTTAAGAAACTTTAAGATTTACAACTTAGGGACTGGGGATATAGCTCAGTGGTACAGTGCTTGCTTAGCATACAGGAGGCCCTGGGTTCAATTCCCAGGACCTCAGGAAAAAAACAAAAAAGATTAATTTTAATCAATGTTTGAAAGTAAAAAATTGTTGCTGAGAATGGTTGTCTTTGGTAATGTGCAGTATGGGAAGCATCAGCACAGTAGTATCATGCTAATTCATTACAGCTGGGAGATGAACCTCACTGAAAAATTCAAGAAACTGAATACTGAACAGTTAGTTGCGGAAGGGCAATTATGGGACCTGGTCTGGTTTCATTATCTAAGATGAGTGAGAATAAAATGCAAAACTGAAACATAAATGTTGCAAAGCACATTAGATATGAGATTTCTTTTTTTGTTTTAATTATCTAAGTTTTCATTAATAAATGCTTTGGAAATATATGATCCTTTTTTGGATGTTGGCTGCTTTAAAGAAAAATAGTATATGGTTTTCAACTACATTATATTACAATATTGCAAATGGCTAATTTTTCTATTACTGTGTGTCAGCTATTATGCTAAACAGTTTTCTTGTATCATCTCATTGATTGCTAACCTAAAGTGAAGTAGATAATTTTATCATCTTCTTTTTAAGACAGGAGGAAACTGAGGCACAAGGAAATGAACAAATCTGTCCAAACTCAATACTGCCAGCAAAAATTGAGCCAGAATTGAAGTTCAGGTGGAGTCTATCGAGCATAGATCTCTATTCACTTATTTTGTGTCCACTAGGTGTTTTTTTTTAATGCACCCACTATGTTCTTAAATGTTTTCCATATGACCTATATACTCTTATGAAGGAGAGATGCATCTAATTAATTTATTTTGTAGCATTAAACATTCTTTAATGTCCTACTCAAAGTGTGTGCCAAATACACTTATATTTGTGAGGACTCAGTTTGAAGGTCAACTTAGTTGATTTCATTGGGAAGAGCTGACTGCTATCTCCTTTGTGTCTTCAGTACTTTGTATAGATGCCCATAATATTCACTGCACTTATTTATTTAATATATCTACTTCAGGACCTAACTTGTGTCTGGAACACAGTAAGAGTTAAGGAATGAATCAATAACTTGGTCCGGTTCTTATCTTTTCTGCATCATTTTTTGACATATAATTTTCCCTGCCAGCCACCAATTTGTCTCCTGCTGAGGTAAAGCAGAATGTTGCCTTCTCTAGCCTGAATTAATGTTTTCCCTGCTTACCAAACTAAAGAGGCAAAGAAACATGAGCTTCTCAGTTCAAGCAAGGGACATTTTTGATAAATAAATGAATTAAAAATTCTGAATCTGCAAGCTTCGTGTTGGAGTATCTCAAAGAGAGGTTGCTCAAACTGTACGCATTCCCTATGATGGATGTGGCTGGATGCCATTCTCCCCAACTCTTCATTATTAAGTAATCTGACCCATCATTTAAAACAGAGAATGAAGTCATTATGTTGTCACTCCAACATAAACCCGGGGAGAAGAGCAAGTCAACTGCAGACTAAGGTATTAACATACTGCTACCGTTTCCTTTCTTCATCTGCGCATCTGACATTTATTGAATAAAGGATGAGACTGAATAAATGATGGCAGGTGGAAAGCTGCAGATCAACTCTGAGATGGCTGCAGAGAGTAGGGGACTTTGAGTGGAACACTAGGGTTAAAGTTTTGTCAGGGGAGGGAGACTAGCAGATAGTACTAAAAACCTGAGGGACAGTACCAACAATATCAGGAGTGGAGATACAAGTGACCTCTTTGACGACTCTGAGAAGTCCAGTGGAACGGGAGGTTCTTGGAGGAGAGGAAAGAGCTGATCTAGCCTCATGATAGTCCATGTGAACATGTTATGGTTAAAAAAAAAAAAAAATGCAGCCAGTAGACCAGCATTTTAGTCCTACCTCTGCCATCAGCTCAGGATATGGCCTTATGACAATCCTTTTACATCAGAAGTTCAAAAATCTAGTGCCTACAAAGGCCAAGCCAGTAAAGATTAATGAATAGGAAACCACATGTGAAGCAACAGGAAGGAGTACTGTGGTCCCCCATTGCCGTGGTGGATATGGGACTAATGCGTTCAGTACTGTTAGAACTTTCTATTTTCTAGACAAGTCAGGTATCCAAGTATTTAAGTGAAATCTAGAAAATTTCTCTAGTTTAATGTCTTATTAAATATGAGACTGGTGTCAATGTGTGTTATTGCTTGTTATGGTTTGGATATTAGGTGTCCCCCAAAAGTTCATGTGTGAGACAATAGAAGAACATTCAGAGGTAGAATGATTGGTTTAAAGGAACCTTAATCCAATGAGTGAATTAATCCCCTGATAGCGATTAATCTAATGGTAACTGAAAGCAGGTGGGGTGTGGCCGGAGGAGGTGGGTCCCTGGGGGGCGTGACTCTAAGATCTATATTTTGTATTTGGCAAGGGGAGTTTCTCTTTCTCTCTGCTCCTTGATCAGCATGTGAGCTGCTTCCCTCACCACCTTCTTCCACCATGATGTTCAGCCTCACCTCAAGCCCCAAGGAAAGAAGCCTGCTGCTTGTGGACTGAGATTTCTGAAACTGTGAGCCCCCAAATAAACTTTTCCTCCTCTAAAATTGTTCTTGTCAGGTCTTTTAGTCAACAGCAGTGAAAAAGCAGTGAAAAACCACTGCTCTAAAACTTCTGATTTAACTTTCTACTCCATCAAATTATTTGATAATATCTGTTCATTCTTCCTTGGAAGATGATTATTAGAAGATAAAATCATATTATAGGTAAACAGAAAATTATAATGTGCTATAATGATTTAAGTATTATAATGTGCTATGATGATTTAAGTATTAATGTCACCAATTCTCATTTATCCAACTAGTCTATTTGTGCTTGCTTGCTCTTCCTTTCCTTTAGTTTTGTCTAACAGTAATCCAAAAAGAGCACAGCATACAATGGCCTATTATCAAATGAATTGGTCCAACACCTCTGGGTGAGGGCTGGTTGGCACCTCTGTTTCCCAACACAATTCAATTTATTTGAGTAACTGAATCTTCCTTGATTCAGTCGGATGAGTAGAAAAGCTTTTAAAATATAGTATTTAATTTGATTTAAAATACACATATAATAGTAGGCTGAGGCAAAATGAGCTTCATATTTTTCATATGTATTTATGTACATATATATTTATATTTATATATTTATATACATAGCCATATATATTCGTGAATGGGAAAGCCATTTTGCCTCAGCCTACGTAACTCTTAATAATCAAATGTCTTAAAAAGAAAACTAAGTGTAGACATTACCCAAGCATGTTGGTATGTACAATCAAAATACTCTTTATTCTTAAATTATTGTTTCTTTTCTACAAAGTAAAGATTCTCATGTACTTACAGAGTTTTTGGTTAATGCTTTGTTTATCCTTACTCAATTTGTAAGCTAAAAAAACAAGCAGAACTGATACTATTAAATACTAAAGATAACCATCAGGTATCGGCAGGGCTCCCCCAGTGAAGCTGAAGAATCCTTCTTCTATTGGAGACTCTAACCAGGCTCCATCTCATCTGTCTGCGATGCTGCTAGTGTGGCCCTGCCACAAGGTGACCTCTCAACTTCTCTGCTCATGTGCTTAGCTTGTGCTGGTTGTCAGGACGGCCCAGTTTTCATGGAATGTATTCGGATTCTCTGTAGTATGTGCACTCTTTTAAGAAACCAAAAATCTCATAAGAATCTCATAAATTTTACCCTGCTGCTGATTGGAACTTCTTCAGAAGCAGAATCATCACTACCAGGTCTTCCTTAAGTGCTTCTGAAAAGACTTCATTTCTGCAGTTGTGGTCGCCCTGGCCACTGCAGGCAGCCCAATAAGGTTTAGATTAAAACCAGGAAGGAAACCTCTTGAAGTAGAATTCTGAATGTACCTACCAGCAAGAGTGAAATGAATCACATGTTTCCTGGTGGTGACATTTTACTCTGTGGCTTAAGGAATCTCAGCAGGAAAAGTGTAGGTTTGCCGAGAAAGGAGTGTAGGAAAAATTTACAAAGAAATGAAAAACCTAGGAAAGAGGAAGGCAGGCTGCCAATTCTGTGATTTTTAACTAGGAATATTTTTTAGATGAGCCCTCCATTTAGATAGTCAAAGCAATCTTTTTTATATTCTGGAAATGGACTGCAAATCCATTTCATCCTCCCCAAGATAATCCTATATTCCATGATAAGTAGAAGTTAGATGCTGAGTTTTACATTCTGACTGAGGCTTAAAACAATGTTGGAAAGATCAAATGAATGGCAAATGCTATTAATAGTGTGGGTTTCAATGAGACAAAATTAAAAGTATTTTTTTTTTTTTTTTTTGGTACTGGGGATTGAGGGATTGAACCCAGAGGTGCTTTACCACTGAGCCACATCCCCAGGCCTTTTCACTTTTTATATTCAGACAGAGTCTTGCTAAGTTGCCTAGGGCCTCACTAAGTTGCTGAGGCTGACCTCACAAACTTGTGACTCTCTTGCCTCTGTCTTCTGAGTCACTAGGATTATAGGCATGAGCCTATGTGCCTGGAAAAAGTACTTCATTCCTGCTTCATATAAAGTTATTTCCCTTTCTCTTTATCTTCCCAGTCCTGTGAATAAATTGGAAGGGGAGTGTCAAAGAATAATTTAGGACAGAAGAGAAACTCTGATGTGAGGAATGAAAGAAAAATTAACAGAGTCTGATTTGTAGAATACAATAATAAATTGCAGTCAGAGACTGAGTCTTGTAGAGGAAAATGAACAGGCCCCAAGTTTTTGGAAACCCCAGTAGGACTATCCTCAAGACAGTTGGAAAATCACAATGATAATTATGCAATTCCAGTCTAGATTAACTTAGTCAAAAATGCTTACTTAGCCTAAGTTTTAGACATACTGGTTCCTCTTGCCTTTAGATGACCTTTTCCCTCATTCTGCCCCTGGGAGTTCCTTCCATGATTCCATTCTGCCACCCACACAACCTCTATGGCCAGTCTGCAGGTGGGTGGAGTGGGATAGCACTGCACAGTTTGGGTGGGATGTGGTTTTTGTCACATTGTCAAAGGGTCCCTATCATTGCTTTTATGTTTTTCATTTATATTTCAAAATGAGAATGTATGTTTTGAAAATCTGGGGTCTTATATAATGTTTTCCCCTTTACAAACACATCAGTGGGTTGAGTTTCTCTTCCTAGCTGAAGGCCTCTGCCAAAGGCCTGATATGTCTAAAGGAGAAAGAGTGTGTTGTGTCTTTCTGAAATCTGGAAGACCTTTAAGTATAATTTGTGTTTAACAAATCTTTGTTGAATAAAGAAATGCATCTTGAGAGAATCTAATATTCTCTTAGATGTTCATTTAGCATGGTTACAAGTCAGAGATAAGGAATTATGAAACCCTAATGGAAGAATCGAGGCAGACATAAGGGCAAACTTTTCCTACGTCAAACTATAACTCACTGTAAGAGGAAAGCCTGACAAACTGTATTTTAGTTATAATCATTAGCCAAAGTCACCCACTGTATCTCTGTTACATGAAAGGTGGTATCTGAAACATTTTGTATAAGACTACCATTCTTAACATTTTTGGCATTACAGAGTCTTCTGAGGATCCAAGGAACGCTATGGACTCTTTCTTGAGAAAAATGCACATTCATGCCAACTAAGAAAAAATTTAAAAACGAAACAAAACCTTTTCCATGAACACTCTGAAGCACATTCACGGACAAACCTGCAGCCCAGGTTAAGAACTTTCATAAAGGGAAGCCCTTGAATGGTGACCTTCGAGGTTCCAAACAGGGCTTTTAAGAAGAGGTTTATTTTGAGGTTCAGAACAATAGACTTCTATACAGCATAATCAGAAATTCCATCCATTCCAAGAGGCTGAATTGAAAGAAACAAATATGCACATGGAGCTACCCCCTCTCTGTGGAGGTAATGGAATTTTCATGCACGCCCCACAGGGCAGAAGAATTCAAAGGCTCTTGTTTAAGCCAGATGACACAGAGCAGTATTATGGTGGCAGAGCTCTGTCCTTGTGCCCAGAGACTCACACAGTAGGTTTACTGCAGTGAAACACATTAACTAGACCAAACATATAAGGTTTGTTCCCTTGAATCTCCAAGTGAAGCTCAAAATACTTCCTAAACAAATTAAAAGAGAAATTACTGTCATTAATCACTCTGATTACTTAAAATGTTTTTTCCTCAGTCTTAAAATTTAAGCCAATTACCAATCATTCCCTGAATTCAAAGGCCAGGGCAGGACTGGCCAGAAAAAAGCTATCTGCATCTCCGTTGTCCTTTCTGATCCTTCCTCTCCTCTTTACACAGCAACAGCTTCCTTCCCCTAATAGTTTGCTTCTTGCAATGGCAGAAAGAAATCCATATTGAACTTTCTGACTGAGCCAAACTCAAATTGCCAAACTAGAATCTAGAAGGTTGCTTTTAAAAATGCTTTTGTAGCCAAACAGATGTATTTCTAAATTTCACTTCAGTTCATTCACTGGCTTCTCCTCCACTATATTTAGGATTCGTTGCTCATTTTCTTATCATTTTCCATTTCATTGCTTTTGTTTTATATTTGAGTAACTGTGGGTCACATGCACTGCAGAGTATTCTGTTAAAGACATGTTAAAATCAAATAGAAACTGTATGATTAATGATATGAATCATCTGTTTTTTTAAAAACAGGAAAGTAAACAAGCGCTTGGTGAAGCCCCACCTGCTTTGCTGCTGTTTGCTGTGAGTATCATGAGGAAAACAATTCCCCCTTCTCAAGGCTGAACTAAAATTAGGCTCCACCTGCAAGATGTTAATGAAACTTACACAGCTGCATTCCAGAAACAAGTTACCCAGATTGCTTTTGGAAAGCTCTGTGTAAAAGCGAACTTGTTAGCTCTCTGCCTAATCCCCAAAATGTAGTATTAATTTTAATGGCAATTATTAGCACAATAACCAACTGATAAGTAATCCCAAAATAGATCCAATATTATCGAATGGGAAATACACTGTGATTTTAATCTACACATCCTGCTGGCTTAACCCTTCACTCACAAATGCATTCTTCCTGTCTGTCTTGGCACATGGTTTCCAAGAGAAGATGAGAGAACAGAAGAAGTCCCTGGAACGGGTCCCGAACAGTTCCAGTTCACACAGGGGCTCTCCTTATCCACATGCTGCTATGGGAGAAGAATGGGAAGCACATGCTTCCTTTGCCCTTGATCCCTTTTGCAGATTCTCAAGCTTTCTTTGGAAGAGGAGACTCAAATAGAAACCAAGCCATATCAGACTTGCTTTCACCTTTTTCTTGCAGATTTAAGATATAGAGGCAGCTGATGAGTTCTCACCAGAGAAGGTGATCTCCCAGTTCATGTCCTGTTTGTCTTCACAGCTCCATTCTTCAGGCCAAAAGCCTTTTTTTTTTTTTTTTTTTTTCCTGTAGCGATTGAACTCAGAGGTACTTTAACACTGAGCCACATCCCTAGTCCTTTTTAAAAAATATTTTATTTAAAGACAGGGTCTTGCTGAGTTGCTTAGAGGTTTGCTGAGTTACTGAGGCTGGTTTTGAACTCTTGATCCTCCTGCCTCAGCCTCCTGAGTTGCTGGAAATACAGGCATGTGCCACTGTGTCCAGCCTAAAGGGCTCATTCTTGACCCCATAATTCTTCCAGGCCATACTAAAGTGCTTATCTTTAGAGGGAAACATGTATTGTCGTTTAATTATTTACTAAACTAGGTGTGTCAAAAAAATTCAAGACACTTTGGAGCTGGGGTGGTGGCTCAGTGATAGAGCGCTTGCCTAGCATGTGTGAGTTCAATTCTCAGCACTGCATATAAATAAATAAAATAAAGGTCCATTGACAACTAAATAATATTTTTTAAAATATTTATTTTTTAGTTTTAGGTGGATACAATATCTTTATTTTATTTTTATGTGGTGATGAGGATTGAACCCAGTGCCTCATGCATGCTAGGTGAACACTCTACCACTGAGCCACAACCCCAGCCCCCTAAAAAATATTTTTTAAAAAAATCCAAGAAGCTTTCACTGGAGGAAAGAGAATCTCATTTTTTTTTTTTTTTTTAAATAAAACACTGCCTGGAAAAAAAAAATGCATTTTCATCATTTCCTTTACTACAATTTCTTCAGTTTTATCAAAGAAGCAGGAAATGCCTGCAGTTGTTCTGATCTGATCTGTGTTCCCAATGTTGCAAGTGTTGCTATGTAGATTCTTAATATTTTTATACTTGCCCCTTTCGAAAGGCTCTTTGAGACTTAAAAAAAAAAAAAATTGTCTAGGAGTCATACAGGCTCAATTAGATCTCCAGCAGCAATATTCAGTTTCTCTTAGAGATTAAATAATGGGGAAAATAGGGATACTAACAAGTAGGAGGCTGCTTTTCATTACACTATCTGATTTCATTAGGCTAATTCACGCTTATTAATTATTGGTCTGATGAGATCATCAATGTAAGTATGCCAGCCTCATGATGGTTGTATTTAGGGAATATTCCAGCCTTTTTCAAGACTTCTGTGTAGCTCTGAGATGATATTCCCATTTCATTTCCATTCCAGGCTGCTGCCCTATTCAGTAAATGTATCTGAAACTCCTATGAAACCAACATTGCCAGAATAAACATTTTGTTTACCCCACAGTCCTGCTTTGCAACTGTCAACAAAGAAATATAAAACGAGATTTAAGTTTTCATTCCTAGATAGTGAACTCCTGTGTGTTTCTACAATGCAGGTCATTACAGACTCAGCTGCCCCCTGAGATTGAGCAATTCTCCTGCACGTCCTAACAAAGGGCTGCGGATCCAGCGGTGTGGGAGTGGACTGGGCCACTTAGATAAGTTTCATTCACTGTCGGAGCCCAGGGGAACCGTGTATCAAGTCGCTGCGCTGCTCGGTTCATGGCGTAACTTTACACTATTTTCCCTTTAAGTCGCTACTAATCCCTTGGGTTTACATGTTTTTGGGGGCTGCATCACAGAAAAGCAGTGTGAAATTGCCTGAAAGCCTCCTTATAAATAAGACTTAGGATACAGACCAGTTCCATTGATGAAGAGACTAAGAGAAATGCCCTGGAGTGTCCCGAGAACTATTTCACAAGGCTCCCACTGAGATTTTTTTTTCTGTCTCTTATCTAATGACTGCTAAAAAAAAAAAAAAAAAAAAAAAAAAAAAAAAAAAAAGTCTTACAGTCTTACTCCTTTAAACAAATAGAAGAATGAGACAGCAAGAAAAGCAAGAAAACCAGGACATCAGAGGTTGACTAAGGCTCCAGGGCCTCCTGGGCACCCACGTGGGCCACTTTCATGCTTCATCTTCTTTAATTCTCAGGTTGACCCTTTGAGGTATTATTGTTCCATTTTAAAGATGAAGAAACTGAGGCTAGTAAATGTTGGAACTATTAATTTAGCAAGGGAGCGTCTGATTTTAAAAGAACCATGATTTTTTTTTTTTTTTTTTTTTTTACTGCCAACAAGGAAGCTGGAGGAAGTATTCCTATTAGCAAAGAGGACAGAGAGACAAAAGAAAATCACTCCTCTCTCTTTATTCCCTTGGGTTCTTCATTATCACCAGTAGATCTCTCCTGTCACTTCTTAACGATTCTGGAAATTGGCCTGACCTCCTACCCTAACCCTTTTATGAAAACAATAACTCCTCTTATACCTCCTATTTCCTTACATTGCATCCTGTCCCCTAGCCAGCCCTCCTTGACTTTTCCTACTCTAAATCCTCCTACAAACAGCCATTTGGAAACAATTTCGAGGTCCACCTACTTGCCTGTGCATCTGTCTTTTGTAATTTAGAGGTTAGGGACTGTGTGTTTTCTACTTGTCATGTTTATGCCTCATACTCTGTGGGTACCTAATAAATGCTGAATAATAGCAGCTTTCTGACAACGCAGAACCAGAAACACAGGTTCTTATGCTTAGTATTTCATCACCAGCAAGGAACATCTATCCACTGTCAGGTAGGCCAGGCACTAAGTGAAGCTAATTAGGGAACCCTGGCTTCTACCTTTGCATACCAGGATTTTACTGTTCTCTCTTATTTTCTTGACAAAAGAGAAGAAAAATGGGACCACTGCTGACCTTCTCATTAAATTCACACTATCCTGAAATCCAGCCTGGTACTATTTAATGGAAGGGGAAACCAAGGTACACTGCTGGATGAGAACTCTGAGTTAGGGATAAACCATATGTCAAAGTCAGTTGGCTCCTGTCCACATCCCTGGCTTTCCTTTGTGCCAGCATGCAAAAGAAAAGAGTTGAGTATCTAAAACTTGGTGTGTTGTTTTGTTTTGGTCTAGTACTGGGGATTGGATCCAGGCACGCTGCTACCACTGAACTACATCCCCGGCTCTTTTTATTTTTGTGACAGGGTCTTTCTGGTTTGCCTAGATAATCTCAATCTTGAGATCCTCACACCTCAGCCTCCTGAGTTGCTGGGATTACAGGTGTGTGCCACTCTAGCTGGCTAAAATTCATGTTTTTAGGAACAGCAAAAATACTTCTGAGATCCTGTGTCAAAATGAAAAAAAAAAAAAAAAGTCTAGGGATGTAGGGCCTCTGGGCACTGGGTCTGATCCCCAGTATAGAAAACAAACAAACAAAACACAACAAAACAACAGAGCTGTGGATATAGCTCAGTTGGTAGAGTGCTTGCCCAATCCCCAGCCGCACAAAAAAACAAGCAAACAAAACAACAAACACCCTCTGTGTTCCTTCTGTGTCTAAACAAACCAAGTAATTGAGACTATTAAATTTGAAAATTTAGGCCAAAGATAACATTTGCTTGCATTATCATTATGACAAAAAAAAAAAAAAAAAAGTTATGGTGGTGGTTTTATAGAATTTGCTAAATAGATAATTCTGAATCTTTTGCTTGCCTATGTGGAGAAAGGCTACAAATATACCCTAAAAAATCAAAGGCCATGCTGGGTATTGTTATGCACACCTGCAAGTCAGGAGGCTCAGGCAAGAGGATTGCTAGTTTGAGGCCAGCCTCAGCAATTTAGCAAAACCCTGCCTCGAAATAAAAAATAAATAAATAAAAAGGACTAGGGATATAGCTCAGTGGTAAAACACTTCTGGGTACAATCCCCAGTACCAAAAAACAAACCACAACAACTAAAAAAATGAAAGGCCACTTGCAAATTTGGAGCATACAAATTCAAGAGCTGTTCCATTGCAACATCATGGATTTTTTGTTGTTCTCAATCATTAATTCAGTAAATATTTATCAAATACTCCTACATTCTTGACCCTGTGCTATGCATTGGAGCTCACAGTTCAGTGCAGAGCCAGACACATAAACAAGTAATTAAAGAAATGTGGTGTGGTGTAATGGATATAATTATAAGTCCTACAGGAACTATAAATTCTTCCTATGTGCTTCGAGAGGGCTACATATGGGAGGTGACATTTCCGCTGTGTCTTGAAGATGAATGGTTGTTCACTGTCAGAGGGTGGGAAATACATCACAGGGAAAGGGAAGAGCAAGTGCAAGGATAGAAGATTGGGAAAAGGAGAATCTCTGTGTATTAGTTACATAAAATGCGTGATGAGAAATGGTAGAAGACGGTGCTGAACTCCCTAATGATGAAGTCCCTCATATATCACTTTAGGGAGATTAAATTCTGTTTTATGGGCATCCAGAAGTCATCAGAACTTTTAAGCAGAAGGATAATATGATTATATTTATTCTCTAGAAAGAGAATTCCACATAGAGAACACGTTGGCGGTAGTTGAGTCTGTAGGTAAGGGTGGATTACACAGCCATCATTTTAGTTAAGCCTGAGGTAATGAGGGGCTCAATTTAGGCCAATGTAAAAGAAGGTGGAAAAAAGAAGCCATTACTGAGAGGTATGTGGGAGGGAGAAATGAAATTTGATTGCTCAGAGGACATGTGGGACAGAGGACAACTTGAACAGTTATCTTGATGGTGGTACTATTAGGCAGACTGATGCTAACATTTTGTGGCACCCTAAATATTTCAGGAACTGTACTGGGTTATTTATTTATGTCAGTTTATTCAAATATCACAATAACAATATGATAAAAATAATAAGTAGCTCTACTGCTATTTTCTGTGAAGCACAGGAACGTTGAGACTGTGGGTTAGGATTGCAAAGAGACTATAGAAGCAGGATTTGAATGGGAGTCTCCTGGGTAAACAGCCAATGTATCTTCCACACCTTTCCACAATCTCCAGGTGGTATTAATGGAATTTCCCTCTTTAGGCTTTGTTGTTGATTTTGAATCAAAGTAAATCATAAATTTGAATGTTATGACAAATTAAAAATGCTCTTTTTCGGGGGGAGAGGGTACTGGGCATTGAACTCAGACACTTTACCACTGAGCTACATCCCCACCCTTTTTATTTTTTATTTTGACACAGGGTCAAAATAAAAGTTGCACAGGCTGGCTTCATTCAAATCTGCAATCCTCCTGCATCAAACTGCCATACAGCTGAGATTTAAAAACCTTCATTTTTGCACAGCATTCCAGGGGCTCTGGATTCAATCGGAAGTATGAGGTTGAGGTGTGGGATAAAAATCTTCATTTTGAGTAAAGTCATTTTTTTTTCCAACCCTATTTATCAGTTCTGGTTAAACGTCAGGACAGATTTCTTTTCTGAAAATAAGCTTAAACTTCTGTTAACTTGTTTGTATGAAAAAGTGACATCTCTTTGTTAAGGCAAAATCTTTACCAGAAGTCTGCTAGAGACGAGCCCTAATATGATGTCGGTAGAATAGCACAAAATTTCCAATAGCTACTTGGGTTTCAGCTTATTGGAGATTGGACTTTCAATTTTTTAATATGACTGATATTTAGATACATTATCAAGTAAAAATATTTCTGAAGGTAGCTGAGCTAAGTTTCTTTTCTTCTGATGTGCATTTCTTATTATTTAAGTGGTTATTAGATTTTTAAAAACTTGTTTTTTCTTGTTAAGGTCACTTAATTTTTCTGTTATCTCTATTTCTCGATTATTTTACTTATTACAGTAGATGTTTTATTTCCCAGTATTTTTTTATTTTTTTCATTTGTGGTGATTTGGGAGGGTATTAGTTTGCATGAGCTTCTCACTACACCTGGACTGAAATCTGTGAAAAAGGAAGAGGACTGAAAAAAAAAAAAAAAAAATGACTTGGCCTCCAGCACTTTTTTCTTTCTTTCCTTTTATTTTCTCTTATTATTTTTTTATTTTTCATATGAAACATTTTCCTGCAAGGATCTACTATATACAGTGGAGGATGCTTTTGATATGTAGATCAAGCAAAATGGCAAATACATAGCCCTCTCTTTCAAACATTCCCTTATTCTACAATGTGCCTGGAGTGCCAATTTCTTTGATTTCCATGGGGCCTGCCCTTGGGTTTGTATTGTTAACTTGGTATCTTTCCATTGTCCCTTACCACAAAAATTCCTTTTAAGAAACTGTATTCAGAATTGAATGCATCAAGCTTAAGCTTGATTTTTCTCCTTCTTCCTTCTGGAAGATTTAGTGACTAAGTTTTTGCTTTGATTTTCTCTGACTTTGAGGGTTCTCACTTTCTTAATTGCTACAATCTGGTGTCCTCTTTTGCCTGGGAATAACAAAAACAGAAGCAATTGGTGAAGAGACACCAGGGCTCACCAGCTCACGTGCCTGATTAGGTGATGGATGGCCAAACCTTTCCACCTTGCCAGGCAACCTCAGTTTCTGAATGGGCTCCACACCACACACAGTGGCAAATGTGCTAATTATATGGGGTCCTCAAACCAACCTATAATTAGGCCGTGCTATTCTTTCCAGAGTTCCAGATTAGAGAATTGAGTTTAAAAGATATTAATTCTCTTTCTCAAGGTCATTCAACCAGTAAGTCACAGCACTGCTCCATGAAAGCAAGTTCTTCTGTCTTCAGTGTGTGAATTTTGATGACTAATTTGTGTTCTCACCTGAAACTCCCTTAACATTGCTGAAAAACAGCTCCCTGATTTGAAGTGGTAAACTATCATTAGTCATTCATTTCTTTTGTTCTAATACCCCCCAAAGTGCATTTCCTCTGATGCTTTTGGGCTAGTTAGTAATCTTCTAATAATAGGGGAAATGGAACAGTTGCCAAAGTCACCCATTAAAAGAAAAAGAAAGGCAGGAAAGAAAATATATAAACAGATATTTTATTGCAAAAGGTTAAAAGTTAAAACTTGAGCAGTAAGATAAGCAGTGTTTAATGCCAACTCTGATTCTTTATTGGACTCTTATTTAGTTTCTTATAATAGTGAGCAAAAACTGGAAATAGTCATTAGGTGTATTCTTGGTTATCTATTAGTTTGGCTAGTGTTCTATAGTACATATATAAAATAAAATAAGAAAGCATTATAAATACTATGCCTCTATTATTAAAAAAAAAAAAGCACTGGGTTAGGCTTTTTGGGGAAAATAAAAATAAAAAATAAGAAATGAGCTTTGTTCCCCCAGCAACTCACATTCTAGTAGTACACAAATGATTATTCAACAAAGACTGTATACTAAGCGTATCATTAGATGCCACATAAGTGATATTGTCAGGAAATGTGACAACTAATTCTGACTAGAGGAATACAGACTTCCTGGAAGAAAAAAGATTTTACAGTGCCTTGAAAAACAAATAAGATTTTGAGAGGCAGGCAAGATTAAAGACAAATCTTGGTTACTTTTAAATCAAATGGGATTACTCTGCTTACGTATGTATTTTATCTTATCGACAAACAAAACATGGATTTCATGAAAAAGATAGGTAGGTGTGGCTGAAAATTAATTTTTAAATGATGGATATTCTTTGTTTAAATGGCAGAAAGAAGATATTTTCCCTTCTCATTATGTGAAATAAATAAAGCTAAAAACTGGAAAATTGGAAGTCACTTGGTTAAATGAGGCAAGCAAATGCTTTCTAAAGGTCTCAACCCAGGGTACTCTTTCCCTGAGGCTACTTGGAACTAGTACACAGTCCCAATTGCTCCATCATATGGGTGGCCAGTCAGTGCAGTGCCAGCAATAAAATGTGTAATCAACTTTCACATGTTTTTAGACATTCCCAGATCACTTTGATCATAACTAACAAGAAAACTGCCATTTCAGTTATATTCTGTAAATTCTCAGGGGGAAATTTAGTTCAATACTCAGTAGAGTATTTCACATTTCATATTAAAAATGTAGAATAACACAATCTAGAAATATATTTATCCTTAAAACATTAGTCAGTTCTCCATTATATAATTTTAGTTCATTGTTCACATTTTTAAATTGTCATTTCCCACAAGTCCAAGTTACTTTGGGGAAAACAACAACAACAACAACAACAACAACAACACATACTTTAGATTGCATTTCATCTAGGGTTCAATGAAAAGTGATAACTTTCATGGCAGCTTTCAAAACTGCTTTTAGCAGTGCAAACTGCAGCATCATTGTCTTCTTCATGTAGCTGAAATTTTACTCGGTACAAGGGAAAATAGTCATTATGGCAGAGAAGAGGCAGAGTAAAATTTCTCTAAGCCAAGTGCTTTTGAGGTAGTAAAGATGCTCTGAAATATGTATCAGTTCCATACCACAGGACACAGTTAACGTGAGTAGTTAGAAGAGGACCAGCAGCAGCATCCATCCAAGAAAGCGATGGAGAAGAGCTTGTTGAAAGCAAAAAAATGATTTAGAGAGGGAAATTTCAGAGATGACAGCTGTTTAAATCTAATCAAAAACCCTTTTCTAACCAGGAGACATTTAGTCTTCCATTTGCTCTAATATGTATCTTAGACATCTGTAAGATTTTAGAAAGCTACAGAAGACTGCAAAAGCAACACTTGAAAGCCCAATTCAAAGATAAGACATGGTGACATTGCTGATCATAGATTAATGTGGAGGAGGAACAGGTATGAAAGGCTGTTGTCTGGGACATCTTCTGAGACAAGATCTTAAATAATAAGTCTAAAACCTGTGTCTTTTTAGCTCATGCTGCTGTGTGATATTTTAGCACATATGCTATTAAAATTTCCCATGTACATGCACAAACATACCCACACACAATTGAAACCAGTAATATTACATAGGCCTCACTTCTCCAGTCTGTGTCCAGACCAGCCTCACCTGAGAGCTTGTTAGAAATTCAGAATCTCGAGCCCACTCCAGACCTATAGACTGAGAATCTGTACATCAACAAGATCCCTCGATGATGTGGGTGCATGTTAAGTTTGAGAAACACAGATTTAGAAACAGTCTTTAAAAGATGCATAGGGCTGAGTGCAGGGGTGCACACCTGTAATCTCAGCTGCTTGGGAGGCTGAGGCAGGAGGGTCTCAATTTTGAAGTCAGACTCAGCAACTGAGTGAGACACTGTCTCAAAGTAAAATATAAAAAGGATTAGAAATGTAACTCATTAGTAAAACACTCTTGGGTTATAAAACAAAGCAAAAACAAAACAACAACAACAACAACAACAACAACAACACCCAAACATGGATTTAAACCATTACAAATTGCCCCATTTTTAAAGGTAGTACAGTTTAAAGAAGAGCAAGTATTCCCAGAAATTCCCTGTCAAATGGCTTGGAGCCCACTACAGAGCTAGCTTGGACCTCTTCCCTGGGCTATTCCGCCCCCCCCCCCCATGGCTGCCTGGGTGGGTGGGGCAGAAGAAAGAAGAAGAAGGTGAGACACAAACTTAAGGAGGCCCCCTTCTCCTACTGAATGGAGCAGAGGGTGGCAAAAGGTCAAGGCTGGTCCTAAGTCAGAGCCTCCATTTGCATTCTTGCCCAGGCCTTGCATAAATTAGGAGGCATGTGCTCCTTAAAAATCAATGTGTAACTATAATACTGATGATTTTGTGAAACAGAGAGTCTCATTGCTTTTTCATTCCTCTGCCTCTCCTCCTGCACTCCTGGTTGGAGGAATGAAGGGTGCTGGGGTGCTGGTCTAGCTGCCACGTTTTTCTTTTTTACCTATTTTCTCTGCCTCCATTCACACTGCTGCTAGCGTGGCACTGCTGAGAGCCCCGTTTCCTTAGAGACTCACATCTACACTCTGGCTTCCAGGCCCCGTGCCAGAGGAGTCTGACAGTGACACAGAGGGCAGTGTACTTTCCTAGATATACAAGCACAGCTCCGACTGCCATCAGTGGGAGTTCTACAATCAGATTGCAAGCAGAGCACAGTATAGAATTGGAAATTTGTCCTCAAGGTAAGGCAGCATAAATGGCCTGGTTACAGAAGAGTCACACTCCACAATTAAATAGAAACTGCATTGAGAATTTAGAGAAGGGTTCCTCTAAAGCTCTGGAAAAAGAACCAGGAGAAAATAGTCATCAAAAGAATCTTTCTAAATTCTTTAAAAGAAATTATATAGTCAGCTACCCATCTATTAAGAGGTCTTTTAAATTAGCTATCTCACCTAGATTCTGGAAATAAACAAAAGTCTCTGGATAGCACACATTGCCTCACATTCTGTTTTCTCTGTCTGCCCCCTTCAATGCAATCTGTCCTTTAGGTCTCAGTCTAAATGGTAAGGCTTCCTAGATCAGCACAGGTGACTGTCCTCTCAAATACTCTTTGAACATCCTGCATTTCTTCTTCATAGCACCCATCCAATGTAATTAAAAATTGGGGTAATCATACGTTTTATGTTTGTGTCTCTAGTTTACAGCGTCATGAGGCTACGGCCATGTCTGTGTAATTATGTGGCGGAAACCCAGAAAGAACTTCATAAATACTTGCTCAGTGAATGTATAGTTAGTAGCCTCAACATATACTCAAGAAGTCTTATAATAAAAGCTCACCCAGCTAAACGTACAGGAACTTAATGGATCCTCACCTAAACCTATTTATTTTTTAGACATAATTCGGGATTTGTTTATTTGTTTCCCTAAACGCCAACAGACACCAGTAAGTAGTAAGAGAGGGAAGAGGGGAGAATGAAGCAGGTGAAAAAGGTCAGCTTAACTGACAGTTTCACCTGGGTAGGAGACAGAGAAGCACAGATAAGAAAACCAAAAACAAACAAAACATAAGAATGTGGCACCACTGTCAGGAACAAGATGCTCCAGAGTGTATCTCAGTAAAACTTGGAAATCCTATAATTCATGTTGATTATTATAAATATCAATTAAAATATAAAAGTAAACTTATATTCTATATATGCTACTTAGGAAGAATATATTTTGAAAAGTTATGCTAGAAATAAATTATCTAGCCAGGTGTGGTGGCACACACCTGCAGTTCCAGCTACTCAGGAGGCTAAGGCAGGAGGATCACTGAGCTAGCCTAGGCAACATGGAGAGATTCCATCTCAAAAAAAAAAAAAAAAAAAAAAAAAGAACAAAAAGAAAAATGATCTAAAAGTCTAAAAGTGAATTTATAGCATGATGAAAGTAATAGTATCCATTATAATGCATTTTAAAAATTGTAAAGCACTTCTCGATACTTTATCTCATTTGATTTTCAAAACACACAGAAGGGTGCAAGCTACAATTACCAGGAAAATGTACTTATGTGGAACACTTCATTCCATGGTGAAGTTGATACACCAAGTACTACTGAAGTTTTTTCACTAAATATTATCAGAAGTATTTGGGTTTGATTTTCTTTAAAATAATGTTTTGGAAAAGACATTTGCTCATAATTTCAAAAGTGTTTTATTTCCAACTTTTTTTTTTCAATAATGATTTATAGGGAGTTAGACATTACATTTAAATTATATTACCTAAATCTTACAATAGAAGCGCATAAATAATTTATAATAGGCCTTATAAATATGCAGAAGATGCAAATTTTATTATTTATAATATTTTAAAAGTAGATGTGTCCTGGACACTAACTTATAATTTTACATTAATTAATTATGACTTGTATTTTGATAGTGCTCTTTAGAGAATGCTGAATTTTTTAAAAAATCACACATACATATACTCTTAAAATCATGCTTACTTTAAAGACTACCAGGAATGCAAAATATATTATAAATTTTCATATGTGCTAGTATCTTGAGTTGCATTTAATTTTTTTTTTTTCATTCAAATAAAGAATAATGGCAACCAGGTGAAAATTCAGATTATGTCAGAGGTGATAAGAGAACTCGTTGACAGACAAAAGACAGTCCCAGGAAAGTTGTTTAGTCAATAGCAGCTGTTATGTAGCAATATAAAACTGTCTTTATATAAAATGTTCATTTTATGGTTCCTTCTACAAGAGATCAAAAATTAAATATATGCAGGAACATAATTAGAGGATTAATGGCCATAGCCAGTGCACAAAGGGAGAGATTTCCAGGAAAAAAAAAAAAAAGTGTTATAAGCAGTTTTTTAATGACTATGCTTTAAAAACAAACCTGAATTATAAGAACAATTGTTCTCTTGTTGTGTGGGAAAGGTCACCTTAAATAATTCCTCTCTGATTTTATCCACCCAACAACATCCACCCAACCAGGGACAGGCTTTACCTCTCTGATTTGCCACTGCAGTGATTATAGCCCAGTCTTTTCTTTTGTTATATTTATAAACGTGTCTTGGTCGCAACAGGTAATCAAAGGAAAAAAATATCCAATCGCTTCTTTGTAATGTTATAAAGAACTGAATAAGTGATTTTGCATTTTGATTTCAGTGTGTGCACTCTCAAATATAATAGATGTGGCTGCCTTCTAGCTCTTTCACTTTGGCTTTTAGACTTCTCTTCCCACATCGCACCTACTCAACATTTTCTTTTATTTTCAAGGATACAGTACATATGTACCTTCTAAACGCAGAGACATGCTTTCTGACATAGTTAAAGGAGTATTTTTTCAGATCCAATCCTTTGCATTTGGTCCTGTTTAATAAGCTATTAGAGTGTGGTTGACCATAAGGACAATGGTTAGCCACAGCCCTTGTGGGTTAGTTTGAGGCCAGAATGAGATTCCAGGCCTCTGGGATTAGCCATGGTTAAGCTTTTCAGGAGCTTCCAAACATTCTGTTCGGTAACTAATAGTGAACTGTTTCAACTCCAACCTGGTTGTCATATGTTTTATTCATGGGCCATCATAGGAGCCGCCAAACAGATTATCATGTTTACATCAGGCCTCCTTGGAGAGGGAAGTTCTTTAATAGTTGAACTAGCAGGGTCAGTCAGTACAGAGATGCCCGTGGGCGACCAAATAATAAATAAATAAATAAAATAAGAGAAGAAGAAATGAAATCAAACATTGAGAGTTTAATGATGTCCTTCAGCAGTCACCAATCAATATGTTTTTATCTCTTGCTGAAAAGGTTATATTAAGGTTTCATCATTTTAGCAGCCTCTTCCTTTTATTTATTTATATTTTACAGGAGTGAGGAGATGCAGAGGGGCACAGAAAAGTGCAGAGTCCACAGAAACCACTTCATTGGAGTTGACAAACCCTTACGAATGTCTGTTTTTGGTATTGCATCTTTTTAGCAATTTGGTGTCTTCAGTAATCTGAGTACCACGTGGAGGTGTCCCATTGTTTCTGTTGGAAGTAAATGCACTTTTAACAGATGTTGTGACATGCCGGAAGCCTTCCCTCGCCTTGAGAGTCTATTTCAAAATTGTTTTAAAAGGACACATTACATTTTGTCAGGGCAGGAAATTTTCTAGGTTTGCTTGCTTTCTTTTGTTTGTGTGTTTAGAAAGGATTGTCCACAGTCTTGCCTTTGCCCAGCCATCCAGGTTTAGAGAGGAAACTATAACTATTCTCTAACAGGGGAGAGAATTCATAGGAAATCTTTTCCTTCATCCTGCTGAATTTGCTATTACGTCTCATGAGGAGAGTTACATGGAACCACCCAGAGTATCAGGGGGTATCCTGGGGATTACTGACATGAACTAGATTCTCTGTAGTTTCCTAAAGGAATTAGTCACAGTCATGGTATTCTAGAAAGGGAAGGTACCTTAAGTAGCTCCATGTAGTGGATCACCTGCATTGCTGTTAATGTTAGAGGTTTCTAGATACGGCCTCTCATTCAGAGATTTATAATGTTTAATATCCAGAGGTTCTCACACAGGTAGCATAACGTTTATTTAACATACTTCTCAACAGAAATATCAATTTCCATTTCAGAGACTAAGAGCCATAGAGATGGAGCTACAATGTCAACTCGGACTACTCATCCCAGTGACAAACAGGTAATTGTATGATAAATGACATTTGGAAATTGGAATTGGGAACAGTAATGACTTTATGAGAATTCATTGCCTATATTGCTGAATAAGAATTTAGGTGCATTTCAACTTAGATATTAATTTTTTTTTAAAGAGAATGGCTTAAAAAAAGACGAAAGGTTTTAATCATATACATGGAAGACATATGTCAATTTTTAAAAGAAAATGCTACTTTAGTAGTAAATGTCTTCAGTGATTTCCAAGTAATTATACACTTCATAAAATGTATATTTTATGGCAAGGTCTTAACAAATTATATTTATTCAGCAAATTCTTCAATTGTTAAAATATTCAGTAGTTTCTATTTATCCATCTACCTTTGAAGGTTTTTATCTTTTTAATTTTAAAATTCCAGGCAGAGTTCATTATGAATCACTTTTTTCTCTTGCTCTCGCTGTGCCTTGATCAACATGTCCTTATTATCTGAGCCCCATAGTACTTATTATTATTATGTGTAAGGACTGGAAATCAAACCCAGGGCCTTGCAAATGCTAGGCAAGCACTCTACCACTGAGCTACATTCCAGCCCAGATTGATTTTTAAATGTATTCTCAGCATCAAGTTCAGTACCTAGTACATCACAGTAAGTTAATAAATATATAAAAAATAAGTGAATGTGGTTTAAGCACCACCTTTATTAAATGTATTTCAAAGTTCCAGCCAGCTATATTCAATCAACAAATTAGATGAATTTAAGCAAAGACACAATATTTATGGATAGACTATAAAGGGACAGAAGGAAAAAAATAATAATGCAATATTATCATTGATAGACTAAATTAAATGTAGTTTCTTAAATTTTTTCAATTATCTGTGCCCTCACATATCATGAAAGATTTTGTAGACTTAGTGTATGCTCTTTTTCAGTCACTAGCTCGTAGGCAAGGCAATCACTGAGAAATTTCTTGAATCTATGCCTGGTTAGGGAAACTCTTGAGAATTGAAAGAATTTGATTCACAAAAAGGTTTAGTACCATTCATGGAATGCACATTCTAATCACTACATGAGTTTTTCTTTTTTTTTTTTTTAAATGCCACTGATTATTTCAGAGGAAGCACATCAACACTATTATAGTAAAACTAAAGTAGAATGATGGGTTTCTCTGCTTGGACTTTTAAAAATTGATTTTCTAAGAGGGGTACACAACACCACACACATACACACACACACACACACACACACACACACACAGATACAGGTCTTAAAATACTCTTGAATTATGAGAACACAGGAAAAATATTTTTAATATAAATCTTGGATGAAGTTTGCCTTACTATATATTTCAGAAATCTAACATATTTGTAACGATATAAAGAATAGCTATCCCTTCAAATGTTTATTTGATAAATAGTTCTTTGAGAATTTATTATAGGCTTTGTTTTGTACAGTATAGAATATATAAAGATTTTACAGATACAGTTTTGAAATATAAATTATAGAATAAAACCAAATAAAGAAAAGAAAAAAAAAAAAACCCTGAAGATACAGTATTTCCTTTTGACAGTTGAGATACTATATAGCCTATAGTAATGCTTAAGGGCAGCAGGATATCCTGTTTACCAAGGATCCTTCTAGGTTTGTATACACATGGCAGACTGAAGCTCAATCTAATCCACATGAAAACAATCTTTATGTACCATATTTATTTCCCATAGTTGAAGAAAAATCTACAAATCATACAAGGAAATTACTCTGATAATAAGGAGCCCATTCTTATAGGACATATTCTCTTCTATTATCAAGCTTCTAAACTTGACTTTAACAATTAGTATGACCAGCAGATGACTGGACCCTACAAATGGGAGATTTAATAGGAAGACCAAATGGCTACAATGGTTGCCACCTGCTCACACCCTGTTGTTATCAATCAGGCCTAATTTAACAAAATAACAAAATTACAGGGTTTGATGAAAAACTGGACCAGTGCAATATCACCAAATGACATGGATGTAATTTTGCCACCATTTCCTAAAAAAGTGTTTAAGCAGACTATCGCTGTGTACTTTTTTCTTCTGTCCTCTATAAGTAAGACTTATCTAGTAGTATTCAAAATTACATACAGGCGATGAGAAGATATATAGTCGGGCAGAAGGTTTGAGGAAGACACAATTCTGTTTTTTTCCACACATTTAACCAGAATATGGCAAATGCCCAGTGTGATCATATAATGTATTGTCTAAACTAAATGTTTTTAAGTAGAAGGGGTGCTATTATTCGTTACACTAGAAAACTGGTATAAACAGGGACTGTCCAAGGCATGGATGTTTAATTAACCTATGAATAATTAGAGAGTTTAAGTGAATTGGGATGGATCAGTGAAGTTCATTGTTACAAATAGGCTATATCAAATAAAAAATTTTAAAGTTTTGACTACACAGTTGATTATCTAGTCTTTGAAAATCATGTCATTGTTTAGATATTTTTTTCCCCAAGGAATAGGTAAGGTTTCTTCATTGTTATTTTTCTAAAAGCTCTTATCTTAAACTGTTATAACAATATAATTTCAGGGACAACCAAAAACTTTGAAGTGATTAGAAAGCAAGATACATAAGACTTGAACCCAAATGCCAAGACTATTTGAAAGAACGATCAAGCCTTGTCCGTCAGAGAAAATGCCCATTTATTGAGGCAACTCTGCATATTTATAGAACTGGGCATGGATGACAGTTTAATTTTTGAACGGTTTGACAGTTGGCATGGAGTGCTTTCTGATTGGTAGGTAAGGATCATGTGAGTCAGCAGGGCTAGTCTGATTGGTGGGTAAGGATCAGTTGAGCCAGCAGGGTAGTCTGATTGGTGGGTAAGGATCATGTGAGTCAGCAGGGCTCACCATTGGACGGCTCTTCCTGGGGGATGGGGAAGTTAGTCTTTCCAACTGGGTGACTCACAACACTATTAGACTAGGAATTGAGGACTTGGGATATTGTTTTGGCTTTAATGCTACTTTAACAAGTTGGACTTTCCTTCCTTCTGCATTAATTTTTTTTATTACTACAAAGGTGATTAATAACCACTTGTTAATTTCCCAGGAACACAATAAGGATAAGTAATATAATTTTTATGAAAATACTGTGAAAACCTAAGATGTTTACGTTTAAATTTTATTTCAAAACTTTTGTAGAAATAAAGACATTAAAAGAATAGGTGTAAAGAACTTTAAAACACATAGAATTAAATATGATGGTTAAAACAATACAATGAGAAATATATAAATAAAATGAAAGGAAAATTAATTTTTCTCACTGGAAAACTATCAACCCTTTATGATTTGCTAATATTTTTGGAAAACCTTCCCAGAATTTTATAACTTTACCCTGAACTCTGCCTTTAATACTAAATTGTTATTGTTTACTTATGTTTCCTACTGGACTGTATGACTTACAAGATCCAACTATATTTTCTCTCTCATTAAACTACAACATGTTTAACTCAAAGTAGATGCTCAAAAAATATTTTTGATGAAATTTATTAATGTTGATCCCAAATGTACATGAACAGATTAAGACATCTATCTCCCTTTGAACATTATTACTCTAGACTTGATTTTTGGTAGATACTCTTTTCATTTGAATTTTGTTTGACAATTTTCAAAGACTTCCTTTTCTACTAAAACTTGGAGACGACAGCTTCTAACAACTACTGAAAGTTCTATAACTTTCCAAGATAGGATGCCTGTTCTCTGCAACATCAGAAGAACTAGTTTGGAAAATGAATGTGGATATGGCTCTGCACCCATCATCTGTTTACTTTTGGAGGTGTTAGCTCAGTTGGTGAGAGGACAACACTAATAAGGGTAAGGTCGCAGGTTTTATTAGCTTTACACAGAGAAAAAACTGCTGCAGAGTCACAGACTATACCTTCACCCTCAGTGAATTTTTCTGGGTCACAGAGATCAAAAAGAGAGTGCAGATTACTCAGTATCACCTATTCACAGTTGGAAAGAAAGGAGGTGATGGTGTGTACAACTTAGGAAAGACAGCATGATGTTACTTCTCAGAGCGCCAGAACACATTGGACCTATCAAACAAATGTAGTCTTAAAATGTACTTTTTTCTTCTGTCCCCTTAGACCTGTTTCCCATAAAATGGGCATACTTAGGGAAAAGGAAACATTAAATCCTAATTCCTAGACAATGTTCAATGTGTTACTCAAACCTCTGTTTGGAAGGAAGAAAATGTGGTATGGATCATAGACTGTCAAAAGGGCAAAAATCAATCTGAAAATTATTGGTAGTGATCATGTTAGGATTTGGTGGGGGGGGGGGATTGATCAACAGACTCAGAAAAATTTTGCGTATTGAAATAATGGTTTTCTTTGCAAAAATGTGCTTTCTGACACACAAATCACATTTCATTGTATGTGAAACTTTGTTTTTCCAATAAACATTGATTCATAGCTCACTACTTAATGCTAAAGAAGAAAGTAATTTAAAAATATTTTTGATACATTCTGTCGTGAAAAATTCAGTTACAGGGCGTACCATTAGAATGTGGAAAACCAGAAGGATGCACAGAAGGGAAATGTGATAAAGAAGGTCCTGGTGACCTATTAATAGCCATCTACATGTCATTAAGTATTCCCTGAAAGGATATTTACTAAATTCCTTCCACAATATATACAACATGGCAGTGTTCTGGCACCAGAGATGTGCCACTTCCTGTGTTCAATTTTTTTTTTTTTTTTAAGTTAATGTGTTATCTGGGAAGGTTGGTAAAAGTAAAGAACTCTCTTGACCGGGTTCTCAGATGATAACAGAATCCAGATCTTAGAGGAGAAACCCAGGCAGGAAAGAAACCTTGCCTAAACTCTCTTAGAAACTAGTTCTTTTCTGGGTCCACTCCTTTATTCCCACTGGCAAGTTGTTTTGGGGACATGTACAACAAGTCACCATTATCAGTTACTAGTAGATGTAACTAATAGATGTTTTTTTAAAAAAAGTAAGTTGCAGAAAAGCAGCAAGAATTAAAAACAATGTTTGTGCAAATAAATATTATTAAGAACCAATAAATTGACTGCATTATTAAGGCACCAATAAATGGGCTGTAGTGAACCTGTCAGGATCCATTCCTCCAGGATCCAGTGGGCCTTTGACTTGCCATTCTTTCTTTTTTTAAATGCTTTATTAACAACTTATCTGTCCTTATAACAGTAAAACAAGGACAAATATATGTTAAGGTTCTATTTCTGAAAATAATATGTTGTAATAAGATTACAAAAGATGCAATGGTTATAATAGTCAGTGTTTTTTATGCAAGAATATTCATAACAGTTTTATTAATAGCACATACAGACTGGGGAAGGGGGAACCAAAGACTATCCATCAAGCAGGTAAACAGACAAATTGTGGTATTCATGGAACACCAGCCAGCTTTAATAAGGAGCAAATTTTTGATACACATAACAAATTGGATGAACATCAAAATGGTAGTAGCCAGGCATAATGGCACACAACTGTAATCTCAGCAACTCAGGAGGCTAAGGCAGAAGAAGAACAGCCAATTCAAGGCTAGCCTCAACAACTTAGCAAGGGCCTGAGCAACTCAATGATACCCTATGTCAAAATAAGAAATATGCTGGAGATGTAGCTCAGTCTTAAAAGCACTCCTGGGTTCAATCCCCAGTATCTCCCCCACCCCCCAAAAAATCTGTGTAGTAAAGGTTTTATATTACTATGTGATTCCATTTATGTAGAAAACCATTCTATGGTAGAAAAACAATCAAAGTATTGTTTGCCAGGGTGAGTGAGGTATGAGGGAACTTTCTAGACTGATGGTAACCATTTTAATAGAAATCTGTGTTACAGAAGTATTTGCATTTGTCAGTACCTACAAAATGGTACACCTAAGACTTCATTGAGCTAAACTTTACCTCAAATAAGAACCTTAAGCAAATATTGAACATTAAGAGGTGATGTGTATGCTAAAGTATTTAATTACTTCATATATACTTTTACCTAAAAGTGAAATTTCATTTTTCTATTGTACCCATATTTTACTATAATTGCTTGATCATTTACCCACATATCTACCTATCAATTATTCATCTTATTTTTTAATGCATTTCTTTTTTTTAAAGAGAGAGAGAGAGAGAGAGAGAGAGAGAGAGAGAGAGAATTTTATTATTTATTTTTTAGTTTTCGGGGGACACAACATCTTTGTCTGTATGTGGTGCTGAGGATCGAACCCGGGCCACACGCATGCCAGGCGATCGCGCTACCGCATGAGCCACATCCCCAGCCCCTTTTTAATGCATTTCAATAGTCAATGTTTTTTTTTTTTAAAAAAACTGAACTGTTAAATTATATTGTTGAGATATCTTACAGTTTGTGGCTGTATTCTCAAAACTTTTTGCTGCATTACCTAACAAAGGCATAGAAGCATCACATCAGGGTTTCTAAGAATGGATGTAGAATGCTAATGAGATGTTTCCTTTTTTATTTTTTATTTTTATTTTTTAGTTGTAATTGAACACAATACCATTTATTTATTTATTTATTTTTATGTGGTACTTAGGATCAAACCCAGTGCCTTGCACATACTAGACGAGCGCTCTACTGCTGAGCCACAACCCCAGCCCTAATGAAATGTTTTCTATAGTTAATATTTCCAAAAACCACAAACAGACACATACATCTTCCCATAATTGACTGTGATATTCTTCTCTTGTAAGAAGCATGAGTTGGGAACTTAGAGGCTCAGAGGCAAGGGAGTAGAATACTACTTCAATTCAGATATTTTAGTGAAGAGGGAATTTCTTTAGCAGAACCAAATTGCCAGGCCTTGTTATCATATGCCATATGTCCTGGTCCATTTGGACTGCTCTAACAAAATATCTTAGGCTGAACGATTTATAAACAACAGCAATTTATTTCTCATAGTTCTGAAGGTCAGAAGTTCCAATGTCAAGGTGCTAATAGCTGTGGTTTCCGGGGAGGACTGACTGCTTCATGGATGGCACCTTTGATGTATCCTCACATGGTGGGAGAAGTAAGCAAACACTCTGGCCTATTTAATAAGGGCACTAATGCCATTGGTGCAGGTTCTACCCTTTGACTTAATCACCTCCACCACTTAATATAATCACATGGGAGATTAGGTTTCAACACAAGAATTCTGGAGAGTCACAAGAATTCAGACAATAGCCCTGTGCATCACTTGCTGTATCACTGTTTCATGTAAGAGCCTTGACTTGCTCTCTCTACCTGATGGAAATTGCATAGCTTTCTGAACCGTTTCAAAAAATCACACAGGCTGAGTGGGGGAAAAGGCTCAGAATGATGTATTTTTCAATCTCTTGCTGAAGATAGTTCAGAAGTTACAATACCTAGCATTTTCTCAGGAAGTTTTCTCTAGTAGATAGTGCAGCATAGTGAAAACAGCCGACTTGGGTTGAAACCCAGACATCTAGGTCACAGAGTGTGATCCTAGGAACAGTGTGAGGTGTGACTATGCCTGTTACAAGAGGCAAGACTCAGAAGATTGAGTCACTTGCCAGAACACCAAGCTACTTAGATCCTGACTTCTCTGTTACTCACTAACTCTATGAACTAGGACAGATGACTTTGGTGAGGTGGGCCTCTGTTCTTGTACCTTTTAAATGGAGAGAATACTTACCATCCATGTCTAAAGGTAAAATATATAAGACCAGATAAATTAAGTGACTCTGTAATCAGATAAGCAGGTGCTCTGTCCAGGCCCCAACCTGGAGACACCCTGGCCAGAAGACTCCCTTCCCACAAAGTATCGGAGTTCTAGTGGGAGAGAAGAGACAATAACTGATTATGGGAATGTATTTAGACATTTATCCCAGGGTATAAAAGGAATAAAAAGGGGATCCTCTGTGTGAAGTGGTGTGGATGTGCGTAAGGAGGTCAGGTCCACCCACTCAACCTCTCCAGGCTGCCTCCAGCAGTCTGGAACTGCCTCCCTCAAACCCTGGGGCTCTGAAAACAGTGTCAGCAAGATAATCTCTGGGGAACTTTTGAACATAATGTCCTGGTTTCTCCTGTAGATGCATAGATATCTGCTGTAAATTACGCATATATGATAAAAACCAGAGAAGATATGTCCATTCAGGCAGAGGGAGGTCACAGTTGCTGTTTTGCAGAAGAAACAAGAAGGTCAAGGAAGGTGTCACAAAGAAAGTGACCTTTCATAGCAATGGGTAAATTTTAAGAGGCTGAGATCACCACTGAGGAGGAAGGAGAGGAATGGAATTAACTTAAATAGAAATGGCACTGTAAAATATGAAAAAAGAAAGGTAGGAAAAGATAAGGATGAAGCACCTTGCAGAAGTGAGGAAACTGATAACCAGAACTCTGAGTGCACATAGGAAGAAAGAGGAGAGACGGGTCTGGAGACTGGGGGCAGCCAAGGACTGTTTCAGGAACATGGCCTTTGGAGTCAGACATGTGGGCTGAATTCCTGATCTGACACTCCTTAGTTGTGTGAATGGGGCAACTGATTTAATCTCTATGAGCCTCAATTATCCTTTACTGAAAAATGGTGATATTAACAGTAATATTAAAAATAAGGAACAAGCAGAATAGCAGTAATTAAGCAACTCTGCAGATGAAAAGAACAAAGTAAGAGAGGGAAATAGACCTGTCCAACAAGTCCCTTGTCATGCAGTTGATAAGGCAGGGATTGGAATCTGGGCATGCTGGTTCCAGAACCTCCCTCATTACAATGACATCCAGCCATCTACCTCATAGAGCATGGTGAGAATTAAATGAGATAACACCTGCAACATGCCTGACCAGAGTCAGGCAAAGAGGAAGGACTGGGTTGAATCAATCTTAAGTGGAAAAAGAGGACAATGGTGGGAAGAGGAAGAGTTGGAAGCCAAGCACAAAGGCTCTTGAAAACCATATGTAGGAGTCGTTTTGGTATTTTTTAGTTAGCAGTTCATAATTATATGCCAGGTTGCAACAGACTTGTGGCATGATCAGAACCGTGATTAAGAAAGATTCATCTTTTAAGATGTGTTGGCTTAAAAAGAGAAAATGAGTGGAGTGCAATTAAACTTTTATTTTAACAGCCATTAAATGGGCCCTGAAAAGGATGGTGGCAGTGGAGGTGGAAAGCAGGAAACAGACGTAAAAGCTATTGCCGAGATGACATAGAAGGTGGTGCAAAGGAAAGATGACTCAAGGTTTCGAGGCTGGGTGTCCTGGAGAATGTTGCTACCATCAATGGAAACACAATAATCAAGGAGAGAAGCTGGACCTGGAGGGGAAAAAGGACTTTTTTTTTTTTTTAAATACAGGTTGAGTTTGAGGTGATGACAAATCACTTCTGTGGAAATACTCAACAGACAATCAGCTTTGCAGAAACTAAACTCTATATAATAAACAGAAATAATTATATCTATATCTGTATCTATATAGTTATATCTATATCTATATAATATAAATAGTTATATCTATATCTGTATTTTTATAGTTATATCTATATCTATTTCTATATAATAAACAGAAATAGTTAGGACCTAAATATTTTTCTCTCAGAACATCCTTGGATTATGTATTTTGAACATGCACACACACACACACACACACACACACCTATAAATTGTTTGCACATATTTCTGTACCTTATTAAAAATACACACGGAAAATAATAGAAATAAAAGTTTCACTCCATCCTGGCTGCTTCAGTATGTGCTGTTGTGTATATATATATCCCATTTTGGATACTGTTCCAATAGATTCCTGAAGATTTGATCCTTTTCCTGTGTTAGGAAACAGTCTAAGTGCATTGCATGGAACAAAATGTCCTTTTACTGTTTCTTCTCATGTCAATGAAATTCTTTTTTCAGAGTCTCCTACTAGTGTACAAGGAGAGAAAGGACTAAAGTCTTCACTCTCCTATAAAACTCTCACTTGTATGCCAAAGTTCTCTCTATAAGGATGTTCAATGTAGCATTGTTAATGAAGATGAGAATAACAAAGTTTCAACAGAAGGGAAGAGAAGTTATGGAACATCCTTCTATGGAATAAAGAATAAAAGAAAATCTACTTTACTAAGTAGAGGGGAGGAATCACTAAGACATATTAAGTTAAAAAAAATAAGTTGCAAGACAGTATGTTGACAAAGAGTACCCTACAACCTATGAAGTATGTCCAATATGTATACACACACACACACACACACACACACACACACACACATTTGACATTGAATCTGAATAAACCTCCAAATTAACTGCCAATTTATAGGAGTTTACAAAGAATAAAGAGATGTGTTGGATAACACCAAGGGAATGCAACCTATAAAATCTATATAGGTCTGTTCAAATGATGAATGATTCCATTTAATTAACAAATTGCAATTTTAAAAAATGAAAAAAGCTAAAAAGTTTTTAAAAAATGAGAACGCTGGAAAGGGACTCTTATTTAAAGAGATTTAAAACATTCAAAACTGGCAAAACTAAGTTATATTATGTAAGGGGTGTCCACACTGAAGAGGAGAGGGTAAGGGCTGTGACTGGGAGAGGCATCTGAAGACTTCCAGGGAGATCAGTGGCCAAGGATATGGAAGGATAAAGTTTATTTAGTTGCATTATTTGTGTCTTATAGTTTTCTAGATTTGCTCTATATCAACAGTAAAAAGATGAAATTTCAAAAAAGAAGTTTTACCATGATCCTATATGAAAAATAAAACAGTAAAATTAAGTACTTTGTGTATTTGTGTCTAAAAAGTGAAAGGTATGTAAGCATCTCCAAATATCTATTGAGAGTTATTTATAAATTGGAGGCATGAATAGATTTTTGTTGTTATTCACTATTCTTCAACATAGTATATATAGAGTGGTTTGGTGTTTGTGGAAGTTCTAGATTTACGTTAGTGAAAGATATCACTTATTAACAAAGTAAGATGAACTCACGCTCATAAGGATATTTTGTTCTGAGATACAAAATTTACATATTTTCATTTAGAAAATCATAGACATATAGTTTATTTGGAAAGCAAAAGGAAAATAATTAGTTTTCAAGTTAGTTTTCTCTAAGATTAAAAAACATTCTTACTGGTTTTCTGTTGAATTTCCAAATGGCAAAGATTATTTTTATTACTTTAAGTCTCTGATTCTTGGGTCTAGATTCTAAGATAGTATAATAGAATGGGCGTTTGTCATGTACAGGAAAGTTATTAACTACTAAGATGAAAATCTCCTGGTTAATGACAGGAGCATTCTGTAATTCGAACTAATGCCAAAATGTAATGAACTGATGCCAAAGTATAATGAATTTCCAGTTCTAAAGGATGACTTAGCTCACAAGTGGCAGAACCCTGCAATTACTGAGAAAACTGGTACTGTTTTGGCCTTCTTTATTCTCCACATTTGTTTCAGGTCTTTTTTTTTTTTTTTTTCCCCATAACAACATCTTTACTTCATTGTTTTGTGTAAGTCTGCAGAAAATGTTGCTTACTGAAATACCATTATAACCAAGTGCCATTGTTTTATTAAGCTTATCAATCAGTAGAATATTTGACTTGTGGGTAAGAATTTATTAATTTGTTAGCAAAGTTCTGTCCCAATCCTCTTTGAGAAACTTTTTTCAATATATACTTGGTTTGACATTAAGATGCTAATGGGGATCATAGGAATTATGCAGCTTGATTCCACCCCCCACCACCAGTTCTTGTAACTAGTAGAGAACTCTAAACTGAAATGAAGAAAGAAAAAACCCAGTGTGCATCTTTCCTTTTCCACGACCAACAATTTCCAAGCTATTTTGCAAATATAGGACAGCTGCTTTATTGAGCTAAAAAAACACTACAAAATGTAATGATAGCACTTTGGACTCTATTCTGATCTCCCTTAAACTCCACACAGCTTGGATTTTTCTGTAATTTTAATGAAAATGTGGCATGGCACATCTCTCTCATTTAAATTATGCACTGTCAGTGTTTTCCTTCTTTGCAACTGAAGCACTTCTTGGGAAACATGCCAGGTACAAGGAGGGGGGGTGTGAAAACCAAAAATAGAAAATGGTGAAGGGGGTGGGGAAAAACTGGACTCAATGAATGCACACTTCACAAGCCTCCCTCCTTTTTTAAGAACTTGTAAATCACTGGGAAATGGGTTACAGAAGTTCAAGTAGGACTAAGGTAGCTAAGGTGTAACTGGGTGCTAAACACAGGTCAAAATGAAACTATTAGTATAACCTTAATATCTCCATTGATCTGTTGAAAACTAGCACAAGATTTCATTCACATTCATCTGATGATGTCTGAATACATCTTACTACTACTTAGCTATTTAAGGCTTGATCATTATGTGTAAAAGTCAGTTTTTCTTCCTATCAGTGATAATTTCCCAATTAGCAAAAGCCTTTTATTCATCTGCCATACTTCTCCTTTGTTTTCCAGGCAAAGGTCTATCATTTATTTATTTATCAAGTATTTGTTGACAGCCTGAGTGAAGAGAGAAAGAGAGAGAGAGAGAGAGAGAGAGAGAGAGAGAGAGAGAGAGAGAGATCCAGTATGCTTCTGTTACAAGTTCACCTCTCATAGAGTTCACATGTACACCAAAATCAAAGTCCCTTCAGGAGGGTGACTTTAAAAAAGAAAAGAAAGATTAGAAAAGATTGGGTGTGGTGGTGCATGCCTGTAATCTCAACTACTGAAGAGATGGGGACAAACTGGAGGCCAGCCTGGGCAATTTAGCAAGATGTTGTCTCAAAATAAAATTTTAAAAGAGCTGAGGATGTAGCTCAGTGGTGGGGTTCTTGCCTAGCATGCTGGGTTCACTTTTCACCACCACCATATTTTTTTTTTTTTTTTTATCAGTGAGAAGTATCCACATAAATTCAGGTTTGGTATAATTTTTGAAATCACTTTTCACATTTAAATCTCACTTTTGCACAGCATGATATTATTATTAAGGTTAGAACAATTAGTGATTGTCATCACTTCGTGAGCTGTCGACTCAGACATGGTTCTGCTGACTGAGAATCGAGAATCAATGCTTTCCCCATTAGGGCACAAGGATTAAGAATATTGGGTTTAGCTGGGTGTGGTGTTGCACACCTGTAATCCCAGCTACTGGGGAGGCTGAAGCAGCAGGAGCAGAAGTTCAAGTCCAGCTTGGGAAGTTTAGCGAGAACTTGTCTCAAAATATAAAATTTAAAAAGGGGGCTAGGGAGGTAGTTCAGTAGTAGAGCATCCCTGAATTCAAACACCAGTCTCACCCAAAGAAGAAAGAATATTGACTCACAAATCAGAATGACTTGGGTTTGACTCATAGCTCTTCCTTGTATCATAACCTCAGGCAAACTACTTAACCCATCTAAACCCATTTTCTTTAAAGTGGGAATCATGAACAACCTCTATCAGATCATCATAGAAAGGAGTAGATAATACATGGCCAGATCCCGGTTAAGTATTAGCTTTTTAATAAGACTGTTTAAAAATGAAGGAAAAAAATCTAGTCAAGGCGAGTAAAAGAAACTAAATAATCTAAGGGAATCAAAGTGAAGATTAACTATTTAGTCAGTGAGGACTAGTCCTGGGAGTAGGGAGTTCCCAAGTAGTCTTGTGCTGCAGCTCAAAAATAACTTTTCCTTATACTCAGAGATTTCCTGTAGGATAAGTTAACAGATCTTTCAAAATGTGAATCCTCAAGGACTAGGAAAAACAAGGCGATAGTATTTCTCAGTGATTCACCCTGTTGTGAATTCTTTTAATTGAGTATCTTTCTTGAGATCTGCACAGAAAGAAGGGATGGAGTTTGGGTGGACTTTGAGATAGGGCAGGTCTGGAAGAGAGAATCAGTGGAATGTCGGATGCCTTTGGTTTTGGTGGTGAAGGCCTGAGGGCCCTGCATACTTGGGCAAGGAGAGAGAGAGGACATTCCAAGAGAGGGAAGAAGAGTCTGGAAAATGTGGGAGAGTTCCAAGATAAAATTTCTGATTTCTGCAATTTAGTTGGGATTATTAACTGTCTGGTGTCAATAAAAAAAAATTCATCTCTTGGCTTGTCTTTCTCACTGTTGGCAGGGTTCTGATGCCTGAGGTGGGATGCTGCATCTGGGCAAACCCTGCAGTCTAACACAGCACCCCATGATTCCAGCTGACCAGAGGATTGTGCAGGTAGACATTTGTCTTGTCCAATAGGCTGATTCAAAATCCAGGAGAGATGCAGAGCTTGTCTTGCACTGGGATTTAAGTTACACCTTTTTGTGTCTTTTCTGAACTCTTTCAAAATGGGAAGTCTAGAAATACCTTTTCCCTACCACTACTAAAAGAATTGGATTGAATGAAACCTGAGGCTTATAGAAATGTCACTACATAACAAGTGTCCTAAGAGCTGTGCAAAGCCTCCAGCTAAACCATCCTTCAAGAAGGATCAGAAATTTGGCTCTCTTTAGCTCATGAGCTCTTCCATCCTCTCTCCCTGTCTAGTGCAATCCATTCTTGTGGCATTACATTTTAACTGTAATTAACCACGACATCTGGGCATGATCTTGTGCCCAATGTTCTGGGAGAAGAAAGATGTGTCTTTTCTCTGTTTTGCTGCAGTCAACAGAAAGGATTTAGAAAGCATTAGGCTCCAACATGTTAATGCACTCAGGGGTGAGGAACTACAGCTCACAGGGGGTGGGTGACAGAAAGCAGGCACAGTGTAGACACCCCCGAGCTTGGAGTTATGTTTAAAACCTAGCCGTGTCTTGTGTCTGGACGTCTGTTTCTGGATCTATAAATGAGGGAGTCAGATTCTTTGCCCCGTGGCTCTAATCTTCTAAGTGTGCATGATCCAGTCACTGCTAATATGAAGGTAGTTCTACTTTGGCTCTAAATTAGCAGCCACAGCCCCTCAGTTCTGATATCATTGCTGATTCTTAAGAGATCAGAAAGTTAAGTCAGAGCTGAACTGTAGATCAGTGGTTGCAATTTTACCCCAAAGCAAGACTGTGCTTCGGAAAGGACTAAGATTTATTGGTTTCAACACATGAAGATGTAAAATGTGCTGTTATCACATCTCCCCAGAATGTGTAGTGGCACCTGCCTGGGGAAACTGCATGGAATAGCAACTTCCTGGTTGCTTAGTCAGTCCTATCATCCATTTGGTAAGTCAAACTTCCAGTACATTACCCTCATGATGCTGTCTTTTTGGGAGAGAACCTGGAACTGTTATTCATTATGACTACTTTGATTATTATGGTTTAGATACCTATGTTTAAATGAGAGAAAATCTCATTACATTCAAAACTCTGTATTTGAATACTGTGTAATCTTTATTTTTTGCATTCATTTAAGATATAGTTGTAAAATACCTACTATGCATGGTATACTGTAAAATGATGAAGGCAGATGATGTGCTGGAAAGGATTAAATTTTTAGACTGAGAAAGATTTTGTATGAATATATTTTGTGGTGTTAGGTTTATCTTAAGCACGATAACTTCTTTGAGCTGCCAGTGTCTCTTGGGAACAATATTTATCTCACAAGATCTTTGTGTCTAGCACATAGGTGTTCAAAATAGTGTTTTACTAATTGATTTACTAAATAATTGTAGCCATTTAAGAGTTGATAAAAATACTTTCATATATGGCACAACAATTTAATCTCATAGCTTCCTGTAACATGGTACATTAGCTTCATTTAAGAGATAGAAAATTTGAGGCCAAAGTGGTTGGAGTGACACAGCCAGGGACAGATGTTATCATACTGAATCCTAGGCTCAAAGGCCTTCCTCAGAGGCAGCATATTTGCTAATTAAAAAAATAGGAAGAACTCCATCATCCAAGAAAGGGCCTGCTGAATGTTGAAATGTCTGATGCCCGCCTAAGCTTGAAGGGAGACATTTCTGATCTGTAAATATTCAGGCATGCCTCAATGGTGTTCCTTTTCCAAAATTCATTCCAATAAATGAATTTTGTTGCAGAATTCTAGTATCTCTTCACCCCTCAACAGCCATATCACATTGCCTTTCAGAACAGCGGTTAGCACATTTGCTACTTGAAGAATCCTCTGACATTGAGATGATCTGAGTAGCAATCAGCATAAATAAGTGTTTTCTAACCAGAAAGTCGTAATTTTCCACACAACTCATTCCTAGTGAAACATGACCAGGGCCTTTAATACACAGTGTGATTTCTGGAGATGAGAAAGTCTCCTAGTCCAAGAAATAATTATCTTACACGATTCTTTAAATTGCTGATATAACCCCGGATCCTGCAATCAGACATGAGGCCTGAAATATAAGCATTCATAATAATAGGAACTAATTGTCTTAAATTTGCATTAACACAAGCAATATCTGATTCTTTCCTGAAGAAACATTTAGCTTAAGGAAGGAGACATGGAAAACAAGTAAGAACAACCCCACTAAGATCACCAGATCCCCATAGGACATAAGGGAGTTGAGATGGATAGAAACCAAAAACTGTGATGAGTGAGAAGGTCTAGCCTATAAAAGAATGAGTGAAAACAAGGATGAGTATGCCTTTTCTTCTTCTTCTTTTTGCAATACTAGGATTGAACCCAAGTTCTCCTGAATGCTAGGCAAGGGCTCTGTTACTGAGCTACATCTCTACCCTTTTTATTTTGAGACAAAGTCTCACAAAGTTGTCTAGGTTGGCCTCAAATTTGTGATTCTCCTGGCTCAGCCTCCTGGGTAGCTGGAATTGTAAGCATGAACCACTCTGCCCAGCTGAGAGTAACAGGATTACCCTTTAGATTGACCTAAGCTATTTTTTTTTTTAATATCATGTAGTATTGGCTAGGATGTGTGGGTCTTATACTTTGCTGATGATATGAAAAGTGATTTGATACAATGACATTGGAGAATGAATTAAGGGTATATTCAAATTAAATTTCATCAAAAGCTAACCAAAGGAACACATACACCTGGACAAGAGACACATACTAGCATATCCAATGCATTAGTCTTTATTAGAGAGGGATATATATATATATATATATATATATATATATGAAATAAACAACCTAAATGTCGAGCAAAGGAAGAATTATTTCATAGAAGTATCATATTCATATAATGACATATTAGGTAGCACTTATAGAAAATAAGGACAATCAATACATACTAACATTGAAAAATACCTATTGTGAGTTAAAAAAAAAAAAAGAAAGAAAAAAGATGCTTCATTTCTTCTATTAAACCTTACTATATATTTACATATATTCATTTAAGTGTGAAAATGCATAGAAAAATCCTGTAGGAACATTTGGAGTAGATAATAATGATGGTGTCTGCCTCTGGGCATGGTAGTCATAACTGAAGGCAAATTGAGAACTACAATATTGGATTATTTTATTTTATTTTTTTTTGTACCAGGGATTGAACTCAGGGGCACTCAACCACTGAGTCACATTCTCAGCCCTATTTTGTATTTTATTTAGAGTCAGGGTCTCATTGAGTGTAGCACCTCGCTTTTGCTGAGGCTGGCTTTGAACTTATGATCCTCCTGTTTCAGCCTCCTGAGCCACTAATGATATTGGATTTTTGTGGCATGTACTCATGTATTTAAAAAGAGAGAAAGTATGCTATGCACATATTAATACTTAATTGATAAGTATCCTGAAAACCAATGAATCACTGAGTATGAGAGTGTCAAGAGGCCTAAATGGTTTCTGTTTTTCTTTTTTCTTTATTTTATTTATTTATATGTGGTTTGATAATCAACTAAATACATATATTTTTAGTTGCAGGTGGACACAATACCTTTATTTTATTTACTTATATGTGGTGCTGAGGATTGAAACTGGTGCCTCCCTCATATGTTATATGAGCCCTCTATAGATTAGCCACAATTCCAGCCCTGGTTTCTCTTTTTGAATAGAATTTATTTTTTAGAGTAGGTCTAGGTTCACAGCAAATCTGAGTGGAAGATATAGCAATTTCCCAAATACCCACTACACTCATATTCTGCATCAGTATGGAAATTTTTACAGTTGATGACACATCATTGTCATTCAAAGTCCATGGTTTACATTAAGGCTGTGCTCTTTTGTGGATTTGGGCAAATATATAATGATGACATATGCTGTGGAATATCTTTTCATATGCTTGTTTGCTGTCTGTACATCTTCCTTGGTAAGGTGTCTGTTAACACCTTAAGCCTGTTTTTGAAATGGGTTGTTTTTGTTCTTATTTTTATGTTTTAAGTGTTCTTTGCAAATTTGGGGTTACAGTCCTTTATCACATACATTTTTTTTTTTTTTGCAAATATTCAAATGTTTCTCTCAGTCTGTGACTTGTTTTTCATTCTCTTGCCAGTGTCCTTTGTAGACCTCATTAATTTTAATCTAGTTTACCAGTTCTTTCTTTTGTGGATTATACCTTTGGTATTGCATCTAAAGAGTAATCACCTGTGAGATACCTGTAATCCCAGCAACTCAGGAGGCTGAGGCAGGAGGATTGCAAGTTTGAGGTCAGTCTTAGTAACTTACCAAGACCCTGTCTCAAAATAAAACAAAAAAAAGGGTTGAAGATATAGTTCAGTGGTAAAGCTCCATGGGTTCAATACCCAGTATGAAAAAAAAAAAAATCACCAAACCCAGTCATTGAATTTATGCTGTTATCTTTAGGAGTTTTAAATTTTACATGTAGGTCTGTGAGATAATTTTTGTAAACGATGTTAAGATCTGTGCCTGGCGTAATCCGCCTCCCCACCCGCCCCGCTTTTTTGCATGTACATACTCAGTTGTTTTGGCATCACTTGTTAAAAAGATTATCTTTTCTCCATGTTTTCTCTGCTCCTTTATCAAAGATCAATTGATTAAATTTATGTCAGTGTACTTCTGGGCTCTGTTCTGTTCTGTTTGTTTACTTGTCTATTCTTTCACCAATACCACACTATATTTTTTTTAATTGCTATTTTTTTTTGGTTGTTGCTGGACCTTTATTTTATTTATTTGTATGTGGTCTAATAATCGAACCTATTACCTTTCACATGCTAGGTAAGTGCTCTACCACTGAAGTACAACCCCAGCCCCTACCACACTATCTTGATGACCATAGCTTTACAATATGTCTTGAAATCAGGTAGAGTTACTTCTTCAACTTGATTCTTTTTAATATTAGATTGATTTTTTTTCTGAGTCTTTTACTCCATATAAACTTTGAATCAGTTGTTGATATCTAAAAAATAACTTACTGGGATTTGATTGAGATTGCATTGAATCTATAGATTTGGTTGGGAAGAACTGACATCTTAATAATATTGAGTCTTTCTATGCACCAGACTGCAATATCTCTACATTTATTTAGTTTCTATTTCATTCCTCAGAGTTTTATTTTCCTCATATAGATCTGGTACATTTTCTGTTAGATATATACCAAAAAGTTTATTTTGGGGAGGTGCTAACATAAATGATACTGAGTTTTTAATTTTAGAATGCAGTTAGTCATTGCTGGGATACAGGAAAGTGATTAATTTTTATTTATTAACTTTTTAAAAATTATAGCTTTAGTTATACCTAGTAGTGTGGTTCATCTTGATTGTCGATTGACTATGCATCCTCAATCCTGCTATAATCACTTAATTGTAATTTTTTGGTTGTTGACTATCTCAGCATTTCTACCTACATGAACATTAAATTTATGAACAAAGATGATTTTCTTTCTTTCTTTTTTTATTGGTTGTTCAAAACATTACAAAGCTCATGACATATCATCTTTCATACATTTGATTCAAGTGGGTTAAGAACTCCCATTATTACCCCAAATACAAGTTGCAGAATCACATCGGTTACACATCCACATTTTTACATATTACCATATTAAGATGATTTTATTTCTTCTCCCCTGATCTATATTCTTTTTATTTCCTCTCCTTGTCTTAGTGCATTAACTAGGACTTCCAGTATGATCTTGGAAAGCATGGTGGAAGGGGACATCCTTATCTTCTTCCTGATCTTAATCAAAAGTTTTGAATTTTTCATTACTGATCATGATGTTAGCTATAAGGCATTTGCACTTTATTAAGTTAAGGACATTATTCTCTGTTCATAGTTTACTAAGAACTTTTATCAAGACTGAGAGATTTTTCTCAAAAGATCTTCATGCATCTATGGATATGATCATGTAATTTTTTTTCTTAGCCTGTTCATGTTACAGATTACATTAACTGATTCTTTTAAAACAAAACTTTTTTAGATGTCTATGGACCTTTATTTTATTCATTTATTTATATGTGGTTCCGAGAATAGAACCCAGTGCCTCACACATGCTAGGCAAGTGCTCTATCACTGAGCCACAACCCCAGTCCACATTAACTGATTTTTGAATGTGGAATCATTCTTGTATTCCTGGGAGAAATCCCTCTTGATCCTGGTATGTAATTCTTTTGATATATAGCAGAATTTGGTTTGTTATTATTTTATTGAGAATTTTTGCATCTATGTTCATGAGAGATATTGGTCTAGGGTTTTTTGTAATATTTTTCCTTAAATATTTGATAGAATTCATTACCTATGTGGACTTGATGTTATTTTAAAAAGTTATTAAACATTTATTCAATTCTTTTAATAGATATAGGCCTATTCAGATTTCTATACTTTCTTGATTGAGTGTTGACAAATTGTGTCTTTGAAGGTGTTGGTTCATTTCATCTAAGTTATTTTTTGTCATGGTCTGATCTAGAATGTCCCCCAAAATCTCATCTGCTAGAGATTTTAAAAATTTATTTATCAGTACTTGGGATTAAACCCTGGAGTACTCTACCACTGCATCACATTCCCAGCTTTTTTTATGTTTCACTTTTTTTTTTTATGCCCACTGTGGACTCCATCTTTTGATCCTCTTGTTGCAGTGTCCCAAATTGCTGGGATTACAGTTGTGAGCCACCAAGCCTGGTTTTATGACAGGGCTTTTGATGTCTTGCATTTTCTTTTTGGTCCTTAGAATTGCGGTCACTGCTTACATTGCCCATCTGTTCTTGCATGTTGCCTGCTTTCTCCATTAGATCCTTTATCATCTTAATCATGGTTGTTTTAATTAGCAACTATGTTATTCTGATAATTCCACAGCTGAGTTTGGTTCTGATGTTTTCTGTCTCTTCAAACTGTTTTTTTTTTTTTTTTTTTTGCCTCTTAGCATGTCTTGTATTTTTTTTCCCCCTTTACATACATAATTGCTGGGAAAAGGAACTGCTGTAAATGAGCTTTTAGTCATGTGGTGGGAAGGTGTGTGGTAGGAAGCATACTATAGTCCTATGGTTAAATGTTAGTCTTTTAATGAGCCTATGGTTATGAACTTTATACATGCTTCTCAGTTTTCGAAATTTCTCCCTTTAATGGACAGGATGGGAATTCGAGTTGAGTATTCCCCTCTTCTAATCACATGGAAGGCTAGAAAGGGCTGGAGCTGACTATTCCCCTTTTTCCAGGTCAGTTAGGCTCTGGTTAAACAGTTTCCTCTCAGTGCAAGTCCTGTACAGACAGAATGTGAGCTGGGAGTATAGCTCAGTGGTAAAGCACTTCCTTAGCACTAAGGAGGCCCAGGGTTCCATCTCCAGCAACACACACACACACACACACACACACACACACACTCACACACACACACACACACTCACACACAGACACACAGACACACACACACTCACACACTCACACACACACACACACCCACACACTCATACAGAGACACACACACACAGACACACACACACACACACGCCAGAATGTTCTGGCATATATTATAATGGTTACTTTTCCTCTCCTGCTGCTGGAAACATGAGAGGACTGTGGGAACCAGGTTGAGTTCCTGGAATTAAAACTCACTGAATCATTGGGACCTCTGATTACTGGGTCCTCCTGGGTTTTTATTTCTCAGACTTATCATGGTTAGCATCCAGCATTCATCAATTCATCAATTATGGCTTAGATTTCCCTGTTTTGGCAGTGCTTCCCCCAGAAGTTCATGCTTGAGGGTTTCTACCCCAGCGAATCAGGCTTATCTGCCTTTACCTGCTGACCTCTATTTTGGAGACAATGGTCTGCCTCGTGATCTCTCCTCTGTGAAGGATCTAAGAGGAGCTGTTAATCTTTCAGTTTGTTCAACTTCTTACTTGTTAGAATGTAGCAGTGATTTCCAGATTCTTGCTTGCTAGACTGGAAACTGGAAGTCCCCCAAGATTCTAAATTCAGTCCACCCCTCTATCCTAAGCTCCAAGAATTTGCTCAAGGTCACATTCCTATCACTGCTTCATATGAATCAACATCTTTGATCGCCTGTCCTTGGCTCTGGTATTCCTTCAATAATTTCATAGTCTTGCTCAGAATGCCAGAGCATTGTGTTAAAATTCTTTGCTCTGCACATGTAAGGTGTTATTATTTTTAATGGGGTTAGGAATAGGGGTTAGGGCAGGAACAATTTGGGGGAAGGGTAACTTCAAGGACAGAATGTTGTTAAAAGGGTCTATTTTATATTATTATTATTATTTTTTGGCGTTGCTAAGAGTTGAACCCAAGGCTTCACATATGCCAGGGAAGTGCTCTACCACCAAGCTATACCCTCTTTCTTTTGGTTATTGTTTTTTGAAACAAAGTCTTGTTACATTGTTGAGGCTGGCCTTAAATTTGGGATCCTGGGTTCTTGGTTTCTTGAGTACGTGGGTTATAGGCATGGGCCATCACACACAGCCTAGATCTTCCTTTTAAATTTAAAATAAGAGTAGGAACTAGTTGAGGAGTATAGGCAAACAAGGCTAGGGAAGGACAGCTCCAAGATGTGCTCTTTGTGGCTTTTATACTTTAATAATGTCAGCTGAAGCTGAGATAGCAATAGATTGAAATTGGTTTTGCACAGAAAATTTATTGTTTTGTTTAAACAAATAAAGGACCTTCAATTGTACTGCAGTAGAAAATGCATTTCAGATATAATAAAGAGATCTGGGTTATACCCTAGTTTGCCCCCTAAAAGCTGTGCAAAACTCTGAATAGAGTATGTAAAGAATGGCATCTTTTTCCCAAGGTTGTTGGTATATATAAATATGATACAGTGTTTGACAATAGCTGCCAGGTTGATAAAAGTGCACAATAAATTCTTGTTGAATTGAATTCTATTATACTAATTCTTCAATACTCTTACTTCAGAACTTTTGCAAATTAAAAACAAAAGAGAAAGATGAGATACAGAGGGCTTAACAGAGAAGAGGCAGCATGCTTTGGAGAAATGAGATGAAGAATCAGAATTTGGGGACCTTTAGAAGTTTGGGTACATTTTTGATGATTACAAGTCTCATTTAAAAAATAAGGAAATAAAAAAAAAACCCGAGAGGTTAACTTGCCTAAAGACACTCAATAGGAGAGATCCAGGTCTCTGAATGTCACCTAATAGTTTTATTTTTCAATTAACTCAGTGATGCCAGCATGGGGGTGCATGCCTATAATCCCAGTAGTTTGGAAGGCTGAGACAGGAGGATGACAGGTTTGAAGCCAGCCTCAGCAACTTACTGAAGCTATAAGCAACCTAGTGAGACCCTGTCTCAAAATAAAAATAACAAGGGCTGTGGATGTGGCTCAGTGGTTGAGCGCCCTTGGGTTCAATCCCTGGTACAAAAAAAAAAAAAAAAAAAAAACAAAAATGAAAAAACCCCAAAAACTCAGTAATGGTTTCTTTTGAAAATAAGAATATACTCCTTCTTCTTCCCTCAAGAATGCCAGAAAATTACCAACTGTGGACACTAGATGCCCACTCAATAAGTGAGAGGATTATATTTTATCCCAACAACCTGCTATATATGGATTCCTTTTTATTCATTTATTTTATTTTACAGTGCTGGGGTTTGAACCAGGGACTCATACATGTTAGATAAGTACTCTACCACTGAGGACTTACCTTTTTACTTTGAAATAAGGTATCACTAAGTTGCTGAGGCTGCCCTTAAACTTGCAATACTCTTGCCTCAGCCTCCTGAGTAGCTGGGATTATCAGTGTGTACCAGTATGCCTGGCTTATGTATGAACTCTGTAACTAATTGTTAGACCATTGAGTTGATCTACTGTCTTGCTGCCATTAGAGGCTGAGGATATACCTACCTCTTCTGGACAGGGAGTAATACAAAAATATGAATGGAGAGGAAATCAAAAGCTTGGAAATAAGTCTCCGGGCTGGATACGTGATATCATTTACCCAAATATAGTAAAATAAAACTGTTTTTTATTTTGTTTTGTTTTGGTACTGGGGATTGAACCCAGGGCACTTAACCACTGAGCTATATCCCCAGCCTTTTTAAATATTTTACTTAGAGATAGCTCAGGGCCTGGCTAAATTGCTGTAGCTGGCTTTGAACTTGTGATCCTCTTTCCTCAGTCTCAAGAGTCACGGGGATTACAGGCATGCACCACTACACCCAGCCAAGAAAACTGTTCTTTGCTTTTATTTTATTAAAAATGAATTTCCCCATTAGTATTTCTCAATAGGGTTGCCATATGTTCAGTACTGTAATTATACAGTCCTATGTTTTAGCTGATTATCTGGGGAAATGAAAAAAAAAATAAAATAATGAGAAAGCATGCGAGGGTTTAAAAGATTGTTAAGACTTCTTAAATTTTTGAATTTCATAAGACTCTATATATTCAAAATTCAAATCCAATATATGGTATACCTAGCAAATGTCTTACAATAGGTTGCCTCAGGCCAACAAAATAGACATTCACTATATCATTCATTACGTCACTATGCATAGTGACTTTTAAGTTAATATATTCATAATTACTTCAGAAATGTGTACTATTCCTCTCTTAAATGCTGCCATAGAAAAAATTTTAATCTTCAATTATTGAATCATGTGTGAACTCATTATATAGAGTGCATTAAAACCGAAATGCTCCATTTTTTTCAGACTTATATGCAATTGTTTAAATGATTATTCTAAGAAGACTACAAAAATCAATATTTTACAAAGAATAAATATAAAAGAACAGCTGAGATAGGTGATAATTAACAAAATTAAACCCAGTTCCCCACCTTCTTTGCCACATTTTGAGAAAGATATTTGGAAACCTTCTCTTCTGCTTCAGCTGAGGCTTTATCTGAACATTTTACTCATTTCTCAACTGTAATAAGTAAGGAAAGGGCCCTTCATTGCAAATCCTTTCCTGCTACTTACTAGCTGTGGAACCACTGTCAAATTCTCCTCAGAAATTGAAGATTAGCCAGGCATATAATCCCATCTACTCAGGAGGCTGGGGCAGGAGGTTCATAGATTCAAGGCCAGCTTGGGCACTTTAGCAAGACTGTCTCAAAATAAAAAAATAAAAAGGGCTGGAGATGTAGTTTAGTGGTAAAGCACCTCTGGATTCAAGCCCCAGTATTAAAAACAAAACAAAACAAAACAAAAAAACCAAAAGAACAAAAGAAAGAAAGAAAGAAATTGATGATTATAATTCCTACCTTGAAGGATTTTTGAAATTCAAGGAAATAATCATTCTTTTACCTCATAAGTATGTAAAATCTTCATGAAAAGCAATTAGCATGATGTCTGATTTGACAATGTGTGCAGGATTTGAAATACCATTCTTTTCCTTGCAGTGTTTTACTGCTTGTTTTGAAAAAAACTAATTCAGGGTTACTGCACAGTCTCTCTCTTTGGTATAAGAAAATGCATGTTAGCATATTAAGGGCTCTAAGAAGGTTTAATCTGTGTTTTCCGGTCTTATTTGAGGATGGATTTTCTTTAATCTCCTGAGAATATAAATTAATGGTTCTGGAGAACTCAGTTTGGGGAAACTGGGCCAGAAAATGGGGAAGTATGGGTAATGGCTTTAAAACTCTTGAGAACAGGGGGAAAACTTAGAAAAAATTAGGGACAGCTTGTGTAGTTGTCCATTCCCATTAGAGTTTCCTTCCTTTTTCCAATTAGAGTATGGGTCCCTCAGAGGAAGCCTTTCAGACTTTCCCATCAAAGTACCCCTAAAGCAAGGGACAGTGAACACTGATTTTATCATGAAACCCCATGAGAATCTTCCTTGTTACTCTATAAGATGCGTTTGTTTAAATACAAAAATAAAAATTTTAATTATGGAAAAGTGAATAAATGATTTAAGAATCACACACACACACACACACACACACACACACACTCACACATATTTTTTTTCTTGGTCAAATTTATGCTCCTGGAAGATGTGTTATGTTTCATGCTTGTTGGACCTGTGAAGCAGACTCCCTGATTCAATACCAAGCAGCCATGGGATAAGCACCTGTAGCCCCACCAGGAGGAGCAAGGCCTTAAAGAGCTAGCCTACAAATGTTGACTGTCTCCTCTAGTTCCATGTGTTATTTTAGGGACTGAGGAAGGAAGCCCAAAGAGTAATTGCCTTTAAGGAATTCTTACAATATTGCATTTCATGAATGTGTTTGGGGATGTGTCCTGAGTGTGAGGAGGAATTAGTGAGACAGACGGCCAACAAATTCATGAAATGATATGTAACTTTTACCACTGATTGATGCTGGGAAGCAGATACAACAAAGACAGAATGATTGATAAAACCTGCTTGAATCAGAGGGTCAGGGAGACTTTTTAAAGGTGGGAGCCCAGTGTTATGGTGTGAAAGTTTGTGAACCCCTGAAATTAATATGTTGAAATCCTACCTCCCAAGGTGGTGGCATTAGGAGATGGGGCATTTCGGAAGTGCTTTGATTTTGGGGGTCCCCATTAAATAGATTAGTGTCCTTAAAAATGAGGTTCAAGGGAGCTCTCTCACCCATTCTTCCATGTGAGGATACAGCTAGAAGGTGCCATCTGTGAACCAGGAAATGGGCCCTCCTCACTAGAGATCAAATCTGGCAGCTTCTTGATCTTGAACTTCCCAGCCTCCAGAACTGTGAGAAACAAACTTCTGTTGTTTATAATCTCCTAATTCATCAGATTTGTTTAGAGCAACCCAAACAGACAAAGACTGATAAACAGGATGGTGTCCAAAGAATTGGGAAAAGGCAGAGTGTCCACAAAAGCCAAAAGACCAGCAGTGGCTTGGCTTGTATTTTCATTTGGATAGCTTCTAGCGGACTCTGGGTTAAGGACTGGCACGCAGACAGTTTATTTGAGAGTCACCTTAAGAAGCACCTGGAAGTGGAGAAAATTGCTAGGGAGAGAGAAAAGTGAATAAGGGGTATGTTGAAAGTGGGTTACTGCTATGGACAATGGGGGCTCATTTCCTCCCAGAGTAGGCATTCTTTGAGAGGACAATTCAAAGTTAGCCCAGGGTCATCCTATAAGCACTGGAGAGCTGTGCAGTGTACCTGCCTTCTCCACATTCTACCGCCTGATAGTTAATCCCCTGCTCTTCTAGATTATATCACTGGAGGTCAAGAAAACCCCTCAGGAAACCCCTTAGGCAAATATGAAGAGAGACATGGGTACTAGATATAGGAAACTGTCAGTAACATGAAAACCTGTGGGGAGGATGCAGATAGGGCATCAGCAGTTTTTGTCTTCCATAAAATACAACTCAAATCTAATGTAGTTGGTTGAAGGGAACAGGGAGGGAGATGAGTTCAGAGAGGTAGTCAGAAGTCAGAAGATATTGGACTTTACCTGATGTGGGTATATATGTGGGTATGTGTGGGTGTGTGTGATCCCAGGGCCTCTTCATGCTAGGCATATATTCTACCACTGAGGTATACCTCCAGCCAAAGTTGGTCTGTTTTAAGTCCATGTGGGATGAGTAATCACTGGAGGCTTGAAGTGGAGGAATAATTGATATGATTAAACTTTAGAAAAATCACTGAGGCTTTTTTTTTTTTTTTTTTTTTAGAAGAGAGCTGCTTGTAAAGAGGCAAGATGAAAGGTGGGAAAATAGATTAGGAAGCAATAATATTACCCTGGACAAGAGAAAATAGTTGACTTGGTACTGTGGCCTATTATTTGTCCTCATTTGACTCAGCCTATGAGAAGTATTTGGCACAACTGTTTTATATTATTTTAAAACACTCTCTTGCCTTGACTTCCAGAGTACCAATTTCTCTTCATTCTCCTACTACCTCTCTGGGACTCTTTACCCAGTGCTCCAGGGCTCAGTCCTGGGACATTTATCCATCTTTATACACTCTGTAGGTGATCTCATGCAGTCTTATGGTTTTAAGAACCACTGGTACCCACAAGTCTTTCAAATGATACGGCTAGCCCAGATATCCTGCTTGAACTCCAGAGTCACTTACACTGTTACCAATTCCATCGTGATTTGAAGGTCTGATTGACCTTTCAAGACTCACAGGTCTAAGTCTGAACTCTGGGTCCCCCTTCCCCTTGCAAACAGTGGTAGAATAAAGATCATAGCAGAAGAGGGGGTAAAAGAGGTTGATTAATGAAACATTTTGGAGGTTGAGCTGACAAGACTTAGTTATGCATTAGGTATGAGAATGAGAGAGGAATGTAAGATGGCAACTTGGTTTTATCCAGAACAATTGGATAAATGATAGTGCCATTTACTGAAATTAAGAGGAGATTTGGCAGAGAAAATTAATGGTTCTCATTTGGCTGTATTAAGTTTGAGATACCTGTTGGGCATCCAAAAGGGATGTGTGAGATATTCAAGTGTTCCATTTAAAGGAAAGATTCCTTCAATCATATCTATATTTTAAAAGTCAAATGAGAATTTTACAAAGATTTAGCCCCTATAAAATCTCTCCATTTTTCTCTCTATATTGGGACTATAGAGTTGAAGAACATTTAATGTTCTTAGTGTTAAATGTTTGGAAAAGAGTAGAGAACAATATGGGCTGATAAACCTCCTTGGCAGTATATCCTTAAACATTCTCAGACAGATGACCAACTGAAAACATTATGCAAACAATGTCAAATAGATTTTTGTATTTTAAAAAAATCTATTATAGCCAAGTCAATTATTTAAAAATCCTCTTCTCAGATGCTTCAAAGACATCTCATCTTATGCAGAATAAATGTCCTTCATCTGTCTGATCTGGCTTTGCCTAATCTGTCTCTTGCCCACCTGCCACCTCCTCACATAGCCCCCTTGCTAAAACTCACCTGTCCACAACAGCCTCCTCATTCCACCTTAAATACTCTTAGCTGTCAACTCAGAGCTTTGTCCTTGCTTCTTCCCTCTGGAATTTTCTTCTTCCAAGAAATGTGAGACATTTCCCCTAGCCTCCTTCTGGCTTTGCTCAGACACTCACTGTCCCAGAAGCCTTCATTGGACCCTCCTATATGAAACATCAGATTCTGTCACTCTTGGTCCCTTCCCTCTGCATAGTTTTATTTAAAATTTTTGTCATTAGTTGAATTCATTTCATGTACTTATTTGTTTATTATTTTTTTTTCTCTTAGTATCGTGTAAGCATCAATAGGCGAAGGACCTTTACTTGGTCTTTTTGGTTTAAATGCTGTACCCCACATTCTAGAGCACGGCTTGATATGTCAGAGGGGCTTGGTAAGGATTCTGTTAAATAAATGAATGAATGATCCTTTTAAAATTTATATCAGCAAATACTTATGTTGCTATAGAATGTCACACAATAAACATCTGATGAGCAAAAGAAACATGCCATCATAGGAAACCTCAGAGCCAACAATGTCAGAGCCAAGATTTAAAGATCTAACCAGGCAGGCTCTATAATCAACATCAAGGAAATCCTTCAAAATTCAATACATTCCCACCAGCCATTCAAGGGAAGATCTGTAGTGTGTGATGCAGTAGGAGTCTAAGCAGAGATGTTAAAAAGGCAATAACAATACTGCCCAGACTGAGAGTGAGTCTCTGGCAACATGAAATAATTGAGGGCATAATTATCAGAACTGGGGTTAAGAAAGAACAAATAAAAAATATTCAAAGAGGTGAAATGCTAATTTTCCCATTTTTATCGATTCATACATCAAATTATCATATTGTACCATAAAGAAGTATACATGTCAGTTAAATTATTTTAAAAACTATAAAAAAAAAAAAGAACTGAGATATGAACCAGTGTTCCTCACACTGTGTTGTATGTTCAAATCAACTGGGGAGCTTTAAAAATTCTTTGTGATTAGGCTGTACCTCGTACCTATAAATTCAGAGTATTTAAGAATGGGCCTAGGTACCAGTGGGTGATTATAGAGGTACAGACATATTTGAGAGTTGATGTACTAACTTTGCTGTTTGAAGTGTGGTCCTCACAGACTGGCAGCTCTGACATTACATGGAAACCTGTTGGGAATGTAGAATTTCAGGCCCCATGCCTATCTGCTCAAGGGTGTCTGCATTTTAACAAGATCCAGGTGATTTGTATGCAAGTTAGAATTTGAGGAGTGCTACTGTTGGACATAAGGTTAGAGCTAGGCAGGAGATAAGGTCATTCATCCCCAATTCCCTGAGCTGAATGAAAGGGCCATAAATCTACTATGCTTTCTGACTTAGGTCAGGATTAGATCCAGAGCCTGGAGGTGGGTATAGGGAGGCTGTACAAATAAACAACAAATGGCCTTAACTGTGGAGGGGAGAACAATTAATGGAACACAGAAACAGGAAGGCTTTTTCCCTGATCCCTGCCCACTGCAGGGGTTGAGCCTAAGTGTACTCTACCACTTAAAAATATCCCCAAACTATTTTTAAAAATTTTTGAGACAGGGTCTTGCTGTGTTGCCCAGACTGACCTTGAACTTCTAACCTTCTGAGTAGCTGGGATTATGAGTATGGACCACCATGCCCAGCTCCAGCAGCATTTATATCCCTCATGTGGCAATAGATGGGAGACGGAATTGGAACAGTGGGTTGTTTCGAGACTGTGAATCAACCACAGATAATGCTGATGTTGGAGCAGATGAATGATATATTAAATCTGTATTTTGGACTCATATTAGCAAGGTAGGAGTTTTTGAAATTAAAAAACAAACAAAACAATAATGATATTAGGATGGTGCTAGAATGAGAGTAAGAGCGACTGTCCCCACTGTTCTTCAATATTAACATAGGTCCACAAATCTCATAACATTAGGTTGTGTAGCTTATTATTTTAATGGCTGAAATATTTAAAAATTCATCTAAAGTTAGAAGAACATGTAGAAACTAGCAGTAGATTAGAAATTGTTTTGCTTGGTTAGCTTTCTTAAGATTCTGTTAAATTCTCTTTTTTCAGAAATATAACTTTTTATTTCCATGTCAATAGCATAGCCAGCATGGCTCTTTTTTTTCTTTTTGCCACTTCTTACAATTAATCTTACAATTGTGAACTTTATAGTTGTAGCACATTTTACATATTTTTTGTAAAATGTTGGTACATTCAAAGATTCTCATGGGCTGCTAATCACGCCCAATGTGTGTCTTCACATGCATGTCATCTCATTTTCAATGCATGTGCTGGGTTCATTGTGAAGAATTAAGAATCTAGGAAAACTAAGATGTGTATGAAACTTGAAGATCATCCAAGAAATATGGTTTGTAATGGAGAGGCCCTTTTCCTATCATACACATTCTGCTTTTAAAGAATAAACTTTAAATTGGGCTTTGACTTTGTAAACTTTAGTATTTCTGAGGTAGTTCAGACTCTAGGGCTTAACACAGTATTCTGGGCATGGAGTAGATACTCATTATTCACTGAGTAAATGAAGGAATAATTTTCAGCCTGGAAGGAGTCCGGCTTGTCTCCACCCACTGCTTTGGATGGTCTTGCCTTTGGCTGACAGGAGCTGCCCTTCTTGGGAATGGCCGGGAGGTCAGATTTCTGAAAACACAGCTTTTCCTTGCTTTCTCTACACTGATCTGCTTTGGTCTGGTCTCTCCCTTATAGATGTCTCTTTACAGACATTCTTGAAATCTGTCACTTGCACAGAAATTCCTGTTTCAGACCTTGCTTTTAGTAAATTTGATCTAAGATGTTTTATATTGGATATATGATTATTATATAGTATACTCTATATATGTATACACATATTTGTGTGTGTGTGTATATATAAAGATATGTGTGAGTGTGTATATATATATATATATATATATATATATATATATGATTATTTCCAATTTTTATCCAGTACTACAGTAAGAAATATATTTTACAATATTCTTCTATCTAAAAAATCAATTAAAAAGTGAATATGCATATCTATGTATATATTCATTCATTGAACAACAAATATTATTTATTGGCTGCTATGTTCTAAGAACTATTCTGTTCTATTTGAGGAGGAAGCAGTAGTGAATATGGAATTTAATTCCTAACACAAAACTTAACTTTACCATGTGTTATGCAAGCTGATACATTCTATTTTATTCGAATCTTTTCTTTTTTGAAATAATCTATTCTCTTCCCTTTTAGAAAAATGCTGTTCATGACCCACTAAATTGATTTAACAATGCGCTTCAGAGTTCTATTAGCTTAAAACTATTGCCTCAGATAGTGTCAGATCTGATTTTATAAGTTATAAGGATGTTTTTGTTAATACCTTCAGGCATTCAATATGATATATTCAATACTAAGAGAAAAAAATATATATATATATTACTGGCTTATGCATGGTATTATTATCTTCCTCCTTGAAGGCGTATATGATTCAACCTTTATTTTTATTACTAATTCTTTTCAAAATACCCTTTTTATCTTCTTCAACTAGAAGTCAATAAATGAAGCTTTTGCCCTATGTCTAAACTGTCAAGGTCTCTAAGAGAAATGAGCTTTAAAGAAGTCGGAGCTAATGGTCACTCTTGCATTGTAAATCCTCCTGGCAGGTACTCCACTAGCTGGTTGACATAAGGATGACTTTCTCCTTGAACACTCTAATGAGACTTGGGAATAATATACAATCTGTGATGCAGGTACTACCATACTCCAAATGTAAGAGCTTTTAAATAATCTTAAAACCTTACCTAAAATAAATCACATTATTTCTTGTTGGTTCTTAGAGAAATAAAGAAATGTGATACAGTAAAGAAATGTGATATAGTTCATACATATCTGTGAAGTGAAACAGTGTTAATATTTTAGCCTAAAAAAATGTGTTCTCTTATTCAAGAAGAGGTTATGACACACATATGCCATTTGATTGATTTAAAGTGAAGAAGTATTGTTTTCCCTAAATATTCTGCTGTAGCAGAGCTGGTAAGACCAAGGCAGAAGGGTCTATGATTGTGGAGAGTCTCTGAAACACTTCTGGTCTCAAATGCCAAATCCATTTGTGGCATAGGGATTACTCATGAGTCTCAAGTTTCATTATCTACAAAAGGGATAATAACCCCAAATTCTTCACTGGGTTACTGAGAAAAAAAAAGATACAATAATGTGTGGAGTGATTGCTCATTGTTATTCCGTAGATGCTCAGTAAATGTTGATTTATAACCATACAGATTCATTGAGAGGGAGCTAGCCTGGTAAGAGAAGTCAAAGAAACATAAGAAAATCCTACAAAGCATCAGTCAACTCTGATTATTTAACACACCCCCTGGGAGGTATATATCTGAGCAAGATCTTTGAGAGGCCACACAGAGAGCCCAGTGAGGAATGTTGCTCAATGTCACTCTCAGCAACTTCATGACTTCATTTTGGGAATTGCCATCTTCATAAGTATACTTCATAAGTATGCTCAAATTTTATGATCAATGCTATTTAGTGATGATTATTTGCCCAGCAGGGTCTCCACCTTTCTCATCAAGCTTCTATCTCAATGACTGTCTTAGTCAGCTTTTTCCTCTACTGTGACTAAAAAACCCAACCAGAACAATAGCAGAAGAGGAAAAGTTTGAGAGCTCAAGATTTCAAAGGTCTTAGACTATAGAAGGCTGGCTCCATTCCTCACTGCTCAAGGTGAGGCAGGTCATCATGGCCGAAGAGTGCAGTAGAGGGAAGCAGCTCACATGGGGATTAGGAAGCAGAGAGAAAGAATCCACTCTCCAGATACAAAATATATACCCCATAGCCACGCCCCTAATGACCCACTTCCTCTAGTCACACCCCACCTGACTCCAGCCACCACCCAGTTAATCCCATCAGGGAGTCATTCCCTGATTAGGTTAAGGCTATAACCCAATCATTTCTCCTCCAAACCTTCTTGCATTTTCTTACATGTGAGCTTTTGCTGGATACCACATCTAAACTATAACAATGACTTTGAGTGGTTCCAGAATATCTTAATATGTTAAGATATTTTTTTAAAAATGTGATGCAGGACCTGAAGGAAACACTGAAAGAGGAACTCGGAAAGTGCTGTGATTCACTGCAACTCCTGTGGTTACTGGACTAACTGCTTGGCTTGACAGGAAAGCCAAGCACAGACCACTGATGGTGATTCTCAACTGGACCCGGATGGCACCTAGCTGCTGAGGACAAGCTAGGCTGGGGCCAGCCTGTGGAATCTTCTGGTGAGCTGAGGCTGAGGTATCAAAACCTGATACCTTGTGACAATCTAGAGCTTTAGGGGGATTTCACAGAGCTCCATGTTCTGAATCTGTCTTAGCCAAGATATGGAGATATGGCTGGCCTTAATAGTTCTGATCCAGTTCACATTCTGTCTTAACTGTTTTAAAATTGCTGTTGTTTCTCAGTCTACTTCTACTCAGATGAGACAGATGCATGATCATGGGAAAAATTATTTAACCTTTCTGGACCTCAGAATCTTCACAGGGAAAAGTGGAGATAGTACATTCTAGAAGGGTTGTTATGAGAATATATAAAATAATGAAATTAAAGTGTGAAATGGAACACCTGGAAAAGAGTAGATACTCAGCAAATGACGGCTGTTTTTATTGTTCATACAGCTGTATACAGCCAGCCTAATTCAGTGTCCATCCCAATGCCTAGGAGAAACACAGTTCAATAGACCCCTGCCCCTCTTGTAATTACTCAAGAGATGATGCCAAGCAACTATTCTGGGGTAAGGAAGCTTTTACAAAATATCTGCAGTGCAGATTATGGGAACAGAGAAAGGCATAAGGGGAACCAAGCTGGTTGGATAAATCGGATACATACATTAAAATATTTTTTAATGGTCATATGCTTTCATATTCACATGTGCTATGGTAATGTGGTTTCAGTTTTCATGACTTCTGAACCCATTATCCATTTCTAAAATAATAATAATAATAGTAACAATACTAATAGCTAACATTTGCTGAAAATCACTAAGGGCGCTACAAAAACCCTTTGGAGCAGGATACATATCTGGCTTGGCATCAATGTAAATGAATAAAGTATCGAAGCAAAAAGAACAGAGCTATCCCCTCCCCTTATTTTTAACTTAGCTCTCCTCACCTACCTACTCACCCCTACCCTTCACCATTCTGGTGTTCAGGAGCCTGTAAGGCATTATTATTAAACTGTATAACTGCCAATTTTCTCTTCCTACTGGTAAAGTACAGGTACAAATGCTTTCATTCACCCATCAGCAAATATTTATAAAGTGCCTGCTCTGAGGCAATGGTCAGAGGACTAACACAGAACATTCTTTCATGGGACCATCTAGAGCAGATGCCTAGATGCTGTCCCACAGGTCCACTCCCCTGGCCAGTTCACTACCTAACAGTGAGTAATCTTTTCAGCTACCTGTCCCACTTGTCAGTTTGTATGTTTTAAGCAATGATAACACTTTTTCTGTCTGACAGTTTATGTGAAAGGGTAGCAGTTCATTAAAGCAGCGGTTCACGGGTGCAACAGTACTGACTGGCTTGGGTGTTGTTTGCTGTTCTTTAGTGTTTACCAGTCAAGGGCTGGAAGAGGGTGGAGTATTCTAGGAAAGTGTCTACTGAAAACCCAACTGGAAAGCAGCCCATCCCTGATGGTGCTTGTGACTGAATATTTAAGCCAGGGTGTTTTGGGTCTCAGGTTCCTGCAGTTTTGACACAATTCTTAATCATTTGAGGCTGCGTCTGGTGGAACTGTTGTTGAGTCAGAGTGGGAAAACATAGCTGAGATTGCTGCAGGCTAATCAATCACTCTTCAGCGGCAAATGAGAGAATGAAAATTCCTCTCTGGTAGCTTTCTAAAATAATGATTTTTTTTTTTGTTGTTGTTGGAGAGAAGGTTTCTTGGAAATTGAACCCAAGGCCTCCTCATGCATGTTAGGCAAGTGCTCTACCACACAGCTCCATCACCAGACCCAAATAAAGGTTTTTAAGCTATATATATTGTCCACAGTTTAACTTGTGCACAGTACGCCATTAATTTTAAATATGATTTGCTCTAAAGATGCCAATAAGCTTTTGTTGCTGGTGGAGCTTGTGTTTTCAAGCAGACTGTTGGATGTGGGTGGTGGTTGTTTTTAACTTTCTAGATAATAGCCCCCTGAGGAATGCAACCTAACATAAAGAAGAGGTAAGATGTAATACTTGGTTGAAGCCCATTGGGAATGTCTTTTTGAAGGGGGAACAGCTTAGGTAGGTATGTTTTTTTTTTCCTAAAGAACAATATGACACCTAACTCTGACAACAAATTTGGTGGCTCTGCAGTTTTCTTCTTGAAGTAAAAACACACTGATGTCTGCTCACTGTCCTTAAAGACTGGAGAAAACTATCAGAGCTACAGGAACAATAGAGTAAATAACGCAGCTATTCGGTATTGATTAACCCTAAGAAGGAAAACACTCAAGGGAGGAAAAGACCTGTTTTCTTGATCACCCAAGATGCCAATTATTTCCCTTTTCTCAAATGTTAAATGCTGTGTAACCCAAATCTAGTTTTTACAAATAAGGGCAAGAAAATTTAGAGGGGAGAGAGAGGGAGGGAGGGAGGGAGGAAGGAAGGCCTAGAGGAAAGGGGAGGGAGGGAGAGAAGTAGAGTGAGAAAATGTGATGTGCCTCCCACCAGTATTTCTATGCTCTTTATATAGTCATTAGTTTTTCTCCAGATAAGCATTCTGCCTTATTCAGGCAATATATTACACTGAAGAATCTTTTTCATTTAACTCTCTCGTGTCTTGGATTTTTTTTATCCTTTAAATGATGATAATGCTTGTTCTGCTTCATAGTGAAGGTATTAGGATTAATAGTATATTATAAATAAAAATGTTTTGAACCCCCCAGATAGACACAATACAAAGTATCCCTACGGTCACCATTATCACCAAAGATACTCCGTTCTTTGCTCCTATTGTTTCTTAGCTTTCCCTGCATCTAGCCAACATATGAGCTTAATGATGGATGTAAAAGAACTCAAAAAATTGTCTAATTCAGTCTTTTCTTTTGTACAGAATCGGAGAGTGAGCCTTAGAGGCACTAAATGACTTTTGGGGGTTGCCATATTTCTCTGCTCAATTTTTTCAACTAGGAGTGGTTTTTAAGATGACTGTCGGTTCTTCTTTCTGTATGCTTATGTTCTTAGTGAACTACAAATTTCTGTTCTAAAGTTTCTAAAATTGGCATGTTAATCTCTGACTAGTGTGTTTGCTGATCTCATATGTCTATTTGTTTCCACAACTTTAACAATTAGACAACTCTATTTGTTTCCTGAAGCTACCAAAATAAATAGTGCAAACTAGGGGGCTGAAAACAACAGAAATTTATTCTCTCACAATTCTGGATGCTAGAAATCTAAAATCAAGGTATCACTAAGACCAGGTTCCCACTGAAGTCTCTGGGACAGGTTGTTCTTTGGCTTAAGGTTGTCACTCCAGTCTCTGCCTTTGTTGTCACCTGCCCTGCTCCCTAGTGAGTGTGTGATTCTGTGTATCCAAATCTGCCACTCCTTAGAAAGACATTGCCCATTGGATATATGGCCCACCCTAATGCAGTATAACTTTATTTTAACTTGATTATATCTGTAAAGATCCTATTTCCAAATATGATCATATTCCCAGTTCCCTAGGCTTAGGACTTAACATATCTTTTTGAGGGGAACAATTTAACTCACAACAATAACTTAATCAAATCAAAATCAACACAGTCAAAATCAACCTCATCACACTTAATTGAAATTAACTATGTTTCTGTCAATAGTATCACTAATCTTGAAGCCTTCCAGTTTAGTAAATGCAAAATTTTTAAAATTCTTCTACCATGCTTATGCCATATATTCAATCTGTCATGAAGTCCTTTTTTGAAATATCAACTTCTGTTTCCTTTCATTGCTACTACACCTGCCCTTGCTGAGGCCTCTAATCCCAAGTTACTGTTGTTGTTCTAGCACCTCCTTTAATCCAAGTAACAATAAATGTTGGTGAGGGTAGAGAAAAAGGTTTACTTACGCATTGCTGGTGGGACTGTAAATTGGTGCAACCACTCTGGAAAACAGTATGGAGATTCCTTAGAAAACTTGGAATGAAATCACCACTTGACCCAGTTATCTCACTCCTTGTCATATACTCAAATGACTTAAAATCAGCATACTACAGTGACACAGCTACATCAATGCAAATAGCTAAATTCACAATAGCTAAGCTGTGGAACAAACCTGTGTGCCCTTCAACAGATGAATGTGGTACATATACACAATGGAATATTACTCAGTCTTAAAGAAGAATGAAATTATGGCATTTGTCAGTAAATGGATGGAACTGGAAAATATCATGCTAAGTGAAATAAACCAGTCCAAAGGTGGGCGGGAGGCAGGAAACAAAGGCCAAAAGTTCTCTCTGATATATGGATGCCAACCCGTAACAACAGAAGGTAGGGAGGGGAAGTATAGAAGTTCATTGGATTAGACAAGAGGGAATGAAGGAAAGGTAGGGGGATGGGAATAGGAAAGACAGTAGAAAGAACTGGACATAACTTTCCTATCCTTATATACAACAATGTAACTCCAAATCATGTAAGAACACAATAATGGAATTCTAATTGGAACAAGTTATACTTGTTCTATGTATGTATAATATGTCAAAATACACTCTACTGTCATGTATATCTAGAAAGGGTAAATAAACAAATAAATTTCAAGAAAAAAAAAAAATGACCAGAAGCATCAGAATCAGTCTCAAGCCTGGAGAAATAAAGAACTCTGGCTTCTTCTCAGACTCATCCACATTTTGATAAGATCATCAAGTGATCCTCCTTAAAGTAGGAAAACCCTGATGTGATTCAGAATAAAATTAATGCCCACATAATATTTCCTAAACACCAAACTTGTCAGAAAATTTTTTCAGTCCTTTCAAATTCTGGCTCTATTCACATTGATTTAAATGGATTGAACTGTATAAGTAAAATGAAATATCATGTCAGAAACATTACAAAGCGAACAATGATGTTGTCAACGATCATTAAGTAACTTGGAAAAAACAAGAATGCTATATTGTAAATCAAAAACGTGGGTTCAAAAGGACACATGATGCTATATTTGGAACACATTGGTACACACAAGACTAGTGTAATATTGGAAAATATAAAGGGTAGGCATTTCTCATGTTGTTTTGAATGCTTCCTCCCCTGTCTGAATTTCACTTCCTATGACAATGAACACATATTCGTTCTTTAATAAGGAGACAAAACTATTATTTGTAGAAGTCCTTATTTCTCTCCTACCAATCCAAATGTTTGTCCCTCTACTTTTTAAGATGTACTTGCTGTACTAGAAAAAGGATGCGACTTCAAATGGCAATCATACAGGGAGAGGCTTTGATCCCCTGGTGGAGCCACACATGCTTGCAAGTGACCAAGGGAAAAATGTAAATGTGTGATAAACTACAACCAGACACAAAGGAGGAAGTGAGGGAGGCAAGCTGTGTCTTTTATCCAGATATCAGCGTGACTCAGCCCCTTCATTTTTTAGGCTAAAGTCAGATTCTTAATTTTTTATTGCTGTACAACAAATTGCTACAAATTTAGAGGCATGATACATAGAGGCATCTATTATCTCACAGTTCTTTAGATTAAGAATCCAGGCAATTTAAGTAGGACATGGTGGCACATGCCTATAAACCCAGCTACTCAGGAGGAAGAAGCAAGTGGATCACAAATCCCGGGCCAGTCTGGGTGACTTAGTGAGACTCTGGGCTGCAGACGTAGCTCAGTGGTAGAGCACTTGTGGAACATGTGCAAGGTCTTGTGTTTAATCCCCATTATTGACCATCCCAACCCCTGCCACCTAACCACCCGCCTTTCTGCCCCTGCAGAAATCTAGGTAGTTTAAAGGTGTCCTCTTTTCAAAGTCTCCTGAGGCTGTGCTCTGGGCATCAGCTAGGCTGCAGTCTCATCTGGAGGCTTGACTAAAGAAGAATCTGCTTCCTGCCCTGTGTGGTGGCACACATCAGAAATATCAGCAACATGGGAGGCTATGACAAGAGGATCACAATTTTGAGACCAGCCTCAGAAACTTAGTGAGACTTCTTCTCAAAATTTAAAAAGGTAAAATAAATAAAGAAAGAAGGAGCTCTGGGTGGGGATGTAGCTTAGTGATTAAACCACCCCCCAGGTTCAATCACCAATTCCAAAAAGAAAGAAATCCGCTTCCAGGCTCATTTAAGTTTTTGGAAATTTCAATTCCTTGTAAACAATAGGACAGAAGATCCTGGTTTCTTACCAGCCCTCTGTTGGGAGATACCTCGGTCCTATCCATACGTGTGGCTCTCTCCCTAGGGAGTTCCCAGCATGGCTGTTTGCTGCTTCAAGGATAGCAGACTCTTTGCAGTATGCTAAAGTGGAATCTCACATGGGAATGACATCCCATCACCTTTGCTGTATTCTACTGACTAGAAGCAAGTCAGAGTCCTGCCTAAGCTACAGGACAGAGAAAGGCTATCACCAGGGTAGGGGGACTGTGGGAATCATCTGGGAATCCTGTCTGTCATTCAAATCAAAGCACACTGAGCAGTCTTCAAGACACAGAAAAAGAACAGGAAGGATAGACTTCCCCAAGGCCTAGTGCCCTCCCTTCTCAGGCTCTCTCAGGTGGGGCTGCTCTTCTAGAACACCAAAGGGAGGAGAGCTCTTCAGCCTTCAGACAGGAGGAATACTCAAGTCTCAAGAAGAGTGAAATCACACTGGCATCACCTGCCTGATGATGCTCTTTGGAGCTTCTGATGCTGAAGTTTGGAGTATACCCTTGGCATTTCCACTGTTTCAGAGCTACATGGTTGATTCTGATGAGCTGCTCAGTAACTTCCTAACACTTGGAAGGCCTTTCCCTTTCTTTTCACATACCAGCCCTGCTCTGCAACCACATTCATATGGAGCCTTTTCTGATGACTAAAGCATACCAATACATGAGTGTGTACTAATCAGTGCATACCAATTCCCCTGGACCCTGAGCTTATACATCTGAATACCCAAATACTACTCTTGAAATTAGTGAGTTCTTGGATTTTCTTTCAGACATTTGGATCTTTTTTTTCAACTAAGCTATCTCTTCTTAGAGGACAGAGCTCTCTCATATCAATATAAAGCAGAATGTTGGGCATATCACAGATATATAAATTAGTTTCATTAATTATTTAAACTAAGAAAACAAAGACAGAGAACATGTATTTCTTTTTCTTCTCTCTCTCTCTCCCTCTCTCTCTCTCTCTCTCTTTTTTTTTTTTTTTTTTTGATACTTGGGTTTAACTCAGGGGCATTTAACTACTGAGCCACATCCCCAGCCTTATTTTGCGTTTTATTTAGAGACAGGGTCTCGCTGAGTTGCTTAGCACCTTACCTTTGCTGAGGTTGGTTTTGAACTCAAAATCATCCTGCCTCAGCCTCGCTGGGATGACTGGCCTGTAGCACTGTGCCTGGCTGAGAACATGTATTTCAATTCCATCACGATACTTAGGATTCAGAAAGCCTGAGATGAGAGTATTCTAGGGAAGCAGTATGTTAGAGTGGAGCATTCCCAGACTTTTAGGTATTCATGTAATACTACTTATTTTTTTTTTGTCATAAATTACTTGTACTTTAACTCACATAATTTTTTCCTTTACATCAATTATTTTACTTGACCTCCCCCTAAACAATGGAATTCATAAAACCATGTACTTCTTAATTTCATATAAAAATACATAATGGTGAAATAGAGTTTTGCTCATTTATCACTTACAATTCTGTTCTGTACCACCAAAAATCTTATACAACTTTTGGAAATACTTACATAGTGTAAAACATTTCTAGTTTCTGAATCTGGCTCTATCTTTTTCAAACCTTAGCCCTTTGAGCTCTAAAATATAGAATAAGGGTAATAATATTAACAGCTAATGTTTATTATCAAGAACTATGTACTGGGTAATGTTCTAAATTCTTTATATGTAATTACTCATTAAATCATCTAAACAACCACATGCTACTTTTTTTTTTTTTTTCCCAAGATCAGGAAAGTAAGGCACAGAGAAGGCAAGTCACTGTTCAAATTCACACAACTGATAAGCAAAGAGGGGATATGAATCCAGAAGTCTGATTTTGAGTCTGCTCCTTAATCACTCTGTCCTCTGCTTCCCTGGTTTAACGTTCTATCTTAAGTGCAAAATAAAAAGCAACACATTGTCACACAGACATGTCATCTAGCATCAAACCTAACTTGTAAAAACAATTCAATAAAACTCAATGATCTTTCTAAAGATATTTTGATGTATTTTATTTCATCTTTTCAAAAAGATCACAAAATGGTATTCTGCCAGTCTTTCAAATCTCAGATTACATACGTCTGAGATCTTCTCACTGAGGCAACTAAGACAAATTCAGACTCCTTTCCAGTGTGACTGGAGAGCAGCAGTGTATATCTACCTGATTTGAGAAATTTTACATTGATCCTTGACACAATAAAGGCAGCTTAAATTGACCTTCCTGAAAGTTTGCAGGTTGTGAAGACCAATTAGCTGCTATGGTGTCAATAAGTGCAAATTGCTGTAGGTTGTTGGTGAACAGGGAAATCTCCACTGGGTCAGCGCCCAGGGCAATGAGGTAGTAAAGGCACTGTGGGTGGTTTGAAGGCAAACCCCTTAAAAAAGCCACCACTGTGCTGAGCTTTGGGGCTCTACCCAGAAACAGCTATATGACACCCCCCCACCCCACTTCCTCAGCCTCTGTGAATCAAGGTGTTGATCTCAGCCTGTGCTTCACACTGTGGTCTAGATTAATTTTATTTTAGAGATTATATTCTCTTTAGACATAATTTAGACAAAATTGCTTATGTTGTGAAACTTTGATTATCAGTAAAGCATCAAGATATGACTAATTAATGATCCTTCCTCCAAAATAGTCTTCATTTTTAAAGGACTTCATTTTAAAGTTAAAAGAAAAGCAAACAGATAACATCTGAGTTGAAATGTGGAAACCAAATGTTCAACCTTTTTAAAAAAAAAAAAAAAAACAATTCAGAACTCAACCTAGACATGCCATTATGCTACAGTAATGGTTAAAAAGAAACTTCTCCAAATTAATGATGCATAAACTGTCACAATAAACAGAGTTAACTGAGATAATTAAAAGTATTTTTATTCAGTTAATAACATAAAGTGTCACCGTGGAGAATGATTACCATGAACTTCTGCAGATAGCGTAGAGCAGAGCAGAACACCTTGTCTTTGTAAAAACATAACTATATCCAACAAGTGCAACATGTTTTATTCATATGGTGTTTATGTCTGGATATGTCCAAGCTATTTGCTAGGTGAACAGTCACACTTGATAGATCCAGGAGGGAATTTCTTGGTACAATGAACAAAAAGAGTTATTTTGTTCTTGTGCTCCAACCTCAGACCAAGGGGGGAAAAAAAAAACTGTCATAAAAATATGGTCACCTTTCTGCCTTTAAAACTGTGCTAGTGCCTTGGGAAGGATTCTCAGAAAATAAAAAAAAAAAAATTGGTGACATTACATGGGAAACTTGCTGTTCTTCCCCTTGTAATAGTCAATCTTGTTTAGACAGTACTGGGAGCAGTATGCTGAGTGATGGCAGGGGATTGGGGGAGGCAAACCCACATGCCATTACATGGTGGTGGAGAACTGGTTTTTCTAGTCAAACTTTGCTGTTTAGCTTTATTTCTGGATGCTTTGATATAGCTAAATGTCTGCTTCGAGCACAATGATCCAAACTCTCTAAGGTAAAAATAAATCACTTATACCTATTTAATGATCTTTTACTTTCTCTGCCTACCCGATGCTTCCAAGACAAAGACATATGCCTTATAATTGAAAGGGGCAAAGGCAACGTAACCTTTAACAATAAAGCTTTTTGTTTTGTAGCTGTAAACTTTCAGCAATTGAAAATAAAAGAGGGCTATAACCAAGTGGAAGGTCTAGAGCCCACAGAGGTCACGCCCCGGGGTATTGCTCCGGTCCACATTTCAAGAGGAACATTAGGTCACCATCAGAAAGAAGGGTGGGTGGAATTTTTTGTCGTTCATTTTAGTTCCAATGACCCTGGGAAAGGGCTACTTACTGAAGTGTGTTTGTTTGTGGAGGTTATTCCAGGGGGAATATTTTAGATTATGCTACAGGAATGGTGTTTGCAATGGAAAAACACCATTTAAAGAAACACTGACACAGTATCCCACATGCTTCCCGGCACAACTCAGAAGTCAAGTTGGTTCTCAAAAAAGGAAAAGGTTCTTTGTCCCCCATCTCGGTGACATAATTGTAAATTCATGGTTGTTCACATCCCAGATGGAGAGCAAGTATTCAAAAACAAAACAGGAAAATGGAAATTGAGACTGCTCCTGAAGCCGTGAAAGAAAGCTGCTCGGCTGGCTATTTGGGAAATTTGCAATCGATGACTCAAGTAGAGGATGTGGTGTTACCTGCTACCTTTTCAAGGCTCAAATATACTGTTGTTCAGTGGACTTTCCTATGAAAGTCCTAACACCTTTGAAAGCAAGAATTGAATACTAATGAGTGGGCAGCCCCAGAAAGTGAAAGTGCATAAGATGCTGAACACTTGGAATTAGTAGCTTTATAAAATGGAGCATTTGAAGAAAAGTTGGCCTCAAGGAATGAACAACTAAAAAAGTACTATTTCCCTAAAACCCTTTTTATCACACTGAGCTAAATATGAAGGCATAGCACCTGGAAAGAAGTATCAAGCCCAAATTGATAACCAATGATCCAAACTAGCCAGACTTTGCAAAATTCTGGATTTGGCAGAGAAACTCAGAAGATGACACCTGCCTCTCATTGAGAGGGACCCAGGTAGCTTCTCTAGTACTGGGCTAATGCCTGGAAGGGAGGGGGGTGATCATTGTACCTTATTTCTCTTTTTGTACACCCTTAAAATTCAGTTTCAAAAGTTTCTGTGTGGGAGTCTATGGGAGCTGCCAGTAGTGTGGCTTTTGCGTTTGGTGATTTTGTGGGCCCTACCCCGGTTGGGAAGCCTTGGTTCCCAGTGGTTCTAGACATGGCTTGTAGGGGACTACAGTGTACCAGTGAATAATGGTGACTCCTTCAGGACTTGATATTGGACTGAAGTAGAGAAAGAGGAGGTTTGGATGTGCGATGGAATAAGGTATAGGAATATCTGTTTATGCAATCTGTAGCTGTTTGCTTTTAAACTCCATCTTAACTAGTTGAACCTATCTCCATAATAAAACTACCTCTAAGATGTCATTTTGGATATGGGAAAAAAATTAAAGTTCAAGAAAACATATACTCTGGATTACTTCACCCTAATCTGTCCTCTAAACTAAATTTTAGCTTTCTAAAGGTAGAGACCAACTGTTCTTTATTTTCCATTCTTTATTTTTTAGGTTTTTTTGTTTTTGTTTTTGTTTCCATAGTCCCTAGAGCAGTATCTAAGACTTAGTTGGTGCTATGATTTGAATGTGTTCCTGAAAGTGCATATGTTGGAATCTTGATCTTTAATGCAATAGTGTTGAGAGGTAGAGCCTTTAAAAAATGATTACTACATGGCTTCACCCCTACAAATGGATTAATTTCCCAATTGTTGGAGTAGTTTTTTTTTTTTTTAATCAAGAAAGAGGTTTTGTTATAAAAGTAAGTTCACATCTACTAGGCAGACTGAGGCAGGATGATGATGAGTTCAGGGCCCAACTAGGCTATGTTCACAGATAAGAAAAAAAAAAAGCTAGTTCTGCTCTTTTTCTCTCCCTCTACCTCCCTCCCTTCTTCCACCAAGGAAGGATTCAGCACGCAGGCCTTCATAAGATGCTGGTACTTTGATCTTGGACTTCCCATATTCTCAGCTTCCAGAATGGCAAAAAATAAATTTCTATTCTTTATAAATTACCCAGTCATGAGTATTCTGTTTTTAGCAGCATGAAAGGACTAAGACAAGGCCTCAATTTTTTTTTTTTTGTTGAAGAGCTGGGCTGGGTGGTACACACCCATAATCCCAGTGACTCTAGAATCTGAGGCAGGAGATCATAAATTAGAGGCGAGCCTCAGCAGCTTACCAAGACCCCGTCTCAAAATAAAAAAATAAAATGGCTGGGGCTTAGTGGTAAAAAAGTTGAGATGAATGGAAAGGCAAAAATCTAAGAACTGAAATGAGAATGATCTGCAAAATTGTGTGTGTGTGTGTGTGTTCCCTGCTTTTTCTTAAATGATGTCTGTTTTTAGGGCTGCCTACTGCAATGGTGATAGCCTCTCCCTTTTCCTTATTCATGCCATTGCAGTATGGCCAAGGGTCCTGTCTTTGACTTGGTCTAGAACTGGAATCTAGGGTAGAACTGGAGATGGAACTGGGAGAGAAAGAAAGGGTGGAGGCAGGGGTGATTGGCATTCTTATGAAAATGTTTACAACTAACTAATGCATATCTAGATTTTATACAAAATAAAAACAAACCTCTGGACCACTGGGGAACCACCTTGTTTTTATGCAATAAAAAGTTATGCTTTTGATGTAATACAGCCTGGTTGTAGTAGCCTTTCTCCACATCTCTCTCACTCTCTCTCACACGCATACACACACACACACACACACACACACACACACACACATCCTCAGTCACTATACTAAGAATGAAGGGATTGATTAGGTCTATCCATTAGGACATTTGTATTGCAGAGCTCAATAAGCAAGAGCCCATTGATTGACATGTCACATTAAGTAACATCTTTTTGGACTCTGTATCTGTATCCTTATGAGTGATTAAACAGATGCACAGGTTTACAGGACCAAGTTGGAGGGCCTGGCTCTCTCGCCTAAGAAGACATCATTCCTTTGTCTAGTCATCTTGTTCTTGGATACGGACTAGAGTATGAGGAAGTTTCAAGGAGTTTAGAGGTGTTATGCCAATAACAATCAGCATATTGAGCTAGGTGGAAGTGTTCAGGGAGGGAAGTGCCAGAGGCAGTGATGGGTCTGGTTTTATTTAGCACATTTAATAATGATCTGGAAGAGGGGAAAACACATTAAAATCACAGATTACACTAAATTGACAGGTGGTGTAAACACAAATGAGGGCAAACAAAAGGATATAAAGAATTTAGAACAGAGATGAGATTCCGTCAGGAAAAAAAATACGCTCTCACATCTGTGCAAAGTATCTTAAATCAGCAATGGAAATTGTTTTAAAAGTCATTTGGCTCAGAAAATGTTCATAGGCATTGCTCACATTTATAAGTGCTAACCCCTCCCCACTCCTAGCTATTTTAATTCAGCGGGATCACACTGTTTATCCCCATCATTTAAAAACACAAATCTTTATCTGTCACTCCTCTGCGTAAAGTCTGAAAGGGTTCAATGGTCTTGGAGGACCCAGGCCCAGCCCCTGAGCCCTGGCAAAGACCCTTCCCGCTCTATTTCTGCCCATCGTCCCAGCCTCTTACGTGCCTGTCTGCACTGCACTCCTCGTTGCTTCGAGGCTGAATTATTTGTAGCTCCCTGATTGCATCCCACCTTATTACTAACTGCGCCATCTGCTCCACGCACCATTCCTTTCTCTTTTCTGGGTTATCTCCATATGACCTTCAAGATTCCGTTCTGGTTTCCTCTCCTTCATGGCTTTCGTGTACAGAAACTGTCCCTAACCTTGAGTTTGTTTTGATGCCTTCTTTGGCACTGTCATCACACCCACTGGCCTTTCCCAACATAACAAGTGGACAGTGATTAGGTCTATATTTATTGAACAATTAATGATGTTCCATACTCCGTGCTATGTGTTTAACAGGCATTAGTTTTGTAATCCTCACAACAACCTTCAGAGGCAAGTATAATGATCTCTGTTCTAGAGATAAGGTAATTTCATGTTAGGTTAACTAATTTGCCCAATGCACAGCTGGTGAGTGGCAGAGTTGGGATTCAAACTGCTTTCAAAGTCCATACTGTCAATGTTAGACTATTATGGTTATTTGTTTCCTTGTCTCTCTTCCTTACTTACATAAAATTCTTGAGGACAGGGACCATGGCAGGGTCATCTAGCAACTACAATACTTTGCATGGAACACCTTCCTTAATAACAACACCAAAGATAATTAATATTTAATGAGTGCTAATTATGCATCTTATTAACAACCACTCGACTGGTGGGAGATGGTATCACATTGTAGTTTTAATTTGCATTTCTCTTAATAGTGACATTGGGTATTTTTCATATACTTTCTGGTCATTCTTATGTCTTTTTGAGGACATGTCTATTCAAGTCCTGAGCTCATTTTAAAATTAGATTATGTGTGTGTGTGTGTGTGTGTGTGTGTGTGTGTGTTATTGTGGTGTCCTCACTCTTTCTGAGACATCATTTTCATTCTCATTTGAAAGAAAATAGGCATAAAATGTTTATGAGGTTCCATAAGTGATCACCAATGAATTTCAACTTAAATACAAGGGACAGATCAAGCATATGTATAATGTAGGCTCTTGGTCTGATTTTTGTTAGGTCTATTGATCTGTTTTTCCAGAACTATTCAGATTCACCTTAAGTTTTTGTCTCATGAGTACTTACTTATTTTTGTCGTACACGTTATTTTTTTCACCTCTTGATTTTGTTGGCATCTCTTTCTCTTTTTTAGTTTTTTTGTACTGGGAATTGAAACTGCGGATGTTTGACTACTGAGCCACATCCCCAATTCTTTTAACTTTTAAAAAATTTTGGGACAGAGTCTTACTAAGTTGTTGAAGGTCTCCAAGTTGTTGAGGCTGGTCTTGAACTTGCAATCCTCCTGCCTCAGGCTCCTGTGTCGCAGAGATTACAGGCATGTACCACCACACCTGACCTATTAGCATCCTGTTGGCTTTTATATATGGTTACCAAGCAAGATAGAAGGATCAGCTAGATCCAGACCTTGAATATTGTCCATGAGTTCCAATGTGGTATGGTTTGGATATGATTTGAATATGTCCCCTAAGGGTTTATTTGTTGGGAATTTGGTTTCCAGTGTGGCAATATTAAGATGTAGTGGCACCTTTAGGAGATGGGGCTTAGTGGTGGGATGCTACTGGTTCCTCCCCTCACTTTATGGCTTCCCATCTTGCTATGATATTACCTTTATCACATATAAGCGCCCATCATGATGTCATTTTCCATTGGACCTTCAACAGAGGCCAAATTGGTGGAGATATCCTATCTTAAGAGTTGAAGCTTCCAAAACTGAAATGTCTTTTCTTAATAAGTTACCCAGGTCAGGTACTTTGTTGAAATAACAGAAAACAGACTAATGCACAATACAGGGTATGCTGGTTTAAAGTGGAAGGAAAGATTTCAATCCATTTGTGATACAGAATTCACTACTCCTTTGTATTACCATTTTCTCAGCTATGGACTAGCTTCTCAGGTGTCACACTACAGGCCAACTGTATCACCAATCACTAGGGGAGTATTTGATAAATACGGATTTCCAGATTCCATTAACAGATTTAGGGAAAAACCTAGGAAATAGTGTTTTATTAAAGCACCCAAGTGGTTTTGCTACCATGTATTTTTTTGCATGCCATTGGACCAAATGATTTTTTAGCTAAGAGATAATGTGATTTATTATCCAGGCTTATTTCTTGGAAGCTCAGGAGAATATATTTTTTGTTAAAACTGGTAATTTATATACACTAAAGCCTATAAAATGAGGGATTTGCATGTAATGGGCTCAGTGAGTATGTTCCATATTTATTACATTCACAAACGAAGCTCACGTTATTAGGAAATGTTTTTTATGGTAATAAAAGTAATACCTAACATTTAGCAGTTTCACCCACTTTAAACACTTCACCTACATTAATTATTCAATGTTCACTTCATGGATTTTCTTTCGCGAATGAGAAAACTGAGACTTTCACACTTGTCCACAGTCATAGTGTGGACCAGGAACACAGCCAGAATTTGGTCTCGTATCTTCTGAGTCTAAAGACCATGGTGACTTGCATTCCTCCAAAACTACCACATGGGCTACTATTGTTCTACTAGGTCCTCATTTTCACAAAGCTGATATATTCTAAAGATGAGCAGGTAGAAGTTTTGATTGCAAATCCACTGAAAGACATGGATGGCATGATGCGTCTAAAGGCTTTACTCTGGCAATTTCTATAAGCCCTGAAAAAATCTGCTAGGCTTGGTAGAAGAAACTGGCTTGAACTGGTTAATGGCCTCACAGGTAGATCCTGACCACATTGTTGAAGATCTCATCCTCTGCTGCTGGTCTTTCTCAGCATCTGTGCTTTTCACCCCCACCCTTAGCAGATGGCACCAAGAGCAACCTGTTTGCAGAAGCTCCAAACTAAGGTTTTGATTATTTTACCTTCATTCTGTGTCCTATTTTATTTCCATGACTCAGCCCTATTGGCTTTATGTTCAGATATGTCCCCAATTTTTGTATGTCACTCCACCTTCAGTTAGACCACAATAAACTCTTTCAGGAACTGCCTAAGATCCATTCTCCCCACTCAGCAGGTACCTCTTTTAAAATGTAAATCCTATGTCACTCCTTACTTGAAACTCTGCAATGAATTCCCACTTCATTTGGAATAAAACCCAAACTCCTTAGCACAGCCTCCAGCGATTCAGTTTCTCAGGGTTCCTCTGACTTCATTCCCTTTCCTGCTGATGGTGTCTCACTGTGCTGGTCACCCTGGACTTGTGCCGATTTCTTGCACACATCGAGCTCACTTTTGCATTGGAAACTATGCACTTCTTTTTTCACCTCTGTGCGGAATGCATGTCACCAAAATGCTCTTAAGTTTTGCTGCTTAAGTCTTCACTCAGATATCAGGTTGACTGTCTGGAGGTACCAGGGGTCCTCTTCCTTGAGATCTCTCAAATTTCAAGTCACTAATCTATTTGTTTCCTTTACGGGATTTAGAGAGTCTACATCGTGATTTACATAAAATGGATCAGAACAGATCTTTCCATCTGAGATGGGTTAGTTGAAGTTTACACCCTGGTTCAGCCAGCACTCCTGGAGGTGGGTGGGAGGCTTTTAGCTGACACCAAAAGGCCATAATCCAGAGGAAGTTACTGATGCAAGCACTTCAGCTATCTATATCTCTGAAAAAGATGTTTTGTTAATTAGCATAGTGAATATCAGATGTGGATTTTTATTGGTGAAATTAACACCTTGTTAATTAGCATGATGAATGCTAGAAATGGGTTCTCATTGGAAGATTAAAGGTAGATGTGTAAACAGTATTTCTAGCATATCCCCCAACCTGACATGAACAAGACAGAGAAAACTAGAAAGCCCTTTATTCTTAAAGATTGGATCTCTAAATTTCTTCTGTTTTTTGAAGACTTTTGATAGACCAGGGTAGTGGAATCTGCTTTTGAAGTATAGTCACTGCACAAGAACAGGTCTGAGAAACTCTCTTGTGCCTAATGGTTAATTGACTTTACTGAATGAAATCCCTGTATGAGAATTTGGTGTGACTCTCACTTTCATTTATGACCTAAAGCAAAGTTTTAGAAGAGTAGCATCTATTTCAAAGCTTGTGTTGTACCCATTGCCTACCCCCAAAGAACCCAAGAGTTATGCAAAACAAATCAGCTTAGGTTTAGTTTACAAGTATTAGTAGAGAAAACCTACTTGTATATTTATTTGTCTACTTATTTAGCATTGCTCATCACCCTTCCAATGAAAACCTCTCAATAAGTGAGTTATATGGTCAGCTGATCTGTTTCCAGGGCTATAGCCAAGGCTGGGGACCCAGAAGGTGCTCAACAACAATTTTAAACTTCTGGAAGAAAAAAAAAAGTGTAGCAGAGGGGAAGCAGGAAAGATAAAAAGAATAGAACAGAGAATTTGGAGTAGGGAATGTCAGTGAGAAGACTGAGGAACAGATTCAGAGTCAGCAAACAAGAATTCTTAGTGTTAATTAGGCAGCGGGGAAAAGTGACATAGCTGTGTTTTGCAAAGTGTATGTCTCAGCACACTGGCCCTGAGAGATGCTCTCGAGAAAAACATATTTAGTGGTTAAATGAGATAGGTAAGGTCTCACAAACCTCTCCCTCTTAAATATCCACAATGCACATGAGCACATTAAAGGCTCTGAGAGGCATTTAGAGAACATATACAAACAACACACACCTAGTTATCTTGGTTTTATTTAGTATTTCCCAAACTTATTTGAGAATGTGACTCCTTTTCCCTGTGACATTTATTAACAAACTTTACAAAAGATTTAAGGAAAGCATAACAGCTGTGGATAGGAAGGTATAGAAAAGAGCAGAGCTTTCATTGTCCTGAGAGGCTGGTTCTGGGGCAAGAGCCTAACCTTGTCTTCCTGTGCATCCTATGCATGTGAAACATCTGCAACCTGTTGTGAACAGGCAGGTAAACGACTCTCAGTCTGTTTCTACCTTCTGACCCACCCTTCACCCAGAGAAAGGAAGATGAACCTTCCTTGAAGCAGGAGCACTGGGAGATAACTAGGAGCAATCATGCACTGAAAATCAGATATGAACGTGCTACTCAGTGTAGCAGAAAAAATGAACCCATGAGAGTTGCCAGTACAGTGAAACCCACTTACTACAACCTTTTAAAGATCAGCCTAATGCTCACACATGCACAGTGCTTCCTTTCCTCGGCCCTTGGAGAAATATTATGAAGGTGTTTCACTTTAGTGAGGTTCATGAGTTTATGGCCTTGAGAATGCCCTTGAGAATAAACTCTAGGGAATCAGAGTAAGGAAAAGAAAAGCTACTTTTAATGGATTTGTCTCTCTCTCTCTCTTTTCCATAACGCTGCCACTAAAACATCAGAATTAGTTGAATTTCTAAACTCAGTAAGTGCCAAAGGAAGATGACAGTTTTCTTCCTTTTATTATCTTTAGTTAACTAGAAATCAAGTGATGTCAGAAAGTAAGGCAAAAACGTTTTGGGAGAAATACCTAAAACATAAATACTCCAAAGTGCATACAATTATATTGCTAAATGTTTACATAATGAAAAGAACATATGAATATAAACAAAAGTCAAAGAATAATAACCAAGGGAAGGTGTTCTTTCTTACCCCCTTGATTTTCGGCTGTGCTGTTTTTTCAACTTGGAACTCTGGTCTCATCTTTGCCTCATTAGTTGTCCTCCATTCTTCCATTATCCTTTTGGAGGATGTTTTCTTTGGCAAGCATTTCCTGCACTACTGCCTACTCTGGATTAGAAAATGCATCTGAGTGCCCCTTTTGTAACTTCCCTTACATGCTTGGTTGCATATCTAGTGGCCAGTTTGCTAACAGAGTATAAACTCCACACTCACTGGACACACGTATCTCACTCACTTGTGAATCCCAGAATCTAACACATTGGCTGGTGCAAAATAAGTTGATTGGTTGATACCGTTTTGGTTTTACTTAGTGTGACCTACATTTTTATATATCCAATGTTGAATTTGGGGAAATTTATATCAGAATAATTTTTAATTCCATGTTCATATATATACTAATAGTCATAGTCGCTCAGAGAAAGATATAATTTGGGGATTGGCCCCTGGGTAATTTAACCAGAATTCAAAGAAACCTTAGCTTAAAAATTAGAAAATATAATCAGATATAACTCTCTAATGTCCATTTATGGATACAAGAGCAGTGTAACACCACATCATGTTCAACCACAAGAATGGGATTCTAATTAGAACAAGTTATACTCCATGTATGTATAGTATGTCAAAATACATTCCACTGTCATGTATCTAAAAAGAACAAATTAAAAAATTAGAAAATAATGAGTTAAGATGAAGTTCGTGAAGCAGTCTTGAGTTTTGCAAGTTCATAGCAATGATTTATTTTAAGAAAGCAGTGCTTTAGGTTATAAAGTCAAAGTTATAATATCAAGAGGCTTTTCATTGTTTAAAATGCTTGATTTGTCAATATGTACAATAGTTTGCTTTGTGGTTTTCTAGACACATGATTGCAGAGGTCAAATTCTTATGCAAAAGCCACAGATGAATAAACATATAAATGAAGGACTTAGATTACAGACACAAACACACACACACAGAGTTGCTTTTCTTGAGACATTTGTTTGCATATGTATTTGCCTGTAACGTGAAGAATTTAAGGTATATACATGGGGAAATACTTGTGAGAGAGGAATGAAAAGAAAAAAAAGGAAAGAGAGAAAGAAGAAAGACAAGAAAAAGAAAATAAAAACACAAGCAGAGAGAGAGAGAGAGAGAAGAGATCAAATTTACAGTAAAATTCTTGGGTAAAGTGAAATAAACAAACCAAACAAAAATAAACAGATTTTTGATTGATAAGAGCTAAATTTAAGCATGCACATATGTGTGCATGTGTGTGTGTGTTTAAGGATCATTTCTTGATAGTCTATTATGTTTATTGGCTGTTACATAAGTTGTACTGGTTAACTATAATTTTTGCTAAAATTCCCCTCTATACAAATAAACAATAAAGCAATTTGGTGATGACCAAAATTTGGTAGTACATTTCAGAAAGATTAAATGAAAGCGTTTAGAATTTACAGTATAATTAGTTACTATGTGGCAAATAAACCTTTATAGTAGATCCAAGGAACAGAGGAGAATACTAATTTTTGAGAGTCAAGTCTCAGAATGCTCAGTTTGAGTTCAGTACAAACTATCTTCACTTTATTCTAAAAAAAGCCACATGAGCATTTGGAGAGGTACAAAGAAGGAACAGAAAGATATAGGAGCTCACGACAAGCTATAAATCTTGATGCTTAAATTGAGTGGGGGGAGTTGAGAGTGTACAGTGTTGTACTTATTTTTAAAAAGTGACAAATGGTGCTCCCATTTGCAAAAGTCATTTACAATTGGCCATTAATAAGGGGGCTGGGTCAAGGAGAGCCTCTCATAGAAGCTTTAGAATATCAGTCATCAGATTTAGCCTATTTGATTTAATTCCATTTCCATTTAACAGCTTAGAGTTGATTTTATTCACATATGTATAAGGTCTCAAATGGAAAACATTTTGGTAATTTGCATGGCTATTTTCAACACTCTAAAATCTAATTGTTACAGACAATAGAACCAGACTGTCAGCAATGGAAATAAGGGACAAAAATGACTGATGTAAATCAGTCTTTGAGAAGTTAGGTTTCTTCCAAGATAACCCAAATCAGTGCAGTGTCCTTGTTCACAAAGCTGATGCTCACAGAGCAGCTGATAGCATCACCAGAGAAAAGGGAAGTCCTGCCTGGGCCACAGTCTGCTAGGTCTGCTGGTGGCTCACCCTCCCTGTCCTGCTTTCTTCCACAGGGAAAGAATAAACCTTTCATCTTGATGAGGAAGGGTCTCCATATGTTTTATTGCCTGAGACCTTAGTTTAAACTCCTTTTCCTTTAAGTGTCTTTGAGATGACTGCTAGATTCCTTGCTCTCTTGGTATCTTGGAGATCCACTGGGTACTATAATTATTATAATTGTGGGCCATAACTGTCTTGTTTGGGGGCCATCTGCTCTTCTCACTTGAATAATACAGTTTGTCATTGGGCACACATAAATCACAAGATAGGCTAGTATTCTCTCTTCTTGACAAACAACAAGCACATTTAGAATTCAGCCTTGTAATTAAGCAGGGCCCAATCTCCACAGGCAGGTCTGGTACAAAGGGATTTGCAGCCTAGGGGAAGGCTCTCAGCGTTGACCTTGGACAGCAGGTCTTATAGCATCTGAGAGAATTGCTGCTCCTGCACTGTCCTCATCTGTGACCTTAAATCGTATCTTCAGGTGATGTGGTTAGTAGGACACTGGATATTGAATTTAGAGAGCAGAGTTCTGCCCCCCAGTTTCATTGGTAAAATTCCCTGTCTTAGAGGCTGATATGAAATTATATGTAAGTGCTCTATTATCCAAGGAAGAACCAAGTGGTGATTAAAAAAAAAAAAGTATATTCAGGTTTTCTCCATGTTTATGTGTGGGGATTTATATACCTGTCCTTTGTGTTGTGGGTTATAACAGGGGTCCTTTTGCATTGCCTCCCCTCTCCTTTTCTTATAGGACCCTGGAGCTCTCCAGTGCCAACCATGATGGAATAGCTGGTTCCTAAGGTCCCACAGCATCTGTGTGAAGATGCTGCTGCTGCTGCTTTCTGAGCACTGGAAGACTTTTGACTTGTCACTGGGACCTTCAAAGCGGGTCCCCTCAATAGGATGACCCACTGTTTTAGTTTGTGCAGGCTGAGTTTTAGAGCTGAAAGTCTTATATACCAGGAAACCCCTGAATCTCAGGCTTGAGAATGTCTCAGGTCTTAGAACTTGCTTATGAAATCTCAACGTGGGACAGCTGTTTGCAGTAGGCACTGTTATCTGCTTCTCTGACATTACACTTGACTGCCTATTTATTTGCTTTGTTGTGAAGCCCTTATCTTCTGGCTAGGTTCTAACTTGAGGGTTTTCAAACTGAATCACACTGAACTTCCAGGAATCCACACATCGCCCTGTCTGGAGAATGGGAAGCTCTAGCCCTACTCTCACCCTTGTAACTAAAGTGTTCATCCATACCCATTTGAAGATGCTGGGTTCTGTATAAGATTGACCAGCAAAAAGATGCTTCTTCATTAAACTAAGTTCAAGAATCGTAGCCCTAACCAAGTTAATAATTTCATTTAAACTTTAATAAGTAAGGCAGGCTGAATTTTAGGAAAGTGGAGGAGTAGGACTTGCCTTTGATAGAATCATTTTTGCTGTTTTTTTCTACTTTTGCTGGAGGTGGAAAATGATATACTAGTATAATATGTTGATAATTGTAAAATACTTTCCCTAACTTTCCTTTATTCTGGAGCTTTCATCCCAGTTTCTCTGACAGCACAAGTGACTATGTAATATCCCACATGTGAGCATTACTCAGAATGTTGGGAGTTGACTAATGGTTGGGGTTGAGGAAATGGTTATTGTGAAATATAAGCAAAAAAAAAAAAAAAAAAAAGCATTTCAGCTTTTAGTTTCAAAGTTTGTCAGAACTTTATGGTATCTTGTGGGTTGGCCTGTGTGGTGGCATATGGACCTGTGTTATTATAGGTTGATTTAGTTATCAAGGAATTTATTATATAGGGATGCATCTACATTTTCACATTTTCTGGACACACACACACACACACACACACACATATATATATATATATACACATACACATCTTTTTAAAAGGAGCCAAACCTTGAACTTGAACCTGTAAGGGAACTACAATAAGATACTGAGGTTAAGCAAATGATCACTTACGTTGGTAAGAATTTCTTGGGTTTGGATTTATGAGAGAACAGCTAAAATTGAGGTTAGGTTTGGAGAGAGGAACAAAACATTTCAGGCTAAGGGGAAGTATTTTAATAAAAATCAAAACAAGTAGAAAATAACATTAAAAACAGAGAGCACCAGAGGACTGCTGGGAATGGAGGTCAGTGACAGAGCACTTGCCTAGTTCAAGAAGACTTGGGTCTGATCCTCCCAAGCTCTGCGAAACAAAGGACATGAGAGCACGAAAGAGATTAAGATCTAACTTTAAGTCTTTGATTCTTCTCCTCTTTCTACTCATTCATTGACCTCCTTCCACTATGCGCCATCTTATTTATTTGCTTATCTATTTAATTTTTTTTGTGGTACTGGGGACTAAACCCAGAATGTCTACCACTGAGCTATATTCCCATACGCACCCTTTTATTTTTGAGACAGGGTCTTGCTAAATTGCCTGAGCTGGCCTTGAACTTGTGGCCCTCCTGCCTCAGGCTCTTGAGTAGCTGGGATTACAGGCCTGCGCCCCTGAGTCCAGTTGTGTCAATTTTTTTAACCCCATCCGTCCTCAGTTTACCACTAATGCTGCTGTACTCTTTGATTCTGCCAGTTTCTGCCTATGTTACTGACTTCATCTTAATTTCTCAGATTAAATATTTCACTTACTTTAAATTTTAAGAATATTAACAACAAAAACAACAACAACCAAAAAAACCCCAAAAGTCCCAATATCATAAGGGAGGTTGCCTTGAAACACAGGAGAAGGGAGGTCTTCATTTCTGGGAGTGGCTTCTTCCCTGTACTTGAAATCACCAAGTGCCTGCCATGTCCAGGGGTCTTGTATCCCTCTGCTTTGCCACGTCTTGAAGGGCTCTGCCATCCTTTCCTCTCATTCTACCTTTTTCCTCCTTATACATTCTTTTCTGACTCTGATGCTCACTAAAATACTACAAGGTCCTGTCCTTCCCAACTGGAAACATGGGCAGGAGAGAGGAATTATTTCTGAAATACGAGAGGGTCATTACTGTCACATTTCTAGAATGGTGAAAAAACATCAGAGGACATTATAAACTGGGAAGAAATTGACCACATTCCCAGGTGAATCCAGAATATTTTGAGGACTTTCCTGGTGTTGCATTCTATTGGTTTTAAATGTTTCTCTTTTTTTCCTGCTAACAAGTTTGAAGAGTAGTCCTGGGCAGAAATAAAATGGCTTTAGTCAGGTTATCTTTCCACAAAGACATGGGGGAAAGGGTTGTATGCGAATGTGCTAATATGATTCTAAGTGCTTTCAACCCTTCTGTTTAATTCTCTCTGTGGCATGTAATTCCTGAGGGACATGCACCAAATTGATAAGCTCAGTGCTAAAGTGAACTGTCTCATCTAGTCCCCAGGAGTCTCTGACTGAAGTGTCAAAACACAATTGTGCACTGGTGGTATTGCTGCCCTGTAGAAGAAACACTTCAGCACAGTATTGACATCACAAGCAAATTAAAAGACTCACCAAAGTTAATATTCTCACATTATAACAACATCTCCTATAAATTATTAAAGCCCACACAATTTATTACCCATGTTAGGGGGGAAAAAGCCAGTTGAATCATGAGCCATGCTACTTAATGATTTATTTTTTTTGCTCTTCAATGTGCTGAGGTTTATAAATCATCCTGCTCAACTCTGCACTGCACCAAGGAAGAGCTGCTGCTCGTTCTGCTCTCTCTCACCAATGATCACCTATGCACAGCGTGCAAGCTTGCTCATTATTTTAGCATCTATCAGCAGCCTCTCTGTTTCAGGCTGGCTGTTCCTTTTCATTACTATAATGCTTAAGCATGGCATTGAATGAATATGATTTAAGACTTTAGATGATAGATCTAAGCCTTTTCATAAATAAATATTAACCTCATTACTTAGGCAGGGTGGCTAGACCCACTTCTTGTATTCTGTCTCAAGGCTTCTAAGTAAATTTTGATTTACTTAGAAGTCTTGTGCTTTAAAGTCTGGACCACCAGCTTTACCACAAGTCTATCTTGATTACATTTCATGTTTTTAAACAAACATGTTTCATTCCATTCTGAGGGGCATGTTTTATCTCTAGCTCTACCATTGACTTGGGAAAGTCATTGAAGTTCTCAGAAACACATGATCTATTCACTGAGCATGTTATATTAAATAATTTCTAAACTTTCTCATAACTAAATTCCACCTGCCATGTTAGGGATTGAACCCATGACTTCATGCATGCTGGACAAGCACTCTGTTACTGAGCTATACCCTCGGTCCTTTTTGATTAATTCTAAGTTTTCTCATTAAATTGAACAGAATGGCCTTAAACTTGCAATTTTCCTGCTTCAGCCTCCCAAATAGCTGGGATCACAGGTCTGCATCACACCTTCCAGCCCAGACCTAAAATTCGGATTGCTACAATGTAAAACTGCAAATCAGGCAGCAGTTTGCTTTGCTGGGAGCTCCTGAGAGCCCTATGAAGATGTGCTGGGTCATCACTCTAAATTAGCCCTAACAAATCTGGGGTCTGTTCTGGACCTGTCTGCCTCTTCTCTGCACTGTCTAATGAGCAGGAGAAACTTTTCAAGAGGAAATGAGATATACTTGAGAAGAATAAAGAGTTAGAGATAGATTATAACCACAGAGATTCTTCTAAAACAGTGGGCAAATGTGAAAACTCTAGAAACTCTTCTGGGGTTAGTAACATGACCATTTGGTCTGCAGGTCTTTCCTTGTCTGCTCATGAACTCTAAAGAAGAACCTCTGGTTTGGATGCAGGCCTTTTCTAGGTTGCATATCTCTAGAGTACAAACACTAATCTGTGTTCCAGGACTGTCACTCGCATGTTTGATTTTGAAAATAGTGTCACGTTACATCACTGTCCTAAAGTTAGCAGAAAAATAAACACACTAGTACAAACTAAAAAGGCATGTAAATACAAATTGTTGTAATACAATTTCTCTTGTAAAGCAACTCGCTACACATACTTCTTAGAGACTAAAATAATAGACATCAATAATGCAAGGACTACACATTTAATTTACTTTGAAGAAGTAAATAAACATATTGTGCTTTTTGCATGATGCCTCAAAAAAAAATGGGAAACATAGTTTGACCTTTTAAAATGTATTACTTTAGATTACATTTGACAAATTTGTATCAGTATTCTAATCTCTGAATGCCACCTGAATGGAATTTGTTTTCTAACATAATTCTTAAATATGTAACTTTGGAGATACCATTTAAGCTTAATGAGCTCACTTCCCTGATCTGAAAAATGGAGACTGTAATCCTTAGCTGCTTATGGGGCTGATGGATGGCTAAAACAGGGTCATGTAATTTTGAATGAATAATGACTAAACCCAATGAATTCTCCTTTTTTTTTTTTTTTTGTATCAGGGATTGAACCCGGTGTGCTTAACCAGTGAGCCATTTCTAACTCCTTTTTATATTTTATTTAGAGACAGGGTCTCATTGAGTTGCTTAGGGCCTTGCTAACTTGCTGAGGCTGGCTTTGAACTTGTGATCCTCCTGCCTTAGCCTCCCAAGACAGTGGGATTACACGCATGTGTCACTGTGCCAGGTCTCCATTTTCAATCCAAGAACAACAGTGGGATTTCACTCATCCACCATAAAAATCTTTCCTGCACAACATTGACACATTCCTTTCCCTGTTGGAAGAGACTGTGAGATGGGTGAGATGAAGGCAGTGATTACTTTTACCTTCCACTTTCTGGGAACTGTAGCACATTACAGAAATCTTGGCACACGTAGCAGCCAGAGCTTCCTTGTTGGAGCAAACTCAGGAAGCATTTATTGGGCTTCAACTATGTGCCCAGGGCTTGTTCATGCAGTCAGATGGATAGGTGTACTAAGGATTCATTTTTCTTTACGTTGGAAAATTATTAATTATTTTCCTATGTGTAGCTATCTTTTCCTCCCAAATATGAGTGTTGGGGTGTGGTGAGGCAGGGCCAGGCATACTTTGGAAAGTTAAGTCCAGGGATCGGTTGTCTGAGGTCTTTGTATATACAATCAGACATTCGACTTATTGTAGAAGTTGTGGGATAATGCCCCATTGCAGGACAAAAGCTTCATCACCCTTGGCTAAAATGTAAGGTTCACTCTGCTGATTAGATAGAATCATTGAACCTTATGCTACCCTATATATACAAAGGAATCCATAAGCACCCCCCTATGAGGGGAGGCATTTAGCTGAGATCTTTAAGACTTAGGCATTGTGTACCATGAATGAACATGAAAGGCTGGTTGCATAAATAGCCATTCATTCTGTCAACAACATTAATTGAAAACTCAGGGGTGCATAAAGCCCCATTCTGGTTTATTGAGTAGGCCACAAGAATACCTTCACATCTGTATGCAAATATTTCACCACTGCAAACTGATGAACGGGTGCTGCTGATGAGAAGAGCCTACTGTGGTGACCTACGGTCGGCTGTGAATTTTCCACGCCTGACCCCTTGTGTGTCATAATATTCCATGCTATACATGCCCTGTAAAGGTATTACGACATTTGTAAATACTAAAATTGGTTCCAGTGTCCTTGGCAAAACGCCTCCTATTGGACTGAAAACCTTGGCAATTTATAGTGGCATCATTATGTTTGCTGTGTAAAGGTATATGTGTTATTACTTTTTTGCATTCCATAAAAGATGCAGATTTTGAGTAATTTTCATTATATGTATGTAGTGAACAAACTTTAATTATTGTAAGAACTTGTCAAAGAATTTTTCTTCACATTTAGTACTTTCTCTCTCCTCTATACCCTCTGGCTTCCGACACTTCAAGAACAAGGAACACCATCTATTTAACTCTTTCAGGAAATCTACAGAAACCATCAAAGGCCTGGGATCCTTCCTGATTTAGCCTGTACTCACTGTGTGACCCAGGATGGGTCAATTACCTAACTTTGCTGAGTTCAGTTAAGAGTCTGTCCTGCCCTACCCTGTTCCCTTAGCATTCACTACTGTACCCTAAATGTGCTCACTGTGAATACATGGGATGCGAGGGTCGAGCACCTTCTTCTGGCTCTGGGAAGATGCTCTGTTTACAAATGAAGTAAACTGGGACTGCCCTAAGTTGTTATCTCCCAAGGCATACTTCAACCAAAGATGGATGGAGACTTAGTAGAGAAATATCCCAGCTCCTTTGCCCCTAACATCAAGTTGCATTTCTACTCCATCTTTCAGAGTTCCTCAGCAGGATAGGACTCCTGTTGCCAAAGTGGAAACTGCTTAAGGGCTGGGCTGTTCGCTCAGTGGTGGAGCACTGGCCTGGCATGTGCAAAGCTCTGGGCTCAATTCCCAAGACAAGAGAATAATAAACAAATAAGAACCTGTCTACAAAAAGCACCTTTTATTGACTTTCTTCTCTTCCCTCTCTCATTTCACACTTCCTGTCAGTGTTTATTGGGATCAGCTCCCAAATAAGGGACTGGCATTTGAATCCTGGTCTTGGAGTAAGCTTCTGGAGGAATTCAAATGAGTTATTTAATTTTCTCACATGTAACATGAAAACAACACACCTGCTCGACCTATTCATATGGTTATTATGAGGATCAGATGAGGTAATACAAATGTATTAGTGTTTTGAAGTTTGTAAAACACTGAATGAATTCACATATTTTAGTCATTATTGTTGCTGTTACTATTGTGTATTTTAAATTTTAATTCAAGTATGGAAAATATTTGAAAATGTAATGTTTTAGCTGAGAGATAAAGAGAAAAAACAATCTGAATGCAATAATAAGACAGGACATCCTTGACAAGGGGAAGAGAATTGGTACCACAGGTTGAAGAGGACCTTTCAACTACTACTATAACACCTCCACACCCACACAACCCTCTCCCCTTAATGACAGGTGTCAACAACAAAGGGTTAGAAAATTATAAATTCACAAGGCAGAAACTGTTTAAGTGTTTATTTTATAAGCTTCCTTTAAAAGTGAACCATGTTATTCAAATATTCAGAAAATAAGGTAAACTCAGATAAGGGACAGACAAGAGAGAAGAATGGAAGAACCAGCATTGAACATAGCTATGGTGTTTGTCACCCAAAGTCAACTTGAATATTAAGGCAGAAAACTAAAAAGAGCCTTAATCCTGTGGGTTACCTCCCACATTAAAACAACAACAGAAAAAAGTGTTGGAAATTTTTTAGGAAAAAAAATTATTCAGCAAAAACTTTCTGTTGCTTGGTGTATTTTACTTTGCTTTGAAAACTGTTTAGAAAAATAAAATAAAATCTATGGATTTTGGAAGTAAAACAGGGGAAAGATGATAACTCAACACCCTAATCTATTTTGTACTGCTATAACAAAATGCCACAGACCCAGTAATTTATAATGCACTGATATTTATTTCCTCACAATTCTGGAGGCTGGGAAGTTGGAGATCAAGAAGCCAGAGTCTGGGGAGGCATTCTGATTACATCATTCCATGGAAGAAGGAGGAAGGGCAAGAGAGTGAGGGCCATTCTTGCCCTTCCACAAGGAACTGACTCTTGCAGTAATGAACTCTTTCTTTCTTTTTTATTTGTTCTAATTAGATGCAGGTGACTGTAGAATACATTTTGACATATTGTACACAAATGGAGCACAATTTCTCATTCCTCTGGCTGTACATGGTGCAGAGTCACTCTAGTTGTGTAATCATACATGTATATCGGATAACAATGTCTGTTTTATTCTACTGTCCTTCCCATCCCCACAGTCCCACCCTTCCCCTCACTCCCTTCTACAGAAACCAAAGATAAACTCTTTCTTAATGGCATTATTCTTTTCATGAGAGCAGAGCCCTTTCGCTTAATCAACTCTCAAAGATCCCACCTGGAATATGACCACATTGGGATCAATTTTTCAACACATGACCTTATGGGGAAACATTCAAAACATAGCACTAAGTGGAACAGACTGAAAATTTGTGTCTATGCACGCCCCATTCATATGTTGAGATCTGAACCCCTAATGTGATGACATTTGGAGGTGAGGTCTTTGGGACTTGATTGGTCATGAGGACTAATGTTTTGTAAGCATAATTAAGGCCATCATAAAAGAAACTCCAGAGAGCTCCCTCACCCTTCTGCCACGGGAGGACACAGAGAGAAGATGGCTATCTATGAACCAGGAATCAGACCCTCCACAAATCTGCTGGCACCTTGAGTTTTGTAATTTCATCCTCTAGAACTGTGAAAAATAAGTCTCTGTTTTTCAGAAGCCACTCACTATAGAGCACCCTGTTATAGCAGCCAGAACAGACTAAGACACTCCAATAAAGAACTATGCTTGGTAACTCACGAAATAGCCGCAAGAGATATGAGAGCAAATGCCAAAACCATGCATTCATATCACAGGCTCGTATAATTATATCTTGCCAACTGAGTGAGTTTCATTAATTGAATGGAGAACTGAGCACTTCACTCTAGTTTTTGTCACACTGTAATTTTCTGAGATATTAATTGATTGTGACCATATTTACTGCAGCACCAAATATATCACAGTGAATTTTTAGTTTTAGCATTTTGAAATGATGATCTTTTAAATTGTTAATGGTTTCAGTGAAATTTAACACATTACAAGGATACTATTGCATCAAGTGAGGTCTGTCTCTACAGTTACAACTTAGGTCCAATAAACACATTTCTGAGATGTTAAAATAGGCACATTGTTCCTGATCTCATGGCTTTCTAAATGTTTTAATCCATTTTTATTGGGAGGTTAATTATTGTTAAAAATTGTCCTCTACATTTGTTTCCACAAAGGCTTTTTCTGGATCTTCATTTATTTATTGACTTTCTTTCTGATCCTTGGTTCTTAAAACGTATTGCATTTTTTAATTTGAAACTGGATTCAAGCATTTTTTTTCCCCTTCAGCTGTACCACATAGCCATTTTGCTATCTGTATAGAACATGTCACAGTGTATTATACATAGTCACAGAAGTGTCTGTCACCTGCTCTAGATAGTGAGTTGCTTGAAGGCAGGAACCACCATTTCATTCCTGGATTTCTAGAACCTGTCATGGTCCCAGGCATTTCATTAAGCTCAATAAATGCTTGTTGATTGAATCAAAGAGATACAATGACTGTTTGTGTTAAATATATTTGCTGGTTCACACAACAATAGTTATTACTTTAAGTACTTATCAGAGAAGGAGTTTTTAAAACAGAAAGGCATAATCACCTTTGGTTTAAAAATAATTTAATCTTTCAACTTATTTGTTTTTCAAGCACTGTTTGTTGTCCAATGGCTTATTGATTTTAGATAGCTTCTTTCTGAAAAACCAGATATCCAAAGATTTCTGATTTTTGGAAACATATTTTTTTATGTTGCCAAGAAAAAAATGTAATAAGTAAGACCAACTTTCACCTGATGTGTGATACTTTTTACTAACATGATTTGTTCAATTCAAGCCACTGATTTAAAATAGGAAGAGGAATTGAATAAATGTTTTCAAAAATCCCAACTGTTGAAAAGTTCTGTAATATGATCTAAAATAAATATACCAACTTAACTTTTCCTTATAAAAAGGAAACTAGTAGGTTTAAAAACCATCTGCAGAATAAATATTTATGGAGCAGAATGACAACTTGATTTATCCAAAGCATTGGCACGCATTTTCTTAGTTAATGCTTGATGAAGCACTTCTACTTAGAATTCTTCAGTGAGCTAAAAGAAGAGTTTCATTAACTATTTTCAAAAGATAATGAGGTCATGATCCCTTTCCAGATGTTTCACTCATCAAATAATTGTGATCTTTCTTCCAAATCTCCCTGGTTGCTTGATTCCTATTTCTTTGTTTATTGAGTAGTGATTTATAAAGATAAAGAGAAGTAGAAGCCAGAGAGAGGCTAGGGATCGGATATATTTTATTTGGGTCCAATGTACAAAATCTTGGCCACTGAGCATCCTTAGAAATTCAAAAGTATATTTATAAATCTAAAAATTGGAAACTGGTAATCTCCTGAAGCAGTATATATAAATATATGATAAATAATATTTTTATGTATTTTTGTATACCTAGTTGCACATCTACATGTAGAAGTAAGTACAGGTGTCTATTGTCTTCTTTTTAAAGGTTCTTGTTTATGATTAGCCATGCCAACAAACCTCACAAAATTAAGGCATAATTTTACCTTACCAAAAATTGCAAGATTTTGCCAGGCACCATGGCACATGTCTGTAATCCCAGCTATTCGAAAGGTTGAGGCAGAAGGATTGCAAGTTTGAGACTCAGCCTGGGTAACTTAGTGAGAACCTGTCTCAAAATTTAAAAATTTAAAGAAGAATGTTCTTGAGTTTAATCCCAAGTACAGCCTCCAAATATGAAAGACAGAAAAAAGGGGGGAGTATTTTAAAATTTATTACTAAAGCATGATCATCTCAGATGTGAATAGAGATACTCTTTTTAAGTGATTTTTGCTTTCAAGTATAGGTATACCTCCAACTCTATCTACAGAAAGGACTCAAGAGTAAAGCTTTTTGCGGAATTTTCGTTAGAGTCTAAGAAGGGGATTTGGATTTTTGCTTGAGAGCCAACAAATTTAATTATGTTTTCTAACATTGCAAAGCACAGGACTAAGAACCCATAACACCAATTAAGAGTGCACTGAAAAGCACTTTTTAAATATAACCATAGATAAGTTAAAGATGACAATAATAGTAACATCAACAACATTAATTAAGCACACATTTGCTTAATGTGTGCTACATACCAAGGACAATTGTGAATAAATACTCTCATAATAGCTCATTTTTTGTGGTAGATATGGTATTAACCTAATTTTACAGATGAGAAACCAAGGAGGCACAGAAATTTAGGTAACTTACAGAAGGTCACACAGAAAGTAGGGATAAAATGGGATAGAAACTGGAACAACTGGGTTCTGGGGTGATTGTTCTTATACTATTTAGTAGTAAGCACCATGATATAAGAACTCGGAGGTATTTGATTTTCATCTTGGTATTGCTTGAGTTTCTCCAAATTGCTCCCCAATGCATCATTCAGTTCTATCCACTTTGACTATGTTGGTCCCAGTTTTGACAAATGGACTAAGAAAACTGATAATTAACAACACCTAACAAATATATAACCCAAACTAATGGAGGTTTTTTTTTGCATTTTGGGAGCATCATTAATTTGTGCATGCATGTGTTTGACTAATCCATTGCCCCATCTTAAAAGTGAATTTTTAAAAATGCTTCCAGGCTATTAAGAAAAGTTTAGGTAGAGTAAATGCATTGCCCCACTGAAGGAATAGAGAAGTACCCATACCTCAGTTGGGAAGAGTGATGGTTATACTAACAGCACACTGCTGTCCCAATCCTTTGAGGAGAAAGCCTGCTTCACTTGGGACTACCCTCCACCCAGGCAGAAAGCAGTCAAAGATCTACTGACATAAGGAATACAAAATATTCTCCTTTCCTGCGACCTACCTTCCTCCCCGCAAATATACACACACTGCAAAGGTGAATTTAGATCTGACATCCAGAGCTTACTATGGGACCAGGCTCCCACCATTTTCAGTTAAACACACATCCTTGCTTAGCTTTCTTTCCTTGCCCTCTCCTGTCTCCTTCCTTCCTCTTCTCCTAAGGGTACTCCCTCAATAAATCACTTTTATAAGAATCTTTTCCTTAGGTTTTCTTTTTAAGAAACCCAAGTCAAGATGGATGTTCCCAGGAAGCAGAGACCAAGATGGACCTCGGGAGTTGAATGACAATAAGGCCCCATCCCTGGAAGTACAACATTGTTAGTCCCTGGCATCTTATAGCAGTACGATTGTTAAGATCAGAGGTCAGCAAACTATGGCCCATGGACGGAAATCCAACTTACTTGTTTTATAAATAAAGTTTTATTGGAATACTGCCAATTGTGAATTTTTCAGACAGAATTGAATATTAGGGAGAGAGACCATGTATTCTGCAAAGCCTAAAACATTTACCACCTGCCCTTTACAGAAAAAGTGCTGGTCTAGGGTTTTACCTCATGATAAAGCACTTGCCTAGCATGTATGAGGCACTGCGTTTGATCCTCAGCACAACATAAAAATAAACAAATAAAATAAAGGTATTGTGTCTATCTACAACTAAAAATTAAAAAGAAAAAAAAAAAAGAAAAAGAAAAGCTTGCTAAAATTTTCACCCATGATTTTAAACTGGGTTGAGATACAGGTGGAAAAGGGCACAGTGGCTGATTCAAGGTCTCTGGCTTTGAGAGACACAGAGAAATTAGAACTCTCCAAAAGTCTTTAGGTTTGATTGGTTCTTACCAAATATCCTTGACACATTGAAGAGATAAAGTGATAGGCTCTATTAGTTATCTACTGCTCTATGTCAGATTACCACAAAATTAACTGCTTTAAACAGCACATGCTTATCATCTCCCTCTTTCTAAGTATTCTAGCAATAGCTTAGCTGGGTTTTCTGCTTTTGTGATTTTTTATAGGGTTAAAATCAAGGTGTCATTAAAGACTGGGTTCTCATCATAAGACTTAACTGGAGAAGGATCCTCTTCCAAACTCCTGTGATTGTTGACAGGATACAGTTCCTTCTGAGTTGTTGGCCTTTGCCACAGGGCGGATTAATTAATCATAGCCAGCAAGAAAGGGATTCTGCTAGCAAGAAGGAAGTGACAATTTTATGTAATCTAAAAATAAAATCCCATTTTTATTTTTTTTAATTTTATTTTTTTTTACAAATTCTGTAGGTAAAAATTAAGTCAAAAGACAATGACCATTCTCAAGGGAGTGGATTATACAATGTCACAAATATTAGGAGGCAGTGTTCATCAGGAACCATCCCAGAGTCAGCCTGCCACTCAGACTCAGATCTATTATTCAGAATGTAAAGCAAGATGTGACAGTCAGAAATAATCATTAGCAGCAGGTGAAGAGACTCATTGTAGCAAGGCCCAGTGGTGCGCACCTATAATCCCAAGCGAGGCAGGGGGCTGAGGCAGGATGATTGCAGTTGTGAGGTCAGCCTGGTCAATTTAGAGACCCTGTCACATTTCTTTTAGGTGAGAGGGCAGATTTGAAGATCAGGCTAAAGTCCTATTTGTGGAAGTGAGAGAACTTTAAAGAAAAGTGAAATTCTCAGCCTATGTCTTCTATGCCAAATTCAAGACCCTGAAAGAAAAAGAGTAAGGAGGAAAAAAGAAGAAGAAAGAAAAAAGAAAAAGAGTAGGACACTTAGGTATGAGATAGAGCTATCTGCGTAGATAAGAACCTTAAATTTGCCTATTCCCCTGAACACATTTGGTTCACAAAAGTAGCTTATAAGCCTCTTCGCTCTCCCATGAAGCTCCTCTTTCACTATGTTGAACCCAGGTGAGTAGCACGCGTCTGTAATCCCGGAGACTCAGGAGAATGACTGACACAAAAAGTCACTATATTGGCAGAGTAACTGACATGATTATCATGAGAAGGCAGAAATGCAGGTACATGGTAGAGGCAGGGAGCCATGTGTTGGGCACTCAGGTGACAAGTTGGGCCATATCTTGCTATTCCCATGCCTTGTTTAACTAATGAGTAAGTCTATTAACACATCCTGATTAGGACATGGTAAGCAGGTGTTCAGACTCCCTAACAGATGAGAATTTGGTTTCCTCCTTCTAGGCAATCCACCAAGACCCGCAGAAGTACTAGATGTTAAGGAGGAACATCTAGAAGGGGAGGAAAGGTACATGATGAATATGTTGTGGCCATTGGAGAAACCTGTATCTGGGAAGATGCAGTTTGTTCTACTCAAACTGACCTTATACATTCTCTGCTCCTACCCCCACACCAATAAATCAAATTTCCAAAGCAGTTGTACTTAGATGCAGTAAACTCAATGTAAGAAGCAACTGTAGGGGCTGGAGATGTGGCTCAAGCGGTAGCGCGCTCGCCTGGCATGCGTGCGGCCCCGGTTCGATCCTCAGCACCACATACAGACAAAGATGTTGTGTCCGCCAAATACTAAAATAAATAAATAAATAAATAAATATTAAAACTCTCTCTCTCTCCCTTCTTAAAAAAAAAAAAGAAGAAGCAACTGTACCTGAACCATGTAAGGAATGGACAACAGCATCCAAATCCTCAGCTGCTGCCAGTGTTTGACTGCTAACAGCTCAGGACTACTCTCTTTCCAAAGATTTGGCCTCAGCTGAACACAGTCAATACAACCTGAGAATCCTTCTTTCTGAGAATAAGAAGAGCTAACCCTGGGGTATGATATATGTTCCATAGCTCCATAAGGGATCCGGCAAGGCTAACCCAGTTTTCAGCATTGACCACATCCTTCTAAGCTATCTTCTTTTGCTCCTCTTGCTCCTTCTTCTTTCCTGAAAGCATTCCCTTAATAAATTATTTTTAGAAGAATTTTACTTTCTGGACCGGCTTTTAGTGTTTATGACTTAAGCATCCTTTTCTTGTTAGTGACTATACTGGAAAAGTGTTTTGTCTAACTATGTCACTCTGATCCAAACCTGATAGATAGTATGCATACTAAAGGTTGTATAAATTGAGGTTGCCAGTTTTGTTTTTTTGTCTCTTGTCTCCTAAATCTCTCTTTAGTTGATTACCACAGCAAAGGCATTCACTGCTTTCCAATTCTCAACCTCACTATAACTGATGAAAATTATTTTATTCTTATCACCCTCCAAGTCATCTTCTTTACTGATGCCAGCCAATTTTTAAAACATGTAATTCCCCTGCTTCAACATCTTGGTGATTCTCCATTGCTTCCTCTTTAGCATAACGTACAAGGGTTTGTTCATTGGGCTGTAATTTGGAACAGAATCATGGTAGACTCTTCCTCCTACCACACAGCTTGTGCACCACGTGCTTCAGTTCTACTTAACAATTGCTTATTCCCTGGATTAGACACACTCTTGCTGGAATCCATACTATTTCTTTTGCCTGGAATGGCTCCTCCTTCCATTTCACAACCTCCTGATACTAGAAGACATGGCTAATATATCAACTTTTCTGTGACACTGTTATTTACCAACCCAGCACTGCTTTCCAAACTCCAGGAAAAATTAACCTTTCTCTGTGTTCCTACAGTGCTAAGCACATATCTGTGTTATGATCTTGTCATATTTTTTGTTATTATTTATCAACATGTCTTTTCCACGAGTTTGAAAATTTTCAAGAGCCATGTGATTTGTCTTCCTATCTCCAATACCTATCACGTGACTTCACGTGGTATTTTCATAAAGATGTATATTAATTGAATGAAGAACTTGTTCTTAGGTAGCTTCATAGCTTGACAAGTTGGTTGGGTCTGTCTCCTGGCTCACACAGTCATTTCCCTCTTATTGGAGATTTTGAAACTGAAGAGCCTTTGGACAGCCTTCTATCCATCTGCATCTCATGAATGCCCATACTTGCAGCCCATCATTCCATAGGTTTGTATACTTTATCTCCTATACCTTCATATGCTTTCCCACTTCCTGTGATTTGTAACAAACAAGTTGAGAAAAAACCTGCAAGTGGCAATAACAGACCTGACATTGAGCTCAGTGACATAAACGTGACCTTTCATTTCCCCTCTTCTTAAAGATAGGAAGGAGTAAGGAGAAAGAAACTGCTTTACAAGCAGCTAAATACATTACCCGCCCCATAGGTTCTCCCAATGTAGTCACTCCGAATGCCAGTTTAATTGGTCAATGTTTCTAAATTCATCTATAAGCAGAGTCTTTTCAGCTTTTTCTAATTTTTTTAAAAAAATTTTTGTTTATTTATTTTTTTTTTTTTTACATTTTTGTGGTTCTGGATTGTGGATCTGGCTTTCAGAAACTCAAATAAACATACTAAAGAACAATCCCCAGCATATTATTAGAGATTATATTAGTGATCCTGGATTAGACCAGGAGGTAAAATGATAATAAAAGTTTCTGCACTAAAGGAAACCTGATGGTTAATGTGGCATAAAACCTGGTTATGAGAATCTGACCTGATAATATTCATTTTTTTTCCATCAGCCACATTCTCAGCCTCGGCTTCTCCATCTCCCTCTGACTTCAAAGGAATTGCTGCATGAAGAGGGAAGGCACAATAGAATCGGGCCGATTATCCCCTCTGTTTGGTAATGGGTAAAGATTATACATACGTTTTCTTCTTTCTGTGCGTTGGACTATATAATCTCAATTACTGCAAGCAACCCCCATCCCCAGGCTTGTTCATAGACTTGGATTATTCAAAAATTGCATAAAATTGGAAACAAGATTATAATAATAATCCATAATGGTGCGACATAATGGAAAACATGCTTATTTTCATTGGCTTTAGCCGGTACCATAAAAAAAAGTAAATTAGTTTAGAGACTTAAATTTTGTATTTATTATACATTGACCTTTTTGTTCTTCTCTCACCACTTTATGTTATGAATGAGGTAATTAAAAAGGATATACTTGTTTCCTGTTCTGCTATAGTACATTTTTTTCCCTTTAAAAAGTGTTTGGGTGTTAGTGATTGTGTGTGTGTCCACACAAGCATTGATTATCTTAACCAAAGCTTGAAAATAAAATTGTAATGCTAAAGGCCAAAGAAATGAATTAGTCTGACCTGATAATTAAAAGGCCACATATTAACCAGGAACCACTGTTGGACTTTTCATTCTCAACCCAAAATGAAAAAGGCAAGCACTGTAATCCTACATCACCTCTGGAAATGATGCCAGGAAATGTTTTCTCAGAGTCAGCTACTGGTCAAGACTTACATCAAGTTAAACAAAATAAGGAAGGATCAGAGATTCTAAAAGGGCCAAAAGTTCGAACAGGAGACCTTTAGCCCCTCCGTCTGCCGTGCATAAGAATACTTCCTGTTTATTTGATAAGTGCTTATCATCTCATGGAAGAAAAAGCATTTGTAACTTCTATAATAGGGACTTAAGTCCTCTGTCACTACCCTTCCTATTGGGGATTATTTTCCACAGAAATTAATCAATACAGTGAACTACTAAATACAAATAAACAACAACAATGGGTCAAATTTATACAAAATGGGTCAATCTATCTAACATGTCTTATTAAACTTTCAAAATAATTGAGATTGTGCATATTGAAAAAGAATTGTATATAACTACATATGAATTTACCAAAGTTTGGCTTGCTATTTAAAATATCTGTAATAAAGAATCCATTTCCCCTATGAGAGACAAAAAGACCACTTGGCAGTGCTCACCTCCCAAAAACAATAGCCAGAGGTTGGATCTCCAAAAATTGCTTTAGTTCAAGATATTTCTGCTCACAAATATAGAAGATTGTGATAACATACAGGTACTTTCGGCACTACTAAAAGAGTTGGGAAGTATACAAAACATGAAGGAGTTTTTTAATTAATTTATATGATGTAGTAAGCCCCCAGCTGTAGTGGTTTGTCATTAATTTTTAGCTAGCTTTTAGGCTTGACTTCCCAATGTCCCAAGAAAATAGAATGAGAAACTTTCAATCAGGTAACCCTAGAGTCTGTAAGTGGCAATGAAGGACATTTCCTCAGGAAAATCTTGGAAATTACCCATGTCGTACTTTTTATTAATCCATGTTGAACCTGAAGACCAGAAACTAACTCCCCTTCCTTTCCCCTCTTCAAAATTCTCTATTACCAACTGTGCTATGTTGAAGTTTATATGACAGGCCATTTCAACACTTTTGTTTAGTTAAATGGAAGTGCATCACTTTTAAAGAAAAGCCCGATTGCCAAAAAATATAAACAGCCCCAACTTTGATTAATATAAATATTTTAAAACCAGAACATTCTGTTACATCTTACAAAAACAATTCTGATGTAGCTGATGGGAAAGAAAAAGCACTTTCATACATTAGATGAATTCAACAAAATACAGCTGCAGAACCAAATTTTAAGTAAATATGAATTGTTAGTCTTTTTCAGTGGGTTCCAGTATTTACTTAAGTGAAGATATTTTAGAACGCTTTATGTTTCATTAGGAAAAATAAGGAGGTTTTGATAGTTTTACTTCTGAAGTAGCCAATTTAAATTTCAAAATCTTCTAATTAAAAAAAAAAGTCATTAAAATTATTTCTCCTGCCTAGGTTAGGATTATTTGTTATTTGCTAATAAGTCACTGGACAAGAGATGTGTGAAATGAATAGATGAAGAAAAACTTTTGACAGCAAAAGCGAGGTCTGGAAGGTGAAGTTAGTTTATTAGGCCCGGTTTGTCATGAATGGCCCTGCTCACATATAAAAGCAAATCCCTCTACCTTAGAAGATTAATTCTGAAGGAGGCACTCTTAGGTCAAAGTATACATAAGCGTGTGCCTAATCTCAGAGAAATCAGGCTATTTTCTCACAGCAATTAAGCAGAGGTCTGGGGTTTCACCCACAGTGTATTTAAACACAGGATACAATTAAACCCCAAAGTATTAATATCTTTGCTTTGCAAAATTGCCCAGGAAATAGATTTTGCCCTCTCTAAAATGAAAAGCAAGTCAAATTAAGAGAAAAACTTGATTTTTAGCTAAGTTGCTTGAAATAAGAAAGTCATATTCTCTTCTAATTGTGAATGTCTTCTAGATGTAAATAAAATTCTTATTTTGTCCCAGGGTAAGAGTTGTAAGCTTTCTAAATTCTTTCACCTAAATAGCCAATCTTAGGAGTTTGAAAGTATATTGTTTTCATACTGTAATTAAATTTATAACCATATATGTTAAAAATCAATTGGGAACTCACTATGTGCTACCAACAAAATATCATAAATGGGGAGCTTAGCAACCAGTGTGTAGTATAAAAAAGTAAATGTAAATCGTAAGCAATCAAGTGTTCAGAGATTGCTTTCCACAGAGGTTTTTCTTGGAGTTATTTTATTCATCTACTCATCTGAGGCAGAGAGCTAACCTTCTAGAGAAAATTATTGCCAGTTTAAAACCATACTTCACAAAGAAAAAGTAAAAGGCTAAATATGAAAGCAACAAAGCAACTTTTATTTGTTGTACATCATATCTCTAAAGGCAAAAAAATCTTAATAGTACAAAAGTTATATTAAATAAACTCCCACTTTTGTTCAGTTCTTGAAAAAAAATAAATAACCCTTCTGGTACTACAAGATTTTGCACATATTTCAATTATTGTTACTTCTCTCTTGTCTACATATCAGATTAGCTTTCCATTTTTTTGCCAAACCAAATTCGCTTTGGCTTTTTCAGGGGAGAGGGAAGTTGGTCTTGGAATACAAAAGGATAAATCAATAGTTTTTTGTTTAGATAGCTGAATCAATAGTTCTTTTCTTTTATGTAGGAGTTTCTAGCAAGACAATTCTTGTTATACTGTACAACAGGACATCCAGTGAGAAATCCTATAACCTGTGACACATGAGCATGTTCTTATAAATTAATAAAGCTGAAAGAATGAAGCAAAATAGGATGTATTAGATATGGGAGGATGTGTGGTGCTCCTGTGCACCTGTGGGCGGGGCTTAAGCTGACTGATGTGTTCTTCCTTCTAGCACTCCATTGTTGCTTTTAAGCGAAGCGGAGTACTTAGGATAAAAGATCGTAAGATCATGTGTCTTTGTAACCACGCTATAAGTAGTCAAGATGCTTTCTTGATGTGTGGCAGGCTAGGTGAGAAAGCATGCAATCTGAATTTTACAAAGAATTGTTTTAACAGGACCAGTGACTTTAATAGTATTTCTTGCTGACATCACTGGCAAATTGGTCTATTCTGTAACCTTTAAAAGTGCAGCATATCCCAAAATGAGTTACTTATTAAACAAATGTTCTTTTTTTGAGTGCAACTGACCTTTAAATGATTATTTCTCAGCACTTGCAACAAAGAGAATCTCACCTATCACCTTTATACTTTTGATGCGCTACAGTGAGTAGATCCATAACCTTTTCACAACACGTAGGGAAACTGCAACATGCACAACATGGAATTACAAACGCTAATGAGCACTTTCTCTTTTAAGGGGAAGTCTTATTACTTTATTAAAATGTTGCAATACACAAAAGGCATGCAAACATATGAAAGTAAATCTCTATTTTGATCTATCTATAACCATTTTAGAAAATACAACCCCAGAGTACCAGAGTAATTCACTGCTAGTGATAGTTTCCACTGCAGCTTTCTCCCCTTAACTTCAGAAGTGTGTATGTGTGTTTTCCTGTGGGTGTGGGTGTGATTTAGATACTGTATTTGATTGAAATATCATTGTCTTTATGTTCAGGAGTTTATTTGTTATTTGCAGGCAAGTTGACCTAAACCTCTACACACCCAGCCTGGTACCCCTTTCAACTACCTTGAAGAAAAAGCTTTTAAAATTGCAGAAGTACTGGTTAAACTCATATTTTTTTAAGAGATATTGAGATTGTGCTTTCCTCAGAAACAGACACCTTTGAAAAGATGTAATGAATATAATCAAGTCGTGGTTATTCTTAATTAAGTAGAGATGCTAATTATAAACTTTGTTCTCCAGGAATCGAATCAAATCTGGCATGTATTTAGAAAAGCTAACGCTTTGTGGATCTCTTTACTAATGTAAAGAGATCCACATTACTTCAAGTCCCAATGGTCTTTTTGTGAGCAGATAACCTAGTTTACACTTTCGTAGAGCTGTGGAATCTGATAGAGAATTCATTAGCCTAAATATTTCTCTTCTAAAGTAAAGCAATATTGCAATCTTGAAAAACTCCAAGAAGTATTTTTTTTTTCATATGAAGGATTCAGATACTCTAATTGAGCTAGTAGTCCATACTTTAGACATTTTGTTGTGATCTTAAAACACAAATACCTACTCAAGACTTAACTTCTTGCAAAACTGACATTATTTATAAAATACTGCTTTAGATTCTTAAATTTTTAAAATATCCACCCTCTATCAAATAAAAAGGCATTTTCACTATTGTTTTCTCATTCTCCTCTTTTCCCATGTGGGATAAATTTTTTTATGAAATAATGAAAATGAGCTAATTTCAAATAACATTCACTTACAGTTTTCTTTTCAGCTCTGAGTTGGTAATAGTTTGTAAAATGTGAGGGGCAGCCACGAAGCTTCATCAGAGAAATCAAAATTAATGTCCTTTGGGAAAATTGGGCTCTAAAAGAAAAAAAAAAGATGTAATAGCAGAGATATAACTTATTTGGCTCCCTTTAGCTTAATTTGCAAAAGGACAAATCAGTTATTCTATTGGCATGTAATCACAATGAAAAATACATGGACTTAAGACTAAAATGGTTCATTGTTAAGACTTGCAGGGTCTTAGTCATTAATTATGGTGGCTGCTGACAAACAACAGGGGAAAGTCAACAATACTGGATAAAATAATCATCAAGGGATTCTATGTCTGTGAACTATTTAAATTCTTGACATTGAATATTTATAGTGAGTGATGCTCCTTTAACACGTACCATATTTTAGCCATCTCTCAGCACTGAGGGCATTCAGAAACCCATATGCTCCTGACCTTCCTTCATACCCACATATCACTCGGTTCTATCAAGGCTCTCTTCTTTAGCATTGTGTCCATTAGAAAACTGACACCCAGTGTCACTGGCGGTTTCTCAAGTGCCCACTCTCTGTGGGGTACCTCTCCCCTTCTTAACTATAGTTCAATCTTGGTACATCCTCCACACTTTCACAGGCACCCCCTGCGAAACCAGTTGTGTTTATTTTGCACTTATCAATACAATGTAGAATCAGCATGGCTTACCTCCTTGGGGTTAGTGACCCCACCCTGTCTGTGAGCACAGACAGCGCTTTGGCCGCAGATGTGACTGGTTAACTGTACAAGCAAGAAGGATAAATCCACATAACAATACTTCATTCACCAAGGAAATCTGTAGTGGATTACAGCTTCTCTATGGTTAAGTCTGGTCTTAATTTACTGCTTTTATTCAGTTTTCAACCACAAACGAGCCCCTTATGAGGCATTCACTATGCAGAATTGACAACTCTTTTTATCTACTTGAAAAATATTTTTGGATAATAATTTATGGTTACAAAATATTTTAAGCCGTTTGAATAGTTATATTATATTCTTTCAGTGCTTAACGATGCAGTATCCCCTGTAAAAATGGAATGCCAAGCAATCTGGTAATTTTACATACAGTATTTATAACAACAGAGCAATTTGGCCATATAGAAACACAAATTAAAAAAAAAAAAAAAACTGCATGTTTCATAGAAAGTCTTTTAATGGATTTTTTTTAAAGCCCTTAAATTGCATCTCAGGAGAAAAAATCAAGGTTCAGAACAGTGTCTGTAGGACCTATGTATGGGTGAAAAAATAATTATGGCAAGCATTGTACTTTATTTATGGGATAATGTTTAAAGTAACATATTTTAAGCACCCTTCAGAAGGGAAAAAAAAAGCTGCAGCTTTCTCTCTCTGAGGACACAAGGGAAAGTTCATACACTGTTTATATTTTATACATGAAACCAAAATGTGTAGGCAGGTTTGTGCTTTTTCACCATCAAACATATTCTCTTAATTTATATTCTGAATTAATGCTCTCTTTTAAAAAATCTGTGTGAAGGTGCTCATTATTATTGGGCATGGAGTAGTTTTCAAGGACTGATTGCCAATAACTAAAACTACTTTGGAAACCCCCAGTAGGCTTAAAAAACATCATATACCTGTAATAAACAGCAAGTGCCAATATCAGAGTTGTCAGTTTAGATGCAGATCTTCTAATATTGCTAACCAGTGACCCTGGATCTAGAAATGGAATGCAATGTAAATTAGGTGAAATGTATTTTATAATCAGAGACAATGGAAGCAGCGTGGTTGATGTTCTTTGAAATGACAGAGTTCTTTTGCGCTGCTTTAGATTAATTTAAACTATGGGTACACAAAGCTTTACAACTTTCCTCTTGGCAGAATGTGAGTACTTTCAACTCATTGATACTAAGGGAGTCTTCCCATTGCAGAATGAACCCCTCCCTAGATAAACAAAGGAAAACATTCAACTGAGATTCTGGCCTGTTTTCCTCATTAGCTGCTACACTGTCTTGAGCAGGGAATGGGTGTTTGGGGGAAAGCATCCTTGGCCTTAACAAGAAAGGGCATTGCTTTTACAAGAAGAGCACTGTATGACTTTCTAAAACATCTCTTTTCAGGTGCTATATGTAAATAATATTTTTAAAATATTATATGTGCACCTTGCGGGGGAGGGGGAGAACAACATGAATGTACAATAGAAAAATAATGAACTGTATCACTTTGGTTACTTAAGCAATTATTGCTTCTTTATAGACTCAAATTCTGTTTGATTTTCATCACAAAAAACAGGTGGGGGTTCGTTGGCTGTTTGTTGCTGTTGGTTTGATATTTTGTTGAAAAGGATTCTTCATATTATCATTCTTGTTGTTTTAGAACTTGTCACATTTTGCCTTTATTCTGGCAGCTAGGTTTCCTTGCCTTAATAGATGTTGTAATGAAGATATAAAAGAAAAGGTTAGAAAGAAGATAAATTAGGCAACAGCAGCATCAGATTCAAATGCCACTTAATATACTTTTTAAATCTTTCATATTAGAACTGTTTCATGAACAATCTTACAACTACCTTCTGCTCTTTATCTCAAACATTTTAAAATATAGATAAAAGCCCATTTAGTAATAGATGATGAGGGTTTGGAGTTATGACAATAGCCATGGGTTAGGTTAGCTTTGTCAGTCCAGGCAGAAATAGTTTCTAATCAGCAGCGATGGGTCAATGAGCACAAGATTTTAGAGGAAGATTTGGTACTTTCTCTCTGATCCACTTGGAACAAAAACCCATAAAGTTTCAATGCCATTTACATTAGACCCTATGTGCCCGGATACTAGACTCATTTTTCCTTCCTCTTCCTGCCAAGCATTACATGTGAAGTAGGAATGGGAGGGTCATTTAACAATGAATTTCCCCATTGTATAGCCATTACAAAGCTATCCAGGCTAAATAACTTGTTGTTTTCTAAGTCACTGTGCAATTTCAAGGTTTTAATGGTCCTTAAAATATAATACCCTATGTCATTTATTTCCTGAAGTGAAATCTAGTGCCAGCCTTTGGAATTCATGTAAAACAAGTGGTTCAATATGGTTTGAAGAGAGAATAAAAAACTTGATAAGCAATTAATCTACCTTGAATGCCTTCCTAATGATTTGCGCTTTTCTTACAGATCTTTTTTTAAAAAAAATCCAGATTTATTCAAAGGAAAATCAAAATCAAATAAAATATACATCCAAATCTTTCTATAGCACATTTGTTAGAGTGAAACCCACACACAGTGAGGCAGGAAAGATTGAACATTTAAATAATATAAAAATAAAGGTGTTTCTGGTCAAATAGTAGTAACTTGATTTTTTTTTCCCTTGGTGCCTTGAAGCTATGGGAACAAGGAAAAATTTGAAATGGAAACCAGATAAATGAGCATAAAGAAGGGTCTCATTTCCTAGCAGGATAATCCTCTGCATGACACTTGGTTTGGGAAAAGAAGCTATCCTCCTCCTAATGCTGGTTTTTAGAGGCTGAGGCTTAAGAATAAAAGATAAGCCCAGGGCATCACTGAGTTTAAATGGCTCAGCTACCAACGGAGCTGATTGTGGCTGGGTGAGTCTGCCAATCAGTGTATCACTAATGAGCCCAGAGAGATTATAGAGATGACTTATCAGCAAAGTCTTATTGTCTGAGAGACATTGTAAAAGCAGAATAGCACCTTGTTAGAAGATGGTGGTAAGATACAGATTTAAGATCTCAAAGTAGACCCAAGGAGACCAAGAGTAGAAGCGAATGGAAGAAGAACACATCACAGTGGTTAGTTTGGTCAGGCATATTCATTCAGAGTGTCCAGTGAAAAGATCAGGACTTTTCCAACACAATAAAGATACACATCTCTCCCTCAGTAGTGTGATGCAGGTGCAAAAGGCAATTCCAAAGAGAGAAATCAATGAAAATTACAAGAGTCATCAAAATAGAATCAACAGGGTCAGTGACAGAATCATAGAGCATGCTCTTGAGTAAATACAAGACACTCAGGAGTTTTGGCAAGCAAGGATACCTGAAGGGATATTCCTTATAGGAAAATGATAATCATGCCTGAAAGGAAAAGCATGAGATCCAACAAGACAATGTCTATGTTCAAGACTGAAACTGACACCATACCAACCCATTTCTTAGTGAGAAAGTACTGAAGATTAAAGAGAAACTTTATAATATCATATGCATTGCATAACTTTGGTAATTGCATACATACATATACACATATGCATATTCCTAAGTTAATTGCTTAATAAACACATATAGCCTTCACCCAAATTATTGGGTTAATCACAAACAAGAACACTGGTTGCCAGAGTTCCAAGCTGCAGAAGCTGCAGAACATTTACAAGTATAAACACCTGAAATGTGGGTTAGCCGGAGTAAACATTCCGTCAACATTTTTGGCACCAAGCAAAGACTGGACTTGATTGGATCTGCTGCACACCCTGTAACCCGGATAAGGACTACATGCCTGTCATCTGAATAGGGGTTGTCTCTGATTTGAGTATTGCCAAGTAACCCAATTTTAGAATAGCACAAATTTTAATTATATGTTTCATTTAACTGGCACCTGTCCTTGGAGGCTGTCATTAAATTCTAACAAGCTATGATGTGGAAACTATTATTATCTATGATTTATAGAGAGGCAAAAATAAATAAGGAAAGAAATAAAGGCAGAAAGACATTCTGGGAGTTTTAGAGAAGTGGTAGAAGAGGAAGACTAGAGATTCCACTGGTGAAAAAGAGCACCACGTCCGTTATGTAGAAAGTTGGTAGAAAATGAAAAAATCCAGATTTTTGAATTCCTGGTGCTTGAGGTTTCGTTTTTACTAAATTCCTACTTTGTCCAGCACTTTATATTGTGGGAAGAACACACTACTCTTTTCCTGGGTAAACTGGAGGAAAATGCCTCTTAAATAAAATGCTTGACCTTGAGACTGAGCCAGCTTTAAAACAAGTTCCACTAATTAAAATCCCACTCTTTGGCTTCTGTAGTCAGAACACTGAGGAAGAAAAGTCTGGGGAGAGAAGGAGTTATGAAACAGAAGAACCGAGATAGATAAAATGTATTGGCAGTCATTAATGTAGAGTAGTGAGTACATGGGGGTTCACATTATTTGTTTATTTTAGTGCAAATTTGGATATTTCTATAACAAAATGTTTAAAGAAATTCAATTTAGAGAAGCATTTAAATATTTGCGCAAACTTATCTTGGCAAAGTAATTTATTTTATACTGAAAAATTTGGCCATAAACATAGGAACAGAACATCTCACATTAATTATTTTATATTACTATTCTTATATTAATAATCCCACTGTAACTATACCAATTTCTCCAAAAAAAAATGTAAAAAGAAAAAAATCTGTATTTTTTTTCTAGACGACATCCACATGCAAGTTTTTCCCCCACAACAGCTCTAGGTTTCCAGATTAAATGCCAAATATGCTTCCCATTTAGATCAAATTTAGCTTTAACTAAAATAATTAGCCCTTGCTCCTAATTCTAATGGAAATGTAAGACTCTTAACTATTCAGTGATAGTAACTCTATTCAATACCGCTGCTAACGGTGATTTATATGAAATAATTAGCAGACTGCTTTTTGCTGTAGATACATGCAAAATTTGTCCTAAACCAAAGGCAAAACAATAATAAAAACTACCACCTTTTAACCTTTCCACATATTTAAATAAAAAATGTGTACTGAAGCCCACATTAATAAAGCCTGGAAAGCACAGAAGAATATTTTACATTCATCTGTACTTCATCAGACAGGTTCATGACCTCCATAGAATTACTGTAGCTCCAGCAGTTTTTAAACCGGCATGGGGGAGGACACAAAATATTATTTTATAATTAGAAAATTTTACTAGAATTGGCAGAAACAAGAAAACACACTCCAGTACTGAGTATATGCTCTAAAATTAGCCCATATAAAACGAAAGATATTGAATGGATTGGCTTTTATTCTTACAGGTGCCAAAAAAAAGAAGTAACTAAAAGAGACTAAGTATTTCATAAAGAGAGCTAAATATACGCTTGATGCAGAAAATTTAAGAGTTAGCGTCTGCATTGAAGCTGGAGGTGCACGCAAAGGCGAGCTCCAAGCCTCATTTCACAACGTGCTAAGTTACATAGTAATGGCAAATACATAAAATGTTTCTCATTAATTTTTTTTTCCCTGTCACTAAATGGCATGTGTTTTGGAAATGTCTTAATGTTCATTTTTATCCTGCCTTTCTACAAATTTCCTCCTAAAGGACACTGTGTGAAATCCATCGCTATTCAGGGTGTCACTGCTTGCAGAAGTCCCACTAATGCAGGGAAGAAAGTCGGGTCGCATCTCCATCACTCAGCCTGAGAAAATTTCATCCACTGAGCTGATTCATGCTACTTCTTTGGATCTGCTACTGGCAGCACAATAAGAGATGAATGAAATAAGCACTCAGCAGCTGAATGCCCTTAAAGACCACTTGGGAACTTTATTTGGTGCCAAATAAAGTGACCTGCCAGTGTCAGCTGCGGGAAGCACATTGTACTGGGCTCGGCAGTCTGTCCCAGTTGCCTATTCATTTCTGAGGAAATTTTCAGGTATTGAATTTTAATCCATGATGCCCAATTATAATTTGGGACCCTTTTACATTCGAAGCTGGGCTTCACCCCATTTGGCAATTAAGTCAGAGCTGCCTAATACATGATTTTAATTTCCGGAAAGCAGGTGCTTCCTTTGGTCAGTCACCAATCTCTGATTTTCTTTCCTTCTGTAGCTTAAACCATTTTTATTTTCATATCCCCGCTGCACCTCCTTCCATAAGTGTTCACTCCATGTCAGATGGTTTTTCTGCTTAATCCTAAAGGGATTCTCATAGGCTTCTTCTAAAAGTGCTCATAACTTAAAAAAGAAGGAGGAGGAGGAGGAGGAGAAAGAGGAGGAGAGGAGGAAGTTATTTTGTAGGTGTCTGTCTGATTTCCATTTTGTAATAACTTACTACACTGCCTTTTAAAGTAATCTGAATAAAAGCATGTTTACGATGTTATCTAACACTTGCAACAATGAAACAGGTTCCTTAGGAATAATGTCTTTTTACCAATTCGATGAAAGAATTCTCTAACAATTGAAAAACTACCATTTGAGTTTCATTAAGATTGTGTGTCTTCTTCAAATAGGACTTTATTATTCAAAACAATTATTTGAGAAAGCCTCTTATGAGAGACCCAAATATGAGGACTCAAACATAAGGGGGGTTATTGGGAGGCAAATATTGGCATGAGGCAAACATTGGCATAAGTCAAATCCTACCTAAAAGAAATTCCTGTCCACACACATGCACAAAGGGGGTGTGGTCTCATCTTCCAAAAATACTTTGTACAAAATGGAGCCAGTACCATTAGAACAGTAGAAGGGAAATTTGGAAATGAGATCTGTTTGTTATGATGTGGACAGCTTGTTTATGCCTTCCATTGCTATGAACTGGTTGCCATGATACTATTTCTATTCTCATATCTGAATTATATAATATTTTTGTTGCTACCATGACCATCAGTAGTATTATTAAATTTAAATCTTTGGTGGTCACAGATCCATCTCATTTGTAAAAGGGTGAATAAGAGAGGAAGCTAAGAAACCTCAGCTAAGAAGCTAAGAGGAAAGCTAAGTGGGAATTTTTTTTTTAAAGGTTATGAAAAAACAAGGAGAGAGAGAAGTTGGAGGTGGGGAAAATGGGGGGTGCTTAAATTGGGGACAACTTGAATACTGCCATCAATTAGATCAATCTATTCATCTTTTTGCTGTCCTCTGTAGGCTGAAACCTCAGATTACTCTGTTACCTCTCTGAACTCTCTGGAATGCTATCACATAATTAGCTGAGGATTAGCAAAACCTGATAGCTTTTAATGGGATCAGAGGCAAATATTTCCTTTAAAAGTACACATCCACTGAATGCAAAAATTGAAAGATACAAAAATAGAGAAATACAAAATTTGAAAGATGGAAAATTGGAGAGCTGTTGCCTTAAAAAAAGAATATATTAATATCTCATTTAAAGAATATCTCTCAGCCATGATTTGCATGTGATTTGTGTGTGTTCTCCAAAGGTTTATATGCTGGAAGCTTGTTCTCAAGTGTGGTGGTGTTGGTAGGTGATGACACTTTTAAGAGGTGGAGTCTAGAAGAAGGTGGTTAGGTTACCTGAGGTACCACCACTGGATGGTAATGATGTAATTATTGCAAACCTCCAGTTAGAGGGAGTTGTTATAAAAAGAGTAGGACTGGCTACCCAAATCCCTCTGGTTTCCTATTTTGTCATATAATCACTCTTAAAAGCACTCCTACACTAGCTCCCACCATCGTGATACCATCAACCATGAGATCCTCACCAAAGCTGAGCAGATGCTCCATGCTCTTGAGTCTTCTGAACAATGAGCAAAATAAACTTCCAATTATTCTTCTTAGCAATAAAAAATGGACTGCTGAGGATGAATGTGGTAAAGTATGTGCTTGTTGTACTTAGTGTCTCAAAGCCATGGGTTTAATTGCTAGCAACACACACACACACATACACACACACACTGAAATGAACTAATACACTCTCCTAAAATTTAATAAATATGACTTGATTAAAATGTATGAAATTGCATTTGGTAGTGTTTCTCAAACTATACTCCAAGAAACATCCATGTCCTAGTAAATATTAACTGTTACTTCCTTAAGACTGTATGACCTTATCAAGTATATTTCAATACACTACAGACTATATTTGCAATCTGAGTAAATCGCAGTATTTATCATAATATAAATACTGAAAAGTCCTGCAGTGAGAGAAAAAAAATTGTTTAATTTCATTGAACCCAGAATTTTTTTAAAATTGTCTATGAAACTCCCCTACCTTCAAACACTGATAATGGTGTTTTTTTTTTTCTGGAAAACAATAATAAAAATAATAAAACAATATTCTCCAATGATATGATTTGTAATTTTTCTGGTGTTTTGCTTTTTTTATTTTTATTTTTTTTAATTAATGGTATCCAGGGTTGAACCCAGGCCTTGTGCATATTTTACAAGCACTCTACTGCTGAGATACACACACAGTCCCTTTTAAAGTTTTATTTGAAATAGAGTCTCACTAAATTGCCCAGGCTGACCTTGAGCCTCCTGTCTCAGCCTCCAAAGTAATGGGGATTATAGGCATGTACCTCTGTACACAGCTTGCTTTTGTTTTTAAAAGCAGAACTAGTTGAACTGCATGGGACCTGTGATATTAAAGTTTAATGTGGAGTTAAGTAAGCTGGTTATGAGCTTTAAACCTTTCGACACTGTTCTTTTTTACCATGCTTATTTACTTCCCTATGTCTCTATCAGCCTCTGTGTACCTTAAGGACAAGATCTATATTTTGATTTCCATCGTGTCTCTGAGAAATTCCCTAGTGTCCTTGTAAATATTACATAAATAAGTAAATATTTGTTTGAATGAGTGAATGGACACTGTAGTAGACATCTTTTAAGTTATAGTTATAACCACATTAGAATGAGTGTTTTAAAAAAAATAATGCTTGGCTTCAATGTAAAAATAACAGAAATAAAAGTGAGAGGGACTAAATTGAACTGGTCTTTAATAGCTTTGTCAGAGGCCAATAAATTCCTCACCAATTACTCTATTGTCTGATGCTTCATTGCTCCTGTTAGCCGGTCTATTTGAAGTCAATGTTCATTCTATGCTATAATTTTTCAATTTGTTTTTAAGTCTTTATATCTTCAATTACCTTCCAATAGCTGTTTCTTACCTGCCACTTACATTTTGTTGGATGACTTTTTAAAAGCAAAACTAACAGAGAACTTTATACAACGTAAGATGTCCTAAAAAGCTTATTGAAAAAATGAGAGAAGGCAGCGAAGGCCTCGGGGTGAAGGTCATGAGGTTTAGAGGAGTTAAAGGAGGTAAGATTTTGAATTTATTGTAAAAATCCTTATTGAGTGCCGATCCTGTTCTGGCCTCAGTGTATAAAGTCAAGTAAATGAAAGGTCAGACAAAAACAAAAAACAAAACAAAACAACAACAACAACAAAAACCCCACAATTTTCATAGTACAGATAGAATTAAGATTTATCAAAATTTTATTCCTACAAATCAGTTCATACTCTAATATGGCTTGATAATTCTAGAGTAATGGTTTGGTATGTAAATTGTTCATCTCATATATGGTGCTCTGTTTTGATATAGGTTCATTTTTTTATCTTGATAATGCTTCAAATTTTCCTAAAATTATACAATAATTTATAGACCACCACAACAAGATTTTGTCATGTAAAATTAATTTTAGTTATCTGAAATCAAAGTAATAATTGTTAAAAAGTCCACTCAAAGAATGGTTTTAACCAAAGGTTGATAAACTATGTCCCGTGGACAAATTTAGCCTGCTACATATGTTTTCATTTGTGTGTGTTTTCTTTTCTTCTTCTTCTTCTTTTCTCCTTCTCCTTCTCCTTCTTCTTTTGGTGCTAGGTATTAAATCCAGGGTCTTATATGTGCTAAGCATGCACTCTACCACTGAACTCCATCCCCAGGATCAATGTCACATGTTTTTGTAAATAAAATTTTATTGGAACACAGCCACATCTATTTACTTTCATATTGTCAAGTCTGCCTTCATGATCCAACAGAAAGTTTGGCAGTTGCAGCAGGGACTGTATCTTCTGCAAAGCTACAAATATTTATTATCTAGCCATTTATAGAATTAATGTGCTGACTTCTTGTCTAGACAAACCCTGGTAATTTGAGCCAAATAAAATGATAATTGGAGATGGAACAAAATGATTGATAACTAAAAAAAATTTTAACTTTAATATCTTCTTTTGGATATGATTTTGTTCCTGTATTTGAATATGATGTGAATATTATTCTGGGAATTTTTATCTAATAAAAGTAATATTCTCTTCACTGAAGGATATTAAAGATCTGAATCAGTAGCAGTTGAGAGTTCCATGTAACTTTTCCATGCTATTCCTTTGTTCAGTATCTGTAAGTGCAGACATGAAAAACTCAGATGTCTAACTTTTCTAGCAATATATTTTATGCAGGAAACAGCTTGTCTGGGAAGGTAGTATATTTTAGTGGATACTGTAGCCAGATTCCAAGATGGTCCAAATGATTTTTAATTCCTGATATTCACTTTGTGTCATTTCATTCTACACATATCAGGGATGACTTGTGTAACCAATAGCATATTGCAGAAATTATGGAGTGTAATTTCTGAGCATAAGTAATAAAAAATATTATGATTTCTATCTTCCTTTGAAAGAATCAATTACTATGTAGTGAGGACACTAGAGCAGCTTTTTGGAAAGGTCCAAATGATGAGGAACTGAACTTTCTGCCAAGAACCAAGGAGCAACTGAGGCATCCTGTCAAAACCCATTTTGAAAACAGACCTTCAAGCCCCAGTCAAGTCTTTGGATGACTGAGGCTTTTGCTGACATCTTGATGACAAACATCTAAGAGACCTTGAGCCAGACCTAATGTGCAGAATATATGAAATTATAAACATCACTGTTTTAAGCCACAATTCTTAGAATGACTTGTACACAGCAATTGATAACTAATATGGTGTATAATATTGTGTGCTCTGGTTTTTTGGGGTGGGGGCAGGGGGCTTTAGATCACATCCAAGGCCTCACATATGCTAAGCACCTGTTTAACTACCAAGTTACTGCCCCATCTTAGGGCTCTGATATATTTGAACCCTGGACCTGCAATTTGCTACGTATGTGTAACCTTAAGATTTCTTAATTATGTTACTTAGCTATCTCATTTACAAAAATGGGGATATAATTGTTCTTGTCTTATAAAATTGTGTGGAATTCAATGAGATAATGAATAGAAAAAAAACCTTCTTGGCATGTAGTAATTGCTTAAAAAAATCTTAACAATTATTTATTTGTAATTGTTATTAGAACTGATTAATTCACCTAAGAATTATTTAAATTTTTTTTTTCAGTTATACATGAACACAACTCTTTATTTTATTTATTTATTCTTTTATGGTGCTGAGGATTGAACCCAGTGCCTCACATGTGCTAAGTGAGAGCTCAACCACTGAGCTACAGCCCCAACCCTCTCCTAAGAATTCTTTCAAACATTTTTTTGTTGTTGTTGGCAACATGTGTGAATATATAGTACAATTTTAAAGAACTTTATCCTACATCCTGAAGTGAATACAATGCAGAAAACTGAAAGTAAAATTGATAGTTCAATAAAGCAAGTAATTGAAAGAAGCTATTGTCTGTATACCTAAAAAAAAACATGAGATATATTACTACATAATACTGCATATTAACAACACAGGGTGAAGAGCAGGCCACTACCCAAGAACATAGGTAAAAACTACACAGTCTAACTTTAGCCACATTTTTTTTTTAAATGAAGTGACAAATGTAATTTTTGATCTAATTTGCTAAAGCCTAAACCATACATATAGGTTTTTGGTAAAAATAAAAGATAAATAGCAAAATAATACGATTCTTTGCAGATTGTTCGAGTTATCTAAACCTTCTTTAATCCAAGGGATTATTGAACAAAACCAACATTCATTCAAAAACACTTAGGAAATCTGTTGTGGATTACCAACATCATCAGTTAAACCTGTTTCAAATTTATTGCTTTCATTCAGGTTAAATAATAAAAAGGTCCATTTGTCCCACCACATGTATATACATGAATTTAGCTTTCATCATTCTCTACAGATTTAATCCAGTGATTTATGTTTTTTAACGCATATTCAAAGAATCTGTTGAAGAAGCTCACCCAGACAGACAGAAGAGTGAGGTGGGATTAACTGAATGCATGCAGGCTTTAAAGCCAGTGGATTCCTTTTGAGGTAAATTAGAAAGAGAGAAAAAAAGGTAACATTGGAACCCTCCTTGAGATTCTGATCATTGTAATGACTTCTGCAAAAGAGAACATGCTAAGGTAGAGAAAGTTCACTGGCTTCCCCAAACCCATGGCATGGAAGAGAAGCTGTTACTTCGGCCCTTCTTTTTTTAACAGTGGAAAACACTACTCTAGTTTTCTTAGAGAAAAATCTGCCTTCTAATTAGCCCTCATATTACTGGTTAAAATGTGAGGTTTCAGACTCTTTGATTTTCGTTGTGAAACCATTGTATTTCACTTAATATTAAAACCAGCAGCAAAAACTGGGGGGGGGGGGGGAATAGGCAAAATGTCTTCTAAAAAAAAAAAATTTATAGCAATGCACTACATTATTTTAAGATCTTCAGATAGCAAATTCTCAGCAAAAAAAAAAAAAAAAAAGGAAACCACCAAAAAAACCCCTCTGACTTATGCTGTTATTAATGACTTTAAACATTTAAACACCCTCAGTTCAAGTCTTGTAGCAATATTGTATTGAAAGAAAGAGAGGAAAAATCTTTTTCCCATTAGGATGAAACCTATTCTACACTATCAGGTATTTTGTTTCCATGACATTCTAATCTTTATGCATATTAAAAACTTCTTTCATACTAATATTGTTTGGTCTAGTATTTTAACAAATATCCTTTTTCCATTAACTTCTTTCCAAACAGAGAAGACAAGTGGAGACTTGCTAAGCACATTTTAGTACTTCATTGAACTCAATATGTAATCCAAGTATTTTCAACCCTTACTTTATTATAACTTTCATGGTTTAATAGAATACCTAGGGCCATGAAGTGTTTTGTGTTCATTAACTTTTAAAAAGGAGGAGATATCCTGTCTAATTATCAGCATTTAGGGCAGAATAAGAAGTGTTCTGCATACTTTCCAGATTCTATCCACAAAACAGACAATATGTAGGGCCATGAAAATAGGAGGTGGAATTCAATACTATCTATCAGTAGCTTCCACAATAATGGAAATGTTTTAAATTTGTGGTGTCCAATATTATAGCCACCAGCTAGATGTGGCTATTGAACATTTGAAATGTGGTTAGTGCAACTAAAATTTTCATTTTACTTATTTTAATTAATTTAAATTTCAATAGATAACAAATGACCAGATTTTCCAAAGAACAATTGATTTCATGATTGATAATCTTAATTTCTAGTTCCTGTGGTTCTTGTCCCCACATTGTTAATAATGTCTAAAAAAAAAGAATCAAACTTTCATCTACCACTGAGCTATACCCGCAGTGCTCTGAGTTATTTTTAAATACTATAGACATAATAATACCTATCCTTTGGTGTATTTTTGCTTGTGTGTGAAAAGCTTAGTTACTCAGATACAATTTAATTTCATTGTTTATTTGGCTTGTGTGTGAAAAGCTTAGTTACTCAGATAAAATTTAATTTCATTGTCTCAAATTCATGGCTTATTAATATAACTGAATTCTTGTCTCATACTATAATTATCTTGAAATTTCCTCAAATAGAAGTGTCAAGAATTATTTTAAGAATAAAAAATGCTATCAGATCTTTATTTTCTATTTACATAAAAATGCAAAAATGCTTTTAGGATAATATTTGTAGAGTAACCAATTAGGATTTTAAAAAGTCACCCTTTTCTATTTTTGGATCTTAGGTTCTCCTTCAGGAAGATCCGTATTTGGTTGGAACAGAGGGAAACTTTGTCCCAGGAGAACTATACCTGAAGGTACTTATTATCATATTATTTAATTTTATTAGGTAATTTATTTATTTTTTTGTTGTGCTGGGGACTGAACCCAGGGCTTTGCACATGCTAGTTAAACATGGTTGCACTGAGCTACAACCACAAGCCTGATATCGTAAAATTATTTTAAGTGTTGCATACATGATGATTCTAATTCCAAATAATTTGTGGAATGGAATTCTAAGAGGAAGTTAGAGTATAAAAAATACAAAGTTTCAATAGACTAGTGTTTTCATTATGACCTGATATTTGATTTATTTTGCATTTTATACTTATTACTCCAGTTCTAAAATTCCTAAGTCATCATTTTATTATTTCCTAGTCCCTATTATGATGTATTATTACAAGGTTATAGACAGGCCATTTAGTTTCATGTTTTTGTTCATTTGTTTAATTCCAGTTTGATAGCTAATGCCACGGTAATCTGCTATTATTTTAAAACTATGTAGGATCAAAACTAACAAAAAACAACCTGATGGCAACCAATATAAATTTATTGAAGTAGATGATTTTCAAAGTGCATAGAACACCCAGTATCTCTTCCTCCTATTAGTCCCCTGCATGCAAAATCCTTTGTTGTTGTTGTTTGTTTGAGTGTATATATGCTTCCAAAACAATTGAGTTTGTGATCTGTCAGCACTCCAAATTCCATATTTTTCTTTCTTCAAGACTGCACTCTCATGTGCCTCTATGCAGAGCTGCAATATCTTGCCTACTCCGGCCCCAAATCTGTTCTGCACTGCCTGTCAATCACATCACCTTCCAAGGAACTTCACTGCGTACAAATCAAGATTGAGTCAAGTCTACTTCTAATCAATAGATCCTTATAGATTGTTTTAGTGTACCTAAATCACTTCCCAGAAAATATCTTGCCATCTCATTTCTAATGGGAAAACATCAGATGAGATTTCAATCTGGGCCACTAAAGAAGAAAGGCTAATGTACTCTTCTGATCCATCAAGGGCTAAACTCCATGTAGTTCTTACATGATATGGGAAAATGTTTTCTCTCAAGTCAAAGACATACGACGGGAACATTTTCACTGGGTGCAGTGTGCAAGGAAGGAGAACAGCTGAAGTAAATGTGTGCTGCCAGATTGTTTCAACACTGCACAAAGCTTGAGCATTCCCTCAAAACCTCTGCAGTGTTGTCAAGAAAATGCCAAAAATAAAAGTGCCTCCGGAAAAAAAAAATGCTTTGAAATTTTTTTTTCTCTTTAGCAAATCAACAGCTAGTATAGCTGCTAATAGTTCTTTGACTAACCACACAGTCCATTTACCATCCATATTCCAAAGATATTTATTGCTGTAGTAAGATAGTTAAATAATATGCTAAGCAGCCATTCTTAACAATCTGTCCTGTTCTGTAGCTGAAGGAACTAGTGGCAAAATTTGTATTTATATGTTGGTCTTTGTAGTTTTACAAAATCCTCTCAACTACATCATCTTATTTAATCTTAATGGCAGCACTGTGAAAGAATTAGGGTGTCCCTGAATCACAGTCAGAAAACTGAAGCTCAGAGTCGCAAGCTGCCTGTGTTCCAACAGGTGGCATCTTTGAAATATATCTTTAAATATTAGAAGATTCCAGAACCCATTTTCTTTCTGCTATATTATATAAAAATTGGACACTTATATCCACCAAATTATTTTTCTCGTGTTTGAAGTTTAGTTCTGAAAGAAATGAATTATGGTCTAGGTCACTCCTAGATAGACTTGCAGTATTTCTAAGTCCACCCTGCAGGATGGGCTGCTGCATTCTGCGTAATGTAAAGCTCTGCCTGAATAAGATGGTGGCTACTGAAGGACAGTCATGTCAGGAATTCTGCTACAGCCAGACATGTAGGCCAGAATGAATTCAGCCTTTAGTCCCCAGCATCCTCTGAGAATCCCTTTTTTTTTTTTTTTTTTAAGCTGTGCTGGGGATGGAAAACAGGCTCCACTATGCTAGGCAAATGCTCTACCACTGAGTTGCATCCCCAGCCCAGAGAACACATTCTTGATTGTGGAGGGCAGCCTCTAAGGTGGCTCCCAGTGGTCCCCTTCTCCTTGTATTGATGGATAATTCCTTCTGCTTGCGACAGACTGGACCTAGCGACTTGTTTCTAATTCTGAATTAGACAACAAAGGACTTTGGCTCTGTCAGGCCACCCCTCTTGCTCTCTAGGTCTTTCACCCTGATGGAAAATAGATGCCATTTGTCCTATAGAGAGTACTATGTGGCAGGGAAAAGGGGGACTCCAGTCAATAAATATGAGGACATAAGGCCTTTTGCCCAACAACTCATAAGGAAACTAATGTTGTCAGCAATCTCTGAGGGCACTTGGGAACAGGTTCTTCTCCAGTCTGACCTAGAGATGACATCAGATATGGTTGTAGCCTTGTTGGAAGCCTTGTAAGAGACCTGATCCAAACGACCTACTCTGGCTATGCCCAAAATTCCTGACCCACAGAAACTGAGATCATGTTTGTGTCCTTAAACCATTCAATTCTGGTATAATTTATTACCTAGTTTTAAGCTGTTAAATTTGGGGGGAAGTTTGCCTCACAGCAATATGTAACACTAATTTTAACAATATAATAATTCATGCATTGAATTTAATTGAATTCTTTTTTCCTACCCTTTGAGGAAACAATGAGTTTCTAACAATTTGCCTTTGATTTTGAAAAGGATTTGATGTTAGGTTACTATGAAAATTGTTTAGTGGCTAACATCATTCTTCTGGGCTGTCTGGATTTGCTCCAAAACACTGGGGAAGTTGTTGAATCTATCTGATCCTCCGTGTTCTCATCTGTAAAGGAATCTACCTACACTAACCTACCTCATAGGATTTTGCTTGTTTTTTAAAGAGAGAGTGAAAATGAAACAAAATGTTCAGTACCTAGGAGATATTTAGAAAGTATTCTGTATTATGGCTTAATTACATTTTTTTTTTTTTGTATATGTAAACACAGGTCTGTTCAGGGAGAGAAAATTCAGTACTGTTTTGAGATGGTAAACTTCTGATAGGCAAAGTGGAGATTTATTAGGCGAAATAAAGAGAATGTTAGCATAAGAATTAGGAGACTTGAATTTTATTTTCTCTTTAGTTCTTAGTTTCTTAATTGAAAAAAAACTGAGGCATTAGCTATAAAACTATGTTATATTTCAATCTATTTTGTAAGTCACCAAAGTCTGCATAAAACAATTTCATCTACATCATGCATGTCATATTAGTAAGACCAAAAGAATACTAATTTTATTTCATATTTTCCATTCATTGGACTTCTCTTTTCTTTACCTCTTCTCTTTCTTCCTCTTCTATGCAGTCCTTTTTAACAAAGGAGATTGATGATGGGCTCCAAATGATGTTGTTCTATTCCCTTGATAATCAAAGAACTCTCATTAAAACTAGAAATAATGACACCCTGAATGCCAGGAATAGGTCTAGGGACAGCAGTAAAATACATTCTAAAATCTTTTGCAAGATGCAAAAGTCATCTGAGTACATAATAATAGCAGACGTGTAATGTCTTAAAATAGAAGCCAAGTTACAATGATTTATACTATATGTTTCTCAAATCCTTTGGGTGACATGAGCCCTTTTCCTGTCACATTTCTGAAGAGATAATTGCAGGAAATACTGTAAACAGTTGAACATTCACAGGTCATATTGAGAAATGTTTATAGATATTGACAGCTAAATACAACACATCACAGCACCAGGCACAAAACTTTTCCCACCTCGCTTTTACAAATCAAAATTAAAAGGCCAAGTTTTGCTTTGGCAATAAAGGAATTAGAAATATTTGTTGAATGGGAAAATGAATGAATAAAGAATGCTATCTAAGATTATGGGTTTGTATGACATATTTGAGATAATATTAATAACCATTTTAATTTTTCTTTAATGAACTTTAAGGTTCTATGTGTTAACCCTTTAGATTTCAAAATTAAATAACAGTTTACTCACAATAGGGAAAAGATTTCTCTAAGTTCTTTACTAGATAGAAATTTTTTCATATTTATTATCTAATAGTCATGCAATGTTGGTATCAAACTCTTTTAAGCTGAAAAACTTACACAATTTATTAAAAAATAAAAATTAATTTATTAAGCCAGTGTAGTGATGCACACCTGTAATCCCAGCAGCTAAGGAGGCTGAGACAGGGGGATTAAAAATTCAAAGCCAGCCTCAGCAACAGGGAGGCCCTAAGCAACTCAGTGAGATCCTGTCTCTAAATAAAATACAAAATAGGGCTGAGTATGTGGCTCTGTGGCCGAATGCCACTGGGTTCAATCCCTAGTACCTCCCCCCAACAAATTAATTTATTGAAATCTTAAATAATAGAAATGTCTACTGGGAAGTAGCTGCAAATAAGCAAAAGCTCTAAATAAAGGATATTTTCTAGCTGAGGCTATATAATGTAATACTTTGGGCAAAGTGGAAAAAAATAAACTTTATTTACTTTTATTGGTCACAAGAAAAATTTACACGTACATGAAGAGAAAGATCTTCCTAAGAAAAAAGGCTGACTTCTCAATCTTTGCTTGTTAGTACCTTAAACATATATAGTCTGGATATAATTATTTAAGTTTTCCTTTAAAATAAAAATTGGTGTGTGGTTGGTGTCTGTACATATACACACTTGTCAGTTTATAGGTAGAACAAAATTGCTGATATTTTTAATTTAATTACCTTACTTAGCTATCCAAAAGTTTTGGAAATCTTTTTTTCCCAAAAAAATTTAATATGCATTTTAGCTATATACTTCCCTTCTAATGGGACTTTTTTTTTTTTTTTGCACAGTTTGGTTTCACCTCTATTCATATAATTCATATCTTCTATTTATTATTTATAGAATTGTCCTTTACTTTGCAACCAAAAATGTATATTGATCTCTGTGAATGTTGATTTATTATTTGGAAAGCCATTTGTGCCCTTGTTCTTGTACCTTAAGGATGATAATTTAACAAATATTTTGGCATCTAAAAAGAAAGATTTGAATCAGAAATGTCTTTATATAAATGATGCAAACTTATGGGGCAGGGAGGTGCATGTCTGTAATCTCAGTTGCTTTCAAGACTAAAGCAGGAAGATTAAACGTTTGAGGGCAGCCTGGGAAATGTAGTGAGACCCTGTCTCAAAAAAAAAGAAAGAAAGGAAAAAAAAAACTTGCCTAAAATATTTATTATTGTTCAAATCAAAATAAGTGTTCAATAAATGCCTTGTAAATGAAAGTGATAATGGTGAAGAGAGAAGAAGAGGAGGAAGGGGAGGCAAAAGGACAAAATGCTGGTGGTTCAGGAGTCAGAGTAAAGGTTAAAGTCTTCCCAATGGCCTGCAGGTCCCCAAATGTCTTGCACCACTATCGCATTCCACAAGTGTAATCTGTCTCCTCTGATTCATCCCCCTTCACTCCCCCTGCATGGCCTCTTCCTGCACCAGTTGTCTTCTTGCTACTCCTTGAATGTATCAGATACCCTCCTGCCTTAGGGATCTCACAGAAGCTCTTTGCTTCAACACATATTTTTGGATTGATGATAATAAGAAAACTGTAGAAATATCCTCCTAAACTCGAATTCGAGGTACATGCCTGTAATCCCCACTATTCAGGAGGCTCAGGCAGGAGTACCTGAAATTCGGAATCTGATCTCTATGATGCCTTGGTCAGACTATGGCTCAAAATAAAATAAAAAGGGCTGGGGGTATTGTTCACTGGTAGGGCACCCCTGTGTTTAATCTTTATTACTGAAAAAACAAAACAAAATAAAAGCATAAAAAGGGCTAGGGATGTGGCTTCATAGTTAAGCACCCCTGGGTTCAATCCCCAGTACAAAAAAAAAAAAAAAAAAAAAAAGTAGAAGAAGAAGAAGGAGGAAGAGAAATATAGGCTGTAGCCTACTGGGTACAGACTATAGAATATTGAGCTCTAGACCACTATTGAACAGGACACAATACAAAGCATTTTATATGTCTTAGCTCAATCCCCACAGCAATCCTGTAAAACGGATGGTATTATTTTTCCATTTTACAGATAAGGAAAATGAAACACAGCAAGGTTGAATAGCTTAACACACATGGACGGCAAGCCAGACAACTGGAACTTTAACTCGCGTGTCTGGCTCCAGTCTGTGTTCTTGACCATCCTCAATACTGGTGTCCATTGTAATAATCTGTCACAATACCTGTACTCTGAAAGGCTTTCCTCATTAGCTTGTTCATTCACCAAGCATTTGCCAACATCCTACTGTCTTCCCAGCACTGTTGAGCATTGTGTGCACAGGGCCACTGCCAGCCTCTAAGGTGTCTTTGTTTGAATTAGAAAAGGGTGTCTCTTCTTCAAGCCCCTTTACTTTCTTATTATAAAATTTTTGTAATACTTGGATCTATTAAGAGCAAGACATGGTTGGGGATGTAGCTCAGCGGCAGGGCACTGGCCTGGCATGTGTGAGGCCCTGACTTCAATCCCCAGCACTGAAAAAAGAAAAGCAAGATATTTCATTGCTATTACTGAGAAATTGTCATAATACATACACAAATTTATTTGTAAATCCAAACATAGACTAAATGAAAGGCCAGAATATTAAGGATGCTTATGACATCAATAATGATCCTTAGATGTAGTGCCCTTGTAAAGGGCAGGACTTGGAGAGCTGCACATTCTGCCTCTGGGTGAGACAAATAAAAGATAATCAAGCATTGTTCCCCAGAGCAGGTTAGAAAACCCTTTTTTTCTTCAAGACTTATTGCAGTATTATTGATACACGCAATATCAACCCATATAAACTCAGAAATGATGAAAATTATTTTAACAATAATAGTTGTAGGGGCATATTCCTGCCATTGTTTAGAGATCACCTCTTATTCTTATCAATTCTATTCAGTTCAAAAATGCATATCAAATTCTGAACAAGTGCAGAACTAGGTAGTGGGGAATATTAAAGGATTATGAACCATAGCCTATTGAGCACAGACCGTATACTGAAATACACTAGAGCACTGTTGAAATATACATGATACCAATTCTTCATAGTGTTTATATCCATCACAACTGACAATCAGTCACCTACTTAGAAGAGTTTTCACCCTTTCACAGAGATTAGAGTATGCCTATTCCATTAGTTTTATATTAATTAGCACTTACTCTCAAGAGATTTTAAAGTATCACTGGTTATTAATTCCACCTTTACAAATAAAGAAAAGAAAGTTCAGAGATGGTATTGGTAGGGCTAGGTTCAAACTCAGCAATTTCTGACCCCAAAGCCTCCCATGTCAGGCTGACTCTCCATACATGGTAGAAACATGACTAACTCCAACAGTTTTTGCAGACTGGCAAACAAATTGGGGGTGAAGATCACTCAAGTGAGAGAAAGCACACAACCAGAATTTTAAAGGAGCAAAGATTTGTCCTGTGCCAGACTCCAACTTGCTAATACCTGCCCCAGATGAGGCACAATTCCTTATTGTTTGGCAGCCAATTCAAATGCCTGAACTCTGAACTGCAATTTCAAATGCATGACACACTCCAAGAATTTGTTTCAAGGTTCATTATATTGCTTTTCTTCTCCATCTGTACTTGCTTTTAGGCTTAGATACAGTGCTTTTGAAAGGGTAATTTGAAAATATCAAGGGATCAGAAATAAGAATAACTGAGAGTTAACTGGGTGCCAGGGACTATGATAACCATTTTATTATATTAATAAATTCATTTAAGAAGTGAGAATCAGGCCAGGCATGGTGGCACACGCCTGTAATTCTTGTGGCTTGGGAGGCTGAGACAGGAGAATGGCAAGTTTGAGGCCAGCCTCAGCAATTCAGAGAGGTCTTAAGCAATTTAATGAAACTATCTCAAAATTTAAAAAAAAAAAAAAAAAAGGGCTGGGAAAATGGGAACATGATTCAGTGGTAAAGCATCTCTGGGTTTAAATTTAAACCTCTAATTCCCAGTTTAAAAAAAAAAATGAGGATTTGGCTTCTTTTTTTTTTTCTTTTTGGTCAGAACAAATTTTAAGAAGTTAGGCCAAATATCCGGAACTGAAAGAAGCCTGGGTGAAGGAATGAGTACAAAGGAATCTTTGCAAACTCTCTCAGGTTGCAACATGGCCTTGAAGGCATTGTCAACAAACCAGTGCGTGAGACATTTCAGCAAAGTAATAAGTGAATATATTCTTATAAAAGGTGTTATAATTTTAACATAGTTTCTACATTCAAAGGCCCATAATAGTTTACTTATTCATGTTATCTATAAATGTCTAATATAAAAAATAACTTGCTTCGGTTATTATCACAAGAAATTATCACTTCCTTTTAGGTGGTGAAAATAGTTTTTAAATGTTTGTTCTTATTTCCTTTCAAAGCCTGTGTGCAATGGCACACACCTGTAATCCTAGCCACTGGAGAGCCTGAGGCATGAGGACCACCCATTCAAGGCCATCACGGACAACTTAGTGAGACCCGGTCTCAAAAAAAAAAAAAAAAAAAAAAAAATGTGAAGGGCTGGGGATGTGGCTTGGTAGTAAAGCACTTCTGAGTTCAATTCCATTATCAAAAATAAAATAAAACAAAACCCTTGTGCCATGTTCTGATTTCCTTATGCCATTACAAACTGGGTTGGGTCAGGGGGGGTGCAAAAAAGACACAGTGTTAATTAAAAATGTCATTGTTGTAAATAACCCAGACCCTAGACAAGATGTTTCATTACATGATCAGTACAATGTCAGGCAGCACAGTGTGCCCACCGGAGAATAGAGGAGCACCAAGTTCAGTCTGAGGTGATCAGGGAGGACTTCTCAAAGAAGGTGACAATATTCTGAGATCATAAAGAAAATAATACTAATGAGGGGGAAAGGCAGGACAGGTGACGGGAACTATATAACCTAGACCTTGAATCCAGCAGCAAGAGCTGTCTGTTTGTTTGGGGAACTTCAAATATTTCGTCATGGTTAGACGAATTGTGAGATCTTGACTGGTGAGACTAGAGGAACAAGCTGGAGGCAACTCAAAAACAGCACTCCCCCGATATTTGTTTTGGATGCTGACAAAGTCATTTGTGACAGGATCACAGCCGGAATCCCTGAAGGTGTGGCTGAAAAGAAAGTGTCTACATGGACCAGTCACTATGACAAACACCAACTGCCTCTCACAGAGGACAAAAACAGAGGGGATATTCTCATTACTATTTAATCCAGGGAGAAGCATAGCATGGGCGAAGAATCCCAGTGTCATGTTTCTGAACCTGTCTGCTGTCATCATCAGATAATTAGGAGGGAGGTGGAATCTGGTCAGTAGAAGAATATCTTCCATATTTTCCAAACTTGTTTGGATATTTGCTAAGTGACCTATAGAGGCACATAACCCACTTCTTATAAACTACCTAACCAAAATTGCTTCTGTTATTTGCATTTTGCAAATTAAGCATCATCTGAAAGTATATATCCCCTTGCAAGCAGCTTTTGCTTCTCTCCACCTTTCCTGGCTCTAAAAACATTTCCCCAATACGAGCTAGGTACTGAACTTTGAAGAAGAGTCCACTGTAATAACAGTAAAGTTTAATGATGCATAACTTTGAGAGACTGACAAATTCCCAGCCAAAGTATTGATTCTTGCAGAATTTATGAAGCACATGCTGTATTCTGTGTCATTATGGTCCATTTTTGGCTGAAAGAATCATGTAAAATAGATTTTTAAATGAGTGGTAATAGCCAGACATAAAGAAGGTATTGATGTGTGTCATGAAGGGTGAAATAGCATGCCAGATTAAGGCATATAACAAATCAAAAACAACAGTACCCTCTACCACTACAAATGTAAATTTGCATTTCCTTTTAATCACCCCTTCTATTTACCATTTTGCACATTTACAATTTGCTTTTTACTCTTCTAAAGAGCATTAAAGATGTGTAAAATTTTTGCATAGTTTCAAATACTGCTTTGGAAGATGCTAACAGTTCAGAAACTGCTTAAATTTGGCAAAGTAATTTGCCTTTTTTTTTTTTTTTTAACTTGCTCTTACGTGTAAATCATGGCCCTTGAAAATAATGCTAAACACTTATGATCTAATCTTTATTACATGCATATAAATGGCATATGTAGTGGATCAAAATGTGGTATTTAATGGTTAATATCAAACCATAAATAATTATCAATTTAACAATTTTTAAATAAAATGAAATTTTATTTCTTTTTCAGAGCATTAAAAATTTATTTTTCTTTATAACTTTAAGCTAAATTCTTTTCTGTCCCCAAATGGTCTCATGGAAGATGTATCTATATCTATCTTGTTTTGAAAACGTATGGAATTTATTTCTCTGGTTCTCAGCTGACTGCTTTTGCCCTGTTCATCTTAATGCCTGCTATGAATTAGTTTCTCAAAAAACAATTGAAATGTAAGTCTTCCCCCCCACCCCCAGTTGACATTTGTTTTGACACGCTGGGGGAAAAGAGTGGCTTTCAAAAATAGTAATTTAAACTTTGATTTTATGCTTCACTTTAGAATACATGTTTATTAAATGCATATCTCACCGACAGAGTGATCAATAGAGATTGTGTAGTACATTATAAGGAAACCATGTCTGAGATTATTAGAAAAATTAAATGCCTTTGGTTTTGCTTACTTGAGCAATATGTGAAAATTAACAGTTTAAATCCTCTCTTGCATCTGGGCAGACATGGCTTTAGTCGGTGTTGTTACTGGGGTCTTTTTCTTTTTTTTTTAACTCTAAGCAAAGCTACTTTTACCTTATCTGACCAGAATTCATGCAATAAACATCAAATTACCTGAAATCCTAATTTTGAAGACTAACATTTATAGAAAGAGATCCTCACTGAAATGGGAAGTGGAGGGGAAAGGAAACTGATTGAGTGGCTGTGGCTTTCTTTGAAAAGCAGTGCTGTATTCCCATCACATTCCAAAAACCTTTTTTAGAGCTGGGAAGAGAGGTCACCCGGTCTAAGTGTGCTGGGGACCAATGGATCCCACACACAAATACATCTTCCACATACTGGGAAACCCCATGAGAATCAGCTAAATCCTTCTTGGAACAGCTGCTTTTCAACAATTCAAGAGTTTATCAGACTAATAAAAAAAGTAACTTGGCAGGAAGAAAAAGGCTGAGACTCTCAACAGACTCTTCTAGGGCCTAGTGGAGCTTGAAGAACTCTTCAAGGTCTTAGTCAATAGTGAACAGAGGAGTCTAAACTAGCACGTTTGTCTATACCACAAACAAGCTGCTCAGAGACTGGAGAGAGGTCTGTCTTCACACAGACATTTTTCCCAGGCCAAATGCTTGCAAATTCAAAAAAGCTAGGCCAATTAAAGGACAGATTAAAGGTCAGAGACCAGGAAAGTGAGTCCCTACCTCCAGTACAGTATTGGACAAGCAGTGCACACAAATACTGCAGTCAACCTGAGCACATTTCAACTCAGGGTATTTATTTCTGTGGGCTTTTTTTTTTTTTAGAACAACTTTTTGATCGGAGTGCTAGAAGAACTGATATATATTTTTTAAAAAAGCACCTTCATTAAATCATATTCATATCTTTTGTGTGTATTTTCTTTTTTGCAGTGCTGTACATTGAAATACTAAAACCAGAGCCTTGTACAACTCTCTATCTATAAGTCATATTCCTAATATTCCTAGTCTAAGAACCAATATTTTATAAACTTATGTACCTCAGATTTTTTTTTTTTTAAACCAGAGATTGAACCCAGGGCACTTAACCACTGAGCCACACCCTCATCCCTTTTTATATTTTATTTTGAGACAGGGTCTTACTAACTTACTTAGGGTCTTGCTAATTTGGTGAGGCTGGCTTTGAACTTTTGAGCCTCCTGCCTCAGCCTCCCCAACCACTGGGGTTATAGGCCTGTGACTATCCCCAGATTCAGAAATATTTTTTAAAGTAGTCATATTCAAAGATATTTGAAATTACAAACTGTCAGTTTACACTTCAATCTTAATTTCCTGGGCTTTTTCCCCCCAATCAGACCCAGCATTTGTTAGACACTATAGGCAGAATATACACATACGATTTGTACATAAGTGCACATAATTGTAGCATTTGGTTCTGACAAACTAGTTTTACTAAAATGGAAGATTTAATAGATAAAATGAGGAAATATGTCAATGTAATAGCATATTAGATTTTGCAAATGAGCTATTCCTAAAGCAACACGAACTGCTTTGCTTTTATATTTCCAAAATCATTTCCTCACTTGACAACTAACATTCAGAATCTGTCTTTGATCTTGGAGGACTTGTACAAATCAAAGTATAATAAATCCTTACAGTTAGTGACTCAAAGTGATACTCAGACTAAAGATGTCTTCTGACAGAGTCCTTGGCCTATTGGATATACAGACCTTCCACAAGACTTGATGTCAGAGCTAGCTATGGGCAGGCTTGGGAAAAGGCAAACTGTGATCAGGACTTTCATGGCTGCTCTGTGCCCCATTTCCCACCAAGTGTCAGGGGTCCCCAAATTTTAGTTGTCATTTATTGAGAATTTATTATGTGCTGCATGTCATTATATATGTTATTTTTGATCTCTACAGCAACTTGCAGGATCATTACTTTATTCCTTTTGCACAGCAAATGAGACTTGATAAATCCAAATTCGCCTTCTAAGGGGCAGAGCTGGTTTTCAAACTTGGGTCTGAATTTGAAGCCCCCCCTCCCCGTCCCCCTTCCCCAAACCCATGACATCATTATGTCTCACAAAGCCTGAGGCTTCCCTGTGGAGTTCACACCCAAACTTGTTCTTCCTGTTTTGACTCTTTCCAGATTCCCCTCCTGGATCTTTGACTTGGGACACTAATCTGAATATAGGCCATATTGAATGAATGGTTGGTTTGTTTGTGTCAGTTTCAGTGCGGGGGAGGGCGAGGATATGGGAAGCATACAGGGTCCCACTTTATTAGCTTTTGTTATTGGAATTCTATTTACTTTTTGGAAATGATACTTTCACCCTGAGGAGTTGTTACAGGATAAATCTCAAGCAGCCTGGCATATTGTTGATCAGGCAGACAACACGACTGCCAATTTGGCCTGCTGTTAAGATTAGCCATTTGTGTTGTGAAAACTCCTGTTAGCTTCTTGGAGATACAAAGCATGTGAGAAGAAATTGTCTTTATTTTGCTTTATGAATATCTGCCATTTGATTTTTTTTTTTTCACTTTACAACATAAGCTGACATCTCTTGGGCTTATAACAGAATTTTTCCATTACGAGTAAGTCCCCCAAAACACACTTGGTTGGGAGAGTGGCCCAGTGATGTGTCGAAAATCACTAGAAATCAATTTCCATTAAAGACTCAGCTCTAAAATTTACTATGTAACTTAGGGCAAGCCACTTAACCTCGAAGACTTCATATATAAAATGGCCATCATAAGGATCAAATGAGATCTAATGTTTACAAAAAAAGGCTTTACAAATTGTTAAGAATTACAATATAAGGTCTCTTCTGCTCATCATTTTTAATTCAATTCATTTCTTCCCGAGCAGAAATCTCTAAATCTATGGCATTGACATGCATCTTCCATATGTGATCTATCTTTTTGACTCTTCCCTAAAAAGGGAGAACTAATACTTCTTGGATTCTCCTTGTAATTTACCTCTGCTCTGCCAACAATCAATATATCATGAGCTTCAAACATTCTCTCCTCAGCTTTCCTACTCCTTACTAAATAACAGTTCCTTGAGTTACTAGGTAGTGAGGGTATTTATATCAAATCCTTATCTCCCCAAAAGTTGCTCTTTTTGGAATTTTTCCCCTCTTCAATCAGTTAGTAGTTTATCTTTTATAATCATTGATTACTACTTCTAGGCTGTCTACTTGACACAGAGGCAGGGAGAAATAACCATAAGAGGATTGATAAATGAAGAAACCTCTCTGTTCCTTTCTTCCCATCTGCTGCTCAGGTGGGGTAACAGGTACCTCTCAAGCTCATTAATCAGATTTTTTTTTCTATCTGTGAAAAGTACCGTAGTGCCCCCTGCAGGTTACATGAGTTTCTCCTCCCATAATCTTGTTGACATATTTTTTCTTAATCCTCTCCTGAAGCTGCTGGTGCCTGAGTGTTTTTCAATAAAACTGGATTCCAGGAAGACTGCTCATTTGTGGTATTCTCTGGTGTGTTCTTATCTAATGAGGATGTTTGAAGAAAATCACTCTAATGTGGTGATTTGAATCTTGTTTGCAATTTGAGGGTAAGAATTGATCCCATGTATTTGGTTTAACAGTAACTATGAGACCATTGACAAACATGTACAGGTGAGAAATCTGAGGTCTAAAATGGCCAACTAATTTTAAGATTCTAAAATCATCCTGTGGTAGGTGCAGAACCAGAATTCAGGTTTCCCAGCACCTACTCAAACATTCTTTCCTTTACTTTGTTCCATATTTTCGAAGGCTTCTGTTTTGTTCTCCAGTTACGTATCTTAAAAACCTACCCCCAATGAAAGCTCCTAATGTCATCCATTTGGCTTCAGTAGGTAACTGATGAATTAGATCTTCCAGGGTGTCACAAAGATCTGCTTAGTGATACTGATCCAATTTGTAACCACATCCTGGTGCCAGTTGCAAATGTTTTAGAGGTCAAAGGTATAATTTAGTGAGAATTAGAAAGTGCCATAAACATGGGAGAGGGCTCTTTACTTGATTGATTTGAAAGTGGCCCAAAGCAAAGCACACAACCCTGTAATGAGCCCTGGGGTGGAAAGGCAGAAGTTGTGGGGGTTTTCTAAGTTTTATGATCTGGAAATTCTTTAACACCTTTGAACCTTTCATTTCCTGAAATGTCATTCATTCATCCCCAAGTTATTAATTGACTTTATCAACCCTGACTTCATCTTGCTTATTTCAAAATGCAGAATGTCCAATGACTCAGATCGTTTTTTCATCCAAGAATTGGGAGTTTATGAAAATCTATTTTGAAACGACTTAGAGATTTGGAGCACAATTTTGAAGGAACCAAACCAATATGGAATTTTTATATAAATCCTTGGAGAAAAATTAAAATCCCGAGATATAGTTATGTCCCATAGATCAAAATTAGAGGTATACATACTGTAGTTAGCTACAATTTCTAAGAAGCTAACTTAAGAAGATGTTTTGAAACTACTAACAAGTGGCAAGTCCTTGCACTACAAATCTATTTGTTCTGTTTAGAATTTCTTCCTTCTACGTGATTTTGAACTACTTAACAGTCTTTAATTGACATTTTACTCACTATTTCACTTGTTTCAAGTCTTTCATACCCAAGCTCTCCCAATTACAACTTGTTCATGAAGAATTACCTTAGCCTGATTTCCAAATGGCCAAATACTTTGATGTAATTTCTACTTGAATTTGTGATTTTGAAGCTAGAACAGCATTTTTCAACTATCAATTATGGCCCTTCTGTAGGTCATGAAACCAATTTTGTTGATTGTGACCAGCATCAAAAAGGAAAAGAGAAAAAAGGAAAGAAATTGAGTGCAAGTTTTTGTTACGTGAAACTCCTTAGTTATGTGTGTATTTAGAATGTGGTGTAAATTGAATTTCTCAAATGAATTGTAGTCAAAATGAAAAACACTATTCTAGACAGCAGTGGATAAGACAAAGAACCCCTTCCTTCCTGCCTGTGCAAATCATTCTGTGCCTTGGTTTTATTCTGTGTGTATGATAACTTTCAAAATAGGGTTGTTGTAAGAATTAAGTAAAAAAATAAGTTGCTGCATGCTACCTGATATAGTTCTAATGAACCTAGTATTGTTATTTTAGTGGGAGTATAATGAGAATTATTTGAAATCATTTGAAATAACAGATCAAAGTACTGACACTTATCCCTTAAATCAAGTTCCCTCTTTGCAAACTTCCACCTCTTAAGCATATAGCCCCTGGGAAGGAGAAGCTGGGCATTCCCAAGATTAGAACAAAGATGCCATTGATCAGTTTTGAATCTCAAAAGCTGGCTCCTTTGACTTCTTTTCCAAGACAATAGTCATGAAATTTGGGTTATAAGAAAGAAAAGGATTTTCTAAATTCCTTTATTTCTTCTTTAACTATTGAGAAGCTGGCCAGACAAACAATACTGGAGAGGCATAAAAGACAGAAAGTGCAGGGAAAGTTGGGAAATTCCTCTCAGTTCCCACTGGAGTCTGGGTGGAAAACAGAGGTAGGCGAGCTTGCATTTCTCTTCTCTTCACCAGCCCCTGGTGGGAAGGGTGGTTGAGTGGGAGAGAAGTGTAGAGATGTTCTGGAGAAGATGAGGGGACTGTTGAAGGGAAAGGTCTTCTGCCTTTCCAAGGCGACTTTATAAGTTATCTTTCTAAAGATTTTTCTTTTCTTTTTCTTTCTTTCTTTCTTTTTTCTTTCTTTCTTTTTTTTTTTTTTTTTTAAGAAAGATCTGAATTGATGCACCTCTGAGTCTTGCTTAGCTCTTCTATGGGGCGTTAGCTATCCAGAAGTCCTCAGTGACTGTGGAATGAAGGATCTGGCTGGAAGTAGATGAAGAATGCACCTGGTAACTTTGCCATTAGCTGTAGTCTAAAGGGAATAGAGAAAGTCTCTGTAGACAAAGGTCTAGTTGAGAATTTCAGTCATGTGTTAGGGAATACATTATTGTTAGCAAAAGTAAAGATAGGGGCCACACAGCACGGGGAGATGGCCAGAGCCCTGTCAAAGTTCAGTGAACAAAGTGAGTGTATCTTAAAGGCAGATTCCAGAAGGCCCAAGGAGGAACAAGTCACTCCTGAGATTTATCAACTCTGGGCCTAGGCCAGGCCAGGCCAGGCCAGGCCAGCTTAGAGCTCATCTCATGGCCTCCAGGACTCTGCCTCCCCTTGGGTATATAAAAAGAATTTAGCCTCTTTACTTTTTCTTGTAAATTCCCTCTGGGTGGCTAAAAGCAGGATTAAGGACATGGCATCTGCCTCCATTTTGTATCCATATTCTTTGCTCTCAGTCACCCTGGATTCCAGGAACCAGGCCTGATCTCATAAACATAGTGTGATGAGTTGAAGTTACCCTCCAGGCAACAGCAACTTTCTTATCAGGGACAAGGCAGCCTGACCAATCCTGAGATAATGATGGGCAGAACACAACACATCAAGATCACCAGCTTTGGCAGCTATGCAATCCCTCTGGCCAGGCTAACACCCCCCACCACTACCATTGCTCCCATTTCTCTTTCTGAAAAACCTCAAAGTCATTGTTGGCCCCTTAAAGATACAGCTAAGGCCACGGGTCCCCTTCCTGGTACAGCTACACTGATTCAGATTTCTTTCCTGTTTTCCACAGTTTCCTTTTCTGTGGGGTTTTTGGGGCAAGTGGCCAGACATGATTTGTTGGATCCCCAGAGTCAGGCCTCAGGCCTAGGATTCTGGTAAGTGTTACACATGCCTCAATCATCCACGTAAATCTAGGTTTTGGGGGCGGAGGGACAGAAACCTGATAAGTTTTTTTTTTTGACTCATCAAAGCAGAAAATATGTTGCATAAAATAAGAATGAATCAATAATTTAACCGAAATGCAAATCAAAACCACCCTAAGATACCATCTCACTCCAGTAAGATTGGCAGCCATTAGGAAGTAAAACAACAACATGTGCTGGCGAGGATGTGGGGAAAAGGGTACTCTTGTACATTGCTGGTGGGACTGCAAATTGGTGCAGCCAATTTGGAAAGCAGTATGGAGATTTCTTGGAAAGCTCGGAATGGAACCACCATTTGATCCAGCTATTCCCCTTCTTGGTCTATTCCCTAAAGACCTAAAAAGAGCACACTATAGGGACACTGCTACATCGATGTTCATAGCAGCACAATTCACAATAGCAAGACTGTGGAACCAACCTAGATGCCCTTCAATAGACGAATGGATAAAAAAAAATGTGGCATTTATACACGATGGAGTATTACTCTGCATTAAGAAATGACAAAATCATAGAATTTGGAGGGAAATGGATGGCATTAGAGCAGATTATGCTAAGTGAAGCTAGCCAATCCCTTAAAAACAAATGCCAAATGTCTTCTTTGATATTAGGAGAGTAACTAAGAACAGAGTAGGGACGAAGAGCATGAGAAGAAGATTAACATTAAACAGGGATGAGAGGTGGGAGGGAAAGGGAGAGAGAAGGGAAATTGCATGTAAATGGAAGGAGACCCTCAGGGGTATACAAAATTACATACAAGAGGAAGTGAGGGGAAAGGAGGAAAAATATAAGGGGGAGAAATGAATTACAGTAGAGGGGGTAGAGAGAGAAGAGGGGAGGGGAGGGGGGAGGGGGGATAGTAGAGGATAGGAAAGGCAGCAGAATACAACAGTCACCAGAATGGCAATATGTAAATCAATGGTTGTGCAACTGATGTGATTCTGCAATCTGTATATGGGGTAAAAATGGGAGCTCATATCCCACTTGAATCAAAGTGTGAAATATGATATATCAAGAACTATGTAATGTTTTGAACAACCTACAATAAAAATTAATTTTAAAAAAAATAAATAATTTAACCGAAATAACTTCTGTGCTACTTGGTGGGTGTGGGGTTGTGAAGAATAAGTTCTATCAGTTAAAAAGAAATAAACTCCACGTCTTTTTTTTTTTTTTTTTTTTTTTTAATTCTGAGAGGGGTCTCACCAAATTGCTGAGGGTGACCTTGAACCTGAAATCTTCCTTCCTCAGCCTCTGGTGTCACTGGGATTACAAAAGTGTGCCACCTGCCCAGCTTGAATAATAACTCATTAGATACAAATTAGCAACAATATAATTTTAAAGTCTCTACCCAAGATCCTCAGGTATTGAGCCAATCCTAAATGAATATTCAAAAAGGAAAAAAGGGGGAAGCCAGCTTCTGGGTTTGCCAGATCCAAAGTGCTGGGCAGGAAAAGAATGGTAAAATTTTAAAGTTCACAGAGAATTTTTCTGCTGTGCTAGTCACAAATCAAATTCAACTATAATTTTTGCATCTTAAGCTTTAGAGGGTTTTCCCTTCCTTGTAACTAGAGGCCAGGTGATAGTGGTTAACATGAAACAAGAAAAGGTGTAGGAAGAGGGATCTTCTATTTTTGTAGGTACCAATCTATGCAGAGCTATTCTTCCCTGCAAACAGTAGTAGAAAAAGCTGTTAAGGCATGTTCAAGTCAAGAAGGACAGAGGACTCACTGCCTGAGTTGACCCACCATCATACAGGGATGGCCAGAGCCATGTCAGTGTCTGATTGCTCTTCCCATAGCAGAGAAGACAGGATGGCATAGTGGAGAGAATTTTTGTTTGTTTGTTTTGGTGCCAGGGATTGAACCCTGGGGCCTTAACCACTGACCCACATCCCCAGCCCTTTTTGTTATTTTTTGAGACAGGGCCTCACTAAGTTGTTTAGGTCTTTACTAAGTTGCTGAGGCTGGCTTTGAACTTGTGATCCTCCTGCTTCAGCCTCTGGAGCTGCTTGGATTATAGGAGTGTGCCAGGATGGTGCCCAGTGAGAATTGGTCTTTATTGATAGTGGGGTTGGAACTTTTTTCTCCAATTAGATAAAACTAGCCTCTCTCCAGGTCCAGCATTACTATTATTAGCTACATGAATTTGGGCAAATTACTTAATCTTTCTAACCTTAGTCTCCTGTGTGAGAAATGGGTTAACAACTTCAGCTTATTATAAGACAGACTGTTGAAATTTAAACAGTTCCTGTAAAGCATAGATCTCAGTTTCTAGAACTTAGAAGTTCATTAGAAGTCAGATTATTTTATCTTCCTAGACAGTTTGAATTCTGCTACTGATATGATGTTGAGTAAAATGTTTGCTTTTTGAAACTCCATTTCTATGTGGAAAGTAGAACTATGCTTAGGGATTAGCTCAGTGGTCTAGCATTTGCTTACCTTGCACAAGACCTGGGTTAGATTCCAACCACCACAGGAAGAATAAGTGGGCCCAACTCAAATTATATGAGATGCTTTAGATATTATTTAAAAAGACATGTCAAGCTCTCCTCTTTATCCTCTTCCTCCCTCTTATCTTCTGGTCAATATGAAAGATATTAGGAGAGGAAACAAGTGATGCATTTTAGCCTGTGTCTTTGTAGCATATCCGGTTTCTTGGAGAGGAGCAAGACTGAGATGACAGTAAGTGACCAAAAAAAAAAAAAAAAAAAAAAAAGAGCAGATAGATGAAAATCTGATAGAACCAGGCTTGGTGGCATGCCTGTGATCCTAGATACTCAGAAGGTTGAGGCAGACTGAGTCAGAAGTTCAAGACCAGCCAAACAATTTAGTGAGGTCCTGTCTTAAAAAATAAATAAATAAATAAATAAATAAAATTTAAAAAAAGACTGGAGATTTAAATTAGTGGTAGAGAATTTGCCTAGCATGCCTGAGGCCCTGGGTTTGATTCTCAGCATTGAAAAAAAAAAAAAAAAAAAAAGAAAGAAAGAGCATCATGTGAAGTGAAATAAAGAGTTAGTGCAGAATTAGAAATGAGAATCCTGCTGACCTCCAGGCCATTTGATACATCACTGTCAGTGTTATCTTACTAAAAATTGTGATCTTGCTTTTAAAAATGCAGTGGCTTACCATTGCTTCCCACAGAAAGTCTAATTGCATCAAAGGCCACCTCTGATAGGGTTTTGGCCTCCTCTCCAGGATTATTGGCAGTTGTCCCCCCATGTGTGCCCTTCCTAGTGGGGAAGGAGGGAAAGAAATTAATAAGAAAGTTATTATTGAAATAGAGTTGGCAGGGCTTAGGCAACTTGGCAAAAAATTAATTTCAGGTGGAGGAAGGAGAGTGATGAAATGAGAGAAAGAGAAGTCACAGATGACAGTAAGCTTTTTCTTTTTACCAGATAGTAAATTAATTCTGGCGGCAGTGAGTACAGAAAAATGCAAGCATCCCCTGACTTGACGGTCGTCAATTCTAACAACTGATGATAACATGCATCATAAATATTATAGCAGGAAAAAAAAGAAGCATTGTTCATATGACACATTTTTATTTTAAAAACAGGTATGGAAAGCTTTTACTATTTTCTTCATTCAATAAATAATGTTTGAGAACCTAATGCATGCTTGGCATTCTAGAAATTGAAGATACAACAGAATAAAATAAAATCCCTTCCTTCCTATGACTTACTTTCTAGCTGAAGGAGTCAGAAAACAAATACACTAAATTGCTTAATTCTGCAGCATGCTGGTAGATGATACAGGCAATGGCTACAAGATATAGAGGGAAAAGAGAAATCAGGGTTGCCAACTGGGTAAGGTAGAGGCTGGCATTTGGAACAGGTAGGTTGGAGAGCCAGGCATGGTGGCACATGTCTATAATCCTAGTGGAGGTTGAGACAGAAGGATCTGCAAGTTTGAAGTCAGCCTCAGCAATTTAGAAGACTATCAGCAACTTGGTGAGACCCTGTATTTTATTTTGATAATAAAAAAGGATTGGGGACAAGAAAGGTAGCAGAATTCAACAGTTACTAATAGGGCATTATGTAAAATTGTGGATGTGTAACCGATGTGATTCTGCAATCTGTATTTGGGGTAAAAATGGGAGTTCATAACCCACTTGAATCTAATGTATGAAATATGATATATCAAGAGCTTTGTAATGTTTTGAACAACCAATAAAAAAAGAAAAAAAAAGGGATTGGGGATATAACTCAGTGGTCAAGCATTCCAGGTTTAATCTCCAGGACAATAAAAACAACAACAAAAAAAAAAGATAAAAAATAGGAAGGATGGAAGGAAGGAAGATGTTTTAGTTTTTTTCACTAAAAAGTAAAGAATAAAGAAATAAAGATTAAGAATAAAGAAATAAAGAGTAAAGAATCCAATCAGAACAATTTTAGAGGATGAAAAGTTTATTTGAGAGCTCACGGTTTCAGAGGACTTAGTCCATAGAAGGCTGGCTCCATTCCCCACAGATTGAGGTGAGGCAGGACATCATGGTGGAGGGAATCAGCTCACATCATGATCAGAGAGCAAAGAGAGAAAGACTTCACACTCCAGATTCAAAATAAATACCTTGTAGCCACGCCCCCAATGGACCACTTCCTCCAGCCACACCCCATCTGCCTCTAGCCACCTCTCAGTTAATCCCACCAGGGATTCACTGATTAGGTTAAGTCTGTGGCCCGATCATTTCTCCTCCAAACCTTCTTACATGTGCTTTTGGGGAACACTTCACACCCAAACCATAACAGAAAAGGAGCAAGTTGATTGGTGAGAGTAGATCACTGAAAAGACAACATATGAAAGAATGACTTGAAGGAAGGGGAGCAAGGAGCCCTGTGACTCTCTAAGAAAGACTGTCCCGAACAGGGAGAAGAGCTGGTGTGAATATTCTCTGGTGGAAGCATGCCGGATGCACGCAGAACTCTCAATAGGCCTGTGAAGTTGAAACCTAGCAAGAAGAGGGGGATGAGTTCAGAAGGCCTTGGGGAGAGAGGTGGCAAAAGGGAGGGCTTCCAGAACACTGTGAGGAATTCTGCCTTTGTTCTGAGGAAAATGGAGACCACCATTGGGTTCCTTGTAGATTTCTAAAGGATATTGTTGATAGCATCTTGAAAACAAACAGTATGGGGTAGAGGCCAGAAGCAGGGAGATGAATTGAACTGAGGAGGCAATTGCAGGAATCCAGTGAAAAATGCTGCTGATTCCAGGTAGGGTGGCAGCAGAGGAGCCGGTGAGAAGTGGTCAGAAATAAATGTGCATTTTCAACAGGAAAACAGAAAAAAATAAGATAATACATTGTCAGTCCATTCAGGGTGCTATAGCAAAATACCACAAACTGGTGGCTTATAAATGAAGCAGATCTACTTGTCACCATCTTGGAGGTGGGGCCGTCCAAGATGAGGGCTGGCATAGTCACTGTCTGGTGAGGGTTGCTTCTTCACAGGTGGCTTACTCTTGGGCCTCTTTTATAAGGATGTGAGGATTTCAACCTAAGAATCTTTTTTTTTTTTTTTTTTTTGGTACGGGGGATTGAACCCAGGGATGCTTAACCAAAGAGCCACATCCTCAGCCCTTTTTTGAATATTTTATTTAGAGACAGGATCTCACTTACTTGTGTAGGGCTTCCCTAAGTTTCTGGCTTTGAACTCATGATCTTCCCAGGACTACAACCATGCACCACCATGCCTGGCACAACATAAGAACATTGAGGAGACACAAATGTTTAGACTATTGCATGTTCCGTTCTGTGGTCACAAGAGCTAGGGGAATACAGTCCTACTCACTATATCCCCTTTCGTTCCGTGTGTGTGTGTGTGTGTGTGTGTGTGTGTGTTGCTAGAGATTTAACCCATAACCTCACCATGCTAGGCAAACACTCTACCACTGAACCATACACCCAGCTCTTATATCCCTTTTCTTGAAAGTCAAAATAAACATTAGCATATAATTAAGGCTTTGTCAAAACCACAAAACCAAAAATGAAATAAGAAGTCTTCAACGATTTCCAATCCAGCATATTACATACCTGTTAGATAACATAAACTGCTGTTAATAGACATCTATTAAGATTTCAAACCAGCAAGAGCGTTGGCATTACTCAAGAGTCTGAGTTAGGAGGATTGAAGGATTAAGGCCAGGCTGGGCCATTTAGTGAGAACCTGTCTCAAAATAAAAAGTAATAAGGGCTGGGGATGTAGCTCAGTGGAAGAGCACTTGCCAAACATATGCAAGGCCCTGGGTTCAATCCCTAGTACTGGAAAAATTTCAATCTCTGTAACTCCTTCTCTACCCCTCTGCAAAGAAAAAATTTCCAAGTATACCAGTTTTCCATGGAACAGTGTAAGAGTTTTTGAATTAGAGAAATATGATTTTTATAACCAGTGTTATTTGCCGAGAAATAATTATTATAAAATCTGAATACTTCATTGCTGAGTTATGAATATTCTTTATGTATTTCTACTGAGCCTTGGGGTATTATTATGTGGCTATTAATGAGGAATTCAATTGCAGTAATGCCACAATTCTATTTATTGAATTGATAATCAAAATATTAGGTCACTGTATTCTGGGATTTTATGCTTCTTCCAAGGGTGGAAATGTTATACAAGTGTTATTGACCCTTCTACTCTGAAAACGTCTTGCAAATTAAGGCCTAAATGCTTAAATTATATCCTTACCCTTGCACGGGTTTGAAAAGTTGGTTCTAGATGAGAACACCCTTTTATCCTCCACTGCAGCGGTGCAAGCCAGCTGTAACCAAGCCTCGCCTAACAGTGAGAGAATATTCAGAAGCATGCCCAGTTAATTGAAACTACAGGGGGCATTTAAGTAGGCAAAGTGTTATTACTCAGTTTAAAATGTGTCCGGGATATCAGAATTACCATTCCCTACTCCTGCAGAAGGCCACAAATGCTAGGCCCCTGGCTTATTCCACTTGGGCTCTGGGGACTCAGATGGCTACACACATTACCAGCTTGGAGAACTGAGGCTACCGATGGGAATGGAAAAGTCTGATTGTTTCCAAACCTGTGGAAGGAGTGAGAACCCTCAGTCATGGCATGAATGTATTACAAGGTAGTCTTCAAAGTCAGCCATTTTTAAAATTTTCCCTTAAAGAGTCATTTAAGTTGCAAAGTCTAGTTTCTTTTATTTAGGACCTTTTAAGTCTTAGGTAAGTTATTCATGCTTTATTCTAAGATATTTTGAAAAGTTATTACTAAGAGTGTACCGATTAATTTTTAAATGAGATCATTTGCTATATTTGATCTTTTCTTATTTGAACTTAAATCAGTTTATTATAATTTCTGGAAAGCAAATAGTCTATATTTGCCATCTGTGAGTTTGTCTTACTTAGAATGAAGTGTTTGCAAAAGTGGGTGTTTGAAGAGGCCAGAGTTCAAGATTTCTGTAGGAAGGTGTGAGCGAGATCTTGGAATACACTGTCTAAATTGAGTGTTCTTTTAATCTTCCCACTACTAGCTGCAATCTGGTACATAGCCCACATCCAAGACCTGGCCTAAATAAGGAAAAATATGACATGTGGAAAAGAAACAAATACCTATTTCAACAATGGTCACTTTGTGGTTATTGGGACAGAAAAATCAGGCTGTAAATATTAGATAATAAGAATGAGCTATAATGCAACACAAATATCTGATCATCAGATTTCTATACCTTCTCCTACTAACCCAAAGAAATACATGACCTTTTTTTATAAGGTGCCAAAAAGGCCCTGTGAAATTATTCACATGGGTTCCTTTATGTTATGTTAGTTGTTCCTCCCTCCAAATTGTGAGTTTCCATAGAGCAGGCACAACACATCACTATTCTCTATGCTTCCATGGTGGATAAGACCTGGTGGTGTGATTTTTCATGGATTGTATATAACTTTAAGTGTATAACTCAACTTTTAAAATTACACTTTATGCAAGTACACATGTTCCAGGAGTTATAATGGAGTCACTTGTGTTCCTAATAAACCCCTCATAAAGTGAAAAAACAAATCCCAAATTTTTCAAAAGTTGGGGACTATATGGGGCTGAGGATATAGCTCAGTTGGTAGAGTGTTTGCCTTGCATGCACTAAGGCCCTGGGTTCAATCCCCAGCAAAAAACAAAAGTTGGGGACTGTATTTTTTTCTCCTTTATTGCCACTCCTGTCCTTCAGCTGCCACTACTTTTCTCTTGATTACTCATAACTTTCTATTTGTTTTCTTCCAACAAAAGCAAAAGTATTGTTAGACTAAAAATTGATTCACATATTTCCCTCTCTTTGAAACCCTCCAATGTCTTCCTGTTGCCAACCAGCCAAGGGCTGTGTGTGTGAGCTGTGAGCATTTGAGCACAGGAAGAGACGATGGCACTGATGACACTGATATTACTGATGTTGCTGCTCTGACTGGACTGTGTGATCCTTCCATCCCACACAGCACTGGAGATGGGTGTGGCTTTCTGAGATGTCAGTCATTCTGCTAACCAAAGACATCACCAAGCGACCCCCTGAAACCAAATCCCTTGTCTTATTTGGATTGAACTTTCTCGAATGTCTTCCCCCAAATAAATAGGACAATTTCAGGGGTGCTCTCTTTTTCTTTTGTCTGCCTCTCTTGCTTCCCTTGTGGGAGCTGGGGCTGAGGAGCCATCACTGGACCCCAAGAAAAAGGTGCTTTCTGTCTCTGTGTGATTATTTAGTGCCAACCTGATTCACCTGGAGTGACCCTGACTGATTTAGTCGCATGTCATGGGCATCTTCCCCTTTTCCTGAGAACGAAATCTGAGTATGTCCAAATTTCTTACCAGGGTACTAGTACCTGTTTGATTTGAGCTCTGTTTTCCACCTTCTTCTTGGGTTCTTAGCACCTTTGTGTAGGCTATCCCTTGTGCCTGGAATGTCCTAATTCTTGGTATCCTCTTGATTTGTGCGAACAGCTCATTTTCTTTCAAAGGTCTCTGTTTTGCCTTCTCTGATCACCCTACCTAAAGCTGGTCACCTCTGTTAGTCTCTTATATGGATATTTATACATTTATTTCATAGCACTTGCTAGAAACTGTGATTATCTCTCTGCATTTATTTGTCTTTATTCCCCGTGAGAGAAGAGACTATGACAATCTTGCTTGACATCAGATCTTCAGTGCCTAATCAAATATCTGTCATGCATTAAGTATTCAATGTATATTTCTTTAAAAGAATTTTGGCAGCTGAGCCTGGTGGCTCATGCCTGCCAACGCAACAACCGGGGACACATGGGATGCCAAGTTCAAGGCCAGCCTCAACAACTTGGTGAGATTCTTTTTTTTTTTTTCTTTTCTTTTTGGTTCTAGGGTTTGAACTGAGCTCATTGTGCATGCCAGGCAAGCACTCTACCAACTGAAGTACATTTCCAGCCCAAGTTCCTGTCTTAAAAGGAAAAATGAAAAGAACTGGGGGTGTAACTCAGTGGTAGGAACCCCATCCTCCCTGGGTCAAACCCCCCATTCTGCAAGAAAAAAATTAAGGCAAAGACTTAAAATATTTTATTATTATTATTATTATTATTATTATTATTATTATTATTTTTACTAAATAGGTTTTTAAGACTTGTCAAAAGTCATCTTGGGCATTATGGTATACTCTGGAAATAGGAAATCTGAAGTAACCTCTTTAACTTCAACTCCACTTTTCTTGTTTTTCAGATGGAGAAACAGAATTATAAAAACTAAATGACCCTCTGTTGCTATTGAAGCTAGTCAGCAGTATAGCCAGAATTAGAATTTCTACTCTGAAGTTTATTTTGCTATGCCACTTATTTGGCTGAACAGTGCCTACTAGATTAGAGTCACCTGCAATCTGTAGTTTTAGAATCTCAAAAATAAAACACTAAGTTCTGAGGAAAGACATATAACAGTAATTGTACGATTTTGGGGATTTGCCTTTAAAAGGAAGCACTATGCCTTTTTCCCTTTTCACAGATGGCTACAACGAGAGCAGTCATATTGGGTCCCTGAAATGAAATCACATATATTGAAAATGTAGGGTAAAAAGAAAGAAGTGAGCCAAGTTCAAAGGCACACACCTGTAATCTCAGCTACCTGGGAGGCTGAGGCAGGAAGATTCCAAGTTCAAGGCCAACCTGAACAATTTAGCCTGACCCTGTCTCAGGATAAAATTTATTAAAAGACCTGGGGATGTAGCTCAGTGGTAGAGTGCTAGCCTAGATCAGTCTCCAGTACCATACACACATGAACACACACACACAAAAAAAAAAAAAAAAAAAAGAAAGAAAGAAAGAAAGAAAGAAAGAAAAGGAAACAGAGGAGAAAAAGGAGACAACTAGCATTAACAAAAACCCTGGTGAATTAAAAAAAAAAAAAAGGTTCACACCACACCAAGTACACACCTAGTAAGGATAAAATATTTTTGTTTTGTGTTTTAAACTCAGGGTTACTTTACTACTGAGTTACATGTCCCCAACCTTTTATACTTTTTATTTTGAAATAGTATCTTGCTAAGTTGCTGAGGGTCTCCCTCAGATGTTGAGTCTGGCCTCGAATTTGTGATCCTCCCACCTCATCCTCCTGATTAACTGGGATTATAGGCATGTGCTACTATGCCTGGTGATAAAATACTTTTTATTAGAAATGGTGATTCTGTAAGTTCTAATTCACAATTTTAAAAAGCACAGATGTATGTGTTTCTGGCATAAGCATGATGTTTTTTTCTAATTATATACATATATAAACATATAATAAACACACACACACATATACACACACACATATACATATTCATGCCAAACTTTCCAAATATATATAATGGATATATGTATTCCATAAATTTAAAAAGAGTAATTTGAAAATATAATAAAAACATATCATAGGATTTGAAATGTTTTTTGTGTTTGACAAATATTTCTCAAAAATAAAAAGTTTTCTTTATTTAAAATGAATGATGATTTTTTTTTTGTGTGTGTGTGTGTGTACAGTTACCCTAAACTTCCACAGTATCAGCCTACTGGAAAGCTTATTATTTTCAGCAATGACAGAAAAATAATTGTGTTGTAATTTAAAGATAAAATATGTTTATGCAAAGCCTACCTCAATGCCTTGCACACAGTGGGTTCTCATTAAACATTTGGCTGCACAAATGTCAGAGGATTGTATTCCTACATGGTGCACAATTGCATGGGCTCCCATTTTATCAATATACTGTGTTTATAGAAAAGACCAATTAAAATAGCTCAACAAAAGAGCGCAAATAATTCTGTCTGTAAATTTGATCATGTGCATTAAAAAAACGAAACCAAAGGAAAACAAACAAATGAAGAACCAACAAGAAGAAAAATCTGAGATCATGGAAACCAATAGAGTTTCTAAGAGTCAGAACAGATTCTGCAGCGAGAGAGAACAGAAGTTGTGGCTGCTGATTCCCCATTTCAAGGCTTTGTTTTAGCTGACCACACTTCCTCTCTTCGTAGAGAAAATCAATGCAAAATGAAATTATCTGTACTCATCTCTGGTAAATAAATAGCAGAAATCTTTCTTGTTTCAAGACGTCAATGTGAAATGATTATTCACATGAAGAATTTGGTTTGTTTTTCTGGACGCCTCTTCAATTTCCATTTTGCCAATTGTAAAAAAAGAAAAAAGAAAAGAAGGAAAAAAAGAAAAGAAAAAGTAAAAAGAAAAATATTTTCATAAACAACAAGTGCAGAAGCCAAAGGTAAAAATTAAAAAATTATTTAGAGGAAATTTCACTCAAATGTAGGTTGGTCATATTATTCAGAAACAACAAATGTTTGCATGTTTATTCAAATCTCTAATTTAAAAAGGAAATTGAAAGTAATTAAAAATGTAAGGGAGATGAGCAGCAAAGATAGCAATTTTCAGGTGGATGCCTATATTTAGCAGCTAAACGTATCACCCTTAAATTGCACATCTGAGATTTATGTGCTTACATCTGTGCACATATTCAATCTGTGTAAATATGACTCTATTTACAATGTTTTCATGTGCAGTTAGGAAATTCTTCAAATTATGTCTGAAAGTATACTTAGAATGTCCATGATGACATTGTTACATGATGAAATGTTAGGCTTTTTCTGGGTATTATCTACCCTGTCTAATTTGTCTTTAGGTTTCAAACCTACTTTGCAGGAACTGTATCTAATTCAGTGTTCTTGGCACCATCAGGCATACTGCTTGTACCAAATAACAGTTTATCATCATTGAGTGCCTTCAAGTAAACAGTACACAATTTCATTTGCCAAAATCCTACCATGCATTTATGTGCTGCTTTCAAAAACACGAAACCCCAAGTAAATCATGTAAGCATGGTGTGCTGTCCACTTTTGGTCTGCTGGGCTCTCTGTTCTATTTTTATTCTTCCAGGGTGACTTTTCTTTCCACTTCTCCTTTCCTTATTTCTAAATGAAACCACTTTTTCTAAATTTTTGATTTTTTGAAAAGATAAGTTTTAAATCTTAGAGAAAAGGCTGGAAAAAAGAAAAAGAAAAAGAAAAAAACACATGCACACGCTCACATGCACACACTTGAAGGGTCACATCATTGCAGAGCAATAACCCAAAGATAGAGGTGTTCAACTATGGAATGGTTAACAACGGATCTTTAATTTTAAAGAAAGCTGGAAAACCAAAGAGATATTTTAAAAAATTTTAAAATCATTCTCACATCTTCCTTTGTTGCTTCTGTTCAGTTCTTTCAAAGAAACTTGACAGCTCTGGGAAAACAAAACCCTTCAACGTTTCTTTAAGCTTAGAGTCTCAGTCCTCAGAAAAGAACCCTTTCTGCATTGTACACACTTAAAGCAGACTTGGACGAAAGTACTAAACAACAGCTCAGTAGCAGCTATTTCAAGCCATATAAGATTCATCCAGAGATGCCAAAAAGCTTAGAACCAGCAAGCTCTGATTGTGGGTTAAGAAAAGAGTGGGGAAAGAAAGAGAAGGTACTTAAATGTATGCTCTTGTCGTTGAAACAAAAAAATCACAATATTCATCCAGTGTTTGAATTAATAAAGAATCTTTAAAAATAACTTGCATTTGATTCTGTAACCTTTGAACATACTTTAAAGAACAGTGGCATTATTCTGCTCTTACCAACTGCTGAATATTCTCAGGCATAAACCATGCAAAGCATCTCTAAGATGGGATGTGATTCCCAGAATCACAGATTTATACAAGTGGAAAGGTCAGTGAGAGGTAGGAAGAGACTGAATAGTGCAAAGAGTCAGAAGCCAGGAGGCATTTGCCTCCAGCTCTAATTAAGTCTATTTGGATAAACCATTTCACCTCCAAGACTGGCTTCTCTTATGTGAAAAATTGGAACAGAATTATTTGTTCTATCTTCGCTCAAAGTTGTGTAGATGCAATGAGAAATGTGAATGTGCTTTGAATCTGGTAAATCATGCTACAGATAAAAGGTATTGTCTTCTAATACAGCTCATAATCAGCCGATAAGGAAAATGAAGTCCATTGTGACTAGGTGATGCAAACATTGTAATGGGCGGGAGGACCAGAATTCTGGGTTAGGAAGTTCTGTAACCAGAGATTTTTATCACATGTTCAGAGTCGGGCTTCACCTGGAGAATCCATGTCTGAGACAGGCCCAAGTGTTTCCCTTCTTTTCTTTAGTTATATCATGATTTTCTTTTAGTCTAGAAAGTAGTCATCACCCATAGGAATGAGCAAAGACATTCTGCAATGCCTGAAACAAGAGTCCCCAGCTAGTATTCCTTAGGCTCCTAGTGTGAGGTTGGTATTGTCTTCTAATACAGCTCATAATCAGCAGAGGGACAATGGGGTTGGATATGGGATTAATTCCAGAAGAATGAACACTAATCTCTGTGATAGAATAAATTATATAGTTTACAAACATTTTTATTACTATGCTTAAATGTATGTAGCTGCTTGCCATGTGTATATTTTATCTAAGGTTGTTCAGATAGAATTCATCAAAGTGCATTCTGGAATTCAGAGGACATTTTGGTGTTTTATTTTCTTTAAAATTAAAGGATACTATGCTGGGCGTGGTGGGGGAACCTGTAACCCCAGTGACTTGGGAGGCTGAGGCAGGAGGATCTCAAGTTTGAGGCCAGCCTGGGCAATACAGCCAGACTCTGTCCCAAAATAACAAATAAAAAGGGCTGGGAATATAGCTCAGTGGCAGGTAGTCTCTCAGTTCAATTTCCAGTACCACTCAAAAAATTATTTTTAAATAAAAATTATCAAAGGCACCAAAAACATTCATTGGAGAAAAGATAGCCTCTTCAACGAATGGTGCTGGGAAAACTGCAAATCTACATGAAACAAAATGAAATTAAAACCCTATCTTTCACCCTGCACAAAACTCAACTCAAAGTGGATCAAAGACTTAGGCACTAGAACAGAAACCTGGCACCTAATAGAAGAAAAAGTAGGCCCCAATCTTTACCATGTCTCTTAGGAGCTGACTTCCCTAACAAGACTCTAAAGCACAGGAAATAAAATCAAGAGTCAATAAATGGGATGGATTCAAACTCAAAAGCTTCTTCTCAGCAAAGGAAACAATCAATAATGTGAAGAGAGAGCCTACAGAATGGGAGAAAAGCTGGGCGCACTGGTGTATGCTTATAATTCCAGAGGCTCAGGAGGCTGAGGCAGGAGGATTGCTAGTTCAAAGTCAGCCTCAGCAACTTAGTGAGGCACTAAGAAACTCAGCAAGACCCTGTCTCTAAATAAAAATACAAAAAAGGGCTGGGGATATGGCTCAGTTGTTAAGTGTCCCTGGGTTAAACCCCCCACCCAAAAAAAAAAAAAAATGAATGGGAGAAAATCTTTACCCCACACAACTCAGATAGAGCATTAATCTCCAGGATATATAAACAACTCAAAAAACTCAAAAAGAACAAAAAACTCAGTCAATAAATGGGCTAAGCAATTATCAAGACTACAAGCAACAATAAGTGTTGGTGAGGATGTGGGGTAAAAGATACACTCATAAATTGCTGGTGGGACTGCAAATAGATGTAACCATTATGGAAAACAGTATGGAAATTCCTCCATACTGGAAGAATGGAACCTAAAATTTGAGCCAGCTACCCCACTCCTCAGTTTATACCCAGAGGACTTAAAATCAGCATACTACAGTGCTGCAGCCACATCAATGTTTTTTTTTTTCAGAACTAGAGATTGAACCCAGAGATGCTGTACCACTGAGCAACATCCCCAGCCCTTTTTATTTGATATTATTTGGAGATAAACTCTCCCTAAATAGTCCAGGTTGCCCTCAAACTTGGGATCCTCCTGCCTTAGCTTCCCTAGTCACTGGAATTACGGACATGTTCCCCGTGCCTGGGTACACATCTTTTTAAAGTTTACATTTTTTCCCCTCGGTTTATTCTGTATACTAAAAATCGAATCCTCCTTACCTCTCTTGGATCCTTTAGATTTTTTTTTTTTTCCTCTCCAGACTAATGACACTGAACATAATGAAGCTGAGTATTCTGAAGACTTCAGGAAAGTTTTGAGTCATGCCATTCTGAGAAAAGGGCAGCTTGAATTGATCTGAAGTATGGCACATGTTTAGATGGACAGAGTCCTGAGCCTGTGCTGGTTTGAGGATAAAGCTGAAGCCTAGACAATATGGGAGGAGGATGCATTCATTCTGAACTCCTGGACCTGCTACCAAGAAGGCTGGCTCATGTTCAATAAGTATTTATTAATTGATTGACCCCAGTGCATGTCGAAGGACAGACAACCCTGTACGTGGTGTTCAGCCTTGTTGCCATCATCTGGCTTGGATTTATGCCTTCAGCCTCTTCCTTCCATCACTTACCCTGATTGCTTTAATGCTCTTGAGCATGTTATATTCATTCCTACCTGTGCAGTTCCTTATGCAATTTCTCTTGTAAGCCACATGTCTCTCCTGCTCTAAAGCAAAATTTGTGATACCACATGTTTTGTCCTTCAATAATGTTTAGTTCTATAATCTCTATTAACTACTGTCATGCATGTTAGTCATGTATGATGTAGTTAGTGGTGAAAATGTGAGCTTGGGGTGAGAGTGCTAAGATTTTATTCCTGAGTTTACTATTTACTGCCTTTATTACACTGGGCAAGTTAATTTACCACCACAAGTCTCAATGTCTGTGTCAGTAAATTGGGGATAAATTGTAGTACTTGCCTCAAAGTTGTGAGGATTAAATAAAACAGTTTGTTTAATGACTCTGGTCATTCTATGTGCTCTTAATACACATTGCTCTTAACAGTCTTAATATTCATCTTAATCAGCATCTTGTGGATATCAAATCATAGACACTTCCTCTATACAGATGGTCACTGAATTACAATGGTTCAGCTTAAAAATTTTCAACATGGCATTGGTCAAAATTGTACCCATAAAACCATTCTGGTTTTTTACTTTAGTACAATATTCAATACATTACATGAGATATTCAACACTATGTTTTAAAATAATTTTGATGTTAGATGCTTTTGCCCAACTGTGGGATAATAAGCATTCTGAGCACATTGGAGGTAGGTAAGGCTAAATCAAGATGTTCTGCAGTTTGGGTGTTCTTTATTTTCCATAGTGCCTCGTACAGATTGGACTAAAAGTAAGCATTCCATAATACCTAATTGCACCCAATGTATATGGAATGATTCATTGCAATGAATAGCACAATTATTCTCAGAAGAGTGCCACAGGGCTTATCTGAAATATATTCTTGCCACTCTGTGTTTCTAGTAGCAACTCTATTTTAAAAGCTACCAAACGCTCTGGATTCTCATTTCGAAGTTCTCCCCCATCTGATTCTGTTTCCACTGCCCCTTACCTCTCCTCTGCGGGGATAGCTGCTTTGCTGCCATGACCTCTCCTTGTGGAGCACAATTCTCACTGACTTCTCGGATTTTACCCTCCCACCACTGCCAGGCGGACACCCTAAAACAGCATCTTTCATCCTGTCTTCTCCCCACTGCTCATTTACTTACCTAATAAAGTCGACACTCCTCAGCTTAGATGTTAAGGCTCTTCATAAATCTCTTTTCACCTTTCCTTGTGACATTCAGATTTTATTTTTGGCTTCATATGCTCTTCATTCTGGTCTGGGAATCTTATTTGTTGTCCTCTCTCAAAAGGCTCTCCTCATTTCCTCTCCAGAGTTTGGCTGTAGCTATTTTTCCTACTTATCATATCCTTTCCTGTTCCCCACGCTAATACAAATCCTGCTTATCCTTCAAGACACAGTTAGAATTCTATTTTATGCATAAGGTTTTCCTTCTACCTCAGCCAACAATGAACCACTCGTTCACTTAAGTGCTACAACAGAGGTTTATTGGGTGCTTACTGTATACTAGGTGATATGTGAAGTTTTCAAATTACTAAGATGAAAAAGGGTCAGTTTCTATTCTAAAGAACGTCAGTTACCCCTTTCTAATCTCTATAGCAGTCATTGGATCACTCATTTTGCCATTGATTTCATATTGCAGATCTTTTCTTTTGTTCCCCCCCTCCATTTTAAATTGGTGCATTATACTTGTACATAATGATGGGATTTGTTGTTATATAGTCTTATATGCAGATAATATAATTTGATCTATATTACTCCCTAGCTCGTCCCTGCTCCCTCCCTCTCTCCCACCCCTTGGTCCTTTTCCTCTATTGATCTCCTCTGGATTTTCATGAGGTCTGCCCCCATCTTTCTTTTTCTTTTTCCTTTCCAGCTTTTACATATTAGAAACAACATAAGACCCTCGACCCTTTAAGTTTGGGTTATTTCACTTAATGGTGTCTAGTTCCATCCATTTTCCTGCAAATTACATAATTTTATTTTTCTTCATGGCTAAATACAGCTCCAGTGTGCATATATACCACATTTTCTTCTTATCTATCCATCCATTGATTGACACCTAGGCTAGTTTCATACTTTGGCAATTGTGGATTGTGCTGCTACATGGGTATGCATGTATCCTCATAGTATGAGGGCTTCAATTATTTAGGATAAATACTGAGAGGTGGTACAGATAATAGGTCATATGGTGGTTCCATGCCAGATCTTTTGAGGAGCCTCCATACTGATTTCCACAGTGCTTTATGCTAATTTACAGTCCCACCAACAACATAAAAGTAATCCTTTTTTTCCTCGTGCTCTCCCTCACTTATTATTATTTGTATTGCTGTTGACTGTCATTCTAATTGGTGTGAGATGTAATCTCAGTGTATTTTTTTTGATTTGCATTTCCCTAATAGCTAATGATGTTGAACATTTTTTCATGTATTTGTTGACCATTTATATTACTTCTTTTTGCCCATTTATTGTGTTATTGATTGATAATATTTAATTAACTTGTTAATTTAGTTATTTAATTTTTTGGTGTAAAGTTTTTTGAGTTCTTTATATATTTTAGATATTAATACTGTCAGTAGAGTAGCTAGCAAAGCTTTTCTCGCATTCTGTACGTTCTCTCTTCACATTCCTAATTATTTCCTTTGCTTTGCAGAAGATTTTTATTTTGATGACATCCCATTTATTAACTCTTGGCATTATTTCCTGTGCTTTAAGGATCCTATTGTGAAGTTCTTGTCTGTGTCTAAAATGCTGAGGAATTGACCCTACATTTTCTTCTAGGAGTTGTAAAATTCCTGGTTTAATTTCTATGTGTTCAATCCATTTTGAGTTGATTTTTGTGCAGGGTGAGGAATAAGGGTCTAGTCTCATTCTTCTACATGTGGATAACCAGTTGTCTTAGTGCCACTTGTTAAAAAGCCTTAAATGGATGTTTTCTTCAATGTGTATTCTTGCTACTTTGGTTAAGGATCAGGTGACTGTAAAGGTGTGTCTTTGTCTCGGTGTCTTCTATACCATAGCATTGCTCTATGTGTCTTTTTTTTTTTTTTTTTTATGCCAGAGCCATGCAGTTTTTGTTATTGTAGCTCTGTAGTATAACTTGAAGTCATATATAGTGATGTCTCCAGCACTGCTTTTTTAGTTTAGAATTGCTTTGGCTATTATGGGTCTCTGATTCTTCCAAATGAATTTTAGGACTTTTTTTTTTTTTTTTCTAGTTCTATGAAGAACATCATTGAGTATTTAGAGACTGCTGATCTTTTCTAATTTTTTTTTTTTTTTTTTACTCTATTTGGGCTATTACAAAAAATACCTCACACAGCTGGGAGTGTAGCTTGCCTAGCATGCATGAGATCCTGAGTTCAGTCTCCAGCACTGAAGAAAAAAAAAAAACAAGGAATAACTAACCATTTTGAACACTAGGTAATTTATAAATAAGGGAAACTGAGTTCTCACAGTTCTGGACGCTGGGAGTGTAAGGTCAAGGTACCAGCAGATTTAACATTTGGTAAATAAAGTTCACTCTGTTTCCAGGAAGGTGTCTTTTTGCTTTGTCCCCATGTGGCAGATGTACAACACAGCTCCCTTCAGCCTTGTATAGGACTCTAATCTCTATAAGTGCCTGCAAGTAATCAAATCACCTCCTAAAGGCCTTTGTTGTCAATACTACCAATTGAGGATCCAGTTTCCACATACGAACTTTGGGAGGACCAACATTCTCACCTCAGCACCAACTGACCACATTCTGAATGAGATAAGGAAGCTGGCTTAGCGGGCTTGGTGACCTGTTTAAGTTCACACAGCAGATAATGATCTGCATTGTCTGTATTGTTCTAAAGGACAGAAGCAAGTCGATATTTTATTAGTGATCATTATGGTATCCAATAGATTAGCACTCAATTGAGTGTATTAAATGAGACTTTCTGAGTTTAATATATTGGGTTTTAGTTTTTGCTTTGGCAACGATAGCAGCCAAAATCACTGGCTTTTGATTTCAATACCAACAAAACTAATCCATTAACCTGATAGCCAGAGAAATGGCATAGCCATAGATGTCTCACAATGGTCAATACCTTATTCAAAAGTAAATAGGTGCATGACAGCAGTACAAGTAAGTGTGCTTGTGTTAGCTTGGCCCTTGGGCAAACTTAAACTAGAATTTTAATAACAGACAAAAATATCTGATTTAATTTTCAATTCTCAAATATGGAAAATATATGTATTTGAAATAAACTTTCCTTTGGGTATTACTGACATAGACAATGGCAAGGTAGGCATATTTACATAGATAGAAACTGTTTTTAAAGCAGGAAAATTACATGCATTCCTCTAAACCAAAATCTTTTTCTTAAAACATAGAGAAAAACCCCCAAAAGAAGGAAACCCTAATTGGGGCTTATAAAAGTTTAACACAAAGGGATTTTAAACATTGCATATCTTTTTTCTTTACATTCAAAGTAATTTTTCTTTTAAGATTATAGTATTATTTTTCTTTGTCTTTCTTCATATATATATATTTTTAAAAGATTAACTTTATTTCATGGCCATGTATCTATTTATAAGCAGTAGGCTGCTTATCTGGCTATAATATTTACATGAATTGATATATATATATATATATATATTTCATATGAAGGTGGGTCATGATGTAAAGAAAATGTCTACAGTATATAGCAAAAGTGTAAAATAGCTGAACAGAGTTTTTATTATCAGAACTTGTATTATTTTTGGATCATTCTCACTAGACATTAATTCCCATAGGTTCAAAAGTTCTTATGCATGTCTATACATTGCAAACTTGCTTTTAATTATTAATAAAACAAGCAAGTATTAAATAAGAAACATTGTATGATGCAAAGAGACAAAATAAGCTTACAGATTTACTTGATTTTGTTTCTCCAGCTTTTTGTAATTGCCTAAAAATAAAACAGAAAATTCTCTGTTCATTTAAACTGAGGATGTACAATGAGTGGTGTATCCACATTCTTGCTCTTCTCAGTGGTGTCACTAATGGTGCATTAGAAATGAGGATTTATTTTTAATCACCAGCACTCCATTTACATTTTACTTGTCTTTCCATATCATATAATTCTCATGAGTCTCATTGTCAAATAAATATGAACATATGATTTTGAGTAGCAATCTCAAGAAATTTGAAAGTCTCAAAAGAAAGTCATGGCAAGCGTTAGAACATGTGAGCTAATGGTAAATGTCTAACCACTGGCTCCGCCCTTACCCGCACCATGCCAATAAAGCCATGAATTGTAGTGTTTCCTGATTAATTTGGGGTTAGTACCCCACCGGAGGTGACTTCAAGCTACAATGTCATTGAACATAGAGTTAGGAAGCCATTTGACAGATTGTACACTTAGAATGGCCATCTTGACATTTTTGCATGTGTGGAATGCTAGTCTATTTCTGGGTGTTTTAAAAAATTCTACCTCTCTAATTTATATTTAAATTTCAAATCTACTTGTTTGAAGGGAACTAGCTTTAAAATACCACTGAGCCATTACCTTTAAATAGAAAATATGTGCTTGGGTTTTGGGGGTATCTCAGTGGTAAAACATAGGCTTATCATGAAGGATGTCTTGGGTCTAATTCTCAGCACCCTCTGCCAGCACACAAAAAAACATTTGTGACTGAAGTTAGTCACCATAGGGCATGATTATTAAGGTGTTCAAGTTGTTATGTTTTATTTTTTGAGTAGTAATACGCTCAAAAGTTTCTGATTGAAAAGGAACAAAAGGTTTGAGCAGTCTGTCTATCATTCCTGGATGCTAGCCACTGAAGTTTCTTCCCTGGAGATGAGTAAGTTCATCAATTTCTGTGCATCTGCACAAAGCTATTCTACACAAATGTACATATCTTATCTATTTTAAAACATAAGTGGTAGCATAGTACTCATACTGTTTTGCTTCTTGTTTTTTTTTTTTTTTTTTTTTTTTGTGTGTGTGTGTGTGTGTGCTTGCAAATATAGATTAACTTTGTGTGTGGTGGGAGTTACCAGGAATTGAACTCAGCAGTGCCCAATCACTGAGCTGCATCCCCAGCCCTTTTTGGTTTTTATTTTGAGACAGGGTCTCACTAAGTTGCTGAGACTGACCTTGAACTTGTGATCTTCCTGCCTCATTCTCTGAGTTGATGGGATCACAGGAATGTACCAATATGCCCAAAGACAAATGCTTTATCTCATTCTTTTTTACATCAGCACAAATAGTACCTCACATGGCTCTTTCATTGTGCTTAAACTGTCTCCTATTGATGTGCACCTGTTAAGGTTGTTTTCTGCTTTTTGCTTTTACATATTCACAGAGTTCTTAATATGACATTCAATATAGTATGGTTTATATACACATGTAAGTCCATAGTACTAAATATAGTCTCAAATTAATTCCTAGAAGCATAATTTTAGTTTTGAAGTGTTAGTAATATTTATATGCTTTCTTCATTTTTATTTTTATTTTTATTTTTGCTATTGCCAAATTCTCTTCCATACAGGTGGAACAGATCTAGCTTCTCCACACTTTCACCCACCCAGTCTATTATCAATTTGTGGATCTTTGCCAACTTGATTCAAGAATAAAAATTTTGGATGACTTTCATTTACAAAGTTTCTCAGATTATGAATGAGATTAATTCCTTTTTTATTTAAATGTATTTTCTTTTCTCTGAAATATCTGTATCTTTCCTTTACCATGTCTTATTTTTTTATATTGATATATTGTATAGACAGATTATGGATCCAAATTCTATTTTTACACATGGTCTTTCTCTCTTTCTTTCTTTCTTTCTTTCTTTCTTTCTTTCTTTCTTTCTTTCTTTCTTTCTATCATGGATTGAACCTAGAGGCACTTAAGCTCTGAGCCACATACCCAGATCTATTCTAGTTTTCTAATGTTGTTTAACTCCTCATCTCTACTGATCTGTCATTTTTGAATATTATTTATATATCTTCCTAGACACCTTACATTGTTCTATTTATGTCTCTGTGTGTACACATCTGCACCAACACTGCATTTCAAAGTTACAATTCACTACTGAAGTTTCATGAGATATTTTAATAACCAAAAGGCTTACTTCCCTAATTTTCTTTTAAAGACTTTTTAATTTTTCATATGAACTTTGCACCAGCTTATCTTGTTCCAAAAGTACTTTGATTGATATATTAGGATCATATAATATTTGTAGGTCAGTGTAGGATATTTGACAACTTTTCATGATATGTTTTCTTATCTCAAAATACATATGCTTATTTGTCTAAGTCTTTTCTGTTCTTCAATGGTTTTTACAGTCATCATACAGAGTTGGTTCTCCCTCTACCCCTTTGGTTAAATTTATTACCCAAGTTTTCATGCACTGTTAAGAGGCCATGTTTTCTTTGAAGCTACAATCACTTCATAGCTCTTGAATGACATAGTTGGGAAATTAAAGATATCTTCTTTAGAACATATTCATAAATGAAATTCCTACTAAACCTGTTTTAGTCAACTGTTTCACTGTCGTGACTAAAAGACCAGCCAAGAACAATTTGAGAGTAGAAAATGTTTACATTGGGGGGTCATGGTTTCAGAGTTGACTGTGTATGGACTGAGATCTCAAAACATCAAGAAAGAAGATTGTGGTGAAGGAAGGTGGCTTAGAATATGGCAACCATTCGTCAGGTACAAAATGCACACCCTAGAGGAAACCCCCAGTGACCCACTTCCTCTAGTTACACTCTACCACCCAGTTAATCCCTATCAGCAGATTAATGCACTGATTAGGTTAAGGCTGACTCAGTCACTTCAGCCTTAAATCCTCTTGCATTGTCTCACACGTGAGCTTTTTGGACACACTTCATATATAAACCATAATGGAGTCTTTTAAAAAATATTTTCATTAATGCATTATAGTTATGCATAATAGTGGGCTTCGTGTTGATATATTCATAAATGCATATTACTTAATTTCCTGCATTTCAATCCCCAGTACCTAGTAAACCATTTAATGTAAATAAATTATCACAGATGAGCTATGAGCTTCTTGTTGTATAAGAGTAGATTTGTATACTCAACTTATTGCACTGGAAAATGGATACAAATCACCCAAGAGTTTTTATCATTCTAATAATTTAGGAGACAAGATAGATTTTTACCTATGTTATCAAAATTGCATGTGAGTTAACTGGTTTAAATCATTTTCAACAGTAAGCTTTGTCTCTTTTCCTCTTAAAAAGTCAGCAAAGAAGTAACTATTAAAGACAGGAAAAGTACATTTTAAACCACATGCACACATATTTTCTTAAGATATATAGGTGCTGGAGATATAGTTTAGTAGTAGAGTATTTTCCTAACATTCAAGGGGGCCTGGGTTTGATCCCCAGAACTGAAAACAAAAAGGGATATCCATCATTCACACTACCAGACAATCTGGGGATTTCACTCCTCCTGGATGTCTGTGCTCCTGGGTACTACTGACATCACTTAAACAAACTATGCATGTGATTTTACTATGCAGGGATGAAAATGTCTCTTTTTTTAATTTTTTATGTGCTTTTTACTTTTTTATTATAATGACTAGAAAGGACATCATTACATATGAGGCTTGCACTGTGGCTCCCTCATATTTCTCTCTTTTTTTTTTTCTTAAAATTTGTTCTTTTTAGATATATATGACAGTAGAATGTATTTTGACATATTGTACCTACATGGAATATAACTCCCCATTCCTGTGGTTGTACAGATGTGGAATTACACTGGTCATGTATTCATATATGAATATAGGAAAGTTATGTTCAATTCATTCTATTGTTTTTCCTATTCCCATCTCCCTACCCTTCCTTCATGCACCTTTAATCTAATCCAATGAACTTCTGTTAGCATCCACATGTCAGAGAGAACATTTGGCCTTTGGTTTTGGGGGATTGACTTATTTCACTTAGCATGATAGTCTCCATTTTTTGGCAAATGCCATAATTTCATTCTTCTTTATGGTTGAGTAATATTCCATTGTGTATGTATGCCACATTTTCTTTACCCATCCATCTGTTGAAGGGCACCTAGGTTGGTTCCACAGCTTAGCTATTATTGTAAATTAAGTTGCTATAAACATTGATGTTGCTGTGTCACTATAGTATGCTAGTTTTAAGTCCTTTGAGTATAGACCAAAGAGTGGGATAACCGGGTCAAATGGTGGTTCCCTTCCAAGTTTTCTGAGAAATTTCCATACTGCTTTCCAGATTGGTTGCACCAATTTGCAATTCCACCAACAATGTATGAGTGTACCTTTTTCCTCACATCCTTGCCAACATTTATTGTTACTTATATTCCTGATAATTGCCATTCTAACTGGAGTGAGATAAAATTTCAGTGTAGTTTTAATTTGCATTGGTGAAAATCTCTTCAACTGACATATCCAGTTTTGTGTGTGTGTGTGTGTGTGTGTGTGTGTGTGGTATTGGGGTAGTGGAGTGCTCAATCACTGGCTACATTCTTTGTCCTTTTTATGTTTTCCTTTGAGACAGAGTCTGGCTAAGTTGCCCAGGCTGGCCTAGAATTTGCAATTCTCCTGCGTCAGACTTTCAAGTAGCTGGGATTACAGGTGTGTTTCCACAATGTCAGCTTCAACTGACATATTCTATTCATAACATCCCTCCAGTAATGTTTCTTCCTACTCCTGTCTCTATATACTCCTTAATCTTAATCAATCAACAGTTCTTTCTTTCCTTTTCTCAAGTTTCTTGGTCCTAACCATTCCATCAATTCTTGGCATTGATTTTATAAAATCAGTATATACTTTATAAAAAGTATGTATCTCATTTGGATGCCAATGACAATATCTTCTCAGCACTGCCCATGGTAGACAGAAGTTAATACACACAGGGGAAGGACTACTAAATCAAACTGGGTATTTTGTATACTCAGCCAAAAGAAAAGAAGAATTTAATCCCCCCACATCATCTTTTCCCATGTCTCAGAAGCCTGACACTTTCCTCAATCACCTAACTAATGTGCGGAAAGAATGAAAACTCTTTGAGAAACCAGTGACCCAGAAAGTTAAAAACCAAAAATTATGAAGCATCAAATGACATGCTATTTATCATTTCTCTTCTATATAAAATCCACCACTTACAGATTCTGCTTAGTGGCTCTATATAAAAAGATTCTGTAGCTGGGTGGTTTACATGATTTTAAAAAAGGTATATATGCATAACTACCCACAACATATTTTATTATAAAATTATGATTTGCTTATTAAAGAAGGCTTAAAAGATAAAGTAGGAACAAATCTGTGATTCATTCACATTCCTAAATTCAAATAACCTACCTTTTTGCTCTTAAAATCATAATTTTACCTGCATATGTAAGATATAGAATTCTATTCTGCATAACTTACTAACAGCATGTTTCTTTTTATAGTATATTTTAATTTTGAATACTCTAAAAGATCGGAAAATAATATAACAGGTTTTTTACATCATCATTCAGTCTAATCAGCAGCAGGAGAGTGCAATATAGCAGTGAGTGGCCAGCTTTGGAGTCAGACAGATATGGGCTTCAACTGTATGTGTCTCCCTCTGTTCTTTGTTTTCCCCACTGATTCAATCACTAATCTTTAGCTGGGTACATGACCTCCTACCCAGTATGAAGATGATGTTTCCTTTTCTTTCCTGAAGTTAGCAGTTTTATCCAATATGATGTTAACAAAGTGGGGTGAAACTTCCAACTTTATCTTAAGAACGATCATCTATTGTTGGTACTGAAAGTAAATTTATTAGTTAGGATTAAGTAAAACTGTGAGGGATTTAGAACCATTCCCCCAGCCCAAGACTTTAACATAGTCAAAAGTCTCTCTCATAAAAACCCATGAAAGGCAGTCTGGGGGAAATATGGCATTTCACAAAGTCTTCAGAGACCCAAGTCTTTCCAGCTTTCTAGTCCCCTGCCCCAGGAATGTGTCTTTGCCAGAAACCAAGATGGCTTCTTGAGCTTCAGCATTTGTGTGTACATTCCAGTCAACGGAAGGAAGGAAGGAGAGAAAGAATGCCACACACCAGTGCCAGGAAGCCAAGTCTATCCCTAGACTTGCAAGGTGATCAAAACTGCTTTTACCAGCTTAGGCTATTCTTGATCCATTTGCAGCAGATCACTGCTAATTGAGACACCCTGAGCAATAGAGAAGCAATGGCTGAAGGATGAGCCAGCGTATCACTCACACTGAGCACAGGACCTTGATTTCGTGGCATTTTATCTGTGCAGTGACGTGATAGATGATGCCCAGCTCTTAGGAAAGCAAAAGAGATGTCATTTGACAGGAGTTACTAAGATGTACTGCCCCTGCTGGATGCTCCACACATGGTGGTTATTATGGCTATCATTACTGCATTGAGTTGATGGGACACAATTTATTAAGCTGATCCTATGCCAAAAATATTAAGACTACTTGTTGCTTCTTTGGGTATTATGACTTTAAAACTAATATCCTTCTTTATATAACTTTCCCCCTTTTACTGCTTAGGATCTTGGGTATATCCTTAGAAGTATAATTACTGGCTCATTCAACAATAATGGAATGTATGGGGCTTCTGCCAGGGTAGGACAGTTAACTATATGTAAATCAGGAAGTCAAACACTCCTTTGATCTTCATAGGCAAGTCTATTGGGCTGCATGTAAGGTTTTCAATTTTTGAGAATCATGAAAACATGCAAACAGGATCACTTCTGACACATGTTCATTTTCCTACAATTCTGAAACTTTTCTTATAAATAGAAATCAATGTGTCACAGCTGAAAACTTCTTAAACTTTCCTAGTTACTATCTGTGTGACTTTGGGCATGAGCATAAATATTATGAATCCATTCACTCATCTGTAAAATGGGAATGATAACAATAATGACCTACCTGCCTGAACAAGAAAATATTCAGGAAATGTTCCTGGAAATTAAAAAAAAAAAACAAAAAACAAATACAAAAACAAAAAAATAGATATGTAAGACATGATTGTCTACCTAAAGAAGAGAGGGGGGAAAAAGGAATGCTTTTAACTTTATAAAGCAAACACTTTGTATTCCAGATATAGCTCTTAGTTTTCAAATTATATTACCTCATTTAATTTTCAGTATAAACAAAGAAGAAAAATACCATTATCATGTCCATTTTACAGATGAAGAAACTGAGCATTGTGGATTTGAACCCACACAATTTGGTTCTAGAAATTGTGGGTTGAACTATAAAGCCACACTACTTGTTTTGTTAAAAAAAAAAGAAAAAAAGAAAAAAAGTTTAAAAGAATATCTTTTTCCTGAAACCTTAATATCAGATCAGAAGCCTCCAAGCCGAGAAGCAGCCTGTGTAGCCAACAGTTCCCATCTCTCTGACTAGTGGGTCCCGACTATAATCACATTGGGCTTCATAAAATACAAAGCTTGGAGCAGGATAAGGATACTAGACACAGGTTCAGCTAGTTTTCTCTTTTATGGTTTGGAGTGTTGAGAGCTGTGTTTATTTAAAGGTCTGCATGTGATCAGACACACTGAGAACTAAAGAAAAAGGAGCAATCAGACTACTCCTAGGGCAGATTGTGAAGAAGGTGACATTTGTGTTTGAGGTGCTTGGCTAATAACAGCTCAACTGCCTCTCTGCATATTCTTATTGCCCTCCCTGATCTTTATTTCCTTTTGCCTGTTTCTACCTTGTCCTGCCCCACTATCACCTGTCATGCAGAGCTGAGTTCTCTGTCCTTTCTTTCTAAAACCAAATCTCGAATTAATTTTCTTCTTAAAGGGATCTAATTAACAAATTTGTTGATCATCTAAGGTGCTAATAACAAAGATGAAGCAACATACGAATTTTCTTTCCATAGGTACATTCATTTTGACATCTAGTAGGTGGTAGCTTAATTTGCCAATGCTAAATTTTAGACGATAACAGAAACTTGGGGGAGAGAAAGAATGATCAGATAGGATATGCAATCCCCCTCAAATCATGCCAACAGAGCCTATTCTATCAGACTGGCAGCAAGTTAGAGAAAGGTGTATGGAGGAGAAGGGGAAGGGCTTCTTTGGCACACAAGTGTTACTCTGGTTTTCTTAGGAAAGCTGGTGCCAGCTCTTGAGCCTTGTAGCCAGGGCGGCAAGGACCAATGAGACAGCCACAGTCTGCTCTGGATTGCTCAGGTGGGTTCTTCTTCTCCCTTCTGATCACTTCCTCTTTCTCCTTTCCTGAAACTGGGACAAAAGCAGCCAGCAGCCATATGTTTGTAGCTGAGAAGAAATTAATTCTGCACACCTTGGTTTAGATATTCTGAAACCACTAATTAGCACCAACAGGACCTACCTCTGCCTGCGAAATTATGTGGGGAAAATAAGTCTTGTATTTAAGTTACTCTTTTTATCTTTCCTATAGCAAAAAACAACAACATTCGCCCCCCTCTCTTTTTTTTTTTTTTTTCTTTTTTTGTGGGGAATGAATCCAGTGTCTGCACGTGGTAGGTAAACACTTTACAACTGAGCTACATCCCCAGCCCACAGTTTTAATCACTATGACCTCTGGCTGTGAAGGGCCAAAGACACTTAAAATAGCCTTCAATCAGTACCTTACACCTCCCTGTCTAAAAATACTTAAAGTGCTGCACCTATTCTTTGTTTAACACCTTCTGCATGCAAGATGCTTTGCCAGTACCACTGGATTCTTATGGGATGGCATGAAAAAGATATCACAACCATGCACAGAGCAGAACTGAAGCTCAGACAGCTCTGGCTATTTGCTTCAAGTCATAAAGTCAGTAAGTGCAGGGGCTGCATGTAAACTGGGCGTTTTCCCAAAGGGTAGGGGTGTTTTTCTATTTAGCTCTCCTGTCTCACCTCCTAAAAATAAATAGAGAGACTGCACTCTTTATTCACTTTATTCCTATATACTTCATAATGACATCACACAGGAATATACCCCCAAAGAGAAGCTGGCACATGCTGGAGTAAAAGAATTTTCATATCTTACAATTAAAAAGTATCTTATCATACTCTCAGGGTTTACTCTAAAAATGTCCTACATTTGTGGAAAACGTGAGGTTCATGGGTAGTAGTCCTAGAGTAGTCCCTAAAGTTCAGGTAAAACTTTGGAGTAGGTGATGGGGACTTGAAAAAAATGTATGAAGATGGAGGGAAGAAGTGCAGAAATATGAGAATTACAGCTTCTTCAAACAAGATGTGTAGTGTAGCCTTTTGTACTCTTTAGTCTAATTTTCTTACACGGCCATCCACCATACTTTACATCCCCAACCTCTGACCCTCTTGCATACCTCCTGAAAAGAATGAAGTGAAGACATGAAAGCAGAGGCATGGATCCATTGTTGTTCCAAAAGAAGAAAATGTAAGCTGCATACTATCTTTGTATATATGCTTCAAAAGTCTTAACACTTTGATTCATCGTTTCACCTACATTCATTCATCCTAAACAAATAGGTATTGACATGAGCAAAGATTTCAAGAAAAAAAGTTATTTGCAGTACAATTTATGTGACAAATACAGTTGGACAACCTGAATCTAAGATTTAGCATCATTAAATTTGAATAAATTTATTTGAATATTTGATTACATGCTTATTGAACAATGAAGTACTATGCAGTCATCTAGAACTTGACATATTCACCTACTGTTTTGTATCACCAGTGAAGGTAGAATGGGAGAAATTATGATATGACTTTATATTTGAGAAAAAAAATAACACATGCACATTTATGTTTTGAAAGTACAATAGAAAGACATAAGACCGATATAATTGGCAGTTATCTTTGGGAATTGAGATTTCAGGGATTTATTTCCTTCTTTTTGGTTACAAACATTTTCTCACTTTTCTACATGAACATGTATCATTTTGTCCTAAGTGAAGATATATTTAAATTAAAAGTAATAAAAAACTGTAAGACCCTGCACATACAAATCACATCACAAAGTGAACCGCTTACTTCTGTACTTTCTTAAGATAAATGTCAAAAGACTCGTTTAGTTTGAATTAACAGAAGGCATTTTTCTCCCTTTCAAGTTGCAGGCTGGCTACATAGGATTGTGATACCCCTCACTGAATTGATTCTGGTTGAAAGGTATGTTTACCCTGTTCTAAGCAGAGGGAGAACCACGTTTAGCCTTGAATAAATGGAAGCAGTCATTTTGAGAAACACCTAAAACAGCAGCAACACAATGAATTCAGAGTCTTTTGTGTGCCCATCCCTAAGACCCTGATTCCCCAGGAGATGAAGATTTGTCAGGAATTGCATACTGCAGGAGAGGAAGTGCTACTGAGCACCAACCTGAGACTTAAGATCATCAATTGAAGGATGGAGAAAAAGTTGGATATAGGCTGTCACTGTACATACTGTTTTATATTAAATTATAAATGATATACTGTTAATATTTAAACTGAGACAGAGTACCAGAATAAAAAATATTTTCCTTGCTTATCTTATCACCCCACTTTCTCTTTACCCCGCCAATATCCAAAGTATGTCTAAGTATGCCATATTGCCAAGCATATGTATATCTGTAAGTAAACAGCATTGTAAAGATAGCAAGACAAATGGCTTATTAGATTTAACGCCTGATACAGAATTTTAAGTTAGTTGCCTTCCACCCAAATTTAATATTTGGGGGTTTTGGTACTTATAAGCTTGACAAATCAACTTTCTGTTCTTGAGTTAAGAGCAAATAAAAAGCATTCAGAAAACTTTATGAACATCAAATGTCAATTGCAACACAAGATTTTGATACAACTGTAAGTAAATCTGAAACATATGGATTGAATTTTTCTTGCAATATTCTAGTGTTTGGAAGGAAAATCTGTGCAAAAATGTGTTGTAGGTTTTCTGAAACCCCTAAAGTTGAAAAAACATTTTTATTTATTTAGATTTATATGTGGGATAACCATTTTGTACCCTAAGAAACTTAATTAAGTACCCAATTCCATTTGACTCTGCATAGTACAGGGGACTGAGTGAGTGAATTCCTTCAGTTCAGTACTGAACTGTGTTATATAGTAAGGCATAGACTCTTATCAATGGAGCAGCTAAGAGATTTCTTTATAGGTCTAACTACTCCACATATTCTCCATTAACTCCCCCCCCCCCATCAACTCTGATAAACATTGACTCTAAAAATATGAAAATCTAAACAACCATACTATTCTCAGTAAAAACTGTGAGGTTGCCAGGATAACAGCCTTGGGGCAGTTATCCCTATCACACAGAAATGCATGTGTCTCCACTGAGGACCAGGGCTTTTCTGGGCTTGCTTTCTTTTTTGGGGGGTCGGATATCACACTTTTAACCTTGATTTGTTGATTTGACTGAATTACTTTGAAACACTCACTAATGTTCCATTGTGGAACTTGGTGTCTTAGCAGTTCCCACTGCCTATGAGACACAGGCTGTGCTGTGGACAGAAGGACAGGAAGGAGAACAAATGGCCGTTCAGGCTGTCCTTTGAAGATACAGATTTGCTGCTGCATTTTAGAAAGATCTACTCTCCCAGGTTAGGAGTCTTTTCCAAGTTAGAGATTCATTCCAGGGAATTGGTTTAGGACCTTCTTTTATCGCCTTTCTAAAAATGTTAAATCATTACATATAAACACAAGACCAAAAAGCACAAACTTTTTGTTCATGCACATCTTGGATCTGTTCTTTACTGAATTGTAGAAACTGGAAGAAGAATTTTCAATTGTGAACTTCGCTTTCCTCTTTTGTAATTATGAAGACAACAGAACTTTCTTCACTAAGCCATTTCAAGAATTAATGAAATATTCTGGCCATGGTGGTACATGCCTATAATCTTAGCTACTGGGGAAGCTGAGGCAGAATTGCGGAGACCTTCAGCAACTTAGCAAGACCCTGTCAAAATAAAAATGTCTGGAGCTGGCTATGGTGGCATGCACTTGTAATCCCAGTGACTCAGGAAGCTAAGGCTGGAGGATCGAAAGTTTGAGACCATTCTCAGCAATTTTTGAGGCCCTAAGTTACTTAGTGAGGTCCTGTCTCAAAAAATAAGAAGGGCTGAAAATGTGGCCTATTGGAAAAGATCTTCTGGGTTCAATCTCTGGTACCAAAATAATAATAATAATAATAAATAATAATGAAATTGAATACATTGTTTACCTGACAGAGCCTTTTGCATGAAGAAGCTCATAAATATTACTTTCTCCTCGTCATTTTTTTCTAATTTCTTCATAACTATATCCCATGGCATTTTTGTTCCAATTATGAAATCATCAAACAAATCATCAAAAACAAGTAAAACAAAAACCAATCAAATCATCAAAACAACACCGTCTGTTAAAATTTCTCTAACTTTTGATGCTCAGGAATACAGGGTGATTATAAAACACCTACTCTGAAATCATGGCAAATATTATGGTTTTCTTTTCCACAAATTGAGAAACTATTGAAGGATGATTAGAAAATTATAAAAAAAAAAGCGTTCTCTTTGTCATTCTAAAATCAATAAGCACCAGCATTAAAGAGAAAGAGGACAAGATCATATAAATCTAATTAGAAATTTTTAAGATTTCCAATATCGTATGACCTGGGAAAAGTTGCTTCATCTCTCAGTATCTAAGTTTTACCCTCTATAAAATGGGAATAATAATAATAATAATAATAATAATAATAATGATGCCTGGTTTATTATAAGGATTATGTCAGTTAATATATCTCACACACTTAAAAATACATATCTATAAAAAAAAGAAATTTTTAAAATGGATAGCTTAATGTTTATATGCTGGATAAAAAAATATACATGCTTATTTTTCCAAGACCCCAAATATATTACAAAATTTGAAGACTTTTCCGTTCTATCAGATGTCAAACACTGGCCGGAAAGATATTTGCTATTACAGGCACTGGGGACTAGATTAAAAAAAAAAAAAAAATTAGCCAAGAGAAAGCAATGATTCTGATTAAGTAAATTCCATTGAACTCTTTCTAGTAAGCATTATTCAGGTCATGAATGCTAATTTGTCCTGCAGGGGGCTGTGGGTAATTACCCAGAAAAACTATCAGCTTTATTGAGTTGCTACAAAACAGTATTACTGAATGGTACACTGTAAAGGAAGACAACCTTGATATGTACTCACAAAAGAGGGTATTTTTCTTTCCCCTACTGGGAAGATTTTACAGCCTAGATAGAGATGATAATAAGTGGCATTTTGCTTAGGAAAATAAAGCCACATCAGTGTCATTTCCTGTTTAATAGTCAAATAAAATTCCTGACATTAAATGACATGTATCTGAGAAGTACCACCAAGATACCAGAACAATTTTAGCTTTCTGCATATTTAAAATTGTGTAGAATCAGAACCATCTTAAAAATGAAGCAAATATGGCACATTGGCGGCATTCCAGCAGCTATACAGAACTGCTGATGTTACTAAAATCTAGATAATTTAGTCCCATATGGGAATCCATACCACAATTATATTGTCCCTGCTCCGACACAGCCCTGATTTTGCACTTCTTTAAGCCTGGCTTTTTATAATTTTAATTCCCTTTACCAATAAAGCAATTTGTATTCACATAGTCTTCCTGGCTAAGTATGGAAAAAGAAGAAATCTGTTCCATGACCTTGGTCTCTTTACAGTTGATTACAAGGAAATACTCTTCATCTAACCCAATCTCTCGCCTTTTTGAGACTGACGTGAAGCATCCTACTATAAACTTCCAAAGACTATGCAGAGCAGGCTGGAGATTCACAGGAAATATATAGACATGTTTAACATCTCCTTATTTGCTCATTTAGTATGATGAGGTAAAACCCATCCTAAGATGCACAGATACACATCCAGGACAACACTCAGATATTACAGAGACAGCCTACCCTTTAGGAAAAAAGACAGTGCCAGGGATGCAACTTAGTGGTAAAGTGCTTGCACACTGTGCATGGGGCCCTGGGTTTGAAACCCACACACAAAAAAGCTACTAAGAAACATTAAGACCCCCCAAAATGTTTTTCAACTCCCCACTCTTTACTGAAATAATTTGAAAAATGTGCTTGCTTGATTCACTAAGGCTTATCCTGACACTTTTTGTTTAATAAAACAATAATAATTTCCAGAACCTTGTTTTCTCTATGATTTGGTCCAAATAGTGCCAAAGTCAAATATTCACATGACACATTTTTCTTTTTGACTCACCTTGCTTTCCTTAAGAGACAAAGCAGCATACAAGAAACATGTGGAAAGTATAATCATATCAAACAGTTAAACTCTGATGGAAAAAGATTATTAACTTAAAAAAAAATCCCTTGGCTGCCTCCTTTCCCCTACACAAAGAAAATAAAGGTGCAAGTTACCTATAATTATTAACAGCAATACTTTCAGAAAACTGGAATATTGAAGAAACAATCCTAAACCTCTTTAACCACTTGTATATTCAAAAGCCGTTGGTCTTCTTCACTTGTGGTCTTTGCTGAAAGGAAGACAACAACCCCGAAGTCTGGAACATTCTGTCTATGATTACCTCTTCCAGGAGAATTTCATTCCACATTTGATGTGATCAAGTAACAGTAGCTGGCTGTAGCTGAGTTATTTTGTATTATTTTACATACATCATAATTTTTCTTTGAGGGGTAGTAATATATTTTATTTATTCAAAGAAGTTTTGTAAGATCAAGGAATGTCTTCATATAGTCTTTGTTTTAGCATGCTCAATTGACGCTAAGATAGAGTTAAAATGTGAAGCTTTGATTGTATTCCGAGTTAATGTGATTAAGCTTGCAGGGCATGCTCTTCATTTACTTTCTTGTGAAAACTTGTATGAACTTGTATATACTCACATATTAAACCAAGAAGGCTATTTTTTTTCTTGTCAAATAGTTTTTTAAAAAGAGACTGAAAAAAGGTACTGACTATGAAAAAAGACAGCCCAATAATGGAGAGTTCAAACTGTTCATGTGTACTAATAATGAAATACACCAAAGTATTTTTCATCCTTTCTACACCTTGACAATGACAAAAAGGACCCAACAGAACCCCCCCCTCCCCAGGGGATTAAAAACAGCTCTAGGTTTTCACTGTAACTATAACCTATCTAATAGCAGCCTTTCTGTAGATTAAAAAAAAAAAATCAATACTATCACCAATGCATATCTTTCTATTTCTAGCCTTGAGAATATAAAATTGTTTTTTATCATGGCTCATTTTAAGGGAAAATGAGTACCATATGTATTTCATACATAGTATTAAAGAGTTGAATGAGTGTGTTTGTCAGGTTAACACTTCTGGTTCTAATAAGGAATTCTGTTTTTTAGCCTTCTTTTTCCTACTCACCTAGGACCTAATCTACCCTCCTTACTTTGGGGAAAAAAAAAAAAAATCCCTCTAGTTTTAGAGATTGTGCCACTGGGGTATGCACATGTCCCTGTCCAGTCTGCTTTAAACTAGAGGATATGCACCTGAGGAATATTTATTATTATATTCAGCTTTCACATTATCATTATCACTCCTAACACAGCTAGCCTTGTGAGTAATAATTATTAACATGAATGTTAGTTCAGTCTAATTTAGTTCATTAGCACGATAACTCCTTTGATTTCTAAAGAGGAATCATGACACTTTAATCAGAGGGTAATACCAGCCTGTTTATTACCATCATTCATTTGACTTTTTCTCCTAACAGTGGTGTTTGTGGGTTGAGCATTAACAAAATATATTTAAAAAGCTCCACCAACTTTCTTTTCTGGTCTTGACTTATTCAGTGAAAGGTTTGGATGTGTCCTTTCATCTGTCACCCTGGAATTCCCTCTGTTGGGCAGAATTGCAAGGATTAAGAAAGCTGTCCTAAGCATGCATTTCACTAAATCCTCGCATACCATTCAGAGTGGCTGCTGCCTGAACAAGTTCCTCCTGTTTGCACACAAGAAATGGCTGGTGCGAACAATTCAATAGAGAGCCTGCCTGGCACAGCGAGTCAGGGTGTCAGTTCAGCTTCGTGCCAGTTGTTGTTAATCCATTTGCTTCACATACAAGATGGAAAATAGGGCTTTGTTACTTGAACTAGTTCTTCAGCCTGTGTGTAAGGGGGTCTCTTTTTTTCATTCATGTTCTTTTAACAGTTTCTAACATCATAATGCTTCTTGTTAGGAATCTGGAAATATGATTTCTACCACAATACAGGCAGGCATCAGGTTGATAGTAAATTCATATGAACTGTCTGTCAAAAGACTATATATTCCACATCAGTTATAAAATGTGTATCCGAGTAGGGCTAAAGGTCAATACAATGGATGACGGCAGACAGAGTGGTGAGAGAAAAGTGCTGGGAAGCGGCTTTTTTGCCGTGTCACTTGTGTCTTTTTTTTTTTTTTTCCTAAGCGATTCTAAGATTTCCCGTGAAAGGAACAGAGGATACCTTGAGCAGAATGAGAGCTACATTGTCACTGAGAGAGAAGAGAAGCAAAGGCCATCTGACCCCAGGATGAAGTTAACAGGGTGTCAGAATGACCAGCAGGCTTGTTGGCTTTCTGGGGTTTTTTTGTGCATTGATCCCCCATTCATTTTGGCAGTTGAAGTATTCCATTGCACTAGATTTTAATCATTTTGAAAGACAGGGATTGATACACAAGGAATGTAGCAGTGGTTGAAAGAAAGGAAGTAGGACAGCTTTAATCAAAATGTGATTTTAGCATGAGAAGAGGGAAGGAGCCATGACGTTGCATGCATTAAAAGATGGATGAGCTATTCCATTAGGGGATCCACAGTTCTGTGAATGGAGCCTCAGGAAAAGGGGTGTATGGGTTGAGAGACTTTGGATGATAGTTGTTCAGACTGAGTCCTGAAGCTCTTTTCAAATGAATAATGTAGGGGCTGGGGATGTGGCTCAAGTGGTAGCACGCTCGCCTGGCATGCGTGCGGCCCGGGTTCGATCCTCAGCACCACGTACAAACAAAGATGTTGTGTTCGCCAAGTACTAAAAAAAATAAATGTTAAAAAAAAATGAATAATGTAATGTATATTCTTGGTGAGTATTTCACCTTGTAAGGTTATGTCATAGGTACACCTAAAGATAAATGAAGGACCAGTGCTGGTAACATTCTCTGTGAGATGGCAGCACCCTCACAGGAGGCTCTACGTTGCCTATTGTGTGTACCATAGAAAGGTGACAGGGACAGTTTCACGGGCATGGAACCTATGTACACAGCTTTGTTCAGAGGGGCCCAGCACAAGTTTCAATATTCTGCTATCTTGAAGCTCATAAAAATTTTACCTTTGAACTTGTATTTTGCAAGTGAAGATGAATGCAATATCTGTGTATTGTTCCTTGCCTCCTCATACAAAGAGAACATTTGTGATGCCTCATAAGCCCCAAATTCTGGTGGACCCACTGTGTGCAGGAAGTCAGCGAGTCTCAAGGTGAACACAGGCAAGTGGGTTACATCTGCAACTGAGTGAGGGGTAATAATGATCACAGAGGGGAAAAAACCCAAATATAAAACACATGGCTTTGCTTCCTTTCAGGCCTTCCTAACTCATCAGGATGATGGTGAAGACGGAACGTGCATGTATCAAGAAGTGAAATAAAAACAGCTGAGTTAGTTTTGTGTAATGTTTCCACTGTTCTGGCAAGAATAAAATGCATAGACAGTCTACAAAGTATGAATTCTGTGATTCCAGTGATTCCATGTGACTTAAATGCTCCTATTTGCATTTAAAATTGGCATTGCACAATATAAAACTGAGTAGTAAAATTCAGGCTAATAATTAAGATTTTCCTCAGAAGCGTGTGAAATAACAAATAAACACTCTGACAACAAAGAGATAGTTGAGAAAAGGAAAAAGAAATGTTTTACAGTCTAAGACGTTCAAAGTCATTTTCACCGTCTGCTGAAGAAAGGACCCCACATGTTAATTTTGCACTGTGCCCCATGACTTTCAGCACTTTCATGTATATGGAGCTGGCTCTGAAAGCATCAGGAGGATGTAAGGGGGATGTGTCCCAAGGTAGCATAAGGTGGCATAAACGTCCCACCTTTTCGAAATTATTTTATCTCTGATCTCTCAATGACAACAAGAGTAAATGGAGCCCCTTCTTATGATATCAAGAATTGAATCAGAGAGCAGACCTGTCAGTCCCCTATCATTGTTCCGCTCAACATAGCTCAGCAGCAGGGCGATGAATCCCTTTCTGGTTCTGACAAATGATGTATGACCAGCTACTCCCACGTGCTGCCTCCCTCCTGAGGAGCAAGATGAATGGCCACCAAGTAATGTGAAATGGAGGGCTTGAGAATAACACACTTCCCAAACACGTGGTCGCCGAGGAGAGTGTCACTAATTAGAGGCCAAGAAGCAAACAATTTGTAAATGAATTAGTAAATGAACAATACCCTGGGGGCCCCAAAGAGTTAATTTGCTTTTACAAGATGAGCAATTTCCCCATCTGCACTGCTAAAATCAATCCCTTATTAGATTGTTTAAGGCTAGTGCCACCACGGAGAACTTCCTATCAGTACAAAGCCTCTGCCTGTGAGGGAGAAAGTGCTGGACTTTCAGCACTTTCTGGAAACAGGGAGTTTGTTGTTATATTACTATGGGACTTCCACTGGCTCCCCAGCAATCAACTACACAGGTGCTTCTCACCTGAGCCTCAGCTGTCTTCTTGTCACACAAACCTTTCCTGGCTACTTTCTCAATAGCACCATTTCCCCTTTGAGAATCAATCTCTCTCTGTCTCTCTCTGTCTCTCTCTCTCTCTCTTTTCTCTTTAAGAAATGGGGTCTAGCTATATTTCCCAGGCTGACCTCTAGCACCTGGACTGAAGAGATCCTTATGCCTCAGGCTCCGGAGTGGCTGGGACCACAGGTACAGCCGCTGCAACTAACACCTCTTGCTATTTTTCAAAAGTTTTTCTCCATTGCATATCATTTTTTCTGAAATAATGTGTACAGTAGAGTCATCTCTTGGTGTTCTTAGGGGATTGTATCCAGGACCCATAAGGATACCAATATCCTCAGATGTTCAAGTCTCTTATATAAAATAATGTAGTGTGTTCGTATATGTCCTATGCAATGCTCTTCTATATTTTAAATCATCTCTAGATTAGTTATAATACCTAATATCATGTAAGTACTATGTAAAAAACTAGAAAGATTGGATTAGCAAAATCCAACATTCTACAGGGTCTTACTAAGTTGCCCAAGCTGGCTTTGAACTTGTGATCCTCCCGCCACAATCGCCAAGTCTCTGGAATTACAGGTGTGCACCTCCAGAGCCAGTTCAACAATCTTCCTTATTGCAGGACTTAGCAGGGCCTTTGATGACTCAATTTTCATTGTCAATCACCAAGAGAGATATAGTACACAGGTCAAGAGGACCAGGAGAGCCTTTAACACCCTACCCCTCCACCCCCAACCCCTACCATTTAGAACCAGTATTCTTTGGAACGTATTTTGGGAAATGACCACGTGTTTGGGAAGTGTGTTATTCTCAAGCCCTCCATTTTACATTACTTGGTGGCCATTCATCTTTCTTCAAAAGTGATAATTTATTGATCTCACAGGATTTCAAATGAGCCTTTTACCAAAGTAAATCCACCTCTTCCCTTCAGGTTTTATGAAGCTGCCTTTCTTGGGCTGACTAGAAAGTTCTCCCACCCTGCACTGTGTTGTTTCATCATATTCTTAAATTTTGCACTGTAATAAGTTTACTCTTGACCTCTGTGATGCAACACCATGGTTCTTGTTGCTCTGCCTGTTTCGATCTCTGCATTTCCTATAATTCTGCACCTTACCCAGAACAGGACCAGAAACTCCTATAGGCAGAAGGAAAGGACCCCATCTACATTTAAGGGTCTTCATACAATATCTAGACTGATTTTATTCATACTGCCTGTTTTCTAAATGATTTTAATGAAAGTGAGGTCATGATGTCAATCCACTTTAATTAACAAACCGAGGTAGATGTACGATAGTAAAAAGAAAACAAAATAAAACCTCAAAATTTCTCAAGTTTATGTCTCTGAATCCTGCTCTTCTAACTGAAGTTAATTCATGGAAACGAAGAGACAAGTTTTGTCCCTTGATGGGAGAACTGGAATACAAACATCACAAGGTGTGCAGAGCACTTTCAAAAGAGAATGTGAACAATTACCAAAACAGGATTTCAAGCTACAACACCCTAAGCTGAAATAACTGGCATTGAACTCTCAACACACGCAGGGGCTGAGCACAAGCACAAGTAAAATCACATAGCAGAAATATTGCAGAATAGCTGGGCGCAGTGGTGCACGTCTTAATCCCAGTGACTCAAGAGGCCAATACAGGAGGATCCGGAGTTCAAAGCCAGCCTCAGCAACAGGGTGGCGTTAAGAAACTCAGTGAGACCCTGTCTCTAAATAAAATACAAAAAAATAGGGCTTGGATGTGGCTCAGTGTGAGAGTGCCCCTGAGTTCTATCCCCAGTACCCAAAACAAAACAAAAACTCAGAATAGTATACCAATGTGCTTCAAGACAAATCCTCAGCTGTTCTGTTCCAGAAAAATTTGCTTTTTGTATGATTTGGTTGTGAGGCATACCCCAAAAGCTCACATGCGAGACAATGCAAGAAGGTTTGGAGGAGAAATGATTGGGTTATAGCCTTACTCTAATCAGTGAATTAACCCCTAATGTGGTTAACTGAGTGGTAACTGGAGGCAGGTGGGGTGTAGCTGGAGGAAGTGGTTCATTGGGGGCGTGGCTATGGGGTATGCATTTTGTATCTGATGAGTGGAGGCTCTCTCTGCTCTCTGATCACCAAGTGAGCTGCTTCCCTTTGCCACACTTCCTCCATGATGTCCAGCGTCATCTTGAGCCCCAAGGAATGGAGCCACCCTCTTAAGGACTGAGACCTCTGAAATCGTGAGCTCCTAAATAAACCTTTCCTTCTCTATAGTTGCTCTGGTCAAATCTTTTAGTTAACAACAGCAAAAAAGCTGAGTAAAACACAGTTTCACAGAAGTGAACAGAATGAGTTTTCAAATCCAAGTACTTTTATAGCAGCATTTTTCTAATAGAAACATCAAATTTATCCTTAAATGCTTAACATCATAATAGCAGTGAACTTTGCACTTTCTCTGCATCTTTGTTAATACTTATTTCTGTTTTAATAATAGCCACCCTAGTAAGGAAACTTGCTTTATCTTTTTTGGTTCATAAATATTTTTTTCTTTATATAAAACTCTGGCAGTAAGGTTCCTAAGTGACTGATTGATACCAAGTCAAGATTTTTTCTCAGTCCAAGGATAAATTATTCCTTTTTTTTTTTCTAAGTATATCTATTACTTTTTTTTCCACGAAGGTATAAAATGTATAAATGAAGATTATGGGTGTGTATAAAATCTATTACTACCGTTCTCTTTGCTTCATTATACCTACTGCCATAGAATAATAAAAGTGAATATATCACTGCTATCTTAATTATTAAAAAGGAAGGCCAAATACTTGCTCTTGACACCCGATTGTGTAAGTATTTATAGCAGTGGTGGGCTTTTCTTCTGGAACTCGTGGTGATGGAATCGATATATTTCTCTCTAACTTTTGCATTCAGGTTCACATCATGCCGCCTCACGTAAGCTTCATAAATACAGATGCTTCCTGCCTATAGGGTTCTCGCAAGGGCATGGATTCCAAGCTCAAATGATGAAACATTACCTTTGTTAGAACCAACACCAGCAAGATGCTCCTATTAAATAAGACAAACAGGTGGCTCAATGTTTTGTGATAATTTTAACCATCCGGTTCAAGTCCCATTCCCTCTTCAAAATGAACTGCAAGGTGATCCATCACCCAGGGCCAATAATGCACATGGCAGGTTGTGAGGACCTCACCATACAGGCTTCTGTGATCATGTGTGTGAATCACAGCATTGCTGCTGCCTAAGGCACTGGCATATGAAAGTGCAGCCCAGACCCGGCTGATTAAGCTGTAGCATAAAACAACACTTCAGTCGTCAGGAGCATGACAGCCCACAATGGTTTATTGGACCAAAGAGTATAACATTGTAATTTACTTCTCTAATACATGTCATGTTCCCTCTTATTGTTTCCCCTTATGGAGTGAAATATGTAGGAAAGAGATTGCTGTACAAGCTTCATGTGTTATGCCCCTCCAAAATTAGAGGGTAACAAACTGTCTTTATTATCCTGTGCCTTTGGTGAGCTGCCACAAATCACGGAAACCACTGCAGGTGAGCATCTCGTGGTTTCAAAAGTCAAGGCAAACTAAAAGACTTCATGTCTCTGCCCGAAGCTATTTTTGAACTATGGTACAGCGAGACACAATTATTGTACTTCCTGGCCCTTCCTTTTTGTTGTAAGGTCCTAACCATTTTTTTGCTTCCTTATTGACAGGAAACCAGGGTTTATAAAGTCTGGCTCAATGCAAATATTTAAAGACTTAATTTTTTCCCCTCCCCTAAACATAACAATATAAGTTGAATAGTGTTTTAGTGAGTTTATTTTTCTTCTAAAACTGGAATTCATGGCGGCTCTCCAGCTGAAATCGGCACTAGTCACAGATAATTTAAGGAGAATAGCTTGCTTGTTTGTCAAGCAAACATGTGTAATCTGATGAAATTATTAATGTCATAGTGTTAACTCTCTTCTCATAAATACAGTTAACAGTGCTGACACTGCAATTATACTCAAATGTTCTGGCTCTCTGCATACTTGCTCAATCTGTCAGTCCAGCATGGGGGAGACAAATTGTGGTGGGCACTTGACATTGCACAAAAGAGATATAAACCTCTTCTGATTAAACCTTGATGAAAGATTAAATGTCTCGGAATGCTTGCCAGATTCTTATGATATGCCATTTTTTAACCAGTGGTAATAAAAGTTCTATTCAATAGAGGTTTTTAAAAAAGATTATTAAGAGTCACATACATATGAATATATATATATATATACACACACACAAAATATATATATATATATTATATATATATATATTAAGAGTCACATACATATGAATATATATATATATATACACACACACAAAATATATATATATATATTATATATATATTAAGAGATTCATATGTATGTGACTCTTAATATATATATAATATATATATATATATATATTTTTTTTTTTGTGTGTGTGTGTGTGTGTGTATAAAGCCCGGTAAGAAACAGCAAGGTTCCTTCTCAGATTCAAACTTTATAGCCAGATAAGGATAGTTCTTGATACTCGCTGGATTTTTATAGTCATTTGTCCTGTGAGGAAACTTGAGCATTACCAACATTATTGTTTTCTGTGGTCTTCAATCTAATCTAATGGAGTAGCTGCTCACAGTATCCCCTTCATAATGAGAGTCCCTGCTTTCATTGTGTAAAATTCTTAAAAATTTGCCATATCTATTCTAGTAGCAGTCAGGATGACAAACAATCTAGTGCTTTAGCCTTTCAATTTTGAACTCAGGTCACAATTTTCATTTTTGGCCTTAGATCCAAGGAAAGTAGACCCATTAATAATAGTGGCTAACAATTATACAGCACTTCCTATAGCATCTCCTATAAACAAGTAGTGTTCTAGGTGCTTCATGACTTGGTATCCTTTACTTCCTTGTGTGAAGTAAACACTAGGATTTTCAAACTTAACTTGCTTAAAGTCACATAACTAGTATCAGGCAGACCTAGGACTTGAATCTAGAGAAATGATAATATGTATTTGTAGATTCTTATTTTCATTTTACAAATTATTAGAAAAAAATTTTGTTCTTTAAAATTAGATATCCCATCTCCTCAAATTCCTATCCTGCGTAGATAAAGAAATTCTTGAATGAACTTCATAAAATAATGAAAACATAATGAAAAAAATCCATAGCATCAGGACTTGTCATTATTAGTATTCATATTAAGTATACTAAATTGAAATATTTCTCTTAATAAACAAAGAAACTTTTTTTTAAAGAGAGAATTTCAATATTTATTTTTCATTTTTTGGCAGACACAACATCTTTGTATGTGGTGCTGAGGATCAAACCTGGGTCACACGCATGCCAGGCAAGTGCGCTACCACCTGAGCCACATCCCCAGCCCACAAAGAAACTTCTTGCATTTCCACACTCTAGTGCCTGAAGCAAATACATTCATTAAAAAACGAAAGGAAATGGGGGACCCAGAGGAGGTAAACCAAACTACCTAGACCTTTTTGTTGACTTACTTGGAGCAGATAAATTGAAATATTAAAGAAAACTGGCATGGTGTTATTGCTAAAAACTTTTTGCAAATTCAGAAGGAACCTATCCAAGTCATTCCTGGGCAACTTGTTACCTTTATGTTTTGTTACAGAAATTATGTAGTTCTGCTCTTCCTTTTCCACTATAGAAAACTTCTGGAGAAAAGATCAGTTTAGGAGGATGGAGTTTGAAATAGTTAATTTAAAAAAAAAAAAAGTTTAATCCAGTAGAAAAAGGAGGACAAAGCAAATAAATCCACATTGGAAAAAAAATATATATTGTTTACTTTTTTAATTGTGTTGAACAGTTGTTTCCCACTCTGAAAGTTCATTATATTTATTTGTCCTCCAGGATAATTATTCTACACTTGTTGCTAAGTCTGTTGCTCTGTTGCTTGCTTTCTGATGAACAGATTCATTAAGTTCATTTCTAATCTCTGTCTTCTAAATTCAATAAGCACTATAAAATTTCTTTCCTTGTATGGGAATTCTAAGGTCTTTTTTTTTTTTTTCCCTCAACAGCTTGAATTCCTGTATTCTGATTAAGATAGATGAAGTATTTGCATTCTATCCATATTCATAATCCTCTTTCAGAGTCAACCTAAAATACCACATTTGTTGCCCAGGCAGACACAGGCAATGTGTTAGGAGAGCTCTGTAGCTTTTTGTTTAGATGGATAAGGACCTATTCCTTTTCAAATCCAACAGAAGAGGTGGTCACTAGGTGAATTCAGGCTAAGAAACCAGAACAATCATTGTGTCTTTTGAGTGTGACAGAAACTGTAATTAATGATCCCCCCCATTTTTACTTAGCAAAAAGGAACGATGTGCAGTTGACAGACATTTTATTAATAGTTTCTGCCAACTTGCCATGCATAAAAGGTTTTATTGGTTGCAATGCCAGTGTAAGAAAAAGTTCTTTTTGATGAAATGTTCAAGATGCTTGTTTTATGGATGAAAAATGAAGGCAATCTGTCTACTGCTACTGAAAGTTTGGGTTTCAATAATAAAATTAAAATGATTGTGACATTTCCTATTGTATTATTTAACCATCTGCTTCCTCCTGGTCTAATCAATGATGGCATCGCCCAGGTCCTCTCTACTTAACAAGAAGACCTGCCAATATTGTTTTCTCGTGACTAATTTAGGAGGGAGATTTATTACTGATAATGATATTTGCATATTTAGTGACTGCTGTTCTTCCTATTACAAGTAATTCTTATGTCCTGTGTTGGAGGATTAAATATTCAGCTTGAAAAAAAAAAAATTCAGCTTGACAACAGTGGATGTTTGTAGCCCCTCAATAACTAGAAATTCAGAAACTCTGCAAGAAAGCAATGAGAGGTTTGTACCAATGACAAACTCTCATCAGGTGTGTTATGTTTGACTTTTTTAGGTAAGCATCTCTTATTTTCTTGCTTAGGATTAATTATAAGCACATCTTCCAAAGTGTTTTCTCAACATTGGAAAATTAAATTCATTGTCACGTGAGTTAGAATTTTTCCCATTTTAAATTTGTTTCATCCAAGTTTTCCTTTAGAGTTGATCTGCTATTTCAATGATTTCGGCTCATCCACTAAGAAGGGGAAAAACACACTTTACTGCATGGATTCACAATAAAGCAATAAAGATACTTCACTGTGGCTTGCTTAATCCTCCTTTACAAAGGGGTGAGAAGAGGGGTGTTCGATATTTTAATAAGTCTTCGCATTTCCTTGCAATCCAAATGGAATGTAATTAGAAATGTGCAACATTAGGTACTATTCTAATTACTGATAAACTTGTAAAAGCACTTGCTGTATTTTGCTCATAATAGTCACCATTATTAATTTGAGTAACCCTTAGTATTTGCATGTTATTTTTATGAACTTCAATTTTTATAATTTGAAATCGTTCACATTTTGGAGAAAAGAGGCAGTTGAAAATGTGCTCTTTGCACATTGATCTTCAAGCAGTCATTCATTTTCTCTGGGAATTTTTATGTAAGCTCCCTTATTGGGAATATGCTAATGACATCCGCCATGATTACTGATTTTCTTTGAATCGTTATTCCTCTGTGGGCAAAGTAATCAGAAAGGGAGAACAGGAGATTTCCTTCTTGCTTGTGTGCCTTCTTCAACCATCTGCTCTATCCTGGTTCATTTGAATAAGATCTGCAGTTTTCAGATTTTTTACTCTGATATTCTAAGGCATTTGAAGGCTTAAAAGGAGTTAATAGTTATCTATCTATGTCACACATGTGCTTCTCTGATGCATGCTAAGTGCAAACTTGCCTACCCGGGGCTTTCACGGGCAGATTAAATTTATTAAATAAAAGATGGTGATGTAGGGCACCAGTTTCATTATTTGGAATATGTTAGTTCTGAGCACTTTTTAAAAATTAATGACTTTGAACACAGACATTGCAGGATAAAAAATACCTGAAGTGTTAAAATATTCCTTAGTGAAAGAAAAGTTAAATTGAAGAGACTAAGAGAGAGAATTTATAAAGGAGTAGTGTTGTTTTTTTTCCGGTAACATTTGTAGTTGTCCTGGAAAGAATGGTGAACTAGTAATCAAGACCTCTGGGTGTCAGCTCATCCTTTGCCACAAAGGTGCCACCAAAGTGTGCTCTAGAGGAAATTAATCAATTTCTCAGAGCTCTGTTTTCTCAGTGATAACATGAAATGACAATCGTGGGTGATTTTTTTAAAGTTTTTTCCCACCAATAGAATTGTGTGACTATGTTATTTATTTTCATAAAACAGATTAAGGATGATGGGAAAGTTACGTAATGATTTGGGCTTAGCATGGGCATTTGATCTTGCCTCTGGGAAAAGCTACTCCAAACAAACTGCCCATCTTCAGAAGAAGGACCCAGAGCTTCCCAATTACACCTTTTAAGACAATGAACATAGATCAGATTTAAGAAATGGAACACCACATCTTCTTTCAGTTTTCCTGTAACAGATACATTGCTAAGAATGTTGCTGATTGATTGAAGCAAGACTTTCACTTTAGAGAGTGAAAATCAGCAACATTCTGACACTACTAACAAGACATATCCAACTTACTATGCAGAATTGGCATTTAAGGAAGAGAGTTTGCAAAACTTGGTGCTGTTAGGTCACTGAACGTTGTCAAAACATGAAGGAGACGAGCTTGGGAATGTTGACACTGGTATTCGGCCAATTTAAAAGTGAAGCCAGCTATTAATTTTAAAATTGTTTCAGGAAGTGTCTCTGTGTCCTACTCACCAGTGACTCCTCCCCCCTCACCCCACATCAAGAATCAGACAAAAATACCCAGTGGGACCCACGTTTTAAGCAGTGGATAAGGATTCTCTGAGAGTATGTAATGGGATTTTAGAATGAGTGTTACAGCATCTCCTGAACCCAAACTTCTGATGAGACTCTTGGCTTGGGATAACCACTGACCACTCCCTCCTGCCTTATAATAAATGTAATTCTTCTTTGTCCATGCATTTTCTCTGGCACCCATTACTGATTTGTGTCCCAATTTCTGTTTGATAGTTCTGGCTTGTTACAACCGAGTGACAAAGCCAAGACTTAAATAGAAATTACTTCACTGATGAGTTTCAGCTGACCAGAGACAAATTCTTGCCCAAAATAACCTCCACTCCCTTCCTTCCACATATCCCAACAAAGGGAAGAAATATACAGCCAACTCTGTCTTTTTTGATGTATTGTACAAATAGGACACTTTTGGGAAATAGGACTAAAAATAGAAGAGTACAAATATATCTTAATATTTCATGAAATCAAATTTAAAGGAGCTGAAATTAAAGATAGGAAGATAGCCAGTGATACATGGAGAGAAATATTTACTGCAACCATAGACTTGCATCTGATGGACAGCCAAAGATCTCTCCCTAGGAGTTTGGCTTTTACCCTCTCTAGTACACTGAATGGTAATTGTGTTGTGTGGGACAACCTGATGTTGCATCTACTGACCCATTGTGCTATTACATTTAGGATTTTTAGGGCTTTTCATTTGTTTGTTAATTTATTTGCTCCTGAAATCTTTTTCACAAATCTCTTTGAGGGTGAATGACACTGCCCTATGTAACTTCTAGAACTGTACGACATTTAGATGCAAGTATTTCTCACTAGTACTAAGGTTATATTGTGCTTTAATATTAAGCCGAAGTTTCATTCATTTTTTTGCAGGCTTTGTCTATCGCTTACATATGCATTTGTGTACTTATTTTAAGATTCAAAATAGACATATACGTTAGATGTCGACAGAGGCCGTATTCCATGATCATTTTATGCTACTCACATACTTGTCTATTTGCAAAATAAATGATCTTCCTGTTCTGTTTCTGGATAGAGGAAGAAATCTAGAAAGGAAGCAAGTGTATTCATCAATTCCTATATAGGCAAATTTCGGATTGACGTCAGCAGTGCACTCTGCATCAGCAGATCAGAATAGTATCTGGACAGCAGTATGAAATGCCTTGCTGTCTAAAACTTCCTTCTAAAGTCCAAATATTGAACATTGTATCCAATTTTGAGGTTGATTTTTTTCACTTGAAATCAGTTTCACCAAGTTTAGAAATCATGCTTTCTTAATTTATGTTTAAAATATTGCACGGTGATGACTTTCAATCATTAGAAATCTTAGCATGTATAGATCCAAGTATTTTTCATTTAAAATGCATCTTTTTTCTAGCAATAATCTAAGTATTTCTATGTTTTATTACATTTTTTATTCCCATGTGATTTCAGTCAATAGACTGCCATTACCAGAATAAAGTTCTGTACATTTAACTGAATTTTGAACTTATAAAATATACGCAAAACTACTCAAAAATTGATATTTAAGAAGCGAGCAGAATTTAAAGTGTTCTTCACTTCTTTGGTTATTTTGTGAAGATATTTATGTAGAAACACCTTCTATGTATTTTCATCATTTATCTCTTTTTTTTTTTTTGCTAATTCGAGTCACATATACAAAATAATAAAATTTTTCAACTTATTAGGTCAACAATAATCAAAATATTAAATTGGAAAAAGGATGAAAGAAACACTATTGGAGAACTGGGAGTTTTAATTTCCTAATAAGAAGCAAAATATTTATCACTCATGTACATTTTTTTAAAATAAGAGAGAGGTTTGTTTCCCTTTATTTAAAATACAAGGAGCAGACAGTCCAGGCTGGAGATGGGGGTCACTATGGTCCTCAGGAGCTTAGGTTCCTTCTTTGTATTTCATTGTGTTTTAGCACTGACCCACATCCTGGGGTTGCCTCATGTTATAGAATGACTGCTGCAGAACAAGCTTTCATGGCCACATCACTTTGGGCAACCCTAACTACAAGAGGGGATGGAATATATAGTATTTTGTGGGTACAGTACTGCAAAGGATAAAATACAGGCTTGTGCTTTCAAGGAAGAATGAGAGAAAGGATTAACAAGTAAGTAACTAGGAGTGCCTTTGACAATAGAAATCCTTTTACCCTCCAATCCAAGATTGAAGGTTTAATATTTTTTTTCTTTCAGCTACGTGTGTGTGTGTGTGTGTGTGTGTGTGTGTGTGTGTGTGTGTGAGAGAGAGAGAGAGAGAGAGAGAGAGAGAGAGAGAGAGATGCTAAGGATAAAACCCAGAGCCTCATACAAGCTGGGCAAGCGCGCTCCTACTGGGTTAAACTCAGGCCCTCTATTTTTTAAGAAGGTAGGGGTCTCCCTCTGTTTGTTGCCCAGGCTGACCTTGAACTTATGTCGAAAAACCCTCCTGCCTCCCTTTTCTAATATCTGGGACTACAGACATGTACTACTTTTCTTTCTTTTAACTCCTATTTTCATCTTCACTTTCTACCATCTTTTGTTCTAACAAAGCTCACTAGTTCTTTCTCTTATAATTTGAGACATTGGATCCCCTTGGTAATCCCTCGGTTTGATCCCTAGCACTGGGAGAAGAAGGAGGAGGAGGGGGGCTGGGAGGAGAAGTAGGAGGAAACAAAAGAAAACACAAAATTATAAGTTTTTAAGTATTTGTGTGGAAAATGAACTTTATAGTGACATACATGAGCATGTATCTACATTCCTTCCTCAGTATGTCCATTTTTCAAGTAAATGAGTATTCAGACAACCTGCTATCTTAAACTCCATAGAAGTGATTATATGAGCTGTCAATGTTATTAAATATACAACTTTATGACCTTTGTGTTTCAGCAAACTTCCCCACTTTTCAATATGCCTTTAAATGGTTTATATTGCTTGTACTTCAGGTATAATTTTGCCCTGTTTATATTCATACACATACACATACCTACACCCCTCCCCCCCACAATTTTCTTCATACACACACACACACACACACAATTTTCTTCATGCAAACACACACCACACACACACACACACACACACACACAACTTTCTGTTGTTGTTTTCAGTGCTGAGATTTAAAGCTGGGGCCTTTGCATCCTAGAAAACACTACACTGAGCTACATCCCCAGGCTTACTTCTTTCTCAAAAATTCATCTAATAATTAGCCGTCTGGTAGTCTTATCACTTCCTGCTACATTTGTAGAGTCTTAGTTACTTTCAAGCAGGTATGCACTTTGTTGAAGTTTTTGTTTGTTTGTTTGTTTGTTTTATCCCTGCTGATTTAATAAACAAACAAACAACAACAACAACAAAAAAAAAAAACAGAAATGAAAGTACTTAATCACTTAAAAATCTACCAAATATGAGATCAGTTTTCAAATGTTTCAAATTCATGCTTGGGAGCATGAAAGGAATATTTGCTTGCTTCTCCAAGAAAGCTAGCAAAGCAGCTTATATATAGAAGGCATTTACAAAGGCCATTTGAACTGTAAATGCACACCATCCATGCATGAGGGGGCATTGTGAGCTGTTAACTCAGTAGATATGTCATCCTTTGGAGGTTAACTCAGAGTCTTTAGTTTTCCATACTGGTGGTCTTTGATCTTCAGTCATTTACTTGATTCATCATTTATACATGATGTGTTGATGGGGAATCAGGCTGGACTGCTAATCAATGTGTACTTGAGCAGACCTGGTTTTCTCTTTCCCATATGTTTGTTTATTCACCATGTAGGCAGGGTCAATGTTCTTTAGCAACTTTCTTAAAAGTGGGAAGGATGCAAGACTCTGGCATCTGTGTGTACCCTACAACAATGCTAACAATGATTATTTCCCTGAAATGCTCAAGCTTTTGTACTCAAGACATCCTAGAAAACATCTGTTAAGAAATGAACTATTGCATAGTAAATTACCAAGTCCCAGAAATACCATGTAGTCCATATAAAGGACCATGTTGATGTTTGTGGTTTTATCCTGCTTCGATGTCAAATATACTTCCAAGTATACCATTTTAATAACACAACAAAAAACTTATAAACATGTTTCTAAAATCACTCAAAATCTTAAAATAGGAGCAACATGGAGAGTCTAGGCTTTTTATGTGAGTTAATTCAGCCTTTCCTGAATATCTATCAAGGACTTTCACATTTTTTCTTCTGAATTCTAATCTTGAAAATTCCCTGTTTTTTATTTCTTTTCCCAGTTTTTTTTTTTTTTTTACATTTTTTTTTCTTTTTAATTCTTTGCTTTTGTTTTGTTTTTGGACTTAATTTCACAGTCTAAGCTGAACTGATAATGTCCTATAGAGCGATATTATTGACTATCACAGTTTGTAATAGCATTCAAGTCATACTGTACACTTTTCATTCTATGAAACTTAGTTTTTCTTTTGAGTTTGCCCTCTGCATCTGGCTTCTGGCTTAATTACCAAATCAAATCAAAAGAAGCAAAAGGAATACAAAACTAAACAAGCTGTCCTGTTCAAGATGTAAATACTAAACTGCTACCTACATTGTATGCAAGATACCCTAATATAGACATCAGGGTATATACATACATATCCTAAAACATCAGCTCATATCAGAAATAAAACCAAACCACATCACAGTTTAGGGAAGAACATAAAAGTGTCTCCTTTTGCTACTAGTTTTACTGAGAAATAGAGAGAAATCCTTGCAAGTGTTGTTGACACAGTATGAAATCCTTGTAAAGTCAGAGTGGAACAAGTCTGCTATCTGACCCAGCCTTCAGGGCTACTTAAACACCTGTGGATTTATGGAGTTCAGATGTCTACAAGGCTCTGTATTGAAGTTCATTTAGAAACCTGGAGCCCAAATGAAATGAAATGTTGACATGGGCAGGCCTCTCTGTTGCTCAGTATTCCAATCAGTTGTCTGGATAGAAAAGAGCTTCAAATTAAAAGAATGTACTTTCTACAATTAGATTTAATAAGGAAGTGTAGACATATTTTTAATCCCTTTTGTGATTTTGATCAATTACTTTATGAAATTCATTCTTAAAGTTAGATTTATAACAGCAAAGCAGCAGCAGATTTATTCTCCAACATTATGGGTATAAAAGTACCCACCCCCCGCCCCCCGCCCGGCTGGGATATATACACATCTGGCAAGGGAACCTGGTCTCCTTACACTGAAGACTTATACATGAGACATGAAAACCAATATCCTTTAGAAATGTACACCCTTTAAAAATGATCAAATATAACCACAAAGTTGTCCTAATTCAGTCCATCACAATTGCTTTCATTTGAGGACTTGAGTAGCTCTTTTGAAAATCAGACACTATGATTTAGAAAATGTTCAGTCTTATTTGGGAGAGTTTCAAATGAGCTTACCTTATAATTGCTAAACATGTGTCTTCCATTTCCACATGTCTATTAAAAGTTGTAGAAAAGGAAACATGCTGGAAAACACCTTGCTTAAGCTCAAACTTCAGTCAGATCCAACTTCAAAAACAACCCGTTAAAAATCATTTTATAATTTAACCATCCTATGACGTGCAGTATGAAGTAGATAAAACTTCATGGGACTTGGCTCATCACTTCTGTTTACACAGTACTGAACCATTTTTTTTATTGCTTCTGGGGAAATAATATGTTTCTTTTTATCCAGTTTTGGGTTTTATGTGGTACCATTAATGAAAAAATGAATTGCCTTGAAATAAAAATAGAGATTTATCAAATAATGGTTGGCACACACATGCCTGGTGCCCTTATTGTTCACTCCAGGGAGAGTTTATTATTTGTCAGTATACATCTATGCTTCTAAATGTACAAAGGTAAATTCTTCTGGATTGCTTTGTGTTCTTCATCTTGACAAGTTCATCTCTCTTGCTAGGATACAACCAGCATGACTTTATAAAAAGTGGATTAAGATCCATAGAAAGGCAATAATTTCAAACTTGAACTTAAGAGTTTTAAAGAATGTCCATCAAAAGCTACATAAGACAGTTTTAGAAACAATCCTGTGACGTTCACATTATATTTGGGTTCAAGTTTTACCAACATTGATTGTAGGGGGGGGTACTTACTTCAGTAGAGAATCCAGGTTCTGGGGATGACTGTTTTCTCCTTGTGTGGTGTTACCAGCTAGCCCACTTTCACTAGTGAATGTAGGGACAAACTAAAGAAAATAACCCCACAAACTTGTATGTATCCCTAAGTAAATAGATTCTAGATAGTAGAAGAGTCAAGAAGGAGATGATGGCCATTTTAAATTAGAGTTTTTATGCACTTACCACAAAACGTAATTATATATAATGCACATATAATGTAAAACATAAGGTTATGTAATGAAGGTAGAAGGCTTGCAGTGATAATAAATAAGAACAAATTATTTATATCACACTGAAAATAGAACCTAGCTAAGTCTACTGAGTTTGCAAATACAAAGTAAAGATGTATTCATGCTGAGATGTATTTTAATGGTTTTATAATTACTATTATTCTAGCATAAAGCACTGATAGTAATGAAAACACAAGTTAAAAATAAAGGAAAAATATTTAGTGCATTCTTCCAAGGTGACATGGAAATTTGTGATCATTAGTATATAATATCACTAATTCAGGCATTTTGGCTTCAACTTCAAAATTGCACTGGCAAATGAGGTATAAATGGCTATTTCCCTCATTTCTTAATAATAATCTATATGTGCAATTTAAGAGAAGAGAAACAATAGTGCTTATATGTTTTTGAATTTAAACTTTTTTCCAAAATAAATGTGTATTCTTTGAATAGAAAATTAAAAATAGAGGGCTGAGGCTGTAGCTCAGTGGCAGAGCGCTTGCCTAGCATATGTGAGGCACTGGGTTCGATCCTTAGCACCATATGCAATAAAATAAAGGCATTCTGTCCATCTACAATTACAAATTTTTTTTTAATTTAAAAAAAGAAAATTAAAGATAGATATGTTTAAGGGCATCACCAAATGAATCCTTCTTTAACATTTTTTCAAGAGAAAACAATGCAGAAGCATATGGCACATTAAACTTTTTTTTTAAACACAATATATTCTAAGTCAGAAATAACAAATACGATTCTGCTACCAAATCATTAAAGCAATGATAAGTAGTGCTAAAATATCAAAAGAATATAAATGGTTGGCAGGCTGAATTTTTCTTTTCCAATGCAACCTGTAGCTGCCTACATATAATTTTTTCAGGCCGAAATAGGGAATAGTGAGATCTGTGGGAATAGTGAGACAAAGAGTTTCTAGGAACCGTGTGGATTCAATACGTCTGGAAACATCCATAGAACACACAGATATGAGGAGAAGGTCCTAAGGATGTGTCGGTAATTGGCTTGAAAAAAAAAAAAATGGGTAGCAGATCTCTGTGACATGAAGGGGAACCAAAAAAGAGGAGGGAAAAATATTTAGGAAGAGGTGGAGTTAAGAAGCAGAATGACAAGGAATCTTTGGGTGTAGCTACAAGGCAGTTGGATAGCAAAGTATTTTCTGACCCTCTTTGAAAACCAGCCCATACGGTAAATGGGGACAAAAGTGGGTTAGGGAACATTGTAACCTCATTTCACCTTATTTAGCTATGTACCAGAGATCTCAGCAGGTAGTTCAATTAACTTCCACTAGTTAAATGAGATGAAAATGAGGTTACCCAGATTAACAAAACTTGACTCTTGATCTTCCTTCAGATCAGGGGAAGGAAGGTTCCCAGCTGTAGCTGGTTCAACCCCAGGCAGGTGCCCATCTGCCCATCAGCTCCTAGGAGGAGGGTCACATTGACATAGTCTCACCAGAAATGGGGGGGAAAAAAAGCCTTAAATGGAAGCCTGTAGTATTAAAAATGATGCAGGTATTGCATCCTTCTAATTCCTTTCTCTTTTTCCTAGAATTCCAAGTATGATCTCATTTAGGGAAATAATTTTTCACATGATTTTTACATCTGAGAAAATATGAACAGTCAAATCTTGTGTTATCAGTGGGGATTTCTAAGTAAGAAATCTTAATGAGCTGCAGTGTCTTTTAACATGTTTAAAAGATTATGACTAGACACTAGGTAAGAATCATTTGAAAACCATTTAACAAATGACTGTTTATGGCGGTAGTCAAAGTTCAAAATAAATCTCTTCATTTCTATCTACTTTCAACTTTAATGAGTAGTTTCATGGATAACGATTACCTTTTCGAGGTAAAGAAAGAACATAAATGCCAAAATATGTTTGAATTCTCTGTGGACATAGGAGTTGAGGGGCATCTCTCATGACAGGAGCACACACATTGATAAAATTACCATTACATGTAGTAGCTAAGTAATTTCAAGATGATATGTTGTGGTGGATGTGGGCACTCATGTTAGGACTGGGATTAGTTTTTGTACTAGATGTGCTACTATTTTGATCTCATTTTTCTCATCTGCAAAATAATTTTAACAAAAACTTACATCGGATTATTCTGTTCTGACAATAAAATTAGTTTATAAAAAACACCTAGTAGAACTGCGAATGTAGTTCAGTGAGAACACTTGTCTAGTAGCACATGTCTTTGGGTTCAGTATTCAGCACAGCAAATTAAAAAAAAAAAATACTTAGTTTCATACTGAATGTTAGTTATTTCTATTTTTCTATTATTATTATCATCAAGAAAATTTTTTAAAAGTATACTTTTGAGCCAGTTTGATGGCACACACCCGTAATCCTGGTGACTCCAGAGGGTGAGGCAGAAGGATCACAAATTTGAGGTCAGCCTCAGCAATTAAGCAAGGCCCTAAGCAATTTATCGAGAACTTGTTTCAAAATAAAAAATGAAAAGGACTAAGATACAATCCATGTTTGTATAAAAATGTCAAAATAGACTGTATTGTCATGTATAACTAAAAAGAACACATAAAAATTTTAAAAAAGAAAAAAATGGGCTGGGGATTTGGCTCAAGTGGTAGGGCGCTCGCGTGGCATGCGTGTGGCCGGGGTTCTATCCTCAGCACCACATACAAACAAAGATGTTGTGTCCGCCGAGAACTAAAAAATAAATATTAAAAAAATTCTCTCTCTCTCTCTCTCTCTCTCTCTCTCTCTCTCTTTTAAAAAAAAAGAAAAAAATAACATTATATTGGTTTAACTTGGACTTATGTCACCTTACTTAGAAAGTATAATGTTCTTGAGCAAGTAGAACCTTTGATGTGTGAAGTACTATATTTTAAATGCCAATCTTGTTCCTTTTGTAATCTAATTGTCCTCTTCTATGTTTCTTTAGTGAAACATGTCTTCTAAAAGAGAAAATATTTGAAATTTCATTGTAATATGCTCCTAATAAAAATGTAAAGCAGCTGATTAAAAAAGAAGAAAAGAACTAGGGATATAGCTCAGTAAAGCACTCCTGGGTTTCATTCCCAGTACAAAAAAAAAATGAAATAAAATAAAAATATACTTCTTCTTGAGTTTAATATTCCCATATTGAAGACATGCAATATATTGTGTTCTTCCTTTTAAAAAACAAGTGTGTGTTTTTTCCCTGATATGTTTAGCTGTATGTTGTGCTATTCAAAATATATTTCTCATTTGTTTTATATAGAAAAAGTGTAGGCTTATGATATGTGTTCTTAAATCAAAATTTCTGCTATGAAATATTACTGTGCTTTAAGAAAAATGACCCACATACACATCATGTAGCAGCTAACTGACCAACTGAGAATATTTCAATTTCATGTGGTAATGTTAAACTAAACATCTATAATTTTTGCATAAAAGCAAAATGAGATAACTAACATCTGCTGTACTAAGACTTAAATTTTTACCTTAGTTTTTATAATATTTTTGAGACTTTGGTCTGATTTTTGCCTCTTTTACAAAATAAAACTAGTCTTTTGAGTAGACCTCTACCAGGCCAGGGAACTGAGGTTGGTACTGCCTGAGGCCTCCTTGTTGCCCTTGTAAGTTTTATATTAGGCCAAAGAATCTGGTTCAAGCTAGGTCAGCCTAGAGGTTTAGCTGGTTTGGGGCTATGCAGGTGACAGGGACTGAGCCTAAGACCTTCTTCCTCTATCATCACCTGTAATTTAGCTAGTCTGAATTTCAGTTTTCCTTTTTTTAAAGGAAGAATTTTCATGAGAACCACATTAGATAATGTCCATTAAATAAATTGCTTACACTATCAGGTATTATTATGACTTAAAATGATACTTTAAAAGATGATTTTGAAGTTGAGAGAATAAAGCTATTTAGAGTATTACATAAAAATGAAGTAATATTAAATGCTAATTACCCCGATTTGATCATTACATACTGGGTGTATGTGTGTGTGTATACGTATATATATATGTATACATATATATACACATATGTATATATATAAACACTGTACCATATAAGTACAAATATCATGTCAATTAAAATAATTTTTTAAAAATGAAATAATTTTATTTCTCTCTCCAAAATAAAGGTACCTGGTGACTAGAAATTATATTAATACGTTTAAGAAAAAAAAGTTTAAAGGGAAATATATTAATTGATCATGCCAATATTTTGGGGACAAAATTAAGGGGTAAATAAATTGGTTATAAGATAGGTTAAAATGCTATTTTATGTGATATTTTCAAGGAGAATATACAAGACACTTTATAATGAAACAGGTTAAATATTGATGGTTCTGTAACTGTATAAAAAGAGCAGAAGACTACTAATCTGTGACATAAAGCTCATGGTGTATGCAGCCTTGGATGTTAGCAACCCTGTGCTATGGAGAAAGAATTGCAGTAAAACAGAATGTGTCTACTAAGCATCCCAATTTTGTTTCATTGAAATGAGAAAAAAAAAAAAAAAACCAAAAAAAAAACCTTCAAATAAATGCATGCAGATAACAGTCGTAGTTTTTCATAACTTGCACTGATCATCAAGCATCACCCAAAATGCTAAAAGCAATCAGCACAAACTTTGAACCACAGAGAAATACTGATGCCCGTGTAGAGCCTTCCTTGGTGTGAATGTCATTAAGGAGAATCTGAACGCTGCAACTATTAATAAGACGACTACAAATTGTAGCTGATCAAACCAGAAGGAGCCTTGAATGTATTTGCTGGGAATTGCTTAAGGCTTAAACACTAGGGACTTGAAACAAACTGTTCTTATCACCTTTTTCCAAACAGAGATTTAAATTTACAATGAAAGTGCCAGCACCAGCTGCACTTAAAGAAAGCACCACATGTCTCGATAAGCTCCAAGAAAATGGAATGGAGCCCAGTTCAAGCTGGAGGTGTGGTTTGCTCTAGCCAGCTGGGTGACACCAAGCTGAAAGTGATGAGGTGCTAATTAAAGTGAATGAACAGAGTCTCATTGTAGGCACCTGCCAGTGGCCTCCACAGAATCAGCTAGAGCCTGGGCATGTCGCCCAGCCTGTCCGGCCACAGGAACTGAGCATGAATTCCAGCATCTCTTATCTGGTACCTCACCTCTCAGATTTTCCCCCACTGTAGTTTTTGTTGGAGATGATGATGCCTCCTGCCCCTTGCACCTATTTGCCAATTCTCCTGAGGAATAATTATCACACAAAGCAAAGTGTGGAGCACAGACCCATTCTGAAAGCAGATTTTTTTTTTTTAAGACAACAGATTAAAATTTTTGTTACAGAAACAAAAACAAACAATGCAAAAAACCACCCTCAAACATGCAAGCAATGTTCTCTTTAGTTTTGGAACACGATGTCAGGTTGTTCCATTCACACTTTTCATGCCTCTCCCAAGCTGAACCACACAAGATGATGTTATAGCCAGGATGACATCGCAGTGATGAATCGTTTAAAAAATGTGTGCAGCAGCTGTGGTAGTTGCTTTTCAAAACAGAAAGCACAACATGACCAGAATCACTAAAAGAAAGGGAAATCCCTTTCTTCCTACTTAAAATTATAATTTTAGGTTAATTAAGTTAACATACAAGTATATTTATTATTTAGCATGTAGTACCTTTACTAAGTAGTTATGTGCCTATGTTTCATTTTTCACACAATTAGTAAACAGACTCCTGAAGCTACTACGTAAGTTGTAACAATGACAGGGAATATTACTCTGTTGAGAATTTTTGAGGGTCTCTATCACCTAAATTTCCTTTCCATCCAAAAGATCTTTTTGCAGCTATTCTGAGTCTGAAGCCATATTTTATCAGGAAACTTACTTCTTTGCTGAGTAACTTTTAAACAAGTTCTTTGATACCTTGAAAACTATGTTCATTTCATTTCTATTCACTGTTCCAGCTGTGTACTCTGCAGAAACAGAAAAAATTCACCTCCCTTTCCTCATGTTTCCATATGATTGGTATGAAAATGTCACTGGCTTTTAAGATTGGTGTCAACAGAATTCCTGGCTCAGTGACTTATAATCTTTCTGTCCTTTTGGGCAAGTTACTTACCCTCTTAGTTCCTCTATGTCTCCACCTATATAATGGGCATAATCATCTCCATGGTTTGTAATATGTGTTAAATATGACCCATAAACTTTAGCACAGTGCCTGGTGGGTACAGAGTATTGGCGAATAGTGGATCAGTGGCAATGTTCAAACAATCTAAAGAACAGAACAAAAACAACCTGTGTTCCCAGGCCATGGACAGAGAAGATGAGTTTTACTCTGGACAAGTTGAATCAAGTGTGTGTGAGCTATCTCTGGTTATTTCCATTGGACAGCCACAATGCAACACCAGTAAATGTTTGGGAAACCTGTACCACTTAGGCAGAGGTGGGCATCAGTCATTTCAAAATAGTCTGCGGATGTTCATAAAATTTCTAAGATCATACATTTGGAATCAGAAGGCTGAGAACAGACTCTCAGAGAAAAATCTACAAAGAAGAAGGGGCCAGAAGAGAAGCTTGAGAAAGTGGTGGGATGACTTCAGAGAAAGCATATGGCCTGGGATACTAAACAGCAATATTGCCTAAAAGGAGGTAAGGATGAGAAGTATCTAGTGGATGCTTAGCAATCCCTTAAATAGCAACTTGGGAAGATTTCTGTGGAGGAGAATCAAATTCTTTGCAAGGAATTAAAAGGCAAATGGGAGAAGAAAGGTAGAATGGATATATCTAGAAAGAGAAGGACAAAGAATCTTGGCGATAGGAGAAGGAACACAGAGGAAGGGCTCATTTCATCATAAAGGAAGGATATTGTCCCCTTGGTAAATTTGGTAAATATACTCCATTCTTTTCTCTCTTTCTCTTTTTTTTTTTTTTTTTTTTTTTTGAGCACCAAGAGGCACATTTGTCTCATATCCAGATTTCTGATAGATTTCCTGCTCCTCACAATCCTTGCATCTTTGGAGTGACTCTTTTTGTTTGTTTGATCAGCACTGAGGATTGAACCCAGAGGTACATTGTCACTGAGCTACACCCCCAGCCCTTTATAAATTTTATTTTGAGACAGCATCTCACTAAGCTGTCCAAGTTGGACTTGAAATTGCCATTCTTCGGCCTCCTCCTCCTGAGTAGCTGAAATGACAGGTGTGTGCCAGCACACCTGACCTAATTTCAAGTTTCTTATATATTTTAAAGTATAAAAATGGAGACCTCCTCACAGGGCACAGTGGCACACATCTGTCCTCCCAGTGACTTGGGAGGATAAGGCAGCAGGATCATTAGTTTGGAGTCAGCCTCAGTAATTTAGGGAGACCATGTCTCCAATTAAAGAAAGAATAAATAAATAAATAGATACACAGAGAGAAAAATAAATAAATAAATAAATAGGGGTATAGCTCACTGGTAAAGTGCTCCTGGCTTCTAATACCTAGTACCAATGAACAAACAGAAAACCTCCAAGAATAGAGACCTCACATATATGATGTAAAGACCTTACTCCCTTCTTTCTGTCAGTTTGTTTCCCTAATCCTGTATTTATTTTAAATGTCCTTTGTGAAGAGTCTTCTCCTCAGAAGAAAGAGTAAATCCAGACTTGGCTCCCCAGTGTCCATATCATTGGGATTCCGTGATTCTTCCTGAAGTTCTGCTTCCTGTGAACACTCACTGGTTTTCTTAGTGTACCTGAGAACTTTACCTTCTGGAATAGAAATAGAATGCATGGCTCTGTGTCCCTAGTGCCACTTTCTACACGGGGGCAGAGATAACTGTTTAATCATTGCACTCTTTCCTACACAGACTTTAATAGCCTCCAAGTTGTTCTGAATCCTTTCTACTGGGAAACCTGTTATTAACCCCAAGTGACAACTGAATTGACAGCACTTTGTTATCCCTACTCTTCGTTCTCTTTCTAAAAATCTTGATCAACTTGTTCTGATCCCTTACTGCTTTCCTTGTCTTTTAAATTTCTCTGTCCCTCTCTCCTTGGAATAATACTTTTAGTACGAAGAGATCATCATTGCTCTTCTTTTTAAGAAAATGAAATCACTTACACAAATCATTAAAGGTTGCAGCATTCTTTTCCCATCATCCGTCATGGAACGTCTTAGACTAAAATTGGCCAAATCTTGAAATAGAAAAATAGAGGTTCCAAATTCTTTTTCATAAAATACTCTAAAATATGCATACATACTTTTAAAATCTTTTGAGAAAACTCTCATCTATGTTGCTTAAAGGCTAGTTGGTACCTTTAGACAAAGATGTCAGGCAGCAAAGAGAAAGGAAGAGGTTTTGGAATATGGACCACAGTAATGAAAACCGAGACGGTCAGCCTGGGTTTGGTAAGGAAGTTAACTGTGCATCCATTATTTCAGCCAAGTTCACATACCCAGGTAAAATAATAACCATCTTCTTATATTTTGAAAAGCAATAATAACTTATACCTATGTGGAATATTCTTAAAAATATTCAGGCACAAAATTTATAAACTAAATGCTCAGTATTTTGTTTTATTCTTTACCGATTTTGAAGTTCAACAACTAATGTCAGTGACTTCTAGCAAATAATAATAATAATAATAATAATTATTTAAAGCCATAGGAACCTAAAGAACAAATCAGGGGCTAGGAATGTGGCTCAGTGGTAGACCATTGGCCTATATGAGGCTCTGGGTTCAGTATCACAAAACAACAAGAAAAACAACACTGTACTACCTCTGATTGCTTTTAGTCCCTGAGCTTTAATGCAGTGTTGCACATATCACCTAAGAAGACTTTTTTTTAGGAAAGGTTAGAAAACTGTACAGGTAGCAGCTTAATCTTTGTCAAAGTTACAGTCTTTTTCAGTGTTACTTGAATCTACATAAAGTAATGATGAAAAGTGTTCAACACGTTCAAAACTCAATCTCAAACAAAATGACCAGTAATTGAAAAAACAAAGGTAATTGGCCATGAATGATGGAAGAAATTTCACTGAGGATCTTACTGACTGAAAAAAGGTTCAATAACTCCAAAGTACTGGAAATATTTTAAGCACCACAAGCCTTAATATGAGTCTATTGGCAAGGAAAATTTAAAAGAGTTCTTGATAGTATAGCATCATGCAGAGATTTGGCTATACTCTATAATTTCTAAAATGGACTGCATTTTGACGAACTGACCAGCAATTCTCCCCTTATCTGCCAGCCACTTCATGCTCATTAAATGACACCGGCATTGCTTTTCTTAACACAAATGTCCAGTTTACCAAACATTCTAGACTCTACAGGAACAAAAAGAAGCATTATTTTCTTCCAACTATTGCTCTCAATCGTATCAGATTCATTCATTTAATCAATATTTATTGCACACCTAGTATGTGCCAGGGACTATTTTAAACCCCTTGGGGTAGGCAGATGAAAACAATCCTACCCCTTCTGGAGTTTAATTTTAATGGGGAGGTGGACAATAAACAATAGATTTTGTTTTTTCTGCCTCTGAAATTCCATAGGATTTCTAGCTTTTTCATATATCAGAAATATCGGCTACAAAACTCAGCTCTATCCAAAAACTAATGTGTATTTCATATTCAATTCAAGACTACTTCATCTTCTCCAAGTGACGGCCGCCCACATGGGGGGACCTGAGGAGAGCTGGGGCAAGTGCTTTTCCTTCTATCTCCTGTTCTCCTTTGCTCCCTCGCCTTCTCTATGGCTTCTGATTCCCTCCAACTGCAAGTTATTCTAAGGTCAAGTTATTCTAAGCGCTCTCTTAAAATACTCAACTCCCTGTAGCAGGGCAAAGAGTCACTTAAGAGTTGTTGCAACCCCGTGGATATATCTATATGATGTGAGGTGTCAATCTCTCCTTCAGTCCTGCATCTCAATCTGAATAAATGGTTATCTTTTGGGTTCCTCTTTGCTCAGCTTGAAATTGGATAAAAGCACAGCATTCACCTAATAGAAGTAAGATGCCACCGTTCTATTCTTGGGCCTATATTTTTCTTTTACAAAGAATTCTTCATTCTTTAATTAGTCTCACAACATTAAACTGGAGGAAGGTATGGGGTAAGTGTCAAAGAACCATTTTTGCTATCAATTAGCGGGGCTCTTGCAATGATGTACTACATTGCTGTTCAGTAGAAATATTCAAGCCATGTACAAAGTTTGATTTATCTGGTAACGAGATTTTAAAAAAATCAAAAAGTTGGAGGTGTAGCTCAGTGGTAGAGCACTTGCCTAGCATATGTAGGATCCTGGGTACAATTCCCAGGACCACCAAAAAAAAAAAAAAAGTAAAATTAATTATAATAATACATTCAATTTAACTGAATTCATCCAAAATCATCTTATTTTAATGTAAAATCAACAATAACAGGGCTGGGGATATAGTTCAGTTGGTAGAGTGCTTGCCTCACATGCACAAGGCCCTGGGATCAATCCCCAGCATTGCTGAAAAAAAGATTAATAAAATTAAGGAGATATTTTACATTCTTTTTTTTTTGTTGTTGTTTTTTGTAATGAGACAAATCTGTTGTGTGTTTAACACTTGCAGCGTGTTTCACTTCAGCTTGCCACATTTCAGGTGCCCAATGACGTCATGTGCCTAAGAACTACCATAACGGGCACATAGTGCAGTTGTCCCTTGAAAATAGGATATCAGTCACTTTATTGTCATTTGTACATCTTGACTGGAACTCCAAGACAAAGGCAAGGGTCCATTTAACATCCTGACCCTATACAAATCTTTCTTGCCTATTGCATCATCCCATCTGTCACTTCTACTCACACTGCTTTCCCCCACCCCCATTCATTTTCCACCTCTTCCTCCATTTTCTCTTCCTCCACTCTAACCTCTTCTTCCTCCTTCCCTTCTTCCTCCAGCACCACCACTTTGGACTCTTCCTTCTCCACCTTTTTCTCCTTCTCCTCTCTTTCTTCTTCTTCTTTTTCTCTTCTTTATCCCTCTCTTCTTCCTCCTACCCCATCTCTGACTTTCTTACATTAATTTCTGTAGCTAACACGTTAGCAGGTATTAGAGTCCTAGTTGTGAAAAAAATTTCCATACAGTGTTTGGGAAAGAAATCAATGGGTGATCCAGTAGATCTTCTTGCCCTCAATTTCCATCTTTCTCTCCTTCTTCTTCTTTTCTAAAATATTTGTTATGTTAAATTATAATCTCATGTAAAATAATGCCAACTTTCGGTGTGGATATTGAAAGGAAAGCAAATAAAAAAAAAAAAAACTTCTTAGAGCTGTCCTAAAATTTTATTTCCTATCCTAAAATTTTATTATGGTACCCGAACTGTTTAGGAGAGGGAGTTGGCACTAAGGGATTCTAAGTACCAAGAGATGTATACACTAAAGATAAGACTAAAGATTTCTTTCAGGCTAGTGGATTTTCCAAGTTCTCTTGTTATCTTATTTGGCTGAAATGAGCAGTTAGGTTTAATGAGACATAATTAGATAACAAACAAACAAACATAAAGTTGGGATTGGAAAGCAAATACGTCTATATAAAGATAATAAGTTTTGTTCCTTATTTGATTTTTTTTGGGGGGGGCTTATTTGTATTTGGAATTCTTTCCTCATTTTTCATGTATATTATGACCCCCTAACTTCAAAGGAAAGGACATTTAAATTATATTTCTCCTGTACTGTTACTGTGCTTCAAATACATAAAGTTATTGAGTATATTCAGAAAAAAAAATTATTGACTATAATTGAAGGGTTAAAGATTGGAGAGTAAAGACTTTGACCTTCAAAAACCCACTTTGGAAAAGAATTTAAATTATCCCATAGCCAGATCACTATTAAAATAGCCAGTATTCTAAAGGAAATGATTTTAGAAATATCTGAGATCATTTCTGCTCTCAATAATTGTAAGTATGATAAGGGAAGATATCAGCATTAAAATGAAATGTAAAATTTAGGTCTTATCCTGTTTTGAATAATAAAGATCTCATTTGCTTTTCTGTAAGTAAAGTAACAGCAAAATACCCAATTAGGGCAATTATCCTCTGCCGATATACATTTTTCTTAGCAATTTAAATTTGATTCAGGCTTAAAATTGTTTCTATTCAACAACTATTTATGCCTGGATGAGGTGAAGTTTGAGTTGTTAGTGGAGTGAATTCCATATTCACTCACATAATATTACAAAATTCTCAGAAACTCTTCAATATTAAAATGCCTTGCATATGAGAATACATTATTTAATCATTAAATAGGATACTAATGAATCCTTATTAAACCTTCCAGATAAACATTGTATTGACATCTAGTGGCTATAGAGGCTGATAACAGATAGACTATGCTGAAAGCACATGGCTCAATATGTTTTCCATTTAAAATTCTCTAGAATAAAAAAAAATGGGCAAAGTACATGTTAATTACTGAATTATAAAATCTCTCTTTGTACTGGTATGTTAAATGTCAGGAATAGATTTGAGATGAGATGAAGAAATAATCACATTACAACTGACCATGAAATATACAGAAAACCCCCAGATCTGCTGGGGGTGGTAGTGGTGGGGGACACACTCAGAGTCCCAGCTACTCAGGAGGTCCAGGCAGGAGGATAGGAAATCCAAGGCCAACCTCAACAATTTAGCAAGACCCTGTTTCAAAATTAAAAAAAAATAAAAGGAGAGGAGGGAATGTAGCTCAGTGGTAGAGTGTTTATCTAGCATATATGATATTCCCCCCATCTTATCCACAATGCCAAAAGCAAAATGAACAAAACATACACACCCAAACCCAGGTACTTAGTGATAGGTTTATTGAGATACATAAATAGTAATAGTGTCAACCACCATTTACAGACTTCCTCCTCCGCTGGAGGCCAACAATGTACTTAACAGATCTTATCTCATATAGACCTTAAAAATATCCTTCACATAAGATATTGTTTACGCTTTCCTGTTACCAATGAGGAAACAGATCATGAGAGGTTAAAGTATTTGTTGAATGTTACACAACTAGTAAAACTGCAGTCAGAATTTGAAACTAGATCTGTCTAAATCTCAAGTACAAAGCCAGATAAACCACCCCTCTTTATAAATATGCAACAGCTCTGTATGTTTGTACCATCATTTAAAATTAGCAAATAAAAATAATCATATTAATCATTTCAACACTCATTTTAAAAACTCTGCAACAACTGAATCTTGCTTTTCCATTCTTGATCTGTTATTCTCTTTGAATGTTAATTTTAACTTGTATCTACATCCCAGGACTTGATACTCATAATCATATGACATACATATTTAGTAGTTCAGGAACACAACACACCTACAAAGAAGAAATAGTGCTTTCATTCATGTATATTTTTACAGCTTAAAAAAAAAAAAAAAAAAAACTTTTTTGGGTGCATTTTTTTTTTCCCCTGTGAAAGAGATATTTGAAAAGCTGTTCAAGGGAAAGTGCCAAGGAAAGAAGCAAATATGGGGTCAGGGGTGTAGTTATGTTATAGAGGGCTTGCATAGCATGAGTGAGGGCCTGGGTTCCAATCTTTAATACCATTTTTTAAAAAAGGAAGGTTAGAAGAGGAAGTTGAGAAAATAGAAGAAGGTGATTTGACAAAGGAGAATGTAGGATGTGAAAGAGGGTTAGAAACAAGAAAGAGAAAAGGGATAGCTCAGTTCATGTAGGAACACAGCCTTGGGTGGAAAGTAAAAAGGTAGCCATTCTTTTTACAATTGTTCAAATAAGCACACAATTCACATAATCAGATAAAGAATAAAGCACAGACACTGAAGTCTATAATTCAGGCCTGTTTCTTCCTTCCTGGCTTTTTGGAGGATCTTGGCTCAATATAAGGTGTGTGCATCTAGATAAAATGAGGCAAGGAAAGGAAGAAGAACAGACCTAAGGAACAAACCTTTTTTTTCCAGCAGGGACTCTAGAGAGGCTTTGGTCACTGTGCTATGAAAACTCCCCCTGCACCCATCCCTTTGGTGAAGATCCTTCACTAAGCATTGCTGTCAACATAGAGACCCACTTTCATCCAGATCTGTAATTCCAGGTTAGCTTGCCACTGAAGGCACCTTTGAGAATAGAGACTAAGAAAAACTGGATAAGATATATTTAAGGAACTTGCTGATGGGATGTTCATAATAAGCAAGGGCAATGACAAGAACTCTGAAGGTAGCATTTTTCTACAGAAAAGCAATACACCTATTGGATGGCAGAAAACTAGAGTCTGAAACAGAGATGTCCACTATAATGAGATGAAGAAACCACTAAGGATCTTAACTCAGCTCTGGGATGAAGATTGAAGAAAGGAATGGAGCCTGCCTGTGGGTTTTTGGATAAAGAAATGAAATAGGTATCATTGAAAAGGAAAGATAAGATACCAAAGATGGCTAAGGATAGGAAATTGAGTAAGAGCTGGAAACTCAGAGGGATAACAGTTGATCTGCAGTAATTTAGGGGATAAAAGGGTATAAAAGGGAGAAGCTGAGTGCAGATGAGAGGCTGTCAGCTAGTTTAAAAGAAGCACTGGGTACGTTGATATGATCCTTAGAAAAAACTGCAGAATAAGGAGCCATGAACTTGAAATCAACAGCAAGATGGGAAGCACTTCTTTCTGCCATGTGTAAGAGAGGGTATCGGTGTCTCTTCAGATCAATTTAGAGAAAACAGAGGCACAATTTACAGCAGTGTTTCTCAAATTTTACTGCATATTAGAATCTCCTGGAGATTATAAAAATTTTTTGACAACTGGGTTGTACCTTCATCAAGAAATCAGAATGTGTGAACAAGCCTTAGATTTTTTTTTTTTTTTTTTTTTTTTTAACTTTGGTACTAAGGATTGAACTCAAAGATGCTTTACTAGTGAGCTACATCCCCAGTCCTTTTTTGAAATTTTAAATCCTTAGGGTCTCACTAGGTTGCTGAGGCCGGCCTCAAACTTGCAATCATCCTGCCTCAGCCTCTTGAGATGCTGGAATTATAGGTGTTCACCAACATGCACAGAGAAATTTTAAAAGATTCCTAGGTAATTTCAATTGCAAAAAAAAAAAAAAAAAATCTGAGAAACATTGATAGAGGATTCTTTGAAATTTTGGAGGGAAATGGAAGAGCAGGTGGAGGGGTGGATAGGTTAGAAACAAAACAAAACAAAAAAGACAGAAATCATCCTGTGATGTGGGAAATGGGGTTTATTAATGATTTACATAAGTCCTGACACCAGCCACTCCCTGGACTGTATTTGTTTTCTTGACCCCTGACTTCCACTGAAGCTCCCTCACGGATTATTTTCATCCTTGTGATGTACTGGATTTTTCTCTTGCTGTCTCAGTATATTAACATACTGAGCACACAAATTACCGAACTTTGTATGTCAATTGAAAAACGAAAAATGCTAGGTTGATGAAAACTTGGCATAAATTAGTCACAACATATTCAAAAATGCAGCCTGAACGCTGAGCTACACACAGGATATGCATAAAAATCTGATGTGGTGATTATTTCGTGCACAGGGTATTGGATTTATGGTATCATCCTTTAAATATTAACAACTTATGGGTATCAGAAATGCTTCCATTCAAATTTCGGAGGTGACTTCAAATAACACATCTTGCTTTGCTTTGGTTTTGCTTTTAAACAACAGAGTTGATGTTCAGTGTTGTCACAGAAAACTTCTTTTCCCAGAAGAAGTGAAATTGGATTTTAAAATCCTGACAAATTCTGGGGTGCATATTATTTTTCTTCTTTGATTAAGCTTTGTTTAATTCTGCATTATCTGCCTTTGCTTTGATGCCAAACAAGATTAAATTTTTAAATGTAGTATGCTAAATTTATAATGTGAATTTAAAACAAAATTACTTATAAGAAACCAACATCAGCACCTAGGGACAAAGCTGAGCTATTAGCATAATTTACACCAGTGAAGATATTCCACCCTAATTATTTGTGGCCAATTATCAATTACTGGTCAATGCTAGAATCATTCACTATAATTATTTCCCCAAGGTATCTCCCTGAATATAATGGAGAGTTTCATCCTATTTCTTTCTTTAAAAAAAACAATATTTTTTTTTTACCAGATTTTCACTGTATGAGAAAAATTAAATTTAAACCTTTACTACTGAGAATTTCTCTGAGATTTTAAATCTTTTGATTTTAAATATCTAAAACAATGGGCTGAAAATATCCATGGTTGACATGAGAAATTTCTAGGAAAGAACATCTCAAAACTTGCTATTGTATCTGTATAATTTTTCATTAATTTCAATTATGAAAAAGTTCTTGAATTTGAAAAGATTAATTTACACTGAAGTTCACATTTTTAACATTAATTCTTTTCCTTACATATATAGTTCCTTTCTATTAAAATCAATCCCAAAGCCTGCAAACACCAACCTTACATTTGAATTCCTAATGACTCCTCCTATTGTCTCGCTTCTGTTTGAACCTGTCAATCAATGGTGAAAAGTGCTAATCACTCCCAGAAACCCCAATCTTGCTCACAAAAGTACCAGTCACTGAAAAAAATAATACCGATTGGTCATGGATGGGCAGGAAATCTCACTAGGGATCTACAAGCACAATGGAGTTTATTAAGTCTATTTTGCTCAAGTCCAGCTTTCCCTGCATGCAAGGGGGTGGGACCTTAATTTCAAAGTCAGTTAAAATCTGCCAAGGTAACTTATATTTATTAGTTCGGTATTGACTGAAGCACCGTGCAGTTTCTCAGTTCATGATTATAATAATAGCAGCGGCGTTATTTTTATTTTTCATTTTTCTCCCCTTCTGTTTAAAGATAGGGAAGAGAGTTGGTTTCAGGCTAGTTGTTTCAAATTCTTAATTGGTCCATGTTCTTTTTCAGCTCATAATTTTCAAACTTTATTCTTTTAAGTAATTAAACATCCACAAGAAAAATATTTCCTATTAATTCATCCTTTGCAGCAGTGTCTCTTCTCAAAGTCACAGCTGCAGTTATTACAGAAATACAGTTACAACGTGTATATACAGCATGGCCCATAAAGTAGTGTAGCCTCAAGTCACAAAAAGGGGATGAAGTTCAGCAGTCTTATTGTCCACAGTATGCACAACACCAACTTTCTTACAGTTCTTCTTTTTTCCTTTAGAAAAAAAATAAATAAGAAAATAAGAAAGCTTATTTGCTTTCTTAGAGGTGGTAGCTGCAAAAGGCTGGTGTGAAGGAAGGGGAAGACAATACTATCTTTAAAGAATAAACAGTAATTACCTTGTAGAAATCTCCGGAGTGATAGATTACCTCTCTGGTTTATAAGAACAGGACTGGGAATACACAATAATTGATTTCTATTACTTACGTGTATTTTCCTCTTAACTTTTTAAAGAAGCAACGTAGTTTAATTGACATTAATTTCAGATTACGTATTTTTTATGACTTCTCGAGTTAGCCAGAATTAAAATGAACAGAGTCGCTAGCCCCATGAGCCATATTATCAATGGAAAACAGAAAGATTGTGTGTGTGTTTGTGTGTGTGTGTGTGATATGCACACTTTGTACATATCACTAGATTCCTTTTGACTTTTAATATAAAGTTGTTAGGCTTAGATCAATTTAGAGGAACTTCAGGGTTTATCCAAATGTGAAACTAAAAAGTGACCACAGCACAAATTTGGCATAGACACCACAGAGATGAAACCTTTTCTGTGCAAGTGAGACCATCAAGTGCAGGACAGCTGCATGGGCGGGTCAGGCTGGGCATGGAAGTGTGTCATGGAAGTGTGTTGTCCCTGCTCTGATGTCACGGTGCCGTTAAGTTCCTGTGAAATTGTGAGGAACTGGATTTATGTAACCTACACCTTCAAGTTAGACTTTTTTTATATCATGAAAATCAGACATGTTTTGGAATAACTGTATTCCATTTACTGGCTGGGAAATTGAGGCATACATTGTTATACAATGTATCCAGAGCAAAGAAACGAAATTAAAAGGAGATCTTGCACCTGGCATCAGCAGTGGCCTTGGGCTATATAATATTTTACCATTAGAAAAAAAAAAAAAGATGGTATGCTCAGAGGCGTCATATTTCCTGACCTCTTACAGATGGCTTCTGGAATATTTCTGTGACACTTTACACATTCGATACACTAAACATCTCTCAATTATATACATTTCACATTATGTGATAAATATTGGTTGATGGGTCATTTCCCCCTTTTACGAAAGGATTTTCTCTTTTGAAAATTTAATTGTCATCACTTTACCCAGGGTCTGGCACACTTGAGGTAACTGAAAATGTGTGTGAAATAAATTTATAATTACAAATCCCTGCAGGATTGATTATATCATTCAGACGGATGCTTAGATTTCCATTTTTTTCATTGTTTGGACAAAAGTGATTACGATATCGTTTATTCTTTGGACTATAAACAAAGCAAGAGTACAAAATAACAAAAGACAGCAGAACTAAACATGAAACAACACTCTCTGATTTCAGTGATAGCAGGGTATTGTAGATACCCGGAGTGGGACTTAAAACTTGCTATTAGTTGGTGCACTGATTTTGTGGGATCTAGAAAAGTTTCCAGGTTTTATTAATATTTTATACTATAATTTGAATTAAAAAATAAATCTGCTAGTTAGAAAGAATCATGTCATTGCCACTTGTAGCTTAAAATAAAGCATTTTTCTAAATGAAAAACTTTTTAAAATCCTGCTTCTAAATATGGAACAAAATAATTTAATGTTTAGGCAGATGTATTAAAAAAAATGAGTGGATTTGTGTCACAGGATTTATATATTGTCTTAGAGATATAAAATCACATGTCAACTATCTAAAGCACTAATTAATTTCTGATATTTAATTCATATATTTTCCTAAAAATTTTAATATAGATGCATTCTCAAAATTCAAATCTAGAGATCCCAGCTCAGTAAATTCTCAATGAGTTGACTCGACTGAATGGTTTTCTGTTGAGAGAATTATTGCTTTTATGTTGTGTAAAATATTTGTAACTAGAGGAAATCAGATTGCAGTATTTGAAGCTGTCACCTTAATAGTGAATGATTTCACCAACAATACAGTGAATCTAAACAATGTAACTGAAATATGTGACCAACGACATCAGGGTACCGCTTGGACAATGCCACCAATAGCATGAGTGACACTTGATGTTGGAGCAGTAAGCGACTGGGACATAGTGGTCTTGTGCTTTGTCAACTATGCCTTTTTCTTTTCTTTTCTTCTTTCTCTCTCTGGTGGCTATTTGTCATTCTCCGAAGACTATAGACTTCCCTTCCCCTGGACCTTTTTGAACTCTGCTGTCTTTGAACATCATGGATATTGCAAAAGAAACTATTTACTAGGCAGTAATTATATGCCACCCCTCATGTAAAGGTAAATGATAATGAGGTATGTGCAAAGAATAGGCAGCCCTGTCAAAGGGAAAAAGAGCGGCTTTTAAAACTGATAGCCATACAAAATGCCTTATAGACTTGTTCTGGAGTAACTGTATCAATTAACCACGCTAAAAGCTCTAACTCAGATGGGCACTGCACACAGCATGTCTACCAGTGTTTTATTATCAAGTCCATTATGATGAGTTCTTGTCCTAGACAAAGGGAGAACAGAAAAAGAATTCAGGCTGACAAATTAGACTTGAAATCAGTTTCATTTACATAACGACTGGAAGTTCATTAATAACAGAGTTTTAATTATTCATGCTCTTGTTTCACTAGATACAGCAGTTTTCCCCCTGCTGTGCGGGATGTCTGGATTAGCTAAAATGAACCTTAGCAAACTGATAGGCTGCCCAGAAACTCCGAGGCTTTTTCTCCTTTCACACTGCTAGAGATGAGTGGGGGTGGGGGCACAGCTTGTGTGTACAAATCCAAATGGTTAATGAGAAGTAGAGGGGGGAAAGAGGAAGGCACTGAATAGGGAGAAAGGACGCTGCCTGGCACCACTTGTTTGGGTGTATATTACATGTTTGCCAAAAAGAAAGAGAAGGGGGAAATGCAACTGTTGTGTAATTTGTACTCTATGGAAACTTCCACCTGAGACGTTGGCATTTTAAGTATCCATCATTTCAGATTTCCCAATGGGGCGTACTACTAACATGATTATGTGTATGTATGGAATGCTTTGTGTGCCTTGGGGAAAAAAGGAAGGAAGAAAGAAAGAGGGGGAAAAAAGGAAGAAATTTATCCACTCTTGCATTTACCTGGACCAACCTGAGAAACAGGTTTACAGTAGGCTTTAATACAGTTTTCTTTTAATGGGAGCAGAAGTGAGATTTTTCTTTTTTCTAGGCTTAAATAACAGCACCACGGATAGTTTTCTGCAAGAACTGTTGTCACAAACATCAGTCTTCTAATTCAGCCTCCACACCACCTTGTGAAGTTAAGTATTTGAGGTCCGATCACCCAGGGGTTATTGCATTTCTGGTCTATGTATTATTATAATTTTAGTAACTACCTCACTAAAGAGAATCCAGGACAAATAAAACAAGACTGAGTTGTTTCCAACACCTTCACAGCTCAGCCCAGTGGGGAGAAAGGCCGGGAGGAAAACCTCTTTTCGATCTGAAATCAGACAACAGCTGCAGCATTGGTTTTTCCAGGCCTGTCTTTGGAACAAAAGTTCTCAGTTTGGGGGGAACCAGCCTCTAAAACAAATATGAGAAATGCTTTGAAGAAAAAGATCTTAGCAAGGAGAAATCACACTTAACAAGAGCTGACTGAGTACTAAACACTTTTTCTGCCCTTCTCCTGCTTGGTTTAAACTTCACAAAAGTTGCTGTATCCATTTTTACTGAGAAGAAATCCAGCCCCAGAGAGACAAACAGTGTAGCTGGTGAAGGAGGGAGAAACAAAATCCAACCCAGTCTGTCTAAGGCAATGCTCCCCCTCCAACCTGCAAAATCAAACACAACAACAACTTGTGTTTTCTCAACAAAGCTTATACGACTTGTTTTCTTTTTTCTATCTTAATTCTCTTTGCCCTAACCCTGATAAATGACTTTTGACAAAATAAATGCAACAACCTTTTTATCCCCCAGAATATGGATAGCTTTCTTAGCCCTTGACTGATCAGGAAGTCATAAAAGCCTAGCATTTCAACAATGATATACTTGGAAGCTCTCAGGAGCAAGATGCTGATGTGAACAAGGACCAAGGAACTGAATAACCGAGTAAAAATTAAGACAGTCTACTTAACCTGATAACTTTATGTCAAATGCCACATTTGTAGATCCTGTAGAAAAAAAAAAAAAATGGCCAGCATCTACCATCTCTCATTAATTTGAGTTTGCTTCTATATGTATTTGTCCACATACTGTGAAGGATAATCACAGACAGTAAAACTAACTTTCCCTTCTTCTTCTTTCTTTTTTTTTCTTTTTAAAATTGTGGTGCTGGGAATTGTATCCAGAGCCTTGTGCATGCTAGGTAAGCATTCAACCACTGAGCTCCACCCCAGACCCCTATTATTATTATTATTATTATTATTATTACTATTATTTTGTACATTAGCTAGTTTGTGGTTAGAAGAATTCATGTTTACTGGCTAGTTTAAACTTTTATGTTTCCTTTCATTCCTTCACTCAACTGGGTTTCCTTGCCTCCTCGCTATGCTCTCAACTTCCTCGGCTACATGAGAAAATATTCAGAACATAACATATTTACAGTATTTTATCTTTTTATCTCTCTGAAGTACATATAGACATTAAAGAACAAAGAGATTGCATGACATGCCTCAAGGGAAAGCAAGTATTTTGGAAGATTAAACAAGATCCTTTACTAGTGAGCTACCCAAGCAACATGTTAGAATTTAGTGTAAAATATAATAAGTGGACGTAAATTAACACGATGTAAAAGTCAGAATGAGCACAGGAAGATGAAGTGTTATTGACACTCTGCAGTGTCTCAAAAATTGCCGTAGTCATTCTGAAAATTTAGCTAAAAAGAACCCTCTTACGTCTGTTACCATGATTTATTACAACAGTGTGTTATGTTCTTAGAAAAGATAATGAATATTAAACATTTAAAAATGCTAAAACTAAGACAAAAGGCTTTAACTGTTCAGTAAGTAATGTGTTTGTTCTGCTTTAAAAACATATTTGGTTCTATTTTTTGGACTCCTTTTCTCTGTTAAAAACTTAGCAATATTGCCAAAGGACAGGAAGAAATAAAAAGTTACATGAATGAAAGGAGAGCAGGAGACATCTGGATTGTCACATGTCTGCATGAGTACTGCTGTTGCCTTCTGGACTGATATAAAATATACACCTGACGGAGGTAAGACAGAGTGTCTTGAAGCAAGGAAAATGCTAGCAATTTTATAGGAAAATCCGAGGCCGTGGATGTATTTCTTACAGTCTGTTTTTTACATGTCTCTTGCCTAGTTAGGAGCAGCATTCAGAGGCAATTTGGTAAAAGGCAGAAAATCCAAAGTTTCTTGTCCTTGTCTGATCGTTTTATTCCTCATTAATAAATTAAAGGAATGACTCTTCAACTCCTCAGCAACATATTCAATTAGTGAGGAAACAGGACATTATACTTTTGTGTGTGCATGTGGGTGTGTATGTGGGGCTGAAGATTGGAACCCAGGTCCTTGTACATTCTAGGCAAGTACCGCACCCCTGAGCTACATCCCCAACCCTACATACAACTTCTGCAAGGTGTGCTACCTAAGATTTTTGAGTCTGTTTGTTTGATGTGGGACATGGAAAATTTGAAATTTTCAAAAAAAAACCTTAGGAAATTTGTAATATGACCTGTCAAATGTATAGATTGAGAAAATGCATTTTTTAAATGTAAAAATATGCAATTTTTGCTTAGCTTCTTGGGCAGCTAAGTCAGGTAGATCACAAGTTTGAGGGCAGCATGGGCAACTTGGTGAGACCTCTTCTCAAAGTAAAAAATAGAAAAGAGCTAGAGATTCAGGTCAGGGTAAAGCAGCACTGAGTTCAGTCTCTACCACTAGAAGGGAAACAAACAAACCAACAAACAAAAAAAGCCAAACAACAACAATTTTTGGTTTAACTTTGAAAATGAAACAATTCATGAAATAATTCATTAGTTACTTCATGCCTAAAGTAACTCAGCTGTTGTAAATATTTTGTTATTGTATTTGTAAATATATATATATATATATTTTATTTTAGTGATGGAAATTGAGCTTAGGGCATCATACATGCCCGGCAAAGACTTTACCACTAAGCTGTAGACCCAGCCTCTGTATTTGTAAATTCTTATGAAAGAAAAAAATTACAAAATGCTTTGTTTCATTATGTGGTTTGAAGTAAAATTGACACAAAATAATGTTCTGGAAACATCAACCCAACCCCTGATCTCTATTTTAAGCACAATATGTATTCTTAAAACATTATTAATATAGGTCAGATCTGGTGGCAAACACCTGTAATCCCTGCAATTCTGGAGGCTGGGTCAGGAGGACTTCAAGTTCTAGAGTAGTCTCAACAACTTAACAAGACCCTCAGCAACTTAGCAAGACCTGTCTCAAAAGGGGAGTAGCTTTGTGGTAAAACTCTGGGTTCACTCCCTAGCATTTAAAAAAAAAAAAAAAAGTCATTAGTATATCCAGGCATGATAGCACACACCTGTAATCCCAGGGACTCACGAAGTTAAGGCAGGAAATTCGATGTCAGCCTTGGCATCTTGGCAAAACCCTATCTCAAAATAAATTAAAATGGACAAGAGTGTAGCTCAGTGGTAAAGAACCTCTGGGTCTGATACCCAGTACCTCCCCCACACAAAATGCTAGTATAAAACATTTATTCAACAGAAGTCAACAAAGTGAGACAATATCAAACAATAAAGCTTCTGAGCAGCAAAGGAAATAATTGCTAGATTTAAAAGGAAGCCTAGGACACAGAAATAGTCACCTCACCAGGTACATGAAGATGTTCAATGTCACTAATCATCAGGGAAATGCAAAGACCAGAATGAGTTGACCTTACACCTCTTAGTCTGTCTGTTACCAAAATTAATAAAAGACAAAACTTGGCAAAGATGTGGAGAAACTGAAACACTTTCATATTGTTGGAGGAAAGTGAAATAGTGTAGCTGCCCAGGGTAACAGTATGAGGGTTCTTCAAAAAAATTAAAACTAGAACCACCATATGATCCAGTAATCCCACCACTGGGTAGTTATACAAATGAATTAAAACCAGGACAACAAAGAGATATTTACTTATTTGTGTTCATTGCAGCGTTATTTGCAATAGCCAAGATGAGGAAACAACCTAAAATGTCCAGAGACATATGAATGGGTAAAGAAAATGTGGTATGTATCATACAATAGAATATTATTTTGCCTTTAAAAAAGAATTTCTCCAATATGTGATATATATGAACTTTGAGGACTTTCTGTTAAATGAAATAAGTCAGTCACAGAAGGACAAATATTGCATGATTCCACTTAGATAAGGTATCTAAAGTAGTCAAACTTGGAGTAGAAAGTAGAATGATGACTACCAGCCAGGCTTATGGGGAGGAAGAAATGGAGAATTTCTAATCAGCAGGTATAAAGTTTCAGTTGGGCCAGATGAATCAATCCTAGACATGTTGTACAACATTGTGCATATATAATGTGTTATTGTCACTTAAAAATATTTTAACAAAGCAGACTCATGGTAAGTAATCTTTTTTAAAAATTTTTTTAGATGTTGATGAACCTTTATTTTATTCATTTATATGTGGTTCTGAGAATTGAACCCAGTATCTCACACATGCTAGGCAAGTGCTCTACCACTGAGTCACAACCCCAGCTCTCATGGTAAGTAATCTGAACACAAAAATAAAAATTTTACTAACCATTGGCAAATTGCTATCCTAGAGGATATTGCTATTTGTCAAATGGAACAGAAAGTCTTATGTTATTAATTTTGTGAAGTTTTACAACATTGCTTAATTGCAGTTTTCTCAACTATAGAATGAAGATGGTATTTCTTAAATTTGGTCTTTAAAACAATTCAAGATAATACAAGTGAAAGCATCATAGTTGCCCAAAACATGGCAGTTATTTTTGTTACCTGACTGGAAGTTAGAATGCCAATTTTGTCCATTGAGCATTGAATTTATAATTTGAGGTTATCTCAATTCATAGCAGCAAAATTGAAAAGCACATGCAATTTTCTCTCAATGATTAGATCAATAATGATTCCAAAGGTGTCTCCCTCTATGGAATGACATGGAAACTCTGCTTGGAGAGTGTTACAGGTACCAAGCTGTGACCAGAAGAACAAAGTCTGAAAGCAAATGCTTTGAAAATAGCAATACTTTCATACTTCACTTCTGGGCCATTTTATATACAAATTAATATTTTAAAAATTCATTTGGTTGGAAATGTCTATTAACTGTAGTTTTTAAAACTATCAAAGAAAAATTTAATATAGAGTAAAAATTTAAAACATGTTTTTGCTAGTGGCATTTTTCAAATATTTGATTCTTGTTCAATAATCAGATATTATTGACAGTATTATTGTTAAGTAATAAGTCAAAACTTAATTTCTTGTCAAGGGTAAAAATAGACAATACTATTTAAAAAGGAAAGACAATTTCTCAGAAAGAATAAAAGAATGAGTTGGTTAGCACCAAATAGATACCTTTTTTTTTTTGTCGTATATTAAGAGTGGATATTCAGTTTCTTTTTATAAAATCAGAAGTTTTAAAAAGAAAATTACATCTGCAAAGCCCAGTATTCCTTCTCCTGCACCAAAAAGTAAATAAGAACTGAAAATTATGTTCACATTTCATATTAATTTTTTATTCAGCAAAAGGATATCTTTTCTAGACTGAACCTCAGAGACTTTTAATAGTTTCTGTGAATGTTAGAAAAAAGTGAAAAGGCAAAGTTTCAGGAAAAAAGAAGTTTCAGGAAAAAAGAAAAGGGGCCCAGGATATGGCTCAGTGGTTAAAGTTTCAGGAAAAAAGAAATCTCTCAACATTGGAAAACTCTCTTCATGATGTCTTATAGTGGCTAAATTTAGAAAATTTTTGTCTCCTTTCATTTTATATATTCATAAACCTTGTCATTTAAAATATCCAAAGAACCCAGGCATGGTGGCACACACCTGTATTCCCTGTGACCTAGGAGGCTAAGGTAAGAGAATTACAAGTTGAAGGTAGCCTCAGCAACTTAGTGAGACCCTGTCTCAAAATTTAAAAATCAAAAAGGTGTAGCTCAGTGGTAAAATAACCCTGGTTCACTTCCCCATCCAAAAAAAAAAAAAGCGGGGGTGTGGGGAACTGGGAATGTAGCTCTATGTTAAAGCACCCTTGGATTCAATCCCCAGTACTCAAAAAATAAAATAATATAAAAGGGAAGGAAGAAAGCAAAGGAGGAAGAAAATAGAAGGCAAGCAGAGCCAAGAGGTAGGATAACAAATTCTTTGATAAACTAGTAAAATCAGCAACTGCTTTGTGGGAAGTCAGCTCAAAAGGCAGACATACAGTATGAAGTCAAACCATCTATAATGAAACTTGTTCAAAAGTGCTTTGCTCCCCTAGGTTTGAAAACTGTAGCCTGTTAGAAAGGAAGATGAGCTGGAAATAGTATAAATGGAAATTTCATCAGCACATGGGTATTTATGACCAGATACGTGGTCCCTAAATTAACTGTCAAGCAAACAACTATGAAACAGGAATAATGACTTCAATGGAAAAAGAATTTTTATAAGAATTTAGCCAGGCGTGGTTTGTACATGCCTGTAATCCCAGCCACTCAAGAGGCTAAGACAGAAGGAGCACAAGTTCCAAGTCAGCCTCAGCAATTTATCAAGAGGCTGTCTCAAAATAAAATATTTAAAGGACCCAGGATGTGGCTCAGTGGTTAAATGCCCCTGGGTTCAATCCCTGGTACCAAAAGAAAGAGAATAAAAAAGATAAAGATTTGCTGTTTCTTTAAATATCATTTCCTAGATAAATTGAAATCCATGCTTGCATTGTAATGTGACACTTTGAAGATGATCTCAGCAACAAATTCTAATACTAAACAGATAAATTACTTGCATAGACCTGACAATTATTATTCTTTTGTTTATGAGATTATTATGATCTCAATTTAAAAATTAGAAACTGAAATTTGCAACTATAATTTCTGGTGAATCACTTGAATCCTAAGATTCAAGAATCTGAATGTTAATACCAAAAACTCACGTCTTTTATAATATCTCACTGTGGCCTCCTTCCTTGATTCATCCTTTTGTATTTCTAGTCTTTCTAAAAATCCTCACTCTAACTCTAAAATGTCTTTAAAATTACAATAAAGAAAATGTGGTATACATACACAATGGAGTTTTATTCAGCCATAAAGAAAAATGAAGTTTCCTTTTAGGAAAAGGAATGAAACTTGAGGCCATTATGTTAAGTGAAATAAGCCAGACTCAGAAGGTCAAAGGTCTTTGTTTTCTCTCAGATGTGGAAGCTAGAGAGGAAAAAGGAAAAAAAAAAAAAAAAAAAGGTGGGGATTGGGGTCTCCTAAAAAATCAAAGGGAGATCAGTAGAGGAAAGGCACTAGGTGGAGGAAAAAGGAGAGGGAAAGGGGAAATAGTGGGGAATGTTATTGGTCAAATTATATTGTTTTATTGTATGCATGCAGGAATATGTAAGAACAGATTCTACCATTGTGTACTAGTATAATGAATCAATAAAAATATTTCCCAATTCTCCTTAGCACTGGATACATTATCTATGCTACAGATGAATCAGTGTGTACATTTAGTTCTTAGTTGTAAACTCTGCCAAGGAACAGAATATATACAAATTTTCTTTTATTGCTTCTCCTTTTCCACCTTCTCTTAAGTGGCTTCTTCTCTTCTTACAGTGAGAAACAAAACCTTACACCAAGATCCTAAATTTGTTTTTTAAAGTCATTTACACAGACAGGATGATCATTCTGAATGTCTACAAAGGAATCTCATTGTTAAGTTGGGAAATTATGGAACTGCAGGGTAGCCCATGCTAAGGAATTATGAGGGCATATCTTAGCCTGGTTTAGCTCCAAAATGGGCAAGCATTTGGCTGGGTGGAGCCAGAGGCTGCAGAGGGGAAGGCAAGGAGCATGCTATGTGGAGAGTCCTGATGAAGAGATTGCTCTTGATACCTGAGTATCAAGATGACATTTTCAAGTTGGTAGTCCATTTATTCCAATGTTCTCACCAGGTGTTTTTCAACGAAGCACAAAACTTCCCCTCATTGACTCCAAGAGGAAAGCTTCAGGTAGGTTTAATGCAGAAGATTAAGACTGCATTAAGATTAAGTCTGAAATGTACTGCTACCAATTAGCCCTCTAGTATTTCTGTAAGCCTTGAATTTTTGATGCGATCAATGACACCAGTGGAGCCATCTTCTGTGGAGTGGTTATTAAAGATATAAAAATCAATACAAAGATGATACTTGGAAATCTATATCACAAGATAATGAATCACCATGAGAGCAGACTAAGAAGAATGTCAGCGAACCAAACAGAAGATTTGTGCATAACAAAGTATTGCATGCCACTAGAATTTAAGCTAAATTTTGCATGAGCCAGGCCTAACTTGTGATACATTTGCATGACAAGATTTTAATAAGATTAAGACATAAGCCCAATCAAGCAAAGGGCCCCTACTGCATCGAAAAGAATGAGTGGAGTGGGGGGAGAATGAGAATTGAGATGTCAAGACAGCCAATAATGGCATGATTTAACTTTAACTAATGACAAAATAGCATCAAAACTTTCTCTGTCAGTAATCCTCATTCAATTTCTTTTTAAATGAAACATTATTTGCCTGCACCTCAAGTCCGTAAGTACTGATTGTTATTGGAGCTGTGTATTGGAGTTTCACAGAATAGTTCAAATTTAATTTGAACTGGGGATTGATTTCGTTTCCTTCAAAGGAAGATTTTTTTTCCTTCCAAAATTGAGCTAGTGCATGACTTTGCAAGTTCATTTTGGTTTTCTCCTTGACACAATTGTAAGTGACAAGAGAACATTTATGTGTTTTGTCCTTTAGGGACATCACAATGTTGCTAATGATGCCACAAATGACTGGGAGCTATGTTTTGCCTTTAGAAATATGGATTCCCTATAATTTCTTATTTGCTGCCAGGAAAAACAAAATTCAGCAGGCCTGCCTGGTCACCAGTCCATTAAACCATTGTGTATTTAATAGATACGGAGGTTTATGCATGGGATTTCCCAATTTATAACTATGTAAATAAAGTTTTATAGGTAGGGATTAAGAGAGGATGTGTTTTTGTATATGTTGGGTGGTGCAGAAGTCATAAATGTTTCTATTTCCTCCTTTCTCTAGGCACATATACGAGTCCCTCATTGGAACTCTTAAGTGCCTGCCCTTATGGAGGGACATGCACATAATCACTGTGTATTAAGTCCTTAACAGCAGAGTCTGGCTCTTCATTAATCTGTAAACTCACTGATTTACAGAGAGATGCTTTGTTTTTCTTGGAGCTTTTTTTCATCTACTTCTCACCCCAGTGCCAACACAATTTCCAGAAAGTGAAACAATGATTAGATTATGCTATTGCATATTAAGTTTGGTTTTCTCTGTATTTTCACTGAGTATTTCAAAGCTTGACTTAATCAGCTATAAGTTGTTATTGAGTCAGTCAGGGTGGAATTCCCACAGATTTTTTTTTTTCCTCCCAGTGTATCATATAACAATAAGAGAGCTAGACACACCTTATGTAGTTTTTAACAAGTCTTTGCAGTTTTGACTTAATTTGTTTCCCTCCCCTTTATCCCCTGAGGCTCCCAAAGCAAACGAACCATTCAGTAGCACAAAACAAGGGGAATTAGTTTAGACTTCAATAAAACACAGACTTCTTGCTGGCAATATCTGCCTGGATGCAGAATGTCTGTAGTCTAAAATACTATGGTATCTTGATTGTCTGACAATTCATGGTTGTCCTCTTGAACCCCCACTGCCTGGGGGAACCTCAGCTCTCTTACAGCTGTTCAACCCTCATGCTCAGCTTCAGTAGTGCTCAGACCTGAGCTTCTGAAACTTCAGTAGTGAAATCTACACTGCAGTTGCATGTATTTATTTGGTGGTTTCCAAGAGTTCTAGAATCAGTGTTTAACCTGGATAATCTCTCATATCTCTTTTAGGGACTGTGAAAAAAATACATAAGGGATAGGAAAAGCCATTTTTCATAGATAGGAGATTCAGAGATAGCATTTAAGGAAAACAATTTTGTAGAAGGAAAGCATTTTTGCATCTCATGCAATCTTTGAAAGTCCTCTGCTTAGTAAATCTGTTATCCTGCTGACTTGATGATGGGTTTTATTTGTTTGTTTGTTTAGGGGGTGGGGGAATTGAACCCAGAGGTAATTTACCTCTGAATTACATCTCCAGTCCTTTTTTTTGGACACAGAGTCTCACTAAGTTGCTGAGGCTGGCCTCAAATTTAGTGATCCTTCTTCTGCCTCAGCTTTCCAAGTCGCTGGAATTACAGGAATGCATGCAGCATCCTATTGGGCCTTGGCAACGGATTTTAATACCTTAGAAGATATTTTTGCCAGGCTTAGTAATTCCAGTTACTGGGGAGGCTGAGGCAGGGGGATCTCAAGTTCAAGCCAACCTCAGCAAATTAGCAAGACCCTCAACAATTTAGGTAGACCTTGTTTCAAAGTAAAAAAAAGTAAAAGGATTAGGAATGTAGCACAGTGGTAAAGCACCCCTGAGTTCAACCCTCAGTACCCCCACCCCCAAATATTTATATATATTATATATATATATATATATATATATATATATATATATATATATATATATATATAAATAATGAGAGGACTTAATGAATAGGAAATCAACACATGTTGGAGGCAAAGTGAAGAAGTACCCAGGAGTTGCACACATGACCATGTGTGAATTACATGTTTTAAATAAGCCTCAGAAATCTGAGTACTTCTGAGTCAATGCTTTTCCAGGCCTCCTAAGATTCAAACCTCTTACTGGTTACTTGGCTTATAAGAATTCAGAGAACTGAGTGAAACCAAATCCTAGAGGGTCTAGCTTGAGGGGAAAGAAAGCAGTATACAAATATATAACGCAGGGGGAATTTAAGTTAAACTATAACCAAATGTGTTGAAAAAGAAATATGACAATATGTCAAGGATTCTTTTTTTGGGGTGTTGGCATGAACAATGACTTCCATATCCTTCTTGTATGTTTTGATATTTAATCATTTTCTACAATAAACTTTCTACCAAAAGTAGAAAAAAAAATAGACGTAGTGCAATCTAACTGCTGAAATTACTGCTATATACAAAGTGAATACATTTTACCACTGGTAGTGCCTTTGGCTATAGAGGAAAAATTATTTTCATGGAAGGACTATAGTGTTTTATATGTATTAATTGAAGAGGCTTTGGGCAAAATCGGAACTTCAGATCCTGGAAGCTAAGTACGGTGAAGAATTGATGGAAGAAAAGGTAAGATCAATGAAAGATCTTTCAGACAGTAAGAACAGTGTTAACGAGTTGGGAGAACATGAAGAATGTGAGAATAAGGCAAAGTGAGCCTTATATGAAAGCGAATAATAAATGAGAAGAGATTAGGAGAAAACTGGCCTTGAATTAGAGCGTAAAGACATGAGGTGGATTCTGTATACTGAATGTCAAAATTAAGAAACTTCGTTGAGAAATGGGTTTATGGAACAAGCAAAATCAACCTAACTCACTGTCAGACTGATTTCTACTTTGGGGGCTTTAAGTCACTAACATTGGGTCTGTTGTATTAACACTATAGCTTTCTTGTTACTTCTAAGGAAAAGCACATATAATGCTTTTACTCTTTATAATTCACTTGCTTACTCAAATATTCATTGATTTTTCTGAATCTGTAGCCCATCTGCTTTCAAAACATTCATTGACTTCATGGAACTAAATAATAATATTGGTTGATGTTAATGGTCATACATGCAATAAAACTGTCAACTCAGTCATCTTGCTGGTACCTGAGTATATAACAAAAGCATTATTAGACAGTGAGGCAGCACTGTCTAAAGTGTACATAATGGAAAGAGCATGGCCTGTGGCCTCAGGGAGATGTGGGTTCAAATCCTGACTCTGCCACTTGCTGCTGGTTAATTAAACTTGATCAAATTAAACTTTGAAACTTCATTTTTTTATATTTAAACTGGGAACAATATATTCTTAATATAATTTTTGTCAGAATTAGATGAGATATACATGTATTAAAGCATATAACAGAGTGGCAGGCATGCATTAAACTCTTCATAATGGTAGTTAAGTATGTTTATATCCTCAGGCCATTCATTTTTCTTCTTTCGCACTGCTGGGAATTAAACCCAGTGCCTTGTGCATGCTAGGCAAGAGCTCTATCAGTGAGCTAGAGTCTCAGCCCCTTCTTTATTAATATTCCCAGGGGGCAGAAAACAAACTCTTTTAACTATTTCACTGTGGGATTGTTCAGAAACCAAAAGAAAGCATCTTGATGGGCCAACAGGAAGAGCAGAAGAAACTGAGTCCTCAGGGAGAGAACACTTGGGCTGCATGAGCCTCAAAGCCTCTGAGTTCTGTTTCAGCCAGTTGTGGTTATAGAGTGAGCTGTGCTCATAAGAGCAGCATTTGGGTTTTAAAGGTTGTAGTAGTTGCAGTGACCTCTCTCTCCAGAAGTGAATCAATTCTCTCTGTAGTCTCTGGAACCTTCAGTGTTGCAAGGTGAGGGGGATGCCCCAGGCTCCAACCATGCTGGGCATTTGATGGGATATGGGCTTGGAAGAGTAGAAGCCTTGCTTGCTGGGATTCACATAACTTCATAGTGAACTGCCCAGCCCCTTCAGCTACCTCCCTGCCTCACTTGTAGTGAAACAGTACATTACATTGACCCTGGATACTCCAAAATCATAGTATTTGTGTTTGTTGAGCCCAGAAAAGCACTGTGAATCTGAACTTTATTCACTATTATAAATCACATCTTGGATTCCATTTCTTCCATCAGAACCTCTATGAAATATAACTTACTACACAAATATATATGTATATAGATTTATATACATATGAGTGTGTATATATATACACACTCATACATATTTATATTTTCAGGTCATTTTTAAAAATATTTTTTAGCTGTAGACAGACACAACCTCTATTTTATTTATTTGTTTTTATGTGGTTCTGAGGATCAGAGTCCAGTGCTTCACGCATGTAAGGCAAACTTTCTACTTTCTACCAACTGAACTACAAACTCAGCTCTACCTCAGACCATTTTTAATTTTTTTGTTTGAGACAGAGTCAAACTAAGTTGCTGAGGCTGGCCTTGAGCTTGCAATCCTTTTGCCTCAGTGTTCCTAGTAGATGGCATGTACCAGCATACTCGGCAATTTCACACATTTTTTCTTTAGTATTGTCTTTGGAAATAGGATAGTGATGTATCACTATGTAAATGTAGATAGGATAGCAGCCAATTAACATTTTCAAGATGAGAAAACTAGGTCAGAGAGTAGCCCAATTTTGGACTGAACCCAGGTGTTCCAGGACTCTATAAACCCTACCTGGTGTTATTTTCTTTGTTACCTCTGTCCTGAAAGGAAGGAAGCAGGTGGTGGATCTGAGAGATATGCTTTTGCTAAAGGAGGAAGGGAAAATCCAGTGACATGTTTTCTGACCTGTAAGCACCATAGTTCTACTTTTTGGAAGAGAAGGATGAAAGTGACTAGAAATACGGACTATTGGCAAATCTACTGGAGAAATGAAGTCATTAGCCATACACGGGCTCATTAAGTTCTAATGGCGATCATAATCATGGCTGTGATTTGGAAGAACTGGGCCTCCAGTCCCCTGAAAGGCTTTTTGTTTTGTTGGTTCCTTTTTATTCTGCTTCCTGAAATTCTATGCCAATTCATGTTTTCGTGTTTCCGAAATGGTGACAAGCCTCCTAATTGATTCTTCAATGACTTCGTGTGCTGAGCTGGCAGGCGCCCCACTTGCAGGCTACTTTACATGTTGCATTACCTGGGCCAGCCAGGATGCATTCAAGGGACAATGGATGCCAATTATTTTCCTTTCTGGCATTTACATGCAGGATAATAAAACTCCTTTAGGAGAGAATCTGCTAAATGGAACTTGGGAGTTTGGTTCCCTTAATAATTCCCAAAGGGCTGGGACTGTAGTTAACTAATAGTATGTGGACTTAGCCTGAGCAAGGACCTGGATTTGATACCTAACATGACCAAAAAATAAATAAATAAAATTATTAAAATAATAGCAATTCTACAACAACCAGGTTTGCGGACTATAAGAAAGCAGAGGGACTTAGACAAGTAGATTGAAGGGTAGAATAATAGCACTTTAGTTAATCAGTAAATTAGTGCTTACTATGTGCCAGGTCACTGCTGGCACATAAGTGCTGTATTTCTACTAACTGGTTTATGCTATGCCACAGCTCTTTGAGGTGGTTACCATTGCATTTTTTAACTTTGCAGATGAAAATTCCAAAGGCCACTTTCCGTAGCTGGTAAGTGGCAAAACCACCATTTGGATTAATAAATAACGTGAACTTGAGTTTAGGTTGGTACCAAAGCCTAGACTTTCAGTCACTTTGCTACAGGTGGAATCAAAGCTCCTGTATATCTACCTTAACACAAAAGTGATAGTATCTAGGAATATACAATTACTTAAAAACCACCAGGAAAGCAAATCACGATGATGATTCAAGGAAATGGAAATGTGAGACTATCCTCTAAAAATCCCTTATCCCATACTGAGTCATCTACCACCAGATGTGGTAGAAGTAGCCTAAGTGGGGTGTTTTGCACTTCTTCCTACCTCTACAAAGGAATGCAGCTAATAATTTCAGACTTCATTTACGAAAATGTCAATAATTGATCTCCACTTGACTATGTGATTTGTGCTCTCCAGACATACTCCAAGCCTCCTCCAAACTTCCTAAGAGCAGAAGAATACTTTTGTAAGTAATCTAGGAAGGCAGCCAGCCTGAAGCAGCACACAACAGAATCTGACCTGTGAAGGGAGGGAAGACCCGCGTGCAGTGCAGTGTCTTATCCCCCATGTCTACCTAGGATCACACCTCTATTCAAAGATTACCCAATATAATAACTTAGAAACCACCACATTTACAAAATGCTTGAATTCATACATTATTTGGATCCATTATATCTTATTTTGAAATTAATCATTTACCTTGCTCTATGTAGGCTCCATACTCTTCAGAATGAGTTGTAAGGTTTAGAGTAAGTGGACTGTGACCTAGAAAGAAGACAGACAATCCTAGTTCAAACACAGCACGGAAAGATCAATAGTAATGAAGGTGTATTAGCATGTGCATTAAATATTTTTGCATCAGATTCAAATTATTAAGGCATTTACCAATTTGGAGGTACAGATGGACAGAATTTAGATGAGGCAATATCCTTGTTTATACCCCTGTGCTTTAAGTATCAGCTCAGACTAAAAAAGCAAAAGGGTCTAAAATGATTACTGGAACTGAACAATGTAACTAAACCCAGGAGGGAGGAGCAGGCTGCCACCCACCTGGGGAGATGGGTTAATAAAAAGATCAATTGCACTCTTATCTTGTTAGTCATTAGACAGCCCATTGATGCCACCTGCTTACTTTAAGTGTAAAAGTCCAGGCCAGCCATTGGAAAGCTGCCACCATTGCTTACAAACCCCTTTCTATCTGTCCTGGAGAGAGGAGAGAGAGGGTCAAACTCTGACCCTGAGAAGCTGAGCATCTGTTCCTCTAGTCAAGGCAGATGTGAGTGCAAATCAGAAAGCAAGTCTTTGGGGGTGGAGGGGACGATGAACAGACTAGACTAGGAAGCATTTGTAAAGTTAATACCAATGTGAACTCAAGAAATGTTTTAAATATGAAAAATAAAATACCTTAAAGAATATTCCTCCCCCCAGGTAGTTATTCCCTCAGATCCAAAGTGGCAGTACATTAAAAATACATGGATGACACAACTCTTTGTTTGCTTTAATGCTCTTTGAAAACCACTGACTCTTTCATTTGTCAGTTGTTCTTTACCATAGCATAAGGAAAGAAAGGGTTACCTGTCTGACTTTGGTATCAGTTGTCAATGATAAAAGGTTAAAAAGAAATTATTATAAATTTCCTAAAGAAAAGCAAGTACCAGCTGGGTGCAGTGAGCATGCCTGTAATCCTAGCAACTCAGAGGCTGAGGCAGATGTATTGCAAGTTCAAGGCCAGACTCAGCAACATGGCCGGACCCTGTCTCAAAAAACAAAAAAGGATTTGGGATGTAACTCAGTGGTAAACCCCCTATGGATTAAAAAAAAAAAAAAAAAAAAAAGAAAAGAAAAGAAAAGAGAAGAAAGAAAGAAAAGCAAGTACCTGCTCACCATTGGTAGAAAAAGAAGAAACTATTTTTACATATTGATAATAGGCTCTTCTGCTGCAGCAGTTACTACCTGCTTCTCTCAGCTTCTGCAAACTGCAGCTATAAATGTACCTCCCGATTTTTTCTTACCCTCTGACACTTAAACTTACAGGCTTCAGATTGCCTGGTAAAAGGAAGCCAGAATATCTCACTTTTGTAGTAGAAGTGTATTCTCTTCTTTTTAAAAATAAAAATAGTATATTTATCTCATTTATTTGGGTACTATGCATATTTGTTATTTATTTACTATTTCTAGTTCAGTAGTTAGTATCTAATTGACTACCAAGGAATATTCTTTCTCTCTGCGTCGAGTATCCCTATTACAATAACCTTGCAAGAGGTAAAGGCTAGAAGCGGTGAGATGGAGCAGGTAGTTAAATTTCTAAAAGCAGTGAAATGGTGAAGCCAATGTGAGGCCTGTTAACTAATCACTGCTCTCATTTTAGTCTCTAAAAGTCAAAGTATTATATGTTGGTTCTGAGTACTTAAAATTCATTCCTAATTAAGCTGTGTAGATGGATGGATTTTCTATCAAGTGAGTCTCAAACCTGCAACAGAAAATCAAGTACTGTCTCTGGCCTAAAACAGAAAAAAAGGTTAATCAACATTCCTGATCAAGAAATAACTGCTTATTAAAAAGACTTATTTAGAGAATTTCTAAACTACAGAATTCCAAGATGGGCCAACCAGTTATTTTATTTTTTGTGGTGCTGCATTCCACCTAGGGCCTCATGTGTGCTAAGCAGGTGTTCTGACACTGAGCTGTATCCCCAAACCTCATTTATGTTTTGGGGGTTAGTTGTCAGTTTTTTCTTGAATTTAAAAGTAGTTGTAAATATCCTCATATCCTTGACTAAAATATGCTGTAAAAATATGGATCTCTTTCTTTCTCTCTCTCTGTCTCTCTCTCTTGTTCTCTGTCTCTCTCTCTCTCTTTTTGTATTATTAGGGATAATAAAATGGATCTCTCATGCTGTTATATGTGTAAATTAATAGTGAGGGAGCAAAGAGTGGGTTTTTGGACATAGGGAGATGAATAACTTTTAGTTTTTCAACCTACTGTAAGCTTTACATGAATTGGAACAGGATAAAAAGTACTTTCTGAATGCAAAAGCTATCAGTTGCCCAGTGAGGCTGCCACACTTGGCCTTATGATAGTGGAAGAGGAATGGACATATTCTCTTCTACAATATGACCTTACTGTGACGCTTTCCTGAGGCTCATCTGTAGGACTTTGCTTTTGGCAAAACAGCATCAAAATGACAGTCCAAGGCAAATCTAATACTGAATTTTGTTCCTTAGTACCATGTATAATAGTGATGGTCCAAAATAGCTGTGCAGGTCCTATGAAAAATAACAAAGGGAATTTTCTTAGAGTTGCCTCCAGGCTTCACATTGCCCTTGGTTAAGCACATTTGCAGATGGGGATAAAATCCTAGGCCATGATTGAAAATGCTAAAGGAATAGGGTAGCACTTAAGTTGTTTTCTTGCCATTTTTTTCATTACATGGTTAGATAATAGACATAAGATTAACATTTCAAAGAAATGATGGACATTTGATTGTGTAATTTTGTGAAAGAAGGATATTTTCATCTGTAGTAAAAAGCTCATTTTTGTAGAAAGCATTAACCTCAGCTATCTAACTGGGCCACATTTACTGGGACAAAGGTAATTGAATAATTGTTGGTGTTGATAGTAATAAATGTAGAATAGGACCCAGTCTTCTATTTTTTTTTTTTTTTTGTAATAGGTCTTTATATTTGAAAACAGCACTCAAGAAATTTTCAATATTTTTTCAAGAGGTTAGGCTTATAGGGCTGGGGTTGTGGCTCAGAGGTAGAGTGCTCGCCTAGCATGTGTGATGCACTGGGTTAGATCCTCAGAACCACATAAAGTAAAATAAGGGCATTGTGTCCACCTGCAAATAAAAAAAAAATTTAAAAAAAAAGAGATTAGGCATGTAGCTTCAGGTTCACCAAATACCATATTTAGGTAGTTGTTATCAGAGTTAGAATCAATTCTTGTATGTGTCTTTTAAATACAGAATATACACACTAAGTGTGCAGGACATTAACGAAGGCAGTATTAACTAAGTGTAGTCAAATGTACAAAAGTATTAATGTTTGCTAAGTTTGAGAATGCCTTGTTTATTAAAATAGGTATTACTAGTTTCATTTGAATACTACCCATATTAGGGTTGTTGAAGAAAAACTAATTTTCTTTTGGTACCCGGGACTGAACTAGGGGGCACTCGACCATGGAGCCACAAGTGAAGCCCTAGTTTGTATCTTATTTAGAGGCAGGGTCTCAACTGAATTGCTTAGCACTTCGATTTTGCTGAGGCTGGCTTTGAATTGGTGATCCTCCTGTCTCAGTCTCCTGAGCTGCTGGGATTATAGGTGTGAGCCACCACTCTGGCTAACTCTTAGGTTTTTAAATACTTTTATTTAAATATGTGCATCTTTTTTCCTTAACAAATATCCCCATAATGGTAACCTCCTAACTAGCTGCACCTTCTATTTAGGAATAGGTTGTAATTAACAAGGAAGGACAGTTCTGTTTCTTTATTGTCCTGCAAGACATAGCCTGAAGAAGTTTTTGAAACCACAACTGATATCCTCATTTCTCTAATTAAAACAACACCACCTAGAAGATTCTGAGGGGAACATAGTTTTCATAGAAGTAAATCTATTATCTTAATTGGGGCCTTATTTCAGGAAGGGGGCATTAAACTGGAGGCAATCAATTGGGAGAGCTGATGATGTTTGAGCAGGGAGTGAATTAACCAGAAATCCAATTTAGGTGGATGGAGTATGTGTACTATAGATCAGAGCAAGGACAGAGAATGGATTTATTCAATAATGAACCCACCAGTATTTTTAGCAATATTAAAATTATAAAGTACTATTTTCAATAATATACTATAATCATTATACTCTAAAAATGATATTTAATAACAGTAGTAAAATTAACAGTATATAGTTCTGTTTGCATTAGTAGATGCTGAGGGTTCAGAGGTGAACTAGCTGGTCAAGGTCAGTGATGTGGAATGACTACACCAATAAAACATCACACAAAATACAGCGAGAAACATGTATGAGGGGTGTCTAACTCTAGAAGGATTCTTGGTATTTTAAAGCTGAATCTAAAGCTTTGAAGATCCTAGGCTATTGTTACCATCCAGACAAGAAAGAGATTAATGAGAACCTAGACAAGGTGGTAGCAGTGGGAATTAGAAGGAAGAAAAAGATGCAAGAGGTATTTCAGAGACAATCAATAGGAATTGGCAACTGCTGAGACGTGTGGCAAGGGAGAAGGAAGAGACATAGATAAATTAGGAACTTGGACTCTCACGGAAGAAATCGGAATGCTACTAACAAAACTACACATGTCAAAAGAAAGAACCAGTGTAATGGGGTAATGATGAATCCGGGTGTGGTATGTTGTGTCTGATATGTCAAAAAGTCTCAGGAAAGTGGCAGTGAGCAGCTGGGACTGTAAGGCTATAAATGAGGGGGGCGACCAGAGCTTGAGATTTCCGTGTGCTTCCAGTGCAGAAATACTCAAGCTGTAGACTAGTCTAAAATCAAAGTTTTGGGGTCTGAGAGACTCCATAGAAGTGAGGATTCTGGAAAGTGATATAATTAGGGAAAACCTCAACTTGAGCTGAGGCAAGCAGGAGTAATATCTTCATAATTCTTTTTTATTGGGGGGGGGGCGGGGAGGCAGGGCTGGGGTTGAATCCTGCACTTGCATAGCCTCACCCATGCTAGGCAAGTGCTCTACCACTGAGCTACATTCCCCACCTGAGCAGGAGTGATATTGTTTTCTGACTTGATGGCAAGAATTGGGGTTTGAAGTGGGGTTGTCACACTGCCTCAGTTTCCTGGAAGGCCCCAGCTCTGTAACAATATCACAGTGAAGTACTGCTCCTGCATGATCAGCAGTACTCTATGCCCTTTGCAGACTTTCATGTACTTGATTTTCACACTGACCCTAAGGAAATCAGTTATTAATTCTACTTCATAAATTGGGAAACAGAGGGACATAAATATAGAGAGAAGTTGCTAAGGCCACACAGCTCAGAAAAGGTAGAGTCTAGATACAAACCTAGAATATTCAACCAGGGTCCCTGTCCTTAGCAACCACACAGATATAATAATAATAATAATAATAATAATAATAATAATAATAATAATAATATTGCCATGCTAGGTATTGAACCCAGGGCCTCAAGCATGTTAGGCAAATGCTTACCACTGAGCTACATCCCCAGCCCCAGAACGAATAGTTTTGTAAAGAGTGTTTGCTCTTAATAAAACAAAAATCCTACTGGTTAAATTTTTCTGGTTAGGTTAGAAAAGAGGATGTCCACAGAACATAGAGCTAAATTGACAGTGATAACAGGCATGAGAATCAGAAGAGGGGTTTTAATATAATAACTGCATCCAAAATAATTTTTTTAATACTTTTTACAAGTGCCAAAGGTTAATATGAATTTATAATAGAGGGTTGGAGATGTGGCTCAAGCGGTAGCGCGCTCTCCTGGCATGCGTGCGGCCCGGGTTCGATTCTCAGCACCACATACAAACAAAGATGTTGTGCCTGCCAATAACCAAAAAATAAATATTAAAAAAAAAAAAATTCTCTCTTCCTCTCTCTCTCACACACACTCTCTTTAAAAAAAAATTATAATAGAGGTCTGAACTTTTTTTAATATTTATTTTTTTAAGAGAAAATTTTAATTTTTTTTTTTTTTTTGGTGGACACAACATCTTCATTTGTGTGTGGTGCTGAGGATCGAACCCAGGCCGCACACATGCCAGGTGAGCACGCTACCGCTTGAGCCACATCCCCAGTTCCTGAGGTCTGAACTTTTTTTGGGGGGGACATAAAGTATTGTTATCAAGGAAATCTATCTTGAGAAAGTGGCATTGAAACTGAGACCCCAGTAATGGGTAGAAGTTAGTAGGACAAAGAGGACAATAAGAAGCAGGCCTTTTAGACAAAGGAATTTGGGGGAGTTGAGGAATTTAAATCCAGGAACCAGGTGCTAGTAACACACTCCTGTAATCCCAGCTATTGGGAGGCTAATGGAGGAGGATGCAAGTTCAGGCCAGCCTCAGTAATTTAGCAAACCCCCATGCAACTTAGTAAGACTCTATCTCAAAATTAAAAAGCTACAAAATGGGGATGTAGCTCAGTGGTAAGGTGTTCCTGGGTTCAATCCCCAGCACCTGGGATGGGGGCAGGGGGTGGAAACTAGAGAGTCGAGTCGGGTGGACTGCAAATTAATCTCAGTGGTGGAACACCTGCCTAGCATACTTGAGACCCTGGGTTAGACCCACAGTGCGTGCAGGTACACACACACATCACACACACACACATCACACACACACACACACACACACACACACACACACACAAGAGATAAAGAAATCTGGGGCAAAGAAAGATGTGGTTAAAAAAAAAAAAAAGGACCCTAAGGAGTCTTGCCTTTATTCTCAGAATAATAGGAAATTATTGAAGGATATTAGCAGGAGAGTGACAAATTACAGCTCAGAGAATTTAAGAGAACAGCTCCAACTTCATACTGCTACTTGCTGAGCCAATAGGGAAACTAGTTCTTCCCTACTTACTCTGAAGTCCTTTCTGTCACAAAACTCTTATTGTCCAGATCTAGGTTGCAAAATGTTTACCAACCACTGTCTGGGCAGAAAGCACTGATTCATAGCATTTTGTAATAGAAATAATATAAACATTATTATTATTTACTAATATTCTCCACATTTGATGTTTACATGAAATCCTGGAAGGGAAAGTTGGAAAGAGATAATCCATATCATATCTTACATGCTGTTTATTTTTCTTTTTCAAATATTTTTTTGTGTTTATTTTTTATGTGGTAATGGGGTTGAATCCAGTCCCTCATGCGTGCTAGGCAAGTACTTTACAACTGGTATTTCTAACACAGAGATATAATAGACAAAAATACTCTCAGGAGTCAGGGCTGTTGGCACACCCCTATAATTCCAGCAAGTCAGGAGGCAGAGGTAGAAAGATCGTAAATTTGAGGCCAGCTTCAAAAATTTAGCAAGCTGCTGTCTCAAATAAGGATGGGGATGTAATATCGTGGTAGAGCACCCCTGGGTTCAATCTTCAGTACTACGAAAAGAAAGTAAAACAAAAGATACCATCTACCAAAATAATTAGGAAGTGATGCGTTTTCTGTATGTATTACCTGTGTTTTCAATATAACATTTCATTCTAAATTTATGCAATTTAATTTTTAATAGCGGCTCTCTAGGAGAACAAATGGCTTGCCAAAACCCTGAAAATATAATAATGGGATCTCCTAAGCAGGTATAAGCTGGTGCCAGAAGAATGCAATATTTTCCTCACAGAGGAGAGAGAAAGAGGGGAGCCCTGGGTATCAGTGCTACGTAGGGTCTGCAATGGGGACACAGGTGACTGGGAGTAAACATATGTGGCTGACTGCTCACCCTGCTTTCAAGCAGTTCAGAGAGCAAGATTCCAGTTTCTAATACAAGCTTATAACTTGAATCAGAGCTAAATTTATATCCTCTGTCCACATTATCATTCAGTTCTATTATTGTCATGCAGCCTCCTCTTTAGGAAAACCATTGGACCCTAAAATAAAATGTTCAGAAACATGCAAATGAAAATAGCTTAAGCTCTCAGACTTTGGCAGTGTTGCTTGAGTTTGCTGTGGCCTCAGAAGGGACAATCATAATATTTTTCTGGCTGTCTTGTCTTGATTTATAATTTGAATCTCCATAAATGATAATAGAGAGGGCAATTATCAAAGAAATGGAAAGGGCAATTATCATTAAATTGAAAACACATCACACATCCAACAGGATGAATGACTGAGCTAAAAACAGATTTTGTGGATCTTGCAACTGTTCCAAAAGAACTTAATGGAAGCAACTTTATCTCCCCACCTCCTCCAATTAACCAGATGACTTCAGATGTAGTCCCCCCCCCCACCCCCCGCGTTTTTTTCCCCCTCCTTTCCTTTGGATGATAACACAAGGCCTGCTAATCTAATCTGCCTAAATACTGCCACTACTTAGGGTATGTAAATTTATGAACTAAATCAGTTGCTATTTGCCTAGTGTAGAAAAGAGCTTTTCTCTTTCTTTCTTTCTAAAAACAGTAAGGAAATATTAGTTCTCTTATTTGTACATTTGTGATTCCAGGGTACTATAGACATCCCTCTCAACTGTTCTACACCCTTGTGGTGAATTTTTTTTTAAATGAGGTAACAACAGTAGTTTTGTTCAAGAGCTTAAATATCAGGCTAGATGTTGAACTTCCCTTAAAAGCCTTTTGTATTGGTTGGATAAATTGAACAATTTATAATCCAAACTAGAGGCATTAGTTACCTGTTGCTACTAATTTGAAAAAAGCAGGTAAATGTTTATGAACACATCTTGATGAGAATTTATATGACCTGGATTTAACTTTTTAAAGAGTAGAATTATAGACATTCCCTGGAAGGGGTAAGGTATGGAAGAAGAAAAAAAAATCACTTTTGTTAACACTCTTATATAGGAATAGTAGTTAGAGCAATGAATGTCAATATCTGCTGAAGAACTGAACTTACACAACTTGTTCTAATCAAATCCTAATAGGGAATAATGTTTCCCCTTTTCACAAAGTGGGGTTAACTGAGCAGTCTCAGGTTTGGTAGATCTTCCTGATACATGGATCATGAAGAAACTGGATCTGGATGGGTAGAAACACTCAGCTGAATGCATTTTGTATTTATTTCTTCTGGGCTTCTGCTTTCCCCTACTGGGTCCTGGACCGGGCTACCACCTGCCATTTGTTAATACACTGCCAGGTTGTACCCTGGACAAAAGTGATCTCAGCACCTGTGACAGCCCTCTCAGTTACAGGACCTGGACAGTGTGGTAATGAATGAGAAAAGTGTCTTGACACTGTTCAAAAGAAAGCAGGAAGGGAAACTAATATTCACTAGTCACTTTTTACTTATCAGTTAAATATTTATAATGTCAGTGTTGCCCCATCTTTTATCAAAATGGTTAGTCCTATATCTATAAGTTGTTCTCAAAAACAAATCAACTAAAGTGTTATTATTTACTATTTACTGTGCAGCCACATTCTCCTTCAGGCTGGAAGACCGAGCTGTGCCTGCTGTGTCCGTGTTTTGCTGCTGTGCTTACACAGTGCTGAATGTAGGTTGTGCTATCTACAGCAGCAGTATGCGACATCGGGGCCAGCACTTTCCTTTTGAAGATGTGATTCTCTATGGCATAATCCTTTTCCACCGCTTTCATCTTTCCAAGTTCCAAAGCAGTCTTTCCAATGTAAAGAATTTTGGGTTTTGTTATCTTTCAGAGGTTTTGGTGCTGCTGGGGATTGAGCCCAGGGCCCCATACAGGCTAAGCTTGTGCTCTTGCACTGAGATACACCCCCAGTCTTTAATATAAGAAATATTTGATGTCTTTACCAAAGCAAGGAAACCGTCTAAATTTCTGTCCAAGATACCCATGATGAATCTCTACAAATATGTGTCAAAAAAAGTCACTAAAAAAGTGACCATCTTGAATTGAATATATATTTACATGTGTAAATATATATTATATTTCCTTATTGTTTTGAATAAATAAATTGTTATATTTACCAGTTCATCTTGGTCAATAAGTCCATTTAAAAATACTAAGAGACCTAAAAATCAAGTAATGTTTTTCCTTTAAAAATTTCCCAAAGTGGACTTGGGGGGCATAGCTCAGTGGTAGAGCCCTTGCTTAATATGTATGAGGCCCTGGGTTCAATCACCAGAACTTCGGGACGGGGGCGGGATCTCCAAAGTTCTGAGTGCTTTGAATTTATTGAACTTTCAACAATCACCATCTGGTTGGTTAAGTAATTTACATTTGGATATCCTCACCAAGGAGACTGGGGCTGGGGAATTTCCCTTGAATTCCAGGAAGTTGTTCTTCCAACATGATGTTTACTTCCCTTGATGTCACAATTTCTCTTGATGAATGTAAACATTTATTTTTAACACGGTTGCTAAAACTCATTCAATATTTGGTTTTAATTCCTGTGTCAAAGACTAGCGGAGTAGAAAGGTCAGTGTGTGGGTCTATATACTCACACATTGAATGTTGAGTTAGTAAAAAAGCAAGCAATATTATTTTGATATTTCAATATGTTTGGAAACAAAAGCAGAGGAATTTTTGAAAAATAAAACCCAAAAATTCATGTAATCTAATATAACATATTAATAAAATAAAACTCATGTCACTAGGCATGGAGGTGTGTGCTTATCAAACCAGTACTAGGGAGGCTGAGGCAGGAGGATCCACAAGTTAGCAAACCTGGACAACTTAGCAACATTCTGTCTTTAAATTAAAACGAAAAGGGATGAAGATGTCGTTTAGGAGTCAAGTGCTAAACAAGCACTCAGTATCTCAAAAAAAAAAAAAAAAAATCATGTTATGAAGTTTTCTTATCATTAATGCTTTTGGGAATTTGTACATTTTTATAAATTATATTCAATACTTTTGTTGAAACTCTGTCAGTTGTATGTAATTCTTCTAGGAATCCTATGAAATATGCCTTGTTACTTGATTTCACAGATTTTGCAACTCAAAAAAGGTAAAAAATCTTTTCATGATCTGGGGTTGTAGCTCAGTGGTAGAGCACTTGCCTAGCATGTGTGTGGCACTGGGTTTGATCATAAAAATAAATAAATAAAGATATTGTGTGCACCTACAGCTAAAAAATTATTTTTAAAAAATCATTTCATGTCACACAACAAGCAAACAGCATAGCAGAGGCCTAAAACCTGACCTTTCCAATTCTAAGGGCTGTGGATGACAACATACAATTTTCTAATTGTGCCAATTTTGAAAACCCAGGACCTAGAGCATGCTAGGCAAATGCTCTATCACTAAGCCACAATCCCATTCCATTCACCCCAATTTTTAATATGCTTAAGCAAATCATAATGTTAACCTCTCTCTCATAACCCTCCCTTACTTCATATTCCATAACCAATCACCCAAAATGTTTTTTTCCTCCAATTCTGCATTCACCAGGGTTTCATTCACTTTTTCACTCATTCATTCATTTATTCATCACATTTTTATGATGTCCTCATTATGTACCAGACACTCTCCTAGGTCCTGGAAACAAATCTAGTTTCTCTGGTTGTAAGGTGTCTTTTTGGATAGGAGGAACAATAAACACTTACATACAGACAGACAGACATAAACAACACGAAGGTAGGATGATGATAAGTTGCAATGAAGAATATAATATAGGAACCCAGAAAATAATAGCTAACTTTTGTTGAATATATATTCCATGTGTGAGATACTGGTTTAAATATGTGATGTAGATTAATTCATTTAATTCTCCGAAAATTCTATGTTGCTGACATTATATTTGTGGTGGATTGAGGATGGCAGCAAATTATTGACTATTCTTCTAATCAAGATATAGAGTTTACCTCCTCTCCCTCTGTACCTGGGCTGGCCTATTAACTCTATTAATAGATAGAATGGGACAGAAGGGAATAAATATACTAGGTTTGCATTTAACCTTTAGCCTTATTCTCTTGGAGACCAGAGCTGCCAGGTAAGAAGTCAGAATAAGGATTTATTCTGTAAGAAAGACCAATAAACAAGGAGAGGCCAGTGTATCTGAGACCCAACCCAGCTCCTGCCAACAATCAGTGTGTGAATGAATCCCATTGAGTGGTCAACACCCTTAAGCTATTTTATGACTCCGGTTCCTGCTGCCAACACCAGAATTATGAGCCCTGAGTGAGAACTATCACTGGAGACAGTTCAAGGAGATCCCTGAGAGAGTACCCTGAACTCAGTACCAGGGGGTCTTTGACAATAGTCACAGAAAGGCATGACCTTCCAGATAGAGACACAGATTTATGAGGAAAGCCAAGAGCACATTCAAGGGAGGATATGGGTTATTTCCAGAGAAGTGCTTTTCTGCTCTTGGGCTTTTCTTTTAAAGAAAAGTTGGAGGGCTGGGGATGTGGGTCAGTGGTAGTGTTTGCATGAAGCCCTGGGTTTGATCCTCAGTACCACAAAAGAAAGAAAAAGAAAGGGAGGGAGGGAGAAAGGAAGGAAGGAAAGGAGGGAAAAGAAAAGTTTGTGAGGGGTGGGCATGGAAAATTGTGGGAATGACATCACCTGGTGATCACAAGATGGTACATGGTGGTCTGGCAGTTCTCAGGATCCTTAAGTTGACATCTCCTCCACGATTTGATCAATAGATAACTTTGGGAAAATACCCTTTGTTATAAGTTTCATATCTTCCTTTGCTCAATCTATTCTAAAAATTAATGTATTAGTGAATTAATTAACAGGATACAGGCGGATTTTCATAAGTGAGTAAATTTCCAGTCGTTTTAAGATTGTGAATAAAGATTTGTAGATTTCCCAGAAATTTGTAAATGACAGGCCCGGGGGAGACAACTGGCTCAGGAGTGACAGGTCTGAGAAACTCAAGCACAAAGCTTTTAGACTAAAGTTATAGTTGCCTTCTCCCTTTTGTCTGTTTCCTATCCTATCTTTGTCTGTTTCCTACCCTATCTTCACCTTGAGAGGGTGTACCTTAAGAACCACCCAGACAGAGCCTTGTCAATCCACAGAAAATTGAGAGAAAATAATACATTTTTTTCAGCTGTTAAATTTCAGGGTATTTGATTATGCAGTGATGTACAATTGGAACGAGTATAATCTTCCTTTGACAGATGAGGAAACACAGGAAAAGAGGGGTTAAATAATATGCATGCCTATTTGTAGAATTTCTACTCAAACCCTGGCAGGCTGCCCCCAAGTATCCTTTTAAACTCCCCCATAGGTCCCAGGGTGAGGTCAGCATTCCATGTTCTCCATTGAATCACAATGGTTAGAACTCAGGTCCACTCCCTTTAGGAGAAGCCCTAGAACCCAAGGTGCTTTCCCAGCAAACAGGTCTTTGTGGTTTCCTCATCCTGGAAGTTTTATGTTGTCTGTGACCTTTTGTGGATTAGAATCTTCCAGAAATAAGGAGGATAAAGAGGAGAATGACCTGCACTAATCTAGAATCCTTTCATTGTGTTGTAAAATTATAAAAATTAGCCAAGTGAACTAGGAGATTGCATGGTATTTTGATTCAATAAAAGATAAGGAGGGCAAGTCATTTTCTTAAATCAAGGGCAAGTAATTGTCATAAAATCAAATTCCTTGGCATACAAACATGTTGCATCCCTCCTCGAACACACAGGATTGATATATTCGGTTGGGAAAGGAGTGGCCAGACATCTGTGGCATGGTGACATTAGCCAGCAAGTTGCTGAGCCAGATGTTCCTTCCTCAAAGGGAAGGACAGATAAAAGTACCCAACAAGCCCAGGGCACATATTTCCAAAGATGTTTTTCCTCAGGGTATTTACAGCCGAGTAGGGCTCTTGGAAGACTTCATGTACACAACAATAGGACAGGTCGTGATGGCTCAAAGGAAATTAGTTTACAGATGCAGCACATCCCCCAGCCACATCCCCCAGCCTTCCCGGGGAAGCTCCTGGTACTCTTGAAACTTTCCTGTCAGACAATTATACAATCCAGTGCCTTTTCCAATCAGGAAATATGATGTTCCAAAGACAACTTGACCTCCTGTTTAAAAATGGGCCTGGGGTGTTGGTTGAGGAGGAAGGGAGACAAAAGAGGCCTGGTCTAAGTGTACTTAATTCACAGACCCAATCACAAACGCAAACAAGTTAATTTTGTTAAGCACGCACGGTAACATTTCACTTAAGACAAAAAATCCCAATTATTTATTCTCCTCTGGAGTACTTCTTATGCCTCCTTGAGTTTTTAAAAGTTCAAGTGTTGCATAAAAAAAATCAACATAATTATAGAAAGCGGTCCTTAAACAAGAATATCCTGTTTTGTTTCCTGCATACTCGCCAGGGTGGCTCATCTGAATCCTTGACAACATCCAACTTGAAGAAGAAAACATCACGCCCGCTTGCTGAGGGTGGTTTTTACACACAGCTCCCCAGCAGTAGGGCTCCTGGCCCCCGTGTGTAAGCTGACAATCGCCCTATTGTTTACTTTGCAGTCAGAAAAGTGATGCTGCTTTTCCTCACTATGTATGGTCTCCATAATCCTAACAGTCATGTTCTCTCGGCAGTAAGCCCAAATCTATGTTTCCCAGAGGAGTTTCAAATACATGAGATAGATTAGCATCTCTATGGCTTGATGCAATCTGTGACAGCTTCAACAGCAATAAACATTTTAAAGTGTGGTCAGTCCTAAATTATTGGCTGAAGCACAATTTTGTTCCTGAGGTAGAGAAAAATTAGCAATAACTTTTGGGTAGTAAATACACTGGCGGAGGAATAATACAACATCCCAAAGCTCTTGCCCTCTCGGCATTTCATTCTGCTTAAAGGGAGTGGGGGGCAAGCCCAATTGTGTGCTGATGAATTAGAAAACTTCATGAACACTCAAGAAATACACATGCCACTACAAATTAACCATTAGCAGGGCAAGGTATTCATCCTTTCTGTCAGATTCGGTGGGAAGTATGCCTTATTAGCATGGAAGCCCAAAGAAGTAATATATCAGTCCACATTCACTTTTCTTACAAAAGGGAACAGGCAGTCTCAGTTCTGGAAAATAAATAGCATTGTTCTTTCCGTCCCCATTTCAAACCTAAAACTGAAAATCACCAAATGAAATCCTATTTCCTCTCTGCTCCCAGTTTGTCTCCAGTGTTTACAATTGAATGCGGTTTTGCATTTTAAATCCCTTCCATCATAACCCTGAAAGTGATCACAGGGCTGCTAATTCTCTGGGTCTCCAGTTTCCACCCTCCCCCGCTGCTGCACTTTGAATTTGAATGGGACCCGAGGATTCTCTGGGGGCCACTGTTTGTGGCCCTTCCGAAGCAGCCTCTCTCCTGCTTTCAGCTGGTTTCCTGGCAGGTTTCATGGGGATTTGTGGTGAGTGGCCGCTCCGGACTCACTTTTCATTCTGTCAGGTTGTGGTTAGGCTTAGTGGGGTTTCTTTGTTATCCTGGCCACTAGTAGTCAATTCCCTTGAAAATATCTGGTTTTCTCTTTTTCCCTTAAAAAAAAAAAAAAAAAAAAAGCAGCTCTTAGGTTCCCCCTTACCCCCCAAACACAAACACAAAATAAATAGGGGTATCCTGTCAAAAACTTGGGGGAAGAGAAGAGGGAGCACTCCAGATGTTCTCAATGGTCCCAATTTAATTTTGATGTCAGACTATAAAAGATCTTGGGAGGGCCCAATTTCCCGTACCTGCCCTTGCTGACACGCTGTTTTACTAAGGAACCGGGGATAAATTTTACTAGTGCCTTTTCATGTTAAAACAAAATAAAATAAGCCAAACATAAAATGTGACATTTTGGAGCACAGCATTTCTCGTTAATTCACAATAAACCTGGAAAATAAAAAAGTCCCCAAATTAGCCCAACAAAACAAAACAAATACTTAGGAGTGGGTGAAGATGGAGTGTTCTGCGGACACACGGGGAGATTTGGCAGTTTCTGCACATGCCTGAAGCCAGCATTTAAGAGAGTTTTGTATTTCATGAATCAGTTTGGGGAAAAAAAAAAAAAAAGGAAAAAGAAAAGAGAGAGAGAACAATGTAAGGTTGCCAACATTTTATATTGCCAAGTTAGGCTATTCAAGAAAAGAAAATCAACAAAAAAACCACCAACAACAACTGACACTGAAATCTTACATCATTTTTTCAAAGAAAGGACGTGTTAACATGGTGGGGGCTGGAGGGGGGCAGAGGAAAGCCATAATCTCAGAACGCAGGACAGGCTTTTCAAGAATGAGAGCTTGGCAACTTGTACCCCACCGTGCCACAAAGGCCTTCAGAAGCAGCCAGTTCCTGAAACACGCCAAGCCCCTTCCCAACTCACTGCTGTTGCACCCGCTGATCCTCTGACTGGAAATCTATTCCCTGGGACCTTGACAGAGCTCTCCACTCACATCTAACCGCAGAGGCAGGCTTCTCCAACCACACTGCTGAAGCCCCTCTCCCCAGGCCTCCTGCCCACAACCCCTCCCCTCCCCACATCTATCTCTTTTCTCTCCCTTATCTTTATTATTATTATTTTTTTCCAAGACTTGTTACTACTGGGCTCTGTATGATCCATTTGTTCATTATTTTGTTTTCCCATTACAATACAAACCAAGAGGTGCCTTTGTTTACTCCACTATCCAAAACATTGGTCCTGGCATGTGTGGCATGCAACATACATCTGCTCCATTTCTAGAGGTGTATAATGTCATGATTGTTTTTTTTTTTTTTCTCATTTTTATCCTGGACAAGAAAAAGCGTGTGCAGAGCCTGCCCTGTTTGCTGTATAAAATCCATTGTTTTAAGAAAGCGACTGATGAGGCCCTGGTGGTATAGATCAGGGGCAAGCAAAGAAGTGGACAATTGGTGGGTGCACTCTTCACAGCAGGAAAGGGAGTCATGTTTCCTAGGACCTGGGACAAACTGTGAGTGGGCTGAAATTATGCCTGTCTACTGGTTTAGAAATCAGAAATATTCCTAAAAATAAATAGGCTGCTGAGAAACATACACCCTCCTTCTCCCTTCACAAGTTGAATTACATAAAACAGGGTTTTGCAGAGGTGGAAGGTGTGATGCCTTTCCTTCCCTTCAAAACGGCCATAACTGGGGATACTCCTGTAACAAAAGACAGATAAACAAGAGAAAAGCAAAAATGTTTATAATCAAACTTGTATATAATAGAGGTACCACTGGGCCTTCAAAGATGAAGATCCAAGGACCAGCCCTTTTTATTTTTGAAACAGGGTCTTGCTAAGTTATAGGCTGGCTTCAAACATGCCATCTTCCTGCTTCAGTCTCCTAGAAAGTTTGATTAACAGGTATGCATTACTATGCTTGGCTCAGGGAAAACAATTTTTGTTCTTAGGTTTGATGAAGAATGGACAGTGGTATAGAAATGTATGCTACAGGCCTGGCATGGTGGTCTACACCTGTTAGCCCAGTGGTTTGGAAGGCTGAGCAGGAGGATAGTGAGTTCAAAGTCAGCCTCAGCAAATTAGTGAAGCCCTAAGCAACTCAGTGAGACCTTGACCCCAAATAAAATGTGGCTCAGTGTTAAAGCACCCTGGGGTTCAATCTCTGGTACCAAAAAAAAAAAAGGAAAAGAAAAGAAAAGAAAAAGAAATGTATGCTACATTTCTGAGCAATAGTAGTAACTAGATGTATATAAATAGGTGAGACCCAGTAGTAGGAAAATGTGATTGGACGAAAGGAAGTGACCTAATGATAAGCTGGAGAGGGAAAACCCAGCCAGGTGTTTTTTGTTTGTTTGTTTGTTTTCCTATTGGGATGGTTCTAACTCTGTGTAGCATTCCTCCCATGTATGGAGCAGCAGTACCTCCTAGGTACTATCAGATAAAGTAGGTCAGAGAATTTCTTTATGGCTAGAAGGCAGGGAAAGGTTAGGGCTATAGTTCTAGTTATTTTGATTTGTCTTGGGAAAGGAATTCTGGTTTCTATGAAATGCTGAGGTGGGAGGGGGTAGAAAGAGGGGCAGGACATAGGAGGGTAGGAAAAGGCCTGAGGGACCTCTTAAGGACTTTCCAATGTTCTTCAGGTAAGGCACTCAGTATGTCAAAGTGACATACTTGGAGGTATGGTTTTCTGAGCCCCCAACACTGCTGCTGCTTTTTTCCCCTGCCTGAACCTTGCTTTCTAATCTTGTGGCTTTTTAAACCTCTTGGATTGTATTTGCAACTTTCTTTCTTTCTTCTTCTTCTTCTTCTTCTTCTTTTTTTTTTTTTAAATAACAGAATGTTCCCCTACTCCTAGTCTACAGATTTCTATTGGATATATATATATATATATATATATATATATATATATATATATATATATATATTTTAAAAAGGTAACAGTAGCCTCTGGTGACAGCACAATAAACCATTTCTGTCTTGATCATTCACTGTGAAGTGGTGGAACTGGGAAGACTGGTTCAGACAAGCCTGCTTCCAGGAACAATAGGTCATTACAGAAAAAAACTGGCTTTCAAATGCATTGTGGATAGTTCACAAATAAAGTCAGTAGGTTTTGAAAGTGTACATTTCAAATTTTTGTACCATATACGGTCCTGGAGAGATGATTCAAATTTTTTTTTTCTTCAAAGGGTACTACTTCTGTGTCAGAACTCAGAATATGATGCCCATGTTCAATATAGCCCTTTAGCATAGGAGGTTTTTTTTAAACTGAAGAAAATTGAGAAAACCAAAGGTGCAGGAAGGTTCTCTTTGCTCTTGTCCTGCCTTTCTCCCCTGAAACATGGTCTTAGGGAAATTTTCTGACCTACCTCCCATAAAAGTAGATCATAAGGGACGGTTTATGTGACTGAGTCGCACAGTACTTGCATGGCATGTATGAGGGCCTGGGTTCAATCTCTAGCGCAGCAAAAATAAAAGTAGATCATGAGACCCTCATGAGACAGGCATTCTGCCTTATACCTGGAGGCCAAGAATCTAAACAAACAGGCTTTCCTAAGTTTTTCTGTTTATTATCATTAGGTTATACCACCTTTTTATCTGATTGTATTTCAACACAGCTGTTCTTTGTCAAAACTGTCTATAAAAATACCTAGTTTTTCCTCCGGTTTTGGGTCTTGATTTCTAAAAACTCCAGACTACTGGAAACTTTGGTTAAGTAAATTTTATGTTTTTCTTTTCTTAATTTGTCTTCTTTCTTTCTTCCTTTTAGGATTGGAGATTGAACCCAGAGTTCTACTGAGCTTCATCCCTAGCATTTTTCTTTTTGTTTCTGTTGTTGAGACATATTATTGCTAATTTGCCCAGGCTGGCCTTTATTTTATTTATTTATTTATTTTTTGTATTCTTCCTGTCTTAACCTCCCAAGTAGCTGAGATTACAGGTATGTGCCCCTCCGATCAGCTGTTAATCTGTGTTTTGCTAGAAGATAATCAGTCATAGACTTTGATGGATGAGGACAATATGTTATTTTTTCTCTTCTACAGTTTTTGTGTCAAATAAGGAAGGGGTGGCTGAAATACCCTGCTCTGGAGATGATCCTGGGACAACTGATAAAAATGTGGCAAAAAGGTAAGATATCTTTCACCAAGGTCTGTTCTCCTAGATCTCCTCCTGTAGTGCCCAGTGGAGACTAGAAGATAAAATTTCTGATGTCCCTTGCTTTCCAAATTTACATGAGTGAGAGAAAAACATTCTATGCATTTCTCTTATTGCTTTGTCTTTTGTTATAAGGTGGTTTAGCCATGGAACTTGTGACTTATAAGGACAATCTCCCCTACGTAGACTATGTAACTCATTTTGGCAACTCATTTTGTCTTCTGAAAAATAGAGAATGAACCCAGGTACACCCTGTGTGAGTTTAGCAATGTCTACCCTTGCTGCCATACTTCTGAAGAATACTAAAGGTAGTAACAAGATGGTCTATAAATAAGTGAGAATAGGAAGGAGATGAAGAAAATGAGTTTAGAGTAAAATCTGCCTGTATGTGTGTGTGCACACGTGTGTGTGTTTCTGTTATATATATATATATACAAGATGAGGTCAACATATGTTGTTCATTCTAATAACGATGATAAAATAAATGGAAAGTATAAAAAGTTGATCTTGTGAAATTTCCTTCTCACTCTCCTTTTATGCCTCAGAATGAAACGGTGATGGAGGATTTAGAAACCCTCTGTTGATTAATCCATCATATTCTGACAACTGAATTCCCAGAAACAGAATCAGACCTTGACACAAAGTGACGTTTTGATTGGAATTTCTTTTAAGTCAAAGCTCAGAAAGTCCTGAGAGGAGGACTGACTCATAGTGGGCCCTCAAATAACTGTAGTTACTACTGTTGTTATTAATAACTCACATTAAGAAGCTAAGGAGTTTTGGATTGGGGATATAGCTTAGTCGGTAGAGTGCTTGCCTTTCATGTACAAGGGCCTGGGTTCAAACCCCAGAACACATGTGCGTGCACGCGCGTGCACATACACACACACACACACACACACACACACACTGATAGGAGTATTAGTAAAAATATATAAAATATATTGATTAAAAGATGAGTATTGTGCAGTAGCTAGCTAGGAGAGACTTGTGCTGTTAGGTAGAGATAAGAAAGTGTGCTTGCAAAGAACTGATATGTTCACCCATTGGAATGATGTAATGTACTTGCAAAGAACTGATATGAATGATGCAATGTGCCTATGGATTAGTATAAATATCGGCAAGGAGGGCTGGCATTTTCACCTTCAGACCTGCCTCGAGAGAGGACACCACCGGACGGTCTGTTGGTCCAACCAGTCTCTGCTCCGGAGCCGCTGTGTGAGGCGTGACCTGAATAAACCGAGCATTCGAGAAAGGCATCTGGTGTTCGCATCTTGCAGTACGTCGTGGGGTTGCTGGACCGGAACGGATACCCGTGAGGGTGAGCGGACTCCTTGCCCATTGCGGGACCCCTGGGAGGTGATCCGGAGCTGAGTTCCAGACATCGGAACCGTCTGCTCGCGACACACACACACACAAAGAAGCTAAGGATTTTAATGTCTGATCAGCCGATTTCAATGTCTGTCTAGTCAGTTCCACCATCTCTGTATAATTGCAACTGCTGAGTCAGAGAATGTTTTGTAAGAGGTAGACACAAGTTAGTTGGATAGACATTTACACTGAAGGGTAAGAATTAAAATGTTAAGCGGTCTAAAAAAAACCAAAAAAAACCAGGAGGGTAACATTTAGGACCATCACCCACACAATGATGAAGTTACCTCTTTTTAGGATTGTATATCATGAAAATTGAAAATAAAGCCAAGGCTTAATTCCTCTGATATTTGAAATTAAAAACAACAAAAAAAAGTACATTTAATTTAAAAACTGCCCAAGCACAATGATAGAGGCAGTTATTTTTGTTAAAAGTAGATTGTGGACAGAGTAGCTCCCGAAAATGCTTTTAAGTATTCACGTAGGACAAAAACCTTCTTGGCACTAAGAAGTCTCACTTGGCCTTTCAGCTGCACTGTGGTTCATTGTGTGCTTTAAATCAGCTCTAAGACTACACTACATACCATTGTGTCTGTTAGAAAAATCATTATGGTGCAATTAAAAGCAGTGTTGTTTCACAGCAGAGCATGGAATTTTCCTCCATGTCTGAGGGCTGTGCTCTTCCTTAGTTCTTCTTGTGATTGTCAATACTTGTGATGGTCAAGAGATAACAGCTGTCCAGAGGACACTCAACAGATGGTAATCACAGGGTGATGTGTCATCCTCTTTGGGATGCTCTGACACTGAGTTTAGGACTTTTATGCAAATGCTGGTGTGCAAGTGACTCCTTTTAAGTACCACAGATCTGGAATGTTCTTTGACAAAATTAATCTTCTTCCAGAAATAAGAGAAATTGAAGTACTCTTAAGAAACGAAGAGTGCCATGTAATAGCTAAAACATATTTTCCTCTGGAACTTTTAAACTGTTATAGATAAGAACACTACCCTTGGAGAAAGCCCCATACATTGATAGATAGGTCAGTTTTTCTTCCAGAAAAGGGTGTGATGAGATTGGATGGTTCTTTCATTTTTGTAAAATTCTTTAAAGATTGGCTTTCTATTTTTTAAAAAAGAGCAGTTTAACCCTGGCTTCAGTAATGACATGACTTGTTGAATGACATAGTCTGTAATGAAATTAACCTAAGTGGTTTGAGAATTAATTAAGTGGTTTCATTTTACATTTCAGGTAGCATTTTAACATGAAACACTTAAGCCTCTATCTTCATTATTTATACAGTACATAGATGGGAATAAGAAACTAACAGGAAATTCATTGACAAAGATGCTGAACAATGCATAGAACGACGCTTATGATTGCGCTACATATTTAGTATTCAGAATCTTGAGTTACAGATTTTCCATGACTGTCTTGTGCTCCTTCCTCTCAGTTACACAACTGATTTCAGGTTCCAGAGCCTCAGTTCTGTCTTGCAAATATTCTGGACTGTCTGGATGTATATATTTTAATACAATGATAAAACAGTCTTGAATAATAGATATATGTTCTGCTTCTGTGTTCTGCAAAGTGTCCTAGGTATGCCTGCCTGCCAGCACAGTTCTCCCTCAAGCTCTACTAAATGATATTTAAATGATATTGACGACCTTTAGTTTGACCTGAATATAATTATACAGGCCTACATTTGTGTGTGTATGTGTGTGTGTGGGGGGGTACTGGGGATTGAATCCATGGACACTTTTTTACTAGTTACATTCTCAGCCCTTGTTATTTTTTAAATTTTGAGACAGGATCTTGCTAAAATGCCCAGATTGGCCACTACCATATAATCCTACTTCTTCAGCATTCCAAATTGCTGGGATTATAGGTATGTACCACACCCAACAAGTATAGGTCCTTAAAAGCAGGCAATGTGGGGATGACCAGGTCCCATAGGGTTTGATTTAATCTTGTCAAAATTGTTGTCTTTCCTTTCCCATGTTAGCAAGACCATGTCCTCAGTTCACTAAGATTTGTATTTCTTCTAAAACATGGCACTCTGACATTTTCTGTTTGTCTATTCATGTCCCAGGAGAGGTAAACCACATGCCATATATGTTTTCTGTTAATATATTTGCAAGTTGGTCTCACTGGTTGGTCTCTGAAAGATTTCCAGCAGATAAAACACATGAAATGAGAAGTTATAAAAAGGAGATTTTAGTAAATGCATAAGGGAGTAGGGACAGGGTACAGGATGTAGGAAACAAGATAAATGATATTGTATAGATTTGAAATACATGGCATGTGTTTTGCGACAAAAAAAACCCCAAAACATTTTACTTATTCTGAAAGCTTAGTATATGCCACACATTTTAGCAAGTACTTTATTTGTATTGTTTGATTGGATTCTCACACCTGAGATAGCATTATTGTCAGTTTACTGATGGGAAAATGGTGGCACAGCTGATAATTTGTCAAAATCATACAAGATGATCTTCCATGTGCTTATCATTTCTTTAAAGAATATGTTGGTTGTTTCCCTGAATGATGGTATGATTTTATACAGCTAAGATCTTCCTTGATGTTATTGCTGAACAGAGGTGCTAATTAATAAAGCACTGAAAAATATATTTGTTTGTACAATGAGATACATCTGTATACTTCTTAAAATACTATAATGCCTATTAAAAAGAAGTTTGAGAAATATGAAAATGTTTGTTCTTTTGAACGACTTGCGTATGTTTGTAATAAGTAGAATGTTGGTAGGCAATTTTCCCTTGAAAACTTTGTTTATCTTATGATTAATATACAGATAATTTTATTATATCCTTTGGTAGAAATTAAAGGAAAATTTATTCCTTTCATCTGTTGAGTAAAATGAGTCTATAAATAAAACCGCTAAGAAAATGTTCAGATCATCCTCTGATAGTCCATGGAAGGTAACATGTTCCCAGCTGAGAGAGTGTAGGAATGACATGACAGGATACATTTTCAAAATAAGCATGCCATAAAAACGATGGGTAGATTATAATCTATGCAATTAAACTCTATTTTATGGACAAATTTTGAAGGTATCAACCTCTGAAGTCTGACTTGTGCCAAAGAAAGAGGACTAACTGGAAACCTAAAAGTGAATTCCACATTTTTATTTGCTTTTGATTGCAGGATTATGTATAAATATATATATATTATATATATTTCTAAATTTGGATGATTCTTAATATTTCTAAAGTTGGATGATTCTTAATATTTGGGACTTGCCATGGGGCAAATAAGTAGACAATTTGCATAACATTTATATATAAATATGGATATATTAAGAGGGGGGAGGTGAAATGAATATGTAGTTGAGATGCTCTGTGGTTACCTCAGTATCTTGTCATGACACGGGTTCAGTATGACATTACAATGGCAGCTAAAACACTGATGTGGACAAGATAAACTCACAGTGGATCCAAGCGCCATGAAAAGCACACACAGCAGAGAGAGAAGAAAGACCCTTGTCTTCTACCTGTGATCATACTATTATAACCTAAAGCCAAGCCACGAATGTGATTTTACAGCTACAGTCGCCATTTGAGATTATTTGCTGCCTAATTCAACTAGATGAGAGGGCCCTACTTTGTTTAACAGTCCTGAAACCCCACCGTGGGTGTCCATTATTGTGCAATTTCAGTTTCGAATCAGCAAGGGCTTTATCTCCAGTTATGATGTTCACATCCCCACAAGCAAGAGGAGGATCAATAGTAAAAGGAAACCAGCAAATTGTAGGCTTTGCAATAAATCTAAGGTATTAGATGGACATAATTTAAACAGTTGTTTTTCTTTTCCTGAAGAATAAACACATAATAGGAGAAAAAAAAAATGAGGCTCTAAAGGGATTATGCATCCCTAAATATTTTATAGCTGTGTTAAATGCAATGCTGAGCGTTAGTTCCACTGCTGAATATTTGCTGATGATCATTTACTCACCAACTGCAAACCCAAAAGATGCTCTTTGAGGTTTTTTGTGTGGTTTTTGCCTTGGCCCTTCTGTCAGTGTTTCACTGCGTGATTGTAAAGAGCAACTCTTTGCATGTGAGAAGACAGATGCTGGTGATTTAAGCGGGGAAATGCAACACAGTGCTTTTACTCAGCTGATATTTAATGATTTACCATTTAATGTAGTTCATCTTTCATAACCCTGAGTTCAAACAGAAGCAGCTGCTATTAGGGATGCAATAATATTGAACTTCCTACCAATGACCTGGGAGAGCTTCCTTTGTAGCTTTAGCTACTGGACCCATCTGGCCTTTCCCCTAAGCACGACAACTGAGGGAGAAAAGCAGTTTACTTCCCATCAATGGAATCTTGGACAGAATGCATAATTATGCCAGATAAAGATTTTCAAATCAAAACTCCTCTTGTTAACATCACTCTGCAACTTTGGAGGACAAAACAATGAATTTTGTCTCATTATCAAAAGAGTGATGAGAAAACTCAGAAAACATATGGAAAATCATGGCTGAGCTGAAATCAATTCAAAGGGTAGAAGGGTCCCTTGGCATCAAAACTGGAAGATAAATTTAATATTCTTATAATGTCTATTTGCTTTCATTAGGGTGGGAACATTCTGGTAAGCTACTTGAAAGGCCCTCTTTCTACTAGTTTTGGACTATATCTAGACAGATATAGAAATATAAATGTTTAGATAGATGGATAGAAGGATAGATATACTAATTTAAAAATATTTTTAAAAACTATAGCATAAACAACACACACCTAATGAGATTAAAGACTTTTGGAGAAATGTATCTAATGGTGCTGACAAGAATTGTGATAATGATGTTATCAAATAGGCTTTAAATGTATTTTCCATATCTGAATTCAATAATTTGTTTTAACTTTGGCCTATTAGTGAGTGAATGAAGAGCAAATTATAGGATAGGTGGCCTTTATTTAAATTTGTTTTTTTCCTTTTTCTGATACTTACTTTTGTTAAAATTCTAACATCTGTAAATTAGGATTTTCAAGAAAAGGATTATAAAATTTCATTATAATTATAGGCCTCCCAGACAACAACTGTTGCATAGCTATGATTATATCTAATCCCTTGACTGCTTACAGTAGACCAAATTGTTTTTCTTTTCCATCAATATATTCCTAAAAGACATAGAAGGCACTTAGACCAGATGTTTTTCACTGTGAGAAATATACTTAGAGGTGTCTGTCCTGATGGGATTAGATGGACTAAAACTACTGTGTGGGTCCCCTCTCCTTCATTGTAGCATTTTTAATTCTTAATGCCAAGGTCAGATTTTTCCTTAAGGCCTTTAATGATTAAAAAAATAATAATAATAAGTTGTGCCCGTGGTGCAAAAGCATTTGTTCTTACATCCATGCATCTTTTGAAAATACTGTCCTAGAGATATTTATGTGTTTTCTAAAGTTGTATGATTCTTAATATTTGGGATTTCCCATGGGGCAAATAAGTAGACAATTTGCATAACAAATATAATTATGCAATTATGACATTTAAAAAAATAAAGACAACTGTCTGTATGAGATTTCTGATAAAAGAGTCATGAATATAAATATGCTTCATCTTATACTTTATTATTGCAAAGTTACTGATAAAAAGTGACTTTGTTTGTTTTGGGGGTTGAGTTCTACTGCCTGGTCTGCCATTGGTCAAGTGCCTTGGATCCCTGGATTTTTAGCATTATCATTATTTGTGGATAAAGCCTTTCAGTTGTTTATTTGTAGCACTTAACCAGTTTCCATGTGGGCAACTGGATATGTTGCCATGGAGAATTGGACCATATTATCAGGAGTTCATTTAAAAAAGAATGATCAAAGTGCTTAGTCCATTTGAACATGGATCTGTCTATGTAAGTTGCTACAAATTGAAAATCAGATATTAATGTATCAATCTCGACAAGTTAGGAAGCTTGACCTGAAATCTTATCTAAATTCATTCTTTCAGTATGAAAATAGACAGGTAATTCCTGATATTTTTATTTCTCTATTGCTCAGTTCCGTGATTCATAGGAGTTCTAACTTGAAGCATGGCAGAAATGCCACCACAGAAACAGTGTGGGGTTTTCCCCACAAATGTTATTATAATTGTTTCCAGGCCCAAGGGCTTATGATTATGAGAAAGTATATATTATAACATAATGTTTCTAAAATTTTAGCCTTTTAAAATTGAAAACAAAAATCTATTCCTTTTGTTTGTTTGTCTTTAGAAGGCAGATGTACTGGTTCATTTCATTTTGATTAACCCTAGCATATATATTTGCTAGTTATCATTGGACATTATGCTTTCACAAATGACCACAAAAGATTTCAGTCTTAGTAAGCTGTGTTAGTCATGTGAATATGGTTATAGCACTCAATGAAAGTGAACATTTTACCACTGATTTTTTTTTGTTTTTTTTTTTGGTGTTACTTGGGAAATTGACCCTGGGCCCTCACACATGGTAGGCAAGCACTTGACCACTGAGCTACATCCCTAGCATTGTTTAAAAAAAAAAAATTATTTTTGTAATTTGGGTCTTATAAAGTTCTTTGAAATGGCTTCAAAATGTGATTCCCCTGTTTCAACTTCCCTAGAAACTGGGATTACAAGTGTGTGCCCCTGGGTGCAATTACTAGAAATTAAATTTTCTTAAAGAAATGACTTATAAACCTTAGAAGCAAGAAAAACAAATTTAGAACTCAAATTATAAAATAATACAGTATTTCCCTGGGAGAATGGTAGATCCTAAAAACAATAAGTAAATTTTAGCCACAGATTTTCTATCTACCCCTACCTTAAATATGTTACTGTGTTCAGAACCTATGAGACTGTCATCCCTTTACTTGCCCATCAAAGAAGTCCTGGCTAACACTCCTACAACAAAAGATGGGTTAGCAAGAGAAAGTCCTAGAAATTTATAGCAGTAAAGTTTTATGTGATCTGGTACCCTTCAGAAATGAAGACCCAAAGATTCAGGGAAAACTAGATTTTAATGCTTAAGTTTGATGAAGAATGGGCAGCTGGATAGAAATATGATTGGTCAAAAGGTATGATCCAATGTAACAGACTCAGGGAGAAAACCTAGCAAGTCCTGTTTATATTTTCTTGGCCTTTCTAGGTAACACTTCTTCCTTCTGGGTGTAGGGCAGAACCCTTTCTGGAATGAAGTCTCATGACCTACTATCAGATCAGATAAGACAAGGTTAGGGTAACATTCCTAGATTTTGTGGCTGACTTTGGGTTCTAGTTTCTATGATTCACCTTGGGGAAGAGGAATTCTAGTTTGTGGCCTGGCTTGGGGAAGAAAAAGGAGTAAGAGAAAAACAGGCAGGAGAAGGTTAAAAGAGAGTTTTGCTTTTGGTTAATTCAATGTCTAATTCAGTGCCCTTCAGTTCAAAGCACTCACCATGCCAAAACATCATAATTGGGACATCATTTCCTAAGTCCCAACACATGGTACCATATTGTGAAAGGAGTTAAAGAGAGAAACAATCCATTCCAAGAGATTGAAGTAAGGTACTATTGACATAGGAAGGAAAGCAGATCTCATTTCCCTTTCTCTCTTGTGAAGTTATAGGAAACACTCATGGAAATCTAATGGAATATTTTGAAAGGAAAATTACAAAAGAAGGCAATAAAGAAAAGTACCTAGTGAAATATTTTTGAATATTATTTTGCAAAATAATGGCAAATATAATGACCAAAAAATTCATGAATTATCTTCATAATGATTTACCAATTTAAAACTACATATTGGCAATTTAAGAATTTTTCCTAGTACTCTTCATTCCCTACTCTTTTTAGAGGGATTAAAAAAACTATATAGTAGTCCTTCTGGGTCACAACAAGTTTGACTGTAATTGTAAAGTATAATTCAGGAAAATTTCAATTGTATTTTATGGGAAAAAATAATGAAGTGAAACAAGATGTTTGTTGTACCTAGAATATAGCATGGCATAAAAAAGAAAATCTCTTTAAATTTTAAGGCTGTAATTCTTCATGCATGTTTTGAGGACTACTTGCCTGAGAATTACCTGGGAAACTTATTAGAAATACAGCAAATTCCTGGGATCCATGCCAAATCTACTGAGCCAGTTCCAGGGGAATTAAATTCAGAACCGGTTTTACCACATACATAGTCACAGATGCTTTGTAAGCATGGACAACTTTTAGAACACTCCTTTAAAAGAAATCTTTAGCCTATATATTAATTTAGAACCACTGGTAAAATAAGAATGAACCAGTAGACTTCTCTTCAGGTGGAATAAAGAAAAGGTGAACATTTTCTGTTGATTCCTGCATTTAGTAGTTTATTTTGTGTATGTCAGATATTTAACCAACATGTGGTAGATGAATCAATAAATGGAATTTTATCAATTACACAAAGCCAAATATCACTTAGATGCAAAATATGAATTTTGCCTTTCTTCATGCATCAAGTGGTCACAATCAGGAATTCATTCAGAATATCCAAAGGATAACTGATTACTTCATGCATTCATTTATATTTGGAACAAGAAAAGATAATAGATGATTTGAAGTTACAGAGGAGGTAGCATGTGTATGGGGGTTGGAGGGTAGCTTAAGTATATCCATAAACACTTTAGCAAGTTCCTAGATTTAAAGATAGAGGTGTTGACTTTTCTTTCTTCCTTCCTTCCTTCCTTCCTTCCTTCCTTCCTTCCTTCCTTCCTTCCTTCCTTCCTTTCTTTCTTTCTTTCTTTCTCTTTCTTTCTTTCTTCTGAGTACTGGAGCCAGGGGTGCTTTACCACTGAGCTATATCCCCACCCCTTTTTGTGTTTTATTTGAGAAGGGATCTTGATAAGTTGCAAGGCTGGCCTCAAACTTGAGATCCTCCAGCCTCAGTCTCCTGAGAGATGTTGAATTTGCTAATTATTATTATTTTACTTTTAATTTGTAAACAGAAATTTGTTTAGGGTATCTGCAGTACAGTTTTAATATTTAGAGATAAATTTATTATCCTTAAAACACTGAATATAAATGGTCTTATCTTACCATATTTGCTGAAATTGATTGCTTCTGCTTTAGCAATGGAAATAAGAGACACTCATTTTGACAGGTTTTATTTAGTAACTCAGCAAGTACCTAATGATTATACACTCTGTGCATTGTTAAATGAGATATGGTTACCATCCTTGAAAATCTCATAGCTTAAAATGCTGAGAGGAATGGGGAAATTGTATTACAAAGGATAATGCTAAAGATAGGTCTATAAACTTGTGTCCTATCTTATGGGTCATGGGTACCTTATCAGGGACTACATCTTTCATTCTTAAACATCTGCTTTGAGTCTACTTGGAGATCATGCAATTTAACAGGTTAATAATGTATTGGAAGGTGAAGGTCAGGGGCTAGCTGCGGGAGTGCTTCCTTCATTGGCATTTTTTGGACTGGCCCAGAAGGAACTGCTCCTTTCTATCACAGATGGTTACCCAGTAAAGTCCGTGCTCTGATTTGGGTCATATTCACTGGGAGTATTTGTGAACAAAGGGCCTTAGCATTTACATCAGATTCTCTCTTTGTTGAACCGAGCTGTCATAGGCTGGATAAACATGTACTCAAGTCTTTACACACCATCATTAGGATCTGCAGTGATATTCTCCTGCTGCTTATCACATCTTTTGTTAGGGAGCCCTCCCTCCCAACTATTGTGAAGCTGGGTGTGTCTCCATCCTGCTTCTTTTGTAATAATCTTTTTAAGCTCTTTAATAGTTTTGTCTACTTAATGGACTAGCCTCTAACTGCTGAAGCCAAGTTTGCATAATTTTAACAAAGAGACTATATAAACACACACACTGGTGTCTCTTAATTAAGAATGTGATGAGTAGATGAAGGTATTTGGCAATAGCTGAAATCAACAAAGTCATTAAAAATTCTTCTGTGATACTACTAATTTGTTTGTAATAGCCTTCTAATTGCAGCATATAAACAAAGACAAATGTGAGTTGGACTCTATGTAAAAAGTATCAATCTTGTCTTTTCTGGTTAAAACAGTTATAATTTCCACTTCTGGTACAGTTGAAATAAAGAATAGAAAGCCATTCCCCGTGCCTGTGGGTTGACAGCCTGCTAAGGTTCGGGTTCCTTTTCTGAAAGGTGGGCTTCCTTTATAAAATGTTTGTTGTCAGTTGGTAGCATTGTGTAGTCTAGGAGAAATCACAGAGACGCAGGTGCCTTGTGAATAGCCAGATGGGAAATGGAAGATGATCAAACTTCCTCCTAGACCGGCTGAGTCAAATAGGAATGACAAAAGATTTTCCTTTGAAACAGTGAAGATAGCAAAACCTAATTTTAAAGTCTTGTATACAAATGACGTTAATGCCCTGCATAAACCTCCCTCTTAAAGACACGAAACCTGTTTTTTTAGAGCTTTCCTCATCACCAAAATACAGCCAGAGTCTGCGATTAGACTCAGCAGCTGTTTAACAGTGCCAGAAATACTGATGAACTTCCAAGACTTTTCTTCCAGCGAGATAAAAATCCTCCGAAGAGCTGGCTCGGAATTCGTTCAAGCTGACTCAGAGGGAAGAGCGCCACCTGTCGATCGTGGCCGCAGTGCTGACGGCACCTGGCCACCCTTCCCCATTCGCCCTCCACCCACCCATCAACAACATCCTGTTTCCCCAGAGAGCTGCATACAGTAAGGTTCTGAGGTGGTCCCAAGTTCACCTAAGTGTGCTCATATCACGCTCTATAATTTGGGGGAAACACGTGAATTTTAATCAGTTTTTAAAACAACCAGGCCTCTCTTCTCATTTACTAGAATGGAAAAAAAATCACTTTTATTACCTTAAAGATGCCAAAACAGTGCCATTTTATTACTGTGGGAAGCTGGAAGTCATTTCCGAACTCTTTTGGCAAGGGTGCTATGTAGAGCATCCAATTCAGTCCTTTAAGTGTCTTCTGAGAACCACCACACAAACTGTGATTTACTGTCTTCAGGAGTTAAAGGGACCCTTTCTACCCTGAAACTGAAGAAAGAAAGGTGAAGTGTGTCTACGAAGCATCCCAATGAGACCCGCAGGAATATGAGACAACCCAGAGCTGTGAGTCAGAGAGATAGAGAATGTTTTGGTAACCCACGTTTTCCAACATATAATTTTAAATTTGCTTCAAAAGATTATGTTGGCAGCCTTTAAAAGTTGAGATGAGTTTTGTATATTGATAGATCAGTCCTAAGGCCACTTTCACAGACATCTGACACTTGGTGGCAATGTGGCCTCCTTTCCCCTCCTCCCTTCTTGCAGCTTAAATAGGTTTTGCTACATTTCCACAGTGAATAGTATCATAGTTAAAGGGGGAAAAAAAATAGAACACACACACACACACACACACACACACACACACACTGTGGAAGTAACTAAGGCTTAACAATACAAATTCAAATGACTAAAAAAAAATAAATAAATAAACAAGAAGCAAAAAAGAAGTTTTGCACATTTTCTACACTGCAACCAGAAGATGGAAAGACTCCAGCTACCATTCTTGACATTCAATAGCAACAAGCGAGAATTTGAATTTTTGTGCTGTTTTGCTCACTCAGATCGCTAGCAGTTTGACAGTGTGTATGTAGTGTGGGAGACCACTGTTACTATTAATTAAAATATGTTCACAAACATGTGTTTTTCCAATGTTGCATGTGTATTTTTCTTTTTGTGGTGGTGGGGATTGAATCCAAAATAGACAAGATATTTAACCACTAGTCAAGAAATACATTGTGTTGTACATGACTAGCCTTATGTTTGTCACATAGAGGGCTCTCTATAAATATGTGTCATAATAGTGAGTGGTAAATTATACCATTTGGGAAAATTAGTTTTTCTTTTCCAAATTTTTTAATTGAAAATAATTATTCTATCACATCAAAATAAGAAGCTGATGATAATGTAAAAGGAACTCTAGTAAAATCCTTTTCTTGACAAAAATCATCAAACTACTGACTTCAAGTAGAAAGGCTAATCTTTATTTGCCTTTATATATTTAAGCTTTGATAATTATTGTCCAAAGCAATTCTCAAAGCAGTGGATCATTTTTCTCTGCTTATAAGCAAACTCAAATATTTTGTGAAACGATGTCTTTTTAGTTATTCCATTCTTTTCCTTGTATCTTCCTTTTTTATTTTTAGTGCTGGGGATCAAACTAGGGTCTAGCATATGCTACACAAGCACTCAACCACTAAGCTACTAATTATATTTTTACAAGGAATTAATTAATTAATTTTTGTGCGCTGGGGATTGAACCCAAGTCCTAGTGTATACTGGCCAACCCTGTATCAGTAAGCTATAACCCCAAACTCTTATCAAATTATTATACTCCTAAACTTTACCATAAAGGTATTTGACACGGTAGCTTGGCAGTTTTTATGTTTTGCTTTTTTTTAGGTGAAACTAATGTTTTCATACCTTGTTGTGGTTATTGATAAGACAGCCATAGTTTTGACAGGGAGATTCTGACACTTGCAGCGGACATGACATTAAATTAGAAATGTTATGTGGTCTGTTCCTTGTTAGTACCAGAATGATATATCTATCCTCCAGCAGGAGATTCACACTTGGCAGGATGTCATGCTGCTTTCTTTGTTAAATCGAATAGGGATAATAGAGGCCAAATCTTTAAGGAGCACCTGCCAGGCAAATGGAGGGAAATGGAAGGCTCCATCTAGAGAGCCAGGACTGCAATGCTCTTCCTCTATCCAAAGGTGAATAGGGGACCAAATGTCTCTGTCCTTTAAGAGGAGTAATGTCAAGTTCAAAAGCTTTAATATATTCATAACAAAAGAGTAGAAAAAATTTCCAAGGGTAGATTTAATTATCAGCTTGTGGAGTCATTCCTAATAACCATTAAAAGGAAACAATAGCAGGTGTGGTTGTAAAAACCTGTAATCCCAGTGATTTTTTTTTTCTTTTTTTGGTGATACAGGGAATTGAACCCAGGGCCTTGTGCATATGAGACAAGCATCCTACCAACTGAGCTATACCCCAGCCCCAATCTCAGTGATTTGAAAGGCTGAGGTAGGAGGATCACAAGTTGGAGGCCAACCTCAGCAATTTAGCAAGACCCTGTCTCAAAATTAAAAAATATTGCTGGGGATGTAGCTCATTGGTTAAGTACACTTGAGTCAAATTCCCATTACCTGCCATCCCCCGAACACAATAAAAATGGAAAGAATGGAAGAAAGAACAGTAGTTTTCAGAAATAAAGGAAAATGAGTGGGTTAAAAATTGTCTATTTTAAAAAATATGTCCAGGTAAAACTGGCATATAAGACTGACCCATACATTTCCTGTATGTATATATCATATATTCTTTTACATATCCATCCATCTGCCTGTCTATCCGCCCGTCCATCCATTCATCCATCCATCCATCCATCCATCCATCCTTCATTCACTCATCCCAACCAAATATTTATAAATCATTTAATTCTTTTATCCACTCATAAATCCATGGTGGCTGCTATATAACCCACACTCCTTCTAGTCCTTCTAGTGATAGAAAGACATAGAAGATGATGTCCCTTCTTGTCATCATCGATGTTCATTTATACTCACAAGATAACAATGTAACAGAACTCACTCCTTTACAATGTGATGTAATGATTGAATTAAGAATGATGGTGACTCACAGTAGGCAGATCCAGGTGGGGAGTGGGGAATGGAGATTCACCAGATTGGAGGGGTTGAGAATGGAAAAAACAGTGGAATGAATTGGACATAACTTTCCTATGTTCATATATGAATACATGACCAGTATAACTCCACATTGTGTATAACCATAGGAGTGGGAAGTTATACTCCATGTACGTATGATATGTCAAAATACACTCTACTGACACATATATCTAAAAGGAAGAAGAACAACAATAAAATAAGAATGACCTAACTGGGTTTAGCGGCAATCCAGGTGGCCGAGGCAGGTGGATTGCAGGTTCAAAGCCAGCCTTAGCAATTTAGCGAGGATGTAAGCAATCTAGTGAGACCCTATCTGTAAATAAAAAATGAAAAGGTCTGGGGATGAGACGCAGTGGTTAAGCATCCTTGGGTTCAATCCCCAGTACAAAAAAACAAGAAAAAGAAGAAGAAGAAGAATGACCTGATCTAAGGATTCAGTAGAGTTTCATGGTTATATATGCAACATCTGGAACCAGATTTTTTGGGGGTCTAAATCCCGGTCTTGTTCTTTCTAGCTGATAACCTGAGGAAATTACTCAACCTCTCTCTGCTTCATTTTTCCTTTCTTCAAATTGAAAACAGGTACATATATCTCTTATAGTGAGTATTAAATAATTTTATACATAGAAAACTTATGTATATCTGGTATAAATCAGTCTCAATATATATTAGGCAGTATAATATTTTTCCATTGTTAAAATTATTTTATTGATAATGATAATAATGGCATTATTATTATCACTTTTTGAAGGGATGTCTTAGAGCAATATAAAACACTGAGACTTACTACATTCACAGATCAGAGGCTGCAACATTGTTCAAACTGAATAAACTAGAAAATCCACTACAAATACATTCAGATTCTTTGAGTTCAAATTTTGTCTTTGTTACCTTCCACATTGGAAGCCTTAAGCAAGTTATTTAGTGCTTATGCCATGGTTTCTTATAACAAAGGGTCATGATAATGATACTAGTTATTTCCCTCCTGGAGTTGCAGGGAGAATTAAATGAGATGACATGTGTAAATGTGACTGTATCATCCAAAGGTTTGTTTCATCATGCAAGAAAACCTTTAAAATGCTAAGAAAATACATAATGGCTAATCTAAGCATTATGAAAAACATCTTTCCCAAAATACTCTGGATAGTTTGAGAGATCACATATAAATATTCTCATCTGCATTTGCCAACTCTGGAAAACACTCTTGAATGTTATTGCTGACTTTGATAGCCTGCCTTTGCATCTTTGCCAGAACTTGCTCTCAGTTGCTGCTATTCATAGAATGCCCTTGGATAATGTGATAGGTTGAATTTGAATTATTCCTCCAATCATTTTGGAGACAGTAATAATGGCAACTAAAATGGTTATCTGGAGAATAAACTAAGCATGGACATCCAATAAAACCTCTCTCTATTTTTTTTTGTCCTTAAAATAATCCAAAATAAGATAACATAATGCTTTTTGAGTAAATAAGCATTAAACATGCCAACATAAAATAAATTTCCTGGATACAGATATTACATGCTTTAAAAGACCACTAATCTCACATGAGAACAAATTCAAAATGACTTTTTAAAAAATAAAATCCTAAATTATGGGAAAGTAGATATTGTGCTAGACCTTTTCCTGGAATTATTTTTTAATTGCAAATATTGTTTTAAGGCTGAGAGCCAAGCAGTATATACTCTTTAAATAAATTCAACGTATCACCATGTTGCTAATACTATTAAAACCTTTGGTCTTTCAAACATCTTCACTGGTTTTCTCCCACATACCAATTACTTAATACTGTTACATCTAAGGCCAGGGCTCGTTAGTCTGCCTGAAGGAGTACAGAAGTTCCAGGCATAGCTTCTATTTTATTAATTTTTTTTTTCCTTGCCTGCAACCTGATTTCTTCTGGGTCTGACCTAATTCCTTTGATGCCTGAGGCTTGGAGGCCAGTGCTAATCTGCATCATGGCTGTGTGGAGGAAAGGTGAGAGATTTGAAAAAAAAAAAAAAAAAAGAATAGCACTTGGGCAAGAATGCGCTTCAAAATCAAAATAAGCATCGTGAGAGAAGGGCATTTTTGTTATATCTATCCTTTTAAAGAGGAAAATAAATTCAATGCACAGTTTCAAATACAGATTTCTCTTCTGGTCTTAATTCTTTTTTTTTTTTTTTTTTTTTTTTAGCTAGCTAATAAAACATTTTATGACTAGGATAAGGAAACAGAAAGTAATAGCAGAATGTTAATTGTTAGCATAGTACAGTGAATTCTAGTGTAAGTAAAATACCTGTTTCTGAACAATATGTTGTATTCTGGGAGCCATGAGACTGGAGGAAGTCTGCGCTGTCTTTCATGGGGGGGGATCATCTAAGCTTTGGAATGTGCTAAGATTCAGCACATATTGCAGTTCCTCTGGGTCTGGTTCCAGATTCTTTTCCTCTTTGAGAAGCAGGTTCTTCTTACTGCTCAAATAGGCATCCAACATCTTGTAGTCGTTAATTTACCAAAGGCAGGGGCTAAAGGGGCAGGTTTTCAAAGTGTCTTTATTCTCTTGATTTTGGATTACTCGGAAGCCTGGGGAAGTGGGAAGGTGAAATTTATCTTCCCTTGCTAACAAATGACACTACTTCTTTCTTTGAGGTGTGAAGAAGTTGTGATTCTGTTTTTCATGGATTTACAGAAAAGAGGGGAGGGTGTTCTATTTGTGTTTTTTTTTTTTTTTTTTTTTTTTTTTAAAGAAAGAGTGAGAGAGAGTGAGAAAGAGGGAGAGAGAGAGAGAGAATTTTAATATTTATTTTCTAGCATTTGGCGGACACAACATCTTTGTCTGTATGTGGTGCTGAGGATCGAACCCGGGCCGCACGCATGCCAGGCGAGCGCGCTAACGCTTGAGCCACATCTCCAGCCCCTATTTGTGGTTTTTATTAATGAAGATTCACAGAGTCATCAGTACACCTGCTACCATCAGAAGTGATGTACTTTAATCTAAAGCAAGAAAGTGATCAGTAACTGTTTTCAACACAGTGGCAAGCCTTGATACTGGGATATTTTCACTTCACAGATGTTCGAATTCACTTGGAACTCAGCCTCCTGACTTGTGTTGGTATCTGAATTCATGTTTTATAGCCACGTGACAATCCAATGGGCTGTAAGTGGAAGGGATCCCCTCAATTTTAGAGCTAGACCCTGGTCCTGCTTTAGCTGCCTACTGGTGTAGTTTCCATGTTGCAGGATGTATGGGCAGGTTCCAAATGCCTATTTTATGCAGTTGCTAAAAATCATATATTCATCAGCTAATCACACATGCTAACTGATACAAATGTGTGTTCTTTTTGAGTTTCCCCAGGGTGGTGGGTGTCTTCTTTTAATTTTCCTCTTATTTGTAATCTAGCAGTGGGTACACTGAGGCAGGAGGATAGTGAGTTCAAAGCCAGCCTCAGTGAAAGTGAGGTGCTAAGCAACTCAGTGAAAACCTGTCTCAAAATAAAATACAAAATAGGGCTGGGGAAATGGCTCAGTGGTCAAGTGCCGCTGAGTTCATTCCCCAGTACTGCCTCCCCCTCCCCTCCCCCCCTCCCCAAAAAAAAGAAAAGAGAAAAAAAAATGATCACTACACAAGTATTGAAAGAAAAAGGTAATTTACAAACTGGAAAATGAATATAGCCATAGTTGATAACAGAATATAAATTTATGTTATTATGTCTGTGTGTCTGTGTGTACATTACTGCTCTATCATAAAGAAAAGTCTGTGGAATCAGCTTGATCATACTGATGAAAATTTTTTCAGTTTAGTCTGAACATCGTTTCTAATGGAACTGGAAAGGACAGTTCAGAACAACTTAAGCACCTACATCATTTCCTATTTGATTCAGTGAAATGGAAAGCCATATATGTTACAAGCTGTTTCTACTTTATTTCATTGGCCCCTTCTACATAAACTAATGAGGATCTAAGAGCAGAAAATCCAACTGTAATTATGACCCGAAACCATGCATTATAGTTTTCCTTTGGCAGAGCTATCTTAAACAATCCTGTATTTAGTGGGTTATGTTGTTCAGTTTTGAAATCCATTATAGTTTGTGCATTGGGCAGGTAAAAGATTAATTTGTGTTTGTAAATGTGCACACCCTTGGGGGCAGTTGTATTTTATGCACAGGTGAATAAGGATCTTTTAGCAGCAAATCTATGGAGCTGACATTTTTATGCTTCTATTTTTTTTTTAAGCACAAGTACTAAGCATAAGAACAGCCAGTTCACTGTTCATAACTGCTTGTTGGACTCATCTTTTGGTATAATGTTATAATTTATGTGGTTCATAAATGAATATTAGGTGTAAATTTTATATGTATGTATATACACATTTTCCTAAGACACCAACATTTTTATTATCAAGTACAGTAAAAGTATGATTTATTCCTACTTTATTAATACAATGACCCATTAATATAGGATGCTACCTATTATACCGAAATAAGAAAACATTAAAAAAAATGAGTACTGCCATCTTAGAGTGCATCTAGAGAAATTGCTTGTATTCTTGCTGCATTTTTGCAAAAGTAAAAAAGTTATGAGAAATATCTAGCAGATTGGCTTTGTGTAAGGTTTACTCTGTCAAAATTCCCTTGCACACAATTTCATTTTCACAGAATTCTGATGAGCTGTGTGTGGTGCTGCGGAATTCCTCCAGCGAGCAAGACCTAATGCTTATGATAATGATCACAGCAATTACAAACACAATAGATGTACATCGCCCCAAATGAGATCTGAACTCCTGATAAAAGGAAAACTGGGCCTCTTCCTTTTTCCTGTGTGTGTCTTGTATAATGGCCTCATTGTCTATAACTAATAGACAAAACTGCAATGAGGGATTCTGTAATACAACAGAGAAACAGAAACAAGATTGCTTTCATTTCTACTTGCTATGCTAACCCCTTTCTCAGATGATCTTGGCAGCTTCACCTTTCTCTAATTTTGCAAACGTCTCACAGATATGGAACTGCAGCCCCGACCCTCCGGCTTCTCCCCCTCCCTTCTTTCTTCCTTCCCGCTGTTTCATTACATTTTCTTATGTGCATACCATCAAGTCCTCTTGGACACATAATAAGATTTGTGCCAGACTATGTTTCTTGGCTTTAATGGTTAGTTAGCTTTCCAGAATACACATGCTGCTTTATCCATGCTTTTATTACTGACATCATGAGAATGCATTGCTCCTATGTTTACAATTGGGTGTTCACCCTTAAATAAAAGCCATGAGATCAGGTTGTTTAAGAGAATCTTTGAAAAGCAGAATAAAAACAGCTGTTATCTGCTTGAACCATTTCATTTTCTTTCATGATCTGAATGATAATGATGTGTAACAGTGGGCAGTCTCCGGCTCTCATTATAAGCCATACATCAGAGCCTCTTTCAGGTTGGAATTGGGTCTCTGTCCCGGAGTTCCAACAGGATCGTTTCAACCTCACTTCTAACAGGTGTTGGTGTTTGGGGGAGGGAGCGAGGGGAGGATAAAACACCTATGCCTGTTCCCCACTGACCTCTGGATTCAGGAGGCTGGTTTTCATTGGCAATGTGGGTTTGAAAGTCAAACCGGGTCCTTGCTGAAATCTCTCTCACCAGGAACAGATTACAAATATTTCCACATGTCAAACAAATGAACAATAGGGTGGTCCTTATTAATCAAAGCTCTTCTAAACCAAGTACAGATGGTAGCAATGAACTTCCCTTCTATGAAGGTTTCTGAAACAGGAGGAAATGTCTCTCACAGAAATGCACACTTCTGCAAGAGACGCCAGACAAGGAACAGGGAGCTCAAACCAAATCAAACCAAAATGAAACAAAACAATAATAAAAAAAAGTTTAAAAAAAGAAAGAAAAAAAGAAAAGAAAAGAAAAAAAACTTGAAAATCCCGTTATTCTCAATGATCCAAACTGGAAGGTTGATTGCACTTATTACCATTCAACACTCCCTCATCACAAGCTGTTTCTGAAGATTCTGAGGCATTTGCCTAGAGACTGACAAGCTTAAATTGGTTTTAACCTCTGGAGTCCCCTTTTCATATTGCAGATGTTGCTGACTGGGGAGAACACTGCTTTCCCCCAAGTCAGTCATTTCCAGGCTCTGGTGGCACTTACTACTGAGAGCCCAACTCCTCTCTGACAATAGTGTCATTTGTTATTTTTAATTAACAGAAAAATATTGATGGCAATAGTTGAAATTGCATTGTATTCAAAACTTTAGATGGGAGGAGAGTGAGAGAAGCAGATCTATTTAAAGAGCAGCCCAGACATTGGATGCAAGGCTGTCTTTCTCTGCCCTTAGCCGTGTTACCTAAGTCTCTTGGGTGGCAGAAAACTGGGTTTGGGGATCTCCTGGGAGCAAAGACTCTTTGGGACTTTCTGTACAACCAGGTGCTACTATTTAGGAAGAGTACATTTCAGATGTTTTAGCAAAATTGGTTTCACTTCTGTACTCAAGATCCCGTGCTATTATGTAGTAGTCAGACCTTTAAGGTGAAGGATCAAAAGACTCCAAAATGTCACTCAGTTCACACCTTATCTCAAAACAGTGTTAAACCTAAATTGTATCTGAAAGGTGAAAATTCTATTGTGAAGCCCTTAACACAGAGGGTCTGTGATTCCGCTGATAAAACAATCCCAAGATGTAAAACCTTGACTGGAGGCCATTCTCTCTGGCCTAAATCTTTCAAACTGCAGCTGGGAGTGCACTTCCTCTTGGTCTGCTCTCAGTGAAGAGCAGTCATCCAAATAGTTGCATGTATATGTGGTTAAAGATTGTTAAGAGACTCTGCTTGAACTTTTTCAAGATAATTACAGCACAGATGAGAAATTTTTCTACTAATAGATTAAATATGTGTGTGAAACCTCAGATTAATTATAATCTTTTTCAAGAGGACTAAAATTTTATAACTTCATGAGGAGATAACGTTTTATTGGATTTTAAGAGGAAATGACATAAAATTATTCTATACAAGAACTATTCCCTCACATGCCATAATCATGATTCCACAATGACTTTTGCTGGAGAGAGAAGTAGATTATCTTCTAAGAAATGTATTGGAGCTGAACATGGTGGCATACACCTGTAATCCCAGAGACTTGGGAGGCTGAGGCAGGAGGATCTCAAATTTGAGGTCAGCCTCAGCAACTTAGTTAGACCCTGTCTCAAAAAAAAAAAAAAAAAAAAAGGGCTGGGGATGTGACTTCTGGATTCAATTCCCAGTACCTCCCCTGCAAAAAATGTATTGGAAAACTTCAAAAGGCTTTATAAAACCAGTCTTTATTGTTTTGAAATGTGACATGTTTTTATTGAATACATAAGATAGTGTGGTTCAGTACTCCAAATAATTCTGATTGTGTGGAAATATAACAAATTCTAAATTAACACAGATTCTTTGGCAAATGCCAAAAGAAGACTTCATTTTTCCAATTTCCTTGTGGTGTTGAATAAGTGATAATATCTTATTGAAAGATGGTTTCACTGAGAAAATGAAATAAAGCATGCTTTACCACACAGAGTGGGCATTCCTTAAAAAATACTTGCCTATGCTGGGACAGTGGCTCATGCCTGTCATCAGCCTCTGTAACTCAGGAGGCTGAGGCAGGAGGATCACAATAAAGGTCAGCCTTAGCAACTTTTGGAGACTATCTTGAAACAAAAAATAAAAAGGGCTTGGAATGTAGTTCAGTGATAAAGTGCCCCTGATTTTAATTTTTGGTACTCTAGCAAAAACAAAAACACACATGTGAAAAAAAAGATTTGTTTTGGAAACATGATATAAAATTCAATACAATATATGTACTCTATGGCCTAAACTAATATAATAATGTCTATGTTGACAAGTCATTGAAAGATTAATCTATAATGGAACTTCAACACTACTGAGGAATTCCTGCAAAATTATCTTAGAATGTCAACATGACTTCAAGAATCATTGCTAAAAGCCATGTTTACATTCAATTCAGGTATAAAAGTCTCTTAAGTATCATATAGTCATCATGCTTTGTCTATTACAGTATCATAATTACGTTTAAAACAAAGAATTGCCTCATATCTGTTGGAGGGAATTAGTAAGAATGCAAAAGAAAGAGATGGTGATTAGTTTGATGATAGAATAAGAAATTTAAAAAAAGAAAGAACTATTCATCTAGGGCAATTTGAGGATGACTACCTGCAATAATATGGACATACAGATGGTGGAACCTGACAATAATCTACATTATTAAACACTCAGACCTGGTCAGGCCTTTTAATCAGTACTTTTTGTGCATTCACAGCCTCTGAGTGCAGTGGCTGAAAACATGGTTCTGGGTTTGAATTTTGCCTCTCTTATGGTTGCATGATCTTAGCCAGGTAACTTAGTTTTTCTGTCCTTCATCTCTTTAGTTGTGAAATGTGATTTTTAAAAAAGTCATTAAAAAAAAACCTTTAAAACAAAAGTTTTTGGGAAAATGTGTGATATTCTAAACAATGTTTATTGCAAAGTATTCTCACTTAACTCTATAATAAATTATGGAATTCTCTACAATAAAAAAATTATTTTTGTTTTAAAGCAAAGATGATTGAGGTCCTGAAGTTGATGGAACTTGCCTAAGATCTCATAGCTAGTCAGTTGTGGCGATGAACTTGGCATTTTGTACGTCTGATTTCAGGTCTCACAGTTCCACTGTGCTGTAGAGTGAGCTAGTAGGGCATGAATTCTGTATCCATGATCATTTAACTACCCAATGGGAAACAATAATGAGATCTGATAAAAATAAAAGACATTGACCTCCCTACCATCCCTGTCATCTTATGTAAGAATGATAGGTAAGCAGAAAACATATAAAGACATAAACTGCAGATACTTAGGTGAATGCACATTTTTTTTTTCCTGGAAAAGCTAATTTCTAAATCAATTTTTTTCTTTCCAAGAGTATCTGCTTATTCAATTCTTGATGATAACACTACCTTTCATACAGGAAACTAGAGGTATCATCATTAAAGAAAAACCTATGCAAATCCCAGTGGAACTTTTTTATTGTTTCTATTCTGGGATTAATCATTTGTTACCAAAGTCATCTTATCAAGGACACTTCCCAGATTCCTTGGAATAAATGGTCTTGTTGGTTAGGTTTCTTTCAATTAAGCAAAACTTTCCATTTTTGTACTCATTCTAGTTATTACATATTTAACAAAACAATCATTTGCAAAAATTAGTGTCTTTTCTATTCCACTGAAATCTCCACAAATATAAGAATTTTTGTTGTTGTTTGTTTTGCTCATTAAAAAAAAAAATCTCTGGCATTTAAAATAGTGACTGTCATAGAATGGAATAGCAGTTCAATTAGTGTTTGCCAAACAAATAAGTCTCTGGCCTAATGGGTGGATGGAAGAGATGGTGGTGAGTTTAAGTAAAGATGGCTGCATGTGTGTGGCATGTTAGAAGTTTCCAGAACAAGAATGCTTTGTGGGCAAAAATGTTTCATGGTTATGTCAAAGAGTAAATATGGATAAAAGTTAAAACTAAAAAAATAGAAAACATTAGAAAATATGAGATTAACCTATGAAGAAATAAACTTAAGATTTTTGTTTGTTTCAGGGGGAGATAGTGAGTTCTAGAGGAATTTTTCAGTTTGTATTTTTCACAGTCTGTTTTGCAGTTTTGAGTTGAGTTCCTTTCTGTAATCTTATTAAAACAAGCCTGCTGTGGATAGAGCCCACAGGTTAGAACAGTATATGCAAGGTGGATGGATACAGCAGTAGTATCACCTTTAGGTGGTAGATTCTCTTGGTCTGTGTCAAGGGATCACCACCCAGTGACCCCTGGGTGCAGAAATTCGTATGTGATTAATCAAGGAAGCACTTTCTTTTTTGAACTCTGTAGAGAAGTTTCTGTGCCCAGCAGGTGAAATAACATACTAGGGAGCCTGGCAGGCAGAATGGCATATTCCCTCCTGACCTCAATTTCCCAAAGACACTGTGTCTTCTGTTTGTGTGTATGACATACTCAGTGGGAAAAGCACCAAGCTAAGATAAACAGCCAGGATTCTATCAGATACCTGTCCTGGTACAGGGAGACAGTTGTCTGTGCATTCAGTTGAGAAGGGAGGTTAGATTGCAAAGGAATTAGAGAAAAAGACAGGCTAATTTGGCTACCTGTTTGGAAGGAAAGTGTGTCATCTACTAAATATTTCCTATCCAATTTATTTATTTAGCTTATTTCTCTTGGAATTTCAAAAACAATTGCTACTTTAAACTCTTTAGAGGGAGAGCCTGATCCTCATGTTATTATTATTTTTTTAATGGCTGAGTAAGTGATTATTTTCAAGAGGAGAATGTTTCTAGGGATTTAAACATAATTTACATTTGGGTTTAATATTTTAAATTTAAAAGTTAAAAATGGGACATGATTATGAGGGTTGTATTCCCTTAAACAGTTAATCCTCTAATACACAGTAAGTTTGAGCAGGTAGCTGAAGATGCTGCTGCTTAATTACTTCATAGACAACTAAGACATTTCCTGAAGGTGCCTGAAAAAAGTTTCATAGAAATCAAGCTTGCTTATGTGATAAACACTCCCCAAATGAGAGAAAGTCAATGGTATTGCTGTAGTAGGACTTCGATTTTTAATTGCTTGATTTATATTAATCATATCATATTGATTTCTTGTGTATTATCTTCACACATACATTTGATGCTGCCCTTCTCATTATTACACTTTTGCTTGGTGATTGTAGAAGGATCTTACATGATGGAGGTAGATAATAGCATCTTGGTACTTCTTGATTCCCATGTACCTCTCATTGATACTTCTTTCCCATTGCTAAATTAAAAGGCAATCATGCTCAATCTGCAGGGCACCTGGCACATGGCTATAAATCCCAGAGGCTCAGGAGACTGATAAGGAGGATCACGAGTTCAAAGCCAGCCTCAGCAATTTAGTGAGGACGTAAGCAACTTGGTGAGACCCTGCCTCTAAATATAAAGAAGGCTGAGGATGTGGCTCAGCGGTTAAGTGCAACGTAAACTAATATGAGGCGGGAGGATCACTTGAACCCAGGAGTTTGAAGCCAGCCTGGACCCAAACAGAGCAAGATTCCATCTCTTAAAAAAAAAAAAAAAAAAAAAAGAAAAGAATTGAGTGTCAGAAAGGGAAAAAGGCTGTTTGTACAATCTTTTCTTATCCAAGTTGAGATGGCGCAGGTTTCATTTAGAGATTAAGAGGACCAGGACCTGCTTGGTTGTTGAGGGCTTCACCTATGAAGTCATGTGCTTACTTATAAATGTTCTTCCATGCTCCTTATGGAATTCTGCATATGCACAGATTTTTCTGGGGCATGGAGTGTTCTCTGTTATCTGAACCTTCCACATAACCAGGCTGTAATCACCAATCTCTTCCCCACCCAAATGATAAAGGCAACTGGGAGTGTGAAATATTGCTTGCTGAGAATTTCTGATTTGTTAAAAATATAATTGCTGATAGAATTTTTATGATACAATGTATCTCTTCTGTAATGAGCAACCAGGGAACTAGTTATATTTCTTTCTTTTTCTTTTCCTTTGTAATGTTAGATCTCCACTGGAGAGAGAAGTACAAACAGCTGGAACTTATAACTATTTGGAAACATCAACAATGTTGAAATTTACACTCCCATGTGCAGATGTTATCAGACAATCAAAAAAATGTGTACAAACAATGAAAGAGGAAAGCAATTTTATTGAAGCACGATTTGGTTGGATGGGACACAAAAAGTTACACTTGTTCTTTTTTCAGAAGAACAATGTTAATCAATAAGATGAGATAGGTTATATTAGAGTCAGATTTTGCAAAGGATTTTCTAAGTCAGCGATAGATGTAGTCTATACTAGATGACTGACTATGAAAGATGTATGGTTTTATCCCCACTACACTATATAAGAAAGAGAGGCTGAACTAATAAAGAGAAACTGTGCCAGTTGGCACTCTATTACCCATTGGATTTCAAGTTCATAGTCAAACACGTATCTCCCTAATGCTATTGGGCATGGTCGCTTAATAACATGCTTCCAGCAGAGAGGTTGGGCCAAGTCTTCCATTGCTAATTTATATCCTGCTTATCTAATGGAGATTGGTTAATCCAGGTCTGGCATTTTGGGATGTGGGATTAGACTAATACGACTCTAATATAGATAAAAAAATTTTTTTTTGCCTCCTTGGGGCTTTATCTGTCAAGTTAGCTTCTTTGTTAGTATTAGCTTGCTTCTCCAGCATAATTTAGCAGAAATTGGTAAAAATAGATGAGACTTAGTATCCATAAAGACCCTAGGGCATCAAAGTTACATGGGAAGCAGGTATAACACTTAAATATCTCAAATATATTCAAAATCTTCCTCCTGAAATAAACTTTATTTTTATTCATAGCATCCAGGCAGGGGGTTTCTTCTTAAGCTTAAAAGGGTTGCTCTGTGTGTGTGTGTGTGTGTGTGTGTGTGTGTGTGTGTGGTTGGGGGTGGGAAGAGCTAGAGAAATTTATTTGGTGCTTTTATGCGTACTTTAGTGATATCAACACTATTTGTATTTGAAAACAACCTCTTCCTGTGGAGGCAATATAGTGAATCAAAGTGTGGAGAGTGGAATTTGGTAGACCTGGATTTAAACCTTGGTTCCTTGGTTGCAAGTTCTGTGACTTTGTGAGTTACCTTTTGCCATGCTTTGTGCTTCTCATGAGTAAGCTGGGGATAATAATTGCTGTGGAAATGAAGTAAGATGATCTACATAAAGTATGTAGCACAGTAAGTAAAGCACTTATCCTGATGGCGAGGATTTAATGGTAGCAATTAATATTTTTGTTTTAGGTGCATTCTGAGGCTTCCTTGACCACAATAAATACTTGTTCCTAGATTTCTTCTTTCCAGAAAAGGGAACCAACACTAAGTTGTGTTCAACGTGGCATAGATTTGAAAAGAGTGCCAAGTGCAAGTGGAAAGATGGCCAGGAGACTTCTGCAAGGACAGACCTCTCCCATGTTCAAAGGGCACATGAAGATACGTGAAGGTGCAGAGGACGTGCTGCAGAGGTCTGAGTAGAAACATAAATCCTTTCTTTGTTTTAGGAGAAAAAAATATGTGAACCACAGATAGGAATGATTACAGACACTTGAAAATGGAAGCTTATTTGCCGGATTCTCTGTTTTTGTTTTTTCTTCTATAGGAATCATTTACTGGAAAGGCCTGAGAATGACTACATTGGTAGACAGAGCAGCAACTCTAGTTCCTCATTTTCAGTGTTTACATTCAAACAGCAGAATCACAGGGCAGCTCTTCTACTACAGCACTTGCTAAATTGTGTTACAGTTGATGTTAACACGACTGTTTCCAGCCACAAGTGCTAAAGGCACATGCCCACATCTTATTCCTGTATCGGGTCCCGAGCACAGAATAAGTGCTCAGAAAATGAGTTTGCTGAATCAAGGAATCAATTTTGGTGAGTTCCAGATAAAGGCATTCGTTTATCTCATTTGTTAACAAACTTGATTGCCTACTGTACTTCAAAAAAGCAAATACTAACCTAAAGTTTAAAATGAATTTCTGACTCAGTAGTTACCTAATAATTTAGCATGAGAATCTTCTTTAAGTGTTAAAAATTTCTATGACCTGGGCCGCAGTGGCACATTCCTGTAATCTCAGTGGCTCCAGAGGCTGAGGCAGGAGAATCCAGAGTTCAAAGCCAGCCTCAGTAATGGTGAGGCGCTAAGCAACTCAGTGAGACCCTGTCTCTAAATACAATAGAAAATAGGGCTGGGGATGTGGCTCAATGGTTTAGGGCTGGGGATGTGGTTCAGTGGTTGAGTACTGAGTTCAATCCCTGGTACAAAAAAAAAAAAAAAAAAAAAAAAAAAAAAATTCTGTGAGCATTTGAATGATCTCTTGATTGAGAAAATATACTACACAGAAGCAGCCACAGCAGCTCCCATGTATATTAAAAACTAATAATACAAAAGGAGTTTCTGGCAGCATCTTTGTAATAGTAAACAATTGAAAACAGAACATGAAAATATAATGGATGTCCATCTCTAGTGAATTGTAATGAAATATTTTACAGCACTAAAAAGGAAGGTAGATAATATATACATATATAGAGAAATGTTCAAGCATGGAATATATAGTCTAATTCCCTTTATGTATGAAAAAACTACACAAATCTGTTGGAATAATTATGTAAAAAATTTGGAAAATATGTAATAAATTGAAATGAGTGTGATAGGTGGGGGCATTTAATTTTTAAAATGTAACTTATTATTATTATGGATTGAACCCAGGGCCTTGTCTATACTAGGCAAGCCCTGTAGGTATTTTGTTTTATTTTTGAGACAGGGTCTTGCTGGCCTTGAATTTATGATCCTCTTCCTTCAACCTCTGAAGTAGCTGGGATTACAGGTATGTGCCACTGCACTTGGTCTTATTAGAACTTTTCCCTCATGGTCATGATTTGTTTTTGTACTTTAAATGTTAAAATTGCATATACATGTCTCCATCTCCCTCCCTCCCCCGCCCTCTCTCTTTCTCTCTCCCCCATTAAAACCAACATTTCTACAAATGGCTTATATTGGTGCATGTCCTTTGCAATAATTCTAAAGATTCCCTGTATTTCTTTGGTTACTAGAAAGTAAGTCAAACATACACAGTTTTCATAATTCTATTATTTTCATAACCAACCAGCCAACCAGCCAACTACTGGTTGATTTCAGAAAGAAATTGCAGGACTCTCCTCCTCCCTTGTTTTGGGGGAACCTAAAGTACAGGCAAGGGAGAGAAGATGGATGAAATCCACTGAACATTTAGTATCATAGAGAGCCCATTGTGAAAATCACTGCTTCGACCTATGGTACATCTTTTGGTTAAGAGAATTACTGAGTTATTCAAGGTCAAATAATCTGCAGATTTGGGATTAGAGCTTCAACTAGCAGATGTGAAATCAATTTCTGCACATCAAGGTTCCCACCCACTCCACTCCCCACCTCCCCCCCGCCACAGGTCATATTGCAGGAAGTAAGAAATCATTCTTTTCTCACCTCTCTTGACTACTCCCAGCCATGCCTAACATTTATAGATCAACAAATGTGCAGCTAATTAAGAGCTGAATCATATCTAGTAAGTTAAATGACTTTCCCAAGATCATTCAACAGATAAATGGGACACGGAACCAATCTCTGAAACTCTATTCCCAATCCATACCTCTTTTAATTATACCTTAAATTATTTTTTGCGTAAGTAATTTGGCACATGGCATTTAATTTAATTTAAATTCCTTTCTAGCTAATTGTTGATATTTTTAATTTCCTTTAAATTTAAAACAGTAAGTTATTTCACAATGTCCTTTTTATATCCCTGTGCTAATATCTATTGACTCATTTATAGTTTTTATAGTTTTTTTTTTAAGCTCAAAATTGCTTTCTTTTTCCTTTTCTTTGGTGTGATTCTATAACTAGATCTCTATTAGGAAAGAGACCTTATCCCTGTTGTTTATAGGGTCTCTCTTTTCAATGATGTTTATACTGTTGAATGTTTCAAAATGGTTCAATACAGGTTACATTATTCAGAGAATTGCTCTTGTTGAAAGCAACCAAGAATGCTGAATTATAAAGTTTTTCCTAAGAGCATCCACAAGGTGACAATAGGGTAAGATTTTCAGGACAAAAGTGAAGGAAAAAAATGGTGATCCAGGGTCTTTAACTTGCTTTTGCCCCCAAGGACATTTTTGCTCTTGTTAAATTAGGGTCATTGCTTTGGCAGATTCTTTGAAGGCACCAGGTAAGGAAGTTTAATAAGCCATCCTACCTACATGGAGACCCTAATTGTCCAAGGACAAAGGGACCAGTAGGAAATCATGTCTCTACCATTTTATCCTCTTCTCCCAGGAAATTGCAATTTGTGTCTTTGTCTGTTTAAACTGCAATGAGAAAACACCACAAACTGGTGTTTAATAAACAGCAGAAGTGTATTCTGAGCAGTTGTGGAGGCTAGGAAGTCCAAGATTGAGGGACCTGCAAATTCAGCATTTGGTAAAGACCCACTTCCTCGTGGATGACAACTTCTGCCTACATTCTCATGTGGTAGAGCCTGCGCTTGAGCTCCTTTGGGCCTTTTCTATAAAGACACTAATCTTATTCATGAAGGTTCTGCCCTCAGACCTAATCACCTCCAAAGATTCCACTACCTACTGCCATCAACTATAATATCATCAAGCTATACTATCAATATACCATGCTATTATATAACCAAGCTATAACATTAACATATACTGAGGAGTGGGGCATAAACCCTCAGACCAGAGCTATTTAGCATGTCAGAGATCAGGGCAGAAGAGGAAAGGAAAGCAACCTATCCCAGAGAAGTTGTGGCTAATATTTTTATAGACTTGCTGCCTTCACTGTGCATTGTTTTGGTGGTCCGGGGATCTTCAACCTATGAACTTGACTTGAGGTAGTTTTAGACAATGAGTACCTGTAGGTATATAGTGAAAATCAAAATATATTCTCTCTTGAGGAAGGCCCCTTCATGCCAGGCTGCAAGGAAACCTTATGGATAAATATAGAAGCAAAAAAGTATGTGTGAGTTCTAGGAGAAACATCATTCAGAAGGGACAGTTTTGTGGATTTTAGATATTGAAGTTATTAGTCAGAGAAACTGAAACTATTATTGCCATGACTAAAGGATTAAAATACAAGTTTGAAAACTGCTGCCAGGAACAGAAGATATAGTGACCTAAAAGATTTGAAAAGCACAAACTTACAAATTTTTTTAAACCAAAATAAAAAAACCAAAAGACAGATTTAACAGGCCCCCAAATACTGAGAATGATGGGTCAAAAAAATTATTCAGAAAAAGTGTAGAGAAATAAAGATGAAAATATGGAAGAAAAGGTGAAGACATAGAACACAGATGAAGAATTCTAGTACATGCTAGTGTCCCAGAGGAGAGCTGAGAGAGGATTAGACAGAGGCATTATTTGGAGAGAACTGAAAATTTTTATGAATTGACACAAGACACTAATCCATAGACTCAAGAGGCCACCTCTATTCCCAGGCAGGATAACTAGAGAGAAAGCTATACTACCTACATCATTGTGAAACTGCAGCCTGCCAAAACCACAGTGCCTGACTCATGAAAAATAAAATGATAATCTGCTAATTTAATATTTATATTTTATTTTTCATATTATCTAAGTTTTTCTTCAGAACAGAAGCACTTTGCTGATATAATCTGTGGTTTTGACTTACTATTTTTTAAGTTTTGTTATGCTGGGGATCACATCCAAGGTCCTATTCATGCTAAGCATGCGTTTTATCACTGAATTACACCTGAACCCCTAATCTTGAATTATTTTATTTTATTTAATTTTTGGTGCCAGGGATGGAACTCAGGGGCACTTAGCCACTGAGCCACATCTTCAGCCTTTTTTTGTATTTTATTTAGAGCCAGGGTCTCACTGAGTTAGTATATTACTAAGTTGCTGAGGCTGCCTTTGAACTTGTGATCCTCCTGCCTCAGTTTCCTGAGCTGCAGGTGTGAGTCATCATGCCTGCTTCTTGAATTATTTTAGATAAATATTTGCAAATGAAATATTCTTCATATTTGATGCAGACCCAAGAGAGCAATAATTATAACAATTAATATTGACTAATATTGATTTTACATGTTTGAATACTTTAACATATACCATTTCAGTGACCAACCTTTCCAACACTACCAAATTTTGAATGAGTAATTTTCATGGGTTCTCATGTCACAAGCAGAATTGGCTGAAGTTAATTCTGAAAATAAGAACCAACTTCTTTTAAACATAAAACTATATTAAACTCAAAAAAAAAAAAAAAAAAAAAGTAGCCACAGCTTCTCTGATATTGTGACTTGTGGCCTAACTGCTTTTCAAGGTAATGTGAAAACATTGGTCTCAGCAGTCTTTAGGCAGTAATGAGTGAATATTGATAGACAAAATGTAGAAAAAGACAGTATTGAGGACCATAGAGATGAAGCAGGATTTATCAGGGCACAAATTGAAAGTAAGTTTCCATTCATAGGAGTGGTAGGACCATTGATTCAATGCATGTGTATGTATATGTATGTACACATACATACACACACACACACATATGTGTATATGTGTATATATATACACATATAATGCATGTATATATATATATGTGTGTATATATAAGTATAATATATAAAATATGTATATATAATATACATATATTTGGACCAATTATTTGCATTGGATTGATCAAGAATCTCTTAAACTTAGTATATACATATTACATAATTTCCTCAATAATATATTCTTTTGTAAGGGGTGACGACTTAGAATACAGGATTCCAGGACAAAGATAATGCATGCCTCTGGGCTGTTGCAGAGAAAATCAGGATAACACTATATTCCTCTGGTTGTGGTGGCAATTCTGTCCTTATGGGACTAACACGGAAAAGAGAGAAATCTTGAAGATGTGTTATGTTCAACATACACACACAAATATTTTGAGAGAAGACATTTTGGAGGCTGTCAAATAATACCAGTTTAATTGCCATCTTACAGCACACCAAGGACTTCTGGTCACCTTTGAAACCAAGACCAAATCAGCTAAGCTAAATAAAATGGCTTCCTGTTTACTAGGCTTATATTCTATTAGGTCCTTTATGAAAGACACTGTGTCTTTTTTATTTCATTTAGATAGGAGAACAGTCAGACATGTCATTAGATTACCTTTGAATTTGACCTTGTACTTGTCATTTTTTATGGTAAAGAATAGGCCTTTTTTTTTTTTTTAAGGAAAAGGAAAGAAAATTCTTTCAAGTTAGAGACATTGAAAACTAATAGATTGTGTTATTTAAACAGAAAACAAATTGATTGCTCTAGACCCATTTCTTTCTTTTTTTCCATCTTTTGTAATTAGCCACAAGTTCCTAGAGGACATTAGACAATTATTGAAGTGTACTGAGCTATGTGTGGTCTTAGACTTCAAGTTAACACATATTTTCCTGGTTTCAGGAGAACTTTCATTTTCTATAGCAATTATTTCAGGGACCATTCCTTTTTGGTTCTGTATAAATGTTTATGTTTATTTAACAGCAATGCTAGGTTTGAAAAGTAGCTTAGCTTTCTTCCAAGGAATGAAGCCTTCTGAGCTTTTATTTTAGTTCTTAATGAAATAGAGCACATATTTCATTATCAACACCTGTTAACTCATTTTCTAATTTGTTCTTCTAAATGATTACCATACCAACTTTCTGTTTCCAGGACAGGCATTCCAGTTCTAGTAAGTTATAGCTGAGGATTTTTTTTTTTTCCCTTGTCATTCTCCCTAGTACAATATTTAACAGGTCTACATATCAGGAAATATTTCTGTATGTTTTACCTAAATCACTGTTGTGTTTATTCTTTCTCATTGATATATTACTTCATCTCCCTTTCTCCTTTGATTTAATTTAGTTGCCATCAATTGTAAATTGTGAACAGATCAAATATTCACAAATTTTCATATGGCTTAAATGAAGTAATATGAGTTTCTTTTTACACTTCACTTCAAGCAGCCTTTGGAATGTATTTCAAATTTCAAAAGTAAAGCCAGTTTAAAAACTATATTTTTGTGATCGACTTATATTCACATGGCTTTATGATTTTTCAGTATTCACCTAAGCCCTGAAAGCTCTATCTCACAAAGGAAAAATAGTGGGTTTTAAATAAATTTATAGGGCCATCACTTTTATATGACCACATAATAAAAAAATATGTGGAAATAGTATTGATAAAATTTAAGTATTCTCTTCAGGTGTGCAGAAGAACAAAGGAATGGAATACTATGTTCCCTTTTTATATATTTATCAAAGACTCCCTGACTACAGGCAACATATGTAGAAATGACCACAACTTGATGTCTTATTGGACAACTGAGGAGGTTATGGTAGCGATAGGTAGTGATGTGCAAGCAGATAGGAGGAAGAAACAGTCATTTTTTTCATAAGCATTAGCAATTGGTAAAGAAGGTAATTTGTCTGAAAATTATTTTTGAAACCTCCTGCACTTAAACAGAGTGGATGAGATTGATAACTTGGCTATTCCTTTTACTCTAATCTATTACCAAGTGCATTATGAAATAGCTTTTCTAAGCCACATTTTAAGCATCAGAGGTCTTCTTGATTTCTTATCATTTGTGTTCTAAATGATCAGAAGATATTCAAATGTTTCAGACATCGGCAAAACTTCCTTTAAACACATAATGTAGAGGATTCTATAGTGGCAGTGGTACTTTCTGATACCACATCAGTTATAAACTTTTTATTTTCTATAACTTGAGAAAGGAATAATGAGTGATTTATTTTTAAAAAAAATTAGTTTAAAATGGTAAAAAATTAAATAGGAAATAGCATAAAGTGAAACTTGACCTCTTTTTCTACCTTTTCAGACCACCCTCTTTCTACCACCCATCATAGCTAGGTACCAAATTTGAAGAGTTCTTTGTGTATGTTTCTGATAACTTTCTACACATACATTCACAGACACACAGACACACAGACACACACACACACACACACACTTTTTCTATGGAAATGAGATTATACCATACTTGAACAAGCTACTTTAAATTTCTACAAACATATTTATCAACATGTAGTATATATAGACCTTTCTCACTCTTTTTATTCATTCATTCATTCATTCATTTATTTATCTTTGGTATCAGGGATTGAACCCGGGTGCTTAACCACTGAGCCACATCCTCAGCCCTTTTTAATACTTCAGTTATATACAGGGTTTCCTTGAGTTGCTGTGTGCCTTGCTAAGTTGCTGAGGTTGCCTTTGAATTCATGATCCTCATGCCTCAGCCTCCCAAGTCACTGGGATTATAGGCATGTGCCACTGTACCAATTCCCAGCCCTTTTTAATATTTTATTTAAAGACAGGGTCTTGCTGCATTGCTTAGTGCCTCGCTAAGTTGCTGAGGCTGACTTTGAACTCACAATCCTTTGCTCAGCCTCACTGTGCCCTGCCACCATTCTCATTTTTTTTGGAGTTGTAACATGCCATTATATGTGCATTACTATAATTTATCTCACCAGTTTATAACTGATAGGTATTCAGATTGTTTTGAATTATTTTATATTGTAAACAAAGCTACAATGCACATTTTGACATTATCTTAGCACTTTAGTGTGAGAAGTTCCATAGAGAAGAATTCCTAGAAATGAAACATACTAAGTGAGAATTTGTGATTTTTTCTTTTTTTTCGTGTGTGGGTTTGTGGCACTGGAGATTAAACCCAGGTCCTCTCACGTGCTAGGCAAATGCTATACCACTGAGCTGAATCATCAGCTCAAGTCTGTGCGCTTTTAGTTTTGATGGACATTTCTCTCCAAAAATATACCAATTGCTCTTCTACCAATAGTGTAGGTGACAGCATATTTTTCCAAGCCTTGGTCATATTTGGGCAAAATAAAAACGTTTAAAATTTTGGCAACATTTTATATTATTCTTGCTTTAATTTGCATTTCTTTTATTATCAGGGAAACTGAGCATCTTTGAAAAACTTTGAAAAACTAGGGGACTAAATAAACAAGAACATAATGACTACCTGTGGAGTCTCAAATAACACACACACATGCACACATTGTCTGTTTCTCTTTAGGTTTCTTTCTGTCTCTCCGCCTCTGGCTGTCCCTCCCTCCCTTCCTCCCACTTTATGGAATACTAAGGACCTGAAAGCTTTTAAAGCAAGTCACTAATTTAAAGCAAGTTTTTGTATGTTTGAGGTGAGATGTTTCAGTGGGAGTAGCTCTGGTCAATAACGTTGATACAAAACTAAATCTTGTTTAAAAGGAAAAGTTTAAAAAGTTGAGCTTTCAATATAAAATAGCTCTAGAGGAATATTTTTCTGTGTGTCTAAACTTTCCTCCAGTGTGGCTCAATGGAAACAGTTGGAGCAGTGGATGGAAAGAGCAGACTGTGTGAATGAGAACCAAGTGCAAACTCTTTTTTTCCCTGGGTATATCCCCAAAGCTAGTGCTCAGCACAAACAAGCTAAATAAAGCATGTACCATTTTAAATGCTGAAAATGCAAAGAAATTAGGAAGTTGTCCTGCAGGAATCATCTTAGAAATGTTCTCTGATAAATAGAAACATTCCACAATGTTAGTTGGGATCCCTATAGAAACACTTAAGTTTTGTCAAGTATCAAATCAACAAGATAGGGTATTCCTATATCCTGAATAAAAATCTTCCTTATTTTCTATTACTTCTAATAACTTTAGGACCTTAAGATAAGAACAATTATATCAATCCAATCTTCTCTTCATTTCTCATTGTTTATTTTGGCAGACTTTCAACTCAGGCAACGGAACAATTGTCTTTAAATTCAGTTTGTCTTTGATCAGATTTACTTCCTACTTTATATCCTTTATTTGCCTCTATTTTTTCCCAGTGCTTCATAATTTTCTCTCAATTTAAAAATTAATATTAAATATCCTTTTTTTAAAATAAAGGCAAATAACGTAGATAATAATATGCAACTGAAAATATTTCATTTTTTATCTCAGACGTGTGTGGGTCACTAGGTATATAATATGCCTAAGTAGTTAGCTCACTAGAGGTACCCCTATTGCATATTAGTCTTTACTTAATGGACATTCAGATTGTTATTACATTGAGGACAAATAGCAAATAGCAGTCTCAATTATAATAGGATATTGAAAAATCCCATATGTTCAATCTTGGAGATTCACAAAAAAATATTAGTCAAAGGAGAACAAAACCTACATTAAAGCTATAAATGTTGATGTGCTTTGGTGTGAGAGCAAGGCTTGCTAACTGTGGGTGAAAACTAGAATAACTCCTCTGGGAAATGCCATGTAACAATGATTATAAAAATGACATGCTATGTTGAAACTTATTTTGAATAGGAGGGTTCAGCTAGGCCAAAACATGGAAGATGATCTACAAGGTTCTTTCATGTTAACCGTTAATGAAACATTGGAACAAATATTAAGTGAGAAAAACTGAACTGCTTTTGGACATGGGAATCATGACCAATGAAGGGCATGACCTCTCTCAGCAACTATCAGGCTAGACAAGCTCACTTGTTTTCAAAGTAGGATTTCCAAATATGATGGGTAAAGGAAGGTGAATGGGTTTATAAAGCAAGCATTTAGGGAAAAGTTTGATATAACAGATTTTATTTGTTTAAAATGTTGGATTCTAAGTCCATCATTGATTGCAGTGAAGTAGAAATAATTGACCACAACTACATGAGGTTTAATTGCAGGAGAGAAAGCATAATGTGGTATTATACAATCTATTAATAGAGAATAGCAAATCAATAAACTGGAAGGAGATTGTAGGTTTATGTCAAAAGTAGCTGGAAAGAAGACTCACAATTTCTGTAGATAAACTTCATGAAACACTAAAAGGAAAAGAAGACTATTTCTTGAATAAAAAAAAAAAGTCTTTATTTTAAACCAACAACCAGTATTTAATCCATGGAGAAAACTGGGAATAAGGATCCCACTACCTCATTAACTTTTATTATTATTTAGGGATTTCTGATCAAGCAATAGAACGTAAAACCAAACATGAGGTATAAATACCAAGCAAAGTTGTAATTTCCAAGAGTTATATGAAATACAAGATTATTAACATGACTGAATACAATTGTATTTAATATAAATATATAAGTATAATTAAAGAAGAAATTATAGTCAAGCTATCAAGATAAAATATTGGTAACCCAATGTAATAATCTTTTGGGGGGGATGGGGTGTACTGGGCACTCAACCACTGAGCCACATCCTCAGCCCTATTTTGTATTTTAATTAGAGACAGGGTCTCACTGAGTTGCTTAATGCCTTGTTGTTGCTGAGGCTGGCTTTGAACTCCCCGTCCTCCTGTCTCAGCCTCCCAGGCCACTGGAATTACAGGCATGTGCCACCACTCCTGGCCCCAGTGTAATAATCTTAAAAAGTTGTCTAATTATATATAAAGAGAATTATGAATATAGGTACAATCTATACAAGTAACATTTAAGAAATTAAAAGCCTTATTGAGATCTATGAACTAGAACAAAACATGATTCTGAAAGAGATGATTGAACCACATTTACTTATGTTTCATGTAATTCTCACATACATTTGTATGTTTTGTGAAGTTGAAACAAAATAGGAGTTTGGGGAGAAGTTTAAAATTCTTTTCTAGTATTTATTTAGAAAAAAAATAAACATCCAAGATTATCAAAGTAAGTTTAAAAGAACCACCTCCACTATTACCACCACCAAACACATTATAAACTTATAATAAGTAAATCTGTGGTTTTGGTATAAAAATATGCAACTGAATAGAAAAGAAAAAATAGTTCAGAAATAGATGCTATTATTTATAAAAATATCATATATGTTAAAGTCATTGAAAGTCAATAAAATAAGGAAGAGAAGGTTTAGTAAAAAATGGCACTGGATAAACGGTTAGCAACTTGGAAGACATCCACATATTCCCCCACCTCACATTATAGTCCAAAATAAGTTCCAGATGGAGTAAAATGTTGAAGAGAAAAAAATAGAACCATTGTTAAACCAGAAAAAATAGAAGTAAACAGATGTTTATTTAGAAGGTAGCTATGAATTTATAAATTATTTAAGAAGTAATTATTTAAAAATGCCAAAATATTTGGGTTTATAAATATAAGACTTCCTTATTTCAGGAAGAATACCCCAGTTTTTATTTCATAAAGGGTTGATAATTTTGCAATTTTTAAAAAAGCCCAATCACATTCATAGGCACCAGGCACAGGAAGAAAACAATTCACAAAAGAGGAAATACAACTAGTAAACAAACATATGAGAATTATGTTCAGCTCATTAGTAGTCAGTGAAATGCAAATTCAATTTAAATTAGAAAAAAAAAGTTACCATTTGTAGCTTGGGCCTCTGAAAAAAGGGTATTAGAGGCAGTCTTTGAGTTTTGGGATTTCTGTGAGATGCAGTTACTAGGAGAAAGTCAGGTTGCATGGACCTGCTGTATTCAGCAGTTCTCTGCTGTTAAATTGCCCTGGGCACAGGAGGCAAGATGTGGGGAGTGGAGGAAATAGAGCTTACTTTTGTTGTTGTTATTTGGTGCTGGGGATTGAATCCAGGGCTTGGTGCATGCTAAACTTGTACTCTACCATTCAGGTGTGCCCCCAGCCTGAGGAAGGGGAACTTAGATGGAGAAGATGTCTGGCAAGCATATTATTATTTTTTTAAATAAATTGAAATAAGAATACATTGAAAAACAATATTAACCAGTATGACAATATAGCATCACTTTTAAATGATCACATCACACACACACAAAAACTTTTAAAAAATGATATATCCATTAATGGTAATGGTGACATGAATCTGAAATCTGGCTACCAGTAGCCTGTTTTATAATGTGTTACAGGATGTTAATTATCAATCAAAGATGGTTAAAGGATAAGAGACTACCTTCAACCATTTAAAATGTACAATGTTTATTAAATACTGTATCCTTGGCATTATAGGATGCAATGAACATGAATTTTCTAACTTAGTTCTTACAATAAAGCACACATGAGAACTAAATCCTCATTTTTGTGTAAAGGGAAATTTCGTCTCAGGATGGTTAAGAGATTTTGCTAACAGAAAACAGAACTACTCTTTGAACCTGGGCATTCTGCTGACAAAACCTGCCCTTAGTCACTGCGGTATATATAGGTCAAGTGAAACACCATTGCATGCTATCTGCACATTACTCTTAGGCATCTACAAAATGCATAAATATTCAAAAGGAAGTATACCATAACGCTGGAAGGTGTGTATTAGGCTGGTGGGATAAATGATATATTTCACTTTATTAATTTTTAAAATATTTAATAATATTTTTTGATGCTTTTTAAAATTAGGACATAACACTTCTAGGTAAGTTTATTTTAAATGAAGAACTATTGTCAGACAAACATATTCCCACATACCACAAAATCATAATTTTTTTTATTCCAAAGGGAAGAGTTACAATCAACCTGGACTTTGACTATTGGACTTTGGCTCCTTTTGGGGGTCTCAAAGGTGGTATAATACTTGATGCTCTGAATGTTTGTGAACAAAACTGCTTCTGGGATATTTCCTGCCCTTTTAGTATGAGTATGTGTATACCAAACAGCATCTAGCCAATATCTGGATAAAATCTTACTAAATAGGCCCCAAATTAAAATTTTTCCACTTTTGATATTGATAGTACCTAGGAGATGAGGGATGTGATAGCGATGGTTAATTATTATGATCCTGACACTTACTGAGCATACATTCAATGTCAGATGATGTGCTGAATACTTTGCTTGCATGTTTATGCACATTTGCTGTCAGAATAACTCCTCAATATTATTTGCAATCTTTTACTTCATAGTTTTGCAGATGACTGATTTTTTTTTTACTGAAATGACTCTTTGTCTGTCCCAGTTTGATTTTTTTCTGATAATTATAAAAGTTCATGCATTTATTTCTTGACCTAGGCATTCTACTAGTAATGTTGGCAACCCCTGCCTGAATGAACTAGCCTTTAGCAGTTTTGGCCCATATTCAATCTTGTGGGGTCTCAGTGAAGTGTTTGGCCAACTCCTGAGGTGCTTATCATCTTCTGCTTTGCAAGAATAAAGCAGGCTGCATGCCAAAAATTGCAAAATATTGGAGGTGATAATTGATGGGAGATGTGGAAGTGAGAGAATAAGCAAAGAAAAGGAGAAAGGGAAGAAAGGGGGAAAATTTAAAAAGGAGACAGTGAAAGTCTTATTAACAAGGTAATAATATTCAATTGTGTGAAATTACTATAGGCTTAGATGACCCAGTCAGACATTTTGGGAACACTATGGTGTTTGGGCTGTCTCCATAAAACAGGCTGGAAAAATTCCCAGAACACCAGGCTACTAGGCAATGCTTCTTTGGTTGGCAGCACTTTGCTGTTCACTTTTGATCACTGGAGAAATCTGAAAAGTAGAAGTTGCCCCACAGGCTGCTGGGAAAATGCCTAATGGTTCTCTGGAACAGGTTAGCAAGAGCTACTGTGCCCTGCTTTGGACTTCACAGTTTTGAAATGAACAAAATGAGATTTTTAAAACTCTGTTAATTGACTTGCAAAGAAGGCTGAGGATATCTATATTATTCATCTGTGTAAACAGAAGAGAGAATAGAGCCAATGCCAGGAGTGGCAGGGGCCAATCCACCTGAGGGTAGAAGCTGGTATTTATTGCTAATTTGGCAATGATGTTGTAGTTGTATTAAAAAAAGGAATTCATTTATTTTATTGAACATGCTAAGAATAGGACCCAATATTGGTCTTTTTGTTCTAATTAACAGAAAGTCAAAGGATGTGTTTCTGCTTTTAAAAATAGTATAAAGGATAGCATTTTGAAAAAAACAAATTATTATGTCCAAGTGATGAACCAGAACTGAACTTATCCCTTATAGCTTGAATCTACTGCGAAGAAGTCCAGAAATTTCATTTACTAAGGAACTACTTTTAACCATAATCAAGGAGTCATCAAAGACAAGATTCCCATAGACAGTGTAAGATGATTCCAGGTACTGACATCCTTGCAATATTCCACTTTGAATTTCCCTAATCCTAGAACCAGCAGTAGAATGTGAATATAGACAGAAATATGTTATTTTAATTTGCATGAATGTTCTTTCAAAGACAAATGTTCAGCTGGTATTATTTGCCCGAGTTAGTTTATTTGTATCTTAATTGATAAATTTCTTCTCCTTACTTATACACATGTTATTAGACACAGTCCTTACTGCTGTTTGTTATTCTTACATACCTTTGAATGAAGGTAGGTGAGAATACAAGGTCCTCCATAATTTATTCCTGCTTTACTGATTCCTTTGTCTTTTCGCTAAATCTGATTATTTATCTTCTAGCAAACACCTGCTCATGTTTAATTTTGAGTTTTAATGATATCTCTTCTATAAAGATTTCTTGATTTCCTAAGTCATATTAAAGTGTTGTGCATTGCTGCTATTACACTTTGTGTACACTTATTAAGATAGATATTATATTAAATTTCCTCAGAGGTAAGCACATCTTTGTATTTGACTGCAAGCTCCCTGAGGACAAAGATAATGTCTTGTTATCTTTGTGTGCAGAAACCTAGCATGTTGTCTGCAACAAAACTCCATGATAATTGTCTCCCATTGGAGTTATAAAGCAGACAAGACAGGATTGATGTTGGGCATGGTCTTCTACCCACCCTTGCTCTCAAGTGAGAACAGACTTGAAAAGGGAATGTATTAGTCCATTTTGCCTTGCTATAATGTAATACCTGTGGCTAGAAACTTTGTAAAGAAAATATTTTTATTTAGCTTACATTCTGAAGGTTCAAAGACATAGCACCAGTATTGGTTGGGGTCTCTTGAGGACTTCATGGTGAATGGCAGGAGTATGTGAGAGAGGAAGAGTTCACATGGTGAGGCAGGAAGCCAGAGTAAGGGAAGGGGCTAAACCCCCCGACCCCTCTCTCTCAGGAAGCAGTGGTGCATGCCTGTAATCCCATAGGCTCAGGAAGCTGAGGTAGAAAGATCAAGAGTTCAAAGCCAGCCTCAGCAAAAGTGAGGCACTAAGCAACTCAGTGAGACTCTGTCTCTAAATAAAATACAAAATAGGGCTGGGGATGTGGCTCAGTGGTCGAATGGCCCTGAGTTCAGTTCCCAGTATCCCCCCACACCCCGCCAAAAAGAATAACTCTCCAGTATTGATTCCTTCTGAAGACAGCTCCACAAATGACCTGGGGACTTCCTATAAAGGATCTAAGACTCCTCCTCCTATAAGACCCACCATTTCTTAACATCACCACACTGAGCACCAAGCTTTTAACCCATGAACCTTTGGAGACGGTTAAACGATATCCAAACCATAGCCAGGAGGAACATGTTGGACTCAGGACAGTAAAGGCAAAGAATGGAGCTCCAATTATTTTTTCTAATAGGGCCAATGAAATGGGTGCCAACTAATCAGGAGATGTCTAAAATAACTGTTGCTGTGCTGGAATTCTCTGTAAATTCTAGGATCCCAAATGTCCTGATGGATCTGTAAGCCACAGTGGACAACCAAAAGGGCAGGTAAACCAGGCTGGATAACTTGCTACCACAGCTGGGATTTACATGTTTTAATTGCATGCCCAGACTTACCAGAATTGCCCAATGGATTAGCTGAGCTGATCTATCTGGATTGTTTCATTGGTCTAGCAAGGCAACTTTGCATTTTATGGGATTAAATATTTTTATCCTTTTCACTGTGTTATGATGGGGCTTTGTTGTGCATTTTAATGAGTGTTTTTGAGTGAATAACTGGGTAAAAAGTGGAATGCACACATATGTCATACATGTGTAGTTATATGCATAGCTAAGGCATAAATAGTTTTATATATTTTGATATATATAGCCTATGTATGTATAATAGTTGTATATATTATTGATATATATAATCTTATATATATTCATGTATACATTCATATATATGTATTAAAATGTGGTTAAATATATTTTGACTCCTATTGAATGTATTGCTGATTATCAGTTTTTCTCATGAACAGCATTATTGAATCTAGTGTCTATGTAATTTAGTCTTTGGACCTACACTTCCCCAATATAAAACCTATTCAATATCATCTTTGCTTTAGTTCACGCTGTCAGATTATCTAGATACTGCCATATTGTTTCTTTAAAATGGTTTGCTTTTTCCCTACTTTTGACTCATCTGCAATTTAGGTGGCCTACCCTCTATGACATCATCCAAACTCTTAATGAAAACCAGCATTTATGCCTAAGTAATGAGGGGTATCCCCCTTCTCCACACCACTAGAAACCATCTTTCAGGCTGACATCAATATATTTGTCTAGGCCCTTACTAATCTGCATAATTTTCTGGGTATCTTATTTACCTTTTTCAGTGTTGAACAAAGACAGGTAAGGCCATTTTGTGATCCCAGAGAGTCCATGCTTTGGTATTTCCCCATATACCCTGTAAATAACAAGAAAACAATGCTGCCATTTGCCTTTAATTTTACCCATGAGGAACTGACCCATTGATTCTTTGGATGGCTGCCTCCTCCTCTAGGTTTTCATAACCTGCCCTATAGCAATACATTTTGAATCTGGCTAGGGATTTATATGACACTCATTTGTCTATCACTGGGGAAACTGAAGGCTTAAAATGTTGTTTGACATTTCTAGTCCCAGGCTTCCATCTATCACTGTGGTTTTGCTCCAGGCTCATTCTAACTTAGAGTTTTTCAAAGGCCAACATTTTGAGAAGTGGGGTCAGGAGCTATTAATTCTTTCTTTCTTGGGGACTGAACCATGTACAATCATTTGCCCACTTATTAATATTTTCTATCTATCTATCTATCTATCTATCTATCTATCTATCTATCTATCTATCTATCTAGTGGGGAACCAGGGATTGAACTCGGGGCACTTGATCACTAAGCTACATTGTCAGTTCTATTTTGTATTTTTATTTAGAGACAGGGTCTCAGTAAGTTATTTAGCATCTTGATTTTGCTGAGGCTGGCTTTGAACTTGTGATCCTCCTGCCTCTGCACCCGCCCCTGTCCCTGAGCCATTGGGATTACAGGTGTGTGCCACCACACTAGGCAATATTTTCAATATTTATTGAACATTTTCTAAAAGGTTCTGTGAAGAGGTAAGACTTAGTTGTCATCATTGAGGCAGCTACAAGGGATGGTGTAGGACAGTGGTTATCAAAATATGATCACAAATCAGCACCATCGGCATCACTCTGGACTGTGTTAGAAAAGCAAATTTTGGTGCTACACAAAGACATACTGAATCAGAAACTCTTGGAAGCTGTCTTTTAACAAGTTCCTGCCCTCTGGATAATTATAATGATATGCACATTAAAATTTGAGAACCATTGGAATAAGTCACATATGCAAAGAACTAATTACAGTGCCATACTGTAGTTGTTGCCAACCTGCTTCTGGAGAATAGAGGAGGGACTAAGAAAAACAACATGGGAATGCATCATATGTGTATCTTAGTCATGCATATAAGTAGACAGGTATAATTTGGCTTCAAGTTTTCCTCTACAGAAAGAAAAGGTCTCTCTGGCTGCTTATCGATGTATATTATTTTAACATCGGGCAAAGTTTATTATTAAATCAATAGAAAATTAGTCATTTCCAAACATTTTCAGAATGAGATGGAATAATAAAGGACAAACTAATCAACTAATTAATTAAAGAGCCATGAGCAAAGGAAGCCAAAACCCGATGAAGTAACATACTGAAACTTACTCAAACTAAATTGTAATCAAGCGATCTAGCAAAAGATAGGTTTTCCAGGTTGTATAGATGCTAACAAATCGAGGCAAGTCGGGTACAGATGATAAGATCAAACTTGACTCACTGGCATTTCTCTCTGGCATTTGCCCTCTCTGCCCTCCTGACATAAGGTGAGATCATTTGGCATTTCCTAATGCCTTTGTATCTTACAGGTAAGATAGCTCCTGGGCTTTATGGCATACCAATATTCTCTGAATGATTTAGGAAGAGGATTTGACTTTATTCATCTTTATTCTCTGATGATTCATTAGTTGAAGCATTTGTGTAATAGTTTCTTTTCTTTCTTCTTTTTTTTAGTATTGAGGCTCTAACCCAGAGCCTCATGCATGCTCAGAAAGTACTCTTAACATTCTACTCCTTACATCTCTAGTCCTTAGTTTCCCATTTAAAAAAAAAAAAAAAAAACACCAAAAAAACATGATGGTTGCAGTTTATAAGATCCTATTGAGATTGCAGATATCAGGGTGGCTTCTCATTTCACTTGAACAATGGACAGGTTGTCTGTTTCACATGGAGGTGCAGTATCTAAGATCTCTATTCTAGTTAGCTAAAGGGGAACCAAGAACTAAGATAGCTGTTCTAAGTGTCCTACAGTGATGCTTCCCACATGACTATCCCTCATTGTACTTACAGCAGACTTCCATTTTAGCATCTATTCCTTTGTTCTTTATTTGTTTATACATTTGTCATTCTCACTGGATTGAGAATACTAGGTTTACTATTATTTCTCTATTCCCAGCAACTAACACATACCTAAGATGATTTGTTCAATAAACATTTATTGCATAAATAAATGAATGAATGGTTGGGTGTATGGATGAATCAAAACAACTCATGACCAGTGCTTGATTTTTCTTTTTTAAAGTGATGGTGTATTTTCTGAAAACTGGCCTATTTTGTAGTAAACAATTAGAGTAGTGACTAGCACAGAGATTTAAGGCTATACTTTTTACATTGTATTTCAGGTTTCTACTGCATGCGATGCAATGTTTCTATTAAAAAAAATGAAAGTGATCAGTTATAAAGTTCTTATGTTGTGCCTAACATTTTGCATTTCTTATTTTATATTCATGACAAGCAAGTATTTACGACTGACAATACTTGCAGACATGTATACTATTTTTAGTGGAAAGCATTCATTTTGGAAATTCAGGTTTAATCTCACAATCTCAACCTTTTCACTTACACCTTTCTTTTCTGATCACACTACTCCTTATTTTTAATTGTCTTTCTCTAGCACCTATTTGTTTCTCGGTCTTACCTCAATTAACTGACTTTATATTAATTTGGTGTATAAAAATAGAATTAGAGAAAATGTTACCCTAATTTGAGCAGAACACTGAGAGTTTTTTCTTTGTGGCTGTGATCCAACAGGCTTAAAAGGGAAGGTGGTTGGTTCTAGTTTCCTTGGCTCATTTAATGGTTTTGTGGGTGGTGGAGACCCTGAAGATGCTGCCTTTTCCACTCAAGGCCAATATTAATGAACTATAGAAAAGAGAACTTATTCTACTTTTTGGTAACATCTGTCTCACTTGGGTACACATGGTCTAAATAGATTTTTAAAAGCATTTTATTAGCATACTGAAAATTCCCATTAAACGCTAGACTAGAGAACTCACTAAGTCACACACTATATTGAAAACTGTCCTTCATGAGACTTCAAAGGATAGGCCTAATACATTTTTCTCATCTCTAATATCAATGATTCTATTATACTTAGCATAACTTAATTCTTTCAGTATCTCCAAAATGAAAATTTATTACATACAAGTCAAGTTTTTTGAAAGCACAAGGAAAAAAATCATATTTAATGAGGGATGAGATGATTTTAAGTGCCAAAGTGTGTTCCTAAAAGGATTCATGTTATTCAAAATTTTTGAATTGCTCTTCCCCAAGCATTCCAGTGGTGAGATAGGTTCTAATGGTATTCAGACCTTAACACCCAGAAACATTTTGGGGGAGAGGAGGGTCTCATGAGAGTCAAACACAGAAGTATCTTTAGTATATCTATATTTAGTTATAACTAAAGGATGTTGTGAATATGACAATTTTCATGTGTGAACATAGGTCTTATTTCAGTTTGGCAAACAATATCGTTTTAATGAATCACCTTGTTTAGAGGGTTGGTCGCAGATAAAACAGAAAAGAGCATAGCTCCAGATAAAATTAGGATTATTTTCTGTTCACAATAAGCATTGTACTATTTCATGAAAGACAAAAAAACAAAATGAGAGAAAGAAAGAAACTCAAATCCCTCCAGCAATAATTCAATATTCTGAATTTTATAAAGTTTTATATCTTTTTCTTTAAAATTCTGGATCGATGCCAAAGTTCAATTTTTACTATAACAGTTGTATTCCATAAAAAAGGTAAAAATCAATTAAAGTCATATATTCTAGAAGAGCACCTAAATGTATGGAAACATTATTAAGTTAAAGCCTTTTTTTGTTGTTTCTTTTGGCAATTCTCCTCCAAATTGTGTCCAAACCACTTTGTTTCAGTGTAGAATAAAGGAAGCTGTGTGTTTTCTTCTCTTGGCAGGTGAAGGTAGAACTAATAGAGAGGAACTTCTCTAGCGGAGTGTGGGGCAGGGCACAGGCTAGCTGATGACGTCACTCTGCAAGGAAGAAACCCTCAAAGCTATTCCACTGGCTTTGTAGTCAATGTATGCTGCTGTCTGGTTTGCAGTGCCTTCATTCCAAAAAGCTTAGTGATAATGAAAAATATAAATAAATAAAATACCTAATCTCAGTACCAAACGTGGTCTGGTGTCTCCCGTAGGATGACAAGTGCTTCATGCAAATCAATTCTCAAACTTTATGATGCCTTGTTTTATGAAATTTGTTTTTTTCGCCATGGCTTCCTGAGCCAAAGGATTTTTTCCTCATGTTCATAGGAAATATGAATTGATTTAGTCTCGCTTTCCCTTGTGCATGGGGAAAAAGAAGTATACCTGGCCTTTCAAATGAACCAATCACTTCAGAATAAGGTCATCCATTCAGCTGAAGCAAGATTGCTTTCAGAAGCAGAACAATAGCTCTGTATAGGAAGGCATGCATTTTGGCAGACTTACACTATATCTGAACATTTTTTTCCAAAATGCTTTAACTCTAAAACTCAAACAAAAACTACACTGGAAATATCGTGCCAAGTGGCTACTAGTTTCAAGTAAGTATAAACACACATAAACACATATACATCCCTCCCTTTTTTTAAAAAATCTTCGATACATCTAGTTTGATGAAAGAATAAGCATAAGCATATTTTCTATGACCATATATTATTTGTCTTTTTCAACAATGTATACAGATAAACACATTTGCTTCAATAAGAAAACGTATTATTAAAAAAATATACCAAGAAGGGAAAACATAAGCTACAACTAAACTATTAGTGATAATTTAGTATCTTTACACTATTGTTGATCATAAATATTTGAGATTTTTTCCCCTTTTTTGGTAATTCCTCAGTATTTTTTCAATGGTAACTAATAACTTAAACTGCAAACATTTTAATGCTAATTTTATTCTTATTGACATATTCCATATTTATTGGATCCTTAGAAATGTGCTTGTACATTCTTTTCTGTTTCCATTTCTCCTGTTCTATGTATCAATTGTTTCAAACTCGCTCTTTCCCTCTCCCTCTTCCTCCCATCTTCCTCCTCCTCTCTCTATTTCACTCGCGCGCGCACACACACACACACACACACACACACTCACCCCACACATATCCCTTCAAATATTTTTTATTTCATCACTTTTTCCACTTTATTTAGAACTACAAATACTTGTCACTTTGATTTCTTGTATAATATATACATTAGATAGAACCATGGAAATATGCAGATTTGGATGATTTTGGGGGGGAGGAGAAAATTGTCTCAATGGAATTTTTTTTTTTTTAAATAGTGAAAGAGGAGGTTTTGTAAAAGGGTAATGTCTGAACAGGGAGCAAAAACATAAGAATGAGTCCTTCAAGAGGATGGGTATGTGGAGATGTCAGTGAGACCACTTCATGCATCAGGAGGTGTATTCAATGGGATGCAGTGATGAAAAACCATGGCGTGGTGGGAAAGTGGGGACATGGAGGTAGGTAGTGGGATGGTCTGTCAGAAGTTCAGTATTGTTGAAATGCAAAGTGTGAAGAGGAGACATCAAAGGCAGGTGTTGAAATCATTAGGGATCAGATGGTAACAGACTGCTTGGAGCTACGGAGTTTTGGCTTTATCTCCTATGTGGCAGAGTCTTCTGAAGGTGTTAAACCAAGGACTGGCATGTCCATACATGCAGTTAGCCATCATTCCAGCAGATGTGTGGTGAACAGAGAGAAACCAGGCAAGGAGAAAGGTGGAGGCTTTAACTAAGGAACTGGCCAATGAAGGGGAGAGAGCTAACCCTCTTGAGTGATACTAAAGAGAAAAATAAACAACGCAGGCAAATGATTAGATAAGGGGAAAGGAAAAGCCAGTTAAGAAGCACTTCCTGGTTATAGATTTATCCAAGTCGATGGAAATTGGTGACTCTTACCAAGATTAGAGTTATGTGAGGATGAACAGGACTAGTGGGGAGGTACTGAATGTTTTACTGTAAAATATACAGGTGGAATTACTGTAAGCACTTGACTATATGGGTTTTGAACTTGGGAGAAAGTTAATGGTACTAGAATTTATAAAATATTAAGCATTCAGAAGGTGATTAACATCATGAGAGGTAAGTATATAACATGAAAGAGAACAGAGCTTGTGATAAGTCGCTGGGAGTATGTTCACAGGAAGAGAGAAGACATTCAAAGAACTAAAGAGGTAGATGAGTGAAGAGAGCTTTATATAGTAGAGTTTAACAGTTGGGAGGCTTTTAAGAATCATCGATTTGAAAAGAAGTGGCTAAAATTAATTAGAGAGTTTAAAAAGATGCACAAGGCTATACTTGAAATATTGAGGCATTTCATATTATTTTATTTCAAAGGAAGATTAGTTGAATCCACAATCCAAATGTGCAATTTGGGTTAATACAGAATATTTCCATGTTAAATCAGAGGCTAAGAGAGTTTAAGAGATTAACAGATAAATGTCATCTTCTTGGTGTATATTAAAGAGAATATGAAGATGGGTCAGAGAAAAGCATAGGCAGAAGCAGTAAAGCTAGAAAACTAGGTAGAAAATCTACCAGCTGTATAAAATAAGTTCTGTATTTAATTTTACAATCCTTTGTTTTACTACTCTCTGGCGACACTGGTTTTGTAGGGTTCCTATAAATATTTGTGCACTGAACCTGCTTCTTTGAATAAAAGGGTTCTTTAAAAAAGAACATATCTTGCCAAATTGAATTTGCTATTTTTTTCTGGAGCCATATGTATCATATCCCAGTGAGTTCTCCGGGAGAGAGCTCATGAAGATGATGAAGGTAGGTAAAATTCTTTCTACTTCTGTGCCTTAAACTGTATGGTAGTGACTTATTCAGTTTTATTCAAAAGTAGGGAAACAGGAAATTTGTGTTGAATGAAAAAGCCAGTCTCCAAAGGTTTTCATGGTCATTTTAAAGAGGAAGGTGTAAGAATACTTACTGAGAACCAACAGACTATTTGTATTATTATCTTTATTTAGCAGAAGAAAATAAAATTCCCTGGAATAACAGAGAATGGGGAAAAAATGCTTACTCTTTAGGAAACCTATGGTGGGTGACATCACTGCTAGTAGTGTTCATATATGTTAATGGGCTAATGAATACTTTTAGTCTTTAAAATAAGGTTTATTTTTTATTTATTTTTAATTGTTTGGTTCTGAAGGTCAAACCCAGGGCCTCAGGCATGCTAGGCAAGTACTGTAAAACTGAGTTACATCCCCAGCCTCAAAATACTTATTTGAGGATTTTACCCCACCTTCCCAAGAAGAAATCAAGCAGTAGGAAAATCAGTACTGAAAATCAGATAGCTAGCACAATTCACAATAGCTAGACTGTGGAACCAACCCAGATGCCCTTCAATAGATGAATGGATAAAAAAAAAAAAAAATGTGGCATTTATACACCATGGAGTATTATGCAGCACTAAAAAATGACAAAATCATGGAATTTGCAGGGAAATGGATGGCACTAGAGCAGATTATGCTTAGTGAAGCTAGCCAATCCCAAAAAACAAATACCAAATGTCTTCTTTGATATAATGAGAGCAACTAAGAACAGAGCAGGGAGGAAGAGCAGGAAGAAAAGATTAACATTAAACAGAGACATGAAGTGGGAGGGAAATGGAGAGAAAAAGGAAATTGCATGGAAATGAAGGGAGACCCTCATTGTTATACAAAATTACATATAAGAGGTTGTGAGGGAAATGGGAAAATAAACAAGGAGAGAAATGAATTACAGTAGATGGGGTAGAGAGAGAAGATGAGAGGGGAGGGGAGGGGGATAGTAGAGGATAGGAAAGGTAGCAGAATACAACAGTTACTAATAGGGCATTATGTAAAAATGTGGATGTGTAACCGATGTGATTCTGCAATCTGTATTTGGGGTAAAAATGGGAGTTCATAACCCACTTGAATCTAATATATGAAATATGATATGTCAAGAGCTTTGTAGGGTTTTGAACAACCAATAAAAAAAAGAAAAGAAAAGAAAAAGCACATTTTTAAAAGGCAAAAAAAAAAAAAAAAAAAAGAAAATCAAATAGCTAGTCAGTTATAGACGTGCTATTTCAAAATCAAAGGAACCAATGTCAGTGGTGTTGTTTAATAACCAACAGATTTCAATTTCAGTTGAACAAAGTCTAAAATGAAATTAATTTCAGGTTGGTAAAATGTAGGTACTATAGAACTCATGCTTATTGGTACTGGGGTCATTAAATCTAGACCAAAATTACTAGACAATCCTGTGTAATGAACGGGCGTATTTTTTTGTTTTGTTTTGTGTATCACAAAGCTGCAATCTCTCTCTCTCTGTCTCTCTGTCTCTCTCTCTCTCTCTCTCTCTCTCTCTCTCATTCAAGAAAAAAAGGAGCTGGGTGCAGTGGGGGCACTCCTGTAATACCAGTGGCTCCAGAGGCTGAGGCAGAAGGATCCTGAGTTCAAAGCCAACCTCAGCATTTTAGCAAGGTGCTAAGCAGCTCTGTGAGACTCTGTCTCTAAATAAAATACAAAAAAAGGGCTGGAGGTGTAGCTCAGTGGTAAAATGCCCCTGGGTTCAATCCCCAATTGCCCACCCCCCCAAAAAAAAGGGGGAAGGAAAATACTTCATATCACTTAGTCCTTGTAGAAATAAATACAACAGTAGTGGGAAAAACTATGACATAAAGAGGGAGGTTATCACATGTGGCCTCCATTTATATCCAACTTTAGGGAGAATTGGGATATTTATTATATATGAATGGAAGAGCAAAGGAGAGATCAGTGTGTACAAATTCCATTCAGTGCTGTTCTTACATTTTGGCTACTGTCTACCTCATGTTTATTTTCTATGCTGTTGCTCTCTGCTTTGGTTTGGTGTTAACTGTCTAAAACATTTCCTCTCCCAATTTATGATTTGAAGGCTACCTTCTAGACTCCCAGAAGTTGTTTGACCTCACAGAAATTTACTTTTGGTTAAGATTTCATGCCCCTTTTTGTGGGCTGTCCCAAAAAGAAGCCCAGTTGGTCTTGGTCTAACACGTGGACTCTAGCAGCAGGTGGGTCACCTCTTGGAAAGGATAATAAAGCAAGGAAGAGCAAAAAAATGCGGAGAACAACTGGTTATCCTAATATAATTTGCACATGAGTCATAGTTTTAAAACACTAATTACCATATCCTATTGTTCCTGATTATTTGAAGATAACCACTTCAAACTACTGATTTTGAGGAATTGTGGTGACTAACCACAGGTATACTGCTTAGAACTTTTTAGTACTTCATTATTTTATTTTGTTTTTGAAGTGCTGAGAATTGAACCCAGGGCCTCATGCATGCTAGGCAAGTGCTCTACCATTAAGCTACATTCCCAGCCCAGCCCAAGAAGTTTTCAGTTCTTAGAAATTTTTCTACCTCCCTGTCTTTCAGTAATGCAGATAATAAAAGGTACAGTCTTAATTTTTTGATACTCAAATAATTGTTTTATCACATTTTGTTTTAAAGATGGTTGGTTCTGGAAATCAGTTAGCCCCTTTACACAGCCTAATTTCTCTATACTTGGGAACTAGAAGTAATCATTTTTTTTTTTTTTAAATACATCTTCTGTAAGTGTACTCTTCTGTGTCTTTACTCATGGAGTACACATTTTGGTGTACTCCATGAGTACACTTTTGGTACCAAAGAAGATCCACAGAGAATTGTTCTTTGGCCTGAAAATAGGTCAAAATACAAATGGCAATTTTGACTCAAGTTTAATTAAAATAATACATAATTCTGGACCAAAACAAAATGGAGAGGGAGAGATAGATAGATAGATATTTCAATATTGTTGAAATACTTCTGTTTCATAGATAGATAGATAGATAGAGAAATTTAGGACTTCATATGACTTTAAAATTCATCTCTATTTCATAATTTTCCTTCAATCTGGATTTCTGTTGGATTTTAGCTATTTTAGAATGGTGGGGGCAAGGAACAAAATAAGAAGGAAATGACAGCTGTAATAATCACGGTTGATTAATTGATTTTTCTTTTCTTGCCCTGGTGGTGATTGAACCGAGGACTTCATTGAGCCACACAGGTAAAACAAGGATAATGATTTAAAACAAAAACACAGCAGGTGTTTTTGGCCAGTGTTGGGGAATGACTAAAGTTACTTATAGATGTATAACGCAAACACAACACCTCGCAAAGAAACAGAAGTATTTCAACAATATTGAATGGCCATAGCAAAGTCATTGGCAATGTGATTTACCTGAATAGTTTTTCTCATTCAAATTAGATATAGAAATGTTTTAATGCAGTAGTTATTTCCAGAGGAATCTGTGATATGACTATATATAGACTTCTATTATTAGATTCCTGTTTCCTAAGTCATTTATTTCCCAGTAAGAAAGTTCCTTCTCTGAATTGTGAAAAAAAATAAATGAAATACAGCTCTTTTAGATACTGTTACTATAAAGAGATGGTATTTTAAATGAATTAATTGGTGAGCAACATACCAGATAACTTTTGTCACTTATTTGACCAAATTAGTCAGGTGTCAGGCCTGGGGCTATCACCACTTTGAACCTTCTTGTGATTACCTTTTGGTAATCCTGTGGTAATCTATCAGAGGGAAGGAAATCCTGTACTAGAACATGTTTTCGTCCTCTTCTTTTTCTGGAAAATTGTCCAAACTTTATGGAAAAGTTATGTCTAGACATAATTAGAGAAAAAAATTATTCAGCTGGATTACCATAGGATTAACTCATTAATTGCTTGATTTGAATAATAATTTACCCTTTAATATGCTTGATTTTAGCAAAGGGATTATTTGACTATCACAGAAAGTCCTTTTTCTAAGATTAAATCCAAGTTTCCTACTGTTGATCTTCATAGTTATCATGACTATTATATATAACTATACGTTAAGTGTTATTGTAATGCATTTTTTAATCTCAATAATTGCATTCAATTCTTAAATGATATAATATATGATTTTGTTTAATAAATACCTATCAATATATAAACACATAGCAAGTATATAAATATGTGCACAGTAGGATGTAGATATTGATAAAGAAAAGAAGAATACATTTTTGGTGAATTTTGTAAGATGATATATAGGTGTACTACAAAGAGATGGTATTTTAAATGAATTAATTGGTTAGATTAGTAATCTAACAGGAAAAGTGGTAGAAGTTCCCATAATTTGATAATTCCCAAACATAACAGGCTTACAATTACTAAAAAGCAGAAAACAACCTGCATATTTAAGATGTTCAAATTGCTTAAGTAAATTATTTTATAATTACAGAAAAGAACATTAATCATTTTGATAAAATATTTTAATAATATAGAAAAGATTTTATTCCTAAATAGATTATAGGGACATGCAACAGAATATTAGCTATATGTGATCATTTGAGGAGTCAAATGATGGGCCTTCTCCCCAGAATTCTTTCAATTAAAAAATAGTAAGGAAAGCACAAAGCATATAAACTCTATGTGGATGGATATTTTTTGATTCGTACTAATTGCTGCTGTATTGCCTGCAAAATGTGGAAAATATTCTTTAAGTACTTTGAAAATAGCTTTAATTGTTAAAACTTTTACCTATAAATTCGGAGGCCGACATTTTCTCATCTCTTAAGAAATTACCATAATGATAGGAAGGCAATGTAATCCCATAAAATGCCTGAAGTTTTAATGTTGGTTCAAATAATAAACTTTCTGATAGACAAAAAAAAAAAAAAATTAAAAAGGCAGCCACAGAAGTTGTAAAGTTAACTTTGAAAATAGTGAAAAAAAAAAAAAATCTTTGGAAAAAGCAAGGATTTAACTGGGTCTTAGTTTTTACAAATTCTTCTCATGTGAAACTTCATAGGGAGAGGTGACACAGAGTGACTTAATAAAAAAATCAACCTCAAAAAACTTCCTACATTAAATGTCAAGGTGAGATTCCTATGGTCTTTTACTATAGAAATGCTTAATGAAAGCCCGGGGTACCATACCAAAATATCCTGGAGAAAGCAGGCCTACAGAAGGCCAAACAATACAACTAGTACTCAGGTTCTTGGGATGCTTTGATCCAGACATGGTGTCTATTAACACATAAGAACAGACTCTAGCACTTAAGAAACCTGGAAGATCATTGTCTTTCCAGGAATGGATAGCGTCAATAACAGGGAATTTGTTTTTAAAAACATTTTTGTGTACTTTATTAGAGCAGTGAATTATTACAGGGGTCGCAGGAGAATAATTCCAAGTACTGATAGAGGTCTTCACAGGGTTGCCTCCAAATAGGTTTTATTTTAAGAGATTATTTTAATTGGTCTGTGTTCCAGTGCCTTACATATAATAAATGGTTAGTAGATGTTTGTTGTAAAAAAACAGGGAGGAAGAAATGTTTATCCCTTAGGACTTTAAAAGAAAGTTTCCACTTACTTTCTGGTGCCTAAAGTTTAAAATCAGATGGACAGAGAAGGAAGCTTGCTTATTTTTCTTCCCCCAAATTAAATTTGAGCATATATTCATCTATTCATTCACTTATTCACTTACTCAACAGAACTTTATTGAGTGCCTCCAATGTAGAGTCCCCTTTGTAATACAGTGCTTTATCATATAGTGACCTTGTCCTTAAGGAACACTTACCCAAGGACGTCTTCAAGGCTTTGACCACCCTGCTTAGAATCAATGAAGTCTTGGCAAAGTTTGCTGATGTGATTTGACAAATTTAAAGGGTTGAAAATAAAGTGTAAGTGCTATCAGAGCCATCTTTCCTCAGCAACAATGTAGCCCAAACCCCAATCAGGGTATGTTTGAATATTAGTGAGAGACTACTTTTCTAAAAAGCACATTAGAGTCTCCCAAATGGCATTATAATATTTGCACTCAGCAGTCTCCAAAATGGCAACCTAGAGACTTTGAAATCAATGGAGCTCCACTCAGAGGAAATAATGCACACTGTTAGGATGTAGCCCCGTGTATCATCTAATGAATGATACCCAACAGAATTAGCATGCATTTGAGATGTCATTGTGGTTTGTTGTCTTTCTTTTTTCTTCCTTTATAAAAAGCTAAAGGGGAAACCAGACAATGCAGCTAATATTTTGCAACAATGAAAAATTAAGGCCTTCTTTTATTTTCTGTTTCTCTTGTCATTTGCATTTCTCTGTCATCTACAGATCTAGTACTCAGTTTTTCTACATAGAATGAGATAGGTAGACTTTCTCTCCTGTATGCATTAAAATGCTTGTGGAATGCTTTGGGTAAAATACTTTTTTTTTTTTTTAAGTGTTATTTCTAGTTTGAGGAAAGAACATAAAATATAAAAATATCAGCTACTTTTTATTGGACACACTATTCATTTTCTTTTCTTTCTTCCATCCTGTCTTTTAATCAACATTTATAGACTGCTTTGTTTTGCCAGGTATTGGAAATAAAGATGTGAAAAAAACGTGGATATGATTTGTGGTTCCATCAAATTTCTATTTTACTTGGAATAGCACATTTACAAAATGATATTGAGAACAATGCAGAAATTGAAACTAGATACAATTATAGAGAATAATTTGATGAGCAAGATCACATTAGTATATGGGGAAAATTATTTGATCAAATAATAATAGAACTGAGAACTGGGTGATAAACAAGAAGGAAACAGTCAAGCAAACATCCAGGGACAGAGAGTTCCAAACGAAGGAACAGCAGTTCAGAGGCTGTGCTTGATTTGTTCAAGGAATAAATAAATATCTAGCCCAAGTGAAGATTATAGCACTGAGGGAAACTTTTTTTGTTATGATAAAATAAATTGGGAGGAGTAGATCATGTGGAGTTTGGAGCCCTGGTTGGAAGTACAGTTTTAATTCAAATGGAAAGCAATTAAAATTTTTAAGTTGACAGAGAATTTTATATATATATATATATATAATATTTTTCTTTCTTCTTCTTTCCCCTCCCTTCCTTCCTTCCTTCCTCCCTCCCTCCCTCCCTCCCTCTCTCTCTCTCTTTCTTTCTTTCTTTCTTTCTTTCTTGTAGTGGAAACTGAATTCCAGGGTGTTTTACTGAGTTACATTCCCAATTCTTTTTAAAATTTTGCTAAGTTGCTGAGGTTGTTCTAAAGCTTGCAATCCTTCTGCCTCAGCCCCCTGAGTTGCTGTGAATACAGGTGTGTACCACCACACCAGCAGAATTTCATTATAAATATTGTAAAATAATTACCCTGACTATCCTGTGAAAGCAGGTGAGGATGGATGTGAAGAGGGACTCTAGATAAAATTTAAAGGTAGAGATAATAGCACTTGCCCAGTGGTTTGGAAGTGGTAAGGATGAGGGAAAGGAATCCTGGAAGATTTCGTCCTAAGATTTCATCCTGAGAAAGTGAATGGTGGTTTCTCTCGATGGGTCAGGGATACTAGGAGAGACAGTTTGGGAGTCAGTGGGTTCATACAGAGGGTTATACAAAGTTCTGTTTTGGAGTTTCAGTTTGAGGTCCCTGCTAGATACTTAGATGGGATGACACAAATGCAGTAGACATAGAATGATGGAGCTCAGGGACATTGTCAAAACACAAAGAGAAACTCAATCATGTTGTAACGATGATAGCAATAGTCATGTTGACATTAAGTATTAATGAAATACACTGTTTGGCATTACTTCATGTAGTCATGAAGCTACAGATTGCTGATAAAATTAGTCTTGCCCCCTCTTCCCACATACTGCTTTGTGGGGGTGATATACTTTAAAAACATAGATACCCAAAGATAACCAGAACTGTAGACTAAGCACTATGTGAATAGAAGCCATTTCTGTTTTGCTTGCCACTCAACATTCAGTGGAATGTAAGGCACTATGGTGGTACGTGGTCAATAACTATCAGGAATAAAGCAATCAAGTGTAGCTATTAGTCTATCATAGTTATTTTTAAGATCTCTGTGTTGTTTCATTGTCATGGATGTGCATATACTGCAGCATGATCTGGTCTCTGTGTATGTCACACCCCTCAGTCCCCTCCCAACTACACAGATGTTTTTGTAACCTCTTTGGCACATCCAAAGGCACTTCCTCATCGGGGCTCTTAGATAGGCTGTTTTCCTTTCCCAGATTTTCTTCTCTTTTCCTGCTCCTCAGTCCTCTTTCTCTCATTAATTCCTACCAGTTTTCCTGGCTTCAAGTTATGTGTCACTTCAGGAACTTTCCTTGGTCCTACTGAATACATTTCTTTCCTATCACCTGTTAATTCTCCTGAATAGAATTTATGAAAATTTCTATGTGTTTATTTGTGTAACTGTTTGGTTCTTATCCTTCTTTTATATCATAGACTGCTGTTTTGCTTACCATTGTATTCAGGTTGAAGACTGTAAAATCTACCCTGTTTCGATAAATTAGCTTTTGTGATTTTTTTTTTTAAGATCATGTTGACAGGGAATTAAAGGTCTAATTTTTACTGCTGATTCTTCTTCTTCTTCTTCTCCTTTTTTTTTTTTTTTTTGGTTTGGTACCAGGGATTGAACCTAGAGGCACTTAACTTCGGAGCCACATCTATTGAACCTAGAGGCAATTAACCACGGAGCCACATCCCCAGCCCTTTTTTTTTTTTTTGTATTTTATTTAGATACAGAGTCTTGCTGAGTTGATTAGGGTCTAACTATATTGCTGAGGCTGGCTTTGAACTCAGGATCCTCCTGCCTCAGCCTTCCAAGCTGCTGGGAATTCAGGCATGCATTACCACACCTGGTGATTCTACTTGATTAATGATATCCACTTAGAACTTAAATCAAATGGTTTCATGATTTTCAAAGTGACAAGAATTGTGGAATGTCTTAAAATGCAAGGTGGGGTGGGGCTGGGGATGTGGCTCAAGCGGTAACGTGCTCGCCTGGCATGCGTGGGGCGCTGGATTCAATCCTCAGTACCACATAAAAATAAAAAAAAATAAAGATGTCGTGTCCACCGAAAACTAAAAATAAATATTAAAAAATTCCCTCTCTTTCTCTCTTTAAAAAAAAAATGCAAGATGAGAAAAAAGTGCAAGATGAAAGCAAGGCTGTTTTATTCAGGAAATTGGTCAAACTATCAATGATGTGTGCACCAGGAAGAGAATCACATATGCTCTATTTTTGAAGAAATGAAAGAACACAAGGCAGAATTTTCATAGCTCACATATCTGTTTTTCAATTGAGATTATTCAGGGACTCGGACTGAACTTAATATAGTAAAGATCTAGGACACCATCAGCTTCTGGAAAATCAGGATTGAATGTTTGTATTTTACCCAGAGCACAGAGGGCATGAAGTGACATATTTTGACTTAGTCATCAACACATATTCAATTCAATTGAGGGGAGGTCGCTGCTTCCCCTTCGGTACCTCATTCATATGATGTGGGAAAAGTATTCTTATATCCGCTTATGGAAAAAATCTGTCTTTTCAAAATTACCTTGGAAAAGCACCTTCTGTCATGCAGCTGAAGAACTGTAAACTCTACCCTGTTTCCATAATTTAGCTTTTGTGATGATTATTTTTTTAAGGTTATGTTGACAAGAGAAGTAAAGGTCTAATATCCACTCTTAGAAGATTGGTTCTTCTAACTAGAAAAGGCTAATTTTAATAAACACCTTTTACTATAATATATGTTATGGTTTATAGAACCACTGTTACCCAGTATTTGCTAAATTGCCTTATTATTGCCCCCATTATTATAAAATTTTAATGTTTATCAAGCACTTTCACTTATCTGATTTTTTACATGAGCATTCTGAGCTACACAGAGATTAATATCCTCATTTTGTGAATGAATTAAAGCTTAAGGAGTTTAAATAACTTCAGAGACACAATAGTTTAATGAAAGGGGCATGCACATTAGAGTCCAGAAAGCTGGGTTTGTATCCAGATTTTATTAGTTACTGGCTGAAGGACCTTAGGCAACTTACTTATTAACCCTAAAGCTCTCCTCCCCTCTCACTCTCCACCCCAGCCAACCTTTGTTTATTTTATCTATAAAATGGTGGTGCTAATATTATTTATTTCATATCATCGTTCAGAAGATTAAATAGCAAGACATTTTTCAAATTTTACATGATTATCCCAAATGGTGGTGAGAATTTTTTTTTTTCCCAAATCTAGTGTTCTTTTTCATGCCACCATGCTAAATGACAATAAAGAGGTGAAGAACAGTGATATTCCAGCCAACAGCTAGAACATTTCAAAGAAATGACTAGTAAAAGTGAAGATGGATAAACTTAATAGATTTGGGGTTTAGCAAAGAAATCAACTGAATGATAAAGGAGCCTAAAGTTAAAATTCAAGGGTTCGGGGAGGCAAGTGTATTTTCAGGTGTAGGATGTTTGCAACCCAAAAACTGAAGACAAGGATTCTGGAAGCCTGATGACAAAATATTCTTTCATAACCTATGAATTTAAATCTTGAAACAAAGGATATAATGAAACATGAGCCACCCCAAAGTCTTGCAGTGTGCTGTCTCTCAGGCTGACGGGGAGGAGCTACCAGGAAGACTAACTTGTTATGTTTATGCTTCCTTCACAGGACCTTTGGATGTTAGTAGCCATTATCTAGCCATGCCTTGGCCAGATGAGCTTTAAGTACCTAGTACCTTAGATGAAAGGAAATATGTGACTGTTAACAGGCTTCAAAAGGAACCCTTAATGGTCCCCTGAAGACAGACAGAAGCATCCCCCAGAGAAGATGTTTAGGAGGCATTCTGCTGGAAGATACTCCAGTACATATCATTCCATAATAATGAAAAAGCAATCACGGATTCCTTCACAGAAAACAGGATTCCCCCCCCACACCCTTTCTTTTCCCCCCAGTGCTAGTGATTGAGCTCAGGGCCTTGGATGTGCTAGGCAAGTGCTTTACTACTGAGCTACACCCTTAAGCCCCCTCTTACTTCTTTCTCCTTATTCTTGCCAATTTCCTGAGTCCTCCCTTAAAAAAAAAAAAAAAAAAAAAAAAATTAGTTCCAGGCTTAGCAACAAGACTAAGGTCATGCAGTAATCAGAGAAGACAGAAGTTAAATTCATGCTGGCAAAAATCCTACATTGTTTCCATTGATCCACACCCTTTTTTATGTGATTTGAGAATATTTTTTCCCCCTGAAAGGAGCTAGTATTTTGCAAGGTACAACCTAAGATTCATTGAAATTTTAGGTTGAATTTAGCATCTTTAATTTTTTAACATTCCTGTTGGAAATGACACCATTTCCCTTAGTTCATTTTAAATCTAATTGAGGAGCACAATTGTATAAATAGTAGGGGTGGGAGTGAGGGAAGCATTTGAGGATTGTCCTACACAGCTATCTCCGATCCTTTTATTTCTGCCCACTGGCAATTCATTACCCAGTAGAACAATTTCATGTCAATTTGGTTAGGGTTCCTAAAGCAAACAATATTCATATTCTACTCAAGATAAAACGAATCTTACCAAGAAAGGAAAATAGGTAACATCGACAGAAAGAAAGTATTCTTCTTAATTCGGCACAAGATGAGGCTCTTAGGCAGTTGTCAATGTTATCAGTATAAACTCATAGCATTGGTCTAATCCAGAGGTTACAGAGATAGTGACAAGGTCAGACTGAAAGGGAGTAGGTCACCATTCATCTGATAATGGCAGATAAAAAGAGGCCCTTGTTGCCCACAGATCACCTGTGGGAATTCAGAAGCTGCTCTGTGTGTGGGAGTGGGGAAAGCTGCAGGCCCAGGGTGAATCTGCTTCTAATCACCTCTCGGTCTTCCCAGGCTAAGTTCTGCACGTTGCTGTCTGTAGCACACTACACTTCTTATACTCTGATACTTTCTCTTCCAAAAGCCAGCAGACTTTATGTTCCCTTTTGTGGACAACTCTACCTCTTCACTTTTATCTTATCCAAGTAGGCACTTGAAGCATTTGGTAATTTACTTTCTGTGCTATTAATCCCAACAGGTTTATAAGAATGTGTGAGTGTATGTGTGTGTTCACACCTGTGTGTATGTCTTCAAATGCCTGGGAGCTGTATGCTAGATTTCAGCCAAATAGAACTTGAACTTGAAATGCCTCGACATAAAAGCTATGAAAATTGGGATTTATTAAAGCACAGAAAAAAAGCCTGTTTGCTGTAATAGTAAGTAGCAAAGAGTTCTACAGAGAGAGAGAGAGAGCGAGAGAGTAACTGAGTGTCTGGCACACATATTTTTTTCTATACAATTGCTTTTCCTGAAATCTATTTTATTACTTTTGGAAACTTTCTGGAAAATAAGAAGGGGGCAACATGGTACTTGTGATACAGCCATGGTTTAAGTGCCATTAACTGTTCTGATTTTAACCAGTTAATCAGCTGGGGAGGAATTGTACCTCTAAGCTAGCCCCCTTGCCCCCACTTGTATTTCTGAAAGACAAATGCCAATGTCATCTCATTTGGGAAACTTCTTTCCTCTTGACCAGTCAAATTTAAATACTCTTTCCTTTACTTCCACTCCTGCTGCCTTAACTCCATTTTGTTGTTTAAGTGTATTTTTCCTTTCTACCCTGGAAGTGTCTAGATGACTGAAGGAATGGCAATGAGCTAGACAGTGTAAGCAAGCTTCACCCAGGGGGCTTAACACTGCTTTCCTCTCTCAGGAGGCATACCTGTAGTTGAGAGGAAGGTTGTGTAACACTAACCCCTATTTAATCACCACTGACTTAAGGAATTTAAAGTAGACCTTTGAGGGACAACAGAATTTTCCATTTTGCAAGACTTTCTTGCTTGTCTTCTGATTTCTGAGCAACCCAGAACTAGCATCCATCTTGACCTAAGACTTAAATTGGACCTTATACTATTTCAGGTTATTCAAACTCAAGTTTTTTGTTTTTTTTTTTTCAGCTAAAATTTAAAGTGATTATGCCAAGTTATATATTTTAAACATATTGGGTGGGGAGGAGAGAGAGTATTACTTGCATGTATGTTGCCAGGTTTTGTGTCATTCTAATTGAGGCAATAGAGGTCCATTAACTGCTAGAAGAACTTAGCAACTAAAACTTGGGTATGGCCCACCCAAATGTCCATTGTCCATCAGATACTTGCGATGATAAAAATTCTGCTGTGGCTAGCAGCATTTTAATTTTTGCTTCCAGGCTTAGGAGTGCCTTTCCCAAATGGCAGTCGGTGAGGGTGAATCGGGGTGAGCTGGAACCCAGAAAGCACACGTGTATACCTAGTCGGATCTTGGCTGTGACTCTTTTGTCTATGCAGCCTATTGAGGCTGTCTCTTTGAGGCTGGAAGCAGCACAAGTCTTTGGAAAACATGTGTGTATGCCTGTGTGACATCTCTGCTGCTGTTCTCTGGCTTTTGTGTTTTGGCTACCTGCCACCAAAATGAATGGCTTTCAAATTGCTTGAAAAGTGAAATGGCACTTTTGTATAATTTTAGAACAAGGGAGCCACTCTTAATCTTTTTAAACTGACTTAGACACTTGTCAGTTATTTGAAGGGGTTTATAACTTTGTCACCTATGTAGTCATTCAGGTTCTTACAAAGCAAGTACAGTCAGTAAGTAACAGGAATACTTTTTTGACAGAAAGTGTAAGCACTAAAAACATTATTTAATTTGAACTTGATTCTGAATATTCAGCACCTTCCCTTTAGGATTCAAACCTCCTTTAACCTACTTGCTAGTTTTACGTGCTGGGTAAAAGACATCAAGGACTTCTACACAATTAATCTCGTTCAATTTTTCTTTATACATTGATAAATTACTTGTCCATTCAATAGAATTTCTTCAGTTTGCTTTAGCATTTCCAGTTTTCTACTTCTCATTGGACTTTAAAATTTTTTCTTACTTATCACCCTTGTCATAATATGTGTAAAAGATTCTAGAATTCTCTTGACTTACTTTTCCTATACATTTTCCCTATACATTATATTTGGAAATGAAAGTATTTATAGTCATGATGAAGAAAGAAAGAAAGAAAGAAAGAAAGAAAGAAAGAAAGAAAGAGAGAAAGAAAGACATAAAGGAAGAGAGAAAGATTAAAGCCTTTAGTTTTTGTGTGCTTTGGTAGTTATTAGCAGTTTAAAACACTTCTAGTAAAACAGTAAAAGAGAAAAGAGGATTAAAAACAAACCTCACATAAATAAATAAAAAACATCTGGCTGACAACTTGTATAAGTTCCAGACTTCTGCAGCTTTAAACGGTCAAACATTAAACCTCTGAAAGTGAAGATTTGTAGGGGAAATGTTAAGTGACCCTTAAAAGGCTTAAGGGGACATTGTGAAATAATTTGGGGGTCAAATATTGACCAAGTTTTAAACTTTCATAATCTAGTAGGAAATATGTTCCAGATTTTAAATATTTTTTATTTTGTAACTCTGGAGTTATTCATGAAAATCAATGAAAACACAAGAGGCATTGTTTATTTAGAACCATTCCTTTGAGTTGTAAGTCAATAAAAATGAATAAAACTTCTCTTTTCATAATCAGAGATGTGCTGATATCAAACCCAAGTTATTGCTACAAAGTCAGCATGTAATCTTATTGTCCAATGCTCTATCACACCGAAGTGACAGAGTCAGATGTACAAAATTCCCACATGTAAAAAGATGAAAAATTAAAAATTACAATGTGAAGCAGAAGGCTTATCAAATATAATAACATTCCTTTACTGTCATTCAGTTTTACTGCTAAAAGAACTTATTTGGATATATTGTCATTCTATGATTTCCAGGCAATATGGCCCCCACATTTGGTTAATGAAGTACAAAGTATTCTATAAGCTATGAAAGGAATTCATTGTTATTATTATTTTTTTTTTCAGAGTTGAGGCTAGAACCCAGGACATCACACATGCCAGGTCAAGTGCTTTACAATACTCCCAGCCCAGAAACTCTATCTTCAAATCTTTTCATCTGATTTCTTTTTAACAACTGATGTCATCACATTGATTTCTTCACTGATTGTTCTTTAGATAAAAATCTTAGCAATTCTTTTTATTTGCTCCCAAAATGATTTTGGATTCTTGTTATTAAAATTCATAAATGTTCAGTTTAATCTTGGTCTATAGGATAAAGATATTTTACAAATATTCATTTGACTCTATTGCAAACCTCAGCATACACTATCCTGTGTAATTTTGTCATAACAATAAGCACAGGTATTATTGTTAGAACATTGTCAGATAAGATGAATCACTGTATCATTTTAATAAAATGCATCCTAAGATGAAGTGATGTGGTATAGTTATAGCTATACACTAATAAAATCAAAGTTATTTGTCATACAGTATTTTTTGGTTGCCTTTTCCCTTAGAAAAATTCATTGCTAAAATCAGAAGTGACTTTTCAACAGAGGTAAATCCCAAAATGAGGGATGAAAGAAAGGTATACAATAAATTGTTAGGTTGCCAAAAATTTTCACGGAATACTCAAATGGCATTTGTGGTAATTATTTTAATTTTGATATAAATTGAGAAACTTCAAGGGAGAAAAAAAAGTTAAAAGCCCACAAGAGTTGACTAGTGCAAGGTGCTTTTCTGACTGGGGAATGAATGTCTAAAGCATGTTTGAAGGAAATATTTTTCCTTTTGTTCGATTTATTTTTTTCTCCTATCTTCCTATGAAGCATCAGAAACTGGTCACTCCCAGAGGCAAAGAACAGAAATAGATAAATGTGCGGTCTGATCTGATATGGCAAATTGGCTGTTCCTACTTTTTTTTTTTTTTTTTCTTATAGCTGTTTCCAGTCAACCATGGACATGATGATGAGAGAATGCTTGGGTTTACTGAACCCAGTGAGTGAATCCTGGTATGTGTGTGCACACTCCCAGGCACACATGCAGCTTGCAAAACAAGTTCTCTTTTTAACATCCCTTTCTTTGAATTTTTGGAGAGACTGGTGCCAGGTGGAAGGCAGGGGGGGGGGTGGTGGGCATAAAGAAGCTTTTAAAGAGTTCAAAATTCAGAGGACTAATAACATTTTGACATGACTGCCATTCTTATCATCACTTGGTCTTAAGTTCTCTCTCTTTTTTTTTTTTCCTTCTCAGGTTAGCCTGTTTGTTAAGGTTTACTGGCTTCCTGGTTCAAACAAAATGAAAACAAACAAGGAAGTTTATACCACAAGACAACATGAATAGAAAGATCAACTTGTGACTGAACACCATGTAAACAAAGTTCCCTGATAAGAATGACCACACATCACTTAGCATTTGTCTGGCAGCACCTGGTTACAGGCAGATACTTCTTCAGTGGCTGTGGAATGAGGCCTGTGGAGGGGCCTGGAGCCAAGATTCCCACCACAGTTAATGGCTTTGCTTGCATTGATTTAAGTCTAACTCTAGCTCTGGGGAGGTAATTTCGTTTGGGTGCCATGATTCTTTCCAAAACAATCAATAGTTATGAATATACAATCATAAAACTTTTTCAATGAAGAAAAAAAATATGGTTTAAAGTGTAATCAAAAATCAGTGTGACCATTTGAGTCTCTCATAGTATCACTTCCTTTGGTGCAGCAAAAGGTCATGCAGTTATATATTGTCTCTTAAAATCAGTGAATGCATAATAGCTTTTGCTACTCTGAACAAGAATCATTAAACAAATTCATAAATCAATGAAGCATACAGATGCATTACTTTAATTATCATTTCTGCGCAGATGGTTGTTTTATTTAATATAATAGTTTACTATTTCCCAGTATTACACTGGAAAGGCTTGCTCAGGCCATCTCATATTTCATAATGTCCTAATTTTAAAACATTTTTTATTTTTAAATGACAGCAAGGGAGAGTAATCTTTCATTGTGAGATCTCTCTCTTTTGTTGCTATTGCTGTTTATTCTTGGGTTTTGTTTTGTTTTTGAAAACTTCTAAAATCTGGCTCTCAGATTCAAGAATTTTCAGCTAAATTCATGTTTCTTTCAGCCAGGCTCAGGCAAATCATTCCAAGCTTTTAATTTAATTTTTTCTTTGACTATCTCATAGCCAATGCCACCCACACCTCCTAAAATACTAATTGTACCATTTATGGTCAAAATAATGGAGCAGATATAGGCAGACTACTTTTCAGAAGTTAGATTCTGCATGGTGCTAATGGGAAACCACAATCCCAGAGGGTGTTTTCATCATGATCTTGTGTTGAAACACCAGGAACATCTGAATTAAACCAGATGCGTGCTTGCACACATGTGTGTGCTTATGCACGTGATGCAGAAGGTATGTTTTACAATCTTATCTACAGAGGAAGGTAAGATTTATTAGCTCCTAAGACTCCTCTTTGATTTGGTGCTGCAGTTGCCAGCCCACTAGGGAGGCAGCATCATACCCATGGCCCTGCAGGGCAACCCTGCCTCTTCTGCCCTGGCCCACTCACTTGGTATCTATGGTGATCACTGGGGGCCCTGAGTCAGAGGAGGAAGCAGCCTCACCCCTGGACCTTGGGTAAGAATGGCAGCCCTGATGATCGGTGGACCACCTTCAGGGTCATCCTTCCCTTTCCATGAAGAAGAGTGCATATTCAAAAATGAGCAATCTGGAGAACTCAAGAGGAACATCCTGGAGAACTCAAGAAGTTCTGGTCCTGGAGACCTCAAGAATTTCAACCGTCCACTTTCATTCATCGAGCTTTTCTGCCCCATTAATGCAAACTGGTAGGAACTCTGCTGGTATAATTCCATCTCTTCCTCACTTCTGCTGTCTATGAGATGCACCCAGGATCTTTTCATCAAATGGATGCTCAGTCTTCCTCTTCGTGTTGTCTTTAGAGTAAGCTTTCTCATTTTTATTTTGCAATATGAAGAATTTTCTCAATTCCCAAGTCCAGATTCCTTTTGCTTAATAATTTCTTCTTCAAACAAGTCTTTGTGCACACATTTTACTAGAAGCAACGAAGGCCTCAGCTGTATTAATACTTTGCTTAGAAAGTCCTGCTAAATATCTAATTTTTATGCTTGCGAATTCTGCTTTCCAAAAAACACCAGAACACAATTCAGTCAATCCCTGTATTACTTTATAATAACTATCACATTCCCTTTCATTTCCAATAATTATTCCTCATTTCCATCTTAAGCCTTATCAGCATGGTTTTAGTGTCCATATTTCTGACCGACAGTCTGTTTGTTTATGTATTGTTTATGTATTCTCTAGCAAGGTGGAAGTGTTCTCATTGGTTTTCCTTGTGATCCCTAACTGGAATTCCTGCTGATGTCCATATTTCTAATCCCTTCAGAGAAATCTAGCCTTGTTATAGCATGGACCTCAAAACACCTCCAGCCTCTGCCCATCACCACTTCCAAAAACACTCCCACATTGGTACCAACATCTGCATTACTTAGGTCAGGTGGCCATAACAAAATGCCAAAGACTGGGTGATTTAAACAGAAATTTATTTCCCACAGTCTTAGAGGCTAGGAGGGCTAAGATCAAGTTTCCCTCTTTCTGGTTTATAGATGGCTACCTTCTTGCTACACCCTCATATGACAGGGTGGGAGAAAAAGAGAGGTGTGTGTGTGTGTGTGTGTGTGTGTGTGTGTGTGTAGGAGAGAGAGAGAGAGAGAGAAATCTTTCTCTACATACAAGGATTAGAGACACAGCCCTATTGGATTAGGACCTGGTACTTATTGACCTAATTTAATCTTAATTACCTCCTAAAGATGCTATGTCCAGATACAGTCACATAGGGGCTTAGGGCTTTAACAGAATTTGGAGAAAACACTATTCAGTCCATAGCTGTCTCTTAATGCTCCTGTGATAGAATTTGGTATGTGGAGAATGTAGAGTTTGAATAAAGATCATATTCTTGAATTAAAGATGGTTTGCCAAATTGTCCTTCTTGATTATGAGATTATAGTTCCCGAGTTGTGGAGGGGGTGTTTACATTAGCCAAAAAGACTATGACAACTGCAAAAATGGGACTATGACCTATTTCTACATAAGCATGATGGATAACTTTCATTTTGCAAATATTTTTCAAGCCTCTGTAGTAAGCCTTGTATTCCCAATGTGATTGCTCCCCTCTCCATCTCCTTTTAACTCACACTCCCTCCCTCTGAATACCTGTCATATTTCTCAGCATGCGATTTAGCTTTAGGTTAACAGACAATACTTTTATAAACTTTCTGTGGAGACTGTTATGAAAAAGCAAAGTATTATTATTGCTGTGTTATATCTTGTCACAGAAAATAAAATGTGAAACAATAGAGGCTAGGAATATAAAAAAATTATTTATTCATAAAATTCAGAATCCAAGAATAGTTCTAACAAAAGCTCAAATCTTTTGAAGTGGTACTCAGGTAAGTAAGTGAATAGAATATATAATGCATATTTCAAACTTCATAATCTCAATTGAATATCTAGATTTTTACTAACAAAGTTTATAATATAAAGGAAAACATTTAAATTTTATGTTTATATAAAAGTGTCCTTCCTCCCTTCCTTCCTTCTTTCCTTCCTTTTCTCCTTCTTTCCTTCTACTACCTCTCTCTCCTGATTTTTTTATGGGATAATTATAACTCTAGGAGAGTTCAACTGAGTTTTCTAGGTGCCGTGTAGATTAAATGGCACTAATATTCATAAAGGGACAACAACTCTATATTTGTATTTTTCATTCTGGTATTAATGGATAATTATTACTTCTTTCCAACTTTTTAGCAAAAGTAACCACAAGTAAAGGTTAATCTTCCAATTAATTCTAGAAGGGCATTTTGTGGGGATTGGAATGGAAGAGACAATGTAGCAGAATGCATGGCTTTCAAAACAGTGGAGGTTTAAAAAAATGATGTGCTATCAATAAAACACTGGTATTTGTTTTTGAAATATATCACTTTGGATAAGAGAGGGACAGAGTGGAGAGACAGAAAGAAGGGAGTACTTGAGCATGCCAGTCTTAGTGACTTGCATCTAAGTAACTATTCATTGAGAACTGCCCTAGAATTAGATTTATTTCAGGAAAGAAAAAGACATTGAGCACTGCGACCAAGCCATGAAACATCTATAGTTTCTACCTGGTTCTTTCTCTCTTGGGTCATTCACACTCAGGGGGAATCCAAATACAATGTTTCTAATGAAGAATATGTAGCATTTACCAATTATAATCACATATTCAATAGTCTTTATTATAAATTCCATATGCCTACTCTCAGTGTAACTTCCTATTTCTTTCAAAATTCATGAGTGGTATTTATAATTAATTGCTAGCACAAAGTCATATTTTGAATAAGTGCTTGATTACTAGTCAATGTAGCAAAAAGTCAGTCACTGATGAACAAATGCAGCTCTTACATGAATGCTGGTTAATATTATTGTTGTTTACCTTAGCAAATGAGACAGAGGTGAAAAATGAAGGCTTGCGCTGGCACTTCGGTTTATCAGTAGAATGAATGACTTCTTAGCTGAATTAGAAAGTGGTTTTTGAATACCAGAATAGTTTTTCTGGTATTTTTAAAAATGCTATTGTTTTAAAAATGCTATTGTTTTAAAAATGCTGTTGACATACTGTAACATCTATGGAAAATTATTATTATTATTATTATTATTTGGTGGTGCTGCGGTTCAAACACAGGGATTTGTGCATGCAAGGCAAGTACTCTACCAACTGAGCTATATCCCCAGCCCACAAAATGCATTTTAAAATGCAATCTGTATTAGTAAAATCTTGTGCATAATTCTTGAGTCTATACAATTAAAAAAAAAAAACGATAAATAGAGTGATTTATAGCATTTCCCCATTTCTGTTTTATAGATTTTCACAGTAGGGACAATTTCAACCTACCCATATGATGTTGCAGGAGATAAGAGTTATCAATAGATAGCTGGTAGTTCTCCACTCTACATAACGTTCCTCACATAGACACAAAAAATGCAAATGAGCTCAAAAGCCTACACTGTAGGAAAACATAGTAAAATTATTAAAAAGTAATTAGTTTTGAATTCTTATTACTTTTACTTTTAATATAGCTTATTATGAGTTTATGACATTTAATTTTTAATAATGGTATGTTTAACAGCTATCCTGCAAAATTTCTGACAATTTGGGAATTTTCTTGTGAAGTTATGTGAACCTTTACCTATGTAAGAACGCTGTCAACCAGTCAGCGCATTAATGACTATAATCCTGTCTGATGTCTTGCCTGCAAACTCACATTCTCCCCACTCCAGCCAGAAAGGCCCAGGTAAGCCACTGCCAATTTTCTGACCCATTAAAACTGTGAGACATAAAGGAGTGTTTATTGTTGTTTCAGGCCACCACATGTAAAAAAAAAAAAAAAATGTTATACAGTTATATGGCTAATATACTTGCAAATTTTACATTGGCCCTTTTTAGCAAAACAAAACAAAAAAGTAAACCATTTTATTTTTAAAGAATAAAATGACAAATCCTATTAAGGCAAATTAAAACCTAAAACCCCAAACATAATTAATTTTACATTTTTGGGGAAATTTTTATATGCAAGGAAAATGATCTTTTAAATGAGAAAACGAGCATTTAGCTCTTTGATACAGAACAGAGTGTTTGGGGAAGAAAGTCACTAATTACATGATCTTCACAGTGAATTAGGATGCTTCAAAAGTAATTATTCATGTAGAACAATTGCTTTATGATTTTTGAGAATTTAAAGGCTCTGTTTGTTGATCTTTATTTTGAATTGCTCCAGTTTTACTTATTTGATTCAGACACAATTCAATTTTTGTACAAATGTTATTGCAGTGTCAAATTCATACTTAAATTTTGTTATATAATTAACATATCAGAAAAAATTAACAATTACAAATAGTCAGTGAAGTTATAAGACAAAATATACAATATAGTCTGGAAATTAATTGGAGATTAGTTGGCAAAGGCTGCCTAAGCTGAAATATGAAGACTGAATAATATCCTTTTCTAAATCAGACGATGTCTCATTTGAATATTTGCATTTCTTAATATGGTAAACTTTTATTTCTTCCTCCTCTTCTTTTTCTCCTCTGTTCCAACCCCCGACAGGCATATGAAATTCCATTAATCATAAATCAGAGTTCACTCCCACTGGTATTATTGATCTGTACATGATCCCCATTTATACTTTTAAGGTTTTTGTTGTAATATTATCAGTCTATTCTAACTCTCAAAATTACACAATAAATTATTTTCTTGTGTTTCACTGTCCTAAGCTATCATGTAGCTATTCTTCACTGGAGGTGTCTTGGTCTGGGTGTATGTGTCTTCTTAAAATTTATATATCAAATCCCTAACCCCAATGTGATGGAATTAGGAGGTAGGGCCTTTAGGAGGTGATCAGGTTTTAGATGAGGTGCGTCCATGGTGGCATTTAGTGACCCTATCAGAAGAAGGCCAGAGTGCTCTCTCTCTCTCTCTCTCTCTCTCTCTCTCATGTACTACACAGTGAGAAGACAGTCATGTGCTTTGGAAAGTGGTCCTCACCAAGAACTGAATCTTCCCATACCTTAGTCTTGGACTTCCCAGCTTCCAGAATGGTGAGAAACAAACCTCTTTTGTTTAGGCCAGCAAGTCCTTTGCCTTTTATTATAACAATGTAAGCTAAGACATGAGAAAATCACAGTCCCGAATCTTGTGTTAATCTTCCACTGCCTTTTAAACTTTTAAAAAATTGTATACACATTTATAATCACTGATTTGTTGTTAAAGGAAGATAGTTGTGGCTAGGTACTAATAAGATGAAAAAAAAAGTTATCAAAAGTTGTATGATGAAATCAGAATAGCGACTTAATTTTGGTTCGATCAATTTGTGAACTCCAAATCTTCAATATTTGTTGGGATTTCTAACAACTCTTCACATAGTTACCTATAACATTAGTCCATAATTTCTATGGGCTCTTAATATATGATCTAAAACTAACAAACATAAATCATTTTTCTTTTCTCTTTTTCTTTCTTTCTTTTTAGTAAATTAACTTGGGCATTAAAAATCATAATTTCATGGGGTTGGGTTTGTGACTATGTGGTAGAGCGCTTGCCTAGCATGTGTGAAGCACTGGGTTCAATTCTCAGCACCACATATAAATAAATGAATAAAATAAAGGTCCATCAACAACTAATATATATATATATATACACACACACACACACACACACACATATATATAATTTAAACAATAAAATTTCATCAAAGAAACAAATGATAAAGGAATTTTGGTTGTTATTAAGATGGTTATCTATTCTTAAATACATATATTTGGTATATTATAATTCTAGCACTATAGCCGAGTCAAAACTGTCTTTGTAAAAAAAACAAAACAAAAACAAAACCGTCTTTGTTTCACAGATTCAATGTTCAGGAAATCTCTGACTTATAAAGTCTTTCTCCACCCACAGAGATGGTTTCCCAGTCTGAGCTGAACACATTTGCATCTATATTAACTGCTACTCATTTTCTATTTGTTTCTCAGGAAAGAACTAGTTTTTATTAGAATTCATTCTTCCTAAAGAAAAATATAAACATCTAAAATTTTGTTTTAGTTTAAATTTTGATTTAAAGTCAATACTGAGACTAGAATTTACTTCAATAATTGGGACTCATGTCTCCATTCATGTTGATGTGTTTTAGCAGACAGGTACATGATAAATACATCAATGTACAGAACCTGAGTGAGTTCCATACATGTATTTTTTATGAAAATACAGAATCATCTAGTAATATTATCACATGAGGGTAACCTAAGTATCACTCCAGTTAGAGTGCTTAAGAATCAGAATAAATTAAATAGTGCACTGTCACTTCAAACTTGAAAAGAGCCCACTTCTAGAAGGATGGTATAAATGTTCACTAGGTTGAGAAAACCAATATCTAAAGGAAAAAACTCTTAAGTGTGAAAGTACCAGGCAATAAAATCAAAGTATAAAAATAGGTCTATATAAGAAACAAATTACAGTTTTCTAAAAGGCAAATAGCCCAGTGGATAAATCGTTTTTGTTCTGTCTGCCCCTGTGTGAAGAGGCCAAAGAGATGACATGTCTTTAAATAAATCCAGAAACCTTTCTCATTTAAACTATCTTTGGTACTACATCTATTCTAGGCACTAAAATAGTGCCATGGCCTTAATTTTTTTTTTTTGCTCCTAACAATCAATATTGAGTTTCCTTTTAAAGCTAACATTTTAATTTTATCTCCTCCCCAGGCATAGGATTCAGCACAATTTTTAAGCCAGGCTGTATAATTTCAAAATGTTTTAAAGCAGACATTTTACCTCAACTCCTTGTTATTTCAGGGACACATTATCAAGAAATTATTATCTTTTCCACCATTCATTGTAACCACACATTACCTTAGAACATGTAAAAGGGTTAGAAATATATTACGGAGACTTGGGTTGAGAAAAAATTAAATAGAACTGTACATGCTTATTGACAATGTGAAGAATGAGCTTGTTTTGGAGATTTCACCTTTAAAACTTCTAAATTTCTATGTAAACGGATCTTTGCTCCTACACAACTTCCCACAAGAGAATATCTAAATAACTTGAACTTATTGGGCATCAACTTAAATAAGTTTTGTTCTAGAAAGAGTTTCTATACAGACCACTGGGGCGCACATTTCCTCTCCTGCCTCACTGGGTAAGCTTCTAAATTCTAAGACACCATGGAGAAAACCACTCTCTTATCTGGTGTGCCACAGACCAGTGCCATCAATTTAATTTGGTCTTTGCAGTTTTATTGTCACAGAAGTGCTGCCAAACTGCCTCTTCTTTTTTTACTTTTAATTTTAATCATAAATGAGTGTCAGAGATGGTTTTGGCCATAGATAATGTGTGAATGCTTCTTAGAATGAGTAATTTCCTTTGACACTGCAATTTAATTCCTTTCCTATTCAGCCAGGACCATGGAAAGTCCAATCAGATGACCCTGCTACCCTAGTAGAGAGGGGAAATTGCTTCTGTACCAGAAGCACTGTTGTAGACTCCTGACCTGGAGCAAGCGCGAGTTGGGCAAAGGATTCCGACTCTTCAGTAAGCTGAAGCTCGTGTTTTAGTGATAAGGTTAATGTGTCCTCCCTTTGTTAATTACACATTGTAAAAGCATGAAAAGACAGAATAAAATATCTATCTCCTTCCATTAAATCTATATATTTTAAGAGACGTACCATTTGTTTATTACATCCTCAAATTACTTGCATTATAAAATGACAAAACATTAACACATTTCTTCCTGATTTAAAACACCTTCTTGAAAATAAAGTATGACTCAAAAGACATTCTTCAGATTTCTCATTCATTTATATACTAAATGATCGTTTGAATACTCATTTTGTGATATGCTCTTACAGACACGGTGATACTAAAATGAATACGGCACAGTTCTTTCTGATGGTTTCCCGTGGAGAGAGAGACAGTAAACATACATACATACATAATGAGAATATGATACAAATTACAAGTTGTGCAAACCAAGAACTGTGGATAAAAAAATACATAGCTTACCAAAGAGCTGAACCCAAAAGAATCACTTGGAGTTTGCAAGTCAAAGAAATGAAAGACTTCCTGTCAGAAGGGTTAATAAGCACAGAGGTAGAGAGAAAGACAAACTCCAAGACAAGCCAGGATAGGTAATTTGAATTTGGAATCAAAAGCATTACAGGTGGAAGCTAATTCACCAGCAGTGAATCTTGTGAGAGTGAGAAGATAAGATTTGAAGCCCTGGAAAATATTACAAAATGAGCATCAGGTGAAGGACTAAAGGAGGAAAAGGAGGACACTGATGAGGAGCAGAAAGATTTATAGCAGTTAAAATTTCATATTCCTTTGATTTCCTAGGCTCTGTATTAAGATCTGGGGATCCAAGATCAAACACACCCCATGGTTCTGTGGAGGTGCTTTTAGCCAAGGTCAGAGACACAGTGTAGCAAGCATTATGATGACGGTAGTTTTGTGTGTGTACATCATTATGCTTAAGAGCAAGGCATTTGGAATCAGATGGTCCTGATTTTATCCTGACTTTGTCAGTTGTCATTAATTAATTGATTCTAATCTTAGGAAAATTCCTTAATTATTACTATGTCTCAATTTGTTTTTCTGTGAAGTGGGGTGCCTTCCTATAGGGTTGTTGCAAAGATGGAATCAAATCATCCAGGAGAAGCCTTAATACTTGGCACTCATCAATGCTCAGAAAGTGTTAGTTGTAAGCACACATATGCACAAGTCTCTAAGGGAACACAGAGGAGAATACATCTAAATTAGATGAAGTTTCAAGGAAGAAAGTGAACTATGATCTGAGTTTTGTGGGATGAGTAAGAATAAGTGCCACAAGGAAGTTGGCAGAAGAGCATTCTAGTAATTAGAACAGTATAATGAGATGGGAGAATAAGAAACAATCTTAACATAAGGGAAAGACGGCCATTGAAGAGCCAGAAGATGACAGCAGAGATGAGAGGCTGAACCATGTTCATGGTTAGGAGGTTGCACACTGAAATCAGAATATCTGGGTTCAATCTGTAGGTTGTCTGAATTACACACAATCTTTGTCTCAGTTGCCTTCTCTGAAAAAGAAGGATGGCAACATTTCCTCAGGGTAAATTATGAAATTACTTAGGACATTATCTGGCACATGGTAAATGCTATGCAATTATTCATAATGTTATTAAATTTCCAGGTGTATGGTGGAAAAAGTAACTTCTGCAAAAATTGTGAAGGAGTTTCTTATAGCCCCGAGTATTCTTTATCCATTTTTAATTAAGCCACTTAATTTGTATCACTGTGAGCTCCAAGTTAAGCATTGATCCCTGTACTATCAATTAATATCTCAGTGTTTGCATCAGACTAGATGCCAATAAAATGTTTTTGTTGACTGTATATTAAGAGGAGTCTTTTTGTTTGTTTGTTTGTTTTTTCTAGTGCTTGATCAAAGCCTGGGGCTCAAACCTCCTATATAAATTCTAATACTGAGTTACACCTCCCAACCTAAGAGGTGACTCAATTGTGTAAGTGAGAGCCCCCTTCAGGTTAGACAATTCCTATAATAATCATAGTAACAAACATATACATTATTTTTCTACATAGTGCAGGTTATTGGAAACAAAATGAATTGAAGTTTGAGAGTAATATTTTATAGCCCTAAAGTCTTTGATTCTATTTGTTTGTCCATTTGTGAATTATCTGGCTGAAGACTTCAGCAGACTCATAGAATTCATTGTGTACTCAAAGGAACCTCAGATGACTGGACCTGACCATTTAATTCAATCTAATGCTTGGAAAAACACTTTGAAGAACAGTGTATGCCAGCATATAAGATATGCAGCAACTCTGTTTAGCAATTTTTTGTTGTCTACCAAACCCTGTAGACTAAAAGGAATCTTAAAACAGATCTAGACAGTGGGATAACTTGGTGATTGAACTGGAAAGAAGACCATATAATAACAATCACAGAAACACATGAAAGACGTGGTGTCCTGGAGTATGAAAGAAAGGTGGTTTTTCTGGGGGAACTCATAATATTTTATGATGCAAACAAAAGCTCCTTAATCCTTTCCAGAGGAGGATTAAATCATCAAGAGAAGCTAGGTGAGTATGTCTTCTCTTCACTCATCTGGATTATAGCATTAACAAAATAAGCTGTGTTGACAACCATACATAGTTAGGACCAGCTGCAAATCACATTAACAGACCTCAGGGACCTGGGCAATGAGAGCAAAAAATTTACTAAGTAATTAAGAAATAACCTCAACTCAAATGAAAGATCAAGGAAATGGTCACAATTAACTGATTCCATCAGGACTTTTAGTCGTACCTTATTCTATATCTGGTTACTATCAGAAACTAGAAAACTATTCCTAATCAACACGAAGAGAAAAATGAAGGATTACAATGAGCTACTGTGACACTCTTCCCCTTTCTAATCCTTGATTAGTATCACAATCAGTCACATTCATATTTTTATCAGTATATTTAGAAAAAGCAGCATTATTATAGCTTGCACAAAAGGTTTTCAGAAATCCTGTTTTCAACGGTGCAGGCAAGAAAGGGAGGTGAAATAGGTTTGGAAGCGGCAGATTGGCATAGTGGAGGAGAATCTCTGACAAGGCCACTGAGCGTTAATCAGGAATGAAAAGAATGATAAAGTGAAGGTCATCACAGCAGGACTATGATAATAATCTCCCTTGTCTTACAAACAGCCACACTTAAAGCAGCCTTGCTCTTAAAACAGAGAATTGCTGAAGAGAAGAAAGTGTCAGGCAATATTGGGATCTAGATTCCAACTAATTTTGCTATTGATTGAACTAAAAGTTTTCCACTAAACATTGCAAGAATTGGTCAATTCCTGGAGGGAGAAATGTTCCCTTTATTAACACTGCAGTCCCAGTGTTTGGTATAGGAGTTTGACTATTAGTAGGTTTTAATAACTACAAAATGAACAAAGGAAGAAATACATTTCAAATTCAGTAAAAATGGAGAGAGATGGTGGAGGAAATGCATTAAATTTCTCTTTCCAAAATTTAGATTTAGAATAACTAGCAGTAGGAGAAATAGAGTAGGGAGAATGTGTGAGGGGTTGGTAGAATTATACATGCAAATTATATTTAATCCCCTGTTTGTTCCTCTGTACTTTGAAAGAAGTCTGCAGTTCTTTGTGCATCAAAATTTTGTTTCTCACACTAAATTGTGTGCTTTTGTGAACAAGAATCATGGTTTTGGTTTGGAAATGAGGGCTTGGCTTACACAGGCTTCATTTCTATATTCTGTGTTAGCCCTCACCTAAGGAATGACAACAGTGTGCTATAGTGAAATGACAAATGAGTCAGAAATTGTGACTGTAAAATCTAATGATTTTCAATAACTTGTTCAGTCTGAAATTTACAATTCCATTTATAAAATGGGATAATGATATTCAACATGATTTTTGTGTCCTGATCAGGTGAAACTATACACACAAACACACACACACACACATACACACACACACACACAAACATGCTTTTTTTTTTTTTGGTGTGGGAGATTGAACCCAGGGGTGCTTAACCACTGTGCCATATCTTCAGCCCTTTTTTAATTTTTAATTTTGAGACAGGGTCTTGCTAAGTTGCTTAGGGCCTCACTAAGTTGCTGAGGCTCACTTTGAATTTGTGATCCTCCTGCCTCATCTTCCTGAACCTCTGGTGTGCACACACCCAGCACACACCTCCATTTTTTAATGCAGAAGAAAAGAGCAAAAGCCATATGTTTATTTTCTTACCAGCATTCATAAGGCTTTGGGTTCAAATCTATTTAGTTTCATATTTTGGCTCTTCCATAGATGCAACCTAGAATGAGTAACTTACCCTCATTTCTAAAAGGAGGGATTTTTGATGGTGAGTCACAGTACATAGAAAATGTACTTTGAGTCAAGGAATATGCTAATCTCTTGACATAACCCTCTTGATCATCACCTTGGTCATCTTGCCTCCCCTTTTTTCCTGGAAACACTTCCCCTACTCTGCAGCTTTCCCTTTCTTCCTGACTGGCAACTCATTCCTCTAAGGTACTGACTGATAATCAATGTGTGATAATGACTTCAGGCAGAGGTGAGCAACCATTTTTTATAAGTGCCAATTCTGAGAAAATAAAAGTGTTAATAGGCCACATAAAAAAAAGAATACGGTAGAAGTCACATAACAGCCTACTACTTGTGGATGGCCCCATTTAAATATTAACAAACTACTTTGTTGTTTATTTTATTTAAACCTTTGGAGAAATATGTGTTTGTATAAGTTATCAATTCTATTTCTTTAAAAAATACTGTTTTATTATTATTATTGTAATGAGCATTGAACACAGGGCCTAGAGTATGCTAGGCAAGTGCTCTACCACTGAGCTATACATCCCTGACCTTTTTTTTTTTTTTTAATTAAAATTTAAATTTTAACTTGCTCAGGTTTGCCTTAAATTAGCAATCCTCTTGCCTCAGCATCCTGAGTAGCTGGGATTACAGGTGTGAATCACTGCGACTGGCCTAACATCAATTTTAATGGCTAGAAAATCATAACTGTAAAATAGATATTTCTTTTAAGTAACAAAATGGTAATATATGAATATATTTGGAAAAGTTTCAATATGGAAATCATTTTCTAATATTTTGTCATGAAATTAGAAAGACGTTTTAAAGTCATGAAACTAGCATGGTAGAAAGGTCTATTAAAATTAAATAATCAAACAATAACAACAAAAAAACCCAAAGAAATTGATTTATTAGTATTTAAATGGGGCTAACCATGAGTAGTGGGATGTTAGGTGACTTTTACTGTTTTTTTTTTTTTTTATTTGATCGTATTAAGAGTTTAATTGTTTTAAAATTGGCACTTATAAAAAGTGGTTGTTCACATCTACCTGAAGTCATTATAACTGACTATCAAGAGTTGTAGTACCAGCTAATAATAGTTTATATTTTGAGAGTTAATTTTATATCATAAATTGCAAAGGCACTTTGCAGGCATTATGTTACTGATATACACACAACAGCTGAGATATAGGTGTTGGACTTAGAGATGTGGAACCTAAGACCTGGGGAAGCTGAGCCACTTGCACAGACTCGTAGCTGGTGAGTGGTTGCCCAGTGAAACCCAGGCTGGCTGGTTTCAGAGCTTGGGCTCTTCTACATTATGCAGTTCTTGAGGTATTAGAAATGGCCCTGTTTTCACCTGCTTGGACGGCTGTAACAAAATACTGTAAACTGGATGGCTTATAAACAACAAGCATTTATTTCTCACAGTTCAGGAGTCTGGTAAGTTCAAGGTCAAGGCACAAGCAGATTTCATGTCTGGTCAGGGATTGCTCTCTGTGTCAACAGAGGCACCTTCTAACTGTGTTCCCACACAGCAGATAGGGGAAACCAACTCTCTCAGGTGGCTTTTATAAAAGCACTTTGCCCTTAAGACCCGATTACTTTGCAAAGGACCCCACCTCTTACTACTATCACTGTGGAATATTAGGTTTCAACATATGAATTCTGGGGGGACATTGATATTTTAACCATAGTGAGTGTAGGTCCATTACCTGTAATACCTTCAATCCTGTTGTTAAAAACTGGGTCTGGATGCTGAGATGGCAAGCAAACTCATCTCCTGGTAAGTGGGATGGCAGTTACAATTACAATATTGTATAATTTTTTAGAGACCAGAATCTAGTAAATGTAGTAAGGTTTTATTTTTCAATTTTTAATACATAAGTGGAGCTATTGAAATAATTTTATAGATTGGTTGCTTTGCAGTGCCAATTTTACCTCATTTCAGTAAAATATGTCTTTAATTGAAAAAGGGAAGATTGGACATTAGCACCGCTACCATCATACCATCAACCCTGCAGCATCATAATAATAATTTAATGATATCTTGCTGTAATCATTGAGTAATTATCATATATGAGGTGCTGAATTGGATTCTACATTCATGATCTTGTTCAGCACTTCCAAAACTTGTGAGGAGCAATTATTATCAATTCCATTCTACTGTCCAAAATTGAATCTCAGAGAGTTTGATCAACTCATCTGAGGTCTCATGTTTGCAAGGGGTAGAAGAGAGATTTGATAATGACTCTACCAAAAGTGGCTTCTGACATTCTCAAACTGTGCTTTCACTCCACTTTTGAGCAGGTCTTGCTCCTTTCACCTCTCTGACATTGTCTGGTAACAAAGACCCTCCCTGGATCACTGGGCACCAGCTGTGCCGATCTTCTTGATTTACTCTCTGTGCTTTCTCTTGCAGTTTTTCTGAGTAGGAATGTTCCTTCCTGAGGTTTTCCTTTGCCCATTCCTTATCCCAGCTGCATGCTGCCTCCTCAGAGAGGCCCTCCTGATCTCTTGAAATAGCCCTCTCTCTTTGTCACATTATCCTATAAAGCTGTCTTCTAAGCACCGGCCAGTCAATAGAACAGTTGTGTTTATTTGTTTGCTTGTTCATTGCATGTCTGCCCTAACTAGAATGTCTATTAGAGCAACGTACTGTTCACTGCCCTATAATAAAGGGACAGTAGTGGAATGAATGCTGGAAGACCATGTCATTGATGGGTCTTCCTGACTGTAGTCCTGACTATCTCACCTCACACTTATTGCAAGCCATTGTGGGTAAGGCCAGCAACTAGCCACCCTCTGCATGTGATTCACAAGGGAAGAAATAAAGACTTTAGTCACTTGCCTACTTACACAGATAATGAATGGTAAGCTGAAGTAAGGACATGGACTGATTCCAGGGCTGAATATCTAATCATTCTGCTTTTATTTGGGGATAAAGATGCCATTGGAATAGGAAATATTGAAAACTCCTATCCAAAGCTACATTACTTACATAGGGTTCCAGGACATGAGGTAGAAAGACTCCTGAAGTTTTGAAGTTAAAACAACCCAAGGCAATGAACAACCATATAACAATACTTTATTTATCACTTTCCATTAGATTTGGAAGTGAATTTTTTTTGTTGTTGTTGTTGTTGGAGAATTCAGCTAAGATGGAAATGAGATACCCAGGATAAAGGGAGCTAAAGGACTGAGCTTTAAGACTGGACCAAGGGCTGGGGATGTAGCTCAGTGGTAGAACACTTGACTATCATTCACCAGGCTGGGTTTAATCCCCAGTACCATCTAAAAAAAACAAATAAATAAAGAGAATGAATGAAAAAAGGTATCTCTGGCATTTCTATACTTTTTTTTAGTCTACTTGCTCTAAATAGGAGAGTAGATTCAGGAAGTCCAGACTGGCAATAAAAATTATGAATTTGGGCTATTTTCTTTGGGTCCTTCTGTGCAGTAGTTGGATAGTGGTAGATGCAGAACAAAGAGCCAACACAAGCACCTTTGAAAGGATTTCTTCCCAAACCCTCACTTTACAACACTGTGAACATCATCTACAAGGTCTAGGGAGGCCTCATGTCTTGCCAGACAAGATGAGAGTACAGTTCCCATCAGAAGGTTTCTCTTAATTCTCAAACCACTAGTCTTTCTAGTGTATGAAGTCTAAGTTCATGTCAACATAAAATATTGCCATACCATGATGATATATTTTTCTGAGGGAAAAATACAACAAAACTATAGACATAGTTTTAAACATGAAAAAATAAATCCACAAAAACTCCTGAACTCAGGTGTTTTCAGACTTTATAAGAAATTCCACCTCTTTCCTTTTTTAAAAAATCAACTCCCTTGCTTTGATGTATTACTGGAGAAAATAAGGTGAAAGGCGCATATGTTATGGGTGTTTGGTTCAATTTCATATAAAAGTATTATCGTTACACATTTGAATGTTTCCTCAGAGGAGTCCAATGTTTTGGGTGCATTTCAAGCTTGTGTACATTTCAAAAGCTATGTAATCATTCAGGTAGGGGCAAACAAGAACATTTACCTGGGATTAAATTGTATTTTCATAAGGCGGTTTTAACTTGGTGTTTCTAAAACTCTTGAAACATGGCTATCACTAAATCTGATGAAAGTAAATTCATTTGCCCCTATAAGATATTTACTCAAATTGATTGGTTTATGAAAGACTTTATGAAAATCCTTAAATTTTTAATTTTAAAATCTCTGCAAGAGCTTATAGTTATTTATATTTATGATTATTGTAATATTTCTTTTACCGACTCAATTTCCTGATAATAAAATGAACTCTTGTAATCAGGGTAGAGAGTATGTATTCTACAGGGGGGTAGGGGGTGTGTGAGAGTGGGAATGCAGGGGTTGGGAGTGGGGATGAGTTTGTATTTGTAGGAGTACAAGTTCTAGAACCTGAATGCCTGTATTTATTTTGGCAGTTCCCATGATGGTTCAGAATGCAAAATCTATGTTGCAACTTTGTATTTCAATTAAAGGCATAGAGTTGGATCATAATTATTTTCTTCCTGGAAAGCTACTTCCACGACATCTATTGCAGTAAGCATTATGTGGATTGAGAATCTACTTGTTACATCGAAGCATCAAGTACATCTTGGGTCCATGGAACAACTTTGCATTGCTGTGTGTATATGGATAAAATATAGATTGAATTTGTACCTAAGTCAACAGATACAACTTAACTGACATAAAGGACTTAATTTTTGTGCTTTCTAGAATTAAATGTGCTTGTTTAACTTATATTTCAACTCCCTTTCTAATCAATTGGTGGATTTACTCTGATTAAAATGTTCTCTTATAATCTTCAGGGAAGTGATATTAGATTTTACATCATAATGCATACTAAGCACTCACAGTTTTATCATTTTTTTTTAATGTTTGGTAAATGTCAATAAATCTATGGCATGTAAAAGGGCACTGCTAACATGGCAGCTATTTGATTTCCATACTTTGTCAAATATATGTACCTCTTAATTCAATAATCCGTAAAGGCAATGCACAATGTGGTTTCCCATTCATGATGCCTGACCTTTCCTTAATGTCAAACATCATTGTCGACTAACAGGGGAATAAAGTATATTATTTATATAAAGCTAATAATTATTTGGGGAAAATAAATATAGAGGCAGTAATCATGAAAAAGATGAGCACTTATTCATTGTTTTATTATACCTGTGAGTTGATATAATATTGTGTCTATTTCTACTGTTTGGATACCTGGTCCCAAAATATAAAGGAAAAACAACCTATCTCAAGGAGTTAAAATTTACCTAATCATTACTTCAGAGCCAAAACCCTGCCATGACTTATTTCCAAAGCCATCCATTTTACTTGTAAATGTGAAATTTTTCTCTAAGCTAATCATTGTCTTCAGTAGTCATGCATGTTTCTTATTCGGGGAAGTTCCATTCCATCTTACTTAAAACAACAGCAACAACAACAGCTAACTGGAATTTGAGTATAGGGAAGTAAAGGAACCTAAAAGTAAGAAGTCCTTTCCTTTTCATCAGCTTGACACTCTGGTTTGATATAGATGTAAAGTGTAACACTGATTATCATCAAATATTTTTTGAAAACATATGATATACCAGGCACAGTGCCAGGCACTATGGGGCATGCAAATATGTTAAAGAAATGGTTCCAGAAATCATGGATTTTATGATTCAGTCGTGCATGTACTTATCAACCAACTTAATCTGTTGTTAAACTTTAAAATGTTAACAATGGCAATTATTACTATGTGTTCTGAGTTCCTCAAAAATACCCTTTGAGCTGTGCTTACATGTTTTCTCCAATGCACATAGCAGGTGTCAATAAATGCAAACCTTAAACACTTTTTTTGCACTTCTACAAGGTGCAGATGTCACCCTCCAAAGGTGTGAAACAGTTCTTTCCAGGACATGATTAGAATACATTTGTTGTTGACTGATGCATCTGTTGGCAGCTGGTAGGAATGGTGATTAGGTATGCCATGTGTTAACAGCTTTTGTGTACTTAGCTCAGAATGGCATGGAATAAAAGGAATGAACCATTAATTTGACTAAATTTTAAAGATATTCCAATTTAAAATAATAATCCTGATCTACCAATATCTAAATTCTCCAGGTATCTAAACCTATAGTACACTTTGATCAAGTAAGGTAATTTAGATATTTTTGAATTGTAGTTAAATTGAATTTTCATTGTATATATGTTCACAACACCAGAAAAATCCCCAAGGAAATGTGCATACATGTAATATATGTGTGACCTCCGTTTTCTTAAATTGTATATGCCCCTTAGATGTCAAGGATCAGGTAGTACATCATCTGTGTTTCTTTCAATGACATGTGACAATTTTAGAAATCTGTTTGCATTAATCCCCATTGGGTCAGTATTTGAGATTATCTCTTGACCCCATTTTTCTGTAAAACATGAACATATTTCAGATATTTTGGGGCATCCTCATCATGAGGATTAGGTATTAGGTATAAGCATGTCATAGCTTAATAGACATTAATCTCATGATGTTCCATTTGATTAGTATATGGCACATACCAGCTAGAAACAAAAAGCCTCTTGAGTGATCGAAAATATTATTATTTATATTTAAGAGTAGTTTAATAAAAAATGTAATCAAAATTTTATTTCTATTTTACCTTGACTCAAATTTAAACTGATCATCAGAAACACTCAAAGGAAAAGAAGGATATCCGCACCAGCAGACTTGTCAAATAACAATTAATCTGTAAAAATCACAATTATGAGAGCAATACATTAAGGTACTGGTAACTTCAGTGTTTCAGGTGATGCAGAATCGAAACATTTTATGATGTGAAACCAGTAATTTTTGTCTCTGGTTCTCTTAAGTTTTAAAAATGACAGTTGCTTAAATTTTAGACACTTACCATTGCAAAGATTCAGAAGTAAAAAATACATCGGCACCTAAAAAAACAGTTGTGCTTTGGGACGTTTTGATTAAATCAAATTATTTGAAAATTGCACTTTATATTTAGGGCTTTCACTTCTAAGACATAAGACTGCTCAGGCAACATATAAAATCAAAAGGATCTTAGCTAATGATGTCTCCAACTAGCTTTTGGAGAAATTGTTGGTATTAGATGAGAGATCCTCTATATAAGGAGCAGATTAAAAAGTTGTACAGCAGAGATTATTACTTGTCCTCATAATATGTATAGTATTTTACTTCTCTGTCTTGTTAAAAACAGTAATAGATCTGTCTAAACAACTATCTCTTAACCTCCCTTCAGAATAGGTGTGGATATGAGAAATAATCTGAGTCTTTGGGTATATACAGGAGCGAATATTCTGAGAGTGTGTAGTAGGATGACTGTGAAAGTCCTTTCCTTTTTCCTTTTCATTGTTTGTCAAAATGAACATAATGGCTAGAGCTTTATGCTATCTTGCAAACAAGAGGCAACCTCAAAGAATGGAAGCCCTGCCTATCTGGTGGCAGAGTAGAAAGACAACAGAGACGCAGACAGCTCATAATTATGGAGCTGCTATATTAGTCCAGGATAGATTATCACAACACACCTTTTGCATGAAAGAAAAATACACTAATTGGTTAAAGCTACTGTTAATTCGGTTTTACACTAAAAGCAGATAAACTCAATTCTACAAAAATGGACAGACCCTGTGTAGATCATATAAAATATCCTTTATGAGCAAATAACAAAGGAAATGAAAAGCTCTCTTAAATAATCCAGGTAAAGGGCAGACTGTAAAATATAATTAAGTACTTCTATGCCCTTTGATGCTTTGAGTGAATGCCGGGTCAAATAACATTTTTCCGAGTGTGGGTGGGTAGAGTGGCTAGAGGTAGCTGATGGTTATTGTAGGCGGATAAAAATATTGGAACTGGTAATCCTTACACAGGATGGTTGGCCATGTTATAAGTAACTGAGTAGTGTCCTCTGCATGCTCTCTTTAACTGAGTGGAGAGGCACTGCTTATCTTGGCTAACTAAATTATCTTTTTAAGGTATGCCTATTCAGTACAGGATAATTTGTTAAATTATTTTCAGAAAACTGCCAATCTAGTCTTAAGGGTTATGTTTTATTTATTTATTTATTTATTTGTGGTGCTGGGGGTTGAACCCAGGGTCTTGTACATGCAAGGCAAGCACTCTACCAACTAAGCTATATCCCCAATCCCACACACTTTATCATTTTTAATGGACATTAAAATGAACACTTTTACAAATGAGATTGAGACGGATAGTGCTGTATTGATAGAATTTTTATGGTGTCAGTGAAAATCTTGCAGTTTGACTCCCTCAAAAATTTCTCCTTCCAATGAAAATTTTAAATTCACTGCAGCTATGGTTTGGATTTGATTCATCTCTCAAAGACCTCTGTGCTGGAAGTTTGGTTCCCTACATGATGGTGCCAGGAGATGGTGGAATTTACCAGTTGGGGCCTAGTGGGAGGTGATCAGGTCATGCGGCACTATGGAAGGGATTCATGTCTGTCTCTGGGAGTTCGGTCTCTGGAGACTGAATTAGTTACCACCAGAGCAAGTTGTCATACAGCACCCTGCCCCACATGTTTGGCTCTTCTGCGGGTGTTCTTCCCCCACTTTCATATGTGTTCCTACTCTATGATGTCATCTGTCATATTATAGTATGGCATGAAGACCTTACCCGATGTGGCCACTCAACCTTGGACTTTCTCCCAAACTGTGAGACTTTCTTATAAAGTCTCAGGTATTTTGTTATAGTAACACAGAATAGACAAACACAACTATTCTCTGGATTAAGATTATAGCTATTGAAGAGTAAATTATCAAGTGTGGGGGGGGGGGTTGGTAGGGATTCCTGCCCTTTGTAGCTTACTATAAAGAAACAGTGATCCCCAGGCTCTTCTGAAAAGAAACAGATTTACTTTTGTGACATTCTATAAATGCTCCTTACTATACATTGAATGAATGGTAGCAGTCTTGTTTTTCTCTGGGATACTACTTTCTAAAAATATATCTATATATATATTTTGTTGTTGTTGTTCCCAAAGTCCATAGGTTGTTTCAATGAAGTGATTTTCACCATGATGGTGCAAAGTTGGAGGAGCACTGTCAAACCACTTCCTTGGGTTACTCAAACCTGACACTGAGCGAGATAATAGCCTGAGAAGCAACTAATGGGCCTTGTCCACAGTACTGAGATCATGTATCAGAATGACCCACACATTTTAAACAGTCTTTAGTATTGATTCGCAACTCTTTCAAAGTTTAAAGTAGGGCTAAGTTGTATACAAGAGCGAAGTCATAGAACAATGATCGTGTAACGTACAGAGGGCATGACATTTGATTATATCTAAGCTTCTTCAAATGCCAAGAGGAATCTGGAGAAAGATATTTGATATTGACTTTTAAAAGGTCCACAAAGATAAAATTAATAAATCTTATTAAAGTTTATTTTAGGGATATTGATTTTAAAGTTGAAATGCACCCACAAAGAAAGTCCCATGATAAAGGCTAATGTGTAAATTCCTTTAAAACCCATAGTTACTGTAATTATATGGAGCATTTTACAAGCAACTAGGGACTGCTTTGAATAGATGACTGAAATTTAATCAGTTTCTGGCACAGACTGCCTTTCTTTCCCACCTCGAATTTCCAAAGCACGATTTCTAGGGCAGACCTGTTCAGATAGAGAACCTTTATTATCACATTTGATCTGTCTTTGAGCACTTTCCAAAGGAAGGGCTTCCGCGGATCTCCTAGAAGATGAAGGAACAGGATGGTTTTTCTGAATAGCACGTGTCGTGTCCTTTCTCCCGTCCCATTCCATTCTCAGCAAACTTAATTCAGCTGTACAGCCTGGATTTTATGATCCCATGGAGCATCATGTATGAAATGCATAAAACATTGGTGTGCTAATGTTGCCACCAGAGACTTATCAGATAAAGAAGTAAGCATGTACTTTGTACTCTTAGGACATAAGTGTGTGCCCTGAACCTCTTTAAAAACAACTCGTTTCATTTCTAAGCATTTTGGGTTTTATTGGTATTAAGTGGCCTAGGCCTGCCGGTCTGCTAGAAGGAAATCTAAGTTTGATGTGGTTTTTAAAGCAAGGAGGAAGTGGAAAAATAATCACAAATGATAAATGTGGAAATTAAGCTACCTCTAGAGTTTATGTTTTACAAGTTCAAAATCGATCAGTTTATCTCCCAGCTGATTTAAAACATATCTGATTATTTCTGATGATTCGAGATGTAATCATCTGAAAGTCTAAAAAAGAATTCTTGGATTCGCTTTTATTAAAGCCTTAGGAACTGAAGATGTAACTGTCTGGATTGATTACAATATTTTTGTTGTAGAGAAAAATAACATCTCTGAATAACGGCTTGTTGTTCACATCTTCATTACGGTGCATAATTTATTTCTGTCCCTGAAGCAGATTAATGTGGTTTTTTTTCTTCTTTTATATTGTAGTTCACCTAAACTTAGATTCTTTGAACATAGCTGCACTGCAGTGCGACATCTGAGTCCTAGAGATCAATTGATAGTTGTTAAAGATCATGAAGAATGGCCCATTAAAACAGTTAGTATATGACAAATAACAACGTTTGTGTTTAGTGTGGAAATTCATCAACTAGACAGAGCACTTATTCCTGAGACCTGAATGAAAGTCTACTTGAACCAACTTATTAATCAGTCAGTGCCCCAGTCTTAACAGACTGTCTTATTAAAGAGCTCTAGATATATTAAAATTGAACTCTAATGTGATAGGTACTATCCTGGAATCACAATCACAAAGTACACAATTACTACTAAAGACTGAAGTCTATGGAAAGAAAAAATAAATCTTTTAAAAAAAATTTTTTTTTAAAGGACTGGATGCTTTGCCTGAAATCTCTGGCTCTGATTAAGCAGTGTCTGTTGTGTAGTGTCTGATTATATGGCTAATTCTTTCTCCCACTCTCCATAACATGTATTGACACACTTTTATATTCTTTATAGACCACGCTAAAGAATTTTCTTAAATTTGCAAAGCCTTTTTAGGGGGGAAAATGGAGCATTACCAATGAAGGAAAAGAACAAACAATTGTTTGGGCTGGCAAATGGTATGAATTCTCAGATCCTTGCCTAGAAGAAATCATTACAGTTTCTCATCCCCAGTAGAGTCTGTGAGGGTCCAGGCCCTTAAGAGCTGAGTCATAGGAATGAGCAAGGATGATAACTGAGCTGAACATCATCTCAAATGCCAATGCCAATCAGTGAGTATTGATTGTCTGGGAGTGCTGGATTGAGAAGGATGCTTGAGGCTAAGTTTAAGCAAAACAAGAAAGCCAGCCATAGTAAATTAGCAACTTTTGCATGGGGTGTTTAGAATCATATTGGAAGAGAACACTTGGCTTGGAACTTTGGTGCCCACTTCCGCTAGTGTTGGGTTGACCTTCCCTCACCTGGGAGGGAAAGTGTGCATGCTTCAGAAAAGAGCCAATAGTTGCTTGGTGCAGTCAATAACCTTCCAGTAGAAAGGTGATAGGTACATGCCCAGAAGCGATCAGCAATTAAATGGTTTAGCAAACACCTGCAGCCACCTAAGTGAAAATCTTTTTTGTTTTCTCTCCAAAGTCTTAAACTGGTATCTGGAATTAAACACAACAGTGTTGAAATAACGATAATGTTGAAGGGAAGTACAGTCTTCCACAGAATATAGCCTCTTTTTTTTTTTTAAATGCTGGAGATTGAATCCAAGGGCGCTTTACCTCTGAGCTACATCCCCAGCTGTTTTTATTTTATTTTTTTTAAAATTTTGAGACAGGGTCTCAACAAGTTGTGTAGGGCCTTGCTAAATTGCTGAGGTTGTCCTTGAACTTGGAATCCTCCTACATTGGCTTCCTGAGTTGTTGGGATTACAGGTATGTACCACTGTGGCTGGCCAGAGTACAGATCAGACATCTTTTATAATATATATATATATATATATATATATATATCGGTTAGACTTGTCTCTGAGCAGAACTCTCTTCTAGGAGGGAAAACTTATCTTCTGCCAAAGTAGTACTTTGGAGAGTATAGTTTTTAAAGCTGTTTCTCTCATTGATTGAAGGTGACTTTGGAAATTTGACATTTGTGTTGTTGTATCTGCTTTCTTGAAGGGCACAGAACAATTGTGCTCTCTTCTGACAATTCACCAAACATTCATCCAAATCATATGAACCTTGTCTTTACAGACCTCCCTACCCAAATGATCCAATTTCTCAAACTTATTGCAGCCAAAACAAGACTTTTCAACTTCTGCCTTAGAACTTCTTAAACTACCACCACCTCCAGAAATAGTTCATCTGGTCATTCCTATCAGAAAATGGGGGTCTCTGCTTGGCATCACATTTCCTTTTCCACTATCATCATCCAATACAATTCAATACATCATCAACTTTTTTTTTTCATTTTCTCTGTTTATCTCATGTATAAACACGGTGCTTGCTACAAAGTGTCAATAAATATCTGCTAAAAGATATCCATAGTGATCCTTATCAATGTTCATTGTATCTACTCTTAGTCTTTTTTTTCTGTACAAATAATTTGATTCATTTTCTATTCTTTTTAAAATTATCATTAGACCTTTATAATTACACATAGAAGTTGGGTTCATCCTGACAAACACACGTGCAAGGAAGTAGATTTCAGTTCATGATCTCCCCCGTTCCCTCTCCTTTTCTATTCTTGATGGGACGTGGTTTTTAAATCCCTCTCCAAGTTGGCCCCATATTTTTTGACATATTGTATTTTTCAATGTTCTTTAAATGTAAAAGACTAATTGCAATATGCCAGATGAGATATAATAATTGGAGAATGTAATGGAACCATTCTTTCCATTGTCCTTTTTGTAATGTCTATTAATTTAGCCTGAGGTGGTAGTATTCTTTTTAGCCCTCATATCTCACCAGTGGTGCATATTAAACTTATGATTAACTAAAAGCCCATAAATCTTTATCTCCCAAACTGAAGTTCCTTGCAAGGATCCCCATTTAAATTTGAACATTTCATATTTTTAATTGATGTACAGAATTATGAACTTATGTTCTAGATTAGACTCAATGCTAGTTGTCATTTGTGGTATTGATAACCTTTTCCAGGTTGTTTCGTGTATAATTTATTATTTACTTTGTTCTTTGCTTTGTTCACGTTGAATGACAAAAGGCAATGGTCAAAGACAGAAATTTGTACTTCATATCAAGGTAGGAGCCAAAGATCCACACTCATTCGCTCATATCATACATATATACAAATACATTCATAATATACATATAAATTTAAATAAGCTTAAGTGCTTCTTTTTATTATTTCAGCATTTGCTTTTTAAATATGTTGGTGAAAGAGTGGTAGTCTATCAAAATGTATACCCAAAGCACTTTGTTTTCTTGAATTTTAAATTAAGTTTTATGCTTCAATTATTTCCCAATTATTTAAAATTTTATTTAAAAATAAATGTTAAAATTACTGAAGTCTTGTAGTAACTGTTTTATGAATTTCAGTTCTTTATGTTCACATAAAGATAAAAGGAACAGTGTAAAAAATTGGCCCAGAAGGTCCAGAAGACAAAATGGTTCATGGGTCTTATGTTTTTCTACAATTTTTGCTTAATCTAAGAAATAAAATTAATGAATGCAATAAAAATTCATGATAATTTGACTTGTGATTATTTTAGCATTTATATAACTATGCACTAGAAACCTTATAATCCCAGTTTTATTCAGAAAGCAATTTTTTTGAGCATTTTTGAAATATTTCCATTGAAAGTACGACAATTGATGTAAAGGAAGTCCTGGAAAAATTCACCTGCCTGCTTATTATTCAACTGGCAGATGTATTTCTATAATCTGGTTCTATTCTTATTTTTTTTTGAGGGGGGGGTACTGGGGATTGAACTCAGGAGCACTTGAGTACAGAGCCATTTCCCCAGACTTATTTTGTATTTTTGTTTAGAGATAGGGTCTCACTGAGTTGCTTAGTGCCTCGATTTTGCTGAGGCTGGCTTTGAACTTGAAATCTTCCTGCCTCAACCCCTGAGGCTGCTAGGATTACAGGTGTGCACCACCATGCCTGACTGGTTGTGTTCTTGACCGTATTCATAACTTAAAACAAGAAAGTCAAGAAAACAAAGTATAAAAGTAACAGGGATTTCATGAAATGCATTCATGTTCTTTAAAAGTTGAGAGTGGTATTTTCTATTTTAATGTAAATGTAATATTTAGTGTTTTAAATGCAGGCAATCACTAGTATTTGGATAATTTGATGGGATAAATGTGAAAATACGCTTTATTTACCTATATGTATATATTAATGATACGTTCACAAAGTATCTTCATTAAAAGGTATACCTTATTGAAATTACATGGATATATATGTATATACACATACATATATACACACATACACAATGTTTTACAAACACATAATTAAGTTTTAAAACATATTCAGTTATATAGATATAAAAAATACATAGGCATACCCCTAAATATGCAGGCAGGCCCCTTACTTACAAATGACAGTGTTTTGAAACATTTTTTGGATGTTTCATGATCATCTAGTCTTCAGGTCAACTACTGCACTTTATTTATTTAATCTACAATGCCTGAAAGAGTATCTCAAGTGCTATTTAATCAAAATTCAAACACCCTGTACAGTGTTGTTTCTAGAGATGAACTTGACTTCACTCAAGAACAAATTTTAATAAAATGGTTTTTATATCATTACAAATCTTGCTAGATGTTAGCAATACAAAGTACAATTCCCAGGAGATTTATAGTCTAGTATGGGATGTAGAAAAATAGCCCACTCTTTAGAGCTCAAAGATACAGTGATGTGGTAAGATGAAGGAGTGCTCTCATAGTCAGATCACACATCCAATGAGCTTTCCTGCATAGGGGATGAGTGCCCAGAGAGTTCTGAGGGATGAAGAGAAGGTAGCCTGATACAAGATGGGATGATGTGGTGTTAGGAGTGGGAAAAGAGGTACTATAGAGTTGAGGCAGAGAAGGAAGAAACACCTGTTTCCTTCCTATAAGAGAGAATTTTTTGTACTCAGTACTGCTGACATTTTGGATGAGAAAAATCTTTGTTGTAGCATTTTAGAATATTTAACAGCTTGTCTACTCTGTACCCACTAAACAATGATATGAGCATCCCCCATCCCCAACTCAAACCAAAAATGTCTCTAAACACTACCAAATGTCCCGTGGGAAGCAAAATCATCCCTAGTTGAGAACCTCTGCTGTGAGCCAAAAGAAAGATAAATATCACTGGACACAGAAATAATATAGTAACTGCACATTAACAACAACAAAAAAGGCAGAATATATTTGGACTTTCCCAGTATTGCTCTTTAGATGCCTTGTGGGGTGCGGGAGAGAGACATATGTAGTTTTCTTATGTACTCCTCAACTATCTGGGAGCTAGTGTTTATGATTCAGGGATTGCCTATTCAAGGTATGAGTACAGGCACGCGCGCTTGTGCGTGCACACACACACCCACACACACACATACACACACACACACTGCAGAAACATAAATCAGAATGCCTCTGATTCAGCCATGATGTTTCATGATCATCTAGCTTTCATCCCTATGTCTTGTCAGAAAAAAAATTTAATAAACTTACCAGAATACAATATATGTCTTCTGGCAGAAATAAAATTTGAATCAGTTTCACAAGTGCCATGATACTGCATGAATTCCAAGAGCCTCCTTAAAGAGGGAACATCTGTTTAGTGGAGTTTCATTATTTTTCACTTTAAAGAAAGAATAAGCTATGAAAATCATAAAATATGATTGGCTTAAAAGACAATATATCCAACTTTAATCATTTTCTAAATCCAAAGATATTTTTAGATGAAAGCAAAGGAGGTCATTTCTAAATCATTTGTGAAACTTAAGCCTACCCAGAGGAAAGGTAATTTTGTTTGATCCTGAACATCAAGTGAATTTGTTCACCAAACCATTTACTCCAAAAGGTAATTAAAATAATGTAAAATTGATCCAGTATATGTTTAACAAAATTAACTAATTATAATCTACTTAAACCATTTAACCTTTATAGTTCCTTTTAAAATGTTTGATTTTCTTTAGAAAAATAAACCATCTATGTTAAGAAGGTGATGCCTCTTTGTGTACCTTTTTTTGTTGTTGTTGAGGAGTGGGTGGTTGATCCTATGCTAAGATTTCAGCAAACAGTGAACAAACAACTAAAAGGAGAAAGTAAGATTCTTTCTTTAGAAAAAAACATTTGTATAGATAAAAAGAAATATCAGAAGACGAGGAAACCAGAATCTTCACATTTTGATATTAACAGTATAATAATGGTTACAATAAATATTGATGTTAATATGTTGGTACTTACACTCAATCTCCAAACACAAATTAAAGGTGTAATAATTATCTTCCTTCAGGTATTCAAATTGATTTATGGACAAAATAAATATATACTGATATTTGTTTATTTTCAATTTATTCAAATCATTGTCAAACATATCTTTAAAAATGAGAAAAATGGAAAAAGCCTAATTTTCTGTTACTAGCTACATTTATTTTAGACATATGCATTCTAATCACAGACAAAAATACGGAGGAGATGTCAAAATTCTGAAGGGTTTACAGGAGCTCATAAGTGTCCATGAGAGGTATAAAATGGTTATATATGAAAAGAAATTTGCTGTGACAGCTTCATTCTTTAAAGAACGAAAGAACTAGAAACTACCTTAGGGGGAAAAAAAATGGTAAAAGTAACCAATGGTCCTTAGGGACTTACTAATCCACATCTGTCTATTATTAATTCATTATAACTTACTACTTTATTTTGGAGATAAAATTGTCACTTATGTCATTCCTAAAACCATATGACATTATAAAAGACACCCAGTGGTAAAAGTATTAACTGAAGAAACTGTCAGTGCTACCTTGAGACAAACATCTTAAACATGGGGGAAAAAATAATTGTGAACATGATTTTTTATTATAATCTTTGCGAGTCACCCATTATACTGAGGTTAATTTGTTGACTCATGATTCCCACTTATCCAATGATATTGAATCACAAGAACAAACCTCTACATCTAATCAGGTTTTTTATTATTATTATTGAATTGTGACCTTTAATCCACCTTCGTCTTGATTATGAATGACAGTGACCTTTACCTAATTTAAAGCAGACACTCTGATGCAAAATTATGCAAACTACACATGTAAATTCTGAATCAAACTAAAGACGTGCATAATCTACTGGCGAGAAATTATTTCAGAAGACATTTATATTAAGGCCGAGTGAGGTATTTGAGAGTAAGTGAATTAGTCGGCATATGAATGGTTGGTCAGAAGAGTTGCAAAAATCAAATGCTGTTTATATTTTCTCAGCTTCTATTTAGAAAACTGAAATGTCAATATACATATCAATTTTTATTATTCTACTCAGCATTTTATGGTATCCAGGAAATGATCACAATGTAATAAAGTCAGATAAAATTATTTTTCAGAGGAGTTGGCAAACTGTGCCTGAATATTCAATTCATTTTCATTTTGAAGCATTTTTCTGCCATGCAGAAACCTGGTGAAATTCATCCCCGGCGCATGTGGCATGTTGACTTTCTGATACTGTTTTATCTCATTAAAGAGGAACTTGGTGCCCAATAGCAGCTGGCAGTCAGCAGTGTTTCTAGAGTATATTTAGAAACTACTATCTCAAGGAAAAGAGTTAAAAGAATAAAATAAACATGTTTGCATGGAGAAGTAGATGAACATGTTGTACTGGCCCCAGCTCTCTGGATTTCCCTTTTTTCACTGGTTCTTTTCTTTTTCTGTAGATTATATAAATGGTTCTGCATCGACATTACTTAGGACAAACCGAGTCCTGAGACCAATCTAAAGTGCAGCCTAGTCCTAAAACCCACCCTCCCCTTCTCTTCCACCATCCCATCTTACAGAACTGTTCATGTGAACAAGATCTTGACAAAAATGTCAGACTATAAGTATGCCATATGTATTTAAAACATAGGTTCCTCAATCTGCATTGTACTACATATTTCCTATGTGCATGTATATATGATAGATTGTGTCACACCAGGAAGTCATTGAGGGCATTTCACTGTCAGAACCTCACCAAACAGTACCTGACACAAGCATGTACTTTCATGATTAGCATCAGGGGGTTGTCAGATTGCTATATCTGAAATAAACAGATTTATCCTGACAGATAATCAGCGTTTTGCACTGCCTAATACATGTTTATCTTCCACTATCGACATAATTACACTAAAAGTGCACTTAATATAATCTTTCATAGAAAATTAAACAGATTTTAATGATATACTTCTAATAGATTGAGGACAGAGTTTGAGGGAGTGAAACATCAATAGTAGATGTTTGGGGAGAACACATACATGAAGCAATGACGAGGGGATCAATGAGCATCAGAAAAAAATCAATGGCAGTCTGTGTTTAAGGAATTCATTTACATAGTTTCCAAAGAAATCAGAAAAATCCTACAAAGCTGTGCAACGTCCCCCTGGTTTTCCCTGTCCTGATGCTTCTTTTCTTCTGACATGTGCTCTGAGCTCAACTTACACACACACAGAAAGCTAAAAGAAGAGCCCTCTCACAATGACTTTTATATTTGGCTAAGCCGTAGTCAATTCTTTCAAAAGTTGTCAATCTGGCTTTTGAACTCAGGCCCTGGAAGCTCATCACGGCCACAGTGACCACCTCAAAAAAGGAAATTTAGCAGCTCTAGCCCCAGCACCTGTCATCCCAGTGCCTAGGAAAAGGGACAGCCATGCTATTTTTTAAAATGTAGAAATTACCACAGGCTGGTCCATAGGCATCAGACCTTAACGAAATTAAATTAGGATCAGATCAGAGAAGCACAGTTAGGTGAACATATTAATTTTAATTGAAATTATGATATGATCTCCACCGTAAGTTTTTTTTTTTTTTTTCGTGTGGAACTGAGGAATGAACCCAGGGTCTTGCACTGCTAGGCAAGTGCTCTACTGCTATGGTACTCCCCACCCAGAAGCCTCTTTCTTGAAGGATCTCTAATCATGGTCATGATCTGCCTCACTGTCTATGAGAAGACATAAGTATTTTGTCTGACTATCCTCAGATTCTATGATAGTAACCTGTTAGAAACAGAGCTTTTTTTGTCCCATAATTTTTTTTTCAAGCCACAAAATAAAAATGAAGCCAATAAACATCTAAATTCATATGCCTGTGAGTGGGGTTGAGGGTAATGTAAATTTACTGTCAGGCAGAAAATAAAATAAGGATAGGAAGTATAGTCAAATGTCTTCCATGAGCTCTGCATTATTGTAGGGTATATAGCAAATATTTCATTTCTTTGCTACAAGACCAAGAAATGGGTACCTGTATTTTTATTTTACAGGTGAGGAAGCTAAGACTCAGAAATATATATATATATATGAGAGAGAGAGAGAGAGAGGAGAGAGAATATTATAATATTTATTTATTTTTTTAGTTTCCTCCGGACACAACATCTTTGTATGTGGTGCTGAGGATCGAACCCGGGCCGCACGCATGCCAGGCCAGCGCGCTGCTGCTTGAGCCACATCCCCAGCCCAAGACTCAGAAATATTAAATAACATTCCCCCAAACTAGAATTCCCACCCAGGTCTGTGTCTGGAGATTGTATTTTTGTGTTTCCTTACGCTTCCTTTGCAAATTTAGTTCACATGATTTTAAATGCCTTTGTCCCCAAGCTCCCACCCCCAAGCAAAGATGTGAAACTCTAAATCATGATCTGGTGGTATCTCTTTCATTAATTAGAAATAAGCATCCACAGTTACCTTCAGGTTGTACCATCCAACAAAATCCCAGTAGCCAGTACACAATGGCTTTTCACTTTGCTAATCAAAAGGATTTTACAAATAGTCTTTAATATCTCCATAGTTAAAGGAAGAAAAATGAAATGACTTAGAGCCGAGAAAACAACATGCCTGTAGTCTGAGGTTTGATTACCCCAGTGGGCAGGAAAATCATGTTTCTACTATCTTCACCTACCATAAGCCTGTTGAGAAACTGGAAGCCCTTTGTTTTCCATGGGCCTGGTACCCAGAGAGTGAAGAAAGCTTGCTTCTGCCCAGGTTTGCGTACCCCCACTACTTATCCTGGTTTGCTCCTGCCAGTGCTGCTTTCTGAAGTCATGTCTTGTTCATGCATTTCAGCCCTTTTCCAGGGGCACATTGAGAAGCAGTATACCTTTGAAGCTGCCCAAAGCCTATTCCTCCCACCATCTCCATCTTCCACCCTGCTTAGGTGAGGATGTCTGCTTGGGTAAGACTGAATTTGTCAAATTCCTTCCAGAGCTTGATTCATGGTTGTAAACTCTGTGGAATTTCTTCTAGGATCAACCATTCTGTACTTTGCCTGAATGTCCTCTTTGCTTTCACCATTACTTAGGGTCCCACCTCCTCTTAATGCATTCCTTTCCAGGGAGCCAGGCTTCAGAACAAAGAATACTTTCTCTTTAAGATTAATTATTATTTCTAATCCACTTGAAGTATATAAAGATTTAATGATAGATGTTAAAAAATTGTAAACTGTGTTTAATAAGAAATGTCAGAGTCTGAATTCTTTAAAATCTTCCAAACTCTCTTTCTTCATCTCCCAAGGTATCTCTCTTCCCCTCGATCCACTATCTTCTGCATTCTATAATTCTCCCTTTGTCCTTTCATTTTCCTCATCCCCTTTACATTTTCTCTTAATTCTTTCCACAGTTGCCTCACCTTTAAACTTCTAAAATGAAAAATAATAGTACATATCATTTTTTTTCTGTTGGAATAATTTATTTTCCTTTAGTTATTTTTTTAAATTGAGCACACGTAAACTTTCACATTCTGTTGGAGCATATGCCCAGTGTTGAAGTTAACCTAGGTCTTGAAAAATATTTTAAACAAATAAGTATTCCTCTCATTGTTCTTGAAATATTTTTTTTTAAAAAATCTAATCTAACTATGTAAAAAAAATATCAATCAATCAAGCATTCAAACATTAATAAAATAGAAAAAAAAAAACAGGCTCTGATCTTAACACAGAGACTAGGTCTGTAAATGACAGAGAGTATGGTTTTTATCCTCACGTAGTTTACAAGCTACTTGGGATTCAAGCATATGAACCATAAAACAACCAAGGAAATATGAGGAAAAAACACAATTAGAGGCTGACTTGTGTCGTGTGAACCATAGTCATTGTAAATAAACAGAAAAGGGGTCTCAATCATGCAAGAGGTGCTTAATTAATTTGTTTGGAAGAGGATCAATAGATATACATGTAACCTATCAGGTATATCTCTATATAAAACAACAACAATAACACCAACAGACACTTGCCAATCCTGGCTTAAGGCTACTATGAATTTTGGCTTTTCTTTTAAACTGTAGATCTTATTAGCTAGGGAAGTTTTATTTTTTAGCTTGGATGTATTGATAACTGTCACTCTGAACAGATTGCTAATACATTTGAGAATTAAGTTGTCTGAATATTTTTGCAAACCTTCCTCAGTGAGAAAAATCTTTTGATTTTGTTTTTAATTTCAAGAAATTGACATCTTTCTAGATATGGAATTTAATTATGGGCTGAGAAATTTAACGGCTCTTCAAATGGTTTTCAGTCAGTTTCAACTCCTTGGCATGTTTATATCATGGCATAACTACTACCTGCCATCCTGTGTCCTCTCAACCCCACCACCCCTTTTTTTTTCAAGGTGGAAATACCAACCAAGTAATGGAGAAATCAAATCTGAAAGGAATTTCTCACAGGCTAAGAAACTCAGCAAGAGATGATGGCAGGGCAAGCTCAAATTTAAATTAATTCCCAACCTTTCCTGGGCCAATGGTCGACATCTAGCTTGGCTAATCCGGGCAAAACTGATATATTAAAATAACTATAAAGATAGGTTCTTGGGCTTTCTGACTGCCAGCAGATAGAGGTTTGGAATATATAGGGCAGTCCATCTGCCTGATACTTCAAATGAGATCTAAAAAGAATACTAGTATCACAGAATAGCATCAAAATTGTTTTTTTATTTGTTACTGGAGAAATGTGCAGCTTGTTCAATTGCTACTGACCCATGTCCCTCACATTTCTGCCACTTGATTATGTGTTGATGCTGTTCAGGTTTTTTTGTTTACATTGGATATCTGATATCCACAGGTCAAATGAACATGGTCTTTAATCAGATTCCTATGGGTTACATGTATAATAGTTCATCTTCTCACAGGGGGTGGAAAAATAGCAGGAGGCAGTTCAAGCTCCCCAAATAAACAGAAGTAAGCTTCTTGTCATGGACCTGTACTTACTCATTGCTCCTTAAGGAGAAAAGACCTATTGACCAGAGGACAGATAACCATGTTCAGTGTTTCACACCAGACCATTTAAAGACGCCTGTCACTTCATTTGTTTTCCTTATCTGCATTTCTAATGTGCTGGTGCATTTCATCTAAGGATATTTTCATACAGAAGTACCAGTGAAAAGCAAGGCGGAGGACCACTTTTTACTATCCAATAGATTTGGAAGGAAAGTACAAGATAGAGATTTTTTTTTTTTTTTTTTCTGATGTGAACAGTTGTTTGCATCAAAAATTTTAATTGTTATCAGAACTTCAATGGAGTTGCTGGGAAAGGTAGTTAGATAAAGCCTCAGGTTAATTTCTATCATTACCAAGCACTTTACACCACTGAAAAATTCCAAACATATAAAGAGATGTCAATCTTGTTCTTTAGACAGAAAGAAAAAAAAAAAAAAGTGGGTGGGGGTGGCGCTTCAAAGGCTGTCAGTAGACAAATCAGTCAATTACAGATCTGATTTGGTTTTTAACTCCTTGAGGTAAAAGACAAATGTTCTGTAAGAGTAACCGTTCCCCACATGCCTTAATGAAACAATATTAAAAAACAGTGCTATCATGCTAATACACAGACTGAGGTCAAGAACTATGAAAAGAGTCAAAAAGTCAGAATCAGATTTCTAAAGATGACAAATGGTTAAATGAAATACTTTTTTACTGAGAGAGGGACGGAAATGCCCTTACTATATACTTAGTGAACTGAGCTAATTATCCAGGAAGGCATTATTGTGTGATGTTTCAAAGCCAGTAACAGAATAAATAGGTTCAAATCCCAGTTCTACTACAACTGTGTAGCTTTGGTTAACTCAATTAACTTCTCTGTACCTTAGTGTTTTTATCTGTGAAATGCAGATGATGGTCCCATTGACCTCATAGAATTATTGTGCAGATTTAAATGAATACAGATAAAGCAATAAGTATCTGATGAGTTTTCAGTCAATGTCATAGCCAGTCCATACACAACAATAACTTCCAAGATTTACAAAATACATATGGTGTGACAGAATCCTTCCTGAGAAATTCTGAATGTCTACAGATGAGGTAGGCATTGAATGTCGGCCGACAAAGCACATCATTTTTCTCAAGCTGGGTTGCAAGTTTCTATGGCCCCACTGAACACTCCTGAAGTTACAGACAACTTATTAACACCCTCCATAGCATCCTTTTAAGATGAGAATTTATCTTTTTAACTGTACTCAGTAAAACCAGCAGAAAAGAGCCAGGTGGGAATAACAACCTGGTATTATATAAAGCCACAAGGTTTACCAGTTCTATAGATTGCGCTGCAAGGCACACAAAAGTGGAGTAACTGTAACTTATCTTGAACAGTTGCTTGAATGAGTTACTAGACGAATGGCAACTTTACAGATGAAGCAAAAGAAACCCACGGGAGTGGAAGGCTGTGACCATTTTATTTAGGATGCATAGTAAAACGTAACTAAAGGCACACAGTTAGGTCTTTGGAGAGTTTCCTGAGGTTTGCAAACAAATGTGAGTGTCTATAAAATATGTGCTTCTGAAATACTCTGTGAAATGATGGTTTGAGATTCCAGGGGGAGTGCCTGCCTGCATACCTATCAAATTCTGGTAATTTGATCGAAAAGAGAATGCCTAGTTGTCTCGATACTCTTGGTCCCCTAAAGATCTTCTTGGCCACTTTTCTATCTATCCTGGGCTTGCCTGCTGACAGAGTATTACATGGCGTCCCTTTGTTCTGAAAGAGCATCCTTTAGTTTCACACTGGTCTCAAGTTCTCCTAGCCAGACAATCCCACACACCTTTCCATCTGGTAAGGATTTCCTGTAGAGTGCTCTTCTCAAACTCGTTTTAAATATGAAAGAATCACCCTCCATCATTAGTGAGGAATCCCTTTCTTTGCCTGTAATGCTGAAGATTGAATGGAATCCTCCAGTGACAGTGTCTGGGAAGAAGATATTCCTGGACTACTACATGACTCAAATAGATAAATTCAATTAGCCCTTCACGGGGAGCCTCAGTTTACTTTATAATGCAGTATTTCAAAGAGTTTTAAAGAAATTCTAATTACTGTGTAAGAAATAAGTCAAATTCCTCTTCTCTCACCGTGAAGGGCTTTTATTACCCACTGCTATAAAACATATATCTCTCTTTTTTTTCTGTTGCTATCCTAGCAGAGTAGCCTGCATACCAATAGGATCACTAAAATGCCACGAAGCAGAACATATTTATCTGTTAAATTCTATGTACAGTAACCTAACAAATGCCAGAGACAGAAAGATCGCCCTCTGCACAGTAATACTTGTGTGGATGTCTTCTTTATGCTAACAATGACAGGCTTCATGCCTTGTACTGTACTCAAAAATCAGAGTGCATTTTTTTTTTTCCCAGTAGAAGACTCTGTATCAAAAGGAAAAAGAAATGCACATTTTTAGCAGTGAGATATTTTATGTGGATAATAAATTTTTTTCCCTTGAACTCCACTAACTACAAGTATCTACCTAGAAGATGAAATCTAGGATTTATGCCATCAGAACTATTCAGTATACCAGAGGATAATTTTTCCTTCTTTTCAGGACTGTCAACTTTGTTTACTGTTTATGTTCAATTCTACCTTATACAAGAGATTAACTAGTCTTGTCATAGCTGCATATCAAAATCTTAGAAAAATAAGCCAATAAATGCAAAATTATATTATTATGGAGTGCTTTCAAAGACATATGACATTTATTGAAATCTAAATTATAACTAGCATGTTCTAATTATATTTGTACTAATCAAAGAGATTTTTGAATCTGTAATTTTATGACATTTTAGTGTGTTTTAAAATTGAAATGACTAAGGAATTATTAAAATATTATTACAAGTAACTTCAAGGAAACATATGAAGTAACGTAAGCCCAGGGATTGCTGTCATAAATCAGCAGGTATATCGTCAAACTTGTTAGCTTCTTACGTGCATTTTTAATCCAAACAACCATTTGGCTATTGAAATCATTCTTAAATAATGATCTCAAACAGTACTGTACAAGCACAAGGGCTTTTCTTAAGCCTTATTACATTGAACTTTTTTATAATACAATTTCAATTCCAAGACAGTAAATAATAGCATGTATCATGACAGCAACGGAATCCTAACTAATTGTAACACTTCTGCAGAGCCTAGTAACAATTTATGAATTGTGAAAAATAAATCTACTTGACAGGCCTGTTAGCAATCAGGCCTTCGGCTTCTTGCTTTGCAGCAGAATGAAGTAAAATCTATCCATTTTTTGCTGTTGTTAAAAAACATTTCAACAGTTAGTTCTTTTTCACAGAAAATGCTGCAGGAAGGTTCCTGTATTTTTTTTTTTTAATCTTAATACGGTTGAAATTTATATTTGGCTATTATTGGTCAGGATATATGGTAAGTTAAAACATACAGAGGTTATTATTATTTTTTTTTTTAAGAGGGAAAACTTGACAGAGAATTGTATTTCTAGATTAAAGAGTGGGCACTCTATAATCTTTCTGGCATTGTAAGACTGAAGCTGGCTGCAGGGAAAATAAACATTATAGTACCCACCACTTAAACAATTGTACCTATACGGTTAAGTAACAAAAGCGTTAGGCACCTGGAATCTCAGCATTTGTGCCTTAGTGCCAGCAACGATATAAAGCATTCAAGTGACATTTGATAATGAGCAGACAGTGGAGGCATTACACACGTCTTTAGAAGAATCAGACTTCCTACCTTGCAAAGACAGATGGAGGTAAGTTCCTTTATAACAAAAAGTTGTAAGTAAAGCCAGGCAGCAGTTGCAGTAAATTGAGTCCTTTCAGTCACTGTGTACATACAGCAGTTCTGCAATAAGGGGAAAAATATAATGGGAGGAGCGGCTGTGAACGAGTGACCTCCTCAAGCTGAGTCCTCTCTGTGAACCAAGCACTGAAAGCCTCTGCTCCTGATTTGCATGGATTATCTCCACTTGAACAGATACAGAGCAGATAGGTTTAAATTGAGCTGGCACAATGGCAAAAAGATGGAAGAGTGAATGAATGAGGGACAGCGCAAGAGAGAGAGAGAGAGAAAGAGAAACAGACACGAGACCGGAGAGCGTGGATAAGCTGGTTCTTGCAGAACTGTGTCTCAGAAGAGCTACAGCTCCCTCTTCATGTCACAGTTGTAAGATAAGAAATGTTGTCATTAAGAACTGGTTAATCATAGGGAAAAATACACCCAGATTAGCTGATGCTCCATCTGATCTGATTTGTATGAACATTTTATGATTCTTCCTGTTTTCTCATTAGGATTTTAGACAGTATACTGAAAATCTTTTATTAGTTGCTAGGTAAACACATTTGGATAAAACTGAGTTCTGAATGAGATAGATGCTTTGATTTGGATGGCATAGATGTTATTGAAAGAAAATAGACAATTTGTTAAGTGATGTATGTACTTCTAAAGAAAATTGATCCTTGTTAACTTTTAAAGAATTAATAATACGTACTGCAATGTAAATAGAAAATAATACTTACGTATTTATTAAAGATTAATTATCTGAAAGGACTCATGTACTACTGAAAAGAAGTTTTTTTTTTAATTTAAATATCTTTAGTAGTTTGCTATTTTTTCATATTCTTTCTGGCATTTCAGAAGAAAATAAATCTTGTTTTTGAAAAAAATATAACACATGTATATCTTTAAATATAAAGTATTTTTTTTTTTTACTTCTACAGTGAGCATCATAAATTTTTTTCTGGATAGTTATATGTTAGTATTTTTACTTTAAAAATGAGAAATAAGAGGAGGGTATAATTATAACTTTTGCCAACATTTACTCAATAAGCCCACAGCAGATCTCAGAAGAAAAGAGTGACCCTCTTTTAGTAAGTTAACGTGAAACCTTCCTTCTCTTTGTGTAGAGGTGTCTGTAGATGCCCAAATAGCCAGACAATTAGGTCAATTGAAAAGAAAAATCAGTCAAACCAGCTGGTTGACTGAATTGATCCTAGCCTTGTAGAAACCAGCATTGACTTGATGTGAACCAAATGACATAGGTTAAATATGTTTCAACAAATGGCATTAAAACTCTCAGCATAAACACATGAGTGATGTTTGCAGAGTAGCAAAGAATCCAGCTAGATTTTCACTGCTGTTGGAACTCTACATCCTGTCAGAGAAGATAGAGTTTAAACACTCCACTTACAGGAACTCTGACTTGATGGACAGAAGTGATACTTTAAAAGAAATCTAAAGGAAAATGGTAACACATTTCCTTGGAATTCGGTGACGATCCAGAATTTCTGAAGTAAGCAGACTTAGTGACTATAACAGTGTTTAGGAAACAATTGCTTGAAAGCAAAAGGGTGAAGACAATAGCTATTTTATGTCTGTGACATCCAGTAGTCTGGCTGCTCTCTGAGTAGATGGTTGAGTTCTCAGGTTTTTTTTTTTTGTTGTTGTTGTTGTTGTTGTTTTTTAATATCAATTTGGACACAGCTTGTACACAGGTCAGCCTTGTAATGCTATTGAGGTCTTAATATTATTTTTCAGGTTGCAAAGTCTTTCAAGTCAGGGACTATATAATATCCCTTAAAACAGCTCTCCAAACACTTTGGATATGTCCTTTTACATATCTTAGATACTTTATACATTTTTGCAGAAAAGATATTAAAAACAAGGGCAAATATTTTACATCTTCTATATGAATTGTTTTATGTAAAATTTAGATTCTGAAATGTTGTCTTCAGTACCCTTGTGAAATAAAAAGGGGTAAACAAATACAATATTTCTTGCTATCTATAGGCTAGAAATAACAGCACCAGCAGTCCTGGGTTGTATATTGACATGTTAGCATACTTAGGTGCCCCTTCCATATACCATGGGTACTTTCTAGAAAGTCTGTTTAAGGTATAAGTCAAAATTCTCTGGGCACCAGTGCCGACTTGACTTAGTCATTTGTCAGCTTTGTGACTGTGAGCAAGTTACTTAATTTGTTTGTAAAATGGGGATAACAAAATGACCTAAGCAAGGGCTTAGCATAGCACCTGTGTAAACAATTAATCAGTGCAATCTGTTGTCATAATTATTACAAATCTGTTACCATTGAACTTCAACATCTCTCTCTGAATTGGGAAGGATTATTACAGTGTCTACTGGATGTAAAAAAAAGATGATCTCTCTGTCCCTACTTGGCTTTTTCTTGCCATTGTATGAGGAAGTCTCCTTCCTGGTTCCTGACAACCAGAAGGAATGGTGCCTCTACCTTTTTATAAAAGACAGAAATAGAAAAAAACTATTCTCAGGAGAGCTAGAGAGTGTTGTGGCAGCAGATCCAACCTTCTGCACAAGAATAGGAAATGGCTCGCGTGGTACAACGTGAAGGGCACCCAGAAGCTCTCTGGTCCAGAAATATCTTTCCATCTGTCCTCTCCGAGTCCCTGAAATGCCACCATTAGGGGTTCATTTTTATGTTTTACTGGCTTTCCATTCTCTTTTTCGATGTGCATACTACTGGCAGAATTAGCATATTGACATGTTTACATGTAGAGTGATGAGTTCATAGTAGTTTTAATGATTCTACCAGAGATAATTTTTCTAGTATCTAGCTGAAGATCGGCATGCCAAGGAAAATTAGATTTCAGTTAAGGTAGAGAAAAATCAGTTGGTGTAGGTAAAACTGTGTGGGATAATATCCTAATGAGAAGAGTGCTATTCCTGTGCTTGTGAGCACTAGGGCCTGCCAATAGGTAAAGACCCTGCAGCAGACCCTCAGAGAGTGATGGTGGAGGTGCTGACCCCCTGGTATACACAGTGAGGAACAAAGGTTCATTCATTCATTTGCTGAAAATGCACCAAGTCTTCTGTTAAGCAAGAACCTAGGCTACATATGTGAAAAAAAAAAAAAAAACAAAACACATGGTGTTTGTCCATCCTTTGGGGCAGAAATGATGGAAACAAATATGTAGACAGATCAATTCTAATATTAGACAACTGTACCAAGGAAAAGGGTAGAGAGAAAAGGAGTCCAAAGTACAGGTGATATAAAAAATAAGCACTTTACAGATGAGATGATGCTTGAGATGATCCTCAAAGACAGAGTAGGAGCTGTTGGGAAGAGGAAGGAATGAGGAGCAGAGCTGGGGAGAAGGGCCAGCAGGATAGAGCACGTGGGCTGGGACAATCTGTCACATATGCCCAGAGCACAGAGGCAAGGATGAGTAGAAAATCAGGAGAGATGTCACAGGAATGTTGGGAAAGAAATGGGGAGCAGGTTGAAGGGAAGAGGCAAGGTATAAGCATGACAGGTTTCTTACCTCCAGGGACAAGCCTTGGACCTTTGCTCCCCTTCTACCTTTGTACACTTCACGTATGCGTTCATCTGGGCCCCCTAGTCCAGGAACACATAGGCATAACAAGGTTTAAATGACAAGGAGTACTGTCCCTGGTGAGAAAAAGGGATATAGTGCCAATTAGATTAGAAATGTAAGACCTTAGGGAGATATTTCAAAACTACTTGCAAGGGGGTGTCACTCCATCCTCTAACCCTGAGCACTGTATGGCATATTCGTATATGAATTAAAATTAATTGTGCTTGGAGACTTTGGGTGTAGCGCATCAGGATGGGAATCACTGCTGGAGCCCTGGAACTCATTTAGCATTTAAAAAAAATACAGCACTTTGAATTCCTTGGTGAGATGGATTACCAGTATTAATGCCATTAATACTAATGATGGTTAATAATTGAGAAAATCATATTTATAAAAACAATACTGATAACAGATAGCATGCCTCCTAACTCTAATATAAAATGCTATATTATAAGCTTTCCATTCTCTTCTATTGTTTGAATCTTAGCTATTTGACATATTTATCCAGAAAATATTGAAGTTTCTATACTTAACCCAGGAATGACAAATTACTTCTTGTAAATATTACACTTACAGTAAAATTCACTATAAGATAAATGATTACATAGATATTGGACCCAGTAGTGGGAAATAAATTTGAATTCTAATAAGGACTGGTTCAAGCTCAAAAACAATTAATAACTGTCAATTTCCCATAAACACAATGACAAGTAAAACTTCCAAAAAGGGCACCAAGACCACAAATGATTAAGAAATTATGCTGATTAACAGAGTGACTGAATACATTAGGATTCTTCCAAATTACCTTTTGATTATAGGCCTCCTTGCACCATCCCACCACAATGCCACAATAGAGGTGGAAATAGTGGTTTAATTAAGCATTCAGCTCTTTCTCAAATATTTTAAATTACTTGAAGCTTCATAGGAGCCATGAAGTTATGTCCCTTGACTTTGCATTCAAGAAAAACTTTTGATTCTGAAGCAAGAAGTGAAGTTGCATGACAGAGTCAGTTAATAGCCCCTTCAGAATTTACCTTATCAGGCAGTCCTTAGACAATGACCAGCTATTGAGAGCCCAACCCTTTTAGAAGACCCTTTCCTTTCTGCCCAGTGTATGATTCTTCTGATGGGCAATTTTTGTGTTGAATTCCCTCTCAATTGGTTAAGACTGTCAGATCTGCACCAAGGTCTAAGGCTTAACATGACCAGATTTGGCCTCTTTCATCTTTTGACTTGCACAGACTTGGATGCCTAATAAAACTCTAACACCTGCATCTCTTCTAAGTGTCTCATGTAAACGCAAACTTCTAATGATTAACAATGTTGTTTATTCCACACTGAACCAGCTTTGCTTTCTTATTCCTTCCCTTCAGTTAAAAAGAACTGGGCTTGTGTTTTTATGTCCCTGGGGGGGGTCTTAGATAGCCCCCTCATCATATTTTAATTCGAAGATATCTTTATTCTTGAGAACTATATTCTTTAGAGAGCTGAAGTTTCTCCAGGAGCGCATACTGAATTGCATCTCAGATGACTCCTTTGTTTCCACATCTCTGGTGTACTGACTACAAAACCTAGGCAGACTACCGAACACAGAATTGAATAGTCCAATAGACTTATTAGACTAACTGCAACAGACAGACAAGCGGCACAAACAACATGTTGATGTACTTAGATCAATAAGGCTCTGGAAGATGTTCAGGTTCAGTGCCGAAAGAAATTCACATTAAGGAGGATGTAAAAAATATAAGAGAGTCTAAAAGGAGTATGCTGGTACGTAGTGTGAATTCTTTGTGGTACATGTAGAAACAGAGCAGAATGAATGGAGCTTTAGGAATGAAGTCATTAGTGCAAATGATTGGGCACTGGGATTTTAAATTCAATTTTTATCTCTACCACCAAAACACCTCTAAGTTTCCACTGTCTAAAGGAGAACAACAGCCCACTATATTCTGTTTGTAAAGCACTAGAGGCTTTCTAGACAATGGCATTGTTTCACAATAAAGACACATCTTTATTAATGAATCCTTTGCATTTTACATATTATTTTGATGATCAGTAGGGAAGAAAATAATTCTCTTTACAACTTTGGTTTCTCAAGGCATTCCTGAAAAGATCCAGGTAATTTATGCAAAGAAGATATTTCTCAGAACTTGGAACCTTAAAAAGAAAAAAAAAAAAAGTGGGTCTACATAACACCTGCTACCACTCAAAAAGTATATAGTTAACTTACATAGGAACACAACTCTTCCAAAGAAAATAAGAATTCATTGTGGTGAGTTAATATAAAGTGACTTGATATCTATTGCCCTTAAAAAGTTATTCAAAGTATTTAAAATGTATGGAAATTTCAAGAAAAAGTGGTTTTGGCCATGTCTTACTTTGCCCATCTTAATTTTGATATTTCATTTGAAGCAATAGTTTTTCACCACCTGTAAATACATGTTATAGATAATGAGTATATAAAGATTCTGATGCATACATCAAGAAAATGGAGGCTCACCAAGAGAGGATGATATTTGCAAACTGAATTGCATTTTTGTTTTTCAATTAATTAATTAATTAAATAACTAACTCACTCACTTCATTTCATTTCTTCTTTTTTTGTGAGATGGGATCTTGCTATTTTGCCTAGGCTGACCCTGAACTCCTGAGCTGAAGGAATCTTCCTGTCTCAGTCTCCTGAATAGCTGAGATTATAGGCTTGTACCACTGCACCTGGCTTTTTAAAGTTAATGTGTATTATAAGCGTGTATTCAGTGTCTATTGACTGAGGATACAATGATGAAAAAAGAGTCTCATTTCCTTTTTTTCTGGGATCTACTAAGTAGCAGGGAATAAGTAGATAAGAGATTTGACAGATTGCAGAATTTATAGCAATTCTTCTACTAGAAATGAGTGGAGTCTGTTTCCTTATCCTTTGATTTTGACAGAATTGTATCATCTCTAAACCTAAGCTTCAAGCAGCTTTGCAGCTTCTGTTCTCACTTATGGAAACATTTAAGTGCTATGAAAACATTCCCAGGTCGGCCTGTAGAGGTTAAGAGACCACATGGAGTGAGATACCAGTCATCTCAGACTTCTCAGATGAGGCCATCATGAATCATCCAGCTCCTGTTGACCCACTGGTTAACTGTAGATTCATAAGCAATTTTAGCCTAGATCAGCAGACTCTGGCCCAGATCTGAATGGCCAAGCTAAGTTAATTATCAATCTACAAAATCATGAACTTAGTACATGTTTTGTGTCTTAAGTCACTAACGGTGGGGTTATTTTGCAAAAACTATGACAGGAATAAACTCAGGGCACAGAGTACAGAGATAAGTTAATCCAATCTATTGATGTCAGGGAAAGCTGCCAGAAGGAAATAACATCCAACTGGAGATGGACAGAAGAAGAGTGGCAGATAGATAATGACCTTGACCTCTCTGATGAAAAGGGTTTTACAGGAAAGGAGTCATTTCTACCATACACATCAGAAAGAACTACAGATATTCTCAAAGCCTTGCATTCACCCTTGACTCTACTTTTACATCTTACATAAAATCCTCTGTAAATTCTGTTATCTTTACCTTCAAATTCTATCTAGAATCTAGCCATTTCTCCATGCCTGCACTACTACTGCTCAGGTACAAGCCACATGCACACCTGAATTATTTCCCTGTGTCCTGTGGTCCCTGGGATTCTGCTGTGCAGTCTCCCTGCTTCGCTAAAGCCCATTTTTACTGTGGGAACTAGAATGAGCCTACTAAGTTGCAAGTCAGATCTTGTCACTCCTCCCCCTGGAACATCTGACGTGGTTGACTGGTGACCCCAAGGAAGTTGTGTCCATGTCCTCACCCCTGAGACCTGTGAATGAAACCTGTGAATGGAAAAAAAAAAAAAAAAAAAGGTTATTTGAAGATATAATTCAGGATTTCCAGATGAGATCATCCTTCATCATTTAGTGACAAGGTCCTTGTGAGAAACACAAGAGGAAAAGACAATGAAGAGAAGCCCCTCAGAACACAGAGGCAGAGACTGCATTGACTACTACCAGACCACGAAGTAGGAGGAACCACTGGAAGCCAGTCAAGGTGCAGACACATGTTCCCTTAGAGCCTCTGAGAGGCTCATAGCCCTGCTTGCACCTTGCTTGAGACTTTGCCCTCTAGAACAGTAGGAGAATACATTTTTATTGTTTTAAACTACTAGGTTTGTGGGAATTTGTTATGGAAGCCCCAGGAAACTGACATCTCTTCCAAAGACTTTCCAATCCATTCATATTAAAAACAACTGCCAAAGCCCTTACTTTGACCTAGGACCTCTTACCATGACTTCTCCCCCATCTCCTAAACTCCTTCTCCTCCCTCACTTGAACCTCTCAGGCCTTCTCCCGGTTCCTCCAGTACGCTAGGTTAGGAGACCACATGGAGAGAGGCACCAGTCATCTCAGACTTCTCAGATGAGGCCATCTGAGAAGACTTTTGCCCTCTAGAACAGTAGGAGAATACATTCTTATTGTTTTAAACTACTGGGTTCGTGGCACTTGTATTTACTATTGTCTCTGCCTGGTGTTACCTTCCTGTAGGTATCATACCTACTTGACTTTTTCAGGAGTTTCTCAAAATGTCTTCCAGGTAGTGAAGACCTCCCTGATCACTCCATTAAAATCCCAATACTCTCTGTTCCCCCGCGAGAATCTGCAACACTTACCACTTCTGATCTCAAACTTGTTCCGCTCATTTGTTTGTTAACTGTGTTCCCAGCTAGAATGTGAGCTCTATGAAAAAGAGGCCTTCTACTTTTCCTTATTGCTTTATGCCCAGCATTTAGAATAGATGCCCAGTAAATAACTGTTCAATTTAATAAATGATAGGTCTATGGTTTAAGGAAAGCATTTATATAGGGAATCTGGAAGCTCTTTACTTCCTCTACTTCTGGGAAACGTTTCCAAATCTCTCTGGAATTCCCATTAGCTACTGAACAGAATCCATATTGCTAATTCTGTCGCGTAGAACACGGAGAGGCCCTAATTTTACAGGGCAATGACATTCTTCTGTTATGGCAAGAAGATCACATACACTGTGTACTTTGAAGCCCCTTGGTTTTCACTTGTCACTTTGCATTTGGCTTCATACTAGGCTTCAGAACTGAGTGAAATAGTAATGAGGGAATAGCAGAAGCACTAGCAACAGGTGATGCAAGTTGAAATCTGGGGGCCTTTTAGGTTTGCAGGCAACAGGATCAAAAGTGGGTACCCATGTAAAGCAGTCTTGGGATGAGGGACAGAGAACATGTGTCCTTTGCTGATTTTCTTTGATGGGATTTCAAAGAATTTAGGGCATATTCTTACAAATTGGTAGCTCCAAGCATCCATTATATATATGCTTGGTGATATAAACACACAGAGTTAGCTCTAGTCCTGGCAGGTCATGCTTCCTCTGTAGGGGATTATGAACTCAAATGCTAACATCAAAGGCATTTACCAATTAAAATGTGTATATTTATCTACCTATATGTGTAAATGTGTATGTATACATATTATTTATTTCTCCTTATTGTATAAGACAATATTATAAAAAAGCATCACATAACATTTTTTTTTTTTTTTTGCCCCATCCCTAGTTCTCAAGAGGAAAATGGATAAAGCTGAAAGCTTTGGAAGCTCCTGTCATCACATCTGTGTTATTTGACTTTAGTAATTTTGCTTTCCTGATGCAACTCCAGAGAAGTCTGCATAGCAACAAAAAAGTGGGACGATCCTTCCGTTCTTTGAAAAGCAAGAGGAAAGCAGAAATGAAAATATAAGCAATCAGAAAGAACATAGATGAGAGGCTATATTCCAGAAGTGGAGTTAGTTCCACGAAACTGATGTCTAACACAGTCAAGGAGTTAACAGTGTTGTGGTATTTTAATTAGAGTCGGAGTTTGGGTTTGATTCAGATAAAAATCCTCAACTGCTTATCCCCAGCATACCAGGGCTGCCCAAACATCTTGGTTTGCAAAATTAGGCTGGGAATTGCGCCCAAACAGGATTTCTGAAAAGATTCTTGGGACTTTCTTCTTTGACTAATGTTTGAAATTCTGCAAAGATTGCAAGAACAGCCTTTTCTTCTTCTTCTCTTTTTCTTCAATGTTTTGGCTAGAAGATAGGGTGAGATAACTTATGCTTATATATACTTGGAATGAAAAGTTACCTATACTATTAAGCAGATTGAATAAAATTATTATTTGTTTTTAAAAGACATATACTATAAATAAGCAGATTATAATATGTTTCATTTTGATGAAAAAAGATAAATGGATATATAGACAGATAGATACATGTATACATGTATGGAAATTTCAGTAAATCTGGAAATTGATTATATGTGGAAATATAAGAAATTCAGTGGTCAATGAGAATTAAAACACACATTGCAACATTAAAAATATCCTCTGATGATATTCTTTTAGTGCTTTGCAGTGAATACAGGGTAGCATGCTATATTTTTGCATCTAGCAGAAGGTTGTCAGTGTAGGGAATTTTTACATATCTAAGTAAAATAAATTGGAAATATATGCAAATTAGTTACTTAATTTCAAAGTAAAGTGGTTTAAGAGAGAGAGAGAGAGAGAGAGATATTTATTTTACTCAATAACTATGTATTGAGCACTTTGATATTGAGGATGCAGTGGACAAAGCAGACCCCATGGAGGTTGCAGTTAAAGCATCTGATGGGGGAAGCAGACATCAAACAAGTAGGTAGCAGCCATCTCACTGTCTTGCTGTCTGTCTTCAATTATCCTCTAGTTAACTACAGCCTTCTATCCATCATTATCCTCTATTTTATTATAAGTTGAAATATTTGTTGTTAAGGATTTAAATTAGGTACTCTGATAGAAATGAGTGGGGGACCAGAGAGTGTTACCAAGAGGAGTTAAGGGAGATTTACGATTTAAGCAGAAGCCCAAAGACAAAGTCACCCCATGAAAGATAGAGAACACTGAAAGAAGGAGAAGCATCATATATGATGTCTTGGTATAGAAACTACGTGGCACATTTAGGTTCCAACAGAGGGTAAGACTGGGACTTAGCGAGCATGAGAGTGGCAAGAAGTATAACTGGAGAGGTAAGAAAATAGGGCAGTCCAGGCACACAGCACGGTGAGGATTCCAGCTTTCCTTTATAATATGAAGAATTGAGATGGGTTTGCATGTTGCTTCAGGATGAGGCAAGGGTAGGATGGAATGGCTTCATCTAGTTTCCACTTTGAGGTCACTCTTGGTGGCTGTGGTAGCTGGCCTGGAGCAAGGCAGAGTGGAGGTAGGGAAACGAAGGGAGGAGGTCATTGCCATTACATGACGGAGCACAGACATGGCTTGAAATAGGGTGGCAGGAATGAAAACAGATTGGAGCAGACAGATTCAAAATAAAACTTGGAGGTAAAAAAATAGAAAAGGACTTGCTGATGGAGAATGAGGGAAGAGGAAAAATCCAGAATGACTTCTATGTTTCCAGCTTTAGCAGTGGGTAGTTGTCAAGGCCCTTTTAGAGTGGAAACGACTTGGGGTCAAGAGGTAGACTGGAAGGAAAGGAAGACTTTTGGATGTATTAAGTTTTCAAGATCCATGATATCTCTAAGTAGAGATGTAAATAACATCAGCTGGTGGATATGTGAATTAAGTGGTCAGAGAAGAGGCCTAGCCTAGTACTATAAATGAGGAAATGTAATTAGAATGAGTACCTCTTTGCTTAAACACCCTCAGTGGATTTTTCACTGTGATAGCATGCAGTGTGAGGTCTTTAAGATGCCATTGAAGTCCTTCTACCATCTTACCCTTACCTTATAGGATTAGTGATATGTGAAATTATCTTTCTGGATTCCAATATGAATTAAAATATGAAGCAATAAGCAAAATACGAGGTGCTCAGTTCTGCATATGATTTTCTCCTTCAGCAAGATAGTATCCTCTGTGCATTTACACTTTATTTTTACCTCAGTAAAAACGCTTAATGGACTACATCATCATTTATCTATTTATAGTTCTGTTTACTTTACTGGAACATGCCATTCATCAAGGACAAAATTGTTCTTATTAATCCCATGATACCCAGGCCTAATACTCAGGGCCCAGAGTGCCTGACACATAGTACATGTTTTAATAAATCTAACTGGTAATGCATATTAAACAGAGAAAATAAGAATTAAATTTGTTTGGGAAACCTTGTAGACGCTATGAACTCAAATCTGGAATATTGTTGAGCAGGGATTGGGAGTTTCATATGAGAACAAACTGAATGTCCAGGTATGACATACTTGTTCTGTGGAATGTTAAATTGGGGTGCCTAGTAGGTCCTGTGTTTGGTAGTGATAGTTCAGAACTCCCCTTCCAACTCCTCCCTTGTTGACTCAACAAGGCAGATGAAGGGAGGGGATACTGTAAGAAACAGAAACCTAAAGTTTTTCGCCACTGTCCCCCTGCCCCAACTCAGCTCTCACACATGCCACTACCAGAGCAAGTGGGTACTATTTTCTTTCCACTTCTAAACATATTTAAGCTGCTCCTTTGATATTTCTTTCCCTCTTCAAGTCTGTCTTGAAAATGAATTTTCAACTGACTTTATTTCTATAACAATACATTTTGGAGTCAGGGAGTACCTTTAATGATGTATTGTGGCCTGGTTCCTCATTCTCTAGGGATAACCTTGCCTAGGCATGAGTCTTCTTCCAGTACTGCCTGGCTCTTCAAGAGAGAAATTAAAAGGGTCTCTGGGACAAATGTGGTTTCTCATTGGCAACAAGCTCAAGATCTCTGGAGCGCTTAGTTTCTTGGGTCTAAACTCTTCTGAATGGCATAGCAAATCCCAGAAGACCAGGAGGTCTTAGAACGGCTTTGTAATTCACAGTGTGAACAAAGCCATGTCTGAGGAGACCTGATGGATCAAAGAAAAAAGGAAACATGAAGGGTAGCAACTTGAGCTTCTGTTTAAGAGTGTTTCCCCGTTGTGTGGTAAAAGGCAGAAATCATAAGAGCCTGCAATAGAGGATGCAAACTCAAGTGCTGTCAGGGGCCTGGAAGGCAACGTGAACGGGTAAAGCAGGCCTGGTATTAGACAATGAAATAAGTAGAGCGAGCCATGGCAACAGGAAAGTGCTGGCATGACCTGCCCGACTTAAAAATATACACAGTAATTAATAAACAAAACATGAAAGTGAGCCTTTAGGAATGTGCATCTGATCACGCTCCTATGCTTAGAACCCTCCGATACCTTCCCTACTCTCTCAGAGTGGAATGCAAAGCTCCTGCAGAGCCCGTGAGGTCTACTTGCAAGGTTGTTCTCTGAGCATACCTCTTCCACCTTCTCCTGCTTCCAGTCATTCCAGCCCCTTGGTTTCCTCTTTGGTCCTTGAATACAACCATCATATCCAAGTCTCAGGTCTTTGTTCTTGTTGCACCCTCTGCATGAAATAATCTTTCTTTAAATAGAACATGCATGCCATCAGTTTTAACAGGTATCTCTATAAGTGGAAGCTTGTAACAGATTGCTGTACCTGATAGCACTCCATCCCTCTAGTCCCCTTATTCTGTTGTGTCTTTATAATATTTAGTGCAACCATACATTTTAAAATTTCTGAAAACATTTGAAGCAAATATACAGTATTACTTCATTAGACTCATTTTCTTTGTGTGTGTGTGTGTGTGTGTGTGTGTGTGTGTTATTTTTTAAGCAGCAAAACTTTGTTTAATCCTGATTAGACAATCCAACATATGTGTATACTGAAGGAAGTGGACTTTGTAGGATTTAAAATAATAAATACTTTTATTATTATTTTCTTTTAAACATACTTTGTTTAAAAGAATTGTTTTTCCTTGATCCAATATGAATTCTTTTGCATATTTCCTTATAGGTCAGGCCATTTTCTTCATATAACATCATCTCTTTCCACCTAATTTAGTTTACTATCAGAGTTTCATTATCAGTTTTATTTAAATAGCTTCCTGAACCGCTCTCTGGCCTGGCTCAGTTGAGTGAGCTGCAATAAGGAGGAGGACCTGGCTGGCTCATTCACCCTTTCCCTGACTTACATTTCATTTCTCATCTCTGCCACCCCATCTCATTGTTTTGTCCCGGGCTCTTCAAGTGCCATTCTAAATGGCAAGAGGTGTTCCCTGTGTATAGTAGATGTACAAATATTAACGATCCTTTTATGGGGAAGTTTTGTGGAATCTTCAGAAATCTTCCATCTGGGGAATGTCTGCTGGACTGTTACTAAGCTCTGAATGCTAAGAATTCCCCATCAGCTTTTGCATGTATAGATACAACTTCATTTTCTTTCTGGATTTCCCTTTATGTCCTTCTTAAATTAATTTAAGATTAGCAGCCCTAGGCATCTCTACTTGCCCTGGAGGAAAGTTCTTTTACTCTTGTCCGAACCACCCTCCTCCTGACCTCAACCTCAGGTAGGAGAGCAACCATCTCTCTCTGAAGGCTGTTCTCTGCCAGCTCCACCAAGTCATGCACTTTCCTTTAGATTGCTATCAAATCCAGGAAACCCATGTCAGGCATTTAGAATGGCATTAAAAAATTTTTCCTTTATTTGGTCCCATCTGAAACTACCTTTAAAAATCCCTTTTTTATGAATTTCTTGACTTACTCTTATATACCTCAAGGTACAGATACTACAACAGTTTCACAATTTTTAAAATGTCCTGCACAGATGTTCTAGTGCCTATTGATCTTAACCTTTGGAAACATGGAAAAAATTCTAAGAAAAAAAAGAGAATATCATATTTACCATTACATTACATGTATATTCAATGTATAATTCATATTATATTTATGTAACATTAGAAAAGTAGCTTTTTTTTTACACTGGAAAAAGTTCTACAATATTAAGAAATAGAAAATGGATCCATTAATCCTTAAAAATATGCTATAAAAGTGAACAGAATCACATAAAATATAAATGCATATATATTTAAATGGCATTTACATATTTTATTTATAAGAATGAAACATATAGATTTCATAGTTATTTAACATAAAGCAAGATCAATGGTAATATCTGTTAATATATTTGAAATTCCATTATAGTGAGGGCATTACTCTAAAAGAAAAATACAGAGGAATAAGTTTAAGGCAACTGAGACAAAATTATCTGCAAATCTTTTCAACAATTTGTCTATAATAACACAGATTTTGTGACAACATAAAAGAGAATAAATAATGAGTCTTTATATTTTTACAATAAATAGCCTTTTCTTTCCACATCCCTTTAAAAACAAAGAGAAACAATTTTAAGAATGATGATGAAGCATTATGAAAGTAATCGAAAATGAGAAGGAACTATTTCTGTGCCTCATTATGCATTTTAAATTTCTGTTCCAGTATCCTAGATTTGCTTAAAGAGTTAACTACTGCCAAATGTAGAAGTAGCCAACTCTCTGAAAAAGAAACCCTGATTGCACTGTCTACTTGAGAGACATGGAACAAACAATGCCGACAAATGCCCAAACAGTATAGAAGCCCTGTCCAGACTGAGACATGCCACTGGGGAAGGACCAATGGAGAACTGGAGCTTCAGCTGAAGTGCAAATCTGGTGTTAAATTCCCATTCTCAAACAAAGCCCGGGGCAATAAAATCCAGAGCATCAAAATGCACAAATAACATAACCTATAAAATAATGCAGAATTTAAATTCTCCTTTGAATATCACTTCTACATAAGAAAGTAGCATTCTTCTGAAATTTGAGGCTATCTGAGTCATCTTGGTCTTCATCTTTCCCTATTTGATTTGGGTCTTAGGGAAGAAGGATGAGTACAAATCCACCAATGCCTCATTCTTAGAATATGTTTAGTTAGTAGCTCTGCTATCCACAAATAGAGGATATTTATGGGAATGAAGCATTATAACGGGCCAAAGGCATTAGTGACCTTGTTATTTAAGACAGATTTAAAATCTCACTAATGAAAGTGATTCTAGAAGAAAGAAGTACATGTGTATTCAAATATGGTCGTTACTAATGATAAATAAACATTATCTGATTTAGTCTTGGGTGTTCCTTATAAATTGAAAAGTAGAAAATCGCTGAAAAAAAGAACCTAAATTTCATATTTACTCACAATCACTAGGTATTGGTGCATTACCTATTCAGAAAATCACAATAACACTGAAGTTAAATCTGAAGTCAAAGTGAATTATCAAACATTGAAAGAACTGTCTGAAGAAATGAAGACAAAGAGTAACTTTTCTTACATTATCTCAACAGCTTCGTTTTTACTGTGTCCAATACACACATCTAGAGACACAATAGAAGTTCACGAGAATCCCAGGATTGAGATGGGCAAATATTTAGATCAACGGAGATTGTAGCTCAGAAGTTAGTTGAAAGTTCACTCTTAAAGCAGTAGGGTGAGGTCACATCTACTTCTTTGCTTCTCTTTTCTTCTGCACCCTCTATGTAGATGTCCAGCTCTATAGCTAAGGAGTCAAGAGGAGTCCAACAGAACTGAGCTTGAGTTCTGTCTCCATTTCACATCTATGATGGGAATAACTTAATCTATCTCTTCAAATTTTAGATTTTTCATCAGTTATACAAGAATAATAATAGTACCTGATAATGATAATCGTGATGTGAGGTTTAAAATAAATAGTGGCCAGGTGCCGTGGCGCATGCCTGTTATCCCAGGGGCTCAGGAGTCTGAGACAGGAGGATTTCGAGTTCAAAGCCAGTCACAGGAAAAGAGAGAAGTTTAGCAACTTAGTGAGACCCTGTCTCTAAGTAAAATACAAAATAGGGATGGGATGTGGCTTAGTGGTTGGGTGCCCCGATGTCAATCTGCAGTACCAAAAAATAATAATAATAATAATAAATGAATAAATAACGAATGATGCCTGGTTTAGAGTAAGCATTCAACATGTCAATCTTCATTACTGCTTCTTTTCTGTCACTCATTTTTATTCTTTATCGGCTTCCCAGACATGGGAATTATATAATTTTTAGCCTTAGTTTTCCATAGCTAACTGATTTAGTGTCTTAGATTCTAATTCTACATTCCAAAAAGACAACTTTTGTCATCTTGGGCCGTAGTCCTAAAACTCTACCATGCGAAGGCTTGCCTGCAGTTTCAACAGGTATTGATTCCTGGTAGAATGAGTTCTCCCTGGAGACACAGAGAAAAGATGGAGTCAAGGTCTTCAAATCACATTGTGCAAATTGGGGAAAGCCTGCTTCCTTTAGGGTGCATGTGTAGATAAAAGAGGCAATTATAGAAATCCCTCACAAATTTGATTATATATTTTCCTGATACACTATAGATGTAGCTTTGGTATTGACATATCATGGAGGTTAGTTTAGTTCTCTAAATATAGTTTAAGGATTTTCTGAATTTTCAGGTTTCTATTATTGACCACTTATTTTGGATGAGTTCCAACTTTCCTTCCCTCTGATGACACAAGGTAGAGTCTGTATCTAAACATGAGAAATAACTTGTTGTCAACATGACTGAATTGGTCAGTATTGTTTGTCACAGCAGGTCCTCACAATCAATCCAGAAGTGCCACAGTCCTGCAATCAGGATTGATTATTATGAAAGCCAGCTGTGGCTCATCTATTTCATTGCAGATGGCCACAGCCTTTGATTCCATTGAGAAAAGTAATTTGTCACCAAAAACTCAAATGCTGCCTTCACAGTATTTTACTTTCAAAGACACAGGGAGGATAAATGACCATATGGAACTGAATGTGGATTTGTCGAACTTATTACTGAGAATCTTTTCTGTGTTGCAAGTGGTGAAATGAGGGTCATTGGTTCCCAGTTCTAAAGTTTCTTCTCATGAACAAATTTCAGAGTTCAACTAGACATAATTTTCAGTCCTTCGCTTTGTACACACATGACTTATGTCTCAGTTTGCAGCTTAAGAAATCCATGTAATTCCCTATGACAAGACAAATGTTGTCACGCCAATCATAATAATATAAAATAATATATGAAGCTTCTAACAAACGGTTTTATTGTTGTACTTATTGCTTCCCAATTTTGATAAGCATTTAAGTTTCCATGAAAAATTACTTTATTCGTTTCAGTAATAAAGAAAGAAATAGATGAAATAGAAGTTTGATTTAAAGTCTCTGTTTTGCTCAAGATAAGCTGGTTAAAAGACATTTGTTGAAGTTACTAGGGATTGTGTTTTTAAAAGCTCACTGCTAATTTGAACCATATCAAAGGAACACACATATGTGCACCCATTTTCAGTACATATCAGGAAACATGAATAATTGAAGTGCTTTTGTGTTCCAGATTTTCATTAAATATAATTCTAAGGCTGGTCCTAGGCTTCAGCCTTGTGTCGGGTTTACTTTAGCAAAATGAATTGAAGAAATAATGGATTTAATAAAGCTTTCTATCAGGAAATCCATACAAATGGAGTGAAAAAAATGTTTAAGAAAAATAATGGATTTCTTGGACACCCCTAAGTATATTCTCTTATTATTTTTAAGGGTATATTATTGTGCTCATTCAAAGAGCTGGTCTTCACTACCTAAATGAAATCAGATTGGTAACCAATGTAATGAACTCCCAAAAGAATAAAAAGATATGTTTCCAAGGAAGAATCCAGGAAATCTTTCCTAATAAATTGCTTCAGCTAAAACTTGAAAAAGAAAATAGACAAGAAAATAAATTGTCGTAGATTTTTTGTGAAATAAACCAAGTCCATTTACAGCATAGTATTGGATAATTTATAAAGCATTTGTAAGCCACAAGTCACAGTGCTGGGTAAAAATATGTATGTTATGTTATTGTACTCATTCTACATTTTACTTTAAAATAGGCCATATTATCAGTTTGGAATTTATGGGTAAGCTGGAATGTAAACCTCTAGGAAAGCTTGAGGAATTCATGTGCTTAAACAACCTTGGATTCAGAGCTTTCTACCACCATGTCCAATCATCAAATAGCTAGAAGTTTGCTTAATTGTTTTGTCCTTCACCTACAAAAAAGGGAAAGATGATGTTTATCAGAAACTCCTGTAGCGTATGGAAGAGCAGTAAAGATCAATAGGTTAATATTTATAAACCACAATTCAGGTGATATAATGCCTGCAAATGCATAAAATAAACATTATGCTAATGATAGGCTATTGATCATAAAAAAATTACTTTGCTCCAGGGTAACACCTTTCATTTGTTCTGTAGGCTGTATGTATGTTAGTATTGGATGGATATTAAGTCATAGTAATAATTATCATTTAATAACCCTAAGACTGATGTGGAAAGCAGAGGTCTCAGTATGTTTTGTATGGGGATTATTATTATTTTTTATTATTAAGCTTTTGTACCTGAGACATCAAAAACAAGAAAGACCATCAATAATGCTGTCAGATAAAGCTAGGCATTAACTTAGATGGCCAAATATAACCTTCTGTTACAGATTTTTCACTTGGAAAAACTGTAAATAAAATTCATTTAAAAAATAACTTACACCCTGTCTAATGTTTTTAAGTTTTTCAAAGGATTTTATATTTTCTATATTTATATTTTCTTTGCCACTTACAAATAAAATAAATGTGCACATATATGTACACACACACAAAAATATATATATATAAAGGTCAAATAAAAATTGCTATTCCTCATTTCAATTAATGGTATTAATTTTTTTTAGTCATCTAGATTCATAACCTCAGTTTAATCTGTTTCTTCTTTCTTGCTTACTACTTGAATCAATGATCAATTTCATATGTTCTAAGACCAAAGTATCTTTTATATACATCTATTTTTTTCTATTTCTTTCCATTCTCATTACCCCCTTTGCTTAGGTCTCATTTCTTTTTATTGGTGTCATTGTTATAATTCTTAAATTGTCCTTTCCACCACTGTCTTTGCAATTCTTAATTCATTTTCACTTAAATAGCCATTTTACTACTATCCTTGCTTAAAACCAACATTACCTACTCTACTATAGTAGTATAGTATACTAAGTATAGTTCAGAAATCCAAATTCCTTTTTTTTTTTTGGTCCTAAATGGTGATTTAATGCAGTCTTGAAATAGATTGAACTGAGTTTGAATTGTGGTTTATATCCTTGATCTATCTTTCTTTCCTTTTTTTTTTTTCTTTTTGTTTTTTCAAAAGTGGGGATGGAACCCAGGAACTTGAGCATGCTAGGCAAGCACTCTACATTTGAACTACACATCCAGCCCATCCCTGCTTTTACTATAACCTAGCAAATGTTTCTTAAAATTTCAGAATCCATTTAGGGTTTTGGAGAAGTATAAATGACACAATTAATTAATTAGGCAAATATTTATAAAATGTCTGTTATGTGTCAGGCATTGCTTTAAGACAGTTGATAAAACAGTGAGCAAGCGTTTCTAGGGAAATGGATGATTATCAAATGATACACATATATACACACTCAGACACAGTAAAATATCTGTTTTAAATTTTTGCAGAAAAATTGAGAAGTTAGCACAATTTCCTCACATTCATTTTTCCCAATTTTTTTCCCAATGTCCTTTCAGTCCAAGGAGCCCAGTTATGATATGGTATTACAATTAGTTGTCATGTCTCCTTAGGCAATTCTTGGCTCTGTTTCCCAGATGTTCCTTGTTTTTGATGACCTTGATAGTTATTTAAATGTTGGGTAGAAACAAGCAATAAAGGGGGGAAAAAAGACTGGATAAAGAGTAAAGGAGGCTGTTATTTCTGAAAGGATGGTTAAACAAGTAATTTTCTGAGATGACATTTGAACTGTGACCAGAATGAATTGAGAAATTAAAAGAAATTCCTACTCCTATGGAATGTCAGTAGAGGGACTCTTAAGTTGGATTCTGGTGGCTTTAACAAGTAGCAGAGAGTGGGTATGGTTGGAATGGAATTAGATAAGTGAGAGAGAAAGACAGGCAGTGACTGAGGTCTGATTTTACTTTATTGTTTTATTTACTTTATTTATTTATTTATTTTAGGGTTGTGGATTTTACTTTATTTTAGTTTTTGGTATTGGGGATTGAACTGGTGTTTTACTGGGTGTTTTTATCACTGAGCTATCTTTCCAGCTCTTTTAAGTTTGAGACAGGATCTTGCTAAATTGTTGAGGCTGGCCTCCAACTTGCAATCCTCCTGTCTCATCTTCCAGAGTTGCTGGGATTAAAAGCGTGTCAGAGGAGGACATACAATCAATCAACAAGTACACGAAAAAATGCTCACCATCTCTAGCAGTCAGAGAAATGCAAATCAAAAATACCCTAAGATACCATCTCACTCCAGTAAGATTAGCAGCCATTATGAAGTCAAACAACAAGTGCTGGCAAGGATTTGGGGAAAAGGGTACACTTGTACATTGCTGGTGGGGCTGCAAATTGGTGTGGCCAATTTGGAAAGCAGTATGGAGATTCCTTGGAAAGCTGGGAATGGAACCACCATTTGACCCAGCTATTCCCCTTCTTGGACTATTCCCTAAAGACCTTAAAAGAGCGTACTATAGGAAAACTGCTACAACGATGTTCATAGCAGCACAATTCACAATAGCTAGACTGTGGAACCAACCTAGATGCCCTTCAATAGATGAATGGATAAAAAAAATGTGGCATTTATACACAATGGAGTATTACTCTGCACTAAAAAATGACAAAATCATGGAATTTGCAGGGAAATGGATGGCACTAGAGCAGATTATGCTAAGTGAAGCTAGCCAATCTCTAAAAAACAAATGCCAAATGTCTTCTTTGATATAATGAGAGCAGGGAGGAAGAGCAAGAGGAAAAGATTAACATTAAACTGAGACATGAGGTGGGAGGGAAAAGGAGAGAAAAGGGAAATTGTATGGTAAAGGAAGGAGACCCTCATTGTTATACAAAATTACATATAAGAGGAAGTAAGGGGAAAGGGGAAAAAAAAACAAGAGAGAGAAATGAATTACAGTAGATGGGGTAGGAGAGAAGATGGTAGGGGAGGGGAGGGGAGGAGAAGGGAGGGGTGGGGAGGGGGGAAAGCAGAGGATAGGAAAGGCAGCAGAATACAACACACACTAGCATGGCAGTAGGTAAAAAAGTGGATGTGTAACCGATGTGAATCTGCAATATGTATATGGGGTAAAAATGGGAGTTCATAATCCGCTTGAATCAAATGTATGAAATATGATATGTCAAGAGCTTTGTAATGTTTTGAACAACTAATAATAAAATAAATAAATAAATAAATAAATAAATAAATAAATAAATAAAAGCGTGTGTTACCATACCTCTCAAGGGTCATGATTTTTGGTTTGAATGAAATGGGAAGTTTCTGGAGCATTTTGAGGATGTCAACATAATATGACATACATGCTTTTAAAATACCAAAAGTATAAGTGGGGCTGGGGATGTGGCTTAAGTGGTAGTGTGCTCGCCTGGCATGCCTGCGGTCTGGGTTCGATCCTCAGTACCACATACAAAGAAAGATGTTGTGTCCGCCGAAAACTAAAAAATAAATATTAAAAATTCTCTCTGTCTCTCTCTCTCTCACTCTCTCACTCTCTCTCACTCTTTCCAAAAAAAAAAAAAAAAAGCATATGTGGCACCAGTTCTGGCGAGGGCCCTGTTGGCTTCATCACATCATGGCAGTGGTACGATGGCAAGAAGCATTTGTGCAAGTGAGAGCTCACATGGCAAGAGAGGAAGCCTGAGTGTATGTCTGTGTGTGTGTTTGGGGAGATCCATCCTACTCTTTTTGTAAAACTGTCTCTTGGCAATGATCACAGGAACCCATGGCAAAGATCTTAATCACTTCTGAGGACAGCACCCACAAAGGACCTAACCATGTGTCACTAGACCCCAGCTCTTCAGGTCCCACTACTTCTTAACATTGTCACACTAAGACCAAACTTCAAATATGTGAATGAAACCAAATCTAAAACCATCGCTCTCAGTTACTCTGAATCTTTTGTATTCAAAATGGTGATATTTAGTTGCCTCATGGGGCTCCCTTCTGAGATGACACATTGTAAGCTAAATAAGCACTAGTTACTCAGAGTAAATTTTAAACCTTTCGTAATAACATTTACCTGATCCCTTCTTTGATAATAGCTATTAGTGCTGTTATACATAACATTTTGTCTAGCACCTACTATGTGTAACTGCTTTCCTAAATACAAAATGTGACAATAAGTGGTACAAAGAATAAAGACATCCTAATTCAGCCCCTAAGAGGACAGGAGTTTTTATTTGAATAGGAGACAAAACATGTTGACACATAAGGAATAAAAGGAAGGAGGAGAAACACAGAAAATGGATGGAGAGTGGGGAGCAGTATCCTAATATTCCAGAAATGACACGCTGGTATGATGTTCTATGCTGTCATCAAGAGCCTTCCTGGAATCACTCTCTGTCTCCTGCATAATTTTTTGATTGTAGTAGGGGCTCAGAGAAATGTCAATTGAAATTCCTAATTTTGTAAGTAAGAACACAGTCTTAGATTGCCAGGTGGCATGCTCAGACTCATATTGTCACTCAGAGAGCTGGGGCTAGAATAGAAATTTTCTGATGCCCTTCTCCACTTTACAATCAGTCATCTTGACAGAAAGGCAAAGTCTCTGTGTGGCCACAAATCTACACAGAAGATTCCTTTAGCAGAAAATTAATAGACTTGCTAACGCTAAACATTCCCTAATTTTCTAATAAGGGATGTAAAACATAAAGACTATATCTTACTATGAAAAAACTAAACCAAGATCTCACAGGGGATGAAAAGCAGCTGATCTCTTTTATATTCATTATAAAGGGTCATGGATGTCACACCTATGACAAAAGATAAACTATCAAGAAAAAAATATAATGCAATTATTTGATCATTGTTTTACATGACATAGAGACTTCAGAATGAAGACCAAATATCTAGAATGATACCCTTGTTTATGCTCAGAATCATTGAATCAGGGGGTAGCTGTGTAGACGCACGATTGAACAAGGAAGGTTTGATCTACTGTGAAGTGACCAAGTCGGGGGACCCAGCAAGGCCTGTCTGCTCAGGTCCTTCTTGGCCTCTCTGTTGCAGTACTTTTTCCTCCTGATTGTAGGGCAGGACCTTTGTGGAATGAGGGTTTTAATTTCTTTATGGCCAATCCCTACACAGAAAGGTGGGGGAAAATTAGAGTAATATTTTTAGGTTTATGGCTTGCTTTGGGGAAAAGAAGTTCTGGTTTCTATGTCCTGCTTTGGGGTAGAGAAATTCTAGTTTCTATAGTTTGCCTCAGGGGAGAAAGGGAGGAAAAACAGATAGAGGGCAGGAGAAGGTTAGAGGAAAACTTTGCTTCTTAGACTGCAACTAAGACCTTCACTTTGGGTATTATTTTCTTAGTCCCAACAGTCAAAATATATAGTTAGACCCAGAGAAACCTGCTATTTATTTTACTAAATTTCAGTGCATAATGTAAGAAAAGAGGCACTGGCAGTGATATTTAATGATGACCTGGCTTCACAACAATTAAAATTTCCCCCAAAATTTCTGACCTAATCTCCATGCATCTCAACCATCAGCAAGTAGGCAGTTACTAGATCAATGCCTGTGCCAGAATCCTACAAATACTAGGTACTTCCTTCTAAAGCACAGTCATTACTTAAGGCAATAATTTAGAGAATGATGGTATTTTTTCACTTGCCTCTAATAAAGTGTTAACAACAAAATTGCATAATCCTATTAATAAATATCTGACAAAGCTATTCCAATATAATTTGGAAGTCTATTACCAATATAGATAATCATGGAGGTGATGATTTACTAAACACAAAGTATTGAGTTCTTACTTTGTCTCTTACAGTAGCTCTGATGTAGTTTTTCCTACAATCAAAAGATTTGCTTTCAAGAGGAAGTTGGGCAAGACGGTGCACACCTGTAATTCCAGTTGCTCAGGAAGCTGAGGCAGGAGGATAGCAAGTTCAAAGTCAGCCTCAGCAATGGCAAGTTGCCAAGCAACTCAGTGAGATCCTGTCTCTAAATAAAATACAAAATGGGGCTGGGGATGTGGTTCAGTGGTCGAGTGCCCCTGAGTTCAATCCTTGGTTACCCTCTACCCCCCCCAAAATGAGGAAACTGAGGTTGCCATGTTATTTCTCCAAGATAGCTCATTAAGTGGTTTAAACAGCTTTTGAATATATATAATCTGATACCCAGCCCAATGTCTACAACAAGAAGTTAAAATAATAATAAAATGAAGTAACAGATATTTTATATTGACACATAGAATACATATATTTATCCATATATAAACCTATGTATCGATAATAAGCCAACCCTGAAAGAAGATTCCTGAAGGGGCTGGGAATTAGAATACTGTGATCCTTTCTTCCTGTAGTGCTATCCCATCAAGGAACTTGACAACAAAATCCTGCAGGACCACTGCTCCTCTTGGTCCTGTTTTCTGAAAGGAAAGTGATGTAGCTTAGCTAAAAGGTCCTGATGACTCAAATGCAGTCTCTCATTATTGGTGAGGGATTGAGTTAAACAGAAAACATAATAAAAGTTTGATTTCAACAGTAAATTTTACTTTCTATGTCTCGTTCATGGGGAATGGCCTCTTTACCCTACCTTAAAATCTAGAGGTTGAAGGTCCTCATGTTGTCTTCCTGTTGGCCAGCCTCTCCAGGTTCTTTCCCTAGGATCTGTCCAGCAATCAGGATACCTGAAATACTAGGATTCTTCTATTTCCTCATCAATGCAGTCCTTTGGCACTATGGGTCCTGGCAACATCTTAGGAGGAAAGCAAACTACTGAACTAATTCAGGCTCCTGGGTGAATGACTGTTAATTTCCATTTGTCCCCAAATGATTTTCATTCTGAAGTGGATTCTCATCTTCATGTATTAATTCATCCATCTTTTCATTCAACAACTATTTGTTTAACAACCAGTTATATACTGGGTATTGGGCTAATTTCTGTAGATAAAATATTGAGCAAAGGAAAGCTAGGTTTTGTTTTCATGAATTTTCATTCTTAGCAGCAGTAGCCTATGAAGAACTATTTCTGTGACAAATTAAGTATAATTGTAACTAATGTAATAATAGACAAGTACAAGGTGTAATGAACATCCAAAAACTTCTTGAGTCTGGGAGGTTAGGGAAGGTTTCTTAAAGGATTTGCAAGCTGAGATCTGAAGATGAATAGAAGTTTTCAAGATAAAACAAATATTGATTGCACAATGAGAAGGTACAGAAATAGACTTAGAAAGGAACTCAAAGATAAATCAGACACAAATTCAGCATCCAAGGAATTTTAAATATAAAAGGAAAGATTAGAGTTATATATCAAGATAGTAGAAGGTAAAATGTGTTATGAGAATGTTACAGCAAAGTTCAGAAGGACATTAGAAGGAAAATCAGAATATTCCCTGTTTAGAAGAAGGGCTTTAAGAGATAATGTGGCAAATACTATGTTGTACCACCAAAATCTCTTTTTAAGACACTCCCTTTGAGTATGAATGAGGCATTAATTTTTGGAGATCTTGTAAGCATTAGGTACTGAGAGCTCCAGTAATTGCTTTTAATTGAAAGGAATATACCATGGCCCAGTTTATGCCTCTTCCTGTGTGTCACTAAGTGATGTGGCAATACAAAGATCTGGCCTTTGAGCCTTAATTGAGGTCATTGCTCCACCATTATCTCAATTTTGGAGTGTCCAATGGGATGAACAAAGGTCACATGTACCTTTTTTATTTGGCTCATTTGTAATCTATGGGACTACTTTCATACATGCAGATAGATAATCACTGGTAGGTAGGCAGCACTTGAGGGTATTTCATTACTTTTTAGCCAATTGTATGGATATATCATATTTTATTTATCCATTTATCAGTTAATGGACATTTGGATTGTTTCCACTTTTTGGTTTTATGTGTTTTTCATTAATATTTGAAATTTTGCATATTTATGGGATACTATGTGTTGTTTGGATACACGTATATATTGTGTAATATTTATTTCCTCAAGCATTTAACAATCAAAATATTTTCTTCTTGATTTTTGGAATATATGGTACATGATCATAATCTATAATCAACCTGTTGTGCAATAGTACACCAAAAATTATTTCTCTTATTTACCTATAACTTTTACCCATTGACCAACCTTTCCCTATTCTGCCCTTCTCTCACACTTACGTTGTATTTCAATCCTACATTTCCCTTTCCAGTCCTGCTCCTTTTGCTACTTCAGTTACTCCCAACAACACTGCCTGATAAACTTTTACATACAAATCACAGGGTCCATTTCTTGGAGTATCCAACATCAATCAGTTGGCCCTGGAAGTAGTACTAGGAAGAAGACCATAAAATGGAATTTTGGAGTTGGACCAGCCATCTGACTACAAGGATTCCATCACTAGTGGTGAGTGGAGTATAGATAACTCTTGCCATGCTGTAGCAAGTTAGTCATTAAAGTTTTTGCCAGTGGTAAATTGAATTTGTAATCATATATTGGTGGAAGGAAATTTGCTAGTGGGTGCAATGTCTCAGGTGTTTGAGAGGTTTGAAGAAAATTGTAATTCTAAAATTTAAAAAAAAATGGAGTTTTTAAGTGTGGTGGCCTTGGATGTCTGTTGGGGGAAATGTATACATTGAATGAAACCAATGGAAGATGGAGAGTTATCACCAATTATAAGCCAAGTGTGAAAGCCAGAGAGCCTACTGGCAACATAAAAAACTCCCGTCTCCTCTGGTTAAACACAGGAGCAACTGAGGTCATCCCAGGGTTTAACTATATGAGTAGCAAATCTTCTGAGGAAGCTGAATACTCCATATTAGCAACCCTTCTATATCAAGGTGAGAAATGGGGCAAAGACTTCCGAGTTTATATGTCAAATTCTTGAATTCTTAGATTCCCTGAATTCTCTGGGTCTGTAGAAGTACCTACCCATGTCAGTAAGAGGTTACTGCTTAAAGATGTTTCAGAGATCTCTGCTTCATAATAGAGTATACATGTATATAGTATACATAATAGAGTAAACATTTTTCTGTATTTACCCTAACGTCCCCACTTGCCTATAGACCAATACATAGAATCAAATCATAACAATAAATAAAGCAGGGTGTTACACCTGGTAAAAGGGGAACAGAACTGTGAATACTGGAGATTATTAATAGATATGTTACTTCAAGGAAAATGGGGAGCCAGTAGGGTATTGCTTATATACATTTTCTAAAAAAAAAAAAAATTGAAGGTGAAGGGCACCAGCCATAAATAAAGTATATCCCTTGTACTATTTCTATAATTGAGTCTGTTTTCAACTGGAATCATTATTGACTAAAGAAAACATCCTAGGAAGTAAGACTTGTAACAATATAGCAAATAAATACAGTAACAAATACTACAATTCTTCCCTCTAAGGTAACTGTGGTCATTGTACAGTGAAAAGGGGGTATTGCCCAAATAATTTTGAAGACTGTTGTACATAGAGTCTCAGTTGATCTTGATATCCAGGCTACCTGTTAGACTGGGAGTGTATGAGGTCCAAGAAGAGACACACTTTGTAGTTGGTAATGCCAGGGATAAGAGTTATCACAAGCAAGGTCAAAAAGAAGTTTCTGAACTGTTTCCTCAAAACTCTACCAAGATAGTAAAAGAAAAACAATATCACAACCTGGAAAAAGGGCAGATGTTAGTGAAACTATTAAAATATCAAAGATGTAGGGATGTTGTCACCATATTTCCTGTCTAGTTCATCTCCATAGTTTCTATGGAAACACAGGTGCAATTTAGAAGATGACAGTAGACTTCTGTATACTTGATCAAGAAGTAACACCAATTGAAGCTAGTATGCCAAGTATGTTCTTTTTGTTAGAAATATTGACATGACCTCTAGCACATGGTATAGTACCACTGGCTTTGAGCATATACTCTTTCTATATCATCAAGAAGGAGAACCATGAGTATATTGAATTCTTAAAGGTGGGCAAGAGTATATATGTATCATCTTGCTCCATATCTGGTGCTATCAAAATTTAATTAGAAGAGACTCAGAACATTTATACATGCCACCTAATATAAAATTGTATTACCATATTGAGAGCATTATGCTAACTGACAAGATGAAGAAAATGTGGCAAGCACATTAATGGCCTTCAAGGGTTGGAGATAAACCCTCAAAAAATTAATAGATCTGATTCATCAATGATATATTTAGAGTTCCAGAAAATGCAAGGACATCCTTTCCAAAGTAAATCACACATATTGCATTTCATTCTACTACCATTAGAAGGCAAATATGGTGCTTGGCACACTTTGAGCACTGGAGGCATCTTATTCCACATTTTGGATTAATGCTCCAACATACTTACTGGGTAACACAGAAGTCTGCTACCTTTAAGGAATATGCTCTTGTACAGTCCAGACTGCAATTCAAATAGTTGTGCCATGTGGACTATGTAATACTCTAAGATATTATAGGTATTGGGGATTGGTAACCCCCTTTCTTATGCTGAGAATGTTTGCAACATAGAACTGCAGAGATCAGGAAATAGTGATGCCATCAGCGGAATGGAATTATACACATTCAAATTAACTCCTCATGCACTACTGTGCTATGGAGTATTAGTAATCATGGAGAATATGGTAATGAAACATCAAATGTTCCTGGGTCCATTGCAAGATAGGATCTAGCAGACTTTATGAATCAAAGGTATTTTGAAGGTCCAGTCACAAACCATCATAAGATGCAAGTGGATTATCTAGAATGAAATAGGCTATGAGTAGAGCCTACAGTTACAAAGCTTGAAGAGGTTGCTTAAGATCCCATGCCGACTATCACTGTTTTGTTGGTACCTTTTCCTTAGCTCACACCTATGGCTACATAAAGCCTCCTTGTCCCTTATGACCAGGTGATGAATGAATAAAAACATTACATATGTTTCATTTGTGAGTTTGCCTGACATGTGGACACAAGTGTACCAGAGTCTCACCAAAGTGCAAATTCTTCTATGAAAGTTTGTTTTTGTTAGTCTAACACTTTGTGTGGAAAGATATACTTTCAAGTAATGGGTTTGTAGAGAGGTCAAATGGCTCAACTCATTGGGTAGGTGGCTTGAAAGGAGAAAGAAAGCATGATTTAGAATGACCTCTAAAGAAGAGGCATTTATTATTAATGGAATTCTTGGAAGTGGGCATAAAATGTAGAAATTCTTGCACTGCATGTTAATTTCTACCAGAGACATTCACTATGAAAAACCTACTAAACAACCAAATAAATATAATGACTCATCCAGTTGACATCTTGAACTCCACGCTAGAGTTGGCCAAAGGAGTTTATGATGTGAGTATTCTTGGTGAAGAGGATGATGCACCAACCTGTAAGTACTTAGCAAGACTTATCTAGTTGATGCTGCTATTTAAAGTCTAACACATCAGCCATGTAAATCAATGAAAAGTCCCTGACATGTCATCAGTTGTTGAAGAGACCAACCACTAGCAGGATTCTTTTTACTCTGGAAAGAAGAGTGGTTAATTTTGGCTAAAACCTTGATGTATTCATGTGTGTGGGTTTTCACTTTCAGCTCGCAGAAAGCCTCATTCAGCTACACTACCTGAAGAGTGTTTGATCTGTCAGTATATAATGGTACCTAACATTTTCTTGAATTAATTTATAGCAATGGAAATGTAACAGCTGGCATATGATCATGGGACACATTGGTCCTATCACATACTACACCACCCAGCAGTTGTTGGCTGAATAGTCTGTCAAAAGCACAGATTTTGTTCTCTAGCCCAACTGAGGTGACAATTTGTAAATAGTCTATGTGTATAGGTCCATCTTTTGGAGTACAATATTCATGAAATAAGTGACTGATATAGGGTAGTATATGTCCAAAAGGTAGAATAAATGAATCTGATAAGCCAGGTTAGAGATGGAAGTGACCTCACAATCATCTGATATAACCTGTAACTCCAAGCTCTGCATGTCCTAAGATGTGGAACACTTGCTCCAGGGAATATCTTGTGAATTCCATTAAACTTTACATGATGAGTCCCACCTAGTCAGATTGGAATTTTTTACTAAAAGATCAATAGGCAAGGAGAATGTAGTCATCCTAGTATGTTGATTGAACTTTATAAGCAGGAAGAGGTACAGGAGGCAAAGGAGAACGGAGCAGGCATCCATATTTCTTGGCAATCTTCTACAAAATTTGATGAAGCAACCAGGGTCTGAGAAGTTTATAGAGACCAGGGGACCAGACTCTTCAGGATTGTATTTGGCTTCTGTTACATTGTAACCTACTTGAATCAGCAGAGGTGTTAGATTAGGGAATTTTATAAAATGGGTAGTGGAGAAAAAATAATTAATATCAGCTGTAGTCTTGGGCTATACTTTGTACCACTAACTTCCTATTCTGAGTGGCCCCAGGAATATAGATCAACTGGAATTCTGGAGTTTTTCCCAGAGGGAGTAAATCTATTTCTATAAAGTAAGTGGTTCTGAGTGCCACAAGAAATGGGCCGAAGTGCCTGTACTGGGTTGTGGAGTTCTGTTTTAAAAACCTGCCTTATTGTTGCTCCTTACTATACACATCTAGCTACATCCTTCAATCTTACTTCAAGTCAATGAAAGATGATTTGCCAAAAATTATGTCCCATTTTCTAGTGGAGATAGCATAAAGTGACCTGTCTGGCTGCTTTTCCTAGATTAGGAACATCTTCTCAGCTCAGATTTTTCAGCGTGATCATTGCAAATTTTCCAGTTTTACCAAAGTTCAAGTTTAAACTATGCCCAATCTTGTTTCCCTTGCTTCTTTGTATTTACTCTCTGCTATAGTTTGAATGTTTATATCTCCCTCAGAATTTACATGTTGAAATCTCAACTCCCATGGGTATGCTATTAAAAGACAGGATATTTAAGAAGAAGGTTAGGTCATGAGTGCAGATACCTAATAAATGTGACCAATATCCTCATACAAGGGATCCCGCTTGTACCATGCAAAGGCATAGCTAGAAGGCTCCATCCATGAGCCAGGAAATGGACTCTTCACTGAATCAGTTAGCTCCTTGATCTTGGATTTCCCAGCTTCAAGAACTATAAAAAAAAAAGGGTATTGTTTATAAACTACCCAGATTATGGTATTTTGTTATTGCAACTTGAATGGATTAAGGTACCCAGTTGCCATTTCTAGAGCACATTAAATTCATGGGTGTACATTTTGGAGTCTGGGAATCTTAAGAAACCTAATCTATGACCCATTGAGTAGGAGAAAAGGATATTTCCTGTAAGGAAACAGCTTATTTAAAGTCACAGAGGCATTAAGTGAGGTGTGAACACCCAATAACTTACTGTTGTTGAAGCTTAGAAAGCGCTGGGGAGCAAGTTTGGAAAGAGTGAAGGTCAACAACACTAGAATGATTGCCTTGAGTACCTAATTTAGTTGGCAGTGTGGAAGCTTCATGACTTAGAGCCAGGTAACCAAATGATCTGAACTTTGCTGTAGGAGGATAAAACAATGAAGAAAATGCATGGAGATGGAGGAAGGGTTCGCATTTGAGAAACACTGGAAGTATTATGTTCAGTTTCCTAAGGGAGAAGTCTTTGTTCACAGCCATGGTAGGAACAGTAAAAATGGTGAGGAGGCTCTGAGTAAATCAACAGAGCGTGCAGATAAAAAGGACTTGGTATTTGATTTGATGTGAGGACAGGATGGATGAACTGCAGTATTTCTGGAAATTTGAGAAAGAAGTTTTGTGGCCTTTGTAGAATTCTTTACAAGAACTGGGATGTGCCTATCGCCTGAGTTTCCCAGGAGGTATTATTCTAGAGAACTTCAAGGGGCATAGGGAAGCTTTTTGTGGAGCAGTTTCCAACCATAATCTTCCCAGCTGACTATAGAAATGTCTCTTAATCTCTCTCCCAATCACGATGTGCCCATTTTCTCCCCAGGTTCAGCCTGTTCCATTCATTTTATGGCTTTGTTCTCCAGCGGATTAGCTGTGACAAACTGTGGCTAGGCCAAATAGCTGCTTCCCCACACCCGAGCTAGGGCACTATTGTGTAGGCCCCTTTTAAGAGCAAAGTTTCTTAATGACCCTAAGCTTTGACTTAATTATTCTTATTATAGTATTACTTAAACACGTTTAAACATAAAAATAGGTATAAACTCTGTGTGCTTACCAGCTTTATAGAATCATGTATAAGAAAGACCACTTTACAAGTTGAAGTCAATAAAAACTATAGAACTAATAAAATTTAAATTAAGATCATTAATTTTATGGACAGATGAAGTTGTTTTGAGGAAATTAAATCGCTGCTCACAACCTAAATGACAATCAGCCTCTTTTGAGTTTGGAATGTCAAAGCTATCTTGCCACTTGATATGACTTAGTTCTCTCTAGAATTTTCTGTATTCAAACTAAAAAGAAGTCATCAAGATTTTAAATGATATTAGTTGGCCTTTACTTAGCAGTTACTTATTTTTAGTTGTCTATGAAATATGCTTCTCATTAGCCTTACAATTACAAGGAGGTGCAGCTTGACCCAGTGATATCCTGAACACAAGTATATATTTGAAGCCAAATGTGAGTTATAGTGTTTGGTAATTGACATAATCCTCAATGTAATTATTGACAAAAATTTAGGTTACCATACAAAACATTTTTTAGGCACTTAGAGCTCAATTAGATTTTTTTTTAAGTTAACTTTCGTTGTCCATTGATGAGCTGTGAATTGTTATAATGATTTCAAGTTCTTTTTTTGGTTCTTTTGAAGCATGACAAGTAATTCCATAGGATTTCACTGTTGTGTACAATTAAAGCCTACTTCCAAGTAAAATCTTATGTGATTTACTCAGAGTTGCCATGATTTTGTGTTTATAAGCCAATGTTTGCATTATCCTGGATCTGGATTTTTTTGTTTTCCTTTACTGAGTAGTCTGGCTGCCATATAGTGTGTGGCAAGCTCAGAGATGTGAGCTTCATGTCCCTCCTCAGAAGAGCTGCTTACGTGAATGCCTTGATACTTTCTGTTAGGAGTAGTTTTCAATTGTCACCCTTTGAGGTGTGTGTTTAAAGTTCTTTCTGGTTTAGTATTGTCATTGTTCATCTTTGCTGTGTGTTTATTTAACTCTATAGTGGATTGCAATACTTAATTTTACCACCAATTTTCTGTCCTCTATTCTAACTATAGTCTCTGATGTATATTGTGAATCAGATGTGAATCATCCATATCTAACCCTAACCTTCTTCCTAGATTTAATTTGATAAGGAATTACATTTCATTGCTATCATGGAGTAATAGTGCCAATGGAAATTAAGAACAGGCCAGGTGACTGTCGGGGTTACTTGTCATGTTTAAAAAGGGATACTGGTCCAAAGAGTTGGAGAGCTACTATTCTAATTAGCAGAAAGCCCCAATCTGGTTATTTGTCTTTGTCATCTTGTCCCCTTGAAAAGCCACACCTAATAATAATGATGGTTGCTTTCTAACTAAGTTACCTTTATGTAAACTTAGTTTTCATAGTTTGCTGTTTAAAATCCTTGGATGACAGCTCACAATTTAAATAAGAAAGAATGTAGAAATGGAACCTTAGTGTAACTCTAGCCATAATAGGTCAGATTTGGTATAAAACTAGTACATATTGGATCAAATCCAGATGGGTTTATTACCAAATGTACCAGAAGGATCTAATTATAACACTTTCACATAGAACATGGCCCCTTAGAATGGATTTCAAGGATAGCATGGTGAAAATGTCATGCAAATGAAAACGAGATGGGTAGTTCTTTTGATAGATGAGGGATGTAGGTAGAAGGGAGGATAGAAGAAATGTCTTAGAGAACACAGATGAGGATGATATAGGGAACCTCAGTCTGGAATTTCTTTAAGCATTGGCCTTGGGGTATGAAATGCAAATGAAACAAAAATTCTATCAAATTTAGTTGAATGTCAGGAGTCCTTGGCTGAAAACATTTGAAACTGTTACATTAAAATCAGTTCAATATGTTCAGTATTATTATTATTTTTATAACTAAGTTATTTATGTTAATACTATTGAGCACTACAATAAAACAGAATTTTTTTGCGGTACCACTCCAGAACATGAGCCCACATATTTTATGCTTCCTGAGTTATGTAAGGCATTCAATTGTCTACTTATTTCCCTAGGTTGGTAAGTTGAGGGATATGATTTTAAGATAAAAAGAAAAAAGCCTTAGGTTGTTTATTTTTTCTTTCAAAGAAAAGCTGCTAAGGGTTGTAAACCTAATAGAATTTTGTCTAATTATATTTTAAATCATGTGTTCAATATGTTTCTTTATTATTTATATACAATTAAAGTTTTGTCCACAATCTACATGAAAGATTTTGATAAGTACCAGGGGCATTAGTTTTGTAAAAGTTGATGGTGGCAGGATTTGCAGCAACTCTGGTTGTTAAAAGATAACTTTCATCTGTTAGTGCTCTCTACAGAGGAAAATGTGGACAGTGACTTGTGTAATGGCAGCACACTTTGGAAAACAGGATTAACCAAGATAGTCCATCTATACAAAACTATTTCTAAATCTAATCTCTCAAATTCTCTTAAAGGCACACTGATGGGTTTCTTTAATTCTAGTTACTTATTTTCCTGTCTAAATCTACACATGTATAAAAATTACAATGTGAATAGCTGGGGTTCCATTGAAATAGCTTTTTAAATGTGCATCTTAACCATTTTTTTTCTTTTAGTTTCAACCAGGACATGCATTTAAAAAAAAGTTTTTTTTTTCTACACTTTAATGGTAGGTATTTAGACAAAAGTTGTCTGATTAAATCAGTGAATAGAACTCAGACTATACTTAGTTCTGTATTTCTTAAAGTAGAATATTAATAGCTATGTATAGAATATTGAAATTTCAGGGCACCAGGACAAGTGAATGTATGGATTTTTAGATCCGAGAACTAGATGTGGCAGTTCTGTCTTCTCCAAGTCCCTGTACTCCCTACACACTCCTTCATCTATGACTAGCTCTTCCCACACACTTCTTGCCTTTGGGATCCTTTCTGTTTATGCCCTGTCAACCATCTCTTCTTTGGCTCGCCAACTATGCCCTCTCATTGGTCTATTTTTTCTAATATGAGACATATTCTGGGCTCTTTCAGTGACTATATATACTTTAAAAAGGAGACAATTTTTGAACAAAAATGTGCTTATACATTTATTCCTTGCAAATTAGAAAAATTTTCAAACTTCTTTACTTTTTATTTTATTTTATTTTTTTTGCCTTTACTTAAAATTTTCAGAAATAACAACCAGGTCATATATAGCTGCATTATCTTTGTGTTAATAATAACTCCCAAGGACTTATCCAGGTCTATTAAAAGTACAGTAATTCATTGATTTTGTGTACATAATGCATTAATATCTGGCTGGAAAATTCAGTCCACTATATGGCTATTTGGTCATTAAGACTCCATACATTTGGATTATTTAATTGGGAGATATAAAATAACTGTTTCTTAGAATCAGAATAAATGGGTATTATTTAGAGAATGTTGCAGATTTTTTTTAAATTTAGCTATTCTGGTTTTAGTAGATATAGCTTTGTGTGTGTTGTTAACACCTAAAGAGTAATTTATGCACTGTAAGCTCATTGCTTGTATTTTCTTTTTCTATAATAAGATTCTAATAAATAAAAATGTTGGGTTCATTTCATCACACAAGTTCATTTTTATTCTGTGTCACAGAATCAATAAACCTTTACATAAATGGATTTATATACACATATAAAATGATACAGAGAATTCATACAATTCAGATTTTAGAAAGGCACAAAATTATTTTGTTATGTGGTAACATGAAAATAGTAACTGAACAACTGATGTTTTATTTTCTAAAAAACCCAAGTTTTTAGTTTGGGAAAGGGGAAGAAAAAAGCAACATTTAACTTATCTTTTATTGATCTGATTCTAAGAACACTTTATGATACAAAAATACTACTTATAACATCATTGTTATCAGAAGATTTCTTTTGAAAAATGAATATTCACTTATCTGCTTAATTTTTAAATTTATTCTTTACCTCCCTTCTCTTCCTTCCTTCCACAAGTATTTACATAGTCTTTAACTTGACAAGGCATTTTGTACTTAATTAACCTACAAATATTTCTTTTCTTTTCTTTTTTTTTTAAAAAATTTAGTGCTACTGGGGATTGAACCCAGGGCCTTGCATGTTCTAGGCAAGTACTCTATCTCTATCTCTGAGCTCTATCCCCAAACTAGAAATATTTCCATGTTGCATTGTGGATTTTCTTTTATATTTGGACTTATTTTTAACACTAACTTTTCTAAATTTTTTTTCCTACTTTTGTCTACACACTCTCTCACATATATACAATTATATTTGAATTAAGAAATGGTAAACAAATAAAAAATTCATTAGTTTAATTGACCAGTTTATTCTGTTTTAACAATGGAATTTCTTATTCATAGTAAGCTAAATAACTTTTTGGATTTTTCCCTTAATTTAGCAAGTGTTATTAAGTACATATTTTTACTTGAAATGTTATGTGTCTATGATAACTGGGGGAATTAGAAGATTCAGTACAGTCAAAACACAACTATTGACTGATTTTTAAATTCAACAATGACATTGATACTTTTTTTGTGTGTGATCTGGTTGTATTTCTTCATCTATTCTTAGCCTACACTTTCTAAGATAAACTTTTTATGCAAAATGTCTTATTTGTTGAAAATAATTTTAAAATAGTTATTGGTTAATAAATGTTATATAGATAACTCAAACAATTTATATTTATTTAATAAGATTTAGATAAGACATGTTTTCAAATGATTTGATAAGCTAATGAACAGAAATGTCATACATCCAGATCTCTATTTCACAAATTTATTTTACTTCTATAAGATAGTTTAAAATTGATATCAGTTATTTTGAAAAATTATTTTTAGTTTTCATTTTTTATGATATGTGCATATCAAGATATTTAATAGTAACTTCATTAAAATCCCTTCTAAATTATTATAAGAGCTTCAGTATTTATTTATTCTATATTGCTTATTTCTTTACAGAGATAGCAAAACTTAAAAATTACAAAACATAATTTTTGCATGTATACAATTTCTTGCAATTCTGACAAGTCTCTGAAAATATAGGACATATAGTATAGAATTTAGAAAAGAAATAATTCACAAAACATTTGTTGAAAAGCTAGCTATATGTTTGTCTCTAGCACTATGTGTCAAAATATGTGCATGTTCTTATACACACATGTATACATACACCTACATGTATCTGTACACAATCAGGTATGAATGGGTACTTTTTTTTGTCATTTCATTAGTTAAACAACAAGATGGAAAAATACTTTCCTCAAATTACATAGAAATAATTTCCTCAAATAGTGTTTCTAAAATATACTGATAATAACAACAAAAAATTAATGTGGCCAATCAGCACTCAAAAATTTCCTCTTTCTGTAGCAAAATAAGATGCTCATTTTTTTAATGAAAGGAGACAAAATGAAATGCTTAACACAAACAAATGACTTAAATAAGAATGTATTAATCAAAATAAAATGAAGACTTCACCAAAATAAAAACTCAGTGTTATTGAGAAGGAAGAATATTATATTACCTCTGTCTGTAGGGCTTCCATCAGAAGGAGCTCAGCCTTGGTTTCCCACTGTTAGTACAAAGGAGATTAGTGATATAATTATCATTGAATCTGATGTCCTTCTGAAAAAAAGAGGGGAATTTGAAATGCAAATCAGCATTTATTGAATTTTTTATGACACAGTGAAAGAGATAAAGGTCTCTGGTTTATAATGGGGAGAAAAGAATGATAACTAGGTAAGAGCTTTGTTTTTAACAAACTAGCCAAACAAAATAAGTACTGAAATCAGATTATTTGGGGTTCTTTTTTAATATGTACACAGATTTTTAAAATAAAAAGGAAGCAATTAAAAAAGTAAATACTCATCTTTTGGACATCCACTCATTTAGATCACTAGCTTCCCTTCATCCAAGACACATAAATCTTAAATACTCGGAATTTCCATTTTTAAGAAAGAGAATTGCATGATGGTGTGCGTTATATAAACACTATGCCAATGACTATAGCCCTTAATTGTTTCAATAATAGTAGACATACCTGTTTTGTCTTCAAGGAATTAAAGTCTCACAGACATATCTAAGAATCTATATTTCTTGTATCACACTCTGTAATGTAACATCAAATTACATAATCTGTTATGGAAACTTGGCATTATAAAGGGAAGCACTATATAATCCTGGATCTCACTGGACTCCATCCGGAGAATTTTAGAGTGCAAGAATTCAAATTTAAAGGCAGATAATATGGAGTTACTTTTAAAGGGACATGATTTTTTTTTTTTAAAGCAAAAGTTACCCCAAAACAATAGCAAAGCCAAAACTACAAAACAATCTGGGCCTTTGTTGAAAAAAATGTAGTTCTTTAGCTTGACCAGGAAAGACAAAGGAAGAATGTCATTAAAATATTGTCCAGTTCTCTCTCTGGATTCTGTGCAGCATGACTATGATGGTGGAGTATAGGTAGGTACACAGTAGAGACCCAGGATAGATAGCATGATGTCCTTTTCATAAGGCAACTTGTTTTTTTTTTTGTGTGTGTGTGTGCAGAAGTAAAAATGCTTAGGTAACAGCATTCCATACTTAGATAACAATACACCATAAACTTTGATTTGGGTTAAAGATAAGTGAGTCCAGAGAAAAGAAATAACCTTGGGCTGGTGCTCCACAGAACCTTGAACGAAGTATTGAATTTTCAAAGAGAGAAAGAGGAGCTATTTCAGGTAAGGGGCTGGGGGGGGGGGGGTGCGGCGGTGGTAGTCTGTTGAAAGTGAAAAGCTTGAATAACAGTACTTACTTGAATGACAATAAGAATAGCAAACATTTATTGATTACTTGTGGGAGATTCTGTTCTAAGCATTTCACCACCTCATTTCATCATCAATCTTTGTCTTATCAGCCATGAAACAGTCACAAAAAAATTACGTGATTGTCTAGGAAGGAGCTGGAACCCAGCCCCAGACTACCTGTAATCTCAGGGTCAGTTTACCTTCTTGGCTGAAATGGCCAGATGTGAAACTAGTCTGACTGTGAGAAGGAATTGTCTTAGTGCTGACCTGGTAGAGACACCTTAATTGGTTTTATTGACTAGTGTCAATATGATAATATTCTACTTTCAATCAGATTGCAATATTGGACTTCTGTGGCTTTAGTCTTATGACGTTTAAATTCCAATATTTAAGAAAATAAAGTTCTGGTCATACGGCCAAATATGAACAGTGCATAGCCAAAGTGAACCAATATGTTGTATTGACCTTTAATTTGTTGGTTTTACTGGATTGCTTTACTACTTGACAGCAAATTAAATTGGTAAACTCAGTGGAAAAAATCATAAAAAATAATACTTGACCATTTGTTTGATAAATAAATAGATAAATAAATAAATAGATAGATAGGTCTCAATTTGTGGATACAGCCTAATGTGGAAAAATCATTAAATACTGAAACTTGAGGGAAACTTATAAGTTCTTCTCCTAAATTAAAATCACAATTAATATTATAAAGTCATTATACTATAGCATTGGATATAAATGTAATTAATTGATGTTAGACATATCAGACAATTTAATAGAATTATTTTGCTAATAGATTTTCAACTGAGACTCCTGACTATAAAATAGGGAATTTTGATGGACCTTTTTGGAAAATTTTAATAGACATAGTTAATATGCATTATTTATGCTCAGCAGTGTTGTTTTTATTATTCACATGTGCCCAAAGGCTTAGGCAACAGGGAAGGATTTTTAAAAAAATAAATTGAAAGAATAAATAAATAAAATTAAAACCACATGTTAGTTCTTTGGGGAGGGAAGGGTGCATTTTGACTGTTGGTTACTCTATATGTTAAACTTGGGTCTGATTTCAGGTAAACTTGTGATTAAAGACCTAGTCTAGGGAAATCTCTGGTGTCATGCAGAGATATGCACTAGAAAAGAGTCAAGTTCAGCAGATCCTTAAGAATCTTAAAGTTCACACAACCCTTGATATAGCTTGGAGTTGACCAGCAATCGAAAGGAATGCTTTGTCCTGAGTATGTAATTTTGAAGTGATATCAGGACAGTATTAGACAGTTTGGACTATTAGATATGGACTTCTTTCAGGTTCTTCATGATCAAAAGTGGAAAGAAATATGGACCAGTTAGAACTTTGATTTTTTTTCTTAGAAATAGTCAAGAAAAGGAATCAGGAGAAACAATGCATTTCTCTTTCTCTTCATCATTTAATCTAAGGGAATAAGAGAGAAAGAAGTTGTCTGGAATACAACGTGAAATTTGTATAAAAAAAGTGCTATTATGGATTTACTTCCAATCATTCCTTGACTATATGATTATGTATTATGACAATGTCATAACACCGATTCTTTTGATGGAATGTCAGAAGCATTTTACAAGTCTGTGGCTCCCTGAAAACTCAAGTGCTTTTATAACTCCAAAAAGTTTCTATAATAGGCTTTATTCTTTCTTTTAAATGACTGTCAGAGGGACCTACCATTATCTTGACACTTATATTTGAGAAACTTTTGCTCAAGCTCTTACACACCTTCATGGCAACATTCAATTTCCAGGCTCTTTTATGGCTTCCTCTTTCTGCTTCTCATTATGTCTAACCAGCAGAATGTTTTGTCTGTTTTGATCAGCCAGGTTAGAAGTGAGCTGAATTCTGAACATTTTCACACTGTTTTTTAGTCCCGCTTAAGAAATATTTACTGAAGCTCTGGACCTATAAAAATGAAGTGGATTTTGAGATTTTATTGATGTAATGGAAGAGAAAGGATTGCCCATTGTTACTATATCCAAAACATTTCAGAAGTACAAGCAGAGAAATATGTCTCTATCACCAGAATTTAATATGAAATCATGTTCTTCTTCTGTCATACAGAAAATTTGTCATTGATTTTATCTCCAATAAAAGCTATGTCAGTGGTGCCACATAATACATTTGTAAAGGTTAGAGATATTTTAACCCTCATCTGTGACCAGAATTATAATGGTAAGCAACCCACTGAAGCACCACCAGCAGATTATTAAGAGTGTACAATTTTTTTTTCTTCAGACATTAATGCAAAATAGCAAAGGAATGCACACATTGTAATGCAGTTGGGTCATTTTGAATAATGTTCTTGAAATTGTAAATTTATTACATAAGTAGAAATATGTGATTACAAATTCCATCAATCTCATGTCCTTGTCATGGATTTGTGTTTTTAGAGTCCAGAGAGATTATGCTGTCGTATTGGTTAAATTCTCAGAAAGGTCTGTGAAAACATAACAGCCACATTATTTTAATTACTTCCTTTCTGAAATGTGTATTGTTGCAAGCTATGAATAATGAAGAGTGAATTCTCAGAAATATAGGTTTTACTTATCTGGATTTCAGTTTCCAGAATTCATATAATTCCACTTTGAATTCTGCTAGTTAGGTATACAGAATATAAGAGTAAATATTTGTAGCTGAATGGATTGACTAGTCCTTGGAAAATTAAGGTTGCTGAATTCACTTAATGTAACATCATATTATCTCTTATTTTCCTCTTGTTTATACTTTTCAGTATAAGTTCCCAGGCAGAATTTACTTTCTCCTTTAATTGCACATTCTATTTTATATTAAGAGCTAAATTTCAGATGCTAAAATTTCTCAGTTGGACAAATTAGTAACTGATGAGCAGTCATAGGACAGACCTAAGTCGCTAGCCTCAAAATTGAATCATAAGAAACTACGATTGAGAACTAGTTAAAAAAATGAAATGCATATTCAGATTGTTTTTCCATGGGATGTACACAAGAAACAAATACAATGTTTGCTTAGGAACATCCAAATAAAACATTTATTTATTTATTTTGTATCTCAGACACTGGAATTGGTTCATGCTGGCTTCTGGTCATTTTATTCTGAAGTGCAGAATGTATTTTGAATACAAGTTGATTTAATTTAGTTGGTTTAATCCACAGTTTCAAATTTTGCCTTCTCTTTTAAAACAAGTTTCATGAAAGCATCTGCAGAAGCCTTGTTTTGATTACCCTTTATCCTTCAGCCTTAGATCAGTATCAGTTTTTTCCCCTTGCTCATAATCCATTATAGAAAATACTGTAGATTTCTACAGCATGACCAAAACTCCACATTATGTTTGCAATTTTCCGTAAGATTTGTGTAGAATAAAGTAAAAGTGTTTGCTTTAAGAGACATCTGCTATAAATAAAATGACAGTGTAAATTTTCAAGAGAGCTGCACAATTGCTATAAAGGCTCAAAACATGAACCTTCTCTAGCAGTTTCCAGCACTTTGTGATTTTCCAAAGGGTCAACGGTATTCACCTCCCTGCTCTTGAACCCCCACCCAACTCCTGGTTCTCCTAGCCACCCTCTCAGTCCCCCCAATTGCAATGAAATTAGCCTGTAATGCTTTCAGCACCCTTGCAGATCAGCTTTCCTTCTCAGGGAAACATGTGAATGGCATTAAAATACGCTTCCCACTCTCACAAAATATTTCCTCAGAATACTTTAGAAACTCAAACCAGTTACTTCAGATTCTGATATTATCTTTATTGAATAGCATCAGCCTGAAAGGTCAGCCATCTAGGTCAGTGATACATATTGCTTAAGAAGTTTCCAGAGCTACTCATTAAAGCTCTGCCTCAGGAGAGATTTGCTAGGGAGAACAGAGACAGAGCTGCATTTCTTTCCCCAAATTTTCTTGTCAATGATTTTTAAAAACAAGTAACAGAGTTCTTACAATATCCTCCTTTGGAATGACAAAAAAATAAAAGAAAAGAAAAGAAAAAAAAATTCTGTTTTCTAAAAGGAAGCACACCATAGTGGTTGTTGTCAGAAATAGAGTTGAGAAATCAATGACTAAGAACAACAATGACAAATATATATGGAAGTTCAGAGAAAAAAGCTGGACAATTTTATTTAAAAATGGTCATCAAAGTATATAAAAAGCTCATTTTAAAATTCTTTATTGATGCCATTTATATACTTTTTTAAATATAGAAAGTGAAATCAGAGTATTTAAAATTCAAAACACAAAATTCCATAGAGTAACAAATATATTATATTCAAGCTTTAACCTTAATAAGAACTTCAGGGGTTGATGGAAAAATATGTAAACCAATGCTCTTTATTTTTCAGATAACAAGAAAGGAAGAAGCACCTTGTATGGATATTGCTTCATTTATTTACTGCATGTCTAGTGTGAAAGTACTTTTTGGTATTTATAGAAATATATTTTAAATTGGTTTTACATTATAATACCCCAAAGGCAAAATTATTTTATTGGAAAATTGATTTGCTATCAAATAAAATGAAGATAAGAGTTTAAAAGTGCTAAACTAGTCAAATGATAACAGTTTAGTTCACAAACATTACAGGATGTGCATACATGCACCCATACGTATTATATGTAAATATATGATATGTGTGTGTATATGTGTGTGTATGTGTGTATGCATTTTAAATCTTCCCATAATTATGGTTCTCAAAAGTGACTTTTTGTAGCAATGGAGGAAATGTTAGGCTGCCACTTTTTGATATAGCAGTTCCCCAATGCACATATAAATTATATAAATTGTTATGACTGACAAAACCAATTGTCAAAATGTATATATATATATATATATATATATATATATATATATATATTTTTTTTTTTTTTTTTTTTACAAAATACTTATTTCCCCCCCTTAAAAATGGTTTAATTTCTCCCTATCTCTTTGAGTCCTTTATCTTCTCCAATGTCCTACCTTGCAATATGTGTGAAATTTTATCAAAAGCTTTCTGATATTACCATAAATTACTGTGTAAGCAGAGCTATTGCTTATCTGTCAAGGGGACTTTTTTCCCTCTCTTTAGCAATTTTCTCTATTTCTATCTGTGTGAAAGGTTTTCCCTGCTATTTTTATTTTTATTTTTTATTTTTTAATACTAAGAACTGTACCTTAAAGACTTTTACTTTCAGTGAGGGGATACATTAGAAACCTATTCATAGAATAACCCTTTGACACCACAAAGGGGCAAGAAAAACATTTTCTTTCATCTGTTTTTTTTTTCTTTAGTAAGAATTTATAAATAATAATTTCTATAGGGTGGGACAAATTCCTGTGTTAAATCCAGAAATTGTATTAATTTTGTTTAAGGTATTTTTCTAACCTTCTAAGTTCCAAGTTCATTTTAGTTGTATATTTTGATGGCAGTGAGTTAATTTTTTTAGTTATTTATTTTTAAGATTATGTTTCATTAGTGTTAATCTTCTGATGAGAATTATTTTATGGCACTCTATCATACCTATTAGTCGTTAAGTTTTGACAACCATGCAATTATATTTTCTATTATAAGGTTTCTTATAAAATATTGGACACATCTTCGGCTTTGAAAAGTAGTTAAGATGATATCATATTATGTAGTCTATAATCTAGAAAGACCCCGAATATTAGGGTTGCTTTATTCTGCCCCAGGAAGAGATGGAGTGGAATTTCTATTTGGGGCCATGCAGAAAAAAAGGTCACTTTGAAGATCCAGACTTTGGAGAGGATTGCCATGATCACAGAGTATCTAGAAAGCATTTTAAGGAAGAAAGCCTAATGTGTTCCTGTAATGTCTCTGGGCTCATCAGTTGACTGGAATTTTGTTTCATAGTCAATGACTTTCTCTATCTTCTCTTTAATTTTACCTACATTCCACTTTAGATATATTTTTTTAATTAAAAAAAAATCCTTTACAAATATTAGACAACCAATCTTTCCCTCCGCAACACACTTATATATTAGCCTCATAAGTGAATGATAAAGCCGAATAGAAGAGCTGTACCTCTGAGCCTGTCCACATTGAGATCTAGGCAATGATGTAAAAAATGTTGATGTTTATCACCAAAAGACTATATTTGTTAAGTGTGATTCATTTGTTTTCAAAGACAACAACAAAAATAATAAACCAGTCTTCGTTCGTGAATAAAGATTTTTTTTTTTTAACTTTTTCTCAGTACCACTGCTCCATGCAGATGGCATTTACCCTGATCATGATGCCCTGGTCTCCTCTGAACACAGGATAGGAAACACTCAAGCCTGGACGTTTTCTTATTAGTGGTTCTTTATGTGCAATGTTTCCCTTGCACATTTAATACCTTTGGAGTGTAATGAGGCATGATGGTTGGCAGCGCTGCTTCTGGGAAAGGTCCATTATGGCTTCCACACCTGCAGCTCCCAGTTAATTCCTATGTGAGTTTGGGAAAGTCACATGGCTTGAGTCAGTTCATCTCCCCATCCTTGAAATGAAGAAAATGCTAGAAACTAAGTCAAAGTAATTTTGTAAGGACTAACAGAGCTACTATGTTTTTTGATTCGTCTGTTACCAAATTAGAAGCTAAAAGAATATAATTATTAAATTAAGACACTATTTTTGACCTATTTTAAGTTTATAGAAAAAGAGCTCAGAAAGAAGAGTCCCCATGTTTCTTGTTCATTCCTCCAGTTTCCTCTATTATTAGCATCTCACATTAGCATAGTATATTTTTTTAAAATCGATAAACTAAAATTGATAGGTGTCTATTAACTAAAGTCCATAGTTTATATGAAGGTTCTCCGTTTGTGTTGTATAGTTTTGATTTTTTTTCCCCCAGTTCTGGAGGTTGAATCTAAGCCTACACTCCTAGCCCTTTTTGTTTTTTATTTTGAGACAGGATCTAAGTTGTTGAGTCTGGCCTTGAATGTGTGATCCTCCTGCCTCAGCCTCCCAAGTAGCTGAGATGCATGATGTCATGTATTCAACAATATAGTTTCACACAGAACAGTTTCACTCTCTTAAAAATTTTCTGAGCTTCATCTATTCATCCTTCCTGCAAACTCCTAGCAACCACTGATCTTCTTGCTTTGTCCATAGTTTTTTCTTTCCCAGAATGCATAATTTTTTCTTTTCCAGAATGGCAAGTAGTTGGCATTGCAGAATATGTAGCTTTTTAGACTTGTTTCCTGCCCTAAGCAATATATATTTAAGGCTTCTCCACTTCTTTCCATGGTTTGTTAGCACATTTCTTTTTATCACTGATAACATTTCAATGTATGATCATACTGTACTATATGATACATTCACCTATTGAAGATTACTTCCAGTTTTTTATGATTCTGAGTAAAGCTGCTGTAAACTTTTCTGTTCAGGGTCTTATGTAGACATGTTTTCGACTCATTTGGGCAAATATCTCAGAGTGTAATTGCTATCTATGTAGGTTTGCAAGAGAGTGTCAAACAGTCTTCCAAAGCAGCTGTATTTCTTTGAATTCTTATCATCAATAGAGGGGAGTTCCTGTTGCTCTGGATTTTCCCAGTATTGGGTATTGTCAGTGTGTTTGATTTTAGTCTTTCTAGACTTTCTGGTGTTTCTATATTTGTAATGTTATATCACTCTTAATTCAATATAAATTTTTTAAATGAATATCTTTAATGAATTTATTAGCTTTTATGTTACAAGTAATGTTCTAAGGACTGGGATTACAGGAGTGAATAAAACAGACAAATGCCTCTAAAAGGGTAGAGACTGGAAGAAAATTAATGAGTAAACATATGTAATATATAAGATAATAGTTGCTAACTATGAAAAAAGTGGAGGAAAGAAGACCATTTGGGTGGGGCTACAACTTTAAATTGCGTGGTTAAAGAAGTTTCATTGAGAGGATATTTGAGTAAAGCCTGGAGGAAGTAAATAATAGTGCAAACTTCTCTGGGAAATGCCACAGGTAGAGGAGGTATCAGATGGAAAGGCCCAGGCAAGGAAAGGCCTGGAAGTTTTAAATAGCAGCAGGGAAGACATTGTTAGCAGATGGGAGATGTTATCAGAGGTTGTAGGTGCTGCTTTATGTAGGACCCACAAGGTGGGACATGGTTAGATCCTTGCATTTTACTCTAAGACAGAAAAAAGACTATAAAAAAGTATGAGCAGGAAAGTAAAGTGATATAAACCAGTTTGAAGCAGCTGTACTGAACATAGGCTGCAGTAGTCAAGGGCAGAAGCAAATAGACTGGTAGGAAGCTATTGCAGTAATCCAGGTGAGATACGGTGTTGCTTAGACAGGGTTTAAGGCAATGACTGCTATACATAAAGTGCTTGTAACATTGCCTGTGTCATAGTATTAAAATTATTTCCCTTATTATTTTCATCACTAATATGAAATGTAAACTACCTTTCTTTCCTACATTTTTCTAACAACTATGATACCATATTCAAAATTATTCAACTATTTTCAGTCAAGTTATTTAAGCTATTGTGATGGCTCTTAAAAAATCCAATCTCTTCTACTTGAAAAATTTGAAAAAGTTTTTATTATGATTAGATTTATAATGGTATTGCTAGGCTATATCTTTTAAATATTTTTCCCCTATTGGATATATTTAGCTCATTTAAAATACAATTCAGATCCAATTTGTAGTCCTTCTAGCCAGCAAGTCAAAGTGTTATATGAAATAGAGGCAGAGAGTCATTAAAGTTTCAGGATCTTAAACATTTTCTTTTTCCCAGGGAAGAGTAAAACTAGAGGGAGGAATGTGGTTACAATAGTTATCATTCAGAATTATGAATAGGGGCACTTTGTTGGAGGTTCAGATGTATGAAGTACGAGTGGGGTGGGAAAGATGACTTTTTTTAGAACGGAAAAATATATAATGTAAAAGTCCAGCCAGCTGTGAATGGGAGAAACTGGAATCAATCCTGCTATCCTGCTTTTCCCTAGACTGAAATACTGTCATTGGATCTCAGTGAGACAATGAAAGCATTAGGTATACTAGAATACAGTAAGAATTCTAGAGAAGTTTTCTAAGAATTTATAACTCAATTGTGGCATTAGGTAGATGGTCATCTAAATTAGTTCCAACAGTGAGATATAAAGACCATTATGGACTTAACAAATGTGTATAAAACATGCTCTATCCTCTAGGATCTCTTGTAGAGAAAGGAATACAGAAACACATTCTCTGCCTCACAGAAATTATATTACAGTGGGAGAAACAACCAGTAAATATTTAATTAATTTCATATATATTATAATGCTACATAATGATAAGAGATAGGCAAAAAAAAAAAAAAAAAAAAACATGAAGCAGGGTAAAGGGATGAAGAGTAAGAGTGTGCATTTTGGGAAAAGATCCTGAGCAATTATTGACGCAAGACCAACATACAAATGCAGCAAAGATGCAAGCCATTTATGTATTCTCTGGAAAAAGCACTACTGGGGAGAGAAAATTCCAGGTGTAAAAATCTTGACTAAGGAGTTGAGGGTGGGAGATGGGCTGAGAGGTGCTTAGAGAGCAAACTGGAGAGGATGTTGGGTTTCCTTGTTGTAGGAGGCCATGGGTAATACAGAACATTAAATTGATAGGAACTGCATTTCATTTTGGAACTATCTTGGAGTCGAGCAGGAGAGTAAGAAAGTCCAAGAAGAAATCAAGTGTCCAATCAGGGACCGGATAGAAGTCAAGGCTTGGACTAACTGGGTATTGGCGAGTTGGAATATATTTTTTTTGTAGTTAGAGATGACACTGTGGATGAACTGAATGTGGTATTATTAAAGAAGACAAGATTGTTGCATGAATAGCTATGTGAATGGAAATGCCATTTTACCAAGCGAGGAAGGTAAAATTGGGAAAGAGAAGCTAAATCATGTGGGGGGAAATTTTTCAGAGTAAGAAGATGTGCTAGCTTCTTATGTTCCCCATTAAGTCCACAACAGTTCTGAGACATTGAAACACAATTACTGGTTTAAAAAATAGTATAATTTGAGATAGAATGGAAATTAGCCATTTACATTTCTTACTCCCTTGAGATGAACATAAATATCAGGAAGTGTTTTGTGCTTTGAGCCACCACCTGAGTCTCAAGCTCATTGAAATGTACAGGTGTTCTCTTTTATCTTTAGGGAGAAGTTAGCCTTTATTCTATAGACATATCTTATTATATCTGGAACAAAGAGGATTTCCCCCTCCTTTTTTTTCCTGTTTAGCTTTATTTTACTAGACACTTAGGATATTAACATTTGTTATTTATTTACTTAAACTATCAAGTTGTTAGAGTTTGTTGAAGAGGAATTCAGTTTCATACACAGAAGTGTTGACAGTGTTGGACAATCTTCTCCCAGTTTTAGGGGAGAGTAATTTGTTATCAGTGAACTGGAAATGTTGTCTTGAGTTAGCCTGGGTTTTTAATAGCTGGTATCCTTACTTTTTCATTATAAATTCGTTTTTAGTTTAGCTTAATAATTACCATTTCCTTTTCTTATGGGATGTTAGCACTAAGCTTCCAGTGCATGGCTATATACATTGATCCAATAGTGTTTTCCAGATTGTGATATCCCCAAAGCACGGAATCCCAATGTACTGTAATTTGAATATGAATCATTCACCCCCCTATTGATAAAACAGATGTCTACTTAATTTCCCTCCTCATCCCTCAGCTTGCTTGAGCAGTGACACTTTATTGTTAACACTGAATTCATTTTCCATAGGAAGAGGTGATTTAGTAAAGACTTTAGAGTCTTTACTGTGATCAAGTAGTTTTTGTTAAAACAACAACAACAACAACAACTGTTGGTATATACACAAATCTTCATTTCTTTTAATTTTCCTCTTTGTCAGGAGTTACTTTATTGATGAGTGTTATATATTTTTTTCTCCTGCAATTTACTAGATATACAAAGACAGGTAAATAGAAAAGACATTTAAAATTCTGGAAATCTTCCATACACCTCAGTTAGAATCAGCCAGGCCTGAAATCAAGTTTTTAATTTTTAAGTGTGTGTTTGCGTGTGTGTGTGTCTGTGTGTGCATTAGGGATTGAACCCAGGATATTGCACATGATTAGCCTGTGCTGTATACTTGACTATAGCTCCAGCCTTGAAATTATTTTTTTTGTTTTTCTTTTGAACTGAGAGCTAGGGCTAGCTAGACCTCAGTAACCACATTGTAATCATGTGCAACTTTAGTTTATATTTACAGTGCTGGAGATTGAACCCAGGACCTTGAACTTGCTAAACATGTGCTCTACAACTAAGCCATAGTTCCAGTCTTGCAATTAAACTTTTGCTACAGTACTAGCTAGCCATTTAATCATTGACAAATTACCTAACTTCATAGCCTCAATTTTTTTAATTTGTAAATTGGGATCATAATTTTCCTAATTTATTAGGTTATTGTGAGGATTCAATGAGATGGTGATAATTGTGACAGATTATATGAACTTTATAAAAGGTCAGACACTATTTAAAGTGCTTTGCAAACATATGAATGAGAAGATGATAATATCAGCCAATGTTTATGGCACAATAATTGGAAAAATAAATTATTTAAAAAATCATTCTGGTCATTGATAATGGAATAATTGTAGTGAGACTGACAGATTGGACCCTGTAATCAAAAGCATCAATTTTAGATATAAAGAAAGAGTAAAGAATTGATAAGGCATAGAAAAATGTAAGTAGAGTTTATTCCAATTATATGCATTAAGACCATTTTGAGAGACTTCTTTCATATGAGTGAGTGTATTCATGGTTTAAGATGAAACTTTGCAGGAAGAATATATCTTTTTAAGTGGAGTAAAATCCATTCACTTCTAGAGGTATAAATGGTTAAGGCTAAATGAATCTGTTAGTATGTCTCAGTCAGACACTTGACTCAAACGGTTATTTTCTCCCTGCTTAATCAAAAGAGACTAAAATTAATTTTGACAGATCTGGCAATTATCTGATAACCACCAGCCTATTTTGTCAAAAACCACCCAATAGCAAGAAATTTTGATTATTAGGAACTTGTCTGAAAAAAGCCATGCACCAAGTGTTAAGGGGACTTGATGATAATCTGGGAATGAAATTTTGCTCCAAGAGTAGAAGGACCATTCACAATTGTCAGGAAAGAACTTCAGAGCCAAGGAGAAAAAGTTCCAGGAAAGATAGAAGGTGGCCTATCTAGTAAATCACCTAAAAAGGAAGGGAAAGAAGACAAAGGAATGGGAACAGAGATCGTCTCCCCCTAAGTCATAATGTATAAAGACATTATTATTAACATTCTCACAATACCTTCACTTTTTATCAGGCACTTACAACATAACAATGAACTTCAAAGTGGGACCAAGAGGGAAAACATGAGGGACAAAGTCCAAGCTGCGCAAAAAGCATTCCAGATTGCTTGACTCTTATCAATGCCAGGTCCGATTTTCTTCCAACTCCCACAGCTCTGCTAAACCCTCTTGGAAAGGAAATTGGACCATGACTTTCTTTTCATATTATTTCTTTCTATTCTATGCCCTGGATTGTTAAATGCAATACTCGTTGGCTCCTTCCAACTCCCCACCCATGGCGTGGTAGTACTAAGGTCAGTGTACGGGTGGTAATGGAATCGAGACAGGGAATTTCACTGTTTATATCTAGGCAGTAGTTTTACTAACTAGAAAGCTTTCCACAATATGAATGAGATTTTTAGAATATGACACACAGTAGTAATCCAACTGTGTACATGAGGAAATGAGAATCTATCAATAGTTGTATTTGACATGTTGTTAGGTGGGGACTCACATATTAGCGAAATGTCATTCTTTGGTGGTGGAAATTGGACAACTATTTTAAAAAGTTTTACTGGACTTAAAAGTTGCTTGAGGTATTATAGAATTTCAGTGTAAAAGAGACATTTTGGGGTTTTGAGAAGTGATTATATCAGGAACTGGGGATAAGCCATGCACGGCTATTTGTAAAATGTATTTCCTTAATCATAAACTAGAAGTTATAGGTCAACACATTCCATGGAAAAGGATATTGGGCCCTGAAGGAAAGTTTTAATACACCTGTCTGTTTGTGCCCAAAACACCAGTTTTGACAGTATCTCAGTGGTAGAGCACGGGCTTAGCATATGTGAGGCCCTAGGTTCAAATTCCCAGCACACATATACACAAAAGCCATTTTGTTTTGACTCTTTATTTCAGGTAAGAGATGCAAAAGAGCTAGGAGTTTCTGTTCCCACATCTGTAATAAATCTAGCCACACTCATGTAAAGACTTGTGGCAATGTCAATGTTGGTTGATATCAGGATGCTCACCAAGCCTACGCCTTACCAGGTTGAGGGCTGGAGAATGGACTGCATTCTCTCTTGACTGGTCACATTTTGTTGGGACCCCTGGTAGAGTTTTCCTGAATTTCCACCTGATTGTTGCCTAACAGATGGCTTAAAAGTATTTGCTTATCCAGAGGCAGCTACCAAAAAAATTTTTTTTAAATATTATTTTTTAATACTAGGGATTGACTGAGGGCCTTGCACATGCTGGGCAATTGCTCTGCCCACTATCTCCATTCCCAAACCTTTAAAATGTCTTTCTTTTTGTTTTGAGATGGGGTCTTGCTAAGTTGCTCGTACTCTTCCTGCCTCAGACTCCCATGTAGCTGGGATTACAGGTGTACATCATGGCACATTGCCCCCCAGATCATGAAACCCTGAAGTGAAGATAGGAAGGGTCCCGAGACAGTGAAGTGCCTATCTGGTAGAGGAGAGAGATGCCATCCCTCATTGCCACTGAAAATCCAAATACTATTACAATGTGGGAGGTGAAACAAAAGCAAGCATGGAACATGAGCATTGTTGGAAAATTGGAAGTTAAGGCTTTCAGAATGATCCAAATCAGTTCTCAACCATTAAAGAAGGCTGCATTTAAGCCAAAGCATGATTAAGATCCACAACAGAGGCAGTGTGTCTGTATTATAATCCCTGCTGTCATTTACTAGCTGTGTGACTTTTAGCATTGTGTTTAATCACCCTGTGTCTGTTTCCTCATCAGTAAAATGAAGCCCATAAAGGAATTGATTGAAAAAGATAACTTGTAAGAGTTAACATAAGGAAAGTACTTAGAAAAGTACACAGTGCTTCAACATAGTAATCACTGTTAGTTGTTACTATAAACAACTAGTGCTTTAAGATTGGGTCTTAAGTTCTACCAGATCAGTTATCAGCTGAACATTACTAAATTGCCTCCTTATCTAAGGTCAGGTCAGCCTTTTGTAAAATATGAGGAATATATATACACACACACACACACACACACACACACACACACACACACACACATGCTTGTTACTATTTTCATCATTATTATTTTGTTACAACATCAATTCATGTGACTTAGTGTTTTTTTTTTTTTTTTCCTTTTAGGCACATAAGAAGAGTGGTTATTTTAATTCTCCAGTATCATTTAAAAAATTCACACATGTACTTACTCTGGAAAGCCTGCAATTGTGTTTACTAAAACATATGGATGTTTACTATAAATGCTTCATTCCTGGGATTTGCTTCCACATGTGCCTATCAGGCATACTGGCAATATTTTAGCCCTAGTAAAGTAATAGATGCTACATAAATGTGTATAATGTGCTGCCTAAGATAATTTTCATCCTTGTTAATTATTTGTGAAACATGCAAATATTTAATTGAATGTAAAAACTGATCCTATACATATTTATTTGCTGTATCTATTCTCAGGGTAAATTCAGTATGATTACTACCAGCATAATTTCAACTGACTTCTTGTGAAGGAGATTTCACAGTCACCTGACCCAACAGCCTGAAGCTGTCATTGTGGAAAGCCCCCAAAAGAAGCTTGCAAAATCTTTGGAGGATTTCTTAAATCTTATGAAAAAAGGTGGGGAGTGGGATAAAAATAAAGTAAAAGGAGATTTTTCTTCAAAAAGAATTTGAAAATGTAGCATTGGGAACCAAGGAGTGCTTAATCTATTGACATTTAAACTCTTATTACTCAGATTTCTTTTTCATTGTTCATTTTACATTATTATGTGCTTCATTTCAACAGAACTTAAAAATTGCTGAGTATTCTTAGGCCACAAAAACAGATGAAAATTGAGATGTAAAGATTTCTATACTTTAAAAGTAGTTTCAAAATTGTTTTTTCACAGGGATCTTTTACTAACAAGGGATAAAAATCAATGCATTGAGAGAAGCTAGAATACAATATGATGTGGTTCGCTATTACAAAATACATAGAGGAAAGGGACCAGGGGAAGGCAGGAGGAGAGGGAAAGGTGAAATACTGGGGAATGATATTGGCCGAATTATATTGTTAGATTGTGTGCAGGTACAATATGTAACAACAGATCCCACCATTATGTGTAATTATAATGCACCAATAAAAATATGGAATAAAAAAAGAAAATACAAGTGAGTTGACTTGTTTTTATTTCTTTCAAAATAAAGTCTAAAAATGCCACTTGTTTAGATGATGTTGAGATGTTTAGATGATGGAGCAAAGTACAAACACTGATGAAAAATAAAGATACCCAGCGGTGGGGGGGGAGTTGTGACTCTCAGATCTTGGCATTAGTTTATAAACATTAATATATGAAGGTTGTAGTCCAGCATTTATTTTATCCTCTTTGGGATTCTGTAGGTCAAAAATCATCTACATAAAATGCACTTCTTTTTTCTTGCCTTGATTATTTGTCTTGTTATCTTCAAGTTATACTTTTTTTTTTTTTTTAAACATAGCACCTTGGAGTTTGCAATATTAAATTTGACTATATAAAGGTATCTGATATTGAATTTTGTTATTCTTACATTTTCAAAATATAAAACACTATACCCATGAGGATAAATAAAAACACAGAATTATACTATTTCAACTTATTTGAAATTTGATTTGTCTAACCCATAGTCCTCTTGTATCATTTGTAAAATAGAATATTTACAATTACTGGACTATCTATAAAATCTTAAAATTCTAGCATTTGCATTTCATGACATCTTAGTAAAATATATAGCTTAGTAATATATAGCTTCAATGGTTATCTAACCTAAACTAGGCTAAATTAAATGTAATTAGACATTTTTTAAGAAATATTTTGGACAAAGACAACAGAAATGAATAATCTAACTTGCTGCTAAGATCCTCAGTTGGATCTTAAGTATATTCCAAAGGTCCATGAGTTGAAGATTTGGTCACCATCCTGGGGTGCTCTGGGAAGGTGGTGGAACATTTGGAGATGAGGCCTAGTAGGAGAAAGCTAGGTCATTGTGGGTGTGCCCTTGAAGGGGCTTTGGGGGCCCAGCTCCTTCCTATCTCTTTTCTATTTTCTACTTATCATGAGGTGAGCAGCCATCCAGTGGCTGGTGCTCCTTCCCTGATATACTGTGAGACCACAGACCCAAAGCTAACAGGGCCAAGTGACCATAAACTGTAACCTCTAAAACTGGGAGCCAAAATAAACATATCCTCTTTATAAGTTGTTTATCTCAGGCATTTTGTCACAGTGATAGAAAGCTGACTATCATGCCTGGAGTCATTTCCATCGGAAACGTTATGTTATTGATTTTTAGATGAGTGCTCTATGAATACTTACCTAGTGATAAAAAACGATAGAAATAATTCTGTATATTATCTTTAAACTTTCTTACCATAATCTTTATTAACAATTTTTACCAAAAAAAAAAAAAACCTCTTTAAATCTTTATCCTTGTATACCATTTTGTATTTCCTTTAAGGATAGTAGCTATTCCTGCAGGCAATATCAAATAGTACACACACCCTTACACATTACACACTTCACAGTTAAATAGCACAAATTGAAAAACGTAACGAACTAATGTGAGTCCTTGAATATCTTGAAAATGTTCAAAAGATAAATAAAAGTAGTATATCCAAAACAAACAAATACAAAAACAAAACAAAAACACAGAGACTACTCACAGAACTGTGTAAGATCTCTTCATAGTTTCCATAGATTTCATTATCCATCAATGTTAAACAAAAGTAGAAAAATAAAAACAAAACTCCATCTCCTTAAAAATCTTCTCAAATTTCAAAATATCTCTTTTCTCTCATGAATTTCCATAGCACTTACTATCTCTGTTTTTGCAGTCAGAAGGTATGTTCTACTTGTGGTAATATACAACCAGCTGTGCCATTGAAGGCAAGCTTCTTAACCTCTCTGTGAACTGCTCTACTCTTCTATCAGAATTCAGATAAAAATATCTCTCGGGGATGTTATGGGGATCAACATTAAACATCTAAAAGTGAAACTCCAATGTTCTATCATTGCATTAATTATGAACATGCTATGTAATGTATGGAAGCAGTATTTGTGTTTCTGTTTATCAAAGATAAACTATTAAAGTTCTATGTAATATATAGAAGCAGTATTTAGCTCCACGCAGTATTAGATCCGAATAGTCCTTTATTCTTAGAGAGTGACTACTCAGCTTGATAGATACCTACTTCTATTTTGTTTATTTTTTCAGCAACCATTTGCTGAAGAATCCCATTTGAGTGATAAGCCTTACAGTTAAGGGAAAAACACGAGATGGTATGTCTGCACAGGGGTGCATGTGATCACTTCTTGTACCTGGTTTTGCTATTGAACTTCTGAGGATCTGGTCAGGTACTGCAAGATGTGGTTGTGCAAAGGGTGTCAGCACAAAGTGCCTCATGGCTGGAGAGATAAAATCTAGCCTCTACTCTGCTCTTCAGAACTTCTGTCTTGGCGAGGTGAAGTGCTGCATCTCCTAGGAATTAGTGGGTTCCTTTTTCACTCTTCCAAAAGCACAAGTATTGGATAATTTTTGAATTCCCATTCATCTCTGTAGGTTGAATAGGATCATTCTTAGCTGCCTGCTTCTTCAAGATCTATTTTGGATAGCTTCTCTCTAGATCCTGACCATTTCTCAGACTACTATATGTGCAATTTGCCTGATCAATATTTTTATACTCTTTCTACAAATCCCATTATATTAGAACTACATCAGAGAGTAGTTATAATATACCACTAGATTAAGTCAACCAGATGGCGTGTATAGCACCTGTAGAAGGTATATGGCATATCATCCTTCTTTTGCAGTCACCGGCCTTAAGCTCTCAGTTCCAAGAGATGACTTTCTGCAGTTTTACTATATAATATTTGGTTTGAAATTCTCTGGTATTTCTGTGAACCTCAACATAATTAATGTTCTGAAAGTACGCTATTGATATGGTTTGGAAAGTTTTAAATCTTGGATTGTACACAGAGTAAAGTTAAAACTTTATGAATACACAATTAATCTACAAAAAAATCTTTGAATATTCCCATATAGTCTGTGCTCAAAAATCCTTGTTTTCCATTCATTGGAAATCATTGCACCATCCAAGAATATAGACTCATTAAAGCCTAAAACTTGTGGCTTGTTCCTGGAAATAATTACATTGATTGAGTTACTGTGTATTTGAAGTAGAAGTTTTTGTGAGTTGCTATAGGAGACAACTCTTAGGCTTCATAAATCTAAATTGAGTGACTGTGGAAAAAGAAAAGGTCTATAAAGTTATGAATACCTATTCTAGTAAAGGATGCAAAAAGTTCAATAAAGAAATAATTGGTAATCTTGAATTCAGTGACAGAAAATTATAAATCTGTCTCTTTTATGAAATCTCCTGTGTGAAATATGGATGAGTTAAAGTTATAAAAAAGCATGTTTACCAGCAGGAGTCTAAATCAACAGCTTTGAACATGATGGCTCACAAAATAGCGGGGAGCCACTGCTCCCGACGTGGGCAATGCCTACATTTATTTATTTATTTATTTTTACTTTCCTACTGTATCCATTCCTTTTCCTGACCCTTCCTTTCCTACCTTTGTCCTTGGTTAAAATAAATGATGATAGCATTAAATCTGTCTACCCCAGTTAATTACTTCAGTAATGTGCTAAAGCATTTAGTTCCAGCACCTTCTCTCTATGGGGTTTGAAGACGCAGCTTCATATTAGTGTGCATGGTGGTTGGTATACATCTTCAAACCATAAAGACCATGTCCAGTGCTCCAAGGAATAATAAAATATTAATTTCGAGACAAAAAAATTAAGTGGCTTAAAGAAGAAGCTGTTGTCTATCCCACGAGTGGCTTTTAAGACATTGATATCTATGCTTTGAACTTATCTATTCTTAGCCGTTCAAACCACACGTAATGAGCCCTAAGTAACTGTCTGTCTTCAGTGGAGAAGCCCAGACCAAAACCACGGAGCCTTTTCTTCTATCAGATCTTCACTATGAAGAAAGACGCCCCCCCCCACTCCCTGCTTTCTTATCCACAGTCTTTTATTTATTTATTTTGTGACAGCATTATGCCAAGATAAAAGACCTGTTCTGTCTTGTAAACACTGGAGGAAAAAATAATATATCTAATGGTTAGAGAAATAGCAACACCTAAGTATGTTGTGGCATGCATGCCTATGGATGTGGAAAGACTGCTCCACACTTATTTCATTAGATACTTTGTGAAAAGAAAACCACAAATGCTTAACGGAAACCTTTCTTTGTTTGCACATACAACAAATATTTGTAGATTTTTTTTTTTTACATGTCAGGGATGATGGATAAATGATCTTGTTTACCCAAAGATTAAAAAAAATTAAGATAACAATGAATAGGAATACAATGTTTTAAGAAATGACTTACCATTGGCATCTCAATAATATTGAGCAATGATAAGGTCTTTTGAAGAAATTAAAAAAAAAAAAAACACCAGCAATTTATTTTGGGCTCTTGTTGGCCTTGAAATAGAAAACTTCAGAAGTGGTATGATAATTTGATGAGGCCATCAGCTCTTGCATTGCACTGCCAATTTTCCTGCATAACGGGAGCACTGTGAATACTTAATTGACCCTGAAATATCAATTCTCTGTAAATGGTTTGTGGGATGGGGTAGGAGGGGAGGGGGTAAAGAGGCAAAAGCACAGGGGCAATTGCAGTACGAACTATTTTCAGGACAATACTTGAAGCAGAGGAGATGCTTCTGAAAATTGCTGAGTGGACACACAAAGGAGCAACCACTTAGGAAAGCCTCAGAGCAACAAGATAAGAGGTTGGGAGAGAAACATCATTTAATGAGTAAAGGCTTAAAGGGATCCCTTTCTCATCAATAATTTTATTAAATATACATGACCCACATGGATTATACGTACACATTATGTTGAGGGACATGATGTCATGAGAATCTCTTTTCTGTTAATGTTCCCAGAACTCTTTGATAGAATCAATACTCATAGTCCGGATTCATTAAAAATTACATCTGTCTCCAATCTAATGAAAGCTTATGGAACCCAGTTTTCTAAGGCTTTTCTATTTAATATTCAAGACCTGGGTGGCCAAACAGGATGAATATCTTTGTTGTTCAGGGGCTTAGCAAGTGCCTGCAGCACACTATATTTACACTCAGAATTGAGTATTCATACTAGAATTACTATAGGAAAGGTCCACCATTTGACTTTAGGCACTAAGCATGTTTATGATCTTATGATAGCCTGAACAAGCCCAGACTATCCAAGTGTGTATTATTTCCAATGAGCATCTCTTTATTTTTTATTTATAATTTATTTAATTTATAATATGCATGTAATTATAGGGCACAGTGTGATGTTCCAATACATTGTATAGCGATCACTTTGGAATAATTAACATATCTAGCATATCTGTCACCTCTTTCAGATAGTTCTGCCTGCTTTTAAGTTTCTGTTTTTTTTTTTTTTTTTTGGTTGTTGTTGTTCTAGTACCCTGGGATTTGTTTGGCTTAAAACTTAGTTTATTTCTAAGATGATATGACAAGTTCTATTTTAATTTCTCTGTAGAGCTTCAATTTTAATAATCTCCCCAGGAAGCAGATTGAGGAAGCAGGACTTGAGTGCTGCATGATTACATCTGGAATTTTGTCCACCCACAGGTAGAAGCTATTGCCAATAGCAGAAGGAGAAGTCACAATGAAGGCTGTGCTGTATCCCCAGTGTTAATCTCTGCCAAGGTATTTGCCAATTTACATCTACAAACCAACTAGTGCTACTATTGACACCTTTTCCAAGTTGTTACTTTTAGCATCCCTGCTGTGTTATACACTGAACACAGTATGTCCTCAATAACTCATTTAGAATTATAAATTTAGCAGCATTCAAAGAAAAATTTGTGTTTGGGAATAATGTACCGTAGCAAGGCTTGAAACTGAGCTAAAAATGGGATTTTGGAACCCATCGTGTAAAAGAATTCAACACCAGGAATTTGCCTCTTTTCAGGAACAAAAACAAAAAAAGAAAGAACATTGTAACAGAGATCCCTCTCTACTGTAGGATGTTGATAGTGGGGAAGGTTCTGTGTGTTGTGGGGAGAGGGCATATAGAACCTCTCCATATTTTCTGCTCAATTTTGCTGTATTTTCTGCTATATTTGCTGTATTTACTCCTCAATTTTGCTGAAACTACTCCAAAAAACTAAAACATTTAAAAGAATGGGGGAAGTAAAAATTCCATGTATACAGATACATCAAGGTGCAATTTTTTTTTTTTTTAAGAGACCTGGTTTTGTGCTTCAGGTTGACTTTGTATTTACTATTGTTTTTCTGTTTCAGGTTGTTCACTTATTATTTAGTGAATTTTAAAAACTTAAACCGACTTTTCCCATTGTTATTTGCTGGATGAAGCTCTCTTTGAAGTTGCAATCATCATGCAGAAAAATGTAAGGCCTTCAGACATTATTTTTCAGTCTAAGCTGTTTAATTAGTGAGTGCACTTGATAAAATGTTGAATTATAAAGATAACAATATACAAATAAGGAATTTTTTACTGTTGATTTTTTTATATAAACTGTAATATGGAAAGGAAATGAATGGAAATTTTATGAAAAAGGAAGACAATAGAATAATTAGAGACCAACCTCATCTAACAAAATTCTCAACATTAAAAACCACTTAGTTATTTCTCTCTCTCTTACAGGTTCATATCTATTCCTGTGTTTTATTCACTTTAGTTTAGTAATGAATACATAATCTTTTTTGGCCATATAGTCATACTCCAAATATAATCAGAAACGACATGCAGTGTTTGTTAGAGTATGTGTAATGTTGAAAGTATATTTAATAAAATGTAAAGGAAACTATCAAACTTGCCAGAAAAAAAAAATGAGCATAGATATACTAGAGTCATAGCCACTGAAAAAAGCACATGCTTTAGAAAGAGTAAGAAATTCCGCAGGCAGAATCTTTCTAATCTCTATCCCACATGCATATTGCATGCAACCACTCAGGATTTAGAAACCAGAAAAACAGAATTCACAATGTGAGACTTGGTGTTCAGAATGTTGAACAAAGAACTTGACACTGTTCATTGCTTCACAAACAGAATTTTCAGAATCTCAGGCAGTCAGAGCTTCGTACTCAATGCAGAATGATATGCTTGGATCTGAGAGAAGAAATTCAACAGCACTGACACAGTCTGCCTTGATGTGAGACAGTCCTATGAAGCAAATGGATTTTTTTTCCCAAAAAAGTTTAATTTGTTTTCCCAAAATATAGACTTCTTTTACAGCACTTGAAATATGTAGTTTTCTCTGCTCTCTTTTCCTCTTTTTTCTTCTTCTTCTTCTTTTTTTTTTTTTTTTTTTTTTGTAGGGCAAATGATTTGATCATTCAGAGACTTTGTCAGAAAAAGCATTTTAAGGGATTCTTGTTAGAAGGTGCTAACTTGCCTCATGTGTAGTCCCAGATTCAGAGAGAAAATTAGATTCTCCCACACTAGGGCAGAGGTATTAGTTTTATACAACTGAAGTTCAAGGCAGTCTCTTTTTCTCTCTTCTCTGGCTCCTTTCCAAATAGGTTAGTAGTAAAAGTTGGATACAGTGAAGAAAGAACTAAATGACAGCTAATTCAGACTGCACTGGGATATTCAGTAGATTGTAGGGGTGGCTTAATACCCTTCATATTCACAATAAAAGAGAAACATAGAAATAATGCAAAATATAAAAAAAGGAGTCTTCTATGTATTTGGACTTGGCTGTCCGTCACCAAAGAAGAGAACAAAGAATGCGGATGTTTATATGCACACAAACTGAAATAGATGACCCCAATCAAAGACAGCAAACTAAACCACAAAGAAACAGGAAAAGGGACAAAGGGAGAATCAATATGTAACACTGCAAAAAAGAAAAGTTTGGATCTGAATTTAAGCTGCTAAATAGCAGATGAGCAAGTTCATTGTTCTCTCTAAAAAGGAATCACTACTTCAGCATTTTAAGTGAAAATTATACTTAAGAAAGGCCCTTCAGGCTTTGCCCGTTTTCACACTATTCCATTAAACATACCACTGCATACTAATGAAAGTAAACACGAGGGAAGGGGAGATGGGGGAGCCCAAGGAGGGAGTGGAAGGATAACAACGAAGAAAGAGGGAATGAGAGATCAATCTTTTGTTACTATATTATTTTCCCCTCTTTAAAAGAGAGTTTAGACTTCAGAATTTCAGCAGAGTTCTCGAGCTGCAAAAGAATTGCATGTTTAATTTTAATAACAGCAGAAGTCATTCCAAAAGAAATTTCCTGGTGATATTTTAAACAGGAATTATTAAGATGTGCAGTGAGAGGGGGTGAAAAAAAAAAGTAAAACAATGACAAATGTAAAACAAACCCAAAATAATTATGCTCATGGAATCAGTCAAGGTGAGTTTGTGTGCTTTATTCCAACTTCCCTACAACGGTCAGGTCCTCACTGCAGCTGGTTTGTCAACCGCTTGTGGCATTAACTTTTAAAACTTTAATTTTCCAGTCGGATACCAAGCATACCTGAGACCACTTATGATGGGCATGATTAGCCCTGCTTGTTAGGCACAGTAACCACGGGGTCTTTACTGCAACGAGAAATTAAACTTTAAAAAGTCATTCTGATTTACAACTATACAAATTCTCACAATGTGGTAATAAAGAGGATACATGATGAAACCTGACAGGATGTTAAGCTTATTGCACAAGTGTGGACAGCTGAAGAGGCAAGAAATAATACAGTTGTCACTGGGCTGCTTCACCTCAACACCGAGCAAACAAAAAGAGCATTGTTAATCAGTTCAACTCTTCGGCTGGATAATCCTAAACCAGTAATTGATAAATGGGAAAACCATACGGCCTCAACTCTGTGATTCATAAAACACATGAATATTCATACCATCTCCTTTGGTCAAGGAGCATTCTACATGCTCCCGAGGCAGGCTTTGAAAGAGGAATACAAATAGTTTCTGGCTCAGCAGTAAAATACTGCTTCCCTCTTAAGGCCTATTTTCCCCTATTAAAAGTGAAGTTTAGCAATACACAGAGGACAGTAAACACAGTAAATGTAGGTAAATGACAAATGGTTCCGCAGGAAGTGCTGTACTTTAGCTTTTTCATACGGCTACATTTGGAAAAATATGAAATCTTTAAAGGAAACGGAATACATACCCTACCTAAGAAAGCGTGGTAGCACTACAATATTTTTATCCTAGAAATACTCACTTAAGAATATTATAAGAATAATTTATTTTCCAATAAACTCTTAACATCTGAATTTCTGATCTGTTGGATACAAATAGTCTGGCTTGTGGAATATGTTAAAATAGTTTTCAGCATAATATTGATGTGCAATTACATTGCAGCTTATGATATTAATTTAAAAAACTTAAGAGTCAAGTTTACGGTATTTGTGTTAACTAGATTTACTTTTAGAAAATATATCTAAATTTATAGTGAGATAAACTCAGTAAACATATATCAACACAATTTTATGCACTGTGGCATAGACATTAAAATGTTAAAAATAAAAGTATACTTCAAAAACATCTGTATTTTCAGATTTTGTGGGAAAGTGATCGTATAAAATGAAGAATTTGTTCATAGTTTTCTCTTTTGTAGAAATTGATTTTCATATGAGACTTTTCCTTAAATTGGAGCACCTGTTGCTAGACCTCATGCATGTTACAAAAATCATCTGTCATTCCAGACCTCAAAGATAAAAGTAAAAGAAAAGCCAACAGTTAGGGAAAGAAGGGATACAGTTGACTATGTAAACTTATCACAAAAAAAATATTCAACTTTATTTAGAACACTAGTTAAGTGCTCACCAACATGATGGTTGACAAAATAAGAGCTGAGGAAATAAACTATGTCTACATGATAGAATTTCAGGCAGCAATTAAAATCCATGGCTTAAAGAATAATTAATGAATGATATGAGCCAATTATCATGTTATATTTATAAAATAGGTATTCAAAGTCATTTATGTGGTATGATCCTGAAATTAAAAAATATATAAATATATATATATGGAAAAACTATAGAAATATATCTTAACATTGGTTATGACGAGAGTCCAAATGTTTAAATCTTTTTAAGGAATTTTTAATTCCCAGGATCTCCCCTGTAGTTTTCCTTAGATATGTTAATTTTGCTTGATCACTGCACTTCAAATCTCCTTCTCTAATTTCTGTTTAATGAGAGTTTGCTTTAAATGGTTTTTATTTCCATTATGTTAGTTTTGTTTTTCTAACTAGATCATCTGCAATTTGAAGCTAGGAAAAAGTTTTGCCTTTATTTTCAATGATATACTCCCTATAATAGAATACCTACATACTGTGTTTGTGATAATTCTTTGAGTTTTCTATTATTTTTTTCTATTAATAAAATTTTAAAGGTAATTTCTCTAGCACAAACCAGGGGAAAAGAACCTCTCCAATATGAGTACATTATTTCCCTTTTCACTCTGTGTCAAAAGGATTTATAAATCTAAGCAGTCAGTGATCCATTTTCTACAAATTTCATTTTACATATAAAATGAGCATAATTTTCCTATCAGTTAACACAATGTTTTGCATAAAAATATATGCAACTCAGAAAAATTAATATTTCCTTATTAATTCCTACCCTTTTCAGGAATAAATATTATTAGTAGTATAGTGTGCAATTTCTAGACCATAATTCAAGCTCCCTTACCCAATACGATAAATATCAAATATACAGAAAAGTTAAAATATTGTAAACACATAACTATTTCTGAGATTCTACCATTAAATTTTATGATATAATGTCTTCAGTTTTTTAAGCATGAAATTTTTTTGAAAAAAACTCTCTTATTCCTTAATCTTTCAATGACTTTCATTTACAGACACATGAACTATGTGATGAAAAGAAATTCTTCCTAAAGAAGAAAATTGCCATTTATATTTTTTCCTGGTTCTCTGAAGACTAGAGACTTGGAGTAAAACAGAGGCTTGAAGTGAAAGAGAAGGGATGCCAAAGTGAATTCTCTCTCCTGTCTGCTTAAAGCAGCCTAAAACCATAACAAGCACACAAACTTCATATTCATTCTTAAATAAAATAGGAGTTTACTGATTAATTTTCTGTCTATGTGTTTTTTTTCGTATGAATGTTGCCAACAGCTATTGCTATCTTCCAGGGTCAGGCCAGAAGAGGTGCCTTGTAAGTGTTGCATACTTTACATCCAATTCTATCACTATCAGGGACAGAAAGCAGTTACAGTTTAATTTACAGAATAATTGCTTGTTTAAGAATTGGCTGCCACAGGATTGCCTTCAAATTGCAATAACAAACTTCCAAACAAACTCCTGAATAAGCATCCTAGAATTCTAGAGTGAAGACTTAATAGTTCTTAATTTAACCAAAGATAGATCATGATTTCAAGTGGGCAGAGAAATAACTTTTTTTTTTTTTTTAAAGCCTTTGACAGTGTGTTGAGCACAACACTTTATATTATTTTTTGATGTGGAAGATTGAACCCAGAGCCTCCTGCATGCTAAGTGTGTGCTCTACCTCTGACCCCAGTTCCTGTACAGTATTTTACAAACAAAATGGTCCTTAATCCTCAGTTTTCTTATCTATAAATGAGGCTAGCACATACTTATCAAAAGCAAATTTTCTGGTCTAAATGAAGTAATGGACTAAAAGTCTCTAATAATAGGGATTGGGATGTAATTAATAATAAATATTAGTACTGGCTTCCTATTTACTATTGTCCTGAAAAAAAAAATTTTTTTTTTCAGTTTGGGTGACAACTACTTACTGTACTCACATTGTTTTTCTAAAAAATAGATAATGATATGGGATATATATATTTGTTTAAATTTATCAAAAATATAGATATACCTTACAACTATAAATATTGCAAGAGCTCTAAACTGTGTTCAAAAGTAGTGTATGTATTAGGATGCAATGTCAAAAATTAATGTTGCACTTTGAAGTGAGAGAGGGAGAGAAAGTCAGGGCAAGCATCTTATTCTTTCATTCCACAAGAAAAGTGGTTCAAATTGTACTTACTACATGTAAGAAATTTATCAACAGGAAAATATGCTAACAATCTACTATTTATCAAGAAAGATAAGTATCTTTCATAATAATCAGAACCTGCTGAATTCAGGAAGTTTTCTGCACCTAACTATATTTATACCCATAGTTACACAGGCCTACTTATGGATGTAACTTTTAGTTCTATCTCATATTTGGGTCTAAATATTTTTTCAGTGAATAATGTCAGGTTTTCATTAAATTATTTTTCCTTTAACCATCACTGTGAGTGATTGTTTTAAATTATTGCCAATGCAATATGTAAGAGGTACCTCAATACTCTTTTTTTGTTGTTGTTCTAATCTTCATTTTTTTTTTTTTTTTAAGTTTGAAATGCTCTTATTCTGATTTAATCAGTGTGGGAGTGAACTTGATCCCCTGGAATTTTGGAAAATGATAAGGCCTTTTCCAGCAATGCTTATGAACCCATTGAAAACATGCTTATCTTTTAGTGATGAGGATTTAAATAAGTTTAGAAAGAGATTTGGGTACTAACTGGGAGAAAGCTTCAATATTGAAGTTTCTGACATTTATTTACTAAAGTTATAACAGAAATCATTAACTGACCCTTAACGTGAATAGTAGCTCTGGGTGGATCCAGACTCAACCTATTCTTGTCCATCAACACTTTGCTGACAGCTTTAATGGACACCTTTGTAAATTATTTTAACTGGCATTAACAATACCAATCCTTAAGCCTCCTCAAACCTTATCCTACAGATTGACTTCTAATGGATTAACTGAATTCTGCAGAGAAGAGCTGCCAAAGCATTAGCATTTCTTTACATTTCAGTTTTGGCTTAATACTAAGATGTCAATGTTTATTTTAAAACTAAACCCAATCTCTGAAAAGTATTTATAGTTCATGTGCCAATAACTTTGTCTCAAACTGTGATACAGGTAATCATAACTATGCAGTGATAAACTTGCTTAATAATCTATCTTGGAGATGCTAGAAGTACACAGAGCACACATGTCCTCAATTCATGATAAAAAACATCTGATACATCTGTGAGAACTGGAGGGTTTTCTTTTCCTCTCACTAGTGTTCTGAGTACTGGGAAAACAGTTATAACTACAACATTTTAAGAGACTGAATTTTTCTTTCTACACACACACACACACACACATACACACACACACACACAACCATGAAAGAAGCTTTTACAGGAAGTAACAAATACTCCTAAATGACATTTCATTAAAAATGTGTTCCCTTGGAAAGCGGACAGAACTAAAAGCCATGCTTTCACTTGGCAGAAAAAGTGGTACACCAAGCTATGTGTGAAGTTAAGGAGCATCAAAATCTACTTTGCCATGGATGTGAGCAGCATTCTGACCTAGAAAATAAAAAGGCAAAGGAATTTTACACATGCTTTGCTTTCTTCTGAACTAAAATTTCAGTAGAATTACTGTTTTGAAGAAAAGAACAAACAGCAAATGCAGACAATTAAACTGCAGTTAGAACAAAACTACCAGATATATTTTTGTTTTCATTCTTAGAAAACAAAAACAAAAAACCTTACATTATGACAGTAAAAAAGAAAAAAGTTGAATATGAATTTACATTGAATGTGCCAATTATCTCTGGATAGATCAATGATGCCAGTCTTTTCTGGTATATCATTTTTTTCTTTATTTCTCTTTCTTCTTTATTTTTTCCTACAAAATCAGGATTTGTTAAAGCTTCAGAACATACAAACTGTTTTTATGGTGAGCAGGAAAACAACAACAACAACAAAAAACCCACAAAGCCCTATTTTAAAGGTAGTAAATGCAGTGGTCAAAGTAATATTTTTTTTAGGTCATTCTTGCTTAAGACATCTGCTTTTAGCTATTCTTACCCTGAGGACAAATGATTGATCTGAGTTGTTTCCTCTTCTAGATAGAAGCATGCCTAAGTCATCTTTCTCCTTGCCCCCATCTAAGTCCTAAAAAAAGAGGAGATTAAAATTGTCATTGAAAAATCTTCTGTCTGTGACAAGCTTTAACATGCTCAGCAAAAGAGTTTGCAAAGCAGAGTTGAAATTCTATTGGGAATGGTATCGCCAAGTTGTTTTTCAAGGTTACTTTCTGTTCATTAAAAAACTTTGTAAAATAATAATGAAGAAGAAACTGCTTCCCATTAAAGAAAGAGTAAGTTCACTGACAGGTTTTACTGTTCTCCTACTCTTTCTCTTGGTTCGAGGGTAATGCCAGTTCATATTCTGTAAGAATTCTCCTCTTCACATTCACTGTAAACAAAAAAGAGCCATAATTACGCCACATTTGATCCATATCAAAGCAACTGATCCATGGATCGATTTACATAAAGTAAAGCATATAAAACATTTTTGCTTTTCACCCCTACTTCACCACTTTCTAAGGAAAGTTTCCTTTTGCATACTGTATTTGAATACAAAACCCTCCCGTTGAAATTTGTGATGTTAAACAAACCATGCCAGTCATTCAACTTTTTAATTAAGGATTCAGTGTTCCATCCCTTTTCAGACATTAAAATTCAGGTGCAGTCATTAATCTTTCTAAACGAATTCACCTGTGGCTAATACTGATGTATTTTCTATGAGGCTTGTCATGGGCTGCATGCGGCATGCATAACCACTCCACAGTTAATTACACAGGGGATTATCGTTAGTGTCATAAAGATAAAGCCTTGCTAGCAGCATTATAGAGAAGGTTCTTTCTCTTTCCCTCCCCTCCCCTCTTTTTGGAGCAATGCCTATTTCATTTTTGTTAACATCCACATAAGTATTTAAGAATAATACATTGTGTTTACTTCAGTGGCAGGATGAAGATATAAGCAGGGGGATAAGAAGGTAGGCGTGAAGTGATATCTATTTTAGAAGTTGACTGTGAAAAAAGTACTTAGCAATCTTTGACCCAAACCCAAAGAGTTGAGGATAATATTTTGGGACTTTTATATTTAATCAAATATATAAAATAGTTTTTTTTTCTGAATTTGTGAATTGAATGGTAGCATATATACCTGTATTAAAAAAAAAAAAGGAAAAGCTTTGTTAGTTTTAGTGAAGAGACTTCATGTGATACGTAATGCATGAAATTTACAGAGAAAAAAAATTGTAAAGATGGATTTATGGGCTCACGATGACAATTAAAAATAAGACATCAAATTAGGTGAATGTATTTTATTTTAATAATTTAGACTAACAATATATAACAACTCTATACTTGTGAAGAAATAAAATCAGAACGATTTTCCTTTTTAAAGTTACATATTGAAGTTTAAACACATATACTCTAATTGCAATAACTAGATTTTTTTCCTTGAACCTGTTATCCACAGCATAGTATATATTCTCAGAAAGAGAGAAGAATGTATAAGTATAAAATGCAAAATAGGTTAAATGAAAATATAGGAAAAACAAAAGCTTCAATTCAAGGCAGTTTAAAATTACCTTAATCAACAAAAGTCCTAACTAAGTCATTTGAAATGAAAGAAAAATTCAAAAAGAGAAATTTTAAAAACCAAATTGCCATAAAAATGACAGAAAATATAGGGGCTCCTCTTCCCCCAAATTCTTTAGTGTAACCAGATTTTAACTTCTCAAAATCTGGAAAAACAAAATCCCTAGTATATTTTTTGATAACAACATTATCTTTAGAAATAAGAACAAATTCTTCTTCTCAGAAATTTAGGTTATTTCCAAAATATGGGCAACTGCCTGTATACCATTTCTATTTTTATGTAAGGTCAACAGCAAGAAGGTCTATTGTTCTCTAATTTTGAATAATGAAATGAAAGCATTTTTTAAATCACCTAGTTTATCAATTGGTCTAGCTTCTTTGCCAAATAAACAGTTTCTTTGATTCCAAGTAGACACAGACTAATTTCTAAAATGATGAAGTTACTAAAAAGTATATTAAATTAATCACATTTCCCACAAAATTTCCAGTTCCTTCAAATTAAAAATTTAAAGGGCAAAATTTGACTGTCAGATTTTCTTCAAATACCTACACACATTAGAGCTCTTATACTTTACTTTTTTTTTGTATTTTGTCTTGTTTTTCATTCCTAATGACATATTTCTATCAAATTTATGCATGCAAATTATTTAACCTGATTATAACATTGAAGGAATGATGCAGTGGTGGATACTAAGCTGGTTTACAGTCAGCCTTGTGCTGGTCTCATTGCCTTTGTCCTGAGTAATCTGAAACGGAAACAAATAAATAGGCCAAATTTATTTCATCTAATCATTCGTTTCCTATTGTGCATCAGCGACACTCTCCTCCCCATGAAGGTGACTATGATCCGCTGGCCCATATGGTGTGACTGTGGTCCCTTGTTCTGTGGATAAGGTACATGTGATAACTTAAGTGGATTTTTTCTGTGGCTTCCTTATGTTTTTTAATGTTTTAAATAAATGTGTTCTGAAAAAAGTCTGGTGCTAATGTCTGGAATGCTAGCAAAATTAAATTACTAATACACAAAACTTTTGCTAATTAAGATCTAAATTATTTTTTACCCACTTAACTTTCTAAAAAGCTTTCAAAATTAAAGATGATGGGGGATTTAAAAAAAAAAGATTTCTATCCAAGTTATGGTAGTATATTCCTAAAGCCCTGATTGGACTTTAAAAATCATTCCTAATGTGATGGAATATTATTTATAACAATATACCAGTTAGTTCTGTCAATTTTTTTTTCAGAAATACAATATTTTCCTGGAAACAATCTTTCTAGAAGAGAAGGCTTTGCTCTTCTTTCTTAAACCTAAATATAAAACTTACTCTCTTGATGGATCTTAAATTTGAATTAATTCACTGAGGGAAATAGAGTTGGTATAAGAAGATAAGTGGATTTGAATAGGGAGGTTTTCAAATTTTGTGGTATTTACTGTTTTCTTACCATATTAGATTTGGTACTGACCCTAACAGTACCTTTAAAAAATTGGATTTCTTTCTTCTTTAACTTAGGTGACTTAAAGTTGTAGCAACTTCATAATACCATGCTTTGTTTTAAAAAATTCTTTTGGATTTTTAATACTTCCTACCCTTATCCTATTCATCTTAAAAATCCTTTCTTGTGAGCTTTTGTAGAAGCATTCCTCTACTTCATCAAAACTGTTAAGAATGTAACAAAATACTGAGAAATAAGCAAATTAGGATGTATAGCAGGCAATTCATTCATTCTTAATGCACCATTCTGTACAAGATACACTGCAGTTCAATGAGCATGAATATTATCCAAGGATGCATATGTAGGTTTCTGAAATCCTTAAGTAAAGCAGAGTTAAAAATTAAATTAAATTTCAGGTTTAAATATATATTGGCTTTCTGCAGGTGCTTTATGATAGTTGGAGCTTAAAAGGATGTAAAATTTCATCTGTCCGTCAAATGCAAGAGTGAATATATTTTGGCAATTTTTTTAAACTGCATTTGTGGCTCATGAGTTTGAAAGGCAATATGAAAGAGTTAGTCACAGACGGTTAACAAGATATTTTCTGGCCAAACATCTAGGATAGTTTATTTCATATTAATCTGTAACATTACATATATTTTAAAGCCTTAAATAACTTCTAATGAGTCAAGATAACCAGATTGACTCTCCATGGTCTGTTTGGTAATGATGACTAATATCTGCTATAAATGCTAACAGTTTTTGAAAGTATGGTTGCAATATTTCAATTTTGGTTTGCATTTATTGCCTGCAAATTTATCTTTAAAGACCAACAACATTACATACATATATATATATATATACACACACACATATATTTGTATATTCAGTATCCATACGCTCATTCATATTCCAGAATATAGAGATGTCAAGTAAATTTAGAACAAAAGAAAATATAATGAAGTGAAATCAATGTAAACAATATTTGAGTATACTACTATAAATAAATTCTGATTTTAAAAAGTTTCTAAAATTTGAAAATTTTTAGTATGTAAAGTACTGATTAAAATATCTCCTTTTTTTTCTTTCTCTATTTTTGATCAAATTTGTAAAGGATAATTTTTTAAAACTTTATTTTTGAAAATAAATTTTGTATATACACAATTTTCAGTGTAAACCTCACCCTAATATCTTACCTAAAGAAATAGAGATGCTCTTATTTTAAAAGCTGCTTAGTTCATTGGATTGGAATCAATAATTACAATACCAAGTAAAAATTCCAGGAAGCCATTTTCAAACAATATTTTTAAAATGACTTTCAGGCCATGACCTTTTCTTTCCTTTCTTTAAAACAACAACAACAACAACAAAAAAAAAAAAAAAAAAAACACTCCAGATACTAGATAAATCTATTGTTGGAATTGGCTGCCAGTTATTAAATTCAAAATCATTTAATATGAATTCAAACTTGTATATTGAAAACAAAGTTCAGCATTGTCAGTTAATGAGATTACCATTGACCACACAGTATTTTCCTTAATCATAATGTTCTCTTCCAGTTTTTGCTTATTATTCACATTCCAAATCTTATAATTTAGAATCTTGAATTTCCTTGTTCATTGATATCACTACTTGTATTGAAAACATATTTCTGTTTCTTAACTATTGTATCTACCAAAGAAATAGAACATTCCATCTACCTTTCATGCTGGTTACACATTGTAGACATATGCTGTGCCCTCAATAGTCTCATACCATGACTTTGGTTTTATTGCAGACAGCTTGCAAACCTACTGACAGGGTACAGTATAAACACGCCAGGCTTTATGGAATGAGTTGATGCACTTGCAAGGTTAATGTAGCATCTGTGATGCAAATCTGTGACCATCCTAATAGCTCTGTTGGTAGACCAATGCCATTTCTCAGATTTGCTGTTGAGTTCCATTAAGTAGTTTCTTAGTCACCATTAACTTCAAATATAATTTACATGGTAAATATATGAATCTGTGGAAAGGAACACCAGAAGTGTAACCTGTTTACACACCACAGGATACTGTTGAATCACAGGAGCACCAGCCACATTTAGAATATCCTGGACTGACAGCACATTCTGAAATCTCACTTTGCATTTCTGGACACATGTTCAGTTTCTGCTCATGAGTAAGCTGGTCACTGGGCTGATACATTTGCTATGAAAGGCTTCATTTTTCTCATTTACAAGTTCAGCAACATGTCCTGCTGAGGATATTTACAAGATGTCATATCTAACAAGCATGGGATAAGCTCTGGAGTCAGGAGCACATTTCACACAGGACAAGTTTGCTTTATTACCCCAGAGTCCGGGGGCTGAGAGCCCAGCAGGATTCATCTCATCCACAAAGGCTCTTCCATCCTGCACACAGTGTGTGCTTAGCCAGAACACCCACACATCATGTTTTCTCACCAAATGACATTTTCTGGCCGCTCACTTCATATTTGTCACTTGTATACAAAGTGTAATGTGTAAAGAAAGAATGATCAGCTTGTGCATCACTAATCTCATTACTGTAATGGCTCTGAAAACATATAACAAAAAAAGTAACTGGTAAGCCACTCCACATAGGCATGCCATGCTCAGCATGCACCTCATTGAAACTGGAGAGCCCCAGCTGCTAAGAAACGCAGCAGTCAGCAGTTCCAATTTGACTCCTCACTCCCGGCTACAAATGAAGAATAACTCCTCAGACCTAAATGAAAGGAGTGCTGACAGGCCTACCTTAACGAGCTATCAAGTCTATCAAGTACAAGGGTGCAGCATATCACACACCAACCTTTCAAATCCAGTTGAATATTTCTCCCTTTGGAGACAGAAGCAAGGGAGCTCTGTCTGTCCTTTTAAAGTTTTCATATTGTCATTTATTCTCCTTATGACTCTTTAGACTTCAATTTGAGATCTTCTGAGACCCAGATTACATCATTATTGTTATGTGGTATGTTACACACTAATCATAACCATTACCACTTACAAGTGTACGGCTTCATTCAATTAGCTGCCTGACATGGACCTTTAGCTAATTCATGGTGAGGGTCGTCCATGGTCAGAGTGGCGTGTGCATTCTGCTACCTTTTTGAATGCCAATTATCAGTCTTAGGTAATTAGAGTGACTCTTAGAGACAAGTTAATCAGAGAGATCAAAAGCTAAGCTATGTGGCTTATGGAACTGTCGAATACTATTAGAAATCACATAGAACAGCCTATGTACTTAAATAAATATATATACCTTAATTTTTTAAAAAAATTATAATCTATGTTTAATGCATCTCTCCAGTACTTTTATTACAAAAGAAAATGCTTATACTATGATTATACAGATATATATGGTATATTTCAAATAAATGATTGACATTTATTGGTAGGTAATAAAGCATTACATATTTTTTTTGAAAATATTGCTAATAATAATTTCAAATAGGCTCTATAAAGTCTGTAAGCTAAATCACATTTATAGTTTAGGACCCTTTTCAAGTTGTCTTTCTTGAAGCACTGAAATCTTCCTTTCTAACAATTAGAATTATATACCATGTGGTTATATTATATATCATTCTGTGTTTATCAAGAAGCTCAGAGCTAATTTTTGAGGTCATTCAAGGTATCTATATTAGAACATCCTTTGCATACTGCTATCTTTCCTGATTCACGAACTCCAGTTATTTTATTATTATTCTGCTACTATGGATTTAATCCAGGGGCACTCTACCACCGAGCCACATCCCCAGTCCTTTCTGTTTTTTATTTTGACAAGGTCTCGCTAAGTTGCTTAGGGCCTCACTAAACTGCTGAGGCTAAACTCGAACTTTCAATCCTCTTACCTCAGCCTCCAGAGTTGCTGCAATTTTAAGGATGGATTCCCCATCCTCAGTAGAGAAATCCAGTTATTTTAGACATGTATTTAATAGTCAATCTTAAAAAGTTAAAATAAAACCCATATTTTTCACCAAGTGATTCAGGAGCCTGAGGCAGGAGAATCACGAGTTTAAAACCAGGCTCTGATACTTAGTGAGGCCTGAATTAATGTAGTGAGACCTTGTCTCAAAATAAAAAATAAAAAAGGCTGGGGATGTGGCTCAGGGATGAAGCTCCCTGGGTTCAATTTCTGGTATCCTTCTCAAAACAAAACAAAACAAAACACACATTTCTTAAGACAACTTACCTCCCATCTCAATAGTAATTATATCAACAATATATTTTATAAGCTGTTTCCATTGAGAATGTAAGGCTCTGAATGTAAGGTTCTTCATAAACCATGAAGAACTCTGATGGCTAGGCCATTGGCATAGCTAGTGAATTAGGATGACTTTCTTACACAGAATATTGAAATTAAGGGTGCAGGGGTAGTAGAGACAATTTATAGACAATATAATTAGAGTGCAAGCTATGTTATGAACAGTGGCAATAGATAGTTGGAGATCTAGTTGTGGTTACGTGGAAGTCTATACCGCTCTCTATGTTTGTTCTAGAGGGAAATAAGCCCATTTGTTTTAAGGTCAGTGACATCCTTGTGGGGAAGTATTTTATCAGTATAAGCTGAGCATGCTGGAGTGAGCAGTGGGAGAAGCTATTCCTGTCCCAAGCAGAGGAAACAAACACAGAAGGCCAGGAGGCACCTGCCACCCTCATAGACATGAGCAGAGTATAGTTCTAGATGGAGTCTGAGAAATGAGTCTGAAGCAAAAATCTAAACTAGTAAGCACTTCCAGGTCATGCTATTAAGCTTTAATTGTGAAAATACCTTGCCTTGTCTAAGAACAAAGTTAGTAAAAGACTGTATGTTATGCAAGTGATGTGTTCTTAGAATAACTGCATTTTCAAAGAGTTAAAATCAATGCTCTTGTAAAACAAAATCTAAGAGACTTTGGAAAGCCTGATACAAGAAGTTCAGGACACATTATGGGAAGGCTGGAGAAGTCATAAAAACTGGTTTTCCCAAATGCTCACTTTTAAGTCAACATTTTAAATTTAATTTAGTAGTAGCATCAGGACATTTTAAAGTCATATCTCAGAAAGGTTTGTTGAAGTATGAAGGTGGCACGAATGACAACTGGGACGTTTGTGAAAGGCCATGTAAACCATTTGGAAGCCAGCATTCTGGAACAGTCTTCTATAGAGACAACTACATCCCAGAGGAAGACAGTGCATGAATTCTATGTCTCTGGGCGTGTGAATAACTTTGAGGAATGAGGCTATAAAGGACCACTCATAAAGCTGGAGCTTTTAAGCTACGCTTAGAATGATTTTCATTGCCTTGTTGATTAAACGCTTTTGTAGATTTTGGTTTATAGATTTTTAAAATAAATCAGAAAAAATGGAAGAATCAATGCAGCAATGACTGGCATAAATAACTATAAATAAAATTAGGGTAAAAGAACAAGATAAAAGGAATGTTAACGTAATAAACAATACTTACAATGTGTAGCCCTTCAATGTCTCAGATTGTTTCAGTTTATATCTTGTATAAACTCAAACTCCTAAGATCTATTGAATAATTAGAAAGGTAGATTTGCATGCACTCTTTTTCTCTAAGATTTTTGATATTCAGCAGTACAAAATATTTCAGAAAATAATCTTAATAATTTCTAAAAGATAATGACATAGAAAAGTGTTGATTTTCATGTTTATTACGAAGGTAAGCGCAAAAAAAAAACCCCTTCATTAATCTAATATCTGGATTAAATTAAAGACTAAACATGAAAATTTAGTAATCTTTCCCAACTTTATGTATTTTGCAATAAGAAATCCTATTCAGTAATAAGATCTGAATGACACCTATTCAGTAGTGGGACAGATAGAAGCATAGATATTTAGATTCATAAATACCTTATGATTGCAGAGATGTGACTGTAAAAGGATCACCTTGATTTACTTTTTCTTCTGAAAAGTAATGTTCTTTATGTTGATTGGATAGCTCTTTCATTTAAAAACATAAATCACCCATCAAATGTCAAGGACAATATGCCACTGCTACAGTAGAGTGGGTGATTTTAAATAAGATGTTAGAGTATTTTTGATATTTTGCTTCTCTTGGAAGAAGTAGCATACAGTTTAATAATCATAACATGAAATTACCATTATGTTTACTTTTGCAGTGTAGTGTGAAGCCATATAAAAAGTGCTAAATAAGAGTTATTTATCAAACTTGAGAAAATTCATGAGGTATCAAATTTTGGATTTTTAAAATCGGTAAAATATATTGTCTGAATACAAGATTATGTTTTCTAAGACACTCAAGAAAAGAACATAAAATATTATTTTTGAGAAACAGTACAAGAAAAGAGACCGGAGGCAAAACCAGTGCCTACTGTTTAGAAAAGAATTTTTAATTTATGTATTAATTAGCAACTGATATTTCTTATGGTAATTTATGGGGTTTTAATTTGAAATTTATAGATGGAATCTAACTCCTCATTGTAAAATATGAGATGGGCAAAATTTAAATATATGATTTGTTATATAGAAAATGCTAAAATTTATTCTAAAATATACAAAGAGAATACATTTGCAAAGAAAAAATAAACTGAGGGGAATAAACTCTGTAATACTGTTCTAACAGAATTCTATTTAAATATATTAATTTTCCTGATTCAAAATACCAACCACTTTTCAATAGTACATAATGTCTGGATTAAGTCAAAGGCTTAACGAGAAACCTAGATAATTACTGCTGGCTTTTATGTCTTCTTGCAATTGAAAAAAGAGTGTCCTATGTGGCAATGGGATATGTACTAGTGTAAACATTCAGGTTGCAAATGCCTGATGGTGGCAGAAACTTGACTCCAGGGTTACATTGAATCAAAATACATATTGAGTTTTAGTATTGAATGAGAGAAGAATTTCTAGAGATGCAAACTTGACTTGTGGCATTTTTTGGAGAAAATATTGTACACAATAAAATATTAGTGAATATTTTATGGTTAAGAAAAGAAAAAAGCATGTGTGATAATAGAATATAATACTCAATTATGATTTTTCCTTTCCTGGGTAGAGATTGGCTTGGGAATTATTCTTTGATATCTTTTACGGGAAGTACTTTGGTTTAGCTTAGCTACAAAGGATATGAACTTCTTGAAACATTTAACATTCTTTTGTAAACTCTTCATTATAATTTTAGAAGATTTTAAAGGTGAAGCTTATTATTAAACTTTTGGTATTTTGCTTGATTCATTTTAAAAATTTTGCCGTTTCAAACCATGTTAGAATTACATTAGAAGAAAAAGTGACAGTCTATAGATTTTTCTTTGCATCTGCTATAATTAATATTCACATACAATTATTTATTCATAACATATGTATCATAGTTTTACTATAAGTGAGGCACTGTGCTAGATACTAGGATGTAAGGATAAAGGTCTACACAATAAATTTTGTATACCACCTTTGATTTTACAATAAAAATATGTTTACTCAACTTTTATTTTTTATTTTATTTACTTAAAATGAGAAAACTATATTTTGTGCTTAGTAGAATTTGAAATAAAAAACTTTGCTTATGATTAGCCCAATCTTTGTAATTCACCATTGAAATCACTAAATTAAGAAGTTAAGTAGAAATCAAAAGGAATTGTAATTTTTTTTGATGATTAGATATAAACTGAATAAATTTGTAGTGTTATGAAATAGTTCTCTTTTCTTACCAAATAGAAGATAATACTAAATGCATTTGATTGGTTTTTAGAATATTTTAAAATCTTCTTCAGATATCTGAATATAACAAATACTGCTATTAAAAATGCTAAACAGGACACCTATTTATTTCAATAAAAACAAACAAGACATAATAAAATTTGTTACATCCATTATATGTAACATCGACTTATGACACATGTATGTATTTATGACATATACATGAAAAAGGAATAAAGCAATATATAATATAACAAAATGTACTATGTATCATATTATTTTCATTTATTTTATACTTAAAATATACAAATACTATGTAATAATAAAATATGATTACACAAAATATCCATACATTTATTTTCATTATAAATAGTACTATATATTATGTAATATGAAATAATAGGGGTGTGTGTATGTGTGTATGTGTGTGTGTGTGTGTGTGTGTGTGGCTTTATACTTTCCAGAAATATGATTACAATGCTTTTACAAATTACTTCAACTGGTGTGTATGCTTCACAGCTAATACACTCAAGCAGTCCAGAAGCATGAATATGTTTTATAATATTGTTCAAATGTGATTTCTCAATATTTTAAAGTATAATACAAATTTTTTTTTCATTATGGGGTTAGCAATGCATTAAATTTTAATGGTTTTGAGCTATATAGAGCCTAATATCTTCCACCACAACGCATCTTTGTTTCATCTCTAAGTAACCATTTTCAACTTTGTCATGTACACTGTGCTTTCAATGAAATTATATAAATATATGTAAATCTGTCATTGTGTGACAAAAAGGAATGCCAATCATTATAGAGAAATCTTTGAATTTATTTCATCACAGTTTCATACATTATTTTTTATATTCAAATGATTGAAGCAGAAAACCAAGAATACTGAGTAGGGTGTACAATTTTTATTTTGCTTAAACCACAAAGGAATCAAAGGCTGTGGAGTCACCCGCCTAAAATGAAGCTTGTATCTCTGGAAATTACTAGATGTGTCACTGTGAACAAAAGACTTCTTTTTGCCTCTATTTTTTTTTCTCATTTATAAAATGGGAAGAGATATAAGGTGGAAAAATTGAATAACCTACAGCCAAAGCTGGTTAGTAGGAAGAAGTTGGTAAACATTGATATTTTTAGCTGGTCTTATTCCCACTTCCAAACTGTTTACTTGTTTTTTACTTGCCATAGTTTCTTATATGTGATTTTTTCCTACCTTAGTAATGTTTGGGACAAAAACAAGAACATGAAACATAGATTTTATTTAACCCAGTTTCTTTGAAAGTCACCATTTACTTTTTGGTACAAATTGCCAAATTAGAGTGGTACTAAAGAGTCCAAAAATGATAGAATATAATAAACATACAATTACTTCTAGATACAAAGTCTGTTAGAAGGACAAAATCATAAGTTTGCTTTTCTCTTCTCTTAGCTATGTCCTATGAAGCAAAGGGTATACAAAGTAATTTTTTAAAATTTCTGAAATGACTTATTTTGTTTAATTTTTATATTATACAAAATTATTTAATTACCACTAAAATAAATAATTAAGCATTTATTTAAAATTTAAAAATAGAAGCAGAAAATACCATTGTAATTAAAAAACATATATTAGGCAACACTATACTCTTGGCTTATTAGTAGGTGTTTTTCATTGCAAAATTAAACTATTGGTCTTTTATCTTTCAGAACATAAAAGCCCAGAGCAATACTGATGGTAACAAATATTTAAACAACTTAGAAACAACTGAAAAAATAAAAAGCTAATACCAATGAAACAAAGTTCTTATTTGAAGTACACATTGGTGGGATTAGACTCTATTTACCCTGAGAACTGTGATTATATTACCTGGGGAGTACAGAGGGTTGGTATTATTGTATCCTCTGTATACCAGCTGGGTTCAAAAGTTCACCACCTTCCTCCTTACCAGGTCATGTCTGTCTGCCTGTTTGGATCTTCCTTGACCTCCCTCTCTCTCCACCTTGTACACACACACACCCTTGTAGTTTCACTGTAATGCGGTCTTTGCTTATCTCCCAAGATCTGCACTTGAATCTTGCTTCTGGTACATAGTTTAACAATGACTCTCTGTCCAGTTATCGCAGTTCCATGAACCTCAGATACCTGGAGTTCATTCACTCATTATTTATGGTAACTAATGTACAAAATTTTTGTCAATGATTTAATCAACAAGTCGTAAAATATTTATTAAAGCTAATTTTATGAGGGTTACATTTTTGTCTTAAAATACTTCCATTAATCCAATGTACTTATATCTACCTAGGGACAATATTTCATTAAAAAATTTCTCAAATGTGAGACTTCCAAAATATGTGTTTTCCAAATACATAGTTTAAAATTTCTCTTCTAATATAGAACATTTCCTTGAAAGAAGACCTTAAAGCACATACAGATTTGATTAGGAGCAACTTCTTTGGGAAACTAACTGGTTTGTAGAAGTGACAATTTTTTTTTTTCTATTTTCAGATATTTGACAACATGACTTAAATAACTTATTTACTTTCTATTTCTCAGAACTCTCCTGGATCACCTGTGTTTCCTTTGTTCTGTTATCTCACTAGACAACAAAGCCCCTCCTGCCTGAAAATTCTTTCCCTTTGGATCTGCTAAACCAAGACCTTCTGCTAGTTCACTCTTCAGGTCTGCTTCTCTGAAGTTTGCAGTGTGCATTAGATAGAATATCAGTGCAATTGGCACTCCAGATATGGACTGATAAATAATAGATGGACAGAGAGAGAGCGATGCTGAAACAATTGACTCTTTTTTCCAAAGTTAAAGAAAAAAAAAATGAGCAGGAGAGATGAATGGGGAATGGTACAAAAATTAAGCAGAGCTTTAAGACTTAAACCTTTTCTTTTAATTCATTAATGTACCTATTATACATAATTGCCAAGAAATACATTCTTTTAATTCTATGTACATGTAGAATAGCCATATCAAATAAGGCACCCGGGATGTAACTGATTGTTTCAACTACAGTGTTTCCTAAATAATAGGAATTTTCAAAAACAAACTTAATTCAGAGGTAGATATTTACAACTTGTAAAGACCAATACCTTCTAATAAAATAGTCAATATTTTCAGTGTTTTCTAAATCTAGAAAATCTAACTCATTACAGACTCACTTATTTAATTCATATCAAAAATCTCTCTGAGGAAGTTTGTGGGGTTACTAAAGTTAAGGGTGATTGGGTACCTTTCTAACAGGCTAATGACTTTCTAGTTTACTCATACTAGAAGCAAAAGACTCAGGGTGAAGGCTGATCATTTGATGCACACAGAGCCAAGGCTGTAAGCCTATATACAGAAGGCTGACCAACTAAGAAAGCTTGCCTAAAGAACATGACATTCTTTATGAAAGACAAAATGGCCTTTAATTTGAATGTCATTGTTTTAAGTTTGAACATGATAGCACCAATATAATGTTGTGTTAAATTATTTCTGAGTAGTCACATAATTTTTATCTATGGCCAAGAGACTTTTAAGACAAAATACTTTTTTTCCTGCCATATAGCTATTAGAAATAGATAAATAGTTGCAGATAATTGTTAATAGATATTTCATCAGAGCATTTTATCTTATGTATGTCCAGTAAAAAAAATACACACACACACACACACATACACACACACACATATATTTCATTTATGAAAAAAAGGCAAAAATATAAAAATATTTGGCCAAGAAAGACTTCTTAAAAATTGCCTTTAACACCATTTATTCACATTTGTATTTGAAAAAAATATGTCCTTGTAGATCACCAGTTTTTTAGGGAAAAGTTTGTTGTTGTTGTTGTTGTTCAGTTTTCACATTCATCTTTATATCATCACCCTCTAGCACATTGTACCATTGTATTATTAAGGCATAAAATAATTATTTTATTTCAATATTTTAGAAGATAGCTGTATCTGCATTTGTAGTAATTGTAGAATAAAGGATTTTATCTTTACATGTATCCAATTGAAACCAAATTAATGTTTTTATTCTACCTAAAGAACTTATTTAAGAAGATCTCTTTGATAGAATATATCTCTATCTTTAATCCCCCAAAATAAATTTTTTTAAATAAAATGCATACTTCCTTTCTTTATATAGTTAGGGAAAGCTATTTTCAACATTAAGTTTGGAACTGCAAAAACACATACATACGTACATTAAGCATGAGGTTTTAATAATACTAGAAGTCTAGATTAAAATGAATATCAATAGCTACTATTAAAACTGATCTGTTCTGAGTTCAAATGTCCAACCCAGGCAGAAGGAAATTTGGAAGTTCAAAATAATATTCTTCAGGAAAAAAATTAGGAAATTTATACTGAGGAGCAAAAAAAAAAAACAAACAAACAAACAAAAAAAGACAAACAAACAAAAAAAACCGTTCATTTATGTGACATATATTCAGAACTTAGTAGTAGTATGTGAGTATTTAAGGACATTTTAACAATTTTTTAAAACTGGGTTGGGGAAAAAAGAGGACAGTTTTACTGCTTTCTGCCCTTTTCCTCAACGTATGTGTGTGCATAGACACACACACACACACACTTCAAAATATATTCCAAAGGAAAACTTGAAAACAGTGTGAATTTCCAAAACAGCATGATTTAGTGAAAACCACAAGCAACCAGGATTCTCTGATGAATGCTACCTGGCATGCTTCAGATGCAAGAAATGCCACGCTTGTCAAATTTCTTTGCAAAAACATGCAGGTTCCCAATCTCTAAAAGTCTCTTTTGGAGTCCTTAACCAAAGCTGCATTTTAGATATGAAGAATATTAGTCTCCAAAGCATGTGCCCTGCTGACTTCTTTCCCTCCTAACAGTATTAAATCATCTTTGAACAGAAACCTTTTATAGTTTATCATAGCCTGGCAGCCCAAAGATACAGGTAACTTTTATTTCTGGTCATTCAGGTGGGGCACCTCAAGTCATTGATACATATCTATTCTTCTATTCTAGCTTTGAAAGAAAAGATTATTCCCTTTTCTTGTCCTAATGTAAATATATACCTTCTTTTGCCGTCTCCCCAGGCATTCTCTCCCCATCCCTAGGAGAAATCTCATACACCCTGCAAAAGAACAAAAGCCCCAAACTAAACAGTCCAAAAAAAAAAAAAAAAAAAGAGGCCCAAATCTATGTATTCTCAAGAAAGAAAAAAAATGCAAATTAAGGAGAGTTTCTGAATGCCTTAATTTCCTTTCCACATTGGGTAACCCCTGTCACCAAATCTAACCATTGGTGATGTAAGGATCTATTACTGCTAGACAGACAGTTAATGTAATATGCTGTCACCACAATGGCTTCTACATGAGTATGACAACACAGCTGAGGGATTCTATCTTATAGTCAAGCAAGACAGACTTCATACACTGTTTGTTAAATATCTCTACTGTGTACTAATTAGGTCACTTGTTTACTTCCAAGTTACTTCAAGCTTCAACCTAGACAAAACCAAGAAAATATATCAGGCCCTTGCATTTGCTTGTTTGAAAAATGAAAACAAAAACAACAAGAACAAACCAACCAACCCTAGGAATTTGTTCCAGAGAAAATGGCAATTTTCCAAATTTGTGATCTACCAAATGAGACAGCTACAAAATCATTGCAGATCATAGAAGACCATAAGTTTTATATTGTTATTGAGAGAATAATTTAGACTAGTTTAAATGTGACGATATTTAAATGAAAATAAGTTTAACGCAATAATAATTTAAAATATTTCATTGGCCAAATGGTATTTTACTGATGACTTTGTTTAACAGCAAATTAGAATATACTTTTCTGTTTCTATCCATCAGGTACAGATAAACTAGGCAGCCAAAAATATTCTTTTGAGTATGGAAAACAGGAGGCACAGAAAATAAGACATTTTACCAATGTAATGAAAAATAAAACATTTAATATGAATTTAATAAAACTGATAAACTTTAAATTAAAAAAAGATTGTATTTCTCATTATTTCCTGATTTTGTTTCAGAATCAACAATGATGAAATAATCTAGAGTTTCTTCTTGATACGAATAAAAAGGAATTTTTTAATGAAAAGAGAATTGCCACATTTGAAATAAATGAAGCTAAAAAATATTGTTTCTTATTTTAGTTGAAATTATTACCAACAAGATTAATTTCTTGTACTGAAACTAATTCTCTATACTATAAAAATTCTATACTAATTCTCTATACTGATAAAACTATGGTTTGAAACTAAGTGTTTTGCTATGATTCATATTATCTTCTCAAATATGTGTTTTTGAAAATTTGACCTTATCCTTTAGAACAACAAAGACTCCTACTTCTTCTTCTTCTTCTTCCTTCCTGTCCTTCCTGTACCAGAAATTTAGCCCACAGGTCCTTAGCCACTAAGACACATCCCCAGCCCTTTTCATTATTTTGAGAAATGTCTCTCTAAATTGCTTAGTGCCTTGCTAAATTGCTGATGCTGTCCTCAAAATTGCCCTTCTCCTGCCTCAGTCTCCAGAGCGGCTGGAATTATAGGTATGTGGCACCATGCCCAGCCAGTAAGGAGTTTTTCAAGTGAATATATAAACTGTTTCAAGATTTTAAAAGTCATATATACACAAACATATTAGAGCTTAAATTCTGAGTCTCCTCTAGCTTTTTGTGAATTTGGGGAAATCAGGTAACTTGCAAATCCCAGCTTCCTTATCTTCAAAATGGAGGAAATATCCTTTTCAAAGGGCATATATAATATTAAATAAGATGGAAAAGAGTTAACTTGACATCTACAAAAAAGCAGCAGCAGTAGTATTTAAAAAGTAAACAAAACCAAACAACAAAAAACTTAACTATGGAGATAATTCAGATATTCACACAATTTACAGCTGCAATGGGAAAAGAAGGCTTAGGATGGGCCTGGGCATATCTGGCTAGCCTCCTCCTCCTCCTCCTCCCCTTCCCTTCCCTTTCCCAGAGGCTAATCCTCTTTTCCTTTGTCTTCCTCCCCCTTTGCCATCTTAATCTCATCAAGCTCTGTGCTAGATCCAGTCACCTCACAGCTACACTCTGAAATAGCCATTATGATAGTAATTTTTGTCCTGCCAAAAAAATACTAAAAACTGGAATGTGAATAGCCAAACCTTTGTGTTTAGGTAAGCATAAATGCCTGATTTGTACCTTTTTTAAAAAAACAATTTCTCATCCATATAGACCTCCCTTAATGTGTGTCAAAATGGACATATTTTCTCTGGATTTTTTTTTCCTATTTAAAGGGTTTTAACTGTAATATCGATCATGTTTATTGCCTTTTCTGTTGATAAAGCAATGCATAGTCATTGTATTCAATTAAAAAATAAGTAAAAAATAAAATAAAAGCATGAAAACAACCAGGTATAACTAATGCATATTTATTTTCTTTGACTTTGTAGGTATGGATGAAGGATAGGAAGAAAATGAGCAGTTTATCTCACAAAGGAAAGTGTCAGCATTGTCCACTTACGATGAATGTGGTTAATCTCTATTAAGTCACTATTATTTTATTCAATGTATATGCAAGGAGCACTTATGCTCTGCTAAGTATGGTCCCAGTTGTTGAGGATGGAACTGAGAACAAGAGAACATGGTCTACCAACTCAGAGTTCACAGACTAGTCGAAACTGCCAAATACAGGAAATGTCAAGGTAAAGTTTTCTTAGTGGACATATTGTAGAAAGATTTTATTTAAGACATACAAATACAGATATTTAGAGGAGCAGTCTTAAAATATTATTTATTGAATTTCTGTCTGTGTGAGTAATGAGAGGTGCTTAAAATGGTAGGATGTGCTGCTACCATGTTCCTCTACAGGTCAAAAAAATATATATATATATATTTTTTAAACAACAGGAACAGGTCATAGTATAATAAAAAGCAAAAAAAAAAATGATTAAAATAAGCAATCAATAATTTCGTATTTGCAAAGCACTCGCCAAGTCAAAATAATCATTTCTGAGGTATTTAGATTTTTGAGTTTTGATTTAATCTTTTATTATTCACATGTGTCTATGTTTGTAAAATTGCTATGGCCTGAATGTTTCTTCCAAAATTCGCTTGTTGCAACTTATTTGCCAGTGTGATGGTGTTAAGAGGTGATACCCTTCAAGAGGTAAGTGATGAGACCAGAGCCCTCGTGGATGGGATTAAGAACTTTATAAAAAGGTTTGAGAGGGTGCATTTGCTCTCGCTTGCTCTTCTGCCATGTGAGGACATAGGATGCATCCCTTTTGCACTCTGTCCCTCACCATGTGAAAACAACTAAATGGTACCATCTAGGAGTCTCAGGTCTTCATTATACACCCAAACTGCTGGCATATTACTCTTCACTTCCCATCTTTCAGAGCTGTGAGAAATAAACTTCTGTTACCAAGAAATTACCCAGTGTAGGCTATTGTCTTTTAGCAGCACAGATAAGGCAACAATGAATCTTAATTCTTCTTTTCCTCCTCCTTCTCCTCTTCTTCTTCTTCATCTTTGGAGTGGGTAGTGATTTTTTATTGATTTTCCCCTGAATGACACTAGCATTTTTGATTCCTTGATGGTCTAGATAGAGCCCTCTATAATTTTATTCCATATATTTGTTTAATTGATGCCTTGGTATTTCAATATAAAAATTAAGAAATTAATTGTTCATTACTTTTGTGATTTTCTACATAGGTAGAACCTGTAAAAAAATAAATTTAAAATAAAAAGTAGTATGAATATTAATTTGGGCCAGTTTAACATTTTTCTCTTATATCTTATATCTGCAAAACTTTAAAGAGAGAATATACTATGAACATTCACTGAAAATTTCAATGAAAATGAGGTTTTAGCGATTCACTATATTCTGCTTGACTGGATGTGAAAGAGGAGGCCAAGAATAGAAGATTATAAAAGCTATTCAGTATTGTTTATACACATATAGGTTATAAATAAACTAATTGCTAAAGAATAGTTTTAGTTCTGAATAATATAGTTCTCACAGAGTAAAAGAATTTCTGTTAACTCTTCTGTTGTCTAGTCATAAAACAGTGTCTTTAATCTGAAGGCCTCAAGTTCTAGTTAGTAATAATGAAACTGCAATCATAAGCAAAATGTAGGCATAGAACTCTGTTTCCATTCCTAGCTTGTGTCCAAAAGATCACCTAACCCAAGGCTTTTATAGAAGTGTGTGCAGTGGAATACCCCAAGAGCATGTCCACTTTCTTCATGTCTAGTCTTAGTATTTTTAGTGTTAAAAGACATTCAGGGTCATGAAACATTCTGAACAATACACCTCAAAGCCTCAGTAAGAAAGTGCAGTCTCAAAGGTTGTATTATGTAAAAAGTCAAGTAATTAAACACTGATTACTTACTGTTTAAAAAAAAAAAAAAAAAAAAAGATGGCTGGGAAATATTGGATTCCGAAGGTCTAATTTCACACAGAGGAGTTCAGTGAAAATTAAGCCTTCACCCTTTAACTGTATTCTGCTTGACTTGATTTGAAAGAAAAGACTAGGAAAAAAAAAAAAAAAAAAGATTATGAAAGCTATTCAGCACTGTCTTTCTGCAGCAGAGCTTTGGGAGGTGACAAACAGCCACTGGTGATTCAGTCATCTTTTCCCCAAACAGCATTTGGACTCCTCTTCAAAATTTGGCTGCAACCCTTTGGTTTCATTATTCTTTCAAAATACAAAGACCCTTCCCTTCTGCACTCTTGGCACCAGTTAAAATGCTTTGGCTCCCTAGAAATAGTCCATTTCTAAAAAAGTTTGCAAACATAGCAAAGTCCGTTTCACCTGATGCTGTTTCATTTCTGAAACATTAAATAAGGGTCAACACTTACTCAGAGTTTTCAGACTTATTTCAATTCTGTAATCTTTCTAATCAGAATAGTTCAAATTTAAGATACTGTATACTTAATTGCTTTTTCCCTCCACGTCATTCTGTTCGCCAGTTTTTCCCAGTGACTAGTGTGAAGGAAAAGGCCAGATTTGACACAAACATTATTATTATTATTTTTTTTTTACTTAAAGTCATCTAAATTTTTATCCCTATAGGGATAAAAATAAGAGGACATTATTTTTACTTCATGCATACTTTTCTAGGAGAAATATTAATAGTATTTGTAAAAATTTATTTGTTTCTTGGGACTATTACCAACTATCTGCTCATAAAACATAAAAAATATTTTTATTTTCTTATTGGTATGCAATTACTCATACAAAATTTATCAAATGCAGTCATGCATTGCTTTTAAGAACAGAACACATTCTGAAATATAACATCATGCAATTTCATTGTTGTGCAAATATCAGGGTGTGCACTCTTGCACTCCAAGATGGTATAGGTCAACCACACCACATGGCTTTTTGATGCAATCAAGAGACTGGTAAACATGAGAGGTAAGAGGCTGCTGCCGACATAATGAGGCATGTTGTTTTATAATAAATGTATTTTTTAAGTAGATGGAATAAACTCTAAAATGATAAAAACCACAATATAGTGAATTCCTAATCAATCAGTTAACACAGTTAACTGGTCCTTGCTTAGCATCTGGATGGCCATCTTAAGTGACAGCCATTATTTTAAGGAAAAAGTTTCACTTTCCCACCCAAGGGCGTTTCTGAGAAAGGCTCACTACTCCCTCATACCAATCCAACCTCTACTGCCTGCATTAGGACCTGCTCAGCTCTGATTCCTGAGCCTGCCCCATAAAAGTCCTGGAACCCAAGCCTGTTTTGCCTCTCTCAGCTACAGAGAGATGGCCTTTATTTGTCAGCTCTGACAAATACACTCCCATGTGTATCTCTGTCTGGTCTCTGTGTTTAATTTCTCGCTTACCCCTCTCTCATTCTTCACTTTCCCTTCATTTTGGTGTTGAAACCCAGGATCAGTTTCCCTGGTGTGCCTACTCCTCTCTTAAGGATTATTGAGTGTCCCTGGACCCTGATCTGGATTCCATCATGGGACCAGGCCCTCCATTCTGTCAAATGCCCTCTCTGCATCCACCACTGAACATTCCAGGTAAGACCCCTCTCTTAGGTCCATCTAAATGACCTACAGGTCCTGGGAACTGACTGTTGATCATCAGGCACTCCCAGGGTTACCATGTGGTTGGGGGCACTCCCAGCCACAGCTTTCATAAGGCTGATCCCTACTGTAGACCGAGTCTACAGGGGGTCTTTTCTTTGGGTTCTGGGTTTTTTTTTTTTTTTTTTTTTTTTTTTTATTGGTTGTTCAAAACATTACAAAGGGTCCTGGGTTTTGAGAAAAAAACATCAAGGGTGATTAGGAGTTGTTCCTGGTGAGACTACCTCTCAGCCTTGGATTAATCTCTATGGGCTTCTGCCCCTACTACTTAGTCCTGGCCCAGAGCCCAAGTGCCTCTACCGATTCTGGCCCTAACACTTATGAGCGGTGCTGATGACCCCCTGAGCATAACTGTCCTTTTGACTAAGTGATGCTAGAGACTGGGGGACATCCCACCTCTAAACTCACCTCCTACGGCTCACCATGAGTGGCTCCTCGTTCATTCCCTCTCACAGTCCCTTAGGCTAACCTAGGTTCTCTTTCTTTTACCCCGGACCTAAACCCCCCAAAACTTATCTGCTTGTGCAATCAGATCTGGCCTCAATATCTTTTGGATAACAACTCTAAATGGCCACTTAACGGCACTCTAGATCCTAATATTATCAGGGATCTTTTCAACTATTGTGAGCATTTGGGAAAATGGAAAGAGATCATATATTCAGACTTTCTCCTCTCTACATTCTAAGCCCTTTCTCTGCAACTCTTGCTCTCCCACACAAGTCCTCTTAGCTCTCACCTCCCCTATGCCTGCTTCCAAAGGGACAGAGGATCCTACCCAGGATTCCTCCTCCTTCAGCCCAGCAGATGAGCCCCCGCCATACCACAATACTCTTTCTGATAAAGCTGCTGCAGCAACTGTCCCTTTGGCCCCTCTGCCCTTCCCTCCTCCTGCCACAGCTTCCATGATATCCATATGATCTTGTCTAACACCCTCCTGCTAGAGGAGCGCAGGCAAGTTTGGGAGCAAGCTATAATGCTTTCCTTCTTCCCTCATATATGCTTCCATCCAGACTCACCTGCTGCTCCCCCAATCCTCACCCTTACCTTAGGACCATTCCCTATTCCGTCGGCCAGTGCCTTCCCATTACCCCCTTCTGAGGTGGACCCTACTGTCTGGAATGTTTCAAGTCCTTCTATTGCCTCACACCACAAGCCCATTCACATCCTTCTCAAACCCCCTCCACTTTCTGGCCCAATCACAATACCTGCTCTCCCGACAAAAACTCCTGGGCTTACAGCCTATCATTCAAGACCTCGTGTGAAAGGGATTCCTTAGACCTACCCATTCCCCTTATAGCATTCCCATCTTGGCAGTAAAAAAAAAAAAAAAAAGCCCAATGGTTCATCAATTCTGCGGTTGTCCCAATCCATCCCATGGTAGCCGATCCTTATGCCCCTTCTCTCCATCATTCCTTCTGGGACGTCTTACTTCTCAGTGCTAGACCTGAAAGATACCTTTTTCTGTATTCTCTTCCCTTCTGAGTCTTAAGACATTTTTGCCTTTATATGGACAGATCCTGAGTCATATAACTCCACTCAGATGATGTGGAAAGTTCTCCCCTAAGGGTTCCAAGACAGCCCTCATATCTTTGGACAGGCCTTGGCTAAGGACTTAGCATCCATACATATCACTCAGTCTATGGTGCTACAGTATGTTGATGACCTCCTTCTTTGCAGTCCCTCCTTGGAGGTCAGTCATCAGGAAACCTGTAAACTTCTTAGCTTCCTTTCTGCCTGTGGCTATAGGGTTTCTCCATCCAAGGTACAGCTTTCCTTGGCAATGGTAACATACCTAGGCCTCCTCCTAACCCCTGAACATAAAGCCATTACGGTTGATAGAAAAGTTCTATTGCTAATATACCAACATCCTCTACTAAGGAAGAATTTCTCTCCTTTCTAGGTATGGCAGGATTCCTCAGAGCTTGGATTCCTAACTACTTTATATTGGCAAAGCCTCTATATGATGCAGCCTGGGGCCCACTCTTTGAACCCCTATTGCAATCTGTTACAAAGCCCTTCTCCAGGCTCCAGCAGGCCCTCCTCTAGTCCCCTGCTCTGCATCTCCCTGATCTCACGTGCCCATTCACATTTACGTGGCTGAAAAGGAGGGATTTGCTCTAGCAGTCCTCGAACATGTGCTGTGGCCAACCTTTGCTCTGTGGCTTATCTATTGAAGAGTCTTGACCCTACTGTTTGGGGATGGGCCTCTTGCCTACAAACCTTGGCCGCAGCCTCTCTACTCATTGACGAATCAAAAAAACTCACCTTTGGGACCTCACTCATCATCCTGGCTCTCCATCACCTAAAGGAGTTCCTCACCTACAAGGGCTTACATTCGTTACCCCCCTTGTCACTTTATATCTCTACAGGTTTCCCTGGTGGAAGATCTCAGTCTTACTTTCCACATGTGCTCATCTTTAAACTCTGCTACTTTCCTCCCCGCTGCTCATGACTCTTTCACTTCTCTTCCTCTTACAACATGCAAACTATACAGGAGCTTCTTCCACATCCCTACTACATTCAGGAAGGCCACTTGAATGCTTGCCCCCTGAGTCAGATCCAAAAAACTCTCTAACCAAACTATAAACCATCTTTTGTTACAGGAATACCAATTCCTCACCAAAATTGGGCCACTGAGGACGGCATTCCACCACCATCCAATTTCCATGATCATTCCAATAGGACCATTTCCATCCACCATACCCTTAATGAGGGACACAAAGGCTGCCCCTTCTGAGCAGGAAGCAGTTACAGAAGATTGACCTACATCCCTGTTCCCTAAGGGGGCCCAATAAAAAACAAAAGGGGGTGGGGGAATATAAGGTCCTTGCTTAGCATCTGGATGGCTGTCTTAAGTGACAGCTGCTATTTTAAGGAAAAAGTTTCACTTTCCCACCCAAGGGCAATTCTGAGAAAGGCTCACCACTCTCTCACACTAACCCAACCCCTAACCGCCTGCATTAGGACCTGCTCAGCTCTAATTCCTGAGCCTGCCCCATAAAAGTCCTGGAACTCAAGCCTGTTTTGCCATTTGTCACTCTGACAAACAAACCCTCGTTTGTATCTCTGCCTGGTCTCCGTCTTTCATTTCTCACTTACCCATCTCTCATTCCTCGATTTCTCTTCCACAGTAGTTTATTATTATTATCACTTATTATATACAGCAAATAGTTGTATACTTCTGTATGACTTGCCAGTAGGTTTGTTTACACTGACCTCACCATAAACACTCTAAGAAGCATTATGCTACCACATCAGGACCACTGCTATGTCGCCAGGCAAGAGAAAAATTTCAGCTGCATTGTCATCTTAGGGGACCATCCAATGTGGATTCCACTGACTGAAATGTCATTGCATGGCACAGGACTGCATTTTCTCATCCAATTGTTCCTAAAAGAATTGGACACTGTTTTATAGTGATAATCAGTTTAGCTTACTAATACCTACAGAAATACATACATATTTGAGCATATTTTGATAATCCCATTTTTAATTGGGTCATTTTTTTAAGCCGGTATTGAGTTGTTTCAGTTCCTTATATATTTTGAATATTAACCCTTATTGGATATAGAGTTTATAAATATTTAATCTCATCTCATAGATTTTTACTGTGTTGATTGTTTCCTTTGCAGGGCAAAAGCTTTTTAGCTTCAAATGATCTCATTTGTCTATTTTTGCTTTTGTTGCCTTTGAACAGTGCTGTGTGTGTACGCACGTGTGTGCTAGTTTTGTTTTCAAGAGGAATGTTGAAAATGGTAGTTGAGTCTAAGATGATTTTCACGTATCTTGGCAGCTAAACTGAAATTTATTCTTAACAAAAACAAGATTACACTTGAACTTGTAAAATAATATTTTTAAAAGCTTATGTTTTCAATGATGAAATATTTTAAACACTTATTACAGTTTAAATATTAGGTATCCCCCAAAAGCTCATGTGTGAGACAATGCAAGAAGGTTTAGAGGTAAAATGATTGGGTTATAAACAGCTTTAAACCACTTGGTGAATTAATCCCCTAATGGGGTTGATTTTGTGACTATAGGAAGGCTGGGTGTGGCTGGAGAAGGTGGGTCCCTGAGGGTGTGCCTTTGGTCTTTTATATTTGTCTGTAAGAGGAACTCTTCTTATGCTTTTTGATCATTATATCCTGAGCCATTTCCATCCACCACACTGTTCTGCCATGATTTTCTGTCACACTTATATCCAGAGCAATGGAGCTGGCTATCTATGGACTGAGACCTCTGAAACCATGAGTCCTAAAATAAACCTTTCCTCCTCTAAAATCATTCTTGTCAGATCTTTGTTCACAGCAGTGAAAAAGCTGATTAAAATAATTCTTCATAGTATAATCATGAGTATAAATTCAATATGCACTCCAAACCTCTATTTTCTTCTATTTTTCTGATTTTAATTTTAATTTTTTTTCATCCTAAGAAACCACTTTTCGGTTTAAACTTCTACCACTGACAAATGGTCCTAGAGGATCATTCATACAGTGAGAAGGAAAAAATAAAACAAAACCAAAAAAACTTCGGAGAAGTACAAAATAGTTTTCCAGAAAGTAGTAGAGAAAATACACTCTGAAACAACAGGCTTTTAAATTCGGATTTTTTAAAAAGAATTTCTGATATGAACTTATGAATATTTCTGGAGATCATGGATTTCAGCCTTCTCATGGGTGTTACATGCAAAAGGAGACTAAAATGTTGCTTTCATGATGCACAAAATAGAAAAAGTGAACATTTTCTAATGAAGAAGTAAAACCCTGATTTCACCAAGGAAAACATGATTGTAGACAGATTCATATTAGAGAGAATCCCACTGGAAACCCTTTGCCTGAATGACCTTAAATAATAACAGTAAGTCAGCAATGTGGGTAGGGTCTTGGCTGCTTCTCCCACAGAATAGAAGGAAAGGAAGTAGGAGTCAGAAATTCATCATTTGATATAGGATCCTACTCTTATCTCCATTCTGACAGCATCTCCCTTAATTTGTTAAAATAAAAACAGCAATTCTAAATTTTAAAAGGTTCAAAGAGACTGTATAAAAATCAGGACATTTCTTTGGCTTACATTCTTTTTCTGTTTTTGATCCATCTATGATGTCACAAAATCTCTTGATTATCTTATCCTTGAAGTTAGCTTAACTAACTTTAATCAAAAGGAAAAAAAAACCCCACATACACACATTTAACCTGGAACAATATTTTTAGTGTAAATGCTAGTAATGATGGCTTATTAGTTACTAAATTTCTTTTAAGAAAGCATGCTTGCTGTCGATTTCAGATTGGGAAACTTATTAAAAAATTAGCCTAAATCTATAAATACAAGTGACTTTGTTTGTATACCACAATGGACCATTTTGCCAAGCCTATTTATTTATTTAATTTAAAAAAAATTTATATGTAACAGCATAGTGTATTACAATTCTTATTACACATGTAGAGTACATTTTTCCCTATGTCTTGTTGTATACAAAGTATATTTACATCAATTTGTGTCTTCATACATGTATTTTGGATAATGATGTCCATCATATTCCACCATCATTACTAAGGCCCTGCCCCTTCTATTCCCCTCCCACCTCTCTGCCCTATCTAGAGTTCACCTATTCTTCCCATGCTCCCTCTCCCCACTCCACTATGAATCAGCCTCCTTATATCAGAGAAAACATTCGGCATTTGGGCTTTTGGGATCGGCTAACTTCACTTAGCCTTATCTTCTCCAATGCCATCTATTTACCTGAAAATGCCATGATTTATTCTCTTTTATTGCTGAGTAATATTCTATTGTGTATATATGCCACTTTTTTTTTTTTTATCCATTCATCTATTAAAGGGCATCTAGGTTGGTTCCACGATTTAGCTATTGTGAATTGTGCTGCTAGAAACATTAATGTAGCTGTGTCCCTGTAGTATGCTGTTTTTAAGTCCCTTGGGTATAGACCAAGGAGAGGGATAGCTGGGTCAAATGGTGATTCCATTCCCAATTTTCCAAAAAATCTCCATACTGCCAAGCCTATTTTTAAAAAATATGTAAAACTAAGTAGTTTATAAGGAAAACAATCATTTCCTTGAGATTTATTTGTTCTTTCACCATCAAAATCTTTATGAGAGCTCATTCTGTCTAATGACAGCACAGATATTTTTCAGTTGAAAATTTTTACTTTCTCCTGTGATTTTATTAAGGCAATAATAAAAAATGACATATTCCTAATAAATTTAAAGACAAAAGTGATTAAATTGCTCTGTAATCCAAGAATTTGGTAACTGAAATTAAATTTGTTTAAAGATTTTTATACAGAGACTCAAAGATAACAGATTCACAATGACATTAAGATTGTATATGTCATACTGGATAAAGAGAAACAGTTTGGCTGTAAAACAAAGATTTTCTAGGCAGTTGTGGCTGAAACAAATGGAGATTTACTTTCCTTTCACTATAAAAATGTTGAAATTTTTGGTGTTAGTTGAACAGCTGATATGAGGATCACCATGAGACTCTCTCTTTCATAGTTGTCTCCATAGTTAGTTCATGGGCTCTAGTTTAGGCATAGATTCTCCATTCAAGGCTGGATTTGGGTGGGCAAACAGCGGATGAAACAAAATACAGTTGTCTTTTTAAATCAAGAATGAATGTTTTCCTCAGATAAATTCCAGCAGACTTATGCTTATGTCTCATTACCCAAAAAGGTATAGCATGGTCATTGTTCTCTGCTTAGAGGCTGGAGGGAAGGGCTTGGTTGTGTTGAGCTTCTTCAATTTCTAAAGTCAAGGCAAATACTAGTGGAAAAATTGCAAAGGGATGTTCAGTTAGCTTCACATACTGTTGGCCACATACATTTTATTTTTCCTTCTTTTAAAAAATTACAAAATAATAAGACATTGTTAAAAATTGGCTAATGTGAAACACTAAAAAATTCACATTTAAATATCATAGCACAATCATTGTCATTTTGAGTATATATATCTATTTATACTGGGGATGTAACTAGGGGCACTTTACCACTAAAATACATCCCCAGTCCCATTTATTTTTTTAAATTTTGATACAGGGTCTCAATAAATTGCTTGGAGCTTGCTAAGTTGCTGAAGCTGGCCTTGAACTTGCCATCCTCCTGCCTCAGTCTTCCAAATTGTTGCTGAGATTACAGGCCTGCATCACTATGCCTGTTTTTAATATTTTATTATTGTACAAGCCTTTGAGGTCAAATGTTTTGGACATGTAATAATGCTGTGTTACAGTTTTGATCTTAACTATGCATATGAGACTTTTGAATATTGGTAATTAGTCTTTTAAACTAACATTTCTAATGACTGTCCTGTGGTAGAGTTATCTTTGCCATCTTATTCCTCTCCCATTGCCAATACATTTCTGCACAAGCAGGGTGCTGTTGTTAAAATATTTTAATTTAAAGTGTATTAGAAGCTTCCTGAGTTCTTTCCACAGTTGAAAAGTATCTTGTGGGTGTCAATGAGCAAATATGGTACAGACCCAGAGAAAGTATAATTAAACTGTGGCAGGATACACCTTGTTTAGATATTGGGAAGGGTTTCAGAAAAATGAGCCTTGTAAGATTTTGAAATATATTATGGAGGGTAGAGGAACCATCACTAAAGAATATTCTCGAGAAAACTGCCATATGGGATAATTTCGTTTCTGTTAAGACTGGATTTGGAGAATAAACAGGATGGCTTATCCAAGTTCCTTTATAGTCTGTGGATCTATGGTCATGTCTCATTTATTTATGACTTTCTTTTATAAGTTATGAGTGCCTTTTAGAGGAAAGTGATTTTCATCTATGGAAGGGTTCTTAGAAGTTGCTAATATTATGATTTACTACAGATTTTATGTTAAAATAATTGTTTTTTGATAGTTCTTTTGGGCACTAAGATATAAAAGAAAATAAACTATCATCTATGTCTAAGCATATAAAGCATTCATAAAAGGAAAAGCACTAAGAAAAAATTATTAAAGAATGCCTATTGAAATTCAACACATTTCTTCCAAAATTCTGCACCAAAGGATTTCACTAACTTGAGTGCTACAAAAGAAAAGTCCTGAATAGAATGTAACAATTTGATAGTATTTAAAATAATTCCCACTTTAAATAATAGGCTAGATGAAATGGTCGAGTGGCATTGTATGCAACCCCGTGGGAAGGTTTTCTATAATTCAGCTCTAAGATTAGATATAAATGGAGCTATTACCATGGTAACTATTTTTGAGGCTAATAAAAGTGTAACAAATATGGACTAAAAAATACCTACAAAACCTCTGCCCAGACAGTAAATTTTCCCTTCTTAGTCAAAAAGTCATTGCAAAAAGTAAAACCCCTCAGATATATGGTCGCCTTTGTTGTTGTAGAGAACACTTGTTTTCAGCTGGCTGCTTCTTTTTGTGGCATGTAAAGCTTTCCTTCAGGGTAAATGTGAGATTTATCCTGATGCATGAAGGGAGAGAAGGGTGGAGGGAAAGTGAAATGTGTGCAATACTCTCACTTTTAAAATATAGAGTCTCTCCTCGCCCAAGCATAAATCATAGCTTATATACAAGTTCTATTGTTCCCTCCTTTCTTTTAAAGCAGACAAAACTATGATGCAGTATTGGTAATTTATAACTGCTGGGAATAAAAAAAATAATTTGAAATTCTTTCTCTACAAGATTCTCTGAAAATTATTTCATAATGTTTTTTTTTCCTTTTAGAGGTAAAATATACTTATTCGTGATACCTTTTAAAATCAGTATTAATTTTCAAGTAGAGGGAGTTAAAAAAAAGTAGAGATAAGGATTTGCAATGGAAGACAAATTTATAAGTATTTGTAAGAAAAAATTTAACCTTCACAGTCCACTGGATTAATACCTCATATTACTTCAGAAATACTGCTGAACAAATATTGTTTCATAAAATGGACTGCAATATTCTGATTAAGGCAAAGGGAATAGAAGCTAAATATAAGATAATTCATTTCATATTCCTTAATAGAACATTTTTAAAAAATCTAGTAACTAGTCCACTGAACTGTAGTACATCTTTTAATACTGTTGGTCTGTTGGTGGAGTTACAGGCATAGACTTCTGTCTGTCTGATATTTTCATTAGCATCCCTTATCTTTCTACTTAGCCGTGAGAGTTTTCCTGCATGAAGAAGGTAGTGCTTGACCAGGTTACCTATTTAGATAATATGCACTAAATTCAGATTAAAATAGAATGACTGTGATAGCTATTGTGGACTGTGAATCATTGCTGGGCTATCTGAACATAAAAGTGGATGAAACACAAAGATACTGCTCAGCACACCTTCAAGCCCTGGGAAGCTGGTACATAGTGCCTGAAAAGAAAACCTGTTAGGTCAGCCTGACACACAGTAAACAAAGATATGAGCTAAAAATAACAAAGTAAAGGGCCTCCATATTGGCAGAGCTACCTAATAACAGAATTATAAAAAGGAATAACACCATTAGTTATGTCCCTTGTTTCAAGGCTACTTAGAAAAGTTGCCAGGTGGTCAAGAGAAGAATAGTGTGTTCATTCACAGATACTTATTAGGTACCTGGCATTCCAGGTACTGTGCCCTGAGAACAGAGCAGTGAGTCGAAATCCCTTTGCTCTAAAAGGAGACCTGATGTAAGTGTTAAGTTTGAATAAAGAGCCAGCTGCAATGGCTCACACCTGTAATCCCTGTTGCTGGGGAGGCTGAGGCAGGAGCATTGCGAGTTCAAAGACAACTTCAGCAATGGTGAGTCATTGAGCAACTCAGTGAGACTCGTTCTCTAAATAATAAACAAAATAGGACTGGGGATGTGGCTCAGTGGTAGATTGCCCCTGAGTTCAATTCCCTGGTACAAAAAAAAATTTTTTTTTGAATAAAAAAGTTGTTATTTGCAATTTCACTTAGCAATAACAAACTTACGAGACAGTAACCACATTCCCATTTTACAAATGGGTAAAATGAGACTCAGAGTGAGCCATTTAGTCAAAAATCTAAATATAGCCAGAATAAAAACTTTATTTTATACAATTCTATAGATTTATACCATCTCTCTCACTTTCTTTTCTTTTATTCTTTTTCTTTCTCTCTCTCTTTACAAATCCTCCTTTTTGTTAATTTTTTAAAAAGACTATAGCTTTGTTTCTAATGGGAAAATACATCCAAATAGACAATCACCATGTAATTAATAATTGCTGGTGTAAAAACACCTCAAGTATTTATTCAGGAAGAATTACAGGGCAACTTTTACTGCTGTCATCTCAGATTTTTCTCATGACTTATACCATCTTCATAATAATCTTGGAATCAGGAACACACAATAGACTAAGTATTTTCATTGGTTATTTAGATACTCAAACAAACAAAAAGCAAAATACTGATTTCAAATGCAGTCACGGAAGGTTGTCAGGTGAAGGCAGTAATGGCTATTATTTATGTGCACTTATTATGGCCAGGTGCTAATGTAACTATTTACATTCATTTCTTCTAAACACCAATTGAGGTCAGTGTTATTAACCCTATTTTGTATGTGAAGGAACTACAGTTTAAATCAATGGGCAACTTGCTCAAGGTCACAAAAATAAAAACTGCAGGAGATGGGGGTCCTACCTGCATCTCTGCGCATGCTTTAGTTGTCCCAAGCTTTAGTACCCAACTATCCTACCTCACAACCAAAATAATTTGTCTAATTGTATTTTCATGTGGATGAAAGCTAACCATATTTTGACTAAAATCATAGGTGTATTAGTTCGGGGCTTACGCAGACCTGGTATCCTCTCCACATTAGATCCCTAGGTCCCCAGGCTTGGAAAGGTCTTCTTGCACTGGATGTGCTAACTGCCTTTTTCTTTCCCAAAGCAAAGACTAGTAGTTGACCCATCTTACATCCTACCAAATCCCCAGGCCCCTTCTGCTGAAAAAAGAAATCACAATTTTTTTGTAGTCACATAGATAAGAATAGGATCATTTTATGTGTGATGTATGCTACTTTGGGGTTCTCGGCTTAAAGAGACAGAGTACACACACCGACACCCCTTCCTTCATTTCCATTGCTAGAATGTGATTGTAACCCATTTTGTACAAAGTGGAACAAGATGAGCCAACAAGGAACATGAGATCTTGACCCTGTGGTCCCAGCATCACTGGTCTGATCTGCTTTGATCATGATTGTTACACGGAAGACAAAAGGATTTCTGTCTTCATAAAAGTAGCTGCTAATTGGAGCCTTTTATCTAAAGTAACTTCCTTTTTCCCATTTGTTCAAGCATGTAGCTCTAATAATCTTCTCTCTTCTGTATCATCAAGTATTTATTCTCTACTGGAATTTCCCCATCATCATATAACCATGCTTTTATTCCTACTTACAAATAATATTTCATGAAACACCTTCCTCTTCTAAGTACCATTTCTCTAATTGTCTTTATTGATAAACTCTTTGCTGTCTCTGCTCTGGGAATCCACTTCAGTCAGGGTGCTCCTGTTGATCACCACAATTGCTCTCATCAAGATGACCAATGATGGCCATATTGCTAAATCTACAAGTCAGATTTCATGCTTCTGCCATAGGAACTTTCCTTTCAACTCTTCTTCCTGCTTTGGCCTCCACATATCATCACTGTTTACCTCTTACTCCCATGAATGGTTTCTCCAATGTTGCTTCCTCTGAAGTATTCCTTAACCAGGAATCCCCTTCCTGCAAATCTCTGTCCTATTTCACTGTTTCCTGATTTTCCCTATCACCACCAACTGCATAGTTGACTTATTTATCACTTAGCCTAATCTTCAATGAGAACATAAACTCTGTGGGGACTGCCTATTATGTCACGTTCACTGTTGCCCCCTCAGGCCCTAGAACACTGATGGTTATATAGTAGGTGTTGAATGAGTAAAGGAATGAGTAGACATTTAGATGTCATTCATTCTGTTGGATACTGCCTGGTGAAAAGTGGGAAAGACATATGAGTCTTCTGTTTCAAAATACTTCTGATCTACGTTGGAAGAGAGAGACATTGTGTTCACACAATTACTATACAACATGAAAAGTATCATTAGAAATGTAGAATGGGAACATGTAGAGGAAACACTGAACCTAAATTTGAAGGATCAAGGAGGGTAGTGATAGTCAAGCAAGAAAGAGAGTCACATGACTATCCCTAAGAAATGAATGGGAGGGAGAAAGGAGGAAAATTAGATCAGGCAGAAAAAGTGGGTTTAAATGAGAATGGTATTTTGGAAGAATTTTTAAAAGTTCATTATATACTGCCTACAGAATATAAAATAAAAGAAATTTTCAGGGTTTAGATATTAGGTGTCCCCTAAAAGCTTATATGTGAGACAATGCAAGAAGGTTTGGAAATGAAATGTTTGGGTTTTAAAAGGTTGAATGTAAACAGTGCATTAATCCTCTCACTGATATTAACTTGGTGGTAACTGTAGACAGGAAGACTGTGGCTGAAGGGGGCATCCCTGAGCGGCACATCTTTGGGGTATATATTTTGTCCTTGTTGAACTCTTTTTCCTAGTACAATGTCTTGAGTAGCTTTCATTCATCACATTCTTCTCCAATGATGTCCTGCCTCACCTCAAGCCCCAAGAAATGGAGCTAGCTGTCTATGGACTGAGACCTCTGAAACATGAACCCCCAAATAAACTTTTCTTCCTCTAAAATTTTTCTTGTCAGGTCTTTTGGTCATAGCAGTGAAAACACTGACTAAAACAGTAGAGAAAGAAGAGATGAAGTTATACAGCAGTTAGAGTTAGGCCCTTAAATAACAGAGGGCCTGATTTTTGCAGCTTCACAGCAAGTTATTGTACTGGGACAAGTTATTTAATCTCTCTTTGCTTCAGTTTATTTATCCGTGGAGTGGAAATAGTATCTCACTCGGTGTTTTTAATATTCAATAAAGTATAGATTTAGGGAATTTAGCCTAGCATCTGATAAATAGTATGTAGTAAAACCTAGTTGCTTTTGTTTGATTTGTAAGAAAAGGAGGGGAGAAAGAATTTTGATTCATTTAGGGCCTATCAGAGAACTAGACACCCCATTCACTCCAGAAAACCTTTGAGATACTTCTTGTTAGTTCAATTATTTTTCTAGTATTATTATTACAAATGAATACTTTTCCTGTTTTCCAGAATCATCTCCATAATATTGGATATAAATTGGTGTGTTAGTCTTGTGTTTTTTCAGGGAGGAGTGGATGGAAGTGCACTATCTTAATTACAGCTCTTTTATGAAAACAGTTACATTTAAGTGCAGAGATGCATTTTAGGGATATGTTTGTGGTAAATCAGAGTATAAGCCTATCAATCACAGACAATATAGTGAAATAATGCATTTATCATATAATCAAAAACATATTCTATTGTCATATTTAGACATAAATTTCTATTAAAAACAGATTTGATGGTTAAATGATGTTTAGTTAAAATAGAATTGTGGAATAGTGTTATAATGGGTGCCCCCAACCCCCACACAGTTCCTTTTAACTATTCTAGGAAAGAGACAATCTAAGTAATTCAATGCTTTTGGGAGTCTCAATCATTGGAATAATTACCTTAATTCTCCATTAAGAGAAAGCTATCTTAAAAGGGACCTACTTTGATTGGCATGTGCCTGCATTGTTAAAAAAAAGATAGACAAAAGATATATTTAGTGTAATTATTGACTTTCACTTATTACACAATATGAAGTGTTCAGACCCCAAACACTGGAGATATAGGACACCTTATTGCAAATTCTTTTCTGGCCAGTTTCTAGCAATTCTTCATGCACTATTAATTAAATTTCAACTGAGAAAGTAATTGCCAGTAAAATTGATTATCTATTTGTAAGACACCGAGAAGGGTTACTTTTAAGCTTCATTAAATTCTTTGTGATTTCTGGTGTTCATTTGTTGTATTGTCTGCTTTTGGCATGAAAGTGTCAACAGGTGTAACAAAGTTTAAGTGGATGCATGATGCCAACTGCTTCTCTAACTCTGGCATGAGGAAGGACCTCTTGTAAGAAGAGCTGCCTCCGGAAACATTTTGTTAGCTGTCATTGGCTGGAACTCATGTCATAGTATAAGAGACCAGCCAATTTATGAGCAGGCAACCTGCCATCTCCACAGATGGGCATAGGTTTGGCAGCCAAGAGGCCAAGTGTATACAAAAAATATAGGTATCAGGGCTTGGTTTCCAACAGAGGCTGCTGAAAGTCTGTTTGTCTTGATATCATATAAGCTGCTGTGACAGTTTTGATCAGCTTTTCAAGGCACAAATGATGTTAAGTACTTATTCTAATAAACATTTCAAAATTTGATCGATCACTGAGAACTTATTAAGAAAAGTGGAAAATAAAACTAGAAAAGAAGCTTTTTAAAAGGAAAACTGGGCCGATGAAAACTGAGTTTTATGCTGATATGTTCAAGCCATGAAGGCAGAATTTTGTAACACCTTTATGTTACCCCTTTGAAGCACCACCTTTCTGATAGCAAGAAATTTGGAGACACATTTGTGATAATGCATACAATAGAATTTAATAAATTATAGACAATTAAAATAATACAAATAAGGCACATTGTTTTCTAAATGAAGACTATGATCAAAGGGGTCTTGCAAGTCTTTCTATTGCTGCATCTCTCAGTGCTTAAGTGGTGCTCAGTAAATGCTTATGGAATAAGGATATAGTTAATGTCATTCTCTTGTTACTATGTAACATCTATTATGTTTCAAAAAAGTTCAATGTAATAGAAAACTTAAAATATTTGACAACAATGCATCTTATTGTAACTCTCTGAAAACACAGTGGGTGCTTTAAAAAATATTTCACCTTCCAAATGTTTAGTTGTTTGAACAAAATCTATGCTGTCTTAAAATTAATATCTGGAAATTTTGTCAGAATTAGAGATAATGTCTTGATCTCATGTTTATTTTAAATATATGCAGGACAGATAAATATAGAAATAACAGATAGGTGATATTTCCTAGCTTTGTCCCGTGAGGTACACTTGAAGTAGTGACACCCTACTAGTAATAAGCAGACCTAGCACCCAGATCTTGGGGACAAGATATCTTAGAGTAATGAATATTCTGAGGGCAGAGACAGAAATTTTCCAAAATGTGCTTAAGTCAATTAGGAAATGCAGAAGAAAGAAATGAAAAAATGAGAGAGTAGGGGACAGAAGAAGAAGATGAAGAGGAGGAGGAGGAAGATGGGGATGTGGATGGGAGAGGGGAGAAGGAAGAGAGAAAGAAAAGGAAAAAAAAGTATAGGTTAATATCAAGGAAGCCCCAAAGCAATAAGATGTTGAGCAACAAATGAATAATGATAATATTGGATAATGCTACGGTTTAAATGTGTTGCCTGCAAAATTTAGGTGTTGAGACATAATGGTCAACAGGACAGTATGAAGAGGTGAGCCTTTAAGTAGCAATTAAGCCATGAAGGATCCTCCCTTGTGGGTGAAATTAAGACATTTATAAAAGCTACTTGAATCAAAGTGTGAAATATGATATATCAAGAACTATGTAATATTTTGAACAACCAACAATAAAAATTAATTAAAAAAACAACAACAAAGTACATGTATGAAGACACGAATTGGGTGTCAACATACTCTATATACAAACAGAGATACAAAAATTGTGGTAAATATGTGTATTAAGAATTGTAATGCAAAAAAAGTACACATATAAAGGCAAGAAAAAAAAAGAATAGTGTTACCTTAGATTAGGTAGAAGGAAGTGAAAGGAGGGGAAGGCAGGGGATGAGGGGATAAGAAAGATAGTAGAACGAGACAGACATTATTACTTTATGTATGTATGTGACTGCATGACCAATGTGATTCTAAATTATATCCCATCTATGTATGATATATCAAGTATATAAGTGCATTCTACTGTCAGGTATAACTAATTAAAACAAATATTTAAAAAAAAAATGAATGCTGAAATCACCAAAAAAAAAAAAAAAAGCTTTATGCAGTGTTTGGCCACCTTTGTTTTCCACCTTCTACCCTATGAGCACATAGTCCCTTGCTTACAGAGAGGGTAGCAATGGCCACCATTTTAGTAATGGAAAACAGCCCTCACCAGACATCTGAGTTTGCTGGCACCCAGATATTGAACTTCCCAGCTTTCAGAATGGTGAGAAAATTAATTTCTGTTCTTTATAAATTATTCAGTCTAAAGTATTCTTTATAAATTACTCAGTCTAAAGTATTTTGTTATAGCAGCAAATAAAGACTGGTTTAAACACAAGAATAAAATTGAATACTCATAAATCCATACTCAGGTAAATAAATGATAACATAAAAAATAATGGTGAAAAAGGACTACGTGTTCTACACAGAAGAATTCCAAGTAATGGATGTTCAAGGAATGTGGAAGATAGAAAATCATAGCCATAATTTTATAATTCCTGCAGGCAAATTACCAATGAATGCTGAAGTTAGTAGATAAAACTTTAAGGAGAAATAGGATATCTGCAAACCTAAAAGTATTAGCATAAATTGTTTGACATTTCTTCTCACAGGAGATGAAATTTAATTCCTCTTTCTCTGAGTATGGGCTAGATTTAGTGACTTGCTTCCAAAGAACAGAGAGCATGGGAAGGACAAAGTAATAGAAAAATATGGTGGACATACTTTAACCAAGTGACAAATGTGAGCCTCACCAGAAGTCACATTTAATCATGCACATCATGATAAGGGACAGTGTTCTCAAAAGTTTAATCACAAGAGACCATCAAATAAACCTAAACAGAAAGACATTCTACAAAATACCTGACCAGTACTCTTCAAAAGTGTCATGATTATGAAAAACGACAAAAAAACAAGAAACTGTCACTGAGTTGAGATAGCTAAGGAGACATTATGACTAAATACAATAAGGCAAACTGGTTCAATCAATCAACAGAAAAAGACATTAGTGGAACCCTTGGTGAAGTCTAGATCAAATCTCTAGCTCATTTAATAGTATTGGACCACTGTTAATTCTTTTTTGGGGGGTGCCAAGGATTGAACTCCTGGGAACTCAACCAGTAAGCCACATCCCCAGTCCTATTTTGTATTTTATTTAGAGATAAGGTCACACTGAATCGCTTAGTGCCTTGATTTTGCTGAGGATGGCTTTGAACTTGTGATACTCCTGCCTTAGCCTCCCAAGCTGCTGGGATTACAAGCTTGTACCACCATGCCCAGCCCCACTGTTAATTCTTAGTTTTTAAAAAATGTACTATTGGTTATCTAAGATGATTAAGAAAGCCTGGTGAAAGATACACAGGAACTCTATCTTCACTGCTTTTCTAAAATCTAAATTGATTTTAAAATTAAGTTAAAAACATTGGATTTGAAAAGAATTAATGTTAGTTTAGTAATTCATAGTCAGCTTGGATTAAAAACAGAGCAGAAAATTTTTATTTATATGATTTCTTGTCTTGAAACAAGAATTCTCTGTATTATTTGTATTAGGGAATACATTTAAGGTGTTTTACTAAAATTGTTCTTGATTTCAAATATGAATAGGAGAAATTCAAATTAGGATTATCATATTTAGATCAAGCTGAAATGCTAGAAATAGGGCTGCTTTATATTGTTTACACTTCAAGAGTAATCAACTTTGCAGACTTCAGTTTTTACCACAAATGGTTTCAGGTGGTCATATAAAGGTCACTGTTTGCTTTTCTGAATATAAATCATATGAAAATCTGAGATAGATATCAATAATAATTTAGTCTTGAAAAATTTCCCCTCCAAAATTAACCACAAGCCTACTGACTTAAAGTGGAATATCTTTTGTAGCAAGTGAAAACTGCTACATTCAATTTTAAATAATTAAAATTGAATGACAAAGCCCTAAAACACTCCTGAGGTCCCATCTGAACACCTACATGCAATAGATCATGTGAGAAATAACACATTGCTATAGCTCACTGAGGACTGCCCAGACCTCAGAGAAAACTACTTCAGAATACTTGGGTTTCTTAAACTTGTTTAGAAATAAAAATTTCTTGAATAGTCGGCATTTATCATTAATATTAATATTAATACTCCCAACCTTCCCCCCCAATTCAAACTGCATTCTTGGAGAGCAAAATGTGCAAAGAATCATTGATTTTTAAAGTAAACTTTCTCTATTTTACTATACTTCACCAAATCAGAAAATTTCCAGCTCTTCTTCTAACAGAAGTTTTTGTCAAGTAGCAGATTTGGTGTACTAATGTGAAATCTGGTAAACAGTTCATTGAGGGAAAAAATTCTAGAAGAAGGAAATTTCAGTGCACTGATTCTAAAAGTATTTATCTAATTAGCATGGTCTTTCTAGTCTGACCCAAGGCTTTTTTTGTTTGTTTGTTTGTTTTTGTTTATTTTTTAAAAAGTTATTCAGATCAGGAAGTATCTGGTTGCTAGGAAAATAGAACTGCTCACACTAGCTCAAAAAATATACCAATGAGCAAGCAAACAAAGTTTTCTTTAAGGGAAGAAAAAATTTTACAAACATAAGAACCCTCCGTAAGGTAGGATAAGCAGTACTGGGATGTAATGGTCTGGTAGTAGTAGCAGTTAATATTGTGTAGCAGTTCTTGGCATTGTGATATAAGCACTTTCTGTATTTTATTTCATTCAATTCTTACATCACCTGAAAGGTAATTACTCTTTCTATTTCATCTTCTTGTTGGGGGAGTTTGAATAGTTTCCTGAGGTCAAGGGGCTTGATAGAGGAACAGCAGTAAGTGCCTCCTGGTGGTACAGTCTAGAAACTACTGGTTTAAACCATCTTTGCATCTGGTTCCCCTTCCCTTTCTGGGGTGCTTCAAGACTCTGTCCCCACCTCTGGACGCCTGCAGAGCTGGTAAGGTCACTGCTTATACTCCATCCAACTGTCTCAAGTCTCATTTATATTTTTTTTCTCTGACTGTTCTCCCCAGTCTCAACTGTAGTAAATTTGTGCATTGATTGATATGCCCATTGATTGATTGAAAGAAAGAAAAAAAAAAGATTTATAAAGCTCATTGAAACATAAAATGGATGTTGTTGGACGGAAGTGAAAGTGGAGATATTTAGAAGGTGAACTTTTATTTCATTTTGCCTCATTTTTTTTTATTCCTTAAAGAATTAGGACAAAATTTCAATTCCTGATGAATAAAGGCTTATGTCTTCATTTTTTCAATCTCTTTTGTTTACAGGTCAATATGAGCTATTAACTAATAATAAAATGTCTGACTTACATTGAATTGTATTTAGGTTACTCTTGAGTATATTTAATATATAAATAACTTAAGAATCAAGTTCTTTTAAATGTTCCAATGCTAATTATAGTGAATTTTTAATTTAAGATTGCAATATAAAGCACAAAAATATATTAGTTTTGTATACAGCAGTGAAATTATGGCAATGACAGTCCAAATCTTAAAAATTTTAAACAATTAAAATGCCATATTTTCTTTTTTATTTTCATTTCTATTTGTATACTTCATTAATTCATTGGATTGAATGCATTTATTACTTTTGAAAAGCCACTTAAAATAATTTGTGTTTATTTTTCAAACTCCATTTCTAGAAATTATTGTTTATTGGTGAGTATTGCCAGTCCTACCTGTGTACTGGTAAAGATTAGACATTTCAAAATGTGGAACTCTAGGGCAATTTGTCTCACCATCCAAGTGATTAGGTTTGTCATATTGTAATTGTCACTTAGGGTTGTATTTGTTTTTCCTCTTTTAGTTGTGTGTTGTTTGAGGTAACACTAGAGATTTGGGGCAAAAGAAAGCTTTCCAGGGTTATGCATATTCATTCATTCAAAGATTTATTGAGCAACAACTTTGTGTCATCTTTCCAGGTTTGGCCCCAAGTGAAATGATTACCTAGGCAGTGGTTGATTTTGCCATTTTTTTCACCTCTCTGTTACAAATTCATGTCTCAGGTCACCAGATATAGTTCCACAGTACAGCACCAGCCTCAATCTCTATAGGAAGGAAGTTCTCCATAATCAATTTTCTTAGTTCAAGATTAAGCAACGTATTTATTTTTCTCTAGGAAATTCCAGAGATACAATATTTTATCCTAATAAGGTGTTTTACGTTGTAAGCATCTCTACTCAGAGTAAGAAATACATTTTACATTGTGACCTAGTAAGTACATGTGTGTATCTGAAATTAGTCTTAGGACACAATTCTTACACTTAAAAATATAGCAAAGAATTACAAAATTAATGTTGAATATGACTTTGTTAACAATGAAATATAATATTGTATTCTCCTTCATTTTCTCAAAATACCAATCAGAATCTGCTAATGTACCATAAGACTTATTAATAGGTCATGCACAGGAGTGACTTTATTGGAAGGTGTTTCTGGCAAGACGTGTTTTATGCACACTTCAAGATTATGCAAACGAGGGCCATGCTGCTCCAAGCATTCATCCATATTTCTCCTGCACTTCTACTTTGTTCTAAGAGGGTCTTCTTAGTATAAGAGAGTTTGGACAAAAGTGAAGGACCAGCTGAGGGAAGCTCACCACCTCAAGGAGTACTTTAATTCTCTTTTTATCATTTAGACTCCACAGGATTCTTGGGGAAGGCTTCACTGAGCAATTAACTGCTGAGAAATTCAGTTGTATATCCAAATTTGGGAAAGTGATGAATATGCATTTTTGCCTCTAGATACAGCTCCAGTCTCCTCCTTCCTCCAGTCAAATAAGTGGATGCTTATTGAGTAAGCATCTCCCACAGTGTTTTCAAGTTAAGTTAAAGTAGGCGTCATGACACAAAAAGTTATTTTTTCCATGCTCAAGAGGGTTGTATAACATCTAATGTGATCAGACTTCTTACTGAGTAATGAATATGGAAATTAGATAATTGGGCTACAGTAAAAGGTTAAAATGAACTCCAAGAATTTAAATAAATAAGACCCAAGGATGTGGGTAAACTGTGATGCTAAGAATGAGAGTATGTGGTAATAGTGTTGCAGGGGAGATATGGATACACACACACACACACACACACACACACACCACATACATCTATGTATATGCACATATATTTAATTCATTAATTGTTAATATAATTGTTTTTAATTGAATTCCATTATGAACAGCTTTACACTGATGACTTGAGAAATATCCTGAACTTGATGAAAAATATTTGCTTTTACATAGAAATCTTAAACAGTTCTATTCCTAACTTGGGGGATAATTTTGGTTAGATGTTTCTTAGAAGCCAGAGTATAAAATAGGTACTTGCCAAAGTGCTTCATTGATTATAATTAGATTCTTTTGATTTCTTGTACACCAAACCAATAAACCATGTTTAATGAAGGGAAGAGTATACAACTTTAATTGCCTTGTGTGGATAAAAGTTCTATCCTCTTTTTTTTTTCTTTTGTCCTTTATATTTCTAGTTTTTTTTTTTTTTTTTTTTTTTTTGCAGGGGGGTGTATTGGGATTGAACCCATGGGCATTTTACTACAGAGTTTCATCCCCAGCTCTTTTAATTTTTTTTAAATTTAATTATTTTTTTAAAAAATTTTTATTTTGAAAGGGTCTTGCTAAGTTTCTGAGGCTGGCCTCAAACTTGAGATATTCCTGCCTCAGTGTCTTGAGTTGCTGGGATTATGGGTGTGAATCATTGCACCCAGGTTGTTCTTTAAATTTCAGGTCTTCTTAATTTCTGATAATTTTTGTCTTTGTGCATATGGCCACCTATGGTTATGGTTATGTAAGTGGGAGACATCTAAATCAAAACTCTTCTTTCTCATTACATAGTAACTTTGTTAAGAAAAGGGATTGTATTCTTTACTTCTTTCACAGTTACCTGTAGTACCTAGCATTCTGCTAATAAATATGCTCAATAAATGCTATTGATGTGCTAACCAGCTGCTCATAAACTGAATAGTTCACAGATTTTTCCTAGAATGAGGGTTCAAGAGGGTCAAAGCTTAATTAACCTTCTTATACAGCCATTTTAATAAAAGCAAACTTAATTCTAATTCAAGTCAGATCCTGGGGGTGGAAAGAAGGTGGTTTGAAGTTATTATGCAAGACAACTACTCAATGCTACTGTGGTCGAATATCACACATTTTGAGTTCAGTATCTACACAATAAGTATATATGAAACAGATGAGGTGATGTATTACATTTAGAAAAATGGTCAGAATTAGTTTCAAATTGGCAGAAAGTATGACATAACAATTTCTATACTCTAATTAGTCTATGTGCAAGGATTCACATTTTCATATACACAGGCATGCAGAAAATAAGAGAAGGAGAGGAGACAGACATGAAGACAGAGAAGATGAATAGAATAGTATAAACATTATATGCCATGCTTTAGTAGCTGTCTTCTACTCACAGAATATAAACTCAACTTCTCATTTATAAAAGAGCAAAAATAAAAAATCACATACACACACACACACAATGCATTTAATATATTCTGCTCCTAAGGAAGATAAAAGTTCTTTACAAATTGAGATAATTTTTATTTATCCATTATCTTAGTGAATAGACTAAAAATCTCTCTTTCTTTTTTTTCCCTTTGATACTGGAAATTGAATCCACATCCCCAATCCTGTTTTTTTAATTTTTTTTTTTTTTAGTTGTAGATGAACTTAATATCTTTGTTTTATTTATTTATTTTATGTGGTGCTGAAGATCGAACCCAGTGCCCCACACATGCAAGGAAAGCTCTAAACCACTAAGCTACAACCCCAGCCCCCTCCAGTCCTTTTTTTTTTTTTTCTAAATATTTATTGTTTAATTATAGGTGGGGACACAATGTCTTTATTTTACTTTTTGTGGTGCTGAGGATCGAACCCAGTGCCTCACACATGCTAGGCTAGCACTCTCTACTTCATCCTCTGAGCCACAACCCCAGCCCCTCCAGTCCTTTTTTGAAATGTTAATTTAGAGACAGAGTCTCACTAAATTGCTTAGAGCCTTGTTAAACTGCTGAGGTTGGCCTCAAACTTGTGATCCTCCTGTCTCAGCCTCCCAAATTATTAGGACTATAGCCTGTACCACTGCACCCAGCTCGCTCTCTCTCTCTTTTTGATAATTAGAAAGCTCAAGAACAGATAGCCTTGATAAGTAAAAATAAATAAATAAAATAAAATAAAAAAGAAAAAGGGAAAGAGAAATAAAACAAAGTATAATTTCTGTTACTTGAAAACAGCCATAACCAGAAATGTCTAAAGAATCCTAGAAACTTAACAGAACTCATAAGACTTTTCCAAACTGTAAGAACTTCACCTGTGTGTTTTTATATGTGAAAATTCTGAGGAGGGCTGTGTAGATTTATTTATGCACATTGTGTTATTTATTTAACTTGTTTATTAAGCCTCTACTTCATCCATTCACTGTGTACTTATTTCATAAGTATTATCTTTCACATCAAAATTCAAAGTATTTGTCACAAGATTACTATTCAATGTGTAGGGTGGAAGTGGAAGTTTAAAGTAGACACCAGCCAGAGAGAGAGAAAAATCCAGGACCACATGTTAGCTTTCCGTCACTGTGACCAAAATACCTGACAATAACAACTTAGAGGAGGAAAAGTTTATATTGGCCCAGTTTCACTAACTCCATTCCTCTCCTGGCCCGAGGAGAGGCAGAACATCATGGTGGAAAGGTATGGCAAAGAAGAAATGGTCAGATCATGGCAGCCAGGAAAGAGAGAAAGAGCAAGTGAGGAGCCAGGGCCAAAATATAACCCTCCAGGCACATACTATTGAACTATTTTCTCCAGCTGTGCCCCAACTGCCTATAGTAACCACTTAGTACAGTGCTCCTTTCAAATTATTTATCCACCAAAATGGGTTAATATATTAATTAATTTACAGCTCTCTAATCTAATCATTTCCCTGTGAACATTGCTACATTGTCATGAGCTTCTGGAGGACATCTCTTATTCAGACTATAACAACCACCAAGGCTAAGTTCATCAAATTCTCAGACTGTGGGAACGTAAGAATGGAGGTTCTGAAACAGAGGAAGTGTGATCTACAGTGAAAGTCATCTATCTGATTGGTGCTCTGGAAAAACTTTCCAAGAGACATGAATGCATAGATGTTTTTAAGGAAGTCAATTTTCAGAAACTTAACTTCCATATCTAGCTTTTTCATCATGGATTTTCCAGAGAAGAATTAACGAATTTACTATTGTTTTTGCACTTTACAAAAGAAAGACGTTCATCAACTTCCCATAAGTTGCTATTACATACGAGGCTGGCATAAAGAAATTTCAGGTGTTTCAAGGAATCCTCTAGTGAATAATCAAGGCATTTTAAACAGCAGGACTTCCTATCTTTTTGCCTTAAATATATTCCTGTTCAGAGTGAAGCTTGTAGCTAGCATTGGGATATTGGAGTCCTTTGGGGAATTTTCTGATTAGATAACAGCCCAAACTGTACAGATTAGAGTCAATGATTATTTTCAGTGAAACTGTAATCTTTTTGTGGGACTACCAAAATTATCAAGATATATTGAGTAAAGTGTTTACATAAATTTTATGTGATGATTTCCTTCAAATTATGTGGTTTTAAAAACTTATTTTTTTTAGCAAGCCTGTCTTGTTATTTTTATCCCCCCAAGTCAGTCTTTTCCTTTATCTCTTATGCATCTGATATAGTTTGTATTCTCTGTAATTAGAAATGAACTTATTTGAATTTATGTTGAAAACACTAATTTGATGTGTGAGGAAATATATGCATAGTTTACTACATTATTTTAGGGGACATAGGAACAAAAGCTTGAAGATGGCTCTCTAGGACTTAGTATCACAGTGAATGGATGGAAAAGAAAAGATAGAAGCAAGAATGGCAAGATGTTTCTAATATGTTTGGATCTAGATGAATGGGAGTCTATCAATAGGGGCAAAAGAATTTTCTCAACTCCTGGGAGGGCCACTCCACTTCTCCCAGGTCAGCTAGTCCCCTCTCTACCACAGTCCACACTCCAGAACCTTCCTCTGTGAGCAGGAGAATGGGAAAAAAAAAAAAAAAATCTGGTCAAAAATTCTCCAGGAAGATGAAGGAGAAAGGCTTCCAGGAGGGTACAGTTTGGCTTGTGCTCTTTATGTGAAGTCATTGCAGGAAGGGCCTCTGATTCTGTCAATCAAAAACTTTTTAAAAAATTTCATTTTATTTGGAAAAACAATAAAAATGTAAATGAGACTAACTGAGTTTGAGAACTGGGAATGAAAACAATGCTGATTTTCTTTATATTAGTTCTATCTATAGGTTTGAGCCTAAAAATTACTCTTTTTACCCACCTCTTCCTCTTGAGCTAGGATATATCACTGAGCTTTATTTTATTCAACCTTCAGAATGAATGTCTGAGCTGTACTCTCCTTCATAGCCTTACTGCCTATCCTTCTCAGGTTAAGGCAGCACAATACCTTATTTGGAATATAGCCTAGAGTATGTATCTCTCTACTTCTGTTTTTACTCTCTTTTAATTCACTATTGATATTACAACTGGTTTGGTCTTTTAAAAAATCTCTACTAGATTGTGCCACATTCATGGTTTCTTGGGTATATGGGAAGAAACAAATGAAAAGCCCTACATGTTTTCATACCTTTCATGATGTGGCTCCTATTCTTCATACTCATCTAATAACACCTGTCACTTCTCTCTAGACTTGTGCACGATGAAAGTTTCCTGAATTCGCCAAGTTCTTGGTTCGTCGTCCATGGGCTGTACTAACTTTCTGCATTTCTTTCTTTTCCCCCAATGTTTCATTTGGCTGAGTCCTTCTCTTTTGGATCTCAGCTTCATTTGTGTCTCCTCAAAAAAATCTTCCTGGATTGCCAATCTAGACTAGGTCTTTGTTATTACTCTTTCTCACTGAGTTTTATTCTTTTCTTTCCTCTACTTTTTAGAATTTGCAATTAGACATGTTTGATTTTTTTGTTTGTTTGCATACCTCATCAAAATATGAAACTCCAAGAGGTTGAGGATCTGGTTCGACTTTGTATCCAACATTCAGGATAGTTTTCTAATCCTTCTAGGTACTTATACACTATTATGTGTTGAATAAATTAACTACTTAGTATCAAAAAACAATGTAATTACTTAATCCATTAAGATGGAAATTTTCAACCCTTCACCTTAAGAATTAGAATAAAATCTTAAGCACTTTCATAGTTATAGCTTGTGTTATTATCCCAAGTATTATTCAAGTTTCTGTAGTTTTACTTAACAGGCCTAAAATTATTATTATTTTTTTTTGTTTTAAAATGTTCATGTTCTGTCTTGCCTGATGTGTGGCATCCAGCAGTCTCTACTTTGTCATAATTGAAGAGATATATTTTATATTTTATTCATTTTTTTAAAATGGAAGGACTTTTCTTGTTTTTTATTTTATTTAATTTTTTAAAAATTTGAGAAAAGTTCTTGATAAGTTGCTTAGGGACAAGCTAAGTTGCTGAGGCTGGCTTTGAACTTGTAATCCTCCTGCCTCAGCCTCTCAAGATGCTAAGATTACAAGTATCCATCAACATACCTGGCCACAGGGGTATATTTAAACTCTCTTTTATAATGAAATTGCTTTATGGTGAGTCTCTAATTAGAAAATAATCCATCCATAGGTGAGAGGAGCAGAGAGGCTACTTCCAATATAAAAATATCAAACACTCATTCCTTTAGCCTTAGCTGAAGGATAATATCTGTTCTCAAAATCCTATTAGGATCAGACCTGGCTAGAACTCAATGGAAACAATTGTGTGAACAACTCATTCATTCATGTCCTGTCCAACCTGATGATTAGTATAGAAGAGTAAATTTCCTTCAAACGGACTGAATCATTCTTAAACCATCATCTTTCCAATCCATGTAACTGGAATCACTTAACAGCCAACTGGCAAATTAAGTGCCATCTCTAGTTCTTGGAACAATCTTCTTCCTGGGGAGAGGAAATTTATCTTCTTTAGTCTAATGTCTACAGGAGTGAGCCAAACTGCAATTTGCTGCTAGTTCAACTTTGATATTGGATCTCCTTTCTGGATTCTCTTTTGATCCTTATGACCAGGACACCTAAATCCAGATTCAGTCCCCTGAGACTCGAGAATGGCTTTCTGCCTTGAAACTTCAGTAAACTTTTTCTCTACTGGGGACTTTTTTCTTGACACTTAGTATTTCAGAACTTGGGCTCTGAGGCTGGCCAGTTTGGGATGTAAATTCTCAATGCATAAATGCTACGGACATGAATATATAAACAACAATATATATGTGTAGAATACACACACAATATAATACAATATGTAATATACAATATAATACTATATACATACATATATTTGCACAAATTATAGAATCTCTCTAATTTACTCATTTGCATAGAGAATATAATAATAATGGTTTTCTCACAGGAATGTTGTGTTAATTAATTGTTACTAGGCATGTAATGCAGGTAGGATTGCTTTAAAAGTTGTAAAACTTATTTCCCTGAAAATGATCAAGCAGTGGCTAGAGGTTCATTTCTACGTCATCGTCATCCTTAGGTTGAAAGGTCATCCCCATTTCAGGAGACAGGGCTTTTGATTTTATCATGTTCCTTATATTCCATCCCTTTTGTTTTCTATGTTGGTTAATGAGACTATTGTCTTCCAAATCTCTCAGGTCCACAACATTAGGACCTGTTCTCAAGCCCTGTATCTCACTCTGTGTATGTAACACATCAGCAGGGCTTGGGATCCATCTCTAATGATTTCCTGCTATACAACTTCTCATGATTTTCCCTTTTAATCACTACTCTTCACCTTATATCACATCTGACTTGACATTGCCAAAACTTTTTAGTCTCATTTCCACATATCAACAAATTGATATTTTAAATATATAAACACTACCATAGCACACCCTTGATTAAAACCATACAAAGGCTTTTGATTGAACAAAATAAAATCTTACCGTTTTCTTCGAAGCCCTCCTAATCTGGCCTCCAGCTAGCTCTTTACCTCATTTCCACTGTATCTTGCACTTACTTTATTTTCTTAATCATCTCCCTTTCTTCACACGTACTAATTTAGTTATCACCTTGAGCCTATTTTTTTTATTTATTTGGTACTGGGGAACCCAAGGAGGGTTAACTACTGAGCCACATCCAAAGAACTTTTTTTTTTTTTTTTTTTTTTTTTTTTATTTTGAGAAAGGGTCTTACTACATTCTTAAGGACTTTGCTAAATTGCTGATGCTGGTCTTGAACTTGGAATACTCTTTCCCCAGTTTCCTAAGTGGCTTGTGTGTGCTATTACACCTGGCTTATTATCTTGAGCCTTTGTATCTGTATACAACACTCTTTTCTAGGCTTTGCCTGGTAACTCATTGTTAGGATTCAAATGTTAGCCTCAGTATTACAACTTCAGAGTTGCCTTCTTTACTATCTTTTTCCAGGTAGCATTCCCTAGTTGCTCTCCATATTTTACACTGTAATGATCACCATCTGAACCTCTTACTTTATTCTCCAAGAATATGAATTTTATATCTCAAGAATCCTTATTCTCCCATGTCTTCAGGACATAGAAGAGTGAACACACAGCATGTACATAGTAAATGAATGAAGCATCTTATTCAATGAGTCTGCACATCTATATGCTGCCAATTGCCATTAGAAAAAATATAAAAAAAAAAGAAATCATAATGAGAAGAGTTTGTTCTGCAAAGGACTTTTGCTAGCTTTTTAACAATTACAACCACACACACACACACACACACACACACACACACACAAAATGACAGGCCCTATAGACCTGACCTTTTAAAGACACACCTACAACTGAAAGGGCATTCTTCATTGCTTTTCCACCACATCTGCATACTTAATGAAACAACAGCAACAAGAGCAAAGATTCAGAATCCAAAGGTGAGAGTAGTTTTTTTGTCATTTATTTTTAAACTATTTTTAGATTTGTTTGTGATCTATGTTTCTATCCTGTGTAGAACAAATTCTTAAAGGGAATTTAATAAGTAAATAATATGTAAATAGGTACAGGTAATATACACAATCATCAATTCTCTTCTAATCTTCATTCTAAGATTTAATCACTTTATAAGCTCGAATAAGAAAGATTGTTTAGTTATCATGGTTTAGGTACATTTCTTTTTTTCCTTTAAGGAAAAGAAGCAGTTTAAATAATTTTTACATGTTACTATGACTAAACATTTTGGTATTCACCACATAGAAGGAAGATACTATATTGGTCAGTAAAGGAACTGTGAACAATGGCATAGAATTAAATCTCACCTCAAGGCACATTGTCCCCGGGGTTCTGAAACATTCATTTTTGAATAGTCAACATTATTGATCACAACAAGACTGAAGAGTGTATACAAATATGACCCTTAACTTTTGTAAATATCAAAGTTTAGGTTTGGGTAGACAAAATAGAGTAGGAAATTGATACTGACTAATGAGTGTCAATATGGACATTGCTGTTTGCCTTAGAAAATTTGGATTTTTTTCTAAGACAACTTCTCAAATCTTTTTGCCTGCTTTAGTTTTTGTATCCAAAGTAATTAATAATGATAGAATAATAGAAGAAATTTTAAGTGTTTAGAAGGTAATATAGTGTCACATACTTCTATGACCTTGAAGTAATGAAGGAAGAACAGATATAAAGATTTATGGAGCAAAACAGGAAGAAAAAGGGAAAAAGAAAAGTGGAGGCAAATGAGGGATTAATTTATTAATTTAAATTGAAATATGTCATATATTGCATTCTAAAGAAAAATCAGGCTTGGAAGTTTCCATTTTTATATATATCTAAACATGTGTGAATTTTTACATGTGAATCAGAATATGCTCACGGACAGATGTTCCCCATTTTAAAGCTACACAAAAGATGGAATTATAATTTGCCAATCAATACACATTGTATAATCATATGACTGTGAGGCAGTGAAATGGTGAAGAAAAGTTTGTGAATTTGGTTTAGACATAAATTTTGAATATATTTTAGGTCCTAGGAATGTGCTAGTTGTTCTAACATTCTTAACGTATCTTCAGTTATTTCCTTATGCTATATTTCCACTCTCATGCATAAAACACATGGACCATCCCTAAGAGAATGAGTTGTAGTAGCAATGAGGAGATGAGTGAATCATTGCTGAAAGCTACTTTCTGGTTGGGTGGTGATGAGGGGAAGGAAGTATGAAGGATGTCTCAGAAGACCTAAAATACATTGTGAAGACTGATAAAAATACTCAATGCATTCTAAATAACAAAATAATTAGAATATGTCAGTAAAACGTTAATTTGTGTGGGCACGGTGGTGTCTACCTGAAATCCCGGCTCAAGAGGCTGAGGGAGGAGGATCACAAGTTCAAAGCCAGCGTTAGCAAAAGTGAGGTGCTAAGCAACACAGTGAGACCCTGTCTCTAAATAAAATTTGCTACCTTGATGTTGAGGGAAGCACTATCAAATATTAAGTGTCCAAATTGAATGTCAAAAAGTTCTGGATGCTAAATCATCTACCTTAAGTCCCTAACATCCAGACCTAAGACTTAGAAAATCTTTTAAAGAAATATGTGATCTAAAACAGTCTTCAATATTCAGTTTTCTTTTAGTATGATATTTTAAAGAAGTTAAAGTGGCCATCATCAATAGTGTTCAGATAAAAATTTGAATTCAGCCTTTTTAAGATGGTACATTAAAGGCCCCCAAAACTCAGCTCCATCTCCATGAGATAGAATTAAAAAGCTGGAATGTAGTTGCCAGGGAAGAGGGTGTCTGTGGGAAAACACTGGAATTCAATAGACAGATACTCGAAGAAACCAGAGACACTGAATAGAGGAATACAGAGTGAAACAGAATGATCTAGCATTGATCATACAGAAGTGCAGCAAAGGGAGGAGGGGTAGCCTTTTGGTGAGGGTAGGGGAGAAAGAAGGAAGTCACAGTGAACACTACTGAACAGGATTCAGCCTCCTGCAGAAATACAAGTGGCATAAACCAATAGTCCTAAGATGTGTCTGATGAACTGGCTCAGCACATGCTCACAGTGCTGTAATCAGGAGTCATCTTGAGATGGTCCTTATTGTCCAAATTTACTAATTTGGGAATTAGCATTGGGAAAACAAGGCACTTCCTTTTGGAATTTGCTGTTTTCCAGATCAGCTGTTGGAGTTTGGAGGCACTGAGAAGTCATGTGTGATGGCACACAAGAACCAGGACTGGTGTGCCAGAACTCTGGATGGAGAATTATGCAGAATCCACCATCATCATCACCAAAGAGACTTTTGAGATTCCAATCTCTTGTCGCCATTAGGGGCATACGTGACGCACCATAGAACCAGTCTTAACCTCCACCCTCTGAGTACGCAACTCTAGAGAGAAGCTTTAGGGATTTCTGCATTCTGACACACCAGGGCATTGTGTCTTCCCTGCTCTCACAGTGGGTAACCCAAAGAGTTCTGAAAAACATTATTCCCCCCCCAGGAGGTGTGCATTCTGCTTTAGCTTGTTCTAGCATACAAAGTAGCTGAGAAATATTTTAATCAACTCCAGTCATAAATCACCATGCTAGTCACCTAATGAGAATCACAAAGGAAAGAAGAGGGGGGTGAATAATCCCTAGCCTGTGCTTTGTCCAAGGGACACAAATCCTAAAAAGACATGGGGAGAAGCTCTGATTGGCATTGACTATGAGTTCCCACTCTTCGCCACTCTTTCAACCACCTTGGATAGTGAGAAAATTTTTATTTTTATGAATACTGTTTTTTGTTGTTGCTGTTTTGTGTTTGTTTTTGTTTCCTCTTATCATTAACATTTAATTTTTCTTTCTCACCTTTCCCCCTTTTTTTCTTTTTCTTCTTTGATACTTTTCTCCAGCTACCATTTTTCCCCTTTGGTTAATTTTTCTTTTCTTTTCCTCCCTTTCTTCCTCTTTTTCCTTTTTTCTGTCCTTTCTTTCCTTCCCCCTCCCTTGTTAGGTTTTTGCTGTGCTGCCCAGTCAGGCCTCCAGCCTCCTTAATAGTTGCAATTACCAGAATGTGCAGTCAGTTCAGTATTTTCTCAGTTGCTTTTTTTTCTTATTATTTTAACTTGATCTTCATATCTCTGCGTTTTTTTTTTCTTTTTAAATCTTCTTTCTTTGTGTTGCTTTGTGATGAAACCTGAAATGTTGAGCACATGGATGTGGCTGAGCTATGCTCCTAGTCCAGCTGAGAGGCATTGCACCTTGCTCCATCCATATTCTAATACCTCCCAAACCTTGGTAGATACTTTAACCTAAAGAATAGGGGCCATAAAAGCCACCAGGCAATAAAGTTTCCCTGATTTATCATGGTAATGTGGAGGGATCAGAAGCCCTGTTCCTGAGCACTCAGCCCTATAGCAAGAACAGAGTGAAATAACACGACAGTTGTGTGCGGGCACCACACGTAGGAGAGACCTCAGCTTTGGTCACTATTATTCCCAATCAGACCACACATTGATGACAAGCCTGGAGGTGAGTGCCAGAGAGAAGGAGCTCTGACCTTGGTCCTGCTCTTTCTATGAAACAAGTGAAGCTGCACCAGTATCTAAACAGAGGATGAAATTTCCAGGCCTATCATCTTGATTGGAACAGTCACTAGTGAAATTTCTTTCAAGTAACTGAGCAAGATCAACCAAGTCTGAGAAAATCCCTAACAGCTAAAAGAAGCTTCATTTCCAACGATTGGAAGTAACCACAATAAGAGTAACCACAGAGGGTGCACCTTCCATATGCTTCTGTTTATATCACACCTGCTTGACCTACAGAGGGAACCCATTCTTGAGAGACCTACAGAGAAAGTGGGTGGGTCTCACCTCTGACATAGTATGCATTGTGTCAAAACCCACTAATGACAGTTAAAGAAAACACAGAGAAATTATACTATGAAGTCCAATTGGAATTAATTTCAACACTACACACACACACACAAAAAAAACAACAACAACAACAACAAAAAACTGGTTTCCTAGGGCATAACATCAAGACAGTATGCTTATTAAGAAGGCCCTAACCAAAAAAAAAAAAAAAAAAAAAAAAAAGGAAGAGATACCCATTCTAAAAGCACATAAAACTCAACATAGAAACATAAGCAATTAAAACAAAAAAGGCACATGACGCCTCTTAAAGTTTTAAAACTATACTAACTGATTCAAAAGATATTGAAGTGGGTGAAATGGTAGAGAAAGAATTCAAAAGAGTGATTTTTAGAAAGCTCAAATAATTCAAAGCAGATTAAATAAACAGTTGAATGAATTAAGGAAGAAATTATGGAAGAAATACAGGATATAAATGAACAATTCAATAGAGGTTTTGAAAAAAAAATCAAATATCTTAGAAATGAAAACCAAACAAGTCAGATTAAAATCTCAGTTGAAAGCCTCACCAATAAGCTATATCTGGCAGAAGAAGAATATATAAAGGCTTGAAGTCAAGGTTGAATAATTATCACATTTAAACTGTAATAAAAAAAAATAAATAATGAACAGAACATACAAGATCCCTGAGACACTATTAAGAAACCAAACATACACATAATTGGAATAGGTAAGGGAGAAGAGTTAATGACCAAAGGCATCAAAAATCTAACCAGTGAATTAATAGTAGAGAATTTCCCAAATCTTGGATAAGACATGAACATTCAGGTACTAGAGACATGGCCAGAAAATAATTTTTCCACAACATGTTATAGTTCAAGTGACAAAAGTACAGGACAAAGAAAGATTATTAATAACTAAAAGAGAAGAGTATCTAATCACATTTAAAGGCAAACCCATCAGACGAGCAAAAGATTTCTCAGTAGAAACTCTAAAGACCAGGAGAGGATGGAATGATGAGTCCTAAAATACAATAAACTTCCAATAGATTATTATATTCAGAAAACTTTCCTTTAGAATAGAAACAGAAAAAATGACTTTCTATGAGAAGCATAAACTAAGGAAATCCATGATTACTAAATTAGAATTACTTAATGAATCTTAAAACCAAAAGAGGGAGAAAGATCAACACAACCATGAGTGTACAGGAAAGAATAAATCTCACTTCAAGAGAATATATTTGGGCTGGGGATGTGGCTCAAGCAGTACCGCGCTCCCCTGGCACATGTGCGGCCTGGGTTCTATCCTCAGCACCCCATACAAAGATGTTGTGTCTGCCGAGAACTGAAAAATAAATATTAAAAAATTTTCTCTCTCTCTCTCTCTCAAAAAAGAGTATATAAGTAAATAATAACTGGGAAAGAATCAAACATTATTAATGCAGAAAATTATCAAGCCTCTAAGATGAAGAAGAAATGAAGAAAATAACATATAATATTCAAGACAACCAAAAGAAAACTAAAAGAAAAATATGCAGACTTGCTGATTAGACTAAAACACAAATCCCAACAATTTGTTTCCTGTGAGAAACTTACCTCTCTGGAAAATACATACACAAACTGAAAGTGAAAAGACATAAAATATTTCAAGCAATGGAATCTGAAAGAAAGAAGGAGTAGGCATACATATACTCAATAAATCAGATTTCTAACCAAAATCATTCGAAAGAGGTGAAGAATATCAGCACATATTGATAAAGGGAACAATCCATTAAGAAGTACAATGATTGTAAGTATACATGCATTGAATATCAGAACTCCCATTTTTGTAAAATGAACACTACTGGACATATTGGCCCCAATACAGTAATAGCAGGGTGACTTCAATACCTATTCTCACCAATAGATAAATCATTCAGACAAAATTAAAAAGAAACATCAGAATTAAATTAGACTATGGATCAAATGGACTTAACAGACAGCTACAGAATCTTTCATCCAGTAGTTGAAAATACCATTCTTTTCATCAACTCATGGAACTCTCCCCAAAATACATTGTATTTTAGGCCATAAAATACATTTAAGCAAATATGAAATAAGTGAAATGATTTACTGAGTCTTATTAGATTGTAATGGAATGAAACTGGAAATCATTAGAAAGAGAAACTATAGAAATTATGTATACACACAGAGTGAATACTGCACTTTTGAACAAACAGTGAGCACTGAGGAATTTTGGGAAGAAATTAAAATATTCCTAGAATCAAATAAAAATGGAGACACAATGTATCAGAGTCTGGGGGAGTGGGAGGCAGTACTCTGAGGAAAGTTTATAGTTATGAGAGAATACATTAAAAATAGAGACTTTAAATAATTAAACTAAAGACATTTTTCAAGATCTTAGAAAAATAGGAACAAATTAAAATCAAAATCAGTAGAAGGAAATAAATTATAAATACCAGGGCGGAAGTAAGTGAAATAGAACAACGAGAAAAACAACAAATGTAAAAATATTCAATGAAACAAAGAATTGGGTCTTTGAAAAGGTAAACAAAATTAGCATACCCTAACTAAACAAGTCAAAAGAGAGAGAAGATCTAAACAAATGAAATTACAGATGAAAATGTTTACATTATAATGGATTCCACCAAGATTCATAGGACCAGTAGTGAATATTTTGAAAACCTATGCCCCCCAAAACCTGGAATGTGGTGACATATCACTAAGTCATTCAGGGTCACTCCAGGTGAACGGGGCTGGCACGGAAAAATCACACCAAGACAGAGAAAATACCTTTTTCTTGGGATTCTTCAGCGATGGCCCCTCTCCTCCAGCTCCCACAAGGGAGGCAGGCAAAAATGAGAGAGAGGACGTTCCCTTTTCTTGTGGGAAAGACACTTGAGAAAGTTCCACCCTAATGAGGGATTTCAGGGGTTGAAGTCTAGTGGTCAGCAGATTGACTGACATCTTGGAAGGCCACGCCCCTCTCATATGCTGTGTGGGGATCCTAGGCAGGGTCCAGCAAAACGGTTAAACACTTCACCAGCCCAAACAGAGAGGCATGGTCAGTTCAGCCCACCCATGTACTCATGCTCATAGTTCACATACACACAGCCCATGGCTGGCTCACCACACTGGAAAACCTAAAAGAAACAGAAAAATTTCTGGATACATACTAATACCAAAATTGAAAGAAGAATATAGAAGAAATCTAATCAGTAACAAACAATGAGACTGAAGCAGTAATAAAAATTTTCCCAACAAAGAAAAGCCTAGGATTAAACACATTCACTTCTGAATTTTACCAAACGACTTTTAACGAAGAAGTACTAATGCTCCTTAAAGTGTTTTATAAAATAGAAAGGAAAGGGATCCTTCTAAACTCACTCTACAAAACCAATACTACCCTGTTATCAGAACCTGATAAGGATGCAACAAAAAAGAAAACTATAGACTAGTATCCAGCATGAATTTAGATGCAAAAATCTTCAATAAAATATTTGCAAATTGAATTCAACAGCACATTAAGAAGATCATACACCATGATCAAATTAGTTTTATACCAGGGATACAAGAAAGTGCATTACGTGTGTCAGCAAGCAGCAGATCCAGGAGACAAATGATACAGAAGTCTTAAAAAATTGTGGAGAAATCCCCCTTGTGCAACATTTTGAAAAACCAATAAATGTAATAAAACACATGAACATAAACAAGGATAGAAATCAAATGATCATCTCAATAGATTCAGTAAAAACCACTGATAAAATTCAACATCATGATAAAAGTCCTGAATAAATCAGTGTAGAAGGATCATACCTCAGCATAATAAAGGCCAGATATGACAATCCTATATCCAACATCATGCTAAATGGTGAAAAAAATGACAACATTTCCTCTAAAATCAAGAATGTGACAAGTGTGTCCACTCTCACCACCCTTATTCAATATAGTACTTGAAATTTTAGTCAGCAAAATTAGACAAAAGAAGGAAATATAAGGGAAATAAATAGGAAAGAGGAAGTTAAAGTATACCTGTTAGCAGATGATATAATTCTATGCTTTGAAATTCCCAAAGACTTCACCAAAAGTCTCTTATAAACATATTCAGCAAAATGGCTTAATTCAAAATCAGTACATAAAAGCCAATAACTTTTCTGTATACAAAATATGAGCAGAGAAAGAAATCAGGAAAGCAATTTCATTCAAAATGTTCTCAAACAAACAAATAAAAAACCCCTAGGAATAAATATAATCAAGGAGTTGAAAGAACTCTAGAAAGAATATTACAAGACATTAAAGAAAGAAACTTAAGAAGCCGTATAAGATGGGAAGAACTTCCATGTTCATGGTGAAAGAATATTGTTAAAATGGTTATATGACTGAAAGCATCTACAGATTCAATGCAATCTCTGTCAAAATACCAGTGACATTTTTCAACAGAACAAGAAAAAACCACCCTAAAATTCACATGGAAGAATAAAAGACCCAGAATAGCCAAAACAGTCTTGAGCAAAAAAAGTTATGCCGGAGGCATCACAATACTTGATTTCAAAATATACGACAGAGTTGTAGTGACAGAAACAGTATGGTACTGGCATAAAAACACATAGTAGATCAATGGAATAGAATGGAGGGCCAGAAATAAACCCATACATCTATTGCAAAGTAGTTCTTTTAAAAAGTGCCAAAAACATACATTGGAAAAAGATAGCCTCTTTAACAAATGGTGCTGGAAAAGCTGAGTATACATATGTAGAAGGTTGAAACTTGACCTCTGTTTCTCATTCTGTACCCCAATCAACTGATATTTGGTCAAAGACCCTATTGAAAGACATGAACCTTTGAAACTACTTGAAGAAAATGGTGAAAACACTTCAACATATTGGCACTAGCAACAAACTCCTGCATCAAACTCCAACAGCTCAGGAGACAAAAATAAGAAATGGCTAATGGCATTAAATAAAATTTTAAAAAGATTATCAAGGAAACAATCAACAGAGTGATGAGATGATGTGCCATATAAGAGATGAACTTTGCCAGCTCTTCATCTGACAGAGGATTAATATCCTGAATATATGAAGAACAATATAAATTTAATACAAAAAGAACAAGTAAACCAATCAAGAACATGTCAATTGTCTGAACCAATACCTCTTATAAGAAGTACGAATGAAGAAATGATCAAAAACATGAACCAATATTCAATATCTTTAGTTAGCACATTGATATTCATGTCATCCCAGTCTGAATCACTATTGGAAAAAAAAGAAGAAGAAGAAGAAGAAAAAAAATCTAACAGTTCTGGAGAGAATGTGGAGAAAATGGAACCATTACACAACATTGGTGGGAATATAAATTAGTACAATCGTTATTAAAAGCAGTATGGAGGTTCCTCAAAAAACTAAAAATAGAACTACCATATGATTCAGTTTTACCAACCTGGGTATGAAATAAAGGAAAATCAAGAATCCAAAGAAAATGAAGTCAGACACAGAAGAGATAACTGCATACCTAAGTTTATTATGAAAGTATTCATAATGGCCAGGATAAGGAATTAGCCTAGGTGCCTGTCAATAGATGAATGGATAAAGAAAATATGGTACGTACACAATGGAGAACTACTCAGCAGTAAGAACAATAAAATCCTGTCATTTGTAGGAAAATGGATGGAACTGGATTACATCGTGTGAAGCAAAGTAAACTGGACACAGAAAGATAAGTATAGTGTGTTTTCTTTCCTATGTGGAAACAAAATCAAAAGGTAACTTGCAGTAAGAGAGGGACTAGTAGATGGGGAAAGGATATTGGGGGAGGGAAAAGAGAAGGCAAGAGAGAGTAGAAGGAAGGGTAGACAAGATCAAAGCATGATATATGCACATATGAAAATGTTAGAGTGAAACCCATTCATGTGAAAAAAGGATAAAGCCATTACCATTTCTTTTTTTGTTGTTCTGTAATGTTTAATTTGAAATTGATAACTGTTTTAATCTATTGCCATATACACATTTTACTATTATAATTATATCCACAGAGTTCGATGATAGAAAATATTCACTGCCTGAAACAAACAAAACAAGAAGTAAACACAATGACCCATGAAACACATTACTTAGTGAGGCAGAAATCAGAAAGTTGATATCACTACCAAGCAACTCAAAGTGCAAGTTTCATTGGAGCTATTTAGTACACATCACAAAGCCTCAGACCCTTCTTTATAAATAAATGCAAGTATTTCTTGAGAATATCAATTCTACTCAACAAGTTTCAAGTTCCTTGAGGTAGAGATGATACGTCACAGTTAAATCCCCAGTGTGAATATGGTAATTGGAACAGAATAAAGTCCTTGTTTTTGAATGATTGCTTTTATCTTTTAAATTCTGGGGAAAATACATTTTCTTACTCTGTATATGTTTTTGTCAAATTATTCAATTTTTCCTTTTAAGAAGGCTGTTGCAGTGGAAGTCTTTATGTTGGTTACATGGTGGTTAGCATGAAGTACATTTGTAATAAGGTACAACATGGCTGATTTGCCAAGAAGTAGATTCTATATGAGGATACACTGTTTTGCTTGAACATACAGTAATTTGTCAATAACTTTCTATATGACCTTGGACAATTCACCAATGTTTATATGACATCAATTTCCCATCTGTGAAATGTCAATACTACTTACTACCTGTCTTCTGTCCACACCTGATACAATTGCTATAAATCCTTTGGAGCCCACTGATGGAAATTACTACTTCATTATAATTGCTGTTATTTCTTAGAGTTGATGATGTGAGGAAGAAGAAATGTTGTATCACTCAAAGTTCTCCAGAGAGACAGAAACAATAAGAACTATAATAATAGATATTTTAAAGGAAATTAATTAGGAGAATTTGTTCATGTGACTTTTGGAGGCTGAGATGTTTCACAATAGTCTATTTGCAAGCTGGAGCCCTTGGAATTCCAGTAGCATAGCTTTGTCTGTTTGAAGGTCTCAGTGTTGGGGGGGCCCAGGGAGTAATTATCAGCTGGAGGCCAGAGGCCTGAGAATTCAGCAGGCCTCACATTTAAGTACTCAGGTGCCAAGGCTGGGGTGCTTGGAGTTCTGGTGTTTAAAACAGAAAAGAAAGAATATCCCAGAGCAGAAACAGATATTTTTTGCCTTTTCTTTTTTTTGTTTTCCCCAGGCCCCCAGATATTTGGATAGTGTCCAGCTACATTGAGGGCAATCCTCCCTAGATTTGCAAGCTAATCTTCTCTAAAAACACCCTCAGAAATATACTCAAAATAACAATTTACCAGGTTTCTAGGTACTCATTAATCCACTGAAGTTGATACCTAAAATTAACCGTAATAGCTACTACCCAAGTTTAAAAGCACCTAGGCTTGCTGCAAAAACAAACAAAACAAAAACCAGGTAAAAGAGAGCATAACATTCTTTACAAAGTAAAACCAACTGAATTATTTTTGCTTTTGGAGGACTAAAAATTAGAACATTTTCTTCTAAAGAGGTAAAAGAAAAATTCCAAACTATAAAAATCCAGAATAAAAAGTTCTTTATTTAATTTTATCTGAACAAGTAGATTTTTTTTTTTTCTTTTCGGGTTTAGGGGACTGAGTTTTGATAATTGCTGAGGCTGGCCTGGAACTTGTAATCCACCTGCCTCAGCCTCCCCAGCTGCTAGGATTACAGGTGTATACTACTGCACCTGGCTAAAGATAAAGAATTAAAAAAAAAAGAAACTATAAGAATGAAAAGTTTAATAAGATATCTACTTCATGTTTTAGAGATAAGTGTTTCTTGATTATATGTTTGTGGCTTATCCACTTTCTGTATGATCTAGGTTAAATCTGTACCCCTGGGCAGACTTCTTCCTTGTCTCTGTTTCTGGGTCAAGTCCCTCTTTCTATGCCCTATCCCTGAGGCAGTTTTTATGTCAAGGAATGTAAATCAATTTAAATATTGGCCTAAGGTAAACATAATTAGGATGGTAAAATTTCTGCCAAAGGGGTGTGGGGGAGAGAGTCATACAATGCATTTCAAACTCAAATGTAATTTTTGTAAAAAAAGAAATTCATATTTCTACAAAAATATCATCATCTCAAAGAAGCCTTGGGTAAGATCATCCATAAATTATTACCATTTGTCTAATAAAGAGAAGATATTTGAATATAACTTTTTAAAGTGACTATACACATACTCTGGTAAAATTTTCAAAAATCCTCTCCAAATTACCCATGGATTTTAACACTATAAATAGATTATATATATATATATATATATATATATATATATATATATATAATATATACACACATATATATATACACACACTATATATATCTAAATAGATATATAGAACTCCTTAAATATTATATATATATATATATATATATATATATATATATATATATTTCCTTTATTTAATTTCCTGTTCAATTAGTTGGCATGCCATATATATATGGCATGCCAAGAGGGATGCCAAGTAATTGAACAGGAAATTAAATAAAGGAAATATGAGGAAAAGAAGGGGAAAATAATTATCATTTAACAGTGGCTTATTTAATGAGTAGGAGTAGACAACTGGGTACTGAGGACTGTAGGTATTAGTTGGACAGGAATGGTTTGTCTTTTCTATTGTCAGGCTCACCAAATGAGGGGTGGGATAGAGGAGCCAAGGAAGAAAGAAAGAAAGCCTGATACAGGGAAGAAAATGGGCCAGGTAGGTGTTAAAGGGTGAGGTGTGTGAGGGTAAGGATTACCAATTTTATTTAACTTTTTTGAAGCCTTGATTTTTTTTTTTTTTTAATTCTGTAGATAAAAACTTTGTTTTAGTCAGCTCTTTCACTGCTGTGACTAAAGGACCCAGTCAGCATAATTGTGGAAGAGAAAAGGTTTATTTGAGGACTCATGGTTTTAGAAGTCTTAGTCCATAGAAGGCTGGCTTCATTCCTCAGGGCTGGTGGTGTGGCTGAACATCATGTTGGAAGAGTGTGGCAGAGGGAAGCACTCACATTGTGATCAGAAACCAGAGTGAGAGACTCCACTCTCCAGATACCAAATATATACCCCAAGCCGTGTCCTAATTCCCACCTCCTCCAGCAACATCCTTACCACTTCAGTTACTACTCATTAATCCCTATCAGGCAATTAATTCATTGATTGAGTTTAGACTCTTGCAATCCCATCATTTTCTGAACCTTCTTGCATTGTCTCACATGTGAGCTTTTGAGGGACACCACATCTAAACCATAACAAACTTTCAGATCATTGTGATTTTCATGCTTATTTTCCACTAAACAGCATTTTCTAGTCAAACTAGTTTCAATCTGTTTTGCATCTTTCTAATTCACATACCTGAATATGTTCTTCATCCTGAAGTTCAAGTCTAGGAGAGACGTATGATTTTCTAATTAGTAACATAAGGATCACCAGCCCAGATGGCAGCTAGGTTCTTACTAAGTGTCCTGTTGCATGAGGGTGATTCAATTCTTAACCCCAGGCGCAGGTGCCTTCCTTTACCCTGGACCCTGCTGTGCCAGAGGATGCTAACTCCTGGGACAGGAAAAAATGGTAATTCCAAAGCAGAAAATGTTCACTGAACAGGAAGAGGGGACAAATTCCACAAGCATTTAAAAGCAATTCCACCCCAGGTTTTTCCCTGTTGGTGTTCGTTTTCTCTTGAAAGTAGTTTTTAAACAGTAACTCCACTTGTGCCACTTGTTCATCTTAAAATATTTACAGTTACACATTTGGCTAGTATCCCTGGCTCCTAATTTGAGGAACTCTCATCTCTCTTCCTCCATTGACTTAGTGTCACAGAGCTTTCTGAGGCAGCCAAAGAAGAAAGTAAATACTAAAGAGCAATTTTAGGTTTTACCATTGAGCTCACAATCCACCAGTTTTCTTTGCTAGACAATCTTGTGGAATCTAGAAAGGGTTTGGCCCAGTGCTCTTTTTAATCCATTGTTTTGATTTTTAAAAATCAACTCATATTAGGCAAGGGCTCAGGTGCTTCAGTGATTTGGAATAGCAAAGATGGGCTCTGGGGTTACAACCCAACTTTTGGGGAGATGACCTGCATGTGCAAGCATCACTGTGGCACCATAACTCCAAGTCCTATGAGTGCTTGTTGGAGACGGAAGGTAAACTGTATAAGCAATTTCTGGGAGAACAAATGATCCCCAGAAGCAAAAAATTAAAAACCAACAACTAAAAATAGGTGAATTTTCCTGTGTTAGGATTCAGTACTGGACCCTTTGACCTTCGTCTGCGGATACAAATGAATCTGTGATGTTAATGGGGGTTTTATGGATATTAGGCATGGAAAAGAACCCAACCTACACCGTGAACTGAAGGGATAAGCAGCATATTTCTACGATCTTTGAAGACTTGAAAAGTTTGAACAAGCTGATCTTGCCCATCTATGATTATTAATGGCTTTCAAGGTTTCAGAGCTTGGCAGTATATTGTTACCAACATTTCATATTATTCTGTCTCTGTTTATATCTCCCCAGTAGACATGCACTCCACTTTAAATGAGAAGCTCTTCCTAAGAGACAGCCTCAACAGATTCTATTTATGCACACAAAACTTGAAATAAGACATATCCTAACCTTTAATTGTGAATTACTACCTAAGTTTCAAGGAGTGTGAAAAGGGTTGCAGAACAATGAGAATCATGCTGATACTTTTTTTTTTTTTAAAGACGACAATATCTGGAGGTTGATTTAACAGGATTCTTTGCCTTTGAAAGTTGTATGCTTAAAGCTCTTGTTTAAAAAGATCTGGCACAGGTCACATTGTCAAGGATAAACAATCATTCTTAAGTCCTTTGTTTCAGGCCACAGTGAAACTTAATCCCCAAGGTGTTCCTGTGTGTCCATGCATGCATGTGGATTTCACTGTTCTTCCCGTCCTGGTACTTGCTTTCAAGCTCAGAGCTCTGGACTGCAAGGCATTTGATTTCTGGTAATTAATCAGCTCATCATACACGCTGTGTTTCTCCCCCAGGCCCAGCTCAAGTGAGTGATCCAAATCTGGCTTCAGGAAAAAAAGAAAGCATTTATGCTCTGAGTGCACAGAATGAAACACTGATAAACAGTTCTTGGTAAAACATTGAATTCAGATGGCATTATTTTTCTTTTTAAGCCATAAGTCGTCTTAAAAAAATACACAGAGCAAAAAACCCAACCAAAACAAAAGCCCAACAAAAACATGTTGGATGCCCTTTAAACAGAAAGCATTTTGTCCTAATAAAAAGAGTTATCAAGATTTGCCGGTATTTGTGAGTCTGGCGCTGCAGCCTTTTAAAGTGTTTGCCTAGAATGTTAATGTTCATTTTTTAAACACCTTTTTGTTTGACTCTTTACCCACAGTATTTTATCTATGAATTTCTTGTTTGCCTTGTCTCTGTAATAACCCAGTTACTACTAATTTTATCGGTTGTTGTGAAAAATCTGAACTTATATTAGCAATTCTTCATGCCAAGAGACCTGACAACTTTCATTCTTCTCAATTACTTTCTCGTCTGTCTCAATGGCCATTTGTAAAGTCAGGTTTTGTTATTAGAACTGAGAATACTCTCAGATACTTGACTTGCAGGTAATTTTGAGCCCTCTTGTTTCTATAAATAATGTAGTCCTATAATGGGTTCCCTTTTCTTGCCAATTATTCTGCTCAAAACTGAGATTAATCAATCAATCTGTTGTCAAAAGCATTTCTGCATTGGCTGTATTTGATTTATAGTAGTTAAGTGTGAACGTTAAGCAGTGGGAAACATGGCATATCAAAACTATAATAAACTTTAATGATTTTGGAGACAGTGTGAATTTCAAGTAATGCCAACCCACATAATCTTCTTCAAGTATGATAATATTACTCATGGTTATGATGCAATAATCTTACCTTAAAGAATTACATCTTCTAGGCATGAAACTTAACATTGTCTTTTACAATGCTAAGTTTCATGAAAGGTGGTCGGGAGATTTTTTTTCAGGACACATTTTGACCGTCAAAACTGGAGAGGGGAGATACACTGGCATCTATGGGTAGAGGCAAGGAATGGCTGCACTTTCCTATAAAGAATAGGACAGCCCCTACATCAGAGAATAATGTGGTCCTATATGTCCTTAGTGTTGAGAAGGCAAACTCCTGGGTTTTGTTTTTATGTATATGTATCAATGCAGAGCTTAAGATGATCAGTACACCAAAAGCCCCCTCCTGCTTTTTTCCAGTAAATACCTTCTCCAGGATAATCCCCTCCTGATTTCTTAGGACATCCAAACAGAATTGAAAGTTGGTTACATGTATATTTTCTTATAATCATATTGACACTTTTTTCCTTCCCATTTGAATCCTAGCTTCTATTGAATCCTACAAATTGAAAACAGGATTTATTCTGAGTCAAATAAAATTGAGTTTACAATGCATTTATTTATTTTTTGAGGTTGCTATTTATAATTGAAGGGGAAGGTAGCTCTTTCCAGTGCATTATCTATTTGTACACCTTTAGCCTACCTGATCTCATCCTTCTTGGGCCTCTTGTTGCCAGGTGATGGAAAGACACCTGATCCCTGGTCAGGGTCAGAAGCTTTGTCAAGATGGGGAAGGGAGACATGGATTCATAAAAAAGAAAGCAGCCCAGGGCTGGTCAAATAAAGTGAAGATGCATTCTCTGAACTTTTTGTTTGTTTTACTTCAAATGAACTCACATACAAAGAGAGAGCCCTTTAAGTCACAAGTAAATGATGTAGACTCTTAGCCAAACTGGGAAAAGCACCTTATATGTCATGTCTTCTACCCTTGTGCTGTTTCCAATTTTTCTTGCTTCTTACTTCTAAGCATACCATCCACATAAGTAAAATAAACCACATTGGGGTAGAGCTTAAGTTAAATATCAAAATCATTGCATGCTGACCGTGAAAACTCACTCATGCTGAACATTTGTGGGTTATCAGGATCAAAGAAAACTTCGATATTTATCAAAAAATTTAGCCCACCGTGGGTTAGCCTTCATTAACCTGGTATGTATTTGAAGAATTCAATAGAGTTAATGCAGACCAAGCCTGAATGGAATTTTTTTTTCAACTTAGCAAAACACTTATCCTCTTGAAGAGATAGATATCAGTTTTTAAATATTGGGAAAGGGCAGAATAACATAAGGTTCACACATGGCTATCTGAATGCAATGAGCTCATTCCAAGGACTGAATTAAGCTTGTACATGAGAAGACAGAGAACAAATTTGTCTTTTATATAATGTTCCTAATACTAGGTTGAAGTGCTGTAGGAAATGATATCAAGTCTTGACAACACAATTTTTTTCTAGCTTATTTCCAAAATAATTTTAAATGAAAACAAACTTCAATACAAAACCATGGGTTGCTGCAGACATCAAATAAGCAGAGTCCTGTCACAAATTTCATTTTCAAATCTGTTCTTTGCAGGAAAGTCTGTGTGATGAGATGGTCTCTCTCAAGTCTGAGATGGGGGAAATTACCTTCAAAAAGAGACCTTTTATTGTGAAATTATAGCTTTGCTATAGAAATACTGCTTAGATAGTCCATTATTTCATTTAAAAATTCCAATGTTATGATCATTGATGTGCTTATTGCCACATTTCAATATATTTGCTTGGAAATAGGGGCCTTTTATTCATTTTACCTTTTGGGAATAGCAATGTTGGGGTTGAGGGTTGAGGAGGGTTGGAAATCAAAAATAAAAAAATAAAATCAGTGTCATCAAAATGTGAAAGCTGCTCCTAGTAATAAGGAAAGTGCTCTGAATAAGAGAATAGGAGCCACATACAGAGGAACTAATTTGGAAGCTTAAATCAAGATGTCAAAAACTTTCTAGGCAAATATTGTGGATAGCTCCTATTACTATATGATTTTAAACATGCTGCCTTATTTAACATAAAGATGTAAAATATAATGAAAATGTCTAGTAAAGAAAACATATAGAAAAATTTATTTGCTTTTTACAGACTTTGTTTCTTTGATGATGTCCATTATTCATATGACAGAAATAGAATTTGCCATTTGCTCCCTTGGTATAGTTATAATTCTGTGCTGTGTTACTTCCAAGGTCAGTTTTCTCTCCTACTTCTTTTTTTTAAGAGCACTTTTTTTGGGGGGAAATAAAGTTGCCCATGCAGAAGTATACAATGCTATAATTATTTGAAAATATCAATTTCTGCACTATGCAAGCAGTGATAAGTAAAAACTTCAATGTCATATAAGGTGTCCTTGTATTTTTTGTTTTTCTAGTGCAAGGCATTCTTTGTAAACCAAGGCACACATCACTGCAAACTTTCACAGGACTAGATCAGTGGAAAAGAGTCTCACATTCATCTTAAAACAATTTTTTTCCCTAAGTGTGGTCTACAAATTGCCTGTCAGAGTATTTGAGGATTGGGCCTAGAAAAATACATTTAATACATAATTGAATAATTCTTAGGCATAGTAAAGTTTGAAAAATCACTGTCCTAGAAAACACATATATATCATTTCCAAAGAAATGAGAAGTGTTTTTTTTTTTTTCAAAAAAAAAAAAAAAAAAAAAAACCTAGTCAAAAGACATTTAGAGAGAAATAGCTTTGGCAGACAATATCAGATGTGAAATTATTTAGGAAGCAAAGAAAACTTCACTTCTTTTTATATTATTTACATTTTAATCTGAAAGCATAACAGGTATCTGGATTTTAGAAAGTAAGTTTTTATTCTTATAGCTAACTTAATATATTCATGTAGACCAACCAACCATGAAGCAGGGAATATCACTATTGTATTCTATAGTTGAGGAAATCTAAGCTTAGATGTTAAGTGACTTAGTCAAGGTCACACACATGGTTAGGAGCTGTCATTTATACTAGGCAACTTGATACCACTTTATACAGTGTCCTCTGTATTTTTTCCCTATAAGTCTCATTTGACCTTGAATTTTAAGTTTGCTGTAAATAGTGTCAAAGCTGAAAAGAAAGCATTCTAACTAATCTCTCATTCCAAAACCCAGCCTCACATATCACTATCTAATGTGGCTATGGTACTTGATCTTTCTTTGAGTCTGGGACACCATAGACAGTAAATGAGCTCAGATGGCGTTTGCTGGTCCTCCACCTAAGATAGGTCAGTCTCTACAGTGGGTGCAGAGACCTTCTTAACTCTATTTTTAGGAGGATTTGAAGTGGAGCCTGAGTCTGAATCCTGTACTGAGGAATCTCCACTGAGCTCCTCAAAAGGCACAGTTGGAGTCCATGAGTGGAATTATTGGATATTTACGACTAAGAGGGCATTGTCTGTCAGCACTGGCCAAAGAAACAGCAACACTGTTTTGTTGCAAACCAAGACTTTTTCCTTTCTTGCTCTTTATTCTAACCAAACAGCAAAATGAAGGCATAAGAGAAGCATGCAAGTATAAAAAGTGCTTCTATTTTCACCCTTACCACAGAACATGAAGACCTTCATAGGTGCACAAGTGTTGCCACATGACATTGCTAGCATGAAAAGTTTACAGCGAGTTCTTCAGGCTTGGAATGGGAACAAAGGAGAGCTTATCTGTGTATTAGGACCGCCACTTAATTCAATTGCTAGTGAGAAAGTTCACACACCATTCATGCTAGTGGCTGACTCAAATTTTAATAGTGGTGCTCTAGAAGAAAGGACTATCTTACAACTTCAGGAAATGTGTAGAGAATAAAAATGTTCAACTCAAAGCCAGTTGGAGAGCTTCTGATTTATGTCACCCTAAATACTTCATAAACATGTATGGCTAAACTACAGTGTACATATCATTCATAGCACAGAGCAGAGTTCCGGTATGAAGAACCAGAGGACCACCTGTCTTTATTGAAAATGACACACTGGAATGCATCTGCAGTTGTTTGAACTGGAAAAGTGGGCCAAATTGTTTTACCAGAAATCCTCTCCTAGGGATGGAATGTTTGCACGTGTATATTGTTACAGCGCTCAGGGATTCACAGAACACTTCACCATTGTTGGGGACCTGTCTCATCATTCAAGGAATGTGTCTGGCAGGCCATACGGGACATCTCATCACATTATGGAAGACTTATTTCAAAATGAAACAACAAGTCCTAGTGAGACCTCTATTCACTTCAATTCTTGCTGTCCTGTTTTCTTTGGTATTTTTCATCTGAGTCAATAGACACAATTTTTTGCTGATAAGCTTACTTCAGAACAAAGCTTTGACAGGCAGGCTATTGGTCATCTACAATGTGTTACCCAAATGCCAGGAGTCAGAACACAATTGAGTGCCATTGAGTAACTTGGAATCCTTTGTTTATTAATTAGGAAAAAATGAAAGCACAAAAATGTAATTCATGTGATTAAATACCACACACTTGTAAAATATTAGGTCATAGGTTAAAAGCAACCACATTCTTTTTCTGATGTGATCTTAAAGAAAATTTGGATGGAAAAGTTACAATAAAAATTAAAATGGAAACATAAGCTTTATATGATATTCTCTGTTTTGATTTATTTTTACTAAGTTCATTGCCTGAGATTCTGTGATCAGTGTTTCTTAGTTGCAGCACTGCTGACATTTTGACCTGGGTACTTCTTTGTTATGAGTACCGTTTCCACAACAAAGTACTTTTTTGAGAGGTAAAATTGTAGAATGCAATGTAGGAGCATACCTGGCCTCTATGCACTAGATGCCACTAGCACCTGCTCCAGGCTCCAGATATTGTCAGATGTCCTCAGGAAGATGAAATCACTTGGGATTGAGAGCTTCTATTTAATCCATATGGTATTACATAGAGATGCATCATCTTAAATGTAGTTGGTAAATTTGGAAGAGATAGTGATAATATCATAGACATTAAAGTGTGTCATAACTTTCTGAATGTTTTTAGAGATAAGAGGCAAAATTTTGGTTCATTATCAGATGCATTTGATATTTCACTTTATTTAGAAACGTTTTCTTCTACCAAGGAATAGACTAGGCTAGAATTCTATAGGCACATTCATTTAACAGCAATTAAATTAATCAAAAGGTCATATGTGCTACAATAAGTCAAACTAGCTAATCATCTAGCCAGCTTATCATTTGGCCTTTGATGCTCACCAAGCCATCCTTGAGGTTTTAGAGATGCTTCCCATAACATAACATTCCCAAAAGAACCCCAGACATTCCTCCTTTGATTAAAATATTCATGAATTGTTTACTCCACAAAAATATTTAAAACTATTTTGAACTTGTTTTCATATGAACTCCCTATCTTCTAGAGGAGATAAACTATTAAATGTTGAAGAGGCAGAGGCATTTCTATAGCACAGCTGCGGGCCCATATCACATTGGGATCTGCATCTTTCCTGCAAGTTGGTGACTATGCCAGTTTTCCTTACTGATAGTAGCTGCCGCCAGGTCTATCTTCTGGGGTTTTCTTATCCACCAAGAAAGAAAGACAGAAGCTTGTGAAGTCTTGCCAGTGTGACCCTTTATTTACGTACCCTTGACAGAATCACACAGACCTCTTTTATTTTAAGGATTTTACTGCTAATTCCTTAGAGGAAAATATCGAAGAGATAAAACCAACAAACGTGGGAAAGGGATGAAGGTTACAGGGGCATATAAAGTTCTTCCAGTCTTATTCCCTTGTTGATGGTTCTTGAGTCTCTTCTAAAGACAGGAATCAGAAACTTCCCTTTGAATTCTGTCCTGTGATTTTATTTCTAAGAGTGGGGCTAATCCAAATGTCACTTCTCCTCTGACCTGTCTATGGAGTAAGCAATGTGCGATCTTTTCTCCTTGAGGGCTCCTGGCTTACCATTGGAATGATTTGAGGCAGATGCAAATTTTCAGGCTTTCCTTGTTAAACTGGCCTCCATCCACATGGGAATAACACCTTTCAGACATTTCTTAGCGATAAATTACATTCTATGGATTGAAGTCTTGATTCCTTAATTTTTTTTTCAAACTTTGAAGAAGTTTTTCCTTGTTCTAGTGTTTCATATTTCAATGATAACTGTTTCTTAGGCTGAGCTGTTATCATCTTTCTCATATGTAATTATATTTATCTACTTAATTTTTCTTCTTTGTAGAGACATGGTTACCATGTGACATCTAGGAAAAGCAAATGATTGTGGTCAGATTCCTCTGTTTGGCAAACATGTACATCAGACAATGAGTGCCAGGGATCCTTGCAGGCATTGGTTATGTAGCTGTGAACAAAGTGGAAAACTGCCCTGCCCAAAAGAAGATACCATTCATTCCACAGGGTGCAGACAGACAGTAAATAAAGAAATAAAGTACATAGTGTATTAAATGGTAATAAATGATATAGAGAAAATAAGGCAGAGAAGAACAAATTTCAGGCTCATAGGGTATTATTTAAAATTTTAAGTGCAGTGACAGGGTGAACTTCATAGAAAAGTGATATTTGAGCAAAGACTTTTGACAAGTAAATAAGAGAATTAGATGTCTAGGGAAAAATAAAAAACAAAGAGGATCACCAGTTTAGTTTCTGCTGGATAGAAGGAAGGACAATGCAGAAGCTAGCTCCAAGGTAGGAACATACCTGAAATAGTTAAGTGTGGATGGAGTAGAGCAAGAGGAGGAGAAAAGCAGAAGACAGAAGAATTGGAGAAATAATACTTAAAAATTTTCTGTGATTACTTTGGACATTTCAACAAGAGTAGATATCATGCAATGTCTTTAAATATATCTTCAAAAAAATCGGTTGAAAAATTTTTTGTTATTTCGTCTCTGATCAAAAGTGCTGTGTCTGGTTCAACTACTATAAGGAGTTATAAAGATTCTTGGGCATTTGTCCAATACTCAGATTTGTTCTTGGCAATCATACAAGAAACGAACAAAAACAAAACAAAAGGAAAAACCTAAACCAAGACCATTGACAATCAGCTAACTAATTAATCTTTTGTGGCTAAGTAGCTGAGCATCAATGAGAGATCCACCGGAGCTCAAAATGTATGCCAGGTAGAGTCAGAGCTGAGGGCAACTTATTTTGTTGATAAATCTCATTGCTTTGTTTCTCATGGATACGAAAGATAAGAACTTTAGATTGCATTCACACTAGGAGTTTATAGCAAGCTGGAACTGTTATTTATAAAATAATAAATTCCAATTCAACTGGCCTAAATAATAAAGAGAATTTATTGGTTCACACATAACTAAGAGAACTGAAGGAGTAGAGTTTCAAGGGTGGTTTAATAATAGCAATTTACTAATAGCTTCAAAAATCTGGTTTCTTTGTAATTTTTTTTTTTCCTATCTGAACACTCTGGCACCTATAGGGTTGGTTTCTTCCTAAGATTAGCTTTCCTCCATATGGGAATTTGCTAGAATTTCCAAGGACTTCATAGGCACAGGATTCCCACATAATGTGAGCAAATCGATGACTTTGTCCCAAAATTCTCAGTAAACTCCTGAGGGTCAATAGGACTAAATAGGAGTAATGGATATCCCAAACCCTGAACAAATTAGCGTGGCCAAAGGGATGTCATGTGACAGAACCCAGAAGATATTATCAGGTTTTGAAGGTCATAGGCTTAGAGTAAGGATTGAGATTAAATTTTTCCAAACCAAATTGTGGGTAATCTTACCCTGAGAAGGAGAAGGATACTAAGTACTAAGAATGATGAATGTACCCAGGGTGATGCAAAATGAAAAAAAAAAAAAAAAAAATGGTCTTTGTATTCTCAGAGGCTTTTTACTGTGTCTGGTACAGTAGGTGCTTATTTTAATTGATTTAATATTAATAAACTTAAGGGGAAAATTTTACTAGATGAATAAAATAAATGATGAAGAAAATGAATTAATATAACCATAATAATTTTTGCCTTTTATACTTGTAGAAATCTTTGTGTTCTAAAATCCATCTCAGCTATGCTATTTCTAAGGAATGACCTTACCTTCAAAATTCTCAGTAGAATAATTTGGAGGATAACATGAATCTGTTTTGGAATAGAGTTAAGATATTCTAAGAGGGAAGAAGAATTTCACATCCAAAAAAGTGCACTAAAGTTCAGGTAAATGTTCTTTACTTCTCAAAAAAAAAAAAAAAAAAAAAGAACCACTTTTTATTTCCTTTACTTGTTAAGTCACAAGTCAAGTTTCACTTTCAAGTAAACCCTTGTCTTTTGCAAAACTTCTCAGTTCATCAGGGAATCAGAGGGTGTTTAGAAGTTACAGCTTTGCACATTCTGTAGAGCTTATATATGTTATTTTACTTTATGCTCACTGAAGTCTCAAAAGGCAGTGGAGAAGAGAGGTTAAGCATCCTCATGTTGAATTCGGACTACCTGGGATCAAATCTTGTCTCCTCCACTTGCAGGTTGTGTGACCTTCGGAAAGTTTTTAATCCTTTATGCTACCATTTTGGTACCTGTAAAAAGGTAAGATAATTGGGTTTTCAAATAGGGAAAACTGATCTAAAATAATTAAAGTATTAAAGAATATGCCTGGACCGTGATAATGATGCCACTTAATCTGATTTTTAACACATGGGAAACAGTCTTCAATCACATTAAACCTGGGTTGGATTGTCCCAAAGCCAGATTCAAATGCAGGTATGTTTGACTTTGACCCCACATGTCTTTGTACAACACCTTCACTCGCCCCAACTCTTTTCAGTGGAATGTGCACAAAACTTTCTTAGCATTAAATTGCCATCTGGGGGAAATCAGGGACTTTGAATATTCTTCATAAGCACCACAGGATCCTACCACAGAACTTTACACTCTGAGGGAGCTCAACAAATACTGCTAATGTGTTCAGAGATACCCTGCCAGGAATCCCAGCTCAAGGTTGGCATTAAATGAGACTAATACTAGAAGACTCATGTATTGATTGGTTGATTGATTTTTAAACTTTGTACAAATTTGTGGGGTATGGTGTGCCATTATTTGGTATATGTATACAGCATGTAATGATCAAATAGGGTCATTAACATCAGAGGACCTCTATTAAAATGCACATCTTTTCTAGGATGATGGGTACAGAGGTCTTTCTCATTAGTCTTCTCTCAGAAGCATTATGTCACGAAGGAATTCATCAGTACAACTGTTTGTTACTTTAGGAAAATTGGAATGACACAGAAAATCAGAGGACTCATTAGGGCAAAAGTAGAAAATAGATGTGGCATGGGGCTGTGTATCAATTTATAAAATGGGCAACCAAAATTTATGCAGAGACCTTGAATGTCCACAGGTAGATGAATGTTGTCCCTCTTCTATCTCTTCTGCACCCACATGGTTGTAAAGTCATCAAGAAAACTGGGTATTTTTAAATGCAATTGGTAGGAGAAAAATATACCAAAAAATGCTAATAGTGATGAGCACAGTATTTTTAGCTATTTTTCTTTTTCATTTTTGCCCCATATGTTCATTTTGTGATAAAGGTATTACCTTATAATAAAACAAATTTGTTCTTCAAAAAATATAGCAACATTGAACCTTCTACACCATTTGCTTAGAATAATTTTGAAACATTCCAAGTCAAAAAGTCATGGTTGTTTTGATCTATGTTGAGTTGATGGTTTTTGAGGAGTTATACTGGGAAAAAAACTGTATAAGGATGATGTTATATATTACATAGAAACAATATTCAAGAATTATAAAATATATATTCAATGGGGAGACAGAACACACACATACAATCACACACACAAACACACCACAAGTAACAAACTTAGCATAAGCAATGCCCAAATTCAACAAACTCAAATATCCAGGCATTTGCTAAGAAAGGTAATTATATTAATATATCTTGTATATTATATATAGAGAATTTCAGGACAAATTCAGTTATTTTACAAGGCATGACATATTAAAAATATTATACTTGATGTCCAACGTATTTGTTTTTTAAACCAGAAGAAAAAATTACTCTGTGTGGGTGTATGTATATGTAGTATGTATATTTTAGATGATTTATAAGTCATCCAAAGCCCACTTAATGACATGCCATAAGACTGAAAGCTAATTACATTTCATAGAGAACATTTAGTCTCCCCTTTCATGAGTTTTTCACTCTCAAATATTTAGAAGGAAATTTAAAGACAAAGACGTCAAAGGATGCATCTTGTATGTTCAATTGTCAGAGAAGCCTGCAATTTGGTAAGATCTAGAACATTTTGCAGTAAATGACCCAAAAGGAGAAAACCAGATTAATCTGATCTCACACTGGGCTAAACATGATCAAATTATGCTGCAAAACTAACCCCAAATAGCTAGCAAAAGAGATGGGCAACAGGCTAAAAAGTCAGAAAGAATAAAGAACTTCCACAAGAAAAAAAAATAAAAATGACCTTTTTTGTCTTTGTAAGTAAGGCTCCTGTCAAAAGAGAGACAGCTTTTCAGTAGAATCTGATTCAGAGCATTGAGCCTATAATATCTTGATGTCAGCACTTTAGCACTTAACACATTTTGTCTATAAACAAAGAGAGACTGGATCCTTTTAATCCTTTTCTAACACTATTCCAGTATGTAAGACTTATTTTTGCTTCTTTTTATTTTGGAAACAATTAATATGCTGGAGAAAAAAAAATGATTAAAAAAAAACCTAATGCACATCACGATTTGATTTAAACCTGTTTTCTTTTGTCCTCCACATTCATAGATTTACAATAATTCTCTTTTTAATCCTCAGGAACTTTGGTCCATGGTGCATTACTCTTGTAATTCGCATGCTCTAGTTTCTCTTCAGTTTGCATAAATCTTTGTCTAATTCTACTGGAAACAATAAAATATATTGATATTTATAATTGGTGGGTATTCAGCTAGAGGGCACAAGGCATGAACAATGGCAGGGTCTATAGGAGAGGAGCAATCTCACAGGAGTGAATGTGTATTCTGGGCTTTCTTTTGTCCAGCAGCACAAACTCTCAGGACTCACTCAGGTCCAGTGATTGCTGGAGCTCTTGGTGAAATGTGGATCTCAGAGCAGGTACACCCTGTGTCAAACTTTGCTCAGTTCTTACTTGAAGGAATTTTGACAAACATGACTACTGATCTTATTTTAAGCAGAGTTTTCAATTCCTATTTTACCTCTTGGAGTAATTAAGAACCGTGGGTGGCAGGAATTGGAATCCCCAGGAACCAGGTCACCCTAGGCTGCTCTGGAACTGTACTGAACTATGAAGGTTTTCTGCCACTGAGTAATATGGAAGAACTCGGGTCTGCACCAGAGTCCTACAAACTTAACATTGGGTTGGCATATAGGTTATAGACCTGATTTTGCTTGGTATATATTGAAATGGAGTGGAAACTGAGTTTTGCCCTGAGCCTGGGTTGTCACCATCATGCAACAAGGTTGATAAAATAACAGAGGCAATTACACACTAAAATGATAGAGAGACTCATATTTTTTTTTCTCTTGGCCTACTTAAAAATGAAACAGCAAGAGAGGCAGATACACTTATTGTGAACTACAGCCTGAAATCAATATTCAGTGCTTACAATTCTCCCATCTATTCAATTTCTAGCTTTGTGTCTCTCCTTTGCATTGTTACAGCTTTATTTATTTAGTTATTTGTTTACAGCTACTTTATCTTCAGACTTTTCTTATTCAAGACAAATTGCATTTAAATGTACTCAAATCACTAAATATACTTTATGGAAAAGAAAACCCAAGCAGGTACATCTGAGGCAGTGACAGCAGAACAATCCAATCATGTATTTAAATAAAGTAATCTAAATGTTTTATGCATAAGAAGTTCAATAAGTTATAAATCTCAGAAGTTAGCCTGTATTTTTCAGAATTTAAAAAGCCTTCTAGTCTCTGCAAAATATTTCTGCCTGCATCATGGTCACGACACTTCATTTACATTAAAAGGAGGGTTCTGAAAAATCCCCACAATTTTACCATCTGTAATCAGCAATACTGATTAACACACGCTCAGTTTTCCATGACAGGGTAACACAGTGATAAGATAAAACTTTCATTTCAAGGTTGAAATAATACTGCTTAATTCTGCTGGGTGTTTTCACCTTGAATATTTTGTTTTTAACTGGAGTCGTTACATTCCAAGTAATTAAGATTCTGTAACCCTCTTTGAAGACCGTAGAATCTAATCACATATACAAAAAAAGTTTTTATTCTGATAAGTTAACTGCTGGACATTGCAGATGTTTTAGAGCACCCTTACATTCCAAAATATAACCACACATCCTGACTAAAGAATAAGATGAACTTGACTTCTTATTGTACTCCACAGTTTTGTAAAAGAAAACTGATTCACTCTCAACTTCACCTAGAATTTAGTCCTATATAACAAAATGATTTTCACCAATTTTTCCAGAGAAAGGCAAGACTTTTTGAACATTAAGCTTCATTTTTCTTTGTAAGAAAACAATCAGAATTTGTAGCCATCAACACTCAGCCCTGAGCCTGTTTTGTTTTTCCACAAAGCTTCAACAGACCAGAAGCAAGGCAGAAGTCCATGGCATTGTGCAATAATATCTTGATTTTTTTCTCCATTAATCAGTATTAGATTTATTTGTTTATTTTGGGAAGAAAGTTAAACTCCTTGAATTTTTACAATGGAAACATTTTCATCATAGAGTACAAATTAATAACCAAAGAGAACAGAGAATGGTTAAAAAGCAGCTTTATAATTGACACTTGAGTTGATTAGGGAGCAAGATGACCAACTTCAGAATGCATAGAACCAATTCTTAAACATTCCAGAAATAACGGAGGGATACTTGGAGGTGGACCTTGGTATCACGCAGGAGAGAACTGCCTGTGTCAATAGATTTTTAAGTTTAATCTGAACCAAAACAAGTATTCTCTGTTAATCAAAGTGCACAGTATACTAATGGTCACATGGTGAGATTTGATCTGGCACCAGAGCTTGATACTAAGTTTGGAGAAGTGTTTGCTACTACCATTCAAATGACAGCCAAAGCAAATGGGAAGAGATCCTAAACCAAAGCATCTGGCTCCTGATTGGGCACAGTTAATGTGCTGTTGCAGTGAATACATTACAAAATACATAATATCAATGATTTGTTGACCTGAAAAGCACTAATAATGTAAATGAAATTTTATGTTTTTAGTGGCATTAACTTACAGCAGCTCTCTGGTGTGTCATTATAATAACAAGAAGAAAAGAAAGGAAAAAAAGAAAACAGCCAGCTAAGTCAAATTAATGACAATTCTTTGATGAAAATTAAAATTTAGAAATTCCGGGAAATTACAAAATTTCTTAGAATACTTTGATAGGCTAACTCTAATTACCCAAATCTAAAGAAGCAGATAAAAGAAGAAACTTACACTTTTCATGAAAATTCAATAGGAGCAAAAGGCTCCTCTGTCATCAGAATAGATGAATATATAATGTATCTGTTGAATGCAAATATGTATCGACTGAATTCATGAGTGATGGGGCTGAATGAATGATATCGTGTTCATATGAACACTGTCTGCACTATTCAACCTAAGGAAAATCAGAACAATGTTCCTCCAAGATTCAGCTTTTACTCTGCTTTTTCGCTGCTGTGACTAAAGGATTGGACCAGAACAACTACAGAGGAGAAAGAGTCTATTTGAAAGCTCACGGTTTCAGAGGTCTTAGTTCATAGAAGGCCGGCTCCATTCTTCCAGGCTCTAGTTGAGGCTGAACATCATAAAGGGAGAGGGTGGCAGGGAGAATCAGCTCGCATCACTGGGATCAGGAAGGAGAGAGAGAGAGGGAGAGAGAGAGAGAGAGAGAGAGAGAGAGAGAGAGAGAGAGAGAGAGAGAGACTCCACTATCCAGATACAAATATATACACCAAAGTTACACCCTAATTCCCACTTCCTTCAGCCATACTCTACCACTTCAGTTACCACTCAGTTAATCCCTATCAGAGGATTATATCACTGATTGGGTTAAGACTCTTACAACCTAGTCACTTCTCAGTACTTTCTTGCATTGTCTTACACATGAACTTCTGGGGGACACCTCACATCTAAACCATAACACTCCATGTAGCTAAACCCTTATGAAATGATGGCTTATATTATGTTTATTCCACTTTGGGGAAACTCACAGAAGCCAGAGACTTCTATTTTAAAGTTGTGTAAGGAAGAAATTTGAGGAATATTTTTGACTATTTTTGAAACCATAACCCATAAGACCCACCAACCCTTTCACAGATGATCCCACATTTGCCTATCGTTTGACTTTCATCCTTCTTGCATGGATCAATTAGTTGCAGGTTCTCAAAGATAAAAGCTTTCTGTGAGTTTGCTGGACAAAAAGCAAAAAAGACAACAATTGGCGGATAGGACACAATCTTGGAAACTTAAAAAGTATCAAGCTATAAAAACCATGATGGAGCAAATAGAGAAAATGGAGGAGCAGTTTGGAAATTTCACCTTCAAGGTCTGAGTGTTCCTGATAACATAAAAAATCAATCCACATTTTAAAGGAAGAGACTTGAGAATATACTTTTAATATTGATCTGTACAAGCATTTGAAAAAACAATATTTCAAAATATTTTGGAACAACATATGATTTACCACACTACTGATCATGAGCCTCATAATTTTGAATTTGTCCACAGGAGGGGTGAGCAGGCTGTTTTGGATATGGTTCTGCTTTAGGCAATGGTTTGCATAAGAAATAGAAGTAGAATTATGCAATTTGTTTCTACTGTTATCTCCCTGAATGTCTTGCTTTCACACTGGAAAGTTAAAGAACAATCCTCAGATTGCAGTTCTTCTATATATTCAGAAATATCTTCCAGACCTTGAGCATCATGGCCATTAAGTTGTTGAGAACTGTTGATTTGTCAAATGTCATCTGTATTGGCAAAGAAAGACTCACTTCAAAGTGAAGACAAGAAAAAAAAATATCCTTTAAAAATTTGTACTGACTCCCTTCCAAGGAACTCAGGGTATATTGTAGACATTGTATCCTTAACCCTAATACATGTCAATATGTCTCCATTCAAATACAGACAGGGAAAAGCTTCTTTCTTTCATTTATTATGTTAAAATTCCAATATTTCTGTCAGCTTGCCTAAATAACTTTGATCATAGGCGCCACAGAAATAATTAGATAGAAAGATAGATTGAGTTAAGGGTTCACCAAGTTTCATGTCTGTTATCATTGAAGATCCATTAACCACAGTTTTCTACTTAAGCTTTTTCATTGGAGGCTTTTAACTCCATATTTTTTAATGAATGGCTTATCATCTTCCAGGCATAAGACATCACTATTTCAACTAGAAGACAGTAAAACATTTTTAAACAAAAGAAACATGGAGACTCCAATGTAATGGATCTGTATTTATTTTTAAAGTAAATCAATAGTTGTTTGCAAGTAATTGCACAGTATAATCTGTAAGTAAAGTAGGACTAAAAATACATCTCAGTTCTGAGATGGTCGAATATGTTCAAATTAGGAGACAGATTATAGTTCATCCTGAGGCATCTAGTTTTGTTAAATTATCATTATGACTCTTATATGGCTGGCTTTATACTATATATTCCTTGTGAATTTCAAAAGAAGAGTAAACTTCCTTGAACTACTGAACTGCTATACTGATTGAAGTTAAGTACTGCATTTTCTATAGAAATCAATGAAGCTAATCACACAAGCACAGTTCAACATATCCCATTCAGCGGTCTTGAAAATACTTGAGTATCATAATTGGTCTGCAGCTGAGCACATTTTGTTCTACAGATCCAAGGAGGATGAAGTATCCTCAGTTCACCATGCACAAGTGAATAATGAAAGATTCAAACCACAGAGTATTGTTGTTAAAGAGACTACTCTTGAAATGGTTGCATAGGGCTAAAGTCTCTTGTTCCTATTCCTTTTAAAATGAACAGTACTGAGCACTGCAAATATGCTAATTATTTTGAAGCAAACAATGCATTTAAAATCGGAGACAATGCTCAGGAAAAAAAAAGCATGCTTTTTTTTTTTGTCAGCAAAAGGAACTTATCAAGAATAATAACTATTGGTTTCAGAGGACATACTGGGTTGAGACTTTGTACTGAACACTTAGCCCAGCATGTGCTCTGAAAACAATAGTTATCATATAAAGAAGATATTATTTTTATCTATGTTTTGCAGATGAGAAAACTGAGGCTTAAGTCACTTAGCTAAGTGTGCAACCTGGGCTTTCTGCATCCTACAGAGTTCAGTATCAATATATTGATGCTAAAGTGGCCAAAGAGAATTACAACTTGGTATTTTGTTTGTAGAACAGTAGGAAATATGTGTCCTTTCCATCTGCTGCTATGGACAAAGTAAGGGCATGAGATGTAGTGGGGGAACCGCCCCCCCCCCAAAAAAAAGAAATAGATTTTAGCTGGCACCCAGGTCTTTCATGTCTTGGAGTATATGGTCCTGCTAATGTGAGAAATCTCCTAATCTTTTTTACTTCCTTCATTTGTTTTTAATCTACAAAATCAAGATAATAGCTACCTTTCATATATGTTACAAAAATATCAGAAATAATGTTTGCCCTTAAAGAACATGTCACTCCAGCTATTTCTCAAATGGTAATTCCAGTGCTCTTCTCTGAGAGAGTCTTTAAATGTTGTTATCAGGGTATCTGGATTCATGGAAAATGGCTATTCATTCATGCACATTTTGAGAGAAAGAAAAAGGAGAGAAAGTGTGGTACTCTTTTACAGAATACAGTGCAAGCTCCTTGACTCCAACTAACTCAAAGTAATGCTCTGATTACGGCTGCAAAAGATGGATTATTTGGGAGACCCCACTATAACAAGCAAATCAGTTCCACCTGCTGTGTGTCTGCTTAGGGAGAGAAATGCCTTGGCCTCCCAGGGTATTGAGATTTCTGTTTACAACTGGAATTTAGTGGGGTATTTTTCACTGGTTGTGAATATTGCTACATGACAACTAAATCACTTTTTTTTTTTTTGGTACAACTGGTGTGTATAGTTATAGACACATGAAGAGTCTACTCTAATATACTTGCTGTCAATTCATATTATCTGTTCAAATCAACTCGTTCCTGACTTGCTCAACTCCGGTTGTATCATTTCCAACTTTCATTTTCCAAGACGCAGTAAATTAATTCAATTTTTGACAAATATTTATTGAATGTCATCTTTGTCTCTTTTCTTATACTGGCCCATGTAGCCAATCAATTGCCAGGTCAGCCACTTCAGATCTTTTAAAAATGGAATTAGGTATAAATAAATTCCAAAGCACAGGCATCAAGTCACCAAGTCTTATAAAGTAATCTTCTCTAACTATTCTGAAGTCATGGTTATCTTTCAATACCCTGGCCTCATTCTACATACTATGTGAAAAAAATCATAATTATGAAAACAAATAATATAGTTCTTAGAAAATATTTTTTTACACCATTCTCAATAAATTCTCCTGTTCACAAATGTGTCATTTATGTGTGCTGACCTCTTCCCAACTCCTTGGGCTTAGCCCAATCCATTATGTGAGCTTGCATTAGATATTGCTGCTTCCTTGAAACTTTCTTTAATTTCTGCAAAGGAGGTAACTCTTCTCTCTTCTGAGTGTGGACAGCATTTTATTTCTACTTGGGATGGCTTTGTTTCTCTATTTGTAATGAATTATTCAATTGCCTTACAATGAATTTGTAGGATTCATGAGGGCAGAGATTATAGTCGACGGCCTGGCAGAAATTTAATGAACATTTTAAAATTAAAGCTTTCAATTTAAAATTCTTTATTAAAACTATAAAGAGATTAATCAGGTTTAGCAAATTCCACCTAATATGTAAATGATTTAAAAAATCATAATCCTTCCAAAGTGTTTACATTTTAGAGAAAAGACCCAGTAGTCATTTCTCGTTTGGCTTCAAATCATGTGTTACTCCTATTGCAATGGCACCTGAATTTCCTCAGGAAAATCTTGATTCTCTTAAGAAAATTAAACTTTTTGGATTGAAGCTCATTCTTCTGCTTCAGTTACAGAGGAGCACAATCTATAAACCTGCTAAATAGAACTTAAAAATTTTCTTTGTCCATAACAAATCAGTCAGAGGTGAGCATGTCCCCCAGTGATGGTCCATAGGACTCAGTCAAAAGGATTCATAAAAACTCAGTAAAAAAACTCGGTAAAGAGGATTCATCTTTACCACAGGGATGAAGACTAGGAAGATTAGAAATTGGACTAGAGGAACTACAAGATATTTTAAGTAGAAAATAGTTTAAAAGAGCAGATTAAATGTTAAAAAGGGGTCGGGGGGAGCATGGAGGAGAATTCTGAAGACCTGGATCTCTAGACTAGACTTCCAGAACACTCCAGAATTGTCCTCCTGGGGAAGCTCTAGCTATACCTGTACCAGAAACTAAGGAGTGAGAAGAACTGTTATTTTAGGAACCCAATGTACTACTACAAATCTGGGGATAGGAACCAGGGTAAAGAAACTTCTCAGTGTAGACTCTTCTTTTACGTCATCAAGCCTTGAGACAGGCAGTGCATTTTCCAGCAACTGCCTGTGACACCAAAGAACTAGAGGTGACACAATGGAATGTTGATGCAGATAAATTCTACTTCTTCGTGACTTTGCTGGCCAGCAAAAATAACAAATGTTGGTAGTCACATGGGTTTTTCTCAATATCTTATCAGTGCCACTAATTAAAAGAACCTGGTTTTTGTTTTTGTTCTTTTCATGTAGAAGCCAAAACTCAAAAAAAAAAAAAAAAGTCTGAGAAATGTATTTTTTAACTTTTCAATTATTACTATAGAAGATTTCTAGAAAGAATTGGGGATAGAGGTGAGTGTCAATTTGTCCTAAGAGTTTGAGAAGGACTTAATTCATTCAAATGTAAAAGATTCTATGGATATAGAAGGTTTTAGTTAACTTAGGTGAATTTCTTAGTGACAAAATCTCAAATAGTATGAACTAATACAAACATTTCTGCAAAATAGGAAAAGTGATTTAGGAATTATCTGTGGTCAATTTTATAAAATATAATATCAGGCTCATCATAAGTCCTTGTATAAATATTGTTGAGATGTTTTTCAAAGAATAAGGATTCTCTTATATCTTCCAGTTATAAATTACAGTTTTTTTCAAAGTTTCTGAGTTTTTCACATTTTAAATTATTCTATGATGGGGAAAGGTGATATGCAAGTTAAACATTTCAATGTTCAAAGTGTTGATTGTTCTATACCATTTGTGTCATTCCTTTTCCAATATAACACCTTTCATCATTAAAAAAATGTAGATCCCCATATGATTTTTGTTGAACTTCATTTCATTTAATTAAGAATATACTATAATACATACAAAGGTAAGTACAATAACACTTTAAATAATTTTTTTTTTTAGTAAAACACTATAGCTGCAATGTGCATTTCACAGATAGAAATATACATAGAGCAAAACAAGAGTGTGAACAATGTTTGAGAAATTCTTTTCAGTACACAAATATTTTCTACTATGTACCCATGATTAATAGACAACATTCATCTATATTGGGAGAGACTACTGATTTATATAATCACCACTACAGTTTCTTTCTTAACTATATCAGTTAAAATTTTAGTAGATGTTGAGAATATTTGGATGAAACTTAAATATTTGGTCCATGGCTCATACAATTTCACAGATTTAGAACAATATTTATAGAAATTCTGTGTACTCTACATTTACAAATATTCATTCATTATGTTACCTTCTAGGTTTAAGAAAGAAGAATATAATTTGTATATGAAATATTTATGTATATCTATGAAAATTTTGAACTCAAAACTCACATTAATAAAAAATTAGTTGAATGTAATGAACTAAGAGATGAGGAATAATGTTCATTTATGATGTTAATTTATCATGTTTTTCCTGATAAGAAAAAATGTGGTTGAAACACAGATAAGCTTAGAGAAAAATGAATATGAAAATTAAAACTGTCAAATAAAAGTTGATACTCTGGGATACTTAGTGCAAACTTACAGCTGTAATTATATATAATAATGAGAAATTCTATTCCCTCTTTTCCCTGAAAGTACATTTCAATATAACTATAATTTGTTTAGTTTCTTATTTTTATGTTTTATAGTATTAGAATGTTATAAAATGAAAATGTAAACCACTTCTGTCACTTATAATCATGTTTGGTTAGCAAATAGACACGATCTGTTGTGACACTTTGCCTTAAAATTGTCTTGCACTATGTTTAATGTTTTACTTAATAAAGTGGAAAAAACCATTTTATTCATTATCGGCTTCTTTTCAAGGAAAGTGAAGTTAGTAGATCCATGAAACATGCATTGATATGAAATTCACACTAGATAAATAGCATGTTAGGATCTGTGGAAATAAAATTTGTGAGCAAAGGTTGCCTGAATAATCTGAAGATTCTAATATGGCACTACTCATATGAATGAATTTAATACTTTCTCTCTCTTAGGAATTATTTAAGTATCAGAACTGAGATCATCATTGGTGGTGGAACTGTGTTTATCTTGGTATCAATGCATTTTCAAATGGTACACTCCAATTTTTTTTTTCATAATCACAGTGAGCATCTTGTGCACATTCTTATAAATACCTAGCCTTGCTTGAGATACATAGATGAAATGTTGCAAACAAAAACAATTTACATCATAGCATAAACATAATTTAATTATGAGAGATGTTTGTAGTTTCAAAGGTCTTGTAAAGAGCCTCATTTTTTTTTCCACATCTGAATTCTAAACTGTTGCAAAATAAGACCAAAGGGAAAGGCAAATGAGAGAAAAAAAAATCTGCTTTATTATTGATATTGCTCCCAATTGGCAGTGTGGATTTTATCTAAAGATAAATCAGTTACTCAATACTGAAACTCAAAATTAAGTTCAATTTCTAGCAGTCAAAATCTTCTACCACAAGGACAGCTTCTTCATGGCCCAGTAGACAATTAGGCCATAGCCATCAAGAACCTGTGTTCTATAGGTGGGTCTGCTCTTGAAAAAGAAGGGGAAGAGCACAGCCTGGCAGGACCAATTTTCATTTCACTCCTATATGAGGAAGGATCATTGAGGAAGTGAAGAGGCAGGAAATGTGCCAAAGTTGAGCTTGATTCACATCTATGAAAATACTGAGGTGAAGGGAAAAGTATTTCTTCCAATAAAGGACACCACTAAAATTTTACACCAGAAATCTAGGAAGTTATATAATCTTAAACTACTTAGGATAGAAATGATATATTTCTACAGTTGAAGCTTACTCAAAGACAAATATACAAACAAAAACTGAGGTCACTATGTAGTCAATACGTATTTGTTGAGTGCTAGCTATGTGTGCCAGCTATTGGTATTACAAAATTAAAATTATGTTTTCTGCTTTTAAGATATTTCTAAAGCAAGGAAATGAATTTTCAAGGAAATCCATGGAGTACCATGTTCATTGTTAAAATCAAAATATGTACATCATGAAGTTGAACTTGGAGGGATAACTGCTGAGTCTGAATGGAAAAGTCCAGGATGACTTCTGTGAGAAACAGCATTTGAGTTGACTTGAAAAGTAAGTAGGAGTTCACCAATTAGATATTTTAGAGAAAGCTGTTTCTAAAGAAGTATCTGATATTCACAGACAGAGATGCATAAGAGTCTGTTAGAGAGGCTGGGGAACTGCAGAGGGTTAACTGTAAGCTGAAATGAATAAAAAGAGCAATAGCCCAATACTTATTTTGAAATTGGAGACTAAGTCCTAAAATATCTTGACACTAATGATTAGGAATTTATATTTTATCCTGCAAACAACATGGACACATTTGCATTATCATGGGCAAAATATGTATAGAAGGTAGAAGTTTATCCTATGAGGATACTTTTTCTCTTATCAAATAATCATTCACAAACTTCTTAAATTAAAAATGTAGAAACTTGTTTGCAGTTAACAAATGAAAAAGAGTTAAGTTGGCCCTCCATATTTTTTGGGTTCTATACCCCTGAATTAAAAAGTGGCAGACAAAAATATTTGAAAAAAAATTGCATCTGTATCAAATAAATACAGACCTTTTTTCTTGTCATTATTCTCTAAACAATACAGTGTGACAACTATTTGTGTTGCATTAGGTACTATAAGTAATGTAGAGAAGACTTGTGGTGTACAAGATGGTTTACATAGGTTACTTACACAGGTTATTTAAGGTATTTGAGCATCTTCAGATGTTGGTATTTGTGGGGGATGGTCATGAAACTAACCCCTTTTAAAGTACCATGGAGGGATGACTGCACAATTGTAACATGTCTATCTAAATCCAATTGCATTTATGACACATATTCAAGTAAAAGAAACTACATGAGGAGTCATTTAAAGAGAATGCCAGAATTATAGATAGTATCTGTATTCTAATTCTGCACAACTGAATACACATGTTAATAGTGTTTAATTGCAAAGAGTCTTGAATAATTTGATCAGACATATACTAAAGCAAATCATTAAAATTTTTATCAAATATTTATTATTTAATAAATGACAGGCACTGTTTTAGGCAGCGGGAACAGAGTAAATGAAACAAAAATCTCTGTTTCCATTAGAATGTTATATTCTAATAGAACAGGACAATAAAACCAAATAAATATAGAAAATATGTAGGATGCCAAGTGACAAGTGATATGAAGAAAATACAGAAAATGGGACGGGGTGAGAAGGAAGGCTGAACATTTATAATTTTAAGTATGGTGGTCAGGGAAAACCTCACTGAGGTGTCGTTTGAGCAAAGACCTGAAAGAGTTGGGGGAGCAAAACATGTGACAAGTCTTCCAGACAGAGGGAACAGAAGGTGTGAAGGTCATATGGAGGATGCAAAGAAGATGAGCTGTGGTGATTGGTTGGCTCAAGGAGTTTATAAGACTACATACATGTTAATAATTGATTACAAGATTGCATAAGAGGCAAGATAATGTAGTGCAATAAAAACAAGTTCGGGCTTCCAGCTACGTTGGTTTGAATCACTACTCTTGCCTACTTTTTTAGCTTGGACAAGTAACTTAGCCTTTCTGCTTTATTGCCTCTAAACTATGAATAATAATAGTATCAACCATAACAATGTTATGAATAACAACAGTGCCTGCCATATGATAAGAGAACAGGAAATGCTAGTTGTTCAGGAGAACATGGCTATCATATATGATATTCAGAGTATTTGATTGTTTTCAAAATACCTTTTCAGACATCTTAGGTGATTGTGAAATTAAGTTAATAAAAGAAATGCTTACGTCCATTTTAGTAATGAAGAAATGGAGGACCCAAAGGTTAGTGCATTCCTTGAAGGTCATGTTCTTGCTTGGTATTAGAGAAATGAAAACCCAGACCTTCTTTCTAGTTTCTAAAATTCAACTCTTTTGCCCTCCAGCACTGTATTTCCGGGTGGACTCTACTACTTGAAAGAGCTGTAGAGGTGTGGATGTCTTTCAGAAACTGTGTTTTCTGGAAGGTGGGCAGAATAGAGGCAGATGGAATTGGGAGGGGGCATTTCAAGGAGAGAAAGAATTAGTGTTTGGAAAACTCATGAATTTTTTTTTTTTTTTTCCGCTATGGAAAGAGAGTAGTGATGAGGTAATAGGGAATAGACCACTCTGAAGCAGAAGATTTATATTTGGATGTACAGGGAAGTAGACAGCAACCAAAGGGAAGTTGAGGCCAGATGGCAGAAAACTTTAAATGTCAAGCAAAGGCATTTGAGCTTTATTTTGGCATCAATAAACCATTGACAGTTTTTTAAGAAGGGGAGTGATATGGAAAAAAATGTGCATTTTTAAGAAAGAAAATCTGATAGAATGGATAGGAGATAGAAAACAGAGAAGTGGAAATCCATTTAAAGAATATTAGAAATAATCCAAAGGAAAGATAAAACATTCAGAGATCCATATTAGGATAAATTAATCCAGCTAAAACTAAGTTGATTTCAACTCAGAAGTTTTTGATTTTTTTTTTTAAAGCAAAACTATGTTTGGAAGTTCAGTTATTTCCAGGTGCCTCAGGTGGGGTGCATGCATGAATAGACTCCTTCCTAAAACATTTGCCATGTGCTGCTCTATGTTTCAGATGGTGACAGTTTAAGTGTGATACTTTGCACATGCTGCTTTGGAAACATACAAGGAAACATCAAATGCACGTGCTATGCAAAGCATAACTTAGAATAAGACAGATTCTTTTTATTTATTTATTTTTTCTGCTTAAGCAGCTGCAATTAACACTTTGTGGGGTTTGAAATGCCCCCAGTTTCTCCCCTGATTGCAGTAGCAATAACCCCAGGGAAGAACCAGAGCAGCTGGCCCTGTAATTCCAAGAGTGCACCTAAGGAATGCAAAGCTACTTTATAGGAGGGAGAAAAATGGTCCCCTGGGAAGAAAAGCATAGTTAAGGAGAGAACTAATAACCAAGGCAATAAGACCTATGACGTCTAAGATTTACCTGTATCCTGGAACCCCCCACCACCCTTTTCTTTCCAGTTTGTCAACAATTTAAAACAAAAACCAAAGAATCACATATTTATATGGCCAAGTAGTAGACTCAGGAGTTATTCACAATCATTTGTTGGTATGTCTCACTGCTAAATAATTGTTTACAATGACAATAGAAAAATAAGCTATTTTATGGGACTCATGAAAAAACTTGTTAATTAGTTTGGAAAAAAGATGTCTTTTTCAGGCCTGCAGCCCTTCCTTGTCAGACTGGAATCTCATTAATTTTCACCAACTAAGTAAGGTCTGACCCTCTGGCCCAGCTAGGGAAAACTCAGAGGCTTCCTCCACCCGCATGTGGATGCTTAAGCATTCAGTAATGAAGGAATCCGAATTGTCAAGGGTACCAATGTGGCCCTTATCACAGGGCCATTTATATTGAAGTAAAATCTAGCTACAATTCTATGCTCATATTGTCTATTAATTCTTTAACACAATAAAAGCACTTGGTATGGGTAGACAAATGTTGCCTTTCTTACCTGAGTTTATTTTAAAGACATGGAACTTGGGTCAGGTTCATGGTAAATAATGCAGTTTCAATTGAAAGTGGTTTTTCCCTTTGTAAGAAACTGATAAAATTTTAAAATCTCACAAGTCACCTCACTTTGTGACTACACACAAATGGAAGGGTATGGAGAAAAAAAATTATCTGAAATGCAATTGTTGAATAATCTAGTGGACAAATGTGAATTTTCTTAATTGTCTTCCGATGTAGTGGGTGATTTTATTTACTTTTAGAGTACGTTTTCACTTGGAGTAGGAAGGATTAGAAATAAAGTATTCAGTAGAAAGGAAGAAGAAGAGAGATAGCAATAAATAAACAAACATTTAAAGATTAAAAGGAAAAGGGGGCTAGGGAAAGAGATGAGAGAAAACAGAAGAGAGGAGAGTAAGGACATATTACAAGTGGAGATACTTGTAGTCTCCTAGGCCGGATAGCACTTAAAATTGCATTATTTTGGGAGTTTAAGTAGCTGCATGGCTTTCCTCTTGTTATAATTAGTGAAGACTTCATGACCATCTAAATTTAGTCATTCTGCATAGCAGCAGTCATTTGGCCCTTCCACAAGACCTAACTCAGAGCTGCTGGAGTATGGCAGATTCGGATATTTTCATTGTCCTTGACACTTATTTATAAATAAGGTAGATCACACAAGTTGAACAAAACTGCAATGTGTACTTCCATGCCTCTCAACGCATACAATTTTACGAGTACAGCATAAGACGCCATTAAAATTTCTCAGACTGTCCAAGTCATCAGAACATCACATGGACGTGCAGGAGAAAGGGCTCTGTAGGTGGGATTATACTTGGGTCCACTCCAGTCATTCATGGAGTTGATGCGGTCAATGGAATTGTCCCCGGGATGACAGTCGCAGAACTTGCCTAGGCCAAGATAAATGCATTAGAAAGCAAAAGAGGAACGCAGCTCAATGGGCAGTGAAAATCAATGAGAGCAAATTGGCCCATTTTTGCCTCACTGACTTGTACTGTCCATTAAGCCCTATTTGCTGGTTCATGGTTGTTCACTTCATTTACTTTCTAATCCTTTTTTTGCCAGCTTGGCGCATCTCCAGGTTAGTGCAATCCTGTTAATTGCCATTGCCCGCTACCGACTAACTGTGACACAGGCCTTATCACCTCATTACACGGATTGGACATGAAATTCTACACATGCAACCCAGCGTGAGGCCTGATTTGTGTAGGATTGGGACTTAAATCAGACATGGTCTCACAGCTTCTTGGGAATGGAGATTTTCCACATCCTCATGCCTCCAAGGAAGCTGGGATTTGCTTTAGCTCATTTGACTTTTACGTTGTCTAGTTGCCACTGTGATCACTGCGTTGCTTTAGGTAGGAAAGTTGGAAGAGCAGTGTATCCTACCATGGAAGGAAATTGGGGGAATTTTTTTTTCCATAGAGAATTCATATCCCTAACACTAGATACAGATTGGATTGGATTGGTGAATTTGCCAGGATTGGTGAATTTGCCACCCTATGTTGTAACTGTCCGTCTATTTTTTCACTACTGAGCTTCTCAAAGGCTGGTGCACGATGCATTTTTATATTTTGTCCCCATCAGCTTGCCCAATGATGACCGATTATAGTGTGTTGGTTGCTAACACGACACAAAGTTTATTGAGCAGCTACCAAAAGCTGCCTCATTCTCAAAACAGCACCATGGTGGTAAATATTATCATTTCAATATTCAAAGAGGTTACGTTGCATGTCTATTATTGGCAAGCTGGAATGAAAGCTTAGTGTACCTGACTGCAAAGACCCTGCCTTTATTTTTGTTCCTAACTTTTATTAGAGAGACTTAAAAGATTTGATTTCATAATGAGACATTAAATCATCTTCTGGTAAAATGAAAATAAAGTGCAGCATGTTTGTCTTCATAAAATGTCTACATATATTGATATATTTAAAAATAACTGACAAATTTTATTTTATCACATCTCATTTTTATTTAATTATACAAAATAGAAAAAAATATGCTCTTTGAAAATATTTTATGTTAGTCCTTTTCTTCCTCCCTTTTTTTCTTCCCTCCCTCCCTTCCTTCCTTCTCCTTCTTTTTTTCTGTGGTATGCCTGGTTATTCAAAGAAAATTCAAAGGGAATTTACAGATAGATAGGACTTTACACTCACTAAGAAAATTCAATCTCTCAAAAGATACCAAGTGACAGTGTTTTACGAGTGGAAGTCACTATCCGATGATTCTCTTTTAGCAATTGAATAGTAATTGGGACTATAATAGTCTATCATTTAGTTTTTGAGTCAAAATAAAATAGACTGCAGAATCGCCTCCTCAAGTGGAATTGTAGAAGTGACAGCCTTCCATAAGCAATAACATGTGTGTGTGCAGGGATCCATGATCCCACACAAAGTGTGCACTTTCCCCAAACTCCACCTGATGAGCTCCATCCACATGGCTCCTGTTTGTTCCAGTCTCTCTCAGACTCCAATTTGAGTCATTATTTCCTCTCAGTAACCCCTACAGTTTCAATGGGATGCATTTCTCTTCTTCCTTTCATGTCTCAAATTTTTGCAGAGTGCTTTCATAGTGATAACTATTTAGTCATTCTTGTACAAACTTGGTGAACCAAATTTCTATGTTCACAAATATTTCCTAATCTTTTTATTTTCATCTTCTTGCAAACTCACTTTCTGACATATTGTCTTATTCATTATTCAATTTCACATCAAACTTCCAACTGTGAGAAAATTCCGGTTACTTAAAAAAAAACTAATTATTCTTCATTTTAACTTTTTTCTTTCCTGCATTTAAACTGGGTGTTCCAAGTTATGTAAGATGTTCCTCTTTTTTTTGTCTTAATATTGAATATCAGACTTCCTAAGGATAAAACCACAGTTGGCAATGTTTATCCTGAACCCACTCCTTTCTATCATAGTTCAACAATCATTTGCATTTTTCAGCTCAAAATCAAATTGTGAATTACTGAAAAATTTTCCTTGGTTTTGAGGAAAAAAAATCAGTGTTATGTGCTGCACATAAAATATCTGGTAATTTTTAACACATTGCCTTTGCACAATTGGGAACTTTGTGAACCTGTGTTTTTTTCCCCTTCTTGCCATGCCTGTCCATCTGTGGGTATAGTGTAGTTCCAACAGTGAGGACAATGAAGAGAGCAGGGACAAATTCCCTGTGTAAATCAAACTCGCCTCCTGTGGCCTTCAGTATTTATTTACCCATTTGTTCAACAAACATTTGATTGAACATCTACTGGTGCCTGCCTTTCCTTTGAGATTTCTTGGTAAACTTTCATTTTTTTTTTCAGATGATGATGTCTGATGTTTGAATTCGTAATTCATTATTTGGTCTACCCTCAGTTACCTTATTAATTCCATAAACTGAATTTAGGGCTCTCTTTCTGGAAATTCTCTTAACTTTTGCTGAACACTTGAGTTCTTACATTCAGGAGGCAGAAGGATTTTCATCTGAACATAACACAAAGGAGACATTTTAATGGTATCTACACTATCTGTTACAGTGTTCTTAGCTCTCACAGCATGCTTTGGTAAGCACTCTTGCTAGCTGAAGATATACACCTGTGATAACTTATCATTCAGCCAAAATATATACATAATGTGTAAACTAGATCAGACCTTCTAAAGGGAAATGGAAGCTGGTTTCCTTGGCTGCACAATCAACTCTGAAAATAGCTTTCCTACTGAAACCAAGTGAAAAGTTTGAGTTCTATAATTGAAATTATACATTAAGAATTTCAGGCTTTAAATATGAATACATGATTTCATAATTTCTTGTTCTTTTAAACAATCAAACAAAAAGTGTTTTTTGGTTTGTTTGTTTGTTTGTTTTGGTACCCAGAGCCTTGTTTATGCTAGGCAAGTGGTCCACCAGAGCTGCACCGCCAGACCTTTAAATATAAATGCTTTAGTTAAGTGAGCAAATAGTAAACTGAGGTATTACTATACAACATCTGACATTTAAATGGCATAAAAAGAGATATAGACATGGCTTAACGCTTTTAAATATAGTATTTATAAGCAAGATGCTTAGAATTATAAAATATCCTTATAAGAAAGATGATCCCTAGAGATAAATACTAGAGAAAATAATAATGAAAAGTAGATACAGAAAGATCCACGGAAGAAATATTATTCATGGGATACTTTAGCTCTCTCACATCTGTTCAAAGATTACATTGGGGTACATTTCAAAATAGTTTACAAAATCAGTATTTTATTTTTATTTTATAGCTAGAAGAATATTTATTGTTTATTTGATTGCATTTATTTGATTGCACAGAATATTAGACAAAGAAATTGAAAGTAAGGGATTCTAATAAGTTATTTCTCCTTATTTCTTCTAATTAAGAATCAAGAATATTGTGTTGATGTAACCAGAAGAGGATATTTTGACATCCCAGTTCCATCATTTTAATGTTGATCTCAGAATTCTAAGACTTCAATAAATAGCTAGACACTTAAAAAAGAAAAAAAGTCTCACCCATTTGGGAGCTTGTGCAATAAGAAAAATTCTAAATATCACCAACCAAGACAATCCTTACTTAAATAGTACAAGAAATGAAGAACAAAATGAAGATACAAACAAATGTTACTTAAAGTTTTTCACTCTTCTTGCAAGTTTAAGGTTAGCAAAATCAAAGATTCTAAACACACGCCTTTATAATTTTTTATAAATGTGCTCATGAATACATTTACAGCTTTAATTACAACATAGATAACACATAAACAGGTTGCCAAATAGATTCTTGAGTTCAGTAAATCCAAGAATTAAAATAAAGCTTAAAGCTGCTTCATAATAATTAATTTGGTTGAATTTTAGATATTTTTTACATTGTAATCTTCAAATAAGAAGCTTTCAGATTTATTAAAATTACTTTTTCAATAATTATTAATTATGCTTAGGAAATTTAATGATTAAGATTTTTGGTATTTTTAAAACCATGTGCATGAAAAGAACCATTTATTTAAAAGTCTATAGTTAATTCAGTAGATATCAGAAAGCTAGGACTAATGAACTGTGATATTTTGTGACATTTCATTAATAAGGTTTTTTTTTCCTGTTCTTAAATAGTTTTTGTATACTTAGCAATTTTCTGCCAAGTTATGATCAACTAGTGACTAGTTTCCCTTTTACTTGAAAAATGTGAAATGGCTTTATGTCATAACCAGAAATAATATTTTGGTAATTTTTAAACAATGCCATATTATACACTATTAAAGAAGCAGGCCCAAAATATCCAAGATAATTTATTCTAATTATTTGTGAAACAATATTTGGTGAAATGATTCTAGAAACGAAGGGGCTGCCAACATGAACAATCTTGAGTCAATGGGTTGTATCCCATCATGTTTAGAACTTCCTTGACAAAGTTGTAGCTAAAAAAAATTATCTATAAATGATTAACTCATACTTTAAATCTCAGAGCTAATGGTTAAAATTTGAAGACTCTGTACCTTAAGTTTACTGGGAACTATGAAAAGCTACTTAAAATTTCATGAAATTGCATACTATAATAATTTGTGGATGCTGAAATTTCTTATTTAACTAGAGAAGAATCAAACTATGAATTTAGAGGGCTCTTTTATTCAACTTGTTCCCATATCTACTGGCAGTCAATTTCATAACACCTTCTACTGTGTAAGCATTCAATAAATCATTAAAGTTGAAGAAGCATTTTAAAAAGTTTTTTTTCAATTATATTTTTTATTTTTTAATGAAAATATATATAGCAAAAGTTGTTGCTGAGAAAAGGGTGAAGCACAAAGGTAATATGGAAACTTGAAATTGGGTTGTTCCCATGAAATATTAAAGCTTTGCTACCATTCTACACCATAGCATAGTTGAATTGGAGGAGATAAGTAGATGAATCAAACTGAATAAAGCACTGAGTGAACTTCTGACTGTGCAGATAGTGCAGAGCCTGATCTCTAATGCTGAACTGGACAGCTATTTTGATTGGGTCAGTCCTTGTGTTCTGTTAAACTGTTAAGTGTCCTGAAGATCAGTCTGTATGTAAGAGTTAAGTCCATAAGGACTGTTTTCTAAACATCTTCAGATGGTGGAACAACATGATTAGAAGCAGAATAGAGAAGTAAAATGACATTTTACCTTGTGCCTACTATGTGCCTGTTTCTGGTTAAGACGTTTTTTTCTTCGCAGACTCTCCATTACAAAGATATGGACGTTGAAGATTGTGCTCTAGATTAAAAAATAATAATAATAAAATAAAATTCAACAAAAGTAAAATGCTGAGATCAAAACTTTTGCTATTTATAACCATTCAAAAATTTTAACAGATTCATAAGGCTGTTTCTTGAAGTGGAATCTGTTGTAATTTGCAAATTCTTCAAACCAATTCTTGTTAAATGCCAGTGATTTACACATATAAAGTGTGTAGTGCTCTCACGGTTTGACTTTCTTAGAGGACAGTGACAGATTGTCAGAGTGGGAAGCTAGCTTTTTTATTACATAATCCAACCTTTTGGGTTTTGGGAAGCTGAAAAGTCATATAAAAGAAAAAAAATGCATGGCATTCTCAATCCTGGTATCAGCAAAGGTAAAATTACAAATTTGAATTTATTTCTGTGCCTTTATACTATTCAATGTAACTACTAAATTGGGAAATTGAAAGCTACTTGAAATTGAGACCTATTTTCTATTTTCTGGGTGTTAATTTTTTTTTACCAATATATGTTCAGAGCAAATGTGTCATTCGATTACTACTGGTTGACTAATTCATTAGACAAAATTTAAAACGTTTTTATAAAACAGATATGGTGCCAGAAAACGGAAATAAAAAAAATGAATGATTCTTGTTTTTGAGATTATAGGATATTAGGAAAGGTAGAAGAAAAGTACTTATTGGATCACAAACTAATTTTGATGTTGGGAGGGGTCATGTGAGCTAATAGTTGAAAGGCAGTTTATATTTTGGTTTTGTGAGTGTTAATTGGAAGCCTTGCACAATTAAGTTTCAGTGAGTGTTTTTCTCCTATATGTAAATTACAGCTAATACCTAATAAACTTGTTGCAAAGCTTAAATGTAAAAATTTATATGAGCACATGGGTACACAGTATATAATGGTATTTTCAAACTCTATAATAATAAAGATTGTTATTAAGCATATGCAAACTACTATAATTATATTATCCATTATTTGAAGTGGATCTGAAAAGATACTCCTAAAATGGAAATATTAGAATAGATTTTGAAATATGAGCAGGAATCTATCCAATGAATAAAAAATTATGTAAGCACAGTGAAGAGTGAACAGTGAGGGCAAATTCAGGGTCACTTTATCAGAATGGAAGAGGTGAATCTATACATTTGGGAGTGTGGCACGTTTGCTAGTGATGTCCTGAAAGTCATATAAACTCAAAGATTCACTCATTCTGAAAAGAGGAAAGTGTAAAGTGTATGTGTATGTGCACATGCACTTTCATATGTGTAATACTCAGTCTTGATTTTTTTTTTCTTTGTGAGTCTCTCCAGGAAAATAAGAAGAATGTTCTCTAAAGTCTAGTGGTTATATTCTTTCACAGATGTATTACAACACGGAGTGAAGGTATTCCCAGGTAACTTGCAGCTGAAAAAGACTCGCTGCATGCACACCAAAAGATTGAATTTCCTTAAATCCCAACACTACATGGGCATCTTGAATAACAAATTAGGAAAAGCATTTATTAGAATTGGAGAAATTTGATACAACCTTCTTCCCAAATGTGAAATGTTTGATGATGTACAGGTAGTCAAGGTAAATTTTTGACTATTACTGCCTGATCCATCAGCCCTGATCCAGTACAGTGAACATTCAGGGGCATGCTGTCATAGATTGTGAGGAGGAATCAGCAGAAACAGAATAACTCTACAATAAAATACCTGGGCCAACTAGGAGTAGTCATTTCACATTATGAGGAAGGTACACTAATTATTCCTGCTTTACCAAGTGAGGAAATGAACTGAGGTCTTAAATAACTAGCCCACGGTCATCACTAGCCAGCTCCAGAGGGCATGTTCTTAACATCCTTTGTTAGGATGAGATAAGTTTGGAACATATTGTGTTAAATATCTAGATAAAGGTGTCTAGATTCAGATATAGATACAGGTGAAATATAGATACATTGTCATATAGAAAGTGTAAAGTCTGGATCTGGGGGTCAAAACAGATATATTAGCTGCATATAGATATGGATGTATGTGGATAAGAGGACAAGATCATCCAAAAAATATCTACAACTGACCAAGATAAGACACAGCAGAGAAGAAATGGTATCATTATTATATAGATATAGATAGTACTTGCTTTTGGAGATGAATAGCTCAGGAAGATTATCCAATATTGAATCACTGAAATTCAATGGTCAGATTATTGAAAAGGCAAATGGTGAAGAGTGAAATGGGACAGGGAGATAGAAGGACAGCCAGGAAAATGATCTTCAGAAATCAAATCAGAAGAGAATTTGAGAAGATAAGGATGGCTGACTGTGTTCAATATAACCCAATGCAATGAGGGCTGAAAAGAGACCACTGAGACTTAATAATTAACTGTCATCTATAGTAAACTGGAAAAGAGGGAAGTCAGATTATAGTGGGTTGAAGAATGCAAAGTTGTACTAAATAAAAACAGACTTTATTCACCTGCTGACACAGTACCACTCACACACACTCCGTTGCTTATTTCAGTATTAAGACAAGAATTCATGGCAGATAGATAATGTCCCCACATGGGTATCAGAAATTTCTACTTATAGATTCTAAGACTTAGGAAAGAGCCAGTGAGAAGATTTAGAGCAGATATGAAGATTCTTCACAAGTCTTATTCTCCCATCTCATTCCATCTAAATATCCCAATCATGCTAATGAAGAATGCTTTACTGAGGGAAGGAAAGGAGTGGGAGACTCTGATTTTAAATCTAGGTTGGTGACTTAAAAACTTTGTGACTTTGGGCATTTTTCTTAAGCTCTTTAATTCTTAGACTTCTGACCTATAAAATGTAGGAGATGATTGTGCTTATTTCATAAATTGTTGAGATGATCAAATAGATTATTTCAGGCAATGTATTTATCATCCTGCTCACATCATTAAGTGCTTAATAAATGGTAACTGCTATAATTATTATTTATTATTATTATCATCTGTATTTTAATTCCTAAGTGATTATGCAGTGACTTGTCCTCTGCAGAAACTGACTTCCTTTATGGATATAATTCAGTTGTAAATACAGACCATTGTATTTACAAATACACACACACACACACACACACACACACACACACACACACAGTGCATTAATGGAAACAGCATAGAGTAAGATAAAGCCTTGAGTCTGATTACATCACTTACTGTCTGTTTCATTCCTGGAAAGGGTCTTATCTGCTCTGATTTGTAATTTATATTATTTTTAAGTATTATTTTCCTTTATAATTGGAAAATAATACTTAAAAAAATAAGGTCATTGTACAGATAGGACAAGGTAACATTCATTTAAGGGGTTTTAAATTAACATTTATAAAGCTCAATACAAAGTCATGTTTATATTTATTTATCTTGAGTTAAACAGAAAAAAAAATATGCCTTAGGTAATTTCTTCTTCCTTTTCCCCTCTCTGTGTTTGTGTGTATGTGCTCTTTCTATTTTTCCTCCTGTCATGTCTCCAGGTAGACCCAAGGGTTAGTATCAGCAGAGAGCCAGCTTGTCTTAGATAAAAAGAAGCAGAAACATCAAAATCATTTTCCAGGGTTTTTTCTGTTTGATGTAGGAAAAGGTAACAACTCCAGGTAGTTGAGGCTTGTGCTCACCACCAGGTTGCAAAGCCACTGGAGCCTCACAGAAGCAGATGGAATTCAACATATTGCTACATTTTGCTTTTATTCTCTTTAACTAAGGACCAACTTTCACCTCCTCCTTTGATAGTTTCATTTACCTAGTGGAGCAATTGTTCTGTACCCAGTGTGACTATATTCCCCTCAATGGTCCATATTTTATCACTCTGATATGTACTAGATTTCTACTTTTTAAATAAAATGGTTAATAATTTCTCTGGTGTATTTGAGATTTTTAAAAGCATTTTTTCAATCTAGTTTAATCTGTGTTTAATTTAATATATTAAATCTTAATTTAATATTTTATAATTTGAGCTAATATATTTAAAATGCATTACATCTTAATTTTATATATTCAATCACAGTTTAATAAAGTTTCCTTTTAACATCTTGATTAAAAGGACTATTGCATAGTAGTTATGCCTTCAATTAAACTCCAACCACTGTTGTCTCAGTGGGCTTCAGCATTCCATCAAGGACTTGAAGCCTGAAGTCCAAAAAAGAGGAACAAGTACTTGTAGAAAAATTCAGGAGCCTTATTATTGACATTTCCTTCTGACGTAATGACTTCCGTGTTAGGAAACATAATGTACTTGCTGTAATAGGTGAATCCTCAAATTTCAGTGGCTTAAGGCAGTGAAAATTCTTCACAAAATCTAACAAAGTGGTGTTCCTGATCCTTGTGTGGTTCTCTTTCAGTTAATAATTTAGGTATTCAGTTTCATTCCATTTTGTCAACTGTTGTCTTCAATACTTGCAAAAGGAACATCAAGGAAGGTGAAAGAATGTTGATAATAATCTGAGATGGGTTTAGCTGAGCAGGTGTGGAGGTGGCACATTTTATATCTATTTCTGTTTAATTGGCCAGAATGCAGTCACATGACTAATCATTTTCAAGGAATGATTGACAATGTAGTTTAACTGTGTGCAAAAGGACAAAAATAAAACAGGTTGTTTGTTCTTAAGATTTAATTGTTTGATATCAAAATATACATAAAACATTGATTATTTTATTTCTAAAATCACTTCCTCACATCTGTCATGATATTCAATGCCTCTGAGGAAATTAAGAAATACCTAATTGTAAAACCTTCCATTAGAGAAAGTTAGCCCAATACATGGGGATTGTCACTCCTTCTGTAGGTCTGTAAACCATAGCCTGCTCCCAATCAGTAGACCTCTGACTATCAAAGTAAATAAACAAATAACAACAAACTATAACAATTCACAAAAAAGTATCTTGAGGGAGATGGTCAAGTCTTCATATGTTTGAAGAACTGTACCTTTGAAGAGCTCTAAGAGAAGGGTGCACCAGGTTTTCAACAGTTTAATGCAGAGCCATATATCACCAATGATTAGAAACAGGAAAATAAGATGTTTTAAATTCCCTTGAAGAAGAAGAAGAGGAGGAGGAGGAAGAGGAGGATGAGGAGGAGGAGGAGAAGGAGGAGAAGGAAGGGAAGAGATAAGGAATTAGGAATGGTAGAGAGTCACAGATTTTCATTATAATTATAGCATGAAATTGAAATTTTCTCACAGCATCCAAGTAATTCATGAACAGCTCGTAAAATGAATGACAAACACATGAAACGCTCTCATTATTGGGTGCTAGAGAAATGAAAATGGAATATGATGAGATAACACTATTCACCTCTTAATGTGAATAAAATTAAAAAGTCAGACCCTATCAAGTGCTGGTGAGAAAGTGAACAAAATAGATCTCTCATCCAATGCACATGCATATAAAATAGCACAACTAATTTAGAAAAAAATATTTGGCAAGTTCTTAAAATGTTAACCACATACTTACCATATGATACAGCTATTTTATGCCAAAATATTTCCCCAAGAGAAATAAAAGCATATGTCCATACAAAGACTTGTGCAAGAATATTTATAGCAACTTCATTTTAATAGTAAAAAATTGGAAACACCCCAAATGTCTATCAAGAGGTTCTAACAACTGCGGTATATCATGCAATAGAATGCTCCTTAAAAGCAAAGTGGACTAAACATTGATACATGGTACAACATGGATGAATCTCAAAATAATATGTCAAGTGAAAGAAACTAGATAAAAAGTAGTGTATGATGTATGATTCCATTTACATAGAATTTTTTTTTTAATGCAAAGTAATCTACAGTGACAGAAAGTAGATCATATGTTGTCTGGGAAGAGGGCAGAAAATTTGGAGGGAAGGATACAAAATAGCCTAGAATGCTTTGGAGAGGATTATTGATATTTTTATTATTCTGATTATGATAATGATATAGATACATAGGTTAAGTTACATCAAATTGTATATTTAAAATATGAACAGTTTATAGTGTATCAATTATACTTCAATAATGATATTTGTATAAAAACAATCTGTAATAATAAGAATTCAGTATTATTTCTGTCAAAAATGAACAACCAGAATCTAACCCTAAATTGGAGGATATACTAGAAAATAAATGATCTATGTTCTTCAAAAGTTTTAACCTCTTAAAAATCTAAAGCAAGAATGAAAACATGTTGTAGATCAAATGAAACTAAGAGACATAACAAATGAAGCATGATTCTAGACTGGATTTTTTTTTCTTTTGCTTCATAAGACATTGGAAAAATTGGGAAAACTTATTTGAGTAGGGTTTACATACTAAATGGTAATCATGTGTACATGTTAATTTTCTGGAGTTGTTGGTTGTACTGTGGGTATGGAATTACAGTTTATAGGAAATATACATTAATATTTATAGGAAAGACACATGTAATGTGGTATCATGTTGGCAATTTAACTTTCAAATGGTGAAAATAGTTATGTTTATATGTTTCTTGGACATGTTTGTGTGAGTTTGTAATTATCTAAAATATTTTAAAAGAAAAACAAGTTCTCAAAAAGAAAACAAAAATTTAAAAGAAAAAAATGATTTAAAAAATTGAATACGTATTTCAGCATAAAATTATATGGAGGTGGCAAATAAACACATGAGCATCATTAGTCATTAGAGAAATACATGTCAAAACCCATGGAAATATCACCACAATGCATTAAAATGGAAAAAGAATGTTAAAAATCAAATATTGGAAGAGAAAGTGTAGGAATTGGATCACTCAGTGTTTTTAAAATATGATATGATACAAAATTTTAGAAAACAGATTTGCAATGTCTTATAAGTTAAATATATATGATGTAGTATTTTACTCTAGGTCTTTACTCAGGAGAAAGGAAAGCATATGCACATACAAAGACTATACACAGATATCTCTGGCAGGTTTATTTACAACATAAAAAATGGAAACAATACACATGTTTATCAACAAGTGAATGGGTAAACAAATCAGGATATATTCACTCAATGAAATATTGTTTTTCAAAGAAAAGTTATCAACCCCTGATACATCTAACAACATGGATAAGCCTTGAATAGTACTTCTGAATGAAAGAAATCAGACATACAAAAAAGAGTATGTATTCTACAATTCTCTTTATATAAAAATTCTAGAAAATAAAAAATCTATAGTGATAGAAAGCAAATTACCATAACCTTGGAATGGGTGAAGGAGAGGGTCAGAGTGAGGGATTAAAACAGGGGAAAATCTTGTACACTGTTGGTGGGAATATAGATTAGTACAACTATTATGGGGAACAGTATCAATATTTCTCAAAAAGCTAAAAAGACAGAAGTACCATATGATTCACCAGTCTCATAACTGGGTACATATTCAAGAGAATTGAAATCAGTATGTCAAAGAGACTCACATGTTTACTGCAGCACTATTCAAAATAGCCTTGATATGGACTAAATATGAATGAATGGATCTAGAAAATGTAGTACAAAATTGCATAGACATATGCAGTTAAATATTATTCAGCCATAAAAAGAGGAAAGAAATTCTGTCATTTGTGGCAACATGGACAGAACTGGAAGATACCATGTTAAGTGAAATAAGACAGGCATAGAAAGACAAACACCACATGATCTCACTCATATGAATATTCTACAAATATTGATCTCCTAGAAGGGAATAGCAACTGCTAGAGGCTTTGGAGGTTTGGTGGGAGGAGGGATACAGAGAGGTTAGATAACAAGCACCAAATACAGTTAGGTAAGAGAAATTATAGTATTACACAGCACAATGGGATAACTATTATCTATGATAATCTATTGCATAGCTTCAAATAACTACAAAACAAGAATCCAAAATTCCCCAATAACTAGTAACGGTATTTACCTTGACTCAATCATTATACATTGCATATAGACACACACACACACACATATATATATATTGACTTATCTTACTGTAACCCATAAATATGTCCAAATATTACGTGTAAATTAAAGAAAATTTAAAAACTGAAGCACCAGAAAACTTTTGGCGGGTGAGAGATGTGTTCACTCTGTGATTGTGTTGATAGTTTCCCTGGTGTTTATTTAAATCAATCACATTAAATTAAACATCTGAAATATATGTAATTCATTATATGTAAATTAAACCTCAAAAACTGTTAAAAGCAAAGTAAAGCTTTCTCTGAGTTCTTGATGATTGTAAGTAGCAAAGAGTGCAGGCCTTTGTCCTCTGAGTGCCTGGATGACACCAGCTCCCCGTGGCCGGGAAGGTTTATATATCTGCCTAATAGATAGCGTCCTGGAGATTACGGTTAACATTTGTGTATGTGTGTGAAATCTGAGGAACCTAACACAGTGTTTGGGAATGGGCCAAGGAAATTCCCTTGAGCAAAGGCAAGGCACGACTCTGAAATTTTTCTTCAATCTGCTTCACCTTCTAAATGAACGATTATTAATGGTTTTTGATTTCCTGGTGCAGAAACATTTCCCAGAGAAGCAGAAGCCTGAGGATGCCAGGAAAGTGCCAGATAAACTCCATTCTCCCAAAGGAAATCTCAGAGACATAGTGCAACAAAGTGCTGTCTCCACCAGCAGTAGGATTTATGTGGGGTAAGTCAACTCATGGACTTGCTATTCTGCTCAGTCAGGAAGGAAAGAAATACTAACCCCAGCCTGCATTTCCTAAATGGTAGGAACCTAAGGCAAAGGGGAGAATGTGATGTGCTTTCCTCTCATCCTTTGTTTTATGGTCTTTCCTCAAGGACTGGTTACTCAGGGTAATTTGCTAGAAAGAAATTATGTATTTGAACCAAGGAAGGCAGAGGATAAGAGAGGGATAATAGGAAGAGTGGATGCCACCAAAATATGTAACATGCATGTATGAAAATGTCACAAAGAAATTCATTGTTTTGTATAATTAATTTGTGCTAAATTAAAATTAATTTGTGCTAAATAATTAATTTGTGCTAATAATTAAAAAAAAATCACCAATAACAAAAAGAAACTCAATGGAGTAGTCCCCAGATAGTCTTTGGGAAGGCCAGTGGTGTATTGCTATAGTAATCATTAAGGTATTTATCAAAATATTTCTGGTTCTCTCTCCTTTAGAACATGTGTAGAATTATACTTTCTGAAATTGCTGAGTCACCTCCTTTTCCCCACCCCTGACCCTTGAGACCACATGACTATTTCTGGCCAATGAATAGTCAGTATGCCCTACCTGGGCTAGAGCATTTAAATTGCTCCTTGAAAAGCTCTTTTCTCCTTGGGCTCAGTAAATGGAAATGGTGGAAAGGGAGGTTTCTCATTCAGCCTGAATCCCATGTTGAGTAAGTGAGCACGACACCATTTGCCTGCTTTCAACAGCCACATAGCATGAACAGAAAGAAGTTTTTATTGTTTGAAGACATTGAAGTTTTAGAGTTGTTTGTTGCTACAGTACAATCCTAGCCTTCGCTGTTTCATTTTTTTTTTTTTTTTTAAGAACTTACATTTGGGAGTTTCAGATACTGATTTTCTTCGTTTAAGGTCATTTGTTACAAAACATGAACTGAATTAGAAATAATGTTTGATAGAAGCAAATTGACCTAGAGCCCACAGTCAGTATACAGAATTTCCCAGGGCATTAATTAGTCTGAAAAATAAGAAAATATTTCATTAATAAAGATTATGGTTGACAATTATCTTATTACAGTATTTGTGTTCAATTTTGCATCTTCAGGTATAGAAGCCACAGATCACATTTTTTTCAGACCTAAGATTTGGTCAAGAAACAAACATATAATAATGATGGGGGCTGCTGAGTATTAAACACGCCAAGTTACATGAAATCCGACCCATAGACCGATGTATGCAGAGTTACTTGTGGCTCAGTATAATGCAAAGAGAGTACCTTCTGGAAAAGATGAAGTGAGGACTTGGCTATTAGAACTCAGTCTTGAGAATAAGGTAGCTGACTGGAGGAAAGAAGAAGACTAACTGTGACAGAGGTCCAGGCAAATCTTGACATACTTTTTAAAATTTAGCATTTATGCCATTTTCCCATCCAAATGTAGTAGTAAATTCTGAATACATGCAATCTTTCACACAAATAGCCTGAGTTTTTTTTTTTTCCCTTATTGCTTACTGAGGCATGATGTTAAAAATGCTCCTTTCAATAATATGATAGACTCAAGCTTTGAGCCAGAGAGAGCATCTGTTGGAAAACATGGCAATATTCTTCCTATTTATGGCTCTTTTCAGTCTAAACAACAATCTCATTTCTGTTGTGAACACCATCCCCTTGAAAGCACTGAAATAGCATTGATGAGATTTTTAAAGAAAGGAAATGTGGAAATCACCCAATACCTCTTATAAATGGGAAACACCTTCCCTTATCCACTAAATCCAGAGGTCCCCTATTCATAAATAGTTCTATGAGTTGGCCTCTACCAATGCTCTACCAAAGTGGAAGGCTGAAACACTCAGCCAGAAATGAAATTAAAGAGCACACACAAGTCACTCCATTTTAAGAGCTTTTTAATACCAAAGAAGTTATTGACTGAACCAAAGCCACTAAGTGTTCCACCTCAGAAAGATTAATAACTGACAATGAAAGTGATGTTCCAGAAATTAGACTGGACATGTATGATAAGGACAGAAAACTAACAGAAGACCATTCATGTTTCTAATCCTCTTAATGCTACCCAGCTGCCTGCATCCAATAATGTGGAGAAGAAAGTCAGAAAAAAATATTTTGGCTTTTTTGGCTTTCTCATGGCCTGATGGAATTTCCATGTCAATGCAGTTTCTTTTCTTTTTCATTAATTATAATTTAAGGAGTAAAAATGAATAGGACAGAAAGAGGCAAAAATAAAATGTCTGCCTCTTATCTAAAATTAATGAATCATAGATATGCTCTTGGATATTTAGCAACTTCTGGAAAACAGTGCATAACTTCTGTGAAATAGTGCTACACATCTGCACAGCAGGGCATGGTAACCCCAGGTGCAATGGCTCTGTGTGTTTTCCAGAAGAAAAATTCTGCACACTACTTGGCATGGGGGGTGAGTGGGGCAGAGAAAGAGCTCTGAACATTTGCAAGAATGTAAGGGACTCCATGCCATATGAGGAAAAAAGACCAGGAAATAAGGGGGACACAAAATATATTTCCAGGTAAAAGGCTAAGGAGAAATGTGATTGAACTTAAAATATAGATGATATCTTCTGTGTCTCTTTGGACAGACCCCAGGTCAGAAATGAATCCAGACAGCAGTAAGCCAACTTTGTGTTCTACCTGGTTCCCTGTTTTCACTTTCCTACCTATGCGCCTTGCCAGCCTTTCTACTCTAAACTCAAAATACAGTATACACTCAGCAAAAATCATCTTCCAAAAGTAGATATTGGATTATATTACTGCCCTGTTGAAAAATCCTGTGGGGACCTCCTACTAATAATAAAATGGAACTCACCTTTAGTGTAGAATCCCCTAATTGAGTTGACCCCTGGGTAATCATCCTTCCTCATTTCTCATTACTCTTTCTTTTCTTTATTACATTCCCATCACATTTATTACATTTATTTCTGATCTTGCAACACTACCCTCTGGTTCCTTTCTTGTCATTTGCGCTCACTATGGACTCTGGTGGCTGAGCTGTCTCCAAATATTCATGTGTTTACTTCACCTTTCTCCTCAATATGTTCCATCCCCAATCTTACCTCTTCAGAGAGGGCTTTCTACAAGTTATTTGCCTCCCAGTCATTCTCTGTCTTTTGATTTTCTGTGTCATAATTACCACTATGTTTAATTCTTATTTCTTTTGCCTGTTTTAATTTGCCCTCATTCCGGCTCTAAAATGAAAGTTCTCTGATAGAAAAAAAACTGAATTGCCTCTTACCATTACCCAGCTCATAGAAAAGTGTCTCTCACACTGCAGATACACATTATTTTTTTTTAATTAATCCAAACATCTTTTGTTCAAGTTGAGTTCAGGGAAAACTACTAAAATCTAGATCAGCACAAAATGAAGTTGGGAAATTAATGAAACAGCAAACTAAGGAAATAGAACATTTCATTAGGGAAAAGTAATTGTCTTTCTTGATTCGGCTTGGTTACATGGGAGGTTTTCTGTTTCATATTTTCCCCATTTAAGAAAAAATTAAGTACATATAAAATAAAGCAAACAGACTATATTTTTACAAACTGCTTCGATAGTGAGCGACAAGCAAATGCAAAAAATGAATATTCTTATACCAAGCACATTTGTAACTCATACATCATAACTCATAAAGCAATTGAACCTATGTTTTCCTAAAGATGACTTGTCAGCCTATTAGATACCCCACTTTTTCATTTAAACACACAGTGTGGTATCATATGCTGGTGGTGGGAGTGGAGAACCAAAGTATGGGAACGAGTCAGACCATAGTTAGAGTATTATTTAATTTAACTTAGAGCGAAACCTCTTTGTCTTGGCCATAAGTACAGCCCTCAAATCTTGGACACTTATATGTAAGGGAGATCTCTTTTTTCACAGAGCAGGGATCATATGAAGACAGGAAGATAAGTCACTGGAAACTCAGCACACTGGCACAAACATGCTGCTCATTGCTATCAGAATTTGTATTGAGTTTACAAAAATAAGCAGAAATTATTTTGCATAGTCGGTATAGAGATCTTAGGAGAATGTACACTTCTGTAAATAAAGCTACTTTTTAAAATATTGAAGCAAACAATTCTTAATGAGAAACTTTTAGGGAATTCTTTTCCCCAAAGAGTAAAAAGATGTTTCATAAAATGCATAGGGAGGGAGCATTTAAAATATCCCCTGACTGGGTCAGTTTTATTCAAAAGTAAGGTGAGGACTGTCATAATAGAAGTCCTGTCTGTAGCTATAGAAGGGAGAGTGCAGAGAGCCTTAAAACATGATCTTATAGAATCATTTTATGATTAAGTTCTATTACTGACATGTAGAAATTTGTGAAAGTATACTTTTACATGAATATAACTTGTCTTCTATGTGTTCTATGCTCTAAAGTTTATTTGTATTTGGACCACAATTGAGAGATCCTCTGTCCCATGCCATTTTGACCCTCACTTGACCCCACCTCTCCCCATAGGTGACAGGTTCCTAGGTCAGCAGTGCTGCACTCAGCCAGAGCCCACATGACCCCTTTATGAACCATGTTGCAGGGTTCGGAGCTCTGAATTTCCAGCCTAAGTGTTACTGAACTCATGTTGAAGGCCTGTGTGCCTTTCCCCTTAATGTAGACTGCTGCTGGTGAGTGCAGCATTAGATGTGGGCAATGAGGATAAATCATGGAAACACTGACCAGAATGTACTAAAGGCTAGGAGCCTCTGAGTATATCAGAGAGCTGGAGAGGGAAAGTCAAAACCTGTCAAAGTGGGCCTGAGCCCTGTGGTTGGGCAGCACTCTGCTCTGTCATGTTTCTATGAGGAGTTAAACTTCCAAGACTTATTGAAGATTTACTTGCCAAGGTGGAAAGTTGGAACACACTTTATGTCATAGTTTGGTAGCATGTCATATATTTAAAAAATCTTCAGACATATAATATGTGGGTCTCAATTTGTATTCTTGCGTTGGGCCTTACAAACGTTATAGAAAGGCTTGTCAGAGTGTCCACTATATTCAAAACTATTAGAAACTGAGCTTGAAAAGTGGTTGGAGATCTGCCATTAGGAAGCTATATTTTTCCCTCTATCCTTCCAGTCTGCAACTCTGTGCTCTGGCTTATCTAGGCATGTGTAACTGACAGCAGCCCCAGAGTTCTTGCTGGGATGGTGTATGTGCAAAGTGCCTATGGCTTCTTGAGAGACAGTTACTTATGCTTACAAAGAGATCAGGAATTTAGGGGCAGTTATTTGATTTCAAAAAAATGTTTCTGTTCCTCCATGGCATGAAGATTGATTATACTACTCTACCCCATGGAAATTGGACTTGGTCATGTTATTTCTTTTGTTCCATGAGACATGAATTAAGTGATGTAAGGACTTTCCCATGGGAACTTTAGGAGCCAATATGAGGCTTCACCCTTTCTCTTTTCCTTCTACTTTGTGATTGGCCAAGTCCTTGATGGGAGTCAGTCTATCAGAGTGTGTCCTGGAATACAATAGACACTGAGCAGAACCATTATTGATCTTCAATGCCTACATAGCCAGAGCAAGGAAATAAATCTTCATTGTTATAATCTACTGTGATAAAATAGCCAATCAAGAGAGAAGAGTACAAGAAAAACACAGTCTGTGAACTTCTTGACCAGAGATCACAAAGATCACAGGTGTTAGGAGCAGGAGCCAGTACAATTATAAGTACCAGGGCAGCATATCAACAAGCATGGAGGGCAGTAAGGATAGAGGATGTAGGCACATGGTTCAGACACCACTGACCTGAAACCAGAACTCATTAAGCATCAAAGATGAGGAAATGTAAAAGGGATGTGAATACCTTAATTGGCTGAGTTAAAATCCTGAAACTGAATTCTTTTTAAAATCATAAGTGAGGATTACCTTTGAATTGGTAAGAAATTTGCCAGTATCCTGAGTAAAGACTGTAAAGCTACGTCAATTTAATTTTTTTCAAAGAAAGAAAATGCTGCATATTTTGTAAGTTCAAGTTTGAGACTTAAAATTTGACACCACTATAACAATATAGTAGTAGCTATCATTTCTGAGCACTTAGTAGTCACCACAACTCAATGAAAGAGGTTCTAATATCACCTCAGCTTTACTGAGGAGTAAAGGTAACGAGGCACATTGTTAGGGTCACTTTGCTCAAAGTCTCAGAACCAATATTCACAAGCACAATAGAATTAGCACTATGCCTCATGACTGGCTTTGATTTCTATTTCTTGACCTACCAAATCCTGAGCATGGGGTGAGGAAGTTGGCACGTAATGTTTCAACTATCCAGTTGGCTGAATTTCTCATGTGTGAATACAAGACAGTGGCAGAATATAATAATCACCCCTTACATTGGAATATTGCTTTAACCTTGTCTTATTTAATAATAATGCACACATCTGAAGCAGGCAAGGTAGAGATTATTATTTTATTACTCACATTTTATAAATTAAAAAAGGGCTTAAGCAACCTGCTAAGAATTGTGCCATTTGTGTTAGCAGGGTGAAAGTAGGGGTTCAGAATATGTTCCCAAGGATCAGGAAATCCCCCTCGCAGCCAGTCACAGTGGCGCACATTCATAAATAACCCAGTGGCTCTGGAGGCAAGTTCATAAGCTAGCCTCAGCAAGAGTAAGGCACTAAGCAACTCAGTGAGACACTGTATCTAAATTAAAATAATAATAATAATAATAATGGGGCTGGGCATGTGGCTTACTAGCCTATTGCCCCTGAGTTCAATCTGCAGTACTCCCCTGACACTGTGCCCACCCCCCCCCCAAAAAAAGAAATCCCCCAGCTTCTGGTGACTTGAGGAAGGGGTGGTATTTTCTCTATTTGAGGGCTACAAAGATTACAATATTCACCAAGTTAAGAGAGATTGTAAATCACAGATGAAATCTTACTAAAATGTGTGGACAGTTTCGTAATGAATTTACTGACTTAGAATAAATTTTTGTAGAATATGGAGTATAGCCTTGACAGTATGGAGGTATATTCTGAACTGGACCACAGTCAAGATGCTGGGGAATCTGCCTCATCTTCCTCCAGAGCTTCAGCTTGTGCATTTCCGAAAGTGTCCTCTGCAACTTCCCCTGAACACCCTGTCAGCGCTTAAAATCAACTTGACAATCTTTACTCCTTAATTTGCTCTGGCTCCTGCCTTCGTAGGCTGTGTAATAGTAGCAGAATTCTCCCAGTCACACATTGTAAGTAGCTTGTGGTTGTCTTTAGTTCTTTATTCTGTGTTGCCTCACAATATTTAGGCACTGGCCTAAAGATTCTATATATTCCTTTAAAAAAATCTATTGCTTTCTTTTAAATCCTACTGACATGAGGTTAGTTCAAACCTACTTTATTTATTTTCTGGATTATTGAAATGATCTCTTAGCAGATCTCCTCAATGTCTATATACCTCTTCCCTCTATAAAAGCATATTTACCATAATTAGAAGAATTTTATTTCTAAACACAACTATAATTCTACATTTTACTTTTTCCAGCCTAGTTGGAATCCCATTATCTATGAAATTACATGCCAATTTTTATTTCCAAATTTTAATTAAAAAATGAGAACCATGTTTCTTTGAAGTAAATTTAAAGTTTCTTTTTATTTACTCTAATTATTCCATGACACGTGCATCATGTTCAGGGAGAGTGTACTAGGTATTCTGGAAGATGCCCCTACTTTCTCACTTGTATTTCTTCTATTCTTGCTGATTTTTTTTTCTCTGAATTTGGAACTACTTTTGACTCGTGCACCCTAAAGGACCATACTCTCATGAAGGCATCCTCGCTCCTCTCAGGAAGATTAACTATTATCTTCATGCAATCATGAAAGATTTCTCTGCTCATAAATCATCATTGATACAATCAAAACTGATATTATCTTAGATAATCATGATTGATGCCTGAAAAGATTTAATTTTAGAAAAAGCAAGTGGTATTTAGCCAAAAATACAGACAGGATGCCTTCTACCTTTACTATACTCCCCAGGTCTAAGGCTGGCAAAATGTTGGTAGGCCCTACAGGAGAAAAAATGTTTATACACAGAATTTATTCTACATAATGTACTATATTTAGATTATGTTGGAGACATGCCTGAGAACTATTTACCAAGATAAATTAAAATATAGTAACCTCAAATTGTGGTATATTTTCTAATTGTTCTGTTGATTCTTGAAACTGTAATGTTTCCCATTGCCAATAAAAACACAGTAAGAGATTTGGACTGTTGAGAAATAAAACTGCATCATTTAATTATTTTAAGAATATATATATATATATATATATATATATATATATATATATATGTATATACATATATATATATACACACACACACACATATATATAATGTATTAATAATAAAATATAATATTGATTTTGGATATATTCATATTAAAAAACTATTTAGAATTACAGAAATCTTTTGTTGTTGTTTTCCGATGACTCTCATGAGTCATAATGTGATGAGACATAATGTGTGTTTAGTAACTCCATTTTGCGAAACAGCCATGATTGGGGCAAGTTGTTTTTCTTTGTGTTGTGGAAAACCTCAAGAACATAGAACCATCTTACTGCAATCTCCTATTTCTGTAACTGGGATAACTGGGTTTCTGTTTCTGTAACTGGGGTAACTGAGCTTATTTTGATTGGCTAAGCCTCCCACCGCCTGACTACAATCTCCTGCTTCTTTAACTTGGCTTGCTTGCATTGACTAAACCCCCAAACATCCCTTTTGTGTTTTTTTTTTTTTGGCTTAAATATGAGGCCAAATTTATGGGAGTGCGTCACTCTGACCATCTCATTTTTAGAGAGTAGAGCGTCCGCCGCTGGCTAGCAATAAGGATTTTATTGGTATAAAACTGTGTGGTCTGAGAGTTATTCGAGGGTCTCCGTGTAACATTCATTTCGGTATAACAATAACTGTATTTTACTATTCTCAAATCATTTGTAGAGACCTGTAGAAATTTCCATACTGGATCTCTGCCCAACATAGCACCAAGATCAAGGGCTTATTTTCTTGTAAATTACAATCCAGATCTTTTCATCCACAAGCTTACTGATTTATGGAAGTTTTAACAATAAAATAATCTGTCATCTGGTCTTTGCATTTTGACACTGGGGAACATAGAAACTGTGTAAAAAGAAAAATTAATTAGGATAGACCTATGAGGAACATTCAAAATACATTGACTTTGATATGCTTACAGGGTGCACTGTAACTGTCTACAAAACTAATTGTTTAAGGAAATAACATATTCCTTAGGTTACATTAGTTCAAAGGCCACAATATTTAATGAAAACCTTGTCAAATTGATCAATGTTTAAAATGTACTTACATCACAATTGGAATTAAAAAAGAGTATTATGGTATCAGGCCAATCAAGTTATGGGATATACTAAGAAAGGTGAAACTGATTAAATATGAGATATAACAAGGGCATACAATTTGATCCCCCATAGGAAAAATAATAAAATTTGATGATTTTTTTCTGGAGGATACAAAGATCATACAATAGCAGCAACAATTCAAAGTCATGGAGCTGACGTCCATTCTGGAAGGTGGTGCCCTTGACAGGACAACACAAGGTACTCCTGTGACTGAACTACATGCTAATCAATGCTGGCTTGTTTAGAATTTGTTAAATCTTTCAATTTCTTCAAGAAACCCACTGAACATTCTTGAACCAGAAAATGTGTCATGAACTCAAAAGAACTGAGAAACATTGCCTTCAACACTAAAATATTTCACAGGTTTTAAATTATTGTAAAAAGAGAACTCTTCAGACTTCACCTACTTTGTCTTATAGAATTGTCTTTGTCAACTGCAAAATACAAGAAAAACAGTGTAGACATGGTTATGGTTTAGGTATGAGGTGTCCTCCAAAAGCTCATGGGTGAGACAATGAAAGAAAGGTTAGAGGTGAAATGATTGGATTATAAGCCCCCTACCTGATCAGTGCATTAATCCACTAATATGGGTTAACTGGGAGGTAGAACTGTAGGCAGGTAGGGTGTGGCTGGAGGTAGATCACTAGGGGCATGCCTTTGGGGTATATATTTTGCCTGTTTTCTTGTTGCCATGTCCTGTGCTGCTTTCCTGTGCCATGTTCTTCCATTACGAAGTTTTTGTCTGATCTTGGGCAGAATCAATCATCTATGGACTGAGACCTCTGAGCCCCAAATAAACTTTTCCTCCTCTAAAAATGTTCTTGTCAGGTCTTTTGGTCACAGCGGCAAAGAAGCTGTCAAAACCAGACATAAAATCTGTAGATATGCTACTCTGTTTGCTGTTCTCAACATTCAAAATATTTTCTTTCATTAGAAAAGGCGATTTTGTTCTAGACATTTATGATTTCAAAGGCTTATTTTGTAATAGAAACAAATGTTGTTTAGAATCAGAATAATTAGAATTTATAAGAGTTTATTTCTAAAATAATTGAATGCTTCTTTATGAAAGCCAACTTAAAACTGTTTTTGCTAAGAGAGATTGAGAATCTTTGGAGATATTTGATGGATAAGATACAGGGAATGGAAGGAGAACATATTTTTGCCAATTAGTATGAAGCAAAAATAATGACTATGTTTGATTAGATGCAAGCCCTCATTAGAAGAGTAAAATTTGTTTCTAGACCATGCCGATAAAACCATAAAACACAAATTCAATACACTAAAATTTGGACTGCAGAGCTGTATAGCCAGTTCAATGGATGCTCTCTGTAAAATCGAATATAGTTTGTTTTATTGTTGCTTAACCAAGCAACATCATTAAAGAAAAATATTTAAGTAAAATATAAACCATAGTCAATTAAAAATATAATTTTAGTTAAAAGTTGAATACCAAAGATATTTTTCCTTCAAGACTTATTGCTATGGTTTGATATGGTGTACATGTATTCTCCAAAGTTTTAGGCATTACAATTTTATCCCCATTATGCTGGATTAAGAGAATGGAAACTTAATCTGACTAAGGTGGTTAGAAATGGGACCTTCAGAAAGTAGTCAATATTAGATAAAGTTATCAAGGTGGAGTCCTAATCACTGAATGTTGGTGAATTTGATGAGAGATAGACCAAAGGAACACACACACACACACACATATAAGCATTATCCTTGACTCCTGTCAGGTGATGTCCTGTGTTACTTTGGGCTATGTCAGCAAAAGCCATCACCAGGTGTTTCCCCTCAATCTTGGTTCAGGACTTTAAGCCAAAATAAACTTTTTTGTTTCTAAGTACCTAGCCTTAATTGTATCATTATAGTAATGGAAAAAAAAAAAAAAAAACAAAAAAAACAACTCAAAACCCTAATACCCTCATCTTCTCAATAAAGCCTCATGATAGCACAAGTCATCAAAGACAATTTGAAATGGAAAAATCTGTTCTAATGCAAGATGTCAATAGTTTCAAGTAATTTGTTACTAATAACCATTTTTTAATCTTTATTTTAGTATTATGTGGTGCTGAGGATCGAACCCAGTGCCTCATGCTTGCCAGGTGAGCATGATACTAATTGAGCCATATCCCCAGCCCCAAATAACCAGTTTTTTTTTTTTTAAAAACTTAATATAGATTAAGAAAAGAACATTATTTAAGGAGATCCAAGATTATTTCTCTACTGACAATGCTATTATTCACTAATATGATAACTTTATTTTTTTAAAGAAAAAAGAATAAGATGTTTTAGTCAGTAAAAAGGAATTTTGTGTCAAACATGGTGTTTATTCATCCGGGTTTGTGAAAAATCACTGTTTCATGGAGAAAAAAAAAAAAATCGGAAGCTGAGAAATGCTGATATGGCAGTTTTTGTTTGTGAAGGGTAGAATATCTGCTTTTCAATTGGACTGTAAAAATTCATTCAGGGAAAGATCCATGTCTTTGATTTATTTAAATATCAAGTATAATGTCAGGCACATAGTAGTCCCCTAAGACACAATGGAACCAGGTCAGCCAGTGTAGTGACTTGTTAATTGCTACTAGAAAAGCGGAATTATAAAGAGCCTATTTTTTAAGCTGGAGGGGAAAATCATGGCTATATAAATATCGGAAAATAACAGGAGGTACTAAGATCTAAGAAAAGTTTCTAGGATCTTATGAAAAAATTAGAAATGTAAATTGGTTGAATAATTGCAAAATGTAATGGGTAAACCTGAAAAAAAAAAAGTTCACAGAGAACATTCAGACTAAACCCTACATTTTGTAGTATAAGAGAGTAACAGTGATTATTCACAAATACATATATTTATTCACTGTAATTGAAAAAAATAGTTATTCATCTAAAAAAAGCAGAAATTGGCTAAGGTGACATGAAGCATCAGAATATAGCCGTTAAGGGAACAGATTCCAGAATCCAATAGCAGGGTATACGAACCAGTTCCACTTCCTATTCGTATCACCTACATGAGCAAAGGTGTATCTCTCTGTCTTCTGTGATTCATGTCACATCCTAAGTGAGGCAGTGTTAAGAATAGTGTTCAACTCAACAATGCGCCGTGAGGTTTATGTTAGTTGATAAATAAGAAAGCACTTAGAAGAATGCTAGGCACATATTCAGTTCCATATAATGTTCCTTGTATGAGTATTGCCATTATCACACTTCACTTAGCATCATACCAGTGGCTGAAGAAGCACTTATAGCTGGATATATGCACACCTACATCCACTGCTGTGATTTGTTCTCCAAGGGTTCAGGTCCTCAATTTGGCAGTGTAGAAGAGATAGGAAAGGCCTATTTCCTATCTCTAGTCAATCGAGGGCATGATCTCACAAGTGACTGGGGACTCAAGTCTTTCCTCTGACTTCCTGTCTCAAGATGTAATCTCTTGCTCTCACACTCTCCCACCATTGTGACCCCATCCACCATGAGGTCCTCAGAGAGCCGAGTTAGTGCTGAAAAAATACGCTTGAACCTCCAAAAGTGGGAGCTAAATAAACTTCATTTATTTATAAAGTTAGTCTGCCTTAGGCATTGACTCATAATAATAAAAAATGAAATCATGCATCTCTCTCTATATATGTACATATTTAAAATAACATTTTAATAAAAGGGAATGATTGATGTGGACATTTTAAGGTCATGTACTTTTAAGAAAATATAATGACATTTAAAATCTTTGTAATGTGAGAAATCAATGTTAATAAAATAGATATGTAAAATATTGTATTTCATTTTGCTTTATGCATAGTATGTATACCAAAAAATTGTAGGAAAATAAAATATTCCTGTAATAAATACTACTTTCAGTGAATCATCAACTTCTTTTGATTTTAGAGGCATTTGATTTTCAAGGTATGCTGTCCCCTAAAATGTTTTTCTGAAAATATTCTTTAATTTTAGAATGTTTATCTTTACTTTTTTTTCTCACTATGTGGTCTGAATAGATAAATAATTATTTTCTTCCAAATTATTTCTGAAGATAATAGATAAATGTTAACACAAGTGTGTGTATTTATATTTATTCCAAAAATGTCTACTTTATAAATATCTTCTTAGGACAAGCAGTATAAATAAAGCAAGCACGGACTCAAAATATTAGCAGAGTTGAATCAGAAAGAAATCATTTTCACTGTTTTGGTGTTCTTTGTGTTTTTCCTTGTATTGTAAAATATGTAATATTGACTTCATTCTATACTCTAAACAAACTTATGTGTTAGAAAACAGTAATTGTCATCAAACCCATAGTCATTCAAGTTAAAGTCCTCAGAAAACATGAAGAAGGTTGTCAAACTTAACATTAAAGGGAGGGACACTATGAAATTCTCAATTTCACTTGGCGTTGTTTCTATTTTTGGCATTGTTTGTTTCACATCATGCATTTATTTAAACATTTTAAGAAATTATATTTTTAGTGTGTATTAATACTTCATTATATAAAATAAAGGCTGTAAGTGCTTGGAGACATTTAGTATGTTATCTTCCTGTTACATTTTTTTGTTATTTAATATCAATATCTATTAACTTGAGAAATATTCTACTGATCAGGTCAAAAGATATAATTTGTGTGAAATTTCACACTTTACTGTCTACCCTTCAGTATTTCAAGATTTGGTGTTGTTCTGGAAGTAGGAATAAGTCCCTCACATACAATTCTCTTTAGGGCAAGAATGTCCCCAGTCTGTTTTATTCATTGGTCCCTATGACTTCATTCTCTGAGGGGCTGGAACTGTTTTGTTCACTGTCACGTGCCCATCAACTGTGCAAAGAGCATCATCCCCACTCCATAGAATGTAAATTTCCATGTTTTGGTTTTCTAGTGGGTGCCACCAAAACCTACTCCAAAATCTTCTGTATTTCTATTGAGAGCAACTTTATCCTTCGGTAATCTCATGGGCTACACCTTCCTGTTTATTTTGAATTCTGATCTTTCCTTCATACTATATGCTATGTAACATAGCATCCACTCTACTTCCAAATGTTTCCAGAATCCAACTTCTCCTTACATTCACTATGGTCTCAGCCTCATAAAAATCTCAGTTATAACACTGTGATAATCTACTGTCTTTCTACTCCCATCCCTGTCTCGCTACATTCTATTCCCAGTAGTGCAAGAAAAATCATTTTCTTTAAATGGAAAATAGTCGTGTTCTACCTTTTCAAAAGCATTTGCAGCTCCTAAAAAGCTTTTTGTAAAAAGCCAATGGCATACAAAGGTCTACCTGAACTTGCCCCATAATCTCTTTGACCTTTCTGTGGGAAGCCATCCATGAAATACAGGAGAATCTTCTCTCTGCATGGAAGCCACTTGGAGATAGGCCTGGCACTGGGAACTTTCTGTGGCTCTCCCATGGCAATAGATTGCCCAATGCATGTGACCTTTCCTTCCCCTCCAATAGGAGGGTTCCTCATAGTAGCTCCAGAAATGGGCATAACCCGCTAGGAACTGTACAGTCCAGCTTTAACATTTTTTGGAAAAGAACATTCTATAGAATCTCTTTGATGTTTCCCAGTATAAATAAAGCAAGCAGGGACTCCATTTTGTCTAGAAGCTCCAAGGGTTTGATTAGCTTGCCTGTCCTGCCCTGGTTTTGAAACTACTTTCTGTGTTGTGGGTTTTTTTTTTTTTTTTTCCCCTTTTATTTCCCTTAGCTTTTACTTCTCAGCCAGCCCATTCCACCTAGGGGAACCCCATTCCCATGTGGGACATGGATGGGACTTTCCCCCTATTATTGTCTCCATCTTTCCCTCTCTCTATCCATCCTGGCTCCTGGCTTTCACTGAACGCTGCGGGCCTTCAGGCCTTTGTACGCTGCCTGAATGTCTATATGGCTAAATCCCTCACTCACCTCACTCCAGATTTTACTCCAATGTCACCCTCTCAATAGAGCTCACCTTTCCTCACCCTATTCAAAATTTTAAACTTAACTTCCTTGTTTGTCCTTCTGGTTCCCCTTTTCCTTATGTATTTTTTCCTGTAACACTTAGGACCTTCCAGTGTGATATATATTTTGTTCATTAATTTTTATGATCAGTCTCAGTCTCTTATGCAGGAATTTTTCCTCATTTCCCCTCCTCCAGATTTATCCCAAGTGTCTTGAAAAGTACCTGAAACATTTTTGTTGAATTAATGAATGAATTCTATTTTCTTGATTGCTTTAAGTGTCCTTCTGTCCATTCTTTTTAGCTTGAATATTTTTGTTAAAGTATAATAACTACCTTATTTTTCACATGCCTATATTTTATTTCCATTTTAATGAAAGCTTTTGCTGACCTTATAAAACTTGAATATTTATGCAACCATACTGACCATATCACATCTTTGGTTCACAATCAAGAACACACTCGTTAGGAAAGTCAGAGCACTATGATTGTTGAGACCAAGCCCACATAATGGGAACAAATCTGAGTATGCTCTAAAAATAGTTCTGATAGCAATGTGGCTCTTGATCTGATTGTTTAATTGATAAAATGAGATCCTAGCTTCTTAGCACTTCATTGAAAGAAACTACTTTTATAGTTAGCTAATCAGGAAAGAATTGCCAAAACTTTTAAATTCACTTTTGTGAATGATAAAAACCTTCAAACTAATAGTCTACCACAAAAGTAAACTTTCTAATGACTAACATTAATTAGTAAATTTGATGACAAACAAGGTAAATATTCAGAACTGTTGACCTGTATAATCTATTAAGCAAGAACATAAAATAACAGATGTTTTTATATAAAGACACATTCATGCTAGATAGTAATAACATTTTCTTTTCATGGTTAATGCAGTTGGAATATTAAATATTCATGCTAATTTTAGCAAAAGATATAGTGTAGCTATTAATCCATTTTCAAGAGAAGAAATTAAGGATTTCTGTCAATTTTCTAAGTGATGAATAGGTAAAACCTTCATGCCCTTTTTTTCACTTTTATTTCAAGTTTTCCACAATCTGTGGGCACCTCTCTTTGGAAAGTTCTTTATTTCCTCTTAGGAAAACATTTCTTTACTTTAATTTTCAACATTTTCTAATTTCTCAGATGTAATTCCACTTCACCAAATGACTTTGTCTTCACTGGGCTTAAATTTATTTTTATTTTCTAGTCCAAACCCTATCATCATTTCCACAACTATAGCATTTGATTACCATGAGAATATAGTTTATTTTAAACTTATAGCTTTATCAAAGTACTATTGGTGCACATTAAAATGTACATAAAGGTATTACTTGACAGACTATGACACATGTATGTCTCCAATGTCACCCTCTCAATGGGGCTCACCTTCACTCATCCTATTCAAAATTTTGAATGTAAAGGAACATCTCTATAGTCAAGATAATGTACATTTCCATCAGCTACCATACTCCTTGGCCCTTTGGTTAGACCACTCTCCTCTGCTACCTTTACCCAAGACAACCACAGATCTGCAGCTATAGATTGTTTACTTTTCCTAGAATTTTCAACCAATTGAATCATGCAGTTATGTATTTTCTATTTTTTTTGGCCCACTCTCTTACATTCAATATTAATGACTTTGCAATTTATCTGTGCATGGGATATATCAATAGTTCATTCTATTTAATTGCGCAGTATTATTTCATTGTATGGATAGATCACAATTTGTTTTCTACTCATTTGCTGATGTATATTTTGTTATTCCCAGTTTTTGGCTGTTATAAATCAACTGCTATGAACATTCACATACAAGTTCTCATCTGAACATAATGTTCTCATTTTCTTGGGTAAATACATTGCCATGGTCATAGGGCTGAGGTAGATTTAATATTTAAAAAACCCACTAAGCCTTTTTGCAAAGAGTTTGTGCCATTTTAAATTCCTTTTGGCAGTTCGAGAGAGTTCCAGTTGCACAATATTTTATGGTTATAATTATAGACTTGGTAGTAGAAGTGTAGTAGTGAATTCAATGTATACTTCTCTAATGACAATGGTATTTATCATCTTTTCATGTGCTGTTTGCCAATTGTACATTTTTTAGTGAAGTTTCTGTTCAACAGCTTTTCTCATTTTTAAATTTTGTTGTCTGCTTATTGAAGTACAATTGTATCTTATATATTCTAGTTACTAATCTTCAGTTTTCCCTCAATATCCATAAAAGATTGGCTCCATGAATTCCCTGTGGATACCATAATTAGCAGATGCTCAAGACCTTTGTATAGACTAGGGTATATTTAACCTACACATATCTTCCTGTATACTTTAAATTGTCTCTAGATTACTTATAATTATTAACACAATACTAATAGTTGTTATTCTGTATTGTTTAAAGAATAAAGATAAGAAAAAATTTATACATGTTAGTACATATGTAATTAAAAAATATTTTAGATCCACAGTTGGTTAAATCCATGAATATGGAACCCATAGATTTGGAGGGTCAACTGCATATTTTGCAAACATTTTCTATATGCTTTTTATTTTCTTTTTTAATACAGTATCTTTTGAAGAGCAAGAGTGTTTTATTTTGATCAAGTTCTATTTATCGATTGTTTTTCTTTTATACTAAGTATTTTGGGTTGTATTTAGAAAATCTTTGCCAAATCCTAGGTCACTAAGATTTTATATTTCCTTCCAGACATTTTGTGGGTTTAGCTTTTTCATTCTCTCTGTGACTGTTATGAATATTCCAAATAAATATTTTGTATGTGCTAGGAACCCAAGGGCAATGCTCTTTTTGTATTTAATTTTTTTGTATGTTACTAACAAACTGTTCCTACATCATTCCTTGAAAAGATCATCTTTTCCCATTGAATTTCCTTGGCACTTTAGTCAAAATCAGTTGAATATATATCTGTGAGTCTATTTCTGGACTCTCTTCTATTCCATTGACCTATTTATCTATCTTCATGCCAATATCACAGTTGTTTTTTTAAAGGAGAGACAGAGAGAGAGAGAGAGAGAGAGAAGACAGAATCTTTTTTTTTTTTTTTTTTTTTTTGTAGATGGACACAACACAATGCCTTTATTTTTTTATGTGGTGCTCAGAATCAAACCCGAGTCCTGCCTGGGCTAGGCAAGTACTCTACCACTGAGCCACAATCCCAGCCCATCACAGTTTTGATTACTGTAGAATTTTAAAAGGTCTTGAAGTCAGAAGTAGCCTGTCTTCTAACTTTGGAGACCCATCTTCAACAGTTGTTTTTTTGGTTTTTTTTTGGTACCATTGATTGAACCCAGGGACACTTAACCACTACTGAGCCACATCTCCAGCCCTTTTCAATATTTTTATTTAGAGACTCACTGAGTTGCTTAGGGCCTGACCAAATTGCTGAGGCTGGTTTTTAGCCTCCCAGGCTGCTGGGATTATAGGCATGTGCTACCACATCTGGCTCTGTGTTATTTATTTTTTTAGTTTTTAGCTTAGAATGGTTACAACACAGCAACCTTTAATGGGCTATTTGGAGCAGACTTTTGAGGTATCCTCCTCAGCTTGCCACTCTGAGCCCAATATATTATAATGCTTTCTGCTGAGGAGGCAGACTATTTCTAGCCCCATGTAACCTCTACAGATTTTTCTTCTGTTTTAGAGTAGGATTTTTCTGGATTTAGGTAGTTTCCTTCTATAAGTATGCTAATCAATATTCAGCTGGAAGAATCAAGGACCATCTGCCCATCTGCAGAGATCTTTCTCTCTGTGTTGTACCTCTCTACAGGTCTCGGCCTCACAGTTCCAGCTGCCTTGGACTCCCAGTCCTCTGGTTCTGTCTCTTCTTCACAGGATATTGGCCAGGCAGGCTACCATGGAGTTCTCCATCTTTGTGCTGTAAGTCAGATATTCTCTCATGATAATTAAAAAGCTATCACCAAATGTGTTTTCTTTCTTAGAGATCATTGTTTTGCATTATACACTATCAATACTTGAAAATAATGGCTTTATATAGTCTGTGGCATTTTTTTTTATACTTCAGGTAGTAGGATAAATCTCCTTCCAAAGACCCCATTTTGATTAGAAGTGGAGATCACTGTAGAATTTCTCAGGGTCCTCAAATCCAAAGAAGTCAAGTATACCACTCATTCATGTGCTAGAAGAGAATTACTTCCACTTGGAATCATCTTATCACTCATATCTTATCTCATGTTCTATATTTTTTATTTTTTTTAAACTTACTCAAATTTCTTTACTTCTCAGGCTTTCTTCTTTTTCAGTTTTATGCATATATAATCTGTGATCTTTTGATTCTATCTGATAATCTCAATATTTCATATCTTTTTATTTGTATTTTCTTTCTAATTCTTCCTGGACATAATTTTAGCTAAGCACAAATAGCAGCACAATCCTCCTATCACATATATATATATATATATATATATATATATATATATATATGTTTTATTTTCTCTGATTCCACAGATTATGTTTTACTAAAATATACCAGAAAATTTTTGATATTATAAATTGGTAGCAAACAAAATAAAGCTGTCTAAATTTTTAAAAAGATTGAAATTATACTAAGTATCTTCTCCAATGATACCAAAATCAATAACAGAAAAAAAAAACTGGAAAAAAAAAAACTAACCAATATGTGGAAATTAAATATCACACTTTTAACTAGCTAAAGAATCAAGGGAAAAAGTCACTCAAGAATATTAGAATATACAAGTGAATGAAAAGGAAAGCACAACTTACTAAAGCTTTGTGGGTGGCAGGCAGCAAAGGCAATGCAATGGTTAGAGGAAAATTTATATCAGTAAAATAGGTACATTAAAAACCTGAAATCAACAAACTAACTTTATGCAATAAGAAAAAAAGGAAGAGCTAGCTAAACTCAAAACTAGCAGAAGGAAGAAAGAGTAAAGATTAGAGATAAACGAAATAGAGTACAGAAGACTAAGAGAAAATCAATCACATCTAAAGTTGTTCTTTGGCTGAACAAAATTTACAAACTTTCAGCTAGATTAAAAAAAGAAAAATAGTGAAAATATGAATAATCAAAATAAGAAATATGAATGTGGGAACACTACTACTGATGCTTTGGAAATAAAAAGAACTATGAAAAGGAACTTTGAATAATTGTATACCAACAAATAAGGTAAGCTAGATGAAAGGAATAAATCTCTAGGACTACATGAATTGAGACTAAGAGACTCAAGTATCCTGCTACAACTATAGAGGAGGATCAACAAACTGGTTCACCAGACAATCTATCCCTCAGCTGTTTCTGTTTGTTTGTTTTTACAGCCATAAAGATAAGAACAGTTCTTCTATGTTTCAAAGGCACTTAAATAAACAAACAGAGTGATAAAAAAGGAATGAGACAGGGTTGTATGTGGTTTGCAAAACCTAAAATATTTACTATCTGGCTTGTAACAGAAAAAAAGTTTTCCCCTTCTTGTAGGGGAAAAAAAATAGTCTGAAGACCTTGGAGATAAAATTTTTGGAATGGATATATTATGTGCAGCATTTTAATCTCCAAACCTTACTATCCCAGGAGGACCCAAAGAACCCTTCTTTCCCAAGGTTTTAAGAAAGGGGAATGGGAAGCTGGGGAGCACCACCATGTTTTAATGGCTTTAGGATGCTGGCTTCCCAAAGCTGGATATAATGAAGGAAGATAGATTCTGAAGAGGAGAGGCCATAGGGTGACCTTTATCCAATAGAGACAGTGAAAACAAAGGGAAAAAAAAATGAGAATGTGGTGTTTTTATCTGCAGGATCTGAGGTGTTGTCTCCTTGATCAGTTTACAGCTCTTAAAAAAAAACAAAAATGTACCACACATTATGATGTTGTTTAATCTGAATAAACAATTAGTGTTAGACAACTTAGAGGAGAGGAAGTTTATTTTACAGTTTCAGAGATTTAAGTCCAAGAATGGTAGAATTCATTGCTCTTGGCTGGAGTCGAGGCACCCCGGGAAGGGTGTGTCTGGGGAATCTTTTCTGGGCTTGGGGACTGGGAAGTAGAGTGAGGATAAATTGAACCCTTCCAGGGTCTGGTCCAAGTGACCTCCCTCTTCTATTCATGTCCTACATGCTGACAGTTACCACTCAGTTCATTCAAACTAGAATGGGCTAATTAGATTTCAACTCTCAAAATCCAATGATTTTGACCTCAGGAGAAAAAGAAAAGGCTGGGGGGGATAGGCAGATAGATCCCTGGGTACATTCCAGGGCAGTAGAACCCAAACAGCATCTGCAGATATTTGCTAAGACAAAACTTACAAAAAGGCTATTTTTAAACCAGGAGCTATGTGACCGAGGTCCATGCCTCTCCAAAAAAGGAAAAATGCCTGATTAATATTTTGACTGGACTAAAAGCCACACGAATAACTTGTGGACACTGACTGCCTTACCCAGGATTGGGCAAGGGGCTGATTTTCTTAAATTTATAGATCTACATAAAGTTCTAGACAATAGCCACTCTTTGATATCCCTCTCTTGGGACCCCTCTCTCTTTTTGTTTCTGTAATAAATCTTGTTACTTTGCTCTCACCCTCGTGTGTGTGTGTATTTTATTCTTCAAATGCATGAGACAAAGAACCCAAGTCCACTCTCCATGCGAAAAATTTCACCTCCTGTATTAACACAAAAGCTTTTGGGGAACATCTTATTTCAGTCAGCCTTTTCACTGCTGTGACCAAAAGACATGACAAGAACAATTCGAGTAGGGAAAGTTTTTTGGGGGGGCTCATGGTTTCAGAGGTCCTAGTCCACAGATGGCTGACTTTATTGCTCTGGGCCCAAAGTGAGGCAATACAGCCTGGCAGGAAAATGTGGCAGAAGAAAGTGGCTCAAGAAACCACATGAGAAAGCAGAGAGAGAGAAAGCTCTGCTCAGCAGACACAAATATAAATCCCAAATGCTTGACTACAGGGACCCACCTCCTCCAGCTATACCCTACCAGCCTACAGTTACCATCCAGGGGATTAACACACGGATTAGGCCAAGATTCTCAAGAGCCAATTCATTGACCCTTAAACCTTCTTGCATTGTCTCACAAATGAGCTTTTATTTGGGGTGGGGGTAGGCACCTAATATCAAACCATAGCACATCTCATATCCAAATCAATACACTTTATCTTTTTGGCTGTAATAGCTTTTGTTTTGCTGATTAAAAGTGTAAAAGTTTCACACAATCTCACAAATGTTTGCAATCATCTGATTATAAAATATATGTCAATTTGAAAGATAGGAGGAGGTAGCATTTTACTATTATTTTACTTTGTATAGTCTTAATTAGTGGTAGAAACCTGGCATGGCAGTGCCCTGTAGGAGGTTGAAAGAGGAGGATTATAAATTCAAAGTCAGCCTCAAAAACTTGTTGAGACCCTGTCACAAAATAAAGAAATTTTAAAGGCTGGAGATGTAGCTCAATGGAAGAGTGGCCGGATGTTCAATCCCTAGTATTAAAATAAATAAATAAATAAATAAATAAATAAATAAATAAAAAATCAGTGAACCTCATTAGTAGTGAAGTTGACCCATTCTGTTTATTGACCATTGTATTATCTGTTCCTGTGATTTCCCTGTTTTTGTTTTTTTTTTTTTTTTGCAGATTTTTTTAAAAATGAGACATTTACCCTTTTCTTCCCCAGATAACCAGGAATTAAAAAACTATATTGCATGATAATATTTGACAGTATTCAAATATTTTTTAATAATGCATTTCTTTTCCCACTTTTTACTTTTTTAAAACACATTTTACTCATTAGTCTTCTCATTATTTTATGTCTGTGTTAAAGAAATTCTTCTATGAATATATCCTATATTTCTTCAAATATGTTTAATCTTTCTTTTCCACATTCTGTATTTGGAGTTGTTATTTTTGCTTCTGTATTGAAAGGCATGATTATTATTATTTTTTTTAAATAGGAAATCACTTTGTCAAATCATATTTCTTTCCCCAAGATTTCCACTGGCTTACAAGAGCGCGTGTATATTTTTGTCTCTTAACCCTTCATTCCATTATTCTGTCCCATTTATCATGTATCTATCTCTATGCATATAAGACATTGTCTTAACTATTGTAGTTTTATATATATATACTACGTAGTAAAAAATCACTGTCCTTGATTTTTTTTTTTTTTTTTAAATCAGGTATTGAACCCAGGGGCACTTGACCACTGAGCCACATTCCTGGGCTTTTAAAAGTTTTATTTAGAGACAGAGTCTCCCTGAGTTGTTTAGGACCTTGCTAAGTGGCTGAGGCTGGCTTTTCACTCACAATCCTCCTGCCTCAGCTTCTCCAGCCCCTGTGGATAATAGGCATGTACCACCATGCTAGGCCTTGAATTTGTTTTGCATACCTTTATACTTTTTTATTGTTATTCTTAATACTTTGCTTTTCAATATAATTTTATGATTAATTTTTCAAGTGTCATAAAAGCTCTGAAGTGGTTTCTGGTGAAGCTGCAAAAAATTTGAATAATTTTGTAAAATTAGTCATGCCTTTGCATGGTCTTCCCTTCCATAAATGTGATGTACTTTTCCATTCATTAAAATCTTCCTTTGCTTCCTTCAGAAATATTGCATGTTTCTTCTTAAAACTTTGCTCATATTTATTAGATTTTTACCCAGAACAACAAGGTTATTGCTTCTATTTGAATACCATATTTTTCTACTAAATTTTCACAGTTAATACAGTTAATTTCTATGTTGATGTAATTTGCAACAACTAGGATAGAAGCTTTATTAGTCATAAAATTTTGCCATAGATTCTGAATCTGTTGAATTTTGTGAGGAAAAAAAAATTAACTCTTGTTCGTGAAGGTAATGACAGTTTCAACTTTTCGAATTATTATAACTGGTATTAATTTTTTATGTCTAATGCACTAGCTTAAAATTCCAAGAAAATATTAAAGGGCAGAATTAATAACTGGAATCAATCACTTATTCAGATCTTAAAGAAAATGCTATTAGAGTTTCCTACTAAATACAACAAACATACCTGATTTTGTGGCTAGAATAACCTTTGTTTTTGATTTTTCTAAGAGTTTTTTCTCCCATTAATTAATTGATTTTTTAAAATGTCACTTAATAAAATGGCATGTTTTACTTCTTTAAGTTTAATTTTGTCAATACATTTATAAAAGTTAAATATTCTTCACTTCTAAGATATATCTTATTTTGTCTGGCTTTACTATTGCTGTTCTCTTTCAATTAATAATTTTATTTGTTGGAATTTTGGATATATACACAAAAGTGTGATTGGTTTATAATTTTAAGCTAGTTTCCAGTTGAATTTCAAGTTTCTCTTCTTTCACTAAATGAATTTACTTACTTTTTCTGCTTTTGTTTCTTTTGGAATATTTCTATAGGCTAAGAAAATTTAATAAAATAATTTTTAAGGCAATTTAATCTTTTTAAAGGTTGTCATTTTAAGGAGTTATATCAGTGATGTTTGATTACAGATATCTTTTATAGTTACTGATATCAGTTGTCTGATGTCTGACAGTTTTCAAATTTAGATTTACAAAATTGTCCATTTTATTCTTTTCATTTTTTAGTAAAGGTTTCAATGCAGTTTTTTTTTCTATGATATTATATTGGTGGTTATATTTCTTCCTATGTTTCCAATAAAGATATTTGTGCTTTTGCTTCGTTTTATGAGATAAGTTTTACTAGAACTTCATTTGTTTTATAACTCTTCTAAAAATCACCTTTAATTTTATTGAATATCTCTGTTTTTTTCTGTCTTCATTTTAATTTGCTGATATTGCTTTTATTACTTTGTTCTTGTATTTTTCCATGGGTTTTTACTTTATTGTGTTTTTCTGGATTTTGTAGTTGGATACTTTGCTTTTTAATTTGGGGGCTCTTTTGGAATAATAAATGACAAAGTGAACCTTCATCTTTCTTATCTCACCTTAACTTCATACTACAAGTTTTAGTATATAATATGTTTACATATTTTGTAAAGTATATACACATGATTTCTTCAGATTATCTTTTTTGGTAGCTTCCAAATGTAGTTTTACTGTGTTGAGTTCTGGTGTTTACAGTTTTGATGCCTGGATTTTTTCTTTTTCTTTTTGAGACTTCTTTTGTGACATTCTAAGTGGCCAAAGTTTTTAAATGTTAAAACATCTGTCTTTTATTGATGCACTCGTTTCTGACAACCGTTTATTAAAATCTCCAAGTATAATGCTCAATTTGTCAACATTTAAATATTTCTTTGTGTGTGTGTGTAACCAGGGTCTCTCATGTATTTGGTGAGTGTTCTAACCATTAGTTTTTAAATCACCAAGTTTTATATTGCTTCTTTCAATAATATCTGTTAAGCATATGCAAATTCATGTTTATCATTTCTTGCTGATGAATTACTGCAGTTTTCAATATATAGTTTCTCTTCTATTTTTGTCATTGCATTCATCCTTAAATCATGTTTTGTCCAAAATTAACACTGTAATGAAGACACACTTTTTGTTGATCAATATTCCTATCAAAATTTTTTCTAGTCCTTTATTTTTGTGTTGCTTTACTGGAGGCATGATTTGCTTAAACACAGGTACCTATGTGAATACCTGAGTTTTCATACATAAATTTAATCTTTATATATTTACTGTTGTCACTTAATTGTAACATCTTATTTAGTGCTTTTAAATTTGTATCTTGTTGGCTTTGTTCCCTCCTTTCTTTTCTTTAGTTGATATCATTTTTTAAATTTCTTCATTTTGTTTAGAAAAATAATTACTTTTAACACATTCATACTTATTTGTATATGACTTTAAAGAAATTTAAAATAGAATATTTATTCTCTTACCTTTCTTGTTATCATAATGTAGAATGATAGTCAAATCATTTTTGAATCCAGTCAACTTATTTTTTCTTTGAGTCAATAGTTGTTAAATTTAAGCAAATTTTCTACTGACATTTTGACTCACTATTATTTCATAAAGCTTAATTTCCCCCCTTATAGATTTACCCTTTTGTCTTTACTGTTTAAATACAATATAGTCAGTTATTTTGTCACCTATTACAAGTTAGTAGTACAACTATCACATGTTTTTTAGGTAATACATATTATTCTTTAATGGCTTGAATTTACTTTTCTTTAGACTGGCAAACATTTGCAATGCCCTTTAATATTAATCTTTTTTCACAGTTCTAAAAATATTAGTTGTCATAGTTCAAATATTGTCAGTCTGCCATTCTACTCATTTTCTGCTTCCAAAATTGATATAAAATCACATACATGGTTTATTATGTTTATATTTGCTAATTATTTTAAGCATTTTTCATGTTCAAATAGTTGAATCTTAATCCTTTAAAACAGGAACTACTAATCTCACCATTTTACATATAAAGAGTTAAAGCAAATATGTATCATGCCAAACTAACACAGATAACAAGATGTAGAACCTGTTGCTAAGTCTGTGTTCTTAATTCTGAATCTATTGGACCCATTGTGGAATTTTTCAATATTTTGTTCATTTTCACATGATTCCATATCTACACTATATTCTATGTTAATTCCTTGATGTTTACTTTCAATTTACTAATTTTCTCTTTAACTATGTCTAATATAGACTGTACTTATTATTTTCTTTTAAATACTCTTCATTACTTTCTGTGTTTTAAGTTGTTCCTCTTCACAAAACTTGGTTTTGATTCATATCTTCTTGTTTGTTTTATTCATTATTATTTAGTATAATTATGTGGGTATAATTATTTCTTTGAGAATGTTTAGGTTTTTAAAAACACTTGTGAAGATTTTTTAATATATGGTGAAATGCAATGATATTAAACAATCAGATTACTTTTGCCATACACACATGTAATTTGTGCCCCAATTGAGAAAACAGATTATTTCTATTATCCCCAAGAATTCCTTTTCTAGTTAATAACCCAACAAACACTTATTGTTCTAACTTGAATATTAGTTTGGCTTGTATTAATTTCATGTGAATGTCAAGTCTGTATTCCTTTATGTTAACTTTTTTATTTTACATGTTTTGAATTTTATCCATGTTGTTACTATGTATCTGTATTTCAAACCCCTATATTTATTTTATGAATATACCACACTGCAGTTCCTTATTATTAGAAATATACACTGTACCATTTTAGTTTTGAACTATTATACATGAAGATGTTATAAACAAAATTGTGCAAATAGTTTTTGGACATAAATTTTCTTGAACGTATAAATAAGAGTAAAATGAAAATGTCACAGTGCAAGTATTTGCTTATTGTTATTAGAAACAATAAGTGTTTTCCAAAGTGCTATTTTATAGTCCACCAGAAATATAGAGAAATTTACAATGTTTTTTATCTATAGGGTCATAGTTCTATTAGTCTTTTTAATTTTAGTCATTTAGCTGGGTGTGTAGTGTTATCTTAATGTTGTTTTAATTTGCATTTTAATAGATTATGTTACAAATCATTCATTTTTAGTAGAATTACATTATAAAGGCAATAGACTTTTAAAGAAATTTTTAAAAATATTATTTTATTCCTATTTACATATTTTCTATTTTAGTAATCTTTCCTTCTTACCAACTTTGTTATCTCATAGAATGATTTCCCACTTAGTATGAATGTTTTTTTAATAATTTTTCTGGTGACAAATTGTCTAAATATTAATTTCTCTAAAAAGGTTTTTATTTGCATTTCATATTCAGAGGATATTTGTGTATTTGTTTCTAATTGATGGGTTGATAGTTCATTTTTCTTCATTTCAACCCTTGACTTTCACCATTCACTGTCACCAGGTTTCCATTATTTACAATAAGAAGTGAACTGCTTTTGTTCTTGTTATTCCCTCAGAAGTAAAGTTTTTTCTTTGGATGCATTTAAGACATTGAAAAGAAGTTTCTGTTTTGTTTTGTTTTGTTTTCAGCAATGTGAACTATGATGTGACTACAGAAGTCTTCTTTGTACTCCCATTTCTCTGAACTTGTAGGATGTTTGAATTGTTGTTTGGAAAACTTCAACCATTCACTCTTTGCCAATTACCTTCTGAACCATTCTCCCTCTTCCCCTTGTCCTAGCAGTTAAATAGATTACTTCATATTACCACTGTTTGTGTTCCCTGTTTTTTTATAATTTTTTTCATTCTTTTTCTTCATTTTTTTTCATTCTTTCTTCTAGTATGAGTAAGTTTTGATTTCTTTTCAAGTGTTATGATTGTTCCTTCTGCTGTGACCTACAACACATATAATGACACAATGAAAGGACATTTCTACCTAGTCTCACTGCACTTATGTCTTACATACATCTCTTATATTCTCTGGTATATATAAAAGTTATGATGATTAACTTCCAACACATCTTAATTCTGCATCAACCACACAAACATTAACACATTAACCTTTTTGATGAATAGTTTCCTTTGTTCAAGTCCTTTCCCTTAAGCTTTTTAGTGACTTCCTATTGCCTACCAAATTATGCATCAATTCTTTAGCATTGTGTTGAAAATTCTTCACAATTTGGTCCCAACTTAGAATTTTCCAGGCCATCCCTTATTATTTATTCAACATGTAGTTATTGGGTGCCTACTAAATGCTAAGTACTGTGTTAGGCACTAAGGAGGAAATAATGAACAAAAGTTGTAGTCTGCTGTGGTCTGAATGTTTGTGTCCTCTCAAAATTCATATGTTGAAATCCTAATGCCCAAGATGACAGTATTAGGAACTGGGGCTTTTTAAGAGGTCATTATATCATGAGGCCAGAGGTTTTATAAATTCTGCTGATATTCCTACAAAAGGAACTCTAGAGAGTTGTCCTGTCCATTCCAACCTGTCAGCATTCAGTGAGAAGTTTCCCTCTGTAAGGAACAGATCCTCATCAGGCATAGAATCTATCAGTATCTTGATTTGGGACTTCCCAGCCTCCAGAATTGTGAGAAATAGGTGTTTGTTGTTTAAACCACTCAATTTATGATATTTTTGTTATAGCCATCCAAATGGTTTAAGACATGGTTTTTCCTCAAAAGTGGCATAAACAGTGGTGGTTGAACCCCTGCATTACTATAATGATCACAGTAAAAATATCATAAATTACAACTATAATTTTTGCAGCAAAGCTTTATGGTACAATAAAATAATACATTATAAGGTTCTGACCAGTTTGGTAGGGTTGGAAATTTTTCTCTCACAAAGTAGTGGTACATGATGAGAAATGAAAATGAGCATAAGGTGAATGAAATGAAGAGGGAGAAAGCATTCAGTGAAATAAATTTGAAGGAGCATTTTCAAAATCTCTATGGCACAATGTAGGCTGAATCATGTAAGGAACTAAAACCAAAACAGTGTCACTTGAATGCAGAGAATGATGGGTTTCAATTCTCAGAGGAGGTTAGATAAGATTAGGAGCCAAATATACAGTGACTTGTTAAGATTTGAGACTTCAAAGTCAATGAAATCACTGAAGATTTTTACATACAGAGGTGACATAATCTTATGTAGAAAAGAATCTCTATGGATTTTACAGAAAATAGATGTAAGAAAGATAATAAGAGATATGTGCAAAATGATGCACTTAGAAGGCTTTTGTAGCTCAGAGGAGAGATGATGGTTTTGCATCAGAATAAATGTTATAGTTATGCGGTTGCTATGGCCAAAAAGAGAAATTAGTAGACTTAATAAGTACACAAATAAAATCAACAAATTCCTGATAGTAGATTTGATATGTGGAATCAGTTATGTAAGATCAATAATGAGTATATTTAATCTGATTAAAGATGGAGTCTCATAGCAGAAATGAATATTAGAGGAAAATTCAATCTGGTTTCACTTAGCATGTTTTCAAGGTTCATCCACATTATAGTATGTCTCAAGTTTTCATTCCTTTTTAAGAACAAATAATATTCCATTTTATGTATACTTTATTTTATTCATTCTATGATGGATACTTGGGTAGATTCCACCTTTTGGCTATTGTGAACAATACTACTATGAACAAATTTGTATCTGCTGGAGTCTTGACTTTCAACTATTTTGATTATATATCTAAAAGCAGAATTGCTGGATTACATGGAGATTCTATTTTTTTCAGCAACCACTATAATGTTTTGCATAGAAATTGAATTATTATACATTTTATATTTATTCTAGCAATGCATAAGGGTTCAACTTTTCCACATTTTGCCAACTCTTGTTATTTTCTGTTTTTTTTTTTTTTTTTGCTTTTCTAAAACAATAAAACAAATGTTCTGGAATGGTATCTCATTGTGGTTTTATTTCATTTACTTTGTAATGCTAAGCATCTTTCCATGTGCTTATTGACTATTTATGTATATTTTTAAAGAAAAATATCTATTTAAATTCCTTGTTCATTTTAAATCAGGCTGTTTTTATTGTTGTTGATTTGTAGGAATATTAACCCATTATGAGTTATACAAGTTGCAAATATTTGTAAAGTCACTTTCAAGGATAAAAGATTCATTCTAGTTTAAGATTTCTACCAAAAAGATAAAATAAAAAAAATCAAACCAAACAAAAACAAAATTACAAGACAGTAGAAATATAACATAATACTCAGGACATTCTAGGCAAGAAGGTGTAAAACAAGATTTTTTTTTAAAACTATCAAACTACATGCAAGTATATAAGTTATATTAAAATCAGTATCAATTATAGAAGAACTCAGGCAATATTATTTCACAAAAGCATCATAATCTACAAACTAACAAATAACTGAGGTTAAATAGAAAAAAATGAGTCATAATCACAGAGTATATTTAGCTATAAAACTGAGATTAAAACAAATGTGGACATTAAAATAAAAGAAAAGGGAAAATTTATTAAAAAAGGACTGCAGGCTTAAAATGAAGTCATTCCTGCTAAAGTTCCACATTAACAAACTGAAATCTAAACTGTTCACTTGTCAGATTTGGTCTTCTTGGAAGTCAGGAAAGAGTAGCAAAATTCCATGATGCCAACATAATTTCTCTTGTACTTCTGTAGGGAAAGTAACCTTGAAACAACTAATCTGTTATTTGTTCTTTGTTCTTGCTTTCCTCCAATTTTCTGCTTGTAAAACTTGCCCACTTTCTTTATTTCACTGGATATCCTTTCTATTTTGTGTACAGGATATTGTCTGGTTCATGAATCTCTAAAATCAGCCAATCAGATCTCTGACACTCAATTTGTTGAAATTTTATTTTATGATAAGGTATATGTCATTTCAATGTGAATGATCTAACTCATAAAAACTTAATTAATGTGGAAAATCCAAAAGAAACATAATAGTTTAATGATGGCATATATTTGTAAGACTCAGTAGCTCAATGACAGAATATGAAGGTATCACATCATATTCAAAAAAGTTTATGTTCAATGGTACAAAAACAAACATCTGGAAAGTTAATGCTTTTAGGGAATATTGCATATTGATTAACATTTCAATATTCATTGCATGCTTACTTAAGTAAAAGAAAGAAATTGGTATTAAAATTAGAAATACAGAAACTAAAGGAGAAGAGAAAACAAAAATATTCAGAATAGATAAAAATGGTAAAATGGTATTTGGCATCTAAGTGGATATAGTAGTAAAGCATAGTGACAAAAAGAAAATAATTTTGAAACTTTTCTTGGAAAATTGAAGAAGGCATGGGATTTGATTTTTTATTTAGGATAGATTAGCAGAAGAGGATTAACTGAAAGAAAAAGTGAATATTTCTGCTTGTTCATGCTGGTGTTGATTTCTGCTTGTTCATGCTGGTGTTGATTTGGTTTGTAATCAAACCAAAGCAGCGGGCCTACTGGTTATATGATTTCTAGTTCCTAGTGACACAGAGCAAGAGAGCAATATTCAATTGAAAAGACAAATTCAGGAGGTAGAGATTGGTCAAAAATAATGTAGCTGTGTCTCGGGAAAATAGAGAAGATTCCAAAAATTCTAAGACAATGGAGTACATAGTAGATGTTAGAGTAGTTAATAGATGTTAGGAGGGTGATGGGCAGCTAATTAGGTGTAATTGAGTCCTGATGCTTCCTTTTTTGAAAAGCCAGCAAGAGATTGGACCTATGAGGGGCTTAACTTTGTTCATTTAAGAAAAACTGGTACACTGTTTTTTTCTCTGCTAAAATAGAGTGTATTTCAAAGAAGATAAATCATAACACATCAAGAAATATTTTTAACCTCTAAGAATGACATTAATCAAGCTAATAACATGTTATGAAATAAATTTCAAATTAGAAACAGTTGAGGAATACAGATAAAAAGCCAGAGTTGCTATTAATATCAACTCAAAACGAAGTGTCTATGACATAATAATAAGCAGGAATATGTATACATTTAATTCTCAATATATAATAATACCTAGTTATTCAAGATAAGGAAAAAGGGCGTATTATCTGCTTGCAGGGTTTTTATTAAATAAGAAAAGTACATGTAAATTTACTCATATATTTTTGGAGCTTTTATAAAGAGATAAATTTAAAGACGACAAGTGGCTCTTTTACAGGGATAGGATAAAAAGGATTTTGAAGAAAGAGGAACAACTTACAAAAGGATAGAACCTACTGGCAAAACAATCAGTAGGTGTTTATATTGGCAAAAATATAAGAGAAAATAGGTTTCTGTTATTGATAAAGGGATTTAAAATGCATGTAAGTTTGAACTTCTATCTAAAAGAGTTTTGAAATACTGATTTGTTTAAGAAACAATTGCACATAAGACAAAGTTCCACTTTTTTGTTTTTAGCAATGCCCAAATTCTATATCATTTAAATCTGTAAGTTCACTGTCAAATTTGTAATATTAATGTTCAAACTTTCAATAACCCTGTTAAAAAGTTCTTATGCCCAGCATCCTAACAGCTTATTCATATCAATTTTAAAGAAGAGTGCAAATGATCTTTAATTGCAACAGTAGATTTGGGTTAACTATAGAGAAAAATCTCCTGTTGGAGAGAAATATTAAGAATCAAAATGAAATTTTCTGAGGCCAGGCAGTACTGAACAGAAGACACGGAGACAAGGTACACTGAGATGATGACTGATAAGGAATTTCACTGTGGAGCCTGTGAACCAGGTATGCCCAGGAAATTTGGTTCCAAACACCAATCACCATTGGAGTGCAGGGCAAGTGACAGAGAGGGATCTTGTGATCTGAGGGTCATGTGAGGAATCAAGTTTTGCAATCATCTCAAGTTTTTCAACTTAGGTCAAGGTCTAATACTATTATTCTTGCTTTGTAAAAATTTCCCTGTTCTACTGACCTCGGTATTACATAAGTGCAAGGGTTTTTTCTAACAACTTTATATGCACTTTGTTAATCATTACAAGGAACCCAATGCAGAAGGTATTTATTCAATTTGCATTTTCCAGCTGAATATATTAAGATTTTGGAGGTTAAATCTATACTCAAATTCCCATTGAACCTAAGCATGACATTCTTACTCCAGAGACTTTATTCTTAGTCATTATTCTATATGCTGATTCAATTGTATTACAAAAATGCAGCAGATTTTAATAATTATGGACTAAACTAGACTAATCTGTTAGACTATGTTAATTTATTTACTGAGTTATTGATTTATTTAGGAAATTATGAATATTTAGAAAAATGTACTTTCTCATTAATTAGTTATTACATGTGGTTACTGATAAAAATGTCTAATTTCTTTTTTTATGTTATGCTAATTTCAGGTTTTTAAAAGCCTTATTAAAATGCATCCATTATTTGCTAGAGTTAAAAGATTAGTCGTTTCCCCTTATGCATAAGAAAATGGAATAATCCTCGTTTGCTACAATTTTTGAAGAAACTATGCTCTGGAGAAAAACAAATTTCAATCATATAACATTTGTCTTTCAATAACACATTTATGTCCTTTATTTGGCCTCCAGTAAAATAATGATTATGTTAGATCACATTTTTTAGATATATACAAATTAGTCATATTGCACAATGTCTAGGAATTACTTTCCTAATGTTTCACAATTGCTAGAATTAATTGAAATCCTTTAGGGTATACAAGGCCGGAAGTGTGTCATGTTCATGGTATAGTAGGAAATAATTAGATCTGTAGTGAAGAGACACTCCCAATTAAAACTTTATGGGAAAATGATTCTGAAATTAGCTTTAAGGAAATTGAATGGAAGCAGATCATAGGCAAAATGTAACACTCCTCTGTAGCATTAACAAGTATATTTTCTATCTGTGTATGAAATCTATATTATCACTCTCAGAGTCTGGATGTAATATATTAGAGAGAGTTAGGTCTACTTTAGATGAATGAAAAATACCGTAGAAAACACATTTTTGTTGTAATGAGAAGTAATGTGTATAGTAGCAATATCGTACTTTAAATCATCAAGTTCATATGTAAACCTCAACAGGAGAGATTATGAGTAAATGTTAATATTGTGTTCAAATGTGACAGATAGAGCCTGATACAGATTGTTAGATTCTGGACATTGTTTCCAAATCTCTCCTCTTCCACTTATTCAATTAATACACTATTTACTAAACCAGATGGAAAATATTACACAAGAACTTATGTTTCTAAGTTGGTTGATAAAATTTAAAAAATAATACTGTCTTGAATTCACACGAAATAGGATACATTTTGAAAAAGTCTGAGTTAAGAGTATCCATGTGGCATCTTAATTCTTGTTTCATTGCCTTTCTTGGAAGTTATAGTACAGCAACACAGTTGTTTTTTTTTTTTTTTTTTTTACTTATTTCTAATATTTGAATAATAGAGTTTTAAGTATAAAATATTAATGTAACTCTTGATGGAAATGAAGCATTTTAGATTTAGGCTATATTTTCCAGTCTTATAAATAAGAAAACTGAGATTCATAGTGAATTAAACAACAGGCCAAATTCACTCTGATTGCTGGTTAGTAACACCTTCGGAACTAAAATTGAGTGCAGTCCTCCTAATCCTAAGTCTCTATTCTGTATATTAAACCAAAATGCTTCCACTGAGTAGCAGCTTGCTTGTATTCTTCTATATATGAACAGAAGTTCAGCACACAAAGAAGAGAAACACTTTTTAAAAGTTAAATTTGAGGACATTTATACTCATGCTGAGGCACGATTTTAAATGTTTTCCTGGGTCATTATTGACATTCAATTATCTTGTGGAAAGATTATGGCCTCTAGGTTTTTTTGCCATAAATATTCCAATTATAATTTACATAGTGCTTCTTGTGATTGGCAAGAAGGAGACTGCAGTTTTATTCACATGCAGAATTTCAGCCCTCAATGGGCAAGCTATTATGTATAAAAGGAAGCATTTTAAGCAAATTGATTTTCTGTGTAGAGCTTTAGTCCGAAAGGACTTCTTTGTGCAAAAATCAAGATCAATAGTTTCATGTAAAACTAAATTGAATCATGCCACTGCTTCAATTTTATAATAGTTTTAATGTAAGATAAATAATAAACTTGCTTTGGAATCTTCCTTGTTGGTTGTCCTAATTTCAATAACAACTGGTGCGTATTTCATTACACCATTGTTGTTGACATAAGAACCATAGTGGAATTTACAGTGGAGGAGGCATATGTTATGCATGTCAACCAAAGGCAGATGTCTGACATGCCTTGTCATTTATTTAACCAAAACACTTAGTAAAACTCAATTCTATTATAATAATTAGACTCTGAATTTATGGATGTCATGTGAATGAATGAAAATGAAGAAAGTAATTCCTGTTACTTTGGAGGAGTTAGAGGACAATATTTGGGCACCATTATGTTAGTGAGTTAAATTATGAGTAGTGATGATATTTGTAATGTAAGAGGTTTGATATCTTCAAAGAAAAAAGAGCTGCTAGAGGAATGAGGTGATTATTCTAACAATTCAAGCTTAAAATGCACATTTGTTCCAATAACAGAAATCTTTGGGAAGGCGCCGGCTGATGCAAATAATTGTGTAAGTGGAAAAAAGAGAAGGAAGTAACATTTTTTGAGTACACTCTGTGTGCCAGGTCACACACATAGGTGTTCCAGCATATTTACTCAACTACTAAAACAAGTATTTATCAAACTCCTATCTCAGAGCCAGATATACAATTCTGGACAAGACCGATGTACGTAGCTCATGTTATCAAAGAACTTACAGTAACCTTACAATGGGTATCGAAGTAATTCTGATTTATGATAAAGCTCAGAGAAGTGCAATAACTTGTACAAAATCATATTGTTAGGAAGTTGCAAAAAAGGTCAGCTCCAAACACAGGTTTGTCTTCAAAAGCCTGACTTATTTTATGCCGTAGCATCATGAACAAATTCAGGTGAACAGTGAATATGTGCTGAAGAATACAATAACAAATAAAATAAGCTATATCTATTCATTTGGCAAACTCCTAGTACCTTGGATTTCTTTGGGTTAAAAAAAAAAGCAGTTCATTTTTCAAATCTTGGCAGGTGCTTATGTCTGGGCATGAGTACATTTCATTACATTTCACTGTCACATATAAAGGCTTTTTTAAAACTGTAATTTGCACATATTTTTGAAAATTAATTTAATAAAATATTCACTGAAAACAAAGATTAATTACTCCAGGTTTGTCAGCCAACACAACCAAGTGATGACTGTGGCTTTCTTTTTGAAACAGTTGTTACTTCAACACAAATTATGATGCATTTTTGGAAGCAGATAATTCCTAAATTCATATTAACTGCTTCATAAATCATAGGCCCACTGAAAAATTAATGAAATAGCTCTAACATGTAGGTGTATATAAAAGCAGGCACATCCAAGGCTAAAAGCTAATAGAACTTTCAAACCTTTTATTGGGTAACTCCATCACCAGTTGTATTAGGAAATAAATTTTTAGTAAGCAACTTCTGAAATAATGAGGATTGTCAGTCATAAGTAGTTCTATAATTGTCTACTTTCTAAAAACTGGTTTGAAAATATTTAAGCATGTAAAGATAATCGAAAACATGTATTATTTTTTAATTATAGAAACCTGCATAACGCTCCCTTTTTAAACTAGCATGAAAACATTTTTAAGCATGTAGATTATGTGCAACACACATAGGAAGTGAGTGTTGTAATTATATTTGAGAAATCCTTATCATTTAAACCACAACAAAAAAGACTAATTTCTTTACAGCAGCAGTTGCTGTTGATCAACATACTTATACAAGTATTTCTGGAACCACTGCTATGAATCAGGCATTATTCCTGGTGTTTGGGACACACTGTTGCATAACAATTGAAAAATCCCAGCACCCATGGTGCTTTCCTGCTACTCTTCCTCCCAGGTTTCTGCAAAGTTATTTTCCTGATTCCCTTTCATTACTGCCATTCCTACATACACTCCTTAAAAGCTGATGTTCTCTGAGGCTTTACCAACCTAATTCTATATATTATCTGCATATAAAGCCTCATTCTCATCTTCAACTTTCTTCTGTGTGTTGCTTTGAAATTTGTATCTTCTTATCTTTGGTTTCTCATTCAAATTTCACTTCCATGTGTCCATGTGCATATTCAGATCCATGTGGAAATCCCTGTCATTTCTCACAAAATGTGTCCTGAATTAAATAAAGCACTATGAACCTCCACTCTGCTTCCAAGGAAGCCTTACTTTCCTAGTGCCTCTGTGTTTGCCCATCAACATAACCACTGATCAAGAAGCTGTTCGATGTTAAATGTCTATATGTAAGTGATTAATAGCTCATATTACTAGACCCAGGCAGCTGGTGTTTTGTTCAACTTAGCCAGTAATTAGCTTAGTAATTTTGGCAACTGATTTAACCTATTGGAGCCATAACTTACCTATCTCTTTCATGGGGATTTGGGTTGATAGATTAACAGAGATGATATGATTCAAGGGATTCATACATAATGTGATCTAAATAAAAATTTATTTTTGGTATTAGTTTTGGTTTTATTTTTAGAGCTGCCACTACTTAGTCACTTCAAAGTGTGTTTGGCAAAGTTCAGAATGTGACAAAGCCTTGGGGTCTTCTCTAATTTTGAGTGGGTGAGAGCATGAAGGCTTCTCATTACCCTTTAAGGTAACTTCAGCTAGAACATCTCTAATTTCACTTCTTCAGGAGTTTGGTTTTGAATTTTGATTGAAATGAATTCCAGTGATCAACACAATTTTACTAACAAATAATGTATTTTTAAGGGACACTCCCTTATTTTTCTATTCAAATCGACTTCTTCAAATACTAAAGTGCAAACTTTTTACTCAGCACTGAATTTTTAGTTAGTTCAATCCCTTAAGTGTCTGCAATTGGCTCAGAATTTCTTTCTTCCAGGATGAATTCTCCTGAGACAGTTCTGTGAAAGGTAAACACGCTGTGGAATAGAAGGAGGGATGACATTGCTGGCTCTCCCTGATACTGCTCCAGTTAGAGCAAGTTAGAGCTGTGCCATTAATTAAAAGGAGGCTTTTTTTGTCTTTAATATATTACAGCCATTTGCAAAGCAACTAGATTCCAACTACAACTAAACACACACACACACACACACACACACACACACACACAAATCTGCTTGTGTGAAGAACTAGCCAAGAATAATGATTAGCTTTTTGACATATCAGTTTCTAATGAACGTGCTATTTATTTTTAAAACTGGTGGTGTGTCTATTAAATTAAAACCCCAACTTTGTTTCTAACAAGCTCATAATAACTCTATGTGCCAAAACATTGATATAAAAGTCAAAACTTACATGCTATATTCAGCATGAATTCATAGATAGGTTTAATCATTAAAATGAGTTTTAGCTATTAAGTGGTATGTGCTTAGATGTAGCACAGATTTTGGCCAAGGAATGGACATATCAAAAACAAACTCACAAAATTTGAACTTCTATTTTCAAGTCACACAAATTTCCAGCAAGTGAATTCAGTCAAGTTGGTGTTACTTAGTCATGTCTGATTTTTATTGAAAGAGTGTCCCACTCTCTTTTTTCCCAGTGGCACCCAGGTAGAATGTCTAGGTGTGATCCTAGACATGACTTGATGGGGTGTGGATGGAAAAAATACAGTAACTTTCTCAATCCTGGGAAACTTGGCATCCTCTGGACTCTGCAGAAATATACATCATGATGTCAGGCTTTGATCATGGGTGTCATTTCCTACACCATCAATTCTTTCCATCCTGGTCCATCCTGGTCCAAGCTTTTGTGGCTCATTCCCCACGCACTGACAATATCCAGGAGTCATCACAAAGAGACTTTGTTTTGTCTGGTATCCTTCTCTCAGTCCATTCTTTCCCCTTCTGGGCCTTTAGAAGGCCTGTGAAACATTCCAAAAAATTAGAGACATTTGTTTGGGGTTATGGACTAGCTCAGAGGCACATTCCTTCTCATTTTCTACTCTATGCTGACTCTGCTGGCACAGGGAACTTTCTTCTTCCTGTTTTACTCCCTGGCTTTCTGTTGTCCCTCTCATTGCTTCTTAAGTCCAGGGAATCAAAACTATTGTTCTCAGGGATCATGATCATCATTGTTCCATGCAGAGAATTTTCTATCATTTAACTGATTTTTCTCTGTCTTTTAAACCAGAACTTGATTGGGGGACTGGGAGTGGGGGTAAGCTCTTCTCATGACATGTGTTTGACAACACCACCAGAATCCTCTCGGTTAGCCTTCCTAAATTCTATTTTGTTATTTGTATTTTCTTTTAGAAATCATTTAGTTAAAAATCCTGACATGAATTATTTTAATCAAAACAGAAAATTTATGGTTCCATCTCCAAGGAAAGGTTATATGACTGAACCCCATGTTAACACAAATATTTAGGGGATCAAATGAGTGGCCTTTCTTTCTCTAGTCACTGCTACTTTTTACCTGCCAGCTTGGTGCTTTTTTTTTTTTTTGTAGAATGACTTTATCCACACAGTGGAAATTGCAGTAGGTTCTGTGTGTGATGCCATACAATTTTTACCACCTAAGAAAGATTACCTCTGCCACTCAAATTCATTTTGAAAAAATCTTATGGAAGTTCCCTGATGTTCTTGGCTTGGATCAGTGCCCATTTCTGAGTCATTTAGCTGTGGTCAAATTAGGGGTAAGGTCATTTATGAGCATGTTACCCTTGAGGAGGTCATGTAGAGATGTTCCGGGGAAGACTGGAACTGGTTACCAGGTACTGTCAGATGCTCATGAGGAGGCAGCACGGCAAGGAATACATCACCTACCCCATTTTGCCAGAGAAGCACTTGGCCATGGCTCCTGGAGTGATGGTTCTGCTGTTGCTCTTCTCTGTCCTGGTCTATTCCTATTCCATCTAGCACAATTTTGGAGTTCTTTGGAGAAATCTTCCTGGAATCCCTCCTAACATGTAAGTGCCTAAGTAAGCCAAAATACAGCCTAAATTATGAAAAATAGCTTATGTTTCTCTTAACCTCGACACTGTATAAACTATTGTCGAAGAGATCCACAAAAGCAGTTTACATCCCGGGGTAACATTAGCAGAGTTAACACAATGATTTTGTGTTATGGTTTGGATATGAGGTTTCCCCCCAAATCTCCTGCGTTAATTCAGAAATAGAGGTAAAATGGTTAGATTATGAGCTGAAACCTCATTAGTCTGTCCCACTTTGAACGGACTGAGTGGGTGATAACTGTGGGCAGGTGGGGCATGGCTGGAGGGGATGGGTCACTGGGAGCCTTGGAAGAGTGCATTTTTTTTCTGTGGCTCATTTCCCCCTTTGGGCTTCCTGGCAGCCATGAATGGAGCAGTGTTTCTGTGCTACGCCCTTCCTCCATCATGATATTCTTCCTCTCCATGGACCCAGAGCAATGGACTCAGCGCACCATGGATTAAATCTCTGAGGCCATGATCCAACATAAATTTTACTCCTCTCAATTTTCTTTTTTAAATTTAATATGATTTTTAGTTGTATATGACAATAGAATGTATTTTGACATATGTACATGAAGTATAGCTTCCCATTCTTGTGGCTGTACATGATGTGGAGTTACACTGATTGTGTATTCATATATGAACATATCTCAATTGTTCTTATTGTGTATTTTGACCATAGCACAAAAAGCTAACATATTTTGCATGTCGGAAATAATTTTCTTTCAATTATCAGAGGAGTCTCTGTTTTTCTAAACAACAGAGATGCATTCTAATACTGATATGAATTAAATGTACTAATCATTAAGACAGATTGGGGAGAAAAGGTGGCCAGCAGGTAAAGTAAGCATTGGCCATCAATCACCAAACAGGTTCAATTTCTGCCTATAGTTAGTAGCATAGGTATCTGAAAGAATTGTAGGTTCTTCCGTATGTCTTATTTTATTTTATTTTTTTTTGCTCAGTCTCTTTTTTTATGTGACTCAAAAGAACCTCCTGTGGCCAATTGTGGGTTGAAGATAATTAGCCTTTAATTATCACCAGTTACATTTTCACCTGTTCCACTTGCAAATCCCCAGAACTTCTAGTTTTCCAATTAGCGTATTCATCCTCCAACAAGCAAGTGTGGGGAAACAGCCTTTCCCTTTGGGAACTAACCCCTTCCCCACTAACCTTTCAAGTTATTCTTTCGCTAGTGTAAGAACACCCTTGAGAAGATCAACATATTTTTATTTGCATTATACATCTACAGGATCTCAGATCAAATGTGTACTCTCGCTGCAGCAGCTGAATCCAAGTGGACACCGGGAATACACCATCTCTGGGGAGATCAGAATAATGACTATTACTCAGGAGAAGAACAGGCGAATTAAAATTCACTTAAATAGGCAAAACCTTATTTGCAGTCTGAAGAAGAGATTTCTGTTTTCTTATTCAGTTGCATATGAATAAAAGTCAAATGTAAAACATTGGAGAGGGAAAAGAATTCTGACATGGAGTATTTTTTTTATCTTCTGTCGGGGGACCGAATCTTTATCCATTTGTGCGGAGACAGAAAAGACCTTCGGCTCACACAAAGCAAGGTGACTATTTGTGGTGTAATCATGGAAGAAGTGAAATAAATAAATAAATATACAAATGAGTGAAAAACTCTGTAGAGTTAAGAATTCATTATCAACAAGCTGGCAAATTTAAAATAAAACATTGACTAATCCCCCCAAAGTATATTGCAAAGGAAAAAAAGGGTAATTTACTTCACAGACCTTTTGAGGTTTTATATCTTTGAATCACATGGTATCATATATACCTGGTAGTAAAACTATAGAGAAGGCTTTGGAAAGACTGTTCTGGGAATACATTCTCATTAGCATGCAAATCATTTATAAGGATGCAAATAATTTAACGATAATGCGGCCAGGGTCCCCAGAGTAAATAATTTCCATTTTCATTACCGTATATGATACAAATACCCATAATATTTTCCCTGAAAATTACAGCACTTACTTAGTATTCTTTGATCTGCCTACAAATTTTGTCTTGTTAATTCTTGCTTTAAACTGAGGAAGTGGAGGGATGTATTTCGTCAACTCACAAGTAGAGATAAGGAAAGCAAAGGGTCAGTCTGATCACAGGATAAGTTTAAAAACCATGTGTGCATTCAGAGTTTCTGACTTACTGATTAGGTTTGGTGTTTAATAACTTTTTTCTATGTTTGTGAATTTTAATCAAGTTATCACACTGCGTTCTGATGATATAATATTAAAAATATAATCAATGTGTTCTTTGACCATACATCAAATAATACATTTTAAATTTTAATACCATAAATAGAAATCTCACATCTTACAGTTTGCAAACCATAGAGAGGAGTATCTGGAGAGATTTTGGTATGTAAAGAGTTATGTGATATTTCTTGTGAAATGGATTTTCAAGTTGCACAAAACAAATTCAGCAACATATTTAATCCTTTCATTTGCATTCCTAAGTGAAAGGGGAGAAATAACATTGAAGAAAGAATGAATGGAGGAACTAAAAGATAAAAGATCTAATGATGCTGATTTTAGCCTACTTGAATTACTTGCTATACAAATTTAGCCTATTAACTTTAGGTGAGAGCGTAATTCACCTGAGGAAATGAGGAAGTAAAGGTAATTAGTTAATATAGAATTATTATTATTATTTACATTTGAAAATGCTGTAATAGAGATGACTGTGTTTTGTAGGCCTGAGAGCCTTTTTGTTTTCTACAGTGCTTCCTGCATAATTTGTGTTCTTCTTTCCTGGTAAGAGCAGGCTCTAGGAACCTCTATACTGTTATCTACTGTGGCTGTACCGTTCACCTTCCCAACACTGTGCAAGAGATCCTTTCCATCCTTACCAACATTTTTATTATTTTTTGTCTTTGTTTTGATAATAGCCATTCTAATGGGGTTGAGATGATATTTCACTGTAGGTTTTATTTACACTTCCCTGATGGCTAATGTTATTGAGCATTTTTTCATATATTTATTGATTATTTGTATTTCTTCTTCAGGTAAGTGTCTTTTCAGTTTACTTCCCTATTGTGTTTCATGAGATTTTTTTTGTTGTTGCTTCTGTTTTTTTGAGTTCCTTATATATATTGGATATTAATCCTTTGTCAGATGAACAGTTGGCAAAATTTTCTGACAATCCCACTTTTGGGTATTTATGAAAAAGAATACCAAAGAGATGCCTATATGCCCATATTTATTTTGACCCTTGTTCATAATAGCTAAGATGTGGAATCAACTTAGGTCCCCATCCACAGTTGAGTGGATAGGGAAAATGTAGAATTATACACTGGGCTATTATTAAGCAAAGAAGAAGAACAGAATTCTGTCATTTGCAGAAAAGTAAAACTGGAAGACATTACGTAAAGTGAAATAAACCAGACTCAGAAATATAAATACTGCATGTTCTCTCTGATGTGGAAGCTCAAAAGGTCCACGTGAGTATAGTATAGTAGTTGCTAGAGGCTGAGAAGGATGTGTAGTGGGTAATGGATAGAGGGAAGTTGGATTTGATCAGCACATGCTGTATGCATGTGTGAAAAGATCAGATGAATCCAATTAATGTGTATAAATCAATGCATGCTAATCAAATATAAGCAATAATTGCTAAAAAAACATGTCCAGAGCTTATAGTCACCCTTCATGATTGGTCATTACATAGCTTACCTAATATTTTTTTCATAATTAGAACGAATCTTTTGCTCATTGCTACATATCCCATTCATTGGATTTTCTGAAGGTGTTGCTTCCCAGAAGACAATTGCCTTGTTGGCTGCCATGATAATTTTAACTAGTCTTCAAAGCAGTGGGTCCCAAGCTTTTTGGAGGACTGGTCTAATTTATCTCCTATTACATTAGGAAGTGCTTGAATTTCTTCAAGCAAACAGAGACCCGCAAGTCGAGATTTATTTTTCTCCATATCTCAAGCCTCCAAAGAAAACTGACCTTTGATTTACATTAAGCACCCAGTCATTTTGAGCTCTTTTGGGTGAGATAGATTGTTATTTCCTGGAGTCATTATATTTGTGGCTTGTGAGTAACTGGGGCATCTTATCTAGTTGAAAGCAGGGGAAAATTTAGCTTGCCACAAACAAATTTCTATTGTTGGAAAAGACTACTCTTCTGGGAAAGAAGTTGGTCATCATTAAGAAGGGAAAAAAACAAGTCAGAGGAAACACCATTCACACAGATAGGAGAGTGGATAGGACCCCCCCCCCGCAAAAAAAAAATTGAACTATACTAGGGCATATGCTTTAATTTATTTGTGAGGAATATAAGCACGGTAAGTGGGAATTAAAGCACCATAATATTCTTTCTCTAATAAAAGAATAATCAAGAAGGGAAATTAAAGGACAGGCAAGACAGGATATAAGAGACTCATTATGGAATGACAAATCTAACTATGAGTTAGTAAACTCCTGCTCATGGAAGGCAAGTAATGTTTTACATCTTTGTACATTTCTGCCACATTTATCTGTGGCAGGCAAATAGAGACACTTATGAATATGGCACTATGATAAAATTCTTCCTGGCAAGCTAGAGAGGGTGATAGTATCGTCGTAGTCTTATACTTTGATTTGCCACATGTAACTTCTGATTCCAGAATTAGCTTTTACTTTTGCATTGATGTGCTCCTTTATGTGTGCCTGGTGTATAGTGAAGTACACTGAATACTGTGTTCTTAGCTTGATGCCATATATATATATATATATATATATATATATATATATATATATATAGATCATGATACAGAAGAAAAAGGAATTGTCTATTTCCCACTCCCTGAGATGAAAAGTGTTTTACAGGTAGATACTTTTGAAAGCATGTTCAAAAATTGATGAAAACTAGTGTATCTACAATTTATTGCTCATCTGTAACATTTCAGCTAGTGATGTTTTTTATTTAAATTTATTATCTCTTTTTTTCATCATTATATTTCTGAAAGTTAGGGCTGCTATTCCCAAATGGTGACTCAAAGCAATCCAAGCCAGAGAGATATCATTGTAAATTGTGTAAATTGTGCAATTAGCATCTGACCCCATAACCGACATCTCAATATTGTTCCTCATTTTGACAAGAGTGCTACAATTACATCATATCTTTCAAACATATCTTTGTGACATTGAATTTTCAATAGTTACTATCATAAAAATAATAAAGCACACAAAAACTCATGTGGAACTGGAAATGATGGTGATGGTGCCCAGTTTGATTCTAAAATTTAGGAAGTGGTGTTCTTCTTAGTAGACACTAAGTGGTGACAATATAAAAATGTGCTACATTTTAGGACCTCTCAAGTTAGTAAGTAGAACATATTAACTGTTTCTTTTGGCCTAGAGGTGCTATGAAAAAGTTACTAAGACACTAAATTGCTTGGAATTGAGAATATTTGTTAGTATGCCTGTTAGGAATGCTTTGGCTATAAGTAAAAGACTGAATTATAGCAATTAAACAAGGAATGCTTGTTTTTCTTCCCTCACATACCTTCAAATCCTGAGATAAGCAGGTCAGTGCTATTGCAGCAGTCAGCAAGACAGGTGCTGTCTCTGTCTTTCTGTTTGCCCAGATTTTGGCATGCTAGCTCATGATTACAGGTTAAACTATGGCTGCTTCTGCTCCAGGTATTACCTCCATGTTGAAGGCAATATTAAAGGGAAGTAGGGAAGGCCAGTGACATCTGTATCATCTAATAAGGGAAACAAAATATTTCCTGTGACCTGCCAGATTTCGATTTATATCTTATTCTCTAAAACTGTTTGCATAGACATTCCTTGCTGCAAGGGAGATGGAATGTTTATCATTTTTTTTAGCATCATTTAGAAAAGAAAGAGGATTGGGGAGAGGGCATATTTGGTTAGAAATAATGTCTGCCTCAGTTAAGCATTGTCATTTCCACAGTTATTATGACTTGTTCTTAGAAAGGGTTAATCTGAATGGGCTTAGCTGGGATTAAGCTCAAATTTCTCTGCTTCCTAAGTGCATGCTTTTCCAATTATGGCTAAGTACCACATTTACCTTTTTTTTTTTTTTTCTTTTTAATCTCCCTTTCACATTGGCCTTTTCTGCTGAAAATGTATAACATTTTTTGGTGACACTAAAGAGGTCCATGGAACTAAGAAAGGGCTATGTTGAAAACCACACTGAAGAATGTTGTTTATTTGTTTGTTTGTTTTTCTTTTCTTTAGAGAGGAATGAGAAGAGATGTTGCTTCCTGACGTGAGAACTGGTGTGACAGAATCAGTGTACAAGCAAAGTCAGATTGGCAAGAACGTGACTGCTCTCATAAATGAGTGAACATCATTATTTTCAGTCTGGATTCCTCAAACACTTCGTTATTCTTCTGGCAGAAATGTGAGATTAATAAAAGAATTTTCAATTCCTTTTCTCTGTCATTAGGATACAAAAACATTTCTTGAGATGTCTTCCATAAAATAAAATCATAATAAAATATGTTTCAGGGGTTGAGGCCTTTGTTTAAAAAAAAAATGGATACCTCTACCCTGTTTGCTTCCAGACAAATACTTGATGTAGAAATGGCATGTGGTTTTCTTTAGACTCTTCCAATAAGTACCTCATGCCTACTATTTGCAAGAAGTGAGGGAGAAGAGAAACAGTTGAGACCTGTTAAAAACAAAAACATTTTTTGTTACCAACTTTTGAGCAATGTTTCATTCCAAATATAGTGACATTAGACTCGTATCAAGCGTAGGATGTGGAATTGCACTTGTTCAAGTATTTCATTTGGCAGCAACATAGAAGTGAGTATAATTTGCCAAGAAATGCTTCACTCTGTCTTCCTTAGTAAATGGAGAATTCATTATCAAAAAGAAGTTGTGTAGGAGATCTATCCATTTTCTTACTGTTAGGAATCTGACTCAAGTTTTATTACATATCCTTCTTTCTCCAGGTTTAAATTCAGTCATGAAAATCGGATAAACTATAAAAATTGGAAAAACAGAGATGTGTTTGCCTTGTGCTTCTATAACTTGAAATGTCCTGTACTTTTTCAATGCAGAAAAAAAAGTGTCTTGTGCTTAGAATTCTCCCTGCTTTAAGGAAACACATTTGACAGACAAGTGATAATATGACTATATAAAAGTTTCCTTATGGAGGGGAAAGATCCATTACTGCTAGCCATGGTGCTTGATCACTAAATTATTTTTTATTAAATTTTTCCTATGACTTTAGTTTGTAGTATAAGATAACTGGTTGATTGATTCTTCCTGAAGAATTTATGTAAAGATATATTTAATTTACCCAAGAGACATTAATTAAAGACAATGATATTTATAAACAGAAAGCATAAATGATTATATATAGCCATACAGATTTTGGAAAATGCAGATCCATTGCCTTCAAATTAATAGTTGCTGACTTTTTTTTTTTGGTTACAGTATCACATAGTCCAGCAGCACCTTTTTGTGCACACCAGAGCACTATCCATAAGGCTTCCAAGATTTATTTTGTAAGAGGCACAGACCAACATTGCTTATATTCAAAGCTGGCCATTTGGATAGTGGCACGAGAAAATGCACAGGCTCACATATTTTGAGAATTAAAAGTAAGGATTGAAATAAACATTGCTAATAATATTAAATTGTTTTAAATTTAATTAGCTTTTTCAGAAATATTATTAGGTATGAATGATCCTCCAAATTGTTCAAAATGTTAAAATTCAATTAAGATTTTTTGCATGCTTTTTTTGAGCCAATAATGTGCTATTTGCTGAATAAACCAGGTTGAATAAAGTAGGCATACCTCAACCTGTTATGAACTAGTAAAAATGAAAAGAATGGAATTTGAAAAATATTATGGCAAGGGAAGGTGTAGAAAAGTTTAGGAGTGCTCAAAAGAGATAGTAGCACAGTCTAGAAGGATTTGTGCAGGTGAAAACATCTTTTATGAGAAAAGCATAAATGTGATACAGGAGTTACCCAATTGAAATATGAGTATGTATGCAGGGTAGGGGATGTGGGAGAAAAGAGGGTATGTGTCATGAACACAGCTGAGACTGACAAGATTGAACAATTGATTAGATGGGTTAGAGATGGTGGCAACCTGGAGTATGGTGATAACTAGAAAAATATTCCTATGGATCAGAAGTGAAAGGCAAGAAGGATCCATTATGAAAACTTGGTTGATGGGTCCAGTAACTGGGCAGGACCAATCAGTGAAAAAGACAACAAAGGAAGAACAGATTGGAGAATGAAATGGTACGTTCAATTTGGGGTTTGTCAATTTTTAGAAGTCTGGAAGACATTTACGAAGAAGGATGCTAGCAGAAGCTCAGAAGAGATATTTAGGATGGGTAGATATATTTGGAAATTACCAACATTTAGACCAGGTGATATGTGATATGTTATGGTTTAGATGTGGAATCCCCCAAAAGCTCACATGTGAAACAATGCAAGAAAATTTGGAGGAGAATGATTGAGCAACCACCTTCATCTAATCAGTGAACTAATCCCTGATGGGATTAAATGAGTAGTAACTGGAAGCAGGTGGGGTGTGGCTGGAGGGTGTTGGTTTATTGGGGGCATGGCTAGGGGGTATATATTTTATATCTGGAAAGTAGAGTGTCTCTCCCTCTTTCCCTCTCTCCCTCTCTCCCCTCTCCCTCTCTCCCTCCCTCCCTCTCCCTCTCTCTCCCTCCCTCTCCCTCCCTCTGCCTCTCTCTCCCTCCCTCCTTCTCCCTCTCCCTCTCTCTCCCTCCCTCCCTCTCCCTCTCTCTCCCTCCCTCTCCCTATCCCTCTCTCTCCCTCCCTCTCCCTCTCTCTCCCTCCCTTCTTCCCCCTCCTTCCTTATCATCCTGTGAGCTGCTTCCCTCTGTCACACTCTTCTACCATGATGTTCATCCTCACCTGGAGCCCTCAGGAATGGTGCTGGACTTCTATGGACTGAGAACTCTGAAACTGTGAGCCCTTAAATAAATTTTTCCTCCCTACAGTTGTTCTGGTGGGGTCTTTTTAGTCATAGCAGAGAAAAAAGCTGACTAAAACAGATGCCACAGATACACATGGGAACTTTCAGAGAAACTCTGTGGATTAAGAAAAAAAGAAGTCATAGATTTTAACCTGAACAACAGGAACATGTAAAAGATCTGGTCAGAAATTTAACCCTAGCCAGGAGACCAAGTTATAGTAAATAAAGTTTAGTTCTTAAAAAAGTGTCAAAAATACAAAGAATTGACAAACTTTTTCTGCATTGGGCAAAATTATAAATATTTTAAGCTTTGAAGGTCATATGTTCTCAAACCTAAGTACACATTCTGCCATAGACTACATTAGCAGTTATAAAAAAACTATGCATAAAAGATTGTATGTAGCTTCATTTCACTAAAACTTGTTTAGTTTTTCAAGTGATTGTTTTTATTTATTTGTATTTGTAAGTTTTATTTTATTGTTTTACCTATTTGATATTTTGATTTATTTGTAAGTAATATATATATATATATATATATATTATATATATATATAAATGGTTACAAAAATGGAAAATGGTTTTATAAATATTAATTGATTTATCTTTTCTTTGATTTATGGAGTGGTGATGATATATTAGAAGCAATGAAATAGGAGATGCCCAAAACATTGATACAAGATCCTATTCTAGTAGAACTGAACAATTTATCACAATACACCACCATCTCTAGATACAGTAATGGTGCAGCACAGTATATATAGAGTTACCCTTTAGTTCTTCAATATTACTTAGGACCACTTCTTTCAAAAGGACTGAAACATGTTAAAAGAGATTTTAACATGTCCATGGAAATTTTGGTATTTTTGATATTTTGGTCATTACTTTTAATAATTATATGCTGATATAGTGTGACTATTTCCATTTTTTGGTGTTAAGCTGTTAGTTCTGTTATCATTTGGTTCTTCAGTGTTCCCCAAGGGCCATGTGTTTAAAGCATGTTCACCCAGCCAGTACTGCGACTGGAAGGTAGTGCAGTCTCTAGGAGGTAGGGTCTAGTAGAAGGACCATTGGACATTGGTGGTATCATCCTCTTCTATTTTGCTTCCCAGCAGCCTTGAGGTAAACAGATTTCCTCTGCCATGTGCTTCCATCATGATGTTCTGTCTCACCACAGGGCCCCCAAACAATAGGGTCAAGCAGGCTTGGACTGAAATGTCTAAGCTATAAGCCAAAATAAATCTTTACTCCTTATGAGGTGATTTTTTAAAGGTATTTTGTCATACTAACAGAAAATTAACACAAGCTGCAATTTTCTATTTTTTTGTTTATTTTTGTACCATGTGGGCTATCTAGACTTAATTCTCCAGAACAATGATTCACTACTTGCTGTGAAGGAGAACTTGAAATATTAAGACTTAGGTAAGCAGTGACAGCAAGATTGTTGCAGGGCAATTCATGGTGACATACATAGTAGTTGAATTATGTCAACAATTAATTATTCTTGTTGGAATTTCTGCACACCTATTGAAATTTCAGGAATCATGAAAAGGAAATAGATAAAGAAAAAGCCACACCATAGGTTATGGAAGAAGCAGGTAGGAAATATTTGAAAGTAGTTCTCTCTGTTAGAATATTGTTAAACATCTGGATATCTTTTTGAGATAACCTCCCAAGTATACAGATGTGAAAAAAATATTTCAATGGAGGGATTCCCTTCATCATAAGACTAAAGAAAAATCAACTTTTGGCATTTCAGGAAATTAAGCAATTTAGGTAAAAACATGAACAGATATAAATGTAAATAATATCTGACAACATTTTTAGAGAAACTAATATTAAGGTATTTGATAAATTTCTACTAATGTGTCTAGTTAAATTGTTCCTCTCTTTTGGCAATTGAGTCCTTTTTCTCATTTAACTCAAAGCATTGTATTGCCTTCTTGACTTTTTTAATGCCTCATACTGTAATTATTTGATTCCCAAGCACTGAAAGAGTATTAACAGAGGGTCGAGAATGTCACTTTCAAGTGTTTGAAAGTCATTAACATTTGTGACATTTCAGATTAAGAAAAAAATATTTTACACCAAATTAACTCTTCTAAAATCACATAAACTCTGTGTGTGTGTGTGTGTGTGTGTGTGTGATTTTTAATTTTTCACATTGTTTCTAATATTTCCCCTCTTCAGGCCAGGAATGTATTATGCTATTATTGAATCCTCAGTTCACCTCGGCTCATTTTTTTTTCTTTTTCCTTTCCTTTCCACTCCTTTTAAAAATTTAAGGTGCAATTTAATTCTAAATCACAGTGGAATAAGTTGATGGAAATTATTTGAGATCAGATAACCAAATCCTTTTAAAAATAGTTAACATGAACCAAGAATATTCAAATATGCAACATAAATTTCTAGGAAAAATATCATTTCCATCAAGTATAGCACTTTTGATATAGTGAGTGTCAGGGGAAGTTTTAGTAGTTTTGGTCATTTCTAGGTACATGATTAATATGGTGACTTAGTTCAGGACACGAAAAAGACGATTTACTGGCTGACAAAATGTCGAGTTATGTATTTACATTTCCTCAATATGAAAAGCAGCCGTAACACTTAGGGTTTTAGTTTCTAGTGTCTCAATGTGGTGTATTTTACATAAAAATATTTTAAATTTCCAATTATTTGTGATAACATGCTGCATTCCCTTATGAACAAGTTTAATGACTTTTAGCAAAACTTCATCACCTAAATGTTATTTAAAATACAGACTTGTGTGTTAATTTGGATGTGGTTTAGTCCTTTATTTAATTATTTAAGGGATATTTGCAAACCCGTATTAACAGTTTACTTCCTTCCAAAAACCCCTAAAAGCACACTTATTTTGAATGAGTACATGAGAAAAACACATTAATGTTGAAAGTAATAATTAAGCTGCCTTTATTCTATCTACAAGCTCAGCCTCATTATAAATAAAGACAAACAAGTGCAACATAAAGAACATTTATTCCTTTTTAATGGACTTTTAAGTCAGTTTCTCAAATTGTTGATGAATGTAATAAAATTAAATTAAATTAAAAGAAATGTCAAGAAGAAGAAAACAAATTTAAAAATTAACAAAGCCCACAATAAATTTGCAATTACATGTCCATTAGGGTTTTAAAGGGGGTTAATCTTGGCAAAAAGAAAAAAAAAATCAACCCTATTGTAGTTTCAGCAGGAACAATTATTATCATTGCAAATTACTTAAACTATTAAGCTGAGAATAATTCAGAAATATCATTAGCAGTCAAATTACTGAAAAAACTTGTTTTCTTTCCCCCTTTGTTTAATTTAATCTTAATGTCTGCTTATTCTCATACAAGCAGAAAATGCTGATAAATAATTCCAGAGCATGCCTAAACATCTCCCTTCACAGCTAGCTTCTAATTTGATCTCTGGAGACCCTTCTCAGTAGCTGAATAAAATATTTTCATTTATTCTAGGAGAGCTTCCACCACCATACGTTTCTAATCTCGAGCTGCTGGGTAATGCCTCTAGATGAGGTCCTCAGCAAATCATTAAACTTGTTCAATAACAACGTTACAAAACACAGGAGATTTGCTGTTAGTGAAACAAAGAAGTTTTTCAAACAGGGGGAAAAGGAACTTTAAGAAGCCAACTTGAGTTTCTAGGGCAAGTTTGAGAAATTACTTAACATTTTAAACTTTCTAACAGTCGCAGTACAAGGAGACTGGATTCACAGGGGCCGAATGTTTCATGAGAACCCTGTTTTCTTGTTAAAGTATCAGAACTCTCTGATATCCTTTGCTGACAGAATGTAGCCTCAGTCCAGGTCTAAGCATCCAGGGTTATGTGCCTGGTCTCAGAATGTGTGCAGGACCTCCGCTCTGGAAATATGTGAAATGCTATCAACTTGTTTGCTTTTAATAAAAAGAAATATTCTGATGATCAGATAATGAAAATTACTTTACCCATCTGTCTTGATCCATCAAGATGCAATTTGATGAAATGAAATGAAAAGACTTGTTAAAGTTAATTTTTTGTTCTAGGCAAGAAATTCATGATAAGGACAGATAATTTACACCATGAAAGACACATTATTAATTAAGAAGATATGTTAGTAAAAGGAAACAACGTTTTAATAGATTAAGGTACCAGATTTCACATGACGATGGGATGGAACTAGACTGCTTGGCTGGAGCAGAAGCTGGGAATGTCTAGTGGGCTGAAATCCCAGGAGCCAGGAGGAGGGACTATATCCACCGGCAGCTCATGAGTTTTGATGTGTTGTTGGATTATTATATATTTATATTTAAAAGAAAACCCTACTCTGTAAGCAGTTTTTTTAAGCTTGCTGTTCCATGGCAAAGTTTTCTTGTAGAGGGAGGTAAGAATAAACAAGAATATATAAATAGAAATAGAGTGGTAATTCCTATAATTTTTTAACTTATGCACCCAGAGTTCTAAGAATATGATTTTTTTTTCTTTTTGCCTTCCTTTTTTCCTTTTTTACTTTTTTATGATACTGGGAGTTGAACCCAAGGTCTCATTCACATGCTAGTCAAGCTATATCCCAGGCCCTTTTTAAAATTTTCTTTTGAGACAGAGTCTCCGCTAAATTGTTCAGACTGTCACATAGAACTTGAGATTTTCTCACCTCAGCCTTCCCAGTCACTGGGATTACAGGTGTGCACCCCACCAACCCAAGCATGATATTTCTGTTAAAATAGTTCCTTTCTTGACCAAAAAAAAAAAAAAAGAAAAAGTGTTTTACTTAATCTTACCATTTTCATTTTAATGTTCACAGATTTCCTCTGCTATGAGAATGCTCTGTGCCCTTGAACTGGTGAGTAAACTACCTGGTCTCTTCCTTTACAAACTCTCTCATCACCATCATCTTAACTTTATTCTCCCCTAACAACTTCCTTACTTTCCTTCTTCACATGGAACAGAACTTCTAGAAGATGTTAAAACAGTAGAGAGAACGAGGCACAGGGAAGGGATCCCCTTATATTTGAATGACTGTGCTTCACCTTGGCAGTACTTAATTTAGGAAGTCAACAGGGATGAACTCTCTTTTCATGCACATGCTCTGAGATAATCTGGCGAGACAGCATTTAGAGCTATAGTTAAACCTAAAAATAAATGTTGTGTTTACTGAGTACTGAAAGAAAAAAAAAAAACGTATTTAGACCTAAAATGAGGAGGCATATGTGAAAGGGAATAGAAAATTTGCACTTCACGTTCAACAAATTTAATTACAGATTCTACCTTGTTCTTTTATAATCTTTAGCAGTATTAGTCTGGATTACTATTTGGAGATATATATATACATATTATATATAATTATATATATTATATAATATATAGTTCCTTCCTTCCTTCCATCTTTCCTCCTCCTCCTCCTCCTCCTTCTCTCTCTTGTAGTGGTTGAGATGTTTACATTTATTTCGATACAAAGGATCATGGGGAACTAGAGGAAGTTCTGGCTCTACTAGGGTTCGAGGAAGCACAGGCAACTGTGGCTTCAGCACGGAGATAAGAAGTGTAAATATCCTGGAGTCTCCTGATCACAGTTGGGAATTAGGGATGTGTGTTTTGGACCCATCTGTCTGGTTTAAGTGTAAAGCTATAGACTAATAACTATGTAATCTTGGGCAAATGACTTAGTCTTCCTTTATCTTAGTTTCCTCATGTGGAAAATAATGAGCACAACTATTAATAATGTATCTAGTCTCAGTTAGTATTTGAATTAATTGAGAAAAAACACAAAAATATTTCTGTAGTATCTAAAACACAGTAAATAAACAATATCGGTCTATTATTATTAGCACAAGTATAGCATGAGGGCCCAGGCAGGATTAGATGATGTTTATTTAGTTTCTTTGTCACAAAAATATTTTTGCCATTTGAATACTGAAATGGTCAATCATCTATCATTAAAATCAGTTGTTTTCATACTTGTTAGACTAGATTTCATTGTACAGAAAGACTTTTGAAAAAGATGATATAAATGAAAACCATAGGTCTTTGGAGGATCTGCTCTGGAATTGCACTGATGTGATTGTGAATTACAGTTCCACCACTTACCTGGCAGTGTTGTGCAGTGGTTGGGTCATTGGCACTCTTTCTCCAGTGCCTGTTTGGAATGTCTCTGTAAAGTGGAAATAACAATCCTTGCTTCATAACCCTGGAACAAAGTTAAATGAGTTAGCATTTGCAAAAAGCTTAGGACAGTGTCAAGCACAAAGTAGTGTTATATGTTTCCCTTACTAAAAAAATAAATTAAAATCTCTTCCAGTGTGATATTAAGCCTTTATGAATCTCATTTTTCTATATTTTAATATTACAATTTCTGCCTCATAGATTTATTGAGAGGACAAAATGAAATAAAGCATACACAGTACTTGGCATATAGGGAAGTCTCATTAGAAAAAGGATATCATGATATTTAATTTTCCTAATTCTTGAGCATGATTTTTTTTTAACCACTGCTCAAGACAAATTATATGAAGATAATTCATTAAAACTTTCCTTTGTTAATGAACTAGCCTTTTCAGGGAATGTCTTCTCCCTCTTGACTATGGCTTGTCCATCCTTATTGTTCTAGTTTCATTTCCATTCCTTCAAGTTCACAGAAGACTAATAGCATATTCCTTCTTTAATGGACTGATCTAGGAACTGCACCCACATATTGGTGATTATCAATACTGACTCCTAATAAGACACAGTACTACATGGGAAAGGACTTATGCCATACCATCAGAAAACCAAGTTTTAAGTCATGAGATTGTACGTGAACCACCTCCTCGGGGAAGATCCATCATCTCTGCAAAGCTTAGTTTCTTCAGACAAAAAGACCTACATTCTATGTTATTCATGGAAATCATCAATCCAGTATTCTTGTCTCAAGGAGATAGCAGATTGGTTTGACTCAAGATGACAGCAATGTCCAAAGGAATTCTATATCAGCACGTGGGACTGATATAGAAGGTCAAAGTAGGTGAAAAATATGATAGCACCATGTTTTGTGCATTTGAGTTTATGACTTGCTTAAAAGCAATATTCAGTACTCTTTTTCTCCAACTGGAAAACTGTTACTTTGTAAAGTTAAGACTTTCTGTAGAATCCCTCAGCTGATTGCCATTTATTGCTCTTTTTACTTCACCTTGCCACTTCATAATAATCAACAGGCAATCCAATATGGTAATAAAGAACCAATGGTATCTCATTATTTTGATTGGGGTATAACAGGAAAAATGCTGGGAATTACATTTATTCTAGCATAAGCTAAGTAAATCCTTTTGTTCTAAGTTGCTTCATTCATGTGTCGTGTTGATCTTTAGCAATAGAAGACTACCACATTGATTTATTTTACTCAAGGACACAGTTCTGGACATCATAAACAAGATCTATTTCTTTAAACATTACCCTTTAATCCCATCTGATCTCTCTAATAAAGGTTTGCCTGCTTTCCCTTCTTTCACAGAACTGGGATTTTATTTTACGATCTTTCTACTAGCCTGCCTGTCAGCAATTCATATTCACTAATTTCTAAGCATGATAGCAATATATTTAGAATGATCTTTATAATTTTTTCCTTTGTGTTAGTCTGGAGTTATAGATCTTTGCCTCCCCCAACCCCCAGTTTATTCCATAATTTCAGATTTTCAAGACATTTCCTACGGTAAGATTGTACAATGACATATTGCAGTGTATCACCTAGTTTCGATAATAGTGATTACAGTTTATTTTTAATTTAATTATTACTCTTAGTGTCATGGGTGACATTTACCAGGGCTAAATGTCATTAAGAATGATAGTCTCCTACCACGCAAGCAAATCCAAGCTATCCAAGTCTCCCTTTCATTTCTTTCTCATAATGACACTTTTTCTTCCTTCTCCATTTGTATCATTTATGTCTCTCAATTCTGATGAAAGATTATAAATGAAAGTCCATTGAGCTTTGCATATTGACATTTAAAACATTTCCCTATACTTGTCCTGAGAAATTTTACCATATTCAGAGAGATATTAAGGATATTTTTGCCATATAGGGCTTATCAGAACCCTTATTATGCTCATGGTCATTGTGACTCCTTTAGCACTGCTGAGTGGATGGTCTCCCCAGCATTGATTTCTGCTTTTCTTTTTCCCACTGGAAACATCACAGGGGATCAAAGATACATGAAATTCACTCTGAGAAATATGATTTACCTAAATAAATAAATAAATAAATATTTCCTTTAAGATGAACTTCGAGAAGAGAGTAAGCACAGATAAAAAGAAAGTTGAAAGCTGGGCATGGTGGCACACACCTGTAATCCCAGCAGCTGGGGAGGCTGAGGCAGGAGGATCATGAGTTCAAAGCCAGCCTCAGCAACTTAGCAAAGTGCTAAGCAATTCAGTGAGACCCTGTCTCTAAATAAAATACAAAATAGGGCTGGGGATGTGGCTCAGTGGTCAAGTGCCCCTGAGTTCAATCCCTAGTACCAAAAAAAGAAACTCCAAGAAAGTTGACTGAAAAATAGTAATACATTTTACATTTTATTTGATTATTTAAGATTTTATATTTCTTTTATTTATTAATGGAACAAATTAGAACATTTTTGTGTGGTGCTGAGGATCGAACTCAGGGCCTTGCACATGCTAGGCGAATACTCTACCACTAGGCCCCAGCCCTGACCCCTTGATAGTTATTTTCTTGACCTTGTCTTTAGGTCTAATTATCCCTTTGTTTAAATTAAGAAAAATTTAAAAAATAAAAAACATCAGTAAAATTACCAATGCTGTAATTGGAAGCCACGTCTCTGCCTCATGCACCTCCTAGGCTTTCACTATGTCTGAGACTGGTAGCTGCTCTGCTTCATTTTTCTCTAGAGATTTGGGAGGATCCTTTCATAAAATATAGTCAGAAGTTCATGTAAAAAAAAAAAAAACTAAGGTTGTAAAAATAAGTCATAGTATATTAGGGGTGGTGAAGGAGACCTGGCTGTAACAATTATGTCAGCAAAACTTTCCTTTCCTATTGAGAATCATGAGATGAGACAGACAGGTACAGATATGGGGCAGGGGTAGGGGTGGAGAAGAGAAAGAAAAGAAGGAGATGAAAATGGAGGGATTCTGTTGGTTTTTCAAGCTTGTGACCTGAGTTTGGCATTCTATCATTTGTTTTCCTTTGAAGAAGATTTTTTTTTTTTGTTTTAAATTAATTATCTGTCTAGAGATAGCCACATGATTACTACTGAGATCTCACTCTGAATGAGGACATAAAGATATTTAGTCTTTGCTCAGTGTACTCTATAATTTGACTATGAAAGGGAAAATTAATAGAAAATATATGAAATACATAATTAAATAATAGATAAATGTTACTCTTTATAATGTCTATATTCATTAGCCAATTTTTATTTGCTGACATTGGCATTTTTACCTTTTAATTGGTGACTTTAGCACTTTAGCTTTCTTACAATATTTTAATATAAAATAATATCTCTATTAGAGTTTTTTTGGGAATTCCAACTAACTATTATGAGTAGTTATTTACACAGGAATCAAAGTACCTCAAAAGTTAACAGTGTCACCTAAATATAACTGGAATGCAAGTTCTCTTAAACCACCTCTCTTATTCTGCCTGCTAGGTTATTTAACACTTTCCAATAGCTCTGTAAAGCAAATGAAGCAGTGTTCCCAGACACTGAGGTATGCAGAATTCTGAGATGATACCCCAGATTCTGACTTCTGCTATACATGTCCTAGATATTCCCCTCCCCTCTGTATGGATAGGACTATGACTATGATGAATTTCACTCTTTTGCCCAGGTTTTGATGTGTGACAAAAGCAAAGTCGTTTTGCAGGTGGGATTGAGACCCCAATCAATTGACTTTCGTTTATCTAAAAGGAGATTATTCTGAGCCAGTCTGGCCTCTCAGGAAAGCCCTTGAAAGGACTGGGCCTTGGTAATAGGAAAGATTTTCCTGCTGGCTTTGAAGAAGCAAGGAGTCTTGTCGGGAACTTCTGATAGAGGTGGCCAGGTGACAAGGGACCAAGTTGACAGCTGTGCCTGGCCAAGAGCTATCAGGAAAACAGTGAACTTAGTCTTACACCCACAAGAAAATTCTGCCAGCACTCAATGAGCTTGGAACCAGATCTTTTCCTTCTGGAGCTTCCAGATGAGAACCCAGCTGGCTAAAGACTCGATTTCTCCTTTGTAAGACATTGAACAAATGGCCAGCTAACCTGTGCCAGACTCTTGACCCATGAAACTTGTAAGATAAGAAGTATATGCTGTTCTAATTTAATGAACTCTGGTGCTTTGTTATACAGCAACAGAAAACTGATACAGCTAAGGAGCACTAGCAGCAAGATACATGTGAGAAATGCCACATACATTTACTCCCAAGTTGTTTGATGCTCTCTGTACTTATTTATATAAATCAATGAAATATGAGAGAATAAATGAGATAATGGTTATTGTTTACATTAAAATGTACAGACTATTTTAGACAAAACTTTGATTTTTAGGAAAGGTGATTTTAAGTAAAAATACAAAACTAAACTAAACAACAACAACAAAAAAAAACCTTTGAGGTAATGTGTAGGTTAAAAGACAATTTTGTCAAATTGTGACAGAGGAGCCAGCTCTAAAAATTAGGGTGGGGAGAAAATCCCCCAAATCTAGAAGGAATTTGTAATGTGATTGACTTTCACAAATCTCTCATGTGTCTTTCTATATCTATAAAAATATAGGTAAAACTGAATACAAACATATATAAAGATATATCTTTTAAAGTCTCTGCATTTCAATTGTATTTGGCTAGATATGTGACTATAAGGGAGAATCAATCTTTGTCAAAGCACTTTCCATATTTAAAGAAATACAGGTAAATAATATATGTTGAGTTGGAAACTAGAGTTCTAGGTCTAGTACGTACTTAATCTTCTGAGCCTGAATAGCACACTTCAACAGAGCTTAGAAGTTTTGCAGCACTTGTTAACTGAAAATATATTAAGACGTCTTTTAAAGTTTTTTACATATTGAGTAGTCACATGCAAAATCACATCATCATCCCTCCTTCTCCTTCTCCTTCACATTCAGTTATACTTTGTTGAGAGAGAAAAAAATAACTGCTTTTATATAACCAAAAAATCTATCCTAATTTCACCCAAAAGACTATTAAAATATAAGAATTTTTACTCATCATTTGCACAGAGTGTAAGATCTAACACACACACACACACACACACACACCCCTACCTACCTTACCTGCCTAGCTTCGTATAGATAAATGCTATGTGAAATGTCACAGACACATACACACAAGCCCATCATTAAATAAATTTGCGTATTCTGAATTTGAAGTTATCTTTAAATCCTATTTACAACCACAATTAGGAAAGACAGGAAAATTCCAGAAAGCATCAATTCTTAAAACTCTATGGATTATACATAATAAGTAAAGAACTTTACACTATAATGATTGATCCAAGTGTGGTTTGTGGTTGAGCAACATCCCAACCTCCTGGGAACACACTAGAAATACAAGTTCCTAGGCCCACTTTAGACCTAATGAATCAGAAACTCCCAGGGTGAGACCTTATGATCTGTATAGTATCAAGTTTTGCAGATGATTGTGATGCACCATGAAGCTCGATTACATCTACACCTAATCAATCCTCAAAATTACACTGTAGGTTGGGCCTCAAAATTACACTGTAGTTTGGGTGTTATTGCTATTGGCTCTATTTTATATGAGAACACGAAGCAATGTTATGTAGGTACAACTGTAAGTGTCCAGTTAGGAAAAAAAAAAGATCTATGAGTGTGTGGGAAAAATAAAGAAATGAATATAGAAAACTGATTACATAAATCATGTGAGCGCTGAAATTCATCTCCAACTCTAGGGGTACAAGTGAGATAGTCCCTTTGTCTGCCTCTGGGGCCACTTGGAGAAGACAGACCACAGGCAGTCTACACTGTGAGTGCCCAAAGAGTGAGCAGCTGACAATGACAGTTTTGAGGCAATAGGACCTTGCAATGGCTCTGCAAGAAACAGAGATCAGGGGAGAAATACCATGTTTTTCTTCTCATTCTGTTCTTTAGCCTTCAGCAGTTCCTCCCACTGGCTGCACCTGCCCAGAAGCCAGAGGAGCCAGGAAAATAAACTACTCTGCAATTTAAACAAACAAACAAACAAACAACACACACAGAGTAAGAGCAGTGTAGAAAGAGTCTGAGAATAGGCAAATATTTACAAAAATGATCAACTCTGTTTTCCAAAGTTAGTTAGTAGATGGTAGGGATAGCTGGACCTTAAACGAGGCAGTTTCTTTGCCTGATTCTGGCTCTCCACCACTCACTGTGAAAACAGCAAATATTACAAATGCAGCTGTAACTGAAAATATTACAGAAAAAAATCATGGAAAGGACATATTACATAGGTCAAGTATTGAGATCTGGTTGGCATTTAGAAACTAACCAATGGTTTTCACTAGTTAAAATTTGAATTTTAGATTTCCCTTGTCCAGTCATCTTGAGCTGTTTATAAAGATGTAGGTTATAAAGATGTATGTTAGAGAGTATCACTCTGGTGACTGTTAACAAACAAGAAGTTACCAGTCCTTGACTGGTGGATGAAATGTGATGATGACCAAGGACATGGTCACTAAGATCTATATTTCTCACACTTTGATTGATGTGATGTCTATAGGAACATTTGTGGGTGTTAATTCTGATGAATGTGTGTTGTGCTGTTAGCATACCTTTTAATTGTTAAGCTAATTGGCCTTGATCTTCCTGAATTACTTTGTAAAGAGTAATTATCTGAGACCATGTTGTAGCAGTTTGGTCCTGCAGGAGAATTGTTTTGTGAAGCACTTAAAATAAACCTGGCTTGTTGAGCTATTGTTTTTACCCATTCCTCTTGCTCTCTTTAAATTTAGAGAGAAATCTCAGAGGTAAACCACAGGAAGACTCACACAGGAAAATTCCCTGAGGTCAAAGCTAGTATCTGTGCCAAGTTGGAGACTCTAGGCATATGACAGCTCTTTGGGAGTAACTTTTTACAGTGCCTGCCAAATGGGAATTTGAGATAAGCAAGGCGAACATTGGGCCTCTCACAACTTTACTTGTGAAGGTGAAAAATGAAGATGCTTCTAATTAGCAAAAATGGTTTGTAACAACAGTTCGAATTCCAAATCCTGTGGTTGGTAAAGCATACATATGGAAGTATAGTTAAATTCAGTTGCCAAAATTTACAATCCATTTCCTTTCTGCAATATTTGAATCCATATGGGTATTAGGGAGATCCAATTATTGTCAAAGCGGCTTCCATATTTATAGGACAAGATAGTTAAGCTTGGGCACCTTTTAAAGAAGGGTTCAGGTTTAGTTTCAAAGTCTATAATCCACTTAGTTAAGGCAGAATAGTAATAGGGGACTTCTTCAAGGTGAGTTTTTTCTTTCTTGAAATATGATGAAAATTATATTTTAGAATATTTTAGAGCAACTTAAGAAAAAAGTAGCTACTTCAGAGGAAAGAAATTTAAACATTACTTTTAAATTTAGTAATACTTTTATCAAAAGAAAAAAAATATCCAGAAAAAAAATAGAGATTTGCATTTTTTCCTCTGGTATTAGAATAACATAACATATGGGTTTGTACAAGAATATAGCTAGCCAAATTTAATTTGTGAATGTCCTTATAGGTAAAGGTGTAAACTATGAATCTCAATTGTTATTAATGTAAATTCACACGCTTTTATATATACAAGAGTGGGGTAAAAAGAAACAGTGTTTTAGAAAAAAGTATCAATATACCTTAATTTTTTTAGAGTTTTAATGATATATATTTTAACTTTGCAGTGTTTCATTATCTACTTTCAATACAACATATTGTTCATTAAAAGACAAGATACTTGACAATAGGTGAATACTACTACAGCCATTTTATATGGTTCTGCATGCATATCAGCAAACATAACACATAAACATATTTATATTAAATTTTTTCATTTTAAATATTTCAATCTTTTTGAATTTATAGTAGCCTCCACAGTTTAGAATAAGCAAAAACAGTTTGCACCCATTTTAAAATTCAATTAGAAATTTACATTTGTTATATTTGTAGAGATTTATATTTCCTTAATAATACCCAATTACTAATGCATGATATGACTACAAAGGAAGCCATAAACAATTATGACTTTAAGGCCTTAATAAAATCTCATTGGCCACTTTCAGTATAAAACAATAAATACTAGCTATGGTGTGTGTACTTGTTTATATGAGGTTGGAATAGAAGATGTACTAAGATAACCCTCAAAAAGTGTTTCTAAACTTTTATTATGATCTTTTCTAGTCCATCAATCATCATATTATTTGGGCCAAATCAGAGGTTTTTAAATTCATGGCCTTATTTAATATGCATGTTGAATGGAAAACTCATGGTGATTTAAAAATTAAATTAATTAATTTCTCTGGAGAGCAGATTCAGAGTTAAAACTTGGAGTGCAGAAGTTTGTTAGTGTATGTTCTTAGCAACCTACATGGGTTTGTATGTCCATCTCCAGGTGATCAAGGAAAGAAAGCACAACTGGGCAGAGAGAGAAGCTAGGCTGCTGTACAGTCTCAACAGAGGCTTAGCTGAATTCCTGCTAAAATCCTAAGCTAAGATGACCACACACTGGGGCAATGGCAATAAACCTTTATCTGATCACAGTGATTAGTCATTGGATCTTCTTCCTTGGAAAGAAGGCATCCCCCTTAGATGAGGCAATTGTCTTTAGAAAATATAATTTCAAAAGCATACAGCTGAGAGTAGTCTGCCTGCAAACACTAGAGGCAACCAGCGGAGGCATGGGAGAGAGCACCCATCGGGAATTTGTGATGGGGAATCTGGTGTCACCTCAGAGTAGCATCATGGTATTCTCAAAGCTTCCTGAGGATTTGTCGATGAATTGTGAAAATGTTAGAAGCTAATCTATAATTCATTCACTTGCTTATTCATTCACCAAATATTTATTGAATATATTTTTCAGTCCTTAACTCAGTACTTGGCACATAGGAAGAACTCAATAAATACTTATTGCATAAGTGCATAAATATGTAATGATCACTTGGAAGGAGCAAAGGCATTTGGGCTGATACTTGCTCAAACATATATTAAGTGCTGCTTTTTCTTCATTACTAAAAGTTTGTTTAAGAAGTGATCTTGATCAATTTTGATTATTCCCATTCATGTCACTTCATTTTATTCTGAACTTTTTGAAGATAGTAACCTTCTTTTTGTCTTTATAACCACAGAATCTTGCACAAATTTTTGCTTAGAGGAAACTTTTTTTTTTTCCATTTAGTGAAACAGGTTTATGATAGTCTTTAAATGTTGGGTCAGTAGATGTGAGTTTTATTTTACAGTGATGTGATTGACATTTGAAATTAATATATGGACTAGTAGGATAGCTTAGTAGTAGAGCATGTGCTTAGCATGTGCAAGGTCCTGGATTCAATCCCAAGAACAAAATATAAATAGACAAATTAGCTAAATGAAAATATTAAGAGTTTGAAAGCATGGGAAGCAGAAGGAAAGATGGATGCAAGATCAAAGATAAAGAGGCCATTGGTGCAATACTGTATGAATTTAGACAGGAATGGAAAGTTTTAATTAAGACAATGAAAGGGGAATGAGGTAAAACATTTTGAGTTGCTTAGTGAGAAAAGAATGAATGTGTGTCAGGGAGGTGGGTCGGGAGAACTTTTCCCATGTTCATGGGAAAGAGGGAAGAATTTGGCACTGGGTTCAGAGAAAACACCCCAAATTTATGTATAAGTACTGAATTATCATTATTTGGGTTAGAAATTATAACTTCCTGCCTTACTCTGTTGATCTACTGATTCTTCTCCATCTAATAACTGAATAGAACATCTCAGGTCAGGTCTTCTATTAAGAAAGAACTTAAAAGACCAAGAAGAGGGATGGCTGGGTCAAATCAAGGTTTCATTTCCAATTTTCCAAGAAATCACCATACTGCGTTTCATATTGGCTACACTAATTTGCAGTCCCACCAACAGTGTATGAGTGTACCTTTTTCCCCGCATCCTCGCCAACATTTATTGCTGTTTGTCTTCATAATAGCTGCCATTCTGACTGGAGTGAGATGGTGTCTTAGAGTAGTTTTGGTTTGCATTTCTCTAATTGCTAGAGATGGTGAACATTTTTTCATATATTTGTTGATTGATTGTATACCTCATCTTCTGAGAAGTGTCTCTTCAGGTCCTTGGCCCATTTATTGATTGGGTCATTTGCTTTTTTTTGGTGCTTAGCTTTTTGAGTTCTTATATACCCTAGAGACTAGTGCTCTATCTGACGTGTGAGGGATAAAGATTTGCTCCCAAGATGTAGGCTCTCTATTTACCTCACAGATTGTTTCTTTTGCTGAGAAGAAACTATTTAGTTTGAGTCCATCCCATTTATTGATTCTTGATTTTAATTCTTGCCCCACAAGAATCTTATTAAGGAAGTGGGGGTCTAATCCCACATGATGGAGATTAGGGCCTACTTTTTCTTCCATTAGACACAGCACACTACGCAAACAAAGCTACACCAATGTTTATAGCAGCACAATTTACAATATGAGTGAACATTTTTTCCCCACATTCTTGGCACTTATTTTTGTAAACTGTGGAAACAACCAAGATGCCCTTCAATAGATGAACAGATAAAAAAATGTGTCATATATACACAATAGAATATTACTCCGCAATAAGAAAGAATAAAATCATGGCATTTGTAGGTAAATTGTTAGAGTTGGAGAAGAAAACACTAAGTGAAGTTAGCCAATCCCCAAAACCCAAATGCCAAATGTTTTCTTTGATATAAGGAGGCTGATTCATAGTGGGTTAGGGAGAGGGAGTATGGGAGGAATAGATGAACTCTAGATAGGACAGAGGGATGGGAGGGAAAAGGAGAGGGCATGGGGTCATATATGATAGTAGAATGTGATAATTATTATTATCCAAAGTACATGTATGAAAACACAAATTGGTGTGAATATACTTTGTATACAACCAAAGATATGAAAAAAAAAAAAGAACTTAGAAAATTATCAAGTACCTTGTAAAGATCTGGAGCATATTTCTGACAAAAAAAAAAAAAAGGAATTAAAAATTCTTCAACTTTTTTTTCCCTCAGAATTTCTTAAAAGTCAAGAGTCAATACCTTAGTGCCTTTGTTTCATAAGGCATATTATTTCAGATTGATGTGATTAACCTCCTATACAAACAAATTAGATTATTTAGCTATCCTCACATCTTCTGCCTCTGTCTCCTTTCTTTTTTTCTCCTTTCATTTCCCCAGCCATCTTTCCTTTTTTATTTACTTTGCCCCTGCCTTCACAAACAAGAAACTTGAAGTTTAATGTTCGTCTTTCCCTTTCTGTTAAATGTGTAAATAACATCATATTCTAAGGCAGGTGAACCAATGATGACCTGACTAGTTGAAGATTTATTTAAATAACCACAAGCAATGCTTAGCAAAGTGTATTCACTGATACATAATGAATCTGAGAATATGATGCATAATAATATTAAAAATAATAATAAAGCAATAGTAATGTTTTAGTTAGCTTTCTATCACTGTGATTGAAAAGCCTGACAGGAACTTCCTAGAGGAGGAAAAGATTTTCCCAAAAATTTCAGAGATTTAGTTAATGGTTGGCTTACTCCATAGCTGAGGGTTTGAGATGAGGTAGGAAATTATGGGTGAAGGAAATGACAGAGAAAAGCAGCTCAGGACATGAAAACCAGGAAGCAGCACCGCTAACCAGGAACAATATAAACCCTAAAGGCACACACAGTGACCCACTTCTAGCCATATAGTACCTGCCTTCAGTTACTACCAAGTTAATCCATATCAGTGAATGAATCCACTGATTATGTAATAGCTCTCATAATCTGATCATTTGACTTCTGAACATTCTTGGATTGTTTCACACATTAGCTTTTGAGAAACATCGTATCTAAACCATAACAAATAATAATAGTAATAATAATAATAAGGAGAAAAAAGAAGAAGGAGGAAGAGATGAAGAGAAGGAGGTGAAGGAGGACAAGCAGGAGGAGGAGGAGGAAGAGGAGGAGGAGGAGGAGGAAGAGGAGGAGGAGGGGAAGGAGAAGGAAGAACTCAAATTTAACTTTCTGTTTAATTCAAACCTTCAGTTTTGGTATGCTAACTGTTGTAGTACCCTTGTTATGCATACGTATTATTGATATACTTTTTCTTTATTTAGACTTTATTTCTACTAGTAGATATAAAGCTACTTATGGAACATGAGTTTAGAGAAAACTATGGTGTTCACTGCTTTCAACCAACTGATTCTTATATGAAAATATGATTGTAAATAAAACATCCAATTTTATATATATCACATGTAACATATATAATTATTATGCTTTCTCAGTAGTAATTATTTGGCTAAAAGTGATTTCCTAAAATGTTTATAAATTATCAAGCAGAGACTGAAATTTTGGCTCACATGTTATGCCATATGTGATGATATAGTCATGTAGTGAAGTGAAAAAAAATGAAAAGAAAACACAAAAAATAAGGTAGCACTTCAGGCTAGTTTGTTTGTGTATATTATGAGCTACCGCTGGTGTGTAATAGACACAGTGTCTCAGTCCAAGCCTTTGATTGGCACTGGGGTAACCCAGAAGAGCTAATAGGTGAGTTGAACATCCATGTTATCTGACCCAAACTCCACTTTACAGTTTAGTATAATAATTAGCTGGATCCTTGAAGGATAATTTAAAAATACTGTTTCATATTTATTGCTGTAAATTTTAACAGCAATGTTAACATTGTAAATGTTGTTATTGTTGACCCGAATAACTTTCTAGTTTGTTGTCTACCCATGGCTACGTGGCTATATTTGAGCAAATTTGTGGGTGAACTAATTTTTTTCCTTGATTATTTTAATTAGCCTTTATTTCTTTTTATTTAGTTATTTGTTTATTTATTTTTATATTTTGCTGCTTAGGATCAAATAAGTGCATCAAAGATGCTAAGCAAGCACTCTACCACTGAGCTATATATCCCAGGATATTTTCTAAAGTGAAATTTCATAGATAGCAAAATGTTATTTTATGTAAACATCTCATCTCTTTAAAATCACGAAAGGAGAAGTTATATCATATTCAATCTGTCTGTTTTCATATTTGCCTTATATTTGTTTTAGTTTCAAAGAAGAATCTTAAGTGTAAGAATTCATACTATTAGCCAGGCAGTGGCACCTTGGTGCATGCCTGTAATCCCAGTTACTCAGAAGGCTAAGGCAGGAGTTTCATAAATTGGAGGCCACCCTGGACAACTTAGCAAGACTCCATTTCAAATAAATGAACGAATCAATAAATGTAAAAGGTTGGGGACATAGTTCAGTTGTAGAGTGGTCCTATGTTCAGTCCTCAGTACAACACAAACACACACACACACACACACACAGATGCACAAAAGAATTCACAGTACAACAATCATGTTTACTCAAGACTAAAATGTGAAAAAAAAGTCTAAAATTTTACATGAATCTTGCATTTTAAATAAAAAGCTGGCACATCCTGCTTAGCTACTTAATTTTAAATTATAAACTGATCAAATCACGTTATATCCAAATATAAATATATCATAATGAATCCCATTATTTTGCATAATGAAAATGCACCAATACATTTTTAAAATTTAAAAATTATGAAAGTCAACTACAGATTTGAAATTCACTGTGTTTCTGCATCTCCCTTTCCCATCCAAAGGCCACTAACAATTCAAACTTAATTCAAGCCCCACTTGAGCTTCCTTTCCCATTGTTTTGGCTTACATTTATTTAAAATATTTTATTGTAGTTATTTTACATAATTTATTTTGGCCCTTAAAAGTTATTACCCTAAAAAATAATAATGATAGTAAAGTATATTCGCAGGTTACCATGAAGCAAGAACTGCTTTAGTTGTTCTTATGTTAATGAAAAACTATATAATATCCCTCCAAGGTAAGAATTGTTGCTCTCCTTTTTTAGTTGAGGAAATTAAGTTTCAGAGAGCTAAGTGATTTGCCAAAACTCACACAATTAAGAAGTGCTAGAACCAGTACTCAACACTAGCTCTTGTTTTTCCATTTAAAATGATATAGAGTTACTTTAGATTAGGTAGAAGGGAATGAAGGGAGGGGAGGAGTTATAAGTATAGGAAGGATAGTATAATAAATCAGACATGATTACCCTATGTACATATATGACTATGTGACCAGTATGATTCTACATCATATACAACCAGAAGAATGAAAAATTATGCTCCATTTATGGATGATGTATCAAAGTGTATTCTACTGTCATGTATAACTAATTAGAACAAAAGAAAAATAAAAAGAAAATCCTAACAATTGAAGTGAGGAAGTGTAAAAAAACAAAAACAAAAAACAAACTTCTCATGTGTTTTCTGACCTAAGGAAATAGCCAAGCAGTATTTGAGAGATAAACTTACATTTTATGGTAAGAAATGGATATAATATTATGCTTACTTATGATAACCATTGCCCAATGTATGTCAATATAAATGATTTAAAAAGGAAAAAAAATATATAGCATATATTTTGTACTTCTTAATATATTATTAGTAGAAATATACTCAAGATTAAAAAGTTAGATATTAGTTTATGATTTCTTCCTGTTTTTTCCAGTGATAATTAGTTTGGAAATAGCTGTTTCAAATTTTCTTATGTGCTTTTAAAAGCTTTGCAATATATAACGAACTGAATTATCTCCACTTGTGGGGAAAAGTTCAGGTAAAAATATTGATGAACACAATAAATAATTCACATTTGTAGTCCATTTTGGATGTACATATAAGTAAATATATTTAATATTCTGGTGACTTACATTTGAAAATAAAGCTGGATGAAAACAACAAAATTTAGAGTGTAGGAAAGTCTTTTTCTTTTTTCTTATCTCTAGCAATTCAAGCCATGATGAAAATCAAGTCAAAGATCTTCATTGTTATTTGTGTGCAGCACCAGAATAGTGGCTCCATCTCCTGTGTAGGAGAATGGTTAAATGTTAAGAGAATGCTAGAGCAAGACTAGTGCTAATGAATATCTGTATTTGCATCTACTTCTTTGGCACTTTGTATAATTTCATTTCATACAGAGGGTCCCTAATGACTACTTTTGGCAACAGAATATAGCTGAAAGTGATACATGCTACTTCCACTATTGATCTCAAAACTTCTACAAGTTCTCTAGTCTTTCCTCGTGTTTAGGACTAGTGAATGGTATATCAGCTAGAAAGAAGAGAGTAGGTCCCTGAATGACTATGTGGAGCAAACACCCACTCTATCCTTAATCTTTGTTCACTGTTTACAATGGAGTGAGCAACTAATTTAATGCAAATTAGTAGATGTTTACTATCATAATTTCCACACCCTAATGAAAACTAAATACAAAGTTATAATAAATTGCTAGAGAGTAACAACAAGTAAATAAATAGCGTATTTAAAACACTAATTTTTAAACAAACAAAAGTGATATTTATTACAGAAAGATCAATGCTTATTGTCTGAAAATAATTATCATATACCTTAGTAGCTAAAGGAAATATATATAAATATATACATATAAATTTGATTTAAAGAAAAAATTAGACTAAGTAATCATTAAAACATTGTCTATGGGCTGGGGTTGTAATTCGAAGTAGAGTGTTTGCCTCACACATCTGAGGCACTGGATTTGATTTTCAGCACCACATAAAAATAAATAAATAAATAAGGTATGTGGCCATCTGCAATTAAAAATATTAAAACAAACTTTCCATTTTATCATTTCTATTTTATCCACTTAATAAATATTCCTTGAACATTTATGACAGGCAAGGGTCTAGACTACAAAAGTATGGCAGCAAGCTACTCAAGTGACAATCCCTACCCTCATGGAGTTTACCTTCTAGTAGAAAGAGGCCACCATCAGCAATTAACATAAAAATGAGCCAGTTACATATTATAAGTGAAAAAGTACTTTAGGAAAAAATGGTACAAAGTAGATGGGATTGAGTGTGGGAGGAGGAAGAGATGTACTTGTAGTGAGGAGGTCAGAGAAGTCTCCATTTGGTAAAAAATGAAGAAAGTGAGGAAGAGAGGACCAAATTTTGAATGGAGAAGAAACAAACATCCACTTTCAATAAAGCATTAATCTCTAGGATATATGAAGAACTCAAAAACCTTACACCAAAAAAAAAAAAAAAAAGCAATCAATAAATGGGCTAAGAAACTGAACAGACACTTCACAGAAGTAGAAATACAATTTATTAACAAATATAAGAAAAAGTGTTCATCATCTCTAGCAGTTAGAGAAATGCTAAGCAAAACTACTCTAAGATTTCATCTCACTCCTGTCAGAATGGCAAGCATCAAGAATACAGGCAACAATAAATATTGGTGAAGATGTGGTGAAAAAGGTACACTCATACATTGCTGGTGGGACTGCAAATTGATGCAACCACTATGGAAAGCAGTGTGGAGATTCCTCAGATAACTTGGAATGGAACCACCATTTGACCCAGCTATCCCACTCCTTGGTTTATACTCAAAGGACTTTAAATCAGCATACTATAGTAATGCACCCATAGCAATGTTTATAGCAGCTCAATTCACAATAGGTAGACTATGGAACCAATCTAGGTGTCCCTCAATAGATGAATGGATAAAGAAAATGTGGTATATATACTCAATGGAATATTACTCAGCTTTATAGAAGAGTGAAATTATGGCATTTGCCAGTAAATTGTTGGAGTTGGAAAATATCATGTTAAGCAAAATAAGCCAATCCCACAAAATCAAAGTCGGAATATTTTATCTAATACGTGGATGCTAATTCACAATAAGGTGATAAGCACTATGGAAGAATAGCATTATCTTAGATTAGGTAGAAGAAAGTGATGGGAAGGGAGGGGATATGGGGATAGGAAAGATAGTAGAATGAAATAGACATTATTACTGTATGTATATATGTGACTATATGACTAATATGATTCTACAACATGTATACTCAGAAAAATGAAATTGTGTCACATGTATGTGTGATGTCATGTACAACTAATTAAAACAAAAAATTTTAAAAAGAAATTTTAAGGTTTGAGAGGAAAACAGAACAATGTATTTATTTTACAGATGAGAAAACTGAGACCCAAAGTAAATTACTTTCTAAGATTTCACAACTTCCTATAGGTAAATGATGCTTTAGTCTGTGATCATTTCATTATCTAGCATATCTACTTCAAATTCAACTTTGTTAGGGCAAATTTTGTGTCCAAGAATATTTAACTCCTTTCCCAGATATGTAGAGAAGCTTTCTCTGACCACAGCACATAAAACAATAGCCAATTCTCTCATCCCTCCCTGCCCAGTCCTTTTCTGCTGTTTTTCTCTATACTTATCAATTGATATCTTATGTAGTTTTAATTTATTTGTTTATTGTTCAAATATTTTCTATAGAATTCACTTTACATGGTCAAGGACCTATTTAGGCACTTGTTACCATGGCTTACAACACATATTAAAATAATATGTATCCCTTCATTTTTTTTTAGTGTTTCCTCCCATGTTTGTTTTCTTATGAATGAGAGAGATTTTAGGAGAAGGTATACATTCTATTTGAGTTTCTGAAATTATGTCCTAATTTTCAAGTAATAATTCCATTAAAATTTTTTACACAATTATTTGACCTAATGTTCCTTCTTTTCTTTTGAAAACAGTCACTTCCTACTCTTCCTCGTCCCACCATTCAGCTTCTTTTGGAAACTGCTATCACCTTCCATCAAAATCCAGCAGTTTGGCTCAGGCAGTCAGTCACATTTGTACATTATACTTTTCCCCTAGCTCGTTGGTCAAGGAAGGACCAATGAAAGATTTATGTTGCACTAGTCTTTACAATTTTTTAAACTAGAAAAGAGTTATTTCTTTTTTATCAATGAACAAAACACTACTTGGAGCAAGATAGTCTCCAAATAATGAGGAAGATACTTTGAGACTGAGATGTGACAGGTCCCTTTGGGATTCAAGTCCTTGACACTAGTTATATCCATGTCCTTTCTGCAATTTGGCTCTCTATTAGTTCTTGTATTCTGGACTAAAAAAATTTCCTCTTGCCAAATTAGTTTGCTTTTGGTTTTATTATTAGCAGACACATGGCAAAAGATTAATACCATAACTATAGCGAATAACTATCAATGTAGTTATACTTCCTTGCTAATATCAATTCAGCATTTCTTTAATATGAATATACAGAAATACCTATAAAATAAAATAATCTACAGATAACTTTTTAAAGCTATTAGCACATCTAGAAAGGATGCTGACTTCATCAAAATACAGGGAAAACAAATGATTCTCAGAGGGAGGGGTCCTCACACCTCTGTGCTCCTGGTGAGGGTCAGGCACTTGTCACCATGGCTTACAACACATATTTGAACGAAGTTCCTAAAGAAGGGCTCAATTGGTAGAGATATAACCTTTTTATGAATCTGACCTTTGAAACCAGCATAGTGGGCAATAACCATTAACAGATCAAATATGAGAAATGTCAGGTGTGGAATAAGCCCTGACAGAAAATATTTCATCAGCCTAAGCCTTGAACAATCTCTGACAGGGCCTTGGAGGCCACACTGCCAGCACCTTTGCCCCTACTGCAGTGATAAGGATGATGGGTTGCTTCTTTTAGCACTGCCCTCTTTAGCTAAATGTTCAGCTAAAAGGAGATCAAATTGACTCGAGTACCCATAATTCTGAGAAAATTACCATTGTGAGGTGACCTAGTTTTTTCATTATTGCAAAAGAGAGGGAGTCCTCATAGAGAAATAAACTTAATATCTTTAAGTACTCACTTTTATATTTTTCTAAGCTATCTGTAGTATGTAATGGTATTGCATATTCTTTTAGCCAGAGGCAAATTCAGCCAACTTCCCCAAATCTCCTTTTCCATTTGTTAAGTACATCTCACAGCTTCAGGTTTAAGGTCACTGTGGAGCTGGTAACTGGAAAGCAGATAAAAATAGTTCTTGGTGTGGTATGCACAGAGTTACTATTCTAATACTAATTGTTGACCATGTTTTCACTTAAGTTTCTTTCTCTCTCTTACTCTTTTGTTCTTTTTATTTTGGATGCAGCTGCCAATTAGCCAATTTGGTTATAAAGTATCTACAATTAGCCTACTAAGACAATTTCAAAAATATGGCATTACATTTGCATAGACTTTATTACTGGCAGAGTCATTCCACTTACATAGGTTTATTTCCTGACATAGGGCTGGACCTACTAAAGATCTACTTGCTGCTGAAATAAGAAATCCCGTTAGTGACACACTCATGAATGTATTTAAGATGGGCCTTGTTCTGAACTGTGGGAGGGAATCTCAGGATATTGCTCTATCTGTGGCAATGATCCCTGAGCTCTTTTAGTAAACAATCCATCAGCATCCACAGATCAGAGGGGACACAAATCGCACGCATCATCTACCACCTAATAAACACTAACAAGCAATAATAAGAAAAGTTGAAGTGCAGGTTTGTAACTACAGGGAAATAAGATGGGTACTAAAAAGGAAGGAAACATTTGAGTTTTCTTCATAACAGCTACTTCTGTCTGCCTTCTTATGAAGTTTTATTTCCTTTGCACTCTGGTACTTTCATCCTGATGACATGGCTATTATTTTATAGCAGTTTCAAGCAGTTAATTAATGAACTGCACACAAGTGACATGACACCACCTTGCCCAATTATCTCTAGCATCTATTTTTACAGTACAAAGCACTGCCGCTTTGTGAATTGTCTTGTTCGCAAATTGGCTCAGGAGGCAGTTACTTTAATAGCCAAAACAATGCAACAGTAGTGCCACACTGGTGACACGGAGTAATTGTAAATCACCATGTGAGATCTCGTAAAGCTCACCATAAAAGCCTGGTGATATCATGTAATAAAAATGCTCTTTTCTACTGAGTTAAGCAGCTATCACTCAATTTACCGTGTAATCTCATGAGCCCCAGGCTCATTAGCCCATCTAGGATGGGATATGGCATAAGGGTATGGTGACCACATGGAACCAAAGAATCACCAAGAAATTTCTTTTCTTTCTTTCCTTCCTCTCCCTCTCCCTGTCTTCCCCCATCCCTCTCTGTTTCCTTGGTTGCATCATACAATAGAGAAGTTTATGTTGTCAGGTTTTTCTATTTTAAATATGTTCATGCTGCTGTATCTCCACATTGCCTTTCCCCTCTAATCCATCCCCTTCCCTCTCTGGTCACCAGAGTATTCTTGGCCTTTTAGCACACATCTATGATCTTTGGCTGCTCAGTTTGCTTGTCCTTGAAACCACATTGATTTTCTTTTAGAGTTCGTCACAGCAGTCTTTGTTTAATTAAAAAGAATTTCATGCATAAAATACTACCAATGCTTTTTCTAGAACTAAAAATGTTAGCTCTGAGTAAATCAAGGCCAAATTTTACATTTTTTTTTTTTTTTTTGTATACGAAAAGCTCTCCATGGTGACAATATGGTTTTCTGACACAAATAATGAACAGATATACGAATGTTTCTTTGGTTGATCTATTTAGTGGAATAATTTACAGTGTTCACCTTTACTATACATTTCTTCCCCCAAAAGTATAAAACTAGTAGTATTTGTATAGTCTACATTATTTGTAACACATTTTTAAACTACATTTATATATCCTCAGGAAATTTATAAGGTTAAAATACTTCAAATGTATCATTAAGATCATTTTTTATGACGCTGAATTATTTACAAGTAGAAAGACTGAAAAATGAATTTCTGCTATCTATTAGACTATTGGTAAAGAACAGTTACCCAGGCCACATTTAACTAGAACTGTCTCTGCTCTGTGTTATTTATTCATTTTTTATAATTGTGAATATTTCTGCCTAATTTCTATAAGTATCTTTAGAAACTTTTTTTTAAAAAATGTAAAACTTTTTGCTTATAATAACTTTAATAGATAAGTACTGAGAGTCTCTTTCAAGCAATACCAAAACTTGGTTTTAAAAATATTCATACACTCATTAATTCCCAGGAAATTCTAGACAATTCTAAAACTTAATCCATATGCAAAAAACAACTGAAGATGTATGTGTAAATATACTGAGGATTCTGATGGTCACTCATAAATGATGTTGAAATGACAACTGCACTGAAATAAATTTACAGCTTAGTGAGACAAGATCTTTGATGTATATCAAATTTTCTGTTTTAGTTCTGACACACTTGTTAAGATTACTCAGAATCTTTTTTTTACACTACTACCTTCAGCAACCATTCCTTCATTAAACAATGCTATATTGTTTATTTGATTAAAGGAAACAAGTAAATATGACTTCATTTCTATTTTCTGTAAATTATAGAATGACTGAATATTGAAAATATGCACAATTAAGATATTTTGTAATGAATTTTATTTACTGAGAGGCCTTTAGGAAAAGAAAGGCAAAACATGCCTTATGTGATGAATTATTTAACTTAATTTCAAGTCTATTCTGTTGCACAGAAAAATGTGACATTTTGAGAATGCTAAACATGGATCTAAAAATTTGTACTTATGACATAAGTTATTTAGTTATAACATAGTAAGTATGTAAAGGTGTGTGTATTTTAACTCAGTTGACTCTTTCTATCTAAACTGTCACATTGGATATATAATGAATTGCTGGCATTCTACATTTTCCCATGCAGTTTTCAGTAGCAGATGATAGCTTAAATTGAAAATAATTTGCTGATTTATTATGCCAAAGTCACATCTAGTATTAATGTATTTGGCCAATATAAATGTCTGGAAAGATTAACATGGAATTGGATTAAATAAATTGACAGCTGATTATTTACTGAAGGAAGATAGATTGCAGAAATAGGATCCATACACCCAGACAACATCTTACACATGTTCAGAATCTGATATGGTAAATTTCTGTGCCATGGTGTAGTTTTTGCATTGTTTTTGAAAAGGTGTTGGAGAATGATAATGCCATAGAATAGTGAGGGGAGGTGTTATAAATATCAAGAATGGTGAAAATCATCAATGATCTATGCTGTGCTGGAAGCAGAGTGATGTATTTACTATTAATCAGTCATAAACACACAAATGGGATCAAGAAGTAGGATTTTGTATCAGAAACATCCAAGTAAGTATATCATTGCCTGAATTGGAACATTATTATAGGTTCACGTGGGAAGATGACCAGGAATCCAGGCACATCCGAGCTATGAGCACAGGAGATAAAGCCCCCACTAAGAGCACAAAGAGGGAAATGCAAGAAAGAAAGGAAGCTCATGTCCAAGAGGCTACTTTATTCCAGACAATGTTTGAGCCCCTGGAGATACAACAGGGACTTAAAGAGACATCACTGTCTCATGAATTCATGTCAGTCTTACCCTTGGCACTATTGACATTTGGAATCACAGAATCATTAGTTGTGAAGACATCTTATCCATTTTTAGGATGTTAAACAGCATCTATTTTCTAACCATTAGTGGCATAGAGCACCCTACCCAAGTTGTGACTGTCAAAAAACAAAGTTTCCAGACCAAAGGGTTCAAAATTCAGAACCACTGATTGCATTATAGTGGGCTTCACAAGCAGAAAGTCAGTAGACAAAGAAATAATGTAATTTCAGATTGTAAGACACACAATAATGGTATAGAGAACTACTGGGGATGGTGGTGAAGAAGACAAGAGAGTCAGTAAAGGATTCATGAGCTAAGAGAGAGATCTTTCAAGAAGACACTTAAGGAGATGCTGAATGAAGGAAGGATGGTAAGAAAGAGCTTGGCAAACAAAAAGGCCTCAGGCATCAAGAAACTCAGCTCAAGAGAACGTCTTCATTTGCTCATGGTTTTTCAAAACCAGGATGACAGTCAGATCTATTAGGTTCTGGGTCTTAGATTTCTTGCATGACTCTCTCTTTAGTCACCATAACTCACCTTCAATTCAAGAATCCTAGAGTGGAAATGTGGTGAGTTCTATGGGCGGAGATGTGACCTGAAGCCAGCCAATACACACAGTGGCTGCTCACATTTGGAATGCATGGAAAGGGATAAAGGTGATGATATTAACAGAGGTATAGTTAGGGAACATTTTTCATGGCAATAACAAGAAATTTAATATGCAAAATATCAATATGTTGGCTCAAGTCCCTTCCCCCTTTTCTTTCCTTCCTTAGAATTTATTCTATCAGTTACACACTTTTTCCCAAAGAATATGTTTTACAGGAAATCTATCTGGGTGGTATAGTAATATGAAACTAGAAAGAAGGTCTTTTTTATCTGAAAATAATTCATCTTAAAATACAATGTATATCTGGCACCATGAATTAAAATATATGTTGACAAAGAGATATTGCCTTTTACACTAGGTAATATGCTTGTTATGGATTTATGGTTTGTACATAATATTAAGTGGCCCAGACAGAGAGATTTCATTGAACTCCTGGGAAAGACTCTAGTTTATATTTCCTGCTGACTTATGTTTTCCATGGTTCCTTAATAAGATTTATGGAATATTTAGTCTCTGATTCTTTAATTATAATTGGCAGGTGTCCCTGAAGTTGTAAAGCAATTAGGAAGCCAGCAGTTATTTTCTTATAATGACAGTTCTGGTGGACTTAATTTTTCTGTGGTGTTTATCATGTCTTATTTCCTGTCATTTATTATGCTAGATTGGATTCCTGAAGTATAGCATCCTAGCTGTGATCAATGCCTAAGGGCAGAGACAAAGATAAGGAAAGCAAAAAAGCTCACAGGTGAGTTTATTGCACATGAGATTTGACCATCAGTGATAAAGTTTAACACCCTACAATACGAGCTTGTCTGTATACTGTCTCTAAATATGGAGGCAGCTTTGTTTTTAAAAGCAACCACAAATTTTAAGTCTGTTAATTCTTGAAGTCTTTATTTATCCAGAGATAGTAAAATGCCCCATGGTTTAAAAGCCCTTTGAATAGATAAACTTCTTCTTCCTGGTTTGGAGAATAGAAATCCCAATCTCTTCTCCTGACTAACTCTAAAATGACTCTTTCTTTTTTATTTTTTAATTCAGGAGGGACTTTTATATTCCTCAAGAATATATTCTTTCATATGCATTTCTTTCTGAAAGGGAAGTCTAACTCAGTTGATCTTTCACAGTATTTGCTATTTATGTCAAAATTGTAAATTGGGAAATATAAGCTAAATATTCTTAATGATGTGTTCATTTAATTAATGAATGTTTATTGCTGTAGTCCTACTTATCAGGCACTTGATAATTTCCAAGTCCCTCCCTCAAACAGTTTATAGTCTAGGAAGAAAATGTTTTTTTTTCACAATTATTCTTTTGTTTTTATTCAATAAATATGTATTGTGTCAGTCTTGCTATACTGGTACAATGACAAAAAAGATAGGCAATATCCTGAATTTTTGAGGTATTAAAAAGTAGTCATGTAAATATATAATGCAATGGGGAAAAATAAGTCAAAGCAAGCAGATGATGGCATGCAACTTGGCATGTTAACTTCTATAGATATTACCTTTTTGTTAGCTTAAATATGAGAGGAAATAACTTTCATTTTAAAGAATAATTGGGGAAAATAAACGTCAAAATAATTTGTTTCTAATATTTTGAACTGTTTAATTGTGTATAGGGACAAAGTATTGGACATATTAGATGGATATGAAATTAAAGAGAGGGTTAAGTAAAATAGTTCCAAGATAAAAGATTCCTAGTTATTTTTAAATGTAAATAAGAATGAAAGGTAAGTTGTAAATTAAATTAGAAAGGGTTCCTAGTAAAGCTAAGCCCTTTAGAAGCCAAGAACTCATAGACATCTACAGGTGCAGTCATGCATGGGAAATTCCTTTCATCCATTTATTCTTTCATCAATTCATTTATTGAATCATCATATATTTTACTCTAATATGCATTACAGATATGAAAATAAGTGCTGTCTTTGCCAATGCAAAACTTACAATCTAACTTGAGATATATGACAGAAAAATAAGTAGCAAAGTGTGAAAATATGAATTGTGATAACAACTAATCCTATGGGGATTCATAAGAAAAGACCTCAATGAGTGACATTGTAATCCATGTAACTTATCTCTATCTAGTGTGTGTGGCTTTTCAGTGACACATGTTGAATAGAGACCACAGACACCATTCATGGAAGAAGGTGTTTGCCCTTGAAAAAGAAACTGTGGAAATATAAAGAGAGGATGTAAGGCTTATGAGCCAAAGGAAATAGTGTGGGCACATGCAGAGGAGGCATAGTATTTTTCTAGGTTACTTGATGTTATGGGTTAAATGGCATCCCCTCAAAAAGGTATGTTGAAGTCCTCAACTCTGTACCTAAGACTGTGATCTTATTTGGAAAGAGTGTCATTGTAGGTGTCATCAGTTAAGATCATGTCACACTGGTGTGGATCTTTAATCTAGCATGAGAGTCTCCTAATGATAAAAGGAAAGGAATCCAGGGAAAAGACTTTCAGGTGACTGAGGAAGAGTGTGGAGTGTCTATAAGACAAGGATGCCAAGGATTGCCAGTAGGCACCAGAAGCTAGAAGGGGCAAGGAAAGATTGTCCTCTACAGTTTTCAGGGGGACTATAGCCTTGCCAATACCTGAGTTTTGGACTTCTAGTTTTCAGAACTCTGATGATATATTTTGATTCTTTAAGCTAACCACTTTGTGGTAGTTTATCTTGGTAGCTCTCAAAAGTAATTCACATGATTTATGTATTTTATGGATTTCTTTGGTTCTATAAAAATGTGGTAATTTTCTCTTCAACATTTTTGCATTTTAAACATTTTGAATGTATATTCTATCTTAGTTATAGAAAAAAACTAAATTATGCCACATTCTATCCTAGTAACAAAAAGATCTTTAAATTCAGTGACATTTTTATGATAGACCATGTGGTAGACATTTAAAACTATGTTAGGGTAAATATTTTAAAAGGCAGTCATGCATCATATTATTGTGTTTTGGCCAATAACTGCCCAAATACATAACTGGTCTCACTGAATACATTGCCTGAGTACATGGTAGACAACTTGTGTTTGTAAGAACATTCTATGATGTTCCTATGGTGACACAACCACCTACTGACACATTCTCAGAATATGTATTTTTTGTTATGTGATACATGACTGTATTAGAAAAGCTATGGCACCATCTTAAATAAGAAGGCACATATTAAAATGCACATATTAACTTTATTTAATGTAAAAACCTTGAACCCAGACAGGAATAAAAATAAAAGTACAAGAAGAAACAGAATGGAAGGAATTTGTTAAAATGATGACAGTTATTTTATTTTGAAATATAAAAGGGTTGTCTTTTATATTTCAAAAAGAAATCACATTCTTGGTAATAAAATGTTTCTCATCATTAAAAAAAAAAATTTAACTCTACTTTGTCCATAACCATTATTGGTCAATTAGTTGCCAACTCAGTTTAATGTTTGTCCATGATGACCAAGCTGATCAGTAAGATACCATTTCTTTTGACTTCATGCATACCACATTCATTGTATTTTATTTAGCTTTAGTCTTCTAAAAAAAAAAAAAAGTAAAACAACCTTTCACTTACAAAGTTAGAGTTCAGAAGTACAGAAAGCATTGGTGGAACTCTGATGTCCTTGATTAGTTCTTTGTTGCAGCTACAGTGAGCCCTGACCTGACTAGATGCCCAGGAGATGATGTCTCATCCCCTGTAGGCATGGAGCTCTAGCACTTTTTACCAACTGAGAAAGTCATGGGGGGAAAAGCTCCAACTCAACCTTAAGTGAACATAGAAAACCTTGCTTACTTTATGGGTGTTGTTTTACTACATGGTATTTTCACTTCTCTATGTCCTTTCTTCATCTTTTAATGAAGTTTCTGAGAATAATATTGTTCTGAATGTGTGGTAATAATCTACACAAAGCATGGCTGGACATTGAATAATAGATTCTAGAAAAATTCAGGTGTATGTTTTTGCAAGTTTCAAATGAAGCCTTCTTATATCTAGTTGGGTTACTGATGGATTTTGACTTCAATGACAAGTTAGTATGACATTAAAAACAAACCAGAGTAAAAATAATTTCAGCTCTATGTTGAAGTGCACTCAGAGTAATTGGGTTTTAGAGGATGAAGAGACTAGATCTTTGAACCTGTCTGGTGGACTCTATTTCATATGAGATATACTTGGGGCATGGAGTGGTAAAGTAATGCCTTAAGTTTTCTTACAAAGTTTGTGTCAGCTCTAGGATGGAACAAAGGACTTCTGACTCTCAGGTGATGGGTTCTTTCCATTATATTATGCTCTGCTATGATGATCTGTCAGAGATATTCAAGCACAGACACAATGACTGTCAGTCAACCTGAACATAATCCACTAAGTTATGCTAATTCCCATAAAAATGAAGATGACACACAGCTGAAGGAATCCCCACTAGGATTTTGTTCATATAAATTTGCCCATTTATGGCAAATTCATCCTGCTCTTTGGAATCTTTTTGTTCTCTTTATGCTATTCCTATTGTCATAAACCCAGAAATCTCTAGGATTAAAGGAAGACCAAGTGAGGAAAAATGAAACAGAAATGGAAGTAGTACTCCCTTCTATTTGAGCTAGTCTTTCTGTGATGAGTACCTGAAATAAACGAAATGGAGAAGATGTGAGATGACATGCCTGTATCTAATAAGTTGCATCAGTATCAGTGCTAAGAGGAGAAAGGGTTTGTTCTTAAACAGGTCAGAGAAAAAGGAATTTGCATGTAATACAATGCTAGTAACAAGAGCTTTTCATAGTCTAAAGTAATTTAGCAAATGTAAGATTATCATGGACTCAATGAGGCTTTAAATGTAACCAAAATGTGAAAAAGTCTACCCTTTTGTATATGTAATAAGTGTTATTATTATTATTTCCAGGTTCAATTTACTAAAAATGTTTAAAATACTGAAAAAATTAAATAAATAAAATACATCTTTGGTTTTTTTTAGGAAATCTGCTCTTTTCTCTCTTTCTTCTTTTCTCTCTCTCTTTTTTTTTTAATTAACAAAGGTAATACAAAGAAGAAAAATTATGTGGCAATTAGTAGTAGCTATCAAATGGCTCATTGGAATACCTGACTCAGTAAAGACCTGTTTAGTAATCAAAAGGCCAAACTTAGAAATGAAAGAAGAAAGGCAATTTTGGTAATCCTTCGCAAAATTGTACTTTAGGGGTGTTTTTTCCTTACTCAGGAGATTAAAGAAGATAGAACCATTTCCTTCTAACCCATACCCCATATTTCTTTAAGGAATATTTTTACTTACCATAACAATTACATTATCTAATGTCACTAATTTTTTTCCTATGACTCTGTATTCAAATTCCAAATAAACTTAAATGCAAAGTAAATAAAGTTTAAATTTTTCAATATACCATCTTAAACCTTCCCTACAGTTCAAGGCTGGGTTGCCTTGTTGCTATAGTGTGCAAAGTGTCTTAATGTTTCAGAGCTTTGCTTTCTACACTTTCCTCTTCTAGGCATCATATCTATTCTTTTCTACCTAATGACCCTTTTTGGAAGCCCTGTTCAATTTTCTGCTGGGGAACCTTCCTAACTCCCTCAGAAGAATCTTTCCTTCTCTTTGTAATTTTCATATCTGAGTCTATGGATAGAGTCTGTACCAAGGGATTTCATTTATGTACATATGAGAGTATAGATTGGGCAGTCCAGGATTGTTTTAAGACTGAATGAATGAGCCAGGTGCAGTGGTGCATGAGTGTAATCATAGTGGCTTGGGAGGCTGAGGCAGGAGAATCGCAAGTTCAAAGTCAGCCTCAGCAAATTAGCAAGGCCCTAAAAGAATGAATAAATGCAATCATTTTCTGAAGCAGAACCTCATACACAGAAAAATGTGCATTTAAAAAAAATGCTGTGTGTTATTCCCTCTGGATATTTGCAGATTCATGCAATGAGTGCTATCAAGCTAAAAGCAAAATAAAAGTCAGATTCTCAGGGATAATTTAGTCGTACCTGTAGGGGTCATGAGAAAAGCAGCAACAGCTTCCTCACATTTTGTCTTGAGCACCATTCTGGGTACACAGTATGATTTTGGGCTAATTGTATGTGCCTGAACCTTAAGCCTTTGTAAAATAAAGAAAATTTCAAAGGCAATTGGTCAAACCTTCTTTTGACCTATACTTTTTCTTCACCTCAATATGGCTCTGACCCGTGAAGTCTCCTCCTACATTAATTGGCCCCAATAACTTTTCTAATATGCTCAGCCTATGCAGAAATGTAGTTGATCCTCCCAGAATAATCCTGCAGGAACAGATAACATGAGTATATCCAATATCCTACAGACTATTCTCAGACAAGTAAACAGAATTGATTTGCTCTGTTGTGTGCCTGAAAAATGATCATTTGGATAATTTTTGCTCCATTTAACAGAACATCCATCTAAGTATACTAAATAAGTATTTATTCATCTCATATATGGGGAGTTCAAAGGTAAACAGACATTATTTTGTTTATTGAAAGATGTCAAAGACCAAGGCTGCCTCTTACTTTTTCTTTACTCTCTTTTAGATGTTGGCTTTTCAACTGGACCTGGTTGACTCACTATCTTAAGAAGTACTTTCAAATACAATGACTACTTTGAAAAGCAGAAAACTGGAACCATTTGTTTCAGCTAGAAATAAAATCTACTTATTGTCCATAGCTATATTAATAAACAACAGTGCCCACATTTAGTGGCAGCTTCCAGAACTATAGATGTAACCCTGGAGAGACACACATCTGGAGTGTTTTATAAAATGAATGCATTTCCATTATGGTTGTTGTGGCAAACAAAGACAAGAAACAACTTTTCAAACACAAGCTAACATGGAACTTTAAAGGGAACAGGTCTAAGATAAATATTTTTCTATTAACTTTGCAAACATGGATGATAATGTGCACTATAGGTATGTGGACAAGAGATGATTTAAATTTTGTAAAAGTAGGCTAAAATTAATTATTGGTGCAGATTTATTAATGAAACCATGGGTAGATCTAAATTGCTTATATTATGATAAAAGTAGTAGAAAATTTGCCTAAATGAATTTTTCTCAAACTTTCTTAAACTTTTCAAAAATATTTTCAAGTTGAAAATCTGAAAGCACAGTATATGATGATTTAAAGTAAATTCTAGGCAAATGTTCAATGAATTTATTTTTGTCTATTTAAATTTTTTTCTCCATCTATCATAGAGGGAAATTCTGTAAAGATTAATTGAGACTGGAGGAATGTTCTCTTAATTTCCCCTCATGCAATTATGAGGCTTCCCTTTACTTCTTTCCCTTTACTCCAGGAAGACACATTTGTTTTTTTCTTCCTGCAGAGATAAGACTTAAAGTAATTGCTGCTCACAGCTTGAAAGGACAAGACTTTCACTACTTTTTAAGTTTGTCCTCCCTAGAGGTAGCCTCTTGATTTAATAAATTAAAGCTTTAACCCTAATGATTTGCAAAAATATGGTTCAAGGGTGAAGGGCAGAGAGGCAAAACCCAACAGGCTCTATCATTTCTTTTGTTGTAAGAAATTTATCATTTTAAGAATATAGTATATTAATGAAAGTTATTGTGCTCCCCTTATAAGAGACGGTAGTAAATGTCTCATAGTATCTATCGGTTGTAGAGACTTTAAGTATTTCTCATTAAGAAAGTTAAATAGATTTTTATAATGATAAACTTTCAGGCATTTTAAAATCAAAATGTGAGGTCAGTGTCCCTTCACTTGAATCTGGACTGACCTTAGTGATTTGTTTGTAACTCAAAGAATGCTACAAAAGTCATGCTGGATGGCTTGCAAGGTGAGATCAGAAAAGGTCATGCACCTCCTTCCTGTTTTTTTTGCGGGGGGACAGTCACTCTGGGGAAAGCCAGCTGTCTTGTAAGTTTAACTTTCTGGAGATTGCCTTTGTGATGGGTCACATGTGGGCACTGTGACCAGCATCTACTGCCTGCCGTGCAAATGAGCCATCTGGAGGTGCCAGTGACTCCATCCCTAACCAGCAGCCGACAGCCACCACATGAGGGACCTCAGGTGAGAACTGTCCAGTTAATCCCCTTTATGAATTCCTGACCAATATCCCGTGAGTCCATTAGGACGCCTGTCTTAAGTTACTAATTATTGAGTAATTTGTTCTGCAAAATACCAACAGGAATTTTAGGTAATAAAAATCATTTCACAAGAAGGAGAAAGTAGTAGAATGAATTTTTCCTAAATACATATCTTTCAGTAAACAAGAACAACTCACAGTGGCTCTAACTTAGTCTTTACTTTTAATATAGCTTGTGTTTTCAGGGAAGAGAAATCTGTGACTGATTTTTATTGTGGATGTACAGTTAAATTTTAGGTGAATGTTAAATATTCAAAGTAATTACAATCTTGTCATAAGAAGGGTGTTTTCTACTATCTGAGTATTTCCTATGTGAGATAAGACAGTCAAACATGAACATGAACTCCCACTCAAAAAGATTCTTCTATTCTTTAAAAGGAAATTTCTATGACATGTATTTAAAGTTTCTAGTCATGTCTATATTCATATACTTGTAGAAAAGAAATAAAGTGAACACAAATATTAGAAAATAGATGAAGTATGGTATAACTTCTTCTCAATAGGTTTATGGAAGTTTTAGAATCTCTATGCATTAGAAGAAAAGAAAGATTCATAGGTAGTTGGACAGGGAAAGATCAGGAATAATAATGTAATTTTGTGAATTATTGGCAAAGTATAATTAATTCAAAATAGTGAGTGGGGTCTCAGAGAGGTAAATGGAAATTTATAGAAAATAGTAGACTGTGTGGAACAAACATATATACATGGTAGACAATCAATAAATATTAGTAAAAGATGTTGAAGATTAAGAGCTCTGAAGAGAAGGGAAACACTTAGAAATAAATTCTCTATTTTGCTTTTATGACATGACTGCTTTCTTGTTTTCCATTTGCCTTATTTTTCCTCCTTGTCACTCTTTGTGAGTCCTCCCTTTTTGTACCTGTTCCTTCCTGTTTTCTTCCTCTTTTTTTCTCTAAGCACATCTTTTCTGCATGATCTTGTCTATACCATTGCTATACTGATGCCTCTAAATTCATGTCTATTTCTGATACACTCCTCTTAATTCCACGATATATTTTCAAGCCTTAAGATACAGGATTTTAACTTGAACAGGACAGAATTTTAACCTATTATTTTGTCTCTCAAATGTTCATTCTTCTGTAATTTTTTCTCTTGACAGAAGATATCACAAAATATAAGCTTCTCTATTTCTCAGCCCCTGTTTAATCGTAAGCAACAGAAAATCTAGCATCATATAAAAACAGTATATTAAACAGAGTTTTAAAAAAATAACACATTCTAATTTATTTTTCTTTCATTTAATACAAAACGTGGAGTGTCATTTTTACAATGTCACCAGCAAGGACTAAGTCTCCTTCTATCTTCTTGCTCTACTGTAAAGACCCCTTTCCAAATCCTCAGCATTTGGCTCTGAGCCTTATGGTCACAAGATGGCATTTCATTTAAAGACTTGATTGCATCCTGTTTCTGCCAGGAGGGAGGTAGAAGGTGAATGTGAAGGGCAAATGTGCAAAGAGAGCATGTCTGCTAAGTTGGATCTCTTTAAAAAGCACATCCTTAAATCCTAACCAGGAGAGCCCTGTTTACAAAATCTGGCCATAAGGATAACCCTAGCTAAAAGAGTCTTAGGAAATAAGAAATAATATCAGGATACAAAATCATCTCTTCCAAATTAGAGTTACAAAGGTTAAGAAGATGAAAAGGGATACTCATAGACAAAAAGCAGTTTTTCCTGTTTGCCTTAATTCGGAAATCCAAGAGTCATTCTTAAAATGTCCATCTCCTTTAACCCACCCTTGTGAGACTCTTCCTCTGAACATTTATGATTCAACAAGTTTTATCAGTCACCATCAAATCTGTCATTCTCTACGGCCTCTTTCATTGCAGTGCTGTAGTTGGTTGAATAGCAGTCTCCCTAAAGCTGTGCTATTTTCTAATTCCTATTATCTGTGAATGTTACCTTATTTAGAAAAATAGTCTTTACAGATGTAATTAAGTTAAGGATCTTAAGAAAAAGAGATCATCCAGGATTATCCTGTTTGGCCATAAATTCAATGATCCAGGTGTTCTTACAAGAGACAGATGGAGAAATTTGATTGACAAGAAGAGGAATAGGTCTCGGGAAAATGATGGCAGAAATTGGAGTGTTGTGACCACAGCCAGGGAGTACTAGCAGCTACCAAAGGGCACAAAAGGCAAGGAACAAGTTCCTACAGATTCCCAGTGTCCTGCCAATATCTTGATTTCAAACTATGGCCCAAGAGAATATGTTTCTTTAGTATTATGCCCTCAAGTGTGTGGTAATTTACTTTAGGATCTATGATAAATTAATAAAATTGTCTTAATTTTCAGTTTTTTGGGGGGAGCCTGGATTATTGCAAAAATGCTAAATAGTTTAACATTCTTCCTTAATTCAATCTGTGTAGGCACCATAGTAGCCTTCCTACAATATAAATATTATGTTTATCTTAAAACTTTTCAATGTCTTTCATTGCTAAAGTCTAATGTTTAAATTTTTCATAGGTCATATAAATATACCTGTATAACCATATGAATTTAGCTCCTGACTCTCTGAGCTTGAAACATACACAGTTTCCTGAAATGCTATGCTTTCCCCTGACTGGACTATGCTTCAGTTCTTCTGCATGCATCATTTTCTCTACCAGGAATATTCTCTATCTTTCTCTACTCGGTGAGCTTCTTCTTGTGTACAGATAAATATCTTGTGATCTCATGATATACAATGGCATAATTTTTACATCTCTTTGTCTTATTTAAATGTGAAACCCTCAAGAGTCTAGCAATCTTTTCATAATTTCCCAAACTACTGAGTGACAGCTACGTACGTTCTTGGCAAATATTTTTTTAGTTACTAAAAAAAAAAATAATAATAATAACAACATATATTGTGGTCATTAGCATTGAATGCTGCAAAGAGTAGAGGTCTATTGAAGAGAAAGAAAATAAATTATTAGATATTTTAGGGATACTGATTAGGGTAAAGATTTGGGTGCTAATGATTGATTGCTAGAAATTTAAAAGCAGCAGATGTTTAGCAAGTAAATAGAGTAGAAATAGTACGTGAGTTTCAGAAATATAGCCATAGAAGAAAGAAAACTGTCTTCTTCTAGCATTTTAATGAACATCTGATATATTATTTTTCAATAGAATAAGGATTATGATTTATGTCACTGGACATGTGTTGTTCTTGCTGTTGTTATTTTGCTGCCAACTACCTGTTCCCTCTGCTCTTGCTAACCAGCATTCTGCTTTTATTTAGGAGAATTTTCTCATTCCTAATATATATATGCATATATTTCAGCCTTAATTAAACTGAAAATCAAGGTATTCTGACTTACTAACTGAGGTATGGTATGTATTTTAGGCTTTCCAGAGAGAGAGAACAAACAGGATGAATGGATGGATAAATGGATGAATAGATAGATCGGAAAGGATTTGTTAGAAGAAATGACTCATAGGATTATAGAAGCTGAAAAGCTCCACAATAGACCATCTGCAAACTGTACAACTGTGTAGGCCAGTGGTTTGGCTCTGTTCAAGTCCAAAGGCCTCAGAACCTGGGAGGTCAATGATGCAACTCTCAGCCAAGACTGAGGCCAGGGGGAGAATGTGCTGTTGCAAGTCCTGAATCCAGGAATGTAGAGTTCTGATGTTAAGGGCAGGAAAATCACGGTGTCCCAGTTCTAGAAAGGAGGGATGATGAAATCTCCTTTCATTTCTTTTTGTTCAGTCTGAGCCCCCTGTGGATTGGATGCTGCCCCCCCCCCCAGTGGGAGCCCATCTTCTGCACTCAGTTCACCACATACAAATCTCTGGAAATAACCTCATGAATATGCCTGGAAATAATGTTTTTGTCAGGTATTTAGGTATTTCTTTATGTGCTTAAAACAACACCTAATATTAACCATCCATCGCAGTATGAAACTCAATCATGGCACAAAGTTTTGCATTGTTGGTACTTTAAGTCTTGAATAGATGGGTAGAGAAAAAGACATGTGCATTAATTCCCCTGATGAGATAGCTGAGTGGTTCCTGATACTTTACCACTCAGAGTTGATCTTGTTCCTGGCTTCTTCTCACAACTGGCTTTATCTTTCCGTTAATGGTTGGGACTACCTGTTCCTCCAACAAGCTTCCATGTTTCTGTAAGCCATGGTTTCTATAACTGACAACCAAAGAATCCTTACTGTCCTGATACATTTGTTTATTTGGAATTGTTATTGATATTAATGAATGAGAAACAAGTTTAAGATAGGAAAAAGGGCATTTGTTATGTGGAGATTAAAGCTAATGTTTGCATTGTGGCTACTATTTTTATCGTATTACTCAAGAGTCCACATTAACAAAGAAAATCATCACTGTATTCTGAGAGAAATTGAAAGTAAGAGTAGGTTTAAAAAATAATTTCAGAAGTCTTTGTGAAAAGTTAAATGTCACAGATTCAAGATTATTCAAATTTACACAGAGAACCACTTAGAAGAGATCAACTAGATAAAAACTGTGATGTTTGTCATTTCTAATTCCAGTAATTAAGTGCTGCTCTCGTTCTACTTGAAAAAGCCTCTGTGGGATTATATTAATGGCATAATGGAGAGTCAAAGAAAAAATCAAAACTATTATGAAAAAGAGTGATATTGAAAAATTCATGAGCTGGAACCTTCAGAAACAGAGAGTATTTATGGTGCTAAATGATCAGGATTACTGGAATGGTGTGTGGTCTTTTGTCCTGGTGGACATGCCACCTCTAATATTACTAAAATCTATATAATGCATTAGAAACAGACTCATCAAAAAATACTACAGTCTAGTGCTTTAGCTGAAATTATTCCATTATGATCCCACTACTTAAATTTTTATTTCTTATAAGAAAATATTATTTATTTCTAGTAATAAAATATTTGTGTTTATTTTTTAAATAATGATTGCTTGATTTCTGTCATAAGGGAATTATTTTTGAAGGAGTAAATGTGATCATTATGGCCATAGGTCAATACTTTATCAGCTTAAGAAATGAGAAATGTCTCCTGCTTGGGCCTCGGAGACATGAGTCTAACAAGTGAAGTTATTATTATTTGTCTGTATTAGACTGATCATCTTTTTAAATCAGCTCTGATATTAAACATTATAACTGCTTCTAACCAGCTCTTTTTTTGACAGGGATATCTATAAAGGGGAGGGAGAAGGGTCTGAGAGAAATTTCAAAGAAATACAACTCAGAAATAGAATTGAGCTCTGGGAAGTTAAGTAATTGTGAAACCATAATTAAGATATTTAATTTCTGTATGTCTCAGTTTGTTTATCTCTAAAATGGAGATTATTGTAACTAACCTGCTTTTCTCATGGAATTGCTGTGAGTAAAGAAACAAAGTATGAGAAGAAATTTAACTAAAAAAAAGACTCCATGTCAATGGAAAGTGTATTATTAATTACATTGCATATTGTATTATATAATAATTGAGAGAGAATGTACTTCTCCATAAATAAGCACTCAAATTTTAAAAAACCATAACTAGACAAAAACTAAAACTTAAAAAGCATTCAAATGTAATAAAATATATACAACATAGAGTTATTAAGTATACATATTCTTGAAAAAAAAAAGCAAAATGTATACATCTTTCACATCCTGGGTGATATTTTTAAAATACACAAAGAACCTCTAGCAATATTGGTGACACTATATAAGAAGCTGCTTGGTCTTTTCAAACTTTGTTGTGAGATTTTCCTTGGGTCTATGACCTGCAGCACTATGGGTTCTTACTCCTTAAAACACTGATCCTTGTGGTAGGTTATGTTGGTTGATAGTGAATGTTTACAAAATCATCCTGTTTTTTTTTTTTATATAATTACATTTAGGTTCAGCCATATATGATCTAAACGATAACTGAGTATGTATTGTCCATTGGAATCACAATTCAAGGTACTTCCTTTAATTTTATTGGTTTTATTGATACTGTTACAGTTTGTGATTTCCCCACAGCTGTTTTTATTTCATGAAAGTCATTCATCCCATGAGCATGACTATAGCTCTAAGCATTTTATAATAAATTGTTATGATCATTAAACACATGTAGTTAAAGACTTCTCTGCATCCATTTCCTTGTTCTTAGTTTTAATTTTTCATTATCTTTATTAATTTTATATATCAAATATAATTTTTAAATCCCCAAATTAACAAGCTACATATGCTGTGCTGTGCACTGAGAGCTGTCTGCACACCATTCCCAGATACAGTGCACTCCTCTTCCCTGGTACAGACTTCCTGAAAGCACCTTGGCTCTCTTCCTGCTTGTGCTGCTGATTGCCTCCCATTCCTGTCATAGACCGTGGTCCTTGGTGATTTTCCATCCTCCTGCTACATCTTCTCCTCTTCTGGGCTCAAGACATTCCAATTACACGTCCTTTGCAGCTCTGCCTTGCTCCTGCTGTCTTTTCAAAGTAATGCCTGTGATTGTCACGAGATGCTCACTTTCACAGTTGGCACTGATTAATATTCATTCACTCATTATTCCCCCGATCCACAAGCATCTCTTTAGGTCCTACTCATTATCAAGATGGTGCTAGGCTCTGGGGTTGCTCAGAGGAGTGTGACACAGTCACTGCCTTCCAGGAATCTGGAGTTCTGTGTTCTAGAGGTGAAATTTTGGAATGTGAAGGTCCCAAATCATGATTTCCATTTTTAAAAATTTCCAAACTACAAGCAAAGTTTGCTTTGGAAAATATTGATGATGGGATGCAGTTTCTTTTCCAGGATTACCAAATGGAATAAGAGGACATAAATATTGCCATGGTGAGAGATAGAATTCCATGGAACTTCAGTTCAATGCTGCCTATTGTTGATCTGTAACTATTTGTGAATGAACACTAGCTGTTACTCTTACATTGTACATGAGATCTCTGGAAAGAAATCAGTTCTTCAAATGTAATGAAAACAATAATCAAATTTGTGCAGCCAATAAACCACCACAGTTTGTGTTAAATCTGTGTTAGTAATTTGAAAAATTAGTTCTTGGCTTTACCCTATACCAGACCATAAAGCTGTGTAAAATTCTGATTTTCCTAAAAGCTTGCACAATTTCTTGTGCTAGGTTTCCCATAGGACAACATTTCTGAGGTAATTATGAAAGAAGCTGGATCCCAGAAACTGTAAAGGTGTATAGATTCAGCCCAACATAAACAAAATATAAAACTAGACTAAACAACAAAATCCACAAACAATATCAATAGCATTCCTGCTTTGAATTTCCAGAAGGAGGAGTTCTCCCTTCTTTAAATCAAATTACCCTTATAAAAATAAAATCCTATTTCATAGATTATATTTTATATACAGTGATCCCTGAGTTCCTATAAAGCACACACAGAGAGCCAGTATTCAGTCAGTGGAACAATGTCGCTCAACATCTGAGTAAGATTCTGACTTAATAATGGATTTTAAAAAGACCAATGGGAAAATTTTCCATGTTATTAATGGAGAAATTCTATCCTTGTTGAGGTGATGGGCTGAGATTGGCTGAGAAGGGGTTCTTTAGATTGTAAAGGTTTAATTAAGCTGGAGAGCTGTCAAATTATAAGGATCTGGCAGAAAAATCACACTGGTGGACCATGTCATAACAAGGAGGCTAAAGACTTAATGCCAACGTAGCCAGCAGTAAAATAGACACACAGCATCCAAAACAAGGACACTAATCACCCCCAGTGAACTGGGCTGTACATTATGAAGGTTTCGTCTGCCACGATTCTGACAGACTTTGAGGAAGAAGAATGTATCCAAGGGAAGACAGGCAAGATGGCAAATATCCTGCAAATCTCATCTCTGAAAGAAACAGTGGATTCTTAATGTGGAACAGAATGCATCCTAAGGGGACATTAAGATCTGCTGCAAAAGATTGGAAGGACTGTAATCTTCAGTAGTGTGGAATTATTATTATTTTTTTTCCAAATGGGAAAAAGAAAGAAATCAGCTGAAAGTTTTACTGAGGCATATTTCTGCTCCTTATTAAGAAGATTCAACTGCTAGAGTCATCAGTGAGTCTCTGGAAGGAAGGTCTTGTTGCAGCAGGCTCTACAGACTCTTGGGAGCATTGCCAGTTTGGGCCTGAATGCTTAAAAGCAGAGACAAACACTGACATATGAAGCTGTGTTAAGTAGATTATTATATGTCCAGCAAAAACAGAGAAGGCCAAAGAATTTGGGCAAGTTAGTAAATATTGCTAAAGGCCTTGGTTAACAAATATGTGACACTTTAGCTTTTAGACTTAGAAATTCTTTTTCATGTTTTTCTTTCTTTTTTAATTTGAATAAATTATGTGAGTTTGAAGTTTCAAATTTTGGGTACCTATATTAAGCAGTAAGCAAAAAAAGACTGATTTTGTTGTATGTATATGTTTATCATAACAATTAATCATGAGAATGTTCATTAACCAAGTAACCAAGAGCCCAGGAGTCAAAGGATGATTCAATATCTCCATCTATATAATCAAGTTCTTGCCTTTGAGAAGCTTATAATCTATTGCCTAAAAATTGTACATTCATAAAGTGACTAAAGATAATTATGGGACAAACTCTAGAGAGACCATGGTTTCTTTGGAGCTTTAAGAATCTTATGTAGAAGTTATTGCAAGTCAGGTTTCCTGGAAGCAGACACTGACTACCAAGAGGGAATGTGGCATGCAGGTTCTTAATCTCAGTTTAACAACATCTGTGAAGGGGAGAGTAGAAAGTCAGGACTTGGGAGAAGAAGCAACTCAATGTGATGCAGGTCAGACAAAGCCTCATCCAAACCCACCAGGAGCTCATGGCGTAAAATATTTGTCTATCAGGAGATGAAATGGCTGGGAATCTGTTCTTCTTCCCTTAGTAGTCATTGGATGTACTATTGGGACCCTTCATAAGCCTTTGCTCCAGGTAGCTCTTTACAACTGAGGCAAACCTTGAAACTTTTATCTGTACCTACAAAGAAGTCAGGAAATAAACAGATAAAACCAGAAGTTCTTTGGTTGAAGTTGGAGTAAGAGGTCTAACATCTTACTAACAACCATCAAAGTCATTCAAAAAACACCTTAGAAACTTAATTGGATAGCATCAGAATAATAGTTTATATAGTTATTGATAAGGTCCACACAGTCTTCTAAGTGCTCTGTATAGACTAATTCTTTTTATTTTTCCATTAACTGTGCCAGATGCATAGTGATTATTCTACTTTTTAGAGAAATAGGGCAAAGAGTTTGAAAAATCTGTCTGAGATTACCCAGAATCTAGAGTTTACAGTGTTAACTACTACAGTTTACTCTACACATATCATTAGTTATGTATAAAATTCACTTACATAAAGTTTCAAGAATAATTCTTCAGGTAAAGTTTAGTAAGAAGGTATGATAAAGAATGTGTCTTCTGGAATTGCAGTATTTATTTGCTTTGACATAGCTCTGGAGCTAATAATAATCTAGATTTGTGGAGACTTTTGAGAGTAGTCAGTCTCTGCATTATTTACACCTTATAAAATTAGTATGTACGTGTTTATATGTTTTTCTTGATGGCAGCTTGTAGTTTTTATTAGATGTAGGGCTTGATAAGTTGATAATCACTATTATAGGGAAATGAGAAAGCTATAGCCTAATGACACACTTTCTATTCTCAAAAAAGGCAAAAGGAAATACTTGCTAAAGATGAAGTTTCACATTGAGGATGAGTATAGCAATCCATTTCACTAATATTCTCTATATTCTGTTTGCCAGCCACTGTTCTAGATATATAATAAAGAAAAAGTGATGGAGAATTCAAGTTCAAAGCCAGTCTCAGCAGCTTAGTGAGGCCCTAAGCAACTCAAAGAGACCCTGTCTCAAAATATTTTTTCTTTTCAAAAAAGGGGGATGGGGATGTGGCTCAGTGGTTCAATCCCACTACAGAAAGGAAGGAAGGAAGGAAGGAAGGAAGGAAGGAAGGAAGGAAGGAAGGAAGGAAGGAAAGAACAAAGAAGGAAAGAAAGAGAGAGAAATAAAGGAAGGAAGAGAAAAAACTTTTTAGTTTAAGTAAATCCCATTTGTTGATTCTTGTTATTAACTCTTGTGCTATGGGTGTCCTATTAAGGAATTTGGAGCCCGACCCCACAATATGTAGATCGGAGCCAACTTTTTCTTCTATCAGGTGCAAAGTCTCTGATTTGATATCAAGCTCCTTGATCCATTTTGAGTTAACTTTTGTGCATGGCAAGAGAAAGGGATTCAGTTTCATTTTGTTGCATATGGATTTCCAGTTTTCCCAGCACCATTTGTGGAAGATGCTATCCTTCCTCCATTGCATGCTTTTAACCCCTTTATCAAATATAAGATAGTTGTAACTTTGTGGATTAGTCTCTGTGTCCTCTATTCTGTACCATTGGTCCCCCTGCCTGTTTTGGTACCAGTACCATGCTGTTTTTGTTACTATTGCTCTGTAGTATAGTTTGAAATCTTTTATCGCTATGCCGCCTGATTCACACTTCCTGCTTAGAGTTGCTTTTGCTATTCTGGGTCTTTTATTTTTCCATATGAATTTCATGATTGCTTTATCTATTTCTACAAGAAATGCCATTGGGATTTTGATTGGCATTGCATTAAACCTATAGAGAACTTTTGGTAATATCGCCATTTTGATGATGTTAGTTCTGCCTATCCATGAACAAGGTATATTTTTCCATCTTCTAAGATCTTCTTCTATTTCTCTCTTTAGGGTTCTGTAGTTTTCATTGTATAAATCTTTCACCTTTTTTGTTAGGTTGATTCCCAAGTATTTTTTTTTAATTAATTTTTATTGTAGGTTGTTCAAAACATTACATAGTTCTTGATATATCATATTTCACACTTTGATTCAAGTGGGATATGAGCTCCCATTTTTACCCCATATACAGATTGCAGAATCACATCAGTTGCAGAACCATTGATTTACATATTGCCATTCTGGTGTCTGTTGTATTCTGCTGCCTTTCCTATCCTCTACTATCCCCCCTCCCCCCTCCCCTCCCCTCTTCTCTCTCTACCCCCTCTACTGTAGTTCATTTCTCCCCCTTATATTTTTCCTCCTTTCCCCTCTTGTATGTAATTTTGTATACCCCTGAGGGTCTCCTTCCATTTACATGCAATTTCCCTTCTCTCTCCCTTTCCCTCCCACCTCTCATCCCTGTTTAATGTTAATCTTCTTCTCATGCTCTTCGTCCCTACTCTGTTCTTAGTTACTCTCCTTATATCAAAGAAGATATTTGGCATTTGTTTTTAAGGGATTGGCTAGCTTCACTTAGCATAATCTGCTCTAATGCCATCCATTTCCCTCCAAATTCTATGATTTTGTCATTTCTTAATGCAGAGTAATACTCCATTGTGTATAAATGCCACATTTTTTTTATCCATTCGTCTATTGAAGGGCATCTAGGTTGGTTCCACAGTCTTGTTATTGTGAATTGTGCTGCTATGAACATGGATGTAGCAGTGTCCCTATAGTGTGCTCTTTTTAGGTCTTTAGGGAATAGACCGAGTAGGGGAATAGCTGGATCAAATGGTGGTTCCATTCCCAGCTTTCCAAGAAATCTCCATACTGCTTTCCAAATTGGCTGCACCAATTTGCAGTCCCACCAGCAATGTACAAGAGTACCCTTTTCCCCACATCCTCGCCAGCACTTGTTGCTGTTTGACTTCCTAATGGCTGCCAATCTTACTGGAGTGAGATGGTATCTTAGGGTGGTTTTGATTTGCATTTCTCTGACTGCTAGAGATGGTGAGCATTTTTTCATGTACTTGTTGATTGATTGTATGTCCTCCTCTGAGAAATTTCTGTTCAGGTCCTTGGCCCATTTGTTGATTGGGTTATTCGTTATCTCATTGTCTAATTTTTTTAGTTCTTTGTATATTCTGGATATTAGGGCTCTGTCTGAAGTGTGAGGAGTAAAGATTTGTTCCCAGGACGTAGGCTCCCTATTTATGTCTCTTATTGTTTCTTTTGCTGAGAAAAAACTTTTTAGTTTGAGTAAGTCCCATTTGTTGATTCTAGTTATTAACTGTTGTGCTATGGGTGTCCTATTGAGGAATTTGGAGCCCGACCCCACAGTATGTAGATCATAGCCAACTTTTTCTTCTATCAAACGCCATGTCTCTGATTTGATATCAAGTTCCTTGATCCACTTTGAGTTAACTTTTGTGCATGGCGAGAGAAAGGGATTCAGTTTCATTTTGTTGCAAATGGATTTCCAGTTTTCCCAACACCATTTGTTGAAGATGCTATCCTTCTTCCATTGCATGCTTTTAGCCCCTCTATCGAATATAAGATAGTTGTAGTTTTGTGGATTGGTTTCTGTGTCCTCTATTCTGTACCATTGGTCCACCCGCCTGTTTTGGTACCAGTACCATGCTGTTTTTGTTACTATTGCTCTGTAGTATAGTTTGAAGTCTGGTATAGCTATACCACCTGATTCACACTTCCTGCTTAGCATTGTTTTTGCTATTCTGGGTCTTTTATTTTTCCATATGAATTTCATGATTGCTTTCTCTATTTCTACAAGAAATGCCGTTGGGATTTTGATTGGCATTGCATTAAACCTATAGAGAACTTTTGGTAATATCGCCATTTTGATGATGTTACTTCTACCTATCCATGAACAGGGTATATTTTTCCATCTTCTAAGATCTTCTTCTATTTCTTTCTTTAGGGTTCTGTAGTTTTCATTGTATAAGTCTTTCACCTCTTTTGTTAGGTTGATTCCCAAGTATTTTATTTTTTTTGAGGATATTGTGAATGGGGTGGTTGTCCTCATTTCCATTTCAGAGGATTTGTCGCTGATATACAGGAATGCCTTTGATTTATGCGTGTTGATTTTATAGGCTGCCACTTTGCTGAATTCATTTATTAGCTCTAATAGTTTCTTTGTAGACCCTTTTGGGTCTGCTAGGTATAGAATCATGTCATCTGCAAATAGTGATAATTTGAGTTCTTTTTTTCCTATTTTTATGCCTTTAATTTCTTTCGTCTATCTAATTGCTCTGGCCAGTGATTCGAGAACTATGTTGAACAGAAGTGGTGAGAGAGGGCATCCCTGTCTTGTTCCAGATTTTAGAGGGAATGCCTTCAGTTTTTCTCCATTCAGAATGATGCTAGCCTGAGGCTTAGCATAGATTGCTTTTACAATATTGAGGTATGTTCCTGTTATCCCTAGTTTTTCTAGAGTTTTGAACATAAAGGGATGCTGTACTTTGTCGAATGCTTTTTCCGCATCTATTGAGATGATCATATGGTTCTTATTTTTAAGCCTATTGATGTGGTGAATAACATTTATTGATTTCCGTATATTGAACCAACCTTGCATCCCAGGGATAAATCCTACCTGATCATGGTGCACAATTTTTTTGATATGTTTTTGTATCCGGTTCGCCAGAAGTTTATTGAGGATTTTTGCATCTAGGTTCATTAGAGATATTGGTCTGTAGTTTTCTTTCTTTGAAGTGTCTTTGTCTGGTTTAGGAACCAGGGTGATGTTGGCCTCATAGAATGAATTTGGAAGTTCTCCCTCTTTTTCTATTTCCTGAAATAGCTTGAAAAGTATTGGTATTAGTTCCTCTTTAAAGGTTTTGTAAAACTCTGCTGTATACCCATCCGGTCCTGGGCTTTTCTTAGTTGGTAGTCTTTTGATGGTATCTTCTATTTCCTCAATTGATATTGGTCTGTTTAGGTTGTCAATATCCTCCTGACTCAATCTGGGCAAATCATATGACTTAAGAAATTTATCGATGCCTTCACTATCTTCTATTTTGTTGGAGTATAAGGATTCAAAATAATTTCTGATAATCTTCTGTATTTCTGAAGTGTCTGTTGTGATATTGCCTTTTTCATCCCGTATGCTGGTAATTTGAGTTCTCTCTCTTCTTCTCTTCGTTAGCGTGGCTAAGGGTCTGTCGATTTTATTTATTTTTTCAAAGAACCAACTTTTAGTTTTGTCAATTTTTTCTATTGTTTCTTTCATTTCGATTTCATTAATTTCAGCTCTGATTTTAATTATTTCTTGTCTTCTACTTCTTTTGCTGTTGTTTTGCTCTTCTTTTTCTAGGATTTTGAGTTGAAGTATTAGATCATTTATTTGTTGGTTCTTTCTTTTTTTAAGGAATGAACTCCAAGCAATAAATTTTCCTCTTAGAACTGCTTTCAATGTGTCCCATAGATTCCGATATGTTGTGTCTGTGTTTTCATTTATCTCTAAGAATTTTTTAATTTCCTCCTTGATGTCTTCTATAACCCATTGATCATTCAGTAACCTATTGTTCATTCTCCAAGTGATGCATGATTTTTCCTTACTTCTTTTATCATTAATTTTCAATTTCATTCCATTATGATCAGATAAGATGCATGGTATTATCTCTACTCCTTTATATTGTCTAAGAGTTGCCCTGTGACATAATATATGATCTATTCTTGAGAAGGATCCATGTGCTGCTGAGAAAAAAGTGTAACTGCTTGATGTTGGGTGGTATATTCTATATATGTCAATTAAGTCTAGGTTATTAATTGTGTTATTGAGCTCTATAGTTTCCTTATTCAACTTTTGTTTGGAAGATCTGTCCAGTGGTGAGAGAGGTGTGTTGAAGTCTCCCATGATTATTGTATGGTGGTCTATTAGACTCTTGTACTTGAGAAGAGTTTGTTTGATGAACATAGCTGCACCATTGTTTGGGGCATATATATTTATGATTGTTATGTCTTGTTGGTGTATGGTTCCCTTGAGAAGTATGTAGTGTCCCTCTTCATCCCTTTTGATTAACTTTGGCTTGAAATCTATTTTATTTGATATGAGTATGGACACTCCTGCTTGTTTCCGAAGTCCATATGAGTGACATGATTTTTCCCAACCTTTCACCTTCAGTCTATGTATGTCTTTTCCTATCAAATGCGTCTCCTGAAGGCAGCATATTGTTGGGTCTTGTTTTGTGATCCATTCTACTAGCCTGTGTCTCTTAATTGGTGAGTTTAAGCCATTAACATTTAGGGTTATTATTGAGATATGGGTTGTTCTTCCAGCCATATTTGTTTATTTATGTTACTAAACATGGTTTGTTTTCCTCTTTGATTATCCCCCCCCCCCTTTACTGTACTACCTCCCGCTGTTGGTTTTCATTGATATTTTCCATTTCCTCTTCCTGTAATATTTTGCCGAGGATGTTTTGAAGAGATGGTTTTCTAGCTGCAAATTCTTTTAACTTTTGTTTATCATGGAAGGTTTTAGTTTCATCTTCCATCCTGAAGCTTAATTTCGCGGGATACACAATTCTTGGTTGGAACCCATTTTCTTTCAGTGTATAAAATATGTTATTCCAGGATCTTCTAGCTTTCAGAGTCTGTGTTGAAAGATCAGCTGTTTTCCTGATTGGTTTACCCCTAAATGTAATCTGCTTCCTTTCTCTTGTAGCTTTTAAAATTCTCTCCTTATTCTGTATGTTGGGCATCTTCATTATAATGTGTCTAGGTGTGGATCTCTTATGATTTTGCACATTCGGCGTCCTGTAGGCTTCTAGGATTTGGGATTCTGTCTCATTCTTCAAGTCTGATTCCCAAGTATTTTATTTATTTATTTTTTTTGAGGATATTGTGAATGGGGTGTTTTTCCTTATTTCCGTTTCAGAAGTTTTGTTGCTGATATACAGAAATGCCTTTGATTTATGCATGCTGATTTTATATCCTGCCACTTTGCTGAATTCATTTATTAGTTCTAGTAGTTTCTTTGTAGACCCTTTTGGGTCTTCTAGGTATAGGAGCATGTTGTCCACAAATAGTGATAATTTAAGTTCTTCTTTTCCTATTTTTATGCCTTTAATTTCTTTCGTCTGTCTAATTGCTCTGGCCAGTGTTTCGAGAACTATATTGAATAGAAGTGGTGATAGAGGGCAAAGAGAAACAATAAGAGAGGTAAATAGGGAGCAAGAGAAACAATAAGAGAGGTAAATAGGGAGCCTACATCATGGGAACGAATTTTTACTCCTCACTCTTCAGATAGAGCCCTAATATCCAGAGTATACAAAGAACTCAAAAAATTAAACAATAAGATAACAAATAACCCAATCAACAAATGGGCCAAGGACCTGAACAGACACTTCTCAGAGGAGGACATACAATCAATCAACAAGTACATGAAAAAATGCTCACCATCTCTAGCAGTCAGAGAAATGCAAATCAAAACCACCCTAAGATACTATCTCACTCCAGTAAGATTGGCAGCCATTATGAAGTCAAACAACAACACGTGCTGGTGAGGATGTGGGGGAAAGGGTACTCTTGTACATTGCTGGTGGGACTGCAAATTGGTGCAGCCAATTTGGAAAGCAGTATGGAGATTCCTGGGAAAGCTGGGAATGGAACCACCATTTGACCCAGCTATTGCCCTTCTCGGACTATTCCCTGAAGTCCTTAAAAGAGCATACTACAGGGATACTGCCACATTGATGTTCATAGCAGCACAATTCACAATAGCTAGACTGTGGAACCAACCCAGATGCCCTTCGTTAGATGAATGGATTAAAAAATGTGGCATTTATACACAATGGAGTATTACTCTGCACTAAAAAATGACAAAATCATGGAATTAGCAGGGAAATGGATGGCATTAGAGCAGATTATGCTAAGTGAAGCTAGCCAATCCCTAAAAAACAAATGCCAAATGTCTTATTTGATATAATGAGAGCAACTAAGGACAGAGCAGGGAGAAAGAGCAGGAGGAAAAGATTAACATTAAACAGAGATATGAGGTGGGAGGGAAAGGGAGAGAAAAGGGAAATTGCATGGAAATGGAAGGAGACCCTCACTGTTATACAAAATTAAATATAAGAGGTTGTGAGGGGAATGGGAAAAAAAAAAACCAAGGAGAGAAATGAATTACAGCAGATGGGGTAGAGAGAGATGGGAGGGGAGGGGAGGGGTGGGGGGATAGTAGAGGATAGGAAAGGTAGCAGAACACAACAGTCACTAATATGGCATTATGTAAAAATGTGGATGTGTAACCGATGTGATTCTGCAATCTGCATTTGGGGTAATAATGGGAGTTCATAACCCACTTGAATCTAATGTATGAAAGATGATATGTCAAGAGCTTTGTAATGTTTTGAACAACCAATAAAAAAAAGGAAAAAAAAAAGAAAGGAAGGAAGGAAGGAAAAGAAAAGAAAAGGAAGAAAGAAAGAAGAAGTAATATTTAATTTCGGTTCTTCTGAAAGCAATCCTGAAGACAGAGATCAGAATGTTAGACATTTGTGGGGAAGTGCTCTGTAAGAGAGCAGGGGAAATGAGGCCATGAAGGGAAGGAAGCCGATTACATTGTGTTATCAACCAAGTTATGATTATGGGAAAGTGGATCTTAAATCTGATGAGCATCTTGTGATGTTGAAGAAACATTCCTTCCATTTATCTTGGGCAAGGAATATGAGATATTTATCTTCCAGCTCTCATCAGTCTTTTGCTGAGAGCTATCCTTCAGTGGGGAGGAGGCTTATTAGTTGAAAGATATTGGGGAAAAGCCAGATTGGCTCTTCCTGGCTGCATTTGAAAAGATTATAAGTGGATGAGCTCAAACAAGAACTTGAGTTCTTGCCCAATTTAAGAGCAGAAGTAAAAAGGAGTAAGAGTCTCCTAAACTTTGTAATTCCTCAGGATGGGAAATGATGACTTTTGGGGCTCCAAACTATTAAAAAAAAAACAACAAAACTTTTCTTAAGTCCACCAATACTTCTCACTCAAACAAAGGAATTTCCTCTACAAAAGCAAGATTAAGCCAGGTGCAAATGCACACATCTCTAATTCCAGCAACTTGGGAGTTGAGGTAGGAGTATTGCAATTTCAAGAGCAGCCTTGGCAATAGGGAGAGATTGTCTCAAAATAAAAAAATAAAAAGGACCGGGGACATGGCTAAGTGTTTGAGTGCCCCTGCTTTCAATCCCCAGCATTGAAAATGAATGAATGAATGAATGAATGAAAATTAAAAATAACCTCAAGGGTATTGTCTTCTTATTCCGTCTTGTTTATTTCAGTATTTTCACCTCGGGAAATAAATCAGACTTAAAAATTATGTGTAACAAGTAATAAAAAGAAAAAGTAATAGAACTTTTTAAGAGTAGTAACTGGTGCATGGAATTGATAAAAAGCCCATCCAACAAAGGTAGGCAAAGTGTTTGAGGAGACTGAATTTTCAAAGAAACTGTGAGGACTGCCTGGAGAAGCCAATGACTATAAAACAAACTTGGGCTTCCAAACTTTTCCTCCAACAGTAAGCTGGGAGAGCTGTGTGGTCCCCAAGACAGTCCACTCCGCAAAAGCCATTTCAAGAAGTAATTATGGAGAATCAAACAGAGTACCTCCTGGAGGGCACAATGGAGGCCAGAGTGAACAATGAACCAAGCAAATCCAGAGACTGATCAGGATTTCTCTCTGATAAGGTCAGGTATTTTTATAACAGATATTTCCAAGAATTCCTTTGTTGTTGTTTGTTTTTACCTGTAGCAACTGATATGTTTATTTTCTTTTCATTAATAAAACGTCTTTATAGTGTGAATATATTACTCCTTTTCTTTTCATTAATAAAAAGTCTTTATAGTGTGAATATATCACTGAGTGTGTATTTGGAATGATTGCTAAGTGAATTCACTTTTTCAGATTTTAGGTTATAGGACAATGAGATGCTATACGTGGCCCTGAAGGAGGGAGCTACATGTCACCAAGGTACTCTGGATTTTTAGCTGGAGGTGCTAAGTCAGTGGACCTTTAGATATTCTCCTTGGGGAAGGAGGATTTAGTTTGTTCCTTATTTAGAGAAAAGGCTACAATGATTGATCAGGAGAGCACAGTTATGATTTATGTATGTGGTGTCCCCCAAAAACTCATGTGTGAGACAATACAAGAAATTCAGAGATGGTTGGTTTTTAGAGTTTTAACCTAATAAGTGCATGAATCCCTTTAACTTGGTGGTAACTATAGCCAGGTAGGGTGAGACTAGAGGATGTGAGTCACTGGGGGTGTGCCCTTGAGATTCATATTTTGTGTCCTCTCTTTCTCTGTTTCCTGGTGCCATATCCCCAGTTGCTTTCTTCTGCCCACATGTCTGCCATGATGTTCTGCTTCAAGTCAGGCCCTGAGGAATGGAGTTGGTGATCTATGGACTAAGACCTCCAAACCATGAGCCCCCAAATAAACTTTTGTACTCTAATTGTTATTGTCAGGTCTTTTGGTCACAAAGGCAAAAAAAAAAAAAAAATTGGAATTGGACTGAGACAATTAGATACACTATAGGAGTTTTTGTATTATAGTCCTATGAGAAGCAGACTTCAAGATGGGAATAGATATGCAAGGGATTTTTACTGGAGAAACCTTTGAGGATAAAGCAGAAGAAACCAGAGGAGGTAGATAGTTCAAACCACAGTGCTGATATGGTTTCTATAAATGAGAAGAAGGAAGCAGGACTGGGTACGCAAAGAAATAGAATGAGGGCTGAGGCTGTAGCTCAGTGGTAGAGTGCTTGCCTTGCACATGTGAGGCACTGAGTTTGATCCTCAGCACCACACAAAAATAAATAAAGATATTGTGTCCATCTACAACTAAAAAAATATATTTTAAAAAAAGATTAGAATGAAGTGCTGTTGTTGGAAAGTTCAGCCAGAGAAAAGAGAAGAATTCAAACCAAAATCTTTTGAAGGAAGAATGTTGTGTCCCATAGAAAGAGGCCTGTCTTAGCATCCCAACATGCTCAGTCATTGGCTAGCAAGAGCCCCATGTGAAGTTTCACTATAGATCATTATGTATGTTTGGTTTAGTTGGTATTGCAATCTAGTCTATCCTAAATTAGATATTATTACCACTCAAAAGGGTTCAAATGCATGTGCAATGTCACTGTTAAAAACAGAGAATGCTGCTTTCTTTCTTAGCAGGACACAGGCTGTTCAATGCAGACATACATTTTTGAAGTGCATGTTGCTAATGAAGTTTGGGAGACACAGCATGACAGAACACAGAAATAGACTCAGACTCTTAAATCCAGTATGTGCAAGATGGGGGGCTTGGCAGATGCATGGGTAATATGAATAAGTGTTGACCATTCTTTAAAAAATGCCCAAACAGCCCTTCACCAGTCTCATACTGGCCAGCCTGAGGGCCATGGGCAGAGAAACACAAGGGCAAGTGCTGGACTGGGGAGTGTTGCCAACCTCCACCTGACAGTTGGGCTTTGGGATTTTCCAAGTTTCAAACTGTTTTACAAAACATTTGGGTCCAATTGGATAACTCAAAATGGAGAGGCCTAGTCATTTTCACAGAGTACTTATCACAAACTAATAAAATGATAATTATGATTAATAGTAGACTATAATTAATGATATTGCATTTGCTCATAAAGTCTCTGTGGAGTTCCTGCTTTGTGCCAGGCATAGCTCTGGGTGCCGTCAATATAGCAGTGAACCAAACAGAATAAAACCCCTGCCTGTTTTGTCCTGTTCAGAACTGAAATCTGAGAGGGTTGTAATAATATGATGATTGTTTTTCTTAGGTCATTGAATGGGGCAGACTCTCCCTGACTTGAGATTCAGAAGTTCGGTGTGGGTAAAAACAGGGCTGAAGCAAACATTATGAACACTTTTGTGGGAAATATCTGCATTGTAGTAGTATCAGTGATTCATCCTGGAGCTGTGGAGCAATTTTGAGTCATTGAGAAGATACTTACAGAATAAAGGCTTTTTTATGCCTCAGAAGACATAATTTTTTAAAAAACCCAAAATTTAGGACAGAACTGAAATATAAGAAATGGGAAGACCATACATAGGTATTTAAAAAATTATGCTTACCAGATGCAGTGGTGCATGCCTTCTATCCCAGAGGCTCTGGAGGCTGAGACAGGAGGATTACGAGTTCAAAGCCAGCCTCAGCAAAAGTGAGATGCTAAGCAACTCAGTGAGACCCTGTTTCTAAATAAAATAGGACTGGGGATGTGGCTCAGAGCTTGAGTGCCCCTGAGTTCAATCCCTGGAACCAAAAACAACAACAACAACAATATTAATAATAATGCTTTAATATTCTAATATTTGGCGTGAAGCAGAAAATAGGCAGAACATGCTAAGGAAAAAATCACTAAAAAACTGTAAGATATGGTATAAATAACTTACAAAAATTCTAATAAAGTATCATAAAATATATTAATACATAATTTATATTTTCAAATGCATACATATGTACAGATTAAACTTTGATTATGGCCAGATTTGTAAATTTGTTCTTTGTGTAATGTAACAATTAGCACGACTCTTGACTCTTAAACATTTACATGTAAACATTACTTAACATTACATATCGCTGTAAGATCAAACTCTTTGGGAATGGAAATTCTGCCAACCTAACCCAGAATGTGAGGATACACACGACCCATGTATTTCTCTGATTCATTCACACATTCACAAACTGATTCTTCACACTGTGTTAAAACAATAAGTCTAATTCAAACCAAAATGAGAAAATGCAACTTTTATACCTTTCCCTTAGACATGTTATAATTGACATGAAGGGAGGAAACTCCTTTTGTTCAGAAAAAAATAAGTTTTTTATTCCATTTTCTCCATTCAACTACTCTATTCTGACCTGATTACACTTATTTAATTTAGCTTTAGTTAAATTTGAAATTGATAATTATCTCCTGGATCATTCCTTCTGCACTGGTAGAACAATTCTCCATGAAGTATCTTGTTAAAGCATGAAAACTACTAATAGAATGTGAAGCTTTGTGCCTTGCTACTGTTCAAACCTATAAGCAACTCTATATAACACTGGAAGTAGTGAGAAGGTGGGCAACATTTTTCACTCAAATTGAATTTACTCCTTGTAATTTGGTCTGGAAAAAAAAACAATAGTGATGAAAATTCTACAGAGTCAGATTAATTCAGGGGTCAAACAATAACAAAATAGGGAAGCGAAGTTAAATGAATCTTTACCATGTGAGGCAAAGCACAGAAGGTCCTGGAGAATCCAGAATCCTAGTGAGAAAAGCATGAGCAGTTTGTTAATGACATAGGGCTTTGAAATTGAATTTATCTTGTATACTCAGCTGTTTGGAGAGGACATCATTTATAAAGCATTCTTGTTATTAATATTTTCCATCCCATTCCACTCTTTTGACAAACTATATACTTTTTCACCACATTAATTTTAAATTTAAACTGAACATCTGAATATCTGGTAACTGCATCTATTGATTTGCTTCTCAGCCATCAGGATACCCTCTGATTTTCTTCTCTCTCCTGTCTCAATAGCCAAAAGCAATCTGAATTGGGGGACTGTAGATTTAATGTCATCAAATGCCTATTGTTCAGATTAGAAAGAAAGGAAAACTCCTTTTTCAATCATTCAGTCAATCAATCAATGTGGGTTCTGCTGACCACGCTCTTGATTCACTCAATGTACTTATCTTGGCCCTGTCTCAGGTGACTCTTTTCCCTGCCTTGTTTCATTTGGAGTCTACCCAAAATCAGGCTGACGCAAGACCGAACTCACATAGTGTATTTGTGGAGAGACGGGACAAATGGAAGAACAAGGAGTTCCTGTAAGTGCTTGTTGTCAAGGTTGCCCCGGGAGGCAATCAGGGTTTTATTCTATGAACATTTGAGCAGAATGGTTCCCAGAGTTTTCCTCATGGAGGCTAGAGCACATATTCACCACCTGCCCTCCCTGTTGGTGGAGGTGCATCCCTGGTGGTCTATCTCCAGTGTTCATTCAGGCAGAGGCCTCCCCTGTGTTAGAAAAGACCAGAAAGTGAAAAAGCAGAAAGGTGGGTGGGAAGAACTGGAGGTGGGTCTTCCCAAGCTGATGTAAGTCACACATGGAAACTTTGGTGGTAGTGGAGCTGAATTCAGAAGTGGGCTAGAGGGATTTGAAGAGACCTATCAAGGGAGTTGTCTACATTCTTCAATGTGTTAGATCCCCCCCCCCCCTTTTTTTTTCTAAAGCTCAAGTTTCCGTCTCTTTCACTAGACTGAGAATTATTGAGTGGAGAGACCCAGTCTTCTTCCCCTGTGCCGAGAGCTATGGCTGGCTTACAGAAGTGTCCCCAGATTCTTGTTGTATGAGAAATACTTTCCCATTCTACTATACAGTGGAACTGATTGCTATATATTATTACTTTTTAAAAAACAAAATAAAATTCATGTTTTTCTCCCTTGAATGCAATGTTTTATTCATATACATGAATTCACTTAATGTATTAAAGTATGGGAAGTCAGTCTCAGAGACAAGTCTAAGCCTTATACTTATTGTAGTAATTATCTCTTGCCACATGGAAAGAGCTTAAAACAACAATAATGTAGTAATTTTCTAATTCTGTGGGTTGCACTAGGAATTCTTCTAGGATGCTGGGCTGGCTGGGAGGTCCCAAACAGCCTCGTTCGCAATGCCAACAGCTGAGTAAGTTCCTGGGTAGAAGCTCAACTAGGTCAATTACCTGGAAGCCTTAGTTCTTTTCAACTTGGGCTTCTATACTTTGCTATTTGAGCTTCTTCACAGAATAGCAATGGTTTCCAAGAAAATAATGTTTCAAACAGAGACCTAAGGGTGGCCTGGGATATCATGCAACATTGCTTTACTGTTGGCCAATATAGCACATAGGGTTCAGATTCTACATATCTTTATAGGATGCTGGCTACATTTCATTACAAAAGAACATGTGTGATAAGAGATATTGTTGTGATCATTTTTGGAACCATGATGTTTCTTACCCAATGTGCATCTAGATGTGTCCAGGCATACTAGTATTAAATGACAAGATCCTTGACAGCAGAGCCCATTTCAAATTCACCTTCATAACCCTAGGAACTAATGAGGGATCTGACAGCGAAGACTGAACACAGCCTCTCCTTTAGGAGCCATTTCTCCATTTGTAATCCTTCAGGACCCAGGTGGTAACCAAAGACCCAGTCTTGTACCCTCAGGAAATGCACTACAGGGGAAAAGCTGTCATCTTGTCGGAAGAGAGTTTAAAGAGAAAATTTGAGCCAAGATTGTGGGTTGAGTATGTGAGGAGAGAGATATTCAAAAATTTTCCTGTCAGATCTTCCTCTATTGGTTCAGGTGGAAAAGACCAGGAAATGAACCTTACAAGAGGTTCAAAAGAAAAGGAAAGCATCCAGAAAACAAAAGGGAAAGACCGAAGTGTTTTATTTGACAACTTAAAACCTCTACAATATTTTTTTACCATGTTACTTTCTTCCTTTAGTCAACAGGGTCTAGAAGGCCTTTGTCATTGTCCTATTTAGGAATGCTGAGGAAGTGTCAGACATGGAGTAGGAGAGGGAACATGACATTTGTGTCTCTCAGAACCAGTAAAATGAATGGAAGGACCAAGAGCTAAGGCTGCTTCTCCTGGAAAAATGTTTTATGATGTTTTCAAATGTCAGCATGGTATAGACCAGATGAACTCTGCCAGTGCTAATTAACGTGGTAGATAACTTTCCACTTCTTTTGTACCATTCTTGTTTGATGTTCCTTTTGAACATTTCTGAGGCACAAGGGTGTCTTCTGTCTTAAGAAGTTTAACACATGATCTTTGCTTTATATTACATTTCTAGAGTGTATCTAATTTGTATACGTAAAGATCTCTATTAAACTTAGGAAAGCGAATATTAACAACTCTCCAAGTTTATACATCTTACATGTCGTTGTCCCCAATATATGTAATTTGGGGACAACTTGCTTTAACTCCAAATTTTTCAATCTGATTGAAAGAAACAGCAGTACCCAAAGTGATAATAATGTCTTGCCATTTGAAAAATTGTAAACATCAGAAAGTCGGGATATCTTCCTTTTTAGAATTTTTAACCTTTACGGAGAGATTAAATGTATTTATTAATATATATATAAAGCCAAGTTCCTGCTCTCTGCATGTTAGTCATGTGCAAGGTTTTTGGATTATTTTAGTTTTGACATTTTTTTTAGAGTACGTTAAACTTGCTCTTTTTTTTTTTTTTTTGTCACAAAGCTGGTAGCAAGCTGAATTGTTTTGCTCCAGCTAAATTGTTTTCTTTAAAGGTTTTCTTTAGTTAACAATTGTGTTGGTTCTGTTCTGCAGTTCTTGGTTTCTTCCTTAGTCCCTCCTATGGATCCTCTAGAGTGGCCCTAACTATGTCTCGGATTAGTCAAAAATAACTTAATGTAAGAAGCAACTATTACTTTCTTTTAAAGAGTGACTTAGCCGAAAGTTCCCAAAGGTAGATCCACTTATGGGCCAAATTATGGCACCTTTCAATTTATGTCTTTCTCAGTCCTCCTAAAGATGCAGATTCCTTTACTTCTCTTATTCCTCCACTGTGCTCGCTGAGGGACTATTCTGGCTGGTGCTTTAGGACTGTGGCTTTGGAGATTTCTTCCTTATTTTATTATATCCAGCCTTGAGTCCCTGATTTGCTTTGAGTGTCAAGTGTTAAATTTCAGTAAAATCCTCCCCTCCTTTTTTTTTTTTTTTTGTTCACCCACCTTGCTGAGAAGCTGCCTGTCTACTTTCTTGGTTTCACGCCATGGAGCAGTCAGGAAAGCGACCTGTTCTATTCTGCCATCTTGAAACCTCCCCCTTATCCTCTTGATGCCTTTCTCAGGAAGGGCAACTTGTATAGTGATGGATAATCTAGGATTGGTAGGCAAATGTGTGACTTTGCAGCCATTTTCAGCCTCTCTAAAACCCAATTTTCATGAAGATATGGAAATAATAAAGTTAATAAAATCAAGGTGTTTTTACTAAGTAAAAAATTACTTATGCAAAATTCAATAGAGTTCAAGACACTGACTGGTTATCGTTTTTAAATTTGTTTTACTTAGTTACAATGATCTTGACATATCATACATTTGAATCAGATGGGATATAATTTCTCATTTTTCTGAGTATACAGGTTGCAGAATCACATTGGTCATGCAGTCACATATATACACACAGTAATACTAATGTCTGTTTCATTCTACTATCTTTCCTATCTCTCCAAAACCTCCCTTCCCCTCCCATCACTTATCTCTACCTAATTTAAAGTAATGTTATTCTTTTTTTTTCTCACATCTTCATACATGTATTTTGTATAACAATGAGGGTCTCCTTCCACCATCCATGCAATTCTCTTTCTCCCTCCCTTTCCCTCCCACCCCTCTTCCCTATGTAGTGATAATCTTCTTCCCATGCTCTTCCTCTCTTCCCCATTTTGAGTCACCCCCCTTATATCAGAGAAGACACTTAATCCACTTTGTGTTGCTATAAAAAAAATACCTGAGGCTTGGAAACTTACAAAGCAATGAGGTTTATTTGACTCATGATTCTGTGTCTGGAAGGTCCAAACAATGTGATGCTGGCATCCTAGCAAGTGTAGCCTGGCTGTGTCATGACACAGCAGAGAAGAGGAAAGGGAACCAGTATATTAATATTTCAAAAATATAAACTGTTAATGTGTTTAGAATCATACTGAAAAAGACCTGGAACATGGCTCTTTCTGGATAATTTTGAAGTGATCATAATATAATCAGTCTTTGAGTTCAAATGTAAGTTATTATCTAACCAATTTCTGGACGGTTCCCTATGGCAAGGATTACTTCATCTTAATTTTCATTTTTTCATCTTTAAACTACTTTAAAATGCTATATCTTGTTTGGCTATTTAACAGAATAGAGAAAACAATGTAAAAAATATTTAATCTAATACTTGAATACCCAATGAAAATGTTTCTATTATAGTTCTGCAGTTGTTGCTATTATTATACAGTAATAGAGAATTTGAACAAATTCAGGACTTTTAGAATATCATTTTTAAAGTTTTTAGAATATTTCTTTAAAAGATTCAGATTTGTGAAATCACACATTAAATTTTAAAATATAAATTATAATTTGGATAGGAACCTCACTTACATTGTTGACTTTGATGAAAAGAAAGGCAAATATAATCATTAATAATAATTAAGTTGGTAGCTCAGCAGTAGAGCACTTGCTTAGCACATATGAGGCACTGGGTTTGATCCTAAGTAATACTTAAAAAATAAAGGTATTATGTCCATCTATAACTAAAAATATTTTTAAAAAATAATCAGAAGGAGCAAACAAAACTCTTTATATTAGTTTTTTCCTTTTCCTTCCTACAAAGTTTTAAGCCTCATCTTCTGTCCATACCTATTGTGGGGGGAAAAGAAAAAAAGAAAGAAAGAAAAAATAGCATTGTTCTGTAGAAATATACAATACTTACTTTCTTATTGGAATGTCTGAATAGCAAATCCCCTCAAGACAGCTGTAATGGAATGCATTGTTCATTTAGTGCACTGTAGGCCACATATTAAACAGGGGAGCTCCCATCACTCTGGCTAATCTTAAGTGTCACTGTTCCAGAGATGTTCTAACATGGCCCTGGAAGGCAGGCTTTACCAGGGAAGAACTCTTGTTCTCTCTTCATCCTCTTCTTTCTTTTTAATTTTTGGAAATAATATAAATAAATAAAAAGGAATTCAGCAGATACATCATGCTTGTCTATGTGTTGCAGTTCCTATATTGTGTTAGTCACTCTCATCTTTTTTCCTTTAAGAGTTTGTTCTTACCCTAACATTTTTGGACAGTATTTTAGCCACAAGTTTATTTTGATTATCTTTGGGGGAAAAAAAAGCTATAAGGTCTTCTTTAATATTTTTAATTATTTTTATTAAATAATAAAAATAATTAAAATTAGTCAAAATATTTCTTAAGGATCATATTTAATCCCCAACACAGGAGTAAAATTCAGGTTCCATTATGACACTTACCTTAGACATGAATATGATGAGCTCAGAGACTTAAGCCACTTACCAGAGATCTCTCCTCTGAGAGAAGTAATGCTGGTGTACAAATCCAAGTAATCTTTAGAGCTTTTAAAGTCTTATATTTTGTGGTCATGATTTTAGGAAGTTCTGTTTCAAAAACTCATTTATTAAAAAAGAAGAAAGTTCATGTTTTATTAAAAAACATAAATATTTCCCAGAATTTATTAGCAACTAAAATTGTCCTGCTCAAGATTATTAAAAAAAAAAAAAAAAAGTTCCTCAGGTACATCTTTGCAAATTGGGTTTTATCCAAAAGCATGTTGTTCCGAAAGGCTATAAACTTCTGAGAAGTTGAGGGAAAATCAAAATACCTCATTTAAACAAAACAGCCAGTGTTAATCCAGAAATCATAAAGTGCCAAAAAATACCCACACCCCAGATTTCAATTTTTAAATGAGTTTTTTTATTGATTGTCAAGATAGTAAAATAAACAGATTGAAGAAAAAGTTACTTAACTTATAAATCTATCTTTAGACAAAATTCTCTCCAGATCTAAATGACTCCTAAATCTATCTCTCCTTCATGAAGAGCAGAGTCAATTATGGAACGAGGTTGATAAACCACCCTGTTAATGTGTCCCAGGGTTTTGCTGAGAGTGTTCCATCTGTACAAAGGGGATTGGTCTGTTTGGATAACTTTCTTAAAAGGGATGCTGTTGTTGTTGTCTTAATTTTTGCATATACTCCATTAAGAGGTTTGCTTTATTTATGTGAGTCAGCTATGTGTTCTGCACTGGCTCCTAGTTAGCTTCTAAGTGCATGCTGGGTGAATTGAAATATTGATTTTAATCCATAAAGTCCTATATGGTTTGGGTGCTATCTGCATTCACTAATTCTGCTTTCTCAAAGCCAAAGTGAACATAACCTCTGTTTATCTATCTATCTATCTATCTATCTATCTATCTATCTATCCATCCATCCATCCATCCATCCATCCATCCATCCTTGTGTGTCTTTATATATTTGTTTACCCTAGGGGGAGGAGCAGACTCAGATTTTTTGGAACTTGAAGTATATGCAATCTGTGAGAACCTTTTTAAATAGAAGAAAGCCATGAAAAATATAAATCTTTAAAAGCAATCACAAACTTTACAAAATACCGAGAAATAAAAACTTTTTAAAAATTTAAGTATTGTCTGAGGCATTTCTATTATACATTTTATATACATTTTTTTTCAACATTAGGCTATGCACTCTTTGATACACCTTCATAAAACTATATTTTATACTATTATTTTCCTTGGAAAGAAGAGTAATTCAATTTTTTTTTTTCTCAGCTAATTCAATCTTTTAAATGTGTTTTGAAATGTTCTATATTTCCTAGTTTTCAGAAAGTTTTTTCATCTTCAAATTTTATTACTGGTAATATCAAATACATTTTTAGGACTATTGTCAAATTTGAAAAAAAAATTGTCTCTCTAGAGTCTTTCATTTCTAAGCTGCAAAATGTGAGAGTATTTTAAAGGTCCTTATTTAGTAACTAATGTTAACTGTTCTCTGAAGCAAACTGTAATGTACATCCTTTCACTGCTGATGTAAATGCCATGGTACATACACAGTGACCTCTGACCTTACAGTATCAGCACAGTCCATTTGGTCAGCACTGGGTGGCAGGAGTATCATGTAGCCATTCCTGCATCTGGATGGATGGCTATCAATTCCTGAATAGTGTATAGAAGCTTTCTTCTTAGCTATACCTCAGTCACCCCAAAGTCACTAGACATAAGGTAGAGTACAACCAAGGGGTGTTGGAGTGTATTTTGGACAGTGTTTTAGCCACAAGTTTATTTTGATTATCTTTGAAATAGCAGTTACATTCAATCACAGTTAAATATCACACTTTTACAAACTTTACAAAATACGTTGTTATGTTATTACATTGTTAGAGCCTGTGCCATGGACTGGGAATTCATAATACAAATGTAGTTCTACCTCTATCTAGGGGACCCGTGATCCGAAAGCCATTTACATACCATATTTTTAAATATATTGATGCAACTAATCTTACATATAACCTCGGTTCAGGATACTTCAGAACTTGATAAACCCTGAGATGTTGCTTAAATTTTATGTAAAATAGTCTGTTTAAAGTTTTCTCAGTGTATTCTGTCTCAGGAAAAGAAAACTGCCTCAAACTGTTGGGGCCAGGAGAATTTCAGCTGAGTATGCTTTGGGATGACATTTCCCATACATTTGGTATTTTCTGGACACTTGCATGAACACATTTGAATAATTTCAGTACAGACCATATGAGAAGCACGTAGAAAGATTAAGTGGTGGAATTCATGATAGATTAGCTGATACTTCCTGCCACCTGACACTTAAAATAGACAAGTAAGGGCCTGTTCTCATCCATGTGCATGATCCTGAATGTGGTGTCATTTAGACATATTGCAGAATAAGTCCAAAGTGGAAAATGGTCTCATTTACACATTTGTGTCAGTTTTTAGTGACTAGATGAGACCTAGAATTTTTGCATATTTAATATGAATTTTTCATCCTTTACCTAATGATTGCTGGTAAAGAAAAAAGTTTGTAAAGAAAAAAAAAATCGAAAAAAAAAAAGAAATGCTTTTCCAAAAATGACAATTGCAGGATTCTTGAGAGCAGAATCCATAAGAATTTCTGGAATATGTCAGATGACAGCTGCAAGTCAGGAGAGATGTGAAAACCATTGAGTCCAAGGCTTAGAGCTCTGAAAGTCAAGAGGACAGCAGGCTGTGCTGCTTTTTGGATGTGTTAAGAGTTCTGGTAGTCTTGGTACAGCAAGGCTAGAAAGATGATGTGACAATTGAGATCCACAATCTATGTTCCTGCCTGAAGGTGGAGCTTGTGATAGCACCAGGGCTGGTTTTACACAGACTCCATGGTTTGGGAGGAAAAATATTCTTGGGGAATAAGACAAACAGAATCATAGCATAAAAGTATTGGTAACACAGAACGTTGGTTAAAGCAGAAAAACACTCCTCGAATCTGGCAGAGATTAATGCTGGCAGCACCAATCACAAAGTACCCCAGAGTAAAAAGAAGAATCTTATGTTATTCTAATTAGACTGAGAAAAGTGTCTCCTGGTATGCATCATCATGTACATAGAAATATGTAAATCCACAGAGAATGAGCAAATGATAAACAAAGAATAGCAAAAATAGTTCCTTGAGAAATCCTGCTACTTTTGAAATCAAACTTAAGTGTGCAGAAGGGACAAATGATGAACAAATAAAGATTTAAGTAATAGGCTGTTCAATAGGCTTTTCCCATTAGAGCTCCAAGGCATCTCCCCTCCCCTCTTTGGAGGGGAGGAAGGAGGTGTCCTACACAAATCAAACCAGGGAGGAAGCTCAGAAACCACTCAGAAGACATTAAACTGCTCACAGAAAGGAAGATTGACATTCCACTCCACTGGGATGTGTTTTAGGCCTCAAAACTCAGGCCCATCTCATGGTGCTCCCAGAGCAAAGCAAGGTGGAGAAGATTTTGTAAGAACTGGTCTTGTTTAGGGTGTATATATGGACTGGTCCTGGACTTTTACTTTAACAGGTGAAGGTAGTAAGCCTGGCTGATGTGGCTTCAGAAGTTAGTGAGAATGGATTGTCCTCTCAGAGTTTGTTAGGCCCAGGTTCTATGGGCAGAGTGGTCAGTATAGAAAGCAGTCAAGCCTAGCTCTCTTGAAAGGACCACTCTCTAGAGAATTGCTATGACAGTGATTCACCCTAGAAGAAAGGGCTGTTCTAGGAACAGCAGTTCAGGCTTGGTGTGCAGAAGGCAATAGAAGAGACATTGCCTCCATGAGATAATTGTTATATTGAAGCACTGTTGTGGAAGAGGTAGCCACCATAGTGCTATGTCAGAGAAATAGCTGGTATTTGGTGTCTATCACACAGCTATCTTTGAAGTCCAATCACAGCAGCATCAACCAAGAAAGATCTTGCCATTTTTTTTTTTTTCATATTTGAACGTCCCATTATCCCTTCCATCGTTGGAAGAAAAATGACTGACTACTTCCTCCCATTTATTACTAATGTTTAGAATTTGAGATTCAGATCTTGGTTCATGGAAGAAAATTTAAATTAAACAGGAAATAAAAACTTTGGTTCAATTCTGATTGAACTTCTTACTACCTGAAAGTGCTGCTCTTCAAATACTTGAAAGCCAGGCATTCTACCCAAGATATTATTCAGTAGGTAGAAATGAAGAGATCATAGAAAAATCGGTGAAGGAGAAAAATACAGGTGGGTCTGTTCTGTTCTCTTCCAGTAAATCAGATCATATAAAATATCTAAATGGATGATATTCTAATTCTTACCCTGCATCATTTGCCCACAGATCTCCAAAACCTTCCCTGGTAAGACCATAGGCAGTTTGAAAAGTTCTTAAACTTTGGGGTATATCCTGGTTTTGCTCCTTTGAGACCGTCTCATAGAGAATTCTGAATTAGTTTACAGAGAGAACAAATGAAACTATTGCCTCCACTGCTCCAACTGACAGCCAGCACCAACTACTAGACACAGAATGATATGACGTTAGATCTTTCAGTCCCATCCAGCCACAAAATGATGGCTGTTACATGAATGATATCAGGTGAGAGCAATGGAAGAATTTTTCAGCTGAACCTAATCCAAAGTGCAGATTTGTGGGAATTGTGAGAAAATAAAATCCTTGGATCAAGCCATTCAGTTTTTAAATATTTTCTTTCACAGAAAATAACAATAAAAGCTAGTTTGTATTTGTCATATGGTATCATTTTTTTTCTTTTTCATATCTTTGTTTCAGCAAGTTGCAAATGAAAAGGCCTTGTGATTTGAAATTGATATAGATGTGACCACCCACTTTACCTGGTGAGTCCTACAATTGAGTCTTCTAATAGGATCATGTAATGGACAGCACCTGGGAACCTTTCCTGATTTGGGAATACAGCCTACTGATAAATTCAGCCTACTGATAAATACTGAATATACAGGAACACTGTTGAGAGATATATCAGTATTTCAGAAACTACCTGTAATTAAAAAGAAAATTAATTTGTACATTTGCTGACACTAATTCCTGCAAGTTTCTGAATAACAATTCTTGAAAGTCAGGAAATTCTTTCCAAACTTTCTCTGAAATCATCTACTTGTGTACACGTAATGATTTGGAGGGATGGTGGGAACTAAAATTTGGAGGCCTATTCATGTGGTGTAGTCTGTGTGTTGGCCTCTCTAGAGGAAATTGCCATTCTGATCACAAACAATTTTTTTCTTTAACTTAAACATTTCATTCTCCTGGGTGTTTGTTGCTAATGGAGACAGAAATACCAATCTCATCTGGATTTAATACATCTCACACACATCTCCATCAAGTGCACTATTTTCTCAGCAGAAGTAGAATTTTAACAGTTTTTTTGTGACTTTTGACACATCATCACTTACAAAGGGCCTTCCTTTAGGGGTCTGAGCACACAGACCCGGTACTAAATTTGGCTTTGCCTGGTTCACAAATGAATAAACAGATGTCATTTTATAGATTTTTATGAACAAAAACTAAATGACATCATACAAAGGAACTGTCACAACAAAGTTGTTCTTGTTTTCTTACTTTGCTAACCATGTGATCTTTGACTTGATCATGCATCAGCATGTTCCCCTTACCTATTCATTTTCTGCCAATAAATATGTATATTTAAGTATATTAGACAATGGTGTCCTTCAGATTGCTCAGCATTGTTCAGAGGATTGCTTTACCTATGGGTATTGCTATCACACCCTAAATCTCTACCCCAGGTATTTTTTTTTTCTGAGTTTTAATACATGAACTCACTTTATAGGAATGATGAGTGCAATAATGGTTGGTCAATTAAAGCACAATGATTTGAAGGTGTTGTAGACTTTATTATTGCAAGTCAATGTGACAATAAAAAGAATTTGACCTTTGGAACCAGACAACTTGGGCTCGGCTGTATTGTGTAGGTTTTGTTCTTTACTGAGTTCAATAGGTGGTCCTGAGCAAGGGACTTGAGCTCTATTTTCTTACCTAAAAAAAATGGTGTACCTGGATGGTGGTGGGGAGGCATGTGCTTTGAAAGTTTCATGTGAATATCAAATTCTATAACAAAGTAAAAGCACCTCTGGCATTCAGTAGGTAATCAGGAAATGCCTATTACCTTTATTATGTCAAAAGCAAACAGTTGTTTGATGTTAAAAAAAAAAACAATGAAAGCAATTATTTTCATTCAATCCATAAGTTCAAATCATGTAACTTCAAGAAAATATTTGTTGATAGTCACTGTAGATTTTAAAATGATACTTTTTCTTTGTTTGACTTCCAACTTTCATGTTTGGCTCATATCTAAGCCTGTTCATCATTCTAAATGTTTTGTGACTCTAAAGTGTTTGGGTCAGTATTGGGTCAGCTATGTAGTCTGCCTATTCTACACTGGGCAGTGAAATGGGAATCAAGCAAGCACACATGCTATTAGGTCACTGCCTTGCAAGGGCTAGATGAAGAACCTTCATATTTCTAAACCATTTTAAAGCTATGAAAACAGCAAAGATAATGTTGACTTTCATTTACACTTAGGGAAACAATGATCCTAGAGCTAAGTAACTTGCTCATTATCACACAGATCCTATTTCAAGACCTAGATAATTTTCTAAAGGAGTCTTTTGTTCACAGAAGCAGGGTATGTTTGACAGAGCTTCCCATAAGCAAATTGTCTGGGAGATTAGCATATCTATCTCTTAGTGTCATGGTACATATTTGTAAATAATTTTAGAAATGGTCCTTACTACTTTATCATTTTAGAATGGTAATAAAAGAGACTGTTAATAGGTACTAGCTCAAGATTAGATCATGTCCAGAACTCAAATCTTATGACTCCCACAGGAAAAAGGAGGAAGAGGAGGAAGAGAAAGATGAGGAGGAGGAGGAGAATTTTCACTTTCCTTAATTTTATTGCCTATTTTTCAGAGAAGAATCTCTTTAATATTTTGAAGTCTTTTGAGTTATAGAATCACAGAATGATAGGGAGGTATCATAGAGATTGGTGAATATTTTAAGTACTCATATCTTGCACTGGTAGAAACAGAAGGCTTTCTAGTTGGGAAACTCACTTGTTTATGCATCAACTGGGAGGTGTCATGCCTGTTGGTAACACTGTTAATTTCTTGTTCATGGCTATTTGTATTGCAAATAAAAATGGAAAGACTTTATGCAAATAGAAACACTTTATGTTAATCGAAGGCACATCTATCAGAGCCTTTTCTTCAACCCAGCAAGCTCTGATAACTTTAAAGAAAACAAAATTTGGCTAGAAACTGAAAAGATATGTGTTGGGGCTACATATCTTTCACTTTACAAGTTCAAATCAAATTATTAGGTCAAAGTAATAGATTAAAATATGTAATGGTTCAAATACTGAAATTCATTTCTTTTTGCTTAACAGTTCAAGACAGATTGAAAAATGTCAGAAAAGGGAGACAGTACAGTAGGGAGCTGTGTCTATGACAGGGATCCGAGATAATGGCAGTACTGTCATCTTTATAATGGAACTTCCAAAGTCATTATAGACCTGATTCTTCCCATTCAGATCTTCAGAGACAAAGCTAGGAAGCTGTATCTGTCACCTTCTCTTTCTCTCCATTGTGTAGAACTCAGACCCATGAACACATCTTCAAGGAAAGCTGGTTAATAGAGTCTGTCTTCTTAAAAGAGGAGGAGACAGTTTTGGGAGAATATCTAGTACACTTTTGTGGAGTCTCCAAATATATATTTGGACCTGTATATGTTTTTTTCTACGTTTGTTTCTATGTTTGTTTTTCTGGGTCTTTTATGTAAATGTGACTTGTTCTGTTCCTGGGTGGCTTTCACAGCATATATTGGAATCTTTTCAGGATAATGCATTTCTTTTAGCATATGTATACTATTGGTTCTGTCTATCTTAATATGTGAATGCAGCATTTTTATATATATGCTTCCTTCAATGTGGAAATAGGCTTTTTTTAAATACAGGAAGCTACAGGGATTAAATGATTGTTAAACAGTAACTGAATCTCTGATAATACCTAACTACCATTTGTGGACTATTGAAGCATTTCACAGATTGCTTTCCTACATTTGTTGAATTTTAAGCGTTGCAAAACCTGTCTTTTGCTAATAAGAACTTATCAGCTTAGCTCATTTGCATAGGGAAACTAAATATGCAGTTAATTTGCACATTTAAAAATGTATAAAAAAGCATTTTCCCTTGCACACTGGGGGGGCTCTAAGTTGCACAAATAAGAAACTTTAACTCAAAGACAACCAGAAAAGCCCATGGATATACAAATAGGACTAATTGGTATTTGGTTTATAGCTACATGCTGACAACGATTAAGTTAATTATAAGGCGCAGGGTGCTAAATTACCATCTTTTTCATACATTTTCTGAAACAGCAAGAACCCCAGAAAGATTCTGGTTCAAAGTTTAGTTATTCTAAACAAGAACAGAGTTGAAATCATTTCCAGAGCTAACCAGTTAACACATTCCAGCACAATTAGTGTAATAGAAAAAAAGTCACATTTTACAATAAGGAAATCAAGTAAAGACATATTCCATTGAGTAAATACTGACATACTTTCCAAATGTTTTTGCCATGTGTTTGGTCCTGAGAAATGAAGGTGTCAATAATGAGTTCTAAGGCAACATTTTATGAGAAGACAAAGGTGAGTTTGTTCTGGAAGTAATCGGGTCAGTATCTACAGAACATATAGGGGAGAAATAGGAAATGTTGCCAGTGTCCTTTTATTCTTTCAAAAGGAGCTGGAACAAAAAATAGTTGTAGAATCAGATTGTTTGTAAATTAAAACGCTGGGTTACAATGTATATAAAATTGTCCTTAGAGCTTTAGAAAGTAAGACCGTGTACCACCAAGCCATTTCAGTCTATCATTTGGATTTATGAAAACCACATGTGAATTCAAATCTATTCAAACTAATGAAATTTACCAGAAGCAGAGGAGGAAGAATAGTTACTCTAATGCTTTTCAACAAAACATGTTTTCAGAACTGAGTTGCCAGCTTTACCATGTAGTATCCTCCTTACGTCAAACATCCAGAACCCTATGTAAATGTTGGATCATCAAGACTTTAGTTCAGCACACGGTAAGTGTGAACAAACAGCATTACTGATATGTGGGTTCTAGAGACATTGAAAGGGACTACAAAATTCAGTCTTGCAGAAAGATTTAAAGAATCTATAATCTTCGTATCCTTTCATTCACTTTTAACAAGTTTTCTTAGACTCAAAATGATCATATATTAGATGGCAAAGAAATTCAGAATGTTAAGGATGAATATGTAAAAGGATTAGAACAGATATGACAGAGTCCTCAGTTTCTATAACCTTTAACCCTGATCATCTTCCATTTCCCCCTTGCTTCCCTGTCCCTCCTTTATTTCCCCCTACCTCTTGCCTAATGAACCTTGACCAACCAACAACAAGTCTGAAGTCCTGCAAATAACAGCTCTCAAAACTTGGAATGGAACCACCATTTGACCCAGCTGTCCCACTCTCCGGTCTATACCCAAAGGACTTAAAATCAGCATACTATAGTGATGCAGCCACATCAATGTTTATAGCAACTCAAATCACAATAGGTTAACTATGAAAGCAACCTAGATGCCCTTCAATAGATGAATGGAATGAATGGATAAAGGAATACACACACACACACACACACACACACACACACAATGGGATATTAAAGTTGTGCTGAAATTGTGTACAATGTATCAAAATTCATTCTTCTGTCATATATACCTAATTAAAATAAATCAGTTAATTAATAAAGAAATAGGTACAAACATGTGAAAGTCTGGACTATAATTGGAGGGTTAAACAAAATTAGCAGCTTACTTATGCAAAGCTTATACTATATTTGTTTAATATTGACATTCTGAGGCTTCAACATGCTTTTCCATTTTATTTGTGCAAATCTAGAAACTGTGAAACCTGTGATTTGGTTTAATATTTTCCTACCAACTGATTTTAGTTAAAACAATTTGTAAATGTTTAAAAAAAAGTAGTACACTGGCCATTAGCAGGAAAGAATTGCACCAAGACAGTAAAAACTAGAATAATCTCAAGCTGTTTTAACCACAATTGTTAGAGTAATTAGGGACCAAAAACTGCTGACCAGGTCAAGCCACAAGGACTCAAATTGCTCTGCTTTTCTTATCCCATAAAACTGTAAAGTTTTGCTTCAACTTGGAGAGTCCCCTGACTGTCAGGTGTTATCTCATACCTATTGACTGAATAAAGGCCTTAATCTCTTTTGGGAGCACGTAAGTTATTTTGTACAGACAGGTATCAGGAAAGGAGGAGATCATGGGCAGTTTTTTCCTTTTGTTTTATCCTTTCCCTTCTTGAAGGCCTGGGGCTCCACAATCTTGAATGGTTAGTACTAATAATTTATAAATCAGTTTTAAGTTTGTGTGTTGTTATAATAATCAATCATTAAATGTTCAAACTACTGAAGTATAGTTTACCTATTTCAGAATGGCAGAATACCAATGAGGTCAGGAGAATCTGGTTATTATTTCTCTAATGCTATTTGAGCATTAATTATTAAACATTCAAATTGCAAACATAACACCAGAAAAGTAGCTAAATTAATGAAAATACACAAAATAAGATTATTACTTATCTTTGTGTTGTGAGCAAGACAAGAAAACAGGCACCTATTTCATTCATTCATAAATAAATTTGTGCAAAAGACCTTTGGAAAAATGTAGAACTGAATTTAGACAACAACAAAATTTTAGCACTATTTTTACTGCTGGTAGAATAAAAGTAAAGGGAATTTAAGAACAAAGACTTGGAAAATTTTTATTATGTACAAATGAAGTTCTGTCCCTAAAACAGACTGGTTGTTGGAAATGTGCTCCATCATTTTATAGTCTTTGATTTGGACTAATTGGGGAGTAGATACTTATCAATGCTGATAAGTATCAATATTGAAACTTTAGTTTATGATAACTAACATCTTTTTTCATTCTAAAAGATATGGACAAATAAAAGCCAAGACTCACAGTGACCAAGCAGAGAGAATTACACAATATTATAATACCTAAAAATTGTCCACACACATATTATATATTACTGTCACTAAGGAACAGAAAAACTGGGAGAAATGGATATTAAGTCCTTTGCATGAGTTGTACACATCATTTAAGGGGTGTTAGTATAAGAAGCCAGATTTTCTAATACTATAGGTATAAGATTGAGCTTTTAGAACCACAAAGAAATACGATGTGAAAATAGATGATTTTAACAACAAATCAATTATTTTTAAATTATGTGACTATTGACTATCAAGTTTTGATATTTAAATCTATTAGAAGTATCAGAATATAAAGGATTTATGGTCTGCAAAGAAAACAGCCAAATTAGATGTATAATCAATAAATTTACTACAAATTATTAGAAAAAATATTTCCAAAATTTAACCTAAGTTTTTCATGCTATGTACTGGTATGATGGAAAATATTATCTGAAAAAATATTCTACTATTAGTATAGATGAAAATTATAAGAATAGTCTATTTCCTTTTTAGATTCAACCACTTGTGTTGTGTTGCAATGCACCATGGAGAGCCACTAATAGAAGAGCCCTCATTTGGCAGTGTGCTTGAATGACTTGCTCGTCAAGAGTAAATCTGAGTTAGAACACCTGGCAAAACTGAGTAGATTATAAAGTATTCCTCTAAGGCATACTTACATCTCAGAACAAGTAACTGTGAGCTTCAATTCCCCCAAAATACATTCTTTAGGTGACTGAATCATGTCTATTGCAATTTACTTAAGCAAAATTAAATTAACCCTCAACATTTTAATGGTAGTGAAGGTGGAAAAGAGATTTAAGGAAAGAGTACAATTCATATTTAAAATTCACTCATGTGAAATTTTTACTTGAATTAGCAGCAACACATATTAGTGTACCTTTCTGCATCTTATGGAAAGATTTTTTTGGAAGGGGCTTCAGTGAACTAAATACGGTCCTTAAATTCCCTGTATTTATCAATACAGAAAGATCTTTCATTTTCTGTGTGTCTATTTTAATTTATATGTATACTCTAAGCAGAAAATCAAAACTATTAAAAATAGTTCTATTAAAAAATAGAATATAACATATTTATGTGTTCTTAGAAATGAACTAAAGCTCTTAGTTTTATGGATATAAAAAAGCTAAATGATTATAAAAAGACCATATCTAGGAAACTTAGGTTCTAGCATAAGCCAGGCCAGAACTTCCTAGTGTAAATTTCATTTAAGTACAAAATTAATGAATAGGACATTTGTGGGTTGTAGAAATAACAACAGAATCATTGTAGGAGGTTTCAAATTATCTGGGATTTCTCATTGTTCATTCATGTATCTTCTAGATACCCTGGGAGGAAATGGTAATCTCTCTATACCTATTCTATCAGTGGAAGCAACTGGGTATAAAGAACTGAGTTCCCTCCAATGTTAAGCAGGAGAGCATGCATTAAAAGCTAATATATCTCTTTTATGACTAAGGTAAGCCCACTAGGGTGGGGCAGGAAAGAAATCAAATACTTCTCCACACACTAATTGGGGTCCATTGACTCAAAGAGCAGACAGGCTCCTTGCTAATTGGAAAAAAAATGTTTTCCCTTTCTCAGTATGGATTTAGACCATAGCTGAAAGATAAGTTAACATCTATCCTTGATAGATGTGCTTACTTTAATAGTTCCATTTGTTAAAGGAAGGATCCCACTAGAGTCACACTGGTAAAAATGTTGATCAGGCATACTAATTACATGCTTTATCATTCATCAATGGGTATATGTTCTTTGCCAAACTTTGCCCTTGATTAGTGATGGATTTAGTTATCATTTGGGCAAATTTGAAGAAGATACCTGAGTTCACAAAACTTTGACAAAGAACAATTTATGTGGATTTAAAAAATCATAATAAAATAAATAAGCATATGATGAGCTTATTACATGACAAAAGTTCTTTAAGTATTTGTATATAACAGTCTATTGAATCTTCAGAAGTTTTCAAAGATGTAGGTACTATTATTATATTCATTTCACAGATAAAGAAATATGTTATAGGTTAAATAAGCTGCACTTGGCCACAGGATGGCAAAGCCAGGGCATTTACTCAGTGGTTTGTTTTGCAGCCTGAATCTATGCTCCTACAACTCTGCTATATAAAAATAAAATGATGGTCCTGCCAACTGATGATGATGATGATCTTCATTAAATGTTCACTGTATACAGGTCCTGGACTAGGTCCTTTGGATACATTAGTTTATTTTGTCCTGATAATAACCTTCTAAGAAAGAACTGAAAGAAAGTCTGGCAAACATGTAAATCCAAAGAGTGAAATTCCAACCTGTGAAGAGGACTGGAGATTTTCTGAGGGAATGGGAATGACATTTGGAGGAAATGATCTGAATCAGGAAGTTTTGGGAGAAGGTTTAAGTACCTATGAGGGAAGAAAGTGAAGACTGAGGAACTATTCACAGAAGGTTCCATTTTTATGGAAGTCCTCAGTATTAGATTCTTTCCATATTTACACTCATGGAAAAATAAAAGTTGGCTAGAACATTAAGATTTTCATGTTTGTATGGAAATTTTCTTCTGAAAATTTATTAACCTTTGCTAAAGAAGGGACATGGTAGTCCATCATATGGGCCATGATATGAGTTTCTGTGGGTTGTAGGTGGTAGCAAGGTATAGCCCACTGCAGAGCTAGGAGGTATGAAACACAGACATAATATTAATAAAGAAGCACAGGGAACAGATCAACATTTGTTTTAAAAGACTAGAAAGACAAAGGAAACTTATTGGACATCTTGATTATACAATTAGATGCATGTGTGACACAGTATTTTTGTTAATTAAACCACACGGTATGAGGTGCTAGAGTGAGCTCATCCTGCATTTTTGTTATCTTTAGGTACCCAGGCAAAGAAGGGAAAGTACATAATCTTGAAACATTTTCAGAAATTAAATATCTGAGTAGTTTATTAAAAGTTTTCATACATTTTATAGAATTCATTAATTATCAATTATGTATTAAATGAAGATAATATTACCCTACTTACTCCACTAAGTTGAATTTAATTTAGTCTAATTTATTTTATTTTAGTTTTGCTTTGTTGAAAATAAAATGAGATGCTACAGGTTACAGGCTGTATAAATTGCAGTGAGGTGAAAATACTTGAGAGACAAATTTTATTGCTTTTTGTTGGTAGATATGGATATAACAAGTTTCCAATCTAAATGCAAGAATTTTCTGATTTGAGTCAAGGAGGTTTTGTTTCTGTTAAAAGATAGAATATCACCTAAGCATCAAAATGAAATCAGTTAATTGAAATGATATTAGGTCCATAAAAACAAAAAAGACCAGGCTTCATGAAACACAGACCAGAAACCAAAATGTGTAGGAACAAAGATAAATCTCTTCTTTGATCAAAATTCCTTTACTGTCTGCTGCACCCCTTCCTTTGTTTTATTATGTGCAGTATGTACCAGGTCCTTTTGTTATATGATCAAGGTAGACTGAACAATGCCTTTTATATTGAATTACACAGGTCCAGAGGAGATCATTTGATCAGCTCAATTTAGTGGAGATATTATCCCCTGGTGGGAAAATAGAAGTTGGGAAATTAGTTTATAAGGTTATATTGGAATAATTTGGTGTAGAAGAGAAGCAGCACTCAGAAAGACAGAGACAGAGAAAGAGACATACGTGGGGGTGTGGGGGAGGGAATTTATGGACCAAACAAGCCTCTTGAATTATAGCAATATAATCCAAAACTTGTTTCTAAAAGAAATGTTTTATATTTCTCTCTTTAGTTACACACACACAAACACACACACACAACAGATACAAACACACACACACACACACACACACACACACACTCATTCATACACATATGGGCTAATGGTCATCAGTGATGGGGCCAAATACATTAAAAGGGCTGATTTTTTTTTAAAAAAAAATTATTACTTAACCAGATATGTTCCCTTTGAAGTAGGTATTAGATATCTCGTAATATAGCCTTGGTTTATAATTGCCTTAAAATAGTAATAACAGCTGCCTATAGTTGATTAAAATTTTGTTCAGCAAGTATTCATTCTATCTCTGTTCATCTCCATGGGAGGAACATATGCTCCTCTCCTATTGATATTGGCCTTGACCATGTGTTCTGCTTTGTAGTGAGATTTTAGCAGACAACATGCAAGTAGGAGCCTGAGATATATTTGTATGGGTGGTCTCACTCACTTGTGCTTCTGGCTTTGACTATGAGAAGCTCATGCTTTGGGAATCCAATGGTTCAAGGTGATGAAAGACATGTAGAAAAAACTGAACCCATCCCATATCTTGGAATCAAGCCCAGAGAAGTCTAGCTAAGATGGGCCAAATCCCAGTTGTGTTGTGCACATGTGAGAAAGAAAGAAATGCAAATTACTGAATGTTCATGTTGTTGATCATTCAGCATAAAATGCCTGGTACACATCCTGCTTGCCATGTCCTAGGCATACTATTTCATTTCATTTATTACCCATTTCATATTATTAAACTTAAGTCAGGTTAAATGCTCAGATTTTTTGATATATCTGTTATGGTATAAGCTTTTTAATAAAAATTGAAACATTTAACTCATCTGCACTCAGTAAATTGTTATTTACATAGTCACTATGTCTCTTTATTTTTCTTATTTTTAGGTTGACTGAAAGAAATTGTTAGTTCAAACTCTTATTAACATTAATAATTGAGGATTGCTGTATTGAAAGCTGGATATGAATTCAACTCTAATTCTGAATTCTTAGTATATGATTTTTTTTCAATTTGATTTCAAACACTGAACATTTTATACAGTTAGGGAGAAGGTTAGTAAATAGTGCCAAAGAATACAAAGATGATACACTGAGGAAACTCAATCAATTCTTCTGCAATCCTTTCTCTATATCCTGCTTCTTATTTCCTGTCTTTCTTTAGTGGTCAACAGAATTGTATAGTGGTTGGACATTTATGATCTTCAATGGAACAACTGGTCCACTAGCCTTATGCTTTATAAATAAATTTAACATGACATTCTGAGTAAAACACTCCAAAATCAACTATTTTAAGGAAAATAAGTCCATGGGAAAATTTTACATATACAAATAATATATCTGTAACTGGTTCAATATAACTAAATAATTTTAGGTTATACTGTGCTCAAGTTGCCTTATGAAGAATCACTCCAAAGCACTGTTTAGGTTAGGCAGGTAATTGCAAGATTATTTTGATCCAGGGACTTTTGGCATTTGAGCAAGGAGATTTATAATCACAGTTAATGATTTCTCACAGGAAAGTGCTGTGTCCCTAGCAGGTTTCATGTGATGACACTGAATTTTATCTACACCTTAAGCATAGTTCCTTTAAACTACATGTTTGGAAATCTTTGAAGAAAATAATTCGAATTGGTTATTGAGAAAGAAATATGGATTACCTCATTAAGGAAAAATGAGCCATTTAAAAAAATTTAAACCTGATGTCGAAAGTATAAAAAGTCAATGCAGAGAAATAAACAGCAGAAGTGCATTATGATAAGTATTATTGATAACAGGCATATTCTGTTCTAAACACATTCAGGAGAAGTAAGGTTACTTTCATTTATTCATTTACATGCCCACTCAGCCACACATAAAGCTATACAGATATATGTATCTGAAAGATCAATTCTCAACATCTGTGTTTTTCCAACAGTATCTGACCATTAGGGAGCTACAACTCCCTTGTAGTTGCTGGGGAAACAATGACAGAACTCAAGCCAGGAATCAATTAAACTAAGGAGACTGTTCCATATCTTTGTTTTCTGGGAAGAGAACAGGTGTTTAATAATTTACATAAATTATGCAAAATCTAAAGCATTTACAGTAACTAGACACTTAGCAACAGACATGAATGAAGAGGTAAATTGGCTGATGATGTTGGGTATTACAGTGGCGCCTGCTAACACTGCTGTTGTTATGGGTCTGTCAGCATTTCTATCATAAACACTCTTTTTTAGAGATTTATATTTCAATCCTAAATTCTGTTTTAGTATTTTATTTATTTATTTTTAAGACCACAGTAGACATGACCATTGTCGGGTAATACAGCTTATTTGTAAACTAAGAATTTATTGAAATAAGATAGTAATGGAATTTGAATTTAAGCTCTTTTGTTTACTAATACTCAGAAATGTCTCCAACTGCAGAATGTACTTTAATGTTCATTTTAAATCTGCAATGTGAATTTGAATATTTGTTTAATATTATGTGAGCTCTATTGGGGATGAAACAAAAATATAGTACCCCAAAGTGTGAAGTTGATAATTTTAATCAATAAAGATATTTTCTGTTTATTTTTTCCTTTTTTATTTTGGAAAATGTTCCATGTGTTTTGTCATATGCTAAGTTCAATAGGGAATAAAAGAATAAAACTCAGAATCTGTCTAAAATAAACAGTCTCTCCAGTTGGAAAATAAAACATAGATACTTCTAACTATAAATGAAAATGTCAGCTGTATATGTAACTACATTTCATGCTGATACAGCAACAGAATGTTGAATTAGTTGTCATAGAAAAAATGTTCTATCACAGTACAGTTTCTCCCTTTGTAAAAAACTTTCAATTAGTTGGCCAATATGTGAACTTTTCAAGCCCAACATCACAATTAATATATGCATCTGAATTCTTGCCAGATATGTGGGAACCGTAAGAATCCCTGGGTAAGTAAGCTCTTGAGAATAAGACACTTTTCCTTCCTTCATGATACCCAAGAGATATAAAATTTCTTTAACATATGTGTTTGAGATGAGTTAAGCGTATCTTTTGTGTTCTGCAAATTTAAACTCATTTGGCAAAACTAAAACCCTAGGTAAATCTAATTCTCTACCTATTACCTGAACCTTGGAACTATAAATATTATGTAAGCAATTAGCCTTGTTTTAAATTCCTGGCTATGAACCTCAAGAAGGTACACAGCTGGTCATCACACCATCCATCCCAAGTCTCTTCATTTTCCCCATCTGATGATTATTTTCCATTTCTTCTTTCCAACCTTAGTACCTCCTCATTACCTTTACCTGAATGGTTTTGCTTGATGTTTCATTGAGAATATTAAAGCGATCAGACAATAATCACCACCCACCAAAGCCAACCTCCTGTACTACTTCTGCACTTATACACTGCTTTTCCACATTTTCTCACAAATGAAAAATGTTATAATCATGTAAGCTAGTCCCTCCTTATGTATGTTAGATTCATATAAACAGTGGTCCCTAGATTCATGTATGTATTGACGCCTCAGTATCCACAGGGCCTTGGTTCTCAAATGCCTCTTAGATATCAAAATCTGTGGATGCTCAAGGCCCTTATATAAAATGGCATAGAATTTGTGTATAACGTACATGGATCCTCCTGTATTCTTTAAATCATTTCTAGATTATATATAAATACCTACTACTATGTAAATACCATATAATTGCTCTACTGTATTATTTAGGTAACAATGACAAGAAAAAATATGTACTTATTTAATATAGACTCTTTTTTATGAATATTTTCTTTCTGCAGTTGGTTGAACCCATGGATGCAGAACCAATGAATGTGGAGGGCCAACTATTCAATATCCAATCCCTTCAATTCTACTCAAGGTAATAGCTTTAGAAATTCTCCTTTCCAGAGATACATCATCATACTTTCTATAACTCTACTGAAAATGGCATGCTGTGATTCAATTGTGTCACCCAAAAAGCATTTGTTGTGAGCTTAATCTGTAGGACAACAGCATTGGGAGGTGCATCCCCTAGTGAGAAGTATGCAGATTATCTGGGCTACACCTTATAAATGGATTAAAGCCATACTCAATTCCTTTATTTTCCGAAATCAACACATAAAAATGTCAGAATATCTGATTGCTCAACTTTTCAAATGTGTTCATCATCTGACCTCCTTTTCCTTTTCTGCTTTAAATATACCCTTTTGCTCTCCCTCTTTCTCACTTTTGTCCAGCTATACTAACCTCCTTGTTGTTCCTAGAAAATTTCAATAGTTTACCCACATTGGGTCCTTTGCTAGGGCAATTTCTTCAGTTTGGATTTCTCTTTCAATAGTTATTCACGAGTTTATTCCCTCCTGTCCTTTGAACTTTTGTTCAAATTTCACTTTTTTATGGAGCCTATTTGACCCTTAATTAATGCTACAAGGTGGCCCCCACCCTAGCATTCTGGATCTTTTCACTTTCCTCTTTCTTTTAGCATAGCACTTGTCATTCTCTTATATGCTATGTGATTGCCACTTTTATTTTGCTTATTGGAAGTCTATTTTCCACAACAGAATATAAAATCCACAAGATGAAGGCTTTTGTGGTATTCACTGATATATTTCAAGTTTCTAGATACAATATCAGCCAGGCTGTACGTGTATGAATAGGTATTTGTTTAAACAATGATGGAATTGACAAATTCACTGGGACCGTGACTGCACTTGGGATTACACATGGTGACACTTGAATGGTGGAGGATGCCAAAACGCATACTCTGCCCCATGTAGAAAGATTCTTCTGATGAATAAAACCATTGTGGGAGAAAACTAAGCAGGAGACATACCTCTGAGGGAATAACAAAAGCAGAGCCATCCAGCTGTACCCTAAGACAGGAATCTTCAAGGTAAATTGAGATACATGAAACTCTGATAATAACTATTTCTATTTCCTTTTCCTCCTTCCCTTCTTTCTTTTTCTCTCCCTTTTTCTTTTTCTTCTTTTAATTGTAGATAGATTTCTGTCACTTACATTAAAAGATAATTTTCAAAAAAAAAAGAAAAGGTAAAATCATAACTAGCTTAGAGATATAAAAATGAACATGGATGAGAGATTTTATTTAAGTCATTAATGAGAAAGTTGCTGAGGCGTTACAACCAATTTGAAGGAGAATCCAAAGAACAAACACATTTATAGACTGGGAATATTGAAATGAATGTGTAAATTGAGGTAAAACTAGTCTTTTCTATGACGAGGGAGAAAAATTAATTGAAACCTTACTGGACAGAACAGAATTTGTATGTGCACAGATGATAAATTATTTTGCGTTTTTGTTACTTAAAATTTAGAGTTGTAAAATAGCTCTCATAGGACCAGAATCAGATAACCCTCACAGGATCTGTAATAGAAAATGCAGTTCTCTATTGAAGCACACACATTTCCCCTATACTTCCAAAATGTCTTAGGTTATCTTTCATATTGATAAAGAGGATTAATTTTCCACTAAACACTGTGGATTAACACTTATATTAGTTTCCTATTGATGATTTAATAAATTATCACAAGTTTACTGGATGTAAATAGCACAGATTTATTATTGTGCAGTCTGAAGGTGAGAATTTCAAAATGGGTATCACCTGGCTAAAATGAGGTATTGTATTCTCTAGGGGAAAATCTATCCTGACTTTTTCAGATTCTAGAGGCTACCTGCATTTCTTAGCTCATGGCTCCCTCATCCATCTTCAAAACCAGTAGAATAGCATTTTCAAATCTCTAATGAACTCTCACCTCCTCTTCTCTCTCTCTCTTCCACTTTTAAAAGACCATCATGATTACATTTGGTTCACCCAGAAAATACTGGATAAACTTATTTTAATGTCTACCAATTAGTACATTTAATTTCACCTGTAACCTTAATCCTTCCTTGTTGTGTAACAAACATAATGTACCACAAATTATGGAGATTAGTGTGAATACCTTTGTCGTACATTATTCTGTGTATCACAATATTAGACTTGGAATATTTGATTTTTAGGAGTCTTATCTAGTTAAGATCAGAAAAATCAGTTAATTGTGATCATATATAGATTAATTTTATGATATTCAAAACTAATTAGTAAAATGAGAAAATAAAATACATAGATTATATTCTCCTTATTTAAGAATAAATCTTGTAATGCGTAAATTTGTGTTAATAAAATTTTTGCTTCTGCTACTTAAAGGCCAAACATTTTACTTCCCTTGTACCTTTGAGATTATACACAAAAATTCATTGCCAAACAGTAATCATTTAACATAACTTTACTTTATCTTTAAAAAATAGAAATATTCTCATTTCTTTAATCTTTAAGCCAAGCTTGTGGCTTGAAATACAAAATAAACCATTTTTTTTCCAGATGGAATTTCCATGAGTCATTTCCATTTTTCTTGTATACTGAGATATTTAGTCAAGCACTCCCTGGGAGTTCTAGGAATTTCCTCAGTGTTACCAGAGATAAATGAGTACTACCTGTATTATTCTATAAGTTTCAATTATTGTTCAGCAAATTAGTCTATTATGGTTGGGTAAAGACTATATACACTTGTTAAAATCTTTTTTTTTTCATGTGCAGTTGTCTCACAAAAGAAAAAAGAACATGCGATATTCCAAATGAGGTATAGGTTGGTTGGAGCAGGCATAGCAGTTTTTTCTTCAAACCCTAATGGTACTCTTAATGGAGAGGATACTCTTCAGCAATTTCTGATTTTGCAACATCCTAATTGCTAGCCTGAAAGCAAACTATGTATTTAATGATATCTACTACAAATATATGTATTTAAAATCTGCAACATCTGCAACTGAGAGCTTCTCTAAGTATATAAAAACAAGTTAAGGGTAAGTGTCATTAAATAAATTTTTAAAAATGAGGAAAAAAACAGAAAAGGAACACCATCAGTCCTTTACCATGTATTACTTAAAAAATTACTTTAAAAATGTAGTTTTAATAGTTTTTTGTCCAAGCTATAAAATATTATCTCTTTACCTTAAAGACTAAGAATGAAATATGAAAAAAATAAAATATGAGGATATTTTGTACTTTATTTGTACTGAAGGGTTAGCACTTCTCCCTCTACATTTCCAACACATGAGAAACGTTTTCTGAGAAGTGTATCTAGAATCCCAATTTTTTTCCTTCAGAAAAAAATGATGACATTATAAGCATATAAAGTAAAAAAAAAATTTAAAAATGAACCACTTCCCAGTATATATGTCAGTGAGGAAGTAAAGCGATTGCAGAAGAAAAACTCATTTAACAGAATTGCCTTTAAATAGCAAAGTGATTGGGAAACTTGGAATTACCTTGTGTCAGTGCATTAACACTGCCTTCTCTCCTTATTTCCTTTTCTTCTTCATGATTTTATTGTGAAGAATTCTATCAACAGACTGCTGCAAGAACTTTAAATTTGTAGGCTGTTAGTCCACATCAACTTTTCCAACTTCTCAAATAATTTCTGGAATAAGACAGGATATAAATAAACAGTTAACTATAAAATATGATTATCTTCCTTTTTAATATTTATTTTTCAGTTGTAATTGGACACAATATGTTTATTTATTTATTTATTTATTTATGTGGTGCTAAGAATCAAACCCAGGGCCTTGCCTGTACTAGGCGTGCGCTCTATGGCTGAGCCACAACCCCAGCCCCAAATATGTTTTTCTTCTTGAGTAAGAAAAAATGACAATGAAAATGCAAAGCTTTATTTGAGCTTTTGTCTAAGAAGAGAACAATAGCAGAATATTATGTGATTTTTATAGCATTCTCAAGGATGTATCATGCTCATACTGGCTTATTCTCTACCTCCAAATAGACTTAGGTCTTCCTATATCTATATTTTGTTTAACTTTTGTGTCATTGTTACCAAAATGTCCAACATGAAAAACTTATTTGGGCTCACAGCATCAGAGGTCCGAGTCTGTAGATGGGAAATCCCATTTCTCTGGGTCCAAGGTGAGGCATGACATCATGAGGGACGGATGCTCTCCTCATGGCAGCAAAGAAGTGGAGAAATGGGGAAAGGACTGTAGGGAAGATGCACCTCTCCAGGGGATGTCTCTATTAATCCACTTCGTTCAGCTACAACCCACCTGCCTACAGTTACCATCTAGTCAGTGGATTCAAATGAGTCAGTGCATTCAAATGCAATCATCTCTCCTCTGAATATTCTTGCACTAACACCAGAGTCTTGGGGGACACCTCATATCCAAACCATAATAATCTATGTGTTGCATCTGGCTTCTATTCCTTTTATCCCCCTCTCTTTTGTAATTCCACTCATTTTTCTCAAAGTTCAATTTGAATTCTGTCTCCTCTCTGACAGGTGTGTCAGGTTGGGCTCCTCTGTAGCTGAATCCAGGAAAAGTACTGAGAGCAACTAGTTTATTTGGAAAGTGGTCCCAGGCAATAGCAAACAAGTGGGTAGATGAGAAAAGAAAGGTCAAGAAGCTGAGGCAGGGTACCCTAATGAGCAGGACCTTGGTGAGCAACTAAGGTTCAGTTTTTATGGAGAATTTCTGAGAGATTGCAGAGAATTTGCCTTAGAATTTTCTCCGTAGGTGTGAGCAAACTATGTCTTTCATGCACTAAATCATACCTGCTATATACCTGCTGGGAGATGGCACCATCATTAATTCCCCAGTCCATCTGGCTACTCTAGACCCACTTAAGCAGCTCTAATGATGACAGTGGCATTGTTGCTTAAAATAGAGAGCTATGGAAGAGGGAATGTGGATGCTTGATTCTTGAGGAGAATTAAGCAAAGTACTATAAACATGTGATTTGTCAACCAATTTTCCCAAAACATATCTCTATGGTTTGGGTTATAGAAACACACACACACACACACACACACACACACAAACAAACACACAAATCCACATTCACATCACTAATCTTCCCAGTTAGTAAGTTCAGAATAGAATAATGGTAATGCCTAGAGCCTTGACTTTGTCTGGATTCAGAAACCTGTCCAACAGCTGGCACTGTTCTAGAGTAGTCATTTAAACTCTGGGCTTTTCGATTACCCACCCATAAAATCTGAATGTTCTACTTTATTTCCAGGGTCATTATGATGATTCTATAAAAATCACACAAAATACACTTGGAAAATTGTAGACATTCTATAAAGCTGACTTCTTTCTTCTGTGTTCTTTCTATCCTTTGCTCTTTTCAAAAGTTTATTGCATCATATCTATTCTCACCTTTGGAGGAAAGCATAAACCTAATTCATTGAGGCACATTTCTCCCTGTTGTTTCTTCATCATTACCACTCTTCCCCCACTTCTTTTGTTTATTTTTATTCTCTCTAATCAAATGGAAAGTTCTATAAGAAAATTTTAACTTGAAAGATGTAAGTAAATAAGTATTTTTCCTCTGTAATTCATCTTTTTACTCCTTTCCTGATCCTTCTACCCCACACAAGTATGACCAACCTCAAGTACACCGACCTCAAAGGGAGACAGAAAATAAATAAGATGCTTTATTGGCCTTGTGTTTGAAACTCTTTTGGAATCTTCCCTGGGTACAGACTCTTCAGCTCGATAGAGTTCCTTGTAGTTGGATAGCCTAGGGCCTTTCTTTGAGGCCCTAATAATATATTAGCTGGAACCTCAAAGTCCCTCTGTGGTAGTAATCAATCTACTAATTTCATGAAAGGAGGATATGTTGGTTGTGTTGACCTTGGTTTCTTTGGTATATTTTGCTTACTGTATAATTTATGATTCATGGATTAGGAATCCTGGTACGGTTCCTGTGACTTTTCAAAACTGAGATGTTGAGAAAATCTTGAGGGAGACATAGAAAGGCGTAGGCAGCCAGGGCAAGATGGCGAGCGAGCAGGTTGGAGGCAGGGCCAGGAACATGGAGAGTGTCTTCTGATAAGGTCAATTTCCTGGTAGACAAAAGTGCTCATGCACACAAACCAGGGACCCAATCAGACAGACACTTTCATACTCATGCTTCTAAGCAGGGAATTCAATAGAAAAACTAAAACAGACACGTGGACAGAGGATCACCAATCAAGAGTAGTAAGGAGTGTCTGGACAGGGGAGGAGGTAAGGAAAGCTGGAAATTCCACAGATCATAAAAAGAACAAGAAAAAAATTCCTACAGGATCCTCAGCTTCAGGGCCCTTTCTCTTCAGAGAAGTCTCTGTATCCCTGTCTCTTTTCAACAAACCTACTTCTTGCTTGCTATCTCTGGGTCCTGTTCTTCAACTCTTTGTTGAATGTCAACAATGAACCCAGCACTCCTAGACAGTAACAGTCTTCAACATCTTCATTCATATAGGAAGACAACAGTACCAGTTCTGAAGGGTTGCAGCCACAGTCCAAAGGCAGGATACCATGGAAAATGCCCAGCCTAGTACACAACAGTAAGTTCAACACCGACACTAGTTTACTTCCTACCCACTCTTAAGGCTGCTTCTAAAAGATGCAATCGTACCATTTTTAAAGTTAATTAAAATATGGGAAGACAAGAGCATCCCTGTAGGTACAGAAGTATTTTTGTTTGTTTCTTCAAAGCTCCAGTGTTCTCTGGTGAATTTTAGTATAAAAAACAGAGACGTCTGACTGGTAAGCACCATATGCTGTGCTGGCTTTTATTTTATTTTATTTTTCAAAAGATATCTCTTATCACATTAGTGCAAAGCCCATTTCAAAATGCTTCACAGAACCTTTTGCAGTCTATAATGAATTGTTATAAAAAAAAAAGAAAAAAAAAGGTTTAAATGAGCTATTAAAAACAGGGAGTTCATTGAGTGGAATAAAAGCTATCCTTGGAAATAGGGTTTCAATTGGAAAAAAAAAAATCTACATGGAAGTGTTTACTGGTAAAGCCTGTTTGATTATCCCCACCTGATGTGTCTCACCCTGTGGTCACCACAGGGTAGATTACATAATGTACATGGGTTTTGAAAACATATAATCCATTCTCCTTTGCTGCAGTGCTTGTATTCCATGCTGACACATTCAGCTAAAACCCTGTCTGATATATCAAGCTCTTTATTTTGGCTAACTTGATGGTCTGAGAAAGAAAAAAGGCCATCTGTGTCTCCTTTGTTGCTCTCTTGGGTACCTTTTAGAATAATCTCTTTTTCAGTAATGGACAAGAAACTTTAAATATATGTGTGTGTGACACATCTTTTTATCTTTGATAACTATTCCGGAGAATACCCAATTAGTAAAAGAGTGTGCTGTATTCTCTCATGAGGAGTGAGGTGTTCTTATTTATAACAATATCTGATAGCCATCATTTCTAAATTTTTTTCATTACTCTTTGATTTCATCTCTACATGGATGAAACTTTGTTTTTTTGCAAATCTTACTTTGCCTCAACATTACATCTCTACAGAGACTTAGCAAATCAAGACATTCTGTGACTCATTGTAAAATAAAGGTTTAAAGTTGTAGGATATGTACAGCAGAATCAATTAAATTGCCACTCAGCCAGTCAGAATATATCTGAGCATGTCATTGATTGTTCCAGATAGTGGTAGCATTGATTCAATGTTGGCAGCTCATGCCAATTGGGAAAGTTATGGACATGGCTGTCAGAGATATGATACGATCTTACCCAGTGGTTTTGTAGATGTGATAAAAGTTAATAAGCTCATGACAAATAAAAGCTACAGTTTCAAATTAGTTGACTTGAATAGTGGATTTAGAAATACAGTTTATTTTTTGGAGCTGGTAGCAAAAGATCTCCTCTCCTCATAGCGCCCTACTTTAAGAACACTTTACCTTGACGTGGTGACTGACTACTGTGGCAGTAGACATACAACAATGATAAAGAAGAAAATAATGCCAGTGGAGCCAGCCCGATCAGGTGCACCAGCCCTGGTGATCTATGGGCCTGAGATGTCACAGGGAGGACACATTCACTTCTGGAATTTTTTCCAAGCATAGAGCAATTGACCTGGGAAGGGAACCTGGCACCATTTATATTTATCAGCAAGGGGAGAGAAAGCACCCCAGGCCTGCCATTTTCACACAGTTAACTTTGCCAAAGTCATTTCCTCAATCTGCTTTGGGAATATGGAAACACCTTAATGACACCTTCTTGGTTTATTATCCTTAGATTATCTAATTTCTTTTCATAAGGACAGTATCTACATAAACAAACTGCTTTTGAAATTTGAGGAAATGAGGGCTGCTTGTGTTGTTTATTTTTTTTGTTACAAAATTTTATTGTTTTCTATTTTCTTTCTACTGACATTGTGTTAGCTTCCATATCCTTCCTATTGGATATAAAGTAAATTGGAGGATAAGTACAGCATTAATTATTTTCTTTGTGTTTCCTTTCCTCCCATTTTTATTCCCTCAAATTAATACAGTATAGAGTGAATTTCAAAAAGCTGTTCACTGTATAAAATCTATTCTGTCTGGATAGACATAACTTCTCACATTTGAAACTATAAAATGCTTATAAAGGCCTCCACTTTCACAGTTACTGATGCATCCAACAGCCAAGAAATGCTTATTTAAACATTAAGAAGTTCTTGCTTGATGAATATAAATATGATGGACGAATGTTTTAGCCTGGAAATTTAGCATTCATTTGTATGAAAACACTTTCCAGTATTACTTTTTAGAATATTTTATACCCATAGTTAATCATTGAATTTATATCTATAGTCCCTAGAGACTTCATATTATATACTTTATGAACATTTTTGCAATAAGATCTATTACTTAAATTCAATACTAGACTTTTTTTGGCATACCCAAGCATAACACAAACAATTTTATTAGCTCCTATGCTTGTATTTCTTGTATAATTTCCATCCAAGTGCAAATTTTATGTGAACTTTTTAAAAAAATATGAAAAGCTTCAAATTCCTAATTCTTTCCCTTTAGAAAGAGGTTCCATCAATATTCCTTCAAGTTGGAAGAGAGAGTATGAGCAGATGGCTGTGGCAAACAGCACATTGCAATTGGGAAGCAGCGTACAGGTACCAGTGAATACGACATTTGGTATTCCATAATAGTCTTCAAAATTAATTTTAAATCAGGCTTCAAAATCATAATAAAGAGCAACTCATATATTATTCATTTCTTTATTCCGAGGGCTAATGTTCAGAGCGTTAAGTACAATATATGCTGAAAGAAGGCAAAGAAGATGTGATTTTTCAATTAAATACATAAAGTGTGTTTAAAAAACCACTGGCATGACCTTAGTTATTTTTCTAGGATCATGGAATAACTTTTCCAGCACCCTGAAAATTTTAGCCCCAAGGACTACTTAGAATTAAAAGAGAATATAAAGTTGAAGATTGTAAGGGAACTATTTTAGAAGTTTTAATTTTATATTTTATGCAGACTCTAGTTGAATTTTTGAAGGTAATTAGTTGGTCAGATGCCAGAAGTGGTAAATATTTTATACTTGCTCATGGAAACAGGTAGCTAGAATGTCAAATTCGTACACATCATCAAAAAGCAGGCAATTATCATCTATGCTAATGTATAGATGTCTGCCTCTGGGGTTCACAGGTAATCAGAACTTTTATGAAGAGTTCAGCACATATTTCTATTTCTATTTTAAATATTGCTATCTGAATAAAACTTTTGATTTTTCCTCCTTTTTTGTGGCTTGGGGAATGGCACATTATGATGGGAAGGATGGCTTCTTACAATATTATTCTTTTGGGTTTCAGATTTTCTTAGTGGTTTTGCAATCAGAACATTCTTTAAATTAATAAAAACTTTCCTATGTAAAACTCCAAATTACATTTACTTTTGCAAAGGAAGGAATTATGTAAAGCAGAGAAATTATAAAATAAGAAACAGCTCTATAAACAGAGATCTCAGATGAATTATTCTCACAATATTTATTAAGATCATGTGGCTGTTTACTTGATGCATGAGTGTATATTTGCCTTTAAAACAGATCTGAATTGTTTAGGGATTTGTTATGCAACTGTATGATGTAGTGGGTTTATTTTCTGTACTGGGCATATCTCTGTTAAGGACTCATACAAAATCATATCAATATGAAATATTTCATAACACAAGTGATATGGAGTTCTGTGTCCAGCAGACTTATGCTGAATTCTTTCTTCAGCACCTACCAGTCATAAAACTGGCAACTAGTTATCTAACTTTCATAATAATCATATGCCAAATGGGGAGAAAAGAAATAGAGACCTCACAGTGTTATGAAGTTTATTTAATTATTTGCATCCGATTAAGATATTTCAACTACTTTTCATTGTTATACTTTTGTGTTTGTTATTGAAGTTTTAAAATGTTTAAACTTAATTTTGATATTTATAGAAGGTTTAGGTATATAAGGTATTGTGATCAACAATAAAATAATTTATATTTTTCCAACATGACAGCATTTTTGAGGAGTTGTGGCATGGATCATCTTCTTGGACTCTCACAATATCCCCGGAAATAAGGAAAGTCAAAATAACTTGCCTGATATTGTACAACCTCTTCATAGTACATCAGAGACTTGAATGTACTTCCTGATTACTGCTCCAAAAATTGTTTCACTGTAACCCATTGCCTCACAATGAAAATAAACATTCTCTGCCATGTTATTGAATTTGACAATTCTTCTACATTGTCCTTCTAATTTTCTAAAAAATTCTCATATAATTTTTTTATTGGTTGTTCAAAACATTACAAAGCTCTTGACATATCATATTTCATACATTAAATTCAAGTGGGTTATGAACTCCCATTTTTACCCCAAATACAGATTGCAGAATCACATCGGTTACACATCCACATTTTTACATAATGCCATATTAGTAACTGTTGTATTCTGCTACCTTTCCTATCCTCTACTATCCCCTATCCTATCCTCTACTATCTCATATAATTTTATCATGAGGTCCACTGCAATAAACAGCTCACACCTCTGATTCCTATCCTACCAATTCCATCAAATTAAAAACCAACTATATAAGATGGAGTTTAAAGGCAGCCAACATTTATTAGAAGTTTACTCGGTGCAAAGAAATCCTGCTAGGTGTAGTACTGATAAACTTATATTCATGTGCAGCTTTAAGATTCTACCCATTATATCCAAGAAAGGAAGCAGGTTTTAGCTATCACCAGAAAGAGTTCAATGTCATTATTACTTGATTGCATGTACACATGGGCTCAAGAAGATGTTGCAAAAAAATATTTTTCATTTCGCACTGCAGTATAGTAGAATTGGGATGAGTGTCTAGGTTACCCACCATAAAGATATTTTTCCTTCTGCTCTCAACACTCTGAGTTCTCTTGGTCTTTTCTCTCTTTCTTCTCTTCAGGAACCAGACTCCCTTCTGGAACCATACAACTATGTTGCTATCTGATAATTATGACAGTGTGTGAACTAGAGCATTTCAGTTTTTTTTTTTTTCAAAGAAGAATTAGGGAGGGCAGCAGAATACAACTGACACTAGGATTGCTGTATGTATACACATGGATGTATAACCAATGTGATCCTGTAACCTGTACACATGGAAAAATGAGAATTCATACCCTATTTGAATCAACTGTATGATATGTCAAGATAATTGTATTGTCATGAGCAACTAATAAAAAAAAGTCAAATTCAAAAAAAAGAAGAATATCTAATTGTCAAATAAACCATTTCATCTAATGATTGCTTCTTAAAGCATGAGTCTGTTATTAAACAGAGAAATAAGTCTGTTTTAAGCAGTAAATTGTTAAGAATTTAAGAAGATGCATTAAAAAGTTATTACATTTGAATCATGTCTCTGTCACTACAAGCTGGGTGATCATAGCAAGTTACTAATCTCTTCGGGCCTCGGTGCTTTCTTTGTAAAGTGCGGATAATAATAAGACCTTGCTCTTGTGGTAGCTGAAAGGGTTATATGAAGGAATACGTATACAACTCAGAGAGGATTATCTGGGGCTTAAAAAAATGACCAATGTGCTAGAATTACTAATATTATGGTTTTTAAATTTTTATGTCTTACCCAAATTTTATTCATTGATAGACTAAGAAGGAAAGAAAAGTGTGATGAGAAAGGGAAGCCTAGCCATTACATACATACGTTTATTGATTCAGTAAATGAGTAAATCAAATATTTAATGTTTCAAAAATTTTTAATCCCTCTTACTCATCAGTCTCACATACACACTGGCACACATACAAGTATAAACTGCACAGCCTTTGTAGATCTCTATGCTAATATGTTTTTCTCTCTTTCTTTTTTTTAAGCTTTTTATTATTGCATGACATACAAGTAAAGAGAAGAATGTGAGCAGTTCCCTCTACAGTGCTATAGAATTGCAATAGGCAGAGTGACTAATGCTGTCTGGTGTGATGAGTAATGGAAGACATTTGATCTTGATCTTAAAAATGACTAGAGATTTGTTATTTAAGTTGGAAAAGGACATTTCAAGCTAAAAAAGAGAAGGCAGGATATGTTAAAGTCAGGAATATGAAACGCCTGAATTAAAGAGTGAGGATCACTGTATTATTGTACATAAATTAGTTTTGAGTTCCCTGGCAACGACTGAAACTGATAGTTGCATGCAGGGGTTTATTCAGAAGTACTTTCAGAAGAACTATCAGCAAGATCATGAAGAAGGCAGAAGTGTTCAACAGGTCTCCATCAATGAGATCAAAATACGAAAATAACTCAGAAGAGGAAATGTTTGTTTTGGGCTCATGGTATCAGAGGTCAGCCAACTCCATTACTCTTGGCCTGAGGTGAGGCAGAACATCATGACAGAAGTGTAGGCAGAGGAAAGTTGCTGGGCTCAAGACAGAAAGGGGGGTGGTGGAGATGATCTCTAGACAAGATGTAGTACAAAATCATGCACTCAGTGACCTACTTCCTTCAGCTATGCCCCACCTACTATAAATACTACCTAGCAGTCCATTTAAATTATTAATCTATCAAATGGATTGATCCACTGTTAGGTTACAGCTCTCAATTCTGAGCATTTCACCTCTGAATATTCCTACATTGTCTAAAACATGAGCTTTTTCGGGGGGACATTAAAGATCTGAACCAAAATGGCAAGACTGAGAGACAAGAGAAATTGATCCAAAGAGAATTGCAACTGAGTTCTCCACCCATATGGATCTTTAGTGCCTCCAGAATTGTTCTTTATGGAAGTATGAGAACCATATTTTTATGTTTCTGTATCAGCAGTCTTAGCTGTGGACTGTCTTCTGAAAGAGGAAGCTTGGACAAGACATCTTCTATGGTCTATAGCAGGGAACTTGCAGTTAATTCTGTCTCTGTCACAATGACTCACTCTGTTGGAGTAGTGTAAGAGCCTCTATAGACAATATGTGAACAAATAGCATGGCTATGATCAATGAAACTTTGCATATTAAAAGAGATGGCCAACCTGTGGACCATAGTTTGCCAGCCCCAGGACTATAATAATTCTCACTGAGGGGCTCATCTCTAAGTCATGTACATTTGATGTTCCTAGCATATAGGGAATGGGTACTTGACCCTGACAAAGGGATTTAGAGAGAGCACTAAAGAAGCACTACAATGTACCCTTTGCATGTTTCAAATTTACTTGCTTATTTTGATAAGTACACATTCCTTACCGTCTATTAAGGCCATCCTGCATTTCCATATTAATTAAAATGGATCAGCTTTTTTTATAAGCATCCATGACCCATTATCAGAGCATGCTAGCACCATGTCACAGGGTTCTTTTCAAGGATTCTCTACTGTGGGAGAAAGCTTCTGTGACAATAAAGTTTCCCTTTTTCAATTTGATGCTTCACTTCCCACTCCTTTCCTTGGTTTGACATCCTGAGAATTCAGTCTAATGCACACTCTCCTGACTCATGCCAGTACCTGGTATCTAGGTAATGCAGCTTCTTTTGTGTTTAATACATTTTTTTTCCATGATGGCGCAGAAACTCCCTCATCAAAGCTGTGCTTGGATTTGACTCTAATTATAAGTCTGGTTGCCAGACTTTAATGGGGCAAGCTTCAGGGTCCTGAGAAGGATTTAACTCTGACTTTCATGTGAATTATATGTAGGCTGAAAAGTGATCACCACCTACCATGGTTTCTCGAGGTGAATTGGTAGGTTTCCCTAGAATCAACCAGTATCATCATAGCAAGAGGCAGTGGAAACAGCCATTGTGATACAAATATGAAAACAGCCAATCACTCAAATATATGGTCATTGTATTTTCTATTTTGATGCCAGAGTATTAGAAACAAGGAAGTCAGAGGGAAAATACAAGTTAAAAGATTTGCATTTAAAGGAGAAGGAAAGAAATCTCAAACGGTATCAGATTAAGCAAACACTTCTAGCTTCTTCCCAATTAAGATTGTTCTTCTTCCTTAATAAAACAATCCTTATTTTAATTCTAATAAATTGCTACCAAGAGTAGAGACATATTTTCCAGCTTTCTTTGTCGCTATGTTAAACTACATTACTAAGTTCTGGCTATGAAAGTGATATTTGAATATACAAGAATTGTTTAAAGAATATTGGTAGAGTAAGATAAATTTCCTTCCCTTCCTTTGGAGTGGATACCCTTCAAAGGAATCTAATCTTTGGATTTACATTTGTCCCTAGAAATGTGATAATTAGAAAGGGCCTTATATTCAAATTTGGAATTTTATTGTTAGAATATCTCTAAGTTGACATCTTACTATCACAATATTCTAATGTTTTCATTTAATCATGTTTCAGAAACTCTGGACTGCCTATTTATTAACAACATATTTGGGCAGGAGAAACAACTCTGTTTCTCATTTTCAGTCTTGATTATAAGCTGGCCTTTGGAATTGATGTGTTTAATGTATCCTTTAGTGAATTTCAGATCAAAATCAATTCAGTCCTAAAATCAATTTGGACTCTTCCCACACATGGTTATAAGAAGACACTCAAAAGGGCATCTAGGGAATGGCCTCAAGAAGGTTGGAATAGTAAATAATTTGCAACATTCATGCTACAAAATATAATTCAGCAATGAAAATAAGCTATGTACAGTAATGGGGATGAAGCAGGCAAAATTGTTGAGTGTAAGAAGCCTGACAATGAAGGTATATGTTGTACCTTCAATATATAATGACCTAAAATCAATTTGGACTCTTCCCACACATGGTTATAAGAAGACACTCAAAAGGGCATCTAGGGAATGGCCTCAAGAAGGTTGGAATAGTAAATAATTTGCAACATTCATTGCAACAATTCATTGTCAGGCTTCTTACACTCAACAATTTTGCCTGCTTCATCCCCATTACTGTACATAGCTTATTTTCATTGCTGAATTATATTTTGTAGCATGAATGTTGCAAATTATTTACTAACTTTATTCATTTTTTTATTGATGGGGCATTTCTTTCTACAATTCTGAGCAGCCAGTCAAGCCATTCTCAATTAACCACAAATCCATATTTAAAATTGGACAACTTCTTTTTCCACACAAATTAGATGACCAGATTTATGGTTCCAATATCTGCCCACTGTGGGGATTTTCTCTGACCAATCTCCTTCAAGTCTATCCTCAGTGAGACTATACTACAGTTTTCATCCTTGTTTGTTTTGTACCCATAGTCTGAGGCAACAGATTGTATTAATCAGGGTTCTGTAGTTTCCAATAACATGTTCCCCATTTCCATCTGAGACTTCACCAGAAGCATATTTGATATTCATATTTCTACCAGAATTCTGTTCATGAAATACATATATATGCCTATAGACATAAATATACAATGACTATGCATAAATATAATGACCAATATGACAATAGAAGTTTATATTAACTATATATGACAACAGAAGTTTTCTCTGTAGATCTCCTATTTTCCTTCTGAGTCTTCACCAAAGTCAACTCTAATGTCTGTATATCTATCAACAATCTCTTCAAGCAATCTGAAATTTTTTCCAACATGCCCCTTGAAATTCTTCCAACCTCTACCTGGTCCAAAACCACTTTAATATTTTTAGATTTTTTTTCAACTGGTATCTCACTAGTTAGTACCCAAATACACATTAATTTTCTAGGGCTGCTATGACAATCTATGACAAATTGGGTAGTTTAAAAAATGTAGATATATTTTCTCACAATTTTGAAGACTTCAAGTCCAGGATTGTTATGGTTTAAGTAAGAAGTGTCCCCAAAGCTCATATGTAAGATAATGCAAGAATTTTTCAGAGGCGAAATGATTTGATTATGAAAGGTGTAACCTAGTTGGTGGATTAATTCTGTCCACCTGGGCAAAGGCTCTATAGTCTAAATCTGGAGCAAGTATAAATGAGGCTACTGGAGTAACTGGATGATAATTGTTGGAAGGTAAGGCCAGAGGAGGTGGATCATTAGTAGTATGACATTAGGTCACATACTTTGTCCCTGGTTAAGCGGAGGTCTCTCTGATATTTGGTTGTCTTGTACTGAGCTGTTTTCCTGTGCCATGCCCTTCCACCATGATGTTTTGCCTTATCTTGGGCCCAAACCTATGGAGTCTGCTGACTATGAGCTGAACCTCTAAAACCCTGAGCCAAAATAAATTTTTACTCCTCTAAATTGTTCTTGTCAGGTATTTTGATCACAGCAAGGAAAAAACTTACTAAAACAAAGATCCAAGTGTCCGCAGGGTTGGTTTCCTGTGAGCCTCTCTTTTTAACTTGTCGCCATATTTCTCTTTATGTGTCTGTATCCTAATCTCCTCTTCTTTAAGGACACTAGTCATACCCCTATCTTGTTTTATCTAAACTTAAAATAAGGCCCTACCTTCAAATACAGTTCTACAAAGTAGGAGTTCAACATGCCACTTTGGGAGGGAACATAATGTGGCCCATAATATTATCGATGAATCAAATTCAAATTTTTACTTCACCGTTCAGCTGATAATCAGAGTCCCCCATTTGGTTGTGAGTTGAGAAAGATTCTCTCAATCAATGTCCATAATGGATTAGTTGGAAATGTAACTTTCTTTGATGTTCAGCTACTTTATCAAGTTCTGCATTTTATCTTCTGCTTTCTCCTACCTTCTCAATAAAGTATGAAATCTTCTTTGTAAGTAAACCAAGAGGCCCTAGGGCTTTCACAACTGGCTTAGAATCACCAATTCCTTGCCCACGGCTATTCAGTAATAGTGCTTAGCAACAGTTGTTCAGCTAGTGTTTTCTCCAAATTTTCCAAAGCCTGATACAGGTGCAGTCCTTTGTATCAGTATACCCTCCCAATTCATTGCCAATGAAAATTTTACAATATGATCAACACCTGTGCACAGGGTCTGTCCACATGTTGCCCACCAGTATTGATGGGGTCTCCATTGCCAGCTGGACAGTGAATGATCTAACATCAAATTCCAACTTGTTGGCTACTTTCTCAGACTGATTCTAGCATAAGCTGCATTTGTTCTCCAAAACGAGGTGCTGAGATAAGACTTGATGTTTGCGATGGTTCACAGGAGCTAACACTTGCTAAGGAAAGAGTGCTGCAGCAGGATTGGGCAGAGAAAGAAGCTGAACCAAAACAGAGCTCAATAGTCTCAGTCTGGGGCAAGTAAATGAGGTCAAAATGGCCAGGCCTTTAGAGACCTCTCATTTAGTAACCAGGCATGATCTGTTACCCTAAAGAAGGTGTGGCCTTGGCACCTCTCTACAGTTGAGATTGACTTTGAAGGACTGGGTAGCTAGAGGCTATTGGCTGACTGTACTTGCTACAGCGGGGCAGCAGGTCCTTATTTGAAAGATCTTAGGAGGCAGATGTCCGAGTGCTGCAAAGATGAGTAAGACTTCTGAGTATATGCCTCAGAAGTGGAATTTCTGGGTGATAGAATGTGTGCACATTTCACATTAGCCCATGATGCCAAACTCATTTCCAGAGTGGTTGTACCACTCGAACACTAATATTCATGAGTGTGTGTAGGATTTTTCATTGCTTCACTTCTATGATAACACTAGGGATTGTTTCTCATTTTCATTTGAGGTGCTCTGACAAGTCTGTAAGGGTATTCATTTGCATTTCGTTATTCATTCACATTTTACTAACTACTAATGAGGTTATGCTATTTTTCATGTATCTACTAATCAAGTCGATAACTTGGTAAAGTAGTTTTCCAAGGATTTTGCTCATTAAAAAAAAAATCGTATTGTACTATTATATGAACTCCTTGTCAATTGTATATGTTGTAAATAATTTTCTCCATATGGAGCACTAAATGGGGTATTTGATGAGGAGAAGTTTTACTTTTCACTTACTCCAGTTTATTAGTCCTTTCTTTTTAACAATTCTTATGTTTTCTTTAGAAAGTTACTACTCCAGAATGATAAATATATGCCCTAGTAATATCTGCTAAAGGCATTCTTAATTTTTCTGTAGACTGAAACTTAATAAGAATTCATCTTTGTATATGATGTAACTTAAGAGAGAGTTTCCAAAATATTTTTTTCTATATAGAACTATTTTTATCCCAGTGTGATTTGCCAAAAAGACTGTGGATAGTCTGCCTGATGGTGCAATGTGTAAATGCATATTCAGAAAAGGCTAGTTTTTGTTGTGGCAGCAAGTAACTCCCGAATCTTAGCATCTCAAAACCTTGCCATGGTTGAATTCTCATTTACACTTCTTGTTCATCATGGGTAGGCTTTGTCTGCCACAGTGCTGGTCTCAGGGGCAGAGGCAAAAGAAGGAGGGAAGCACATACAGGTTCCTAAACATTTTCCTCTAAATAATATTAATTTCTTTAAAATGTTTTTTTGTAGTTGTAGATGGACAGAATGCCTTTATTTGTTTATTTTTAATGTGGTGCTAAGGATTGAACCCAGTGCCTCATGCATGCTAGGCAAGCACTCTACCACTGAGATACAACCCCAGCCCAATATTAACTTCTTTACATTTTTCTTTGACTAAAGTAGTATATGGCTAGCAATTCTACATTTCTATGTCATACTATACTCTTACAGAGAAAGCCAGCAAATTTTGGTGACTACAAACATAGTCCATCATATACCTTTGCCAAACAAACAAACAAAAACAAATGTCTATGGGCCATCTTCTTTACCTTCTATTTTTTTTTTTTCAATCTTTATACCTATTTCACACTGTAGTAATCTCTGGAACTTCAAATGTCTCAATAATCACACAGTAGTCATCCTACCTTGTTCATCAAAAGTATTGTCCTTTTTGACCATTTGCCCTTGTACTTTTTTAAAAAAATTACTTTTAATGTTTCACAAGGGCAAAAATACTGGCTTGAATTTTCAGTGGGATTTGACTAACTTTGGTCTTGTGAAGGGAATTAATTATTCATTGTTCCTCCAATCTGGGGGGAAAAAATGGAAAAATCTAACCGACCTAAAGTCACTACATTTAAAGTATGTGTATTATGTATTAGAAAATAAACTGGGCAGTATCCTAAGTACTGGATTTATAATGAATATGGGACTTATCCCTCTTGGAGCTCAAGGATGGAGGGAAAAGTTGTAGAAGTTTGTAAGACTCATTACAAATACAGGATTTGATGGCAGAATATAACATTGATTTATTTGTTTCAAATAAATATTATTGAACATCTATGTACTCAATTCATTTTGTTGGGTACTGTAGGATCAGAGTTGAATTCTGAACTTTAGGAGGCACCTAATATAAACTACACAGTGATAAATGCAACAGATGCATTTTAAAAAATAAAAGGGAAATACTATTTCCTGTTAATGAAATTTAAAAAACAAAATTCCTAGGAGGAACCAGGATTTGATGAGAGTCCATAAAGCAAAACTAAGAAAAGGCCAGGGCCCGTGGCTCATGCCTGTAATCCCAGTGGCTCTGAAGGCTAAGGCAGGAGGATTACGAGTTCAAAGCCAGCCTCAGCAAAAGTGAGGGGCTAAGGAACTCAGTGAGACCCTGTCTCTAAATAAAATACAGAATAGGGCTGGGGATGTGGCTCAGTGGTCCAGTGCTCTTAAGTTCAATCCCTGGTACCAAGAATAAATAAATAAGAAAGAAATGTGTGGAAGGTATTCAAAGCCTCACAGATTCATGAGGACTTGATTCATGCATTTTCTTGAGGAGTTGTATATTAAAAGGATTGTTCCTTTAAAATTTGAAATATATTTCTATTTAAAGGAACAAATTCTAGAAAAGGAAAAAGTGTAACAGCTGTATTTATTATAATGAGTATAAATTTATAAAAGGATACATAATTAGGCATTCAAAGTTTTTTCACTGGTTTTCAACTCACACATTCAGAGAAAATCATTATGAGTGAAGTATAAGTTTCAAAATTTACCGAGCTTTTTTATTTTTACTTTCATTTATTTACTTTTTGCTATGGGAATTAATTACAAAACCTTATATTACTGGAACATTAAAGGCAAGCTTTCTAAATATGTAAGTAAAAAAAATTCCAAGTTATGTTTCCCCTAGTAACTGTAATGAATTTCTTTGTGTAAATAATAAAGCAATAATACTAGTATGATGCACCATTGTGCAAAATAAATATAAATGGTGACTTACAGTCATTGTATAGTAAATATCATTGCAGTCAAAAAATCTGGTGTATTTTAAAAGTACTGACTTGTGATTTGATCCCTAGCCCTATCAAAAAAATTGTCTATTTATCAATCATTTTTTAATTTCAATATCACCTCAGTAGTTTCTATGTGTTTCTGATATTTCATATACTACGAAGTATTTAGACAACCATTTGGCCACTTATCTAAAAATAATTTTAGGGAGAATAAAATCTATTTTTCAATTGGTCGTATTGTTAGGAATTTGGGTTTGTATTTGAGGTGTATCTCTTGATAGTTCTCTTTAAAGAACAGAAACTAAAACTGACTTGACTCAAAATCATAGTCTTCTGCACTTGGAGGCAGATGGAGTCAAGTTGTTTGATAATATTTAGTTTAGAGATTTAGTTTCTCCACTTAACAATAGTACTGTAGTTATTTTTATAGCCGTACTTGTCATAGCTATGCTGGCCAAATATTTTGGCAATGTTTTCTTTGGTTTTAATAGGAAGTAGCAAGAAATTTTTAGAAAATTCAATAAAATAAATGTCCTTATTAACAGGCAGAATCCAAAATCTGGTCTGGTGTTCAAGTAAATCTTTTATGTGAGGTACTGAGGATATAACCCAGAGGCACTTTACCACCGAGCTACATCTCTATCCCTTTTTATTTTTAATCTTTTAACTTGAGACAGAGTCTCACTAAGTTGCTTAGGGCATTGCTAGCATGCTGAGGCTGGTCTTGAACTTGGGATTCTCTTACCTCATCCTCCTGAGTCCCTAAAATTACAGGGTCATGGGGCTGGGGATGTGGCTCAAGTGGTAGCGCGCCCGTCTGGCATGCGTGTGGCCCGGGTTCGATCCTCAGCACCACATACAAACAAAGATGTTGTGTCTGCCAAAAACTAAGAAATAAAATATTAAAATTCTCTCTCTCTCTCTCTCTCCTCACTCTCTCTTTAAAAAAAAAAAAAAATTACAGGGTCATGCCACCGTGTCTGGCGTAGTGAATTATTTTTATATACAAACAAACTTTATTTTTAGTTCTGCAAAATATCATGAATGTCAGAAACTGAGGACACAAAGAAGGATTTATTAGAATAAATATATTATTATTATTCTTTGTTTAAAAATACTTAATTTTAGTTTTATTGAATGGTTTTGGCATAATTCATCATTTTTCTTTTAAAATGCCCTGTGCTTGCTTATTTATGCTCTATTTCTAATCTATTGATTTTCTTTTTTTTTTTTATTAATTTTTATTGTTGGTTGTTCAAAACATTACATAGTTCTTGATATATCATATTTCACACTTTGATTCAAGTGGGATATGAACTTCCATTTTTACCCCGTATAGAGATTGCTGAATCACATCAGTTGCACAACCATTGATTTACATATTGCCATACTGGTGTCTGTTGTATTCTGCTGCCTTTCCTATCCTCTACTATCCCTCCTCCCCACCTCCCCTCCTGTCTTCTCTCTCTACCCCATCTACTGTAATCCATTTCTCCCCCTTATATTTTCCCCCTTTCCCCTCACTTCCTCCTGTATGTAATTTTGTATACCCCTGAGGGTCTCCTTCCATTTACATGCAATTTCCCTTCTCTCTCCCTTTCCCTCCCACCTCTCATCCCTGTTTAATGATAATCTTCTTCTCATGCTCTTCGTCCCTACTCTGTTCTTAGTTACTCTCCTTATGTCAAAGAAGACATTTGGCATTTGTTTTTTAGGGATTGGCTAGCTTCACTTAGCATAATCTGCTCTAATGCCATCCATTTCCCTCCAAATTCTATGATTTTGTCATTTTTTAATGCAGAGTAATACTCCATTGTGTATAAATGCCACATTTTTTTTTTTTTTTTTATCCATTCGTCTATTGAAGGGCATCTAGGTTGGTTCCACAGTCTTGCTATTGTGAATTGTGCTGCTAAGAACATGGATGTAGCAGTGTCTCTATAGTGTGCTCTTTTTAGGTCTTTAGGGAATAGACCGAGTAGGGGAATAGCTGGGTCAAATGGTGGTTCCATTCCGAGCTTTCCAAGAAATCTCCATACTGCTTTCCAAATTGGCCGCACCAATTTGCAGTCCCACCAGCAATGTACAAGTGAACCCTTTACCCCACATCCTCGCCAGCACTTGTTGTTGTTTGACTTCCTAATGGCTGCCAATCTTATTGGAGTGAGATGGTATCTTAGGGTGGTTTTGATTTGCATTTCTCTGACTGCTAGAGATGGTGAGCATTTTTTCTTGTACTTGTTGATTGATTGTATGTCCTCCTCTGAGAAATGTCTGTTCAGGTCCTTGGCCCATTTGTTGATTGGGTTATTTGTTATCCTATTGTCTAATTTTTTTAGTTCTTTGTATATTCTGGATATAGGGCTCTGTCTGAAGTGTGAGGAGTAAAGATTTGTTCCCAGGACGTAGCTCCCTATTTACCTCTCTTATTGTTTCTTTTCCTGAGAAAAAACTTTTTAGTTTGAGTAAGTCCCATTTGTTGATTCTAGTTATTAACACTTGTGCTATGGGTGTCCTTTTGAGGAATTTGGAGCCTGACCTCACAGTATGTAGATCATAGCCAACTTTTTCTTCTATCAGACGCCATGTCTCTGATTTGATATCAAGTTCCTTGATCCACTTTGAGTCAACTTTTGTGCATGGCGAGAGAAAGGGATTCAGTTTCATTTTGTTGCATATGGATTTCCAGTTTTCCCAACATCATTTGTTGAAGATGCTATCCTTCCTCCATTGCATGCTTTTAGCCCCTTTATCAAATATAAGATAGTTGTAATTTTGTGGATTGGTCTCTGTGTCCTCTATTCTGTACCATTGGTCCACCCGCCTGTTTTGGTACCAGTACTATGCTGTTTTTGTTACTATTGCTCTGTAGTATAGTTTGAAGTCTGGTATAGCTATACCTCCTGATTCACACTTCCTGCTTAGCATTGTTTTTGCTATTCTGTGTCTTTTATTTTTCCATATGAATTTCATGATTGCTTTCTCTATTTCTACAAGAAATGCCATTGGGATTTTGATTGGCATTGCATTAAACCTATAGAGAACTTTTGGTAATATCGCCATTTTGATGATGTTAGTTCTACCTATCCATGAACAGGGTATATTTTTCCATCTTCTAAGATCTTCTTCTATTTCTCTCTTTAGGGTTCTGTAGTTTTCATTGTATAAGTCTTTCACCTCTTTTGTTAGGTTGATTCCCAAGTATTTTATTTTTTTTGAGGATATTGTGAATGGAGTGGTTGTCCTCATTTCCATTTCAGAGGATTTTTCGCTGATATACAGGAATGCCTTTGATTTATGCATGTTGATTTTATATCCTGCCACTTTGCTGAATTCATTTATTAGCTCTAATAGTTTCTTTGTAGACCCTTTTGGGTCTGCTAGGTATAGAATCATGTCATCTGCAAATAGTGATAATTTAAGTTCTTCTATTCCTATTTTTATGCCTTTAATTTCTTTCATCTGTCGAATTGCTCTGGCCAGTGATTCGAGAACTATGTTGAACAGAAGTGGTAAGAGAGGGCATCCCTGTCTTGTTCCAGATTTTAGAGGGAATGCCTTCAGTTTTTCTCCATTCAGAATGATGCTAGCCTGAGGCTTAGCATAGGTTGCTTTTACAATAATGAGGTACGTTCCTGTTATCCCTAGTTTTTCTAGAGTTTTGAACATAAAGGGATGCTGTACTTTGTCGAATGCTTTTTCCGCATCTATCGAGATGATCATATGGTTCTTATTTTTAAGCCTATTGATGTGGTGAATAACATTTATTGATTTCCGTATATTGAACCAACCTTGCATCCCAGGGATAAATCCTACCTGATCATGGTGCACAATTTTTTTGATATGTTTTTGTATCCGGTTCGCCAGAATTTTATTGAGGATTTTTGCATCTAGGTTCATTAGAGATATTGGTCTGTAGTTTTCTTTCTTTGAAGTGTCTTTGTCTGGTTTAGGAATCAGGGTGATGTAGGCCTCATAGAATGAATTTGGAAGTTCTCCCTCTTTTTTTATTTCCTGAAATAGCTTGAAAAGTATTGGTATTAGTTCCTCTTTAAAGGTTTTGTAAAACTCTGCTGTATACCCATCGGGTCCTGGGCTTTTCTTAGTTGGTAGTCTTTTGATGGTTTCTTCTATTTCCTCAATTGATATTGGTCTGTTTAGGTTGTCAATATCCTCCTGACTCAATCTGGGCAGATCATATGACTTAAGAAATTTATCGATGCCTTCACTATCTTCTATTTTATTGGAGTATAAGGATTCAAAATAATTTCTGATAATCTTCTGTATTTCTGAAGTGTCTGTTGTGATATTGCCTTTTTCATCCCGTATGCTAGTAATTGGAGTTCTCTCTCTTCTTCTCTTCGTTAGCGTGGCTAAGGGTCTGTCGATTTTATTTATTTTTTCAAAGAACCAACGTTTAGTTTTGTCAATTTTTTCAATTGTTTCTTTTGTTTCGATTTCATCAATTTCAGCTCTGATTTTAATTATTTCTTGCCTTCTACTTCTTTTGCTGTTGTTTTGCTCTTCTTTTTCTAGGATTTTGAGATGAAGTATTAGATCATTTATTTGTTGGTTTTTTCTTTTTTTAAGGAATGAACTCCAAGCAATAAATTTTCCTCTTAGAACTGCTTTCAAAGTGTCCCATAGATTCCGATATGTTGTGTCTGTGTTTTCATTTATCTCTAAAAATTTTTTAATTTCCTCCTTGATGTCTTCTATAACCCATTGATCATTCAGTAACCTATTGTTCTACATAATGTGGATGGGCTTTATGCAAAATCTAAAACCTTGTTAGAAAATGCTGACCTCCCAAGAAGAGGGAATTTAGCCAGCATATCACCTTTGAGCTCAAACAACAATTCTTTCTTAAATCTCCACCCACCCAGCATGCACTGCAAAAGTTGGACTTGCTAAGCGTCCACAATTTCATGCTCCAATTTTAAGAAATAAAAATCTCTCTCTGTCTGTCTATGCAGTTGGCCCTGTGTATCTGTGGATTTTGCATGAATAGATCAACTTACTGCAGATCAAAAATATTTGAAAAAAGCCAACTGTGTCTGAACATGTACAGATATTCTTCTGTCATTCCCAAGACAATACAAAATAGCAACCATTTAATAGCATTTATATTGTATTGGGTATTCTAAGTGAACTTTAGATGATTTAAATTATATTGGCCCATATGTGTAAGTTATATGCAAGTACTATACCATTTAATTTAAAGAAGTTGAGCACCCATTGATTTTGTCATCCAATGTGGTTCCTGGAGCAATCCTCCATGGATGCTGAAGGATAACTGAATGTATTTTCTGCTGGTTCTGTTTTTTTTAAAGACTTCTTCCAAATCCCAAGTTGACTGAATTTGAGTCTCTGCTCTGGTCTAAAATCTCAGGGCACAACAATTGCTCATTCTGCCTGGTGCTGTGAACAAGTTCCTCTTACTTAATGATTAAAGATCTTTGGTTAGCCCTGAAATCTAAGCCATAGTGAGAAAAACTTACTGGGCTCTGAACTTTCAACTTTCAATGGACACATATGATTGTAGAATATTATTTCCATCATCTATATCCACATCTATTCTTGGGTTACTGTGTGATATTTTCTGCTTACCTTGTAGAAACGATGAGTAAATCTTGGTTTAGATTATTGATTTATTTTTTTAAATTGCAAATCTACAGGTGAGATCATCTTTGTTGTTGCCAATGACACAGGTCCTTTCTATCTTTCCCCTCCAACATCTTCTGCTTGCTGGCTGCTCTGGATTCTGTTTTGTGTGTACTATCTCAAAGTTACAAGAAGGCTGCTATAGTCCAGGTAGCCACTCTTTTTTTTTTTTTTAAAATTTTTTTTAGTTGTAGATGGACATAGTACCTTTACTTTATTTATTTATTTATTTTTATGTGATGCTGAGGATCAAACCCAGTGCCTCACATATGCTAGGGCAAGCTCTCTACCACTGAGCCATAACCCCAGCCCCAGGTAACCACTCTTATTTAAGGAAAAAAGAGTGAAAAAGGATTGCTACTGAGTACTACTTTTTTTTTTCCTCATGGAATGTCATACATTATATCTTCTTGATGTATTCATAGAGATGTTTTTTAAAATTTCAAATGTTCAGGGTCAAAGATCTCCAGGTTCCCTACTACCAAAGAAAGCAAAAGGTCGAGGACTTTGAATCTGATTTCTTTCACTTAGCATAATGTTTTTGAGGACCATCTGCAGTCGCATGTGTCAGTAGTTCATTCACTTCTATGTCTAAATAGGCTTTTAATGTATGGATATATCCATATATTCCTTTTTTTAGGAAAATGTCATTATTGTGAATAATGTTGCTCTGAACATTTGCTCATGTCTTTCTGTGGGCATGCTTCATGGCTCTTCAGCAGATTTCTAGGAATGGCATTGCTGAGTTGCATGGTAAATTTATGTTTACCTTTTTAAAAAAACTGTCAATTTGCTTTACAAAGTGGCTACACTGTTTAACATTTTCACTCAGTAGTAAAAACAGGGTTCAAACTTCTCCCAATCCTTACCAATCCTGTTATGGTCTGTCTTTCTGACATGAATGTAAAAGGTTATTAATTTTACTGTTTTAATTTGTATTCCCTAACAGTGAATGTTGCCAAGCACCTGTTCATGTGCTACTAACCAGTTGCTTATCTTCTTTAGTAATATGCTTATTTAAATCTTTTCTTCATTTGTAAATTTAATAGTTTGTCTTATTGTTATGTGTACCTTATATACTTTGAAGTCTTTTATTGCACATATTATTTGCAACTGTTCCACCCAATTTGTGTTTGTTTCTCACTTTCTTGATGACATTTTTCAAAATGGAAAGTTTTAAATTTTAATGAGTTCTATTTTTTTCTTTTGTAGATAACATTGTTTATGGACTTTTAAAGAACTCATTGTATAACCCAAGGTGACAAAGTCGTTCTTTTATGTTTTCTTGTACAAGCCATAGTTTTTGCTTTTACATTTAGGTCTGGTATATACCCTGAGTTAATTTTTGTGTGGGGTATGAAGTAAGGTCCTTCATTTAAAGTTTTGGATATCAAATTGGCCAAGCACCATTTAGTAAAAAGACTATCTTTTCTCCACTCATTTGCCCTGGCACTTTTGTGCTAGATCAATTGACCATAAATGAAAGGTTTTATTTCTGGATTCTGAATTCTGTTCTATTGATCTATATGTCTGTCAATATGCCAGCACCATATGTTTGATGACTGTAGCTTATAAAGTTTTGAATTGTAAAATTTATCTACCACAAAATTTTTCTAAAAGTCATTTTGACTATTCTAGAAAATTTGCATTTCTACATAAATTTTAACATTAGCTTGAAAATTTCTACATAATGTTTTTGAAAAAATTTCTACATAATGTTCTTCAGATTTTTAATGACAATTGCATTCAATCTACATATGAAATTGAGAACATTTTCATCTTTGTAATATTGAGTCTGCTAGTACACAAACATGGAATATGTCTCTTTAGATTTTCTTTAATTTCTCTCAGCGATATTTGTAGTTTTAAATACTCAAATTTTAAAATTTTCGTTAAATTTATTAACTATTATTTCTTTTCTAGTGTTCTTGTGAATGAAATTTTAATTTCAATTTAATTTTTAGGTTATTCATTGCTAGTTCATGGAAATGCAGCTCAACTTTTTATTTCTTCTTGGTATTGATCTTGAATCCTGCAACTCTACTAAGCATGAACATGTTTATCAGAATTACCAGTTTTTTAAAATTACATTTTGATTTTATTGGATTTTTATATAGGAGATCATATTATTTTCTAAGAGATACATCTTTCTTTTCATTCTGAATTAATTTTATTTATTTTTCTAGCCTGACTGAACTGACTAAAACTCTCATTACGAAACTGATCAGAAATGGCCAGAACAAGATCTCCATCATTCATCATTAAGTATGATTTTAGATATGGGATTTTCTCCGTTACCCCTAAATTGAGTAATTTCTCCTCCCCATTTAATTTGAGAATTTAACCATGGATGAATATTAAATTTTGTTCAGTGTTGTTTTTTTTTTTTTTTTTATCTGTTGATTTGATTGAATGTTTTTGTCCTTTAGTCTATTAGTAGAATGGACAAAATTAATTGATTTTCAGATGTTTGACCAATATTCATTTTAGAGCTTAATCTTATTTGGATGTGTGTGTGTGTGTTTGTGTGTGTGTGTGTGTGTGTGGTGTTCCTTTTATGTATTCCCAATTTTTTTTCTTGCTAACATTTTTTGAGTATATTTTGTTGTCTCCATTTATTATGGATATTATTCTCTGTTAGGGTCATAAGCAAGTCAAGATGGCGCCTGGCACTTTGCCAAGAGGAGTGGTTTGAGAAGTAACACCAGCGAGCCATTAAGATAGAGAGTCCTGGGCTGGGGATGTGGCTCAAGTGGTAGCGCGCCCGTCTGGCATGCGTGCGGCCCGGGTTCGATCCTCAGCACCACATACAAACAAAGATGTTGTGTCTGCCAAAAACTAAGAAATAAAATATTTAAAAAAAAAAAAAAAAAAAAGATAGAGTCCTTAATGAGTGTCTGCTGTGTCTAGATTATGTCAATTAAGTTAAGCTGTGTGTAATCATTAAGATGATGATTCCTTATTGGTTGACTGCTATATCTAGTTTATGTTAATTAAGATAAGCTGTGTGTAATTAGTTATGCATATATATACCCCTACTGTCCTACAATAAACGGCTCTCGTTCCAGCTGTATCAATCTACACAAGTTGCTCCTTGCTCCCTGTTAGTTTGCTGCAGCCAGACTGCGGCAATTCTCTAGTTTTCTTATGAATTCTGTAGCCAGTTTGGGTCTTAGGCTAAAGTGATATGTAGTATGAGTTGAGAAATGCTGAATTCTCTGTTTTGGAAGAGTTTATGAAAGATTAATATGATTTCTTCTTCAAATATTTGATAGAAGTTTCCTAGTCAAGTCATTGGTTCATGGGGTTCATGGGGTTTTCTTTGTAAGAAAATTTACAACTAATAATTCAATCTCATTATTTATTACAAGCCTACTCAGCCTTCCTCTTCTTAGATGAGTTTCCATAAATTGTCTCTTGACAGAAATATATATAGTTATTTGAAGTTGTCTAATTTGTGAAAATAAGGTTGTTTAACATGGCCTTATAATTATTCTAATTTTTCTAAGCTTTGTAGTGATGTTTCCTCTTTAATTTCAAAATTGACAATTTGTGTCTTCTTTTTTTTCCTCCCTTTGGTATGACAAGAAAAAGGCTTGTCATAATTTTTGATTATAAAAAAATCCTACTATCACAATTTCCTCTATCAATTTAATATTTTCTATTTTACTGATTTTTCACCCAAACCTGTACTTTTTACTTATTTCCCATTTAGTCTAGGCTTGGGTTTTTATTGACTTTATTAAGGTAGAAACTTAGCCTATTTTTTCCTTTCATTTTTCACTTTTATTGGAAATAATTACACATACTTATGGATTATTAGGTGATATTGCAATATATGTATACATTGTGTAATAATAAAATCAGGGTAATTATTATCTTTATTCTCTCAATCATTTATAATATCTTTGTGAAGGAACATTCAAAATTTTCTCTTATATTTTAAGATAAAAGATGGAGTTACTTGTTGTTAACTGTAGTAACCCTACTGTACAATAGAACACTAGAACTTATTCTTCCTAATTGCATCTTAATAATCATTAATCAATCTCTCCCCATTATGCCATATTCTGCCCCATCTCTCTGACCTCTGTTAATTACCATTCTATATCAACTTCTATGAGGTCAATTTTTCTTGAATCCACATATTAGTAACATTACACAATACTTATGTTTCTCCTGTTGTCTCATTTCATTTAACATCATAATATCCAGTTCTATCCATGTTATCACAAATGACAAGATTTCATTATTTTTTATTATCAAATGTTATTTCATTGTGTATACATACCATGTTTTCTTTATCCATTCATCAGTTGATGGATACTTAATATTTTTTTCATCTATTGGCTATCGTGAATAGAGCTGCAATTAACATGGGAATGGAGATATCTTTTTGACATGCTGATTTTTTTTTTTTAATTTTAGGTATAACCCAGTTACTGTTTTTTTCCCCTTGATATATAGTTTGCATGAAAAAAATATTATTTTAAAATACAAAAGTTCAGTTTAAGCATATTTACTATATTGTGCAACTATACCACTGTCTAACATCAGAATATTTTATCACAGTAAAATGAAACCCCAAATCTACCAGTAGCCACTTTTGATTCCTCTTATACACAAGTGCCTGAAAAAGCACTAATACACCTTTTTTATTGGTTTTATTTTTTAAATACATGAGAGCAGAATGCATCACAATTCTTATTACACATGTAGAACAATTTTTCATACCTCTGTTTGTACACAAAGTGTGTTCACATCAATTCATGTCTTCATACGTGTACTTTGGATAATGATGTCTGTCACCAATATACTTCTAACTCTATGGATCTTCCCAATATGGACATTTCATATAAGTGGAATCATATAATGTGTGGCCTTTTATATTTGGCTTTTAAAATTAGCTTAATATTTTTGATGTGGTAAACATGTTGTAAAATATATCAGTACTTCATTGTAGTTTTTGGCTTAATAACTTTCCATTGTATAGATACACTACATTTTATTTTTGTTTATATCATTATGTTTATATCATTTGCAGGTTGTTTTCAACTTTGACTATTATGAATAATGTTGCTATGAATATTTATGTTATGGCATACATGTATAGTTTTAATTCTTTTGGGTATATGTCTAGAAGTGAAATTACTGATTCATATACTAATTCAGTGTTTAACTGGCAAAATATTTGAAGTGATAGGATTTTTTCTTTTTTTTTCCTAATACAGACATTTGAAATTATTGAGTCCTGCTAAGCACTGCTATAAGTATATTTCATAATTAATAAATGTGCTACAGTTTGAATCTCACTACATATGTTAGTAACTTAATTCTCAATTTAACAGTCCTAAAATGTAATTATGCCATGAGGTCTTTATCATCATGGATGGGTTAATGCCATTTTTTGTGGGAATCTTTTTTTTTTTTTGGCAAGGGAGGTGTACCAGGGATTGAACTCAGGGGCACTTGATCACTGAGCCACATCTCTAGCCCTATTTGTGTTTTATTAGAGACAGGGTCTCACTGAGTTGCTTATTGCCTCACTAAATTGTTGAGGCTGGCTTTGAACTCACAATCCTCCTGCCTCTGCCTCCTGAGCTGCTGGGATTATAGGTGTGCGCCACCTAGCCTGGCCGGGAATTGGTTTCTTATCAAAGGATGAGTTCTGCTCCCTTTTGCGCGCGCTCTCTCTCTCTCTCTCTCTCTCTCTCTCTCTCTCTCTCTCTCTCTCTCTTTTTCACTTGTATTTGGCCTCTACCATATGACAACATGGCAAGAAGGCCTTCTCTAGATGCCATCCCCTTGCGATTCCCAGACTTCAGAACCTTGCCAGTTCATGGGATTCTGTTATAGCACAAAATGTACTAAGATGTTGTTTTTGCATTTTCATTTAGTTTAAACATTTTTCAAATTTCAGTTCTTTTCCCCGCCTTTGATCCATAGTTTCTTTACAATAAACTCTTTATAAGAGTGTTGATTAATTTCTAGGTATTTGTGGATTTTCAAAATTTCTTGTGTTGGTATCCACAAGGATATATATGTGCTTTTTATAATTAAAATACATTTTTTATGATTTCAATTATTTTACATTTATTTGAAACTTGTTTTATAGTCTAACATATTAATTGACCTGAGATATGTTCACCTGTGCTTGAAAAGTTGAGAATTTTATTGTTTGGTGAAGTGTTCAATAGATAGGATTTAGGATCAACTTAATGTTGATTAACTCACTTATAGACTTAATAATTTTGTCTCTAAGTGTTCTACCAATTATTAAGATATTGAAGTATCTATTATTGCAAAATCATCTGTTTATCTTTTTAACTCTTGGGTTTCACTTCATGCATTTTGGGACTGTTATTTTAGATATGCCTATGTATAATTGCTATATTTATGATTATTAACCTGCTTAGTATTATAAAATGTCCCATTTTGCCTCTAGGAACATTTTTATCTTAAAATAATTTCTGATATTAGGGTAGGCACTTCGAATTATTAATGATTATTGTTTGAGTGATTCATATTTTTGCTTCTGTTCTTTGGATTTACTTATGTAATTAAATCCAAAGAGTAAGTTATCTAGTATGTATGTAGTTGCTTTTTATTCTTTACACAATTAGACAATCTCATCCCTTTTGTTGGAGTATTTAATCCATTCACATTTACTTAAATTATTGATCTAAGTATACCTGCTATTTTTCTATTTTAGTTCTAAATGCCTCATTCCATTTTTATTCTTCATTCCTCCTTTATTTGTGTTCTTACATGTAGATATTTTAGTGTCCTGTTTATACTACTAGATGTATTATTAAAATGTACAATTAACTATTTTCCTAGCAATTTCTATAGAGACTGTAATATGCTTGGGATCACATTCTACTTTGCCTTAATATTAATTTAATGTTAGTAAAATGTATAAAGTTTTCTCCAACATACCTATTTATTCTACCACTCTCTATAATAGCATTGTCATTCATATATATATACACACACATATACGCATATATATATATCTCCAAAGTGATATTTTATAATTTTAAAAATGTGTTAAATATTTAAAAATATTACTTTGCATAATTAAAAATAGCCTGAGAATACAAACATAATAAATATATACTGTCTTATATATTAACTAGTTATTTTTAGCAATTTTCTTTATAATTTTGTGTGAATTTGTGCTACTATATAATGTCAATCAGATACTACCTGATTTTTATAAGTAAAATTTATTAATTTGTGCAACTATCTGATTTTTATAATTAAAGTGTATATTTTGTATTATTTCAATTATTTTACATTTATTTGGAACTTGCTTTATAGCCTAACTTTTATAGCCTAATTCCTTTTTCAGTCCAGAGGCATTCCTGTATATTTTTTTCAAGACAAATTTGCTGGCAGAAAATCTCATTTCTTTATGTTGGTGTTTTGTTTGGATATGAGGTGTCCCCCAAAATCTTACACGTGAGACATTATAAGAAGTTTTGGAGGAAAAACAATTGGTTGATAGCCTTAATCTGATTAGTTAATTATTCTCTGGTGGGATTAACTGAGTGGTAACTGGAGGCAGGCGAGGTGTGCCTGGAGGGAGTAGTTCATTGTGGGTGTGGCTATGGGTATATATTTTGTATCTGGAGAGTGAAGTCTCCTTCTTGGCTCCTGGATTACCATGTGAGCTGGTTCCCTCTACCATACTCTTTCACCATGAAGTTCAACCTCACCTCAGGCCTCAAGGAATGGAGTCGACCTTGTATGGACTAACACCACTGAAACTGTGAGCCCTAAATAAACCTTTCCTTCTCTATAATTGTTCTGATTGGGTATTTTATTCACAGTAGTGAAAAAGCTGACGAAAACACTTGGCATGGCTTTGTTTCACCTTCATTCTTAAAGAGGAGTTTTGTTGAATATTTAATTCTTAATTGACTTTTTTCTTCCTTTCTCTCACTAAATATGTCTTATAGTGCCTTGGGATCCCCCTTATTTTCTAATGAGATTCTGCTATTAATTTCCTCTATGTGATAAATCATTACAAATAATTACTACATTGAAAATATCTTTGTTTTTGAGTCTGAACACTGATTTCATTCATGAAAGCATGCACCTCTTTTTACTTTTTTAACTGCAATTTTTCTCACCTTTCCTATGTTATGTATGTAACTTACATATAACAAATATATAAGTTAATATTTTTCATCAAACTTGGAACATTTTCATATTATTTTTTCAAATAATAGTTTCTTCCAATTTCTCTCTATTGACATTGTCTATTTGGTTTGTGGTTGTTATAGTTTTCTTTAGTTCTCTGTACATGTTTATAATGGCTGCTTTGGTGTCTTTGGCTTCAAAGTCCAACATCCTTGCTTCCTTAAAAATAATTTCTGTTTGACTGGATTGTTTTCCTGTTTGTTTTCTATTAAATTTCTGGCCAGCTAGTCTGTTGTTTGTAGAACCTGCTTCATAACCTCAGAATATTTGCGGATGTTGGTCTTTTTGAAACAGAGTCACTGTGATTATAGTTTTGACAGCACCCTTGGGGAAATGCTTTGTTTCAAGTTAAACTCTGGAAGCAGAGGGGTTTTCACATGTTGTCCCACTCTGGTTGAACTATTGAGATATTGGCATTGAGGGTAAGGTAATAAGGTAGCACTCTTACATTAAAAAAAGGGACGTGTAATGTTTTAGTCTAAGTTTTAGTAGTTTTTCTTTACATTAAAAATTCCTATTTCTCAGGGCTGGGGCTGGGGCTCAGCGCTTGCCTCACATGCAGGAGACCCTGGGTTCAATCCTCAGCACCACGTAAAAATAAATAAGTGAAATAAAGGCATTGTGTCCAACTATAACTAAAAAAAAATAAACATTACAAAAAAATTCCTATTTTTTATATACCTTTGGTGAATTTCCAGAACCCAGAAAAATTATTGTTTTTCACAGTTTTGTGCAGTCTGATCCCCTTTTTTTGGAGAGAATATGCTGAACTTCTTACTCTACCACATTAGCAGCTGTATCATTTTAATCATTAAAAGCAAAAGCTTCTTGAAGATGAAAGTAACTTTTAATTATACAGCATTGAACTAAATTGTCACATGGTTCTCTTTCGGTGTAGGGAAAACAAGGAGAAAGTATTTAGTTTTAGGAGTCCTTATAATAAACTCTGGAAAATAAGAAAATATGTATCTGGACACGGATTCTAAATAAGACAGACAATAATGTTGTAGAATGGTAAATGGCATTATCCTAACTATGAAATACAAGTGTTCTTTTTAACACTTTCATAATACAATTCCAAAATCAGTCAAACGTTAATTTCATTAAGTCTCAAGTTCAAAGATGTAAAGAGAAAGTAGTTATTTTGTGAGGCCTTTATTGAGGTTAAACTATGCGGGTTTTGCACTAACTTGACCATGCATTAGAATTGCAACCTGGAGTAAGTTACTTAATTTCCCTATCTTTCTATTTTCCAAATGTTAAATGTGGATAATAATTATTCTTCCTTCAAGAATTGTAGTAAGGATTAAATGCCTATCAGACACTTTTCTCAGAGTCTGGCTGACAACTAGTATTTAACAAATGTTAGATTCCTGTGCTTAGAGGTTACTTTCTAGCAAAAGAATCCAACTAATCCAACTTAATATGAAAAGAGAATATTTTACTAGTGATTAAAATATATTACTTTAAAATATTATATATATTACTTTAAAAAACAGTCTCAGCTTTAGTTACTGTATGTATGTACATATGTTACATATATATGAGATATATGTCTCAGTAATATCAAATACAGAATATATTTCTGATATTATAAAATCGAGGTGTACATGTGCAAATTTGGAAAGGAATTAAGAAAAAAGATACCATGAATGTACTGGGTAGCCACCAGTCAGAAAAAAACATTCATATAAAGGTACAAATATATACACATACATGTTTAGAGTGATTTCATTCAGCCAAAAGTAACTAATAAGATAAGTTATAATGAAAATTAAAGTCCTTTAAAGATAATATTCTTTATATTCATGTCAAATTAAAGATAATCTATGATATATAAATATAAATAATTATGAAACCATTTTTATAAAGTATTAAACAAAAGACCAGTCATATTTCAGAAATTAAAAGAAAATATTTCGTGGCACTCTGTAGTTTAGAAATTTGTTGTAAGGACTCAGAACTTCTGTGATGCATCAGAAATGGAAATAAAGCTGCTTTGGGTACATATTAATTTAAACACTGAGCAATAGAAACCATCTTATGTTATGATTACTGCAATTACCACAGTTCTTGCCAAATTTTCTGCTCACTGCTTATTATCTCATTATTTCTCCAGAGAAGCAATGTTGGAACATATTATTGTTGATGATACAGACAGTATGAACACATTTGTTCTTTTAAGGGGGGAGAGTGGGATGGGGGCAGGAGCATTGTGTGCACAGTTACTAACTCTTTTGAAATGACAGTGATAGTATTTATGTAACTAGTCTCTGAAATTTAGGTCACTTTTAGTGCTTGGTATTGCTTTCATTTCCCTGAATTCATTCCTGAAAATTGCTGACCACCTTTTCATTGCTTCTTCCTACCTCATAATATCTGAACTATAACTATTCTGTTTCCTGATTACCTGAAACTGAGGTCAGGATTGGTACCTAATAAATTCTCAAGCTCTATACCAGCATTGTGCAGCCATATGGTAATTTCAGAAAAGCTAGTCAAAACCCATGAAAAGTAAAAATGTACAGACCTTTCAGCAAAATTCAACACAGGAAAAAGTCCTTAGTAAGACACATATCAGTTGTGTTGTATTGCTCTGATTCCATTGTGTAGCAATGGCAAAGGAATAATTCACTCTTAGACAAGTTGAGTAGGAGTTTGAGGAAAGTCTTGTTACGTGACCCTTTAAGGTTTAATACGGGTATACAGAGGCTGTAAAAAAAAATAAAAATAAAAAGCTAATAGATGACAACTGAGGCTGACATTGCAGAATGGAGTAGCAAAAATGTAAATGAGAAAAGCTGAGAGAAAGAATTTTTTAGAGGTTAAAACAGTATTACACACCAAGGATGAGATGTGCTGTGCAATAAATGCCTTGCTCTAAAACACCTTGTAACACTGTGAAATTAAGTCTAGTATTAAGAGCTTTGCTGGTGGAGACACACTGGGAGTGGAGAATTCATTTGCAAATTCTGGCCTCCCTATAGATTCTGATTAGCTTTATACTATTTTACTATTTGAATTTGAGGTAGAGGATAGAATTCAAGATTTTCTACTGTCCTCTGATCTAGATCACATGTACAGTGATCTAAATATAGCACAAGACCACAATATACCACAAGACCAGCAGAGCATGGTAGTTCAATGTCAGACTCTAGTGCCAAGTGAAGTTTGAATTCCAGCTCTAGCATGTATTATTATATGACCTATAGACCCCATTATCTTGCCTCTCTCTGTTTTAGTGTCCTCATAATGAATATAAGAATAATAATAGTATTCATCAGGACTACCCTAGATTGTGCTCTATCTGTAACAGAAAGTTAAAGGAAAATATAAATAAGAGTCTTAGAAAACCATTCCTACCTGTCTAGTAAGTAGGTCTCTACATATAAACAAATTTACTATTATGAGGAATGTGGAATGTTATTATAGGTCCAATTTGAATAATGTACCTACATCTAGAATACTCAAATGGGCAGTCATATAGTCTGTTATTGCAAGGCATTTCTAAATCAAATTATAAGGTTGGAATCAAGAAATATTTCCCATAAATACTGGTGACTGATCCTCTTATTGGGCTGACAGAATAATGAGTTTGTACTCCAAGGTTTTGCATAATTAATCTGAATGTTCTAAAGAAATGCACATGACCTCTGTATGAAATTTCTGAGATTAATTAATCTGAATTTTAGAAATAAATGCACATAACTTCAATATGACATTTCTGAGGTGAGCCCAGCTATTTCAGTGCCTTAAGGGTCACAGTCAATGGCACCCCCTGTCATAGGCCACTGTTCTCTTAATCAGAGACTATTATTTCCTTTTTTATTTATTAAAAATACAATTATACAATGAACTGTAGAATGAAGTGATTACTTTTTAATATTTTTTTTTTAGTTGCAGTTGGACACAATACCTCTATTTCACTCATTTATTTGTATATGGTGCTGAGGATCAAACACAGGGTCTCATATGTGGGAGGCGAGTGCTCTACCGCTGAGCCACAACCCCAGCCCAGTAGTTACTTTTTGTAAGTAAATTATTCTACTATTAGCTCTCTTAACACAATATTGTATTTGGTTCAGATTTGTGTTCACAACATAATAAATTACTATTTTCATGAATTGCTGTTAATTAATATTTTCAATGCCCTGAATACACATTTTGGTTTTAAACATATTCAACCAAGTAACCAGTTGCTATGAGTTTTTCACAATGTTTTTTGTGAGATTTATGTTTTATATGTTTTTGTGTTTATCATCTTTTTTATTTTGACTTGAACTTCGTTTAGAGCAGTGCTTACAAGGTGATAAGCTCCTTTTGTTTCTGTTTGGGAAAATCTTTACCTCTACTATACTCATAGAGAATTTTTTTTCTTCTGGAAAAATTATTCTTTGCTGGCAATATTCTTTTTAAATTTTGTGCTTTAAATATATTATCTCATTCCCCCCTTTCCTGAAAGATTTTTCCTCAGAAATCCACTGATAGTCTTACAGAGTTTCCTTTGTATGTTCTCTGTTGCTTGCAAAATTCTCTCTTCATCTTTAATATTTGACAATTTAATTATAATGTGTCTTGGTGCAGACTTTAAAAATTTAATCTATTGAGGATTTTTGAATTTCATAAACCTGGATGACTATTTTCCTCCCCAGATTTTGGAAGTTTTTCCCATTACCTCTTTAAATATGCTTTGTATCATTTTTTTTTTTTTTACCTTGCTTTGTCTTCTAAAGTTTGTACAATGGTATATTATCAGTTCACATGTTTTCTCATAAATTCTGTTTTCTTCATTCTTTTTTCTTTGTCTTTCTTTAACCAGATAACTTCAAATTTTTTTACTTAAGTTAGTGAATTCTTTTTTTGTCTTGATCAAGTCTGTGGTTGATGTGCTCTCTGATTTTTCTTGTAGTATTTTCCTCATTTGGATTGGATATTATCTATGTTCTCTTAGAGATCATTGAGCTTTCTCTTTTTTTAACATTTCAAGAATAAAATGAAAAACAATTTTCAGACACAAAACAATTTGTAATCAGTTGATCTGCATTAAAAGCAATGCTAACAACATGTTTTTTAGGCAGAAAGAAAAACATACCAGGTAGAAGCTCAAATTCAAGACTAAAGAGAGAGAGAGATAAAAAAAAAGTGAATATCGAACAAATCTAAATTGGTAGACTAATGATAATAATAATAAGCTTTAAAATATAGACATCTCAAACACAAACTGAACATATTGATGTTCATTTTAAATATGAATTAAAGGCATAATTAAAGGACATAATAATGGCTTTAAAAGTTTAGAAGGTTCTGAAGAAGTTGTGTCTAAAAAGAGTGTAAGGTCCTTTCATCGCCCATGAAGATGGTAAAATACCAATGTATGCTTTTTAGAACCAACAATATGTCTAATAGTTCTGTGGTGAAACAGTCAAAGAAAAATGGAAGAATGTGTAACTTCTAAAGGATGAGAGAGAAAAATGATAAATTTGCAACAAGGGCAAGTCATTGAGCTTCTTTAAGATAATTATTTTAAGTTCTTTGGTTTGAGTTCATGAATTTTTTGGGGGGAGGGGGCTTTGCTTTTGAAACTTTGTTTATTACCTTCAGTGGTAAAACATTTGCCTGATTCTTTATGATCCTTGTGGTCTCCTGTAGTGTCTATAAATTTGAGGCATCAGTTATTTCTTCCAGTCTTTATTGGCTGTTTTTGGCAGGTAAATAACTTTTTCCTGCTAGGCTCTTAAACAGTTAAGATTTCCTACAGATCAATGGTTGAGCAGGATTTTAGAGCCAGGTCACAGGGCTGCTTCCATATTTCCCTAATGTTATTGGAAACATGTGAGCATGAATTCTACCTCTAGATTGAGAGCTGAGTGTGGCAAAAGCTGGGTCAAAGGTCTGGGACTGGACCCACAGTTAGTTCACTAATCAGCAGGCATTAAATTGGAGGTGTGGGGAGGTGTGGCTGCTGGCTAATTTGGGGACAGACAGAACTGCCTCCAGAACTGATGACAAATGGGGATGAACACATGTCTACAGGAGGATGGCATTTCAGCCAGGTCTATAACCAAGTCCTCAGTACTGGTCCTGCTCCTGGGACATGGGTCTGCTTTCCTATATCTAGAGTTTTATTGGATATCACAATTTCCTACCCAAATCCTAAAGTCCCCACAAAAGAATCTTTTTTGATTGAAGATTGTCAAGTCACTGTTTTTTTTGAGGGGAGCAGGTGAAAGGTTTAGGCATTCGATTTTTCCACCATGCTAATGTTATGAGCCTAGGATATTTTTGATTACATCACTAATCCCAACAAAACATAAAATACTTTTGAATATTTGTGAACTCTGGAACTAAGGGGTGCATGGTAAAAAAAAAAAAAGGAAGGGACACATGTAATGTTGATATTAATAGAGTATCAACAAGCAGAGCAGGTAAAATTTGACCCTCTGTGTACTTATATCTCTCAAAGAGTTATTCTTTAAAATAGAAAAGTTTTAGAAAAAAAAATTACTTTTACTAATTTTGACAGTACTATATCTTAGTTTTGATAATTAAATCAAATATAAATACCTTGGATGGGCCTTGTTGAAAGGATTAAAAATATGATTATGTTATTAGTTTATTTGGCTTCACTTTGAATTTGTAGAAATGCAATGTGATCATTAGCTAATTTTTGAATTGTGCACATTTTAAAACCCTCACATTTCAATATTGTTATGTGCTCCATTAAACAATTATTTTACATGGGTGGCTTTGTGCATGAACAGATACACTTCAGATAATTGAACACAATAGAAGGTAAATAGAAAGCTGTAGGTATAGATGACCACTCAGCATGCAGACCAGTCTCTCTGTGCAGAAACTTGAAGTTAAAAGTGTTTTCATTTTATCCACATGGTGTTTAAAAACGTATAAGGCATTGCCAGGAGTGATGTAGAATGTGAATATTTAAAAGAGTAATGAAACCGTTTAATTGAACAGGATATGATAGATATGTGGATTTTTAAATGCAATATTTGAATTAGCTAGCAGATTATCTCTGTAAAGAAAAATTTTTACAGTTAAATGTGACAATTCGATGATTTATGCTGATTTAAAAATCTTCTTTATATAATATTCAATAAGCTTTTATTGAGTGCTTACTAGGTGTCTGAAATAATGTTTACCAGTGAAGGCAAAAAGTAAGATATCATTCTTAGTGTTAAAGACTTTACATTTATTATGTGAAAAAGATACAATAGTGCATTATGTAATTGATGTCATTTTCATGAATTCCCCTAAATATTTAGTTCCTTAAAAAACTTCTCTACATCTTAATTCTTTTACTCATCTGATTCTTCCTGAATCTTATGACTTTCAGTCAAATTACTTGGAAGATCCTCGTAAGTATTTCTATACAAGGTTAGAGTAAATATTTTAGAAAGCAAATTTTAATGTTTTTTCTTAAGAAAAAGGCGTCTTATTTTTTTTGGAATGTACATGGTCAAAACTTTGAAAGGACTAGCAGTCACTTTCAACTCTGGCTTGGTCTAATCATTCTCTTGCTTCTCTGTTGGCAATTGTCCCACCTCCAGCAGATCAGACTGAAATTGTTTTATTTTCTCTGCTCCAGATGAGCAAAGGCCTTACAGCAACCTGCTTAGCACATTTTCCACCCAACATGTACACATAGCAGGAATGTGTTGTAATTTTGTCAGGGGACAAAAGAGTTTACTCACATTATATACATTAGCCATGCTATTTCCTTCTTTATATAACATTTTTGTCTCTTGGCTAGAAAGTTGTTTCCCTACCAGGCCCTCCTGCCTTTCAGATTGTCATTTTATCATATTTCCAACCACCATATTAAAATCTCTCATTTCAAAAATCTGACAACAGATAAATTTGCGGAGCAGTAAGCATAAAACATTATTTACTGAGTATGAAAACAATCTTTAAATCTTAGTGTTAAAGTACTAAGTCCCAACTGACACCCTAGAGATTCTGATTCAGTATATAAGGGTAGAAGCAGGAAGTTGAATGGGATTTTTAACAAGCATGGCTTGTCCATGGACTGCAAATCCAGTAGCACTTTAATAGAGTGATTGACACATGGTAAAATAAACATTTAGTGAGGTCCAAAAGAAGTGGTCAGTTTAGAATAGTGCTTTCCGAAAAGCAGTCAAAGAAGAGAAACTATTCAAACTGAGTTATCAGAAATGAGTAGCTATTCCATTTGAATCAAATGTATGATATGAAAAAAAAAGAAATGAGTAGCTATTCTTTAAGCAATGACATAGAAAAGTGGACACATTCGGGATAAAGGCATTCTAGCAGGCTAAGCATGGGCATAACATGGTACACTACAGAAGCCAAAAAATTGCTTGAGGAGCTGGTAGCCCATCTTGGAATAAATAGGGGGTGGAGGTTAAGGCCAGGGCAAAAGGCAGGAGCCAAATTATGAATAATATTTTTGAGAGTCTACATTTGATAGTCTAAATTTCTTGAGGTGATATGTAGAAAATAAAATAATATAAGAAGCATTGTCTTTCAGAAAGATTGATTATGAAAATAAAGGTGGTACAAAGCAGAAGGAATAGGGAAACAATGACTGAATTGGTCTGGGTAAGGAATGACAGAACTTTAGGGAATAAGTGGCAGTGGACATAGCTTGACAAACAGCATGGAAGAAGGTTAAAATGATTAGGTGTAGACTATTTGAATTGGAAGGCTGCCTAGTCTTCAAGACGATGGGCACAATTAATTGAGATGGTAAGATAAAAAATCACAGTTGAAGTAATGGGTTTAATTTCAAAAGGGGATGGGAAGTGGAGTTGACATACACTGCTTTAGAGATGCAGAATCTGAGTGTTTGAAGGGCATTCATATGACGTGCAAATTCATTCATTTCTTAACATAGGCACTTGTCTATGCTGGTCTAGACAATTCAGTAAAAGTCTGAGCTGGAGGTAAAAATTTTGGAGTCATCATATAATCATCCTATAGGGTAACAGGATTAAATGAGGTCACTTAGGAGAACATGGAGAAGAAAAGAGGCTCTTAAGAGAGAATATAAGGCACACGGATCGCTAAAGAACAGCCTGAGAAAGAAGAGTTTATCATGGAGAAACTTTCAGGAAAGAGTTTAGAGAGATAAAAGGAAAATGGAGGAAATCGTATCATTAAGCCAAAGGAGAGAAGCTCATGATGTCACTAAATACCACGAGTACTGAAACACACCGGCTGGATGCAGCAGTTAGGAGAATAATGGGGACTCTGGTGAGAAGTTCTTCAGGAAAGTGAGGGACACAGACACCATATTTGAGTAGTTGAAAGACTTAATGCAAGGGGAGGATTCTGATATGGAGAACAAATTTTTCTCCAAGAGATACATGAGTGAAAAACCCAAGAAAGCAGAGTATGTCTTTCCTAAGTAATATGATAGCTTAAGTCAGGACAACCATAGATAATTTGGTACCAGTAGATAACCAAGATTGGGGACCACTAAGGGGTCAACAAAAGGACACAATGAGCCTGAGGTAGGAGTCTGACAGGAAGAAGTAAATCATCAAGGAGGAAGGAAAGGCTGTCAGAGGGATGGAGAGGAATCCCCAGCAAGCAATGACTACTTTTCAACTTATTCCAAACACATCTAGCTAAAAATGCGTGATCAAAGCTTCTGAGAACCCAATCTTAGAAGCCTGATTTTGCAACCTAAACTTGGCAATTAGTAGCTGAAAACCACATTCATTGTCTGAAAACCACCCACAATTAGTTTGACATTTATTATACATAAGAGAATACACAACCTTGATCTGAACCTAAATGAAGAGAAAACAAAAAAAGCTATTTGCAATAATTTCAGTCAAGTTTCTCCAAACATCAGACTACTGAGTGATATTGCCAAGTCCAATAAATAATCTCTTGAGTAATAGTTCATTGCATTTTAAAATATCTCTGTACTGATTTCGTACACACACAGACACACACACACACACACACACACACACACACACTCACTCACACACACGTTTTACTTTTCAGATACCAGTGCTCTTAACTGCTTAACATGGCATTCCAAGTTAAGAATTTTTTTTTTCAAGTTAGGAATATTTAAAGTATTTTTAAACCATTTTTTCTTTCTTTTTTTAAAAATAATGATCCTTTAAGAAATATAATGAATAAGAAAATGGTGTTATTATGCCTTGACATGTTGAAGTTTGAGAAAGGGGTAACGGTAAATCCTTTGAGAGAAACATATCGAAGACCTAATGCAAAAAATAGAGTGAAGAAAGTATCATATTCTTATTGATGAAAAGAAATAGTTTATAAAGAAACTTTCCTAATTAGTATCAATTACGCCATGTAATTGTCCAACAAATTACTACCTCCGTTGCCTACAGCAGTGTTTTTGAAATTAGGTTTCTCAAATTAGTTGTAGTCTTTTAGGTATTAACAAATGTCCCTTAAAGAAAATGCTACATGATATAACTCTAGTGTATTAGTTTTCTAAGACTGCCATAACAAAGTACCACAGACTGGGTGCTAAAACAACAGAAACTTATTTTTTCACAGTGTTGGAGGTTAGAAGTCTGAGATCAGTATTTGGTGGGGCAGCTTCTTTCTGAGAGACACAGGATAAATATCAGTTCCAGGCCTCTCTCTTTTGCTTATAGGTGGTATCTCCTCTCTTTTTCACTTCTTCTTCCTTTTGTGGGTATCTATGTCTAAATTTCCTATTCTTACAATGACTCCTGTCATGTTGGATTAGGGTTCCCCCTAAGACCTCATGGTATTTTAATTTCCTGTTGAAGATCCTATCTCTAAATATGGTTACATTTTGAGATGATAGGGATACGGACAACATATGGATTTGGTGAAGATCAAAATTCAGCCCATATAACCCTGATGTAAATATCTATTGCTGTAGAACAATATTTCCATAAACTTAGCAGCTCAAGACAACATCTATTGGTTATCCCCTAGTTTCACTAAATGAACAATTTGTGAATAGTTAAGATGGGTCTTCTATTAGAGTTTGACCAAGGTACCTCTCAGATCAAACTCTCATTTAAAGTTTCCCTGGGGCAGGATCTGCATCTAAGCTCTCAGACTAGTTGGCAGAATTCACTTCCTGTGGCCTGTTGGACAGAAGACCTAAATTTCTTGCTTTCTTACAGAGGTCATTTTCAACACCTGGCTAGTTTGGGGCTCCCTAACATGATCAACTTGCTTTGTCCAAGTCCCCTAGCAAGATTTTTGTAACAGTTTTATGTAACAATGGATATGACATTCCTTCTCCTTTATCATATTTCATTGATTAGAATGAAGTTGCATGTCCTGTCTGTATTCTAGAGGCAGGAATTATATAAGGATCTGAATATTGGGATGGAGGGATGGATCATGGGGTTCAATATAGATTCTATGACAATCCTCTGTAAGGGAATTAGAATGACTTAAACATATTAAAAGTTTGAGAACAGCAAATGGGAATAGCCTATTCAACAAATAAAGAAAAAGTATGCTCCTTTTCTCAGGATCTAGGACTTTGCATAATTTGCTTCCAACCTACCTTTATGGGATGATGTCATTATATATCCCTTGTTTACCATATAAGGCAGTACTTTGTATGATTCACTCTTTTCTAGGTGTTCTAGATTTCCATAGGTTTAATAATTTGTGTTTCTAAATTCTTCATATTCTTTAAGCCTTTCTTCAAATTCACTAGGTACATGAACTATTTCTTGAACATTTCTAGCTAGAAATACATATTTGCATTCATTTACACTTTCACTCAACAAGTAATTATTTGAGAAAATGATAAGATGCTAGGCATGGAATTTATAGCAAGGAAGAAATCAGATTTGGCCCTCATTCTCTTGAAATTTCCATTCTAAAGGAGGAGGCAAGCACACAAAAAATAATCAATTATAGAGAGATGTGCTACACAGAAAAACTTAGGTTGCTTTTAGAAAAATAACAATTTTGTTTGTGATGATCAGTAAAAAACCCAAAGAAATGACTCTGTGTTCTCAAAGATAAAGGCAAAGTGGGACAATGATTTTAGACAGAGAATAGCCTGTGAAATGTTTGGAAAGGGGTTGACTTCATTCAGGAAAACAAAGGAAGTCTGAGAGATCTGAAATGTAATATAAGTGCAATAAATGTGAAGATGTCGGGGGGGCCCAGATGATTAGGTCTTAAACACTGCTAAGCAGTTTTGTTTCCATGCTAAATTATAGTGACCAATCAGTGGAGGCTTTTAAGTCACCAAGCATTACTAACATATCTATGCTTTCAAAATACCACTCAAGTTTCTTTGCGAATGATTTGAAGATGGATAAAAAAAAAGCAGGGACCAATTAACACCAAGCTTTTAATGCATATCCAGAAATTAGTTGATGATGGTAACATGAGCTAGACTATGAGTTTGCAAACTATAGTCTGTGGGTCCAAACCCTGCAGGGATCTGCTTTATATAACCCCTGAGCTCAGAATGGTTTTTACATTTTTGTAGGTTATAAAAAGTAAACAAAATATTGTATGTGTAACTACACATAGCTACAAAACCTAAAATATTTGCTATCTAAACTTTTACAAAACAAGCTTGATGACCCCTGATTTAGACAAATAGTAATATTGAAAATGTAAAGTAGATGGAGTTGAGATATTATATCTGTTAGGACAGAATTTGGTAATGTGGATGTGAAAAGAGGGAGATTTAAAGGAATATGTTTAAGTTTCTGACTTGAACAGCTAAATCAATGGAAATGCCATTACCAAAATATATAAACACTGAAAATGTGATTTAGGAGTGTCTGTGTGTGGGTATCGGGAGTGGGGGTTGGGAGGTGAGAGTTCTGTTTTGAATACAATAGTGTGATATGTCTTGCCTCAGTATCTTTTCATACCATTGCTATGTTTAGGATAGTGTTCTGCTTTATAAATTATGCTATCCTGGGGAAGACGCCAAAAAATACCCTTTCCAGCTTTCTGTGCAATTTGATTTTATGTCCACGAATCACAAAGAACTATGCTAGATGTGTTGACTCTCAAGGAATTGGAGAGGAGGTTCCATGAAGATCCACTCTGTTAATTTCAGCAATGGAGTCCAGCTGTCAGGGGTGGAAGGTCATCTTCCCATATTAGGTAGGACATCAGTACAGGGAAAGGGGAGTGGTATGGAAAACTTAAGTTTTTGACAGTCATGAAAACAGTAGCTTCTAGAATTTGATAACAGCTGCAGCTATAGTGATTTTGTTTTCAACAATCCCATTCAACAAAATGATTTTGACTGTTTTTTTCCCCTAGAAATGTAGCCTTGAACCTGGTTTTCTAGCCCTTACTATGCTCTTAGCTTCTCAAAATCATGTTTTGCAATTGCTTTTTTCTTAAAGTCAGTTTCGCTTGCTTGCAACTAAGAACCATGACTGATAAAGATATTTAAAATTTGATATGCCTGTGGGACATTCAATGAAGACATTAAAGAGAGAGTTGGCTGTACAACTCTGAAGCTCAGAGAGGATAAGTCTTGGCTGGGAAGAGAAATTTGGGAATTGTTGGACTCTACATGTTACTTAAACTACAGGAATTGATAAGATTGTTTAGAAATAGAGTGTAAAGTGAGGAATTAGGACTGAAAATGGAATGAATCCAACATAAAGAAGTTGGGCTGAGAAGGAAGATTTATTTTTCACCCCTCCATAGCATTTTATGCCTATAATACTTAAGGCATTCTTCCTTACATTAATGTTGTTTGTTTACCTATATGTTAATAATTTATCTGTATCTATCTAAAATTATCCATTTAAGTAGATTAAAACTAACAGTTTGAGGGGAAAAAAGGGCTATTTTTTTTTCCTGCTCTGTCTCCTGTATGAGCAGGCACAAAACTTTCTCTGCAATGGGCACGGAGTACGTTTTTCCAATCAATACTAATTTTTCAGACTTTTAAAATCCTACCACTCAGGTTTATTTCAAATATATATTTAGGTTCAAACTAATTTTATTTATTTATTTCATAATGAGGATTCACTGACCCACATTCCCAGCCCCTTTTTATTTTTTATTTTAAGACAGGGTCTCACTAACTTGCTGAGTCTGACTTTGAACTTGCAATCCTCCTGCCTCAGCCTCCTGAACTGCTGGGATTAAAGGCATGCGCCACTGAGCCTGCCTCAAACTATTTTTGAAATTATTGCAGTCTGTGTTCTGTGGATTGTCTTTTAATTTGCTGACAAAGTGTTTTATGAAATAATTGTTTTTCACTGAGTTATTTCCTAAACCATAGGACAGGTGATTATTGAACTTTTTTTTTCCCAGCATATCCTTTGGAAGGTTGAATTTGAAAGTCTTCAACTCTGTTTAAATCTTATATCAAACACATGGAATGGTCTTTTTGCTACTTTTCATGTGATGCCAGAAATTGAACAATTTTCTAAGAATGAAATATCTTTAAAAAAATGGATGATTATCTAGTTCATTCACTATTATCTCCATTTTAATGATACTTTAATGAAGCACCTTGATTTTAATCTTAAAATCAAGATCATTTCACATTTAAATCTAAAGTTCTCAAAACAATTTTATGCCACATTTTTTTTGCTATATGAGCTAGTGTATGTAGAAATAATATCAGAAAATTTGATAATTTTATCTAGTTTACTTTGTACTTCTAGTATTTTGCACATGTGTTAGAAAGTTGTGTTAAGTATTAACTTATTTAAATTGATTATAAACCTACTCTGATCCAGGAACTTTTGTTTTTTTTTAAGAATACAAAGAAAAAGAAAAGAAGACCCACAATTTATTCAGCATAAATAGCATTGGAAAATATTTGATTTCTATTACTAATCCTGTTATCACCTCTAATAGTCCTATTTGTGAAATATATTTTTAGAAATCCAATTGTATACTCTTTGTTTGATATGAATTTGTATGTGAAAAAAAATCAGGAAACTCAGGGACATTGTTCTTCTACAGAGTAATTTCCAGCTGAGCTTTTGAAAGACACTGTAAAATAGGCAATTCACTTTGCACACCCAGAGTTCAGTTGCCTTTCCTTAAGCTGGAACTCCCTTCATGGTTTCTATACACTTGACCTTGTTTATAACTCCTCCCCAGTCAAAACAGGGACCCAAGGAGAGCCTTTACAATTCATTGTGTGGTAAATCCTTCTTCTCTCTATCCTTACATGCTATTAAAGGATTGCCACATTTATTGTTTTATCAATACCAACCAAACCTGCAGAAGGCTCCATGGGCACTATTATCCCAATTAACAGTCCCAGTGTCACAAGGATAATGACTTGCTAGAATAGAAATATGATCTCTAGAGTTTCATCCCTCATATTTTCCCCTCCATATTCCCCAAACTAAAAAATAAGATGAAAGAGAAAAAATGTATCAAGGAACTAGTACCTATTAATGACTTTGATTGTGAAACACAAAGCAGAGATTGTGGGTTGGAAATTCCTTTGAAATACTAGAATTTCTGAAGGTGGAATTTGTATCATTTAGTAATATACATTAAACTACAATTATTTTTTCCAAAGTTATCAAATTATTCTTGACTCAACGCGTATATGGGATATGAAAGAGGAGAGCAGCTGGGCACCTTGGCGTATGCCTATAATCCCAGCAGTTCAGGAGACTGACACAGGAGGATAGTGAGTTCAAAGCCAGCCTCAGCAAAAACAAGGTGCTAAGCAACTCTGTGAGACCCTGTTTCATAGAGATGCAGCTCTGTTGTCTAGTGCCCCTGAGTTCAATCCCTGGTACAAAAAAAAAAAAAAAAATGTTGAGACACAATGGAGATTGATCCAAATAACATACTTGTACAGAGGTACCCAGTGCAATTGCAGGGAAATAACTAAAAACAATATTCTTATATATGTAATTATAGAATTAACACAGCTGTGGTCAGTGATTTGCCTACTTAAAATCTTTAGATGGTTTCTATTGACTTTTTGCATTCTCTTAATATACTTAAAGATATTGCGGAGTCTTTTAATCAATAATTAATTGTCCCTGACTACTGTGAAGACATGTATGGTGGGGAAGTGGGTAGCATGCTGCCCAACTGTGGTGCATACATACATCCTCTCTTGAGAATCATTGATCCATTAATTTGCCAGGTTGGCATTGAAACCACTCCACACAACTATCCTGACTAATGCCACCTGATACATACTGTCATTTTGGCTTCATGTACTGCTGTTCCCTTCAAGATCCTTATGTTCAGCCACACCTGGCTGTTTGCTCTTTCCTGAGTTTACATCTCAAATGAACTTCAGCTACTACTATTTCATCTATTCCATCAAGACTTGTTACCACCTCTGTGGAGTCATTCCTAACTCTGTTTCCCACAACAATGAAAAATTTTAAAAATGTATATATTTGTTTAGTTATAGATGGACACAATACCTTAAATTAACTAGTTAATTCATTACTTTGATGTGCTGAGGATCAACTCAGTGCCTCACACATGCTAGGCAAGCACTCTGCCACTGAGCTACAACCCCAGCCAGCCCCACAACTATGAAAATTTGCATCTCTTCCTATATCTCTAAAATTTTTCACAAGGACTACAAAACAGTAGACATATTTTTAAATATTTCACTAATGAATTAAGAATAAATGTATTTGACTAAAGTCCAAATTCTTGCTTAATCTACAGGAAAGAAAGTTATGGAATTCAGCAATTGTGTCCCTTCTTGTACTTTTTATTGCTAGAGTTCAAAGACCCTCTCTTGGTGGAATACCAGAAAATCTGTATTCATATTATAGGTAAATTATTATTTTAAGTATCATGAACTTCAGACCTAATAATCAAGATTATCAAATAGTCTCATGATAGTGGGTGGGGGGGAAGTGTTTATTAAATATTCTTACTTGGAGGGGAATAAATATTTCTTAAATTCTATATAGTGATTAGCAGATAATGACTCATTGCTTAAATGTTTTCTTTATTTTTCTAAACCCCAACATTCTACTCCAAATAACAGAATATACCACATGATTGCTATCTATCCAGTATCTTCTCAAGGAAATCATTTACCATGTGTAACTCAAAGTCTTTTCTAGGTTCAAAACACAATTAACTTCTGGCTCTTTAGAGACAGCACAAAAATAAATAAATAAATAAACCTATTCCCTATGTAATTATGCTACTGAAAGAGTCAAACCACTCTCTACCCTTTACACAGAGGTCAACTGGAATAATTATTAGTAATAATGTTTGATATTATATATTTTAATGCCTTTTTCTCTGGAGATCAACTTTCTTTACAGACATTCTTTCATTAATCCCTACTCCAATTTTGTGAAATAGGAAGAAGTAGGATGTTTTTATGCTTTAAGTGTTATTTCCTCTCTTAGATGTAACAACTGAAGCCCAAGGAGGTCAAGCAACTCACCCAAGGTCATATTCTATGTCAACTGCTGATTTAGATCCTTTTATTCTTAACTCCTGCATTTTCTCCTCTAAACCACATTGCCTTCAGAAACAGTCCCTTCAGGCTTCACTGCAGAGTATACTGACCCATATCAGCGATGAATTTTATTAAGTAACACAAGGTTAAGCCCTCTACAAAAGAGGCCCTCAGTCAACAGGGAGTGCACTGCATCTGGGTTTTGTACAAGGTCTTCTCCATATGAACGAACTGTCAGAATAATTTCATAATCCATTGTTCTTTCAGGTTTACAAAGAGCATTCTTCTATTTACTGGTGGACGATGAACACACAAATAATGTCAAGCCATAACAAAGGGCAGAGGGAAACAGGATTCTACTATCAGTAGAATTAATTCCCTAACTGCATTACTATAGTAACATAACACTCCTTGACTTTGATATTAAAAATATAAATGAAAAAGAACAAAATCTGAGATGCTTGTAACTTCTAGGTCAGCAGCAAACATTATTTGAATATTATATTGAACAGCTATAACACTGGTTTAATTTTTCAGCCCTGGGTTTGCAGCCTTTAAGCTTAAAGAACACCAGTTATAGGCAACAGTTATAACATTATTTTGAAAGGCATTACGTTGTTCACTGTCAGTTTGTTTCAAGAAATATTTCTTATTCTAATGAAATTTAATATAAGTCACTTAAAGAACCACACTCTCTTCTGTCAAGGAGAAGCCATGGACAGGCTTTCAGTAGGGGTATTTTTCTTTTTATAATGAACCAAAAGAATTGATGTTTCATTGGGGGCAAGTGAACGTGGGTGGAAGGGGAGGATAACACCAGGATTCCAGAACACAGAAGGGAGAAAAGGGCAGCAGGGTATAGCTTCAGCCAAAACTTAGCTAAAATGCAGTAGGGACCTGCTTCTCACCATACAGTCTGTTTCTCAGCACTATAACTCTACAGGAAAGCTTCCCAAAGTCTCTCCTTCTGCTCTAAGCAGTCTTTGACTCCTTGGGTAATTAATTCTTTTCACTGAAATATGCTGTTCAAGCCCTGCTATATATTTTTTTTTTTGCCTAGATTTAGAATTCCTGGAAAGAAAACAGAATAAGGCACTGTCCCAATGGTGAGGACCACTCTTCAAAGATAAATATCTCCTCTGTTTTATGTTTTGTTTAAATTGGAAAAGAACAGTCCAACAAAGCCTGCACAGTATCAGTGTTTAAGATCAAGTGGTTATGCTATTTACAAAAAAAAAAAAAAAAAAAGGGAGGAAAGAAAAGAAAAAGGTGGAAGAAGAAAATACCATGTAGCTCAACAGAAACTATGAACTTTGTTATGTGATGGCCTCCTATTTAACCAACTGACTTAAGATATTTTTAGAAACAGATTTTTAGAATTTGGAAGTGCAATACAAATTGTAAGTAGATTGTAATGAATTCCTGAAATATGAAGTCCTTAATGGAAATATCATCTGACTCTAAAATCTTACATCATAAGTTTGTTAAGCTTAACACATGGTATGATTTAAAAATATCTGGGGATTATAGGGAAAGAATATGGAAATATAAAATTGGGGACAATAAAATTTTTATCAGTAGACTATTTACATTTATAGTCCCTTAATTTTATTCTAATTTCTTTATACTTGTTTTCCTATAGCCAATTATATTTCTTGAGTACCTTAAAGTTGCAATTAGGTATTACTTTTTTCTTTGCTTTTTATATTCTATCTATTACCTAATGATGTTTACTTTATCTAATTTTATTTGAATAAATGGAAGTGACTTCAAGATTAGGTATAGTCAGCTCTTATTCAGAAGTTCATTGTGAATTATAAGAGTTAAGAGCACTACTGGCTTTGTGGCAACAAGCAAGCTCCACAATCTCTCTCTGCCATACTTTCTGGTAATAACAGTACTAGTCTCCGGACCCCTACAAGGATCAGAAACAGTCTGAGACATGTGCTTTGTGCCTGCTGCATTGTAAGCATGATCTGGTGTTAACTTTTTATCTATAGCATTATCAAAAATGTCCCAGCTTTCTCTTTTGAAATCAACCTTTCTTCTTTAGACCTTCCTTCCTTCCCTCCCTTCCTTCCTTCCTTCCTTCCTTCCTTCCTTCCTTCCTTCCTTCCTTCCTTCCTTCCTTCCTTTTCTTTCAGCTGACTGTATGTCAGCAGTGGAAAGAGCATTGAACCGGGAGCCAAGATAACTGTGTCCCTGTTCTAGTCCTGAACCTGTCATTGTTCAGGTTGCCTGGGAATTTCAGTTCACCACTTCAGGTTTTTAATTTTTTTATTAAAAAAAAAAGAAGGTGCTAAATCAGAGTAATATTTTCTAGGCACTTGGAAGTCAACCTGGAAATTAAATATCAAATTAAGGGCCAACATAGTGGTCAAATCTTTATTTTATCAAGGAAGCACATTATAGAAACCACAATATACTATCAATAAGATTTCACACACACAAAAAGGATATTCTTTTACACCACAAAAAGGAAGAGAGACATATAATCTTAAAGAGCAGTTATTTTTATTAAATACATTTAACTTCATGAAAAACTTCTGTGACAGAATAATAAAATGGAAATGTTTTAGTGTCAGTTTTAGATGAGGACTCAAGACAATTGATGCCACATTATTAGCTGAGTTATGAGACCACCATGAAGGATTTGTAAAAGAAATTATGGAAACCAATTTTGTGAATCTGAACATTATCAACCACTTTACAAGCATGGAAGTACTAAAAGTAAGGATAATAAGGGGATTTTTTAGAAAAAGCAAAATAGTTAAGTTACTTTCCATTTCCTCAGGTGGAAAGTTTTGGAGGTGTAGGGGGTGTCTTTCCCACACCCCCAAAACATGAAAAGGCAAATGTTCAACTGAACCACTTTGAGATTGAAATATGCACCCCGGAGCCTGGGAAACATAATGTTCTGCCAACTGTGAATGCCTGAAGCATCAAAAGGAAAGCAGAACAGAGAGATGCCCTTTCTGGCAGCATGTGTAGCCCGAGAGATAAATGAAGTGCAAGGCTTCTCGTGGGTCAGATGCAGGTGGTATGAGAATGCACCTGCACGGATGTGAACAGTGCCAACTCGGGCCCATCTTGGGTCCTGTCTAGGGGCTACCTGTGACTACACATCCTGGATAAGGAAGGTAAACAGCTGAAGACAGAACCAATGTAAGGAGCAGGGACAGACATCCCTCATCAAGGGGTCTACAGGTAAGCCTTTGTGACTGATGGGAGTATGTCAGCTAGTCTGTGATTATTCTCCATCAGACAAGAAGGTCACTTCTAGCATCAGACTGGCCCAGAGTGCATGATCCAGTGATTGACCCTAACAGATTTAACCAGAGGATCCTTCTTTTTCCACACCCACCCCAGAAGTTAAAAAAAAAAAAAAAAAAAATACTGAGCAAAATGTAGAAAGAGGTGTAAAAAAGCAAGTGTGTCTGCGAGTGTGTGACAGGGTGGCAGAAAAGCTAAGGATGCTCTCTTTACTCGGTACAGGTGCTCAGGGTGTCAGGTTCACAATGGAAAGAGAGAGGAGGACCTCTACCCTAATAAAACATAAGGTGTTTATTACTATAGGTAAAACTAATTTTGCAACTTAGATTGTTTTCACATCCTGAGAGTAAATGAAAAATCATGGATTTTACCCTAAATTTCATCCATGGGTAAGAGAATAACAAGACCCAAGGAACAAATATTTAAAAAGAATAAAGAGTGACAGCAAAATGGTTTTGATGACCCATCTCTCAATTTATGCATTTCAGCACAACTTTTGCTTTCACTGACGAGAGGGATGCTACTCATCATTGTTTGGTTAGGCTTTTATATTTTTTATATTTTGGTTCAAACTCTCACATTGAATCATTAATGAATTGGGGAACCAGTATGCTCCATGAGAACTGTGGGCTCTTTATAGACATAGATAAGAGAAGATATGTATCCATTTATAAATTTTAACTCATCTTTAGAGAGGAAAGTAGCTTCATTTGGTCTTTTAATGGTTAGTATTTATACCATTGTTGTTTTTATTTTACTTTCTGTTGAGAAAATAACTAAAATCATTAAGTATTTATAATAACATGTAAATGACTATGCATATGGTTAGGGTATTAGAAAAGATTTCATAGAACTCACCTAATATTCACAAAGTCACTTAAAATTTTAAGTGTCATCAGGAATAAATTTTCCATTTTCATGACAGGAGAAAAGAGTTTGAGTTAAAGTTGTGCTTACTCTGATGAGCAAAGAAAACAAGCATTAGTTGGATGATTACTATGTCCCAGGAAATATGCTATGCTATGTGCCATATGCTATGCTTTGCAATCCTACAAAGAACTCAGAGTAGTCATTATTATACTGATTAATAAAAGAAATCAATTTTTTGGGGGGCGTGGATACCAGGGATTGAACTCAGGGGCACTCGACCACTGAGCCACGTCCCCAGCTCTATTTTGTATTTTATTTAGAGACAGGGTCTCACTGAGCTGCTTAGTGCATCCCCATTGCTGAGACTGGCTTTGTACTCATGATCCTCCTGCCTCAGCTTCCAGAGCCACTGGGATTACAGGTGAACATCATCACACCCAACAAAACGAATAAATTCTAATATATTTACCCCAAACTTCCCAACATCATAGATTTAAAAAGTGTTGGAATTAGAATTTTAAATTAGGTTTTTAACCTACTCCAAAGTCCATTTCTTTTCCATTATAACCTATGGAAGCTTCTGAATATTACTTTATTTCAAAGAATTTAAATAGGATATATTGAAAAGATTCTTTATTATATGAACCATTTCATCTGATCACAGTACTTATTGCAGAACATTTTTATCTGGTCTTCTCACCTCTAGCCCCAGACCTTCCAGAGAACTTTATGCTTACTAGCAGGTGTTTAAACGGTAATTATTATACACAAACATTTAGATTAGTATAGTCTGAAGACTGGATTCTTCTTAAAGCAATTGACTTCTTCATTCACTTTCTATTCCCAGGATCTAACACTATGCTTGGAACCTCGTAAGTACTCCATAAATATTTCTTGGTTTTGAAAATAAATCTTACTAGACTGTGTCTTCATCCATTCATTTATTCATTTAACATATATTTGTTAAATGTTTCTTAAGTGCCAAACATTGACAATTCCATCAATAGAAAGCAAGATGAAGACAATTCCTGCCAGGTGGATTTTAACTTTACCAGGGAAGAAGAGTTCAGCAAAAGAAGTGAAGGTTGGGCAGAGTTCCTATGGGTGAAGTTAGCAAGGCTGCAGGAGAAAGAAGTCTTGTGTTGGCTGAGAGCTTGTGAGTGTGGAGTGGCAATATGGACAGAGCTATTTTCCTTTTTATTTTTTTTTCAGTGTGGGGGAGGGTACCAGGGATTGAACTCAGGGGCACTCAACCACTGAGCCACATCCCCAGCCCTATTTTGTATTATATTTAGAGACAGGGTCTCACTGAGTTTTGCTTACTGCCTCCCTGATGCTGACGCTGACTTTGAACTCAGATTGATCCTCCTGCCTTAGCCTCCTGAGCTGCTGGGATTATAGCCCTGCGCTACCACACCTGGCCAAGCTGTTTTCTTTTGGCAGTTCACGTGAAACACTTGAATGAGGTACATGAAGAGGTAGCATTCTCATTCTCTTATTTCTTAAATGGAGTGGCAAAAGAGAGAGAGAAATCACTTAAGATGGAACCAGTATTGCTCAAGGTCAACCAAGAACCAGAAATGAAAGAAGATAGTTATAGAAATAGTTACAGTTTCAGTGGTTGGGCCATCAAGGAAACTCCCAATGAAAAGGAGCCTGCTGTCAGAGAGCATCTCATGTTCGGGGCTTACTTGTCTTTCTCACACCATGCTCCTTTAGGCCTTTGCATCTTTGACAGCCTGTTGCCTTTGTCAGCAGTAAACCCCTACTTCTAAGCCTTCGCTCAATCACTGTTTCTGGTGTAAAAGTAAGTCTGTTCTGACTTTTCCAGAAACAGCTACCACTTCCTTCTTCTATGTGCCTGCTACATCTCAAACCTTCATTTTAGCAAAATTTGTTCATTTGCATTCCGCTTTTAATGGAAGAATTGTGCTTCTTGAAGGTTATAATCATTTTGCCCCTAACACCTAGTACAGTGACTATTTTATAATAATTTGGAAACATTGAATTTTTTAAATGTAAATAATTTCTATAAAAGTTGAAATTTTGTCACTTATCCAAATAACCAACCTCTATAGAATTAGACACAGAGATGTTAAATTTGCATATTATCCACATTTTTATCTGGTTCTTTAGGAGTATATATACATAAATTCATTTTTTTCTATTTTTGAAGAGTTATAGCCCATGGAAGAATTAGTAATGAGTTCTTAGAGTGTCAGGATCTGATTTTTAGCTTTTTCCCTTACGGACTTCATGTTCTTTACTCTGCCAAGGTTTATTAATCTGTAAAATATACAAATACTGGACCTACTTAGGTGGTAGAGAATAAATGACATCCTTCAAAATGAAAATGTGAAGTATTAAACTGTGCTTTGCTTAGTCCCTGAAACTTGTTGAGAGTATGTTCTCAATGAGTGTTAAAAATTGTGATTCTCCTTTCATCATTTTGTGTTTCTACAATTTAGTGAAATGACTATTATGTGTTGAGTTCACTGGAAAAAGTAAAAAACAGAATTTGGGGAGCAAGACATTTGTTAGAATATCATCTGTGGAAGGAAATAGGAAGAAAACAGTTTTGGGCACAGGAATAAGGTGAACTACAGTGGCAGTCATTGGTCTCTGTCACCCTGCAGGGATCTTGGCAGTGAGTATTGTGAAACATAGTGTCCCTCTTCTGGTAGAACTGGATAGGTCTTTATAGCTCTCTTACTCACATTCCAGGTGTGGGTCACCCTGGAAATCAGGGGAAGATCTCTGGCAAGATGGCTTTCTGCAACACACCCTGAAGTTGCTGAGAGTTAGAGGCTGACTTTAGGATGAGGGCATCTGAGCAGTTAGTGGTAGTAGATTCCCATGCATGTGAATGATACCATGAATGATGCAGGCATTAAATCAATGAATTTCAGAATTCTTTCAATTTGCTAAAATTCCAATCCATTTCTTTTAATTTTTATTTTTAGTATTTCTTATTCTATCTGCAGAGATTCATGTCTCTTAAAAAAAAAAAACCTTTTCGCTTCTTCTCTTTGTAAAACATAGTCCCTAATAACAATACAAACCAAGAGTGGTTTTGCTCATCTGTTGTTGCCTATGATGACATGTAAGATATCTCAGTCCACTTTCTGCTACTCTAATGGAATACCACAGACTGGGTCATTTATCATTTATAATTTAGCTCAAGGTTCTAGGGTTAGGAAGTCCAGGACCAATGGAGCTACAACTGGTAAGGAGCTTCTTGCTGCATCATGATATGTTGGGAGGCATCACATGGCGAGACAGAGCTGGCCCAACTTGCTTTTCTTGCAAACCTACTCCTAGGGTGATGACATTAATTCATCCACGAGGGCAGAACTCTCCTGGTTGATCTTTCTCTGCTAGTCCTCCTTTATTTCTCCTTCCTTCCCTCTTTTCTTCTTCCCTTCCTTTCTCTCTCCCTTGCTACCTCCCTCTTTTCCCTCTCTTCTTCCCTCCCCTCCCCTCCTCTCTTTCTCCTTTTCTCTGTCCTTTTTCCTCCCAATCACCTATTGTGACTATTTTGACTAATTTCCAAGTTTTTATTTTATTTTCTCACAGAAACATCAGAGGCCTCATTTTCGTTCCAGAGTTATGTGTCTCTCAATAAAATGGCATTAGTCTTTCAATTTCTTATTTACTGTTAGTTTGTCATGGACCTACTTCTAGTGACCTTGGTGCTTCTAGTTACTGAATTTGTTGTAAGATGCCTTTCAATAACAGTGACGATTTTTGTTGTTGTTGTTGTTCCAAAAATAAACAAAAGAAAATGTTCTAATATAGAAATTAACAGGTTGGCGAGACTAAATCTCTGAGATATATTGGTGTTTTGGGAAATTATTCAAGGTTGTTTTCTACTCAGATCTAACGTGGAGTTTTTTCTAATGTAGTCAAGCTCTTAGTAAATTTTTCTATAGACAGTATCCAAAAAACATATTTTTAAAGGCACTAAGTGGATGCATGGTTTTGATTGGATTGAATAGATTAAATTTAGAAACTATTTTTTTAGGGTAGAAATATCATGAAAGTGATTGAATTACCCCCAGAGGCTAAATATTTTTTTTTAATATTTGCAAGATGAGAGTAAATTACAAGCACATCTTTACCCTGATTTTAATGCGCTTCTCTAAAAACATAGAATTTAGTGTATTTCTTTTGCAAATTAGACATATGGGGCTCGATTTATAAATATTTTTCTTTAAAATTTAAATCATGGAGTTAAATCATGGAGTTAAAAAAAAATAAAAAGGAAATGTACAAAACCACTTTCTCTCAAAAGAGCTGCAAAAAATTACTCCTTGAAACATTGAACTACAAAAAAACATTTGAATTTAGTAAGCTGCATTATTTATAGATGTAGAACTGTAACCTCTCATCCCCGTCTAGTAGTTCATTTTAAATCTATAAGATTTACAAAACAAAAGCAAGAGAAACATGTGTTGAGCAATAAATAAATACTGCTAGTGAGCTTCTGTATTCTTTTAGCATTACACTATTCTCATCATTTTTGACATAAAGAAGTGTTCTGCAAGGAGGGAAAAGCACATTTTGAAATAACTAGTTAAGCTGGGGATAAAAAACTGGTAACAAAAAGGAAAGAAAATGGTTTTGATTTCCATTATGCTTAAGGTCATATACAGGTCATGTTTAACACAGATTCCATTTTCATATATTTTAATAAAATCTATATAGGAAATTCAAGTAACAGCTGTGGAAAGAATTTGATCTAAAGGAGCAAAAACTAAGTGTCACTTTAACATTAACCTTCTAGTGATGAATAAGCAAACAGAAGAAAAAAAGAATGTTTTCTCCAAATCAGAAGGCAGAAATATTTGTGCCCTAGCTACTGATGTGAAAGAAATATTTGATAGTAATGGCCTTGTAACAAGGCGTCCTGGGTTTGGCATTACAAGAGCACTACATTAAATACCAACACACATCTTTTATTTAGAAACTCTCAGCATAAATGGGGAGAAAGAGTTAAGTGTCAGGTTGTCCTGTCCTTGAAAATATTTTTGAAAATAGTGTGGCAGGAATTGAAATTGTACTGAACACCACTCATTTCTTCTCATCTTACTTTGCATACTTTTCCAGAGAAGTGGTATATATACTGCTTTATAACTTTTCTGTCATGCTTGGAAGAGGAAACTGATATGGGTCTCACTTGGAGCTCGGTCTCCTCTCCTTGTGCTTTTTAAAGACACATATTGTATCTTTTTCTATAATAGCTTATCATACCAAGAAGAGGATAATTGCAACTTGAAGCACAATTTCAGGCTTCAAAGCCGAACTTACACCACATTTTACTTAGACATACCATTAAGAATCAGCTTTCTCTCCCATGGGTGGTATTCTATTTATTTCTCTAATTTACATGACTGTTTTCTTTTGCATTGTATGAAATGTTGAAATAATTCAAAAGAGGTTCTGGGGAACAGCACAATGCCTGCTGCCCAACTGCGTGAATCAGTATGTAATAATTGGCTTGAATATATAGATAGGCCATTATGAGTCTTGTTAAAGTTTGTGTCAGGTTCCTGCAATAATTACTGAAGGCCTAATTCAGACCAGCTTTCCTCCACAAAATTAAATAAAAGAGGTACTGGATCCACCAAGCATCAGAGGGATTAGTCAATTCTCTTTGCACAGCAGTGACCTTTGTATCCCCTCTATTAACGAGTGGGAAAGATTTAACTACACTGCACGTGCCCTTGTATTTGCCGGCCATTATTTAAAAGATGTCAAAATGAGTTCAGTAACTCTTCATTCTTTTTAAACCTCACCTGTTCCTCAATCAAGAATTGTAAGCTCCATATTTTCATTTGTTCTTTTTCTCCATCTCTCTCCCTTCCTCTGTCTCTTCCTTCCTTCCTTCCTCGATTTCTTGCCAGCCATATTTCTTGCTCTTTCTCCCTCCTTTCCTTTGTTCATTTCTTCCTTCTTTCTCTGCCTCTTTGCCTGTTTTCCATTTTTTTTTTTGTAATTGAACCCAGAGCTACGTGGAGTTTTTGTCCTGCATAATTATGTAGGAGTCTTGGAAAGGCAGGCTCCTGAAGTTCTGTGAAATAACTGTACTGCTTGTCAACTAGGAAGTGAATATATACACCATACTTGCCATGGAGGTCACACTGTGTCTAGTATTTTGTGATTTAATTGCACACTGAATGTAGGTTTGAATCTATTAGAAAAAAGACAGATGCAGATTTGATGAGGTAATCTTTTACCCTCCACATCATATTTCACTTAAGTGGTAGTCAACATGTAGCCCTAATTGGCAGTCAAATCAGAACTCTGTTGACTGTAGCTAAATGCATATTGCCTAATTGTATAATTCACATAACTTCATGCAAAATTCAAGGTATGAATGCACTTCCTAGGGATGGAATTGCTGAGCATAAATCAATGACTTTTTTTTTTTAATCTTGAAAAGTTCACTTAATCATTGACCTGTGACTTCATAGGTCAGCTAATTACTAGATTTTGGAGTTAATTAGGTTAATGGACATATAAGCACTATAACTGATACTGAACCAGTTATTTTAATATTTCATAAATGAGGCTGCTTTTGTTTTTTCAAAGTTACAAGTAATTTTTAAAAAGATTTATTTCCATTAATACAAGCTTTTATTTCCCTCTTTTCCTCTTGTCTTCACATTAGTTTGTTAACCCCATTTGCATTAAGGGATATTTAAAAATATTTTTCTAATATCTTTATTTTTAGAAATTTTAATTGAGAGTATTTAATACATTTTTACGATGTGAAATCTTATTTTCTAGATTGATACTTGGTGTTCAATGAATTATTTTGTTGATATTCAATAATTCTATTACTGATGGTCCCATTTACAATGGTTTGACTTATTTTTCAATTTTATGCTGACACAAAAAGTGATATACCTTCAGTAAACTGAAATTTGAGTGTTGAATTTAGAATTTTCCCAAGCTGGCAATATGTGCTGTGATCCTCTCTCACAATGTTGAACAGTAGCTGAAAGCTGCAGCTCACAGTCAGCCACATGATCACCAGCTAATCAGATGATATTCTGCAATGTACTGTGCTGCTAAACCATGGTGTTCAGAAGGCTAGGTGTACTAAATATATTTTAGACATATGATACTTTCAACTGAAAGTGTGTTTACCCAGACTTAACCCCATTGTACATCAAGTAGCACCTATAATTGAATTTTTATTATAGCATCTTTATTAGATGCTTAATTAATCTCAACCACCTAGTTCATGGTAACTTGCTCCTTTTCTGGGAATTATGTTGTATTTATTGTCACCTCTAAAAGTTTTAAAGTTCCTTTTTATATTATATCAATGTCTCTCCATTTTCTCTCCACTGGTATAATTCTGTCACTGAGAATTTCAGAAACTAAGTCTTATACCTTTCAAATGACAATCAATTAAATACATGGAGTCAGATGTCATGTTCTGTCTATTGTTGGTTCTTGAAGCTAAATAAGTCCAGTTGCCTTTACCAAGCTACTAAAGATGTACTTTATAGAGTCTTTGTGATTCTGGCTGCCCTTCCTTGGAAAATGTCCAGTTTTGTTTTGAGGCTTCCAAAGTAAGCTACTACTCCAAGCAAAACATGAATAAGATAAAAGTATACTGAGGTTTTATTATTTATTACATACTTAGATAGCTTAATGAGTTTAAACTATCACGTTAGTTATCTTATGAATTTAATGCATAGTTGATCAATTCTAAGGTGAATATAAATAAAACACTTCAGGTTTTTTTTCCTCTAATTTGCTGACAACACGGGTAAATTGAGAATTAATTCACGCCTGGAAATTCTGAACTGTACTTTCAATCCCTTGTGATATTTTGAATTTTGATTGTGTCATGAAACTTATAGCCCTTGCTTTAAATTTCATATTATTTATAAATTTGAGAGAAATTTCTCTTGAGTCTACAACCACACATTATTTTTAGTTTGTTTAGCTAAATGTGCTGTGTGAAACTCTATTAGGAAATAAAGACTGATTTCCTACATTTCCCTGTTTTAGTCAGCTTTTATAGCTGTGGCCAAAATACCTGAGCAGAACAACTTAGACATGGCAAAGTTCATTTAGGGCTCATGGTTTCAGAGGTCTCAGTCCATAAATGTTAACTCGATGGTTCTGGTTCCAACATGGGGCAGAACATCATGGCTGAAGGGCCTAGAAGAGGAAAGATGCTCACTTCATGGCATTCAGGAAGCAGAGACAGAAGAGGGAAGGAGACCCTGGGAAGTTAAGCCCTTCCAGAGGTATTTCCTAAAGGCTTGCATATGAGACAATGCAACAAAGTTTATAGGTAAAATGATTGGCTTATGAGAGCCTTAACCTAATCAGTGCATCAGTCTTCTAATAGGGATTGCCTAGGTGATAACTGTAGGCTGGAAGGGTGTGGCTGGAGGAGGATGATCATTGGAGGGTATATATTTTGTTCTTGATGAGCAGAACTCTCTCTCTGCTTCTTGGTTCTGTGTCCTGAGCTACATTTTTGTGCCACACTTTTCTGTCATGATGTTCTACCTCACCTCAGACTCAGAGCAACCAATTTGGCCAGCTGTGGACTGAGACCTCTGAAATGTGAGCGGCAAAATAAACTATTCCTCCTCTAATTGTTCTTGCCATGTCTTTTGGTCACAGCAGTGAAAAAGCTGACTAAAACAACCTATCACCTCCTCCAGTCTCTCCTCACCTGCCTACAGTTAACATTCAAACTAGGATGGACCGAAAAGGTTACAGCTCTCACAGTCTGATCATTTCACCTCCAAACATCCCTGCAAAGGAGCTTTTGAGGAACCCCTCATATCCAAACCATAACACTTCCCTTCCCATTTCATGCCCCAAGTAACTAATAGGGTATTTAAGAAATGTTCATAGCACTCTCATCACAGATGAACTTGCCATCTATAGGAAATCTAATAGGCATAGTGAAAATCAAGAGGCAAGAAAAGGAAAAAAAATTTTCAAATCCTTTAAAATATATTAGCTCATGTAATCCTCATTAGAAATTTTTGAAAGAGATATTATTCTTTCCACTTTATTAATATGAAAAAACAAGGCCTAGAGAGTAAAATAGCTTGTCAGCAATGGTGTAGTTATGAAATAGTGTATGCAGAATTAAAGCAATTGTTGTCCAGCTACAGGCTTATACATAACCATTACACCAAGGATTTATTAATAAGTGTTTTTACATTCAACATGATTTTTTTGCATTATTTTAGATCTTTTTTATTTGTTCTAATTAGTTGTACATGATAGCAGAATGCATTTTGATTCATTATACACAAATGGAGCACAACTTTTCATTTCTCTGGATGTACAAGATGTAGAGTCGCACCACATATGCAGTCGTACACGTACCTAGGATAATGATGTTCATCTCATTCCACCATAGTTCCTGCCCCCATGCTCCCTCCCCTTATCTTCCTCCCAAATCAACATGATTTTTATAAATAAGAGTAAGTAAAAGTACTTTCAAGACAAAGAATAATGTCAAACCAAAAGAAACACAGTGTATGTTGAAGCAAGAGAAAATGTTTGAATACAAAAGAAGGTGGTAGACAAGAAGATAAGAAAGAATTCTTTTCACTTAAAGATCAGCAATTTACACATAGGAGTCTCTGAGCTATTTCCTGGAAGTCAGGGACAGAAGAACTAAGGTAGAAATTCCTAGTATTTCTTAAATGATTAAAATGTGAAACAGGTTCAGGAAAGGATACCTAATTCTGGTGGCAGATCATTGGAAATATCCTTCAAGTTGACACCAAAGAAGCTACTTCATTGATGTCTGTAAGTACATTACTGCTCTTAATTTTTGGAGAGGAAGGCTGGATAATTTTTTTCATATATGTTTTGTTCATTTTTCTGGGCATTAAAAAATAGATCACTGTCTCTACTAATGTGACTCAGAACTAAGGGAGGCTTGAGAATTTAAATACAATCTGATGTCCATTACAAAATTTGTATAAAGAATTCTAGGACAGTGCCAAATTCAGTTACAAATGAACTGTGTTTTGAAAGATAAGCAGAATAATTTGGGAGAAAAAAAGAATTGAGCAATGCAATAATAGTGAACTATAGGGGTTTGAGCATATCCTGGTGTAAGAAGCTTCCTAATTGAGTATGAATTATGAAGGTGAAGGTAAGGAGTGACAAGACTTTTGACAGCCAAACATGAATCAGACCTCAGGAGACCTAAGAGGCCATGCTCAGTAACTTAGATTTTTGTCTCCTGATTGATCTGACAAGGGAGAGGAAGGGGGAAAACTTGGTGTTTTATTTGTAGCACTTACTACAACAGTATTGATGCTAGATTTTGAGAGAGAGCCTAAAGAAGACAGGAATGTGCTCTGGTTAGAGTTATTTTCTTGTCAGAATCAAGTCTAGTTTAAGTAATGGGGGTTTATCACATGAGTACACACTTAAGAACAGGAACTATAATAGATACTGCGGTAGACCTCAGAGGCAAGAGTTCTCAGGGGTTCACTGAAATGCTTCACTAATGATGTAACTCGACTTTTCTGAAATGTCTTGTTGAATATATATCTCAGTATGTCTATCCTTGCCTTCAGAGGTTTTTATCACTTTCTTCTCTCTTTATTCTATTTCTCCTTCTCCATTCTTGTTGGCCTACTTACAACTTGAGTTATAATGACCCATTATATCCTCTTAGGTTTTTTTCTGCACTGATAATCTTTTTTGTTTCTGCACTTGTGTTGATTCTCTTATTCTCTAGTTCATTTACAATGAACCAGTTTTTCCCATATTTTTATTGGTGCATTATGACTGTATATAATGGTGGGATTTGTTGTTATATGTTTGTGCATGAACACAAAATAGCCATAAAATTTGCCCAGTATTACTTCCCATTATTTCCCCTTTCCCTACCCTTTTCCTTCCCTTAGGGTCCCTTTCTTCCACTCTACTAATCTCTCTTTGACTTTCATGAGACCCCCTCTTTCTTTTCCTTTTTCCTCTCTAGCTTACATACATGAGAGAAAACATAAAACCCTTATCCTGAATTTGGCTTATGTCACTTAACATAATGTTCTCAAGTTCCATCTTCTTGCAAATGACATAATTTCAGTTTTATTTATAGCTGAAAAAAATCTTCATTGTGTAGCAATACTACATTTTCTTTATCCATTCATCCACTGATAAACATCTACAGTGGTTCCACAGTCTGGCTATTGTGAATTGTGGGACTATATTCATGGGTATGCACATATCACTATAGTATGATAACTTTAATTCTTTAGGAGATATACTGAGGAGTGGTATAGTGGATTATGTGGTGGTTCCATACCTAGTCTTTTGAGGAATCTCCATACTGATTTTTCTGAGTAGTATACTAATTTACATTCCAACCAGCAATGTAAAATGTTCCTTTTCCTCCAAGTCCTCTACAGCATTTATTGTTGTGTGTATTCTTGATGGCTGCCATTCTTAATGGAGTGAGATGAAATTTCAGTGTACTTTGATTTACACTTTCCTAATTGCTAATGATGTTGAACATTTTTTTTCATATATTTGTTGGCCACATTTCTTATTTTGAGAGGTATCTGTTTAGTTAATTTTCCCATTTATTAATTGGGTTATTTAGGGTTGTTTTGGTGTTAAGTTTTTATACATTTTTTTAATATGATGGATATTAATCCTCTGTCAGAAGAGTAATTAGCAAAAGATTTATCCCATTACTTAGGTTGTGTCTTTTAATTCTTATTTTTTTCTTTTGCTGTGCAGATGCTTTTGAATTTGAAACTGTTCCATTGATTATTTTTTTAAATTTTTAAAAAATTTGTTCTGATTAGTTATACATGACAGTAGAATGCATTTTGACACATTGTACACAAATGGAGCACAATATCTCCTTCTTCTGGTTGAACATGTTGTAGAGTCACACCAGTAGGGTAATCATATATGCATATAGGGTAATAATGTTCATCTCATTCCACAGTCCTTCCCATCCCCACACACCCTCCCCTCCTTTATTCCCCTCTGCACAATCCAGAGTTTCTTCATTCCCCACCCCCATTGTGGATTGGCATCCACTTACCAAAGAAAACATTCAGCCTTTGGTTTTCTGGGTTTGGCTTATTTTGCTTAGCATGATATTCTCCTGCTCCACCCATTGATTATTTCTTGGCATTATTTCCTAAGCTTTGGAGGTCCTGTTGAGAAAGTCATTGCCTGTGCCTATATACTTGAGTATTGACCATATATTTTCTCCTAGCAGTCACATAGTTTCTGTTCTAATTCCTAGGTCTCTAGGAATTTTTGTGCAAGATGAGAGAGAAAAGACTAGTCTCATTCTTCTACATATGGATAACCAGTTTTTCCAGCAACATTTGCCTAAAAGGCTGTCTTTTTTCCAATGTATGTTTTTAGCACTTTTGTGGATGACCAAGTTTTAACATAACTTTCCACGTAAGAAACTTTTGTGTTTTTTCCCACCCAAAGATTATATAGTCACCAACATCAATCAATACATCCTTTACAAGAATAATTCTCTTTTAAAAAGAGGTAGATATGTTAGAAGTAATTAACTTATCCCCTATGCAATTTAATAATGTACTCAGAGTAAGAGAGTAATGGAAATATCAAGGAAATAGCAATGGAGATATATTCAAGAACTTTTTAGAAGATAAATTTGTAGATCTTTAATTGGTATGATGCAGAATAGGAAAAACAGTCAATAAAGTGTCCAATGATTCTGATAATAGGCAAAGAATTTAGATGGGAAATGATAATATGAGACCAATATTATGAATGAACAGGAGAGAAATCACAGGTAGAGTACTTATCTGTAGGTCATCCAAAAAAAATGAATAAAGCTAAATTCTTTCATGGAACCAGAGTGGGCACTCAGTTACTATTACTCAGTTTCTTAAACTAGAAATATGAGTGACATTACCACTGTAGAAGAAGAAAAACTGTACAATTTTAAGGACAATAACATCACAAAAGCTTACAGAGCAGGAACACAAGCCAGAATCTGCAAAGGAACTGTCATGGACATTGAAAACATCAAAAACAAAGAGGGAACATCATGTCAAAGAAAATTAAAGCAAGGAGAGTCTTGTGAACATAACTCAATACTATCAAATGAGCAGAAAGTCAAGTTAAATAATATAAAAGTGTCTATTTTATGTAGCAATTTAAAGTACTTGATGGTGTTAACAGGGACTTGGAGATGCACTGGGGTGAGAGTGAGTTTGCTGTCCGTTGAGAAGCATTAGGAGGTGAAGGTATGAGAACTTAAATGTGTGATTTTTGATAAGAAAGGAAGGGAACAATAAGGACACAGGTATATGCTATCAAAACGTATACTTTTTTCTTTGGGGTAAGAGGAATTTGGATATGTTTATATGCAGAGAGCAAAGATCCAGGTGAAGATCACTGTTCAAGTGATCAAACCAGAAAACAAAAGGATGAAAAGTGAAGACTGTTTAGTTTTCTGTGGAAAAATAGGCAATAAGGAAGAGAAAGAGAGAAACCAGTATAAGGATGTATTACCAGACTGGCTATCCTCTGGATGAATAATTCCTCAAGTTTGTGGAATAGTGTGAGAAGTTGCAAATATACTTTCTATGAGTCTTTCTTCACTGGCTTCTATAACTCAATGATCAATGTTTTGCCTTATACATTTTATTTTTGCTTTTTTAGTCAAGGATTCTCTGCCATGAATCCGAGACAACCTTTGATAACTCCCAGTCTCTTATTTTTTTTTTTAAAGCAAGGAGAGTCTTGTTTTAAAGATGTTTTTCTAAGTCTAAAAAATAAGCCAATTTAAAATCATTAAGCATTTTTTCCTACCATCCTCCATATCCTGGGATCTAATGGTCCCTTTGGCATGTTTATGACTATAAATGATAGCAACTGCATTAAACATAGCATGTCTTCTTTTTAATTTGGAATCTAAATTACCTTTTACCTTTTTTGTTCTTACGAAAAAATATTAATTTTCTTTGCATTCAAGCTAAACTTGTACCCTTGAATGCTATTATCTTTAATTCATATTTCTCCTAAATGTGAGTATAAGTTTATTAGTAAAATATAAATAAAAATTAATATAAGTATAATGTAATAAAGCCAATAAGTTTAATTTTGTCATTAAAATTATTTGGTTCTGATAACTCTTCTTGAGATCCCTAAAGATCTAAACTTCAAAGTGACTATACTGCAATGGCTACTCTAATAAACTAACCCAGCCAGGTTGTCTGTGTGTGATCTGCTTTCTTTTCTGAGACAGTAAATAAGCACAGATTTTCTTTCAAGATAAGTTTTATTTAAAAGGGTGGATTCAGCCAAGCAAACTGTAGAAGAATCCAAACAATGGAATTTAAACTTAAAGGGAAAGGTATGTGGACTACAGTTAAATGCTTTCTATTATAATACAACTGGCATCGGACAAAAGTGCCAATGTTAGGTGTTGAAGTGTGTTGTCCATTCATTCATTGTGAAGTGACTATCACCACTGTAGGAATGTTGGATTGCTGAGAAGCAGGTTTTAAAAAGTGCATCTTGTTTCAGATGGCTTCAAATTAGAATAAGTTTATAAATGATGTCTTAAGTTTAAATTCATATTCCAGAGCAGACTCAGCAGTCAGCATGTTTTATAATATAAGCATTTAGGTACTAGCCAGTTTAGATTTATTACTATCCCATTGTCTGCTGAAAAGACTGAGAGAATTGATGAAGCTATTTTATTAGCAGTGCTACATATTGAGTGCTCTTCCAAAGCCTCCTTTTATCACACTTTAAAAATCATTCTCTAATTTAACAACGATATTAAGAGAGCTCTTTTATTCAGTCCAATTATGTGAAAGCACACTCATTTTTTTAAGGGGTTAATCTTTAGGGATGAAACAGATTATCAGCTTTTGAACCAATTTAAGTAGAATCTCCAGAAACAAAGCCAGGACAAATAATTATTGGCAGTTCGCAGAAGGCATTCTGTGCCCACTGCTCTGCTGGATTCCATTAAAGTCAGCTTGCTTGTCTTAATGGGAAACACCTGTGGTCCGGAACGTAAGAAGACAAATCAAACTAACTGTGCTTTGAGACACTCAAACTAAATTATGGAAATAAAAATCTCCTCGTCTCAGCATCACCAATGTCCCTCTTTCCCTTGAAACAGATATTAAAGAGAGGTTGTTTTGAAAGTATTTATTTCCCTAAGGCATTCCAGAACTCTCCACATTGTCAGAACATTGTCAGCTAGAAGACAAGTCCCCCAGACTCCATGGTCCTTATTTCAGTGTCCCATTAAATAATTTAAAAAGAGCAAGCTTGTAAAAATAAATGCAAATTCTTTTCATCTCAAACTAGGGAATTATTAGTGTATCAAGGAGACACAAAGAGTTTTTTTTTTTTTTTTTGCTTCCACTCATGCCAAGGAAGATGTTTCAGATAATATGACTTGAAAAACAAAGGACACATTTACTTAATTATTTGTGAAAAAGCTAAAGAAGATTCAGAATTGGGAGTGTTATCTGATAGATGCATGGTGATGTCTGTAAGACACCTTATAGTAAATATGATCAAAATTAAGCATTTCTGCATTAATGTATGCTCATAGGAAACTCTGAAGATAAAAAAAGGAGGTCTTAGAAAATCTACATACAGGACCACGAGGAAAGAAGGGTTGACTTGTAATGGCAGATGTGATGTTATCATTAATCAGAAATAGAGTTTCTGTTTTGCTTTCATCTTTTCCTGGAAGAAGAATAGCCCTCAAATTGGACATTGTAGAACACAATTTATTCAGAAGAGGAACATTTTCCTGAGGCTGTTAAATTTGCAGGATATTAGAAAGGAGTGATTGACAACATAATTTGATTATTTCTGTGGATAAGATTGAGAAAAAGTAAAGAGAAGTGAACATCATAAGTGAAGCAAGTTTATGAACTAAATTGCCCATGGAGGAGAATGGAGAAGGTGGGTGGCATGTAGCACAAATGAATTCACTCAGGTGTTTGAAAGATCTTTTCTTCCAGTTTTGTCTCTTGGAGCATAGGATCCTACTGTTCTATTCCTCCATTTCTTTTGATAGAGATTTTGATAGATATTTTGATAGGGATATAGGTTCCTAACTACAAAATAGAAAGCAATTGATGATCAAGATAACAAATAGGTAGTTTCACATCCAAAAAACAATAAGCATATTTGGATATTGTAGAAAACTGTAGAACACATACTTTGTCTAATAAAAACAATCCACATAATTATCACCACTTAGGTATGTGGCCCATGTTGCTCTATCTTAAAGCTTTGTAAGAGAAACTGGAAATCCAGATTTAATGAGGAATTTGATAATTTTTAAATGTTGCCAATTTATTTTTTGGTTTGCTTTTAAGTTTAATGAAGATTAATCTTCAATATCATTTTATGTATTTGTTTCTATAGATGCTTGTTATAGGAGAATACTGAGCAAGCAAAAGAACATCTCAGAAAATTCCTGCTGGCCATCATTTTGGCACCGCTGCATTTCAGAGTGGTTTGTGAAACTAAAGGAGGAAAAAATTAGAAATAAATAGATACATATGGCATACCTTCCAAAAACCTGCTAAATCCACTTCAAATGTCTAGAAGGCCTGGATAGTGGAGACTTGCTTCTTTGGTAGTACAAAAAAAAAAAAAAAAAAAAAACCAGAGTGGGTGAAATAAGAATAATGCTTAATTTATATTTGTTTGCTGAAAATGTTTAACTTTTCAAGATCACTTAAATTTCTTTTTAAAAAAAGGTTTTCTAATTTTAAATTTTTATTTTTGGTACCAGGGATTGAACCCAGCTGCATTTTATCTCTGAGCCACAATCCCAGTCATTATTATTATTATTATTTATTATTATTATTATTTATTTTGAGACAAGGTCTCATGAGGTTGCTTACAGACTCACTAGGTTGCTTATAGCCTTGCTAAATTGTTCTGACTTTGAACTTTGATCCTCCTGCCAAAGCCTCCTGAGTTGCTAGCATTACAGGCATGTGCCAGCTCATTTAAACTTCTAACAAAATTCTTATGTATATTTTATTGGAGACTTAATGTACTAATTCCATGGAAAAAGACAAATGAAACAAGTTGTACAATAGTTAAAGCAAGTATAATTTCTGTCCTTGACTATTAAAGGGCAATAGCAATAATCCCTCTGTAGATTTCTGAGCTCTAAGGAGAACTTGCATGATGGACCAATCAAAGATGTTGTAGTTAGATTTTCCACTCTCCAAATTACATGTGGAGAGAAATATATAAAATTTCACAAGGTAGCCTTGCTTTCAAGAAGAGTATAGTATGTTCTATTGTTCATACTACTCTGCAAGATGAGAATGTGCATTAGCTTTTTTCCATTTTTATAGAATGGATTGCTATAGTTTCATAAATTATTCCCAGTGACACTGCAAGAAATTGGCTTATACATATGTCCTAGGAAATGTTTTAGTATTTCTGAATGATACCTAGAGGTAATCTTGTTAGGTTAAAGACTATACACATTTAAAATTTAATGGATAAGGCAAAATAGCATCAAAAGAAATAGTGAGATTCTCATCTATGGTGGTCAACATTAGGTATTACCCATGTACTGAATAATCTAACATCTTAAAAACGATGTTTCACTTTTTTGGTCTTTAGTAAGGTTGAGCATCATTTTTCATATAAAATGGACAATTACAGACAGTTTGCAAGAATAAAGAAAATATAATGACCAGTAGAAACTAATGAAATGTTCATTAAACTTTTGTGGAAAGATAACTAACTTCCAAAATAAAAAAAAAAAAAATGTGAACAAATTTTCTAAACATTTAACACTTTTTTGCAGCATTTATGTTGAATTTAATGATAATAGTGTATAATGGAATAGCATATTTCAGTGAATAGGCAGCAACCAGATAAAATTAAAATATCCAGTCTAATGATTACAAGAACTGAACAAATTAATAATAGTATTAAGTTGTTATTTATCTTACATGGCACCAAAAAAGTTCTTTAATATATATTTCAAAAAACATTTAAATAACTTCAGTATAAAAAGTGTGTATTATGTATAAAGCTCTAGGTATTAGGTGATACATTCGTCTTTAAAAGCATTTTAGTAGATCAAAGTAATGGAAATAAAATATTATTAAAAACAAATGACACACTTTATAAAAACAGACCAAATTTAATTAGCTATTAAAAATTGAAAAAAATTATTTAACCTTATTTTAAAAGTGCTTTTAATACCCAAAGTCCTTCAGTGATGTTATTATGGCATCCCAAGTGTACTTTTGTGCACAACTGTTCATGCTGCCAATAAACTCTGTCTATACAGTAGGAATGTGAAGAGATATTTATGAGCTAACTCCAGTAGTTTCTTCTGGCTTCTTCATCTTCAAATAATTCCAAATCTTATTTGATAACATTGAGAAATCTTTTTGAAAACATTTTCTAGTTTTGAATAGGGATGATGGGGAAGTGTAGGTTTGGTTTCAAAGAAACCATTTCCAGGTTGTCTCACTCGTCTTTGGCATTGTGATATGTTTGTGAAAATTCTGATGCAGAGTCACCTGTGTCATTTTCAAGACTGTCATGTTTATATTCTACTTTTCCTGAATGTCTTTGAAACAGAGTAAGAACTTTACTTGACACATCAACTTTTGTTTTGTTTATTGTTTTCTTCCTTTTCTTGAGGATTTTGATTTATAAAGTAACTCCTCTACTAATACAAAATTCTAATGCAGGATATAAATCTCTGGAAATGTATCAAGAAATAATGATCAATTTTCAGATTTTATAAGTCATAAAATGAGTTCTACATCCACTGATATCTACGAGTATCATTTTAAATAGTTTTGCATAGCTAGATTCTCTAAGGCCACTGGTCACAGGCTCTATTGTTAATAGTGATTTGTCCTGTCCTGGTGATCTTTAAAGGCATATCAGTCTCTTATATGATGCCATTGAAATTGGCTTGTTATACTTGCAATGACTCATATCTTGGGAAGAGGACAACTGCATTTAATGTTTCTAAACTGAGAATAAATGTAATCTTTGTAGCTTAGACTTTAAGGTCTAAATCAATAGGAAACTGGATAAGTATAGATATAAATAATCATGTAATTGAGTTTAAAAATCCAGTTCTGGAGTGTCTAGTGATAGTTATCAATTGACATAAAAATTGAGTGAGCTAAAAAGTGATAAAACTAATCCTGCAATTATTTAGTTATTGGAATATCAAGGTCAATTGTAGAACATAAAAATCCCATTGTTTTCTTCACTGATCAGATTACATTACCTTTTATGTTGACATTGCTGACACCAAGATACACCAGACTGGCCACTTCCTGGACAGCCAGTCTGTGAGAGGTGTTAGAAATCCATTCTTTGGAAGTAGTGGGAAATGTGGTTCTAGTTAACTCTGGTTTGCACCAGCAATTGCTAACATAACTGTCAAAAGGGAAAATGATCCAGCTCCAGAGATTATAAGAAATCTCTTATTTTCAATCTGAACATGTGACAGAAGAAAAGAAAACGTTATTTATAACCTTCCACCACTTTCTAGGGCTGGTGAGTTGTACTAACTATAGGGTCTTTTGTCTGCTGAGCATTCACGTAGAAAATCGTCATCTTTATCCTAATGGTCTCTGGCATACTTGAAAACAGTAGTGGGTGGAGGTATAGGCTGTTGAAGATTGAAGCAAGACAGAACTCCATTGCTTTGATTAAAAAAGAGAGAGGGACTTAGGAGGTAGGGGGTGGGAATGACAACTCAGAGGAATGGAAAAGAACAGGCAGTGGCTAAGAAAGCTGAATAATGTGGGCAGAGAGAGGAGAACTGGTGTCAGCAAAGGAGAGAAGACTTTTTTAATTGGGATTTTGGAAAGGAAATACAGTGGTACATTCAATCTATGCTCTCTTTTATTGTAACATATGTGGCTTTGGAAAATTCCACACTCTACTTCAGTGAATGACGACTATTTTAGGGGGATCCCAAAGAGGAGAATAAAAGGTCAATTGACATCATTTTTTTCCAAATATTAAGAAAACAGACACAAGTCACATTTTTTGATGTTTCTTCCTCCCTCACTACATAAATATTGGTCAATACTTTAAGGGAAAAAAATATCAGTCAGATGACAAATCACAGGTGTGCCTAGAGCAACCTGTACTGATGATGATCGTCACATGGACACTGGTAAAAAATTGATTAACTATTTGCTTTCAGAAGAGGGTTACCCTAATAGTAGAGGGTTTTAAAATCAAGATCAGTGAGGAAATATCGAAGTAAAACACATCAACTCTGATAGTAAGAATTAGAGGTGTGTACTCAGGGATAGGACAGAGTCCATGTTGGCCCTCTGTTATATTGCTGTAAAAGGCTGGATGGAACCAATAGAGGTTAATGATAAGAAGTAATCTAAGAAAGAACTTTCTACAATTAGCTATCCTCGACAACACAAAAAAAGTTACTTTGGGAGCTGCTGAGACAATTCGAGCAAATATTGATTATGCATGTTCTGATTGTTCTATTAGATCTCTCTGGACCACAGAGCCCTTATAGTTAGTGGAGATCGAATCCTATAATTATACCTTTGTTTGTCCCGTCATCCAATAGTGAATTTGATTAATTCATGTATCACTAAACAGAAGGGGAAACAACAGAGGCTCACATTTTAAACAGTTAAATTATCATCATTTAGATAATCATAAATTTCCAAAGTTTAAGTCATTTCTTACATATTTTCAAAACATAATTAACAATCATATGTACACGAGGTATGTTTTGATTTACCAATGCCTCTCATAAATAAGAGGGAAGAGTAAAATATCTTATTTGAAATATAATTTCAGAGTTTTGAAAATCAAGTTTACTTTTAGAGACATATTAAAAGAGGAAAAGCAGAAGAGGAAAAGTAAGAGATAATGAAATGCAAGAAAGTTAAAAAAAAAAGTGGGGGGAGGGGGAGGGAAGAGAACAGGGCAGGATCAAGCGTGAATATGTGTGTGTTCTATTTCCCATCCCAATGCCTTTCAACAGGGAGACTGAAAGAGCAGTGAGAGAAAAGATTTATTTTTTAAACATGTACAGTTATGGAGAAAAGGCCATGTCATGCCAAAATGTTGAAAAAAAACAGCTCTTGAACTCTGAGTAGCAGGATTATGAAACTCCAAAAATACCCCAGACCTTGAGAACTACCACCTACATTTGCAATGTTTTACAAGTTAAAAATGTCACAGTGCATAAAAATAGTTTTTTTCACCCCTGTGGACTGGTGGTTGGTGGTTTAACTTGAGAAACCAGACTGCCACAGTTTGAATGGCCTGAATATGCATGGAAATAAATGAAAAATGGCTTTCATCAAACTTTTCTTGTGTCCAGGAAACATATTTAGTCTTCTACTTTCTTCAATGTCTTTTTAGGCAATATCTGTGTTTTCAGAAGTGCTTGTAATCAATCCTCCGAAATGCGAAGTGATTGTGTCAGTTTTTTTCATGATTACATAAAGGTCGATCTCTCTCTCTCTCTCTCTCATTTTTTTTTTTTTTTTAAAGAAGCTAGCTAGGAAAAGTAAAAAAAGGAAACAAAGCCACAAATTTCTTAAGAATAGAGTGATTCCTAAAGATATGCTTGAAACCTGAACGGGATTACTTGAAAGGGCTTAGTTTTTCTGTGTTCAGCACAGTGGCTCACTGTTGAAAGGCTTCCAGCTTTGATCACGTATACACAAACAAAAGGGGCTCTCTTCCAATCTCCTCCCGTTCTCTGTTCAGAGCACTCTGGTTTTCTCTCGTGGATCTTCTGCTTCACAGTCCTGGGGCATTAGTAAACACCAAAGGTGTCCCAAACATATGGCTAACCGCAAGGTTTCCATGCGGGGTTTGGCTTTGAGTGAATCTGATGATTACACATTTCAAATAGAAACCCAGCTGGTGCTTCCCTGAGCCTAGCAGGTCTCCATTTGGCTCCAAATGATCTGGGAGTGGATTTTCCTCTTTGAGGATTACCCATTTCTGTAATGGCTCAGCTTCTGTTCCTTTGACCCTTTGGTCACCTCTGCATCCTGGGGATCAAGCTGCAATGATAACTCATTGAATGTTCAGAGACTCCAGCAGCCCAGCTGAGGCCAGGTGGGCCCCCAGAAGCAGGTGAAAATGACCCATTAGTAGAAACAGAAACATATTTTTAAATCAGCTTATATATTCAATTCACCACTGAAGGTTTTTATTTCCTCCTTGAACATTTTTTTTAACTTGTGGTTTTTCCTTTTCACCCTGCCATTTGTTTATGTAATCAAAAAATTATTGATAATGGAGAGTTGAAGGGCTCATTTTTATTTTGCATTCTATTAAAAGGAAAAGCTTAGAAACTCTTTGAAGTCTTTAAAACATCTGGGTTAGCCTAAATGCTTCCACATAGTGTAACTGAATAAGAAGTTATCTTTCTTTATCCCTCTTTTTTTTCCCTCAATTCATCTTTGAAGATATAGTTTTCTCTGCCAAAAACATTCTTTCATTCTTTCTTTTGCTAAATTCCTCCAGAAGACCTGTCAAAACATATGCCCTGGAGATGATTGTGTCCCTTTTATAGGCTCTCATAAAACCTATGTATTTTTAATACATGGATTCTATTACAATTATAATTCATTGTTAAGTGTGTCTAACAATCAAACAGAGGTTTTCTTCCTAATATTCATCCTCTGAACATGGCCAATTCTAAGTGGTCTGGGAGAGTGACATTTTTTTTTTTCTTGTGTTGGTAGTTAGCAGAGTTCCTAGCCCTGATGGAGGCTTTCAACTAATATTTGTTCAATGAAAAAGATGAGTACGTATATGAATGAATGACTAAAACCTCTCTTACCTTTTCCTTGATGTTCTAGTTTGTAACAAGTCATGTTTAACTTGATTTTCTTGAACAATTCAGTAAACCTCCTATGTATACAGAAGTAGTTTGATCCCTCCAAAAGGAGACCAAGAGACATCAGATCTGGCTCCTCCAAGTTCATGAGCATGTCATATTCACTGTGACTTGGCTTTGTGTCAGTTACTTTGGGACTTCTGAGTGAACAGAAAGAAGGGAAAGCACAGGAAATGGAAGTGACAATTAGGAGATGAGCCTCGGGGCTAGAACAGAATGGAAAGTAAGCTAACGTGGCTTTTTAGGTTTTAAACAGCTGAGCTTGACTTGGAAGAAGTTGGGATTGGTTGTAGTGGACCTTTAAATCTGCCCCTTTTCAGAAATTACCTATTCTTCATGAGACGGCTTTTTAATTATTGTTAGTATTATTTATTTATTTATTTATTTTTCTGAAAGACTCTATCTAAATCTCCAGCTTCAAAGATTGCCTCTTTAAAAAGCAATCTATAAGTTACTGTTTCCTGCTTCAGAATGTCTCTTCTGTGTGTAAGAAAGTTGGAGGGTCTGGTCTTTTTAAATGGGCATAGTGGACAAAACTCAGGCTCTAGAATCTGCATGTGTGGACTTGAGTCCCTGATTTCATGGTCAGTTTTTTCTCTGCTCATGCTTCCCCTTTCTCATATGAACCTCCCCCCCCACCATGTATTTCATATTTTTTGAGAGGGTAAGATATAGTGTTGAAATGCTTTATAAATTCATATCCAAATTTACCTTCCCCCTTTTCACAATTTTCACAATTTGACAAGTAATTATGCTTTAAAATATTATGGCATAGCTATATTTTATGCCTTATATAATTTTATATATCAAAGCTTTATAAAAATTATTTATAAAACAACAACCAAATGTACTGTTTACTGAGTTATAGCTAGGTGATCTAAATACTAATAATTATTATTAATTATTTCTTTTATAGATTTGGAAACTTAGAATTTAAAGGTTATTTGGCTATATTTTACACCCGGTTCTGAGTAAAAACACCATCTTATTAATTCTTTATCCAAAGTGAAATTTATTTTTGAAACAAATTCATTGATTTGTTGAAATTTTTAGGTACTTGAACAGGCTTATAGGGAAAATATTAAAAAAGGTGTGAGTTTTCCGCCTTTCAAAAAGTTTTTAACTTTAGACTCAGGTTTAAAAACTTCACATATGAACAAAATTTGCATATGATTTCATGGATTTTATGAACTGCCTTAAGCCAATTTATGGATCTTTGGTTTAATAACCCCTGCAGGAAGGTATTATGAGCCCCATGACATAAAATTCCTTTACAGTACACAGCTAGTTTGGGAGTCCCAGGTCAGATAAAAGCCAGCTCAATGTGACTCATGTAAAGCAAATCAAGATTTTTTCATTAGCAGCTCTGTTGACACTTTAAGGCCATATAATTCTTTGTTGTTGGGTCTGTTCTGTGTATTGTAGGATGTTACCAGCAAGCATCCTTGTCCTTTCCGTCCACTAGGTGCCAGCAATTACTGCCTCTCTACCCTTCAGTTGGGAGACTACATATATCTACAAAATTGCCCCAATCTGGAAACCACTAAGCTCAACTCAACTGGTACTGAGGCAGTTTGCTTCACCACAAGCCCCTCACCATTAATGTTTGACGTTTCAGGATTAATGGATATCTATGTTTATTGAGCATTTCAAGCTTGGCTTGTCAGGGTGAGGTGTGGGTCTGGGAAGCTGTAACAGTTAGGAGGTTTGATTTTCTCCCCAGTGGCAGACTAGGTAGGATGAGTGAAGAGTTGGGTGTAAATGTGCTCAAAAATATTTCAGCTCAAATTTCTCAAATGAGGATCCAATCCAGTTAACCAATTCCTCTTTTAGAATGTAACCTGCCTCTCCCTAGGAGGACTAAGCCATATTCACATCTAATTGTGAGTTTCCTAATTAGGCCTGTCTGAGAAAATGTAGGACCTTTCAAAACTCTGGGTTTTGATTCATATCATAAAGAAAAAAGGTAGGAAGTTTGTTTTCTAAAATCTAGAGCCATTGGATGTCTGAAGAGTTGGAGTCTGGAAGGACCCTGAGGTGGGCGTCACCTGATCCACAAATAGAGGACAGAGGAGAAGATAAAGTGGCTTTATCTTTACCAGTGGCTTTCCTTCCCCTTTCCCTGAACAACCCCCCAGTTATGCATTCCTTCTAAGTAGAGAAGGATGATGGCAGGGAGAAACAGGAGTTTGTAGTTATATAAATCAATTTCCTTTACTTCTTATCTCAAACCCTGAAGCAAAATTTTCATTTTATTCTTGAGAGTACTGGGGCATGGAACTTGTCTAACTTCAATCATTCGTTAATTGTTAGCCTCAGAATCTGAAATTTTCTTCTTGCCTCCTGCCTCTCATTCCCTCTCTCCTTCATTTTCTGCTTCCTATTTTTCTTCTTCCTTCTCCTTTTCCTTTTCCTCTTTCTCTTCTTTCTTCTTCCTCCCGCTTTTAGTCTTTTATTGTCTACTTTAAAGTAATACTTGAGAAATTTAAAAAATGTGCATATGTACAATGTAATTACTAAATAAATTCCCTAGCACCACACAGTTTATCTTAATAAATTGGACATTGTCAAGATACTTGAAGATATTTCTGTAATCTGCCCTTTTCCAGCAAACTTCCCTCTTTAGAGATCACCATTATCTTAAATTTAGTGCTTATCATTGTTTTACCTTTTAAAAACTTATGAACACACGCACATGTGCATGTGTGCATGCACACACACACACACACACACACACACACACAGATATTGAACATGTAAACATATAATCAAAACCAGCTAGAAACCTTGGGCAAAAGCCATTCAAACTCATAATGGGATAAGTTGAATTACCAACTTCAGTTAAGTGAAATTCACTCAGCCTAAACAAAGCTCCTATTCCCAAGCAAATATCAAAAAATGATATACAGTGTACTATTTTTAAAGAACTCACAAATAAGAAAACTCAATATTATGTTCTAGGAGTGATTTTTGTTTTGGCATGTAGCTGAAGATCATTTGTGTTTATGTCTCTAAAATATACTATCCTATAAATATGCCATTATTTATTAATCATTTTCCCCATTACTGGATAATTAAGTCTTTTTTCACTTTTTTACAATAATGAATATAATGAATAATGTTGCTATGAATATTTGTGCACAAGTTTCTTGTTTCAAGAAATATGTACCAGATGTGTTTTTTAATGTGTAGGCATAGTCCTAGAAGTGGGATTGCTGAGTCACCGGGTATGAGAATATACATCTCTACGAATGCTGCCAGCCTGCTTTCCACAAGATTTTTCCAATTTATACTCCCACCACAAATATCTAAGTGTCTGTGTTGATGTGCATCGCATCATCTTCCACACTTAGCATTTCAGATACTTTGCAAGTCTAGGAAGTGTAAAGTGACATCTTGTGAAATTCTTAGTTTGAATTTTTTTTGATTACTAATCGAGTTGAACAACTTCCTGTATATTCACTTTCCATTTGAGTTCCATCCTCTGTGAGATGACTGCCATACTTTTGTCCATTTCTAGTTGTATTCTTTTTCTTATTGATTTGCTGGAATTTTGATGACTATCTTATCCCACTGTGGAATTGTCTTTGCTTTTTTAATAGTGACCATGATTTCTGCCATTCAAACTACATTTTAACTTCTTGAGGAAACCAACACTTTTGCTCAAATTTGTCTTGTCTAAACTTTTCTTCTCGTCTTCTTTAAATATTCTAGGACCCTGCTTATAATATTCTTCTTCTCTAGGCTCTGTTAGCCTTCATGGGTACCCAGCAATAATCTATGGTAATCTAAGTAGACAAGATTTTTCAGTTTGTAAAGAGTTGAAAATAAAGATGTGCTGGAAATAGGCACATTTAAGAGAAAGCAAAGTGTGTCTGTGGAGGAAGGGTAGAATCTGTGGTTTATATAGCCAGATGGCAGCCCAGGGGCAATTAAATGTCGGAGGCAAGACCAGATGTATAAAGTAGAAATTGGTCTCTTTGGCAGAATGAGACTTACAATAGGGAAACCGTTGGACCCCAATTCTATAATTTCTTCTTCCTGAGGCCAAATTAACTGTATTTATCTTCCCCAATTCCATGTTTATCTCCCCCACAGTACTGGAATTCTGATAATTTAAAATTGATTAGCGTTAGAGAGAAAATCTCCAAGTAATCAAAATCCTCAAGTAACTAGGTCTTTGCTTACTTACTTCCAAAAGCCAAGTCTTAAGAAAGTCTATTTAAATTAATTTACATCTTGGGGATAGAAGCTTTATGGGGGGCTTGGAGAATTCCATTTTCATGGAGCTGAGAATTCAGCTCACCTCCTTCATGTGGGAAGGAGAGAAGGAGCGTTTCATAATCTCAACCCGACAGAAAGCATTGGCTATGGCTACTGGTCACTGAAGGGAACAGGCATCTGTGTCATCCTTGAAATTTGAAAGCTTGTCTGTTCTGTCCAGCTTTTCCTGTTTTTCTTTCAGAGAAATCCAGAAATTCTTCCGTTGACCGGATAAAATAAACTTGATTATAGTCATTGGCACGCCCTGTTCAACATGCATTTAAAAATCATGTGGCAGTATAATGATTTCAGAAATTCCTAAAGTTGACTCAAATGATCTTGGTTGTCTGTTTCATCTGATTATGATATTAATGTACAAGCAGTACGTTTGGCCTTTATTCAAGCTGGATGATATAAGAGATTTCTTATGGACAGTGCAGCAAGTAAATTACTTTCAATTTTCAGGAAAAAAAAATGTGAAGCAAAAGAGGTTGGGGAGAACCAGGTTCAAAACTGGGATCCCAAATCTCCAGCTGTGTGAATCAGGGCAACTGTTCTTTTTAAAGTCTACACTCAAGTGTTTAAAATGGGTCAACTATTTAATTTCCAGTGGTGCTTTCAGGATAAGAAATATATGTGGGGAAGTAAAGGATCAGGTAGATGCTCAGAATGGTAATTACAATTTACCTGTTTCTGATTTCCTATTTTTATTAAAATAGATTTTTTTTATACTTTTTTTTTCCATTGAATAAAGCTGGAAACAATCCAATTCTCCTTCCCTGATTATGAGGAGGAGGAAATTTTCAAGTGAACTTCTAGACGCTATTAAAGCCAGGATGAGATTATATAGCTCTTTAAAATATAAAGTAACTACTTTTTTCTTTTACTAATCTCTGTGGGAAACATTGCTAAGATTATGTGCTGAAGAAAGAAAAAGCATTCATTTTTATAGATCCTTTTGGTTTACAAAAATGACTGATGGTTGTTTAATTGCCAAATCTTGGACAATTAGTTAGCATATAATGCAACACATCATTTAACCAACATGTATTAAGCATACTGAAGCATTAAGGAAAGACTATAGGTTTTAGAGTCAGATAGGACTAGATATGAATCAAACTCTGATATTTTCTATTTTTTTATTTGAAAATGTCATTTTGCTCTTTGAATTGCATTTTCCTTGCACACAATATTGAAATAAAATACTTATAAGGAATTAAAAATGTATTGCACACATAAATTGGAATGCAAAACCTAGGAAAATATGGGTTCTTAATATATAGTAGACATATTCAAAATAATAGTGATTCCAACTGGTTAAATGTAGAAGTAAAACATTGAAACAAAGATAAAAAAAAAATGTAAGTTTCCCTAAAGTAATTATAGATATTATTTCATTAAAGATAATCAAAGCAAAATTGGACACATGGTAGAATAAACATATATATCTATGTTGAGAATGTTGTGTAATCCTAGTGAATGGAGTTAGGAATTTACAAATTGGGTAGAAAAGAATGGCAATTTGAATAGAAAGCAGAAAAAAAATTTTCAGCAATGACAATGCATTTTTGAAAGATAGTAAGTACAGGAAACAGCAAGCCACTTAATATAGCTTAGCAAATGCTAGAATGTTCTCTTTCAAAATTTAGTATAATTAAAGACCACCTAGAGAATTCTTAAGAATGCAATATTAATGGGGCTGAGGTTGTGGCTCAGTGGTAGAGCACTTGTCTTGCATGCATGAGGCACTGGGTTCAATCCTTAGCACCACATAACAATAAATGAATAAAGATATTGTGTCTATCTACAAATAAAAAATTAAATGCAATATTATGAATATCTCTTCAGGGAATTATGATTTTTTTACATATGTGAAATACCCTCAGATCTATTTTTTTTAAATGAGCACCAAAGGGGTAAGAACCTAACAAAATACAAAATATGGATGGGAAACATAAATTAGGACCTTATTAGCATGTCACAGAGAATATCAGACTGCAAGAGATAAAGTATTATTAGATTTCAAAGTATTTAGAAGATAAGGAAACTTTAGTGGCATGTTAGATATAGAAAGTAATGAAGAATTCATTCTGATGAATAACTTTTTCATATTAAATTACCATTCTCAAACAGATGGCAACTGGATCCCAGTCTTCCATCTGTCTGATTGTCCATCCATCTATCTCTCCATTTATTTATGGTCCTCTAAATTATCAATTATCTCATTTGGTCCTATAATAAAATGAACAGTCTTATAACATCAGAAGTAGCATGGATTTCTATCCCTAGAGAGGAACCACAATTATCATATTGAATCATCTGCTATCTTCTAAAATTCACATGCATATTGAAGGTGACTAGAAGTTGAATTCCCCAAGGTTCAGCCTTCTCTCTTATTTGTATGTTTCTTAACATAAGAATTCTCAACTTACATTTCTTCTCTACCATTCATTCTCCACTTCTCCTAAAGAAGTTTTATATTCCCCTTACGGGGCCTTCCCCACAGAACAATGCTTTCACTAACATTTCATCTGTGTGGTTCACTCCTTCTTTAAATGCTGATATGTCTGCAAATGGTATGCTACATTAAAGAATCATAATAATTTTTAACAAAGAAAAATGATTATAGAATCATTCTCATAGGCTAACTAGATAAAGCAACTTCCCACATGTGGTCTGGTAAGTTCTGACTGAAAAAAATGGCAAAAGAAGGTTTAGAATTGCTTTTTGTCAAGGAAAGGGTGTTAGGAATCCTGTCAATCTTCTGTATAAGGTTTTAGTAGTTACCACCAGAGACCACAATGTCCATGACACATATTAAAAATTACCAACCTTTGTAGTTATGGAAGGACCAACCAAAACATTAGCATGCATTTTATAAAAACAGAAACAAAAAAAAAATCATCAGATAGGCAGAGATGAGTGGTAGTGATGGATTTTCAATGGTATTATATGGTATTGAATGGTAGCATATAAAATTCTTACTCACAGATAGTGAAAATGTAGACTATTACCATCATTTTGAAAAGTAATCTCAGCATCTTTCAAAATTTAAATATGGACATATCTATCAAACAGTGTTCCTAATTTTAGGCATATGTAATAGAGAATCATTGATATGAAAGATTATATGAAGTGAACATCAATGCATTGTTTCTAAAGTTCCCCAAACTGGAAGCATTTGGGGGGGGGGGGGTGGCTATTGGTAGCACAAGGGTTAAAATTTTTACTGTGCATGTCCAAGAAGAAATATTACTTACTATTAAAAGAATGAGTTGGATCTATATGTATTGACTGGAAGAAATATCTATGATATATTATTAAGTGAAAAGAGCAAGTTGCAGAGTTCTGGGCCTAGAAGGTTATGACCTTTGGGATAAACAAAGTTTGGAGTGATTCCTACCAGACTTCCACACCTTGTACCACATAAGAATGGCACAATTGAGAGTTCATGTACTCTTTATGTTTCTAAGTGACTTTATATTGTTAAATTTAATATAAAAAATGTAATCTAGTACAACAAAAAATAGCTTACAGGATAATTTCTGGTAAGGAAGGCAGAAGTGACTGATAACAGAGTTCAAAAGAGACATCTGGTACAGAAGTCCCACCTAGCAAAATTAATGCTTACCCTTACATAAGGAAAAGCTGATGATTTTTAGTATTTTTTTTGCATGGACAATATTTAATAAAGCCACACACACTAGAAACATATTATTAATTTATTGTAATATTTGTTTTTCATCAGAATTAAAGCTTTTTTTAAAAAAATTGAATTATTGCCAAGAGATTTGAAATTTCAAACAGAAATTCCAGGAAGCCAGAAAGCTCTGGGTAATGTATGAGTCACAGGGAAGGAATCTATCACTATCTGGACAATGCTTTCCTCTAAAAACATAAGCAGGGGCAACAGGGCATGGGCAGTCGATTATTTTATTTGTAATGACATAAGTAAATATTAACAGCATCATTCTCTTCAGAATAATTGATGACTTGTTAAAAAGAAATAATTATGCATTTTGCATTCAGTGTTTTAAGGGGTTATTTTATTTTTCCCTTTTATTCTTCTTTTACCATCTGTTTCCCAAAGGTAGAAATTTTTTTTTTTTTTTGAAAAGATTTTCTGGGAAATCAGAAAAGCAAGATGCTTCCAAATGAGTTGTGTTTTACTCCCAGAAAAGGCTGAGCTACTTAGTGCTGAACAATTCCAATTTTCCTCATTAAATTTTATAATGGACTGAACATGTAGATCAGAAGACTTCCTCACAATGTCTGGATGATATGAATTTAATAATGTCAGTTTTTCTTGACCACCTTATCAAAAATTTTCACTTATGTATATGTGCCAGGGGTTCAATATAACATGTTCCCCAAAAACTCACATGTGAGACAATGCAAAATTTAGAGATGAAATGATTGGGTTATGAGAGCCTTAAACTAATCAGTCAGTTAATCCCCTGTCAGGGATTAACTGTATCGTGACTTGGGTTCGTTTTCCAATAACTTTCACCCCCCCCCCCAAATTTAAACCTTTGTATTTTTAAAAAATTAAATGGCAATAAATAGCAAATATTAAACACTGTGTAAATCTAGAGACGATAGGAAAAGAAAATAGGCTTCTTCTATTTTAATATATTTAGAGGCTATATTTTCTTGATTTTTGGACTAGGGGCAAAAATCAGGAAAATATTGCTGTGTTCTATGAATTATGGAAATGGATCTGGATACACATGTGCACAGTGTTCAGATTTTCATGATGTGATTCAGCGAGAGAGAGCAGACCTGGTACTCAAGTTCAGATCTGGCTCATTTCAGTGCTTTTAACCACCGTGATACATTGTACAATGGCTTAGCCATGCTTGTATGACTAGGAGGAAGAAAAGCCAGAAGGAAAAGTAAGAAAATGGGTCAGAGTTTATAGAACAGGATGCTGTTTCTCTTCCCCTTGAAAAATAGGCACAAAGCTCACCAAGAAGAGTGGCATCAGGAAATCTGACTATTGCCTTCACTCGTGCCACTTTTAATGTGATCACTGCGATTTACCCAATGGCAGGAGGGAGAATTTTGAATATAAAGCCATTTATTTTTTCTCAAGCCATGTCAAACAGGACATGGTCTTCTTGTTGTATTTATAAATAAATCAGGTTTTGAAAGATGATAATGGTTTATACTCTGGATTGATCCATCTGTTGACAATCCCCTTATAGTATTATTACATAAATATTATAAATATCTAGAAAATAAATAAATATTAACAAAGAAAATTTCAGGATACTTTGTCAGTTTTTTTTCCTCTTTCACTGTCCATTCCACTTGATTTGCCAATATAAGCTTGACTTGGACTCATCTCTATTCTTTTGTTGATAACAGTAAGAGAAAAGTTACAGCAGAACCACATCCCTGGTGCGACATAAAGTAGACATAGAGAAAGCATGAACACAATGGCATGGATTGAACACAAAATACAGAATCTAGAAATTTTATGTAAGATCCAAGAAGAAATTAAATCTGCTATTCCAAGTATTTCTTAAGGGAAAATTAAAGTTAGTGGCAGATAGTTTACTGAGGTGGAATTAAATCTTGCATGTGAGTATGTGTGTGTGAGTTCTAAATAATCACAATGTTTTTCTTTATTCTCTCCAAGTGAATTCTTGTTTTTTTTTTGTAGACCCCAAACGTGTACATACTAAGCCAAGTGTAAAATTACATCAGTGCACAATTTTAAGACAATAGAAATGACAATTTTTTAAATGAATTCTTTTTGTTTAAATATTTATTTTTTAGGTGTAGATGGAAACAACACAATGCCTTTATTTTTATGTGGTGCTGAGAATCAAACCTGGGTTTCACCCATGCTAGGGGAGTGCTCTACCACTGAGCTACAATCCCAGCCCCAAGAATTGAGAATTTTTACAGTCTTTATAGTTTGTAAATGTTGATCTTGAAATACACAAGACATAATGGGTTATTTTCATATTAATTCTTTTATAGAAGACCTCATAATCAATCACAAAGGTACAAAATGAAAAGAAACAATATGTATAATTAGAAATGAAAATACAACTTTATATAACATTATTATACCTCTAGAGTAGTGGAAACATTTCCAATTGATTTGACCATTGGATTATAAAGCAAAAACACCCAATCCTCAAACTGCTTTTTAAAGGCACACATTTTGATAGGTATATCAGATTGGTAGATTAAGGAAGAATTTGATGATATAGGAAATGGTTGAATTAATAACTGCTGAAATGGTGCTCTCAAGGAGTTAATAACAAACAGATCTTAATTGTTAGGACATTAGTGGCAAACTAAGGGCACCACATTCTGACATTTGTGAGAAGCTGCCAAAGATTGAACATGAGAGTCAGGACTAAAAGAGATCTCAACTGGATGAAAGAATGATTAAAACCAATCTTATAAAATCCCATAGGGAGAATTGTAAATTCTTGTGATTTGGCTCAAAATATTATTGTGTAAGTGTAGCATAGAAGAGACGTGTTTCATATGGTCATTTTACTAAGTGGCTTTCACCAAATGTGAGTTTAATATTTGTCAACAGTGAGCCACGATGCCAGAAAAGACAATCTAATTATAGGGTACATTGGTAGAAGCAGAGACACTAAAATGAGAGAGGGAGTTATCTCAGGTGATCAGAGAATCATAAGATTGAGTATACTAGTCACATTACATCTAGAACATTCTATTAAAAGCCCATCAATAAGCATTCGAAAAAAGTGGGAATATTTTATTTGTAGAAAGACAGATACTAGGAGTATATGATAGCTGCCTTAGCTTTTTAAAGTGGTCATATATGGAAGATGGATAAAATTTATCTTTAGAGCTCAGTAGATGCATGACTTTTCAAAGGAAGTCATTGAGAGGCCACTTTTGATCCAATAGAAAAAAAAAATAAGTAAACTGGAACACTTAAAAAGCAGACTAGATCTTTTCCAGGCAGTGAATTCACTTGCCCTGCAAGTGTATAAGATACTGGAAATTCAAGTTATCATTGTAACAGACTCCTTTATCAAATGACAAGAGAACTAGATGATCTATCAGTTTCCTTTCAAGTTGCAACATATTTCAAGAATCAAATCGAGCCTGGGAAATTAGACACCATGTGAATGATAAATACACTGCTAATAAAGCAATATCTTTGCCATATTGCAAGATTTATTACCTAAATATACTACTGGAGTACGGCATTTTGTCTGCTGTGGCATCCATAGATTATGACTCATTGTCTATCATGTGTTTAGCGATGTAACAGTAATTTGGAGAACATTTTATTAACCCACATTCACAATAAAATTCCTCTATCCCTAGAATAACTGAAGCCTGAGTGGAGATGACCCGGGGCATTTAACCTGTGTTTCCTTTCCAGACATCAGAGGCTATCATTTCTATTTATTTCTAGAGGCAACATTATTTTCCACCATAAAATACCTTTAGATTCATATTCAAGAAGTCTAAAATGTAATAGGTCATGGTTAATTGTGAAAATAATAACAAAATAAGTGCTTTTTCCCACTTCTTTTTCCCTCAGTGCTTTGCCAGTGTGCTGTGATATTACACTATGAGGTAAGTATTAAGGCTGTCTAGATTCGATCAAAGCTCTTTTGTCATTTCTACCTTTTAAAAATCTTGGCCAAGCAGACATGGTCAAAGATTAAGCAGCTGAGTGTACCTGTTATAGGCCAGTTTCTTTTGACAGAGTTTTCGGTTTTAAAAATCAAATAGTTACAGTAACAAACAAGGATATGATTCATCTTAGTGTAAATGTAATTTTGTCTTGTATTATACAATATAAGAAACTATGAATCACAGACATATTCATTCCAATCAGACCAAATTATAAGGTAAATTTTAATTTTAAATAGACATGTCAAATTCATCCTCTCTCTGGAGCTCAGCTCAGGGCATACATTTGAGTGTTGGCGCTAATCCAGAAACAAAAAAGCAAAGCAAGACAAACAAACAAATACAAGAAGAGAAAGTTCATGAAGTGGAATCTACACTGCACTCTACTTTCTGCTCCATAATTATAAAACAGAGTAATGTGTGTGCCTCTATGTGATTACTGCGTTTTATTTTTCTCAAAAGACAAGTTAAAAGAAATATCTATGCAAGGCAGTTAACTCTTTGCAACAGAGGCAGGTTATCAAGGCAGCTAGTGGAAAGAAAGTGTTTGGCCTGAAGCCGAGTGCTATTGGTAAACCACAATTTCTTGCACTGCCACTATAATTTAAATTAAGTAGAAACCAGGCTTATAAACTCACATTATGACCCAAACTTTATGATCCTTTTAGATCTCCTGGGTTCTGATCACAATGAAACTTTCTCCATCTGAAGCAATTTAATACAAACATTCCTTTGGCAGACTATAAAATGTGATTTTTCAGTCGACCTTTTATAGGTATGTTGGGTGCATATTGTGTGCCCAGTTGGAAAAGGGGAAAAACAGAAGAAACAATGGCAATGGAAGTATTGAGACATATGTGTTGTGCGCCTATAAAACAGATTTGCACATGAAAAAATACTATGAGATCTTCTTAGACCAATTTTCTCTGCAGAAGGCAGATGAACAGAGTTTTGGCTGAACATCTTAGCCTGTTAAAGACTAAAAATCTCAACATTTAGAAATTTTCTAACTCCTGAAATAATCTTAAATACTCCCTGTCTCCCAGTCCCAACAAAACTGTTTCTCTTTGCAAGTGAAAAATCTCTCCTTTACCTACAAGTTTAAAACTAAGCAATAACTTATGAATATTAAGAAAATAAAAATAAGGCCAAATAGAGAATTGTACTCTTAAAAATAATACTAGGAAAAATAGAGTATTGAAATTAAATAATTGAAATATGGTGAAGACAGGTGCAATCTTTGAACAGAAAGAATTTGGTTAGAAAGAAATATATGGGCTCCATATTTAGTGTGTAAACATACAGAGAGTTATTAATAGTAAATACAGATAGTTATTAATAATAAAATTCTGGAAATTTATGGTACCTAATATTATTTGGTTTTGTTGTGATCATAGGAAATGCTACCATGAATTACAATTTTTCAAATGTTTCAAATAAGTCCTAATGCTACAGAGAATCACATTGCCAGCCACAATTTTCCCTCACCAATTTTTTCCTTTTCTCCGTGATTAGAATGTAAGAGGACAAGTTGTTTTTGCACATGTGGTAAAGACAATGAATTTTTCTGAAGTTAACATGGGGGCAAAGGCCACAGTTATGGGATGGGAGCCTCCATTTGATTCCCAGTACTCATACTTTTTAAATGAAGTGTCAGTTACTAGAGGAAAAAAAAATGTTTAAAAGGAGACAGACATTTATTCCACTGCAAAACAAAAACAAATAAACAATAGTAACTAGTCAGTTAATAAAGTTAACTATCATTTATGATGTATCTATATATTAAATGATCACATGTATGCCTTACATTTGTACAATTTTATTTTTGCATTATACATCAATAAACTGGAGAAAGAGACATTAAATATTGAAGCAAAGGCAATTTATGATTTTAGATATTTACATATAGACATTGTTTATATGATTTACATATTTATACAAACACATGTACACACGATAGAATATTTATTATTCAGTCTTAGAAAAAGAAGTTCTTTCTTTTTGACCAGGAGAATGAATCTGGAGGAATTTTTGGTACATGAAGTAAGACAGATAGAAAGACAAGTACTGACTGATCTCACTTATTTATGGATTCTTAATACGTCAAACTCAGAATATTCTGAGCAGTTGTTGCTCATGGCTGGTGGGTGGGGAAATGGAGAAATGTTGGTTCAAATGTATAAACTTTCAGTTATACAATGAATGTGTTCTGGAAACCTAATGTGTAGCATGTTAACTACATTCTGTAAAGAATTCTAATAAAGAGGACACACAGAGACAAGGTACAGGGGCAGGGAAGGTTGCAGAGTGGCTCTTTGTCCAAGTGGCCAGGTTTATTTATACCAACAGGTTACATTAGGTCATTAGTACCATAACCACATTATTGTTTAGAGTATCAGTAAAGTTGCTTGTACTGCAGTTACATTTCATAGTTACGACATGAAATGTTAGGAGCTTTGTGCAGTTTTCAAGAAAGTCCATTGTCTGAAGTTACTCTTAGGTGGGCAGCTCCAGGAGCACCAGAGCTTGATGAAACATTGTCTTTATCTATCAATCAAATTCTTCTATTCCCAGGAGCTATGTGCCTAAGATCAAAATCAAAACCATTGTGAAGAGCATTGCTACCATGCCTTTGACACCAGAGTTTCCCAGTAGCCAGGCATTCTGTACCTTTGCACAGAAACTTCCTAACCACCAAGCATGCCACAATCACGAAGATTATCAGAGGCCTAACCCAAAGAACTCCTACAGCATTCCATGATAATGTACACTTAAGACTTTCTGAGAGAATGGATCTTAAGTGCTCCTAACACGCACACCCACACACACAGAGAATACATATATAAGGAGATGTGTTAAGTAACTTGATTGTGGTAATCATTTCACAAGAATGTGTTATCAAAGATAATGCTATATGCCTTGAATATATAAAACAAATTTTAATTGTTTTAATAAAGCTCAACAATTAGGACATTTTAAAATATTGAATAAAAAGAACAATGACTAAGTTGGTGAAATAACTTTAGTTAGTAACAAATGAACAACATGTCCATTGTCTCAGGTGAAAAAAGGTTGACTAATGAAACAAGGGAACACTGAGTTACTTTCTGAATTTGGCCTGCTGAGCCCATCCATGATTTCTTGGCTCTGTTTATCTCCCACTATAACTGCATTGCCACCAATGACCTTTCTTCATTTTGACAGCTAAAGCATGCATTGGTAAGCCTACTCAGTGCCACTAAACTAAAATCCAAGGAAACATTGGAGATGGTGGGCAGCCCCTTGCTGAATGGCCTGTAGTAGACTGTACTCATTGGGAGATCACCTAGGACAGCAGGTGCCTAAACATGGCTAGCATGCCACTGTTTTAGTCAGCTTTTTTAACACTATGACCCAAAGACCTGGCAAGAACAATTTTAGAGAAGGAAAAGTTTATTTGGTACTCATGGTTTCACAGGTCTCAGTCCACAGATAGCCAATTTTATTGTTATGGGCTGGAGATTGGCAGAATATCACAGTGGAATAGTGTGGTGCAGGAAAGTGATTTATGATAGTATACTAGCAAGGGGTGGGGGGTATTACACCACTCAACAAGGACAAAATATATGCCACAAAGGCAAGCCCCCTGGGACCTACCTCCTCTAGTTATACCCTATCTGCCTGCAGTTCCCACCCAGTTAATACTTATCAGGGATCAATGCACTGATTAGGTCAAAATTCTCAAACCCAATCATTTTACCTCTACACTTTTTTGCATTGTCTCACATGTGAGCTTTTGAGGGATACCTCACATCTAAAACATGACACCCACATTGCTGAGATATTTGTAAATTAAAAATATTTTTATATTTCTCTTAAGAGAAAAAAACTGTCATGTATTTTTGTTTTCCCAAGTTTCTAGAAGAAGAAAATGGTGGAAAAAGTAAGTACAGGTAACTAAACTGACTCAGGTTTAATGAGCATTTATTTGAGAGCAGTTTAAATCTGTAGTATCATGATTTTAAAAGCTCAATGCACTTTGTTGTAGTAAGTACTGGTCTATGATATTTACTTGAGACTCTTTCCTTAGTTTACCAAATCTCTCTATGTAGATCTGTTATTCCACATCCTGTTAATGCAAACTTACAGGCTGGTTGCAACATATTGAAAATGAATCTTGATATTCCAATTATATCACATATATACTCTGATTTCCCTTCTAACAAGAAACATTTCAGTTTTTCACAGTTTTTTTTTTAACTGAGAAAGTATCTAAATTCTAGTAAGTTCAAGGTAATTATCCTTTGATTTTTCAGAAGAACAACTATGATGAAAAATTATAATTTCTCTCATAATGGTACTCCTAAAACTACTTTTCTACGGTGCTCCCAACTGATGCTTAATGTTGTGTTTCATGACAGAAATACATGAATTGTTGCAATTCCATAAAAATAATTAGGTTGAAAAATATCCACAACACTCACAATTGATTTACAAGAAAATGTCTACTCTTTCCATCATCACTTTAAACCAGAAAGAAATATCTTAGCACTGAAACTCAATTTGGAAACAAAATGGAAAAGCAAAATAAAATAGAAAAATAATGGTCAGTAGACTTATTTTTTTCCTTTCAGTATATATATTTCCAAAAAGTGCCATTTGGGGAACTATATAATTTCAAAAGTGTTTTCCAGAAGGAGAGACAGATTCTTTGCCTTCCAGGTTAGTACAACTATGTTTAGTTACTGAAAAGAAGAAGGCATTCTATTTACAAATGGATATGGGCTTAATGTATGGACACTACTTTTTGAAATTTAACCAGTTTTGCACTCAAGGAATAAGAGAGTGTTGATGCATTGGAATGACAAGTATATATAAAAGAGCATCCATGACAGAAGGCAGAAGATATACATTGTTTGAAGAAATGCCCATCATAAGGAGTATCTCTAGGTCTGTCTTAGAGTTATAGGAACAAAAGGAAAGCATAGGGTTCAACATTTGCTTTTTTCTTTTCACCCATGCTGATGGTACACTTTCCAGCACCCAATCCAATATTTAATATCCGGTATAATTTCCTTGGTGTAAAGAAATGTTTTGATTTTTATGAATGGGGCTATTTTTGTTTTCAAGGGCTCATTTCTTTAACATATAACCTAAAAGTCAGGAGAAAAGAAAAAAATAGGGGATTTAGCAGAATTCTCAGAGGAAGGTGACATAGTAGGTTATATATAGAACAATCACTTCTTATATTTCCTTTGTCATAGTTGGAACATTTTTGTTTAAATATTTTTTATAATTTTTTTCATAATGATTGAAATAATATTTTATATTTTATTCTGGCAATCAAAGAAATATGTTCATTCTACTCAATTTAAAAGGGAGGAATGTATAAAGTGGAAAATAAATTTCAGAATAATATTAATATTTTATTGTTTATAATAAAAATAAATTTGAATTTATTTCATTTTATGGGAGATACTGAGCTTCATACCTTAAGAGTGGTATCTGTGTTTCTTACAGATGTTGTTATGCAGATACTGCTTTATTCCCAAGAGATAAAGCTGTTAGTATTTTGAAATAAATCTTCACAGTTTTTTTTTGCAATGCACATAATTTTATACACAAACATAAGTACACTCAAATTTTATTTTAACACAATTGGTATCATATTTCCATGTTGTTTTATAACTTTTCAAATTTTGAATACCTTGTAAATGCATTCTCATGTTATTAAATATTTTGCAACATAATTTTTAGTGTTTGCGTGGCCTTCTTTTTATTGCTGTAATTTATTTAATTCTTATTCTTTGACACCATTTTCCCCTGTGATAAATAAGATCATAAATTATATAATTATATCTGGATTCATAAATATTGATAGGCATTTCAAAGTTAAACCATTCTTTTTAGGCTAAGAAATAATTTAAATCACATGGGATTATTACTTGTTCTTTAAAATACTTAAAAACAAATTTACTCAATATGTTGGACTCTAGCTCTTCCCATCAGAAGTTTTTTCTTTAATTAACTAATAAATTGTTTTCACATCATGTGGACTATTTGATCATATTTTGGGGTCAATTTTGAAAGCACACTTATTTTTCCAGAAAATCATTTTATCTAAACCCGTTAACTCTAACAACTTTGCAAAATACTGCATTTTTCAAAATGCCCTAAGTTTGGCCCTTTACTTACTTGGAATTTTTGAGCTTTAGTAATTTGTTTCTTCATTAGGTTTGGCAAAGGGCTATTTGTTATTTTGACATTAAAAGAAAATTAAAAAACAGTTATTTAATTCCTATAGCAATTGTGTGTGTGTGTGTGTGTGTGTGTGTGTTTCAGATTTCGAGTTTATGTGTACAAATCTAAAGAGCAAAAAAAAAAATTGACTGCCAGAGTCCAATGGGGACAGTTATGTCTTCATGTAGCAGAGGGCAACTGTTAGTGTGACTGATGGTAGTTATCACAAAGCTGATTATGATCAGAATTATCACCAAGGATTCACTGAGAGGAACACAATTATGGCTGTAATTAGATGTCTCAACTCATTTACCCCATTCTTCAGAGGAAGAGAATCAAATTCTATTCTATAATTAATATTATCAGGGATGATAAACATCAGGATTGCTTTTCCTATTGTTTTTACAAAGAATTTTAAAAACAATTTTTAACCAAAAATCCACTTAATTAATTGATTAATTAATTAATTCACTTACTCGTGAAATATTTTTCGATTGTCTTCTACATACCAGGAATTTGTTGGGAACATTAAAGTGAATGCAATGCAGTCTGCTTTCAAGAAGCTTGCAGTCCAATGAAGGGCTAGGGATAGCTATTTACAAAGCAATGTAATAAAAAATTTCAACTGGGAAATACACAAAGAATGTTTCACATCTTGTACAAGTCACAGTGGAGTTTACAGAAATAGCAAAATGTAAATTAGATGAGAGTCATTCATCTAGTGCAAGTTTGAAAGTGACACTCAGGGAAGGGGTAAAACAGAAATTGCAAAATTACGGTCTTCGTGAAGGCTGTCCTGGGAGGAGCTGCAGAATTCATACATGGAGCAGCCTGCTGAGGGTCAGAATCCAACCTTTGGAATTCATCACACCAGGAAAGGCAAGACAGAAGAGAATTAATTGCTTACAGTAGCTTCAGATTCTGGTCCAGAAAGATGAGTTTAAGGTCAAGAATTTTGTCTGACATGGCCAGTTACATCCCTTGGTCATGTTGATTGACCAAGAAATTCAACTTTAATTAAGGACCATTATCTAAGGACAAAATTTAGCATCTTGTGGGAGAGCAGTTGGTGACATAGGATGATGTTTCAGTGTTCAAATAGAAACATTGAAAGGAACCAACATCACTTAGTTTTAAAATAATTCCCATAAATTTAATTATATTCACAATCCACACCGTATCATAATAAATTACTCTTTACTCAAGTGAATCAATTGGAGGCTTTAAAGAACTCATTATACTACACATTACCATGGCCTTATAAAGAGCTTTTAAAGTATTGACTAATGCTTCAATATTTACATGAATTAGTAAGTTACATACAGTGCTCCCACTGCACATATAAATAGGAATATGTTAATGAAGATCTTGGAGTAAATGTTAACAACAAAAAGTAGGATTTAATATATGGGCTGCTAATTTTCCTTTGTTGGTTCTAGAGTCCCCAATAATTACAAAAGCAATGGGATCATCTTTATCTTACATATCATTTTCCTCTGCTTGTATGAGAAAGATTAAGAAAAGGATGATTAAATAAATTTATGTCAGAGATTTATGTAGGAAATCAAACTTTTAGCAGATATATGTGGATCAATTCCCTTGGCTGAGAAGAGGTTTATGATGGGAATAAAACAAAACAAAACTGAACAAAAATTGCCTGAAATGTCAACTGAATCATAAAAACAGGGGAAGCCTATTATATGAATATAATGCACATTATATGTATATTTCTTATAATCAGATTCTTAGAAAAATAATACTGAATAAATGTTTATTATGGTCAAATTCATTTTAATATTGGATTATGGAGATATCATCATTCCTTGATCCAAGTTGTACAACTGAAAATTTACTAAGTGCCTCAGTGAACTTTTATGTTTTGCATGAAGTGGGGAGTAATGGAGGAAATAGAGAGGTGCTGTGAAAGAAACAGAATGGCCTAAAAGGAAGACCAGGTTAGCTATTTTAATTAGGTGATTAGGAGAATTGTTTTATTTTATAGTTAACAAGAAGTCGTGAGGGTTATTTTGCAAGTATCCTTACCTTTCTCCCAAGATCATTAGTCTTCACTCTCCTTTACAAAACCACACACATTTGTAACACATAAATTATATTCTTTCTTAAATTTATTATAGAATGCTTTTTTAATCCTAAAGAGAAAAATAAGGTAATAGGTTTTTTTTTAAATAAAATAAAAATTTGTCTTTAGGCTAACTTTTGGTTAGAAATTCAGGAGACTATGAAACAACTGCATTGCTGTGGTTTATATGAGCAAACCAATCTGCTTCCTGAGTGGATATGCAACTCTTCAAACTGTAGCACTGTGTATTAAATAATGTTTGGAAAAGGCCCCCTGGTTATTTGCAAACCATGTTTAGATTTAAACTTAATATTTTGAGCCCAAGAGAAAGGGATCACCTTAAACTCATCTCATCTGTCAAACAGACAATACACAAGAGGATTCTGGGAGTATAGGAGTGAGGATTTGGGACTGGCTGCCAAAGGTGATAAGAACTAAAGCAGATTTGGGGTAATTTAAATATGGCTTAATTTTAACATGTAAAGTCATTAGTGGCATGCAAACGTCACTGATAGGCTATAAAAATAAAGAACCGAGGTTTGGAGTACTTTGTGTGGTATGCCGTAGGTCATTTCAGAGAAGCTTGTACTACATTTTTGTATGTAGTACTACAAATTTGCAAATAGCAATACCTATATAAATGCGATTTTTGCCCAGTGGTTTGACTTTTAAAAGTTCCATTTAAAGTAACTAACTAAGGAGGAGCATAATATTTCAAGTACATCTGCAGCAGTGACTTGAGTCATTGCCAGAGGAGAATATCTGGTAAACAGAAGTAACTTTAAATGTTTGGTAAGAAATTTTAACTAAAACCCAACAAATGTTGATTGAATATATAATCAGAGGTGGGTATAAAATAGAAAAAGTGATACTTTTAATGTAAATGTATGCTGCATTTATACAAACCCACAGATCTAGGTGTGGGAACGCTGTGTTCATTCTGAGCTATTTAAAACTCAGAGATAGGAATTGCCACAAGGGAGAGGTTAATCTAGTATCCTGGTTGTCCTAAGGGCTGGAGAGTTGGCAATTCTCTATTTTTCCTGGAATGAAAACTCAAGAAAGCATCTGCTTCATTGACTAACCTTTCCTGTGGCTACAGAAAGCTACTTATTTTCAATTCACACTTATTCTAAATGTTGCCCAGTTTAAAAACTGAATATATTCAATTTTAATAAGGACTATCTCTATAAAAGTGTTTCAAAGACAAGGAAAATACAATCACTGAGAGTATTAAATGAAAACAAAACAAAAAAAGAAAGCTCCTTTACTCTAGAATTTAGGAACAAGTAGATCTCTCTATACACAGTTGATTGAGATATGCTAGTACTAATTTTATGTATGGTAAATATGGAAAAATAAAGGTAGTCTCCTAGTTAAAAATAGCTACTGTTAATAAAAACAACAACATTCCAGCACTGCTTTAAGCTTTTCAGACTAATAAATGAATTTCACCCTTAGAACACACATGGAGGAAGATATTATACTTGATAAAAATGATGAAATTTTGCTGCAGAAATTAAAATTGCTTAAATAACCAAAAGCAGTAAGAGACGGAGTACAGTTTCTCATCCATCCAGTCCCTTGAGTCCAGAATACTCCTTTTTTGACCACTCTTTTTTTTTTTTTTTCTTTTTTTGTGGTGCTGGGGATTATATTAAACCCAGGGCTTTGTGCATGCAAGGCAAGCATTCTACCATCTGAGCTATACCCACAGCCCTGTGTTTTGACCACTCTTAATTTATTATCTTCAGCAATGAATCTCAAGGGGTTTCAGAATGAATCGATTAGGATATCTCCAGTTAAGTCCACTGGGAAAAGATTCTTCTATAATAAATGCTCAATAAACACTCACTTTTAAGATTATGATAATGATGTGATTAGAGTTTATAATTCCCTATGAATTTCATTTTTGTTTAGTGTGACTTATAAAATAAACCTAGTGATCTCAAGAGTTGGCAGCATTTGGCAATAACTTTAGATTTACTTTTTTCTTCCATCACTGTTTAAAACTGCTTCCCATTTTTTAATGAATCAACAAGATTTATGGAGTATCTATGTAATGTACCGAGTATACTCACAGAAAATGCTTAATACTTTGCCTCAGAGGAGCTGATCTTTCACTTGATACTTCAAAATATTCTCCTTACATAAAAGTTTGAACATTTTAAGATCAACATAAAAGAATTGCAAATTAATTTAGTGCCAACCACATATACATAATAATGATTCACATTAGTACTGCTTGTCTGGCAGCACATACATAGAACTCACATTTGCATGGGGCTAATTTATAGTTCTCAAAACATTCTCACATTTTTAATTGTATTTGAACCTTAACAATCTTTACTTAAATCTCTATTGAGCTGCACAAATATTTCTGACTATTTGTGGACATCTTTCCCTATAAATTCCATATTCTACTTATCTTCAACTCTTCTCCAATGGAGATTACTTTCCTGCTGAAACTCAACTCTTTCTCTATTTTCTATCTTTTTAACTGAAAAAATGATGTTGATAGTACTTTTCTATTACCCTAAAAAGTTTATATAGCTATTTTGTTTTCTGGAAGATAGATATTGTATTGATTTACCTCTGTACCCCCACATCTAGTGCAGTCTCTGATTCACAGTAGATGTTCAGCAAATATTAGAAACAGATATATCCCAATTTTGTCAAGGGATATTGAGGCAGAAAAAACTAGTATGTTGATGATCTTTTTTTTTTTTAAGAGAGTATTGGAGTTTGAAATCAGGGACAGCTATATTCTTACCCTTTTTCAAAGTATTTATTTGGAGAGGAGTTCTCATTAGATTGCTCAAATAGCCTCAAATTTGTGATCCTTATGCCTCATGGCTCAGCCTCCCTAATAGCTGGTATTAAAGGCATGCCCCACCACACCTGCCAAAAAGATGTGCTAAATACTTACTTACATCACTTTATGTAAGCCTTACCTATAACCTTATTTTGTTTGTTTGTTTGTGTGTGTGTGTTTGTGTGTGTATGTGTTTGTTAGGAATAGAACCCAGGGCCTCACAGACACTAGACAAGTGTTCTGCCACTGAACTACACCTCCAGCTCCTAATATGTTGAAATAAAGTTATTTAAAAATATAGACATCAAAAGTAAAGAGAAAAGCAGCAGTATTAGATTCATTTTGAAATTTTATCTGAAACCTACACATGCTTCATATACATGAGATATTCTCCATTGCCCCACTCTTTCTTCTATTTTGTCCAGATGCTCACCAGATAGCTGGACTATCCTGCTCAAGCCCTTTTAGTAATCACTTACCACAATGGTGTTTTCGGATGTTATAGAAATAAAAGCATAGGAAATTTCATTTCATTAAATTTCATTTAATCATTTAATCTTTCAGTTTTAAATGGAAATGAATAGTAAGCCACGAATCTTCAAATATTTACCCACAGCTCTACTCAAAAACACTGTTGGATTATTGATTCACAAGAACCACAGAAGACACACCTTAGTAAATTTGGGGGAAAAAAATAAGATTTACTTTGGCCTGACCCTACAAAACTTTATAGAGAAATGTCAAATTACTACTTTGCTAAAGGCAGAGCAAGGAAATTTTTCCTGACACTCTGCTGAGCTTTACTCCCATATGGGACTGTGAGTTACAGTCAAGAGTTTCTATAACTGGGTTTAATCCCTCACTGAAGTTATTTTAGACCTAGCCTTCAGCAGGGGATCTATTAAACCCTCTCATGATGGGACGGATTTTATCCGTCCCTAGGATGTATACAAAACAGAAGCCCAGGCATAAAACTTTTCTAAGTACTCTATTCACACTGTGATGGGAGATGATAAATTTCTAGGTAATAAAGTCTTTCTTAACCAGAAAAGAATTTGATTTCTTCTTTCACTGTTCAAAAGTTCTAGATGTTTTGAAGGATCTTATTGACTTCCCAGGAAGCTCACCAAAATATGTTTAACTCTCAGCTCTAGGCCTATAATATACAGCTTGGCCTTTTTGAGATGTTATATCAGTTGTTGTACCCTGATTTTTTGAAATTAAAAAAAAATAAAATAGCTAGAAACCCATTCTATGGGTGTGGGAATCTTGTGTCATTTATAATGCCTCTGGGCATTTTGGTGAGGGATTGACTAATATTCTTCCCAGGTGTTCCCTGGCTCTGATTTCCTCTGGATGCTAAATTATTGCCACTATAGCTCAACCAGTCATTGATTATGTTTTATGTCACTTTTTTTTTTCATTTTTAGGCCTAAACAATGGATGTAGTCACTGAATTTCTTCCCCAAATATACAGGAAAAAAAATTGTGTATTTTGTATGTAAAAGCTTGCAGTGATAGGATTTACAGCATAACATCATATAGCACAATAATCAACACTGAAAACTAGGTGTTCTCCTTGACAAAGTTCCTTTGGGCTTGCTGCCAGTGAGCCTCTGGATATCACTGTTTCTTTCTTTCTTTTTTTTTTCTTCCTTTGTCACACTCACTCTGTGATGGTTAACTTTCTGTGTCAACTTGAGTACGTTATGGTGCCCAGTTGTTTGGTCAAAACCTAGTCTAAATGTTACTGTGAAGATATCTTTTAAATGTGATTAATATTTGCAATAAGTTGGTTTTAAATAAAGTATATTGCCCTGGACACTGTGAATCAACCTGATCTAATCAATTGAAGGTCTTAAGAAAAAACTCAGGCATTCTGGAGAGAGAATGAATTCTGACTCAAGAGTATAACCTAGAAATCCTGCCTCAATTTCAGGGCTTCCAAACTGCCTACAGATAATGTTTGTGCCCACAATCATCTGTACCCAATTATTAAAATAAATGTCAATGTATATATGTATATTTTAATTGTTTAAATTCTCTGGAACCATGACCAATACATTCTCCTTTGAGCAACTCTTTCCCCATGACACAGTTTTCTTTATTTTTCACTCAGTATAAAATAGCTTTCTAATTCCTACCTTGCTCTTTGCCTACTCTTGCATATCCAAAACCTCATTATTGATTTGCTTTCCAATGGACCATTAACTCAAGTATCCAAACAGTTTAGTGACCTAGATTAACTGAAGAAGACTTTGATATACCATCTTTCTCTTTGTACCTTGCCAGTCTCTATAGGAAGCTTATTCATCTGTGGCTGGAATTATGGCACCTCCCTCAAAAGGTGAATGTATTAACATCCAATTTTGATTTTAAATATTTTTACCTCTACTACATACAAATATTTATAAAATAACCTAGCACCTTGTCCTGAACTAATCCTAATTCCTGATTTCTCACTATCTGAAATACCATTTGAAATAACCTAGGAAAGTTTGCTGACATACAGCAAAAAAACAGCAAAGATTTTAAAGTTGACTGAATTGGAATTAAATTGTAATTTTGTTATTTGCAACCATCATAAAATTACTTAATCTCTTTGTGTCCTTCTTTCTTCATATGCCCAAAGGGGATGATAATGCTGGATTTATAGAATATTTAAGACTGTTAAGAAAATGAAATGTGTTCAATATACTTTGTATCACTATAATAAATATATCTGAGATAAATACATTTATAAAGAGTAAAGATTTATTTTAGCTCAATGTTTCAGGGCTAGATTCTTTGGACACTTTACTTTTGAGCCTGTAGTGAAATATCTCACCATGGCTGGGGGTAGATTGTAGAGTAAAGTGACTCACTTCATGGATGGGATGCAAAAAAGAAAACAGGAAGAGGCTGGAGACATACAATACCCTCAAGGCATATCTCCAGTGACCTGAAGAACTCTCACTATGCCAGACCTTTAAAGTTTCCACAACCTTCCAATAGTGCCAAGCTTCTGCTTCTTACCCCCCAGAAGTTTTTATTCATCTCACCATGTAAAATGTGTGTCATCCATCTCCGTGGTTCTTGAAAGTCTTAATTGTTTTAGGAGTGTTCAAAGGTCCAAATCCAAAGTCCTTTGAAATGAAAAGCAAACTATTAGCTGAAAGCCCTAGAATACATTAAAAAAAAAAGTTACATGCTTGCAAGATACAATGATGGAACAGGCACAGCATAAACATTCCTGTTCCAAACGAGAAGAAAAAGAAAATAATAGCTAGTTATTAGACCAAAGCTAGATTTATATTCAGCAGGACAAATATTAAATCTTAACTTCCATATCCAACATCCTGGTCACATTGTCACTGGGTGTAGACTCTCATGGGCTTGAGCATCCTGCACCTGTGGCTTTGCTGGTTGCTATCCACATAACTTCTCTCTTGGCAGGCTTTGCACCTGCCTGTAGCTTCCCTTGGCAGGCACACCTCCTTTTTGACATCTCTACCTTCCTGGAGTCTCCATCGCACTTCAACTTCACTCTTAGAGTGTCACTCTGCAGGATTCTATCAGGGGTTGCTTGCAGAGATTCTGAGCCCACAACACACTCCTTGGCCTCCCAGTATTTCTTCTGACATCTTGGCAAAAGTCTTTACGACCCCTTAACTTTTGCTTTCTTCAGGAAGGCAAAACTAGCATCACATGAACAATGCCAAGGCCTGCTGCCAGTGTGATTTGTACCTGGGTTGCCTTGAACCAGAGCTGTAGTAGCCTCTGAGTGCTTGCTGATTTAGGTAGTCCTGGAGGAGCAGGATGCCCTGGGGAATCTCTTCTCAAAAGACTTTGCCATGAAAAGTCTTTGAAACAGATTTTTATATTTATATCTTTGAGTCTGCAATATGTGGGACCTTGCTGATTTCTGAAATGAATCAGGCATCTTTCCCATTTTTCTGGTGCAAAGGGCTTGGCTTCTTTTTAGTGCTGTACCACTAACATTTTAGCAACTACATCCTCCTTGGCAGCATCTTTAACAGCACTCCTTTTCTAGTCAAACTGCAAATGTTTCAAATCTTTCCACTCCCCTCCTTTTTGCTTCTGATTCTCATTCTAAATCTGGTTAAAAAGAGCCAGTAATATACACATGCTGTGGCCTGAATGCTGTGGTACTTTGAAATTACATCTTAAGATAAAGTGGTTCTTTGCCTCCCCAAACATCTCAGGACATAGACAAAATACATCAAAATTCTTTGTCCTGGGGCTGAGGTTGTGGCTCTGCAGTAGAGCACTGGCCCAGCACATGTGGGGCCCTGGGTTCCGTCCTCAGCACCATATAAAAATAAATCCAGGTATTATGTCCAACTACTACTAAAATATAAATATCTAAAAAAAATTTTTTTGCCCTGGCATAACAAGGTTGGCCTCTAATCTAATTTCTAATAGAATCCTCATCAGCTTGTTATTTTTTTTTTAAGTTTTATTTATGCCAGGGATTTAACCCAGAGGTACTTAACCATTGAGCCACAGCCCCAGCCCTTTTGTTTATATTTTTATTTTAAGATAGAGTTTTGCTAAGTTGCTGAGGGCCTCACTAAGTACCATAGGCTGTCTTCAAACTTACTATCCTCCTGCCTCAGCCTCCCAAATTGCTGGCATTACAGGCATGCACCACCATACCTGACCAGCTTGGTCTTTGTGACTTCATTCCTATCAGCATTCTGGTCTTCTGAGCCTCCACCAAAATTTCCTGCTAAATTCCACCAACAGCATTGTGGGCTTTCTCTAGCTTGCTTCTCCAAGTTTCCTAAACCCCTTCTGTTTAAAAGCCCTTTCATGTCATCTCATATATAGTCACAGTAATGACTTCATTTCTTGGTATGAATGCTCTGTGTTGGTTAGCTTCCCATTACTGCAGCAAATACTGGAGGTAAATAAACTTATAAGGAGAAAATATTTATTTTGGCTCACAGTTTTGGAGCATTCAGTCCATGGTTTGTTGGCCCCCTTTTTGGGGGGGCCTGTGGCCAAAGAACAGACCAAGGCAAGGAGTACAAGGGAGAAAAATTGCTCACCTCATAGCTTGAATATGAAAGAAAGAAACAGAAGGTGTGTGTGGGGCGAGCGGGAGAGAAGAAAAAGGCTGGGGTTACCTGATCCCTTTGAGAATAACCTGAAGACCTTCAGCTAGACTTCATTCCTTAAAGGTTCCAATAGCACTACACTGGAGACCAATTTTATTTTGTTTTATTTTATTTTTTTAAGAAGAGGAAAAGTTTATTTGGCTCATGGTTTCAGACATGGAACTTTGGACCTTTGAAGGACATTGCAGATTTAAACTCCAACAAAATATATGTAAAGTGCTTTGCCCACTTTCTAACACTATGTAATACTTAGAGATTTTAATTTTTTTGTATTCTTCATAAAAGGTTATGATATGAGGGAGAAGTTATACTAAAGGATATTTTCTTTCCTATACACAACATTTTCAATGATTTATTGTGAAAATTTTATATAGATACAAAGTAAACAAGATAACATAATGAAACCTTGTCACCATTACGTAGCTTCAATACTTTCCAACAGTCATCCATTTTGTTTTCTTTCTATTTACCTCCACTCATTTGCCACAAATCACTCGATGACAATGATTTTAATAGTGACTGAGGTAAAATTTATATGCATTGGAATACACAAATCTTAGCTGTACAATTTTGATGAATAAATAAACACATGATCAACACTTCTAATACTTATTAGAATATTAATAATAAAATATTCTAATAGAATATTTCCCAGAGGTTCCTTTCTATCCCTTCCTAATCAATATCCATTTCTTTGTTCCTTACCTACCACTCTGTCTACTTGGCAACCATAGTATTCTCTCTCTCTCTCTCTACCTATCTCTCTATCTCTCTCCCCCCTAGTTTCCCCATTCTAGAATTTCATACATGAACAATCATGTATAAGTTATTTTGAGGACATATGACTCTTTTCTTAATTAAACATTTGAGAGTAAAATGTTCAACTATAGCATAAATGAATATTTAACAATAAGAAACTACTACTAAACCAGTTTTCAAGTGGGTGTAGAGTTTTGTGTTTCCAGCAGCAAGATATTAGAGTTATATTTGTTCTGTGTCTTGTCATCATTTTATGCTTTCAGACATTTCAATTTTAGACATTGTAATGAGTATTTTATGGTACTGACTTGCTTTGAATAACCTGATGGCTAGTGATCTTTAGAACTATTTTACGTACACATTGGTAATTTATGATAGTAATATATTACTTAACAATGGGGATATATTCTGAGAAGTGCACTGTTAGATGATTGGGAGAAAATCATAATGCATACAGACACAAACTAAGATGGCTAAAACTGAGGTGAAATAATTCTATAGGAACACCATCATATTTTCAGTTTGTCATTGTCCAAAATGTCGTTATGCAGTGCATGACAGTGTATTTTATTATGGAGTATTTTTTAAAGTCCTTTGCCTAGTTTTAATTTTTTATTGATTTAAAAAAATAAATGACAATGGAATGCATTACAATTCTTTTTACACATATATACCACAATTTTTCATATCTCTGTTTGTATATAAAGTATTTTGACACCCAATTCTTGTCTTCATATGTGTACTTTGAATAATGATATCTATCACATTCCACCATCCTTGCTAATCCCCTGCCCCCTCCCTTTCCCTCTCACCCCTCTTCCCTATCTAGAATTCATCTATTCCTCCCATGCTTCCCCTCCCCACTCCACTATGAGTCAGCCTCCTCATATCAGAGAAAACATTTGGCATTTGTTTTTTTGGGATTGGCTAACTTCACTTAGCATTATCTTCGCCAGCGCCATCCATTTACCTTCAAATGCCACAATTTTATTCTCTTTTATTTCTGAGTAAAATTCTATTGTGTATATATGCCACATTTTTTTTTTATCCATTCATCCACTGAAGGGTATCTAGGTTGGCTATACAGTTTAGCTATTGTGAATTGTGCTGCTATAAACATTGATGTGGCTGTGTCCCTGTAGAATGCTGTTTTTAAGTCCTTTTTCTATTGTGGAAAAGTACAGAAAAATTTACTATCTTTGCAATTTTTAAGTGTATAGTTAATCCAGTGGTATGAAGTAATTCATAATGTGCAATTATATCTACCATTTATCCTCAGAACTCTTTTCATGTTGTAAAACTGAAATTCTAAATTATTAAATACCTTCTTCCCCAGCACCCATAATCACCATTCTGTTTTTTTACTGTATGTTTTTGATCACTCTGAATGCCTCATATATGTGTAATCCCATGGTAGGTTATTTTTTTTTCTTGTCCTTCTCTCACATCCTCATTGTCCTCCTCCTCTGCTGCCAGCTCTTCTTCTCCTCCTCTTCCCCCCCTCCTCCTCCTGTTCCTTCTTCATGTCTGTAGGACTTATTTGTTTCCCTTGGCATAATATCTCAAGTTTTATTTGCTTTTTAATCATGTAAGAAATTATTTATTGTATCTTTTGTCTCTATTGAAACTTGAAACCTTTTTTGTCCATTTTGTCTGGTATTAGTATAGTCACCCATATTTTCTTTTGGTTATTATTGGCATTAAAATATCTTTTTCAATCTTTTCACATTCAATTTATTTGTATCTTTGGATTTAAAGTGAGTTTCTTGTAGACAGTACAACATTGGATTTTCAAAACTCCATTCTACCAATCTCTATCTTTTGATTGGAAAATCAAACCCATTTACATTTAAAGTAACTACTAAGAGGCAATAATTTATGCAATTTATCTATTTGTTTTCTAGCTTTTTGTTTTAAAATTTTCCTACATTACTCTTTTGTGTTCAGTTGAATATTTATTTATTTATTCTTTTTTTTTAATTAATTTTTATTGTAGGTTGTTCAAAACATTACATAGTTCTTGATATATCATATTTCACACTTTGATTCAAGTGGGATATGCGCTCCCATTTTTACCCCATATACAGATTGCAGAATCACATCAGTTGCACAACCATTGATTTACATATTGCCATTCTGGTGTCTGTTGTATTCTGCTGCCTTTCCTATCCTCTACTATCCCCCTCCCCCCTCCCCTCCCCTCTTCTCTCTCTACCCCCTCTACTGTAATTCATTTCTCCCCCCTTATATTTTCCCCCTTTCCCCTCACTTTCTCTTGTATGTAATTTTATATACCCCTGAGGGTCTCCTTCCATTTACATGCAATTTCCCTTCTCTCTCCCATTCCCTCCCACCTCTCATCCCTGTTTAATGTTAATCTTCTTCTCATGCTCTTTGTCCCTACTCTGTTCTTAGCTACTCTCCTTATATCAAAGAAGACATTTGGCATTTGTTTTTAAGGGATTGGCTAGCTTCACTTAGCATAATCTGCTCTAATGCCATCCATTTCCCTCCAAATTCTATGCTTTTGTCATTTCTTAATGCAGAGTAATACTCCATTGTGTATAAATGCCACATTTTTTTTATCCATTCGTCTATTGAAGGGCATCTAGGTTGGTTCCACAGTCTTGCTATTGTGAATTGTGCTGCTATGAACATAGATGTAGCAGTGTCCCTATAGTGTGCTCTTTTTAGGTCTTTAGGGAATAGACCGAGTAGGGGAATAGCTGGATCAAAAGGTAGTTCCATTCCGAGCTTTCCAAGAAATCTCCATACTGCTTTCCAAATTGGCCGCACCAATTTGCAGTCCCACCAGCAATGTACAAGAGTACCCTTTTCCCCACATCCTCCCCAGCACTTGTTGCTGTTTGACTTCCTAATGGCTGCCAATCTTACTGGAGTGAGATGGTATCTTAGGGTGGTTTTGATTTGCATTTCTCTGACTGCTAGAGATGGTGAGCATATTTTCATATACTTGTTGATTGATTGTATGTCCTCCTCTGAGAAATTTCTGTTCAGGTCCTTGGCCCATTTGTTGATTGGGTTATTCGTTATCTCATTGTCTAATTTTTTTAGTTCTTTGTATATTCTGGATATTAGGGCTCTGTCTGAAGTGTAAGGAGTAAAGATTTGTTCCCAGGACGTAGCTCCCTATTTACCTCTCTTATTGTTTCTTTTGCTGAGAAAAAACTTTTTAGTTTGAGTAAGTCCCATTTGTTGATTCTAGTTATGAACTGTTGTGCTATGGGTGTCCTATTGAGGATTTGGAGCCCGACCCCACAGTATGTAGATCATAGCCAACTTTTTCTTCTATCAGACGCCATGTCTCTGATTTGATATCAAGTTCCTTGATCCACTTTGAGTTAACTTTTGTGCATGGCGAGAGAAAGGGATTCAGTTTCATTTTGTTGCAAATGGATTTCCAGTTTTCCCAACACCATTTGTTGAAGATGCTATCCTTCTTCCATTGCATGCTTTTAGCCCCTTTATCGAATATAAGATAGTTGTAGTTTTGTGGATTGGTTTCTGTGTCCTCTATTCTGTACCATTGGTCCACCCGCCTGTTTTGGTACCAGTACCATGCTGTTTTTGTTACTATTGCTCTGTAGTATAGTTTGAAGTCTGGTATAGCTATACCGCCTGATTCACACTTCCTGCTTAGCATTGTTTTTGCTATTCTGGGTCTTTTATTTTTCCATATGAATTTCATGATTGCTTTCTCTATTTCTACAAGAAATGCCGTTGGGATTTTGATTGGCATTGCATTAAACCTATAGAGAACTTTTGGTAATATCGCCATTTTGATGATGTTACTTCTACCTATCCATGAACAGGGTATATTTTTCCATCTTCTAAGATCTTCTTCTATTTCTCTCTTTAGGGTTCTGTAGTTTTCATTGTATAAGTCTTTCACCTCTTTTGTTAGGTTGATTCCCAAGTATTTTATTTTTTTTGAGGATATTGTGAATGGGGTGGTTGTCCTCATTTCCATTTCAGAGGATTTGTCGCTGATATACAGGAATGCCTTTGATTTATGCGTGTTGATTTTATAGCCTGCCACTTTGCTGAATTCATTTATTAGCTCTAATACTTTCTTTGTAGACCCTTTTGGGTCTGCTAGGTATAGAATCATGTCATCTGCAAATAGTGATAATTTGAGTTCTTCTTTTCCTATTTTTATGCCTTTAATTTGTTTCGTCTGTCTAATTGCTCTGGCCAGTGATTCAAGAACTATGTTGAAAAGAAGTGGTGAGAGAGGGCATCCCTGTCTTGTTCCAGATTTTAGAGGGAATGCCTTCAGTTTTTCTCCATTCAGAATGATGCTAGCCTGAGGCTTGGCATAGATTGCTTTTACAATATTGAGGTATGTTCCTGTTATCCCTATTTTTTCTAGAGTTTTGAACATAAAGGGATGCTGTACTTTGTCGAATGCTTTTTCCGCATCTATCGAGATGATCATATGGTTCTTATTTTTAAGCCTATTGATGTGGTGAATAACATTTATTGATTTCCGTATATTGAACCAGCCTTGCATCCCAGGGATAAATCCTACCTGATCATGGTGCACAATTTTTTTGATATGTTTTTGTATCCGGTTCGCCAGAAGTTTATTGAGGATTTTTGCATCTAGATTCATTAGAGATATTGGTCTGTAGTTTTCTTTCTTTGAAGTGTCTTTGTCTGGTTTAGGAATCAAGGTGATGTTGGCCTCATAGAATGAATTTGGAAGTTCTCCCTCTTTTTCTATTTCCTGAAATAGCTTGAAAAGTATTGGTATTAGTTCCTCTTTAAAGGTTTTGTAAAACTCTGCTGTATACCCATCCGGTCCTGGGCTTTTCTTAGTTGGTAGTCTTTTGATGGTATCTTCTATTTCCTCAATTGATATTGGTCTGTTTAGGTTGTCAATATCCTCCTGACTCAATCTGGGCAGATCATATGACTTAAGAAATTTATCGATGCCTTCACTATCTTCTATTTTATTGGAGTATAAGGATTCAAAATAGTTTCTGATAATCTTCTGTATTTCTGAAGTGTCTGTTGTGATATTGCCTTTTTCATCCCGTATGCTGGTAATTTGAGTTCTCTCTCTTCTTCTCTTCGTTAGCGTGGCTAAGGGTCTCTCGATTTTATTTATTTTTTCAAAGAACCAACTTTTAGTTTTGTCAATTTTTTCAATTGTTTCTTTCGTTTCTATTTCATTAATTTCAGCTCTGATTTTAATTATTTCTTGTCTTCTACTTCTTTTGCTGTTGTTTTGCTCTTCTTTTTCTAGGATTTTGAGTTGAAGTATTAGATCATTTATTTGTTGGTTTTTTCTTTTTCTAAGGAATGAACTCCAAGCAATAAATTTTCCTCTTAGAACTGCTTTCAATGTGTCCCATAGATTCTGATATGTTGTGTCTGTGTTTTCATTTATCTCTAAGAATTTTTTAATTTCCTCCTTGATGTCTTCTATAACCCATTGATCATTCAGTAACCTATTGTTCATTCTCCATGTGATGCATGATTTTTCCTTACTTCTTTTATCGTTAATTTTCAATTTCATTCCATTATGGTCAGATAAGATGCATGGTATTATCTCTACTCCTTTATATTGTCTAAGAGTTGCCCTGTGACATAATATATGATCTATTTTTGAGAAGGATCCATGTGCTGCTGAGAAAAAAGTGTAACTGCTTGATGTTGGGTGGTATATTCTATATATGTCAATTAAGTCTAGGTTATTAATTGTGTTATTGAGCTCTATAGTTTCCTTATTCAACTTTTGTTTGGAAGATCTGTCCAGTGGTGAGAGAGGTGTGTTGAAGTCTCCCATGATTATTGTATGGTGGTCTATTAGACTCTTGAACTTGAGAAGAGTTTGTTTGATGAACATAGCTGCACCATTGTTTGGGGCATATATATTTATGATTGTTATGTCTTGTTGGTGTATGGTTCCCTTGAGAAGTATGTAGTGTCCCTCTTCATCCCTTTTGATTAACTTTGGCTTGAAATCTATTTTATTTGATATGAGTATGGACACTGCTGCTTGTTTCCGAAGTCCATATGAGTGATATGATTTTTCCCAACCTTTCACCTTCAGTCTATGTATGTCTTTTCCTATCAAATGCGTCTCCTGAAGGCAGCATATTGTTGGGTCTTGTTTTGTGATCCATTCTACTAGCCTGTGTCTCTTAATTGGTGAGTTTAAGCCATTAACATTTAGGGTTATTATTGAGATATGGGTTGTTCTTCCAGCCATATTTGTTTATTTATGTTACTAAACATGGTTTGTTTTCCTCTTTGATTATTCCCCCCCCTTTACTGTACTACCTCCCGCTGTTGGTTTTCATTGATATTTTCCATTTCCTCTTCCTGTAATATTTTGCTGAGGATGTTTTGAAGAGATGGTTTTCTAGCTGCAAATTCTTTTAACTTTTGTTTATCATGGAAGGTTTTAATTTCATCTTCCATCCTGAAGCTTAATATCGCGGGATACACGATTCTTGGTTGGAACCCATTTTCTTTCAGTGTTTGAAATATGTTATTCCAGGATCTTCTAGCTTTGAGAGTCTGTGTTGAAAGATCAGCTGTTATCCTGATTGGTTTACCCCTAAATGTAATCTGCTTCCTTTCTCTTGTAGCTTTTAAAATTCTCTCCTTATTCTGTATGTTGGGCATCTTCATTATAATGTGTCTAGGTGTGGATCTCTTATGATTTTGCACATTCGGCGTCCTGTAGGCTTCTAGGATTTGGGATTCTGTCTCGTTCTTCAAGTCTGGGAAGTTTTCTCGTATTATTTCGTTGAATAGATTGCTCATTCCTTTGGTTTGGACCTCAGTACCTTCCTGTATCCCAATGACTCTTAAGTTTGGTCTCTTTATGTTATCCCATATTTCTTGAATGTTCTGCTCATGGTTTCTTAACAGCTTTGCTGAGCTGTCTATGTTCTTCTCCAGTTGAAATACTTTGTCTTCATTGTCTGATGTTCTATCTTCTAAGTGTTCTACTCTGCTGGTAGTATTCTCAATTGAGTTTTTAAGTTGGTTTATTGTTTCCTGCATTTCCAGGATTTCTGTTTGTTTGTTTTTTATAACCTCTATCTCCCTGTATAATTGATCTTTTGCTTCTTGGATTTGTTTATGTATTTTATTGTCAAAGTGGTCGAAGTGGTCTTTCATTGTCTGATTTTGCTGTCTAATTTCTTCCTTGAGACTCCAGATCATCTGAAGCATGTATATCCTGAATTCTTTATCTGACATTCCATCTGCTGCAGATATTACCTCTTCTAAAGTTGAGTTGACCTGCATTGCTTGTGGTCCTTTCTTTCCTTGTCTTTTCATATTGATCACGTTTCTTTCTGCTTGGTGAAACTGTTGTGTTATTGATTTTTCCCCCTATATATTTATATTGCTCTTGTATAGCTGCAAAGTCTCCCTCGCAGGCTTTGGCGGTGGTTCTGCCCCTCCTCCAATTGAGGCAATGTGCCTACCACGCCGGGAGGCCGCTGTGCCTGTACTTTTGATGTGCTTGATCTTTCGGTGGTCACAGGTCCGCCTACCTTGCAGGCGTGAGCAGCGGCTTTGCCCCTCCGCTGGCCACTAGGCCTGTTCTGTCTGTCGGTTGCAGGTCTGTCTACCTAAAAGGCGCTGGTGGCGGCTCTTCCCCTCCCCCAACCGGGGCGATGTATCTGGCGGGCCACTGGGCCTGTTTTGTCAGTGGTCACGGTTCCGCCTACCTTGCACGTGCGTGGAGCAGCTGTGTCCCTCCGAGAGTTGCTGGGCCTGATATGCTGGTGAGACGCAGGTTTGCCTACCTTGCAGGCGCCTGGCGGCTCTGCCCCTCCCCCAACCGGGGCGGGGCAATGTGTCTGGCCGTCCTCTGAGCCTGTTCTGTTGGTTGTCAGGGTACTGCCTACCTAGCAGGCTCGTGGGGCAGCTGTGCCCCTCCGCAGTTTGTTGGGCCTGACCTGCTGGTGTGTGGCAAGTGCGCCTACCTTGCAGGCCCGGGGGTGGCTCTGCCGCTCCGCGGTTGCTGGGCCTGATCTGTTGGTGAGTCGCAGGTCTGTGTAACTTGCAGGCGCCCGGCGGCTCTGCCCCTCCCCCAACTGGGGCGGGGCGATGTGTCTGGCCGGCCTCTGGGCCTGTTCTGTCGGTAGTCAGGGTTCTGCCTACCTAGCAGAGTCGTGGTGCAGCTGTGCCCCTCCGCAGTTTGTTGGGCCTGACCTGCCGGTGGGTGGCAAGTGCGCCTATCTTGTAGGCCCGGGGGTGGCTCTGCTGCTCCGCGGTTGCTGGGCCTGATCTGCTGGTGATTCGCAGGTCTGCGTAACTTGCAGGCACCCGGCGGCTCTGCCCCTCCCCCAATCTGAGCGATGTGTCTGGCAGTCCACTGGGCCTGTTTTGTCGGTGGTCACAGTTCCGCCTACCTTGCACACGCGTGGAGCAGCTGTTTCATTAGTGCCTGGGCACACTCTCCTTGTTTGCCTCCCTCAGGCCCTAAGTTTGTAGAGCTTGGGGCTGAGAACCCCCAGCAAATTTGCTTACCTTCTGGTAGCCACGCCCCCGTATCTGATGCAAGAGACCTCAGTTGTCAGCACTGGTGGGAGTGGTAGCCGTGAGTCCCACGCCAAGGCGAGTCAGTGTAAGAGACCTCCGTTGTCAGCACTGGTGGGAGCGGTAGCTGGGAGTCCCGCGCCGCGCGGTTCCTGCCGGCTCCTGTGCCAGCGCCGCCGCGGCTCCCACAGGCTCCCGCGCCGCTGCTGCGGCTCCCGCCGGTTCCGGTCGGCTCCCGTTCCGCTGCCCCGGCTGCTGCCGGCTCCCTCGCCACAGCCGCATCTGCCGCCGGCTCCCGTGCCACCCTCGGTCTGGCTATTGCGCTCACAGGAGAGCTGGGAGGGGCCCTTAAGTTTTCCCCGCTGATCTATAGCTGAAAGAGCTGTGATCAGTCAAAAAAAAAAAAACAAAAACAGAGATGATGACGTCAGCTCTCCAAGATGGTGGCCGCTGGCTTCCTCTGTGGTCTGACCGATGTGGAGAACCGAATTGGATGGCTTCCTTCCCCGTCTCAAGCCCAGAATTCAGCTCTGAGTACAGTATTTGCACAGCTGGCAGGAGCCTGCAGAATCCGTAGCGCTGTATCTTTGCATTGTTATCTTACTGTCGTTTCCCAGCGAGCGCCGCAGACTCTGGCCGTGGGGCGTTTTGCTGCATACGCAGCGTGACCCTCCGTGCAGACAAATCTCTCGCGTTTGAGCTCCAGTAGCAGGTCCTTGTGCAATGGAAATCCTTCCTCTATGTTTCGGAGCACCCCAATTTTGCTGGAAATTCCTAACAAGCTAGCTTTTATCCATTCTACCTTGTCTTTTTCCTGCTCAGTGACGCAGTACACGGGAGTGCTGCACTCCTTTCGCAGTCATCTTCTATTTATTTATTCTTATGCGTTACTGAGGATTGAACCCAGGGCCTTGCACGTGCTAGGCAAGTGCTCTATCACTGAGCTACAACCCCAGCCCTGTTCAGTTGAATTTTTTGTTTGTGGTGATATGATGAAATTCCTTTATCATTTCCTCTTTTGTAAATTCTATTATTGCCTCAGTCTGTCTAGGCACAAAATAACCGAGTCACCCCAAAAACTTGTAGATTCCAACAGCAACTCTTTAGTCCGGAATTCTCACCAGCCATCTACACACACTTCCCGGGAACACATTGCCTCCATCGGGCTCTGCTTGCCAAATCTCTCAGAATCCCAGGAGAACTCCACAGGAACTCCAGGAGCAGGTGCCTGAGGCAGCAGGATACACCCTAAACCCAGATCCACCCTAAACCCGGAGCCACCCTAATCCAGCAGGGTCACCTTTCAAAGCAAAATGCCATGCTTCATTCCTACTTGGCTATGACTCTCAGCATATTATGAAAAAAATATAGCTCCTCTTTTTATGCTTACTTTTAATATCTTAAAGTTATAAATCCCATTTGGATTTTTACCAGCTAAATTTCAAAAAACATACAAAAACTGTGCTACTCTAACAACTTCATCCCCATCTGTTTCAATTGATCTCATATTTACCTTAATCAAGATTATTATTTTTATGTCTTTGAGTTACTGTATACTGTAATTTTATTTTGAAGGACTCCCTAAATACTTTTTGTAGGGCTGGCCTAATGATAACAAGTTCCCTCAACTTTTTTTTGAGTACATCTTAATTTCTTATTTTTGAGGGGCAGTTTTATTCTACTGAAAGGGTAAAGTTTCTTTAAATTCCTCTGCTACACCCTGAGGCAGTTAAGATAACGCCCTACTGGCTATTTTGCTGATTCATAGCCTAGGGCATACAGGGCCCAAACCAATCAGTTTGAATGTGTACCCCGCTTAGGAGTAACCAATCACCCCTGCCCCATCTGTTCCCACCAATGAATGTACCAATCATGTCTCAGAATTGTTCAATTTTTCCGCGCCTCATGATGATTTGTTCTGATGTATGTATAGTCCCCGCCCTCCTCAAAAAGTGTACTTAAGCACTGCTTGACCTCTGCTCTGGGCTCTGGGCTGCTCTGCCTTCTGGAGTGAGCCGGGAGCCCCAGCGCATTGGAATGGATCCTCAATAAACCCCCTTCTGCAAATTGCATAAAGTCAGTCTCTTGGTGGTCTCTTCCTCCGACGTTTCGCCAGACCCTTACACTACATAGTATTCTTGGTTAATTCTCTTTTTATAATCTTGTAATATATTGTCCCAGTAAATGTATTTTACATTGTTATATCAGTGTGAGCTTTTGGGGGCCAGGGATGGAATGTTATGATTTGGATGTGAGGTATCCCCCTAAAGATCATGTGTGAAACAATGAAAAAGGGTTCAGATTGGGTTGTGAGAGCCTTAACCCAATCAGTAATTTAATGGAATTAATTGAGTGGTAACTGAAGGCAGGTGGGGTGTGACTGGAGGAGGTAGCACATTAAAGGCTCGGCTTTGGGGTATATATTTGTATCTGGCAAGTGGATTCTCTCTGCTTTCCAATCATCCTATAAGCAACTTCCCTTTGTCTTACTCTTCCACCATGATGTTCTGCCTCACTGAGAGCCAGGAGGAATGGAGCTTGCTGTTTATAGACTGAGACCTCTGAAACTATGAGCCCTCAAATAAACTTTTCCTCCTGTATAATTGTTCTGGTTGGGTTCCTTAGTTACAGCATCAAAAAGCTGACTAAAACGGTCCCACTGCTTTCTGACCTTCAAAGTTTCTGATGATAAATCTTTCGATAATTTTATTAAAAATCCCTCATATGTACCAAGTCACTTCTTTCTTGTTACTTTTAAGATTATCCCTTTTTGGATTTTAAAAGTTCAATTGTAATGTATTTCAATATGGACCTCTTGAATTCATGTTATTTGGACATCTCTGAGCTTCATGGCTGCCTGTATTCAAATATTTCATCAAATTTGGGCAGTTTCAACCATTGCATTTTCAAATATTATCTTTGACTCTAGCTCTACTTTTTCTTTGGTTGCCATAGGGTTATCAGAGCCTAATTTAAATTTATAAGCTGTGTTTTTCAAGGAATTTGTCCATTTCATCTAAATGTCAAATTAATTGACATAGGTTGTTCATACAATTTCCTTTTGATCTTGTTTCTATCTGTAGGATCTGTAATAATATTTTAATTATTGAAATTGTTGATTTATTTCCTCTCTTTATTACTTGATCCATCTATCAGCTTATTTATTTGACTAATTTTTAAAATAAACTCCTAATAAGGGAATACGACAATATTGAATTTTGAATGTTATTTAACCAATTCTTCTTTTTTAAAAATATTTATTTTTTAGTTGTAGTTGGACACAATACCTTTACTGGATTTGAACTCTGCAGTCCTTCTTCCCTAATGACTGACAGCTACAGTCTCCATCTATGCTCATGTTCATGTTGCTTCCCCCCACCCTTTTAAATTCTTTCCCCAAGGTCTTTGTCATGAATGAATAGTGCACTTGCCTGATGAGGTTTTATGTGCAGATTTGAGACTTTCTTCTACTGCTCCTTTCCTTCCTGGAATTCCCCCATAAGTTTCTGGATGAATCCAAACTCTCCTAAGATGCTTTATATCACCAAGGTTGCAGGAATGAATCTGCCAGGAGCCACATGAAGATTAAGGGTGATTTTGGAGAAAGACAGCAAACTCTCACATCTTTCTTTTTCCCAATTAGCTTTTAGTACTAGAATCCCTTCCAGATTCTAAACACTTCTGGTCAGTCTGCAGTGCCATCTAATAATAATTTTTTTAAAAAATTGACAGATTTAAAAAATGATTAGGAGTCGATCCTTATATACAAACAGAGATATGAAAAATATGTGGTATAAATGTATATTAAGAATTGTAATGCAAAATAAAGAGAGTACATGTATAATGGCATAATTTGGCATAAACACACTTTTTATACGGAGCTTTGAAAAATTGTGCTGTAAATGGGTAATAATGAGTATAATGCATTCCACTATTGTCATGTATGTAAAAAATGAAAAAAAAATGATTAGGAGAATTGGATTGCCTAACCTACCTGAAAATAATTTGAAGAAGGAAATTAAGTGCTTTCATAAGTTTTTTACTAAATGACCTTGATCATTTTACACACAAGAACTCTAAGACTTAGAAACATTATAGTAAATTATTTCAATTCTAACTTACTGGGTAGCTCAAAGAATAACAGAGAGGCTGAGCCCCTTGGAGCACTCTGCCAGTAGCTCAAGTTCAATGACTATAGCCTTTATATGGCCTCCACTTTCACACAGGCGCCAAACCTGAAAAAATACTCTAGTTTCATTTGTGCAGAAGCTAGATCCTTTCTTGTTTAAAGCATTCATAAAATCTCTTACAAATAATGTGTGGTATCTGTGGATTTTCAGAATCTGGGGTATGTACTCACAGGATCTGAGTAGAAACTGAAGATCCTAAGAGTGGGATATCACTAGAGAAAGAGTGTCAGTAAAATGGCAATCAAAACTTCTGAATGTCATATGTATAGTATGTATGGTACTCAGAATATGCTGAAGTTTGAGAATAAAAAAATGAACTACATACTCCTACAATTGTTTATAGTTTAATAAGAAAGGCAGAGACATAAATGGATGATTCCTATTAGAGATGGTAAATACTGTTGGAAAAGCTACCCAGGTGGTATTAGAGCAGAGGATGAAAAAAGAATTAATAAATTAAATATGAGATTAATAAAGAATGGGAGGTAATATCTGAGCTTTATCTTGAAGTAAGTATGAGACATTACAGGTCATAAAATAGGCAAATAAATTTTAGATTGTGCAATTATCTAACAAGTAGGTTTAGAGGTGTGAACAAAATAACATTTGGGGGGAATTGAAAAGAATTTACAGACAGTCAATGATGAAGCAGGAAGGGTGAGTGGATAAGAGATAAGACAGAAGAAAACCTAGAAGGCCTTTCATGCTGAAAACCTAGAAGGCCTTTCATGCTAAGGACTTTAAAGTCTCTATGAATTTATCAAAGTGAGTTGATCAGATTTGACTTTTATAAAAATCACCTTTGCTGAGTAGTACAACAGATTGAAGAGTGAAAAGATTTCAGAAAAGTTTGACTTTTGGTGTTTGGAGTGGCTTTTGCAAAAAATGATTGGGCTTGGTTCTCAAGAAGTGGTGGTGGAATTGCAAAAATGATTAATTTTGGAGACACTGCATACAAATAATAGATATATGAAATATCGGGAAGTGAGAAGAGACAACGTATTTAAACAAGGCTTTGGGATGATAAAATTAAGTAATTTACCCAACTAAGCTTTATATTTAAATTGTTTTTCACATGAAAACATGAATATCTTCATATTCTATACCCATAGCCACCATTGTCTGGCAATACCTATGAACTTACCTGTATCTTTACTGTCTCAGTGGAGTGATCTGGATTTTTTTTTTTTTTGTGTGTGTGTGTGTGTGTGTGTATGTGTATTGTGGTAGATATTTGGTAGGGGGGTTAAAACTTAGAATCTAATTTTATGTGCAATTACACCTTTAAAATTTTCAAGAATAAAAGACAAATACAAAAGTTAGAATATTAGAAACCAAAAACATACATCCAAGGGAAATATTAGGAAACACCATTTTGCTGATCCTTTGTAGAACAGATTTAATGGAATGCTTAAGGAATGGAAGAGAGATCAAGTCACAGCTTTGCAAAAGCCAATCTGTGCAATGGTAAGCTGTTCGCAATAGTTCATAGGGCACAGTTTCTCCATCTTAAAGTAATGAGATTACACTTGATGGTTATTAAGACTAACTCCTGTTTTAAAAGTTCTCAAAGCATTTCCTGAGTAATCAAGTTTAGCTTTGCCACCATCACCCTAAATACTAGAAATTCAAAAATATCTGTTCTTAAAGTATAAAAATCAATATTATATCAAAAATATTGATATAATTATATATAAAATGAACATAACCTAGTAAAAAACAATGTTTTCATAGCTGAATATGTGCCATATAACAGCCTTTGGTCTGTTCTATAGGTACCCATTGCCCTGTCCATTCTTCAGTATTCATTTAGAACATTTTACAAGGTAATTGGAACCACTTAATTTTAAGTATAAAATTTTTTCCATTCTTGACTTTAAACATTAACAGACAGAGGCACATGAGACCTATATAAATTAGAAACATATGTTGAATGACAACAAAATGTAGATAAAAAATGTACTTATTAAGTGGTATAAATAGTATAACTATATATAAAACATTACATAATTTTATTCAGGGGAAATAAATAATACAATAAAATATAGAGTACTGTTTTTAGGTAATTTTATTTGTTCTTAAATTCTGAAATTTTTGTCCTATGTCCATGTGCATAGGCATCAGATTCAATTAGATGCAAACATATGTATTTTGCCCATAAACATAAAGATATTGTGTTTTATGCTTCACATTAAAAAAGAAAACAGTAATTAGACATTCACCAGGAAAAACTAAAAACAAAAACAAAAACAAAACAAACATACAACAACAACAAAAAACCTATATAAGTAAGTGGATGGCTGTGGACTTTTAATTAAGAAAGTATGTTTTTTAAGTCCTAGATTACTCTCTTACTAGCTTAAATAACTTGAGAGAGATCACTTCATATTTCTGGATCTCATTCCCATCTATAAAATAAAGAAATAAAGATTTTGTAAAGATTTAACTGCAGATTTTTAATTTATAAAAAAATAGTTCATTATTCAAAATTCTTATTGCAATTAACAGAAAACTTACCCCCAATGAATTAAAAACTAAATAAAATTTACAATTTTGAATAACTGGAAAATGTAAGAAAGTAAAATGATTCAGGTGGTAGAAGTGTTCAATCAATATAATGAAGAATCTATCTTTAGTCTCATTTTGTATCTATTTTTTTTTTCTATCTTATTCTGAGGGAGCAAAGTGATATGCACAATGAACTCTGTGCTTATAGAATTTTTTATAGTGACTAGTCTCAGTGGGGAAAAAAAAAAAATGCTCTTTTCCACAACAACGTCAACAGTTTCCTTTAGTTAACTCACAGGTCTGAGCTGGAGCCAGGCACCAGGTACTGATGGACTCATGTAATTGGTTGAAAAGATTAAACCCAGTGCTCAAAATGAATGGAGGTATTCTATTGGTAATGAGAATGCATTTTGCTACAGGGAATGTAAAATTAATCAAGACCCTCAAGCACCAGGCTTTGAACCCATTTTTAAATCTGCATCAAGAGTATAACCCTCCTGGGCTGCTTCCAACTGCTGACTGAGTGTGGTGGGGATACCAAGACAAACCCATTCCCAGGAGAGTTGTGGTTCCTGTGTTGACCTATGATGACTCCCCGATTCCCTAACAACTTTGTTGAATCTCTTACTACTAGGCCAAATATGACACTTCACCTATTGTTCTCTAGACTTTTCTCTGTGATCAGACTTCATAGAAAACTGCTGAATTGCACAGCCATTCCTGGCACCTTCCCTAGTTCTTTTCACATGGGCATTTTCCCTAATAAAATCTTGGCCCATTTAATGTTGTGTCAGCATCTGCTTTTCGGCATACCAAGACTTACACAGGTGGTTACAATGAGGGAAAAAGTAGCGTTCCACTTCACGCTAAGGTGGTATGTCTTCTGTAAAGGTAAAAGCAACAGATGTCCTGTAAGAAGTACACTAATCAATAAAATGGTCAATGGTAGGAATTTTTGCTTTTGAGAACTTTACGTTGTATAACTCTGAGGGTTACCTAGTCTAAGGTTATGATCCTCAGGGAAGTCAGAATTTAAAATATTAAATTTAATGAAAATATACTTACTGAATTACTATTGAGAAAAATGATTTTACATAATAAAGAATAATAAATTCATAAATAAAGAAATGATACTAGTATTTAAGAATATTTTTGGTCCACCTGTAAATAATAACTGTCATCATTTTATCTCTGAATGCATACAGTATTAATGTTTAGATATTTAATGATCACTGTGACTAAAACCAGGGAGTAGGTGAGAACTAACTGAGAGTTTTCTAGCATAGAGATCATTAACCAGACCTACTGGTCCAGTCTTTCAGGAAAATTGTGGCTACCTGTAATGTTGAAATTTTCTCCATGCAACTACAATACCTAATTGTGGCTAAGAACCCTAGGTCAAACAATCCTCTTCATTTTCTAGGTCTTGAAACTGAGTCAATATTAAAGTTCTTGAGGTATCAAGAACTTTAAAATGACTCATCCAAGAACAGGCATCTATGAAATCATTAAATGATTAGAAGTAAATATCAGATACCTCTGAACTTCCTATCCATTTTCCTGTCCTCTTCCAAAGCGTTAACATGGCCCTCACTCATCCTTTGCGCCAATTTCACTTATGCTTGTTTTTTTGCTTTCCTATGACACCAATATGCTCTCTGCTTTGCATCTTCTGTATGTATCTTCCTACTTTGATTCTTAGAGCAGCTCTTTTCTACTACATGGAATACACTTCATTCTCATCCTGTTCACAAAAATACTAAGTGAACTTCATGTTATTGATTTGCCCAGACTCCACCTGATTTCACTGTCATCAGAGAAGTTTTTCCTAACTATATGACACTTTTATGTGTAAAAGTATTTTAACCATAACCAAGAATTATCTCTTACTTCCAAGATCTTCTTACATCACTTTCCTTTCTCCTCTGTAAATTAGAACTAGATCAAATGCTTGTTTATCACAGAGAACACACTTCAAAGATCCTAAATAAGAGGCCATACATACAGTTGGGTGTGTATGTGCACACAATATTGTTGTCATACATTATCTTTCTTTCCCATTGTCTTGAAATTATTTTTCTTCTTCTCAAAGACTAAGGTGTAATGATTGGTCACAACCAGTACTATTCAAAGTATGGCCTCTGGACAGTGTCAGTACTAGCTGGGAAAGCATTAGAAATGCAGAAATCTGGATCTCATACTTAAATTCCAAAATCAGAATCTCTGGGGATTCAAAACAAGGAATCTGCATTTAATCACATCTGAGATGATTTTTCTGTACACTGAAGTGTGAGAATCTTTGTTTGATTATGGTAGAATACTTGCTCTAGTGGAAAGACAGATTCTATTTATTATACTATAGTAGAAGAAACCCAACACCAGTGTTGCTTGAGCTCAACTCCAGTTCAAGAAAAGAAGACTAGGTGTTGAAGAGGGAGAAGAGAGAGAAGGATGCAAGTGAAAATTCATAAAAGTGGGAAGGGATTTGGTCAATGTGATTCGGCCATCTGCATTTGTTAATTGGTGCTTATCCAGAGAAGCTTATCTTCAGGGTAGGAGATAGTTTTATATATTGAAGTATGGCAAACAAGAAAATTGGCCCTTTCTCTCCCACAGCGACTGAGAATCTTGAGAAAGAACCATTTTCTTGGAGGTTTTCATATCAAGGAAAAGGCTCCAGATCCTTTAAGCGACAGTTCTGTGTGGTAGAGAGTATAATCCAAAGCATAGAGAAAGGATTTATAATTGCAACTTTCTACTGAACCTGTTCAAAGATGGAGTTGATAATTCTATTGTCAAGTTTTGGCTGGAACAAACAGTAAAATTTTTGAAAATGTGAATCTGTCTTAGGCAATATTTTGAGAGGGACTGGGATCATACTAGGGCAATGTCCTTCAGCTGATTGTATTTATACTGTGTTTGTTTCAGTTTCTTACTTTGGGGAGTACATAAAATTGTTAATGCTGAGAGTTGTAGTTTTTATAGAAAACATTTGACACCCAGTTGAACAGAGGGCTCAGAGAAATCACCTGCCAACAGATGAACGGATAAAGAAAATGTGGTATATATACACATATATACACAATGGAGTTTTACTTTGCCATAAAGAAAAGTGAAATTATGGCATTTGCTGGTAAATGGATGGAAATGGAAAACATGCTAAGTGAAATAAGATAGACCCAGAAAGTCGGGGGGATGGCGGTGTCAAATGTTTTCTCTCATGTATGGAAGTTAGACCAAAATAAAAAAAGAAAAGCGATAAGGAATCCCATGAAAATAAAATAGAAGGGAGAGCAGTTGAGTAGAGGAAGGGAAAAAGGGAGAAAGCCAACGGACAAGAAAAGGGAGGAAAGGTGGAATGACCCCGACCAAACTTTCTTATGTACACATATAAATAAACCATAGTGAACTTCACCTTTATGTATATCCATAATGCACTAATCTAAAAAAAACTATAAATAAAAAAAAAAGATCAGTAGAGTAGGAAAAGGGAAAAGGGAGAAGTAAGAGGGGAGGGAAATGGAAAGTACCAGGTACTAGGGACTGAAATGGAGTCAATTATATTACATGCATGTATATTCATGCCAAAATGAATCCCCGTATTATGTATAACTATTATGAACTAATAAAAATATGTGAAACACAAAAGGTAGTTTAATATTTTTCTCACCTATAATACTTTTATTAAAGATTTGATTTAACACATGGTCAAAATTTTTCATATTAAGTTATCACTGAGACTTTCTAATGGGGAACAAGGAATTGAGAAGAACAGCATTAAAAAAATGAACATCCCATTAAACAAAATAGTTCCTCTTGGAATGCTGTGGTTCCAATGCAACCCTTCCAATAGTCAGGTTTTAAAACTAAATAGCCAAATGTATTGGTTTTAAGAGGTGATTAAGTCAAGAGGGGAACTTCTCTGCTGAATGGGTAATATGATACAAGGGTTGACAAAAAGAGTTCATCCCTATTGCCCTTCACTTCTACTATTTGAGGACACAGAGGTTCTTTCCCTCTGGAAGAGAATGAAGAGTTCGGGGTACCATCTTGGAAGCAGAGATCAAACCTGCAATATACAATGAACCTGCAACATTGGTTTGATCTTGAACATCCTAACCTCTAGAATTATGGGAAAACAAATTTCTGTCCTTTACAAGTAAAATAATAAAATAAAATAATAAAATAAAATTTAAAAAATAAAATAAATTTCTGTCCTTTTACAAAGTTTGTGATATTTTGTCATATCAGAGTACCATGTGGAACATGTAAAAGAGTTTTTTAAAAATGGGGCAAATGGTTAAGTGGTTTTGGACATGTTGTTGAACATTGCCGAGCTCTGTTCAATCATTTATAAAAAGTGTTCCCAAAATGTATAAAGAACTTTTGTATTTAAATTGATAATTAAGCTGAGTGTGGTGGAGCATGCTTGCATTCCCATCAATTTGGGAGGCTGAGGCAAGAGGATTGTAAGTTCAAGGTCAGCCTGAGCAATTTAGTGAGACCCTGTCACAAATTTAAAATAAAAACAGCTTGGGCTTGGGCTCAATGGTTTAGCACCCCTGAGTTCAATCCATGATACTCCCCTCAAAAATACTGATTATTAAGTTTTTAGATTTTTAATATATATATATATATATATATATATATATATATATATATATATATATATATATTGGTACTGGGGATTGAACTCAGAGGGGCTTTACCACAGAGCTGCTTTCCCACCCTTTTTTATTTTGATACAGGGTCTCACTAATTTGCTTACAGCCTTGCTAAATTGCTGAGGCTGATTTCAAACTTTCAATCCTCCTATCCCAGCGTCCTATGCCACTGGAATTATAGGTATGTGTCACAGTAGCTGGCAAGATTGTATATTTTAATTTTATCTTTTTCTGAAACTACTAGAACAACCAAAATAATATATATACAAGGAAAATTTTCAAAACACTGCTAAAAAATGAAAAACAGCATAATGAATTGACCTATATAGGCTAGGGAGATAGATAGAACTGGACTGAAGAAATTACGTACACTTATTATTTGCAAAAGCAAAAGATGGGTTTACACTTAAGCTAATGTGTTAGAATTTCCAAATCAATCAAGGAACTATTTTCAAAGAAGACAGAGAAAGAATAATCTAGCATAAAAGATGAGAGATATTCTGGAAAATGTATACTCTCTTTTTCACTGTTCATATCTCATAAACTTTCAGAAAGAAGATTTCCTAGAACAGAGAAAATTTCTCATATATTCTCCTAATAAGATGTTAAAAAGTATTGCATTTATAGAAATGGAATAATCTACAATACTAAACAAAGTATTTTAGATTTAAAAATATTTTTAAATAATAATTTAATAGAAGCGATGAACCAAACTGAGCACTTCAGACAAATAACTCAATGAATTAAATTAGCTCAATAATTTTCCTGGATCTCAAGAAAAATGATAAATAAAAAAATGGGCATGATGACAAAACAAAAATGAATATATGAAAATCCAATTTAGGAATCCTAAGAACAGAAAATTAAGTTTCTAGAAGAAAATAGTTTATAGAGAGATCAGGCCCAGCAACCTGCCAAGCGGCAGAGCCACCCCCCGCTCCTACAAGGTAGGTGCACCTGCCACCGACCGGCAGGTCAGGCCCAGCAACCCACAGAGGGGCACAGCTGCTCCACGCGCCAGCAAGGTAGGTGGAACCGTGACCACCGACAAAACAGGCCCAGTGGCCCACCAGACACATCGCCCCGGTTGGGGGAGGGGCAGAGCCGCCGGGCGCCTGCAAGGCAGGCGGACCCGTGACCCACCAGCAGAACAGGCATAGCAATCCGCAGAGCAGCAGAGCCACCCCCCGCGCCTCCAAGGTAGGCGGACCTGCGACCACCGAAAGAACAGGCCCACCGAAAGTACAGGCCCAGCGGCCTGCCGGCGTGGTAGGCACATTGCCCCAATTGGAGGAGGGGCAGAACTACCGCCAAAGCCTGCGAGGGAGACTTTGCAACTATACAAGAGCAATATAAATATATAGGGGGAAAAATCAATAACACAACAGTTTCACCAAGCAGAAAGAAATGCGATCAGTATGAAAAGACAAGGAAAGAAAGGACCACAAGCAATGCAGGTCAACTCAACTTTAGAAGAGGTAATATCTGCAGCAGATGGAATGTCAGATAAAGAATACATGCTTCAGATGATCTGGAGTCTCAAGGAAGAAATTAGACAGCAAAATCAGACAATGAAAGACCACTTCGACAATGAATTACATAAACAAATCCAAGAAGCAAAAGATCAATTATACAGGGAGATAGAGGTTATAAAAAACAAACAAATAGAAATCCTGGAAATGCAGGAAGCAATAAACCAACTTAAAAACTCAATTGAGAATACTGCCAGCAGAGTAGAACACTTAGAAGATAGAACATCAGACAATGAAGACAAAGTATTTCAACTGGAGAAGAACATAGACAGCTCAGCAAAACTGTTAAGAAACCATGAGCAGAATATTTAAGAAATATGGGATAACATAAAGAGACCAAACTTAAGAGTCATTGGGATACAGGAAGGTACTGAGGTCCAAACCAAAGGAATGAGCAATCTATTCAATGAAATAATACGAGAAAACTTCCCAGACTTGAAGAATGAGACAGAATCCCAAATCCTAGAAGCCTACAGGACGCCAAATGTGCAAAATCATAAGAGATCCACAGCTAGACACATTATAATGAAGATGCCCAACATACAGAATAAGGAGAGAATTTTAAAAGCTACAAGAGAAAGGAAGCAGATTACATTTAGGGGTAAACCAATCACTTTCAACACAGACTCTGAAAGCTAGAAGATCCTGGAATAACATATTTCAAACACTGAAAGAAAATGGGTTCCAACCAAGAATTGTGTATCCAGCGAAATTTAGCTTCAGGATGGAAGATGAAATTAAAACCTTCCATGATAAACAAAAGTTAAAAGAATTTGCAGCTAGAAAACCATCTCTTCAAAACATCCTCAGCAAAATATTACAGGAAGAGGAAATGGAAAATATCAATGAAAACCAACAGCAGGAGGTAGTACAGTAAACGGGGGAGGGGGGAATAATCAAAGAGGAAAACAAACCATGTTTAGTAACATAAATAAACAAATATGGCTGGAAGAACAACTCATATATCAATAATAACCCTAAATGTTAATGGCTTAAACTCACCAATTAAGAGACACAGGCTAGTAGAATGGATCACAAAACAAGACCCAACAATATGCTGCCTTCAGGAGACGCATTTGATAGGAAAAGACATACATAGACTGAAGGTGAAAGGTTGGGAAAAATCATATCACTCATATGGACTTCGGAAACAAGCAGCAGTGTCCATACTCATATCAAATAAAATAGATTTCAAGCCAAAGTTAATCAAAAGGGATAAAGAGAGACACTACATACTGCTCAAGGGAACCATACACCAACAAGACATAACAATCATAAATATATATGCCCCAAACAATGGTGCAGCTATGTTCATCAAACAAACTCTTCTCAAGTTCAAGAGTCTAATAGACCACCATACAATAATCATGGGAGACTTCAACACACCTCTCTCACCACTGGACAGATCTTCCAAACAAAAGTTGAATAAGGAAACTATAGAACTCAATAACATAATTAATAACCTAGACTTAATTGACATATATAGAATATACCACCCGAGATCAAGCATTTACACTTTTTTCTCAGCAGCACATGGATCCTTCTCAAAAATAGATCATATACTATGTCACAGGGCAACTCTTAGACAATATAAAGGAGTAGAGATAATACCATGCATCTTATCTGATCATAATGGAATGAAATTGAAAATCAAAGATAAAAGAAGTAAGGAAAAATCATGCATCACTTGGAGAATGAACAATAGGTTACTGAATGATCAATGGGTTATAGAAGACATTAAGGGGAAAATTTAAAAATTCTTAGAGATAAATGAAAACACAGACACAACATATCGGAATCTATGGGACACATTGAAAGCAGTTCTAAGAGGAAAATTTATTGCTTGGAGTTCATTCCTTAAAAAAAAAAAACCAACAAATAAATGATCTAATACTTCATCTCAAAATCCTAGAAAAAGAAGAGCAAAACAACAGCAAAATAAGTAGAAGGCAAGAAATAATTAAAATCAGAGCTGAAATTAATGAAATCAAAACAAAAGAAACAATTGAAAAAATTGACAAAAGTAAAAGTTGGTTCTTTCAAAAAATAAATAAAAACGACAGACCCTTAGTCACGCTAACGAAGAGAAGAAGAGAGAGAACTCCAATTACTAGCATATGGGATGAAAAAGGCAATATCACAACAGACACTTCAGAAATACAGAAGATTATCAGAAACTATTTTGAATCCTTATACTCCAATAAAATAGAAGATAGTGAAGGCATCGATAAATTTCTTAAGTCATATGATCTGCCCAGATTGAGTCAGGAGGATATTGACAACCTAAACAGACCAATATCAATTGAGGAAATAGAAGAAACTATCAAAAGACTACCAACTAAGAAAAGCCCAGGACCGGATGGGTATACAGCAGAGTTTTACAAAACCTTTAAAGAGGAACTAATACCAATACTTTTCAAGCTATTTCAGGAAATAGAAAAGAGGGAGAACTTCCAAATTCATTCTATGAGGCCAACATCACCTTGATTCCTAAACCAGACAAAGACATCTCAAAGAAAGAAAACTACATACCAATATCTCTAATGAACCTAGATGCAAAAATCCTCAATAAAATTCTGGCGAACCAGATACAAAAACATATCAAAAATATTGTGCACCATGATCAGGTAGGATTTATCCCTGGGATGCAAGGTTGGTTCAATATACGGAAATCAATAAATGTTATTCACCACATCAATAGGCTTAAAAATAAGAACCATATGATCATCTGAATAGATGCAGAAAAAGCATTCGACAAAGTACAGCATCCCTTTATGTTCAAAACTCTAGAAAAACTAGGGATAACAGGAACATACCTCAATATTGTAAAAGCAATCTATGCTAAGCCTCAGGCTAGCATCATTCTGAATGGAGAAAAACTGAAGGCATTCCCTCTAAAATCTGAAACAAGACAGGGATGCCCTCTCTCACCACTTCTGTTCAACATAGTTCTCGAATCACTGGCCAGAGCAATTAGACAGACGAAAGAAATTAAAGGCACAAAAATAGGAAAAGAAGAACTCAAATTATCACTATTTGCAGATGACATGATTCTATACCTAGCAGACCCAAAAGGGTCTACAAAGAAAGTATTAGAGCTAATAAATGAATTCAGCAAAGTGGCAGGATATAAAATCAACATGCATAAATCAAAGGCATTCCTGTATATCAGCGACAAATCCTCTGAAATGGAAATGAGGACAACCACTCCATTCACAATATCCTCAAAAAAATAAAATACTTGGGAATCAACGTAACAAAAGAGGTGAAAGACTTATACAATGAAAACTACAGAACCCTAAAGAGAGAAATAGAAGAAGATCTTAGAAGATGGAAAAATATACCCTGTTCATGGATAGGTAGAACTGACATCATCAAAATGGTGATATTACCAAATGTTCTCTATAGGTTTAATGCAATGCCAATCAAAATCCCAACAGCATTTCTTGTAGAAATAGAGAAAGCAATCATGAAATTCATATGGAAAAACAAAAGACCCAGAATAGCAAAAACAATGCTAAGCAGGAAGTGTGAATCAGGCGGTATAGGTATACCAGACTTCAAACTATACTTCAGAGCAATAGTAACAAAAACAGCATGGTACTGGTACCAAAACAGGCGGGTGGACCAATGGTACAGAATAGAGGACACAGAAACCAATCCACAAAATTACAACTATCTTATATTTGATAAAGGGGCTAAAAGCATGCAATGGAGGAAGGATAGCATCTTCAACAAATGGTGTTGGGAAAACTGGAAATCCATATACAACAAAATGAAACTGAATCCCTTTCTCTCGCCATGCACAAAAGTTAACTCAAAGTGGATCAAGGAACTTGATATCAAATCAGAGACATGGCGTCTGATAGAAGAAAAAGTTGGCTATGATCTACATACTGTGGGGTCGGGCTCCAAATTCCTCAATAGGACACCCATAGCACAAGAGTTAATAACTAGAATTAACAAATGGGACTTACTCAAACTAAAAAGTTTTTTCTCAGCAAAAGAAACAATAAGAGAGGTAAATAGGGAGCCTACGTCCTGGGAACAAATCTTTACTCCTTACACTTCAGACAGAGCCCTAATATCCAGAATATACAAAGAACTAAAAAAATTAGACAATAAGATAACAAATAACCCAATCAACAAATGGGCTAAGGACCTGAACAGACATTTCTCAGAGGAGGACATACAATCAATCAACAATTACATGAAAAAATGCTCACCATCTTTAGCAGTCAGAGAAATGCAAATCAAAACCACCCTAAGATACCATCTCACTCCAGTAAGATTGGCAGCCGTTAGGAAGTCAAACAACAACAAGTGCTGGCGAGGATGTGGGGTAAAAGGTTCACTTGTACGTTGCTGGTGGGACTGCAAATTGGTGCGGCCAATTTGGAAAGCAGTATGGAGATTTCTCGGAAAGCTCGGAATGGAACCACCATTTGACCCAGCTATTCCCCTACTCGGTCTATTCCCTAAAGACCTAAAAAGAGCACACTATAGGGACACTGCTACATCCATGTTCATAGCAGCACAATTCACAATAGCAAGACTGTGGAACCAGCCTAGATGCCCTTCAATAGACGAATGGATAAAAAAAAATGTGGCATTTATACACAATGGAGTATTACTCTGCATTAAAAAATGACAAAATCCTAGAATTTGGAGGGAAATGGATGGCATTAGAGCAGATTATGCTAAGTGAAGCTAGCCAATCCCTTAAAAACAAATGCCAAATGTCTTCTTTGATATAAGGAGAGTAACAAAGAACAGAGTAGGGACGAAGAGCATGAGAAGAAGATTAACATTAAACAGGGATGAGAGGTGGGAGGGAAAGGGAGAGAGAAGGAAAATTGCATGTAAATGGAAGGAGACCCTCAGGGGTATATAAAATTACATACAAGAGAAAGTGAGGGGAAAGGGGGAAAAATATAAGGGGGAGAAATGAATTACAGTAGAGGGGGTAGAAAGAGAAGAGGGGAGGGGGGGAGGGGGGATAGTAGAGGATAGGAAAGTCAGCAGAATACAACAGACACTAGTATGGCAATATGTAAATCAATGGATGTGCAACTGATGTGATTCTGCAATCTGTATACGGGGTAAAAATGGGAGTTCATATCCCACTTGAATCAAAGTGTGAAATATGATATATCAAGAACTATGTAATGTTTTGAACAACCAACAATAAAAACTAATTAGAAAAAAAGAAATTATTTTATAGAGTCCAATGTATAACTAAAAATACTAATCAAAATAATAAAAAAAATCTTAAGAGTGTGTGATTTTTATGAAATTTTAATAATTTAAATTTAGATTATACAATTTAATAAGCATTCATCACAGAAAAAATATGCAAACAAGTTTTTTTTATTATTTCTTACATACAAACAAGATATTTTTAAAGATAGACAACTCATGAATTTGAAATGTTAGTGGCAACATTTATTTTTCACAAAAAAAGTGCAAAAAATAAAAGAGAAACATGCCTTCAACTTAGGGGGAACACATGAGTATAAAAAAATTCTTCTCTGGACCAAACTATCCTTTATGTAAAAAGGCAACATAAAAACATTTTAAGAGATGTAAGGACTCGGGGATTTTCTATTCCTCATTTTTTTTTTTCTATGATAAAACTTTGCAGAAAAGGGTCAGTTATCTGATTCTGAAGAAAGATGTATTTTGAGTAAACGTCTTTGAGTGATAGATCCAATAGTACTTAGATTTGTTACTTACTGTCGGGGGAACTGAGAAGGAGTTATGGGTTTGTTTGAACCCCCTCAAGTCGGGGCTGGGGGTTGCTTTTTGGAGAACTATCCATGAAATTCCGTGGATTGGATACCATTCAGATACTCTGCCCATTCGTTCAGACAGCCCTTGGTTCAAAGGCCACAGCCCAGAGGTAGAGGAGGTGGGTGTAATCTGCTGAGCCCCAACCAAGTTTCTTTGCCATCTTTTTCTAGTTTCCCTCAGGTTGTTCTTCACCCTGAATCTCACAGGTGTTCCTATCCATTTAAATAAAACCAATGGGCTCCATTTTGTTGTTAGATCCAGTCTCTGTCAGATCAGGATCATCCCACGTGCCCCTGCTTTTCACCTATTTCCATGTCTTGTCCTTATTTTGTAACTTTCTCATACCTTTGATATTTCTAATGTGACTCACTGTCCTAGTTTGGGAAAACTGAGTAAACATCTTATGATTCATGATAATATTGTCAAGATAATTATGAAATCAAAAATAAATTTGAAAACTATTAAAAGACAGAACTGCGGATAGTAATATTTTACGTAACATTTAAGCTATCCAAAGAAAATTTGCAAGATGTACAGTAGTTAGAAAATGAGGTTTAAATTTTTTAAATGATAACTCATCTTTTATAGCTTGTGCACATGTGTGTATACACATGCACCCATATCATAAGTATGTTTTAATTCTACAATTGGTAGAATAGCATCTGTTCTTGGATGCCTGGTGCAAGATATTCAGGAAATAGTGCTAATGTTTATTATTTTTTTTTTTTGAAGACTTTAATGACCCTTATTACTGTCATAGATTTTTGTCACAAAGTCTCTACCCTCTAGGTCCAGCCCCAGGGCCAGCAGGTCCACAGATTTACTGATTAATTTTATAATCTTTTAGTTGTGTTATTAAAATCAAGATAGAAAATAAGACTATAAGACTGTCATTTATTCTACTCATCTAGAGTTCATTCATTCATTTTTAACTACCTCTTAGGGAGACTATGTTGACTGGACAGTTTTTCTAGGTTACACATAGAGAAGCAAAGAACACTGGGAAATTATTGTAAATATATCCAGATACAAACTGTCTTATCTTTCTCCTTTTTTGTTGTTTTTTTTCTTAGTTGCTGATAGATCTTTATTTTATTTATTTATAAATGGTGTTGAGAATGGAAAACAGTGCCTCAGACATGCCAGGCAAGTGTGCTATGGCTGAGCTACAGTCCCAGCCCATGTGGTACCTTTTCTAAAAATGTGTCTGAGATATAATTATATAGGAATATGTATACAGATACGTAAAATTATTTTTTTCACATCTTCATACATGCATTTTGTACAATGACGAGGGTCTCCTGCCACCATTCATGCTATTCTCCTTCTCCCTCCCTTTCCCTCTACCTGTATTCCCTATTTAAAGTGTGAAGATGAGGAGACTATAGCATCCTATCTGATATGTGTCCTGTGCCTCCCCTTTCTCTCTTCTCCTTCCTTACCTTCAGAACTTGTCTTGAAATTGAAAAAGTTACCTCTTTCCTTTTTCTCTATGTTTAAATCTTTTCTTTTGCTCACCTTTGAAACTGCCCTCCTCTTGGGCAATAAGCCTTAGTGGATTAATAAGAGTTAAAGAAGACGTTCTCCAGAGAAAACTATTTTCAGTGATTTTAAATGATTATTTTTATTACACTACTAAAAATTTTTCCAAAGAACATAAATAAAGCAATTACTCCAAATTAATTTTAACACCACCACTATAAATAAGAAAGATAACACAAAGTGTCCTTTATTAGTTGGTTTAAGTAGAAAACTCCATTATCTTGACCTATGAGAAAGAGCATACAGAAGTCTTCAACATACAATACTGTATATTTTAATACTGCTGAGCCCCAACCAAGTTTCTTTATCAATAGTAAGTCTACTAGTAAAGCAATAAGAAACTTCCATCAAAACAAGAATTATAAAAAAAATCTACCATAAAAATAACTTCAAATTTGCTTAAACAAGTGCTCACCAATGCAATTCAAGAAGAAAATATATTCAATAAAATACTGAAACAATGGTGGAAATATATTTGCTATTTATTATTAGCAGATAATATGATTATTTTTCTGAGAAATCACATTTGAATTAATTGAAAAAATGTCATGTAAAGATAATTCAGTAAGTTTTCTAGTTAATAGTCAAATGTGCAAAATCAATAATCACACCAAATAGAGACAATTGTTATTAACTAGACCTAATAATAGAAAAATAGAATGCTGTCATAGAAACAGCAATTACCTTAAACCCAGGATTTGCTTATTCAGAAATGTAAAAACTGTATAATAAAATATTTGATACTTTGCTATGGACATAAAAGGAAGTCTTGAACAAATGAAAATACCATGGATACTATGTCTTATGGAAGTACTTCATATTTTCACTACATGATATAAAAATGAAGAATAGAGAATGAAGAGTTTTTTTTAAGACAAATGAGAAATATAAGACTTTTTTTTTTTAAAAAAATAATGTTTAAACTGAGACTTGAAAAACAAAAGTTCCTTATGATAAAGGAGTAGGAAAAAAACCCCACACACCCCCACACACAAACAAAAAACAAACTGAGGAGAAAGCTTACATAAGAGAAGCACTATGTGTTCAAGAAATAATAATTACTTGAGTAAGGATGAGACACAGAATAGATGGAAGGAAACCGTGAGAAAGAAGAACTTTGTTTTTGCCTTCATGGGGGAAAAAAAGCATGCAAATTACAAATGCCATAAAAATTCAAAATTGTTCAATTTTAGTTAATTCCTTAATATTAGTTAACTATTAAATAGTATACAATATATACTGAAACTATCTGAAAAGATGCAGTATAATGTCTGCATTGTAGAATGCTTCTTTTAAATAAATTATTTTGAATTTGGAACTTGTGTTCTTTTCATCTATAAAATGTTTATAATTTATTTTCCAAGAATTGATGTCAATGTTAAAATATATATGACTAAAGTTTTGTATATCTTTACTGTTTTCCAGTGGGGCATCCTAAAATATTTTTACAAGATAATATTCTGTATTCTTTCTCACTAACAAAAAGCTGAATTTAATGATAAAATAAATCATTCCAGAATTACACCTGAGAAAAAAGATCTTATTAGCTTGTTAAAATTCTATCAAGTATTAAGCTCTCGAAAAGTTAATTTAAAAGTATTTGCTCTGTATATGAATCAAAATTCATTTTGAAAGATCTACTTCCTCCACAGTTAGTAACATAATGAGAGATGGTTAAAATTTAAATGTTAGGTAAATAGCAAATCTCTTTAGCCAATAAATAATTCTTGAGTTATTGATATTTAATATTTCTATAAAATAAATTCTGTAGAAATTGCTTTATAGAGACAGTAATATAGTAAGTTGAAACTGAAATGCCTGAAAATAGAGCAAAGCAGATCTCAACAGTATTAAAAGATCTGACCTGAGAAAAGGAGATACTTATGAATCCATTACATATGTCCTCGAATTTGTTGAGGAAAATATTAAAATATTTTTAGATTTTATTGAGTTGATAAATAAGATATTTGTATTTCTCCCTGTTGAGTCAGAAAAAGCAAATGTCACATGAAAAAGTAAACACTGATAAAGCTTTATAATCAAATATGATGTGTACAGATATTTACAAAGATTTAATGTATTCCTTTTAAAAACTAAAATCCAATAATTTCACTTGAACCCTTTATCTGCTTGCATCCCCCTTGCTAAACATCATACATCTCATTGTTATTCTCACCCTTCTTTTCAACAACTTTATACGCTCTGTGGCTTCTTCTACAAGGGAATCCAAGTATATTTTAGCACATTTATGCTGCATTAGTGCAAATGGTAAATTCTAACAATGGTTTTACCTTTCATTATCATTTCAGTTGCTCCCAAAACTTGAGAAATACAAACATTTTAAATGATTTGGCCATATTTCCTACAATTATTTTTGCCCAGATGTGGATTCACTGACTACTAAGAACATATTGTTTCTCAAATTTGACTCTTAGTATCTCAGTGGATATAGCAGATCTATTCTTTCCTTTCCCATAATGTCCAATCCCAGGAAAAACAAAAGACTAGAAGCTCTAATCTACCTCCTTTGGAAAGTAGATTTTCAACAAATATTCTGATAATTTCATTTTAGATATGGACTATCTTTTTCTTCTTCATTAATGAGCTATATAACTCATGTGCTTAAAAATAAATTTTTGATTCCCAGTTTCCCCCTTGGAACATCTCATCTCATTTTAGAAATTCCAATTATTTCAGGGGATATTATGAAATTAAAAAATAAGCCCCAAATAGGGCTTTTGTACAACTGAATTGTCATTTTCTAGAGTTGTGTCATAGTAATTTTCCATGATTGTTTCTTTTTCTTTATACATGACAACAGGATTCATTTAGACATAATTATAAAAACATGGAGTATAATTTGTTCTAATTCAGTCCCCAGTATTTCTCTTTCCCCTCCCATCATCTTTTCCCGTATTCCCTTTCCTCTGTTCTATCAATCTTTCTGCTATTTACTTACAGTTTTTTAAGTATTTTTTTAGTTGTTGATAGACCTTTATTTTATATACTTATTTATATGTTGTGTTGAGAATCAAACCCAGGGCCTCACACATGCTAGGCAAGCTCTGTACCGCTGAGCTACAACTCCAGCCCCTACTTATAGTTTTTTTTTTAGTGTCTTTTGTATGTACATGAATGTATTTAATCTCATGATGTTAAGATTTACTGTGGTATAGCCATATATATATATATATATATATATATATATATATATACACACACACACACACACACACACACACACACAGGAAAGTTGGGTCAGATTCATTTCACTGTCTTTCCCTATCACATTTATTTCTCTTTGTCTACTCCACTAATTTTTCTTTTATTCTTTTAAATCACCACCCCTCCTTATTTTGGATTAGCTTCTACATGCCAGAGAAAACATTCACCCTTTGATATTTTGGGGACTGATTTATTTCATTTAGCAAGATAGTCTCCAGTTCTATCCTTTTACCAGTAAATGTCATAAAGTAATTTGTCTTTATGGCTGACTAATAATCCATTGTGTATATATAACACATTTTTCTTCCATTCATCTGTTGAATGGCACATAGGTTGGTCCAGAGTTTGGCAAGTGTGAATTGTGCTGCTATCAACATTGATGTAGCTGATTTAAAATCCTTTGGATATATACTAAGAAGTGGGCTACAAATTTTTGAAAACCACCACCTATGATATTTCCTGACATACATTAGAAGGTTAGTATTTGTTAACAAATAAATAAATTAAACATAAATATTTGGATGTTGGTTATGGAATCAAACTGATAAAGTGTAACAATTATTAAATTTGTTAAAATCTTTCACCTAAATATCAATTTTATTCATCCCATTAATTTTACTGTTTTTTTATTTTCTCCTGTTATTGTCTGTCTGTCTCTCTCTTTCTTCCCCTGCTGATAGCTGCTGTCTCTAAGCACCTATTTTATATTCATGGAAATGTGTAGAATTTATATAAATCCACTTTCCTTTTATAATCATATATACTTTACTAATTATAATGTCCAGGAATTAGATAACAAAAAGTTATTTGTTAAAACTTTAATAAATTTCCACAGTTTAGAGAGCAAACCTGCTTAACTTAATCATCAGAATACTCAAATTTAGCCCCAGTTTTTAAAATCACCAGCTAATGGTATTTTAAAATAAATCATATAAGCGCTGTGAACCTCAGTTTCTAAATCTCTAAAAGGGGAATAAAAATACCTATTTCAGTTCAATTATATGCAAATGAGGGTGTACATGCAATCTAATGAAACATGTCAAGTTACTCAAGACTTCTGAAACATAGGTGTTGTCCCTCGGCAATAGAATCATTTTGATTCCTAATGCTGAGCATATTATCCCACCTATCTTATCTTTCATTTTATCCCATTTCTACTAATACCATTACAATGATTCTTTGTTCCATACTTTGCAATTACAAAATTTTTTCCCCTAGTATATTTCTACCCTGTCACTTGCCAACTCTTAATCTTTTGGTAGCTCTGTGCACAATATAGGTTGGCTTAAGCAACCTCCAATCTCATCTGCTTCCCATGAAATGTCTTAACCATCTTTAAACACAACAGAACTCTACCAGGTTCGACACTTCTACTTTCTGATTTGTTTTGACTTTATGGTCATATCTATTGTATTTGTCTTCAAATAACAAATTAGAGCACAATGAAATAAAGAACATTTATTTGTATTCATTAAGAAGTCATGTGGAAGGCACAAAGATGGAAAAAGAGATAAAAGGGTGCTAATACATTTGTTTTTCCATTTATCAAGCAGCCACGTCTTTCCCACATCTCCCTAGCACACTTCAACCATAACTGCTCCAAGATTTCTGTTACCTCTCACTGGTTGGCCCTAGATGCAATGGATACTGACAGAGAAGTAACATTTTTCTCTTAGCTTCTATCTCTGCATTTCTATTGTTTATCCCTCTGCTTTACATTTAAGAAACACTTAATAAATGCTTGATGAGTTAATCATCACTAATGTAATCCTTTTAAATATTGATTATAGATGTTACCAGCACATGTGTTACTGATAACTTTTATATATGAGAGCCTAGATGCAAATATAAAATATTTCAACTACACAATTATTGCATTACAATTTAATGCTCCCAAGAGAAAGCTATGCAGCACATATTTTAAAAAGTTGATATTTAGAATGTGAATTTTAAAAAAAGAAATGAAGTAAATGTTGGAGAATAGTAATCTGCTTTATGAATGTCATAGTATTTGTTAAAATTCCACATAAGTATTTCAGTAGTAGAATGACAGTTCACCAAATGAATTAGAGCACCCTATAATTATCCTTAAGTAATGCAAACTAAGAACCCATATGACTAGTGATAGTGGCATATAATCATAGTGTCATCTCTCCATTTAGGGTACAGCATGCCATCAGAGGAGATGAGATGAATCCTAAATGGGAAGGCAATGCTGGATATTACAAACTTAACAGATTATGACATCAGGCTGATACCCAATCCATCTGTTAGCCATGCAGGACAGAGGACATATTGTTACGGTGATTAGGCCAGGTGGTACCTCATTTGATATCACAGCTGTGCTAAACTTCCACTCAGAAACCTAAAACCATGTGAAACATTCCTTGTTTGGGGTCACACTGAAAAGAAAGAGCAACAGCTGGGATATAATCTTAACAAGTTCCATACAGAGATACTTTAGTTGAAATTAAAAATAAAACCCTGTTGCAATATGTCGTGAGGAATGAAAATTTAAAGACTAGGTTCTGCTGTTTTTTTCCCACATTATTATATGGTATAATTTTTGGATTCCTCATCAATAGATTCAGTCATGCAAAGCAAAAGGCAGTTATGGCATATGTGAAGTCTATTATTCAACAAAATATTGAGATGATTCATATAAAAACATAATTTAGTTCCTGGGACATGGTATGCTCTTAATAAACATTAATGATTAATTTCATTATGCTTCAATGTTGTGAATTTTAAATTTGAGTTCCCCACTTCTCCCTTGTCTCATCATATTTACTTAATTTAGCTTTTCTACTTTTAGCTGTGTGCCACACAGCTATGTATGGATATAAATGCACATACAAAATCATGAAACTTCCAGTCAGATTTTTGCATTCTGGTTGAGAGGTAGAATGAGGCTGTCTTTGCTTTAGTAAGGTGGATCACAGATTAAAAACAGCTATAGCTCACTCAAAAGTTGCTTTTTTGGTAAAATTTTAATAGAGTTTCTCCTGCATGGGCATAAAGAAGTCCAGGTGGGTCTTGTGCATAAAGAAGAGAGTTTGGACAGGATTTTAGCATTCCCTCTTACCCTGGAAGAGAGCCTTTTGGAAGTCCCCTCCTATATTTCTTACTTGATGCTACTCATTATTGAAATAAATTGCCTTCCTGAAGAAAAAACAATTGTGGAAAACTAAAGCCAGTGGTAAATTTGTCACAAATGTATTCATTCACAGTGGAGGTCATGGGCATTAAAAGCAAACAGTTTGACTGATTTATTTATATGAATATACTAACTATGAAGGCATGCAATCAACTCTTCAACTTTAGGGCCATATCCTAGAAGGAACCTTGTCTGCAATTTCTACCATAACATCTTTATAAAACATTTTTATTAAAACACTAAATTATTTTAAAGATTAGAGAGAAAAGAACCAGATTCCTCACAAAACAATATGGCTAACCCTCTAGTTTATAAGAAGCCAATAGTTTCTTTGTCAATTTACAAGTAATCCTGACTATGCAAAGCATGTGATAAATTGAAATTCTGCTAAGACATTTTATAACTAGTGATAGAAACCAACAACATCAAACATCCTCATGTCCACTTGAGTTTTTTTTTTTTTTTTTGTATATAACTCTTTCATCTGTGGAACAGTTCTTATAAGATGATGAAACCAAATGAACTAAAATTAAGAGCTTTCAGTGAGTGGTGTGTGTATGCATGTGTGTGTGTATGTGTGAAAGAGACAGAATCTGAGGTCATTCCAAATAAAACACAAATTGAAGATTCAAGTGATATAAGTATAGAAGAAGTGAAGAAGTAAAGAAATCTGTAAAAGTGATGTTTCTTGGTGTTAGAGAAGAGACTCAAATCTGGAAAGAAGACATAAGCATATCTTTCGAGGTTATACTGAAGCATTGTGTAACAGGCATTTCAAGGACTATTTATTCCTTAGGAGACTATATCCTGGCTTGATGTTCCATTGATTATGAGCCAAATTTTGTGAAATTTTATGCTAACTTATAAATTTTGTCCAATAAAAATGCAAGTCATTTTATCTTCTATAAAAAACAATACTAATTTTGACTACTGTATTATTCTGTAGGATATTAACCAATTTTGTCTCTAACTTAGCAAACAATTATTTCAGCATCTTTTTTTTTTTTTTTTTTTTGGTACCAGTAATTGATCCAAGGGCACTTAAATACTGAGCCATACCCCCAAGCCCTTCTTCTTCATTTTTTTTTTAATTTTTTATTTTGAGAAGAAACCTTGCTAATTTGCTTATGGCCTGGCTAAGGTGCTGAGGATGGCTCTGAACTTGCGATCTTCCTTCATCAGCCTCCCAAACCACTGTGATTACAGGTGTGCACCAGGGTGTTTAGTACCTTTTTTTTTCTTTTTAAACAAATTACGTGTTTTAGTCAGCTTTTTCTTTACTATGACCAAAAGACCTGACAAGAACAATTTGAGGGAGAAAAGCTTATTTTGTCTCATGGTTTCAGAGGTCTCAGTCCATAGACAGCCAACTACATAGCTCTGGTGTGGAGGTCACACAGAACATCATAGCAGAGAGGTGTGGTGGAGAGAAGCAGCTCAGTAAATGATAGTCAAGAAGCAGAGAGAGGGAGTTCAACTCACCATTACAAAATATAAAACCTAAAGACCCACCCCCAGTGAACTAATTCCTCCAGCCATACCCTACCTGCCTATAGTTATTGCCCTGTTAATCCATATAATAGATTAATCCACTTAATAGTTTTCTCTTCTCATAATCAAATGATTTCAACTTTGATAATTCATGTATTATTTTATACATATACTTTTGGGAGATACCTTCTATCTAAATCATAACATTGTGCCTCGGCATCCCAAAACTCATGTCAATCTCCTAATGCAAATAATTTTAGTCAATCTTTCAAAGTTCCCATAGTTTCAAAATTTATAGCATTGCCCCAAAGTCCAAATCCAAAGTGCCTTGACATTCAAGGCAAACTCAAGGCAAACTCTCAGCAAGAGTTCCTCTAAAGATCAAAATCAAATTACATATAGCCCATATATAAAGACACGGAGTAAAATTTCCATTCTACAAGAGAAAAAAATTAGGGCATGAGAATAAATGATGGGACCCAAACAAGACCAAAATCCAGTTGGGCAAATAAGTATGGTAGTTCCACGGCCCCCATCTGGGGCACATGACATTGAAATGTTCTCTGCAAAGGTGTTCAGGTAGTTCTGCTGCTATAGCCTTGCTTGTAGTAGCCCACATGGCTTCTCTGTTGGCTAGTTTCTGCTTGAGTCATGCAGCTTTCTTTATCAGATATTTGACATTACTGACATCTCTTAATCTTGGGGATCCCTGCTGCAGCTTCAGTTTTCTTCTCACACACTGTCATGGGATGCCTATAGTGATATTGACCCTGCTTCAGGTTGTCTGTCCTTCCAGGCCTTCCTTTAAAATACTGGTGGAAGTCTCCACAATCTCCTAACTTTAGCATCCTGCATTCCTGAAAACACAGCCCAAAGTTCTGCCATCATCTTGAGTAATATCCAAGTCTCCTGTGACTATGACTGCAGTAGCCTCTGAGTACCTGAGCAGCTGAGTATGAAGAAAAGACTTCCAAAGCCTCCAGGTGCAAGCAGTATGCACCCATGGTTTCTTAGGTGGGTGGGGTCTTGCTCATTTCTGAGATACCCTCAAGCCATCTTTCTTATTGTCTCTGTGTAAAGTTCTTAGCATCTTTAGTGGTAGGAATGCTTTTAACAATCACAATTTTCTTGTTTGAATTGCACTTTTCTTGCCTATCTTCAAATTTTTCAAATATTTCTACTCTTCTTTCTGCTCCTGATTGTGAGAGTAAAGTTGGCTAATACATGCCAGAAATATTCATGCCATACCCTAAATTCTTCCCTGACTTGAACTTTTACTCCATCAGATAAATTAATCCATCACTTTTAAATTCGGCCTCACACAAAGTCCTAGGACAGGGCAAAATGTAGACAACTTCTTTACTAAAATGTCACAAAATGGCCTCTAGTCCAATTTCCAACAGAGACCTCTTTCTTCTCTGAAACCTCATGAGCCAGACTTTATAGTCTACAGTCTTACCTGCATTCTGGACTTCTGAGCTCCCACTAGAATCACCCATGGTCAGATTTGGCACAGCAACGACTTCAATCCTGGTGTAAATTTCTGCTTAATCATTTTTTTTTTCATAGCTCTGTCAAAAAGACCTAATAAGAACAACTTAGAGAAATAACAGTTTAATTTAGCTCATGGTTTCAGAGATCTCAGTCTATAGGAGTCTAACTCCATTGCTGTCGTCCCAAGGTAAGACAGAGCACTGTGTAATCTCTTTTTTTCAAATACATATTGAAATGGATTTGCCATTTTATGTTCCTTCATCGATGAGTTGAATGTCTTTGGCATGTGTTCATTTCTAGTTTTATGACAGTCATGTTTTACACTTTGTGAAAATTGTGCTTCCACATTAACAATATTCTTTGTGGAAAAAAAACCCAAAACTAATAAAAGGACACCTCTTCTCTTTATAGTACATGATTCTCTTGTTTTTAAACCTAATAACACAAATTTTCATACACTACAATATCAATGCTTTATTTTAAAATAATAAATTACTAATATTTTATTAAATGACACTAAAATACATTAAGGAGATGTCAAAATACATGACCCAGGAACATGCTTAACATTTAGGTTCCCCCTTCCTCCAAAATTTTGACAGTCTTTTTTAAATAAAGTTTACTTTAGTTCTCTGTTGGACTAGATAATAAAATAGTGTCCCCACAATTTGCATAATATGAATTTTGTAGGGAGAACTGTTAAGAGTGAACAGATCTTCACTGGCTGAAGGGAGTTTTAACATTTGTTTCCCAGGCCAGGAGAATAAAGAAGGTGTTGCTCACTGGCAAGGAGCTGAAGTAATGTTCTTATGAAATTTATAAAGTAACATTTCATAATTTGATTTGAATGTTAAATCCCATTGGAATATAGCATGTATCTTACTTTTCTATAAGTGATATTTTTTTAAAGAGAAGTTCTGAAATGTCATCTGCACTTTATAATTCAGAGGAATAGTTTTTAAAATCCAATTCCTATGGATTCTTCCTATCACAAAAAATTAAAAATCACATATTCTTAGCTACAAAAGATAATCAGCTTCAGTAACATCTTTAACCTGACTATAAGAATAATTAAAACCCTCAAAAATTGTCTTGCCCTGTAGGATTTTAACCAAACATAAAAACTAGTAACTCTTCTCTTTCTTGTCATGGAGCAAATTTTAAGTGAGAGAGAATTCTCAAGTGTGTTAGTCAGTTTTTTTCCCCCCTCTCTGACCAAACAAGAACAACTTAGAAGAAAAGAATTTTAATTTGGTTCATGGTTTCAGGTATTCTGTTCATGGTTGGTCAACTCCACCTTCTGGACCCAAGATGAGGTAGCATCATGACAGAAGGGAATGTTGGAGAAAAGCTATTTAGCTCATGCTGGGTTAGGAAGTAAAGAAAGACAACGAGGAGCCAAGGGACGATATATAATCTCCAAGGGCATTCCACCAGTTATTCTCCCTCAGTCATGACCCACCTGCTTACAGTTACCATCCAATACAGCAATTTTTTCAAATCATTAATCCATCAAATGAATTAGGCTATTTATTAGGTTACAGCTCTAGTACTCATTTTACGTATTGCATTAACACAGGCACATTTGGGAGACACCTCATATCCAAACCAGAACATTTGCCCATGGCCCCCATAAAGCTCCTGTGCATCTCACAATGAAAAATGCATTAATCCATCTCCAATGGTCCCTGTAGTCTTAACAGTTTCAGACTTTCCCAGAAGACCAAGTCCAAAGTCTTCTCTCTGAATTTTTTTTTTAAGGAGAGAGAGAGAGAGAGAGAGAGAGAGAGAGAGAGAGAGAGAGAGAGAGAGAGAGAGAGAGAGAGAGAGAGAGAGAATTTTTTAATATTTATTTTTTAGTTCTCGGCGGACACAACATCTTTGTTTGTATGTGGTGCTGAGGATCGAACCCGGGCCGCACGCATGCCAGGCGAGCACGCTACCACTTGAGCCATATCCCCGGCCTTCTCTCTGAATTTATCCAAACTCTTAGCTGTCAACCCCTATAAACATCAAAAGCTGATTTTATATATCAAATATCCAGTGGGACAAAGTAAATATTCCCATTTCTTAAGGGAGAAATAGAGGTATAGAAAGAAGGGATGGGACCATAGAAAGACCAAAATTCAGCTAGGAAAACATTAGGCTTCACAGGACATGTATAAAATATAGACAAATTCTTTGCTGGGATGTAAGCATTAGGCTTGGGCAGTTCTACTGTTATGACCTTGCCAGTTGCAACACTCAACCTAAACACTTAGGCTGGCTCTTTCTGCAACCAAGAGTTTCCTTGGTAAACATTCCCTGTTATTGGTATCACTTAATCCAGGAATCTCCACTGCAGCTTTAGCTTCCTTCTCACTACTTCTTGCATCATCCTCTTAGGGGTTGTCTACAGGGATTCTGACATTGCTACACTTTTTCTGGCCTCCCAGCCCTTCTTTAGAAATCTCACTTGAAGTCTCCATGTTCCCCTAACCTCACCATCCTGCATTTCTGAAGAATTACCCCTATGTGGGCAATTCAAAGATCTGCTAGTAACTCCAATAGTAACTGTTTCCCCTCAGACTATGACTGTACTGATATCTGAGTGCTTGGGTGGCTGAGCATGGTGAAACCAATTCTGAGGAAACAAGTTCCTGCCCACCCCATGAAGCAGGGTGACTCCAAGTTCTTTCAAATGAGATTTTACTTTTGTACCCTGAGCCTGCAATGGCTTCAAGGCATCTTTCCTTTTATCTCTGCACAAAGTACTTAGCTTTTCTTTGGGGGTAATAATCTTTTCAAAACCATAACTTCCTTGGCCCCAGTTTTATATGTGCTTTTCTGGGCAAACTGCAAAAGTTTCAAATGTTTTCTTTCTGCTTTTTGCTCCTGATTTTCACAGCAGACCGAGCTAAAAGCTGCAGAGCCCATGCCACTATCTGAGTGCTTCGATACCTTTGAGTTTCTCTACCAGATAAGCTAGTCCATCACCTTTTAATTCAGTCTCGCAGTAAGTATCAGGATGTGGGTAAAATGTAAACAAGTTCTTTGCCAGCATAACATGAATGACCTCCAGCCCAATTTCTAATTGAATTCTAGTTCCCTTCTGAAAACTCTAAGCATGGTCTTTGCTGCCTACATTCCTACTGGCATTTGTCTATTGAGCTTCAACCAGAATCATCCATTATACTCTGCTTACAATATTTTAAGACTTCTCCAGCCTATGTCTCCACTCTTTTCCAAACTCTTCCTGCAAAACACTTCCAAAGACTTTTCAACCATGTAGTCAGACATATTACAATAAAAATGCCACCTCTCAGTTCCAGTCTCTCTGTTAATTTTTTGTTGCTGTGTTCAAAATACTTTACAAGAATAACTTAGAGAAGAAAACATTTATTTTGGCTCACCATCTCAGGGGTTCAAGGTCAATTGATTCCATTGCTCTGTACCTGTGAGGTAGGAATATTGTAGAGAAAGGTGTAGAAACAGAACTGTTCAATTCATGGCCTCCAGAAAAGCAGAGAGAGGGAGAGGGAAGAGCCAATGGGAATAAGAAGTAACCCTTAATGGAATGCCCCAAGTGACCCATCTCCTCTAGCCATACTTCACTTGACTACAGGTACCACCCCAGTGCAGTAGTCCTTTCAGATTATTAATCCATTAAATACATGAATCCACTGATTAGGTCAAAGCTCTCATAACTTGATCATTATACCTCCTGTTCATACAGGAGCCATGAGGGACATCCCATATTAAAATGTAATAAGAAGTTAAGGAAATTAACTAAAGTCTTGATGGTGTCAACTCCCCACTACATGTGAAAATTGCTAAAAGAGACCTTCAGCACAGACAGAGGTCACAGTGCTATTGTCTGAGAGGCTTGGTGCAATAGGAGAGAAAGGAATTTGACCTTGAAAGTTGGTCATAATTTGAATGGAGACATGATAAAATATATTAAAGGTAAAAATGGAGAGCAAGGACATATTAGCAGGATATGTACCATTTTGTTTAAGGAAAGGAAGCAGAAAAATAGTAAAAAATAAATGTTACATAAACATTTGATAGAAACGATAAATATATTTTATCATTATGTGTTACTTCAAATAGTCAGTGATAACTCCCTAAAACATGTAATAAGAATGTTTCTGAGATTCGATTCAGGCTCAGAAGGAAAGAAAATTATGATTTCCAAGAGATAGATACTTGCCAGGAGCTGGATTCCAGGCTGAGAGCAGTGGCTAACAGAAGGACCGTACAGCCCACTTACATGCTTTGTTTGGTTCTGTGTATGGCCAACTGTTGGGTTCCCTCTACAAAAAATTGGTAAACAGAGTGGCTCTGAGAAAACCTCAAACTGGATTTCTCAATTCTATTAGTTCTATATGGGATAGTAGAATTTTCGTAAAACTCTTGAGTCAAATTTCATTTAGTCTTCTAAACTTACTATAAATTTTATTATTGAAATATATAGCAATTTTAATATTATTTAAAAGATCTCCTTTTTCATATAGACTTTCCAGGTTCTAAGGAATTTATTTTGGTGGGGGGTACCAGGGATTGAACTTAGAGGTATTCAACTACTGAGCCACATCTCCAGCCCTATTTCGTATTTTATTTAGAAATAGGGCCTCACTGAGTTGCTTATCACCTCGCATTTGCTGAGCCTGGCTTTGAAATCACAATCCTCCTGCCTATGCCTTCTGAGCCACTGGGATTACAGGTGTGCACCACTGCACCTGGCCTCTAAGGAGGATCTTTGATGTTAGAGAGAACACTGAAGTTACACTGAAACATCCTATGGTCTTTTTATTTGTAGAGACAAACATCTATGTCGAGAAATAATATCTTAAGAAACCAAACAGAAAATCATATATAGAAAAGTAATTTTAAAAATTCAACAAATATATAATGATCTTTAATAGCTAAATTCTGAGGTTCTGACTTTGATATAGGAATATTATATTATAGGAAAAAAATCTCCCTAAAATAATTTCACATATTTTCCTATTAATTGAATGATCCGGTAAACACACTGCCATGACCATTTCTTAGGAGGACTCTAAATGAGCATATTTACTTAATTAGTGTCTGAGTTTCATTGGTTATTATTAGCTTTGCTAACTATGTTGATCAGAGATCAATAAAATGTTGTGTTTTATTATAATTAATTTGAAGTATTCTAAAGACATTGGAAAGAAACCTTAACTTCCTACTTTTCCCACAGTAAAAAGTATATCACAAAAGGGAATAAAATTTAACAATACCTAAAAAAATTGAAATTTAATTTAGAACTTTAGATCTAAGTTTATTTTTAATAAATTTTTAATAACTTTTATAAATGTGTACTATGTATGGAAAACTTTGAGCTTGTTCAAAAATAAGTCTCTCTTGGGCTGGGATTGTAGCTCAGTGGTAGAGCATTTGCCTTGCACATGTGAGGCACTGGGTTCAATCCTCAGCACCACATAAAAATAAATAAATAAATAAACATAAATAAATAAAATAAAGGTATCGTGTCCATCTACAATTAAAAAATATATTTTAGAAAATCTAAACTCTCCAATTTTTCTTATAAACTAGACCTGATATAGATTTAGGCTTTTTAATTAATCCCTTAATTTATAATTAAGAAATACTAAAAATAAAAATCGATTTTAATAAAGAATATGAAATAAGAAATTCCCCTCTGCTACTGTAATGTCACTGTGGTAAGGATATACATAGCCCAATGAACATACACATGTTATGTACACATACTTCTATGTATTTCATCTTTAAAAAATAGGTGATGGTGTGCATATTTATCTGCAACTTGGTTTTTACAGTTTATAGTATATCAGACATATTTCAAGGCTAGTATTTTATATGGTTCTCATTAATTTTAATGACCACATGCTATTAATTTATTGATGTACTTTTATTTATTTAACCAGTCCTGAATGATAGACACTTGCCTTGTTTTACATTTTTTTGTTAAGATAGTCAGTGTTACAATGAACATTTTTCTATTTCTTTGCATAAAATAAGATTTTTTTTTTTTTTGTTATAGAAACTTGAATAGGAATTTATGGATTTAGCCATTGTAACCACATGGTCCTTAGTTAAAAGGCCTTTTTAACCAAAACTCCATGACTCTTATTTTTCACATCTTTGCCGAATTGGATATTATCAAAATTTTATAAATTTGCATGTCTGAAAAAAAATGTTTGAATTTGTCTCCTTCTAAAAACATATCCCAAAAGGGAATAAAATCTAAGAATACCTAAAAAATAGAAATTTAATTTAGATATTAAACTTTAGGTATAACTTTATTTTTGTTAAATAAATTTAAATGTTTTGATTCATACATATTGAGAATATTTGCTTATGTTCTTCTCATACTTATTTTTTTAACTTTTAAAAACTATGTCTTGGTGAAACAGCAGTATTAAACATTCAATAGTTGAACCTATGAACATTTTCCTTTATATATTTCTATCTTTTCCTATTACACCCCTTTTAAGAACTTCAAAACTCAAAAATATGTATTTTATGTTAGAAGTTATGAGTTTAATTTTATATAATTAGCTCGAATACATCCAAGGAAATTTTTCTCTGTCATTTGTATGGATTTCACAAATGGATAGTCATTTTCTCAGAAACAGGTGATCCCAGAAAGAAATGATTTTTGAAATGCCAACTTTCTTATTTTATAAATTCAAATAGACTTTGTCCCTCTATTATGCTGCAGTCTATCTGAAAGTCTGAATCTGCATCTATTCTGTTCATCAAGATTGAGGTGATTTTATGCTGTTTTTTTTTAAATAGATCTAATGAGACATTCTTAATTATTCTTCTAAAATCATCTTCATTATTCTTTTTTTAAAATCTCTTAGTATTATCATTATTTTGTATCCCAGATAGTTTTATCATCAGCATGTCAAATGTAGATGGTATTTTTTTAGAGTTTTGTTTAAGATTGCATTGACTTAGTATATTATTTGGATAATCTGACTTTTCTAAAATTGTGTCTTTGCTTCCAAAAGTTTTTCTTTTTTTATACAAATTTCATAGATTTCTTTATTTAGTCTTGTACATTTTTACTAGGTTAAGTTCTACGTATTTTATATTTTTTAAAATGTCATGTTTTATGACTTTTTGTTTATTAGATGTAATAAGAAACATCTATCTTGTTCACTAGTTTGTGAGACTACTTTTAATGTTTATTCTTATTAATTGGTCTTCTGTAATATACTATAAATGATTTTAAAATATTTTTTCATTATAAGTCATATGTGAGTTTTGATTCATACTTTGTTGTGTTTGTGTTTAATAACTTTTAAATTCATTATTAATATTGGTTTCATACTATCTCTGAAGCATGAGTTGGAAATTTTTGCTTTTTTCTCCATGTCAGTAATAAGTGTTAAATGCACTTGAGAACATTTTAGTATTTTCTTATTACAGTTTCATTTAATTTGAATTTTTTCAAATTTATACGTATTAAGTAACATATAATATAGCTTTAAATTTTTAATCAATTCCACCTTTTTCCTGCTTTATTAAAATCTACCTTATGTCTTTATTAATTCCTTCTTTCTATTTTGGTTAGGATAATTTAGTTACTGTTATTATAGCTTCTTGAGTAAAAAGCTTATTTTGACTTTTTAGTTTTTTTTTTTTTTCCAAACAATGCTTTCATGATCACACAGTTGCCTCTGAGAAATGTTCTGGTTGCAGTGATGGGATTTGATATGTCTTCTCACTGTTGGTCATTTCTAAATACAGTATAATTTACATTTCCATTTTGCTTTGATCTAAGAGTTATTTAGGTCATTAATTTTTGGTTTCCAAATATATTCAATTGTCTATGTACTTGATTTCTCTTTTTGTCAACATCTATTATATTCATATTGCTCCAAGAATGTAGCCTTTATGATTTAAAGGTTTTAAAATTTACTGAGAATTTTTTTCTTCCTGCAGTATGGTTAAATTTAGTTTTATAATTTGTGTTTGGAAAAAAAATCTGCATACTCCCTTAACTATGTGACATAAGCCAAGTTCATTATATATTTTGAATTCTCAGTACTCTTCTAACTTTCAACATAATTTTTCATTCTGCCCAGATGTTTTTTAGTGTCTTCTACAGTGATTTGTCAGTTCTTTCTAAAATTTATATTTTTATTCTGATTTTGACTACCTGTTTGCAAAAGTTTTGTGTATTTACAGTATTCTCATAGGGCTTTGCACTTAGTCTAGTCAAATATGTGAAATATACAGCCCTGGTCATATATCTATGGCTTTTGCTAAGCACTTAAATTCAAGGATGGGCAAAAATAGAGGATGTAAAGTATGCATACGGTTTGGTTTGATATCTAGTTCACCTGCTCTACTTGGCAATCAAACCCATTATCAAGAAACACAAAAGATAATAATTGAAGCCCCTGGCATTTACGGGATTTGTTTCATTTTGAATCATTACAGCAGATATGCCTACATCAGAAACTAGTTGCAGAATTGGGTGCTTATATAGTGAGAACAAAAATCATATGGTATTAGCTTTGAGTAAGTGTGATAGCGGTGAGTCTGTTATGGAAGAATAGAGAAATGGTGAGCTTTGTTGTGAGATGATAAAAGATCTAGTAAATCTATTACCCCTGGAAAGTTGAAAGTCAGAAAATGAACCTTATGAATTTGTAGTCTTGAACAAAGAGGTTTCATGGCAGAATATTGATAGCGTGAGCTAGCTGTTAGGAGCTGTATTTGGAAAAGTGTCTCAAAAAGAACTGTGGATACGATTTTGACATATGAAGTTGATTGGAGTCAATTTTTTTTTCCAAAAACTAAAATAAAATTTTGACAGAACTCTATTACCATTCTGGATTTAAAAGAGACTGTGACTGGTGAAGACTGAAAAAGACAACTGGCCCCCAACTTTGGCCAGGCAGAAAGCAAACTAAAAAAAAAAAAAACTTCTGTTGCCAGCGAGAATATATTCTCCCTTGTCCCTTTCAAGCCAGCTTAGGAAGAGTAATGATAAAGGATGTTGCACAGAGAACCCAGACGGCAGAGTGAGCCTAGGCCATAGTGGGAGGCGCTGGCAACATTTCCCAGCAAGACATTGAAATTGTTAAGCAGCAACTACCTTTATGTATTTTTCATTTTTCCTTCTTTTTTAAGTTGTTTCTTTTTAAATTTGTTAACCTGTTCTTTTTACAACATTGCATGCTGAATAGAAAGAGAGAACAGGATTCTTGTCTATTATAGTTCATGGTACTCAGGATAAACAGAGACAAATTCAGACTTGACTTAGATAATGAAGTTGTGGATTTTAAGCCAGCTGTAATAATTGTACAGACTAACTGGGGTATCTCAGGGAGAAGAGGATGTAATTTGTGAGAAATTGAATAATTTTGACAAAGAAGGTAAACCATGGTAGGGTGGATTCTTATTCCCACTTTTGGACACCATCCTTAGTTTAGATATATGAATTCATACTCTTTGCTATTTACTTTCCTTTTTTTTTTTTCCCCATACTTGGGAGTGAACCCAGAGCCACAGTTTTGCACATGCTAGGCAAATGCTCTACCACTGAATTACACACCAGCCCTGTGTAATTGGGATATGCATAGATTTTTTTTTTAAACCCACTTCTTGATTCTCTGTCTTCTTAGAGAATTCTCTAGGAATTGAATGTATTCAACAGAACCTATGTTATGTTATTTAACTTTGTCTTTGTCTTATATATGGAATTTTATTTAATATTTTATAGAATGTTATCTTGCTGTAAGCAGAAGTTTTTGTTTGTTCTTTGCTGCTTGGTTTTTGTATGTTAGATTATAATCCTATATTATTATTCCTCTAGGTATGTGAAAAGTTGTCTTATTTTTTATAGCAAAATTAGTATAAATTAATATAAAAATTAGCATACATTAGTATAAACCAGAAATTATAACTTCTCCCTAAAATCTATGCCATTAAATTTAATTATGAAGCATTAGTTTATTTGACTTGTTTTGCCATATATATGTATGCATGCATTTGTGTATTAATGGAATCTAAATTTGTTTTTGCAGTAAGGCGTTTCTGTGTGTGCTTAACTTTCTGCAATTTAAAATTGGAGCATACCTTTATTTAGGCTAAACTATAATTGGCTCAATAGACATTTCTATGTTTAAAATTATTTTACCCCAAAACTTTGGATATGCAATTATTTTCTAAAATCTAATCTTGCCAGTTATATATGAGATAAGAACCAGATACGTATCATTCTAGGATTGTTTTCTTATATAAAGTTTGAAGATTTTTCTTGTACTCTTGGAGTACAGAAATTTTATCATAATGTATCTGATAATGTATATTTAAATATCTTCTGATTTTACCTAATATTACTTAACAATTTCATTCTTAAATTTTATACATTGTTTAATTTTAAAATATTTTACATATGAATTCAAGAATAATCATGTCCTTCAATTTTTATACTATATTTTTATTTTATTCTTTCTATAGTTCCTATTAAACAAATTCTGGAACTTTTAGAATGGGATCCATTGGTCTTAATTTTATCCCATAATTTCCAACATTTAAACATTTTTTAGGAGAGATTGGCTTTGTTTTATATTCTAGATTTTTTACTTAAGGCTCAGCCATGTCCATTCTGTTCCTTAACTTGATTCATATATAAATACATAACCAGTAATAGCAAAATCTTGAGCAGAAGAGGTACAATGTTTGTATCATTCCATGCAAATCAATTTTTTCTTATCATTTGGTAATTGAAGGGTGATATCGTCTCTTTTTATTTCCATTTCCATTTACAACAACTTGTCATATTGTATGTATACCACTGCATTTGATATTGTTACTCATTCTGCATATTTTTCTTTTTTGACTTTCAATCCCATGTACATTTTACTTTCATTTACTCTTCTCTTTTTAAGTGTGAAATGACTGAAAGCACAATTTTTGAAGCTAAATTTCCTGGTGCAAATCTATGTTGATTTAGTTTGTGATTGTAACTTTGAGGGATAGATCCTGAAGTCCACTTGCTCAGCTTGAATCCCTCCAGTTCTGAGGTGGAAAGATTACTTCATCTCTCTGCCACATTTTCATTCTTTAAAACAAAGATGATTACTGACTCTTTAGAGGGTTGCCTTGAGGATTAAATAAACACACACACACACACATACACAAACACACACAATTTCTTGACATAACTAGGTTACAATAAATACTATTTATTTATATTCTGTTTTTTAAATGTAGTGTTGAACATGAAAATATAAAAAGGAAATTATAATTTAATATTACAAATATGTAAGAAGAAATTTTCAAAATATTTGAATAGTTTTGTTAAATGTATACTCCATGGAATAGATCCATAGTTTCGTGCTATTTTTCTCTCTGTAGATGTAGGAAATTTGACAGTGAAATGTAGAAAAAGCAATTGAGCTCACATGGATAATGTATATTCATTTCTGCTTTAGACCTCATCTCTCTGCAATGATTTAATTTTCAGACATGTTAATTGAAGATGATTATTAAGTGATGAACAGTAATAAAGTAAAATAACAAAAGGGGATTAACCAGCATTGTTCCTAGAAGGGCAATAATCTGAAGAGAAAATATAAGTGGGAAAGTGTAGTTTTTTCTAATGGAAATTTTAAGAATATTGAATCCTCTCTCTGAAGATGATGATCCCAAGACAAACAACAAAGAAGGCCACTTTGTTAATTCATTGTGAAGACTGATGATCAAAAGAAAAACCGAAAAATATAAAGATTTTTTTTTAATTCTAAGAGATCTTAAAGATTGATAATAGTTATTGCATCACGAAAATCTACTTTCTTTAGGGCATGAGTCTTTTATTATATATAAATATAATATAAAAAGGGCAAAATCCACCTCTGTCACTTTCTTTGTTATAGTTTTCTTGCCATAGAAGTACTTACTTGTGTAGTGATATTTATTTAAAAGTGAATTCTCAAAGACTTTTAGAATAATCACAACGAGAAAAGTGCCGAATGATTTTATGAGGCAATAATCCAGTTCTCTTATTGCAAAACTCTAACCAGCCTTCAGCCTTATAGTTTATCCACCCGGGAACCAGATTATTGCCTCATAAAACAGCTCGGTGCTCCTATTATGGCTTAAATATAATTGTGTTTAAAGACCTTGTTGATTCCATTTAGCAAAATTAGTTTTTATCCTATTTCATCATAACAGTGGCTTCTAATAACCTTGATGATACTTTGAAGTGTGCCCAATTATATTTCTCAGAACAGAAAACAATAGTTTTTATTTTAAGGAAAATTTTCATTGGAAAAAAGTTTCTAGTATTTCTTAGTTTAATGCTATAATCCATCTTCTCTTTTTTTTTGACACAATTTGTTTAAACTTAGTAAAAAAGTTAATTATTTCTTTATATTGACTTGTACTGTGAAAATAAAAGTCAATTTTTCTCTCTTACACATTCATTAAACTTAAAGAAATTTCAGCAATGATAAGTTGGGTTTTGTTGATATGCATGTAATGTCATACATTCTAATGTTGTATAATTATTTTGGATCTGAATCCAAATTTATCATTTTTAAGATCTGTGAGTGTAGCCAAATTAATGTACTAAGCCTTATTTTCTTCATTTATTAAAATGGTAATATCATAACAAAATTGTGTTATAGGAAGTTTAGTGAGAATTAAGTGACCTTAATGTTCATCTAGTAATTTTTCTGTTCTCTCCTATTTTACATGCAAAAATGTACATAATGTAGACTTCCTAAAAGAAAAATCATTGATAAAAGAAATACAGAAGATATCTGATCAAAATATTTTTGTAACAATTAAGGATCATGGGCTACACAACATGTATATGATGATGATGATGATGATGATGATGATGGTGATGATGATAATAAATACATAGTAGGATAAGCTTCAACATTCTAACAAGGGATAATTTGAGACAGTTGAAAATCACAGCAGAGTATGGAGATGATTTGATGTTATCCAATATTTCCCAGTCAATTTTTTGAAAACCTAATAGGTGATACCCAGAAAATTCAGTTGTGTGTCATATTGTCATTAATTCCAGAGCATTATTTTATGTGTGATGATTACTTCACAATGTAACAAAAGACTTGGTTTTAGGAATGACCATTTATGTCAGCTTTCTCTCCTGTGAAGTATGAAATATTTCTGGGCACTAGTTCAATGATTGCCAATTCTCTTTTTCAGTTGACAATTACATCATACCTGTAACTCATGTGATTTCACGTTTCTTTTATTCTCAACAATGCATTTTCCTTAAGTCATATTTATGAAAGAGTAATCCTCTATATTCTGTCCTTTTCACAAGAGCCTATGTATCACTTAGGAACTCATCTTATTTCTTTTCAAGTGAACATTGTAAATTATGTTAACTTATATTCAAACACTCAGAATGAAGTAAAAATATAATTCTGTTAAGTACAAGAACTGTTAACTATTAAGTCAACTTAAATACTGAAGGTTTGTTGGAGAGTCCAGAGTTTTGTATGATCTACTGAATTTTGTATAATTCACAAATACTTTTTAATATTCCTAGTATGAAGTATGTGTTGAGAATATACAATGGCTGGTTATTCTTGTTATCTTCACTAATGTGGATTTTAAATCACAGTGATTCTTTTCACTAATTGTCTACTCAGTTTAATATTTCCTTCTAAACTATAAAAGGAAGAGAATACTTCTGGAGATACTTTAAAGGGGAGATATTATGATATTATATTACTCTATGGAAAGTTGGGAAAGGAGAAAGATTAGTGGTTGTTACTAACAACAATGAAGTAAAGAGAGAAAATAGATTGGCTTACTCCCATGTAAACACATGAAAACTTCTCTAATCAGCTTTTCATTCATTATTTTAAAAAATCATTTGGATTATAAGCAAAAAAGAACCAGTTAAATGTGCCTACTTCATTATATTACACATTCTCCTTATGACATAGCACTACTAAGACTTTGAACTTTTATGTGTTAATATTTTCCTGATCCCTTGAAAAATGACATCAGTGAAATTCACAGAACTGTTTGCCATCTACCTCATAGGGGTGCTGTGAAAATGTCCATTAACATTTATAGAGTGCTTTGAGTTCCTCAAAAGAAATACATTACCTAAGAACAAAATAAATACTTTAAAAGCAGCATTTGAATAATTTAAGTATAAATTAATCAAACACATGTGCATCCAATTTATGTAAATACAAGGAGGGAATTAAGCAATAAAGTTCTTGGCCAAACATGGCTTTAGGTTTTATGAATTGGAAATACTTTCAGCATGGTTTGATGTATTTCATAAACCTAATATAAATATGTTTGCCAATCCTTGATACCACAAATATATATTTCTTTATGAGTATTCAAAAGAACTATTCAAGAACTATTCATATTTCTAATAATGAGCCCACAAATTCTCAAGGTAACTCATAATGTTAAAGAGATATTTATTTCAAATCAAAGGAAATTATTGGTTTGTTTTCATTAAATACTGATTGCAAAGATAATCCTTATTTTCTATCCATTCAACTGATATTTGATTACAGATAATTTTAGACTTTATTACACCCATTAGACATGTAACAAATATTTATTTAAAATGTTTGGAGTATGAAACGCTGAAATAAAAAATTATAGCTTGGCTCAAGTATCAATGGAGTCAATAGCTAGTCTTGGAATATCAAACAACGTTGAATGAGCCTCAGAAAGCTCAGAATATAGATGAAAATGGTGATTACAAAGTCTTGGCAGAATCCATCATTAGTGAGCCTTATGTAGAGATCTCATTTGTGTTACCAGACCGTCAGAGCTTTTCTGTGGAAATTGTTTTTTCTTGCCAAAATTAACAAGAGTAAAACTCGACTGAAGATAAAAGATAAGTTGTGTTGTAGTCTTTATTTTTTTCTTTTAACACCACTCAAGATTATTTGATTATATTTGAGAAATTGAAGTCATGAAAATTAATTGCTGTTCTGAATTCACAAAGGCCCGTTTGATTCCAAATAGTGTATGTCATTTTGGCTATGGCAGTATTTCAGAGTGTTTTATTCCTAAGGGCATTAAATTGTCAAATCTGGTAACTTTTGTTTGAAAGCATTCACATAGATAGTCATAATTACTAATGATCATAGTTGAAGATGAAGGCAGAAAGTAAAGCACAAAACAAAATAAAGATAAAAAGAATAACATTGAGTATCACCCATGCCAACTGCATGGTGAAGGCATTACTACTATTCACAATAGGTGAAAACAGTGTCTTAGAGTCTGAGTAAATTGCCTGAGATTACACAGTAATGAGACAGAATTCAAACCCAGGTCTGTGTGGCTCCAAACCTAATGCTGTTTCCCTTATATTCTACTTCCTACCAGGATGATCCAGCTTGATGCCCTTTCACAGTAGTTCCCACAGATGCAGAGTCTCCTGGAAGTTATTACATTGATAGTAGCTGAAGAAATTGTGGAGGGGAGGTGTTCTGCATATTTTTTTTCAGCATACAGAACTTACTTCCATATGTTTGCTGATTAGCCTGTTGAAAACTGGGAGTGATTTAATTTCAGCTTCACAGGGATAGATAAGTTTGGCCCAAATTATATTTAGTTTTTCCAGATTTAAGTGGATGCTCAATCTTTGTGTTAGACCTGCTTGTTTCTTTGGAATATATTAGAAAAGGTAAAAGGAAATGAAAAAGGAAATAATAATAAACCCACAAAATATTTACATCAATGTCATGAACATAGAGAACAAATAAAAATGAACTAGTTCTTGAGATGTAAAAATAAAATAGCCAAATGCAGACCATATGTGTATGTTAATCCTACTCTACCTTTAAGATGGAATGAAAGGTGAAGTCTTCATTGATTCACCACCAGGCTAATCTTTAATTAGGTGGAGGTTTTCAGTACAGTAAAGAAACACACATAAAACTGGATTGGCTAAATCCACTTGGAAATCATGTTCACATAAATTTCAGGAGTCCTTCTTTTTCTATGGGTTTGCTTTCCAAGATTTCAGTTACATGCACCAATCAGCCCAAAAAAGATTATATGGAAAATTCCAGAAATAAACATATAAAATTTTTGTTGTCTAAACTAGTATGATGAAATGTGTGCACACCTAGGATGTGAATTTTCCCTTTGTTTAGTGTTTCCATGCTATATATGCTACCCACTCATTATTTACTTAATAGTCATCTCAGTTTTCAGATCTAGTGTCTCAGTATCAGAATGCTGTGTTCTGATACTTAAGCAGTAGGCTAACACTATGTCATAATGCTTACATCATTCACTTCACTTTGTCTTATCACACAGGCATAAAACCATTTCACACCTTCATAACAAGAAGAGCAAATATTGTACAATTAGATATTTTAAGAAATATTACATTCCCACAGCTTTTACCAAGTACATTGTTATAATTTTCTATTTTATTATTGTTATGGTTGTTAATCTCCTACTGTGCTGAATTTATATGTTAGACTTTACTATAGGTATGCCTGCATAGGGAAAAGACATAGTATTATACAGATTTGTTACCATCTATGGTTCCAGGCATCCGGTGGTAGTCTTGAGCTGTATCCCTCATGAATAAGAGGGAGCTACTATGTTCTTGTTTATTCACTTCACTGCATTTTCTCTTGTATTCTTTTTTTTTTTTAAAGAAAGAGTGAGAGAGAGTGAGAGATTGGGAGAGAGAGAGAGAATTTTAATATTTATTTTTTAGTATTTGGCGGACACAACATCTTTGTCTGTATGTGATGCTGAGGATCAAACCCGGGCCGCACACATGCCAGGCGAGCGCGCTACCGCTTGAGTCACATCCCCAGCCCCTTCTCTTGTATTCTTGTAGAAAAGATCTAAGAAGGCATTAATTGATTAATATAGTAGCTTTCCATATATTGCATTTTATTCCCACATAGTGCATTTTATTACTTATAATGATAAATGCTTTATAATGCTTATTGCATTTAATCTTTCAATAATCCAGTGAAATAAATCCTTATTTTATTAGAATATATTTTCTAGCCAATAGGCTCTTGAGTTAATGGGTCTGAGGATAATTAGCTGAAGAGCCCCAGATCCTGGATGTCAGTCCTTGAAACTTTAGTTCCCAAGTTGTACTCTTGGCATCTATACTAACCCTAATTTAAATAAAATTTCTAACATCTTATTTAATTTAATTGAAAAAGGTAGTCTTCTTACCAATCCAAATATGAATTAAAAATAAAGGCCAATAAAACTTCCAGCAAGTGTCTCTTAGGACTTACAAAATAATAAATAGAAGGATAAAATTCAAGGACTCATATATGATGATCTTCTGTGTTATGATTGTATGATGAAATTATTCCTAATTTACAGATGAGAAAACTGGGCTCAGAAAAGTTCACACCCATCAGTAATTTGGGGCTTCAACAACATTAATTGATTAATATAGTAACTTTAATTTTTATTTTTTTACTAACAATGCTGGATTTTTTTGTTATGCTACTTATTTTGACGGTAAGAAAGTGTTAGATGTCATCTACATCTTCCTTTTGTCTTTTTAAGAAAGCAGGAAATTAATTCTCAGCTGCTAATTTGAAGAGACACATAAGAAAGTTGAAAGTTTCTCTTGAAACTTAAAGTCTTTCATATTATAAAACTATAACAATATATGTTTCATGCATTCTCATTATTTTCAATTCACTCTCATTGCTCTGGTATTTTCATGTCAGTTTCTATCTATAAGCTTTCATTGACTAAATAGATGAACATGTAATTAAATATGTATGTTCAATTTAGAGTTTTTTTGTGTGCTAGAAAGTATAGATATAGAAAAGAAAACATTTAAAAATTATCCCCAGGTAGTCTTCAGGTAAGTATGGGGATTTGAGAAGTTATTATATGAAATGGTAATATCATTTTATATTCCATATAAAAGTGTAAGTCCAAGGATGATTTGAAGAGCAGTATATTAAACAGTTTTCTAGGCAAAAGTGAAGGTTAACAAGCAAAAAATATTGAGATAGAAAAATTAGGTGGTGGAAAGTTTATGATATAAGACTTTGAAATAGTAATTTATAACATAATGGACAAAACTTATTAGGAAAATTGCAGTTAAATGAATAGCCATCAAAGAAATAAAAAACAATGTGTATTGTTATTCATATGCAAGGTGTATGAGAAACTTTGTTTTGTTAAAGAGACATTTTACTACCTAAGAAATTGAAGAGCAGGAGGAATCACTCACTTATTCATTCACCTGACAGAAGTTTAGTGTGCCTTGCCAGGAAATGTGCTAGATGCTGAAGATACAACAGTGAACAAAACATCTGAAATTCTTGATTCTTTTGAAGGAAGAGCTATCCTAAAGCCTGAAGTACCTAAGAGACGGGGAAGTGCTATCAAAACATAGTGGTTGGATCCTTTCTTACTTCTTCCTGGGTCCCTAAGAATAAAATCAATCCTCAATTCTTAAATCTATTCTTCTAAATTCAATTCTTCTCCTCTTAATAGTGCTGCATCCTTAATACAGGAGTTTATATTGTCCTCCAGAAAAATACTAACAAAGAATCTAACCTAAAGTAAAATAAAAATTAGAAGACAACTTTCAAAATTAATTCAGCATGAAAATACAGTTCTCTTGTTTTTTTTCTATTTTAAAGCACTGGGACTTCGTGAAATGTGAGGATTTGTGAACTTGCTAGTTAGGTAACTGGCCAGGCACAGTGGCACATGTTCATAATCCCATTGACTTGGGAGGCTGAGGCAAAAGGACAATAAGGCAAGCAACTCAGTGAGACCCTGTCTCTAAATGAAATAAAAAATAGGGCTGGGGATGTGGCTCAGTGGTCAAGTGTCCCTTAGTTCAATCCCCGGTAGCAAAAAAAAAAAAAAAAAAAAAAAAAAAGAAAGAAAGAAAAAAAAATCCCCAAACTATGGCATATACCACATTTGGTGAAGTTACTTTCCTTTCCTTCTTTCCTGCCTTCCTTCTTTCCTCGTTCGCTCTCTCCCTCCCTCCCTCCTTCCTCTCTCTCTTTTTTAGATTTATAAACAACTGCAGGTTTATTAATACCACCTACTGTCATCAGACTACATCCATAATACCTGACCTGAACCCTGTAAATCAGAACAAATGGTCATTCTGGAAGGAAAATAAAACTACTGAATCGTTGTTTTAAAACTTGTAATTATTTATAAACCATAAATTCTTATAATTTTCTCATATTTGAAGATAATTTTTTAAAAAAAAAGTATAAGAGGTAATCTCTGCAGTTTTCTTGGTTTTTCTATTTTAAGGCACTGGGACTTTGTGAAATGTGAGGTATTGTGAACTTGCTTTGGATGTAGCTTTTTGAAAAGGCCAAGGAGAAATTCTAAACTCCTTTTTGTGATATATTCTTGTTCCCATCAGTGACCTCTTCATTGAGGAGAGAGGGAGGAAGGAAGAAAGAAAATGAGGTTTTCTCTGATGACAAGTCAATTTAAGAGAACTCTCTGATCAATGAGTGCGCTTGGCGAAGGCAAGAGGTTTCTGGTTTCTTTTAAGAGAAAAACATGCCAACACATCCTTGATGGCTTGTAGCCTTTGGAAATGGGGATACGTGTTCTCAATAAGACATGAGACAGTTAAGTTTGATTTTGCATAAGGACCTCATTTGCAGAGTATAAAAATACCCTTAGCTAAGTTAATCACCAGGAGAGAGGAAGTGAGACTCAAGTTGTATTTGAAAAATTTCATTAGAAAAAGACATTCTAGTGAACACTGTCTTACTAGACAATGTTGACTTCAGTTAAAGGCTAAGCATTTTAAAAAATATGAGTGACATTGTTGATTTATTTACTGGATTTATGGGGCAACTAATGTTGGAACTATACTAAAACTGTGGCCTCTCCTGAGTTTGGAAACCACAACATAAATGATATTTGAGTACTGATTGCTTATAAGATACAAAACATTAAGAAAAAGAAATATAGCCAGGTGTAGTGGCACAAGCCTATAATAATGGCTTGGGAGCTAAGGCAGAAGGATGGTAAGTTTAAAGACAGCCTCAGCAACTTAGCTAGGCTTTAAGCATCTTAGCAAGACTCTGTCTCAAAATAATAAATAAATAAATAAATAAATAAATAGGGCTGGGGATGTGGCTAAGTGGTTAAGTACTTCTGAGATCTATCAATAATACCAAAAAAAGAGAAATATATTTTTAAAAATTTTATTTCACCTAGGAAGCCAATTTTCCTATTAGATTCACTATAGTGATGTTTGTGCAAACACATCAACTAATGTTATGCCTCTATCAGGACAACTACTTATGAAGCTGAAATTATTTACTCTGAGAAATCTGACTACATTAATGATTTCCAACATCCCTTATCTAGCATGAAATGAGCTCATAGTTTCCTTTGTTCACAGTGTTTTACAAGCAGCTAAATGAATAACAGTAAAAATTTGCTTTAATATAGTACTTCTCATCAAAGTATTTTAAAGTGCTTTTGCAAAGAATTAAACTGTACAGGGTTCAGTAATGCATATGCTGTGTTGTTATTCACATTGTAGAGTGAAGATATAAAAGCTTAAGTGGCTCTTCCCAGATCTATGGAAAAATCAGTCAAAGATTCATGAATTAATTGTAGGAATCCTGGCTCCTAGTTCATTGATCCAAAGCTGGTCCTCATATTTATTAGATAGACATATTTGTCTTTAAGGGCTAACCAGAGGCATGCATTTCTTACAGCTCTATCTCATCTTCATAATGAATAATAAAAAAGAATTGCCATGGTGGGGCAAGGTTGAACTGACTGATTTGTAATCAGTTTGACTATGTTTTCAACTCTATTATAGTTGAAAAATAAGAACTTTTGTGTTCCTGTCACCTTTTATAAGTTTTTTTTTTTAAATAATCTGCTTTCTTTAGAAAAGAATTGGCCTGTCAGTGAATGAAGGGGCAGCCATTTCTTTTCATTTAAAAGCTTAAAATTAGATTTAAAAATATTTTTAAAAATACATAAACAAACAATAAATTTATCTGCTGCTGCTGAAAGTGTGTGTGTGGGACAACTATAATTTCTTTTTTGTTTGCTTGTTTGTTGTTGTTGTTGTTGTTGTTTTTTTGCTCCTATTTCATTTATCAGTAGAATTAAGGGCTCAACAGTGAAAACTTCCCTTAAAAGGAAATAATGACAAAAGGGATTCCCCAGTAGGATATTAGACAGACAGACAGACAGACAGACAGACACACACACACACACACACACACACACCAACCATATATAAATAGAAAATGTTTCTCATAGGCTTCCTTACATGGAAACAGCTTTTTGGATCATTGTCATGAACTCATATGTTTTAACTGTTTTATTATGTTTATGAGATTAATACATTGTTTTATATAATATATTTGATTAAATATAGAAAATTTACTTTTAAAAATGCAAGACAAAGTTCTGGGAGCAACTGGATATAAAATCTAAATAGTGTCTTATGGTGTGTTAAACGTGTGTTTAGCATGTAGCTTGTTGGTGTCAATGTTGAATGCTCAACTGGCCAGGTGGCTTTTTAAAATTTTTGACATCTTTTTGGAGACATCTAAAATGAATGTCCCATAGTGCCTGAGGGGAGTGTGAAGTGTATGTCATTAGGAATATTTTTTCCTCCTATTTCTTTGCAGAATACTCATATGCCTAGAATGAACCAGGGTCTCATAAGCAGGCTGTCCTAAACAGCAGGTCAACTTTTTGGTGAGCCACTTACACTTCCTAAACAATGGAACATTTGGTATAAATATCTGGATTCCATAAAACTTTTCCAAAGTCATTAATTTAGAATATGTTATACTTTCCTATCACAGCATTCTGTAATTTAATCTGTGATTTCTATTTGCCTGTTATATGAGCTATGGCAGGAGAATATAAAAATAAATAGCACATAGTCCCTGCCTCCAGAGAACATAAAGCTTGGGCATGTAGGATACCAGGTGGAAAGTTACTGCTGAACAAGTTGGAACTTCAGTCACATCCAGTAGAGAGAGTCCAGGAAAACATACTAAAGAAGATATCATGAGGCAAATACGTAATGTTGTACAATGCAGACTGAAATAATACAAACAAAGGCATAAATAAGACATTTAAATGAGCAAAGATATGTAACTAAAATTTACTAAGACCTGTTTAAAATTGTCTCATTCATCCCAAAATATTTCAGTGCCTATCGCATGTCAGATTCTATTCTAGGATATTAGAGAAAAATGGCAGGCATGTCACCATCCTTAGAGAGTTTGTGGTTTTCAGGATCTTGGGAGGTGGATATTATAAAAGTTCATCTGTAATTCTAATGGTGATGTAGAGAGTGTTGTGAGTGTATATGACAATAACATTTAAACTAGTGTGGAGAATTACAGAAGGCTTCATTAGAAATTGCCACTTTTAGACTGAGACAAAAAAGATAAAAATCAGGTTGAAGGTATGAAGATTAGAAGGAGCACTATAGTTTGTAGGAATAGAAAGAAGACCAAAGGGACAAGGATGCCATTAACCTGGAGGAGAAGAGAAGGTAAAGAGGCTGGTGAAGTAGATAAGGAGCCAGAGCACATGATGACGTGATGTGCTCTTTAGTCTACACAAAGGACAGTGGGGAGCAAGTGAAAGGTTTTTAGAGGAGATTTATCAGATTCCATTTTTTGAGAAGACTGATCTAGCTGCTATTTGAGAATGAACTAGAGGTGACCAAGAATGTATGTTGGAGGACACGTAAGAGACTATTTCAGAAGTAAAGAAAGACAGTGCTCACTTGGATTAGAATCCTTGCAATATGGTCTCTGGAATAGTATCTTTCCCTCATATTTTCAGTATAAGTTTTTAAAATAAAGTAAAACATACCTGCTTAGTACTAATTGCAGTGTTCTAAAGATATCTAGACAGTAAGTACAGATACTTGCCAAATGCATAGCCAGGTGTATCAACAGTAGAGTGGTTCGCAGTGTTCTGTGTTTTTATAATGGTCCAGGTGGTGCCTAATGATCTCATGGATTGACTCCCAAGGAGAAGATAATGATCTCGTGCCCTAAGGAAGGAATTACTCTTAACACATCCCCATGACCTATAAACTTTTCAGTAAGAATAATCCTTCAGTGTGTTCCAAATTGAATGCTGAATTCCTTTTATATTTCTACTTTTAGGAGTAAGCATTGACTTTAAACCTAGAATGTGTAAGTGTTGATATAATTTTTAAAAGTTCACATCTTTTATCTCACGTCAGAAGGCATATGTAATAAATAGATAACATGCTTTCACTTTAATTTTAATTATCAAATATCACAAAATAGTTTCTTCTAGAGGATTATTTAACAATGCAATAGAACATCTTTCAAATGAAATTTACTGTATTTTTTGTGAAAAATTCTTGCATTTAAAACAAGTTTGGATTGTTATAAATATCTCACTTTTAGTTTACCAAACAATATTACAATTGATTAGAGAATAGTTTAACTATGGCAACAATATGAATCAGCTTAACATTTCTCCTCCCCTTCATTCATCTTGGAATGAGATAATGAGGCAAGACTACTCTAGTAGAGATATCATTTTTAGCTGAATAATTCATCTGTGAATAGCCCCAGATTGCAAAAATTACAGCATCATTTTACTATTATTTATGGTTAGTATGAGGTTAAAACTTTTGGCAATATTTCATAGTGCATGGAGAAAACTATTCATGGCAGCATATTTACACTTTTTATTGAATGGTTCAAGATGATTCATCTTTTAAAGGAGGTAACTGAACTTGTTGAAATATTATTAATGTAGGTCAATTAATCTTATTTTTAAACATAGGTGAACATTATTACATCAAATAGTTTCTAGAGCTATCCATTCTATCTCATATTTGCTGATTGGTATACCTATATAGTCCTGGTACCTACAGTTTTAAAATATAAATTTCAGAAATTATTAAACAGAATAAATAATAAATCTTATTTGTAATTTCTTTTTCCAATTCCAAATATCACCCTATCTATTTTCACTTGAAATATCTGCTATTCTTGGTAGCAAATAATTACAATACAACATGGCAACAGCTAGCAGGGTTGAAAACTTAGTTTTTAGCTAAACATGAAAGATTCAGAATAGACAAATTAAATATGATTCATGGAGATTAAAAAACATATGAACAAATAATTGTAAAGTTTAATTAAATTGCTACACAGAAAAATTCCTAAAGTGTCTCCTTTTATTTATCCACCTCCCTGGGGTCCTATTCATCACCATGTGGTACCTACCCTTAGTCAGTCTCTCTTCTTCCACTAATTGAAACAAAACTAAAACAAACAAACAACAACAAAAAACCTTCATAAAACAACTATGATTATGAGCCAGCCATTGAGGAAATTAAACAGAAAACCCTAAACAAACAACAAATAAGTGATCTATTGTTGCCTAATATTGAAAATAATAAGATTATGGGGATCATTTGTTTACAAGAAAAGTAAGCTAATTGAATATCTAAAGAAGAAAAATATTTATTTTTACCTTATTGATAGCCTGAGCTTTCAATATTAATTTGGGGGGAGATTTTATTAATTTTTTTAAGGCTAAAATAGTCAACAGGTATAGGAGAATGATGGTACAAGATTTATATTTTAGTTACAAATGGTTGTATATTTGTTTGTAGTCCAGAAATAATACCTACTACTAATAATAAGAATCATATCTAATAATATCTAAAATGTGTAAATAAAATTTAGAAAAATCTAGAAAGACAAAAAGGAATGAAAATAAAGAAAAAAGTATAAAAATAAATAAGCAACCACAGGGTTAGTCACTTTCTACTTTACTTCCCTGAGACCTCTGGCAGGTTCCTTGAACAGTGGAAGGAATAGAAGAAAATGGAATCTGCATTGCCGAACAGTAGGACATTGCCTAGGGGTCTTTGGGGAAGCCTGAATTCTGACGTCACCTCTGCCCTTCACTCCCCCTTAGCTGCTCAGACCATCACTTAAGTGAAAGACCAAGGGAGGCACTGAGGGCCATGTTCACTCTCGTGGTCTTCAGGATGCTTTCTCTTCTAGTTTGTAAATAATGCAAAGTGAGATCAAATTGTGGAATCTGAGTCTTTATTCCTCCTGTTATGGATGATCAGTTGAACCCATGCACTCAAAATTCCACTCCTGGCTTGGGTAAAATGGAAGCACTGTATTCTGGATTTAGATTTTATTACTCAAGATTCCTTAGAGAAACAGAATCAATTAGATGTACATGTATACACATATATAAAGAGAAAGATATCTATATTACATATGTATATGTTTATATTTATAACAAGGAATTGCCTTACATGATTAGGAGGCAGATGAATCTCATGACCCTAAAATCTGATGGGTGATGGACAAACCATAGACCCAGAAGAGGTGATGGTATAGTTCAAGTCCAAGTGTGAAGGTTTGAGAACTACAAAAGGTGGCGCCTCTCGTCTGAAGGTTGGCAGGTTTGGAACTCAGAAATGAAGTGTTGATTTTCCAGTTAAAGTCTGAAGACAAGCAAAAACTGGCTTAAAGACCATCAGGTGGGAAGAATTCTCTTTACTCAGAGGAGGTTTGGCCTTTGTGTTGGGTGACTTCCTGTCACTTTAAGGAAGGCAATCTGCCTTACTCAGCCCAATGATTTAAGTGGAATAGCTCCCAAAAACATTGTCATGGGAACATTCAGAATCATGTTTGAACAAATATCTGGGCATCATCCTTGGTCCAAGGTGACATAAAATTAACCAACACATCGTTTTCTTGTAGGAATATAGAATTTACTCCTGATATTTTCCCTTATCTCTCCCATGGTCTATTATTTAGTCTCCTTTGACCTTTTCCATATGACAATTAAATATATTTTAATGTTTATTATCTCCCAAAAGCCCAAACTGACCTCATGTTTCCTTCATGCTGACAAACGATTCCTCTGCTTCTGTGAAACTTTAGAAAGAATTGTCCTTATAAACTTTTCTTACCACCTCACTTCCATTTTTTGTTGTTATAGCTGTCTAATCAGTTCTGACCCCTGGAATTACACTGTAATAACCACTACCAGCTTAAATTTTTTTAAAAAAAAATCTTTTTTCTACTATCAATTCTCAGAAGCATTTAACATAATTTACTTTGCTTGGTCTTCTTGGAATTGCTATCTTCTCTTGGCTTCCCTGCAAGCAAACCCCCTGGTTTTCTCCTTTCCACCACCCATCACTACCTCACAGTGATTTTGCTTCTTTTTTACTCTTCAGCCTCCTCAACTTTGGAGGTGAGTCATTTTACTATTCAGTCCATTTGCTTGTCAATACTCTTTCTTGAGGTTTTGGATGTTATTATTTAGATCATTAGTTTTAAATATCTTTTGAACACTGATTTTTAGCACCATTAGTATATAGTTTAGAGTCTTGGTAAGAGTTAAATAAGTCGATATGTGCAAATAGATGAAACTGTGTGTTGTATAAAGTAAACCCAGATTAACAATAAATGTTTTCTATGCATGCATATACATTTGTTTATGGTAACAAATCCAGTAAGTTAGTTTGGGATTTGTTTTTTAAGAGTGTTTCTTGCCATTCTGTCTCCAGCAACCTTCTCTGCTTTTCTTCTCAATACACATATCTGTACAATGACATTGATCCTGACAATTAGCGTACTAATCTGAGAAACAGTAAATCTACGCTCAATGTCATAAGATCCAAGTAAATATTCACAAGCAATAAGCTGTGTTAACTTGTATAAATTACTTAAGGTTTCTGACCTCACTTATTTTCTCTGTAATGACAGGAATGTCTATTTCATGGAGAGAGAAAGGTTGAATTGTTTGATATGTGTAAAGCAGGCAGAACAGTGTTCCCAGTGTAAGCACTATGTGTAAAATACTATTTTTATCATTATACAAGGTGAATTATATATACTTATATATTTCACTAATTGTAAACTTACTGAATACCAAGCCATATCAATTATTTTTATTGCTCAGAAACTCAACCATAGTTATATAAATAATCTTAGTAAGCCTTGCTAATGAATAATCTACAAGTAAGATCTTACATAAACATGTTTTCTTTTTGCATATAAATTCTATATGACCTCTTATATCAAAAATATTATCTCATAAGTAGAAAATTTACAATCAAAAGGCAACTAGTGCCTGAATCTGACTATAATGATTAAGCTCACGAATTGGGATACTGTTTTTATTTGTATTTGGAATATATTTATAGTTCAAAATAGAATTGTGTGAATATCTACATATCTAATTAGGACAAAAAATTGATGTGTGTTTGTCAGAAAGGGAAAAAAAAAACAAGGTTAGGAAATCTATGTGTACTAAATACTTTAAACTTCTTTTTCTATCTAATTTAATGAACATGAACCCTTAGTAGCAATTACAGTAGACATGAAAACCAGATTCTTTCTCGTGTCATTTCTAATTTTTCTTTGCTGCCATAGAGATTAATTCTAGCTCATTTTAAAGCTGTAGCCTGAGTTCAATGGTAATTAATGTCCAAAGAGATATTAGAAATTTTGAATTATAGTAGTGTTTCTTTTTCACTTCTCAAGTAAGGAAATATTTAGCTTTAACTAAAAAGACATTAACGCCTCTAAGTAAAAAAAATAAATTTTGTTTCAATCTACTCTCAGTTGATATTTATGTAAATAATAAAAGGGTTAGAATCTGTCAGAAACTTTTTAAATAAAAAGAAATCTGCTCTGGAGCATGAATAACCATGTGATACACACAGTATGTCCCAACTCAGAACATTTTTTGTCACTTTTTTTTTGTTAATAAAAGGAAATAGATATGTAAGATATATTCCCCTCTTTTCTCTCGAACAACTATATAGGAATATGCTTCTTTTTGGTACCAGGGATTGAACTCAAGGGCCCTTGAACACTGAGCCATATCCCCATCCCTGTTTTGTATTTTTTAAAATAATTTTTATTGTTTTAATTAGTTATACATGATAGTAGAATGCATTTATGCACTTTGATAGATCATAGATAGATGAGATATAAATTCTCATTTTTCTGAGTGTACATTTTGCAGAATCATATTGGTCATGCAGTCACATATATACATACAGTAATAATGTCTGTTTTATTTTACTATCTTTCCTATCCCCACACCCACTCCCCTCCCCTCCCATCACTTCCCTCTACCTAATATAATGTAATGCTATTCTTCCCTAGTGCCCCCCACCATATTGTGAATTAGCATCTGTATATTAGAGAAAACATTCTGCCTTTGGTTTTGTGGAATTAGCTTATTATTCTTAGCATGATATTCTCCAACTCCAACCATTTACTGCCAAATGCCATAATTTTACTCTTCTTTAAAACTGAGTATATATACCACATTTTCTTTATCCACCCATCTATTGAGGGATACCTAGGTTGGTTCCATAGTCTAACTACTGTGAATTGAGCTACTATAAATATTAATGTGGCAGAGTCACAATATATGCTGATTTTAAGTCCTTTGGGTATAAACCAAGGAGTGGGATAGCTGGGTCAAATGGTGGTTCCATTCCCAGTTTTCTGAAGAATCTCCATATTGCTTTCCATAGTGGTTACACCAATTTCTAGGCTTTTCAGCAATGTCTGAGTGTACATTTTTCACCACATCCTTGCCAACATTTATTGTTGCCTATATTCTTGATGATTGACATTCTGACAGGAGTGAGATGAAATCTTAGAGTAGTTTTGATTTGCATTTCTCTAATTGCTAGAGATGTTGAACACTTTTTTCATATATTTGTTGATAAATTGTATAAATTGTATTTCTTCTTCCGTGAAGTGTCTGTTCAGTTCCAGAGCGCATTTATTAATTGGGTTATTTGTTTTTTTGGTGTTACGTTTTTTTTTTTTTTTTTTGAGTTCTTTATATATCCTAGAGATTAATGCTTTATGGAGGTGGATATGGAAAAGATTTTCTCCCAATATATATGCTCTCTCCTCACTTTATTGTTTCCTTTCCTGAGAAAGATTTTTAATTTGAATCCATACCATTTATTAATTCTTGATTTTACTCCTTGCACTTTAGAAGTCTTATTAAGGAAGTCAGATCTTAGGCCAATGTGGTGAAGATTTGGGCCTATTTTTTCTTCTATTAGACAGAGGGTCTCTGTTCTAGTGCCTAAGTCTTTGATCCATTTTGAGTTGATTTTTTTTGAAGGGTGAGAGAGTTTTAACTTCATTTTGCTACATATAGATTTCCAGTTTTGCCAGCACCATTTTATTGAATTGGCTATCTTTTCTCCAGTGAATATTTTTGGTACCTTTGTCTAGTATGAGATAACCATATTTATGTGAGTTTGTCTCTGTGTCCTCTATTCTGTACCATTGGTCTACAAGTCTATTTTGGTGCCAATACCATGCCAATTTTATTACTATAGCTCTGTAGTATATTTTGATAGTGCACCATGATCAAGTGGAATTCATCCCAGGGATGCAGGGTTGGTTCAACATATGGAAATCAATAAAGGTGATATATCATATTAATAGACTTAAAAACAAGAATCATGCGATCACCTTAATAGATGCAGAAAAAACATTTGACAAAATACAGCACACCTTAATGTTCAAAATATTAGAAAAACTAGGGATAGTAGGAACATACCCCAACATTGTAAAAGCTATATATGCTAAACCCAAGTCCAGCATCATTCTAAGTGGAGAAAAATGAACGAATTCCCACTAAAAACTGAAACAAGACAAGGTTGTCCTCTTTCACCACTTCTATTCATCTTCTTGAAACTCTAGCCAGAAAAATTAAATAAAAGAAAGAAATTAAAGGAATACAAATAGGTAAATAAGAACTCAAACTATCACTATTTGCTGATGACATGATTTTATATCTAGAAGATCCAAAAAAATTCCACTAGAAAACTTTTAGAACTAATAAATGAATTCAACAAAGTAGCGGGATATAAAATCAACACCCATAAATCAAATGCATTCCTATATATCAGCGAAGAATTCACTGAAAGAGAAATTAGGAAAACTACTCCATTCACAATAGCCTCAAAAAAAAAAAAAACCCAAAAAACCTGGAAATCAAAAATTGGTGAAAGACCACTACAATAAAACCTACAGAACATTAAAGAAAGAAATTGAATAAAACCTCAGAAGATGAAAAGATCTCCCATGCTCCTGGATAGGCAGAATTAATATTGTCAAAATGGCCATACTACCAAAAGCCTTATACAGATTTGATGCAATTCCTATTAAAATACCAATGACATTCTTCATTGAATTAGAAAAGGCAATCATAAAATTTATTTGGAAAAATAAGAGACCCAGAATTAGCTAAAGCAATCCTTAGCAAGAAAAGTGAAGCAGGAGGCATCACAATACCTGTTTTGTATTTTTATTTAGAAACAGGGTCTCACTGAGTTGCTTCGCATATCAATTTTGCTGAGGCTGGTTTTGAACTCTCGATCCTCCTGCCTCAGCCTCCCGAGCTGCTGAGATTACAGGCTTGCGCCACTGCACCTGGCAAGAATATCATTTTTTTTAATGTTAAAAATATCATAGCTAGTATCCAAAGATGGGCTTGCAAAGAAAGAAACATAGATAAAATATCAAAAATAATCACTCATCAGATATTATGTTCAAGACATTGAATTTGTGTCCTGTTTGTTCCAACATTCCTTCTAAGATGGCCAACAGATATTTTCAGAATGCCAAAAGTATTTCAAGCACTATTCTAGGTTCTAGGGTTGTAAAAGGTAAAGTTGCTGCTCCCAGAGCACTAGTGTTCTCAGAGTAGACAGATAGACATTGAGAAATCCATACATTGAGAAATCTGAGTCAAATGAATGATGCTAGATACTAAAGAAGAATAGAAAGACAGTGGAATGGTTTCATATACCTGAGAGGTACTGTGTTTATGGAAGGATACTTTACAGTAGAAATCAGATGTTTCTTTGTTTGTGAAGCTTTTTGATGTTTTTTTTTTTGAAGGATATTCCATGAAAAAACATGGATGCAAATACTTTGATAGAGGTATGCACAGGTGTGGTCAAGAGATCAAATGGCAATATGATGTGGGCAATTAAGCAAGGAGAAAGTAGTGGAGATGACATTGTGTAGAGAGACCAGATTACCTGGGCTTTGGGACCTTGATAAGAAGTTGGATTGTGTTTTCACACAGTGGGAACCTATTGGCAGTAATTTGATTGTATTTAAAATCTAAGAAACAAAATCCACCAAATTCTGGTTTGGGGATGAGTGATAGGAGGGTAAGAATGAGAAGCAAAGGAATAAAAAGATTCTTGGAGGGTAATTAAATTGGAGCATATTTGTGGTGAATTTGACTAAGGTAGTGGTCATTAAGAGGTAGTTAGTCCAGCAACTCAGGAAGTAGAGGCAGGAGCATTCCAAGTTCAAAGTCAGCTATAGCATTGTAGCAAGTCCCTAAGCAACTTAGCAAGACCCTGTCTCAAAAAAAAAAAAAAAAAAAAAAAAAAAGACATTAAAAAAAAAGCTGGAGATGTGGCTCAGTTGTTAAGTGCCCCAGTTCAATCAATCCCCAGTAGCAAAAACTAAAAACAACAACAACAAAAAAGCAGTCAGATTTAGGATACATATTTTGAGAGACCTTCCTGACTATGAGACAGGGTGTGTTAAATAAATGAGTTAAGCATATATGTTAGATTTTGTTTGTTTGATTTTCACTGAGGAACACAGATGATTTGGCTGCTATTTGCTAAGATGTGGAAGATTTAGAAATAAGAAAAGCAGATATCTGGCCAAGATAAATGTGTGTGTTTGTGCCACATTCAACTTGAAATACCTGTAGATTCCACAGTACCTATATTAAGAAGGAAACTAAATCAATACATTGAGAGGTGAAGGAAGAGGAACACTGAGGAGTGGTCAGTACACGGAACATACATAAAGTCATGGTAAGACACACCATCACTTAAGGAGAAGGTGGACAGGAAAAGAAAGTTAAAAATGAAGCCCTCAGGCATCCAGACTTCAGTGATCTAGGAGAAAGAAGGAACTCTCAAAGAAATATTTGAAGAGGCTAGAGAAATAAGAGGTAACTAAGAGTGTGAAGACCTGAATTTAGAAAAGAAACTATTGAGAGAAGAAATGGATGATAAGTCATGTTAAGTGGTGGGAGAGTTCCACAGTCCTGCTGGGCAAATAACCAGGAGGTGACAAGCAACTTGAAGGTTGAAACAGGAACTGCTTTATTGAGCAGGAGCCGCTTTAATTCGGGGCAGCAGAGGTATATATACCCAACTGATTACACACAGCTTGACTCAATTAGCATCATCTAGATACAGCAATCAGCCAATAAGGAATCCCCACCATCTTAATGGCTCGCTGGCATTGCTTCACAAACCACTCCTCCTGGCAATCTGCCAGGCGCCATCTTGACTTGATTTGCATCCCCAACAGGAGAGGTCAAGGAAGATTGGCTGTGGTATGACACAGACCTGTGGTGACCTCAGTCAAAGCCTTGTGGAGTAGCTCAGTAGAAACAGTTAGGAGAATACTGAAAATTAAGATGGGGTGCTGTGACTCCCATAGCTGTCCTAATGTTTACCCTCAGGATTGGCTCAGGTAGCGTGTATGAGTAGGTAAACACCATTTTCTTCATGTATTAGTCCTTAGGCTTTTGACACTAAAAGCTTTGAGAAGGTCAGTAACCTTTCCAGATGAGTCTATCCTTTCTTAACTCTAAAGACATTTGAAAATCTCTGGTCAAGCAGAGTGCCTACTGCATACCAAGAACTCCACTATGATCCGAATACTACAAAATAAAAAGAAGTAGCCTGGTCATTAAGCTCACAGCTTAATTATTCCTCAGTAAATTTAAATTCATATTTTGGGTTGTAAAATTGAGTGCTTTACTAATTGTGTTACCTCTCTTAGGGAAAAATATCGTTGGTAGTAGAGAGATAAAAATGAATTCACTGTCACAGTTACTTTGGAATTAAAATTAAAAAGTCTATCAAAAATAACTTTCACATTCAACTTTTCTGGAGAAAAGTATAAAGAACAAAAGCATCTGCAATGTGTGTAAGTTGGCAAGAATCCTTGTCTGGCACTTTCCAAATTGTTTTAGCAACGTTTGGCAAGAATCTATCACAAATTATGGATGATTATAATTTTGCAGTATGTGAAAGCAGATGGAGAAGATGAATTGACAGAGAGAATGTTTCTTCCCAGGAAACTGATTGGTAATAATAATTATCTTTAAAGAAGGCAAAAAAAATCAAGAATTACCCAGTGATTTTTTTACATACATAAATTAAGACCTTATACTTATAGAGAAAACCGTTAATTTATACCAAATTGGAAAAAAAGATCTACCAAAAATTATTCCAGAAAGATGCACAGTGTACAAACTGGTTTATGTTCTGACTTCTGTAAAGCCATAATTGTTTCATGAAAAAGTCTATTTGCTAAGGAAAATAGTTAATTAAATTGGCAGTTAATTGAAGATAGAGTACATAATTGCTAGTAGCTTATATTTTTTAGAGGTAAAATTTCATAGCTCCTCACAAATGAGATCATTTTTAACCTTTTTTTAACTTATGAGTAATCATTTGGAAAATCATGGTAAGTTCATAAAATGGCCATATTTTAGAGGAAGTACATTGAAAAACAAGCTTTATTTGAAAATGATTTAAAAAGTACCTGGTGTTGTAAAACAATGCAGTTCTAAAGTGGACTGAGCTCCACATCAAAATATCTGAGTTCCAATCCTGGGGTCTTAATTTTTGAAAATGACTTAACCTCCTATTACTTTCCTCTCTATCTTCAGAGTACTACACCTGGGATCTAATCACTTCTTGCTGCTTCTATAACTCCAATCCTGGTCTATATTGACATCACCTCTTATCTACATCATTGAAATAACGTCCTTTCTCTTCCTAGAACCTCGCTTGTTTCAGTCAATTCCCCCAAAGCAGCAATCACAGAGATGTCATTAAGTCTGATTGTGACACTCTTCTGTTCAAACCCTCCAGGACTTCTGGTGTTTAGGGTTGCATATGTGTTCTGTTCCTCTGTCCCCATCCCCTCTACCTCAGACTCCTTCATCTGTACTCCCCCTGCCCTGCACCCACTCTTGTTCCTCCACAGAGCAGCTGCCTCTGTGCTGTCCTTGAATGTACGTGGTGCACCTCAGTCTCAAGTTCTTCCCACTTGCTGTACCCTCTGTCTGCAACACACATGGCTCAGATACAGTCATGACTTTCTCCTTCATTTCCTTCAGGTCTTCCCACGGGAGAGTTTCCCTAGACACCTGAAATCCTCATCCCCCACATCTCTAACACCCTTTTTACATCTATTATTTTTCCTCTATGGGAATAATTGTCATTTATGTATTTTAATTATTTATATTACTTATGGTTTGTCATGACTGTTAGAATCTAAGATTTATGACAGGAAGCTTTTTCATCTGTATTCTGACCCAAAATAAGAAAGAGAGATATTTTAAAGTGAATTAATAAATTAATAAATTGTAACTTTATTATGATTAGGAATTCAGGTTCTGATTGTTGCCTCAAAAATACCAAGGCAAGTCACTTAATGTCACTTTACAGAAAACATGAGACTAAAAACTCCAACTTCTCTAGGTTGTTATGGCAATTAAACACACACACAAAAAATATGTTGTTCTCTAGGTTGTTGTGACAATTAAATAAATCTATGGGCTGCTTTGGGGGTTAAACAAAACATTTACATGAAAGTACTTAGGACACTCCTTGAAAGATAAAAGAGATAAATTTTAATATAACTTACACCTGAATGAAGAGATAATGTGCAAATTGAGATGCCATTTATTTGGATCCTTTATTTTGTATTTAAGAAAAGGAAATTATATGGATTAATTTTCCCAGAAAGCTTTGTGAGGCATACATCCTTACCTAAGTATGCTTTTGTTCCTGAACTTATTCATACACATTTAAGTGGCTTCTATTTTTGACTCAGAGAGTATATACTTCAGAAAATGTAAGACTATTTTGTCAATGTTGTCTCCTACCTAAAGGTTACCAGGAACACACCTGAAGTCAGGATTGGATTTATTGTGTATGTAATGAGATAGAAAGACACTATACTCCATGTGGAACTATGGATGTCTCCGTAGGGAGTTTTAAAAGAGTTTTAATTGTGTTAAGTAATTTTAAGGGGCATTCAAAAAATTAGCACACCCTGCATAAGGGTACTGTCAGGGAGCAGAGACAATTCCATGACTATCTTTTTTTCTAGAGGGGGTGAGGAAAGAAGTGGGGCTCAATTGTAATTGGAAAAATAGCAGCAATCATTCATGTTGGTGGAGGATGGAGATATTTGGTAATTTCTGTATGCACAGGTTGCATAATGATTTTGTTGTTATTTTATGCTCAACTATAATTACTGAGTGACTTTGTTTCTATCTCACTTTATCATGGTCATAGAGTGACCTCTTCTGATATTGATCTTCTGTGAGATTCCTTATATTCAACAGGACACTATGACCATGCTTTGAGTACTAAGCCAACTCCTAGTAACAGTAAGGACTGACTTCTAGGGTGGGGCTGGCTCTCAAATATAATTGGCTGCTTTTTCCTTTCTCAGATTTTTTACACATGCACACATTTATTGGACTTGGTTTTGATGGCTTCAACACCATTTTTTAAAAATTAAATGGTAAGCCTCCCAAATTTAGATAAATTGTTCGTAAGATATATAACTCTTGGGAAAAAATGCCTGCATAATTTTATATCTAAAAGAATTCTTATTGATTCATAATGTTGCTTTGGTATATATTGATGCACGATGTTTTTGGTGAAAAGTTGTAAATATATTAAATAGAGCCCAAATAAATAATATTTTTGAACACACAAGGTTTGTCAAGCATATTTATAATGTGTGTATCATTTTAATAATGTATTATTGCAATTAAAATAGAATTAGAAATAAAAGTACACAAAAATATAAGTTGTAATGTGAAAGGGTTCTTATAATTTAATCATGAAGAAGCATCAATTACCTCTGGTGGACTTTCCATATTATTGTAGATTGTATAGATTCATACCATTCATTTTTTGTTCTCTGTTAGAAGTTTTGCATTTTAAAGTGTAATACTTACAAATATCCCAACTGTGAAAAAAAACTTCAGCTATTTCATTTAAATATTAGCATTGATGCCTATGTAGGTAGCTATTACCCTGAAGTAAAATATTTTTAAATCTATTGGACTATACTTACCTAGATAAGTGGTTCCTCATTATGAAGATATATATATATATATATATATATATATATATATATATATATATACACACACACACACATATCTGAAAATATTGTAAATACCCCTTATAGACTTTTAGCTCTGCATATTCATGCAGTTGAATCTCTTGTCTTATAAGGAAAATGTGACACAAAAAGACATTAGATTATACTCTAAGACATACAAAGCTGAAATGAGGAACAAGAGTTTTCTACTTCAGAATCAAGCCTTTTTCTCTATGACACTTGTCTTATCTTTTTGGGTTAAGTTCAAAAATCCCCTGTGGGTTTATCTTTCTTATATAGCAATTTATATAAATTCAACATTTATTATTTGGAAAACCTACGAAGAACAGTGAATAAAATTGCCAAGTTCCTTTTTATTTCACCACATTTTGCTAGCTTGAAAAAAGCTTTCTTGATCATAAAATACTCCAACAAAGGTTAGATGTAGGTGACTTTCTATTATACGGTGTGGAATAAGAGCTTCAAAAAACTAGGAGCACTTTTGTTGATAATCCCCAAGCAGTCCATTCGTTTTCTTTTTTGTGTAAATTATTTAATTTTGCTCAAATTGCTACCTAAACGAAGAATTTTGAATCCTCAAACCAAATTTTGATAAAGATCCTGGCTGTTTTAAGCACTCTAAGTGCGTAGTTATATGCTTTATGGGATATGTATATGCTTAATAGTTAAAAAAAAATAGAATTCCCCAAATTTATGAAATCTAATTCCATAGCCTGATTTAATGTTTTACTAGTCAGGACTTGAGGAAATCATTGAAAACGGAGTTAGAGTAAAAAAATGTTAAGTTTGAAGTTCAATTTTATGCAACAAATTTCTTAATGGAAATTCTTCCAACACATCAGTAAGATAATAAAGATAAATGCCTGATGGATTCATTATAACTTAAAGTTTTATCATTTTTTTTATTAATAAGATATTTTATGAGAACTTAGATTTATAAATTTAAACATTTCATATGTTCTTCCAAAATCTTTTTTTTCTTATCCCACATATAGTCCATAAGTGATACAGATTGCAAAACAAAACCCTCAGTTTTAATACTACATTTGCTGTGATCCAATGTAGTCAATGTTATTAACTTGATGAGACCTTCCTTATTTAATCCGTCACAGAAAGAAAATCCAACCTCTTACATAAGAACTGATTTGTTATACACCAAGATCTATGCTGAAAAAAGATTTCCTACTCTATGTAAAATAGGTCTAATGCTTAAAGTTCAGTGTAAGGTACTTAAAGCTACAGATTGCACACACCTTGAAAATAGAGATGCAAATCTCAAAACAATAAATTTCAGGTCTGTAACAAACACCCTGAAGGAAAGTTTACAAATCATAACTGTCCCAATGATAGAGGATGAAAATTTTTGTTATGCAAAGAATACAAATCACTGTGCTCTTGCAAGCATCTCTCCGTCTGTCTCTCTTGGTCTCTCTCTTTTTGTTGTAGGCACATCATCAACCTTAATGATAAAAACCTTCCACAAAAATAATTCTTAAGCCTGAGGAACAAACACCTCTTAGGCACCCTGAGAGAATATTCCACAAACATCATCAATCTCCTTCAGATCATGATTTACAACCTTTCCTTTTGGCGGACTTGAACCTTTTGTGAGCATGCCCCAGCAGTGTCACACAGGGATTTTCCTCCACTTTGCCCCCTAAACACATTACAATACAGGCTTGTATGCTACTGCCTGGTTGGAAACACGTGCTTTACAAAGAAATCCAGCACAAGCTGCAGATAGAAGAATGTAAAAGCACTTGCCAAAATAGTGCTTACTAATGCCTGGACTTTCTAGAAACATGTATAGTCAAATGGATATTTCTATGTATGTCCTGGAGCCAATTTGTTCTGTTTCATATGTTAATCATCAATGGCACACAGAAGAACTAAGTAATGATGACTTCAGGGTATAAAATTTGGTTTTTTTTGAAAGAAAAAAATAAAAAGTGAAATAATTTTTATGGGTATAGATTTCTCTTAACAAAACTTGTATCTCAAGAATGGTTAACAGTTGTCTGATAAATGCCATCTTTCTGGATGTTTTCCTTGGAATTCAGGAAATACGTCTATGTACCACAGCTGAATTCATTTAGTATGTGCCTAAACCCTCTTTTCCTCTGAGCTCACTAAAACAGATGCACATACATTATTAATTGTTGACTAACTTGCAATCATCATCAACGGCAGAAAAACTATACCTCCATCAGGAAAACATACAAACATAATGATTACTTGAAAACATAGGCTGATCTTTAAAATGTCTCTATTGAGTGAAATAGTAGCTCCCAACATGTCTAGCAATATTTATGAAGAAAGCTTTGCAAGGCAAAATGTTTACCATAACCAAGTGATTCAAACCAGAGGAATATGTGAAGCTGAATATTTGATGGAGGAGTCAGAATTGTTATTTTCCTTTTCCAAACCCTACAAATTATGTACATATATACAGAGTAGAAGGGAGAGAATGTAATGATGACACATAACTTTGGTCTTAACTGTAAATCTTAGAATGTTTTATAGTTGTATTATATTATTGGAAGTGATGCTTCACAAATCCAATCACTCAGGAAGTCTGGTGAAGAGCAACCAGATCATAGGAGAACATCTATATTAGGAAAATCAAATTCATGTTCATTACACAGGCAAAGGGGTTCATATTTTCATTTTCCTCTGGCTTGGGTTTTTATGTGTTCTGTGGTATGGGCTGGGATGTTTTTAGTTTTAAGTATCAAGTTGCTAAATCAGAACTAACTAGAAGTTTGAAAGTTGCACTTTCTCCTACACTACTGGTGAGAATATAAATTGGAAATGGTTGGAAGGCAATATTGAAATAGTTTTATACTGCCTTAAAATTTCCCATATACTTTGACAGAGTAATTTCACTTTTCTTAACTGATCCCAAGAAAAAAAAATTGAAAATCAATAAATAGTTCTGTGGAGAAATTAATTGTTAAATAAATTATTGTTGATAACAAATACTCAATAATAAGAACAGTTAATTATGGCATGGACATATGCTGTAATTATACAAAGCCATTAATTTATACATATGCAGTACTATCAATTATATATCATATTATGGGGAACACTTGTTATAATATTAAATTTTAAAAAGCTGCCCAACACTTTTCAGATAATGTGATTTTAATACAAAAATATATGCAGAGCAAAAATATTTAAATGTTCCTTGAAATGTTAATAATGAGTACATATTTCTGATAGGCTCTTTGCTATGATTTGAGAGCATTTAAAAAAAATCTTTATTTCTGCATCAAGAGTTATTCACATTGGCGTTGTGGCTGTGGCTCAGCGGTAGCACACTTGCCTGGCATGTGTAAAGCACTGGGTTTGATCCTCAGCACCAAATATAAACAAATAAATAAAATAAAGATCTATCAACAATTAAAAAAATTTAAAAAGAGTTATTCACATTGGAATATCAATAATTTCTTTGGTGCATGATCCTAATTATTTAACGATATATTTACTCTTCTGTATGGTTTATGTATGCATAAGTCCCATTTATAAAGACTCACTTAGAATTGGTGACCATAGAAAAGAAACATACTATATTTATCAAACTGTTTCATTTTTGACATAGAATGAAATGACATTGCCCAGTCCCCATGCATCAGGCAGGGACCATGTTTCTGGTTCTCATTCATGGAAACTACATAGAAGAGATGTGTCTGTTCCAGCCCAAGACTGTCATGTATGGGTGTGCTTTTGCCCAGTTCCATTCTTCATCTTCTACACTAGAAGTGAAAGCTCCTAGATATGGTAGATCACCTTGAATCTCTTGCCTACCATTTGGATAAGAGCTAACCAAGTGGGCCATGTCAGTCATATCAACACCCTTATAACTTTTGAGATTTTCATGTTTGCTTTCTATAGCTGCATAGCTTAACAACTATCAGCTATGTTAGTGACAAATCGTTTGCTAGTTCTCTTAATAGTAAAAGTCAGAAATAGGTGGTAAGTAATGCAAAATATAAGTATGTGAGATGCTGCTGCTTTTATGTGTGCAGATTATTTTATGTAGGTCCTTTTAAATCTGTTAAAAGCTGTGGTTTTGTGATTCTTTGCATGGTTGTTTACCCACTAACATTTAGAATTGTGGGCTGCCAGATTTTATATTAATGGCAAAAACAGAAACAAAACCATTAGAAAATAGATGCTGCTGCTCCAAGAAGCTTTCTTCAATTCAGGAATTTTTTTTTTCATACTTTCATGCTTTTATACAGACTCTGCTTTTCAGCATGTAATTTCTTCTTCTATATGAAAAATGTCTACTCATTCTTTAAAACTAAACTTAAATTCTATGCCTCAATAAAGTCCTGGCTTGATCCAGTTCCCAGTGGGTATCATTCTACATAACTCTAGATGCATAAATAAAGATATTTTTTTTAAATTATGCTCCCAAGTCTTAGCAAAGAATGTAGTATAAAATATGAACTTTTAAAATTTGACATTGTTTTCCAAATATGTTTTATTTGTAATATCCTATATTATCAATTCTACTGAAACAAGTCAAAGAAACATGAGTATTCCCATTATCAGTTCCTCTTACTTTACTTAGCTATAATAAGGCTCCCTTGTGTTAGGTTACTTTTGGTTCTGTAACATCAATATAATTCTAACTGCTTTTCCTTTGATAACTGAACTTGCTGTTCAAAAAAGTACCAAACTTACTTTTTACCTTTTCTAGTCACATAAACTTTTATGCAATATCTTTGATATGAAGTGATAATTTTTCTAATTTATTTTTACTAGATGAGTGTGTTAGTATATAAATCTTAGCATACCTATTTGATTTATTGACAACTATGCAATCATTAAAAAATGTAGTAAACCTAGTTACATACTTAAAATTTTTTTCACAATATTTTCTAGAATTAAAAAAAAACAATGAGTGACAATATTCCATGTAGGTTATAGACTTCTGCTTCCACCTAGGATATAAAAGCCTCAGAAATTCATTACTCCTATCTTCAGTACATAAAAGTAACATATTCTAAAAACCTTACTCTTTGTTGAGAAGATCAGAATTTTGCATTCACAAGATAATCAGGCAATCTGAATTTTCAACCCCTCTGACGAAACAGAACACATGGATTCTTTTCTTTTCAGCAGAATATGGGAGCAAGAAGCGGCCATAATAAAAATGCATAATAAAAAGATGACTAAGATATTAAAAAATAATTAAAGACTGATGAACACTAGCATAAAACTTAAATCCCTGGGAGCCTCAGATATGAGAATAGTCATCTGTCATTCAGAGACTCTGTTCTATGGACCTTCATCCAGTAATCTTGACAAACACTGGGGAAAGAGCTGGAAATGGGAGAAAGCCCAATGGCATATAGATACAAAAGCCTACTCACTCACTTCCCCAGACCCTTCCTCATAGGATACAATACTATTTGCTTCTGAGATAGAGACAGAACTTCTCTGTTCTTACCGCAATTGTTGCACCAAGCAACAACATCAACCATATTCAACTACCGTGAGTGAGCTGGAAACCCACCTGCCACTGGTACCAGGTGACTCTGCTATCAAGAGAGAGGTAGACATAAATGACATTTGTGTAAGGGATGGCACCAGAAGCACATTTGGGGACAGGACCTTTTACTGATACACAGTGCATGCCTGCTTCTACTGAGAGAGGAACAGGAAACATATTTGTATCCCAGACCACCCATAGGCAGGAGGCAAAGTTTAGCTATTAAGGTTGGATTTGTGATGGTTAATTTCATGGATCAACTTGAGCTAAAGATGGCTGGTAAAATTATTTTAGGGTGTACCTGTGAGAGCATTTCTTAAAGAGATTACTGCTGTGGTTTCAATGTGTCTTCTCAGATCCAGATGTTGCCAATGTGACAGAATTAAGAGGGAGGCCTTCAGAGGATTACACCACAAAAGGAATTAGCTGCCTTTAAGAAAGGACTTGACAGAGGGGGATTATCCCTTCTACCCTTCCATCTTCCTCCACATGAGGACACAGCACTTATCCCCGGTGGAGGATGCATCATAAAGGTGCAATCTTGGAGGTCAAGAGCAGCCCTCAGGAGACAACCAAACCTGCCAGTGCCTTGATCTTGAACTTCTCAGCCTTTGGGAAACTGTGAGAAGTAGATTTCCAACCATTATAAATGAGCTGGTCTCAGTGATTCTGACATAGCAGCACAAAACAGACTGAGGCAGCAGGTAATACAGTAAAATAAATGAATTATTTTGAATAATTCAAGGGCCCTGGAAGAAATAATTTCTATATTGCTCTCATCATGGAAAGATTGCACATATAATTGATCTCAATCAATTAATAGACAAATATTGAGATAGATTTATGGTAGCTCATAGTAATGAGGAGTAAGTTATTATTCTAATTTAAAGAGGGAGAAATCAATGGAAGCTTTAATTTTAAAGTTATCTCTTGTGCTTTGAAGAAGGAATTCAGTTTTCTACAGGGTTGGGTTGGAAGAGGGCATTCAGGGCAGAGGTAGCAAGAGCATGTATACGAGCACGTAGATACATAAGTTTCAAGCACAATGAGGACTCTGGATGAATGCATTTTGTCTCTATTGAGTATATTGCATCAGGGAGAAGCAGTCCTTGCTTAGGACATAAAAAAGAGTAACCGCCTTTGAATGCTATGAATGCTATGAAATTAGACTTGACCTAGGTAGCAATGGGTGGTTATGGGAGCTTTCAAGGAAAGGAGCAAGATGATCAAATTTGCAATTCTGAAAGGTCAATCTAGCATCAATGATGTAAACAGGGATAAAGAATGACTAATGGGAAGGAGTGGTGATGAGGGTAACTGTCAGTCAAGATTGCTTGGGAAAACAGCTGAAATAATTTCAAATATTGTAATGCAAAAATAGTAAAATGCAAGCATAGCATAAAACAAATCTGAAAAAGGTGTCAATCATCCTCTAAATATTTATGCATCATCCCATAAATATTTTCTAGTATGCCATTTTTTAATGATTCATATCCTTTATTAAGACATTTAAAAAATTAAGCAACCATCTATAAAAACATAATATTCTTGGCTAATGTTTCCTTATTACTAGTTCTGAGTGTATTCATAGCATCATAACACTTAATTTCTTTTTATAAATTAAACCAATTTTTCTTGTGTACTGGAGTAATAATTCTAGATATTATTAATATTATAAAAAGCCTAGGGCTAGTCAGTTTTCCAGTTTAATAGATTACCCAGGGTCAAATTTTGATAAACACAATATTTTAAGGTAATAAAGCATTATAAACATTTGATTTTTTAGCAAATATAAGCTTCCGTAATTAATATATTACACTATAACTCTCCAATATATATTTTAGGAACTTCTATTGTAATTGTTATGCATTCTGTTTCATCCATAATGCCAACTTCAAGTAAGAGGTGTGACACAAATTTGTAGATACAAATGCTGAGTTTCTTTATGGTCTATCAGGCCTAATATTGTTCCAATCATTAAAACTACAGATGTTAGTGCTTCCAGATTCCAGAATGAAGCTTTATTCATTTACTTTAAAGTAGACTTGTAAATTATTAAATAAACCATTTGGTGTCTTGAAGCCAGTGCAACCGTTTAACCTTTAAAAATTTTGGAAAATGAAATTCCAATTGATTTTCCTCCTGTTTTCAACCACTGATATCCATTATTTCATTTGAAAACTAAGTACAATTTTAAGTTTTCTTTTGCATCACATCCTATCAATGTTGAAATGGGTTGCCTTATCTTTCTCCCTTGTTTTTTAAACATACTAAAAATGAATTGTACTTCACTTCTTGAAAATATGGACATCGTACACAGGATGGCTACTAGGACTATCAATTGTACAGGTTCCACAGTAAGATCTTGCTAATAAAGAGTCCAGCTACATCATCTCCTGTAGCCCAGCAGAAATAAAAATGTATGCTTTTTTAAAAAATGATAAATACATCTGTTTAATCAAATAGCAAATATGGGCTTGTTATGTATTCCTACTTGTTTTACTTAGCTTTTTTACCATTGTGACCAAGAGACTTGACAAGAACAATTAGAGGAGAAAAAGTTTAATTTAGGGCTTGTGGTTTCAGAGATAGAAACAGTCCATAGATGGCTGTCTCCATTTCTTGGGTCTCTACGTGAGGCAGGACATTATGCAGCAGGAGTGTGCTGCAGGAAAATGGCTCAGGACATTGCACCAGGAAGCAGAGACAAAATATATACCTCAAAGGTAACCCTCCTATGACCCCTCTCCTCCAGTCATACCCTACAGGTCTATGGTTACCACCCAGTTACCACCCTATCAAAGGATTCATGCTCTGATTGGATAAAGACTTATAAATCAGTAATTTCACCTCTAAATTTTCTTTTATTGTCTCACAGATGAGCTTAGACTTGGTAACTAGCTACACAAAATAGCTGTAAGTGCTCATAATGAATGTTAGTGCAGGTTAATAGGGATGTACCTTAGGCATATTTTGACTTGCATTAATTAAGGTGACCAATACTCAGAGAAGTCCCAGCAAATTGGCAACAGAGAAAAAGAATATCATGGCCCAGATGCAAAACTAAATCAGAGAAGGTTGTGTGTTTCTTAAAAGTGCCAACTTTTGGTTATTGTATTGATTAATAAAATTATTCATTGAAATACACATAATATTGAAAAATTATTAGAGAAGTTTATAAGCACCTGCTCTTTTTAAGAATTCTTTTATTAGTGTATTACAATTATTCTGATGGACATAATCATATATGCATGGAATTTAATTTTTCTCAATTTCAGTCCTCAGTGCCTCTTCTTTCCCTCTCCTCCTTCCTTCTTCTATTCCCCTTCCTGTACCAAACTGGTACTCCTTCTATTTATCTATTTTAATTGGTGTTATAGAAATATACATACATTTTATTGGTTTTTTGAACATGAATATAGTGTAATTTTGTTGTAGTAATTTCACATTCCTTTCCCTCTCCCATCTTTCCTCCTTCTTCAATCTTCTACTCCACTGATCTTTCCTCTGTCCTTGATATTCAACACCCACTTCCCCTTACATTTCTCTATGAAAGAAAACATTCAACCCTTGATTTTCTGAGTCTGACTTATTTCACTTAGCATGTTCTCCAGTTCCATCCATTTACTGGAAAATGCCATAATTTCATCCTTCTTTATGGCTGAGTAAAGCATGTGTGTGTGTGTGTGTGTGTGTGTGTGTGTGTGTATGTATTTATATATAATATTTTCTAAATCCATTCATCTATTAATGGGCAGCCAGGCCATTTCCATATTTGGTCATTGAGTTGTGTTGCTATAAACATTGATGTGGCTGTATCACTATAGCATGCTGATTTTGGTTCTTTTGGATAAATAAATACAGAAGGGTGGGATAACTGGCTCATGTGGTGGTTCCATTCCTAGTTTTCTGAGGAATCTCCATACAGCTTTTCTGAGTGTTTGTACTAATTTGTTGTCCCTCCAACAATATGAGTGCATCTTTTCACTCACATCCTTGGTAGAATTTATTTATTTATTTATTTTATATTCTTGAAAACTTAAGCACTTGCTCTTGATCAGTATTTGTCTCATCATGGTCTAGTGATACATGGTTCATGGATCAGGATTGTTTCAGAGATTATATTTCTTTCTCTATTTTCAATAAATAATATAGCCCACTATGGGTTTTAGGTGATTATTTCTTTGATTACTTTATGTAGTACCAATTTCTTTTTGCTTTTTCCTGTATTTTATAAGGTGAAATCAAATATCCTGCAAAAGGACCCTAAAGGAATAAATCAAATACCCTGCAAAAAAATTCTAAAGCCAATTATAAAATGAAATGATGAAGCATATATAGCAAATACTGGAAAAAAACATGTTTGGGTTTATAATAAAATCAATATAAATCTATGTGTGTCTATAGAAATTATCAAAAAGAAATTATAAGGAGACTAATATTTCACTTTTTTTTGTCAAGTAAATTTCACTGTACTATTGTATTTGGTCCTTTGTACTTCAAGAAGAAACAAGAACGAGTCCAATATTGGGAAGGAATCCTGAGCCATTGTAGAGAGGAACAGAGTTGAGGATTTTTTTTTTTTTTAACATAAAATTCATGGGTGGTTCTAGGGAGAAATGAAAGACAGATCAATTTTTAGAACAATTACTTTTGAAGCAATGCAGTGAACTTGCAAGCAGGAAAATAAGTCTACTGCCTGAAAGGGATGATGAGGCAAGTGAGAAGGGAAAGAAGAGACAAATCTGAATGTAATCACAGAGAAAAATCTACAGGATTTGGTGACTATATAGCAAGTGAAAATTACTTTTCCCCTTTCCCCAGGAAAAAAAGCAGGAAACAACAACTGTGAATGGGCAATTCACAGAATAGAAAATACAAATGACTATTACTTAAACTTTCTTACTATGTCCAACATTACTTTTAGTAATAATAATTTCAAATAAAAACAAAGTATGAATTTTGCCAACTGGGAGAGTTCAGCAAGCACTAGATTCTGGCCAGATCTCAACTTGTAGATTAAGGTATAAGGTAAGAAAGGGTAAATGCCTTTGATGATCAGTAAACATGACCTCCTTAATTACCTAAAAGACAAACCCAACATTGCTATACCTACTGCCAAAGATTTATTCCATATAGGCTGAGTTTGATATAACTGCCTTGCTGTGGTTGGACAATCTACCTCATCTAGAGGCAAATTGGACTGAAAATATAAATGCCATTGAAGGCGAAAAAATTGCCTCATCGGAAGCATCTGGCAGAAATTTCAAAGTTGTAATCTTCTAATAGACTTCAGATAGTTGGGGACCTGGGTACACGATATGCTACACCCAGGGACAGACAACTTTCAATGATAGAGTATTCCTGGCCTCAGACTCGGAAACTTACAGGCTCTGACTCTCTGACCCCCATTTTCTAGAAATGATAATGATCCATGGTGTGGGGGCGATGATCACCATGAATTGAGGAAGGAAGGAAACATTTAAATTAACTTTCTGCAAATCACTGGTGTGATACCTAGGGAACAGCCTTAATAGTAAAGCTCATCCTTCTAGACTCAGTATTCCTCCTCTGGAAATCTATCTTATGGAAATGAGCAAGAATGCAATAATGAATGTTCAAAGATGCTCATTGGGGTTTTGCTTATAATTATAGAAGAATACAAGAAATATTATAAATAATGAAGATTATAGGAATGATTAAAATCACAACATAATACTATGCAGCTGAAATGGAATGTTTACAAAAATCAGATCATAAATCAAATATATATGCATATATATTTGAATATATATTCTGAGATCTGTTTCTGTCTCTCTCCATTACACGTTTATTTTTCAAGACTAGCATACAAATGCATTACAATATTAACAATGTTTATCTTTTGCCTGTAGGACTATAGATGTTCTTAAATTTTAAACTTTTTTTATGTTTTACATTTACTACAATGGGATGACAATGTTTATATAATACCATTTTAAAGTTTCAGTTGGATCAGGTTTTATTATTTTAGAACATAATTCCCTTCTTAACAAAATATAGTTCATCTTTTCCGATTTTTAATCTTATTTCTAATAGAGAAGTTCAGGCAAAAGAATTCAATAAATTTAACTTTGTCAATTTTTAAAAGTGCAAAATCTACCCAAGGTAATAATGTAAACAATCTTTTTTTAATATTTAGTTTTTAGTTGTAATTGGAGACAATATCTTTATTTTATTTATTTATTTTTATGCTGTGCTGAGGATGGAACCCAGGACCTCACACATGGTAGGTGAATGCTCTACTGCTGAACCACAATCCCAGCCCTATAAACAATCTTGTAGTTGTGCAATGATGGTTGGTTAGAAAGAGAAATATTCCCATTTGTATTAGTTGCTGATTTACGTGTTACAAATGCTGTCTCTATGGTGAGTATGAAATCATCACATTCAACTTGAAAATTAATCTGATGGCCCTTCTCAGGCAGTACAGGCCAGCTCCAACACTTTACTGACTGAAGTTCAGTCAAGTTTATTGAAGTAAATATGTGAGGTTTTTATTGCTTTCTTTCTAAGTCAAAAAACTTTGTTCTCAGTAAGTGCAAATCTCTTTATAATAGCAATATCATGTTGTGTCACTTACATTATTTTAAAAATTATCTTTCATTATGTTGCTTTTCCTTCAGCCTTTAGATATATACTTTTCACCCATATAAGTTTGATTCTTTAAGGATACTAATTCATTTTTATTTTTTCTACAGGTTTATTTCTGAATATATGATCAAACCCAATTTTTAATAGCATATCATATTCTTTTCTCCTTTTAAAATTACTAGTTGTAGAATCATGCATAATCGTTTTCTAAATTTACACATTTCAACCTACAATTTAGGGTAGATTCTTCCATTTATTATTTTATTAAATACTATTTATTTTTGATTTTGTCTCTTTTAAACTCTAAGTGGTCACTTTCTCCAGGTTATTTACAAACCAGAAAAAGTTCTACTTAACCTGTCAATTATTCACCACCATTTTCTACTATTTACATTCATCCCTCCTAATCATTGATGCCTGTTAACTTCCTCATCATCCATTAAATATGCTTACCATTTCTCAGCACTCCTGGATTCAAATACTGTAAGTTTGCTTATTTATAAATGATCTTCACTTCCTGATCAATTAAAACACTGGCATTTTTTGTTCTTTCTTATCTCCTAATTATTTACATTTATCTTGATTTTTTTCTACTGAAGTCTGATAAGAGGAAAAAAAATCCAAAGTCAAGTATGTTACAGCATCATTAATTTGTACCTTTGCTTATTATTAAGAATCAATTTTTCTCTTTGCCATTTCCTTTTTACTCTCTATATTTGTGAATAAAAGATCAATTTTATTGACTTCTTTAGCTTTAGTTACATAATTTATCTTAGTTTTTTATGTTTACACTGAAGATTAACTAAAAAATTATTTTGTTTTTTCATTAAAAAACATAATATTCTTACAATTAGTTTTAAAAAGCAATCTTGCTAGCTATATTAAAATCACTTTAAAAATGATTCTTTCAAAGATGATAACCAAAGAGAATTAAATCTATGATATCTGTGTCAAAAGTTTCATCTAAAATGTTTTTTTATTACTGACGTAGAATGGAACAGAAGATAAAGGTAGGATGAAAAGAAAAGTTAAACTTAACTTGGAATTTCAGGTTTTTTTACTTTTTGTCTTGAATATATATATATTTTTTCAAAAATATATGAACACTCTTTTAAATTCTCCATGAGAACTGAGGAACTAGAAGCTAATGAAAAATGTTTTCATACTTTTTACTGATATTACTATGAGTAATAAAATATCTTTTATCTCTTACCTAGGTCTCTTGTGTTTTGGTCAGCATCTATGAATCTATAACAGCTTAACTTTAAAACTTGCAGGCATTGTAAATATGGCTTTTGATTCTTAACAATAGTAGCATCATTACTAGCTTTAAATTCAAACTGAATTTTTAAATTAATTCTCATTTTATTTTGTTTTTACATTATTATTATTATTACTATTTACATGACAGTAGTGAATATTTTGAAATATTATACATACATGGAATAAGTTTAACTTGTTCCAATTAGGATCCCATTATTGTGGTTGTACATAATGTCAAGTTATATTGGTTATGTATTTATATATGAAGATTAGAAAAATATGTCTGATTCATTCTGCTTTCATTCCTATTACTGGCCCCCTTTTATTATGCTCATTCAACTTTGTCTAATCCAATGAACTTCTAATCTTCCCTTCACTTGTTGTAGGTTAGCATCCCCATATCAGAGAGAACATTTCACTTAGCATGATATTCTCCATTTCCATCCATTTACCAGCAAATGCTATACTTTTATTCTTCTTTATGGCTGCATAATATTCCATTGCATATATATGCCACATTTTCTTTATCCATTCATCTGTTGCTGAGCACATATACTTGTCCCCTATTACTTGGATATTGTGAATTGATAAACATTGAAGTGGCTGCATCACTGATTTGCTGATTTTAAGTCTTTTGGATATAAACTGAGGAGTGGGATGACAGGGTCAAATGGTGGTTCCATTCCAAGTTTTCTAAGAAATCTCTGTACTGCTTTCCATAGTGTCAACCTGGATTTTTTTTTTGTATAAAAATTTCCAATCTATATAAAACCACCTCATTCTGATCATGCTATTACTATTCTATGATTAATCCAGATTTGATTTTAATCATAAAGAATGAAAAAATAGAGATGTTAAAAAGTAATTGCAGTCAGTTGTTTCTATAAGAGAGCAAGATTATAAATAAATGCTGGAGTAAGAACTACAAAATTAAGTAATAAATTAAACTCTCAGGCATGTGACTCTGGTAAATAAAAACTGTACATGGTGGGTCTGTGATGTGACTCACAGGTAGAATGTCAGTCTAGTTTATGTAAGGTTCTGTTTTAATCCCCAATACCACACACACACACACACATTAAAAATAAAAATGAAAGAGAGAAAGAAAGAAAAAAGAAAGAGAGAGAGAGAAAGAGAAAGAAAAAAAGAAAGAAAGAAAGAAAGAAAGAGAGAGAGAAAAGAAAAGAAAAGAAAAGAATACCAAGAACCATACAAATTCACAAATTAGAAACAGGATGACTCCTTTGCCTTAGCACAGATGTTCATAAGGCTAAGCAAATATTGCTATCAACACTGCAACTGGAAGAATAACTGATGATCAGTACTGACACAGTTTGGATCATTTGTATCAATTAGAACAATACTATCTGCCTGGGCCTATGATCTGCTTGGGCAGCTGAAGATGTTTTTGTGCTGAGACACACCCTACTCTGGAACTTGGGCTTTGATAGCTATGTGAGTAGATCCTGGTGATTTAAGTCTTTGCTCCATCTCAAATGCACATCTTAAGAAAGATCATAGAACTCTCACTATACCAAGCAGCAATCATGAATTCTTTTACTTATGTATGCCTATGGCCTAATAATCACAGTAATAATTTATTATTGATATATACTGTGTACCAGATTATGCCAAACACTATGAAATTTTATCCTCAAAACAACTGTATGAAACAAGTACTGACTTCATTGTAAAAATGAAGAACATGAGGTTCAGAAGGACCACTTAGACTATGAACCAGCAAAGATGGCTCACACTCAGACCTGCTGGCTCCACAGATCTAGCTCATAAAGGCCGAACCTATGGCTAATATTGTCTTCATCTTTCAACCCAAACTAAAGAGCTGCAGTACCCAGGCTATCACTGTTTCATTATTTCTCCCTTTTTCACCCAATTGCAAGTTACTCTTTGATTAAAAGTCATCACGTAGCTCTCCTTTTTGTTTTCAATAAGATGATGGTAGAAACCAAACATCAGAGTTTTAGTTTTAATTCCTTTTTTGGTGCTAATTTTCTCAATGTTTATTTGGCTAGATAAATAAACTTGACTGTTTCTGAAATTTCGCAAGCTTAATATTTTATTTTTTACTTTAACCATTTTGAAACTGACAAAATTCTTTGTTATATAAACTTTAATATATTCCTAATTTTATGGGGAAATTTGCCAATGCTGTTCTCTGCTTAGCATCTCTGACTTTATATAATAAAACCCAATTGTCTCAATTAATTCTTTGGATTTTCTATTCTCATGTCTGGAAAAAAACATATCTTTTTGAATTCTCTGCCTCCCAGAATTCAGCAAAAGCTCATTAATTTTTTGGTCTCTTGAATAAAGAATTAATAATGACTTGAAATTAAATAGGCTCAAATGATCTATATTTTAAAGTTAGGGCATGTGTCATGGGTGCAACTTGATTTTTTTCTAAATCCACTGAGTTTTTCTTTTTTCTCTCTATTTACATCCACTTGCTTCTGTGAAAGAGAATGAGGACGTCTTTTGAAGGAGTTTGCCCCAAGTAGCTCTTTCTGCTACTAAAGGAAATTTAGCTCATACTGAGGATCAAGTCCAGCATTCAAGAGATGAAACTCTAGCGTGTCTCAAGGAACATGCTCCTTTGTATTTATCAGTGGCCGCTTTACTTTCTTTCTTTAATCAGCTTTTCTTTCAGTATTATACTTTGTTAGTTTCAAAAGTAAAACTAATATAAATTATTTGAATATTGTGATTCATAAATTTACTTTCATTTTTTAAAAGAATTTGGAAAGACTAGAATAATGAACTCCTAATATTGTTCATCTGTAGCGGTGGATTCCTATTCCAAAGAATGTTTTTCATTCCTTTAATTAATTTTGGACCATTGTTAATAATGGACTATGGAAAAATTCTGAAATGTAATTCGATGGAAAAAATTCAGTCACATAACAAATGTCAAACAATATCTTTTACTGTCATAGCATTCAGTTTTTATGGTAAAATAAACCATGATTTTTATTATTTGCATTTAGATTATTATCGAATGCCTAAGTATCACCTACAGTGACTGCTTTCAGTACTGTTTCATCAGTATCTGATTATTGTCTCCTTTGATGAACTTTGTTATGATTCAATAAATGAAGTGTTGTAGAGATACTTAAAAATGTGAAGTTTTAACAATAGCCGTGTAATTATTAAGTTATCACATTCAAGATATTTACTACGACATCAGATTCCATTGTCTTCCCATCTTAATAAAATCACCATGCTTTGTGAGAAGGGTATATAGAAAATAAGCCTCCAAAGATTTTCATGTGTAAAGAATGCCAAAACTTGATTCACATTTATTAATTTTATGAGGCATAATAATCTCTAATGGTACAAGAAACTGAAAATATACCACATTGCCACAGAGTTAAAGAATCTTCTAGTTGTGACAGCAACTGACTTAACGAGCCAATTCTAGCAATAATTGAGTTTCTGTGCTTTTCTTTTAATTTCACTACCTGATGATACCTGAGAGCAGTAGACTTTATTTCAGAATCCCATTAGGTACCATTATGAGATCCTATTTCCTGGGGTTTTAAAATCTAATTGTCAGTCAAGGCGTTACAGTAAGCCTAGCTTTCCTTTGATTCTCATGGCTCTTCGCAGTGGGAAAAAAACAAAAGAAGTATGTTCCATCATCCTGTCAAGGAGGTTTCTTAACAAATTACCTTTCCCCTCAAAAGAAAACACAGAGAGACTTTTTTGTTGCTTTAACAATTCTTATAGTTCATATCTTCTTTTTGAAGCTATTAAAGGGAACAAAAACTGAAAGCCCATAGCCAGGCACAGACATTCTGACAACTGATATCCTTAAGATTTATGAAGAAATTTAAGTATTTAATAACTGTGTAGTGTAATTGTGCTTCCCAAGTATTTTTAGATCTGTTTATGAACTTCAAAAGGTACACAGTGTAAATTTACTTTGACCTGCAGGAATATTTGACTTAAAGTTTTGTTTTATAGTGTTCAAACCCAGGGCTTCACACCCAATGGGAAAATGCTTTACCATTGAGCTACTTCCTAACACTTGATGTAAAGTTTGAAAATTGACTAATTTCACTTTTCCTTAAATATTTTGGGATGAAAGATATCCTCTATACCATTTTTTAAAAAATAAGACTTCATAACTGTTTTCTAGTTTTGGTGCATTGCTAGATTTTTAAAATATTTTTTAAACCACGTTTTTCAGCTCAGTTCAATTAATGTTGGATTTCTACATTGCTGACTCCAGAGTGAATGACCCAAAGTTGAGGAAAGATTGAGTTACTTATTAAACTAGCTGGATATTTTTATAAGTCCTGGGTAGTTATAGACAACAATTACTTTACATCACAAGAATTTTCACAAAGACACACATTTATCTGAGGGCGAGTATAATTCATAGATTTCTTACCAATTTTTTTTGTTTGTTATTTGTAGGAATACTCCTCCACCAGTTTTAAATAAAAGACGCTCAATGATTTCAGAAAGAACAAACTACTGCTTACACATTAAAGACAGCATGATAGTTGCTATATCATACTTCCTGTTGGACTAAGGAGGAAGAAATGAAGGCAAGTCTGCCTTCCTTCAGAATCTTTATGATCCTTGTCATTGGCTTTTACCCTGAATTTGGAGCACTATTTTACAAGTGGCCTTGAACTGATGGGTCAAAGTACAGTTTAGCCCTGTTCCTGGTCAAGGAATTAGCATCCTATATCTCTTATCTACTTCCCTGTGTGCAGCAGTCCTGCCATGAGTTTTCTAGATTTTATTAAATGTGTTAGGTCATCTAACTATGAACTCAGCACTCATTTCCCTTCACACAAGTCAGTTCCCTCCAGCAGCAGTAAGAACAGCAGTACATAAAAGCAAAATATGACGTGTTCTCTGGTCAGCAGCTAGGTTTGGGACCTTCCACCCCTTCCTTGTTGCATTTCTCACTCATACACACGAACTGCACAGCCATTAAACAGTGTCATATGCTAAATGTTTCCTAATATACATAGAACTAAAAGGGGAGAAATGTTATATCAACAGAGATGCTTCATAGAGATGAAAAAGCTGTAGTGAAAACAATTCCTACAATAAACCTACAACATTGCAATATTTCTTAGAAGATAGGTAAAGGTTGAGTGATTTAGAAAAATGTTAATATCAATAATACCATTTTGAATAATAACTTGTGTCAAGTACTGGGTTTATTATTCCATATGACTTAATTCTTTATAGCTATTCACAATAGTCTAATGAACTAAACATGCCCTTCTCCAGTGAACAGATTAAAAAAAATGAACTTTGACACAGATTTCCAAGGTCACCTAGTTAGTAAATAGCTAAAGTGGTTTTTAAAACTTAGGCCTTTGTAACTCCAATGTCACCATAATCTTAAATTCACAAAGCACATGATATAAATTACAGGGAAGAAAACTCAGAATTTTAGATTTTGTTGTAAAGGTTTTCTCCTGGCTTTAATACATCTCTGCTTACAGCACTTTTCATTGACTTGTTTAACTCTAAAGGCATTGATAAATGCTTAACCACAAGCATTTTATTCTGTATACTGTGCTGAATTCACTCTACTTTAGGCTGATGCTTTAAAATATAAATAAAGTATAAATAGAATTGAAATATGCCATGAGTTCCTGCTATACAAACAGAGATTTAGAACATCAGCATATCACATCAGGAGAAAAACCAGACATGAATATCAGATCAGGTATCAGCCTTTAAAAAGCAGAAGGCAAATGGAGTATTAGTCACCACTTCTCTTCAGTTATTATGCCAATTATAAGAATTCATGAGAAGATGATACATTAACATTTGTTGACTTGTGTCTACAAATTTAATTCTATTGCAGTAGTAGATAGCATACACATAACCTTTTTCTAAGAGACAAGTTTCATTTTTCAGCAGTTATTTATTAGTAAGTTGACCAAATAATTCATTGTCCAAAGCAGGGTAGTTTAAGAATGACTAGAGCTGTTACTAGTGTCCTGAGCCAAAGTCATTTCCTGGGAACGTCCCAGGAAAATTGTGGTATATCATCACTCTGTTTATTAAATGCCTATTTGGTGTTTATAATTGTTTTAGGCATAGTGGAAGAACATAAAGAAATTAGAAGATGACTTCAAAACCTGACAATATTTTTAAAGAAATAAAATTTACCCACAGTACATCTAGAAGACAATCCAAAAGGGTATATGATTAGCTGTTAAAAATAAACTACTTTCTTTAAGTATAATAGTAATTTCAGTGAAGACAATTTCCTGTGGAAAGGCTTCATGAAGAAAAACAATAAATTTTACTGAGTATCAGAACTAAATAAATATGCAAAGAAAAGCTAAAAGCTATGTAGCATTGTTGATACTCTCAATCTCTTTCCACCCCCACTACCCAATGAATTTTCCGGAATCATGAAAGGGTAATGAATAGATTCAACAGGTAATGGTCTTAGAAGCCAGAGTTATTATAAATTGTTGAAAATACCTTATACCTTGGTTAATGTACATATTACAATCTTTTAATATGATTTTAGGACTCTAAATAAATTTGAAAATAATGTTTCATTTTATATTTAGTATATTCATCCCAGAAGAGCTAAGAGCTACATCAAAACCGATTGCCCCAACATGCTACCTAACAAATTTCTCCAAGAGTCAGGTTTTTCAACAAGAATATATTCTCACTATCACAACTGTGTAGGCCGATAGTGGTTCAGCTGATGAAGAAAAAGTTTGGCTGAACAGCTCTGTTTCTTGGCTACACTTCACTTCCAGGTGTGGTTCCAGTTCAGGGCTCTTCCATGTCTGCTTGATATGAGACCTGGACAAAGGCACAGCAACAACTTCAGGCTTATTTCCAAGATAAGACACTGGAACACAAGTAGTGAACAAAACCACATGCATGAACTTAAGGCTCCTGCTCATGTCATGGCTCCTGAAATTCCCCTAGGTAAAGTCAGTTATATAGTCAGGCCCAACAACATGGGGTGGGGAATGCATGCAATACAGAGCAGTATTGACCACAGGAGATTCGTTGCATGAAGATTTCTTCAAATAGGGTTTCTATAATGCCATTTTTATTCTGTCATTGGTTCACCAGAATTAATTCCTCCAGCTCTTTCTTGATTATATGAAGACCAAAAGCCTATTCATTTTAGGTTATATATTTAAATAAATTTTAAGGAAAAATGCAAACACACATGCACACACACACACACACACACACACACACACACACACACATTATCTCCATCATATTAAAGGTCCAAGTCAAGTCAAACAATATAGGAAGAAACACATTTGTTTTAATTATTATTTATTAATTGAAAAGTTTTCTTTGAGTATGTACTATACGCTAGGCACTGTCACTAGAATTGAGTGCTAAGAAAAAGACGTAGCCTTGCCCTGAAGAAGCCCACAGTCTACATTAGGAGGCAAAGCATTATCATGTGCTATGGTGACGCTGGTAAAGTTACACGGAACAGGAAATCTACAGAGGGAGCACTATAACGTCTGGACCTAAAGGAAAGCAGCTGGGTGACTGCCTTTGGACACAGGTGAGTACAAAGAAGGTTTCAGGATAGGAGCTGATACCTTCTTTCCTGCCTTCTTTTCTGGCATTGAGTTGGACCATAAAATAACTGATTGTTTTAAGACAGTGACTTTTCTACTGTTTTTATTCCTTTTTAATGATTTTCCCAGTATCTCATAGTTATTTAGAAAATAAATGATTGATTTCACATTGATGTTTTTAAATAAAGGGACTGAATAATTTAAGACACTGGTTGTTAGAGTTGAATGATCTTAAAAACTACCCAAGGTAGTTTGATAAAGAAAACCACTCAAGGCCTACATCCCAAATAATCTGATAAAGTATGATAGGATGAGGCCCAGGGAATTGCATTAACAATTAATCTTTCTATCCTTATTCTCCAGGTTATTGTAAGGGAAAAAGAACTTGTTTAGAATGTGGATACATATTTTTTTTTATTCCAAAGCATTACTGTTAATATTGGCAAGGGACTTACTTGCAAAATCCTGTCTTATTATAAATTATATTTATGATGTAAAATCACAAATTTGGTTTTATAAATGGAGATCCAGTTTCACAGGGCTGGGAGGGCCCCTTGAAGGTTTAATGAAAATCAAAAAAATTATGGACTGAGCTTGCTTGGAACAGGAAGTCACTTTATCTAAGCAACATATATGTCACTTCTCATATTTAAATAAATTAGGAGGCAAAGAGAATTTTAAAAGATCCAATTAAGAGAATTTAAAAAAGATCCAATTAAAATATGTAGACACAGGGTGACACCCACCTATAATCCCAGCAACTTGGGAGGCTGAGGCAGGAGATCATAAGTTCAAAGCCAGCCTCAGTAACTTAACGAAGTCCTATGCACCTCAGCAAGACCCTGTCTCTAAATAAACTACAAAAAAGGGCTGAGGATGTGGCTCAGTGGTTAAGCGGCCCTGGGTTCAATTCCTGGTACTAAAACAACAACAACCAAATAGACACAAACTAAGAAAATACAATAGTATGTCTTAAATAGGAAATATTTTAAAGAATAAAAGCAGTATAAATTGTAACAACAATGAATGAAAGACTGTAAAACAGCTGAAGAGAAAAGTAAAAATCACAAGGTGAATGTTAAATTGGCAAAAGATTTATAAATAAAGCTAGGCAAATGATGTGTGTAAAGCTAAAAGTAAGGAACAAAAAGACAGAAGAAGCCAGGCGTGGTGGCACATACCTGTAATCCCAGCAACTTGGGAGACTGAGGCAGGAGGATCTCGAGTTCAAAACCAGCCTCAGCAACAGTGAGGTGCTAAGCAACTCAGTGAGAACCTGTCTCTAAATAAAATACAAAATAGTGCTGTGGATGGCACTGTCCAGTGCCCCTGAATTCAATCCCTGGTACCCTAAAAACAAAAGCAAATGAACAAAAAAAAAGACAAAAGAAACAGGCATTAGAAAGGACAAAGCAGCTTAAAAAGTTTTAAGGTAGAAAGAGATAAGGTAATCAGATATTAACAAAAATATAGAATTGCTAAGCAATTAAAAAGACACAATGGTAAAAGGAGCCAAGATGGGGCTGGAGCTGGGGCTCAGCGGTAGCACACTTGCCTAGCGTGTGTGAGGCACTGGGTTTGATTCTCAGCACCACATGTAAATAATAAATAAATAAATAAACAAATAAATAAATGTCTATGAACAACTTAAAAAATAAAAATAAAAAAGGAGCCAAGATAATAAAATGGGAATGTAACAATATTGACTGCTAAAGAGGAAAAGGCTAAAAGAGGGAATAGCACAAGCTCAAGACAGTGTGAGAGTAGTGTGAGACCCTAGCTCCTGTGGAGGCACAGGGTGTCAGCCTGGTGGCACATGTTCACAAATTTGGAACAGTTTAGGTGGTTGGACCAGGGGTCAGAAAGCAAAACCCTTAGCTTATACCCTACTTACTCTAGGGTTTATTTGCTTCTGACAAAAAGAGCCTTTTGATTTTCAGACAATAGTTATCAGGCTTTGAGTAAAAATCCTAAATATTAATTGGTAATAAAATATTAATCAAGAGTCCTTCATTATGTCAGATACCCTCTGAGGATATGAATGTCTTGCACTTGGCTGCAGAGTTATTTAGCTGCTTATTTGAATGCTGCTAGCAGTTCATATTAGGTCTTTTTTGGTTTTCCCTCCTTCATTGGCTTGACAGATACTCACTGAGCATGAGCCATGTGTCAGGAGGTGTGCTACGTACTGGGAAACAGTGATAAACAGTATAAACTGAAGGGTTGTTAGAAAGAAGCTTACATCTTGAAGGATGATTCAGAAAGAAAGAGAAGAGGGGAGGGAGAAAGAGAAAAGAAGAGAAACCGCCAAAACATCAGGTAGGACTGTGCACTGTGGAGAGATTGCTAATGAGCACTTGCTCTGCTAGAAGTGCCGGGTAGATGCCTCTGAGGGTGTGGTTTTGAAGCTGAACTGTGAATCATAAAAAAATACTCTATCTTCTTGTCCTTTGGTCTTTACAACGATGGCCAAAGGGAAGTCCTTCTTTTAAAGTGAGTGACTTGGCCAGGGAGGTTATATAATGAGATTAATAGCTTCAAGGAGCAGACTGTGCAACAGGCCATGATGAGGTTAAAGATATTTTAATATCAAAAAGGGCTTTGAGGAGAATACAATCTGACATTTGTGGGCTGACACTGACAGAAACTTTTGTCGATTAATAAAGAGTGGGTGCCTCTTTCTGTATACTGCTTAGCTGGGGAAGATTGTGAGAACAGCACTTTATACTACTGACAGTGCATTAAATAAAAATACAATAAGTGGAAGTTCTTGGTGATGAGTCCATCCTCTCTTTAAAATCTAAACCCGACACTAAGTTTTCTATCACTGTTTCTTCTTTTTGGAAAAGGGGATGCAAATATGATTGAGATTGTGATATTTAAACAGGTGTCTGGCATATGTTAATGTGTATTTTAAATATTGCTATTGTCATCAACAGCTCTTTCTCACTTTGTCAACATAGATTAACCAAACAGCAATATCAAGAGCTTTGCCTTTGGTAAAATAATGATGTGTTTATATTCTATTTACCCTGATTTAACATTGTTACAGTTAGCTTACCTTAGCAAAAGGGAGTTTAATAAAAGAATATTTGGAACTCTTACAGAACCAACAGCCCTCAGGAGATGAGGCATGTGGGATGAGCAGGAACCCAGGGGGCTCGGGGCTGGGAAGAGAACTCAGAGCAGGAAGCACAACAATTATCTTGCAGTTACTTGGGCCTCTCCCCATCTGCCATTACTGCTACAGAGCTATCCTGAATACTTTAAAGGGAACTTACTTGTCCTGCTTTAGTTCAGCCAACTTCCAAAATTCTAGGAGGGAGAACTTGATTGAGGTTCTCTGGAGTACAGAGAAGGAATATCTGCCTTTCCTGGTCACTTTCAATAGTAAAATCAAAGAGGAAATTACTGTTGGTAGGTAACAGTCTTATTAAAGGATGATAGATGCTGGGCCAGTAAAAAAGTTAAATATTACTGTAGCCTTTGAATAAGTGCCTTGTTATCCATGAAATTACATTATTTTATATAAATATATGTTATATATAAGTCTCTGTCTCTTCCGTTTGAGAGAAAGGGGTTTGAGTCTTAGTTCTGGCATTCCCTTTAAACATTTTTGCATTGTGTCCATGTTTAAATGAAATAGTGCTATTAAAATACTAATAAATTCTTGAATAACATTTGGTAAACTCAGCTAATGATTATCAATATTATTCTAAGTATGACATAAGCTATGTCACCCACGTAAAGAAAGTGAAATGTAAGCAATTTACTTTAGATCATCCAGTGGCTCATTTCCAAAATTAAGAAAAAGAACTCATGACATTTATGTCCTTTCAATACACATCTGATTTAATATATAGAATTAACATTTTAATAAATACATTTAGTTTTTAAAGAATCAAATATCTGAAGTGTAATGTGAGACATTGACTCAGAGTGCAATTGTTCACTCCACTATGGTAACTCTTCCGGTTATTGTATTTTTGTTTAATGCACTGTCAGTAGTATAAAGTGCTGTTCTCACAATCTTCCCCAGCTAAGCAGTATACAGAAAGAGGCACCCACTCTTTATTAATCGACAAAAGTTTCTGTCAGTGTCAGCCCACAAATGTCAGATTGTATTCTCCTCAAAGCCCTTTTTGATATTAAAATATCTTTAACCTCATCATGGCCTGTTGCACAGTCTGCTCCTTGAAGCTATTAATCTCATTATATAACCTCCCTGGCCAAGTCACTCACTTTAAAAGGACTTCCCTTTTGCCATCATTGTAAAGACCAAAGGAAAAGAAGATAGTTCTTTCTAAACCTCAAAAGGGAAGGAAGTGATCTATTCTTTATTACACTTTATTATGTCCTTTTAAAAATCTTATCATGTATTAGCAGTAATATTCATGACACTGGAGTACACTTACAATAGTCAGCTCTCATGGTTATCAAAAAGCTTCACTTTAGCATTTAATCAACTCTAAAAGCCATTCATTGCTTTGGATATTCCCAGTGCAATGAATATCATCCATAAGCATTTTTTTTCTTAACATAGAGAAGCAGGATGGCAAAGGGGATGAAAGAGAGCTCTAGTAGGGACTTATCCAACTTTTTAAAGGGCATTTTAATTTCCATAATAGCTTCTCCAAGGAGCCTGTTGAATGGCCGTTTAATCTACTAGGTTTGGGGAAAACCTTAAAAGCATTGTGTTCTTTCTGCATTTAGAACTCCTTTCGGGAAATGAGCAGGTATCTTGATGTGACCTCAAGCAAGCAGTACACTGAAAGCTGATCTACATCTTTGTAGGGGAAGCTTCTTTCTCCTGTAATGAGTATTGAGACAAGGGAAGTTCTGTCAGATCCTAAATCTTCATTACCAGGTCATGATACCTGCTATTCTAACGGGAATGCTTCATAGAAGCATATTTGTTGAATATATGATACAATTGAATTTCTGAAAAAAAAAAAAACAAAAAAACAAACGGATGTCTACACCTTTACTTCCATCCCACTCATTCCACAGAACCTTATTTCTAAAAAACTTGAGGGGCACTTAGTTATTATTATCTTATTACTATCACCACGTCATTATTAGCCTGATATAAATTGGGACTCAATCAATATTTCTATAAAACTTAAAACATGTTTCTCAGCCTGAAGCTAACAATACTGAAGGAAAAGTAATCTCTTTGCTCCAAGCAACTCAAAATCCAAAAACAATTTTTTTATTTGTTGTATATGACAATTTTTTTCTATTTGTTGTATATGACCTATATGATGCATTTGGCCCTCAATTGTAACTATAATCTTAACTTTTATTTTCTATGTTCTATGTTCTCCAACATCTATGATTACTTATGACAACTACTTTGATAACTCATTTTGTCCTTCTGAAATCAATTTTGTGATTATTTTCAACACACAATATTGAATACATACACACAGAAATTTTTGCAGTGTATACATATACAAATATGTCTGTTTCCTTGGATATATATAAAATGTTTGCAACAAAGAACAGTGTTCCACTTATCCTGTTGCAGTTCTTCATTATTTTTGTAACATTACATGTGGTATATAAAGATGCTTTATAAGCCTCATGATAAATTAAGTCACTCACAAACTGTTGCAAGGCATTTTTTTTAATGTACTTTGTTTTACAATGATCTATTACAATATATTCAGAAAGAACTAATGGAGATAATGTTAAGGAAAATAAGAGCTGGACAGTAGTTAAAGTAGTAAAATCAGATTTTATTCAGGAATTATTTACTTGGCTAAATTCTAAATATAATAAGTAAAAGCGGGGGCATTTTTTAGCCAAAAACGCAGGCTTGAAGTGGTGTGGTAGGATGGAAAATTACTAAGTGTGGTCAGGGAGAATACTTGCTGAAGGCAGGTCAGTGTGAACAGATTTGAATGTGAGGGGTGAAATTTTGATCAGATATCAAGGGAGATCCAATGTTAAGGGTTGAGGATTCTCTCTAAACTGACTTAATAGAATTCTTCTAAAGGCCAATAGTGCAGGCCAGACAAACTAGACACTGAAACCCAAAACCAAGGGTAAGTCAAGAAGAGGGCTTGGAGGAGCCTGACTCAAGTTCAATTAGGGAGAGATTCTTTGTCAACAAATGTATATGTAACTCCCAAATTAATAAAATGTGCTTGACATTTGCATACATTGTTTTATTCAGTGCAAAACCAGCTCTGTCTGTTAATCTGTTTATTACCTATGTTAAAGCAGAATAAATTAAGATATAGGATTATTAAGCCAGTTGTCCACCATCTCTCCACTAATAAGCAGAGTGATAGGTCAAATCCAGGTCTGGCTGACTATAGAATTTTACTTCCTGCCAATGTGTCGGGGAGATAGCAGTGGAAAGAGTCTTAGCAGTGTGACAAGGCACGCACATGGTTATCAGAAAAGGGCTTCCCTGGCATGTTGACCTTGGACATAGCCCAAATGCTTTGCTTCTGTTACAGGATGGACACCTTAACAATATCTAGTGGTGAATTTTCTCCAGCATTGGGTGTAGGGACTCAGAATCAAAATTAATTACTCACAAAAAAAGTAAGACATGCATTATTTTTACCTGCATATTTAGTTTAAGAAGCATAAACTGTATAAATTTTCTCCTTCATTTATTATTCTTTTATATTATTTTAAAAGTTGTGTCTATAGTCTTTACATTTACTGAAACTCTTGCAGGAATAATTTGTCATTGAGTTAAAAATTTGCAGATGGAAAGCTTCACTTTAAATCAAGATTACAAACGTTCTTGTTTTGCATTTTGCTATTCTGGGATAGAAGCTGACAGGCAAAAACCAGAAGCTGTGTTCTGTTAAAGATGGCAGAGGTGCAGTCATTAACCTCATTTACATTTCTGAATGAGTTGGTGGTTGAATTTCCCAACAGTAAAGTTGCACCTAAAATTGATCAACTTCAGTGTCATCAACAGATGTCCCTGAAACCGTTAGCAACTAATGGATTGTTTAAAGGACATTAATAGCTCATTTGTCTAGTCAAAACCCCATCAACTCAACCTTTAAAAACCATACTTTCTTGTCATTAGGAAATTGAGTCCATTGTCCTTTAATTTTTAAATGACATGTATTTCAAATCAATTAAGGCTGAAAGACCAATTATCTGGTGAATTGTGACAACCAAAATGTTTTGAATACCTGATGAAAAAAAAGAAGACTACAGCATGCTGGATACTGAGAAATCAGGTAGAGAAACCAAAACGGAGATGTATGAAATCTTAATATAAATATGTGAGCTCCCAAAGGGCCACTAAACAAGATGTGTGTGTCTTCTTCCAACTGCTCCCAGTGGATTGTAATAATGAAAGCTTATATTTAAAGGCCTCTGTCTTTTCTACACTTCTTTGAAGGGTTGGGACATATTCATAGCTTAGAAGTTCTCAGTTGTATCTTATTGTTAAACACTTCAATTTTTTCTTAGCTTCCAGTAACTATGGTTTTAATCTGCAATGAGTTCTGTAAATAAAACATAACTTTTCCTTATATGTTTTCTTGGGAAAAAGGAGACTTTTTTTTTTCCTTCTTGTTTCTATATCATCTACAAGGGAACATCTGATCCAAATTATGGCCAGATAAATGCATGTAGCTATGGAAAATTTCAGTATGTTTATTGCAATTTTTCAAAAGATTACAGTCATGGGATTTTAATGTACTTTTAATTGTCATAGTGTCACTGAAAAGGTGGCTGTGTTTAGCAAGTTAAGAATGATGGCTTTGCTATCACCCTCCTGCAAAACAGTTTTGTGAATGCAAATGTGTGGCAAGGACCCCTGTTTGGACATATTAGATACTCCAACTATATAATATATTCTTGAAATTTCATTCAGTAATAAACATTATGCATACTGACTTCATTTAACATATTTTATTGGAAAAAAATAACTAGCTTTTCACTTAGAAATTAATTGCCTTACTTAGCATAGAAATAAAAAGTATTCCAGATTTGATTTAATACCACCAAGTTGTTAAACTCTTAATTTAACTTGGCTATTTTTTGAAGAAGAGTAATTTAAATGGGGGTAACTCAGGAAATGCCATGTTGAATAAAACCTTTATTCCCCATTAAAAAAATAAATACAATTTAGATACAAGAAAATGAACGTTTTAGTGGAATTACTCAGGCTCTGACAGATACATGATGGTACAACCATTGCCAAGATAAAGGTATAGAATATTTCCACCACACCAAAAAATGGTCCCCAAGTCACTGTGTAGTCAGTCTTGTACTCTCATCCTCAATTTCTGCAGCACCAATCTGTCATGGGCCCACACAGTCTTGCCTTTTCTAAAATGTGTTATCAATGTAATTATTTAGTAGGCAGCAGTTGGAGTGTGACTTGCGCATAGCGCACTGTACAGCCAGTAGCTTCTTCCTCTTTGTTACCGAATAGAATTCCTTTCCATGAATGTATTATGGTTTGTCATACAGTTCTCACTTTAGGGGCATTTCAATTATTTCCAGGTTGGTTTGATTATGTGTATAGCTACTCTAAATATTCTCATAAAGTGAGGATGTGGGTTTTCATTCTATTAGAGTAAAAACCTAGGAGTAGCATCTTTGGGTTGCATGGTCAGTGTATATTTAATTTATAAGACAACATCAAATAGTTTCCAAAGTGACTAAATAATATGTCATTGCATCCAAGCAGTGCGTGAGAATTCCAATTGTTCTGCCTTTTTGCCTGCTCTTAGTTGTGTCAAATAGGTCCTTTGTGGTATCTAGTGGTAATTTTAATTTACATTTGTCTAATGTCTAATAATGTCATGCATTTTTTCATGTGTTGTTTTGCCATTCTTTTATGGGTAAGTTCATATTTTATTGATTGTTTATCTTTTTTGTGATTTTTAAAATTTGTTTTACTTAGTTGCACATGACAATTCAATGATCTTGACATATCCTACATTTGAATCAGATGGGATATAATTTTTCATTTTCTGAGTGTACAGTTTGCAGAATCACATTGGTCATGCAGTCACATATATACACACAGTAATAATAATGTTTGCTTCATTTTACTATCCTTCCTAACTCCCTACCAACCCCTCTCTTCCCCTCCCCTTACTTCTCTCTACCTAATCTAGGGTAACGCTCGCTATTCTTTTTTTTTTTTTTTCACATCGCATACATGTATTTTGTATAACAATGAGGGTCTCCTTCTACCATCCATGCAATTCCTTTTCTCCCTTCCTTTCCCTCCCACCCCTCTTCCCTATGTAGAAGTAATCTTCATCCCATGCTCTTCCTCTCTTCCCCATTTTGAGTCACCCCCCTTATATCAGAGAAGACATTTGGCATTTGTTTTTTGGGGGACTGGCTAACTTCACTTAGCATAATCTGCTCTAATGCCATCAATTTCCCTGCAAATGCCATGATCTTATTATTTTTTAGTGCTGAGTAATATTCCATTGTATATATATATATGCCACATTTTTTTTGTCCATTCATCCATTGAAGAATGACAGCCATGATTAAGACAAACAACAACAAGTGCTGGCAAGGATGCAGGGGAAAGGTACGCTCATAATACACTGCTGGTGAGACTGCAAATTGGTGCAGCCAATTTGGAAAGCAGCATGGAGATTCCTTGGAAAGCTGGGAATGGAACCATCATTTGACCCAGATATCCCTCTCCTCAGTCTATACCCAAAGGACCTAAAAACTCCATACTACTGAGACACAGCCACATCAATGTTTATAGCAGCACAACTCACAATAGCTAGACTATGGAGCCAACCTAGATGTCCTTCGATGGATGAATGGATTAAAAAAATGTGACTTATTTATCTTTTATTTGTTAACTGTCTTTCTTAATTTAAACTATACATTCTGGATACATGTCCTTTATTTTATATGTGCTTTGAATATATTTTTTTCAGGTTGTCATTTTTTTCTTTTAGTTCTTATAACAGTGTCTTTCAAAAAGCAAAAAGTCTGTTTATTATTTTTTTTTCTATGTGTATTCTTTGGAGTTGTATCTAAGAAATTCTTGTCTACCCCAGGCTTGCTAAGCTTTTCCTTGTGTGCTTTCTCATAGATGTTTTATAGTTTTAGGTATAATGATAATTATTCCAGTTGATTCAATAATACATTTTAAGTTAATTTTTTATATGGTGTGAGTAGGAATAATCATCACTTTTCTGCATATAGACACACTTGTTTCATCATCATTTATTAAAGAGAATATTCTTTTTTCATTGAATTGCCATCTTACCTATTTGAAAATCAATTTGCAATATATGTATGGCTTTGTTTCTAGATACTCAATTTTGTTGCATTGATTACATTGTATTCATCTTTCCCCAATAGCATAGTGTCTTGAGTTTGTAGCTTCCTAATAATCCTTAATTTTCAAGTGAGAATTCTCTAATTTTGCTCTTATATTTTTGTTATTAGTTGTTTGGTTATTAGTTGGTTATTACAGCTATTTGTATTTTCATATACAATTTAAATTGTTAATTTCTTGTCACTTTCTACACAAGAAAGATATTCCTACTAAAATTTGAATTGAAATTGTGTCAAATCTACATAACAATTTAAGAAGGTCTGACATCTAACAAAGAGTCTTTCAATACATGAGTATAATGTATCTTCATTATGCTTTTTATTTTTAGTTTATTTAGTATTTTACAATTTCAACAAATAGATCTTACACATATTTTAATAGATGTATAAGTAAGTATTTCATCTGTGTTGTAAAAGGCGCTCTTATATAGTGTTCATTCTTTTTATATAGAATATGATTTTTTTCTATAACTTAAAAATTTTTCATTACAATTTTTTCATTTTGTTTTGTTTTTATTTTATTTATATGACAGCAAAATGCATTACAATTCTTATTACACATATTGAGCAAAATTTTTCATATCTATGGTTGTATACGAAGTATATTCACACCAATTTGTGTCTTCATACATGTACTTTGGATCATAATGATCATCACATTTCACCATTTATTTATAACCCCATGCCCCCTCCCCTCCCCTCTAACACCTCTGCCCTATCTAGAGTTGGTCTATTCCTCCAATGCTCCTGCTCCCTATCCCACTATGAATCAGCCTTTTTATATCAAAGAAAACATTTGGCTTTTTTTTTTTTTTTGGATTGGCTAACTTCAGTTAGCATTATCTTCTCCAATGCCATCCATTTACCTAAAAATGTCATGATTTTATTCTCTTTTATTGCTGAGTAATATTCCATTGTGTATATATGCCACATTTTTTTTTATCCATTCATCTATTGAAGGGCATCTAGGTTGGCTCCACAGTCTAGATATTGTGAATTGTGCTACTATAAACATTGATATGGCTGTGTCCCTGTAGTATGCTGTTTTTAAGTCCTTTGGGTATAGACTGAGGAGAGAGATAGCCGGGTCAAATGGTGGTTCCATTCCCAATTTTCCAAGAAATCTCCAAATTCCTTTTCATATTCGATACATCAATTTGAAGTCCTACAAGCAATGTATGAATGTACCTTTCCCCCCACATACTCAGCAACACTTATTGTTCTCTGTATGCATAATAGCTGCCATTCTGACTGGAGTGAGATAAAATCTTAGAGTGGTTTTGATTTGCATTTCTCTAATTGCTAGTGATAATGAACATTTTTTTTCATATATTTGTTGATTGATTGTACATCATCTTCCGATAAGTGTCTGTTCAGGTCCTTGGTCCATTTATTGATTGAGTTACTTGTTTCCTTGGTGCTTAGCTTTTTGAGTTTTTTATATACCCTAGAGATTAGTGCTCTATCTGATGTGTGAGGGGTAAAGATTTCCTTCCAATATGTAGACTCTCTATTCACCTCAAAGATTGTTTCTTTTGCTGAGAAAAAACTTTTTAGTTTGAGTCCATCCAATTTATTGATTCTTGATTTTAGTTCTTGCACCACAGGAATCTTATTAAGAAAGTTGGGGCCCAATTCCACATGATGGAAATTAGGGCTTATTTTTTCTTCTATTAGATGCAGGTCTCTGATTTTATTCCTAAATCCTTAATCCATTTTGAGTTGAGTTTTGTGCATGATGAGAGATAGGGGTTTAATTTCATTTTGTTGCATATGGATTTCCAGTTTTCCCATCACCATTTTTTTGAAGAGACTATCTTTTATCCAGTGCATGTTTTTGACATCTTTGTCTAATATAAGATAAATGTAATTTTATGGGTTAGTCTCTGTGTCCTCTATTCTATATCATTGGTCTACCAGTTTGTTTTGGTGTCAATACCATACTGTTTTAGTTATTGTTGCTCTGTAGTATAGTTTAAGGTCTGTTAAAGAATGCCACCTGTTTCACTCTTCCTGCTAAGGATTGCTTTAGCTAGTCTGGGTCTCTTCTTTTTCCAGATGAATTTCATGATTGCTTTTTCTATTACTATGAGAAATGTCATTGGGATTTTGATCAGAATTGCATTAAATCTGTATATTTTTTGGGAAGTATGGTCATTTTGATAATACTAATTCTGCTTATCCAAGAGAAAGGTAGATCTTTCCATCTTCTAAGTTCTTTTTTCACTTTTTTCTTCAGGGTTCTGTATTTTTCATTATATAGATCTTTAACTTCTTTTGTGAAGTTGATTCCCAAGTTTTTTTCTTTTCTTTTTTTTTTTTTTCGAGGCTATTGTAAATGAGGTAGTTTTTCTTGTTTCCCTTTCTGAGGATTTGTCACTGAAATGCCTTTGATTTAAGGGGGTTGATTTTATATCCTGTTTTTTGATGAATTCATTTACTAGTTCTAGAAGTTTCCTGGTGAAACTTTTAAGGTCTTCTAGGTATAGAATCATATAATCAGCAAATAGTGCCAATTTGAGTTCTACTTTTTCTATGTGTCTCCCTTTAATTTCTTTCATCTAATTGCTCTGGCCAGTGTTTCAAGAACTATGTTAAATAGAAGTGGTGAAAGAGGGGATCCCTGTCTTGTTCCAGTTTTTAGAGGGAATGCCTTCAATTTTTCTTCTTTTAGAATGATGTTGGCCTGTGGCTTAGCGTAGATAGCTTTTATGATGTTGAAAGATGTTCTTGTTATCTATAGTTTTTCTAGTGTTTTGAACATGAAGCCATGCTGTATTTTGTCAAATGCTTTGTCTGCATCTACTGAGATAATAATATGATTCTTCTTTTTAAGTCTATTGATGTGATGGAACACATTTATTAATTTCTGTATGTTGAACCAAACTTGCATCTCTGGAATGAATCTCGCTTAATCATGGCACACAATCTTTTTGATAAGTTTTTGTAATTGAGTTGCCAGAATTTTATTGAGAATTTTTGTGTCTATGTTCATTAGAGATATTGGTCTAAAGTTTTTCTTCTTTGATGTGTCTTTGCCTGGTTTTGGAATCAGATTGATATTGGCCTCAGAAAGAGTTTGGAAGTGCTGCCTCTTTTTCTATTTCCTGAAATAAACTGGAGAGTATTGGTATTAGTTCTTCTTTAAAGATCTTTTAGAACTCAACTGTGTATCCATGTGGTACTGGGCTTTATTTAATTGGTAGGCTTTTGATGGCATATGCTATTTCATCACTTGAAATTGAGCTGTTTGAATAATGTATATCATCCTGATTCGATTTGGGCAAATTATATGACTCTGGAAATTTATCAATGCCTTTGACATTTTCTATTTTATTGGAGTACAAGTTTTCAAAATAATTTCTAATTCTGTGTTGTATTCTGTAGTGTCTGTTGTCATATTTCCTTTTTCATCACATTTGTTAGTAATGTGAATTTTTCTCTCTCCTTCTCTTTGTTAGTATGGTTTAGGGCCTGTCAATTTTATTTTTTTTTCAAACCAATCTTTGGTTCTATCAGTTTTTTCAACTGTTTCTTTTGTTTCAATTTTATTGATTTCAATTATTTCCTGTCTTCTGTTCCTTTTGGTGTTGATTTGGTCTTCTTTTTGGGGGCTTTGAGTTGTAGTGTTAAATCATTTATTTGTTGACTTTTTCTTCTTTTAAGGAATAAACTCCATGCAATGAATTTTCCTCTTAGAACTGCTTTCATAGTGTTCCAGAGATTTTTATATGTTGTATCTGTGTTCTCATTCACCTCTAAAAAGTTTTTAATCTCCTCCTTGATGTCTTCTGTAACCCATTGTTTATTCAGTAGCATATTAATTAGTTTCCAGGTGTTGGAGTGGGTTTTATTTCTTATTTTATCATTGATTTTTAATTTCATTCCATTATGACCTGATAGAATGCAGAGAAGTATCTCTACTTTTTAATATTTGCTAAGAGTTTCTTTGTGGCATAGTATATGGTCTGTTTTAGAGAAGGATCCATGTGCTGCTGAGAAGAAAGTGTATTCTCTTGTTGAAAGATAGAATATTCTATATATATATATATATATCAATTACATCTGAGTTATTGATTGTATTATTGAGTTCTATAGTTCTTTGTTCAGCTTTTGTTTGGAAGATCTATCTAGTGATGAAAGAGGTGTGTTAAAGTCACATAAAATTATTGTGTTGTGGTCTATTTGACTCTTGAACTTGAGAAGAGTTTGTTTGATAAAAATAGCTACTCCATTTTTGGGGCATATATATTTATAATTGTTAATGCTTGTTGGCGTATGGTTCCCTTGAGCAGTATGTAGTGTCCTTCTTTGTTCTTTTTGATTGACTTTAGTTTGAAGTCTACTTTATTTGCTATAAGGATGGAAACCCCTGCTTGCTTCCACAGTCCACGTGAGTGGTTTGATTTTTCCCAACCCTTCACCTTCAGTCTGTGAATGTCTTTTTCTATAAGATGAGTCTCTTGGAAGCAGCATATTGTTGGGTCATTTTTTTTTTTTTTGATCCAACCTGGTAGTCTAAGCCTTTTGATTGGTGAGTTTATGCCTTAACATTCAGGATTATTATTGAGATATGATTTGTATTCCCAGACACTGTTGTTTATTTTTGGTATTTTAAGTGACTTGTTTTCTCCTCTGATTAGATTTTTCTTTAGTGTAATCCCTCCCTCTGCTGATTTTCACTGTTGTTTTTCATTTCCTCTTCCTGGAGTATTTTGCTGAGGATGTTCTGTAGTGCAGGCTTTCTAGTTGTAAATTCTTTTAACTTTTGTTTATCATGGAAGGTTTTTATCTCATCATCAAATCTAAAGCTTAATTTTGCTGGATATAAGATTCTTGGTTGGCATCCATTTTCTTTCAGAGCTTGGTAAATGTTGTTTCATATTCTCTATACTAGACATTTTCATTATAATGTGTCTTGGTGTAGATATGCTGTAATTATGTACATTTGGTGTCCTGTAAGCCTCCTGTATTGGTATTCCAATTTGTTCTTCATATTTGGGAAATTTTCTGATATTATCTCATTGAAGAGATTGTGCATTCCTTTGGTTTAAAACTCTGGGCTTTCCTGTATCCCAATAACTCTTAGATTTGGTCTTTTTGATGCTGTCCCATAATTCTTGGATGTTCTGTTCATGGTTTCTAACTTTCTTTGCTGTATTTTCAACTTCATTTTCCAGATTGTGTACGTTGTCTTCATTATTTGACATTCTTTCTTCCAAGTAATCTAGTTTGTTAATTATGCTTTCTATAGAGTTTATTATTTGATTTATTGTATCCTTCATTTCAAGGATTCCTGACTGGTTGTTTTTCAGAGTCTCTACCTCTCCCTCTTTTGCTACCTGTATTTGCTCTCTTATCTCATTGTTGGACTGATCAATTTTTGCCTGTATTTGCTCATTTAGGTTATTCTTTAATTCACAGATCATTTTAATTATGAACCTTCTGAACTCCTTCTCTGACATTTCATCAACTTTGATGTTCAGGGATTCTGTTATTATAGTGTCCTGGCTTGTTTGGAGCACTTTCCTCCCTTGTTTTTTCATGCTGTATATGTGTCTTCCTTTCTTGCAGTGTGGATCTGTAATATTACAATTTCTTCCCTCTATTCTTGAAGTATCTGTGCAGAATGTCTGTACCTCACCTTGATGTTGGGCTTCTAGACTATGATAGTGTCCCTCAATGAATGCTACTGCATCCTTGATCTGGGTCCTGAACAAGTTGGAGTGGATGGATCTGGGCTCCTGGGCTTGACCTCCCTTGGTAGTCTGTTAGTGGGAAGGGGCAGTCCTGCACAAGAGGCTTGCTAGGCTCTGACGGGTGTCTGCCCCACCAGGGGAGGGGTTGACCAGGCCTGCTGTGCGCCTGGAACCTGCATAGTCTGGTGTGGATGGATCTGGACTGCTGGGCTTGACCTTCTGTGGTAGTCTCTGATTTATTTTTGTGTTGACCTTGTATACTATAACTTTGCAAAACTCAGTATTAGCTCTACCACTTTTCTTTTCTCTCTTTTTCTCTCTCTCCTTTCTTTCTCTTTCTCTCTCTTCTCTCTCTCTCTCTCTCTCTCTCTCTCTCTCTCTCTCTCTCTCTCCATCTCTTTTGTTCTTTGCTTTTTGTTTGTTTGTTTGGTTTTTGGTTTAGATGGAGTCCTGCTACACTATGCAGGCTGTGACCTTCAATTTGCGACCCTCCTGCCTTAGCCTCTAGAGCAGCTGGGATTACATTCCTGTGCCATCATGCCTGGCTTTTACTATCTGTTTTATTTTACTTTTGAAGATTTCTTAAAATTTTCTACATAAGTGATCTTTTTTCAATTTTTAGGAAATTTATTTTGTATCACTTTTATAAGCAAAATAAATTCTGACATGATATTAAATAAGAACAGGATAGTGAACATCTTTGCTTTGTTTCTGATTTGGGGTGATTTAGTGTTAAGTATGATCTCAGCTATAGGAGTTTTGTAGATCATTTTTATTGACTTACAGATGTTTGCTTCTCTTTCTCATTTGCTCAAATTTTTTATTAGAAATGGATATAGAAATTTGTCATGACTTTTATTACACTTGTGAAAATGAGCACATGATTTTTTTCTCCATTTTTTAATGTGGAAAATTATGCTAAATTTTTATTATGTGTTACATTAGGAACACCTTGCATTCCTGGTGCAAACTCTATCTAGTGTGTTAGTCTTTTAACTTATTATTGTAAAATTCAGTTTGGTCATATTGTTGAAATTTTTTCCCCCTTGTTTATGAGGGCTATTGTAATTTTCCTCTTTTCAAGTTCTTCTTCTTTATTATCTTTGTCTTCAATGTCTTTGACTTTGGCCCCTCAAAATGAGTTGAGAAATATTAACTCTTCTTTATGTTCAGGAAGGATTTGTGTAAGATCTGAATTTTTGCTATCTGGAACTAGGATTTTTATTTTTATAATATTTTTAAATTATAAATCTAATTTCTTTAAAGATGAAAAATATTCAGGCTATCTGTTACTTTTAAAATGAAATGTAGACGTTTGTGCCTTTCAAAGACTATGCTTCATTTAATTGTAAATGTTACGTGTAAAAATTATTATAGAATTTCATCATTTTTTTCAATTTTTTAGAGTGTATAATAAAGATGTTTACTCTTTTATTTGTGAATTGTAATTTGTTTCATTCTCTCTCATGTTTTTCCACATACCTACAACCTTTAAATTTTGATCTGTCTGGATAAAATGTTATCACCTCATTATTATGTTCCTAAAAGAGACTTTTTGCATTCATAGAGTAAACACTGTTTAGTCATCATGTCTTCCTTTTTAAAAAATTTATTGTTGAATTCAGTTAATTGTTGAATTTAGTTAACATTAGTTATTACTTTTCTGTTCTAAATTTTAGAAATTTCTTATTGTCAGTCCTCAATTTTTGCTTTCTTTGTGTTCAGTTGTTTTTTTTTCACTATTTACTTAACCATTAAAAAATGTATTTGCAACCTAACTTCTTTTTAAATGTAAGCATATCATTCTGTGAATTTTTTCTTAGTATGGTACTAGTGGTAGCCCAAAATTTTTTCATATTGTCAATTTGGATATTTTAATACTGTTAATTTGGGTATTTTCTGATTTAACTTTTATTTTTCTAACCAACCATGGATTATTTTCAAACATATTGGTTCATTTTCCCAAAATGTGGAAATTTTGCAGGTGTATTTCTGTTATTGATATCTAAGTTACATAATGTCATAGTCTAAGAACAGATTTTATTTAGTATAATTCTAAACATAATTCTAAATTTGTTAAGATTTGTTCAGTGGTTCCAAGTATGATCTGTGTTGATAAAAGTTATAGGTGTAGCTCAAGGAATATGTGTTTTCTACTTTTATGGAGTATTCCATAAATTCCAATAAGGTAAAATCATATTTTTTTCAGTTTCATTTAACTCATTGATTTTCATCTACATGCGTTATCATTTATTGAGGCAACTATGATAAATTACCAAAATATATCTGTGGATTTAATCATTTCTCCTTTCAATTCAGTTTTATTTCATATGATTTGAGAATCTGTTGTTTGGTGCATATACATTTAGGTTTACTACTACTTCTTGTGAACCAACACTTTTGTTGGTTTTGTAATTCAATTTTCCTATTTGTCATTTGCAATCTTTCATATTCTGAAGACTACCTTGTCTAAAATCAACATAGCCTCTCCAGCTTCAATTTAGCAAGCATTTATAGGGTCTATTTGTTTCTCCACTTTCCTTTAATCTGTCAGTGTCACTAAATTATATATATATTTATTATTTATGCTTTTAGGAAGTTCCTATCTGGGTCTTGGTTTGTTTTGTCATTAAATTCAATATTCTGTCTTAATTAATGTCCATTTGGACCTCTCACACTTACAACTACTGATATAATTGGATGGATATGTTTATTTTGCTGTTTTCTAATTATTACCTATATTGTTGCTTCTTTTTTACAGAAATATTTTTATGAATCTATTTTATTCACATTCTGCTTCATCATATACTTCTTTTAAAAATTTTGCTTGTCTCAGGTTTTCCAATAAACATACTTAATCACAATGTGCCTTTTAATAATATTGCACTATTCATGTACAGTGAAAGTATTTTACAAGACTGCCTTCTTAATTTCTCTCTCCCATCCCCTGTATGATTTTGTTATGTATTTTATTTCTACATAGACTATAAATACATAGTACATCATCAAAATTTTTGTTCAAATAATAAGTTATTAAGGCAATTACAAGAAAAGGATAAATTACATATTTACATTCATTATTCTTTTTCCAATATTCTTCATTTCTTTGTGTACATACACATTTTGCATGCTATCATATCCCTATATCTAAAATTTTTCCTTTAAAATTTCTTATATTTGAGTTTCAGATAAACAACTATACTTGTTTGTGTGTGAAAAGAAAAAAAATCCCATTTCTCATTCCTTTTTTGAAAGGTACTTGTATTTGTTATGCAACCCTAAATGGACAATTCTGATGAAGATGGTGATAATGATGCTTTTCAATTAGGTGTTACTTTCTTGTATTTTTCACTTGTATAGTTTCTGGCAAAAGTTTAAATACAGATTTTACATTTAGTCTGCATATAATATGTCATGTTCATTGCTATCAAGATTTTCTTTGTTTGAAGTTTTTAGCTGTTCAAATGGGTTATGTATTCTTTTTGTTTTATTTTTCTTACTCCAAAGTTGTCCAGGCTTCTTGAACTTTTAATTTGCATTAATTTTGGATACTTCTGGTACATTATCTCTAAATATTTCTTTAGCTCCTGTCATTCTTCAGTGGATCAATTTGCATGCATGTTAGATTTGAATTGTTTAACAGTGGCTGCTCTTTCTATTCTGTTTTTTGTTTGTTAGTGTTTTGGGTTTTTTGGGGGGGGGCAGGGAGAATGTTTGCTTTTCTTTCTTTGGATAATTTCTCTTGATGTATCTTCAGTTCATGGATGCTTTTCTTGCCTGTTTTCTACTGATGGGACTATCAGAGACATTCTTCATCTCTATTACTGTGTTCTATGTCTAGCCTTTCCATTATATTCTTTCTATGGTTTACTATTTAGTAATGCATGCTGTATATCTTTCTTATAGTAACCTGTACTCTATTAATTATACTTATTTTGAAGTTCATGTTTGATAGTTCAAATATCTTGTCATATCTCACTGTGGTTCCTATGATTGCTTTTACTCTGAAACATGTATAATTTTTCTTGCTTCTTTATATGTCTTACGAGTTTTGGATAAAATCCTGACATCTTATGAAGAATAACAAATATTGAGGGAAAAATATTTATAACTAAAAAGACACATTGCCTCTTTTTTAAAAATCTTTGTGTCAGAGGTTTTATCAAAAGAGTTAAAAATTAATCTACATTTGATATTTTTATTGCTTCTGCCATTGGTACAACACAGGCTACCAGTCTCTCTTGAGTTACCTTATGTTTAGATTCGACCTGATTTTTCAGAAGATCTCCCTGATTTTTTTTTTTCACCTGACTTTAGGTAGTTCCATGGCATCTACATTTCAAAGTTCTTTCTCACATGACATTTTTTCCAGATTTAGACTTCTATTACTGATTAAATGATACTTTCAAGCTTGGCAGTGGTGAGTGGCTGCCTGTGGTGAGTGGTGGAAGAAATGTCTGCTGATCTGGTTCAGCCTCAGTCTTAGGCAAGTGGTCTGCCTCTGGTTTTCAGGGATGGAGACTGCTAATGATCCTACCATTGGTTCAGCTGTATGGGACTCCTGTGGTCTGGGCTCAGGATATGTGCTGCTGCCATTACCTCATGAGTAGAGGATATTTTTTCTGCTCCTCTTCCTTTAGCTCTAATGAGTTTTTACCTGTGGCCCAAAGGTAACAGTTATTACTTTTTCCTTAGAAGCTTTAGGCCTTTGTTCCAAGCAGAGTATAAGTCAGAAGGATCATGGAGGTGATGGTATTTTTTCCTACAGTGGTTATTGCTCTCTTCAGACTTGTGTCACAAATGAGACTTTCTCTGGACACTTCTGCTGTAACTAGTCTTTCTTTTTTTTAAACACTGAGCCACATCCTCAGCCCTTTATATATATATATATTTTTTAAGAGACAGGTCTTGCTAAATTCCTTAGGGCTTCGCTAAGTTGCTGAGGCTGGCTTTGAACTCATGATCCTCCTGCTTCAGCTTCCAGAGCCACTGGGATTACAGGCATGCACCATCATGACGAGCTGTAGCCTGGCTTTCTTGAAATCATGCGGTAGAATCTGCAGAAGAGGCTCTTGAAAGTGTGGATTTCTCTTGTGCCTGAAGTGTCCTAAGTTTCTATCATCACATATGATCTACCTCACCCAGATTTTAGCCACTTATTTAGCATTTTAGCAAAGATCTTCTAACTCCCATGTCTTTTGCATCTTCTACAGACAAGTAAGTACCCACGTCTAATTTTTCCTTGGAGGTAGCTGTCTTTTAAGTTTGAAGTTATTAGATTGTCATGTTGTTTCAACTATTTGATGAATTCAATAAAATAAATTCAATAAATGACCAATCGTTTTATGTTAGTGTTATGTTAGTGCTTTTCCTAGATTCCTGTACCCAAACCAAAGATAGAAGTGGCAACATACTGAGTTTTATAATTGTAAATAAGGAATATCTGATTTACAAATATATATATTACAAAAATATACATACTAAAAAAATTATATATATTATAAATATAGATATGTATGCACGCATGCATAAACATACACACACACACACACATACACTCAAATTGATACAATGTACCGATTAGTAGAATTGTGTTTATTTGGTGTTCACGTGTGCATGTATGAAGGAGTATATGAATGTTTGTATATAGAAAGCAGTATAAAATGCATGAAGTACTTGATGGGCTTTATAGTAAAAAATAATGATGTGTTTTTATTATGAAAGAAAGGCAACCAAGTGATTCCCTGTCATCTGACCTAATAAAGCTGCTAGTTTATATACCAGTGTAGTAATTTCCTTAAAACTACAAGAAAGTGCAGTTTTAGTGTAGCAAACTTTGAACTCAAGTAGTGCCTGGGAACAAGAACTGCTAAAAATCTTAAGTAAAAAAGTCACTATGAAAATTCTAATCTCAGTACTTGTAATGAAGCATCTACTGATATGTTTAGGTGGTTCCTGTTTTTGTGAGTACTATGGAATTTTTCCCCTTCTTCTTTCAAAGAAGGTCAACTTGAATGTTATGAAATATTCAGCATATAATTTCCGTTAGAGAAATATGAAAAATATTTTCCAAGATGGATCTTTAAATACCGATGAATATTTTTAGCAGGCTGAAAAATTAGTCAAATTAATGCATATTTTTAAAACATAAAACTGAAAGTTATATGTTCTGATTTTACTGTAAAACAGTGGTGACAGGATTGATTTGGGGCACACATGTTGACATTGCTTTCTTGGCATGAGGGGTTCATAATAAAAAATGTTTAAATCTGAGCCTCTGGATTTTATTCCAGAAATGGAAGTATCAGAGATTAAATAGATGTCTTCCCTTTTTCATGTTATATAATACATGATGTATATAATGGGGCACAGCTTGAATTGGAATTTTGTTTATTAATAAAAACAAAGCTTCATTATTCAAAGAGAAAAATGCATAATGACATAAAAGTGAAATATGGTAAACAATAAAAATGAAGGACATTTTATTGAAAAAATAAACCCTTGTCTTCCACACGTTAAAATTTTTCCATATTTTTATTGGTATAGTGTAGTTGTGCATAATAGTGGGATTTATTGTTACATATTCATATATGTACACAATATAACAATATAAGTAGGGCAATTAAAGTTTAGTAAACATCCAGAAAGAACTATGTATCATGAATGGACAGCCTGATATATTTTCATGCTAAATATCCTGGTCTAATCAGCTCTGTGTTAAAATAAAAACACAAAACAGATTCCCGAGATCATCTGACACCACAGAAGCATCCTCTTCTTCCCAGTCACTATCACTGTGAGAACCACCTCTATTGTGACTTGAAGGAAGATAGATTTATTTTACATGGTTTGTATTTTATATGAATTTAATCTACTTACATATATTACTCTCTCTCTGACTTTTTATTGTTAGATTGATCCACGTTTTCCTGTGTGGTTGAAAACCATCTATTCTCATTGTAGGGTGGTATTCCAATATGTGACTATAGTATTCTTTATCCAGTGACAGGTACTGAGGTAACTACCATTTGTTAGGTTGAGGGCTGCTGTGAGTACTCTGATGCATGTCTTTGGCAAACAAATGCACTTTGTGTTTAGGATATGCCTAGGAATAGAATCGTTAAATTATCAGATATGCATATTTTAATTTTGGTAGATTCTACCATTAAAAACTTAGAGAATGGGGTTTTATCAATTGGTACATGCACCATTAGTTCATGAGATTTTCAGGTAGTCCCTGTCTTTGTAAACACTGCTAATTTCCCACCATTTTTACTTTAACCATTGTGGTTAAAGTAAGGTATCATAATTTCATTTATTTATTTATCTTTTAGTTGTAGTTGGACACAAAACCTTTATTTATTTATTTATTTTTATGTGGTGCTGAGGATTGAACCCAGGGCCTTGCATGTGCTAGGCAAGCACTCTACCGCTGAGCCACAACTCCAGCCCCTCATAATTTTATTTTAACTTTCATTTTCCTGATACACAATGAAGATGATAATTTTTATATATTCTTATTGGTAATTTAGATGTCTTCTCTTGATAAATATTTGTCCAGATTTTCTGCACATCCTTCGTGGATAAGCTATGTTTTTCTTAATGACTTTTGAAGAAATTGAGACATTTTGGAAATTAGTCCTTTGCTAGCTATGCATAGTAAGTAACTTCTCTCAGTCTATCAGCTTCTTTTTATCCTGTTAAAGGTAACTTCTGATAAATAGAAGTTCTTAAGTTTAAAGTCATTAACATCAATTTTTTCTTTTATGATTAATACTGTTGTGTCCCATTTGAAAAATATTTATTCATTCACCTCATAAAGTTTTCTATAGCTCTCCCTAAAACTTTGTTAATTTCCCTATCATGTTTTGATCTGCCATTGATCTTTGATTTTTTAAAGACATTAGGAAGGAAATAAGATACACTTCTATTATTATTATTATTATGTTTTTGCCATATAATAGATTCAGCCCAATTATTAAAAGAGATATATTCTCCAAGCACTACAGTGCTTCCTTTGTTCTAAATCAAGTGAAGATTTATGTGTGGATCTCTTCTGTTCAAATGGCAACATAGTTTATTTTTGCACCAATGTGAACTTGTCCAAATTCCTATAGATTTATACTAGATATTGATATACAAGTAAGTTATGTAGTTATATCTGTCTTGAAGATTGCCCTGGAAAATTTTTATCAATTTTCATTTTCATATGGATTTTGGAATTTTTTTCCATTTATACACACACATTCCATTTTAATTGAAATTGCACTAAATTTACAGATAAATTCAGGAGAAACTGACATAGTTTTACAACTTTAAAAAAATTTTTTTTTCATCCTTTTCCTAGTTTGTACTTCTGTTAAATTTATTCTATTACGTTTATTATTTTAAAGCATTTGATACCTTTTGCTGCATTTGTAATTAATATGTTTTAATTTCAATTTTACCTGCATTGCTAATGTATATAAGTACAACTTATTTGTGTATTGGATCTACATAGCCTCTGCACTAAAGTCATTTATTAACTAAAATTCATCTTGATTATTCTGAATTTTTATATTAAGAAAAGGCAAGTTTAATTTTTTTTTCTAAACCTTATTCTGTTTCTCTTTCTTTTTCCTCTTTGGCTTATATATACAGAGTGCCTACTATGTACAGATGCTTGGTATGCCTCAGTGTATCAATCAGACATTATATCAGTGCTTACAGAACTTCATCTTAGGAAAAAATACATTGTTAACAAGCAATAAACATTATAACTAAATGCACACACAACTAAATGTACACATATTAAACAATATTAAACAATGATAAATGTACATTTTCTGGTATGCTTGAAGATAGTGCTATGAAATAAAGAGGAAAAGAACAGTGTATGGTGGGGTAAATGTGTTAGGAGTTAGGAGTGAGAAATGGTAAAGGATGGAGTAATAAATAGATAGGTAAGAATAAATTTTGAAAGTGAGAGATTTTAGCCAGGACATAAATAAGGTGAGGGTACAAATAAAACAGTACTCAGAGAAAGTACTCCAGGAAAAGCAAACCACTAAACAAATATCCTAAGTAGAAGGCTGTTTGGTATATGCTAAGAATAAGAGAGAAGTTTGGCTGTCAAGGAGTGAGTAAGGTATGATAGTATAGACTTGGGGAAAGATTATGAAGACATTAAACACCAAATTAGAGGTGTCATGAATTCTGCTGGATGCATAAGTTTGGAATTTAGAAGATAGGTTTGAATTTGTGGCACTAATTTAGAGGTCATTAATGTAGAGATGTTATTTAAGTTCAGTAGACTAAACAAGATTACTAAGGGAGTGAAGGTAGGCAGAAGTAAAGAGAGGAAAAATCACTCTAGGGCAGTTCAATAATAAGAGGTTGTGGAGGAGTTGAGAAACACAGCAAAAGATGAAGGAGTAACCACAGAGCAAGTCAGAGTGCCAGCAGTATGTAGTGTACTGCTGTCCAAGTTAAGATATTAGGTAGTGAGAAGTCAATTAAGTGAACCCATGCTGATGGAACAAGGCGACTGAAATTAACCACTGTATTTAACAAGTTGAGTTGTTCATGTCCTTAAACAATAACAACTTCAGCATGGCAGCCAGACTCAAGTGGATTTAAAGAATAAAACTAGTAGTGTTTCTAGGTAGTAATAATAGTATTAAAGTCACCAGGGCTTTCCCTACTGCAGGAGACTATAAATTTATCAGTGGCCAAAATGAGGAGGGAGAAGAATAAATAATATATTATGGGGCTGGGGTGTGGCTCAGTGACAGAGCGCTTGCCGCACATGTGTGAGGCACTGGGTTTGATCCCCAGCACCACATAAAGATAAATAAGTAAAATAAAGGTATTGTGTCCATCTATAACTAGAAAAATATTTTTTTTAAAATAGTATGTTTTGATGGGAAAAATAATAGTCTGTCAGTGAGTTAATAGCAGTACCAGTAAGCAAGAAATATTGATGCTGTGGAAGAAACAGGACAACAGAGAGATATGGTTGAACAGGTTGGATCCTTAGTACAGAAGTGTGCATTACAGGGAAATACACAACTGACCTGCAGGCAACTGAAATAGGGGCCTATGGTTGTATAGATACTGCCAAGTGTGACAACCTACTGGTGGAAGCTTGTGAGCATTCCCTTCTGAAAGTTTTGGTTTTCTTGGGAGAGTCAAGGATCATCAACTTCAAGAGGAAAGGTAGACAATAAATGTGTAGTATGAAGACACATACTTCTGGAGTCTAGTGGAAAGGTGTGGACAGTGTTCTCACATTGTGCCACGTTACAACCAGTAGGAGGCGCTGGTGGAGCACTGGGAAGACAGATGTCAAAAGGGTTTGTCCTATAGCTTATGTCTGCCAGACTGCAGATTGACAGCGATGGTTTTTCTAGTGGGTATATAGAGTGGCAGCTCTCTCCTAAAATCTTGTATTTCATCTTTTTTCTTGCCACTTCAAGCTTAAAGAGGGTTACAACTTACTACTGCCTCATACCCCTGGGGTGCTTCAAAGTCCCTTGTTGGTCTACTTAAGCCAAAAATGTTGCCTACATTAAGCCTTTCTTAATTACCCCATTAGAGTGTGCCATCTGTTTTCTGACTGAAAGAGTAATTGGTACCAGGAGTAGCCCCAAGAAAGGAACAGTAACATTATTAAGATTATAAGGTTGTTTTGTTTACATATTTTAGGAGCACATGCATAACCTTATTGTCAGGTTGAAGATGATAATGGTCAAGTGTTGGCATCTCAGTTCCAGAAAATGATCATCAGTAAAAGCACATGAGGGAATATTGATGGAAGGCAAGGCTTTGTGATCAAGAGTCTATGACATTCCGTAGCTATGGTAACCATAGGTGTTGCAAAGTTTGCAACATGGTACAGCTTCTCTGAGGATCCTAGAGAGCCGACAAAGAAAATAAAATGCTGATTGTCTCAGATGCCAACTGTAGTGTTCTGATGGAAATTCTAAAAAGACAATTTTTAGGGAGTTTTTCATCTCTCTTAGATATGTAATCAAGTCCAGGACTTGATTATAACCACAGAAGAACTTCAGTAATAATTAAATGTGCAATTCTAGGATATCTTTAAGCAAAGAACTGGCCCTGGTTGGAAAAGAGGCAGGGAGACTTGTGTGATAAGGGTGAGGTAGAGAAGAAACAAATAAAGCTGAGATATTTGAATTTCCATACACAAATGAAGACAGATTCTTTCTACATGAAGGAGAACAGCTACCTCTCAGTGAAATTTCAATTATCCATAGGATTCACTCCTACCACGCTTTATATACTATAGTTCCTACAGAAAGAGCTAGAAGCCAGCACAATTCAATGAAGAAGTACAAACGGTATCTGGAGGAAAATTGCCTAACTGCTTAAACATTTATAGGATCTTGCTGATTTGTATCAGTAAAACTATGGGCATCCCAAATGAGAGATATGCTGATGTTTTTAAGCCAAAAAACATGATATGTAACTGGTATGGATTAAGTTTATTGAAATAAATGCACTCAGGATTTGAAATTTGTGTTGGCTTAAGAAATGGAAGAGAATGCTGAGATGATAAATTGAAGGCTGACCTGTGGTCAATAAAATTGCAAAGCTCAAATTTGCAGGCAACACTGAAGACAAAAGGCCCAGATGATGTTGGAATGAATCTATTGTGTACCAACATTTCCCAACATCTACTCTATGGAAATGGTGGTGGGAGGTGGGGAGAGATAACACACCTTTTTCTAAATCTTAGAAACTCTTTTATAAGTTGAAATTGATAGTCATAGATGCTATTATAAAACTGGGTTCCTCAGTTTCTACAGGAGCAGTGGAATGCTAATATACTACAGGAGGAGAGACATGCCTGAAAGCTCAAAGGTAGACACAATTATCCTAATACACTTCAGACAGAGGTCCCAATCAGAGCCCTCTCCAAAGCAGAAATATATTGCCTGTTGATTATGCTATCTATAGGGATAAAATTGATGAGGTAGCTATCAAGATGCTATTTCAAATGTATAAGTGAGAAAATTACAGGTCTAGTGAGCAAAAATTCAATTCAAATTTCTAATAGAATATTTCAGGCCTTGTACTCAAATTCTAGATATATATTCCATTTCATAGAATTCAAGTTGTTTGTTTATGGAGAAATCCAGGTCTCTCTGAGGAAATATTCTTTGCACCTACATGAGAATCTTCCTGCATATTTTCCTCCCAAAAGACCAACAGCAATCTGTAAGGATGACTATTTTCAGGGGAAAGAGTAGAACTCATCCTTGGGTTTTGTGGTTATTGGCTTTAGGCTTATACTAATGCCCAGAAAGCAGAAACACACTGGGGACTGAGTCTTGTAGAAGTCAGATGACAAAGGAGTCTTGGTCAAAGAAGAGCAAGATCACTCATGGTGATTTTCCCAGTCCCAGAATGACTCTCTCCATAACACACTAAAGGCAGTACCGCATTCCTAGGGAAATTTCAAAAATTGACCCCACCAACAAAGGGCTTAAGAAAGCAGGAGTAAAACATTTCCACTACATCTCCATTTAGGTGTCCTGTTTGGCAAATCAAAAGCCAGACAGATGCATTTTAAAGCATGAACAGAGTTTTGCAAATTTAAGAAGCAAAGTTAAAACAACTGTAGATCATATACTGTGTCTGATTGAAACAAATAAGTTCAGCTACTAGCTCTAGCATTCAGCCTTTGATGGAGTTTATTTTTCCCTTAATTTCTAAGAAAAAATTTTAATCAGAGCCACTTTCCTTTACATAGCAAGGAGAACAGTGTACTTTCACTGTCTTATCTGAGGATATTTTTTTTTTCTGATTTTCTGTTTTCTATCATCGTAGAAGACCAGGAACATGATTTTCTTGCTATCACACAGAGCTTCACATTTGGCTATATTATTGATGATATTATGTTAATTGATCATACCAGGCAGAAAGTAGAAAGAAAATAGAAAGTAAACTCCAAGCTCCATCTGCCCAATCAGTGATATTTCTGGGGGACTTGATTCTCTAAGACACATGGAATGAACCCTTTAAAATGAAGAGTATTAATTTGTAGCATCATGTATATTCTGCAGAGAAAGTGACAACATACTTGATGAAACTTGGTTGCTGTAGGTAATACATAGCATACCCAGGTACGCAGCTCCAGGTTTTTGCTCTGAAATTTAAAAGGCAGTTTTAAATTTAGCACAAAGTAGTAAAGATTTGGTATCATCTTAGGGCTACAGAACAAGTTTTCCTGCATTTGGACCTCGTACTCAGCAAGCCAATAGTACAGGAAACTTCTATAACACATGGAAGTGCTGAGTGGATCTTATGGTAAACTCCAACAAGGGATTCTATTATGTCAGCTACTATTTTACATCTGAAAATGGACTTTAAATTTCTAGAAGTTGCCCATGGAGCCTAAATACTTCATTATAGTACACTATGATTATACATGACATAAATATAACATTGAAATGGCATTCAAAAAGTAGATATGCTTTATAGCATTCCATGTTGTTTCAAGCATGTCTGGAAAATATAATTTCATAGCCACGATGTATATTAAATCCTAAAGTCTTCATTAGGAGTGATGCTGAAAAACAAAGATAAAAAAGAGATTCTCTCTCCCTGAACAATTATCTGATTTTTTCCAAACCAAACTGAAGGAGATGAGTCCAAGGTATATTGAATCAAATGGTAGTTGTTATATTCTGTTTGCTTGTGTCCCCTCATGATTCATATGTTGAAAATCCAATAAATAATCAATAGTATTATTAAGTGGAGCTTTGTGGTTTGAAATATGTCCCCTTCAAAAATCCAGTGCTGCCAATGTGATGGTACTAAGTTATGGGGCCTTTCAGGAAGACTAGACCATGATGTCACTTCTATCATTAATGAATTAAGGCCCTTAATAAAGAGGTTTCATTTACTTTTTGGCTAGCTTTCTTGGTTGCCCTTGTATCTTCCACCAAGTGAGGATGCAACATGATGGCACTCACCAGACACCAGATGCCAGCACTTTGATCTTGGACTTCTAGTTTCTAGAACTGTGGGAAATAAATGTTTTTTTTTTTTCAATCAATTGCACAATTTTAAATATTCTGTGAAAGCAGCACAAAATACACTATGACAAGAGGTGACAGGTGATTGGATCATAAAAGTAAAGCTCTCATTATGGCATTAGTATCCTTCTGAAAGAGACCCCAGAGAACTACCTTGCCCCTTCCACCATGAGTTCAGACACATTTAGTGTCTGCTCATGCGCCAACCAGCTCCCTGCTCCCCCAGTCTCCAGTCCCATGCTGATTCATTAGGCCCATATATAAAGTACAAAGTGGCAGCTATGTATTAATTCAACAATATAGATATCTCCTTACAATGGATGATCTGATAACCACCACTGCTTATTGCCAAAGCGGACAGTAACAGGAGCCCATGCTGAGCCCCTGAAACAGAACTATTTCCCCAGAAGGACAGCCAGCCACTTGGTGAAAGTGTGCAGCCTTTCCATCACAAGAGACTGCAATTTGCCCTCATAAGAATGCATGATATGCTTTACCTTAACATTTTTTTCAACACTACCATATGTGGTCTTAGGGAATGATTTTGTTATTGCCATGATATTTATACATCATTGCCTCTATACAAGAAACTCATAGCAAAGTAAATTTAGCAATGGCTCATGCCTACAACATTTATGAGTTCTGCCATATGTCCTACCACCAGGAGCATTTAACTACACAGTTAAAATACCAGTTAGAAGACAATGCCCTGCAAGGCTAGGAAGTGTTCCTATAAGAAGTAGCATATGCATGATTTCAGGGGCCAATATATGGTCCCATCTTTCTTACAGTCACTATTCCCTAATTGAGGAATCAGTGGGTAAAGGTAGAACAGAATCCCATTATTACACTAAGTAACTACATTAAGGGGTGCTATGGGCTGAATTGTGCCCTCCCAAAATTAATATGTTGAAGCTCTAAATCCCAGTTTGACTTCATTTGGGGATAGGCTTTTTAGATAATTCACATTAAGTTGAGTTTAGAAGGGTGGGGTCCTAATCTAACAGGAATGGAGGATTTATAAGAAGAAAAGATAGTGTGTCTTCTTTTTCCATGTGCACACACTGAGAAGTTAGCTTTCCAAAAGCCAGAAAGAAAGCCCCAACAAAAACCTGTTTATACTGGTATCCTGATCATGGACTTCCAGCCTCCATAATTGTGAAAAAACAAATTTCTACTCTTTAAGCCACTCAGTCTATGGCATTTTATCACGGCAGCTCAAGCAAACTAAAACAAGGGGTTTCTGCTCTCATCATATAATCTTAACGCTTCATGCCCTTAGAGGTCTTAGTGTCTTGGTAGAGCATAGAACTTGTTTGATTAAATCTGAAGCTGACACTGCCCCATTACCATTTGGATGCAGCAGGCTACTGAGTAAAAGAGAAAGGGTTCATTCTATTGTTAAGGTGGTTGATCTCAATTACAGAATGAAAATGGGGTTGGCTTCTACACAATGTAAGCAAGGAGAGCACAGAATTGAGATTAGTCCCTGGAATGCTTCTTAGCACTTCATTGTCTAATAATCAGGTCAATGAGAAAAGGCAAAATAAAGACTGGATCACCAAGGCATTTAGATTCTGTGTTAGTTACGTATTGCGTATCACCAGTAAGAAACCCTGACCGTGTGGGTTGCAGGTAGAGAGTATAAAGAATATTGAATGGGAGGAGGACAAAAAAAGGCTTGATGCTTACTGCATTTTGCATTATGTCAAGCCACATAGTGAGGATTAGATTAATATATGTTATTTATTCATTTTCTCCCCATTTTTCCTTGCTATCTTATAAAATAAATGACAGAAATATTAGCTAATACTTTAGGTTCTGGGTGTCAGTGTGACTGAACTGCTAATATGACATCCCAGCCTGATAAGGTGACCAAGAGGATTTTGTGCATTTCATATTTGGAACACATGCTGAAGCAAAACAGGAATAGAGGCTATCGGGTACGGAGGTGAATTTTTATGTTTATATTCCATTTTTATTTTTTTGATTCATTATTCAGGAGGAAGACTCAGCAATATGGACTGGGTTCCCATGAACTTTGGCTTGTGTTAGGATTGACTAACGGGAATCTTTGGCAGAATGTCAGAGTGATGGAGAAAATGAGGACAGAATCTTTGTGTTGAGTTCCCTCAACTCCTACTATTTCCACTTCCTATGTGTCTTGCATCAATATACTATGCTATGTAATCTCTGTACCTGCTCATGTAACATCCTCTGTCTGAAATTTTATTTCTTCTTTTCCCTGGGAAAACTCTTCTCATTCAGAATATATTCAGGTGTAGCCTGTCACAGGAAGCCTTTCTAACTCTCTAGATCATTCTTGACATTCTACTTTGGTACATTCCTTTTATGTTTATGTATATAGAAGTCATTGTCCTATTATATCATATTGTAAACCACCTTTTCTATGAAACTCTTCTTCTCCAAGACTGGTGACCATGATTTTCTTTTTTCTTTCTTTTTTTTTTTTTCATATTTGTACTCTAAGCTATGAACACCTTACCTGACACTTAGTAGTTTCTCAATAATAGTTAAGTCAAAGTGTTGATTAATGAACAGAAGGAAAATGGTGTAACATTGTATTAGGAGATATTGGAATGAATATATTTGAGAGTCTGGTTTACAAAAAGGTCTCAGTGTACTGGGATGTGCTAGTAGGTCTAAGTGCAACTGTACAATCAATGATGTTGGCAGCGAATTTATGAGTTCTGTGTTTTATGTATAGTTAGTTTTAAGTTCTAATGTGAAGTCTATGATTCAAGGAAATCTTTGATATTCACCTGTAAAAGGTAAGTAGAACAGAGAGAATGAGACTAGTTCTATAAGAACAATATCCTGCAAATGCCAATATACATTCAACACACGTTTCTCAGCTGTGTCTATTTCTAGGTACATTTGAGCCTGGAGCAAAACTGTTTTTCAAGGCCTACTCCCTTCTCTAAGTGCCCTAGCTAACTGCTGAAGGCACTTTAAAATTGAGCAATTAAGGGCTCAAGAGAAATTCTCATAAACATTTTAAATACACTTACTGGCTGAGCTGTTCCTGTTTCTGTTAAACTCCCAATCTGATCCGTTCCCATTTGAAGATATGAGTTTAATTCTCGAAATCCAGTCAATACTTTTTGGAAAGCAGTTACAGTGAGCTATCTTGATTTGTAATCTTATGAGTCAAATTTTCTTATTAAATTTATATTTTGAAAAATTTAGAGAAAGACAATTTGTAGAGAAGTTTTTTTTTCCCCTTCAAGAAATGGTTTGATATTCTAACAGAAGAAAAACTCACAAAATAGTAAAATTTACAAAAAAAAAAAAAAAAAAATCAAAAAGGAATGTTTCTAAAAGTAATGCTTATCTTAAAATCTGACATATTGAAGACTTTGATAAATATTCACTAAGTGCATAAATCCTGGATTAAATACAGTGAAACTGAAAATTAGTGGAACTATTGTTATGAATAGAAACCAGAGATGGCCTCTCACCTTTTTTTTTTTTTTCAGATGTACTCAACAACACATTGTCATGAACTGTCCACATACAGGTATATGCACTGTAGGAGTCACCGCACAGGACCAAGTATGAAATTATAGGTCATGTATATGCCGAAAGTATTTTTATGTACTTCCTTTCTGGGTGAAGTATTGGGACCTGATATTTCTTTCAACTACATTAGCTTTGATCTTAGATTGCTGTCTTTTGCAGAATTTTTCTTGCACTGTCTGGAAGTAAATGTTCTATTGTGAAAAAGATGGCGAAACATGCTTCTTGGACATTTTACTAATTCTCTGCTTATCTAAATCTAATGGATAATGAATCACCCAATATCTTTAATTGGCAACTCTCTACAATTATATAAGCAAAATTGCACTCGATGGCACTGTAGTACACATATGTGTCTTTTGAAACTGACCACCACCACCAAAACCCAAAAGTTTAGCAGATTAAGAACACTCTTATAGTGGAAAAGTGGTGAACTACTATCAAAACCACGCATGGGCATGCTTCAGCCTTAGAGCTATTGTTGATGTACTGCTAGGAAAAATGTTGTGCAATGTACACATGATGAAGATACCAGTTCATCTGCTTCCCTTTTATCTTCCTGTTGGTTGTTAATTAATCTTCCAGCTCTGCTTTGCTGTGCTCTGCTTGGCTCCATTCCTTTTCCCCTCCCCTTCCCCTTCCATTCTTTCCTCTCTTCTCTTCTGTTGCTATTTTATCCTGAAAATAAGAAGTAGGATAGCAGATTATTTTCCAATGCAGTCAAAAACCCCAAAACCTTTATTTCTTTTGTCAGACAAAACAGTTTGAGATAAATAATTTATATATGGGTCACCAGAAGAAGATGGAAATTATTTCTTTCAGTAATTTCTACATATTTTCACTAAATTCCTGAAAATCATCATGCTAGAAAAAATATGACATTTCTGTGTAAAGAAAGCAATTACTTCTTTCTAACTTTTTCTCCATCAAAACCAGAATTTAAAAATTTTTATGCCATGGCAGGTCTGATGATGAGACAGAATAAATAAACTAACAAGTGAACTAAAAACTTAAATGGGTCTTATATTTTTCTCATTAAGCTTTTTTTCTCTCTGTAATCTTGTTCATTCTTACAGAGTACTAATTTCAAAATAACTGTAGTTCAATTTCAAAAACATTCGTAAATTACCTTGCAAATAGTCACCTAAATTTCTTCATTTACTCTATACTTGGGAGTAAATGAAATACAGAAGAAATAAAGCAAAGCAATATAGGTGCTAACTATATGTGGAATGTTCCATTTTTTAATAAAAAAATAACTTTTCAAAATTTTAGTAAATAGGGGCTGGGGCTGGGGCTGGGGCTGGGGCTCAGCAGTAGAGTTCTCGCCTAGCACATGTGAGGCCCTGGGTTTGATCCTCAGCACCACATAAAAATAAATAAATAAATAAAATAAAAGTATTGTGTCCAACAACAACTAAAAAATATAAAAGTAAAAAAATATTTAGCAAATAAAAAAGATTGTGGATCGTCTCTTAAATGTTTTGGCTAAAATATCACAATAATTAAAACTAAAATTATTATTATATGTACTCCTAAAAAACACTGATAATTAAATGATTATACTTTCTTATAAATTACTCTTTTTATTTTATTATTTTGAAAATGCTCTTCTATGCTTGTGTACACATAGATTTTTATAACATGTCAAAATCATGCCCATAGATGAAGGAAAACAAGGAAAAGAAATTGATTAAGATATTTCTAAAACTACTTTGTATTAAAAATCTTACACACCTGAATGAAGTTTTGACTCAGAGTGATCATTTTTTGTTTTTTTTTCTTATGTAACATCATTCTGTGTGTGATTCTGAAAAGACTGCTTCCAAGAATGATATTCTTCCAGACCAATCCCAGTCACTAATATGCCATTATGTAAAAATGTGAGTGTGTAACCGATGTGATTCTGCAATTTATATTTGGGGTAAAAATGGGAGTTCATAACCCAATTGAGTCAAATGTATGAAAGATGATATATCATGAGCTTTGCAATGTTTTGAACAACCAATAAAAAAAAAAAAAAACAAAGACTGTGGCATTACTGCATCGATTCATGTTATGGTACTTGTAAGAATCATTTGAATTCATACACTTTAAAATAATTTTAAAATGTGACTTAAAAACCAACTAGATTATAATAACCCAAGAACATTTGATCCATCCTGAAAAGTAAAATGATCAGCTATAGCAAGGTCAACTCTGTTATTCCAACTACCCTGTAATTTCATTTTATCCTGCAAAATTTACAAACTTAAAAGCATTTCAAAGCAGAAAGCAATTGATATTTGCAGTTTGGGGTAATAAAGAGAAATACCCAACTCTTCTTTTAAAAGCAATGGTTTAAAATTCTAAAAATTCTTTTCCATCAGCTGTCCTGTGATTCTGTCCATCTAATTTATAATTCTATACATATCAACCCAAAATGCTCTATTTTTCTTTATTTTATAAAAATACCACATTGATCACTTCAGAGATAATTCATCACAACTATTTTAAATTAAGTCATAATTCTTAATTAGCAATATTTAAAACAACAAGAAGTTATAGGAAAGATTATCATTGAAAAACATTTATAGCAATTGAAATCATTTCAAGGATTTTTTTTTAAACTTCTATATTTTAGTCTTAAAACTTGGGTGGAACATTATTTCTAATAATCGAAAGCAAATTCAGTTGGGTTTGGTTTATTTTACATGAAGAATATCATATACTGTTACAGACATAAGACATGGCACAATCATTTATCTTAATAAGTGGCTTGTGAAGATCTGAACAAAAAATCTCTCCACAAAACAGTGCCTGAGATCATCAGATTTAATGTATAATGCTTCTGCCTAAATTATGAGCAAGTATTCACTTTGTCAAATTTTAAAAATCAAATTTAATTGCATTAGAAGACATCCATCATTCAGTGACATTATATTATGTCTTCATTTGTGCTGTTTCCAAAATGTTTATTTAAAAAACACATTGTGTATCACTCTGAATTAAATTATGACATTCATAACATCATTTTTCATTTTGCAGAGAAATACAAATATAAAACATCTCTCTTTACTGTAGTATACATTATATAAAATGTGATCATACTTTAGGAAATAGCATTCAAACTCAGAAAACCTAAGAAGCAACAAAGAATCGGGCTAGGTTGAGAGAGGCACAAAGATATTGTTCAAACTCATATGAAGAAAAAAAGAAGAGGAAAGGTAGATTCTGATTGATGTTCTGGAAATACTCACACATTGCAAGCTTAAAAATACGTTTTTAAAAATGCCAAATGTCTACTAATAGTATGTGAGAAATAAAGGTATCTTTGCTGAGTATTTTCTTTATTAAGTATGATGCTTCAGACTTGGTAAATTTAGACTAAGATGAGCCACTCTGTCCAAATTCTTAGCTCTCAGATAAATGAACAGAAGTATAATTGGGAATGTAAGAAAATCCGTTTAGGGGGATGTATTTTCTTTTAAGAGTAGATTTAATAATGAAATGATGATATTTGTATACTATTAAATCTATGTCCACATTAAATCTAATATTTAGTAGTCGTTGTTTGTGAATAAAAACTGTTACTAAGAAGTAAACAACCTAGTCTGCAATATAAAAATATATAACTGATGGTTGATTAACATCCCAATAGACTTTTAAGTGTGTAAATGATGCTGAATTATAAATAGAATTTAGAATTAAAATTTATAAAGGTGCAAAATATTGCTCTGCCAGCTGTTTAATGTTATTCAGAAAAGAGATAGCATTTACTTTTTTTTTTATCAATTTATTCAAATTTAGAATCCCATGGGAAGTCCAAACAGTAGTTTATAATGTGGCTTTGAGCTATTTTTCAGTGTCTTCAACAATAATAGGAAATATTTGGTCACCCTTTCTCAGTGTAAATGAAGGGTGAAATTCTTATTTTGTAGGACAATTAATCTACACTCAACATTTCAGCTAAAAGAATATAGTTTAATCCTTATCAAGTGTTCCTGTCATGTACATAAACGCAGACATAATTTGAGTATTTGTGTGGGAAGTTAAGGTTGCTGTCAGAATTAAGGTGGTTAATCAGTTGACTTTAACATAGGGAGAGTAAGTGTGGATTATCCAGTTGGGTCCAATGTAATCTCACGGGCCCTTGAAAGTACAAGAGGAAAGGAAAGGAGGGGGTCAGAGCACTGAGAGAAAAGAAGGAAGAATAACTGAAGCACCTCACTATTGCTGGCTCTGATGAGGAGTGGGACCACAAACCAAGGAGTGCAGGTGGCCTTCTAAGGCCAATGAAGGCCTCAGCAGACAACAAAGAAGCCAGGACCTCAGATCAACTATGACAAGGGAGTGTGTTCTACCAATAACTTGAAGGACCCAAGGAGATGGGTCCTCCTCAACAGCCCCCAGAAAGGAACTTGGATCTGCTCACATTCTGAATTGATGTTAACGTATTAGTCAATACATTATTATTTAATACACAATTAAATTTTTATATAAAATATATGTATCATAAATAATTTTATTTAAGGCTTCATAGAAATTTATATTAGACACTAAAGAGTAAATTAATATCAAGGAAGTCTTCACGATTGTTATGGCACCATTAAAAAAATTTTTGCTTTACCTCTGCCTTGTCTATTTAATGAAGTGAATTTAATTTTGATCTTCTGCAGAAATAAAATGGTACACTTTTCTGCTTAATTGTCAATTGCTTCTAAACACAGTACGTACAGTTTGTGTTAAATTCAGAAAATTCTGTATTATATTGCTTTCTTTTTATTATGAATATTCTCTCTCACAATATTGCATAAGTTCATACTGCTTTTGCCTCAGCTGCTAACCCCACCAACCATTTAGTGGACATAAAAGGGATGCATACATCAGAAACAAAGTCTTCTCAGTTGCAGGAAACATGATCCCTTCATTTCTGTGATATTTTCCTGTATTCACCAGAACCACAGTATGCATTGCTGTGTTCAAGTATTTCTATGTACTGTACCCCAATTTATCATCCTTATATCTACCATAAAGTTAAGTTTTATGTTGGGGTTGTTGAGCTATAGTTCTGACTGAATTGCTTTATCTTTTTATAATAAATCTTAATTTGTTGTCTCTAAATATTTCAGATCTTTCTGTTTGGGTAGAGTAAATAAATATTTCATTTCATTGCTTCTCCAATAATCTATAACAAGGCATTAAAACTCATCTTTAAACAAACAACATAACCACTTTTTATACATTTCCATTTTTGGAATAATTTCTTTTCAACATAATTTGTGAATTCTTACCTCTCCATTCATGGTCTTAAGACTTGAAATAAAATTTTATTTCTGAAATTTCAAAAGGAAAAAAAACTACAAAGGGAAAATCCACAAATTAAATAAAACCACAGCTATGCCCTGGCTTTACAGTCTCTTGAGAGTTCAGCTCATCATGAAAACTTAAGCTAGACAAAACTTTCCTCTTACTGTCATCAAAGCCAGCAGCTCAAGGCCAATGTTTATCAAGACAATACATTATGAAGGTTTGCATGGGGTCTGTATTAGCTCCCCATCGAAGAATAATAGTCACCCAGAGTCTTAACTGCTCCAAATAAGTTACCTTTCTCTCCTGTTACCCTTTGGATTAGAATGTTCTATAAAGGTAATTGTATTGAAGGCATTGTCTCCAATGCGGCAATGTTCATAAGTGGGGCTCTTAGGCTATGACTGGATCATTAGGACACTTATCTGACTTCATCAGTGGATTAATCCATTTATGTGTTCATACCTGACAGCATTTTGGGGAAGTAGTGGAAACTGTAAGAGGTTAGGCCTAACTGGAGGAAATACATCCTTGGGGGCAGGTCCTGGAAGAGTATTTCTTAACCATAACCCTTTCCTTATCCTCCCCAATTCTCTCTCTGTTTCCCAGCTTCCCTGAGATGAGTAGCTTCTTTCTGCCACACCCTTCTATCATAACATCTGCATCATCTCAGGCCCAGAAAAGTTTCATTCTATCTCTGGGTAAAAGTGATCTGCTACTATAGATTTATCAGTATTTTCTAAAATTTTATAAAAGTGGAGAAATACAATGTGTACCCTTTTTTGACAGGTTCTTTCAACGTAATTATTTTGACACTCAACTATGTCTTGTATACATTATTTTTTATTGCTGAATGGTGTTCTGTTACATAAAAATACCATATTGTACAAGAATAACTTCTTTTCATGGATTGTTTCCCATTTTTCTGATGTCATAAATGAATCTATGGGGATTCATATTTTTCATGGGCATATTCTTTACTTCACTTAGATAATTACCTAGCAGTGTAATGGCTGGATTATCTAATAAGTGTAGGCCTACTTTAATATAAGAACCTGTCAAAATGTTTTCCAAAGCCTCTCATTTTACATTTACTCCAAGTATAATTTATGGAATGATACTTCCTTCAGGTCCTCACCAATATTCGGTAATGTCAGTTTTATGTTAGCTATCCTAAAGCATTGGCTTTACTTTCTTATTGTTCTTTAATTTGCATTTCCCCAGTGACCAATGTTGCTGTAATTCCAGGTCAGGGAATAGTCTGCTATGGTTTCTTCTAGAAGTTCTGCTGTGGTTTCTTCTAGAAGTTCTATGGCTTTGGCTTCACATTTAGGTCTATGATCCTTTATAAGTTTTGCATGTAAGATTATATGACTGAAGTCCTTTTTTCCCTTTCTATGCATATAAACATTGAACTCTTACAGTCATATTTTTAAAAAGATTATCACTTCCCAACTGGACTTTCTTTGAACTTGTGTTCAGAAACAACTTTTTGTATACCCATGGGTCTGTTTGAGGACACTCTGTTATGTAACATTGATCTATTTTGTCCACCTTAAGTTTGTGATACACTTACTTGGCTTGATAATGAATCTTGAAATAAGGTAGTGGTAGTTCCCCTACTTTATTCTCCTTTCAAAGTTGTTTAGACTTTTATAGCCCATTTGAACTTCCAGATGAACTTCCATTAACTTGTAAAGTTTGACAAAACAAAACAAGACTTGCTGGGAATTTCATTAGTAACACATTTAATGAAACTGGGGAGAAATGACATTTTAACAGTATATGAGTCTTTTTATTCATAAAAGCAATATATCACTCCATTTGTTTCTCCCTCCTTAGTTTTTGTCAGAAATGTTTTGAAGATTTCAGTTTCCAGATATTGCATGTATTTTGTCAGATTTATGCCTAAGTGTTTTATAAGTTTTGATAAAAATGCAAATAACATTTAAAATTTTTATTATTTATTTCCAAGATAGAAGTAAAATTAATTTTCATATTGATCTTCCATTCCATGGATTTGCTAAACTCATTTATTAGTTTGTTAGATTTTCTTCAGAGTATATTAAATTTTCTGTACAGATGATCATGTTTTCTTCAATAAGGAAACTTTTTCTTCTTTTCTAGTCTGGATGCATTTTATTTCATTTTTCTTTCCATAATGCACAGGGTAAAACCTTCTGCAATATGTTGAATATAATTAGTAAGAATAGAAACCTTAGTCGTGTTCCTAATCTTAGTGAGAAAAAAAATCCGTATTTTATCATAAATATCATGTGATTGTAGATTTTTCACAGATGTCTTTTATCAGGTTTAGAAAGTTTCCCTATATGCCTAGTTTTTTCTATGAGCACTTTCATCAGTAATATATGTTTTACTTTGGCAGACTCTTTCTCTGCATCTATTGAGATAAGAATATGATTTAAAATTTTGTTTGTGAATCTGGTGATTTTCAAATGTTAAATGAGTCTTATTTTGGGTATAATTATTAATTTGTTATGATGGATTATCCTATTTATATGCTGTATTTACTTTGCTAATATTTTCTTTAGATTTTTCAATATTCGTTCACATCATTCATTGTTTTCCGGTAATACCTCTGTCAGGTTTTGGTATTAGGGTAATGCTGGCTTCAGAATAAATGGAGAAGCATACTACCCATTCAGTTTTCTGGAAAAGACTTTAGATAATTGATATGATTTATTCATTCTGTGTTTATTCAGGAATTTCCAATAAAACCATAGAAATTTGGAGCCCAGAAATTTCTTTGTGGAAAGACTATAACTATACATCCAGAGCTTTTAACATCCATAAGGTTGTTTAGACTACCTATTTTTTCAAGAGGGAGCTTTGTGAAATTTGTATCTTTAAGAAATATGACCCTTTCATTTAAGCTTTAAATTTTACTGGTATCGAGTTTTTAAATAATGTCCCCTTAGTGGCCTTTTACTATCTATAGAATTTGTGGTAATATCAGTTCTCTCAATCCAGATATTAATGACTTATATCTTCTTTTTATTCTGGCTGAAGATTTTCTCAAAGAAACAAAACAAAACAAAAAAACAGCATATTTCCATTGATTTTCTCTATTTTTTCTCTTGATTTTTCTTATGGATTCATATTATTTTTTTCTCTTGATTTTTCTTATGGATTCATATTATTTTTCCCTATACTCCTTAATGTAATTTAAATTTCTTCTTCTTTTTTTCCTAACTCCTTATGATAGAATCAGGTCATTGATTTGAAACATTATTCTTTGCTAATTTAGGGACTGAAGGCTATGAATTAAGCTCTCTTCCACTAGGTTCTGTTTTATCAGAGCTTTTCAGATTTTGATTCAAAGCATTTTTTTTCCAGTATATTAAAAATACTTTCCTTTTCCTTTTTGACTTCTTTTTGAATCTTGGTTACTTTCCTTTGTGTGACTTCTGTCTGGACTCACTTCTTCCTGAAGGACTTTCAAGTTTTTTTGTTAGTGATAAACTTCTAGTGAAGAATTCTTTCAGCTTTTATATGTCAAAAAAAAAGTCATTATATTGTCTTCATTTTTGAAAGATGTTTTTATTTGATATAAAATTCTAGGTTGATGTATTCTTTTCATATTTTAAAGCTGTTTCTATACTATCTTCTCAGTTATTATTTCAAGAATCTATATTCCTTATCTTTGTTCTGTGGATAATGTGTTTGTCTCTTCCACATCTCGTCTTTTAAAATCTCATCATCACTGTTTTTGACTAATTAAATTATGATATAACTTTGTGAAATTTTCTTAATATTGTATTGATGTTTGTATTCTCAGGTTCATTGGATTCTTGGAATCTGGTTTATTCTCATTGTTTAAATCAAATTTGGAATATTCTTACCATTATTTCTTTAACACCTGCTTTTTGAGTTTCCAATTATACATAGTTAGGCTATCTGAAATTATCCCACAATTCACTAATCCTATTTTTATTTTTTTAGTGGTCCTTTTATCTCTGGGTTTCATTTTGAAAAGCTTTTGTTATTACTCATCAAGTTTACTACTATTTTTATTATGCAATGTTTAATCTATCATCAATCTTATGTAGTCATTTTTCTCCTCATTTTAATTTTATCAATAAAAAGTTTGATTTAGGCCTTTTAAAGGTATTTTTCATTCTTATTTTTTAACATATAGAATATACTTTAATCTCTTAATTCTCTTGTCTACTAACTTTAATGACTGTCTATTCTGATGAGATTTGATTAATTTTCTCATCATCATAAGAGTGTTCTGTTTTCCTGCATTGCATGTCTGGGGATGTTCATTGGCTCTTAGTCATAGTAATTTACATCTTTTTGGATGATAGGTATTTTTTAATTTCTATAGATAACTGTAAATTTTACTTGAATTCAGTTGAATTGCATTGGAACTTCTTAATTACCTTCACTCTTACTTTTAATATTGGTTGGATTAGATCACAATTGACCAATTAACACCTAGGACTAAATAGGTGCACTACTGAGTAGTCCATATACATATTTGTGAGTGTTCTATGCAATACCCTATGAATTGTGGTTTTCCACTTTGCTTGGTGAAAATAGGCACTATTCTCCATCCTTCTGTGAACATTGGACAATTGTTGTGTTTAGTCCTTTTGAGATGTTTAGTTCCAATCTTAGATCATTTCCTGAAACACATGAGATAATTAGTATTTTGTTGAACACACAAGGAACACTTCTATAGTTCTCTGTCATTCCCACTCTCTGAAATCTCTTCTCTACAGCACTCGTCTTGTGATCTCCACCTACCATATTGTTTGAATATTCTCAGCAATTTATACTACCCAGGAAGTGTTCCAGGCTCTGCCTGAGTTTCCTTCTGTGTGCCCTAGATAGTCTCTAGAGGCAGGCAGCTCAGAAATTATACATTTGGCTCATGTTTTCCCCCATTTCTCTGGTGTCATTGTCATGTATTACCTGGCAAATCATTGTTGTATATTTATCTGTTTCTTTTAGAATGTCCTCATTACTCTATCTTGGCTAAAAGTATAAGTCTATATTTATTTTCAAAATCTCATTGTGGATGATTTAATCCCTGTCATCATGGAAGTCACCAATATGCTTACTTGTATTTTTACAAGGAAGATAAGTTTCATAGCTTTCACTTTGCATACAACCTCATAACTAAAGATGGACTACTTTAGGACCATGGCTTACTCTTCTGTGTTCCAAGAATCCAGAAAAATGCTTACAACATAGTATATATGATTGATGATCCATATGAATAAGAGGGCAGATATAAATAAATAACCAAGAAAATAAAAAATACTGAGTTTGGTGTTTCACTTCTATCTGTTATGTTTGTGTGCCCTCCAAATTTACATATTGAAGCCCTAACTCTGAATGGGGCTGTATTTGGAGATAAGACTTCTAAAGAACTAACTAAGCAATTCACAATAGCCAAATTATAGAACAAACCTAGATGCCCTTCAACAGATGAATGAATAAAGAACATGTGGTATATATACCCAGTGGAATAGTACACAGCCACAAAGAGAAATGAAATTATGGCATTTGCCAGAAAACAGATGAAACTGGAGACTATCATGCTAAATGAAATAAGCTTAAAAAACAAAAGCTGAGTGTTTTGTCTGATATGAAGGTGCTAACTCACAATAAGGGCAGGGGTATGGAAGAATAGAAGTACTTGGGATTAGGGAAATAAAGGTAAAGGAGGAATATAGGAATAGGAAAGATAATAGGGTGAATCGGACATTACTTTCCTATGTGTATACATGATTATACAATTTATGTAATTCTACATCATGTACAACCAGAAGAATGAGAAGTTATACTCCATACATGTATAATATGTCAAAATACGTTCTACTCTCATATATAAGAACAAATAAAAAATTGTGAAAATGAAAAGATTATTTTATGATTTTCCATGTTTCTATTGTGCATTAGATATTTTTGTTTTCTATCTAAAACTTTTTCCATTAATTAACTAAGTGATGAGGTTTAAAAACAAAAATAAAAGTATGAATTAACTAAGGTTCAATGATGTCATAAGAGTGGCCTGATTCCCTAGAATGCATCTTTATGACAAGAGACATTGAAGAGATTACTCTTTCCCTCTCCCCATGTGTGTGCAAACAAGAAGTCACGTGAGCACACGGAGAGGAGGCATTTGTCTACAGGGCACAAAGAGAGTCCCTGAAACTGACCATGCTAATGTCTGCTTTGGACTTCAGGCCTCTAGAATTTGGAAAACATAAATTTCTGTTAGTTAACTCATCCAGTCTATAATAATACATTATCTATATTGTACAATAGATCTCTTGAACATATTCTTCTTTTTTCCTTCTTTCTTTTTATTTATATATATATATACACACATACATATATTTGTAAGTTCATTATAATCATACATACAAGTTGGTTTTATTGTGGTGAGATCTATTGTTCAATATGGCGACTATAGTTAATAAAAGTGTATTATATTCTAGACAAATGCTAAGAGAGTAGAAGTAAAATATTCTCACCACAAAATTGACAATTATATGAGGTTATACATATGTTAATTATTTGGATTTGGTTGTTCTACAATGATACATACTTCAAAAACATATTTTATGAGTATATACAGTTTTATCTGCAAAAATTTTAAAATGTTTCTTTCAGTTAAAAAAAGTAATACATCATCTAAACAAATCTAATTAGTATATTGTAAAAAAATATTGGGGATCATTTAAAGTATTGAACACTTATATAAGTCTTTGAAGACTACAAATTATGGAAATGCAATCCTTCAATATGAAGTTTTTCTATATGTCCTCTTTAATAATCACTGTCACTTATTTCAGTTAAATAACATTGGGGAAAGATAGATTGTGTATTTTTATCTAAAAGTATTTTCCCAGAAGGACCAGAATAGTTGTTTTGGACACAGAGATCAAAAGTCTGTTTGAGTCTGTTTCTCTGAATTTCTGAACCCAGAATTAGAAATGATAGGAAAGAGTCTAATCATGGATGAAAATCAGCAGATTGAAAATTTGCAGTCTTGACTTCAAATGAAGATAGTTTCCTGCTATCTTCTAGTTTTGCAATTCTGTTTAGATTGGGATTTAAAATTTGTATTTTAACATTTAAAAACTATACGGATTTAAGAAAATAAAGGTCAGTTATTAAAATGATAATATTTGAAGCTGCCTATTTTTATGTATTTCAAGAAAATCTAGGTTCTGTTGGTTCTAATTAGACCACATAAAATATATGGGCCTTCAGCTATAGTTGTATCCAGGGGCTAAAACAAACTTGAAAAAGTTCTCCAGCACTTCCTACTATTATTATTTTTAAAACTTATTACTTAAAGAACGATAGCTATTAATTCTAACCAATATTTTTGTGCACACTTTATTTTTTTTGAGTTTACAAAGCACTAAGGGTTTACAAACTTATATCAAATTAACCTCATATCAACCCTCAGATACACATGGTCAGGAACTGCCTCATTTTATAAAAGAAAGAATGAAAATGGGGATAATTCACCTACCTGTGGTCTAAAGTGGTGAGGTTAGGTTATAGTTGCGATCATGTTCAGGCCCTAGGTTTAAACCATAAATATTTTCACTATTAGTGCTTATCTTCTTATTGAGAGGGCAGTTTATAGTTTGTATAGTTATAAATCCAACTTTAAAATTTAATATGAAAGAAACTTCTCTATTATCCTCCATCTGACATCACCCAAAGCAAATTATTAATATGTAGCATGTTGTATTAAAATAGGAAAGGTATAATTCTTTACTCCTATGTCTAACGTGAAGAGAGGTTTGACCCCCTATGATTAATTGATAAAATTTCAAAAAAAAAAACTTTAAAATAACTTTGATAGTAATAAAAATTGGAGTGTTTTGGAGCAAGTCTATTTCCAGAATTTTTCTGAAGAGAATTCCATTAGCAATAGACAAATGTAGCAAATGTTTAGAGATCCAAATGGGAGAAAATGGAAGGGATAATGAGATATCCCAGAGGAATCTTCTTTTACTTATTAGTTCAAGAAGAATATAGACTTCAAATTGGGTTCTTGGCAGGGAGGAAAAGAGATAAATCCTCTTTAATTCCCATGATACCATTGTGACACTGGGTAGTATTTCTCTATTACAACAAAAGGTGATATATCACAGCTACATGATATGTGATTTGAAGTAGATGGAAGAATTATCTGAGGCGGAAAACATGTTTAAAAATTCTTAGCACTTTCTTTTCCCCTTTTTCCCCCCACTTTATATCCTCCAGAGTAACAGGTGTTGATTTACTTATTAGCTGTAATTTCAGCTAAGATAAGATTACTACTCCAGAGCAGGAGTTACAAGTAAGGGCCATGTTTCAGATGGCAGGAAGCAAACACATTGTGGCACTTTTATCAATACTAGCTCAAAAGGAAGTTTTTCATTTTTCTCTTGATCAGTGCCTGGCTAGAACATTGTCTAGCACATGGCTAACAAAGAACAAATGGCGGCAATTACTTTTATTATCTACTCTTCCTAAATGAGATTTTTTTTTCAGTTTAACACTACAATTTCTTTAGCTAAGCTGCAGTTTCTTGACTTTGTAAAACCTTCATTTTCACGTATCCTGGAAAGCTTCTATTCAGAACTAAACAAAGATACGTGACCACTACAAAATTATCACTCCTCCAGCAACCAAATGGAAATATTTGTGACATAGTGTACATATAAGGCTTAAAGAACAAATGAGGGAAGACTTGTCAACCTAGGAAGGATTCCTAGCCAAGATTTAAATCTCTAAAGTTATTTCTCTAAACACTTCAGAGATTGTATTATTCAAGGTGTTTACTCTTTATCTAGCAGGAGATTTAACAGCACAAACTATAAAGTGTTTGCGATTACATATATTCTGTCAAAAACATCATGTATAAAATAATTCATTTCAGCTTATATAATGTGCACTGGGTTCACAGTGCTCCATGTCTGATGGCTTGTTATTTTAGCATTTTCTTATTGGTCTGATAGAGTCTAAAAATGGTATATATGTTCAAGATAATTTGATATTGATGTATTAAACAGACCAAAATAAGCTCCTTCTAGAATTTCTTAGTGGCTTTGCTACTACAGGAAGCTATAGAGAGCTATAGTGCATGCAGCTTTGCCAAATATATTTACCTGTGGAATTTATTTTTCAGGCTCATTAGTATCAACTCCCAATGAAACAACAGTTAAAGATTTCTTTCTTTCTTTTTCTAAGATTTATATATGACAGCGGAATGCATTACAATTCTTATTACACATATAGAGCACAATTTTTCATATATCCAGTTATATGTACAGTATATTCACACCAATTTGTGTCTTCATACATGTACTTTCAATAATAATGATTATCACATTCCACCATAATTTCTAACCCATGCCCCCTCCCTTCCCCTCAAGCCCCTCTTCCCTATCTAGAGTTTGTATATTCCTCCCACACTCCCGTTCCCTATCCCACTATAAATCAGCCTCCTTATATCAAAGAAAACATTCAACATTATGTTTTTTGGGGATTGGCTAACGTCACTTAGCGTTATCTTCTCTAACTCCATCCATTTACCTGCAAATGCCATGATTTTATTCTCTTTTATTGCTGAGTAATATTACATTGTGTGTGTGCGTGTGTGTATATCCATACACACACACACACACACACACACACATATCACCTTTTTTAAAAAAATCCATTCATCTATGGAAGGCCATGTAGGTTGGTTCCACAGTTTAGCTATTCTGAATTGTGTTGCTATAAACATTGATGTGGCTGTGTCTCTGTAGTATGCTGTCTTAAAGGCCTTTGGGTATACACTGAGGAGAGGGATAGCTGGGTCAAATGGTGGTTTAACTCCCAATTTTCCAAGAAATCTCCATACTGCTTTCCATATTGGCCGCACCAATTTGCAGTCCCACCAGCAATGTATGAGTGTGCCTTTTTACCCACATCCTCACCAACACTTATTGTTGTTTGTATGCATAATAGCTGCCATTCTGACTGGAGTGAGATGAAATCTTAGAGTAGTTTTGATTTGCATTTCTCTAATTGCTAGAGATGATGAACATTTTTTCATGTATTTGTTGAATGATTGTACATCATCTTATGAGAAGTGTCTGTTCGTGTCCATGGCCCATTTATTTATTGGGTTATTTGGTTTTTTGGTGCTTAGGTTTTTGAGTTCTTTATATACCCTAGAGATTAGTACTCTATCTGATGTCTGAGGGGTAAAAATTTATGCCCAATATGTAAGCTCTCTATTTATCTCACAGATTGTTTCTTTTGCTGAGAAGAAATTTTTAGTTTGAGTCCATCCCATTTATTGATTCTCGATTTTAGTTCTTGTGTCACAGGAGTCTTATTAAGGAATTGGGGCCTAATCCTACATGATGGAGATTAGGGCTTACTTATTCTTCTATTAGATGCAGGTCTCTTGTTTTATTCCTAGGTCCATGATCCATTTAGAGTTGAGTTTTGTGCATGGTGAAAAATAGGTGTTTAATTTCATTTGGTTGCATATGAATTTCCAGTTTTCCCAGCACTATTTGTTGAAGAGGATATCTTTTCTTCAATGCATGTTCTTGGCACCTTTGTCTAATATAAGATAATTGTAGTTTTGTGGATTAGTCTCTGTGTCCTCTATTCTGTACCATTGGTCTACCAGTCTGTTTTGGTGCCAATACCATGTTGTTTTTGTTACTATTTCTCTGTAGTATAGTTTGAGGTCTGGTATAGTGAAGAAGGTGGCAACCTACTTTACTCTTCCTGCTAAGAATTGCTTTATCTATTCTGGGTCTCTTCTTTTTCCAGATGAATTTCATGATTGCTTTTTCTATTTCTATGAGGAATGTCATGGGAATTTTTTATCAGAATTGCATTAAATCTGTATAGTACTTTTGGAAATATGGTCATTTTGATAGTATTAATTTTGCCTATCCAAGAGTAGGGTAGATCATTCCATCTTCTAAGATCTTTTTAAATTTCTTTTATTAGGGTTCTGTAATTTTCATTATATAGATCTTTCACCTCTTTTGTTAAATTGATTCCAAGTATATTTTTTTTTGAGGCTATTGAAATGGGGTAGTTTTCCTCATTTCCCTTTCTGAGGATTTGTCACTGATATACAGAAATGCCTTTGATTTATGGTTGTTGATTTTATATCCTGCTACTTGGCTGAATTTATTTGCTAGTTCTAGGAGTTTTCTGGTGGAACTTTTAGGGTGTTCCTGGTATAAAATCATATCATCAGCAAATAATGCCAGTTTGAGTTCTTCTTTTCCTATGTGTATCTCTTTAATTTCTTTCATCTGTCTAATTGCTCTGGCCAGTGTTTTAAGAACTATGTTAAATAGAAGTGTTTAAAGAGGGCACTCCTGTCTTGTTCCAGTTTTTAGAGGGAATGCGTTCAATTTTTCTCCATTTAGAATTATGTTGGCCTGTGGCTTAGCATAGATAGCCTTTATGATGTTGAGATATATTCCTGTTATTCCTTGTTTTTCTAGTGTTTTGAACATAAAGTGGTGCTGTATTTCATCAAAGGCTTTCTCTGTGTCTATTGAGATGATCATATGATTCTTATCTTTAAGTCTATTGATGTGATAAATTACATTTATTGATTTCCATATGTTGAACCAACCTTGCATCCAGGGATGAATCTCATTTGATCGTGGTGCACGGTCTTTTTTTATATGTTTTTGTATTCGATTTGCCAGAATTTTATTGAGAATTTTTGCATCTATGTGCATTAGACATATTGGTCTGAAATTTTCTTTCTTTCATTCTTTCTTTCTTTCTTTTTTTTTTTTTGATGTGTCTTTGCCTGGTTTTGGAATCAGAGTGATATTAGCCTCATAGAATGAGTTTGGAAGTGCTGCCTCTTTTTCTACTTCCTGAAATAAATTAAAGAGTTTTGGTGTAAGTTCTTCTTTAAAGGTCTTGTAGAACTCAGCTGTGTGTCTGGGGTTTTCTTGGTTGGTAGACTTTTGATGGCATCTGCTAGTTCAAATCATGAAATTTACCTGTTTAAATTGTGTATATAATCCTGATTCAATTTGGGCAAATTATGACTCTGGAAATTTGTCAATGCATTTGATATTTTCTATTTTATTGGAGTACAAGTTTTCAAAATAATTTCTAATTCTCTTTGTATTTCTGCAGTGTCTGTTTTGGTATTTCCTTTTTCATCACATTTGTTAGTAATTTTATTTCTCCTTCTCTTTGTTAGCATGGCTTAGGGTCTTCAAACTTTATTTATTTTTTCAAAGAACCAACTTTTTGTTCTGTCAATTTTTTCAATTGTATCTTTGATTTCAATTTTATTGATTTCAGCTCTGATTTTAATTATTTCCTGTATTCTGCTGGTTTTGATATTGATTTGTTTTTCTTTTCTAGGGCTTTGAGATGTAGTGTTAAGTTATATATTTGTTGACTTTTTCTTATTTTAAGGAATGAACTCCATGCAATGAACTTTCCTCTTAAAACTGCTTTCATAGTGTTCTAGAGACTTTAATATGTTGTATCTGTGTTCTCATTCACCTCTAGAAATTTTTAAATCTCCTCCTTGATGTCTTCTGTAACCCATTATTCATTCATTAGCATATTACTTAGTCTCCAGGTGTTGGAGTGGATTTTATTTCTTATTTTATTATTGATTTGTAATTTCATCCCAGTATAATTTCATAGAATGTAGGGTAATACCTCTACTTTTTTATATTTGCTAACAGTTGCTGTGTGACATAGTGTATGGTCTATTTTAGAGAAGAATCCATGTGCTGCTGAGAAGAAAGTATATTCTCTCATTGCAGGATGGAATATTTTATAAATGTCAGTTAAGTTTAAGTTATTGATTGTATTATTGAGTTCTATAGTTTCTTTGTTCAGCTTTTGTTTGGAAGATCTATCTAGTGATGAAAAAGGTGTGTTAAAGTCATCTAAAATTATTGTGTTGTGGTCTATTTGACTCTTGAATTTGAGAAGGGTTTTTTTGATGAACATAGATGCTCCATTGTTTGGGGCATATATATTTATAATTGTTAAGCATTGTTGGTGTATGGTTCCCTTGAGCAATATGTAGTGTCCTTTTTTATCCTTTTTGATTGATTTTAGTTTAAAATCTACTTTATTTGATATAAGGATGGAAACCCCTGCTTGCTTCCATATTCATGTGAGTGGTATGATTTTTCCCAACTCTTCACCTTTAATCTGTGAATGTCTTTTTCTATGAGACGAGTCTCTTGGAGGCAGCATATTGTTGGGTCTTTTTTTTTTATTATCCAATATGCTAGTCTATGTCTTTTGATTGGTAAGTTTAGGCCAATAACATTCAGGGTTATTATTGAGACATGATATATACTCCCATCACTCCCAGCCATTTTTGTTTATTTTTGGCATCTAAAGTTACTTGGTTTCTCCTCTGATTAGATTTTCCTTTAGTGTAATCCCTTCCTCTGCTGATTTTCATCTTTGGTTTTTATTTCCTCTTCTTGGAATATTTTGCTGAGGATGTTCTGTAGTTCAGACTTTCTAGTTGTAAATTCTTTTAACTTTTGTTTATCATGGAAGGATTTTATTTTACCATTAACTCTAAAGCTTAGTTTTGATAGATATAAGATTCTCAATCAGAAAAATGAGAAATTATACCCCATTTGATTTAAATGTATGAAATGCCAAGATCATTGTAATGTCATGTGTAGCTAATAAAAAAAAAGATTCTTGGTTGGCATCCATTTTCTTTCAGAGCTTGGTATATGCTGTTTCAGGATCTCATGGCTTTGTGGTTCTGGGTTTAAAAATCTGCAGAGATACAAATTGGTCTCCCCCTATATGTGATTTGATTCCTCTCTCTTGTAGCTTTTAAGATTCTATCCTTATTCTATATGCTAGGCATTTTTATTATAATATGCTTTGGTGTAGATCTGTTGTAATTTTGTACATTTGGTGTCCTGTAAGCCTCTTGTATTTGGTTTTCCAATTTGTTTTTCATATTTGGGAAATTTTCTGATATTATCTCATTGAAGAGATTGTACATACCTTTGGTTTGAAACTCTGTGCCTTCCTGTACCCTAATAACTCTTAGAGTTGGTCTTTTGATGCTGTCCCAAAATTCTTGGATGTTCTGTTCATGGTTTCTAACTTTCTTCACTGTGTGATCATCTTTATTTTCCAGATTGTATACTTTGTCTTCATTATCTCATATTCTTTCTTCCAAGAGATCTAGTCTGTTGGCTATGCTTTCTATTGAATTTTTTATTTGATTTATTGAATCCTTCATTTCAAGAATTCCTGACTGTTTTTTTTTCTTTTCAGAGTCTCTATGTCTATTTTGATGTAATCTTTTGCTACCTGCCTTTGCTCTCTTATCTCACTGTTGGAGTGATCAATCTTTGCTTGTGTTTGCTCATTTAGGTCATTCTTTAATTCACAGATCATTTTAGTTATGAACCTTCTGAACTCTTTCTCTGTAATTTCTTCAACTTCACTGTCCATGAGTTCTGTTATTTTAGTGTTCTAGTTTGTTTTGGGCACTTTCTCCCCTTGTTTTTTCATGCTGTATATGTGTCTTCCTTTCTTGCTGTGTGCATCTGAGATATTAGTTTCGTCCCTGTATTCTTGAGTATTCATGCAGATTGTCTGTACCTAACCTTGATGTTGGGCTTCCAGACCCTGCTGGTGTCCCTCAGTGAATACTAGTGCATCCTGGATCTGGGTCCTGCTTAAGTTGGTGTGGGTGAATCTGGGCCACTGGATTTGATTTCCCATGGTAATACCCTGGTCAGAAGGGGCAGTCCTGTACCAGAGGCTAGGCTCTGGAGAGTGTCTGTCCCTCCAGGAAAGGGTTTGACCAGGCCTGCTGTGCGCCTGGGTCCCACAGAGACCAGTGTGGATGGATTTGGGATGCTGGGCTTGACCTTCTATGATAGGCTGCTCTGAAGATTTATTTCTGTAGTTAACAGTCATAGTTTAGGGAATGGTGAACCACAGTTCAAAACAGGAATATTTCAACCAGTGAATCAACACTAATAATGATACAATTCAAAGGAGAATGCATTTCACTATTTTTTATTTATTTGATTACATTACTAGATCTAAAATGATGTGACTAATTTTTATAAATTGTTTTATTATATTTTATTTTTTTAAAGAAAGGCCATAAAGTGGGACATGAATCTATTACATTAACTAATGTATTTGATTTATTAAATACAAAATTTTATTGTAATAGTTAATAGATGGGTTTTGACAGATTTCAGATACATTTTACTTAAAAAGGAAAACTAAATTATGGATGAGACAAAATAAAGTAATGAAAAGAATATTTTATGATGGTATAGTTGAAATTTACCATGTTTATAGCTCACCTATAAAAACCAGTAAAGTGAACAATAAGGAATTCAAAAAGCATACTACTAGCCTGAAGATATTAAATATGTAAATAAATATAAAAATAAAACAGGTCTTTGTGATTTCAAAGTGAACGTATATAAAAATGGTATGTTTTCCATGAGATGAGAATTAAGAGAGTATTTTGGATGTTTGAAAGTTTAAAAAACATAGAGATGTTAGCAGTATAAATAATTCATAAATTTAAAGTTTGAAAAAAGAAATAATAATAGGAGCTTTCAAATCTGGATTAATTAATTTGGAGAATAGAAGAATCAGTTTAGACTGTCTTCAGAATGATCTTAATAATGATGACAAGAAGCTTTGAGTATAACTATCACCAAAAATTGAAGAGAAATAAAAATATACTTTGGAATTTTTTTTCTATAAAATAGCACCATGAACTGTTACCTAATATAAAGCTTATGGATGTAGATAGGAATTATTACCACACTGACATATCATACTGGTCTAGCTTGTTTAAATAAGAAGTATGTGTGGATGTGGATGTGCATGTGCACATGCCTGCCTATGAAAATCAGGACCTTCCTATTTAAAGTGCTTCTTCAAAATCCTTTGAGAGTGTATAAAATGATTGGTAATATAACCTAGAGACACCCTAACAAACCCAAAAGTTTTTTTATTTATTAATGGAAAGTTCAATGAACCAGAGAAATAAAGTTGTGATAAAGAATAAAAGTGACTATCTTGAATCTGTATTTTATAGCATAGGACATTGTTATGGTTTGGATATGAGGTGTCCCCTAAAAGCTCATATGTGAGACAATATAAGAAGGTTTAGATGAGAAATGATTTAAATATGATAGTCTTAACTTAATCAGTGAACTAATCACCTGATGAGATTAATTGACAGGTAATTGAAAGCAGATAGGGTATGGCTAGATAAGGTGGGACATTGTGGGAGTGTATTTGGGGTATATATTTGTATTTGACAAGTTAAGACCTCTGTTTCCCTGCTTTCTGATCTTTATGTGAGCCGCTTCTCTCTACTACACTCCTCTACCATGTTGTCCTGCCTCATCTCGAGCCCTGAGGAATAGAGTCAGCCTTCTAGGGACTGAGACTTATGACACCATGAGCTTCCAAATAAACTTTTCCTCCTCTGAAATTGTTCTGGTGATTTCTTTCAGTCATAGCAGTGAAAAAGCTTACTAAAACACAAATTGACAAAAAGAAGTGGGGTCACTGTTCTAACTAACCTGACCATGTAGTTCAAATGTTTTTGGAGCACTTTGGAATTAGTTGAAGGAATTTTAAGATGTTTAGCAGTGCAAGCTGAAAATGTTTTAGATTATATTAAGTTGAACTTAATGGCTAATTCTGCTGAGAGATCAGAAGACCAGAATGCCAAAAGCACCATGACTAGTGAAGACAAGGCTGAAGAGAGTTTAAGGAAAGGAGAACATTATTGGTAATTGGACTAGAGGTCATTTGTGTTATGTTCTGGTTAAGAAGTTGTCTGCATTTTGCTCATGTCCTGAGACTTTCTGTGAGGGTGATTTTAAAAGTGATGGACTTCTTAATCTGGCAGAAGAAATTTCTAGACATTATAGCATTCATGGGCCTGGCAGACATTTGCTGGAGCCCAGGCTAAGCCCAGGACTGCCTCTGCCCACTGGCAGACACTTGCTGGAGCTCAGGCTCAGCCCAGATCCACCTTGCTGACCTGCACAGGAGCTCAGGCCCAGGATAAGCCCTAGTCCACTTCACTACCAGTAGTCATGCACCAGAGCTTAGACATGGCCTAGATCTGCCTCACTGACCTGTGTGGGTACCAGGGTCTAGGATAGGCCTGGATTCATCCACCTGTTGAGCCACAATGAAAAAAAAAAAAGAAGAAAACTCAAACTTAAGCCAAATTAAAGCAAGCTTATATTGTGTACTCAAGAGAGCTGGCCAATGGCCGCCCCCACCTGGAAAAACAGGGCCAGAGGACAACAGCTGATCTGATTACAGGGATGCTTTTATAACACAAAAAGTTACAAAGGCGGGTGTTTTGGGAACTTACAGCTAACAGGTTTCATGCAAGCATAATAAAAGGGTAGATAGCAGGTTTATGATCTACATTGTTTAACATCTCAAGGTAGGAAGCAAATTCAGATTCCAACATCAAAATTAATGAGGAGCATTTAGGATTTCAAGAAGGGTTGTTATCTGGTCAAGGAGAACCAGGCACAGGTAAGTTCAAAGCACAGGCAAGAATCCCAATCAAGTTTTTAAAACATCAAATTATGGTCAGGCAAAACAGAAATCTTTGTATTTTGCAATAAAATAGAAATGAACTTTTTATGATTTTGTGATGAGATGGCTCTTAATCTTAAGATAGAATTAGGCTGGGTTCATCACAGCCACCGACAGACACCCACTGGTGTTCAGGCCCAGCTCAGACCCTCTTGCTGACTGCATGGGAGCCAGGGCCCAGTGTAAGCTTGAGTCCACCCCCCCACCACCACCTGGGAGCCCAGGTCACAGCCATCCCCATGACCTTCCCCATGCAGTAGCCTCTACCTTGGGACAACAGAGAGGACCTAGAAACAGCTACATCTTGGAGCAGGCATCTTAAAGCCAGTGTAAGTCCCACCCTTTCAGCCCCATCTCTGAAACTTGTTGCATGCATCTTGGGGCACCTCCACTGCTATCTCATGTTATCTCCTGCTATTGCTGCTACCACCTATGATTGCAGTAGCATCCTCCTGGGTCAACAGCAGGGTCTGGAAGCCCAACACCAAGGTGAGATACAGATAATCTGCACAGATACTACAAGATTATAGAGTATAAACTGTAATACCTCAGATACACACTGTAAGTAAGGAAATCACATAGATAACATAAAAAAACAAGGAAGGAAAGTGCCCCAAACAAACCAGGATACTATAATAACAGAACCCATGGACAGCACAGTTGATAAACTGTCAGAGAAGGAGTTCAGAATTTCCATAATTAAAATGACCTGTGAATTAAAGAATGACATAAATGAGAAAATAGAAGCAAAAATTGGTCACTCAACAAAGAGATAAGAGAGCAAATACAGGCAAGCATTGATGACATCAATAAACAGATAAGGGAGCAAATACAGGCATCAATTGACAACACCAACAAAGAGATAAGGGAGCAAATACAGGTAGCAAAAGATTACTTCAAGAGAGAGACAGAGATTCTGGGAAAAATTTAGAAATCCTTGAAATGTAAGAAATAAAAAAACAAATAAAAAAACAATAGAAAGCATTAACAACAGAGTAGATCATTTGGAAGACAAAATGTCAGATAATGAAGATAAAGTATACAATCTGGAAAATAAAGGTTATACATAGTAAAATGGTAAGGAACCATGAGCAGAACATCAAAGAATTATGGTATAGCATCAAAAGACCAAATCTAAGAGTTCTTGGGGTACAGGAAGAAATAGAGTTCTAAACCAAAGGAATGCACAACCTCTTCAATGAGATAATATCAGAAAATTTCCCAAACATGAAGAATGAATTGGAAAATCAAATACAAGAGGCTTATAGAACACCAAATGTGCAAAATTACAACTGATCTATACCAAGGTGCATTATAATGAAAATGCCTAGCAAAAAGAATAAGGATAGAATCTTAAAGGCTACAAGAGAGAGAAATCAGATCACATATAGAGGGAGACCAATTTGTATCTCAGCAGATTTTTCAACCTAGAACCTCAAAGCCATGAGATCCTGGAACAGCATATACCAAGCTCTGAAAGAAAATGGATACCAACTAAGAATTTTATATCCAGCAAAACTAAGCTTTAGATTTGATGATGAAATAAAAACCTTCCATGATAAACAAATTTAAAAGCATTTACAATTAGAAAGCCTCCACTATAGAACATCCTCAGCAAAATATTACATGAAGAGGAAATGAAAAACAATAATGAAAATCAGCAGAGGGAGATGTTACACTAAAGAAAAAATTAATCAGAGTAAAAATCAAGTCAAGTTAAATACTAAAAATAATAAAAAAATGGCTAGAAATACAAATCATGTCTCAATAATAACCCTGAATGTTAATATCCTAAACTCACCAATCAAAAGACATAGACTGGCAGATTGAATTTAGAAAAACATCCAATGATATGCTGCCACCAAGAGACTCATCTCATAGGAAAAGGCATGCACAGAATAAAGGTGAAATGTTGGGAAAAATCATAGCACTCACATGGACTGTGGAAGCAAGCAATGGTTTCTACCCTCATGTCAACTAAAGTAGACTTCAAGCCAAAATTAATCAAAAGGGAAAAAACAGGATATTTCAAACTACTTAAAGGAAACATACATCAAAAGACATAACAATAATGAATATATATGCCCACAAAAAGGGAGTGACTATGCCTACAAATTCTTCTCAAGATCAAGAGTCAAATAGACTACAACACAATAATTCTGGGTAACTTTGACATTCCTCTTTTACCACTAGATAGATCTTCCAAACAAAATCTTAACCAAGAAACTATAGAACTCAATAATACAATCAATAACTTAGACTTAATTGATATGTATAGAATATTTCATCCTTCAACTAGTGAATACTCCTTCTTCTTGGCAGAACATGGATCCTCCTCTAAACTAGACCATATATTATGCCACAAAACAACTCTTAAGAAATATAAAAAAGGGCTGGGGATGTGGCTCAAGCGGTAGCGCGATCGCCTGGCATGCGTGCGGCCCAGGTTCGATCCTCAGCACCACATACAAACAAAGATGTTGTGCCTGCGGAAAAACTAAAAAAATAAATATTAAAAAATTCTCTCTCTCTCTCTCTCTCTCTCTCCACTCTCTCTTAAAAAAAAAGAAATATAAAAAGTGGACATACTAACTTCCATTTTATCAGATCATAATGGGATGAAATTTGAAATCAATGATAAAATAAAAAAAAATAAAAGCTACTCAAACACCTAGACTCTAAATAATATGCTACTGAATGAACAATGGGTTGCAAAAGACAAAAAAGATTAAAAATTCTTAGAGATTAATCAGAACAGACATACAACATATTGAAATCTCTGGGAAACTATGAAGGTAGTTCTAAAAGGAAATTTCATTACATGGAGTTTATTCCTTAAAAGAAGAAAAAGTCAACAAATAAATGACTTAACATTATATTTCAAAGACCTAAAAAAAAACAAATCAGCACTAATTGAATTAGAAGAAAGGAAATAATTAAAATCAGAGCTGAAATCAATGAATTTGAGACTAAAAAATGAAAGATTTGACAAAACAAAAAGTTGGTTCTTTGAAAAAATAAATAAAATTGACAGACCATTAGTCATGCTAATGAAGAGGAGAGAGAAAACTCAAATTACTAGCACACATGATGAAAAAGGAAATATAACAACAGAGACTACAAAAATACAGAAGATAATTAGGAATTAGTTTGAAAACTTGTACTCCAATTAAATAGAAAAGATTGAAGGCATTAACAAATTTCTAGAGTCATATGATTTGCCCATATTGAATCAGGATGATATATACAATTTAAACAGATCAATTTCAAATGATGAATAGAAAATGCCATCAGAAGCCTACCAACCAAGAAAAACCCAGGACTAGATAGATACACAGTCGAGTTCTACAAGACTTTTAAAGAAGAACTAACACCAATACCCTTCAATTTATTTTAGGAAAAAGAAAAAGAGGGAGCACTTCCAAACTCATTCTATGAGCCCAATATCACTCTGATTCCCAAACCAGGCAAAGACACATCAAAGAAAGAAAACATTAGACCAATATCTCTAATGAACATAGACACAAAAATTCTCAATAAAATTCTGGCAAATTGAATACAAAATTGTATCAAAAATATAGTACACCATGATTAAGAGGTGTTCATCCTAGGGATGCAAGATTGGTTCAACATATGAAAATTAATACATGTAATTCATCACATCAATAGACTTAAACATAAGACCCCTATGATCATCTCAGTAGATGCAAAAAAAGCATTAGACAAAATATAGCACCCCTTTATGTTCAAAACACTAGAAAAACTAGGGATGACAGGAACATATCTCAACATCATAAAAGCTATGGACTCAAACTAAAGAGCTCCTTCTCCACAAAAGAAACAATCAGTGAGGTGAAGAAAGAGCCTACAATTGGGGAACAAATTTTTACCACACATGTCAGATAGAGCACTAATCTCTAGGATATATGAAGAACCCAGGCCAATAGCATTCTAAATGGAGAAAAACTGAAAGCCTTCCTTCTAAAACCTGGAACAAGACAAGATGCCCTCTTTAACCACTTCTCTTTAACATAGCCCTTGAAACACCTGCCAGATCAAGTAGACAGATGAAAAAAATTAAAGGGATATGAATAGGAAAAGAAGAACTCAAATTAGCACTATTTGCCAATGATATGATTCTATACCTAGAAGACCCCCAAAATTTCACCAGAACACTTCTAGAACTAGTAAATGAATTCAGGAAAGTAGCATGATACAAAATTAACACTCTTAAATCGAAGACATTCCTGAATATCAGTGACAAATCCTCTGAAACAGAAATGAGAAAAACTACCTCATCTACAACAGCTTCAAAAAACAAAAACAAAACAAAAAGAAACAAAAACTTGGTAATCAACTTATTGAAAGAGGTGAAAGATTCCTGCAACAAAAACTACAGGACACTAAAGAAAGAAATTAAAGAAGACCTTAGGAGATGAAAAGATCTACCTTGTTCTTTTGTAGGCAGAATTAATATTGTTGAAATGACCATACTACCAAAAGCACTATACAGATTTAATGCAATTAAAATAAAAATCCCAATGATGTTCCTCATAGAAATAGAAAAAGCAATCATGAAATTTATCTGGAAAAATATTACACCCAGAATAGCTAAAGCAATTCTAAACAAGAAGAGTTAAGTAGGTGGCATCCTATACCAGACCTTAAACTATACTACAGAGCAGTAGTAACAAAAACAGCATGGTATTGGCACCAAATTAGACTTGTAGACCAATGGTACACAATAGAGGACACAGAGACTAACCCATAACTACAGTTATCCTATATTAGACAGAGGTGCTAAAAACATGCATTGGAAAAAAAAATAGCCTCTTCAACAAATGGTGCTGGGAAAACTGGAAATCCATATGCAACAAAATGAAATTAAATCCCTATCTCTCACCATGCAAAAAACTCAAAGTCGATCAAGGACGTAGGAATTAAACCAGAGACCCTGAATCTATCAGAAATAAAAGTAGACCCAAATCTCCATCATGTCAGATTAAGCCCCCAACTTCCTTAATAAGACTTCTACAGCATAAAAATTAATATCAAGAACCACTAAATGGGATGGACTCAAACTAAAGAGCTCCTTCTCCACAAAAGAAACAATCAGTGAAGGGAAGAGAGAGCCTACAATTTGGGAACAAATTTTTACCACACACGTCAGATAGAACACTAATCTCTAGGATATATGAAGAACCCCAAAATCTTAACACCCACTCCAAAAAAAAAACATAAATATTCCAATCAATAAATGGGCCAAAGAACTGAATAGACTCTTCTCAGAAAAAGATATACAATCGGTCAATAAATATATGAAAAAAAATGTTCAACATCTCTAGCAATTAGAGAAATGCAAATCAAAACTACTCTAAGATTTCATCTCACTCCAGTCATAATGGCAGCTTTTATGAACAACAACAAGTGTTGGCAAGGATGTGGGGGAAAAGGAACACTCATATATTTCTGGTGGGACGTCTAACTGGAGCAGCCAATGTGGAAAGCAGTATGGAGGTTCTTTGGAAAACTGCAAATGGAACCACCTTTTGGCCCAGATATCCCACTTCTCCATCTATACTCAAAGTAATTAAAAACAGCATACTACAGAGACACAGCCACATTAATGTTTATAGCACCACAATTCACAATAGCTAAACTGTGGAACCAACCTAGATGCCCTTCAATAGGTGAATGGATAAAGAAAATATGGTATATACACACAATGGAATGTTATTCAACATTAAAAGAGAATAAAATCATGGCATTTGCAGATAAATGTATGAAGTTGGAGAATATAATGCTAAGTTAAGTAAGCCAATCCCAAAAAAACAAATGCCAAATATTTTCTCTGATTTAAGGATGCTGATTCATGATGTGGTGAGCAGGGGAGGGAGGATCATGGGATGATTAGATGAACTGTAGATAGGGCAAATGGGATAAGGAGAGAAAGGGGAAGAGTGGAGGCATGGGGGTAGAAAAGATGGTAGAATGAGATGAACATCATTACCCTAAGTATACATATGAAGACACGAATGGTGTGTACAACTAGAGATATAAAAAATTGTGCTCTGTATGTGTAACATAAATTGTAATGAATTCTGCTGACATATATAGCAAATTAAATTTAAAAAGTGAAAAAAAAGAGAAAGTGGCATGTGTATTGCTGGAGGCTTTTAACCAATTTTATTGTGATACTCAGGAGCAGAAAGCAGGACAGAAAAATTTGAAATAGTTGAACTTCAAAGGTGAGAATAAAACTAGGGCTAAGAAAGTTGCAGTTGTCAAAGACTTTACTGACACTAAAGAAATGTAAAAACTTTGCTCAGAGACAGAAAGAAAGATGGCTTGAGGCATATCGGGAGCTGGCAAGACTATACCCATCAGAGACTGAAGGGAGTAAATGTTAAAATTCTTTTAAGAAGCGACCAATGGTGAGTTCTTGAACGAGGGGGCCTAGGATGTGTTTTCAATATGCTCAGCCACCCAAAGACTGCTGAAGCCAGGGTCCCTGGAGGCTTTACTACTGCTCAAGAGGGTGACAGACCTTGGCATCAACTCCATGGTAGTGGTCTTGAAGAAATGCAGGATTCTGGAGTTAGGGGGTCATGTAGGCTTCCACCAAGATTTCAAAGGAATGCCTGGGAGGCCAGGCAAAGTGCAGCAGGATTGGAGTCCCTGTGGGCAGCCCCTGAGAGAGTGATGCTTGGAGGTGTGAAGAGGAAGCCAGAATTGCAGTGGAGACCCCCAAGATAAAGAAACTCTAGCACCCTGGAACATGCCCTGAGAAGGGCTGCAGGAATTCAGCTGAGATAAGCCAACAGAAAGGTCACTTGGTCTGCAACCAACAAAGCCACAGGAATGGAGCTACATAAGCCCTTTGGACAGAATTTTACCATGTTATGTGCCCCAGATGCTGAACATGGAGCGACTGGACTTGTTTGCCCAGCTGGATTTCCGTCTTGCTTTAGGTCCATCCTTTCTTTCTATGCCCCTATGTTTTGGAATGAAAATGTTTATTCTGTACCATTATATATTAGATATTTGTAAATTCCTTTTTGATTTTCACAGGAACTCACAATGAAAATTTGCCCCAAGTCTCAGAGGAAACTTTGGACTAGAACTCTTAGCAATCTTGGAACTGTTTAGACTATGGAGGCTCCTGGGAATGTACTAAATGTATTTTGCATTGTTAGATAATTGTGAACTTTTGGGGGCTGGGCCAAAATGTTATGCTTTGGAAGAGAGGTGCCCCCCAAAAGCTCACATGTGAGACAATTTAAGGGTTTAGAGGAGAAATAATTGGGTTGTGAGAACCTTCACCCAATCAGTGAATTGATCACATGGTGGGATTGAGTGGTAACTACAGGCAGGTAGGGGGTGGCTGGAGAAGGTAAGGCATTGCAGAAGTGAATTGGGGGTATATATTTGTATTTGGCAAGTGGCAACCTCTCTGTCTCTCTCTCTCTCTCTCTCTGCTTTCTGATCATCATGTGAGCTGCTGCTTCGCTCCACTTTTGCCATGATGTTCTGCCTCACCTGGAACCCCAAGGAATGGAGCTGGCCTTCTATGAACTGAGACCTCTGAAACCGTGAGCCCACAAATAAACTTTTTCTTCTCTATAGTTGTTCTGGTTGGATGTTTCAGTCACAGCAGTGAAAAAGCTAACTAAAATAGGTGCTGTAAGGATGGGTTCAGCATCAGGCATATTTGATTTCTAATCCTATTCTATTTACATGTTTTTTGCCTTGAGGAAAGTCACAAAACCTACCTGTTTACGAGTGCATGCGTACACACACACACACAAACACACTCCAAGTGTGGATGGTAATACATATCTTTGGTAGGGCTATTAGAGGAAATAAGTAATAGTCAACAGCAATAACAATAATAGCAAGCATTGCTTATTGTTTAGCCATTATGTATTTTAAAATTAATTTTGCAGATACATTAATTGAGAGTTTTATTTTTAAAATAAAATACATAAATAGCAAAAAAAAAATACCTGACATCTCAATTGATTCAGTGCCCTATCTATTCTAGCAGAGAAGTTTCTCTTTGTTTTCTGTAATTCATCACAGTTTCACATTTAATTTGTTAAGAATTTATCAGTTCTAATTTCTTATTTCATTTTTATATGTTGATTTTATCCATGTAAGATTTTAAGTATCATATATATTCCAGAACACACTTTTTCCCCCTTTTTCTATAAGGTATTGAACCCAGGAGAACTTAAACACTGAGCCACATCCCCAGCCCTTTTTATTTTTATTTTTTTAAATGTTGAGATAGGGTCTCTCATAAAATTGCAGAGGCTGGCTTTGGATTTGGAATACTTCTGCCTCAGCCACCTGAGCCTCTAGTATTACAGGCATGTGCCACCACATCCAGCATCCAGAATGCTAATTGAATGCATAAGTTAATGAATCAGAAAGGGTTGGTTATAATAATTAAATTTTTTTACATTAGATCCAAGAACTTACCTAATTCTAGATTCTTCTTTGATGAATGCTACATTGATATAAGGGTATGGTACTTGAAAATGATTATATATACCTCAACTTTACTGCTTGCAAAACACTAGATAGATATATCATCATAATACTAGTTCAAACTTTTCATTTAATTCTTAAAATAATTTTATGGCTATTGACATCAGTACTAGCTTTAACAGTACTTGAATATCTGAGACTATTTTGATAATAAAAAAAAATTAATAGAAAAGATCCAATTCCACATTTTTGGTAGGAGATTATGTAGCTAGTTAATGAGATGTTGAAAAGTATACTAATGACATTTTAAAACAAAAATCAAAGGAATTCTTATATGGGTGCATGTTACACATTTGCAGGCCTAATTGCAAAATTTAGTTAATCACTGAATTGAAATAATAAGACAAGAAAATCATTATAATGTGCTTTTATGCTAGAGAAGATGTGTTTCAAATGACATTTTAAGAAAGAAATATTAGAATCTTGAAGAACTCTTTTGAAGAAGAAAAGGAAAATGAGAATTTTGCTTCTGATTTTGTTAAAAGTTGCAAAATCCATGGAAAAGAACCAGGCTGAGTCAACTCTCACCTGCCATTTAATGCTTCCCTCCTTAATGAGAAGCAGCTGAGCTATGATTACCGTGGAGAGATGACACCAAATGAGATGGAGACATCTGAAAACACTCAGGCTCATACCACACAATGATGGCACATGTAAATTCGATTGGAGTCTTTGAAAACTTATGATTAAGTGCTCAAAGAGCATGGTAGCAAACATTTTGTCTCTTGTAGTACATGTTGAATCCCTCATGCTAATTAGTATTATGGGCAAATGTCACATATGGATTTAAGTGGAAATTTCTGAAGGATATAAAATACAGATCTGTATTTAAAAACAGTTGAAGTGAAGCACAGGGAAGAAATCATGCTGTATGAAGACTGTTAAGACAAAGTCAACAGGTCTTTGGGGTACCTCATTAATGTTGTTTTACCCAGGTTCCTGTATAAAACCTGTCATTTTTATAAGACTGCAGTTCTAATGATTTAAACCCAAACAGCACATTCAGGTGAAATGTCTTACTTGGAAAATACGGCAATGTTAACAGAAATGTTTATAACCAAGTTCTCACTAAGGGAGTCAAATGATACACACATGATCAGTTTTTCCTTCAGCTGCCTTTATTATTCTTCCATATCTCTAATTGCCTTTGAGTTCTCTCAATTACAGAAAGTGTTCAGTAATTGTTCTGTTTTTAACTACTGCTCTTCAATTTTCGGCAGAAATATAAATTTACAGGAGCTCAGGAAAGGTATTGGCAAAACCCCAGAACCATCAAAATAAATGAGATTTTACTTAATCCATACGCATCTATCATTGTACATTCCACAAAACAATCTATATTAGGCATTGTGTGTTTGGAAGAAGTATAATACAGAGTCTTCAACCATAAAGTGCTTGCAATTTTGTTGAATATATAAGATAAAATGAGCCCTCCATCTAAGAGTCATAGCTAACAATCTTTTGTATTTATTCTGCTCATCTGTTCTATCTACAAGTCGTCTTGGCATGACCTCCAGAATCTATTTTCAAATCTTTCCATTTCCTTGCCAACACTCAACTGTACATTTTCATCATTCTCTTTAGGACTAATACAAAGCTTTTTAAAGTCTCTGTATCAGCTGTCCCCTTCTTCTTTTTACCTTCCTTACCTAATCCACACTTTGAAACAGCAAGAGTAAAAATTTTGAGACTGATTCCTCTCCTGCTGAAAATTCATCACAGACTTTCCACCAAACTTCCACCAAGCAACAGAGGTAGGATAGGGTGTCAAGATAGAAGTCATAGTTTTTTTGTGACTAACTTCAGAAGTTACATCTCATCAATTCTGCTGTAATCTATGCATTAGAAACAAATAAATAAATACAATCCATACTCCAGGAGAAGGAATAATGCAAGGAAGGCATTAACATCAGGAAGTGGGGTGCACCTCATTAGAAGCTCCCAACATCAGTCTGCTCTAAGGCTTCTAGTGATTAATGTCCATGTCTCTCACACACACACACATACACACACACACACACACATAAAAATAAAAATAAAAAGTAAAAAAAATTGCCCAATTGCAAGGATTCTAACAGTCTAATGTAATTTCAACATGAGCTTGAAAGCAGAAAGCGGAATTTTAGTATTGAAATCAGGTCTAGCCATGGAAGAGATTTATTCAGTATAGCTCCTTGAATATGATTTTCCTTGATCTGTAGAACTATGCGACTGTAGAGTCAGTATCTACTCCATGTCACACCCTTTCCCCCACATGCATTAAAAACACAGGGGTGGGATGGGCATAGGTAATCACTACAGACATTCACTGTTAATAATTAGAAAAAAAAAGATACTGGTCCATAGCAATTCTTAAATCCAGTCGAGTAAATGTTGGAAGTTCCTCGATTAATTTTAGGGCTTTGATTAATTCTTCAGATTATCAGCTCTCCTCTCTTGAGTTCCTGGTTCTATCTGCCCTATAAGGCTTCTTTTCAAGAAGGGCAGCATGTGAGTTCATCTAAGTAGTGTGCTCAGCCCACTTTCTATCAGGGGTATTTGAGGAATACAATTGCCTCTTTACTTTTTTGTACTAGTTTTGTTTGTTTGTTTGTTTAACTCCATGCTTGTAGTTTTTATGTTGGCATAATACTTTGAAAAACTTTGTGGATCACTTGTGCATTTCACTGGAGTTGACACAAAAGCCATATCTTTGGATCTCTTCTAACTAAGCCCTCCTGTGCTCAGGGCTCTCCTAAGATGACTGAAGGATGATGCCTTTAAGCTTCTTAATAACCCGTTGCTTAATTGAGAACATATGTGAGATACATCTTTAACCTTGCTAAGTACCTTTTGTATGACCAAACAATAACCTGGCACAAAACCTTTGATCTTTCTGAGGTCTTCACCAGTGTTTCACAGTGCCACCGTCAGTTTCATCTGTATATTATGATTTTCTGAAAGAGCTCTGTATTTGATTTTTGTTCAGAGGACATCTTTTTATTTTTAAAATCATATACTTTGTGGAGAGGTTGAGAATCTTTTAAAACCACCAAGTCTTGGCTCCTTTTGTTTATCAAGCCCTTTTCTTTGTTTACCTCTATTTTCTTGCATTTTCCTATAAACAGCAAGAATAAACTAGGAAGCATTTTCAAAACTTTGTTTTGAAATCTCCTTAGTTGTGTCACTTAGTTCATAGGCACATTTTTTTCATTTCACACCATTTCCTGCAATAGTGGTGCTAAATATTCTAATAATACATATCCAATATCCCCCTTCCCTGAGTTTTCAACAAGGTTATCTTCAGTTTTGTGCAAGCCCTCATTTGCAGTATTCTCAAAGCCCCAATTTCTCTGAACAGTGTGTCCCAGGGATCCTAAGCATTTGTTAACATTCCCTTCAAAGCCCACTGTCCAAGCCAAAGCTTCTCCCACATTTTTGGTATCTCTTTTGGTTGAATTCTGTTCCAGGTACCAATATATGAATTAGTTATCTACTATTGTATAGTAACCACTCATTAATGTAGCAATTTCTGTGGGCCAGGAAAGAAGCACATGAAAACCTCCCAGGAAATGGAGCTACAGAACTCAGCTGATGAAGATGAGAAACCTGAGTCTAGGGACAAAGTCAGGGAAAAGAAAATGTATTTGAGATCTGGAAGACAGAATTTCCCAACCTCACACAGCAGAGGAGGAAGTGAGGGAGAAAAGCTTGGCAGTCCCCATAAGGAAAAGGAAGAGAAGAGAAAGGAAGACAAAGGAGTAACCGGATTCAGACTTCAGGTGTCTGAGGTTCAGAAAGCTGGACATGCATTCTACACTGAGGAGTAAATCTGAGCAGAGAGGTGCCAAGAGGTGCCAAGAGATGGGCAGAATACCTAAAGAAGGATGAGGATAAGGACACAGTACACCAAGAAAATAAGAAGCAGAAGTTACAGGACAGTGAAGATATTTAGCAAAGAAATTTAAAAGGGAAAAAATATAATAAAATTAGTTTAGTGATAAATTTTCAGTATAATTTTTGATACCAGTATAAAAAAGAATTCTGTAAAAAATGATATGAGTGTGTTTAAGGGAAGAAAGAATTTTCAGCTTCTGATTTGTCTTTAGGACCCTGCAAGGGGTCCACAAGGGGCATTGCTGGTCAATTCCTGAGTGGTAATGATTTATATCTGGGGCAGGTGGGCAAAGCATGTTTCCTCCATATTGCAGAATAAAGCCCTGTTTCCTGAAAAAGATAAGCCTTCATACAAGAATGTGGATAACTGTATTTTAGAAGAAATACAGGTAGGAGAACTTTTTAGGTGGAGAAAATAATATCACAGAGTTTTGGAGAAGGAGATGTTTCTTCTAAGAATTTGACAGAAGCGAGGAGAGTATAGAGAGATAAGATGCTGAAGTATAAAATTGATACATTAATTCTTAATTTAATAGGCATTTGGGATGGATACTTGGAAAAGAACAGACTATCCTCTTTTCTTCAAAACCACCATACTGAATTGTCTCTCTACATAAGTCAGAATTTTATTATCTTGGATTAGAAAACTTTTTGATATCCTTCTGGGTAAAGGTACAAGGTAGATAATGGAAAATGAAGAACTATTGGGGAATTGTACAGTATGACTACCTTTCATAAGTATACCTTAGAGAGTGTTGGGATAGTAGGGCAAGATTTTCAAACAAAATAAGTGAAGGAACTAGGTTATCTAGAATGACTCTACAGCTGAAAATTCAGTATCCTGAAAATGTTGGAAATATGGTCCGATCATCTGGGAAACCACAGGGAAAGGAGGAGGCACTTTTGCTCTCTGTCTCACCAAAGTGGAACCCAAGCTGTTTACAACATGTTCTCAGCAGCTCAACAGTTCATTAATTTGTTCAAAATAAAATCATAGCACACATTTGTTAAATGGAATTAAGTTGTGCCTGTAGCTCTGTAATGAACTCTTCAACGGTTCTGCTGGGTACTTGTAATTTACTCTGACCTGTGATGTGACATGAAGATTAACTTTTGTATTTGTGCAGGATTACAAGGGCATTTCTCTTTACTCATGTATTAGGAAAAGCAGGCCATGTTACATTAACCTATATACTGCTATTTACTAGACTCAATGGCAGTTCTTCACCATAACACGATATTATAACAATTCTGCATGAGCAGTAGAAAATATTGTAAAGTTTATGATTTTTATAATGATATATTAGATTGATTCAGACTCCACTAATAATTTTTTTTGTCTAGTCTATGGAGTATAAAAAAATTTAAAACCTTGTTTTGGCAATATTTGTCAGCCCATGTTTATCATCAAATATCATTGATAATATGGTGAAATTTGATTCATTTAATCAAATACATTGAGAGAAATGGTAAGTGAAATAATCAAAGGCAGAAAGATGAATTCTGTACTTTCTTGCGCATATGTGAATGTTTTTAAAAAGTTGATCTGAATGTATAATAGTGATTAATAGATGTCAAGAAGAATAGGTGAAGTGTTGAATTCACAAATAACTAGAACAGAGGAGCTTCAAAGTAAATGTGGAGTCTGGATGTAATGATAACAACCTGGAAATGTTAATTTTCCTAATTTGAAAACATGTCTATGTTTATTAAAATATTACCCTGAACTCCTAAGTGTGTATATTTGTTGCATGTTAATCAAAATTTTATTTTAAATGCTTAAGGAGATGGAAATGTAAATTGCTGTGATTTGATCACTACATACTGTACATATGTGTTAGATTATTATACTGTACTCCAAAAATTCATACAATTCAAATAAAATATATTAAAATAAATTAAATCACATATGTTGAGTGAATAACATGTGTAATATGTATTAATAAAGTATATTTTTATTTTAATGATGATATTTTTGGACAAAAAAATTAATATGCCATTTAGATTTTAAATATGATAGTATTTTAAGTACTCATTAAAATTGACAGGTATACACTTATAACAAGTATTTCATTGAGAAAGTATATCCAACCTTCCAAGTTTAATACTTGTTAGAAACTTAAAACATTTTTTCATAAATGCTACATTGTAAAATTATATTTTATAAGCAGGCTAAAATAAGGTACCAAATGATTTTGGGTCAAGACTCCTTAGGAAGTACAGTTAACTAATATAAAAATAAAAACCAAAAATACCTTAACAGATATGTGTTAAAAATGTGAAAAATAAACAGAAGGTTACTGTAAGAACAGATGTTGTTTAGATGTAGGAGTTTTATAGAGAGGAGAGATTTTTTAAGTAAATGTATAGAAGATATCTGTATCTGTTTTTTTCTAAGATACTTTTCTTTTTTTCCTATTTGCCATTAAAATGTCTGAAGATTCATTTTAAATGAAACGATCATCTCTATATTACTTCAGAATCATTTTCATGAAGCATGAGAGAAGACAGCTATGCACTTCAGTCAAGTTCATTCTTTCAATTATGGTTGTGTAAGTCTTCATTGGTAGATGCTATGTCACTGAGAGTTGTCAATACAGTCTTTATTATTGTTTGTTTGCTGAAAGTAAAAAAAAATTACAAAGCACAATATATTTGATCAAAAAATTCTCATATGGACTCATATGCTTACTTTACCTATGCTATTTCCGAATTGTGTTACCATCATATTGTTCACAGAAAATTTTCTTATTATATATAGGTTGTACACTCAGAGTTATAATGACTCTAAAGAAATGATGTTAGATAAGATCACTTTGTGCTACTTTTCTGCGTAATTCATCATTTGAGTTTCAAATAAAACTCTCTAACATTGTAAATACCACTCACAAGATTTGCACAAAGACCCCAACGGGACCTCTTCCCTCATAGCTAAAGGAATCATCAGTGATCTTTGCTGACACTTATGGCTCTGGCCTTCTTCCCTCCTAACCACCTGTAAATCCCACTCCATTCAAAGCACCCCCTTCTGAATCTTTAGCTAGAGCTCTATCTATTTCTATATTGAATTTATAAAGGATGTGTTGACATGATCTTAACAAAAACTCTCTTGTAGCAAGGGAGAAACTAGGAAGAAAAAAAAATGAGTTTCTTTGTCAAACCAGATCAAACCAGATGGTTTTATAAGCTACAGTAGCTAAACAGTATATCATTGATTCCAATGTGAATAATAAAGGTGCACAGGGACTGCTCTTCTCATATATGCGGTTTTAGTTTCCAATATCTAGCAGTCTGGAAACTTGCCATGGTAATAATTACTTCACGTTGGTCACAAACCACTTCAAAGTAAAGAAACAATACAGTGGAAAATACTTTGAAGAACATTTCGTGAAACTGAATAAGTGGAACATAAATTCATATCTTATTTCATAACATCAAAGATCATGTTTGTTCTTAACACTACAATTGCAGTAGAATGACCACTTTGGTTTTAAACAAATTTATAGTGAGCAGTAGTACTATTTTACATTAGCTTCTACAATAATCACTTGTTAGGTTGTCACTCAAGCAAAGTGAAGGGTTTTAAAATTATCCACAAAACACATTTTGATAGTTAATATAAATCAAGTTGTGTTCTTTATTATAGAAATCTTAAGCTGAAAGTTTCAAAGCTTTAACTATTTTTCTTCTGAAACCCATTTCTCAGTTTAAAGTAAACTTTATTTGAAATATTCCAGAGTAAACAATACTTTTCAGACCATGGTTGCTTGCTCCCATCACTTTGAACCTGTGGCAAGGCAGTACACCATGGTGGAATCACATAGTGGTGAAAACCTGTTAACCTCTTGGTAGCCGGGTAGTGAAGAAAAGAGAGGAAGAGCCTGGATCACAATATCCCCTTCAAGTGCTCACCTGAATGACCTAACTTCCTCCCACTGGGTCCCACCTCCTAAGGTTGCCCCAAATCCTGACAGCACCATCAGCTGGGGACCAAACCTTCAACACATGAATGTTTGAGTGACATTTAAGATACAAACCATAATATCTATTCACTTTTTATTTTAGGCAAGAAAACCAAAGCCTAGTAAAGTTAAATGCTTTATTCAATATTCTATAACCAGTTAGGTGAGATTCAAGCACACTTTATGAGTATATTTGAAAAATTAGCATAAAACAGTCATATGGCATATGTCCATTTATCACATTAATTATCACTGAATCTCATTGCTATTATGCCTTTACCTATTGTTTTAACTCTACATTCTTCATTGTGTTTTACTTGTATTTTTCAAATAAACTACAAATAAATTTTTATTGAATTCAAATTTTATTTCAGTTAATCACACTTTCAAAAATTTCAGAAAAGCTATTGTCAAAAAATGAATTAATTGGGATTGAAATTGCAATGATACCTGAGATAGATAATGATCTCTATAATCTGGCTCACACAAAAGTTAGTCAATGTTTTGTTGTTGTTGTTGTTGTTTTTCCATACCAGACTTTGTTTAAATATGCAGAAGACAAAAGATGTTATCAAAAAACTCAACAGAAGTGACAGAAAAAAAAAAAAGAATGCTTTATCCTACATAGAAGCAGTCCTACATAAAGTAGATACAGGAGAGGCAGAGGGAGTTGGGTCTTTTAAAAAAAGTCCAGAAACTCTTTGGAAATGAAAAAGGAAGAGAGAAGCTGTAAATATAGGTAGTTTTATCAGACAAGAAGGACAGCCTAAGAGTTGGTAATATTTCTTGTTGTTCAGAAAAGAATAAAGTAACATATTTAACCCAGGCTGCTCAGTCAGCAGATGCTCCATAAACATTTATAATATCCTAGAGAAGCTTCTAAGTGAAGGGAAATGTAAGTCATTGTTTATAGGGGTGGAGCTTAGATAATAACATGAATGCAAGGATAGCAGAACTTAGCTATTTTAGAAGGAAATTGGTGAATGATCCCCAATGACTTTCACCCTTTTATAGTCTCTCCTTTAACACAAATGGATCCTGTGAAGATGATAAGACGTGAGCATCCCTGAAGGTTACTTAGCAAAGTGGAGATGATTTGGATGGGCCTAATCTAATCACACGAGACTGGTACATTCCAGAGAATTTCTCCAGCTGGTGGAGAAAGAGGAAATCATAGATTCTATGAGAGGGATTTGTTGTGCCATTGCTGGGTTTACAGATGGACAAAGTCACATGCTAAGTAATGATGGAGCTGAGCAGGGCCCCAGCTGTTAATGAGCAAAGAAAGGGAAGTCACCATCCTGTGACAACAGCAAATTGAATTTGACCAATGCAAAATGAGCTTTTATGTAGATTCTTCCCAGAACCCTCAGACAGGAGCCCACCTTGACCTGAACTTGATTTAGGCTTTCTGAGACCCAAACAGAGAATCTACTTTAGCCAGCCCAGACTTCTAATCTTCAGACCTGGAATGTAATAATATTGTTGGTATTGTTGTAAACTACTAAATTTGTGCTAATTTATTATGCAGCAAATGGAAATTAATATACTATCTCACAGGTTAATTTGTAGATTAAATAAGATAATATCTGTAGAGTTCTTAATATCTGTAACTTATTGTCAATTTGTAAGTCTTCATTTTAAAACTTGTTATTTTGAACAGTTCTGAGTCCCCAGGAATCTCAGATTTTTATCCTTAAGAGTATAATAGACCTAGTCCACAAGATTTCTTGAATATTAAATGATAACACACAATTACTCAGGTGTTTATCCAGATTCATGTGTTAATGTAGTTCTCAAGGAATATGTTCCTTAATTTCACAGTAGCAAAAGAAATATCATAATAATGTAAACTATGTAGCTTTATTGTAAGAACCAAGATCTGGTTGTATTTATGGAAGAGAAAAGGATAAAGAAAGGGACTTGGGAGAGATTGTATCTGCAACTTGATGTGTCAAAGCCTGAAAGCAATATGGGCATGCTTTTTTGCCCCACTACCAGTGAAGAGAATGACCAGACAGAACAAAAGTGTCCTTTATTACCATTATTATTTACTGTTAGATTCTTTTAGGTGATAGTAATATGCTGATAAGCTTTATTAATCTCCAATTGGAAGTAGAGGCATTTATTTAAATTTTATTGCATTATAATGTTCTTTCTCTCTCTCTCTCTCTCTCTCTCTCTCTCTCTCTCTCTCCTTTTTTTCTTCTAAAATCATTTCATTGGCTATGTTCAATCATTCAGCAAATATTTGTTTTATAACATCTATTATGCTCTAGGCATAACATAAGGACTGGAGATATAAATGCAAGACCCATGTAATTACAGTCCTAATGGAAAGATAGGCATATTTTTTGCTCAAAGGAGGATAGGCCAGGTGGTCTCTCTCATTCTTTCAAACTCTTCCAGCCAAGCCCATTTTTTCATGTTTTTATACTATGTTATGATTGCTCTCTGTCTAAAGATTTTTAGTAAAATTAAAATGTTTAATGAAGTTAATACTTCTTCCAAGTAGTGCCATTTGCTGGTATTAATGGTAGATAGAGATCAATTTTTCTGGCTTCATAAAAGTTTCCTCAGTAATCATATTCAAACAGAATATTTCAATACTCTGAATATAAATGAGTTTTATAGTTAACATTGTCCATGGATGTTCTAGTAGCACAAGTGGGTACCTTCCAGGCATTGTATAAAACACAAATCTATTCTCTGAGATTCAGTGGCTAGAAGTAACACCAATCTGAAAGAAAAGGAACTTGTTTCTCTCTAGTTTAAAAATGATCAGTTCTATTTTTATCAATAAAAATTTCACTGGAGAAAAATTATTTTCCTTGAAAAGTAACAATATATTCTGTACTAAGAATTGTTCCTATGTGCCCCTGAAAGAAGTACTCTGTTTTGATTTTTTTAATCAATGTCACTTTGCATGTCTCATCTAACAATATATGTGCTGCAGAATACTATGAAACTTAAGTCTTAGTTCCAGAAAAGTACTGAAAATGTGAAACAATTTTTGTAGAAAATAATCATAGAAAAGCCTCTAACTTGAGTTTTCCCTTTTATAATTATTCATAGTCTCTTTTAAACATAAAGTTACGTGTGTCATAGGGTGTCTAAATTTTGTATTACAGTCTCTTCATTTAAAGGAACATAATAATTATTTTACCAGAATAACAACACTTTTGCTAATTTGAGTTCCAATTGTATAATGGCTTTTCCTTGAAAAAAATTGAAAGGATATTTTCAAATAAATAAATTGTAGGCTACTTCTTAGTTTAAATAAGTTAAAATAATAAACATCTCAATCTTAGAAAATTCCTTATAGGAACTCATTCAAGATTAAATTAATTTTTTAAAAGGCATTTATTAAAGCAAATTTTATAAGACCTTATAAACAAATTTATAATTTTTCAAGTGATTAATAAATTAAACTAATCAATAATCATAAAGCACTGTTCACAAGGAAGACACTTGGGAAAAGAAAGCTTCTAAACATTGAGATCTAAGCTGAATAAGACGAAAGATGGTAGATGGTATGGACTTTTATTATTTTAAGAGGGTAAAGTTAAGATAAATAATTATAAAAACATTTCCACATTTGTGAGGGAAGATATTAAAATGACATGGTCACATATTTGGCATGTGTTCTAAAGGAGGCAGACATCTATTTTAAAATTAATGTTTTATTATATCTTCAAAAGATTATATATTACCAAATGTATTTGATAGAAATAGACTCTTATAGAAGTTGAGATTTTTATTTAAAATATCATATGCCATGCCATATTTGATAATTTGAATTTTTTTTTTTTTTTATACAGGGGTGTAAGTACTGAGGATTGAACTCAGGGGCATTCAGCCACTGAGCTACATCCCCAGCCCTATTTTGTCTTTGATTTAGAGACAGGGTCTCACCACATTGCTTAGCACCACACTTTTGCTGAGGCTGGCTTTAAGCTTGTGATCCTCTTGATTTAGCCTCCTGAGCCACTGGGATTACAGGCATGTGCCACTGCACCCGAATTGATGATTTGAAATGTATTCTCAGTCCTAATTCATTTTTGCCTGTATGTCTTTAGTATCAGATAATTACACTTCACTTCCTCCGACAACTATCTGTATTAGATCCATCTCATCTGGAAGACTGTACTAGTCTTTTATTAGTTTCCAACCACTTGCATGCCAACTCAAGAAAGATTATATGACAGTTGTGCTTAAATTTTGGACTTTGTTTCAAGAAAACCTGACTTTACACCCTGCAACTGTGGTTAGTCAGCTGTGATACTGAGCAAATAGCTTAGTATATTTGCAAATTGTGGGATAAATATATTACAAACTTCAGTATCTCTGCAAATTGAGGGTTAAATGTATTACATACTTCATATGATTATTAATGTCAAATGCCACAATGAGAATAGAGTATTCTGTGCCTGGCATGTAAATACTGATGATTTATGCACTATTATTACTGTATCTTATAAAAACTAGAAGATACTAGGAACAGTTTAATACAACAGTGACTTTTATCAGGGCTGTGCCTTGGAATATCTGCTCAGAATATTCTTAATGGATAGGTGTAAAGAAGAGGTCTAGTTATGATCCTGATGAATAAATTCATGTTTACAGGTAAAAAATATAATTGTTATAATCAGCTAGGCTTGCCATAACAAGACAACATAGACTGGGTATTTTAAATAGTAGGTACTTATTTTCTCACAGTTCTGGAGGCTGGAAGTCTGAAATCAGAGTTTCTGGTGAGACCTCTTTTCCTGTCTTATAGACTGCCATCTCACTATGTGCTCATATGACCTGTATGTGAGACATAGGTTCTAGGGAAGAAGAGAGACTGATATTTCTCTGTTGTTAATTCTTTTTTTTTTTTAAAGAGAGAGTGGGAGAGAGAGAGAGAGAATTTTTTAATATTTATTTTTTAGTTCTTGGTAGACACAACATCTTTGTTTTTGTATGTGGTGCTGAGGATCGAACCTGGGCCCCACGCACACCAGGCGAGCGCGCTACCCTTGAGCCCCATCCCCAGCCCCTGTTGTTAATTCTTAAAAGAATTCATCTAGTCGTATCAGGACCAACTCTCAAGATCTCACTGAACCTTAATTCAGGTTTGTAGGCCCTACCTTCAATTATGCCTTCATTGGGTGTTAAGCCTTTGACATAGGAGTTTTGAAGAGTCACATTTCAGTGCATTTTATCATTAATAAAGGCCTCAAATAGAAAAAGTGTGAATGAGATGAGAAGACATAAGTGATATGTGGCTCAAATCTTTTGGAGATGGACACAATTTGGCAAATATTTGGTGAAGGGGTTAAGACAGCCATTTAATCAAAGATGCTAATGGTAACAACACATTACCAGCAATTTAAAAGAAAAAAAAAAAACAAAGGATACAAGGACATGATGGTTTCAGTTGAAACCTTACAGTAGTCAGTTGAAAATTTACTCATGAGAATTCTTGTATTCTCAATCTCTGACTATGAGAATTCTTCTGGAAACTTAAAAGTAAACAGTAAAAAAGACATGACCCTGTCCTCAATGAAATCCTGGCCAAAAGATATCTTAGACTAAAATTTAGTGGAAAGACCAGGAAGGGACAGGACTCATGTGCATTAGTGGTCGTAGAAACCATATTGTATATTTGGCAAAGAACAAATGATCAAGATAAAATTAGGAGAATAGTTTGTTCAATTGTTTCAAATATTACCGACCTGCAGTATTTTTTCTGCATAAAAATTCTACAGGCATGTGTAAAACTTTTAAAGAATAAAATATTTTGGCTTAAGAAAAAAATTAAAAACTGCTGTATTTGGAGTTCAATATAGACATTTCACCAATAGTGAAATGAAGAAAACTCTGTAGTCCTAATTGATATTGAAGCATGAAAGGAGGTCATCACATGCTTCAGGTATGTTGAGTGATCATTAAGTATCTGCCTAAGTGTAAATACAGTAAACATTCTTCCTCCTCTTCTGTCCGAGTAGCTTGTTTGTTCACTTTTACCCATATTAAGGTGAAATTCACCAAACTCCTGCTGCAGATATAAAACAATATAAAGTTCTCCAGTGTGATCCCAGAAGTCTTGATTAGTGCTTTGTGCAAAATGGCATTCAAAGCAGTTCATGGACCCTTTTGGTTTTACTTAACTTTCCAATAAAAATTCTTTGTGACCCTGGGTGAAAATGGGAGGTAAATTGGGATTTTATAGCAAAGGACAGAGAGATCTCAGGAGGGACAGGTCATAACTTTTGTTTAACATGAGCTTGTCAATGGGAAGAGGGTGGGAGCCAGTTTATACAGCTGCAAAAGACACTGTGAGAAAGTCTCTAGCTACTTAATAAACATACTGTCTTCAGACACAATGTGATGGAAATTGAAGTAAAGTTAAAAAGCATTCCTTTTCTCCTCCTCTTCTTAAAATGAATGGACTAATGGAAGAAAAGAAGAACACATCACTATTCATATGTATGAGAATTTCCTCTTTTTGTCATTAGGAAAATTATAGACAATTTCCTTTGCCATCTCTTCACATACACAATTAAAAAAAAAAAAAAGAAGATATTAGGCATATGTTGTTTTGCTCAATGCTTTATAATGTAGGGAGTTCTGACAGTTTAATGATTTTCATTAATGACTTTATTTTGTACTAACTTAAAATTTATGATTTTTCATTTCAGTGGTTTCTTGTGGATACCAAGGAATATTTCTGTTAACAGAAAATTCAAGAAAACCCTTTTGGAAAATTAAAAATTTCCCAGGTATCTTGCAATAAATAGGCACAGTTAATTATGGAGGTTCTCAGTACTGTTTTTTTAAAATGTGTGTATATGTTCATTTCCAATAAATGAAAGGGTTTACCAACAATTTTAAATACATCTATTTCATACTAAAATATATAAGATCATATTATCTGAGTACTGCAGATCTGAGTTTTTCATTACAGTAAGCATTAACCATATATATCTTTTTAAATAAAAATCATACAGTTTGGAAATGAAGAAATCAGGTCCTCAGTTGCACTAGCTGCCTGTTGTGTTCCCTCTGGCACCACCGTCTAGTAACTGCCAGGAGGGCCAACCCCACACCTATGAAGCATTTCATCACATTTACATCAAGCAGTGCTGTGATTGTCTAAACTTTATTTTAGACAAAAGCTCTTGATTTCCTAAGAGTAGAACTGAGATCAACTAAGTAAAAATTTTTCTTTAATACAGACTAGGTGCTAGAAACATAGCAACAGATTTTTTCAAAGGGAGTTGTCTGCTGTCAGTGAGTTTACAATTCTTGACATTAATATTTTTCTTAATGGTATACTAACATCAGACTCTTCTAAGAATTGATTCTTCCTTAGAATTGAGAGTGGCACATTAATTTTACTCTTGTTTGTACATTCTGGGTTTGTGGCTAGATCCTTGTTTAGTCACTTCAGCCCACTAAGATTGTCCCTCTAAACAGAACAACAACAAAATAACGATAATTATTAAATGAAAATTCTTGTGATGGATATTGTTTTCTGCTTCTAAACTGCTATGTCAAATTCATTTATAAATGATATAAAACCAAGATTGAGAAAATTCACAAGTTTTGGCCAACTGGGCACTCTGTACTCTACAGCCTTAATATTATGCTACTGAGTGTTGGATGTCTGCACAATTCGAAATAATTGAGGACAGAGAATTTGCTGTGAAGTAAACTCCAACCGAGTGGATAGAGGAATGTTAATGCTGCAACATAACTGTACACAGTCCCAAATTTGACAGCAGTAGACAGATTCACCTGGCATATAACAAGACAACATCAGGTAGCTCTGTTTGAGATAAGGCTCCATGCAGCCAGAGAGATGAAGAGACTAAGCCACAGAATGTGACGAGTCTTAAATATGAGTGTCTGGCTAAGCTTCTGTTTATTGGCACAAGGATTACCTGTCACACCTGGGGATTTTAGTCCCACCTTTACATATGCATCATGATACTGTCAATGACAGAGACAACTTATGAACACTTGGAAGAGACTGCACTTAATTAATGGTTTGATTGAATCATTTTCTTTGTCCTCTAATAACAGTTATCGTACACATTGTGGAGATAATGGGAGCATTGTGATGGGTCACACTGAAGTTTTAATTCTACTCATTTGCTTCTTTTTTACTGGATTCAGAGTTGATAGGCAAACAGATTTGCACAATTATTGCAATCATTGAAGGATTCCAGGAGGGTTCTATCCACAGAGAACTCTTAACTGTCTATGAATGCCCAGGGCTGTCAATACCTCCCTGCTTCTGCTGCAGTCCTTGTCTGCCATGTCATCCTCCCAGTCAGTGTTTACTCAACCTTTATCATCAAATTCTAGTTCTAGTTCCTCTTTCATTCATATATTCCAAAATTGTTTATTGAGTGTTTGCTGTGTTCTAGCACCTTTTAGGGATCAGGGAAACAACAGTAAAAATAAGAAGTTCTTGCCTTTATGACATTTAATGTCTTTCTAAAAAGCAATCAAAATATGAAATAAACTACTGATATTAAAGGCAGGGGCGGGTTACTAGAAAGAAAACATGCAGGATAGAGAATGTGTGGAGATTATCTTACACAGACAGTCAGGGACACATCTCTGAAGAGAGGGCACTCCAGAATATTCCCAGTGGAATGCCAGAGGGATCTGTAGAGTACTTGTGGAAAGAGATCCTGGCAAAGGTAAAGCCTGAACGTTAATGCAGAAAGACCAGAGCAGTAGAAAGCTGGAGTGGTGAGGAAGACAGAAGAGGGAGACTAGTGCAGAGTGAGGCAAAGAGCAGGCGAATGAGGTGATGAAAGGCCATAGTATTAAATGTAAATGTTGTCTGTCTGGAATCCAGTGAGAATTTGGAGAAGAAAAATGCCACATTCTGTTTTGAGATGTTGAAAGTTCACTTGGCCACCAAGTGGGGGGCAGATCTGCAGGTTGGTGATAGAAACTGGAGACCTTTGGCAGATTACTGAAGTAGGTAGGCAAAAATAATAGAGGCGTAAACTGAAGTGATAGGAATGGGCTTTATGAAAACTAATCAAGTTCAAGATAACCTTGAGATTTAGAGGCTACAGGATTTGTTGATAGGTTGAGGAAAAATAGGAGTAATACTTAAATTTTTGACCCAATCAAAAGGTGAAAGCAGCCAACTAAGGAAGAAGCAGTTGTATATGTGTGTGTACATGTGTGTATGTGCACATGTGTGTGTGTGTGTGTGTGTGCACATGTGTGTGGTGTTTATAGGAACCCATATCCAAAGCTATGTTTTGCTTATGAAATACTTGTGGTGCTTACTGGACATATTGGTTGAAATGTCATGTTGATAGTTGGACATATGCATTTAGAGATTGAGCATCATCAGTGCAGTGATCACCCTAAAAAGCCAAGGAATTGACTGAGAGCAAGTGCAGAGAAGGATGGTTCAAGGACTGAATCCTTGGGCCCTATAACATGTTTAAATGAGAAAAGAGTTGCCACAGAAGTAATTGCTTCCTCCGTTGAGCTATGAAGAAAATAATAGGTCTTCTATAGCAGTCAGTTCAATAATTCTTTGGCTATTTTTATCTCTCATATTCCCTACAGGTTTTCTTTTTTTAATTTTTTTTTAAGTTGTAGATGGAGACAATAGCTTTATTTCATCTTTTTAAAAATTTTTTTTTAAATGTGGTGCTGAGGATTGAACCCATTGCCTCAGACATGTGAAGCGAGCTCTCTACCATGGAACCACAACCCCTATAGGTTTCTTAATTAGCTATTTTTTCTTTATTAGAAATGTCTTTCCCCAAGCTTACAACATAGTAAAAAACTCACAAATATTTGGGGAATAAATACAAATCTGAATAAGTTCTGGATAAACATTTTGTGACTTGGCCAAGAAATTTTGAAAACACGGACAAAGATAAATGGTACCAAACAAAACTTAACTCTACTAGTATTACTGGAAGGTAATGTTAATATAGTCCTCTGTAAATCAAGTATTTTCTTTCTTTTCTCTAATTTACCTATACTTAATAAGGGCAGCTCAACTGTTTATCAATTTGTTTTTACCTCATTGATTTCACACTTACAACACTTTTTCATATTCAATTGCTTATTACTTTAAATGTTTAGAGACCAAGCTCCTACGCACGTCATCATCAACTTTATATTTATCATTGACCATCACAGAAATTCATCCACTGCATATACAGACCGGTTCCCATAAGTGTGCAAAGTCACACTTTATTGGCACAGTGAGTCAAATTTTAAGTTGTACACAGCTTATAAGACTAAACACTGTGGAGTCTGCAGGCTCTCTGGTAGCACACCTATGCCTGCAGGCAGGTATCTGCAGATGATTGGCTTCAGGTGTTTGCCTGCAGGAGCTCATTGAAAGTCAATGCAAATGAGGCCATTTTCCCTAGCAGAAGACATTAACCTGCAGGAACCTTGTAGGCACAGGTGTATTTTGGGACCATAACAGTATACTTCTTAAACATATGTATACCATTATACATTAATCATAAATACTAGGTCAACTAAGTAAAGAGTACTCAATAAAGTAGGAGAATGAGGTGATGTGACAATAAGTAGAATAGTATTATTAGAGATAATGTTTTTGTCTACCTTCTTACATTGTTTGTTTCATGTCTGCCACCAAGACAGCTCTCATTCTGCCATGTTTCTTAGAACAGGTAATTTTTAAAAAAAATTTTAAACCATGTTGATGGAAAACTCCAAGATAACCAAACTAAGTTTATTAGTAATGTTATTGTTTTAAATATAAGAAATTTATTAAATTTAAGTTAAACCATATAATATATAAAAGCATTTTTGTAAATTTCTGAATGATACCAAGTACTCAATGGTAAAGTTTAATAATTCTACAATGTCAAATTGAGTTGCAAATCCAGGCAGTAACCAAAAGAACTTTTATCTACTTTTTTTTTTCTTTGTAAAATTGTTAGTCCTTTTAGGTACATTTTATCTTTGAAAGCATGAAATAATCTGACCTTCTCCAACTAACCACCTCATGGTGGTCTTTTTCTAACCTAGAATTCCTTCAGTTTCCTCATAGTATGCACTTCTTCACAACACACAAACTGAAATGTAGCTTAAGGAACCCACCATTTCACCTATCTAAACGCCTGTTTTTTTCTTATCCTGTTCCTTCCTCAAACTAAGAAATGTATTTATTTTCTATTTTCTATGCATATTCTTATCCCTGCTTTCATAATAAGCATTCCTATTGAATCGAATTTCATAGCAAATTTTAAAAAATACAGTGTGTCTTTGAATTTACAATGGAGTTGAACGCATGCGGTATTCTTGAAATTTAAGACAGTATTGGTGGGGAAGAGAAGCTACAGCGCTTTATGTATACCACGCAGCATTCAAATTAAAATATATATTTGACATTTGCAAGGGATTTAGCTCTGCTAAAATTTCATATGCAGGTGGGTGCTTAATAAATAATTTTTGGTGATGGGCCAAGAATGTGCTGTATATAGGGTTTGAGCATATGCTCCATGATATTAATGATAAAACATATGTTTAACAACATTTCCATCCAAGCTTGGGACATATTGCCTCTCTCCTTTACTGAACATCTTCTCCAAAAAGGCCTCCTCATCTTGAAATAAAAATGTTTCAAAATCTAGGAATGTTCTCCTGCTCTAGTTCTTCTTTCTGCTTGCCAATAGTGTAACCTTCAAAAACATGAGTTTGATAGTGCCTGCCTTGCTTAAAAACTTTCAGAGTCTATAACATGGCACGTGGGACCCTTCACAGATTTGAAGTCTGATCCTAATGTGCTTTGCTGTCTTATTTTTCCCACCCACCCTATTAAACAGCTGTGTTGCTCACTGTTCTCTGCACACATCATGAGTTTCACACCTCCATGCTCTTTTCAGTACCATTAAATCAGCCTGAAATATGTTTTCCGAGGTTTTCAGCCTGTTTAGCTCAACTCATGCCCTAACTCCCTTTCAAAAAATTTTCTTTTCTGAGCATTCTTCCAGATGTCTTGAGCTAGCTGTGTCCTGTCGCATTTCATCTCTCAGGCACCTTCTTGGGTGAGGACTCTTATTTGTATCCTCATTCTCCTTAGCTTATCTTCACTGAGTGTGGAATATAGTCTAGGCAACAGTGAGAAATACAGTGAAGTAACATTTTTTTAAGAGATGTTCATGCATTTGGTTTATTTGGAATATTCCATGTTATTGGTTTTTGTCAAGCAGCTTTAATATTAGCACATTATATTTATACATAATAGTGGGATTCATGTTCACATATTCATATACACATATGACATAATTTTCTTCATTTTAATTTCTAGTACTTCCTTTTTCCTCCTCTACCCGCCCCATCCCCTTGGAAAATAGCTTTTAAGTGGAAGAAATAGTATGTTTTTGTAGGAAGAATTTAAACATTAAACTTGTATATCATAAAGATATGCAGAAAATATGAAGAGAAAGTAGAAGTATCCCATTACTTCAGTTCTCTAATTCAGAAGTAAACATTTTAAATAGCTTGGTATACACTCTATCAGAGCACTTTTTAAAATTTTTAACATAATATTTGTACATAGTTGTGGTATACTATAATAATACAATACATGAATGCAATTTATAATGATTGAATCAGAGTAACTAATATATTTCCTCCCCAAACATTTATTATTTTTATGTGCTGGGAAGCCTTGAATTCTTTGTTATTTTGAAATATATAATATATTTGTAAAGGCAGCATTTACCCTACTGTGTTGGAGAACACAAGAGATAATTCCTCCTATCTAACTAAATTTTGGTACAGTTATTTAACCTCTTTCTATACTCACATTCCCTCACCTTTCCTAGCATCTACTGAACACTACTCTACTGTCTCTGTAGACAAACTGTTTTGGCTTCCACAAAGTGAGTGAAAACAAGTGATATTTGCCTTGTGTGCCTGGCTTATTTCACTTAACAGGATGTCCTCTATGCTGTAGTAAATGACGTTATTTCATTGCTTTTTATGCATGAATAATATTTCAGTGTGTGTATACATATATGTTTGGGTATACATATGTGTGTAAATATATATATATATGTGTGTGTGTGTGTGTGTGTGTGTGTGTGTGTGTGTGTTTTAGTTTGTTTTGTTGTTGTTGTTGTAACCAAGAGACCTGATAAGAACAAAATAGAAAACAAAAAAATTATTTTGGCGTATGGTTTCAGAGGTTCAGTCTATGGTCAGCGGACTCCATTGCTCCCACCTGGAAGTAAGGTAGAACATCAAGGCAAAAGAGTGTGGTAGAGGAAAACAGTTCAGAACATGAGGGCCAGGAAGCAGAGAGCTCCACTCACCAGGAACAAAGTGTAAACAAACCCCCAAATCACACCCCAGTGACCTACTTTCTCCAGCTACAACCTACTGGCTTGCAGTTATTGTCCAGTTAATCTGTATCAGTGGATTAGTCCAGTGACTGTGTTAAGGCTATCATAACCCAATCATTTCATCTCTGAAGACTCTAGCATTGTCTGACAAATGAGTTTTTGTGGGACACCTCATATCTAAACCATAACTACACAGACCCACATTGTTTTACTCATTCTTCCATCTGTGAACATCTTGGTTGATTATGCATCTTGACTCTTCTGAATACTACTGCAATAAACATGGTGACGTAGTTAACTTTTTGATATTATGATTTGTTTTCCTTTGGATATAAACCTAGTAATGGGATTGCTGGTTCATTTGGTAGTTCTATCATTAATTTTTTTGAAGAAACTCCATACTGTTTTATAATAGCTGTACATATTTATATTTCCACCAAAAGTGAGTTCCCTTTTCTCCACAGTCTAACCAGCATTTGGCATTGTTTGTCTTTTTGATAATAAGATCTCTTTTTGTTTCTCTATACCTTCTCACATATATAAATCTTACTGAATTTTTTAACAAATTTATGTTCATTTAATATGCATCTTAATTTCATCCAGTTGTGGTCATCTTTTTACATTAGAACAGTGAAATCTACCTCAAAACTTTGACTCTCACGTGTTATAGTTTAAAACTCTAATGTTTGCACAGGTATACTATAAATAGCATATTTTTATTGATTTTTGGGTTATTTCTAGTTTCTTCTTGTAGCCAAAAATGTTTCATGGTGTTTTCTTAAATATATATCATACCTTATTTTGGAAACCAAAAGCTAAGGTCTTTGTTCTATCTATAAAAATAATAAATCATCAATCCAGAAAAAAATGAGTATAAAAAAGTATAAATTTATTAAGCACATACAATGAAACACAAACTGCATACATGGCTTCTTTTTCAAGCATGATTATACAGAGCAAACCATAAACATTAAGTAGTAGAGTTCTCAGTTTTTTAAATTTCCCCTTTGTTTATCTTTGAAACTCTTAACCTTTATTACTGAAGAAACTGCCTTTGACCTCATTTGATCTGGTGTATTTCTTTTCCTTAGCAATCAAGAATCAACACTCTTTTCTGTCCTTCTCCTTTGAAAAACCAAAACTTCCATTAGATACTTGGTCCACATCCATCTAAACTGGAATAGTCTTTTCTCTCCTTCTCCTCCCTTCCCTTCCCTTTACTTTAAGTTTGGTTATTACTATTTAAGATTATTCTAGTCCCAGCACCCTTATTGCTCAAGGAGTTAAATTCAGAGTTTTCAGTCACTGAACTTAACAGGAGTTATCTTCCTTCAATATTCTGCAGATTTCAAATCTCTTTTCATCAGATCATGAAGGTTGTTACCATTTGCAGGACTCTGAAGAGTAGGCTTTGTTCTTAAGCTATATTTCTATATCTGAATAGCAGTATCTTTAGGTGGACAGCTCCTTTTAGTTTCTTTTCATGCTGCTGTTTTGCCATTCTTCAGGTAGGGAAAATAGCCCTCTTTTTGGAAGGAGAAATAACTCCCAGTGCGGGGAAACTTCATTAGGCAGATTCTTGTGGAAGAAATTTATCTAAAACTGTGACCATTTTCACCCACTAGTCCAGGATTTTAATACACACTATTTTAAAATTATATTGAGTACATTTTATACACATTTATTTTTTCCAGGAAAAATATGAGATACTTGTAGGAAGGGATAATTCAATGGAATTCAATGATATTCACATGTCTTGGAAAGAATATCTGACTCAAATTAATCAAATGTTCTTTAATGAAGAATTTTGTGTGTGTGTGTGTATACATGTGTATGCCCATATATATGTATGTACACATATTTTTATTATAGATGCAATTTTAAACATACCACTTTTTTGTAATTTAAAGAGACTGATTGGATTGATTCAATTAAATTGTATGAGTGATTGGGAAAGAGAGAGGAAGTCATAGCTCAGAATTTTATTCTGAAACACAATGTTTAAAAATGTTCATAAGGAGATGAATGACCTCTTTGAGTATAAATTTTAAAAAAATAAAGATGAGAAGAAAATTCTGAGAAAATTTGTTGTATGAAATATTGAATTTGAAAGGCCATTGTCTGACCATTTGAAAAGAAGCAAGAATATTTTTTTCCTGAAGAAAGGAAAAGATGTGGATGAAAGAAAAGATACAGGCAAATAAATATTTAGGCAAATAAATAATAAATAAATATTTAGAGCTTATGTGGAAAAAGGAGACTGATTATGATTCAACTTGAGAAATAGTTCTTTTTCAACATAATTAGAGCTTATTTTTTACAGTTATGTTCTTCATCTTTATCTTTGAAGACAAATTAGAAGGCAGTTCGATGGGGGCAATCTACAATTTTCTCACAACCAACTGTTTTTCCATGCTCTCTGTGAATATGTTGACCATCTGACGATAGAATGAACATATAATGCAGGCAGCAAACCATGAGGACTGTGTAATCTCTTTATTTTCATTTGTGCTAGTTGCTTCAGCCATACTTCTGCAAATAATTATACTTTCTGTAGGAACAATTTGACTGGCATTGCTTCTAACAGCTTTTTTTAAATGCAGGTTTTGAAAAACATGGCTAGAAATAATTTCTAAAGCCATGAATACATTGCCTTAACCTCAGAACTTCAATGTCTTTTGCCTCTAAGAATTGGGGAATGAAGTTTCCTGTGAATTCATTCTCTTGTGCAAACTTGCGGATAATCCATGTTTCTTTTTTTTTGTTGTCTAGAATTTACTTCTGGTCACCAGTAATAGTTTGTACTACTTAAAAATTATGTAAAATTGCTCTGTTCCAATACAAATTATTTATGGAATTGAAAACAAAATGAATCTATACATATCCACTGATCTTTGCAGGATACCTTCTGATCACTTTATGTATTTGAACATTTTCTAATGAATTTTTAAGTACCTATTTCTCTGATTTTATACAATGACCAATTAATTTACTCTTGTGATTGTCTTTTGTAATATGCTTCCTCGATTTCATTTTTCAAGCGAAATGCAAAAAAGAAACATCAATCTCCATATCACATAGATAAACGTATCAAAAGTGAATTTTTATTTATGTTTAATTATTCCAGAAGACTACTAATATATATTTTTTAAATTTTGAATTATTTTCCCATGTGCTAATTGTCAGTAAAATGCAGTCAGAATCCTTCATACCAGCTTAAAGGATAGGTAGCCCACTGAAGTTCATAATCTTATATGACTACTTTTTATAGTGTTGAGATCATGTATAAGACATTTCCTTGCCCTTATCTCCTTTTATACTGAAAAATGAACAAATGAATGAGTACAACATAATCACTATAGAGTATTAGCTTTAAAATATCTAAATAACACCTTAGGATAAACCAAAACTGTAGCCTTTAACAGAAGCATGTTCTTATTTTCTTATTTTGTGGGAATCTTCAAATTAGACAGCAATCACACGTCTTTATTGAAGCATTTTCTTTCACAATTTTTTGGAATTCATCTAAAAGTCCTAAAACCCCGTAGAATTACATCAAACTGTGATAGACATCCACTTGTCAATTTCAGTAGACATATTAATCTAGCTGTCCCTTGATTGTACTTTGGTAAATCACGTGCTTAATAGCAATCAGAAGGTTTAGTTAATGGATGGAATTGGATAAGAGTTTTATAAAAGGGAAAGAGTGTGGGAATAATGCATAAGACCATATCTGGATTAGCATTGAAGTTAATAAGGTCTAAATGAATCTATGTGTTAACTGTTAATTTATATACATTAAATCAGAAAGTGGTGATCTTCAAAGCTACTAGCTAAATTAATTCAATGAATTTAATTTTCAAAAAATATGGAAATACAGTATGAACTTATTTTATGAACAGCCTTTTTATCTTTATGTATAACCTCATGTATGACCAAGAAACAAAAATAGGAACCTTTTGCAGCTTAATCCTCTGGTAGCCTTTCTGAACCTCTTTAGCAGTTCTAAGTTAATCTCCAACTTCACTTGTTGTTCACTGTTGATTGTCATGTGAAAATCTAATTTCTGGTCAATTTTTATTTTCTGGATTGTGGGGAATATTTGGAGGGTTAACACTTTCAGGTCATTATTAATTCAACACATACTTATTAATTCTAAGCAAGAATTTAGTAGTGCTTATACTAACTTCCCATCTGTAACTCCCCAGAGATGAATTGTGCAGCTTTATGAAGTTAATACAGTTTTATGATTTCCTCAGTTTGAAGTGATAGAACATTCAAATTATAAGTCTGATATAAGACAATCACAAATGTGAGATTTTATTTTCTATTTTTCTGTTCTTCTGATATTTTCATGAAAAAAATAAATAAATTAAAGGGAATTGACTTCTTCTTCTTCTTCTTCCCTCCAAGAAGCCTAAAAATATTTGGCCAAGTTAAAATGCTAAATAAAAAATTAACATACCTGGTTATACCTGGTGATAACTGTGGTCAGCAATGAATTTGGGATAAATATGAAAAGTTTTTAAAAGCTGAGACCTTGGCACAATAGTTTGATTCAGATTTTAATTGCTCCTCATAAATATACTTTAAATTATATTTTAGGTTTTATGTCTGAACTTCACACAGAAGAATTGTTTTATTCAGATAAAAAAACAATCTAACTTATAATGACACCTAATTATGAGACTTGTAGCCGTTTTAATTTTATGGATAGATTTTCCAAGATGATTATGTGAAATCACCCTATATGTCTGGAAATATGTTTTTAAAGAGAGAGAGAAAAAAAAGAAATACAAGTAGTAGAACCCCAATTATAGACTACTTTTGACACTATGTAATAATGACTTTTCTCATCTATGTTTCAATGTCAAATATAATTTTTAACCTATAAAGGTTTTTAAAAAGTTCACAATGTAATACCTAGAATTTAGCAATGGAAATAAGGGGAAAATGTTGAGTAAATGTAATGGCACTTCTTTTCAAACTGCATCTACTAAAATGAATATATATTGCTCGAATACTAAGAATGCTGACTTAAATTAAATGTTATGGTCTAATAAAATCATTTGTAAATTCTAAGATAAAATTTTTAAAAATAGTAGGTTTGTGTTGGTAGCAGCAAAAAGTTCTCTGTTTGGGCTGGGGATGTGGCTCAAGCAGTACCGCGCTCACCTGGCATGCACGAGGTGCTGGGTTCAATCCTCAGCACCACATAAAAATAAGATAAAGATGTTGTGTCCACCGAAAACTGGAAAATAAATATTAAAAATTCTCTCCTTCTCTCTCTCTCTCTCTCTCTCTCTGTTTAAAAAAAAGTTCTCTATTTGCAGCTGTAGAGGTTGTGAATTTCAATTTGTCATTAGTAAAAGCTCTCCAGCAACAACAAATAGTAGGTGGAAATAGTTCATAAACAGGAGATCCTTCAAGAGTCTGGAGATGGCATATTGAAAGCCCATTCTATGTGGTCAGAACAGTATTTCTTAAAGTCACAGCTGAAAAATTTATGTGGACCTAGAAGTAGATAACCAAGGATATTTTACCATCTTTCAAATAAACACATTTGTGGACAGATGTCAGCTTTGCATCATGGGAACAAAATACCCAACAAGAATAACTTAGAGGAGGAAAAGTTTATATAAAGCTTACAGTTCCAAAGATCCCAGTTCATAGATGGCCCACCACCTTGCTTTACAACCAAGGAAAAGTAGAACATCATGACTGAATGTAAGAGCAAAGGAAAGCTACTCCCCTCATGGCACCCAGGAAACAGAGAGAAGGGAGAAGGAGCTGCAGGGAAATGTATCCTTCCAGAGCAAGCCCCTAGTGAACCACCTATTCCAGCCATGCCCCAACTGCCTACTCAACTGCTTAGAGTTACTGTCAGTGCAACAAATTAAGATGAACTGGTTAGGTTACAGCTCTCATAATTTATATATTCATAATTCCATCATTAACACAGGAGCTTTTAGGAGACAATTCACATTCAAACCATAATAGACTCTTTTGTTTTAGAGTGATCAAGTAATCCACAATTTAGATACATAAAAAGAGACATAATCCTTTCTCATATATGAGGAAGATTTAAAAAAACATCTTGTTGGTATATTCTTTGTGTCTTGGCATAGGTCTGTAATATTCCTTTGCTTGAGACAAAGCTTTAAACATTAATCCAAATCACCAAGAAAACTCCAATTCTCCACAGGAATATTGTACAATTTTAAATCATCATAAAGTTAAGCCTGTACTCAACAGCATACCTGAAATGGCTGGAGGGATTGCATTTCATGCTCATTGCTATAGTTTGGATCTTAAATGAGTCTTAAAGGTCTGTGGGCTAAAAGTTTGGTTCTTAGCTTTCCCCTATTGGCAGGTGGAGGAAACTTCAGGAGGTGGTCAAGTGGCACCCCCTTTCTCCACAGACAAGCCCTCTTCACCATGGCTGATTTTAGGACTGTCAGCAAGAGTCTCTGAGAAAGAGTCCAGTGTAGATAAGCTTTCCATTTTCATGTTGCCCTGCTTACTTGGTCACTGACCAAGAAGATACCCGCCCTCCAGGTGCTGGACACCCTCTTACTAGTTTTTCACAAACGTATCCAGTATAATACTTTGAAGAAATGTACAAACAAGGCCACTGGCCTTGAGCTGGGCTTCACAGAGATGTCTACATTTTTAAGATAAGTTACAATTGGGCTCCATGGTAACAGCTGGCAGGGAGAGGAAAGAAAGGGGAGAAGAAGCTCTCCCCTTCTCAGGTGTTATCCTTGAAGAGTTAACTTGCCCAAAATAGTGAAAGTAAAAGCTGCTTTTATGTAAACTTCTGCAGACTGTGAACTTCTGAGCCCCTCCCCTTACACGCTTGGTATAAAACTCTGAAACTCCCTGAACTCAGGGTTCAGGGGATTAACTGATTACAGCAAAAGCTGTACCCTCTGAACCTGGCTGCAGCCAAATAAAACTATTTCCTGATATCTTTGGTGCCTTGCCTCCTTTGTCCCTACAACAGTGGTGCCTAGTGAAAGGAAGTTAGGTCATTGGGGGTGTGCCATGGAAGGGTATAGTAGGATTCCAGGATCTTCATTTTCGTCTCTCATGGCTTCCTAGCTACCATGAGGTGAGCACTTTCCTTCACTATTTGCTGTTGCAATTGGGCACTTCCTTGCCACAGGCCCAAAGGCAGTGGGGCTAAGGGACTGAAACCTCCAAAACTGTGAGACAGAATAAACCCTTCTTTTAAAAATAATAATAATAATATTTTTTAAACATTTTTTAGTTGTAGATGGACACAATATCTTTGTTTTTATTTATTTATTTTTTTATGTGGTGCTGAGGATCGAACCCAGTGCCTCATGCATGCAAGGCACTGAGCTACACACAACCCCAGCCCTACACCCTTCTTCTTTTATGTTGATTTATTTCAGATATTTGTTACAGAAATGAAATGATGACTGACACAATTGTATACCAGCTGTGTCCTATCTTCTCAACATAAAGTCTTTTATACTATATTAATTTTGAAAATATGTCTTATCCAAAATAAAATACAACTCAGCTCTTCTGCTACTTCCACCATATAGCTTTAAATCATTCCTTAGAAATGATTGGCAGCTTGACTTCTAATTTCACGTATTTCAGAGAAAAACCAAATTCCTTCTTGTTGAACTATGCATTTTGCATGAATTTATGCATTTAATTTGTTAGGTCCTTCTCTTGCTGCTGGGACACATATTCAGCAGGATCTGTGTTTTATTTGGTTGTTTTGAATGTTGCTGTTATTGTATTATTTTGTTCATCTCAGCTGCTTATGCTCCACAGTAGGGCAACTAACACAATTGGAAGATATGCAAGATTTGTTTCCACCTTAGACAATACTTTTTAAAAGAGGAAATTAATAAAAAGAATACTGAGAAAGGGATAAACACACAAAAATCAAATGAAATTAGTGATTTGTGCACCTATTACACATGATAAACGAAGTTTAAGATGATGGTTGGCAAACACCCATACTTTATTTCTTAGGAAAGAAACAAAAGTAAATACCCTGCAGTTAGGAAGAAAAGTCACATGCTTTTAAGAGCAAATCAGTTTTAAATTTTCATGCTCCTCCGTGATTGCTACACTCGAAGATTGCCAATTTAGCCAAAACTGAATGGCTGAGCAGCCTGCCTGTTTCTCCAACCTCATATCTCAGAGGACTTCACAATGTCATTTGGGTTTTCCTTTTGTATTTACCCCTTGCTTCTCTCAAAATGTATATTGTCAAAGCTCTGGTTAGTTATAAATTTAATATATGAATCAACTTCCTAAAGATGAAATTGGTAATAAATAAGGATTTTTCTGATAACTCCCTTTGAACCTATTCTGAACCAGATAATCCATAGTTTACAAAACCTGAGTTGAAATTAAATTCATATTGGTTCACAAAGGATGTTCTAAGAGGATTTTGTTTTCCTTTCAGCTACTTCAACACAGCAATTAAATTAGGTAGCACTGAAAAAAAAATTAAAAGGGAGAAGCATTTTCATAAAGCCATTGATCAAACTAAAAAACTAGTTTTCATTATGTTATTAGAATCAAATTTTGTTCCTGCTAATTTTCTTGTTATTATTTATTCAAAGGCTATATAGTCAAATCCAGCCCTCTTTTATTATGCAATTAATTATTTATGAATGAATAGTGTTACAGTAACCTTTTTGCAACTTCCAACTAAAATGTCTAAGAAAAGATGTATTCTGGGACTAAACTGACAAAAAGATAGTAAAGGTATTGCTGAATCAGCTAAACACCCTAAGCATTTAGGTTTCATACACAAAAACTATCTAGTTTTATTTTCTCAAGTTATTGTAAGTATTTTTTTAATGGCATGCCAAGATATTGCTTCTGTTCCTTCACAACATGTTCAGAGGGGAATGTTTTGATATAGTCAATTAAAATCATGCCGAAAAGGATTTACTTATGAAAGAAGCTATGTTGTTATAAGCACAGCCTAATATTGTTAAAGTCTTATATTACAAATACATCCAAGATTAATTAAGCAGTCTGCATTATGCAAATATGTGAATGATAAGTATAAGGTTTTTCAGTTGACAAATTTTGTAATAAATGCATCTGAGGCTAATACAGACTTTAGAAAAACAAATTTGCTATGGTCATAAAGATGGACCTTAATTTCTAGTTACTTTCACCTATTTTACTACATAGAGTTCACCTGGAATTTATTTCTTCCATAGGCTTCCAATGTACCTAAAAAGAATATGCCATTTGCTACTAAATCCCAGTGACTTGCTTTCCATTGTTTCTTCTTTGCATCCTTTTCTCTTAGTTCTAATTCTTAGGCAAATTGCAAGCATGTTTTGTAGAGTTATTTACTATTTCTGGCTATCTCCATTGCTTCACCTCACAAATTTTCAGTTATATCAGGTGCATTATGTTATTCAGAAGATCACACACACACATGCAATGACACCTACCCTGCTCTTCACTGTTTCTGTCTCCTCAAACTGTTAAATTTTTGACTAATCAACAAGAAACTTACCAAGTTAGCTACAAGAAACTCCCCACATGTTCTATGAGAACTTTCATTGTTATGCTTAACATTTCATACTATATTTAGCACTTCTGATATTTTAGTCCCATTTATTTCAAGAAAGCCTATTAACCTCTTAATTTTGGTTTATTTTAACAGATTTGACAGGAATATCACATCTCTAGTCATTATAGGATTGTAACAATTTTTTTAATTGGTTGTTCAAAACATTACAAAGCTCTTGACATATCATATTTCATACATTAGATTCAAGTGGGTTATGAACTCCCATTTTTACCCCAAATACAGATTGCAGAATCACATCGGTTACACATCCACATTTTTACATAATGCCATATTAGTAACTGTTGTATTCTGCTACCTTTCCTATCCTCTACTATCCCTCCTCCCCTCCCCTCCCATCTTCTCTCTCTACCCCATCTACTGTAATTCATTTCTCTTCTTGTTTATTTTCCCATTCCCCTCACAACCTCTTATATGTAATTTTGTATAACAATGAGGGTCTCCTTCCATTTCCATGCAATTTCCCTTTTCTCTCCCTTTCCCTCCCACCTCATGTCTCTGTTTAATGTTAATCTTTACCTCCTGCTCTTTCTCCCTGCTCTGTTCTTAGTTGCTCTCATTATATCAAAGAAGACATTTGGCATTTGTTTTTTAGGGATTGGCTAGCTTCACTTAGCATAATCTGCTCTAGTGCTATCCATTTCCCTGCAAATTCCATGATTTTGTCATTTTTTAGTGCTGCGTAATACTCCAGGGTGTATAAATGCCACATTTTTTTTTTTTTATCCATTCATCTATTGAAGGGCATCTGGGTTGGTTCCACAGTCTAGCTATTGTGAATTGTGCTGCTATGAACATGGATGTGGCAGTATCCCTGTAGTACGCTCTTTTAAGGTCTTCAGGGAATAGTTCGAGAAGGGCAATACCTGGGTCAAATGGTGGTTCCATTCCCAGCTTTCCCAGGAATCTCCATATTGCTTTCCAAATTGGCTGCACCAATTTGCAGTCCCACCAGCAATGTACAAGAGTACCCTTTTCCCCACATCCTCGCCAGCACTTGTTGTTGTTTGACTTCATAATGGCTGCCAGTCTTACTGGAATGAGATGGTATCTTAGAGTGGTTTTGATTTGCATTTCTCTGACTGCTAGAGATGGTGAGCATTTTTTCATGTACTTGTTGATTGATTGTATGTCCTCCTCTGAGAAGTTTCTGTTCAGGTCCTTGGCCCATTTGTTGATTGGGTTATTTGTTATCTTATTGTCTTATTTTTTGAGTTCTTTGTATACTCTGGTTATTAGGGCTCTATCTGAAGTGTGAGGAGTAAAAATTTGTTCCCATGATGTAGGCTCCCTATTTACCTCTCTTATTGTTTCTCTTGCTGAGAAAAAACTTTTTAGTTTAAGTAAGTCCCATTTGTTGATTCTTGTTATTAATTCTTGTGCTATGGGTGTCCTATTAAGGAATTTGGAGCCAGACCCCACAATATGTAGATTGGAGCCAAGTTTTTCTTCTATCAGACGCAGAGTCTCTGATTTGATATCAAGCTCCTTGATCCATTTTGAGTTAACTTTTGTGCATGGCGAGAGGAGGGGATTCAGTTTCATTTTGTTGCATATGGATTTCCAGTTTTCCCAACACCATTTGTTGAAGATGCTATCCTTCCTCCATTGCATGCTTTTAGCCCCTTTAGGATTGTAACAATTTTGAAAATTAGAGAAATCATGCCTGAAGTATATCAAATGTGTAGTGCACAACAGTAGTAGGTGTCCAGTTAAGATTTTATTACATCAACCCATGTTTTACTCTCAGTTTAAAGTTTGAATAGCCTTCTAAAATACTAAAACTTATTCACACGACAGATTTTTAAAAGTAGAAAAAGTACAAAAGGTATATGGAAATAGAAAAAAAATTATCATTGATAATTAATTAGTACCCAGTTTACAACTCTTTCTAGTCTTTCTTTATGTGCTTTTATCATCATCATCACAGGGTAATCCTGAATATGCAAGTTTGTGTCCTTCCTTCTAAGTTTCCTACCCATGTGGTTTCATATCACAAGAATTTCTTTGCATTCTCTGCAGATATTTTGTGTGTAACTAGTTGTAGGCTCCATAGCCCAAGGCTGAGGCTTCCCTTCTGGTCTTAGTGCCTATTGGCTCTATCACCTTGCACAAACTTAGAAAGCTCTTTGAGGCTCAGTTTTCTCATCTATTACATGGATGCAGTATAACGCTGTGACATAATTTTGGGTGTTAAATAGGAGAAGGTTTTTGGATGAGATGATGAACATTTAACTCAAAAAATTTTGAGTGAGCAGCTTGTTTTCCTCAGTGGAGGTGGGCCCCATCTAGTCCCTTGAAGACCTAAATGGAAGGAAAACAAAACAAAACAAAAACAGACTCCTGGGTGGAGACTGAATTCTACAGCATATTGCCTCTGGATAAGAACTATCGCATATGGGCTAGGGCTGGGGCTCAGCGGCAGAGCGCTCGCCTAGCACATGCGTGGCCCTGGGTTTGATCCTCAGCACCACATAAAAAATAAATAAATAAAATAAAGGTATTGTGTTCAACTACCACTAAAAATAAATATTAAAAAAGAACTAATGCATTGATTCTCTTGGGTTTTCAGCCTGCTAGCTCATACGCTCCAGAATTAGGACGTATCAGCCTTCATAATTGTGCAAATCAATACCTTAAATTAAATCTGTGTGTGTGTGTGTGTGTGTGTGTGTTAACATGTTTTGTGGTAGGAGAGATCTCTGTGATCTAACTTCCAGCTTTACATTAAAAATATAATAAGAAGAATTAAAATATAGGTATCTAAAAGTAAGCATGTATTATTATTCTAAATATCTATGTAAGCAATTTTTTAAAAATTCTTGACATGCACTGAGTGAGATGGATGGGTGAATTGATTGCTTCTGGAGGATTATATGATGGATTGACAGGCATTTTAAAAATAATGAAAGATTAAGACTTCTAAAACAATGCCCTGACCTCAGGAAACAATGACTACAGAATATTTTTTTCTTATTTACTTTCTGATTTCAGTGGGATAATTTTTAGATATTGTTACCTTTTTGAGCATGAAACAAACAAACAGATAAAACAACAACTAGCAAAAAATGTGTAGGCAAAAGAATAGATTTGAGAGTTTTAAAAATTAACTTGGTAATAATACTTTGCAGCTTAAAAAGAATCTTTCTAGAGATGTTGAAGCTAATGGAGCTTCATATTTGCCAAAGTTTTGCTTTTTTCAGAATTTACTCACTTTTGAATACTTTAATTTAATGGTTTGTATTATCAAAACTCACTAATGTATGAATCATATAAGAGAGATAAGACTTAAATTTATATAACAACAAAAATCAACACCTAAGTTTAAATAACAGCAGAAATATTTTAGAAGCCTGTTTTATGGGGAAGGTTCTGGACAGCAGTTTTTTTATCATGAAGCCAGGGCCAGGATACAAAATATTTAGGATAAAATTCCACTTTTGGTAGTGAGAAGCATTACTTCTTTCTACTCTTTATTTATTCATAGAGGACTGTATTCAGGTCAAATTTTTCAACTTTGTGGGTAGGGGTACATTTATCTGCGTGGAGGACAGAAGAATGTACCTACATGGTTCCCACACTTTTGGGATTGATGACTCCCTTGTTTTAATAACTATTTATTTCATGGTCAAATACTGATCCATAATGTTTATTTATTAATTTGTGGGATCCAAACCACTTAGCATTTACAAAAAAATACATAGAAATTTAAAGAAACAATATTTATTATATTTTATTTTTAAATAACTACAGTTACATAAAAATGGGATGCCTATGCCTACTAAGTACTTCACTCCCTCAGCACAAAAAATGGAAACCATGGAGCTATACTCTATGTAGAGACCTTCAAGGTCCATTATTTATATGGAAGCCTCCCTCTTCCACATTAACAGAAAACAGCCAGGAACTGACATTTTTATTAAGATGATTTTAATCATAACTGAGAAAAAAACAAACAAACAAAAAACTATCAAACAGACTTGTCTTTAAAGTATTCACTCTCAAAACTTAATTTCAATTACAATTCTCTAACTCTTGGTTTCCTCACTTGAAATTAAGGAAAAGGAGACTATCCAGATGACCTGAATAAGCTATTGTCATTTCTCCATTCATGGGCAACCACTTTGTCTCTGTGGTCTTAAATTTTTCTCATGATGAAATGGGGAGATTGAGTTTGTAGCCTCTCAGAAAAGTTTCAGCACTAAAATTCTTTGTTTCTGTAACATTAAGTAGACATCTTTCTTTGACTCTGTTCCCAAGCACAAAATACTTTGCTAATGTTCTGTAGAAATTGGTATTTATAAATAATTAAAACCACACACAGAAAAAAACTAATTTGTATCATCATATCTCATTTCCTGATGACAATTATTCTCAATTCTTTTCATTTCTTTGTACATTCTGTTGATTGAAATTATATCACAAGCAGAGATTCTGAGGGTATCTATGTGTGATTTTAATCTTTTGGCAGTGAGACACACAAAAAATATATCAAAGTTTTTCATTTTCTTCAATATTGAAAAATCAATGGTGTAGAACAATGATTTTCTTTTATAATAATTTGCATATGTCAAATTTATGTACAAAAAGGGAATTTATCTATTGGCAATTCAAAAGTGAGTATACAATTGGACATTATTTAATCTTCAGCCTTTTAGTTTTTTTTTTTTTTTTTGACTCTATTTTCTTTGGAGTGCTTACAAAGAAACAGATGAGAAACAGAATGTCAGTCTATTTCAAGACAAGGAAGAGAAAGAAGAGTATTTCTAAAGATGATAAGAGGTAATAGCTTCTAATCTAATCCTACCAGAATTAAAGGAAGAGTTAATTTAAATTTTATGTTAATATGGATCTGTTACCTCTCAAAAAACATTATGGATTCTGGGAGTTTGCTAAAACAAGTTTGTTCATTTGGAATGAGGATGTACTCTGAAGTGGGAAATTTACCCATAACATTTTAAATAAAATATTCCTAATATTTAATAACCTATATTCTCAAAAAATACCAGATAACAGGTTAAGAAAGATGCTTGAGATAAATAACTCAAAATGCTGTATCTCCTTTCAAAAATCTCAACCAGAATTGAATAGGAATCCTCAAAAGTATCTCAATGAGCTTAAAACCACTTTTTTCATACCATTAACTTCTATTCTATTAATTCTATTCTATTCTCTCCATTAACTTTCACCATTTTGCAGCTACTTGGATGTGGTTCCTAATTGTTGCAAAAATTGTTGGTGCCATGTGAGACCCACTGTGACAAACACCAATGGAGGCTTTATATTACTTAAAATGCCAAACAGATGCCATATTTAATTCCTAAATACTTGGCTCTGAAACCTGCATCTATAACCTTGGCTTCAATTTTGACCTCTAGACTTTAAAAACCTACAGGGCATCGCTGGCTAGATCTCACATAGGTATCCCAGTGCAGTGAATCAGAGAACAGCTCCATAAATTTCCTGTTATAATTGCTTTGGCTCTGCCTTCCTTCTTCCCATTGCAGCCAGTGGTATCATCACTCATTCATTCATTCAATTTAGAACAGTTGAAGTCATTTTTTCCTCCTGAATTTTCATCAACTGCTACATTCTATAGGATACCAAGCCTTTTAGAGTTTTGTTTCATGATATCTATGAAGTCAATCTGCTATACTTTATTCTCAAAGTCTGGCCATTGGAAAACACCCTCCAGTTGAGATAATTCTTAATTAGTTGGCCTTTGTATTTTTTATCCCACAAAATTTAATCTACACACTATCTTCACAATTTTTTTCTGCTACTGAGAACTATGATTTTTTTTTACCTACAAAGCAAACAAATACATGTATACACACAAAAAAATTCTAAACTTCCATTTTATTTTCATCTCACTACAACAATGATATACAGTTTACTGTTCTAAATGTATTCCCCTACATAGTCTGTTTTCTGTTCCTATAACAGCATACCTGAGACTGGGTGATTTGAAAAGAAGTTTATTTAGTGCTTGGTTTTTCGGGTGAGAAGCTCAAGTTGAAGCAGCTGCATCTGTCAAGGGTCTCAAGCTGCATCATCACATGTTAGAAAACTGCAGAAGAGACAAAGCAAGAGGGGCGGGCTTGCTTTATACCAGCTTACTCTTATGGTAACTTATCCAGTCCTGAAAGAATGACATTACTCCCTCTTAATGACCTAATCCCCTCTTAAAATTTCCACTACCTCTCAAATCAGTTACATTAGGGACCAAAATTTCCACATGTATTTTGTATAATGAACACATTATATTCTGTATCTCCCTTTCATACTCCATGTATTTTGGTAGTGGACAAATTCATCATTCGTACATATGTATCTGACAGTACCTTTAATTAAGCACTGAATTCTTATACCTCAACCTGAAACATAGAGATACCCCTCCTCTATCACCTAGAGTTCTTTGTATTACAATCTGATGTGTATTATAGTATCTATTTCTCCTATGATTCTGATTTTTTTAACTAAAGTATCACATCATCTTCAACTTTGTACTAAAATACAGTTTTTCATTGAGTAGATGCGGATAAGCAGATGTTATATTGAAGTTAATTAATTGCACGTTGACCAAATGAAACTTTTGTAAGGGTTCATTACGTTATTTGGTCAGGCTCAGAGAGGAGAAATACTGTCCCTTTGAACCAAATCCCCAAATCATGGTGCCTCTAATGTCAGTGGGAAAGCTGCTCCATCATAGTAATAAGACATTGAACCTGGTGGCTGGTGGCTGTAGACTATAGGTCATCACTATCTTTGCCCCATTAGGGAACCTTATCCACACCATTGCTTGGAGTCATCTAATTAGAATCTTTGATGCCTCTGCTATAACCTTATCATCAAACTGATTGTATCATGTTGTGTGTCTCTTGCTACATAACTCAGTTCCAAGTCCAAAACTCACGAAAATGCATTTGGCAGAAACTAAATTACAAGAGAACTCTAGATATGAGAAGACTGGGAAATATAGTTTTCATTTTCCAGCCCCTGCAGTACAAGATAGCACACTAAAGAGCATTCGGAATGGAGGTTATGTGAGCCATTTGCACAGTGTGTACAAATCTTTCTCTGAAAATATTTGCCACTCATATAGACCCTTCTTCCCAAATCTAAACTTCTAAACAAGAACATTTGGAACCACAATATTATCCCAACTAGCACTATGCAACTGTCCCTTGATGGAGAATGAGCTCCATCAAGCATGTTTTCCATTTCCCTGTGATTACTTCTTTCCTAATTCAATAACTCTAACAATCCTGTCTGGATATTATATGAACTAAGGATAAAATTATGAAGTTAAACGCCACTTACAATGAATATAAAATTACAGGAGAAAGAATGAGGGGAGCAGGGTAGAGTTTATATAAATGTAGGCAAAATAGAACAAAGAAGAATATGTGGTGAGGTTCTGAACACCTCATTTTCACATTTAGTAGAGATGCCATAGCTGGTATTTATAATTTTTGTTCTGTTCCTTCAAATCTATGCTCATTTGCTGTGGGAGACCAACCTTACACATGACTGAGTCACACTCCCCGGCTGGGTGCTGAGGCACTCAGTCACAGAAATGTGACAGAGCTTTCCCCACCCTTCTTGGGTTCAAGGGACTGTGTCTCCTGCATGGGTGTGTCTTACTACAGCCCCATGGGTGGAGCTATGCTCACCTGTTCCTTTGTAATATAACCCCTTGCCCTGTTTTAGGATAGAGTCTTCCATGGAAGTGCCTTGTGTGTGTGTGTGTCCCCTTCTCTTACTGTGTCCTTGGGTGTGGCCTACCCAGATGTCAGTCAACCTGCTGACAGTGGACATCATGAAGATAGACTCAGCCCCCTGAAACCTGACCCCTTGCCTCATTTGAATAGCTTCTCCTCAATAAAAAGGGGTCAGCATGTGTGCTCTCTCTCTCTCTCTCCCTGTGGACCCTTAAGGTCAGAGGAGCCGTCACAGCAACCCCAAAGAAAAAGGTATTTGTGTCTCTTGTGTGGTTATTTTGAGCAGCCCAGTCAGCCCAGTTCAACTGGAGTGACCCCTGAGCCTTTTAGTCACGAACAGAAACCCAGCAATTTGCTTTCTATCCAGTGTGTCACCAGGATTCTTTATTTGGATGCTAATTCAAAATTCATACCTGATGAGTATTAACTCTCAAAGATCTTCCTTATATTGAAATTATGTAGAAAGATTGTAAGTATTTTACATGCACCCTGTTAGTTTATTATCTTGCTCATTTACTCTTCTTATTAACCATATGATATGGGCACTGCTGTTACTATCTCCATTTTGTAGTTCAGGAGATTGAGGCCTATTAGGTTTAAAAATTGAACCCAACCTCATTCAGCTAATATGCAGCATTCATCCTGGGGCATTAGGGCACTTACTGCTAAATAGCCACAACTCTACCTTTGAAATTAAGACTAATTCCAAGTTAGACAGGACCAAGTAACAGCTTAAACAATGGGATAATTTGTGTAAGGAGTCAGAAAAATGTAAATCAGGAATGCTACCACTAAGAAATAGCTATTTCTACATGTAAAGTTGCATACATAATCCCAAAATAGTTTAAAAAAATCCAGAGTTAATTTATATCTTACTGAAATACTGAAGCATGAATTTCAGTTTCAATTCTTTTAAACCTAATCACTTACAATGGACATGAGCATTCTATATCCTGTGTATCATCAGTCTAAAGATGAAAGACATTCACATTTATACAAATATATCTTTATAAAATAATTCTTGTTAAGAACAAATTTATGATTTAGATTTTTCTTTGGCAACCAATAGAGAATTCCCATTTAAATAAGATGTTTGTGTTTAAAATTAAAATAAAAAAATAATTTGACATTATTTCTATGGAATAAAAGTTTAAATATTCTGACATTTTAGGGAACTTCAAATGATTATGAAAGTCTTCAAGTATTTTATTGTATTCTAAAGGTGAATAAAGACTCATGTAAACCACAGATCAGAGCAACTATTTCATCCAAAAAAAAAAAAAAAGTCAATGGAGCACCACTCAGAATAGTAAAATGCTTAGCTTCATGGAATGTGTTTGACAGTAAGATTTTTAAAAGATCTAAGAGGCTGACCTCTCCTCCCCTCCTCACCAAACTAAGTAGACTTTTTAAAATGAGCACATCTGGTTTATGTTCCTAAACCTCTGGCCTTTAAAAGCTTTGTTCCCAATTCACACAAAATACCATTCAGGATTGCTTGACATAATGACCCTTCCCTGTAGGTGGTTAGGGGAATAAAGTGATTAAATAGATTCAGGAATTTAACATATATGTAGGAAGTTAACATTTGCATCCTGAAATGATTAGTAAACAATGCTGCTCAGGGTCATATTTTAAGCAATTTTATTTTTTAAAGGTATAATTATAAACTATCATTATTTGTTTTTTCAAGAAGAAGACTTGTCTTTCTTATAAATAATTACACTGTTGCCATTATCTGATAATTTAGAACAAAGCACAAAGTGTTTAAAACTGAAGGATTTTTGTTTTATTTCCAAGCTCCAATGCTGTTACTAGAAAAAAAGCCACAGAAAGGGTGGTCAGGTTGGATCCATAAATCTAGATGGCCGTTCAGCATTTAACAAACTCTTTGGTACTCAATTGAGTTAAACATTAAATGGTGCATTGGCAAAGAAGATTTCATTTCTATGAGGCCCACTAATAAAAGACTCTGAGTTATTTGTGTAGAATGTAATTCCTTCTGACTTTGCCTTCCATTTGCCTTGAGGACATACCAGTTTAAAAGTGTTCAGCACACTACACCATGCATAACAGGTAATCTGCCTAATTAAATCCTATAAGGATGTTCTAAGTAAGATGCTGAAGAGCTCCGGTAACCTCTGCTTCACCCTCCCCATGCACCAGAGCTTCTGAGACTGAGAAACCCCAGCCATTAACTCAAGTGTTTACACTTGAAGCTCAAATTCTACTTTGCCAGAATGGCTCATTTCAAATTTTACACAAATCTGTTTTCTCATTTATAAGCAGAAAGTAATTTGTCAATGTTTTTATATTATAGCTTTCAACTTGCTCTAATAGCGAATGATCTAATATATGACTGCAATTCGTATTGCAAAAATCACACTGTGATGTGGGCTGCTAAATTCAGAGATCTAATAAGATTTGCATCCATATTTTGAGTGCATTCATTTGATATATTTCAATAAATTATTAATTATGACCAACAATAAAATATTATTTTGCTCAGATGCACAGCGATAGGAAAGATGCCTGAGAGAAATTTATCTGACAGTTCAAAACAAAATGGCCAAAATCTACTCATAGGTTACTCATTCAACACAGCATGATGCATATTTGCCCATCAAAAACACTCAGTGTGTGTTTTTCTCAGCTTGTCAATGTTTTGTCAAGAGACTAAAAGCTAACTGTTAGCATTTAGATAAAGAAACTTCAATTTAATGATTAAAATATGATAGACAAATAATATGCTTTTTGGAAAACTCTTCAATTACACCAAAAATTGATAACAATGATTTTCATTCAACTAGCATCAATATGGCCAGAATCGTTACCACACAGAACCAAACTACATGTTCTATCTTATTTGATCTATTTCTATTGACACAAAACTACCACCTCTTATCATACTCCCTCATAATCATCCTTTTCATTCTACTGAGTAAAACCCTAAGAGAGAAACCTAATGCTAATCAATGGCTCGTCTTTTTCTTTTATTGCACACATTAGACTGATTGCCAAATCAATTCTACTTACTCATTCTACATACATCTTTCAAGTTCACTCCTTTTATTTAATCCTTAGATAGAACCCTTCAGAATAGGCTTTAGGCAGTATTTATTTTTTTAATCTCAACCATACAAATAGCTCAGTGATAAACCCTCCATTTGTTGCTTATTCACTATCTTAGAGACATTTCAGAAATTTCAGCTAGTTTCTAGTAGGCCTTTTCTGGCCACTTCATATGGTATGACTAGTAACTAGTTGCTATCTTCTCAGTTGCAGGAAAAAAATCACCATATCTGTATCTTATTTTAGAATTAGGAGAATTGGAGGCAGAAGAGTGTGGTGGCTAGGAATCCAAACTTTTTAGACAAGAATACCTGGGTTTGGTGCTTTTGTGCTTCTCATTAATATTTCTGCTATGGAAAGATATTGGTGAAGTTATTTATTTCTGTGTCTCAGTTTCATCTGAAATAATGATACTAACCACAGAGGTTCATTCAGAAGGTTGAAAAATGTCTGCACAATGTTTGAGATGTCAGGGACAAAGCTGGGGCTAATAAACAGTGTAACAATTCAGACTCTAAAATTAGCTTTTTATGTCACAATAGTTCTCTCATCATCACTTATACTATAGCTGCTATTATTCCATATTTAAATTTGCACAAATCACTCACAATCCTCAAGCCTTTTTTGCAAATTAGGTGTGCTTAATTTTCCACTATTATGCAAATGTCTCACTTAATTTTATTTGTTCCTTTTCTTTCCATCACATTTTGTGCAAGCCTTAGAGCAGAATTTGCATTTTTTAATCCTACTTTTTTTTGTATTATTTGCCAGTGTTTTTTAAAGTATAAATTTTCACATAAAACTGAACTTTTAACTTATTTTATAAACTCTTTAAAGTTTGATAGTATGGGCTTACATTAGCTCATGGCAAATATCAATAAGACCTGAGGAATGGCCTGTCTTAGCAGTTTATCTGTCTTAAATCAGAACTGCATTCCACATATCTCTTATCAGTGCTCTCCTTAAAGGCATTTAACTTTTTCCCTGCCTCAGAACCTTGTCCTGGGGCTAAATTATGAATCCAAAATGCTTAATGTTAGGTGAGATTTTTTCCTATTTTCCTACTTATTATGATATTGTAACATTGTTTAATTTGGTCTTACTTAGACATGAGACTCTCACAACTGTTCTCTTAACTTCCCATTATGTACTTTGGTGATTGTCTAATATATACATATTTTTAGTTCATAAGTTAATTAAAATCAGCGGACACTAATTAACTGGTAGCTAAACATAAAGTGATGCAGTTTCTAGAAAGATTACTCCAATATAGTCTCCAGGCATTTGGGGAGAAAGGCTAGTTTTGAAATAAAATACTAAAAGAAGACTAAGCATACTTTGATAGAACAGCGATGGGAACAAGAGCATTGGAAGCTTAAGAGAAAAATTTCACAAGGTCATAAGGAAGGGACCCGGAGACCATGATGCTGAGCCAGGGACCTGGAGACAATGACACTGAGCCAGTACTTGAAAAGGAGCATTAATTTATAGAATTAATTATGGGGAAGAAGAAAGGGAATAGATAGAAGTGTGGAAATGAGTACATACAAGATATGCTTGTTAGTTTGGAGGGCATGCTGAAATGAGGAAGTAGTAGAGGATACTGCAAGATAACAACCAGATTGCAACCAGAATGGCTTCATTTTTACAACAACAACAACAAAAAAGGATGTCATTTTTTTTAAAACAAAACTTTTTTATCAAGACATAATATTTGGACATCTTCATGGTATTTTATAGTAACTTCTCTCTCTCTCTCTCTCTCTCTCTCTCTCTCTCTCTCTCTCTATATATATATATATATATATATATATATATATATATATATAGTAATCAAACCAGAATAATAAGCACTAGAGACAGGGAAAGGTTTGGGAGTGGGGCAGGAGGGAAGGACAGTCTGAAGGAGGGTGTTATGGTTTAGATATGTAGTATCTCCCAAAAGCTCATGCGTGAAACAATTCAAGAAAGTTCAGAGTTAAAATGATTGGGATATGAGAGCCCTAACCTAATGCTTAACCTGTGACTGAAGGAGGTGGGTCACTGGGCATGTGCTTTTGGAGTTTATATTTCGTCTCAGGTGAGGGGCCCTGTCTGTCTCTCCCTGCTTACATGCCCTGAGCTGCCTTTCTCCACCATACCCCTCTACCATGATGTTCTGCCTCCTCTTGGGCACAGAGCAACTGATGAACTGGTCATCTATGGATGGAGACCTCTGAAACAGTGAGCACCCAATGAACTTTTCCTCTGTTAAAACTGTTCTTGTCAGGCCTTTTGATCTCAGCATTGAAAAAGCTGATTAACACAGAAAATCAATACAAGGCACCAAAACACAGAATAGAGAAATAAATTCTGGTTCTTCTTTAGCACAGTAGGCTAACTGTTGGTTAACATAATCTATGATATATTTCAAAATAGTTAGAAAAGTTCAAAATTCTTCAAACATAAAAATAATCAATGTAAGGAATTTGTTTTGAAGGCAGTAGGTAAAGACTGAAGAAAATTTTTGAGCAGAACAGTAAAGAGATAGTAAAAATCATGGTGATTTGCCATTATAAGTTTCCACAGATGTAAGGTGTCAGTGAAGTAGATAAAGGTATTTGGCCCTTCTCTCATACACAAGTCTGCTGATTTGTTGTGAAACCTGCACCATCGGCATTGACAAGATGGCTGTCCTTCTACTACAGGAACCTGGAAAAAGCAAAAATTTGGAATCATCAGGACCTGGTGTTGTAATTGAATATTAATTTCCAGCTTTGTTCTGTAATTTGCAAGACGCTATGACCTATTCTCCTTAATATTCACTAATAGATATATGTGCCCCAAGATTCAAACCAAATTAAATGTTGTCTTCCTGTGCTCCACAAAAATAAGCATGGCTTTTAACAAACTCTTTCCAAAGGGTCATTGTGTCTTGTTTTTACATTTGATGAACAAATTTTTAATTCATCCTGCTTGCAAAACTTTTTAAACTTTTAAAATGGGATAATATGTTAATGTTCATCCCTGTTTATTATGTTAAAACCATCTCCTTTCTCAAGATCACTGAAATTAATAGTATTCATAGATTTTTATCTCATTGATATTAGCATTTTCAGGATCAACATTACCAATGAATGTTCCACCCAAAATAAACAGACTTCTTACATCCAAGGTTACTCTAAGAGGTGCTCTCCAACTTCCTGTGAAGACATACTACAAGCAAAAGTAGTCTTTACTGCTTTTAATTATGAGTGAAGGAGACTAGAAGAAAAGTAGGGAAGTGACAAATTCTAAAAATGGCTCACATGTGAAGTTACAGATGTCTTTTTTTATCCTTGACTTCTATCATTTATTCACTTGCTACATTGGATTGCAAATTAGTTTTTAATTTTTGATATTTTAATTACTTTTAAAATAATTATGTTTCTCCATAACTTTGTTTGATGTTATTGTCACAACACTTGTGTGAGTTCTACTTTACATATTTTGTAATTCTGATTTATTTGTAGTTATTTTATGATTGATCCTCAGGATTGGAATCTTAAAGAGATCCCTCATCAACATTTGTGTGTGTGTGTGTGTGTGTGTGTGTGTGTATGGGAAGGGTAAAGAGAATGACAATTCTTTTATCCTTCAAAATACGAAGATATATGGTCTTCATCCCCACTCTCACTGTTGACCAAAATTGGTTAATATAAACCTCATTCAAGAGAAAAATCTATAGCATAATTAAAACTACGAGAATTATGGAGTTAACTCTTTATAATTCATTAGAAATAAGGACATTGACAATTAATATGATACATTAATTAATCAGTTATTCTGTCCACAAAAATCTTAATTTTTGTCTTATGTAATATAATACTTCATATAGATAATCTTTAAAATCCCTGGACATGGGGAAATATTATCCTATGGGAATACGAGTCACCCTTCTTTCTCAGGACTGTGTACACCTCAGTGTCATCTTATTGCTTTATTTATGATACTTGTTTCTTGCCTTGCTCCTTCAACTTGGCCCATGCCTACTAATGTGAAGTAAATTTTGCCTTGTAGCAGCACAGTCATTATTAAAGGTATCTTCACCTCATAGCCCTCATAGCATTGTGATTAAATGCTACAAACATGTGTACCTACATCTTCAATAGAATACTAAACTTAGCATAGAGTGCCATCATTTGTTTTGTGCACTGTGATAACTCCAGCACTTTAGCTGGCTTTCTTTGACAACATTACAAAATTGTATGTGCTACTTCATTTCCCTCCCTATGTGCTAAAGTTCAGGTTTCTCTGTTGCCTCCAGTGGAACATGAGGACTCTTAAAATGCCATACCAGAGAGGTACTGGTGTGCCTTGTTAGAACCTGAGGAGGTTAGATGTCCAACACGCAAGCATTGCTGCCATGGCTGAGACACTATTTTTTTCTGTAGTATTTGACTGAGGTACAGTGGTCTAAAAGTATTTGTCATTTAGATTTTCCATTTGTTGGCCATTTGCTTAAAAAAATACACTTTTGTTGTTGCTGCTGTTTTTCTGCTTATTTGTGACTTTGTTTATGTTTATTTTGGTCAGGATTCATTGGTGTTTCTAGATTGCCAGCTTCTTAGGCTTTTGTTATGGAACATATAAAGCAGAAAGAAAAGAAAGCAAACTCACCACTGTGTTATTAAGTCACAATTTTCGTAGATGGTCAGCCATATTCTCTCCAGTCTTCTTATATTTGTTTTATTTTTAAAGGCTGGGACTAAAAATTGTATATGTAACAAGGAACAGGGGAAAGTATGTCTACTCCATCTTCCAAACACATGAGAACTAAATAACACATATCGAAGTAATCCATGAGGAAAGGAAAAAAATCTAAAGGATAATTTTTTAAAATCTATTAAGATATGAGTTAAACTACCTCACAAGGCAATGTTGCCTCAGAAACATCTGAACCTACCAACACCAACAGAAAGCAGGGGTGATATTTATAGGCATGCAATCAGGAGATCATGTACCTGAGAAGACCACTGAATTCTACCTCTGTCTCATAATTATTGCCAAGGTGTGACCACTGATGAAAGGTATAGTCTACAAAAGACACCACTGAGAATTGTAAGTTGAAGACATAATGGAAGATAATATTATAACTTACCTCATAAAGAAAATTCTCATTATCTACCATAGGCACAATGGGGGAGCTATTATAAATTTTTTGAGAGAAGAAATGCTTTTCATTGAAGAAGAAAATATGACCTTGGCATTGCTGTAGAATCAGTGTTAAAGATAACACTTAGTAGTAATGAAGGCCAGAATTCATTCAGTCTACTAACTGACTACACATGGAAAGATGAATACATAATCCATACTCAATATAACATTAAAGATATATAGAATAAAACAGACATTCTTTTACTACTTCCAGAATATATTATGAGACATTTTCATTAAAATTCTATTTTATTTGTTTTATGTACTGCACATTTTATTTTTCTTTCAAGTTAATTCTAAACTAACTGTGAATGCTAAAGTTGTTTTGCAATGCACAGATTGTTACATAAAGGGGTTGCTTTCTCAATTACTGTCACTTGGAGGACCTTTCCTACAGATTCACATACTGTAGAGGAATCTCCTGTGTTCCAGGCTCCAGAAATGTCCTGAACTGTTTCTAAGGAAGACTGTCTTGCTCAAATCTTACAGCATAGGAACAACTCTAGTGGGCTTTTTATGTATTTTCTGTACCAGACTGCTCTTCTCCTGGACATAATTATTTGAACCAAGAAAAGAGTTTAAGAAAAAAATAAGAAATTTGATGGTTCATGACTTCTAAACCTGCGGGAGATAAGGTTTAATTGGTTGGGAACATAATTTTCTGGCTGATATAATAACAGAAAATTTTCAATATATTAAGCTGCTACTGAATTTCAATTGCTGTGTCTTGACGGCACTACTCACTGCTCAGCTTTCTTTGTCCGAGCAGAACTACACCCAGGGCTGATGTCCAGGGAAAGACGATGACTATTTAGGTTGCTGTAATTCCAGGACATAGAGGGAAAAAGCCTCTGCATAGACCCCAGTCTGTAATTTCTTCCATGCAATTAACTAGATTGAAAAGACAAAATGGAATTTTGATCAATATCATGTTTGAGTGGCCTACATTGCTGATTACTTCCAAACCCAAATTAGGCTTTTATATGAGACATACATCACAATGTCAGGGATGGAGGGGTGTCCTCAGGTCACCTTGTTTGGTACTTAATTAAATGTAGTTCCTTAATACTAACTCCAAATCTATTTGACTTTATTTTCACCTTATTTTATTTTTTCAGTCTTATAGATTGAACTCAGGGCCTCAGGTAAGCTAGGAAAGCCCTCTATCACTGAGCTAAATTCCTAGCCCTGACTTTATTTTCAAATAAATAAAAATAATTTTATACTTTGAGGAAAAAAAACAGTACTTATTCTCTTTTATATTTTATAGGCAGCAACTAAATTAAAAGTATGTATTTGCATTTTTTGTTGTCTTCATGCTCTGGGTTTTACTTTAGTTTTATGCCTGTTTTTCTTCAGAAAGTCATTGATTTAGTTTCTAATGCTCCATAGATGTCCACATACTAATATATTTTATTACCAACTTTATTCCTTTACTATGAACTTTATTTCTTTTTTCCTAGTGAGATTCATACAATAGAAGTAAAAGCAAGGTGCATGTTATGGAAGGTAAATGTAAGACCCTTGTTTAGCTTTTTAGTCCAATCAGATATTCTGTCACAAACTCCTGCAATATGGAAATTCTGGAGATCTTTGCAATAAAACCCCATTACTGGAGGTCACCTACATAGACCTCTTGTTTGTTACACTCAAAAGTGCTTAACTCATGCATTTCTAAATGCCATAAAGATGCACTCATCCTTTCAGGCTGGGATTTTACTATTCTGTTTATGAAACTATCAGACTTGCTGTGAAAGATTCTAGTAGTAAAATTCTTTCTTAAATCATTAATAATTCCTACAGTTTTTAATAAGATTAATGCTTGCCTTTAAAATTTCTACTACTTAGCTGATACTAGAAATAATTCATGTCGTTTCAAACTGAATTAACTTTTCTAAATAATTATTAAAATATTTTATGTAAGTTGTGTTTTTAAATTCTCCATATATTGATCCTCTAAGTATAACTGGGTATTATTTTGGAATATTAATTTATGTTTCACTCTTCTTCCTTTTTCTTTTCCATTTCCCTCTACTCTACTATGAAAGTTAGTTAGCCCTATATTTCATTGCTTCAGAAAGCAGTATGTGGTGAATTTAAATTCAGAAGTTACCTATAAAATGCCCAGAAATTTTTTTTTAAAGTAATCTCAGTATATAAAAAAAATATAGCATCTGAGACGGAAAAAAAGATATTAAAGAAGAAAGAATGAGCCGCCTGTTATTCCAGCAGCTTGGGAGGCTGAGGCAGAAGGATTGCAAGTTCAAACCCAGCCTCAGCAAATGTGAGGCACTAAGCAACTCAATGAGGCCTGTCTCTAAATAAAACACCAAAAAATAGGCTGGGTTTGAGCACCCCTGAGCTCAATCCCCGTAAAAGAAGAAGAAGGAGAAGAAAAAGAAATAAGGAGAAAAGTGTTTCATGGCAATTAGAATATTTTCCCTAGTTTCCCTAGGTTATGGAGCAGGGAGAGATGTGCATGGTCTGGGAGGATGGGACAATGTTCTATTGGAGTAATGAGTACCCAGAAAGGTAAACTTCGGAAAACATCTTGAGATATGGTAACAGAAGCTTCTATAATTCTATCTTAAGTAGGATCACCATATTACAAAGAATACTATATGAAGTCAGCATTTCTCTCACATGTGATGGACACTCAGATAATGGTCAATGGAATAACTTGACAGTCAAGTCTGTGGACTGTTGACTGAACAAGAGAGACTTCTTCACTGGAACCCTGTTTTAGATCCAGGAATCTTGAAGCTGTTGCAAAGTTGAGCACTGAATAAAACTTTAAACAATGACTCAGAATAATTTTATTCCTATTTAGTTGGCTGTAGATTAGATAGTAAAACTTAAACTACTTTAAAAAATAAAGAAGATGAATTTTTTTTATATATCATAGTTTGAAAACTGAGATCTTCATTTTTATGCAACAGTCAATTTCACACCACAAAACATGACCATTTGAAAATAAAGTACACTATTCAAATATTCAAATGTTTTCATAGATTATTTAATCTAATTATTTTTGAAGGGGAGGCAGAAGGTATTTAAAATAGAAACATTATATCTTCTATAAAGGATCAAAAGGGTCTCAATATATGGAGAATTTAAAAACACAACTTACATAAAATATTTTAATAATTATTTAGAAAAGTTAATTCAGTTTGAAACAACATGAATTATTTCTAGTATCAGCTAAGTAGTAGAAATTTTAAAGACAAGCATCTTAACCATTGTAAAGATGACTTTTATCCTGTTGAAGACAATGGTACTGTTTTGTTATATTGCAAAGTCAAGAATTAAGGCCTAAAGCCATGAAATAATTTTAGAAAGAAATTTACACATAGAATGTTTAACGATCTCAAGCAGCATCTTAGTTTCTACAATCTTTTCTGGATTTCAAAGACTCAAAATTTTATAGTTTGCTATGTTTCTTCTTCTCATGAGACCAAATGGAATGACCTTCTAATGTGGTAAATTGAGATCTAACTACTAATTACTAATTGTTATTGCAATTCTTGACCTGATCTCTAAAAATGGAAATCAAGTCCCTGTCTCTGGAGTGTAACCAGATCTAATAGGCAGAGTAGAAGTTGATGCGGTGAGAGCAGATTAGCAACTGAGTGACTTTTTAAAGTGTTACCTTAATGAACAGCATTGGACCTAATGTGTTTTGAAGCTCAAATTAAGTGAATCTTCTTTCCTTTTCACTGACAGTAGTTAAGTACAAAATTTCTCTATTCCTTTATTTAGAGTGAAGCATATTAGTGAAAAAAGTGTAAGAAAGTTCCCTATTGGTACATTTTTAATAGCTTCAAGCTGTTAACAGTTACATTGTCCCTGGGTATGGGGTGGCACATGTTGTGGTTAGCTGATTAGTACGGAGCCTCTTGACATACAGACATTTTTCTGTTACTAGTATCAGCCATGAAAATGTATTTCCAAGCAATTAAGCCTTAACTCCTGCTGGTTTGGAAGCCAGGAACCTTCAAATTCCCATTCAAATTATTCAACACCTACCACTGGTAGAAAAAAAAAATACAACTTCATTAGTAAAACCCACAAAGAAATCTATTGATAAGTGTTTTAAAGTTTCTGTAGCATGGGAGAAATGCAAAAGTGTCCCAATTGTAAATTAACCACACAACTTTAAAATGACCTCACTTTTTTCCCCCATAACTCTAAGGATTTAGTTTATGAGGTCTGAGGTTTAACAACATACTTCAAGAAGAAGGTGAACAAAAAGGTAAGTATATGAAAGGTTGTACATGGGAGAGCAGAGAAAGAGCAAAAGAGGTGGATTCACTATAAAATCGTAGTTTCAAGCTTTTTCATTTGGAACTAGGTATCCACTGGCAATTCTAAAATAGAAAATTAGATATTAGACAAATAGATATATAAATTGCCAACTGATTCCTATTTTGGACAATTTATTCTCCCCTTCTTACACTCACAGAAGTTTCTTACACTCTGTGAAGACAATTACATATAATTCTATTTTCTTATCTTTAAAAGGAACATACCAGGATGCTAATGAGACGTAGGCATGGAGAGGGTATGTGTCAGTAATTTTCTTAAAGTATTTTTATATATATATATATATATATATATATATATATAATTCTAGAGAGTTTTATTACTTTAAGTGCCTTACAAATCAACTTGAGTGAGCCACCTTTGCGAAAATAGCATTTTATTTTCAAAATATCTATGATAATGTTATTGAGCTAGACTGTGCAACATGTCAGTAGAAATTGGGGCATGTGGCTTTGAAAGTGCAACTATTGAAAGTCACAATCTCTGTTAGTGATTTTCCTTATACTTTCTGTTCATATTATACTTCTTGATAGTAACTTGCTATTTTCATTCCACATATAAACTCAAAAGTTCTTATTTTAAAAGAAGTCAAATCTATTTTTATAACAAAAAATTTGCATAATAGGTGACTTACTTTTCTTTCAAATGTTTTAAAATCTCTGTAGAGGACGTATTATGAGATCTGGGGACATTCGGTTGCTATTCTGTTGATTGTTCTATCATTTTATTTTAAATTTGAACTTTCAGATGTTACTCTTTTATTCTCAGAAGAAGGATACATGTTTCTTCAGATGGAAATTATTACATATACACCACTATAGTATCTTAAGTATTTTCTGGGGCTTAATGCATAGAACATTGTATGATAAGAAAAAAGAATGACCCAAATAGAAGATCAAAACTTATTATTTGGAGAAGTCAATCTGTCTTGAAGTGTTTTACCCCAATTGACAACCAGCAATTACATTTATAATGTTAGCATGGTGACAGTCCTCACTAGTGAATTAATTGATCATTGTTAGGTTTAATCATAACACATATAGAAAGGAGCTAAATTTGTTATCTTTTGCCATATTTCCCATCAATACTTTTATCTATGCTCTTTTAACTGTTTCTAAAACTATTTATTGAAACTACAAAAGGTACTCTATGAATATTTATAAGGAGAAAGTGTTCCTATCTAAGAATTTAAGAGTCTCTTCAGGGAAATAAAAAATAAAAGTATACTAAATTTTAAGTAACAGCTTACTAAAAAGTGAAATGTAAGTGACAAATGAGTAGTAAGGACAGTAAAATTATAGAAAAGAAAATCTCACTTATGGATCAGTTGGAAGAATATTTCACAAAGTGAGATTTGAGTTGCATGTTGGATGATACCAAGATGATATTATTGAGCCTGAAATTGAAGGATGTTGAATCATCACTCATTGAGCAGATTATTAAAAAAAAACTGTAAATATTCTAGATAATAGTACCCTGTGGCTCTCTTAGGTGGTAAATATATGTCAAACCTATGGACATATATTTCTATCTCATGGGAGGATCATTAGCTCTGCTCTGCACTGCCAAATGGAATAGTAACAATGTCCCATTCCCTTCTCAAATCATTTTTTGATAGAAGATATATATATATATATATATATATATATATATATATAGAGAGAGAGAGAGAGAGAGAGAGAGAGAAAGAGAGAGAGGTATAGATAGATGGATATAGATATACACACATATGAATAGATATAGATATATTTTTATCTATGTATCTATATCTATCAATATAAAAAATATAGAGAGAGAGAGATAGGAAGAATATATTTTGTATTAGTTTAAACCACTACTTTCAGTTACTGAAATGTATACCTGCAAGGAATTAAGAAAAAATTATTTATGATGGTGAGATATTTTATAAAAACTGGCTTTATTATGTGTGTTTTAGAGTGCAATATGTCACAATCATTACCATAGCAATAAAAATAAGAGAGTACAAATCAGCACCTTTTTATTTTTGGAAAGACAATATAAAGTTGCACTTGGAATCCCCGGGAGAGGTATCCTACAAGAAAATTTCACAAATTCTTTCTATATGTCATGTCTCTTTTGGGAAGTAATCAGAATACTACAAAGCATCACATAGAAATTGCTTTGAAAATTAAAGAAAAACAAAAAATGGAGCACTATTGATGATTTTCATGTTTTGGTACTCAATTTCAACACAGAAGTTTTCAAATACCTTGCACGGTTCTACAATTCCTTTGAAGCAGCTCATAGTCTCAGTCATTCCTGACCATCTTTGAAAATTTTTAAGCTAAAAAATAGGGTAAATCACGGAGGAAATGTACATTAGATATCTTTACTCATCTTTGCAAAATCATCTCAGATTAGTTTGTAGAAATAATTATCTAGTTTCTACAGTGGCTTTAGTTAGGGAAAAAATAGCATGATTAGAAATGCAACATTCACTTTCAATTTTAAAAAACGAAGGCACACATATATTATTTCAAAGTATCTTTCCAAAATTCTACTATAACTTTGATTTTCTAGAGCAAGGGAAATAGTTTGCCGTGTACAAAGTAGTTACCCAGAAAAATTAGGAAAAAACAAACAAACAAACTCTATAAGACTACTGATGTGAAATGAATATATACCCAATAACCCACTTTGGTTTCTGGAAAGAGACAGAGAAAATAGGGGGAAAAAAGATAAAGAAAGCAGGATAAATACTTGTAATTTCATTCCTACAATGATTCCATTTATACATTCATTAGGAAGAGTCAACTGCGGTACTCAATTTTGAGCATGAAGTATCTTGTCATAAAATTGATTATTTCTTGTTCCTTACATTTACATGCGGTGCTGAGAAGTTTCCAAGCTTCCAGGAATTTCTATTAAGAATTTAAGATATTCCAGTAAAATTTCAAAATGCTAAGACTTCTGATAATAAAGCAAGCTTGAATTAAATAGATATCAGCCTCTGCCATTTCAAAATTTCTATTTTGTTCCTAACAGTTTCTCTTCAAGGTTCATGTATACACTGTCTTTTTCTGTATTTTAAATTCTTTCTTTTTCTAAAATAGTCTTTAAAACCAAATATTCATAATAGACTTTAATAGGAAACAGTGAATGAAATAAGATAGTACAGTACCATGGAACTGCTTAATAAAAATATTTTTCTTATTAAAATATATTGAATTTTCTTGAATGTATAAAAAATTTTGCTTTATTCTGTCAAACTACTCCAAGCACAATATTCTCATTTTTTTTCCTCAGAGCAACCCTGTGAGATTTTTTAAGTGGGAACGATTAGTATATTATTTCAATAACGAGAGACATTGAGGCAGAAAGAGTCTGAGTACAGAATACTTCATATTGATAGCAAAGCCAGGAACTAAACTGTCTAATTTCCTACTAGAAGTAAACTATAGAAGAACTGAGGAAATCACTTTGTCTCAAAAAAGCGGGGGATCCTGTAGTAGCAGGATATCATGACCTCTGGGTATTGTGAAGTCTAACTGGTGTTTCTGAAAAAATGAGGCTTCTCATTGTTACCAACACATTTAATATTTAAAAACTGTGTAGAAAATTGGTAAATTTAGGTGTAGAATGACCATAAAACAGATTTTGAAAGTAAAACTCATGTAGAATGAATACATTGTCTTTAATCTTCATGTCTCAATTTATAAATCACTTTATACAATCTTTGCATTTTTTCTTTCAATCCATCTCTCTCTCTCTCTCTCTCTCTCTCTCTCTCTCTCTCACCCCTCTAAACTTTTGTTTTTCTTCAAAAATCCATTGTAGTTGTTAACAGCAAAGAACTTTAAAATAAACTTAAATTATTAACTGTGTTTAGGGATACCCAGAAAGACATCTGCACAAACTGATTTACAGGTAGTAATGGATAAACTCAATATAATTTCCATTTAAATCTAAAATATGATGTCAGAAATGTGTGGTATAGATTTAATGCTACATGTGACTGTATTTCTACAGATTCATCTTGATTATACATTAACAAAACATTGTTGGCTGTTCACTTAGGAGGATTTGCATTGCCCCGTTGAGCATTAATAACATAGTTCCTTTAAAACCTATCTTCCAAGGTATAATCGCCTATATTTCCCATATTTCCAGGCTAAAAGATGAAGATCCTCATAACTGAGTAGATGCATTGTAGTAGCTTATGGCAGAAACTCTCCAGCAATAAGTGCATGCAATCCTTTCCAATTTGATTCTTCATTCATGCAAAACTCAATATTGTTTCTTCAAAACATCCTGGTTTCATTTCCTCCTCTTTGAAAAGCAGTTATAAATTATTTAATCAGCCTCCCTGAAGCATTGTCACTCTTCTACTCTTGTTATTTTGTTATAAAACTCTGTTTTGGCATAACAAATAATTTTATTACTCATGAGCTTAGCATTTTAAATTTTATCAAATATTTTATTATCTATGAAATTGAAATTTGATAGAATTCATTATTTTAATAGAGTATTTTACATTCTTCATAGAGATGGCAGTTGCATTTCTTGAGTTTTTATTGTGTGACCAAATACAAATTATTGTTGAGATTTCACATTCATGCTTAATTATTTTTGTTTATTTGTTTAAAGTTTCAGCTAATGTGCACTTACAAAATTCAGATTTTGCAAACTTTGCCATGTAATATTTGAAATTTAACTTGTATTTACAAGAAGCTTCCATATGTCTTTAACCTTTTCTATGGTATTACAGAGGTTGTTTAAGCATCAGGTAAGTTCTTGAACTCAATTACATTCAGCCCTTTTCACGCTGATATTCTCTAGTACTCTGACACCAATATGTAGAACATTAATTATGCATCCTTATATATATAAGGATGCATTATATATATACATACTTCTGGATAGTTTTAGAAAACTGATATTTCCCAGAATTGGACTCCCTGGAATATTTGAAACTTATCAAGTCTTTTTTTTCCTCCACAAATTTTTATGTTGCAATGTGACAACAAATACATTGTGTCACACAGCAATGAAACATTAAATGGAAAGAACACTACAGGAACTAAACAATTCTGGAGTGCCTCAGGCTGTGGCCACTTAGACGAGTTTCTTTGATCATATAACCTTAAGACATTGTATATCAGTAGCCCAAATGAAGGGAGATCTATATTCTCCATCCTCCATATAGGGCTTTCTTCCTTTATGGCTTCAGGTAAATAGCCTTCAACAAAAGAATGGAACTTATCCTCTTTTCCTGTTTGATATTTTTTGATCTTGTTTTATGTTATTTCTATTATTTTCAAGTGGTCTGTACATATCAGATTCAGGTCTTTATTTCACTGGTCCTTTCTCATACCACAGTAGTCTTTTTCTTGTGGTTTTACTATTAACCATAAGTGTAACACTCCACAAGAGAGCTCCAGAAATTTTAAGACTACATCTTTGTACCCATTATGAAGCATCTCCCCATTCCCCCTTCTCAGGTTTTTGCCATCTTCTTCTGTGCTTGTTTCTTGTACTATCCTTTCCTTTTAGGCTTCCTAGTAAATTTTATGTCTCCCTACCCTGTCTTTGTCTCCCTCTTCTTCTCATAAACACACATGCACACATACACAAACACACACACACACACAGTTTGGCAGGATTCATTAAATTACAATACTGAATTTGTCAACTAAATTCTTATCTGGTCTAGATCTTTCCCCATGGTTTTTTAATTACTTTTATTTAAATATACAGAAGACCTTGTAAATAACCTGCTCCTGATCTCTCAATAGCTTCTTTCTTGATAACAAGATCCCAGTATTATTCAATGCTCAATATACTCCCTAGGTAATGTGTTCCATACCAAACACAAAAATCAGTTATCAATTTGTTAGTGTCCCTATATATTGCATATGGTTATGTATGTATCTATATACTTTAATGACATATTTTTCAAGAAAAAATTTTATTTTACTGTTAAAGAGCAACAATTTCTGCTGGAATAGACCTTCCCAAGGTCTATCAATATAGATATGATGATGTGCTACTGCATCTAGCGCACTCATCTTACAACCATTGGTAATAAGCATTAGTAATGTAGTTAGGCCAATGAGCTATAATAGTATAATAGTGCAAAAATAGAAAGAGCCCGGCTCCCTGATTATAAGCAGCTGAAGCAGTGCCTCCATCTATCTACTCCTATTGTGTGAGAAACAAACTGTTTAATTTAGTCATCTCTGGGGAGAGATTGCATATTTTGTAGCTGAAAACACTCTAAACGCTGTAGTTTACCAGTAATCTATAATCTCTGGGATTACATATTAGAATTAAACTAATATTTAGGGAACTTTGCAATTATTTAATTTTTCAAAAAATTACCCTAGAAAATTTATGTTTTATTCTGAAATCACAGATAAATAAAGTGAAACTCTATTAAGGTAACTAATTTGCCAATTCTTGGATGTCTTCCCTTTGCTGAAAAAGATACAAACCTATTTTTATCTTTGCTATTTCAATTGGACTATATCTTTATCAAACTCTATTTTTCATACTGACTGAGGACTTTGTTTTGCTTGCAAAAAGTATAAAGCTCTAGAAGCTCTTAGAACTAAATAAGGAGAAATAACTAGACTGCAACCTTCTTGGATATAGATGCTAGATCATACTTATCTGTTTTTACTGTCTGCATATGGTGGACTAACAAAGAATAATGAATAGTGTATTGGTTTTCTATTGCTGCTGTAACAAATTGTCTCTCACAAAATTAGTGACTTAAAATAACAATCTTATTATTTTACATTTCTGGAGATCAAAATTCCAAAAGCAGTCTTACTGGGTGAAAGTCAGAGCATCAGCAGGGTTATTTCCTCTTGCAAACTCTGTGTGGAAAACTCATATTCTCACATGCATTTTTAAGTGTCTACAGGCTATTGGCATTTCTTGGCTCATAGTCACATTCTTGATTACTCCAATCTATTTCTTTTATCAGCATAGTTTCTACCACTACTCTGATCTATCACTTGCTAGTAACTTTGATTCTACTTTCTCTCTCTCACAAGAACCATCTAATGTGGGGACAAGATAAGCACTACACCTCAACATTTTAATTTAATCACATATGTAAAGTCCTTTTACCAAGTAAAGTAACATAATCTCAAGGTTAATATTCTAAGGATTAAAACATGGACATATTTGGAGAACCACTGGTCATTCTATCGTAAATAGATAAGGCATAAGTCAATGCTGTGAGATAGTGTGATTCAGTTTTCAAGACACTGACATAACAGTTTTCCCATTTACTCACATATGACTTAAATTCCAATGCTCCACTATTCTCTTCAAACTCACTGAAGCATTAAGAAGGTGAGCTTCTGAAATGAGGGTCTTCCTGGCTTCAAATTGCTGAGTAAACTATAATGGATTCCCTCTGCCCAGTATCTAGTCTGAAATTATACATGATAATAATACCAGTTTAAATTATCTACAAATCAAGTGGACTACTTATACCATTTAAATTGTTATAACAATTAATTTTAGGCAAGGAAGTAGATACTATCTTTCTATTTATTTTCTATTTGACCTCTTACTGTTTTCTTTTTCTTCTCTTCCTCTATGGTAGTATTCCCTTTTACCTCTATCATTGATATAGTAGCTAACATTTTTTTTCTTTAAGCAGGTGCCCTAAGGTTTGCTATGTGTAATTATAACTCTTCAGAATTTAATTTTAAGTGATAACATTATTTCATATCATGTAAGAATCTTGTGACATTCTCTCCTATCCATTTTTTAAATTTTTATTTGTAGATGGACACAATACCTTTATTTTATTTATTTATATGGTGCTGAGGATCAAACCCAGAGCTCCACGTGTGCAATGAAAGCACTGAGCCACAACCCGAGCCCTCTTCTATTCTTTTTGATATCATTATCATAGAAACCTCTAATACTTTAGCATCCTACTATTTTTACTTTAGTTATTCCTAAAGAAACTAAATGATTAAAATTATTTTTACGATTAATATTTATTTTTACCATACATATTGAGTATGTTTAGTAGTCTTTATTCCTTTGTATGTACAGTTGTCAAATAATTTCATTCTCCTGTCTGAGGATCTTCCTTTAAAATTTCTTGTACTGCAAATGTGCTCATGACAGATTCATTAGAATTTTGTTTGAAAGTATTTGAACTTTATGTGTAAAGAGTATTTTCAGAGTTTTCGAGGCTGACAGTTATTTTTTTTTTCTTACAATGCTTTAAATCTTCTCCCACTTTTCATTTTTATTTCTTTCTTTTTTTCTTTTTGGCTTGCATAGATCCAGACAAGAAGTCTAAGTCCATTTTTGCTGAATTCTTTTTTATATGAAACATTTTTTTCTCTAGTTGGTATTAAATTTTACTTATTTATCATTGTTTTTCAGCAATTTGGATTATAACATAATCTGGTGGTAGTAGTGGTATTACATGCATATATTTATTTTGGCAAGAGTTCTTGGATCTGTGGTTTTGTTGGAAATTTTGTTATAATTTCACATATTATTTTTATTTCCCACCATTTCTTTTTCTTTTCTTTTTTTTCTAGACTCCAATTACATATGTGTTACTTCACCATATACTGCATGTCACTGAATCTAATTTTTTGGTCTATTTTTCCTTCTTTAATTCAGTTTGGTAGAGAATATTCTTCTGCCTTCAAGGTCAATAGTTTATTTTATTGACAGTTTCTAATCTACTCTTAATCCTATACTCTAAATTTGTCATTTCAGATATTGTAGTTTCCATCTTAATACACCCTCTTATTTAGTCCCCCCACTTTAAATACTAGAACTTAGAGTATCAGGTTTTATATGATTTTCTGCTAGTTCCATTTTTTTTTTAAACATTCTGTTACTATAAATTCAGTTTCTCCTGATTAGGGAACACATTTTTTTTTCTACTTCTTCACATTCCCAGTGCTTTTTGATCATGTACTGGACATTTGTTGAGTGTACAGATTTTGTTATTCCCTTCTAACAAATGTAGGGCTTTGTGCTGGTAGGTATTCAAGTTAATTATGGATGGTAGATTTCAATGTGGTTTGTCTTCACGCTTTTCAAAGATGGGTCAAGGGAAATCTGTGCTACAATGAAAACTTATCATGTTTAATAAGGTTTGAACTATCCACTTGATGCCCTTGGTAAACACACACACACACACACACACACACACACACACACACTTTAATAAGGATTCAAAAATTCTTCTGACTTGTCTGAAATCTGACAAGTGTTTTGTTGACAAATCACTTATTTTCTTCCCTGACGTGAAATTTCAACATACTATTGAGTAACCTAGAACTCATGTGACTCTCATGCAGATTTCCAACAATTTCTAACTTCTTCATCATCTCCAAATTCTGATATCACTCTTTTATGAGTCATCATTATGCTCTGACTATGCCTTTGCTCACTATACTTTGGTTCATAATGAGACTTCAGGAAGAGATTTTGGGGTAATTGTGTTGCTCACTTCAATCATCTTCTTTCTCTTGGGAAACACCACCCTATGCTAATTATTATTTAATATTTATAAATAGTATCTTCATGAACTTTGTGAAATTTCCTATTTTGAAGTTATAGTCTAGGTATAATCTTTCTTTTTACATTATGACTAGTAACAAAAATCTGTCCTTTGCATACAGCATTATGTAAGTAATAATACAATCCATCTTATATTTTAAAGATTTTCCTATACATGTTGGTAATTCTCCAAGGATCTTTTCTCTTTCTGCACTTCATGTGACAAAAGGCAGTGGACAGCCTTTTGATCTTCAACTGTATTTCCAAAAATGTTTGAATAGTCTTTGAAGAAGAGATGTTATAAACTTTGGGAGTAAATAGTATGTTTAATTTCTGTTCATTATACACTGGTAATGTCTTTTATCCAGGGCAAATGCTAGGCTGTACACTGGACTTTATGAAAGGTTGCAGTTTTGTAAGCTTTGGGTTGCTTGGTTATAACACAAGCATGTTAGGTATACAGCTTTCTTGTAGTCCTGCTGGGATGGTTCCTGTTGAACTGAAAGCAATGGATATGGTCACAAACATGAGGCTTATGCTACTTGTTGTGTCATAATTAATAAATCCTTCATCTCTGAATCTCATGTTTTCTACGAACATTCAGAAAACTGTGACATACTAACTTGTTAACTTCAATGTCTGCTAAATAGCAGAGACTTCACAAATAATAGCAAATGTTATGTTTTAAATCTTTCTTCATGTTGTTATGTATACATTTAGTTCATTATTTCTTATATTGAATAATAGTTGGTTGTGTTTCTTTACTACATTTTATTCCTCCATTCTCACAATAATGGTTATACAGATCTCTTTCAATTTCCTGAGAAAATAAATAATACTCTATGAAAATATTTTAGACATTTATTTATGGATTTGTGAATAATTATTTGCTTTGCTTTTTGTATGTTCATTTGTTTGTTTGAGGAAGTTTTATGCACTCAAAGGAAGGACTACTCTAAGTACACATATAGTAAATAGCTGTAACAGAGACAGTTTAATTTTCAGAAGGGAGCATTTATCAATCTGTATCTGTATGAAGTTCATATAAACATCACACTTGACATTTGCCATCATCTTGTTTTATTTTTTTTTTGCCAATATAACAATTGGAAAATCATATTTTATATTTCTAATATACATTTCTCCTTACTGCTGATTTTGTGCATCTCTTCATCTATTTCTTAAAGTTCAGATATTCTGCCATAAATTGTCTCCAGACATCTTTTCTTCATTTTCCTATAAATATTTTTCTCCCTTACTTTCTGGAGAATTTGTAAAATATACTTTTAGTATTAATCTTTCATGAATTTAATAATTTTCAAATATAATCATTCATAATATAATATTTTAATATTTATAACAGTATGATATTTACAATCTTTGTTAATATCCTTAATTTTGGATCTATGATATTGATGAAGATATCATCCACCAATGACTTTACTTTCTGGTTCTTCCTGTGATGTTTTAAATATTCAACCCCTGCCTCCAAGAAGATCAATTTTTTTATATAGTTCGTATATATAATCATTCTCCCTTTTCTGCAGTTGCATTTTCTGTGGTTTCAGTTACCAGCAGTCAACTGTTGTTCAAAAATATTAAACGGAAAACTTCAGAAATAAACAATTTATGTTTTATATTGTGCACTATTCTAACTAGTAGGATACAATCTGTGACATCAATCCCATCCCACCCAAGCTGTTACATAGTATCCTAATGCTAAATCACAGTACTTACATCATTCACTCTACTTCATCTTATCGTAGGCGTTGGATAATCTCAAACTATCACCAGAAGGATGAGTATTATTTTACTAAGATACTTTGGGAAAAAAGAAAGATCATATTCACATAATTTTTATTACAATATAATTTATAATCATCTTATTTTGTAATTAGCTATTATTTTCAATATTTTACTGTGCCTAATTTATAAATAAACTTTATGAAAGGTTTGTTTCTAAAATAATATGTGCTACATGTAGAATTTTTAGTGGCCTTGGTTTTACACATCTACTGGCAGTCATAGAATGTATGCTCTGAACATGAAAGAGAATTACTGTATTTGTCAGTTTTTACATCCCAACAAATGCATAAAACACAGCAAAGAAATACAAGAGATATTAGCAAACAAGGTAACATGATGACTTCTAAAGTTCATAATTCACCAGTAACTGGCTTCAAAGATACTAAAATGGATGAAATACCAGGTAAAGAATTCAAAAGAATGATTATAAAAATAATCAATGAATTCCAAAACAACACAGAAAAGTAACTGAATGAATTACAGAAATCAGTACAGGATACAAATATGAAATGTAAATAACCATGATCAGAATATACACAAACTCTGGGAAAATGCTAAGAGACCAAATTTAAGAATTACTGGAATCAAAGAGGGTTATGAGAGGCTGGTGAAGGCATGGACAACCTATTCAGGAAAAGGATAATTGGTTATTTATTTATTTTTTTCTTTAATATTGTTTGAATGTTCAAAACCAGCCACTTTGTTTTCTAACTCTGAAATTCTGTCTTCAGCATAGAGAGGCTTTCAACTGGACATTGTATTTGATTTGTTGTATTTTCATTTGCAAATTTCTGTTTGGTTCTTTTTCAATATGTCAAAATAAATCAGAAGAGACAAACAAGGTTACTTCATTTTGGTAATGGAAATAATCCAACAGTAACATATAATGATATGCTTCAATTGTTATTGCACCTAATTATATATTATATATTACTATATATATAATTATATATTATAAATATATAATTATATATTACTCAAATACTCTGAGAGAATCCAACTATAAAACAATACTGGTTTCTTTCAATATACCTCTTTCACCAGTGAACATATTATTCAAACATAAACTCAGTAAAGATGCTTCAAACTTAAAGAATACAAATGAACTTAACAGACAAATGTGAACATGTCATCCAACCACAGTCAAAATTTCTTTTAAGCTGCTCATGTAACTTTCTCCAATGTAGATCATATTTTAGTCCACAAAGCAAATAACTCTTGGCAAGTACAAAAAATTGATATAATTTCTTACATCTTATCTGATTGTAATGCAATGAAATTAGAAAGTAAAACCAAAAATTACTAAATAGAGAAACTGTATAAACACATGGCAATTGAACTATACACTTTTTAATGATGAATATATGAGAGAAGAATCAGAAAAAAAATTAAAAACTTCTTAAAATCAAATGAGATTTGTGATAGAATATAATAGAATCTCTGGGACACTATAATGATTGTTCTATGACTATTAGTGCTTCAAAAAAAAAAATCAGAAAGATCTCAAACAACCTGATGATGCATCTCAAAGTCCATGAAAAAGCAAAACAAAACAAACAAAAAATTCACAAACTAATTTGAAAATCAATAAAAAGAAGGAAATAATTAAGCCTGCATCAAAAATCAATAAAATAAAAAATAAAAATATAACACAAAGTATCAATGAAATGAAGAGTTGGTTCTTTGAAAAAATAAACAAAATTGGCAAACCTTTAGATAAACTAACCAAATAACAAAGAGAGAAAACCAAAATTAATAAAATTTGAAATGAAAAAGGAGAAATCAAGACAGGCACCACAGAAATACAATAGATTATTAGGAACTATTATGAAAACTTTTACTACAATAAGTTGGAAAATCTAAAAGAAATAGATACATTTCTACGCAGACATAACCTGCAAAAATTGAATGAAGAGAACATAGAAAACCTAAAGAAACTAATAACTAGCAATGAGATAGAAGCAGAAATAAAAAGATCACATAGACTTTGATGTGAATTCTAGTAGACCTTTAAAAAAGAACTAATGCCAAAGTTTCTCAAATTATTCCATGAAATAGAAATGGATGAAAAATTTACAAATTCATTTTATAAAACTAGTATCACACTAATACTGAAACAAGATAAATACACATCAGGGAAAGAAAACTACAGACGGATATCCTTGATGAAGTTTGATGCAAAATCATATTAAGATATTAGCAAATCATATTCAACAACATATTAAGAAGATTGTACATCATGATCAAGTTGTTTTTACTTCAGGGATGCAAGTAGGGTTTATCATATACAAATCAATAAATGTAATTCACCATGTAGGTAGGATTAAAGACAATCACACAGGCATCAATAGATATAGAGAAAGTCTTTGACATAATTCAGCACACATTTATAATAAAAACAGATAAAATTAGAGAAAAAACTTACTTCAACATCATAAAGGTTACATACATCAAACCTAAAGCCAATAATGTAGTGAATGGGGAAAGAACTGAAAGCATTTCTTTAAAAATTTGGAATAAGACAAAGAAGATCACTCTCCCCACTCTTATTTAACACACTAATAGAAATTCTACCTAGAGCAATGAAGCAAGAGAAGGAAATAAAGGGATAAAAATAGAAAAGAAAGAAATCAAATGATTACTCTTTGCAGATGATATGATCCTATTTTTAAAAGATCCAAAAGCTCCACCAAAAGGCTGCTAGAGCTAATAAACAAATTCAGTAAAGTAGCAGGTTATAAAATCAACATACAAGAATCAATGTCTTTCTTATACCCCAGGAATGAATCTCCTGAGATCATGATAGCCTCAAAAAAAAAAAATTAAAAATAAAAATACATAGAAATAAATCTAACCAAGGAAATGAAAGACCCCTACAATGAAAACTATGGAATATTGAACAAAGAATTTGAAGAAGACACAAAAAGATTGAAAGATCTTACAAGCTCATGGATAGGCAGAATTAATATTGTTAAAATGGTTATGCTACCAAAAGTAATATACATATTTAATAAATCTCCATCAAAATACCAATGATATTCTTCACAGAACAAGGAAAAGAACACCCCTAAAGTTTATTCGAAAATAAAAATACAGAATAGTCAAAGCAATTCTAAGCCAAAAAAGAAATGCTAGAGGCATCATAATACCTGACTTAATTATACTCCAGCTCTATAGCAATGACAATTGAATGATACTGGCATAAAAACAGACTTATAGACCAATGATACAGAGTAGAAGACAGAGAGACAGACCCACAGAGATTCAGTTATCTGATTTTCTTGACAAAGGTGACAAAAGCACACTGGAGAAAAAAATGTACTTTTAATAAATGGTGTTGGGAAAATGGCTACCCATATGTAGAAGAATGAGACTAAACCATTCTCTCTCACCCTGCACAAAAATCAACCAGAAACTATGCAATTCCTAAAGTGCCAAAATAATGCCAAGTTAATAAATGGGATGGTATCAAATTAAAAAGCTTCTTCACAGCAAAGAAAACAAGAATGTACAGATATAACCTGAATAATGGGAGAAAATCTTTGTTAGCTGCTCTTCTGACAGAGTATTATTATCTAGAATTTATAAAGAACTCAAAAAGCTTAACACCGAGTAAAAACAAACAGCCAAACGAATTAGACACTTCTCAAAAGAAAAAATACAGATGGCCAACAAGCATATGAAAAAAAGAATGTTCAATTATCATTAGCAATTAGGGAAATGCAAATCAAGTTTACCAAGATTTCATCTCACTCCAGTAACAATGACAGTCAGCAAACACACAAACAATAATAAATGCTGAAAAGAATGTAGAGAAAATGGAATGCTTTTACACCGTTGGGGGGATTGTAAATTAGTACAACCACTATGGAAATCAGTATGGAGGTTCCTCAAAAGACTAGGCACAGGTCCACCATATGATCCACCTATACCACTCCTTGGTATTTATCCTAAAGTATTAAAGTCATCATGCTATAGCAATACATGCATACCATGTTTACAGCAGCGCAGTTCACAATAGCCGAACCATGGAACCAGCCTAGGTGTCCATTAATTGATAATGGATAAAGATAATGTGGTTTGTATACACAATTGCATTTTATTCAGTTAAAAAGAAGAATGAAATTATGTCACTTGCAGGAAAATGGATGAAACTTAGGAACATATTCCTATGTAATACAAACCAAACTCAGAAAAGTCAAAGGTTATATATTTTCTCTCATATGTGGAAATTAGAGAGGAAAAAGTAAAAGAAGGCAGGGTGGGATCTCACGAAAATCAAAAGGAGATCAGCAGCGTAGGGGAAAGGGACCAGGCAGAAGGAGGAAGGTTGGGAAAAGGGAAATAAATACTAGGGAATAATTCTGGCCAAATTATGTTTTTATATTTTGTGCAGATATGAATATGTAACAATGAATCTCAACAATAAGTACAATTATAATGCACCAATAAAAATACAAAAAAATAAAATAGATCGTTATTAAAAAATCATTATTAGTTTTATTTTCTGTGTACTTGCTTGTTTGATACTGGGGACTGAATCCAGGGGTACTCTACCACTAAGCCACATATCCAGCCCACTTCAGTTGTTTTCTGAGATAGGTCTCGCTAAGCTGCTTAGAGTCTTGCTAAGTTACTGAGACAGGCCTCAAACCTACTGTACCTCTACTTCAACCTCCTGAGTTGCTGGGATAATAGAAATGTACAACCACACTCAGCTTCCTTTCTTAATTTTCTGACTTGATAAATAAATACAGTAGAAACAAGCTTGTCTCTTTCCATTCCAAATTAGACCAAATGAGTTTTGACTGAACATTTCTGAGAGTTCATTATAATTATGACTCAGGGAAAATATTAAAACAGGTTATAATAACTCTTCCCTTTTTGGAGATTTTCTCTAGTAGACCTTATGAAGACTTGTTTTTAGATTGTAGTAAAATCCCATTCAACCATAAACAATTTGATCATGCCAACTCTGAGGCAATGCAGGTATGTGAATATTGATGTACTGATTTTTTGATACAGGTTAACGTATATGATGGTTTGGTCTGACTCTCTTTGTGTTGGAATTTTGCTTGAATCAAATTATGAACCATCTTAAAAAGCAGGCAGTCCTTCCTTTCATGACTTCAGAACAATCACATTTTCAGACTCTTTTATACAGCACATTAAAAACATCATCTTTTCCTGAATGTCCCTCCACTTACTTTTAACCTAGAATATAGTTGGTCCATTTTATCCTTTAGACTTACTTTACATTTTATTCCTCACCTAGGAAGATTTTTTTCTCTTATTTTCTTTTTCTTATTTATTTATTTTTTGTACTGCAAATCATTTACTAGATTATACAAGTCTTTAGCTGTACCTGATTTTTAGTTTCTAGTATCAGGAAACAGTTCTTACTCACTTAAAAAGGAAGATTTTTAAAAAGAGAAATGATTTTTAATAGATAAGAAAGGATATTCTGTAACAAATGCTGATATTGTCAAACTCTTCCAATAGTAGTCATTGACTATTAAAAAAAAGAACCTGAGAACCATAGAGAAATATGATTCTCTTAAGCTATTTTATGTGTGGAGTACTCTCACCATAGTAGAGAGTCTTAATAGAAAATAATACTTAATAGAGATAAACTAACAATGGACAACATCAGGAACTTACCTAGAAATGTATCTTGGGGCCCCTTAGTTTGATGAACTTCTCAGGCAAGTATTTGCCTTTTTTAACATTATCCAGTCTGATGCTACAATGTTTGGCTTAAGAATAAATGTGTAAATAAATTAAAGAATCTATTGATATTGTTTATGGAAGTTTTCAAGATTTTTACTTCTTAGACACAACCTTAGAGCAAATCTGAAGTTTAGACTGTGTCAGAAGACATATTGCTAGGGAGTTGTTTATTTGCAATATTACTGAAGTTGATACAAATATTTAGAATATTAGAAGTAGGCAAGGTTAAATATTAAGATCTAACATGATTTTCTCTAAATCAGAATATTCTGTAAAGAGCTGAGACTCTCCTCCTATTCCTTTTTAATCAAACTTCTACCTTTCTGGAGAGAAAGCAATGTTTGCACTTATCTGTTGGTGTGTTCAGTTAGGTAGATATATTGACAGGACGAAGGTGAAGGAAGAGTGCAGGTTGAGACACTACAGAAACTGTCTGATGATAGCAGAATGTGTTGGGTGGGGTTGAAAAGTGGGTAAGGTGGGCTTACTGAATTTTGTATTGTCACCAGAGCATACAGTATATTTAGAAGAGCTGTGGAAGATAAATTTAGAATATTACCTTATGGAAGTATTATAGAAAACTACAAATGAAGAAGGACTTGGGAAATAATTACAAAATTTGAGCTGGAGAGTAATTTAAAAGAATTTTATTTCATTAAAGAAAAAAAAAACTCAATTTGACAGTTTACTGCAGCATGAGTTTATGTAGAGTAAAACAGGAATCGAGAAGACCCTTTGGCAGAGAGTGGTGGTTGTTTAGCTGGGAGGGCAGAAGTAGTGATGGTTGTGGAAATGGAAATAAAGGGACAACAGATGCTATGGAATCTGGCAATTCTCAGTAGTAGGCAAAAGCAGAGAGAAGAATATCTGATGACTTTTAGATTTTTAAATCTGCTTTGCTGAGAATATAGTGGCTCTATTAAAAAAAGAATCAGAAAGAAGTATTATTTTTATAAGTAAATGTTTTGGTCTGATTTACTATCAATGGTGTTTCTTATAGTGATTAAATATCTGAAACTATGTGTCATCACACTAGTCTTTAAAGACAAAGATAATGGGAAGAATGATCGGGCTAACTCTTAGATCAACATTATCTCAGAAATGAAAATTCATCTGTGCTCAAGGGAAAGTTTGTTAAGGAAAAGAGTAAAGGAAAGACAAGAAGCTCTTTGGTAAATGTACTCTCTCAAGGAGCAAAACTTATCACTTTACCTGTGTTTGATAAAGGCATAGTCTTATAAAATGTGTCTGAATGTGGAGAAAAGTTTTGTGAGAGATTTCTTTTTTCCTTTTTTTAAAAATATTTTTAATTCTAATTTGTTATATATGACAGAAGAATGCATTACAATTCATATTACACATATAGAGCACAATTTTTCGTATCTCTGGTTTTATATAAAGTATATTCACCATTCATGTCTTCATACATGTGTTTAGGGTAATGATGTCCATCTCATTCCACCATCTTTTCTAACCCCATGCCTCCTCCCTTCTCCTCCCACCACTTTGCCAAACCCCACTATGAATCAGCTTCCTTATATCAGAGAAAACATTCAACATTTGTTTTTATTATTATTATTATTAATATTGGTTGCTAATGACAATACCATGATCTTGGCATATCATACATTTGATTCAAATGGGGTATGAATTCTCATTTTTCCACGTGTACAGGTTGTAGGATCACATTGGTTATATGGCCACATATATACATACAGCAATACTAGTGTCTATTGTATTCTGCTGCCCTTTCTATCTCGCCTCCCCTCCCCTCCCATCTCCTCTCTCTACCCAATCTACTGTGACACATTTCTCTCTCTCTTTTTTTTTCTTTTTTCTTCCCCCTCACATCATCATACATGTATTTTTGTATAATGATGAGGGTCTCCTTCCATCTTCTGTGCCAAAAAAAAAAATGTGGAATTTATACACAATGGAATATTACATAGCACTAAAAAATAACAAGATCATGGCATTTGCAGGGAAATGGATGACATTAAAGCAGATTATGTTAAGTGAAGTTAGCCAATCCCTAAAAAACAAATGCCGAATGTCTTCTCTGATATAAGGGGGTGACTCAAAATAGAGTAGGGAGGAAGAGCATGAGAAGATTACCACTAAAAAGGCAAGAGAGGTGGGAGGGACTGGGAGGAAGAAGGGGAATTGTGAGAGATTTCAAGGGAGGAAATGTCTTTAGCCATGGAAACTACACTTAATATTAAGTTTAATAATGGGATTGCTTTAGAGTGAGTAATAAAAAAATAATAATTTTTTTAATGAGAAAGAGAAATCAGATTATTTCCTTAGATTTGAAACAAATTTGAACCATAATAAAAACTAGCATTATCAATGCTGCAAATTAATCTCTATTTTTAAAAAACTTTAAAAAGTCTATTTGATGAGGTAGTAGTGGACTGCTCAGCAGTTAGAGCCGAATACATTATTAAACAATCATGTCATTTTATCTAGAGATAGTCCAGTGAGATTCAACTTCACAAAAAAATAAGGCCATTTGACACTTAGAGTCAATACTTCTAAGCCAGCTGCAAAGGTTTCTGATAATTTAACCAACACATTCCCTACATAGGTGTTATATTTAGATCCTCTTATTGACAAAAAAATAAAAAAGAAAGAAAGAAAGAAAAAGAAAAAGCAGTAATTCTACATTTTGGGGTTAGAAAATCATCTGCTTACCTTCTTGAAAATTCAGTTATAGTGTAAATATTATTCTTATGATTCAGACATTCTGTTTTATAGATCAGAGCAGTACCTGTAATTCTACATTTTTAATGCCCATCTCTGGAGATTCTGTACAGGTTATCTATAGAACGTACTGACTTAAGAACATCAAGGCAAACAAAGCTCAGCCTCCACCTTGGGTACCTAGTTCAAAAAGCAGCCCTGCAAACCAGTAAGTGCTACAGAATTTGATTCTATAGAAAACTGTCTATAGATGTCTGAGCACATGCTATGGGTAGAAATAGCCACAGTCTAGAGAGCAGGAGAGGGAAAAGGAGCATGTCACCAGTTATATTCAGTGTTATCACAGCAATGACTCCTGTTTTGTCTTTCATGCACGTAAAATGAGTAGCATGACCCAAAATGTGGAAATATGAATTAGTATAGAATAGTCATAACTGTTGCAGGCTTTAATTTGGAGGATGCCAACATAGATAGTTTAGATTCATCCTGTTTGCATGGGAAGCAACTGAGGTATTGGAGGCAGCCTACTGATGTTTTCAGACTTTATTTCAAAAAGCTCACTGGCAATTTGAGTGGTGGAAGATTCACTGTCAACTAAGAAAGTGGTGTGCATTAGTGTTAGGTAAAACAAAGAAGAAGCCACTGTAATTTGAAAATATTTGAATCCTACTCAATTTTGCTGAGTGCCAACGTAAGGTTTTAAGAGGCTTTGTGTCTACAAAAGATGAAATAAATAATCTGATTTCAGACTTATGGTTACAGATGCTTTTCAAGCTTATTTAAAAAGTCATATTCAAGAAATAAATTTTTCTCATTAAAAACTTACACGCAACCATAAACATTAAAATAGGTAACAGTGGAGTCACTCTCCTCCCAGTAAGTGTGCAAAGAAGATGAGGAAAAACTCCTTCCCTGTGACTTTCTCTTCTCATCTTCCGACACGGCCCTGTAGGAAACTCTAGGAAATCTTCAGGCTGTGATACACTTTGAGAACCATTGAACTGGAACATTTTCTAAGTATTTTAAGGTTTTATTAAATAGAATATGAATTAAGATGAACATAACACCATTGTTTTAAAAATGGAAACTTAAGTGTGTGTAGAGGGAACATACACTAAGAACACCTGTTTCCACCCATGTTCTTAATATATATATATATATATATATATATATATATATATATATATATATATATATCCTACCTAAGATGTAGGGTATAAAGTTGATAGAAGAGATAGGATATTGTTCGAATTTTCATGGAAAATTTAGAAATTGCAATTTTAGACTAACATTTTACATTTATAAATGACCTGGGTTGTAACTAAAATATTCTGTTTTTCCATGTCTTTATTATATTTAATAAATATAGATTCCACTCGCTCCGATCTCAGAAACAAATCACTGTGATTTTCTTTTAAGCCTTAGTCTTTTTCGCCTTTCTATGTAACACTTTACAATAATAGCCTAATCATTCTCAACTCCTTTGGTATTTATTGTAAGGACATTAATTCTGATGGGCTCATTTAGCATTAATGTGGATGTCATAAGTACTTCAGTAGGAATAGGATTTGTACTAGAATTTAGCATTAATTAGCCAGGTCATTACTTCAAAGTGTTACTCTTTCCTTTTAGAGCAGCTCCACTTCAGCACAGGCCTTCCTGCAAAGCACATCAAGGTTCTTTCTGTCAGAAGGGGCACTTCCAAGTACTTGAATCTATTGAGAGAAACTTGTGGAAGTGAACAGGATACAATAGACAAGGTGTGGTAATTACTAGACAACTGATTATAGAAAGCTGATGTTTTAATTGAGCTGCTGTGGTCCCTACAATAGCTTGAATTGAATAAGGGACTTGATTGCACTTTAAATTTCTCTGGAGCATAAAAAAGAAATAGCATTAAATAAAAGGTTCAAATAAGTCCTTCAATTTTTCTTGGAAAATGTAAAATTCTCACACATTTAAAACCATGGCAAAGGTTCCTTAATTAGGGACTATCTTGGCCTAGAAATCCTTGTATGTTCATGAAAAGTATTATTTCTTACTGAAAAAAGTGTTTTTGAACTTCTATAGCATTTGTTTGAAGAAATATAAATTTTATATGCTATTGTGATTTTATTGCATTTTTGTATTTTTCACTATCTAAGCACAGTTACTTTTATGTGTATCCATAGTGCCAAGATCAGCCTATTACTCATTAAAATAACCAGGAAGTTTAAGCATCTTAACTACATTACTGTGATCTCTACAACATCATATATCTTTATAAAAATCTTTAACTTGATAAAATGGAAAATTATTTTGGATTCATCTGAAGGAAAGGCGAATTCACTTTTTCCTCCAGTGACCTCCCTATAACTAATTCTCTGAGCATTATGGCATTACAAGAGTACCACTTTATTCTGCATTTCATTTAAAGCTAAGGACACTATTCCATTAGTTACTAAGAATGATATTTTGCTTCCTAACTTAAGTGTAGGAACTACAGTCTTAGTTATAAAGTAATTCCAGATATTGTCTTTGTAAAATCATCTGTGTTGGGCCTATTTACAATTTTGTATGAGTTATCAATGCCCTCAAATAAAGAAACTCATCATTTCTAATAGCTTGTATTTATTGTTTTTATGCAGCAAAAATGTCAAAACAATTATCTACATTAATTGAAGTTTATAAACTTCCTAGCAAATTTCCTAATGGGTAAATTAATATATTATTTGATCTTATTTAATACAAGATAAAATTCTGATTTTGAAACCCTTCACATTTAGATATATAGTTTGGTTACTATGGTGGAAAGAATATTGACTGCTGGAATTAGTAGATTTCTGTTCTGGACCTACTTGTAATTGCTTACATTTGAGATTCATCACATATCATGATTAAACTCTTTACCACTTCTGAGTAGCAGGGAATGGATCAAGATTGTAAAGCAACAGTTCTAAAACATTGTGACAAACATTTCATGTAACAATTTTATTTTCATATCCTAATATTTCAATGTCTTAGAAACTGGTTTTAACATATATTTCACCATATTTGGGATTTCAAATCTTTCTTAATATATATATATATATATATATATATATATATATATATATATATATATATATATATATAAATTTAAACATAAAACTGCTACAAATCAAAGTCTTTGGAGAGGGCCTTCTCTAACAACTTCTCTGCTTCTTTTTCACTATTGATCTGTTCAAGTTTGGGATTGGATATTTCTCATCGATTCTGTCTCTGAATCTTGTTTCAGGTCTCCTTACTAGGATATTTTCCACTTATATTCTTTTCTTAAGTAACATCAGCTACTCACAGGAAGATGATTACAGTTTCATGTTCAAGATCACAAAATATATTCTCAAATCCCAAACTTTACAACTTGGTTTATATACTGACATCTTCTTTACTTCTCTAGTTGAATGATTAATAGGCATTTCAAATTAACATGACCTCAATTCAGACCTCAACCTAACTAGTTCTATTCCAGTTTTTCCTATCTCATATCTATTCCTTTGCTCTCATTCATCTAGCTATCTTTCACTGTCATTCCATACTTTCAGTCCATCTTTAGAGGCTGAAAGGAGGCAGTTAATATTAAAACATCATCACTGAAGTTGACAATAACTGAAACATTCAGATAAAGCTTTTAAAAACATATCTTTAAAGCCTTTATATATCTGTGCAAGCTACAAAGATTGAACAGCAAACTTTCTGAACAGAGAGGGACTGTTTCAATGATGATTGGCTTTGAATTTTTCTTTCCCCCCACGCCCTGTCATCACTTGCTGATTCCCAGAATCAGGGGACTTGGGGACTTGGGCAGAGCAGAGGGCTACTAAGGTGTGTGTGTGTGTGTGTGTGTGTGTGTGTGTGTGTGTGTGTGTGTGTGTTGGGGTGGTAGGTTGGGGCAGCAAGGAGTGAATGGTAGAGGTGAAAACTGAAAACCAAAGAGGCTTTAGCAGTTCACAAAATTGGTAGGACAAGAGTGGAGAGTGGAAAGGGGCTCCACCAGCACATGGTTCATAGAAAACACACTAAAATGTAAGAACCCAGGGGCTATATGGTCAGGCTGAAAATACAAAAAAGTCAGAAAAATGTGTCCCAAAGAACCAGATAACTACAATATAGATGTGACTTTCTAAACAAAACAGGTAACTAGTTAGAGTCCTAGAGGGTGTGGCAAATTTTAAGTAGAGATCTGAAATCACTTCTTACTAGGGTATTAGGATCTGAAACCATTTTTCATTATAGTATCTAAGTCTAAATGTCCAAGCTTGAGTGTATTCTGCAAGACAGAGAAACGAAGAGTGATGCCATTAACACAGGCTGGAGTGACCCCAAACTGGCCTAAATCATAGAGCTCCTCTTTTTGTCAATCAGTCTGCAGATATCCAAGTTTCATGAGGAAGAAAGATAAAGAGCTGGGCTTAAAGTTTGTGAAAGGTGTAACTGAAGATCCTATAGTCATTTGGGAATAAGAAGACAAAGACTCAAAGGCCCCCAGTTAAAAGTCTTAAAGGGTCAAATTTATTAAAAAAAAACTAATAATAAAGAAAAGAAAATTTGAGATTGACTTGTTTTATCTAATCTGCAGCCAAGTCCAACCACTTCAATCCTGATTACATACTGAGAAGATTCTGTACCCTACATACACTGATTAAAACAAACAAACAAACAAACAAAAAAAAAACCCCAAACAAACAAACAACAAAAAAAACCCCACCTAATTCTAGTGAGACTTTGACCTGATAAGAGTTATGTGAGATTTGGGGCTTTGAGTGAATATTATAATATATGGAGACAAAGGTAGTTGGAATTGGGTAAATATATTTTATATATAAAAAGGACATGATTCTTTAAAGGCTACAGGTAGACTATGGTAGGCAGAATTATGGTCCCCAAAGGTGCCTGCCTCCTAACCCTAAATACTTAATATGTTATCATAAATGGAAAAAGAGACTATATAAGTATGATTAAATTAGGGATTTTTTTATCTTTAGCTAATATTTTTATTAATATTAAATATGTGTATAGTTTATTGTCAGACTAATATCACAAATAATATATAAATTTCTTTTTTATTTTGTACTTAACATCATACTGTCAGTATTTTGCCTAGTCATTACATTTTAATGGTTATGAAACATGTCATATGAAAAAAATGGTATTCATCACTACTAACTCAGAAGCTTTATTAAAAAAGTACATATATTACATGTAATCCAGAAGAATCTGATGGAATAGGCTTAGGTCTGAGCATCTGTATTTGTAAGTTCTGAGGCTGAACTCAAGCTTCTAGGAAGTGATGTGAACAGAAAATTATTTAATTCTCCCTTTTTTTAAAAAAACATGCACATTGTCTTCTATGTTGTGAGACAAAATATGTACCATTAGATTTATCGCAAGTTACTTTGCCAACATCTTTTCTTCTTCTTTTCTTAATGCTTGCACAAGTATATTACATAGAGAGGGCTATTGGATTTATACAAACACAGGAAATAACAGATCCTGGAAAGAGAGATTGAGAACTACAAAGGGAATACAGCCTGATTAGCTAATAACACATATTATATTACAAAGCTTAAGAAGAAAAATGGAAAATCAGGAAATATATTAAAATAAACATGGAGCTAGAATAAATTATAAATTTGACTTCTCAAATTAGAATGCAACAAATAGAATTTTTAACAATTAAATTGAGTAACTAAACAATCATACTGAAAAAACCTAACATAGCCTATCAGTACGATTTCAAATAGTTTGAAATATAATTGTTAAATATGAAATTACATAGGCACTAGAGAAAATGGTGAGCTTTCTTATAAGTTTGGGGTAAAAAAGACCTATCTTAAGCTAATTTGAAATATATGTTGTTAAAATTGTAAAATTTAATTCCAATGATAAAAACAATATTATTTTTTTAACTTTAAAATTTTTATTTATGTTAAGTCTACTTTCTAAAACAGTATTCATTATTTTTCTTTTTTTCTTTTTAATTTTTTTGAAAATTTTAATTTGTTATATATGACAACATGAGGCATTACAATTCATATTACACTTACAGAGCAAAATTTTTCATATCTCTGATTGTACACAAAGTAGAGTTACATACTTTGTGTCTTCATACATGTACTTAGGGTAATGATGATCATCACATTTCACCATCTTTTCTATCCTTATGCCCGCTCCCTTTCCCTTCCTCCCATTTGCCCTATCTAGAGTTCATTTAATCCTCCCCCCATCCCTGCAGCATATTTTGAATCAGCATCCTTAAATCAGAGAAATCATTTGGCATTTGTTTTTTTGGATTTTTCTTTATTTGTAGATGGATACAATACCTTGATTTTGTTTATTTATTTTTATGTGGTGGTGAGGATCAAACCCAGTGCCCCATACATGTGAGGCAAGTGCTCCACCACTGAGCCACAACCCCAACCCTTAGTTTTTGTTTGTTTGTTTGTTTTTGATTTTATGATAGGAAGTTAAGGGCCAAATAGATTCACTGTAGTCACAGGAGTTCTTTTAATAGGGAAGCAAAACTCTCAGCATTTGGGAGATATCTGAAGATGCTATGCTGCTAACTTCAAAGATGGAGGATGTGGCCATAAGCCAAGTGATGCAGGTGGCCTCCAAAAATCAGATAAGGTAAAGGAATAGCTCTCCAGGAGCTTCTAGAAGGACCACAGCCCTGCTAATGTATTGATCTTAGCCCAGACAAACCCATTGCAGACTTCCAACCTCCAGTGCTATGAAAAAAATAAATTTATGTTTTTAATTTTTTTATTGTAGTTTACAAAAATGTATTAATTAATTGAGTTCTCCAGGGAGTCAGAATGAATAGAATTTACATACACACCTGACTTATAATAACTCAACTTATGATTTTTCCGCTTTACAGTAGTGCAAAATTGTACACATGTAACCATTTAATATATTATATGACACATTTAATTCTTTATTATAAAGTGGGGCTTTGAGGTAGATGATTTTGCTCAATTCTAGGTTAATATAAGTATTCTGAGCATATCTCAGTAGGTTAGGCTAAATTATGATATTTTCTCAAATAGGTGTATTAATAGAATTTTATTTACTATAATTCCAATTTACAATGTGTTTATTGGGATATAACCCCATTATAAGTAGAAGAATGTGTATTTATAAGAAATAGATATAAACATGTGTATATGAGAGGGGATTGATATGGAAAATTTGTTCATGTGCCAAGATAAACTGCCTGAAGACTGGCCAACTCAACACAAGTCCGAAAGCCTCAAAAACAGTAGAGCAGATAATGTAACTCTTCAGCCTAAGGCCAAAGGACAGAACCAATGCCTGGGTTGAAGATGACTGGCATAAGTCTGAGACTCCAAAGTCTAGAGAATTGGAGTTCTCAGATTCAAGGGCAGGAGAAGAATGGTGTCCTCGTTGTAGGGGACAGGAGATAGGGAGAATTCATTGTTCATCTGCTGTGTTTCATTCAGGCCCCTCGCTAATTGAAGGATGCCTATCTACATTGATGATGGAACTTCCTCACTCAACCCACTGACTAACATGCTAATTCTCCTCCAGAAAAACCCTCATGAGAACACTCAGATATTATGTTTTACTAGCTTGCTAGGTGTCCCTTAAACACAATCTAAAATTAACCATCACAATACATCACGTGAAATTTCCCCTCAACAAACTTTTAAGTGTAAAGTATTGCTAAGTGTAATGATTTGTACAGCAAATCTCTAGGACTTTCTCATCTTATGTAAAGAAATTTTGTACTCACCAAAAAAGCACCACTCAACTTTCTTGTCCCTCAAGCCTCTATCAAGTACCATTCTATTTTCTGTTTCTATGAGTTTGACCAATGTAGATACCTCATGTAAGTGGAGTCTTTTGGACACTGGCTTATTTCACTTAATGTAATGAATGACCTTTGGTTGATCCATGTTGTCACATAGATAGTAATATTTCTTTTTTGATGATTGAAAATGTTATAGTGTATGTGCACACCACATTTTTTTCCCATCTATTTATCTTCCTCATCACTGAATGGACATTTATCAAGTTTTGTTTCTGTGGGCTTTGTGCATGTGAGGAAAGCAGTCTACCACTGAACTGTATCTCCAGCCATCCCAATGCACATTTATGTTGCTTCCATATTTATCACCATCTATTTGATCTGGAGGCCTTTCTTATCTGAGCAGATTTAAAGTCTACTTGCACTTACAGTATCTCTTTACGCAGGACTTAAATAGCTCCTTTTCAGGGTAGCCCCCAACACATATTTTTGCAATTGTGGAAAATATTGCAGTGTATGCAGAACTGCAAATACATTTTTAAGAAATTGACTTCAATTTTTTGACAAATACTCAAAACTAGCATTGTTGGTAAATATGGCAGGTAAAATTTAGATTTTTGTTGGAACATCCATTCTATTTTCCACAAGATTACAGTACCACTGATTTCTACCAACAATGTGTAAATTGTCAACCTTAATTTCTATTCCTATTTGTTTATAATAGCTATCATAACAGATATAAGATATCTTATTGTGGTTTTATTTACATTTTTCTGTAATTTAGTTATATAAATCACCTTTTAATATACCTGCTGGACATTCACCCTTCCAGAGAGCGCTCCCCTAGTGACCCACCTTCTCTGCCATGCCCCATCTACCTCAGGTTACCACTTCATCCATTCTAACTAGGATGGATTGATTAGGTTACAGATATCAGAAATCATTCATTTCACCTTGAATATTCCTACAGAAACACAGAAGATTTTAGGTGACACCTCATATCAAAACCATAACATTCCACCCCTAACCCTCAAAAGCTTATGTGCGTCTCACAATGCAAAGTGCAGTTAGTCCATCTCCAAGAGTCTCATAGTCTTAATAGTTTCAGCATGGCCTCAAAATCCAAGTTCAAAGTCTCCTCTGAGACTCAAGGCCAATACTCAGCATAAGCCTCTATAAAAATCAAAGGCAAATTACAAGTATACAGTATACAATGTCATTGAGTAAACATTTCCATTCTAAAAGGGAGAAATAGGGACTTGGGAAGAAAAGGGAGGCTGAAGAAAGACTGGCACCAAGGTGAACAAACAGTTCCTGTAACTCTGCATATAGAATTTAGGGCACATGAGGGGAATGTTCTCTCCAGACAACCTGGGCAGCCCTGCCCCTTTGACCTTGCTGGTTGCAGTACACATGGACTTTCTTTTAGCTTACCTGTCTCTGCAGCCAGAAACTTTACTTGGAGGACAGTCTAGATTACTATCACCTTTTAATTCCTCGGGTCTCTATCATAGCTTTGGCTTCACCTTCACATCTTCATGCATTACCCAATCAAGGGTTGTCTGCAGGGATTCCAACCAAGCTAGATTTATCCGCCTTCCCAGACTTTCCTTTTAAATATTTGTTGAAGCCTCCATGACCCCTTAACTTTACCTTCCTGAATTCTTTCAGAACCAGCACTATGTGGATGATGCCAAGATTCTGCTGCCAGTTCACACAATGCCTAAGCCTCCTGGGACCATGACTGCAGTGGCCTCCGAATGTGTGGGTGACTGAGGGTGCCCATATGATCTCCTCAGAAAGCAATTTTATGTATTCTTGAGTGGTAATGGGTGTGATCTTCACAATTCCTGAGATGTCCAGGAAGCATCTTTCCTATTGTGTCTGTGCAAAGTTCTCAGCATTTCTTTAGAGTGTGTAATTTCTTCAACAATTATAACTTCCTTGAACACATCCTTACATACACTTTTCTGGACAAATTGCCAGTTTTTGAAATTCTTTATCTCTGTTTTCTGTTCCCATTTCTCATAGAAAAGCTGTGTAAAAGTTGCGAGCAATATCCATTCCAATAACTGAATGCTATACTGCTTTGAAATTTCTCTGCCAGAATAGCCATCAACTTTAAGTTCAGCCTGACACAAAGTCTCAAGACATGGGCAAAATGTACACAAGTTGTTTACAGAATATAACATGAGTGTCCCCTTGATCAATTCCTGATAGAGTCCACTTTTCCCTCTGAAACCTCATTAGCATAGTCTTTACTCTCTTCATTCTGGTCTTCCGAGTTCCCACCAGAATCACTCATTAAAGTCTGTTTACAACATATAAAGCTTCTCCAGCTTTAATTTTTAAATTTTCCAAATTCTTCTTTCAAACCAGTTGAGTCAAAACTATTTTTTGTACCATACACAAAAATCAATCCCAATTATACTACGAGTATAAATGTAAAAGTTGGAACAACTAAAGGCACGGAAAGAAATATTGTGAATCACCTTTGTAATCTAGTTATAGTAAAAACATTTATTAAATAAGTATTGAAATTTCTATGAATTGACAGATAAAAGACAATCAACACAATTTTAAAAATGTACAAAATATTTAAATAGATATTTCACAAATGATGGTATGAGAAAGGCCAATAAATATATCAAACATTACCCTATATTAGCAGTCTTTAGGGAAATGCAAATTAAAAGCAGGTTGTGATATTACACTACTACAAGAATGGTTAGGATGAAAAATACCAAATATAGGTAACAATTCAGAAACTGATGCAGTGTGAGTGGAGTGTGAAATATTACTGCCACTTTAGAATATTACTTGGCAGTGTCTGTAAACTGAACACATATCTATCCTACAAATCAACAATTCTGCTTCATGGCACGTGCCCCATAAAATTGCATTCAAATGTTCTACAGAAAATGACTATTGGAATCTTCATGACAGCACTATTCTTAGTTAATGCTTTCTTTCCTAAACCTAGAGGTAGCATCTCCTAGATAAGGCTGTCTCCTTACTATTGTACTCAGAAATGTATAAAAATTGTAGAAGACTAGTAGCCAAACCTGATGGATGTAACATGGAAAAAAAAAAAACATATATTCTTGCTATAAGTCATTGTTATTTGGAGTTGTTACCATGACCTATTCTGATAAATATATTATTAGTAATAATATTATACATAATATCATTGTTTCTTACTGTTATAATCATTACATGTTAAAAGTTTTTGAAAGTGTAAATTGCCTAAAAACCAAATCATAGTGTTGCAATCATGACAGAGTAGTAAATGATTATTTCACTAATGAAAAAAACTGATTAGTCTGCTAGAACAAGGGACAATTAGCATCTTGTCAAGAAATTATGATCTTTGATTTATATGTAACCTTAGTTAAATTGAGGACTTTTAAAAAATTGTTTTGCTAAGTTTATAATAAAAATCAAATTCAATGTAATCTTAATTAATTATATAATCCTAATTAATTATATAGTATAAATATTATCAGATAAGATGATAATAATTGTAATTAAACAAGCCCATTATTTTTCCTATACCCCAGCTACCAAAGACTCATGATAAAGAAATGTTAACAATTTTATAATTTTATAGTTATAATTAAAATTGTTTTAGTAATAACTGAAGATGTAAATATTAAATTCTATAAGAGAGAAGCCCATTATAAGATATGCACTATTACAATAAATGAGATGGATTCAAATTAAAAAACTTCTTCTCAGCAAAAGAAATAATCAGTGAGTTGAATAGAGGGCCTACAGAATGGGAGCAAATTTTTACCACACACACATTAGATAGAGCACTAATCTATAGGATATATAAAGAACTCAAAAATTTTAACACCAAAAATCAAATAACCCAATCAATAAATGGATCAAGGAACTACACAGACATTTCTCAGAAGATGATATACAATCAATCAACATACATATAAAAAAACTCAACATCTCTAGCAATCAGAGGAATGGAAATCAAAATCTAAGATTTCATCTCACTCCAGTCAGAATGGAAGCTATTAAGAATACAAACAACAATAAGTGTTGGTGAGGATGGGGGAATAAAACCACACTCATACATTACTGGTGGGACTTCAAATTGGTGCAACCAATCTGAAAAGCAGTATGGAGATTCCTTGGAAAACTGGGAATGGAAACACCTTTGACCCACTGTCCCACTTCTTTATTTATACCAAAAGGACTTAAAAATAGCATACTATAGTGATGCAGCCATATCAATGTTTATAGCAGCACAATTCATAATAGCTTAATTGTGGAACCAACTTTGATGCCCTTCAGTAGATTAATAGTTAAAGAAACTGTGGTATACATACACAGTAGACTGTTACTCAGCATTAAAAGAGAATAAAATCATGGCATTTGAAGGTAAATGGATGGAGTTGGAGAATATTATGCTAATTGAAGTAAGCCAATCCTCAAACAACAAATGTGTTCTCTCATAGGAGGATGCTGATCCATAATGAGGATGGGGTGGAGGGGAGCATGGGAGGAAACTTTAGATAGGGCAAAGGGAAGGAGGGGGAGGGAGGAAAAGGGAGAGAGGAGGGGCGTAGGAGAAATGGTAGAATGAGATGGACATCATTACCCTAAGTAAATGTATGAAAACACGAATGGGGTGACTCTACTTTCTGTACAACCAGACATGAAAAATTGTGTTCTATATGTGTATGATGAATTGAAATACATTCTGCTGTCCTATATAACAAATTAGAATAAATAAGTAAATTTTAAAAAAATAAATAAATTTTATCATTTTTTTAGCTTTATTATTTTATAAAGTTATAGTGTAGAACTTTCCACACGTGTCCTGCAGTATCTTTAGATAGTAAAAATGAGCTTTTGTTATATTGTTTTTAGTGTCCTGAAATTAGGAAACATGAAAATCACAAATTAAGAATTTTCAAATCCACAAAATTATGTATTTGAATATTATATAATAAAACTAGAAACAACATACTTATTTAAAAAGTCAATTACTTAAAATTTCTTAAAAATGCTTTCAAATAATGGTTGATTTAACCAAAAAATCAAAGTTTCAAATATAAAATAGTGGAACAACAATAATTATTAAAAACTCACTTATTTTAAAATTTATTCTAATATATATTGTCTGGGTGGACAAAGCCAGAAATTATTAGACTAAAACTTGCCACATTATGCATACCAGTTTCTATGTAATTTTACCTGGACTCATCTTTTCATTTTTTGGATTTCTGCCCTCTTTTTTAACTTTTGGAACTGTTTAAAAAACCTGAATGTTGACGGAATTAGGCAATTAAAATAGTACAATGTTATTTTTGCGTAAGAGTTTGCTGGATTACCATTCATGATTTCCTCTTCAGAATTTTTGTGAACTTGAAGAAGTATTAAGGAATTTCGTCTGTTGAGGAAATGGATAATGCTGGTTTAACAACACACACCATGTAATTTTCATATCAAATGACACATGTTTATATACATTGAATATCTTACTGTATAATAGAATGAAAAACGTTTTCTAAAACTATCTGAAGTCTATAATTCCTCTTCCCTTTAATAGGTAAAACTAACCTGTTTCATAATCAACACTAATGGGAAAATAGCAAAAGAGAAAATGGAAAAACACTATGCAGAATTATGGCTTAAGGAGAACTCCATTATGCTGCTCCCTGAAATGCCTTTTCCCAGTGCCTCTTGATTTGGATCAATGAGAGGTGTGTTGCCTTAATTGAAAGCTGCTGTTGGTCCACTTTTGGTGCTTCTCTTTCAATCGTAAGTCATGGAGACAATGGTAGCATATTCCTTAGTGATCAACAATAGCAGGAAGTGTGCATCATGATGAGAATATGAGCCACATTTGCAGTTTCTTTAAGCCAGTTTTTTTTTTCAGGAATGGAAATAGTTATTCTGTTTATATATGTGACATCCTCATTATTATTTTTAAATCAGTGTTTATGAACTAGAGTTTAAAAATTAAAATCATGTATCTCATAAAAGTAGCACTAATTAAATCTAATTAACTGCAATAACAAGGGTTAGTGTATTTGGATTTGTAAAAATTTAGCAGAGTGTTTGTGCAGTTATACAAATTCTTATGGGACAAATGGTGGAACTTTTGGAGATTAATAATCATTGTCTACTCCTGTAACTAAAGTCATGTAAAAATGACACCCAGAAAGCAATTTCTGATCTCCACCAAGAAACATATGCTAAGTGTTTGGGCAGCACCTATCTGCCCATCTGTCTCTGCAAAATGGCATCTTTAGGAGCCTTGGCTTACTCCAGAAAGCCCACTGTTAATCTGATGAATGTTTAGTTAAGAATGTTTGTAGGGCTGCTGACCTAAAATTCATTTATCAAAACAACTCCCTGAAGAATTGTCAAAAATATTTTAATATATTTAATTGTTAAATACCTGGATATTTACAATTCAGAATCAAAAAAAGCTAACATTTTATATTTTTTTGCCTCAGAGTAAATAGTAAATTTTAAAAAAGGCAAGCAAGTGTGAAGTCTTTTAAAAATAACCTCCCTTTTTCTATTTCCATCCAACATTCTCCATAGATATAACTCTATTGTGATCTCGCTTTGTATAGGTCTTTTCTATGTTTTTATTTTACTGTCTATGGATCATATATAAATTAAACAGTTTCTTAGCTTTTTCAAAAATGTGTCATACTAGATTATCTAGGAGAGATCGGTTGGAACATCTCTTGTTTAATGGTGTGAATCTTTGTGACATACATGGGAGACCCACAAAGTTCTTGGCAGTTCTATTTCAGCCGAAATACTGCCAGCATGGAATGAAAGGGACAGAGTACATACGAAATAGGTGACAGGTATTGAATTCCCAAAATTCCAGCAGCAAGAAATAGGCTGATAAAATTACCAAACACCAAAGACCTGATAACTTCTATGAAAAAAGAAAAAAATTCTGAGGACAGAGATGCATGTTGTGGAGCATTACTTAGGTCTTGAATCTCAGTAGAATTTGTGAGACTTGATTCAACTTGTTTGAGAATATGGGGCACATATTTATTTCGATTTTCTCTCTTTTTCTTTTTCTTTTTACTGAGGTGTATTTAAATTTTATCATATGTCTATTCTGCCATTTTGTCTTCTATCTGTCCTACCAATGGATCCATTTCAGAGTTGGATCCATTGGTAGGACAGGAAATGGAAAGGAAATATGCCAGAGGATGAATTATACGAGAACTCATCCATGCGTAATTTATATGACTAACATGGGATGTTGAACTTTGGGTTGAAATTTTATTGAGATTTTAATTTGATGACAAAATGGACTGAAACTTGGAATGCCTTGGGATAGGATAATTGTATTTAGGATGGGCATCCATTTTTGTGACTCAAAGCTTAGACTAGGGTGGACAGAATAATGACCCCCAATGTCTAGGCACTGTTCTTTGGAACCACTGGATATGCTACCATATAGAGCAGTGATGATTTTGCAATTGTGACTAAGATTAAGTGCTTTGAGACAGGTAGATTATTTTAGATCATTCAAGTAGGTATAATCTAATTATGTGAGTCTTTAAACTTGTAGGATGTCCTGGCTCCAATCAAAATGATTCAGTGACAGAAGGCAGAGAGTGAGTAATGTGAGGAGAATTTGGCACTTTATTGCTAGTTCTGAAATATGGAAGCTATGTGCAAAGACCAGAGAAATGTCCCTAGGCCCTAAGGGCAGCTTCCAGGCTGACAGGCATCAGGGAAATGGACACTTCAGTCCTAAAAACACTTGAAACTGAATTTTTCCATTGGCTGAATAACAATGAAAAGATTCTCTCCTAAAGCCTACAGAAAATAATATACTTTTAAGACCACTTTAATCTTAGCCCAATGAGACCTATGTCAGATTCTTTTATTAAAGAACTCTAGTATACAGCTGGAGCTATAGAGTGGTAGAGTGCCTCACATGTGCAAGGTCCTGGGTTCAATATCCAGCACCACCAAAAAATTTAAAAAAACACTCTAACATAATAAATTTATCTTGCATGAATACTTTGTGGCAATTTTTATGGTAATATAATAGGTAAAATAAAGTATGGCTAACTCAACATTATATTTTTATACCTATCTAGGTATATAATCACAGATAAAATCTATTCATTTAAATTGCTATATTATATTTTAACATTAGAATTCATCATTATTATCCATTTTTGTCCCGATGGATATTTATGCTGTTTCTAGTTTCTCTCTATAATAAACAATGCAGAAATAAATACCTTTCTTTATGTGTGCTAGTGTTATATTCATGTAGAGAAATGTATATTTTGAGTTATTATTATGCACATTTTAAACTTTGGTAAGTATTCTCAGTGCATTCTAGAGTGGTTATAAAAATTTTTAATGTACAGTAATTACTAAATTATTTGGTCCCCAGAATTCTTTCTCTGTTTTTTTCATTGGATTAATTTAATTTTGATTTTTTTTATTCTTTTCTATATAAAGTTAAAAATTTTGAATGTTATTTTTATTCATTTAGTGTTTTCCTTTAATTATGACATACATGCTTAAATTTTTAAGAAATCTCTTTACTCTATTTTTTTTTTTTTTTGGAATAATACAAAGAGCTTATTTACTTTAAATCTTTCCCCATCCCATTTCCCTGTAATTTAAGTTTCATTATTTCTAACATTCTACTGGTCATTATTATAAAATTCTGTTACTTTTTATTTAAAAACACACATATTTTAAGAATTTCTTTGTTAATTATTATTTCTACTTTAAACTGCTTTTTTTTAACTCAATTAACTTCTTCCTCAAGTATAACCTTGAGTAATTCTCTAGGGATGGTCTGTGAATAGTTCTTTTGAAACTGTCTTCTCTTTTATCTCAGTGCTTTAAAGTTATCAACTATCTCATGCCATTTATTTTTCCTAATGAGGAGTCTACCTAAAATTCTAATCATTTGTTTTCTTTAAGAGAAAATTCATGTTTTGTTTGATTTTTTAAAGTTTTTGCTGTCCCTTACATTTACCATTGTGTATTAGGAAGTGTAATTTTTTTTGACATTTTTAATTCTGGTCATGTCTTGATGGGCGTCTTTAGTTTTCAAATTCATGTCTTTCTCTAATTCTGAAAAGAAAAGAGTCCTCCAACTTCATCACTCCAAATTTTCTTTACCAATACATTTTCTCTACTTTCTCCTCATAACTGCCTATTAATATTTAGGACCTTCCTCTCATACATACCACTTTCAAATTACTGTTTATATTCTGCATATCTTTATTTCTTCTCATTTCTTTCTAGGTCATTGTCTCAGGTTTATATTTAAAATTTCCAATTCTCTTTTTAGTTGCTCTATTTATTTTTATCATTTCATTGTACATTTTTGACTTCTAAGTGTAATTTTCTTATTTTAAACAATACTCTATTTTTTATTTATAGAATATTTTAATAAATGCCCCTGGTTTTTTGTCATGCTTATCTTTTACTTTCCTTTCCATTACATTCCATTTTCTCTTTGGTAATTTTAAACATGCTTCTCTGAAAGTCTCTTTACCAAGCTGAGTTTTGTGTTGTAGTGGTGGTAGTGGTTTATAAAATGTTGGTATAAGTTTATTTGCAGTGGCATTTGCTTCTCATCAAGTCTTTTGCTATGTAATTGTCCCTCTGAGGTAGATACCATGCCCTGGGCCTCATGTCTTTCATTAGTTCCAACTAGTTTTTGACTTTTGACTTTCTGTGTCATATTTATGGGATAGTATGTATCCTATACATGTGTGTAAAAGTGGATTGAAATTCCTTTAATTTTTCTCACTAGTCTTTAAATGAACAATTTTCTCACTACCTCCCCAAGCTTGTGCTAGAACTTGTAGCCTGAACTCATTCTAGATGCAATCTTGAAGCCCCAGACCCACCCAGCAAGTTTATCACTATGATGCCTCAGATTCATTCTCTGTCTATCCTTTGAATTTCGATTATTCCTTTTATTTCTGGCACTTTGCATTTTTCTTTCTTTGATTTAAATTTAGCTATGCATTAATCTATTATTCTAATTTGTTGGGGTTGGAGTCAACACTTTTTTAGTCAGATTGGCTAAGTACGATCCTGACTTTTAAGAACTGTCTTTTGCTGTATATTAGTGATAAAATATAGTCAGCTACCAATTGTGAGCTGGTTTTGAATAATATAATTTTCACATATTTCTCCTGTAGAAAATGTTGAAAGAGAGGAGTCAATTTTTTAAAATAGCATGCTAGGTGTTCACTACTTTCTAATGGTTTACTGAGGAGGGAAGCTGATTGTGGATTTTATCACCTTAAATTACTGATGCTCATCTACGTAGTCATATTGAATGGCAGCCAAATGGAAATGTTGGTATCTTTGCTGGCATTCCTCAAAGGCTATAGAGTATTTTGTCTTGGAATATATTCAAGTATTCCCCTATAGAATATCTCATGTGAATGATCAAAGGCAAAATGAAGCCTAGTTTCAAAAACAAACACGAAATGACTGTAAAATTTGTGACAAAAGAGAGGGTTGAACAAGTAATAGCTTTATATTAAATTGTTATTTAATTCATGTTTACTAGTATGTTCCAGGGTTAAAATAAATACAAAATTATGTTTATCAGATGTTACCTCCTACTCATGTTGCAAGATTGCCAATCATTGTTCCCTAACTAGTATGCATATTTCTTAGGAAATGACTTACAAGTACCACTGAGCTGTTCTCCTCGATGGCCACATGGTTCCTAATATTTTTATCTGCTCAGTTTGGGATTTGCTGTGACAATACCTCCTAGTGCTGCTGGACCTGAAATCATTAAGGACACCAAGGCTTTCTGAAGGCACAAGAATAAGCTGAACCAGAATATCCCTCTTGCTTTCTGCTATTCCAGATGTAAGTAAGTGCAACTTCAAGTTAAGTCTGTTAAATCTATTCTGAGCTTTAACATACTCCAACAGTACCCTTGAATGGGAAACATGCTTTTTAACAGCTTACAGCAGCAGCAGGAATAATTTAGCTGACATTTGTTAAGGACTTAATATGTGCCAAGCATATGAGTATGTTACCTGTAGTATTGCATCCAAACATGTAGGTGCTATTCGTGCTCTGTTGTTTCATATGAGGAAAAATAAATAAGAACATTTTGAAAAACTTTCAAAATGTCTGTCAATCAACAAGTAACAAATCTTAGACTGAAAATAAAATATACCTGAAAGAAGAGTTCAAGCTTTTAAACAATATACTATTAAAAAAAAAAAAAAACACTGCCTTGAATTCTCAACGACTTGCTGAACTTCAAATAACTTTTGTGAATTATCATTTGCACTGTATTTCAGGCTCTTTTTCCAATACTGAACCTAATAGTGAAGAGTTGGTGCTATATTTAGAATCAATCTTCCTTACCTCCACTTACCTTTAATCCTTGAACTAAAATTTCTGTCCTTGATAAGTATTCCCAAGAATAAATCATTTAACTTATAAATTAGTGAAAATGAATTCTCAGTGCACTGAACATCAAAACGAGATGCCCATATTAGGATCAATCTTGGAATTTTAGAGAAAAAAAAATAACATGAAATTCTGCTTTGGAGCATAATGCTTGAAAAAAAATCAAACAAAATGAAACAAAATCCCAGACATTGGTCATGGGTATAAAGAAATCACTGAAATTCATAGTAAATATATTAAAGGTATTTCATTCACTTTCTTTTTCTTTGAACAAATACAACTTTTCCTAATTAATATAATTATATTTACCACTTTGTATAAAAATTAAAACTATAATGTCTTCAGCATGTTTTTTATTAAGTTGGACTGAAGAAGAAGAAATTGGGAGCAGCTAACTTATTTTGTATGGTTTGATACAGTCATAGTAAGTAATTAACTAATAATCATTTGAAGAAATGCTGCTGATTTTAAGTGGATTTTATTATTGATGCTCTTTTTTCCCTTTATTGCTATATATAATACCTAATATCTTCAAAGAATGTTTACAATTTCAAAGTAACCTCAGTAATACTAAGTCAAAAGTATTATTTCTCAAATGTAATTAAAAACAAATAGCAGTTGGAGTTTTTTTTTTCTTACTGCTCTATAATATAGCAATGAAAAATCCCTGGAGGAAGTTATAAATGTTTCCAACAAACAAAATGAAGAGAAACATTAGTCAGTTTCAAGCCTCATTTACTCAATGATGGGTGGTAACAATGTCATAAATCATGGACTACCTTTTAAGTCATATGATCTTTTGTGCCATGAGCCTTTCAATAATCTTTTTCTTTTACCAACATGAAAATATTTGAAAATAAGTATTTTATGAGCCTAAGAACATAGAATATGAACAATATATTCAGTTTATGAAGAATTCTAATAAACAATCTAAGACAGTTGGATATCTACAGTTCATAAATGTCATTTATTAACAATATTTGATAAAACTATCTTTACAAAGAAAAATCTATATGACACAAATGCATGTTTAGTTAAGTATGATAAAATACATTGCTACAGTGCTCCAGGAGATAATTTTAGTGTTTCCAAAATGAAATACACCTTCATTTTGATGAAGCAATATGCCACTATTGCTTAGCTAATTAACTACACATGCTTTACATCATATCTTAAGAATCTGTTCTAATATTTAAGATGGAAAGAAGACATTTTCATGGAAGTACAAGATTAGGAACAATGGCTTATACTTCAAACCTAAACCATGTAATGAGAGAACATATTTTGAATTGTATAAACCTATTTAAATGCCAGATTTAAAATTGTAAATCATATGCAATTTATTTAAAGCTTATATTCATTTCTCATTTCAAAATGTCACTTCCTTTTATTAATGGGAAACAATGTTTAAAAGCCAAAGGCATTGCTAAAAGAAAATGGTATGTCTGGAAAAATCATAAATAACTCTAAGTACTCACATGTTAAATCTACTAGAAATGCAAAATAAATTATATTCAAGTACTATTTAATGCAGATTACACAGTTGAACATACTTTTGAAAACTTTAAAACAACTCTGAAAATTCTATGTTGTTTTGTGCCTCAGTATTTAGTATAAGTTAAAATACTGCTGCATTCTAAAATGGGGTTATTGAAAAATATTTAAATATATTTACATCTTTTCATATAAAAGTTAAACATAATATATGTATGTATATCCATGCACACACACGTGTGTGTGTGTGTGTGTGTGTGTGTGTGTGTGTATCTGAAGATTTGTGTTTTTTTTTTTCTGTATTTCTCTTTGTCTTATTCTATGTAATTGTTGGATACTTCACCTCTGCCACCCACTTTCAATAGTTGAGACTCATTTCCTTGCTGGTTTTGTTGCCTTTTTATGCCCAGAATATATTCTCTAAGTGAGAGGCCTTCAAGTAAAAAAAAGAATAAAAATACGGCTCTTTTGAAAATGTTACAGAAGCAGTATCCTTCATAGGAAAGGAGGTTTTAGACTCTTTGAACGTCCTTGGCAAAGCCTATTGCAATGGGTTTCGAACTTTGGTACTATTGAATTAAAAAAACAAATGACTGTGCTTTTTTAGGAAATGTTCACATGTTCTATTCTACTGTCTTCTAAAGATGAAGAGAAAAAATAAAAATGCTATAGAAACGAAATTTCTCTGATTCTGGAATGTAGAAGCACTTCCCCGCTCTACATAACCAATTTACATAGTGCTCAGTCTGAAAATATATGGGCTACCTAAAAATTGTTTCAGTCCTTAGTTTTCAAAATTATCATAGTTTTATAATTTCCTTTGAAATATTTTACATAAAAATATGTACTCTCTAATATATCAAACCCACTTACAATTTGGCCAGTGTGGTAGAAAATATGAATTGGCAAATAAATAATCATCATTTTACAAAACAGACTTGTAAAACATAATTCTAGTCAAAATATGTGTTCAACAACAATCCTCCTCAAAGACCAAATTCAATTAAAGTTTTAATTTGAAGAAGAAAAGGAGGCTGCTCTATAGTCTATGTTTATTCTTGTAGTGACTGTTTCAAAAACTGAAAGGGAAAAGTTAAAAAACACATAATGAAAATTGTTTCTGCTCATGTCTACTTATGTAGTTGATAAACATAAAAAAATGAACCTGAAAATGTCAGTTTCACCTATCATTATATCATCACTAGCATCATTGCCATGCATAACAAAATAATTCTCATTACAGAGTATATTCAGTTGTCACATACCTTTGAAAATAGGTAACTTAAGGTGAAAATCTTGCACTGCTTCTTGAACTATTGGTGTGACTTGCAGCAATTTACCTAATTTCTCATTTTACTTTGAGTCATGGAGGTTAAAATGTTGTTTAGTACTTAATAAACAATAAATAAGTACCATATGTCTCTGTTGTTTTGACTTTATTGATAATAACTTTTGTTCCTCCCAATAACTCAGTAAGACAGATATTATAATTATCTATTTTTTTCCTAGATAAAGAAGCTAGTAAAAAGCTCTCTAGGGTGATGACTCTAGAAACAAATGAGAGGAATATAAACAGTCAGTCTGAATTCAGAGCCTATGCTACTTATATGCAAAAATAACAATACTAATTTATCTGTCTTAATGAAAATAAACTTACTGAAGACAGGATTTATGTCTGCAAAATGAAATTATTGTCAGTAAATATCTCTTGGATGAGCAACTTATAAAGCATCATTTTGTACTCAGGTGCACTGAAAAATACACAAGTATAACTGAATAAAGTGAAAATTAGGCTAATACAAAATAAAATTAATTAAAATTAAAATGAATTTGAAGAGCAAGTCTGGTTGAATCATTTTTTAAAATTTTTTTTAAAGAGAGAGAGAGAGAGAGAGGGAGAGAGAGAGGGAGAGAGAGAGTGGGAGAGAGAGAGGGAGAGGGAGAGAGAGAGAGAGAGAGAGAGAGAGAGAGAGAGAGAGAGAGAATTTTTTTAATATTTATTTTTTAGTTTTCGGCAGACACAACATCTTTGTATGTGGTGCTGAGGATTGAACGCGGGCCGCACGCATGCCAGGCGAGCACACTACCGCTTGAGCCACATCCCCAGTCCAAATCATTTTTTGAAATAATAATTTTCATGGTCCATGGTTGGTCTTTTTTTTTCTCTAAAAGAATTTTGATATAAACAAATTTAACAAGTCAATGAAAAAGAGGAAATTAAATCATAATAAATTATCTATCATCATCTGCAGACATAGCAACCAATACAGCAAAAAAATCCCATCTATAATAAATAATAAATATTCTATCCTGAGTTTTAGAAAAAAAAAAAGGAATAAGACTCAGAAACATTCACTTAAAGAAAGGATTGCAATCAGATCTTGTAGAAAGATTAAAGCAAAACAAACCAAGAAAAAAAAAATTAAGGGCAAACCTATTGGTTTACTTTCTGCTAGACAAAGAACAGAACCTGAGATTAAGTTAGTGATAGAGAAGAGATGAAATACTAGATTGCCCATGGCAAATTCTGGGAAAGGACTTGTTCACATGAATTGGGAATACAGCATTGAGACACAAGAGGCTGTGTGTAACCTGTCAATTAATACATGCCTAAGGGACATTCTAAACCAGAAGGCCTTAGGCTATTACCTAGCATATTTTTAAATGCAGTCAATTCATAGGATCAAGGAAAAAATATGATCAATTAAGCCAAAATATACCTTAAAAGCAAAAAATTAAAATAAACAAATTTATTTAATTTAAAACCTCTCTAATAGGATGAAGACAAATCTTTTAGGTATAAAAATTAATACCTGAGTAGTAAATCAAACTGGATAAAAAAAGATGCTGCACTGAGAATAAGTAAAGACTATCTTGGCCTTAGGCATTTGCATTAAATGGCAAATTAGAGAAAAGTTCTTACTATAGGTCTAATAGTATTTGATTAAAAATAATTTTATCTTTAAAGACACATAGAATGTTTAAGTAAAAATCAGGGGAAAGATAATGGAAATGATCATAGAGTGGTAAGAAAGGGAAAAATTAGTTATAAGACCTAAGCCTAAGCATCAAATAAATGATGCAATAAAACATATCAATCATAAGTATGTAATGTTTATACCACCTCACCATTAGATCCTAATGGTGGCATCTATAAATACATTGCAAGCATATTAGTAATTATAGAACAATCAATGTATTTTCTGGACTGTACAGTGGATGGAGTCAAGAATAGTATTGAATTCAATAATATTCTGCCCTAAAGACTGTATTCTGTAGTTCTCTGACTGATCATCCAGAAGTATTTTCTACTAGTTCCAAGAGCAGTTTAAGCCCTCAAAACGACTTTCTTGTCACAAAGCTGGACTAGTTCCAAATGATGAGCAGGATGTGCTTTAGTTAGCTGTGCCCAAAAGACCTAACAAGAACAATTTTAAGGAGAAAAAGTTTATTTGATGCTCACGTTTTTAGAGGTATCAATCCATAGACAACCAGCTCCATCCCTTGGGTCTTGAGCTGAGGCAGAACATCATGGCTGAAGATTTGGGTGGAGGAAAGCAGCACAGAACTTCACAACAGGAAGCAGAGAGAGAGACTGCTAACCTAGACAAAATATATGCCCCAAAGGCATACTCCTTAAGGACTCACCTCCTCCAGTCATACTCCCTCCTACCTATAGTTATCATCCAGTTAATCCTTATCAGGAATTAATGCACTGATTAGATTAAGGTTCTCATAACCCAATAATTTTGCTTCTAAACTTTCTTGTATTGTCTCACATGTGAGGTTCTGGGGACACATCACATCTTAACTATAACACTACACATAAGTTCAAACAAAATTCATGCAATTTAGTCAGAGTCCTATACAAAGTTAATTAACAGAATAAGAACACGACATATGCAGGAGAGGAAGTGGGAAGAGAGACATATTGCGAGGGACAGAAAGACAAAAATACCTAATAAGTGTCTTAAATGCATACATGCTAACTTGTCCATTGCCCATTTTTGTTCAGTATCATATAGCTGATATGGCTTTATTTGAGAGAGCTAATGCTAGTACCTTTTTTTCCTAAAAAGGAGAGTTTACCAAAATTCTTTTAAGTTAATCATCATTTGTAATATCCTCATGTCTGTTCAGATAAGAATTACAGGATTGTAATTCTTAATCACACATGGTGGATTAATATTACAAAATATCAATTCACCATGTGTGATTAATATTACAAAACACCGATTCAAAAATTCTTGTTCATTTCATGGTATATTGCATACTCCTTTAGGTGAGGAGATTCTAGGGTACTCTACACTTGAATTCTGGGTTTTTGAGAAGTTTTTTCCCCCTTATATTAAATTATAAATCCTCTTCTTTTGATTAAGACTGTTTCTCTTTTTTCATTATTCAGTTAAGTGATTCAACTTAATTGCCCTAATCAACAATCTCTGGTACACTTAGTATATTTGTCATCATCATAATTGTAACAACAATGATGACAATACCTGTATTAATTTTCTACTGTTATCAATCCATAGACAACCAGCTCCATCTCTATGTGCCACAAACTCAGTGGCTTAAAACTACACATGTTTATTGTTGTACAGCTCTGGAGGTCAAAAATCCTAAAATCAAGATGTTCTAGAGGCAAATATATGCCGTAGCCTTTTCTAGCTCCTAGAGGTCACTTACATTCCTTGACTTGTAGGTCCTTCCCCTTCTTCAAAACCAGCAATGTAGCATTTTAAAATTTGCCACCAATTTTCACTCTTCTGCCTCCCTCTTTCATGTATATGGACATTTAGAATTATATTAGACCCTCATGGATAATTCAAGATAATCTCCCTATCTCATAATCAGCAACCTTATTTCCATCTACAACATTAAATTCCTCTTGATAAAATAACTTATTATATTCACAGGTTCTAAAGATTAAGACAAAGACATTTTGGATAGTCTGTCATTCTTCCTATTGTAACATTTAATCTACTAAGTGACATTTACTAAGTGCCAGATAGTGTGCTAAGAAATTTGTTGCTAAATATATTATTGCTTCATTCACTTTTCTTTTAAGGAAATAATCCTTTAACATTTTCGAAAATGAGTAGCTTTTATATCTATCTCATTTACTTCTCTGCTCTCTTGTACTTCTCCAGATCGTCCATGCCTTTTCCTTGGATATGGTTACATTTGATAGGATTTTCTAACAAGTGTATGAGTAGTAGCCAAAAGGTACAGCACAACACGGAAAAAAGAGGACAATAAATGTTTTTCAATGTGGAAGAGGAAGAGTAAGTATTTATTATACAACTACAATTACTGGCATCATTTTACGTGAATTTTCTTAATTCACTTTGCAATAAACTGAATGTTTTGGTCCACCCCTCCCCACATTCCTATATGGAATTACTGACCTCCAATGTAATAATATTAAGAGGCATGGACTTTATAGATGATTGTATCAGAAGAGAGAAGCCAGGATAAATGGGACTAATGCCCTATGTAAAAGACCTCTGAGGAACCTCAGTCCTCTGTCATGTAAGAGAGAACATGGCTGCCCATGAACAGGAAGCAGGCCCTCACCAAGACCAGATCTGTGAGCTCTTTGATCTTGGATTTCCCAGTCTATGAACTGTACTAAAATAAATTTCTGTTGTTTTTACGTCACCTAGTCTATGTTATTTTGTCATAGCCACACAAACTAAAAACAAGTACTTTATAATATATACTATCATTATCACCTTAAAAAATATATGTGTGTGTGTGTGTGTGTGTGTGTGTGTGTGTATATATATATATATATATATATATATATATATATATATATACACATAGTTGTAGATGGCCTCAATTTCTTCTTTCTTTCTTTCTTTCTGCTGAGGATCAAACCCAGTGCCTCACACATTATCACTTTTTACTGATATAAAAACTGGAGAAAATCAAATACATAACCTACCCACAGTCACAAAGCTAGTAAGTGATAAAAGGTAAAATTTAAATCCAGAAAATCTGGCACAGGTAAAAATTCTTTTTTATGATCATTAAATTTATGTCTTAACTGGTATGTGAAAAACAAATTTGTACATACTAATGAGTGTGATTTTTTATATATAAATATGTATATATGTATATGTATGTGTGTATATATATAAATATATGTATGTGTGTGTATATATATATATATATATATATATATATATATATATATATAATGTTTACATCAGGTTAAACATATCAATCTTCTCAAACATTTGTCATTTCTTTATGATTAAAATGTTCAAAATATTTTTTCCAGCCTTTTGAAATGTACAATCCATCCTTGTTTTTTATAGACAGCCCACTATGTAATAACACACCAGAACTTCTTGTTCTTATCTAACTGTAACTTAATACCCATTGACCAACCTTTCCCATCCCTCTCTTCTCTCCATTCTCCTCAGCCTCTGGTAACTGCCATTCTACTCTCAACCTCAATGAGATTAACTTTTTTAGATTATACATATGAATAAGATCATGCAGTATTTGTCTTTCTGTACTTAACACGTTTTCCAGTCCTATACATGTTGTCATGGATGCTAGGATTCCATTCTTTTTTTTTTTTAAGACTGAAAAGTGTTACATGATGTATGGATGCCACATTTTCGTCAATTGATGGACACTTAAGCTGCTTCCACTTTTTGCTATTGTGAATAGTCCTTCAATAGACATGGGTATGCAGATGTCTCTTTGACCTTCTGATGTTATTTCCTTTGGAAATAAACACAGGAGTGGGAGTGATAGGACATTGTTTTATTTTTGCCTTTTTGAGAAATCTCCATACAGTTTTCCATATGGCTTTACAATTTATATTTCCAATAAAAGTGTGTTTCTTTTTCTCCACATCCACACCAGCACTTGTTATGGTCAATCTTTTGATAAAAGGTATTGTTACTGAAATGAGATAATAACACATTGTGATTTCGTTTTATATTTCCATGATAATTAGTGATGTTGAGCATATTTGCCATATACCTCTTGGCCATCTGTATGTCTTCTTCTAAATAAAAAAGTCTATTTATATCAATTGCTCATTTTAAAATCAAGTGATTTGTTTTTTGCTGTTGAGTTTTTGGATTTCTTTTTTCTCTTTTTTTTTAATTTTCTTGTATATCCTGAATATTAAATCTTTCACAGAATTGTAGTTTACAAACATTTTCTCCCATTCTGTAGCTTGTTTTTCACTCTACTGATTGTTTTCTTTGCTTTGTAAAAAATGTTTTGGTTTGGCATAATGCCAGTTGTGCATGTTAGGTTTTGTTTCTTGTGTTTTGGGGATCTTTTCTGAAAAATCCTTACCCATTCTAATGTCCTGAAGCATTTTCTCTTTGTTTGCCTTGACCAGTTTCCTAGTATTAGATCTTAAATTGAAGTCTTTATTATACTATTAGATAATTTTTGTAACTAATGAAAGATGAGGGTCTAATTTTCTTCTTTTGTGTAGACATCCACTTTCCTGGCACTATTTATTGAAAAAAAACTTTTCTCTTTTCTCCCATGAATGTTCTTTTCTTTTCTTTTTTAGTTGTTGATGGACACAGTATTATCTATCTATCTATCTATCTACCTACCTACCTACCTATTTTTATGTGGTGCTGAGGATAGAACTCAGTTCCTCAGATGTGCTAGGTAAGGCGCTCTTCCACTGAGCTACCACCCCAGCCCCTCACCCATGAATGTTCTTAACCCATTGAGAAAAATTATTTGGTGGTAGATGTGTGAGTAGCAGAGATAACTCTTTTTTAAAAAATTATTATTAGTAGTAGTTTTATTGATTTTATTTTTTTAAATGCACGACAGCAGAATTCATTACAGTTCTTATTACACATATAGAGTACAATTTTTTATATCTTTGTATATAGAGTATGTTCACACCAATTCATGCCTTTATACGTGTACTTAATTTTTGCATTACAATTCTTTTACACATATATACCATAATTTTTATATCTGTTTATATATAAAGTATGTTGACACCCAATTCTAGTCTTCATACATGTACGTTTGATAATGATGTACATCACATTCCACCACCCTTGTTAATCTCCTGCCTCCTTCCTTCCCCTCTCACCCCTATTCTCTATCTAGAATTCATCTATTCCTCCCATACTCCCCCTCCCTACCCCACTAGGAGTCAGCCTCCTTATATCAGAGAAAACATTCGGCATTTCTTTTTTTGGAATTGGCTAATTTCACTTAGCATTATCTTCTCCAATGCCATCCATTGACCTGCAAATGCCATGATTTTATTCTCTTTTAATGCTGAGTAAAATTCCATTGTGTATATATGCCACATTTTTTTATCCATTCATCCACTGAAGGGCATCTATGTTGGCTCCACAGTTTGGCTATTGTGAATTGTGCTGCTATAAACATTGATGTGGCTGTGTCCCTGTAGTATGCTGTTTTTAAGTCCTCTGGGTATAATCTGAGGAGAGGGATAGCTGGGTCAAATGGTGGTTCCATTCCAAGATTTCCAAGGAATCTCCATACTGCTTTCCATAATGGCTGTGGAAAGCATTACAATTCTTATTACACATATAGAGCACAATTTTTCATATCTCTTGTATACAAACTATATTCACACCAATTCATGTCTTCATACATATACTTTGGATAATAATATTCATCACATTCCACCAGAGACAATTGTTAAGAAAACTGAATGTCTCTTTTAGCAAGGACAACAATATATTTTAGACTCCTTTCATTTTATATTCCTTAACACCACAAGTTTTATGTTATGAAGATCATAATTTATGTGACTGTTCAAAATTACATGTTATAATTATTTAATCAATCACCTCTTTGAGATCTTTCTTGTCCCTTGAACCATGATCTTTAGATTATATAAAACCTATTTTTGCATTTAATAAGTAGACACATGCTTGTCAACTCAGAACTCAGTGCTGTAGACACTGAGAGAAAGGCCATCTCACCACCCTCCACATGTGCATATGCCACATTATGTGCCAGATGTAAGTGAAATAGTCAGACTTTCTTTAATTTCAATCAATATCTAAGTTATAATTTTGATATTTGCCATCACTCAGTGGATGTTCAATGCTGGCTAAACAGAGATAATAAAAGTCACACCCTGCAAGCTTTTCACCACATTCACAATCAGGTTAAGGATGAAAATGAATGTATAAACAATGCCAAAGCCATCAAAAAGTGACTAACTTTATAGTCTTACTCATTCTTCCTTCCTACAACACATGCTAGGAAATTTTCTCTTCTCTTGTAAGTTAAAAGTAATGAGGCCGGTATGTATGTCGGAGTTTAAAGGAGAGAAATCACTCACTACTTTGAATACGTAAAAGTTATACAAAAGAAGTGTCATTTCAATGAAACATTGGATAGTTTTTATTAGTTTTATTAGCACAAGGAAAGATATGGAAATTCTACAAAAGCAGGAAAAGGGGAGGGGTTTATATATGAGAAATGGACTATAATCTTTTGTGGATGTATCCTAAGTCACATGAAGAGTCAGAGTTGGAAATAAGGTCAGAATCAGTATTGATAACAAAGCACAAATGCCTTCAATACCATGAAAGATGACTTGAGGCAATGGGGAGCCCTTGAGAGCTTTTGAGCTTGTGGGTGACATGATAAGAGGTGTTTTGAGGTAATTATTATGGAGAGTTATGTGTAATGGATTGAATGGATATAAACATGCTTGAAGTATTGCAAAGACAACTTAAAGATAAGAAACACATTATATATGTTCATCATTGTTCCTTCTCCTCAGAGCACTTATTCTTCAGATTTCCACAAGATTGATTCCCCAACTGGACTCCCATTTCTGCTCATCCGTCACCTGCTTAGTCCATTCCTGTGTCTCCTTCTCTAAGTATACTCCTTCACGTTCACATTCTATTTTGCTTTATTCTTTTTCTTCCTGTGATTTACTTATGTTTATTTATGCTTGTCTAGCTCACAGAATCCAAATCCTATGAAGGCAGGGACTGTGTCTATCTTGTTCAACACATTATCCCTAGTCTTGCTATTAGCCAAACCCCCCACCATCACAAAACAACAAATGGTGGCCAAGATGTAGAGAAAGAGGAACACTTAAGCACAGTAGGTGGGAATGTAAATTAGTACCACCACCTTGGAAAACAGTATGAAGCTTCTTCAGAAAACTAAAAAAAGAACTACCATATGATCCAGCAATCCCACTTCTGGGTATAGATACAAAGGAAATGAAGTCAGCATACAAAAGAATACTTGCATACCCATGCTTACCATGACACTACTGTTGACAGCTAAGATGTGGAATCTGCCTAGCTGCCCATCAATGAATGAATGGGTAAAGAAAAATGGCGCACACACAGACATACACACACACACACACACACACACACACACACACACAATGGAGCATTACTGAGCCATAATAAAGAATGAAATCTTTTCATTTGCAGCAAATAAGATGGAAGCGGAGAATATCCTATTAAGAGAAGTAAATCAGACACAGTAAGAGAACTCTTCATGTTCTTTCTCACATGTGTCAACTAAAAAAGAAAAAAATTAAATTAATAAAATTTAAATGTCAACCTGAAAGTAGAAGAAGGATTACTAGGGACTGGGAAGGCTGTGGGGTTCTGTGTGTTTGTGTAGGACAAAGGTAGATGAAGGGTAGATGGATATAACCAATTCATGGCATGTCTGTATGTATGGAATTTTCACAGTAAATCCCACCAAATGGTAAAATTTTAAAAACCTAACCTAAAGAGTCTATGGCACATAGGAATTATACATTGGATGACCCATAGACTAAAAATCCAAGCAAAAGCAATAGTGTCATTAACACAAAAGATGACATCAATAATGTCTTTTATGTACCTATAAGTATAAAACTTAAAAGTTTTTCCTGTTTTCACTGAACTTAAAAAAATAGAAGATCTACACAAATATATTCCAATATATTTGAAGATAATTTCAAAATTTTTATTAATTTCAAAATTATTGTTAACACCTAATTCCCAATATATTTAATCCTAACATATTTTCAACTTAATTTATGAGCCTTGAATTGTTAAATTTCTTACTACCAAATTCAATCTGCCACCCTCATCCTGGTTTGTATTTCATTCTGTTTCTTATTTATAATTTAGATCTATGAGGGCATGATGAGTGTTGTTTGCTACAAGCTTTGGTCTCTAGAAACCTAAACCTCTTTCTACTCTCTTGATACTTCTCCAAGGTTAGCATCAATTTGGATTGAAATTTACTAAACTATCAATTTCCATATACAAGAAAATATACAGTATCATTTGGCTACCGTTTGGGAAGCTGGGAAGATCAAGTGACCACATCTGATCATGGCCTTCTGGCTAAATCATCCCATGCATGATGTGGAAGGATACAAGACCACACAAACAGGAGAAAGTGTGGAAGGAATCAAACTGATTCTTTTATCAGAAATCTACTCTCTGATAACTAACTCTCTCCTGTTATAAGGAACCCACTCTTGTGTTAAGAGCACCAATCTATGCTTGAGGGTGGAGTGCTCATGACATGGTCACCTCTTGAAGGTTCCATGTCTCTACACTGCCGCGTTGGGGATTAAGTTCTCAACACATAAACTTTGGAAGACATATTCAAAAATTTTGACCTTCTCACATACAAAATATATGCACTCCATACTAATAGACTTGAAAGTTTTAGTTTATTCCAGGACCAACTCAAAAGTCCAAAGTCTAGCATCTCTCTCATCTGGGACAGATATGGGTGAGATCCAAGGCATGATGCATCTTGAGGCAAATTTTGTCTCAGCTACGAGCCGGAGAAATTAGATGAGTTATCTACCTCCAAAACACAATAGAGGGATAGGCCTGGGATAGATGTTCTCACTACAAAAAAAGGGGGAAAGTGCAAGTAGAAAGCAGTGGCAGACCACAACTAGGTCCGAAATCGAGCAGGGAAGATAGAAATTAAGTGTGAAAGTGGGAGAATCATTTAAACTCCATGTTCTGCATTCTGGACACACTGGAGTTAGAGCTGAGCACTCAAGACCTCAGGGAGTTCCACCTTAATGGCTTTGATGAGCTTAATAAAATCTATCTCCTATCGACCTTAATCTTTAACAGGTAGTTGGTTGTTCACAGTCTTAGTATTCTCTCCTGGACACTTATCTTTCTACTTATTTACCTATTTATTTATTTTATTCTTGATATGGTCAGACTGCAAGTTTTCCAAGTCTTTCTATTCTGGTTCCATTTTAAAATTATAAATCATTTCTCTCATCTGTCATTTTATATTAAAAAGCAAAAAGAAGCCATGAAGCACCCTGGAACTCTTTTGTTGCTCAGTTATTTCTTCTGCAAGATATCCTAGTTCATTGCTCTTAAGATCTGCCCTCCATAATGTCCTAAGACATAGACACAATTCCACCAAGTTTTTTTTTGTATCTGTATTACAAAATGACCTTTAATTCAGTTTTCTAATATCTGTTTCTCACTTGACTTTACTATCCATACGTCCACCAACATTTTGATGTCTGTGTAGCTTCTGTATGCTTCAGAACCTTAGTAGATTTCCCTTAATGTTCATTCACAGCAATTTAATATTTTTCTAGACTTCTCCACCAAATTGTTTATGCCTTTATCCATTACCCAGTTCCAAAGCTGCTTCCACATTTTCAGGTATTTAACGCAGAAAATACATCACTCTTGATACAATTTTCTCTCTTAGTATATTTTGGGCTGCTATAATAAAATAACAAAGGCTAAGTATAAGCAGGCTTTTATAAACAATAAAAATGTATTTGGCTCAAAGTTTTAGATACATGGAAGTCCAAGATGTAAAGGCTGCTTCCAGAGGACCTTCTTGCTGTGTCATCCTTTGCAGGAAGTATTATTGTTTGGATGTGAGGTGTCTCCCAAAAGCTCACATCTGAGGCAAGGCAAGAAGGTTTGGAGGAGAAATGGTTGGGTTGTGAGAGTCTTAACCCAAATAGTGAATTAATTTCCTGATCGGAATTAACTGAGTGGTAAATGAAGTGGTAGGTTGTGGCTGGAGGAAGTGGGAATTGGGGTGTGGCTTTGGGGTATATATTTCTATCTAGCAAATGGAGATCTCTCTTTGGTTCCTGATCACCATAATGTGAGCCACTTCCCTTTGCCATACTCTTCCGCCATGATGTTCAGCCTCACCTCAAGTCCTGAGGAATGGAGCCAGCCTTCTACGAACTAAGTGAGCCTTCTGAAACCATGAGCCCTCAAATACAGTTTTTGTCTTCTAAAATTATTCTCATCAGATCTTTTTCATCACAGCAGCAAAACTGCTGACTAAAACAGGAAGAAAGAAGGGCAAGAAAGTAATTACAAGAGAGAGAGAAGACTTTTATTAGAAACTCACTCTCACAATAATGACATCAATACATTCAAGAGATCAGAGTCCTAAGATTCCTATTTCTCAATATTATTGCCTTGAGGATTTAGTTTCCAAAAGGTAAATTTGGGGTGATATATTCAAATCAGAGCAATTAACCAAAAGTAGAATATAGCCAACTTAAATTTTAGGTAAAAATGTGATTTTCATATGTAAATCAAATAAATACTACTATAATATGTTTAAATTATGAGATCTCAGTTTTAGTTTAAATTTAATGAATAAAAGTCCATATGAAGAAAGTTACACTTTATTTCAAGAAGCCCTATGTACTGAAGTGTTTGTGTTTATACATAATACAGGTTTAAGTTTGATAAATACATTCATAGTATGTAATCCATATTGCTTTTCAGGGTTTTTTTTTATTTGTTACTGTGTAAAAACTGGGAGCACTCTTTATTTTGTACTGTAGCTTTGAAGCATGCTCATAACTATATTATTGTTTTAAATTGCATTCTTATTCTAATACTTCACTAGTGGGTTTAAACACAACGCAGTTCTCTGTGTTTAAGAAAATAAGCAGGACGTGGTAGTTTGTGTCTGTAATCCCAGCAGCTCCTGGAGGCTGAGACAGGAGGATCACATGTTCAAAGTCAGCGTCAGTATTGACAAGGCTCTAAGCAACTTAGTGAGACCCTGTCTCTAAATTAAAAAAAAATACAAAATAGGACTGGGGATGTGGCTCAGTGGTCTAGTGCCCCTGGGTTCAACCACACTAACCCCTACCCAAAAAGAAGAAGGAGAAGGAGAAGGAGAAGGAGAAGGAGAAGGAGAAGGAGAAGGAGAAGGAGAAGGAGAAGGAGAAGGAGAAGGAGAAGGAGAAGGAGAAGGAGAAGGAGAAGGAGAAGGAGAAGGAGAAGGAGAAGGAGAAGGAGAAGGAGAAGGAGAAGGAGAAGGGAAGGAGAAGGAGAAGGAGAAGGAGAAGGGAAGGAGAAGGAGAAGGAGGAGAAAGAGAAGAAAGAAAAGAAAAGAAAAGAAATACAAACCATTAAATACACAAAATGCATTTATTGTGACATTATAATTAAATAAAATAATTATTTGTCAACTAACATTGGTTTCTAGGATAAATGCTATAATTCAAAACAATAAAACCAGAAGAATTATCTAGGTAATGAATATTGATTAATATGATGAAATAATATAACTTCTATCACTCAAAATTAGATTGTTTACTATAGTTTTGAGGTTCCTGTATGTAAACTATTTGTGATTTCTGAGAAATGTATTAAATAAAATGGAAATTGGATCTACAGAAATAATTCTCATTTTTTTTGTATGTACTACAACCCAGAAATAAGAGATTAGAAAGAATTTAAGCATGAGCTCACATTTCAAAGTATCCTTCTACTATTTCTAAATATTTATAAGAAAATATAAAAAAGCATTTTTTCTTTATTATTTTTTTCTTACTAATCTTTCTTTTTTATAAGCAACTAAGTCTTAAGGGATTATTTGCTTTTTTTACCAATTTCTTTTTCTGAGAACTTTCAAACTCTTCAAGGATAAAAATGCCAATGATATAGCTGGGGTGGTGGCTCGTGGTAGAGCACTTGCTTGGCATGTGTGAGGCACTGGGTTCAATTGTCAGCACCACATATAAATGAATGAAAATAATAAAGGTTCATCAACAACTAGAAAATATATATTAAAAGTTGCCAATGATATGTTCCTGATTTAACTATTTTGATTAAATGTGAACTTTAGACACTATCTACATAGCTTCAAGATTTTTTTCTGTTTTAATTTTCTATTTAAAATTGTTTTTCAAATTGGATTATTTTATATTCTGGATAGAGTTCAATGTTGCCCTGCACTTCACTTGATGTAGTTACATAACTCTCATTTCTTTTACTAATACCTGACTTAGTGTGCTTTATTACAGAAATCAATTTGTTCTAGACACATTGCTGATTATTATTATATGTAGAATCCTAGAGTAGAATGAAGGAGAAAAAAATAATCATTTCATTTCTGGAAAAAGAAAACAAACAAACTGCTGCATTATACTAAAATTATTTGTGTTATGTCTTTTTTCCTCCCTGTACTCTATGATTCTTTATAACAATATTATTTTTCAGCTTTATTCCCAATGCATAGCATATAATAGTTGCATGTTAAATGCTATTTGCATAGGCATAGTAAGCACAAATCATTAAATATTGTCTGAAAGTAATGGAAAAGTTTAACATAAACTAGAAAAAAAATCTAAGAGTTTCTATGATTTTTTTTAGTGTTAACAGGTTAGCTACCAACATCTTTAATATTATAAAAATTACCATATGGAATTGATATTATTAGATTTCTATTTTACAGATGAAGAAACTAAACTTTAAAGAGGTTATGCGACTTTCCCTATTAATAAACCTACTAAGTGGGAGCTGATTGTGTTGGGATACATACTAAGTCTACTGCTGAAGAACACTCAACTATTACTATACTACCTTTATCACTACACAGAAAGATTGACCTTGGTCCAATTACCAACCCCCCCTATGTTTTGTCTCTACTGGCATAAAATTGAATTGCTTTCTTTCAGATCTCTGGATAATTTTCTTCACTTAATTGTTTGTACTCTAATTTCCCCCCAGGTGCAACATAATTCCTCCAGAGCAAGGTCCTTGTCTGTGTTTATCACCACTGTACGCTTTACTATTAATGGACTAAATATCAGTATTGTAGTAGAATTACATCTAATCATAGCTAAATAAATCCTTATAGAATAAATAAATGTTTATAAATAAATAAGAAATAACACTGTGTCAGCAATGATTAAACTCATTGATGAGTTACATCAGAAATATTTTTACAGTGTTATTTGTCAACTATTGGTCAAGATAAAGTGTAACATCATAATATAGTTACAAGAGAGGATGAATTAAAAAAAACATATTTTTCCTATTTAACTTTTTTATTTGTTCTTTTTAGTTATATACAACAGTATAGTATTTTTGACCTATTATACATACATGGAGAATAACTTCCTATTTCTGAGGTTGTACAAGATGTGGAGTTATACTGGCCATGTATGTATATATGAATATACAACCTATCATCCTTAATTTAAACTGAAAAAAAAATATTTTTAGTCTCCATAATTATCCCTGGGATAGCTCCTTCTTTGGTCATAAAGTTGTGCCACTTAATTTTTTTATTTTTTATTCTAATATGTTATATATGACAGCAGAATGCATTACAGTTCATATAACACATACAGAATACAACTTTTCATATCTCTGATTGTATAAAAAGTATATTCACACAATTTGTGTCTTAATACATGTACTTAAGATAAAGATATCCATCTCATTCTACCCTCTTTTCTACCTGAATACTCCCTCCTTTTCTCTCCCACTCCTTTGCTCTATCTAGAGTTCATCCAATCTTCCCATGCTCCCCTTCCCACCCACTATGAATCAACCTCCTTATATCAGAGAAAACATTTTTGGCATTTGGTTTTGGGGGAATTGTTAACTTCACTTACCATTATATTCTCCAACTCCATCCATTTACCTGCAAATTCCATGATTTTATTCTCTTTTATTGCTGAGTAATATTCCATTGTGTATATATGCTACATTTTCTTTATCCATTCATCTACTAAAGGGCATCTAGGTTGGTTCCACAGTTTAGCTATTATGAATTGAGCTGCTAAAAAACATTGATGTGGCTTCATCAACATAATATACTGTTTTTAAGTCCTTTGGGTATAGACGTAGGAGTGGGATATCTGGGTCAAAAGGTGGTCTATTCCAAGTTTTCCAAGGGATCTCCATAGTGCTTTTCAGATTGGTTGCACAATTTTCCAGTCCCACCAGCAATGTATGAGTATATCTTTTACCCCAGATCCTCGCCAACAACTACTGTTGTTATTTGTATTCTTAATAGCTGCCATTCTGACTGGAGTGATATGAAAAATGATTTGCATTTTTCTAATTGCTAGAGATGTTGAATGTTTTTCATATATTTGTGGATTGATTGTATATCACCTTCTGAGGAATGTCTATTCAGTTCCTTGGTCCATTTATTCATTGGGTTATTTGTGGTTTTGATGTTTAACTATAAAAAAAATGCTGCTCTTCATATCCTTAATATTTTAAAGACAAAACAAATGTGATTGGAGACACCTATCTGGGATATAATGGACTAAAGTCAAGAAGTCGAACAACTGAGTTTCAAATTAGAGCTCAAACATATATAAATTGTGTAACTTTTGACAAGTTGTGTAATCCCATCTGTAAGAGGCAATTATAATAGTATCTGACTCTTAAATTTGTTGTGAGACTAATATATTATTAGAAAATAAAGGCCTCCATACAGTGCTTAGCATATAATGAGCACTTTAAAATTTTTGTTTTATAAGAGTAAACTCTAGCTTTCAATTATATGCAATTAGTTTATAAATCCTGTTACAAAACAAAAGGTAATTTGCATATTCAGCAACATATTTTGAACCTCCTTTACTTCTTAAGAGTTTCTATTTTATTTCTGAAAGAGTGATTTGCAAGTTTTTAATTCAGTCTTATTGGACAAGGGAAAATAACTAAATTTGAACAGCTTCATTTACAGCTGTTAATTCTAATAGTAGTAATATGTATGAGTAATTGCCATCAAACTGCTAATGCAATAATAGAAAGCAAAATGTAGTCAGATATTAAGCATTTCATTTTTATTGTATCTTGTTTTGCTAGTACTTCCCTTAAAGACTGCTGTTTACTTGGAAAGAATATAGCAGTGCAAAGTTATCTAGCATACCAAAGTAAACTTTGAAAAGGAGAAAGCAAACAAAACATCATTTCTCTAAAACATTTGTTTACTGTGTTAACAAACCTATTAAAGGTATATGACCAACATTCATTCTTTCTAAAGAAATCAAAGGATTACCATACTTGATTTGTTTCAAGGGTCTAGAAATGAGTTAACTATATTATTGGGTTAAATATATTTATTCACTGAATATTTTTATTGTTTAATGAAGAAAAAATATTGGTAACTAGCAATACTGATTTCCTAATTAAGTCCTAGTACTTAGGGTAAAAATGGAAGTGCATAACTCACTTGAATCAAATGTATGAAAGATGAAAAAAATAAAAAATAAAAAATAAAAAAGTCCCAGTAACATATCAAAGTTTAAAATAATTTTTTTTAATTTTTATACAATTTTTTTCAATCTTTTTTCTTAAATGATATAGTTCTCAATGTGCCTGAACATAGTAATTATAAAAATAAAAATAAAATGAATGTACTAATTCATTGTCATTGTCACCTATGATCACCTATGATACATATGCAGAACTTGCATTGGTACAAAAAATGCTTTAAATAATTCAGTTTTGTTGAAATATCAATTGTTACATATCCCATTGAAAGGATTCATCTTTGCAAATATTGTTGGTAGTATTTTCTCTATGGTCACACTGTCAGTTCAGTTGAGGTGTAGAAGTCTTAATCTTCCTTATCTCATTCTTGTCAATAGAAAAAAAAAATAAAAAGGAAACTTCAGAAATCTTTGCTCCTATGTATTTCTGCCAATCAAGGTAATCCAGGAGATAAATGCAACAATAAGAAAAGACCCTATTCCTTTGTTCACTACTAATTCATCACACTTTTCACAGCTGGATTTCACATGAAGCCACACAGATTTGACCTTTAAATCTTAGCGAGGCTGCATTTGATCCTATCTCCCACAGGCATAACTTCATTGAATTCAGTACTTGCACTGCCCTTTTTCCATAATTTGACTTTGATTTATCTTTTAACTATCAACAGTCAACATTAACACTGTAAGGCATAGGTGTGAAAATCAAGTGGCTAACATTATCAGACCTGTAATCACATATATCTATTCAATACCATTCTGTTAACTGTGAGGCAAAAATACAATTTGATTTTATTGATTTGACAACAGAACAAATTTGCACAATTCGTTATCACTTGTTGTAACTACTTTATCTGTCTTGGGAATTTGAGACAGAAGTGTATTTATAGCAGAGAATATAGTCATTAATGAGGTCAAAACCTAGCAGATATGATTTGCTGTATTTTGATTAATATTTGGTTGTTCCTATGATTTTACATAAAACATTTTATTGATACTTTTAAAATATATTTTTTCCCTTTCAACAGATCCTTGTGCATTCTAAAATTGTGCTGAAAGTTAATTCAAGGAGGTTTACTGAACAATAAAAACTTAAGTCCTTAAGGACCATTTTTTTCTTAATAATTGTTTCTTTTAAACTGGTATAAACCTACCTGACCCTCCAGTAATTTTTTACTTCTAACCAACTGAAAGTTAATGAACCACAAATTACACTGGGGAAGAGAATTGGCTTTTTACAAGGAGCTGGAATGTATTGAATGTGGTGAGAGAATGGTAACAAATCTGTCAATTAGCCTAGAAAGTGATTGGACTTCCATGTGCTCTATTTGCTTACTCTATGCATCAAAAGAATTCATTCCCTTCATCTTGTTGAGCGTTGTTATCATTAACAATGACAGCACGAGACAGACTTTTTCATTCTATAACTTATTTCCCATCACAGTCTTCTCAGAAGTTTCAGAGACTTAAGCACAAGTTCTTCAGATCCACAATATCACTTTTATACCTGTGATCCTGCACCTGCTTCATAACTTTCAATTCCAAAATCTTTGGTGCAGAAATCAAGTTGCTTTTCCATAAGTTACTTATAGTTTATGCAGGTGACTGATCTTAATTTGAAACAGGATCCTATCCATGTGATTTTTAAATTTCTCAAATGAAGGGTAGGACTTTATAGCGTTTCCTCACACTTTCAAAGACATCTTAATGATTACTTACTATTTAGAATAGAATATCTATATATTTATTGATGAGTGGTATATTATTGATATTTATAGACTTCTATACTTTTAATAAAATTTCCACAAGTTAAGGTGAAGAAAATCTGTCTGATAACACTATCCACAATATTTTAAGCCAATGCTTTTTAATAAGAGAGCCTAAACTCAAAACAAACATAAATAAATAAATTAAATAATTTCAGGGAAAATGAGGAAAAAAAACACTACTACAAGGGAAGAAAACTTTAGTTTCATTTGCTCAACTTTCCATGGCTCAAGAACTAAAAACAGAATAAAACAAAATTACTATTTTATAATACCAAGAAATAACAAATAAAAATAGATTGTTCTGTGTTTGAGGAAGTAATAAAAATTCAAAGTATCAAGATTCTTGCATTTGACCACAGAAAAAATCAAATTTTAAAGGAAATTTTAATTCTTATTTTTTATTCTGGAATTTTCTTAATTGTTTCTGCCAGACTGGAGTCCATAGGAATGTGGGACTTATGTGACCTGAGACCAAAGCCTCTTCAAAGAAGGAAACAACAAATCAATATATTGATTAGACTAAATGCTGTATAAATTCCAAGGGGACACTGAACATCTTACCCAGAAATGGCCAGGGCCTGACTTCCTTAAACCCATGGAGCCTTACAAACCCCCAGACAATAGCCATCTACTGGCAGACCTCTAGGATTCCTTCCCAACTGCGGAAACTTTGCTTCACTTTGCTTTAATAAGTCCTTGTATGTTGCTTTCACCTACAGCAATTCATGAATCTCATTCTTTGAATTTGAGAAGGAACCCATCAGACTCCATATTCTGTGTTACAATATCACAGTATAGAAACAGATAATATTTAGGATTAGAGATGACTGGCCTTGCCACCCTTGAACTAACCTATCTTGGTCTTTCTCATTACTCTGAACACCCAACTTCTACTTCACTATTTTAACAGCTAGAAAACGACACTTCAATACATTATAAATTCAATAGGGGAAACTATGCAAAAAAAAAAAAAAGGTTCATTGCTTAAATGGTCATCTATGATTATTGTTAAATTTCAGAGATATGTTTACTACACATAGTAAACTAAAGCAATTAAGGAAATTCCAGAATAAAAAATAAGAATTATAATTCCATTTAAAATTTGATAGTGGTATAGGCTACAGATCTTTTGGAAAAGAAGGAATTTTTTCTACGAAGTATTCCAGTGGTAAATAGAACAAAGAAAAATAAAACAAAACATAGCTATTTAATACTTTGGTTGCACAAATAATCACTCAAATGCCATTTATTTTATATATTATTTTGAGACTTTCATTTTTTTATAATATAGTAATTAAAAAATATGTCTCATAAAAAAGCCCTCTCCACATTGAGGACTTTAAACAATTGCCTAAGAAAACAATCTTATTGGAGGCTTAATAGTAATTAATAACTGTTGGTATATATTACTAATATATAATAATCAATCATAGGTAATTATTTTTTAATTTAAATTGAAGACATTGCTTGGATTGGTGAAATGTTTCTTTTTGACAATTAGTTTAGCTACAGTTCATATCATATGACATTTCAATGAATAAAACAATAAATTATTTTCTTTTTCCATTCTTGCTTTTCCCATGAATAGATAATAAGTCATTAAATAAGTATTCTCAAAAAAGATATATTTACAGAATAGATCACATCCTTAAATTAAAGGAATGAAATTCAGACTTCAAATATTTAGTAATCTAGCTCTCCCATTAAGTTTACATTCTAGAGATAAGAAATTTTCTTGAATGTTAGAAAATACGTATGAATGTATTACTAGTAAGATTGAAATAGGTATGATTAACAGAAACTTGTAATCCCAGTGATTTAGGAGGCTGAGGCAGGAGGATGACAAATTCAAGGCCAGTCACAGCAACTTAGTGAGACCCTCAGCAACTTAGCCAGACCCTGTATCAAAATAAAAAATAAAATGATGGTTCAGTAGCAAAGCAGTCCTGTGTTCAATTCCCTGTGCTATCCCCTCCAAAAGAAATTATAAGTAGAAAGTGAAAACCTAACATTCATACTTGAGTCTCCCCTCTTTTTCACACTGATGAATCAATTATCTATTGATAAAATAATTCTTTATGAAATATTTCTCAGTGGCATATGTGTGTACTTACTATTTCTCAGGAGCCAGAGGGTTCTGAAAGGTTCTGTTTCTATGAACCAGGCTTCACTGATCTCACACGTGGGGTTTCAAGCTGATAACAGTTCAACTGGGGACCAGCTGCCATTTAATGGACTCAATTGGGACTAATTAGGCCTTCTCTCTTATCATTTCTTATACTACATTCATCTAACCTGTGCTAGTTTTCATGCCATAGCTGTATTCCAAGAAAGAAAGTGAAATAAGAAATCTTCAGTAGTAACAAGTTTGCTACTGTCATAATGAACAAGAGAAAGGCATATGGTTAACTTGGAAAAATAGATGAAAGTAGCTACAAAGTCAAATGGCAAAGGGCTTAAGTATTTGGATAGGTAGAACTTTTGTCAACAACCCTTTATGTCCTGTATCTGGTTAATTAGAGTTTCCTCTGAACATAAAACCATGTGCTCTCTGCTGTTCATTGCTGCTGTTTCTGATATTACCACATTTATGCAAACTCTTTTGACCCTTACGTGAATGGATATGGCTGTTATATCAAGATTTCCTATAATAGGAGTCAATCCTCTCAGTATTTCTTATACATTTTTCAGATTGTGTTTTCCTTGTCTTTTCTACCATGGTACATGACAATAACTTGAGTGTCTATTTATACTTGTCTTCATATCTTCCAGCATTTTCATATTTGGACAAAATAAACTCACTAGTTTTCAAGTAGCCAAACAGATGAATAAATAAGAGAAAAATAAATCACAAATTATCAAACCTAGCAATCCAACCTCAATCTTATATAGATAAGTATTCCCTTGGGGTACCTATAAATTCAAGTCATTGTTGAAAAGTTCTTAGAAGTATGACTATTTTATTCCAGCTTTAATTGTATGCTTTATTTACTATTAAATATAAGATGGCAATTTATTGAAATTCTAAAACTTTCTAAATATAGTTTTATTCATCCCTTTTAGCGTTTTTACTGTCTCTTACATCTATGAAATGCAATGGGATATTTAAATTATAGAAGTGGTGTTGTTTTTCATGTTACATTAGTGTTTGTAAAAGGTATAGTCCAGGGAGAATTCTCATTTCAGCAAACTAGTAACATTAGAACAAATGCCCAATTCCCTCTTTGATTGACTGTTATAGTAATTATTGCTGCAGATCCTCTCAGTATATACATCACGCCTGAGGAGCAAATTAGTCCTTTGGGAAGTTTCATCAACTTCTTAAAGTATATATTTCATGTAATTATTGTTTTAAGGAACTGATTGATAACAATGTGGCTTACTGATTTTTATAATGTCTCCCAAAGGCTTAACTACATCAACTAATAATGTATTCACTGGTATTTTATGACTTACTACATGTTCTAAGTATATAGTTTTGTCAGAGAACCCACAGAAGATGATCATCTCCTCAAAAAAACCTATTAATAATAGATCTGACATCAGTGGGGTGACCTAGATATAATTTATATAAATTAGAAAATTGTTGATAGTGGAAGGCACACTATTAATGCCTATACTAGGAAATGCAGGACTCTTCCAGCCCAAATAGGGTACGTGGTTGCCACAGATCTCAGCAAAATTTCTAGATGGAACTGGAGTATGCAAAGATGCTCATTCCTCAATGAAGGTATTTGGAGAGCAATCCTGTGATCTTGTGCATAGAGTTTTGTCACCTTAATGGAGTCTGTTGCTAGACTTTGGAGATAAAAAATGAGTTTTGAATGATGAAAAGGAGAAATATAATGTTCAGTGCCACAGTGCAGGTGTGCAGGGGGCTAATTGCTACAGCTTCCTTTTGGTTGTCTTCCTTGCTTTCCTCAAGTTCTGTTTATTATTATGATGTAGGGAATATAATAATAATAAATACAAAATTAGTCCCTATCCTCGTGAAGTTTGTATTATGATGTGGGAACCATAAGCTTAATAAATTTTACACATTGAGATTTTTTATTTTCAAAACTATTTTTAGGTTAAAAACTGCACTATAACAATAGTTCTGATAGGAAACTGACCTCATAGGCTTTAGAGGTATTAAATCAGAAGTGATATTCTCCTAAAATTGAAGTGAGGTTTATATCATGATCTATCAGATATTTGGAATTTGCATGTACAGAAAAGGATGGAGAAATATTTTCAGCTAAAGAACCCAGACAAATGCCCTGAATTAAAAACAAAATAAAGTCGGCCAACTACAAACAATGTAGCAAACAGAAATAGTCACAGAAGGACTGGCAAGAACAGCCAAGTGGGGATGGAGAAATGAGGGAAGAGGCCAGGTCCTAGGGATCTATGCAGGCCATTTTAAGACTTTTAATTTGATACAAAAATCACAGTAAGGTACATAAGACAATAAATCACAGCATAAATTACAGCAGTTCTGTGGTTTACCACAATTTAAATATTATTTACCTTGATATTAGAATGCTATAGGTACTTATGGTTATTGGGAAACATGAACTGAAGTGAGGTGGGAGCTCTTTTCTACATGAAGTTCAATGAGGACCTGAGTTCCCTCATTCCTGGGCTCTGTCACATTGCAATTGCGTCTGCCAAAGTTGTGCTAGCCATCAATATATAGATGTCAGGTGAGGGACAATAGAGCACATGAAGATGTTTGCAAGATATTTTAGAGGTAACTGCATTTTCCTGTCTCATTTTGTTGTCCATAAGTCAATCACTAAGTCCTGTCTAATTGGAGACGAGGCTGAGAAGCATGATTTGGCTTTATTTCCAGAGTGAGGAAAAAAATGAAAAAGGAAAAAGAAAAAAAAAAACAGAGAGAGAAAGAGAGAGTTTAGTAGGCATATAGTATTCAATGTGAGGGCTAAAACCATCTACTCCTCATTCAACGTGGACATTGAGAATGGAAACAATACTTATTGTTCACCCTAATGTGACTTGGCTCTCACACTATCTTTTAAAACATTAATTTAGTTTCTAGAAGTTTATTGTCCAGGTAAATCATTTTCTTTTTTTCCTTATAAAAACATTCTGGAAGATTTACCAAATTTTCTGTGAAAATATTGGGACAGTTGTGTACTAGAATTCTTTAAATTTCTTACCTCACGATCTTCACTTTGCTAAATCAACCAATCATTACTAATTAGTGAGTGGTCCTTACTAGTTTATAGCTAATTCTCTGCATTTAAAAAAAAAAAAAAAAACAAAGTTACAACTCTTATTAAGTTCTGACTTCAGTGTCTTTTCTAGGATACCGTCATAGTTCAAAGCAGATGATGTTCTAAATGATTCTCATAACTGCTTTTTCTATTTATATAAAGAATGTTATTGGGATTTTAATAGGAATTGCATTAAATCTGTATAGTGCTTGAGACCCATAATAGCCAAAGCAATACTTAGTGATAAAAGTGAAGCAGAAGGCATCATAATATCAGACTCTTAAATTACTCTACAGAGCAATGGTAACAAAAATGGCATGGTATTGGCACCAAAACAGACATGTAGACCAAAGGTACAGAATAGAAGACACAAAGACAAATTCATATAAATACAGTTATCTCATACTAGACAAAGGGGCCAGGGATGAGGATATAGCTTATGTAGTAGAGTGTCAGCTTAGTATGTACAAGGCTCTGGGTTCAATCCTCAGCACCACCCCGCCCCCCCCCAAAAAAAAAATGGACAAAGGTGCTACAAACATACATTAGAGAAGAGGTACCCTCTTCAACAAATGGTGCTGGAAAAACTGGAAATCCATATTTAGTAGAATGAAATTCAATCCTATCTCCCACCCTGTACAAAGTAGATCAAAGACCTAGGCATTAGACCAGAGACCCTGCATCTTATAGAAGAGAAAATAGGCCCAACTCTCCATCATGTCATTAGGAATGGGCTTCCTCAATAAGACTCCTAAAGTGCAAATGGTAAAATCAAGAATCAATAAATGAGATGATATCAAACTAAAAACTTCTTCACAGCAAAGAAAACAATGAAGACTATGAACAGAGATTCTACAGAATGGGAGAAAATATTTCCCACCTGCACCTCAGATAGAGCATTAATCTCCAGGATATATAAAGAACTCAAAAAAAAAAAATGTAACACCAAGAAACCAAATAACCCAAGTAATAAATGGACAATGGAACTGAACAGGTACTTTACAGAAGAATAAATATGTTGGATCAACAAATATATGAAAAAATGTTCAATCTCTAGCAATTAAAGAAATGCAAATTAAAACCACACTGAGATTCCATCTCATTTCAGTCAGAATGGCAATCAAAAAGAATATAGGCAACAATAAACGTTGGCAACGATGTGGAGGAAAAGGGACACTCATACATCAAATTCATGGGACTCCATTTGGTGCAACCATTCTGAAAAACAGTATGGAAATTCTTTAGAAAACTTAGAATGGAACCACCATTTGACCTAGTTATCCCATTCTTCAGAATATACCCAAACGACTTAAAATCAGCCTAGTAGACTGAGCCAGCCACAGCAATGTACATAGCAGCTCAATTCACAATACCTTAAACATGGAACCAAACTAGGTGTCCTTCAATAGAGAAATGGATAATGAAAATGTGGTGTGTGTATATACACAATACAATACTACCCAGCCATAAAGAGAAAAGAAATGATGGCATTTGTAGGTAAATGCATGGAACTAGACAATATCATGCTAAGAGAAATAACCAACTCCCCGCCCCCAAAACCAAAGGCTAAATGTTCTTTCTGATATATAGATGCTAACTCACAATAAGATGGTGAGTAGGGAAGAATAGAATACTTTGGATTAGACAAAGGGAAATAAAAGGAGGAAAGAGGAATGAGAATTGAAAAAATAGAATTATTTGGACATGACTTTTCTATCTGCATATATGAATACATAACCAATGTAATTCCATCATGTAAAACCAGAAGAATGGGAAATTATACTCCATATATGTATTATATGTCAAAATACATTCTACTATCTTGTAAAACTAATGACAAATAAAAAATAAATTTGAAAAAAAGATGGTGTTCTATGCTTAAGTGTGATAAGGGTTAAATTCAGGCTGCTATCAAGAGTTTGTTTGGGTGACCTAGAATTCAATATTTATAAAATTAAAACTTTTTATTTATTGGTGATATTCAATGATATCTTATTTGTGTTTGTTGAAAAGCCCTTGAAGTTTTTAATTTCCTACACATGCATGTAGTACCTGGAAATAAATGATCAAGTGCCAGGAAGTTGTATTCTATGTTTAGTTAGATTGACAGTGTCAAACAAGAGGTGAAACAGAATAAAACACAATATAAGTTGAGGGGTAGAGGGAAACATTAACAGATTATCCTAAATCTGACAAATGGTTTTGCTTAACTAAAATTAATTGTGGATAAGTAAAATCAATGTATTTAACAACATGTAGAACTAACAATACAAAACAAACTCAAAATCATAACTTAAGTAGCAAAAGTTTATTCCCTACAATGGCTCTCTCTCAAAAAATATACCACTTGAAGCAGAAATTACTCAGGGTATCTAAAAGACAAAAAATAAAAATCTACTTTGTAGAACTCTATAGATTTCTGTGGTAGTTGCAGAATAGTGATACCTAAAAATACAGAAATAATTCTGTTGATTAATATAGGATAAATTCCCAATGTTGAACAAAAGTATAAATTGAGGCTGAAATTATTTTGCAATTATTCCTACAAAGAACTTATCAGATCATTCTAGTGGGAACTATTGAGAGTGGGAATACATAATATTCCTAGTAGATCCAACTCTATGTTGTCTACAAGATGCTTGTTTTAGATGTAAGGATGCACATACGCTAAAAAATATATGTGTAAGGAAAATAAAAAGAGACTGACAACATGCAGAGGCAGGAAAGATGGCAGAATGACATAAAGGTCAAGCTTCCAAGCTTTATTTATATAATAGGTTATTTTAGGTCATTGTCATCATTACTACATATTGTTCATTGTATTACTAGGCAGGTTACAGACTTAGCAACATTATGTAGCTTATTCCTCAGTTACATATTTATTAAATTAAAGTTGCAATGTGCAATGTTAGAAGCTTTGTGTAGCTCTCGAGAAAGTCTATTGTATAAAGTTACTGTTATGTGGACAGGTTAAGGCTCAGTGAATCATTGTGGTTGTCTAACAAGAGAATCCCTTTGTTTCCAGGAGCTGTGTATTAGAGATCAAGGTCGAGGCTGCTGAGACTGCAGCATAGAGCCTCCTTATACAGGGCATTGCCACAGCAGCTAGACATGGCACAGGTATTAGTTATCTTAATAGTTCCTAGGAGAAACTGTAGTGCCTTCTAAGGGTGGGAAACCGAGTGCTTGTTTCCCACCAGGAGTTTGCTCACCAGAGAAACGTCTCTATGTAGGTTTCCATGGTCAGAATCCTTACATATACGTAAATATATAAAGCTCACATTGGCAGAATTAAACCGAGAACCAAAGAGATATACCATGAAAGTAGGAATCTTCAATATATACATTATATAATAAATGGAACAACCAGACAGGATATAAACGAGTAAGTTGAGGACTAGAACAGCACTACAGACCAGTTAGACCTACAGAAATGTACAGAGCAATAAACAAAAGCAAAATACACATTCACCTCCAATATTCATATAATACTCTTTAGGCTAGATCACATTAGGTGATAAACACAGCTGAATAAATTTAATAAGACTGAAGTTATAGTATCATTTCCTATTATAACAAAATGAAACTAGAAATTAATAGCAGAAAAAAACTGAAAATAACAAGTATGTGGAAATTAAAGAATATATTCTTATACAAGCAATAAGAAAAATGGAATTGCAAAAAAAAAAAGAAAAAGAAAAGAAAACTTATGGAATGCAGTAAAATCAGTGCTAAAGGGAACATGTATAGCTGCTACTTCTTACCACATAAAAAAAATCTCAAATCAACAAACCTAACTATATCTGAAGGACCAAAAGAAGAACAAACTAAACCCAAAACTACCAGAAAGAAGAAAATAAAGAGAGATGAAGTGAAATAAATAGAAAAAAAAATTAATAAAACAAAAAACAGTTCTTTTATAAAACAACAAAACAAACAAACCATTAGCTAGAATATAATTTAAACTCTGCTTTGAGAAACAAAATTCAAAAGTGTACTTCTCCAAATACATTCATTTGCAGATGGTTCTGAGTCTTACCAGTGCAACTTTTTATCATCTTTCCTCTCACAGTGGCTGTATCTACAAATTTAAACATTTATAGGAAAGTTCCTTTCACTTTTTCTTGTCTCCAATCAGCAAATTTCCAAGATACTAAAATATTTAGGTGAAATAAGACTGGTTTCCATTGGAAAAAAGATGCTGAGTCAAAATCTGGGAGCTAGTAGTTGTTTGGGGGAGGAGATTGAGACCAGGAAACAGAAGAGAGCCCAGGAAACAGAAGTGAGGAAAGTGGGTCAGGGAAAAGAGAAAACCAAGGAGAGAAAGCCTTCCTGAGCTGGGCACTTGTGAGGGCAACTGGTCCCGAATCCTGCCAGGGACATTCTAAGGAAATGCTTAGAACCTACTTCAGAATTTTCCCACTGGTCTTTATCAACACTGATTTTTAATCCACCAGTAATTGTTCCTGTAAATTAAGGATTATCCTCAGGGATATTAGCATTCACATACTTTCTGTTGCCTAATACTGCTCATAGTAAACTAAGATTTGCCAGGATGTGGCTGGATTCCTTGATTTAGGATATCAGTAATGATGCTTTGAAACTGTCCACTGTATGACTGCTACAAACAGGTAAGCCATCAGCTTGTGGCCATGTGTCATTGTGCACCCAAAGTATCTGCTTATGCTGAACATAATGCTGCTCTATCACTGCTTCTTCAAAGAGGTGAATGTCACAATATCAGAAATTCAAAGAAAAAACAATTTTAAAAAGAGTCTACAAGTATACTTTAAATTGAAAACCAGTACAGTAAAATATGTGAAATATCACCCAATTTTTTTCTAATGGGGCTGAGGATATAGCTCAGGGATAGAACATTTGATTAGAATATGTGAAGCCATAGGTTCAATCCTTAGCACTGTTAAAAAATAAAGAAATATAATTAAAATTTCCTAAGATCAAGTAAAAATTCTGTCATTATATTACAGTATTTATATAAAGTTTTATGTAAAGTCATACTCTTCTCTAATAAACATCAAAAAAGTAGCAATATACTTTTAGCAACATTTTAATCAAAAGTTCTGAAATGATTTAGAGAATTGGCAGATTAAAAAGAGATAATTAATTTTTAAGTGTGTTTGTGGTGCAGGTGAATAGAAAAAATTATTATAACTTTAGTCAAAATATTTATTTCACTTTTTTCTTTCCATATATAAAAAAATCCATGGATAAGTATTCAAAATATTTTACTTTCAGTTAACAGAGATTTCACAGCACATAAATACAGATTTAATAACATTTTTTAAAGTTTGGATGAAATTATACAAATTATTTCATATCAACTTGTGACTTTATTAATCTGTCATTTAAACATCAAGAAGGGAAGCTACCATTGAACTGAAAAAGACTCAAAAATAAAAATGATTTTTTGTTGATGTTTCAATTTAAGCATTTGACACCAATTAAAATAGTAACATATTAGTTTCATGTAAAGTGCTTTGTAAAGTATGTCCCTTTTCTATACACTGTTTATTGTAACAATTTTTTTGTTGCAAATAGAATTTGAAGATTTAATGGCTGAGCATGAATTTCCAATTACATAATAAACTAAAGAAGTTTGACTAAAGAACTTGCCTTTACTCAGTAAATCTGTACCTTGGCATATTAGATATGATAAGTACTAGCTGAATTAGAATTCCAAATGAATAACAAATAAGAAAACAATATTAATCAAAAGAGCAAAATAAAAATAAAACCACTGGAAACTAAAAAAGTATTCTTCTAGATACTCCTGAGTCAAGAAAATTCAAAACTTATTATTAGATAACATGTACACATACTAAAAATATTTGAATGATACCAAATAAAAATCAGAGAAAAACTAATCCTATAAAATATAAAGAAAGAAAATTTAAAAATATATTTAATTATTAAAGAAAGAAATACTTGAAGCAATAAGAAAAAATGTAAATTATAAAAAGTAACCTTTCCATTTGATAAAAATGTTTTAAAGAAATATAAACATGATGTCAATAGACAAAAAGAATACAGAATATATTAATGGATAAACATATTATTTCCAAAACATTTTTTAAAAATATATGATAAAACATTTAATTCTAAAGCTATGAATTTAAAAAATCTTAAAAATATTTTTAGTAATTATATTACTTACCAAAATGTAAAATAATCAGACAATTTATTCATAAATTGGCAATAGTTTCAAAAAGCTGACCATCCAAATAGATGGTCTTAGGCAGTTTTTGAAGGGAAAGTAAGGAATGAGAGATGGGTAAGCAAGAAATGAAAGATAGAGACAAGGCAGAGACACACAAGAGAGTATATTTGTCAGAGCTAAAAAATAAAGGCCATCTCTCATTAGGAGAGAGTGGAAATCAGGCTTCAGTTCTGGAACTTTTATGGGGCAGGCTCAGGAATCAGAGCCAGGTGGATCCTAATGCAGGCAATTAGGGGTTGGGTTGATATGAGTATGTGATGAGCCTTTCTCAGTAATGCCCTTGAGTGGGAAAGAGAAACTTTTTTCTTTAAATGACACTATCACTTAAGATGGTCATCCAGATGCTAAACAAGGACCTTATACTTTACAGAATAGGTTTGTCAAGAAACAGATTATAAATGAGTAGCCATCATCATTCTCATTTTGAATTATTTGCCTATTACCATCAATAACCAAAAGAAATCAGTGGTGCCTAATATTACCAATATTACTATTTTTGAATTTGACATTCTTTATTGTCTATAAAAAATGAAACTTAAGATACCAAATATTTTTATTAGGAATTTTACCTGGAAGGGAAGAAAATTCGTTTTTGAATATTTATAATTAATGAAAATATTCAGCTCAACCTCTGGTCAAAGAGATGCAATGTGAGGGAGAGAATAAATTCATATACTATGCTTTAAACTTATTTTATAATATGTATCAAAAGATTTGGGCACGCATTGTAGTGATCTGTAATCCCAGCTACTAGGAAGGAGGAGGAAGAAGGATAGCAAATTGGGTGCCAACTTCTGCAACTTTTTGGGAAATTATCATCTCTCACTTTTTTTTTTAAGATTTGGTTTTAATTAAAAATTTCAAGTTTTCCTTCTCAATTGTGTATATGTCATTAAAAATGAAAAACAAACAAGCAAACAAAAAACTTGAGTAGGAAAACAAAGCAATAAAAGCCATTACCAGGCAGTTGTGGTGGTACATACCTGCATCCCAGTGGCTCTGGAGGCTGAGGCAGGAGATTCATGAGTTCAAAGCCAGCTTCAGCAAAAGTGATGCACTAAGCAACTCAGGGAGACCCTGTCTCTAAATAAAATACAAAATAGGGATGGGGATGTGGCTCAGTAGTTTAGTTCCTCTGACTTCAATCCCTGGTGCCAAAAAAAAAAAAAGAAAAGAAAAGAAAAGAAAAGAAATTACCATTAGAAATTTTGAATTTTAGAGAAGGAAGATGGCGGCAAATAGAGTGCATCACCCCCGTTACCGCGTCACTGTGCAGGTGAATAACGAGTTAGAACTGCCAAAAGCTATCTTATTAGGAATTTCCAGCAAAATAGGGGTGCACCAAAACCTAGAGGAAGGATTCCCATCACCTGAGGATGGGTTACTGGGGCTCAACTGTGAGTGAACCGTGCGCCCGGAGATTCAAGCTGCTTGTTCGGCAGCCTGCACCGCTGCTACAGACTGCGGCGCCTCAGGAAACACCGTGCTAGCAACGCAGAGAAACAGTGCTGCAGATTCTGTGGGCTCCTGCCGGGTGTGCCCTCACTGTGCTCTGGGCTGAGTTCTGGGTTTGAGATGGGGGAAGGAAGCGGTCCAGTTCTGTCCTCAACACCGGACACCCCACTAAGAAAGCCAGTGACCACCATCTTGGAGAGCTGACGTCACCATCGCCAGTTTTCCACAGATTACAGCTCATTCAATGATAGAACAGGTGTGTGTCATTTAGACCATCCCCCATACAGCAGGGAAATTGCATAAAATCTCTCCCCGGCTTTCCGGGGGTGTGATTAACAAAGTGAGCGTGAATAGAGGCGTGGGGAAAGGTAAAGGCACCTGACCTCCAACTCTCTCATCCCACCACTGTGGAAAACGAAACATGACTCGCCAGCTCTCGGAGGAGGGGCTAGCGGAGGGAATCAAAACAATAGGGGCTGGTTCCCAATAGTCGCACTCCACTTCCAGGAAACTGCAGGCCCAGAGTGTAGCTGGAACTGCTAAGAGGTAACACACTGGGAAAGGCCTGGCTGGCAGGAGAAGCAAGGTGATTAGAGACCAGGAATAAACCTAAGCTAACAGGTTTTGAGAGACACCAGCGGGGGGGAGGAGAGACCGGCCTCATATGGATTGTTTCCTGCAGCCTGAGGGCAAAATCTTGGCCCAGAAGGCACAGCACCACCTACTGGAAGCGAAGAAAATAGAAGCCTAACAGTGCCCATTTTTTTCTTTCTTTTTTTAATTTTTTAATTTTTTTAATTTTTTAAAATTATTTTTTATTGTAATTTTTATTTTACTGCATTTTATTCTTTTTTATCATTTCTTTTTCTTTTCTATTCTTTTCTCTTTCTTTCCTCTCTCCCTCTCTCTTTCTTGGTTTGCTTCCTTACCTTTTCCCCATCTTTCCTCTTAAGCATGACCATCCAGATTACATACAACTTACTAAATGCAAATAGATGAATACTACTAATTGGTCTATAGTCCGCCTAAGCCCTTAACTACCCCCAAGTATTCCTGTATATTCTCTTGTTAATATCTGCCTGCATTTGAGCAACCCCCCAAAGAAGCTAACATACTAACCTCCATACCATCAAATTGCCTGACCTCAACATAAAATCCTAAGTTCAAACCTCAGTTCTCTATATGCCATCAAAATCTGTAGGCTTTTAATGAAACTAATGAATTTACCTTAAATCACAATTAAATCCATCATCTCTAAACATTGTTTCCCAACACAAAGGAGAGATATTGGAACTATAAAAACCAAAACAAATTTAAAGGAGAAAACAGAAGCACAGCAGTCAAACAGAGTTGGAAAGTAATGTGAGCACCATGAAAAAACAAGGGAAAAAAGGATTACAAACAATGCAGGACAGCTTAAATTAACAGGAGAACCTAGAGGCATCAGAAAAATGGACAGAGAAAGAACTCAAGGCATACCTAACTCAGATGGAACGGAATCTTAGAGAAGACTTTAGACAGCAAGTCCAAACAATGAAAGTATACTTTGAAAATGAATTAAATAAGCAAATTCAAATGGCAAAGAATGAGCTCTACCAGGAGATAGAGATTTTAAAAAAATCAAACAGTAATCCTAGAAATGCAGGAAACCATAAACCAAATTAAAAACTCAAACGAGAATATTACAAATAGACTAGATCAAATAGAAGTCACAACATCAGATAATGAAGACAAAGTTTATCAATTTGAAAATAATATAGTCAACACAGAAAGGACCCTAAGAAATCACGAGCAATCCATCCAACAGATATGGGATGTCATTAAAAAAACAAACTTGAGAGTCATTGGGATAGAAGAAGGTGTAGAGGTTCAAACCAAAGTAATGAACAATCTATTGAAATAAATAATCTTAGAAAAATTCCCAGATATGAAAGATGGAATGGATTGCCAAATCCTGGAAGCCTACAGGACCCCAAACAAACAAAACTATAATAGACCAACTCCAAGACACATAATTATGAAGATATCCAACATACAGAACAAGGAGAGAATATTAAAAGCTATGAGAAAAAGGAGGCAGATTACATTCAGGGGTAAACCAATTAGGTTAACAGCTGATTTTTCATCACAGACGTTGAAAGCGAGAAGATCCTGGAACAACGTATTTCAAACGCTGAAAAATAATGGATTCCAACCAAGAATATGGTATCCAGCAAAGTTAAGCTTCAAATTTGACAATGAAATTAAAATATTTCACGATAAACAAAAGTTAAAAGAATTCGCAGCCAGAAAACCAGCACTGCAAGGCATTTTGAGCAAAACACTACAAGAAGAGGAATGAAAAACAGCACCCAAAACTAACAGTGGGAAGTAACTCAGTAAAGGGAAGCAAAAAAATAACCAAAAAGGAAAAACTAGCTATATTAAAATAAATAAATAAATAAGCATGACTGGAAGTACAAACCATATATCAATAGTATCCTTAAATGTTAATGGCTTAAATTCACCAATCAAGAGACATAGGCTAGTAACCTGGATTAAAAAAACAAATCCAACAATATGCTGCCTTCAGGAGACTCATATGATAGGAAAAGACATACACAGGCTGAAGGTGAAATGTTGGGAAAAATCATACCACTCACATGGTCCTCGGAAGCAAGCAGGAGTGGCCATACTCATATCGAATAAAATCAACTTCAAACCTAAGTTAATCAAAAGGGATAAAGAAGGACACTATATACTGTTAAAAAGAACCATCCACCAATAAGACATAACAATTATGAATATGTATGCACCAAACAATGGTGCTGCAACGTTCATAAAACAAACTCTCCTCAAGTTCAAGAGTCAAATAGACCACAACACAATAATTATGGGTGAATTCAACACACCGCTCTCTCCATTGGACAGATCTTCCAGACAAAAGCTGAATAAAGAAACTACAGAACTCAATAACACAATCAATAACCTAGACTCAACAGATATATATAGAGAATATATCAACCATCATCAAGTGGATACACGTTCTTCTCAGCAGCACATGGATCCTTTTCAAAGATAGACCATATATTATGCCATAGGGCAACTCTTAGTAAATATAAAGGTGTGGAGATAATACCATGCATCTTCTCTGATCATAACGGAATGAAACTGGAAATCAATGATAAAAGAAGGAAGAAAAAATCCTGCATCACCTGGAAAATGAACAATATGTTACTAAATGATCAATGGGTTACAGAAGACATAAAGGAGGAAATCAGAAATTTCTTAGAGATAAAGGAAAATACAGACACAACATATCAGAATCTATGGGACACAATGAAAGCAGTTTTAAGAGGGAAATTCATTGCCTGGAGTTCATTCCTTAAAAAAAGAAAAAACTGACAAATAAATGAACTCACACTTTATCTCTAAACCCTAGAAAAGGAAGAGCAAAACAACAGCAAAGGTAGTAGAAGGCAAGAAATAATTAAAATCAGAGCAGAAATCAACGAAATTGAAACAAAAAAAAATTGAAAAAATTGATAAAACTAAAAGTTGGTTCTTCGAAAAAATAAATAAGATCGACAGACCCTTAGCCATGCTGACAAAGAGAAGAAGAGAGAGAACTCAAATTACTAACATACAGGATGAAAAAGGCAGTATCACAATGGACAGTATAGGAATACAGAAGATAATTAGGAATTATTTTGAAGCCCTATATTCCAATAAAATAGAAGATAGTGAAGATATTGATAAATTTCTTAAGTCATATGATTTGCCCAGATTGAGTCAGGAAGATACACACAATTTAAACAGACCAATAACAAAGGAGGAAATAGAAGAAGCCATCAAAAGACTACCAACCAAGAAAAGACCTGGACCGGATGGATATACAGCGGAGTTTTACAAAACCTTCAAAGAAGAATTAATACCAACACTTTTCAAGTTATTTCAAGAAATAGAAAAAAAAGGAGCTCTTCCAAATTCATTCTATGAGGCCAACATCATCCTGATCCCGAAACCAGACAAAGACACTTTAAAGAAAGAAAACTACAGACCAATATCTCTAATGAACTTAGATGCAAAAATTGAAGGCATAAAAATAGGAAAAGAAGAACTTAAATGATCACTATTTGCGGATGATATGATACTATATCTAAAAGACCCAAAAGGGTCTACAAAGAAACTACTAGAGCTAATGAATAAATTCAGCAAAGTGGCAGGATATAAAATCAACACACATAAATCAAAGGCATTCCTGTATATCAGTGACAAATCCTCTGAAATGGAAGTGAGTTCAACCCCCGCATTCACAATATCCTCAAAAAAAATAAAATACTTGGGAATCAACCTAACAAAAGAGGTGAAAGATTTATATAATGAAAACTACAGAACCCTAAAGGGAGAAATAGAAGAAGACCTTAGAAGATGGAAAAATATACCCTGTTCATGGATAGGCAGAACTAACATTATCAAAATGGCGATATTACCCAAAGTTCTCTATAGGTTTAATGCAATGCCAATCAAAATCCCAATGGCATTTCTTGTAGAAATAGATAAAGCAATCATGAAATTCATATGGAAAAACAAAAGACCCAGAGTAGCAAAAACAATTCTAAGCAGGAGGTTTGAATCTGGAGGTATAGCGATACCAGATTTAAAACTATATTACAGAGCAATAGTAACAAAACAGCATGGTACTGGTACCAAAACAGGCAGGTGGACCAATGGTACAGAATAGAGGACACAGAAACCAATCCACACAACTAAAACTTTCTTATATTTGATAAAGGGGCTAAAAGCATGCAATGGAGGAAGGATAGCATCTTCAACAAATGGTGCTGGGAAAACTGGAAATCCATATGCAACAAAATGAAACTGAATCCCTTTCTCTCACCATACGCAAAAGTTAACTCAAAATGGATCAAATAGCTTGATATCAAATCAGAGACTCTGCGCCTGATAGAAGAAAAAGTTGGCTCCAATCTACATATTGTGGTGTCGGGCTCCAAATTCCTTAATAGGATGCCCATAGCACAAGAGTTAATAACTAGAATCAATGAATGGGACTTACTCAAACTAAAAAGTTTTTTCTCAGCAAGAGAAAAAATAAGAGAGGTAAATAGGGAGCCTACATCCTGGGAACAAATCTTTACTCCTCACACTTCAGATAGAGGCCTAATATCCAGAGTATACAAAGAACTCAAAAAATTAAACAATGGGCCAAGGACCTGAACAGACACTTCTCAGAGGAGGACATACAATCAATCAACAAGTACATGAAAAAATGCTTGCCATCTCTAGCAGTCAGAGAAATGCAAATCAAAACCACCCTAAGATACCATCTCACTCCAGTAAGATTAGCAGCCATTAAGAAGTCAAACAACAACAAGTGCTGGTGAGTATGTGGGGAAAGCGGTACTCTTGTACATTGCTGGTGGGACTGCAAATTGGTGCGGCCAATTTGGAAAGCAGTATGGAGATTCCTGGGAAAGCTGGGAATGGAACCACCATTTGACCCAGCTATTGCCCTTCTAGGACTATTCCCTGAAGACCTTAAAAGAGCGTACTACAGGGATACTGCCACATCGATGTTCATAGCAGCACAATTCACAATAGTTAGACTGTGGAACCAACCCAAATGCTTTTCAATAGATGAATGGATAAAAAAAAAATGTGGCATTTATACACAATGGAGCATTACGCAGCACTAAAAAATGACAAAATCATGGAATTTGCAGGGAAATGGATGGCATTAGAGCAGATTATGCTAAGTGAAGCTAGCCAATCCCTAAAAAACAAATGCCAAATGTCTTCTTTGATATAATGAGAGCAACTAAGAACAGAGCAGGGAAGAAGAGCAAGAGGAAAAGATTAACATTAAACAGAGACATGAGGTGGGAATTAAAGGGAGAAAAAAGGGAAATTGCATGGAAATGGAAGGAGACCCTCATTGCTATACAAAATAACATATAAGAGGTTGTGAGGGGAAAGGGAAAAATATTTTTTTTTAAAAGGGAGAGAATTAAATTACAGCAGATGAGATAGAGAGAAAAGATGGGAGGGGAGGGGGTATAGTAGAGGATAGGAAAGGTAGCAGAATACAACAGTTACTAATATGGCATTATGTAAAAATATGGATGTGTAACAGATGTGATTCTTCAATCTGTATACGGGGTAAAAATGGGAGTTCCTAACCCACTTGAATCTAAAGTATGAAATATGATATGTCAAGAGCCCTGTAATGTTTTGAACAATCAATAAAAAAAGAAAGATGAGAAAAAAATTTTGAATTTTAAAATAAAATTTGTTTTTTCTCTCTCCTAAGTCTTACTTCTTTTTTTAATTGGTTCTTTTTATTATACATGACAGTAGAATCCATTTTGATATAATTATAAAAGCATGAGCTATATCTTATTCTATTCACTCCTGAGTACTTTTCCTTTCTCTCCCCTCCCTCCATCCCTGCTCCCTTCCTTCTACTCTACTGAACTTTGTGCCATTTACTCATGATTATTTTCTTTGTGGTATATTTATATATGTACATAGTAAAGATTCCTTCCACTGTCTTTCCTTTTCTGAACACTTCTCCCTTGTTTTTAATCCCTTTTGTCTACTCCTCTGAACTTTTATTCTTTTTTTAACCCTGTCCTTATTGTGTATTAGTAAGATGAAATCAGCCTTTGCAACTTAGTAAGACCCTTTCTCAAAATAAATAAATAAATAAAATAAGGTTTCAGATTTAGCTCAGTGGTAAAATGTACATATATCTTTACATGTCTTTGGCATTAGTAATTATTTTTCCAGGGATTTATAATAATTAAGTAAAGAAAAATATTAAAATTGGTGAACACATACTCTTACCATGCCTTGGTTTATAAAAAACAAAATATGGCAAATTTATTCAGTGATTAATAATGCACAAATGATATGTAGCATTATTTTATTTTCTATTAGTTATTTCAATTTAGTTTTTGATAATTATAGAAAATGAAAAAAAACTTCATATGAAGTAATACATGTTACACTAATGTATTTATAATATAAAATATCCTCTTTGGAAGGACAAACACCAGAATTATAAATGTCATTTTCTCTGGTGAAATTATTTACTTTCCCTCCACTGTGTTAGTGTATTTAAATTTGACAAAACGAAAAGAAGAAACTACTTTTCTTTATGGGATAGAGGAAAACCAAAGTTTATTTAGATAAAACCTATCCATCTGATTCAACATAGGGTACATCAGAGGTTAGGACAATGATACAAAGCTGAGGGCGGTGGCATGTGGATGTAAGTACTGTTTATTGAATGAAAGCCACATGAGGAAGCTCATTGCACAACACAATAAAGACAAACTGCTTACTCAGTTCTATTGATATATGATCTTTGAAAATTGCTAAAAAAAAGTACAGTCCTATTGATATGTGATCTTTGAAAATTGCTATACAGAAATATAAATGTTCTCTGCAATTAGAACTAAACAACTGTGCTTGAAGATTTTTTTTTCTTTTTATTCAGCACTGGGAATGAAACCTAGGGTGCCAAACATACTAGTAAAACACCCTGCCACAAGCTACAACCCCAGTGTGTTTTGCAGTTTTATTTTGAGAAATGGTCCTACAACATTGTTCAGAATGGCCCTGATTTTGCAATTCTATTGCATCAGCCTCCATAGTATCTGGAATTACTGCTGTGTGTCATCATGACTGTATGAAGAATATTTATTATTGTGATACACAGGGTCATGAGGCATAGACAAAGTAAACACAATATTTTAAGATTGGAATAGAGACATTTCCAATAGTTGTATTTAATGTAGGAAATTCATTCATTTCTTGGGGAGAAGGATTTGAAAATTTATATTACCAAGTCATTAGAGTAGTTTCTTTTTCAAAATTTGTGTAGTTTTTCTTTACTTAACTATTTAGATGTAAAGAGCTTTCATTCTCAATTAGAATTTGTGTTTCCTCAATAATTTTGTTCTATTGTCAAGTGTCAAAAAGATCTCTGGCTGCAACCATATATTATTATATCAATGCCTAGATCTAGGCTGCTATTTTGACACTTATTTGACAATACCCTTTAGCAGATAGTTTTGACCACCTAGTATATGCCATTTATATGTATCCAAAAATTTGGTATCCAAAAAATAAAATCAAGATCATTCTCCACAAACTCAGTCCTTTTTTGTTGGATCTGATATATCTGGCTGTGAATCAAGAAACCATTCCAGGAAACGTGCATCACTACCCAAACACTGTATGCAACCCATCACAAAGTCCTGCCCCTTTTGCCACCTAAGTCATCCCTGTATTCATCTGCTTTTCTCTAATTCCAGCATAACTATAGCCATCCAATTCTATGAATGATATTGAGCCAGAATTAGACAGGCAGACAGGCAAGGGTGAATCCAGAGAATGGAGGGATTGAAATGTTAATTCCTTCAGAGCACTTTCTCCACCCTCTTTAAGATAACTGCCCCTGCTCCAACCTGTTGCTAAGGTAACATGTCTCAGAGATTGTCTCTCCCTACTGGGAGTTGCTAATTATGCCACCTTCCTGCCCAGATCACTCCAACTTGGCCCACCTAACCCATCTGCTTCTCACCTTTTGGCCATCACACAGAGCATCTCCTGGACCTAGTCACCTATGCAGGAAGGAGAGAGATAAGAGAAAGAGAGCAGGAGAACAAAGGAAGTCTAGGATACATAAAAAAGGCAGAACACCCCACTTCGTGGGTTACCAGGATACCAGCTATGGCCCCCTTCTCCCTCCCAGGAGAAGACTATATTACCCCTTTTAAAATAAACCCTGCTTCATATGCTTGCTTTGGCGTGCTTCTCTAATGTTACACTTCCATGTGAGGGAGCAAGACTCCTCCAGTGCAGTATCAATAGCATCAACTCCCACTGTCACTTGTACTTTTCCTTCCTAATATATGATATATTTTTAACACAATTTTCTTATATGTCTTTCATATGATACTGTAAACTGAGGGTAGGAAAAAATGCATTTGGACCCCACAGTGTTCCCAGTACACACTTCATTTATAATATTTATTAAACATTCGTTGTTTGTTGTTGTTTAATGACAAAAGCCAAATAGCATTTCTTACAGTAGTCTTTTTTTTAATGGAATTTAACTGATCATTTTAAAGTTTACATTCATTGATTTTAGTCTATTCACAAGGTTCTGCGACCATCATTATTAACTCCAGGAATTAGATACCCCCAAAGAACACCAGCCATCACTCCCTATTGTACTCACTCTGTTCCCTGGAAGCAGCTTATACCTTCTGTCTCTGTAGAGTTGTCTATTCTGAGCATTTTACATAAACTGTGTATCTAAAATTGATTCTTTTCAAGACTTAAGTGTTCTTCATTATATGAATATACCACATATTCATTTTTCAATTGAAAAATCTGGATTTTCATATTTTGATGATTATGAAGTCTTGTTATAAACAATTGTGTGCAATTTTGCATACAAATGTTTAAACATTATATATATATATATATATATATATATATATATATATATATATATATATATATTCAGAAATAGAATTTCTGGGTGAATATTGTTACTTTTTGAGGAATTGACAAATTTTTTTCCAAAGCAGTTGCACCATTTACATTACTACCAGTAATGAGTGCTTGTTTCAATTCTCCACATTCTTGCCAACTTACCCTTTTTTTTGTTGTTGTTGTAGCAACCCTAGTGGATATAAAGAGGTATTTAATTGTGATTTAGATTAACATTTCCTTAAATGTTAAAGAAAACTCTGTCCTTGACCCTGATGCCAATTCAATAACAAGGACTTGGTTTTGAGAAACAGCAAAAAGAAGTTTTATTGCTTTGCTAACAAAGGAGAAACAGAGGACTCCAGTCCTAGAGGCTGTGATTCTGCTTATTAAGGGGAATAGAGATTTTTTAAAGAGGTTATTCAGAGGATATCTTCCACTTGTTCTCTGTTCAGTGTTGTAATTCACTTGTTAATTTGTGAGATTTACATCTCTTAGATCTGGTGAGATTTCTAAATCTGAATTACTTCATTCCTGTGCTGGGTATATGCTCAAAGACAGATAATTCTATCTAGGATGGGAAAGAAAGGCAATCCTATTTACATGAAGACTATACTGAACACCTTTCTAGGTCCCTTTGTCCACTTTTATATTTTCTTCACAGAAACATCTGTTCAAACGTTTTGGGGATTTTTTAATTGGATAACCTGACTTTTTATCATAGAGTTGTAGCAGTTCTTCATACACAGTCTCAATACTAGTCTCTTTCTAAATACATGATTTAAGATATTTTATTGCTTTCTATGAGGTGTGTTTTGTTCTTTATCTTTTCCAAGTGATTTAGAGTTATTGTTTAATGGTCTCTTATTTCTGTCTGAAGGATTCCCTTTAATCTATTTTTGTGATATAAGTTTGCTAGTGATAATCCTCTCCATATTTATTTTTGCTTCATTTTTATGGACATTGTTATTTCATTTAAAACTCCTGGTTGGTAGGCATCTTCTGGCGCTGCACCCCTCATCTGGTTACCTTTGGGTTTCCTTTCTTTCTGATCAGAAGTCAGTTATCACTGTAGAATAAAACCTTGCTCATGACGAGTTGCTTCTCTCTTTCTGCTTTCAATATTCATCTTTTATCTCTTTGCTTTGTTTGACAGTTTGATTATGGTGTGTCTAGGTGTGGATATGTTTGAATTTATTCTTACTTATTGAGATTCTTGGATTTGTGGATTCATGTGTTTCATTGTATTTAGGTATAATTTGACCATTATTTGAATCTATTTTCCATTTGTTTTCCTTTCTCTTCAACTTCCGAAACACCTATTAGGTGTGTTTGGTATACTAGACATTGTCTCACAGGTTTCTGAGGCTGTGCTCTTCTTTTTTTTCCATTTTTAAAGTTTTCTTTTTTTCCCCCAATATCTGGATAATCTCTATTGATTCATCTTCAAGATTTTTATGCTTTTTTTCTGCCAGCTTCAATCTGCTGTTCAGCCCTTCTAGCAATTATTCTTTATAATCGTTCTGCTTTTCAACTCCAACATTTTGTCCTTTAAAAAAATTCCACCGATTTATTGGTATACACAATGTAGTGAGATATTGCTTCAAATTCTTCATTAGTTATTTTGACATGGTTTCCTTTAATTCTTTGGACATATTTAAGATAACTTATTTTAAATCTGCCTACTAAATCCAATACCTGTGCTATTTCAATGAGAGTTTCTATTGACTGTTTTTTTGTTTTGTTTTGTTTTGTTTTTAAGGGTGTGTGAGTCATCCTTGTTTTTTCTGTGTGTCCTTGACAATCTAAGTAATATAGTGTGTGATCTCTGGAAGTCAGATTATCCTTTTAACACAGAGATTGCTGTTGTTGCTGTTTGTTTTTGTAATTTGTTTATTGACTTCATTGAAGAGATTCCTTAAAGTTTATATTGTCTGTAATGTGTGATTACTGAAATTTCTGTTTGATTAGCTTAGTGGTTGGTCAATTATTAAGGATTTCCTTAAATGCCTGAAAGCTAAGCAGTAGTTCTAGCCTTTGTCCAGAGGCTCCTTGTGAGGTGGGGCATGACTTCACTGCTTAGGCAGGAGGTTCACAATTCTGCTTTAACCTTCATTATCTGCTTTCATGAAGCCTCAGGGTCAGCCAGAGGTGAGAACATAGGCTCTTTTCAAATCTTTCTTATGCATGTACAGCTACATGAATGAACCTGGTCCTCAAGATTCCCAAGAATATGTCTGAATGTTCCATATACAGCTATGGATGTCTCATTAACTCTCAACCTTTCCTTTTAAGTTTCTGCTCAGCTTCTTGTTGGGTTCAAATGCTATTAATGCCCCAGGCATATGTTATGTGAAACAATCACTACTAATGGTATTTGACAATTGCCCTTGGGAACTAGCTCATTGCTTGGGGAGTACTCAGACTCAGGTCAAATAAAAGTAAGTTCTAAGATTCTTTTTTCCCCCAGGGAATTTCCAAGGAGGTCAAAAGTGACAATTCTTTGAGAATGGTTTTTAAGGAACCTTCAAACCTGTTCAACTAGTTCCATTGGCTGAGAGGCTACTCATTTTCATCACAATTGTGAACTATTTGTTTTCACAAGTATCTTGGAGCTGGAAAGAGGGAAATGAAAAGAAGGCAAGATAAAGTACAATCACATGAGTATTTTAAACAATATTAAACTGTTTTTCTTGAATATTGCTCCATAGATTGTTGCACTTTTTAGGATAGTTTCTAGAATTCTGAAAAATTGATTCTTGCCATTGTTGTCATTGTTTTATGGAGGAAAGAACTTTTGGAGATCTTGATTCTATAATTACCACTGGCATTGTAACAGTGGTCCATTTTGTGCTTTGAGTATAACCGTTGCTGCTCTGCTATTGCAACTTATTTTTAAAATGGATATCTTTCTTTGTCTTCCTCTTTCTCTGCTCCTCTCTAATCTCATTCCTCCCTAATTATAGGGAAACAGGATTACCTTTCTTCCCCATCCTAGGCAGAGTTATCTGTCCTCAGAGTATACACTCACCATAGGAATGAAGTAATCAAGGCTTTGTGGATGGTACCAGAAGATCTCAGAAAAGACTATCTACCAAATTAACAAGTGAATTGCAAATTCAACAGAGAACACTTGGAATGCAGCCTTCAAATCACCTTTTTAAAAGTTCCTTGCTCTTACTGATGGGTAGAATCACAGCCTTTGGGACCCAAGTCCTCTGTGTTTTTCCTTTGCTGCAAAACAATAAACCTTCTTTTTCCTTTTTCCTAAAACCATGTCCTCATTATTGGACTGTCATGGAGGACAAAGATTGAGCTTTTGGCAACATTAATAGAGCAGATTAATGATTTAAGGAATAACCTTTTGCTACTATGTGCTAGAAATGAAATTTTAGTGAGGACCTAGAATGTGTCAGATAAAAAACTGTGTTTTAGGTGAAGGGAAAGTAAGGAACGAGAGATGAAGACCAGGCAGAGATACACATGAGAGTTTATTTGTCAGAGCTGACAAATAAAGGCCATCTCACTATTGCAGAGAGAGGCAAAAAAGGCTTGGGTTATGGGACTTTTATGGGGCAGGCTCAAGAATCAGAGATGGGCAGGTCCTAATTTGGGCAGTAAGGGGTTGGTATGAGGAAGTGTTGAGCCTTTCTCAGAAATGTCCTTGGGTGGAAAAGGAAAATTTTTCCTTGAAATTGTGCTTGCCACTTAAAATGGCCATCTTGATGCTAAGCAAGAACCTTACATTTCCCCCCTTTTTAATTTTTCTTGGGTCCCTTAGGGAACAGGGCTGTAGGTCTATCTTCTGTTACTGCTTCCTGCTGAGAGGGGGCCTAGTTTGGGTCCCTCATTAGATGTCATTGGAATAATGATGGAGGTTGAGTGGTGGTGTAATGCTGTCCCCAGTGGCCCAATTATGGTGAGGGATTGGTATTCCTATAGCAAAAGCTATTTATACTTTAGTTAGAGATTTTGGGTATTAGGTCTTGAACAAATCTAGTGACATAGGGGGCAAGCATTAACAATCTAAATGTCATTCAAGGAATACTTTAGTGAGAATGTTCTTCAAGGTTCGGTTGGTATGTTCCACCTTGCCTGAGGATTGGGGATGGTAAGGGCTATGAAAATGTCAGGAGATGTTGAGTGCCTTAGCTACAGGCAGTGAAACATTGGAAGTAAATTCAGGACCATTATCAGACTGGAGCAAGGAGGGGAGGCTAGATAGGGGAAGAATATGTTCAATGAGGATGCTATTCACTATGGGGGCACATTTATTGATGGTAGGAAAAGCCTTGACTCATCCTGAGAAGGTGTCAATAAGTCCCAAGAGAAATTTGTATCCCTTGACTTGGGGCATATGGGTGAAATCCAGCTGCCAATCAGAGCAAGGGAGATGTCCTTTTGCTTGGTGTAAAGGGAAGGCAGGTGGGCAGTGATTGGAGTGGGATTTTTTTTTTTTTTTTGGCAGATTTCACAAGAGTGAATCACAAAGGAGTGTCTGTCAGATGGGATTTATAATGTGAGATTCCAATGGCAGTGGGAAGCTTTGAGGCCTAAAGGAGATCAGAGATAAAGGGGCATTAGTAATTGAAATTCCCTTGTGGTAAGGAATTCGTGCTACTTCCAAATAGCAGAGTGAGAGAGAAGTAAGTGGAAAGCATATTTAGAGTGAGTGTAGACATTGAGGTAGGCTCCCTTTGCCAAAGCAAAGGTTCTGATGAGTGCAACAATTTCAGTCTGCTGATTGGATGTATTATTGGGGAGGGAAGCTGCTTCTACAATCTAGCATACCCTGCCAGATGAACTCCCTCCTGCAGGAAGAAGGAGCCATCTGTGAAACATGTGCATGTTGTCTGGAGCAAGGGGCCATCCTATATGTGGGAGGGATGTGGAAAAATCTCCCCCGAAGTTTCAATGCATGAATGGGTATGAGGAGAAGAAGTAGAAGAGTCCTAAGTAATGGGGTGGAGAATAGCAGGGTTTAAACGTGAGCATGTGTGGAAAGTAAGACTGAGACCTTCCACAAGGAAGACCTCCTGTACAGATAAAAGGTGACTGGGCAGGAGTTGCGGGGGGATGTAAGCCCTTGGAGGCGAGGAATTCCTTTAGGTGATGGGGAGCCAGGATGGTGGGTGGAAACCCAAAGGTGAGTTTCTTTGACTCATTAATGAGTAGAGAGGATACAGCTAACATTCATAGGCAAGGGGCCCATCCCCAAACAGTAGGGTCAAGAACTTGATTGAGAAGCCACAGGGGCAAAGGTTGGCCCCAGCATGTGTCCGAGGACCCCTAGAACAAATCCCATGTAAAAATGAAATGGGCATGTGAGATCAGAGAGACAGGGACAGTGGCCTAGAGGAGGGCCTGCTGGAGCCTGGTGAAGGGCTTTGTAACAGACTTCAATAGGGGTTCAAAGAGTGGGTGCCGGGCCGCATCATATAGAGGCTTTGCCAATATAGAGTAGTTAGAAATCCAAGCCCTGAGGAATCCTGCCATAGCTAGAAAGGAGAGAATTTCTTCCTAAGTAGAGGGCATTGGTATATTAGCAATAAGGACCTTTCTATCAACTGTAGTGGTTTTGTGTGTAGAGGTCATGAGGAGGTGTAGGTCTGTCACTATTGCCAAGGAAAGCTGTACCTTTGATGGAGAAACCCTATAGCCATGGACAAAATGGCAATTAAGTTTATAGGTTTCCTGAAGACTGACCTCAAAGGAAAGACTGCAAAGAAGGAGGTCACCAACACACTGTAGCACCATAGACTGAGTGAGATGTATAGATGCTAAGTCCTTAGCCGAGACCTGTCTTAAAGATATGAGGGCTGTCTTGGAATCCTTAAGGGATAACTGACCACATCAGCTGAGTGGAGTTATGTGACTCAGGGTCTGTCCATATAAAGATGAAAATGTCTTGAGAGTCTGAATGGAGGGGAATAGAGAAGAAGGCATCTTTCAGGTTGAGTACTGAGAAGTAAGAGGTCTTGGAACAAATGGTGGAGAGAAGGGTATAAGGATTGGTTACTACAGGATGGAACCATTGGGTAGAAACCATTGGGCTTTTTTGTTATCCAGATGGAGGTGTTCCAAGGGGAATGAGTAGGTCTAAAGAATCCCTTTCACAAGAAGTCTTGAAAGATAGGCTGTAAGCCTAGGACTTTTTGTCGGGAGAGCAGGTATTGTAACTGGGCCAGAAAATGGAGGAGGTTTTTGAGAAGAATATGAATGGGCTTGTGGTGTGAGGCAACAGAAGGACTTGAAATATCCCAGACAGTAGGGTCCACCTTGGAAGTCTGTAATGGGAAGGCACTGGAAGATGAAATAAGGGATAGTCATTAGGGAAGGATATGGATCAGGGGAGCGGCAGGCGAGTCTGGATGGAAGCGTATGTGAGGGTTGAAAGAAAGCATAGCCTCCAACTTTGTGAGGATGTCCCTTCCCATAAGGGGAACAGAGCACTGTGGAATAACCAAAAAGGAGTGTCTCTATGGGTTGGTAAGGTTTACTCTCTACACCAACAGTAGGGGCCATAGAACAAGTAGTAGCCCCCCAGAACTCCTTGAAGACTGAATATGTAGTCCTGGTGTCTAGAAAGAAGGAGACAGGCTTCTCTGAAATATAGAGTTACCCTGGGTTCCCACAGAGTAACAGTAGTGGTCAGGTGAGGAGGGCTTGAGCCTCGTCGGTCCTTTGCAGCCACTCCTAAAAGTTGGAAAGGGGAACCCGAAGGGCCGGATTCTTGGGGGCTGCTATGGGCTAGGGGACAGTCAATGGTCCAGTGTCCCTTCTGATGGCATTTAGACAAGGGCCTGGAGGCTTGCAAGGCTTGGGACACATACAAGCCGAGTGAACTGTCTGACCACATTTAAAACAGGGTCTGAGTGGTCCCAAGGGACCCTTCCTCAGGCCGGTGGAACTAGAGACAGATGCTGAGGCAGGACAGATGGCTTGAACGAGCACCTGATACTTCTGCTTCTAGGCCTTCTCATTTCTCCCATTATACACCTTAAAGGCCACTCCCAGAACCTCAGCTTTGGGAGTTAGGGGCCCCTTCTCAAGGTGCCTTAGTTTGGCCTTAATATCAGAAAAACCCCAGGGAAAAAAGTAGGTCATTAATACTTGTCTCCCATCTGGAGTCTTAGGGTCTAGATTAGTATATTGTAATAAAGCCTTGGTCAGGAAATTTAAAAATGCTGAAGAGTTTTCATTCTTATCTTGGATGATTTCCTGGAGCTTTTCATAATTGATAGCCTTATGGGTTGCCTTTCTAAGTCCTGCCATGAGGCAAGTGATGAACTGGTTTCTACTAGTTACTCCTCCAGGCAAATTATAATCCAAATTGGGGTCCTGATTAGATGGGCAGGGGAGGTCTGATGTACCTCATCAGCATAATTTCTAGCTTGCTCCCAAACTCGACTGAGCTCCTCAGGCAGGAAGGTGTTAGACAAGATCATATGGACATCATGGAAGTTCAAATTATATGATTTAGTCAGATAATGAAACATTTTGATATATGTGGTGGGACTTGAAGTATAGGACACAAGCCACTTTTCTATCTGTGAAAGATCTGACAAAGAGTAATTCACATGATTATATATGTACCCCATCCATCCTGCATAGAGGGTACAGAAAGTGGATTGGGCAGCAGAAGCCTGTGAGTGTGTGGCAGGAGGAGAGAAGGATGGAGGGGCCGAGGGGACAGTTGCTATGGTGGCTTCACCAGAAAGAGAATTGTGGTATGGTGGGGTTTCATCCACTGGGTCGAAGGATGAGGCGTCCTGAGTAGGATCTTCTGTCCCTTTGGAAGCAGGCATAAGACAGATGAGTGCTAAGAGGACTTGTGTGGGAGAGCAAGAGTTGCAGAGAGAGAGAGAGCTTACAAAGTAGAAAGCAGAAGGTCTGAACATATGATATCTCTTTCCATTTTCTCGAATGCTCACAATAGTTGAAAATGCCATCAGAAGAGACACTGGACCATCATATTGGGATCTAGAGTGCTGCTAGGTAGCAATTTAGAGTCATTATCCAAAGGATGTTGAGGCCAGATCTGATTGCACAAGCAGAGAAGTTTTGGGGGGTTTAGGTCTGGGGTGAGAGAGACCCTAGGTTATCCAGGAGGCAGCCTAGGGGACTATGGGAGGGAATGGATGAGGAGCCACCCATGGTAACACACAAAAGGTGAGTTTATAGGTGGGTGTCCTCTAGTCTCTAGTATCACCTAATTGAGAGGACAGTTACACTCAGGGGGCTGTCACCACTGCTGGGTAAGCATCAGGACAGGAGTTGGTAGAGGCACTTGGGCACCGGCTGGGACTACATAGTAGGGGCAGAAGCCCATAGAGATTAACCTAAGGCTGAAGGTAGTCTCACCAGAAACAACTCCTAATCACCCTTGGTGCTTTTTTCTCAAAACTCAGGATCCAAATAAAAGACCATCTATAGACTCAGTTAACAGTAGGGATTAGCCATAGCTGTGAAAGCTGTGGCTAGGGGTGCCCCCAACCACACGGTAACCCTTGGAGTGCCTGATGATCAAGGTTATTTCCTGGACCTGAGACAGGGGTCTTACCTGGAATATCCAGTGGTGGGTGTGTAGAGGGCATTCTGTAGAATGAAGGGCCTAGTCCCATGATGGAATTTGGATTTGGGCTCAGTAACCCTCAAAGAGAAGAGCAAGCACACCGGGGAACCTGATCCTGGGTTTCAGCAGCAACCTGAAGGTAAAGAGAGGAACGAGAGATGGGTAAGCAAGAAATAAAAGAAGAAGATCAGGCAGAGATACACATAGCTTACAAATAAAGGCTATCTCTCTATAGTGGAGATAGGCAAAACAAGCTTGGGTTCTGGGATTTTTATGGGGCAGGCTCAGGTGTCAGAGCCAGGCAGGTCCGAATGTGGGAAGTTAGGGGTTGGGTTAGTATGAGGGAGTGGTTATCCTTTCTCAAAGACGCCCTTGGGTGGGAAAGCAAAACTTGTTCCTTAAAATGGTGGCTGTCACTTAAGATGGCCATCCATATGCTAAACAAGAACCTTATAGTAGGTATAATCAGCAATGAACAAAATAGACATGTTAATTAAAAAAAAACTGCATACTACAGAACTCTGAAGGCCATTTCACACATTAGTGACAAAGTAATAGTTTGAAGTAAAGTAAGTTTGATTTAACATGCTTTGTCTACTGTGCTACATCTAAGATCTTAACCATTCATCAAATTAATAATTACATTAACAATATACATTATAATTAAAGTATAACCATGTCAACATTTATCTCTAGAAAATAGATATGAAAGCATATCACTGTTGACAGAAATAACATGTGTGCTTTTGATAAGTAAAATGATGAATGAAATTTTAAAAAGACTTTTTAAATTCTTCTAAATAGAGATAAGTTCTATACTAGTGATACTGGTGATGAGAATCAAGGCTGAGTCCCATTCCCTGTTACGAAGATTTAACACCCAAGAAATGCTGAGGCAAGAACGAAATGTTTTATTTAAAGGACAGAACAGAGAGAGAGAGAGAGAGAGAGAGAGAGAGAGAGAGACTGAGAGACTCCTCTGCAGAGGCAGAGAAGAGATTCCATGTTGGAAGTTGGTGACCAAGGTTGCCCAGCACAAGGAAGTGGGGCTGTCCTTCTCATTTATACATTTTAGTTTTCCTTTCTTCTTAGGTCTTCTCCTTTTATCTTGCCTAGTGACTAGTGACCAAAATGTGGGCCAAAAAGTGGAGTAATCCAAGGGCAGGAATGAAACTGCCCAGTGGTACAGTCAGAAAGGGGCAGCACAAGGGGGCATTCATTAACATCCCTACAACTTTTTGCAAGGAGGAACAATCCCCTGGAGGCAGGTAACTTTGGCAATAGGTTTGACAAGGAGGTGGAAGTGTCCTGAATGTACTGGCATTTTATTTCCTTTCCTTTTGAGCCAGCCCCTATCTTCCTGATCCAACCCATTGATTATTACCTATACTGTCTTCCCCCCATCACTAGTAATAAGCTTTAATTCATTTAATTACAATTTTAGGAGAGATTCTAGCAAAACCTGGTCTGATTCTATGATCCCCTTCACTATTTCCCATGCTATGTGTCACCTTTTTTCACCACTTCAAACATAATTCAAGAAGCTAGTTCCAAAACCATGTAACAGTATTATACACTAACTTAAGAGTAGTCAGTAATGCTTTCATATTCTAAAAATCCTTCATTAAACATGCGCAAAGATAGTGAGAAAGAAGTGAATATCTACTTTTTTTTCAAACTTTAGACATTATTTAAAATTTAACATCTGCTTTTGTTTTCTTTTCCTCATTTTGTTTTGTTAAGTCTCTTGACTCTAAATATTGTATTTATCATACTCTATTGAGCTATTTGTGACATGTTGTAGATAAGTACATTACATTGCACTATCCTTAGAAAATCTCAACTTTGGGAACCATGATATCTAATGACAAGCAACACAGAGTTTATTATTATAGGTTAGGCTCAATAATACCAAATTACCTGCTCAGTTTCTGCAGACACTGAGGTCACATTTTATATGTTATTGTCAGGAGCAATGTAATATTTTTGGTATTAATTTTACAAATGCTAAAACATATTTCTTTTTTTTCCTTGAAAAATATCATTCAGATATTATTAAAAAATTTTACAACAGTATGTTCTTATTTTAGGTTTTGATATTTAAAAAAAAATCTTGTTCAAATAATTCTTATTAAGTATTCCAGAGGATGAATTGGCAAATATAAGCTTCTTCAAATATAAGATTCTTGCATACTGTGCTATTTCATTTAAATTCCATTAGAAATGTTTTAATAAATATATTTATAATTCTCTTTCATGGAAATAAATAAATTATTTTCAATTGCTTTGTAATATAGTAACAATTATTCATAAGTGACATGAGATGTACTTTGCAAGCAGTCTTTTTTTTTGATAAATATTAAAGCCTACATCTATGGTAGTTAACAACTATTTTTAGATTATAGTTTTAATGACTTGGTATGGGTAGTACCAAGATAACAACTGCATGAACTGAAAGAATTAATATTTGGTTTCATTATAAAGAGTGTAATGTTGAGCTCTGAAGTACTTTTGTTTCATATTATCTCCTTAACACAAACTTAATTATGACATTACAGAATAAATTCGATTGCACACTGTTTTTCACTATGCATGTATAGCAGAGAGGTTTTATTAGGAAAATGTCACCAGTTTTTCTAGACTGTTACTGATTTAATAATCAAGTTAAACTGCTACATCATAATAACCATACAACACATAAAAACCTCTGCCACTATAATAACGTTGATGTCTCAATGAATTAGTCTGCCATCCATATCTCATATAGCACCATTATACTTCAATATTACTCTAGTTACATATTAGTTGAGTGTATTTTACTGTAAGTAAATGTGGTCATAAAAATTTGTTATGTTAGTGATTGAGATTTCCAAGTTTTTCCATGGTTAATCCCTTAATAGGGATTAATTGACTGACACTATTGACTTCCAATAAGGTTAATAATGACCAATGACATTAATAAATCACAATTTAAACACCAAGAGTGGCTTTTAAGTTTTCATAGATATGATGCAGTAATGTGGACAATGTCTATGACTCAATCCTTTATAATTTGCAAACTGACAAACTCAACACTTGACAACATAACCCTTTGTGGTTCAAGTATTGTTGGGTTGGCAGATTTTTGTCATTGATACTCTTTTCATTGGCACTAATAAATTAGTAATAACTATGAAAATTATACTATAAGCCAGTTATATAGCTCTGTAAGTGTCTCTGTATTGAGATAAAATGATAGTACTACATGGAATGCCTGACCCTAATTTTAAGTATCATTGAAATTTTTTAAAATATTTATTTCTTGGTGTAGATGGACACAACACAATGCCTTTATTTTTATGAGGTGCTGAGGATTGAACCTGGGTCCCGCCCGTGCGAGGCGAGCACTTTACCATTGAGCCACAATCCCAGCCCCTCATTGAAATTTTGATTATTAATTTACAAATATATTTGTGGGTGAGATGATGTCCCATTGGAATTTTTTTAAAAATGATTTTATTAGCATGCTTTAAGTATTATGCAACATATTCATATTTTGCACATGTAATTTTTCACATGAAACTCAATATCATTGTTTATGAGTTATCACTAGTGGTAAGATTATTATAAGTCTAAATATCACCAAAAGTTACTTGGGTTTTTCCCAAAATTATGTGTTTTTTTCCCCTCACCTTTTCTACTTTAATACACATTAGGGTGATTAGAAGTCTCTCAAACATATATCTTAGCGAAAATTCTAGCCTTATAATGTATGATCCATCTAGCTAGAGTGATTAAATTTATGAACACAGGTGATTTTCTTCTTATTATAATTTGTGAAATTTTTTTGTAAATTTGATAAAATATCATACAGATATGTAATGAGGCAAATAAAATATTTGTCACTGGAATGTTTAAGAAGCTGTATTTTGTAAAAGGTTTGTTAGAGATGTGACTACACATACTATGTATGTTTTAAAATTTATTATATGTAAATTAATAAAGTGCTATGATTTCATTTAAAGGTAATTTCATGGAACTTCATTCTTTAAAAAGGTATCATGTCAAAACCTTGTGAAGGAGGGGTTAAAAGAATGCAAGTAAATGTGTTCATTTCTACTTTTATATTAGTTGATGCCTATATTTTTTTAGGCATAGACAGGTCCTAGACAATATATCAGCTATATTTTAATAAATACTGATATTTTTTGTGAATATACTACTCTAAAAATATATCAGAAATCATATGATGCAGTTGGTACAAATGATCATTCCAATAGTATTTGATCTTTTGTGATATATCCCAATTTCCTTAGTCACTTTAGAAAAACTATAATGATAGAGATCTATTTATTTATTCTTTTAAGATTCATATATGGGGGAGACATTTTTACTAAATGCCAACATAAAGAGCTTTAGAGGGAAACAAAAAACAATAAAAATTTTTCTTTCATGAAATTTATTGCTTCAGAATAATTCTTACCCAAAAGATGATCAAAAGTTTTAGTTTTTAAAGGTACTCTCATTTTATCACTCATTAATTTGTCCATTTGCTTAAAAAAAAGTCTTTATTAAATATCTACAATTTTAGTTGTTTTGCTCTTTCCTGGAGATATAGAGGAAAGAGGTTCCTGCTCTCTTAGAATTCTTTCAGTGCATTGGAAATGAAAGAAATCATGACTCTGTAAATCATTTAATTACAATTGTGATATGTGTTAGGAATGGGAAATAGAGAGTGCTATGAAAATATATAAGAGGGATACTTGTGAGGCAAACCCAGAAGAATTTTTCCCTTGAAGTGACATTTAAACTGAGATTTGATGATTCTCTTTCAGTCAAGGAGGCTAAAGGGAAGGATGTTCCAGACCCTCCATCTCTGAACATCAAGAAGCAGCATAGCATCTTAAAATATAACAATAAGAACTGTGGAGTATGGATTGCATTAAGTTCAACACAAGATTCTATAATAGCTGTACATGCACATGAAGGGAGCCATGCTGGTATACAATTTATTCATCTTTGAAATAACTGGATTCAAAGAATATCTTCAAAGAAACATATTTTACATGAAAGACATATCCAATTGTGGAACAATAAATATGTATTACTAAACATTCAAAATTTAGAACTTCTTTACATGTTCCAAGGTTTACGATTCGAATATACATCTGCTATTTAAAAACACTACTCCCTGCTTTGTAGACCGTCATTTCAGATAGAGTAGAATGAACCAGACTTAATCATGACCAGACTTAATTTCAGTTTCCTTTTGTATCACAGGGAATAATATTATCTTAAGGTATTGTAATATTGTGAGAGTAAAATTTTATATTTGTTAGGAACATGGAAAAGTGATATACACTATAAAAATGGAATGTTTTTATCATTATTTTTTTTCTTAGTCTTCAGGCATATTTGGAGTTTTCTTATCTTTGATCAAATGTCTTCCCTTCATTGGAATGCTTTCAACATGTTCTCTTCTTTTCCTCCCCTGAAGGTCCAATTTAAATCCCATTACTTCTTTGAGGCTTTTTCCCTCCAAAGAAGAAGTTATTTATTTCTTCCACCTCTAATCTCCCTTAGCACTTATGGGTTATTTGGTGACTGGCATTTATTGACTTGTATGGTTATTTTAATGTGCATATCAAAAGCACAGTATTTTGATGTTGAAAAGGGAATTAAAGTTCATTTGGTTCACCAGATTTCAGAGGTTGAGCTTTCCTCTGAATCATTTCAACCCACTTGTCAAATAAATTTTGCTTGAATAGCTCTCTGACAGATAGCTTGGTATCTTTTGATTAACTATATTTTACTACTTGACATCTCTAAGAGAAAGTTCTTCTTTAAATTGAGAATAAATAAGACAAATTACATCCATATCTAGCAACTATTTCCTCATGTTATCTTCCTTCTTCCTGGCAAAGCAACCTTTCAGGAATCCCAGTCATTCTTATTACCACTCCTAAGATATACTAGGGGACATGCATGTGTATCAAAACTAAGCATTAAAAAGTCAATGTGTTATTCAACTATAATAAAATAACTGTTTTTTTTTTAAATTTTAAATGTGGGAAGTTGAACTTTGTAGCCTAAAACTGCTTTAAATTTTTAATGATCATATCATATTGAGCATCATTCATATTATATCCCCATGTCATATTAACATGTGATTCTAGTAAATTGTATATGCTAGTCATAGATTACAGCAATATTATTTATATATAATTTCTGGGATTTCAAATTTTATCTTGGTACTTCAGATGGTAGGTATAGATAGAAAATCAGCAAAGCCAAAGAGAATATATTTCCTTTTAAAAATATAATTTGTTTCATTAGAAGCTTATTGGTTTTCTCATTGTAATTCCATTACAGAATAAACTTCACAGAAAATAGGTGATCATTAAACTTCTAAGAAAGATATGATGGTGATGATTGTGTATATGTATTTTTGTTCATATGTATGTATATGACTCTATTTATATATACATTATCAAAATAAATAGTAGACCAAATGATGACCTGTTGAAAAATATCTTTCTCACATATATGTGAAGATATTTTGCCATTGTCATAAGACTGATAAATAACATGACATGTTACATTACTCCATAAGAATTTTATAAAATACAATGCCTTAATTTCTCCTCTGTCAATGGCAAGTAACACATGCCTATTTGAATCTCTAGTGAGGATTAAAGATTCCATCATATTGTGAAACCTTCAATGCTTCATGTTTCTAGAAAAATAGCACACATATTTTGTATTCCTTTCTTCAAATGTCAGGCTTATTTTTGTGATGATAAATTCATCGAGACCCACTTTATTTGTCATGTGTCTGTTTTAGAACTTTGATTTTGATCTATTTTTTTCAAATCAGAAAAGAACAAAAGAGGTTTAAAAACCTATAACACTTTTTTAGCCTTTATAAACTTGAACCAATGAAATGCATTTCTGCTGTAGGGGAAAACCACTCTCTGTATCTGGGAGAAGGGCTAGTTTAAATAACATAAGGAAACAATGATGTTTTCTGGGCTGGTGTATTCCCAAAAGTTCTATATCATACTCAGAACATAAGGATTAAAACATATTTTGAAAGCCAAACTGTGTAGTTTTCTGCACTTTAAAGAAAAAGTTGAAAATCACACCATTTCAGACAGAGGTATTACAGAAAACAAAATCTGCTCGGGTTTGACGAGAAAGGGATTTAGAACAGGCTATTACCCACACAGCCACACACCAGAACCTGACTACCAAAAGACTGCTGTTGCAGCCATGATTAGCAAGTTGTAGAATCAGAAGGCTAACTGTAGGGTTGGGAAATTGTCACTGTATCTACCCCTCCAGAATTAGACACCCCTGTTAAAAGAATGAACAGGGTTCGTTTTCAGAGAAAATGCCTGTTTATTGAGGAACAGCTCTGCATATTTATAGAGCTGGGAGTGGTTTGACAGTTATGACAATTTAATAGTTTAATGGTTTGACAGTTGGCATGGGGTGCTTTCTGATTGGTGGGTGAGGATCATGTGAGTTCAGCAGGGCTAGTCTGATTGGTGGGTAAGGATCATGTGAGCCAGCAGGGCTAGTCTGATTGGTGGGTAAGGATCATGTGAGCCAGCAGGCTCAACATTGGACAGCTCTTCTCAGGGGGATGGGGAAGTTAGTCTTTGGAGTCAGCTGACTCCCAACACCTGTCACAGTCTCCAGCAGCAAAGTGGACAATTTTCACTTTTTCCCTTGGTTCTCATTCCATGCAGTTTCAAATTTAAGTTTAACTCTCACGACTCTAGTTTTAAGGGAAAATGAGCATGGCAACAAAAACAAAAATAAAAACAAACAAAAAAATAAAACAAAAATATTATAAACATTACTAAAGGAGATTGGAGTAGAAATCCAGGAAGATGGTCTACATTAGCACATCAAACATTTATCTTCAACATTTCATGTTGACTGATATTGGAAATTACTCTGTATATTAAGAAATAGTGATAATAATTTAAGCTTAAATTATTAAAAAGTAAGTGTTTCTCATTTTCAAACTAATTATTTCCAAGTCACCATTGTTGTTTATTCTTCCCTATGGTGGAGAGGAAGTGAGCCCCCTAGGGGAGAACCAGAGAACCATTCTAAGCTGAAAGAGAAACAACCACAGACAAGCATATCTGAAGGTGAGAAAGACAAAAGGGAGAACAGGTAAGTCAAAGGCCCTGCAGAAGAGTGGTGAGAAGGAATGAGAAGAAGGTGAATTCAGAAGAATGGATCAGGTGAAAGGATCCATTCTTTTACTCAAGATAGAAGCCCTTAGGATTTTGAGCAAAGAAGGGGATCACTGAACTTTTATGCTAAGAACAAACCACAAGGAATGAATCAAGAGCAAATGGAGGCATCTAAAAGCAGAGTGCTGTAGTAATTGGGGAGGGATGACGGTGGGATGCATCAGGCTGAATCAAAAGGCAGGTACAAACAGTGAATGCATTCTCGTATTGCAATATTCAGGGCAACAGGATAATCTGATAAACTAGATGTGAGATGTGGAAAAAAGAGGGGATTCCAAAATTTTTGAGCAATTAAAAGATTATTTCTTATTAATTAATATGGAGAAGATTTTTTTTAAGTACAATTTTTGATGATAGCAATATCTAGAGCTCAATTTTGGATTGCTCATCTAGAGAAGTTTAGTGTTTCAAGAAGGACAATTCTGATATATGATGCTGACTTCTAAGCCAGGTGTGGCGGTGCCTGACCAGCAAGTCCACAGGCTGACTCAGGAGGATGGCAAGTTCAAGGCTAGCCACAGCAATTTAGTGGTCCTCTCTCAAAATTAAAAAAATAAAAATAAAAAAGACTGGAGATGGGTCACGCCTGAAATCACAGAGGCTCAGGACGCTGAGGCAGGAGTATCACGAATTCAAACCAGCCTCAGAAACTCAGTGAGACACTGTTTCTAAATAAAATGCAAAATAGGGCTGCAGATGGGGCTCGGTGTTTGAGTGGCCCTGAGTTCAATCCCCAATACTGCCCCTCCCCCCAAAAAAGGACTGGAGATGTATCTCAGTGGAAAAGTGCCCCTAGGTTCAATCTCCAGTACCAAGACAACAATATCTACAAAAACCGTGAAATGACGCTGCAGTATAACCACTGGAATTATCAAATTGAAGTACACTGGTGACATGAAAAAAATCATTACAGTAGACTGGTTGGGACTGAAACCTCACTAGGTTGATGAACAGAGAATGGGAAGGGAAGAATTTAAGATGAACATGGATACACATTTTATGTTTTCCTCTAAAGTGAATAAAAGTAGTATGGCAGTAGTTGGAGGAGAAATGTTTGTTATTATTGTTGTTATTTCTTTTCTAGATCTGGGGAAGACCTTAATATTGCTACTTTCCAATAAAAATTGTTTAGTAGAAGGGGAGTTTGATGATATAGAAGAGATTGAGGTAATCACCAAAGCAAAAAACCTTGATGCCAGAAATCACTATAATTTTCTGATAATGTATTGTCCTTGCTATGAGCATTAATAGTTTCATAGAATAGAACAGAAATTTAGTATATAGCTAGAGATAAAGATTGGCCAGGAAAGTGATGTTGGAGCTTGTGAGGATATTCCTTTGATTGCTTCAATTTTTTCAGTAAAGTAGGAAAGCAAAGTTGTCAACTGGTATCAATGTGTGTGTTAGTCAACTAGCATCACTGTGTCCGAAATACCTGAGAAGAACAATTTAGAGGAAGAAAAGTTTGTCTGAGGCTCAGGGTTTCAGAGGTTTAGCCATGGGTGGCTGACTCCACAGTTCTGCGCTCAAGGTGAGGCAGTAAATCATGGTGAAAGTATAGGGCAGAGGAAAGATGCTTAGCTCATGATAGCCAGGAAGAGAATAAAGGGGGAGGGGCAGAGGAAGAGAGAAGGAAGAGAGTGCATGAAGAATACACACTTCCAGGCACATCCCAAGTGACCCACCTCTCCAGTTATACCCCTCCTTCCTGTAGTTACTACCTACTTAGTCCATTTAAACTAGGAGGACTGAGGAGGGTATTGCTCTCAAAACATAATCATTTTACCTCTGAATACTCTTGCAATAACACGGGAGCTTTTAGGGGACACCACATATCCAAATCAAAACAATAATAAAGAGAGTTGGAGCAAGCTGGAGTTAAGGAGAGAGGAGTATATATAAAATAATCATCTAGGTGGGAAAAATAATTGACTGTGAGTGCATGGCATGTCAGTCAGTACTGATGATCAGCATGAGGTTGGTGATGATAAATAAAAAATGAAAGCAGGAAATATGTTTGCATGTGTGATTCTTCTGCTGTCAGATACCTGTGATTATATGTTAAATAGTCTGAGAATTTGGTTTAATTAGAATTATTGTTTGGCCAGATGCCTGTGGTGAAATAGGAGAGAAGCAATGGAGTTATGGGTGTTACAGATGTGAGCAAGATAATAATACCCCCATTAACTGAAAATGGTATTTAAGCCAGGTAAGTAATAATGAATGGGTATTGGGGAAAATACGACAGTGAAAAAATAATAGGATTGTAAGGTCCTGCTGGAGGGTAAAAGCATTGGATTGGGTATTACAGAGTATGACTGAAGAGCGCAGAGGTAATAGTAGAGTGGTATACTTAAATTTATAATTTTAGATAAATTTCAGTTTTCTCAAAAAAGAATGGCATTGGAGAGAATGACATGGGTGAACTAGAAGACTAGGGACTAGGAAAAATGATCAAGGCAATAGTAAAATCTCTAAAAGTTATGATAGCAAAAATGTTGGAAAAAATGAAAATGAACAAAGAGCCCAAGAATTTTCATGTATCTTAGGGATATCAAATCACTACATGAACAATGGATAAAAGGCTGGTATATTTTGATGACATGAGTTTCCAAGTTTGAGATACTTAAGGAGAATGGAGATAAAATGGACTGGATATGACAATTAACAGCAAGGAGCATGCCTACCTCACCTTTATGCCCATGTTATAAGAGGTAGGTGAGATGAACAATCACAAATGGATGTGGCTTCAGGGAAAGCATTAAGTAGAGAGTGGGGTTACTTCAAAAATATGAGATCCTTCATGAAAGTAGTTGATAGGAAAGAGAGTGTTGTACAGTAAAAGGAATCCAGGAAACCAAGAAATTTTACTAATATATGAAAGATTAATTGAATTGAATCAGTAATTGAATCATTAAGCATAATCTGCATCTAATTCCTTGTTCTCTACACATCTTACCACATTATGGATACTCAATGAATACTAGCTAATTAAATTGTAATAGCATAGTACCCAGAGGAATAGTACATTTCCCATGGGAAGCTGAATGGGAATAATAATAATAATATTTTTATTATTATAAAATATAATAATATAGCAGTGAATTCAACTTGTTCAAAGACAAAGCAAGAAAAACAAACATTACTAATAGGTTTTGATTTTCATTTTGTTTTTGTTTTTTCTAATCTCTGCTCCCTATCATCTTCTAAATCCTTCTATACATTTTAACTCCAACTATCTAAAAGTTCACATTCAAAATGCAATTTCTAAACTTAAGTTTTTCCTGGTGCAAAGGAATTAGAAAAAAAGGGCATAAACATAGATTCATTGAAAAGGATGTACAGGTAGCAAGTAAGCATATAGAAAAAATATTCCATAATATACAGCTGTTGGGAATATAAACTAAAACTGAATTGACATATTATTCCACAATTATCAGAATATGTAAAATAAAAAAAATAACAACAATACTGGCAAAGATGTGAAAAATTTGGATTACTTGCACATTGGTAGGGATCTAAAATTATACAACTGCTCAAAACATTTTTGCCAGGTTAAGACCAAACATGAAATTGCCCTATGACTTAGCAATCATACTAATGGGCATTTATCTCAGAGAAATGAGAAATGGTGTTTATGCACTTTTTTTTTGTCATGACTGTTTCTATCAGGTTTTTCTCTAACAGCCCAAACTCTAGAAAACCAGGTGTTCCTCAATGAATGAATGCTTTATTTATACCAAGGAATACTACTCAGTAACACAAGAGAATGGACTATTGATACAGACAACTTGGATGAATCTCAAGGGAATTATACTGCTAATCTAAAAAAAAAAAAAAAAAAAACAACTATACTTTCTGATTTTATTTATATAGCATTCTTGAAATGACAAAATTTTAGAGTTGGAGAAGCAAATAAGAGGATACATTTGTTATGGATGGATGGATGATACAAGGACAGCACAAGAAATCCTTGCGGTGATTGGAAAAGTTGATTGATTCATCTCCTCATTTTTATAAATAATCATGCTGATACATTGATTCAAAAGACTGTTAACAAGAGAAAAGCATAAGAAATTTATTTGATCGTAGATTTATATGACACGAAAGCCTGCAGATTGAAGTCCCAAAGGCCTATGGTGAATTATACATTTTTATCTTTAAGTTAGAAATATGATTGACAGGAAAGGTAATAGACGGGGTGGTTCTGTCTGTTCATATTCTTCTTCCCACTTCAGTGTGTATTCCTCCCAGGTTTGGACCAAGACCCCTTCTGAAATGGGGATCTTGTGATCTACTTTCAGACAAAGTAAATCAGAGAATCTCTTTATGACCAGATCTTACACAGAAAGATGCAAAAGGAGTAGAATGACATTTTTCAGTTTTATAGTTGATCTAGGGAGAGAAGGACTCGGGTTTTATGGCCTGCTTTTGGGAGAAAGAATTGTAGTTTTTTGGCTTGTCTTAGAATAGAATGAGGGAAAGACAGGAGGGCAGAAGATGGTCAGAGAGAAACTTTGCCTAAGTCTGCTTCTGAGCCCTTCATTCAGGTATTATTTTCTAGACTCCAACAATATCATTTGTATATTGAGAATTATGATGAATACAAAAACCTACACATGTAACAAAACTGAAAATAAAGAACATGATGTGTGCATGTATGCCAACACACTAAGCAGTGTACACAAAATGGGAAATCTAAATAAGAAAGGTACATGTATTGGTAGTGATGTTGTAAACTTTTCTTGATGTTACTGCTTGAAAAACTGGCTAAAGGATAAGCTGAGATCTATCTGTATTATTTCTTACAGTCACGAGTGAATCTATAATTTCTCAAAATAAATTCTTTAATGATAATACAAGTAGATGAAGAGAAACCTATGTGCACAAGGGATATATTCATGAGTAAAAGCAATTTTTGAACCAAGACATAGTTCAATAAATTTTGCAGGTACACTTTGGTTTTGCCAGAATTTTACCTTTAGAATTAAAGATAGTAGGGATTTCAAATGCTTTTTTATAAAAAAATTAGAAGTAGATTTAGCATGTTGGCATTTTGTTTACACAATATAACATATTTTCCTGATCAGAAAACACAGTGTAAATTCATATGTAAGAAGTATCATTTTTCTCAAAAAATACAAAAATAATTTTTGACTTTTGAAGTATCTTGACTGAATGAGTCAATCCATTTCATGTACATGTTAAGATAATCTTTAATTTCTCAAATGAAAGACTTCTGCATTAGAAAGACAGCCTACATTAATATCAGGAATTCTTACATGAGCTTCCAAAACTCTCAGTGTCACAGAGGAAACTTTCCAAAGAATGTTCACTGTCAGGAGCAGTGACTGAATTTTGGGTCTTCAACTGTCCTGTGACTCTCTTAGGAACTATCTGTCTGAAGGCATCGATTTGAGACTGCCCAGTTTCTATGGTGATGCCCTCCCAATAGGAGGTTCTGTGCCTGGCCACTGAGCTATTCAGTTCTTGACCTTGGGGTTCAGACACCAGCTGCTCCAGGGTAGAAAGTTATGGGTGCAAGCTGATAATCATAACCAGGCTGCTCATACTCATGACCTTGGTTCTGCTTAATCTGAAGAAACTTTCTCACAACAAATCCTTTTGATGTTGGTATCTATATAATAAACATACTGAGCTTGTGGTGTGTCACTACTTCCCTACCATAGGGTAGTCAATCAGAAAGACACAGCTTTTTCTCTATTTTGTATCTGTTTTGCTTCATTCCCTCACAGCACTGTCCAGGAACTGAAATTAATGTCCATGTAGGTCTAGTCAGTTCACTTCTGAATGATGTTGTGAAAATAGGAGTGACCCTGACCAAGAGGCCTTATTGTATTGACGGCTGAAAGCTAACATTCTGCTGTCATTTAATTAAAAAAAAAATTATTTTTCAAGTCGGGTTTTGAGATTCTTGTTGGAGGAAAGAAAGAAACAAAGAAAGAACATAGATGCAAATCCCTAAATGTCAGTACAAGTCTCTTACCACACAAAAATTAGGGGTTCTTGTGTGGGTATACAATGATTTACCAATTATTGAAAAAGTTAAACTGATTAGAAAATATGATACAATGTTTTTGCTACATGAACCACATTTTATTAAATTTGAATCATGAAAAATGGATTGAAGTACACAGGTATACAAGTAAGTTAGATGAAAGGAGAGTAAGTTATGGATAATCACAAGTAATGTGAGGCAGAATTTCATTAGTGAAGAAGACAGGAAAAGCTCAGATAACCCTGTGAATTAAAGCCCAACATATTACATTTCCTGCAAAAAAAGAGATCAAGTCTCTGCGAGGAGCTCTTCGATAATTGGAGATAACCAAAGTCAGTAGAGAAGAGGAAGACCTGTAGAAAGAACCAGTTAAGATCAGGTCATTTGCAAGGATAAGTCTGAAGCCTTCCAAAATAATTACATATTAAAGTTCGCAAAAGGGATTCAAGAAAATACTATGTATAATACATACTTTTATCAATTTATCTTGAGAAAAAGAATTAATCAAGAGAAAATAGTTTTCTAATGAATTATTGGGGGCATACGTTTTCTGATAACTTGAAAATGATTAAGGTAGTACATTGCTTAAAATTTATCTCAGAAAATTAAGAAGAAAAAATATGAAATATTAAGGCACAATGAAAATATTATAGGAATTGTTATTGCATAAAAGATAGTGTAGGAAATGCAAATGAGGATTGGTCATTTAGAGCATTTGTAGTTCTTTTTAAATTAAAATATCAGTGGCCTTAGAAAGATAATGAAATATCCAATATCATCACCTCTGCCTCTTCCATGGTGTTTAACTTAAGGCAACATACTCAAACTTGCAGTGCCCAGTTATCCTTTTTATGAAGTGGGAATTAAAATGGTATCTAACTCTTTAAGTTAGATAACTTTATGATGCTTAAATGAGTTAATCTATATAAATTGCTTTGAATAATTTGAGGCATGAGGGAAGATTTGAGAAATCATCATCATTATTGTTGCTATTCTAAATTGTCACTTTCTAACTGAGCAGAATCTAACAAGCTGGGGATTGACTCTGCCCTTTGTTATGCAGAGTCAGGATTAATTTAACAACTATTTGTTGTTTACCTGTGTTTTGGGAGACTATGCTAAATGCCGAGAAAACAACATGCATACTATAGACACAACCTTATTCTCTTCAGAGCAGTCTGACTGGGGACAGATGTAATTAAGTGAGTTGAAATGGAAAAAAAAAAAAAAACAAATGCCCCAGGAGAGTCAAGTGTGGATAAAAGTGCTTTAAGAATCAGATCTCTTCAAGCAGTAATTTCAGAGATTTGGCCCAGGATTTGTAAAGCTAAGAGAGCTTTCATTAAGAGGTTAGAAGCCTTAGTTACTGTTCTTTTCTTAATCCCATTAAGTCTAAGGGAACATAATTTGAAAAACTGGCTCAAAGATAATGAATTATGATAGGAATTATGATAGGAAAGAAAAAGGTGTGATGGAGGAACCTAGTAGGAGCTAAGAAAGTGTCCTGGGAAGAGGAAATGGGGCATAGAAGATCTCAGAGAAACAATAAGGAAAGAATAAGGAAATTTATTATCTCCTAATAAATATTTTGTAGACTTATAACAGGAATATTGCATTAAAATATCTCCTTCAAATCAATATCTACTACAAAGATACAAAGGTTGATTACAATATGAAAGGGCTTATACAGATAAACACTACAATAGGGTAACTGGCTGTCTTTGACAAGAACAGTAAAAAATGTTTTAAAAGGTAAAACAAAAATTGGAGAATGTGGGGTTGGGGATGTGGCTCAAGCGGTAACACTCTTGCCTAGCATGCGCGGGGCACTGGGTTCAAGCTTCAGCATCACATAAAATAAAATAAAGATGTTGTGTCCATCAAAAACTGAAAAATAAATATTAAAAAAAATTCTCTCTGTGTCTAAAAAAAAATGGAGAATGAAAATTATAGTTATCAATAATCATGCTTTATCCCATTTTTTTTCTAACCTCAACATTATTAACATTATGATATGGCCCTGCTATAAAATTTGTTTTCTGGCCTCCCTCCCATTCCCACCACTTCTTATGCATCAAGCATTATGACTTATCTAACAAAATTTAATTTGCAATATAATTGAAATCATTTTCCAGATAAGAAAGTATCATGGGTGGTCACAGTTTGAATGAATGACAGATAAAAGATGAATCAATTCATTAAACTCAAAGAATTGAGGTTTTAAAAATAAGCAAGTAGAAATTGAAAAGCCAGTATGTCCTGTTTTAGAGAAAGCTTTTTACCTTGACCAACACTGTCAGTAAACACATTTACTTCAAAGTAGACCATTTTTTCCTATATTCCTTTTCTTGTACCCAATTTCATGAGAATGGTTATACTAGTAAAACTCAAAGTCACCTACAAGTTAATTTCAATATTAAAAGAAAATTCTTTAATGGGTCTATAATCTATTTCAAATCCTATTCCCCCCATCTCTCCCACCCCCCCCAAAAAAAAAATAACTGGCAAAAAACAAAATATTATGTGTCAACTCTAGGAGCACTTAAGACATTATTGTTGAAGCCCATTCTGTTGGCCTTTAACCTCCTGGTGTTTGGATAATAATTTATTCATTAAACCATTAACTCCCTTTCCAGCAGGATTTGCCCATGAATTTTTAACGAGGACCCAATCCTTCAGAAGTCTTACCATCTTTTTCTTACTATTTCTTTTTCATGATGCTCACTCCTTGTTTCCCATGATCAAGTACCAGTTAACATCTAAGAGAGAGTTCTTTGTACAACTTCCTAACCTAATGTGATTCTCATTATAAAGTTATTTTCTCCACACAGGTTCAGTTCTCTTGGAAGTTATAAAAATATTTCGACCTCCGTATATGATGGGACATAGGGCCATGTTTATTAATGTTTTACATCCATTTTAGTTAATGTGTTTTATGGTATTATAGTAAAATATTCTTTTAACTATCATCTGTAATTCAATTTCTTTTTATGGTCAAATCCCCCAGTAATTCCACAAGATGATCATTCTTTTCCATGAGGTCTAAAGTAAAGAAGAGTTGTGAAATCAAAGACTAATCACCTGCCACTCTGGTGAACCACTGTCCTCTGCAGTGACTGCTTATTGCCTGATTTTATGGCCAAATGTTAGGATCTGCATTTAGGTGTTTGGTGTAGGGTCTAGTACACATTGTCACTTTCTTTATAATGTTTGTGATTGTTGTTAATTATCTGTATTTATGTGATTCTAGTTCCCAAATTGATCATTTGAAAACTTAAATTTTAGCTGTAATTTTTATAATCTGAAGTCATATAAAATTAATAGTTGAAACACTGGTAAACATTAACAAAACGAGGTGTGGGTATAGGAATGTCTGTGTTCGTGTGTGTGTGTGTGTGTGTGTGTGTGTGTGTGTTTGTGTGTGTGTGTGTAGAAAGTGAGAGTGAGAATTTAATCTAGGTGTTAACCCTAGGGTCTTGGAAAAGTTCCCATGTGAGTAATTGAATTTTTATTAACTCACTTCCTCTTGAAGGTATTCTCATAATGAAGTACACAGTTCTGTGTTATTTCTAGATGTTTCAATTGTTGCTACATTTCTCCCTGCCTCCACATTTCATCAATAAATAAAGGCATAACAGGTAAATGAAATCATTTTGCTTTAATAAATGTGCTTTGAAATTCTCTCTTATTTTAAAACGGTGCAAAAGAAAAAAAAAGATGATAGCGATATAGGTATCACATTAGGAAATTAAGGTTTGGGGGAATTCTTATTGTTTTAAAAAACACTTTCATGTTATTTTAGTGTCATCCTCTAAATTCTGTGTATGTTTGTTCCAGAAAATAAAGAGCAAATGGATTCACTCTTTTATAGGTGTTCCATTTAAAGAATCTGTGAAAAGCAGCAGAAGAGATTTTTTTTTTAAATGTAGTATGAGATAGATATGGTTATTTGTTTTTTGTCCTCTGAATAATGGCTGGTGACAACACAGATGTTAAACACGAAATATTACAGGGATTAATTCATGGTGCTCTAGTTTGCATCCAAGGTCATGTGCAGTGCAAACAATAAGTTACAGCCAGGCAGGCTGCGGTGGCAATTAAGGACCACCTAGAGTGGGGGTGAAGCTGAAGGTGGCTTTGACCCCAGGAGGTCTGCACTCACTTCAGTGTACCTCCTTGGAACGCCTTCTTGTTCATATGAATTAAACAAAAGTGAATTTTCTCCCCTTTAGGGAACAAACAAACCATGCATCAGATCCTGCAGCCTAAGCATTTCCTCCTTTAGAATTGCAACTGAATCTCTGCTAAACAGCAATTAGCATTTTAATAGTATTAATAACATTCGTGATTTTAACAATCTGAAGCCTTCTGCTCTTTATTGATGTCTTTTGTTGCAATTTCATCTAATAGTGTGCCCAGGGTAGCAAAACATAACCAATTAGAACATTTGCCAAATAGCAAGAAATCTGGATAGTTTCAATGCTGCTCAACTAAACATAAAAATGTTCATATGAAAATAACGTTTCTATTGAACAAGACTAGAAGAGATACCAGAAGCACAAGATGGGCAGTCCCTTACCTTACTATTCTCTTTCAAAACTGAGATGAATTGATAAATTTTACAAAACTCATGTCCAGATTGAAAAAAAAAAAAAAAATCAATGCTAGCATTCCCCTATGTAGTCCCTGGAAGCCTCAACTCTATACTGTTTACAGAAACTCTACACTGTTTACAGAAAGCCTGAGTACATAGAAAAGGGGTGTCTGAGTTTGATTTCAGGATTTACTACCTGTCTGGGAATGTTTCTTTTTTGTTGTTGTTTTATTTTTTATTTTTGTACTGGGAATTGAATTCAGGGGCACTTAACCACTCAGCCACATCCCCATCCCTTTTTAATCTCTTCAAGTTGCTAAGGATCTCACTAAATTGCTGAGGTGGGGCTTAATGAAGGAACCTCCTGCCTCAGCCTCAGGAGCTGCTGGGATTACAGATACGCACCTCCATGCGCGGCTGGGAAGTTTTCTTTAACCCTCTAATCTTGAGTAGATATTCTGATTACTTATGATCATAATGCCTTGCAATTTTCTTTCATTAATTTGGTGTTCCTACTTATGTAATAATAATAATTAAAAAATAACCAACCATATTGATTGCCTATAGTGGACCAGGCAATAAGTCATCAATTTGACATGATGCCTCTCTTTCAATCTTTGTAATACTCCTTTTGCTGTGGTCTATTATTATCTTTTTTTTATAGACATTAAAGCTTAGAGATATTACATGTCCAAAGTTTAAAAAGAGCCAGGTAATGGTAGACCAAGTATTTAACCCAGAACCCCTGTCTTCTGGGTCTGTTCTTGAAGTTTTATCATCTTTGCGTTTTCTTCATTTTTTTCCAACTCTTTGTTGTTGTTGTTGTTGTTGTTGTTTGTTTGGTTGGTTGATTTTGGCAGGAGGAGTAGTAACAATTTTATTTTGTTTTTGTAAAAAATATGCTTCAGTGACAGGGCTCTGAGATTTAACAGGGTAAAATTATTTCTTTGTACTTCACTACATGCTCTCTCTAAATTAGTGTGGTGCCTGGTACATACTAAGGACTGACTTTTTTTTTGGATGAATAGATGAGTGTGAGTAGGTTCATCTAGCCAAATGAGATTGTCACGGGGCTTTTTTTTTTTTTTTTTTCCTTACTTAGGTTAGGTCTTCTGTGTTCCTGATTCCTAAAGGAAGCATACAGAAGTTTGAGTGATTTGGGGCACATCATCCTTTTGCTGATGTTCATTGTCCTTCATGGGTGTATATATATATACACTATATATATATATAGTGTTTTGCCTTTAAGAATTGAGGTGACTGCACCATGCACATGTTTCATAGGAAAGAAATAGGAGTTTCAAAAATTATTTTGCAGAGCTCTTATGCAAATCTGACCTAAATTGGGTGAGTATTACATAAAGACAATTTAAATTAGTGGTAGTCTACTACAAATATGGGAAATTATAAGCATTCTAAATATATATGTGTGTGTGTGTGTGTGTGTGTGTGTGTGTTATCTATCCATCTATCTTTGATCTTTAGACATGATAGGATAGTTATATGTTCAATAGAATTGGAATAATTTATCCATAAAGTGAAAAATAATCAGAAAATACTCTCATCATTATACAAAATACATGTATGAAGATGTGAATTTGGTGTCAGCACACCTTATATACAGAGATATGAAAAATTGTAGTATAAAGGTGTATTAAGAATTGTAATGCAAGAAAAAGAGAGCTCATGTATAATGGTATAATTTGGCATGAACATACTTTATATACAGAGTTATGAAAAACTGTGCTGTGAATGGATAATTATGATTCTAATGCATTCCACTATTGTCATGTATGTAAGAAATAAAAATAAATAAAATAAAATAAATAAAGATATGGTTAAAAAAAGAAAAAGAAAATAGAGGATTAATGATTAATTCTTAAAATGAGGAATTTTCCAAATGATAGAATATATTCTTGAGTCCTTACACCCTTTGGTAACCATGTTTCTTAAATGTAACCATGGAAATCACCTTGAGATCATTTTGAACCACAAGTTTCAGGGTCCATAGAGCAAAGACTGTAATACCCCAGGGGTGAGACTTGATCATTTACATTTCTAACAAGTTCCCAGGTGATGCTACAATGTCTCACTTTAAGGAACACTGAGCTAGAGCCTATTGAAGCAGTTGTAGGGTCCAAAGTCAGATATCAAAGAAAGCCATGATCCTGCTTATGATTCCTGCCACCTGGTACCTACGCCTCAGTAGAATAATCATCTGGGGCTAGAGAATGCCAATCAAGCAGTGTGATACTCTTGAACATGCCTCCTGAAAAGAAATGCAGAACAGTAGAAAAATTAATAAATAAATGAATACTTTTTTAAAAAAAAAAAAAGCAACTAGCAACTCTGTCTTTAACATATTCTTTGGGTTGTGAATTCAAGCCTAGTATCTATCTCCTGGTCTTGTTGTTAATATACATTAAGCATGAAGCAAATATGTTTTTAATATTATCTTAGCAGATGGCTATTTAATCTCTCTATTTAGTTTCCTAATCATGGTGGTTATACTTGCCAAACTCTGACTCAGCCAACCATGCCCTATTCTCTGATTTACCAGGCTTTTGCTTATTTTTGTTTTTGTAAATTATATTATCAAGAATTTCAGGCAGAAATGACATTACAACCCATGGCTAAAGTATGTGCTGTATATTTGAGTTGTATATTTTCTCAATAGACCATGATTCACAGTCTGCAGATTAAAATTAAAAGAAGAGCAGGCAAGAGTGATATCACTCTGTGCTGATTCAATCTGGATAGGGGAGACAGTGGACTTTGTTCCCACAATGTCCTCAGCAAAATCATATTATAGCATTCATTTCTTAGCATTGACACTACTAATTTATCTGAATCCTCCACTCAACAGGAAACTCTGAAGAAAAATAAAAAAGCCCATGACTTATTTGTATCTCATGCATTTAACTCACTTAAAAGGGCTAAATGTTGTTTAATGAATTGAACCCAACTCCTTCCTTGAAAATCAGTGTACATGCTAATAGTTTACTATAAGATCTGAATACCTCTAAGTGAATAAGAAATAATGAATTCCCTTTTAGATTAAAAATTTCCCATGTTTTGGGTGAAAACTTAAATGACATACCACTTTTTAAAAATCTTGAAATATTAACAATAAATATGAAATCACAAATTTGTTATCCATTCAGCTTCTGACATATGCTTTTCTTTTTCTTTTTTGACCCACTAAGATCTCCTTAAGGATCTCTACACACACCTTGTTCTGTGTGAAGTACTAGGAACTCTAAATTTTATATACTTTACAACCTGCTTGTGTAAACTAGGGAGCTCCTCAACTGTCACTTCTTATTGAGAATAAACCATCTCATGTGAGTGTAAGTACGTCTTCAATCACAAGTTAACATTTTTCTAAGAGGTCATTTAACTTGCTAAGTCACATACAGCACATCAACAATTCTCTTTTTCCAGAGATTATTTTTTCACATTATAGAACTATGACTCCATTAATTGGTACTGCTTAAAGCCAGATATCCAAGCCACCTCACTCAGGTCTGTCTGAAAATGAAGGGTGAAGTCAATTTCAAATGAGATTAAAGGCATCAAGAAAAATATTTCAGTGATTTTTATGTCCATACAATGAATATTCAAAGAAATAATGAAAAATAACAGTAATGAAATTACTTTATTAAGTTAATGCAATGATTATGAAAAGAGTAAGACTGATAGTCTAAGCACTTGAAGTCTTCTTTTAAAACATCTGGAACATGTTGTAGCAGATAAATAAGTTTCAATTTTCTTTACAGAATATCTCCATCCTTTCAAGAATAAAGTGATTTGGACATAATATTGTTGCATATTAGGTAGGTATCACACAATGATTGGCAATAAATGTAGTAAATAGAGCTACAGATGTAGGCATGGTCTGAAGAAATCACCACCTGCATTCTGATTTTTACCTTCACCTTCCCGAAGGTCACAAACATGAGTTAATTCAGTATAGATTTGTGAACAATATGGAGTTTTAGCATCAATAACTTTGGACTGCTAGAAAAGAGATAAGTGGAAACCTTGGTAACACCTATCCAACAATCTGGGGAGATGAGAATGGAACACCTAAATCTATTCCAAGTTGCATATAGTAACACTAAAACCTAGGGGAAATGTTTAGAATTAGTCATTGAAAAAAATCTTATGCAACAAAGAGTATGATTCATCCAACAAAATTTAGTTTTATCAAAATATTAAGGGCTTGGTTATTATAAACGCTGTTCTTAAAAATTTGAATAATGGGCCTGAGGACATAGCTCAGTTAGTAGAGGGCTTGCCTCACATGCACAAGGCTCTGGGTTCAATCCCTAGTACCACACACACAAAAAAAATGAATAATGTTTCAGTAGAACCACTTAAACCTTATTTAAGGGACCCTTAGTATTGTATTTTTAGCCCCATACTCACAATGAGTTGGAGCTATACCAAAGATCTTGCCAACTTTCAGAACTGAAGCTTAATTCTTTGTCTTGAATATACAACATTCACCACTGAGTGTTTTGGAGAGTAAGGTTATGGTAATTATAAATTGAGACCCTCTTGCTAAATTTTGCCATTTTTACTTGAGATTACACCTTTAATTTGCTTCTATAAAGAGTTGTACCTTATATTTTAAACAAATTATGCCATCAAGAAAAGGAGAAAAAGAACCTTGCTACTTAAAAAAAAAAAATGTATCCCATTTAGGAAGGTGAGGGGATTAAACCCAGTGCCTCACATATACTAAGATCATGCTCTAGCTCTACTCACATAACCTGGATGAAATGGCAAATCAAAGGGGAGAAAGAAAGATGACACTCTGTTTCACACCTGTTAAGACTATGAAATTTTATGTCCTGTATTTACCATTCTGGATTACATGATTGTAAAATCAGTCAGGAGATAAGGCAATAATTTGGGGTTCGTTCTTTCTGCAAAAGATGTGATTTCCTGTTGTTACTCTGTGTACTTTTCTTACAGTGAAAATTCATGTAGGACTTTTGATTTTGAGAGAACATTGAGGAACTTTGCATAACTTCTAATATTCTCTTGGTAAGGCAACCAGTGTGGTGGAGAGTCTTATTTTGGCTCTAATTGTTTGGTGTCAGTACAGAAACAGCTGTTAAATATTTTTAAAATCATCTTGTACCAGGAGAATGGGAATTCGTAGACAGAATAAGGAAACCACAGTATTGTTCTTACCGGTAGTACTGTATTAAATAAATAAATAAAGTTTAAAATATCCCTAGGGGTCTACACAGTGCATAGCCATAGCATCGACACGAAACAGGGAGATGGCTACTGCTCCTGCAAGGTCTGGGTGTTCTTCTTCATTAATCTCTAAAATGCACACATAATCATAGCATGTTTCAAGCTCAGACCACATGGCTAAAAAGCTAAAAAGTGAGAACGTGGAGAACGGAAATGTCTTCCAATTTGTCCTCTTGGACAACACTGCTGCATAGGTGATAATGATCCTTCACATACTTGCATCAATAATAGTTTTCGTCTTTAATAATGAGTTCAGCGGGACTCATATGGGTCAATTATATCATTTCAATTAATGAAAAACATCTTGAGTAGATTGAAGCACTCATTTGATATGAGCTTTATCAAAGCTTAGGATTAGTATAATAAAATGGTTAGAGGATTTTATTTACTTAAAAACTCTTCTACTTTAGTTTTTTTTTAATTTCAAGCAATGCAAAAACTGAAAATATTTAGCTCTCTGTAAAAAATTTGTCTGTTTTTGCTCATTATACAAGTTTTAATGCAGTGGATAAAAGAAACCTTTGTGAAATTCAACAGTGCTCAGATTTCAATATATTAAGCAGTGTACTATGTAAATTCATGAGTCAAATAAACATTTTCTGTCATTAGTATAAAGGTTGTTTATATGAGATAATCATATTGAAATTGTGTTTGTCATTGAAAAGATAATGAAAAGAAATGTAAGCCATGTTTCAGAGGCATCATATAAATTTCTACTGATTCTGCTACATACTACTCAGATATTAGCAACTGACCAGGCAAACATTATTTCCTTTGCCTCATTTTAAAAATACAAATCATGTACTGAAGTATATTCACCGTTGTTTTACTTCAAACATAAGGAGTTAAAAATCCATTTATATCTATCTGTAACGTATAAATTCTAATCATCATTCTGCTACTCTTAGTCTTTTGGTTTCTCTGTTGATCTAGTGGGACTTTAAAAAAATTATGCACATAGTGATAAGTAAATTATTTATTGTTTAGAAGCAGCTTTGAATTATTATGAAACTTTTAGGCATTAAGACTTATTACTAAAATGTCATTCAATAAATAAATCCAAGCAATACACACTGAATCACAATGGACTCAATTCTAAACTTTTTTTTTTTAAATATGAGAGACTGTTTTCCCATTATTTTGATCAGACTGATGTTTTAATAATGGTTTCTTTTATTTGTCCTTATCTCATTTGAGCTTTGAAATAAGGGAATTTATTTTAAAAATGATTCATTTCTTTCAATTGCAGTTATATTATTTCTCAAGTTAGAAAAAAATGATGATAATATTCACATATAGATATAATCATTAGCAGACAATCTTGATAATAATTTTGCCAATATGACAGCTAAAAATCCAAAGTTCCTTAAATATGAATGAGTCTTTCCAACCCATGTTCTCCTATGGTGATTAAAGAGTAGAATTTTTAGAAGTAGGAAGATCACAGAAAGAAATATCAAAAGCCAAGGTTGATGTCAAATCAATGCCCAGGTTCAGTTGATTTTTGCTATATTTGGATTCAGCATTGATCTAATCTAGAAAGTGCTGTGCTCACTATGAACTCCAAACAATGTGCTTTTTATGTAATGATATGTCTGATAAAATATAGCAGAATATATCAAAATGTAGAATAAAAATCATCAAAATAAATATAAACAAAAATGTGTTTTCTAGAATATTTAGAAAGAAGGTAGAAAGTAACTTTTCTTACTATGTTATTTGTCTGTAATGCTTAACATTGAGGAATCTAACAATTAGCTTCCTTTAAAAATCAAGTCTTTCTATTCCTCCTTAGCTCAAAATACTATTCATTTTGCCATAAGTTTATGTACCATTCCCATTGTAAAATAACAATATCATTAGTCAAAAACACATTAGCACATCTGACACACAAAACTTCACTGTTTAGGATAGTCTACTTTAAACATACTCCAAACACATTATGGTACAATTGGGCAAAAGCACCTAACACAACATCTATTTTATAATGAAGTGTTTCATTTCTCAAGTAATTCACAGAATACTGTACTGAAAGTGAAAAACAAAATGGTTGTATGGATTTACTCTTGCACCAGCCTAAAATTGAAAATAATTAGTTAAACTATCGTAAGTGAGGAATATCTATATTTTATTATCATTTCTGTTACATTTTTGGACACCTGAGATGTTTCCACCCTTTAGTAGCAAAATCTAGTAGATGAGAAATATATTGATTTATTCTGGATTTCATTGCCAACTATCTCCTTATGATATTGAAAGTATTTCACCCAACCCCTCTCTCTCCTTCATACACAAATGTATATTGATTGGATTTTGATTCAACCATGTTGTCAGAGTTGGTTCTTAGTTCATGTACAAGTATGAAGATTTCACTCTTTCACAGTAAGGGTACTAAGAACAAAGATGAATCACCTATTATTCTTGTTACTTTGAAATGAAAAAAAAAATGCCTTGTAGTTTTTCTACTTCCTAATCTAAATAAAAATTCTGTGGGGACCTAGCTAATCTTATCTTTGACTATTTCTGTTACATGAATATAATTTTTTATAAATCATCAAAAGCAAAATGATGAAAATAATATGCACAGAGTTGGGAAATCCAGAATTTGTAGCTAGTAACAATGCTTATTAAAACAAAACTAAAAATGGATAAACTGTTCAATAAATGACTTTTATCTACATTCTCTTCAATTTAATGCCATAAAATTTGATTTTGAATGTAGAATAAATCTTTTAATAAATGCATTAGTTGTGAAAATTTGCAGGCTATAAAATTCATATGTCAAAAATCCATGTTATAAAATGTATGTTAAGAAGCACTATTTTGATACATTTTATATTTTCCTAAAAAGGTCATTAAAATACATTCATTTTGTATCCTGATTAATTAAAACTAAACTTTATATATTACTAAGCTTTTTATCACTGTAAGCACAATACCTGACAAGATCAACATGGAGGAGGAAAAGTTTATTTTGAGCTCACAGTGTTATATGTCTCAGTCCATAGTCAGCTGCCTCTATTGTTCTGGACCTTAGATGAGGCAGCAGAATATCATGGTAGAAGAGTATGGCAGAGGAAATCTGCTGGACTCATGGCAGCCAAGAAGAAGAAATAGAGTTTGAGCGAGAGAGAGAGAGAGAGAGAGAGAGAGACAAGTTATAGTTCCCTAGGATATGCCTTTAGTCACCTACTTCTTCTAGCCATGCCCTATCTGCCTATAGTTATTACAAACTCTTAGTAAATTCACTTAAATTATTAGTCTCTCAGATGTATTAGTCCACTAATGAGGTCAGAGCCCTCACGGTCCAATCATTGCCTAAAAGCCCTCTTAACCTTGCTGCACTGGAGACCATGCTATTAACACAGAAATTTTTGGAGGGACCACACTCAACCTATAACATTTGCCTTAGTCCCTAAAGCTCATGTCCATTTCATGATGCAAAAGCATTCTGTCCATTTTCAAGAATCCCCATAATCTTAATAGTTTTAGCATTGCTCCAAAATTTAAGTTTAAAGTTTTCCTGAGTCTCTGTAAAAATTAAAATCAAGTTATATATAGCCAATATACATTGTCACAGAGTAAACATTCCCATTCAGGATGAAAAAAAAATAGGAATATAGGAAGAAGAGATGGAACCAAAGCAAGACTGAAAACCAGTGGGACAAACAGAATCTCTCACAAATTTTGAGCTCACAGTGTTATATGTCTCAGTCCATAGTCAGCTGCCTCTATTGTTCTGGACCTTAGATGAGGCAGCAGAATATCAAAATCTCCTTGTGGGTCATGCTGTGTACTTCACCTCTAGGGGATTGCTTAGACTTACATCTAGTTATAGGCCTAGAAGTGAAAGTGGGTGATGAGGATGTGTGGCAAAGAGTATCAGACTTGTCTTTCTTGGCAAATGCATCGTGGAAGGTCATTATTGTTTTCATAGGTAATACAGAATTAGTTAACTCAGGGAGAGGTGTAGAGGTCAATACCTCAAAGGGTATGGGTAGCAATGCTTTTGCCACTAAGGGTGGGAAGGCCACCTCCAATGACAAAATAAACTCAACAGAATGTAGGAGCTCAATGTCTTCAATCTCTTCAGAGTCTTCTCATGTATCTTCATCCCAATTTATATAATCTCCTCCTTTTTTAAATAGTGTTTTCTATTAACTGTAGACAGCCTTTGATTTTAGTTAAACTTGTGTTGCAATTCAGCCAATTATGGGACAAGGGCTTAAGTTTGGTTTCCTACAACTTCAGCCCTATAACTTCAGTAAAGAATATTCTCCTTCAGAGCACACCAAGGAGACTTTAGACTGGCTATGTGCATCTAGAGCTGAGAAACTGAATCTCTGAGTTCATCCTTCTCAAATATTTCTTTGTCTAGTGAAGCCATAAGCAACTAGTCAACATCATTACATTCTTTAATTTTCAAGATATGTTCAAAAATATCATGTATAGTGTCACAGAACTCCTTGCCTCTTACAAATGGCTAATTAAGAACATGAAGTGCATTCACATTGTGTATTTCTTTAAAAGGATCACATCATGAATTTTCAGTGACCTCAATATTACCAGAAGAAGAGACTTTAGGAAATCTAGGTCTATACAATTTAGAGAGCTAACTCCAGAAATCCAAAACAAACTAAAAAAATTAATCCTTGCAATTCTGTTTCTCTAGAACCACTCTAGACACGAACATCTGTGTTAGTCAGGATTATCTAGAGGAACAGAACCAATAGAATATGGATAAGTATAATTTAAAAAGTGTATTGATTAGATTGGCATACACAGTCAGAAGCTGGATAGTACCACAATATTCATCTACTTACTAGAGAACTGGAGAAACCAGTCGCTGTTCAGTCCAAAAAGCTAGAGCTTCAGAACTAGAGGGACCCATGGTACAGCCCTAGTCTGAAACTAAAGGTCTGGGAACTCTCTGGAAAATCTCTGGTCAGAGTCCAGAGTCTGGAAGAACAATGGAATTGGAGAACATTGTACTTAGGTGTTAGCAGCAGCAATGGAAGCACCCACGGAAGAATTTAGTTTGTGTCTGCCACACTTCCTCCTTCTTCTCCTCTTGTTCCATCTGGCCCCCCAGCCTATTGGAGAGTGTTGCCCACATTTAGAGCAGATCTGCCCTTAGGTTGCTATTCCACATGCCGATCATCCAGGAAAGCATCTGTTCAGACACCCAGAAGTCTAGGCATCTCTCAACCCAGTCAAGTTGACAAACCAGATTAGCAATCACACTTTATCACAATTAGCCTTACTTTTATGAACTTTTGCAATTACTCTCTTTGTCTAAATGCAATAAGAGTAAAATCAGACAAATCTTAGATAGGTCTACAAGTTTATGAAACTATATATCTATATCTGTAAATATCTTTTCCAGTTCTATTTAATATAAATCTTTTGGTTACATAATGAGAATGTCTTGTTTCCATAGCTGTGGCAGAAAGCTCCATCAATTTTGAAAACATTTTGAACCCTTCTACTAATACTTTTATTCATTCTACAACAAACATAACTGTCTCATGGGTAATAATTAGTAGTAGATGAAGCTCAGTCTTTTTTTTTTTTTTGTACATTGTTTCCTCTTACAGTTACATTATCTAGGTGACAACTTTTTAGGTATAATAAATTCATCACAGTCTAAAAACAACAAAACAACAAAAACAAAACCCCTGCCAGCTATTAAAGCTGATGCAACATCCTCTAGAAAGTAATTGAAAAACTTAGAGCTCTACTAAAAAAAGGTATTAGTGTTGCCCTTGGTGTAATAAGTCTTACAACTCTGAGGCCTAGGCGCCCTGGGAGCGTGACCATTCTCTGAATGCCATATCAGAGCTCTGGGAGTAGTCTTCTTCCTGATGTGGTTTTGACAAAAGAAATTTTGCATTACATTGAAACAAGTGGCCTTTTCAAGAAGCAAAGTGATTAGTGTGAGGAGTAGAAAAGGACAGTCACATTCCCTGAGAGAACGGTGATGCATCCACATTAGAATGTGTTATATTTGGAGAGTAGTTATGAAAATCAGATCTTATTGATTCAAGTAACTGGCAAAAGAGATATTGAGAGAGGAAAATAGAGCAGCCTACTCTATCATATTTTTATATACCTTTTAGCAGTACAATGAATGTGCTGCTCATGGAATTTATTAATAAAGCAGAAAATATATCAATATTTATCAAATATTATCAATAAATCAGAAAATTTATCAATATTTATCAATTATCAATATTTACCAAAATTTATCTTGATAGATATGAATTAAATAAATACAAACTCAACTTTCATTAGGGAAATTAAACTCTCAGATTAAATAAACTGCAAGATTTCTTAAATTCCCATACTTTTGGTCAAGTATTCATAAATACGTGAAACAATGAGATAGTCTCTAATTGAATGTTTATTAATATGATAAAATATTGAAATGTGGAAAAATAAATGGGTTTAAATTTAATAAAAATATTTTTTCATTTTTCCTCTGAGTGAATAACACCAACCATTTGTGGCTGAACCACTCTGTAATGGCAGATATATGCAAATCAAATCATTCTCATGCTTATAAAATAAGATTATCCTGATTAGAGAGGTAATTAGAATTGTAGGTCATTTTCTACCATCATTTCATAGACTTTCCTTAAGCATATATGAAAAAAGAGGGGATTATCTATTTCTGCTTTATCATTCACTGGTCAACATTTGCTTTTCGCATTTCAGAAACTGATAACAAGATAGGAAATGAAGGTCATGTTTTTCCAAAGCATAACACTGATCAACTCTTTAGACCAACATTGTTCCTGCCCATTTATGACTTATTATTGCCCTGAGCTATGTACTGCTGTCTTCCACTGCTGTATTTCTTGAAAATTTGACATAGAAATCTGTGACACAAACTGTCAACTTGGTGTGGAAAAAACTCAAGTTCTCTCATTAATATTAAACTTCCAGGGGGAAAATGTGTTGCTGAAACAAGCGTTTCTTTGAAGGATGAAGGAATTCATATATTACTATTGACATGATAATTGAAATCACATTCAGCAGAATGAATGATGAAGAAATTATACTCATGCATTCTAAAAGAAGGGACAAAGATGGATCAGAAGAAGGAAAGGCGGATTATCACAAAATATGCAAGGACTCAGACATCCTACCAGAGTGGTGAAACAATAAAAAAAAAAAGTTATTGTGACCATCTATTATTGTTTCTAATGAGCATCAAAGGGATTGTGATCAAGAAAAATTACTGTTAGTCATTGCAACAGAATATAACGGAATTGCTACATCATTTTTATGACAAGGAAGGCAAGTGTAATTTGGATGTAAATCATGTCTCTTGTCCCCACGTTATAATGGACTTTCATTATATTGTACACAAAATTTGGTATGAGGAGAGACAAAAGTCAGATACTTGTCTCTGCCTTCCCCTCTAAGGACTCCCAATGAAGAACTCCTGGTGACTTCAGAGGACACTGCAAATTTTGGACAGTGTAAGATCTGCTCTTGGAAGCTAAAGAGAAATGGCACTCCCTTTTTTGCCTCTTTTTTCATGTGGCATAAAAACTAGAGGCAATTTTCATTTCTGTCTATACCTCAACTCAAAGATGTTCCTTTGAAGTCAAACATTGGTGATTTTTTTTTTTTTTTAACAGGGGAAGTCCCCCCTCCCTTTCCCTTTGGTTATATTCTGTTCATTTGAAGTAGCAGAAGTTTTATTTTGGAAAGAAATCATTTGGGTGAAAAGGAAAATGAAACTTTAGTCTTGTTAGATCACAGAATAAAGGAATAGAACTCTACTATGTTGTTTTTCATTATTGTCATAATGAATTCTAGATGGGGCAGAGGGGTGGGAGGGAAAGGGAACAGGCAGAGGGTTAGCAAGGATGGTGGAATGTGTTGGACATCATTATCCAAAGTACATGTATGAAGACACGAATTGGTGTCAACATACTTTATATACAAGCAGAGATATAAAAAGCTGTGCTGTATATGTGTAATAAGAATTGTAATGCATTCCGCTGTCATTTAGTTTTTAAATAAATTAAAAAGAAACTGATATCCTAAAGCCAATTCATTTTTAATAATTAATATGTAAAAGCACTTTAAGGTTAGCAAATCATATCAATATACATTGCTTTTTATGATACTCAAAATAGCAATGTGTTAAAGTTGATATTTTACTGTCTCTTTAAGAAAATTGAATTTCATGGATATGTATTAAATTGCTTAGAATTATACGCCGAATAGAAAGTGAGCTCTATTGTTTTATGCACAAGATTTTTTATTTAATTTCTGGATAATTTTCTACTATATCACATAACCTCAACTAAATTTTTTATATCATAGCAGTTTTATAAAAATATTACCTAGTTAGCACTAATTAAAATTTTTCTGATTATCCACATTTTTCTAAGACAAGCTATTACATAAAATCATGGCTAGTCTTCTCATAATGAATATAATTTGTTCTGGAGAATTAAGGGGAACCTGAATAGAAAAGCAAGTAATAAAATACTAGCTGGGCTGCTTAGAAAGAATGTATAATCCTGACAGTGATGCTCAGAGATTTTAATTCAGTACATGTAAATGAGACTTTATAATGTTTTTTTTTTAAGAGCCATATTTGGAAAAAAAAAAAAAAACCTGGGGTAGAATAATAATGAATCAATGGCAAAATTTTCATTTCTTCTCTACTGCTTTTTTTTTGCTTTTGCTTGGCTTTATTCCTCTTTGAACATAATCATATTCATCAGTCATATTGCCTTTCTTCATTACTCATTTGCTATTTACCTACTAAGAAAAGATTGTACACTGTTTACCAATAGGACACATAAAAGTGTATATAATTTGGTCAAGACTTTGTAGAATTTTGCCATCTCATGGGTTAGATATTTACTGTTAGAAATTGATACATGTCTTAGATCTATGTAACAGAAAGTTTCTATGGATAGTCTTGTAACCTGGACTCAAATGTTTTCTTTTTTTGTTACCTGGAAAAAAATTGTTCTGTCTTTCCCTAAATTTCCTCATCCAGAAAATTGGAATAATAGCATTTTTATTATTGATTATTATTAGTGATTTTGTGTCAGAGAAATTTTATGGAGATTAAATCAAATAAATGTTAACCTTCATGCAGTGTGTAGCACTGTGTCCAGAACATGGACAATTTTAATGAAAGCAGCTATTATTATTGTCATTATGGATTTTATTGAAGTTGTTGTTATTATTAATTAGTCAATTTATCACTAGAAACAAATTAATGCTTTCATTGACCATCTGCTTTTGATTTTTGGAATGTCTCCCAGGAACATTTAAATAAATTAATTTTCAGAACAGAGTTACTTGACATGACTATTGGTCTTTGGAGAATGATGGCCAAAGGCAAAGATTTTCCTATCATACAATTACTATTGAAACATTTCTCTTACCTTGATCCATCATATTTTGAACAATTCCTGGTCACAATATGTTTTAATATTATTTGATTATTTTATTTTTGCGGTTATTGATTGTGTTGTTTAGCAAGTTATAAAAGCTCTCAGTTTATAAACAGACATTTGTACAATTTTGAAAATTGTGTAGTTATTTCTTCATGATAGGGAAGGAAATCTTACTTAAAATATAATAATAGATGAATCTCTCAGATATATTTTTTTCAAATTACATTCGACTTTACTTTTCCATGATATCTTCAATTAATGAAAATGTAACTATCAGTGATTATATAAAAGTTTTGCCCATTAATGTATAGATGTTAATATTTACAGGTGTTAAATGGACAGGCACATGATGCATTTAGAAATTCCATGTCTTTTGAACAAGTGTTTTCTTAATCTTTATGAAATTCAATTGTTTTGTATTATAGTAAGTGATGAGCATCATCTGTTTTGACCTAATACAGGATACAATAATAACTATAATCTCTAAACATTTATTTTCTAAGTTACTATTTTTTTAGGATTTTAAAGCATGCATTCTATTATTTAAAAGTTCAGAAGTTCTAAGAAGTCTAAAACTGAACCAAGTATAAAGCTCCCAGACTTTAATGGTGATAGTGATGAAGCATTTAAAAAATTAAATAGAAGAGAGAACAATGAAGTTAATGAGTTAAAAAATGAAAAGCAATGAAGTTCTAAAGGAAAAATGAAAAAGAAGCAAACATATTTAAAATTAAACTCATTTGAGCCTTAGGGTGTAGTAGTTAATACTGCATTCATCATCTAAATAAGTTTATGATTTGCTTCCTTTTAATTACCATATCTCACTTTGGCTACTCCTAGTAAATGAGACCTTCCACATGTCAATAACACCACACAAATGTCAGTCACTATAAATCTCTCTCTTACAATTTATTATATCCTCCCCATATCTCTTCCATTAAATGTATACCACATGAGAACTGATTAATTTAACCTAGTCAACATGGAAGAAAAGTACGATTACCGTTTGAATCCATAATGTCCCGTAGACACTCATGCTTTAAAAGCATGGTCTTCAATGCAGAAAGCTTCAGAGATGGAGCTTTTAGGCAATGATTGGATCTTGATGTATCTGACCTCATTGGTGGATTGATCCATCTGATAGATTAAAATAATTTGAGTAGATTTTCTGTGATGTCCCATAAACTATAGACAGGTGAGACATTGCTGGAGGATCTAGATTCCTGGGGACATGACTTGAGAACTGTATCTTGTTTCTGGCTCTCCTTTCTCTGTCTCTTTCCATCTGTCTGTCTGTCATTCTCTCTCTCCCTCCTTCTTCCTTTCCCTCTCCTCGGTTTTTCTCTCTTAATCTCTTTCTGCTTCCTGACTTCCATGAACTGAACAATTTTCCTCTGACACAACCTTCTGCCATGTTGTGTTTTTCTCATAGAGATAAAAAGTTGATACACATACACACATACATGCACACTCATACATGCACATACTTACTGCTTCTTCACTGCGATTCAGAATATTGAGTAGAAGTATAAAACATCAAATAAATACACTATAAACTGTCACAACATAATGATGGAACAATTTCACTGGATTCATGCTCTGAAACATCTCCTCTATTATGAAAACTGCAATTTACAAGGAAAGTAAAAAGGTAAAAACACACCGAGAGAGGTGTTTGATTCTGGCAACTTAAAGATTTTTAGGAAGAACAATATTGTTTATTGTGATTAAGATTGTGTTTGTATACATATATAGTATCTAATATATTTCACAATAACATAATAATTTATTATTAGTCAGTAATTTATATAAGTTTTCTCATTTTATCCTCAAGCCATCCTTATCAAGTCAAAAGAGTTATAACAATTGAGAGATAAAACGTCAATAAGATAATTAGGTTATATATACAATAGTCTTCTGAATTCTAATAATTTAGGTTTAAGTTTGAGGAAGACAAAAATATTTAGTAAATGTCAACTAAAAACATTTGATTGAAATTATGGAATTATAAACAATGTATTAAAATACACTAAAAGTCTTTGCTTTAGGTAGAAAGATAACTTTTAAATGTCAAGAAAGACTAATATCCTTGTCCACTATAAGAACAAAACCAATTTTCCTTTAAATAACATTCATGGATTAATTATATCTACATATGCTCTAAATTATAAAAGTTTAAAAATTGTGCAAAATTCTTGACAAAAATTTTGTATATACACTCAATATCTAAACTATTTCACATAGCATTCTATTACTATGTAACAAATTATTTTTCTTATGTTTTACTAGCTTTTATTTTATGTCCTAGAATATTATTTTTGAGGTCTACTCTCAAATAGTTCAAAAAATATTTTTCAAACATTTCTTATAATTTATTGATTTTTCCAGGTTATCAAATATTGAGTTAAAAATACATAACATCTTTCATAGTAAGGACTGAAAAAAAGAGAACTTAAAAATGTTATGTCAGAATTTCTAGGAAATTTTACTATATGTGTGAATAATAATAATATTTAGAGTTTATTTATTCATATGTAATATTTCAAAATATATAACATGACATGAAATTTATTTTAAGTAGATAATATCTTTACATTAAAAGGAGTTTAGAAAAAAATATTTGTTTTAATGAAACTCAAATTCTGACTACATTAATTTTCTACCATATAAAAGTCCCATCAGATTGAGTAAATTAAAGAAAATAATAGAACTAATTCATCTTTGCTTTCTATCTTGTATAATTTAATTTTCTTAACACTACATAGATAAAGGTATGATAATGTAGACATTAAGAAGTGATTACCTAAAATGATATCCTGTGCACATTGTGGTAATTAACATAACACAGTTTTTAACATAATACATAATACACTAGTTCTATTATGTAATTCCTCTTATAAATATTTCTTGGACTACCTGTGTAAGAGAACAGTCTTTCTCATTAAAAGGAGTCTTCTAGTTTATGAATGTGTATTCTTTCAGAAAGACAATCAGGCTTAAGAGAGGATGCAGACTAATTTAACCCTAAGCCATCCTTGGCCTGGGTCTTCTCTCATGTTGACTTCTACTGCAACAGAGGGTAAACCTAAGTAAAAATCAGAGAAGACAAAATATCTTTCCTCTGCTTCAACACATTTAAAGACAAAGGATGAAAACAAGAGCCAAACATAAAAATGTTCCCACCTTATATTCCAGTCCTGAGTTTATTTTTGGTTTATAAGTGAGGAATCTGTGGTGTTATGATGCAGGAACCTGAAAGACACCTCTCGAGTGCAGAGGACCCTAAGCTAGTTTTTCTGGAGGACTATAGAATGGTAAGGGGTTTCTTGAATGTTGAAATCTTAAGAGATCACAATGTATAAAGTCTAATATTCTAAATGATCAAAATTGCAAAAACATGATTCTGGAAAAAATAATTTAAAAAATCATTTAGAAAAGCATTATCATTATTATTTTGAAAAGTGAGTTCAATTGAGAAACATAAAAGTATGATAGAAAACTTCGTAGCCCACTTCAAACAATAAAACAAGGACATTTTATAGGCCTCTATCCAATAAAAGAGGAAATTATACATATTTTTGAAAGCATAAAGGTTTACTAATAACTATTGCATCAGTGTAAGAATTATGAACAGAAGAATCATATTCATAAAGAAATAGTTAAAAAAGTGAGAAGTATAAATGTATATCACCAGGTTGGTAATGACATGCACCCAACTTTAAACCAGTCATCTAAAGTACCATAAGGGATAACCTGAGACTTTTGATGAGATCTGTCAAAACCCAGAATGATTTGCTACCATGTATGTGGTACACAAAGAGCTGAGATCTTCAGAATTTATCTTTCACAAATACAGATGCACAAAAAAAAGACATCTCTTCATTTTTCAAGGAATTTTTAACATTTTGATACACATGCACAATGATACGGCACAAAATCAATGTTGGAATAATTTTCATGAAATCAAATTTGAAAAAAAAGCAAAAAATGAATTAGAATTCTCAAAAAAGTCTTTTTATAACTTATAACTACAGTGTTAGAAATGATACAAAGATAAAATGCATAGCATAGCAACTTGTAAAAAAACCTAATAATTTGAAATAGTGGCAAAATGTAAAAAAAAGAAGAAAAAATCTAAAAAGAAGTTATATCATTTATAATGTATATTCAGAGAGATTATAGACACTTGCATGGAGTTAGTTCATAAAAGTTGATCAACTTTTATGATCATTTAACTGTATTTCAAAGTCTTGTATCACAATGAGTAGTTGCTTTTATTGGGGGGTGGGGGACTTTCCTTGAAGAATACATTCACATTTAGAGCTTACGTGATACTGTTTTTTTAATCTTCTATACTTTGATATACAACATAAGACTTCATATTAAAATTTCCAACCTTCTGTGCCATACTTCTATGCTTTTTGGGTCTAAAAAATCTATTCTGAATTCATTCACATACACTGCAGACTTGGTGGAAACAACACTGATATTCAAAAAAACGACATCATTGCCTGGCATATGGTGGCACATGCCTGTAATTCCAGTGGCTCTGGAAGCTGAGGCAGAAGTTAAAAGTTAGCCTTAGCAACTTAGTGAGACCTTGTCTCAAAATAAAAATAAAATAGAAAAGGCTGGGGATTTGGCTCAGTGGTTAAGCCACCCTGGGTTCACTCCCTGATATCAAAACCAAATAAATAAATGAAAACAAACAAACAAACAAATAAATAAAAAAATAAAAAATAACAACAACAACAAAGAAACACCATTGCCTAAGTGTCTTCTAGCCTTGTTATCTTACTATGGAACCAGTGAGTAACTTCACTGGCTTCTTCAGGCAAATTAGGCTTTGATTCATTAAAACTCCTATAATTTTATTAGCTGGAAGGAAGAAATGTCACAAACAAAAGTCACTTTTATTTTTCTTTTTTTGGTACTAGGATTGAACTCAGGGGCCTTCTACCATTTAGCTGCATCCCAACTCCTTTTTAGTTTTTATTATGAAACAAGATCCCACTAATTACTGAGCCTGATTTCAAACTTGTGATCCTCCTGTCTCCGTCTCTAAAGTCATTGATTTTATTTGTTCTATGATTTGGGGATTTACTGAAACCCATTTTCTTTTGCAAAGACTATTAAATCCTTTAAAACATATTTCAAATGGGCTTCCTTATTTTTCTTTCCTTAAAACATAAACGAGCAGACGAGTTCTAGAATTTGGGGATTCATCAAGGGCATTAATTAGAGATTTGATACAAAACCTAGGGGTTGTGGGCAGTTTAGAAAGTACTATTCTTTAGACAAAGTGAAGAATGCACTAGTTTTACTGTTAGTTGTAAATATAAATGTGTCTTCTTTGAATGTTAAATCACTAACCAAGATCTGTTTATCATTGAATGCATTTTATAGCACTGCAGGAACCTCTATATCAGCAAGTATCTTTGATTCAGTAGGTCCCTATGCTTATCAAATTCTTTTTATTCTGTAACAAAAGGCATTTTTTTGAAGACAAATATGATGCTATATGTGAAGGGGCAGAAGTAATACACGGTTGGATAATTCTGCCAGGGTGATTTCTTGAATTTTTTATTTGTGTTTTCACTCTTGTGACCTTTGGAACACTCATTGCATCATTGCACTTACATTTGGGGAGGAGTCATGTCTGCAAGTCTGGTAATTGCTTGAGCATTGCCATTAAGTGATTTTCTTTTTCTTTTTTTTTTATCACAAGAACAATTAGTTTTTATACTTTTATCTTTCATCATTCAGTGTCTTATTGTACACTTAATCATAGCCTTTTTACAAGGGAATGATTTCACAGATCTCTTTTACTGTGTTGTAAAGCATGTAGTAGGAAGGAATCACATTCACTTCCCCCATTGGCAGGTCAGCTTTAGTCTAATTCTTCAGGGAGACAAAATGAACAGGACTGAGAGGATATTAATTAAGGAAATTGGCTCTTGTGGCTATGGTGACTGAGAAGTTCCACGAAGGCCAGCTACAAGTTGGAGACTCTGGGAGGATGGTAGAGTAGCTCAGCCCAACTCTGAAGGCCTTAAAACAAGGAAAGGTGATGATGTAAATTCTGAGTCTGAATCCAAAAGCATGGGGATATGCGGATGGGTGTCAATGGAGTCAAAAAGTTCTGATATTCAAGGGAGCAGAAGAAATCACCCTGGTTCTAAGAGAAAGAAAGCAATTTTAGCTACATTCTCTCTATGCCCCTGGACAACGTCCCTTGAGAATGGATCTTCCCCACCTAGTCTACTCTGACTTACACATTCATGACTTCTGGAAACACTCCCATAGCCACATCCAAAATGGTATCTTAACAGGTTTCTAGGCATTTATCCCATCTCACATGATGAAAATATCTTGTGTACAAAATGGAAATACACTGATCCCTTCCCTAGAGTCCAGATTTCTAGCTCTTACAAATAGCCTATTTTTATTTCCCCTCAATGGAATTGTAGTTTTGGCGATTGTGGCTTTCAGAACTTTAACATTTGGAATTTTAATCTTTAGGATTGTGATTAAGGGATTTTGATCTTCCAGAAAGAATTTGAACATTCAGGATTGTGGTATTCTGTATCATAATCCTGGAAGGATAAATAACTGATGGTGAGAAGGCACACAAAGGATACAGGCTTTGGGATGAGGTGATTTTGATTTCTGCTTAGAATATAGGTCAGATTTTACAGGAATAACTATAGAATAGTGGTCATTCCAGGCGGTAAAAATATCTTCACCAAACATTCTGAGATGGGACTACATGGGTGCGTGTATGCAGAAGCACAGTCAGCTTAACCTGAGGACAGGACAGGGTAAAAGAAGCAGTAGAATGGCAGGTAAGGCTGGAGACCATGTGTGAATCTTGATATCACTCCAAGGCAAAATGCATGCTATTTTGTAAAGAAGGGGAGTAACCTCACTATTCTTTCACTTTAAGAATAATTGTGGACATTAAATGGATCTTCAGAGGAAGAAAGTAGATATGTCAAACTTTCTATATGGGAAGGAAAAATAACCGCTACATTTATTGACTACTTTATTCTAGACACAATGTTTAATTTATGCTATATTACTTAATCCTTGCAACATTTTATGAGGTGAATGATATATTGCTCATATTTAAAAAAATTTTTTTGGTTGCAGCTGGGCACAATATCTTTATTTGTTTATTTTTATGTGGTGCTGAGAATTGAACCCCATGCCTCATGCATGTGAGACATGTGCTCTACCACTGAGCTACCTTAATATTCATTTTATTCATGAAAATGCTAATTTTATAAAATATTATTGGAATACACGTAGGTAATCTAGTATTAATTTTGGTATTTAAACTCCATTTCTAAATCTGGCTGAATGTTAGAATCATCTAGAGAGTTTCTTAATCAGTATTTTAAAAAAATAATGATGCCTAGACCCATTCTAAGAAATTGTAATTTAATTGACCAGTAGTCTAGACCATAGTTCCTCACAAAGATAAGGTTAAAACTCATTGATTTTCTTAATTGAAGGAGTGGTCATGAATGAAAATTGAGTTATTCAATAAAGTTGAGTAAAGAGTAATAGAGCTTGGAATTAAGAGGAAAAAAGTAAAAGTGTGACAAAATAATTAGAAGACTGTTACTCAAGTTTCCTTTCAAATACAGATTAGGTGTAAAGCAGAACGGATTTCTAATTGAAAATATTTGTACTGGAATATATGTATGCATGTGCACACTCACACATACTGCTGATCATCATTGTTCACACATTTCATATTTGCAAATTTGCCTATTTGCTAGACTTTATTTATAATCACAAAATCAATATTCTTGATGTATTTGCAATCACTCAAGTACATGTGCAGATTAGTGGCAAAATTTTGATAATCCAACTCATACATTCCGAGTTTAATATTTCCAGCTTAGACCCAATGAACTACATGTTATATTCTGCCATTTTTGTTTTTCCCCTGTAAACAAGTGGCCTTTTCACCAAGTGTTTAGTGCCAGGGTTTTCACATTTTTGTACTCTTTTTGTTGTTGATTCCCCTGCTTGAAAATGGCTCCTTATTGCTGAATTGTCTAGCGTTCATTCTTAAGCATAAAAAGCCCGTGATGTACCTCACAGATAATACATATGTATTAGATAATCCTTTCACAGGTTTGAGTTGCACCTCTCTGCTTCCTATGAGTTCAATGCTAATGAGTCAAAAATCTATACTAAATAAGGTGTCTTTAAACAGAAAATACATAAGACAAGGTTATGGATTGATCAGTTGGTAAAGAAATTTGATCAGAACTCTTGACCCTGTATTTCATCTAGAAGCCACAATTCAGAATTCTCTAATTTAGTGTTCCTGGTGATTTTATGTTGTGTATCATTAAATGACACATGTTACTTGAATGGCCACTATAATATCAAGGAGGCATTTGATGAAATGCTATTTGGGGTGTGTCTGTGAGGGTATTTCTGAATGACAGTAACATCTGAATTTTAGACTCAAAAAAGCAGGTGTCCCTCCCTAATGCTGTCCTCTTCATGCAATTAGTTGAAGGCCTGAATTCAACAAAAAAGCTGGCTGTCCCCTGAGTAAGAGAGAATCCCTCCTTCCTGACTGCCTTCCAACTAGACTGTCAATTTCTTTCTGCCTCACACTGGAATTACAGTGTGGCTCTGCTGTTCACAGGCTTTCAGATTTATGCTGGAACCTCTTCCTAGGCTCCTCTGGGTCTTCAGATGACTGACTGCAAGACTGGGGAATGATTCCCCTCCATCCTTGGAGAACCCATGCACTGATTATTGTGATTCAGTTCACCTTTGTTTATTAGTTTAGTGAATATTTGTAGAATACCTACTGTGTGCTGGCACTGCATTAGGGAATGGAGTTAGTGCTAGTCAGATATAAAGTCTAACTATGTGTTCAAAAACCAATTATATTCAACTCTTATTAGTAGCTATCATAGACAACAAGGTGCTTATCCTTGAGCTCTAAGTGACAGCAAGGACATATTTCTGACTATTTAAGATTATACCTACTCAGTTCATGCACCTCCTTGGAATCTGCCTGTCCCTATGACCCAGATCTTGCTCAGGGACAAACTCCAGGCCATGCTTTTGTCAATTCATCTAACACCTCAGCCTTTCCTAAGGGGAAGGCTGACTTTCTTTGCACCTACATCGATTATGCAAGTCTGATTTGCCCACTCTCACTTCCATCTATTTCAATTTGGAATGTGCTAACGGGGACTGTTGGAAGATGCCACCAGCAAGATCTAGGAAATAAGAGGGAACTCTGACCAATGAATGCTAGGGACAGGAAAAGTAAACTGAAAACATTCCTCCTCTTCCTCCCTGGCTCTCCAAAGAATCGATCCCAGACATAATATCTGTGCAAGACCTTTTTTGAAGATATGCTACAACACTGGCATTCATTTTTTGTGTGATGCTTTATAGCAAGTTCAGTAATTAATGATTTACACTTGTTTTCTTTCCTTCTTATCTCCCTTATGTTTTATTCTTATTTGTTTATGGGATTGTCCTTCCTCATAGGATGGTAGCACATAAGCCCTGTTCTCTAAAACACCTACACCAAGAACTGGATTATTTCAAATTTTAACTTAATTCAGTTTGCCCTGTATGTAATAGATATATTTCTCTTTTTCTTGGTTACCATCTTTTTTTTCCCTTCTATTTGTTAAAAGAAATGCTTTAGAAAAATTAAATTTGACAGTTTAGTTGAGAAAAGAATGATTCATGATTTAGGCAGCATTCAGAAAGAGAAGAAGACGAGAGATTCATTCAGCAATGTGAGCAATGAGATTTTATAGGGTGAACACATAAGTGAATTACAGAAATGATCTGAAAGGATGCAGCTAGGTATTTCCTCTGTGTGGGAATGGTAAGATCAGTTGGATGCATGTGATTGGCTAAAGATTAGCTCTTGGTGATTGGCTGAATCCTAGATATTTGTTGCCCAAAATACTTTTAACTTAGGTTTAATTTTGTTTATATATTAAGTGACAGTTTGTTATCTAGGAACTCGAGGTATGAAGACAGACTCAGTCCAGTGGCTTCCTGCTTATTTAACAAACTATTCACCAAAAATCCATAGAAAAACCTAGGCATAATACAGAAAAATACAATGTTGTCCATGCTCCCAGAAGATTGTGTTCTGTGGCCCTTATCTTCACATTTTAGAAGGTAATAGCAGAATAAATCTCAGCACTGTGATGAAGACTAAATGCAATAATACATGTTTAAAACTTGGCATGGTGTTGGTATGAGCACATTAGTTGAATAATATTTATTATTATTGTTTCTCTGCTGTTATTATTATTACTAAAAGTTACTGTGTGTTTTGATTGGCAGGCTTGTAGACCCTGATGGCTGTTTTCATTCTAATACAAAGTTGAGAGTCAGACTAAAAGTTATACAAATAAGTTGGAAGAAGTGAGAATAATTTTCCTACAAGAGAAAAGAACGCAGGCTACTGTTGTATTAAATTCCTTAATTATTACATATACATTACATATATATACTAATAGTCACTATTTTTACTAAGCTTATAAAAATATAGTCAAAGAAGCATAAATAGTATCTGTCACATACTATAGAATGAAGACAAAAACATCAATACTTCAACAAATTTTAATTTAAATATTTGTGTCAGAATGTCTTTTAAAAATAACTGCTTTCCATTAAGAATGTTTTGGTCTTTGAGAGCTCTGATAGATTGTATTGTTCAAAAATGTCATGTGCATTTCTGCAATGAGATCTTGGTATTCCCTCATCAATAGGTAGTCTAATACTTTCCCTTGGAATCTAGGTGGCTTAGTGACTTGGTTGCCCAATGCAATGGGGAACATGAGAAAATTTCAAACTCAAAGAGCCTTAAAAGCATGGCAAATTTTGAATGACTCTGTTGGACTCTTCATTGTTGGAACACTTTTTGGAACCAATAGTTATGCTGAGAGCAACCCGACCCACACAGACTCCCTACATATAGGCACTCAGCAAAGACCCAGTTTAGCTCCACATGGTATCTATCATCAATTGCCAGTCATGTGTATGAGCCTTCTTGATGTTCCACTGAGACCCAAGATTACTGTTGCTTCCTCCAATACACCTGAATAGTAGAAGAATCATCAACCTGAGTTAGCCAACAATAGATCTGTAACAAATGAATGTTGTATATAGCAATAGACACTTAACACAGGAATCACTAAGAGCATAATGTTATTCAAGACCTGATTTGTCCCACATAGCAGAGTTCAAATCAAACGAGTCTGGTTATTGCCATATTTATTTCTTTAAAAATGTTATCATTAAAAATATTCCAATATAAAAAAATATATAATTTAGCTATTTGTGCTACATATTCTTCAACTTAAAGGAAAGATATAGTCTTGTTTTGATGTATAATAATTCAATGTGTTCCTTTCTGCGGATACTCTAACTCTCATGGAGATCATTTTTCTTTTTTCTCACATTTTTGAAGAGATTCTTCAGGCACTGTCAAACATTTATAATATTTTAATCTTTTCCCATCTGTAGCAGATAGATGGATAACAGAGAGTAGATGGTGGATAGATACTACACAGCGACATTTTTATTGTGGTGATTTCATTTTTCATTGTCTTTTTTACTGAAGGATTTGTTTAGTTTTTGCACATTACCAGTATTGCTTTGATGCTACATGTCTACTTAACACTTGGATTATGTTTATACTCTTTTTTATAACTTGAAAAAAGTAAAATTCATACCAAAATTTAACTTTTCATCTATTAGGTTATCCTCTAATTTTTTTTTTTTTTTAACTAATGTTGACCATATAATACCAAGCCAAATGGAAACACTTTGGAATGCCACACATTTAAAGAATTGGAACATTTGCAAATAAAATTTTGCATACTAGAACTTTTCTGTGTTTACATTGAGTCTACTTCCATCTCAAATTTTATTCTTCTAAATGTATACCAAGTCAGTCAAATACCAATATCTAAATTGGATTTGTTTATGATCAGTATAAACAAATGTGTTGCCAAGTAAGGCATTTGGGGAAGTCATCACATGTTAACCTCGACATTTTAACAAACACATTTTGATATTTTTTATTGTTGTTGCAATCTTTGCTGTAGAGATGGACTAAGGTTGTGCCCTTTCCTTTTCTTATAATCTTTGACTTAGGAAAGAAGGATAATTAATGCTTGGTAGAGTCTGGGAATGCTATCAGCTTTTAGCAGACTTATTAAAGTATGTTTGGTTTTTAAAAACATACTTCATGTTTTAACTGGCTGTCTATTGAAACTCTCATGGGTTCATGAGGTCATATAAACATAAGAGGATGTAAATACTCTGTGAGAATCAAAGTGAAGAAAATGAAGAAGATCAAAGTGATTTAGTTTACAGCTTCCATGGAATGTGAGGCCAATATTTGACTTCTTTCCCCGATGAGACTAACCATATACTTTGCAGACCAATGCACATGTGATAGTGCACCAGTGAAAGTTAATATTTAACTTGGTGAAATAGTGGCCTATTCCATTTTTCCTAAATTGAAATAAAAAATAAGTTTTAAAACTGTAAGAAATTTGGAATATTGGGACAAATTAGAAATCTCATATGTTTTTGGTAGAGGTCGAGAAATACCATAGTAGATTCTTTCAACATCTCCTTGACAAGCATATTTTTTTTTCCACAAAAGTAACAGAATGTCAGAATTAAATCAATATTGATTACATATTTATAATTGGACAGAATACTCAAATGATTATACATTTTCCATGAGATTCAGAAATATTTTTGAAAGAAATTTAAACACTTCCTAAGTCAAGATATTGCTTAAAAATAAAAACAGATTATAATATATGAACAAGGATCTTTTACATGCTCCATAGTGAACATAATACAAGTGAGGACATGCAATTGGCTGGACACTCCAGTCAGTCCCCAGTCATATTTTTTTCCTCCACTTCCCCAGCTCCAGATTCTACTTTGATTTCAGAGGATTTCAGTGTAGTATTAGGATTAGCTTGTCTGATTTTATATTATCACTCTTGAGCTCTGCTATCACGCCCACTGTATCACTTTCTTGCAGTCTGTTCTCAGTCAAGAAAAAAAAATGGAGAGAACTTTGCAGTGAAAGGGATCATTTCCAATGGAAGAAAGTGTATTACTTCACCAACTGGGTAGAATCACTTTGGTGATCCTCAAATAATTATTGTCCTTCAATACTTATTCTTCCTTCTTCCAAAATAGTAGATTATTTTGGTGGTTGTTTTTATCAATCTTTGGCAATTTGTTGCTAGATGTGGTCACGTGACTCACTTCTTAACTGGGGTGTTTTAAGTGAGGGTGCTCTGGTGCAACTTCAGGGAAGTACTCTTCAGAGTTAGTTGGGCTATACACAAGTTTGTTCTGTGTGTTTTTATTTGTTTTACAATCGTTCTCTTTCCTTGTGTAGCTTATATGCACACCAGTTTGGACAAGAGGAGAAAGCATCCATCCTAGAGATGATGAATGCATGAGTTTAAAGGAGACCTAGACTCCTGAGGACTTAGAATATAGATACTATGTTAGTTACATACTATCAAGCCGCAAACATTTATAAACTAGAGAGACAAATTTGTATTTTGCTTTAGTCAGCTTTTTCATTTCTATGTCCAAAATACCTGACATGAACAATTTAAAGGAGAAAAAGTTTAAAAGTTTATTTTGGCTCACAGTTTCACAGTTTTTTTCCATGGTCAGCCAACATAGCTTTGGGCCCAAAATGAGGCAGAACATCATGGCCCCAATGCATGGCAGAGGAAAGTAACCAGGAAGCAGAAAGAATGACTGCTCACCAGGGCCATATTATAAAACCCAAGGCATTCCTCCAGTCACATGCTACCTTTCTATAATTACTGCTCAGTTAATCCACTAATTAGGTTACGACTATCACAATCATATCAACTTGCCTCTGAAAATTCTTGCATTATCTCACATGTGCGTTTGGAGATACCTCATATCTAAACCATAACATATCTCATTTAGGCCAATGTCTGTTTTGTTTGTTTGTTTTTTGAGTGCAGGCTTTTATTTTTTTTCCCAAACATAATCCTGACAGATATAGTCCTAACCAGATTTTTCTATGAATCTTTAGATTCACGACTTTTTTGAATCCTTGGTTTGGAATTTACATTCTAGACCATAGGTATCAAGAAATTATTAAGCACGTATTATCTACATAGTTATTTAGTGAAGAAAATAGTCAGAATTTATCTTTGTGAAAGTAAAGAGGATTCAGTAGATACCTATATGTATTGTTCATGTTGAAATCCTTGGGTGTGTGGGAGACTCCTCATGAAGTTAAGTTTCCCTTTCTGGAGAAAATCACAAAATCCCTTACCCCTCTCTCTCCTCTCCGAAGGGCGCCAAGCTGAAGAGCACCAAATTCAAAGGTTTTCTCTACCAATACCCACAGGACACAGTATCAACTCGCTGTTCCTGAGTCACCCTGCCAATCAGCACCTGCCACGTCACCTACGCAACCCTTTTTAAGCCAAAGCTTGCAAGCTCACGCCCTCTGCCCTCCGCCTTTCTTCCTCTCTGCCCTCTTCCTCTTCTTTCTCTCCTCTCTCTACTCTTTCTCTTTCTCTCTGCTCTCTTCCTCTGCTCTCTGCCCTCTTTCTCTCTGCCCTCCTCCTTTCCTCTCTCTGCTCTTTGCCTCTCCTTTTCTTCCCCTTCGAACAGCCCTCCAATAAAATCTCTTGGTTGAATCTCTGTCTCGGGTGAGTCACTCACCTTTCAGAAATAGCAACCTGAGGAAAGTGACTTTTGGACTCTACAAAGAAAACAGGTAAATCTAAATATATGCCTTGTTATGACCCTTTTCCACCATATTGCTATCAATTAAAAAGACATGAAACCCTATTACCTTGATAGTCAGTGTCATTTACTGAACTGCTTTTGCCCTCCATTTTATTTTTCTTTACACTAACCTTGTTTAAGGAAGACTACAAATATTAAAATTGACATTCAGAACTTGCCTGGCACAAACTTTGCTTGCCTCAGGCATGTGGGTAGAGTTGCTTTTGGCAAAAATGGAGGGGTTTTTTTATTGTATAAGTGATGCACATCCATCCATGTAAGTTATATCCTTTAGAGTCTAATCACTTTTAGTCATTCCCTTTCTACAGGAAACTCCAAAGATCACAAAATATTTTTCAGAAAGCAAGACAAATGTAGCCTAAAGATCCCATGATAAATATAAACCAACTTCAGCATGTTACCAGTATTATTGTTATGATTATTTTTCTTGTGGGTTCACTTTAGATCTCATTTTCTGAGAAAGTAGCTTCCCCAGGAAAACTTTTTCACCTTCAAGATGGCTACTAGATAGGACATATTTTTGAGAGTTGGTGTCAGCTTCTGTACAAAGTTTGATTTTTGAACCACAGCAAACCAGCCCTCTCTAGGCTCACAAACACCCCACCGCTTCCCCCTTAGGCGGATCTGACTGAGAGGCTGCTGCTGCTGACACTGTGCTGGGGTCTGGTCCCGCAGCTCCTGGGATGAAACGAGCAGGTGAGATCGATGTGAAAGAGCAACCATCAGGTGGAAGCACAGGGCGAGGTTGTCTTTTTCATATTTTTATATAAAACATTTCTGTGAACTAAGTTAAAAAAAAAACGGAGATTGAGTAGGATTTTACAGCAGGGAGTATTGATGATGTTACAGTTGATTTTCCCTTTCATCTTTTATTTTAAATTTGACAGGGTCTGCTTATGTATGTGTAAAATGACTCTCTGAACAAATCTGAGTGGATGCCCTGAAAGGTTAAAGGAAATATGGATAAAATAACTTTGCAGTTTTTATTACTGTATTTAAGTAGTTTTCTACAGGGAAATGAATCTGTCATTAAAGTACAGCTTCTATCCTGTTTCCTTTTTTTTTTTTTTTTGAGTAAAGTATGTAATTTATAGAAAGTTTTAATGACTGTATTTTAAATGATCTATTTTTCAAAAAAGAGTTTGGCTCAGGTAAAGGCAAAGAATCCCACTTCCATTTCTCAAATGTATGTCATGCTCTCCTGGGGTGGTTTGGAAAGATCTGAGATATTCATTCATTTTCATATAAGATTGCAGAGCTCTGTATCCTTAGCTAACATGTTTATCACATCTGAGAAAATTTTCCCAACTGGGATCTGCTTTTCAATTTATTCCCAATTTGATGACTATAGTTTTTTTGAAAGAATATTATTTTAAGAGAAGATTAGTGAAGTATCTGAAAGAGAATTAAGAAACAGTGGGCATGGATAGAAAATGAGATGGGTAAACTGTAAACAATAGAATATGATTTTTTTCTCAATAGGAATAATGCAAAACATTGACCCTTTTCTTCCTTGCTTCCCCCAGTTCTCTCCACTTTTCCTTCAAATCCCTTTAGTTCTGAGAACAGACACACACGTTCCTTCAGGCTAGTTCTCAATTCCCTTACCTGTTTATACAAGAAATGCATACTGCAGTCGCATGCCAGGGGCCATAGTTATACAAAAGTCACAGGTCAATAAAGATCACTTACAAGTCTTATGAGTCTTTTCATCTTCCTTTCCTCCTGCCGGGGCAGGGCCAGTAGAAAGGAAAAAAAGATAAATGTCAAGGGTCCTGGCTGTCAAATTCTTAAAGAAACCCCCATTTCCTCCCAAAATTTTGATGGCCCTTAAACTTTTGTTATTTTGCCTTAGGAAAAATGACCTTTTCTCTTCAGCTCCTTATCACAAGGTGTTCTCTTTTTCAAAATGAAGTTAAAGCTTTGACCCTTTGCCTTGATGATATACAGTAAAGTAAGAAAAGATTAGTAGGTTTGCTCTAAAACTGTCCTTTAAAGGGAAATAAGGGGAATAATCAATATTGTATGTTAGTTTAACATACTGGACATATGTTCTGTCTCTTGTCATATGACTGTGTTCCTCTAAGGTCATAAACATAAACTTTGCACAATCAGCTTCATTCGAATTTGGAGAGGGTGGGGTATCTTTTCTAATATATTTATATTGCTAGTATTCACATGACCATTTTTTCTATAAGTGGCCATGTTCATGAGTGATTATGACCGGGAATGATGTTATTCTTATCAAATTTATGCTACCCAAATAGTGAAGATAAAATAAAGGAAACAATCAACAGCCAAGCCTTTCCTTTATTCTTTATTTTAAAAATTTAGAAATATTGTAAGAATGTTGAATTTTTGTACCTCAATTTGCAACTTAGACAATGTACTAAATGTAGCATACACTTCAACAGAAATCCATGCTCAAAACATGGTTCAGAAACTTCAGTCATTTTCAGGACCAACATAAATCCCGGAAATCATCTACCTGTCCCTTTTTCATAAAAAAGCTAATAGAGTGTTTAAGGTCAAAACTATTGGAAACGGTACCCATGTCCTGATTGCCACTTACGTATTTTGGGTCAAATCATATTAAATATGTGCTTCTACAGGGGTATTTTTGATTTTGTCTTTAAACTATACAGAAAAAACTGGTTTTTAATGTTCTGAGAACAATGGAATTTCGAGGGTAACTTACACACTGTAATAAAAGTGATTGAGTGATTTTGCTATACAAATTCCCCATCAGCTTTCATCCTTTCCTTGGCTGGAGGAAGAGAACTCAGCCCAAATTAGATGGGGGTTGTGGAGGTATGATATATATAGTGGCAAAGGAAAACAGATTAAAGAATTATTCTTTTCAAGGACAATGAGGACATATTGAGCCAGATTTTAAAATTTACAACTATTAAAAAATTAAACAACTAAAGTAGTTCAAAAGATACAGGTTTGATTTTTTATGTCATATAAACAAGCATGTGTATAATAGTAAATATGTATGAAATCATTTATGAGTTAGGACTCTGAACTGCAACATGCAGGTGAAACTTAAGAAATTTAATGGATGGAAAATTAAGAGATATCGAGACTTTTGCCAAATGGCCCTATAATTATAAGCTTATGAGTAGTAGGATGAGGATTAATACTTCATTCTTATAACATACGTGGATTCATTTAGGTTCTTTTTTCTTTTTTCCATGGTGCTAGGAATTGAACCTAAGATCTTGTGCATGCAAGACAAGCACTCTACGAACTGAGCTATATCTCCACCCGCTTCATTTGCTTTTCATTTAAGAACTACTATGACATTAGGTTCATGTTGTTTTAAAAATCCAATCTATATAATTTGAATAAAATCACAAAAGAGTAAAAAATAATGATCATCAGGTAAGTTATGTTTTTTGCACATATGGAGACACTTTTAGAAAATTTCAATTATTATTTTTGATACTTGCTTAATTTTATGAAGACTACAGTTCAGTAATTTATTCTGCTTCAATAGTTGTCTTTTTTCCAAAGAACATTTAACACTGTGTAAGTTACTATTTGTATTAGTTATTTTGGCTTCTCTATGTCAGCTCACCTTGTCTAATGGACTGCATCACTTCTGAGAAAGAGACAAATAAACATAGGAAAAAGTTTAGTTTTCTGGAGGACGTATGTCCTTCATATAGTGTCAGGGTTTGATGATAAAATGTTTACATGCAATCCTTTGGAACAGTTACTCAAAAATAAATTGCCATGACTTCATATGCCATAAAAGATGATTCCTATTCATAGCTGTGTTTTTAAATTGTGAAACAATCTATTTCCAAAACCTAAAATCATTGACCCTCTAGTTAAAGGATAATAGGTAGTTTTATGATTAATATGTTCATAGAAATAACAAAATGCATATTGACTTCGCTAAGAAATATGGCTCAGAAAATAAATTAGCAAACTGTTTCAAACTTCTTGCCACTTTATTCGTCTTCAGACTTTTCCTATAGCATATAGCAGCACTTTAAAAGTCATGTGAAAAAAAAAAAAGCTGATTTATTCATGCCTTTATTTCAAGGTGTTTTTGCAGTGCTGCAATCTTTATTTTAAATTGATTTTTATAATTATATTTGTAATTGCCCTCACTTTGCCATAGTTAGCATTGACTGCTTCCCTTTTGAATCAAGACAGATAAAAAATAGACAAATTCTGTCTAAGAGTACAAAGGGTCATGCTTAATTTCAAACCACAAGCTGTCAAAACCCTGGTACTCTCCTGGCCCAGTCATTTTATACTTGATAAGTAAACCCACTTGAGGAATGTTTATATGCCCTGATGCTTTTGGACACGTTCACTGACAGAACACATTCTTTGAAGAAATATATCAAAACTGTTTATCTCCCTGAGTGTTCCCCTAAACCCTGTCAGTGCTAATGATATCAGGACATGGATTAAATAAATCCTTTTGAGAGCAACTATGGGTATTTCTGTATTCAAATCACAAATATCGGAATTTTGGCTGCAAAAGTGGGCAACAGACATTTCAATATGCACAGCATTCTGCTGTATGAAAAGCTTTAATAAAGAACTGCTCCAGAAAAGCTCTCTGACACTCTCGGGTTTAACATACAACTTCAGCCTTCAGGAGCAGGAAAAAAGGTACACTTAAGCATAAATTGTGTATCTGAGGATTCTTATATCTCAGTAAAGCAGAAAAGTTAACGTAGTTATTTTTAAAGCAATGAATAGGTAATGCTGGTTCTTTTATCATAATAAGTGCAAAGTGTTAATTAATCCTGTCTTCTGTTTTCTCACACCAAAAATGAAGATAGACTATAATTTACCCTTGTATTAGTGGACTTACGCCATAAATATCCACATGAAGGCAAATTCTGTGAATTCTGAGGATAAATCCATTGTCTTTATATTCAGCATAATGATATCCTTTTCCTTCTTTCAGTGAAAATTGATTTTTTTAAGGAATTGACATTTTTCAACATGGTTTTTCTACATATCTGAAACTGCTTACTTTAAAATAATCAAAAATAAATATTTTAGAATAAAAGATAATGTTTTGAATAAGTTACATTCCTTTTGTATCCAATTTTTTTTCATACAAGTGATAGTGATTTTTAAGAACCTTTTCTATTTAGTTATTTCATGACAAAAATTACTTAGTAATTCCATAATTTGCAAATAAGCATCAAGAAACATTTAATATGAAGATTAAATTTGAGAAGTAATTGAAATTATTTTTGTGCTAACAACTAATCTTCTTTATATTTATAGGAGTTTTCAATATAAAGGTATCCCTTGACATTTATTTCACGTTTTTTCTTCAATTTGACACAAAGAAATTCTTAATAGCTGTTATTTATAATCTGAAATAATTTGCTTAAGATTTTTGTTTTAAAATCCATAAAAATATGTATTCCACATATTTTCAAAGTCACCACAAATTTATGTGTGTTACTCAAAAGAAGAGATTTTTTAGATAATTATGAAGTCAGGTTGTCTATTGTTTATTTATTACTGGTATCACAGATAACACTTTTTCATTATTTTTGTATTACCTATGTATATCACCATAAACACATATATGTCTTAAAGACCTTGAAAAATTATAACATCCTATTAATTTGAAAACAAATGGCACAATTCAATGATATGAGTCTTGAAACTATTCAGCCACTGACACAATTTTTTTTTAGCATTTTGTGAAGCTCTATTGAGAAAAACTGAAAGAAGAAATCATTCAAATAATGGAAATAATGGATTTTCCTCTTTAAAATCTTTTATAGTTGATCTTCTTAAACACACTGTGATTAACACTCTTCCTTATGAATTATTTTACCTTGATTTCTAAGTGAAATTGCCAGATAAATCTTGGGGCCAGCTCACCCCATTATATCTCATTTATGAATGATCTTGAAGAATATAATCATTCTGCAGAAATGTTAAAGAGAGGAGGCATATATGGATAAAGTCACATCAAAATACATGTAAAATATTTTGAAAAATACATTTTATGTGTATAAGTAAAGGATGGACATGACGTGACAAGTTGAACTGTAAAATGCTGTTTTCCATCTCTCCCCAGCAGTGTCTATCAGTATTTATAAAACGGACAAGAAAAAACCCCACTATAGATAGCTGTCTAACAGCCCATTAAACCAGAGCTGCTCCATTTGCTCTCACTGACTCTTTGAAACTGATGTGGCATAAACTGTGGCAGGCTTTAGTGAAAAAAAAAAAAAAAAAGGAGTTCAAAAACAAACAGTGTTTTATTTATTTATTTATTATTTTTTTATTTTTTGGTATTTATGTGCTAACAAAAAGAAAATAGATTTCTTTTTGATTACCAGCTTCAGTCCCAACCATGTCTGTTTTAAAGAGACAGTAGAGTCGAGAAGCTACAGTTTATAAGGCTGGCGTGGGGCTACATGTAGACTACCCAAACCCCAGCAGAGTTTAAATGTTTTGCCATAAATGCGGAGAAGGATTATTCTTTGTTGTTAACTTGAAAATAAACAAATGAAAGCAATTATTGAAGGAAAAATAACAACAAAAATGTTTCAGTATGGATTTTATGTATTAGGAATTGATGTGTGTTCACTTACCTTAACAGAGACCTGAAATATGTGTTTTACTCTAATGCCCACATATTTATTTATCATGTACTATCATTTATTGATAGTTACAGCAAAAATATAAATATGTAATATGTAACATATTATATAACATATATAAACATACTCATAAAATAATAAATAATAATGCATATATAGGTCATATATCTTTCTATAACTGGCTTTATTCTGACTTATATGGCTTGATATTTACAATTTTTCATATTCTGTCTCTTTTCTACTCAGTGCATTTGATGTCATTCTTAGGAGTAAGATTTAAAGACCATTTTAGAATACTTTTTTTTAGTATTAACTAATTAAAATTTGGAAAGCAGCATGATAATGTCAATTTTTAGAAGTAAATCTTTTACTAAATTTCTAGGAAAGAATTTGATTTTCTGATATTATAAAATCAGAAGGTTGCATCAAAATCAAAGTAAGATAAAAAAGAGAAATATTCAGTTTTTGACATTTTATCTTAGGTTTTTGAAATAATTTTTAATGAATATTTTATCCTTATTTTTCATTTATGCTGATTTATTATGATAGGATAGCCACTAACACTGACGTCAACACTTGATTTGTAAAATATACATTGTGGATGTATTTGCCATAAAATTGGATAAAAAAATGAAGATTAGTTGGCTAAAGTAGCAAGTCTAAATAACTCCTGACATACATTCCAAAATTGCTGTACATGGGAAGTCTAATAAAATAGGACAAACTGGTTATTATTTTCCCAACCTGCTTAATGGTTCTAATACCATTCCAAGTGGACTCTTTCCTTTTCCTTTCATTCTCTTTGGAAGATCTTCAGAAAACTGAAGTAGCAGTGCTTTGCATGGGATCAAGGGTCCTTGTCCACACTAAAGTTACCTCTATCTATCTATATTTCTATCTATCTATCTATAAACTGCTTTTTAAGCAACTATTTGGAATGACGAAGGATAAAGATATTTGAGATACTGCCATCATAAATATCATAAAGTCTTAAAACATTAGGCTAATGTCTCATTGTAAAGAAAAAATGTTATTAACATAAAATATAGGTATTTCAAGATCTTAAAGGATAAATATAATACAAAAGTATCTGTACTTGAAATTTGGAACTTATAAGAAGGAGGTTCCTGGCTTTTCATGGTTTATACATACTTTTTAAAACAACTCTAGGGGTTAGTTCTTACTGAGAATTTTATTTTCAAATATAAACAAAACCATTCTCATTGCTATTATTGTATTCTTGATATTTCCCATATGTCTCTTAATATGACTTGATGTTTCTATCTATCTATCTATCTATCTCCTAGTGAATTGAACCCAGAAGTGCTTAACTACTGAATTGCATCCCCAGTCCATTTTATTTTTTATTTAGAGATAAGGTCTACGTTTCTAAGGACCTCGATAAGTTGCTGAGGCTGGGTTTGAACTTGCCATCCTCCTATCTTAGCCTGGCTGACTTGCAATTTTCTAATATTTGTTATTTCAGTTTAGCTGAGGATAAATTTATGAAAGTTAAATCCTTTATTCATAAATATGATAATTTAATGTGCAAATGTTTAAACTTACAAATGTCTGAATAGATTATATTTTTATTATATCTAGACCACAAACCTACTTGTTTAAGTATATTGTAATAATAAAATAATTTTTATATTTTTAATAAAATGGTGAGCTTTGGTTACAGGTTTATCAAAGACAATTTTTTCCTGTTTTATTTTATTTTTTCTTGTTTTTTTTGGTTCTGGGGATTAAATCCAGGGCCTTCTGTATGCTAGGCAAGTGTGCTACCACTGAGCTACACCGAAGCCCCTCAGTGAAATTTTCTAATCATAGAAGAACTGGCTTGAAAGGGTAACCAGTCTTCTTTTAAATCCAACAAATTATTGAGAATAAATGAGGAATACATATGCAATACTCCTGAGATATTGGAATCAAAAATGTTTTAGGCAACCAATGTAGTTTACCCTTGGTGATTCAGAAGTTTTGCATGTAATGTCTGTCTGTTAGTAGACTAACCTATACCAAGTAGTCTTCCCTGAAATTAGCTAGTTTTTAAGCTGTTCAAATACAAATATACCTGATCAAATGGGACTGAACTTCTTCCTATTAATTGTGAATTAGAAGCCTTGTTAAAAAAATGAATTTAAGATTTCCAATTCTTAATTTATACTTCTGTCCTTTTGCTATCTCTGCAATTTATGATTATTTTTCATGTCAATATTAGTATATGATGAACTATTCTGAAAGTAATCATGCATCATGAATTACTTCTTCAGAAACGTGTTATACATGCATATTAAGCAACCTCAAACTCATAGAGTATTGAAAAATTTCCTTGTCACAGTGTCTTGGATTTTTCAAAGCTTTGACTTAAATTCTTGCTTAACAATTTTTACAGGTTACAGGTAACCTAAGATTCTGAGAAGGGCACATATGCAAAATGTCTTGGCATAATGGCATATTTCTGCATTTACTTTAATGATTACTCATGGAAATCATAAGAGAATATTTAAATAAATGCAGTCAGTACATTTGAGTTCCATATCATCCATTCTAATGAATATGCATTGATTCAAAGGTTTAAACAATCACATCATTTCTTTTTCCTCATTTTTCATGTGAAAAGCAAGGACATTCTATTTGAAAATAACATTAACACAATGTCATGATTGAGTATTTAAATGAACAAAAGCCATGAAAATCATTTTTTCATTTATCTAGAGCTGTAGCTTGGCAACATAGTATGTATCTTGAAGAATAAATCTGCTAACAAATCATCAGATACTCCTAAATAAAACAACTATCCATTTCATTTTCTTTGCTAACCAATTTAAACAGAAAAAAAGGTAATCTTAAAAGTCATTGACAAGCTAATATTAACAATGCATCAAACCCAATGAAAAATCCTTAAATTCCTTTAGTCAATTCAATAAAGTTTTGCCTACAGCATGTAAAAATATGGATGGTTGCAAACTGAAATAAGAAAGCCACATGGGTATGGGGAAATAATTGTAATCTGATGACCCACCTGGTCTCTCAAAGTGAATTATTTGTTTTCAATATTTAGCAACAACTGCCTGGTATTTTCCCACGAACATTCAATATTTCTAAACTAAACCCACACTTAACTCAAAATTAACACAATGATTGAAGTGGAAACATTCTTCAAGTTTTTCTATTCAACTGATTATCCTCTTGGCTTACTTAAATCTTCTATAACATAATTTGGAGTGACACATGCAAAAAAACAATTGCACTGCTGCTCAGCTAGATATTTTTCTTTAAAAAAAATTTTTTTTTAGTTGTAGGTAGACACAATACCTTTATTTTATTTATTTATATGTGGTGCTGAAGATTGAACCCAGGGCCTCACACATGGCATAATGGCATGTGTGCTCTACCGCTCTACCGCTGAGCCACAACCCCAGCCCTAGATATTTCTCTTTACAACCTAGATTTCTTCTGAAAATAAAAAAGAAAGAAATTCTAATGATCCTGATTTTAGTGAACATTTTATCTGAATGCATATGTGATTACTTTTTCTTCCTAGAAAATTAAATGGCTCAGAAACTAGAAAATACTAAAATCAGAACTGAAAGTCACTTGTATTTTAGTAAAATTATCTTAATGGTGCACCATAAATAGGGCAACATAAAGAAACTTGGTGACTCCAAAAGACTATGTTAAGACTTTCCCAGGACAACATTGCTATACTTTTACAGGTAAATTCTTTTGCATGCATATAGCCAAGTGAAGCCATCGTTTTGAAGATGGAAACGTTTTATCACAAAGTTTTAAGGAAAATAGAAGAGGGTTTATTGGGCTTTAGAATGAGGAAAAAAAGATGAAAGGGAAGAAATAAAATAAAGTCATACATAATTCTGTGTTGGCTCCATGATAAAAAATAAAAATTAAAAAAATCTGTAAATAGTGCTATATTTTTCTTACAGGCTGAACATATACTTTCAATTTTTTATAGTAGTGAAATCATTTTCACTTTATTTAATTATAATACTCTGCATTGTTTGACCCTGTAAAGCTTTAAATAAGAAAAAAATTAATATATATTTGGGTATTTGTATTGATCAGAATACAGTTGGGGAAAAATAATCATAAAGTTAAGAAAGCAACCATCATTATTGGAAAACTACCTAAGCTGAGATATCTGATTCACAGAACTGTTACACCAAGAATGTGGGAGAAGAGTCCTGAGAAGTTATAATAAAGGATATTGAATATCATTGCTATGGAATCTATACATTAACTATAGGTTGTGAGTCTATGAGAAATTGTCAAGAAATTTTTTCACAGGCATCTGATATGGTATTTATGTTTTTAAAATATCTCTGACAATAATATTTAGAAAATAAGAGTTTTGACTAATAATAATGAAGTCAGAGAGATCAGTTAAAAACTCGGTCCAAAAAGAAAAGAGTGAGGGCTGAAAAGAAGGGAATAAAGTTGGAAGAAATTAAAGGAGTAAGATTAACAGAATTGGATGGTCAAATTAAATGTAGAAGATGAGTGAGGTTTAGCAATCTGGGATGAATCCCAGGTAAACACAGAAAGGAATGGTAGCCTAGAGAACCAGAGGCAAGTAGTATTGGTTTTTAAAAAATGATTTTTCTTTTTGTATGACTGCTTAATCTAAAGTGTCTGAGCTAAAAATTCTTGTCAAACACATTGAAAAACTTGATGGTCACAGTGAAATTTCTATTGCATGGATAAAGATAAATTACAATAGAGGAGGATGTTCCATCCCTCTTGTAGCCTAGTAGAATTCAAACTTCTATATAGTATCATGGTAGAAACAAATAAGAATTTCTTTCACTCTCCAGCCACATACTCAATTATTTGCCTTCATTTAGTGGGTGTTTTAGTCAGGTTTTTTTTTCATTTTTGTAAACAAAAGATATGATAAGAATCATTAGAAAAGGAAACGCTTATTTTGGCTCAAGCTTTCAGAAGTTTCAATCCATGGACAGCTGATTCCATAGCTCTAGGCTCAAGGTGTGGCACAACATTGTGGTAGAAGAGCATGGCAGAGGAAAGCAGCCCAGAACATGGCCACACTGAAGCAGAGTTTTGCTCACCAGGGACAAAATATAACCCCCCAGTTACCTACCTCCTCTAGTCACACCCTACCTGCCTACTACCCAGTCAATACATATCAGTAGATTAATTCACTGATTAGACTGCAACTCTCAGAATCTAATGATTTCACCCTTTGAACATGCTCATGTTATCTCACATTTGACTATTTGGGGACACCACATATCTAAACCATAACAGTGATTTTGAGTGCATCATTGTATTACACATATGGGCAAAACTGAATCAAGTTGCTAGATGAAATATTTGGTACAGATGAGTATTGTTACACTTTGGAGGTTAATGGCAACAAATTAGTTCTTAAAAACTAATGGTTTTCACTAAATCAAAAGGAATAGAAAATGTGACCACTGTCTCTGGTTCTGTGAAGCTCTCTGGCACTGTTGTGCTTTCTCCTGGTTATTAATATCATGACCTAATGACCTAAATTTCCATAGCATTCCCCTTGCTTAGGATCTGTTTTAAAGAGGATCTTAGGTAACAACATGATCCCAGGAGGTGAATATAGGAAAGGGGATTTCCATAGTGATTTTCAGTCCCTTTTAGCTTGGGAGTTAAGACATAGGTCAAGTATCTTTTAACTCGTACATGGGTGATTCAGTGTTGTTAGGTTGCTGATGAACATGGCCCCAATTTCAGCCTACTTTTTTTCAGTCCAAATATATTCTATCCTGCTTTCCAAAGAAAGACCCATTATCATTCACTTTCAATTATTTTCTCTCTCCTCACAAGGAAAGAAACCATTGTGTGTGTGTGTGTGTGTGTGTGTGTGTGTGTGTGTGCGCGCGCGCGCGCGCTCTACTGTGATATTCTTGGAAAAAGCAAGGAACTGTATTAGATTCTCTTAGTGTTTAAACCAGGGCTCTGCAAAGACTCTGGAGCCAAATTTGATGCCTGCTGTATATTTATATGTACCATAAGCTAAAGATGGTTTCTAAATTTTTAAATGGTTAAAAATTATCAAAAGAAGAATAATATTTCATAACATATGAAAATTAGATAAGGTGAATTTTCTTTGTCCATATAGCACATTTCATTATTGTCCGTTGTTGTTTTCTACAAGGGTACAACTGGAAAAAAAAAAAAGTAACAGTGATTGTGTAGACCACAAAGTCTATACTATTAACTATCTGGCCCTTTATAGAAACAGTTTGCCAGCTTCTATTCTAGGCCATTTTTTATTATTTATTCTATTACCTCCCATTCCAGTAGCATTCTGGACATGGATCCACTGTGGGTTTTTTTCCTGGGAAGTGAGGCAAAATAACCTTTATTTTAAGATCATACTACACTTACATGAAGTCCCTATTATTCCTGAGACTAATTCTGAGAGAGAGTGACAACTCAATCACATTTAGCTCTCTTTTAGTATTCTCCCTCTTTTTTATGTGTTTTTTTCTCTATCAGCTTCAGAGGAATTTTATATCTCATCTTTCTGTATACCTACTATAAGTACTTTACCTTTTAGCCCTTTCAGGAAAAAAAGTACTTTCTCTATCACCAAGACACACAACTTTTAAGATAAAAACCTTCTATTTCAGGACAATTATCTTTGCTATGGATTTATAGATTCAGTTGTAAAGCTCAAAAGTTGTCTCCATGCAACCAATAATCTGGAGGTAAGTCTTTATTATAGGTTGTTGAATATATGAAGATTGTGTATTTAAAACAATGACTACACAGAAGCCAGGGTAGACATGCCCAAAATTCCTCTTACTGTTGTTTATCAAATACTTAAAAGTTTGTTTTTCAGGCACTGTGATAAATGGTTTACCTGTCATTTACTTTATGTAATTCTAAAAACAACCCTATAATTTAGAATCTCTTGTCGTATCATTTCATAAGTGAAGGGACTAAGACACAGAGACATTACATAAATTAACAAAATTTTGTTAGTTATTATATGATAGAGACAAAATTTAAACTCATCATGCAACTCTAAATCTATGGCATGTGTACTGCACTTGAGGAGAGGTACAGACAGACTGAAAGACACAGAGACAGAGAAAGATAGAGGAAAGGAGACAAAAAATACCCGAGGAAACTTAGGAAAGATAGACTGAGAAAAGGGAGGATAATATTGGATTGTTATTTTAAGATACATCCAGCATGCAAAATAAAATTACCCAGCACTACCATTCAAAAAATATCATCATGTTAATTTCTTAGGCTGGCCTTAACAAAATATCATAAACTTGGTGGCTTAATAGAATAAAATGTATAATTTTGTAGTTTGTAAAGGTAAAAGTCTATAATCAAAATATTGGCAGGATAATGCTGTTTTTGAATGCTCTAGGGTGTGTCTTTCCTTTCCTTTTCCTGGATTCCAGAGGTGGCCAGCAGTCCTTGTTGTTCTTTGGCTTGAGGGTACCTCATTCATCTTAGTCCCATTATTTTTACTATGTCTATCTGTCTGTGTCACTATGTCCAAACTTTCTTCTTTTGGTAAAGATGCTAATCATTGGATTAGTGCCCACACTAAAATTTTAAAAATCTCATTTTATCAGGATTACATATGCAAAAATCATATTTCCAAATAAGGACATATTCACAGACACCAGGGTTCAACACTTTTCCTTGTATTTTTAAGAATGCATTTCAATTATATCTACAACAAAACAGTATAAGAATCATTCAAGCCAATGATTATTAAAGAATTGGTAGACATAGATGATGATGTTGAACATGTCATCTAAATTACAAATGCATTTAAAACCCAATTCATTAGAAACTCACTTGTCTTATTTTTTAATTAATATTCTTATTGAGATAACTTTAAGTTGATACCTTTAAATGAATTCTTAAAGTTGTTCATGTTGGTAAAAATAATACAGAGAGATCTAATTCTTTTAGTACTAATGTTTGGCAAATGGTAGGAAAACAATCACAACCAACCAATTACAATGGTTACAGTGATGTAATCCAACCAATATTATTCATATTTCCCAGTTTCATGTGTACTTGTGTGGGTCTGCACTTAGAACTATACAATTTTACCACTTGCATTGCTTGGATATCCCACCATCATGATTAAGACACAGACAGTTCTATCACAAGTACCTCCTTTGCTGTTTATTTATAATCATACTTTCTATTCCCCGCCACATACCTTATCTCTAATCCCTGTCAATCACTTATCAATTCTCCTTATCCCAAATCTTGTAATTAAAAAATATTATATAAATGAAATATATGTAACATTTGAGATTTTTTTGTTTGTTTCAGCACAGTTTCCTAGAAGGTCCATTCAAGATGTTGCTCATTTCAAGAATGTGTTTATTTTTGTTGCTGAGTAGTTTTTTGTGGTATGGATTTATCAGTTCATTTAACCATTCCAGCTATCTATTTTGAGTAGTAGAACTTTATTTTAATTACTGTATAGATAGAAATAACTTTTTTGAGTTCATTCCATATATTTCTGCCTTTCTTTCACAAAATTCTTGGGGCATTTTGATTTTGACTTTAGTGTGAGAGTTTTGTATTGGTATTTGGACTTTTTGTGGTGGATTTAAGTGTGTAGAATGGAAATCATAAATTTTGAAAACAAGAAGGGAAGATAAGAATTTTTAACATTGTATATTCCCTTCTCTTTCCCCTTTTACTTGTTCCATTGAACAATTAAGTATAAAATATACTATGTCAAATTCTCTCCTTCATTTAAAAAGTAATATATGAGGCATGTAATACTTAAAATTGTTTTTTGTAAGTATGAGAACAAAATATATTAACCATCCATTAATATTGTATAAAGTAATGACCCTATGATGTCAAGCTTAAAAAATGGTAGTCAATTTTTTCTTGTTAATGTTTTTTTTTGTATTTATCTCAATTAGATTTTTCCATATTCAAAAAAGGGGAATTTACATCATTAAAATTGGAGAAACAATCAAAACTTTTGGAAACAAGAGGGCCCTACAATACAGTAAATATATCTCTTCCTTTCTTTTCTTTCATATTAGCACTTGCAACAAATCCAAAATCTTTTCTTTAAGGGAAGATAAAATGGATGATAATAATATTGAGTTAATTATGTTTCCGGGACTTTAATCACATTGTTATTCCATTTACTCTTCACAAAAGCATTATAAGAAAGTAATTTAAGCTTATTTTTAATAGATATTAAAATGTAATTTCAGAACAGGGATAGAATGCAAGTATGTCAACAAGAGAAATTTTGAAGATATATATCTGAATTTAAACTCAGCTGTGTACTCTGTATATAATGGGGCTAGAAATATCTTATCTAGTAAGCTTTCCATAAATAAGTTAATACATATGATAGTGCTTTGAATAGACTTAGTTACTGGAACTTTCCATAAATAAGTTAATACATATGATAGTGCTTTGAATAGACTTAGATACTGGAACTTACAATAATGACTTAAAATGTTAATATTTTAAATAGGTTAAAATGTATTAAAAATATTTAAAAGATTGAGATATCAACAATATTTTATAGCTAGAAAATTATAGAGGAACTTTAAATGTGAGTCTAAATATGTATCAGTTGGATTTGGCTAGAGTTCACTACATGAACATAGCACTTTAAACTCAGTGTCTCAAATTAATTGGAGATATTTTCTCACTATTCTCCATGTCTGTCTTTGGTCAGCAAATGGTTTCTGCTTATTAAGCCCCTTGGTGACACAGTTTATTTTGCCTGTTACTACTATACCAGAGAAAATCAATTTTTTATGAATTAACTCTTATCTATTATCTACAAATAAAATGTTTAACTTCTGTTCATATTTTATCAATCAAAGCACATTACATGCCATATTAGAAGTCAAAGGGTATTTAATTTTCACCTCATTAAGTACCCAGAATATTAAAAAAAATGGTTTTCCTCATTAACCATACTAGTACTCTTTCCTATTATTCTGTAATAAATCCTAATTTCATATGTCTTTATGCTTTTAATCTATTTACAAAAAAATTACTAATTGCCATATGGGGCAATTTGTGGACACTAAAAAATGATGATTTTTTAAGACAAGAATAAAATAACATTTTCTGTCTTTAACTCCACAAAGAGTCATATTTTCATTAAAACTAATATAATTTCTAATTCTAATATGTGCTTGTTATTTAATAGAATACTCATTGTTCTCATGTTATAAGAAGTCATCATAGAGATTATTCATCATAGTATTCAGAAAGTAAAAGACAAAGCTATTATTTAATTTCCAAAGGCAAATATCTGACATAAAAACAAATGAAAAAAACACTAGAAAAAAATACAAAATTTGTTGTTTTGCCATCTCAAATGATGTGAAATGTAAAAAAGAAAAAAAAAATATTCACTATTTCTTAACCTGTTCAACATTTTCAAACAATATAGCCTTGTCAGGCTATCTGACAATAAAACATAGAACTTGTAAATGGAATTTTACTGAGAACTTTACAACAGAAAGCTAATTAGGTATGTTGGCATATCTGTCAGCTAAGACTTTTTATCAGTAAAAATAAATGAAGGTAGATTTTAGAGATGTATGAATATAATTTGGTGTCACACATGCTCATATAAATATCCTTTATCTCACACTTTTGAGAAACTAATAAAAGTTGTTGCTTTAATTTGCCATTTGTGCTTGATAAGTGGAGATAAAATGGGCTCATACAAAATAATTATTTCTTTTATTTAGGTATGTTATAGACACACAGTTATAGCAACTAGCACAAGCACGTACATAAACTTTCTATTCAGAGCACAAAGACTGATCTTGCTTGCTCTACCTCAAAGGACTTCTATAACATTGAAATTCCTTGATTGACTAAGGTGTTGAGCATGAGGAAGACAAGATGAAGCACATGTGTAGCTGGCAGTATCAATAAAAAGGAATTTCTCTTGCTAATTGATTGTTTTTGGTTCTAGTGCACAGTCACTAACAAACTTAAAAAGACCCTGAGGATGCACTAAAGCACTCTCCATTGACCTTATCATCACAGGTGATTACCTGGTGATTACTGCTAGCCTTTCACTTTAGATCGATTTTTAATCATTCCAAAGACTCTATGAAATATTAATATTCCAGGTGTAAGGAAGAAAAGCTTTACTCAGAGGTGTTAAGTAACATTTTCAAGGTCTGCAGAGAGTAGTACTTTGAATTCAAGTTCTCATGCCTACATTATTCATATTGGTCTTTATTTAGTGTCTAAGATAATTCAAACTTTTTGCCCCCTCAGGGCTCAGAATCTTTATACAAGCTGTGGTCTTGTCCTCTCGTTCTGACCTGGAAAACCATGATTTTTACAAGTTCCACTAAACCGTGACCTTACCTATATCTGGGGACTCTGACGGCAGTTAGGAAGCCATTGTGTAGTAAACAGAATACTGGCTATCAAAGACATTCATACCCTGCTCCTCAGAAACTGAGAATGAAACCTTGCTAGGGTTTGAGGGACATTTGCGGATGTTATTAAAGTTCTTGAGATGGAAGATTATCCTTTTAATATTTGTAGACCTTACATTGGGTCTTATACGAGGAAGTTGTCAAGGTCAGAGAGAAAGGAGATGCAATAGTGGAAGCAGTAGTTGGAAGATAAGCATTGAAGATGGAGGAAAAGGTTGTGAGCCCCCAAATGCGTATGAACCCACTAGAAACTGGAAACGTAGTCTCTTTGAAGTCTCCAGAGGGGAATTAGTTGTGACAATATGTTGACGTTTGCCCACAAAGTGTACTTTAGACTCTGACCTCTGTAGCTGTAAGATAGTACATTTGTATTATTTTAGGGCACTAGGCTGGTGGTAAATACACACAGTTCATCAAATCCCAGCTGATCCCTCAAACCTCTTGATTCTCAAAAAGTAAAAATGAAATATGGCAGTGAGGTCAAGATGCACAAGTATGATCTCCCACTGTAAGAGAAAGTTATTATAAATATATTATGAATCTTGAACCCTTCTCACCTACTTTCCCTTCACCTAAGAGAAGACTACTTGATAAAACTAAACACTGTAACGGAGTCCCAGCTCTTACACTCTAAGAACCCTCTAAAAAAAAAAAAAGCTAAAATGCTTAGGAAGATGATATTTTTAAAAGTGTCATCTAGAGATTGAGTCAGAAGGGAGAGGAAAAGAGTCCTTGAAAGAAAAGATGTCAAAGATTCTGTGGCGGGCATAGAAGACAAATATCAGAACACAACCACACAGATTGCACTTGTACACCATTACAGAGTATATGCATATTAAGTTTTAAGAGTGCTCAGTACCATTTTTCATATATTTTAACTTCAATTTTTATAACTAACTTTTACAGTATTCCAGTTGATGGCATTTGAACCCAGGAACATCATGATCCAATAACATGATTAAATTCACATGTCTACTCAGTGGTGGAAATGAGGTTTAAATTCAGAATTACCGGATTCCAAAGTCCTTACATCTAGTAATGTGAAAAAAAAAAACAAAAAAACGCAAGCCCAGGTATTTGATTGATTGAATCTCTATGTAGAAATCTCACTTTAAGTTTGATAGCAAAAATGCCTAGTGTTTTTTGGACACTTTCCAGAATTATTTCTTCAAACAAATTTCTAATCTCATTCATACTTTCTTTTATGGAATATAATTATGCATATATTAGAGCTACAAGGCATTCCTTGAAAGCTCATGACTAAATAATGAGAGTTATAATCTAATCAGTGGATTACTGAATCACTTGATGGATTAGTAATTTGAAAGTACTATATTACTGGGGTTAACTCTAGGAAGGTATGGTGTGGTTGAAGGAAATAGGTCAGTGGGAGCAAGCCTTTGGGATTTATATTCTGTTTCTGCTTTCTGAATACTATGAACTGAGTAGCTGTGCCCTGCCATACCCTGATGTTGCTTCACATTGGGCCCAGAGCAGTGGAGTCAGTTAACCACAGACTAAATCTCTGAAATCATGAACCAAAAATAAACATTCCATCCTTTAAGTTACTCTTGTCATATAATTTGGTCACAGCAACAAAAAGCTGACCAATACATCTCCCAACTCACTGGTGCCTTCTTCATTATTTAAGTTGTCCTTTCTCTCTCTTTTTTCTCTTGATTTATGAATAGTTTATTATGTCTTTGATTTCATTATTATTTTTCTCCGCAACATCTACTCTGTTGTTTGTTAGAGACTTTGTCTTGGGGAAAATGTGAACTGTTAGGTAACATTATTTTATATCATTGTTCAATTTGAGTTTCTTTTATATTTTCTGTGTCTGCAATTTAATTTGAACATATGGAACACAGTTATTATAACTTTTAATGTCATATTCTCTTAAATCTAACACCCATGTCAGTTCTGAATTTCCATCCACTGATTTATCACTTCAGTTTTGCTTTTTCCTGCTTCACTGCACACATGGAAATTTTTGACTCTGTTCCAGACTGTGAATTTCACCTTGTTAATGTCTGGATATTTGGAGATTCCTACATGTATTTTTGAGCTTTGGTTTGCAATGCAGTTAAATTACTTAGAAATATTTTAATCCTTCCTGGGGCTTTTTTTTTTTTTGTTAGAGAAAGAGAGCAGCATTTACTCAAGATATAATTTTGCATACTACTGAAACAAAGCCATTCTCAGTGTTCTTTATCATGTTCTTTGTATTAAGAGGCTTTCAAATCTCGCTGGTATAAACAGACATCTGCAGTTATGGGTGAACACAGAAGTTTCCTCTGTAATTCTTTCAGTTGGTTCTCTCTCTAAATATGTTGTATTTTCCCTCATACTCATGTACTGATCGGTATATAATGTGAAGACCCAAGGTGGAGGGTAGGCTTTGTAGTTTCTGGAATTCTTTCTCAAAGAGATACCTTTCTTCATGGTACATCACCCTGCACACTCTAGCTGCCTCATCCACGCTGAAAAATCATTCTCCTGCTCTCAGAGAAAGTGATGGTTTTCGTGGGTTCCTGTTTCTAAGCCACAGATTAGACATTCTCTCCAGCCAATAGACTGGGGCATTCGTAAGGCTCACCTCTTTTGTTTCTCATTTCTAATAGATCACTGACACCAAACATCCTAAGAGCTTTTTTTTCCCCCTAATACATTCTGCCCATTTATTTTAAATACTTCTGGAAGACAAGTAAATCTGACCTCTGTCAATTCCGTCTTGTCTGGAAGCAAATATTGTATTGAATAAAAATCTTGTCTTACTGTTCTTCATCTGCAAATTGCATATATTTAGATAAGTAGATACATAAATAGATAGAGATGTGGATAAGGCATTTTACTACATTATATCAGGTAAAGATTGAGGGAAACATTGAAATTTCCATTTTGTACTTATGCATATTGCAGAAATAGACAACCTATTTAATAAGATTGGACAATTAAAGAGTTTAAATTTCTTAGAAATTTATCTGTAACCTTGAGCTATAGTGATTTCATCCAACCGACCAAAGTCTAAGTGAAGTCTAGATAACTTAAGAATGAAAAATTTCATCTCATTTTAAAAATCTTCCTTGTATGGTAATGCTGGCACAAGATGTGTAAACACTAATATCAGAATATACTTTTAAATTACAGATAATTTCTTAATCACTAAACTACAAACACCATCAAATCTACGAAGATCAAAAAAATTTAAAATTCCTTAGGTGGCTGTTACTATATTTCTATTGGACTAGCACTAATGTGAATGATTATATTTAGAGATATATACACAATACTCAATTTGTTAAGAATTATTTTGAAAAGATAGCACAATTCTGATTGGCAAATAAGCTAGGAGAATTGATACTACCATAAATTGTCCATCATTAAAGAAGACCTATGTACCATGAATTTTACTGGAATCACAAATCTGAAACCTGTCACTGAATTTTGCTTCTTAGGCATGTATTTTTAAGTGATGCATTAATCACCATAAATCAAAAAAATTAAATAAAAATGAGACAACCATCCTATCTTTTGGGAAAGAGAAAAAGAGGGGGCAACCAAATGCCATCTCAGCTCTGGACATTGCTAACTAGCAGTTTCATGTTCAACAATTTATTCAGACTCTTAGTCCTTAGAGAATTTGACCAGATAATAGTCAGACTTTTTCAAACTAATTTCTTAAGTCTGAAATAATTCTGCAAGTAAACATTGAGCATGGCTTATGAAGAATATATTTAAAAATGTATGCTAGAGAAAGTAAGGTTTAAACAAAAATGTGTAAACTAATACATTATATATGATAGCAATTTTTTTAAGATGCAGTGAGATAACCCTGAATTTGACTTTTGGAAACTCTTAAAGTAAAAGCCCAGCTCTTTAAACCTCTTGTATTCTTTGTATTTGTCAATTAAAACACACATCTACAGAGATCTAGGGAAGAAAGGAAGAATGATATTTTTAAGAGTAATTTGTAAATTTTATTTCTTCTCCCATCCTTTTGAAGTTGTTTGACTTGAAAAAGTTACTTAGTCTCCTCAAGTCTCACTTTTTCTAATGTAAAAGTTACAGAAAACTCACTTATTTTTGATAGATTTTGTAGAGATTAAATGGAAAACTAGGTAAAAATACTTAAAATAACATAGACCTTCAGGATTTTTATGTGCATAAATAAATCAATACAATGAAGTCTTCCAGTTGAGTTTTAACTTGTGTCCTATAATATAGATTAGTGTATTTTGAATAGAAGACTTCAACAAGGAATACCTAGAAGATATAAGTTCACATATCTTTGCAGGCCTAATAAGAATTTTATGTTTTATTTTTGGAGGAATGAGAAGCCATTGAAACATTTTAGGAGTACAATTATAGGGTTAGAATTTCTCATAGCAAAAAATAACTGTAGTAACTCTGTGTTGAATGGATATGTAGGTTTAAGAGTAGATTAAAGTAAACCAGTTAACTATTTTAGTGGTTTCAGAAATAAACCAGTTTAGTCTGAAAAGGCAGTAGAAAATGAAAGGGAGAAAAATGCAGAAACTTAGAGCTATTAAAGATGGAAAACATTGATAGTTTTGGTAATAGATTGAATATGGTACTTGAGAAATAGGAAAGTGTCAAGTGTTAGCAATTTCAACTTATGAAACCATCTAGATTTCTCTATAATACAACTTTATAGATTATGGTGTCATTTATTGAAATAGCTGATACCAAAGAAAGACAAGATTTGAAAAGGTCAGAACCATTGGAAAATGTTGAAGTTAAGTTTCCTTTATCATATGTACATAAAAAGATTAAGATGGGAGTTAAATGTGGATGTAAAAAGTCAGACAAGAGATATAATTTAGAGATTTAATTTGAGTTTATGATCATGTAATATTCAGGTTATTTATTTTTTAATAGATTATAAGATCAGGATATTACTATTTCTCATGATGCTGTGGGTTGATCAGTCTCAGTTGGGTGGTTCTTCTGCTCCCATTTTTCCCAACTTCATTCATCTGGAAACTCAGCTAGGTTGAAGTGTTCAAGTTGGCTCAGTTACACACTTGATAGTTGATGCTGGCAGTTGTCTGGGAGTTCAGGAAGGGCTTTTGGCCAACAGACTTCTATGTGGGCTCTTCATGTGACTTAAATTTTTCAAAATATGGAATGGGCTTTTGAAAAGAAACATTCTAAAATCAAGTATTCCAAGAGAGGAGGAAGAAGAAGATACAGTTAATCTTTTGAAAGTCTAGTATTGGATCTAGTGCAGCATCATTTGGGCTTAATTTTTTTCAGTGAACTAGTCATAGAACTAGGTCAGATTCAGATTCTACCAACTTCAATAAAATAAAATTGTGAAAAAAGAATTTATATGTAGAAAACAAAAACTACTAAAAATCAACAAAATAGAAAGTTTATACAATTAATATCTTTAGGTGTATGAAAATGTAATCACTATTAGAAACACAAATGTGAAAGTTATAACCACTTGACATCACCATGTACAAGCTGAATATCTAAGAGTATAAAAATTGACACTATTGATTGGAGTGGATGTGAAATTCACTTATTGCAGATGACCTAAAGTGCAACCACTTTAGAATACTTTTTAGTTGTATTCAGTAAAGATGGATCTATAATCCAAGAACTAATTCATCACTATTTATTCAATAGAAATACATGTGCATGCACATCATTAGTTATTTACATAACCCAGTTCCTGAAATAGTTTATAATATATCCTAATTGAAAAGTATCTGAATAATCAATAGTTAAGTAAATAAATTATGGCATGTACATAAATGAAATAGTAAACAATAAATATGAACAACTACAGCTATCCCCATAAGTCTCACAAATATAATATTGATGGGAAGAAGAAGCTATACTTAAAATAATACATACCCTACAATTTCACCTTATATAAAGCCAAAGTACTTATTGTCATTACTGAAGAGGGTGGAGACAGTGATTGGGAAGGGTCACAAGCGTTTGTTTGTTTTTTTTTTGGTTACCATATTTGCTGTAGTTCTTGACCTTGCTGGTAATTTAGCAATTTTGCTAGTTTTGTGATGATTCTTGGGGATTTATTTTAGAATGCTTTTACTTTGATAAAATTTTTAAAAAAAGAAAGAAAGAAAGAAAAAAGAAAGAGAGAGAGACAGAGTGAGGGGGAGGGAGGGAGGGAAAGAGGGAGGGACAAAGGTAGGGTAGTTCTCTAACCCAAGGTTTTTGTTCTTATTTCACTCAAAGTAGAAAATATTCAACTTGTAGTATTGATTATATATCCTTTATATTTAAAGCATCAGGTAAAACTTAACTCTAGGCTGAAATCAAGATCACAGGATATGAGAAAAAATATAAGTAAACTAAGCAGTTGTTATGTTGGGCCCCAAATCAGTGTATATATTTTTTTAAAAATTTTACCTATTTTTAATTTCCAGGGAATCTGGAAGCTGTGGCATCATAGGCAAAATTGAAGGTATAAAGGACATTACTTACCATAAAGTCACATTCCCACTATAAGAATTTTTATTGGGGTACAGGAGTTTGTATAATTTCTTCTGGAAAAAGTGAATAATTATAATGAGAGAAAATGACGTTGGAATTCATTTGAATGTGTGAACATTTAATATTGACCATACAATATTTTCAGTGGGGATTTAAATGAGACATTTGCAGACATTTTAGGAGCAGTAAATTTAATAAAATCAAGGTGCCTTCTTTTATTAGCAAGAGCTAAGTTTTCCTCATCTACACAACATATGTAATAGTGTTAATGTTCTTTCCCTATGGCTAAAATAATCTTCAGGAAAACCTGATAAAATGTCTCATCATTTTCAATCTGATGCTGATACTTATGTAGTTAAGTATGGCTATGTGCTTTTTATTAACTCATTTCATGGGAAAGTAATTATTCTCTGAAAGTTCATGGAGAAAGTTCAAATTCCCTTCTCTTACATAAGGTAAGAGAAATATATGCAAGCCTTTTTATATTAAGGGGGACAGGAAGAAAAGGACTCATGACAATTTTCACTTCTGAAGATGTCTATTGTTTGACGGTAGGCTGTTGAGATATAATGTGGAAACAAGATGGAAGATGCATAGATTCATTTTTCTAAATTGTTTTTATTGAACAGAATACTTTTTGTCAAAATGCAGGGGATTGGAGGTAAGGATAAATGGCCTCAAAGAAGACTAATTCTAATGGAAACTTGACTTTAAGCTGTATCAAATAACAAAATAATGGATTATTATAATCAATAAAGAAGTGTAATGGTTATTAAACAAAAGTAAGATTCCTTAAATCTGGTATAAAAAAGCATTTTATTTTCAGCAGGAGGATTTTAATTATTTTAATATTTAGCTTTAGCCAAGGAATTATTTTACCAAGACTTATAGTTCCCACTGTAGATGAAGAAAATTTCTTTTATTTATTAAAAATTTATTTAATTTGGAAAAGTATTTTGCCACATACAACAAGGAAAAAAATTACAGAACTTGTTATATTTATTAAGTTTTAGTTCAATGATATATTATAGGAACAAGCGTGAATGTGTTCTTATTTGGTTATTCAAGAACTTCTCATTATTCTGTAGCTTTATCTTGTTCATAAAATAGTGAGGATGCCTTTATAGTGTCCATTGGGGGCTGGGAAACCTTAGCGACTGGGACCGATTATAGACATTGTATGCAAACAATGAACATAGAAGGAAATCAGAAGCACTGTTTTCATCTAAGATCCCTTTCCAGTATTCTCTAGATATTCAAATGTATACACTGTCATTGCTCAAATTAAATGCAAAATCATTTGAAGTCATCATTTTAAAAAATATTTGGATAAAGTAAAACATGCAAACAGGATTTAAACATGTAAATAAGAAAACTGAAGAACATAAATCACAAATATGGATTATTTATAATTAGAGAATACATGATTGGAAACAAGATTTATCTGATTTCAGAGTTACGTATGTGCTGTCTGACTCTCATGCCAAATTACTTTGGGAAAATTAAAACAAATAAACAAACAAAAATAAATAAAAAACACAAACTTCATCTTACTGTCAATAGTATACCATTAATTTTGTTCTCTTCAGATTGATGGCAACTATTTCTGCTGAGGTTATTTTAGGAGTACCATCCAGTTTGAAAAGTGGGTCATAGGAAGTGTTTTTGGTGATCATAGTTTCATTACTAAGATTATTCATTAAAAATAATTAGTCCAGCCTTCAAGAATAGTGAAGCAAAACAGTGAGCCTCATAGTTTGGGAGCAAAAGTTTTGAAATTTTTGACTGTTGAAAGAACTCCAAGAAGGCAGGAAAGAAAGAAGAGATGCCACAGTTCAGTGAGGTTAGAGGATGACGAAGACATTACACTCATACTATGTAAAGGGATAATTGAACCTTCAGGAACAATTTATGAAAATAGAATATATGAATATATGAGTCAAAAGAGAATGTGGAACTAAACACCCCAAAACATACATCCCTTGTAAAATTCATAGTGAAATTAATATAAATGGAGTTATTAATTTTAATGGCTATAGAATTCAAAAGCCATATCAGTTCTAGGCAAATGGCAGAATGCATATAGCATCACAGTTGTCCTGCAAGGGCTTCAGTGCCAAGCAATACCTAAAGAAAATATGAAACTCCCTCAGCCACCTGAAAGACAGTATTACAAAAATTAATGTAAAACAAAACAATAAAACAAAGACTGATAGGGCCCCTACATTCAATTTAAGCAGTCTTCATTTTCAAAAGAAGTAAATCTACTCACAGATCTTCCTGTAGATTTCAAAATAGTAGAAATCTAAAAAGTTCCCAAAGGTATTTTTAAAATTAATTAATTTTAATCAGGTGTATATGACAGAAGAATACCTTTTGATTCATTGTGCACAATTGCAGCACAACTTTGAATTTCTCTGGTTGTACACTATGTAGTGTCACACCACATGTGCAGTCGTCATGTACCTAGAGTAATGATGTCCATCTCATTCCACCATCTTTCCTTCCCCATACTTCCTCCCAACCCCCCTCCCCTTTTCCCATCAAAGTTCCTCCATTTTTCCCATGCCACCTGCCCCCCCCCCCCCATTATGGATCAGCATCCACTTATCAGAGAGAACATTTGGCCTTTGGTATTTTGGGATTAGCTTAATTCACTTAGCATGATATTCTCAACTCCAGCCATTTACTTGCAAATGGCATAATTTTATTCTCTTTTAATGCTGAGTAGTAGTCCATTGTGCATATATACCACCTTTTTTTTTATCTATTCATCTATTGAAGGGCATCGAGGTTGGTTCCACAATTAGCTATTATGAATTGAGCTGCTATGAACATTGATGTGGCTGCATTACTATAGTATGCTGATTTTAAGTATTTTGTGTACAGAACAAGAACTGATACAGCTGGGCAAATGGTGGTTTCAAGTTTTCTAAGGAATCTCCATTCTGTTTTCCAGATTGGTTGCACCAATTTGCAGTCCCACTGGCAATGTATGAGTGTGCCTTTTTCCCCAGATCCTCACCAACATTTATTGTTATCTGTATTCTTGAAACTGCCATTCTGACTGGAGTGAGATAAAATCTTAGAGTAGTTTTGATTTGAGTTTCTCAAATTACTAGAAATGTTGAATATTTTTTTATATATTTGTTGATCAAATATATATCTTTTTATGAGAAGTGTCTGTTCAGCTCCTTACACCATTTATTGATTAAGTTGTTTTTTGTTTGTTTTTGTTTTTGGTGTGAAGTATTTTGAGTTCTTTATATATTCTGGAGATTAGTGCTCAATCTGACATGTGCGTGGCAAAAATCTGCTCCCAACATATATGCTGTCTTTTCACCTCAGTGAGTTTTTTTTTTTTCTGAGAAGCTTTTTAGTTTGAACCCATCCCATTTATTAATTATTGATTTTATTTCTTATTCTATAGGAGTCTTTTTAAGGAAGTCAGGGCCTAATCCAACAAGATGAGTATTTGGGCCTACTTTTTCCTTTATTAGACACAGGGTCTCTGGTCTAATTCCTAGGTCCTCGATCCACTTTAAGTTGAGTTTTATGTATGGTGAGAGATAGGGGTTTATTTTCATTTTTGCTGCAAATGGTGTTCTCTTAGCACCATTTGTGGAAAAGGCTATCTTTTCTACAATGTATATTTTTGGCACCTTTGTCTAGTACAAGGTAACTGTATTTATGTGTATTTGTCTCTTTGTCTTCTACTCTTTACCATTGGTCTACATGTATATTTTGATGCCAATATCATGCTTTTTTATTTTTATTTTTTTAACTATAGCTTTGTAGTATAGTTTAAGATCTGACATTGTGATTCCTCCTGCTTTACTCTTATTTCTAAGGATTGCTTTGGCTATTCCGGGTCTATTATTCTTCCAAATGAATTTTATAATTGCTTTTTCTATTTCTATAAGGAATCATAATGGGGTTAATTGGAATCACATTGAATGTAAATAGCACTTTGGGTAGTTTGGCCATTTTGACAATACTAATTTTGTCTATCTAAGAGCAGGGGAGAGCTTTTCATCTTCTGAGGTCTTTTTCAATTTTTTTCTTCAGTATTCTGTAGTTTTTATTGTAGAGGTCTTTTACTACCTCTTTTGTTAAGTTGATTCCCAAGTATTTTATTTTTTTGAGGCTATTGTGAATGGAGTAGTAATTCTAATTTCTCTTTCAGAGGATTAATCACTGATGATAGAAATGTATTTTATTTATGGTTATTAATTTTATATTCTGCTACTATGTTGAACTCATTAATTCTAGAAGTTTTTCGAATGTTCTAAGTATAGAATCATGTCATCAGTAAATAATGATAGAATTTTCTTTTCCTATCTGTATACCTTTATTTTTTTTCTTTCTAGTTGCTCTGGATAGAGTTTCAAGGACTATGATGAATAGAAGTGGTGAAAGAGGGCATCCCTGTCTTTTTCCAGTTTTTAGAGGGAATGGTTTCATTCTTTTGCAGTTTAGAATGATGTTGTCCTTGGGTTTACCTAGATACTTTTTACAATGTTGAGGTATGTTCCTATCACTAGTTTTTCTAGTTTTTTGAACATGAAAGGGTGCTGTGTTGGTCAAATGCTTTCTCTGCATCAGTTGACATATTCATATGATTCTTTAAGTCTATTGATGTGATGAATTATATTTATTAATTTCTGTATGTTGAACCAAACTTACATTCCTGGAATGAATTCCACTTGATCATGCTGCATTATTTTTTAAATATATTCTTATATATGACTTGCTAGAATTTTACTGAGAATTTTTGCATCAATATTCATCAGGAATATTAGTCTGAAATTTTCTTTCCTGATGTGTCTTTGCCTGGTTTTGGTATCAGGATGATAATACCTTTGTAGAATGAGTTTGGAAGGGTTTCTGCCTTTTCTATTTCATGGAATAATTTTAGGAGTACTGGTATTCATTTTTCTTTGTAGAATATAGGTCTATTTGATTCAGTTGTGAATCCCTCTGGTCCCGTGCTTTTCTTACTTCATAGGATTTTGATGGCATCTTCTATTTCCTTGCTTGAAATTGATCTGTTTAAATAGTGTATGTCCCCTCGACTCAGTTTGGGTTGATCATATGCCTCTAGTAATTTGAGATTTTCTATTTTACTGAAGTATAAATTTTCAATATAGTATGTAATTCTCTTCTGTATTGCTATAGTGTCTGTCATGATATTTCCTTTTTCATCACAAATTTTACTAATTTGAGGTTTCTCCTTCCCTTTGTTTTATTGGGGTGGCTAAGGTTTGTCAATTTTATTTATTTTTTTCAAAGAACAATCTTTTTGTTTCGTCAAATTTTTGAATTTTCTTTTGTTTCAATTTTATTGATTTCTGCCCTGATTTTAATTATTTTCTGTCTTCTACTACTTTTGATGTTGCTTTGTTCTTTTTTTTCCCCTAGGGCTTTCGATGTAATTTTAGGTCATTTATTTGTTGATTTTTTTTCTTCTTTTAATAAAAGAGCTTAATACAATGAACTTTCCTCTTAGCATTGCCTTCATAGTGTCCCAGAGATTTTGATAAGTTGTATCTTAGTTCTCATTTACCCCTAAGAATTTTTTTTATCCCCTTCCTGATTCATTTTTTATCCATGTGTCATTTAATAGCATATTGTTTAGTCTCCAGATGTTGGAGTAGCTTCTGTTTTTTCTTTTATTATTAATTTCTAATTTTATTCTATCATGGTCCGATAGAATGCAGGGTATTATCTCTATTTTTTGTATTTGCTAAGGCTTGTTTTGTGGCATAACATATGGTCTATTTTGGAGAAGGATTCATGCTGCTGGGAAGAAAGCATATTCAGTCATTGATAGATGGAATATTCTATATATGACAGTTAAGTCCAAATTATTTATTGTATTATTGAGTTCTATAGATTCTTTATTTATTTTATATTACTTTTTAAAGATCTATCCAGTTATAAGAGAGGTGTATTAAAGTCTCTCAGTATTATTGTGTTGTGGTCTATTTGGTTCTTATATTTGAGAAGAGTTTGTGTGACAAACATAGCTGCCCCAAACAATGGATGCTTATGATTGTTATGTCTTGTTGATGTCCCTTAAGCAGTATGGAATGTCCTTCTTTATTCCTTTTCACTAGCTTTGGCTTGAAGTCCACTTTATCTGATATGAGGATGGAAACACTTGCTTGTTTATGTGGTCCATGTGAGTGGTACATTTTTTCCCACCCTTTCACCTTCAGTCTTTGGATGTTTTCTCCAATGAGATAAGTCTCTTGAAGGCAACGTATTGTTGGGTCATTTTTTATTAATCCAATCTGTCAGTCTATATCTTTTAATTGATGAATTTAGCCCATTCACATTCAGAGTTATATTTGAAATATGATTTCTATTTCTGGTCATTTGTTTTATTTTTGGTTTTTAACTTGATTTGGTTTCTTCTTTGATTGGCCCTTCCTTTAGTGTAGTTCTCCCTTTTGCTGATATTCATTGTTTTTTAGTTCCTTCTCCTAGAATATTTTGCTGATAATGCTCTGTAATGCAGGCTTTCTCACTGTAAATTCTTATAACTTTTGATTATTATGAAAGGTTTTTATTTCATCATCAAATTTGAAGCTTAATTTTGTTGGATATAAGATTTTTGATTGGCATTCATTGTCTTTCAGAGCTTGGTATATGTTGTTCCAGTACTCCTAGCTTTAGGGTCTGGGTTGAAAAATCTGTGGAGATACAATTTGGTCTCCCCCTATATGTGATCTGATTCTTCTCTCTTGTGGCCTTTAAGATTCTATCATATCTTTGTTCTGTATGTTAGGAATTCTCTTTATAATGTGCCTTGATGTAGATCTGTTGTAATTTAGTACATTTGATTTCCTTTAAGCTCCTTGTATTTGATTTTCCAATTCATTCTTTATGTTTGGAAAATTTTCTGATATTATTTCATTGAAGAGATTGTACATTCCTTTGGTTTGAATCTCTGTGCCTTTCTCTATTTCACTAATTCTTAGATTTGTTCTTTTGATACTATCTCATACTTCTAGGATGTTTCATTTGTGGTTTCTTACCATCTTCACTGTGTGTTTAATTTTATTTTCAAGATAGTATACTTTGTCTTCATTATCTGACACTCTGTCTTCCAAGTGATCTTGTCTGTTGATGATGCTTTCTATTGAGTTTTTTATTTGGTTTACTGTTTCCTTTTTCCAAGTATTTCTGATTAGTTTTTATTCAGAATATCTAATTCTTAATTGAAGTAATCTTTTGCTACCTGTATTTGTTCCCTTACCTCTTTGTTGGTGTGATCAAAGGTTGCCTGTATTTGCTCTCTTATCTCTTTGTTTGAATGATCAATTTTTGCCTGTACTTGCTTATTTAGGCCTTTCTTTAATTCACAGATAATTTTAATTATGTATATTCTGAACTCCTTCTCTGACATTTCATCAACTGTGCTATCCATGAATTCTATTATTGTAATAATAATATTGTATGAGGCACTTTCTTCTCTTATTTTTCTCATATTGTTTCTGTGTTTTCCTTTCTTGCAGTGTGGTTCTGAGGTATTACAATTTCTACCTATAACCTTAGAGTGTCTATGCAGATTATCTGTACCTCTTCTTAGTGTTGGGCTTGCAGACCCTAATGATGTCCCAGGATGAGTGTTACTACAACTAAAGATGGAGGCAGCAATAGTGAAGGTAACTCAAAATAGTGTGGGGGTGTCCCAAGATGTATGCGACCACTTTCAGAGATGGGGCTGAAGGGTTGGGTCTTAAAATGACTTTGAGCTGCCTATTTCGAGATGCAGCTGCTTCTAGGCCCTGTTTGTTGTCTTAAGGTAGAGGCTATTGCCTGGCAAGGGCTATGTCCATGGCTGCATTGACCCAAAATGGAGGTGGGCTAGGCCAGGTGTCCCAGGTGGGCCCAGGAGGTAGTGTTGGGCCTTACCTTGGCCAGACCTCCAACATGTGTCTGCCAGGCAGTGGGATGGAACTGGGCCTAACCTGGGCCTAACCTGGGCCTGGGCTTCTGCCAGGATGGCAGGGGTGGTCCTGGGCCTGGGCCTGAGCCTGGTCTCTGAAGTGGGTCTGCTGGTCAGAGAAGGCAGTCCTGGGCTGAGGTCTAAGCTGCAGCATATGTTTGCTGGTCAGTGTGGCAGACTTGGGCCTAACTTAGGCCTGTTCTCCCACACAGGGTGGCAGAGGCAGTCCTAGGCTTGGTTTGGATCCATAAGTCAGCAGGGGCAGTCCTGGGTCTGGGCCTGAGCTCCAGCATGGGTCTTTCAGTCAGCAGGGCAGACTCGAACCTAAACTGGCCTGGGTTCCTGTATGGTGGTGGGATCGGTCTCCCAAAGCCATTTTAAAACACTGTAAATGATTCTAATTTTTCTTCATTTGAACTATATAAAATGTGCTACAAAAAAAAATCATCCTGTGAAGCATAATCACTGTCCATGTAATTGAACTTCTAGTACCAAGAAAGTATATTTAAATTGATTACCATCATAACTATGGAACACATCCAATTCACATTATGCAATCAACTTACTGTTGATTACATGACCCAGAGTCATTCCTTTTCTGCCTGTCTTCCTATCTCCCTTACTCTCTCCAAATTGGAGTGGTTTGTGAAGGTTTCAGGTTACAGTTTGTGGGCCTACCACTGAATGTGTGAGATTGCTTCATCTGCACCTGGTTTCTCTCACTTTTCTTTTTCTTCCTTCCTTCCTTCCTTCCTTCCTTCCTTCCTTCCTTCCTTCCTTCCTTCCTTCCTTCCTTCCTTCCTTCCTTCCTTCCTTCCTTCTCTTTCTCTCTTTCTTTCTTTCTTCTTCTCCCCCACCTCTCTCCCTTATTTTCTTCCTTCATTCTTTCTCCTTCAAATCATTATGGTTTCTTGTTTCTTCAATCTCTTTCTCTTCTACCTTTGGGTAAAACATAGACAGTAACCCATCATCTTTCCTGTAACATTTGCTTTCAGTGAGGAACTGAGGATGCTCCCTTTATCTTCTCCCTGCTTAAATTTATCTTGTATTTAAGGATGTTGCTTTTTCCTTTATCCTCCTTGATTCCTTATTTACATACAACCCTTTTCACATCACTTCCCTGCTTTGGACAAATGCTATGAGATAAGGTTGGAAAGACTCCAATATTCCCTATTTAGTTTTGGAGTCCCATTTATTTACTCTCTGCTAGCTTTGTAAATGAATACTGTGTCCTTAGCTGCTACCATTTGGATGTTGTTTGTACCACAAGAGTTCATGTTTTTGAAACTTTGTTCTCAGTATGGCAATGTGAGAAGCAGAGACCTCCAGGCTTGGGGAATTGAGAGGTACTTAGGTCATTGGGCCATGCCCTCAGCAGGCATTAAGATAGTCTCATGGGACCATGTTTTAGTCAAGGTACTCTAGAGGAACAGAAAAAAACAGAAGTATTATTATAAAAAGGGGATTTATTAAATTGCCTTACACAATCAGAAGCTAGATAGTTCACAATGACTTTCTGCCTTCTGGAGAGCAGGAGGAACCAGTAGACGCACAGTCTAAGATGCTGAAAAGGACCAATAATGCAACCTCAGTCCAAGACCAAAGGTTTCTGGAAACTCTCTGGAGAATCACTGACACAGTCCATTTTGGAAGAGTGAAGGAGCAATCATCTGATGTCCTCAGGTGATTACAACAGCAATCCAGAATCTGTTCAAGAAGAATTAAGCAAGTATTCCATCCAAGCCACTAACTTATTGGATGGTGCTGTCCATACTTAGGGAGGGTCTGCACTTTAGTTCAATGTCCCACATGCCAACCATTCCTAGACACACCCAAATTGACACACCCAAAAGGCTCTTAACCTTTGGCATCTCTTAATCCAATCAATCTGGCAATATAAATTAACCCTTAAGAATCTGAATTTGTTTTCAGGTGAGGTTTGAATTAAAAAGTGAGACTGGCCATTGCCCTTGCATTTACATGTGATCTATTACTCTGTCACATACTACCACTACTGATGGCATCCATCTTGAGGTTTTCACCAGAGCTGGTGCCAGGCCACTTAACTTTTAAAACTGAGGGTGAATAAACTGTGAGTGAATAAACATTTCTTCTTTATAAGTATCCAGACTCAGGTATTTGATTATAAGAATTCAAAATGGACTAATACATCAGCCCTGCCACACTCTTCTGTCATCATCAGCAGCTGTGGTATGTTTTAAGCTTAGGATTCAAGATGGTGACAAGAACAGTCATCCAGAGTGACTTCCAGTTCTCAAAGTTCTTGGTGGTTAAATTTGGAGAGCCCACAGGAAGACACTTCAAAACATATATTATCTTTTTGAATGATTTTTTTCTTTTCCTAAAATTACCTTTAAATATTGAAGAGGTTTGAAAAAACAGTGCTTTCATTTGGTCATCTATGTGATCCATTTGGATCTAGTTTGAAATCTGACACCAGAAACAAAAAGAAACTTGAATCTGATGCATAATTAGATATTGTTGCTCTTGCTCTCACAATGCTCAACAGGAACTAAGAAAGAACTGATTATATGTGGCAGATCCTTGAAATTCTTGGCTTTGACTTTCTGGCAAATTGCTGCAATTTTCAGTTTTTTGTTCAGGACCACTAAATATTAAAAATATGAATGAATGCCAAAAAATTCCTTTATTTTGTTCTAATACATATATAGATACTTACGTATATATACATAAGAAAGTAGTCCTGCCAGGCACATGTAAAATATGTTCATTTATGATCTAAGTCTCCAAATGTTTACCAAAAGGTTCTTTCCAGGCTGGGGCTGCAGCTCAGTGGTACAGCATCTGCCTTGCACCTGTGAGGAACAGGGTTCGATCCTCAGCACCACATAAAAAATAAATAAATAAAGTTATTTTAAAAAAGGTGCTTTCCATTTTAAGGCCTTGATTTTTAATGTAAAATGCTAAATCTGACATGAAATTCAACATTCATTTAATAAATACCTTATTTAATAATGAATTAATTTAGCAATAAGCTCATTTAATATTTTAATGTGTTCCTATTATTTGGTTGAATTTCTAAAAAGCCATGGTTCTGCCATTAAAGTGATTATAGTTTACTGGGCAAGCTGAATTTCAGCAAGCTAATAATTATTATTGCAAAGGAACTATACATTTAAATGAGAATATGCAGTATTGGCAACTAACCCAATTCTAGTGGGTGAGATAAGTACTTATCAATAGACAAAATGGATACATGAATTAAATACCTACAATGTTGAAAGGTGGTAGTTGTTTTGGAAGACAAGAAGAAGCCTAGGGAAAAGGATGAACCCTTAGTTCAAGAGTCATCTAAGAAGTTACCTAAGAAGAGATTTCAAGAAGATGGAACAGCATTGCAAATACAATCAGGCCACATGCACAAAAGACTTTCAGAGAACAGAATAGGAAACCAGTGTGGCCAGTGCAGAGTGAGCAAGGATAAGAACAACAAAAGATGAAGTCAGAGAAGTCATTAAGAACCAGATCGTACACCATTATAAGAACTTGGTTACTGCAATGCTATAATGAATGAAGTGAATGGTACTAATATGACAATACAATATTGAAGATATTTTAGCTTCATCACTTAGAGGAGGAAAAGTTTATTTGAGGCCCACAGAGGTCTCAGTCTTTAGACAGTAAACTTCATTGCTCTGGGCCCAAGGTAAGGCAGAATATTATGGGGGAAGGGCCCATCAGAGCAAAGCTTGTCAGTTCTTGGAGGGGTCAGAATATGAAGTAAGAGAGTAGGGAATGGGCTTCAGGAGGAACAACCTTCCCAGACATGCCTCCAGGGACCTGTCCACTCCAGCCACGTCTCAACTGCCTACAGTTGTGACCGAGTCAGTTCATTCAAACCAGGATGAACTGATTAGGTTACAGTTCTCATAATCTAATCATTTTAGCTCTTCATATTCCCATATAGACACAGGAGTCCTGGGGAGACCCCTCTTATCCAAACCATAATAAAAGCTCTGTTGAAAATGAAGCAGGCAGGAAAGAGTTGAAACAGAAAGAGCAGCATCTTTGTCTCCACTGTCAGTACAAATTTCTATCTTAGTGCATTTTGTTCTGCTAGAGCAGAACCCACAGGTTAGGTAGTTTATACAGCACAGGAATTCATTCTCAAAGTTCTGGAGGTTGAGAAATCAAAGATTCAGACACCAGCATCTGGTGTCCTTCTTGCTCTGAGTCCACATGGGAAAAGGCAGAAGGACAAAAAGAGGCAAATTGTGTCCTCAGGTGGCAGAAAAGCCAAAGAAAACCTGCTCTCACAAACACTTTTAAAAGCAGTATTAATCATTCATGAGACAGAGCTCTCATGACCTAAACACAAACCAAAGAGTCTCACCCAGACTGTTGCACTGTCGATTAAATTTCTAACATGTGAATTTCGGGAGGGGGGGCTGTTCTAAAGACAGTAACCAGCTAGAGAACTTTTATAGTCATTCAGGAACAAAGAAAAATGATGACCCATACTATAGTGCAGAAGTGGAAGTAATTATAGGTGAGCGGATATATAATTTTTAATTGACACATAATAAGTATATATACATAGGTTACAGTATAAACATTCAAAACTGACATATATGATGATCGAATCAGGGTAATTAGCATATTCATCACCTCTAACATTTATCATTTTCTTGTGTTCAAAATCCTTTCCACTTTCTATTTTAAAATATTCACAGGGGCTCAGAGTATAACTCACTGATGGAGCATGTGCTTAGCATGCATGGGTGTTAATTCCTAGAACCACAAAAATAAAATAGACAATTAAATTAATTGTTGTCAATTGTAATCAGAAGTTATTTCTTCTTTTTTCTAACTGGATTTCTGAACATTTTCCACCTCCTCCTCTCCCTCACACCCTTTTCTGGGTATGATAACTACTATTCTTGATACATTTAAAGATTGGAGTCATCTTGCAATTTTGCACATTGAGGAACCAGATAACCAAGTTATTGTTGTTGTTTTTGTTTAATATTTCATTGTATTTTTCATTAATTATAACTAACTGAAAATCCTGGAGTATACTACAAAGTGGGTAAAGTCTGAAAGAACATTGTTATTGGTTGCAAAAAGGAGTTGTTTATAGTCATCTCTTTGGGACATTCAGAAATAATTAGGATGGGAGATATTTTGACAAATGTAGAGCATATAGAGTAGTAGATAGCAAAGGGAAGAGATTATTTTCATATCCTTGAATTTTAGTAAGATGTACTAAATGCATGTTGGCTGAATGAATGAATGAAACAATATCTCCATCAATCAGAACTGGTACTATGGCCAATAATCAAGTCAATTTTAACATATACATAGAAACTTACAGTATTGATACTTTAAGAGTTAATACATGTTTATATAGAGATGTTTAAAGGATTTATTTTATAAAAATAATTTATTAAATCAAAGCATTGATTTTTCTATTCATTTTAATTTGCATCATAATATATTGACTATTTTTCTATCAAATCCATATACTTTTTCTTTATAGGTCCAAAATAAAACATTTGATTTTGTCTATCTTAATGTAGTGATGTGGAAATCATAACTTTTAAGGTCTCAATGATATCAGAATATACATTAGCTAGGTTTTGCATAAGTGAATGACGAATTCATAATTCACCTCAGCAACACAAAGATATATAGTAGTAGGATATTTAAATACAATGTGTAAACCATCCATGCTTTATTTTGCTATTTCTATCAGTTATTCATTATTATACTCTTAAATTAGCAATTCTCTACTCAGTGTTTTATTTTATGTATTCATTAAAACTAGTTTACTTCAAATGGGTTACTTTTGAATTTCTAAAATTACATACACTAGTTAAATTATTTGATATGCAACAACAGTTGCATTTTCTTTTTCTTTTTGTATTTAGCATTCTAATTACATAAAAATAAAATAATCCATTAATTTTACACTAAATGGTATTAAAATGTATAGCAGTCCTCGGGAGACCTAGTATATGCCACTGAATACAGAAAATGCTCAGAAATGTAATGTTGTTGCACTGCCAATCTAGTACAAAAGGATCTTCAGAATTTTTAATATGATGTGCAAGTAAAACTTTTCCACGAAAGAATGTGAAAGAAATAGAAGAATGCTGAGATTATTTCTTGAAATGTTTTCTACCACCTTTCAACTCTATCTCTGCCTAATTATGCAACCAAAAGAAAAATCTGTTCATAGTACTTGGAGAATTTGCTAATGATTAGATTGCCAATGTTAGATAATTCAGAATTTGTATTTTGAGATGTACTCTAGAAAGGCATAAAAGATAGTTAAGAACATTTTGAGGGTTTAAATATTGAAATGGTCTGCATTAGGTCTGAATGTGGCGAGGAAAAGTGAAGTAGAAAAACATCAAAGACTAACCATTAATTGTTGTTTTGTTGTTGTTGTTATTATTAAAATATTAGTTACTTTTGACCAAGTCATAGGTAAATAATTGCAACAAAGATTGTCTCAACGTGTCATTAGCATTAATTTGTATTTGCATAAATATCTATTACAAAAATACCATATTTAGCAATAAGAATGTTAGTCATCAGAATCAAGTAAGAACTGATCACAAAAAGGATTTCTAACAAAATACAGTGTCTTACACTACTTCAAAAAAGATTTAACTAAACATCCAAAATCAGTATTTAATATTTCTGAATTTTCCATAAGAATTCTTGAAACTTAAAAACTGAAACAAAAATTATTTTAAGTCTTGAACACAACTGAGATGTTGGAATATGGTTGGTTTGGTGCTTGTGTTTCAAGCTGTTCCTGAAGTTGTGCAAAACAGAAACAAAACGAGTTGTGGGAATAAACCTGAGAGGCTATAAATAAGTAATTGTATTTTCCACATTTTGATCTACAAAAGTTTTGTCATTTCCTTTCTCAGCCAGAGCACACTTTATGGCTTGTTGTATTTTATACTGACTTTGAGTGCTTTGTTCTGGAGAATTTACACTTAAAAAAAAAAATTGCTTTACTACTGGTTTGTCCAGAGGAATTAATCAACAAAATTCAAGCCAGGGAGGGGCTATTGGTCATCTAAATAAAGAGATGCATTTTAACACTTTGAAATAATGCTACATGCCCCCCAAATTCTCCCAGAACATCACTCCACAAACCCATCCAGATGGAAGTGCCCCATGATATTTGACGACACTGACAATCAGGCTCTCACAGGGTACACTGTTTGTAGGGCTTTACTTTCTTGTCAGACCAATCAATGGCTTTCAGAACAAAAACTCAGCAGTAGTGAAGCTGAAAGAAAGAAAAATGGGCATTTTGTGGTCTGGGATGCATTTCAATAAATCTAAACTCTAAGTGACAGATGAGGAATTTAAGCTGCTCAATATAATTCTACAAATGAGGTGTGTGAGAGAGCTTTTCATTAAAATGAGTTTCACTTCACACAGGCTTATGAGTCTTCCTGATGGCATCCTCTGACTCTCATTAAAGTACTTGCAAAGTATAAAACTTCTCTAACACGGTTTTTCACACTCACTCCCTATATGTTTATGTATATGTGATATATGAATTTTACCAGGAAAACATCTTAAAAGAGTATTTGAACTGAAAAGTATATTCATAACATGAATTAAACAAGAGTTCTGTTTGATCTTTCTTTGAAAGAAGTGCATTTACATTTTCAAATGTGATCATTTATTTAACTGTCATAGTTTGTGTTAGACATTGCAGAAAAGATCATGCATGCTTGCTTGCTTGCTAGGGAGCAGACTTTGGCTACAAGTGAACAAATTCACAAGCAGGTCTTTGGGTACATTTTTATTATTCAATGAACTTTTAATTCCTTGTAAGCATTACGATTATTAAAATATGCTTTTGATGAACATCTCCAGGGCTTATCATGAAGTGAAAATCAGTATTTAGCAAGTCTACATTATACTATCATCAAGTTGCCAGAGTTATTGTGAATGAATGTCTATGATTAGATTCCTCATTGCCACTTCTTTTGTTTTTATTATGCTCAACACATTTGTATTACTCTTTGTAAATAAGTACCCATGTGTCTGCAAGCTTTTCTTACAATATGAAAGATGTCAAATGACTGTGCATCTAAATTTCAAGAAAGATAAGAAAACTTATTAAGAAAAACTGAGATCTAAAGACTAATAGTATAATTAGAAAATTGGTTTAAATTAGTAGAGTTTGTTGTTCCCTGTTTGCATAATGAAATAATTACCTACTTTTTATACCTATTTTTATATCAATGAACTCTACACACCTTTTTAAAAATTCAATTTATATAATAGAAATCCAAATGACACTGAGATTTCCATGATTTACTTTGGTGACTTTTCCAAGCTGAAAGTTTTGTCCTGTGATTTATGTTTAATAATTTAACATATTAATAATATTTTAGATGTGGATTGTTGAACATAAGCATAGAGATTATTTAAATGAATATTTAATTTTTATTCACCTTGCCAGAAGACAGAACATGCGTTTAATTGTATGATAAGAAAAATAAAAAGAAGATTAGTAAAAATAATAATGTAAATTTTTTTAGAATAAACATGATATACATATCTTATTTGGGGAGCAATAGAATAAAGAATAATTGGTTTGGCATTTTATATTATATAATAAGTTATATTTTAAAACAATATTAGTATAATTTCTTTTTATTTTTCAACCAGAACAAATTTGTATGAGATACATATTCTCCAAATGTGCATTGTTAAGTTGGACCTGTTTTTTCCTTCTGAATAACTAAAATAACATTATGAATATTTTATATAATGAGTCTAGCATGGTGCACAGAATGGATACCTGATGAATAATACTTCTTTTCTATTTTGTTTCTATACTTGCCAAAAAAACACTTGAGAGAAAGTTACCATTAAGGTAGGGGGAATAGTGACCCACTGATAGACAGGAAGTTGCTGTGAGCAATGTTCTTTGAAAATTGCAGAAATGCATATTTTAATGCTAATATGGAATGAAGGGTGGCACTAAAGTCTACAATATAAAATCCACATTTATGTATACTAAATATTTCCCTATCTTTTTCAGAGCAAATCATCAATTTAGAAAACAAAGTATCACACAGACAGGTACAGTCCCATGCACACCAGGAGTATGAATGTACTAGAAACTTGGCTGCAAGTGTATTCTAAAGACTCCTACACAGCAAGTTATAGTAATGCACTTCTGTACATTAAAATGTCTTGAGTTTGATTCACATGCTTTATTCTGCTCTGCAGAAAAAAACTGTTTAAAGACACCCCCCACCAACGTACTTACAGTACTTAATGTAGCTGAATTATTGGTGAGAGTTGGCATGGGAGCATCCACCTTGAGAATTTAGATCAAACTGTAGCATTGCCTCAATGTTCATTTTCATCCACCTTCTCCTTTAACTATTTTTTTCTTTAGGTCCTTTGTGCACTCTCATCTTTCTAGTTATATAAAACCAAATTGCATGTAATGTCACCATCATGACTGAATATTACTGCCATTTTTTATTGCTTTTTCCTGCTTCCCCACACCTTACCACTCAGTCTTGTCCTGCCCCCACTTCTAACTTTCAATTTTTTTGTACATATGACTTGATGCCAACCATCCAGTTTTATAGACACACTATAAATAAAGAAAAGTCTGTCGTACAGTAAGCTATAATTTAAAGAAAGAGAAGAGCCCTTAATATAGAAACGTTTCTGTGTGAGTGGAAATGGGGAAAAATTTCTTCAAATTATTGGTCTAAAATTATTCCTGTAATCTCACCTGCAATTTTCTCTAATTCAATAGAATTATTTTTGTATTTTTTTTCAGTTTAGTTACAAGGCAAATTTAGTTTCAGAAACTAAAATTTTCTAACATTAGAATGCTTCAGGTACTACCCTCTACATTTTATTACCTTATGAATGAACAGTATGTTTAATTAAGGTGAACAGAATTGACTATGTCCATAAAAAGGGAGTAAGTAGTCATATTAAAAGAAGAGTAGATGTTATCTTCAGGTAGTTTAATTAACTCATTCTTGGCATCAAGTTTTTTTTTTCTTTCCTAAAAATGCACCATTTCTTTTTACTTGAAAGTGAAATCCTGATTTTCAGGAAGAAAGAATAAAGAAAGAAAGAAAGAACAATATCTCCATGAAAGAAAACATAATGAAAAATTCCACATAAAGTGTCTATAACTTGAAGGACTGTTGGAGAAATTTCCCCCACTCCAATCCAAGTCTCAAAGTCCCTAGAAGCTTTCCCAGCAATATGTCAGGTGACTCTGGACTTTGCTCTTTGAGCAGTTACTTCTTGGAAACTTTTCCACTTAGAATTTATGCACAAGAACACCAGACTAGTTCTCAGTTTTAGGAACTTCATAAAAAGTAAGGAATAGAAGTGTTGTGTTGTTTTTTTTTTTTTTATTAAGTTAAAGAATGAATTCGGGATCTGTGATAGGAGGCACTCTCCTTTCACAGTCAAATCACTGGGTGACATTTTTATTTTAAACAAATATGCAAACTATTGGTAAGTGAGCCAGGAGTTTCTGAGTTTGATCCCAGAGCTGTCATTAATTTCCTCTGCTACAATGAATGTGTCATCTGAGTCCTGTCTGCCTCCACCTTTTTATCAGTATTACCAGAGTAAGAACTGTAATACTTACTGACCTCAGAGAGGTAAAATAACACACATTTTAATGTAGCAAATATACATTTAAAATGTCTGGGAAAATTGCCTACCCCTTTTAAAAAATATGCTACAGTAATATATTAGGTACATTCATCATTTTTAGAAAAGGATCTATTGTTATCACAAAAGACAAGGCGTATATTTGTGGGCTGAAAAAGAACTAAAATATTTTCTTTCAGAGTTTCTTGGCTTTTAACACAAAGCTTTAGGATTGAAACTTGACTCTCACATTGTTGGACAAACTCTGATATTTATGAGATTTGCATCCCATAAAATAAGTTGCTGTTATTAGTCTCAAATGATTCCCTAAACTTGGATTATTTTGTACATGTATGAAGAATGCAAGCTCTAATGGTTAAAAATCTATTTAAATGCAAAACAAATAAATAAGTCTAGCAAAGTTAAGATAAACAATAAGAAAGACAAAAGAACACAATACTTCATACCATTAATTGCATAAGGGACCTCAAAATTCATTAGGCTATAGCACTCTCTACTGTAAAATGGTATTGGCTCTTTAGAAATGTATCTTATCCAATATCTTCCACAATAAGTCCTCACAGGGATTATGAGAATTCAAGAAATCCCTCCTGTGACATTCACTCCTTTATAGCTTAGAGCCAAAGTGAATTAATTCTTCCCACACAAAGAAAATATCAAATTTCAAGGAACACAAGTTTAGTGTTTATATACAGTCATATAAAACACTCCTTGAGTTACAAGATATTTGCTGTGCTTAAATAATCTCTTGTTTAAATGAAAAACTTAACCCTTAGAGTGTCATGCTTGAAACCTTAAGCCCATATTTAATACAGTAATATTTTAAATATTTTTTCTCAATATAACTATGGATGAAACAAATGCCTGTGCAATTTGAAATTGATTTGTTGACTACTGTGTACTAAGATTTGAAAGTCCCTTTATATATAAAGGAGAATAAACATGGCATATCAGTTGAGTTGGATAGGTTTTAAAGATTATTTGAATTTTCTGCATTTGTATACATTCATTATTTTTAGATGACATTAAATATATACATGAGATATACAATTTTATTAGTGTTATGCTTCTTGACATAAATTATTCATGAAAAAAATATTGAAGGTAGGGACCTTGCCTTTTTACTCTTTTTTACCTTAATGTCAGTTATTTTATGGCATCATTAGGTACCTATAATATTATTATTGAATGAATAAATTATCATTTTAGATTATGTGTATCAGTTGATATTAGAAATTTGAAACTACACTTGAATACAATATGGGTTCCATTTTACAGAGGAAGAGTTACACTGACATTCAAAAGCCTAAAATATATTTAAAATTTCACATTTGAAAATAATTTTCTCCTCTACAGAAATCAAACTTCCAAAGTGGAAAATAGTCACTTTTTATAGAACAGAGCAAACTGTAAAACTTGGAGGGTCAGAAACCTTTTAGTTCTAAACTATAATTGGTTACCTACTAACTATGTGGCCTAAAGCATGGTACTGAACCTCTCCTTTTACTCAATTGTAGGATAATGATACTTACCTACTTTATATAATTATTGTGTGCATTAAGTTGACAATGATTGCAAACTCTCTGAAGACTATAGAACATACCATAAATATTAAACCTAATTCTCCTATTCCATATCTTCCATTAGATTATACAGACAGTTCTATCCATATTGGAAAAGGTCTGAAGAATAACTGATAATAAGACTGGCAGAATTTTTAGTGGACAGAATGTTGCTATACAATTGAAATAGTATTGCTTAGCCTGCTTCTGAGTTTTAAAGAATAGACATGGAACTTCTAAAAATCAACAAATGTCTAAAGAATCCAATTTAATATTGTATGTTACAATAAAATATTGGCATATAAAGAATAAATTTAAAATTTTTTAATTATTATATTCATCAGAAAGTTGATGATTTAGGATTAGATTCTAGGGTAAGTTGCAGGTGTTGCAAAATTAGAGTATCTGAAATAAATTACCTTCTTTATTCCAAGTAGCATTGCCCCCTGAAAATTTAAAACCCTGAAAGAAGAAAATGGATATTTTCATACCAACAAAAACCCTGTAGTATCTTTATTAGCAGGCACTTACAAATTGTTGAAATATATAGCCACATGTTAAGACTTAAGAGAATGATGAGATATCTTTAAAGGGAAAGAAATTATACTTGAAGTTTTTTTTGTTTTGTTTTATTTTTAGTATAGTGCTAAATATTTGTCACAGGCAAATCATTAAAAAGATAATAAATAAGACAACTGATTTGTTTATTCTTAATGAGAGCAATGGTTCTAGAGGGATGAATATTGGAGTCTAGTTCAGAAATGAATAAAAGAGAAATCATAATTTAAATCCCTGGTGGTTCATTGGTTAGGGTATGATGCACTGGAAGATAAGGTAGCAGTACAGTTTTTGCATCAGAGAACCACAGAATAGTTTGGATAAATTTTGTGGATTTAAATAAAACTAGAGAATTTAGTAGCTTCCTTTAGAAATCCTTTGCTTATGGTTATAAGGAGATAAAATTATTAGAGACTTTTGATGGAACGATGAGAATTTTATTGTCCTCACTGGCAAAACTGTTCAAAGCCTCTTGAAGTTAAGCAAATCCAGTACAAGAGAAAAAAAAGTCTAATATTTATTAAAAAGCTACCAAGAGCCACACATGCTGGGTACCTCTTTATAGGTTGATTGTTTATTCATAATAGCACACTTATTAAATAGAGACTGTAATATTAATTTTCCAGCTAAATATTTGTAAATACAGAAAGTTTATGTGATGGAAATATGATCACATACTGAATCACAAACCCAGAATCCACAGTCAGAAACATTGTATTCCCAAGTTAATATTGATTCTTACCATGACACAGCACCAAAGTTCCAGTTAGGAAACTTTCTGTTTATCTTATATTTAAAGACACCTCCTGGATATATATAAAATAGCACACATATTTTGCAAATCAAAATTTAAAATATTGCTTTATGTTTATTCTTATAATTATTCACATATCATTATCTAGCACAGTGTTTTGATAATCACCCATTTCTTTCACCAAATGTATATGCAGTTCTTCATCATTTACCAAGGGGAAATGTTCTTGGACATACATCATTGAGCCATCACATCATTGTGCGAACATCAAAGAGTGTACTTATAAACCGAAGATGGTGGCTAAGTCACCAATTAATAAGTCTTACACAGCCAGCCTGGACTGTGGCCATCACTGAGGGATGACTCTCTAAAGATGGAATAAAAAGAGACATATTTAATATTTGTGAAAACATCTATGATATATAGTGTTTAATGTTATAAAATATCTGAAATATGTTTACACTCAGATTTGAAAACAGTGCTTTAAAATAGACCCTATCATGTTTTTAGTGGGAAGGTAAGTTGATTCATCCTTTTAGAAACAAAAATTGGAAAAGTTGGAAGAGTGCTAATAATTCCCCTGCACTTTGATCAGGCCCTTTAAATTCTATTCTAAGAATTTGCTATGTCAGGGGAGGGAGGGAAAGAGAGGGGTGTGGAGGTAGAAAAGATGGTTGAATGAGATGGACATCATTACAATAAGTACTTGTATGAAGACATGAATAGTGTGATTCTACTTTGTGTACAACCAGAGACATGAATCAATGATTCATGCTGTATATGTGTATTATGAATTGAAATGCATTCTGTTGTCATGTATAACTAATTAGAATAAATAAATAATTTTTTAAAAAAGAATCTGCTATGTAAAAATTAATTGGAGAATATGACAGATTTATATTCAAGACTCTCCACTGAAGCAGTATTTAAATTAACTAAATATCCAACAAAAGATGAATAACTCTCTAGATCAAAAATAGCCATGTTGTAAATATTATTTTATTGTTAAAATTAGATTTTAATGTATTTGATAACATGATGAAAAGCTGAATTAGAGAGAGGACAAGGTCACAAAAATAATTTGGGGGCTTTTTTTACAATGCCAAAAATTCACTAGAGTATTCTACCAGAAGTGGAATTCCCAGGTCATACCCCTGTTCTTATGCCAAAGGAAGAGGAATTGAGAAATCTCTTACTCTCCCCCTCAGCATAGTTGGGTGTATGAAATAATAAAGATTTTTAAAATAACACCAGTAATTTCTCCACCTGAAAATGATTTGGCTACTGTAGTATTTTATTCTGTATTGTACACCTAATACTTTAATAAGGTTTTGTCAAAAGTTTCAAATTTTGAAAAATGTGATTTCTAGTATTGTATGGTTGACTCATTTCAGATGAACTTGACTAAATAATTTCATCTTTCCCTCTGCCTCGGTTTCCACAGTACAAGACAAAGACATCAATGATAAGCTACCTCCCTGGGATGTTTTTGAGCATTAGTTAATGTTTGTAAAGCCTCCGCAGAGAGTAAGGGATGAATAATGAAATAGAATCTCAATGTAGAATTATCACTCTTGTTTTTCTCATTACTCTCGGAGAGGCTTCATGCCAACTGTTAGCATTTCAGCTGCCAGAACGAAGGGTTTCTATTTTAATTTTGCCGAGAAAAGTGAGCATTCCTTGAACATCTGGGGTTCACCTCGGCATAACTCCAATAATGCTTCTGTGGAATCAGGTATGCGGAGTGCGATGGCCAGTATCACTGAGGAATTCATATCTAATTTTAGACCTGCTGTTTCAATTCATAACTTAGCTCTCATTTCAAACCTATTAGGAAAAGCAGGATCTAAGTAACACATTTGAGATTTATTTGAAGTTTTTAATGGGAGAAAATTTTGCATTAAATTAAATCACATTAAGACCATGTTTATGGGGATTGGGAAACAGAATAGAATTAAGATTTTGCCCAATTCCTTTCACCTTATTTTTCTGTATGTATTGTATCATGGCCAAAAATTGCACAAATGTATATAAATTGAAATAAAGAGCCTATATGCATTCATTTCATTAAAAAATGTATCTCGGACCTGCTTATTATGTGCCAATATAATAAGGCTAAGGCTACAGCAGAGTGCAAAGCTAGTGAAAACCTGACCCCCATGGAGTGCAGTAGACCTATGAGATCCAGTATGACTTGATGATATTTTTATGTGTTCCCTGTGCCTGTCACACCATCTGTCACTAGTAGTCACTCAGTGAAAGTTTGATGAAAGAATAAGTGAGTGACTCAAATATTCCAAGGTTGCATAGACATAGCCAAAACTTGCATGTACATTAATCATATTTTTGGTGACTTAACTGGCTTTTGGCCATTACAAGCTAATCATAGTTAAATAAATATTTAATCAAACTTTAGAAAGTAATTTATTTTTTTTCTATTTAATATTAAAGGGTCTCCAATAATGGAATACATACTAGATACATAAATGTAGATTGATAAGAATAGTTGAGATTTTTCTCAAGATTGAGGAAATTAATTTTTATGAGTGTTAACTAAGAAAACTGAAAAGGAATAAAATAGAATCAAATCACATTAAATTGATGTGCAGAGTATAGGTAATGGCCAGAGCTTTTGACAGAAATTGTTCCCTGGTAAAATCCAAACACACTTTTTAAAAAATATCTTTATTTTGTTTTATTTATTTTTTCATGTGGTGCTGAGGATCAAACCAAGTGTCTCTCATGTGCCAGGCAAGTGCTCTGCCACTGAACCACAACCCCAGTCCCCACTCTTTTTTAATGATATGGTACCACAAGCAACATGTAGTCATTGAGTACTTCAAAATTACTAGTGCAAATGAAAAACTGAATTTCAGTTAGACTTAGTTATAGTTACTGCAATTTAATAGTGTGGCTACTACATTGTATGGTGCAGCTCTAAAAAATAAATATGAGTAATAACTTAAAGAGCTGTTTTTCAAACATTCCCATGTGATGATTAGAGCATGTGTGTCAATGACTATTGTGACAATGACTTTGGAAGTGATGGATCATAACTGGCTGCTAGGATATTAAAAGGTGGGGTTGGGCATTTCATCCTATTATACCTCAACTAAGAAATAACGCAGATCTGGTTTAAATACTAATTTCAATACTTCTAGCAGTGTGATTGTAGACAAACTGCCATACCTTAACTTGACTTTGAGACAGAGTGAATATCCATCCTTATACCAAAAGTTTGTCATGAACATTAAATAAAATATAGGAGGTAGAGTACCTGGCCTCATATTATTATACTATAATTATACAATTTGAAGTTGCTCAGATGATATACATAGAAAGAGAAAAATATGGTAGAAGAAAAATAAGAGTACAACTAGAAATGTTTTTTATATTTTTTTAATTCAAGTAACATGATATGTTCATTGTTCTGATGACCATTCTACCTGGAAGGACCACTACCTCCTATCTCTAGTGATATATTATTTCACCTAGTGTTGGGTAAATAACATCCAGTGAAGGTTTACTTGAAAATAGCCAAGGGAAGAGTGACTGCTCTATTTTGGAGGTGGTGGGGTGCATACATACTGCTTTTGGATGTTTTGTTTGTATTGTTGTCATGCTGCTTAGGGTATACTAGTTGGTAATTTTAAGTGGTTATCTTCTGTTGAAAAGGACAACATAGTATAATATTTGCTTCTGTTATAGAAAAGCAAACTCAGGTACAGAGAGCTCTTCATCTTAGAGCTATTACCACTTTGTCTGTAATCACTAATCCCTTATAGACAGAACATAACCCATAAATTTTACATTCCAGTTCTTTGGGAAGGAATGTGCTGATTTGTGCTAGAGTTGGTAATTCTACAAGTTTCTCTGTGATGTGCCAGAGGAGTTATGGGATTTAGCAAGATCTGCATGTTTAACAGTGGTGATGGAGACAGTAGACGACATTGGCAATTGTCCCTCACATAACCAAAGTGAGCTAATTCACAGCAGGGAGTTGCAAAATAAATTCAATTGTTTGTGATCAGAACTTACAAGTGAAATATAATAAAACCTCATAAATATGAGAGCACATTACACAAAGATAAGTGTTTTTCACAGAATTTTGTTTCCATTATGCAAACATATATGCATATTTATGTTAGTCTGTACTATGCCTTTTTATCTGGTTACAGTAAAAAAAAAAAGAATATAGCCTTGGATAATAATTCCAAGAATGATATAAGATGATATTTTAGATCAATAAAACATATTGCATGGAGATTCAGAGAGATTCAAAGGCTAACCTAATAAGAAAAAAGGAATTATATAGATCATGAGCTGGGCATTGTGGTGCATGACTATAATCCCAGCAACTCAGGCAGCTGAGACAGGAGGAGCACAAGTTCAAGGCCAGCCTCAGTAATTTAGCAAGGCCTTAAGAAACTTTCAAAGATCCCATCTCAAAATAAAAAAAATTAAAAGGGCTGGGTGTGTGGGTCAGTGGTTAAACAATCCTGGGTTCAATCCCTAGTACCAAAATAATAATAATAACAATAACAACAACAAAAATAAATTAAAATAATACAAATATTTAAAAAATAGATCATGATAGAAAAGAGGAGGGTAAAAAGAAAGGAGGAAATAAAGTCACCAAGGAAGCTAAATAAAGAGATGTATTCCAGTAATGTTTGTAGTATATTGACTGTGCTGAGAATTCTGCTTAAAAAAATCTGTGGCTTTCTGCAGAAATAGATGTATTATTTGCCTCCCCCTGCCAGTTCTTGTTCCTGAAAATATAATTTTCCCTATTTCCAACTTCACTTGTCCTTCTCACTGTTCCTCTTCTGGAAACTGCCCTAAATACTTATGCAACATCCTCATTCCCAAGGAACCTACCAGTATCCTATGTGACCTTCCCCTAGAAACCTTGGATTGACCCAATGTTGGGCATATGATTAAACCACATGGAATTTTTAAATTTAAATCGAGAAAGGGTTACTCTCTGGTGACAGACTTCCTAAGATGTAAAAACAATGCTTGCTATCATATTTGGGCAGCTGTTCTATAGAGAGAAAAAACTGACAGAGAGAAGGAAAGATGAGAAAGACAGATTCCTGGTGGATTTGGTATCCTGGGCTACCTCTACCCCTTCCAAAGTTTAGGTGTCAAATCTTATTTTGGATTCCGAGATAGAGTCAATAAGGTTTTGAAATCTAAGAAGTGAAATGAAGTAACATCAATTAACTAACAGAATTGTTATAAGAAGTACCACCACCAAGGACAGTTAAAAAAGGGAAGACAAAAGACAAAGGAAAATTGGAGCAAAGATCAGCACAGAGGAAGTCACACAGCAGGAAGGACACACAGAAAGAACATTCTTGGACTCATATTACTCAAACTCTAGTGGGACAGATTCTGGTAGTCAAAATAAGAAATAAATATGAATATGGCTTTATATATGTTTATATATGTGATATATATGATAAGTCAAGTTTTTAAAAATCCTGTTGTTCATAATACCTGTTTCTGAGAAGGATGTGTGTTTGTCAAACTAGATTTTCTTTCCTTCTTGGTCTGATCTCAGAAGTCCACAGCAGGGCAGTTCACAGTTGCCATGTGACAGGGCTGACCTATGGATGTTCAGATCACGCTGTGATGTGTGCACCCTGGATCAAGGATCTTAGAAACCTCCCTCAAGTGATTCTCACTCTCCTCCGAGCCATTAACTAAACATGGAGGAAACTGATCATTTGGAGGAGGGGACACAAAATGAAAGCACATAGGTCACTAAATGACCACTTAGAAAGCCATTGAACAGGAACACCAGCTTGAAATAGAACTTGAGCTAAAAATACTTACAGTGTCAACCTACTGATTTAGGAAAGGAGAAGTTATCTTTCCCAGAAGCCAGTTTTGAATACAGTTTTTTTTTTGGTTATTTTCAAATAATTAATTCATGCATTATGGTTAATTAAAAGACTAAAAATTAGGATACTGTTAAAGTAGCAATAACTGAATGAGAGGATCTCACTCACTAACAAGAACGTGACAATACACATAAATTTGAAATCATGTTTGCATCCTTTCCTCAGTTTGGTCAACCTCTGTAGATTAAAAAAAAAACCAAACAAACAAAACAAAAAAAACAGCGCTCATTCCTAAATGGACACAGAAAAACTTAATTTTTATATTTTCCTATATCTCCTGGGAACTTCTGAATGTATTTCACATGTACAACATGATTCCATTGATTCTCATACATCATGTTATTGGCAAACAAAGGTACCTAAGGGATGAACCCAGTTTGATAGTTCCAAACATTTATGAATATGCAAGAACTGCTGAGAATTTCAAGGTTACACTTAAACAGATATGAACATGTCCTGAGAGCTTTGTGCTTCTTATTAAAATTATCTACAGAACTGTTCTTTGAAGAAAATAAAAATCTTAATGAATTTCTAAATGTGTCTATAAAATGTTATTTGATTTCTCCTTGTTGAAAAAAAATAATCTAATCCTCTCTAATTTGTTCTATTCATTACAATTGTTGAACTTCAAGACAATCTGCTAAATAAAGTGAGTAATTTAGGAAATACATTTGGGATTTCACATATTTAGTTTTAAAAATAAAATACTGCAGAGGTTTAATAGAAATAGGAAAACCATTACTTTGTCTCATATATATATCACCAATGCTTGCATGAAAATTGATGTCAACCAAAAGAGTAAAACTATTTGTTTTCTTTGTGATTTAGATAAAAACAGGGCTTTCTTATAAATTCAGGTAATTATATTTTCAATTTCCTTCAAGTTTCTTGACCAATTTTATTTATTTATTTATTATCCTTTGATAACCTTAAATGCCAAATAGTGGATTTCATTCTTGAAATCTCAAGAATTGCATCTTCTTCCGGAAATATACTACATGACCTTAAGACAGATCTCTGTGGTCTGCACATTCCTTCTACTTTTTTTTATGAAAGGCATTACCAGATCATTTTCCCATTATTCAAATCAATGATTTTTGCAATCTTAATTTTATAAATATGAATTCCTTCACTTGAGAGGTTGATATTGTATTGTAGTTAAACATGTAATTGTTATATCATATTGGCTACAGTGACACCAAGTATAGCCTACCTGTGTAACTTGAACAAGCTAGTTACCCCTTTGGATCTCAGTTCCATTATCTGAAAAATAGGAATAGTGATAGTGTGTATCTAATAGTTATATTGTCAAGATACTATGAGCAAACAAATACTAACTCCTTAGAACTGTCCCTTAACAGACACTAGTACTTCCTGGTAATTTTTTTGGTTGCTGCTATCCCTAGGTATAACATGTCATATTGGACAATGTGGAAGGGAAAAGGGGACTAGAAAAGTTGTAGCCCTAAATTCTATGCAATACAGTGTGGGAAATTATGTGTTTATGCATGATTATTATGGACTATGTCATAAGTATAGGCATAAACTGCTTTAAGAGCATTGAAGAAGTAGTGACAGTATTTTGGGACATTAGGAATTTCATAGGGAGTTACATTTGGCTTGGGCTTAAGGAATAATTAGTGTACTGGGAAAAGACAGGAGAGCATAGGAAGTAGAAGTGGCAAAGCCCAGAGTAGAAAACCAGCAAGTATGTTCAGAAAATAAAAGGAATTCATTACCTCAGAAATAGTGGTAGTTAGTTCACTGTGCTCGGAGCAAGGATTCTCAGTGGGCAGCAATTTTACTTTCTCCCGGGGAACATTTGGCAATATCTGGAGACTTTACTTTCTCAATAGTAGAGTGTTACTGGCATTTAGAGTGTGGAAGCCAGGCATGCTGCTAAACACCCCCACATACAGAACAGCCCTTAAAACAAAGAATTATCTAAGACAATCAGTACTGCTGAAGGTGAGAAACTCTTGGTTAGAGAAGGGTGTGGGTTAATAAAGTGATGGACTATACCCAGGAGATTTGGTTTGGAATCTTTTAAAAAGGGCCCACTATTCAATATAAAGATGTTATATGATGATGACTGTATGGAACTCTGACCTCTTTACTTCCTGATGTTCCAGGCCATTTATCATTTGATAACTGATGTATTTAGCAATCTATCATCAACTTTCTTTAGAATGATTTCAGTCTAGTTGGGAAAATTCCACATTTTCTTCGGAGATCTGCTTTTCTTAGTCATTGAGACCAGCTCATCACCATTTCAGATAAAAAATTCTGTCCTCATCAGGGCTAGTCCCTGTCCCTGTCAGCCTTCAGATGTGTTTCAAAATCACTGCCTCCATAGGCACTTCCTCACAATCAACCCTGGCATGGTATTTTTAACGGTTCTTTTCCATCTCTCTCCCTCCTCTTTCTTCATTTCTGTTTCTTTTGGAAAAAAAAAAACAAAAGAAGTGGTGTCTGTTTCACACATTTATTTGTCTTTTTAAGTAATCGAAGGCACAAAGGGAAAGATAGAGAGGGACGGAGTGTGAAGGCATCACAGCAAACAATCGCTTTGAAGGCTTTAGCTTTTTAGTAAAAATGTTTCTCTAACAACACAGTGCTGAATGACTAAAGGAATTCAGGAGCATTTAGATAACAGGAACAACAAAACAACATCGTTTGCTGCTTTTCCAGAAGAAAATCAAAGTGTTGCTGAGGGTCTTCTACTTCCTGCTGATTTTGTTTTTCTAAAAATGTGTATTGATTTCTTCCACCTCAGAGATTCATAAATGTTATTAAAAATGAATGACAGGTCTGATTTAAATTAAATGTCAGGTGGTTGATAGGTTTCATAATACTTTTTTAAAATTTTAATGACATTCTCACTTGATTTGGTATTAGAGGCATGCAAAACATAGAATACCAAAATCCACACTAGTATGTATTAAATGAATGCATGAATAATGAAGCCCTTGCTTTTTAAAGATAAAGAACAGTATATGGTATTTGCTATGGCTTATCCCAAAGCCACGCAGGCTAAACAACCCCAAGTTTCTACTCATTAAACAAGACGGAAACCCTACCTTTGACTTCTTTGCTCCTAGTCTTGTCTTTTAAGCAGGATTATTATTTGAATAATATCAAGTACTTTGCTGATTTGGAACGCACTGCTTGATATCAGTATGTAAAACATAGGATGAGTGGCTGCTTTTTATTATGGTCTATGACAATCTCTTTGGGGTGAAAATCAACTTTTCAAACCACATTGTATCAGTCTACAAAAAAAAAAAAAAAAAAAAAAAGTTACTTTTATTACCCTAAATGGCTTCTCATATATTTTAAAGGTCTAAAAGGGTGATATGTGCTTTATGTGTATTTAAAGGTATGAAGTTTTCTTTTCACTCTGTCCTTTCCCCAAGAAAGTGTTCACTAGCCATAACCACATAGACATTATATGTTCCCAAATGTCTTATCCCTGAACACTTGATTACTCTAAATATAACCCCTGCATCGAATCACCACCACCAGAGAAAAAAATTCAATTGACCAGAAGGAAGAGGAAAGGATGTAACCACGACTCCAGGAACTTGACTAGTTTATCACAGATAGACAATTTGTGTTATTTTCTCTCTTTGTGGAGTTCACCCCATGCTGCTCCTTACAATCCAAAGTAGCACTTTCATTTTTCTGATAGTGCTCCTGGTGGATGCTGGAACACTCTGCCACCTCCACTTTACTGATGTGTGTATTTCGCCCCCCTGTGAATTAGCTCTGTCGAATTTTCTTCTTTTTTTTTTTTTTTTTTTTTCCTTTTTCTTCAGGCTCCTGCTGACAAAACCTGCAGAAGCAATGTACATCCTTAACAGACAGAGCGCCCTGCTCCCAGCAGGGCAACCCAGGCGTTCACAGCTCACACACGTTGATCAAGTATTCCACTGAGAAGCCTGTCTTTGTGCCACAGGCAGAAGGTGAAAAATGTTTGCTGATTCTCAAAGGATCCACTCACTTGCCCCTGCCGATTTTTTCAAAGTAGAAAAGAGAGCATAAAGTCTCTGCTACTGTACATAAAACATTTTCCAGATTCCTTGCTTCCTTGGCCTAAAGTAATATCTTTCCTAGGATTGGGCATTAAGAAATGAGAGGCTTAGTGGAGCACAAATATTAATTTATTCTTAATGATATTCTCATTGTCTCATCCATTCATTCACAAGCATCCTTAGACCCTGGGGCATTGTCTTAGACCTAGGCAGCCTTTCAAATTCACCCTGCTACCTCTATTTTTTAGCATGTTGATTTTTTTCCATTACTATAAACATCTCCAGAAAAATAAATATAAATGATCATCTGTGATCATTTTTGTGGCATGGCACCTCCTCTCAGATGGCATTGAACTGGCTCACTGTTTTCTAGCAGGATTTGTAAAAGAGTTCTGGGTGGGATTGTAGTCCTGGGTATGCTCACGATAAATATCTGTCACCCATTGTGTCTTATTTTAGTGTTCCTTTAATACTAAATAAATAAATAAATACATAAATAAATAAATATAAGTGCAGCAGAAAATATTTAGTAAACATTAAAAAAAGAAATAACTCATTTTGTGTTCAAAAATTGTTTATATGGACTCATTTGAAAATAATTGCATTTTAAAGCAAAGCATAATATACACCTGTGTTGCAAAAATTGTGATTGCAATTTATTATCTTCTACTTGCTTTCTAGCATGTAGTTTGAATACTAGAGTTGTATTTCATTACAATTTTTTATGACGTGTTTATAATAAGTGATCTGTTTATGTAGTAATTAAAATTCACAATTAATTTATTGGGGAAAAGAAAACAGGTATAAAAAGCAAACAAAAGCAAACAAAAATGCAAATTACTGTGGTGCATCCCTGTAATGCCAGCAGCTCAGGAGGCTGAGGCAGGAGGATTGAGAATTCAAAGCAGCCTCAGCAAAAGCGAGGCACTAAGCAACTCAATGAACCCTGTCTCTAAATAAAATACAAAATAGGGTTGGGGATGTAATTCAGTGGTTGAGTGTCCCTGAGTCCAATCCCCAGAACAACAACAACAAAAAAAAAAAAACAAAAAAACTTTGATGTCATCTTTCTTTAAAAAGAGCTATTTAAACTTTGATTTCAAATTAAAATTTGAAAAATCTACATGAACAGCAAAGAACACTATATAAGAAAATAAATAAATACAGAGTATTACATAAATATGGCAAAAGACCCCAGACTGACTAAAATAATACACAACTACTAAATACAAATTCCATTTCTAGAACTTAGAAAAATATTATTATCATTCGTTTTATTATTAATCTAGAAGTTATTGTTATTTATAATTCAGAATGTTAGGTTTTTTTTTTTGTGTGTGTATACATTTTATATGTCTCTTACCAGGTTGGTGTTGGGTTTAATGAAAAATCATAAATCTAATAAATAAATCACATGTCCAGGCACACCATAGAAGTGAAAAAATCTTATTTTTTATGATCTTATTGAAGGAACAACAAAGAAACTTAAAAAAAAAAAACTTTCTTTTTTCACTTCTTTAATTAATCCTTTTTTCCCAATAGAGTTTTAAAATAGAGTCAATGTCTACCTTTTTTGTTGTTTGTGATGCTGGGATTAATCCCAGGGCCTTGCACATACTGGGTAAATACTCTACCACTGAGCTACATACACTCACAGACCATTGATGTCTATTTATAATAAGAATTATCTCCCAATGCCTAGTAGAATACTTGGCAGAGGAGCTTTGTAGCTGTTAACAAATAGCAGACACTAATTGATTAGCATTAATACAAATTATTACGAATTAGACTGATTGCCATTTCAGAAACCTATTGAATCTGTGAAGATGCAAACTTCTTGGTTTGTTCCATGGGTGAAGATGATGGTTTCACACAGAAAGGTCACAAATCTTTCTAAAAAATAATAAAAAAAAACCAAACTAATTTGTGTTGTTTGAGATCTAATATTGTCATCACTGTCAATCACTAAGACTAAATTGACTGAGTTATAATTCACATTCATTAAGATTATATAAGGAAGGAATTAGACATGAGTTCAATCATCTTTGAATGAATGGTATCAAAATATTTAAAATTTAGAAAACTTGTAGAGTGATTAAAAATACAAATGATCCAATTTAATCTCACAAATAGTTTATTCAGAAGCAGTAAAAGAGATAGGTTTTAAGCAAGTACAACTTGAGTTCCAATTTTGGCTACACAATCTTGAACAGGTCACACTTTAGCTTTTCTTTCACCTCGTTTATAGAAATAAGAATCATCATACCTTCCTGTTCAACAATTCAAGATTGTTCTGAGGAAGATAACATCCTACTACACTTTATGAACTCTTATGTATTACTCAAGTGAAATATATGTGTAAATACCACTGTGTCAAACCTCATAGAGGGGTCAATTATGAGTAAAACCCAATTTTACCCATAGAGGGTTTCTAATCTAAGGAATCACTAAATTCCAAAACATTTTAGCTGTACTATCTTGACTATGCATATTTACTCATATTGCATAATTTTTATTTTTTATTCACCTTGCATATTTGTCTTGATCCAGTTTAAAATGTGTTTTATTTAAAAAATTTGAGCACTAATTAAATTTTCATTTAATATAACTGATGAATATTAGTTTAATTCTTCAACAATATTCTGTACTTTCTACTTGTGCCTTTGTTGATTTTTTTTCTCACCATTCTTCTATCCTTTGGATTAATTAGTTTTGATTATTCCATTTGTTCTCTCAGTTAAGAAGTATAATTTCTTAGTATGATTGTGGTGGGCCTGAGAAATCAGAATTGAAATATGTGTAGCAGGCTTTTAGATAAGAGTTGATGTTTCTCTCCTGAATATGTAATCTACAGGGTAAACTAGCAGGTGAAGAACTCAGGCAGAGTTTCTAAATGGGAGTCTTGAGGCAGAGATGCTTTATCCTCAGGAAACGTCAGGCATCTATTTTGAGGTATTTAGCTGATTGGATGAGGCTCACTACTTGATGAGAGACAATTTGCTTTACTTTAATTCATATGATTAATAATATCAATCTTCTTCACAAACCCCTTCATGAAAACATCTAGACATATTTAGCCAAACAACTGGACAGGATAGACTAGCCAAATTGACACATGAAATTAACCAGAATATCAGACAAACTAAACTATGAGAAGTTATTTAAGACACGATAAGTCAATGATATATATGGTAAGCTTTAGTATAACCACCAGTTGTTTTATTTAAAAAATATGTAACTATTAGATAATGAGGGAAATGGGATGATAATAGAAAAATGTAATTAATAAAAGGATGTGGAAAATATTAACAAAGAAAATTTAAGAAAGTAAGAAACATGCAGTAAAATAGTAGAAAAATCAATAATTAAAATAAGTGCAATAGAAAGCATAATCCAGTCAAAAGATTATCTATCACTCAATTCTTTAGCAATCGTCTGATTACAAGAGAAACTATTTGAATATAGTTATTATTCATTTTTTTAAAGTTATTGTATTTTTAGACCTTTATTTAATTTATTTATTCATTTTTATGTGGTGGTGAGGATCAAACCCAGCCCTACACATGCTAGGCAACTGCTCTACCACTGAGACACAACCACAACTCCTAAGTATAATTATCGAGAAAGGTAAAAATGAAAAAGAAACAAAAAAATGCAAATACCCATGAAAGGAAGAAAGAAGATACAAAGAAAACAAGAAAGAGATAATACAATTATATTGATTTGATATAAAATATACTTTTGTCAAAAAGGATTATTAGAACTAAATCAGAATATTTTCTCATTACAAAAGGAGTCAGGTTGATATAACTAAGGAAAGATAACTAAGAAGTTCCTGAATGCACTAAGGGAAACATACTCAAGAGGTTTGTAATGACATTTTAGACCAAGTAAGTTACAATGTATTAAAGACCTTGCCTAAGAAATGATGAGAGTCTTGCTTATCAGATATATATTGCACACAAAAATATATAGTATTTATGATATGAAGATTAAGAACATAACCTTGAGTCGTGACAAATATGAGCCCTTTGGAAATGATTACTGAGCAATGTTCAAGTAAAGATTTTTCTTTTTATAAGATAGGTATTATGTCCTTTATTCTAACACTATAATATGTATTATGCATTTATTGTTACATGGAAGAAGATTAGAATCCCTACAAACTTATGGGAGAAAGTTGTATTTGGAAAGTACGGACACTTTTTAAGAAAAACCCAGAAATATTCTAAAAGACTGAAGTTTTAAAAGATTTATGCTGGGAGCCAAATGAAAGATCTAAACTTTGATAATTAGAAGAAATGGGAAACGATCAAACTTAATAATTATTTAAAATTAAATTAAAGGGCCGGGATTGTGGATCAGAAGTAGAGCGCTTGCCTACTACATGTGAGGTACTGGGTTCAATCCATATCACAACATTAAAAATAAAATAAAAATAAATAAATAAACAAATAAAAATAAACTTTAAAAAAAGTTTAAAAAAGAAGACTACTTAAAAAAACTAAATTAAATGTTACAAGTTGTGTAGGATAACATCAGCAAGATTACAACTAGAGATGTGAGACACACTTCCTTCAAAAGAAAGGACCAAAAAATAAGAAGAAGAAGAAGAAGAAAGAAAGAAAAGATAACATTAATTAACAGAAATCACTCATCAGTCCCCATTAAAGTCACAATGTCACAGACACCTAAAATACAGAATGTCATGGACATTGTATCATCTTCATTCTCTCCCACATAAGGTTCTCTAAAACTATCCCCATCAGCTTGATCAACCCAGACTAGAAAACCAGCCTACTGGTCCTGCCCAGTGTCCCACAGCCCCCAGAAGTACCTAGACAGCTCGTCCTGAGAAGCTAAGTCAGTCAAGACCTCAGGAAGCACCAAGACAAACTTTCTCACTTATCAAAGACTGGGGGGAACAGCTGAGCAATCTCCATCAAGCAATGTGGCTCCTGAAAGCCTGCAAGAAATAACCAGGTGATCCATTCTGAGAAAGTTTGCCTAGTGAGGTCCTGGGACACAAGCAGGAGGCCCCACACACCAATGACATAAGGAAGCAGCAGGTAGGCCCTGCCCATGTACTCTTGAACCCAGAATGTAGTTTAACAACCCTTCTTGAGTTAGTAAGTCCATGGAACCCCTGAGAAACTGGTAGCCCTACTTACTCACCACAGTTTCTAGAAAGCAGATAAGTTTCCAGACACTCCCTAAAGTCACCTTCATAGCCCTTGGATACAAATGAGCATCCTAAATGGACCCATCAACATGGCTCTTGTGCAATACTCAAGCAATGATAGGCACCATGCCCGACCACCAAGCACCCTATGTTTTACCCACCTAGGTTCCACTTCAAAACAGTCTTTAGAAGCTGATCGGTCTTTTGCCTCTAGGACTGGACCATCTGTGCCACATTGGCACGGAAGAGCACACCCATCCTCATATAATTCATTGGAAACTTATGGATACTCCACACACATACCTGGGCACTCTGCACCCCAAACCAACAGCAAACCTTTTCCTCCTGAGAGGTACATGCCAGCTGGCAGTGAAATCCTGAAATTTCTGCAGTCTAGGTAACAGAGACACCCATGAGAATTGCTATCATTAAATATAGCTAAAGACGAAACAAATAAACTACTAAAGAGCTTACCTGGAACAAAAGCCAACAGAGTTTACCCAATTGACACCCTAGGACACATGGTCAGGAGAATTATGTTACTGTAAAAGTCATCCTATAAAATTGGTAAAAACAAGTGATCTGGCAGATGCACAACTAGCAATTCAGGGACAAAAGAAACATAGGAAAAAAGGTAAATGCATACCTCTAAAGGAACAGACTACCCAGGCCCAGTGGCACATGATTGTAATCCCAATCATTTAGAAGGCTGAAGCAGAAAGATTGTAAACTCAAAGTCAGCTTCAGCAATTTAGGGAGGCCCTAAGCAACTTTGTGTAATTCTGTCTCAAGAAAAAGGAAATGGTTGTAGAAGTGGCTCTGTGGCTGAGTTCAATCCCTGATACAAAAATATAAAATTAAAAAAGAACACACTTTGTGGAAACAAAGCACAAGGAACTTGATTTCCTTTAAAAGAATGCTTAATAAAGATTTTAAGAAAATTCAATGAGATGTAAGAGAATAGTGATGATCATTCAATAAATTTAGGAAGACAATTCATAATATGAATGAATAATTTAGGAAAAATACAGATCATAAAAAATAATGAAACAGAAAGCTTGGAGCTGGAGACTTAATGAATGAAATTAAAAAAAAATACAGTTGAGAATCTCAACAACAGAATAGATCAAGCATAAAAAAGAGTTTCTGAGCTTGATTATGTCTGCTAAAACAAACAAACAAACAAACAAAAACATTCAGTAGAATCAAAAGAAGAAAAGAAAAATTAAAAATAACAAAAAAAGTTGATGAGACTCAGGATACATTGTTAGATGAACATTTACATTATTATTATCTTATTGTATCAGATCGACAAGAGAAGGATAAGACAATGAATATGTATTTTAACAAAATAAATGATGAAAAGTTTTAAAATCTTGGCAAAGATATAGACATTCAGTTCCAGAAAGCTCAAAGCTTTCTTAGTAGATTTAATTTTAAAAGGTCCTTTTCAAAGTAACACTGATAAAATCAGTTGAAGAAGACAGAAAACAATAAAAGACACCCATTTTCATGGACTGAAATGGCATGGTGGAGGGAGAAGCAAGATGGCGGGAAAGAGGGAGGCTGTGTTCTGTGTTGCTTGGTGACCTGGGATTTAAGTAGTTGGAATACTGTTTTACTGTGAGTTATTGGAAAGCCCCCAATAGCTGCTCCCCCATAGGAATCATGGACACCATGCCTGCACAGGTCTCAAGGCCTCAGCATCAGTGCAGGACTCCAGGTCATATGCCCACGCAGGACCTCCAGTGCCCGAGTAGGACCACAGGCATCAGCAGCAGCACAGGACTCCTGGCTGTCTACCCTTGCAGGAATCTCAGCCAATGCTGTCATGCAGGACACCTGATCTCTGCCCATGTGCAGGACCTCTGGCCACCACTCCTGTGTGGACCCCCATCTACCAACCAGGCTACCGTGGTTGCCTCCATCTTGGGACACTGCAACCACTGCTATAGTCCCCTACACTTGGTAGCCTACCCCTGGGGAAAGCACACACAGCATCTGGAGACAACCCCAGCTACAGTACTGCATACCACAGAGCTGTATCTCTGAACACATTGCTCAACGCCACTGCCCAGCCCCACCTGACCCAACACCCCATCACTGAAAGCAGCCACCTCCATCTTGGGACACTTTTGACAGCATCTTTAGTTGGGGCAACACCCGGCTTGGGACACAGACTGGGGCTTACAAGCAATATCAAGGAGAGGCATTGGAATCATATAGGGTAAAAACCACAATGCCTTGAATCCACAGTGCTAGAAGGGAAGACACATGAACAACATGAAAACACAAGGGAAGAAAGTGCTCCCAACAAACTGAGATAGTACACTATTAGAATCCATGGCCAGCACAGCAGAAGAAATGACAGAGAAGGAGTTCAGGATATACATAATTAAAATATTCTGTGAATTAAAGAATGATATAAGAGAGCAACAACAAAATAACATTTCAATGAAGAGCTACATAAGCAAAAGGAAGCAAAAGATTACTTCAATAAGAAGATAGAGGTTCTGAAAAAAAAAACACAGAAATTCTTTAAATGAAAAAAAAACAATAAACCAAATCAAAAACTCAATAGAAATCACTCCAAAGAGTTTAGATCACTTGAAAAACAGGATCAAAAACAATGAAGACAAAATATATGATCTTGAAAAGAATATTGACCACATAGTGAAATAGTAAGAAATCATGACCAGAATCTTCAAAATTATGGCATAACATAAAAAGACCAAATTTAAGAATTGTTGGGATAGAGGAAGACATAGAGTTACAAACAAAAGGAATGAAAAATCTATTCAATGAAATATTATCAAAAATTTTCCAAACATGAAAATGAATTGGAAAATAAAATCAAGAGGCTTACAGGACATGAAATGTACAAAATCACAACAGACCATACCAAGGCACATTAGAATGAAAATGCCTAGCATACAGAATAAGGAGAGAATCTTAAAAGCCAGGAGAGAAAGGGATCTGGTTACATATAGGGGGAAACCAATTAGAATATCTACAGACTTTTAAACTGTAACCCTGAAAGCTAGAAGATCCTGGAACAACATATACCAAGCTCTGAAACAAAATAGATGCCAACCAATAGTCTTATATCCAGCAAATTAAGCTTTAGATTTGATGACAAAACAAGAGCCTTCCATGAGAAACAAAAGTTAAAAGAATTTACAACTAGAAAGCCTTCATTATAGAACATTCTTGGCAAAATATTACATGGGGAAGAAATGAAAAACAATTAAAATCAGCAACAGGAGGTTACACTAAAGGAAAAACCATTCAAAGGGCCAAGTCAAGTTAAATGCCAAAAATAAACAAAAATACTGGAAATAGAAATCTTGTATCAGTAATAACCCTGAATGTTAATGGTCTAAACTCACTAATTAAAAGACATAAACGGGCAGATGGGATTAAGAAGAGACCCAACAATATGCTGCCTTCAAGAGACTTATCTCATAGGAAAAGACATCCACAGACTGAAGGAGGTGAAAGGTTGGGTAAAAAGCATACCACTCACATGGACTGCAGAAACAAGCAGGGGTTTGCATCTTCATATCAAATAAAGTAGACTTCAAGCCAAAGTTAATCAAAAGAGATAAAGAAGGACATTTCATACTGTTTAAGAGAAACATACCTCAATAAGACATAACAATTATAAATATATTTGCCCAAAACAGAGGAGCATATATGTTCATCAAACAAATACTTCTCAAGTTCAAAGTCAAATAGACCACAACACAATAATTTTGGGTGAATTTAACACATTTCTTTAACCACTGGAGTGATCTTCCAAACAAAAGCTAAACAAAAAAACTATAGAACACAATAATACAACCAATAACTTAGACTCTGATATATATAGAATATATCATCCATCAATGAGTGAATACACTTTCATCCAAGCTGTGCATGGATCCTTCTCTAAAATAGACCATACATTATGCCACAAAGCAACTCTGAGCAAATACCAAAAAGTGGAGATAAACACTACATCCTATTAGATCACAATGTAATTAAATTAGAAATCATTGATAAAATTAAAAATAGAAGCTACTCCAATACCTGGAAACTAAATAATAAGTTATTGAATGAACAATGGGTTGCAAAATACATCAAAGAGGAGATTCAAAAATTCTTAAAGGTAAATGAGAACACCGATACAACATATCAAAATATCTGGGACACTATGAAGGCGATACTAAGAGAAAAGTTCATTTCATGCAGTTCCTTCCTTAAAAGAAGAAAAAGTCAACAAATAAATGACCTAACATTACACCTCAAAGTCCTAGAAAAAGAAGAACAAATCAACACCAAAAGCAGTAGAAAATAGGAAATAATTAAAATCAAAGATGAAATCAATTAAATTGAATAAAAGAAACAATGAAAAAATATACAAAACAAAATGTAGTTCTTTGAAAACATAAAAAAAATTGATATACGTTTACCCATACTAACAAAGAGAAGAAGTTAGAAAACTCAAATTACTAACATTTGTGATGAAAAAGTAACTCTCATGATGGACACTACAGAAATACAGAAGATAATTAGAAATTATTTTGAAAATTTGTACTCCAATAAAATAGAAACTATGAAAGGCATCAACAAATTTCTAGAGTCATATTATTTGCCCTAACTGAATCAAGATGACATACACAAGTTAAATAGATCAATTTTAAGCAATGAAAAAGAAGATGCTGTCAGAAAACTACTAACCAAGAAAAGCCCAGGAACAGATATAAACACAGCTGAGTTTTACAAGACCTTCAAAGAAGAACTAATACCAATACTCTTCAAATTATTTCATGAAATATAAAAAGAGGTAACACATCCAATCTCATTTCATGAGGCCAATATCACCCTAATTACAAAACCAAAGACAATCAAAGAAGCAAAACTCCAGACCAATATTTCTAATAAACATAGGTGCAAAAATTCTCAAAAAAACTTTGGAAAATCGAATACAAAAACATATCAAAAAAAGATAGTGCACCATGATCAAATGGGGTTCATCCCAGGATGCAAGTTAGTTTGATGTATGGAAATCAATGAACACAATTAATCACATCAATAGACATAAAGATAAGAATCATATGATCATCTTAATAGATGCAGAAAAATCATTCAACATAATGGAGCATGCTTTCATGTTCAAAACACTAGAAAAACTAGTGATAACAGGAGCATATCTCAACATTGTAAAAGCTATCTATGCAAAGTCCCAAGCCAACACTATTCTAAATGGAGAAAATTGAAAGCTTTCCCTTTAAAAACTGGGACAAGACAGGGATGCCCACTTTCACCACTATTATTTAACATAGTTCTGAAAACTCTAGCCAGAGCAATTAGAAGATGAAAGAAATTAAAGTGATACAGATAGGAAAAGAAGAACTCAAATTCGCACTATTTGCTGATGATATGATTCTATACCTAGAAGACCCCAAAAGTTCCACCAGAAAACTTCTAGAACTAATAAATGAGTTCAGCAAAGTAGCAGAATATAAAAATCAACACCCATAAATCAAAGGCATTTCTCTACATCAGTGACAAATCCTCTGAAAGAGAAACTAGGAAAACTACCTCATTTACAATAGCCTCAAAAAAAAAAAAAAAAACTTGAGAGTCAACTAAAGAGGTGAAAGACCTCTATAATGAAAACTATAGAACACTAGAGAAAAAAATGAAGAAGACCTTAGAAAATGGAAAGATATACATTGTTCTTGGATAGGCAGAATTAATATTGTCAAATGGCCATACTACCAAAAGCACAATGCAGATTTAATGCAATCCCAATCAAAATCCCAATGACATTCCCCATAGAAATAGAAAAAAAAAACATTCAAGAAATTCATCTGGAAAAATAAGAGAACCAGAATAGCAATCCTTAGTGAGAAGAGTAAAGCTGGTAGCATCACTATACCAGATTTTAAACTATACTACAGAGCCATAGTAACAAAAATGGCATGATATTGGCACCAAAACAGACTTGTAGACCAATGGTACAGAATAGAGGACACAGAGACAAATGCAAATAAATAGAGTTATCTCATATTAGACAAAGCCATCAAAAAATATATATTTGAGAAAAGATAGTCTGTTCAACAAATGGTCCTGGGAAAACTGGAAATCCATATGCAGCAAAATGAAATTAAGCCCCTATCTCTCACCATGCCAAAAACTCAACTCAAAGTGGATCAATGACCTAGGAATTAAACCAGACTTTCTGTGCCTAATAGAATAAAATGTAGGCCCAAATCTTCATCATGTCAGATTAGGCCCTAACTTCCTTATTAAGACTCCTATAATACAAGAAATAAAATCAAGAATCACTAAATGGGATAGATTCAAACTAAAAAGCTTCTTCCCAACAAAAGAAACAATCAGTGAAGCGAATAATAGTGAACATACAGAAATGGAGCAAATTTTTACCATTCACACATCAGATAGAGCAAAAAATCTCTAGCATGTGCATATATATATATGTAATCTGAACACCAATAAATAAATAAATAAATAACTCAGTCAATGAATGGGCCAAGGAACTGAACAGACACTTCTCAGAAAATGATATACAACCAATCAACAAATATATGAAAAAAATGTTAAATATCTCTAGCAATTAGAGAAATGTAAATCAAAATTACTCTAAGATTTTTATCTCACACCAGTCAGAATGGCAGTTATCAATAATACAAACAACAATAAGTGTTGGCAAGGATGTGGGGAAAAAGGCACACTCGTACATTGCTGGTGAGACTGCAAATTGGTGCAACCATTCTGGAAAGCAGTATGGAGTTTCCTTGTAAAACTTATAATGTAACCACCTTTTGACATAGCTATCCAACTCCTCAGTTTATACCCAAGGACTTAAAAAATAGCATACTATATTGACACAGCTACATCAATGTTTATGGGAGCACAATTCCCAATAGCTAAATTGTAGAACCAACCTAGATGCCTTTCAGTAAATGAATGAATAAAGAAATTGTGGTATATATACAAAATGGAATATTATTCATCATTAAATAGAATAAAATCATGGCATTTGCAGGTAAATGGATGTAGTTGCAGAATAATATGCTAATTGAAGTAAGCCAATTCCAAAAAATCAAATGCTGAATGTTTTATCTAATATGTGAATGCTGATCACTAATGGGGATGCGGGCAGGAACATGGGAAGAATGGAGGACCTTTAGATAGGGCAAAGGGAAGGAAGGGGAAGGGAGGGGCATGGGAGTAAGAAAGATGGTGGAATGAGATAGACATCATTACCCTAATTACATGTATGAAGACACAAATGGTATGACTCTACTTTGTGTACAACCAGAAACATGAAAAATTGTGCTCTCTTTGTGTACTATGAATTGAAATGCATCCTGCTGTCATTTACAATGACATTAGAATATATAAATAAACTTTAAAAAAAAGAAAGAAATGGTATGGCCATACCTGCCTGTAATTGCAGCTACTCGGGAAGCTGAGGCAGGAGGATCGTAAGTTTGAGGCCAGCCTATGCAATTTAGGGAGGCTTTTAGCAACTTGGGAAGACTCTGTCTCAAAATAAAAAGAAAAATTCCTGGAGATGTCTCTCCGTGTTTAAGTCCCCTTGGGCTTAATACCTGCACCAAAAAAGTAAATAAAATAAAATAAAATGAAATGCTACCAAAGCACAGATTCAGTGTAACACTTGTCAAAATATCCACAACATTCTTCTTGAAACTAGGAATAGCACGTTCAAAATTTGTATGGAAAGACAAAAGATCCTTAATACTTAAGGCAATTCTGAGCAAAAAGAACAAATGCAGAGGCAGCAAAATACTTGACTTCAAAGGATACTACAAAACTGGAGTTACCAAAAATGCAGGGCACAGGAAGGAAAACAGACAGGTTTAGATATGAGGTGTCCCCCCAGAAGTTCATGTGTGAAACAGTGCAAGAAATTTTTGGAAGTGAAGTGATTAGATTATGAGAGAGAAACCTAAAGAGTAGACTATTTCATGGAGATATATTACCTGGACAGTAACTTAGCATATAGGGTGTGACTAAATTTAGTAGTTCAATGCAGGTGTGGCTTTGGGGTTTATATTTTGTGCTTCGTTGGAGAAGAATTCTCCCTCCCCCCATCTATCTCTCTCTCTCTCTCTCTCTCTCTCTCTCTCTCTCTCTCTCTCTCTCTCTCTCTCTCTTTCTCTCTGGTTTCTTGTGGCCAAATCCTGAGCTGCTTTTCTCTTATGACTTTGGTCATGATTTTCTACCTCACTCAGACCCAGAGCTATGGAGATGGCTGACCATGAACTGAACCTCTAAAACTGTGAGCAAAAATAAATTTTTCCTTCTATAAGTTGTTCTCTTCAGGTCTTTTGGTCACAGCAATTAAAAGCTAACTATCACAGATACATAAACCAATGGAACAGGATAGAGAATTTACAAATAAATCCAGATGATTTTAGCCAATTGAAATTTGCTAAGGTAGAAAAGAGCATACATGGAGAGATAAAAGGCTCTTCAATAAACAATGCTGACTGAATTGTATTCCTAAGTGCAGAAAAATAAAACTAAGCCTCCCTTTCTCATCATATCCAAAGAAAAAAAAATGAACTCAAATAGATCAAAGTCTTAAATATAACACCTGAAACTCCGAGAATCAGAAGAAAACAGAGGAAATACTTAAGCACATTAATCTGGGCCAAGATTTTAGGGATCTGACCTTCAAAGTACAGGCAACAAAAGCAAAAGTCAGTCTATAAGATTATATCAAGGACACAAGCAACAGAGTAAAAAGACAAACTACAGAATGGGTGAAAATACTTGTTTTTCTTTTAAAGGTATTCATGATGATAGAGAATATTTTGACATACATATATGGAGTTTAACTTATTCTAATTAGGATCCCATTCTTGTGATTGTACATGATGTGGAGCTTCACTGGTTGTGTATTCATATGTTAACATAGGAAAGTTATGTCTGATTTATTCTACTGTCTTTCCTATTCCCATTTCTACTCCACTTCCCTTCATTTCCCTTTGTCTTATCCAGTCGACTTCTATTCCCAACCCCCTATGTTGTGTCATCATTCATGTTTCAGAGAAAACATGAGGCCTTCGTCTTTTAGGGGGGATGCCTTATTTTACTTAGCATGATAAACTTCAGTTCCATTCATACAAGCCTTAATTTAATTCTTCTTTATGGCTGAATAATAGTCTATTGTGTATATATACCACGTTTTCTTTGTCCATTCATCTGTTGCAGGGCACCCAGGTTTGTTCCATAACTTGGTTGTTGTGAATTGAGGTGCTATTTTGAAGTGGCTGCGTCACTGTAATGCACTGATTTTAAATCCCTTTTAGTCAGCTTTTTTGCTGCTGTGGTTAAAAGGATCTGACTAGAACAACTATAGAGGAGGAAAAGTTCATTCAGGAGCCCATGGTTTCTGATGTCTTAGAAGAATGGCTCCATTTCTCAGGGCTTGAGGTGAAGTTGAACTTCATGGTGGGAGAATGTAGCACAAGGAAGCAGCTCACATCATGGTGACCAAAAAGCTGGGAGAGAGACTTCACTCTCCAGATAAAATGCAAACACCAAAGCCATGCCCTAATTGACACCTCCTTCAGCCACACCCTACCATTTCAGGTACCAGTTAATTCCTATCAGAGGATTAAATCACTGATTTGGTTAAGACTCTTATAACCCAAACATTTCTCCTCTGAACCGACTTGCATTTTCTCACATATGAGTTTTGAGGGACACCTCACATCCAAAACATACCAAAGTCCTTTGGGTAAGTACTGAGGGGTGGGATAACTGGGTCAAATGGTGGCTTTGCTACAAGTTTTTTGAGGAATCTCCATACTGCTATCCAGAATGGTTGCACTAGTTTGCAGTCCCACCAGCAATGTATAAGTGTACCCATTTACCCACATCCTTGCCAACAACATTTATTGTTTCTTCTATTCTCAATTTTTGCAATTCTGACTGGAATAAGATGGAATTTGCATTTCTCTAATTGTTAAAGATGATGAACAATTTTTCATATATTTATTTACCATTCATATTTCTTTTTCTATTAAGTGTCTGTTCAGTTCTTTTGCACATTTATTGTTTGGATTTTTTTGAGTTAAATTTTTTTGAGTTCTTTATAGATATTGTAGATTAATGCTTTATCTGAGGTGCAGGTGGCAAAGATTGTCTCACATTCTGTAGGTCTGGGAGAAAATATTTGTAATCTATTCATCTGACAAGGGGTTAATTTCCAGAATATATAAGGAGCAAATTCAACAATTCAACAATAGCGGTGGCAACAATATAATTTTCAAAAAGATTCTGTTAAAAATAGAGAGACATTTCTCATAAGAGGATTTACAAATTGCCATTAAATATGTGAAAAAAATGCTCAACATCACTAATTATCAGAGAAATGCAGATTGAAATCTCCATGAGATAAAATTACACACCAGTTAGGACTAGCTATTATTAAAAAGTCAAAAAATAACATAAATACAGGTAAATTGTTAAGAAAGAAGAACTGCTAAACCATTCTTGGTAAGAATGTAAATTGATATAGCCATTTGTTATTAAAAAAGAGAATGGGCTCCTCTAAAAGTAGAAATAAGACTGCCATATGGTCTGGCAATCATACTACTGGGTACACATTCTTCCCAAATTAAATTAGTATGTTGAAGACACATCAGCTCTCACGTGATTATTGTAGCACTGTTCATGGTAGCCAAGATAGAAAATGAGTGTAGGTATCTATGGATGAAAAAGATGGAGAAAATACATTTATATAAGCAATGAAATATTATTCAGTCATAACAAATGAAATTCTATCATTTGCAGCAACATGGATGAACTGTATGTAGGCCATTAAGTGAAGCGTCATTTTACATTAAGTGAAACGTCAAGCACTGGAAAACAAATACTATTTATGTGGAAGCTAAAAATTTGGTGCATAAAAGTATGGGTATATAATATGGCTTACTTGAACCTAGAAAGTGTGTGGGACAGGAGAATAAAGAAGAGTTGGTCGGTGGATACCAGGGTACAACCTGATGGAAATAATATTCTCTAATGTTTTATAGCACCATAGGAAAACTAAAGTTGAGAACAATTAATTGTGTATTTCAAAATAGTTAGTAGAGAGATTTTGAATGTTTCCAACATAAGGCATAATAAATATTTGAAGTGATGGGTATGTTGATTATCCTGATCTGATTACTACACATTACATACATGTATTGAAACATCACACTGTACCACATAAACAATACAATTACTATGTTTTGATTAAAATAAAAAATATTTAAAAATTATATCAGAAGTTATTTTGCAATATAATGTAAATATAATCTCAATTGAATTTAATTAGAAGTATAAATTAAATAAATACATTATGTTAGTAAACCAATATGTTTCTTGGACCCTACATATATTTATTTTAATCAAAATTATGCAATAAGAGTAAGAATTTTTGGTTACTTTTAAAGGATTTTTTTATATTCACAATAGCTTCTACAGTAATATTATTTTTACTAATATTACAAAACTAAGTCATAAACCCAAAAGTTCAGAAAGTCTTTGTGATCTGGCTTAGAATTTCCAAAATAACAGATGAGACAGAACTCACCCAGTTTTGCTTATAATCTATAATGTACCTTTGTGAAATAAACACACTAAATTACCTAACTAGTGGAAAGGTTATGATGATAACTTAGACAAGGAAATTTCTTAGCCTAAGGAGTATTAAGTTTTTGTCAATAAGATACTGCACAAATTATAAAATAAACCAAAATTGTTGAAGAATATTCTTAGTAAAAACAAGGTACTGCACTGTATACTATAGGGTAAACAGTGGGAGATAGCTTATTTCATTGCAAATACTGCAATGTTTTAATTTATTTTTTATTGATACATTATAATTTTATATAATAGTGAGATTCATTTTGCTGTTCATATATACATAAGACACAATCTGATAAATCTTGTTACCCAGTACTTTCCTGTGCCCTCCCCTTTTACGTCCCCTTGATCTGTTTGCTCTACTCTACTGATATCACTTCTATTATTTTTTTATTACTTTAATTAATGCATTAAGCTTATAGGTATAAGTGGCATTCATTGTTGTATATTTTTGTATTCATATAGCATAACTAGGTAGATTTGATTTTTGTGTTAACTTCTGGTTAATTGTCTTTCTAAATTTAAGTGTGAAGATAGGACAAATGTGTTTTCTCTATTTGCCTCTTGAATGTCCTTTTCTCTTTGCAGTTACCACAAGAATAGTTGTGATTATGTATTTTGTTTATCCCCTCAGGTGATTGGATAATCATGATCATGATGTCTATGATATCTAAAATATGTCCTGGACCAAAATGAATATGGCAAAAATATATTTAATTTTTCATTGAACTCATGGATTTAATACTATTCCATTTTAATAAGCTGTATTCTTCAGCTATTCTCATAGCTAAATGAGAAGTCATCCCTTTAATCCTACTCTAAGAAGATTGCTGGCATGTCATTTGTATCCAAGGGGATTTTTATTTAAGTGGCTATAAGAAGCATTGAAGGATGTTTGAAAAAAGGTAGCTATACTCTGCCAAAGTGATCTAAACATAGTTTCTTCTTCAAACATCAATTAAAAGTGAACAATAAAAGGCTTAACACTAACGCAATATAAAATTGCCTAATGCTAGAGCAATTCTTGGGTGTGTCGCTACTCCAGTTAACTATTTTAGCGTTAACTTGGAATTCCCTAAGGAGAAAGGATTTTTCAATGCAGTGTTATCAGGCATGGGGTCAGGTTGTTGGAATAAACCATGGTCATTCCAATGGAAAATAGGAACATTACTAGATGAACAGTTGTTGAGTTGTATATAGTTTGCCTCCTTTGTATTGAGAAGGATAATAACAAGCTAGAAGAAGAATTCATAGCTATCATGAAAGCAGGTGACATAAAGAAAAATGGAGAGAATCAAGATCTTTTGGCTCTGAATGGAAAACTTTTGGTTCTAGGTGACAGATTAAATCAAACATTTGAGGGACCAACATGGGGAAGAAGTAAATATTCTAAGTACATTCAAAATATAATGGGTCACAATTTTATAGAAAGAAGATTCATCGTCAGCATAGGACCTAATTTTCAATGATATGAATTTACCTAGACATGGATGCGAAACTTTACACACAACAGTATTACTCACAGAGAGGATCACCATGAAGGCAGTGGAGATTACACTTTACTCTTCTAAATTCCAACAGCCTGCTCTGAAAACCTAAAGCTAATTTTGTATTGCATGCTTTATACTCTTCTTCTTAATATGGATTGTATTAATTATAGTTTCAGTCTCAAGAAAAACTTGGATTGCTCCATTAGAATGGCAATGGGATTCTACAATCAGTATCATCTTTTCCAAAGATCAGAGTCTAGTAATTTAAAATCATACTATTACTCATTTTTCACTGGGTTGTTTTACTCGAAAAAGTTTACTAAATCTATTGATTAGACACCTTCTTTTAGAGGTTTATTTGTGAGAATTTGCACAATGGTGTAATTTGACTCCTAAGCATCATAGAAGCATGCATCTTGGCAGAGAACTATGGGAAAAGAGGCCAGAAAGGAATGCAAAGAAGAAATCTGGCAGCTTCCCCCCATCAATTAGTGTCTCTCTGAGGACACGTGAATAACATGAATATTATTAAGAATTTTAGACAACTAAAAAACAAAATTTATAACTCAGTGTTCTGATGCTTCTGTGTAGTCATACATGCATTTGCATAGTTTGCAGATACTGTCTTTGATGGCATTCTTCTATTCAAATATCGTTTGCCACAATTTTAACAGATAATTACTGACAATTACTGCAAACACAATGGCTATTCTTTTCTAAATATCAAACCTAATGTTAAAGAAGAACGCAGACATATACATTGAGGAGGTTCTAATGACTACTTAGATAAATTCAGAAATGATTTACAAATGGATAAAAGGGAAAATTGAGTTTACTTTGATATAGCATATGGAGTTGATATAGAGAAACAATAAGGTATAACTTATAAGAAAGAAAAATTTGATATTGAGGGACAGAGTACAAAAATAAAAGAAGTATTATGAAGAATACAGTTTGTAGAGTGCTTCATGGTGGACAAAACACTCATAATAATCAATGTATTAGAAGTAAAGTTAATTAGGGGATATTTGACTTGTGAACCAGAGATTCAAGACTTTCTTATTATAATAACAATAGATAAGCATTCTATGCATATGAATAATGTGGGTGTATAAAGTCTCTAGTCAATAATAAATATAATGTTGGGCTAAATTGATTTGTTTTGGACCAATACAATGATCAACACTAATAAGAAAACATGTTGGTTGATTTATGAGGCAGAAAACTTTAGATTTCATCTCTGCATTATTGGAAACGATGAATAAATATGAATCTTTCAAGCAACATTTCAAAGAAGTAATGGAATATCTATGCAAATTTTTAGTGAGAGAAAAGTATATTGCAATTGATTCAAGAGTATAACTCAATGAAATAACAGAATTTAAAGAATTAATAATGAATCCCATTTAAATGTTTTTTAAGTTTTTGAAAATAAGGGAGAGCTAAATCCATTAATAAGGGACAATGCTTTTCATAACAGATATTTAATGTTTATGAAGTAGTAAGGAATCATTGAAGGAAAAGATATTCCCATGAAAACTGTCAAGATCTAACATTAAAAGACTTTTTCTGAAGGCTCTCTTACAAACTGAATCAATAATAAAAGTTTTCAAGACAGCTGACCCTAATTCTGAATGTGTTTCAAAAGTACTTAGGAAATTAAGTATACCAATTATTACTACAAAAGATTTACTGTGAAAAGAAGTATCATTTATTTCATCTTAAGTAGAAAAACATTTTTCAAAAGACCATTTGTGATGTAGCTTTTCATACCAAATGTTTAGTTTTATAGATTTCAAAATGTTTTTGTAAGACTATATTGCATTTGATTTACAAATTTCTTTATTGTGATCAGTTGTAACAAAGGCCTAAAATTAAGACTCAATATCATTTGTTGTCTTCTTAGAGGCAAAACTAAATTCAGAAGAACTTGACAACCTAACTACATGTTCTTCTCCTGCCTCCTCCCACAGTTAACATCCCCTAGGCAACTAATCTCCTTTTCAAGAGTGGAAGTGAAGTTCCTGCTTAACCCAGAGAACCTTGTTTCATTTTCCTGCAAGTCCACTGAATAATGCAAGCAGACCCCTCACACATCTTTGCATGAAAACCTGAGTCACCTGACCTTCTTGATCCTGCAAAGGACTGCTTCCAACAGTCCCTGATTGTTCTCTCTCTCCCCAAACACAAAACTCCATGTGGCCCTTGATGGCTTTTTGTGTCCTTCTCCCCTGAGCTGTGAGTAAATGTGAATAATTAATTATGGTAGATTACATCTTCAAGTATCAGGTGTCACATTCTTGGTCATCCTTCTAGCCCTCAGGCAGGAATGTATTCTCACCAACAAGGTGAAAAAAAGGAGATGAAAGTACCAGTTTTAGAATTTTTATGATATGAATTTTATTTGGGGTACAAAATTCCAATGAATAACATTATGTATATAGGAAATAAGATTTCAGCTTATTTTGTAATTTGTGATCACGCTCTAGAAACTAATTAAATTCTAGGTCCTAGGCAGTATTTTAAAAATGGATACACTGGGGCGTACGGCAGGTATGAGAGACTAAGTCACTTGTATAGTAAATTATTAGACAAGGGCGGGCAGACAGACGTCATTGCTCCTCTCACTTCAAAGTCTGTTGTTTCCTCTCCATGATACTCATTTGCCAGAGGAATAGAGATCTGAAGGTAAGAGTCCATTTCTGAAAATAATCCAATTCCAAATATTTATTTCATATTTTATTCTGTTTTTAAAATAAATCCTTTCGTTGAATCTCAATATTTCTCTCTTTCCTTCTGTCTTCCTTTTCTAGGTCTGGTGATTGAATCCAAGTCTTCATGCATGCTAGGCAAGTATTCTACAATTTAGCAAACTATTTGAGTATACTATTTACCTCATCTCTCAACCAGAGTTTTATAGTACCTTATTCAGTGGATTATTATTTTTTGCTTCCCTTGATATTAATGAACTTATTTCCCTCTTGGTGCTGGGCCTTGTGTATGCTAGATAAATACCCACTGAGCTACATGTTTGCTTCATGTGGCATCATGAAAGTTGCTAGGAAAAGATAATTTTAAAATAGCAGAAAATGATAATTAAATGTGATTATTTATTGCTTGCTTTCAAAAGAAATCTGTCTTTACAATCAGATAACATTATTGACCATTCTGAATATATGTATTTCTGAAATAAGAGGTTTCTTATGGTTCCTGTGGGTGATTTGATTCTGACATATTAGAAATTATCTTAATGGCACTGGTTGTACTAATAGCTTCATTAAAAGATTTGTACTAACTAATCTAAAGCTAATATATTCTTATTGACAAATGGATTTTGATTTTTAAGTATTCAAGCTTAATAACCTTAAATTTCAGGTCAAAATTATGGTTCCTTAGGATTATAGTTTATGCATTAAGTTTCAATTATGGGGGTTCATCATATAGTTGGGTATAGAAATATCATTATGGTATCCTCTTAAGGGTCTAATAAGTAACATTATATCTGTTTTAAACATTTCTAGGCAGACACTATTAATTCTAAGTAGCAGATCTTTGGCCTTTGTTGTCCATTTGCCCATGTGTTAAACTGAACCCAGATCTGGTATCTGTAGAGAAAGACACTTGCTCTCCTGTGATCTCTGTGCCAGGCTGTGCAGATGATATAGAGGGCTTTCCCATCAGCACCTAGAGTAGCAAGGGTTCTTATTAACCACCAGATAGCATCTTGTCTAGTTTTTAGAGCAAACACAGGGATCCTTATTTGTTAAAATAAAAGCTGTAAACTCTAGATACTTCACAGGAAATACAATCTTAGCTTCTGTGTTCTTTAAGCTTGTTCTTTGTTTTATTTAAAAATTTAAGTGTAAGAAATAATATCCATGAAGGGTTTCCTAAGTCATATGCAGTTAATCTACTCTTTTTATATCATAATATTTATTTACAAGTCACATCCATTCATCAGATAATTTACAAATTGAAAATATGTTATCCTGAAATTTTAAGAAATGTTCATTACTGAACTTCACCATGTAATCATATGGTTCATGGAAATGTAACTTTTTTGATGAAAATATAACTTTTTTTTTTTTTTTTTTTTTAATACTGGTGATAGAACCCGGGGCGGGGAGCGCTTACCACTGAGCAACATCACCAGTTCATTTTTATTTCAGCACAGGCTTGTACTAAATTGTTGCAGGCCTTTCTAGGTTGCCTAGGCTGACCTTCAACTTGTGATCCTCCTACCTTAACCTCCAGAGTCACTGAGATTACAGGAGTATGACACTGTATGTGGTGAAAAATGTAACTATTTATGTAATGCAGTGGTGCACTATCATGAGTACCTAAATTTTAAAAAATTCATTTAATTTTCTTGTAAATGTGACTGTCTATACATATGTGTTTATGTTATGTCCACCCAGAGAATTCAGTTTGGGGCCTGTATTTTCTGTTTCTATTGACTAGGTCCTTATCTCAGTTCCTTTCCTTATGAGCCTTAGCATGTCCATAACTTGGTTTTATTGTTGCAATTTAGTGTTGAGTAGGGACAGTGGGAACAAATTTGTAGGAGAGGTGTCTGGGGTCTTGTAGTGGGGGAACATTTCTGCAACTTTTCCAATGAAGTGGGTGCTAGACCTTTAGAAAGGGGAGTGGACCTTTTAGTAAAGTTCAGAGAATTCAGAGCAATCTGGGGATTAAACATTTTTAGGACTTTTCAATACCATGCTCACATTCTATGCCTTAGGGTCACATTTCTTTTCTCAAATAGAACCCAAACCTACCTATTTTGGGAGCTGCTCAAATTAGATCTACTCATTTTATATTGGGGTGTGTGAGTGTGTGTGTGTGTGTGTGTGTGTGTGTGTGTGTGTTTAGATATTTTTGTGTCTTACAGTTAAATTATACACTTGGTCTTTAACTTTCTCTATCTTCAGGCTGCAGAATATGAAGTAGTGTCCCGGCCACCACATTTACTCAGTTTCCCCAGAACTCAGGCTGATGAGGGGATTGGAAAAAAAAAGACAAACAGAAAAAAAATACATAGAAAAAGTGGGACTCGGTAGAGCAGCTAAAGTCCTGATAGGAGACTGACCACAAGCAGGCTCCATACGTTTATTATATAGGCTTAAACATCAAAATAATTTACTGTAAGAAAGCTTCTTCAAGATAAACAAAATGAAGTTGTGAGCAAAATAGACCAACTAAGGCTTATCAGGTTGCACCCATATCTCTTCTACCTCTGGCATTCAAACTCAAGGCTATTGAACTGGTAAATACTGTGACAAGCACAGAATTTTTCCTCTTAACCGAGCCACCCTCAAATGGACAGTTTTCCATTGGCACCTTCCCCCTGAGAAATTCCCAAGGGAGGTGTCACCACGGTCTTTGGCAGTTCAAAGCAATGATTCATTCACTGCTTGCAAAAAAAGTTGACACTTTATATGCTTATGAAATGGCCCCTTGGCTTTCAAACTTAGTTTTCCCTTACTAACTATTGTCGGTTTTTATTTAATTTTTTTTCTAAAGCCTCCCTCAAGTTTAGCAATACCAACGCAATTCGACTATCCTTATTATATTTGGCACATCCCAATCCTTTATCATAGCACACGGGAATTCATTCTCTCCATTAGTATTCTATTCCAGGTCACCATATGGAAATATTCTAATAACTGCTCTGCTACCTTGTGCCAGGGGCTATCTGGGTTAGCTTCATACACCAGTGAGAGGGATTTGGGGTTTTCTTACCAGATAGATGGCTAACAATGCAGGGTCCATATCCCATGCCATCATCTGCATTCTCAGAAATACCTGACTCCCCCTGTTACATGTTGGGTTCCCAGGAAGCAGCTGGAAGTTAGGAAAGAGATATAGAGAGGAGCATTGCTATGATAAACTCTTGGGAGGCAAGAATATAGTATTCAGGATGAGTTCGGATGTAGATTTAACAGAGACCTTAACCAAACTGACCAGGAGATCTGAAGCAGGTAAAACTCATCATAGTTCTGAATTGAAGAAAGGATTAGGCTTTTAGCCCCTGTACCCATAAGTCGTGACTATTGGTTCTTGAACATGATCTAGGTTGAAGCAGTTGTTTTTAGACAATGCATTTCTCTGAAGGCCGCTGACAGCTGAGGGCTTTCTTGATGAGAGCATGTCCAGCAGCCGAGAGGATGAAGTTTTTCATTCATGTGGGAAAGGTGGTCACTGCATAAATTCTTCCACCAGAGACGCTCTTAAATAATGGGTCCTACTGATACCTAGAAGAAATCTACTCCACTTTATTATGCTACAAGCCTTCTTATTTTTATTGATTATTCAGAGTTTCTTTTCTGTGAAGCATAGCTTGCACTTTTTGCACATTTTAAATTGGATTCTTTTGGTTTTATGTTGAGTTGTAGGAACATATACTAGGTATACCTGTACATACTCTGAATAATAATTCTTTGCTGTTTATATGCATTACAAATAAATTCTGAGTCTTTGCCTTGTCTTTGAGTTTCACTGTGAATTATTTTGAGGCATGGTAGGTTTTCACTTTAATATACCCCCAATTCATAAAATTTCCTCCTCCATTTGTGCTTTCTGTGTCTTATTCAAGAGCTTTTTATCTGCTTTGAAGGCAAAACGATGTTCTACTATTTTATACTCTAAAGCTTTGCTTGTTCACATTTGATTCTTTCCTACTCTTGGAACGAATACAGTTTCATTTTTATTCTGTGAGGTTAACAATTGTCATAGTAGCAGTCATTTGACTAGTCCTTCTCTATTTACCCCCACCCCTCCACCTCCAATAACATGGTTGTACAAAATAAATATTTATGTAATATGAATCTTTCTCTTTTGTCTCTGTTTTTTTTCCATTGGCTCATTTTTCATTCCTGAAGAAATTCCACTCTGATTTATTTGCTATTGTCTGAAAATAAATCTTGAACACCAGAGGAGAAAGTTTGAGTTCATTTGACTCTTAGTATTTTCCTTAGTTTCCAAATCAGCAGTAGTAATATCATTGGAAATTTCATTGAATTTATAGGTTGATTTAGGGATAACTGACATGTTTACATCACTGAGACTTCTTCTTATATATGATTTTTCTTGGCATTCACTTCAGACTTCTGTAGCAAATTTGTAATTATTGAATTTATCTTTGACATAGTATTACTTAGATTTTTTTTTAAAAAACTTTAATCTCTGCTAATATTTTTATGGCGTTTGTAATTGTTACATGCTATGAGATTGAATGTTTGTTTCCCCAATATTATTCTTTTGAAGCCTAACTCCCAATATGATGGCATTTGGAAGGTGAACCTGTGGGTCATGAGGGTGGAATCTCCATTCAAGGGATTAGTGTCCCTATAAGAAGAGACATCAGAGAGATGATCTCTTTCTGTCTCTCTCTCTCACCAAGGTAAAGGTACATAAAGTTGGTGCTTGCATGCCAGAAAGTGGACATCCAACAGAAACCATGTCTGCCAGTACTTAGATATGAGGCTTCCTAGTACAGAGCTGAGACAAATAAATGTCCTTTAAGCCACTCAGTCTATGGTATTTATATTGTAGTAACTTGCCGCAGTCTCTGGCTGGCCACAAATCACGAGCCACCACACAGCTTATAGATTCAAACAGCAATTCTTTATTCCCGATCTCACACCGGCCGTCTACAAACACGTTCCAGGGAAATCCACGTTCTCTGCCCAAATCCACCACTCCACTGGGCTTCTGTCTCCCAAATATACTGTCTGACCCTAAGAACTCAAGAGGAACTCAGGCAGCAGGATATGCCCTATTCTAAAGGGGGAACACCCTAATCTCCTATTATGCTAAACCGGGGACACCCTAAACACTAAACACGGATCCGCCCTGGTCCTTGAGCAAGGTCAGCTCTCAGGAGTCCTTCCACTAGACAGCATGGGAGTACGCTGGCAAGGAAATTGTCATACCTACTTGGCTGATGGCTCCCAGCAGTAACTTGAAATGACTAGGAAATTACCTTCAGAAAACTTACATAAAAATATTATCTGCTAATATTTTTAAACAATTAATGATATATAATTAATTGTGTTCATTTTTTGTTGCTTTGACCAAAAAGCCTGGCATAAACAATTTAGAGGAAGAAAGATATAGTTTGGCTCAGTTTCAGAGGGTTCAGTCCATGGTCATCTGGCGCCATTGCTTTGGGCCTGTGGTGAAGCATGGGGAAAGGAAAGGTGTTCCGCTCATGGCAACTGGGAGACCTTGGTTCGGAGAGTGAGGTGGAGAGTGGAGCCTGGAAAAGAAATACCCTTCATGTCACATCTACTTCCTTCAACTCCCAGCAGTCCATTCAGCATTAATAGATTAATCTACTGGTGAGGTCAGAGCCCTTCTGATTCAATCACCTCCATAAAGTCCCCCTCTGCATTGCAGACCAAGCCTTTAACATGTGAACATTTGGGGAACATTCTGTAGCTAAACCATAGCATTATTAATATAATTTTATTATATAAAAGTAAATATTTTGCATTTATAGTTCTCTTTTATTAAGTAAATTGACATATCCTTAGTACTTACAATTTGGCTACTAAATAACTTGGTTTGCATTGTAGTAAATCATATTAGCTGTGAAGAATACCATCATCTCTATATATTCATTTTCTTTGCTAATCTAAACTCATATCATTAGTTATTTTATTCTCATATAGTTATATTTATAGAAAAATTATTGTATAATGCTATTGTGTGTGTATATATATAGAGAGAGACACAATATAATGAACACTTATATACTAGATAATGTCAGTATACATATATGTGTAAACACACACACACACACGAACTCACACACAATTAGGTAACTGACACATATATATTATAGTGATAGCAGACTTTCTTTTTGTTCCTTGATTATAAAGAGATGCTTCTAACACTTGAAGATTAAGTGTGATGTGATTTAGATTTTGGTAGTTGCCTATAATCAGTTTAGGAAGGTTGCATTTTATTATTTCAATAATAGGATATAATTTTATCATGAATGTTAAGTTTTATAGTATGATTTTTTTGTATCTTTTGAAATCATAATACGTGCTTTTCTTTAATATTATGGTCAATTTTATATATATATATATATATATATATATATGTTTTTTAATTGGTTGTTCAAAACATTACAAAGCTCATGACATATCATCTTTCATACATTTGATTCAAGTGGGTTATGAACTCCCATTTTTACCCCAAATACAAATTGCAGAATCACATCGGTTACACATCCACATTTTACATAATGCCATGTTAGTGACTCCTGCTACCTTTCCTATCCCCTATTACCCTCACTCCCCGCCCCTCCCATCTTCCCTCTCTACCTCATCTGCTGTTGTTCAATTCTCTCCCTTGTTTTTTCCCCCCTTTCCCCTCACAACCTCTTCTATGTAATTTTGTGTAACATTGAGGGTCTCCTTCCATTTCCATATAATTTTCCTTCTCTCTCCCTTTTCCTGCCCCCACTCATCTCTGTTTAATGTTAATCTTTTCCTCATGCTCTTCCTCCCTGCTCTGTTCTTAGTTGCTCTCATTATATTAAAGAAGACATTTGGCATTTGTTTTTTAGGGATTGGCTAGCTTCACTTAGCATAATCTGCTCTAATGACATCCATTTCCCTGCAAATTCCATGATTTTGTCATTTTTTTAGTGCTGTGTAATACTCCATTGTGTATAAATGCCACATTTTTTTTTTTTATCCATTCATCTATTGAAGGGCATCTAGATTGGTTCCACAGTCTGGCTATTGTGAATTGTGCTGCTATGATCATTGATGTGGCAGTATCCCTATATTATGCTCTTTTAAGGTCCTCAGGGAATAGTCCGAGAAGGGCGATAGCTGGGTCAAATGGTGGTTCCATTCCCAGCTTTCCCAGGAATCTCCATACTGCTTTCCATATTGGCCGCACCAATTTACAGTCCCACCAGCAATGTACAAGAGTACCCTTTTCCCCACATCCTCACCAGCACTTATTGTTGTTTGACCTCATAATGGCTGCCAATCTTTCTGGAGTGAGATGGTATCTTAGGGTTGTTTTGATTTACATTTCCCTGACTGCTAGAGATGGTGGGCATTTTTTCATGTACTTGTTGATTGATTGTATGTCCTCCTCTGAGAAGTGTCTGTTCAGGTCCTTGGCCCATTTGTTGATTGGGTTATTTGTTATCTTATTGTTTAATTTTTTGAGTTCTTTGTATATTCTGGATATCAGGGCTCTATCTGAAGTGTGAGGGGTAAAAATTTGTTCCCAGGATATAGGCTCCCTATTTACCCCTCTTATTGTTTCTCTTGCTGAGAAAAAACTTTTTTAGTTTAAGTAAGTCCCATTTGTTGATTCTTGTTATTAACTCTTGTGCTATGGGCATCCTATTAAGGAATTTGGAGCCTGACCCCACAGTATGTAGATCATAGCCAACTTTTTCTTCTATCAGGCGCAGATTCTCTGATTTGATATCAAGCTCTTTGATCCATTTTGAGTTAACTTTTGTGCATGGTGAGAGAAAGGGGTTCAGCTTCATTTTGTTGCATATGGATTTCCAGTTTTCCCAACACCATTTGTTGAAGATGCTATCCTTCCTCCATTGCATGCTTTTAGCCCCTTTATCAAATATAAGAAAGTTGTAATTTTATGTATTGGTCTCCATGTCCTCTATTCTGTACCATTGGTCCACCTGCCTGTTTTGGTACCAGTACCATGCTGTTTTTGTTACTATTGCTTTGTAGTACAGTTTGAAATCTGGTATCGCTATACCTCCAGATTCACACTTCCTGCTTAGAATTGCTTTTGCTATTCCGGGTCTTTTATTTTTCCATATGGATTTCATGATTGCTTTATCTATTTCTACAAAAAATGCCATTGGGATTTTGATTGGCATCGCATTAAACCTGTAGAGAACTTTGGGTAATATCGCCATTTTGATGATGTTAGTTCTTTCTATCCATTTTAAAATCTTTTATTACAATAAGGCATTGAAATACTTGATTCAATTACATGAAGAAAGATTTTAAAAATTTATCTTGGAATATGTCACTTTAAATTGTATACTTCACATCAAAATGCATTAACAGAAAAAGGAACCGAGTTTATGTATACCTGAAAACTAGATTTAAGATACAGTGTACTAATCTAATATGCATGTACCTGTGGTTAAAAATGATTCACTACATAAGCATATTCTCTGTACAGAATTCAGGGAAAATGATGAATCCCAAATTTAATTTTAGGAACTTTTACAATACAGTTCTTTTGGAAATTAATTATGTACTATGTTCTCTCCTGCAATTTGAATTTTTTAGGGGAATATACAGAGCTTTGCAAATTTTAAAGATAAAACTTTCTTGACATTATATTTAATTAATTTTGCATAGATTTGGTTTTTTTTCTTTTAAATCTGACTGAACTATTTTAAATAAGTACTGTTGACTTCCAATAACTTGTCTTTTAAAATAATAACAATAATGATAATAGTCTATATACTAAATATCTATTTATGGTAGTTTAGGCTTTCACTAACATTATTAAAAATGTCTGTATCAAGTTTCTCACTTTTTTTGAGACATCACCAAAGGGAACTTTAGAATTCATATTTCTATTAAAAATATTCTGAAGGCAACTTAGGTTTTTGTATTGATTTGTTTTTAACTTTGGTTTATTTCTCATGTATGTATGTGATTTTAATATGGAATGATTGAGTTCTGAGATACCTCTTACTTCATGTTTTGTTTTTTGGCACTGAGGAGTGAACCTAGGTGTACTGTACCACTCAGCTACATCCTCAGCCCAATTTTTTTTTTTTTTTTGCACAAAAATAAAACAGTTTATTGTACTCTATGAGGCCTTTGGTTAAACTCCACTTCACTTAAAAAACAAGCTACCAAAACCAAAACATCAGTTTTACAATGGCATTTTACATGCAGTCTCTGCAAATACTTTAACCTGTAAATAATGACTGTTCCATTTATTTATTTATTTATTTATTTATTCATTTATTTATTTATTTGTCATTTCTTTTGAGATAGTGACTTGCTAAATTGCTTAGGCTAATGTCAAACTTGAGATTCTCCTGTCTCAAACTCCCAATTCTCTAAGATTATAGGTGTGCTCAGCACATGACATTTTTAGGTTTTACTTTGGATTGCAAATCTCAAGACTTTAAAAGCAAAGACCAATTTGTCTTTTTTCCAAAGAATTGTAGTCTCTAGGCTTTTCCAGGGAGATATTTTATTGCCTTACAGTATTATAAGTTTCTAAATTTCTAATATTGTTTTCCATAAATACAAAGGACATGCATTTCCAGGTCATAATACATTTTTTATATATATTGCAATTCCATTACACATTAGTAAGTAAGGAAGCAGATTCTTTCATGTAATTGTAATGGGGTTGCAACATTTGGTTATACAAGAATAAGCCCAAATCCCTTTGCACTATGGGAAATGTCCTCTTTCTCTAATTTATTTTTTCTTAAAACAAGGTATATTTGGATCTATTACTTCCTGAAAAATCAATTTGTCTCTACTGTGGTGATAGTCTTGGAACTTCTCTCACGTAGGATCCTTTATGATATTCCAGGATACTGTTGTTATTAGACCGCCAGAATGTTTTAAACTCTTATCTTTATGGAAGTTGTATGGATTAAGCACAAATACCAAAAATTCACCCACTGAGATACTTACTGCCTTTTAGGCATCTAGTGTTTCAATGGACATTCTATGCAAAGATGACAAACAATTTGTTGGCTTGGATTTATGGTACCATGGCTTGCAGGGATGTGATAACTCTTCACTGATAAAAACATGAGTGATTCAAAAGTCATGCTGCTAAGTACTTGTAGCTGGTTGAGATTCCTTGGGGAAAAATAAAGAATGTCCTCTCAGTGGTAGTACATGTGGAGTCTTTCTGCATAATCTGAGTTTGTTGTTAAATTCAATTAAGTTCAATACATTAGGTTTCATTTTATTGTAGTCCTCATTACAAAGGATAAACACGTAAAGTAAAAGATATGTATGTGTATTCTCTGCACTATCCTTTGAACTCTTCTGTAGCCTTCAAAATATCAAATAAAAATTTAACTTGTACAAAGCTTATTATAGATTAATATAAGTAGTATAGTAATGAAGAATAGAATTTACATAACTTGGAATTTAAAAGTATGGGCTTAAGTCAAGCCATAACAACACTGTATAAGTGTGATTTTAAGGAAAATATGAAGATCTCTAAGCTTTGCTTTGCTTATCTTAAAACAAAGTAATACTACTAAATACTTTATATGATTTTTAAAACAACTGAGATAGTACTAAGACAAGTGTGAGTATTAAATAAAATAATGCATTTAAATCACTAAGCAGAATAACTGCCATTTGGTAAAGGAGAAACAATTGTTTTTATAATGAGTCACATACATTCTGTAATGTACCATTTCTATACAGTTTGTATCATTTAATTTATTTTATCAATCAAGTGGGTCTATTTTATATTGTATGGTAGAAAGAGGTGCAAATTTAAACCATTGCAGGTAATTCTAAGAAGTATGATGGGAACAAATGAATTATATATTAATTTTAAAATACTGCAAAAATATCTACATTACAAAACACTCTTATTGCCTAACAATCTCAATTCACATTTATTTCCAATGTTCAGCTCATTAAAACTATGTATGAAAATTATTGAATTATCTTAGTAATTTACTATTACAAGTTGTTCTGTTGTCTTTGACAAGGTTCTTCTATTGGTAGATGTCAACTTTTCATAAACGGGATTTTTAATCCCGGCTGTATCATTTACAAAGCCTACATGTACTGCATATATTTGAAGAAAGTGGCAGAGTTGCTGATCTCATAAAATTGCCCAGTAAACAATTGGTAGTCACAATTACTGAGTAGCAGAGTATTTAAATCGTTGTAGAGTAGAATTCATCAATTTGTACCTAGATTTATAATATCAAATGGATTTTGTACTTAACAAATACATATTTAATAGGTTAAATATGTGATTTTTGAAGTAAACTCATTTCACGATTGCTTTTTTCTTGCTGTATAACTCAACATCTAGTTCTTTAAAATTTTACATCTTAAAACTCTCCCTGTGTTTCAGAGGGTCTCAATGACTTCCAGTTACACTCAAGCTGTCCCCTGTTTAGGACTAAATAATTCATGCATTCATAAAGAATGTATCCAGTCTTTCCTCAACTTAACCTGTTCCAAGGTGAGTGCTCTATGTGTTTTCAGTTATTCCTTAAGTGTTGAGTAGCACCCCATATAGCTTACTCATTTTCTGGAAGGACTTCATTTTGTCTTTTAAGAATTATGTGACTCTCCATTACCAGACTCAATGCTGTGACAATAAAATAATATTTTCTGATTTCTGAACAACAGTAGCAACATCCTGCTCTTGAGAATCATAATTTAAATGCTAGTGACCAAGTCCTCAGCTTTTCCAGTCTGACCATGGCTTCAATAATTCCTCAAATTCTTGAAATACCTTACTTGTCTGTTTTCTTTCATTGAACTATGAATTATCAATTTCTTCAATGTTTCCAAACAGTGTACTCAGCATTTAATGGCCCTATGTATTTTTAAAGCTTGAGAGAAAATAAGTTTAAGAACAACATTTTGCCATTTGCATATTAATTTAAGAAATATTTAATAAAGCCCTGTAATGTTCTGGGTGTGTATGATGGTGAATAAAATAGGCATAATTCATGTCTTCATATCTTCCATTTCATGGGAAAATGCACCATAAAGAAACAGAAATAAATGAGTTTGGAGTACATATTCCTTTGTGATCATCACTAGCCTATTTCTTGTAACTTGGAAATTCCAGTGGGCATTGTTTGACTTTAATAAGAACCCAAAGTAGGATTTTTTGTGTGATTGTTCAGTCCTGAATTCAGTCACAGGTATGTTGCTTCTTCTAGATGTGACAAGACACTATCACATAGGCACTTCTGAACTTTGCAAATAACACTTCCTTTTTGACTGTCCTACATCTACAACTTGATGTTTCACAAACATAAGGATGAGCTTTTATGTTGTCATTATCTTTTACTGCCTTCCCTTGTTACACAAATAACAATACTATTTGGTGTTGTGTTCTCATTTCCTGATCAAGTTTCCACAGATTTCCTCTTCTGTTTCTTGGAAACCTAGGAAGCTTGTATCCATTCTTCCTTCCAACCTCTTGTTCTACTGGAGCAATACCAATTGTCTTACGAGCTGCTTTGTTACCAGGGCTTCTTTTCAACTTAACTTCAACCAAGCGCATAGCATAGTTCCAATCAACCATAAATTAATATCAGTGCTCTGGTTTGGGGTCAGAGAGAATGCAGATTGATAGACACTTAAAATTCATGTTTCATATGCAGACAAATATTTAGAGAACCAATCTATTCTAGGATAGTTGAGCCATTATAAATTAAATCTGCTTTTGCGGCATGGCTTCAAAACCATCTTTTTTATGTAGAAGATTTTTCATTAAGATCTAAAACAAAAATTATAAGTAGATTTTTAAAATCTAACTATTTTTTTAAAGTGAATACTGTAACTTTGTCTAAAAATAACAATTCTTAGAGTTTTATAAAGTTAGGTAATAGATAATGAATGGTACCATTTAAAACCATCTCATACTCAGTTAACCCCACATTAAATACAGATAGAGCAGTTGCATATGTGGATAAAACTTCACTAGAGCAATGAATGGAAAGCCACAGAAACCAGAGATTTTATTACTTTCGGAAACATGCCTAGTTAAGATTATCTAATTCTGTATATTAAGCTTTGCTTCAGAGAAATTTTTTTTGAAACTACCATATGAACAGTTTATTCTCCACCCACTTCAGGAAACATTTCTCCACTGTTTCTACTTATGCTGGGTCCAAGATTTGTGTATAAATCTTACTGCATAGGGAACTGAATATCAGTGTCTGAGGGTTGAATTGGGACCATAATGGGTATTGAAATAAACAGAATAATGAATTGAAACCTGTGTACTTAAATGTGTATTTCCCATTTCTGACTGAAAATGCTGCTCAAATGAAAGCCAATTTTCTTTTTATGAACTGAACTCATAATTAGGAACTTGAATTATAATAGTCATAGAAATGGTAGTTATAATATAGACATATTACATTTGATTAGATTTTGCACAGGGGAAATTTTCCTTTGTACTAACTGGGCATTTAATTCCAATGCCACAGAAGTAACCTTGAAATTGCAGGCTGATGGTTGTGCCCTTCTCCAGCACTCTGGCTTGATCATGGGAGCCCATGGCGCATCAAAGCCAGCCATAATGCAGGTTGTTTGACTCTACAATTGTCACTTCATTTTTCTGGGTTTCATTTTAAATCCTTTTCTTATGGTGTGTTAGCATTGTCCACAGCATAAATCTAGGAGCAGGATTTGCATTTAAAATGCCACAAAATACACTGTTCCTCAGGGTATACTAAGGAGGGTACCATATACCAATTCACATAAATCAAGATAAGAATACTGAAAGCAAAGCAATTTGATTAGGTACTAAATTCAAAACATTACAAGATTGTGGTCTAACAGCCACCAGGAACTTCAGTCATCTTACATCTATAGCATTGTCTGGTGTGGAAAATTAAAATGACAGTTTTAAGAGATAAAGGCAATCTTGTTCCTATTGAGCTTTAGGGTTCTTGCCAGTTTATCTTGGTTATGAAGTGTAATGTGATATTATATACACATCTACCATAAACATTCAGACTTTTATAGACATGTCAAAAGGGTACCACTCGATGTGAAATAAAATGAATTACAACCCTGTAAAACGTCCCGTCATTTACTCTAACATGGGTACACTCTTCCTCCACCCTTTCTACCATCCTAAATCCCCAGGAGAAAGTGAAGGAAAACAACTGTAAATTTTACTGTAAGATTTATCAGAATAATAACATATAGTTTTCTCATGCCAGGGATAAAAATTTATTTTTGCTTTTATTACAAAATAATATCAAAATTTACATATTACAATGAATAAATTCTTTGAAGATTTTCAAACTTATATTTATGTCATGTATCTGTGTAATTTTCTTTTCAGCTTTATAAAGGTTGAATGTATATTTTTAAAATTTATATATTTTTAAAAAATATATATTTTTAAAAAGTTTCAAATGGTGTCTTAAGTCCATAATTTCCTTGCATTTCTAAAAAAGATACAAAATAAAACACACATGTAGAATATATAGTAGGAAACTTTCTTTATTTCAATGTGTCCTCTTAAAAGAGAACATAATTTTTTTTTAATCTCATATTCTGTCAATGACACTGCTATGGGCCTTTTTTTTTTTTAACGTGTAGAAGATGTTTGGCAAGTAATAGCATCCTTTCCTATCAAGTTTTACAGCTTTTATATAGCCAGTACAAGTCATTTAAACTCATATTCATTCTATACGTACTTGCTTTGAGTGATATTTCTTTTTGTATGCCCTTTTATAATTAGGAGGAAGGCCCCGAAGGGCCCAATTAGCCAACATGTGAATGTAATTATAACTCTTGACTTTTTTCTCTTTTCTCCTTGTATGTATGTCTGTGTAGTATATAGCATAATTTAGTTGGGAGAAAATCCCAGACAGAAATAAATTACATATTGAGCTTTAAGCCAATTTATGGAAAACATTCATCATGGTTACCTAAGGGACAGTTTTCTCTTCATCTTATTAAAGGTAGTACATGTACTGGAGCCCCCTTATGTAATAGGCTCCCCCTTCCAGGTGGAAATTGAACTAAGCAACCAAACTTTCCATCACTGATGTGACTGTGATCCAATCTTTCATGTAAGGCTGGGCTTGCTACCAGAGAGTTTCTTAAGAATGTTGAAGTTTGAGTGGTAAAGTCATGAAAGATGTGTGATAAACTAGCATCTTTAAAAATAAAATAAAATATTATAACTGTAGAAAGTTAAAACTTTGGAGTAAGAGGTAAGAATGTACAGTTGCATGGTATTAATTCCTTGGGACATGTTTCCCAATTGTGATCATCTTATGCTGAGTTCTACAGGGCTACTATAAGTACTGCCAGACCCCACTCAGAGAACATCCTCTTTATCATCTGGAAGAGTTTCTTTCTTCTCTGGGACACTTAAAGTTGTTCCAAGATATCGTGAATATCCATAGACCATATTTCTCTTTGTGAAGCAAGGCAATTGCTTAGTTCTAGTTCATACTAAACATGGAAATGGATGACCAAATTCACATTTTGAGTAATTGCCTTAGTTTTGACAACTTAGATGGATAATTTATTATATCAATATTAGCATTTTATAGCAGGCCCCCTGGGAATAGCTGCACAGTTTGTTCAAGATATTAATCTAGGAAATTGCATTCACAGAGCCCCTAATATTAATGATGTCCTGTCTGAAATACAGCAGTTTGGGCTGCTACTCCCTGTGCTTTCTAATTCTCTTGTTGTTGTTCCCAGTTTGAACCGATTAGTTAGTCACTCCATAAACTTGTCCACTTTTTTTTACCCTTATCTTGTCTGCCTTAGATGGTTTATAATGATAATAGCTAATAATAACTAATATTACTTGGCTATACTTTCATTTTTAATTCTCATCTTAAGTCTCTGACTCAGATTTTATTCCTACCCTTCTTTTATACATGAGAAAACAAGGGCTTTCAAGGGTATGGATATTAAATTGTGGAACAAGGATGATTTTAATCAGCTCTTTTTGGTTTCAGAGCAGAAGACCTTCATCATTACTTCACTGGCAAACTGCTGCTAGGTACCAAACAAATGTCATGCATAAATTGGGTCTTTTTCTCTGCTATACCATCTCCCTGGGCCTTATCCACCTGCTTAGTTTCCTTGTTGCCTTCTTTGAACTTTTCACTACCATCTGTTACTACTTAAATTTTCCATCTATTTGCCCTATTCTCCCAACCATGATTTGGCATATTTTAATAGTTGAAGCTTTTATGGAGAGAAAATGCTTAGGCAATCCAGGCTCATCCTGCCAAGTGAAAGATCTTAATCTGAATTACATCAGCATTTATTTTTCCCTAGGATAATACCTGTAGATAACAGGTTGGTATTAATGATTAAATCTAAAACCAATTCATGCATATATGGAGAGGATGAGGGTTTTTTATTATAACTCAAGAGAGGTCCACTGAATTGTTCCTTGTTTCCTTGACACTTGGCCTGATCAGAAAGTTTCTAGAAACTTGCAGAGATTCAAGTTGAGGCTCTTGCTGACAATGAGGTGAATTAGATTATATGGGTAGGGTCCTTTGAGCACTATAATTAGATGTCTGTAGGAGGAAGAGTGTCAAGACAGAAGTGGATGGTGATAAAAAACATTAATGCTTTTATGTCAGACAATTAAAAGTAAGTTCAAAATAGTTAACATTTTGAAAACTTGAAAGAAGAAAAATTGACCGATTTGTATGAAAATGTCTTTAGATATAACTTCACTTGATATTCAATTAAACTTAATCAGCATTTACTAGGCAATGGAGAAATACCAAAAAACATGGTAGGCTATGCTACAGATTAACTGAAAAAATTATAGCTTAAAAAGATAATGTATTATATATTTCATGTATTATTTATAAATTCAACTTCCTAATAAGTATGAATATGGTGAAAGATCATAGGAAAAAAAATTAATGTGATCAAATAGCACCCACAGCACTATTTTAGCCCCCCTGAATTATATTTTATGTTATATAGAAAACATGAATGTAATTTGATGGGCTGCTAGATACTATTTTTATTATGCTTTATATAATATCACCTTATTATAGTATTAATTTAATGGATTTTTTTATTTCTCTTTCATGATTTGGAAATACTTATATATTATCTCAATTCTAAAACAAGATATGTAAGTAACCAGAGGCATACATTTTAGCAGGTGTGCTATCTGAAGGGTCCTCTTAGCATACAGAGTTTCCTCTTGCTGTATTTCGTATGACCATTTATTTTTCTATATATGGGAAGAGAGGGAGAGAAAGATCTCTTGTGTCTTTTTTTTTCCTAAAAGAATATGCATCATATAAGATTAGGGGCCCATACTCATGACCTGAATTCCTCATCTTCAAATGCAGTCACATTGGGGATAGGAGGATCATCATACAAATTTTGTGAGGAACACAATTTAGTCCATACATAATATTCAGATTTGAAAGAAAGAATTGAAGATAACAACTACACTCAAGTAGCATGACCATTTGTTACATTATTATTCCTTTAAAATATTATATTTTTATCAGTTACTAAGTTAATGTGACTTCTTATGGTTGACTACTCAAATCCTAGAAACCCAGAAAGAAATAATCTCTACAACAATGATAACTAGGTGAGTTCAGCATACAAATGACTCTAGGAACCAATAAAGACATACATGCACACACAAAAAAAAAAAAGAAAGAAAAAAAGAAAGAAAAGAAAAAAATCATAGAGAAAAGCATATGCTAATGAATTAGCAATAGTCACTTTAGATAGAAGACAAATGATGGTGTTGTCAGGGCAACTAATCTTACAGAATTGGTTATAGCTTCTTTTTCCTATCTCACAGCTTGTATGTAACAATAAATAGCAATTTTACTTAGTATTTTACTAAGAGTCTGAACTTGCAAGTATAGGCATTTGTGCTAGAATTGAAAAGCTGTGCTGTCAGCAAATAATGACATTCCACAGGTAGGAAATTTCTACAAAATAAAGATATCATGCACCCAACCCAGTAGCACTTGATATTTTTTCTCTTAAATCATTACAATATGAACATCATCCTATAAAATGAGCTAGTATACCAGAAATACTTACATAAGTTTTCTAACAAAATTAAGCGAGCATACAACATGAATCACTAAAACAAACATATCTCCGGAAAATTTAAAATTGATACTGAGTAAGAATTAATAAAATAAAGGAAAATACAAATGCACAAAGAGCCCAGTAAAACCAAAAATTAAATCCAACACTTGTTGACACATATCAAATAACTGAAACAAAGTGAAATTGAAATAGCAGATAATATCAAAATGAAGTGTTGTGATAAGAATTTGAAGTATTTTGGAAACTGTTTCCAAGATGTATATAGCTAGTGATATAATAAAACTTTAATTTTAAAAATGTTTAAATATTTAAGGACCATCATCAGAAGAAATTATGTGATTATGACAAAAACACATGTTTACACATTTACATGTGCATAATCTCAAAGCCATGAAATTTAAAAAAGAATATATAATAAGAAAACTAAAAAGAATAAATATTAATCAATTATATTGTTAATGCCCCAAAATATTAAGGTTTAAAACATTTGAAATGAAAGAGAATACTAACTATGATGTGGCAGGCAAGGTGATATAATCAATAGCACAACCACCCAAGGTCAAATCCAATCATGTTTTTTAAGAGAGATACTTGAAATACACAAAATATTGTAATCAAAGAGAGAGAGAAGAACAGAAATACAATACAAGCAAACAGAAGCACAGAATGACCAATATTAGGTAAAATGGAAAGCAAGGTGAAATTCTTCATGCATTTTAATTTTCAAGGTACTATATATATTTGCTTTTTTCATTGATTCTTTCTAGTTATACATGACAGTAGAATTCACTTTGATACATTTATACAAGCTTGGAATATATGTTATTCTAATTAGGATCCTGAACTTGTGGATGCACACAATAGTGAGATTCACTGTGGTGTAATCAATCATATATGAACATAGGAAAATTATGTCAGATTCATTCACTGTCTTTCCTATTCCTATTCCCACTTGCTTCCCTTGATTCCCATTTTCCTAATCCACTGAACTTCTATTCTTCCCCTCCCCACTCCCCTTCTTGTGGGTTAGCATCTCCATATCAGCATGAACATTTGACCTTTAGTTATGTGGGATTGGCTTATTTCACTTAGCATGATACTCTGCCTTTCCACATTCTTTAACTTTTGCCCACTCCTTTACTTTCTTTTCCTTTGTTTATTTTGATGTTTTCATCTGGAATTATTTTCCTTGTGACTAAAGAATAACCCATACTTTTTCTTTACTGCAGGTAAGTTTGTAGCACCTATTCTCAGTGTTTATCTCAAAGTCTTTTCATTGATCTTGAAAGATATTGTTAAGTATAGAAATTTTTATTGGCAGTTTTTTTTCTATATTTTCAGAAAGTATTCCATTATTTTCTGGTTTCCTTTTTTGTTGTTGTTGTTGAAAAGTCACTTTTAATCATATTATTGCTTTTTTGAAGGTAATGTGTGGTGTTCCCCTCCTTAGGTAGCTTTTAATTTTCTCTTAGTTTTTAGCAATTTTGTTATTATATGTCTGGTCTCAATCTCTTTGTATCTATACTCTTGAGGTATTTAGAACACCAAAAATATGTATATGAGTGTCATTCACTGGTTTTTCAAACAGATGGACATTATTTCTTCCAACATTATACTGAATGGGAGTAATCCCATTCAGAAATGAATCCCAAGTGTCAATATGCTGGACTTTTTGTGAAAATCTTTCTTGTCACAGACTCTTAGTATTTTTAAATTCTTTTCTTTTAGCATCATTTTTTTTCTCTTCTTAATGTCCATTGTGTATTTTTATTGACCTGTTTTCCAGTAAACTGATCTCATGTTCTGCTGTGACTGATCTGTTGTGAAACTTTTTTCTCTGGTTCTTAATTGGCTTTTTTAGCTCTAGAAAACTCATTTTTTCTAGATGTTATTCTTCCATGACATTTCATGTTTTCCCCTATTCTCTCTCTCTCTCTCTCTCTCTCTCTCACGCACGCGCGCGCACACACACACACACACACACACAGCATATTTACCATATTTTTCCTAGTTTGGTCTATTGTCTCTTCTGATAATTTTTAAATTAAAATATGGACATTATATATGTAAAATCACAGAAGATCCAGGCTATGTCATTATTCTGTAGAGAATTCCTACCCTTTCTACTATTTGGAAGATTAGGAATAATCACCTGACTCTAATCAGAAGCTAAACTGAGGTGAGCAGGGCTGGAGTTTGGGTTTTGATAAAGTCCCATTAACTCAGTTTGACCTGGACTTGCAGGATCATAGTAATTCAGGGAATTCAACCAAGAAACGTGTGTTCACTGGAGCTCCTCAGGTGATCCTAAACTATGATTTTTAATCTTGTTAGCGGGAAAATAATTGTTTCCAATTAGCTTGTGGCTTGTTGTCTCTTCACTTTTACATTTAAAAAATGTCTTTGGAGAAATCTTCCTGTGTGTCAACCTCAGTTTTTCCCATCATACATATTAACGTTTTTGTCCCTTGAGTTTTCCGTTGTGTACTTCTAGCACTCCAAGTTCACTAGATACTGATGGTTTTTCTGTCTCTCAATGTGGCTTTTCTCACAATGAAAGCCCATTTTCCTAGCTCTTTTGCCCTGTACTAAAAATCTGGCACTTTTTTTGGTAGTAATGTTTTCTGTGTTCTTATTGAGTTGTCTTTAATTTTTTTCCTTGGAATGTTTATCTGTGACAAGCTCCCTTATCCTTTCTGGAGTAGATCTCCTTGTACCTGATTTCTCAAAAAATATGTATGTAGAGAAATATTTGATGGATGATTACTGTATTACATATTATTTTATTTATTCCTCATAATAAAATTTCAGAATATGTATAATGTTTGCCACTTTAAATAGGTGGACTGAAATTACTCCAGTCAATTACATGGACACTTGGTCTCTAGGAAACAGATATCAAGATCACCTTGTCTTACAAAGGAAAGCTTGTGGTTTTATTATAAGATTGTATTTTCTGATGCAGATGCAAGTAAGAGAGAGGAAGCATACCTTCATAGGCCTTAAATCAGAAAAGTCAGTGTGACTCTGGAGTTTGTATTTGTCCCACGGGGGCATTGTGTGGTATTACCCTCATACTCTCTGTAAAGGAAAATGTACTAGAGTAGCAATGGCCAAAAACCCATGAAAAAAAATTAGTGTAAAATAAATTGATACAGTAGTATAGATTACATGTATTAACATGTTTAAAAGTTCCTAGTAGCCCTATGGCATAGATGCTCTTTTTCTTCCATTTTACTGAAACTAAGAATAATTTTTTTAAAAAAGTAACTTAGGGCTTTATATGATAGTAGGTTGTGAAGAGTTTAACTTCAAAGTCCCGAAGTTATGCATTATCAATACAAATAGGACGTGTGTGTGTGTGTGTGTGTGTGTGTGTGTGTGTGTGTGTAAAGATATATACTCAAAATTGAGAAGTTATTCTCTTTTTCTTTCATCTGAAACTAATATATCCCAACTTAGGACAAAGGAGACAAATTTTTGTGGTACTATTGCAGTGATTATACCTATACCTAGAAATTTCTATTTGGAAATTATTCTTTTATGTTTTAGAATTTTTTTAAAACTTCTATTTCTAAAATAATTATTTCAAAAATATAATGCATTTAGTGAATTTGAGGGTAAAAATATTATTGGACACCATATAAAGATTTTATATTAATTTGTAAATGAGCAACAAACTAATCTATTCTGTACTGCAGAATGTAACTCTAAAGTGATTGGAAAATGGCATACTTATCAATGATGTATTTCCATTTCTTATGATTTTTATTAGTACAACTGGTTTACAACAGCTCCATTACCTTATGAACAAAAATAATAATTTTGGTCTAAAGATCTCTTTTATGGTACAACAAATTAAAACTATAGAAAAAGGCCTACTATATTAAAGATGGTTATGGCTTCTCCTTTTCATTTTCATTAAGAATGGAGCTCTGAAGCAGATGGGCTTCAAAGATATTTTAAAGATTTAAGTGCTAATGCATGGGAGAATTCCAATGCAAACAGTTCCTTTAAAGTACTTCAGTGCATGCTGGGCTGTGGGAGGGACCTGGAGAGGCCTCTTAATCTTGCTTAGATCTTTCCATTAATAGAGAGTTATAAAATTACCTTCAGCATGCATGAGAAAAGTGGTCTTACTGGGAGAACCTTGACTTCTTCCTGAATTATCTCCTTCTCAGCTAAAGTTTAATAAACCATTCTAAATAAAAAAACAACTCTAGCTGTTATGGGTGAATTTAGTTTGGGATTATTTTATTAAATATTGAATATTTTATTCTTTGAAAGCATATGGCATACAAATGTTGAGAATTTATAAAAAAGCCAAATTCTCATTGGAATAGCATTCGTTTATTTATTTATTTATTTATTAGTGCATAAATGATTGGTTATAGTTAAGGATTAACATGAAAAAAAAAGTTCGAATTTCAGAATGCATTTATATCACCTCAAAGTTAAGTCTACATAAATTCCTACAGCAAAGTCAATGCAACTTCATCATAGTCATGTTGAAAATCATGGTTGTTCCAATTATGAGACAAGTACAATTGAAAATCTATACTACATATGACTCATGCTTATGAGCATTCTACATGCCAAAGTGTAAAAGGAAGCACAATTTAGAAAAACAATTATATAATTCAATATAACCAAAAATCTGCTAAAGTAAAAAAGAAAAAAAAAAGTCTTATCCACCATAAAAGTCTACAGTTGTTCCATAATCAAATTCCAGGTTACTTTTACTAGTAGGATTATCTCACCTTTTTAGTTATTGTAAAATATTACCAAATACTTTCATATATTAGTTTGCTCCTAAGAAATCTATTTTTAATATGCAAAAGTAGATTTTTAGATGATATTGCTTCTATTTTTCTTTGTTTTTACTCTAAACAGCATTATTATACTGTTTAAAAACAGAAAAGCAAAATAATGATACAAATAGAAATAAAATATGTTTTTTTCTTTTTATAAGGGAATAAATGTTCTGGTTTTCTCTTTTATTTTCATTTCTTCCAATTTTGTAGCAGAGAAAAGGTATTTTCTTAGTTGTTCTTCAAGTATCAGTAACTAATATGGCAAACAGAAAAAAGTAGAATTGTTACTTAATTATAAACAAGTCTTTCATTCTATCAGTGCATTTTGTGGATAACTAACAAATGAAGTGAATCCTATCCTGGATTCTGCCACTAACGAGATGACCTTGAGTAATTAACAAAATTTCAATAAATTACATGGTCATGTCTGTAATGTGGGAATGATTATATGTGGACTGTAAAATATTTGTTGAAGTTAAATTATTAATATTCAAAGTGATTTTTTAAATGATAAATCCCTATGTACCTACTCCTACCTTGCTGCCCTGAGGCACTGCTCACAATGGCCCTTAGGGGAAACTATTCTGTTTCTCCCTCTAGTTTGCAGCTAGACAACTTTACTCCCTTTCACTTTATTTTATAGAGCAGAGAGTCCAACTGTGAAAGCCTACACTAAATTAGATGACTAGAAAAATAAAGATCAGAAATTACGTTCATTCCTTTGTTGCCACCCCGCAAGTTCTCTCCACTATCACCCCCTATTTATAACAAGAATTTTACTTGATGAAACATCCCATAAATCAAATTGAAAATTTACAAGAACCCTTTTTATTTCATAGATTTAAACATAGATTAAGTGCTTGGATAAATATTGTACCTTTTTAATAAAATACTAACTTAACTAAAATACCATTAAATAGTAGAGAACCAATAAATAAACCAGCATTCCAATCCAGACATATTATTTAGGGGAGGAAGCAATCAGATCTATAAAGGAGTCTGACGTTATAGGAGGGCAAACTCTTTCAAACCAGATGTTATAATTTTTGTTTGGCCTTTGTATAGCACAATAAGTTCTAAGGTACTTTGTAATCATTAATTAGAAAAACCTCATTTAACCCAAGTAATTTTGTTCCTCCCAATTCTGAATGATGCATGCAATTTAAAATGCTCTCGCATTGACCTTTGTTAGACTCAACTAAATGATGTCCATCTGAGTTTCATGTTTCTTTTGATATCAACAATGCTCCTAAAGTAAAAGAACAACACATTTTGCTCCTATTTTTTTTTGTTGTTGTTGATGATGTGCCAATCTTTTGTTTGCTGTAAATTGGAATCTCAGAACTCTTTCAATATTTTGTCCATCTTCTAGATATTCCTACAACTTTATGAGAAAGCTTGGTATGAACCACTTTTAGACAATTACTTTTAAGATAGTTTTTCCTGTGTTGGTTCCTTTGTTAGATGGTTAGGGCTGAGAAATGACTAAATAGAAAAGCAACTATAGCCTCAAATGCATCAATAAATTTTTACTGAGGATTTCTTCCAAGAACACACCGAGTAGGATTGCACTGGCTCCTGCTGTGCATGGAGAGATGACCTGAAAGCACAAATGATCATGTGTGAGTGTGGATTAAAGAGCAGCATAAAGGAAACTAGTTTTGGAATCTGTGAACCTGGCATGAAATTTTCACTGCACTAACTATAATCTCTCTAAACATCAACTTCCACAAAACAAATAGTAGCCAGTGTTATTAATGAATAATTCTGAATAAGATTAACATTTGGGGGGCTGGGGTTGTGGCTCAGCAGTAGAGTGCTTGCCTAGCAGATGTGAGGGCCCTGGGTTCTATCCTCAGCACCACATGAAAATAAATAAATAAAATAAAGATATATATATAAATAAAAGATTAACATTTTTTTGCATTAACCATACATATATTTGTCACATATTCTGTGACAGGAGAAATCATCCATCCACTCTGTGCCCTATCAATAAAATACTATGAGTTCCTTTGTAGAAGCTGTAAAAGTCTGCAGGTAGGAACATGCTACATAAATCCAATTATTTTGCAAAGAATAGTAAGGGCTAGTGATGTTAAAGTTCAATTATAATTTAACAGTAAGCATGTGCTTTCGGAGAAAAAGAAGATAGTTTTACTAATGTCTTTTCCAGCTATGCAAATTAATAAAGATCTAAGAGTCACTACTGATACATCTTTCTCTCTCTCCTTCTCCCCCCCTCCCCCCCCCCACACTCACACACATACATATATAATTGACTCTCTGTAGCCATGGGTTCTGCATCCATGAATTCCATGAATTCATCCAACTAGACTGAGAATATCTGACATGCAAAATTGTGTCTGCACTGAATATATACAAACTGTTTTTTCATCTCATTATTTCCTAAATAATGTAGTGAAACAATTATTTACATTCTATTAGGTATCCTAAGTAATCTAGAGATGACATGAGGATACAGAAAAATGTGAGTAGGTTAAATGCAAACACTGGTGAATTTCTTATAAGGGACTGAGCATTTATGCATTTTGGTACTCATGAGGGGTCCCAGAACTAAGCTCTATGGTTACTAAGGGATAAATGAATTGGTTTACTATCAAAACAAAATGTGACAAACTTAGTGGTTTAAGCAACAGAAATATATTTTCTCACAGTTTTAGGGGCTGGACAATCTGTCCAAGATCAATCATGGTTTCAGGGAGTTTGGTTTCTTCTGAAGACCTGCTCCTTGATTTGTAGATGGCTGTCTTCTTTCTGTATCCTTGCTTGATTGTCTTTTGGTCTGGGCATGTTTTCTGGGGTACCAGGGATTGAACTCAATGGCACTCGACCACTGTGCCACATCCCAGCCCTATTTTATATTTTATTTAGAGAGAGGGTCTCACTGAGCTGCTTAGCACCTTATTTTTGCCGATGCTGACTTTGAACTTGCGATCCTCCTGCCCCCGCCTCCCAAACTTCTGCTATTACAGGTGAGTGCCACCGTGCCTGACTTGGTTTGTGTCTTGTCTGTGTTCTGGTCTCTTTATTTTTATAAGGACACCAGTAATAGTGAATTAGCATTGTCTAAATGGGCTCCTTTTACCTTAATCAGCTTGTCAAAAAGCTCTATCTACAAATACAGTCACATTCTTAGACACTCAACTTTAGCATTTCAACATATGAATTTGAGAGGGTCACATTTATCTTATAATAAATTGTGTTTCATTATATTATGGCCAGTGACATTGAGGGTCAACTCCTAAGCAACCAAAGACAGACTATGACTCTGTGTGTGCGTGTGTGTGTGTGTGTGTGTGTGTGTGTGTGGCCATGGTATGCTACAGGGAATGGCAGTTGCATTAATTAGCAACTGCCTTTTTATAGAACATTTACTCCTAATTTTTAGGAATTAAATTTAATACTAACCCATATTTACTATTAGTCCATATTTATATTTGACCACTACATGTTTTATTCTGTTAATCTTTTTTTGCTCCTAGATAATTGATGTAGGTAAATATACTATTTGATATATGTCTCACAGGAGAAAAAGTGATACATTGAGAAAATGAAAAATGGCCTAAAAAATTCTGGAAGACTCCTGCAAATTTTTTTTTCATATAAAATAAAATTTTTAGTGAATGTTGAAAATAAGAGGCATGGTTACACATCTTAGTTGTTAGAAACTCATAAAGGTTAGAAAAAAATGATGAAATAACACAGTTGGATATACTTTATGGAGTTACAGATATAAAAACAAAGCAAAATCTCTAAAATATTTCTTCATTTTAATTTTAATATATGCATTGATTTGACTAAATACAGCTCTTTTATTTGTACTAATTTGTACAAAATACATTATTTTGGGGACATAGATTATGATTTTCTATGAAGAATAATACCATAATTTCCACAGTACTGGATATGGTGATACTATATCTTTTTACACATAGACTATGTGAAATTAAGAGTGCAGTTTATTCTGGTGAGGAAAGTTTTACTATGTACAACATTGTTGGTTAATCAGAATTGTGATTATAAATTTATTTCAACCCTTTGAAATCTAATTCCAAATAAACACTAAAAGCATTGAGCAATAACTTTCATTAGAAAAAGTTTAGAAAGCAATGGATAAAAAGGGAATATAAGTTCTATATACTCCCATGCCCAAATCAAAATTTTATAATATTATTATGTAGTTATTCAGGGGAATAAATCATTAGCAATATAAGGGCTCTTTAGATGCCTGGCTAAATCAAATATCTCTGCTTAATTTCATATGTGAGCTATTTGCATTTTTAATATTTTCTATATATCATTTTAATCAAAGGTCAGAATAAACTCAATTCAGCATAGCTATTTGTAAAATGCAAGACAAGTACATTTGAACTATATAATGATTCATAATTAGAGTTCTGATAAATTGTTCTTTTGCATATTTTAAGATGCATCTTTGGGAAAGTTTTATAAAACGTTCTCAGCAATTTTTTTTTTCATGAAAAATTAAGGTTGATTCAACATCTCAAAATGCACCATGATTTCTCTGATTTGGACATTGCAATACCATAGCCATATGTTATGGATTGAATTGTACCTCCTCCAAAACATTCATGTGTTCAAATTTTAACCTCTTGTACCTTAAAATTTGATCTTTTCTTAGAAATTGGGTCAGACATACTTAGTTGTCAAAGATGAGGGCATCCTGAAGGTGAGTGGGTCCGTAATCCAGTGTGACTGGTATCGTTTTCAAAAGGAAAAATATGGATGGTGTGCATATGGAGAATATGGACAAAATATGGAGAATGGCATGTGAACATGAAGGTGGCCATATCCAACCCCAGATCTGGAGACCTGGAGCAGAAGGAACCAACCCTGTCAACATCTGATTTCATACTTTGAGGCTCTAGAACAGTGAACCAATAAATTTCTGTTGTGTAAAGTCACCCATTTTGTCATATTTTTACAGCACCCCTAAAAAACAAATACTGTGGGTCTCTATTCATGTGGTTTTTTTTTTTACATGAAGAAAATAAAGTGGTGAAGATATTCACTAATCATATAGTCTTTTGTCAAATTATTCCCCATTATGAGAAGCTCATGTCAGCACATCACAACACTGAAATGTGTTTCCTAATGAATATTCACCTTTACAAAACAGTCTCCAATCAAAATGTTGGCTTTCATGACAAAACAAATTAGAGCTTTTAAAGATTTTTAAATCATGCTAGAAAGAATCTTTTATAAAGTATTAAAAGCTACACTTAAAGATAAACTTGCAAAAAAAGGCTTCAGTTTCTTCTTTATTATCTAGACTAGTAATATGTTTTGAAAAGTCAAGCTTCATAATAAAAGCTGTTTTAGTGGCTCTGGTGTTTATTAGTGTTCTTAGATTAGGCAGCCAATTAATGCCCTTGGGTGTAAGGTTTAAAAATGGGTATAAAAGCCAGGTTCAGTGGTGTACACCTGAAATCCCAGCTACTTGAAAGGCTGACACAGTAGGATGACAAGTTCAAGGTCAATTCTTTATATATCCTGGATATTAGTGCTCTATTTGAGGTGCAGGTGGTAAAGATTTTCTTCCATTCTGTAGGCTCTCTCTTCACATTCTTTACTGTTTCTTTTGCTGTGAAGAAGTATGCTAGTTTGATTCCATCCCATTTATTGATTCTTGGTTTTATTTCTTGCACTCTAGGAGTCTTAATAAGGAAGTCAGTTCCTAAGCTGATATAACAGAAATTGGGGCCCACTTTTTCTTCTATGAGGCACAAGGTCTCTGTTCTAGTGCCCGAGTCCTTAATCCTCTTTGAATTGAGTTTTCTGCATGGTGATAGATAGGGGTTTAATTTCATTTTGCTGCATATGGATTTCCAGTTTTCCCAACACCATTTGTTGAAGAGATTATCTTTTCTTCATTATATATTTTTAGCACCTTTGTCTAATATGAGATAACTGTATTTATATGGGTTTGTCTCTGTATCTTCTATTCTGCACCATTGGTCTACATCCCTAGCAACTAGAGAAATACAAATTAAAACTACACAGAGACTTCATCTTACTCCAGTCAGAATAGCAACAATAAAGAATACAAACAACAAAAAATGTTGGCGAGAATGTGGGTAAAAGGTCCCCTCATACATTGCTGGTGAGACTGCAAATTGGTGTAACCATTCCGGGAAGCAGTATGGAGATTCCTCAGAAAACTTGGAATGGAACCATCATTTGATCCATCTATCCCACTCTTTGGTTTATACACAAAGGAATTAAAATCAACATATTGTAGTGACACAGCCACATCAATCTTTACAGCAGCTCAATTCACAATAGTTAAACTGGAACCGACCTAGGTGCCCTTCACAGATGAATGGCTAGAGAAAATATGGTATATAAACACAATGTGTGTGTGTGTGTGTGTGTGTGTGTGTGTGTGTGTGTATATATATATATATATATATATATATATATATATATATATATATATATATATTAATTACTCCACCATAAAGAAGAATGAAATTGTGGCATTTTCCAGTAAATGGATGGAACTAGAGACTATCACGCTAAGTAAACTAAGTCAATCTAAAAGAACCAAAGGCTGAATATTTTCTCTGATATACAGATGATAATTCACAATAAAGGTATGGCTAGGGAAAAATAGAGGTACTTTTGTTTAGACTGAGGGAAGTTAAGGAAGAGGAGGGGATATTGTGGTAGGAAAGGTAGTGGAATGAATTGGTCATTATTACCCTATGTGCATATATGATTACACAACCAGTGTAATCTCACATCACGTAAGACCAGAAGAAAGAGGAGTTATACTCCACTTGTGTATGATGTGTAAAAACACATTCTACTATCATGTATAACTAATTAAATTTTTTTAAATAAGTATAAAATGCTTAACTTGAAGGACGGTTCTGAGAAATGAATTAAATAATATAAGATTGTATTTGCATTTTAAAATTTAAGCTCTATTTTTAAAATTGAGTCTTAACTTGCATATAAAGTACACAAATCATGAAGGCACAACTTAATGAATATTTATGTATGTATACAATTCATCTCAAATAAAAATTGAACATTCCACCACCCATTTTTAAGGATTCTTTGTGTCTATTCCCATCCAATATTCTCTATTTGATTGTTTACTTTGTATTCAATTTTGTACAAATAAAATGATACAGTATGCAGTATTTATTTCTGGACTCATTTGCTCACTTTAATCTCTATGAGTTTCATACATGTTTTGTGCAGAATTCTTTTATTACTATATGGTAGTTCACTATGAGATCAGACCACAATATGGTTATTCATTTGCATGCTGATTATAAAACTTTCTATGAAAAGAAAAAATGTATCTTTAAGGAAAAAAAACCAAAAGAATATCTTCCTGGTTTTACAGTAAACATATATTTATTAAAATGGGCAAAAGAAAACCTTTATTATTTAAAAATAACTTGGGCTTAATTAAAGCTAAGATTCTCTGTTTACCAAAAATATGTAATTAAAAATTAATATACAAGTCAGAGTCTGGGAGAAGTATTTGCATCTCTGTACTTGTAACTGAAAGATAGATAAATCACAATGTAATGTATAAAGAACTCTTGAAGTCAATAAAAAAAGACAAATGATTCAATTTCAAAAAAAAAAAAAAAGATATTGTATTAGCCAACAATCACACACAAAGAGTTTGACCAGATTTCTCTAGGAGACAGTGCAATATTAAACATAATGATTGATAAATACATACTCATCAGAATGGACAAACGTCTAAATAGATTATCAATATCAACTATTGTAACCAGAGAGGAGTAACTACAATTCTTATATATTACTGATAGGATGTGAAATTATTTTGGACTATGTAATACAATGACCCAACAATCACATACCTAGGCATATTTCTAGAGAGCATTTGAATATACATATACTAAAATGTATGTACAAGAATCCTTACAGAAACATTATTGATAACTCCATCTCGAAACAAACGAAATAACCATCTAAAGAGAAAGAATAAATTGGAATACACAATAATTATTAATAATAGCCAACACCATCATATTTTTGTGTTTTCCTTTAAAGTTGTAGTGTCTAACTAGATATTATGGTTTTGTTTCAGACGTGTACCTTTGCATATGTATTCATTGGGAAGCAGAAGTATAGGTGATAATAATGAATTTAGACAGGCTATTGTTTTGAAAGGATGGAAGAAATTTGATAAATATCTGTCCATCAAAAACAATAGCTAAGTTCTTTCCACGTACCTTTACTTCCTAAATCGCCTTTGGTCTCTTCCTTTCAGGACTCATTAACTATACCCTTCCCAGAGATTCATTTTATGACTTCCTGTACTCATAAAGTCCTTAGCAATTGGAATTGCTCTAAACAGTGATCTTGGTATGTAATAGGTGGGAATGAAAAGAGCAATGGGGAGAAAAACAATATTCTCTCATATTAATGATATTTCAGAACAATCTTACCATATAGTTGTTTTCTTATTTTAAAGAACAGAAATACTAAGCTATTAAGTACCAGATGTCTGATGAAGTACTCTATTTTTCAAGTTTTAAAAAATTCTTCTACCTGATATTCTATGGGATATCCTGTGATTCCCACCTCCGCTTATTTTTCTAATTCCTATTTCCTATTTCAAGTTTTTGGTCCAGTGAACTCTAGATTTCACCAGCATCTCATTCTCAGTCATAGTTATCTTTTTTTTTTTTTTTTTTGCTTATCAGTGACCCATATAAAGAATTCAGGCCCTTATTCTTGTTCCTCTCCCCTACCACCTAGCCAAGGACATTCACTAGTCATGTGACACAGCAGGCTTTACTGAAGGTTTTGAAGCATGGAAAGGTCGTGATGGAACCAGGGTAGCTTACTTAAAAATGAATATTGGACCCTCTTGTTCTGAATGCCCTTCAACTATTCCTTTCTGGAAAATATCATTTTACGGCTTCAGGCTTTCATGTGTTAAGTCTTTCTTTCTGCACCTCTGCCTTTTCTTTCTTCCTTCTCAATTTTCTCCTTTATGTAACCATGGATTCTTGCTTTTTTTTCATTCTTGTTCAGTGGTCCTGCTATCGCATTGTCAAATCTTTTGGCTCTTCAAAATGTTAACAAAATTATACACATTATAGTCAATCCCTTGCTAACACTTCCACATTAAAAATTTTCCTCTTCATTTGGGTCTAAGAAAACAAAAAGATATTTCCTTCTTAGAACCTTTCTCGGTTCTACAATACATGGAACCTTTCCTTTCAGTGCTGTGATAAACTGCCAGGGCAATGACATTTGATTGTCTTTGCAGTAGGGGAATGGATGGATAAATAAGAAGTCTTCATTTTAACATGATTGTCAATCACTGCTTCTATCATTCTTGAAAAATATCTACAGGTCTAATGTTGTGGACTAATCTATGGTGAATGTTTTCTCTTTTTCATATTCTGATAGGAAAACTGCCTTACTGTATTGTGTAGGATTTCAGATTGATTACAGATGAAAGAAGAAGACAGAAAAAAGAAGACAAGAAAGATGGATAGTCAGCTACTGAGTGATTCAGAGATACTTGTTCAAGTGACAACGTAGAATAGAATACATAGGAGTAAAGTTGAAACTAGCCTAAGGGATAGCTCTGAGAACTTTGTGACAAAAGAAATTTGCCGGGCTCCTACAGATACCCTCTGATACCCTGAAACATCTTTCCTTGTGATTTATCCTTCTATAGCCATATATTTCCCTCTTGCACATTTTGAAGTTAACATTAAAAAATCATGGTATAATAAATGGTTTTAATGTAATATTAAGGAAGGTCAAGGTTATGATTGTTTAAAAAACACTAGAACTTTTGAAGTGTGAGCAGGGAACTGAAACTCAAGATTGCTGGAGGTCATTGCTTTTGTGGCTATTTACTTTGCTCTAACAGTGTCAGCCTGTGGCAAAATTGAGAAGCAGGTACACCAATGCCTTGGTTTTTCAGATCAATTTTCTTTTCTGCCCAAACCAGTAGTGTTTATCTGAGATCTAATCCCATTCCTAAAAACTTGCTCTCTGTTTGTTATTTCTTAAATATGCAACTTGCTGATAAAAACAAACATTTGTTTTGGAGTTATAATCTGCCTGGCATAGCATTCAGCATTTTACATGTAAATCACAACATTCTACGAAATAAGCAAACTACTATAATTATATTTTAAAAAGGAATCTGAGATTCAGAGAGGTTAAGCATACTGCTTAAAGTTGTAGAGCTAGTCAGTGGATAGCTGGTAACTGCAAAAGAAGAACTCATTCAAGAGGGGTGTGTGTGTGTGTGTGTGTGTGTGTGTGTGTGTCTGTGTGTGTGTGTGTGTCTGTGTGTGTGTTGCTGATGGGATGTTAAATAGGTTCGAATTATATACCACAATGAAATAAATACCTACCTTTGACTCAATGATCCTGTAAATATATTTCCAAAGAGCATTCACCACTTGTGTGTGCAGGAGAGAGAGAGAAAGAGAGATTGGTTATTGACGATAAAAATGTTAGTTATCTAGAGGAAAATTATCTGTAGTAGTGACATAATAGGTGATAGTGCTCAGGGTTGTTGACAAAGATGGATGTTATAAGGGAGTTAGGTGAAATGGATCCTCTGGTGACCCCAAAACTAGTACCATTCTCCAATACCTAAAAAATAGACTACTTTAATACCTAAAAATTTCATTGATCAAAATTGTTTTGTTATCAAAGAGCAAAAGTAGTATTTTCTGATATACTAAAAATGATTTGCTGAACAAGCAAATAAAAACATAGACCAAAAAATGGGGGAAAATACCCACTGGTTAACTAAATTTTTAGAGGCTGTTACCACATGCTAAACACTGTTTTATAAATACATTGGTAAACATGAACATTGAAATTATTCTTGATCTTTCAGTTTGGAAAATTTTGGAAAAATACAACCATACAAGAAGGTGAAAAAAAAATGAGAGTAAGAAATAAAAAGAGACTTGAAGAAGTTTGACCAAAATTTGAAGGACATCTTTTCTAATCGAGTGAGGCTGAGAAATGCTTCTTAAAGACATTGATGAAGTGGTGGAATTACATGTAACAGCAAAAAAAGAAAATGAAGAATTACAGTTGAATAAGATGCAATAAAAGCATGCTATTCTGCATACACAAAGTCAAATAAAACCATCAGTAAGAAAACTCAAAAAGAAAAAAAACAACAACATAAGCCTCACCAATGAAAGGAGGAGCTAGTTACAACCCTGAACCTAAACTTCTAATAAGGAACTGTCAAATACTGTAAAACTTAGACTAATCCAAGGACAGGCACAGGGAGCAGACATAGACCTCCACAAATCTTAAACAAGGACTATATTTTTGTGAAATTAGAGGTATAGAGGGTGACTAAATCTCTTATTTGCAACAGTAGTGTCCTTGGCAGGTCATGGATGAGTCACAGAATTGTAAATTAGAACAGAAATGTTTTCTGGTTGCAAGGGCAGTTGGGGTGGGGGGAGTTCACTGAAAGCCATGCTTTCCCCACAAAACATAACACTTATCGCAGGCAGCTCAGCAGATTTGCTGAGAAACTGCTCTTAAACAAGAAGCGAAAAATAAAATAAACAGAAAATCCGTAAGAAAATGCAAGAAAAGTCAGACAATTTTTTTAAAAGATGTAATTCAAACCTATGCAAATACACTTTAATTCATACATTGTGAGAAATGATTATCAATATAAGAAAACATAAATTTTTGCAATTGTGAACCAAAGCAATATAATATCTATCCTGACCTATCCTGACTTTTCTATGAGGACTGGCATTTGATACCTTACTGCAACAGCAGTGATGGTCCCACAGCCTTTATGCTGTTCCTACAGAGATGATAGCCCCAAAGTAATTCATTAAGAAGATTCATGGGGAATGTTAACACATGTCTATAGACAGATACTTGCAGTCACTTAAATGCTTTCCACCATACAAAGAAAAAGAAAGCCACTATACATTTTTAAAAGAAAGAATGACATTATTATGAAAGCTTGAGAAATTTCAAAGAATAAAGAAAAAATTACAAAGTTTATTCATGAATATACATTCTTAATAGGGAAGGAAAAACAATTATATGTTCATTTCAATAGATGCTTTGGAAGAATTTTTAAAATTTTAAACTACGTTCTTCATCTAGATCACTAAATAAAATACAAATAAATTGGAATTCCTTAATATTGCTCAGTGGCATCATAAAATGATAACAATCAGCAATTGTGATGCTGGTAGCTCACACTTATAAGTGCTTACTATTGTACCTGACACTCTTAATTGTTGTGCACGTGTCTATAAATTCATATTGCTATTATGCTTATTTAATATACAGCAAAACCATGGCACTGGAAGATCCAGTAACTTTTCCAAGGTTAATGTTAGTAATTGGTAGAGCTTGACACAAAATAAAGTACTCTGACTTGAATATTCTCATGTGGGATAAGAATCATTTTGTAGATAGAGCAGTCAGAGAATACTCCATAAATACTGACACTGTGGATTCCTCCTGACAAACGCTTATAGGAATTAAACCAATGGCGAGATGTGGTTTTTTGTTTGTTTGTTTTGGATAAAAAGAAAATGTTGCACATGAACAAAAATCCTTTTACACAGTATTTATTAAATCCATGTTTTCAATAGTAATGAGGGAATATCCTTAATTCCATCTGTAAATAGATAGTTCAATAATTTTGTAACATCTATACAATGGAATAGTATGCCATTTTTTTTAAATAAAGTTGACTGGTATGTGATAATGTGAAAAGATGGCCAAACTGTATAGCTACAGTGAAAAAACAAGGTACAGAACAATACATATAATACTCTTGTTAATGTAGAAAAAGGATATTTAGAATTCACACAAGTATGCTTACACAGAGAATTTCTGTAAAGTTAGAGACTAACATTGTTTAGCTCTCGGGAATTCAGCCAGGGTTTGAAGTGAACAGAGAATGGGGAAAGATATTTTCTTTTAAAGTATATTTACTTTTGTTATTTATTTGTTTATTTAATCAGAGATTGAAACCAGGGGCACTTAACCACCAAGCCACAGCTCCATAATATATATATATACTTTTTTTACTTTTTTAGAGCCTGGGTATTGCTAAATTGCTTAGGGTCTTGCTAAATTGTTGGGGCTGTCCTTGAACTCCCAATACTCCTGGCTCATCTTCTCAAGCTGCTGGGATTACAAGTGTAAGCCACCATGCCTGGCTATTTCTGTGATTTTTAAAACCATGTTATCACATTGCTTTTTAAATTTAAAAAAGTATGTGTTTAAAGTAAGTTGGCCCAATGAATGATCAGCAGTCAGGCTGGGATGTGGGAAAAAAGAAATAGCAAAGATGTATCTAAAAGGAAAGATGTTCAAGAAGAACTCAGAAAGCAAAGTAGACTGAGAAAGATGCTGATAGTAGCTTTCTAAGCTGACTGGCATTGATTCCTAATAGGGCCATGATAGTCCCAGAGCCCTTACACTTTTCCTAAAAACGAAAATGACAACACTTTATTCAGCACCGTTAGTATTACAGTAGGAAAATATTATACTTTTGTAATAATGATTTTAATGTTAAAAAAAACTTGCTCCTTTAGGGGTTCAAAATTGAATGAAATCTATTGATTATTTTTCTATCACTTGGAAACAAGAATCTGTTTTTCAGAGTTACGAACTTTCACAGTCTACTCCAAACTTAATATATGGTTCACACAGAGCAAAATATCATGAATTGGTATTCAGGGTCATATGTACAAATACTACTCTCATCAAGTAAATTCTAATTTTTACAATGTCAATAACAAATAACAACTAATAGTAGATTAATAAAATGTTGCCCATTAGAGATTATAATAAAAGTATATGTCTATTCTCTGCATATATTAGGACCTCTTTAAATATAGTTCTGTCATGATGAAATTTCAAAATTAACCTTTGGGTCTTATGCATTATCAAATATTTAGTATTATTCTTTTGTTATAGATTGCATTATTTTTTGAATAGCCTGTGGATTTTTGCTAACTTATGTTTGCCATATATGTCACTTAAGACAAACCACTTTGATGAATAATCAGGAAATCAGTCCTCCATGTACAACACTTTACTTTATGATAAGTACTTATTTATTATATTGAAAATAGAATGCATAGACTATAGAATTATTTGAATTATCAATTTCAAAATTAAGTGAGTGTTAATTAGTTGAATTTTTGATAAGATGTATGTTAATTCCCAAATATGGACAAAATTATTCTAAAATTCAGTGTTTCATATTTCTTTCTAAATTAGTCTAGGCTAACAACCATCCTGAAATCTAAAACCTCTTGGTTATTTGAAACATTGGCAATCACTGCACGGTTGTGTAAATGTAGATGTAGAAAGTGGAGAAAGGTAGGGATGTGTTTTGACAGCATAATACAGTCTGGAAGATTTTTTTCTGAATAAATTCCAAAAATTGCCTGGGGGTATTTTTGTCATTTGCCTGTTTCTTCTAAAAGTTGGTGCTGAAAAAGCAAAATAAAAATAGCAGTCACAATTTCTAACCATTGAGTTTTCTGAGAGATTGAGGTTTTCATTAATTGTGATTTAACAGTACTTGGACTTGGCTTGTTTAAAAAGAAATACACTGTCCTTTCGGTTTTTGTTTGCAGAGTTCACCTCTTTGGTAAAGTCCTTTTTACGTCGTCTACTGCAACGAAAAAATTCCAATCCAATATCTAAATTCTAAATAAGTAAATTTTGCGAAATGTTTGTTTAATATTTCTTTGCTAGGATGAATTTAAAATATAAAGCCAGTAAATTGCCTAGATTATCTTTAAAAAGACATATTTCTACCATTTATTCCTGTTTTGTAAACCCAAGAACAATGTAGCTTTTATCAAAAGTTAAATATGAAATATATAAATTTATATATATGTTTCAAAAATATGGAATGTACGTGGGTGTGTGTGTCCCTTGGAAAAAGGCGGCAACAACAGAATACCATACTCCTGGGATGGCTATTGGTTCCTCAGACCTCAGCCAAGTCAAGGGAACAATGAGAGAGCCTGGATGTGAATGCCTGGATAGGTACTATTTTGAAGGATGCTGTTTTTTTTTTTTTTTTCTTTTTCTTTCTTTCTTTTTTTTTTTTTTTTTGTTGTTGTTGTTTTTGAATGCTGGGAGCTAGTTCATGCTATCTGTAGAAAGTGGCTTGCTTGCATAAATGCCAGGACAGCCACTCCTGGTGGTCATACAAGGAACAAAGCAATCCAATCAAGCAAATCATGCCCCTGCTTCAGGTGTTTACTCTATAAAACCTCTTCCTTGTGGTAACTGATGTAGAGTTGAGGACAATGGAGAGGACAAGAGCTCTTTCTCCAGTGGCTGCCACTAGAAAAGACACTCTGAAGGATGAAGGTGTGATTTTTCTGGAACAGCATCATGAAGAACAAGAGATACTGGAAGGAACTGAGTCATCTCTAACCTGTCTTTGGAGCTGTGTCCTAAAGGACAGAGGCTCTGCTTGACCACTGACTCTTCCTTTTTAAGTTTTCCAAGAGAAAGCACATGTGTTTCAGGCAATATCAAGGTTCTCAGCAACCTACTCCACTGCCTAGCACAACAGGGTTGTGCACAAGATAGTGTGTCCTTTTTCCTTAATGTACCACACATTCTGCTAAAGGAACTCATAAATGAACTCATTTAACTTTTTTTTCAAAAACACTATAAAGGAAGTACGAATAAATATATCTCCTGGATCCCTCCAGGACCACTAACTGGTTCAGTATGTCAAAAGGCACCAGCAATGTAACATCAGAGTTAAAGCCAGAAGATGAAAGGAAAATAAGTGACTCTATCTACATGTAATTTTTTTTAAAAAAATACTTATTATTTTACTTATTGCTTCACTCATTAATATAACTTTGTTTTTCACTTACAATATGTCAGGCATTGAGCTGAGTGCTGGTTAGATAGTGATGAGAAAATGGGTCTATGTTTCTGCCCCCATGGAGCTTAGTATTCAGAAGAGGAAGAGATATGATAAAACCAAAACCCAGTACATACTTCATTGCACATGATAGGTATTACAGACTGCTTTTTAAACTGCTTATATTCCACATAATGTATCATGAAAGTATTATTTTCAAAGGTCAGATTATTTCAGCCCTCTGCTCAGGACTCTCCATTGACTTCCCATCTGATATCAAAATCATGTCCCAAGTCCTCCAGGCACTAAATGCTGGTGGCTCTCTGTAACTTTTACTTCCCTTGCAGCTTTTTCGTTGCCCACTAAAGTCACCAGCCTTCTTCTTATGTCTCAGCCACACTAAACTGGTCAGCTCCCATCTCAGGCTTTATGTTTCCCATCTGTTCTCTTTGGGTGACCTGCCTCCAAATGCCTTTGGTTCTAACTCATTCTCAATTCTTAGGAGTCTTCACTGGTCACTGATCTGAAGAAAATAGTAACCATTCACTCTTCAATTTCCTAGATGTTTATTCTTAGCTTTGGACACCTTTTTGAAATGCTATATCTTCTTATATTTATTCTTATATAATAATGAGAATGCTAGCTCCATTAAATCAGCACTACTGTTTTTTTTGTTTTTGTTTTTGTTTTTTTCCCACTGTCCTATCACCAATATCAAAAACATGGCCTGGCTGCTTGGCACTTAGTAGGCATTTAGTGACTATTTATGGAATGCATGTGAACAAATAAATAAATTTGAAGAAAAACATTTTCTAGTCACTGAAAGTTTTATTTATAGCATTCAAATATTTAATGGTACAAATATATTCTATTTAGTTAAAAGATCTTTTATTTCTAGGCATTAACGTAAATGAATTTCTTTCTATTTTCCTTTATAAAAAAAGCCATCATGAAGTGCACTAGGTTCAAACCACTTAGGATTATTACTTAGGTTAAATTTCAGGAAGTAAAATTTTTAAAAACTATGTGATTATTCTGCCAAAATTAGATAATAAGAAAGTATGTGTTATCACTAAGGAAAATATATGTCTGAAATATACTGAAGTTCATTGAGGGTTAGATGTTGACTATTCCACAGTAGATTTCAATACAAATTATCTTGAAACTTGTTCCACGCTCCTATTGGTTTCTGTTGAGTTCAATTTTGTGCAATTTCCTCAGGTCTCAATTTTTAACCACAGTTTGTCTAGACTGGGAACACAAATGTGAGTTTCAACGTGTATAATATATATGACTCACAAATTTTTAAAATCCCACTTCTAAAATTCCAATAACTCTATTTTAAGAATCAGAATGGGAAGCATAAATAAAGACACGTATAGTGATCCATCCATAACTATTTGACTGGGAAGTAGATTAAAATCTTAAATTATTGCTGAAGTTATCTAAGTTTAAAAAAACTCAAATATAAGAGCGGAAACCAATCAAAGTTTCTCATGTCAGCTTCACTACTTCCTAAGGAGCTAATCTATGCAAGTAGTATTTATCATTTAAACAGTCCTAGTTCAAAGACCATAGATGATGTTATATTGCCAAAAGAAAGAATTTCTAACTGACAGTTTATTCAGCAAGAGAAGGGAAGAGAGAAGGAAGCTATTTGCATTTATCTCACATTTTAAAATAAAAAGAAAATAAAGGGAACCATTTCCAAATTTGACATAAATTCTCCCCCCATCCTGTTTTTCTTTTTTTTTTTCTTCCTAAAGGCTGTTTTAGTTTAGAAAGAAATTCTAAATTGACATTTAAATGGTGGCAGGGCAATTCTCCTCAGCCTTGCGAAATGGTCTCTGGAAATGTACAATTATGCTGTCATCTTTAGCACTCCACATTGGACAGAGTTTAATTATTAATGTGTTTCCCTCAGAGAATGACTCGATCATGTCACAACTCTAGACAAATACAGCTAATGCAAAATCATAAAATATTCACTTGAATACTGCTGAACTGACAGGAAATTAATTCTATGAACACTTTTGATATTACCAGAAAATTAGTTTCAAACGCATAAGACTGAAATAAATGTGTTCATAATTTGCTCAAGGGTAACGCTCATCTTGCAATCAGTTGGTGTCTTTTTATAAATGTTACAAGTATTCAACATGGCTTTATGATAAAGAGGACAGCTAATGTAATGTATTATTTGTAGACAGTGTTTTACTTGTAAACAGCAGGGAGTGAAGAATTGCTCTCTCAGAAATATTTAAACTCCAGTAATATTCTGCTATTTATCATATTGTAGAACTAAAGAAGTGCTATCAAACAAAACAAAATTCTTTTTTTTTCAGACTGAGAAGTTTTAGAAATGGTACTAGGATTTCAAACTTTTCATTTCAGATCACTGCCCCCAAGTCTTATGAAATAACAAGAATTGATTGACAATGATTACTAACTTAAGGTTACATGGTATGCAAAATTGGATAAATTTGCAATTTTATGACTTTTTGAGAGGTAAAAGTATCCCTCAATGAAATTTACTCTTTCTTCTCCGTTGGCCCAAATTTTTTCATGAATTTTAATATTATTCTACAATTATTTGGGTACATACTTTTATACTTGCTCAACTAAATGTCCTTGAAAGTTAATATATTCTGTCATCTTTCCTAGTGCCTAGTCAAGTGCATGATGTGAACACTATGAATAGTATTAAATATAAATCAGTCCATGGGTGTATAAATGCATGGATGATAAAATGAATAAATCAGAAATCTTACTTAAAGTAATAATACAAATTAAATTGGTCAATATGTTATAAATCCATATTACAATAAAAATACCTCCAAAAGACATTTTTAATTTGTACCTCTGAAAGTGCATTCCCTCATTATGTAAGATTCCTCATTTTCTAAAGACCACACTTGATATACAAAAGTAAGCTTTACATGACCAAAATTTGTTATCTATCTGTAACTAATAGTTAGCTAAACTAATCCAATATTTCCTCTTAATTTGAAACTGTGACCTTGTTGGAGGTGAATCTCATTCCACAGTATCCTAAAGAAGTTCTGCCACCCATTCAGGAAGGTCACATTTTCTTATCATCATGAGTCCCAGTTTTTCTTTTTCCTTCTAACAAATATTTTTTTTTTTAAGTTTGTTACCCATAGTCCATTTTTATTACAAAAAATTGATTTACCTGATTTTATACAATGAAGGATGCTTTGACAGTGCTCCTTTGTTGTAATATGTGTTTTTAAATTAACAAAATTATCTGTTTTGAGAGTTTTTGGATCTTTCAAGTTTCATTCACATACTTACTGTGTGTGTTTATGACATATAAAAAAAAGAAATGTAATTGTTAGATATTTATTTTATGCTGTCTAGGAAGATGCATCCATAAAATATTAAAAGAAGTTTGGTTATTAATGAAGTATAGCAGTGAATTTTAGTTTAATGGTCTTAACTTATTGCAAAAATTACAGGAAATGAGGTTATTAAATTTTCCATAAACTTACTTTTTGAAATGATACTGGGGAGTCTGGTTGAAACATGTCTGTGAAATTTTAAAAAAGGTAAAAAAGAAAAAAGCAAATTGAAGATAATTTTAGAAAGTGAAATAGAAATTTATCAGACAATGCAAATCTCAAAAACAATAATGAGATATTTTTAAACTCAATGTTTTAATATTGTCCTTACAAAAACTAGTTAAAATATAATAAAGTTTATATTGTGATTCTTTTGCTTCTTTTTATCAGAAATTGGTTACTTATTCAAAGAATAGGAAATATAATGTTTATGCCTTATAAAAAGGTGTTGAAAACCTGCTATAAGCAAGGCCTCATACTAGGAGCTAACATGCTGCTGGGGGGGCGTGGGGGGGTAGGGAGTAAAAGAACTCTAGAAAGGGGAAAGGGGGAAAGGTGAGGGAGAGCGAGGGAGGGGGTATAGGAAAGATAGTGGAATGAGATGGACATCATTACCCTAAGTACAGGTATAAAGACACAAATGGTGTGACTGTAATTTGTGTGTAATCAGAGATGTGAAAAATTGTGCTCCATATGTTTAATATGAATTGTAATGCATTCTGTTGTCATATATAACAAATTAAAAAAAATTTAAAAAGAGTAACACAAAGATAAAGAAGAAAAATTTCCTGTCCTCAGTTACCTAGCAGAGGGGCAGGAAAAGTAGGTAAAAGTTAACATATATATCAGAACATGACTGTGAAAGGAGGGATTATTAAAATAGCATGGGGTTTAGATTAAATAAAAAGGGAAATTATATTAAGTAAATTTAATTATGTGATAATTCATTAATAAGATGATCTTAATAAGATGGAGTGGAGAGGAGAGGGATTTTTGAAAGTTGGTGGTAATATTGGTTACTGGAAATTGTCTGAGCAAATTCATTTTTGCTTGAACATATTTAAAGAACAGTGTGCAGTGATCATAACTTGAGTCTGCCTACAATTAACAATTTTCAGTGTTCCAAATAAATTTATTATATACATGGTCCAGCAAAAAAAACAAAAAAGAGTTGTTTTCATTCCCTGTGTACATGATCCCTCTTTCCATTGTCTCTTAAAAGCTCTCCAATCAAGGTTTATTTTCTCTCTGTTAACAAATCACCAGTAACATCCACATTATTAAATTCAACAACCAATTAGCTTAGCTGTCCACCATCCACTATCAGGAGCAATTTGAATACTCAATAATTCTCTTCTAAAAATTCTCTACTTGGCTTCTAGGTGACTCCATATCTTGTTTGTTTTATCAACATTTCTGTTGTCTTTCCTTGTCATTTTGTAAAAATTCTTTCCAACTTCTTAACATTGAAGTGTCTCAGGTTTTATTCCTTGGCTGGATTCTTTCTGTTTATTCCTCTTTGAGATATCATCCAGTATAATAGATTAAATTATCAATGTAAAGTGAAGACAAAAACATCAAATTATGGATTTCTAATTATAGACATATATCCAACCACTATCTCAATATATCCATTTTAGTTATTTATATTTAAAAGCTACATCTTTGATTTCTTCTGCAAAGTTTCACTTTCAGTCTTCTTCATATTAGTTATTGGTAACTTCATTCTTCCTGTTACTTAAACCAAAACTCATGGAGCCATGTTTGAATACTGTCTCTTTTGCCAGATCTTTTTGTTACTAAATACAAAATATATTCAGATTGTGATTAATTTTCATCACCATTATTGTTATCACCCTGATCAAATTCTTTAATAACATACCTAACTCTTTTCCATGTTTCTGGTCTGGTTTCCTGTTATCAATACTATAGCCAAATTGATCATGCAAAAATATAAATCAGATCATATGCTTTTTTTTGCTTAAAAACCATGTAACAAATTCCTATTTCTCTCAGAATAAAATCCAAAGTTCTTATAATGACTCACAGGCTCTTTCTCTACCTGGAATATTCTCTCCTCGAGTATCTTCAGATTTCTTTCCTGTGATGGCCAGTTTTATGTGTCAATTCAGCTAGGCTATAGTACCCTTTATTCAACCAAACACTAATCTAGTGTTGCTGTGATGGTATTTTTGTAGATGTGATTAACATCTAACGTGAGTTGATTTTGAGTAAAGGAGATTATCCTGGATAATCTGGGTAAGTGTGATCCAATCACTTGAAAAGATTTAAGAGCAGAACTAAGGTTCCCTAAAGAAAAGGAAACTCTGCCTGTAGACTGCAGCATCAGCTTCTGACACCTTCTAGACTGCCCTTCCTGACATCTCTGCAGATGTTGCACTTCCTCACCACTTCCCAGTGTCTTATAAACAAGCTGATTTTTTGTAATAATTTTTTTTCTATCTCTGATTCTTGTTATTCAAAGTAATGATGCTGTAGAAAGGCACCACAAATGCTGAATTAGGAAATACTGTACCATTGCTACAGTTGGAAATGTGGGTTAAATATTAGTTACAACATTTCCATCTACCAGAAAACACACACTTATTTTGCATGTGTTCCTGTTTAAGTAAGCCTTTTAAAATGTTTGATATTCATTCATCACCTTTAAACTCACAGCCAACAACATCATCACCCATATTTTAACAAGGCTTATATGACATTATTTCATAAAGTGAATCACTAACTTTTGTATTTAGGAACTTTGCACAGAGCCTTAACACTATGCTTCAGAACAATTTTAAATAGTGAAATGACCAGCAAAAACCCACAAAAATGTAAAAAGCAGGCATAACATAAGACTGTTGAAAGACAAGTCCTCAGTATCAGAGCTGAAACTACAGGACACATTTGTGTTGGATGACACAAATTTGTTGTCACTCTGTACATGTCCATGAATGACTTACAAAAGTGGCATAAATATTGTTTTGTATTTATTTGAGGGTTACAAATAAATTCTAAAGAGTAAATCAGTAAATAAATTGTAAAAAGTTGTGGGAGACCAACCTTACATGTGACTGAGTCACACACTCCAGCTGTGGGTGCTGAGGCGCTTAGTCACAGAAATGTGGCAGAGCTTTCCCCACCCTTCTTGGGTTTGAGGGTCAGTGTCTCATGCATGGGTGTGTCTTGCTACAGCCCCATGGGTGGAGCTATGCTCACCTGTTCCTTTGTAATATAACCCCCTGTTTAGGATAGAATCTTCCATGGAAGTGCCTTGTGTGTGTCTCCTTCTCTTACTGTGCCCTTGGGTGTGGCCTACCCAGATGTCAGTCAACCTGCTGACACTGGACATCATGAAGATAGACTCAGTTCCCTGAAACCTGACCCTTTGCCTCATTTGAATAGCTTCTCCTCAGTAAAAGGGGTCAGCACATGCTCTTGCTCTCTCTCTTTCTGCGGACCCTTAAGGTCAGAGGAGCCATCACAGTGACCCCAAAGAAAAAGGTATTTGTGTCTCTCGTGTAGTTATTTTGAGCAGCCCAGTCAGCCCAGTTCAACTGGAGTGACCCCTGAGCCTTTTAGTCATGAGAACAGCAACCCACAATAAGTAATTCTCAAATATGAAATCTGTAAACAATGGAGATCAAATATACCTACCTATCCACTTGAACACATATACATACACAGATGTGTACGTCTATCTCTGTCTCTGCCTTATTCATTTATTAATATTCTCTCTTTCTCTTCCTCTCTCTCCCAGAATATTTATATACTTCCAATCCTCCTTAGCCTGCTTATTTATTTATTTTATAGCACTTATCATGTTTTAACATTATATAGTATGTTTATGTGGCATATTTATTCATTATTTATTATGTTTATTGTTTATTGTCTACTTCTCTTGATTCAATGTAAACCTCACAAGAAAAGAATTTATGTGTTTTTGTTCAATGATATATGCCATTGTTGAGAATGATGTTTGTAACATAATAAGTGCTAATAAATATTTTTGAGTGAATGAATGAGGTGCTTGACATAAACATTGAGCTTTGAGATGATTTGCTTCCTGCTATTTTCCATGAACTTAAAAACCAGACTGCAGCATGTAAGTTTATTCTTCCTGGAAATTTTGGAGCAATGCAGCCTGAAGAATTTGCATGTGCACACACGCATGCACCCACATGCTAATCGAGAAATAATTGATAATTCAATAGGGAAAACAAATTAATTTTTGTTTAAATAGAGTTCTTAAGCCTGACAACAGTGAAACAATATCATCCTTAAAAAATATATTTCCATTAAAACAATTATCACTTTTGATGGCCTTATATTACTGGTACATGAATTGGAAATAAAAGGTACCCCCAAATGACTAGCTTTTCATATGGGACCATTTTCAATTTTGATAGTAGGAGAAGTTGGGCTTGTCTAAAAGCCATGGCCATGCTGATGAGGTAGACAAAAAGTAGCCATTGAATATACAAACAGTCTTCCTTTATTATGTCTGCCAGCTTTTGGACCTTTGTTAACTGAGAGGCCAAAGATGATGGGAAGATTTTTACTAAGATCATGCTCAAAGTAGAACTCACGCCCAATTTTGATTTGCTAGAGAACATCATCTAATTTTACTATGAGAGTAAAAAGGGAGTCTTTATGGGTGGATGAGTTTATCCGACCATATATTGATCTTTTTGATAAAGCATGAGACAATATTTTAGAAAAAAATTATTACTATACATGTGTCTTTGTTCAGGCTGATGCAACAAAAAGAGTAGACTAGGTAGCTTGCAAACAACAAAAAATTAACTCTTACAATTTATATTTCAGCATATAAATTTTGAAGCCACACAAATATTTAGATCATAGCAACATTCAAGAAAATGTGATTAGTAGTTGAGAGAAAAAAAAAGCAATTGAAGCAGACCCTCACATGTTTCAGAGATTAATCTTAGCAGAGATAACTAGAATAGCATCATTAATATATTAAATGTAGATAAAGGTGATAAAATGGATAAAGTATATAAAGAATTGAACATATATTGAAATCTATAATAAAATGAACCTAAATGATATTCTAGAATTGAAGTGTTTAATATTTAAATTTCAAAGCATTGGGTATATTTAACAAATAATATTTTAAAAAGTAAAGAATTGAAAGACAAGTCAAAAGAAAACATTCAGTGTGAATTACAGAATGAATAACAACAACAAAAGGACAGAGTAATTATAGAATGAAAATTCAAGAAACACAGCTTAGAGTTTGAAATGACAGTTATTTCTATTTTCCCACATTTCTGTGGGTTAACTGAATGGTTATTGAAATTTCTGATATAAGGAGGCTGACTCATAGTGGGGTAGGGAGGGAGAGCATGGGAAGAAGAGATGAATTCTACGTAGGGAAGAGGGTTGGGAGGAAAAGAGAGGGGGCAGGGGATTAGCAAGGATGGTGGAATGTGATAGACTTCATTATCAAAAGTACATGTATGAAAACATGAATTGATGTGAATATATTTTATATACAAAAGTATGAAAAACTGTTCTATATGTGTAATAAGAATTGTGATGCATTCTGCTGTCATGTATTTAAAAAATAAAACCAAAATAAAAAAATCTGTATTATCTTGAATGATGTCTATTATTCACTTCTATGATAGCACTCATCCAAGTTCCCTGATAGATCAGGTAGTGGCTATCTCATCTACTAATGCCTCTTATGCCAAATACTTGGCAAACTGTAGGGTAGTGGATGGACATCTCGTTTCTCCTCTTCCTGATCTTTCCTTCTCCAAGAGGTTAACTCAAATCCACTCTACCCAGATAGTTTCATGATTCTAAGTATAAAAGAGAGACAAAATTCCAGTGTTAAATGCTTTTAAAGTTCTTACAGCAAACATAATTGCCCGATGCTCACAGTTATTCCAATAACCACACTTGAAAAGTAGAAAAACAGACTTCACTTTTATTGGTAAAGACAACAAATTTTCATTGCAAAAAAGAATGCCTACATGAATGATGAAATTTTAAACCAAGAGAACTGTGAACATTTTTGCAATCTGCTATGATTTGAAATCTGAAAGGGATGAAGAGTGTTTAGATCTAGTACAATATTTAAAGAGTTAAATGCTATGAATTTTCCAGAACTATTTGAAGATATCAAATCCCATATCTGAAAAGACTACAAAATTACAAACAGAACACTTTTTTAAAAAATTAATTAAATCAAATCAAAGACCTAAATACTCACTAAACTCCTGAAGTACAGAAAGAGAGAATCTTAAAAGTAGCTAAAGAAGCAGAAACATCACCTTGAAAGATACAGTATCAATGTGAGCATTATCTTCTGAACCAATATTGTCAAAACAGAAGATATAGTATTTTCATAGCATTGAAAAATAAGTATTTACCAGAAGTAGAATGAACAACGTTACTAAAAATGTAAAGCAAATTTATCAACACATATAAAAACTGTGATCAGACATTTAAATCCTAATTTTCTCTCCAAAAATGAGAACATGACCACTAAAATAAAAGGTTAAAAATGTTCATAGCAGCTTTCTTTATAATAGTCAGAAATTCAAAAAAACCTAAGCATTCATCAAATATAGTATGACAAAATACTTCATTTCATTGACTAGTATATGAATGTTGTGATTTCAATGTTAATATTTACTATTTTTATTCTGAATTCATACAAGAGGAAATTTGGTTCTGGCCCATATAGAGATTATCATTGACTTAGAGATCAAATAATGACTCTGTTGTCCTCCCTAACTCAATATTTACTCCTAGGGTAGTGTGATGGGAGCCAGACCAAATATCCTAACATATAAAAACTTAGAAGTCCATTTTCTAGGCAACCAATGAAGAAAGTAGATTTTGTATGCTTATGTATGGGAGAAAAAGGGCTCTTATCTCTCAAAAGGAGGGAGAAAAACGTTGCTTCTTAGTGAAGAGTTAGAAAGGATACTGAATTTTTACTCTAACTTTTTGCAAAATAAGTAATATCTTCTTAAGGTTGGATAGTCCCAAGTGCCTTCAGATTTTACAGCCTAGAAACAAGACCAAAGTCTTGGGCTTCCCTTTTCTTTCTAAACACAAATACATTCCTCTGGTGTTAGATAAATCTCTCTGGAGTTCTCTATCTATACAACTGCAAATTAACTTCCCAATGTTTTTTCTCAGTCCGGGTTTCCAAGTTTCCAGTGAAATGTATTCAAAAATCTCCCACTCTGCAAATCACAAACATATTTTCTCCACACTCCACAACTTCACAGCAATATGACAGAATAAACTACTTCTAAACTCAGTAAAATGAATGAGTCTCACAAATATATAATGAGAAAAAAAAAAAACAAAGAAAGGAGAATATGTATTTTATAATTCTACTTATATGAAATTCAAAGATGAACAAAACTAATCTATGGTGACAGAAATAAGGATAATGGTCTCCTGTGAAGTGGGAGATGAATGCAGAGAGCACATAAAAATAAATTCTGGTGTTGAAAATTTTTTATATTGATAACATGTGATGGTTGCTCAGATGTGTTTATATTTAAAATTCAATGAATTTCACATTCAAAATTTGTATATTTTTGCATATTACTCTGTGTTATATTTCAATAAGAACATTTCTAAACTGACCAAACTTTCAGTTAAAGTAAAAGGCCCTATTTCTTGTAGATACAAGATGGTCCTCATTTTTCTCCAACAATGTTTGTTAGCCTTAGTTTAAAATGAATGAGTCTCACAAATATATAATGAGAAAAAAAAAACAAAGAAAGGAGAATATGTATTTTATAATTCTACTTATATGAAATTCAAAGATGAACAAAACTAATCTATGGTGACAGAAATAAGGATAATGGTCTCCTCTGAAGTGGGAGATGAATGCAGAGAGCACATAAAAATAAATTCTGGTGTTGAAAATTTTTTATATTGATAACATGTGATGGTTGCTCAGATGTGTTTATATTTAAAATTCAATGAATTTCACATTCAAAATTTGTATATTTTTGCATATTACTCTGTGTTGTATTTCAATAAGAACATTTCTAAACTGACCAAACTTTCAGTTAAAGTAAAAGGCCCTATTTCTTGTAGATACAAGATGGTCCTCATTATTCTCCAACAATGTTTGTTAGCCTTAGTTTAAAATTAAAAAATAAATGAGTTGGTGACCAGATGATGGTGCTATGAAAGATGTGGTATGGAGTTCTTTGTGACAATGATGACTTTTGGTTAAGTTTAATCATATGACTCAGGAAAGATGCATTGAACCAAAATGGAAGATTGAAGAGGACTACATAACAGAACCTCAGATGATTTTAAAATAACTTATTTTCAAATTATCTCAGTCTTCATAGAAACTGTGACATAGGCAGCTCTTTGTATTTCTAAAAATGAAACTAACAAGACTTAAATATTGATTACTTATTAATGGGTAGAACGCTAGGATTTAGACTAAGTTACTATACTCATGCCCTTGCCTAAAACTTATAGCGTCAATCTATGTAAGACAAAAAAAAATTTAAAACAAGTTAAATGAATGCTGAAAAACATATAATATAAATTATTAGTAGATTAAAAAATAAAGGAAATTAGAAATATTGTCACCAACTGGTAAGTATAAAAATTATTGCAGTTTCTTAGATTGGTTTTCCTAAAAACAAACTCTGAGGAGGAGATTTGCATTTAAAAACCTTTAGGGATTGTACTCAAAAATGACATTTTTTAGATATAGAATCAAGCAAAGGGGGATTTAGTTTATACCAAAGGGAGTTCTTGGGATTTCCAAATTGAGACAGAAATCTCAGTATTTCACATCTGTAGACAAGTCTTTGACCCAGTGAAAGAGTTGAAACTTGGCTAAAGCGATCCCTTCAGGATGGTGTAAGATGATGAAGAATGATTCACAGGGGCATCCATTCAGAGTAACTGAGTGAATGTTTTGATGTTGAAGATGGAAAATCTACATAACAAGTCAGGGCATCCATAATAGTCCTCTCATTTGCCATGTGGATCTACCTACTTTAAGTCATGTAGACAGAAATTCTCCTAAATTCTAACTCGTCCCCTTTGTTAGACAAAGATACAAAAGGAAGGTTAGTGGAGCAACAAAGAATGTTGCTGCTCTGGCTGACCTTGAAACCAAAACTGAAGTCCTGCTTCCTCCTGTGCTGTCCATGCTGGGTTTTGCTCAACTCAGCCTCGCCTAGTACCCTTGCCAGTCAATGGGGTTTACCTCAGGGAGTTACTGAGACCCTTATTTCTAAAGATGACTCTTCAGATTAAGTTCCCTGCTTACCCTTTCCTTCTCAGACTGTGCTACCTCTGTTGATTTACCATCAAAATTAGTAAGAGGGCTAATTTTAGTCTTTTTATGCTGCTATCACAAAATACCTAAAATTGGGTTGTTTGCAAATAATAAAATTTGACATTTCACAGTTTTGGAGACTGAGAAGCTTAAGTTCAAGACATCAGTATCTTTGGTGACAGGTAAAGGGCTGCTCTTTGCTTCCAGGGTGGCTGATTTTTACCACTTCCATCCTTCAGAGAAGATGAACTCCATAGCCTCACATGGTAAAATGGATGGGTGAGCAAAAAGGGGTGAATACTTTTCACAAGCTCTTCTGGAAGGTCACTAAATCCTCACATCAACTCCGTGGTCTCCTTTGCCACACTCAAGTACACCTTCCCCATCAGAATCCTATTCTCAGCTTAAAAACACAAAAACAAAAACAAACACAAAAAACTTACAAGGTTGGGAATTCAATGTATTAGCGTTCTAATGTAACCGTTCCTTCCCACCTCTGTCCTCACAGGCAATGGGAATGGGGTTCTCCTCAGTGGAATGGGCTGGCTGAGAAATAAAAGCTAAGAAAGATAGAATGGTGGAAAAACCACAAAACACAGAAAGCCATTTTAAAAGTGGGGGCAGGACGGGCAAGTTGACCAGAAAGATTGAGCTTCTGAAAAATGGAGCCCGTGCTGCCTTTATTTATATGGGGAGACATCAAAAAAGATTCTATAGGATGTTCTTTTCCAAATAAGGTTAAAGGTGGGCTGTTCAGTCCCTAATAGATTATGCCCATCTCCAGGTGCTACTATGAGAAACCTTTCTAGCAGAGGGGAGGGGAAGGTCATGAGCATGGGGCTGTCTGTCACCTTGGGAAAGCCACTTTTTGGATGTGAGAGTGTCTCTCTGTATGCTGCTCAGGAAGGCTTCTGGCTTTCACACATTTCTTAAGTAGATTATTGATAATTCACAGGCTTGCTCTGCTTTTTCTAACACAGAAACATCCATCAACAACCATCCAATTTCATAGTCTTTATTATTACTACTTTCTCTCCACTTTTTTTAAAATTTATTTTTTAGTTGTAGATGGACACAATGTCTTTATTTATCTTTATGTGGTGCTGAGGATTGAACTCAGTGCCTTGCATGTGTGAGATGAGTGCTCTAACACTGAGCTACAGACCCAGTCCCTCCTTTGCACTTTTTAAATATCTAAGTCAATCCACCAGTTAATGTGTTCTCTTATACAAGTATTCTGTTCTAGTTTATATTCAGAGAAAGTTTTAACAACTGCTTTACTATGACATGACATGTGCCAAGTACTTGATCTTCCTTCCTCATACTACCAACTATGAGGTCATCATTGATGGGAAAGTAATAAGTTATTCAGATTTCGAATCTCATTTTTATTCCTTATGACCACTCTTGGCTCATTCACAGCAAATCCCAATATATGGTATCACTAACATAACAATTTTTTTAGTATTAGGATTAGCTCTGGGTATACAAATATAGGAAAACACAACTTCTATCCTAAAATTGCTTCTAAGTTAAAAGGTTAATATATAAGCAATTGTAAGTCAAGAAGATAATCAATTCAGCATTTAAACTTACAAGAGAATATAGGCATGATTTTTATTGAAAGCTAAAGTTTGGGAAAAGTATGGTTTAGAGAAAATGGGTTTCCAAGTGAAAATCTACGTGATCTGACTTCTAAAAAAGGAGTCAGTTTTAAGAATAATATTAGACTAGATTGGAAATGGAAATTTAAGAGTATTAGTGAATTTTGCTTTCATATTTAAGGTAAAATAGGTTTGAAAAAATTGAAAAGGTACTATATACGTAGAAAATGCTTCAGGAAAACTTTGAATATTTAGGAAACTGATGTTATCCTTTGCTACTTATTTTGAAGAAATGGCAACCAACTGCTAAGTTTTATTCTTTATACTAAGTACCAACTCTTAGAAACAGAATGGGGAAAACAGATTAGGGATTTTTAAAAAATTTACGTCTAGGAGGTTGTATTGCTAAACCCCATGAACTCAAGGTATAGAAACAATTATATTGTGCAGGACTTAATAGTAGTCAATCTATTGGCTTTTGATCTTTGAAGAGTCAATTAAATATCTTAAAGAAGTTAACCAACTTGGAGTCTGCTCCTCCGTTCAAAAGAGTCCAGTTGATCTGAGGGAAAAGATCATTATTGTCTGAGTTCATTTATAAAATGCTTCCACACAGCAGATAACTTCAAAAGGAGTTGTTAAACATTGTAAATACTATAAAAGAGAAATACATTTCCAACTTCCCATCAGCCGATCTATGACCCAACTAATACAATGAACACATAGCTCTGTGGATATTCTAGCCCTGTTCACATAGCTTATTTAATTGTATCTGTCATTCTTTAGTTTCCAGGAAATTCTTGGTTTGGTAGATTAATGTTTATTACTTTTTTTTTTCTTTAGGGGAAAAGAAGATGTAATGGATTGGAATTTATTGAGGGGTTATTTTTGTTTGTTTTTTGGTTTTGGTTTTGAGAAACAAAGCTTGGTTTGTAAATATGATATTATAATGTGTGGAGTTCATGAGTTTAACTTTTAAAATTACAATTTTGTATAGCACACGTCTTCAGTTATAAAAAAAAAAGTTATTTTTTGGTATTCTTTGGATGTTATTAAGAAATACTAAATCCTGTCTTTCTGGTGTCTCAATTGCAAGTTGGTAAACAATTCCATTTTAGTGATTACTTTCCTTTCTCCTAGCTGATTACAAGCCAAATTATAAAATGCTGGAAGCATTAAACCTAAAACTAGCTTTCAACTTTAAAGCATGAAAAACTTGCAAAAAGGACTTATGAATTTCCTGTTCTTTTTCTTTTATATTCTGTTCTCAAAGTTAAAGCCTATGGTATTCCTGTTTGTCAGGTAAATTTAATACCAGACATGATATTATGTCATAGGGTTTCTGAGATTCAAGTATGAAGCCCAAAAATTGCTATGGAATTTATTGTCAAAAGTGGAATTTAAAAGCAGAACTAAACTAAACACAAGACAAAACAAAATAAAAAACAAAACACCCTAACTGTATATTGCTCATGCCAATGAAAAAAAATGATTATAATTATTTTACAAATAATTAATTTAGAGACATAACATAATTTTCCAAATGACCAGCACTCAATTTTTAGTAAGAAAAAAAGATCTTAAGAACTGTACAGATAAAATTAACAGTCATATGGTGGGGTGCAAAAATAGTTCTGAATATTCTTTCTTTCCTAAACCATGCCTTTTTCATATAACTTCATAACACATGAGTAAAGTGAACCAGGATCAGAAGAGCTACCTGCAGTGGTACTCAGCTAACTCCACAAACATAAACAGTGACTCCTTTTTATATTATGCTGTTGAGGGTTTTGCAGTTTACAGTTTGGAAGTTTGGGGTTTTGATACTATTTTATTTGTTTGGTTGTTGTTTCTTTCCACTTCTGGGATACAAATGTACGATGCTCGTTATTATGATAAGATCTAACCTAAACATCACAAGGAAAGGAACTAGTTTAGCTAGGAAAATAATATTCTGAGGTTTGTTGCTTAGATTGGCTTCACGTGTGTCTTCAGTGTAACCCAATGCAAACTTAAATATTGAATGGGCATGATAAACTCCCTAACCCATATTTTCAGAGTTAGTAACCTAATCAGTATTTAAATGCACATGAAATCATATACATATGTTACAATAATCCGTGCATTTCCAAGTATAATTACATTCTCAAGAAGTAGAAATAAGTAGAAAGTAGAAATAAATAGAAAGGGGAAGAGAAAGGGGTCAACAAGGGAGGGAAAAGGAAAACCAGGAAGAGGTAGAAAGAGGAGAGAAGGAATGATGGGAAGAAAGACTGGAAAAAGAATGTAGAAAAAAGTCGTTGTTTGGGAACGGGTCTTAGAAGAAGTCAGTAAAAGCATTGTGGAACACCACTGAGGTCTCATTTAAAGTTTGAAACATATATATTTAGCGCCATAGCTCACAAAGTCATATAGGCATGTTATTTTCTTTAATTAAATAACTATTATTTACTTTAAAAATATGAATATTCTTTCAACCACAAAGATGAGGATCTGGAAGTTTTCATTTTTTTATATATATATTTCATTATAAAATTATGAAAGTAATTTATTTTATAAGATAATATAAATTTTAAAAAATGAATAAGTATAAAACATAAACAGATAAATAGAAAATAATCAGCTACTACCTGAGTATCATTTAGGAACATATTTATCCCATAAGAAAGACACTTCTGGAAATATTTTTGACATGTGAGTTATATACATATATATGTAGTATATATACATATATAACATATATGTATGTATAAGTATATATGTACTTGTGCTTTATGAGGCAATCTGAATCTATGAATATACATTTTCCCAACTATGAGTGACAAAAGTGATACTTATAATGGCATTTAATTTATTATGCATTATAATTTAAGGAACTTAAACAAAAATTGTGTTCATGGTATTTTTTAAAAGGCCAAGATTTTCTTCCAAATAGCATGAATTCCAAATTTACAGCTTATTTAGGGAATAATAAAGTCTTGTAGAAGTGTTGTTAAGTATCTAAGTTATATTACTTTCCTTCAACTAATGAGGGACCATCCCAGAATATAAAAACATCTGTTTAAGCAAAATAGCAAACATCTTTATATTTGGCAACAAAAACTACCCTAATCATAGCATAAAATGTTTTCATTTTGCCTCATACTAACAATAAGTAAAGCATTCTGAATTGTTATGTTTACAAAATTCTGTGTTTTTGAACTTACTGAATAAGTGACTTCACATAGGTTTGTTTCTCATATAATATGATCATTTAGTTTGATTTCAAACTTTTATCCGGAATTGGAAAATTTCAACTAATCAGAAAAAAAACATAAACATTCATGTAAATGATCTTATAATTATTTTTGTTTACATACAGAGTTTCTGGGTGGTACATTGGCCAATCACATGGCTTTGTAACTGGCAGAGTTCTTCTTTTATTAATTTATGGCCTCCTACTAACCTGGCTCAATAGGTCTCAAAGCAAAGTCTTTTTCTAAAGGTTCATGGACTGGGGTAGAAACTGATGAACAAGATAAGTCCAAGCCTTAAACTTGCTTATTTCATCAGGTACCTTACTTACAAATAATAGAAGAAAAAGCATTTTTGCTCCAGAGAGAAATTGCTTCCCTGTCATTACCTTTCCTTCATTTGTGCTGGTATTCATAAAATAATAACTACTGCGCTTTAAAGAAGAAAAAAAATATTGGGGGAAAAAAAGAGAAAATTTTTGTAAATTCAAAGTCACAATTACAGAGAAAAGAACAGGAGAAACTGAGCAGGACTGGGTGGAAACCTAAGCTGTAGTTGGGACTGGAAGATACATGAACTCAACCTATTACATCCCATCCTCCACTATATGACGTCTATAAAAAACCTATAAAACTTTATAGGATAGCTGTATTGTCACTCAATTTAAGTTATTATCACTGTCCTAAATATAGGAAAATAGGACATAATGGGTTAACTAATGACTGTCCTAGTGTGGTTTTTAAAAGAATTCTGAAAAAGCTTTGTCATGCAGAGTTGTGACTCAGTAAGAATGAGCCTTAGGCTGGTACAAGCACTCATGTGTAAGTGAGGAAATAAGTACTGTATCTCCAGGAATCCACTTCAATAGACCACAATGCTACTTTCTTGTGTTCATTTCATACTTCAGTCATAGGCCACTTATTAGGCAGCCACTGTATTTAGATAGAGCACAGCCATAGTTAAGGCTGTTAAAGTGACCATGTGGGTTCTGGCCCCGCTGCATTCATTCATGTGACCATATTCTCAGTCAGAGTTACAGCTGCAATTCCCATTGCTTGTGTGATCATAGGATGACTCCAGGCAAATTGGATGGAAAGAAAGAAGGAAAAAAAAAAAAAGGTTTTTCTTTGACATTCAATTTGCTGTGGTTATAGAGACCCAATCATTGTATCTTTCATGATTTGTTAAAAGAGTCAAGGTACAAGGGCTATTGTGGCAGATGTCATACAGTATTCATAAGGCACCATATTGGGAAATACAGAGACCCAAAAGTCCAACCAGCCTCCTTGATCTCTCTACTTCACATCACTTTCGGTATGTCAAGTGTGTCTGTCCTGGTGTCTCTTCCTTGTGAGAAAACACAAAAGGCAATGAATAACCCATTATTCAACATAATAAATTTTAGTCTCGTTTTTTTTGTCTGCGAAAATGAATAGCTATCTTTGGAGCCAATTTTAGAAGTCATAGGTTCCAGGCCTTGTTGTCACTTACTATCTGAACCTGGGCAAGTCATTTAACCTCTCTGAGCTCCAGTTACCACATCTATGAAATTGAAATAATAATAGCTAACTCACGGGGTTCTATGGGTCAAATGCAATACTGTAAGTGAGCAGATTTAGGAAATTGTGCAGAATAAAGCATTACTGACCATAGTTTCTCGCCTGGCATACAAGGTAAGTCAAATTGGAATTATTTCCATTTTTTTTCTTTTTAATAAGTCAAATTAAAGTTTATCTGTGGAATACATTTTCTTTGGATGCCCAGAACAATAGATTGACAATTCTCTTGATGACTTAAATGGTTCCATTTCAATCTTTGAATAAAATTCCAAGGAAAAAGAGATTATTGACTTTTTTATATCTAATAAAGTTTATTTATTTCAAACTGGGGAATCTTGTTAGCTACAAAACATACGTTAAATTTAAGCTTACATTTTGTCTAACCTACATTTAGGACTGTCTCTTGAGGTCAAAGTTAGTCATATGAATCCTTTGACGTTATACATTCACACACACACACACACACACACACACACATATACATATATATATGTATGTATATATATATATATATATATATATATATATATATATATATATATATTTCCCCAATGAGGACAAAAACATTCAACAAAGGAGTATTCATAGACATTTCCCTCCCTCCCACTATCAACATTATTCACCCTTTAAAGGAAATTAGTCTTTCCCTGTAGAGTCATCTTTCTCACTCTCAGTGAAGAATTCTGCCATTGCCAGCTCTTTGTCAAAATTGGTTCATGAGCAGAGGAAATGAAAGAGAGAAAAGAGGGGAATGAAGAAGTGAGAGAAAGAGAAGAGAAAAGGACAGGAGAGGGAAGGAGTGGGAAAGGGAAGGAAGGAGAGGAAGGAGCATGTGCTGGTGCCTAAGACTAATATTCTCTTTGGAAATTGAAAACAATAAGCAAAAAAGGAAAAGGTTGCTACAAAAAGAGCACAAATTAAGGGTGGGAATAAACAACAGTCACTGATGTTGGAAGAATAAGAAAGAAGAATATCAGCTTTATGTAATATATCACTATGCCCTTTGAACAGTGTTTTGATTTTAATTGCATTTATTAATTTTTTATATTTTCTACACACAAAGATGGAGTGTTGTATGATCCAGATATAGTCAGTCAACATGTTCTTAGTTTCAGTGAATTCCATTTTGACTTTATCAACAGGAAATCCATATATCAGAGGGTGTTTCTAATTATCAAAGTTAGTTATAAGTCATAAGATTTACAATAGAAAGCAAGCCTATCTCAGATAGACTTGATCCATAGGAGATTGCTTCTTATATTCTTTGCTTCCTACTATAGTGATCTCAAGTTAACAAGCCAAACAACAAAAGACATCACTAAAATTAACAGTGAAAAAAATTGTACTCTATTTCACCGAAAATTACCCGGTTTATCTAAAATTGTGTGTAAAATGTCTATTTTGTAGAAGCTTATTAGATACTATTAATTATTCTCTTTCTGTAGAGATCAGTATCTTGTTATATTAAAAAAACGCATAAAAATTGACCTTATTAGGGTAGAAAAGTGACAATACTGGTACTTTGAGGTTTCTTTTTTCTTTTTTTCCCTTCCACTACATATCAAATGCTGTCCATCCAATACTTTGAAATCATTGTGTTGTCCACTAATGGACTTTAATTGAATTGAAACTTGGATTTAGCCATAGGACTTAGGCATAAATAAAATACTTTCAAACTAAAAAGTAAAGTAAGTATCACTATGGATAGTCTTTAAATATATTTGCTTTTCTTTATTTTCCAAGTACTCTGAAAGATATTGCAGCAGTCATATTGTTAATTTATAAAGGAGAATTATTTTTTAGTTCTTAAAGACAGATTGGTCTATAGAGCAAATATTTCACTGATGCTGCCACTAATCTGAAGCACAGTATTTAAACTTAATTAAATCTAGGACAAAATATTTTGTTTATTTAGTCCTGGGTATCAGAGGAAAAAATGAGCAGGAATAGCAAACTTTTAGAATAGAATGGTTTTGACAATGATAAATTATCATCATGACTTTTGTGTTTCTTGGGAGACAAAGTGGATGAATCACAGGTAAGCTAAGAAGAGATGAATAGCATTTTTTGGTCAATATCATATACTTTACCTTTTGTTGACAAAAGTGAATATTCTTTCAGGGTAAATATGAAATGTCCTGAAGACTTGAATTTCAAGAAATTGACTGACTATATCTGGATCATACAACATTGCAGCTTGTGCATAGATAATATAGAACAGCAAGCAAAAATTCTTTTCAAGAATTAAGGCCAGATGAAAACTGTATTTTCACAGTTGACTCTATCTTAACCATCTCTGAATAAGATTAAAGAGTAATTTTCAGAAAATTTAATCTTAGAGACTAACACTGATCTTCCAAGGACCTTGACACTAGAGAAGTCTAGAAAGTAAACATAGCCTTGACTATAATTTAAGGTTTCTTTGGGAATACAAGCTCACTTCATTGTCTCTTAGTAGAGTTTTCAACTTAACAGATTATCACTGTAGCCAGTGTTGCTTCATTCAGAAACCAAAATGGCAGCATGCATCATTCAACAAACACTGTGCAGTAATTAACTGTCATGGAAAGCTGCCAAGGTGAAAAAATAGGTATCTGGGATATTATTCTTCTATTTTTTGAGCTCTTCAGAACCTGATTGTTCTGTTAGTGTTAAATATTTCTTTTCACCATTTTCCATAAGAAAACTTTTGCATTTTATGTGGTAAAAAGGAAATGATCTGACCTCATGGCAATATATGTGGGATAGAACTAATAAAAGCAGAAAGCATGGTTTGTATCAAGAACAAAACACTATAAATTCCATTTGCGTATGGTATCTGAAAAAGACATTTTAATAAGCTGCAAAAATCAGGATCTGAGAATAAAAATATGACTTGGTAATATAGGGATCCTTTGAACTGGATATCTTTATCATTGGTATCTTTATCATTGGTTTAAACACTTGTCTTTGAGCCTACTTTCCGAAACTCTGGAAATGTGAATGACCATCCCACTCTGTGATCAAAGCGTACCTTCTATATAAAGACTGAAGGTTAATCTTTTCTTTTCTATAATGTTCTAATGTTATCAACAAAATTACTTAATGATTATTGTATGGAGTGATAACCTAAAAAAAAAAAACTGTGCTCAGCTTTGTACTTTCCATGATCTTTAATTAGGATATGATATCAGGAATGCAAGAGTAAGAGAAAAGGTATTTCCTCCCTCTGGTTTTGAACTTGTGGTTCTCTGTTTCCTGGGGGACTTTGTGCTTACCTGTTTGTTCCTGTTTCTAGCACATGGAATCATGCTCATTTCTTATCCTTTTGCCTCTATGCATTCTCACTTCTGTGGAGCTATTATGTTATTTTGTTCTTATTTCTGGCCTTTCTTCTGATGCTGTCCGACACAATATTCTTATCATTAATGTCTTCTGCAGTCTGGCATCTGCAAGTACACATATGAAGATCATTAGTGATATTCTCCCCAGTCTAAAGGCCTCTTTCAGCCTTTGAAATTTTGAATCTGAAACGTTGACCAAAATATTAGCCATGCTTTCTTTGTTTCAAAGTCTTCAGTTTCATTTTATCTGTGAACAAATTTTCTTTGTTTTCCAAATTATCTCATTCTTTTCTGCAAGTGATTCTATAGACACTTTTCTTCTTAGAATAGTCATGAAAATTGTTTGCTTTCATCCCTAGCCATGACCTTTCTCCTACATAATGAGTTGCAAGGTTTTAGTTGCTTACTGGGCATTTGGACCTTAATGTTTTGCTGTCATTTCTAACTCAACACTCTAGATAAGAACTGACAGAATTCCTGTCAAACTAGTTCCTATTTCCTTTGTGCTGTTTTTTCTTATCATCTTGGAGTTATCTATGGTATCTTGCTTATTCCCACACACCAGTGTTTTGTCTATGCTATTTTTGTTTAAATTTCCATTTATCTCTTCTTTCATGTCCCTATTACCTCAGCCCTAAATCAGTCACTTATCAGTTCTACTCAATCACATGAGATAAAGTATGTAAAAGAACTTTGTCAAGTAACAAATTTAAAGTGAAATACAAATCTTGCTCTTATTATTGCTACTATTATAGTACTGCTCTCATCACCATGAAATCCTTACTTATCTCCTTCCTATATATGTTTCTACTCAAATACTTTCTTGCATTACCTGAAGATATTCAGAATACAGACTAATCCCAATATAATATTTGTCTTTCCCTTTCTTGCTAGTTTCAATTTCGAGTGCTGATATTTAAAACCCCATGAAAGACCAATCTATTTCCCCTGTGTATGCTTCTTCTTAAAATAAATAAAATCTGTCTATGCCTCTCACACTAAATCTTCATCCTGGTTCCAATACCCTTTAGAGAATTCTGTTTACTCCATTTTCCATGATTTCACTCTTAAAAGGTTTCCAAATTCTCTTATCATCTAGATAAAACCCACTTCTCCTGTCCTGAATATCCAAATTAAGCTGTTTTTCTCAATACATACAATTTTATTATTATTATTTTCCATGAGCATATTTTGTATATCAACTTGTTTATAAGGTCCTTGAAGCAGATAAAAAATGATTTTACTTTCCCATAATGTCCTCGAACAATTGACTTTTTAAAAATATATTTCACTATTAATTGATGTATTTTTATAAAAAAATAAATCCTCTAGTTTTGAAAATACTAGAAGAAATAGCTCTAATGCTATTTCTATATTCCATCAAAATCTATAAAAAGTGAGGTTTCAATTAGTATTGTCTAAATTTGTTCCATTAATAAATAGTATAATATTAGTAAAGATTTTTTTAATTTGTATGGTATAAATATTATTCTACTCACATATTTATTTATTAAAATTTTCATGAAATAGAAGATAACACAATTCATGAGTTAAAAACTGAAAGAAATATTGAGAATTTTAAGAAACTGTCATGATTTCCTGATTGACCTACATCCATTCACCTGGTCAACAGACCATGATGCCTGAGTTAATGACTGTTGGGGGAGGGTGTGTGTTCATAAGGCTGGTAGGCATTCTTGCAAAACATTGCCTGGGCAGGGGAATGTGTATGAATCAAGAAAATACATTTTTATTGCTAGAGAAATAGTTTAGGGCACTGACTTCAGTGATGAGAGCTGGCTGATATGACAGACAAAAGACTTATTTTTGTTATTTCGATTTTGTCTTTACTTGATTGCATTTCTGGAAAACATCACCTCTTTAGAAGCACAATGTGTTCGATATTATGGAGAATATCTTAACATATTTATCATCTTCCTTGAAATAAACTTTAACAGAGACTATGTAAAATTTTTACCTGAAATGAAAAGATTATTGCATAGTAATTATGTGCCATATGTTATTTCCATGCTCAATTTATATCAGTTTATTTAATATTTGCAACAACCCTATAAAGAAGACATTGCTATTATTGACTCTATAAAAATGAATTAAATTTGGGTTTCACTTTCCTAGCTAATACAACTGTTCAATAAAATATTTCATATGCTATTTGTATTTGATTTTATAATTTCTATCCTGGAAATTACTATAGAATATAATACAACCCAAAAGAAACAAAACAAATCTAATTCCTGAAAAAAAGTATGCAAAAGATTCTTTTAAATAATTTGGCTTTGAATGAATTCAGTCTTCCTGGTATTTGGCAGAGCACAGAAAACATTCATCTTTGGAAATGAAACAGGACAGACAGTCCCAAGGGCAGATTAAGTATGGAATTTTTTGCAACTCAGCACTACAAAGTTCCCCTGTAGAGAACACATGTGTCATGAGAGAAACAAGCTGCTTACGTTTTCTAAATCTTAGGATTATTCTACCTTACTATATTTCCAATTTAATCAGTCATAGATGTATAAAATCACATAAATTTATGTAGAGGTGGGGAGGTAGAAGTGGAGAAATGAAAATATTTTGCAACTTAAAATAGTAGATTTGTATGATAATCTTCTGACTTAGAAAATTCTACTTAAAAGTTACAAGAGTTTGAAGACATTGTATATTGTGTTAGATTCTTACTTCATAGTGATCATTGATAAAATAAACTATATGCATTGTCAGATTTTTAGACATATTACTTAAATATGCTACTGTATCATTTATATCAATAATTTGTTTTCACATAATTTCATTTTCAAAATAATAAAATAATAGTCTTAGAGTCTTTTAACCTCCTGTTTTTCTGAAAATTACAAAGTATTATTGTGTAAATGTAAAGTTCATTTACATAAAAGCACATACAAAGACAACATTTACATTTGAAAGCTAAAAAGCCAAATTTGATAGCCATTAGCCACATGTGGCTATATACATTTTTACTTACATAAAATTTAAAATAAAAATAATCATTCCTTTAGTTGCACTGGTCACATTTACTTGCTTGCTTCCACCTGTGGCTAGTGGGTACCACACAGGACAGCACAGATCCCACATTTCCAACACTAGAGAAAGATATTGCAATGCAAAGTCTTTTAGCAACTCCAAGCACATATTATTCATAAACATAATGTCAGTATAAATATTAGTTTAAAATATACTAAGTCAATATATATCTGCATGGTCTCATATGCTAATTGCTTAATCTTATTTTTAGAAGATTTTGTTTTGAGCAATATGAGCAAAGAACATAACCTTAACCTTTTTTACTTTCTTAAATATATACATCTGATCCTTTCTGTTCATGTAGTACCATCAAAGACTGCACTTTCTCCAATGTTATGTCCTATATGTGAAATAATTATCTGGATTTATACTAAACAAATCCAGAAGAAATAATTTCAGAACATATTGATTTTAAATAATTGAAAGCTTCTTGCCTAAATTTCTGAAAACTTAGCTGGGAAAGGATTGGACTGTTGGAAAATTTCAGTTTTTAAAGTTCATTGGTTCTGGGTTTGATCCCCAGCATTGCAAGAAAAAAAAGAAAAAGAAAATAAAGTTCATTGGTTTCAGAATTATTGAAGCATACTAACTTTAAGTTTAACTTAAAATTGGAAAAGTGTACTTATTCCCTTCTTCTGGCTTAAAAATAGACAAAGAAATTTTTCTAAAAATTATGAGTCACTGAAATCAAGGAATCTTTATGCAACAGATTAATTTCAAGTAATGAAATAAAAGACGTCATCAGAAGCCTACCAACCAAGAAAGGGTTGAGTTCTACACAACCTAAAAAGGAGAACTAATACCAATACTCCTCAAACTATTCCATAAAATAAATAAGATAGAACATTTCCAAACTCATTCTATGAGGCCAGTATCACCCAGATTTCACAATCAGACAAAGACACATCAAGGAAAGAACACTTCAGACCAATATCTCTAATGAATATAGATGTAAAAACTCTCAACAAAATTTTGGCAAATCGAATACAAAAGCATATTAAAAAGATAGTGCGCCACAATCAACTGGAGCTCATACCAGGTATGCAAGGTTGGTTCAACATACAGAAATCAATAAATGTAATTCATCACATCAATAAACTGAAGAGCCATATGATCATCTCAATAGATGTAGAAAAAGCATTCAACAAAATACACCACCCCTTCATGTTCAAAACACTAGAAAAACTAGGGATAACAGAAACATATCTCAACATTGTAAAAGCTATCTATGCTAAGTTCCAGCCAACATCATTCTAAATGGAGAAAAATTAAAAGCATTCCCTGTAAAAACTGGAACAAGACAAGGATGCCCTTTTCACCACTTCTATTTAACATAGTCCTTGAAACTAGCCAGTCGAATTAGACAGATGGAAGAAATTAAAGGGATACAGATAGAAAAGAAGAACTCAAACTTTCACTGTTTTCCAATGACATTATTCTATACCTAGAGGATCCAAAAAAATTCCACCAGAAAACTTCTAGAATTAATAAATGAATTCAGCAGAGTAGCAGGATATAAATTCAACATCCATAAATCAAAGGTATTTCTGTATATCAGTGACAAATCCTCAGAAAGAGAAACTAGGAAAACTTCTCCATTATAGCCTCAAAACAAACAAACAAAAAACAAAACAAAACAACAACAAAAAAAATACTTGGAATCAACTTAAAGAAAGAGGTAAAATATCTATATAATAAAAATTATAGAACCCCAAAGAGAGAAGTTGAAGAAGACCTTAGAAGATGGAAAGATCTACCTTTCTCTTGGATAGGCAGAATTAATATTATCAAAATGACCATACTTCCAAAAGCACTTTACAGATTTAATGCAATTTCAATTAAAATTCCAATAACATTCCTCAGAGAAATAGAAAAAGCAATCATGAAATTCATCTGGAAAAATAAGAGACCCAGAATAACTAAAGCAATCATTAGCAGAAAAAGTGAAACAGGTGGCATCACTATACCAGACCTTAAACTATACTACAGAGCAATAGTAACAAAAAACAGCATGGTATTGGCACCAAAACAGACTAGTAGACCAACGGTACAGAATAGAGGACACAGAGACTAACCCCCCAAATTACAGTTATCTTATATTACACAAAGGTGCCAAAAACATGCATTGGGGAAAAGAGCATTTTTAATAAATGGTGCTGGGAAAACTGGAAATCCCTATGCAACAAAATGAAATTTAACCCCTATCTCTCACCATGCATAAAATTCAACTCAAAATGAATCAAGGGCTTAGGAATACAACCAGAGACCCTGCATCTAATACAAGAAAAAGTAGGCTCTAATCTTCATCATGTGGGAGTAGGCCCCAACTTCCTTAATAGGACTCCTTTGGAGCAAGAATTAAAATCAAGAATCAATAAATGGGATGGATTCAAACTAAAAAGTTTCTTCTCAGGAAAACAACAACAACAATCTGTGAGGTGAATAGAGAGCTTACATCTTGGGAGTAAATCTTTACCCCTCACACATCAGATAGAGCACTAGTCTTTAGGTTATATAAAAAACTCAGAAAGCTAAGCACCAAAAAAACAAATAACCCAATCAATAAATGAACCAAAGACCTGAACAGGCACTCCTCCGAAGATGATATACAATCAACCAACCAACAAATATATGAAAAAATGTTCAACATCTCTAGCAATTAGAGAAATGCAAATCAAAACTACTCTAAGATTTTATCTTAATCCAGTCAGAATGATAGCTATTAAGAATACAAGCAACAATAACTTTTGGTGAGGATGTGGGGGAAAAAAGGCACACTCATACATTGCTAGTGGGACTGCAAATTGGTGCAACCAATCTGGAAAGCAGTATGATGATTCCTTGGAAAACTTGGAATGGAACCACCAATTGACCCAGCTATCTGAATCCTCAGTTTATATGTAAAGGACTTTAAAACATCATATTACAGTGATGCAGCCACATCAATGTTTATAGCAGCACAGTTCACAATAGCTAAATTGTGTAACCAACATAGAGGCCTCTCAATAGATGAATGGATAAAGAAACTGTGATATATATATATATATATATATATATATATATATATATATATATATATACATACATACATATAATGGAATATTACTTAGCTATAACAATAAACAAAATTTTGGTTGGTAAGTGGATGGAAGTAGAGACTATCATGATAAGTGAAATAAGCCAATCCCAAAAAACTAAAGGCCAAATGTTTTCTCTGATATGTGGATGCTGATCCATTATGGGGTGGGGGTGCATGGAGGAATGGAGGAACTTTGGATAGGGTAAAGGGGAGGGAGGGGAAGGGAGGGGGCATGGGGATAGGAAAGATGATGGAATGAGATGGACATCATTACCCTAAGTACATGTATGAAGACACAAAGGGGGTGACTCTACTTTGTGTACAACCAGAGAAATGAAAAATAGTGTTCTGTATGTGTTCTATGAATTGAAATGCATTCTGCTATCATATTTAACAAAATTATAATACACAAATAAATTTAAATTAAAAATAAACCAGTTAGCTTTTGATGTTGAATGAAGCTTTGCGAGAATTCTTGGAGGATATTGCCATGTGGTCTCTAAAGTTTGGAAAGCCTGTGAGTAGAGCATAGTGTCTGTCTCTCAACTACAAAATTCTGAAGAGGTGCCAGGCAAGCAGTTATGAATCTCAGGTGAGGTCATGAGAAAGGCAGAAGAGCAAACTAAACTTTGCCCTGTTTGGCAATGACACAGATGAATGATTTTCCAAGGTGTGTGAAAGAGTGCTAAAACCTTATTACATAAGAGATAAAGTCTGAACAATTATCTCTTTAAACACCAATCAACAATATCTTTAACCCCTTCTTTTTTTCCTTATGATTCTTGTTTCTATCCTAAAAGAATCAGAAATAGCTGAGATGAATCATTTGTTCTTATATTGACGTCCTAAGCCACGATTCAGACACTAGGTGGTGGGAGAAAGATGGGAATCTTAAATTATATTATGGGAGCTGTTGATATATATATGGCCAGTAGTTTTAATTCTTAAAATTTACTAGAAAGTTCTGACATTTTTTTTTCTGAGATGTTGTTGTAGGACAGGGACAAGAGCAAATTGAAGGCAGGTATTGCAGAAAAGTAGACATTTTCTCCTTGTTCTCTCAACAAATTTAGACCTTTCAATACATTTGTTACATATATAAACCAAATTCTTTCCTAGATGGCTATCTCAGAAATGAGTGTCATTGGTCCAAATGGGAAGTGAATGAAAGAAGATGGATGGTTGCTGGTAATTCATCACTTACAGAAAGGAAGCAGACACGTTGAAAATGCATAGGTTATGGGCAGGAGTCGTTATCTCAGGTTTTTCGAGTCCACTCAAACAATTTCTGTTCACTTTTTCCTACTTTAAAATCATTTTCTTTGATAGAGTGGAGAGGAGTTGAACAGCTCTGTTTTCTCACTACACTGTTCTACTTCAAAATATAACTTTTTCCCTTTCTTTGTTTTTGATTTTGTGTTTTCTGCCAGAGAAACTCAAGGTTTTCTGCCTGTTCCCTTAGGCATTTTGCTCCCTCTGATATTTGCTTATTCTAGGATCTAATTTCCTTTCACTTTTCCATATAAAATTTTGTTACTCCTTGGTTTGCCCTTCAATATCCACCTTTCTTCTCTAGTTTTTACATCGTCTTCTATCTTAAAAGCTACCTTAAATTTATGGGTATCCAAATATTTCTGAATATCTATTCCTATTTTCTTTTCTTTGCAGAAAGAAATTAAATGTTGAATTTCTGTATCATTTTTATTCATAAAGCCTTATTCTTTTTCTCCATATGATAAGGTAGTCTTACATAATTTCAAATATATTTAGGTATTTCACACTTCTTAAATCATTACCCAAATACGTATTCCCATTCTTCTATCTCCTGCTTCATTTATATTCCAATAGGAATATGTGTACTTTTGTGAAAAAATAATTATACTCATTTATCCCTTTCCTTAGAATTTTGCTCTAGCAGAATTCTTTCTTAATTTTGTCTTTGTTGTTGGGTTTTTAAAAATGATTTTGTTGTTGTTGTTATGACTCTTCATTGGTTTGCATTTAGGGAATATTCTGTAACATTTTATTTTTGGAATAAATTGTGGTTTTATTTGGGGCCAGCTGTATGATTAGTTTAAATAAATATTTTAAGGATAGATTGATACATTAATATTCTCTGCTTGTAAGGCACACAGATTCTCCAAACAAAATATACTTTTCACTTTATGTAATTATTTCTATGAAGGTTAATTATATGTGTCAATTTTACTGGGCTGAGGAATTCTCTGATAACTAACTAAAATATTAGTTCTGGGTATTACTTCAAGACTGTTTCTGGAAGAGATTCACATGTGAATCTGTAGACAGAACAGAGTTCATCCCCAATGCAGGTAGGTATCATCCAGTCTTGTAAGAACAAATCCATTGAGTAGAACAAAAGAGAGAGAAAGGGTGAACCTGTTTGAAGTGGGACATCGCTCTCATCTGTCAAAACAAGAGATCTTGGTTCTTGGGCATTCTGACTCAGACCAACATTAGCTACAAACTCACTTGGATCTCGGGCTTCTGGACTCAGACTGAATCATACTGCTAACTTGCTTGATTCCCAGCCTGCAGATAGGAAGTTGTGGGATATCTTGGCCTCAGTACTTCTGTGAACCAATTCTAGAACATGTCTCCTCCTATATGGATACATATTAGTAAGGGTTCTCCAGAGAAATATATGATCCTGACTAGTGCAATCTCTTCTTTATATTGTTTTACTACAATTCTCTATTATGATCATGGTTTTAACACATTCTACTTTTATTTGTGAGAAGTTTCAGTTGTCAAAAATATGAACTTTACAACTCTACACCTCATTAGTTGTATTTCCAAACAATGATTGAATTCTTCTATGTAATCACAATGTGACTCAAAGATCTAGTATAGAATCCATACTTAAATACATTCAGTTGCCTTACTGATGCCGTTCATAGTAGTTTTATTTAAAAATTCAAGATCCAACTGAAATAGTTAATTGCATTCAGTTGCCATATACAATTTACATTTTATTCAAAATATTTGTGAGATTATACTATGCTAATTCAAGTAATTTAGTTCATTTATAATGCTCTATCTATGAAATATATATACTTATAAATTCTGTATATACATACAGAATTTATTCATAAACTCTCCTTTCGTTAAAATTCAGGCAACTCTATCATTATAAACAATGCTGCTATAATCATTCTTATAAATGTCTTTTTATGCATATGGACATAATTTCTTTTGTGTGAACTAGAAAAATAATTTTCTATTTGGGTAGATATGTACATACTTACAATGGATATTACCAAATTCTAATTAATTGTACCAATTAATATGACAGCAATTTTATATATAAATCTATAGTATTTATTTATTTATTTTGGTACTAGGGGAACCTAACCACTAAGTCACATTCTAGCTTTTTTTTTTTCCTTTTTTTTTTTGAGAAAGGGTCTCACTGAGTTGCCCAGGCCTTGCTAAGTTGCTGAGGCTGGCTTTGAATTTGTGATCCTCTGGCCTCAGCCTCACAAGCTTTGGGATCATAGGTGTGTGCCAATGCACCTGGCCAGACCTATTTTCTTGACAGTCTAAACATTACCAGTTGAATCACATTGTGATTTTATTTTGTATTTTTCTCCTTATCAATAAGATTGACCTTGAATTAAATGGCTTATTAGCTATTTGTGCTGCATACACTTTGACTTGCTTCTTTATGTTCTCTGTACATTTTTGTTTTGAGTTATTGTCACTTACTTATTGATCTAAAGAAAATGTATATACTTAAGATACTTATAGTAAAATTTATTCATTTATCCACATTGCAAAGTCATTATTCTATATGCGGTGTATTTCCAACTATTAATATGCCTTTTGATGCCTTTGTATTTTTCCTCCTTTAAAAAGACATTATTTTTCAGAGAAGTTTTAGGTTACACAAAGTTGAACAGAAAGTAAAGTATTTCCAGATACCCCCAGAGCCTCTTTGCTATCAATATACCGCACCAAAGAAACATATATAAAACTTACTGAGTTGACACTGGCAAAACATTATCACCCCAAATCCACAGTTTACATAAGGGTTCATACACACACACACACACACACACACACACAGACACAGACAAACATTGTGAGATACAATAATGATGGATATATATCCATCATTATTGTATCTCACAATGCATATAAAATTATATATATATACACATCATTATTGTATCACACAGAGTTGTTTCTGCCCTAAAAATGATTTCTACCCTTTTATTTGCCTCTCCCTTCCCCCTAATCCTTGATGACTTCTGAATTTTTAACTGTCTCCATAGTTTTGCTTTTTCCAGAATGTCATGCAGTTGAAATAATGCATTATGTAGCATTTCTAGATTGTCTCCTTTCACTTATTACTACTCATTTAAGTTTCCTCTATGAACCAAGTCTTTTCGTGATTTCACAGTTCATTTCTTTTTAGTGCTGAATAATATTCCGTCGTCTGGATGTAACACAGTGTATCTATTCACCAACTGAAAAAAAAATCTCAGTTGTTTGCAAGTATTGGCAATTATGGAAAAGCTGCTATAAAAAAAATCTGTGCAAAGGTTTTTGTCTGAATGTATGCTTCCAATAAATTTGGGTGAATTTGTATGATTGCTGGGTTGTAAAGTTAGAATATGGTTAGTTGTATAAGAAACTGCCAAATTGTATTCTAAAGTGGCCTTATTATTTTGCATCCTACTAGCTATGAATGAGCGTTGCTTTTTCTGTGTACTCTCACTGGAATTTGATAATGTCAATTTTTTAAATTTGGGTCATTCTAATAAGTGTATAGGTATATCACATTGTTTTAAGTTTCATATTCTTAAAGATAAGTGATGTTGAATTTTCATATGCTTATTGTGATTTGCATATGTTCTGCGTTGAGATGTCTATTCAAATCTTTGGATGATTTTTAAATCAGGTTGTTTGCTTTATATTATGGAATGTTAAACATTATTTAGATACTTTGAATAATATTCATTGATGAGATGTACCTTTTGCAAAGATTTTCTCCCAGTTTTCTGTGGCTTTTTTCTCAGTCTCTTAATACTATGATTTCTGGACTATAATATTTTTTTAATTTTAGCAAAATCTAGCTTATTAATTATTTCTTTCATGGATCATTTCTTTGGTATATCTAAAGAGGTAACTATCATACTCCTGGTCATCTAGGTTACCTCCTAGAAGTTTCATAGTTTTGCATTTTTATTTGGGATAATAATCCATTTTGAGCTAATTTTGTGAAGAGGGTAAGGTCTGTGTCTGAATTTTGATTCTTTTTTTTGTTGTTGTTGTACTTTGGAAAGTGTATGACTGTTGTTCTAGTACAACTGGGTGAAAAGATTATCATGTTCTTTTTTTTTTCTCCTAAGTCAAAGATCAATTGGTTATATTTATTCGGGTCTGTACTGTTGGTGTTGCTCTTATTAGCGAACTTGTCTACTATTTCACCAATACCACACCTCTTTGTGTACTACAGCTCTATGTAAGTCTTACAGTTCAGCAGGTCAATACCACAGTTTTGTTGGTCATCAGTACTAATTGTATACTACCAGTAAGATAAGTGATTGCATCTTATACTTATTTCTACATTGGCACCTCCTATTCAGGAAAGAAAATAAGTTTAACTTTTTTAGAAAAAATAACTAAAGGGAATTTAGAGGAAAGTTCGTGGAAAATTCATTTCAAGCAATATGTATATCTCATGATGCCTGAAATTCAAAGAAAAATGAATACAACTGATCCATCATTTGATACAGTTAGAAGATAAGGCAGATTTCATTCGATTCAACCATATAATTGATTCATTTGACTCTAGAGCAGATCCGGTATTCTGATTAAGATAAGTGGTTGACAAATAAAAACCAAATTTTAAGAATAAGGGCAAGAAGCTGGTAGTGAAGCATGTGCTTAGCATGCTCAAGTTCTGTGTTCAACCCACTTAGGTCTAACTTCAGCATGTAGATATGTGATTTTTATTTCTAAAACATGAACTAAAAATGGAAAAAAAACCCTGAAAATTAATTTTGAATTTGGAAGGTTTTTCTTGACTTTGTCAATTTTGTAAATAGCATCAATGAATCAAGCATGTTCTATAATGGGAAAAAAAATTAAAAATAATGTGATCAACAGAATTTGATCATAGTATTTCTTAAAGACACTAGAACAGTTTATTAAAATTATATATGTTAAAGGTAGAATCTCTTATATTTAAAATAATTTCTGCAAGAATCAAAACTTTTTTTGTGTTTATTTCCATGATTTACAATATATCTTGAGAAACGGAAATTTTCATATTTTCTGATCAATTATCACTGCTAAAATAGCAAAAAAATGTTCTTAAGTTTGAGTTTCATCATTTATAGAAGAGAAATAAATAGGTCAATTATTTGTAAAAATGGCAATTTTATTGTAACATCAGTGTGGCTCAGTGGTAAAGTGCTTGCTTAGCAAGTATGAAGCCCTGGGTTTGATCATTAGCACCACATAAAAATAAATAAATAAAAATAAAGGTATTGTTTCCAATTACAACAAAAATATTAAAAACTAAATAAAACAAAGGTCCATTTATAACTAAAATAAATGTATTTTTAAAAAAAGAAAATTATAACATCAGTTTATTTATATAAATTCAAATCTAAAGTATAGTAGAGCATTTGAAAATGTGAATCAGAGAAACAAAGGGTCTCTGGGATATGCAACAAGAAAAATACATTGCAGTTTTATAGAAAAGACTACAGGAAAGTTTGCAGTTTTCTTTTCTTTTTTTTTTTTATTGGTTGTTCAAAACCTTACAAAGCTCGTGACATCAAATTTCATACTTTAGATTCAAGTGGGTTATGAACTCCCATTTTTACCCCAAATACAGATTGCAGAATCACATCGGTTACACATCCACATTTTTACATGATGCCATATTAGTGACTGTTGTATTCTGCAGTCCTTCCTATCCTCTATTATCCCCCCTCCCCTCACCTCCCATCTTCTCTCTCTACCCCATCTACTGTAATTCATTTCTCTCCTTGTTTTTTCCCCCACTCCCCTCACAACCTCTTATATGTAATTTTGTATAACAATGAGGGTCTCCTTCCATTTCCAAGCAATTTCCCTTTTCTCTCCCTTTCCCTCCTACCTCATGTCTCTGTTTAATGTTAGTCTTTTCCTCCTGCTCTTCCTTTCTGCTCTGTTCTTAGTTGCTCTCATCATATCAACGAAGACATTTGGCATTTGTTTTTTAGGGATTGGCTAGCTTCACTTAGCATAATCTGCTCTAATGCCATCCATTTCCCTGCAAATTCCATGATTTTGTCATTTTTTAGTGCTGTGTAATACTCCATGTGTATAAATGCCACATTTTTTTATCCATTCATCTATTGAAGGGCATCTAGGTTGGTTCCACAGCCTAGCTATTGTGAATTGTGCTGCTATGAACATCGATGTGGCAGTATCCCTGTAGTACGCTCTTTTAAGGTCTTCAGGGAATAGTCCGAGAAGGGCAATAGCTGGGTCAAATGGTGGTTCCATTCCCAGCTTTCCCAGGAATCTCCATACTGCTTTCCAAATTGGCCGCACCAATTTGCAGTCCCACCAGCAATGTACAAGATTACCCTTTTCCCCACATCCTCGCCAGTACTTGTTGTTGTTTGACTTCATAATGGCTGCCAATTTTACTGGAGTGAGATGGTATCTTAGAGTGATTGTGATTTGCATTTCTCTGACTGCTAGAGATGGTGAGCATTTTTTCATGTACTTGTTGATTGATTGTATGTCCTCCTCTGAGAAGTGTCTGTTCAGGTCTTTGGCCCATTTGTTGATTGGGTTATTTGTTTTCTTATTGTTTAATTTTTTGAGTTCTTTGTATACTCTGGATATTAGGGCTCTATCTGAAGTGTGAGGAGTAAAGACTTGTTCCCAGGATTTAGGTGCCCTATTTACCTCTCTTATTGTTTCTCTTGCTGAGAAAATACTTTTTAGTTTGAGTAAGTTCCATTTGTTGATTCTAGTTATTAACTCTTGTGCTATGGGCGTCCTATTAAGGAATTTAGAGCCCAACCCCACAAAATGTAGATGGAAGCCAACTTTTTCTTCTATGAGGTGCAGATTCTCTGATTTGATATCAAGCTCTTTGATCCATTTAACTTTTGTGCATGGTGAGAGAAAGGGATTCAGTTTCATTTTTTTGCATATGGATTTCTAGTTTTCCCAGCACCATTTGTTGAAGATGCTATCCTTCCTCCATTGCATGCTTTTAGCCCCTTTATCAAATATAAGATAGTTGTAGTTTTGTGGATTGGTCTCTGTATCCTCTATTCTGTACCATCGGTCCACTCACCTGTTTTGGTACCAGTACCATGCTGTTTTTGTTACTATTGCTCTGTAGTATAGTTCGAAATCAGGTATCGCTATACCGCCTGACTCACACTTCCTGCTTAGAATTGCTTTTGCTATTCTGGGTCTTTTGTTTTTCCATATAAATTTCATAATTGCTTTATCTATTTCTACCAGAAATGCCCTTGGGATTTTGATTGGCATTGCATTAAACCTATAGAGAATTTTTGGTAATATCGCCATTTTGATGATGTTAGTTCTTCCTATCCATGAACAGAATATATTTTTCCATCTTCTAAGGTCTTCTTCTATTTTTCTCTTTAGGGTTGTGTAGTTTTCATTGTATAAATCTTTCACCTCTTTTGTTAGGTTGATTCCCAAGTATTTTTCTTTTTTTTTTTAGGATATTGTAAATGGGGTGGTTGTCCTCATTTCCATTTCAGAAGATTTGTCGCTGATATACAGGAATGCCTTTGATTTATGCGTGTTGATTTTATATCCTGCCACTTTGCTGAATTCATTTATTAACTCTAGTAGTTTCTTTGTAGACCCTTTTGGGTTTGTTAGATATAGTATCATATCATCCGAAATAGTGATAATTTAAGTTCTTCTTTTCCTATTTTTATGTCTTTAATTTCTTTTGTCTGTCTAATTGCTCTGGCTAGTATTTCAAGAACTAAATTGAAAAGAAGTGGTGAGAGAGGGCATCCCTGTCTTGTTCCAGATTTTAGAGGGAATGCCTTCAGTTTTTCTCCATTAAGAATGATGCTAGACTGAGGCTTACTTAGCATATATAGCTTTTACAATATTGAGGTAAGATTCTGTTATCCCTAGTTTTTCTAGTGTTTTGAACATAAAGGGATGTTGTACTTTGTCAAATGCTTTTTCTGCATCTATCAAGATGATCATGTGGTTTTTATCTTTAAGTCTATTGATGTGGTGAATAACATTTATTGATTTTCGTATATTGAACCAGCCTTGCATCCCAGAGATGAATCCTACTTGATCATGTTGCACAATTTTCTTGATATGCTTTTGTATTCGATTCGCCAGGATTTTTTTGAGGATTTTTGCATCTATGTTCATTAGAGATATTGGTCTGTAGTTTTCTTTCTTTGAAGTATCTGTGTCTGGTTTTGGGATCAGGGTGATGTTGGCCTCATAGAATGAATGTTGAAGAGCTCCTTTTTTTTCTATTTCTTGAAATAACTTGAAAAGTATTGCTATTAATTCTTCTTTGAAGGTTTTGTAAAACTCTGCTGTATATCCATCCAGTCCAGGGCTTTTCTTGGTTGGTAGTCTTTTGATGGCTTCTTATATTTCCTCCTTTGTTATGGTTCTGTTTAAATTGTGTGTATCTTCCTGACTCGATCTGGGCAAATCAAATGACTTAAGAAATTTATAGATATTTTCACTATCTTCTATTTTATTGAATTATAGGGCTTCGAAATAATTCCTAATTATCTTCTGTATTTCTGTAGTGTCCATTGTGATATTGCCTTTTTCATCCCGTATGTTGGTAATTTGATTTCTCTCTCTTCTTCTCTTCGTTAGCATGGCTAAGGGTCTGTCAATCTTATTTATTTTTTCGAAGAAACAACTTTTAATTTTATCAATTTTTTCAATGTTTTTTTTTTTTGTTTGTTTCAATTTCGTTGATTTCCACTCTGATTTTAATTACTTCTTGCCTTCTACTACATTTGCTATTGTTTTGCTCTTCCTTTTCTAGGGTTTTGAGATGGTTTTGAGTTCATTTATTTGTTGGTTTTTTCTTTTATTGAGGAATGATCTCCAGGCAATGAATTTCCCTCTTAAAACTGCTTTCATTGTGTCCCATAGATTCCGGTATGTTGTGTCTGTATTTTCATTTATCCCTAAGAATTTTTTGATTTCCTCCTTTATGTCTTCTGTAACCCATTGATCATTCAGTAACATATTTTTCATTTTCCAGGTGATGCAGGATTTTTCCTTCCTTCTTTTTCATTGATTTCCAGTTTCATTCCGTTATGATCAGATAAAATGCATGGTATTATCTCCACACCTTTATATTTACTAAGAGTTGCCCTATGGCATAATATATGGTCTATCTTTGAGAAGGATCTATGTGCTGCTGATGATGGTTGATATATTCTATATATGTCGGTTAAGTCTAGGTTATTGATTGTGTTATTGAGTTCTATAGTTTCTTTATTCAGCTTTTGTCTGGTGGATCTGTCCAATGGAGAGAGCAGTGTGTTGAAGTCATCGATAATTATTGTGTTGTGGTCTATTTGACTCTTGAACTTGAGGAGAGTTTGTTTTATGAACGTTGCAGCACCATTGTTTTGTGCATACATATTGATAATTATTATGGCTTTTTGGTGGATGGTTACTTTAACAGTATATAGTGTCCTTCTTTATCCCTTTTGATTAACTTAGGTTTGAAGTTGATTTTATTTGATATAAGTATGGCCACTCCTGCTTGCTTCCGAGGACCATGTGAGTGGCATGATTTTTCCCAACCTTTCACTTTCAACCTGTGTATGTCTTTTCCTATCATATGAGTCTCCTGAAGGCAGCATATTGTTGGATTTGTTTTTTTAATCCAGGTTACTAACCTTTGTCTCTTGATTGGTGAATTTAAGCCATTAACATTTAAGGTTACTATTGAAATATGGTTTGTACTTCCAGTCATGCTTATTTATTTATTTATTTTAATGTGGCTCGTTTTTCCTTTTTGGTTATTTTTTTTTTCTTCCCTTTACTGAGTTACCTCCCAATGTTAGTTTTGGGTGCTGTTTTTCAATTTCTCTTCTTGTAGTGTTTTGCTCAAAATGCCTTGCAGTGCTGGTTTTCTGGCTGCAAATTCTTTTAACTTTTATTTATTGTGAAATATTTTAATTTCATTGTCAAATCTGAAGCTTAATCTTGCTGGATACAGTATTCTTGGTAGGAATCCATTATTTTTCAGCATTTGAAATATGTTGTTGCAGGATCTTCTTGCTTTCAATGTCTGTGATGAAAAATCAGTCGTTAACCTAATTGGTTTACCCCTGAATATAATCTGCCTTCTTTCTCTCGTAGCTTTTAATATTCTCTCCTTGTTGTCTATGTTGAATATCTTCATAATTATGTGTCTTGGAGTTGGTCTATTACGGTTTTGTATGTTTGGGGTCCTGTAGGCTTCCAGGATTTGGCAATCAATTCCATATTTTATATCTGGGAAGTTTTCTAGGATTATTTCATCCAATAGATTGTTCATTCCTTTGGTTTGAACTTCTATACCTTCTTCTATCCCGATGACTCTCAAGTTTGGTTTTTTTATGACATCCCATATCTCTTGGATAGATTGCTGGTGATTTCTTAGCATCCTTTCTGTGTTGACTATATTCTTTTCAAGTTGATACACTTTGTCTTCATTATCTGATGTTCTGACTTCTATTTGATCTAGTCTATTTGTAATATTTTCATTTGAGTTTTTAATTTGGTTTATCATTTCCTGCATTTCTAGGATTACTGTTGGATTTTTTTTTTTAAATCTCTATCTCTTGGTAGAGCTCGTTCTTTTCCATTTGAATTTGCCTATTTAATTCGTTTTCAAAGTATACTTTCATTTTTTGGACTTGCTGTCTAATGTCTTCTCTAAGATTCTGTTCCATCTGAGTTAGGTATGCCTTGAGTTTTTTCTCTGTCCCTTTTTCTGATGCCTCTAGGGTCTCCTGTGAATTTAAGTTGTCCTGCATTGTTTGTAATCCCTTTTTTCCTTGTTTTTTCATGGTGCTCACATTACTTTTCAACTCTGTTTGACTGCATTGTTTCTGTTTTCTTCTTTAAATTTGTTTTGCTTTTTATAATTCCAATATCTCTCCTTTGTGTTGAGAGACAATGTTTCGAGATGTTGGATTTAATTGTGATTTCAGGTAAATTCATTAGTTTCTTTAAAGGCCTACAGAATATGATGGCATGTATAGAATTGAGGTTTGATCTTCGAGTTGTATGTTGAAGTCGGGGGCTTTGATGGTATGGAGGTTAGTATATGTTAGCTTCTTTAGGGGGTTGCTCAAATGCAGGTGGATATTAACAAGAGAATAGACAGGAGTATTTGGGGGTAGTTAAGGGCTTAGTCAGACTATGGACCGATTCGTAGTATTCATCTATTTGCATTTAGTAAGTTGTACGTAATCTGGGTGGTTATGCTTAAGAGGAAAGATGGGGAAAAGGTAAGGAAGCAAACCAAGAAAGAGAGTGGGAGAGAGGAAAGAAAGAGAAAAGTATAGAAAAGAAAAGAAAATGATAATAAAAAAATAATAAAATGCAGTAAAATAAAAATTACATCAAAAATAATAGTATAATTATAGAAAAGAAAAAAATTAAAATTAATAAATTTTTAAAAAAATTAAAAGAAAAAAGGGACAATGTTAGGCTTCTATTTTCTTCACTTCCAGTAGGTGGTGCTGTGCCAAGATTTTGTCCTCCGGCTGGAGGAAACAATCCATTCGAGGCCGTTCCCTTCTCCCCCCTGGTGTCTCTCATAACCCATTAGCTTAGGTTTATTCCTGGTTTTTAGTCCCCTGGCTTCTCCTGTCAGCCAGGCCTTTCCCAGTGTGATACCTCTTGGCAGTTCAAACTACACTCTGGGGCTGCAATTTCCTGGAAGTGGAGCTCGGCTATTGGGAACCAGCCCCTATTGTTTTGATTCCCTCCGCTAGCCCCTCCTCCGAGAGCTGGTGAGACAGGTTTCATTTTCGCCGCTGGTGGGAGGGGGGAGTTGGAGGTCATGTGCCTTTACCATTTCTCCATGCCTCTATTCACGCTCACTCTGTTAATCACGCCCCAGAAAGCCGGGGAGAGATTTTATGTGATTTCCCCGCTGTATGGGAGATGGTCTAAATGTCACAGACCTGTTCTATCTCTGAATGAGCTGTGATCTGTCGAAAACTGGTGATGGTGACGTCAGCTCTCCAAGATGGTGGCCGCTGGCTTCCTTGGTGGGCTGACCAGTGTGGAGGACAGAACTGGACCACTTCCTTCCCCCGTCTCAAACCCAGAACTCAGCCCGGAGCACAGTGAGGGCATAGCTGGCAGGAGCCCACAGAATCTGCAGCACCATTTCTCTGTGTTGCTAGCACACCCTTTCTATGGATGCCCTTTCCAGGCGCGCCACAGCCTCTAGCAGTGGGGCGGGCTGCTGAATAAACAGCTTGAATCTCCGGGCGGACAGATCACTTGTGGTTGAGCCCCAGTAACCGATCCTCGGGCAATGGAAATCCTTCCTCTAGGTTTCGGTGTACCCCAATTTTGCTGGAAATTTCTAACAAGATAGCTTTTGGGCTTTCTAACTTGTCATTCAACCGTGCAGTAACGCGGTACATGGGGGTGATGCACTCCATTCACCGCCATCTTCCCCTAGTTTGCAGTTTTCAAGAGAAGCATATGCACTCTTTAAAAGTTGTTTGGATAACTAGAAATTATTATCCATTCAATGAAAAGATAGCTATTAGATGCCTACTAGAGGCCAGGCAATGTTCTTTATATTTCGGATATTTCAGGAAATAAAAAGCAGAAACAAAAAAAGAAATTGTTCTCATAATAGTTAAACCATAATAAAAGGGAGACAGATAATAAAACATAAGAATAGCAAATAAGTAAACTTTATACGATGTAAGAAGGTACTAAATAACCTGGGGAATAGAGGAAGAGAGTATAATAAGTATAAAGTTACAGAAAGAAAGAATTTCAATTTTAAATGAATTATAAATAGGAAGTCAGATGTATTGAGCCTTGCAGAGAAGATAAATTTTCAACAAAGGCTTAAAGAACGTGATGATACCTGCTAAATTCTGGCAGAGACCCTGAGCAAGCAGTAAGCGTAGAGTAACTAAGCGGGGAAAAAAGGATCCTTGTAGCTAGACTGGAGAGAGAACAGGAGAGATGTGGTCAGAGAAGCAAGAGGCAAAGATCAGGGAGAACCTTATAGGCCACTGGGAGATTCTCGACTGATACTGTGGAAAGATAGCGGGACATCTTAAGCTCACAAATGAAATGATGAGACAGGTTTGAAAAGGTCTACTTTGGTACTTGTGTTGAGTCTACACAGCAGAAAACAAGGGTGGAAATTGGAACCACTCAGTGGTGGAGACAGAGGGCTCCTGGAGCCAGCTAACTAAAGACTTATCTTTATGTTGGGAGCTTGAAATGCACTATTTGGGATGTATTTATACCTGGAAAAATAGTCAATCATTTCCACTTCGTCTTTTAAAGTATATTAAAGTGTTTGTTTTGTTGTGATTTCATTTGAATTCTGAAGCACAGAGTTAGCTTTACCATGCTGCTTCAGCGATTCATCTGTTTCTATTGCTCTTTGGAAGTGGCTATAGTAATGGGTGAATCAGTTTTAAGAAGTGCTTTCAGATTGGATGAGATGGTCTATGTTGCTTACACAATTAATTAGCTCCTATGCTTCCTTTTAGAAGGATCTTCAATTTTACTAAGCTTGTCATGGTTATCTTGCTTCCTTCTGTTAAAGTTAATTTAGGAAAGCACAAAAGCTTGCCAAGTTTGTCCATGATTAAGTTAAATTCTCTATAAATGCTGAGGACTTATTAGTTCTATTACATACAACATTCTTATAAATGTAGACTCAAAGAAAGAGGTGGACTTAGATTTTACTCAGTGACATATTTGGACATGGTAATTAGAATTGCTATCGCCCCTTTGATTTGTTCCTGAGATATATCACAAGCATCAGACTTCCATGATAAAGACATCTGACCAAAAAGATGAGAAAAATCTCTATCCCTTACAACATCTCTGAGCAACATTAACTGAGTGAAGATACTTCTTTTGTATTTTTTTTTTCATTGAGTCAAATAGTAAATATATCTTTTAGTGAAATTTGGTTTGATTCAATATCCTATTATTTGCCATTGTTAGCATCCTGATTGGTAAAAAGACGGAAGATTCAATAAGAATTTCTGTCATTTCCTTCTCTTTAGAATAAACATGTTATTCAAATATCAACTCTGTCACTATCACTTTTAGTCTCTTCATTTACCGTTGGGTTTAATCCAAGATTTAGAACAAGTTACTATTTGCACATCCTAGAGGTGTGCAAATATTTTAAGCAAGTAGATTAGTACTATAATCCATTTTTAATATAACAATTAACCTGGTAATATACTGTCTACTTTTATCTATCGGCAGCTATCAAAATCCAGATCCAACTGATATTTATACAGCATAGTTTGAGGACAACTATGAGTTTGGTTTGTCCTACGAGTTTGCTATTTTTATTCCAATTTCGCACATTACAAAAGTGAGGCTCAAAGTAGTAAACTAATATAGAATAGAACATTTTACATGTATCTAATGTAAACTTATAGTTCTTTATTTGTTGTTCAATTATATTTGTATGTAAATAATTGTACACACCCATCTTCAACATAACTATAAAAGCACATGTCTTACAAAAAACCCCACATATTACAGGCTTTTAAAATCTGATGTCATTATGCATATCCATAAATATTCATCCATTGTTTAAATATATAAAGAGACTTGATGATGTATTCAGGTTGATTTATCAACATACTATAAAAATAATCAGCTTTGGTATTCAATTCTTTAAATTTAAAATCTTATGTTTTTAAATATGTAAGAAAAATTAAACCATTAACAATCACTATCAAGATAATGAAACCAAGGTGGCCACAGTGGTGCACACCTGTAATCCCAGCTTCTTGGGAGCCTGAGGCAAAAGGATGTCAAGTACAAAGCCAGCCTCAGCAAAAGGGAATCCTTAAGAAACTCAGTGAGATCCTGTCTCTAAAAGAATACAAAAAAAAGGGATGAGGATGTTGCTCAGTGGTCAAGTGCCCCTGAATTCAATCTCTAGTTAGCCCAACCCACAAAAAAAAGATAATGAAATTACTGGAACTGGTTTTAAGATAATTTTTTAAATGTGGAACATAAAACAAAATGTTCTACTTGATTCTAATAATATAAAACACATATATGTATAGACAGAATTAAAAAAATAAGTTACAAGAAATGTGTTTGTCTTAGGGATTACATTTCTATATTTTCTTTAATATTCTTTTTAATATTATCACTTATTTAAAAATTATATAAAGACAACTTTTTTTTTGTTTCATAGACTGTCTTGCTAATATTGATCTTACACATTTACAAAGATTTGGCAATGGAATTCAGTAAACTATTTTCCTTTTACAAACAAACAAAAAAACCTGAAGTGGTAGTTGGGTGGTTCCTGGATATTAAATGTAGTTTTAGACTTGACTGATGTAGCCATCAACATTAAGTAGTTTGGTCCTCTAAATCTCAAATCTTGCTACACTGCTCACCCATTGTAGATGATCTGTATAATGACTGATTCTCCACTCAGTATGTATTTACATACTGTCATATTGATCAAATACTCTAGAAATTAAGTCTTCTGAAAGTATAATTGTGTATATGTCAAAAATTCTTTGAGATTACATTTATCTGGAATAATAACCTGTATGTAAAAGAACAAGGTGCTAAATTGTATAAGTTAAGATCAAGGAAAAGAAAAAAAAAGTAGACACAAATATTAATTTTCATGTTATTTTTTTTCCCTCAGCCCCTGGATTTATTTGCCTAATTGTTCCCAAGGTAACGAAGTTTGAAAATTCATTTTCACTAATCAGTGTTTATCAGGGATCAAGAAGCTCTGACCTTCTAAACTCTCCCCAGACCCTTTTCTTATTTACTGAAACAGAGCCATTTCCTCAGTATTCCACAGAGAAGACTAAATTGACCAGATTCCCAAATGGAAATGTAAAACAACTAAACAAAACATCAAAAGACTAAAACTGTAGACATCCGCAAAATTATTCATTACCTTTATTGATAGAATGCGTACATCTATTTTCATATATCACCAACAAAATTTTTAGAGACTTTAAATTCATGTCTCATTTCTACTTTTATTTTAAAATGGGAATGGTGTAGATGATGGGAAAAGTTTTAACATAATACAATCATCAGTGAATATCAGTTAAATTTTGCTAGAATCATGACTTGGGGACCATAATTAACCATAATGAGTTACTTGAACACAATCACTGTGATATCTGTGATATTTCAACAACCAATCTGATAACTGAGACAGCTAAGTGACTAACAGGCAGGCAGAGTCTCTATGCAGCGTAGATACGCTGGACGAACTAGTCTCTCAAAAGGGAAGAAGAGGTCTGGATACTCCGAATGGTATGCAGTTCAAACTTTTGAATTGTGTATTTTTGAATGTCCCATTTAATATTTTTGGACCATGTTTGCTCATGATTAACTGAAACCAAAGAAAGTGAAACTGTGGGTAAGAAAAGACTATAATATTGGCCTTTGAATCAAATCCATTTATAGAATACAATACATGAATGTGTTGAATGCATGCTAATGGTTCTTATTTGATATTTAATTATATAATTGTCTAAATATTTTCTGTGCCAATCTAGAATTCATATATATAACACATGCTTGCATATACACAGACATACACACACACACAGATACTTACAGGCTTCCAAAACTATATGCATTAACAAATATTCATGATTATTAAATGTACAAAGAATTTTGATGGTACATTTTTTCTGTATATATGTGTTTTCTAAAAGCTGAATGGATGTTATATAACAGTATATAGTAGATTTTTTTCTCAGAGAGTCACAACACCCAACAAGGGGTGTTAAAGTAGATTGGCTATATATATAAACTATTAAAAAAAAAAGTTAATGTGAAAAGCATGAACAAATAAACCTTCTTTAAAATTAAGAAAAGTAGGACATTTATAACTGGGATTTGTGCCTGAGTAATATAATAATATATAATGTGATATTTAATATAAGATGATATAATATACATATATGATATTTTAATTACATATCATATATGATATTTAGGAATTTTAAATAGTTAAAGTTGGTATATTTCACTTAGCATAAAAGTCTCCAGTTTTATTTATTTACTGGTAAATACCATAAAGTCATTCTTCTTTATAGTTGAGTTATAATTTATTGTGTATATATACCACATTTTCTTTATACATTCATCTGTTGAAGGGTACTTGGGTTGGCTCCATAGTTCAGCTATGATGAACTGTGCTGCTGTCAGTATTGATGTGGCTGACTTAAAATCATCCATATACCCAGGAGTGGGATAGCTGGGTCATAGGTGTTACATTCCTAGTTATTTGAAGAATCTCCATATGGTTTTCCAGAGGATCACGCTAATATACACTGCCACAATCAATGTATGAGTGTTAACTTTTCCCCACATCCTTGCCAACATTTATTGTTACTTGTATTCTTGATAATTGCCATTCTTTTTCTTCTTTTTTACTTTTTAAACAAATTGTTCTTTTTAGTTATTCATGAGAGTAGAGTATGTTTTGACATATTTATACAAACATAGAGTAAATCTTATTCTAATTATGATCCCAGTCTTGTGGTATTTCCTGATGTGGAGATTCACTGTAGTGTATTTATATACCTATATAGGAAAATGAAGTCAGATTCATTCCACTGTCTTTCCTGTTTCCTATGCCCCTTCCTTCCCTTCAGTCCCCTTATCTAATCTAATGAACTTTTATTTTTCCCCTCTCCCACCTTGTTGTGTATTCACATCCACATATCACATTGAACATTCAGCCTTTGAATTTGGGTTATTTTACTTAGCATGATATTCTCCTGTTCCATCCATTTACCTGCAAATGCTATAATCCCATTCTTCTTTATGGCTGAGTAATATTTCATTGTGAAACTTTTTATTAATCTTGTGTCTGTTGAAGGGTACCTAGGTTGATTCCATAGCTGAGCTTTTGTAAATTGAACTGCTACAACACTGATGTGGCTGCATCACCATAGTATGCTGATTTTAGTCCTTTGGGTATAAAGTGAGGAGTGGTATAACTGGCTCAAATGGTGGTTATATTCCATGTTTTCTAAGGAAGCTTCATACTGCTTTCCAGAGTGGTTGCAACAATTTTCAGTTCCACTAGCAGTGTATGAGTGTACCCTTTTCCCTACATCCTCGCCAATATTTCTTATTACTTATATTCTTGATTGTTGTCATTCTGATTTGAGTGAGACGAAATCTCAGCATAGTTTTAATTTGTACTTTTTCTAATTACTAGAGATGTTGAACATTTTTTCATATATTTGTTGATCAATCATATTTCTTCTCTGTGAAACAACTGTTAAGTGTCTTTGCCCATTTATTGATTTTTTTTTGAAAGGCAAAGAACGAATGTTTTCTCTGATCTACAGAAGCTAATCCAAATGAGGGCAAGAGGAGATTATAAAATCGAATAGAACAAAGATCAGTGGTGTAGACAAATGGGAATGAGGGAAGGGGAGGAGGAACAGAATAGGGAAAGACAGTGGAGTGAATCTGACCTAACTTTCCTATGTACATATGCAATGTGAATCTCATATACATATACATATACACAGTGAATCTCACCACCAAGTACATCTGCAAGACACTAATTAAAGAAAAAAAAAACTATAAGTAGATATCAGAAAGACCAGTAAGGGAAGAGAACAAGAGGTGGGAGGAAAGGAGGGTAAGTACAAGGGTCTGAATTAGAACAAATTATATTCCATGCTTTCATAATTATTTTAAAATGAACCCTATTGTCGTTTATAACTAAAAAGAACCAATAAAAATAATATTGGTGAAGAAAATACCATGATCCTTACCAGTTTACTGTGGTAGAAATATAGAAGAACAACAATATGGAAGATCAAATCTTAATATCTGATATTTAAATTGTTTCCATATTTAAACTTTTATTTAGATATTTATTCCTCCATTTTAGTTCTTTAGTTTTCAAAATGTTATCAACAGAGAGAAAGTTAAAAATAAGAAATCACCACCCATCATTTCATCGTTATAGTATCATAACATTAAAAATAGTATAATTAGTAATAATAACATAACATTAAAATTAGTATTAATTAGTATTTTTAAATTTTTATTTATTTATTTTTAAAGAGAGAGAGAGAGGAGAGAGAGAGAATTTTTTTTAATATTTATTTTTCAGTTTTTGGTGGACACACCATCTTTATTTTTTTATTTTTATGTGGTACTGAGGATTGAACCCAGTGCCCCACATATGCCAGGTGAGCGCGTTACCGCTTGAGTCACATTCCCAGCTCAGTATTAATTAATAATCTGGTCTGATTACTTTGTGCAGTTACTATCACATATTTAGTTTATATATCACTAATCATTTTACTGCATTCAGTTTTCATAACATTGGTCATGCTTTATTACAACCTTTATAATCACAAGATTAAGTGACTGAATAGATTTAATAATTATTTACTAGATGATTTTCTAAATTATTGATTTTCTCAACTCTCCATGAATGTGGTAGATCACATCTGATCTCCTTTAATCATAGCAGAATCTGGCCCTCAGATGTAGGAAATTAGATGTCCAGTAGCACTAAATTCTATAGGACTTGTCTTAAAGAAAACAAAGATCAAGGTTTAAAAATCTGGCCCTAGAGCTATAAAGTCTGAGGCTTTATTACTAATTTTGTGACTATGGACCCACCATCTCCCTAAAGCTTGGTATTGTAATTCGTAAAGTTGGAAAATGACATCTCTGTGAGTATTAACAATTAGCATGCACTGTGGCCCTGGGCTTTCAAAGGAACCTCTGAGTCACAGATAGTTGGGTTTGTATATTGGTTGCTCTATTTACTATTTCTTTATTATATTGATGAAGTAATTCCATCTCTCTAAGTCTGTTTTCCCATCTATAAGGTCAAAATCATAAAAAATTAACATAGTGGGATTTTTGCCTTTATCAAATGGTAAAATCTAGGTAAAGCAATGACATTTCCTGACTCATGACAGCCCTGATTATGTTAGTGATAGTAGAAGGAGTAAACTTCATTAAATGTTGATGTTTTTATTTGTTTTTTATTTCTTTTGTCAATAATGCATAAGGTAATTTTTACAGTGTATAGATTATTTGCTGTAGAAAAATCCTAAAAATTGAAATATTGAATTAAAACTATGAACATTTTAAGGTTTTGTAAAGAGTTTCTGAAGTACTTCACTAAACAGCTATGTAGAAGGGGCAGTATAATATGATGCCAATTTTATTGGCCTTAACTCACCACGTATGTGTTATAAGACAAAAAATGATGGTTCACTGTTTTTTTAACATTAACTTGATCCATAATAATTTAAAAAATTTTATATTATCACTTTTGAGAGTTGGTTGTGTAATCTCTTGTCCTCATTTGTATCATTGCATATTATATAACAAATATTTTTTCAGGATATTTTAAATGCATCTATTCTATAGTTGCCAACAGCAATGATTCTAGTTTGAGGCCAAGTCAGGCAATAAAAATGGATTGAGTAAATTTAAATATACAATGGGTAAATTTGCAGTAGAATTATTTTGAAGTCCACATTTTAATATACCATTTGGAACAAATTTATATTAAAACATGCATTGATTATGGAAATAGTTGCAGAAAATTCAGCCATTATCCCATTTCTAGCAAATTGTTATGACTAATCTCATTGTTGTTTATAAGATTCATAAGTCTTCTTTATTCAATGCATATATTCATAGACTTGACCTCAAGTTTGGTGATACTTTCATAAGATGAGACCCAAAAAGGTACCATAACAACTACCTAGTTGCAAAAGGGATATCATTGGGTAGGTAGAATTCTGGATGATTTAAATAAATCTTGTCCTTCCAACTCTGTTGTGCATGCCCTCAGTCCCCAAGGGAATTGGTATTTACTAATCTTATGCAAGTGCAATCTTCAGACTATTGCTACCTCCAGGCAGGGCATTGTGTTCCCTGCTCTGTGCTCTGTTATCACCTTGTTCACAGCTCTTCCATAACAATTGTCTGCATTTTTTTTTTTTTTGCTTGCATGTCTGTACCTCCACTGGACACCTAGCCCCTGAAGGTCGGGTCCTCTCTTCATTTGTGTAACATCAGTATTCAGCATGGTGCCTTTTGGAAAATGAATAAATGTTGAATGAACCACTGACCACTGAGATGATATTGACAGAAGTTCTTCTAATTAAAAGCAGCTTGGGTTGGAAGCCTATTCATGTATCTGAGTCTAAAGTAAAACTCTAGAAGGGATCACAGGGAGGACTAGAGCTATTGATAGCATTGGTTTCATTACTTTTTGGGTTATTTCAATTTTTTATGTGTATATTTGTATTTATAATCTCCCTTTTTTATAATACCTACATGGCAAATAAAATCTAAACCGCAACAGATAAACAAAAAGTCCTTAGGAAACTAAAATAATCATGATGAACTAACTAATGCCATCTTTTTCATGTAGTGAGTTGATTTGATTTACCCTGATGCTAAACTTTTTTGCATCTATAAATATTCTAAGGTTTAAAATGTATGACCAGAGAACAATGTGTATTATTTGAAAGCCTGATAAGAAAACTGTAGTTTGTGCAATATGTGTTTTTATTATAATTAATTACTGTAAATGTAGATACTAATAGATATGTACATATAATGTATAACTATGCACATATTAACCTGTATGTGTGTTTGTGTGTAATTTTTTTTTTACATTGCTAATCACCTGTAGAAAAATTGATACAAAATAAAACTTCAGATAATGGCTTTAACAAAGTATATAAGGCTATATCAAATTCCATTTTCAGGATTACCATTTTTCCTCTGGCCTAAATAAGACATTTTTAAAAGCAGACAGATATGGGGGCGCATGGTTTAAAGCAACATTCAAATAATAAGGAAACCATAATGTGCTTTTATTACCTGAATTTTTGCAGACAGTTTTGGGATAACTAGATGTATTATCACCATTATTGAGTAAACCATGTGCTCTTCACCACCACAGCAAGAACACCTGCTAGCAGAGCTGTTAAACTGTAGGTTTCCCCATTGCTCAATTCAACTAACAAGCGGCTTTAAACTGCCTCCTAACGTCTGTGTAACATCAGTCCTTTTCTTTTTTCTGTCCACTCTTGGGGCATATTGTTGAAAGCTATTCATCAATTATCAAGATTCTTTCTTTATTCTCCAGAGGAACCCAGAGGTTGTAAGCCAGACTTTAACAGCAAAATTTCTGTTACTTAAGTATATCATTACATATAAATTTTACATTCCTTGGAGAAATATGTAAAGAATCATGTATCTCAGCCGGAACATATCTTGACTGTTGCCAATATAAGTCCTCCCTCATAAAAAATAATAAATACCTAGCTTCAGAATCTGATGAGGATTTTGAAATGACTTGCTTATTGTTACCAGTGGTAATGTAGGGTTAAAAGTCAATAATCATTTCTTTTTGTGTTTGAAATCTTTACTGTGTTGTTTCCCGTGTTGACTAGGTATGCTCTGTGAAGTGGAAAGGTGTTATTTGCATACTGAGTAATTCTAAAATGTAAAATACATTCCTTAATATTAATGTGATTTAAGTGACACCAGTTATGTATGTCTGTGATTCATATTGCCGAGCTGTTCCCCTTCCCCAGAATGATGTACTGTCACTGTCCTATTTGTTTTGAATGTTGTATTCATAAGGGTTTTGTGACTAGACATCACTGTAAATCAATGTTATTGGACTATATTTTCAAACAAAACATTTACAGAGTCAGTCATCCCACATTCCATACTCCAAGTGTGACACTTGCATGAAGGTCAAATAAAGTCGACATCAACTTATGGATTAGTTTATTGAAGGAGCAAATGAAACCAACAATTTCTGGAATACCTTAATAACAGGTTTAATGCATTCACCCTTCACTTCAGGATTCCTAATAGTCTTACGAGCTCTGCTTGAACTACAAAACAAATAATATCAGGGGGATACATAAGTACTTGAGGTTGTCTTTTCTGATGGAGCACAGGAAATATTGGAACAGTATAGGTTTATATTATGACTTTAGATATTATGCGGTAATATTAACAATGTCACAATTTACTTCAGCATAAACACAATTCATTTATGATCACTTCTTACTGAATTTGTATTCATGCTTGATACACAGGAATAAAATCTGTTTTCGTACAATAAACTGATCTTTTTTCTTTCTTTAGGAAGTTTATTAGATTTAAGTAAACAATTCTGAACTTTAATTTCACAGCAATTTGGTGTGGTGAAGGTCAAAAGTAGTTTATGGCTACCAGATATTCTCATGTGAGGTTTTATAAGTTTTCTTTCCTCTATCATAATGACTGTAAAAAAAAAAAAAAAGACCATATACTATGTAAGAAGTATGCTCAGCCGATAGCTGCATTGCAATAAACCATCTAAGGGTGAATAAACAATAAAAGGAAATTTAGTTCACTTGAGAGATATCTATTTTTTTTGAAGTAATGAGTGCTGAATCTAGATCCCCTTGCATAGTTTGGGCTTTCTATAAAAATGATTCTCTAAAGAAAAGAAAATGTATTTTTGTTATAGCTGTTTAAATGAAAAAAAATTTTTTTGTCTCAACTAGTAGCATTTTGAATTAGAACTTATTGCATTTCTGTTCTTATTCCTTTGTTTTTGCTAGCCAATTTGCAAAACCTCAGAGAAAGAATTAAAGTTACAAATAACAAGCAAACAAAACAATCAAGAATCACCTTACCACCACATGGAAAGGTTCTCCTTAATAATAAAATGCATTACCTGAACAATTTAATAAAGGTACAGTAATTTGGCAGGTAAAATAAATTAATTTTGCAACGTGTAAAGGGTAGGCTAATTTATCTTAAACTCAAGCCCATATTTTATACTATGATGACATCCATCCATTTTATATTCCAGTACAACACTTAGTACAAGGAGTGCCACAGTCGTTCATCATCTAGTACCATAATCTTACTTCCTAATTATGCTTCTTGGGGGACTCAGTCAAGAGAAACAGTGGCAATAGACATCAGAGCTTTAATTAAAGAGCAATAAATACAAGTGCTGTGGTAGAAGTAACTCTGTGTACTTTGCATTTTAAGGTAAATTTGATGAAGACGTGATATTAATTAACATTTGCTGGCCATAAATTGTTTCTAGTCTTTAGGTTATTGGAATATTCTGAACAGGTTAAGCCCTTACTCTTGAATGCTATCTGAAGGGGTGTGGGGGAGGAGTAAACCAAATAACAAGAACCAAAATTATCCTGTTTCCTCTGTGAACAGTAAACTAATTGAAGAGGTAAAAATACACCCTATTTGAGGGTTTCTTTTAACCGTGTTACATTCCTTTCATTTTATTCATTCACAATTATCATAAGGATGCCACTTTTACAGTATACTTCATGTCAGTTCATTGCTATGCAGCACAACCACCTCTGGAAGGTAATGTTCACTTCACAGATGAAGAAAGCAAAGAATAAAGAGGCCTGCTCTCTTGCCTAGGGTTACATTATAACTTAGTGGCAAAATGTGTATTAAAATTCAGGTCTCCAGAGCCCCAGTGTTTTAATTAGCTTAATAATCCATGCTAACTTTCATGATTGTTAGGGCTTAGGTTTTGGTATTCTTTAACATCATTCTCAACACCTATGAAAAATGGCTGCCCTTCATAAGGTTAATGCAAACTATGAGTTACACCAATTATGCAAACTCTAATCTTTGTAACTTATCTACCTCCAGGGTGCTTAGTGCAGTATGAGCATGTGCTTTATTTCTTATTCAAAAGAGCTTTCACCAACTTCTATGAGCATTTCCTTTTACACTATTAACAACAAAAACAAAGCCATTAATTGAATGTTACTACATATGAACTTATAATGAAAGCATAATTATCCCAACTATATTAATAAAGAAATTAATGTTCAGTGACTTGGCCATGGCTGCATAGCTAATAAGAATTAGAATGGGAATTTAATTCTGAGATGTATTCAAAGAATCACAAAACATGATCTTTATGTGAAAGGTCAATTTTTAAAACACTAATTTATTACTACTAGAAAAACTAAGTCAATTAGAGATTTGAGTAAATATATATATAGACATACATATTTTTAATAAAATTTCTTCATATATACAATTTTTTTCCTGATGCATCTTCATTTAGTCAGGATTTATATTCCATACTTGATTTGTTCATTTATCTATTTATTCAAATTGTCATTTGATAAATATTGAGCCAAGAATTGGGGTCATAAAGCTAAGGGAAATGACTTTAAGCTGTGAGATTATGATTTTTAAAAATGGCTAAGTGAACTACATTCAAGTGAACTGACTTTAGATGGAGTAGTCAAGAATGACATCTCTTAGGACCTATTGTTTAAGCTGAGTATTAAAGAAGCTGAAAGTGCTGTATCAAGAGCAGGGAAGACTATTCTAGCAAGAGATAAAATAGACAAAATCATCATCACTGAATTTATACTCATGTAGAAGAGACAAACAATGACCAATGGAAACAGAAGAAGATGTAGTGTATTACCACAGAAATGCCAAGAAAAACCAGAAACAGGGAGATACATAGGAATCATTCTTTTGAATTGTATGTGTAGAAAGGGTCACTAAGAAGGAGCTACGAATATGGCCTGAAAGAAATAAAGTAGACAGCCAAGAGGATCATCAAGCAAATCTAAAAAAGAATTTTAAAATAAGAAAGTTAAAAGAACCCTGAGGTCTAGAAGCCATTAGGGATTTGAAATAAAACTATGACCCTTTCTGATTATACAGAGAAAGATCACTCTTGCTATATTTGATGAATGGAAGGAATAAATCTAAAATTTCTAGAAGGGAAAACAAAATACCTTGTAGAAACAGATGAAAAATTAAGAGTATTGTACAATCCAAAGTAAAATATGATTCTGACCTGGACAAAGATGACGGCATTGGAGATGGAGTGATATATATTAAATTGGGCTGTGTTTTGTAAGTGAAATCATCAGAACAAACTATGAGATAAGAAACAGAGGGAGATACAGCTAATAGCTAAGATGCTTTTTATTAAATGAAGAAACACTATGACATGGGATTAGAGGTTATAATGAAGTGTTCTATTGATCCTTCCTAAATTTGAGATGTTCATAAAATTTTAAGATGAGATTTCAAGTGGGGTTGTTAGATACACAAGTAACTCACAGGAGTTGCACAGATATGTGTTTATATATATATATATAAAATACATGTATGTTTCTATACTATCAAAGTGAGTTTTGTTTAAATCTGTTGAATCTTTATTTCTGACAATTCTACTCAATACAAGCTTAGAACTATGATATGTAAGTACAAGTTATATTTAAGTGTGCAAGTCTAAAGGTTGTTAACCAATTTGCTTAAGGGCAAATAGTGGCATAACAATATTGGAAAAAGAGGTGGTTTTGTCCATATCTCAATGTTTTTAAATCAAGATATCAATAGAACCCATTGACAAGATTTCAAACAGAAATATCACAAAAGTACAACAAAAATTCATAACTAATAATCTTTATCATTTAAGTCTTGTCTGACTTTTTCTTGATAACTACCCTTCAAAAGTTTTGCAAGGTATATGATCTAGAACTCATTGACAAGTGTAATCTAAACTTCAAATAAGATGACAATACAGGAGATCATTGAATGATATGAAGATATAAAGGTCACAAGTCAAAATGTCCTCATTGAAGTCTGAAGATGTGCTTTGTTGGTCAAGGGTAGTGTTTTAAAAATAATTCATTAAATGTCATTAAGCAAATTGTGGTCTCACTAGTTAGCCTCAGATGCCAACACTCTCTATTGTATTCACCATTATATATCTTTATGGTCATTAAGGTAATTTCACTTTATTAACCTACTACTAATATTTTAATATGTAATATTTGCCTTTGTGTTAAGACTCAGTGCCAAAGTTTGGTGCATGCCAATTTTTTTTGAAGAAAGCTTTATATGATTCCTTTTGCTGAAGTGTGTTTTGATGTGTTTCCATCAGTGTATGCTGAAAGGTGTTCTAAGAAACATACCTAGGGATCCTATCATGGTGTCTCTGGTAGGAATGTTGTTGAGAATGTTATTCATTATAATATAAAACATTCCTTTCTAAAATGATCATCAAATACTTCTAATAGAATTAAATGTGTTGCTACTATCATTCATTGAATCATTTTTTTCATCCCAAGATACTGTTATCTTAGGAATTCTGTTCACTATGCAGTTTTCACTGGTTGTATGAAAAGGTAGGTCATGGATGACAGATACTGGAACTCAGGGACAAGCAGAATTCTAACATGACCTCTGTTGGCCCCATCCTTTTATACTCTCTTCTTCTTGATCATTAGTGGAACTCATAAATATGAGATTTTTTCAAATGTAATCATGGTCTGAAATTAGTTGATCTTAAATTAGAGATATATGAGTGGACCTGACCTAATTATGTAAGTCTTTTAAATCTGGACCTACAGTTCAGATGAAGTGGAAATCAAAGATATAAAAATAACAAATATTCAACTTGAGATATATTCTCTGTTTGGGTTTTGAAGATGAATGAGACCATGTAGCAAGGAATATGGGTAGAAACTAGGGGCTGAGAACAGTTCTTAGCAAGAAAATAGGGAAATACATTTCATAGTGGCAAGAAATTAGATTTGACCAAAAAATAAAAAGCTTAGAAATGCAGACACTACAAAAGTTATCAAATCCTGATTATCACCTTGATTTTTGCCTTATAAAATCTGAGTAGAGACCTAACTACATCCACATCATGTCTGAACTTGTGACCTAAAGAACTATAAGCTAATAAATGGAAATTTCCAAAAGCTGCTAAATTTTGGTAATATGTTACATAGCAATAAAAAACGAATCCATACTACTATGTCGGAGTCTGTAAAACTCCTGAAATTTCATCCTGCTTACAGCCTGAGACTTAATTTGTGAGTTTTATGCCCGATTGTAGGAACATCAGACTCCTGGATGAGAGATAAACAGCCTTATCATTTGCAGCAACAGCAGGAACCACAGTGGTAGGATTGATTCCCTGAAGCCCAGATGCCACAGAACAGTGCAAAAAGGGTCAGATAATGTCTGAGCACAAACGGGGTCCTGTTATAGGAAAAGGAATTCCCAATGTAGGAAACAAAAGTCTTGTGTACTGGTCAATAAGCCTGGCTGACCTTTACTTCAGAGTGAGACATTAACTTTATTAAACTGTGTGGTATATAATCCGTCCTTTGCTCCTAAGAGAGACACTACCTATCTTCCAAGGCCACTTAGTGTACAATGACTATCAGTGATAAGTAGAAACTCAAGACCTGTCTTCCAGTATCTTACACCTACACTTTCCTTGTCGGACAAAAGAAGGTATCAGTACTATTCAAGTGTATATTTCTAAAGAATTAAGATGCAGTGAAGAATTTTTTTTCAATACCATAGCAAAGGTAGAGACTTCTTCAGATTTATATAAACCTTTTAATTTATATAAAGCAGCCAGGTGCAGTGGTGTACAGCTATAATCCCAGCAAGTAGGGAGACTGAGGCAGGAGGATTGAAAATTTGAGGACAGCTTGGGCAATTTAGGGATATCCTGTCTCAAAAAGAAAAAAAAGAAGTTTAAAAAAAAAGGACTGGGGTATAGCTCAGTGGTAGAACAATCCTGTGTTCAAACCCAATATTATATAATCACATACAGACACACACAAATAAATATATATATAAACAAATTTACCTTTCTGGCTTAAAAATTATAATCTGTTAATTTTAAAACACTATACGTATACATGTATAGTGTTTTAAAATTAACCATAATTTTATCTCAAATTTATATTACCACCTTTGCTTTACTTTCTTCATTATTTCTAAATCATGCTGTGATTTTCTGAATCCTTCAAAAAATTAGAATTACTGGTAAGTCAAGTTAATGAAAACAGAATCATTTCATGAAAAATAGGCAAAATAAAAAAATATGTTTCATAGTTTTCCTTTGCCTCTCTATATTATAAAAGCTGTGGTTTACTATGCTGTTGGGTTCATTAAACCTGCTTAATGCTGAAGTTTCTGGTAGCTTTAAGGGTTTTGCTGCAGGATATGGAATGTTATGAAGGAAAGAATTTAGAAAATATTAGATATTTTTAATATTGCCATAGCCAATTGAAAATTTCTGAATAACTCTGGGATCTGACTAAGCATCATACCCATAGGATATATAAATTGACAAAAAGATATGCTCTTTTGTTGTTAATTGAGCAAATTAATTTACCAAGCCCATCCCTGAATCAACTGTGTAGAAAGAATCAAGTCTACTCACTTTGTCCTAAATTACTATCTATCCAAGAGCCAGTCTTTGGGCAAATGAGTTGAAACTAGCCAAGAAACATAGATCATGCAGGGACCTCCTGTGGATGCGGGAAGGGGTCAATTGGACATGAAGTTCACTGGATGAGGAGCAGGGTGAGGGCATAGAGTCCAGCAGGTTGCACCTGATGAAGACGCATGTTATAACCTGTTACAGGAGAAGAGGAACGAAGCACAAAATATCTTACATGGCAATGTCCAGTGTTTAGACCACATTTTGGACAGTAGATCCACAGCTGCTGTTCTGTCTTCTAGTACATTGGGACTCAATGAGAGATTAATATAACTTTTAATGAAATAGGTTTTGAAAGATGGGAAAAAATATTAGTAAGGATTGGAAGAGGCTCTTTGTAGAAAAATATATCTTCAAAGAAGAAAAGGACTAGGAGGAACAGTTCATTGGAGTTTGTAAGACAATATTTGACTTTTATGTGAATTTGCCTAGTTCAGGACCTTCAATTACTCAAGAGATAGCAACTCAGTGGTAGATTGCAAAATCTGTGCCATGAGAATACTTTTGCAGATTCACTATCCCACTGTGACTCTCTTCAGAACAGCTCAGACTAAAGCAAAGAAAACAAATTCCCATGAAAACCTAACTAAAAGGTCACAGAAAGGAGAGGCAGAACTCATTAATTTTTTCAAGGCCTGAGGGTTCATTCTTTAAAATCTGTGCCACATTGGCACGTGCAACTTGCATGATGATTTTCTTTTGTATTAAAGCACACTCACTGCAGTTCGTAATACCCTGATGCCTGGCTGCCCTTTGGTTCCATGCCCTAGGGTTAGCTGAGGCAGCCCTGTAAATGCAGGAATACATTTCTTCATGAATCATCCAAGGTATACCTGGCTCAAGACATAGTTTACTCCATACACAGTCTTATAATGGTTATTTCTTATCTGAAATACAAATGAGATGAAAAAAACAGCATCCATAATAGCAGGTAAATTCTGTTGTTTCTAACAGCCACTGCATTTGAATTGGAGATACGGGGCTGCTGTTATCCCCTGAAAAAATTAGAAGGTGAAAAGAGAGTAAATAATCAACTCTGAGTTTTACTTGTAAATTAAAGAGGTAAGGTACGATGAAAAAATTTGAAGGGAAATATGTAGCATAACAGACACTAGTCTTTTTTTTTTTTTCTTTTTTTTATCAAGAAACAGGATAAACCGTGGGAGAAGAGTTAAAAACAGGTTAAGCAGCATTCACTACTGTCCATATACTCCTTAGGGTTAGGAAGCAGAGAGGAGAATTAGAGCGATCTTTCCAGTACATATAGTTCAGGCTGAGGAAAAAAATAATTGTTTTCACCCCCCCACCTCTTTTTTTTTTTTTTTTTTTAGAATAGGCTTTCCAATTACTTCTTGATATGTTAATAGTTATATGTTATTAAAAATCTTTACAAGGTACTCATGCATTACTGAAGTCATATGTTTGTGTTATATAACATACACTAAAACATGAAACTAAAATGGATGGGATAAGGATGAAATAAAAACTTTTTTTACAAAATGTTATCGACTCTATTAGTGTTGCTCAAAATTTTAAAATGTTAATAAAATTTGTGTTTTGGATGTGATTAAATATACGTGATCATCATGAAAATCTTGATTTAAAGCAGGTCTGGTTGTAAGTTCTGTTTACTGAGACTCTCTGCTTATTGGTTTAATGACTGTCATTATCAAAAAAGTCAAGTGGTAAAAATTCAAAGATCTAAGTGGAAAGAACGAATATTGCCTGCATTTGCAAAATCTTGAAACTCATGTATCACTTTTACCCACTAAAAATTTGTATATTTTGTAAATTTGGCTAGGTTTTGAGCTTCTGTGATGTTCATCAGTTGTTCTTTCAAGTTAGACAGTGCTATATTTTCATATTTTTATAAAATCTGTTCAGTTACTCACAAGGATTCACTTGGAATATTTGCACTTAGCTTAGATTATTAGAATTCCAAACTTCTAAAGTATAGTAATACAAAAATTTTTAGAGAAATCTTTTGCTCAATCTTCTGAATCATATTGTTTTCAGGAACACCTTTATCTAAAAATGGAAACATTTATAATTATCACTTTTCAAAATATTCTCTCCAAAGCAGGAGGTTCTTTAAAGAATAACTACTTTCTAATTATTTATAAAAGTGGGAATTTTTAGGTAGTTTTATCTTTAACACTTGATATTACCCATGTCTTTTTTTTTTAAAGAGAGAGTGTGAGAGAGAAAGAGAGAGAGAGAATTTTTTGATATTTATTTTTTAGTTATCGGTGGACACAACATCTTTGTTTGTACGTGGTGCTGAGAATCGAACCCGGGCCGCACGCATGCCAGGCAAGCGCGCTACCACTTGAGCCACATCCCCAGCCCCTACCCATGTCTTTTCTAAAGGTATATTTAATACAGCCCCATCAGAGCTATTTATTTAAGTTCAGAAATATATAAGTATTTTATTTTGTGGATTTAGGACTACTTTAAAAAAAAGCTAAAATAAAGTTAAAATTAAAGTGATCATTCTGTACAATAGATTAAAAAATTTCTATACTGTCATTAGAATTTACTAAATACAGAAAAAAAACTTTCTCTTGCTTGTCTACTAAAAAACATAAAAGTGGAAATTTTTAAATAATTATTTGTGAAGGAAAATATATATAACTTTAATTACAGAAATTCCTTTAAGTACATTCTCATTAAATATGCAAATCATCTCTGTATGGTATGCAAGAGTTACCTTTATGATATTTGCTTTAAAATATTTAGAGATTACTATACATAGATGCTCATCTTCAGAAATCACAACACTTCATAATATACTGATAAATAAAAAAGGAATGAGGGTGTCCCTGACTATCTGGTAGAGCTCTGCCCTTCTTCCTTAGTAAGTGGCAAATGTTCATTTCACAGTTTGTTACTAAGGAAGGCTTATAGTTTCTTCCTACACCTCAGCTAAAGCATTTTGAACATGGATGGGTATAAACAGTTCAATTACTTTGAAGTTTTTTAGTAATACTTTTTGATTTATACAAAAAGTTATTGAGAGAGTAAATAGTGCCTCTGTATGCCTCCAACCCACCTCTCCTGGTATAAAAATCTTATAAAACCATAGTACATTTTGTCAAAACTTCTTAGTTTAATCAATTAAACATTGATACAACATTATCAACCAAATCAAAAATTTAACATTGATGTCATGAACTTTTTTCACTAATGTACATTTTCTCTTCCAGGATCCTGTCCACAATACTGCATTGCAATTAGTTGCCATGTCACCTCTTATTTATGACAGGTTTTTTTTTTTTTTTCATTTTCCTTTTCTTTATGAGCTAGACAGATTTGAGAAGTGATGAGCAGGTATTTTGTAGCTGGCCTGTTGGTTTGAGTTTATCTGATGGTTTATCTTGGGGTTTGAGAATAATACCACAGAGATGTGTTGTCCTTTCCATAATACCAAGATGCCTAATATCAACAGAACTCATCTCTGGTTGATAACCTCATTGATCAAATGGTTAGGTGTTCGAATGTTTATTCACTATGAAGATAGCTTTTTTTTTTTTTTCTTATTCTTCACCTTTGAAAAATAGTCATAAAGTCCAGTTCACTCTCAAGGACAAGAAAATACCCCTCTGTGATTAAAAGAGTATTACTGAAAAATTACTAACTTAGGCCATGAGAAATCAGAATTAAGTAGATAAAATGTTCTGATATTGCCAATTATTGGGAGTTCAAGTTAGAAATTAAGTTGAATTGTATAAAAACAAATAAAACAAGCTTTTTAAATTTCTGAGTTTTTACTATAAAGTTGTACTTCTCACATAAATTTGTCAGCATTATCACAATTGTCAAGTCTATAAGTGTAAGGATGGATATATGATGAGAAAATGAGTACAAGATATTAAAACAATGCTTCCTGACTAAACAAGATATATTTTCAATTTTTTATGATCTGCATATACATTTCATAAAACCTAATGAAGATGAATAATGGAAAAGGGAAAATTAGTGCTGATAAATACATGTATTACTGTCAGAGAGATTTAGTTTTCAGTTTGATTTTAGTATTCACTAACAACAGTACAATGCTGCCAAATTTATTTCAACTATTTGAGCCCCAGTTTACTCATTTCCTAAATAAAGATGCCTGGCTTATGGGATTATTATAAGAAGTAAATGAGAACACATAGGTAGAATATGAAGCACAAGTCAATACAGTTAATAAGTAATCAATAGGTCATAGCTACCACTCACTGTTATGATGTTGATTTTTTTCTGATTATCTATTTTGAATCCTGAAATTACAAGAAATTAAAACCAAATTATTAAAGTCTAGCCAACAGCTGAGATAACAAAAGAGAAACAGAGTACATAGGATATAAAGAAAAAAGAGATTAACTGAGACACAGATTTTCCATCAGAAAAATCACTACTTAAAGAATATCTAAGTTGGGATACGATTTACTTGATTCATCATCATTTAGGCTGACAAAACCAATAGTTTGCACAGGTACCCAGTGTTCCTCTTTTAAGGAGTAACAACATTCAAATTTAGGATGGTTCTTTATTTCAAAGCCAAGGTAATTAGAATCTACTTTACCTTGCATATTTTAAAATATGTTTTAATTAACAGTTAGAACAAATAAAATAGTTACGTATGCCAAACATTTGTAAAAGTGCATGTGAGATTTTCAACATTTTATTTCCCATGGCTGACCAAGCATAAAGAATTAGTAGAAGTAAAGTCTTAAAAAAATGCTTAGCTATTAAATAAAGCATAAAATTTTCCAATTTTATTATTATAGCTAGACAAATAGTTGTCATTTCTAAAAGAATACTGGAAGGTAGTTAATTTCTCTTTATGCTTAGGGTTACAGATTTTTGAATTTGTAGGTCTGATTCAGGTTTCATTTAGCTATTAAGAAATTTATACTACTTCTTTCCTAATGACCAGAGAGGATGCAATATAAACTGAAAAGGGAAGTATAAGGGGGGGGAACCTTATATTTTCATTACAGTTATACTTACCTCCTATCAAAGGACCTCTCAAATTCCCCTGCTGTATCAGTGATTCCAGATACTTAATTTCTCTGCCCAAACAGGATACAAAGATTTGCTGACATAACAGTACCCAATATTTTAAGATCCTCAAGGATATTAATAAAAAGCTATTTCTTATGGGAGCTTCAGAATTTTTTCCCCAGGAAAGTTTACAGATCAGTATTTATTATTTTAAAATATTAAGGTAATTAGTGCTGGGTGAATTTAGAAAAGGTGCAATTTTCACACTGGTCCAAATAAATTCCTTAAAAGAGGAACTCTGGGTACCTGTGCAAACTATTGTTTGCAGGATGCTTACTTGAACTTCATCAAAACTAGGGAAATTCTGGTGTTTGCAAAATTGAACTGCAAATCTGGGGGGGGAAAGGGCTATCTTGCAAGATTTTGAGAGCATTATGCTGCTGGTTAAACTGAAAATACTACGTACATGGTCTTTCCCTGCTTTTTCAGCATTCTCTGGATCAGCTTAAAAGATGAAAAAAAAAAAAAAAAACTCAGAAATGCAGCAACCTTAAACTTGATTGAACTTCTACAATCTTCATAAATGGTCTTTTGTGGAATTTTATTTCATTTTTTCGAAGTTTTACCTAACATTTCATAGGGCATTATTTTTAAAAAATGATGGTGAATCAAGTAACTTGTAGTGGCTCCCCTGTCCTGCCTTTCCCTTTTCCTCTACTTTCCCTTCTTTGGTTTATTAGAAGGATGGAGCCGCCTCCGAGGACTACAGGAACTCTGTGCTTGCATCAGCTCAGGGGGGATCTAGAGCAAGGTGGGAAACAGGCCTGGAGACTGCAATGGCAGCTTGAACAGATTGTGCAGTATCACTTCACATGCTACTGTATCCCCTTATGTCACATTTTTCTGATGCGGACAAGAAATCAGCTAAGGGCAGAGTGAGAGAAAGCTGGCGTAGCAAATGGTCGTCTTGTTGGTTTTAACAAAGCAGCCAGCCTAGTGGAGAGCAGGTTCCAGTTTGCATTCCACATCTACTGTCTTGAGTCCATTTTTGAACCCCAGCCAGCTCCCAGCTGGTAGTGTACTACAATGCTGTCATGTCATCAACCCAGTCAAGATGTTCCAGTGTTTGTATGTGTGTGCTTTGAAACTTGCCAACTTGGCTGTTTTCCCATAAATTGCATGGGATAATTTTTTTTTTTTTTTTTTAAAGAAAATTTAGCTTCTATTCACCCATGGGTGAGCAGGTTTTTAGAGATTGCTCAGTAAACAGAATTCAGGTCAAAATTAGTGACAATGAACAGCCACTCATATTTACATATTCAATGACTCACATTTGGATAGTAAAAAATCTAATGTAAATTAGAATAATCAGAAACTATTACTATAAGGAACACCTGATATCATAAATGAACTTGAATATTTTCTAAATAAGTTATATTTGTTCACTGCACAAGAAAACCTTACTTTTTGACAGTTTATTTCTTATGAATATATGTTTGTTTCATGAAAGCTTTCTGGTCAAAGGTTAAAATATTATCTGGAAAATAATAGATAGTAAACTGTCAAGAGAAGAAAATAGTTTTATCGTCAAACAATATTTAAGTCAGTATGATTTGAAACAAGTTTGAATTTCTTAAAGGATAAAAAAGCATTTGTGGATATTTTTAATAATTTGAACATATGGTCTGAGCAGAAGCAGAAAAGGCACTTTTTAAACTTGATGTCAGATCACATCACATTATGTTGATTTATACAGCATAACGTGATATGCTGCAGATTTTTAATAAATGGACTTCCTTCATCATCTCAACTAGAATAACTTTTAGGGTACAAATTTTGTGATGCCCTTTGGGGTTTTTCATTCTTTTCTGATACTATTTTCAGGGAAAATGGTAGAGATTTTTCATATTTTACTTAATTCTTCCATTGAGTGAGGCAGGAAATATATATACTAAAAATGAAGTCTTAGCAGAAAAAATACTCGCTTTCATTGATGGTGACATATAGTATATTTACCTGGAACAGGAGCAGAAATTTGGCAATAAGATGTGAACAATTTCGGGAGGGTGGTGGGAGCTGTGATATAAGGTATGAGAAGCTGTGTAAGCAGAGTTGGGAAGGGAATGGAAGGCAGAAGCACTCCTGGGTTGGAGTCCACATCATGAGATTGCAGCGGTGTATGCACTGAGCATGTGCTAGGCCAATGTCCTATGGACACTCCTACCTTATGCTGAATCACTGAGTGGCAAAAGGCCACTCAGATTTTTGAAATCCCTTTCATCTATAATACTCAAATTATGTTTCTAAAAAGATTCAGTTTCAATTTTTTTTTCAGAAATAGAAACAAAATTATTAAGTAGTCAAAGATTTTTGCTAGAAACTTAGTTTTGGTAAAGTGAATATAAAAGCAACAGCTTTCAGATCAGCATTACAAATAGCTCTCTTTTATTTATGAAATATCACCCCATCATCAGTTACCTTTAATCAAATATCTTTAAAGCACTCTGTAGTCACAAACATACACCTAGAAAAATGACTTAAACAAATTAAACAGTGATGCATTGTTTACTTAGAGGACCGCCATGAGACAGAAAAACACAAAACACCTGAAAGAATATCAAGCCAGTATTGTGAAGGATTTACTTGGCTAGTGAATTCTATATGAAAATAATAAGCAAAGGAGAAGATGGTGATGGTGGTGGCCAGGTTTGTCTGCTATTTCCAATACTTGGCATGAAATATTTGCTGAATAAATGAATTAATGTATGTCATGTTGTCTAAAAAATGGGAAATAGCAGATTTTATTTTTCTTTTTAAGAATACAAAGAGGGAAAAAATCCACTAGTATTTTCAATTAGTGTGTGTGTGTGTGTGTGTGTGTGTGTGTAATACCCTTATTCTATCAGAGTTTCAACTAATTTCTTTACATGGATTATTTAATTTTATTTTCATTAATATCTCCATTTTATATTTAAGCAAACAAAAATGAGGGTTAGGTGATAAGTAATTTATCCATGATAAACAGCTAGCAAATTGTAAGACTTCCAAGTGGTAACACTATTTTGCTTAAAAGCTTTCAAGCAGGCAAAATATCACAGCAGCAAAATATCCATTGTTTCAGATCACTTGGATGTGGAAATCTTTGATGGGACAGATTTCAGGGCTTGAGAAGAAAGTCAACTCATAAAATAGCAAAATAAATTAAGTATGACTTAGTTTGAGATGGTATAAGCGAAGACTTTGAAGCATGTGAGAATATGGAGATCTAAGTTGTATTCTATATTATATCAGCAAGAGAGAGAAAGACTTCATTGTATGAAGATAGGATTCCAGGGAAATCAACAAAGGATAGTGATTCCCTAAAGAAACTGGCTTAATGTGTGAATGAAGAATCGATCTCTGGAAGGGAACAAAAGGAGATCCAGCGGTCAGATGTTTGCTAATGTTTAACACATTTCTACCTGTGTTTCAGATAAGTGTTTCTGCCTCAGGTCCAATTTGTCCTGAAAAAAAAAAAAAAAAGAAACAGTAAATTCTTGTTAGCACTTGGAGTTAGTTTTGACTTCTAGAAACAGATATCCCAAAGGTAGTGGCTTCATCAAGAAAGAATGCTGTTTCCATTCAAAACGATTCCAGTGGAGTTTGTCTAAAGATGACATGATAATGTAACTCTCAATGTCATTAGAATACCCTAATTCACCTGCCTTGTTCTGTCCTGTTCACTATCCACTCTGAAGGTCAATTTGCAATCATGGAAAATGGGTTCATTCCAGCTATTTTGCTTAAGGAGGAATGATGAAGAAGGGACCAAGCAGAACTTCCAGCTAAGCGTTAAGTAAAGTAAGCACTGACACCTCTCCTTATATCTCAAAGGTGAGAGCTTAGTCACAGGCCTGGGATGTTGGGCAGTTATAAAATGCATGGGTGTTTTAGGGTAGTCAGCTAAAAACAGGCAACTTTATAAGTATGACTATGGAAGAGGGAGAGCAGATTTTGAGAAATTACTAGTAGTGTCTGCCAGAATTAGTATTATTTTAGAAAATGATATCTGACATTTTTTAGTCTTTTTTTAAAAAGTATTGATTTAATCTCATTTCTCCAGACTGATCTCCCATGAACCAGCAAATCTTAGAGAATCTAGTACTGGTTCCAATATTTGCCTGAGAGTCTTGGGAATTCTTTGCTTATATTGTCAAGTTTTGCCCCAGAATTTATAAAAAAATACATGAAACGAATAAAAAAAAAAACATCATTTCATACATGGGATTTAGCATTGAGGCCCACAAAGCCAGTTGAATGGACTCCTATTTTTTTCTCACATACAACCTTTGTACTGCTACTTGTTTGTGGGGTTAATGATATACTAAATGACAACAATCTCAAATTCTAACTGAGTTGTTATTCACAGAACACTATGATGTAAGATCTGGACTAGCACTTCATCTTTCCAAAATCTTTTTTTTTTTTTTTCTTGCTGTTCAGTTTACTAAGGATCATCCTCAGGCTCCTTGAGGTCATATTTCATTTCTTATTCTTTCATGCAGGACATTCAAGTACTAAGACCAGATTCATTCTTTATTCAAAGCATCTGGGCCAGACTAAAATTATGAAGCATTTTCCAATTAATTTTTATTTATTCTTTCTCCACTGTAGCTTCAGTTCTGCTCCTGCTGATCAAGAGCCCTTTATTTATGTCTTAGGAATTAATAAATGCTATGTATTAAGATAGAGCTATTGGTACAAAAATTTACATAAGACTGTCCAAAATATTTAGTTTAAGGTCCAACACAGGGATGATAGCAATAATATCAGGAAAGGATTTGTGGATGTAAAACATCTGTTATCTGCAGCATAACGTACTTACTACAGTGCTACTTAAGCAATAGATAGATTAGTGGTGATTAGTTACACATCAAAAAAAAGTTGTTTGATTCAGGGAAGGAAGAAGGAAAGTAAAAGGGAAGAAAAATAGCAGTCACCACTGTCATGTTCTTCTGAAAAGTATTCAATTATCATTCTGGAGCCAAACCCACTGAGGGCTATAAGGCCTAGAGAGAGTTAGGGATCCAAAAGCACAAGGGTCTTTATTTCATCGCCTGTCATAATCTAGTGGACAACACACCTTTGAATGTTCCTCACACAATTTGGTGGTCATAGTAGAATAGAAGAAATGGTCTTGGAATATTAATACACACAAGTTTTGAGGCAATCTGAAATATTGCAATGACCTGGGTGAGCTTGCAATATTCTCTGCTTTTCTAAGAATATTACTAAATTAGCAGAAAGAGCATAACCTAAGAGAACTTCAATTGCTTGAGAGATTTTCTGCTGGTATTTGAACTACTGGAACTGTATGGATAAATTCCAGTAGAGAGAAACACAAGAGCACCCAGTATCATCAACCATCATCTAGTAGCTCTGGAACCTCAAGGAAGGCATAGAGGACATACAGAGCTGAGCCCAAAAGGAAACAATGGCATTGGGACAGAAGGTGCTTCTTGATCACTGAGATCTTTATAACCCCTTTTCCCTAAATAACTTGCTCTTATGTAAGTTCAGCCTCTACCCTCCAGAATACAAATGCAAACACCAATTCTGAGAGTGAGGAGAAAGAGTTCATTTTATGCTAACAACCAAAAAAAAAAAAAAAAAGATTTAAAATGTTAAATTTAAGAAATGATAAAATTATTTTTTAGTATATATGCATTGCAATTTTGTTAAGTAAGCTTGTTACCTGTTCCTTTTTTCATTGCTTTTATATTAATTCACGTTGTCATTATCTCTCACTGGGAGCACAGGAGCACAGACCATGAAGTTTCCCCAGTGCCTGATTTATGCATGTTCTTGATAGGTTGTAAAGAAGGAAAAAAGGGGCATATCTATTGACACCTTTTCTGTGACTTCCTGCCTATAACAAATGATATTTATTGGCACTGCTCAAATTCTTTGCACCAAATGTATTTTTTGTTGTTTGTTTTCTGTTTTTGCTTAGTACATTGTTTTCATGATAATTGCTGGAGTTATCATGTTACAATGTAGTTAGTGTTTACATGTTTGTTGTCCTGTAGAAACTCTCTGAGATGAAGAGTATGTTTCACTGAATTAATGCCATGAATAAATGACAGTTCTTTTTGAACTTTTGAGTTTTTACAAGATATTATGATAATTGTCATAAACTTAACAAAAGAGCAAGAGAGAAGAGAGATAAAGGCAGGATAAGAGAAATACTGGCTGAAGTTCAGAAGAAGAAGAATTTCAGGAAATAGTCCCAAACCTATATATGGTAGGCAGTAGCAACAACAGAAATAGAAAAGGAAACCAGTAATGTATTTCCAAATACTCCTGAATTTTTTTTCTCATATGCAATTTTACTTATTCAGTTTTAAGATTTATGATTCAAAAGCTTTCACATTTTTCATAACTTGTTTGTTGGTCCACTGGAGTTTTGTTATTTTGAATGGAGAAATGTGTCCTTTCCCATCATAATGTACACATTAGTAAACTTCTTCACAGGAGGAGTTCAGCCTGACAGTAGGAAGGTAGAGAACCCTAGGTTTTAAGGGTGTTGCCCTCCTAATCTCTTGATAAAGAGTGAACTTGTGAAGAATTCACATATGATATATGTGTATATATGTGTGTGTGTATATATATATATATATATATATATATATATATATATATATATATATTTCAAATGCTCTATTATAAGTAAAGAATTCTGAAACTTGCTTTTGTCCTGCAGCCTTTAAGTAGCAGCTTAAGTTTTATTATTAAAAATGATAATACAAAGAAATGTTTTCATAGCTAAGTTTATAGCCTAAAAGCACAACAGAAAAACAAAAGATCAGACAATTGATTGATTTATACAATATTTCTCAAAAAAGTAACAATTTTTTCTAGCTTAAAACAAAGAAACTCTGGTGGATTGTAAACAATGGCACCCCACGAATCAGGCCACTCTTTGTGTCTCTTTGCCATATCTTGCTGCTCTGCCTTCAAGAGGTTGACTATTTTTCCCCATATTTTTCATTTTTCTGTCCTTATTATTTCCTTTTACCAGTGCAATGCAGGGAATAATGTTCTGAGACTTCGGAGCCCAAAATTTATGAGGCTATTACTCTATGTCCTCATTCAAGAGACTGTAATCACTGTATAAAGGAAGCTCCATTTATCCTGCTGTGGAGGAAGGCCAGATAGACAGAAAGACCCTGGGTGATAAGAAATTAAGTGAAGAAAGAGGTCCTGTGAAGAAGAACCAATGCCCCAGACATAGGAGAGAGCTTAACCTAAACAAAAGGAAAATGAGCAGCCCAGCTGTACTATACAGTACTCATTCATTTTACGCCAACAAACACAGGTAGCAGGCTTGTGTGAAGCCATTTGAATCTGGATTTGGTCATATCAACCTAATACCACTGTGGAGAAGAAATAAATCCTGTGATTCTTGCCCACATTTTTGACCTGAAATACTTGCAAGCAAGAATGACTATTTAAGATTACTGAGTTGAATAATGTAGTGGTACCTCAATGATTATCACAGTTTCATATACCTTCCATAAATTGGTATGTGTTGGTTGCACAATATGGCGGTTGACTGTAGATGCTCTGTAACTTCCATATTTAAATGGTTAACTATAAATAGTGTCTCTTAATGTTGACTCAACATATCTAATCTCATAAAGTTGCCACACACAGAACAAAATGATCTCATTTTATTTAGATAATTTACATTTCTTCAATATGCCATATATAGTAATATATAAAATGTATAAGTTCCATTGGAAGAATTTTATGGTTTGGATATGAGGTGTTCCTCAAAAGAGCTCATGCTCGACAAAGCTGGAATGTTCAGAGGTGACATAATTAGGTTGTGAGAGCTACAGTACAACCAGTGGATTAATCCTTTTGATGGAATAATAATTTTAATGAAATAATGGTGGCCACTGTAGGCAAGTAGAGAGGGACTAGAGAAAGGAAGTGACTTAAGGCATTCCTTTGGAGATTGTATATCTTGTCCCTGGCTCTCTGTGCTCCCTCTCTGCTTTCTTGCTGCCATGAGTTGAACAGCTTTTGTGTTCCATTCCCTTCTGCCAACCATGAACTAAACCTCTGAAACTGTGAGCACCAAATAACTTCTTCTCCTCTAAATTTTTCTTGTCAACTATCTCAGTCATAGGCAAAACAAACTAGCAATATCATTTATATTAAGCATCATAAGTGCAGTTTATGGTTAAACTTTCTTGCATAAGGATTTTGTCACCCAATTTAAGATGACATGACCAATTACACTCTTGGGTCACAAATTTCCAGTATTGAAGAAAAAGCTTTGTAAAAAAGTTGGAAATGTTGAGTTAACCACAAAAAAATGTTCCAGTTAATTTAATCTACCTTATTAATGTGATTTGTCTTATCAATAGGAAAAAATAGTTTGAATTAAAGTAATGATCAATGTCCAGCATATCTTACTCTTTGTAGAATCATGGATAGGACTGAATAATAAATTCTAGCATGCAAAAACTTAAAGATGAATGATGTTTCCAGAAATTTATCTTAGGTTGAGTAGAGGAAAGAAAATCAGATGAGAGTTCAATGTTTTTCATTGTTTGACAATTTATTGTATTTGATCATTGGTCATTATATATTTTCAGTTCACTATTTTGGATTGAAGTGAAAAGTGAAGAGTTAAATGATGTTACTCAAAAGTTGTCACTTAAATTTAATCGACCTTGCTAAATATCCTATTATATATCAGGGGATCTTCCATTTCTCTATTTTACTGAAAATATGTGTCACACTTAATCCCTGATTTTTGCTAAGGCAGTTTAATTTAAAATCATAAGGAGATAGAGAGGATCTTATGAAAATGTTTTATAAAAGCTGATTTTAAAATGGTTCATTTTCTATAACAATGTTTGTAGATCTTTAATAGATAGTCTCTAGAGAGTCATAATTTTTATGGAGTCTATTACTCTTCATAATTTCAGGCACTATGGTGTCATTTTCATTCAATGTAAATTTTTGAGGGAAAAGTAATCATAGATGAAGTCTCTGAAAAATCATCCAGTTGTTACAATTAAGTTGATTGCCAGTCTATATTGTTCATATAAGAAGAAAATTTGCCACTTTGTGAATAACTTGGCTATGATGAATGACACTCCAGTTTGCATACATAGTTATAATGTTCTCATAACACTTTTTTTTCTTAATAATATATCTAACCTTTGTTTTTCCAAGCATTTCATGAATAACAAAGTCCAAAAAATTCCCAGAGGTAACCAAAAATGTAAGACAGTTTGAAGAAAGAACAAATACTGTAAAAGTAATAAATTATTTCCAGCACAGTGCTCTGGGGTTTGTATTAACATCATACAAATAATGAGTCTAGGGCTCTCATTTTTTGGATTTTACATTAAATTGAATTGCATATTCTTTTTTTAAAAAAAATTAAATGCCAACAAGATATCTTATAGAAATAAATGAGGTAGAAATTTACAATTTTTATTTTCAAGTCCCATACACATATAAAAAAAGGACAGATGTCTGCAAGAATCTTTCTTGTCTGAAATGTCATTGTAGGGTTGACAATATTCAGTAGAGTTTTCACCATCTGATCATCAACATTCCATCACATTCGGAGTACCGTTTGACAATTTCTTTGTACTTGAGGAATTATCAAAAGTGAAAAAAAATGACAAAAGGAGATCAGTTTCATTTAATATGAAACAAAAGACTCCCCCCACCCCGCCCCACACTCCTCTTTCTCCCTCTCTTTCTCTCTCTCTATCCTAATTCTCTTAATCATATGGCTTTGGCAACAAAATTCCAAGACTGTAAGGATTGGTTTAGTAAATCACCTCTTCCTCTCACCAACTTAATGTCTTAAAACATGAATTTACATTTGGGGATAAAGGAGGGCTACTAGACTCAGCTGAGCAATTCTTCCCCACATGTTTGATGGGGTTGCAGGCATCTGGGGACCTGGGCTGAGTGTGGAGAATTGCTCACCCACAGGGCACAGGAGTTGGTGCTGGCTTGACCGGGTGCCAATCTGGCATTGTTGAAGAAAGTTCCACACTGCTCTATACCTTCTCAAAGCATAGGGAGCTTATGGGGGTCAATTCATATCTGAGCCACTGGAGATGAAATAAACAGAAGCATCTGGTTCTCTTAAGTCTTAGTGTCACTAATTCTTCAATATCACTTCAACAGCAACCTATTGGTCAAAGCATCCACATGGACTTCTAAGGAGTGGGTAAAAAATTCCATTTTCTGAACTGAGGAGTGGCAGCTATGTACATAGAGAGGAAGGAAATTTCAGGGCCATTTTAAAGATTAATCATAACAAACTTAGGTACTAAAGTCTCAACCTGCCCCTTACCAATATTTGTTGCTCACTTGTTTTATCCTTAAACTAGTAAAGGAAAACAAACAAACAAATTGAACTGAAGCTCATTTGTACCTAGGAACAGCCATACACAATGGGGTATTGTGAGAATGTGTCCCCCCAGACTCTGTCTATATCACATAAATGACATGGTTTGAATATTCAAATTATTATAGCTTCAGTGCTTTATGGTTTAATAGTTCAAAAATTCACACTTTTTAACCAAACCCTTTATATACCTTGAGTTCTCATGCAAAGTTTCACAGAACAATTGCTCCTGTTCCTGTTCTCTCATTTTGCAGTCACATTCTTATATTTACATCAGGTTATTTGCTAAATGTGGTTTCCTTACCTGATCATAGCCCCTTAAAATTCTACTGTTCAACTAGTTTCCACAGCACACCTTTAACCAGGAAGCAACATTATCAAGAATTCATGTAGGTTCATGCCAACATATATAACAATATAAAGTTAGTTTAAAATAATTCCTAATAGGGGCTATTATTAGGTCCCATAAAAAAAACTCTCAAATAAGTCTCTGCTTGACTATACATAAGCCTTTGCATAGTAGTCTCTATCTCATCTTACATTAGAGAAAATATACATTGTCCTCATGCCTAGAAGACTGGGCATATGTTTAGTTTATCTCCAAAGTCAAGAAGAAGACATGTCCTGAACTCCTACTGAATATGTATTCTAATCCAAATTCATTTCCTGCCACTTAACTTATTTTCAAAATGATTGGCAGTGAGAATACCCATTACTTTACAGTGTAATGTCCATTTCCATGAATATAGTGCTGTCTGGGCCATATGAACAGCTTGCAGCAATAACTGACAATGTGTTCCCAAATTGACTTGTATATTAAATAACACCTCATATAAAATGCCTTATTTCAGCTGCTCTGATTGCCTTTCAACCAGTGTGACTTAAAAAGAAAACCAGTTATGATTATGGTGGTGTTGTCTAGGTAAGTGTTGTGGTTGGGTATCTAATGAAAATAATTGCTGTAATAAAACCTCTTTATTTCTCTCTCCTCCACACACACATACATACCATCAAAGAGAAAGGATACATACATTTCAAGCATTAGAAAACCTAATCCCAGATTCAGAAAAAAAATAAATTCAAGTGAAAAAGCACTAAACTAAATTTGGATTATGTTTATTTCTTAAAAGTAGCCTAACAAAATACTACAAACTAGGTCGAGAAACAAGAAAAATTATTCTCATAATTCTGGAAACCAAAATTCTGAAAATGAGGTGACCACGAAGTTGGTTTCCTCTGGAGGCTCTGAGAGATAGTGTGCTTCATGCCTTTCTTGCAGCTCCTGGTGGCGGCTGACAGTCTTTGGAATTCCTTGACTCACGTGCAGACACCACTCCAAGCTCTGCCCACATGGATGCACACCTTTCTTTTCTATGTGCCCTGACATGAGTCCATCCCACCCTAATACCAACTTAGCTTAGGAAAGGTCCTATTTACACATTAAGTATGTTCACACATAGAGGGTGATAAGACATTGACATATATTTTGGCTAATAATTTAATTTATGAATTAATATTTGTATTCCCCCCAAAATTGCTCTTTTAGATATACACAACACATTAACCCTAAGTAGCACACTTCACCTTTATTACAGAAGTGCCATAATTTGTATTACTTTATTGACTTAGAACTTTCCAAGGATAATTCAAGTACTTTTCTTATTTACCTAATAGCCACATGACTTAAAAGGATAAATAATTCAAGTTCTCTCTTCTAGAATAAAAGAAAATCTGCCTCAGGACAAAGATCAATTTCCAGCCAACAAGGCAAAAAAAAAAAAAAAAAAAAAAAAAAAAAAACCCAAAACGGTTTTTAACTTCTGGTATGGCAGTTTCTCAATTTAAAAAACCTTATATTCACATTTCCATTGGACACCTTTCTACTATGACGACAAAGGAATAATTGAATGAGAACTCCCTCAGTGTTCCTAGGAAGAAATAATGATATACAAATAATAATAATAATAATAATAATAATAATAATAATAATAACGCAGGGTTTTGTTGTTGTTCTTGTTCTTGTTGTTTGTATACCACTGAATTAATTTACCTTTTTAACTAAATATTTCCAAAGGTAGAACTTACCTTTTTCCTACACTGTTTCATTATCTCTGAAAGAAGATGGATGTTGAAGCTGTGGCTGTACTCTGGAGACGTGGGGACTATGCATTGAAAGAGTCAGTCCCTACTATCAAGACTCTCCTTAATATGACTTTGGTGACTGCCCAGGCTTCTGCACTACTTGTGGTAGGGCAGGATCCTTTAGGGGCTTTAAGAGTCTAAGCTGAAGAAATATTCTCTATCACTATTGCAAAGTGGTGGTAATTCAGATGAGTACCTCCTAACACATTATTTTTAAAGATTTAAAATCAGGATGCTAAGATATGTATATTGAATTCTAGCCATGAAAACTAGTCAAGGTAGGTCAGGAATGGTGAGTAGTATCTGAGAATTCTACCACAGAGAGTAAAATTTCCAAAAGTTAAATCTCAAACTTAATTTTTTTAAATTTTAAAATAATTCTGACATAAAATAACTACAGAAAATCATATCATAAACTCTAGTATGAATTTCATATACAATTATTTTCACTGCTTTCCAGTTTTTACAGGATCTCTTAAAGTATATATTTTAAATATTAATATATTAAAATATATTAATTTTTCTTTTCAGTTTGTATTTTTGCTCTTTTATAAGGAAATCTTTTACATGCCTGGAAGTCATAAAGATATTCTCCTCTATTTTCTCCCAAAGAATTTAGTTTAGTTTTTACTTAATATCTTTACAAATATAGAAATTGATTTATATCTATACTGTGCTGAAGGGCTACATTTTTAACTTACAATGAGTAACCAATTTTCCCAAACCCATATTGAATGGTTTATATTTTCCAACTTGAGTTTTATGAAAGACAAAATGTGCTGCAAAAAAAAAAATGAGATGATTTTATCCAAGCCATTGTAATTGGAAGAAAATCAACTAATGAGAAGCATCTCAAAGGAAATACAGTAGGCTGGGAGTTTCATAGAGCAGGTGAACTGTGAGTCACAACGGAGGAGGCAGAAAAGTCTCATGGGAGGATATGGAAGTGTGTGTTTTTCAGTTACACATTTCTTGTAACACAAAAGTGTAGAAGGATTGTAGAGCACAAAATAGCAGGGTCAGGGAGTTCTTAACTATTGCTGCTTTCTGGTAACACAGGCTCAGATAAAAATCCAACCTTGGCACTCTGCATCAAATTCCCATCATAACCCAACTTTTCTATGGGCCTGAGTCTGATTTTGGATTCAGGCTACCCATGTGTCAGTTTTGCCTTTTCTTGATTATAATAACTTTCTCATGATATTTAATATCTCCTAATGATGTGAACCTTTTCTCTTTAAAAGATTATCTTATCTCTCCTTATTTTTTTGTCCGGGTTCAAGAAAACCAGTTATGACTTTCTTTGGTATTACATAATTTATCGATGAACTTTGGGAAATGTTATAATGTTGTCATATTAAGACATTCCATATATTAATTTGGTTTGTTTTTATATTTATTTAAGGTTTTTTGGCCATATATTTTGCTAAATCTCCAACATAACTTTTTAATAGATTTTTAAAAAATAAATGACAGCAGAATGCATTACAGTTCATATTACACATATAGGGCACAATTTTTCATATCTCTGGTTGTATATAAAGTATATTCACATCAATTCATATCTTCATACATGTACTTTGGATAATGATGTCCATCACATTTCACCATAATTGCTAACCCCCTGCCCCTTTCTTCCCCTCCCACCCCTCTGCCCTATCTAGAATTCCTCTAATTCTCCCATGCTCCCCATCCCTACCCCACTGTGAATCAGCTTCCAGGACATGATCACATCAATGCTTATAGCAGCACAATTCACAGTAGCTAAACTGTGGAAACAACCTAGGTGCCCTTGAGTAGAGGAATGGATTTAAAAAATGTGGCATACATATATAATGGAATATTACTCATCAATAAAAGAGAATAAAATCATGTCATTTGCAGGTACATGGATTGAGTTAGAGAAGATAATGCTAAGTGAAGTTAGCCAATCCCAAAAAAACAAATGCCGAATTTTTTTTTTTTTTTTTTGATACAAGGAGGCTGATTCATAGTGGGATAGGGAGAGGGAGCCTGGGAGGAATAGAGGAACTCTAGATAGGGCAGAGGGGTTGGAGGGGAAGGGAGGGGGCATGGGGTATGTGCCCATGGAATGTGATGATCATTAATATCCAAAGTACATGTATGAAGACAAGAATTGGTGTGAATATACTATGTATACAACCAGACTTATGAAAAAATATGCTCTCTATATATGTAATGCATTCTGCTGACATATATAAATTTAAAAAATTATAAAAGAGAATAAAATCATGGCATTTGCAGGTAAATGGATGGATTTGGAGAAGATAATGCTAAGTGAAGTTAGCCAATCCCTCCCCCCCAAAAAATGCCAAATGTTTCCTCTGATAATTTGTTTTTTCTAATTTTTAATGAATTCTATTCATCACCTACATGAATATTTTAATTAGTTACATTTTGTTAAACAGTTTGTGCTAGTTTTAACTTTAAGAATATGTTTCTGGCTAAAAATGTAATATTTACTAATTGTAGAAATTTTGCATAAAAGAGAAAATAGTAATGAGGAAAATATCCATTGTCAATACTTTGTATGTTTTCTTTAATGATCTATACTGTAAATATTTCTATATATGATAAAATTGGAACCACACTATATGTATAATTTTATGATTTACTCTGCTAATATAAAAAAATATGAACCGAAAAATATACTGCTTTGTGGGTTTTCATTATATTTGGCATTTGGGTTGCATTTAATCCTTAGTTATTATAAATAACAATTTCAGAATGTCTGTATGATAAATCTTGGTAGCTCTACTTAATTCCTTAGGACAGGGGTTAGCAAACCGTGGCTTGCTGCCTGTTTTTTATAAATCATGTTTTATCATAACACAGCCACATTCATTTGTTTGTGCTTTGTCTAAGGCAGTTTCTGTACTACAACAGCAGAGCTGGAAGAGTTGAGACCACTTGGCCTTTAAAGGGTACAATATTATTATCAGGCTTTCTAAGAAAAAAGATTGCTGACTTCTACCTTAAGGTAAAGTCCTAGTCATGACATTTCTTGGCCTAGGTGTAGGCATACTTTTATAATATCCCCAAACTATACATTTTCTTCCTCAAGTTCTGAAGTTTGGACAATATTGTATGAGGGTTTACCTCAAGCACAATTATCAGCATTGGATATTAAAACCTTAAACTTTTAGTGAGTTATCTTTTATTCTTCTCCCTTTGTGGATTTAAAAAAATGTTATAGTTATTTATATGTTGAAAAATTACTCATATTTACTTCCTCCAAGAGCTGTCGTGGTATTTAAATCACGATGCAGGTTTGTGCTTGCCTTTCCACAGGTCTGTGTTCCTTGGGTGCTCCTGCGAAATCCCTGTAACCTTGGGTGAAGAGTGAAGGCTTGATAGCAGCCAAGGGGATAATTATTCATGAGAAGACAGGCTGTTTGGACCTCACCCTTCCATTGTGTGCACACATGGCTCTTTTGGTTATCCCAGTAATCACCTGGATGTTTGTCTTTTTTGTACTTTCGGAAGATTTTCATCCTTCTTCATAAAACTTCTAAACCCATGTGCTCTTCTCCAAAGTTTACATTTCATCTTTTGTATAAAAAGAGTAGAGAAGTACTTAACGATTTTTTTTTCCTGAGTCTGTCTTATCAAGTGCTCTACCCACAAGATTTATATATGTACACTTACACACAGAGTGATTTCAGTTGGTAAACAGGAAACCTAAAACATGGGAAGTTGTATATTTTCTTTCAATAGATATAACAACTTTATTATATTGTAGATGTCTTATGCAAGTAAATTGTTGAGAAAATGATGTTTGTGTAACATTCTGTGAAAAGCAGGAACTGACACATTCCTTACAGGAGAAACTGCATTAGAGAGACAAGAAGATTTCCTCTCTTTATCCAGGTTATTTATCTATCTATCATCTATTTATTTATTTTATTTTCTGCAGTACTGAGGATTGGGTCTCAGGGGCATTTTGCCATTGAGCCAGATCCCCAGCACTCCCCCCCACCTTTTGTTTAAGCAATAAAAGTATTTTGAAACAGAGTCTTGCTTAGTTGGTTTGAATTTGTAATCTTCCTGCCTCAGCTTCCCAAGTCAGTGGGATTGCAGACCCGTGCCACTGTGCCTGGCTGTCCACCCATTTCTTACAGTGATATCTTCATTGATAATTTACTTGATTTTTCTGGCTGTCCCACCTTATTTGATTAAAAAATTAGAAATAAATTCTTAAAAGATTAAGTGTCTTTCACACCATTTTAAAGCATTGAGATTATTGATTAGTTTGTGAACTGGGAGAGAATGAAGTGTTATTGTGGGAATATTTTAGAGAAGATAAATGCCTATTGGTATCTGACCTCCAGAGTTTTGTCATGAGACCAAATAAATCCTTTTTACAAGTTATTTGAACTTCAGCCATGGTAGTTTTTCATGAAAGTGCTTCCCAGAATGTGGATTTTTAGTGGGGAGTTGATATTAAAGGGAAATAATGTGTTTCTATGAATCTTAGTGGTAATGGGGAAAGAAAGAGTTCAGGAATATTGGGAATTCTCTATTTGAACTGATACCAAAACTCCTGTATAACATCAAGTAATTCCAGGCAGTTCTCTCTTTCTTATTTTCAACCTGAACTAGAAGGAATTTTTTTTTTTATTGTGTTTGTGTCATCTTTGCTAAAGAAATGGTGCCACGTGATGTTCATTTGTGAGGGGTGGGCAGGAGGCTCTCTGCCTCCATACTTGGATTTTGATTTTTCCACACACACAGCAGTTATATATCCTTTATCATTTTGTTTCAAAATAGATGTGGGAATCATCAACATTAAGATTACAGCTCTACTTACTTATTAGTTTATTCAGGTCTCCAGTCCTATGAAAGACAGATTTCTGGAAAGATCCAGTGATTTACATTCTTAAACATCATACCAGAAAAAAAATTATATGTGCAGAGAACTATTGATAACAAACTGCTTAACACATCCTCCTTTACTTAGGTTTCAAAGTTATGATGGAAAATTGTGAGATCTTGGCATATTCCATTTTATAAGGTGTGAAATGAGAATTTTTAATATATTTAACACAGAGAACACATATAAAATACTCTTAATATACTGTGCCATTTAGTGGAAAGTTTTATAGTTATTGACTCAAATTGATAGTGTTGTGAATTCTCATTCAATTTTTTGAACCCAATTCCTCAGCTATAAAATGGAAATAGAATTTTATTCATGGGGACTATATCTAAAACATCATCTTTTTAAAAAGTTTCTAGATAGTATCTCCTACCACTTATCATCCAAAATACTTTATTCATACTCTGCTCATGCATGTATTAACTTATTGGTATAATTCATTAAGGTATACACTTAGGCAAAACCTTCACCTAAAAGCACAGAAGTTTTACAGCACCTTTCTTCCCATAAGAATAACTATTGGGAGAATGAAGGAAGAAGGTGTTATCACAGGATGAACCTTACTAGTTTGGTCTTTATCTATTTATAAGACATCTGACTTTGTCAAATATTATCTTCTTTGTCTTGGGATTCTTATGGGACCAGTTATTCCTTATTGTTCATCCTCACAGAAAATCAATCATCAAAAGTCTGAGAGGTTTAGTTTTGGAGATGAAAGGAGGAAAAAAAAACTCTAAAAAAAATGAACATGAATATATCATGCAGGAAAAATAGCATGACTAATAATCTTGTTCTGAGGTGGAGAGTTTTCCATTTGCTAATTACTAAGCTGTAATACATAGAAATACTGATAAAAGGAAATTGTCATGGAAGGTTGAAGAGTTATTCTTTCCATGGTTGTGATAGTATTCCAAAAATTCTCTATAATATAATGCCCTGATTTTAGCTTTAGCAATGGCTGTTGTGTAAACAGTCTTGTCACAATTGATTCATACTTGACTTTTGATAGTGCAGTTGGGAGTCAATGAGCACAGTTGGCCCTTGCCTTCAGGGGCCAGCAGCCACAGCTCACCATTGACTAGTTCACACCCTGAGGCCCCAAAGCAGATGAATTAGCCTGAACACCAGTGAGCTCCAGGAACAGTATCAACCTACATCTTGACTTTTCAGGTAAGTATGGTGTTTTGCAATATCTAGATTATTAAAGAAAAAGTCCGTATATTAGTCAGAATATGTCATAAGGAAAATCATTTTCTCAGTACGTGATTTCTTTAACATCAAACATCCCTCACAAACTATCTCATCAATATGTTCACAAAAGTCACCTTACCTCAACTGTCTTTCCGAAATTCCAGAAAACAAGTTGTCCACTTTCTGCCGATGTGCCTATACTCTTTCCTTTCCAGTGCCGATGTGCCTATACTCTTTCCTTTCCAGAGGTTGGTACTTTGACCAGATTCCTCCTTATGAACAGACCTTTCTTTCTGTACTCATTTTGGATATGCAATAGTAGGCTACTGGTTAAGAAAAAATGTTCTGGTATAAAAATTCCTCTCTTCAACCTTCTCTTCCCTTCTTTATCCTTTGCTGTCCTCTCTTCTTTCTCTCACATCACCATCTTCTTTCTCCTTCCTTCACTTTTCCCCCTCTCTATCTGTCTGCTACATTTTGTTATTCCATTTCTTTCCTTCATATATATATATATATATATATATATATATATATATATACATACATATGCATATACATACATGCATACATATATTGCACAGAATTGAATCATAATAAATTTGAAATAATTGTATGTATCAATAAATGTTGATTATGAGTGTCTAACTGATGAAATAATCATTCAAGAATATTTTGCAGGTTCAACCTACCTGTGGTTTTCATATGGAATTACTGGCCAAGGAAGGTAGTTTGATTCATGGACTGGTGTGTTGTTAAATTTCATTTGAAATGTGGGCCAAATTGATGATGCTTCAGGAAAATGTGCTTATCCTACCTTTGAAAACTCTTGGAAAATACATAGACCCAGATATTTTTTTTTTCTAACATGTCACCATTTAAACTACTTCCCTTCACAATATCATTATATATAAGAACTTAAACATTATCATACATGACATTTTTGTTGAAACTTTGCTACTCTAACCTCATTATAATTTTCATTTGTATGTATTAAGTGCCCTTTTGCTGTTATTTAATAAGAAAGTTATCTACATAACTGAAGAAATTGACATAAAAGGTGGTTCTAATTCAACTTAATAGATATTTTTGAAGTTTATTTTGTATATAATACCAAAAGCTACTTATTCTTAGATTCTAAGACTAAAAGCAAATAGTCCCTGTGACAGTGTTTATATGTGTCAATGGGAGAAGGCTAAATCCATCATAAAATTTCCAGAATGATTCCAGGATGTCACCATGTACTGTAAGAGGCTATATCTTGTGAAAGCAGAGTATGAAGAGTCAGACGGCCCTTTTGAAGGAGGCACATAGCTTACAAACACTAATCTAAAAGAAAGAGTGCAGGGAGTTTGCAGAAGTAGTTAAAGTCTCTAATCAGTTAACTTTATGTTGAATACAAGGGAGTCATACTGGGTGATCCTGATCAATCAGGTGGAAGACTTTTGTAAAAGGCACAGGTCTTCTCTGAGATCAGAGACTGCACGGAGAAGTTTGGTTATCAGTTTTCTTCTGTTACGGTTTGCATATGAGGTGTCCCCCAAAAGCTCACATGAGAGACAATGCCAAGAAGGATCAGAGGAGAAATGATTGAATTGTGAGAGTCTTAACCCAATCAGTGAATAATTCCCTGATGGGATTAACGGGGTGGGAACTAGAGGCAGGTGAGATGTGACTGGAGGAAGTGGTTAATTGGGAGCTTGGCTATCGGGTATATATTTTGTATCTGGAGCTTGAGTCTTTCTCTCTGCTTCTGGATCACCATGATGTGAGCTGCTTCCCTCTGCCACACCCTCCTGCCATGGTGTTCAGCCTCACCTCTAGTGCTGAGGAATGGAACAAGACTTTTATGGAATGAGACCTCTGAAACCCTGAGCCCTCAAATAAAAATTTCCTACTCTATAGATCTTCTAGTCAGATCCTTTAGTCACAGCAGTGAAACAGCTGACTAAAGCATCCTCTCTCTCATTTTGGATCTTTCTTCCTGATTGCAGAAGACAACAGTGTTCCCATAGTGCTCTTGGGGTTCAGCCAAATCATTATCTTCCTTTCTTGACTGCCTGGCCTCTGCTTCATATTTTCTTAGTCATTTCCTACAATTGAATAAGCTTGAAATATATTTTATTTCTCTTCCTACATATTTTGTTTATTTACTTGAACCCTGAAAAATACACTATCCAGAAAGCAACATGACACTGGAGCTTCTGTCAGAGATTGCTATTAAAATAATGCTGTTTTGTTGTCTAAATCTTTATAAACATTGTCATTTTTTATAACTTTATTTGTTTGTTTATTTATTCATTTATTTATTTATTTGTCTATCTATATATTTATTTATTTATTTATTTATTTATTTATTTATTTATTTATTTATTTATATATGGTGCTGAGGATCGAATCCAGGGCCTTACACGTGCGAGGCCAGCACTATACTGTTGAGCCATAACCCCAGTCCCCTAAGCATTGTCATTTTGAAGTTTAAATGCTAAAAGCATAATGGAGGGAGACCCTCATTGCTATACAAAATTACATATAAGAGGTTGTAAGGGAAATGGGAAAATAAACAAGGAGAGAAATGAATTACAGTAGATGGGGTAGAGAGAGAAGATGGGAGGGGAGGGGAGGGGGCATAGTAGAGGATTGGAAAGGTAGGAGAATACAACAGTTACTAATAGGGCATTATGTAAAATTGTGGATGTGTAACTGATGTGATTCTGCAATCTGTATTTGGGGTAAAAATGGGAGTTCATAACCCATTTGACTCTAATGTATGAAATATGATATGTCAAGAGCTTTGTAATGTTTTGAACAACCAATAAAAAAATAAATAAATAAAAATAAATAAAAGCATAATATGTAAATAAATGGGAAGTATTGGTTTTCGGTAGGATATGTGAGAATACAGGAAAACAATTAAAAATTAGAGCAAGCAAGCTTTCATGTGTAATCATAGGGAGTATACAAGAAATGGAATAAAACTGGAAAATATATTTTTTATTATTAAAAAACTGAGAAAATATATTGAGTAAACAATATACATGGATAAAAATTTTTAAAACACTAGTGCTTTGAGAATTATTGGACTAGAAATATTAAAAGATCTGATATGTGATGTAGGGGCTGTGATATGCTCATATTATTTTTGCCACAGGTAATCACATTCTACTCAGCAAATGTGTTTTTCATAGAAAGAATTTAGGCCAGTGACATACCCTGACTAACCCATAGAAAATTCAAGGGATATACTAAAAACAAAGGTTCTAACTAGAAAATCAGATGAAAAGTTTGTTGGACTTCTTGAGAAGATTCATTATTGAGAGAGTGCTGAAGTGCAAACATATGAGAATAAATCACTTATCCTCTTAGTAGTATTTTCTAAAAGGTGCTGTATTAGGAATATGAACTAAATTCTGTTAAAAAGTATAGTCTACTTCATATTTTTACAATGTCATCTAAGATTGGTGTTTGCAAATACACCTTGAAAGACTAGGAACCCCTGGGATCCCTAACAGCCCACACTGAGGTCAATTACAATGATGTGAATTCCACTGTTGCTGATGATGCAGTTATAACTCAGCAGAGAACAATTTAAAACAATATTGATTAAGCACTTGCTATGGCCACACATTATTTTAACAATCATGGGCAAAATAAAAGTGAAAAATACCATTTTAAATTTTAAACAAAAAATATTCTTTAACTGCTTATTTCTAATTCCCAAGCCAGAAAAATTTCTATTTCTATATCATTAATTAATTAACTGCTTCTTTTATTTTTATGCAACTATTAAGTGACACAGTAATGGGAAAAGGACAACCTTGGCCCTGAAAAAACTTATATTTTGGTAAATAAATAAAATTGACATGAGTTTAGATTATGGAAGACAGTCTTAGAAATCATAATTAAATATATAATTTCCATTAACATACGGCATAGTACAATAATAATTGAATGTCTGTAGTATTTTCGTATTTGTTAACAGTCAAACACATGTAATTCTTTATATATATGGGATTTAATTTGTTATTTGTATTTTTTAAAACTTCTGTAACAGTTTAATTAGATTCTACCTTCACACATTATTTTATGGAAACTCTTCAATTTTCAAAACCTAATTATGTTTTTCTTTTTACTTTTAAAAAAGTTTTCTGTCTAGTAAGAATAATACTTATTTTCCTTAAACGTAGAATTTCATCTCTGTAAGCATCTTTCTGGCTACAGACATTATATTTTCTAGCATTTCCTCTCAAGTGAATCATTTGCAACATTGTAGATACTTGACATGATGATTCTTATGCCCAGAATTCTCTTGCCTGGGGTTTGTTCAGCTGGATTCTATTCAGTATGAATTTAATGTGAATCTTTTTCTAACAATTCTGCTCTTACTGTTTGAATAGACCAAATGTTGGCAAACTATGATCCATAGGTTAAGTCCAGCTCACCTCCTGTTTGTAAAAATAAAGTTTTATTGGAATACAGCCATTTCATTCACTTATATATTTTCTCTGGCTGCTTTTGTACTACAGCTTGCAGAGTTGAGTCATTTTTGACAGAAACCATATGGCCTATGTGGTAGGCACAGTCCTGAAACAACCCCCCATAATTTTCCTGCCCTAATTCCTAGGACTGTGAATATTGTGCCCGTCTGGTTTACATTGCAACTCAACTTTCTCCACCCAACTTTGCTTCTGTCTTTCCTCTCTATAGGCTTTGGTCTGAAGAGTACTCCCTAGTCTACCTCTTGGAGGGCACAACCTGTATCACAGAGATGCATCAACAAAGTCATATGCCAATCTAGCTGGTCCTTCTCTAATCCTGTTATCTTTAACTATTCATGAGAATGTGGGTGTTTTGTTTTGTTTTGTTTTTTTCTTTTGGGTGCTTTCTTTTTTTCTCCAATGTCCTTATTCCCTGTGTTGATCATTTGATTTAGAAAAGACTCAATATCATAGCTTTAATTAAGACTTGTAATACCTTGAAACTTGTTTAATTGAGGGGGGATTTAGGAGTTCCATAAAAAATGTCCCTGCATGTAAGGGATCCTGAAACTTTAACTCTATCTTAAATTCCCCTACTTACAAACACTAGAGCCTGGGATTTGAAAAAAACTAGATTACCTGCTTTTATTTCATCTATCAATAATTTGTGTAAACATTATTGAAGAAGTTCTTTTTGGTGTCAGAGCACATTACAGAGTCCAGAATCTGATAGACCTTGTCTGAATTTCAGAGCATCTAACAGTAGATGTGTGATCTTGGACTAGTTACATAACTTCAGAGAGCCTGATTACCTCAATTGTAGAATAGGAATATTAATACCTATCTCATAGTTTTTGTGTGAGCACCATAAAGGAAAAGAGTACAAAAGCACATTGGTACTTCCTAAGACATTCTCAATCAATAAAATATTACATCTTTTGGTTGTTAATATTGTTAGAATTATCTTATTTCTATTATTAAATGTCAGATTCTATAATCTTTGCTTCTAAATCCATCAATGAGTTCCCATTTCACGGCTGTCCCTTTCTTATTCTTCAAGGAAACATTCTAAGACCTACCAGGGATGCCTGGAGATAATATTTTCCACAGGAAATGATTGGGTTATAAGAAGATTAATCTAATTGGTGTATTAATCCACTGATAGGGATGGAAACTATAGGCAGGAATGGTGTAGCTAGAGGAGGTGGGTTCCTGTTATTGCTTTTGAAATTTACATTTTGTCCTTCTTGAGCACAGATCTCTTTGCTTCTTGGCCTTGTCCTGACCTATTTTCCTCTGCCACACCCTTCTACCAGGATATTCTGCCTATCTCAGGTCCCAAGGAAAAGAGTTGGTCATCTATGGATTAAGACCTCTGAAACTGTGAACCCCCAAATAACCTTTTCCTTCTTTAAAACTGTTCATGTTAAAAACAAATAAATAAATACTCACTAAAACAAATTGGTACAGAGAAGTTGGGTCCTTATTATGACTAATCTGACCACAGAGTTCAGAAGCTTTTGGAGCTTTTTGAAATTTGTGGAAGGGATTTTCAAGAGTTTAGCCCTGTAAGCTGGAAATGCTTCAGAATGTTGTTAAGTGGACTCTATTGGGCGATTCAGGTGGGAGTTTAGAAGGCTAGAATGCCAATGTGATTGGACAGCAAAGATTGGGGTCATGGGGTTTCAGAGGAGGAAGAGGGATCTATTAGAGAGTGAACCAGAGGCCATCTGTGTTATGTTCAGGATAGGAAATTGTCTACATTGTACCTGTGTCCTGAGACTTCTTGTGGGGCTAAATTTAAAGATAATGATAGACTTCTTAATCTGGCAGATGAAATTTCTAGGCAGCATAGTGTTCAGGTGGTGGAATGGATATTGTTGGAGTCTTTTAGCTAAATTTATTATGATAATCAGAAGGAGAAAGCAAAGTAGAAAGATCTGAAAAACTTGGAAGTTGTGTCAGAAAAGAGCAAGTAAAACTGGGGCTAAAGAATATGTGGTTGTTAAAGACCTTTTAGCTACTAAATAATTGCTAAAAAAACTTTGCTTAGAGAAAAATAGGGAAGATGGCTTGAGGGCTTCTCAGTAATAGCAGGAACACACCCATTCCAGGCTCAAAGGTGAAAAGTAAAAATGTCTTTAAGCAGAGACTAGTGGGGTGCATTGGTGGCACAAGAGGGCCTAGGAAGTTGTCACCATGCTCAGCTGCTCAGGCACTCAGAGGCTGCTTCAACCATAGTCCCTGGAGGTTTGGCTTCTACTAGAGATGGCAATAGCTCTTGGCATCAACTACATGGTGCTGGTTTGGCAGGAATGCAGGATGCTGGAGATAGGGGGTCATAGAGGTTTCCATGGATATTTTACAGAAAGGCCTGGTAGGCCAGAAAAGAGCCACAGGGTGGAATCCCTGCAGGTTGCCCCCAATAAGGTGTTGAATGGAGATATGGGGAGGAAGCTGAAACTGCAGTGAAGACTCCCAGATTAAGAGATGTCAGTGATGTGGAATACGTGCCAAGGAAAGCTGCAGAAATCAAGCAGAGACAACCCATATGGGCTGAAACCAACAAGGCCATAGGTGCAGAGCTGTACAACCCCTTTAGAGAGAATATCAGGATGCCTTGTCCCAAAATGCTGGATGTGGACCTACAGGACTTTTTTCCCAAGTTGGATTTTGGTCTTGCTTTGGTCCTATCCCTTTTTTATACACCCTATTTCTCCCTTTCAAAATGAAAATGTTTACTATGTGCATTTATATGTGTATCTTGCTTTTGGTTTTCACAGGGACTCATGCTGAGAGTTTGTCTTGAGTTTCAAAGAAGACTTTGGACATGGAATTTCGGACACTGCTAATACTGTTAAGACAACGGGGACTCCTGAAAATGGACTAAATATATCTGCATTGTGAGATAGTATGAGCTTTGAGGGTCTATGAGTAGAATGTTTCTGTTTAAGTATTAGGTGTCCCAAAAAACTTATGTGTGAGACAATGCAAGAAAGTTTAAGGATGAAATGACTGAGTTACAAAGTCTAAACCTAATCAATGCATGGCAGTGGGTCCCTGGGGGCATGCCTCTGAGGTATATTTTTTACCCCTGGTGAGTGAAATGTCTCTCTGCTTCCTACTCCCATGTTTGCAGCTGCTTTTCTCCTCCACACACTTTCGCCCTGATGTTCTTTTTCACCTCAAGGAATGAAGTAGGCCATCTTTAGACCTTTGAAACCATGAGCCCTCCTCTAAAACGGTTTTTGCCAGATCTTTTGGTTACACAGTGAAAAAGCTGACCAAAACAGATATAACTTTTTTTACCCTCTTGTCCTTATTTGTATAGGAATGAGTAAAAGTATTTTTGTAAGTTATTTTATCATCATTGTTACATATATATAAAACTATCTCAGAAGCTTTTTAAATTTAAAAGACTTAATTATCAGATGGAATAAGGGGTTATCAAATTATCTCTGTCAAAGACTCAGGTCAAACATGCTTCCTGTTTGTAATATGACCTTGACTAAGGGGAAAAGGCTTTAGTCAGATATGCTCTCAGCTTCTTGATGGTAGGTCTCTGTCTCATGGTCCTTATAACCTTATATTGGTACAGTGTCAGATATAAAGGAACAGTCACCATTTGCTGAATGAATTACTTGGGATCCTATTATAGCTCAGAAATTTTTGGTTCATGAAAAATAACCAAATTATTTATATGGTCATATATTTTCTCAGTGGAAAACATAGACAATAATAGCTTATTTTTAAAACTTTTGATGCATTATACTAAATAACTTAGATAAAGTGCTTAAATATGGTAGGCATGATATAAATAATAGTTATTATCATTTGATTCCACACTTAATTATTTGCCTGGGATCCTCAAAAGGTTTTGGAGGATTTAACAAAATTTTAAATGAGTTATGTAAGAATAAAAAGGGGTTTATACACAATTTGGCATGCATAAAGATTTGGATAAAAGGCTGTGTATCTGTTTTTATGCTTTAGATTGAAACTAGGTTTGGCAAGAAAGCTTCAGAGAAATTTGTTCAAAAAATGATGATTTGAATCAATTGCACTTTGTTATTCTCATGCAGAATTTGAATTATGTTTCCACACACAAACACTTTCTTTATCTGACTACCCAATAGATTTTAACAAAAATTGGTACAATGATCTTAATTTGCTATTGATTTCACCACACTAAAAACAATCTGGTAATCATACTGTCTGGTGAGTTTAAATCAAAATAATTAACATATCACAATTAATTTCCAACTGCTACTGCTATGAAAATATAGTTTTACTACCTCAGTTATACTGCTGTCAGGTGACATGATAGTTATGAACTATTGTAGAGACAACAAAACTCCTCATGCCTGGTCCAGGCCATTCAAAGGAGGGGCATCACAGATGACATTTAAGGATATATTTTCAATTTTCACCTCTGTATTACATTGGCATGTCACCATAGTTGATAAGAGATTCCCATTTTAATAAACACAGTATTTGCTTTATCAAAATTTTAAAGAAAATATTGTTTAAGAGGAATAAACTCTCCAACAACATTTTGAGTCTACTGAAGTATTATTTTCTTTGTGCAGAAGCACATCATCTACCTTCAGTAAATTCATCTAAGCATGTACATATTATCACAAAACATTATTTATGGTATAAGTTTTTAGGTGACCAAAAAACATTTGAGTTTATTAAGATACTTGAGAAGATTTCAATGCTATCTTTAAAAAGTTAAATTTAGGAATTATGTAAGTATCCTGAATAATAGAGTGTGGATTTTACATATTGAGTTTGGAATAAACATTTTATTATGATGTATAAGGACTATGTACCATAAATATTTCATGACAACTTGTAAATTCTGTTATTATTTGTATTTCCATAACACAATAGACTTGTATCACCAGAGCATTTATACAAAGATATGTTTTCTTTTTGTTTAAAATGCAGAGAGTTTTTCCATAAATCAATTTTACACCACAATCATGCATACCTGATATGTGTCCTTAATGGTCCTTCATAAAAATCAGCATTTAAACTCTTACTTAATGCAGAGAAATTTGATTTACTAGAATATGTACCTTGATTACCATACGAAAATGTTTACAGAGGTTTTGCAGTATTAAAATTGCATCCAATTTTTTTTGTACTTAACTGGAAAAAGAATGTGGGGAATAAAGATGAATGGTGACTAATATCTGAAGGTTCTATATTTATAAACAAATGACAAACAGAAAAAAAAATTGGGATGATGTTAATCTACTCTATTCATGTGTATTAACTTTCCATGTTTCTGATATACATAAAAGAAATTATTATAATAGTAGAGAAGCTTTGTTGACATCAGTCCTAATGCTTAATGAATTGTGAGCTCTGTGCGCCAAAGAAGTCTAAGATTGAAATACTATAGATCAATATTAAATATGAAAACAATATAGAAAAATGGGATGCTTTTTATTCATAATCATTTTTCATTGCATCTTTTGTGTTGTATTGAATTAATCTGGGCTCCAAGCTCCAAATGAATTAAAAAGAACTTTGAAAATAGATGATCAAGAAATTAGTACAAGATATATATAGTTTAATAGCAAAGTCACTTTTTAAAAACTTCTGTTAGACAATGTTGGCTACTCCTTAAAATTTCGTAAATTTAAAAATGCATCTGTTCCTTTGATTAGTTGTTGCCATGTTTTTTTTCTAGTTTCCTGTTAATTTTTAAATCCTAAAACACTCCTTAATTTTCTTCCTCATAAAATCTTCTTGATTTATTTATTCTTTTTCAGTATCCTGTTTTTATGATGTGGCTATGTGGTATCTCCCCAAAATCTCCTGTGTTAATGCAAGACTATTCAGAGATAAGATAACTGGATTATGAAACATGTAATCTAATCAGTTAACTCTAGTTTGAATGGGTTAAGTGGGAGGTGAGTGTAGGCAGGTTGCACTTCATGGAGGATTGGGGGAGGTGTATAACATTGAACATGTCATGGTAGGGTGTATCTTCCTGTGGCCTCTTCCCCCTTCTTTCTCTCTCCTTCCTGGTTGTCATGAGGCCAGCTAGTTATCCCCGCCATGCCTTTCTTCCATGATGTTCTCTCTCACCTTGGCCCCAGAGCAATGCAGGTGGCAGATCATGGAGTAAATCTCTGAAACCGTGTGTCAAAATAAACTTTCACTCCTGTAAGTTCTTCTGGTCATGTATTTTAGTCAATATGATAAAACCTGGTTAACACATTTGTGATCTGTTCTTCTTTCACTCTTCTAATTCTGAATGCTTACCACAGGAAGTTTTATTCATTTCCATACTTCCAACTATCATCAACTCATTGCGAAGTCAATAATACCAGACAACATGTCTTAAAATCCAGACTAATGACACCAAGTGCTTCAAAAATTTCTGCCTAACATTCCAAAATTATCTCCAAATTAACTGTCCTTTTGCTTTTTTTTCCCCCAAATAGGATCTCTGTAAGAAAAGAAAAGACAAATCATCCATTGGAGCCCTATGAGGCTTCAGCTAGTGCAAAAGAAGCAAAAGAGAGATTGGGAAAAGGGAAAATGAGTTTTTGTGAAAACAACCTCACATCCAGTAGGGATGAGATCCAGAAATATTAAAAGTGTTCTAGACAGGTTTCAGTATGAATTTTATATAATAGTCCCAAGTGAAACCTGTACCCTGTGCCTCCCTGCTTAGATTAGTAGAAGAAAAGAACAGATAAAAGGTGGAATATTCTGTTTAGTATCTATTAAAGAAGGAAGAAAAGATGGAGGAACCCTTCCAAATGCTCTTTTTCAGAGCCCCAAACATGGGACAGAAAATCATCGGGTAGGTTGGAAACACCTACCAGAGAGCCCTGGAATTTTTTCCATGTTCTATGATACAGGTACCTTAGTAAAATAGCCAAGAAATAATATTCTTATTATGGTAGCAGCAAGAGTAGCAGTAAAAGCCCAAAGGATAGGTGATTCTTGTACATGGAGAAGAACCCATTAAGTCCATCACTAACAGTCATATGAAGCACGCACTAATCTCATTCTGCGAACTTTAATATTCTGTTGAGAACTATAATGTGTTAGGAAAAGCTGGAAATTCCATGAACTCAACTCTACGCTTGGAATCCTATTGCCCAGTAACTTGTTTAGTTCATTACTGTACCACCACCATAGTTCCCAGTGGCCGAGTTGTCTCAGTCAGCTTTTTCACTGCTATGAATAAAGGACCTGACTGGAACAACTGGAGAGGAGAAAAAGTGTATTTGAGGGCTCATGGTTTCAGAGGGCTTAGTGCATAGAAGGCTGGCTCCATTCCTCAGGGCCCGAGTTGAGGCAGAACCTCATGGTGGGAAAGATGGGTGGAGGGAAGCCGCTCACATCATGGTGATCAGGAAGCAGAGAGAAAGGTCTCCACTTGCCAGTTACAAATATATATCTCAAAGCCACACCCCAATTCCTACCTCCTCCAGCCACACCCTACCAATTCAGTTACTTCTGTTAGTCCCTATCAGGGGATTAATTCTCTAAGTGGGTTAAGACTTTCACAATTTAATCATTTCTCCTCTGGACCTTCTTGCATTTTCTCACATGAGAACTTTTGGGGAACACTTCACATCCAAACCATAACACTGGTCTAAAAATAGCATTGCCATATACCTATTCAAACAGTTGAGGAGCAAAGGGGGTCATCTTATGCTCCTTCTAACCCCTCTTGGTTCATTTTCTTTTGATTACCAAGGCTTCTTTCATGTTACCTCTGGAATGTCTCTGTTTTTACCTCTACTCTATCTAATGGCTCAGACCCTCATTACTTCTACCTGGGAATTTTGCAATACCTTGTATTTCTGGACTTTGAGGTTACCCTCTTCTACTTTATTCTTCCACATTTCTGTCAGTAGTCTTTCTCAAATGCAAATATGATTATTTTAATACCATCTAATAGTTTCTAAAGTTTTCATATAAATTCTAGTTCTTTTATTTTTTTTACAAATTTCTGAATTCTAATTAGTTATATATGATAGTAGAATGCATTTTGACACATTGTACACAGATGGAGCACAATTTCTCCTTCCTCCGGCTAAACATGAGGCAGAGTCACACCAGTTGTGTAATCATGTAAGGTAATAATGTCCATCTCATTCCATTTTGCTTTTCACCCCATACCCCGTCCCCTCCCCTCATTCCTCTCTATACAACCCAAAGTTCCTTCATTCTTCTCCATGTCTTCTCCATTAGGTATCAGCATCTGCTTATCAGAGAAATCATTCAGTCTTGGTTTTACAGGATTGTTTTTTTTTCCACTTAACATAATATTCTCTAGCTCCATCCATTTACCTGCAAATGCCATAATTTCATTTTTTTTTTATGGTTTGGTAATATTCCATCGTGTATATGTACCGCATTTTCTTTATTCATTCATCTATTGAAGGTAGCTAAACTATGGAACCGACATCTAGGTTGGTTCCATAGTTTAGCTATTCTGAATTGAGCTGCTATAAAAATGGATGTGGCTGCATTGCTGTAGTTTGCTGATTTAAAATTCTTTGAGTATAAAGCAAGGATTGGGATAACTGGGTCTAATGGTGGTTCCATTCCAAGTTTTCTGAGGGATCCCCATACTGCTTTGCATAATGGTCGCACCAATTTGCAGCCCCACCAGCAATGTATGAGTGTGCCCCTTTTCCCACATCCTTGCCAATACTTATTGTTGCTTGCATTCTTGCTAATTGCCACTCTTACTGGTAAATCCCAGTTCTTTAGTCTGGTATGGTACTCCTCCTATCTTGACCTATATCTTATCTTTCACTTGTTCTTCCATATAGAACTGAAGGTTTTCCTTTCTGTTCTTTCCTCTCATACAAAAGCAAACTACTCACTTATATTTATAATGATATGGGTAGATATTTTTTTTGCTCTTATTACCTTTCTGCCCTATTACATTCTGTGATTTTGAGGAAATTTATTATTATTATTATTGTATACCAAACAAGGAACATACAAGAGAGGTGCTTATTATTTTATGGAAAGCTTTAAATGTGTTAAAGTGTTTAATGCAATTTAGAAATTTTATTGTATTAGCAAAAATCTTAGTGAGTTCTTAGCCCTTGTGTAGATATTTTAAAAATTGCTATAAGATGAAATTTTCTTAACTTTCTTGAAATTTATTGATTTATTTTACATTCAACAACTTATAATTTTAAAATTCTACCTTATTTTGAAAGTATTCTCAATTTATAGATTTTTATAAACACAATTTTATATTACATATTTGCTTTGGTTTTCTATCTTATATGTCCACACTGTGTTTCTCAAACTAAATTTAGTTTCAAAGGTTAAGCACTAGACAATTTTCAAAAGAGGAGGAAATTAGCTGTACTAGAACTCAATCAAAGCTTAATAAATGTTTGTTGAATGAACAAAAATATTTTTGAAGGTCTCATAATTAAATATTAACAAAATTGCCATAAGTCTATTATGCTGCTTTGACTATGATTATCATTTCTTTGGAAATTTTCTTAAGGAAAATTTTAGCTAGATGTTACTAATTATCTTAATTAAATTTGAAAAATGATAGCATATTTACCAATTCTTCATTTTTTTCAGAAGCATTAAGAAGGACAAAAACAAAAGAAAAGAAAAACTAAGAGCACACTATACCCAATCTACAAGCAAACAAAAACCTAAGGAAAATATGTTCAATGTAATGTCACAGAGTAATGAATTTGACAAACAAAAATTAGTAAAATATGTGTCAAGAACATGAATAGACATTTAATAAACTAAGAAATATAAACAACCATGCACATAGGAAAACATGTAATATGATCAATAATAAAACTACTATATGTCAGAATATGCAGATACTACCTTTTACCCATCAAAATGTCACATACAAAAAGATTATACACACAAATTGTGGGATCTGGGCACACCAACATACTGTTTGTTCAAGCAGATTTGTGTTGTGTTTTCCAAGGGATTATATAGCAGTGTATAGCAAAAGATTGAAATATGCTCATATCCTGAAATCTGGTACTTGCATTTCTAGAAACTCATTCTGCTAAAATGCTTTAGTAACAGTGCATATTTTTTTATTCATTAGTCTCTTATATAATTAAGATTAAAACATTAAAATAGTCACAAAGAAAATTATTAAAAGTTAAGAAATAAACATAGTACATGTTAGGGTATATGACTAAAATATTTTTCAATTAGTTTTGAACCAAGGACCTTGTAAATACTTGTTGAATGATGATGATTATTTAAAATATAAGCTTACAAGGCTATGATTAGGGTCTGTATACTAGTGTATGAATGCATACTTCACCAACATCTGGGTATACATTTAACTTTATTAGTATTAATTTTCCAAAACTCGTGCTTCAAGGAATCTTGAGACATTAGGATCTCTCTCAACAAACAATTCTGAAATTTTGTGAGGAGCACATGTGTGTCTAAAGATTGGTCTATCCTTTGTTAAGAATGCAGTCCATGACTCTTAATATGTGGCACTTTATTACATGACCCAGACAACATCCTTTTTACTATTGCTAGTTACATCATTAATGGATCAGGTACTTGATCAATGTTAATCAAACTGAAACACTACAAAATGTTTAGGATCAAGGTTTGTAGCTGCATGGAGCTTATTTTCTTAAGCCTCAAAGGAAAAAAAAAAAGAATTCATTGCTCTTTTAATCCATACCCAGCTCTATTTTTCTAGGATAAGCATGTACTTATTACCAAGTTGCTTCAAATAGTAGAAATTCAGTATTAGTTGCAGTGTTATATTTTCTATTTTTCACCTGTAAACTAATCATCTCCTTTGGCTCTGGCTGCCATGAGACTATTATATAGTAGACTGGATGTCTTCAACAACAGAAATTTCTCACAATTCTGGAGTCTGGGATCTTCATAATCAAGGTCCTACCTTACAAAGGCTCTCTTAATAGGACACAATTAGCTTTAATTGTGTCCTCACATGGCTGAGAGAAAACTCTAGTACTTGTGCTTCCTTTTATAAAAGCCCAGACCTATTAGATTAGGGCCCACCCTTATAATCATATTAACCTTACTTTTTAAAAGTCCTATCTCAAAATACAGTCCCTTAAAGCAGGGTGTAATGCTTTAACATATGAATTTTAGGGGTACACATTTCAGTTCATAGCACTCCATAGTCATTTATGTGGTCATTTTTAAAAATTGGACAAGTACTCAGGATCAGAGGTTGCTAGGAACAGAAAATACAAATCTGAATCAGAAATCTTCCAGTATAAAAAAAACACATTTTAAGGGAGAAAAGTACACCAATAAGTACTAGAGCATAATAAATGTTATACCAGAATCATGCACAACAATCTTTGAAAGACAATGAGTGATTATTTGTTTATTGAAAAGTAGTGTTCTCTCTAGAACTTGAGTACAAATAATATTAGAATAAGAGACAAATGTTGGTGAAATTATCATGAGAGACAAAAGGAAAAGGACAGATTGGATTAGTATAGTGAAAGGATGTGACATACTTGTGAGATACTATGCCATTTATTTCTCCTGAGCATAATGAAGATAACAGTAGAGATCTCACCTGTGAGACAGGTGAGAAGAATTGGTAATGCAAAGAAAGGGCAGTGAATGAATGACTTGCCTAAAGTTCAGACATTTCCCCAGGGCCATGAAAAGAATACTTAAAAGCTTCTTTTTCAATATAAATAATCAGATTTTTATGGCAGAAATATCATTGCAGAAGCAATGTGGGTAATATTTTGGTGAGAAATACTTGAAGAATAGAAACTCTGATAGGAAGTCATCATAATTCTTTAAAAAGGAATGAAGAGATTTGAATGCAGGTTGTGGCCATGATCACAGAGAAAGGAGCAGGATCTGGCACAAGTATGCCTGGACACAGAAATGAAGGGAGACAGAATTTCTGTAAACCTCAGAAAGCTCAAGTTTAGGCAAATGATCTAATGCTGATGCTTGCATTATCTCTTTTGGAGAAAGGTCAGGGACTGTGTGGAGGGAAAGGAAGAATGGCTGGATACAATTCATTTTCCTGGAAGTCATCAAATATTATTATTACTAAAGAGTTGAAAATCTTGGTGCAGAGTCCTTGGGAATTTGGAGCTATAGGATTGGATTTGAGAGTCTTTAGGATTCCCTACTTAAGTTAGTTTAGTCTGTATGTTTTTGAACATGAATTATTTGATTGAACTGAGAATATTAGAAATCCAGCGGTGAAGATTAATATAAAATAATTAAATATTTTTTTTAAAAAAAGGTTACAGTTATAAAAGAATGCAGAATGCTCAGTCCTGAGAAAAATACTTGTCATTTTGTACTTTCTGTACTCAACATTCTTTCTTTCAAGATATGTAACTAAATAATATTCAAATTCTTCAATAATGATGACTTCCAAAATTCTAATTATAGATTCCAGTGTCTAAAAGCTTTACTTTTGTGACAATCTTCAATAATTTTTATGTATAGTTCTTTGTTTTATCTCTATATTCTTGCAATCTACCTTTCATACATTTCTTCTTTTACTTATTCAGTGAATTCTTACTGAGTTTCTATTAGAGGATGATTTTCTCAGACATAGGTAAAAACTATTTGAATACATGTCCTCAAAGTTTAACATTTTAGCTGAAAGTAGGGCAATGAAATGTGTAAATGAAAGGTAAAGAATTACAAATTCTCCCTCAGATTTTATTTTAAAAAAATAATACTCAGTTGCTTCCATCTTAATTATGCTCATACCAAAAGACACAAAAGAACAGTTTGGGTCAAGAACTTTCTCAAATCTAAAGAAAAAAGAATAATTTCTCTGTTCACTCCATAAGAAGTTATGTTCTAATAGTTGAGATGAGCACACAGTTTTTCAAATGGCTGATTTCTCCATAGAACACAAACTGAGTTTCCTTTATTTAAATGAATGAACTGATAGTTTCAGTTAAAAAACACATATTGTGTTTCTTTTTAAATTTTAGTTGGTAACATATTGCCCTGCATATATTTTACTGTGTTAATTTTGAATGCAAATTAAAATGCCTTCTTTTTAACCTTAAAGAGATTCTTGTATTTATGATTTCCAACTTAAAAATCAATTCCACCCTAATAATCTTCTAAATATAACCATTAGGAAGTTCAATCGCATTCATGATTAAATCTATTATATGTTCTTGTCCTAAAGATCTTTATTATTTTTTTAACATGGAAGCTTTTGTCTTACATTTATTAGTTTTTGCCACACTGATCTTATTTTTTGAAATGTTTTGATCTGGAAAGCATCAAATAGTAATTTACAAATTTCCAGGTCAAGCAAAATATACACCATAATAAATGTCATTCTGGCAAGTTGAGATACATTTTCTTTGAGATATTGTCACAGTAAAATAATTCAAGAATGTTTTTATTCAAATTTGGCAGGAACAGTTTCTGAGTTGTTGAGTGAACTCTCTTAAATTCATTTAGTAATATAACTTAAAGCATACAGAAGAAAAGATTGCTTCAGTATCAAAATCACCATGAAACTGCTTTATTAACACATTTCATAAGATAATTTGCAAAGTTTGTTACTTTTACACTAGTTGTTAGGTCTCACATCACTGGAGATAAGCATCACTAATAATTCATAGCTTTGAACTACATCTGATGGCTAGTCCCATCTTTCTGTCATTTTTAGTCTGTTACTCCAAACCACTCATCTTCAACGTTTGTATCTTTTCCCTATTCACAGCAGATAAACTAATAACACAGATCATCATACAAGCTCACTTTTTTAAACACATCCACAATGTCATTTAAGCAAAGTTGGTCTTCTGTGGAAATTGATGCACCACAGAAAAATAAAAGAAAGTAGCCAGAATGACATTTATTATGGAGAATATTTTGCTCCAGGAATGGTGTGGGCATCAAGGATTCCCAGAATGGAGCTACCACTTGGCAGAAAGCAAAAGGACTCCTTCCTGTGATTGGAGTTAGCATCTAGAAGAATAAGGAAAGAAATATCTCTGTGAGCTTGTCAGTGGTAGAGATTGAAACTTGAATTTAGCTTACCCTTCATACACTTTTATTTGATGCTTCTTGCTTAATGTTAAAGATATTTTGTTTGTACATTTTTAAGAACAATGTCTTCAGTGGACTTGGGGAAAGGAGGTTTACTTTCCTTTTGATGACAGCCTCAGGAGCACTGAGTTCCCTTTCTAGGGGATTAAATGCAATAGAGGAGTGAAGGAAGAAACTCTCAGAGCTAGCATGGCATCCTAATTCAAAGTGATCCTTCTTGATGGTTTCTTTTAAAACCTCACATTTACAAAGAAGGCAAAATGGACTGTATCCCCACATAGAACATACACAGAAGTGACATTTACTATTTTCAGATTTAATGATGCTGACTTTAGCTCATTTTCCATGCTTGTCAAACCTTTCAAAAATTTCTGATTCTGTCACTCAGCTGTTGTCTCTCCTTTCAGCCAATCCCATTTTGTTCAGTGAATCATCTACATGGTGATTATATTGATTGAATATAGCCCAGTGGCATGATTGGAAAACTCCATTCAGGGTGTGTAAATTTCATTACCTGGTACACTCCTTCTGCGTGATTATTTGGTAATGAGTGAAACAATCCAAAGTTAGGTTGCAGATACACACAACTGTGTTCATTCCATAATTTTCCAAATGATCCATGCGAATATTATCTATTAATTCATCACTTGAACATGTGAGGTAAGTTGCCACTGCTTGAGTAAATTCCAGATATGTACACAACAAATCTTTCCGACTTGAAACCCAGCAAAAAGCATTTTATGCAATTATTTAGTGATCATAGTTTTTTTTTAAAGAAATAAAGAAAAATTTATCTTATTGATAAATTATCTTCAATATCATACTTACTAAAATTAAATTTTATTATAATGCCTACTTGAAACATTGGATATATTTTTATACTTACAACAGAGTGCTTGATCTTCTAAGATTCTATTGTGTGTGTGTGTTTTTAATTTGAATCCCATTTTAATTTTTAGTATAATTCCTTCTTATGTCTTCTTATTCATTAAGCATGAAATGCCATTAGATATAAAGCAAAAGAGGTTGAAATTAATTTACATCTGTCTTTTTGGGGAAAGTTCTTTTATTTCAGTTGCTTGGGAATTTGATAGAATAATTTTTCCTAAGGCCACCCTGTGATGCTATTTGTCATATTGTTATAAAAGGGCTAAAACTGACATATCAATTTATGGTTGCCAAAATAACTACGATTCATAACAAGTATACTTTTTCTTTATTTTTCATGAAATTAGAAACAAAAAAAAACACTGTGCAAAAGTCAGCACTGCATAATATTTACCAATTTTACCCAGTAGGTCTATCCTAATATGACTGCATTAACGCAAACTACAATTAATTAGTCAGTAGGGGAGTTACTTGCCAAACGAGATAAGAAGTGGAAAAAGTCTAACACATTGCTATCTAATTCTGGACATGCCCTTTTAAACCTTCTGCTCTTTTTCAAGAGAACAAGAGAAAAACGAAGAAGAACCAAAGTGTTAAAGAATACGATATGAGTAGAGAAGAACAAGAAGAGAAATTAAAGTTGGCATTTGGATTTAGAGTCTAGTAAAAACACATAAACGTGAACACGTCATGGTGTCATGAGCTATAGCATTTCTTCTTTACTGACATTTGGGATTGTACAGGAAAGGACCCTGACTAGGTGGATAATGAAAGCCTTCACCGATGAGGGAATTCTTATGACAGAACATAGACAAAAGTTCATCAGGCATTAGAAGACTAGTCTTGAGTTTTCTAACTGGAAGGCGAGACGGTCAACAAAGCCAGGGCAGGTATGAAAGGGTGGAAAGCTAGGGAGGTCTTAAGATGCTTCAGTATAACTAGACTAAACTCTAAACTTTGAAAGAGCAGAGATGTCAAGGCAGTGAACCATGCAGGCTAAGGCTATGAAGGACCATAGAAACTATGCCAGGTTTATACAGTTGACACCAGGTTTAGGGGAAGGGTCTTAAAGAATTTTAATATGAAGAAGTCAATGACATATACATTAGGGAAGACCTTAGCCCCATCTCCCCAATATGATGGTATAAAGGATGGAGAAAATAGTATTAAATGGAGAAGTTCCCCACTTTCTAACACTACACCAAGAAAACGTAACCTTACCCAACAGGATAAGTATTAATGTAATGCTAAAGATGTGTGGATTAAATTTGAGTTTAAGAAAATATTAATTAAAATAGTTAAATAGTACTGCTATTACTCATTTATGACTCCCCAAAGGGTTGCAAGAATAGTTTTATAACCCAGTACATTTCCAGGAATTAGGTAGGGTGCTATGTTGTCACTAGGAGGATCACTCCTTAATACTGAGAGCTAAGTTGGTTTTTGTATCGTCAGGATCTTTACCATTTTTTTTTTTAACGTCTCTTTTCATTACATCCTAAGGCACCTTCCCACCAGGGCATCTGCCACAGTGTTTTTCCTCAGCATCTCTCCTTGTTTTGTTGCTTCCCATCTCAGTAGTTTCATACCTGAGGCCAATTTGTAGTTCTCTCCTGTAGTTAAACCAGCTGTTTTGTAATAACGTTGGTTTCTCTGAATGGGTAGTATAGAAAGCCGTCTTTTACATTATCATAACATTTGTAATACATGAGCCCTAAAGGATCTGAGAAAATCTATAGTGTAAGAGAACATAAAAAGTGTCTCTCATTTTGAAATATTTTGTTCACATGGAAATGCAATAATAAAGAGTAATGGCAGTCACTTGTCAATGATTGATTCTAAAGAATATTGGTCTGTAAAGCCAGCTAAAAAATGAATATTGGTCCATCAGAGCTGTACATTTGTTTAAGTTCCAGAATGACCTGGCAGGCAAAGAAAGAAAGAGGAAATGGTAAAGTCAAACTTAGCTGCTTAAAGGAAAAGGTATCTGTTTTTTATAATTAGAACAGTGGTCAAGGAGTGACGATACATTTGACCGGCAATTATGTTTGCTACTATATTCCATATATATTTCTTCATTAATAAAACTCATGTTTTGAAATTACATGTAACACTTATTAGCTCAACATAAAACTCTAAGCATTTCTGCAATGTATTTCATTAGAAGGGCAAACAATCTGGGCAAATTAACAACTACTATATTTATTTTTCTTGTGTCTATCAAAAAAGTAAGAGTGAAAATATTTTTGTTCAAAGTCTTAAATACAATGATTTTATGTTATCTACTGTCTTTTATATAAAAGTTGTTTTTAGTATGTGGATCATTTTATTACTTGACAAAGAATATTTAATAAGAAAATATTTCTGCATATGTCATTAGTTAGTTTTTTATATCTTTTTTTGACTAAATATCAAAATGAAATGTACAAGGCTTGAGTTCATGAAATAGTGCAGTAAGCCCTTCTTTATCATGATTGATGAATTATTTTAAGATGATCCTCGTCTCCCAGCATATGTTCCAGATGTTGGATTTTATGCACACTCTCTAGCACTTACAACAGTAAGTGTCTTAGAAAGAGACCATTATTAAACTCTACAGAGGAAATCCAAAACTGAGGATAAATTTAACATTTATTTCATATTTAAAAAGAAATATCTTGTATGAGTAACTTGTACTGTGAAAAAGTCATATAACTGATATTTTCTTCTGATAGGGTTTATTGAAAAGTTGGATCAAAGTTCTCCAATAAGTCATTTCCAATAGCCAAGCCAAATCTGTTACATGAGTAGGTAGGAGGATCAGTAGCCACCATCAACTTCCCTTCTGTAGAGCTAATAGGATTTTCATCTGGAAGAAGAAAAGCCCAAAAGAAAAAAAAATAAATAAAAATGAAAGAAGAAGGAAAAAAATCCTCTTCATTTAGATTTGACAAGAATTTGTGTATATTGGCACATGTCAATAGTAACACAATCCTTCCTACAACTTTTAAAAGTTTTACATTTTCAAGGAAATAAATGTGGACTAGCCTCATGTTTCTCCCGCTGCATCAGTCACCCAGAGAGCTTGTTAAATTCAGCTTGTTAGACCAGATTACTGGCCCAACCCTGCAGCTTCTGATTCATGCAACCTGAGAGGGGACCTGAAAATGTGTTTCTGACAAGTGTCAGGATTCTGTTCATGTTAATCAAAGAGGAAAAAATTTCTGTTCTTTTCAAAGAACATAAAATGGGAATTCTTAAAAAAAATTTTGAATTTGTTCTTTTTAGTTATTCATGACAGTAGAATGTTTTTTGACATATTACATGGAGTATAACTTCCCATTCTTGTGGTTGTACATGATGTGGAGTTACACCTATGGTGTATTCATATATGAACATAGAAAAGTTATGTCTGATTCATTCTACTGTCTTTCCCATAGGGAAAATTTATTTGACCACAAAATTATGTCTTTCTCTTGACAATGAGGCAATCTCTTGACAAATTTCTTGCCCTTGTTTTTTGTGTATCATAATTTTTACATTAAGTTATGGGTATAAGCAACAGAGACTGAGATGACTATAGGTAAGTGTAAAAGCGGTTTTATTTCCTCCGTTAAGCTGGAAGTGTTGGGGTTTGAGTTTGCCTAGTTAGGAGGTGGTCTAGGCTTGGATTTGTTGGTGGAATGGTTACCTTCAAAGTGCCACGTGCTTCACGCATAAATGACGCTTCATGCTTGGGCTCCCAGGATTTTCTCATCCACATGCTACCCATTTAGCTTTTCTGGGTGACAATGCTAGCCACAGAGGTCATCTTTGTCCATGATCTTCCCCTTTTCCAGGAGTAGATTGCCGTTGCTTATTACTTGGTGCTTATTAGACTGGTGGGAGGGATTGAGAGAATAGCGTTCTGTTTCCTTTGTCCAGTCACAAACTTGGGCTGACCTTACATGCCTGAACCTGAGAGTCGAACATTGTCACTTAATTTTCCATTTGTGGGAATGGAATTCCCCTTATTGCTAGTGTTGGGTGCAGAGCAGGCTGAACTGTGTTGTCTGCAGGGCAGGCTGAACAAATGTTGGCTGCAAGATAGCCCACGCACTCAAACCCCCCCTCTATCTGGCCCTTTATCACCTGTTTGCATCAAGTCTAAATATTCAACCCCGCTCAAGACTAAACACTTAACCCCCTCTTGGGCCAACAAGGCGGCTTGCAGACCCAGAGACCCCATTAGATTTGGGCTATAAAAACTCCCTCCTGCCAGGCCCCCCTCTCTCTTGCTCTCTCTCTCTCTCTTGCTCTCTTTGTCTTTCTTGCGCGCGCTCTCTGTCTCTCTCTTGCTCTCGTTCTCCCTCTTCATCTCTCCTCTTCTCTTTTCAATTTCTCTCTCTCTCTCTCTCTCTCTCTCTCTCTCTCTCTCTCTCTCTCTCCTTCTTTCTTTCTTTCTTTTCTCTTTGTTGCACTGCTGCAATAAAAATCTTCTGGTTGCTCCGAGTGAGTGTTGTGGTTACTTTTCTTTCAGCTAGTATTTTGTTATAGGACTTTTGTGGTTGTTGTTAAGTTTTCTGAAGATATTGGCTTTCATCTTATTGTAATTAATAGATATTGAGTTGTTTAACTTCACCTTGTTTTTTGTTGTTGTTGTTGTTGTTTGTTTGTTTTGAGGAAGTATTTTAATAAGCATTGGCTATTCTTGAGAGCTTTGGAGCACCCTTATAAAAACACCTGAGCCTAGTACTTTAAACAATTATTTTATATGACATAGTAGCCTCATGTTAAAGATTTGCAATGCTTGTTTTCACAATTTTTGTTTGTTTATTCCACTTTCCAATGTCTTCTTTCCAAGTTTGTCAATGCACAGTTTCCTAGAAAAGCAGTCATGTGTTTTGTAAAAATGTTTTAGTCAACAATGGACAGCATTACACAGTGGTCCCATAAGATTATACTACAGTTTAAAAATTCCTAATACCTAATGACAAAATATACTATTGTCCTGATGTGGCACAATATACTATTTATCTGTTTATAGTGGTGCTGGTGCATACAAACCTGCATACAGCCAGTTTATAAAAATAGAGCACTTAAAATTATATAGAGTACATAACACCCAATGATGATAAAAAGTGAATATATATAGTTTATGTACGTACTATATTACACATTTTATTGTTATTTTAGAGTATAGTTCTTCCGTTTTGTAAAATAAGTGACCACCACAACATTCTCAGGTCCTTTAGGAGTTACACTAGAAAAAGTTGTTGCTATCAAAGGAGAGAAAATTTCCATGCATTATGGTTTTTTGCCTCTGAAGTCCTTCACCCCGGGACAAGATCTGAAGGTGGAAGAGAATGATATTGAAGGTCATGACCCTGTCTAGGACCAGACTAATGTGTGTGTGTTTATGTTTTATTTTTAACAAAAAAAAATAAATAAATAGAAAAAAGTTAATAGAAAAATATTTGTAGAGTATAAAAAGATATTTTTGTATAGCAAAATAATTTATATAGTGTTATTACAAGTTAGAAAAATTATATATCTAGGGGAATTAAAAACAGATATCAAAGAGACTTCTACACTCACGTTTATTACAGCATTGTTTAAAATGACCAAGATATGGAATCACCCTTGGAGTCCATTGATAGATGAATGAATAAAGAAAATATGATATATATACACAAATAAATATTATTCATTCATTAACAAAAAATTCTGTCATTTGGAGTATGGGTAGAACAACTGAGGACACTCAGGCAAATATAGACAAATAACACATGTATTTACTTTTGCATGAAAGCTAAAACGTTGATCTCATCTAGGTCAAGAATAGAATAGTGACTACTAGAGCCTGGGAAAGTTGTTTTGGTATGGGTGTGGAGAAAGGATGGTTAACAGTTTCTGGGATGCAATGAAATAGCAGGAATACCTTCTAATGTTCTCTAGTACAGGAGAATAACTATAATTGACAACAATGAATTGAATATTTCAAAATAAGTAGTATAAAGGATTTTGAATGCTTTTAGCACAAAGACATAATAAATGTCTAAGATGATGGTTATCCAATTAACCTGACCTGATTCTTACACATTGTACACCTGTATTGAAATGTTACACTGTACTCCAAAAATATTTTTAATTACTACAGGCTGTCAACAAACAATTAAATGTTTATAAGGCAAAACAGGTTAATTTATTACTACAGACAACAAATTTTATATAAATTTAGTTACCCTAAGTGTTCAGTATTTATGAAGCTTACACTAGTGTGTAGTAATGTCCTAGCCCTTCATTTTCAATTTACTCTCCCAGATCAATTTCCAGTCCCTCAGTCTCCATTCATGGTAAGTAGTCTACACAGGTATACTATTTTATCATTTTTACAGAATTTTTAGTGTACCTGTTAAATTATGTTTAGATAACAGAAATACCATTGTGTTGCAATTGCCTACAGCACTCAGTACAGTAATCAGCTATACTGACTTGTAGCCTATTAGGCTCCACCATAGAGTCTCAGTGGGTTGTAGGCTGGACCATCTAGAGTTGAGTGCACTCTATGATGTTTCCATGAGGACATCAACGAATGATGCACTTCTCAGAATGTATCTCCATCATTAAAGGAAGTATGACAGTGTTTCTTTTAATATCTTACATGTGTGATGTAAGTAGTAATTTATTTAATCCTTGATTGTCTATTTGAATCTTCTTCCATTTTTCTTAAGAAGTTTGTGAGAGATTTGTCTTTGGGTATGTTCAAAAAAATCAGTGTTTATTAGACTTCTTAAATTTTGAGTTTTTATTTCCTATCTCTTTGACATTTGTTGTTATATATTTTTATTTTTATCAATTTTGTTTTTAGTAACCATCTTTCAGGATATTTTTTCTTGACTTATCTATCTTGATTTTATCATTTTCTTAATGATATTTTAGTTCTCTTACTTTCTAATAAATACAAACAAAATTTACAGCATTGATGTATTCTTTACTTCACAAATATGAACTATAAATTTTCTATTGTTATTAATCTCTAATAGTATCACAGTGTACTTTACATAATAAGTATTTCAACTGTTATTTAATACTATATTTTAAAAATTTCCAGACACGACAGGAGTTTTAAACCATGCTTCATTATTGATTTCTAACTTTCTACAATACAGTGAGAAAACACAGTGTTTCATAATATTGATTATGAAACTATATTAGGCTTACTTGCTTTTTTGGTGTATATTTGATTTTTGTGAATTTCTTTGTTTGCTCAAATAAAAATATGTATTGTCAGTGGATTGATTTATAGTTCTTATTACTATAAAATTAAGCAAATTAATCACAGTACTCAATTTCTCATAACTTTGCTGCTTTTTCTATTGGTTTTCTCAGTTTTTGATGTTAAAACCATAGTATAATTTTTGATATCTGAAATTCTTTCCAGTTTTCATAGATATTTTGTATATTTTGAGTTCATATTTTTGAGTACATATATATTTGTGTCATTACATTGTGTTGTTCTCTTGTCATATTTTCAGAATATAGCCCCAAAATTTCTAACATAATTGTAACTTAAATTTTAATTTCATTTAGATAAAATCAACTATCCTTATTTTTTAAAATGCTGATTTATGAATTGTGTATTTTCAGTATTTCTTCGTCTTTTATTTTAAATGTAGCTTTTCAGGAACTCATTATTAATACTTCCTTGAAATTCAATTGGAAGTCTTTCTTTTCTTTGATATTTTTGACAAGTTTACATTTTTATAGCTCAGTTAAGCAGAGTTTATTTATACTACCTCATGCTATGTTCTTTATTCACAACAATAAAATTGTTTTCCTTTTACTTTTATATCTTTTACTTTACAAATGGAATATTTGTGTGGTTGTAAAGCCCAGTATTCTGTATCTTCTTTTCTTGATACTAACATCAGTGATTCTATTTTTGAGTTGTTGTAGATGCACTTTGTCATTGTTATTTTTTATTATTTTTAGAAAAAATAATATTATATTTCTTAATAACTATTGTATTCATTTTTTGTTTCTTCTTGATTTGTTGTTTTTTGTTACAAGAGTACAAGATTTTCTTTCTTTCTTTTTTTCTCCAAATAGCTATAATATGTTTAATTTTCTCACATCCTGTTTGCCTACAATTTTTGCTTATTTTATTGAGTGTAAAACTAAATGTCCTTACATTTTTTTTCTCCTACCTTTTTATCAAGATGTTTGATATGGATGAGGCTTATTCTTTTTAGACTGAATTTTCTCTGTGAATAAATTGTCTCTTGACTTTGATTTTCCAAATTTTCCTATCTTTTATTTGCACATAATAGGTGTGCTTATATTTTAAATGATGCATTCTTTTTTTGTTTTGCAAAATTCAGGCTTCCACTGATATAGATACACTTTAGCATTTATTGGCTTTCTTTGAGTGCTTGTGTGTATCTTGAGTTTTTCCTTGTGAATTTATCTTCCATTCCTTTGAAATTATGTTTCTTCCAGTTATATGTACCTAAGGGTAAGGGCAAAGCATGGGTTCCAAACTCCCCTAAGTATATTTTAAGGGATGGGGGGCATTTGCCTTAGGGCTACAAACCTATGGTTTTGCAAGTTTCTTTTAACCACTTCTTATTTTACACTCTAGGCATCTCTATACCCCAAAGAAAGTTCTGAATTTCTATTCTAAGGACCATTTTCATTGTTCATATTTTAAATTATTTAGGGTAATTTCCTTATGTTTGGCATAAAGAAGAGAGGGGAAAATAGTCTCTTCATAGATCTGTAATCTAGAGCCTTGATAGTTGATAAAAAATGCTGAATAAATTTGGGTTTTATTAGGAAAATGAGAAGGCCAGTATAGAGGTTAAAATTTAAGGGTAACTTCATTTCCCAATAATGTGGTAAGCTGGCATTAATTGCTGTGTTTCTTCCAAAAAGAATCTCGAGATGCCATAGGATTGACAGAATATTTGATTCTTCAATTTATGGAGAATAATTTATTAAAACTCTGAGGAGATGTTAAGAAGAGAGAAACTGATTTGGTCTCAGAAAATAACAAGAACCAAAGCAGCTTGGAGTAGATATTCAGGGTAAGGTTGGGAGAGGTTTCTCCTTAAATCCAGTCTTACTCTTTCCTGCACAGGTACTCCCAGAAATCACCAGCTAGCTAGCAGGAGGTGAGTAGCCCAGCCCTGGATGCAGGTTGGCTGACACTAGGACTCTCATTTTCTCCTCCTGGTTTTCCCAATTTGGGGTGAAGCAGTGGCCATTAAGAATGCCTCTTGATATCTATTCTTCCTTTCAATTTAATTTACAATCTGTGTAAAAACTTTTTTTTCAATTTTAAAGATCATTCTTTTATTCTTTAAGTTTGAAAGTTCAATATAATATATACCATATTTTTTTTTCATTTATCCTAACAAAATTTAATGTTTGCTATCCATATGAAGCACATTTGTTCCTTTGGTTCAGGAAAGTTAGTAACTTGTAGGGCATGATGTAACATGGGGCATGTTGCATTAGAAAAGAGGAAACTTAACTTGCTGGCTGCTACCCACTTCCCAGTCCTGGGGCCACATGTGGCTCAGATAGTGCCTGGCGATTAGCCAGAAGGCATTGGCATGGGTTGTGATGAAGAATTGGACCACCTCTAGGATAGGCTCAGAACTCTTCTGCCCTCACGGACAGCTCGGACAGCTCGCGTCTCCCATTACTGCCTGTATGATGGGTGTTGATGTAAATTCTCCCCACCCTACTGACCTTTACCCTGATTGGCTCCTGTATATTACATTAGCTGTGTGTGTTTTCTCTATAAAGGAGATCCTGCTTTGACTGTTCTCCCTGGCGCGTCTGATCGTCCTCCTGCAAGGACTTTACCTTTCTTGGTTCATCCTGGTCAGGGCATGCTTCCCCAATCTCTTCGGCAACTCAGGAGGGAACCGAGGGCTAAAAACCCCCAATAGTAATTCTCCATTTCCTACATACTTAGCAGCAGTCATTCCACTCTTATTCTATGAATTTGACTATTTAATACCTCATGTACGTGGAATCATGCAGTATTTATCTTTATGTGACTGGTTTATTTCACTTAGCAAAATACCCTCAACAACTTATCAGCATACTGTAAAGTTTTTTTTTTTTTTTTAAATCTTTTTTTAGGGATAAAGAGCATTCCATTATATGCATATATCCCAATTTTCCTGTTTATCCCTGTTACCTTTAGGTTGTTTTGACAGCATGATAAGAGTGAGTATTGTTGCAATGAACACAGGAAGATAGCAGTGCTAATGTTTATTTTCTTTCTTTCTTTCTATTCTGAAGATTTAACCCAGGTCTACTTCACCACTGAGCTACATCCCCAGCTTATTTATTTATTTATTTATTTTAAATTTTGGGACAGGATCTGGCTAAGATGCTTAGGACCTTATTCTATTGCAGAGACTGGCCTGAAATTTGCAATTCTCCTGTCTTGTGGTAATGTATTTTTGAGATCTAAATTTTCAACTGTAGTATTGCTGGATTATATGGTAATTTTATTTTAAACTTTTCATGGAAGCACCATACTATTTTACATAGTATATACATGATTATACATTCCCATGAAATGTAAACAGTTTTTTCTATCTATCTATCTATATATCTATATATCTATTTATCTATTTTTGTAGTGCTAGAGATGAACCCAGGCTCTGTTAGGCAAGGCAAGCATTCTACCACTGAGCTATACCTCCAGCCTTCCAGGCTTCTTTTTATCCACATCTTTGCTAACACTTGTCAACTTTTAATTTTCATAACAGTCATCTTGCTGTGTGTGAGGTAATATCTCATCATTCCTAATTGTGGTCTTGATTTGTATAATTCATGTTTAATATTAGTAAGCATTGTTCATATGCACCATGATCTCCTTAAATGCTCTTTCATTTTTAAACATTTTTATTGGTGCATAATAATTTTACATAATAGTTGGATTCATTGTGACATATTTGTACAGGCATGTAACATAATTTGGTCAATTTCTTTGTCCAGCAACTCCTCTTTACTTTCTCTCCTCCCTCGCCCTGAATCTCTTCTTTTATTCTATTGGTCTCCCTTCTATTTTCATAGATCACCTCATTTTTTCTTTGTTTCCTCTCTAGTTTCTATATATGAGAAAAAACATACAACCCTTGACTTTCTGAATTTGGCTTATTTTGCTTAACATAATGATATCAAGTTCCATCCATTTTCCTGCAAATGACATAATCTCATTATATTTATGAACAAATAAAACACCTTTGTGCATATATACAACATTTTCTTTATTTTTCAATTATGGACTCCTACACAGACTGATTCCATATCTTGGCTATTATGAATTATGCTGCTATAAACATGGGTATGCATGTATCACTCTAGAATGGTGACTTTAATTCCTTTGGATAAATAGCAAAGAGTGATATAGCAGGATCACATAGTGTTTCCATTTCTAGTTTTATGAGGAACATCCATACTGATTTACATAGTGGTTGTACTAGTTTACAATCCCACCAACAGTGTAAGGTGTTCCTTTTCCCCCACATCCTCTCCGGCATTTGTATTATTTTTTCCACCTTTATTTAATTATAATTGACAAGAAAAGATCATATGCATTTAAGAAGAACAGTGTGGTGTTTGATGCACACATGCAATGTGAGAAATGACTGACACTAGTCAGTCTGGTTAACATGTCTTTCACTTCACAGTTACCTTGCATGTGTGCATCTGAAGAGAAGACATAAGACCCTTGTCCTAGCTCACTTCAAGAACAAAACATCTCCTAGTGAACTGCAGTTGCCATGCCACATGTATCGGAGCACCAGAACTTTCTTCCTGCCTGGTGAACTGCACCCTCTGAACAGCATCTCCCCTCTTCTTTTTCTAATCTCCCATTATCTAATTCTGGAATTTTAATCAGATATATATTAAACCTATCCCCAACAATCACACGGATATCTTATTATATGATCAAATAAATAAGCTACTTTATTGGATACTTATATTTCTATATCCACCCTGGGAATACTTCTAATCTGAGCTCTTTTTTTATTTAGTTTGTTGGTGAGCTGTTTTCTTCTTTCTCTTTTTTCTACCTTCCTAGGTATTCTCTTCTCTTTTATATTCTGTCTCTTATTCTTGTACTTGGGACATTACAGCTTCCCTCATTTCTACATTTTATGGATATAGCTTCCAATACATTTTATAAAACATGTGTCAAATGATTAAAATGTCTTAATCTTAGAGCCACACTTGCTGATAGTTTCACTACATTTCCCATGTTGAAAAATTGTTCTCCATTATCTTTAATTTCCAGGGTTTCTTATCAGTATGGTGATATCTCAATTGATGTCTCATTGTATGTAATATTCATTTCTCACTTTTAAAAAATTTTTAGAATTTCTCATTTTTATATTCTGTTCTGAAATCTCATGAAGTTATGTTTTTCCATTCACTGTGCAGGAAACAAATGCTCCTGCCAATATGATAATTTCTACTTACTACTACTGATGTTTGTTTTCCAATTCTGGCCCAGATTTATTTATTTAGTTTATTTTAAATACTGTTTGAGATACTTATTTGATTTTGAATGGTGCTTAGTCATTCTAATATCTTTGGAAATTATTATTATTATGTTTGTGAAAAAAGGTCAGTGTTTCAAACTATTAAATCATTGTACATAATATCCAATAATTTATTTAATTGTTCTCCATTTGCTCATGATGCACCTTCTTTCAGTCCTATATAGTGATGTTTCTAGTATTTGAAATGATTATGTAACTCAAATACAGGAATTAGCAAACTTCTAATTCCTCAGGAGAAACTGGAACCAAAATTATAAGACAAAACCCCTTTATGGTCTAGGCCGACTTAATCAGCCTTTACCATTGACGTACCCAACTATTTGCCAAACCTAAATTTATTATACTGTTTTCTAAGTTAAATCCATCCAACATGATGCTTTTCTAGATTGTAATTCATTTCTAGATTTTTCCCATTGATCTTCTTCTCTTTGGGTTGGACTTGATTCAAGAATTTCTTCTTTAGACAGTGGGACTTGAGTCTTCAGTGTAAACCTAATGAGCTTCTTAACAATCTGAGTATACTTCTATTATACTTTCTGAGGACTTTACTTGTTTCTCTGAAAAAACTACAGACTCATTGAAATCAGAGACAATGTCTTGCACATCACTATATACCTAAGAGAATGAGTGATATCTACAACATAATAGACTACTGCCTTGAATGCATATTTTTGATAAAAGAATAAACAAAAAATGAAATATAATACCAATTTGCAAACATTTGTATTTAATACTAGATCCACGTGAGGAAAATATGTCCTTAGTAAAATAAGCAATTGTGAAATATTGAAGAAAGATTAAAAAATAATTTTATTGTATAACTTTACCTTAAAGGTTATTTCAAAGAATGAAGAAAAATTAAGAATATCACCCTAAAAGGCTTAATTGCATACTGATTACTAGGATGGGAAAAAATATTTTTAAGTCCAAGAAAACTTACAATTTAAATAATTTTCAAATATTGTATTTAATTGATTTTTTGTCATCTAGAATAGAGAATATGAGGAAAACTACAAGCAAATTTAATGAAAAACTTTGGAAATAAAAAAAATTCATGTATTGCTTTGCTAGATAGAAAAAATGCTGAATTCTTGCTAGATATTTGGAATAAGTTATCTAGTTTTCTTTTTTAAAGACTACTATTTAAGTTGCCATAATTTCAGGGTTTTGTTGTTAAGTGTTCATTCTGACATACATCATTTTCATTTTTCTTTTTTTTTTTTTTTTTTTTGCTGGTACCAGGAATTGAACACAGTGAGGTATTACCCCTCAGCTATATCTCCCATGCCTTTTTTATATTTTATTTTGAGAAAAGATTTCACTAAATTGCCCAGGCTGTCCTTAAACTTGCCATCCTCCTCTCTAAACCTTCAGAGTGGCAGAAATTACAGATGTGTTCCATTGTGCCCAGCAACATTCTCCTTTGACTTGTTTTAGAAAGATTTTATCCTCTTGATCAGAAAAATATAGATGGCATCTCTCTCTCTCTCTTTCTCATTTCATTCATTTTTCTTTTGACAAGCACACTCATATCTTTCATGGAGGCTTACTCTTTATTCAATGAAAACTATCATACATAGGCATGATAGACACTAACACTGCACAGCATGTGTTTGTGTATGTGTGTGTGCACACATACACACACACGCACAGAAAATTTACTAGCCAGAAACTTATTAAGAGAATTAGTGATGTTCATGATCCCTCACATTTTTATTAGCCTATAGGGAGTTGTTCCTCCATTGAGGCTGGTTGGACTATATACACCAAGAATAGCACACTAGTAGAGAAAGTTCTTAATTATGAAATGATCTACCAATTTAAGAAACTAGGAACAGAGAACCCTTAGGATCTCCATGTGAAAATAGTGATCTTGTTAGTAACAGGCAGCTCTACAGAATTCAGTTTCTGGAATTAGCCTATTTTTCTTCAATTCCATCAGAACTCCTTAGTCTGCTCAAAGCCGATTTCTTGCTGAGTTTCTATAAGTGGATGAAGAAAAGAAGTCTGAAGTTCATTGACTTTATTTCTCTTAAGATACACTATTTATAGGTTTGGCAAACAAGTTGTATCATTCTAATCTTGCACATAAGCCAAGCACTATTTAAACTTGTATTAAATTTACCACATATTTAATATATGCCAATTATGGATTGGATACAGGAACTCAGATTATAGCGATAAATAAGATAGGGGATTTGTCATTTTGAATCTTACCTTTTTCTCAAGGAAACCACAGAAGTATTAATTACTCAATGTATGACCAGGAGCTATAATGTAGTAGAAATTGATTTGTACATAATTAAAATTACATAATGTGATGAAATGTTACTGTATTACTACTTGTTTAGGTGGAATGCAGAAGATGACTACGTAATCAGCAATGCTTTTCTTCTCCTCTTCATCCTGGGGATATTACTGTTATAATTTAGATATAAGGTGTTCCTCACAAGCTCATGTATGAAACAATGCAAGGTTTAGATATGAAATGATTGGATTATGAGATGCTTGACACAATTGGTAAACTAATCCCCTGATAGAGATTACCTGAGTGGTAACTGAAGGTGGGTAGGGTGTGGATGGAGGAGGTGAGCTGCTGGGAGCATGCTTTTATATTTTTGTGAGCCAAGCTTAGCTCTCTCTCTGTATCTCTGCTTCTTGTTGTGATGTCTCAAGCTGCTTCCTCCCACCACACTTTTCCACCATAATGTTCTCCCTCATTTTGAGGCCCAAGGAATACAGCCAATTGTCTATGAACTGAGACCTCTGAAACTGTGAGCCCCTAAACACACTTTTCCTCCTCTAAAATTGTTGTCAGTTCATTTAGTCACAACAGTGAAAAAGGTAACTGAAATAACCAGTAAACCTACTTCTCAGCCTCTCTTGTTTTTTGTTTTGTTTTGTTTTAATGTTTATTTTTTAGTGGCAGTTGGACACAATACCTTTATTTTATTTATTTATTTTCATGTGTTGCCGAGGATTGAACCCAGTACCTCCCACCTGCTAGGCTGGCACTCTACAGCTGAGCCACAACCCCAGACCTCCCTCTTGTTTTTAATGTGACTGTGAATGAAGTTTAGCCAAAGAGATACAGGGATAGAGTTGTGAAGGCTGCCTTAGACACATATCAAAAAAGCATCCTGTGTTATTCTCTATAAACCCTCTTGTGCCCAAGATGCAGACACAATCAGGGGAAGACTCTATGAGATGTCAGAATCACTAGGCTGAAGGAGACTCTGGATAATTTCATGGAGTAGAGAGATCCTACCTGCCACTTCCACCTCCTCCATCCCACTGCAACACACACAGAGAATGAAATTCAATGTATTCGTGTGGCAAATAAATTGTTCTCCTCCTCCTTTCTCTCCTTTTCCTTTTTTGTGAGCCATTGAGACACTGGACTTGTTTTGTTATCATCAATAGTTGTATAAAGATATGTATTAAGTGAATGATCAAAACAAGAGTTTATTTACATAAAAATCATGAAAAAGAATCTTCCAAGATGTTAACAATGACAATCTAGCCCAATTATTATAGCCCAATCAATATAAGGAAAGTCAGTAGAATTCATAAGGGGTAACTAGTATGAAATGAGATCAATGAGGTAATAGGGCTATATCACAGGAAAAATCAGAAACATGATTTTATTTCAAAAAACATGAGAGATCAGTGGAATATTCTAAACAAATAAATGGAACTCCAAATAATACTTCTGAAATATCATTATACTGCAAAGATAAATAAATCATTAATATATAAAATGGAGAACTAATTAGAAGAGTATAGTTATAATACAAATGAGAGATGAAGGAGGTTTTCTTTGGGTAATCTTAGTAGAGACTGAAAAAAGTATATGAATTTTATGTAAGTTTTAGAGGTATAGTCAACAAGACCTGTTAAAGAATTGGATATATGTCGTAATAGAGAAGAATAAAGAAGACACATTTTTGGCCATGTCAGCTGGATATAAAGTACCACGGTTTTTATTGATGTGGAAGTGAGTAAAGAAAATTTGTGGCCGGACTGGGGTGGTTTCAACGTGCTAGATTTTGCATGGTAGTTTTGGATGGTTGTTGCTTAAGCATGTGAAGTGGCCAAGTAGACAAATGCCTGAGAGTATCTTGGGCTCTGAGGGAGTATCAGGGTTATGTCATTCATTGACATAAATGTGAATGAGGTTCCATGAAGAGAATGTTCAGATGGTGAGGATGTACAGAGCACACAGCCTAGACAGGAGTCACTTCACCTGTTAAAGTCAAGGCAAAGAGGACGAGCCAGCAAATGAGCTAAAGGAGGAATAATTAGAGAGTTACGATGAAAACAGAGACACCATTTGTGACAGGTGAAAAAAAAATGTATTCTAGGAAGAAGGCATTTTCAAAAGATTAAATGTTGCTAAGAGTACAAGAAAGATAAAATCAGAGAAATGACCTCTAGATTTAAGAAAGATAGAGGTTATTTTTGACAAAAATAGTTTCCACAACATTAGCTCATGAACAATGCAGTAGGTTAAGGAGAGAATGGCATATCAGGAAAGGAAGAAAGCCATGATTAACCATTACATTTAAGAGGTGTTGATGTGAGGAAGAACAAGAAAGTGGTATCTAGTGGCAGGATGATGAACTAAAAAGATTTCCTTTTGTATTTCTAAGGCATGATTGCATGCTGAAGAGGGTGAGTATAGCAGTAGAAATTATGGAAAATAGCTTAGAGAGTACAAAATTGTCACAGATCAGGCATGGAGAAGAAGAGAGAAGATAAATTCTAGAGGACAAATAAGAAGTTTGACTTTTGACAGGAAGAGTACATTTCAGTGTCAGAAGAAGAAAGAATGAGCTTTACAAATAAAATATTTGACCAAATAGCATCAACCTAGGAAGACAGTTCTATGGTTGTTAATACTTAAAATCAGGAAGCTGCTTAGAGTCCTTCCTTTATGAAGCCTGAATCTTCCAGCATTTACTTTGACTCAGCAAATTAGCCAAACTCTGGTCATTGAATTTCCTTGTACTTAAACTAACTATAGTAATTTTCTTTGGCTTATTACAGAAAACTATAACTGATACAGTAGGTCAAAAGAATGTGAAGATATTAGTTGTGATGAAAATTTGTGAAGGTAGGAAGATTCCTCCATCTTAAAATGCATTCTGAAACTTCCTGGTGTAGTGCCTGAAATTCCAGTGGCAAGCAGTATTCATCATGGCTGTAAATACTACCTTTGGTTGTATGGTTTTACGTATCATATGGCTGTAGAGGGCTCATTATTGATATTCAGAGTAAAAGAAAGAATCAGGTGGACAGATATGAAGCAACAAACTGGTTATTTCTTCTATCTCTCCATTTTAAGTAAATATGAATTAGGTGCCAGCCCCTATTTGGTATCTACTGACAAGGATAAATGTTATTTTTCAGAGACAAACATTTTCTGCAATTATAATTAATGCTTTGAAGTAGAAAAAAATGTCAGGGAGGTAGATTTTTCTAGGGCACTGCCTTTCCTACTACTTGGTTATGGAACTGATTCTATGAATACAAACATAAAAAAGTATATTCTGTTTAATGAAAAACAGGGCTGCTTTGCAGGAATTAAGAATGGTTGATCATAAGAACAACTTTACTTAGCCTTTACTCTCAGTCTCACCCTCAGTCTCTATAAACTTAGTACTCTACTATAAAACAGAATTTTAAAAACTACAGACCTATATAGTAAAATAATTAGTTTAATCTAAGGTAAATTTGGTAATACATTAATGAAAATTTCATATTATACTATGGATATGTTCCTTGATCATTTCTAATGTAAATCACAATTGAAAATACTTAATAAATTGTGTTATTGCTTATACAAATCTGGCTATAGTTTGAATTCAAATACTTACTTAAAACCTGAAGATAAATAATACTCACAAATTCAACAAATCATATGGGTCAAAATATGCTAATTGCATATTAATTATATTAGTTTTATTGTTTTTCTCTTTCTGTTAATACAGAGTAGAAACATGAATGTGCAGGTGATAATATTGGGATATGCCTTAACTCCATGATGAATTAAGCTGATTCTAGGCAAAGGAATCTGGCCCTTTCTCTCCCTGAGTGTTTCAGTGTATGCATGTCAAATGGTGTGTTCAATCAGAGAATTTGTTTCTCAGGTAAGAGCATTATTTAGGCAAGAATGCATAAAGTACAACCAATCAAGTAATTTTTCCTGCAATATATGATTAATGTATATGCACCCTAAGAGAAAACTTTATCTGAGCACGAACCCTTTACTATATAGTTACCTTCCAAAGAGACTATGAAAGTCAGAGGGGTTAAAAACTGCATTCTTTAAAAAAAATAATTAGCTATGGCATTTATTTAAAAAAGAGCTAAATCAACATGCCCAGTCTTATACACAGAACCATTCATCAGAGAACAGATGGTCCCCTAAAAGTGAAACTAAACAGTTCTCGAAACATGACAATCCATTTATCTTAATGTGAACATCCTCTAGCAGATATCAAAAAACAACCAAGGCAGATTTATAACTTTTGGAGTGTATTATACATGCACTTGAAATCCAAGAAAGAATGTTTGCATTTAATAATCTGATTCATATTTGTAAATGGCACATGAAAATGTATAATAAAACAGTGCTTAAATATTTTGATTATATTCAAAACTACATTAGTAGGAAGATAACATTTATCATCAATATTTCCTCAAGCTTTCTATTCTGTTATGTGACAAAATTATCTGAAATTCCCTTCTAAATATCTCTATCTGCCTAGATGTTTGAAATCTGGGTATCTTTTGTTGGGCTGCATACTTTTACATTAAATTGAATAATAAATGTGTACATATTCTATTTTATCTTTCTAATTCATGCATTCATTTTTCATTTATTCAGCAAGCAGTTATTGGAGGACTGCTCTAAATGCTGCCAGGAAATGGAAATAAAGAGATAAATCAATGATCTCTATTTCTGCCCTTAAGGATCTCACAGTATAAGAGGGAGAGAGAGACAGGCAAACATATAATTATAATAAAATAAAATGAGAGTTCAAAAAATGTAGTGAGTAAAGAATCTGTTACAATGTTAACTCCTGTCTTTTCCCTCCTTATTCTTCATTTCTCCTTGCTACCTTATTTTCTCATCACTCTGCCCTTCTACTCATTGTACAAACTGATCTATTCCTGAATTTTGAGATTTAAAGATATATTTAAAGATGTAAATAAAAGCATGGCCTAGCTAGAAAAGCCTCTTCTATATTAAAGGGAAGAAGAAGAGAACTGTAAGGGAAATGACAAGATTAGAAGAAGGCAACTATTTGCAAATAGATTCTTTCCTTATTTTCATGAGGGCTGATTCAGTAAAGCCAAGGCTGAGTAAAGAGATTTTCCAGATACCTTAACCAGAGTTGAGAGTCAAGCGAAACAATATCCTACTATACCTACCTTTCCCTAGGCATATGTGTCTGCCCCAGGTAAACCATCATGGTTTATTTTAACAGGCAGGCAGTTTTATTCATACAAAGTTCCTAGTATAGGCATCTGATACTACAATGATAGGCAATCATTCATCCATTCATTCATTTTTGCATTCATTCAATGACCGTTCCAGAAACTCCTCTTCTTGGAATTTAGGATATAGGCATTGTAGCAGACAATTTTAAGGAGGCACCCCAAAAGTCCTTATGTAATTCCTTCCCCTTTGGATGTAAGGAAATCCTGTAAATATGATAAATTATCACTCACTCAACTATGTTTTTTTTTATTCTTTAAAAGACATATTATCTGGCTGGTACTATCCTAAGCATATAAAAGAGTTTCAAAAGAAGGTTTTATCCCACTGGTAGTGGAAGCAGAAGACAGATTTTTAAGCATTAGGAGGATTTAACATATTTTTGCTGGCTTGAATATGGAGGCAGTCATAGGGCAAAAGATGGACAATTTCTAGAACCTGAGAATGACTTGTACTGAAAGACAGCAAGGAAATGGGGCCCTCAATCCCACAATAGAAGAGAAATGAGCTTGGCAACATTTTCCCCCAGAGTCTTCAGATAAGAACCAGGCCCTCTGACATTTTGATATTGGCTTTATAAGATCATAAGTAGAGTTCCAGTTCAAGTTCACCCAGACTTCTGAACAGAAGACTGACATAATATATGTTTTGTTTGAAGTTGGTAAGGATATAAGAATTGTCCCTACTAACAGATAACAAATATATCCATGAATAAGAGACACCCAAAACCCCTATCCTGTAGAGCTTAAAATCTCATGGGGAGAGATAGATAATAAATCATAGCAGTCATTATGTAACATTCAAAAGCAAAATACGTATTATGGTAAGTGGATTTAGAAGTAGAGGAGACTGCAGTTTTGGAGAGGTGATAAACATACCATGTTGAGGTTGTGATTTAAGTGGAGGACAGAAAGTTAGCCATGCAGATATCTGGGGCATGTGAGTTCTGGGAATAGAAAACATTAAGTCAGGAGCTCTAAAATGGAACATGTTTGAAGTATAACAAGAAGGTCAGTGTGGCCAGAGCATTGTGGACAGGGAGGAAATTAGGAGATGAAATGAGAGAGGGAACAGGAGATTAGGTACACGCTGCTTTATTGACCATTGTCTGAGTTCTGTCTTAGCCTCTCAGTGAAAAGAGAATCCAACTAAGGTTCTGGGCAAAGGTGTGACATCGGGTGACTTTTCTATTCAAAGGGGTCACTCTTGCTGCTAGGAAACAAGAGAATGAGTATGATAGAAACACGGAAGAGAAAGCTGTTAGATCTGACAGTGTCTTACACACAGGAAGAAAATAAAACTCACAAGAAACCCATAAATACCTGCAATGAAGGGCCAAACAAGATTATAAAGTTCTCAGAAAAATGCTTTTGAATGCCTAGAATGTAAGTAAGAATCATATTTAGTTTTTCTTTTTCTTTTCTTTTTTTTTTTTTGAGCTGTTTTCTTAAGTGGCATGGAGTTCCTCTCAATTAACTAATAGTTGAATAAACTAAGCCATACAGGAATGCATCACTGAAAATTGCCGCAGTCCGGCTGCGGCAAAATAACCGGGAGGGTGACAAATAACTTGTGTTCGTTGATACAGCAGGAGTAGGAGCCGTTTATTGTAAGACAGGAGCAGTATTTATACATTTTACACAGCTTATCTAATTAGCATAAAATAGATACAGCAGTCAACCAATAAGGAATCTCCACACTTAATGGCTTGCTTTTGTTACTTCACAAACCACACCCTCTGGCATTTTGCCAGGCACCATGCAGACTTGTTTACAGACTCTAACATTTCTCTGGCAAAATAACAGGTGCCAATCTGACTTGTTTACAGACCTTAACAGAAAATCATTCATATACTGACTTTTTTTTCCAAACTTGGAAAACATGGGGTATGTGGAAACTGAATGAACATTTATTTTGCTCACATTGACATAAATATATATTCTAAGTTTATGTCCACTTTTAGAAGATTATTTTCCCAACATTGTTGGAACAAGTAGACTTGAGTCTCTTCAGGGCTAGGACAATGTCTTATGAATATAGCCTTGGAATAAGAAGCCAACAGACTTCTTGGTACTTTATAGACACTCAAAAAGTAACTTTGTGTGTGGGTGGGTCGGGTGTGTATGTGTGTGTATCCATAAATAAAAAGTGAGTTGTCAAGAAGCCCATGAAGCCATTTGTTTTGTATCTTTGATAAGATTCTCAGCTAGGGCTGGAGAATAAATATGCTCAAGAGGCTCCTCTTAACACACAACTGCTAGCACTATGGTGCAATGGAAACACGGGGAATAAAAGCAATCTCTGTAAGTGATGGGATTTTGTCCTTTTCAATCACAGCTATAATCCCAGTATCAGAAATACTGAATGGCACAAAAAAAATGTGCTCAGAGCATAGGAGAGAGGAATTGGGTGATTGTAAAAATTAATGAAGAAGAAGAAAAACTGAGTTGTGGTTCTACTCACTCCCATTTAAGAAGCTGTGTTTTTAGTTAAGTAGCTAGATATTAAAGTTTTTGGTTAGTTGGTTTTTGAAGTTTTTTCCAAGCCCAGGAAAGGAAGAAAAGTATACTAAACTATTAAATGATTATATTTATTATGTTCAACCTGTAGTATTTGCTAATATGCAATAGGTTACTTCATTTTCTCTAGATTCCTCTTAGTAATACTCAATAAATATAGATATATTTTAATGTAAAATAATCTAGATTGATGAATAGATAAGACAAACTGAGGTATGGAAAATTCAGAAGATTAAGTATTTGTACAGAAGGATTTTTATGGGGCTGGTAATATAGCTCAGTTGGTAGAGTGCTTACTTTGCATGCAGAAGGCCCTGGGTTCAATCCCTAGCACCAAAAAATACACAAAAAGGCTATTCTTTTAAGAAACTCAGTGATTAAATGAAATATGGTAAAATTTAGCTAAATTTTATGTTTACTGAGTTCCTGTGAATTATTATACATGCCATTAATCTTTTTGACCTGATTCCTACATAGCACTAATCTTACAACTATACCCATTTACTTCTCACAGGAATTGGAAAATCACCAGCAATCCAAATAGTTGTTCTTTGAGGTTTCCTCATTCTGTGTCTTTTTCTCTGCTATCTCTGAAAGTCCACTTTGGCTTTCTGCATGGTAATTAAATGTGTTTTTTTTTTTCTTTATGGATGTGGGTGGGAATTTCCTCATACTTTTCCAGAACATACTACTTAAATTTAAGAAAAATGCCAGATGGAACTGGAATTCATAAATCTTAATTCTGAGTTCATTTAAAGAGAAACTCAGTGGTTGAGCTTGGGTAAAGCCTTCAATCTTAATCTAATCATAAAGGCAGAGATGGGCATGATTCTCAGGAAAAGGCAGTTAATTAAGTACCTTACTCCTTTATTTTGCAGGGCTCAGGACCACACCCAAGGTCCTGCTTATGCTATGCAGACACTCTATCACTTAGCTATGTCTTCAGCCCTATGTGTACATTCCTATGAGAGATGTCTGCTACAGAATTCATTTGTTATTGGAGTAACTTGTCAAATTTTTACTTATTTTGTTATCTTCCAAGCCAAGTTCACTGCCTGATAAATGTTTGGTGAATGAAGAGTAAATGAATGAGTACAATTCAGATGGAGCATGCTGATTGCTAGCAGCTAGAAATAGGTTTCATCATTTTGGGTAAAGACATAAAATTGCCTTGTCTAAGATACAAGAAGTCAAACCCAGACTTCACAGAACTGAAAGATGGGATTTTCCAGAGGCAAATTCATCACTAGCAGCTCTCAAGAGGTAACCTATAAAACACGGTGATATCCTAGAAGTAATGTCATCTAATGCAAATTACAGCTCTCTGTCTATGCTCATAGTATTTTTTAATTATAGAAAAATGATTTTAAGTGATTATCTGCAATTATTTTTTTTAAAAATCTATCAGTTAAAAATCTCTGCACTATCTCAGTAAGAATTACACAATGAAATATTTAAATAAGTGGATAAATGTGACAATTGATAAATGATGAACTCTGTTTGGAATCTGCAGTTTTGTTTCTTCACTTTTCCTCCATGAGTAGAATAAAGATCTGATTTATCTGAGGAAGAAAACCTAATCACCTTGACTAGGAGGAAGAAATAGAGAATTCAGTCCAAGATAAAGATATTCAGGCTCAATCATCACATGTCAGAGAAATCACCTCATGGATGAGCATAACATAACTAGGATATTGGAGAGTGATGGGCTTGGGAGATGGAGAGGCTTAAGTTATGTCAGAACAGTCCTGGATGTTGCAAGATAACAAAGCAGGACATCATTGCAAGGTATTCAGATCTTCCATTTCCAGTGGGGATAATAATTGAAGGGTTAATCCTTCAGACATTTGAAGATGATTCCACACTTGCTGAGATATCATAGCAATATATCTTATCCTGTATCTTTATTCTATCACACAAAATTATATTAGGAAACTACTGAGAAAAAAAATAGAGTGATATTATTCACTTACATGCCTGAATTTTATTTTGACTTTCCTATTTTATGTAGTCTCAAATTGAGTTACAATTTCAGTATTTTTACAAAGAACTCTTATTTATCTTTAATAACATTTCCTAAATATTAAGATTTTACAATATTTTCTCGGATACCCCATTACTCCAAAACATATTGATATTTATCCCAATACAACAATAACAAGGATGCTCGCCTAGGTAACACTCCAACCATCAAAACCAACAAAAACAAATTAGACCTTATGTCCTTTATAATAAAAAATACATTTCACAACTGTATATTTCATTCAGTTGACCCAACTTTTTATTTTCTTTCAACATGGAAGAGTTCTTTGGTCTTTTGTCAATGTTCAAGACCTTGACATTTTGAAGAATGTCATTTTGTAGGTTTGTCTTATATTTTCTCACACATAATTAGATTTTGGTAGGCACCATTATGAAGAAATAACCCCAGAAGGAGCTCTGAGTTGTTCTATATGTGTCATTTTAGGGGACAGACACATGGTATCACTTTGTGCTATGAATGGTGACAGTTACTTGGATCTCATGGTTAGGGTAGTGTTTGTCTGAGATGCCTTTTCACCATGAAAGCTATCTCTTCTACTCTGCAATGATTGAGTACTTTGTGTAGCGTTTATTAATGCTATGTAATTACATTGCCACTTCTCAAATTCCATCCCTTAATCTCCACTGATAGTTCTTATCTGAAAATATTATTACCAGAACTCTTTTTGAACAAACCGAAACAATTTCCTTATCATTTAGTTTTATTTATTCAAAAAAATATTTATCAGTATTTATCAAGGTCTAAGCAAAATTCTAAGGATATTCCACTAGGGAAATAGACCCTATTAAGCATTATAGGAATATGTCAATTATCTTAGGTAAAATACCTTAAATGTAATCACATGGAGCTGAAGAAGAAGGTAATGGATCAGAGAAAACATCAACAACACTTCTGCTTAGAGATTCAGGGCAGGATTCAATGCAGAGCTTCCAAATAAATTCCATACGCAGAGTTACTGAAGTATTCGGATCACAAAGAGGAAACTTATGGAGAAACCTGTAATGGGAACCTATTTTATTCATGGAGCCATTGCCTATGTGGTTCCCAGTCGTAGTCAAACTGACATAACACAATCCAATATAAACATCTGATGTGTGTGTGTCTGCATGGGGGAGGGGATGCTTATTCCCTGCTCTCTCTAAGTTTTATTGGTGAAAAGAATTAATGAAAAATAAGTGACACCATTGCAACCCTGAGAAGTGCTTGACAGAGTCACATGGTGCTATGGGTCAAAGAGAGTAATATTTCAACCTCCCCAGAGCAGTGGTACTTCAGTGAAAGTTCAATGGAAAAGACCTCAGTGGTATCTCTGTCCTCATATTTCCCCTCACTGTGAGCTTGTCATCCCTCTATCAAAATATAGAAACTAATAGTTCTCCCTTGGGTTTGGGCTAACTTTACAGACTCATTCATAGTATAATGAGGCATATTCTATGCTGCATAATTTCTAAGGTTATGTCAAAAGAAACCTTGAACTTTCTGCCATGCTCTCCTGCAATGTTTGCCCTCCAGATGTTTCCTTTTGGGACCTGAGCCATCAAATGAAGTTGCTCTGGCTGACAGTGCCAACTGACTTCAGGCTTCAAATCATCCTTGTTCATGTAAGCCAGGAAGCCATCCTGGACCTAGATCATCCAGTGTATTGTTTTGCCCCCAGCAATTCATATCACCCTGTTACTTGAATCACCCGCTCTTTCCCCTCTATTTGAGTGTTCCAAGCTATTGTGCCAGACATTTTGAGAAATAAAACACCATTCCTATCGATTCCCTGTTTTTCTTGATCGTGGAAGACAGCACCATGTTCTTGAAATGCCCCTCCATATTCCTGAAAACTTAACCAATTTAAGAAACTGTAAAAGTAAATCTTGACTAGAAAATCCACATAAATTTAATCTCAAAGAACACACTGGCTTTTTCTCAAATGTGCTGGGAATTGGGGCAAGTTAGTATTATCTGTTGCTTTCTTGGATGCTTGCCAAAATCTTTGCAAACTAAGCTAATGATATTACTGTGTCTATAACCTAACTTATAAGCCCTCTCTCCCTGTGATGACTGGTGCAGAGCAGAGCACTGCAGAGAGGGTAAGTGATTGTCCAGCTGGTCACCACTGGATGAAACAACATGAGGAATGGAGACACTACTTTCTGGCAAGGCACCAGAGGCTCAGTGAGGAACAGAGGTGCTAACCTGTCCAGTCTATTGCCACTTGACCTTGCTCAAAGCATTTTTCAACACACCTTATGCCTCACAAACCATCTCTGGGTGTCTTCTTTGTTCTTTTGGCAACCTATTCAACTGCAACTGGGTTGTAGACACTACACTGATCCAGAGAATTTGGGAGCATCACAAAATTTCAAGAAATAAAATAATGTTTCATTTTATTAAATTTTGAGATGTTTTGTAATGTAGCCATAGTATTTGGAATAAGAAGTTATAAGATTATGTCATTAGGTGTTTTAGTCAGCTTTCTCCTTGCTGAGACCAAAACACCTGACAAAAAAAAAATTAGAGGACAAAAAGCTTATTTGGGGACTCACACTTTCGGAGGTCTAAGTCCACAGATGGTCAACTGCATACTTTGGGGCCTATAGTAAGGCAAAACATATTGATAGAAGGGTGTGGGGGTGGAAAGGAGCTGCAAACATGGCACAAGGAAGCAGAGACAGAGTCTAAGCTCAGCTCACAAAATATACACCCCAAAAGCACACCCCTAATGACCCACCTCTTCCAATCACACCCTACCTACCTACAGTTACCACCCAGTCAATACCTACTGGGATTAAGGTGCTGATTAGGTTAAGGCTCTCATACCCAATCATTTTACCTCTAAGCTCTCTTTCATTGTCTCATATGTGAGCTCTAGCCTAGTTTAAAATGTATTTCATCTTCTACATTGTTGACATTAGTGGAGATGAAGAGAAAGAGAGGATCCTGAAAGATACTTACAAGTTAAAAATATATTTGCAAAAAAAGGTTTTGTAACTAATGGGTAGCAAAGCAGATAAAAATACCAAGGTTTCTAATTGTCCAGCTTCTTCATCACATCAACTTCTTTTTCTTTTCTGGACACTCAAAATATTAAAATTCAATTTCTTGCTAGTTAGGTAGTACTACTTGCCTAGTTCTGGCAAATGAGTTTTGAGAATTAAATAATTATAATTAAGGTAATAAAAAGCCCCATGCATATATCTCCCTTTGTTTTCTTCTGTTTTTGTGCTGAGAATGAAAGCAAGTTGTATTACTGAATCATGACATGAATAACAACTGCCTTGGAGAGTCATTCAACATACAGAGCACTATGTATGAACAAGAAATTAACTTTATGCATTAAGCCACCGAGTTTTGGGGGTGTTTGTCACCATAGATTAGTCTTGTTTGTACTGACTTATCATACAGGGAATGCTGAAAGAGGACCTAGTTCCCACCATAAGTGGGTTAGAATCATGTTTTTTTGGTTTTTGTTTCTTGATTACATGGAAATTGACTCATTGTGAGGCCTTGTATGAATTTCCTTGCAACTATTTTAAGTGATTTTATTTTTCACATATTTCTTTCACAATATTTATTTAAAATTTGTTTTACAGAATGAAAACATATTCTAGACATGATTTAGGCGAGGTGCATATGAGAGATATAAACATAGATAGAGTTAAAGGTATAGGTAGACAAGTCTTAGCCTGAAAAAGCATAAAATGTAGTAGAGTTCATTATGCATAAATATAATAACCATATTTCAAGGTTAAGAAATAGTACTATAAATGCTTTATAAATATAATGGCATGTTTGGACAAGGAAGTCTAGCAGCTCTGGGAGTATGATTGCCTAAAAACAACACATAAGCAAGCCTGGAACAATGGAAAATGATTGGACACAAGGAGGATCTTACACACAATTATGGCATGAACATGGTGCAGGATGCTTAGTAGAATATAGGGGTAACAGAAAGTCATTCCATTGGGCTAGAACTGAAAGCACAGAATGTAAAGAATAAATTCAAAAAATTGTGTATCATTCTGGTTAAAGATCAGAAAACATAGATTGAAATTGTATTTTGTTAGACAAGGGAAGAACTAATAGTATATTTGAGCAAGAGAATTATCATAGAAAGATTGCATATAAGGAAGGAGAATGGAAAAACAGTTATAGTCTAGCAGTCTTCAAAGCAAGAGGAATTTAAGACCTGACAAAAAGGAAACTATGTAAATTGAGAAAAGGAGACATAGGCAAACATTTTTAACTGATACCAAATTAGATAATAACTAAATGTGTAGAAAACCTCCTTGTGTTTTATAAAGCAGTATTCTCAGTCTTTTCTCTTTGTTTCTTCTTGTTTTCTGTTCCATCATCTGGCTTTCATCCAGAGGAACATAGCCAATTGGATGGATGGATGGATGGATAGATAGATAGATAGATAGATAGATAGATAGATAGATAGAGAGGAAAGGGTATTTATTAGGGAAACTGGCTCTTGCAAGTTTTTAAGCTGGGAAGTGTCATGGGAATTTGATAGTGAGTCTTAGTTCAAGTTCAAAAACCTCAGAACCCATTAAGATTGCTGTGTAACTCTCAGTCCAAAACAAACAGTTCCTTCAGCTCAGGAGGCCACTGGTGCAAGTCTCAGAGTTCAAAAGTTAGAGAACCTAGAGTTCTGAGAGTCAAGGATAGGAGAAGAAGGATATGCATACTCCAGAAGCCTTATTTGCATTTCCTCTAACTTTTGTTCCATCCTCATCTCAGTCAAGTGTATAGTACCCATCCACAATGGATGAGGGAAAATTTTCTATATACAGCTCCCAGACTTACAAAGCAATTTCCTATAAGAAATACATCACAAGTTTGTCCAGACATAATATTTTACCAGCTTTTAATATAGTGCTTAATCCAGTCAAGTTGACCCCTAAAATTTGCCATGACAAATTCTTTGCAAATTTATTTAACCTTCATAATTACCACAGAAGGTGAGCATAAAAAGAAGGAAAGATCAAGAGATAACTTAAAACTTTACCTTGAGTGAATGGGAGAATTGTGAATTATGAATGAAAAAATGAGGTTTATAAATCAGTTTTACATTACTATAACAAATTCCTAACATAATTAACTTATAAAGAAAAAAGGTTTAATTTGGCTCACACTTTTAGAGATTTCCATCCATGATTGGTTGATCCATTTGCTTTGGGCCTGAGATGGTACATCAAGGCAAGAGCTTGTGTAGGGCATAACTTCCTATCTTATGGCCAGAAAGCAAAACAGAGAGGAAGAAGAAGGGAACAAAGTATTACTATCCCCCTCAAGGGCACATACCCAATGATTGGAAGATTGCCCATTAAGCCCCACCTCTTAAAGTTTTCTACCACTTCCAAGTGACAAAGAGGGGACCAGGACATTATTACATTAAAACTCTGGGGACATTTTTGATCTAAATCATAATGAGGCAAAATAAAAAGTATTCATATCTATAAAGAAAATATGCTCTATTTAATTTTTGACATATTTTGTGTGAATATAAATCTCAAATTTAGATTACAATAATGCATACAAATTCTTAATTTTTAAAATCTCAAATTATCACTTTTAGTAGATACAAGATTGGTGACAAATCCTGCAAGTAGATTATGTGAATCAATGGATCAATCAATATTTACTATATTATAATTCACCCCACATTACAACTTTAGGAAAAAAATAGTTTCGATTCTCATATTCTGTGGGTTGGATGGGTGAGTATTTCATGAGATGCCTGAGATAGCTGGGATTGCTGATTACTGGATCTTGTGAACTCCTGCTCCCCAGGAAATTATCTTGAGCTGGTTTATACAGTGAAGGAAGGATTCCAGCAGCAAAAGTTGTTGAACCCCAACATACAAGCACTTTTCAAAGCCTTGTATTGATTATATATGCTATTGTACCAATGGTCAAAGCCCGTCTCACGTTCAAACGCAGAATCAAAACGTGGAAAATAGCGTCCACGTCTTAATGCAAAACATCATAGTCTGTTTGCAACCAGACATGTATTTCATGAAGTATGAAAAATTTGTATTACTACCACACTTTTAACATTAGGAATGCAAATCTATTATAATGAATGTCATGTTTTAATTTGTTAAGTGTAGAAAATTTAGGGGATGATAGGTAGGACTCTTGGTATCCTGAAGAGAAAGCAGTTCCCAGATTCATTGTGCTCTCCTGTCATCTGATTAGGCTGTCACTGTGCACTTGTAGAAAAAAAGAAAGTAAAAGTCAGAATGTTCTCAATAACTCTAGCTCCCCCTAAACCTGTACCTGCTCTATGTTCTGAAGCTGTAGTCAACTGGGTTAAAATTTTAAGTTACATGAGATACAATGTTCTTTCTTTTCTCATCATAGAATATATTTTTTTTCTGAGAAATGACATAGTTATTTATCTTCATTTCCATCTTACAAGAGCCAATATATTATAAAATATTCCTGAAGAATCATCAGATTATTATCTATGTTCGTCACACTATAGAAAGATAATATAATCATTTTATAAATGAAATTCACATTTGTTTATTGACCTAGAAGCCTAGTAACCCGAAATATTTTTATTTATTTATTTTTCCTGTATTTTTTTATTGGTTGTTCAAAACCTTACAAAGCTCTTAACATATCATATTTCATACATTAGCATACATTAGCTTCAAGTGAGTTATGAACTCCCATTTTTACCCCAAATACAGATTGCAGAATCACATCGGTTACACATCCACATTTTTACATAATGCCATATTAGTAACTGTTGTATTCTGCTACCTTTCCTATCCTCTACTATCCCCCCTCCCCTCCCCTCCCATCTTCTCTCTCTACCCCATCTACTGTAATTCATTTATCACCTTGTTTATTTTCCCATTTCACTCACAACCTCTTATATGTAATTTAATATAACAATGAGGGTTTCCCTCCGTTTCCATGCAATTCCCCTTTTCTCTCCCTTTCCCTCCCACCTCATGTCTCTGTTTATGTTAATCTTTTCTTCCTGCTCTTTCTCCCTGCTCTATTCTTAGTTGCTCTCATTATATCAAAGAAGACATTTGGTATTTGTTTTTTAGGGATTGGCTAGCTTCACTAAGCATAATCTGCTCTAGTGCCATCCATTTCCCTGCAAATTCCATGATTTTGTCATTTTTTAGTGCTGCGTAATACTTCATGGTGTATAGATGCCACATTTTTTAATCCATTCATCCATTGAAGGGAATCTGGGTTGGTTCCACTGTCTAGCTATTGTGAATTGTGCTTCTATGAACATCGATGTGGGAGTATCCCTGTAGTACGCTCTTTTAAGGTCTTCAGGGAATAGTCCGAGAAGGGCAATAGCTGGATCAAATGGTGGTTCCATTCCCAGCTTTCCCAGGAATCTCCATACTGCTTTCCAAATTGTCCGAACCAATTTGCAGTCCCACCAGCAATGTACAAGAGTACCCTTTTCCCCACATCCTCTCCAGCACTTGTTGTTGTTTGACTTCATAATGGCTGCCACTCTTACTGGAGTGAGATGGTATCTTAGAGTGGTTTTGATTTGCATTTCTCTGAGTGCTAGAGATGGTGAGCATTTTTTCATATACTTGTTGATTGATTGTATGTCCTCCTCTGAGAAGTGTCTGTTCAGATCCTTGGCCCATTTGTTGATTGGGTTGTTTGTTATCTTATTGTCTAATTGTTTGAGTTCTTTGTATATTCTGGATATTAGGGCTCTATCTGAAGTGTGAGAGTAAATATTTGTTCCCATGGTGTAGGCTCCCTATTTACCACTCTTATTGTTTCTCTTGCTGTGAAAAAAACTTTTTAGTTTAAGTAAGTCCCATTTGTTGATTCTTGCTATTAACTCTTGTGCTATGGGTGTCCTTTAAGGAATTTGGAGCCCGACCCCACTATATGTAGATCAGAGCCAACTTTTTCTTCTATCAGACGTAGAGTCTCTGATTTGATATCAAGGTCCTTGATCCATTTTGAGTTCACTTTTGTGCATGGTGAGAGGAGGGGGTTCAGTTTCATTTTGTTGCATATGGATTTCCAGTTTTCCGAACACCATTTGTTGAAGATGCTATCCTTCCTTCATTGCATGCTTTTAGCCCCTTTATCAAATATAAGATAGTTATAACTTTGTGGATTGGTCTCTGTGTCCTCTATTCTGTACCATTGGTCCACCCGCCTGTTTTGGTACCAGTACCATGCTGTTTTTGTTACTATTGCTCTGTAATATAGTTTGAAATCTGGTATCGCTATACTGCCTGATTCACACTTCCTGCTTAGAATTGCTTTTGCTATTCTGGGTCTTTTATTTTTCCATATGAATTTCATGATTGCTTTATCTATTTCTACAAGCAATGCCTTTGGGATTTTGATTGGCATTGCATTAAACCTATAGAGAACTTTGGGTAATATCGCCATTTTGATCATGTTAGTTCTGCCTATCCATGAACAGGGTATATTTTTCCATCTTCTAAGATCTTCTTCTACTTCTCTCTTTATGGTTCTGTAGTTTTCATTGTATAAATCTTTCACCTCTTTTGTTAGGTTGATTCCCAAGTATTTTATTTTTTTTGAGGATATTGTGAATGGAGTGTTTTTCCTCATTTCCGTTTCAGAAGTTATGTCGCTGATGTACAGGAATGCCTTTGATTTATGCGTGTTGGTTTTATATCCTGCCACTTTGCTGAATTCATTTATTAGTTTTAGTAGTTTTTTTTTTTGTAGACCTTTTTGGGTCTTCTAGGTATAGAATCATGTCATCCACAAATAGTGATAATTTAAGTTCTTCTTTTCCAATTTTTATGCCTTTAATTTCTTTCGTCTGTCTAATTGCTCTGGCCAGTGTTTCGAGAACTATATTGAATAGAAGTGGTGATAGAGGGCATCCCTGTCTTGTTCCAGATTTTAGAGGGAATGTCTTCAATTTTTCTCCATTCAGAATGATGCTAGCCTGAGGCTTAGCATAGATAGCTTTTACAATGTCAAGGTAATTTCCTGTTATCCCTAGTTTTTCTAATGTTTTGAACATAAAGGGATGCTGTACTTTGTCGAATGCTTTTTCTGCGTCTATCGAGATGATCTTATGGTTCTTATCTTTAAGTCTATTGATGTGGTGAATAACATTTATTGATTTCCGTATATAGAACCATCCTTGCATCCCAGGGATGAATCCTACTTGATCAGGGTGCACAATATTTTTTATGTGCCTTTGTATCTGATTCACCAGAATTTTATTGAGGATTTTTGCATCTAGCTTCATCAGGGATATTGGTCTGTAGTTTTCTTTCTTTGAGGTGTCTTTGTCTGGTTTCGGAATCAATGTGATGTTGGCCTCATAGAATGAATTTGGAAGGCCTCCCTCTTTTTCTATTTCCTGAAATAACTTGAAAAGAATTGGTATTAATTATTCTTTAAAGGTTTTGTAAAACTCCGCTGTATACCCATCCGGTCCTGGGCTTTTCTTGGTTGGTAGTCTTTTGATTGCTTCTTCAATTTCATCTATTGATATTGGTCTGTTCAAATTGTGTGTATCCTCCTGACTCAGTCTGGGCAAATCATATGTCTTAAGAAATTTATCAATGTCTTCACTATCTTCTATTTTATTGGAATATATGTTTTCAAAATAATTTCTAATTGTCTTCTGTATTTCTGTAGCATCTGTTGTGATATTGCCTTTTTCATCCCGTATGTTAGTAATTTGAGTTCTCTCTCTTCTTCTCTTCGTTAGCATGGCTAAGGGTCTGTCAATCTTATTTATTTTTTCGAAGAACCAACTTTTAGTTTTGTTAATTTTTTCAATAGTTTCTTTTGTTTCAATTTCGTTGATTTCCGCTCTGATTTTAATGATTTCTTGCCTTCTGCTGCATTTGCTGTTGTTTTGTTCTTCCTTTTCTAGGGCTTTGAGATGAAGTGTGAGCTCGTTTATTTGTTGGTTTTTCTTTTTTTTTTTTTTTTTTTTTTTTTGAGGAATGACCTCCAGGCAATGAATTTCCCTCTTAAAACTGCTTTCATTGTGTCCCATAGATTCCGATAAGTTGTGTCTGTATTTTCATTTATCTCTAAGAATTTTTTGATTTCCTCCTTTATGTCTTCTGTAACCCCTTGATCATTCAGTAACATATTGTTCATTTTCCATGTGATATAGGATTTTCCCATCCTTCTTTTATCATTGATTTCCAGTTTCATTCAATTATGATCAGATAAAATGCATGGTATTATCTCCACCCCTTTATATTTACTGAGGGTTGCCCTATGGCATAATATATGGTCTATTTTTGAGAAGGATCCATGTGCTGCTGAGAAAAAAGTATATCCACTTGATGATGGTTGATATATTCTATATATGTCTGTTAAGTCTAGGTTATTGATTGTGATATTGAGATCTATAGTTTCTTTATTCAACTTTTGTTTGGAGGATCTGTCCAATGGTGAGAGAGGTGTGTTGAAGTCACCCATAATTATTGTGTTGTGGTCTATTTGATTCTTGAACTTGAGGAGAATTTGTTTTATGAACGTCGCAGCACCATTATTTGGTGCATAAATATTGATAATTGTTATATCTTGTTGGTGAATGGTTCCTTTTAACAGTATATAATGTCCTTCCTTATCCCTTTGGATTAACTTAGTCTTGAAGTCGATTTTATTCAATATGAGGATGGCCACCCCTGCTTGCTTGGGAGGACCGTGTGCGTGGTATATTTTTTCCCAACCTTTCACCTTCAGCCTGTGTATGTCTTTTCCAGTCATATGTGTCTCCTGGAGGCAGCATATTGTTGGATTTGTTTTTTTAATCCATGTTACCAGTCTATGTCGCTTTATTGGAGAGTTTAAACCATTAACGTTTAGAGTTACAATTGCTATATGGTTTGTATTTCCAGCCATGTTTGATCTTTTGTCTCTCTCTCTTTTTTTTTTTTTAATTTAGTTTGTTTCTCCATGATTAGCTTTCCCCCCTCCGTCTGTCTTTACTGAGGTACTTCCCACTGTTGGCTTTGGTTATTGTTTTTCATTTCTTCCTCGTGTAGTGTTTTGCTCAAGATGCTTTGAAATGCTGGTTTTCTGGCTGCAAATTCTTTTAGCTTTTGTTTATCATGAAAGATTTTTATTTCGTTGGCGTACCTGAAGCTTAATTTTGCTGGATACAGAATTCTTGGTTGGCATCCATTGTCTTTCAGTTTTTGAAATACGTTGTTCCAGGATCTTCTCACTTTCAGCGTCTGCTATGAAAAATCCATTGTTAACCTTATTGGTTTACCCCTGAATGTAATCTGACTCCTTTATCTTGTAGCTTTTAATATTTTCTCTTTGTTCTGTATATTGGATATCTTCATAACAATGTGTCTTGGCATTGGTCTACTTTGATTTTGTATGCTTGGTGTCCTGTATGCATCTACAATTTGTATATCTGTTTCCTTTTTTATTTCTGGAAAGTTTTCTGTAATTATTTCATGTAGCAGGTTACTCATTCCCTTGGTTTGAATCTCTGTACCTTCCTCTGTCCCGATGACTCTTAAATTTGGTTTTTTAATGTTATCACATATCTCTTGGATGTTTCTCTCGTGATTTTTAACCAGCCTATCAGAGTTGGCTAGACTCTTTTCAAGATGATATATTTTGTCTTCATTATCTGACATTCTGGCTTCTACTTGCTCCACTCTATTAGTGATGCTCTCGTTTGAGTTTTTAATTTGGTTTATAATTTCCTTCATTTCTAAGATTATTGTTTGATTCTTTTTTATAATCTCTATCTCCTGATAAAGATGCTTAACTTCTTCTTTTATCTGTTTTTGTAATTCATTCTCAATGTGTTCTTTCTCTGCTTGAATTTGCTGTCTCGTATCCTCTTTAAGGTTCCATTCCATCTGTCTAAGGTATTCTGTCATTTAGAAAAACTTCACACACACACACACACACAGTGCCTCAAAGTTCAGTGCAATTTAAAATGTAAAAAGTTCAGACTTATAAAATACTATAAATATGTAAACACTAATTTATAAAATTTAATTGTTTTATAATTATTCCATCTAAGATTTAAAATGGTCCTTTTTGTTTGTTTTTTAATGTTTTTATATTCTATTTGTGTGTGTGTGTGGATGTATGTGTGTGTATAAGCAGAGAGAGAAGAGAAATTAAGATTGGTGACTAGAAAGAAGCTTACATATTGTATTTTTTTTTTTAGAGAGAAAGAGAGAGAATTTTAATATTTATTTTTTAGTTCTCGGCGGACACAACATCTTTGTTTGTATGTGGTGCTGAGGATCGAACCCAGGCCGCACGCATGCCAGGTGAGCGCACTACCACTTGAGCCACATCTTCAGCCCTACATACTGTTTAATAAACCAAAACTCCTTTATTTTACAGATAAGGAAAAGTTAATTGGACACAGTTACCAACAAGTTAACAAGTGAAAGAGAATTCAGAATTTCTAACTTTCTAACTTTCTTTTCAGTATTTATTTCCATTTTCACCACAATATTTTCCTCTATATATTGTAAATAATTACATGAGAAGAAAGAATAGCATCTCAGTTCCTAGCTCAAAGCCTGACAGAGAGTCAAGGCTTCCCAAATATTTTCTGAATCAATACATTGGAGGAAGGAAAGAATGAAAGATGGAGGGAAAGAGGGAAGGGGAGAGTTATGAAGGAAGGAAGGATGAAGGGAAGAAGCAAAGGCACAAAGGAATAAACCTTCAAAATAGATCTATTTAACAACTATATTATCAAAATTTTAATGATAGATATGTTCATTAAAAAATGAATAATTTTCCTCATGATACATGTATATATAATTGAAAGATAAATATGCATATAAAATTGAAGGGAAATAGTAATTTTATAAAATACTATCCAAGAACAGGACTCTAATGAATCTGGGATAGCAAGGAAATGGTCATCCAGAAACAATTCTTCCAACCAGAATGGGATAGTTCAAAGTAATGCATTAATTACTTTTAAAAATTCATCTACCCTTGGAACTAGGTCAAAACTAAAACAAAACAATACTAAAAAAATAGCAAAGATGGTAAAAAATACAGACTTACAGTTCAACCTGTCAGGACTTTCCAAAAATGTTTAAAGATCCCCTAGGTATGAAATATTCTCAATTGACTATAAAAGCAAAATCAATTCTATTCATAAAGGAATGCACTCTGATGAAAGATGATAGGAATTTAAGATGCCATGAAATGAATGGTAACTTTTAACTTCAGAACAATAAAAATATAGAAAATATGATGCTTGTGTTCTTGAAATATAGTAATCTCCACAAATGTTGTATAATGGGTTGGAGTTTACTGTCCATTGAAAATTGGGAAGCAAATGTTTAAGTAAAGCAATTTACCCAATACCACATGGTGTTTAAACAGCAAAGGAGAAAATTTTTTTAAAATATATATTTAGTTATAGTTTGATACAATACCTTTATTTTTATTATTTTTATGTGGTGCTGAGGATGGAATCCAGGGCATCACATGTGCTAGGCAAGCACTCTACTGCTGAGGCACAACCCCAGCCCCCAGAGGAGAAATTTAAATGACAATCTAATAACAAATCATTTGCCTTCAGAACATGTAAATTGGACTCCTTATATATTATGTATTTTCAGCCTTATATGTAAACATTTTTCTATGCCACAAGAGAAAAAACAATGCTGAATAAAACTAAATAAACAACTCAGGAGGCTGAGGAAGGAGGATGGCAAGTTTGGGGCCAGCCTTATAACTTGGTGAGGCCAGGTCTCAAAATAAGAGCTGGGGATTTAGCTCAGTGGTAAAACACTCCTCAATTCAATTCCCAGGCCTCTTGCCTACAAAATCTAGAGATAGAACAAAGGATTGTTGCTTAAGTTCAAAAAGAATTTGAATAAAGTAAATTTGCTTTGCCAACAGTACCATGACACTTTTCTCAGTATATGCTATAGCGATCGCAGAATTGTCTCATGAAAGCTTCATTTCTGTCCCCTGCATACACTTCTCAGGTAAGTAGGCCATTGTCCTGTAGAACTTTCAAAGACTGCAGCTTCTTTCTGCAACCACAGTTAATAAAATCATAAACTATATTTCAGTCTTGAAAGGACAAGGTCAAATTATTTTTAAAAACAGACTTACTTGACCCTGGAAACAGGGTCTCTTTAATGTGTTTTTGTAGGCATTCCCAGGAAGCACAAGTATAATCAAAGTATAAGAGTATATCTCCTACTCAAATCTGTTGACTCCACCAGGAAGTGATGGCTAAATAATGCTTACCTCATTTCATTCCTCTCTAGGCTGAGGTCACACAGTTCATTTTATTGGTCTTCTGACCATTCTGCATCTTCTTGATTACTGCTTTGTCCCTGTTGTCGCCCTGTGATTAGTGTTGCCTCAAAAAGGCATTATATTTATTTTCCTGGATCCACGCAGGGGATTCCAAAAGCATCTGCATTTCACATAAATTGGTAACCTCATATGATATACATTTTATCCACCACCTCACAGTCACAACCTGCTGAAGGAATGATCAGGAAGAACCTAGTGTAGTGAGGTTATAAGTCTAGGGAATCTTCAAAGAATCCAGTGTTTCTTTGTGAGGAATTATGCTCCCTAGATATGCCTCAATCTATTTCTTACTGTTAAAATTCCTAATATTACAACCTCTTTTCACTTTCAGAAAGCAGGCACTCTGTTGCAAGATTTGGATGCTTCACCCATCAGGCTACATTTTTCACATCATCTCATAAGAGGTTATGGATGGTTACCTCTATCCCACGGTAGGTTTTCTGCATTTTGTCTAATACAAACTTTGAAAAGCCAGAGGCCATACTAGCAGTTGAACAAAATATCATCCACAGCATTGTATACCTCCCTTCAAAAGCCCATTAACTCTTGGTTTTCTAATCATCTGGCTTGGTTTATTGATTCCTAGGATGAGAACCAATTATGACCCTCCTTTGACTTTGAATTATCTTTCCAAGTTCACAACAAACATTGGTTAAGTTGCTTTTTTATGCTGTGATGAGTCCACACCATTAGACCCCAAACTTCTGTGGACCTTTCCCAAGAAGAAACTTCTAAAGCTAAGAGACTCGGTGAGACGGCACTCAGGAAAGACTGAACAGGAAAAACAAAATGGAATTTATAATATCTATTGTTTCCACTTGTTAGTTAGCTGTACGTTTATCTCACTTTCTTTATCAAAGAAGAAAGCCATAGATCCAGAAGATGTCCAGCATCCTTTATAGCTAACAATTTATGAGTTCTTTCCATATTATTCATAATTTTATCTAGAACTGATTCTAGTTAGTTTTGAGCATTATAATAATGATTCAATAATCTTTGCTAGTAAATTTTTAAGTAAGCATGCATCATAGTGATCAGAGAAACCCTATGACCATACTTGACAATTTCCCCAATGGGAACATGTTAACAAAAGCAATTCATTTGATAGTTGCATTTGTTAGATTCTTCACCATCAACAATCACAGTCTATTACATAACAACATATTTTTATCCAGAAAAATTGAAGTAGTGTTTTCAGGAGAAAACCAATATTGTAGTAATTATTACACTCAATATTAAAAATTAGGTTGGTGTACAGGCTACATGGTATATAATAATTTACTTTCTCAAATGAATGTCTGAGGTGTATTTGGTGAATGTACATATATTCTGTATTGGTTTAAGTTTAGAAACTACACTTAATAATAAGTTACAATGTGAAAATTCATGTATGCCATGTAATTCAATTTGGAACTAATGCATACTTGAGTATTTTCAGAATATTTGATTTTAAGTGTCTCTGGGTTTAGCTATCAGCATGTTTCAAAGTTGCATACTGTTGGAGTTTTAAAAGCTATGCTCCAGTTACCAGTAGCCTTAATACACAATAGCAATGATTATACTAAAACTGATATTGATGTAGTAATATTAGTGTTATTTCCAAAGCAAGAATCTCAGTCTGTATTATTTTTAGGCAAGTTTGTGAATGGTATGGATCATTTTATTGTGTAAAGTGGCTGCAGACTTTAAATTAGTTTCTAAATAATTTACTTCTACATTTTATATTAAAGTAACATTGCTGAGATATTTCATTCATATGAGTAAGAGCCAGTTAGAAAGATGTCCATTACATTTTTTTTTAATAAACAAAGGTGTGTTAAAACAGTGCAAACAATATTTCACTGAATGCTATTAGGAATTCTAAACAAATAATTACTTCTGGTATGCAAATTTAGTGAAACCTAATTAAATAAATATCAGATCTAAGGATCAGCCTATTAAACAATACTAGTGCTTTATATCAATCGTACACATCCTGTGTTTGTGAAGAAACCTGTTTAAACAAATAAGTGATAAAAGAATAACTGTAAAATAAATAGTTTCCTTAATTACTAAATAATAAAGAAGTAAAACAATTATGAACACCTTGAACTGCACTTTTTTCAATTCTTGGAAGAAGTTAATTCTTAAGTGGATGTATTCTGCATAAATCTGTGGGATGTTTATGGAGTTACATTTTCTTTGAATTCTTACTTTATTAAATTGGTTGCAAGGAATATAACAAAAGAAATGCCCATTCAAATGTCATCAAAGAAACCTTGCATACTTATGAAGATTTTCTCCAAATACTGGGATAAGAAAGACACAAAAATGTGGAAGTATTTACAGTGATTATAAAATTTTATCTCAGCTACTAAAGATATCTTAACTAGCTAGATTCCATTGATCTACTATAAAGCTTTGTCAACTAAAGCCTTTTTTCCTCAAATTGATTCTCCATTTTGTCTCCTCATTTTCTCAACAGTGCACAGCAGGAATCACTGTCTACAGGCAGAAAACAGGATCTAGCTGTAGGCATACGGATAAAACAAAGAGGCCCGATTAAAGAAAAAAAAAAAGACTCTGTTCCCATTTGATCTTAAAGTTATTGATCTTGTTGTCAATCAGTTACAGACCCAGAGTCCCATTTAAATATATAATAACTACTAACATTACAGTTGTATTGCTGACCATTTTAAAAATAAAAAAAAAATCTACAAGATAATGTGAAATGATGCTAATTTTGCTGTGACAGCTTATTATATATCAATATACACCCTATTTCACAAACATAAAATCAGTCCAGAATCTCTTGGAGTTAGAAACTCATTCGATCTGTTAAGAGCTCAATCACATGTGGGTTAAGAGAATGGAAGTTCAAGATGAATGTCTATAATGTTTACTTTGTTTTCTTTAGGTAAAAGGGACAATGTTAGCAATGAAGATAACAGAATGATAAGGATGAAAGGCACTATGGACTGAGCTGTAAATTGAAATTGGTTCTTTGCAATCCCCAATGTTGATTAAATTGAAGAAGGTCCAAGGGCATCTTCCTGGTTGATACGCAGCCTTCATTGAAACTGTGTAACTGGCACAGCCTAAATAACAAAGTTGATGGTCACCACTATTTGCTTTTTCCCCCTCAAGGCCAAATGTAGACAATTTTGGGTGCATCTATAACAATCAGACAACATTTCACCTTCATGTATATCCATGTCCTCTAGCTCATCAGAAAAGCTGACCCTCCACTTAGCAGGCTGACTTATTTTACTTTGTCAGTCTTTCCCTCATTCAGTGGGAAAACTTTGCTATATTATTTCTAATAGGATCAGTAATATTTTGGAACAACTTTTCCTTAAAATACAAGGGGATATAAAGGAGAAACGTATACTCTTCCCAAATGGGCAGAAAGTACCCGAGGTCCTGAATTGATGCCCTTGCATGCTCTCCTTTGAAGTTTGAATCTGCCGTCCTGAGCCAGATTAACTTTAGCAAATGCATAGTAATTGCAGCTAACCTTGCATCAAATCTTTGGAATGTCTCATCAAAAAGAACCAAATTTCTTTTTTGAGTTCTTCCTATCAGTTTCCAGGGATTTCTTAACCATAAATGAATTCCATATGTAAATCTCTACTTTCAGTAAAGGTAATGTATATTTGATGAGTGATAAAGTGAATAGATTTGGAAATCATGAGTCTTTCATCAGAGCATACTTAATTCTGTATTTTTGTTGTTGAAATTGTGATCAAGTGCTAGTATCATCAGTTCTATACACCTTTGTGAAAGATAGTTTTAAATTTTGGAACCAAATCCATAGACTTTGAAAACAATATTTGCAAACTCTTGTTTTCAGATGGTAACATTTTAATATAGTTTATATATTTATATCCCACAAGAAGAGATTTGTTTGTGAATATATAATACAAATTCAGTTCAGTCCATGAGCTAAGTATGTTTGCCATCAATAAATAAAAATAAATTAAACTAAATGCTTTGTTATTAACTTCAATGATAATCTGGCTTAAAAGGGAAAAAAATCTGAAAATGTTAGCAAGCTTGGCTTCATAGCATCACACAGAAGAGGAAATCATGTGAATAATTCCTTTTACTAGATTCCCCAAATTCTCGGCAAGTAATCATGCACCATGCAAACAGCCAACAAACTTCTGTTTTTAGTATGATTTTAAAAAATGATTTGTATTTGTATAAGTCATACATATGTCATTTTATTTACTACTCACATGTTTGTGATTTGCTTTGGAAAGATCATCATTATTATTTTATGTATGAGAAGGAAAGTAATTCAGGAAAATTGTGATTTAAACAAAAACGCTATACACTTGCAATGTGGAAAATTCCAAATATTTTTATTCTTTCTTAGTAGTTATTTACATGAAACTAGAATGACTTCTCATTTGTAACAAACTATGTGTATTAACAATTAAACATTTTTATTTTGATAACTCCAAAACTTATATTATCCAGAGCAGGGGAAAGTAGTTTTTAATTGTTCTAAAATAAAGGAAGAGATTTCAAAATGCCATTAAAATAAACGTATATACAGTGAGTTCAGGATTCATGACTTTATGATATCAGTAATATTCATATTTGGGTGGGAATCTGAGAAGGAGGGAAAAACTAGGAAGGAAACAGACTCTTCAGTTACAGGTTTATAATTCAAGATAGAAACTGATAGCAAGAAATTAGAGAGAAGAGAGCTCCATAAAGCATAGAAAATTGGAGCTAAGCAAATAAAAAAAAGAAAGGGTACATAAAAATAAAGAACAAAACTCTAAGCTAAGGACATTTTGAATTTCAAAGCAAAGAAGAATTAAAATACAAAAGATAGTATTAAGTGTGTGTACGTATTAACAGTGCCACTTTACAATGGCCACTAACAAAGCAGGTATTTATTTAATCATCTATGGGCTTGAGAAAAGTTGAAAATTTGGGCCAAAGAAATTTACCAGAAACCATAAGTAGACATTGCTCCTTCTGTATTCTTGAGGAAAATGGAAGCCAGGAAGCAAGACACGCCAACAAGGGCACAATTGAAAAAAAAAAAAAGTCAGGAATCTGCAAAATAATATCAAGAAGACTAAACCACAGGGTGAGATGAAACTTTTGGAAAGCACTAAGGACAATTTAAATATAATTTCAAAGAAAGACTGAGCCAGGATAGGACGGTTTCCTGGGCCAGATGGTGTAATATTAACAGATGACATTGGAAGGACTAAACTCCTATTTTGCTTCTGTTTTCTCCATCAGGAAAAAAATGATCTTCAAACTCAAAAGGGGTAGGACAAACAAGGGAATCAAATCCTGAGATAAGTGAGGAGATAGTAAGAGAGCACTTAGCTGCTTCAATGAGTTCACGTTACCAAGCCCAGATTGATGACATCCCCCAGGACTGAAATAACTTGTAGTTGGACTCTGACTCACCTCATGAATTGGTTTGCTCTTCCCTAGGCAGTGGCTGTGCTCGCCAGCCAAGCACTCCTCATCTCTCCACTGGATTATTTTAATAGTCTTCTAGCCAGTCTACCTGATTCCACCCTCTCGTCAATGAGGTCAGCATTCAAAGAGCCTTCAAAATGAACTTTTAAAAAATCTCTGTACTTAATGGTGTCCCTCTCTTAACTAAATATCATCCTGTATTTCTATAGTTTCTACAGGATGCACTTTTTGGAATGCTAAACATGGGCCTTCCCATTGTAGTACCAGCTTGCCAGTCAAGCATCACCTCTTACCTCTTGATCTCTCACAAGGGTTACCTGTTTCCTAGTAAAGTTGATTTGTTATTCAATTGGTCGTGCCCAGGTATGCTTCCTTGCCTTGGTTCATATGGTTCCCTTCTACATACAATATCTTTTCAAGCTCACCAGACCAACTTGCATTCTTCAAGTTACAAGTTAATGATGACTTTCCTTTGTAGTTTGCTCTAAATCAAATTAGAATGAACTTTGTATCTTACTGTTTTCCTGTCTACATAGTTCCCCCCACCCAGTGATTTAATAAGATTTATCTTTATTCAAATTCTGAAAGCCAAATATTGAATGTTTGTTGAGTTATATGTGATTGTTATTCAGTAATTCAGTATTTCTATAAATGTTTGGAAAATCATGAGATGAGGTATCATCAGTACATGTAATTCCTAAAATTATACTTAGCTTTTTAAAAGGTAACAAATAATCATTATAAAAATTAAATTATTCCATGGGTTCACAGGATATGTGTTAATAATCTTCTTCTCTCTGTGTTCATCATATACCTGTCCCTGTAACTGGGGGAATCAATTATGTGTGCCTATGTGTTTTTTAAGTCCACATCAACACTTGTAAAATTACTTTACTCTTTCAAAAATTACTTAATGTTTCTTAGAGAAGAATACACTATGTTTTATTGTTACATGGGAAGGAGAGAGTAAGGAGGAAGAAATCATCATTAACGTGGATTTTTTTTCCTTTGACTCTGGGTTAAATCAACTAGTTTATGTACAGAAGTGAGAATAATGTAGAAGAGCTAAATCAATTTTTTTTTCTTGATCAACGTCAGTTCTCTTGAAACTATTACAATGTAAGCATCTCTGTGCTGACAGTGATTCTAGTATCCTGGGGGTTTACAGATACACTTTACACTAACTTCAGAGCCTAAGTTCCACACAACAGGTAACTCCACTGTCTAAACTCCTAAAATGAGCACTCTGCAAATATATTAATGCATTTGTGCTTTTATTTTTACAGGGTATATTCCTAGAAATGAGACTGCTAAGTTAAAAGACACATGCATTTTAAAGTTTTGTGCTTGACAGGAACTAGAACTGACATAATCTTGGTAGTCATATATTTTTTATTAATGAACAAATGGCCACCTAGTAATATGTCTCTAAATTTATTCTTCAGCTGTATATTAGTTCTCATTCTCTTAGTTCTTCTTTTTAAAAAGCTAAAAACATACTCATTAAATAAATAGGTAATCAAAAATAGTGGAAATTAAGCTAACACTTTAATAAATAACAAGACAAAAGTACCTTGACAAGTTTGAATAATAAAACCAACAAAAAAATAAATAAAATAGAAATCAATGAAAGTATGCACAGAGACTCACAAGCAGTTTCCTGGAAAAATGCTCAGGAGTTTCAGCTGAGTAAATTTCTGCCTAGTCATCAACATGTGATACATTTTAGATTATATTGATATTGGTGTCTAGAACGTGAATGGTACAGATTTCATTACTGTTCAGAAAGCAGACTCCGCCTGGAATATTGCCTCTCATTCCCCATACCACATTTAAACATGGACATTTTCAAACTGAAAAATACTGTAAGAATGATGACTAATAAGAAGAAGGACTTCAAAAATAATATCCTAGGAGAAATGCTTAAAATAAATGGTTGTGGGTCTTCTTAAAACAGAAAACTACTCAAATAATTCAGAGGCTTTTGAATATTTGAAAATCAGTCTTACAAGAATTGATCTAGTCAGTGGAGCTCTACATTAATGGATAGAAATTAGAGTGAGAACAATTTAATTCATGATATGGAAGAAATTTAACATTTAAAAATTCCCTGAAAAGACATTAAAAAAAAAGAAGTTTGATGAAGTAATGAGTTTTGGCTGGGTGACTTTTAATAACCCATTTCATTCAAGATTTCTAAAAAATCCAAACCAATGGGATCACAATGATGTTATATAGAGCTTATGATATGTTTGCCTTATATTCTTTGAGTCTACAATGTGGAACAGTTTGCTTAATCGTAACAACTACCTGGTATCTATGGTGGATAATATTATTATCAAATCTGTAATTTGGCCCTAATTTTGCGACCAGTAAGTGGTTGCCATAGAACTTGAAATCAAGGTGCTTAGCTGTGTGTTACCGCATTTAAGCTTCATGATCCCCCATAAAAGGAACACACTTTTTTTTTTATATGAATCCCTTTTTAAAATGTTCCAATGACTGAAGGCATCTTGTCCTTTAATAAGAACCAGTGCTATTTTTGCTATTTATTGGGTGTCTGTACTGCATCAGATCTTCTAAGAATAACAGCTGCAGGTGCTTCTGTGTTAGAGACCCTGGTCTCTTTGACCCTCCTAGCTGGCTTCTGAAGAGTTCACTGCCCATGTTAATTAAGTTCTTTCTGTCTCTAACTTGCACACAGTAGCAGTTCAGCAAATATTCAGGTATAAGCAGAATGGTCTTATGTTTTGGAGTGTAGGATATTCTAAAGGCAGCAATTGTTTGAAATTGTTTAATGCCAATAGTCTATGTGACTTTGGGCTCGATCTTAACTTATCTGGGTATATTTTTATATATCTGTGTGATGAATATAATAACAATAACAAAATTGAAAAGTACAAGCTGGATTGAATAATATAGAGTTACAGTGAAGATTACATAAGAAAACTCATAGGAGGTTTTAGCACAGTAAATGACACATGGTAAGTGCTATTAGATGTTAGGCTATAATTAAGATGATGGAGATGATGACATCTGTCAGTAGGATGCTCTGAGAGCCACAGGAAACAGAATGGATGTAAGCATACAGGCATATTGCAAATCTTGATAATAATAAACGTTATTGTGCATATGTTTCTATATTGTAGTTAACAGAAAGTTCCATTATGCAATAATTTCTAAAATGTACTATAAAATGTATAGTTCTCAGAACTGAGCAAAGTTTCATAAATCATTAAAAATTCTCATCCCCACTGGGTCTCTCTGTGACACCTCCAGCAGCTCAGCAGTCATTCACAGGCCTAGCAGCTTGAAGGTCAGGGAAGCAGTGTCTCCAGGTGCCAGGGTCATTTCAGCTTTTAACCCCTAGTCCAGTCGATTTAAGACTACGCAGATTTGTTCTTTCCTTTGAGACAGGACCCAGCAGGGTCTTATCAGGTGGTCATCCCCAGGGAAGATAAACTTATTTCAGGACAAGCTAACCAACCACATCAAATAAGGGCAGAAGAGGGACAGTCCCCTCTGTCCCATGTGTGCACGCTCAGGGAGATATGAAAAGGCCTTCAGAGTGTCAAGATAAATAATGGGAAAATAACGCAAAGGAGGGTACTGGGGATGATTTTGCAGACAGATGGGCCACTGTGGTTGGTCGTCAGAATCTTGAGTGGTTTCTTAAACCTTATGGCCAGAGCAGCAAAGAGTTGCAGGGAAATGAAAAAGGCTTGGGAAGGTCATCTTCTCACACAGATATTTGTGATTTTAAGGATTACATACAAAGTGCTTTTTTTTAACCCATTTATACACAATGAATTGGTAAAGCCTAAAGCCTAGACCTCATTCCCTCCTATGAACAAGCTCAGCCATTTAAGAAAAAATGGAACCGGATGAAGATTTTAGATATGTCACACTCCTTTCCATGTGCTTCTTTCAATTTCTTTAGTAAAGTTTGAATGACTTTTATAAAGAACTATTTTTATTTGGATTTATGTAGGGATTAGAGCAATTTGTACAATTAAAAAATTGTTCTTTGTCTTATTCTTTTTAATATATACAATAGTCTAAGGAAAGCCTGCAAATATGCAATATAAGACATGTAACATATTTAACATCTCTTTCTTTATATCTAAAAATATTTATTTATGTTTTCATGAGAAATGCTTGGAAGCACCTGGATATATGTCATATATATATATATATATATATATATATATATATATATATATATATACACATTTATTTTTTTTTCTCTAGGATTTACAAAGGGAAAATGTTCAAAATATCCCAGGTAAGATGTCTTCTCATAAATTCAAAAGTTAAATTGAGTTACATGTGCTAACATTATTGGGTGGAGATAAACCTATTACAAATATTAAAATATTTAGAAAACATCAAATATAAGAAGAGAATTCATAAAATAAAAAGTTAGAGAACAAAGTTTAACTTTTCTGGACTGCAGTGGGATTTAACTCCTTAAACAAAAGGATCATTGGAACTTTGGTAACTTAAAAGCATTATACAATGAAAGATGTGTCTTCAAGTTCTACATATTCAATTTTGCTCTCGGGTATGAAGTAGTCACACCCATTTCTACTGGCTGTCTTTCATTTGAGCATTGATAAAATATAAATGCCAGTCACCATCGTGTATTGTTCTAGTGCTGTGTTGATAATTGCAGGAAACATAGAGAAATGTACTCTGTCGCTAGAATAAGACAGTACCCCCATGCCCTGCTTTTATTTGTGTAAATATTTTCTGTGCTCCCAGCTGTTATGTGCTGGTTCCTTTGCTATCTGCTGTGCAACAACTGAAGTGTCCCTTGCTTTCTAGGATGGAGCTTATGTTCTATGAGCAGGATTTGACAGATGTACAAATAACTATTCCCAAGGTGGAATGAAGTGGAGAGCAAAGAAAAGTACAACTGTGAGAGAACAAATGAGCCCACAGAATCAGCCAGTCTTACCCACCTTGTTTAATAGACAAGGAAATGAGGTCAAGAGTAAGTGTCTAGTTTAAGGTCATGCTGTGTATTAGGACAAACCAGGACTGGAAGTCAGGTCTTTTTACATCCAGCCAAGAGCTCTTTTTAATTTAAATTGCCCTACCACTTTTGGGAAACTTAAATAACTTTAATTGTTCTTGGACATTGGCATGTTTAACTTTAATTCAAGAGTATAAAAATATACTGAAACGCTTTTTGGACAGTGTAAAATACATGGAATGAATTAAAATTTGGCTTAGTAAAGTAAATATCACTTTACAACTTTTGAACCCCATTATTCTTGTATTTGATACCTTTTAGAAAGGGTTGTAAAATTAAAATTTGTCAGTGGAGCAAAGAAACAAATCCCCATGGGTAAGTCCTGCAAGAGAACTATTTTTGTTGTCCTTGCATATCTAAGGTTTATTATGTATCATGAGAATGTAGTTGCCAATCTCTTTAAAAGTTTTTGGTCCTCAAAATGAACCCAGCTATGATGTACAACTAAAACTAGCACTCAAAGCAGCAAAAGCAAAACAAAATGAAACAAAATAACTTTGTGGCCCTCCATGTGAGTATAATTTCATTCTTGGTGAATTTTATTAGGAGAAATATAAAATAGCAAAGTGCTACTATGAACTCTGTAGCACCTTTATATTAAGAAATACAGAAGCAACTATGAGCATCTAAATAAAATAATAGTAGTATGCTATACATGTTTGATACACACACACACACACACACACACACACACACACATATGCCTTTGAAATGCAATCTTTAGATGAAGGTAATATTAACCTCATTTATTTTTCATTCTTTCATTCCCTAAAGGAAAATTGTCCTCAGTATAGACATGAGACAGTATTAATAAGACATGCATTTGGAATTATTTTGTGCTATGCAAATAGTAACATCTCTTTGCATTCTTTCAACTGGACCTCCTGTGATCAGCTGTAGAATTTGCTGTGGATAAAGCAAAGAGTGAAAAAATTAGCTTCTTTGATAGAATATTCTCATAAACCAAAATATTTTCCTTGCATACTTCATAGAGGTTTATGTAGATCTCCTATATTAAGTATCCTACCAGAGAAAGACAATGAAGAGCCAGAGACTACAGCATCTGCTTGTTACTGCCCTCTACTGGGACCATTAAATCTTGCAAATAATCTTTAATTAAGTAGGTGGGTGATTTCCAAGGGAAAGGACAGAAGCTGAAATGCCTGCATAATCTTTAATTTATATTGGCTGGGCATGGAGATCTCTTTTAAACAAGAGATTTAAACTCTACCATGTGTAAGCTCACTTGGCATTGCTCTTTTCTAGGTTGGCATGAAGTACATGTACCCATTACAAAATCCTGGTAACATCTGTTGATATGAAGTGTTCTTTTACTTTTGATTTCCAAGTCTTTCCATTAGATCTATACGCATTCTGAAGTTGTCTAAATTTGGGGAAACTAGCATCTTCATAAGCATTCTTTATAGTCATTTGTTCAGTGGTTTTCTTTTCTTTGCTTGGAACTTTGATTTTGGGGACAAAAGTAAACAAATGATTAGGATGAGGCTGGTCCATGCACAAAAAAAACAAAAAACAAAAAAACACATATTGCTTTTTTTTTTCCTATGACAACTGGGGTATATATTTACATATAATTTACTTAAACAGTATTACAAATGTCTGCTTGCTTTGTCTTTTAATCAGATTACATCTGATCATTTGTCTGAACATAGGTAATAATGTCCTCTTTCTAAAATAAGTATAGCTGACAAATAGTTCACTGATTCCAAATCATGCCCTTCACATCTACAATTGGACATGGATATCCAGGAAGATTTTTTTGGACTGTAACAGATTATGGCTGCCCTCTAGTGACAAGACATCCCTGCTGTTTCACTTTAGGTAAAATAGGGCATGTTTAATACAGATGTCCTATTTTCTACTTAATCACCAGGGTGTTAAGAAACCTTTATAGAGAGAACACAGTGCATATATTTTAAATTATGCTGAATATTATGTTCTGGAAAATGCAGATATATATGAAATACATATACATATTATATATATATATATATATATATATATATATATATATATATATATATATCTTTGGACAACATGCATTTCTGCACAAGTTATGCTTTTTCAAACTCATAAGTTAAATCATCCTATATCATTTCAATAATCATAGAAATAAAAGTTAAGTTTTTTAATGCAGAAAGGCTAATTATCTAACAGCACTGCTAACTATTAAATCTTTCTCTCTCCCCAACTGTTCTCCATCACATTCTCCCTGGCAAAGCGAGCACACTCTGTTCATTTGACAAACAATTTGTATTTCCAACTAGCTTCAGAGCAATTGCTTTTTTTCTAATTGCTAACATGTCTGAAGTTGTATTTAGATAATCACACATGCCTGGGTGCATCGGGGCACATTTAAAATTCAACCAGCAAGACTGTAACTGCCCCAATCAATAGCAGTGAAGCATAGTAATCCAGACCACAGCTACAAGTTGGCTTTCTCGTTTCATATCAGCTACAAGGTACAGAATGGCAATGTTTGATTTGATTAATTTCAAATTAAAGAAAAACAAAACAAAGAAGAAAAGAAAAGAAACAATGCACTTTGGCCTGTTGCTGATCGAACTGAATCAAAATAAATTTCCTTGCCAACCAGACCGGAGAAAAATCACCTCTTTGAAGGTTGACAGAAGAGCAAATCATTTTTCATTTACCACCTCATTTTTTTTTCCCCTATCCTGAAACCAAAAGACATTTTCTACAATGGATAGGTGTTTTTTGTTTGTTTGGTTTTTTTCCCATAAAAAGTAAGTTTTCACTGAAAGTGTGAAAACCTAAAAATCATTAACCATAAAGGGAAGAATTCTTCTCAGCTTCTATGAAGTGATAAATCCTCTCTTGTTTGAAATACAATATTGCATTTGACCCTGGTTCACATATATATATATGTGTGATTATATATATATATATATATATATATATATATATATATATAATCACACATATACACACATGTTAAGGATATAAATGTAATGGAAAAAATTAATTAACTTCACTTGCTGGAGTAGCCAATGAAAAATATTAAAAAGAGGTTGACGACTAGATAATCTGCTCTGGTTTTCCATATGATTCATCCTCCAAATGGCCTATTTGGATGATCTAAAACAAAGAGAGTAAATACAAACAAGGTGCCAATTCTGATTCTGATATGTGTTTCAAAGCTTTATTAGAAGACAAGTTGTTTCCTATTTGTTCTCATTCCCTTTGTACAAAATCACATTTTTCCTTCCATACATTGAAACCAACAAGAAAAAACCTTTTGGGGAAACAAAATCAAATTCTTTGGATTTTGCTATGAAGTTAAAATATCTAAAATCAACTGACAATAATATCAAAATGTGTCATCCTGTTTATCCCCATATTTCCTGGGAGAATATATTCAGTTGTTTGTTTGTTTTTTTAGTTTAGTAAATATTTGTGGGATTCTAATTGTGTATCAGGTAAATTAGTCCCTGAGGATAAAAATGCAGGAAAAAAAAATTGGGCCTCTGCTGTCAGTGACATAGAAACAAATACATACAAATTGGTATATTCAGTCATAAGTATATGTACAATATAGAAAGTAGAAAAAAATAGGAGCCAATTCCCCACTCATGAGGGTAGTCCTTCTCATAGAAGTGATGGCCCCATGTTGCCCAGGCCAGTATTTTGAAGGATGAATATGAAATCTATAGACAGACAGGAAAAGAAAAACATCCTAGTTGGGCAGAGTTTAAATATGTCCAATCTGAAGGATATCCTAAATCTTATTATAAATTCTGTCTATAATATTTTTATTGTAAATTTTGTTGTTATTTAATAAATAATGATATTAATAGTCAATTTTTTAATATCCAACTGATCCTCTAAACTCTTTACACTACACACTATCTTAAACAAAACATGGGAATGCCCTAAAAGTGCTTATTTGTAAAACTTGATAGCCCTGACATAGTCATAGTAAGGGAGTGCATCAGGACAAAGAGAAGGGGAGAAGAGGAAACACTAAGGGAACTCAGAAGAGGAAAGGCAATAAAGAAGTAATATCATTTCAGAGTGGAGAAAGTTACAATTTAAACACAAATGGTTCGGAAAAGCAAATTTGTGAACTTCTGAAAGCCTCAGTGTGTAAAAACACAGGTCCTGGGGAAAGTGAAAGCAAAACCCAATGCTAACAGGAGAAGTGATAGGAGTTTTCACAGAGTTTACACCAAGTTCCTGCCCTGCCTCTCCTAACTGGTATTCCATGCACAGCACAGGGCAAGGTTGAAGACCAGGCTAAGAAAATAAGAACATAAGTAAAATCTACATGCTAAACTGTGGGAACAGAAGCTACTTCCCCTTCTTGCTTTCAAAATGTAGGAGGATCAAAGATGTTATTCTAGAACACCTGAACAGTCCCAGAAAGAACACTTCATATATTCACACTTAGGAGAATAAAGTAATTTTTTTAAAAAAGGCAATTCAACTGATCATTCCACAGTGAAACCCCACAAATCAATAAGCCTCATATCCATATATAAAGCAGCCATTCTGCTTTTTAGTATTTTGCTGTAACATGTGAATAAGGAGTTAAGCACAATCAACACATTTTAAGGAAGCCTCTGATAAGAAACATAAATTAATATGAATGATCTCTTCTCCAAGGCAACATAGGAAAGACACTAGGCAAAGAGAAGAATTCAAAAATCATAACTTTAATATACCAGAGAGATGAGAGAAAATATCGTGCCCATAAAGCAAGAATAAGAGGGTATGAAAAAGGAATATTTAGAGAATTGAAAGAGGTCTTGAAAATGAAAAATTTACATTTACAAACTAACAATTTAATATAAGAATTAACAGGGTAGGAAATTATTCCAAAAGTAAAAACTAAAGTTAAAGAGATAGAAAATCAAAGTGGGAAAATGTAAATATTAAGGTCAAATCAAGGAGATCAACTTAGCATTAATAGTTACAGAAAGAAAAGTAGAAGTTATTTAAATAAATATATATGATCAAATAAATTATACAAAATTTCACAAAGACTTATTTTTTAACAAAAATCAGTATTAGTGGTCTGACACAGTACACTGAAACCTCCCCTCCCCCCCAAATAAAAACAATTAAGTTTACATTCAGGAAATAGACAAACATACACAAAAATATAAATACACACATACACACAAAGTCACAGGGACTCAAAAGAATTGCTTTGAACATAATGAAACTATTCCTTCAAATTTTGAAGAAATGAGATTTTTGACTCATAAATTTTAATGCAATCAATTAAGTGATTTTAAAAATGCAGAATAAAAGTATTTGTAGATATGCTAAAGCTCAAAGTATTAATCTCTCATGAAGACTTTCAAAGGAAATAGACATAGGATGTTCTCACCTTGAAAGATACCTAGAAATTCCAGGACATGGATATAAAACAGGCCTAGATAGTGCATTAAAAAATGCAGAACACAAGAGAAACTTCTTTAGGAGAAAGCTTCATCATAGTCTAATTTATAAAGTCCAACGTAATAAGTTTCTCATTGCATATAATACCTCTTTAAAAACTTACTACTGTCTTTTGAAAAGTAGCAGGAGATATATAAACATTTAAGAAAATGTGCAATATATTTCTGGACAAAGATGAAATACTGAATATTTAACATATTTATCTATTTTTTGTTTCCATCCTATGCTACACTCCAATAATAGTAAAGAGCATGTTAACAAAAGTAAGGCAAATAGAAAACTACAATAAAAAAAAAATAGAGCCAGGAAAACAATGGTAAAGTACAACATAGCATATTAGACTTAAGAATAAGTCCTACACTAAAAGGCAAAATCCAAGGAGTGCGTGAATCATATGAGGGCTCTAGATTTGGGGGAGGGGGGAATCCTTTGGATGTAAAAAGAGATGTTAACATTGGGAGGGTTATTTGAAAGGTTGATTAAGAAGCAGTGAAAATCTCATATCCCTTATCCTTTTGTAGAGTTGGAATATTGCTTCATTTCAATTCAAGAAAAAAAATAAGCTTATTCTTTGGAGAATGGTAAGGTAATTCTAGACTTAGAGCTGTTAAGCATATTTGAAGGTGAGAATAATGTGTGATATTGAGAAGCATTAGATAAACCCGATGGACTCCCAGCATGCTGAGAGCTAAGGGCTTATCTTCTGCATAAAAGATTGCAGGCTCTTTCTCTAAGGAATTTGACCAATCCAAGAGGCAAAGTCTTGGGAGATTCTTCTACAGTTAATGGCTGACAAGGTCCACAGATGCAGAATTTCCAATCAGTATTTTCATGATGGGATAAAACCAAAGAGAGTAAAAATAAAAATTAGGGGCTCCAGATGCTGACAAATTTTCCATTGCTTTTTTAACTTTTACTGGTGCATTATAATTATACATAGTGGTAATTTATTTGCCATATTCACACATGTACATAACATAATTTGATTATCATTCTCTAGTACCTTTCCTTTCCCTCTCCTCCTACCTTTCCCATCTACTTGCTCTACTCTACTAATCTCCTTCTATTATAGTATTTTTAATTAGTGAATTAAAGTTGTGTGTGTGTATATATACATATATATCATGATGAATCTCACCTTTATATATATAAAATCTTATATATATTATATATACAATCATATCTATCTATCTATATATAAATACATTGTGATATATTTCTGCATGGACAAAGTATAATTTGGTAGGCTTTGTTTTCAGTACTTTCCCTGCCTTCCCCCTCTCTCTACCCTCTTGCTTCTGTCTATTGGTCTCTGTTCTATTTCCATGGGATTCTGTTTCTCCCTCTCCCTCTCCCTCTCCCTCTCCCTCTCCATCTCCCTCTCCCTCTCCCTCTCCCTCTCTCTCTCCCTCTCCCCCTCTCTTCCTCTTCTCTCTCTCCTCTCTCTAGCTTCTACATTGAGAGAAAACATTCCACCCATGACTTTCTGAGTCGTTTATTTCACTTAGTATGATGTTCTCCAGTCCCATTCTTTACGTGGGAGCTGCTTAGCCAGATAGGTTCAATTTCTGAAATTTTATAAACTGAATACTTATACATTATTCTTTAATAAAAATTAAAAATAACATCTACAAATAGACAAAGTACTGGTGAAGGCACAGTCCTATAAGTAATTATTTAGAGGAAATCAATAGTTCTGTTTCAGTCAGAAATAGTTTTGAATGGCATATAGGAATGATGTCAGTTGAGAAAAAAAAAAAGGCTCAGAATGAAGGAGAAAGTTTTTCCTACGTTTGCACAGAGCATAATGGCATAAAAAGAACTTATGTTATGATTGTCCCACATATTTCTGCAATAGCAGTTCTTCATTATGTTCTGAAGTTTTTCTAACAGTGAAGTCTTCCAAAGCACATTTTTCCTTTAACCATTGTGGGCTGTAAGCATTTGAATTTGAAACTATTAAAATCTTACTCTCACATATATTTTTTCCTACCTTTGATTTAGGATTCATATTCAGTTGTTTTAGGAAACCACTAGCCATTTGCTGACACCAATTAATAAATTTAGACTGAAAGTGCACACAGTTTAGTCACTATAGTGCACTGTCATAGGGACTATGACATATTAAACAAAATATTTAAGACGAATGAGGAAATGTACAATTTTTCATACTTACTTACAAAGGAAGGTAGCTGTACTAAAGTATTTCCATACAAAGTTGAAGAAAAGTGCCTGTATATTCATACATATGCACTGTAGGAGATACCTACCTAAATGAAACAATACATTTTGTTCAAACAGTTGATTTCTTTACTGTGGTAAATGTGGCCAAGTTCTAATTCCAATAGGATTCTCAAATTTGTACTTTAGACCTGAAAAAGCCTTATTACTTCTCTGCTCATTTTTGGATTCAAATCCAACCCTAGTGATTTTCCAGTGAGCCCTCTTGCTGAAAGCTTGGCAAAACTCCAAGTCTTCCTTGCTCAAGGGGTTTTCCTGCTGTGTGCCATTAAATATGGAAATGTTCATATTTTGTGGATTCTGCTAAAATTAGATGCCTTTGAGCTAGGAACACCTAAGAGAATATGCAGATCTTCTTCAAAAAGCCATAGAGAGTACCATGTACAAGTTGCTATTTGGAGTCAGCTGAGCAAGGGATGTACAACCTCTCTGCCTCCATTCTTGTTGCTTTGCTATCTGTTCTCCAAACAGCAGATTTTATTGCATGAATCAAACTTTTCCATGCTTTTGATAAAAACCCGTTTTGAGCTTCACAAATTTTTAATAGAATAAAAACCAAATACCTTACTTTGAGCTACCTATTAATTGTGTGAACACTATCCTATATAGCTGGATCTGGGCTTTCAATTTTCCTCTCAAAAGCCACACTTTTCATTGAATATACTCAGAACCTGGGCAGGTATTTCAATTACTATTCATCAGTACATTCTTGTTAGTGCCTACTGGCAGTCAGAATAATATCATTGATCTAGCATATATTTCAATGCAAATTGTACAAGTATGGGTGAAACTTTATTTTCCATGTCTTAAAAGGAAATGATTTCCACAGACACAAATGGATTCTTGAGAGCTCCAATGGTAGGGGGACTTGACAGGCTGGCGTTTGAAGGGCCTAGAAGCCAGGGGAAGAAGGTTTCTTAATCTAATATTCCAAATTTCCCTGGATTTGTTAACTTAAATCATCTGTGCAAACCTGAAGCAAGAGTGTGTCTAGATTCTCAGGCAAGGATCAGAAGGTTCTCAGCACAGTTTTCCTATACACCTGTATTACCATCTTCCAGAAAATTCTGAAATGCATTAGTGCACTGCATAAATCAAATTCATTTCCAGAATGCATTGAATCACAGGTTGAAAATTCATTTTGTATCCATTTTCCAACATAAATCATGCCTAGCAATGGTATGGGTGGATTATGTTATAAAAATAGAGTGATGTAAAGAAACAAACCTCCATATTTAAAATATAACCCTATCCTATTATCAAATACCCTGTAATAAATTAATATTCCAAAAAGTTAAAGTCAAAGTTTGTAAGTTTTTAAAAGTTTAAAATTAAATTGGAATAAAATTGACTTGACTTTGTATGTTAATTTTAGAGTCCCAGGTCTACCTGTGAATTTAAACTTATTGGTAAAAATGTCACCCTCCACCAAAAAGCATACTTTTGTACTCATTTCAACAAAAGCATGTTGTACAGTTGGATGGTGATTGTCTTTTACCCACATTTAAAATATTTAGAATGCTTTTCTTTCCCATTATTTACTCATATTTACTTCAGTTGGAGAATAACCCTCAACAAATTTTGAACTCAAGATGCTATTCATGTTTCAAAAGTTCGTGCTTCTACTAGTCAGAAATAAATTGTCGCTTCTCCCATTCTTCTCTGAGTTGTACAAATTCAACATCTGACCCAAGCCTGAGCTGTTTTGTTATAGCTCTATCCAGCATCTCCGTATGCCTTAATATTTTCTACTTTTAATAAAAAATATCTTGAATTTTTCAGACATTAGTTTATGCATGCTGCCATAACAAGACACCATCAACTGGATGGCTTGTAGACAACAGAATTTTGTTCCTCTCAGCTCTGGAGACTGGGAAATCCAAGATCCAGGATTCAGGTGTTTCATGAACAGTGCTTTCCAGCTATGTACACATGGGGTGGAAGGGGCTAACTAACTCTGTGACACTAACACTGTTCATGAGAGCAAGGTTTACTGAAGGCCTTGCTTCCTAGTGCCATCACCTAGGGGGTTCAGACACAAGTATTCAGACCACAGCGTACATACTATACTTAATAACTAAAATACCTTAGAATGTCATCTAAAGATATTTCAAATATTTTATGCTGACCTTCCTATTTCCTTCCCTTTTATCTGTTTACACTTCCTGAAAATGTTTCCTGTTTTGCTATTGGAAAATTTCAGGGAATTCTCCATAAGGAGCTTTGAAAGTCTTCTTCTGTATGTGTCTCCAGTACTGGCTTCCTGTGGTGGAAACGTTCAAGTCTGTCATCTTAGATTTTGTTCTGTTCTTCTATCATATGTCCTTGAGTTTCAGTCACTTTTTGATCTAGTAACAACTTAAATATCACTCCTTTTTAAAATATCCTTTAAAAAAAGATTTATTTGGGTGCTTCACTTTGTAATATATCAGATTTGAAGAAAAAGGGAGAAAAAGCTGACCATATCTTTTGTTCCTTCTCCAAAGTTTGCTTGTTAGATCAGGCTCTCCTCCCTGGAGAAGTAGTTAGGAGGATAGGTGCAGGTCAGGTTACTCTAATGGATGGCAGCACTCTTCGTTACTGAATATATGGGGAAAGAAAATTCCTTTTTCAACAAATAAAATAAAAAAAAAAAAGAAAGTGGTAATCAGAAGTTCCTGGAAAAGTAAACAACAGAACTACAGCAAAATGGTATGAAAATCAGGATTTAAATATGGATAAATCTTTTAAAATTAGCCATAAAATCTGATGAAATTAAAACAATAATAAAATACCAGCTATAAATACATTGATAAGTACATTGAAAAACATTATGGATATGTTTTTTTTAGGGGGGCCACGGGTTACTGGGGATCAAACTCACAAGCACTCAACCACTGAAGAACATCCCCAGTCGTATTTGGTGTTTTACTGAGAGATAGGGTCTCATTGAGTTGCTTAGCACTTTGCTATTGCTGAGGCTGGCTTTGAACTCATGATCCTCCTGCCTCAGCCTCCCATGGTGCTGGGATTAGATGCATGCACTCACACCAGGCTGTGTATGATTTTTAAAAGAATTTTAAAAAAGTATTCTTGCAATAATAAGGGAAAATTAGAAACCCATTTGAAGTATTAAAACAAACAAAAAAACAAACAAATTTAGTCCATGAGGCCCAGACTTCTGATCACCTGAGAATAAGACAGAAACAAACCAAGTTATCTTCAAAAATATTTTCCCAACCCATATGAAAAGAAAACAAAAAATGAAAATGTACACTTTGTGTGAAAATCCATGCCATCCTTATAGCTTGAAGACAGAGAATGTCAAAACCACAAAATTAATGTGAATAAAATGACTAAATCTCAGTTTGTGAGCTCACATTTCTGCCTCTCCCTGCCTACGGCCTCAGTGCATTCTGATGCCTAAAATTCGACCAAAAAAAAGAAAAAAAAAAAAGAAAGAAAAGAAAGGAAAGAAAAATACAGGGAAGACAACAACTGAGAAGGATAGCTGGTGACAGTCTATGTGAAGTGAAACACAAAATTTTGAAATGGTGGAAATTTGAGAGGTTCTGATCACACACTGAAAGAAAGAGATTTCAAACAGCAAGTCATTAAAGAATCAAAGCTCAGTTAGTAGAGTGTTTACCTTGCATGCACAAGGCCCTGGGTTCAATCCCCAGCACCACACCAAAAAAAAAAAAAAATTAGGGGTAAAAGGATTGGATGCAGAGAGAGACTCTGACCCCCTGGGGAAAGACAACCAGAACAGGAAGAAGTGCTTCCGCAATTGGTTAATGACAGCAGGAAGTAGAAAAGGGGAGGAACTGTACTGTCCTGCTAGACCAAATGGAATCTTGAAATCAGGGCACTCATGACCCTTCCCAACATCAAACAGACACACATCTACTAAAGTATCTGTACTGTGCTATACAAAAAGATAGAGAGTGTCATTACACTAGGAATATTATGAAATGCCCTAAAACCATAAAAAAGAACAGAAGCAAAATGAAATCTATACAAAACTACTGAAGTAAAACAGAAAACAAATTTACAAATACCAAGGGAAGAAAATAGATTCCTTTTGCTAAGCCAAAGCAAAACAAATAAAATCCAAGTATGCAAACAAACATTCCAAAAGATAATTACATGTGCTCAGACAAGAATTTGAGATCATGTAAAAACTTTTTGAATTAGAAATTTTAAAAAATAGACAAAATTAAAAACAAAAGTAAAGGAGAAAACTGCTAGACATCCTGGAGCATGCCTATAAATCCAGCGATTCAGGAGGCTGACTGGAAGATCTCCTGTTGGAGGCCAGCCTTGGGAACTCGGGGAAACCATAGGCAAATCTGTAAGACTCTGTCTCAAATATAAATAAATAAATAGGACTGGGGATGTAGCTCAGTGGTAAAGGGTCTCTGGGTTCAGTCCCTAGTAAATCCTCCTCCTATCTAACCCAAAGAAAAGAAGACAAAGAAAAAGGAATAAAGAGAGAGAGAGAGAGAGAGAGAGAGAGAGAGAGAGAGAGAGAGATCCAAAAAATGAAAATAATAAAAAGAAGATAAAAATATAAGAGGAAATATTTAAAACAATTCAACAGAAGACAAGCATTGAAGTCACTGAAAAAGGTATGTAAGTCAATGGAGTTCATATGATTTAAGTATGCTAATACTACAAAATGAACATAATTACAAAGTATAATGAAGGTTGTGATTAGAAACATTTTTCATGTGAATAAGTATAAATGGGCTTATCTTTCCCTAGTTAAGAAAGAAAAAGATGTTCACATGAGCTCAAAATCAAGACTCAATTATAATGCTGCACATAAAGGATGTTCCTCAAAGTGATGCAGAAAGGTATGAATAGATGTGTGCCAGGAAAATGCAAATAGAAATAAAGAGGTAATTATTATGATAGCAGACACTATAAAAGTCAACCAGAAAACCATCAAATGTGACAGACAACAAATGGCATTCGTCTGTTCAGCTCTGTGCTATGGGAATCAGTCAATTCAATGAGAGAAGAGATATCAACTAGTGAAAGGCAATGGGTAAGAACAGCCAGCTCATCTCTAATTGCATTTATGGTAACATAAAAATCCAAGATAATCAATGATACAACTAACTCAAACAAGAAAGAAGTTCGGAAAAGTATTGGTGAATAAAGTAAGCATACCAAAATTGTAAATTTCTTATACAGAAACAATAAATAATTAGGTGAAATCACATAACCAAACTTCATTTACAGTTGTAACAAGAAGAGTAAATATTAAGAATAATGTAAATTGCACAAAAACTATGCAAATTTTTGTAAAATATTCTTAAAACTGAGAACACTGGACTTGAATTGATGGAAATCTACTCTCTAATTTTGGAGAGGATGATTCAGCATTATAAAGTTGCCAGCTCTTACTAAGTTAAAACATAAATTCATTGTGATCACAACAAAAATAGCAACTAATATCTTACGGAGTTAAACAATTTGATTACAGGTGGGAAACTGAACATTTTAGAATTTTTTAGATACTAAAAAAAACAAAAACTATAAAGTAGGGACTGGGGATGTGGCTTAAGCGGTAGCGCTCTCGCCTGGCATGCATGCGACCCGGGTTGGATCCTCAGCACCACATATAGACAAAGATTTTGTGTCCGCCAAAAACTAAAAAATAAATATTAAAATATTCTCTCTCTCTCTCTCTCTCTTAAAAAAAAAAACTATAATAGGCAATAGTTTCATAAGACATTAAAACATGCCCCTATAATTAAACTTTGTTGCCAGTTTCTAAATAGATAAATGAAGTAGACCTAAGTACATAAGGTAATGTAGTATAGAGTAAAGGTGCCAAGACGGACATTTTAATAAATGATGTTCAAACAACTGAATATTCATTTTGGAAAGATAAATTTGACTTGTTCTCACTCCACATACAAGAATAAATTCCAAATGGTTTTTTAAAAAGTATAACAAGCCAGAAGCAGTGACACAGGCCTGTAATCTCAGAGATTCAGGAGGCTAAGGCAGGGGGATCACGAGTTCAAAGCCAGCCTCAGCAATTCAGTGAGGCACTAAGAAATTCAGTGAGGCCCTATCTCTAAATAATATATATATTTTAAGGGCTGGGGATGTGGCTCAGTGGTTAAACACCTCTGGGTTCAATCCCTGGTACAAATATAATAAAATAAAATATATAATTATACATGTGATAGAAGAAATCATGAGTGAATTTTCTTTTAATTTTAGATTTTAGGGAAAGATTTTCTAATAAGAATTCAAAATCAGTGAAGAATAGATTAATTTGACTATAAAGAAAATAATAATAGCAACTTAACATAAAATAAAAAAGTCAACTGAAAATACAAAAGAAAATATTTGAAACATGTCACAGACATACAGTGTTAGTATATAAAGAACTCTTAAAAATTGAGGGAAAGTTGTCAAAATCTAATAGAAAAATGTGAAAAAAGACATAAAAAACACAAAAATGAAAAAAAACACAAAAATGTAACTGAAGTATAAAAATTTTTTCAAAATTATTCACAATTAGAGAAATGCAAAGTAAAACAATATGGAGATGGCATTTTTACTAGTCACACTAGTAAATTCAAAAAGTCTAGGAAAACCTCATATTGGTAATATAATAGGTGAACAGGCAGCATATACTACTGCTGAGAGTAAAAACTGAGACAAATATTTGTAGGGGAAGGTAGCAATACCTTACATAATGACATTTGAACTAACCCTAACCCTTCGAAGTATCACTTCTAAGTATTTTATTTGTAAGTATGTTTAGGAAATACATCTAGTTATTCAAAGACACACACACACACACACACAATGTTATTTAAAATAGCACTGTCTATAATTGTAAAACATGAAAAATAACCTAAATGCCCATGTATTTATTTGGAAGCACTTAAATGAATTCTGATAAGTCACATAAAGTAATTCTATTGTTATGGTTTGGATGTGAGATGTCCCTAAAAGCTCACGTGTGAGGAAATAAAGAATGTTCAGAGGAGAAATGATTGGGCTGTGAAAGTCTTAACCCACTGAGTGAATTAATCCCCTAATAGGGATTAACTGAGTGGTAACTAAAGTAGTAGGGTATGGCTGGAGGAGGTGGAAATTAGAGGTGTGGCTTTGGGGTATATATTTGTACCTGGCAAGTGAAGACCCTTCTCTGCTTCTGATCACAACGTGATCTGCTTCCCTTTACCACACCCTTGGGCCATGATGTTCAGCCTCACCTCAAGCCCTAAGGAATGAACAGGTCTTATATGGACTAAGATCTTTGAAACCAAGAGCCCTTAAATAAACGTTTCCTCCTCTACAGTTGTTCTGGTTTGCTCCTTTCAGTCATAGCAGTGAAAAGCTAACTAAAACAACTACACAACTTTGTCAGCTAGCTTTTCATTACTGAAACAAAACACCTGAGAAAATCAGCTCCAGGGCTATCCCAACTGTGTCTCCAGTCAATCCAGGTGTACTCAGGCATCTGCTACAGAAGGCATCAGTGATAATGTATGTTGATATACAAAAAATTCCATCTCCATAGGTGCACAGATTGCACAAGCTCTGGGGACATAGCTCCTCCATTTAGATTTCAAAGGAAGGTCCAGAAAGCTTCTCAGGCCATGTGAAGGGCACAGCTACAGGGGAAGGACCAAGACAGAGAGCTGCGACTAGGATCATATCTTATGAAGTGAGTGGGATAGAGGGACTCCTACTCTCTAGCCAGAAAGAACTGCAGGCACATGATTGCAACCCATGAGAGTTACAACTTGAGTGGCATCCAGGAAAGCCACGGGGTCAGGCCCCATACAGCCTTGTGGTCCAACCACACTCCAGAGTGCCCAGAGGTGGCCAATGAAGTCAAAAGTTACTTTCCAACTTTAAAAATTATTGTTGTTTCTGTGCTGGGGCTTAACTTTACAATTTTTCTTATTTCTCCCTTTTGAAATAGGAATGAATACTCTATACCTATATCACTATTTTTTTTTAAAGTAAGTAACTTGTTTGATTTCACAGGTTCACAGCTGGTGAGCAATGTTCCTCAAGACAAATCATATCTTGAATTCTCTCCCATATTTGATTTAGATGTCATTGTGAGGATACTCCGGACTTTAGACTTTTGATTTGACATTGGAACAAATGAGTTAGGACTTTGGGGCTTTTGGGGTGGATAAATGCATTCTCCATGTAATGAGTGTATTATCCATGTGAGAAGGACACGAATTGGGGGACGTTAGGAGCAGAAAGCTGTGGTCTAAATGTTTGTGTTCTTCTCATATTCATATGTTGAAACTTCGTCCTCAATGTGTCAGTATTAAGTGGTGAGACCTTAGGGAGACAATTATGTCACAAGGGCCTCATACTTAAAAAAAAATTAATTGATTAAAAAAAATACGTGACAGTGGAATGCATTACAATTATTATTACACACATAGAGCACATATTTTTCATATCTCTGGTTGTATATAAGGTATGTTGAAACCAATTCCTGTCTTCATACATGTACTTTGGATAATGATGTCCATCACATTCCACCATCCTTACTAATCCCCTGCCCCCTGCCTTCCCCTTCCAACCCTCTGTCCTAAATAGAGTGCATCTGTTCCTCACATGCTCCCCCTCCCTACCCCACTATGAAACAGTCTCCTTATATCAGAGAAAACATCTGGCATTTGTTTTTTTGGGATTGGCTAACTTTCCTTAGCATTATCTTCTCCAACACCATTCATTTACCTGCAAATGCCATGATTTTATTCCCTTTTATTGCTGAGTAATAGTTCATTGTGTATATATGAAGGGCCTCACACTTATGAATGGGATTAGTGTTCTTATAAAGAAGCCTGGGTGAGCTTGTTTACCACTTTACCATGTGAAGCTGCAACAACAAGGGATGTTCTAATCACAGAGAGCAATTCTTCCACAGATACCAAAATTACCTGTGCTTTGACCTTGAACTTCTCAGTCTCCTGAACTGTGAGGAATACGTTTTTATTGTTTATAAATTACTTAGTCTCTTTTTTTCTTTTTATTTATTTTTGCTTTGAAAACTATCTAATAAGATTTTATGTAGTTGTAATTATTGTATAATATCTCTTTATAATTTGTTACTTAAGTAATTTGATGTGGTTTGGTTTTATTTTTATTGGTATATATTATTTATGCAGAATAATGGATTTTATTGTGGAATGTTTATATACAGAAGTAAAACATGTAATTTAATTAATTTTGCTTCCCCCAAAAAACTTCTCTCTTCTCTTCCCTGGTCTCCTTTCTGTACCCTAATGATCTTCCATTTATTGTATTATTTATATTTTGTTATAGAAGTTGCAATAAAGTAAGACAAGGGAGTGTTAGAATAGATTATATGGAAAGGAAGGATATGCTTCTTAAAATATAACTTTTGTATATTTTTGATTCTTATAATCATTCTAATGGTTCCCATTGCACAAAAAATTAATTAATTAATTAATTAATTTGACCAGAAAGTAGAGAGAAACCAGAGTGGAATACAAATAGTAAAAAATGAGCCTAACTATATTACAAAGGAAAATTACAAAACCTTTAACCACCCTCAAGAGCAATGGTGATAAAAGACCTAACCTCAATAACTTTGGAAAACAGTGTTTTTATAAGTTATTTATAGTTAGCTGCTAAAAGAGGGAAAGAATGGCCCCAGACACTGTTTTCTAACTAATAAATGTGTTTCTTTCAGGGACACATCTTAGTAATTTTGTAACTATATAGGGTGAGTACTAGAACCAAACAAATATGTAAATATATGGTAGACAAAGAGAGGCAGGTTTTTCAGAGAAAGTCATTACAAACAAGAAAATAGAAAGCTCAGGATGAACCATTTTTTAAAAAAACTTAGAGGGATCAGAATTAGCATATATATATTTATATATGCTATATTTATGACTTGTTAATTGTATTATTCATATGCATATATATATGACTTGTTAATTGTATTATTCAGTTTTCTGCATGGGAATCGAACTAATGAAATGCATATCTAATTATGAGGGAATTTATTATATTATATTGGCTTACATAATTGGAGCCTGGATAGTCCCATGGTAGCTCTCAACAGGCTGGAGAGCTGGGAAAACAAGTACATCTTCTGTCTGGGAAACTGAAAGCTTCAGAACAGCAAGAACAAATGATTCAGCCCCAATTTGAGACTGAAGGACTTGTAGCTCTCTGGGAGTCTCTGGAACAAATTCACATTCAAAGGCTAATAAATATAGAGTCTGGTGACTAGGGGCAATGGCAGCAGCAAACACTGCATTACTCAAGAAAAGTTGAGCTTGCACAAAGGCATGAGGTTTCCCTTCCTTCCACATTCTGTTCTACCTAGCCTCAGCCTATTAGATGGTGCCATCCACAATCGAGGTGGCTCTTTCCCTCCTCACTTCACTGATCTACATACCAATTGTCTCTGGAAACACATTCACAGACACATTCAAAATTGTGTTCTATCAATTCTCTAAGCATCTCTTAATAGAGTCAAGTCAACAGTCAAGATTAACCATCATATTAGTATACATAATATATTTCCTCTTCCTCTGTTTAGATGCTTAGAGATCCTAGACACATGATTCCCTTATAGCAATTCCCTTATACCCAAAACTTGTTTACTAATTTTTACCCTCTGATGACAAAAAAATGGCTTCTTGGAAAAAAATAACTGATTCCAGCACCAGAACAGAGAAAATGTAGCATGTCCCTGGAACATTTTGTTATCTACCAAAATAATGAAGTGATTTAGAAAAGGTAAATTTAAAAAGATGTAAGTTCAACTAAAAAAGTATAACAATGGTCCATAATGGAAATGTTTGATCAATTAATGAAATAATAATGACATTGTCTTATAAGTCATAGAATAAAAAATAAACTTTAGTTCAATATAATACAAATACATAATTCAATAAACAATTAAATAGTGTAGGAGAGACAGCTCTCTTATGAAAACAGTTCCAATTAATAAATGTAGGAGTGAAATAACTATGAAACCACAGTTAGGCAAACAATACATTAATTGCTATTACCACAAGATTCACTGATGCATTCTATAATTGGCAGTTGAAAAAAAAAAAGGAGAATTGGAATAAGTGTACAATCTCAAAGGATCTCCTGTAAAATATCTACCAATTACAAAGGGAATACTTGTAACTCTATATAGTGGTACAGCTCACCAGACATCACCTAAAACAAGTGATTAAATTTAAAAGCACTGATAATAAAGTACATTAACATCATGCATCCATGAATAAGAGTTAATGAAAATAACATATATGAACCCCATGCTATTCATACCTAAAATGCATAATGACAATCTGTTCATGAGGAAACACAATACAACTGAATTGAGAGATATTCTGTAAAATAATTCACTGATAATCATACAAGATTTAAGGTCATAAAATATAAATAAATAGTAAACAATTTTCACAGAGTGGAGTATACTGAGAGACTTGAGAAACAAATTCAATATGGATTCTACTTTGGACTTGAGGAAATAAAAAGGATAATTGGGAGAAACTGGTCAGATTTAAATAAAGTCCATGGTAACAATGTTAATGTCCTCACTTTGATACTTGTTTTATAGTTAGGTAAGTTTTAACATGAGGAACTCTGACTGAGCAGTATATATGAACTCTCAGCACCTGCTTTCAACATTTCTAAGTCCAAAATTATTTGAAAAATCAGAAAATTAAAAACAGTGCAAGAAAAGCATGATACAAATATGAAGCAAATTAAATTGGCATGGTTTTGAGCAATTAGTGAAGTGTAGAGAATCCATTTGAACATTCCCATTTGAGTAGCAGAGGGCTTAAGGCATTAGAAATTTAGAGAGCCTAATATATTCATATCAAAATCCTCACTCCTGCAGTGAATCATAATTATACAGTTGTAATAACATAAATGATATTTATGTATTTTAGCATTTGGAGTCCACCTATGGACAAACCATTGAAAGCTTAATTATAATTATAAAAGATAATTTGATCTTCAATATTTTTTTATTCTTGACTGTAGAAAAATATACATAATACTATTAAAAATTTTAGATAGAAATAGAATGTATAAATAAAAGAAAGTGTGGAATAATATTAATATTAGTCTAAGCAGTGGGAAGTTATGAAAAACTATGATTATGAGTCAGTTATATTATGTAAACAGAATGCTCTATCTATCTTGGGAGTATAGTGTGTGGGAAAGGACAAATTAAATGTTCATTTTTCCTATTAGAAAGTTAAGAAAATATACCCAATGCTGATGAGTCAAAAAACAATTTGAAGACTACATTTATAGTACAGGTGTGGAGTTCTATAGCATTTTAACTGATGTGATATAGTATTTTTAAAGAATATTAAAAGTAATATAATAATTGCAACTTCTAAAATTGTTATTGTTCTTTAACTGAGTAATTGTAGACATCCTGTTTTGTACCACATAACATTTTTTTTTTTAATCTTTCAGGGCTGTGCCTAAAGGTCATTTTATTTCCTTCCCACTATTTATTGCGTGAAGCACAGTATATTTTACTTATAGTTGAAAGCATATAGTCTGAATTTAAAATTTCCTAAAGGAAATTTGTTTAAATATAAACCAAGTGGTTTATATTTAAAATTTTCTTTAGGAAATTTTAAATATAAACCATTTGGCCACCCTTATTTCTAATGATGACTACAGATTGGAAGAACCATGATACTTACTGACAATCTTCCAGGACCTTGACTTTGTATCTTTTGTTCTGAGTGGAAGAAGAGGCAATTAGCAAAAAGGTAGGATGTGGCTGGCAGCCAGTATAGCAATCAGTCACTATAAGATGTCTGCATCCATCTTATACAGAGGCTGTTATTGTTTGGACATGGTGTCCCTCAAAATCTGATGTGTGAGACAATAAAAAATGTGTTCAGAAGTGAAATAATTAGATTATGAGAGTTATAAACTAATCAGAAGATTGATTTATTAGATGCATTAATAATTTGATCATTTCATATTATTGAACTAGGTGGCAAATATAGACAGGTGGAGTGTGATTGGAGGACATAGGTCATGGGTGGGCATGGTCTTGGGGTTTATATTGTGTCCCTGATTACTTGTTCTCTCTCTGTTTCCTGGCTGCCATAAGCTGAGAATCTTTCCTTTGCCTCACTTTGGGCCCAGAGCAATGGAGATGTCCAACCATGGAATAAAACCTCTGAAACCATAAACCCAAATAACGTTTTCCTTACTAAGTTGTTCTTGTTAGGTATTTTATTCACAGTGACAAAAGCTGACAACACAGACATTGGTTCTGAGATGTGGGGTTGTTGGTATCACACACCTAATCATGTTTTATAAGCCTTTGGAACTGGTTTGTTGGAGGAGTTTGTAAAAGTTTGGTGATGTATGCTGGAGAAGTCTTAGACTGTTGTAAGCAGATGCATTGCTTGTTGTTATTATGTGTCTCCCCCTAGACAGTGAGACACTGAAAAGTTCAAGGACACTATAAGTCTACAGGTTAGAAACTCTACTTCCTCAGATCCATACTGTAAGATGGGTAGACATACACACAACATGTAAAAGCAAGGAGGCATATTGCCCCAAACAACACAGTGGAAGAAATGTCAGAAGGAGTTTAGAATATACATGATTAAAATATAAAGCATAGTATAAGGAATGAAATCAGAGAGAAAATACAGGAAGTGAAAGATCACTTCAATAAAGAGACAGAGATTCTGGGGAAAAAAAAGGCAGAAATCCTCCCAATAAAGGAAATTCAATAGAAAGCATCATCAATAGACTAGACCACTTAGAAGACAGAACCTCAGGCAATGAAGTCAAAGTATATAATCTTGAAAATAGAGTTGACTAAGAGAAAAGATGTTAAGAAACCATGAACAGAATTTCCAAGAATTATGGGATAACATGTAAAGATCAAATTTAAGAATTATCAGGATAGACGAAGGTTTGGAGATATAAACCATAAGAATGCACAATCTTTTAAATTAAAATTACCAGAAAATGTCCCAAATCTACAAAATGAAATGGAAAAAAAACAAATATAAGAGGCTTACAGGATCCCAACAAGACAACAGACCCACATCAACAAATATCATAATCAAAATGCTTAGCATCAAAATCAGGATTGAATTTTAAAGGCTGTGAGAAAAAAAATATCAGATTACATATAGGAGCAGATCAATTTGGATCTCAGCTGATTTCTCAACACTGACCTAGGAGGTCCTGGAATAGCATATACCAACCTCTGAAAGAAAATTAATGCCAACCAAGAATCCTATATCCAGCAAAATTAAGCTCCTTATTTGAAGATGAAATGAAACCTTTCCATCATAAACAAAAGTTCAAAGGATTCACAGCTTGAAAGCCTGACTATAGAATATTTTCAACAAAATATTCAATGAAGAGGAAATGAAAAAAAAAGGTAAAAACCAGTGAAGGGAGGAACTACACTAAAGGAATAGTCAATCAAAGAAGACACTAATTCAAATTTAAAACTAGAAATAAACCAAAATAACTGGGAATAAAAATCATATCTTGATAATATCCTTGAACATTAATGGCTTAAACTCATCAATCAAAAGACATAGACTAACAGATTGAATTAAAAATCAAGACCCAATAGTATGCTCTCTCCAAGTGACTGACCTCATAGGCAATGACATCCACAGAATGAAAGTGAAAGAATGAGAAAAAAATAACTCACATAGATTATGTAAACAAACAGGGGTTTCTAGCCTCATATCTGATAAAGTGGACATCAAGCTGAAGTTAATCAGAAGGGATAAAGAAGGACATTTCACACTGCTTAATGGACAAATACATCAATGAGATATAACAATCAAAAATATTTATGTCCCAAAATGAATCATCTATATACATCAAACAAACCCCTCTCAATTTCAAGAATCAAAGAGACCACAACACAATAATACTGAGTGATTTTAATACATGTCTCTTACTACTGGATAGATCCTCCTCCAAACAAAAAGTCAAAAAAAGAAAGAAAGAAAGAAAGAAGCTATAGCTAAATAATTTAGACTTAAGAGATATATAGAATATTTCATCCATAAATGAGCAAATACCATTTCTTCTCAGCAGCACACAGATCTACTCTAAAATAGACCATATCATATGCCACAAGCAACTCTTAGCAAATGCAAAAAAAATTAGAGATACTACCCTGCATTCTATTAGAACATAATAGAACTAAATTATAAATCAACAATAGAATAAAAATAGAAGCCACTTCAACACCTGGAAATTGAATAATACACTATTGAATTATGAATGGTTGGCAGAAGAAATCATGGATGAAATAAAAATATAAATTAGAGGTAAGTGAGAATAGTGACACAATGAATGGAAGTCTCTGGTACACTTTGAAGGCAGTACTAAGAGAAAAATTCATTGTATTGAGCTTATTCATTAAAAGAATAGAGAATCAATGAACAAATGACCTAACATTACATGCCAAAGCCCTAGAAAACAAAGAACAAATCAACACCTAAAAAAGAAGACAGGAAATAATTAAAATCAGAGCTGAATTCAAAGAAATTTTTTAAAAAGAAACAATTCAAAAAATTGACAAAATAGAAAGTTGGTTCTTTGAAAAAATAAATAAAATTGTTTTATGGTAAAAAAGTAAATATCATAATAAACACTAAAAAAATTCAGAAGTTAATTATAAACTACTTTGAAAATTTATACTTCAATAAAACAAAAAATCTTAAAGTCATTGACAAATTTCTAGAAACATATGGGTTACCTAAAACAGAATCAGGAGGACAAGCACAACTTAAACTGATCAACTAAAAGTAATGAAATAAAAAACGTCATCAAAAGCCTACTAAGCAAGAAAAGCCCAAGACCAGATATATTTTCAGTTGAGTTCTATAAGACTTTCAAAGAAGAATTAACACTAATACTCCTCAAATTATTCCATGAAATAGAACAGGAAGGAACCCTTCCAAACTCATTCCACACACCCTGACATCAAAACCAAAGACACATTAACAAAAGAAAACTTCAGACCAATATCACCGATGAAGATAGATGCAAAAGTTCTCAATAAAATTCTGCCAAATCAAATACAAAATACATTAAAAATATGGTGCACCACAAGCAAGTGGGTTTCATTCCAGGACTGAAACCCAACAACATTGGTTCAACATACAAAAATAAATAAAAGTAATTCATCACATCAATAGACTAAAGATAAGAATCATAATGATTATCTCAATAGATGTAGGAAAAAGCACTGAACAAAATGCAACACCACTTCATGTTTAAAAAAAGGGCCAGTAGGAACATACCTCAACATTGTAAAAGCTGCACCCAAGGCCAACATCATTTTAAATGGAGAAAAATTAAAAGCATTCCCTCTAAGAACTAGAATAAGACAAGGATGCCCTCTTTCACCATTTTTATTTAACATTATCCTTGAAACTCTAGCGACAGCAATTAGAAGAAAGAAATTGAAGGGGAACAAATAGGAAAACAAGAATTCAAAATATCAGTATTTGCTGATAACATGGTTCTATATATAGAAGATCCAAAAACTTCTTCCAGAAAACTTCTAGAACTAATAAAAGAATTCAGCAAAATAACAGCATATAAAATCAACACCCATCAAATGCATTTCTATACATCAGTGGTGAATCCATGCCAGATAAATTAGGAAAACTACCTTATTCTCAATAGCCTCAAAGAAAAAAAATATTGGGAAATCAATTTAACAAAAGAGGTAATTACTTCTACAATGAAAACTATAGAAAATAAAGAAAGAAATTGAAGAAAACTTTAGAATTTGAAAAAATCTCCCATGTTCTCGAATAGCAGAATTAACATTGTCAAAATGGTCATAGTACCAAAAGTGTTATGAAGATTTAATGCAATTACAATTTAAATCCCAATGGCATTCTTCATTGAAATAGAAAAAGCAATCAAGAAAATCATTTGGAAAATGATAAGAGACCCAGAATATAAGAGAACAAGAAAAATAAGAGACCCAGAATAGCCAAAGCAATCCTTAGCAAGAAGAGTGAAGCAGGAGGCATCACAATACCAGACCTTAAGTTATACTACAGAGCTATAGTAACAAAAATGGCATGGTATTGGCACCAAAATAGATATGTAGACCAGTAGTATAGGATAGAAGATGCAGAGAAAACCCCACAAAAATACAATTTTATCTCATATTAGACTAAGTCATGAAAAACAAACATTGGAGAAAAGATAGCCTCTTCAAGAAATGATACTTGAAAACTGGAAATCCATATGTAACAAATGACTTTAAACCTCTCTCTCTCACCCTACACAAAAATCAACTCAAAGTATATAAAGGACTTAGGCACTAGAACAGAGATCCTGTGCCTAGTAGGAAAAAAGTAGGTCCAAATCTCCATCATGTTGGCTTAGGAACTGACAAGGCTCCTAAAGTAAAAGAAGTAAAATTAAGAATCAATAAATGGGCTGAACTGAAACTAAAAAGCTTCTCAGCAAAGGAAACAATCAATAATGTTAAGATAGAGCCTACAGAATGGGAGAAAATCTTTACCTCACACACCTCAGATAAAGCATTAATCTCTAGGATATATAAAGGAACTCAAAAAAACTTAACACCAATAAATAAATAAATAAATAACCCAATCTATAAATGAACAGAAACTTCACAGAAGAAATATAATTGATCAACAAATATATGAAAAAAATGTTCATTATCTCTAGCAATTAGAGAAATAAAAACCCAAACTACACTGAGATTTCATCTCACTCTAGTCAGAATGGCAATCATCAAGAAAACAAGCAATAATACACATTGGCAATGATGTGGGGAGAAAAGTACACTCCTACATTGGTGGTGGGACTGCAAATTGGCACAATCCCTCTAGAAAGCAGTATGGAGATTCTTCAGAAAACTCAAATGGAACAACCATTTGACCCTGTTATCCCACTCCTTTCTTTACACCCAAGGGACTGAAAATCAGCATACTACAGTGATACAGCCACATCAAGGTACATGGAAGCTTAATTCATAATAGCTAAACATGGAGCCAATCTAGGTACCCTTCAACATATGAATGGATAAAGAAATTGAGTAGTAATAGAATATAACTTGGACTTAAAAAAGAATGAAATTATGGCATTTATGGTTTAATGGAGGAAACTGGGAAATATTTTGCTAAGCAAAATGAGCCAATCGCAAAGAACCAAGGGCCCAAAGTTTTCTCCTGTATATGCATGCTAATTTACAATAGTGGGGGTTGGGGGGTAGAAGTATTTTGGATTAAGCAGAGGGGAGTGATAGGAAAGGGAGAGGGATAGGAATGATAGTAGAATAAATCAGACATTATTACCCTATGTTCATACGTGATTATAATGACATATGTAATTATATATCATGTACAACCAGAAAAATGAGAAGTTATACTCCATTTGTGTATGATGTGTCAAACGCATTCTACTGTCATGTATAACTAATTAGAAGAAATTTTTAAAATGTAAAAAAAAAAAAAAATGAATGTTGTAAGCAAAGTTTAACAGATGATTCCAGTAGGGCCTCAGAAGGCCAGAATGCAAATAATAATGCAGAAAGTAAAGACTGTACACAGGAGGTTTCAGAATAAAGACTCTTGGGGATTGAGCTAGATGCCATTCATGTTACATCATTGAAAAGAACTTGTCTACATTTTGCCCATGTCCTGAACTCTGTGTGAGGCTGAATTTAAAAATTATAGAATAATTGATCTGATTGAGGAAAATTCAAGGCAGCACATTATTCAGACAGTAGCATGGGTGTTACTAAGAGCTTTTAGCCAGATTTGCTGTGGGAATTGGGAGAAAAAAACAAAGAGATATGATTTAAAAAATTTGCAATTTGGCCAGAGAAGAAAAAAACATTAAAAATTGGGGCAAAGGAATATTTAGTTACAGAAGAGATTGTCACTACTAAAGAGAACTCAAGCGCACTGTACAGAGACAGTAGGAAAGATCCCTTTGGAAAGCAACTCAGGAATCAGCAAGATAATAATCATGGAATGGAACACTCAAAATTATAAAGGTGAAAACTTATTTAAAAGAGCTTATGGGCACTCTGCTTGCCCGTATGGGCCTCAGAAGTTGTTTTTCAAGTATTCGTTTCACCATGCTCAGCTACTTAGGCACTCATAAGCCTGTGGTCCAAGGGTGTCCAGCTACTGCTTGAATTGGTGGGAGACCTCAGAGTCATCCTCGTGGTGCTGCTTTGAAAGAATACAGAATATTGGAGTTAGCGGGTCATAGAGGATTCCAAGATTTTAAGTGAAGGCCAAAGAGTTTAGGCAAAATATAGCAAGGTCAGAATTCCCAGGGCAGCCCCTGTGAGCGTGATGCATGAAGCTAAAAGAAGGAAATCAGAGCTCCAGTGGAATACCATGAAAGTACCATGGAATGACTGCCAAGGAAAATAAATGGCTTTGGACAGGCCATTCTAGAAGAGAGGTCATTAAGACACTATCAGGAGGCTATAAAAGTAGGGTTTCCCAAACCCTTTGAAGATCACATCTCATACCATGTTCCTCATATCATGTGTCCAGATGTTATGGCTTAGATGTGAGGTGTCCTTAAAAAACTCATATGTAAGTCAATGCAAGAAGGTTCAGGGAAGAAACGATTGGGATATTAGAACCTTAAACCACTCAGCAAATTAGTCACCTCATGGGATTAATTAAGTGGTAACTGAAGGCAGGTGGGGTCTGACTGGAGGAGTTGGGGCATTAGGGGCATGGCTTTGTTATATATATTTGTTTCTGGTGAGTAGAGTTACTCTCTCTGCTTTCTGATCATCATATAAGCTGCTTCCCTCTGCCACACTATTCCTCCATGATGTTCAATCTCACCTTGAGCCCCAAGGAATGGAGTCTGATCTCTATGGATTGAGACCTCTGAAATTGTGAGCTGCTAAATAAACTTTTCCTCCCCTAAAATTGTTCTGGTCAGATCTTTTAGAGGCAGTAGGGAAGAAGCTGACTGAAACACCAGCTGTAGAGACACAGACCTACAAGTTTTGTTTGCAGCTGAGGTTTAGTCTTGTTTTGCTTCCAGCCCTTTTTCCTGTGCCCATATTCCTCCATTTTGGAAGGCAAGGTTTACGCTGTTCTGTTTTATAGTTGATATATATATATATACATATAACTTAACCTTCAATATTTACAGGGGCTCATAGCCCAGAGTTTATCTTGAGTCTCAGATGAGATTTGAACTCATATTTTTAGGTAATGCTGGAACTGTTTAGACTTGTAGATGGACTGAATACATTTTTTTTAATTGTAAAATGGGGATAAGCTTTTGGGAGCCAAAGGTGGAATATTATGGCTCGCATATAATTTGTCCTCTGAAGGCTCACACTTAAAACAATCCAGGAAAGCTCAGATGTGAATGAGTAGATTATGAGAACTGCATAATCAATGGGTTAATTCATTTGCTGGATTAATAATTTGAGAGGCTACTATATTGAGTGATATCTATAGGCAGGTAGAGTGTGGCTGAAAGAAGTAGGTCACTGGGGGAACGCCCTTGGAGTTTTGTGTCTCCATCCTTGTTTTTTCTCTCTGCGTGTCCTATATCCCATGAACTGAACTTTTCTCTGCCACACACCTTTGCCATGATGTTCTGTTTCTTCTCAGGCCCCATAGGTCTTTAGCCTCCTGAGCCATGAAATAATAAATTCCCGATATTCATGTCACCCAGTTTGTGTATTTTGTAACAGCAGTCACAGGAAACTCTTTTAGTCAGCTTTATTGTCACTGTGACCAAATACACTGTGAAAAGAAAAAATTAGACAAGGAAAAGTTTCTCCCTTAGATGGCTAACTCAAGGCCTGAGATGGGGCGAAACATCATGGCAGAAGTGTGTGACAGAGAAAAGCAGTTGGGGACATGGCACCAGGAAGAGATAGAATGGATTATTGATGGATTTGAAGACATAAAATGGATCATTATGATTATTACTATACAAAAAGCACAAAGATCCCTGAGAATATTTAGATCAGCCATTTTACTCATATAAGGGGTTGTGTTAGTTAAGTTTTCATTCCTATGACTGAAAGACCAAACAAGAATAACTTAGATCAGAAATAGTTTGTTTTGGATCCTTGTTATTATGCAAAGAGAGACTCTTCTCACCACAGTCAAAATATATACCCCCAAAGCAAACCTTCAATACCCACCTCTCCTAGCCATACCCTACTGGCTTATAGTTACCACCCAGTTCATCTCTATCAGAGCATTGATGCTCTGATTGTTTAAGGTTCTGATAACCCGATCATTTCACCTCTAAGCTTCCTTGCATTCTCTCACACACAAGCTTTGGGAGAACACTTCATATCTAAACCATAACAAGGAGGAAATGATTATTTAGGGCTTATGGTTTCAGTGGTCTTAGACAGTGAACTCCCTTGTTATGGGCCATAGGTAAGGCAGAACATCAGCACAGGAGATTGTGGAGGAGAAAGGCAGCTCAGGGCATGGAAATCAGAAAGAAGAGAGGAAAGTCCACTCACTAGGGATTAAAATATATAGCCCAAACCTACCTCTTCTAGCCACATCTGTTAATTACAGTTACCATCTGGTTAATCCATTTAAATGTATTAATGTGCTGATTGGTTTAAGGTTCTCAAAACCCAATCATTTCACCTCTAAACTTTCTTGCATTGTCTCATAAGTGACCTTTGGGGGAAAACCTCATTTCTAAAGCATAACAGAACCTAATACTAACATTCATATATGAACGAACAGTTGACCCTCAAAAACTTGCAGTCTATGAAAGGAGATAAGACAATGAGATGCGACAACATTTCTTTAATCAAAGATGCTCTCAATGAAGGTTTGAGGAGATGAAAATTCTATTACCTCTTTCAGGGTTTCATTGTACTTTTCCTTAAATATTTTAAAGTTGATTCAATCATCGCTTTTGGGAGATATTACTTGGCAACCTTTAATCTCCTTGATGGTTTGGATATGAGGTGTCTCCCCAAAGCTCATGTGTGAGAAAATATGGGGACATTTAGAGGTAAAATTATTGGGTTATGTGAATTGCAACATATTTGGTGGACTAATCTATTTGATGGATAATAACTTGAATGGAATAATGGGTAGTGGCTGTAGGTAGATAAGGTATGGTAGAAGGAAATAGATTACTGGGTGCATGTCCTAGGAGATTATATTATATTATCTCTGCTCCTTGCACTCAAGCTCTCTCTTCTTCCTGGCTGCAATATAATGAGCTGATTTCCTCCACAATGCCCTTCAGCCATGATGTTCTGCCTCACTTGGGCCCAGAGCAATGGGAGTCAGCCAACCACACACTGAACTTCTGAAACAAGGATCCAAAACAAACTATTTCTTATCTAAGTTATTCTTGTTTGGTCTTTCAGTCACAGGAATGAAAACTAACCCAACCCCCTATTATGTGTAAAATGGTTTATCTATATATTCTCAGGGATCTTTCTGTATAGTAATAATCATAATAATCCATTTTATGTCTTCAAAATATATTTTGAATACAGAAATTATTTGCTCCCACATGAGGGCATAACCTCCTGGAAGAGAGGATCATTATCTTTGAATATCTATGTTCCAAACTCTGAAGAAAGTAACAATGTATTTTAATTAAATGAACAAATGAATTAATATCATTTAGATGCTTATAAATGTGTCATCTTTTATGGGACATGATTATTTTTTATTATTCAGCTTTATTTAATTGTGATAATACTTATTATTATATTAAATAAAATAAATTAAAAATCCAGTTTGAACTGAAAATTTAGAAATATATATGAGTTAATTTTCTGTCTCCTATTCCTTTTATTTTCCTTGATGCATAGAACAGGACCCAGAGTAGTATTCCATTTGCTTAAATGATAGATTAAATAATTAATTATTGTCATAAATAACAAATGCTGGTTGTCAAGTTATAACTTTAAGCAACCTCTGTCATTCAAAATTCACTTAAACTATAGTCCTAGGATAGTGTAATCATAGAGGAACAGAGAAGTTACCTGAATTGCCACTGTATTCTGGGCAATTATTTCTATTTAGGAATAATCAACTTCCTAGTCTAGCTGAAGCAAACCAAGACTTAAAAAGAAATTGCTATCACTAGAGAAAGAAATGACATTCTCAGGGCTCTGGTGTGTGAATCCACCTGTTGTACCTTCAGGAACAAAGGAAAGAATACTGTGCTACCCCTACTGCTTGGTGTAGGAGTGGATATTTGGAAATCAGCATCTACATGTAACTTCTTTCCTACATGTAACAGTATCTGTTGTTTTAACTAGAAGAATAGGAATGTTAAAAAGAAATTCTTCCCTACAGTCATATAATTTTATATTCATCCTCTTTGTAACCAGAGGACCCAATTCTATATTCAGACAATAAAAGATATTATGCGGAGTTGGGTCAGTGGTGTTTTCGGTTCCATAATCCATGAGAAACCAAATATTTTTTGAATAAAAGATTATAAAAAATTTAATACCACCCATGAAACCTTGCTCTTTCTTCCTTTCTTTCTATCTCTCTCTTTTTGTGTGTGTGTGTGTGTATGTTACTGGGAATTGAACCCATCACCTATGCATGCTAGGAAAGTGTTCAACCACTGACCTATATCCCTAACCTTGTTTTTCTATTTTTCTTTTCTTTCATTCTTCTTTTCCACATTTTAAACACAGGGTCTTTCTAATTTTTCCAAGTTGGTTTCAAACCTGCAATTCTCCATCTTCATTCTCCTGAGTGATTGGGATTACAGGCATGTGCCACTGTTCATAATTCTTGGCATATAATTTGATGAGAAGAATCTATTTAACATATAGCTACTATGGATATTTTTTAATTGCTCTCACTAGCATTTATTTTACTTTTATCTAGTTTCTCCACTCTTTTTTACTCTTATCTAATTCTAAATTAATCTTCAAGTGGAAACTTTTCATGCAAATTACTAGTTCAAAAACTTACAATTTAGTCAAACAAAAATAAAAGGTCTACGGTCATTCTTTGATCAATTATAACACATTTATTCTTCTTTTATTAAACAAGCACTTGATAAATATCTGTAATTAACTTCTATAGTATTAAGCATTACTCCTTAGGCCCCAGAAATGTTAAGATGAATAAAGCATGGAGCTACATGTCAGGAGCTGACAGTAGAATAATCAAGACATATAGTTATTTCATATTATCTGCAGTGGTTATGTTCTGTAGTGCTTCCATGCACACTAAGTTAAAAAGTACTGAACTATTGCTTCTAAGAAAAGTATGGGGTCAGATTTCTGCAAGCTCCCAGACATGAATTCTCAATGTTCATTCTCTTTAAAATCACTTAATTTTGTATGCTTGATTTTTTAACTTTGAACTCATGGTAAGCACACGATAAATTGTTGAAATGCAATTTATTTAGCATATATATTTTCTCTTTAAAGTACATCAGAGCTTTCTTATGATTAGGAACACTAGATAGCACTTTAGCATTATGCCTTGGGCAGTCATTTTAAACAAGAATATCATGAATAAGAAGCACATAAATGTAAAATATGTGAAACAAAGAAAACTAGAGAAAGGACACATTTGTTTACAGAATAAAAGCTGAAGCAAGATGTCAGCTTTCAGCTGGAAAAGTTAAACTGAAAATCTTTTTTGCCACCCTGTGCATGTCAGAAAAAGACCATGAGTATTGAGTTTGGTGTTGCAAATGCATCTATATTTGCAAATATAGAATTTACAAATAGTGAGGACTAACTGTATGTAAGTGGAAGGAAAAAAAAGTATAACATGATTAAAAGGGAATGACCTAAGCATATGAACACATAAGGAAACTAGTCAACTGTGCTCGTGGGACTTGAAGGACATTCTACAGAACAAGTGATGGATTAAACAGTATTTATAGTGTTCTGTCAAGTAGGCAAAACCTCCCCTCAAGGAAAATAACATGAGATGATGATGATAGCATAGAGTGGCATTATATATTCAGAGAAATGCAAGTAGCTTGGTAACCCTGGAGTCTGAAACTCAAAGTAGAAATGTTAAAAAATTTAAAAAAAAATGTGAGAAGAAGGTAATAACAGCCAGATGATGAAGAATCTTATGTCCAGCTTAATTTTTTGGAGCAATTTTTTTAAATGTTAAGAGATCATTAGAAGTATCAAGTTAGGGTATGGCACAAATAAGGTATGTACTTCAGAATGATAATCATTTGCAAAAGGTGATATTCCAGAATTTCATGTTTGTTTTTTATGTTTCTTTCTGATCTAAATATATTTACTATTTTCCTCATCACTTTTCTTACTTCACAGGATCAATTTTTATTTTCCAAGTTGCTAATAATATATTTTTTTTCTATAGAAATAATGGTGTCCCTCAAAAGCTCATATGTTGAATTCCTAACTTGCAATGATAATTCATAATGTAACTGTATTTGGACATAGGGCCTTGAAAGAAGTAATTTCATTAGAATGAAGTTTTTAGGGTGGACTTGATCCAATCTGATTTAAGTCCTTATAATGGGGGGGGAGATATGACATAGAATATCAGGGTCATTCGCCTACAAAGGAAGACATAGTGGCTAGTCAACTGTGCTCCTGGGACTTGAAGGACATGGCTCTATGAAAGAATGAGAGAGAGAACTCAAAAGTATTGAATCAGCTAAGGCATTGGTTTGGATTTCTAGCCTTCATAACTGGGAAAAGTACATTTTCTCTTATTTAAGTTGCCTTGTCTGTGTCATTTTGTGATAGCATACCTACCAAGCTAAAATACCCTTGTTATAATTTAGATCTGGAATATCCCCCAAAGCCTCCTGATTTCAAGGCTTAGTTCCCAGATAGTGGCCCTATTGGGAAGCAGTGGCAACTTTGGGAGAGTGAAGAGTGGCTGGAGGAAGTAGGTTACTAGGAGCTTTCCCTTAAAGGTCATATCGGGAGCCCAGAACCTTCCTCTATCTCTTTGCTTCTGGGCTACCATTAGACAAGCATATTTTCACAGTTTAGCAATTGTGAATTGTGCTGCTATAAACATTGATGTGGCTATGTCCCTGCAGTATGCTGTTTTTAAGTCCTTTGGGTATACACGGAGGAGTGGGATAACTGGGCCAAATGGTAGTTCCATTCCCAGTTTTTCAAGGAATCTCCATACTGCTTTCCATACTGGCTGCACCAGTTTTCAGTCCCACCAGCAGTGTATGAGTGTGCCTTTTTCCTCACATCCTCACTAACACTTATTATTGTTTGTCTTCATACTAGCTGCCATTCTGCTTAGAGTGAGATGAAATCTTAGATTTGATTTACATTTCTCTAATTGCTAGAGATGATGAACATTTTTTCATATATTTGTTGATTGATCATATATCCTCTTCTGAGAAGTGTCTGTTTAGGTCTTGGCCCATTTATTGATTGGGTTATTTGTTTTTTTGTTGCTTAGCTTTTTGAGTTCTTTATATACCCTAGTGATTAGTGCTCTATCTGATGTGTGAGGGGTAAAGATTTGCTCTCAAGATGTAGGCTCTCTATTCACCCCACAGATTGTTTCTTTTGCTGAGAAGAAGCTTTTTAGTTTGAGTATATTCCATTTATTGATTCTTTATTTTAATTCTTGTGCCATAGGACTTTTATTAAGGAAGTTGGGGCCTACTCCCACATGATGGAGATTAGGGCCTACTTTTTCTTCTATTAAACTCAGTGTCTCTGATTGTACTCCTAAGTCCTTGATCCATGTTGAGTTGAGTTTTGTGCATGGTGAGAGATAGGGGTTTAATTTCATTTTGTTGCATGTGGATTTCCAGTTTTGCCAGCACCATTTATTGAAGAGGCTATCTTTCCTCCATTGCATGTTCTTGGCACCTTTTTCTCCAATGCATGTTCTTAGCGCCTAATATAAGATAATTATAGTTTTGTGGGTTAGTCTCTGTATCCTCTATTCTGTACCATTGGTCTACTAGTTTGTTTTGGTGAAATACCATGCTATTTTTGTTATTATTGCTGTGCAGTATAGTTTAAGGTCTGGTATATTGAAACAGCCACAACAATGTTTATAGCAGCACAATTTCCAATCGCTAAACTGGAACCAATCTAGATGATCTTCAATAGATGAATGGATTAAAAAAATGTAGCATAAATAAACAATGGAATATTACTCAGCAATAAAAGAGAATAAAATCATGGCATTTGCAGGTAAATGAATGAAGTTAGAGAAAATACTGCAAAGTGAAGTTAGCCAATCCCAAAAAAACAAATGCCAAATGTTGTCTTTGATAGAAGGAGGCTGATTCATAGTGGGATAGGGAGTGGGAGCATTGGAGGAATAGACGAACTCTAGAGGGTTTGGAGGGTAAAGGAGGTGGTATGGGGTAACTAATGATGGTGGAATGTGATGATCATTACTTTCCAAAGTATGTGTATGAGACAGCAATTTGTGTGAATATACTATGTATACACCAGAGATATGAAAAATTGCACTCTATATGTCTAATAAGAATTGTAATGAATTCTGCTGTCATATATAAATTTTAAAAATTACATTAAAATAAAAGACAAACATCTGTCATGACTTTCTGCCATGATGTTCTGCCTCACAATGAAACTAAGTGAATGCAGACTGAACTTGGAAAAAAAGATGAGTCAAAAATAAACCTCTCCTTTGCAACTTTAAATCGATTTCCTCAGGTATATTTAGATAGCCAATGAAAAGCTGACTAACACAATTTTTTGTCAATAATTTTTTGCTTGTTGTCACATGTCTTTTTAGTACTCATTATTTATTCATTTATTAACAATCTGAACCTCTCCTATTTTGCAAAACAATCTCAAGTACAAGGTCTTTATCTTATCATATCTCTATGTTTTTGTAGTACTTACTTCAATATCCTGTGAGTAGTGACAAATACTTAAAGAATTGTTATATCCTTCAAAAGGTTTTTTGTATTCTGTTCAAATAATTTTGTATATTTTAGCAAAATAATTATTTTACCTTATTTAAAGAGTAACTTTAAGAAAAATATTCTATTAATATCCGACCAATGACATTCTTAGAAGAATTATGAGGCTGAACTTGAAGCTAATGGGTCCAGCAATGGTACAGTAGCCATTTTCTTTCTTTTCCAAAAGAAAGTTTTCACTAATCCCATGTCCTATTCCTAACTTTTATGAGTTTCCCTTTTAATAGGCCTGTGCTCAGTAGTCGACAATACTGAACTTTCTCTATAACAACATTTTCTTACCTACAACATTCACCAAACTGTATTCATTCTAACTTAATATATATTATCTCTTTGGTGGTGGAAAGTAATACACTATTTACTGTGTGACACTAAGCTGTAGTACTTGCTTGTTGTGTAATAGGTGTTGAATGAGTCACTAAATGAGACAGCAATATATACAAACAGCTTTAGTGCTTAGTGTTAATCTCTGATTTCTGTATGGAAAGAAACAACTAAAAACACTTTCTTAAAAAATACTTTAGAAGTTCTGCAACTATACATTTCAGTAATCAGTGTTATTTGAATAAAATGTCTGTTGATTTTGAATCATTTCATTTTAAGATGGTCTCATTTACTAATGTATAATAAATGGGTAATATAAAAGAAAGTTAAAAGTTGGATAGATGCCTCTGAGAATTGAGGTATGTATTGTATTCAAGAAATATGATATGCTTTTCAAAGAAATCTCTCTTTGGAATTTTCCGTAAGTGACCTGGCAGCAATTATTTTACCTGATACATGCTGTTTAGAGTATTTCTGTGACATGACCTGTTACAATTGAAGAAGCCACGTTACAGAGGCACTTATCATCACAACTGTCATGTTTTCCTTTTTGCCTGGGATTTTAAATCTCATCACCAATACAGCCCAGGAATCCCAGCGTGGCTCATGTCCTGTGTTCTGTGCAATGTTCCTCTGACATTCTGAGCAAGATCAATCAATCAATTTCTTCCACCAGGAACTGAGTGGTCATGACATCACCACCAAGCTTAGCCCTGTTCTAGAAAACCAATTGAGCTTGACCAAAATGAGCAGCAATTTATTTTCAACCCGGGAGTCTCAGTCTCTACAGGGTTTTAAATATCAGATACTACAGCTGATATGAGTCCAAGAGTGCCTATACAAAGGTATGAGGAGAAGGGTAAAGGAAGATCAATGCACTCATTTTCAATAAATCACTTGATTAATTCAGGTGGGATTCTGCAGATGTAAATAGAAGGAAAAGGGGATCATTATTTGTATTTAAAAGTGCAAAAGAAAAATCTAATTTAAAACTAAGGTTTAGGAAGACTCTCCAATAAAAGAATAGATATAGAGATAGCAGTAAAAATTTTGTGATCAGAAAAATCCTTTGGTACATCTGGCACTCATTCATTTCAGAGAACTCCACATTTCTGAACAAACTCTGGAAGCAATATTCAGTTCATTTTATACTATCAGTAATTCATTTAAAAGGGACTTGTTTTTCAAGGTGTTAATAAAGAAATCTATGTCTATTTTTCTAAGCACTTGTTTTTTTTACACCTATAGTATCAATATGAGCTAATGAAACCCTTTCTTGCTGTGGTTTTTGGTTATATATATGCAATTGGAACAGCTCTCAGCACATATAGTTATATTACTTGGGCTTAATAGCTTCCTCAGGCAAAATAATAATTTGTATGAATATTAAATTTTCTAAGAAAATTTTTGAAACAGGCACATACTACTTATAATGCTTTATAATTTCTACATTTTTTTCTTAGAACAATATATATAAACCAGTGTCTCTGAGTAGATAAAAAAAGTCCTAAATACTTGATTACAGAGATATATGAAGGTTCCTGAACTTAACTATTTGCAGTTTTTCAGCATTAATTTAAAATAATGTGTTTAATGTCAATTCTGTGTATCACAAAGTGCTTGGTCATTTAAATGGAGAAAATATTGCACAAATTATAAAATAGATTGAAATGACAAGTGCATCATAAGTGCTAGGTAGTCAGGACAGAAATAGTGTGATATGAAAAGGTAAAGAAAATTTGTGAAATGTGAATATGATTTTGAAGAACATCTTTTAGTATTTGTGGAACAAAGTTTGTAGCATATTGCACAGTGTGGTAATGTATGAACAAGGAAATCAGTTGCAGCAACTATCATTGGTTTTTTATGAATGTTTTTAGAATTCCATAATCAGTGTTTCCCAAAGACATAGCTGGAACAAATCTCTTGGGAAGGCTGCTAAAAGCAACAATTTTGAATTTTAACCTAGACCCTTTTGGAGTGGATCTAAGTAATCCATGGTGGTTATCAGACACAAAACAGTTTCAGAGATTCTATTCATGGGTAAAGCCTGCTGGAACTTGAAACTCATGAATCCTGTTGCCAGCACATCCCAGTGATAGTGGTGCTCCCTTTCCAAACACAAAGGAAAATGACAAGTATAGGAACACCATTTCTTTCTTGGGGAAAGACATCATATTTCATTGATAAAAGAAGAAAGTTGGAAACTATCTGACCTCCCTTTGAATCCTGAGGGCAAGTTGACTCTGCTCTCTAAGTTTTGTTGTTTTGTTTTGTGTATTGGCTTTTCCTTGCTGTGATCAAAATACTTTACAAGAACAACTTAGAGGAAAACATGTTTTCTTTTTTTTGGGGGGGGGGTTATAGCTTCAGGGTTTCAGTCCATGGTCAGCTGACTCCAATGCTCTGGGCCCATGATGAGGCAGAACATCATGGTGGAAGGGCAGGTTGGAGGAAAGCTGCTCAGTTATTGCAGTCAGGAATCAGAGAAAGAAAGGAAGGAGGCAAGAATAGGTATACCTCAGGCTATGCCTCCATTGACCTACTTCCTTCATCCACATCCACCTGCCTACAGTTATCACCGAAGAGTCCATTTCAAATTATTAATCTATCAAATCGATTCATCCACTGATGAGGTTAAAACTGTCGTAATGTAATCTTCCACTCTGAACATTCCTGCATCTTGTAACACATAAGCCTTTCAGAGAACATTAAAAATAAAAGACATAAATTATGTTTAGTTTTAACTCTTTCCATTAGGTTGCATGTTTTGAAGGCAGAGAGTGTGTCTGTTTATAGTATTCTTGACACCTAACTCAATAAATCACTGTTTTTGTAAAAAGAAGGTGAAGTTTTTTATTATAAGATTAAATAATGCTATTATCTGTAGATTTATAGAAAAATACTAAAAATAATGTAGTTAATTGTCCAGTTTTAAAGCATCCATCATTCATTCTATAAGCATTTATTTAGACTTTCTCTACCCAACCCAAATCCTCGGGATAGAAGGATAAATAAGACAGATTCCTTAGCCTCAAACATCTCACCGTTTTGTGGAAAGAAAGACAACTAAGTGGAGAATTATATTAAAATGTGATTCAGAAAGGAGCATGAGATAACATAAAAGAAACTTTGGAGTCAGATGGACTGTGACAGGACATAGAGAAGACTTCTCTGAGAACAAGACATGATATCAACATTATTTTCCTAGAGCTCCTTTAACAAATTAGTAAAAAGTGGCTTGAAACTATGAAATTTGTCCCCTCAGTTCAGGAGGCCAGAAGTCCATGCTCAAGAATCAGCAAGGCTGTGTTCCTTCACAAGGCTCTAGGGAAAAGTCTCCTTTGCTTCTTCTGGGATTTCGGGACCTCTCAGCAATTTATGGCTTTTCTTGATTGATGATTTTGTCATTCTTATATCTGCCTATATCTTCATGTATGTATCTACCCTATGTGTATCTCTGTATGTCCTTTCTTTTTCTTATAATGATAAGAGTTTTAGATTTATATCACACCCCTCCAATTCACTATGATCTAAATTTTCTAATTCTAAATGAGGTCATATGTTGAAGTTCTCAGTGGACATAGTTTTTTTTTTTTTTTTTTTTTGAGACACTACATGAAAGATGATCTGCCCAAGAGGGCAGTATTGTCAGCTGCATTGACCTCAGTAGCCCAGCCACTTTAGAGACTTTGTCACTTCAGAATCACTACTTTCAACACAGAAAATCAAGGCAGAAAACCGATTTTCCCTTTTGAGTTTACTGTCTATCTTTTTGCAGCTTCTGGATGCTGCAGCTGCACCAGCCCATTCTGGAAATCAGATGTCAGCTCTAGTGTGAATACTGATAACCTCTTCAACCTGGATGCATCACTGAACCAGAGCAATCATTTTACCTTTCAGATACATGGGTCCTTCCTTACAGATGCGGAGGTACTGGTGGTAATTCTTCTCCAGGATAGAAGTTACTCAGTTTTGGTTTAAGAGACAGAGGACTTTTCTTAGCATCAGCTAATATGTTTATGTCTGTGCCTCTTCAAAACCAGGAAGAAGATTAATGTCTGTCTGCCCTTTTGACTCTTACAGTAGCATTTGTCAGAAGAGGAGTTGAAGGCAGACTTGATGAAGGTGAATAGAGAAGGATGGTGTCTATTAAGAAATGATAGAAGGAAGCTTTTGTGCTTCAGTTGCTCTCTTTACTTCCATTCTAACTCCATCCTTCCAGTAGAAGCAGCTATTCTTTTTCTTTCCTATCTCTAGAAAATGATCCAGAAAAGATGTTCATTTATTTTCCAGGTTCAACAGCATTGAAGACCTTACTGTTCATTAAATAAACCCCACAAACTTTTGAAGATTTAATCCACATTTTTTTCCTGAAATTATTGAGGTTTTCTACAACTTTTAATTAAATCATTAAGTACATCAAAATATCACCTAGATCATTCTGTAAAAATAGTATTTTCTTATTGACTTTACTCTGCCAGTTAATGGCATCCTTACAGGTAAAATGACTTTTGATTTTTGTAGTCACCTATTCCACTGGAGGCAAACGGCATGAGCACTGGGAGACATGTATAGGCTACAGCATCTTGGAGCAGAGAACAAACACCCTCTCTGCATTTTTTAATCAAATGATCTACATATTTTAATCTAATCCACATTATCTTCATTTAGACAGGCATATTTGCATTCTCGATTTTTCAATAACCATGGGCTAACCAAGCAAGGGATAGTAAAAGACAGAAATTGCATTTGCTTATGGAAGAGCTATTGTGCGGGCAGTAAATAACAGCTAGTTTATCTGAATATAAAGCAGGATTAAATCAACCAACTTGGTAAAACAGAATTTTAAGTGGAACATTCTTCAAGTGATATACTAAAATTACTTCTAACAAGAGTGTTGTACTAATTTATTTTTTAAATGAATATCATCAGAGCCTCATATTTGGATGAATTTTGGATCAGGTTCTTACTGAACATTTAAAACAACTATTTGATATGAAAATGTTGGAAATTGACAAACATTTCATCTTTTACTAAAAATCAATTAGACTTCTTTGAAAAAAAAATATTTTAAATGCGACTACATAAAAACAAAACAAACAAACAACAACAAAACAAACAAACAAACAGGAATTGGCAGTGATCCCAGCCTGGGATGGTGGAGAATGGTATGCTGGCATGATGGCTTGGGGTTTAAGCAGTGGGTCTTGTCTGAGATGGACGGCCAAATTCCTATGATGACTACGTCATTTACTGCCTGTTTATAAGAATTCTCCAGCATGGATTCATCCTTATGAGACTTCCACAATGAATTGACCCAATTTCTAACTGACTTTCACACTGAAGAAACATCCTGGACTCAGTTTGGATTTACTATCAGAAGAGAAAAGGCCTCCCAACTAGGTATCTTCATTTCTAAGGTGATTCCTGATTCAGATGCACACCGAGAAATATTTGAAGAAAGGACCAAGTTCTAGCCATGAATGTTGTAGACATCTAAGATATCGAGCAAAGCAAGGCTGTTGAGATCCTAAAGGCTGCCCCCCAAATCAGTGTGTGTGTGCTTATTTACCTGCAAATGTCATCACCAAAAAGAGAGGACTGTGCACTAGAGCATTGCAGCTCATGACCCTCCATGTGGAATCTGTCAAGACCAGCTCGCTAGACCCCAGGGAAGCCATTTAGGAAGTTCTAATCTGAGCCCCTCCCCAGCATAGTAGGGTAGGAAAGGTGGGAGAAAGTAACCAGCTGTGCTACCCCAACTGTACTATACTTTCAGTTCCCTAGTTTTCTAGGCAAGCTTCATTCCCTGAAAGAAAAGGGATGATAACGTCTAGGTATAACCTAGCCTATGAGGAACCCTGCTAGAATGGCAACTGACATGTACAAGTTACCATGGGCTTAGCACTTACACATCATTTTATTTATAGAAATCAGTTAGAAAATATTGGAAACATTCCATCTGATTTCCTGGCCATTTTATTCTATCCTTGTGCTATCAAAAATCTCATACATGTTGGAGACTCCAATGAGATGCTTTTGCCCCTTCTTTCTCCTATCCTCTTCCCCAAAATACAAACTATAATACTGAAAAATAAAACAAACAAACAAGCAAACTGCTGAACCAATAATTATAAGCAAGATTTGAAGAATATTGGCATGGTTTTTATTACAAAAATGTAGGTATAAAAACAGTTGTTAAGGGTATAAACTAAGTGTGAAATGTTACATTTTCTGGAAAATAAAGTGTTTAGAATTTTGCAATATCTTTTAGTATTATATAAGGGAACACTTTCTCTTTTACAAGATTTGAGAAAGAGTTCTTTGTTTTTGTAAATGTAAATATTATAATTCATTTTTATGGTGATCATATTTATGAAGTTATTTCATTATATGTGAATTTTAGTTTAACAACATTACATACCTTCATACACACATATCATGTCTGTATGGCCATTTGAACTCTCTGTTAATTTTTACTTTAATGCTAACATTATACGTGCACACACACACACACAATTTTCAAGAGAGTCCCAAGTGATTCAAAATCAAGATTATAGTCATTCTTAACTCACTAGCTAATAAGCCTGTGAGATCCTTCGGCTTGAATCTAAGCTTCATATTTTGGGAAGTATTATAGCACTTAAAACCACGGTTTCTGGCTTTGAGAGAATAATACTATAATAAGTTAATGATTATTAACATATTGATTAATAAATCTGCTATTTATTAAATAGTTTACATTTGTCTATGTTTGATTTTCTCATCTGAAAGTAAAGAGAATTAGTGTCCATCTCTAAGGTTTGCTATGATAATGAAACTAGCAAATGCCTACATACATATAGGGCTTTGAAGAATACCTCACATAAATACTCATGACTTTTAAAGGTTCTTATTATCTATGCATGCATATGACATTGTGTCTCTGAGTTGTTGAGATAATTAAATAAAATAGTCTACATGTAAAATCCCTTGTGGACTTTAAAATAATACACATTTTAATTCATCATTAAGTGACTGGGAAGTAGGTTTCCCCTCTCTCTCTGCTGCTCTCTGACCATATAAGCTATAAAAACCTTATGTTATTAATGCTTTGGAGCTGCTTTGAGGGTTTCCATGAAATCAGTTTGCAGAAAGTAAATTATTATAAATGTAATTTTTTCTTATTATCCACATCTAAAGTTTATGTAGTTGTATTTTTTAATTCACACTATAATATTTTCAGATCTGACATTATTTTTAAAAAGAGAAAATAGAATTTGAGGCATCAGAAAGTTGTTCAATGTTATTCAAGCATTTTGTAACATAGCTGGAAATCAATTAATGTTTTCCAAGTTCAAGGTCAAGAGTCTGCACTTTTAGAAAGAAAAATCTTGTCACTGTTATATTTAAAGCAAGTTGGCCAATTGAAGGTTCTTTCCAGCAACACACTTGCAGTTCTAGAGCCAGAACACAAGTGCTGACAGGATCCATTCGTACCAGACCTGATGAAAAAAAAAACGATTTCTAGGACTGCAGAAGTGTTGCTGAAAGCTGTCACTGCCACCTGATTTGTCTAATGGATCCTTGATGATTATTTAACTCCTGGCGTGAATAATATTTCAATAAGGTTCCAGTGAAAATCAAATCTGTGTTCAGTTGCCAACCCGCCCTAAACATTACACTTCTATTGTATCTGTGTTTTCTTTCCACATTTATAGTACTCACACCTCCACACCATTCTTCCCTGCCCACACACATGTTCTTTATAAGTTGGGACAAATCGTTTTTTAGAGAATGAAGCATGTATAAATAAATATGCAAGAATAATCCTGTTTACTACATTTTTTCCTCAGTCATACTATTATATTGGTTAATAAGTGTTTCCTCCTGCAGGTTGTCAGAGGATGATATTAAAACATAATTCAGGCTATTTTCAGATTGAAATCTATTGTTCTACTGAGCATAGTTTTTTTTTTTTTTTTTTTTTTTTTTTACTGAATGAAAGCAAAGTGACTGTGTGAGAAAGTCAGATATGTTTATTACTATACAGAATCAGTTAAATTTCTCCTTGTAACTAGAAATAACATTCAAAAGTCAGTCTTAGAATGTATGGGTTTATCTTACTAAAGATAATGTAAATGTTTGATTTAATTATGTGAGTGACAGCATAGCTTACTGTTAAATCAATCAAAAAATAAACAGCAAAAATGAATTTTCCTTTATACTGTGGTTACAATCTTTTGGAAAATGTTTATCCCTAAACTGAAACTTCAGGCTTTCATAGGTCATTTAATCATCAACTCATTTGCACTTACTTGATACCATTTGGAGGGTTTCTGAAAAAAATGGAGAGGAAAAGTTTCTGGGGAGGTTGAACTTTTTTTTTTTTCTTTTGCTGTCAGTGACGTATTTCTTAGGCATTTAGCTTCAGATTATAGATGTATTAGGCAGCCTTAGGTATTAACTAGCACCCATCTCTTTATGTCCTAAAGTCTTAGCTGTCAAATGTAAGCCGAGGTTTAGAGGGAGACCAAATTAGTGATCTTTGCCTGAAGGAGGGTGGTTTTAAAACAATGATAGAATGTTAGATTTATCAGAGTTCTGTATTTCATTTCATATGCTGTATTATAGACTTTCTTATGCTCTTCAGTGACAAAGTACAGTTACATCTGTGCTAATCCATAGATGATTAATCTGATTGTTTTCCCAAGGCTGTAGTATAATAATATACTGGATAAAGACACCCTGGGAATGTATTGACAAAGCAAGAGTAGTGCAGTTTTTGTTTGTTTTTAATGTCTCCATGCACTTCTATATTTTGAGGGAAAATTATAATAATATATGACAGCATTTTGTTCTGCTGGTCATTTCCACAGTTCCATTAGAAAATGACAATCAATCTGACACTATTGGAGTTAGAGACAGATAGCACAAGTTAAGATTTCAGTTCCTCAGATACAACCCCACTTCAGACATGGGAATCACAAATACTTTTGACCAACTGATTATGAACTAGAGTTCTGGCAGCCCCCTCTTCAAGTTTGATTTACTTGCTGGGATCATTTTTGGAACTCAGGGAGACACTTGAACTTGCTGGTTTATTATATTAATAAAGGATTTGATAAAAGATACAAATGAACAGCCACATGAAAGAAACCTATAGTAAGGATCGGAAACCTACAGCAGAATCTCTTGTCCTCAGGAGATTCTGTCCCCATGAAGTTGGGTAGACCTCTTCATCTTACATGGTCATGTTCCTCATTTCAGAAGCTCTCAGAACCTTGTAATCTGGGTTTTTTATGGAGGCTTCATCATGTAGGTCGATTGATTACTAACTCTTCAGCCCCTTTGCCCTCTCTGGGGAATGGACATTAGTGCTGAAAGTCCCAAGGCTCAAGACCTCCTAGAGTCTTTCTGATGGCCAGCAGTCTTCCAGGAGAACATCTGAAGAGTACTTCATTAGAACAGAACCCATGCTGATCATCCAGAACATTACAAGGTGTCAGGAACCTGGGTCACACAACGAATATTGTAATATGAGTTTCCCCTAGGGCCCTCATGTAGCCACAGAGGTTTTAGGATCTGTGTGGCAGGAACCAGAGGCAGAGACAGATGTTTGTATTTATTATTTCCCAATTTAATGTGTTGGCAGAGGTTTACATAGTAGTCTTTTATACTTCTTTATTTTTAATTACTGTAAAGTTGGTAGTTATTTTCTGAATTTCACTCTTTCAACTACTAAATATAGTTCTTTCTCTCTCACTCTTATTTTTTGTCATTGTGTTGAATTTTCAAAGCACCAGTTGTTCAGTTTTGTTCATTCTCTTTATCCTTTTTCTGTTCTCTACTTTATCCCCCTGACATTCTTATTATTTTCTTATGACTACTTTGCTGTTAATTATCTCTTCTTCTCCAAGTTTCTTATGGTGAAAGATAAGATTATTGATTGATAGCATTTTCATTATCAGAAATATTTTCAATTGTAAATTTTCCTTTAAACACTGATTTAGTTGCATACCACAAATTTTAATATGTTTTACTTTAGTTTTCACTAAATTGGAACATTTTCTAATTTGTTCTGCAATTTCTTCTTTCACCCGTTAGTTTCTTAGGACAATGTTTTTTATTTCAGATATGTATACATTTTCATGTTTTATTTTATTATTGATTTCTAACTTAATTCCATGTGGTCAGAGTTCATGCTTCATATTGTTTTAGTCCTTTTGCACTTATTGAATTTGATTTATTTGCCAGCATATGAAATATTCTGAAGGGGTGTTTCATGTGTAAGAGAGAGTGTCAGGAACAATGACTGAATTATGGATTTTGAAACTCTCCTGGGACAGAGATGATGCCCCTCTGAGGTACTCTCAGTTCAAAGGTGCTCACTGATATAGCCCAGTTGCTATGGTGATGCCCTGTTTAGTAGGGGCTTCTGTGCCTGTCATAGAGCTATTCTGCTTGAATTTCAGATGCCAACTGCTTGGGGGTATAATGTTATTGGTGCAATCTGATAATTTTAATTGAGCTGCTCATACTCATGACCATGGTTCCACTTGCTTTGAAGAAACTTTTTCACAATAACCCTTTTAATAATAAAACTTATAAAATAAATATGCTGAGCTTGCTCATGGTCAAATTTCCTCCATCAGAGTTTGGCTAAACCAATAAGCCCTGTTTTTTCTCTATTCATGTGTCTGTTTGTCTTTTCTCTATTCTTGTGTCTGTTTGTCTTTTCCTCCTCTCCTCATCTACTGGTTTGGCTATTCCTGAATAAATTGTTGTGCAGGTTGCAACAAGGGAAGAACGCGCTTCTTACTTTTGTTGACAACAGTGTACTATAGATGTCTCTTATGCTCGTTGGCTTACAGTATTGTTTGAGTGTTCTATATTCTTTATAACCATCTGTCTTGTTGTTCTACTCATTATTGAGAGCAGAGTAGTCTTCAGTAATCACCATTACATTACCTATGCCTCCTTTCAATTTTGTCATCTTTGCCTGTAGCGACTTTTTTGTTTGTTTATTTATTCAATTTTGTTTCATTTTAGTATAATCACCCTGAATCTTTCATGGTTGCTATTTGCATACTATCATGCTATATTTTGGTCCACTTTTTAAAGAAAAGGAAAGATTTATTGTGGTTCAGAGTTTCAGGGACTCAGTCCATAACTGGCCAACTCCATTTTTCTGGGACCCAGGTGACGTAGAGTATAGTGGTGGAAGGGCATGGTGAATGAAAGGTGCTTAGAGACAGAGACAGAGACACAATATAATCCATCCTTTCATTTTCTATGTGTATCTTTGTATCTTAAGTGTCTTATGTTGTTCTATAGACAGAATATATGTTGATCTTAGGCTGTTTTCAATATGATAATTTCAGCTTTTTTGATCAAATTTTTCAATCACAATGTATCCATCAAATGAATAGCATACATAAAGAGATAGAAATCACTTTTTTTCTACAAAGTGCAAAATGGATATTCTTGAGTAGAAAAAAATGAATGCAATTACCAAGATAACAAGTTTACTGGATAGGCTCACCAAAAATTTTGAGCTAAGAACTGTAGAGATTATGAAATCTGGAACAGAAGGGGAAAAAGAATGAAGATGAATGAAGAGATTCAAAGATTTAGGGAAACAAGACACCACTAAGTACACCAATATATTTTTGAACATAATTATAGTATCTGCTTTTAAGTCTTTGTCTGCTAAATAGAATATTTGGAATCCTTTACAGGCCGTTTTTATGTTCTGTTTTTGCCTGTGCATGAATCATATATTTTTTTAAATGTCTTAAAACTTTTTTTTTGTTAGAAACTAGACATTTAGATAAATGCACTGCAGCAATTCTGAAGACTGACACCTTCCTGCTTCTCCCATTTCCAGCCACTTGCCATTCCACAGATGACAAAGCCTTGGCCACACGCTTCCTGAGTGCTCAGTCTGGTCTGTTGCAGTTGGTACCAAAGCCAGTTCCTATTGTCCACCAACTGCCAGCTGATTGATAAATCATTTTTCAATAATGACCCAGGGCCTAAATTCTTACATTCAGTTAAAGTGTACCCTTTTAATAGTATTGTCAGTTTTCAATTACTCTGACACTAGAGGGCTCTTCTGAGTCTCTTTCCCTTGTTCTTCTCTCTGTTAAATTACTTGCCCGACTACCATTTGATTATGATTGTGAATTTCATGCTACTACAACTTCCTCTGCTGATCACCACCATGTCTCTATCAGCTTCAACAACACCCTCCAGAGTGAGTTTTTCTCATACTCTGTACCAAATAAAGTTGTCCCTGTAGGCTGAACTGTGGAGAGCCTTGTGTTTCTGGCTTGCTTCTCTCCCTAGGCAATATTTCTGGGCCACTGCACTGGACTGGGTTTGGGAGAGCTGCCTGCTTCTCAGTTTTATCCATGCTCTATGGGAGGGGCTCCATGTGAAGAGAGAAGCCTCTGATCTCCCTAGCTTGCCTCTTCTGTGCAACGCCTGTTCCAGAGTAGGGCAGGGTGGGAACTCGGTGTTCTTGGCCTGTTGCACTCAGGTGTAAAGCTTCTGTTCAGTGGAGGTATGGCAGAACAGCCTCTTAAATACCACAGACTTCATTATTCTTACCAAGATTTACTAGAATTTCATAAATAGATTTCCCTTTGTTTGCTGCATGCCTTTAGGGTAATTTCCAGAGATTTTAAATAGTTGCGTGGTGTGCTTATTAAAATAATTTTCAGCAGTAAATGTTTATTTCACTGGGGAGAGACTGCTGTACAATTCATACCCCTACTCTACCTCTTTTGCTTGTTACCAAAGTCATTTCCAAAATATTTCAGTTTATGTCTCTTTTTCTTAAGGGCATTTCTAAATTTAGACACAGTACATAATGTAAGTGTGTAATTAAAATATTTCTTTGTTTTCATGAAAAAGGTTTAAGAGACAAAATAACACATTAAATAAAATTACCTCACTATCTCTCTTCTCCAAATCAAAATAACATCTTTGGGGAAAACTCTTAAACATATGAATAGGAAAAATACAATTTACTAATATTTTAAAATAAACATGTGTTCCATCAAGAGAGGATTGTCTGTATTCAAATTTTTCATGAAATGTCATTTTCTGTTTTAAATAATGCTTAATGATTGAATATGGTTTGAATTTTTCTTCCAAAGAATTATATGCTGGAAACTTGGTCCCAAGTGTGGTGATACTGAGCTGGAGGGACTTTTAAAAGGTGGGGTCTGGAGACAGTTTATTAGGTCTTTGGAATCACCACTCTCAGAAGGAATTAATGTTGTTCTTGAGAGACCCTGGTATGGGCCCGTGATAGTTGTTATAAAAAGAATAAACCTAGTTCCTGAATTTCTTCCTTTCTCACCATCTCATCTCTTCTGTATGTACTTCGACACATGAACTAAGTGAACTTCTTTAGTTGTGAAGCACTTACCCAGATTCAATTACTTCGTCATGGCAACAGATAATTGACTAATACATATGATACATATTTAAAAGCTCTTGAGATGTAAGAACTGAAAGTTATTAATCTTTATTTTAATTTTCTCAAGTAGATAAAGAACATTGTATCAAAACTTGCAGTGCATACTATCAGTATCCTGTCAGTTTATACTCTACAACTTCACGGGTCAATTTCTCCACCCACATGTAGATGCTTCTCTTTGCCCAAGAATTTTGGTCTTCCTTTAAATTAATTCATTTGCCATCATTTGGTTTCATTCAATTTTTTGAACACTAGTAAATCCTTCTTATAGGTTGATGTCAAAGTGAAGTCTAAAAGTCTTGTCATATCTGTTTCCCATATTTAAAGTGAGCAAGAAAATTCCACATTTTACTTGAAATAAGTAATAATTTTCTTCCTAAAATAAGTACTTTTTGTTGGAAAAAAGTTTTTAGAGACTTAAACTTTCGTATTAAGGTTGAGTTAAAGGGTTTTATTGCTTCCAGGAAAAAAACAAAACAAAACAAAACAAAAAATAAAAAAAAAACATGAAAATCTACTATTTCACATGGGGAAAAGAAAGAAAGACTAAAAGACACATCTATCACAATATCTGTGTGATTTTCTGCACATAGTAAGTTGGTAACTAAATCTTTGCTCCATTTTTTATAAAAAATGGAGAAGGGAAGGTAAAGATAAAATAGTATGGTAAAGATAAAATTATATTCTGTGCATGTATGATTATGTCAAAATGAACTCACTAGTATGTATAACTACAATGCATTAATATAAATATTAAAAAAGAAAAACATTGAATCTAACAGAACACTGTTAATGTTTATATTTTTTTTTCATTATTGATACATTATTTACTGGGGACTGGGAATATAGCTCAATTGGTAGAGTGCCTCACATGCACAAGGCCTGCATTCAATCCCCAGCACCACACAAACATACACAAAAAAATTCTATAGTGCAATCAAATGAACATTCAAGTAGGTGCACATACATTTATAAAAACATGGTTTCTTTTGTTAAAGGGGGAAAAAGGGGGTACAACAAAGCCAGATAAATTGGAAGAGTAAAAGCAACATCAAAAAGGAAAAAAAATATAATAAATAATAAGTGACAGATTGTTTATTGAAAATTTATCCTGCAAATGAAGTATACATAGCTGAGTTTAAGAGCAGAAACAAATTATGAACTAAAATGTGAGGATTTAAAAGATAATTTGAGTTTTTCAACTGAAATTTCCCTTTTAATTGGAAGAGACCCTTAAACACGTTAAATGTAGCACACTTTTCAGTCTCGAATGATTTTTGTCTCCAACACACTGACAAGGAGGATAACTGAATTGCCTGAATGCAGGTCCACGGAAATAGAGCAGACATCTGACATCTGATTTGATTTTGAATGAGGAGAGATCTATTTAATAAACCCAGGAAGTCTCATGAAATTATGGGTCTCAAAAGATGTATGCAAATAAATTAACTCAACAATTTCAGTTTTGGAGCATGCTAATATCTGTTAGTTACCATTGGCAAAGACATTTTGGAAGGGGACCTTGGTAGAATGTGTGTATGACAAAGTGCAGCAGCAGCAGTATAACAACTTGAGCATGGGAAAGTTACTTTGCTTAGACAAAAAGACATGAAAATCCAAAACCAAAACAAATAAGAAGTGAAATGATAGTCCATTTGGGAATTTGAACTTTCCTTTACATGTTCTAAGCATGTGTGTGGAGGGAGGATTTTCTTGCTATGAAGCAAAAGTAAAGCAGACTCTTTCCCATAGCAGATCACAGTCTACAAATGCTTCTTAATCCACCTTTCACATTGACTGATAACCTCTACTCTCTGAAAACTTAAACAAAAAATAAAGTTAAGCAGCCCATTTTTTAAAAGTCCCCTTCAGGTTCTCAGAATGTTCACTACCCTCAGCTCAGTTTTCTGCAGTAGCATATAATTAGATGGAATTTTCAAGTTTTGAATGACAATATCATATTAAATTCAAAAAGGAAAACTGTCAGCAAAATGTAGAGCGTTCATTTTATGAATTCAAGGTCCTTGATTTGAATGAACTGATTTATGAAATGCCAGCAAAAGGGAGGCAGATGAAACAATTGCAAAATACTGATGAATTTTACCATTTGGAGAATTTTTAATGCTAGCTAAGAAAAAATTTGGAAAGCTAATATACTCTAAAGGAGAAAACTATTGAAGATTTTTCAAGCAGGCAGAATGCCAGATAGTTTGAGTCAGTTTTCAAAGCGCTACCTTCAGGTTTTATTTAAATTGAAATAAAGCCTGTTGCCTTAGCTTTAAATGGCACAATGAAATGCACTGCTTCTTGCTCAATTTCTACATTAGTTCTATGATCCTGTCTAGTGATATACTTTTGCGATATATGTGCCATAATGTTTTTACATAGCTTTTCAAAAGTTATTGTTAAAACTGTTTATTCAGCTAAAAAGTAAAATAAATGAATAAATACATAAATGACTAAATAAATAAATAACACCAGTAGCTTCACAGTTCATTTGCCAGAAGTAGTTCAGTTGGGAAGTGAAACATCTGGGAATAAAATGGATGTATGATAGAAATTAGTTGACCTCATCAGGGTCATCTGAACTTATTCTTTTAAATGGCACATTTTTTTTTTTTTTGCCCCAGAATAATCAGTATCTTTTCCCTCCAATTCATTTCTTAATGTTTTCACAGATAGGCCCTTAGAGACCCTTAAACTAGTTGAGCAGATTTACATTTTGAGAACATTTCTCAAATTTCTTATATTCAATCACTTTTATATTCTGCTTAATGATGGGTCTTGAATCTAAGTCATTACTGCCTTTTAGACAAATATTTTCTCTCTCTCTCTCTCTCTCTCTCTCTCTCTCTCTCTCTCTGTGTGTGTGTGTGTGTGTGTGTGTGTGTGTGTGTACTGGTGATTAAACTCAATGGGCACTCCACCACTGAGCAACTTCTCCAGCCCCTTTCTTAAATTTTTATTTTGAGACAGGATTTTACTAATTTGACAAGGCTGTTCTCAAACTTGAAATCTTCCTGCCTCAGCCTCCAGAGTAGCTAGGATTACAAGCATGCACCATAGTGACTGGCAGAAATATTATTGTCACAATATGTAACTATCCATTTCCTTGAAAATTTACCTTCCATCTCAGTGTTTTTGCTAATTCCTTTAGAAAACAATTTAGCTTCATGTAAAACTTTTCAAAGCATAACATTTTAAACAAAATCATCTTATTCAATAAGGTAACCAATGTTTATTATTTACCATGTTTAAAAAAACATTATGTTAGTTGATACAAGGAAAACTGACATAAATATCAAACATTGTTTGTACTCTCAGGTCCTAATATCTAAGAATCAATAAAAGTTTATTTTCATGGGCTGGGGATATAGCTCATTTGGTAGAGTGTTTGCCATGCATGTACAAGAACCTGGGTTCAATCCCAGCACCAGGGAAAAAAAAGAAAAAGAAAAAGATTATCTTTAAACACAACCTAAGAGTAAACTAGGAATTAAAATGAGGAGGAATTGCTCATATTTTCAGAATATCCTGGTATTACAATTGGAGTCAAATCCTAAGGAATAGAAATATTCAGAAATGGGTACAGAATGACAGAAACTGTCTTCTGTGGGATAATATTTTCATGTTCAAAGAAAGCTGGGTAATAATATAAGAAGTAAAACTAGAATATGTCATTTGGCAGAGAGGAAAGATTTCAAATACAAGAACAATTGCAGAAAAACTTGTGGGAAGAAAGAGATGATGGCCAGTTTACAAAGTGACCCACTTTAGTTTATATGAAAGGTTTTGAAGTACATTTCTGAAAGCGTGAGTAGAAGAGTTCAGTGAACATAGCGATATAATACATATAATTCATGACCCATCTTTCTAATATTACTTCTCTTAAGCACATTTTGAAAAATCAAAATTACATATCTCAGAATCCCTTGCATTTAGGTTTCAAGACACAAATGAATTCCTCTCATATAGATGCAGTTTGCACTTGAATTAGAAGATGGAAAACAGGGAGACTTTTTCCCTGTCCTAGTCAGTCTGACTGCTATAGCAAAGTACCACATACCAGGTGGCTTGTAAACACAGATACGTATTTCTCCAGTTATGGAGGCTAGAAGTCTGAGATGAGGTTGCCAGCATGTTGAGGTTCCAGTCAGGACCCTCTTTCTGGTTTATTGAGCACTGTCTTCTCACTGTGTCCTCATGTGGCAGAAGTGGGGAGAGGGCTCTCTGAGGTCTCTCTCTTTTACAAGGGGCTAAAATAATTTCATTCATCAGGGTCCCTACCTCATGATCTATTCACATTTAAAAGGCACCATCTTCAAATACAACCACATTGAGAGTCAGGGTTTCTAAATATAAATTTTGAAGGGGCACAAGCATCCAGTCCATCAAACACCATAACCCTGGGTTATTGATGCAGTGCCTGGTTATGGATGCACTGGGCATACACACTGTGTTTCCAAAGCAGCATTCCAAGGTCCAGCCACTAATTTATAGGTGTCTAGAGGGAGTTGTCACAATAGTAAGGGAGGCTCCCTAATTTCTGAATTGCTGCTCTATTTGAATGCCTTGATTATTATTTCTGATTCTTGAAGAAATACTATTACGGATGAACCATTTCATCAGCGTGATACCAAGATTTATGGATCTTGGCGGACCACAGTAGGACCACTTTTGCAAAATTTTTTGTAAGCATATAATTCTTTGTAAGATAGTAAGATGTCTTATACAGATAAATAAAATGATTTACGTTTTCTGAAAGTAATGTCTATTTGAGCAACAGTAAAAAGAAAAAAGTTATTAATAACTCGATATTTATTTTCAGTGGAAATTTTGAAAAGTCATGCCTGAAATCTATTAACTTAAAACGAGGATAACCTCTGATAGCATTAGTATATATCTTTTACATAGTCTGTCTCTATTGGAGAATTTTACCAAATTATTATTATCTCATCTTCTGTTATGTGTACTAAAATGCATGCAGTTTTAGTGTGCAGAGTTCAATTTCAATAATCAACACTATTTCAAACAGTAAAACTTTGGCTTTCTAGAATCCTCAGAGAATAAGTAGTCTAACTAGCATATTTTCTGAAATGGTATGGACAATAGTCATGAGAACATTTTTATTTATATATACATATTTATAAAAGTATAAGTAATTATAGAAAGATATAAACTATTATTCAATCATAGGATAGAAGTGTAAAAATTCAATATAGCTGAAAATCCCATTTATAAATATCCTTGCCATTAATTGTTTAGCATACATATTTTCCTTTTCAACAATGGCTATCTATTATTTACATTGTTTATATATCACCTTTAAAATGAAGTTTACTATGAATAATGCTGCATCATAAATACCTAAAATTAACAACCCTCCATTTTTTGTTGTTTCGAGTACCTTTATAATAAATGTTGTTAAGATATGTCTGGGATGTTTAAATTTAAACTATTTCAAGGAAGTCTTCCTAACTATAATCAATACTTATCCTCCATAAAATGAATATTTGGATGTGATTATTTATCCTTGATAAATCAATGATGACCTTTGAATAATTATTATTGTGATGTGACAGATGGAGACTGTGCATGGAATAGATATCAGATTCTCATACCCTGCAGTTAGCCCTTTGATTTTTAGAAAAATGCTTTGTGAGCATGTGTGTGTGAGGGGGAGTATTACTTTATAATCCAAAATAGGCTCTTTTTTTCTGCCAATCTTAGGTTTGCTGGTTTCTACTATCATTCAGTGGGCCTTTAAACCCTGCACTACCTCAACACACTGCTAGTTGTTCCTTGTAATATTGCTCTTTTTACTTTTCAAGCTACCTATTAACAGGGGTGGGGTCAACTCTTTCTTTTAAATGTATATTAATGTCTCACATCCATCTTACTCAAAATAATAAACATGCTTTAAAGCAAAAAAATAGGGTTTTTTGTGTGTATATGTGTATGTGTGTGCTCGCACACGTGCACCCATTAAAGCTGGATTAGAACATTCTGCTTTCTAATGAAGACAAATGCTTTCACAAACCTTCCTGAGACCATCTCACAAGTAGCTTATTGAAATGGACTATAAGAAGAAACTCAGCTGCATGTAGATTGCTTTATAAATCAATCAAACTTAAATTAGGTGTTAAAGAACTTCAACATATGCAACAGACTTCTATTTTTTTGTTTATTTATTTTTTCAAATTTATAGAATGAGTTGCAAGAATACTACAAAGTCAATAAATAAATAAATAAAACCCTTTATGTATTTCACTGGATTTTCATTAAGATTTTACCACATTTTCCTTACTCTGTTTCTAAGTATATTGATATGTCCTGTTTCTTTTTTTTTTATCATTTAAGAGGATAATGCTACATTATTCCTAAATACTATAGTGTATATTTCCTTAAAACAAGGTATTCTCCTGCATTACTGCAATAAAACTATGAAAATTAGAAAATTACCATAAATATTATACTACCACATAATCCACAGACTATTTATGTTTATTCAGTTACTCAGTTTATATACTTTAGAAATCCAGGACTCAATGAGCTATATGCTACAATAACCATTTATTCAGATGTTCATATTATCTTAAGGTTGGCAGCATATATGTCTTTCAATTGGTTCGAATATCCTTTTAACATGACAACATGTTAAAGTGAAAAATATCTTTTGTTATTTGACCATATCTTTTCTTCTGTGCAGGAATTACCTTGTAGGTTTAGTTTATGATTTCTTTGACCAAATTCTGGAATCAACCATTTTGCCAAAAGCCCCCGTTTCTTTTATTGGAGACCTGAGTCTTAGAAACCAGAGCAAAGATACTAGGTTTGCCATTGGTACTAGGGTATTATCGTTGCTGAGGTTTCTGTAAGCAAGGCCAGAAAATATGTTTTCATAAAACATATATATATATATATATATATATATATATATATATATATATATATATGTTTATCATTAATCCATATAAATTAAAATATATTTACATACATACATACGTGATTTTTATAGATATATATCTCACAAACAAAATTTCACACCAATATGTCCAATTTCAATTCAAAACCACAGAATTTTATTCCATTCCTCTTTCCCATTGAAGGAGTTCCCTCCTCCAACTGTTAGAAACCTGAATCCTAATATCTTTAAAATAATGCTGAAATTATTATACCTATTCCAATTCTTTAAGTAAAAAATTAGAGTCAGTTAATTTAAAAGACATGAATCCTGGCCACATGCTCCTTCTCTTGCCTTTTGCTGGAGTTGACATGAAGTGTTGAGTATGCCATGTTTAGCAGAGATGGGATAGAGCATGGTCAGAATAATGGGGTATGGTAGGACACCATCACACCTGGAGACACATGAGCTAAATATATTTACTGAACATCTACCATATATAAAATGCTCATCTAGGTGTTTGGGAAGTGGTTTACATAAAACTGTATTCATAAGCTTTTTCTTTTTTATGAGTATAATTTAACATTACAACTCCCTTTTGTCTGTCTCCTCATCACTGTTTTTTTTCTTGAAATTACACCTTATGTCTGTTGTCACAATCTGTGACCTCCTGTCTCTATTTGGTCAACCAGACTAAATCAATATAATAATCATGATGTTGCACTACCAAAGCCCCTGGAAATGTCATGATATTGGACAGCCAATGATTCCTACCTGTGTACACTCTCAAATTAAGTTGCAGAGAAAGGTTTGATTAATGGTATTTGTATAAATACCCACATCACAAGCACTAAAGAAGACAATGAAATAATAGCAACACAGAAAGCCCTCCTAGTTTCAAACTTTGCCTGCCAAACTGTTTTCTGATTATAATAGATGTGTTCATTATTATTCTCTGAACAAATTTAAGTTAATTTTTGTATTATTTTACCCTTCCACCATCACATCTTTTAGAAGTGTACCCCTGAACTTTGGTAGAAAGCTATGCTATTTTCTGTCTACCAGACTCTATACTTGGTTCCTCCCCTTTCTGACTACTTTCTCCAGTTCATCACTGTCTTCTTCCCACTTCTCAAAGCTGCATGTTCCTTTAGTTAGAGAGAAAAATAGAGCATATTGGGTGAGTTGGTCAACATGAGGGGTTTGAATAAAACGTTTAAAGCAACACTCCCACTGTGAAAACACAAACACAAGCAAATAACTGGAGGAAATCTCACATTTGTATACATTCTATATGATATTGTCATTCTGCTCAAAATTAATAGCAATTATTTATTTACATATATATTCATGTTAATTTATACTGATAATAATAAAAAAGCTATTGGGGGTAGGGCAGCAGGAAAATGCATTTCATTTGTTTGGAATGGAATTTCCTTTTTTTTTTTTTCTTTTTCTATTTTTTTCCTTAATGTTTTCCTATGCTAGAAATGGAGTATGTCTTTTGTATCTCACAGACAAGATTGTGACATGCTGCCTAGCAGAGCACTTAGTAGGATCTCAGAAAAAAATATTTGATGAATTAATAGATAAGTCCAGATTAATGTTGGAAAATAATATTGATTGCTTTGACTCAATTCCAACACAGCTCAATATGTAAGAATAAACTGGAACCAGGACATGTTCTGTAAGACTCACTAACATCAGAAGTTAAAGGACCAGGGTTTGAACTTGATTTCTACTTACATGTAATATTTCTTTAAAATGTCTTTCATTACTGTATCTGGAGGAAGGAAAAAAAAAACTTTTGATTCATCAGACTGGTGGTACAGAGACAAGTTTTTATTTTCTTGTAGATTTTTATTTTTGATGGTTTAATTCTTTTCCTCTGTATTATTAGAGCCTTATGATAGATCTCACTGGGTCTCTATTTTATTGTCAAAATACCAGGAACAGGAAACAAAACTGGACTTAGATTTTGTTCAAACTCATACAATATGCTGGTTATTTCAAGTCCCAATAAAAATATCTCTATAAATTTATTAAAGATATTAGGGTATTTTTTTCTCTAAGAATAATTACCTACCTATGACAAATTTGTTTTTTAACAAAGTTATAATCTCTATAAAGTATTAATTAAATTGAGCAAATTTCAACTTTCTTTTGATGGCATTAATCTCATCTTTACACAAATTTTCTATGGTTAAAATGTGATCTTTCTGGGTGTAGTGGTGCATGCCTGTAATCCCAGTTACTTTGGGAGGCTGAGGCTGAAGCAGGAGGATTGTTAGTTCAGAGCCAGACTCAGCAAAAGTGAAGTGCTAAACAACTCTGTGAGACCCTGTCTCTTAATGATATACAAAATAGGGCTATGGATGTGGCTCCATAGATGAGTGCCCGAGTTCAATTCCATATAGTTAAAAAAAAAAACTATCTTAATATTGATACTTACCCACAAAAATATTTGAAATCAGCATACATATTTTCAAGAAATGGGTTAGTGAATAGAATGTCTTCTTCACATCCCTTTTCTAACCCATGCAATTGAATATATGTGAATTTTCATTTTGTAGCACAGACAATCTATTTTATTTTAAATCACTGTAGGATCTTGACTTACAGGAGAAAAAAATTCATGGAATATTTAAAATCCTATTGCTGTGAAGATTTATGCAAATTCCTTATGGAAATGTCAACACATTTCCTTCATCAGCAATGGTGCATATTTTCATGTGAAATATAGGCTGGACCTTACCATCAATATATCAGGTTTCTGAAACATACTCCTTTTATAAGAAGCATTGATGACATTCATTGAAAAATATCCTGATGGTCATTTAATACTTCAAACATTAAACAGTGGATTTAAGTGTAGACATTAAATCCTTTTATTTTCTCTGTAAGGGTGAAAAAAGGAGGGGAGATAGTTTGCAAGGGTTGGGAATAGAGCAGGTTTTAATAAACATATAAGTTATCAAGAAACCTTAGTCAAATTAAGAAGCTGTCAATGAAAGGTAGAACAAGGTTTTCACTAGCCCTATATCTAAAATTCACAGTAGTATTAGTACATTTTGACTATTCATTTTCCACTCTAAATTAAAATTATAGCTTTGAACCCCAGGGAACGTCCGTGAAGGAAATAACCGACCACAAAACGGGAAACCACTTGTTCTGAATTTTTTTTTTCAAGGGATTTTTGGAATGCACTCTATGAAATAGATTTTTTTTTCTCAACTGAGGAAGGAAAAGGAAATAAAAGCTCCAAAATTATCATATTAAAACACATATGGCATAAGGCCTCTTTTTTACTTACCAAGAATATTTTTGACAGGCGAAGGCAGACAAGGGCTGGAATCTGGGAGGACAAGTCAACATGTACTTTTTAAGTTCTATTACATTGATTGATTTCATAAAAGTAACAAGCTATTTAAAAAATATATTCTATTCATCTATCTCCTTGTAGTCTTCAACAGATGGCACCCAGCAAAAGAGGCATGCCATCAATCATTCTATGTCTTGCCCAGTGCTTTTCCTGTCCCACTTTCTTGTGCCTCTCAGTGCCATTTGCCACCATGGCAGCTCTGCAGATCAGTTTGCAGAAACAGTCAGCTGCAAGAGCTTGGCTTCCTCAGTCAGTTGGCGCAAGTTTCAGTCTCTCTCTTAAGAAAAGCCAGGCACAATGCATGCCATTCACATGTTCATATCAATAAATGTGAACTTTTTAAAAGGGGCATGTATAAAGAGGTCATTGGTAAAGGTTCTCAAAAGTTTGTACGTGAGTGTTGATATATAATGTTTTTCAAAAAGATTTTGTGGTACGCTTTTCTTCATGGAACTTCATTTGGTAGCTTGGATCGATAAACTCTTGCATTCAGAAGCATCACCAGGATTTTGACAATTCTTACCAATTAAGTTCAAATGTGTCATGAAGTGACCCATCTGACAGTATCTTGTCAGTCTGTTGACAACTGGTTCCTATTGCATGAATTATAGACACGATTAGTCCCCAAAGGGGTTCTTCAAAAGGGCAATAGCACACACATATTAAAAGGGCAGAAGCTTTAAATTTAAAGGAGAGAGGAATTAACTTTTGCTAAGTTAATAAAGGTCTACACTCTTGATTACTAATAGGTATGAATTTGCACTTAGGAACCTATTCTATCCCAGTGAACAGATGCTACTTAGAAATGTTGGTGCACCAAAGTGGAAAAACATTATGACTATAGAATTCTAATCATCTTTTGGTTGGAATAGAGAGATCAGCCCTATTTCAATGTGAGTGAAGACAAATTAGAGACAGGACCCTTTGCTGCAGTAGCAAGATGCTTTGCATAACCTGTTTCTGTTATCGATTTTATTTTATTTGGCTGCTAACCTGTTTGTTTAGATGGAATGTCTGGGTTTATTTTTCTTACCTTTCTTAATGTAGACGAGAAAAAGTAATGTCTTTTTCTTACTCATCACAAGGTTCATGGCTGAGACCCTTATAACAAAACAGATTAATGAAAGAAAAGCCCATTAATGTATTTAAGAAATTTTGTGCAGAATGGGTGACTGCAGAAATAAAGACCCAAAGAAATAGGGAAATGTGTGCATGTTTATGGACAGTCATGCAGAAATTTAGTTGGAAGAGAGAAGGCTACAGTCTAATAGTGATAAACTGTGGGCTCAGCAAGGACTTTTGCTCAGATTTTTCATGTGCCTTTCCTTCCTTTTAGGTTTAGGGTAGCACTCTATCCCATAAACATCTTCAAGGAAGAAGAGAGGGTGACCTTCCTGCCTTTTACAGTGGCTTCAGAGAAGAAGGATGAGGGGAAGGTAAGAGCAGCCTTTCCTGCTTCTGCTGGCTCCCCAATTTATGTAACATAAATTGTTACATTTTGGGGTAACAGTCTCTTCAGCTCATCAATTCTTTCAAGAACTATGTGTTAGGGTCTGTAAACAAGTCAAGATGGCACCTGGCAGTTTGCCAGAGGGAGTGGTTTGTGAAGTAACGCCAGCGAGCCATTAAGTGTGGAGATTCCTTATTGGTTGACTGCTGTATCTAGTTTATGTTAATTAAGATAAACTGTGTGGAATGTATATATACCCCTCCTGTCCTACAATAAACGGCTCCCATTCCTGCTGTATCAATGTACACAAGTTGCTCATCACCCCCCGGTCATTTTGCTGCAGCCGGACTGCGGCACTATGAATACTGTTCACTTTGTTCCTACGATATACTAACTTATAACGCCACCTTTATGTAGATGAAGGCCCATCTATGTAACTAGTGAGCCCAGTGCAAAATGACAATACAGAATCCCTTGTTCCACGATTATTAAGACTTTCAAGATGGTGACAGCAAAGCATTAAACCAAAAGTCCTGGGTTTGTGCATCATATCCTTCATGTTCCTGTTAAAAGTATGTAAAAGTGGATGCTTTTTTGTTCTTTTAGTTATTTAAATATTATACACAAATATGATTAAAAATCAAAATGTATAAGAAGACATACATGAGAACTGAACCACATATTTACCCCAAACTTTCATTAATTATCACAGAGTATCACTACCAATGGTGTCTTATGTGGAAAGTGTCTTATGATTCCTGTCTTTATACTTTATAGAAACTCAATATATCTTTGTTGATTGCTGTTTAGATTACATATTCTGGTATAGTAGCAATGGAAGTGAATCACAGACTGAGAGAATCCTTAAGAGCTGTCATGGGGAAGACACCAAGTTATGCACCTATATTTCATAAATGAGCATAGAATATTAGTGTTTTTTTCCTTAATACTAATTGTGTTAATTAATAAACCTCAGTGAAAATTAATTTAAGAGACATATATTTTACCCTCAGAGAATTTTCTGTTGGCTTCTGAAGGGGTCTTGTTCAACAAAGATGAAGTCAACTGAACGCATAGTTGGATTATTAGAAGTATAAAACTAATTAAGCTGCATTAAACTGTTTGATATAAATTGGGGTAAAATAAAATACACTAAAAAGTCCTATTGTGTAACTGAAAATGCAGTTATATCCTTGTGACATCCCACTACCTTAGTTTGTCATCACATTTTTATAGGTAACAAAACGGGCTTAGAAAATGCAAGAAACCAGCCCAAGTTCTCAGAAACAAGCAAATGATTCTCAAGTTTGAAACATCACAGTTCTTACACAACCCCTTGAGTTTCCAGGTTACAGAAAACTGTGAAAAAATAGTTCACGCAATATTATCAGTTACTTACCTGTTGTAAACTCCCTATATAAACTCATGAGTCTACCACTAAGAAAATTATATCTTTTGTGGTTGGGAAAATATCTCATCAGAATTCATCAACACTAGTAAATTATGTAAAAGGAAAAAAATCAACACAACTTATGAATGAATATGTAAAACAAAAACAAAAGGAGGTAAAAAGAATGATGCAGAGCCCTATCTGCATCATTATTTATGGTGTATCTTCCTTCTGAAGAGTTTATTTAAAATCTTACACATTAAGTTGTGAGAGAGAAATTTACAAAATCAGCCTGGGTTTGGGGGTAGAAAACCTCACACACTGTACTCAAGTCCTGAGTGAGTGCAAAAGAGGCTATCTTCCATCTTCAAGGGCTGATTAACATTTACTGAACTGTTCACACATTTACAAGTGTTTTGTTCTCATTTTACCCCCTTCCTGTTAGAAAATGAAGCTTTTAGTGGTGATGATGTGGTGGTGTCCGGATGGGTATGGTTAAAAGAAACTAGGCAGTCTATTGTCTTTTCCGACCAGAGCACATGCCATGACTACCCATTATTTCAAGCCCTAGGGGAGTAAAATGATCTCTTGCATCATTTCTGAAGTGTGAAATGAGAGATGTGTCTTTGGCAGTGTTTAGATTTCTAACCACATGAAGGATTGGAAGTGTTTTTGTTCTAATGTTAAATGAGAAGATGGTGTGATTTCAAAATACTCACGTCTGGGAAAAGGACTGAATAATAGCATTTTTCCCTCAGGTTGTTCTTATTCCCAAAGGGGGCATTTATTTATTTATCTACTTATTTAATAACTTGTATTGTTTTTCATTTTTTATTTTATTTTAGTGCCTATCAGGTTTAAAACAGTGAAGAGGAACACAATAATTTTCAGGCACATTCCCTGACATCCAAACAAGGTGAAGCAAAGATGAGTGAATATAATTACAGGGAATCTACTTCCTAGCAAGAAAGTATTTGAAGTGTCAAAGATAGACCAGGTATGAAGGGCTGAGTGTGGAATTAGGCAGCTCAATGCCCAAACTGGAATCCTGGTGTGAGTTTTTCTGGGGAAAAGATAATCTTATAGAAAAGTCACAAAACAGATTTTGACAAGCCTTCTTTGAGATTTGTAGTGCTGGCTTGAAGGAATTTAGACACAAAGGAAACAGGCCAGAGGATGTGAGAACACCAAACTGAATCTGAGCACTAATAAAAGTGCAAAGGGCACATCCAGCAGGAATGAGTGGATAAATGGATCTTGTTTTTAATTAACTATATTTTCTCCTTGAGATTCCCTCCAAGATGAGCTCTAAGCCATTTGATTTTTCACTAATCCAGTGTTGTTTATTCGTATACAATGCAGTTCTTCAAGCCCCAAAACTTGCTCTTTTTCCTAACACTGACATGGTTAGCAACTAATTTACTTCGGAAAATCCATTGTCACCTATTTTACATTCCTGTCATCTGAACTACTTTTTTTTTTTTTTTTTTTTTTAATAAGAAGCATGGTTTCAGCATTAAGGTAAATAGGCTATGGTAGAGATTTTTTTTTTCTGTTTATAAGCTTTATTACTGTTGATCTAAAGAGTAGTACCTGAGGTTGCTGATGAAAAATGTAAGATACTTCTTCCAGTCTTTGTAAGAATGTTCTTAGAATTCCTTTAGGCATCTAGTTAGGAAAGATAAATGCACACTTTGCATGTGTCTATGCATGCCCCAATAGTATTCCCTAAAGAATAACTGATTTCTGTCCCTTCTTGCATAAAAACCTTCAGTGTCATATTAAAGTTCCCAGAATAAGTTTAATCTCCTAACACTAGCAATCTGCACCTCTTACAATTTGAACCAAATTTCGTTAAAGTTGTGCTTTTCTTTTTCATTTGTTAGTACTTTACATTCCAGACAAACAGAGCTTATTGGTAAAAATGTGCCTACACCTGAAACACGAAATATGCTTCTATCTTATTCCCATGTTAAAATTCCACTTGCATTTTTATGCTCAGATCAAATTTCAAATCATCAAAAATCTTTCCATTTATTACTACCTTAAATAATCTTGCTTTCTCTGAACATGCATTGTGCTTTATCTGAACTTCTTTATAGCATTCTTCACTTCCAACCCTGTATAATAGTTCTTCACACTACTCAAAGAACACATTATTTATACATTTTATTTTTCTCTCTCTTTCAGGATAATAAGTTCAGTGAGGCTCATGTCTAAATTTGTCACTGTATCTAACATACAGCAAGCCATTTGCTTTGCACTTAGAAAGAACACAGTAGATATTTTTAAAGTAAACGTGTGAGTGATGTTTAAAGTTATACATGATGAATCAGGTAGCAGCCCAATGATATTTCCAATGTCACAAGGTAAATCTGAACAAGAAGTACAAGTAAAAATTTTAATTCAATAAATCCAGTGACTTAAAACTTCATATGGATTAAGGTTCCATTCACCAAGAATCCAGATGAGTGTTTTACCTAATATAGAATCAATCATCAGTGTTTTAGAGAGTAACATCATGAGCCCTTACTTCCCTGCCTCATTTTGATTTTCAAGTGTGTTATCTTTATTTTTCTAAGGATTACATATGTATAGAATTATTTGAACACAATGATGTATTACTTCAATGTTTTAGGAAGAAACTCTTGATTAGCATTTTTGAAGCTTATTTTTTCACGTTAGGGTAAGTTAGTTTCTGGAAGCGTCACAATTTCACATGAAATTCTAGGTTGTCAGTTTTTCACTTTGTCTAAACCATACAATTCTTGACATTTGGCGAAAAGACCTTATTTTTAAATGTGCTGTGACCTGTTTCAGTTACATGTTTCACTACTGTTTTTTCTTTTTTAATTTGTTTAATAAAGGAAGGAAACAATGGAGATTGCTCATAATCATAACATCATAGTGTACATTATATTATCCAACTGATTAGGTCAAAGGAGAATGCCTTATATTGTCCTGTTTGCTCCTGCTCCTATTCCATCCAGTGCTTTCACTACCTTAACTTAAAAGTACCAAGATGATCCAAACTGTAAAATTCTCATATCACTTTAGCAAACATTTAACAGCACCCAAAAGTAAGTACAAGGTCAACTCAGTGTTATTATTTTATTTAGTGCTAGTATTTTTATCTTTTCCAGATTATTTCCTGCAGCCTTTCTCTACCCATTCCATGAAATTAATTAATTAATTAATTAATTAATTATGGTCTCAGGCTTAATATCTAGATAAGATATTGAAAAGCATATAGGTCTGATTTCACATTTTATACCTTAAGAAATTTAAGCTCAGAAGTAACTAGGTAAAATTATGTATCTAGGAAATCATTGGTTCCATTTTGGTTGATGTTTATATTGAAAGACAAACTGATGGGAGGATTTATTACATATAGAAAAAGATGTCAAGGTGGGCAGAAGTGAATTAAATTACTAAATCGAGAACAAAGAGAGCTCTCTGAGTCTTATGGGGAAAAAAAAAGAGAGAAGGCAGAAAAACGTGAAATGTTTTGCATTCTTTGGATCACAAAGGTGAGGTGAATGGAATATATGGTGAATTGAATATATGATATGTCCTTGCTAATCAATTCATGTTGACAAAAAACATTTGACAAAACTTTGAATAGTAACTGTAGATGGGGTTATAAAATGTATCTAGCTTTAATTTGGCAAAAAAATAACAGTAAAGTTTGAAGAAGACTTTATCCAGATAAAATAGAGAAGAATTTGAGTTACATATTTTTAAAAATATGTTTTGAGTCTGTTGGCCTCCAGAGATTTTGAATTACTGCATATTTTTTTTCACTCAGATTTTGTTCAGTGCATAATTCATATAATTTGAGTATACATAATGTCTCATCTCTTCCACCCACAGGGGTCATTGCCTGGAAAGAACATTTGCCTAAGAATTATTTAAAATACCTTTTCCTGCTGGTATTTGCTTTTTGGCTTTAAATCAAAACAATTATAATATTCTATCTCTGACAATCTCCTAGAAATATTGGAAGTAAAGATGGAAACCAACATTCCCAATTTTCTATTAATCTTGCTCTGATTCAACCTTTCATGTATCCCATAGGCCTTTGGGGTATGAGCGATCTCACTATAACTCTAAGCTTAGCATATGAACAGAGCTGACTAGACTTATCAAGACAGTTGTCTCTTCCTTACTGAAGCCTTCTAAACTTGCATTTGTATAACCTGTGGATTTCATCAATCCCAGAAAGCTCTGAGTATATGATGTTGGCATTAAAGTAAAGACTTCCAAACAGGAATAGATTGATTTGTAATATATTTGTATGTAAATTTCCTGGTTATCTATCTAGGTCCAAACTATTTTTCAAGATTTTCTTTCATTCTACCAGTTCCATGGTCCCAACTTCCTTTTTTATCCTTAATTATATCCTTGTAGAAATAATGTTATATATTTCACCACAGTAACACTTAGAAAGTATGTGACATACATTCAATACCACTTCCAACTACGGGTCCAGTTTTATATAGATTTCTACATTTTCTTATCTTGTTTCCTTTTCTTTGCCTGTTAAATTTAAATATGTTCAATAACACTATTATGCAGCACTAAATTATTATAGTTTATATTCACTAGCACTTCCACTTTTGTAGATAAAGTGAAAAAATAGAATTAAATATAATCACAAAAGGCAAAAGATATATGTAAAATTCATTTGGACCAATTTTAGATTTGATACTATATTTTACAATATTTGGGGTGGAAGTCAATTTTATTTTATCATATGTGTCATACATTTATATATTTGAATTTAAGGTGTAATAAATAAAAAATGTGCCACATAGAAAAACATTTCAATTCTGTCAACTGTACAACTGATCTTTTTTTGTTATTGTTTTTGTTAGCAAAGTATACCAATATTATTATGAGTTATATTATTTTAGTCAATATAAATGATTTCTAATGAAATTCTATGATTTGCCTAGCAGATATCTAAGCAGATATATTTTAGTTCTTGGGTTAGGCTCATTGATATACTTTTAGAAAGCTATTTGGTTAAAATAAGGAGTAAATATAAAGAAACCAAAACAATCTTGAATATATTCCTTAATATGTCATTTAATTAATTTTGAATGCTTTCAATTCCAAGGTTGTAAAAAAATCACGAGTATTTCTATAAATTTTAATAGGAATAACTTCGCATTAGCAATAACACAATCATGTCATGCAAAATCTGACTAGCCTGAAATGCATTTCACCCATATGCTCACATGTGAGGAGATTATGATAGGAATAGTTATTTCATGCTCCCAGGATACATATTCAAATGGGTGATTCACAATTATTGGAGAACCTGCCCTTTTAAGACCCCATCAGTTACTTTTTTCAGGAAAACTGTTAGAAGACCTTTTCTAATTGGTAAATTTGGAAATAATAATTTGAACATGGGTAGTTCAGCTAGTCCTTTCATTTGGCTTTGTTTACTTTGTACATCTTTAAAATAGAACAATTGTTCCTAATTCTGGGAACAGTTATTTGGAGACAATTTGTCTTAATTGTTTCAATGGTTAAAACACAATTGAGGTACAGTACTATCCTGTAACCTAGATTCTTAGTACCAAAGAGAAGGAGGAGGAGGAAAAGGATTGGACTTATCTTCTGATCTTAAAATACAAAAAATATATATTGTCTGTTTGGTGGATTTTTATTTTATTTGTATGTGATTTTATTTTATTTTTAATTTTATTTAACTTTTTTTTTCTTTTTGAGACAGGGTCTTGTTAAATTACCTGGGCTGACCTTGAACTTGTAGTTCTCCTGCCTCAGCTTCCTGAGTAGCTGGAATGATAGGTACCCCCGCATATTTAGATAATCCAGTTTTTTTTTGTCCCAAAGTGTATTGCACAAAACTATATAAGTGTTTATTGTACTCTTAAATAGCATAAAACTCATGAAAGAATTATAGAGTTATCCATAATAAGATTTCACACATTTTAGTAAAAGCTGAATTTTCTTCTACCAAGTTTAAGGTCTGATAAAAGTATCAATGCTCATCAGACATTCTCATTGGAAGACTTTGATTAATAATAAAAATAAGTACATGTTATCCTACATTTGAGAGGATTGAATCTTAAGAGAAGATGGGGGTTTATCCAATGTTACAAAGGAGGTAGATTTTCAAAATAGCATTTGAAGTCAGATTTATGTTAATCTGGACATAGTTTTCTTTCCACTTAACTATGCTATTTCTTTGGAAAGACTATATATTAGAGCTCAGTGAAATAATGAAAGAATAGTGAGATATATCTCATTACTGATTAATCTTTTATTATTCAGTGACTGTTCTTTTATTGCATAGTTAATTTTTAATATATATTCATGTGTAAACAATGTTTTTTAGAGGATAACCTTCATGAGAGTAACTTTGCATTTCAAAGCATTTTGAAAAGGCTCTAAAACAGAGCATAAGATAAACAATAATTTTTTAGTGCATACAACAGTGATAAATCTTATCTATTGAACAATAGGAGAATTCCTTTCAAATAAAACATAAGGATTAGATGTATTTCCTAACAGCCATTGCTTTCCTGAAATTGAATCTCTATTATTGGTCAAACTATATTATATTTAATCTTATAATTTCATTTTTTTTCTTTAGTAAAGTAGATAGTTTAATAGACCATGCCTACCCAGTAACGTTTGATGTACTGCAAGAGGTCACTGCAGAGCAGTTCTCATGGTGAACAGAATGGATACTAAACTAGGAGACAGTATATAATAAAATGTTAAGTAGTTGCTTAAGGTATAGTCAAGATGTTCAGAAGTGGGATAGAAAATTGTGCAGCTTGAATATTTGGTATTGCTTTGTGGATACAAATTATAGCCTGTTCCACATTCTGATTTTTAATAATGCAGTTCTATGCCATTTTCTCTGTGCTATGTGAGTTTTGGGTTTCTTAGGCTTGCCATTTCTTCTCTTGGAGCTAATTAAGGAAGCTGTAGCTCTTGGTCTTGAAAACTACACACTCTACTAAGTTCAATGAAATAAAACAGTGTTATAAAAAGGAGAAAATATTTTTTTCTTTTTTTTTTTTTTACAGCTGTTAGAAACCCAACACCATTATGCATTATACAGCCGTTTATTTCAGTTATTTTAACAAGTCTAAGAATCCTAAAGTGTTGCTATGTTCTGTGAAGTCAAGCCTTATCCTCAACACCCTCTTTGATTCTGACTGGTTATGGCCTGATAAAACTTGTTGCCCTGGTAATATCTAAGTTGATGTCTCCTCTCATCCCTTCCCCTGCCTTCCCCACTCCTCCTTCTCCTCTCACCTCCCCATTCCCTCCCCTCTCCTTTCCTCCTCTTCTCTTCCCTTCTCTCCCTCTCCCTCCCTCCCCCTCCCTCCCTCTCTCTCTCTCTCTCTCTCTCTCTCTCTCTCTCTCTCTTGTCTCAATACTGGGAATTAAGCCCAGGGGCACTTTACCACTAAGCTACATCCACAATGACTTTCTATTTTTTTATTTTGAGATAAGGGTCTCACTAAGTTGCTTAAGGTCTCCTAAATTGCTGAGGCTTGCCTTGAACTTGAAATCCTCTTGCCTCAGCCTCCCAGGATTAGAGGCATATGGCTTGATATCTCTTTTCTAAACAAAAAATACAATCTTGTAAATTTTCTCATTAAGCCAGAACATGATTCCTGGCATTTCTTTCTTTTCTTATATGCTTAGAGAAAAAGGAAGAGTGCAGTCCATGATTTTGCTGTATTTTTCAATTATTTAAGAAGCAATAGGGAGCCAGGAACGGTGGTACACACCTGTAATCCCAGCAGCTCAGGAGGCTAAGATAGGAGGATCATAAATTCAAAGCCAGCCACAGCAAAAAGCGAGGCACTAAGAAACTCAGTGAGAACCTGTCTCAAAATAAAAAAACAAAATAGGACTGGGGATGTGGCTCAGTGGTCGAGTGCCATTGAGTTAAATCCCCAGTAACCACCCCTCCTCCAAAAAAAATAATAATAGTAGGGATTTTTAAAATAATTTTTATTATTCTTTAGAAATAGGATATTTTGCTTCATTTAACAATTTTTTGGAGGTATTACATGAATTAATTTTAAAAACAGAAGACATTTTAAATAAATAGAATAGAAAAATTGGGAAAAAAACAGTAAAAAGAACACTTCATTGAAAATTATGAGAAAATGTTTGTTCTAGTGCCTACTTTACCACTAATTCACTCTTCACTTATTTACTCACTCAAACATATATTAATTGAATGTATGCTTCAGTATATTTGATATCAGAAACTCATCCAAGAATTTAGAATGAAGAAATTAAAGTCCCAGTAATTTGAGTTTGAAAATACAATCTCTCTCAGAATAATTCATGACCTTAAGATAATCAACTTCTATAACTCAGTTACATTTATTTCATCTTTAAAATGGGACCATGATACATTCTGACTAAAGTACAGAGTTGACAACAGTTACAATAATATTAATTAATATTAACAGTTACCTTAATAAAATGAATAAGAAATAGCTCAACTTATAGAATGTCAATATATGATTAAGTAATAGATCTATAAGTGAACAATTTTTATTCATTATTGTAGAAATCCAAGCCTTATTGGAGTTCAAGGAAGGGTCAAAAATGTTTGAATTAGATATTATTGTTATTCTGTCTTCTGGTAGACATCTAAGAGAATAGATCCTAGAGTGTAAAAACGTCTGTATATGTGCCCTTGATTGGGAAGTGTCACCTTTTGGCCTTCATATCCTTACTAAGTGAGCCAGTTTGATCATTAGTGTTGATTTCAAATATAACACCTATTCCAACAATAAATCTCCTTGGCCTCACTATCCCATTTTGTTAGAGCTGGATCTTTTACCACTTATAAATTGAGAAATGGTCTCTTCTAGACTAACTTTATATTCCAAGGGATAAGAGAATTATATGGCTAGTTCCTCAAGTGCATTCTAAGAGGCTGTGGTGACCATCAAGATCATTCTGTCATACATTCCCTCATAGAGACATTTATTTTTTTTAGCCATTACTTTGATGGTCCTTTCTGGTTAAACTGAAGTGGCCCTGAGTTTCTAAAATTGTTAGAGAAATCATGAAGTGTTTATATTATTTGCTTTGTATTATTTTTATATAGTTTTCAATATTTATTTTTATCTCTCAACTATGAGAGATTGAAAGGTCTTAGAAAATATATAAAGCACTAATACAATGACCAGTGGCCATCTAATACATTTCAATGGAATAAAAAAGGGAAATAAAATTGCATAGAAATCATTCATTATATTTCCTTTCTGATTGTTTAAAAAAAGTAACCGATTGAATAATTTTACTTGATTTTAAATTTGATGCCCAAGGAAGAAGAACAGATTTAGTTGAAATTTGCCTCAATGGAGAACTGTAGCTCTTACAATAGGAAGCAGAAATGAATTCTAGGCACTAAGAATCAGAAATTGCTGGGACTCATAAAGCTCTACTTTGTCCAACGAACTGAAGAAAATGTCCTTTATAAACACCATTCCTCATTTCAAACAAGCTGTAGCATTTCATCTTCACCATATCACTAAGGCAAAAGCTTGTATAGGTTATGGTCATCAATCAAAGTCCCTGTTAAAAAGTTCTTTCTATTTTAACTACTCTAGAAATTCTCATTTAGGGGATTCAGTTCACTGAGCCAAATCAATCCATACTAATGCAGCTATCATGACCTTTATCTTTATTTTCCTCTTTCAAAAATGCAATATAAACATAAATAAAAGAGAAAGCAATTCCTATAAAGCTAACTGTCTTTCTGGTTTGGCTTCTTGTCATTGTTGATTTTGTTCTGGGCGGGGGCATGTGTGCACATGTGTGTGCGTCAGTAGTTTGAAAATTCTTTTCACTGTCTTGCTTGTGTAGGGAATGTGGTAATATTCAGCACTGATCTCCCTTAGAGGACTGAAGCTCTTACATCAAGGCTGTGGGTGTAGGGGAGGGAAAAAAGGTGATGGTGGCAGATTTCTCTCTGAGTCCTTTCCCAACTGGTCTAATATCCATTGTCAAGGCATACCCTTTCCTACAGGCTGCACAATCCATCACTGCTAAATCAATGGTAGAAAGCTGTATCCATCTACCTCATTGTTGGAATGCTTGCAAGACCAGGCCAGCCCAGAGCTCAGGACTTTGTTGGCTCTAAATTTGAGTTCAATTCCATTATTGAATTATATTTTGTGTATTACCTAACAGATTTTGATTCACAGAGGATCAATACCCTAGTGCTGACCCATGACAGATAATATGAAAAGGAAGTTTTAATGATAGTGTGAGAATCATGAAATTCTCTTTTCAAATGATGGTATCATTTTTCTTACCTCAGGTGAAGCTTATTGCTTTACAAAGAGACTGAGGATCAGGAAGTTTAAATAAATGGAGAGAAATAACATCAGATATTACACAGATCTCTTAGAAAAGCTTTCACAGGACTCATTAACTACCTGGTAATGAAATCTTCTCTCTACCTCTTACTTCTTCTATAGCATATAAGCTTATGACTGGCATCTTTAGTCCACCAAAATATAAATAAATTATCTTGTGTTGCCTATTCCTGGTTTGTAAAACCCCTTTTTTATGGCTCCATAACTATGCTCCTATTTTGAATAATATCCTGCATTTCTTTCTCTCCTCCACACATGCTAACCAATGTTACGAATTACAGTTTGAAGTAAAAATGTAGATATTCTATTTCTGCATCTTTAATAGCTCCCTGTCAATCATAAGAAAAAGTCATCAGTTTTAGACTCTATGATGTACATGGTCAGTGTAGACTCTGTTCACAGTGTTAGTCCTAAGAAGACTAGAAGAACCAAGTATTATAATGTAGGAATATTTGTACATGTGTTGGTACTATTTCCATTTTTTTGTAGCCGTTTATGGTTAAAGTTCTTGATTCACCAAAAACATTTTGATCCAATTAAAATCATTCTAAGTGAACCATAAGTAGTTTGTAGAAGTCAAACAGAAAGTTAAGTCAATTAGTCAAGCAGGTAGTCATACATCTGTTTCCCACCATTCTCTCTTCATAAGCAGTTCATGTCCTAAAGTCAAGGTTATTAACATGTTGAAATAACAATTACTAAAGTGTCCTGTTTTAAAAAGATATCCTTAGAAAATGACTTTTATTTAGATGTTAAATGATTAATAATTAATGAATGTTCATAGAATGAATTTAGCTAACAACTTGATTATTGTCTTGATAGATTGATAATAAAAATGTTTTTATTTTCAACATATATGTTAATATGCAATGTGCATATGTTTTATTATAACATGCATTTCTGTATATAAAAGTGGACATATACTTGTAATGCAACTATGCAGACAGCATTTTCCTGTGTGTCAAAATTTGTTAGCAGAAAAGTCTATTTTCTCAAACATAGTTTATGCCCATAAGGGAAGTGTTTATTAAATTTCTGGGATTTGTTTAGCTAGAATTTTGTAGAAAATATGTGTCATTTAAAATCTTGTATTATGGTATAAATAAAATTTAGTTAAAATTTAAAAATCTAATACCAAGTGAAGACTTTCTCCTTCAAAGGGTTAAATTAGAAATCTAAAATTTCTTATATAGGAATATATTAATTCAGATTTTCACATAAGAAGAGCTCAGTGCTTACAAAATTTTTCAGGTAAAGCTTCAACTTCAAAGTTTTTTAAAAAGAAATAATGAATAGTGTATATTTTGTAATACAAATTTGTACTTTGAATTTATTCATGACATTTGCAATGTTTTTATTTGTGTAGAGCACTCTTTAAGAAACAACAATCCAAAGTATCTTTTGTACTTGCTTTGTTCGTATAGCCATACCATGTTTTTACTCTTTTTAATGGTTTTATTGAGTTATAATTTAAATGCAAAGAACTGCATATGTTTAATGGGTTGAATTTGATAAATTTGAATGCCTGTGATATTATCATCACAATTTATGTTAAGAGACATACACAAAACCTGCTAGGATATTCTTGTGTACTGTCTTGTATTTTTCTTTCTTCCTTCACTCCACCGTTTCTTTCTCCTTTTCTTTCCCTCTCTTTCTCTCTCCCTTACTCTTTCTTTTTTCTCTTCTCCTTTTTTCCTTCCTCCCCCTCTCTCTCCTCTCTCTCTCTCCCCCCATCTATATCTCTCTTTCCTTCCTTCCTTCCTTCACATGTTATAGAAAAATTTATCATGAGATCCACCTTCTTAACCAATTTCATAGTTCACAATATCATATTGAAAACTATAAGCACTATGTACAGAAGATCCTTAGACTTCATTTATGTAACAACTGAAATATTTACCCATTGAGCAATAACTGTCCACTTTCTCTATTCCCACCCCACAGAAGTGTGTATTAAATTCTCTGCTTCCATGGATTTGACTATTAGAGATATCTAAGTGGAAAATGCAGTATCTGCCCAATGGTTGGTGTATTTAACATCACATGGTATCCTTCAGGTTTATACATGGTCACAAATGGTAGCCTTTCCTTCTTTTTAAAGGTTAAATAATATTCCATTGTGCATCTTTACCCCAACATATATTTATTTATTAATCTTTCCACAGAATTATATTAATTATATTAATCTTTTGTCTTGGCTATTGTGAATACTGTTGTTATGAATGTGGAAGTGCAGATATCTCTTTACATTGATGATTTCAACTGTCTTTGGGTATGTACCTAGCACTGGAATTGCTGAATCATAGATAATACTTTCTTTCTTTCTTTATTTTTTTTATTAATTCCAAACTGTCTTCCAGAACTGCTGCACTGATTTACATTCTCAAACAATGGTATGCAGAATTTTAATTATTACCAATACTTTCACATCTTTACCAATACTTATTTTTGTTATTTTGATGATAGTCATTTTCAGAGGTGTAAGATGATATTTCACTGTGGTTTTGATCTGTTTCTCTTGATGAATAATACAGTTGTTTTTGTTTTTTCTTGAATCCAAGGCCTCACAAATGCTAGGCAAATTCCTCTATCACTGAGCTTTACTCCCAACTCTAAAGTAGTTCATAATATATTTGGTATATACCTACTATTGAAAAATGTTTGACAAGATTTTGTTCATTTTTATTAAGTTAATATTTTTTGCTAATGAATTGTAGGAGTATATTACATAGTTTAGAAATCAACAACTTATCAGATATATTTTGAAAATATTTTCTTCTTTCCCATAGGTGCCTTTTCTTTTTATTGTTTTCTTTGATCTTTATAGCCTTTTTAGTGTGATGTATTCCTATCTATTTCTGCTTTAGTTACTTGTGCTTTTGGCATCATATCAAAGAAATCATTGTTGGATTATGGGCTATGGCAAAATCAGTAGATTAAGATCTAAGTCCCAATGCATTCTAGCTACTCCAAATTTCTGTACTCAGCATATCACAAGTAAGAGTACATTTCATCTAAAGTGAACTCTTTGGTTTTCATGACTGCAAAAAAAATCTACAATGTGAAATAGGTATAAATAATTTGTTAATTAGTTATGTTATATATGACATACATTATGTTGATAAAAGAGCTGTAAATTATAAAGATTTTTTTGCCTTCAGCTGTTTATTTTCTGGAAAAGAATTAGACAAATGAATGGAGATCCAAATAAATGAATCAAAATTTATTCAGTGTCAGAGTATAAAATTTATCATTGCTTTTAGACTGAGATAAATAATATTTCCTAACTCATATTTATTTGTTATGAAAAGCATTATAGTATTTATTTTAATCTTGAAATGTCTGAAACGAAGCCAAAGAGGGAAAAAATTACTCCTTGTGCGAAACGGAGATGTTCAAAATTCATCCCAACTTAAGGCAAATTATGTTAAGTAGGCCCATGAGTCATGGGATACAGTAGTTTATAGAGCTGACATAGTTAACTAGCAACATTACTCTTTTTGAAGTTGATTGGTGAAGCTACTCTCTTAAAATGTACCCTTTAATACACTTTTAAACTTCTTCCAGCTTTGGGCTTACTAAATATCTCTAATTGCAATTAGAATATGAGTTTGAATTTGAGCTCTAAGGTCTTGATTGTCAGGCATGACAAGTATAGAAAAAATTATGCTAATTCAACCACTTATATCACTTTATTACTTTGTTAATTCAGTTCATGCAACTTCTGTTGAGTATCCATGATACAGGGTCACTATACTAATAACATTTGTGCTGGCTCATCCAAGTTTTAAATTTGTTTAATAAACAACCATAATCATATTTTGATCTTATATAGTCTATTATTTTTATAGTTATGACCTATCACTTTTAAAAAGGGCTTATGTTCAAAAACATTTTTGGTACCAATGTGCAATTTATGGTGTTGAAATAAGGATAATTATGCTTAAGTTTCTGTTAGATTTTTCATTCTGAAATTGCCACGAATGCATGTTCTTTTGCATTTGGTGTCGAAAGAAGCTGAACTTGGTGAATGCATATTGTGTTGAAGATCTAAACACATTGTAAAAAGGACTATAAACTTGGTCTTATGAAGAGCTGAGCATTGAAAGACAGTATTAATACATAGGGAACCTCATTAGGAATGCAGAGTAATAAGCACCAAGAAGAGAGACTTTCTATCCAAATTGGAAGCATTACCCTCAAAATGAATGGTGCATTTTATGTACAGGAATACCTTTCAAAGCACGTTGTTGGGGTGTTATGGAACAATACTATCAAATTAAAATTTCAGTATTCTTCATCTGTGCTTCTAACTATGAGTCACCATCAACATATAGGTACTGAGTGTTTGAAATGTGAGTAGTGTGACTAAGGAACTAAATTAATATAAATTTAATTTTAAATTTGTGGCTAATGGTAATTATATTAGACAGCAGAGTTACTGAACGTAGTCAAGCATAATCCACAAATGACAGCTAATGTTCCACCTCTCAGAGAACCAATGCTTCTGTGATTTTTAGACAACTCAGACTGCCAAGCACAGACTCCCTGTGCTCCTGAACGTAGCCATTTGCATATGACTCAATAACAGTTCCTTAGGGAAATGGTATTCTGGACATCGGACATATTAGAGTTCTATGTAACTGGTCAGTAAAAGTAACATTTCAAGAACATTGTCCAAATTAACTGCTTACCTCAAATTACTTCCAAACTGCCCACTACTCCCAGTGGCCATCATGATTATACAGTGGTTGTTCCAAGTCATTCCTCATGAACTGAAGTAAGAGTTTCTAGTAGACAGATTTATCTTCTAGAGGAATTAGGCAACCGCTACTTTGAAAACCCAAAATCAAGTTTTAAATTTGTATAATAAACAACCAGAATCTATTTTGTTGCAATATTTGATTAATTTTAAAAGGAATAATCATCTGCTCACATTGAAAAATTGTCTTCAAGGGAATTGACTCTTAAGTAGTAGATAGCATTTTTTTTTCACTTAAAACCTTATTCATGGCCAACTGCAAAAGGGAGGAAATAAGCCATTTCCCTTTATTTGGATGTATCATAATACTGACTTTAACTTGACATAAAATTCTAACCAATGTGAGTAGGCACAATGAAATATTTGTTTTTTCTCAAATAAATCCCATTTTTCCTGCTATGTGCTGCATGATTTTCTTCACATGTTTTGTCTGCCTGAAATGCCTTCCCTCAAAACTTCATACATTTACAAATCATGCATGATTCTTATGGTCCAGATCAATGTTACCTTATCTCTATTTATTTATTTATTTAATCAACATTTTTTATTTCTTTATTTAATCTACATTTAGTGTGTGTGTGTGTGTGTGTGTGTGTGTGTGTGTGTGTGTTTCTGGACCTACTTCTATTTATAGAGTGAGATATTGTATTCACTCCCCCAAATCATGAGTTGGCTGTAATTGTTGGCCCAGACATCCTTGTAGCCTTGTGAGTGCTTGGAGAAGTGCCACAATGATATAAGCTAGACAATAAATATGATACATTTGCAAAGGAATATATGAATGGATAAATGAAAGAAACACAGAGGGGGAATGAAAGGGAAGAAGAAAGAAGGGAGTGAAGAGGATAACGTCCTTAGAAAATGATTCCTCACTAAAGATATATGAAAAGAAAGTGAAGCATAAATTGAAAATATTAACCATTCTTGGGAACAACATTATAAAATGTGCCTAAAATGTTTAAGTAGGTATAAAAGCAAAAGGGGGGAAATTAATTGACGTGCTTAGTTTGAAAAGTTTTAGAGAGATGAAGATTCAGTGTAGTTGGAGACAAGTTTAAACTGACATTCTTTGGCAAGTTCCTCTGTCTTTCTAGGGTAGCATCATGGCTTCCAGTAGCTGCAGAGATTAGACGTAGTTTCACATTTAGTGGAAAAGTGATAGGAATTTCTGTTTCTGACAAAATCTAAGATTACTTTTAGGCATCTGGAAGGTGATATTCTGACATCCTAGACCAGATCATCACACCCTCATTTTCTGGGACTTGACTGGAGAGTAAACTTACAAGACCATAGACTAAAGTGAAAAGAAGGTGGCATCGTCCCCAATGCCCACCTAGAGGCTCTCTGGGTTCAGAAAAGGTGATGTTTGCTGGGAGACAAATAATGAAAGACTATTTCAGCCAATAAAACAAAGTTATATTTTAATGAGTGATATTCTAATTGACCTCTAATTCTAATCTGCCACAAATTACTTGAGTCACCAATGAAAGATCCTTAGTCTTAACTTATTAATTTTGGGCTATTATTTTTCTGAGTTAAAAAAAAATCCATCAGAAGAAGGAGTCATATATAAAATCACTTCATATGACAATGAGGATTTTCAGTCAGCCTATCCTCCTAGCTGAAGACTCTAATGCTTCTTTCATAGGTCAAACCCAATGATAGTAGTACCTATCTTTAGCTTCAGGTTAACACTGTTGGTTTATCTCAGGGAAAAAAAAAATTCTTGGCAGTCCTTAGTCATATTGATCCTGACTCCTGGCATGAGAATCACATCCTGATCTTAGAGAACAATGGCTAAGCATCTCTGAAATGACATTTGATCTGTGTTATTATTTATAGTATCATGGCTTCTTATCAGATTTTTGTCCTTTAAATTAGTCTTAAATTTGTATTTCTAGGTCTTCTATAGTACCAACCCTCCTTTTGACTTTTAGGAATTATTCTTGAACTTTTTCTATTGTTAAAAAATAATTTGTTTTCTATTACTTGTGGAAAGCAATATAAGGTGGTGGTTCAGCGCATAGGCCTTGGAATCAGAAAGGACTGATTTTCTGTCCCAGATCCAACACAATTAAATACTATGAGATTCAGTTCCCTGATCTATAAAATTGAAATAATGTCAAAGAGTTGTTGTAAAGACCAAGTAAAGTATATAAATTACATATAAAGTGGAGTACTTGGCATAGAGTAAATGCTGTTTTAGGAATCATTGTTATTTGTTATCATCTATTAGTAGAAAAGCATATGACAAAGAATTTATCTAAGGACTGGATATTTTCTTAAATAACTATTTGTGCTATCATAACTATGAAACATTTAACAAGCAAACTGTGGGCCATAATGAAATAGGGCTATGATGAAAGAGTATTTAAAATACTAGACTAATCATTTGCTAACAATCACATTTTCACCTCACATTTCATATTCATTTCTAGTACACAGTAGTATTGTTCTAGTTTGCTCAGGACTTTGTGATGACAATGATTAGAAATGTCAGGAATTCATTTTAATAGAGAGAGAAAGGATTTTTTTCCTTTTCATTTCAACTTTAGATGGTGTTAAATTTTATCAGCATTAATATATAAACATCTTTAGTTATGCCTGTTCTTTTGTCTGGAGAGAGAATAATAATTTAAATGGTATGACTCATAAAATTAAAATTGCTAAGTACAAGGTACATAATTAATATTCTATAATAATAATATGTTTGTAATTTTAAAGTCACCCTAAAAAACAGAAACAATACATTAGGCTAATACATGGGCAATAATATTCATGTATTATCTCTACAAATTTTTTATAATATGTGAAACAATAAATACTTTAACAGCATAGTATCCCTTAGACTTAAAAAGAGTGTTTTTACATTGTGTATGTATTATATTAATGAATGGAAATACCTAGAATGTCTTTTGTGTTTTATGTATTATTATTATTATTTTTAATGAATATTAAATGTTAAGATATCAAAATGTTTAAAGAATTAATTTAATAATATAGAAAAGGACTAAAATAGTAAATATTTGTTAATATTTGATGAAAATTTGTGGGAAAAATATAAGGATTGAATATATTCACCTGAGTAAGGGAATTTTAAATATTTTGCAAACATTCAATTATTTTCAGTAATTCTGCCCTCCTCCAAGACTATGAAATGAGCAGATAATGCTTTCAAAATTTGATGCCCCCTGCTCTGCGAAATTTACTTATGATCTTCCAATATTTTAGTGAGATATCACTTCCATATCCAATATAGCCAAAATTTTCAAACTCTTTAAGAGATAAATATCTAGATATGCCTGATTTTTTATCAAAATCTTTGAATATTTATTTTTTCTTGCTTTTCAGTTCATACATTTGGGTTGAAATTTTTTTTCCCTGGAATCTATATTTTAGTGGTCTTCTTAAATGAAGTACTCAGAAAGAAGGTTTTTTTGCCATTAATTTGGTTAATTTACAAAATGATATTTTGAATTACATGATACTGATTGCCCTTGCCAAACACTAATAACGTGTGTTCTAATAAAACAATGATTGCTAATTTGGTTGTATTATTCCTGTTTATTCTATTTTTTGGCTTTATATTGTTCAATCTATATATATATATATATATATATATATATATATATATATAGAGAGAGAGAGAGAGAGAGAGAGAGAGGGAGAAAGAGATACACAGAGCATGATGAAAATTTACTCAACTTTAAATATATGACTCCTCCCCTTTTCTTTTCTTTTTTAAGGAACAAGGAGAAAAATTCAGTAGTGATATTGTTCTCCTTCAGATATAATTTGGAGGGATTTACCTTGTTGGGCTGAATAAGGAAAGTAATAAAAACTGATTGTATTTATAAAGAGTCTCTATTAATTTAGTTATTGAATAATTTATAAAATACAAAGTACTGCCCATCAGTATAAACATGGGATTTTTCCAGAGTCAATTTCCTGAATATTTTTTGAAATCCATTCTTATTTGGGAGAACAATGGTACCAGCACTAATCAGTATGCTGTTGTGGATGATACATACTAAGAAGGTCTTTCCAGTTTCCCTAGTGTCAGCTAAAATAGTCTTATACATTTTAAGAGAACCAAGGGTCTTCCTCTCCATCACAAGCTATCTAATTATGTAAAGAAAAGTGATTAACTGATTATGATGAATAAATTAATCTCTAAGGAGATGCACAAATGCAGACATTTCTAATTAGTATAATTTTCCTGGGACATCCAGAAAATTCTCTGTTCTTATTAGCAATGATTAACAGAACAATAACTAAATTTTGGCAGCTCTCTACAAAATTATTAGAGTCACCCTGAGGATAAAGATAAAGGAGTTATAAATTCATAGGAAAGTTGTTTAAAAAAACTAACAAAAATCAATGACTTAAAGAGAAATTTCTATTTGATTTATAAAAATTCTCATTATCATGTTTTGATTTTATTTTTGTCATCTTATCATAAATGATATTATGTTTCATTTTATTAGCAACATGCAATGCATTTTATATGAGGAATTAAATTTAATTCCTTTTAGCAGTCCAGTGAAGTTACTGCTCTTATTACCTCCAACTAAAAAATTATACACAATAAAAATTTCTCCTTTACCCTAATTAACCTGCAATTTCTATATCTGTTCTTTATAATTTTTATCACTTACAGTTAAATTACTTTTAAATTTTATTTAAAGATTTAAAAATCACTATTCTATATCTATTAAATCCACACCGAACAAGACAACATGAAAATATATACAATAAACAAAAGATAGTTTTGATAATGCTCAACATGCCATGTGTCTAGAAAGGACATGTTGTAATCATTGATTTGAAATCAAATTCATATTTTTTCTCATTTTGATCAATAATGAAAGTGAAGAGTGGAGAATATTATAATGTATTGCTTTATAAGATTCAAAACATAAATAAATGATATAACACATTCGTAATAGAATATCTTTTCATAGGAAACAAGATCACAAATTGTTCAGCAAAATGATTGGCACAATCATTTGGAATATAACAGGAATAATAACATGCAAGGGAAAACATTTTGACAAATGATCCTTTCTATCATATAAAATTTTGTGTCAAAATAAGTACATTTAATGTAAGATCCTATAGAGAATAAAAAATGTTCTGATTTTTTTTTCTCTTTCCTTCAACATACATTCAAACATGTCCCTTAACATGAATGAAATATACTTTCTCAATGAAAATTTGTCTTTGGCTTTCAAGTATACTTCCAAATCCTGAATGTCAGCCAGAATAATTAGTAGCTTCTTGTAAAAATAAACTTACTCATGAAAAATATACATTCAAGTAGGATTTGTTGGATTATTTAAAATTTGCTATGACTCCACATGAATATCAAATGCAAAATAAATAACAAATGAAGAGCATAAATGTGGTGACATAAAAGAAGCATCCACTTTGTGAACAAATAGATTATCTTGCATTAAAGTGTGATTTTACTAAACAATTTATTATGTGCTTTGCAGAATACTGGGGTAGCAGATTACCCAAATCAACTGTGTCATGCTTATAGGAGATCAATTAGAATAAGAAGCAGATCTGAAGTTACAGTATGGGATGGGAAAAGAACCAAATGAGCTCACATATCATGCAAGAAGCAACTATGATCATGTTCAAACCCCTGTAGGGGGTTTCCTTCCCAGCCAGAATGAAGCCCCAGTTCCTCAAAATATCCCTACAGCTCTCGCAAATAGAGCTGTGCCCTGCAGCTCTATCATGCCTCCCTGTTTTCCATGACAGAGCAGCTATACTCACACAGCATGTAAATAGAAATCTCTGAGTAAGAAAAACTATTGTATCTTTTCTAATTTTTATAGGTAAGAAAACTGAGTCTCAGAAATAATAATTACTTTGCCAGGAGACCCTCAGAAAGAGGTAGGAGTGCCTTTCAGATGTGGATGGCCTTCTCCAGAACCCACCTGTCCACCAGGATTCTACAGAACTACAAGTTCTTTGTAGAATGGAATAATATAAAACAAGTAATATGTAGCACAAATTATCTTTGATTCCTGCAAATAGAAACTTTAAAACTTAGTGGGGTTTTTACATTAATGGTCACAGAAATTTTCTTAATTTTTTAAAAGTCTCTGTATTTCTCCCACCTATCCCTGACTCCCGTAAAAACAAATCAACCTGCTTAACTCTAAATGCATTCTTCAGTGTTGTTAAAATACATAAATAAATAACATTTAATTTTCCTGAGGGACATTTTATTTGACTTTTTTTCTTAATCCCAAAGTTTTCAGGGAAATGAGTGATACAACTATTAACCTTCTTCTTTCTGCTGAAGGGCCAACAGATTCATCATTTAAAATGAGAACAAATAGAGCTTTTCAGTGAGTACAGAATCCTCATAGGAATATTCCTGGCTTAAAAGACATCAGAAGTTTTCAAATTGCTGTAGTAAAGATCGTGTCACATTCAGAAATAACACTGTGCTAGAAGAGTCAGGTTACTCAGCAAATACAGGTCTGTTTGGTGCCACAGAGTAGTTTCTTTTGTCAATAATGATTTGAGGAAAGCAAAATGGAACTGCCGGATTTCGCTTGTGATGGAGACTCATTAAAATGAACTTTGTGGTGCATGTTAAACCCTGTAAACCTTAGGACTTTATCTTTTAAATGATGCCCAGGCTTCACGTCTTGCTGTTCATGATTTGTAAGTGGGTGTATTGATTAAAAACATCATCCTCAATAATATCTCTAACAAACATTCCACTAGAAAAGTCAATCAATTATGCAACAAAGAATATATAAACTTTTCAGAACTAAAATTTGCCTACATTACTTCTAGAGATCTGCTGTACAAAAGTGTGCATACAGTTAATATGACTTTTAATTTACCTTTGGGATAAATTCCATGTTATGTGTTTCCAACTACATTTACTTAACTGAAAAGAGATGATAGCTATACGATGTGAAGGTTTGAATATTAGGAATCCCACAAAAAGTTCATGTGTTAGACAAAGAAAGAATGTTCAGAGATGGGAATCATTAGCTTATGAGAGCTATAACATAATCAGTGGATTCATTCATCTGATGTATTAATCATTTGAATGGATTATTGGGTGGTAATTAGGCAGGTGGGGCATGGTTAGAGAAAGTAGGTCCCTGAGGGTCTTCTCTTGGTGATTATATGTTGTCCCTGGCTCCTTGTTGTCTCTGATTTCTGGCCACTATGAGCTGAGTAGTTTTCATTGGCCACTGTCTTCCGCCCTGATGTTGTGCCTTGCCTTGGGACCAGAGGAGTGAAGTCAGCTAATTCTGAAATCGTGAGGCCAAAACAAGCTTTTCTTCCTCTGGATTGTTCTTGTCAGATATTTTGGGCACAGCGATGAAAAGCTGACTAATACAACACTATCCCCTTCCTTATCTTTGAGATGTATATTCCACAGTCCCCAGTGGGTGCCTAAACTGCAGGTAATACTGAAGCCCATTTTTATATACTATGGATTTTCCTATGCCTATATAACTATGATAAAGTTTAATTGATAATTTAGGCACAGTAAGAGAATAAAAACAACAACTAATAATAAAATAGAATAGTTGTAACACGACACTGTAACAAGTTTTGTGAATGTGCTCTTTATCTCAAACTATCTTAGAGTACTGTATACACCCTTTAATTTTTGATGATGTGAGATGATTTCATGCCTGTGTGATGAAATAAAGGGAAGTAGACAATGTAGCTACTAACAGTAGCTACTACATAAAGGTTACTTGAACAAAAGCACTATGACATCATGATGGATAATCTGATAATAAAGATGGCTAGAAGTGACTTAAAGGTAGGGCGTGCAGAATAGATACTTGGACAAAGGAATGATTTTCATCCTGTGTGGAGCACAGTGGAATGATGTCTGATTTGACTACACTACTCAGAATGATGTGCAACTTAAAATATGAAGTATGCATTCTAGAATTTTCCATGTAATATTTTGGACCCCAGGCAACTAATAACTGAAAGCAACTGAAACTGTGAAGGGTAAAGAGCAGATAAGAGGAGAGTACTGAATTTAACTCATTATCTTCATCAAGATTTTTAAAAGAAAAGTACCAAATATATAAATCTATTTCCTTAAAATATTTGTTTAGAATGTACTTGTCAATATATATGTTCCACACATTCATTTTTGTCATATTTTTCACACCATTAGATACTTCTACTCAAAATTACACAGAATTTTAAATGAATGTTCATCACAATCAATGATACAACATTTGAATATTTTAGAGTTTATATTTGGTTTTTAAGGCTTGTAACTGTAAAACTGCCCTACCCTAATAAAGGACTACCATATACCATTTGTCATCAGACTTTAAAATGTTTTTTCATGAAATACAATTGTTTTATGAATATTTTAACAAAATTGCAAGAACATACTCAATTGTTCTTTTCTCAAATCTGAACCACAGATAATTGGTAGAGTTGTGTTCTGGTTGTGATTGCCAAATGAACCCATCTTGATCAGCATTCTAATGGTACCAAATGCATGCATGCAGGATGATAATTGTTTAAATGTACTTTTTTGTGTGTATAATAGCAATAATTATGAGCCTTCCTTTACAATGAGTAGATAATTGCCATTAATTTCTTTGGTATTTCAGTGTTGTTCCATTTATCAGAATGAGCTCATTTGATTTTAATGTGAACATAACATGAGATTCTATGGGAATTCCATTTTAATTTATCAGTAAATAATGTCCACTGATGGGCAGCCTCATCAGGATCATCCCACATGGTCTCCCAAAATGTAAAGAGCTGTCCCTCAATTTTTTTGTAACAAGAAGTGTTTATTGAAATATGAGAAGGAAATTTTAAGGAGAGGCTTATATCAAGCTAAAAAAAGTTTTAAAGAAAAATATGATAAAAATCTTGAACATCAGTTTTGTAATAATAATGATAAAGAACAGCTGTGTCTCGAAGATTTGAGTTCATATTCTGATTAAAAGTGAGATGTTTACAGACTACCAGGCTGTGTGAATTGCTATCTCTATGATAATGGCAATTGAAAACTTTTATATGTATTAAATTTCTTACCTTAATAATGAGTTTAAGAATAGTACACATAGGATTTTTGTGAGAATTTTACATTAAAATGTTAAGTATATTGTCTGGTATATAGTAAATAATAAAAGTTAATTCATACTTTTTAAAGATTCAATTTATTTTTAAAGATGAATCTATAAAATCTTTCTTGTTTAATGTATCTGTGATAACATTAGAAATAAAGTTTATAAAATTATTCCATAGCCGATTAATACATCTCCTATGCTTTGTCTTCAAGGGTAAGATTTCCCCAAAAATAGCCACATTTTTTTTTGTAGGTCAGACTAGATTAAGACAGACACATGATTTATTTCTCTCTTCATCCCTCACAATATTTCCTGTGTATTATTCTAAGAGAGGATTTTTGCCTATTTTTATCCATTTTACCTTGTTTCTATTCTTCAAGCTAATCAAAGAAATGCTTCTTCTGCTAAGAGCCTTGTATAAAGCTCCTTGTTATGTCAAGTTAAGTAATGTCATTTATAACAGACGAAGAGCATTGTTTGTCCAAGGAAAGCAAAATATACACTTTCAAATTGACAGATTTTCCTGTTTGCTGACTGACTGAATTTAAATTGGTTTGTTTGCACATACCTCCCTGACAGAGACTTCTCCTGTACCAGGGACACACTGTGTATATATATATATATATACACACACACACACACACACATACACACACATACACACACATATATATGTATATGTATATACACACATATATATATATGCATATGTATAGACACATGTTGTTATATGTGCTTGTGTGTCTTATATATATAGTCTTTTATTAATTTGTAAAGTTTTACTTTTTCCCAGGACTCAATTTGACATTTTGTATATTCTATAGATAAATTAACACAAGGGTGAGACTTTATCTCTTTTCCTGTATGTTAGAAGAAATTTGTGACGTATACATAATATTATGGTAATTTACCTCCAGAATTTATAGGTATGTTTGGAAAAATCAGTAAAGTTTACTTAATGTCAGGTTGGATATTTTCCTCAATTAAATTATCTGCAATGAATGTTTTATGTGTGTGTGAGTGTGTGAACTCATAGAATATTCTGTCACTCTAGCCTCTCATAAACTCACTCCAAATTACTGTAGAAACAACAACAACAACAAAAAATCTTATGTCAGAATGAAGGGTAAAATAAAATAAAGGTTACGAAAATTATTTTTAGGAATAGGAAATTAAAGGTGACATATTCTCTTCCACAAGGGATTGTTCAGTCAACTCAGAAAAACACATACAGCTCTTGTGGTTTTATCATAATACCAGATATCCAATTATTCTGAACTCAGAAATAAGTGGCACCTTGTGGCTCTGTAGAATAGCATGAATTAGGGATGGGTATTTAAAAGAATTACTGTTGGAGACCAACCTAGGGTTTACAGTCATTGTTGCCTAAAAGGAAGCCCAGGGTCAAACAGACTCACTTCAGTTCTTCTGGTTTTTAAAGAGCAATAAAACAACAACTACAAAAGATTTCTGAGAACTCGACTTTAATTTTAAACGCCAATACACAAACTATATCAATGTTCAATTATTGAAATTTGGTCATCTACCCAGCTTTATGAGCACTTGTGTGTTGTCATTCATTGTTATGATGGTTTTATTATCAGAATAGACAGTTCTCAATGTCTGAGAGCAACAAGACACAACGGGTAAATGAAAATAAGGGGACAAGATACACATGTGTAGAGATGGGCAACTAACACCCTTGATTGATTAGTTGATGATAAATAATAGATGGCTTTAAAGAGTTGCTGGGCAGCAATTTGGGGGATAAAATTCAGAGATTTGTGTCTTCAAAATTTTATAATGCTTCATATTTGTAAAATTACCAATGTGGCAAATGGATACATCAAATTTAATAGTTATCCCAAAGATATGGGAAACTATTACTAACTCTAAGTGATGGTTGCTAAGAAAGATTTTACACTAGCCTGTGATGTCTCTTTTCTGCTCCAGGCCTCTTTAATAATTTTAGAATATTTATATAGTAGAAATATTGTATCAAATAAATCATTTTGAATATTGTCAGTCATGCTTTTTGTTGTTGATGTTTTTGGTACAAACTAACTAGAATAGGAGCTTCCTATAATATAAACTTGAAAAAGGCAAGAATGCCTACCTGTTTTTATTCCGTGATTCCCAGAAGCCCAGAACAATACCTGGAATATTTCAAGTGTTCAATAAATACATGCTGATTAAATAAAAGTTTAGCTTTGAGAGATTATGTGGTAGATATCTTTAACAACTCTGAATAGTAACTTATAGATTAATCACTTTATATAAAGTTATCTGGTTCTTCTAACTACGGCATGTCAAAAGAAAATTCTCATTTATTTTCCTTTTTTTTTAAATTTCTATACAGAATGGGAAAAGTTTCTCTGTATTGTGTATTAGTTAAACACAGGGGCTCTGCACCCAGATTGCTTGAGCTTTCAAATCTCGGTTCCACCTTTTACTGTGTTACCAAGATCACAGTACCAAATCTCTCTTTATTACCCTTAATGTGGTAGGAAAAAGAGCTTAATAGGAGTACCCTACTCATAGAACTACAAGGATACATTTAAAGTTCCCAATGGAAAATTTGGCACTCAGTGAGTACTCAATAAAATGTAGTCATTCTTTGTTAGTACTAATGTGTGGCATCTACGGTAATTTTTCTCACAATGGATATTTTCATTTAGGTAGACTTATTCCACAGATAAAGCTGAGTTATTTTTTTGGCAAGGGAATAACACCTCATTCCTATCTAGATTATATTCACATTAACATAGCTTATTTACACCTATACAATATTATTGTAACTTGTTTTTAAACATGAATTTCCTACTCTTGAGAAGAGCTTTTTTTTTTTTTTCCTTCTTCTTTTCAGATCAAAACTTTTCCCAATTTATTTCTGTACTCCTGTAAGACAGGACAGGATCTGATATGTACTATTAATGTTTTGATTGATTGGAAAATGAATGAATGAAATAATTCATGCATGCACCCCAAAGCTAGTATTTGGCTTCTCTGTTTTGTCTTCTGTAAACACAAATCAGAACTTTTTCCTGCTGTGATGACTGTACCAAGAGATTAATTGACATGAAAATAATTTTATTCAAAATAAAGATCGAAAGTAAAAGCTTTTTTTCCCCCAAGGCTTTGCAAATCCATCAAAAACAATTAGTAAGAAAAAAAAATCAAGCATTCAAATTCTAAACAAGGAAATAAATTGGCTAATTCAAATCTTTAATAATTTGGCTATTTCAATAAAACTGAACAGCTCTATAAAATGCATTTGGTAAAGTCACAAAGAATTTTTCATTTTGTTTTGTTAAATTGATATCAGAAATTACTACTAGATGTAACAATTTAGATTACTAAATTATGTAGTAAATTAGATGTGTTACTACCAAAGATGTTTCTTAGTGTAAATTACCCCTTGCTATTCCCAATATAATGTTTCAACTAACCTTTAGCGTCTGACATAATGTACATAAACCTTAGGTTCCTTGGGTTTCAATGATAAAACTTAGAGCACTCTTTTTTAATTAAAAGAATAAAATATTTAGCGTTCTTAAACATTTTAATAACACATTTTATTTTCTTCATTACAGAATTTATTTTTGCATATTGAATGTATTAAGTTTATCCATGAAGCTATTATTTTATATAAAATAATTATATATGTGACTTCATTGGGGAAAAATATTTTTTAAATGTTGTACTTCAAGTTAGAGAAAATGTCAGATGCTTTCAAAACTGTAAAAGGCAGATCTATGTCAAATAAAAACTTTCAGAAATTCAATCTTTAAGTAAAGCAGAAAAAGTGAGATTTAATTCATTTTTTTCCACCCTCTATCATTACCCTTTCAGTGCCTGAGACATTCTGACATCTTTTCTCTAATCACAAGCATTTATAGATTATTTCTCAATCATTCTTTCTTATACTCAACAAAAGCAACATGATATAATTCAATACACTCAAAAAATAATACCTTATTCCAATTATATTCAGATTCTTGCTATTATTTTTGTCAATGTCATTTTTTTCTATTAAAATATGAAATCTTCAAATATATTTTTAAAGTCTGTTTAAGCACTGTTAAGAGAACTTCTACATTTTTATTTCAAATTACTGAAGCCAATTACTTCTTTATTTGGGCAATAATGTTATAGGAGGGTGAGTTAAATTAATGGTTGTTATCTTCTTAGGTTTAGAAAACAATTTTTCCTTGTCAATACTTGTATTTCAGGCATAATCTTCATAAGAATGTACTGATTTTTTTTTAAAGAAAAGCTTTCTAATTCAGAATTTCAGCTCTGTAGTTAGTTGGTGTTTGGGTCTATTTACTGTCATTTCTTTATAATAAGTTTTTGAAATAGTTATGATTTTTCTGAATTCCCCATGGAAAAAAATAGTTTTTAGTTTTTATGTATTATGTTAAGCCAAACACAAGTAAAAGTTTTGAGTTTCAAAGCAGTGATTGCCCTACATTATTTAGGCTTTTTGTTTTGCTTTTTTTAAAAATTTGAGGAATTGGCTTGCTAAATTGCTTTTCATTGAAAGTATTTAATTGATTATGAAAAGAATGATATGTACCACTTGACTACTATCCTAAAACATTGTATTTAAAAACATAAATAATATTTCTGATTATAACAGACTTTCTTGTCAAAATTGCCTGTACATAAATATGTTACATGAAAAAGCATAATTTTTTGAGAAAGTGGATGATGTTGCATCCATTTATTAATTCCAAGTTCTTAAATTCTAATGATTTTCCTAGATAAAATAGTACAGTCCTAACATTGTTCATTTTACTGGTCCTGGATACCAGAATTTGTATATGAAAATGTAAAACAATTTACAACATGAAGAGGAAGAATACGGTCTCCTGCAGAGATTAAATGTCTTTAAACCCCAGTACAGGCTTGTCTTGTCTGCACTTAGAACAATAGATAGTTCTAATTTATCATGACATTCTTATGACAATCTTTATCTTCTGTTGTCAGTTAAAATATGGAGAAGAAATTTACTTAAAAATTTCCCAAAGTACTAGATACACTGCAGTTCCCAGTTGCACAACTGAAATCAGCTAGAATACTCAACTATTTAGTTATACAATAGTGGGCAGAGAATTTCATAAATATGGACTGGCCCTCTTTCTTTTTCAAATCAAATCCGCCAAACTATCATCTCATGTTTGGACAGTGAAGCTTTCCCAACTCTAAATAAAGAACCATCTGTATAGTTTATGTTTCATTTTAATAATATTATGGTATAGTGTTTAAAAAGCATAATTCAAATATTATAATCATAATGGGCTTATCAAATATATCCTGAGAGGCAGCTTTTAAAATTTTCAGACTCTGACCACATGTTCATATTATAACCTTTATGTTGTTTTGCAAACATATTAAGAACTAATTTCAAACACTATACTTGGTACCATAAAAGATATTTGAATTATCTTAAAAGATTTTGTTTTAAATAAAATGTATTTCATATAGTCAATAAAAATACTATAGTTTGCATTTAGTCATTTTTATTGAGGTACATAATGATGTTTGATTAAGAAAATAAATTTTGTAATGGTTAATATATATATAATATAAGCTAAAATATAAAGATAACAAATTAAATGAAATTTAGAGTTCATACATGAGAAAGACACAATTGTTGTAAATTACAATCTATCACTTAAAATTTAGTTTTGTTTTGTTTTGTAACAAGTGCTAAGAAATAGTTCAAGAAAATACAAAAAGTTTAATTGGAGTCTTCATTTTTTCCATACTTTTAATTTTAATTAAAATTAAAATGGATACTCAGAAAGTATATCTAATTAATGAAATAGAATAAGCATTTAAGGCTGTGTAATATCTTCATTTCAAAAATTAAAAAAAATGACTACTTAACTTATGATATTCTCTTCCAAGTGTTACTATATTTTATGCCTTTAACATTAAATTCAAAATATATAGATTCATTCTGACCTTCATAATAATTTTGAATTTAGTATTAATATTTAATGATCAGATATGGATATATTGAATGCCAAAATGCATTTATCTTTATCTCTGTGCTTCCCACATGTATAACATAATTTCTACATTTTATATACTTCACCATTTTGATGGGATTCCATTTTCAAGTATAGTTTATTGCTGAGAGCCACAGTCAAGTCGGAACGACCCCTGGCATTTTGCCAACACTATTGGTTGAGAGGCAAGCCATTAAGATGATGCTGGATTGATTTGGTTGTATATTAGACCTTTACTGTCCGCTACTACTCGGCCTGGTACTTTGGAGTTCTCGTGCTACTTTGGAGTTCTTGTGGGGATTCCCAGAGAGTTCCCAGTGGTTGGGGAAGTGCGGGAGGAGGGATTTCCAGAGGAGGGATTTCCAGTTGTTGGTTCCAGGAGGAGCCACATGGCATTTGGGAGAGTTCCCTGGGGAGCGTGTGTGGAGTGTGCTGGTGGAGTTCAGAAATAAAGTTTGTTCCTGCTTCAGTGGCTCGTGATTTGTGCCCAGCCAGACTGCGGCGCTTGGTGGTCCATGCGGGGAACTCCTGAAGCTCGGAAGTAAGTGAAATTGCTCGCCCCTGAGGGAAGGCGAGAGAATGGGTGACCATTTCAAAAAACAATGTGTTCTTGTTTTGATTTGTTTTGTTTTTGTTTCAAGCTGCCTATCCCTAGAAATTTCTCAGGCAAACTGGGAAAAATGGTTGGCTCAATGTTTGAAGTTGTTCGCCCCTGAGGAAGAGATAGAAATAGACCACAAATGCATATGTCAAGAAAATAGAAAAATTGATAAAACGATTTTTTGTTCCTTTTTTGTTTCATTCTGTTTCGGTTTTGTTTTGTGTTATCTTTTTGGGCTGCGTTATCTTTATAGTAGATAGGAAATTAGTAAAAAACAAACTGAAAGAGTGTTAAGTAATTTGTTAGAGGTTCAGACCATGGAAAAAGACGTTTTAGATCAAGCAAAAGAGAAGGTCCCTCGAGCTAGTCAGACAGAGGAAGAAAATTTTAAGGAAAAGGGGCTATTAGGGAAAAAGCTACAACAGGAAGCTATTACTAACACCGTTCTATCACCAGAGGGTGTAATTCAACCAACAGCTCCACCTATGGAGACAGCTGAGTGGCCCTCAACCCCCATAGTTGATAGATGGGATCCTGAGACAGGACCTCAAAGATTAGCATGCTGTGTACTTGAGCAGGCAGGAGGGCAACAAATTCACCGTGCTCTAGATTTCAAAACAGTGAAGCAGTTAAAGGAGGCTATAATAACCTATGGCCCTCAAGCACCCTTCACTGTAAGCATGGTCGAATCCATTACCAACTTGGACATGACGCCAGCAGACTGGGCTAGCATGTGTAAAGCTGTGCTAAATGGAGGACAATATTTGTTATGGAAGGTTGCCAATGAAGAATTTTGCACGGAGACAGCTAGGCGAAATGCAACAGCCAGTTACCCTCAAAGAAATCTAGATATGTTGTTAGGAAAAGGACCTTATGAGGGTCAACGGCAACAAATTGAATATGATCCTGCCATATATTCACAAATTGCTGCAGATGCAGTTAGGGCATGGAAGACTTTACAAGGACATGGAGATTTACAAGGTCAATTATCTAAGATAATACAGGGAGCTAATGAACCTTACGCTGAATTTGTAGATAGGCTTATTCAAATAGCTACCAGAGTTTTGGGGGATACAGAACAAGCAATGTCATTAATAAAACAACTGGCTTATGAGCAAGCAAATCGTTGGTGCAGAGAGGTCATTAGACCATGGAAACATGGATATTTAAACACATATATTAAATTATGTAGAGACATTAATGAACAAGGGCAAGTCTTGGCAGCTGCAGTACAACAGGCTTTATATGCCAGGCCAAAAACATCCTAAAATAGTGAACAAACAGGACATTTTAAAAGGAATTGCCCCATAGGAGAAGGGTTTAACAAAACTAAATATCAAAGGGGTAAAATACCGGGTATTTGCCCAGGATGCCATAGAGGGAGACATTGGGCTAATGAATGCCGTTCTCAAACCACCATGGAGGGTACTCTGTTATCAAAAAATGGACAAGGACCAGGTGTTTATCCACGATATCCTGGAGAAAGGTATTGGGCTCCATTGCCAAAAAACGGACAGGAGGGCCCAATGTTCCGGGGCCCACGACCACAAATATATGGGGCATTGGAGGAACCCAGAAACACCATGGAGGAACCCAGCAACACCATCAGGGTAGTGCCCAGGACACATTATCTATCAGATCTCTCATCAGACGAACCAGAGGGAGCACAGGATTGGACATCTGCACCTCCACCAGAGCAGTACTAACTCCAGAGATGGGAGTTCAAATCATTCCCACAGGAGTAAAAGAACCTCTTCCCCAAGGAGCAGTAGGCTTACTGTTAGGACACAATTCTTCTACTCTAAAAGGACTTATGATAAGTCCTGGGGTAATTGATCCTGATTATGAAGGTGAAATAAAAATTATAGCTAGTTCTCCAAAGGGTATATCAGTAATTTCAACAGGAGATAGAATAGCACAGTTATTAATAATACCCAGCCTACATGATAAATTTTCCAGTAGTACTATAGAAAGAGATTCCAGGGGATTAGGCTCCACAGGTGTAGATTGGGCTATGCTATCTTTAAATTTAGATTCTCAACCAATGCTAAAACTAAATATTCAAGGACATGAATTTAATGGGCTACTTGATACAGGTGCAGACCTTAGCATCTTCTCTCGTCAAGAATGACCTGGTCAAACAACAATTAGCAGAGGTACATATACAACCTTCCGTATCTCCCCATAATACTCCCATTTTTGTCATTAAAATGAAATCTGGTAAATGGAGATTATTGCAAGATTTAAGAGCCATTAATAATGAGATGGTATTATGGGACCTGTTCAGTCAGGGATTCCTCAATTGTCTGCTTTGCCAAAAACCTGGTATGTTTTAGCTATAGATATTAAAGATTGTTTTTTTTTTTTTTTCAATTCCAATTCATCCTGAGGATAGCCCACGTTTTGCATTTACTATCCGTGCATTACATCATGAAGGTCCTGATCAGAGATATGAATGGAAAGTACTCCCTCAAGGGATGGCTAATAGCCCAACTATGTGTCAAATTTATGTTAACAAAGCAATCCAGCCACTTAGAAATCACAATCCTGAACTACAAATATTTCATTATATGGATGATGTACTATTAGCACACAAAGATAAAAACACATTGCTAGAATGTTATGCCACACTTACAAATTTATTAAAAAATTATAATCTAGAGATAGCAATAGATAAAGTACAATTAAATTTTCCAATTAATTATTTAGGAGTTCTATTATCCTCAACCATGGTCCATCCACCAAAAATTCAAATACGAGTAGATCAACTTGAATCACTTAATGACTTTCAAACGTTATTAGGAGACATAAATTGGATAAGGCCTTATCTAGGTATACCAACAGGAGAGCTAGGACCTTTATTTGATATCCTAAAAGGTCCATCAGATCCAAATTCACCCTGAATGTTAATGCCTGAAGCAAGAAAGGCATTAAAAATTATTGAAACATTTATGGAAAATATGCATTTGGATAGAATTGATATAAGTTTGCTTTATTATTTATTGTAATACCAATCAAAAATATTCCTACAGGAGGATTTTGGCAAGAAGGTCCATTATTGTGGATACATTTATCTTATCCTCCTAACACTATTCTTACTAGGTATCCTAAGGCTGTAGGACAATTGATACTCAAAGGAATAAAAGCAGCAAAGGGAGTGTTTGGAATTTCTCCCAATAAAATTATTACTCCATATACTATGGATCAAATTGATGAGTTAGCTAATGAGTTAAATACTTGGGCAATAATCGTGTGTAAATCTAATGTTTCATTTGATAATCACTTACCATCTAATCCTTTGCTGTCTTTTTGGTTTTCGCATCCTGTAGTTTTTCCAAAAATGACAAGAAAAACACCTATCATGAATGCTCCAAATATATTCACTGATGGGTCAAATAATAGTACAGCAGCAGTAGTTACCTCTGATCAAACTTTTACATTTTTACTACCCAAACAATCAGCTCAAAACGTAGAGCTTAATGCAGTATTACAAGCTTTTGTGATGTTTAAAGATTCTGTATTTAATTTATTTTCTGATAGTCAGCATATAGTTAATGCTATAGTATCCCTTGAAGATGCTGGAAGGATTCCCCTTCCTCTACTATTTTCTCTTTGTTTTCCACTATACAAAGTCTAATCTGGGACAGAAAAGATCCATTCTTTATAGGACATATCAGAGCACATACAGGATTGCCTGGAGTCCTTAGTTTGGGCAATGATTTAGCAGATAAATCTACACATGACATACATATTTTCTCTACACTAGAAGAAGCTACAAATTTTCATAAAAGGTTCCATGTCAATGCTAATACTTTACAAAAGCATTTTAAAATAACTAAAGAACAAGCTAGACAAATAATAAAACAATGTCAAAATTGTGTGATCTTTTTACCACAAGTTACTCTTGGAGTCAATCCTATAGGACTGATACCTAACCATATTTGGCAGATGGACGTCACACACTTGCCAGAATTTGGAAAATTAAAATATTTGCATGTTACAATTGATACTTCTGGATTTTTGATGGGCTCCCTTCATGCAGGAGAAAAAACTAAAGATGTTATAGCTCATTGCTTACAAAATTGTGCCACTGTGGGCGTTCCAAAACAGATAAAAACAGATAATGGTCTTGGTTATACTTCTACCTCTTTTAAACAATTTTGCTCATCATTTGGCATTACTCATATAACAGGAATCCCATACGATCCACAGGGACAAGGCATAGTTGAAAGAGCTCATCAAACTATTAAAATGTACTTATTAAAGTAAAAAGAGGGAATTGGAAAGGAGTATATATCCCCCAAAGATAAACTTAAAATAACCCTTTTTACTCTACACTTTTTAAATTTGGATTCATCAGGGCTTAGTGCTGCAGAAAGGCATATGTGTCCAAAAAATGTACATAAGCCTAAGGTACTTTGGAAGGATATTCTAACAGGACAATGGAAAGGTCCTGATCCATTGATTGCCTGGAGTAGGGGTTCTGTTTTTGTGTTTCCACAGGGAGAACAGCAGCCGATTTGGATTCCAGAGAGACTAACCAAAGCAATTTCTACAGACCAAAAAGCAGATGATTTGACTCAAATCCATAACAGCTGATATCCAGAGCTCCAGTTTGGCTATCCTTACATCTGCGACAATGGTTCTCCCACACCTGGAGGCTAATGAAACCAGGATGATTTTTTCAATATCTATTTTATTATTGCATTTTCCCACATCATAAAGTTCTATTTTATTTTTTGAGCTCATACAGACCTAGGTTAATGTTTTTCTGATCTGTTCTATTTTTTGACTGTGGAGTTTTTAAACATTGCAATGGAGATTTCACCTGTGTAAAGCTACAAGGCCTTTACTATTGTCTTATGTGTTGTATGTTATGTGTGCACACTTGTGTTTTGTGTTGTATGTCTGTATGTGCATATGTCCATATATCATATATGAGGAGCACTCATGAAAAAATGGATCCAAATATTTTTTTATTCATGTGATTTAAATGGTTTAATTTAAATTGGGTAAACAGCTGTTGAGGATTGTTTTAATATGTGAACAAAAAAGGAGGTTAACAGATCTGTTTGTTTACTTTCACGTTTCCTTTTTAATAATTTTAATAATTCTGTTCAGGTTAATGTAAATTCTGTTCAGGTTAATGTAAATGGTTCAGAAAATTATTTTCTTAGTGCCTGTTGGAATGTTACATAATTTTTTTTTCTTTTTTTTTAGCCATCATTGCCAGAATTCCTATCTTCATCCTATTGCCGGTGAAGACAAAGATAAAACCAAACTACAGATTCTTTGATAGCTATCACAGTAAACTGTATAAACTGATGCATCAATGCTCAATCAAGGAGTCGATTTACATTGGGAGGAAATGGACATATTGATAGATTCCTCTGCTTTGCACTGCTTACAGAACTTGCCTGGACTATGTATTACTTGTATACATTGTGAACTATCTGTTGGTGCAGCGAATTGTAGTAGTGCTGGAGTATCTTTGCTGATGGTGTCACCGGTGGTACAATTTTTCCAAAGGAGCTATCAATTGGCTTGTTGTCGTGGCATTTCTGTATCCTCCTCCCTTCTGCTAGTGATGGTCTAAAATTTGGGGGCCAACAGAGGTGAGGCAAAGAACCTCACCCCCTGACTGGCACCAAGGCCAAATTTGGGGGCCAACAGAGGTGAGGCAAAGAACCTCACCCCCCCCACTGGTGCAAAGGCCAAATTTGTGGGCCAACAGAGGTGAGGCAAAGAACCTCACCACCCCCACACTGGTGCATAGGCCTATCCACAAGTATGGCTATATTCTGGACCAGTAGTCAGTGACGGGTAAGATCCAATTGCAGTGGTACCAATCTAAGACAGGAGGCTGACATCTTGTGGTCAGCTCATCCGATGACGGGTAAGTTCCATATGTGTATTGGACAACCTAACAGGCACGGTCCCTAAGCCACATTGCTTGTTGTTTAATTAAACAGAAGTGGGGAGCTGCTGAGAGCCACAGCCAAGTCAGAATGGCCCTTGGCATTTTGCCAATAGTATTGGTTGAGAGGCAAGCCATTAAGATGATGCTGGTTTGATTCGGTTGTATATTAGACCTTACTGTCCGCCTCGGCCTGCTACTTTGGAGTTCTCGTGTGGATTTCCAGAGAGTTCCCAGTGGTTGGGGAAGTGCGGGAGGAGGGATTTCCAGAGGAGGGATTTCCAGTTGTTGGTTCCTGGAGGAGCCGCGTGGCGTTTGGGAGAGTTCCCTGGGGAGCGTGTGTGGAGTGTGCTGGTGGAGTTCAGAAATAAAGTTTGTTCCTGCTTCAGTGGCTCGTGATTTGTGCCCAGCCAAACTGCAGCAGTTTATTATTTCTTCATCTCTCTTATGTTATACCTTTAATAAGATGGTTCCATTTATTTTACTCATTCATCAAAGTTCCTTTGAGTACCTACTAAGTGACAGTTGCTTGTCCTGAGCTTGAATGGCAGACATAGGTCATGCCTTCAGAGAGAGATTTCTCAAAGGTCTGAAACTTTTCTGAGACAACTAAGGTGGAAGATTGTTCTTTATCCTGAAGAAATGCTACAGTCTTCAGTATGTAAAATTTTCTCACCTATTTTACTCAGTCATTTGCAATAACACATACTTTGTATGTGTCAATTTTGTCTCTAAAACTGGATCACAAACATTGTTTCCAGAATAATGTAGCTAATGGGATTGAGATCAATAAATATTTGTGGAATGTTCTCTCTGTCCAGGACTCTTTCTTATTTTGTCAATCTCACTTTATTCACGTATCTGCCAAATTATCACCTTATCAGAAGAGTCTTTCTAACTAACACTATCTACAATACTACTTCCTACCTCACCATCTTCTATCCCCTTACTTACTTTGATTTTAGTTCACAGTACACATCAACTACATGGTGTATCATGTATTTGTTAAGAGTTCTTTCCACCAATTATGGTATAAAGTAAATTTCATGACAGGAAAGTTTTATACAACTGTGCTTTGTTTCCTGTTTCTCTGGCACTTGTGAGATGATGCTCAATTAACATTTGCTGAATGCATGAAAGTGGTTCATTGCATTTAGTGGAAGTTTCTGTTTTATTTATATTTTTTTAACAAAAAGCTGAAATTATAAAAAATGGATTATACTGTCATGTGTAACTAAAAAGAACCAATAAAAGGAAAAAATCTGATAGAAATTTTAATTTCCTAGTGTACTGTTTATCTGAAAAAGATAAAAATATAAAATAGACAATATAATCTCAAAATTGAAACTAGATTTTCAAGTGCAACTAAATCTGCTATATGTTGATTGAAACTTGAAAATATGAACTGTCTAGCTCATACTTGCACACTGTCAACTTTTTATCCCGGTGATAGTATGTATATTTTTAAATGCCAAGAGCAAATTTAACTGTAGCTCTTGGGATAGAGAGAGTCTAAACTATTTTCATATGCTATTTTCTCAGTGTCCCCATAAAAGTAATCTGGCTTATATTATACTTCTTAAAAATTTTTGCATCTAAATTCTCATGTTTCATCATTGTTCCTGTAATTGCCCTTCCTCTTCAACCCCAAATGCATAATATTATGCCATATATTACATTTTCAGATATCTTATGTGATGCACTTAAACATATATTGCAGACTGAGCAGATGGCACATTTTACAGTTGCACTTAAGCTGTGAAATAATGGTGTTAGAATTTGAATACAATTTTTTATCTTAAATTCATGCTCCTAAACCTCACACATCATGTATGACCCATTTTTAAGAGATAGTGTTATAATAAGTATATCCTCAATAGGCTTTGCCTCAATTTAGACAGTTTTAATCATTAACATATAGCCAAACAGATTCAACAGATTCATGTAAAAGAGGAAAGTCTAAGTCAACCATATAAAATGAAAAGTCCATGAATAAATTTTGGCAAGTTAGTTAATAGATAAATATTAGCCAAATTATCATAGATACCTTAGAGCTAAAAGTTTCAGTGTTCATTCAGTCTGTCTACTATTTTTTTTCATTTTCTCTTGTCTTAAATTGATGTGTCTCTGCCTGAATCTAAAAATACCAATCTATTTCTTCTCTACCCTTTGTATATTCATTTGCTTTGCTTACTTCCATAAATATGTGTTCTATATTTTCTGAATTTGAGGTGATATCTAATAGATGATAATAGCATTATATCATAATTTTCTTCATCCATATTTGTCTTTTAAAGAAACACTGTTGGGTTAAGAGACTTCTATTTTCCTGAATGAGAATTCTCCTCTTCTAAGGGTAATAATCATTTCTTTATGGTGACGGTTGATTCACCAATGAATTGCTCCATATCAAACATGGCTTCTGTATTGGGGATTTTTTAACATTTTATTTTAACAAACTGATTTATATGATTGAATTCCTAGAGAACATTTTAAAATAATTTTCTCACATGAGGAAGAAAATTAAACAAACTTTTATAATTATGGTTATATCTGAAAATACTTGTTTATACAAATAATTTATTCAACATGTCTCTGAATTGGAGAAGGAGTGGTTTTGTTAGTATTCTCTACCATGTTGCTAGAACATTCTATATCTCTTTTTGGCTTTACTTAATTCCATTCTCATATGCTATTTATATTTAGTAGTTTTCCAGTTATCCATATTGTGAGAGTGCGGGAAATGGTTACCACTAGAAGTTTGCAAGCTTGCACTGATTTTATTAAATAGAGTTATCAGTATGAGGCAGATGTCAAAGAAAAACTGGACTTCATTCACTTGAGTCATACCCACTCCTGCTTACCCCTCGAAAATCTATACTAAATACCATGAACATGAAAGCGGAGGGAACTGTGTTTCCCACAACATGAGAGGCTCACAGACAAAAATCTGTGTTCCCACTACCATTGGGGCCCATAAAGGATTCCATTTTAGTCACTTCTCACTAAGAAATCACACCCACTTGATTATTACACCAAAGCCAAAGAAACATCTCAAAAGTTAAAATCTCATAAATCTCCATAGTTAAAAACTAATCAAAGGATTTCTGTGATCTTAAACAAACAATAACAACAAAAACCCCACATATTTTTCAAGATAAAAAGAAAGATTCTTCTGTTGTCTGATCTCTGCCCATATTTCCAGATCTCTACATTCATATTTCTCTCTTTATGTTAGCCAAATTTAAATCCTTGAATTCCTTTACAAGGACTATTTCTTAAATTACATAATAACTTAGTAACTACTATTATGATACACATGAACTTCTTTTTTTAAATTCTATTCAGTACTAATCTCTTTGAAATAAGGTTTAAAATTATGAGATAATGTTGAGTGATCTCTTCTTCCTAATGAGTATAGTTTTAATGAGGTGTTCATCACGTGTGTGTTCCATTATAGTCATGTATGTTTATTATTGACTTACTTATCTTTCTGCAAATTAGACTATGTTTTTTATTAGAAGAAAATTTTATCTTAAGTTTCTTTGTATATCCCATGCCTGGAAATTGAATATACCTAAGTAGAATGATTTGCTATTGGTGGATTTATTAATGACTGTACCATTATGTCAATAAAGACAAACTAGCTAAACTCAACTCTTAGACCTATTAGAAGCAGAGTAGCAAATAGTCCACAGAAGGCATGTAGAATGAACCAGAAATAAATGTTCATTCTGTAAGCCACTGAGATTTGGGATCATTTTTACTACATTACAATATAGAGAGAGTGGAGAGATAAAATTTGACTTAATAAAATATATTGAACTCAAAAACCCAAATAGTAAATACAATTTCTACTGAAGTACTTACAAAACATTTACAAAAGTTCCTTAATAACTTCCAAAAATCTAAAAAGCATTGATATTATTTGATTAAAATATCAAAAAATAAAAAAATTTAAAGCTAGATTAAGAATTTCTTACTATATAGAATTTTAAGATTAGCTCCAAAATGTCTTTACAATAGTAAAGAAAAATGGGGGCTGGGGATGTGGCTCAAGCGGTAGCGCGCTCGCCTGGCATGCGTGCGGCCTGGGTTCGATCCTCAGCACCACATACAAAGACGTTATATCCGCCAATAACTAAAAAATAAATATTAAAATTCTCTCTCTCTCTCCCCTCTCTCACTCTCTCTAGAAAAAAAAAAAACAGAAGTTAAAAAAAAAAAAAGAAAAATGGATAGTGTTATGGAGTAGAAAACAATATGTAAAAATCAACTGCTATTATATTTACAAATAATCTATTAGAAGATAACATATAGTCTATGCATGTATATGATATCAAAATTAATTTCAATATTATTTATAACCTTAATGAACCTTAATGAAACATTAAAAATAAAAACACAGTGACAAATAAACCTTCATGTATTATAACAATAAAAACAATGTAATATCTATGTGTAGACTTCAACACAAATTTGTGAAAGCTGTATGAAAGAAACCAGAGAGTAGTAGCAGGTACAAAACAAGAAATTAAAAATGAATAAATAAGAAGCTTACCATGTTTTGGATAAAAGTGTTAACACTATATGAAATTTGAATTCTCCCAAAGTAAATCTCTAATTTTAGCTTGATTTTTTAAGTAAAAATTACAAAAAAGACTCTAAATCTCTTTTTCAATGAGCAATAGAATATTCTAAAATTTGTTTGTAAAAAAATGACAAGCAAGAATGATCAGATAATGTCTGAATCAAAAGAAACTAATGTGATAGACTGAATCACATATTGAAACAATACAACACAATTAATGAAACATTGAAGTTTGGGAGCCTAAATAAACGTATAGATAAATGTAATAAAAGAAAGTCAGTTAAGAGGTCAAAATAATAATATGTACTCAGAAATGTTGGAAGTGTATTTCAAAACAATTTAATAGTGATCTAATGATGTAATAAATATTACTGAATTTGGGTTTTATTGATTGGTTTTAAATGGGGGAAAGCACAAAGAAAGTGCTAAGGAATGAGCTGGTACAATATGTTTTTCCATGAAAAGCTAAAACACTGGAAATAATACATATTGTACAATAACTTTAGTCAAGATAATAATGCCAGAGTGGATAAATTTCACAGGAAACAGTCTCTACAGAAGATAGATTTGTCCTCAGGAAGGGCAACTACTAGGTTTAAATGTAGGTAGATTTAAGAGTGTTGATAGCATTTAGTATTTGGAAATTTGTCCTATAATATTATTGCCTAACTCAAAATTAATTAGGTTGAAAAAAAAAATTGGTAAAGTTTTGATATATTTCAATTGGAATTTTGAACCAGATAATAAAAAGTACTGTATTAAAATGCTGAATGTGTATCATTTTAAGCAAAATTAATTGGGACAAATGATTTAATTTCTTTGAATTATGGCTTTTTTGTTCATAAAATTGTCATCGTACTTCTAAATTCCTTTCCTGGACTGTACCTAGTCACATGGATATGTAAATATGAAATTAATATAACACAAATATGCATACATGTAACTGAATTACATGAGAACTGACTTTGTAAGATTGTATGAATTGTCTGATATAGTCTATTTATACAAAATCTTTGTGCAACTAAAGGGAAATAAACATGCTAATCAACAATGAGTTTCTATGAGATTATTAAATACACAATGTGAAAAATGAACTATATATAATTAAACTCCATTGTTTCCTTAATTAGGTTTACATAAATAAATAATGTGGAGTTTTGAGTACGTTTCAAACTCTTTATCTACTCATTGTTGAATCCTTTAATTCTAAACTCTAACCATATCAGACAACTTTCAGTTCCCAAATACACTGTTCTTCTATAAAACTTTCAACCTGTTTAAACATGCTAACTCTCAACTTAGGTCCTGTCTCACCCCACACAAATCCATCTCCTTCCCTGATCCTTCACTGAAAAAAAAAATTATATTTGCCTTCTCTTGATGGCACCTCCAGGAAACCATCTCTGTCATTTAAGTCCAGTGACTTTCGTATATATCACATGTTACCTACATCCTCCACCAGTAATAAGGGAATAACATCTTACCTTGAGGTATTACTATATACTTAAACACTGACAGATATTTTATGTGAATTTTTCATTTACTGCTCTAAATAAATCCCCAAATATCTGAACTACTAATATTTCATTTTTCCAGGTATGACAAAATAAGCCTTATTAAGGATAAGTTGCCCAAGGTCATGGAGCCTGATTGAAACACTGGCTGCCTGATTCACTCTCCTGACCTCCCCTGATTCATACTTACTGTGATTACCTGTCTATACGCATTTTCCAGTAATTGTTAAGGGCTCCCAAGATGAGATAGAGCATCTTTTTTGTGTGTGACTTTACCCTTAATACCTAACAAAGTGACTGATATCCTGGTGAGACTCTTACCAATGCCATAGCATCTAGGCCTGTCGATGGCCTTTGAAATATATGTAGAGTCAGGGAATTATATACTTTATCCAGCACAGTAGTAGACTTTTGAATGAAAATGGGCAATTTTGGTGACAGCCATCCTTCTGGAGAGGGCTTCTGCCTAAATATTGTGTCTGACACTTTCAAGGGTGGCAGACGATAAGATGACAGGACCTGAATGATCATTTACTTAATGACCACTGAGAGCAGAGCCCCTGCCAAAGGCTGGGAATGCTGGTCTCTGAGGGGCAACAGCCATGACAATGGTGCCAATAACAGGGCCAAGCAATCGTCCACACTCATGCCCACCCACACTGCCCCTGAGCCCTCTGTTCCTTGAGACGGTGCTTTATTTTTTTTTTATTTGACATTTTAAATAATGTTTAATTTGGAAATAAATTTAAATATATAGAAAAGCTTCAAGATAAAGAATAGTACACATATTTTAATTCTATTCAATTTTACTGAAAACATTTTCTTTCATTTTGTTCTCTTGCTCTCTTATGCAATTTTTTCCCCAAAAAATCATTTGAGGGTAATTTACATGTATCATTGCTTTTCATACTTTGGTGTAAGTTTCCCAAGGATAGGGATATTCTCTTTAACAAATGAATGACCAAGAGTTGTTATAATTCTTAGTCTTTTTTCAAATGAATGGCTAAAAAGATAGATAGTAGAGGTACAAGTGATAATAAGCATCATTTTAATTTCTATTTCAAATTTCCCTTTTTCTGGTAAGACTGTGTTGCTCTTGTTGCTCAAGGTGTTTCATTACCCTGATATTTTCTATGCCCAAACCACTTTCATTGCTTATGTTTTTATTTTTTTCTACTAAGATTTTCACTAATATTTTCACAAAATATCTTCTCTTTAAAACACTTACTTAAATGTCATTTTAATAATTTTTATGATTCAGTACGTACAAAATACATAGCAGGTAGTGATTTCCCTAGAACTTACATATTGTCAAGTTTGCTCCTTGCGTCTCTTTCTGCTGAATGTTTTGCTTTCAAAAAAGTTTCTTTATACTTGATCAACCCTACTTAGTGGATGTAATGAAGTTTGCATGTACTAAGGCAGTGGAAGGGAGAAAACTTATTTTTATTTGTTCTAATTAGTTATACAGAATTGTAGAATGCACTTTGACATACATATATGAAATATAACCTCTCATTCTTCTAGTAATACATGATGTAGAATTACATTGGTCATGTAATCATATATGCACATACAGTAGTAATGTCAAATTCATTCTACTATCTTTTCTATTCCCATTTCCCCTCCCCTCCCTTTATTCCCCTAAACCTAATCCAAAGTACTTATATATTTTCTAATGCCCCCCATTGTGAATTACTATCTGCATATCAGAGAATTTTAAACCATCTTTTTAAAGTGAGATGATTAACTTCTAGGATAAGTGCAAGTTGAAACTGTATTCCTGAACATGTATAAAAATAATGCTTTCATATTAATGTAAATTGAGCATGAGCTTTATCAATAACAATTTAGAATACCCAGTTTTTAATCAATGTGAACACACTTTTATGATTTACTTATAGATTCTAATACAATTTTAAAAGCCTGAAAGGCACAGGTATTTGTGTGTGTGTGTGTGTGTGTGTGTGTGTGTGTGTAGACATTCTTTAAGGCTATGCCTTATATTAATTTAATAAAAAATTTTAAAAAAACAAACAGACAAAAACTTTGTTAACTGGATTAAATAGACAAATAACAGGTCAATTTTTTTAAAAAAAATATATCATTTGACCTTTCATGTAAGTTTCTTGGCAACATTACAAAAGATGACTATGCCTGAAGATTGACTTCTTATCAATGTTCAAGTAGAGTCAGGCTTCCTTTAATATTTGAGATGAATATTCACATGAAAATGAAGCAGAATAATTGAAATATGATGGATTTAATATTATAGTGTCATCATGTGCATATGTACATCATGTCCCTGCCCATTTATGCCTATTTTAAAATGATAATGTAGCTTTGTATTCAAGTATATTTTTTAAACTCGCTTCTATCAAGTATAAATATAAGTGTAGATAAATTTTAAACCAGATTTTATGAATAATGTTCTCACCATATGCATAATAGGCACTTAGCTGATAATGAAGTTTCTTGTGCAATATATTAAGTCCTTATGTATTGTATAACTCTATAATAAAGTATCTAAAATATAAGCATTGTAAGCAGAGTCTGGATAAATGTTTCCTTTGTTATAATTGGTTTAATTTTATATCATCTTTATTAATGATTTCATAAGCACCCAATTTCTTCATACACCTGAATTCAGAAATGGGCAATTTTTCAAAGCCATAAAAATTTTCTGTTGAATTATAATGGTACCCATTACATTAAAAGTGAGCTTATCCTTGGGGAATAATCATTCTGCCTATGACACAAATTTTTTCTTTGCTATTATAAATAATAGTAATTTGGGGGGCTGGGGTTGTAACTCAGTGGTAGAATGCTTGCCTAGCATGTGTGAGGCTCTGGGTTTGATTCTCAACAATGTAAAAATAAATAGGATAAAGGTCCATTGACAGCTAAAAAAAAAAATTTTTAAATACGTAATAGTAAGTCTTACTTATACTTTTAAAAGCTGCATAAAGTTGTAAGCAAATATTGGATCTTTTATTTTGTAAATGTTATCAAATATAAGTGTCCTTTCTTCCTTATTATTCAATAGTTATGTCTCCTGGTCATTATTCTGGGTTTAGTAGTAATAAATGAATATTTTTATAGAAGAGATGGTTTAAAAAACAAAACAACAACAAAAAAAAAAACTTTCCCCTGACTAGAATACTATTTAATTGAAGCTATAAATATTGACTGGCCACTATATACAATATCTACCACTGGCAGAAACAGTGTAACATCTTTAGATACTATGGATTATAGTATAAATTAGATACTATGAGAAAATACATTTACCAATCTCACATGTGCTTCATATTTTTCAGTTTGTTAATACAATTTGAGGGTAAAGAAATCTGAGAAAGAAAAATCTACGCTGTCTTTTCTTATTAGTTAAGAATGCCTTAGAAAGATTGCAAATTGTTCCTCAAATATTGTCAGTCATACAGAAAACATTGTAAGTGTTATGGTTTAAATATACAGGTGTCCCCCAAAAGCTTGTGTTTGAGACAATGCAGGAAAGTTTAGAAGCAGAATGATTGGGTTATGAGAGTTTAATTAATACCTATCATCACTGATAGGTATTAATTGCTTGGTAACTGTAGGCAGGTAAGGTGTGGCTGAAGGAGATGCTTCCTTGGGGGCATGTCTTTGAGGTATATATTTTGTGAGCTAAGCACAGATCTTTCTTTGCTTCTTCATTGCCACATCCTGACCTTTCCTCTGCCACATTATTCCACCAAGTTATTCTGCCTCATTAGATCCCCAAGGAATGGAGCCAGCTACATATAGACTGAAACCGCTGAAACTCTGAACCCCCAAATAAACTTTTCCACCTATAATTGTTCTTGTCGGGGGTTTTTTTGTTTTTGTTTTTGTTTTTAGTCACAGCAATGAAAAAGCTGACTAAAACAAATAGTTTATTGCTAAAAGCAAGTTAAAAGATGAACAAGAGAAGAGAATTCATATTTAACATCAACTATTTTGTTTTAAAATATGGTGGTTGCAGTTGGCAGTGATAGGCCAACTGACTTCTAACCACCTGTCCAGTGATAACAACCAAAAAGCTAGACAAAATGCTCACACATATTTGTTATTATCAGAAAGCGATCAAGGATTCAAGAATTTATAAGACCACTGCTCCGCAGAAAACAATACCAAAATCCTGAAATCATCTTTTGAATTTCTGAAACCGACTTTTGAATTTTTTTCCATTGAGGCATTTACCAATTCAAAGGTGAAGTTAGAGAAAGCTAAGAATTTGAGAGAAAGCAGGGTGGTGCATAGAAGCTGAGAAAAAATTCCTGGACTTTTCTCTAAGCTGAAGGTACAAAAAACGGAAGTACATGACCTACAAACTTGAAAGAACCCTGTGGACATCCCAGGTGTTTTCTTAGGCTCCTTAGGGCTACATTGTCAGAATGAGGGAGCATTACAAATGGACTAAGGCCACCAAAGCCAAGTCCAGCTTAGAATCAATTCATTCCTTGTCTAGAGCAACTAATTTACCTCTCTGTGAGAAGTAAAATAAACCCCTTATACGAGGAAAAAAAAAAAAAAAGCCTCAAGCCATCAAGTTGGTCTTCCTTTATTTGATTTTTTTACACAAATTATACAACACTTATAAGAAATATTAGGTATGCAGAGAAACAGAAATTAACTAAACAGTAAAAAATAAAACATATCAGAAAAATAAGAATGATATGTGCCATGTATCTTGTGTATGTGTATATATGTACATATATAGTGACATATGTAGTGTTAACAGTTCAGAATAAGTGAAGTGGGCAAAAAGGTAAATGAAGATATAAAATATCTAAAAAATAAAATCAATAAGGTAGATATTATTCATACATGTAAAATTTTATACTATTATAAAAGAAACATAATTTCCTCAACTATACATGAGTCATATAAAAATCTCTCATATGTTAGATCACATACAGAATCATAAACTCCTTAAAATCAAAAAATTAAGAAAAGTTTCTTCAAATCTAATGCAATAAAAATTGAAATAAATAAATCTAGAAATCAAAAGTTAATTCCACATGAAAACTTAAACAAATCTCTATGAAATAAATTTTTCAGTTTACAGGGTATATAAATCAAAATTATAGAATCTGTAAAATACAATAATGGTTTTTAAAAGCACATAGTATAAGCAGTGCATGTAAAATAATAATCATAAGGAAATGCATAGCCTTAAATAGTTATGGCAATAAATATGAAATAAAATGAATTTTAAAAGACATTTTAGAAAAGATTTTTTTTATTTCTTCAATGAATACAACACTGGCTTTATAGTCAGAAATCACGAACATGCACCTTATCATTACATAAAAAGAGAATGCACCTGTGATTACTTATACAGATGCTGAGAAAGAGCCTTGAAAAAATTTAATATCCATTTCTGATTTTAAAAATAAGACTCAATAAGATAGGAATTACAAAGTACTTTAATAGACAAATATATGTAAACATATCTGTGTGTATAAATGCATGTGTATACATAATGCCATACATATATTCGATACACACATAATAAATGCATGTGAATATATATGTTTGTATGTGAGTGTGTGTGTGTTTAAATGTAATCAAATAAAGGAGACAAAATATATGATCATCTCAATAGAGGCAAAGTGATAAATTTATCAACCATTTAAATTAATAATAATTTTTCAAATTAGAATGAATGAAGAAATCTTTGATCTGATTATTTAAAGAAATGCCTACAAATACTTAAAGCAATTATGTACAATTATGTACCTCATGGCAAAATATTGAAGCTTCCTTTCTTGAGTATAAGATATGAATGGTCTCTCTCACCACTATTACTCAATCTTGGACTGATTGTGTTGTTAGTAAAATGAACTAAGAAAGAATACTCAAGGAATGAAGTTTTAATTATTTACAGATAACATTCTACAGATGTAGAAACTTCAGAATTTCTGAAGGTAAGTTATTATAATTAATAAGTGACTTCAGTAAGATTCCTTAATAAAGGCTCAAAACAGAAAATTCAATTGGGTAGTTTGTATCTGCAAAACCGATTAGGAGATAAAATACTATTTTAAAAATCACCTAAAGGACAAGTTTAGGAATAAAAATAAAATATGTCAAATAAATCTATGGAAAAAATTGAAGAATTTTATGTGGCAAAATTAAAGAAAGTTTCATTCAATTATGAGATTTTACTGTGTTCATGAAAGTATAACATCTACAGTTCAGATGTTCAATACATATTGAGGTGAGGAGCAGAGTACTATGTGTTTGCATGTGTGGTGTCATTTAACAAGCAGATCATAAAGTTTAAATAGATTAATTAGAACAATGCTATACTGGAACAGAATGTATAGACACATACACCAATGTTACACCATATGGAGTCCTAAAACAACACAAGCACATAAGGAAACTCAACCTATAACAAATGGCACTCCAGATCAAAGCAAGATAGAAAAATAATTTCATAGTTGATACTGAAAAAACTAGTTAACCCATAAAAAAAATTTACCTTCAAAATTCCATGTTAAAAAAAAAAGTAATTTCAAGGCAGGATAAATATCTAAATATGAAAAAAAGTAATTTGTAAATGTTATACAGGAAAGCACTTCTTAAATATGACAAGAAACCCCTAATTGCTGAAAGAAATTGCTTGCTTTATGTTATTAAATTTAAGGTATTTAGATCATGAAGAAAAACAAGAAAAAGAAATGACTTAGAAACAGAATGTAGACTATAAAAGAAACACACAAAACAAAATATCCCAATGTATCAATAGGACAAAAAGCCTATATTGGTAAATCACAAAAGCAAAAATTCACAGTCAATTAAAAAATAATAAAATGCCACCGATTTCATTATTAAATAGACAAATATAAATTTAAAAACAATTTTACAATTTTTAAGCACATCAAATTGGTAAAATCTACATAGTTCGGGAACAATTGGGGAAACAGAAAATATATTTTAATACTATTAGGAGAGTAAATGTGTATACATATAATTTTTTTCAATAAAAAATAGTTAAGCCCCATAATTAGTAAGGGCAAAGGTAAACATACCTAAAGACAACATTTCTAATTTAAAGAGTAAACTTTGCTTGTCAAGGTGGCACATCCCTGTAATCCCAGTGGCTTGGAAGGCTGAGGCAGGAGAATCTTGAGTTCAAAGTTAGACTCAGCAAAAGCGCGGCTCTGAGCAACTCAGTGAGACCCTATCTCAAAATAAAATACAAAATAGGGCTGGGGGTGTGGTTCAGTGGCTGAGTGCCCCAGAATTCAATCCCTGGTGCCCAATTAACCCTGGTAAACATACATCCAGGTTTCTCATAGAAGTTTTATTCATAAATAGTCAACCCAAAACTACAGCAGGGAATTTGAGTTACTTAGTAGAGCTATGCAAGGGAGCACCACTCTGCATGGAACAGAAACTCCATACTACACTGAGGATGAATTTCCCAAGTATAATGTTGAACCAAAGAAACACACAGGCACATAAAGTTCAAAAATAAACACTAAATTCCAATGGTTAGGGGTTAGACACAGGTGTTCAACAAAAGAAAAACATAAGAAAATAGACATGGAAAAGGTCAAGGAAGTTACCCACCAGGGAGGGGGATGATAGTGTGATCCATGAGGGACACATGGGGATTCCTTTCTGAGACTGTCCATATTTTCTTCACCTACATAGTGGATATGTTATGGAGCTGGAGCCTTTCAGAAAATTGAGGCAGTGTGAATACTGCCCCCTTCGAACCCCAATTTTTGTGATCAATTCAGAAAGATTTTAGAAATTTTTTATTAGATTAACAGGAATGAGTTTATTGAAGGAATAGGGAAAGAAAAAAAAATCATCAAGGGAGAAGTTTGGGTCCTCTGAGAAAGGAGAGAAACCAAGTGCCTCGCTTACAATCCAGTTTTATAGGGGATCCTAGAGAAGCTTCTAGAGGGTCCTATCCTGGTTCATCTCTTCACTTTTAACTGACAGCAAAAATGACATTAGACTTTCAGGTCCCATTGTCACGACAACTCTGGATCACCTTGACCCATGCTGTGAATTCTAATTGGATTCTTACCAAAAATTTATACAGATTTTATGGTTAAGAGGAATTATACTTATCTCCCTGAATTTGGGGATCTGGTCTATGAAAAGGGTCACAAACATCTCCCCATTCAGGGTAACTTGGGTTACTCTTGTCAACATTATTTTGGGACTGCATTTCTCCTGTGGATAACAGGTCATTTGCTTAGGAATGTAACATAGCCTATCCACTTAATCCAGGTAGGTCTGTGGGTAAACTGCTTCTTGGAAAAGAAAGCATGTTGGGGTCAGCACAGTGTGCCTATTTTATAGAACTATTCTCTTAATCTCATGTTACCCCCATTTGCACCTGTCTGTCTTCTAACACTTCCATAATTATTTCATTATTACTTCTAAAATATGCATTTATGTATTTTAGTCTCTAAGTTTTGCAGATATATATATATATATGTGTGTGTGTGTGTGTGTGTGTGTGTGTGTGTGTGTGTGTGTTTATAGTTTAATGCAATTTTGGACATATACATGCTCAGTTTATTATAAAATAATCATTATTCTGAGTGGTAAGATTTGGGATAATTTAAAATTGTTTTGGTATTTTTATTATTCTATTTTTTTCTTATTACCAGATATATTTACAAAAACATTATTTTTTGAAAAAGAAAATGTAATTATCTTGGTGTAAGAAAATTTCTTGTTTTCAGTAAATCAATTTTTAATTGAAGAGTAGAGTACTCTTCTAGAAGTGCTATGTAGTAAAGAAAATACAGCATTTACATTCATACCATAATGATGGTTTTTGCTATCTTCATGAAAATTTCAATATGCAATGAAAGTCTATAAGAATTATTTTTGATCTAAGGTAAATTTTATTTAAGTTTCTTGATCATGTCACATTTTTTTTTTTTGCTTTTTAAACATTTTTCTTTTATTTTACAAGAGAGAAAAATATAAAGTGATTTTTAATTTCAAAAGGAGTCATGCCTGAAATATAAAAATTTGCTTAATTATTAAGAAATGATCTGATGGTGATGTGATATTAAATTGCTTTCCTTATGTATCTGTATGTGTGTATATATATATGCACACATTTATATTTTTACCTACCAGCAAGAAATATATACATAAATATATTTCTATAATTTAGAAGTACCTATTTTGAAATTCATTTTACTGTTACCTACATGTTTAGACCAGTGTCTGTGCATGTACATTGGTTATATGTTGATTGAAGTTTGCCTGTTTATACAGCATTGAATATTTTAATTTACCATTCAAAAAACAATCACAAACACGCTTAACTTAATCATCCATTTTTTAAATATTGCGAATTTGGTTTGGCTTCATTTGTGCTATTTATAATAGCTAATCTAATTTTTATTGACTTTTTAAATTTTATTACTATAGTCTGTGTTAACATCAGTTTTAACATCAGAAAATACAAAATAATAAAGCTATACCTAGCATGTTATTCCAACATAAGAATCATATTTCTATTAGAGTTTCTTTTGATTTAGAATACTAAATGTTTCTTTTGTCTTAACAACATAGAACCATGACATTATATCAGTTATAGTATTATTATAAATATTGGAAATATTTAAAAACAATTGAATACTATAACTTCATAAATGTGATATATACAAAAACAGCCGTCTTTTCATAAGTTCATCCTGTTTTATCTGGCCCTTTAAAGAGTCCCTCAAAATGATTTTTGATTTTCTTTGTTAACAATTTTTTAAAAATCTGGTTTGGTCTTTGATTGAAAGGTAAACTGCTTCATTTACTCCTGACTACTTAATGAGAGCTGTTAAGCTGATCATGAACTTTTAAAATCAGTGATAAGCCATTTTATTTTTTAATAGTATATTGTTATAAAATCACCATCATAGATATTTTATAATTGTTAAAGATATAATATTTGTAATATACTGAATGTAGATACAGATATATATGAAACTTCTAAGAAATGTTGACAAAATACTGAAATCATTTACATACTCTATTTTGAATGTATGTGTTACTAAAGGAGTTTCAAAAACTATTTCAAAATCTTTTCAAAAAAATTAGGAAGATCAAAAGATATCTCCTCAACGCTTTTTATTGTGGCCAAAGTAATTATTTCAGGAAAATTCATAGTTTTTCAGTATAAAGAATTTTAAGTAGACTAGAGATTAATTGAAATTACCAAAAAAAAAAAAAAAAAAAAAAACAAACTAATGGCATTCTTAATATCTTGCTTACAAGTAATCAATTTTTATTTACTTTTTATGTAGGCACCTATCCCAAAATAGCTATTTATTAACTATGGATTTCATTTCATAAAACAGAACAAAGGAATAATGATATTTTGTTCTAATTCATGAATGGACTTGTAATTCACTCCCTGATTCTTCAAAATTACTTGACTGAAACATATTCTTACACATTACACTGAAACTTCAAAGTACATAACACCCAATAAAGAATGTAAAGTATTATTATAAAACATCACCAATAATTACACAGAACTGTATTAATGATTAAGATAATTTCTATTCTTTGTCCATGTATAACACTTAGAGGCTAATTTGCTGTCAAATGCTGAAATACTGCATTTATAACAAAGCTTTTATTGCTTAATGAAAGAAAATTAGCTCATAATTGTGAGATTTGCTGGTATTTTAACATATTAAAAATCTCAAAATTTTTGTCTTTATAAATATGGCAAACAAAATGGTGCTTACAATTTTATGCAAATTAAAAAGAAAATTATTACTTTTTGTACCAGAAATTAAACTCAGAGATGCTTAACCCCTGAACCATATTCCTATCCCTTTTTAATGTTTTTTTTTTTTTTTTTTTTTGAGACAAGGTTTTGCTAAGTTGCTTAGGGCCTTATTATGTTGTTGAGGCTGGCTTTGAATTGCAGTCCTCCTGCCTCAGCCTCCTGGACCTCTGGGATTACAGAGATGTGCCATAATGCCAGGTGAAAATTAAAATATTTTGAAGATATTATTTTCAAATTTATTGAGCCAACAAAAACATGGCCAAAAATAAAATGATAATGTACAACAACTTTTTAAATTTAAACTGTTTGTCTTTTTAATACAAATTCATTTTATAAAATTCAGTATAACCAATAAAAGTAAGCAGGAGTAATTAGTTGTTTTTCATATATCAAAGTGGAATATACATTAGGCAATTATTAGAATAATCAACATTGAAATTTAGAGAGAAATATTAAAAGTTATTAAATAGAAATTATATTATACATGTTATATTAATATAAATAGTAGTTACCTATCTGGTTTAATGCATTTTTAAAAAATATTGTTTAATATACCACCAAATGAAACAATGTTTGAAACTCTTGAATGTTGTAGGAAGTATTAAACATGTCTTTAATTTTGCTTCTGTCAGCATTTCACACATGTATTTATGCATAGCAAAATTTTAGTTTTAATCTATATAATATTACCTTTTTAAAATTAATATTCTTATCTCTTTGTTTTGAGTATTCAAGAGTTTCTTCCTTATCCAACCAACACATGTAAGTGACTAGAGGGATAGTGTTAATCATGCAACTGTAAAATAGGATTTATCATATGGGAATCAAAGAGCAATACCAAGGAAATGGTTTCTGACACATCAAAATATAATTTTTACAGCAAGAAAATAACCTTGAAAGACAACCTATTATATTAAGAGAGGAAAGATAATTTTAAAAAAATAATAATCGGCACATCAGAGGCCAATTCTGGAGTAATCAGTGCACATATTGTTCTGTAATATACAAAAGATAATACCGACATTCATTTTTTTTTACCAAGTAATTTTTGTGGCAGCAAGAGGGTACAACACAGGCAGGAAAGGGAGAGGAGGAATGAAAAGAGGCAACTAGAAATTTGTTCTATATTTTTACCTTTCCCAACTTTCACATTGGTAGATATTGTTAAATAATTCCAGATAACTGCTTAAGTCTTTTTTCTGATCCCCAATGTGGCTCTGGGACAGGATTCTACTGGGAATAATGGAGTTTCCAGTGTCATTTATGGCAGCCCAATTAGGAGGTTAAAGCAGCATGATCAGAAAGAGGAGATGATCTAGTTGGATTCCTGGGAGTGTCTCTGCTCCTAGGTGTTAAGGATAATAAATCATGAGCTAGTGGACCTGCCAGGAGAAGGCCAGGTGATCTTGAAACAGAGCCCAGGGTAGGACAACAGAGTTGGGAGTTGGAGCAGAGAGAAGGTAAAGAGAAGATCCACAGTTTACAAACTCTGGATTTCCAAAGGAAGAAAAGTAAGCAAGGAAAAATGGGTAATGCCTTCTGGGAACTTTATTCAAGGACTATTGAATTACTAACCACAAGTTCAGCAAGATGTGTCCCAACCAGGAAAAATATGTGTTGCTTTAGCGGTCAAATACTTGTCTGTGCACACCAAAGGAGCAGTCAAAGGAGAACAACATTCAAAATTGCAGCTCGCATTGAATGAGTGATCGCTTTAGATGCAAAGACCCAAAGTTTATCTCTTCATTCAGGATATCTGTAGAGTGGCAAGATTACACTGAATGTGAGAATAAGAAATAAGTACTTCAGAAGACAAGAGCAAAACCTAACAAAGACTGAGGGACCTGAAACAACATTGTACATATATTGAAACCACTGAATTTTATATATATATATATATATATACACACACCTTCTGATGGTACATCTCAGTCTTTCAAATGAACTGTTAATACGTCTAAAGAAGAGATAACCAAAGGTGAAGTTGAGAACAGCATGTCTAGGAGGGCAGAGAAGGAACTGGAACTGGGGAAGGGAGGAAAAGTAGCTAAAGCATCTTTGAACTGAGGGACTAGGTAAAGAGGATGTTTAAAATTGTATGTCAAGAAACAGACACAACAGCATATTATTTAGAGATCTAGAAGGGAATGTGAGGTAACTGGAACCAAAAATAGTTAAAAATAACTGTCTCTTGGGGAAAAGTCTTTGCAGAGTTTTTTGTTGTTGTTGTTGTTGTTGTTTTCATTCATTGCAAGCCACTATCATATTTGACATTTTCAATGGATATTATTATAGACTGAATTTAGTTTCCCCAAAGTTCATATGTAGAAGACGTAACTTTCAATGTCACTGTCTTTAGAGAAAGGTTCTTTCATTAAGGAGATAACATTAAATAAGCATTCAAGTAGTGTCCTAATCTAAAACGTTTAGTTCCTTTATATAAAGAGAGAGAGAGCCACCAGAGATACACCCACACAGAGGACCTTGTGAGGATGCAGCAAGAAGTCTGGCCACCTACTCTCCCAGGGGATAGGCCTCAGGAGAAACCAAACCTGCTAAAACCTTGATCTTGGACCTTCCAGAACTATGAAGGAAAAAAAAAAAAAAAAGAAAAATCTGTTGTTTGATCTACCCAGCTAGTGGGAACACTGAAAAACTAAAACATGCATGTTTCTTGGATAATATGAAATGCACAAAGAAAAATAAAGTCAACATTTCACTTGCACAAAGACTTCATGGGTTTGGAATGCTAGACTGAATGCCAGGCTCTGTCTTTTGCATCAGTATATTGAATGAGAAGCTTTTATTAACTTGTAAAACAAGAAAGTCTATAGGGTATAAAATAAATAAATTCAGTAACACTTAACCATATCCATTTTCAGTAGTGGATGATGGCCTAAAAAAAAAAAAAAAAAAAAAAAAAACTAAAGACAAAAATAGACCAATCATAGTAAAAGAGGAACCAAGCAGCATAAGCTATGGATTGTAGTGTGAGTGGATGATGTACTTTCCAGCAGAGCCAGATTGCCTGAATATGATTATAGTTTTGTAACTCATTAATTGTGAGATTTTAGGCACATTCCTACATCATCAAAGATGTGGGTTTTTTGTTTGTTTACTCTTAAGAAGGCTTGAACCTGAATCTTCCTAACAAAGTTGTTACAGAATTAAGGGGGATCAAATACATACATAAACATATTTTCATGCAACATATCAAAAGTTAAATATAAATTTAAAAAAGAAAGAAAAATAGTGGTATATATGTGTAATAAGAATTGTAATGCAAAATAAAACAAAGTACATGCATAAAGACATGAATTGGTGTGAACATACTTTATATACAAAGATATGAAAAATTGTGCTTTATGTGTGTAACAAGAATTGTAATGCAAAAAAAAGAAAAGAAATTTAAAAATTAATAGAGTAAAATTAAAAACAAAAGTAAGAAAATTTGCCTCAGGATTACTTTATGAATTTAATAGAATATAAATTAGATCTTTTTATGATATAGTAATAGAAGCTATGACCTGAAAATATAAATAGGAGATTATAAGTAATATTATTATTATTATTATTATTATTATTATTATTATTATTTACTGCAGATTAAACTCAGGGTCACTCAACCACTGAGCCATATCTCCAGAACTTTTTGTATTATATTTAGAGACAGGGTCTCACTGAGTTGCTTAGCACCTCACTGTTGCTGAGGTTAGCCTTGAACTTGCAATCCTTCTGTCTCAGCCTTCTGAGCCACTGGGATTACAGGGATGCATCACCTTATTAAGGAATACATTTATGAAGTGATCATATTTGACCCTGATATCCCCAATCTGTAAAGTGATGCACAAATGATCAATCAATTCAAACTTCTTCCCAAGTGGCTCCTTCTTGCATTTGAAAGGAAATGTGATGAATATCATTGGTTTGTCCTAAAATTGTCTTTCTGTAGTACCTCATAGGTTTCAAGACTCAAAGAAGTATTTTACACAGATGCTATGGATTTTCATAGTGACCTATAAAACTGGATCTACATTATAACTTGACAAATAGATCAAAACTAGTCACTGCAATAATAGAACCAGTGTCAAGAGGTAATGCCATTATGAATTAATTGTGTTTGGATTTCAATTTAGTAGAAACTTCTTTTAATAAATAGTCTCTTAACATACTATAAAACTATTCAGGTATAAGGAAATAGAGGTGGGCTAACACTTTGAAGTCATTCTATTTCCTGAAATATTTAAATTACTTGTGTCATTGAATCCAGAAATAATTTGTCAAATATTTACATTTCCCATAAAATACATAAGTTCAGAGAATGACGACAAAGTACTAAAATCTTTTTTGACTGGTTGTTTGGTTTGGTTTTAAGACATCATTCACTTACTCAAGATATTTTCTGAGCAACAATTAGAATCCTGGAACTGTAACATAATCTTGAAACATACCTTCTTTTAAAGAATTCAAAAACTTATATGTGAGAAAGACAATTTAAAAATTCACAGCATATTAAAGCTCAGCATTTTCAGAGAACATTTTCAATTGGAATTTTAGCCCTCTACTTATCTTTAAAGGCAATGGGGAGCTGTAGAGTATGTTTTTAAGGGTGTGATTATAATTATGGATCATGGTCACTCAATGCCTTCTAAATAAATTTAAAACACCTTGCCACATTCTAATTGTCATTTATGTTCTGTTCCCTCATCTCTCATTCACTCTTACTCAGTTGTATTTTTCCTCAAACAAGTCATTACTTTTCTTGCAGCAGAGTCTTTATGCAAGCTGTCTGACCTGCCCTGCTGCATTCTCCCCTTCTAGAACAATCAGTGAAGCACAAATTTTCCCTGTTCACCCAGAACAAACTCATAAGTAATCTCCTTTAGAAAGATCTTTCCTAACTCTATTGTTTTTGCTTGGTCTGCTATTCTCAGTGCATCACTCCTATATCTAGTTTTAAAAACTATGGACATAATATTAACAACACTCACCACAGAGGTCTGCAATTATTGAATTACATGTCTAATTCAGTAGACTATGGGACAACAATCGCTATTCATCTTTTTAAAAAAAACATAATATAAAATATAATATTAAGGACACTAGCCATAAGAAACTCATTTGAGTATTTGTGGTTGGAATGTGGAAGAAATGGAAAATAGTATAAACAGTAGTGGAAAAAGCACACACACTTTTTTCTCCTTAGTACTGGGGATTAAATTCAGGTTCTCACACATGTTAGGCAAGCACTCTAGCACTGAGTTATATCCTCACCATTTTGTTAATTAGTAAGTTAATAAGTTTCAGTGCAGTAATCAATTCCAGGACCTCGTGTATGATAAGCAAGTGCTATACCACTGAGCTATCTCTTTAATTCCTTTTTAAATTTTATTTTGAGTTAGAATCTCACTAAGTTGCCCAGGTTGACCTTGAACTTGGGATTCTCTTGCCTCTGCCTCCCAAGTGCTTGGAATCAGAGGTGTGCATTAAATATCCTGCTAAGGGCAAATGTTTGTTTATTACATTACATGAAAATAATCAAGGATTTAAATTTTGTTCCATAAGGGAGACACTTCAGTCTTTAAATAGGTCTGTAGTATAATGAATTTGTGAATTTGAAACACTGCTTCAGCAATTAGATATGAAAGTAAACTAAAAATCTTGAACAATTTGTCACTGATTTAACTGAGTAGATTTCACCAATTTCAGCTAACAAGTCCAGGAACCCTCATTCTTCCTAAAAAATCTGCATGATATTTTGATCATGCAGTGATTTTCTATTTAGTCACAAATGCAGTTTACATGCAAATGAGTGACTGGACCATTGGAGGTGGTACCAGAGATTGAACTCAGGGGTGCTCCACCACTGATCCACATTTCCAACCCTATTTTGTATTTTATTTAGAGACAGGGTCTCAGTGAATTGTTTAATGCCTCCCCAAGGCTGAGGGTGACTTTGAACTTGCAGTCCTCTCTCTCAGCCTCCAGTTCCACTGGGATTACAGGTGTGGGCCACCACACTGGGCTTGGTTGGAGCATTTTTAAACAAGATGAAACATGTAAATAACTAGTTCCTTATGTTTTTCAATGCCTCTCTTCATCCAATATCTCCTCTGCAATTTACTCTCCTGAGAATTCTTACCTTTCATGTTGAACAAGCATAAGTTCAACATCCTGCTTAGCAGGAAAACCAAGGATTCTGCTATAGCATTCCAAACAGCATCAGATCTGAGTACTAGAAGCCTGTGTCTTCCTCAGTGTCAAAGATTTTTAACAATCCTTCTTCATTATGTAAGTTATTTTGGCAACACACAACTGCATGAAGGAAACACCGACACATATGTATTAAGAGGTTATTGCAATAGCAAAATAGGAAGTGATGAGATCCAAACTGACATCTCCAGTGAGGTGAAGGATGTAGATGTGAGTCCCTCTCAGTTCCAAGAGAGGGAAGCAGCCTCCGAGTTAGTTTCCCAAACTTCAGAACAAAGCAATAGGTTAGGTTCAGACAAGAGCAGCAGCTAATTTAATAGAGTATACAACATATTGCTAGATTAGGAATTTATTGTCTGAATCCTGAAGTGTCAGAATAAAGTCCCTTAAATCTTCCTAAGCTAAGAATAGTCCCCGGGCATGAAATGAGTATGATGTTAAACATAAGAAATGGCATGGCTATCTTCTGTGGGGGCAGTTAAATGAGGATATAAGAAATCAAGCAAATTATTAGAGAATTTTCATGAGAATAATTTTAATACTGATTTGTACATACTAACAAAAATTCTCTCTCTTCTAAAAGTCAGTAAAGGGAAAAATATTCTAGCTTGAAGAGCGAGGATTGTCTTTCCAAATATCTGGGTAAAGAAGCAATGTGCTTTGTCTTGACCACGAGCTATAATTCCATGTGCTCTGACCTCATAACGAATTAATATTGAATGTAGTCATGATATAAATGATTCCAGTTATTGTTTCCTCTTCATTTATGAGATTGTCAATATAATTAATATCACTCTTCTAGTCTCATTGACTCAAAATTTGAGAATTGTCCTGAATTTCTTCTTTTTTTACAAATGCAAACGGTTACCCAATTTTTTAAATCTTACCTCACATGGATATGAAAGGCTGTGGCTACCTTTTCTTTACAAAGCCACCATCTGCATTTCAGCATCTTTCTATTTTTCTGATTAGGTGAATTAGGCAATTATCTGTTAGGTGATGTTATTCATGAGAAGTATTATGCAGTCTGTTAGTTATGTTTAGTCATAAAATAAATACACTTCAGTAATTAAGTTTCAGCCAATGGACTTTCATGATTTTGATCTCTTACTACTTGAAAAGTCTCCTGGAAGCCTCAAGTGGTGATTCTGGTGGTAAGGAGGTAGAGGATCAAAATGTTCACTAGTCCTAATACACATCATTCTCCATACACTAAACCACCTGTAATTTCTCCCTTTCTAAGTTGGGGTTGGCAGGTATAAGGGGAGTGAAGTGGTGAAAAATGGTCTCACTTGACTGATCAATTGTCATCTGACTCTGATACCTTTTGATGATAGATGTATAATATCAAGCTCACTATTTTGTGGGGCATTTTTCTAAGTTCCTCACAGAAATTTTCACTGGTAAACCCCAACACAAAATCATTTGGTGTAGGTAATACTTTTCCACTGTCTGTTCTAATTCTTGTAACCAAGTATCCTCAAGAGTTAGGGTGGTGTCTTTGTCTCTGTGGTGGTCCTTTGTGTGGAGTTGTGCTTCAGAAATACCAGGACCACTAAGTCCTTAGAGAGTCAGCTCTCCCAAGAAAGCACGTTCTATCATACCTATACCATCCCAAATTGGTCTAGTTTCTGGCTTTTCTCCTTAGAATTTTCTTAGTAAAGATAGATGCTATCTTTGTGTTTCACAAACTCCAGATTCAAGCCAAGTGTTTCTACTGCAACTCTTCAACCTTAACTTGTTTAGGGGCCTTTATTTGGAAGGTAACATATAGCCTACAGACTACACTCTCTAAAATTACACTATTTTCCCTTCAAGTTAACTTCAACTATTTTAAAATTTCAAGGCAGGTGAATAGCTAATGTTGGTTTAACTATTTTTGTAATGTCTAGCATGTTCTATACTAGCAATCTGGCTCCTTGCCTTACGTCTTGTATTCCTCTTGGTCTTTGCTCAAAAATCACGAGAAATAAAAAATCTTATTTTATTTTTTATTACATATACATAGTCTTTTCCCCTTACTGCATTAAAAACTTCTTAAAATCAGTAACCAAGATAATGTGGTAAGGTGGTTAGAAGCACAGACATTGAGGCCCAGGCACTATGAATCAAATATCATTTGAGTTACTTATCAGCTAGGAGAACTTCATTATATTTCTTATTTCCTTTGGATCACAGTTTCTTTATCTTAAAAAATAGGTCTGGGGGCTGGGGATATGGCTTAAGTGGTAGTGCGCTCGCCTGACATGCGCGGGGTGCTGGGTTCAATCCTCAGCCCCACATAAAAATAAAATAAAGATGTTATGTCCACCGAAAACTAAAAAATAAAAATATGAAAAAATTCTCTCTCCCTCTTCTCTCTCTCTCTCTCTTTAAAAAAAAATGGGTCTAAGCAAGCTTATCTTATGGTAATAGGTATTACGTATTGAGCTCTATAAGTCAACTGTCTGTTGCTGTGACAAAAAAGACCAAAATGATCAACTATGAGAAGGAAAGGAATATTTGGCTCACAGTTTCAGAGGCTTCATTCCATTGTTACTTGGCCCTACTGCTGTGGACATAGTAAATCGTGGTGGGACATATGGCACTGGAGGATGCTCATTTGACAATAGCCAAGAAACAAAAAAAAAGAAAGAGGGAATGGCCAAGGTCCCAATAATACTTTCCTGGGCATCCCTCCAATCCGTTAAGCTCCTTATCATAGGCCTCACCTCCTAAAGGTTTTACCATCTCCCTTTAGTAGGCTGGCAATCAAACTTTTAGGGAATGGGCATTTGGGCAACATTCCTAATCCAAACTACATCAGACTCTTATTCTCATATTCATTTACCACAGTGTAAAAAATAAATTTAAGTAGGGAAACCCTTCACCTCTATTTTTTTAATTTGTATGAGATAGGATGTGTTATTCCCCGCACCGCCCCCATGTATTAATAATTCTTATAGGCGTTAGTTAACACACCCAAGTTTGCATAGCTAATAATTTGCACAAATGATTGGACTAAACTTTGAGATTTATTTTAAGTTCTCTCTCTTTTTTTTAAAGAGAGAGAGAGAGAGAGAGAGAGAAAGTTTTAATATTTATTTTTTAGCTTTGGTGGACACAACATCTTTATTTTATTTTTATGTTGTGCTGAGGATCGAACCCTGCGCCCCACGCATGCCAGGCGAGCACGATACCGCTTCAGCCACATCCCCAGCCCTTAAGTTCTCTTTTCAATATAATTTGAGAAATGTTCTTAAGGAAGGAAGCTAATTTCATTTCTGGGGAAAAAAAGTAGTTAATGAATAGATTTTGGTTTGGAATTTGCAGTCTTCTTTTGCATGTTTAATTTGTATTCCCTATTCATGTTTCATATCTTTACTAAGCATGTTGCTTGACAGGTAGTAGACACTCAGTTAATACATTTTCAATGAAATACATGAATATGTCTTATCATGACTTTCCAGATGAGAAAATTGCTGTTACTACCATTAAATTGATGACCTAATTTTACAAACTGGTAAATAAAAGAGTAAGAAATTAATTTACTGGAAAAATATTACAAATTTATTGGGCCCTTTTAATTTCAGAGTTTAGGAAATTGAAATATTCCAGGTAATATGTGTGTCTATGTTTACCAGTAGAATGATAACCAACAATATATTATCTCTGTTTCTTTTTATAATGTTATCATTTGGCTCTGAAGGTTTAAATTAATCATTGATGTTAGAAAAATTCAATTGTAGCTGAATGTAGTGTTCAAATTTATATAACATATATCAATTCCCATTGAACAAGAATTACTTAAAAAATAAAAAAATGTAGTCTCTGTGTCCTCTATTCTGTACTATTGATCTACCAGTCTGTTTTGGTGCCAATACCATGGTGTTTTTGTTACTATTGCTCTGTAATATAGTATAAGTTCTGATATAGTGATGCAACCTGCTTCACTCTTCCTATAAGGATTGCTTAAGTTATTCTGGGTCTCCTATTTTTCCAGGTGAAATTTCCTGACTGCTTTTTCCTATTTCTATGAGAAATGCCATTGGGAATTTGATCAGAATTACAATTTTACTGTATAGTATAAAAATAATATTTCATTGAAATTTTTCCCTAAAAGAAGAAGAAAATTAAGTAGAAAATCATACTAATATTTAGGACATGTAACTTGCCTCTCTGACTCGACCTTCAAAATATTTACATTGAAATTTCTTTCTCTTCCTTTTTCTCCTCCTCTTCCACCCCCCCCCCACTTCTTCTTCTTATTCTTCCTTCTCTTTCTCTTCTTCTTCTTGTTTTAATACATATTGCATTTTGGAGGCTTAGTTTATAAGTTTTGTGAAATAGTCAAATTGGTAGATTTAGTTACTTCATTTGATCATAATATCCTTTTAAATATACATGTTCAAGCAAATTTTAAACTTTTTTTCATGTTTTACTGAGTTGTGCATATTTATATGTAATGTAGACTCTTCCAGGAGAAAATTAAACTATAGTAGTTATTTATTCCTAAAGTCTTTCATAAGAATCAATAAGACTTCTTTGAAAATTTAATTAATTTAAAATTACTTTAACTTCTTTAAAGTTTATTAAATTTTCTTTCCACTTAAGCTATTGAAACAGAACAAAAGTTATTTTGAGAATCTCTAATGATTTAAACGATACCTCCAGAATGTTGTAGGTTGATGAGGACAAAGTGGGCTTTTTTTTCATCCTTGGCTTTTACCTCTACCTATGCAGTTCCACTTTGGTGAATTTTATCTTGCTAGCAGTCTGCTTCAAGTTATGCTTGAAACAATCATTTCCTCTGATGAAAAGAATAAAGGTAAAAATAATTTGGCATACCAAAATGGACACTGGATCCCATAATGTGTTTTATCCATGCAAACATACCATACAATATATTATTAATAATTAAAATTAATTTTATATCTTTCATCTCTATTTTGTACATTCCAAGTGGCAAAGAATTTAGTAGGCCTTTTTAAAAACATTTATATTAGTAGCTAAAACTAATCCTGCCATAACTATTTGATAAATAAATAAATTTGGAGACAAAAGCTATAAAATGAATATGTCACATGATTTCTCCTTTTTTTAAGAAAAAATGGGGAAATATCAGTTAATCCAGCTAGGAAGCATAAATGAGATAAAATGTACAGAAATCCTCCATAAACAAGCATTTATTAAACACAAGGCATTATGATTTGTACTTATTATCCCAGCATTAAAAGGTACAAAGTATAATGCAAGAATAAAATTCTTGATGATTTTTTGAGTGAATTTAATTCCAATTATACACAATATTTGGGTAGTCCACAGAGAGATGAAACTAATGTTGCTGAAAAAAAAATCTTGCTTTACACACAGGCAATTAAAGGGCCAATACTGTTTCATGGGAAACATAATATCTCAATAAGAAAAACAAAGTCAAAAACAAAGAGAAAGTTCTTTCTTGACTTTAGACTATGAGTGACATTACCTTGTTCCAATCAAATGGAATAAATTTTAAAATAACTGTTATTGCAGGTGCAACACTGACTGCAGAAAATACAATGATTCTCAGGGTGTGTTTTTCTTTAGGAAGACAAACTATTTAAATCATGGTCATTTTAATAATTACCTACTCTCTATCAGAAACATTATCTCATTTCACTGTCAAAATAATCCTAAGAGTCCCATGTTATTTTTCTCATTCAAGCTAAAACACAATGAATGGGATCTTATAAAATGACCCAAGCAGAAAGTTGGTGATTGAAATTACAATTCCATTTTCTCCACTTTAAATGCAGTGCTCCTTCCATTTTGGAAAAAGAAATCATGTCTCAGTAAAAAATAGGTGGAAATAATTTGAGAGAGCAATGCAGTTGATAAAAATAAATGCACTACAAATAGAGTCCCTATTACAAGATATCAACATCTCATTATAGAATGGAATGCTCAGAATTCCACCAGAATTCAGATTAAGTCAAATGAAAAGAAATATGGTCTGAGAAAAACAAATCATTTTATTATGAAGTACTAAAAATGTATACAGAATCCAAGGGCATTGTTTATAGTCATTATCCATATATCTGCAATTATGCATATGTTGACTATTTACTTAAGTATATAAATAGTACCTTATATTGTAAGTTAGTAATTTCTAACTCATTTTTATAGTTTTCCTTTTAAAAAAATTCCTGACTTGCTGGAAATATAGCAGGGCTACAGTAAAATTATACCAAAATTATACAAGTCACTCAAAATCAACAAGGAAATAAACTAAGTTTTATAATATTTTACAATAAAACTAAGGGACTAAGAAAAGTTATGTAATCAAAAACATATATTTCAAAAAATATTAGGTAAAACTCACTCTCAAAGTAAGTTACCAATTTCAGAAAATGCTAGTATAAAATATTTACTTTGGAGTGTCCATAGTGATATCACAGTGTCCATAGTGATATCACATAAAGGTTGAGAAAACAGTGGAGGGCAGAGTTGTAGGGACAGCTGCTGGCCCTTCTGTGGTTCAGAGAGGCAGACACAAGAACACATAGAGTGCCATATGAAAAGGGTGCAACTGCCATAAGTATTTAATAAATAAATAAATTTGGAGACAAAAGCTATAAAATGAATATGTCATATGATTTCTCCTCTTTGTGGAAGCTAAAGAGGAGCTCTGATTTTACAGCCTTAGGAGCTAGCACTCTCTCATATCCAACACAGAGAAATATTGTAAATGGTTGATTTGGAAAAGTATAATTCATTCATTTATGAAAAAATTAAAGGGGATGGCACAGTCTTCATATAAAGAACCAATAAAATCAGGAAATAGAGTGAAATTTGTCCAAAATAAATACAACTTTACAGAAAAATATTTCTATGAAACTGATGAAATTGTAAATAAACATTACAATATGAATGTTGTGTAAGATTTCTTATTAATCAGCATGCTAATGCTATACTGTCATTTATAAGATTCATCTCACTGTTCATGAAATGTCATACAATTGTTATTTTTTTCTGGAGTATTTCATTTGACCCACTGATAACTTCTATTCATAACAGCCCTTAAAAATACACAATCTGAGATTTCTGGACAGAGCTCAGAGGATGAGTATTAGTTTATGTCTTATGAGTAAAGCACCTAACTCAGTGAACTTTACAGGATTATTTACGAAACTGGGAGAAAACCAGCTGTTCTGCTTAGATGACAATCATTTACATGATTATTGTGTGTTCTTTAGCAAATTTTTCACAGTGGGAGACTTTTTACAGATAAGAAATTCATCAGTGATAGAGGGATAGATTGCCAAACAGTCTAGTTAAATGCTATTATAGGAAAATTGCACATTTCATCTATTTAAACATTATTGCTTTGTTTTGGAGTATAGGTTCAAATAAGCTTTAGAATATAAAATTTTCCAAGAAGTCATTTTCTTTAAGACACGAGCTAGGTTAAAAATAAACTTTTGTCAGCAGAAAAAGTGTTTAGCTAACTGTTTGTAATCCTCAGTAGGAGCAGAGCAGAGGAATCAAACTCCATCAATTGTATGATAAATAGCCCAAGCTGTGGAACATTCGAGCTGAGGATAGTTGTGTGAGAGAAGCATGCTCGCTAGACAACATTTTTATCCTTTAAATTATAGTCTTGGGATTGGTGTTTGAAGTAAAGGCCACAGTCATTAGGTGTGGGGCGGGGGGAGTCTTTTCATTTTAGATTCACTTTGATTCAGGCAGTGAATAAATTCCAACAAGGCTCCTCTACCTAAATCTGTGTGGGTGTAAAATATATGAATCCCATGGAGATGAGTTCAGTTCAGCAGCTTAGCTAATTGAAAAACATTGACACCCAAATTGACCTGCTTGTTTCTTACCTCTGAGGCCACAAACCTCATATTGGCAGGAACAACTGGGGCAGCATATAGAACACATCAAATTGTATCTGAGCACAGATAATTTATAGGGAAATGGAAGGGTTATATCTAAGGATAGATAAATAACAGATGATAGCACATTTAAAATGGTCAATGGTACCTCAAAGTACCCAGAATATTTTTTTTTTCATACTTGCAATGAAATTACATCTGATGTATATCCTGTTTATACCTTTAAGTTATTTTTATATGTTCAAACTATAATTTGGACAAGATAAGTAGTATACTTTTGACATATTTTGTTATTTTTAGTAAATTTGGTTAGCTTGAATTTTTACATGTTTTCTTGAGTTTAGACTTTACTTAAAGATATGCCATGCAAATGAAAAATCAAAGAAAGTAGGGTTGGCTAAACTAATATCTGAAAAGGTAAAATTTAAATTAAAATTTTATTCAAGGTATAGAATTATAATAGACTGTAGTAAAACTTCTAACACAACCTGGAGTTATAACAATTATAAACATCTATATACCTATTAATAGACCACCAAAATATATGAAGAAAAACCTGACAAGATTAAAGGGAGAAATTGAAAATTCTATAATAATAGTTGATGACTTCAATACCTCCTTCTTAATAATAAGGAATTATAACCAGACAAAATTTAAGGAAGGAATTAAAGAACTTAAAACAATGAAATAAACCAAATAGATCTAGCAGATGTGCATAAAATTCTATACTCAATAGAAACAGCATACACATTCTTCACAGTGTAAATGGGACATTTTATAGGATAGACCATATTTCAAACCACAAATAAAATCCCAACATATTTTTAAAAGATAGATATACAAAGTATCTTCCTTGACTATAAGAGAAAGTTAGAATGAGGAACAAATTAGGGTTCAGAGTGGAGATGAGTGGCAGAGCCCTTACATGGTGTGCCTGCAGATCTGGGTTTGATATCCACCATAAGGGGGAAAAAATTGGAACATTTGTGGAAATTAAACACCACTTTCTTAAACATATTTTCGGCCTTTTGATAAATTAATTTTTTTAGTATTCCATTTAATTTATCTATTGACTTCAGTTGTACTTCTCTATGACATTTTTTTTTAAAGAGAGAGGTAGAGAGAGAGAGAGAGAGAGAATTTTAATATTTATTTTTTAGTTATCGGCAGGCACAACATCTTTGTTTGTATGTGGTGCTGAGGATCGAACCCGGGACGCACGCACGCCAGGCGAGCACGCTACCGCTTGAGCCACATCCCCAGCCCCCTCTATGACATTTTTGACTGTAAAAACATGTATACATTGTAAATATGTATATAATAGATATGCATAATTAAGTATATATATATGCATTTTGTATATTGATTCAAATTAATATATCAGTTTTTTTAGAAATCACCATATGCTTTCTTAACTTATTCTGGTCTATTTATATTTAATTATATATTACATCACATAAAATTTAAGAAGCTAGCAATAGTACAGGTTTAATAAAACTCTAATTATTTTGTTTTATGTGCAAATATAATAAGTACGTACTTATGTGTGTTAATTATTCTACACATATTATAGTTATTCATATTTTCTCTCATGTTATTTCCCTTTGACCTGAAGAACTTACAGAATTACTTATTATTGTTAATTATTCATTATTAATGAGTAATAGATATATTTTATATTAATATCTATTTTTTAAATAAATGATAATTCTGCTGGATATAAAATATGGAATGACTAACGAAAACATCTTTTTATCATTTTAAGGATGTGGTTTTCTTGACTACCTTTCTTTGTGAGAAGTCAACCATTAGCTTTATCTGTGTTTATTTGCATATATTTCTAAGCTGCTTTCAATATGTACTTTTTTTTTTAGAGTTTCTTTTTTTTATTGGTTGTTCAAAATATTACAAAGCTCTTGACATATCATATTTCATATATTAGATTCAAGTGGATTATGAACTCCCATTTTTACCCCAAATACAGATTGCAGAATCACATCGGTTACACATCCACATTTTTACATAATGCCCTATTAGTAACTGTTGTATTCTGCTACATTTCCTATCCTCTCCTATCCTCCCTCCCCTCCCCTCCCCTCCCCTCCCTTCTTCTCTCTCTACTCCATCTACTGTAATTCATTTCCCTCCTTGTTTATTTTCCCATTTCCCTCACAACCTCTTATATGTAATTTTGTATAACATTGAGGGTCTCCCTCCATTTCCATGCAATTTCCCCTTTCTCTCCCTTTCCCTCCCACCTCATATCTCTGTTTAATATTAATCTTTTCTTCTTGCTCTTTCTCCCTGCTCTAAGTTGGCTCCAATCTACATATTGTGGGGTCGGGCTCCAAATTCCTTAATAGGACACCCATAGCACAAGAGTTAATAACAAGAATCAACAAATGGGACTTACTTAAACTGAAAAGTTTTTTTTCAGCAAGAGAAACAATAAGGGAGGTAAATAGGGAGCCTACATCATGGGAACAAATATTTACTCCCCACACTTCAGATAGAGCCCTAATATCCAGAATATACAAAGAACTCAAATATTAGACAATAAGATAACAAATAATCCAATCAACAAATGGGCCAAGGACCTGAACAGACACTTTTAAGAGGAGGACATACAATCAATCAACAAGTACATGAAAAAATGCTCACCATCTCTAGCAGTCAGAGAAATGCAAAGCAATATGTACTTTTTTTAAATTTTTTTATTCTAATTTGTTATATCTGACAACAGAATGCATTAGAATTCATGTTACACATATAGAGTACAATTTTTCATATCTCTGGTTGTACACAAAGTAGAGTCACAACATTTGTGTCTTTATACATGTACTTAGGATAATTATGTCCATCCTATTCCAGCATCTTTCCTACTTCCAAACCCCCCTTCCCACTCCCAAGCCTTTATCCTATGCCGCAGTCTGGCTGGGCACAAATCAAGAGTCACTCAAGCAGAAACAAACTTTATTTCCAAATTCCACCAGCACACTCCCCAGGAACTCTCCCAAACAAAGCTCCTTCAGGAACACACCACACTCCAACCGGAACTCCCTCCCCTAGGCTGCGTGCGCACTCACTCTCGGAACCCCGCGAGAACTCAAGGGGAACTCCAAAGTAGCAGGCGCTGGACAGAGCAAGAGCCATCCGATTGGACAGTAAAGGTCTAGTATACAATTGAATCAATCCAGCATCATCTTAATGACTCGCCTCTCAACCATTACTTCTGGCAAAATGCCAGGGGCCATTTGTGACTCGGCTGTGGCTCTCAATAATTCTACTTAGAGTTCATCTACTCTTCCCATGCTCCCCCTCCCAAACCTACTATGAATCAACATCCTTAAATCAGAGAAAACATTTGGCATTTTTTTTTATATTGGCTAACTTCACTTAGCATTATATTCTCCAACTCCAGCAATTTACATGTAAATGCCATGATTTTATTCTCTTTTATTGCTCAATAATATTCCATTGTGTATATATACCACATTTTCTTTATCCATTCATCTCCTAAAGGGCATCCTGGTTGTTTCCACAGTTGAGCTATTGTGAATTGTGCTGCTATAATCATTGCTGTGGCTGTGTCCATGTAGTATTCTGTTTTTAAGTCCTTTGTATATAGACTGAGGACTGGGATAGCTGGGTCCAAATGTGGTTCCATTCCCAGTTTTCCGAGGAGTTTCCATACTGTTTTTCAGATTGGCTGCACCATTTTGCAGTTCCACCACCAATGTATGAGTGTGCCTTTTCCCCCACTTCCTCATCAACACTTACTGTTTGTATTCTTAATAGCTGCCATTCTGACAGAAGTGAGATGAAATATTAAGAGTTGTTTTGATTTGCATTTGTCTAATTGCTAGAGATGTTGAATTTTTTTTTCATATATTTGTTGATTACTTGTATATCACCTTCTGAGAAATGTCTGTTCAGTTCCTTAGCTCATTTATTGATTGGGTTATTTGTTTTTTTGGTGTTTAGTTTTTTGAATTCTTTATATACCATAAAGATTAGTTCTCTATCTGATTGTGGTTGGTAAAAATTTGTTCCCAAGATGTAGACTCTCTATCTATTCACCTCATTAATTGTTTCTTTTGCTGAGAAGAAGCTTTTTAGTTTGAATCCATCCCACTTATTAATTCTTAATTTTAATTCTATATTATTATCTTAATTTTAATTCTATATTCTTAATTTTAATTATTATTGCTATAAGAGACTTTTCAAGGAAGTATGGGCCTAATCTCACATGATGGAGATTTGGGCATACTTTTTCTTCTATTAGATGCATGGTTTCTGGTTTAATTCTTAGGTTTTGATCCACTTTGAGTTGAGTTTTGTGCTTGGTGAGATATAAGGGCTTAATTTCATTTTGGTGAATATAGATTCCAGTTTTCCCAGGACCATTTGTTGAAGTGCTTATCTTTTCTCCACTGTATGTTCTTGGCACCTCGGTCTAATAAGAGATAACTGTAATTATGTGGGTTAGTCTCTGTGTCCTCTATTCTGCACAAATCAATTTTAGTGCCAATACCATACAGTTTGTGTTACAATTGCTCTGCAGTATAAGGTCTCCTATAGTGATGCCACCTGCTTCACCCTTCTTGATAAGGATTGCTTTAGCTATTCTGGGCCTCTTATTTTTCCAGATGAATTTCATGATTGCTTTTTCTGTTTCTATGAGGAATGCCATTGAGATTTTGATTGGAATTGCATTAAATCTGTATAGTGCTTTTGATAGTAGGGTCATTTTGGTAATATTAATTCTGCCTATCTAAGAGCAAAGGTAGATCTTTCCATCTTCTAAGGTCTTCTTTGATTTATCTCTTTAGGGTGCTGTAGTTTTCATTGTATAGATCTTTCACTTATTTTGTTAAGTTGATTCCCAAGTATCTTTTTTTTTTTCTTTTTAGGTTATTGTGAATGGGGTAGTTTTCCTCATTTCCTTCTCAGAGGCTTTGTTACTGATATACAAAAATGCCTTTGATTTATGGGTGCTGATTTTATATCCTGCTACTTTGCTGAATTTTTTTACTAGTTCTAGAATTTTTCTGGTGGAGTTTTTTGGATCTTCTAGGTGTAGAATCATATTGTCAGCAAATAGTGCTAAATTAAGTTCTTCTTATACATATCCCTTTGATTTATTTCATCTGTCTAATTGCTCTGGCTAGTGTTTCAAGAACTATTTTGAATAGAAGTGGTGAAAGAGGGCATCCCTGTCTTGTTCCAGTTTTTAGAGGGAATGCCTACAATTTTTCTACCTTTAGAATGATGTTTGCCTGAGGTTTGGCATAGATAGCCTTTATGATGTTAAGATATGTTCCTGTTATCCCTAGTTTTTCTAGTGTTTTTAACATAAAAGGGTGCTGTATTTTGTCAAATGTTTTTTCTGCGTCTATTGAGATGAACATATGTTTCTTACCTTTAAGTCTATTGATGTGATGAATTACATTTATTGATTTCCGTATGTTGAACCAACCAATAAATCCCTCTTGATCATGGTGCACAATTTTTTGATATGTTTTTGCATTTGATTTGCCAGAATTTTATTGAGAATTTTTGTATCTATGTTCATTAGAGATATTGGCCTGAAGTTTTCTTTCTTTGATGTGTCTTTGCCTGGTTTTGGTATCAGGGTGATATTGGATTCATAGAATGAGTTTGGAATTACTGCCTCTTTTTCTATTTCCTGAAATAAATAGAAGAGTATTGGGAGTAGTTCTTCCTTAAAGGTCTTGTAGAACTCGGCTATGTATCCATCCAGTCCTGGGCTTTTCTTGGGTGGTAAGCTTTTGATGACTTCTTCTATTTCCTCACTTGATATTGGTCTGTTTAAATTGTGTATACCTCCCTTACTCAATCTGGGCAAATTGTATGACTTAAGAAATTTGTCGATGCCTTCGATGTTGTTCATTATATTGGAGTATAAGATTTCAAAATAATTTCTAATTATCTTCTGTATTTCTGTAGTGTGTTGTGATATTACCCTTTTCATGACGTATGCTGGTAATTTGAGTTTTCTCTCTCTCCTTCTCTTCATTAGCATGGCTAAGAGTCTGTCAATTTTATTTAATTTTTAAAAGAACCAACTTTTTGTTTTGTCAACTTTTAAAATTGTTTCTTTTGTTTTGAGTTCATTGATTTCAGCTCTAATTTTAATTGTTTCTTGCCTTCTACTTCTTTTGCTCCTGGTTTGTTCTTCTTTTTCTAGGGCTTTGAGATATAGTATGAGGTCATTTATTTGTTTACTTTTTCTTCTTTTAAGGAATGAACTCCATGCAATGAACTTTCCTCTTAGTACTGCTTTCATGGTGTCCCAGAGATTTCAATATGTTGTGTCTATGTTCTCATTTACCTCTAGGAATTTTTTAATCTCCTCCTTGATGTCTTCTGAGACCCATTGTTCATTCAGTAGCATATTGTTGAGTCTCCAGGTGATGGAGAAATTTTTATTTTTTTATTTTGTCATTGATTTCCAATTTCATTCCATTATGATCTGATAAAATGCATGGCAATATATTTACTTTTTGTATTTGCTAAGAGTTGCTTTGTTGCATAGTGTATGATCTATTTTAGAGAAGGATCCATGTGCTGCTGAGAAGAAAGTGTATCCTCTTGATGCAGGTTGAAATATTCTATACATGTCAGTTAAATCTAAGTTATTGATTATGTTATTGAGTTCTATAGTTTCTTTATTCAACTTTTGTTTGGAAGATCTAATCAGTGGTGAGAGGTGTGTTAAAGTCAGCCAAGATTATTGTATTGTGGTCAATTTGACTCTTGAACTTGAGAAGAGTTTGTTTGATGAGCATAGCTGCACCATCTTTTGGGGCATATATGGTTATTATTGTTATGTCTTGATGATGTATGGTTCCCTTTAAAGTATGTAATGTCCATCTTTACCCATTTTTATTAACCTTGGCTTGAAGCCTACTTTATTTGATATAAGCATAGAAATCCCTACTTGTTTCCACAGTCCATGTGAGTGGTATAATTTTTCCCAACCTTTCCCCTTCAGTCTGTGTATATCTTTTCTTATCATATGAGTCTCCTGGAGGCAGCATATTGTAGGGACTTTTTTAAAAAATTCAATCTGCTAGCCTATAGCTTTTAATTGGTGAATTTAAGCCATTAACATTTAGGGTTATGATTGAGACATGGTTTGTATTTCCAGCCATATTTGTTTATTTCTGTTATTTTACTTGAATTGGTTTTCCTCTTTGATTAGTTTTTCCTTTAGAGTACTACCTCCCTCTGCTGATTTTCATTGCTCTTTTTCATTTCCTCTTCATGAAATATTTGGCCAAGAAGGTTTTGTAGTGCTGGTTTTCTAGCTATAAAGTATTTTAACTTTTGTTTCTTTTGGAAGATTTTTATTTAATCTTCAAATATAAAGCTTAATTTTGCTAGATACAATATTCTTGGTTGGCACTCATTATCTTTCAGAGCTTGATATTTGTTGTTCCAGGATTTTCTAGCTTTCAGGGTCTGTGTTGAAAAATCTGCTATTATCCTAATTGTTTTTCCCATATATGTAATCTGATTTCTTTCTCTTGTGGCTTTTAAAATTCTCTCCTTATTCTGTATGTTGGGCATTTTCATTATAATGTGTCTTGGTGTGGGTCTGTTGTGGTTTTGTACATTCAGCATCCTGTAGGCTTCTTGAATTTGGATTTTCAATTCATTCTTCATGTTTGAAAAGTTTTCTGATATTATTTCCTTCAGTACATTGTTCATTTCTTTGGTTTGAACCTCTATGCCTTTCTCTATCTCAATAACTCTTAAATTTGGTCTTTTTATGCTATCCCATATTTCTTGAATATTCTGTTCGTGGTTTCATATCATTTTCGATGTGTGGTCTATTCTTTTCAAGATGATTTATTTGATCTTCATTGTCTAATATACTATCTTCTAAGTGGTCTGTACTGTTGGTGATGCTTTCATTTGAGTCTTTAATTTGGTTTATTATTTCTTTTATTTTAAGGATTTCTGTTTTTTTTTTTTGTTGTTGTTGTTGCTGTTTGTTTGTTTCTTTAAGAACCTCTATCTCCCTGTTGAGATGATCTTTTGCTTCTTGGATTTCTTTATGTAGCTCATTGACAAAGTGATCTTTCACTGCCTGTATTATTCTCTTATGTCTTCTTTGAGATCCCAAAACATTTTAACCATGTATATCTTTCTCTGTCTTTTCTCTGCTGTAGCTGCCAATGCTTCTAATGATGTGTTGTCTTGATTTGTTTGTGGTATTTTCTTCCCTTGTCTTTTCATGTTGCTCATGTGTCTTCCTTTCCAACTCTGTGGATCAGGTGTGGTATTGTTTTTACCCTATAGATTTGTAGTGCTTTTGTAGGCTCCCTCTCTTGCCTGGAGATTTCCCTGTTTGTGATCTCTCTATTATACTCCAGAATTTAGTCCCCTCTACTACCCTTCCCTCTCTTACTTATCAGGTCCTCTGTGGAGAAGGACAATGTTAAAATATTCCAATATCAACAATACATTACCTATAAATAAATTGTTGCTTTTTAAGACATTTACAGTTTAGTCTCAATGTCCAGAAGTGTTGGATTCAATTATTATTTAAAATATTAATCCGTAGTTTCATAACAAAGTTTACAGTTTCTTGTGGTGGACAATGAACTGGAGGTCAGGTGTAGGACGATAAGTTTAGTGGAGAAGATGTGAGGGTATAGAGTTAATATATCTTAGGAAATGTCAAGGAGATATTTGTGAATGTAAAGAGGGGTGGTAGCAGGAGAATACATAGGCAGTAATTTGGGGTAGACAATTATGTGGGAAGACAGTAGAGTACATAAAACAAATACACATAGGTTTTCAAAAAAATACAGGATGTTAAAATAGTATAATTTGGAGGGTGAAGGAAGAAGAAAGAGAAAGAAAAAAAGAAAAAAGAAGAAAAAGAAAATTAAAAAGGGCTTATGCAATTCATCTATATTATATTGTTCGGGTGACTCAGTCCTCAAAGTCCTATTTCATGCAAGTTCTTGGTTTTACATATGTTGGAGATGTGAGGGACAGAACATAGAAGGGTAGAAGAGAAAGAAGAAGAGAAAAAAAATATTCTCAGAGATCCGTTTCTTTCTCTTCTCATCCAGTAGGTGGGGTTGTCTCATCCAGTAGGTATCTCTGCCCTCAGGATGGTGTAGGTGACCAGGGTGAGAAGACTGGATCTGGTGTGGAGAGTCTGGAAGCAGGGAGTGCCGCCCACCAGTCCCAGCAGGGAATTAGCACCTCATGGGTCTTTTTTTTTTTTTTTTTTTTGGTGATCACTTGTCTTACTTGAGCCCTGGTATCGTCTCCCTCTCTTGCCTGGAGATTTTGCTGATTGTGATCTCTGTTATGTTGCAGACTCTAGCCCCTCCCCTTCCCTCTCTTACTTATCAGATCCCAACTGCGGGACCTCTCACCCCCAGGCTCACACCAGGTTGGGCAGCGCCCTGTTTGCACGGCACTCCTGTCCAACTGAGAATTGTTCTTGTGTTGGGTGGCCACTGTGCCAAGTTAAAGCTGTTGGAGAGGCGGGGAAGAATTGGAAATCAGGTACCTGCTCAAATGGTGATCCCATCTGATAGCCACGCCCACCACAAAATGGTGAGGGAGGTTTTTCAAGATGGAGTCAGTCTGCTTCCAGCGCCAGGGTGTCTGGCGATGTAGGGGGAGCTGGAGATGGCCTTGTGTTATGGGTAGGTAGCTGCCGAGTGACCTGTGTGGGAGTAGAGCACAGTCTGGAGTTCTGCAGAGGTGCTGGTAGGTGTTTCTGCTAAGCCAATTGTGAGCCGTGCGTGAGCTAGAACTGTGGGCTTTGGGTCTGAAGTCCAGAGACTTACTCAAACCCAGAGGCTCTGATTTTTGCATGGGAGATTTCTATGAAAATCCGCTGTATAGGGATCCTCTCACACTCTCTGAGATGTTGTGTTTCATCTAGGTGAGACCTTGTGGAGAAGCTGCCTGTCTGCTTTCTTAGTTTTATATCACAGAGCAGCCAGAAACAGGACTTCCTCTACTCCGCCATCTTCCCACCTCTCTCCCTTGACTTTTCACATTGCTTTTGTGTCTTCCCTTGTAGCACTGTGGATCTGAGGCATTACCATTTTTACCCTATAGGCTTATAATGCCCTTGTAATGTTCTAATACCTGTTGTTTGAGGGGGAAGGACAATGTTAATAGATCCCAAAATAAACAATATACACCATAAAAACAAATAGTTGCCTTAAGACATTTACAGTTTGATCACAATGTACAGAAATGGTGAATTCAATTATTATCTACCATATAATTAGAAGGTTTGTAACAGGGTTTACAGTTTCTGATGGTGGACAAAGAACCAGGGAAAGGATGATATGCTGGGGAGATAGGTGGTGAGGATATAGAGTTATTATATCTTAGGAAGTGTGAAAGAGAAATCTAAAGAGGAAGGTTAGTAGCAGGATAAGAGAGAGGAAGTAGAAAAGTAAATGGGAAGACAGTAGCGTATATAAAACAAACATATATATATATATATTAAGAAAAATTTAAAAATGTTCAAATAGTAAAAATTGGAGGAAAAAAAAAGACTATGCAACCCAACAGTAATATACTATTCAGACATCCCAGTCTTCAAAATCTTAATTCATGAAAAGTACTTGGTTTCACATATGTTGGGAGTGTGAGGGCAGAAGAATGGACAGGGAGAAAAAAAAAGATCTCTAGAAGAAATAAACAAGGATTGTTTTGGTTGGAGATCAGGATCTGCCGCAGTCTGGCTGGGCACAATTCAGGAGCCACTTGTCAAAAAAAACAAACTTTATTTTTAGAACACACACACCGCACCACACAGCTCCCTAGGAAAACCCTCAGAGCCCAACTGCCACCACCGGCTTCCCACAAGCCTTTCAACCTCCCCCACTCCTCCTGCTCTTGAGGCTGATTGGCTGGGTTGCGTGGGCAGAGCCAAAAAAAATCCCCCAATGAGCAGCTCTGTGGTCTGAAAGGGCAGGGAAACAGCCCAATGAGCATTACCACATAGGAGCCAATCAGTTGGCAGCTAGAAGTTTGCTGGCAGCTGGAAGTTTGCTGGGGCCCCTTCGGCTGTGGCTCTCAACAATGATCTTTCCTGCTTCTCTTCTTATCCGTAGGTGGGATCCTTTGTTGTTAGCTAGTATCTCTGCCCTCAGAATGGTGAAGAAGTGGCAAAGGGAGACTGCATCTCAAGGATCTCTTTAGGGGCTCACATGTGTGATGTGAGTGCCTGATCTTATCTCCTTATCTCTCCTGAAGACCTCCCATTTCCTGATCTCTGTGTTAGTCTCTAAACTGTTTTAACACACACTTTCTCCCTTACTACTTCCTAACAAGGGACCTTTCTTTCTGGGGTTCTTGAGTGTGGCACTCTGAGCGCACTGTGCACCTGCCCCACTGAGAGCTGTTTTGTGCTGGGCAGCCACTATGCTGGGTTAGCAGCTGCTGGGGAGGAGGGTAGTTAGAAACTGGGTACCTGGCCAGGCAGAATTCCACACTGGGAGTTGCCCCCACTAAAGATGGTGCTGAAGGTGACTCAAAGTTGAGGTGGTTGATTTCAGTGATGAAGTGTCTGGTCGGGTGGGTTGAGCCTGGTGATGGCATTGGACTGTGAGTTCAGAAAGGAGCTCTGTGGAGTGCAGTGTGTGGCTTTTCAGCTGACTCCAGAGCCTGTGTGAAGTTCTTGGATGCAGGCAGGCTACTGTGCATAGGGGACTATCTCAGTTGCTGCATTGTCCCAAGATGAAGGTGACCTGGGGAGCCCCATGTTGGTAGATGGGGGTCCACATGGGAGTGGCAGACAGAGTTCCTGTGCGTGAGAAGCTTCCAGGTGCACTGTGTGGGAGCAGCATTTCTGCTTGTGTGGGTGGCCAAAAGTTCTGTGTGGGTGCTGATGCTGATGGTCTCACTCAGGCACCTGGTAGTCCTGTATGGGCGAGAAGTTGGTAGACCTACTCTGATGCTAATGCCTGGATCCCTGCACAGGCATGGTGGCTGCAATTCCTGTACGGGACCAGGAATATTGCTCACAGAGACACAGTATTCTTACTACTTGAGTCCCAGGGCACAGAGTGACACAGAATGCTGCCTCCCTCTGGCCATCTTGGATCTCCTTTCAATATGTACTTTTATCTTGCAAGTTTAATTTTGACATACTTAGGTGTGGCTTTATTTTACTAAGCCCATATTCTTTGAATGTTAGCTTTGTTTTCATAATCATAAACTTTAATAATATTTGTATTAGGCTACTTATCTCACAAATCTATGATAGTCTTCATTTTTTCCAATATTTCTCTCTGATATTAAATTAGATATGATTTCACTGATGCCTTCAAATTTACTCATCCTTTATTTTGTAATGTCTGATATTCTCTTTAGCATTTCTAGGAAATTTATTTTGCATTGTGGTGCTTGGAATCAAATCTTGGGCTTTGTATTCTCCCACTGAGTCACACACTTAGGCCCCTCATACATTTATAATGGCATATATGATTTTGTAGTTTTATAATTTTTAAATATGGTTTATACCTCCTCTAGAGGTTTCACATGCATTCACTTATTAAATACATTATTTTCTTTCAATCATTGACCATATTTATATTTCTGGTACAAAGTCTTTATAAGTGAATGTTAACAGGTGATGTCACCTGAACCTATGTTTTCTGAATTCTTAAACATATAATGTCATATTTTCCTGCTTCTTTACACATCAAGTATTTTATGTTTGCCATTACTGATTATACTTGTTAGAATGTCAGGATTATGTTATCATTTTTCAAGAAATGTTATTTATTTTTTTTAAAATACATTCTTGATAGGTTAAATTTAATGATTGTTTAAGAATGCCAGTTTATTCATTTACTTTTTGCTCTGTGCTGCATCTTTAATCATGGTAGTATATTAGGGTTCTCTAGAGCAACAGAATCAACAATATTCATATTGTTGAATGATTATTAAAAGCTGATTTATTAGAATGACTTACCTAGCTAGCAGCTGGGTAGTCTCACAAAGGCCACTGTACATTGGAGAGCTGGAGAAAGCAGTAGCTGCTCAGTTCAAGAAGCTATAGGCTCGGACCAAAGGGATAAATGATCCCACCCTAGTCCAAGATGAAAGGCCTGAAAACTCTCTAGAGAGTCCCTGGGCAGAGGTTGATTTGGAAGAGCAAAGGAGCTGTTCTCAAGTGATCAGAGCAGCCATCAAGAACTCAGTGAAGAACAGAGTTCATATCTGCAGCTGTTTCCTTGTTTTTCCAAATTGTCTTCCATCCATGCCCCCAAACAACTGGACTGTGCTGCCTACACTTAGGATGAGTCTCTACCTCAGTCTCTCAGTCCCACATACCAATCATTCCTAGAAATACCCTCATTGAGAATCACAGAAACCTCTTAATCTTAGGCATTTCTTCATCCGATCTAGTTGGCAACTTAGAATAAGGCAGAATTATCATCTTTCAATAAATCCTGATCTCTTGTATTTCTGCTCATTTCTCAGTCCCCTCTAGTAGCTGCTCTGTGTTATATTTCAATGGAATTTTTCTACAGGTGAGTACCCTATCTGGGGCAAAGAACCCCAAGAATCTCATTGCATATTTCATTGGCTTCCTTCTGTTGACTTTCCCACCTAAATAACATGGTTTTGGTTTTGTTTCTGTTTTTTTTTTTTTTCTTTTTTTTTTTAACTAATCTTAACCAGTTCACCAGCCTGACTTGGCCTCCTCAGCTCAGCAAGACTGTCATCTAATTAAGTCATAATTCAGAAATATCCACAGCCAGAAAGTTTAGATCAATATGGGGTTCACAGGATTTACTCTTTTTTCTTATGTATCACAGCTCTGTGATGCTTTTGTCCACTTGAAAACAGATCGTACATGTATTGTCCATTTTTATGTAATTGATGTTAGTAGGGTAAGTCTGATACCATGTCAATTACTCTACAATTAAATAAATTCATAGTCTAGCTCTCCCAAGACAACTGAACTTATATCAGGCTTCACCAGTAACTTGAATTTCTTATCATCTCTAACAAGTGTAGCCATTCTCTTTACAGTTCGTGACAACACTATTTCCAGTTGCTAAGAAGAAAATCTCAGAGTCATTCTTAATTCTCTTTTATGCTCTGCATTCAATCCATCAGCAAATTCTGTTAGATTTACCTTTAAATATACCCATAATATTTCCTACTTTCTGGCAAAAAATTACTACAATAGCCTCTAAACTGGGTTCTAGGTCATAACTATCCTTCATAGCATTTTTGTACTTGCTAGAAAAGGATGCCACTTATAATCATAGCCCTTCACTAGTTTTCCTTCTTACTCAGAGGAAAAAACCAACATACTTGAAACAGTTTATAGCAATATGGAATTCTAAACATTGTTTTTTCATTTTCTATAATTTATTCCTGTATGTATGTATGTATTTATTTTAAAACAATGTCCTCTTTATTTTACTTGCAGTATACCAAGTTTATTCTTACTCCAAGGTTTCTACACAGGATGTTTACTTGAAAAAATGACTAACCTCCAGATATGCACATCATATCTCTTAAATATTGCTTTTAGATTAAGACTATCTCTGCCTTCCTCAACTAAAATGTCACTTTGTTGTAATCTTACCTCAAACCATAACTACCACCTAGGAATCACTATTTCCCTTCAACAATCACATTAGAGCAAAGTCACAAAACAATTTAAATAGAGATAGATTTTTGTCCCTTTAGTCATGCAGCATTTATTTTCTTCTTTTAGAACAGGAAGTGCATTATTGTTTGGAGAAAACACTTTCCAAATGGAATATTGTCAGCTCTGGAACCCAGCCTGGAGTTCTAGATTGTTTAATAGATGATACACTTTAATTAGATTATCCTTGAATCTGTTCTAAGGCTATCATTTTCTTATTTCTGATGATTAGTATGTAACTAAATTTAATAATCAGAAACTATAAATTTAACTGTCTAGTTTTAAGAAAATATTTACTGCTCTACCTTTATGAAATGACTTTTATGTGAATGGACACATAAAAGTGTCCATTCACATAAATGGGAACCACCGTTTCAGGGGTTCAGTCTACACTCAGCTGATTGCATTCCTGTGGGTGCAAGGTGAGGCCAAAAAATGTAATAGAGGAAAGTTGCTTAGCTTATTACAGCAAGGAAGCAAAGAGAATGTCAGGAGTCAGAGACAGACTACATAATCCACAAGGCATACACCCAGTGACTCACTTTCTGCAGCCAAACCCAACTGTCCATAGTTACCAACCAGCAATTTATTGAAATTATTAATCCATCAAATAGATTAATCTACTTATTAGGTCACAACTCTCATAATCTAATCATTTCAACTACTGCTTTAACACTGGAAATTTAGCAAGTTATCCCAAATCCAAAACAAAACAGTTAGTAATACAAAATCATGCAGAAGCATTAAATTAAGAATTTACTGAATTGAAATACTAACTTTTATTATTAAACATTTTGGACATTATACATCTTTGAGTAAACTTATCCTCTTACACTTTTATTTTTCCATATATACTTTATTTATTTAAGGTTACATTCATTCCAGATACACTGTCTGGTACATAGTGTATGTTGCCTGCTAAAAATATACTGGGATACTTATAGAAAGACCTGAGTCTGATTGTTAAGAATAATGAAGATGATAGATTGAGGAATTTAAAAGTATATTTTTGCATGACATTGACTACATAAAATGATTCCATAAAAATATACTGCTCTTTGATAGAGAATAAATTTAAAAAGTTTGTCTTAGTTTGATAGTGTTTTAATAACACATAATATATATGTTAAAAACTACAACATAGTATAAGCACACTGAGAAAATATTAATACCAGCTATTGTCACCAACATATAATGGAAATGAAACATGTAATCCCTTGATTTTAAAAAGATATGGTAATGAAATAAAATAGTTACAAGAAATTGATATATGCTTAGGATGGGTATATTATAAGACCTTGTAGGAATTCCTTAGTGGACAAAGAAAGAGAATATGTGAAGAACAAGAAAAAAGGGAATTTTGATTTTATATAAACAAGGAAAAATAAACTAAGAGTTTCTTAAGTATCAAGCATATAATTTTGCCTTCTGGCAAACCCACCAAGAGCATAAATGAATTAGAAATTTAGCATTTTCTTTTATTTCTAAATATTGGTTTCATATAGCTAAACCACATTGGTAAGTCCCAGGAAAGTATATAACACAAGTCGTCCTCTGGTATCCTCTTGGTATCAATTACCTGGTTGGGGATTTTAAACTGTAAGTCTATTTCCTCAGCTAATCTTCCTTGAGCCTTACTATTGGCAAGATGAGTTGAGAGCAAACTAATTAAAAACAGAATAAGTCTGTGGACCTGAAGCCTTTAGAATAAAAGTTGAAAGTCTATAGTGCGAAATTATAGAAATCTACAATGTAGAACAATAGCTCACAAAGTGTGGTCTTCAGATCTCTGAGTATCCTAAGACACAGGGCAGCTATCAGGTCAAAATGATTATTTGCTTACTTCACTGTGTTGACAGCTGCATGACTGTACAAACACTGTCTTGGATAAAACTTTGGGTACAATCACACAAATTAAGTCAGCAACAACAAATTATCCTGATAGACTTTGTATTCTTTACTGTGATGATTTTGAAATAAATACCAGGTTTGATTACCAATATTTTGATAAAATACTTAAAAAATGATTTTATAACATCTTGCTCCTTGGACAAATAGCATTTTTTAATATTATGTATTATTAAATGTGATGTACCCAAAAACCACTTTGGTACATTCCAAAGAATGATGTTTTTCATTATGAAAATCGTTCATGTGATCTGTGTGATTAGTAAGCTGATGGAGCCATTTTTTTATTGAACCCCATCTTTTCTTGCAGCAATAACTGTTACAGAAACTATGGTTCAACAACTTTGCACTTAGTAAACAATAATGAAGTGTCCAATCATTTTAAAGAAAATAATTGACAACAATGAAACCAATATGAAGCTTCAAGTTTGATTTTTTTTTAATTGCCTCCACATCTTTGAGCTTGAGAGGCTCCATTTTTAGAGATATTTTTTCTGACAAGATCCATAGTAACAAATATGACTTTTTGGTTTTATATAGTAAAATGTGAAACATTTTGGAAGAGCTGCAAAGCGCAAGGAACCAAGAATTTTCCAAATGACCAATATATAATATTATAAAATCATGTACAACTAAAACATTTCCAAGCATAATTTAAACAGAATTCAATGCACTGCATGAAATGAGCCTCACTTTCTTTTGTTCCTCATCAGTAGAGTCTTCCAAGTTTAGATCAGTCTTTTCAAGGCAATTTAAGCTCTTTCACGCTGTTTGAAAATCTTCTCAGTTCCTGCTCACTGCCCAGTTTCAAAGCCAGTATGCCATTATGGGTGTTTGCAGCAACTCACTTTCAGGTATGACAATTAGTATTAGTTTCATACTGTAAGGAACACATTTTTACGAATTTAGAAGCTTAAAACCACACATACAAGTCTGACATCCATCCATCTGTAAGTCTGATATCCATGCTGCCTTAGGAGAATCCTCTGTGTTTAGTTGTCTCACAAAGTTTCCATCAAAGAGTCTACAAGGGCTAAGGTTACATCCAAGGGTTCTTTGGGAGAAGGACCCACATTCAAGCTCTTTTGGTAGTTGGAAAGATCGAAATTCTTAAAAGGCCTTGGAATGAGGGCCTTAATCCCTTACCAGCCCTTGCCATGGGCAAACCTCAGTCTTTTACAATCTGGGTCTATCTAACTTGGTTGCTTGCTTTATGAAATTATATAGTTGAGTGGAACTCAACTATAGGAAGACAGAACTTACAATCTCAGGTAACCTAATAACTAAAGAGACATCTCATTACCACTGCAATATGCTCTTTGGTTAAAAGCAATTGATAAGTTCTTCCACACTGAAGGTTAAGTGAACTCAGAATGTGGAGAACATTGAGAAATACCCTATAGTCAGTTTGTCACCACTACTAATGTAGAATTTGAAGGTTATTAAATTATTTGTGCATTCCTATTTTGTTGTTATCAACTTTAAGCACTGAAGTATTTCTTATGCAAGCATGAATGGTTTTGTGTTAAAATAAGCTATCTATCTATCTATCTATATAAATATATTTAATTAATCTTAGTTGGATATGAGTATTTAAAAGTATTTTTTTCCATTAAATTTATTCAAAACTTAAAACATGGTATATTACATTTTGTCCTTGATCCTGAGAGACAGTGGGACCATGTGAAATTTAATAATGGTATCTGTTTTAATCTTGATATACAGAAAACTTGATTTCCCCCCTCTCTTCCCATTCATTGTTTACTTATATTTACTAGCAAATTATAAAGTGTATCTTTAAATATACAACATTTTTGTTATTTATAATAATTTTTCATTGAGGGCATACTTGATATATACCTGTTTGTGTACATATATAATAATACCTTTCTGTATCATTCTAGATATAAAAAATAAATTCACTATTTTCAATAGCTAGTTTTTATTTAAAATTTTCTAGCAGTTTTAAGAATTTTTGTAAATGTCCTTAGCTCTCAGAGTCATAGAATACAGCTATTCTATACTTTGTTTTCTTTAAAAACAATGGGAATGTTCCTCTACATTATTTTTATAATTTTCAATAATAAACATATGATAGGAACAGCATCATATCTCTGAAAGATTGTGGTAAAAGCAAATCTGAGATTTCTAAGTCAATAAAAATTCAGTAAGCCTAAGTCTTAAAATTCAAGATAAAATTTCATCTGTTATAAAGAATATAACAGAATCTTTTGATTCTAAATTTGAATGCATGAGTTCCAAAGCTTTATCTTTTTTCCTCTATTCCAAATTAATGTGGGAGTTCCAAAGGGCTTTGTTATGGTTTGGTTATGAGGTGTCCCTCAAAGTTTCATGTTTGAGATAATGGAGGAATTGTTCAGAGATGAAATGATTCAGTGATGAAAGCTACATCCTAATCAGTGGATTAATCCATTTGATGGATTAATTATTTGAAAGAACTACTGTACTGGATAGTGTCTGTAAGCAGGTAGGTTGTGGCTGGAGAAAGTAGATCACAGGGAATGTGCCTTTGTGTTTTATTGTCTAGTGAGTGGAACACTCTCTCTCTTTTTCTCTGTTTCCTGTCCATCATGAACTGTGCAGATTTCCTCTGCCATGCCCTTCCACCACGATGTTTTTCTTTGCCATGGAGTGACCTTCTCAAATTGTGAGCCCAAATAAATTTTCCTCCTCAGTGTTGTTCTTGTCAGATATTTTGTAACAGTCATGACAAATGAATTTCTTAAGAAGATTGGATGCATACTCAGTCTGGCAGTGGTCATTGGTTCTATTCTAACTACTAATAAAAGTGAACAACTGATATCTGGCAAGTCTGAAATTTGCAGGGGAGACTGGCCAGGTAGAAACTCAGGCAAGGGTTGATATTACATTAAAAATCTCACATTAAAAATTTGTAAATCAGGTCATCAGGCTAAAAACACAGAAAATAAATGATCTTGTCTTCTTTTCTGATGGGTGGCAATGGGTTTGAACCCAAAGGTGTTTTGCCACTGAACTACATACCAATTTCTTTTTAGGTTTTATTTATTTGTTTTATTTTACTTTAATTTTAAGACAGAGTCTCACTAAGTTGCTGAGCTGGACCTGGAATTTGTAATCCCTGCCTTAGCCTCCTAATTTGCTGGCATTATAGGCAATGCCATTGCACCTGGCTTGATGTTGTAGTTTTGTAGCAGAATTTCTTCTCCATTAGGGAATCAACATTTTATTCTTAAGGACTTCAGCAGATTGGATATGACTCATTTGTATTATCAACAGTAATCTCCTTAAACTTCGGATGTTAATCACATCTAGGAAACATCCTCACAGCAGTACCTATACCAATATTTTATCAAACAATTGGATACCACAGGTTGGCGAAGTAGACATTAAGAAAGTGTAACTGTTACACTGAAAATCAATTTTGAAATTGATTCTGCACATTCCAGCAGAAACTGAATTTTTCACTGATGATGTACTTTGAGTTTTGTTTTGGTTTGGTTTGATTTGTTTTTTTCCGATACAGGTACTGGCTATGTTGCACAGCTTGACCATGAACTCTTGAGCTCAAGTCATCCTCCTGACTAAGTCACCCAGCTGCTGGACGATAAGAACACCAACACACTAATCTATAGTTTTTTGTTTTATTGTTCTTCTGGGTTTTTTTTTTTTTTTTTTTTTTGGTTTGTTTGGGATTGTTGTTTGTTTTTATGGTACTGAGGATAGAAGAATCCATGGCCTTGCACATACTGGAGAAGTGCTCTACCACTGAACTATACCCCACACCCAACATACCAGCTTCTTGATTCTTGTCAGCTGTATGATTTTGCTGCCTTACCCTAGAGTTCTGACATAGTTGTCAATGATTCCTTTTTCAAAGTATAATTAGAGTGCTAATGTGGCAGGATCTCTGGGCACTTCTAGTATGTGTTTTTGCTTTTAGGTAAGATGTATTGGGCATCTGTCCTCTGTGCCCGGTGCCTCCTTTAGATTGTTGAAGAGTGGTTGCTGGACTGGATTTGCGCTGTAGGGGGCACCACTCTTATCTTCCTGTGTTAATTTCTCTTACCACAGTTCACAGAGTCAACGGGATCAAGCACAATGCCTTCAGTTCACCATTTTCTTGTCCTCTGTACCTGTCAACTTTCCTAGTACCTAGCACACTGGAATTTTCTGTTCCAATGGCAATGAGTCGTCTTCTCCTGAGGACCCCTAGGTACAAACAGAGGTCAGAAATATGGTTTGTTACATTCACATATGTGCAACCAAGAAATGTTGTAGTATGGGACTGAGGGGAGTTTGTATGTAGGTGAGGGGTTGAGAAATTGTGTGTAGGAAGCTAAGAGCTGGGGACGGACTCAATTTGTTCTAGACTACATTCTGGGGTGGAACTCTGAGGAATCACCTATAATTCCAGACTCAAATGTGATCGATTTCTTATTATAAGGATGTACTTGCCAAAGCAAAATGATAGAACATATTTCACTGAACAATGATTCATGATTTCTAAATGTTTGAAACATGGTACTTGAGCCTTATCTATGGTGATTTGCATATTTAACAACAGAATGAAGCCTCTCAACAATGCTTGCTGCATTATCCCTCAATCACTGCACATGTAATATAGTACAGATTCATCTAAGTTTTAAAGAAACAAAAAATTAAAAAAAAAAACTATGTTAGAAAATTGGAAGTCCATACTTCTGTTGTTAGGCTGCCTAAACCTTTATATGCCTCTTGGTTTTTAATTGTAAAGGGTAAGAACTTGAATTTGATAATAAGTTATGTTTCTTAAAATTTAATTATAAGATGTTCTTATTAATATCCACTGAAATATATTTAACAACAAAAAAATAAGGTGGGAAAAGAGGTAAAAAATTATATCTAAACGTAAAAGTGATCAAATTCAACACCAGAGCATCAGTCTGCCTAGTAACAGGTGTTTAATCCTTTAAGAACCCTAGAAAGAAATGTTTATTTCTCTCATTTTGCAGATAAAGATACAAAGTAAGAGAAGACAAATTGACTCACAGAATCCTTACTGGAGGAGTAAAGGTCAGTTTTTCCATCATAACTGGTTCTTCTGGGGACCCACATTGTGCCTGCTTTTTGCAGAATTCTTGGGACTGGAGGTTGTCCTGATTTGGGATTTTTCCAAAGGATGGGAGCAAGTCTAACTATAAAATTAATTTATATCCTATACAAATTAACCTGATGGTAATTTTTGCACATTTTTAATGCATCTGCATTTTGATAGTGATCCCTCATAAGATTAGACATAGATCAATGTATGGGTAAAGGAAATTAACAGGCACTTCACAAAAGAAAAAAACATGAATGGTCAAAAAATATATGAAAAATTGTTCAACGTCTCTAGCAATTACAGAAATGCACATTAGAACTATACTGAAATTGCATTTCACTACACTCAGAATGGCAATTATCAAGAATACAAGTAAGCTTGACTGGCATGCATGAGGCACTGGGTTTGATTCTCAGCACCACACAAAAATAAATAAGCAAACAAAGTTATAAAAATACAATTACATTAAAAAAGAATACAAGTAACAATAAATATTGGCAAGGATGTGGAGAAAAAGGTTCACTTATACATTGCTAGTGGGACTGCAAATTAGTGAAATCACTATGTAAACCAGTATGGAGATTCCTGAGAAAACTTGGAATGGAACCACCATTTGACCTGATTATCCCACTCTCCAGTTTATATCCAAAGGACTTTAAATCAACATACTACAGTGACACAGCCACATCAATGTTTATAGCAGCTCAATTCACAATAGCCAAGTGTGGAACCAACCTAGGTGCCCTTTAATAGTTGAATGGGTAAAGAAAATGTAGAATTTACACACAATGGAATATTACTCAGCCATAAAGAAGAATGAAATTATGGCATTAGCAGGTAAATGGATGGAACTGGATAATATCATGCTAAGTGAAATAATCCAGTCCTAAAAAATTAAAAACTGAATTTTCTCTCTGATATGTGGATGCTAACCTACAAGGAGGGTAGGGAGAGGAAGGATAGAATTTCATTGGATTAGACAAAAGGGAATGAAGGGAAGGGGGTAGGAATGAGAACAGGAAAAACAGTAAAATGAACCAGACATAATCATTTCTTATCCTTATATGTGAATACATGACCAGTGTAAGTTCACATCATGTACAATCACAAGAATGGGATTCTAATTCGAATAAGTTATACTCTATGTACGTATGTCAAATACACTCTATACACTCTACTGTCACGTATATCTAAAAAGAACAAATAAATAAATGTGAACCAAAAAACAAATACATGTTTATTGTTTATTTAAAAGAAGATCAGATATAGAATTGTCTACTTGTACTTTCATATTCATGTTTAAAAGTTCAAATTTTAGAATATTTTAGATTTTTAGATTTTCAGGTGTAGGGATGTTCAACCCTTATTATATATCTATAATCATCATCTTATGTTTTTGTGCAATGCAATGTCTATTTTTTCAAGATAGTTTTGTATTTAATACTTTCAGAAAGATTTTACAATTTATAAAGTAACATCTAGTTTTATCAAAGTACCCAGGTTTAATTTTCCTAGATCTTACCTTTTCTTTATCTTTTTAGTTCTTTCATTTTTTTGCTAAAATTATCAAAATATGATTGAGTTCTAGCAATGCTTAATATCACTAATTTCATACATTGTAATACATAGTAATTATGAACACTTCTGAATTATTAATTCATTTTTATTTCTCAAAAAACTTTGTATATGCATCTAAAATATTGTTATACTGATGAATTTGTAACATAAAGTTTCCAAACCAGGTGTACACTTGATTTTTAGCAGAGTAAAAGAATAGTAGATGTATGTAAATATAAATGAAAATTTCTAGTTCAAAGTACCTCTTAGTAAAATGAATAGATATTCCAGTCAAATACTAAGTACAGTCATTTGCTGCATGATGACATTTCAGTCAATGGGGAGCCACATATTTGAAGGAGGTCCCATGAGATTTTTTTGACTCATACTGTCATCACCATCTCAGTGTTAAAAATACTCTAATTCTTGTACTAAGATGAAATAACTGAATGACACATTTCTCAGAACATATTCATATCTTTAAGCAACACATTACTGTACTAAATTTTTACTATAAGCCTTGTTCTTAAAATGAAAATATGCACAAAATAACATCAAGTTTATGGAATTTCAATAGAAAATATTTCAGTTTTCTGGAATAGTTTGAATATTCAATAAAAATAAGGCTCTTGAATTGATAACTAAACATGTTTTGATATTTATAGCTTTTGAGATTTTTCAGGTAAATACTGTTGCAAGTTATTTTACACCAGATAACATCCCGTTTAGTTATCATCTGTTATGGTTTGTATATGAGATATTCCTACAAATCTCCTGTGTTAATGCAGAAATATAGAGAGGTGAAATGACTGGATTTTGAGGACTGTATCAAATCAGTTTATCCTACTCTGAACAGGTGGCCTGGGTGGTAACTGTAGGCAGGTGGGGCATGGCAGAAGAAGGTGGGTCACTGGGAGTGTGTCCTGGAAAGGTGCATGTTCCATGTGACACCTCCCCCCTCTCTTTCTGCTTCCTGACACTCCATGAGCTAAGCAGTTCTTCTCTTTTGGGCTCTTCTCCCATGAAGTCCTACTTCTCCGTGGGCCCAGACCAAAGTAGTTGATCATCTGTGGACAGAGATCTCTGATACCATGAGTTCTAAATTAAGTTTTCTCCTCTAAGTTGTTCCTTTTAGGAATTTTGGTCACAGCGATGAAACACTGGCTCTCAGAACTCCCCGTTTTTCTTCCCAAAGCTTTCTCATTTCATGTATGTCTGCTATACATTATAAAACCTTCTCCTGTCTCTTTATGATTTAGACTTAATTGAACACTTTGTTACATGTTTAGGAGTGTGTATGTGTGTGTGTGTGTGTGTGTATGTGTGTGTACATGTGTGTATGAAAAATCGTATCCCAGATAATGTATTTCAGTTTATAGTCAAAATACTGATGTAAAAAATATAATTCAAAGGAAAGAATATTTGATAGGGAACATAATCTGCTAAGAAAATTTTCTTGTCTTCAAGCTATCAATATCTCTTAGCAGAGCTTTATTTCAATTAGTTAATTGGGCAAATAGACTATCTGAATATTTTCTAAATAAGACATTTTACTTGTAAAAAATTGATACTTAGAGGCTTTTCCTCATTCTCTCTTTGAATTTTTTCAATGTCAAAATCAAACTGGGGGACCAAATTTTATTATCAGTTTTACTCCTTTATGTAATTCCATGATATTCTGGTAGCAATAAAGGCACTTGATATATACTTCTGATCCTTTCAATCTCTTCTCTTATTCAGTTTACCAGTTTCTCAGTAGGTTGCTTCTGCTGCATTATTTACCTTAAAATAAAATAGATATGGTAGTGATTATGGCTGGGATGGACAGTGAATGTGGAAATTTGTAAGAAGTTCACAATAATCCTTCCTTGTGTTGGGACTCTAAACTTATTTTTGTGACATATTGACTTCTTTGCCAAATTAAATAGCACAATGATAAATAGAATGACATATTGCTATAGACACATACACTGAAATATTATTACTTTTTTGGTAAAAGTAATTTCACGTGAGTGAAAAAGGCATGTTTCTTCAATAAACACTAAAGTAACTTAGTTAGCAACTCATAATAATTTTATTTAAAGTAACCCTTAGGAAACTATGAATAAACTCAGGTAATATTATCAGATTTTTCACTTTTTACCATGGAAATGTTATCTGCTTTGAAACTTGATTCTCTATTTCATATCCTAAAGCAGCGTTGCTTCCCCCACCATACAACTTTGCTTCTTGGTATATACAAAAATCTCTCCTAGGACCTCCCAATGGCCTTCCCAAAGTTTTACATTATATACACCTTTTATACATTTACAAATCTTTTCTTGTCTGTTTATAACTTAGAATAAGTTGAATGCCTAGTTAGACATTGCATTAAGGACTGTTTTCTTTAAAGTTAGGGTTTAGTTGCCTGATCAAAATCTCTATTTACCCCATTAGAAATCAGTGAAGTCTTTAAGATCATTGGCCAAAACAACTATACATATGAATCTTACTCTAGTTGGTAAATCTTTTTTTTTCTCCATATGGACTAACAATTTTAAAACCATTATACTCAGATTCTGGAATTGAATGAATTAATATATGGTGGGTAATGAGAACTGGGTTTTATCATTATTGGAGTTAGAGATTATAGATAAGCAAGGAAGGGAAGTCTAGAACCTTCCATATGTTAATGGTTTAACAGTTGGTTTAACAGTGTGGGCTGATGTTTAACTTGATATAGACACAGATGGAAGTATTTTTTACCTATTTGTAAATATATGTATACATACAGTTAGTATACTCACATGTATATCTGTTTTTCTGTAACTTGAAAGTTCCTACCATACTCTTGAAACATAAACATGTCTATTACCTGATCATTGTTTCTAATATCATTCTTTAATTAAAAAAAAGGAACTAAGATTCCTAAAGAAATGTCTGATTCTAAGATTGAAGGAGGAAGTATATGAGACTAGCACATCTTCTAAATCCTGAAAGAAGAAAGCACATAAATGTTCAGCAAAACATATAATGGTGGCTGGGTGGAGTTGTGTATGACTATAATCCCTGTGACTTGGGAGTATGAGACAAAAGGATTGAAAGTTCAAGACCAGCCTCAGAGACTTAGCAAGGTCTTAAGCAACTTAGTCAGAGCCTGTCTCAAAAAACAAAAACAAAAACAAAAAGGCTGGGGATGGAGCCCAGTGGTAAAGCATCCCTGGGTTAAATCTCCAATACCATATATACATTCATATGTGTGTGTGTGTGTGTGTGTGTGCGTGTGTGTGTGTGTGTGTGTGTGTGTAGATAATGTTGGCATGTCAGAGACATAAGAGCCAGCAATAAAGCTAGAATGACTTGAGATTTGTTTTGTAATCCAAAGCATAAAATGAATAACATGAAATAATATTGATCAAAGTACATAATTATAAATTAAAAAGAAATTGAAAATAAGTAAATCTAATCTGCAGAGAAACTCCAAATAATATATGTAAACACTATGTCCTCAAAGAGATAAGAATGAATCCCCACTCTTTGTGCGTGCTCAAACAGTGATTTCATTTCAGTGTAGTATAAAGAAAGGAGCAAAAACTGAAAATACTACTGTGGTGAAATCTGGCCTATGCGATCTCTACTCAGTGATCAAGTTTGACATCAACAGTGATAAATTGTGTTAATCATTTGTACCCTGTATATGAATTGATAAGAATGGTATTTTATGACCTTCTTCAAAACCTAACCTCAGTCTCCTCTCAAGAAAAGCATCAAATAAATTTTAATAGAGGGTCATCCTACAAAATACCAAAACTCAAAACTATCAGGGTTTTTTTTTTAAAAACAGGAAGATTTGAGAAACTGTTACAGCCAAGTGGAGCCTAAGGAAGTATGACAGCTTAATGTAATTTGGAATCCTAGAACAAAGGACATTAGGTAAAATTTCTCTTAGACCATTTTGTGCCACAGTGAAAGAATACCTGAGCCTGGGTCATTTATAAAAAATAAAACTTTATTTCTGCTAGATGATATGTTGTTGCTGGGTCTTCAGGGGTTGAGTGGGTGGGGTGATGCTGTGTCCGTAGATGGCAGAAAGCAGAGAAGTAAGAGAGCTGAACATTGTGTGAAGGTCCTTTTCTTTGGTACTTGCTCTCATTCATCCTAATTACTTTTCAAGAGTCTTATCTCTTTTTGTTTGGAGGGACGGGTTAACAGGGATTGAACTCAGGGGCATTCAACCACTAAGTCACATCCCCAACCCTATTTTGTATTTTATTTAGAAACAGGGTTTCACTGAATTGTTCAGCACCTCATTGTTGCTGAGGCTGACTTTGAACTTGATACTTCCTAGCTGCTGGGATTACAGGCCTGTGCCACAGAGCCCAGCTGGGTCTTATCTCTTAATTCTATCACATTGCAACACCTGAATTTGGAGCAGTACTAAGGACATGTAATTCTTCATAAAGTATTACTTTATAATAAAGTGGCAATATTAACCCACTGATTATGACAAATGGACTAAAGTAAGAAATTTATAACTAAGGATACAGGATGTAGATATATAAGAATTTTCTGTACTAGTAGATTTTTCATAAATCTAAATATATTCTAAAATTAAGGTTTTTTTAAAATATATATACATGAAAATAAAAAGGAAAATAGTTTCTTTTATAGTATTAGTTCCAAAGGCAAATAGGTTTTGAATTAGAACTCCTATTTAAGCTACTTTTCAACCTGACATTTGTGTGGTATACAGAACTGCAACTTTTGGAACTTTTAACAAACTGTATATTCTTAAATCAAAGCTTATAATCACCTTCATAAGTAGAGAAACATGAGGGAGAAATTTGTGATTATATTTTTAATCATAAAATTATGATCACATTATTAGAAATCTAATTTTTCATTAATGTTCTGCTCATTTATGAAAGCACATTTTAGCTTATTAGTAATATAATGGCTAGACATAATGTCAAGTAATATGCATTTCATTCATATTTAATGGAAAAATCATTTTATGCAAAATATATGAAGAATTGTATATGCTGATTATATATATTTTAAATAATAGTATAATAATATGTTTTTAGCTTACCATTAGGATATAAACCTAAAGAGCCATTATTTTTTTAAGCATTCCCTTGTGACACTTTTTCTATTCAAATTTTATATTGAACATTCCCTTTGACTTTCTTTTAATTTATATCTATCATGAAACATATTTCAAATCAAATATTGTTTATTTTTAGAAAGGAAAGTATTAAGTGTGTCTCTCCCTATTCATAGAAAGCTTAATATTGTCAATATATACCAAAGCCTCCCAGGAAACATAAATTAAAGAGAATCTCCAATTGTAGTTTTTAAATTTCAAGTTCCTACAAGTTTATAAACCTCTGGATAATTCAGTGGGAAAAACCAAGAGCTCTCAAAGTGATGGGGCTCACCATGGTTGGGCCATGGACTCACACTAGCATATTCCAACAAGAATATGGTCACTGGGAATCGGCTTTACTCTATTTTCTGTTTCTAAATTCCCTATAACCCACCCCCAGCTCTCAGGAGTAAGCCAAGATACAAAATTTTCTGGTCTGATCCTCAGTTTGTCATAGGCAGAAGGGCATGATGGAGAAAGGAGAAACTTAATCAATCATGACAATGACAGACCAAGTACAGAGAAGAGTTGGTGGTTGGTGTTTCTCAAGGGAGACCCTTCGTTCTAAAGTTCATAGATAACAGTTCAGAGTATGAATGAAAGAACAGGGAGTGGAGACATTGCCCAGTGCCATGATGGTAGCAAAGCTGTATGAAGACCTACCATTTTTTCAAGGAATTACTTGAAAATGATGAAGACACAATAACAAAATGTGTGATGTGATCAACCAGACATCCTGTTAGAACTGCTTGAATAAATAACGTTCTTTAGTTATATTGTTATCTCCCACTCTCCCTGGAGATACCTTAAATATAGAACAAAATCCTGCACTCAGATGCATGCTAATTTAGGGCAATGAAGTATCAGTAGTAAACATTTAATAATTGGATGTTAAATAATCAGTTTTCCAATAGTTTATATTTCCCAGCGAACAACTATCATTCATTCTTTATAATCATAAACTGGGAAATCAAGGAGATCATATTGATCTCTATATATGATTTTGAAAAATAGAAAAGCACTTTTGTCTTTTCAAGTGACTATATCATCAATAGTTGCTATTCAAACTTAACCATTCATAGACTGACAATGGATCAAAATTTGACAAGTTTGTGGCATTAACACTACAGTTATGTTACTTAAAATCTAAGAGACAATTTAGAGAAAGCTATATCTGTTAGAAAGCATCTTCTTTAGGGAAAATTACCTGGCCACTGTCACTTGGTTATAGGCCACAGTACACAATGTCACAGATTAGGAAATGCATACTGAACAGATATGTGTTGGTTTATGGTTCTGGAGGCTGGGAAGTCCAAGATTGAGGGGCTGGCATCTGGATGTCATCATACTGCAGAGAGGTGAAGACAGAGAGAAAAATGTGGGAAAATCCATGCTTTTATGAGGAATTAACTTCCACAATGATGGACTTAATCCATGAGGATGGAGTCTCATGGCCTAGTCACTTATATCTGTATCATCTCTAACATTGCTTCATTGGGGATTAATTTTCCAATTCATGAACTCTGTTGGTGTGGGGCACACCTACATTTTCATACATTGTTTTATTATTTCTTGTTCAAATAATAGGAATTGGCAAGTGAGCACATAATTTTAATACCCTGTGATAGGTACTATGGCGGAGGTGTATATGGAATGTTTTCCACATACAAGAGAAGGGCCAGGTTAGTGGGTATTGGTGTCAGAGAAGCTTCAAAGAGGAAGCAATGTTTGAATTGAGACTTGGAGACATTGATTAAGATTAGAAAGATAAAGCAAAAAAAATATTTAAGTAAAAACAAAGGGATAACTCTCATCTGTTAGGCTACCTAGATCAAGACTTATATACAAAAATAAGAGTGAAAACAGGTAAGGCTGCACAAGTATGTCAGGGTCTGATTAAAGAAAAACATAGGTACCATTTTTGGGAGAGCAGCTTTATCCCAACTACACCAAAGATTAAAGTTTTAAGGAGAGTTATAATGGTTAAAATTATAAATTAGTTGTGTCAGTGTGAAGTCAGAATAAAGATGGCTTTGTGCATCTTCTAAATATACAATTTTGAATCATGTTCATGTCACAACAAATGAACACATATAAAATTTCATTGCTCAGTAATCCTTTTCATGAAATATATTTTTCCTCCAAAGATCTCTTTTAGTTTATTTCAATGAACTAAAATTAATTGAACTGGAATGATAATCTGTGACATTTATATATTCTGAAAGCATCCATTGTTAACAGAAATCTTACTATAAACTAAAATAGGAGGCTGATTAGTGAAATCCAGGAGCAGGCAAAGGTTAATATACAAAGAACATGTTAACCATTCAAAATTAATACAGAGAGTGGTGTTGGAAAGATAGAGATTGGAAATCATTTAGTAAAATGGAAATCTTAAAGGCAATTTAACTTCATAATATTAGTAACTGACATAAGAATGCATGTATTTCTTGTCTTTTACATTTTTAAACAAGAAATTGCTGTTTTCAGTTATGTGTAGTTTTATAGCAAATCATCCCCAAATTAATGGCATAAAGAGCTGAGATATTCCTCAGAACTCTGCAGGTTGGTAAACTTCATTCCACATGGTGTTGTGGGTATCATGGGAACAACTTCCTTCACTGGGAATGCAGCTGAGCATAGCAGATGGGTTCACTCATGGTGGGTGGGCCGCAATGGGTAGCTCTCCAAAGGATTCAATTTGAAGCATTCTCTTTCCATACATATGAGCCTGGGAATAATCTTCAGTAGTCTTTGCATGGAGGTTATTTACCAAAAGAATGAAAGCTTCTGTGGCCTGGAATTATATGGTACCATGTTTACTTCATTCTGTTTTTCCAAGAAAATCACAGGGTAAACCAAAATTCAGTGAGAAGAAACATATTTGATCTCTTAGAGAGATTGAAAGCAATGATATATATATGAAAATAATCTAAAATATTGCTCTTTCAAAATTATGAGAAAATAGAAAAAAACTTTGGATAGATACTGATTAAGTCAACCTGAATAACTAAAGAATATGAAGTTTCAAAAAGAAGATGCCTCTATCATTTTTTCCAAAATTTATAAATGTTACTAATTGCATATTTTCTGAGAAAGTTTATTTAAATATGATCCAGAACAGACAGTCTCACAGATATCTGAAGTTCTTTTGTGGTAATGCTAATTGATACAGGTGTAAAAACAGGGGTTCATTAAAAACATAAGCATCAAATACATGACTTAAACAGCAAATATACACATTTCTAGCATTCACACCTATCTCCCCCTTTTTTAAAATCAGGAATGTCACCCATAAGAGACAAAGAAGACACATTAAAAGAGGTTAATGCCAATTATAAATTTACAGCTTATTACACACTGCTGAAACTAATACAGATACAACATCATTTAAGGTTGCAAAGTGTGGCTAAAGAAATTAATCTGCTCTGCATGAAACTGGGTTTATTTAATCAATGTTGCTTCCACTAGAAAAGTGGATTAGTTTTTCTTCAAGACAGAGTTAAAAGTTTTGCAGCTAATTTATTTTAATAAGCATTCTTACTGACGGCTCCAAAAAAAGTGAGGGTGGGGGTGCTAAACTGTAATGAAGCACCAAGAAGGAAAGCATGACTTAATTATTTTTCTAGGGTGGATAATGAATAAATTAGCCACACTGCGGGCTTGCCATTTGTATAAAATTTATGACTTTTTCTTTAAGAACCATATCATGACAAAGTCAATTTTTCTCCTGACTGCAAGCTGATTGATGGGGCTGTGTCTGGTGGTGAAAGACTTCCTCTTCATCATTGCTTTGGCAATGTTGATACTGTAAAGTGAGTTTGAAGTTTTCCTGAGTTCATTCTCTCCCACATAATTACAAATGACAATTTTGTTAACTCTTTTTCACAAGCTGCCTAATCACGTGAACTCCAAAATGAATAACTTGTATGTGACTAAATAACATTTATGTGACTAAATATATTAGACCCATATGATTTTGAGACTAATTCTTCTTACATTTCTTGGGAGATGACAGCGCCATGTTGGAAATCTGGTACCCACTGGGCTTGGGATAAATGCCCCTTGTAGGGAGTTACTCTTTTTATGTGACATATAACAAGTCAAGTGTCCAGGTTGGAAAGATAGATTTATCTCTTTTTACTTATTTATCACATTTCTGTCTCATAAATTAAAAAATACATATGCAATAAATATATATGATATATTCATATATATATATGTGTGTGTGTGTATATGCATATATATATAAGTGTGTGTGTATGTGTGTATAGTGGTTTTCTTTAAGAGACTTAACTTTGCTTTCTGCTTCTACTTAAGAAATCAGCGTCTAAATTCTGTGGAAGGTAAGTACAGCATAACATTGAAATAGCAAGACAAACACGAAAACAATCACTACTCCAAACTCAGCTTTACAAAATCCAGCACCAAACTTTTTTCTTTTTTAAGTATTAAAATGTCTTGATTGATGTTTTAGCTATTTTGCTGCTGTGGCTAAAAGACCCAACCGGAACAATTACAGAGGAGAAAAAGTTTATTGAGTGGTTCACGATTTCAGAGGTTTCAATTCATTGACAGTAGACTCCATTCCTCAGGGCTTGTGGTGAGGCAGGACATCATGGCAGAAGTGTGTGGCAGAGGGAAGCACTCACATGGGGATCAGAAACAGAGAGAGAGAGACTCCACTTTCCACACACAAAATATATACCCCAAAGCCCCACCCTCAAATCTGACCTCCTCCAGCCACACCCTACCACTTCAGTTACAACTCAGTTAATCGCAATCAGGGGATTAATTCACTGATTGGGTTAAGACTCTCACAAACCAATCATTTCTTCTCTGAACTTTCTTGTATTGTCTCACACATGGGGGACACCTCACATCCAAACCATAACAGTTGTTAACTATCAGGAAAGTCTAGGGAAGAAGATACTCAGTTACCCTTGTCATTCTTGCTGTTTTATTTGTTTGTTTTGGTATTGGGGATTGAAACAAGGGGCATTTTACTATGGAGCTATAACCTTAATCTTTTCTTTCTTTCTTTCTTTTCTTTTTCTTTTTTTTTTTTTTTTTTTTAGAGACTAGTTCTTGCTAACTTTCTGAGGTTGGCCTCCAAAATCTTTCCTTCCTCAGCCTCCAGATATTGCTGTAATTACAGGTGTGCACCACCATGCCAGACTCATTTCTGTTATTTGAAAACAGGCTTCTAAGTATCCATTGTTAGTTTAATACTTTTAATCTTTTGGAGAGGACCTCAATACTTATCCCTTTAGAAAGGGGGACACTAAATGCTTATCTCTTTAGAAGGAAATCTTCCTAAACTCATATTTTCTCCCAAAGTCACATCAATTGTGATTGTGAATCAGGTACTAACTCTTGTTAAAACTCTTTTACATGATATTCTTTTGGTTAAATTTAAAAACTATCCTTTAAAACTAAAAACATCCTTTAAAAACCCTTTAAAAATAAAAAAATGATATCTGAACAGATTTCTTATGAGAAAAATTACAAACTAATATTCATAAAATTTTCATTTGGAGGTCAATATATTTAATCTATATTTTGCATGCATAATCTATAATTATCTTGTTACACACATCCTTAAAATATAAACCATTTGTAGGCTTTTGGAATGCTAACAGAAACTGTATATATACAGATAATTTAAAATATGTATATATATACACACAGAGACCAACTACATACAGTCACACAAAAAATACATCTGTGTTTTGAAAATATATCTGTGTTCTTCATTTACATCGATTTTCATTTTAAGTTTTAGACTAATAGTAAAAGCCAATATCCCTGCTTTCCTTGAATAATATTAACAAAGAGGACTACATTTACCTGATAATTTTGCCTTACCTGTAATATTTTTTCAAGTCTCATAGAAATGTAATATCCCTCTAACAATAGTCATCTCTGATGATACAGGCAATTTACATTAAAAAGGACTATGATAATTCAGACTAAGTGGCCACTTTTAGACCTGAATCTACTATTGAGAACTAGACTAAACTTGATAATGTCACCAGTTTCTCAAACAAACTCAAGACTTTTATTTCAGTCTTTATAAACAGCCCCATATGAACATTTGTGCCATGTTATACTATTTGCTATGTCTTTATCTTGAGAGATAAAGGAATATTTCCTAATTCTCTAATAGCAACCTGCCCAATTCATCCCAGGGATGTGAAATGCTATTAAGTTTCAGGTTGGCTCAGTGCTGTTTTATTGGATTAGACAGTTCCTGTGGTATATATTTTCCTCTCTGAATTTTCTCTCAGACATGATTCCTTCTTTAAAGCATATTGCTCCAACTGTTAGGGCCACACTTGGTTTCCTTGCTCTTAGATTATTTGTTGTCTGTTTATTTTTTAAGGAAACTACTTTTCTATCCTGAGAAAACAAAACAAACAAACAAAAAAAAAAACAAAGAAGAAGAGGAGGAGGAAGAGAAGGAGGAGGAGGAGGAGGAGGAGGGAAGATGAGAAAAGAAAAGAAAGAAACAGAAAAATAAAAAAAAATACTTACATTTAAAAAAGATTGATTTAAAAATGTTTAGGGGCAAGTTTATTGAATGAAGAAAATGAACCATTTAATATAAGCAAATAATCTTCTATCTGATAATAAACTAAATCTGTACATGCAAATAAGATTGAAAATATTAGAGAAAACTGACGACCTGATGGATAGATAAAAGGATACGAGTTTGAATGTACTATATGATCTGTGCAGCAGAGTGCAGCACGAAAATGCAATATGCAAATATTAAGAAGTTCAAAACTGTGAGATTAGATTACAAAGCCAAGCATGGGGCCCATCTCAGTGCAGTGTCCTCTGACATGGCAGAAGTTGCATTCTCTGAGACAGGCTCTGAAAAAAAACATATATTTTAACATTTTATTAGTTAGTTAGAAAAACTGTATGTAAAAGAACATTAACACAGTGGCTAAAGTATTATTATGCAGACCTTAATTCTAGTAGATAATAGCATGTAAAAAATAGTAAGTATGATTGTTTTCTATCCCAAAACCTCTCATGGAGACCATTTTGTTCTATTTAGCACTGGGTTTTCTTTTTCCCCACAAGCTTTCTCCATGGTCTCAATCTATTTCTGCCTTTTCTTTCATGGGATGGATACCTTTTCTTATCTATATTCTTTCACGTGGAGAAAGTCCTTTGGCTTCAGTGATGAGTATAAAAAGACTTAAATAACTTTGGCTACCTCTAGGAAAATGAGAGTCTTTTTAGTGCTTAAATTAGAAAGCTATGCTTTTTATATCTCAGGATCACCCACAAAAAAAATTGATTTTTTTAAAGCTTCTTGCATTGAAATTAAAAGTATAAGTCATTTTTTTACTTTTGTAGGAAAAAAAATTCTTCTAATTTATACTAGAGAACTAGTTCATCAAATGTTTAAAATTTACACATTTGAAATTCCAACTCATTTTCTTGAAAGAAGAAAAAATCCAATAATAAATAAAATTTATACTTAAAGAAAAAAGAATACAATTTTTATTTTAAATTCCTACAAACTGTTATAAGAAATGCTATGGAGTTGCTTTTATGAATATACTTATTTTAAAACTCAAATTCTTAAACTTGAAGTACTGTGCATTCTACTCACATTTGAAATATTTCATTTAATATCTGAGAAAACATGTGGCCTTTGGATTTTCCTATTTTGCTTATTTCATTTAATAAAATTACATATTTTTCTAGAAAATTTATTGTGCAAGGGGCCACATATTAGTCATTAAAATGTGTTCTTTTCTAAGACTTGCCTTTTTAAAAACATCAACTAAATCTTAAGGATTAATAGAAGAAAATGTATCTTTTTTTTTTAAACTGTGGTGGTGGATTTTAAGAACAATATCAATAAATATATTTCCAATTTAAAATAAAATATTTTCCAATAAAAATAATTTTAAAGTTTAATGATCATTTTCCTTAAAAAAATATATTCATAAAATGCCACCTTGGTATAATTTTTATTTTATTACTATATCTACTTGCAGAAAAGTTGTAAGAATCGTAAAAAAAATCTTATAAATTTTAAGTTGTTTTACATAACATAATGATTATAATCAGGAAATACAACAGTGATAAAATATATTTAACTGTTTCACAGCTCCTATTTTACTTTTTAGTTGTCTTTTTTATAGTTTTTAATTTATTTTTATTTTTTAATTTGCCCTAACTAGTTATGTCTGACAGTAGAATGCATTTTGACACATTGTACACAAATGGAGCACAACTTGTCATTCCTCTGGTAGTACATGCTACAGAGTTATACTAGGAATGAAATAATTCCTACATATAGGGTAACAATGTCTCATTCTGCCATGCTTCCCATCCCCACACCCTATTCCCTCCCTGCACTCCCCTATGCCCAATCCAAAGTTCCTTCATTCTACTCTACCCCCTTCCATTATGGATCAGCATCCACTTATCTGAGAAAACATCTGGCTTTTGGATTTTTCAATTTTCCTTATTTCACTTAGCATGATATTCTCCAGCTTTATCCATTTACTGGCAAATGCCACAATTTCATTCTTCTTTAAAGCTAAGTAATATTCAATTGTGTATATATACCACATTTTCTTTATCTATTCATCTGTTGAAGGGCACCTAGGTTGGTTCCATAGTTGACCTATTGTGAATTGAGCTCCTATAAACATTGATGAGGCTGCTTCACTGTAGTATGCTGATTTTAAGTCCTTTGGGTATAAACCAAGGAGTGGGTTAGCTGGGTCCAAATGGTGGTTCCATTTCAAGTTTTCTGAGGAATCTCCATATTTCTTTCCAGAATGGTTGGACCAATTAGCAGTCCCACCAGCAATGATGAGTATATCTTTTTCTGCACATCCTCACCAACAGTATTACTACTTATATTCTTGATAATCACCATTCTGGCTAGAATGAGATGAAATCTTGGAGTAGTTTTGATTTGCATTTCTCTAATTGGTAGAAATAATGAACTTTTTTTTTTCATATATTTGCTGATTGATTGTCTTTCTTGTTCTGTGAAATGTCTATTTGGTTCCTTAGCCCATTAATTGATTGGTATATTTGTTTTTTTGGTGTTAAGTTTTTTGAGTTCTTTATATATCCTGGAGATAATGCTCTATCTGATGTGTGTGTGGTAAAGATTTTCTCCCATTCTGTAGGTTCTCTCTTCACATTACTGATTGTTTCTTCTGCAGAGAAGAAACTTTTTTAATTTAAGTCCGTCCCATTTATTGATTCTTGATTTTATTTCTTTGTGCTTTAGGAGTCTTGTTAAAGAATTTAGGTCCTAAACCAACATGATGAAGATATGAGTTGTTCTAATAATGTCATTTTAAAGATTTTTTTTTTGTTTATAGGATCCAATCCAGGATCAGATATTGCATTTGGTTTTCACATTACTTTTTTTTTTTTTCCTAAAACAATTCCCTGCCCCCCCCCTTTTTTAATCTTCCTTGAACTTGACTTTTTAAAATGGTGCAAGCTCTTTATTTACAGAATGCCATTATTCTGAGTTTGGGTGATACTTCCTCATAAATGGATTCAGGTTATATATTTTTGGCAGGAATACTCTAGATGTGAATATCACACTGGGGATGATGTTACATTGATTTATATCAGTGTTGGTGATAGTAACTTTGATCATGGAATTAAGGTGGAAACGATTAGACTTCTGTACTATAGAATTAACATTTTTTTCTTTGTAATTAAGAGGAAATACTGTAGGCTACATAAATAACTTGTTCTTGCTCTCTCACTCAATTACTAGTTTAAGCTTCCATTAATGAGTTGCAACTTATAACATTCACTAAATATTTCTATTTGATTTTTTTCATAAGAAAAAGGTTTTATGTGTTTCTTTCATGTAACCTGCTGGAACTGTGCCTTCTTTGGTCTGCATATAAAAAGGACTCTAGAAAGATTCAGGGAGTGGGGCTGCTGCTGTCTCCAAAAATAGCATGTCTACTCTCCAACACCCCCCTCAAGACCCCCTCCCCCCAAAAAAGAAGTTTTTATTTTCTTTTTTTGAAAAAATATGCATATACCAGTTTTATATACCACTAATCCAAAAAGAGAACATTTATATGATAATTAAATAATGAGAGTCCTTTACCGAGCATCTGCTTAAATTTTTGCCATCTTAATAAATAATATTTTTGAAAAACTATTTTTTAAGTATAAAATTTTGGTATATCAGATTAATAAGTTTATAGCCAATTGCAACTGTAAAAAAAGGAGGGAAAAAAAGGAGAAGTAAAGAAGGAGGGAGGAGGAATGAGATGAAGGAGAGGCAGAAAAGGACCAAGGACAAGGAAAAGAGAAGACAACCAAACCAAGAGGATGAGAAAGGAGGCAAGGGAGAGAAAGGTAAGGAAGCAGGATAAAAATGGTCAGAGATGCCCACTAGTTTTAATGTGGTTAAAATTAAATTACATCACTACAATATCTTGGCCAATTAGTAATTTTTAACATTTTTAACATTTTTCTAGGGAGAGCTATAAAAAGAAAATGATTTATTTTTATTTTTATTTTGTTTTTGTTTTGCTCATCTCTGAGAATGATAGACCAAACCTGATCTTTTCTTAAAATTGGAAGCCATCTTGCCACAAAGCCATGAAAAGATAATTTCAGCTTTACTATAAATTACTACAATTCTGAACCTGCTTGGAATGCCTGCCAGTGCCTTGAACTCAACCATGCCTGGCTCTCTGACCAGATAGCAGCCCTCTCTGAAACTTAGTGACACCTCATAAATATTGGCCTTCCCTGGCCAGACAATGACCCTCTCTGAGGCTCTAATGGTCCTAATAAATTCTGATGTTGAGGCCAGCAAAAAATGTTAACTACCATTAGTGTGATACTTGTCAGAGTTCTGTTATCTGTAACCCCCCTTTGTGTAACTTTCTGGGCTATAAAGCTGGGCTGCAGGAAAGCTGGGGTTGCTGTCTTGTTCCCGCCGTTTGGGGAGGGAGAGGCAGCCCCGGCCGGTCGAAATAATAAGCTTGCTTTAATTTGATATTAATTGGAGTCAGTGGTCTTTTCTTTCGTCCTGGTCTAACAGAGAAGGCTACCTCTGTCTCCCTTTACCACGTGAAACTCAGAGGGTAAATCAGGGTTGGTTAAAGATGGTTTAATTTCTTTTTTCTTTCTTTTTTCTTTTTTTTGTCACATTGAAAACTCTTCCTATGTCAAATTTTTGCAATGATTGACAATTATTTTTAAGAACACAAAAATTAAGAGCATTGTTGGGTAAAAAATCAAGCTGAGTTTGTCGGCATTTTAGTATATGATTAAGGGTTGTGTAAAATGTAAATTATTAAATAAATTTTGCATTCTCTTACTATCTGTGCTCAATTGAAGTGATTTTCAAAAGAGAATAAGTCAGGGAGTAGTTTCACACAGTTCAAACTACTGAGTATGACAATAGGTCATCTTTGACCCTTCTATTTTCTTTATTTAAAATAATACCACTTACAATCTTTTAAACTAGAACAGGGAATTGAGTAACATTAAAATAATAGTTTCTGTGTATGACCCCAAACTTGGGATTCTCCTGTCTCAGCCTCCAAACAAGCTGGAATTGCAGGTTGGTGTCACTGAGCCGGCATTAATTGTGTATTCCAAGAGCCAGAGGGAAAGCCACTGAATTTTTATGCCTCTTTTTTATTTAGGAACCATCCCCTCAATTTTTTCTTCTCTGTTTTCTACCCTTGATGGTTAATTGGGATACTATGTTACTGATAGTGAAATGGGGGCAAATTGACATAGACAATTACATACATGAATTAATTCCAGACACAGAAAAGCCTGGAAGAAGGGAGAATGAAGAGATGAGGAAGAGAACTGTTTGCCTTCCTTGCTCTACCCTACTCTCACCCCCAGTAATGTCACCACTCCTGTCTAGGGAGTGAATTCTTCTTTTAGTAGGATAGTCAGAGGTGCTAAGACAAGCCTCTAAGGCAGGAATGAGTATGGAATGGAAGCATTAAATAGAGCAATTTCTTTAACAATGAATGATATATAATATTATTTAGTTGTTGGTATTTTTGTTATTGTTTTTGTTTGTTTTGTTTTGATTTTTTGACACTGAGGATTGAACACAGCGGTGCTTTACCACTGAACCACAATCCCACATGCCCAGTCCTTTTTACTTTTTTATTTAGAAACCCTAAATTGCTGAGGCTATTCTTGAATTTGTGATCCTCCTGCCTCAGTCTCCAGTTGCTAGGATTACAGGTTTGTGCCGTTGTGCTCCACTCAATTTGTTTTTAGTCATATTGTAGGGAATACTTTTAGGTCTAATCTAACAAAAATATTTTAAATAAGAATTATGTGAATATTTGAATTAGTTTAAAATTATACGCTTTTCATTTAATAACAATTTTAATCATTACATTTGCGTTAATAAATATGGTCATATTTATTAAAAATTTCCCGGTATTCAATTTTTTTTCAATCATTCACAGCTTAAAATTCTGTAGTCAAAATAAAGATTATACTCTAATTATGTAAATAGTCTATCACTTCTCAAAAGTAATCTGAAATATCCTACTTCCCAAAGTCTTGAAAATACTCCCTCATTTATAGTTCATAACTAATCTTAGCGTTACGTGCGTGTGTGTATGTGTGTGTGTGTGTGTATTGAGCCTGAAAACACTATTTCATAAAACTTTCTTATACAGCTTCCAAATTTTTATTTCACTCCATTGACTACTGCCTGGGAATGATTGACAGGTATGAGTTGTGGGGTACCTTCCTCTATGCCCCCAGGCAGAGCTGAAGGGAACTTCAGGTGCCTGTGGGACATGCAGAATAAGTTTGGGGAATCTCCTAATCTCTCTGTCTTTACTAGCACTACTATTGCTGTTGTTTCAGGAATGCCAATCAGTCTAGCAACCACATTGTTCATTATCCCTTGCAGTCATACTTTCCTCACAACATGAGAACTAGTAATCTGTGTTCTAACTATGACATTTTTTATTTATGCAAAATGTTATATGAAATGATATTTTATATAGATTTATTTAACTGGCATTTTTACTCTGCATATTACTTTCAAAAATGGTCTATGTCTTATTTGACCTGGATCTACTGACTTCTTAAGTAAGATCTTTAGGAGTATTGCAGCCAACTAGATGAGCATGTTGGCAACAGATTTCAAAGTAATTAGACTTTTGATATATTGCTGACTTTTTTGACCCATGCACAATTGAGCAGTAATTTACAAAAACTTTTCTTTACTCTAGGAGAATAAGCTATGGAGTCTGACTGTCTCTGATTGATTCCTGACTCTAATGCCTACAGTACTGTGACATTAGAGAAATTGCTTAATGTCACTTTGGATCTTAGTTCCTTCCTTAAAAAAATGAGGATAATAATTTCCTCACATTCATAGTTTTATTTTCTATTTTAAATTAGCACATGTCAAATAGTGCTTCTTTTTGTTTATAATTATAGGAAACCAGAATACCAATCACTCTAGCAACCCCATTGTTCTGTTATCCCTTTGCAATTGTACTTTCCTCACAACAAACATGAGAACTACTCAACTGTGTTTCAACTATAAAATTTTGTATTTTTTTCACAATATTATGTGGAATAATACTTTATATAGATTTACTTGACTGGCATTTTTACTTAACATATTACTTTCAAATTTCAAACAGGTCCCTCTGTGTCTTTATTTCTTTTTAAAAATAAATTTGTGCATTCCATTGTATGGATATACCACAAATTTTTTATGCATTAACTTATTGAAGCACATTTTAATGGTTTCAGGTAATTATAAGTGAATGTACTTCCACAGATTTCTGTGGGAATACAAGTTTTCATTTCTTCAGAGTAAATATCTGGAGTGGGATTAATTGGTCATATGATATTATTCATATTTATTAGAACTGCCAAGTTGTTTTCTCATGAAACTATGCTATTTTCATTCATCTCAACAAGGAATGCTTTTCCTTCTTGCCTTTCATTCTGGCTGGCACTACGTATTGTTAGTAATTTTTTCAAAAGCTTTTCTATTAGGGAGAATGATATCTCATAATTGCTTCAACTTTTATTGATCATGTGGTTAATGATGCTGAATATCTTTTTATGCAGTTATTCACTATCCACATGTTCTATTTGAAGTATCTGTTCAAGTTTATAGTTTATTTTTAGATTGTTTAATTTTTTGTGATTTAGTTTTTTTAAATTAAAAAACTTTATTTTTAAGCATTTTTATTTGTTCTTTTTAGATATAAATGACAGAAGAGTGTATTTTAACATATTATACATATATGGTGTATAACTTATTCTAATCAGGATTCTATTTTTGTGATTATACATGATGTGGAGCTTCACTCACAGTGTATTCAGATATGAACTTAGGAAAGTTATGTTCAATTTATTCTACTGTCTTTCCAATTTGTATCGCTTCTACCTTCCTGTTATTTCCCTTTGTCTAAGCCACAAACTTCTGTTCTTCCTATCTGCCCCCCTTGTTGTGTGCTAGCATGGAATATCAGAGAGAACATTTGACCTTTGTTTTAGGGGGTTGGTTTATTTTACTTAACATGAGAGTCTCCAGATCTATCTATTTACTGGCAAAAATCATAAAGTCATTCTTCCTTTAAGGCTGAATAATATTCCATTGTGTATAAATACTACATTTTCTTTACCCATTCATCTATTGAAGGGCACCCAGGTTGGTTTCATAGCTCAGCTATTGTGAATTGGGCTGCTATAAACATTGATGTGGTTGTGTCACTGTAATATGCTGATTTTAAATCCTTTAGATATATACTGAAGAGTGGGATAACTGGGTCAAATGGTGGTTCCATGTTGGGAGCCCTGTGTGAACTATGGGCAATGTTCAAGCCACTAAGGCTAGGAAGCTGCTTCTCTGGAAACTCCTGGGTGAAATTTCCCTGTTCAAGAAAGGCCAAATCATGCTGGTCCCCAGCTGCTGGAGATGGCCAAATCCTGCCAAGCAAAAACAACCTGTATATCTCCACTTTCATCCTATGCCCCCAAGAATATCCCTATGGATCTCCTTTGGTCTATACAGATATAAATAAAGATAGTGAGGGCTTTTTTTTTGTTAGAAGTAGGACCCATCGAGTTGGCTCAATCTGTCATGACCCTGCTTCTAAAATAATTCTGGCTTTCTGTGTATATTTCACAGTACTACCTCCATAGCTTTTATTTTGCAGCCATCCCACATCTCCAATGGTTACCCACTCCCTCATCCACTTGGAATGTGGGCGACCATTCCATTTCTAATATTTTGAGGAATCTCCATACTGCTTTCCATACTGGTTGCACCAATTTGCAGTCCCATCATCAATGTATGAGTGGATCTTTTTCCCCACATTTTCACCGTTATTTACTGTTACTTGTAGTCTTAATAATTGCCATTTTGATTAAAGTGAGATGATATCTCAGTATAGTATTTTTTGGGGGGGGGGAGGGGGGTTGGGAGCGTTGGTAGTTGTAAATGGACAGAATGCCTTTATTTTATTTTTTTATTTTTTATTTTTATATGGTGCTGATGATTGAACTTAGTGCCTCATGCATGCTAGGCAAGTGATCTGCCACTGAGTTACAGCCCCAGCCCTCAGTGCAGTTTTAATTTGCATTTCTCTAATTGCTAGACATGTTGAACTTTTTTTCATATATTTTTTGACTATTTGTAATTCTTCTTCTGTGAAGAATCTGTTCAGTTCTTTTGCCCATATATTGATTGGGTTATTTGTTTTTATTGTTGTTAACTTTTTTTTAATTCTTTATATATCCTGAAGATCAGTGCTCTGAGGTGCAAAAATTTTCTCCCATTCTGTAAGCTCTCTCACTCTTGATTGATTTTTTTTTTTTTTTGAGCAGTTTAAGGCTTAAATAAAAGAAAGATAAAAGAAAAAGAATTCTTTTATCTGTCCTATCTCAGCCCCTTCATTCACATCCCACCTCCTCATGGACAGCCTATCATAATGGAATAGTTATTATAACCCATGAACCTACATTGACATATCATTCTCACATCCAATAGTTCCATTAAGGTTCATTATTTATGTTATACATTCCATGAGGTTTTGTTGTTGTTGTTGTTGTTGTTATGGTAATTATTTCTCCCTTGAGGGTTTGGTTTTCTTTTTAGTTTTAAATTTATTTATTCTAATTCATTCCATGAGTTTTAAACATTATATTTTTAACACATAATGATGAGTACCCACTGTTTTGTATCTTACTGAAAAAGTTTTACTACTCTAAAAATCCTGTGTTTTCCCTCTCCATCCCTTTTTTCATACTAACTTCGGATACACACTAATCTTTTTCTGACTATACAGTTTTGCCTCTTCCAGAACATCATAAAGTTGGAAACATACAATGTATAGCTTTTAAAGACTGAATTTTTTCATTTAGTAATATCCATTAATTTTACTCAATGTCTTTTCATGGTTTGATTATTATTTATTCTTATATTTAAATAATATTCCACTGAGAAAAATCAATTTACTTTGTGAACAATTCTTATAGTGTTCAGATTTCTCTCCTATGTTGATTAATAACTTTTAGGGTTTAAAATTTTGTAGTTAATCGTATAATTTATTTAGACTTATTTTTTTAAAGATTGTAACAATTAGGTCCAGGTTTGTTATTTTGCATATCAATTTAATTGTTTCCACATTATTCATTGAAATCTATCCTTACATTTGTGTCAAAAGATTATTTGGTCATATTTTTGTGGGTCTATTTCTGTACTATTAGTTCAACTTCATTGATCTGTTTATCATTCTTTAATAAACATTTAACTGTCTTGATAAATGCAGTTTCATCATACATCATAAAAATCAACAAAAAGAAAATATAAAATTTTATATATTCTAGATCTCTTCCTTTTCCAAATAAATTTTAGAATATACTTCACACTACATAAGTCCTGCTAGGTATTTTGCTCAAATTAAATAAAATTTATACATCAATAGGAATTCAATTAACAGTTTTATTGTGTTGAGCCTTACAATTCATGAATATAGTATATTGTCTATTTATTCCATTCTTTTAAAAATTATTTTGTTTCTTTTTTAACTTTCTAGAATTCACTTTTTACATGTTTTTAAAATTTATATCTAATCATTGCATTTTTGGATATATTGTAATTACTATTATTTATCATTGCAAGTTTCCAATTGTTTATTGCCAGAATATAAAAACAAAATTGATTTTTGTATGTTGAATCTGATATTAAAACATGACTAACCAACTTATAAGTTCTGAAACTGTGATTTTTTTCTTTTTGATTATTTGGAAATTTTTAGGTGCACAATAATATCATTTGTATATAGGAACACTTATTTTTTTCTAAGTTATATAACTTTTGTTTCTTTTTCTTGCCTTACTGCACAGATTAGGGCTTTTAGTATGTTAAATAAAACTGATAAAAGTAAAGATCCTTATATTATTCTAGATTTTCTACAGAAATCACTCATTCTTTGTTGAGAATGGCATTATTTATTAAGTTATTGTGTAGCTACCCTTTATTAAATTGAAGAAGTTCTCCTGTGTTTCTAGCTTACTGAGTTTACTTGTTTTTATCATGAATACATATCAAATTTATCAAATGCTTTTTATCCGTCAACTGATATGGTCTTGTGATTTTTTTTCTTTTCTAGTGTATTAGGTTCTTTATTTTATTTTTTTTTAATTATGAATTGCACTGAGTTTTTGATATTGAAATACCTTGCCAATCCTTGGTTAAATCTCACTTGTCTATGGTAGGTTATTACTTTTATATGTTGCTGGATTCAGCTTTGTGATATTTTGTTAAAACTTTCATGTCTAAATTTTCTTCTGTTCTATAGTTTGTATGCATGCATATGTATCTCTGTGTATGTTATTTTTGTCTGTTTTATATAGTAGGGTAAAACTGATTTTATAAAACAGGTTAAAAAATACTGTTTCCTCTTCCATTTTCTGGAATATATTAAATAAAATGGGTATTGCACTTTTTAACACATTTGAGAGAATTCACTAGTAAATATTGGGCCATCAGATTTATCTTTTTTTTTTTACAAGATTCTTAGGAATTCAGTCTTCATCGAGATACTCCATGTATTCTGTTTAGGTTTTAGTCACATTTAGTGAAACAGACAGCATGGAGTATGCTTTCTCCCATGGATTGGAATCAAACACAGCACATTAAAGAATAAAATGCTAGTGCATGAAAATCGCTTAGAGTAGTTCCTGAAATGTAGTATTAAAAATAACAGTAATCATGAGCAATTATTACCATTATCCACTACTGAATTAAAGACTAAAATAGAGCTCTCTGCCTTCATGGTGCTTATAGGTTAAAGAAAAACGTAGACATTTTTTAAAGATGAAAAACGTAGACATTTTTTAACGATAAAAATATTTAGTTATTAAGGCTGGGGATGTGGCTCAAGCGGTAGAGCACTCACCTGGCATGCGCGGGGCACTGGGTTTGATCCTCAGCACCACATAAAAATAAAATAAAGATGTTGTGTCCACCGGAAACTAAAAAATAAATATTAAAAAATTCTCTCTCTCTTTAAAAAAAATTAGTTATTATTAGAATTATTACAAATGAAGAGGAGAAAATGATTGGCTTGTCAGAATATTATTTTTGAAGAAATTTTTTTCATATATATGCATTAATTCATGTGCATACATTCCCGTGCCTTTTGATTATTCAAAGGACTATCTCCTAAGTTTGTCATGCCTGCATTTTGGAATTGTAAAGCAAGTTACAATTCAATCGTATTTTATGACTCACTACTGTTTTATCAAATACCAACTAAATTAATGGTTTCATGTTAATATCCACTGTTTGCCAATATACTACTTTTTCATTCTGCCTCTTAACACTTTTTGGCGGGGGAGTGGGGTTACAGGGATTAAACTGACGGGCACTTGATTACTAAATCACATCCCCAGCCCTATTTTTGTATTTTATTTAGAGACAAGATCTCACTAGTTGCTTAACACCTCATCATTGCTGAGGCTGTCTTTGAACTCATGATCCTCCTGTCTCAGCCTCCAGAGCTGCTGGGATTACACATGTGCACTACTGCGCCTGGCTGAGTCTCATCTTTTGTCATTCTTTTGATCAATGGCAAGGCAAGTTTCTGGATTGCAGCCAGTCCACTGATGTTACACAATGACTACTGCTTCTCAGAGCGTTGAGTTGGACCTGTGTGGAGGAAGGCTAACAGTGAGGTCTCAGAAAGCTGCTCTGTGGTGACCTGAGAAGGAAGGGCTCCATGTAAGTTGAGCAAAAGGAATGCTGCTAGAACAATATAAGAGAAACTCCAGATCATATCTTTATAACTGGACAGACACAGCAGTGGGCAGGTGGCCTATTAGGTGTCAGTGAGCCTATAGCATTCTACTGACATGCGCCTTTTGAAATAGTAATATGCTAAGAGTCCAAAGAGAAGACACACATATATTCATGTTACAAACTAATACAGCTTTTCAGTGTGCAAAAGCACAGGACAGAGGCTTTATGTAGAGTTAATGTATTCTAATGCTCATTTAGAAAGATGGATTAAAAAAATGACTAACTCTGTTGAAGTCACATTTCCTCAAGGAAACCTTATTTCCATTCACTCAAGACCTTTGATCATTTTCCTGTAAGTTATACATACCTGAATTTTACATAAAATTAATTTTGCATCTCAAAATTCACTACTCAAGCAAGACTTTCTTGAATGACTAAGAGTCGTACAATTTGTTTTCATAATTTTCTTTACTTTTTATTGACTTGTATACCACATCTATTTCGATAAGCTTATATAGATCCCATGCCTTACAATGTCTAACATGTAGTAGTTGTTTATCAAACACTTAATGAATAAATAGTATAATTAATCACAAATATTGATTGAGCATTTTTGGAACATTGAACACCCAACACAAGAATGAATGTTACTTCCTCTAACCTGGACCTGGAGTCAACTTATAGTGTATTAAGAAATAAAATGCTAACATGAAAATAGCTTAGAATAATGCCTGAAAATAGATTATAACTTGTGCTCTAAAGTTGTTTATAGTCTAATGTGAAAAGACATGCATGTAAGGAAATAACTAAGCACGCTTGCATTCTGCCTTTGCTATCATCTAAATGCATGAATTGTCCGTGAAAAGGTTGCTAACAGGACACCCATCTGTGTTATATGAATGAAAGAGAATGACAAGAAAGGCATCACACAAAAAAAACTGTTGTCGAATTGAGGCATGAAGGATGATTTCCCTTATGGTCTTCTAGTAAATATGCTTTTCTGTGTATTTGGTATATGTGTGTGTGTGTGTGTGTGTGTGTGTGTGTACATATGATTCATAAATATAAAATTGCATATATGTTATACGCACAACAGCATGTATAGTAATGAATATCTATAGGTATATTAATGTAAACTATATATACACACACACACACACACACACACACACATAATATTAACCTATCCCTGCTATACACACATTAGTGTCACAAATCAACTATAACATCCTCAATATATATAATGAAAGATGTCATGACAAAATAAATATCCAATGTGTCATTCTCAAGCACAAAAAAATTGTATTTTTAATCTTGTCCAGATTGGATGAATAGATAGAACTGGAAGTAATATAAAGCATGATTTTAATTTTGATGTCAAATTTCCTCTTTTCTAGTAGGACTATATTGTTCTTTGTGATCATGATGTTTCATTCCCCTGATACTGTTGTATGTGACAGAACTACTTTCGTTATTTGTGTTTCTACATTTTTTTTTCTTCTAAGGCTCTTATTAATATTTTCACAAAGTTTCCTGTCTTTAATATAATTTTACTTAAATACCATTTTAAAAACTTTAATTAAACTTTAATTAAATTTGGGTTTGAATCCTAATTTAGCTATAATATAACAATTATTTTTACTTCTTACAACAGAGATCTATTACAGTGAAGTCTATAACTGAGAAAGTTTAGGTAAAAGCAATTTATGATCTTGTGAATAATATTATTGTATTATCTTTAATGTTTGTAAATCCCCTTTGTAAGATAACAGAGATCTAAACTTTTAATCCTCTCCCAGAGGAAACAAAGTATCACAGTATATTATTTGTAGTGATTATTTAGAGAAATAACCTTGGTATTAACAGAATCTATTTTATATTAGGCTTAAATTGTTGATAAGTGCCTCATGACCTTTTCACTATTTTGGGGTCATAGTTTCTCAACTATAATCTGTCAGTTATTTTACTCTACTTCCATACTCTTGCATAATAATTAAATTTATTCAACCACTTTTCAAGCAAAGCATTCTGCACACAGAGAATTTTTTTTTTTTTTTTGGCATATGTGTCTCACAGAAATGGAGTGACGTGACGAGCAGTGTAATTGAAACACAACAGATCTTCAATAGATTTAACCACTGTTCATTCTGTGCAAGAAACTCAGTCATTATTATAGGTAAAAAAGAGAAACCTGAGTCCCAAAATTTCAATATTTTTTTTTATATTGCTAACGGAAGAATTTAATCTTTGAGGTTAAAAAAAAAAAAAGTCTAGTTTTTAGGAGCAGACAGTCCCGAGGCATTCCTCTTTTACCTCATTAAGTCTGAATAAATTGCAATGTCTTCAAGTACAACTGTGGGAAGGCATTTTTGCTACTGGCCTGATGGCACCCACAGGTGCAGGATACTGCAGACACATTTAGATGTGCTGTAGCTCTGCACCTGTGCTGACAGAAAGAGAATTGGCAGAGCCTTGAAGAGACAGTGAAAGTTCTGTCCCACTATGTGGACTTGCTACTTTTCCCTTTCTTCCTGCTCCAGTTGATGATTTATGTAAGTTCTGTATGATTAACACCTCTTTTCTTCTATTTTACTGCAAAAGAGTTTTGTTTTGCTTTGTTTTGTTTTTTAAATAAGCCTTTTAACTCTCTTTGGGACTTAGATTATAAAAGTAGTATGTTAAATGTACCTCTTTTACAGTGGAAAGTAATCTTAGATTTCATTTCAAAAATCTTCCTTTTTTTTTTTCCTTAGTCAGTGATGGTGTCCCAGTGGTTTCTTAACCAAATCTTACAAATAATACAGAAAAAATCTAATATGGCACATGAATACTTCAACATATATTCTCTTTAAACCCTTGATATTCAAATAAATTATCATCATATTGACATTTACTTTATAATAACCTATCAGTTGTTAAGTATTGGAAATACAGCCAGAGAGAAGACTATTTCTCAGTTTTCTCTGAAAAGCCTAGAAATTCACATAGTTGGAATCCTGGCATGATTTGATTGTTCAAAATATTTTCCTTAGTTTGAAAACACTGGTGTCTTTTTAGAGATTATCACTTCCAACCATTTGTAGGCTCTTAAATCAATTTTTAGTGGGCAAGATATAAACAACTTAAATATAACATGAAAAATAGCTTTGAATAAAGAGATATTTTATATGCTTATCTATACAAATCACTTACATTTCCTTGGTACTGTCCTATCTAAAACATCTTTGTCAAAATAAAAAATAATAAATTTGCACAATTTTGTAAAGGAATTTTCTCTATATTGATTTGAAATCCCATTGGTCTAGATTTCTATTTAATATTATGCCTAAAATATTCTTTCAGTTTGAAATTTTTAAAGAAAACATATGTGGTCAAGAGGCATATGTATACATAATAAGGAGTTAATATATGTATCACTGAAATTCAAAATGTATAAAAATTTTAATAATTAGTTCAAGTACTACTATATATATATATATATATATATGAGATAAGCACATATATGGGATTTTTTTTTTTTTTTTGAGGTACTGGGGCTTGAACTCAGGAGCACTCAATCACTAAGCCACATTCCCAATCCTTTTCTATATTTTATGTAGAGACAGGCTCTTGCTAAGTTGCTTAGGGTCTTGCTAAAATGATGAGGCTGGTTTTGAACTCATGATCCTCCTACCTCAGCCTGCGGAGCTGCTGGTATTACAGGCATGCATCACTGCTCTGTACCTATATGGAATTTTGTTATTAGGTTCCAAATCCACTTAAAAGAAACTCAGTAAAATCTTTATTCATATGAATTATGTATCTCCTTATCCTGGCCTGTTGTATTTCTTTGTATTGCACTGCCTACTATCCTACTTATTCTATTCTATACCCCATGCTTTGCTCTTTTTACTATCTTTTTTTATTAGAGGGAACTGTATGCAGTAGCAAAGAAGGCCTAGTTTATTAACAATAGTCATTGAAGGTTCATATCACACAGAAGACCATGCCTTTTTATGTTTTTATATTTTCACTTAAGGCTATATCATGTCTTCAGTCACACCCTATATAAAACACATACATATTAAATTATACATACTCAGTGATACTGATTTTGGCAAATATTTTGAAAAGCATTCAATTATCTTGAAGAGTCAATAGTAATCATAAATGGAACTTTCTTTTTATTGCACAAGACATTGAATCTATGGAGAATAGAAATACTAAGACTCACAACTACCTTGCATTCACAACTGGACATTAAATGATATATCCTTTTAAAGCTATACAATTGGATCTGCTTTATACAAACTGCCAATATTCAATAATATTCAGGATATCAGCTTGCTGTATCACATGGTGTTTCAATCATAGGCCTTAATTCCATTGTGAAGACTGCTTTTCCTTCTTGTTTGAAACCATACAATTGATTTATATAAGTGTATTCCTCTGATCTAGAAACAAAAGACAGATTTTGATGTACATAACTCCCCTGCTGACAATTCTACGTGACAGAGACCTGTGTCACCTTTCTTATTTCAATATAGGAGCTTTTCCGAATGCATGTTGTGAATTCTGGCAGTTGTGATAAATTATCCAAATTTGAGATGACATGAGGAAAGTCATAAAAAGCTTCTTGGTTCCTGATTTGTTCAAACTGTTAGCACAGATATATATTTGTATGTATGCACAAACACATTTTAACTTTACATATATATGTATATATGTGTATATATATATGAAAATATAAATATGTGCATATATGTGTGATTTTGCTCTTATAAATAAGTATATTATTGTGTTTTAGAGTATATTTAGAATGTTTCTAAAGAAGTCAGTTTAGTTTTGTTACCTGGTCTTAGAAGTTATATACCATTTTCAATATTTTTCACATTCATTTAAGAATTCCGAAATTTCAAAATCCCTAGATGCATTTATAAACTCTCTTCTCAGATGAGGGTCCTCACCTTATGGATCTTGGAGGATTGTTGATTGTTTTGTTATTATCACATCTGCTTTCGACCCAGTCTGATTCTCAAGTTTTCATATGCTTAAGAATCACTTAAGACTTACTTGCCTCAGATTCCCAGGCTACATCTTCAAGAAGTTCAGCCTCAGTACATCTTAGTTGGAGATCAGACCATGTGGCTTCGAGATTAGACTGTAGGCTCCTTAAGGGAAGGAACAGGCCTTATCAGTTTGTGTGTTCCTAGTCCTTGGCATACACCATGCTTAGCATATAATAGACACAATAACTGCTTGTTGAAATGAATTAAGAAAATTAATTAGAAAATGTAGCTCTAGGTTATTTGTTAATCTTACCTGCTGGCAATCTTTATTATCCCAGTTTTAATTATCAAACTTTTGAGACTAGGAATGGATTAAAATATGATATCAGAAAATACACACTTTTTGTGTACGCATATGAATTTACCAGACCTCTTTCACACATTTTTCTAAACTCTAGGCTCTATGCTAGATGTTGTATCAAATTGGGAGAGGTTAAAATTCGTTAATTAGTGGAAAAGTACACTAGTAGCTGAAAAGTGAACTAATGGTACATAACAGACATGTAAGCAAGATTTACAAAGCCTTGATAAATAAAGGCTGAGTGTGGCAAAAGGATCACTTAAAATTTAAACCTCAAGAATCAGTATTCCCTTATATTGTCAATAATAATACAAATCATTCTCAATATCTATTCTTCTAAAGAGTCAAAGAGTCGATGGTATTAGAAATTCTCAGTGTACTATGTTTCTTTATTTAATTTGAAAGCAACAAAAGAGACTCTATACCACTGTCTCATCTTCATAACTTTCTCTTTTACTTATTGTCAGAGAGCAAATGTATCATACAAATCGTGCATCTGATTTTATCTTCCCCTAACTTTTCTTGTCAGAAATCATGCTTTCTGCTTTTACCTAAGTTGACATCAGCTTGTCTATCCTTAACACCAGGCTTCATTTGATTAACTTCTCAGCAACAAATTCCCGCCCCCACCACTAAAGACTTCCCCCTTTAAAATCACATCAGTGTCTGTTTTTGTTAAAATTGAATTATTTTTCCTACTAATTACCGCTGCTCCCCCATGTCCCCTCTCTCCCCAGTGCTGTAGTAGCCTTTGCAACATCTTAACAATAGTCATGTTTCTAAAGGTCTTTCTGGCTGACATTTACAACCCTAATTCCTACTTTCCAGTTTTCACTGTGGCTAGTTTTGCGGAAGCTCGTCATCTGCCTCCCACGGTGGAAGTAAAAAGAGTAAATCCTCTATTCTCATCTTCTGACAGTTAAGGGACAGGCTTGTGACCTCTGCCTAGTCACCTGCACTTCTCTTCCACTGGAGACTTTAAGTCTTGATTGATTGATACAAAGATAAAAAGAGAATAAGGTACCTGTCAATGCCACAGCCTGCTGGCCAGATTATGTGCTGAGCAGGAACAACCAGTAGATTTTCTTTTGTTCCTATTTATTTAACTTTTGTGAGAATTGCTCCAAAAGTTTTAGCTTTGAACAGCTAATAGTGTCTTCTGTTATCTGCAACCAAGACCTAGTCTAACTTGATTTCTAATTAGTGGGAATAAGAACCAAATCTTCTGGAATGTTAGGTATTTCTTGATAAAGTACATAATCTCATGGAAATTTAGCAATATATTTTTATTATGGAACAAATGCAGACATTGTTTTAGTGGTAAGTTTTTTTTTTAATGATTGCATATTATATGTAAACCATGGCATAAATAGTTAAAAATATAAATATATATTGATAAGGTAGGTCTAAATATACACACAAACTCAGCATTTGCTTAGACCAAATAATCTATATTTTAAAAACTTGCATCATCAGTTTAAATGGTATTTTATTTTGATTACCATACAGTTGCTTGGCCTATTTTGCTGCATTCAGTATTAACATTTCCCATTGCTTTAAGTTGTGTTTTTGTGTGCCCTCAGACCAATCCATCCATTTAAATGATAATGTTAATGTCTAGGTTATATTCAGAGACCAATTTCCCCATAAAAAGTTATTGCATTTGACAAGGCTGGTTTGGGGTCCAATGAAATAATTATCCATAATCTTTAGAAATTTCATAAGTTATTAAATACTAACCAGTCCATTCAGGAATATAGTTTATTTCCTTAAAGTGGGACAGTGCAGTAATTTTCTTACCATTGGGTCTCCTCATATTGTTGTACTCTGAGCATCATGAATAGATTTTTGTGAAACATAACTTAATAGAATTTAGTCAGCTGTAAAACTTTATCTAAGTTTCCAAGAGTCCACATGCATTTGCATTATAAGTTCTTTTATCTTCTTATCTGAGATAATTATACCAAAGACAGAGGGGAAATTTTATAGACCCTCTCTTAATAATTTCTGTGAGATGACCACTTGTATGTTTTTCATTTTTCTTTTATTTTTTTTTCTATTGATACTTTACTTTCTGATTCCACATACTAGCCATGGAGCTTCTTAATTTTTGTAGTCTTTTAAACTGCTTTTAAGGAGCAAAGTACATTGTGGGGCCTAAAATTATTGCACATGTTGAAAAGAGAAAATTATAGCAGTTATTCTCCTATTCTCTTATCTAACACAATGTCAACTTTGAAAGAATAGTATTTATAGTATTTCTGGCAGAAAACTTGATACACAGTAGCTTCTCATCAAAGGTTTATTCCTTTTTTGCTAGTTTATATTAAGGAAAGCAAAAACAAATAAATAACAATAAAATGTGTTTGTGATTTGAAACTATTCACAAATAATAACATTAAAATTAAAATATCTGGGCTAAAATCAAATAATCACATGTACACTACATGAGACAGTTCCATTTTGTTGTGCCAAAATTTATGTATTTATCTTTATTCTTCTTTGCTACTTCAGTATTCTAAGATTTTTGAAGAATACAGGTATATTTTCTATATGAGTAAAGTAGAATTGAGTCTCTAAGGAGTGCCTATTTACATCTGATAATTTGAGGAATAAGATTAAACAAGCATTTTCTACTCCTTTATATCATTCTTGTCAAGACTGACAAAATTATCTGTACCTATAATGCTTGAATGATATACTTATTGAATCAAATAATTGTATGAAAATTTTTAAAAATGCCTGAAAAATATTTCAAATAGTATTTTCAAAAAGAACTAAATTAAAGGAAGATGAATTTTTTCCTAATATTTTCTGGCAAGTATTTAGAAATATAAGATAATTAAGTATCTGAAGAATTGCAGATTATGTAGTGATGTGCAGCATTGTAAGACACTCTGAATAATGTTTACTTGCTAATGACAGAGGAGTAGTAGACTTCCATTTACCATCTCTGTTTTAAACAAACAAGGGCATTCCAGAGTATATAATGTGGAATAATCTCTCTCTTTTTTTTCAGTTTGCATATTATGAGTATCATTTTTTAACAAAAACTTGGGCTAGGTTCTATGGATCTAAAGACAAGTGAGACTTGATCCCTGTTCTCAAGAACTTAAAAATATACTGGGACAAGAAAATAAATTAGCTAGAACAAGTAAAATGGAATATCCAAGAGCTACATGACTCATGTGTAGAAGAGTGAAGAGACTGGAGGAAAGTCGAAGTGAGGGAGCAAGGAAGTTTTCATTTCCAGACAGCCATACCTGACAGAAGCTTTAATAAAAGAGTAGAGAAGGAAATGAAGTATATTTGAGCATGATGAAAAATCAAGAGTGGAGTCCCAGAGCTGGGAGACACTCCTGAGAGAAAAGGGAGAGGACAGAATGAAGAGGAATGGAGTGAGGGAAAAGGAACTCTCATTTAGAAAGGAAGCCTGTGGGACTGCAGTGTAATCCAGGGAGTCACTTGTCTTGTGTGGGAGATGGAGCCTTCTCGGATATAGAGGAAGGGGTACTATGATAAAGTCTATATTTTAGGAGGTAACTCTGAGGTGAGTGATTTTTTAAAATGCCAGATAATTTTAAAGAATTGGTATTTTGAGTTTAAAAATCAAATGAAGAGAAACTATTTGGTCACTAGAGAAAATTACTTTTATATGCTGAATGGCTATTGTGAAATAAATGATATCTGTCTAGCAAAAAACACATGAGAGATCCCTTATCTTGATTAATATGCTGGTAAACTATGAATAATACTCTTACCAAGATGGTACTAAATTTAAATGATGTAATTCTATAACATTATTTTGCATTTGTCAGTGATTACCTTCCTTAGGGGTTGCACACATTTAGAACAGTCATAACATCATTCTGATTTAGAAAATAAATATGAGAAGATGAAAATATTATATCCTTAGAAGCAAATGCTGTCATTATGGGGAAGATAGAAAAGTGGGTTTAAGAATAATTATTAGTGAGTAGCAAAAGTGTAGCATATTTTCTCCTTGCCCTATGTGTCTTGTGCCACCTTTTATACACATAGCTCTCTAAGTCACTTTCCAGACAGCAGAGCACATTAAATGCATTCACGATTTGTAATTTAAAACTACAGTTGTGCGAAATTGCAGTTTAAGCTTGTATGGATCCATACCCATTGAGTTTGAATTAAGATTTACAAATATGTATTAGGTTTGATAGGATAGTCATTGAATAAAATATACAATTTGTGGTGCTGAAATGCAGCAAAAATATGAGAATTTAAAATATGTATGAAATATTTCTCAACAATATGCTGATTAGATCTTAGGCACTGCATATGACACATTTTAGTAATCACTTGGGGTATATATTCTGAATACCATGATTATACATTTTTTAATTTAAAAATAAATTGGAGAAACTTATTCGAGAAGTCATTATTTAGAAAAACATCATGTCCTACAAAACTCATTCATAGTCAAGAGACAAGTAAAACAAATCAACCTTTTAAGTTCTTGGTTTTAAGCAGATATATCTAAAAATCTAAGGTTAAAGCAACACATCTTTGCCATAGCTCTATGTCTCTTCAGGCAAAAATATGCCTCTGGAATTATTCTAACAGTCATATATAAATAATTCGATCAAAGAGCAAGGTTAAGCAAAGTCACACCATCTATTGTTGTGTCCAACAATGCCAGAATCAAATTATTCTATCATGGGAAGATTAAATATAAACGAATCCAATTGCACAGTGTGGGAATTTACTTAGCAACATTGCTTCTCAATCCTGGTTGCCATTAGCAGAGACACACATACACCATCATCCCAAGACCATCTCACTTAGCAGGTTGATTTTATAATTATTCTCAGTGTTACGGTTTGGATGTGAGATATCCTGCAAAAGATCATGTGTGAGACAATAGAAGAAGGTATAGAGGAGAAATAATTGGGTTATGAGAGCTTTAACTCAATCAGTGAATTAATCCCCTGATAGGGACAAACCAAGTGGTAACTAAAGTGGTAGGGGTATGGCTGGCATAGGTGGAATTTGGGAATGTGGCTTTGGAGTCTATGTTTTGTATCTAGCAAGTCTGTCTCTCTCTATTTCCAAATCATCATGGCGCTGCTTTCCTCTGCCACATTCTTCAGCCATGATGTTCAAACACAGAGAAATGGAGCCAGCTTTCTATGGACTGAGACCTCTGAAATCATGAATTCTCAAATAAACTTTTACTTCCCTAAAATTTTCCTGGTGAAATCTTTTAGTAACCACAGCAATAAAGTTTACTAAAAGATCTAGATCAGTGTAATGTACGTATGTCATGATTGAGAATCACTGTTCCTCCACAAAATATTAAACAAGATGAAGCATGTTGTTTTCCACTTTGGGGATATTTCTGATTCTGGTAAGCATTTTAATATTAAGATACGATCTGAGAGGCTGGGGTTGTGGATCAGTGGTAGAGTGCCTGCCTAGCACATGCAGGGCCCCGGGTTCGATCCTCTGCACCACATAAAAATAAATAGAGGTATTGTATCCAAATACAACTAAAAAATAAATATAAAAAAGATATGATCTGCATTCCTAACTTTTATTTATTGAAATAACATCAGCACTTTACACTTCTGAAAGAGTACTTCCCAATATTTTTATATCCTGATAAAGTGTAGTTTATATAGCAGAAGGGCTATTTAAATGAGCTTTTATCACCATCAATAATAGCTAATATTTATCATTGATTTGTTGTGAAGCTGACACTAATTTAGCAATCACTCATCTGCTTGAAACACAATAATTTTTTATCTTTTCCTAAATTCTAGAAGGTAGATATTATTAATATGGTCCCCATTTTAAATCTAAGAAAATTGAAATAGGGCATAATTTAAAACATGCCTCAAATTACATGATGGGAAAGTGCTAGAAGTGGGGTTCCACGTAAGTATTTATGTTCTCAACTATTAAATCCTAAAAGTCAGGTGTTCAATAGAGATCAGCTGAGTTAGCCAAATTGCACCTACCCATCATTTTGATATTTATAGAAAGCTGTTATTTCTTTCCAACATTTTAACATGCTGAGCACTTTTATTTATTTATTTTATATAGCCCTATTATTCACGAGGGTCTACCTGTCACTAGAAAATCTAGACAAGCTTGGCCTAAATACTGATTTTTACTGGCCAATAGCATTGCATATGAAAATTAAAATCATATCTATCTAACGAACTTGAATAATTGTTGGGGTCTTATGCTTTCTAGTTCCAATTCTTTCCCACACCCAAATTATAATGAAGACTTTATTTTACCCTGAATGTAAAACTTCACTATTTTGTAGGTTTTAGCACATATAGCAAGACACAGATCCATTCATCCACTCATGAGTGTTATGAATTCTGTATAGATTATTAAGGATTCTTGAATGAAAGTTAAGTTTACCCCAACTAGAACAAAGCCTAGTGAATCTTACAGGACCTTCTTTCTTGCCTCCTCTTTTCATTTCCAAATAGAGTCTCAAAACCTAATCTCCTATATCCATCAAGCAACTTAACAGGAACAAACAAATGGTCTGTGATAAACAGTATCTCCTTGTTAAGGATACAAATGGAGTTATAAATATTACCTTCTTTTTCCGTTAATTAGATATCAAATTATTTTTGTATCTCTCACTGTTCTAATCATAATTTTCTGAATATCTTTCAATTAACTGTCTAATTTGTTCTTTAATCAGCCTTCTAGTCTTTCATTAATATGTGCTTCTCAAAAACTTCCAAATGAGGAATTCATTGGATCTTTTTTTTTTTTTAATCTCCTGTGACTGTTTCAATGACTAAAGCAAAAGAGGAAAACCCATTAGCCCTGTTGGTGGTTGATCGAAAACAAATAGGGGTTTTCTATGTTCCTTATTACAATGTTTATACCTTCAACCCATTCCAAATGCTCTTAAGTGTTCAGTCTAGCACAGATTTTTAGCAAAATATAAGCCAAAGAAACACAATAGATATGGTGATCAGAACATATGGTCCAACCACCTCTGTTAAATTTAGCCTTTGAGTGATTTAGGGCTCAGTCAGTAGCAGCTCCTCTTTTTTACCAACACTTTTGTTGCAAATAATTCTTATTTAAACCTGTGACATTAAATCTGTTTACATTTTTATACTATAAATGATAGTATAGCCCTTTCGTTTGAGTTCCAGACTATTGCATCCAAATATCTATATTAGGATTTTTTTAGATAGAATATTAAAATTAGGTAATGAGAAAAGTTTAAACAAGGAACAATGTGGAAGTTCTGAGTAGGGGAATAAGGACACCACAAGGAATGTGTGCTAGCTGCTAATTGGAGACTGAGTTAGAAAGAAAGTAGGACTTAAGGCTGAAAGACCAGTGGATAAGTTGGCAGGGAGGTCTCCGGGACACATATCAGAGTGGTGAGAGAATAGAAATAAAAGACAGATTGGTGGAGATTTAAAAGGTAAATTAATAAGATGCTGTTTAGATGCTGGATGTGGATGAAAGGGAGAAGACAGGATGATGTAGTGATTTCTGAAATGTTTTTCAATAGAGAAGGGCAATCTCATTCCCAGTGGCCAAAAAGAGACTAGGAAAGATTAGGGAAGAAAATGAATGAAATTTTGCATATACTTTATCAAAATAAGTTGAAGTTGCCTGTGGAGTATTTTTGTTTATTTGTTTTGTTTTGTTAATTAGAAATGCTTACAAGACAGACAGATATGTGGATCAGGAGCTCAGAAGAGAGAACAGTAATATAGATGTATCTTGTGAACTTATTGGCATATTAACAATTATTAAAGGTAGGGCATGAATGAGAAAATAGTTGACATAGCAGAGAATTAAATTTAGATATGACTGGGCTGAAACATATCTTCTTTCAATACAACCAGCTAATAGCAAGGCTAAGAATTAATTGAAAGAACAACAACAACATAAAAACACATTTAAGTTCAAGAGCAAAAGATAGTTTCTCAAATCCATCCCCCCGTCATTTTAATCTTAACTGTCTCCCATGGATATTCCCCTATTGTTGTTTCTTCTTGTAATGCTTGATGGAGTAAAAATCCTTTGAGCATATTGTAGAGAAAATATCATTGCAATTCTATTGAAAAAAAATTTAGAAGCTCAACTAAATTTTGAGTTTTAAAATTGGGAGTTTTTGAGATCACTTAGTAGTCCCAGAAGTTTCTCATTTTAGATAAGGTAGCAAAGAATCATATAGTCATGCCAAGGTGTGAGTTACTCGGAAATACATTAGGAAAAATGAGGAATGATTAATGAACACATGGCTTAATCAAGCATCTTCAAACAAAACAATATAGAAGAGTATCATATAAATAAAGGGTAATGAGGATCAGGGGAGAAGGAAGAAATGAAACAATAGAAAAGATATACAATAGACTAGATTCTAATTAATATCACACTGATGATACCAGTCCTAAAGATCAACCTCTAATGCTCCCAGGAAACTCCATGAAATAGAAACATGTTTCTATTTAAAACCGAAATATAGGAAGCTGTGAAAAACATGGATGCTGAAATCACTAACATTTCATAAAAGACAGAAAAACAAAACAAAAAAACCTCATTGCCTTAATGGAAACTGAACCAAACCCTTAGAGAAGCAGATGTTTCCCTTTAGCAAACTTTCAAAGCAGCAGGAACTCGCATTCAGTCAGGAAACTGGCAGAGCGGCTGGAGCCCTTTCTAAGTGGCTATGAGAGTTGAGAGGACGTCCTTGAAGACCTGCGCTCTGGTGAAAATGGAAGTGGAGGCTTTGGCAGACTGTGCTTTCGGCGGCCTGCCAGCGATTTTGAAAAGTATGACAGCTAATACGGCTGCCCAGATAGTTCTTTGGCTGCACCTCTGGTTGGAAGACATGATTCTGAAAGAACTCCACACAGGAATTCCATTTGGCAAGGCCTTGCTTTTTGGCAAGGATATGGAAAGTCTTTTTGAATAAGCATTGAAGAATAAATTATGTCTGCCTCAGGATAAAACTTCTCGGGGCTAGGGAAAGAATTAGGAAGCAGATTATACAGAGGCAGAAAGTTTGTAGACTGGCAAGAGACACTAGAAATCTGCAATGAGTAAAACTGACCCCACTGCAAGGAAAAAAAAAAAAAAAAAAATCAACTGGAAAGTTTTTCAAAAGGTCCAGAAGAAAAAAGGAGCTGGTAGACGGGCTACTCAATCATTGCTGTGGAGGAGGGAACCAAATAATTAAGATCATCTGTGAGCCAGATATGAAAATATGCACACTTAATTCAGGAAAGCATTTATCTAGAATATTAAAAATGCTTTGAATTTTGTGAAATGTATTTAAAATGTGGAGACCTGGCACCACTCAATTTATCATGAGTTCATAGAATGCTGACCTAAATTTGCAGGCCTGGGCTTCTCTGTTACCTGCTATCTCAGAACTCTTAGGGGGACTGATTATATTTGTCTCATTAATATCAAGTCTGACAGGTGACACACAGTGTGGGGCTGTGGGCGCTGATGTCCACACGGCTCCTAGCAATGTCCCTGTGCGTCCCCAGCATGTGAAATGCCATTAGGTCTTCAGTTGCATCAGTTCACATGAGGCCTCTGACGGAAAACAGCAGCTAGTGTTCACCATTTACCACTGATTGATAACAAAAGGTCATATTGACCCTTTAGTTCTTTCTCTTTTAAAATTTGCAGTCATGACCACTTGAGTCTTGTGGAAAAGGTTATTTCCCCTAGGGGACCAAGTAAAATACAGGTTGTTCATTTTAATTTGAATTTCAGATTGAGGATGATTTTTGCTTATATATTAAGTATTATTTAATTGGATATTTTATATTTTGTTTGCTAAACTAGGCAGCAAATTTTAGGGATGGTTTTTTGTTTTCTTTCTTTTTGTTTGTTTGTTTGTTTGTTTTAAAGAGAGAGAGAATTCTTTAATATTTATATTTTAGTTTTCGGCAGACACAACATCTTTGTTTGTACGTGGTGCTGAGGATGGAACCTGGGCCGCACGCATACCAGATGAGCACGCTACCTCTTGAGCCACATCCCCAGCCCAAGGGATGGTTTTTTATGATGGAGGAAGATATCTTGTTGACTTTCTTTTGCAATACCAGTGATTTTGCTCTCAAACAACAAATTTCGCTTTCTAAAATATTGAGAGTGAAGTTCATGTGTAAACCTTTATCTGGCCTGTGGTCTTATTTGTTCTTGAAAAAAAAAAAAAAATGTGTTTTTACAACTTGACTTCCAGTCGGGATGCTAAAGAGATGGCCAAAAGAGATGCTTAATGGAGATGAGAAGAAAAAGAAGAGAGGGAAGGGCAGAAGAAGGAGGGAGCATACATTTCTGATTATCATATTTATGAGTTTGAATATCAGCTCTGCCAATTACATACTCATGTAACCTTGGCTAATTATGTATTAAATAAAATAAAACATGACATTTAATGAGGATGGTGTTTGACAGATAATGGGTGTAAAAAAAAAATGTGTCCTATTGATAATTTTACAGTGATGGATTCTGGAAAGTTGAGGTTTAAATTCAAACCTTCTTGCTGCAAGAGCAATGCTCAAAATACTAATGTTTTTAACTGGTGTCAGGAAAGAAACATTTGATTGTAATGCAATGAAAGAATCAAGGAACAAAATGTAATTATAATTTAAAAATTAAATAGACTGCTGCTGTACTGCCTTTTTAGAAAATGCTTAATCAAAAGGCAATTTTACCCAGTTACTTGAGGATATTTGACTTCCATGGATAATTGCCTAATGTAAACTCAGAGGACACATATTTACAGTCAGCAGTTTTGAGAAACACTACCAGAGTGTATTAAAGTCTTACTTGTGAAATCCATCCTCTTCAAGTTTAGTGTAGAATGTGTGAAGATTACACTTGTCTCAGAAGATTAAGTGTATGAGGTTATTGATTAGAATATTTGACCATAACAGTGTAACAAAGCATTTTCGGAAGTGGTTATTGCTGAAAAATGTATTTTAAGCATTTAAAATATATTTTGGTTGTATCTAAAAATATTTTCTGAGTAAATGTATCTATTTTGCACATTATTCCTACTAGTTTAGGGACACCTTAAACACAGCCTCTATAGTTATTTGAGGTATAGGGGTAAGGCCTTTACAAATGTGTAATGGACCCACTACAGTCCTAACAAATTGGAAAAACATAAGGGTTGGGGATGTAGTCCAAGGGTTAAGTGTTTGCCTAGCACGTGTGCAGAAGGCACTGGGTACAATCCCCAGTACAGCAAATAAATAAATAAATACATTGAATAAATATAATTTAATGAGATAAATCATTAAAAGAGCAAACAACAACATTAGTTTTCAACAACCAGAGTGAAAATACATAGTAGTAAAAATACACTAACTAGGCTAACATTATGGGAGTGTCCCTTCATTTCCTCAAAAATTTAGACATGATATTTCCAAAACCTCTAAAGAAATAAACAATAATTTATACTATTACTTCCCTGACAAAAATTTATAATATAAATTAGAGATTAAATATATTGAATTAAATTAGAGGAAAAGTAGGCAGAGTCATTGATTTGTATTTGTTTGTCCATTTTGGTAAGTATCAACTTTTCTCAATGAGTCATCTTATAATAGTTAAAATAGACAGTTGTAAGAGTGAAGAGCATTGTATTTGCTCTATGGTGCTGTAACAAAATGACTGAGATATTCCTTTTTTAAGGAGGAAAGATTTGTTTTGAGTCATTTACACTTGTTTCAGTCTGTGGTTGCCTTGGTTTGTGGCAGGACAATATACCTCATGTCTGGAAGCACTTGGTAGAGCAAAGTCACCTCATGGTGGTGGGAAACTCAACAGAGGAAAAGGAAAAGTGGGGTTTGTATCTCCCCTTCAAGGACAAACCCAATGACCTAACTCCTTTCCACTAGGTCCTGCTTCCTAAAGGTTCTACCACCTCCCATAATGCCACAGGCTGGCAACTGAGCCATGAGCACACAGCCCTTTGGGGAGTATTAAAGATCCAAATATAACAAGCTTACATTTCTTGCATAGTTAACATATTTTTTCTAAAATATAAAATTGGGGATAAAAGTTTTTATATATATATATATATATATATATACACACACACACTATTGTCTAGTCTGTGTAATAAGCATAATATCCACTCCACAGGATGAAAGAGATTTGTATACAGTGTTCTTGGAATAGGTCTGCTCTGTCCATTCAGACTTGTTGGATTGACTTTGTGTGTGTGTGTGTGTGTGTGTGTGTGAGAGAGAGAGAGAGAGAGAGAGAGAGAGAGAGAGATAGATACTGGGGATCAGACCCAGGGCCTCATACATGCTAGACTAGCACTCTGCCACTGAGTTGTATCCCCAGCCCTGGCTTGGGTTTTATTATCATGTTAAACAAATCAGCTTCCTAGACTGAATATGTGTGAAGAAGGATTAGTGTTGTTATAAAAAAAAAAAAAAAAAAGAAGAAAGAAAGAAAGAAAAGAAAATCAGAAAAGGTAGATGATAGTCATAAGTGAAAATTATTATTGAGTTTCATACTAATTATTTACTTAATGAATTTGTTTCAAACCAAACATTTATTTAGGAAAGCCAAGTTTAAAACAAACAAACAAAACAAAACCACATAAATGGGGAAATTTATTAATTGAAATAGCCTAATGTTTTGGGAAGTTTGTGGAATACCAAGGAAATGCCATTAGAGCTTACTAGGCTGCATTCTGTCCCTCTGAGACAGGATTTATCAGAAGCTTATGAAACCTATGTGAGTTACATTAGCCTAAGCCTTCCTACATATAGTCATATTTTGTGTGAACTCAAAATCAGAAATTAGTGTCCAAGCTACAAGACAGGGTCCATTCTACCCAATTCAACCTCCTAAAAATATGGGCCTTGAAATTATGTACTGCTACTCTAGACTTTGCTAAGCCAATGCCTCTATATGTTATTTTGGTACAGTCCAATACACTAACTCCTACGGACATTGGTTATTGAAATTTACATACGATGAAATTAAATACAATGGAAAAATTACATCTTCATTTGCAATAACAACATTTTTAGGACTCAAAGGCTAAATATTCTATTTGACAACACAGAGACTCTTTAAGGGGCCTGAGATCAGGTTCCTTTATATTCTCCTTTTAGTAGGAAAAAAAGGCTCCATGACTGAGGTGTGACACACCTCTATTCTGAGTCACTCTCACTTTCCTAAAGAGTGAAATCTGGGTTAAACTGATATGATTTAAAAAGCAAAACAACAACAACAACAACAAAATAAACTTTTTTACATTGCCTGAATCAAAACTCAGAGAGCAAATAACTTTAGAGAGATAAGAGTAGATATGCATGTTATGAGGGCAGTAGAATGTACTGTTGATTTATTAACTTAGTCTATTTATTTAGATTATTTTCTTTGTAATTCACCAAATAATAATGGAGTGGAATTTGATACTAGTGGTGTTTGAGAAGAAATAAGGTTTATTACAAAGAGAGAAGGAAGTTAAAAAACACTAGGATATAAAATGGTAGTTGGAAAAGAGAAACAGCAACTACTTTACAATTTTGAAAAAGGCAGGCTGTTTGGTTAATAATAACAAGTAGGAGAAAAGCAGATTTTCAACAAAAGTGCTTTATGTGGATAAAATCTACCGAGCTAAGTGCACCTCAAATCCCCTCAGCATAAGAGCTCAAAGAGCAAACATTTTAATGCTAACTCTTCAAGTGTGTACAATACTTTCCTTCATGCACAAGCCAAGCACAATTGTAATAATTTAGCTCCTGTCAATCTCCTTCACCTATTGCATCATTATGCATAGGATAGCAAGGTGAGATCCAGGAAAATTGGGTTGGGAACAGGGAGCTGATTCTGTAAAAATGCACACTGAAATGCAGATGCTTGATGAATATTATCTCAAGGTCAAACTCTGCCAAAAAGTGTGGTTTTGCAGGTTTATTTTTCTTCTTTCTTTTGAGATCGGGAAGCAGAAGTATAGGAAAAATGAAATGATTGAATGGGGATACCAGGATGTGGTCATTATATATATCAGTGCCATGTGACAATCAATGCTTTCCGATGTATGGAATTACTTAAAGCTTGTAAATTTCAAAATGACACGATGTTTTGGAAGTTGGATTTGGTTTCAACAGTGATTTACAAAAACAAATCATCATAGCATGAGGAACACCACATCATAAAATAAATATATTTGAAGTAGTGATTTTGAGTACTATGTTAATGAGTAATAATGGAATGAGGGATTAAGAATGATGGTAATTGGTATTTTTGAGAGGATAGAAAGAGAAGATTTCTCTATATGAGATCTGAAAGGATCTGAAGAGAACAAGAAGAACAAGTTGTGAGGCTCACCTTGGAGACCCATGTTCCAGAGAACAAAGTTCAACTTCAGCAGAATTGAAACAGCCTAATGTTTTGGGAAGTTTGTGGAGTACCAAGGTAACCACAATGGATGTTTCAAATCACATATGGAAAAGAGTTCAAGAAAGTAACATCATGGGAAGACACACAAGAAAGTGACACATGAGTCTTTTTTTTTTTAATTTTTATTTTTTTTTTTATTGGTTGTTCAAAACATTACAAAGCTCTTGACATATCATCTTTCATACATTTGATTCAAGTGGGTTATGAACTCCCATTTTTACCCCAAATACAGATTGCAGAATCACATCAGTTACACATCCACATTTTTACATAATGCCCTATTAGTGACTGTTGTAAGAGTCTTCATGGTAGAATGTATTTTAAAAGTATATAATTATAAACTGATCATTTCTCAGTATCATCACTGTTGCCACACTAGTTCAAGACATTATCCTCAGTTGCTAAATTATTTCAACAACCATTTAACTGCTTAGAATTTCCTGCTTTAAAGTATCTTCATCTAAATTTGCATTCATCTACCAGATTGATCCTTTACCCCCACTCCCCCCACAGGAAAAAAAAAAAAAAGGTCTAATCAAGGCACAATAGTGCTTAAGGCTTAAATTCAGAATAACAAAGTTCTTATGCTGGTATTCCCATCTTAGTCAGCATGTCTGTGGCTACCTCCCCCCTTTCCTCATTGTTGAGTTCCTCTGTTGTCATTCTGGTCCAAGTCCATTACCTTTGTTGGCTGCTGCTTCCCAAAAATTCCAAGTGTGGGCCCTTCTCAAGGTCATGGTGCTCAGCATTGGAAAGCATTTCTCAGATATCCCAAATGGCAGTCTCCCAGTTCATTCATATCTTTGCTCTCATTTTACTACTTAGAGAGAATTACTCTTACTGAACTACTACCCTTCCTGTCAGTTTCTAGACACTTGCCCCACTGTACTTTTCTTTACAGAATTTATTAACACACATTACAGTTAATAAGAATTTTGTTTTGTTTCATTTTATTAATTTATTTATCTTCCTGTACCAGAAGAGAATTTTTCTGGGAGTATGGCTTTTAAAATTATTTTCTGCCTACCTGTACAACTTAGAACTGCTTTCTAGAATGTCAAAATTACCCATTATTTTTTTTTTCCTTTTTTAGTAAATGAATGAGGAAATGGAGAGAGTAGCAACACAACTTGCTGATGAATTGGCAGTCCATTGTGAAAAATCAGGCATCAAGGATGACCCAGAGGTTTTATCCATAAAAATGGTTTCAGAGTGGTTATGTAAGTCAAGATGAAGAGCATGAGAAAGGAGAAGTTTGGAGGAAAAATCAGGTGTAGTCCTTGGAAATGTTTATTTTCGTTGAGTAGTTTAGCCTACTAAGGGCAACTAAAGCAGAGGAAGGTGGTTTGAAGTAGGTTTTGTAGCACAACCCCTGTGTAACTGTTTTGACAAAACATATTTGATCACAGAACATTATAACAGGGAAAATTTTAGTAATGTGGGGTACACTGGAACATTCAAAGGAGTACATAGGTTACAAGCATGTGAAAAGCAACACTTAGACCCCTCCACATTCTACATTTGCTAGAGAAGTTCAACTTTACTGAGACAAAGTATTTAGAAATTGTAAGTAATAAGTCTTGCATGGCTTCAAGGTTTTTTAAAGCCAGGAACTTCAACCTCCTTATTTAACAGAAAGTTGAGCAAGAAAAGTGACATCATTCATCCTGATCACAATGTTGGCTGGTGGTGGAACCAGGTTCAAGTTACTTGCTTAGTTTATAATCTGGGTTATGCTTTTCTCTGTCATGCTCTAGCAATGTATAAATCTATGCTGAAACAACTATCATGGCATGAAAGAAGTTCCAGGTCTCTAAACAAGTCTGTGATGGTGCATGCCAGTAGTTCCATGCATTGGGAAGCTGAGATCAGAGGATCATTTGAGCCTGGGTGATTGAGAACAGCTTGAGCAACGAAGGGAGACTGTGTCTCACAAAATGAGCAGAGGGAGTGCAGCACAAGGCATATTGGTGATCTGGAGCCACCTTACACCAGTTCATAGAGTTAATTGTTAAACTTTCAGGAGTTTGGTAGTTGGTTGTTGAACACACACATAACTAAAACTTAAAACTACATAAACAACATATATTAAGAGACCAATGTAGCAAGTACTCAAAAAAAAAAAAAAAACCCTCATTATTTTAAAGTTTTATAGCACTTTACTATTTTCTATATTTTTGATGTCTTTTGTACCTTTCTGGTATTAATATTATAGGGTGATACTATATCATTCTTCCCAACTCATTATTAAATGACATGTATGTAAATGGCCTGATATCCAACAAAATGAAAGTATTTACACTATAAAAATGATGAAATGCTACAAACTGACTATCCTCTCCCATGGCTCCTACTACTGATGATTAGAGTTGTTTATTAAACATGCCAGTATATCCTTGCCTGAAAATGAATTATAAATTCTACCTTTTCTGTCATCTTAGGTAAATTATTTAATTCCTCTGTAAATGTAACCTAAAATTAGATATAATAATAACATCCTCATTCTGTAATTGTAGTGATTGAATGAAATAATATATATGAATATTCACAAAAGAGTATTCTACACAAAGAACTGCCACTAGCCCACACAACATATTTGTGCAAGTTAGAAAGAACTGAAGTGTTCTCAAGATATTTCTGTTTGTCATGTTATTATAATATTTTGATTCTTATTAAAGTAAAATACAATTTTCATGTACCCCATAATTATCATAATATTCACATAGTGCTCTTTGGGAAAAATAATGCAGACACTGTATGTTTAAGCCAGTTATGAAGTAATTTTCCTTAACATATGAAGTCTCCGTGTAAATGTTCAGACACTTGTGCTGTGTTTTCAAGGTCTATTTTGTTATCTTCTTTTCCATTTGTTTTCTTTTCTTTGTTTTGAGATGGGAAGATATCAAAGACATACAAGTATAGCAAGGAGTGCTTCGTGTGTGTGTTTGATGGTGGGGAAGCTGTTTTCTGTAGAGAAATTTCTATGAAAACTCCAGGAAAATCCTGTACCTGGGACCTACAGCTTCCTAAAAATAGTCGATTAATGATTGTTCTTCTCCTAGAACACATGAAGTGGATAGAGTATGCCTATTGTTCTTGCATCAAATGTGATACATTTCTGAGAGCCTTGCACAAAATTGGCTGCACCTCGTTCACGTGAGGAGTGAAAGAATATTTCAGCTCTTATGGATCTCATGGTGAAAGTCAATTTTGCTAACATATCTTAATAAGTTTTCTGTGGTATGATGTTTGTAAGGGAATTCAGGCAATAACTAGTACATCAGTGTGCCAAATAAGGTAAATAAACATTAACGTTCAGTGGCATTTATTAGCTTAAAGTGGATTATAATGTTTCTCTATCTCTGAGTATTCTTTCATGTTTGTAAGTTCTTCCCTGCATAAAGCGGGCAAATGCTTTGTGGACCATTCTGCTACAAAGAGAGTGCTACCCTACAAGGTTGATCAGATAGCTATATACCAACAATCCTGTTTCTTTCAATATTATTCACAATAACCAAGATATAGGAACAATCTAAATGTACACTGATAAGTCAATAGACACAGAAAATGTGGTGTTTACTTATATGTATATGTATATACACACACAAGTTGAACATTTCTTATTCAAAATGCTTTGGACCAGAGTGTTTTAGATTTCATGTATTTTCATATTTTGTAATATTTGCATATACATAATGAGCTATTTAGGGGATAGTGTCCAAGTCTAAATACAGAATTCTTTTATGTTTTATATATATCTTATACACATAGCCTAAAGGTAATTTTATACAGTATTTTTCATAGATTGTGCATGAAACAAATTTTCTGGTATAAAAACTTTCATTTGTGGTGTTATCTTGGCACTCTAAAAATTTGGGATTTGGGAGAACGTTGGATTTCAGATTATGGATACATACACGCACACAAACACACACTGAAAATATTTTTAAGCCTTAAAAGGAAGAATATTCTGCCATTTACTACAAGATGGATGAACCTAGAGTATTACATTAAGGGAGATAATTCAAATGCAAAAATACAAATGCTTATATGTAGAATCTAAGATTGTTAAATTCTTAGAAACAAAGTTAGATGGCAGTTACTAGGGGCTTGGAGAGATATGGAAGTTAGTGGTTAAAGGGTTCAAAGCTTTAGTTAAGGAAGATGAGTATCTGGATATCTAGTGTATAACAATGTGAATTATAGTAAACTCTTGTATTGTGTACTTAAAATTTTCAAAAATGTTGATCTTCAGCATTCTTACCACAAAAGATTGAAAGAAAAAGAATAACTACACAGTGATGAATATGTTAGTGAATATTTTACCATGTATAAATTTATCAACTAATCAAATTGAATATCTTAAATATATATAAGTTTTAATTGGAAAATTTTTAAATAAAATAAACAAAAGCAACAATGACTTTTAAAAAGAGAAAATAAAGATTTGAAAATGTGGCAAAAAAAAAAAAAATGTTTCCTTGTTTCCTGAAATAGTTTGTGCATGAAAGTAGAAAGAACAAAACTAATTCTGATTTTTAAGGAAAATCTAATGCAAAATTGCTATAATGAACGTGGAGAGGAGAATATAAGTAGTAATTTTCTCATCATTCATAAAGCAAAAATAAGGGTACTCTGATAGTAAAATGTTCACTTTAACAAACATTACTATAACTTTAATACTATTTGTAATTTTTATTTCTATCATAGATCATGTAGTAACCCCTCTTGTCTATAACAGATTTTGTCTAATGTTTTGCCATTTCCTATGTTATTTGTCAGTTCATTTTACTATTTACATGCCATATGTAATGTTAATATGTTTTACTTAAAATTACTCTTTTAAGATTTTATTTTTTGTTAGTCTATCTTGCAATATATAAAGACAGAAATATTAAAATGATGTTTAACAGAAATTAGTGATTGATACTTCTGTGTAGTGAACTTTATGGTTATTTTTTTCATTATTTTTCTATGTTAGTTTTTTATTTTTCATTCTTTTTATCTGTTTAATTTAAATCCAATAAAAATTTGTGAGAGAATTCAAAAAAGAATTTTACTGTATACATATTATGTATACCTAATACATGCATATATCTATCTTTCAACAAAGATACATATATGTATACTTGGAAATAGTGTCACTTGTGTCAAACATCAAAATCAAAAGGAGCCTGGCATCCTGGCACAGGTCTATAATCCTAGCAGCTTGGGAGGCTGAGGCAGGAGGATCGAAAGTTCAAAGCCAGCCTCAGCCAAAGCCCTAAGCAACTCAGACCCTGTCTCTAAATAAAATACAAAAGAGGGCTGGGGATGTGGCTCAGTGGTTGAATGCCCCTGAGTTCAGTATGCCACTCCCCCCACCAAAGGGGAGGAAAAAAATCAAAAGAAATACAGGGAAAGTGAATCATTTGATTCAATTAAGTTTCTTATTTGAATTTCATTTTAGTGCTCTCAGAAGCAATGTGGGATATAAGCACAAGTTTCAGAATGGAGGCTTTTCTGGAACAGCAGAATTTAGGTGATTGTAAAAATGTGGTAATGCTCTAATTGACATGAGTGGTGGTTTGTTGTATTTTATAGCCTATGTACTTATATTCATAATCTGCATACATGGAGTGTTTATAATAATAAAGAAGATGAAAAGACTCAAGTGATAATCATGGATTTTAAAGGCTGTAAAGTCAGGACACTTTCACAGCCTATATATAGCTAACTTGAACCCTCACACACTTGGCAGATGCTGTCTTTTGCTCTGGGTTAAGCTGGGGATATCATCCCTTGGGGCTGGAAATTTATTGTAAAGAAGCTTCTTTAGACTCCCTTTGCAAGGAAAAAAGATCTATCTGCCAGTTGTTGGAACTAAATGAAAAGAATATTGTAATAACTGTGAATAAATAATCATATAATTTACATCTTTTCCAAAAAAGCATAATTAAAGCATTTGAAAACATGGTTTCCGTTAAATAAGAATGGCTTTTTGAAATTAGTGTATTCAGTTTCAGTAGTACATGTTATTTCTTCCATCTTTGAGAAGTGTCCTTGGGCATAAAGTATCCGTAAACTGTTGCACATATGGGGTGAATTTTTAGAGAGAAAATTACTAGCACCTGGATTGAAGTAACATTCAGAATGTCTTTTGTGTGTTTCCAGCTGGCAACACAAAATTCTCTATCTGCTCATAGAGAATTTATGCTAAGTTAAAGTGCTTTTTCTTTATTCAGACTTTCCTATCTCCCTATCTCTTTTCTCACCTTTTTTAAAAAAATACTTCTTTAATCATACTAATATTGATTTTACTCCAAGATGTACAATGAGTTCCGCTGGCATATTGTTTTAATTTTCTGTTTTAATTTACAATATTTACTAAGCCTCATGCTATATACTGGAAAGCCTTCCTAATATTCTTTCCAAGTGTTATGTTGAATGACACTACACTGGTATACATAAAAAGTAATGAACAAAGCTGAGTTTCTTTTAACATTTTATAATCTAAATGATAAATGTCTTCTAGAATCCACTTTTCAAAATTTGAATCCCAAAATATTCTGGGTTCTCTTTATAAATTACATGGAAAATAATTAATTCAATTTTTTTTTTCCTTTTTCATCCAGAATTTATTCTCAGAAAAGTAAAATAAGGTGGTGAATTTTTAGAACGCAGAATAGATGAGAATAAAATCTAAGTTTCCAAAGCCATAAACACATTTCCATTCTTAGGATTCCTAGTATTGATCACATTTATTTAAAACTTTCTTCAATGGGCTCTAAAAATGTAGCATTTTTGTTTCTTTCTTTTTTCTTTCTTTTTTTTTTGGTGTGTGTGTCTTCCAAAAGAGAAAAAGAATGGTTTATGTTTAGACAGATTTTTTCTCTTAATTCTAATTCATAACTGTTTAATTATTTTACCACCATCATTACTGCCAACATTCTAAAATATGTTCCAACATCTTAGGTTTAATAGGCACATTAAGGATTTGTGTTTTCATAATTATTAAAAATAGTTACATGAGGATACATTTGATAGACATAATTTCTTCAATAGCTTGAATAAATTAAGAAAAATGAAATCCCCTTCTGGTTGTGTGATCACCTGAATTAAATGGAACTTAAAGAGCCAGAGGGAATAGCAACAGGGAAGGGCAGGAAATAAGGAACTGATTCTCTTGTCCCTTCTCAAATGTTCACATTAATAAAAACTTGCATGAAGACAAAGGAAGGCACCAAGCAGTCAGCATTCCAACTGTAAAAGGCCACATAATTCCAACATGTGATTCTAAAACACAGGCAGAAGGAGAAGATCACAGCACATCCTCAGAGTATGTCTTTTTTTGTCTGCAAAAACCCATGAGCTCCCCTGATCTTGATCCTCATTTACTACCACCTTGTCTTACAAACACTGCAACCCACTGGTTAAAGTCAAAGAGTGGTCAGGCAGAAGCTTTCTTTTTCAGACGCAGCACTGAAAAGTTTCTCTTTTCTCCTTGTTTAAAACTTTCTTCCCTTTGCTTGTCTTTCCTGGTCTTTCTAGCTGTCAGAAGATGATATTTTATAATTTAGGAGGAGTTGTAAGGTACCTAACATCTTAAGTTAGGCAGTATATATTCCAAGCACATGATATTCAATTTATGGCAATTATTCCAATCACTTAACATATAAATTATCCAGTAATTACAAACTTAATGCAGATTTGTTTCAGCATAACTCATCATATAATATTTGGAATTCATTGTAAAGAAACATCTTTAGACTCCTTTGCAAGGAAAAATATCTATCTACCATTTGTTGGGGGGAAAAAAGGAAGAAAGAAAGAAAAGAAAAGGAAAAAAAAACAAAAACAAAATTTGATAGCATTCTTTTCTGTCTCTACATAAAAGAGAACTTTCTTTGCCCCATAGCGATTCCTGCCCATTAGAAGTATTTGCCAGATGACATAAGATCTTCTCCACTGGCAGATCCAGTGGCTATTTGGAAAGCTTCAACACCACCTGCAGCTGCACCTGCTGTGAGATTTCACTTGTAGATTCCTTAGTGAGTACAAAATCTATTGCTTAGATTAGTAAAATGAGCCTAATCCTAGAAGCAATTTTCTAACATAGTTAAGGATTTTCCCTGGGTAGGAATGGACTATACAGATATGCTTTCTCTTGTAAATTTATATGAACTAATGGCTGCATAAACTACAAATAAATTGCGCATTGGATATAATTTTCTTCATTAACTAACATTATTATACTAAAACTGCCTAGGTCGGAATTCACTATAGAGTTAGTCCTTGGATAAGTAGCAAGTTTAAAAAAAAAAAAAAAAAAGAAAGAAAGAAAGAGAGAAAAGAAAGGAAAGTATCTCTGAAATTCTCTGCTTTTTCTATCTAGTAATTCCATTGCTACTTGCAGGAACTTTTAAATGTATTTTGCCTTGTGTTTTCTAATTTTGTTAGATTTATTTTATCAGAAATTTCATTTTTAGTTTTATTTTTCTCAAAACAGGTAACCTGTGGCTTTTCAATCTAGAAGATTTGTGAAGTTGATTTGTGCCATGTCCTTGAAGACACTGCTCCAGATAATCCCTAAATAGCTTCTGATCCCAACTACTACCACTCTTCCTTATTTACAACTGCCTCAGATCATGCTGGCTTAAGCATCCTGACATCTGGAGGATCTTCAAATATACTGAGCAAGCCCCTGACCCTTGGGCAAATGCTTTTCCCTAGATCTGCAGATTCATTCCCCAGGTATTTGCATAGCTGGCTCATTCACTTCACTTAAATGTGCATTCTAATGTCATCTAAGTAGAGCCTACCCTAAACACCCTACCAGATACAAAAGCACCTCCTTGCTTATAACCCTTCTCTGTTTTATTAGCTTTGTCCATCATTCCTGTTTCTCACCACCAGAAATTATTACAAATTATTTGCATACCTGTCATCTCTCTCATCCTGAATAGTTAAAGTTCCACAAAGACCAGGACTCTGAATATTATGTTGCACAGTCAAGCACCTTGTACATAGTAGATGTTCCATAAATATCTATTTGGAGGAATCATACATAAGATGCTGGTATATCTTTGAAGACCATTTTTATTGTTGTTGTTGTTGTTATCAAAAAGTCTCCATTAGTGGTGGTTTACTTTAAAAAAAATCAATTCATTTATTTGTTCTACTTTGTTATACATGGCAGCAAAATGCATTTCAATTCACAGTACACAAATGCAGCACAGTTTTTCATTTCTCTGGTATAGAGTCACACCATTCTTGTTCTTCATATATGTATTTAGGGTAATGATGTCCGTCTCATTTCCTACTGCCATGCCCCCTTCCCTTACCCTCCTTCCCCTTTGCCCTATCTAAAGTTCTTCCATTCCTTCCATGTTCCTCACCCTCATCCCCATTATGGATCAGCATCCACTTATCAGATAAAACATTTAGCCCTTGGTTTGGGAGGATTGGCTTATTTCACTTAGTATAATATTCTCCAACTCCATCCACTTACCTGCAAATGCCATGATTTTATTCTCTTTTAATGCTGAGTAATATTCCATTGTGTATATACACCCATTTTCTTAATCCATTCATCTAATAAGGGCATCTAGGTTGGTTTCAGAATTTAGCTATTGTGAATTGTGGTGCTATAAACACTGTTGTGGCTGCATCACTGTAGTATGCTGATTTTAAGTCCTTTGGATATAAAGTGGAGAGTGGGATAACCAGGTAAAATGGTGGTTCCATTCCAAGTTTTCTAAAGAATCTCCATACTGCTTTCCAGATTGGTTGCACCAATTTGCAGTCCCACCACCACAGAGTATGCTTTTTTCCCCACATCATCAACAACACTTATTGTTGTTTATATTCTTAATATCTGCCTTTCTGACTGAAGTGAGATGAAATCTTAGAGTAGTTTTGATTTGCACTTTTCTAATTGCTAGAGATGATGAACATGTTTTCATATATTTGTTAATCGATTGTATATCATCTTCTGAGAAGTGTCTGTTCAGTTCCTTAGCCCATTTGTTCATTGAATAATTTGTTTTTAGGGTGTTTAGTTTTTTGAGTTCTTTATATATCCTGGAGATTAGTGCTCTATCTGATGTGCATGTGGTAAAAATTTGCTCCCATTCTATAGGCTCTCTATTTACTTCACTGTTTCTTTTGCTGAGAAAAAGCTTTTCAGTTTGATTCCATCCCATTTATTGATTCTTGGTTTTGTTTCTTGAGCTTTAGGAGCCTTGTTAAGGAAGTAGGGGCCTAGTTCGACATGAAAAGATTCGCATCTGCTTTTTCTTGTGTTAGGGCATATTCTTTGGTCTAATTTCTAGGTCCTTGATCCACTTTGAGTTGAGTTTTGTGCATAGTGAAAGACAGAAACTTAATTTCATTTTGTTGCATATGGATTTCCAGTTTTCACGGCACCATTTGTTGAAGAGGCTATCTTTTCTCTAAGTTATGTTTTTGTCAACTTTGTCTAGTGTGATATGACTGTATTCATATGGGTTTGTTTCTATGTCCTCTATTCTGTATCATAGGTCAACAAGTCTATTTTGGTGCCAATACCATATGTTCTTTTTGTTACTGTAGCTTTGTAGTATAGTTTAAGGTCTGGTATTGTGTTGCCACCTGCTTCACTCTCCTTGCTAAGGACTGCTTTGGCTATTCTGGGTCCAGATGAATTTCATGATTGCTTGTTCTATTTCTATGAGGAATGTCATTGGATTTTGATTGGAATTGCATTAAATCTATATAATACTTTTGGTAGTATGGTCATTTTGACAATATTAATTTTGCCTATCCAAGAACAGGGAAGAACTTTCCATCTTCTAAGGTCGTTTTAAATTTGTTTCTTTAGCCTTCTATAGTTTTCATTGTAGAGGTCTTTCATCTCTTTTGTTGATTCCCAAGTATTTTATTTTATAGAGGTTATTGTGAATGGGGTAGTTTTTCTAATTTCTCTTTCAGAGGATGTACAGAAATGCATTTGATTTATTGGTGTTGATTTTATATTCTACTACTTTGCTGAATTCATTTATTAGTTCTAGAAGTATTCTGGTGCAACTTTTTGGATCTTTTAGGTATAGAATCATATCATCAGCAAATATGGCTAATTTGAGTTCTTTTTTTCCTATGTGTATTCCTTTAATTTCTTTTGTCTGTCTAATTGCTCTGTCTAGTGTTTCAAGGACTGTTAAATAGAAGTGAAGGAAGAGGACATCACTGTCTTGTTCCAGTTTTTAGAGGGAATACTTTCAATTTTTCTCCATTTAGAATGGTGTCAGCCTGTGGATTAGCATAGATAGCTTTTACAATGTTGAGATAGGTTCCTGTTATCCCTAGGTTTTTTAGTGTTTTAAACATGCAGGGGTCCTGTGTTATGTCGAATGCCTTTTCTGCATCTATTGAGATGATCAAACGATTCTTATCTTTAAGTCTATTGATGTGATGAATTATATTTATTGATTTCTATATGATGAACCAACCTTGCATCCCTGAGATGAGCACTACTTAATCATGGTGCACTAGCTTTTTGATATGTTTTTGTATTCAATTTGCCAGAATTTTATTGAGAAATTTTGTATCTATGTTCATTAGAGATATTGGGTTGAAGTTTTCTTTCATTGATGAGACTTTGTTTGGTCTAATAGAATAAGTTTGGAAGTGTTCACTTTTATTCTATTTTCATGGAATAATTTAAAAAGTGTTGGTATAAGTTCTTCTTTGATGTTCTTGTAGAACTCAGCTGTTAATCCATGTGATCCTGAACTTTCCTTGGTTGGTAGGCTTTTGATGCTGTCTTCAATTTCATTGCTTGAAATTGATCTGTTTAGGTTGTGTATATTGACCTGATTCAGTTTGGGTACATCACGTGACTCTAGAAATTTGTTGATGTCTTTGATATTTTCTATTTTACTGGAGTACAAATTTTCAAAATAGTTTCTATTTATCTTTTGTATTACTGTAGTGTCAGTCATAATATTTCCTTGTTCATCACAGATTTTAGTAATTTGAGTTTTCTCTTTCTTTCTCTTTGTTAACTTGGCTAAGGGTATATCAATTTATTTATTTTTTTCAAATATATCAATTTTATTATTTTTTTATTTTGTCAATTTTTTTCTTTTGCTTCAATTTCTTTGATTTCAGCTCTTATTTTAATTATTTTTGGTCTTCTACTACTTTTGGTATTGATTTATTCTTTTTCTAGGGCTTTGAGATATAATGTTAGGTCATTTATTTGTTGACTTTTTCTTCTTTTAAGAAATGAATTTCATACAATGAGCTTTTCTCTTAGTACTGCTTTCATAGTGTCCCAGAAATTTTGATATGTTATATCCTTGTTCTCATTTACCTCTGCCAATTTTTTAATCTCCTTTCTCATGTTTTCTATAATTCTTTGTTCATTCAATAGCATATTATTTAGTCTCCAGGTGTTGGAGTATATTTTATTATTTATTTTATCATTGATTTCTAACTATATTCCATTATGATTTGATAGAATGCAGGGTAGCATCTCTGATTATTATTATTATTATTATTATTATTATTATTATTATTATTTTGTATTTGTTAAGAATTGTTTTGTGGCATAATATATGGTTTATTTTAGAGAAGGATCTATGTGCTGCTGAGAAGAAAGCGTATTCACTCATGGAAGGATGAAGTATTCTATATATATCTGTTATGTCTAAAATATTGATTGTATTATTGCGTTCTATAGTTTCTTTGTTTAGCTTTTGTTTGGAAGATCTATTCAGTAGTGAAGGAGGTGTGCTAAAGTCATCCAGTGTTATTTTGTTGTGGTCTATTTGACTCTTGAAATTTAGCAAAGTTTTTTTGAGGAATGTATATGTTCATTGTTTAGGGCATATATATTTATAATTGTTATGTCTTGTTGATGTATGTTTCCCTTAAGCAGAACAAAATGACCTTCTTTATCCCATTTTCACTAACTTTGGCTATGAGTATGGAAACCCCTGCTTGTTTATGCATTCCATGTGAGTGGTGTGTTTTTTCACAACCTTCTTCAGTCATGGATGTCTTTTCCTATGAGTCTCTTGTAGGTATCATATTGTTGGGTCTTTTTTTTTTTTTTTTTTTTTTTTAATCCAATCTGCCAGTCTATGTCTTTTGATTGATGAGTTTAGGCCATTGACATTCAGGATAATTATTGAGACATAGTTTGTATTCCCAGTCATTTTTTTTTAATTTGACTGATTTCCCCTTTGATTGGTTTTTCATTTGACGTAATACCTCCTTTTGCTGATTTTCATTGTTATTTTTCATTTCCTTCTAATGGAATATTTTGACAAGGATGTTCTGTACTGCATGGGTTCTCGTTGTATATTCTTTTCACTTTTGCTTATCATGAAAGGTTTTTAGTTCATCATCAAATCTGAAGTTTTATTTTGCTGGATATAAGATTCTTGGTTGGCATCCATTTTCTTTCAGAGTTTGGTATGTTGTTCCAAGACCTTCTAGCTTTGGGGGTCTTTGATAAATCTGAAGAGATCCTAATTCTTTTCCCCCTGTAGGTAATTTGATTCCCTTCTCTAATGGCTTTTAAAATTCTCTCCTTGTTCTGTATATTAGGCATCCTCATTATAATATGTCTTGGTGTAGAGATGTTGTGATTTTGTATATTTGGTATTCCGTAGCCTCTTGTACTTGATTTTCCAATTCCTTCTTTAGGTTTGGAAATTTTTCTGATATAATTTTATTGAATAGATTGTTCATTCCTTTGGTTTGTAACTCTATGGCTTCCTGTATCCCAATAATTCTTAAATTTGGTCTTTTCATACTATCCCCTAATTCTTGGATAATCTGGTAATGGCTTCATGCCGTCTTCACTGTGTAGTCAACTTTATTTTCAAGATTATGCATTTTGGGGCTGGGGATGTGGCTCAAGTGGTAGCGCACTTACCTGGCATGCACCTGGTGCTAGGTTCAATCCTCAGCCCCACATAAAAATAAAAAATAAAGATGTTGTGTCCATCGAAAACTAAAAAATAAATATTAAAAAATTCTCTTTCTCTCTCTAAAAAAAAAAAAGATTATGCATTTTGTCTTCACTGTCTGAGGTTCTGTCTTCTAAGTGATCTAAGATGTTGGTGATGCTTTCTCTAGAGTTTTTAATTTGGTTTATTGTTTCCTTAATTTCAGGGATTTCTGTGTGTGTGTGTTGTTTTTTTTTTAAAGAACTTCTACTTCTTATTGAAGTAATCTTTGCTCCTGTAGCTCTTTATTGATATGATCTTTTGCTGCTTGTGTTTTCTCTCTTATATCATCCTTTAATTAGGTAAATCCTGAACTCTTTTTTTTTTTTTTTTTTTTTACATTTTTTTTCTATGCTGGCCATAGATTCTAATCATGTAGTATCTTAGTTTGTTTGGGGCACTTTCTTCTCTTGTTTTTTCACGTTGTTTGTGTGTCTTTCCTTTTGGCAGTGCAGATCTCAGGTGTTACAGTTTTTACTCTATGGACTTTCAGTGTCCCTGCAGGGTTCCAATAACTCTCCTTTAGGAGGAGATCAATATTAACAGATCTCAATACAAACCATTTACAGCCTTAAACCGAATAGCTCCTATTAAGACGTTTACAGTTTTGTCACAATAGTCAGAAATGGTGAGATCGATTATTATCTACAATATAAACAGTAAGTTTACAAAAGTGTCTACAGTTTCTAATGGTGGACAGAGAATGGGGGCATTGTAGGAGGAGATGTTATGGATATAGGTGAGGATGTACAATTATTAGATCTTAGGAAGCATAAAAGAGGAATCAAAAGAAATTTGCTAGTAGCAGGATGAAAGAGAGCAAGATTTGCGGGAGACAAGTAATGGGGAAGACAACAGAGAAAGTACAAAAAACAAACAAACAAAAAACCCCATAAAAATTCAGAAAAAAATGTAAAAATAAAAGAATATACAACACAACAGTAATATACCATTCAGACAACCCAGTATACACTGTCCTAATGCATGAAAAGTACTTAGTTTCCCAAATGTTGGGGATATGAGGGCAGTGAGAGAGAGAGAGAGGGGGGGGGGGAAGAGAAAGAAGAAAGAAAAGAAAGAAAAATCTAGAAGGAAAATTCAAGGATTGTTTTTCTTGAAGTTCAGTATCTTTCCTGCTTTCCTTCTCATCTAGTAGTGGGGTTGTCTGTTGTTTGCTGGTATCCCCACCCTAATGATGGTGAAGATTTTAGGGTGGGAGGGTTGGTCTTAGAGGCAGAACTCCTAAAGATGAGATATAGCACATGCCAGTCCCAATGGGAGACTGCTCCCCAAAGATCTCCTCTGGGGCCTGCTTTTGTGATGTGGATCCCTGGTCTTATCTCCTTATATCATCTGTAGCCCTCACAATTCCTGGTCTCTAATTTAGTCTCTAAACTGTATCTCACTCACACCCCCCTCACCCTTTCTACTTCCCAATCCAGAACCTCTCTCTTTGGAGATCTTGTGGGCTGCACTCTGAGGCCTGTGCACCTGTCACGGAGAGCTCTTTTATATCAGGTAGGTCAGGACCAGGCTTTGCGAGCTACATACCAGCTGTGAGCTGCAAGCACTGTGCCAGGTTAGTGGCTGTGGGGGGAAGAGGAAAGTTGAGGGGGTATATATCCCTTGATATTGCTCCTAGGCTCCAGCCAGTGTCCAAGCTATGAGTTGCCTCAAATAAAGAGAGCAATAGTAGTAACAAGGATAACCCAAGATGGTGACAGAGGTGTCCCAAGCTCAAGATGGCCTCTTTCAGGGGTAGGGCAACAGGGTGGGCCAAGTGATGGCATTGGGTGGTGTGTTTGGAGATGCAGCTCAGTGGCAAGCAGTGCTGTGTCAAGCAGCTGGCTCCAGACCATCTGATGTCCACAGGTGCAGGCTCCCACGTGTAAGGTACTATGGCAGTGGTTGCAGTGTCCCAAAATGGAGGTGACCAGAAGAACCCCATGTTGATAGATGGAGTCCACATGGGAGTGGCAGCCGGGGGTCCATCAGGTAAGTGGCTGGGGGTCCAGTGGGGGTGTTGATGCAGGGGGTCCTATGTAGAGGCTGAAGCAGGGCAACCTTTGCAGGCACAGCAGTCACGATTCCTACACAGGAGCAGCTGACAGGGGTCCTCTAATAACTCACAGAGAAACAGTATTTCCACTGCTTGAATCCCAGGTCACGGCATGACAAGGAATATAGCCTCCATCTTGGAATATAGCTAACCATCTTGGATCCCCCTGTGATGGTTTTCAAAGATTAAAAGACTAATGTTGAATTTTCTCTCATATTGATATTGACATTGTCAAGACATATCTAAAGTAGAAACTAAACTTTTACTTGAGGACAGTGTAATAGTTTGAAATTATGGTAGAACGAGAAGACATGTTTGGTAAGGTGCAAAGTCACTTTATTGTTCATGGTTACATATATCCAATATAAGATGGGTCTTTGCCGCCAGTATTAGGAACTTCTTGAGAATATCAGATGACCCAAAATGAGAAGTTTTAAGAGAGATAAGAAAATCTCAGAGTCATTTAAACTCAACTGAATGCATTTCCCTCTCTTTCTTTTAAATGAGCATTGTTCTATGTGATTTAAGAATGCTTTCAAATTAAGGTGAAAATTGTGCTGTAATTGTCAACTAACTGGAAGAGTCTGCTACTACACATAATGTCAGAAAACTTTGTTTCTGAAGAACAAATCAAATTTCTGTCAACAAAACCCTCATCAATTTTTTTTTTCTTAAAACCAAATAGGCAGGGATCATCTTTATAGATGATCATCTTTATAGAAATTGCATCAAGCTTAAAACCAGTGATGTTATTTTTGGTGGGATTTTCAGAGCATAATTTGCAAACAGCATTTTTATTTATTTGGTAATCTCAGATGAACTTTTACAAGAGTTTTTTCTAGTACAATATTCTTTGTCAGAAGAATTGATTTACTAAAATAATTTGGTGTCCTATATCATTTTTAATTGCTATCCTATAATTTTGAGAAAAAAAGAAATACCACCATATGAAAAACTACAATACTATAATCCTAATATTTTTGTTGTAGTTCCCAGAAAACAAACTATAAATTCAATAATGTAGCCAAATTTAATATTTTATACCTTATTAACAGAAAAAAATTTCCATCAATATACCATGACACAGGATCAAAAAAAGACATGTGTGAAACAAATAGGATGTAATAAAATGTCTTTGTGATACTGAATACATACATATGCTCATGCATAATTTTCTGGTCTGAGTGTATAGGTTGAACAATTGTCATTATTTTCAAATTCAATAAAACTAGATAAAGCACTGTTTTAATGTATTTTTGGTGCCATTTTTATGCTTTGACTTCCCATGAGCATATGCAAATTGCTTTCTCTAAACAGTGTTATATATAGGATTTTTAAAAAAAATTAGCAACAGTTTCATTCATAGTTTAGCTACACTATATACTTTTTAAATCTTATGCAGAATTACTATAAACTTCACCTGTCTGTGCCATAATATAAGTTGTTTCCAGAATTTTATTCTTTCTTGAAAAGAAAATAATTTATAAGAATGAGTAGCAAGGTAACAGGAAACAGTTATTAAACAGTTGTTTAATGGATTGGCAAAAAAAAAAATTAAAATAGATAAGAACATAAATCCAAATGAGAAAGTAGAATTAAGTTAAAATAAATGTATAAATCTAGTTTTTGTATGTAGAATCAAGTTAACATTTTATTCAAAATTAGGTTATCATCATCAAAGAAAAAGTCATTTCCCTGTCCGGGCGCAGTTACACACACCTGTTATCCCAGGGGCTTAGGAGGCTGAGTCAAGAGGATCTCAAGTTCAAAGTCAGTCTCAGCAAAAGCAAGGTGCTCATCAACTCAGTGATACCCTGTCTCTAAATAAAATATACATTAGAGTTGTGGATATGGCTCAGTGTTTGAGTGACTCTGAGTTCAATCCCTGGTACCCGCCTCCTCTCAAAAAAGAATAATTTCCCTAAATGAACACTATAAATACTATAGACCGAGTATAACATTCTATATTCATTTGTTTATTCATTCAAAAGCATTATTAAGTGTTCCCTCAGTGCTACTCATAAGGATGATATCTGTTAAGAAATTGTTCTTTAGGGACAAAAATATGTTAGGCATGATTAATGTACTGCATTGACTGCAAAGAGAGCATTTAATGTTTTAGCTGAAAGTAACCTAAGATTAAGCTTATAAGATATCAGCAATCCGTTTTTCTCACATAATAAGCTTAATTGGTATAGGCAAATGTTAGTGCAAGTTTAGTGACCTAATAATATACCATGATCAGAAAAAAAAAAAAAAATCTGGTATTTTTCTGAACTTTTCTTCAAGAACTTTTGGCAACTTTTCCTTTTTCATGGCAGGATAAATAATGGAAGAGTAGAAATCAGTGGGAAATCAAAACTTATTCAGCCACCCCAGTAAATCATTCATTTATGTCATGCATGAATGTCAGTAGACCCTAGATGTAGGTAGGCTGGAAAAGTGCATCACTTTTCCATTGTTCTAAGTTTTGGTAACAAAGGAAAAAGCAAATCACAAGGGGAGTTATAGGAATGTCCATGGGGGACAATTTGTGAGTTAGTTCTGAAGGAAGAGTAGAAATTAACTTCTTGTGTAAAGTGTAAAAATAACTTGGAAAAAATAATTTTCCTGCAAAGACATAAATGCACCTATCACAGAGATCAGATTTGTTATTAGAATTAGAATAGTTTGACTGCCAAAAAATCACATAAGGAACAGCATAACAAGGGTCAACAGAGGAAAACTCTTAAGAGCTAAAATAAAAATTTAGACTCATTCTGAAAGTTGCAAGAATCCTTTCAAGATTTTGGTAAGAGACTGAACTTGATCAGTTTGCATGTACAGTGGTCTTCATGGCAGTGATTTGAAGAATGGTTTGAATGTTAGAAAAACAAACCAGAAAAAGAAAAGCCAATCAAGAGTCAATGCAAAAATCACAGCAAGAAATACATTGTACACCAAGAAAATGGTAATAGAAATAGAGAGAAAGCAAAAATCTCCAAAAAATTCTAAAAACTGAGAAATTCAATTTTTATTACATTTAAGTTCTAAGACCTATCCCCATAATCACTTAGTCTTCAATGAACCTAATGAATTACTTCTATCAAACTTTTCTCCTCAATCTCTTTAAATATTTTAGTTTTTGCCCTCTATTTTTTTTCATTTGCTTTAACTTCTGTGACATATAATTTTCCAATATCCTCATATACCATTTTCTGGTTTTTTTTACCCCACCCCCCCCCCAATGTTCATGACTGGTAAGATCCCTACACAAAGCCAGCAAATTTCCTTCTTAATGCTCAAATTTGGTTTCTATTACCTAGTTTAAAACACAAAATCATACAAATGTATTTCTATGAATCTCAATTGTTCCTTCAACACTGTCTTAAATCATGATTATTCATATTAGATTCTCGGTTACTATGCTTTCTGGTCTTCAGGGTAGTTTGTTGTTGTTGTTGTTGTTGAAATCTCTCCATGTTTTTAAACATTTTCCCTCTCCCTCAGCCCTCTAGTCATTCTTAGTAAATAACTTCAACTTTTCTATCCTATAGAAAATGGAAGCCAGGAAGCAGGCACAGAGAAACTCATATATTTTTTTTTTCCTACTGAACCATTACAACTACTAGTATTTGAATATGTGGTCTCTTCCTTAACTGTCATCATGAAAGAAATAAACTTTCTCTTAAGATTTCACTTTCCCCTTGTCTTGAATTTCAATCTTTTCTAGTATGCACAGATACTTTGAATGCATTGTTTGTGTTTTTCTCTCTTCGATTTATACACCATTAAACCTGTGGTTCTACCCATGCATCAATTTATGAAATCAGAGATCCATTTCAAAAGTAATTTCATGCTGTTCCATGTTTCCACTCTTTTCCAATTCTATCATATTTGCCAGAACTTTCTCAATTATCTTGCTCCCTTTCTCTTTTTTCTCCCTCTCTTGCCTCTCATCTTTCCATCCTCTCACACAACGTTTTACCAATACAGGAGCAATAGAGATTCAAAATAAATAAATAAATAAATAAATATAGAAAAGTAACATAAAGAAATAAAAACATCTTGACTCTATTCCCCGGAGATTACCAAGATGAAATCTTCAAATTACTGCCTTCTGGATCTTGTCTATATGAATCTTTTCTGTATACATATGAATGTACTATAATGATATCTATATTTGGCAATACAGATAGTTCCAAAATTAAAGCTTATTTATACATCTATTCACAACTTCCTTCCTGTAAATAATCACCACCGATTTAGTTCAGTCCATTTACAAATAACATAATATCTAGATTACATTTAAATTCCTTTATTTATTAAAAATGTTATTTATAGCTGGTTTGCCCAAACTAGTATTTAATCAAAAATCTGTGTTGCATCTTACAATTATGTTTATTAATTTCTTTTTAATAGTCATTTCTATAAACCTATTTTTTTTTTTTTTTTTTTTTTTTTTTTTAGTAGTGACACATTGACAACATTGGGTCCATTATCCTGCAGAGAGTCATAGATTGCCTCCTGGTTGCGCTCTTTTGTTGCCATCTCATGCATTCCTTTATTATTAGATGGCTAGACAGATAAAAGGTCATCTGAAATGTATATCTAAAAGGACCAATGAATATAAAATAAACCTTTTTGGCTAAGTATAAGACAGATGATGCAAACTATAAGCACATCAAATTAGAAGATGTATAATATCAGATTAACCCACCACGCATTATACTAATATTAAGCACTATTTTCAAGGGATGGTAGCTTAACCTTTACATTTTACTCACATTTTTTTTTTCACCACAAACAGAAAGTAATCTTCCTGCTTTTTCATACAAAACAAATATCTTTATCCACTAACCTAATGGATATACAAATGATTGCTAAGATTCATCATTGTATTGAGGTTTGGGTTTGTAAAATCTGCAAACATTTTCAGACTCTTTAGTTTCTTCTGCATTTATTAACATGCTCTGTTATCTGTCACTTACTACAATCAGTTGAAATTATTAGTTTAGTCAAAATGGGTTCTTTTTAAAATGGTACATAACACTTAGCCTATAGTGTATATATGTGTGTGTGTGTGTGTGTGTGTGTGTGTGTGTGTGTGTGTAGTAATCATACTATTACTTAAACAAAATAAGGAATTGATTTATTCTTAATCCAATTATTGAAAATGTAGCATGAAGCAGGTTCATTGTGTACTCATTATCACTTGTCTGCTTTTGATCAGAGAGAACATCCATGTACATGAGTTTCATGAAGCAGGTCTCTTACTTTAGATAGAGGGCAAAGGAAAACAGAAGGCTAGGATTCATTGTAAACTGGTCCCCTAAGGCTCAGAAAAACTGCCTAGGTGAATGGAATCATGAATCCATATGCCCCACTTGTACCACAACTGAGTGACCCCAGGAAGCAGCATGAATTGGGGTTCTGTTGAATGCTGGGCTAAAGCACTGAGAGGCTTCTTTCTGAGAGGAACAAAGTTTGTTGGCGGCTCCCTTTTCTCTGAAGAAGGTGAATTTCCAGCATTTCTAGCACATTCTATAGTTATTCCTTAATAATTATAAGCAAGATGGATGGTAGAAATGGTTTCCTCCAAGGCTACTTGGAGAGCTATTCTGTAAGTAGACTGCTGGTGTTTTTTTGTTTGTTTGTTTACACTTCATCTTCATTGTTAACTAAATTTTTGTGAATTTTATGTACTTGTGCATCAGTACTCTATTTTTGCTTATAATTCTCAGTTGTCACACTGTGAGTGTGTGAATCCATTCTTACAATATATTTGATACAACTGCTTTACTCTGAAAGGTTTCTTGGCTTTCTGAATTTAAAACAACAACAATAAAACATGTCTTTGGCTTACCACGTACCTTCCTTGGCACAAAACAGAGTTAGCAAGATCTACAAGATATTCTAATTTTTTTTTTAAAATAGGTAGCAAAAGTAGAGAACACACTATTTGCCAGCAATGTTCATTACTATTAAGGGATAAAACTTCCAATTAATTTTACTAAAATAGTAAGACTTATATTAAATGAAGTCATAAGTTTATATTTTTAAATTTTATTTGCTTTTTATTATTGGTGAGCTATGGTTGTACACAATGGTGGAATTTGGTGTTACATATTCATGCATGTATACAATGAATATATAATTTGGTCAATATCACTCAATTTTAACATTGCATAGTTTTTAGTTAATATCTTTGATTTTATAATGCTACTTTTTAATTTTCATTTAAAATATAAAGTTTGAATCTTTCGTTTTTATAGGTAGTTAATTTACTTAGAATGAATTACATTAATAATCTCATTCTACATATATGTTTTAACCTATTATCCCTTGAAATATATCTTTTATTTGACTTTATTATTGATTTGATATTCAGATTTGTCTTTTTATTTTATGTTTTACTTATGAAATTTTAAAAATTATTTTATATCTTTGGTTAAAAGTTCAAATACTTCAGTAAGGATTATGCAAGGAAGTCTTTTATGATTGTTGTTTCTCTGACACACAATCCTTTTCCTTCCTTTATATTTTTGGATTATTGATTATCCTTATGGATGTGTGTACATGCATGCATTGCTAATCTAAACAAAACAGTATATGTATGATATTTCCTATTACTACAAAGTTAGTGTATGACTCACATTATTGTCATCTTAAGTTTGCAACATATAGTGGAGTTTTCTTCATATTAGTTCTTTCTTTATTAAGGAGTATAGTAGATGATTATGGAGACGTGTTATTATAAACCTACATTCTTCAATGCTGGATATTTGTTTCCAATATTTTACTAGAATAAACAATGCCACAATACATAAGCTTGTATATATATATATTTTTTTTCATATTTCTATGGATATATACATATATATATGTATATATATACATATATATATGGGGAGGGGTGTGGGTATGTGTGTATTCCTCAAATTGAGAATGCTCTTCAAAGTGTATATATGTAATTCTGATAGATATCCATATACTTTTCCATGTTTTAAAGCGACTTATTTCTTATCAATTAAAACAATGTATTGAAGTATATCCTCACAGCTTTGGAAAAAAATATTTAAATTTAGTCAGTTTCATATATGAGAAGTAGTTTTTCATTTCTAATTTGTACTTCTTTTATATGAAGTAGATGGAGCATCTTTTCATGTGTTGAAGGGCACTTTATGTGTTTTTTCCTTTGAAATGTTTATGTGGATTTTTTGTTTTTATTTTTGTTTTTGTATCTTGTTCTGAGCAATTAGTTGAAGATACTTTTTTATTAAGAATATATTAACCTTTTGTGATTTAGGTGGCAAATATCTCACCTAAATTATTTTCATTTTATTTTATTTTCTAATCTGTTCTGATGATGGGGATTTAACCCACAATCTTACACATGCCAAGCACATGCTCTGTGAAATCCTACATTTTATTTTATCAAGGTTTTGATTTAAAATATAGTCATTTCAATTTTTAATGTACTCAAATTTGACACACTTTATTTTTTGCATCAAAACAATCTGAATTAAAAATCCACTGTGATGAATTTACGAATATGCCACAGCAAAAATATTTAAGTAACTCTAGGTTAGAGAATGTAAGAGGCACTTTAGTCATGACTTGGTTTTGTTCTGCAGCATCACACCTCCTGACAGACATGTTCATTTTGTCATAATTCTCAGTAACCTTTACCCACTACCACAGCAACTGTGCCTGTAGATTTTAACATCTTTTCTAGCTATGAAGTCTCACTCAAGTATCTCTTCAAATGATAAGCAACTGTGATTTTAAAATTGTCTTTTTTGTTTATTTTGCTAAGTATTATTTGGATTTTTATTTGATTATAACAAAATATTTAATGGGGTTTATTTACATTATAGCTTATGTGCATTGCTGTGTGGAAATGGAACATAATTTGTTTTAAGTCCCATGAAATATCATTGCATAATAAACACAAACATACCAACTAATGAGTTCATTAAGTGTTAAATTATTAGGTAATTGATATTTTAAATGCTTTATGTTATGCAAAAGTCCTTGGAGGATTGTTTTATTGCTGTATTAGAGTGCTTATTGACATTTGGGGAAATTAGCTAGAGGTTTTGCATAGACCAATTGTATTATTATTTTTTTTCCATTTAATGTAATGGAATATAGGCCTCTTCTCTCTAAAAATTTTCCAAATAGCATGTTTTCAAGCAGAGATTACATCACAAGCTTAATTGTATAGTTTCTTTTATTTTCATCATATTATCATTATTATCATTTATACTTAGATCTTTGATATATTAAGAATTTATTCTGGTATTTGGTGTCATCTTTAGTTTCAGATTTTTCTTTTTTCTGTGTGCCTACCCAGCTTTTACAACTCTACTTATTAAATGGAGCCCATCTTTATACAACTACTTTGAGATGGACTCTCATAAACTCTATTCACCTATGAACTTGTTTCTATTCCTTCCCTAAATATTATCCTTCCTTAGGGCTCTGCCAGGATCTTATTTCCTCATTCTATATACTAAAATAATCTTAATTATCTTTCATTTTCTATATGCTGATGACTCTTAGATATAAATTTCTAGCCAAGTTTTCTTCCTTGAGCATCATATCTTAATATGACTGATTGACTGCTTTCCAGTTCAAGAGAAATATCAGGCTCAAAACATCCATTACTTAGCCAAATGTATTCCCCACATATGTCCAAAGTCTAATGTCCTATATGTTAGCTAATGATATCACCTACCGTGGAGTTCTTTGAATATTTACTTGCTCACATTTTCAAAACCACTCCCAAACACTAATTACAATTTTTTTTTAATTTTTAAAATAACAACCCAAATATTTAATTATTTTCTTCATGATTGTTACTACTGTTTGTCAATAAATTATGAATCTTTCTCTTCCTTCTACTTATTTTACACTGGCAAAAATGGTTCTATTGACAAAATATAAAAATAATCTAGATATTGTCCTGAACTTCCAGGTACCTTTTGTGACTTGCCTAACCTGTTCCCTTAGCCAGGACTTCTAGACCATCTAATAAGCTGATGATTAATGTTTGGAATAGTTGTAGTTTTCCTTCTCTGCATTTTATGTTTATTTTGGATGGATAGTACTAGAGCTGTTCAAGCATCTAAGGGGCTCAAGTCCCAAGTACTTCTACCCAGCGGCTCTAGAGGTTGAGACAAAAGGATCCTGAATTCAAAGCCAGCCTCAGCAAAAGTGGGGCGCTGAGCAACTCAGTGAGACCCTGTCTGTAAATAAAATACAAAATAGGGCTGTGGATGTAGTTCAGTGGTTGAGAGCCCCTGAGTTCAATCCCTGGTACAAAACAAACAAACAAACAAACAACAACAACAAAACACTTCTAATCCCCTAAGGACTTTGAAAATTTTACCCCTCTGCCAGCTATATACCTAGGCCTCTGGAAAACCACACTTAAGAACTAATGAAAAAGAGTTCCAACCAGGTGCAGCAATACACACCTGTAATTCCAGAAGCTGGGGAGGCAGAATCGCTAACCTCAGCAATGGTGAAGCCCTAAGCAACTCAGCGAGAACCTGTTCCTAAATAAAATACAAAATAGGGCTGGGAATGTGGCTCAGTGGTCAAATGACCCTGAGTTCAATCCTTGGTACCCCGCCCCACCGCAAAAAAAAAAAAAAAAAAAAAAAAAAGTGTTCCTACCTCCCAACACACCAAGGCTTCACCTCTGTCTCTTAGCACTCCAGAAGTTCAATAGAAGTGAAGATTTCCCCTTGAAGAGACAGCACTGGCACACTAGTAAGCAAATGTCTGTCTGGTACTCTTCCCCACATAAGGTTGTGATCACCAGTCAGCAAATACTATCTCAGAGTACCCTTTTTATGAAAAGATCCAGTAGAGACAGAACTCTCAGTGATTAAAAAGAAATCTAAAAATTGCTGGAGAGGGTTTCAGGGAAAGGGATTTAATACACAAATATAGGATCTTGTCTGAAATATAACTGTAAGTGGTTCATACACAGTAGCAAGAAAGTTCTGGGGATATAACTCATTTTAGATAACATGCTTAGCATGCACAAAACTCTAGGTTCAATCCCAGCACCAAAACGGAACAAACAAACAAGCAAAAAGAGCAAAGTATCAAGAGGAAGAGAGGGAATATGTGTGTAGATGAAGGTAATGAGTAGATGTGAATATGGAAGTCCTGATTTTTCCCCCACTTTCCATTAAAATAAGAAGTATATTAGAAGTAAGAGTGAATATGCAAAAGAGACAGTGAAGACTCCTTAGTTCACACTAAATCTGCTTGCTACATATTCCCTTTTACCCCTTATGTCATATTTCCTAAATATCTTATTTGTCATTTCTTATAAAACTTATGTCTAAATTATAAGTTCTACCATCTTGCTTCTGCCTTTCTGGTACAGTATTTACTCAACCTATAAATATTGACCTCCAGTGGTAACTGTAAGCAGAAAATAAACATTGGTTAAATAGAACTGAAATAAATCATAAGGTATGGAATTAAAAGGAACATATTGGCATGGTATAGAAAGGGGCATTATGAAATTATTTCCAGTTTGGATAATTTTGTGACTATTAACTATTAACCAGATTCAGTAAGAGAAGAATTTTCATGAAATGATGAGGAAAGGAATCTGGTTTTGGATAAGATGATGTTCATGAGGTTGAATGCATCCAAATGGAGGGGAGACTATACAGGTGAAGAGCTTAGAGTGAGATTCAGGTCACACTCATATGTTATCATTAGGCTTTAAGGGTATAAATAGTGATGAAACTGTATGTTTTTGCATGTATTGTCATCTAAGAAAGCTTTTTACTTAGAAACCATGGAGGTAAGCGCAAATCCTGGGATAACACCAATATTCAGGTGGAAATTTTAATTGCTATATATTTAATGAGAAATAAAAGGATGTATTGTCTCTAGCTAGAGACTAATGCTTTATTGGAGGTACATATGGGAGAGATTTTCTCCCAATCTGTAGGTTCTGTCCTCATGTTATTAATTGTTTCCTTTGCTGACAAGAAGCTTTTTAATTTGAATCCATACCATTTATTGATTCTTGATTTTACTTCTTGTATTTTAGGAGTCTTGTTGAGGAAGTCAGACCCTAGGCCCTTGTGGTGAAGATTTGGGCCTATTTTTTCTTCTATTAGGCACAGGCTCCCTGTTCTAGTGCCTAAGTCTTTTATATACTCTGAGTTGATTTTTGTGCAGGGTGAGAGATAGAATTTTAATTTCATTTTCTACATATGGATTTCCAGTTTTGCCAGCACCATTTGTTAAATAGGACATCTTTTCTTCAGTGAATGTTTTTGGCATCCTTGTCTAGTATGAAATGGTCATATTAATGTTGGTTTGTCTCTGTGTCCTCTATTCTGTACCTCTGGTCTTCAAGTCCATTTTGCTGCCAATACCATGACATTTTTTTACTATATCTCTGCAGTGCAGTTTAAGATCTGGTATTGTGATGTCTCCTGCTTCACTTTTCTTGCTAAGGATTGCTTTAGCTATTCTGGGTCTCTTATTTTTTCAAATAAATTTCATGATTGCCTTTCCTATTTCTATGAAGAATGTCATTGGGTTTATAATAGGAACTGTATTAGATTTGTATAATGCTTTTGGTAGCATGGCCATTTTGAAAATATTAATTCTGTCTACATAGGAGCATGGGAGATCTTTCCATCTTCTGAGGTTTTCTTCCATTTCTTTCTTTAGTGTTCTTTAGTTTTCATTGTAGAGATCTTTCATCTCTTTTGGTAGATTGATTCCCAGGTTTTTTGTTTTGTTTTGTTTTTGTTTTGAGGCTATTGTGAATGTAGTAGTTTTCTTAATTTCTCTTTTGGTGGATTCATTACTGATGTATAGAAATGTGTTTGATTTATGGGTGTTAATTTTATGTCCTGCTACTTTGTTGAATTCATTTAAAATAAAAGTTATAAAAATGGTTACATGACTTTAAAAAATCTTTTTAAAATAAGAAATAAGAAAATAAAATGATGCATTATGTTGTTTGAATGCTAATATCTAACTTACTGATCCTGGAAGATAATGTTTTCAAAGGTCTAGGTGAATTTTTATTTTCCTTCTTAATAGTCATAAACATCCACAGTTATACTAAAGGAAGGAGCCATTCAGATAATCATTATGCCTTCCTCTTTGTTGTTGCTCCATCTCTTCTTCTTTCTGACTTTCCACCAATGAACTCCTACTCTACCAAGGACGAAGTACAGCAAATCTCTATTGCTGGGACCCAGAGAAAGAGCAAGATTTCCATTGGCAACAATAAACAGGAGATATCTTTGAAACCCAACCATCTTAAAATGCATGCAAATGTTGTCAGCGCTACTGTTTGTCATCTCTCCAAGCCCTGCTGGAATGCCAACTTGTCCATAAATGTTTTCCACTGTGTAGATCTCATTAATCTGCCCCAGGTTAATAAATTTCAATTTTTGCACTTTAATTTTATTTTCTTGATTGTTATTAAATAATTCGTTGTGCATTTTTCCTGTTTTATTCCTCCCTGGATAGATTTTAAGCTCCTTAAAGACACCCTTTGAGGCTTTTGTTTTGTAAACCCAAAGTACCAATCACACTGAATTTGATAACTATTTGTCACTGTCCTATCAACTTGATATCGATAAAGGGCAATTATATTATGTTAAAGTCTAAACTTAGGAAACTCTTTGGAAAGCTGACTCAGAAAACACTAGATAGTGGAAAACAAGGTTGATTTTAAAAATCTTTTAGATGGTAAGTAGGTATTAACAGCTAAATCTTTTTTTTTTTTTTAAACATTTTAGGTTTTTAAATAAGCTTATATTTCTCTTACCTACTTTTGACCCTGATCTTTATTTGTTCAAGTCTCATTGTCTAACAACACATTTCATCTTCCCTTGGAAAATGTAGTCCAGTTTGAGACATAGGGAATGCTTGGAGCACAGTAGCTTCTTTTCCATGACAAGTGTCAAAGCCAGCAGAAGACTAATGCTGCTAACATGCAGAGACACTGAATTCCACTGAAGATTTTTTTCGATGAAAACAATCAAATACACGTGTGAAAAAGAAAAGCTGATGTTACAAGGTGTGAAGAGTAGTAGCTGGTGATGACTTAGCAAAGCAATAAGGAGTTTTCAACAAAGCTACATATGATTGATGAGGCTAGAATTCTGGTTGGTCTATTCATCAGATGCTTGGAAACATCATGGGTATTGGGGAAGAGGCAGATGCTAGTAAACTCAGAAATCAGCGCTATGGCTTTTCTTCTTTAAAAAAAATGTTGTGATGAAATTATACTAAAAAAATATGATTAATTTTTCTTATACCAGCAAGAATTTTAGTGTGCACAATGTTGAATTCTTATCCTTTTTCTCACATATTAATTCAAAGATCCTAGAAATTATTTGGAAACTCCAGATTGTTAGGATTCATTTTCAAACTAAGTGTGTGTGTGTGTGTGTGTGTGTGTGTGTGTGTTTGTTTTAAAGCATGTCCCTAAATAAACTCTATATACTCCAATCTTTTTTCTGGTTTTTGCCCTGCCCTTCTAGCCACTACTGTCCTGTGTTTCTCCTTTTATATAAGATCCATCTCCTGTCATTGTTCCAGAGCTGACTCACCTTATCCACTGTCTCTTGATAGACAGTCAGTATGTGTCCTTCACTGTGCACTGTATTAACCTACTGATGTGGAAGTGATGGAGTAGGTAGGCACAATGACTACGTGGGAGAAAACAGTCCTCACAAATATAAGAGAAAATATTGCAATGCAAATTGATGATCAGAACAATAATGTTGTGAATAATGCACCCACAGAGTGAAAAATATATATAGTCTGCAATTGCTACACTCCTTACTATTGATGTTACATGCTGTTTGGCTACCTTTGAACATTTTGAGGGACAAAACTAAGAACAAAAGATTTAGAACACTCTAACACGCGAATCCTTGTCTGGCTTGTCAAATTGTACATACTTACTTTACAATTTATCACAGCTGGTATTCCTGACCTGACTCCAGGCTAAGAGATTCAAGAGCAGCATGTTCTTATACCTTAGCATACTCACCTATAGAGATATTTTGATAGCTTCTTTAGAAAAGTGTATCGTGCTCAAAGACAAAATAACTAGGAGGTTTTAACCTCATAAGTGCTGAAATATATCTTATTTATTTTTTTATGTTTTTCTTTTGATTATTAGTTATGTTCCACCTGTGGTTTGATATTTTATTCAGTTAGATTATGAACTTCTATAGGGTATAGACTTAATTTACACTGAAATGCTGAAGATATGAAGAGTGGGACCTGTTCATTTATGGATAAACTCAATAGCAGGTGTTCTCCACCCTATGCTAGACATGATGTGATATCCTATCTTAGAGAGACAAGTGTGATGAAAGGATCTCTAGTTCAGAGGAATTTATTTTTCTATTTCTCTACAGACCTTATCTCTGCAAGGACCTAGAGGTTCAGTGGAGAAAAAGACTGCCATTATCTTTCCTACACCCATGAAGCTTCCTTCTATGTAGATTTTTTTACTGTAATTACAAGATGATCACATTACAAACAAATATATAGGACACAATGAGTGCATATTAATGGACTAAGACCTAGTTTGGAAGACTGTTTTATAATATTTTATTGAGAAAGTGACATCCAAGATTGAATGTCATTTAAAGATTTAAAGAATGAAAGAATGAATAAGTAGCAGGAAAAGGAAGATTCCAGGCAGAAGCGACAGTAAAGGCAAAGATCCTAAAGAAGAAAGAAAATGAAAAACAAAAACCTAAAATAAAAGATCTCAGGAGGCTTAGAGCTCCATGAGGTCAATGTTGATAACATCATTGCCATTGAACAATGCCTGAAAAAATTTTTAAAAAAATCTATAATTTAAGCCAATGTCATAATTATTTTTTTGGAGGGATGGATGCTGGGGTTTGAACTCAGGGGCACTCATCTACTGAGCCACATCCCCAGCCCTATTTTGTATTTTATTTAGAGACAAAGTCTCAATGAGTTATTTAGTGCCTCACCATTGCTGAGGCTGGCTTTGAACTTACTCCTGTTTCAGCTTCCAGAGCCTCTGGGATTACAGGCATGTGCCACCAAGCCTGGCTATAATTGTCTGTTAATTATGTTTCTAACATGATTATGAGCCAGGACTATTACATATTCCTCCACACTAATGGTTGGCATTCTGCTATTGTTAGAAAATTATTCATATTTGAATCGAACAAGAACAGACTTTCACAAAGTGGGTAAGAAGTCTTCAGATTTGCCTTGTAAATTCTCCCATATTAGACTAGGTCAGCTTCACAGAAACATTTATACCTCATTTACCAGCACTGAGTTTTGCACTGTGTCTTCCTCAGGCCCACTGTGGATTCCTTTGCTCTGGCCCTGAACCATACTATCTCCTCATGACCCTTCCTATACCTCTCTATTGATGCTGACTCAGTGCCACAGTCTGGCTGGGCACAAAATCACGAGCCACTCAAACAGGAACAAACTTTATTTCCAAAACTCCTGCGAAAATGCCACGCACATGGCCTTCTCCTGGGAAACACACACCTACAGGAAATCCCTCCTCCAGAATTCCCTCCTACCGCACTGCACTTCCCCAACCAATGAGAACTCTCCAGGAGTCCCGCAAGAGCTCCAAAGTAGCAGGCCTAGGCAGACAGCAGGGGTCTAATCTCCAATTGAATGCAGATCTTAACATAATCATTATCATCTCAATGGCTTGCTGGGGTCACTTTTCAACAAAAATGCCATGAGTCATTCATACTTGGCTATGGCTCTCAGCAACTCAGGCCTTTCCTTCCCTACATTTAGCCAAATACAGGTGGCTGGATTTTACCTTGATTCTCTTTACTTTTCTATGTGTGCTCTTCATTAAAAATATTATAAAATCTTGGGACAACACAGCAGTCAAGATCATCTGTAATAAAATTAAACTTTTTGTTCAAATGATTAGCAGATATTATGAAGGGGTTTTATCTATTTCTTAAAACATTTTAATACAACTTATTGTTTCAATTAGTTCTTAAAACAACTCATGGATTTTTCTGCTCCCTCCTCTTCCTTGGTATGCAGTCAAATTCATAGATGACTGCATAGGGGAGTGTTGTTAGTATTTCTATTTCATGGACCAAGATTATAAACTTGAGGAGAGTTAAGCAACTTGCCCAAGATCACACAGTCAATAACAGCAGATCCAGTACTGAAAACGGACAGGCTGATCTAAAAATTGATCACAGCCTCATTGAGAACTGACCCAGTAGACAGAATCGACCCCACCACAGATGGGTGTGATATTGGTAAAATTGTAGAATTTTGAAGTCATATTTTAGAATCCTCCCTTCTTAGTTATTAGCTTTCTGACTCTGTGTAAATGTCTAAACATCTCTGAGCTTTATTTTCCACCACTAAAATAAGGATTTGACTTTTCACAGCTATAATTTATTTTTGAAGGTATTATGAGTGCAGACTCTTAGTATTCTGCCTGGCATAGACTCAGCATTCAACACTGTTATTTCTCTATGGCAGTCTTCGAAGTGGATTTCACTCTTCAGCTTGCGATACATTAATTATTGAATATTCGTTTTTCTTTTCAAAAGTAATTATAAGTGTTAAACTTTCCTTCTAAGATATAGATTAATTTTTAAATAGATATCTCTTGATTTTAAATTGATATTCTGCAGAAAATATAACGCCCATTTATGACTGCTCTTTCTGCTGCCCTGTTGCAACAATAATTTTGGTCACTTTAGACAATCTTTTCTTCAAGTGATTGAGCCATAATTGGAGTTCTTTACACTTAGTCATAAATTTTAGTTTCAGCATAAATATTAAAACGAAATCTGTTTTTCTTAGTCTACTGATTTTAGATGTATTAACCTTATTCTACTTACATACATTCATCGACATATGTTAGAACTTTGTTTCTTTTAACTTAAAATAACTTTACATTTTTAAAATTTTCTATTCTTTTAAGTAATTAAATAATTTAATGAAAGTACTTTGTAAAATTGTTCTATGACAGATTTCTTTTAAATACCAATTGTTTCAAATAATTATTCAATATACATATATTTGTTATGATTTATGTGAAACAATCATTATTTAGGAATTCTAACAAAGTCATAAATGAATATGGCTTTGCCCTTTGTGTCTTAACACATAATGGAGAGAAGATAAAGATGTCTTCCAAACAAAGTTGTATTAATCCATTAGTCAGCTAAAATGGGTGGGCTTGACTAAACAACCTCCTTTTTCACCAAGATCAATCATATTCCTTTACTGGACATAAAGACTATGTTTGCAAAATGTCTGCATATTCATGATATTAGATTTTCACAGGAATTTTCTGAAGGGAAATCTTTCTTTCAAAGACTGAGAAATTTAGCTTCCTTGAGCTTTAGTAACTTAATCACATATTAAATTGGTGTCAGCCTGCAAAGGAAGAAAGATCTCAAGATGTTTCTTTGCCCTTTCCTCTTGACTCTGAAAAACAGGAAGAATTGTTAATGAAATGATCATGATCAAGAACATGAATCTAAAAGGACATACGAAATTAATTCTGTGTCTTTTTTCTCTTTGGGAGGACAAAGGACATTGTCTCTTCCTTGAAGGCATGATTTTATCTCATTGTCTCCCTTCCTTTTGCCTTCCCCATGTATACACAGCATGGATATATCTTTTGAAGTCAAATATAGTTTTCCTCTCTTTGCCTCATTCATGTCTACATCAACAATGCAGCATTTCAAGGCAGTATCTTAGGTTAGAGGAGGCCTGCAAGGTAAAATGATCTTCTGGTTTCAGAATTTTTGGAATAACACTTCAAATATAGTGAGGTGTTTTGAAAATGACCCTTTACATATACAAATAATGTAGGAGTTGGCCAGTGATTTTTAGTTCAATACAATATCATTTTTCACCAAAACTTATGAATATTCACATTGTCAGTTTTTGACAGCATATGAGGTTGTCACAGAATTTGGAAAATGTATGTGGGTAGTAACCTATTTTTGGTCTTTGAATTATTGAGGAACTGTGGTTTTGTAGTATACTAGCCTGGAATTAAGGACTAAGACCTAGTTTGGAAGATTGTGTTATAATATTTTATTGATATTTTTATTGATATAAGGCAGAGAGAGTCTGAAATAGACAAAGACTTCCTTTGATCTTAAAGCCTAACCTGGCAGAAAGCAACAGTCCCCAGGCAAACAATCCAGTCCCCTGGTCCCCTGGAGACCATCCATATTCTGCAGTATATTGTTATTTTCAATTCCTCAGCTTTAAATCTTTCATATGGAGATAGGAGGCAAGAGTTTGGAAATCTGGGAGGGATTTCCTCTTTTCTAGTTTCACTGAATAAAATGTCATAAAGTAGATTTTCCTAAAAAGTAATTACTGTGCCATTTTGATGATCCAGAAAGAGAATCCAAGTTTCCCATCTCTTGGTTTAAACTTGCTTCTACTCTAATGTAGCTACAATTAAAGATTGTTAATGATTGTATAGTTTTCCTCATTACCTAAATTTAGTGCATTGTTTTCATTTTGTGCTTGGATAAATTGATTTCACTTTTGATATGATCTAGTAAGTACCTACCCCCGCCCACTTGCCATGATTTTATTTTTAAATTTATTCAGCAAAACTTGACCCTTTTGACTAACTCATTCATAATTAACTTTACATTCTTTCCTATTACTGTATATTCTGAGCTCTTCTATTAATTTTTTTTGGAAACATTTACTTGTAGCTAGAATACATTTTATCACTCCATCCTGCACCCTACACTTGCTTCCTTTTTCTTCCTCCTCCTCCTCCTGCTCCTCCTCCAGCATCTTCTTTTTCTTCTTCTTTTTTTTTTTCACCCAGTTTATTTGTAAATTCTTCTTTGTAAATAAGTGGCTTTTTAAAATTTGTGCAACATAAGTCAATGCTCTCATGTTGATATCCTCAGCACTTAAAGTAGCTGGTTTCCGGAATATAATATACATGCAACAAATACCTAATAATTCAGTGGACTTACACTTACTGAGAACCAACTACATGCAAAACTCTTTCCCAAGTACTTTATATATTATTTATTTTTCAGAAGAATTCAGATCCCATCATGTATTCTCTAAAATGTGCATTATTTGTTGAAAATCCAGTTTTGTTTGGGTTTTATTTGAATATTAATATGTTTGAACCTAGTTTCTTTTATGGAAATAATTGGAGATAAGGAAAATTTTTCACCTTTGTCTCCTCAACCCTGAGCATCTAAAAATGTAAGTGTCTAAAAATAATTTATAGTTATCATTTGATTGGGCAACGACTATATACCAATTACTCAATAATTTCCAAGTTGAGGCTTTATCTTACATCACAGGAATTAAATTGCTTAAAATAATAAAAAAGTTTACGTGTCATTTTCATAACAAACATGAAGAGCATTTAATATTTGATATTTTTTTGTATTTTTTTTCCTAAACAAAGAATGAAAGTCAAAGACAAAGAAGACACACTGAAAAAGATAGCTAGTTGCCTCAGTCTGCATGTTGATTTTTCAACTGTTGTTTTGCTGTTTTGTTGAAGAAAAACAAATTTTAACTATTTGTAACTATTACAAAGCTGAGGCCTTCCAAAAAACTGAGGCAGCGAGAAAACCCCTATCAAACCCTGATTCTTGCCACCAAGTCAGAAAGATTTCAGATATGTCTTTCAGAGTAACAGGAATGAGTTTATGGAAGAGATAAGAAAAAGGAAAGGGGACATTGTCAAGGGAGAGAGTGGATCCTCTCAGAGAGAAGAGGGACAGCATGCTTCTCTTGCACCCCAGTTTTATTGGGGATCCCAGAAAGGTTTCTAAAGAGTCCCGTTCAGACACACTTTTAACTGACACTAAGATGACATCAGAGTTTCATGCACTTATTGCCATGACAATTCTAGGTCTCCGTGGCCCAAGCTGAGCAATTCTACTTGGTTTCTGAACCATAGAGTCTTACATATTTTATTGTTAGGAATAATAAAAAGGGTTGCAAAAGTCTTTCCCTTCAAATTAACTTGCGTTCCTCTTATCAACATTAATTCCTGTCTGCATTTCCTTGCAGATAATAGGTAGTTTGCTGAAGAATGTGACATATCCTGTCCACTTAGGCTAGGAAGGCTGCAGATGAATTGTTTTTTTGGCAAAGGATACATGTGAGGGTCATCACAGTGAACCCATTTTATAGACTTATTCTCTTAACCTCTTTTTTTTCCATTATCTTCGTCTGTCCCCTAATATAATCAGCTATTTATCATGTCTTAGGCATCTAAAATCAAAAATATATATACATCAAAAATATATATAATAACTGAAATTCATAGAGTCTCTCACCAAGTGCCATCAAAAATGTCAAAATCACTGATGCCTCACTTTGTCAATGACAGGACCAGGACTACATCCAAGTTGTGTGGCCTCAGTACCAGAAAATATAATCTGATATTTTCTATTCTACATAAATACAAAGTTCCTAAGGATGCAAATTTTGATTTGTTTATTGGTATCTTATGGCATTACTACAGTTCTTGTTCCATATGAAGCATTCAATCAATATTATGTCATTCATATATTACATATCAAATGACATTCTGGATCTGACATCCTTCTTGGCACGTTAATGTGTGGCAACTAGTCTCAAGAAAAACACTGGCTCTACCCCATTTGGAGCTCAAAAATCTAGTAAATGAGACAATACTAACAAAATTCAATCACAACCTATTTAATTTAAAAATGTGATAAAGGGAGAAAAATTGAAGTTATTTAAAAGTTATTTAAATTGAAGTTATTTAAATGACCAATATGATTCTGCAACTTGTACACTCAGAAAAATGAGAAATTATATGCCATCTGATTCAAATGTATGATATGTCAAGGTCATCGTACTGTCATGTATAACTATTTAAAACAAAAAAATAAAAATAAAGAAATATTTGATTTTATCATAGGTTCAGCTGAAGTTGTTTGTTTTTTTTTTTTTTTTGTATTTGTTTTTCTTTTTTGAAAAGAGTAATGCCTATAAGCATGAGTGGGTATTAAATATGGAGGCTTCAGGACAGAGGAGATGAGAAAATGCATTCCTATTGTAAGGCATAAACAGGAAGTTCAGTGAGCAAATGTTGGAGGATTTGAGGAACTTGAGAGGTAAACCAAGGCTTGGACTTGGCAAGCTTTTATAGATTATGTGAATAGTTCTGTTTATTCTAACAATAATATGCCACCATCAAAATCATTTATGAGAGCATGGGAGTTGTCTAGAAATATGAAGGGTCTGAACTCTTATTCCTTTTGTAAGGTAACAAGTACTCTGAATACAGGCAGAAACCAAAGGCTTCTGAGTCAGAGACAAAGGACTTTATTATTCATAATAGCACCAGCAATGTGTCAACATTTGTGCCAGTTCTCAAAAATCCAATTCCCACAGGGTGATGTAAAAGGGACCAGATGACACCTACTCTCATGGCAATTTTCTTATGAAATCTAATCTTCTATAATGAACAATAAGCCTGCTTGACCTTCAATACATAGGCATTACATTTGTTATATTGGACAGTAAACTAACCTACCAATTTCTCAGTTTGGGTGCTGGAGTGAAGGGAGATACTAATTATAACAAGAACTGCTATAATTACATGGAGTACAACTCTGGAAACCCATTTGCTCCAAAAGGATTTGTGACAAGTCTAGAACAAGGAAGTCAAGTGGTTCATCTCCCAAAATGTGCAGAACTATGATAGATCCATGGAAAACCCTTATTAATGTCATGATAAGATCACATTTGTTACAAAACCAAATATGTAGATTTTGTGAAAAAAAAATTTTGTTTTTTATAGTCTTCTTATATGTATTTTTCATCACTAGATTATCACATATAATTGAGAGAGAAATGATTCAGTTCTGGTTCCTAAGTACATCAACTTGCAAACATTTTAAGCTACTTATGTAGCTTCGCAGTTGTGAATGTAACTGCGTAATCACATTAAGTAGTTTTAGGAGTCCACTGTTATTCTGAAATTTAGTGAAGAGGATTACTGTATCACTCATTGAAAGTATTATTATAACTCATTTATCTCAAATCAAGGGCTTGTAAAAGTTTTAAATACTCTTTTCCTTTTAAAAATATTCATAATATTTTATAGGGTTGGGAATTCTCTAATGATAAAAGATAACAATGAAATTTATATTGGTCATTTGAAAAGAATAAAGAATTATTTAATCCAATATAGTTGTACCTGAAAGCAATTATAGGAAGTGATTTGCTATATGAAAAGATTCAGCAAGTTTTATTTTTTAAAATATATTTGTTTTTAAGCCATTTGTGTATGCAGCAGGCATATTTAAAGAAAATATATCCACTAATCCACTACCATTTTTGGCCTTTAGATAATTTGAAGTCAGAGATCACTGAAGATCTGTATTTCATTTACAAGTGTAATACGTTTGAAAATATAACAGATTGCCTTTCTTGAAATGGTTTGTGTTAGTTAGAAAAGGAAATAAATGCTAATAGAATCACAGATGGAGGCTACTCTACTGGGGAAATCAACTCTGAATACACTCATTGACAAGAATATATAAGGTGTGACTTTTAGTGTACTCTCAAAATTTAAGGAGAAAAAAAGAAATTTGGAGGGGGAGAGCAATGTAGCAAAGCAAAAGCTTTATTTTAAAAATACAAATATTTTAGAATGCTTTTTTATGTCTATGTATATATATATATATATATGCTTGTATGTATGGTTTTATTTCATGGGAGATTTCAGCTAGCTAAATCAAAACTTTCTTGGAAAATAGCCTATTGAAGTAAGTAAAACAACTATTAAAATTCAGTTTTTAATTTCAATTGTACCAAATTAGTTTTTGAAAACAAAAATAATAAAAGTAATTGTATACCAATCAGTTATAATCGTGTGTGTATGTTTATGTGTGTGTGTGTGTGTGTGTGTGTGTGTGTGTAATGTCATCAGGTAATGAAAATGCAATATTAGAGATTACAATAGATTTTCAATGAGAGTGATATAGACTTTAAAGGTGAAAATTGGCCTGGGAGTTAAGGAATAAAAGTAAAATTAAAAAAAAAAAACTTTCATATTTCAATAGCTTGGGAACCCCAAAGCTCAAACCTGTAGATAAACTCTTTTTCCCTAGTGTTTAATATCTCTTGCTAGTGCCTCTCATTTCTTCTCAAGGACAATGATGAGAAAAGATTGAGAAACATTGCAGTAGAGTATGCTAAAGATTTTCAAACTCTATAAAAAGCATTGAAGACAAACTATTCATGTAAAATTGTTATATGTATAGATTTATTTATGGTTACATTAGTTGCCATTTGAAATTTAATCACTGCCAAAATTTTTACGAAACTGTTCTGTGAATTATTGTAGAATAGGTAATTATTTAGAAGTATTGCTTCTCTTCTTGCCTGGCTTCAGTGTTTCCTAGTATGTGATTTAAAATATTGGATTTATTTTAAAATCCTATTAATTTATTTTTAAAATCGTATTAATATTTTGAGCCTAGGATAGATTAAACAAAATTAATTTTATTAAGATAAAAAAGAAAACTAAGTAAAATCAGCATACCAGATAAAATTTTTTTATTGAGTCTTCATTTTATTTTTTCTATAAATGCAGTGTTTTAATATAATCATTTTTTGAGGAATTTTGGACTCATCAATATTTTCTTCAGATTTTTTATAGTGGAGCAATACTGACATCCAGTAGATAGGTAAGTGAATCTCAGCAGCATTTTTCTGGTATTGATAGAAATACACATACACACACACACACACACACACACACACACACACACACACATATTCCATATTGCTTTCACTGAATAGTACTTCCAGAATATTCTTTTATATTTTTTTGGTCCTATGCTGAATCATTGTAGAATACAGATGGAGGCAAAAGTTAATGATGTTATTATAATGTTATTATACCTCAAAGATGATATTCTAAACTCCAGTGAACAGCCCATCTTTAGTTCAATGCCTGTCTATTCCCTAAAGTTGTGCTTCCAAAGTTCAACATTATAGTGCAAACACATCACTCTTGATTTTTCAGCCCTACTCCCAGGAGAGGGCAGAGAGGCAACAGATTAGTAAAAAAAAAATTATAAAATAAAGACTAATGGCATCAGGGTATTATCATGTCATATCTATGTCTGTGTCTCTTCTTAGTTTTTGTAATAATATTTTCAATCAAACTATTTTCTTTTTATATCAAAATAGGTACATATTTTTTCAGCTTCCAAAGGCATTTATCTACATTTGAAGGTCATGTGAGATGTAAAAACTAACAGCCTAAAGTTATGCATTAATGCTAAAGTGTAAATGACAATTAAAACTCATGACCTGGAAAAAGAATAAGTAACCCTGTGAATGTGTCTGATAGGTAAATATGAAATGGAAGTAAATAAATCACCCTGACAAATAGTTTGATTGTAGAAAGCACTTATGCCTTTATAGTTGATTCTTGTTGGTAACTACAATAAATATTTCTCTAATCTAAGTGCTTGAGAGCAGATAAGGCTTGGTCATTAAGCAAACCTAATATGCTGGTCTTCTTGTGTAATACAGTACATTGAAAAAAAAAAATCATCTCTCCATAACCCTCACCTTTTAAGGTTGCCTTTCCATCAGTGCATAGCTAAGAGATGGCCACTTGGGGCCAGGAAAGGAGGAGAAAAAGAAAACTTAATGAATCAGAAAAATTCTTTTCAAGAGAAGTGCAGAAAAGTTCTGTGTAAATGATGCATGCTTTCTTTGCTTTATAAATTTTGTCTTTAACTATAATTCAGAAACAAAGTTCTGATTATACCTCTATCTCAAGCTAATGTTCTGTGTATAACTAGAAAAATGTTTCATTCCTCTCTGAAACTCAAGTTTTCACATTTAGCCATCCCTTTGAATAAATGGTTATTATAATATCATATATTTTAGAGCGGGCCATATTGAACTTTCCAAAGAGAATCACAGGCAGCTAAATTTGTCGTTTTGGAATCACGTTAGGGTATAAACTCTTCAAAGGTATCTACTTGCTTTGGAAATCTTTTTTCCTCTCTACATGCACTCGCATGCCTTAGAATAAGCTCTTCACGAAGCTGGCTGCATCCAGGAACTTGCTGTGCTTCCAATAATTACTCACCTTGCTGCTGTTCAGCTTCAGAAGAGAAAACTACTATGGAAAAATAGCTCTGGTAGTCTGGCATAGAGAATAAAGTACATATTTCAGACTGCAGTCTCTCCTGCATTGTAAATTTTCAGCTGACTTCTGTGAAGTTTAACATGAAAAAATAAAATAAAGATTTTATATACATAATACATTTTTTTCTTTAAAAAATATTATTGAATGAGACCAATAAACTTTTCCAGGTTGGTGCAGGAGCTACCCAGTGTATCACTCATCTGAGTTGGCCAAAAATCATTCAAGTTGGCACTAACACTGGATAGGACAGCTGTTCCCATTTCTTCCCCTGAAGGGGTCCCATGCCTTTCCTGGCAAAGAATTGAAACTTGGCTGGAGGAAAAAAAAAATACTTGCAAGTATAAAATGCCAAAATAACTAGAGAATTATGTCAAAAACAAAATCAATTCACAATAGAAAATTGGCACTGTAAAATAATATCCTTTAAATGAAATAGTTTTGTGACACAATTCTACTTGTAAATCAATAATAATAAATATATTTTTGAAAATCTTAACATGTATTAGACTTTATCATATTATTCTGCCAACTCAGTTGTGAAGATGCGCATTGAAAACATTTGATTTTCTCTTCCAATTGTACTTTTTAGGAATTAATATGAAGTTAATCAATGATTTTGTTTATTCAGTAATAATTGATCTGGTGCTTACTCTATACCAGAACTTTTTTTTTTTTTTTTTTTTTTTTTTATTGGTTGTTCAAAACATTACAAAGCTCATGGCATATCATCTTCCATACATTTGATTCAAATGGGTTATCAGCTCCCATTTTTACCCCAATTACAAGTTGCAGAATCACATCGGTTACACATCCACATTTTTACATAATACCATATTAATGACTGTTGTATTCTGCTATCTTTCCTATCCCCTACTATCCCCCCTCCCCTTCCCTCTCCTCTTCCCTCTCTACCCCATCTGCTGTGGTTTAATTCTCTCCCTTTTTTTTTTCCCTTTCCCCTCACAAACTCTTATATGTAGTTTTATGTAACAATGAGGGTCTCCTTCCATTTCCATACAGTTTCCCTTCTCTCTCCCTCTCTCCCACCCCACTCGTCTCTGTTAAATGTTAATCTTTTCCTCATGCTCTTCTTCCCTGTTCTGATCTTGGTTGCTCTCTTTATATCAAAGGAGACATTTGGCATTTGTTTTTTAAGGATTGGCTAGCTTCACTTAGCATTATCTGCTCTAATGCCATCCATTTCCCTGCAAAATCCATGATTTTGTCATTTTTAGTGCTGCGTAATACTCCATTGTGTATAGATGCCACAGTTTTTTAATCCATTCATCTATTGAAGGGCATCTAGGTTGATTCCAAAGTCTAGCTATTGTGAATTGTGCTGCTATGATCATTGAAGTGGCAGTATCCCTATAGTATGCTCTTTTGAGGTCCTCAGGGAATAGACCGAGAAGGGCAATAGCTGGGTCAAATGGTGGTTCCATTCCCAGCTTTCCTAGGTATCTCCATACTACTTTCCATATTGGCTGCACCATTTTGCAGTCCCACCAGCAATGTACAAGTGTACCCTTTTCCCCACATCCTCGCCAGCACTTATTGTTACTTGACTTCCTAATGGCTGCCAATCTTACTGGAGTGAGATGGTATCTTAGGGTGGTTTTGATTTGCATTTCTCTGACTGCTAGAGATGGTGGGCATTTTTTCATATACTTATTGATTGACTGTATGTCTTCCTCTGAGAAGTGTCTGTTCAGGTCCTTGGCCCATTTGTTGATAGGGTTGTTTGTTATCTTATTGTTTAATTTTTTAAGTTCTTTGTATATTCTGGATATTAGGGCTCTATCTGAAGTGTGAGGAGTAAAAATTTGTTCCCAGGATGTAGGTTCCCTGTTTACCTCTCTTATTGTTTCTCTTGCTGAGAAAAAACTTTTTAGTTTCAGTAAGTCCCATTTGTTTATTCTTGTATTTAATTCTTGGGCTATGGGTGTCCTATTAAGGAATTTGGAGCCCGACCCCACAATATGTAGATCGGAGCCAACTTTTTCTTCTATCAGGTGCAGAGTCTCTGGTTTGATATCTAGCTCCTTGATCCATTTTGAATTAACTTTTGTGCATGGCGAGAGAAAGGGATTCAGCTTCATTTTGTTGCATATGGATTTCCAGTTTTCCCAGCACCATTTGTTGAAGATGCTATCCTTTTAGCGCCTTTATCAAATATAAGAAAATTGTAATTTTGAGGATTGGTCTCTGTGTCCTCTATTCTGTACCATTGGTCCACCTGCCTGTTTTGGTACCAGTACCATGCTGTTTTTGTTACTATTGCTCTGTAATATAGTTTGAAATCTGGTATCGCTATACCGCCTGATTCACACTTCCTGCTTAGAATAGCTTTTGCTATTCTGGGTCTTTTGTTTTTCCATATGAATTTCATGATAGCTTTATCTATTTCTACAAGAAATGCCCTTGGGATTTTGATTGGCATTGCGTTGAACCTGTAGAGAACTTTGGGTAATATTGCCATTTTGATGATGTTAGTTCTGCCTATCCATGAACAGGGTACATTTTTCCATCTTCTAAGATCTTCTTCTATCTCTCTCTTTAGGGTTCTGTAGTTTTCTTTGTATAAATCTTTCACCTCTTTTGTTAGGTTGATCCCCAAGTATTTTATTTTTTTTGAGGATATTGTGAATGGGGTAGTTTTCCTCATTTCCATTTCAGAAGTTTTGTTGTTGATGTACAGGAATGCCTTTGATTTATGCGTGTTAATTTTATATCCTGCCACTTTGCTGAATTCATTTATTAGTTCTAGTAGTTTCTTTGTAGACCCTTTTGGGTCTTCTAGGTATAGGATCATATCGTCCGCAAATAGTGATATTTTAAGTTCTTCTTTTCCTATTTTTATGCCTTTAATTTCTTTTGTCTGTCTAATTGCTCTGGCTAGTATTTCAAGGACTAAATTAAATAGAAGTGGTGAGAGAGGGCATCCCTGTCTAGTTCCAGATTTTAGAGGGAATGCCTTCAGTTTTTCTCCATTTAGAATGATGCTAGCCTGAGGCTTAGCATATATAGTTTTTACAATGTTGAGGTAAGTTCCTGTTATCCCCAGTTTTTCTAGTGTTTTGAACATAAAAGGATGCTGTACTTTGTCGAATGCTTTTTCTGCATCTATCGAGATGATCATATGGTTCTTATCTTTAAGTCTATTGATGTGGTGAATAATATTTATTGATTTCCGTATATTGAACCAACCTTGCATCCCAGGGATGAATCCTACTTGATCATGGTGTACAATTTTTTTGATATGCTTTTGTATTCGATTTGCCAGGATTTTATTGAGGATTTTTGCATCTATGTTCATTAGAGATATTGGTCTGTAGTTTTCTTTCTTTGAAGTGTCTTTGTCTGGTTTTGGGATCAGGGTGATGTTGGCCTCATAGAATGAATTTGGAAGAGCTCCTTCTTTTTCTATTTCTTGAAATAGCTTGAAAAGTATTGGTATTAATTCTTCTTTGAAGGTTTTATAAAACTCCGCTGTATACCCATCCGGTCCAGGGCTTTTCTTGGTTGGTAATCTTTTGATGGCTTCTTCTATTTCTTCCTTTGTTATTGGTCTGTTTAGATTGTGTGTGTCTTCCTGACTCAATCTGGGCAGCTCATATGATTTAAGAAATTTATCGATGTCTTCACTGTCTTCTATTTTATTAGAATATAAGGTTTCAATATACTTTCTTATTATCTTCTGTATTTCTGTAGTGTCTGTTGTGATATTGCCTTTTTCATCCCGTATGTTAGTAATTTGAGTTTTCTCTCTTCTGCTCTTCGTTAGCTTGGCTAAGCGTCTGTCGATCTTATTTATTCTTTCAAAGAACCAACTTTTAGTTTTATCAATTTTTTCGATGGTTTTTTTTGTTTCAATTTCGTTGATTTCCGCTCTGATTTTAATTATTTCTTGTCTTCTGCTATGTTTGCTGTTGTTTTGCTCTTCCTTTTCTAGGGTTTTGAGATGTAGTGTGAGTTCGTTTATTTGTTGGTTTTTTCTTTTTTTGAGGAATGAACTCCAGGAAATGAATTTCCCTCTTAAAACTGCTTTCATTGTGTCCCATAGATTCCGGTATGTTGTGTCTGTATTGTCATTTAACTCTAAGAATTTTTTGATTTCCTCCTTTATGTCTTCTGTGACCCATTGATCATTCAGTAACATATTGTTTATTTTCCATGTGATGCAGGATTTTTCCTTCCTTCTTTTATCATTGATTTCCAGTTTCATTCCATTATGGTCAGATATGGTGCATGGTATTATCTCCACACCTTTATATTTACTAAGAGTTGCCCTATGGCATAATATATGATCTATCTTTGAGTAAGATCCATGAGCTGCTGAGAAGAACGTGTATCCACTTGATGATGGTTGATATATTCTATATATGTCAGTTAAGTCTAGGTTATTGATTGTGTCATTGAGCTCTATAGTTTCTTTATTCAGCTTTTGTCTGGAGGATCTGTCTAATGGTGAGAGTGGTGTGTTGAAATCACCCATAATTATTGTGTTGTGGTCAATTTGACTCTTGAACTTGAGGAGCGTTTGTTTTATGAACGTTGCTGCACCATTATTTGGTGCATATAAATTGATAATTGTTATGTCTTGTTGGTGAATAGTTCCTTTTAGCAGGATATAGTGTCCTTCTTTATCCCTTTTGATTAGCTTAGGTTTGAAGTTGATTTTATTCGATACGAGTATGGCCACTCCTTCTTGCTTCCAAGGGCCATGTGAGTGGTATGCTTTTTCCCAACCTTTCACCTTCAGCCTGTGTATGTCTTTTCCTATCATATGAGTCTCCTGTAGGCAGCATATTGTTGGGTTTGTTTTTTAGATCCAGGTTACTAGCCTGTGTCTCTTGATTGGTGAGTTTAGACCATTTACGTTTAAGGTTACAATTGAGATATGATTTGTACTTCCAGTCATGTTTATTTATTTATTTATTTTAGTTTGGCTAGTTTTTACTTTTTGGTTGTTTTCCTCCCCCTTTACTGAGATACCTCCCTCTGTTGGTTTTGGGCACTATTTTTCATTTCCTCTTCTTGTAGGATTTTGCCCAAAATGCTCTGCAGTGCTGGTTTTCTGGCAGCGAATTCTTTTAGCTTTTGTTTATCGTGAAAGATTTTAATTTCATTGTCAAATCTGATGCTTAGTTTTGCTGGATACAGTATTCTTGGTTGGAGACCATTATTTTTCAGCGTTTGAAATACATTGTTCCATGATCTTCTCGCTTTCAAAGTCTGTGATGAAAAATCAGCTGTTAACCTAATTGGTTTACCCCTGTATGTAATCTGCCTCTTTTCCCTCATAGCTTTTAATATTCTCTCCTTGTTCTGTATGTTGGCTATTTTCATAATTATATGTCTTGGGGTTGGTCTATTACAGTTTTGGATGTTTGGGGTCTTGTAAGCTTCCAGGATTTGGCAATCCATTCCATCTTTCATCTCTGGGAAGTTTTCTAGGATTATTTCATTTAATAGGTTGTCCATTCCTTTGGTTTGAAGCTCTGTGCCTTCTTCTATCCCAATGACTCTCAAATTTGGTTTTTTGATGAGATCCCACATCTCTTGAATAGATTGCTCGTGAGATTTAAGCATCTTTTCAGTGTTGACTATGCTCTTTTCAAGTTGATAGACTTTGTCTTCATTATCTGATGTTCTGACTTCTACTTGATCTAGTCTATTTGTGATATTCTCGTTTGCATTTTTAATCTGGTTTAAGGTTTCTTGCATTTCTAAAATTACTTTGAAAGAGAGATTTACATGTTAACAAAAAAAAAATCTGAGATACATTAAACCTTAATTCATGAAAATGTTCCAATGTTGCTGGAGATGAGAATATCTGGTTGACTAATGTCATCTGTCAACTGCAGTATTCACAAGCACACAAAGGAACTGAGAGATGTTTACAGTTTTATATTCAAGTATGATAGTTTTGTTGTACTTGTTCTTTATTTTTGTTTACTAATTTGTTTCCTAATATCATTCTTAATAATATTAATATGCCAATAATATGGTTTTATTATAAGAAGCTAGTATTCTACAATCAGTTCCATTCCTATGTCACATATATTAAAAGTTTTAAGAGATCTTAGTTTACAAATATAGCTTTAAGCATTCCCAAATCACTGCAATACCTTTAATAAGTAGTTGTACCATGTTTATCACATGTCAGAAACTGTTCCAGGTTCTAGTGATACAGCATTGAATAAAATTGATAATAAATTCTGATCTCATAGATCACATATTCTTCCTTTTAAGAAAATTAATAAACTTCCTTATGAATATCTTACATTTTCTGCACCAAAATTCATTTTTACCTATTAATATAGTTGCATTAATTTCTTATAGTATTTCTTGAAATTGTAACTGGTGGCAATTAATTGGTAAGAAAGATGATTATTATTCATTTTACTAACCAACTGTTGACTTGTTCTGACATATGTGGTCCCACAAACTTCTCTATATATGAAGCACACTGTATTCTCCACTTTCTGGGAAACTTTCAAAATGAAAGGCTTTGAGAAAAGGTTAGAAGCTGGAAAACAGGAAGGAGACAGGATATTTTTTATTCTTTTCAATTTGTGGCATCTCTTCAAAGACCATTTGCCATATATCTTCTCTTTCTACTGGCCTCCTCTGCATTCTGGTGCTGCTACATATGGATATATATACCATATGCATATTTATACACACATATGTATCACAATAATATATATATATATGTAGATATATATGCCAGATATATATACCATATATATATAATATATATATATATTATATATATATAAACACACATATCATAATATATATATCACAGTAATATATGGCACAATTATATATATATGTACATATATATCACAATAATATTTGATGCATGCTTTATCAAAACACTAAGAGCAAAAATTTAAAATAAGCATGATAAATTTGATTAGATAAATGGTAAAAAAAAATGTGTATTGGGGATATGTGCGGATAAGTGCTTTAGAAATGCATTTCTACTTAGCAACAGCTAAAGTTATTCTCTTTTTTCCAAAATCTAGAGTCCTATAAATATTTCCATGATTCAGCTGCTGCTGACATGTTTGCAGAGTTAGAGCAGGGAAACACCTTTAGCGCTTGTGAAACTGCATCATAACAAACCAAAACAGTATTGTAGAGTTATATTAGAGTTTGGGTCTGATGTGGCTCACAAAGAATCTTGTGTTAAATGCTTGTTTGCCATCTTGTGGCCCAGTGGGAGGTGATAGACTAGAAAGCAGGGCCCACTGGAAGAAACTCAGTCATGAGCAGAAAGAAAATATCTGAATCAAGCTCCATGTCTTCCCTGGGTCTTTGACAGGTCCAGTTTCATACACTGAAGTGTTGGAAACCAAGACAAGCATGGCAATCTTGTTGAGCTGTGAGGTGAGTTTAGGACTTCCAAAGCAGCTGTGTTTATATTCAGATACCAAAGAAAAGGGCATTGTAGAGACAGAAAATGTGCAGAAGTCTAACTTGTGGCTACCTATGCGCTATAGACTGAGGGATCAGCTACAAATGCACAGGGTAATATTCTGAGAGCATATAAATATTTATCAAGACTGGCTGAGATTCTATTAAAAGACACTAGAGGTTTCATGAATGCAAGGCATGGAAGCTCCTACCTAGCCAGAGTCAAATGGCAGAAAGACCAATCTTTAGTATAAGTACCACCTCCTCAGGTATGGATAATGGCCTGGGACAAATAGCAATAAAATGAAACAGACCTGCCTTACCAACAAATAAAATTAAACCTGAAAGATCATCTGCCAACAATAGATTATGCCTAACTGAACACAATTCAGTTTCCTTTATGAGTGCCTTACGCAAGAGCACTTAGGAACACCGTACCCACATCTATCCAGTCAATTTTTAATCAGCCTGTTAGACTATAGTTGCTACTTTTATTATTAAAGTTAATTTTTAAGTTTATTTTATTATAATTAGTAAATATATTCTGCATAATATCAAATTTGGGTTATTTTGAGTTTAGGATTATAAATGTTCTCAGATTTCATGAGAATATTTGCCTATCTATATACTTTGTTTGTTGAATGTAAAATTATACATATAATTTTGTTCTTCATTCTTAAAGGAAATGATATCACATGAAATATTTGTATTTACAGATTTGAATGAAGAGCACTGGAAAATGGTAAATATAAATATTTTTTAACTTTTTGTTAAATATTTCATTTTAAGGCAAAACAATAAAATACCCAAAAATAGCACAAAATCTAGAGGGTATATCTAAAAACTACATTAGAGAAAATAAAACAAAGTATTAAGAATATTTACTTAATCGACAAGAAGCTAGGAGGTGAAATCAGGAAGAATATAGTAAGTATGATCCAACAAATGTCTGATTCTCCACAAAAGAGATACTTGTAAAAACTGGAAAATTAAAATTTCTGAACTTTGAATATAAGTCAAAGTATAACAAAAATCTGAGGAACATTTATTCCAGAGAAACAGTTGAATTTGGTCAGAACATTGAATTATGTGGCATCCTAACTTATATTACTCCCATCTCTTTTACCCAAGATCTACTTCAGCATTTTAAAATATGTTCTATTACTATTCAGGTTTGGTGAGGCTAACAGATCCAAAGATGGATGCCATTAAACAGATACCTTGTCACTCACAGTTCCCAAGAGGAGGAGCATGCCACTCTGCCCAGGGCCATGTAGGGAAGAACCTGGGTCAAAAGAAGGCAGAGAAAGTAGGGAAAAATTGGACCAGTCCTTCATTGTACATTCCATGGTGAGGAATGGTAAATCAGGACATAGGATTGATTAGTTTGAATAATTTCAGTGGGCATAAGAACATAGGAACTTTTTCTAGTTGCTGATAACCACACCTTTGGTTAATTTGGACAGGTAATAGAGGCCTGGCATCTCTAGATCCAATATAAGTGTTTGGCAGAGGCTCTGGATTGAATTATTTGCATGAGAAAGGCACACTCCAAGCAAGGTATTGAGTATATGGAGAAACTGGTTAGCTCTGGGAGGAACAGAACCTCCTGAGACAGCAAGACCTCAGATGTCAAAACAGGAATAAAACATGATTAACACAACCATAAAAACCAAGTTTCTCCAAAGCACCATTCCTGGAGAAGTGTTAAAATTTGCCTTATTTGGATTTTCCTAAAAAAAAAAAAAAAAAAAACACTGGTAGGACTTTTAATTACTTGTCCGAACTCAGAATTTGTTGTGTACAAACAGCCTATTTCCGGTGGACCTTTGACAAAAAGTGACAATTGTTCATCATCATACCTGCCTGAGGCAGCAATATCAGTTGGTGCAAAAAGAAACTGAACACAAAATCTTAAAATTTTTTAAAGGATAAGTTTGGGAATGAAATATCCATAGGAACCTTTGCATTTTCTTTGGAACCCTGAAGGCCACACGACTACACTCTATATGCAAGCTATTCTGGTTTAGATCTAGACTGTCCCCCAAAGACTCGTGTTAAAGGTGTGGTCCTTGATAAAGAAATGTTCAGAGGTGGAGATTTAGGAAAGAGATTGTATCTTCAGGTTCATTCATCAGTTGATCAATACATCAATGGTGTCTTAATTTGAGTAGACTTGGGAGGAGCTGAACAGTGCAGAAAGTGGAGCCTAATTGAAGACAGTAGGTCATGGATGGGGGATGCCCTGGAAGGGTCTATTTTGTCCCTGGTCCCTTCCTCTTTTATCTTTTTCTGCTTTCCAGCTGCCATGAGGAGAACACTTTTGCTCTGCCTTGACCTTCTGTCATTTGCAATGGAGTCAGATGACCTTGGGTTGAGACCTCTGAAACTATGAGCCAAAATAAATTATTTGTCCTTTAAGTTGCTTTTCTCAGGTATCTAGTCACAGTGACTAAAGACTAATACACATGCTTACAAAACATCCTGAAGAACTTGAGTTCTTACTTCTGGCTGACCTTGAAGATCTGGGAAAAGCTTTGAATAAGTAAGTAAGGTCATAAACTGACAGCATTGAAGACATGCCCCAAAACTCCTCAGTTAAGGGTGGGAAATTTTGCTTCATTTGAGGAAATTTTTGTCCAGTAGTTTATCTTTTCCCATAAGTTAATAGAACAGAGACTTCAGTAGCAACAAAGAACAAAGAATTAATGCTGGCAGAATTAATTCAGGAAAAGTCATTAAATTAAATTTCAGCTGTAGCAATAACAACAATCAGGAAACAGTAATATATGGGGTGAGGGGTGGATATGATTTCCAGACATGACAATCTAGATTGTTCAAAATGTCCATATGTCAAAAAAGATTATGAAACATACAAAGAAACAAGAAAGTATGTTGTATATCTGGAGACAGGGGAAGCAGGCAATAGAAATTGTCCATAAGGAAGTCCAGAGGTTCAATTATTAAGCAAACTCTGACTTCAAAATAACTATTGTAAATACATTCAAATAACTAAAACTTGAATAAAGAAGGTAATTATGAAAACAATTCCTCTTCATGTGGAGAAAATCCACATGATGAAGAGATAAATCACATTTTGAAAATCTGAATTATAATGTTGGAGATTAAAAGTACAATAACAGAAATGAAAAATGCCTAAGAGATTCAACTGCACATCTGAACTGTCAGGAGAAAGAGACAGGAACCTGAATATAGGTCAATTGATATTGTCTATTTCAAGCAACAGAAAGGAAACTAGGAGGAAGAAAAATGAACAGAGCTTTGAGACACATTAAGTACAACAACATTTGCATAATTGAAGTATCAGATCTCATAATTGAGATTTTTGTTCAGGATACTATGGCACTAGATACATAATTGAAGTGTCAGAATGGGAGGAGAAAAAGAAAGGTTCAAAGAAATATTGAGGTAAGAATGACCTAAAATTTCCCAAGTTTGATGAAAAATATTGTTCTACATGTTTGAGGTCAATGAATTTCATGTAAAGTAAATTCAAAGATCCACACATACACACATCATAGTCAAACTGTAGATAGATAAAGAAATAATCCAGAAAGTATCAATAGAGTAGTGACTCATTATGTGCATAGAATCCTCAATAAGATTTAAAGCTGCTTACTCATGGACAAAAACATGGAAGCCAGAATATGGAATGACAACAACATATTCAAGATGCTGAAAGAAAAAAGCCATTGGTTAATATGGTGTTGTGGCTATATTATTTAGCTTCACATTGCAAAAACAATATTGTTGGTAGAATCAAGTAATCTTCATAAACTTTTGTAGAAATCAATTTCTAGTCACTGGAGATAAAAGCAAAATACAAAAATAATCTGTATCTTACATATCTTACATTCTAAAAAGAAAACAGTCATTAAACAACTAATGGGTCAATTATTTAATTATAAATTGAATTTTATATGTGCATATCTGGATTAGGCATAACAGGAGCCTATAAGCTGGTTTGGTGAATTCTATGTCTTCCTTTTAAAAATGATATTTGAACAAAATTGTTAAGAGTGAGTTAAGAATTTTAGTTCTTTCTCCATATTCAACACTTACTTACTTATGTCTAAAGTCCAAGTGGCTGACGGGATGTATCTATCTTGTTTACTCATAAACTTACAATGTCTGACCCATAATTTCTGCCTAATCAGTATCTGTTGAACAAATGAATGAAACTTTATTTCAATTACCAGTAATATATGGAAGAATTTTCCTAGATCAGTATAAAAAGCAGAATTAGCTATTAAGGAACTATAAAGGAATGATTCTGAGATTTACATTTTGCATGGAACTGATAACTTATAAGACATAATAAATATGCAAATATTTTTAAGTAACCAATAAAAAAGCAACCTTAACACCATCTTCATGTTAATAGAGATTAAAGCCTGTAAGTTATTCCTTTATCAAAATTGTCATCTTTCTTGTCTTTTTATTATTATCAAAGAATATTATTTCTGATATTTATGTAAGTGGATTATATCCCAATAGGTAAAAGATATATTCATTTCCCACCATTTTAAGGACATTTTTAACATAATTTTTTTAATGTTCCCTAAAAGGCTTTTCTTTAAGATTTTATTTTTTAGTTATAGATGGACACAATATCTTTATTTTATTTTTAGGTGGTGCTGAGGATCAAAACCAGTGCCTCAGGCATGGTAGGCAGGTGCTCTACCCCTGAGCCACAACCCCATCCCTAAAAGCTTTTTTAAAAAATTTCTTATTTGGTTTTATATTTAGGCAAGCTTATCACTGGCAATTACAGCTAGAAATGACCAAGCTGTTATATTTATAGCAACATGTACATTATTGCTAATAAGACATAACTTTGGCTTCAAATTAGTCTGGCAAATTTTACTAGCAAATATGGCAGGCATACCCTTTCATTATCACATAAGGTTCATAAATATAATTATTTTGTTAAACATCTTGACTGACAAGTTAAATATTACAGGCACACACTTACGTGACTTGTAAGAACACAACAGTATAAGAAAGCTCTTGCTTTGGCTCTAATTAACCAGGATATCATCTTATTGTTGTTTTCAAGGTGCTACATCATTTTCAACATCATTGAAACAAATATGCCATTGAAAATAACATGCTCTCTGTTTAAGCTTTATGTACAGAGATGGTTATTTTCTCAGTGTATGTGGCTTCTCTTTAGTCACAGACACATTTTATTTTATCAAATGGTAAAAGGATCTAAACCTATAGTCTTATTAAAAAAATAAACACTGGTTTTGTATGACAGTAGTAACATAGTTTCAATGAAAGAGAAATTTCCCTTTGATCTGTATTGATCAAATATGTTCCATTTAAAAACACAATATTATGCAGCGTACACTAAAGGACCACTTTGAGGAATGACAAATTCTTTCATAATCAATATAGTAATGCATCTCATAGCGTAGTTTTTTTTTATTTGGGAAATATAAGAAAATGTGGGATATTTAATTAGTTTCTTTGTTAAATATAAAATTTTCAACTTAATAAAACCCTGATGAATAATATAAATTGCATTTATGATTAGGATATATGCATATATATATGACTACATAATTTTAGCTTAAAGGGTAGAACAGGTCTTAGAGACAGTATATTTCTGCCATTTTATAGTGGGGAAATTGAAGCTAATGGGACCAAATAATGTATCACTATCACCTAAAATATTATTGTAAGAATTGTGGCTGAATATTATTTTTCTATGCCTTTCCTCACCGTTTCTCTTTCCATTTTAGTAACAAAATAATAGTTATAAATTATTATAAAATGTTTTCATTTCAAAGCATAAACATGCAAAATATAACATAAACAAAGATATGTTTAAAGTTATACTATGGGTGCTAGGAGATGTTTTCAGGGCCTTTAAACTTCTATAAATATCAGTTGTCTTCAGATTCCATGAAATCAAGTTTTTGTTTCTTGTGCAAAGAATGTTTAAAACAAGTCACCTTGTGATTCCTTGGGCCTGCCACCCATTCATTCCAAATACACCTTGCAACATAAAAATTCTGAGACTGTAACTGTTGCTAATTTGAGGAAATAAGCTGTCAAATGAGACTGTTGGGAAAGAGCAGTTAAATTTTATTGGACCTCAGAAAAAAATCCTACAGAACATTTTTTATTTACTGACCCCCCAAAAAACAAACAAACAAACAAACAAAAAAACCTGCCTCTTTAATTGCAGCGTTTCTTCATATATTTGACATAGATAAAGTAGTCTTTGGTTGAAAATTAGAATTCTCTTGATTTTTTGCTCTTATTATAACTAATGACAACTCAATTTTGTCACTCCCCTCAAAATTCACCTAAATTTATATTTCTCCAACTTAGAGAATGACCTAGAGTACTAAAATAAATCTAAAGCAAATACCACAAAAGAATTCGTTTACATGCAGATCTATTATGTGATTCATAACCATGGTCTTTATCACATAAGACTACTGTAATAATAATTAACATTTACTGTCTGGCAGTACTAGTCTAAGCATTTTATGCTGATAGTATTATTAAATCCCTTCACAATCACATTGAGCATCTGTCAAAGGTTACTTTTAGTTAGCAATAATAAGAACTAACTTTTAATGTTCTTAGAAGGAACTCTTTGTACATTAAATGCACGTATACTAACTAATCAACAGAGCAAAAATATGAGGTAAATGCTATCCCTATTTATAATTGAGAAAGCACATAAATATTAAGTGGTTTGTCCAGATAACCTATCAAGAATGAGATAGAGCCAACTTTGACTTAAGCTTCAAATTTCTATGTTACAGTTACTGAGGAACTTTATCTTAGTAAAGCACTCTGCAGGACTATGGTCAGTCACAGTCTGCAACCCAATTGTAATGCAGTCAAAGAGTAGAAAACCTGAAAACACAAGTGCTGATAAGCCTCTGTCTTTTATACATTGTGATGAAATCATTTTGGATTATTCACTTTCCTCAAACAAATCATGGGAGATAGTTTTGATGAATGAATGAGATTTTCTTTTATGTAAAAAATTCCAGCAGAATGTTAAAAACATAATTGTTGCTTCAATAGCAATTATTTATATTAATAAATAATATACACGTTTGTACAGAAAGAAATTAAACTATCTGAAAGGGCCTATCAACTGTTTAGGAGATAAAATGTTGAAGTAAGAGAGGTCCGAGACAAAAGAAATACAAACAATTAGATGTCATGCTTTCTTAAAAAAGTTGAATGTTCAAGTCATGCTTTATTCCCTTTATCTTTCTATGTGAAACATATCTAACATATCAGGAGGTATTTAGTAAATAATCATTGAAGTAAACAGAAATCTCACTCTCCCGCAGCTAAATTTTGTTAGTATAAAACCTAGCTATTTAAACAAACAAAACACCTACCACATTGATTTGGTACATATTAGAAAACATTGTCCTTTAAAGGGGCTTAAACATACCTAAAGCAATTTAGATTTGAATTACTCTCATTAAAGCAGTCAGAAAACATTCCTCAATCTTCACAGAATCTGAAATCTTCAGAGAGAAAGGAAGAATTAAAGTACAGGCCACTGGGGCAATAGGAAGTGGGAGGTGGTCTTGGGCTCACTGCTAATCTTCAGGGTTGGATGCTAGTTTCTCCCAGTATCCTTGGGATCAATTTACAGCTCCTTAAGCAATTTCTTTCCACAGATGTCAGGCAGAACTCATATTTTTGTACTCTGTCAGCGAGAAAATAGAAAGAAGGATCTCCCTTTTTAGGCAGCCTATTTTTCTTTATCTATATAATATTTCACTTCACAGAACTAGAAAAGAATAAATGAGCATATGAATTTTAAATTACTAGTTACATTTTCCTTACACTTAACCTTTACATAGTTCTATAAAACCAGTTAATTAACCCGATTTGTGATTGAAATCCTCATGCTGAGCTTCCATGTAAGTACTTTTTTAATCTCTGTTTCTCTCACCAAGTTGTTCTTGTCTACTAACTTGGAAATTAAATATGTGTATGTGGAGTCAGATTTATTTAAATACCTTCAGTTTTTCTTTTATTGTTTCTCTTTCATCTGTTTTTCTTTATATTTTAATTTTAAAAAGTCAACCTTCCACATAAGACAAATAAGCTTTTATTACATCTTGTGCTTTAGTATTTTTTTCTGAATTTTTATAAGCTTTTGTTATTATCAATTACCCAAACTATCAGCCATTCCTAGTCTTCCATTTTACAGCTGAGGATACTCATGACCATGAAGTTTCAGTGAAAAACCTATGCTCAGAAAGTCAGTTGGCTAGTTTGTTACTTAGATGGATAATGGCAGAACTCAGACTTTATTTATACTAACCCTAATTTTTTTTCTTCAATAAAATTTATGATTACTAAAATTTATTAAATCATGGAATGTGTTTTATTCATTTAAAATATGAATGGACCATTTCTTTCATTCTAAAATTTGTGTCAAGAGGCATTTTGGAATTTTATGAGTTAATTATCTTAAAAAATAGCAAATTTTAATTATCAACATTTCTAAGAGTAAAGTGTGCCTTTACAATTAACTATACACATCATTATATTTGGTTTTACTGAACACTTCTAGAAAAATGTATTCCATGCTGACTTTATGCTGAACTACATATACACAGTCTGGGAATACAAAGAAATCAGTTGTTTGATAATATTCTGTTAACATGAATACACTGTGTGTGTGTGTGTGTGTGTGTGTGTGTGTGTGTGTGTGTGTCTTCCAATATTAAATAAATTAGAATTGACAAAAATGTTTTGAGTGATCTTGTTCAAAATATGTACAATATTCACTTTGACCTTAAGACTAAATTAACTTTTCAGAAAATTATTTGGAATTTCTTAGATGTCCTTATTCAACCTCTCAACTGAAATAAATAATTTTTAGGGAAAATAGAAGTGAAGTTGTATTAGAAGAACAAGAAATTGTTAATTATAAATTTGTATTGAAAGTTGTTAAGCAATTTTTTCCTTATCTGAGGAAGTTTTATGTCTAATGGGATAAACATCTAAGGATGTTTGCTGACACCCATGGTAGAGGTAGTTCAAATCTCTCCAGTAGGGTGATTTTAGTTCAGAGAAGATAATCAGGGGGACGATTAACCAATTCTGTGGTCAGAAAACTGTAAGAAAAAAATCTACCAGCAAATCACATTATTGGGTATTTCAGTACTTAAAAAAGCATACTTTTCACTTGAGCTGAATGTTGTAGAGAATTGGACATCTGCTCATATAGAGACCTGAGGGATGTTTAAATTGGCTTTTAAATAATCTGAAAATGGCTACCATGTACTTGTTTTGTGAAAAAGATGCTATAGAACACCTGTGATCAGCGCTTAAGTTCAGCCACAGCTGTACAATTGAAAATCACCCCAAATGGAAAAAAAATAAAAGCAATACAATTTATTTAGTTTTGGGACTTCAAAAGCCATATTCTATATTTGTCATCTTATACTGTGTTTAAACTGAATGGATAGAGATAAGTTCACAATTGCAATTTTATAGCATGAAATGCTTCAGGTGATTACTACATTTGTTATAGGAACAATTAGAGAAAGTGAGAATAAAAAGTTCAGCCAAGAAGTAGCTAAAGCACCTAAAAACCATGAGTATTTATGTAGTAAGTTCAAAATTTGTAAAACAAACATTAATGAAAGTGAAAGGAGATACGAGTGCACAAACATAATTGTCCATTTTAAGCAGAAAGTATACTAGTTAGGATATTGAAGATTTGAAAAGTACAATTAAGCATCTCTCCCTGATTGACCTACGAAGAAATCTACAACAAATAACTGCAAAATGCACTTTCTTTTCAAGCATTCATGGATGATAGTGGTTACTTTGTAAGACCTGAAAGGGGGTGAGTACAAGAGATCCCCTGAAGTGTTAAAAATGTTTCATATTTTATATGAGTAGTACTTATATAATAATATACACATGGAGAAATTAATGAATTTATTAACTAAGATTTATGTAATTGTAAGACTCATATCACAATAAAATATAGATAAGTAATTGTATCTATTTGACACGAATCTAGGGTTTAAATCTAGGGTTTACCAACATGGTATATTGGACCCTGAAGCTTCTTCATCTGTCCTCCATTCTTGGATACTTAGGAAATAATGAAACGGTATAAGGTATTTTATTAATGTATAATCAAACATTGATTGAATTAATTTATGATTTGTTTTTAGGTACACCATCTGTTATCTGTTATGGGGCTGTCTGTGACACTGGTTGTTCCAAATGAACCACATTTTTAGGTAATTTCCGTTTGAGTTGGGTTAGGCCATTGACTAAGTTTATCCAACAGAATGTGGTAGAAGGGACATTGACCTATGTAAGGGTTTCGGCTTATGCCTTAAGAAGGTGTAGCAACTTCCAGTGGTATATGCATGAAAACTCTGATTAAACTGTTTAGCTTTATGTGTATGACCACTTAAAGCAAGAACAGAAAGAGGCTATGTAAAGGGAAAGAAGCCCAAGATAACATGGAGAGAAAATCCACTGCCCCTAAGTGCAAAGTAAGCTAGATCACAGCTAACCCACTACCAGAATACCTGTATACATTCAGTCAGCAAAGCAGTCACTCAGAATTTAGCCCAGAGTGTGGGACTGTGAGGAAATAAAATAGTTAGACTTTTGAAATACTAAGTTTTGGGGTAGTTTACTATCCAGGAATAGATAACTGAAACACTGTATCATTAACTTAGGTTGGGGTTTGATGTTAAGTATGGTAATCAGGCAGAGGTGTTATGGAATGGGCACTGAGGCTGTCACAAGAGTGACTTTTATGTTCACCTCAAGTCAGAGTGATGAAGCATATAATGGATTGCCAGTCTTTGAAAATCTAGCCTGAATTTCCATCAAAAGAATTCTTTTTATCTTAATTAGAGTCGAGTTATTATTATGTTTGTAAAATAATCACAGGAAGGCCTACTGACCTGGCTTTTGTATAGAAAATCAAAGTGTGATTCTTAATTTCACAAGCATTGAAGAAGTGTCTTGCTTGTGTGTATAAATCCAGAGGTTAGCATATTTAAGGATTTTTATATTGTCTTATGAGTGTAATGTAAAAAATAAAGTACAACAATGTATCTCTCATAAAGGCAAATGTTTCTTTCAATTGATTAGATAATTAAAGGGGAAATAATCTCAGGTTGCATAAATAGAAAATAATAGAATATTGCCAGATAAAATATAGAGTGCCTACTTAAATTTTAATTGCAGATAAAAAATTAATAGCTTTTTTTTTACTGTAAGTATGTCCCATGCAATATTTGTAATATACTTACATTAAAATTCATTCCTTGTTTTATATAAAATTCAAATTGAACAGGATATATATGTGACTATATCTGGTAACCTAGCAGTATCACAAACATTTATTGAGTAAGGCAGAAAGAAGAATTGGGTAGAGAGTTGGGTATGATAGTAGCAGAGTAAGAATTAGGTAGTCAGGGAAAGAATGTTTGAGAAGAGAGGAAGTAGTGCAGAATCACTGTGGTAGAAGTAGGAAAATAAACATGCTAGGGATGCAGAATAACATTTCATGAAAGTATAAAATTTGTGGCCAGGGATGCATGCAAATGGTGCTTCACTATTTTCCATAATAGATCTGAAGTTCCTCTTGTATTCCCCAGGAAATGGAGAACAGATTCCGGACAAAAGTATCGAATTTTTTTTTTTTTCTACGAGTTTAACCTGCCATTTCAGATAACTCGGTCTATTCTGAGAAAATGCTAATCTTTCAGACTCTAACTCTTCCCCCTTGTGCTCCCTGAGATTGGTGCTTGTATAGGTATCAGGGGGAGGGGCATACCCATGAGCCAGCTTTGGGTTAAATCAATTGGTTTCACTTGAGTCTGTGTCTGCATGCTGGCAAAGTAAGAAGCCCTGCCATGAAAAGTCCATGGTTACCCCCTGCACATGATGGACAGCTCTGCTATGGCTCCCTATCACCTCCTGTTTACACAGTCACAAGGCAGCTTTTCTAAGATACTTGCACCCAAGAAGACACAGGCTGGACCCAGTAATTTTAAGTTCCCACATTTTAAAGGAAAAGTTTGGGCAAGAAACTTCTGAAAAATAATTTATAGTTAGGTTTACTTTTATAAAATGTCTACCACATAGACTTTGAGTGGAATTACTTTGTATTCTTTATTTAAAGAATGTAATGGTTCTATGAAGTAGCAATAATCAAATATTTATAAAAATGCAGGTAATTTTTTAATATCTGCTGACAGATGGCCTCTGTAGATTCCGTATTTACTATCTGTGTGTTGCTCCCACCAATCTTCCTCATTCCATATAAGCCTACTGTTTACCTGGGGGTATATCAATAGTTCATGAGTTTGATTTTAAATAAGAATCCTTGTGTTATAGCTTAGTGCGAGTTGTTGTTTTTTTCTGCTTTTCAAAATGTAATCAGTACTCAAAATCAATATCACTATTCTTTTTAAGGCCAAGTTTTAATCTTCAGAGAAAGTTGGTGTTTAATAAATCTAGGAAAAAAAATAGTAGTCCCTTCAGAAACATTAAAAAACCACAAAAATCTTAAATATTCACTAGATGAGGAGAGATCTAATGCTGAGGGAGATCTTATGGTTATAAAGTATCAATAGTATGATTTTTTTTCTTTTTTGATAGTTGAAGTTATTTTCTAAGTGACAAAATTTAAAAAAAAATGGTTGAGTGTTTATTTTGAATTTATTTTGTGAATCTGCACAAAATATTGCAGAATTTTAAGTTCAAAAGCTCCATACCTATTTTTCCAGGTCTTAAGACATGAAAATGTGTTTTCTTATTTGATAGTGAACTTGTATTCCTGCCAAACAGCTGCATCTCTGGGCTGCCAGAGCTAACCTTGACACTTTCTGGGTATTTAACTGAGTTACAATATACGTAACATTGTTTTCCACAGACAGATTATAAAATTGTGAGAATTAATTGTGTAATTCTTAGAGGAGACACTGCATGGACAAAATACCTTTTGTGAAAATTTTAATATACCGTTATTTTGGCAACTTTTGGTATAAGAAACAAAATTAAATCAGTCATAATAAAAATAGACCATTTCAGAATGCCATTAATTCTAATTGAACTAGATTCTAATTGAACTCAAAAAACTTATATTAATTGTATCTTCTGATCTTCACAGCAGCCCTATACTATAAAAGATGCTAGTGTTTTCTAACCACTTTCATCTTCGTGTGATTAAAACTCAGAGAATTCAACTTTCTAAATAAATGCTAATAAATATATGGTACATGAAAGTGGTAAAAACAAGTGTTGGTTTTATCCTGCTTTTAACTCAGCACTCGATAAGCTACTTTCATTTTCCTAATTGTTGTGGATTTAAAGTATCTAATGTAGGTTAGATCTAAAATGTCCCCCAAAGATCTGTGAGTTAAAGGCTGAGTCTTGTGCTTGATGCTATGGGGAGATGGTAAAAAGCCTTAAAACTTGGGACCAAGTGGGAAGCCTTTGGATCATTGTCGCATGACCTTGAAGGGGACAGTGGGACTCCAACTCTTTCCTCTTGCTCTCTTCCTCTCTCCCTAGATTGTTGTAAAGCTTGGTTTTGCTCCACTGCACACTCCTACCAAGATGGATGTCCCATCTCACAACAGCCCCCATAGCAATGGTGCCAACAGATAATAAACCTCCCAAACTGTGAGCCAAAATAAACCGTCTCTCTTTATAAGTTGACTACCTTAGGCATTTGTTATGTAGCTAGAAACCTGACTAACACAGTGTCTAAAGTTATATCCTTCATTTTCTAAAAGTTCCAACTATAATGGTACTTTTTTGAGTAAAGCACCTAACCTAAGTCCTCATTCGTCCTAGTCTCCACAAATACATGTTTGGTGAATCTGAGCTTCAATTGTAAGGCCAAGGTTGGTCTCAATATAGAGACCAAAAATGAAAATTAGAGACTTTCTTCTGTTTTATGAACAATTAGGGTGAAAAATCCTAGCTTTATAATCACAGTGCTCTTCTTTTTGAATACCATACAATAATTACATATCACATACAAAATCTTAGCAAGTAAAGAATAAATAGCCAGAAGTAATATCTGCCAACGGTGGTGAAATCGTGATCCTCTTTGAAATCAAGACTAACCACTGTAGGGGGAAATTTATTTGTGATAAACAGAGTCCTAAAGTATTAGACAATTGGCAAAATTTACTATGCATTTATGGTATTATGGGTTTACTGTATTTGGGTTTGTTCAAATAATTTCACATATCTAGTAGAAATTGTATCTTGTGTGATGATTTAATCTAACCACAGCTGCAGCAATATAAATTACACTTAAAACTATGCTGATTGATTATAATCAGTTGTAATCATGTCTTATAATTACATTGCAGTTTAGAGGCAGAGGCTGTTTAAGCCTACTCAGCACCAAGCTATATAAAGAAGATTATTTGTTACTTCTGACAGTCTCAGTCAACATTCAAAATTGCCTACAAACAATAAGTTTTATTAAATTTATTGTCCAGGCATCAAATAAGTTTCTTGATTTATCCACAGAAGTTGAAATGGAATTTCAAGCTGGTATAAAGCTTATTAACTGTATTTAAACCAAAAATATGCTTTTGAAAACATTCATAATTCTGGGTATGGGTCACATAGATGTATAAATTTTTCAGGCACATTGTGTTTCAATTTATGTAAAGTAATCAAGTGAGAAGTTCAGAAGTAAAGAAAGATATAAAATTGACAGGATGTTGATGATTTACTAAACAGCGTAAACTAGAAGTTTAGTATATTATTTTTTTCACCATGCACATATTGAAATTTTCTGTAACAAAAAGTATGTGTATATATATATGTGTGTATACACATATATATATACACATATATTTACCTAAATCTATATACAAATTTTTCCATAATAAAGAAAATCTAAACAATACTGTATATAAGCCTGTTATATGTATATAAAATAATGAAAGTATTAAAATTTAAATATCTAAGTTATTTTGTTTATTTGTTCATGAATCTAATTGATTCACTACTTTGGAACAGGCTTCAGACTACGTTGTCTAGATCCAAAGCCTCTATACTCTGCTTTTGCCTGACCTCCTCCATTTTCTCCTTTTATGTTGCCCACTTTTCACTTACACTGTCTCTGAACCACAGTAAGTAGACAGGTAACAAACCCTGTGCCATTCTATCACCAATGCCTTATCATAAAAGAAGATTACACTTTACACAATTAAATGCATTCCCCCACAGAAGCATATTCCAGTCTGAATAAGTCAATATGGTGGAAGCATGGAAGAACAAACCTGTTACTTCAAGAGTCAGAAAGCCAAGGAGAGAAAAAAGTAAGAGCTAGGATCCCACTGTTCCCTTAGGGAGCATGTCCCTAGTAACTTAATGACCATTCACTAGACCCCACATTTTAAAGGTTCCATCACCTCCCAATAGTGCCACCCTGGGGGAAAACAAAACAAAATAATAATAAAAAAAAAACTTCCCATGGGATTTTGTGGGAACACTTAATATCTAAACTACAAAGAATTCAAATGAGGTTTTACTATAGTTTGCCAACATATATTCAGAACTCAAAAAATTGTGCTGATGTAGGGTGTTCTCATTAACATACACGTTTTTCAACTTTTTTGGGCTTTCCTTCATTGCTTGTGTAACAACATGCTAAGCAGGTATTTTTCTTGATTTGGCATTTGAACTTAGGTCTCAAAACAGAGGACATTGTAATCCAAAACTGCACTGTGATGATTGATTTTAGGTCACCCTGATTGGGCCAATGATGCCTAGGAAGGTGGTATACCGTTATTTCTAGGTATGTGCTAAGATAACACTACCCATTGGAATGGGGCTCATTTTGCTGCTGTGGTATTAGATCAATAGTAATGAGACATCAGTGATCTGAAATGAACTCACCTTTCTCTTCAGCACTAGTCCTAAGGCCAATGCAGGAAGCTCCTGTGAAAATGAGCCTGGCATCAGGGGGTCTTAGGTTAGAATCCCAGCTCTATAGATGATCCTCCCTCCTATCCTAATAGACTGAAGTACTGAACCTATGTAAGATTCCTTTACCTTTTCTGATGGACAGTTCAAGGGAGATCCAATACAGAAATACAAAAAGGACAAAGAAAAGACTGTCTTGCTTCTTCTATTTACAACAGCTCTAGAAAATGGTTCTTGCAAAAATAGATAATTCAACTTGTTCAAATGGGCTCAGACTGCTTCACTTAAACTTAAGTGGAGAACTGAAGTAATTCTTGTAATTCAAGCAGAGAAAACACTTAGTCTCAACTATTTAAATATTTCAAGCAAAAGAATTTCTTGGTCCTGAATTCTGAGTCGTTGCTTTGCTCTACTTTGGCTCACATGGGTAAACACAGTCCAAGTGTGCAGTAGTGATTTTAATGGGCTCAGCCAGCCTAAAACCCTAATGAAATGGCTGCAAGATAAAAAGCCAACAGAATTTCAACTCCAAACCAATGTATTAAGAGAACTGAAAAATCACCTGGGAAAGATCAGTAGAACAATTAGATGGACAGATAAACGCTACTAATTGCTAATGATCAGCTAAAATATCTGTGGATACCTGAGATGTTACTGTACAGGTGTGGGATTCCACTTGACATTTGTCTTAGATTTAATGTCTGACATTTGTGTAGCTTCCAATTAAAATAGAATAATGATAATTAGATAAGAACAAATCTCTTGGTTAAGCTCTGAAATTTTACAACATTCCTTATATACTATAAACTTCACTGCTTTGACATTTAACTAATAATTTCTTTCTGGTTCTATGAAACATGTACCAACAGAAACTAATGAAATTAATTAAATTCCATAAAATTTTTGAAAAAAAAATTCATTGGTAGGCAAATGAGTACATATATATAAATACCCTTATGTATTAAATTCATGTGCAGAGCTGGTATACAGGTTCACTATACTTAATTTTCAACACCAGTATCCATTAGTAACATTGTCTTGTTGATTGGTATCTATGTAATACCACTTGGTAAAATTTCAAATATCATCTTAATTTAAAAGTAACATGCCTTTTCTCCTTTTGCTGATTTTTATATCCTATATTAAAGATTTGGGAAAGTTATTGCAATTTGATTGTTTCCTTATCATAGGTAGGTTGTATGAACACAAATAACTACAATGCAAACTCTTGAATATTCCAAATTCTTTGAGGTTTTTAAAATATATTGTATCTGTAGTCTATAGTATAGTCTATAAACATAATGAATATCCCGTGAGCTTGTGACAATAACTGTTACAGATTTTCCTTTTTCTCAAATTTTGGAATATTAACACATGCATAATTAAATATTTTGGGGATGGCACTGAAGATTGAATTTATGTTTCTTGTCATTTAATACATAGACCTGGTGTATTAAATGGTAATGGCTGGTAATGGCTTGTGTATTTATACACTGCATTTATAAAATGTTTTAATTTCAGCTACATTTTGAGTGCATCACATCACATGAGGTCAGGTGTGGAATTTTCTACTGTGGTGTCATCATGTTGATGCTCAAAAAGTTTCAGATTAAAGGATTTTTCAGATTTGGTGTTAGTAATACTCAACCTATAGAATCTTTTCTTCCTAATAAATTTATTTTTCTATGATTCTTATTAAGTGTGTCCAATAAGTTACCTTCTAGAAATATAAGTAATTTAAACTGAAAAAAAACAGGAAGAAGGTAAAATTTGAGGTGACATTTATTTGAGGTATGTATGGCTCCAAAAAGTATGCTGTTAATGACTGCTGTAATGCATTGGAGATTTTAACACTATGCCTGTTAATCATTTTTTTTAAATGAAAATCACTACTAGTTTAGAAATATCATCCAAAACATGTATAAGCAAACACATATACAATATACACATGCACACACAAAAGCAGATATAAAGTTTTTGTTTCTTTGAAAGGGTTCAAATAATGGAAAGAGATTAATACAAAAATATATATTAAAGAAAATAAATAAATTCAAAATGTAATAATTACAATGTTCCTTGGAGGCAATAAGGAGCAGGGCATATACCATATGAAATCAATGCTTTAATTAAATTTATGTTCTATCTAAAAATGTCCCCAGATCAGACTTCATACCTAATTTTAGCTATTTTTTTTTTTTTGCCAGGTCCAACTTAGTTTTCTCTCTCTGTCATTGCTCAGCATAAATAATGTTTACTAGTTCATAATTTTTCAACATTGGCACTATTGGTGTTCTAGACCAGTTAATTCTTTGAACATAACACCAATTTGTGTGGCATAGTCCTCCCTTCACTGTCAGTTGTAGAAACAAAAAAGTCCCATGGGTATCAAACTCACCACCATTAAGAGTCACCAGATTAATTCAACAATGAGAAATTATCAGTCTGTAATATTACTTTACTTTGATCGAATAACAAAAGTTTATGAAATCACACTCTCTTACCTTATAATGAACTTTCACATCAAGGTACACAGATTAAACTATTTTTTTTTTTTTTTTTTTTTTGGTCAATGAGGAAATTCCCAACACATTCTGTGGTTTGTGTAACTTTCTTATTGTGTTAGTTTTCATTGGTATAACAAATATCTGAGATAAATCAACTTAAAAATAGGAAAGGCTTATTTTGGTTCACAATTTTGAAGGTTTCAGTCCATGGCCAGTTGACTCATTGCTTTTGGGTCTGTGGTGAGGGAGTATATATTGATGGAAATACATAGGGAAAAAAAAAAAGTTGCTTTATACTGGCTGGAAAGAGAGAGAGAGAAGAGAAGAGACCAGGCCCCCAATATGCCCTTTCTGTACGTGTTCTAAATAATTATAAGACTTCCATCTAGGCCTAAAACACATGAGTGTATGGAGGACACATCCAAAGCATAATATTCCACTCTCAACTACCAAAGGCTCATATCGAATTCCTAAGGCAAAATGCATTTAGTTGTTCTTCAAGATTCTCCATGTCTTAATTGTTCAGCATTGCTCAAATTTCTAAGTACAAAATTGCCTCTGAGACTCAAGGCAATGCAGGTTTCTATAAAAATGATAAAACAAGCTATCTATGTCCAACAAACAGAGGCACTGAGTAAACATTCTCTTTTTAAACAAAAGAAATAGAAAAATAGTGAGGATAAATGAGACAAAAGCAATACTGAAGCCCAGCCCAGCAGGGTAAACGTGAAATCCTTCAGCCCCATGGCTGGCTTCCAGGGCACTCTGTGTTATAAAGTGAGGTCCAAAGAGTTTGTGCACCTTTGCCCCTGTACCATTTCCCACTGCAACCCACATGGCCATTTCTTGAGATCACTTTTCTTGTTGCCTATAACTTGTCATAGTTTCACGTTCCTGGCATTTCTAACTTCCTGAAGTCTCCATGGAAGCTTTTGATTTCACTTTCACAGCTTCAGGCATAGTTCCATTAGGGTTGCTCACAGGGACCTCTGACCATGTCACATGCTGCCTGGCCTCCCAGGCTGTTTCTAAATCTTGGTGGAATCCTCCATGATCCCAACACTTGTATTCTGTATGCCTTCCAAACCAGCTTCACCCATCGTCTAGAACCATGGCTACAATGAACTCTGAGTCCCTTAATGACTGAACCTGAAAAACAAATCCCAGGGAATTAACTTCCTAAGAGGTTCTGAGCAATCAGGGGAGCCCAAGGCTCTTTTCTCAAATCCTTTGAAATAATGTTCAGCCTTAGAGCCTCTAATGGGTGGGGTCTTGCTAATTCATTTTGAATTGGTTATTTTTAGCTTTACATGACAGTAGAATTCATTATGGTATAATTATACAAGTAAGGAATATATATTACTCTAATTAGAAACCCACTCTTTTTTTTTTTTTTTTTTTTTTTTTTTGGTGGTGCTAGGGATTGAACCCAGGGTCTTGTGCGTGCAAGGCAAGCACTCTACCAACTGAGCTATATCCCCAGCCCAACCCCATTCTTATGTATGTACACAATGGTGGATTCACTATGGTGTGTACATATACATACATAGGAAAATTATTTCAGATGCATTTCACTGTCCTTCCTTTTTCTATCTTCCTCCTTTTCCTTCATCCCCCTTCCTGAAATGCCATCAAGGTATTTTTCCTATTGAGCTGGTGAAAAGTACTTGTCCTTGTTAATGGTGTTACTGTCTTTAGCAAGTTCATCCTCCTTAACAGCATCTCTAAGTATACTCCTTTTCTGGCCAAAGATCTTAATTTCTCAGCTCTGCTTTTTCCTTCTGATTCCAACAGTAAATTCATCTAAATGTGCCAGTAATATTTACCCTGCTGCCTGAATGCTGTGCAGCATGGAAATATCCTGTCAGATAGTCTGTCACCATTAAATTCAGCCTCCTATAAAGTCTCAGGGCATGCACATAATTTTTCACATGGTATAAAAACAGACCTTTAGCCTAATTCCCAATAGAGTGCTTGTTTTGATAGGAAAACTCCTGAGCATAGTTTTTATTGTCGGCATATCTATCAACATTCTGGTCTTCCAATGTCCTCACTGGAATCACCCATTAAGCTCCACTGACAACATTCTAGGCTTTCACTAGCCCGTCCCTCCAAAGTTTTCCAAATATCCATAAACTAATTGCAAAGATAAAGCTGTCTCTATCAGCAATGGTTTTACTTCTCAGTACCAATGTTTTGTGTTAGTCATCTTTCCACTGAAGAAAGTGGCCAGGGTCCCAACATCCCTTCCAAGGAAGTGCCCATATATGACTGGAAAACTTCCAATTAGGAAGTTTTCAATAATCTTGTTAAATGTCCCACCACTTCTCAATAGCACCACAGACTGAGGGGCAAGCCTTAACACATGGGTCCCTTCAGGGACAATAATCCAAATCATAGCACCTATTTAGACTTTTTTTGCACATATCTGAAAATTAAAGTATTAAAGAACCGAGAAACAGAAAAATTAAAAAGAAGCTAATACAGTGGGCTTTAGCAACTTAGATAATATGTAAATCATTGAGGGGGCAGGGCTACAAGGGTTTCAACTGAGGTCCTCATAAGCATGTATCCCACCAAGGAGCTTCCTCTATGGGCTCTTTAATATATAAATGTTACGATAACCAAAGGTATATATTCTTCTAACATAAACTTCTTATTAAAAATGTTTAATTTATTTGGGATTTGGTGAGTTTAGTAGACTGCATATAAAGACATTTCTAAAATTATCAACAGAATCACTAACTGGACCAGTTTCCAGATTTTTATGGAACTTAATTGAGTTCATCAATTTTTTGTAGCTTAAAAAACAGGTATACTTAAAACATGTGAAGTGGTTAGTAATAATCTCTATGCCTAAACTATGTAAATGCTTCTCAAATATTTGGTGCACTTTTGCTTCTAAAGTGAGTAGCTTCAGGATACAGGACATTTCCAGTAATAAATACATGACGAAACTCTCATCTCTGGCATTCTCCTCTCTGCTCCATTAAGCATTTGTTTGTCTGTGTCTCAGTAGGTTCATCCTCTTGTTCTGATTTCTGAAAGTACCAGTGAGTCGAACCAACGCTTTGTGCATGACTTTGAGGATCTGAATTTTGCAGTCTCTTCTGGGCTTTCTTCTTTATTCTATTTGGCACTTTTTTCCTGGGAGGGAAGATTTTCATTTGTTACTCCTAATTACAGAAAATGAAACTGGATATTAAAAAACACTTAGAGAGAAACACTGAGTCTTCTTAAAGAAAACAGAGAGGAGAAAATATTATCTGAAGTGAATTTTTATATTCTTTTTTTTCCTCTATATTAGAAGCAATGGTTTTAAATGAATATATACCATTTAACATGATATATTCGTATAAATAGTCTGCTCACTATACCTGTGAGTTCTATTGCTTAGTAAATGAAGCAAAAAAGCCCTTTATGAATTGTACTATAGTCTAACTCTGAACCATACATTTATTGGCATTAGCCTTATTCTAAATATGATTGAAAGCAAAATGCCACTATTATTCCTGTTTGTAGAATGTTATCATTTCCTATTAAAATGTCCAATGATTTACATAATTTTCATACATGCACATTTACACATCATAATCAGAAAGGAGCTATTTCCTCCTCTATTCCAATAGAGGTCATGATATAAGCAGATCACTCATATCTTAGTGTCTTTGAATACATTTTCTCTTTATATTTTAACTGAATGGATTTTGCAGGAAATAATACAAACAATCCCATATTTCTATGAAGTCACAATGAAAAAAAAAAACGTGCCTCATTCTTAAAGCTGTGTGTCTCTGTATGTATGTGTGTGTCTATATATGTATAATGGGGAATATAACGGAAAAAAACACAGGGGAGGAAGTAGAAATAGGTGATCCCAAACCTCAATTCTATTTTTATTAGATAAAAATTGAAAAGCTGGCACATTAGATAAAAATTGAAAGATGGCACATTGAAGCATTCTGTGTTTATCTCAAGGTCCCATTTTAAAAGTAAAAAGTGTGAGTGGGGGGAACTCAACCAACACCTAAATAGTGAGGATTTAACTTTCAAAATGAAAGCACAATTTCTCATTTGATATAATCAGAGTTCTATGTTTGGCTTTGGTTTGGCTAAATTATGGAACAAAGTTTTACTACTTATACACTGCCAGTACAACAAAACATGTTTTCTAGATATATCTTCCTAAGTAAGATAAAGTGGCAATAACAACCAATAGTGGAATCTCCTTCCTCTACTGGAAACTTGGAAGAAATTGAGCCAAGTAAAATTTATGTTCACTCCAGTTCTGATGTGGGAGCTGTAAGGATCTAGCAATGTTAGTAGGCTTATTTTGATGGACAGAGGATAAAGGAAGGAGGAATGAAAAAGGAGATGAATGAAAAAGATTGGGATGAATTAAAAAGATCTGGGTTATGTTTCCGGGCTATTTCCTTCATTTTGTGATTCAAATCTACAAGTCTGTCTGTCCCTGATATAAGAGAGGTAATGATCTCCACCAGTGTCTCCAGGTCCACACTGTTGAAGGGAATGATGGTATAAGCCTGAGGATCTTGACCTTAGTATCAAGGAAAGAAACATGTTCAGGATCCAGGGATGTTGAGGTGGAACTTTTCTGTCTGTCCTTTCCCTGGGTAACCAAGATATGAGTTCCTTTTCATTTCAATCATGCCATGTGTTAAAAAGCACTGAATTACTTGAGCAAAATGAGTGGATTATACAAACACAGAATAAATATCACAGACATTATCTTAGAAATCATTTTTATAGTGGAATATAATTGTCAGAACTAAAAGCAGATATTGTTCAGTCTCACAGTGTTGAAAGGGTAAAGACTGGGGAGTGGGGCAGAGGCTAGTAATCAAAGCATAGCTTTTTAAAAAAAATAAGATTATTGGTGAAGCAATCCCCAATTGATAACTAGGTAAATTCTGATTTACTAGCCAAATCCCGGCACAAGAAAAGAGAGGAAAAAACAAAAATATCAGAAGCAAAAGACTCATAAATACCTGGACATGAATTTCAGAATATATAGAACAAAGTGGAATGTTCCAAATACAAACAGAAGGAAAAAAAAAAAGATTAGAAAACAAAGCAAACCTTGCCTCTCAGGAAGGTGAATTATTTCCAGCATCTTTGCTTCTGCCATCCCTTCTAGAAAGACCTACCCCAAAGCTTAAAGGCCCCTTCTGGCCACAGTTAACCCTGGGGCCACCCACAGGCAGTGGGTGTTATAAAATGGGTCAGAGATCAAACATTCTTGCAAAAGAATCAGAGCTCATCTATTTCATGCTTAAAAATGCCTGTTTTCTCCTCTGACTTCTCCAACTCTGTCTTGCTTCCTCATACTGTAACTGATTTCAGGATTCAGTCTGCCTAGGGCAATGGTGCTTGCTCTCCTTTGAGCCATACACCTACCTCCAGAACTCAGTGTTCACTCCTTTCTTCCCTCCTGCCCTTTCTTTCTATGTATTACAACACCATTTCCACAAGGACCAGAACCACATCAAGATGTTCAATACATATTTATATTGTATTCCATTAATATATTCAGGAAATATTTTTGACACACTAAAGCTCTCAGTATTCTTTATCTTTCTCTTCTGTGTATAAGGGCATATAACTGAGCCTTTGTAGTGTTTATGTTAAGAATTAATTTGAGATAAAATAAAGAATGTCCTTTGCACAAAGGTTAAACACAATGGAAGGTTACCATCATGATTATTATCATTACAGTAGCTGATCATATGGGTACTGAAACTCTAAAGTCCTTTCCACCATCTCACTGAGGTCCTGTTTCTCACCCTCATTGATCTATCATATAGGTCAGAGGACAAATACCCTTCAGAAACTATTGAACAAGGAGAACAGATATTCAATTCCCCTAACAAGAAAGAACTTCCATAACTGAAGTTGCTGGATGCTTGACTTTTTCTTTTTGGCCCCAAGCTCACAGGTTTAACATAGTGTTTATGAATACAAGAAGTCACCTCTCCACCCCAAAAAAAGCAATCCCAGCAAACTTTGCTTGGATAAACTGGTAATTAAGAACACCTGGCTCAGGTGGAGGGCAGACACATGTGCAGAGGAAAGCTGCTGATTCCTGCAGGCAGCCCCTGATGTTGGAAACGTGAAGTGCGAGGTAGTTGAACTATTCCTAAAGCTATTCCTGTAATATGCCTGATCTTCCTTCCCACTCCATGTTGCCCTGACATCCCACTGTTACTTTTCTCTGAATTTTTGGTTTTGTAAGACTGGTGCAAGAGGAGGAGAAGTCTCACTGGGCAAAATTCATTATTGCAGGGCTGACATCTAAGACACATGACATCATGTTTTTTTTTTTTTTTCCACTGTGGCTCAGAGTTCTCTACAGGCTTTTGGCATAAGAAACAATTGTGAAACTGCTCCCATCTTTTGGCCTGTCCGGATTACAGTTAACCCACCTCTGTTTCACCTTCCCTGTTGGAGCTCAGCCCCTGCACTTGTTCTCTCCAGTGATGCTGAACTGGAATAACTCACCTACTCTATCATAAGCTACTCAGAAAAGAAATTTAAATGTGACCTGTGGTAGTACTTGCAATCTCATTGAAAATAATTGAGCCTGAATAATTTAATTAATAGACACACCAATAAAAGATATCAATTGCATAAAAGGGTCCAGAAAAGGAAAGTAAGTGGAACCAATATAAATGATTCAAACATTTACAGATAAAGAAGAATTCATATCATAGTTCCTGTGCAACTTATAATTGCATAGCAGTATAATTACATGGGAATATGATCTTTTCTTGGTAGAGATATTGCTACTTAACTGTCAACAAGAAAACCCCAGAATCTATTAAAGTAAGAAAATGTGAGAGGAAGGAGCTAAATTTCTTACCTTTTAAGCTATGTGAAATTCAAAGAAGAGTGAAGCAAAAAGAGTGACCTTCAACTAGCCTCTCTGGCTGACTGAGGAGTTCTTAAGTGTGGAAATAACTTCTGCATCCCCTTCTAAATGCTTTCATATTGAGAATGAGATGTCTCTGAGTGGAGAAAGAGTTTAAAGTCTCAGGTCTCTGATAGAGAAAGCTATACCCCATCTTGAGAGCTTAACCCCAGGAGCAAGATGTTATAACCCTATGCCTTATAAAACACAAGCACTAAATGTAGTGACAGCTTGGTTTGGGCAGTCTTACATCCCTCCCCATCCAAGGATTTAGTTTAAAATGGAATCCAAATTATATCTTTAGCAATTGTAGGAAATGGAAGGCAGAAATGCTATTTGACCTGATCCTTCGAGTGAGATAGAAACAAATCTCTTCTTTGAAACTGCATTAACTCGTATCAAGTACCCAGAATCCATTTAATAAATTGCTTTTCTCTAGTGACCCGAAAGAGTTAAGATACCTCAAAATGGCAAGCAGTTCTTGACCTTCTGGGCAGCATGAGGTGAGATGAGTTATTAAGAGAAATTCAAAGTATAAAAGTGAAGGGGTGTGTGTGATTATGGAACAAATTTCAGTGATGCATACCACATAATGAAATGAACTTATGTAAAAATCAACACAGCCATAAAAGACGTTATCCACACAAAGGGATATCAAGCACAAACTAAATGTAGAAGCAATTACTTAAAATAAGATTAGATACTGAGACAAGCTATAGCAAAATTTATAAGTGAATTTCCATTAAGATACAATCAGAATTCCATAGTTGTTTTTTTTTTTTTTTTTTTTTTTTTGGATCTCTCTGATGATGTCTTACCACTTCTTTGAAATATCAGAGTTCAGAGGAGACTTGAATACTACTTCTGCCTTAAGAGAAGCCAAGAAAGAGGCATTGCTGGTCTACTCCTGTTCACACAAGTAGACGTTGATTCTGCCCTTTGGTGATCTTCTCTCTTATGTACCAAATGATTGTATGTTATCTGGTTATACTTTGATTATGTCTAGTCCTTTCTCCAAACCCCTGTTTTATAAAGAGAAAAAATAAACTAAGCACTTTTCAGAAGCAATCTGTATAATAATGATATTTTATTGATATATATTTTCATTACATACATTTTTCAACATAATTAACCTAAGTAAATTTTAGATAATATGTAAGCCTAACTAAAAAGTATAGCCATCACTGTGTGGTTTTTAGGCTTATGTTATTTTCAGTATCTCAAGACAGAAAAACCTACCTCATGATTAAATAAATTTTTATAAACCATAACCACCATTAACATTATTATTAATCATAACATTTCTACAGTTTCAATAAATAATACTTACTGAGATATTTTATTTCAAAAATTCCCCCCAAAATGTGAAATATGCATAACTAAGTATACTGTTAATGTACTTAACTGGAAACTTTTTCACCATTTTAAAATTAATGATCAGATACTAAACATTCTGCCTAGTTTTTGACATGCAATAGATGTTCAATAATCATGTCTTTCATTGGACAATTACTGGTATAAAGTGATCTCTCTGTATTTTATTATCACATAGTATGTGCTAGGATATTGTTACATTAGTCAATTTTATGCAAGTCTTCATTATTCTGAAACTTTGAAATGACCCTTGAGGGAAATTGCCATATTGTAAACACTGTCTCATTCAAAACTGTATTTCAAATTTCAGAAAGATAGTCATGCATAGGGTTACTTTTTAATAAATGATACTTGAATAGAGTAAAATACTTATCAGACAATTTCCAAATGGCTGTAGTTTCAGAGTAATTTGTAATCATATGCCACAGAATTATCTATTGGCCCAATGTTAACTGATTAATTAGGAAAAAATTTAAAAATTCTGAGAGGAATGGGGATAAAGTAGAATGCAAAATTCTTAGACAAAATCCACATCTGCTGTTTTGTTTCTGACTAAAATCTGAAAACAAAAATATAACTAATTTTCCTTTGGGATTATGATTTTCGGATATATCATTTCTGTTATTTTTTTGAAATTTAGCTTCAATTAACTTTTTAAAAGTATGTATGTTTATTTTAAACATACATATGACTCTAAACATGAAACTCTGTATCTGCTTGAGATTGGGTAATTTTTAAAATAATTACTAATATTACTAGTATTATTTCTAATATTTTGTTGAGTATGAGCAGGTAATCCTAGGCATGTTGATCCAAAAAGTTATTAAGTTTATTCTAAACTGAATAATAGAAAGGAGTTATACCATGGGGCTGTATTAGGTCTTTTGTTTTTAAACCTATAAGTAGATCTAAAGGTGCTGCTATTGTTTGTATTGTAACTGATAGGCCCATTTATTCCCTCTGCAATGGCTTTAACAACATTTTGAGGCCATTTTATATTCTTAACTGAGCCTCCAAATATTTGATTTGTTCAGCAGTGGTCCTATAAGCTGTCACCATGTTGTATGGGAGTATTCATGAAGTATTCCACAGTGGAGCTGTTCTGAGCTCTCCAGTAAATACTGTGGATTATTTAAGCAGTTTTTATATATTACATATATTTGTACATTTTTATGTGGTTATACATATTTATAAGTTTTCAAAAGAATCATTTTGTTTACTTGAACAGTTCAAGTTTATTGGGAAATTTATATTTATGAATGTTTTAAACCATGTTATAGATTATATGAATACTTCCTTAGTTACTTAGCCCCAAACCCTTAGAAATTTCTTTACTACCAATGATTACACATTTTATTTATGCTAAGTGTTTTGCAAATATCAATTTTGTAAAAGTTTTCTTTTTTCAAATAATAATAATAAAGACATGTAGGTAGTAATTTACATTTGTTTTTAGAATTATATTGAAACTTTCTTTTAAAAAGCACAGAGGATAGTGATGTAATCATTTCTAATTAGGAATAATTCAAAGCTACTAGAAGGTGAGAACTTTTAAAATGTTCTATTTGCTATTTAAGCCATAAACTGACTACTGAGCTTCAATTATTTGTATGAATATTTATTGTATGCCTATTTTGCTGTAGATAACTGTGCTAGAAAAAACAGATATAAAAATGAAAAAGATATTCAACGTTCACCAGCTGTTTTTGTTTAAATATCATGAAATTGTCTATTAGTTTGATTTGTATTATTATAACATATAACATGTTAGATTATGACACCTATAAACACTAAATTACTTGAAGATATTTCATTATGACTTGACAGATCTAGAGAGATATGATGCTTCAATTATCATTCTACTCTTTTCTTCATAGCCAACATTTTACAAGAGTTCTCATTACTCAGTGTTTTCATTGCCTCACCTCCCATTTACAAATCAAGAGTCTTATCTGAATACTGAGCAGTTCATCAAAACAATATTAAATCTCCAGGAACTTCTAGGTTACTAAACTCCAAAACCATATAATCTCACATCTTCCATGGCCTATCAGCAGTCTTTAAATTAACTTCTTCCTGCTTGAAGCACTACTGTCCCTTGGCTTCTACAATATGACCCTATCTGGGTTCCAATTAGGAATAATTCAAAGCTACTAGAAGGCGAGAACTTTTTAAATGTTCTGTTTGCTCTTTAAGCCATGAGCTGACTACTGAGCTTCGATCATTTGTATGAATATTTATTGTATGCCTATTTTGCTGCAGGTACTTATGCTAGAAAAAAAAGAGAGAGATATAAAATCTCTTTGATCAATCTCTCTGGATGCTAATATGTCTTCTTTGTATTTTATTCAATTCTACCTGCAACTGAAACAGCTGGGTTCCCCAAGGATTTGTCCTAGGACTTCTTAATTTTCTATGTACATCCTCAGTAATTTCCTCCATTTGCATGACTCAAAGGCAAACCAGTTTATCAAGAACGAATGAGAATTACCCCTACCATGACCCTTTCCCAGAGTGGTCATTTTGTATTTTTCTTCAACAGACAATGGCACTGTCATTCAATCCAGTGGTTTGACCTTAAATCTCTTTCTTATCACTGAACTCTCCATTACCCTTATTACCATTTCATCTCCAAATCTTGACTATTGCTCCAACTGACCTCTTTTGCACCATCGTTAGCTTTACCATCTTAATAAATACTACCATCGTATCTGCACTGCTATAATACTTTGTCATATAATTTCCCTATATCCATTTTGCCTGACTCTCCCTCATCTTAGACAGAGATTTTAAAAAAAAATTCTTCAGATATGCCATTTCCTTATATTCTCATTTTTCTCCATTCTCCATGTGGAATTGAAACTTCCAATTAATTTCTGATACTCTTTTAATAAAGATCACAATATTTTGGGCTAAGCATGTAGTATCATCTACAGTGAACAGTTACCTAGCATTTGCAAGGCCTGGGGTTTGATCCCAGCAGAGCAAAATAAATCAAAAAACAACAAACAAACAAAAAACACCCAACATACAAATTCCTGCATGGCTTGCCCCTGTTTCAGTTTTCAGTGTCAAACTCAAAATAGAATCTCTTCACTGTTTCTAGTCTCACTAAGTATCCACCAGTTCCTTGAACTGGCCATATTTCTTCTCACCTTGCAAACTTGTAATGACCTTTAAATTTTACAGGAAATTTTTATGCTACAGGACTTCTTTCTTTTTAATTCTTAATTTTAAATGTTTTCTTATATCAAATGGTTTTTAACTTGATAATGAACTTTAAATTTATAATGTCTTCAAGTTAGGATATATGATCCTTTTATAAAGAATGCATGCCTTTAATTATCTTCTTTTCCTTGTTAAATTTTGCCTATCTCTAGATGATTCAAATTTAAGATACATTTCAGCCCCTTCCCAAAATGGCTATGTTCCTTTTAATTGGGTCCTTATTTCAGTTTACATGATTGTGTTTGGATCCTGACTCTGTCCCTGATTTGCTTTGTAATAACAAGCAAGTCACTAACCTGTCTCTACTGTTATTTCTGCTCTAAAATAGATGTAATGATAATAGCATCTTTGTCACTGGCTTATTTGGGGGTTTAAATAAGATAATACATTTAAAACACTTGTAAAAGTTCTTGACACACAGTAAGTTTGAGATAAATAAATATACATATATATGCCTACATGTACTATAAACATATACACATACGTACCTGCATGTGCTCTTAGTTGCAAATTTGCAATTGCACATTCATTATTGTGATTATTTGATCATCATCTCCTGCTGTATGAAGATATGTCAGTTCTATAAATAATTGCATTATATCTCTTTAGTTTTTTTTTTTTTTTTTTGGTACATTAGAGTCACCCATAAGGATTTGTTGAATGAATACATTAAACAACTTACTAAAGTGATTAACAATATAAATAGAGTAAAAATGAGAAAAACAAAAACAAAAAACATTACTATGAGAATATACATGCAGTATTTTCACACACATATTTGGAGATATACATACACATACAAATATACATATATACATATATATATATATATATATATATATATATATATATATATATGCAAACATATATTACATACCAAATATATAAATATGTGTAAATATACACATGCACATATATGTGTATATTAAGAAACTACATCGAATCTAATTGGACAGTCTTACAAATGTTTTCACAAAATTCAAAAAAAATATAATATTAGGCACTTACTTGAAGATATTTCATTCTACTATCAATTTGACCACTTAATATATATGAAAATTCTTCAAGAAGCACTTTGCAAAAGAAATTGAGACTCAAAAAAGAATATAAGTAATTATTTGAGGATATGCTTTTTCCTTAAAAATAACCAAGACATTCACCTTGAAAAAGTTCTATTACATAGAAATGTTTTCAGTTCTCAGATGCAAAGTGGTTTTTAATATGTGAATGTTTCCAAATAGGAAACATTCCAGATGATTCCAAACTTGAAATATGTTTTAAAATTTATGTGTGATTTTGATGCATAGTATTTCTTTTTTTTGCTTTCTTCACTTTTAAATGCTTTTCATGACAAACAGTTGTTAAATTAATAATGCACTTTAAGTGAATAATGTCTTAAAGTTAGGATATATGATTGTTTAGTGAGATAACTGATTAGAAAAAAAATCATATTCAATAGCTTTCATCTCTATCAAGAACAACCAGTTAATAAATATAACAAAAACAAAGGGCCCAAATCAAATTTCCAATAATTCAATTATATAAAACAAATTAGAATAGAATTAATTTAAAATGTGTATGACAAGTATAATGAAAACCACAAATCTTTACACAGGAGCAAAAACATTTTAGCAAATGGAGAGAGATCTTTTATATATAACAGAAAATAACTCAAATTCGCTTAAACAAAAGCAAAACAGTTTGAAGTTTATGTAGCTCCATGTAAACAAGCTGACAACATGACTTATAGAAGGAGAAGATCAGTAGTTTTCTCTCATGTTTGTATCTCTTTGTACATTTCTTAGATGTAATCATCCATTGGACTCATAGTTGGTGCTTATGTTCCAATTTTCTCTGAGTTTCTTAAATAAACAATATATGATTTTTATTTGGAATATCAGAAAAATACATAGGGAGATGGATAATTAGAGAATAATGGATAGATAATTAACAATATATATTTTAAAGGGTCATGTGTGTGTGTGTGTGTGTGTGTGTGTGAGAGAGAGAGAGAGAGAGAGAGAGAGAGAGAGAATGCAAATCCCTGGATCTGATTCTAGCCTCTTTTGACTCATAACGATAATTTTTTTTTTTAACTTTTTATTTTTAAGTTAATTTAATCTATCATCTGATCCTTAAAGAATGCCTCTCAGGAACTAGATATTCCTTTATTCTCTATACATATAAATGTTCATGTAAAATGTAATAATTAAAGGTCATTTGATATTGATGAGATTTTTTTTAAGTTGGCCACTTTCATGAAAATAATATATACAACATAAAAATCTCAGTTCTCAGTTCCAGTTAGCTTCATGACAGTATTCTGAATGTTGATCTATAAGTCATTTTATAGAAAGGTGAGTGTTAGATTATTTCCTGAGAAGTCTCAGGATGCTATTGTTTGGATGACTTGCTATTTGAAATGGGCATAGCAAAGTTAATAAATAGGGTCTACCTGGTTTCTAGAAAAATGTGTAATCATTTATTTGGAATCTTTGGAAACAGTAATTTGATTTTCTCCCTTTTACTTGCTAGTACCTCTAATCCTTTTGAAGTTTCTGTTGTGGAATAAAATGCAGACACAAAAATATACAAAATTAAATATATGGCTTTGTGAATACTTGTCAGGTGAAAACCTTTTCAACTACTTTCCTGATGAAGAAACAGAACTTTATCAGCCAATCTACAAGCCCCTGTGTGCACACAAGTCAGGTTTACTAACCTTCCTCCCCCAAGTAATCAACATTCTTAATCTCTGTAAGAATGACTTTCCTGAATGTTGTAGCTTTATCATTCAAACTTTCTGCTTTGCTACTGCAGTTTATTCTTACTCATTTAAAAAATAATGTGTTTCAGTTTGTTTCTGTCTGCATGTATTTCCTCTCTTTCTTACAATAGTAAGCTAACTATTTATTTATCCAGACCTTTGTTCAGGATTTTGCTGATTAGATACCATTGATATCTTCAACCTGTTCCTCTGCCCTCATCATTTCCTGCAAATGAGAGTAGAATCCAGAGACTTGGTAAGACCAGAGTTCTAATCTAGATAATACTAGAGATAGCATCTTTTTAGATATTTTGGCTCCTCATGTTATATCTAGATCCATCATTATCTTGGGAGTTGAACAAAATGATATTTTGATCCTCCAGTTATTTTTCATTCATTAGCTGATAACTTTTTTGAGCTGACAATTTCATCAATTACTGTCTGGCTATCCAGGAAAACAGTTGGCATAGATAAGGTGGAGTAAAGCCAATTATTGGTTTTAGGATAATTAATTATTTCTTTTTTCATCCTCCCATTTTAACAAATTGCTGTAAATTCATGAGTTTACATATATTTGTTAGTTCTCAACTCATTGTAGTTATTATCATCTTTGAATTTCAAATTGTCCTGTCATTGTCCATTAAAGCTTCTAGGCAAGTTTTGCCTAGAATCCTTTTGACTAGTAGCATTTGATTATTTCCTTGTTGTTTAGTATCACAAAATTGTCTGTTTGTCTAATTCGTTTTGGCTCAGACATAGATTCAAAAATTTAACCAAGAAACTACTGTTATTTGCTTTTAATTTCAAAGTTTGTTTTACGTAAAATTTTAGAATGCTTTTTACACCCTTGTTTGTTTTTTTTTTTTTTTTTTTTTTTTTTCTCTTTTTCAGGGATTCTTTATATCAGCATTTGGTATCAATATTACCTGTTTAGTTTTACCACTTACTTTCCCACTTTTTGAAATTCTTTATTCCTTTTTCTTTTGAAAATTTACTTAATATGTCCCTTAATACATAATCTGCAGGGTTAATTCCATCTGCATTACTTCTAATTTAGTCTTTATTTTGAAAGTAATTTACTTTTTATTTCTACTATTTTTCTTAATTACATCATCTTGATTTTTTAAATATGATTATGACTTACATAACCATCCTTGTGATTTATTTCTTATATACCTTTTGTGGTTTGAATTATGTCTTCACAAAATACATGCTAAAATCCTAACCTCGAGTACCTGTGAATGTGACATAAGTTGTGAAGAGGATGTTTGTGGATATAATAAAGTTGAAGTCAAACTGGAGTAGGGTGGGCTCTAATCCAGTGACTGATGTTCTTATAAATATAGTTATATTTGAGCCAAGTGAGGTGTTGCACACCTATAATCCAGTTAGTTGGGAGGATGAGTTAGAAGAATTGCAAGTTATTTGGCAACTTAGTGAGACCCTACATTAAAAAAAAAAAGAAGAAGGAGGAGGAGGAGGAGGAGGAGGAGGAGGAGGAGGAGGAGGAGGAGGAGGAGGAGGAGGAGAAGAAGGAGAAGGAGAAGGAGAAGGAGAAGGAGGAGAAGAAGAATATAAACACCTAAAGATATAATATACGGGTAAAGCACTTCTAGTTTCAATACTGAGCATAAAAAAAGAAAAAAAAATAGATAAATATGGACACCAACAAGAAGAGAGGAGAATACAATGTAAAGAGAGATAGAGAGACACACAAAAAAGGTGAGGCAGACACTCAAGTGACACAGTTACATTCCAAGCAGAGTCAGTTATCACCACAACCTAGAAGAGGTAAAGAAAATACCTTCTCTGGACGCTTCAGAGGCATTAGCCCTGATGATATCTTGGCTTTGTATTTCTAGTCTTCAAAACTGTGAGACTAAACTTGCATTGTTTTAAGCCATTTGTTGGTAGTACTGAGTTATGTCAGTCCTGGGAAACATAATGCAAAACTTTTAAAATGTCTTCTAAAAGGTTGAAGGATACTAGGTTATAGTTTTGATCTGTTTTATCCTAAAGATGACATTCCTTTTAGAGCTTACTTTCATTGTTTATAGTGATATTCTTCTGCCTCATGTTACTTTTAGTTATTTTTTCATCAGCTGTTGGAGGGTTATGATTTATATTTGAGGTGTCATCCAAAAGCTCATCTGTGAGACAATGCAAAAGAACTTAGATGTGAAATGATTCCGAGAGCCTTAACCCAATCAGTAAATTTATCCCCTGATAGGAATTAACTAAATGGTAACCAGGTAGGTTGTGACTGGAGGAGGTGAGTCACTGAGGGCATGCCTTTTGGGTATATATTTTGTCCTTGTTGAACAGAGCTATTTCTCTGCTTTCTGGTTTGATGCCCTGAAACCCTTACCTCATCACACTCTTTGGCCATGATGTTCTGCCTCACCTCCAGCTCCAAGGATTAGAGCAGTCTGTCTATGAAATGAAACTTGAACCCCAAAATAAACATTTCCTCTTCTAAAATTATTGTCAGGTCTTTCACTCACAGCAGCAAAAATGTTTCCAAAACATGGGGACTTTTTTTCCTTCTTTTTTTTTTTAAATTTGGTTTTCAATATGGTTGTCTTTTTCTTTTATGTTTTCTAAATTGCCCTCTCCCACTTCTGCCTGAACCTCTTTTTATCACCTTTGTTGTCTCCATATTTCTCAATTTTGATGCTTTTCTAATTTTTTTTCTCTGTATGAAGACTTGACAAGTTAGAAAATCCTTACACATTATTTTGGGAGCTTTCAGGGGGATCCTATCTTCAGAGGTGCTCCTGGCATTAACCTGCTGTTTAGCATGAACAAACCCCTAAATTTTGACAGAACTTCTGATGTTGGCCTATTGTGATCTCCAGTCAATGCAAATTAGTTATTCGTGTGTTCCCCTATTCGGAGGATATTCAGCTGCCACCAGGGCTTTCTTTCTTCCTGCACAGATATCAATGATATGTACATCATGCAGCTGTTGATATTTTTTTTCATACTTTTTGAAAAACACTGGAATTCTTTGACATGTAGTTTTGTTTATAAACAGGCTGTTCATGGGTGGTGGCTTTAATATTTAGTTGATTTTATGCAGTAAGATAGAAGTAATATATATAGTAATATAGAAGTAATATAGCTGATACCCTGTGTTCTTAGAATCTCTAGTGCTTTTATCAAAAGACATTAATTAAAAACTATTAAGCACATACAATATAAAAGTCATGAGCTAAACAATTTACTTCTATTTTTTCACTTAATATCATAGTAAGTAACATTAGGAAGATGATACTACCACTAACCTCATTTTAATGGTAATTATACAATCACACTAGAAAACTCACAGGTTGAATTCTAATTTAGAAAGTTTGATTCCATCCTAATTAGAATAAGTTATACTCCATGTATGTAAAATATGTCAAAATGCTCTTTACTGTCATGTATATACAAAAACAACAAATAAAAATTTTATTTAAAAAGTCTGATTCCAGAGCCTATCCTTTTGACAAATGTAACATGTTCTTTACAAAATGGACAGAAACACAGACAAAGTAATGAAAAAGTACAAAAGTCAAGAAAAAGTACAAAGTAATGAAAAAGTACAAAAGTCAAGACAACTAGTGAAGATAACATAAAGGTTCAAAATTCTCCTATGGAAATCGATCTTGTTGGTAAGAGAGCATTAAAAAGTTGAACATAGAAAGATTACTAGTGAGGAAGAGATAGTAAATGCCAAGTCAGCTCACTTCTTACTTTTACCCAGAAATAGGTCTGGTATCTATCCTGTTAAGAACTTGTATCTTAATCTCTTTTGTGCTGCTAAAGCAGAATAGTACAGAGTGCTTAATTTATAATAAACAGAAATGTATTGGTTCACAGCTCTGTTGGCTGAGTGTCAAAGATCATAGTAAGTATGACTAGCATCTGGCACCAGCCTGCTTGGTGCATCATCTCACAGTGAAATAGCAGAGAGAAAGAGAGAGCAGAGGGGGCCCTTTTATAAGGAACTCACTCTTGTGATAAAGGCCTTAATTCCTCCATAAAGGTGGTGCCCTATCACTCCTCATTAGGTTTCACCTCCCACAATGCTGCATCAAAGATTAAGTTTCCCACACTTTGTTTGAAAGACACTTTTAAACCATAACAACTTATAAATAACTAAAATGCTAACAAAGCCATCAAGTATACTTCAAAGATGTATTTCCAACAGCCAGTCTTTCTAAAATACTTGTGCACCGACCCTGTAAGAGTCACTGTGTCCTGTGCTGTGCAAGGAGAGATAATTTATTTGGCATATTTCCTTCCCTCAGAGATGTTTCAATTTGGGGAGAAAAATAAGATGTGTTCATGAATAATTTAAGAAAATAAATAACAAGAACCCTTTATTGCTACAAATAATAAACACTTTAGGAGTTTAAAAGAAAGACAGCGCATGTGACAAGGGTAGTAATGGCCATGTAAATTGGAGTTCTAGAGATTAAGTGAGAACATAAAAAAGGAGAACCAGGAGAGTCATAGGATAGGAGAGTCATAGGATGTTCATCGCGAGGTGATAACAGTGAGTTGAGGTCTTCAGAACAAGAACCTGCAGGATTGCTTAGTATTTCAAATAGTTTATTCTGGTTTCACAGATCAGATCAGAAAGGGGCTGCTATTAAAGGAGAGGGGGGAAAAGATAAAGTCCTTTGTTTCATTCCTGAATGGAAGGTCTGTGCAGAAAGGAAAATACACAAGCTTATAAGGGACCCTGGACATGACCTTCCTGGAAGCAAGGATAGTGGGCACTCAAGGGTACATAGTAGCTGAGGATAAATCCACGGGCTCTATAGGTTGAATCTTTGACATATTTATAGTTGGAAGAGAGGAACTTGGATTCCCAGACACTCATTGTGATCTAATTGGTTCTTAAGTTTTTCCCACCAGCACAAGGTTTTCCAAATGGCTTTTGTCAGACTGTTCATTACTGATCCTCTGTCTCTGACCATATTCCAGGACAAAATGCCCTTGGGGAGACAGTCGTACTATCACAGAACTCAGAAAAGTTATATAAAAAAGGATTCAGGTTACTGAAAAGATGAACCATATCAGATTCTGGTGGGTAACCCTAGATTTAACATCATTTTGCACAGGAAACAATTCTAAAATGTAGGAACAAAGTGTTGCCTTTGAGAGTAAAAGAAAATGGAAAGAATGATAATTATTCTATTATTTCAACTGGAAGCTTCATATGGTTTGACTACTGTTGCAACTACCCGTAGCATATCATGTCCCCGCTTTGATTGTTCAGTATCTAGAAAGTTGAAATGCATTATTTTCATAAAGATATCTTAAATTTTAAAAATAAAAATATAGTTATGGCATTTTAAGGATATGCATCCACATAGATTTTGGCATACCCATCTAGCTGTGCATTTGTTGAAAAGCATAAGTGAGTATACTTTTATAGAGTATTAAATATAATTGAAGCAAATACAGAAAATACTCCAAACCTTAAAAGTAATTTTATATTCAATGACTGACCAAAAATGTAAAATGTCAATCATGTTTTCTAAGCTGTATACTATAATTCCAATCAAAAGAAATTGCTGTTTTAGAATTTGATTTTAGGAACTTGCTAGATCAATGTTATTGACTTAAGAGGCTCATTTATTATTTATTTTAAACTTTGTTTATTACCCAAGTTTCATATAGAGACTAATTATTTAGATGGGAAACTGCAACTGTCTAAATTAATATTAGGAAAATTGAGCATTTACCCTGAGGCAGCAAAATTGGACTTTGTCAGGAAGCTGATTTGAGGTTGCATGCTACAAAATGCCTAAAATTGGCCATTAAAGGGAAATAATCTACAGCCATTATTTCCCACTAGACCATAATTAAATACAAATAATAAAGGCTGCATTGTCTCTTAAGTTCCACATTTTCCATTTGCAGAAAATGGATTCATGAATAGCAGCTGTCAGAAGGGCTTGGCTTATTGACACTAACAAGTTGAAGGTTTCTAATTGTGAAGTCCCTGAAGAAATAGCACTTGCTACTGTGGGGATCACCTTTGACTAAAGCAAAAGATTCTATTACTACAGCCAGTGGCAACTCAACAAAGATTCAGCTTTAAAACAGAGCTAGATAAACAAAGGCTCTGGACAAAGGAGGTCACATTAAGAACAAGCTTTCTTTTCATTCATGAAAGCAACTCTCAGTACTGCTAAAGTGAAATCAATAGAGGGTTGGTACCCATCCCTTTGAAAATTAGATTCGAGGGCTGGTGGGTCACATAAGGATAATCACTCAAAAAATTGTGACAGCAACACTCATTAGTAAAATCTTTTCCTATTCTTTAATTGACATTTATGAATACATTTAATGACTCTAAAAAGTTTTCCGGGTAGTTTTTCTTTATTTTTTGTTTAATTTCTGTTCAAAGTATGGGAAGAGACGTGAGCCTCAAAGCTGGAGCAGCAATGTAGGACTCAGTGAAGCTGGTTAATACATTTTCAAAGTTTAAACCCATTCTTTTGCTCAAGTAAAAATCCTCATTTTAAAATTTCATTCCAGATATTCTATTGGGTATTGATCTTAGTACATATACTATAGACTATGTTCCTATTTCATAAGAATAAAATAGAAACATATTCCCCAGTGAATGTTTGACTATGTTTTTTTATGAATCCTAAAAGTAATAGACACTTATGTCACTCTATAAATCTATATAAATTCATGTAATTGAGACAAAAAAAGGATAAAGAATTATGAGTTACAGAATCTCAGGAGCAAACTTTATCAAATATCCAAGTAATTATTAATGAAAGAAAGGTTGCACAGAGTGAGCATGTTGCTAATCGCTGAGTAGGAACAGAATCATGAGGCCAGTGTTTCAAAGCTGGGTGCAATGCTGCTAAAGAAGGCTTTCTCCTTTCCTCTTTTTTCCTCACACTGTCTCTCTTCTTTATCCTATATCTCCTTCTTTTGATAAAATTGCTGTCACTGAATTTTGCATTGTTTTTATTTACATATTTTACATTGTTTTTATTTACATATCATATCTATTTTGCATTGTTTTTATTTACATATCATATATTGCTTTGTAATGGTTTCTTTTGGTTTGTGGAAGAAAGTTAGCAATATAGAATTTTGAATAAACAATAAAATATATCAAAAGATTCTAGAAGGAGATGGGTAGTATGATTTACATATATTCATGAAGGTATTCTTTATATTATAAACATTATTTTAAATAAATTAATTTGGAGACAAAATGATCGTGAATCTCTTTTATCTGTTGAGATACACCTAATTGCACAGTACATATATGGATGTGCATGGCTAACTGCATAAGTATATTGGAGACAGATGAGCTGTATATTTCCTGCATATATTTGAACTATTTTCTCCCTCTCAGGAGACTTGTCATTCTTGCCAAATGATTGCATCAAAGAGCTGCCCCAATATAATGCACATTCCAGCTGTTTCTCACCCTTCGGTTTTCTTCCTGATTCATTCCCTGGTTGCTCTTATTGCCCCAGGTGACCCTAAATCCCCTTTTCTGTACACATAAAAATTATTACTATGGGAAAAACCAAATACATATTTTATGAAACTAACTAAAATGCTTCTCAAGTAGAGATTTTTAAAACCTTGTAAAACATGTCATTTATGAACACATTTTCACTCTAAGACACTGAAACCTATTAGAGTTTGACATTTTTTTTAGGGGGGGGGTTAAAGAATGGTTTTTTGAATGGGTTTTGTACAATTTGAAAAAGATGTATTCTATTTTTGGCCAATTTCTTCTTCCTTTTCCTAATGTAAATTTCATTCCCCTAGGGATGAACTATAAATTCAACAAGGGCATATAGATTTTAGAGTCCCATTTAGTAGAAAACTCTGCTCCACAGGTGCCAGGTGCAGAGGATCACCAGTTTCCATACACTAATGCTCACTGAGACCAGACTCAGATGAAAATATCTTGTGGTGGTCTTTCCTACATGGTCTAGTAGCAGCAGAAAATCTGTAGACAACACAGAAATATTATTTTAGCTGGAGATAACTGTGAGAAATGAAGACCTGAAATAATAAAAAAAAGATTTTGCAAGGTCTTATCGACTTATTTTAGTGATCTTTGCCAAACTTTAAAAACATCCTGTTTGAAATAATATTGTAAGAGATGTAAAAGCAACAGCCTGACTGATCATCACTTAAAATATATTTTAAAGATACACAATGTACAAGGAGTGGTATTGAGTACTGATCCTCAGTAAAAAAAACAAAGAAAAATTTCAACTCTGATATTCATTTCACAGACCTACATAAACAAAGGCTTACAAAATCAATACATATGAAATTTCCATGTTAACCATGAAGCATTGAGTTCCTATGTTGAGACAGACAGGAGAGGAGTGAACAGAGAACTTCCAAATGACTCTTATAGAATAAGTTGGATCCTTAATATTGATAGCCTATGCACTAGTAATTTTAATATCTGTTATATTCAATAATTGTTTAGAACATAGATCAGTGGTTGACAGAAAATGATATTAAAAAGTTTCATGGAAATAAAATGATTGTTAATAATAGTTAGTATATCAGATATTTGAAATGGGTTTATAAGGACTTTCAACTATCTAAATAAAACTTTAATAAATAATGCAGATTGGTGTGGGGAGGCATCTAAAAAAAAAGTTTTCTGTAGTTTTTAGATAGAATTTAACTAAATGGGCTCTCTTTTTCCAACAGAAAATGATAGGGTTTTTTGAGGGCTGAATTTTAACAAATAGCGTGTCTAATTACTCTTTGCCTTCTTTGACAATAATTGCAGTAAATGATTTTAAGTCAAAAAGAGTCCAAAAGGAAACTTGATCGATGTGATTGGCCAATGTATTTGACATTCATTCTCTACAAATATTTTGTAGTAGCAATTAAAATGGCATCAGCCATAAAAACAAATCCATTATTTTGAAATAAATCTAAAAGCATGCATTTTTCTGAGAAGCACTAATGACTTCATTGCAGGCCATTTCCTGAAGATTACTGACTGATGTGGGTTTATTGGGCTTAGCTTTTGCAAAAGTTTTGGATTTTCCCAAGCAGTCATTATAACCCTCAAATTGGTCTCCATGTTCATTATTTTTACTTAATTAAGTTTTCATATTGAGGAAAAATCAGACAGTATGAATATAATAATATAAAATACAGAGTTAATTTTTCTGTTCATGCTATTTTTCCCTTAAATATGACAGATGATATACAATAAAAATTCCTTTCTTAGTAATACCAGAGCACAGGAAAGAAAACTAGCATCCTTTTGAAACTTGCATGATGATATTTAAGTTAAAAAAAAGATTATGCTTATTGCCCCTCAGATATCACTGAAAACCTCAGTTTGACATTTTATAGTGTCAAATTTTTATTTAAGGCATTTAGACTCCCTATATACTCTAAAAAAAAAGTAGGGGGCTCTACACCATGTAATTCAAAATAGAAAGATTTCCAAAGTATCTGTGTGAGAATGACCAACAAAGTTCTAAGATTTGCCAAGGAGACAACTTGAAACTTTGAATTTACATATATAAAATAAATTTTTTGAAGAAAACTCATATTCCATTGCCTATTTTTGGCATATTACTCAGTAGCTTTCCTTCAGTAAAGGAAGATAATATAGAGGAAGCAACATGGAGAGACAGTGCATAATACTTTTCTCAACAAAGAGCCATTTCTCTATTGTCAACACAGTGGATCTGATTTTATTTCCAAACCAGTTTTCAGGTATAGGGAGGCAATGAAGTGTGGTGTTCATGGCTGTAGGTTATGCAGCCAGATGCAATGGGTTTAAAGCTTTGTTCCTCGGTTTACATGAGCTTCATGGTTGGGGGTGAATTGACTTATTCTTTCTGTGTCTTACTTGGTTCCTAATCTGAAATACAGAAGTGGTAAAATACCTGCTTTATGTGATTGTCATATGTTTAGATGATTAATGCACACAAAGGGCTCAGAACAGGGCCTGGCACATGGAAAGAATTCAAGGAACACTAGCTGTCACTAATAGAACAGCCAAACATGCATGCTGTAAACTCAGAAAATTTGCTTCACATTGCTACCAATGCTTCACTGAATTCAAATGAATTACCAGATATCTGGAGTCCTAACCCCAATTTAGGAGAAACTTTCACCGTATTCAGAGAGGGAGCCCTAATTCAGCTGATGTCTTTCATAATGATGGTACAGCATAGACAAGTGGTTACAGCCACTGGATCATAGGTAAAAATCATATCCAAGCCATAATGTAGGTCTGGTAACTGTTGCTCCTATTGCCACCTTATCTTCAGCAGCTGCTGCCTTGTCTTTCTGGGTGATTAATATTGAGAAAGTTACTTTGCAGCCCAAGGCCAGGCAGAGGCAAGCATCTCCCAAGGGTTTTGTGACTGAGTCTATAGCCCCCAGTGTTGCAGCTGCACACATTAGAGCTCATTCTTGGGCCTCTAACCTGCGGGATGGCTGCAGCTGGGCCTGCTCCTGTTCCAGGGTAGCACCAGTCTCCTGGCCTTTAGGCCTAATGATTACTGGTCTTTTTGGCTCTTTGGTTGAAAGAGCCTAGGAGGAAGTGTAATGACTGGTTGTTTCTGGTATTTGTTGACAGAAGTCTTATTTCATCTTAAAGCAGTTGGGCTTATAGTCCCACTTTTATCATTCCAAATGTGGTACAGGGAAAAAAGAAAAAAAAAAAAAAAAACCTGTGTTCTTTTTTTTCATTTAAATCTGTTTAAATCAAATTAATTTTATAAAATTTGTGAAGCCTTTGATTACACTAAGAATGTTGAATTTTTTTTCTGATGTTTTGCATAAAATAAAGGCATGGCATTTCAAATTGACAAAACAGCATTCTCATTAATTTCTTTAATTACCTTAAGAATAATTATTGTTTTGTTTATTTAGGAATTAGTGTTAGATGTCTGATGTGTTTCTTCCCTGGTGTTTACTGTTGTTTGTTAAAATTCAAGTCCATTATTCACATTCTAATTTAATTCATTATCCTTGCTTTATCCACATTCTTTTGTTTTCTTCAACAATTTGCTGCTAATCTCTGGTATGGATTATGATGCTGATAACCAATGAGAACCATCTGCATTTGGATAATTCTTATAGTTTCCAAAGTCCTCCTAGGTATGTATTTCCTCTTACTTCTCCTCCTCCTCCTCCTCCTCCTCCTCCTCCTCCTTCTTCTTCTTCTTCTTCATTTTTTTTTTTTTTTTTTGGTAGTTGTAGATTTGGGGATTGAAGCGTTATGTGTGCTAGGCAAGTGCTCTACCACTGAGTCATATCCCAATTCTTTTAATTTGTTTTTGAATCAGAGTCTCTAAATTGGTGAGGCTGGCCTTGAATTTGCAATGGAGCTTAATAAAACAGAAAAGACACAGGAAAATAACAGAGACCTCTAAGTTATTGATACAAATAACTAGCAATTATTGGCTTGATATATTTTCTTTGTTTATACGTTTCCTTCCAGGACTACTGGTTAAGCCAAAGTAAAGCTTTCCCTGGAACTATATGAAATCATAAAGCCTCAAAGAGAAAAAAGTTAAATATCATCAATTCCATTGGTTCAATTGGATACTTATTGATAAACCTGTCATTATCTCTCAAATAATCATGATGTTTTTGTTGTAACTTTTGTATTTTTAGTTATTTTTGTGCATATGTTATATATATATACATACTTTGAAAATTTTTATTGGTTTAAAAGTTTGTTAAACAGGAAAAATTTGTTTCTAACTCATCACTTTTTTCTAGCCACCACCAGGTTTATCCCTTTGAAGCAAACACTGACAGAAAATACTCATGATTCTGTCCAAATATGCCTTGTTCATTTGAAAATAAACATGCATAATATATCAGTTCTAAGTGTGCTTTTACTAAATGTTTGCTTTGCGTATTCATTTTATCCTTTGTCCAACGTGGGCAAAATATACTGACATTCCCCATAGACTGCATGCAGTGAGTAAAGGAAATTACCCAAAGGAAAGTTGAAACAGTGTCCTTAAAGGGAAGGAATGCTAGTTAGGCAAAAACAACAGATGTTGATTCATTAACCAAAGGCTTCAGGCTGAGAAAGTCACCCAAATCAGCTCTCCCAGAGGCTCTTTAAAAGGCAGCATATATGTCACCTATTCTTGCACTAGACTGTGAACTCTCAGAGGGCAGGAAGTCGAACTTAAGCATTCTTAGTTCATGACAAATAGCAGGCATAAATACTCTTGGAAAATGTAAGTGAATATTTTGTCACAGAAAAATTCTGCAAGAATTTCAGCAAGACTCCCTGAACATTGTCATAATATTTCCATGCACTTTTATCTTTGCTAAAGCAGATGTTTTCCCACGTGTAATATATCTGTTTTGAAACTCTTATTTGTCAAAATCTCAGTAAACAATCTAAGTTTCATATACTTCAGTTAGAAGGCTTTAGTGTTTATTTCACTTAAATATATGCCACTTGTAGTAAAGTTTTGATTCTGGAAGAAATCTTATTCTTTGCTAGCATAGCAGAAAAGTAGAGTGGACCAGGAAGGCTGGATGTCTATTTGTCCAAAGCACTGAACAATAGATATGGTTATTCCTTTGAAAGACATTATATAACATAAACAATAGCTTTTAATGTAAGGAAAGAGTTACAAATAAAACACACACACACACACACACACACACACTCACATGCACATGCACACACACACACAAAGGGTCCTTTATAACTATAGGTACCATTATTGCTGCAGAGATGGTGTTAAATAATGTTTATAGGAGTTTGTTGATTTAAACTGAGTTGTTGCATAAGGCCCCAACAAAACAAAACAAAACAAAGTCACTCATGCTAAAATTCCATATCATCAAGTGTTACTGTTCATGTGACCTTCAGAGCAATCAGGAGAGCCTTACAATAAAGCAATTTGATGTGACTTGATACCAACCAAGGTACTTTATGTGCTTCCTTTCCATTTTCTTCATAACTTTTCTGCTTAGAAAGCCAACTTTCCCTGCTCAGTTCATTGGAATACTGATTCTGTTTTACAGAAGGAGATGTTACCCTAGAGTTGCTAATAAAAAGCCAATTGAATCTTTAAACTAAATTTGTTGAAATTTTGTGTTTTGACACTAGTGGCCAATTTGCAATCTGTGATTAGTTACTAGTGCAAACTTGAGTCTTACTCTTAAGAGCTACAAAAAAAAAAAAAAAATTAGGTGGGAAAATGCTAAATCTGTTTCCTTTATATTTTCATGAAACAGAAAATGTACTTACACCAGGGCTATCTCTAGGACCATAACATTTAAATTTAATTGAAGAGAGGTACACAGACCTTAAGTCAAGAGTTGATTTGATACTATCTTTGAACAATGGATAGACAAGTTGCTGTCTTTTGAATAAACATCCTCCCAAGGACCTCATATTAATGTCTTGGTCCCAAGTCCATAGCACTATTGGGAGTTGGTGGAAGTTTTAAGAGGTAGGACCTAGTAGGAATTCTTAGGTCATTAAGGGTATGACCTTGAAGAGGATTATGGGGCACTGGTGTATTTCTCTTTCTCTTTGCTTTCTGGCAATGATGGGGTGAGCACTGAGTACTTTTGTTTCTCCACCATGCACTCCCTGCCACAATGTACCACTTACCCACAGACCCATAGCAAGAGGACCAGTCAACTATGGACTGGCATTTCTGAAAGTGTGAGCTGAGATAAACTTTTCCTTGTTTTTAAAATTGATTATCTCAGATTTTCTGTTATAGTTACAAAAACCTGACTACAGAAGTCATCAAGCATACTAAATGTGGGGTCATCCATTCCAGCAAGGTTGGGCATATGGGGATGCAATATTGGAGACTGTGGGAGTCTGAATATGCCTTTCAAACTTCTAATGTTGAATCCTAATCACCAAGGTGATGGTTTAGCAACTTGGTCAGGTAATGTGCACTCTAAATAAGATTAGTGCTTTTGAAAGGGAACTGTACAAGACCCCTTACCCCTTGAACCATGTGAGGCCACAGTCAGATAACCATCTCTGAACCAGGAAATAGGCCATCAACAGATACCAACCCTTGAGAAATAAATTTCTGTTCTTTAAAAGCCCACGTGGACAAAGACAGGCACTGGTTGAAAGAAAGGAGTTACGGAAGAGAAAACAAAAGGAGACTTTGATTGGAACCTGGCAATAAAGAGAAAACCAGCTTCACCCTAGTTCCCAACATTTAACAATTATAGGTTTAATTCAAATTGTTATTAGGCTCAATATTTACATCTGTAAACTTCAAATTGTTGTTAGGATTAAATGAAGCTTTGTAAACTGAAAAGAATTATTTCAGTTTGTGTTCTCTACAACATCATACACATGCATTGAATATATTATGTTTTCAAATGTTTTGCATTCAATAATAAAAACTTTAGACTCTAAAATTAATCTTAGAACTTAATTTTTCTGGCTTAAAACTCCTGACCTAAAGTTCATGTCTTAAAGAAAACACAGAATTTTAAAGTGATACAAATTTAATGAATTGAGAAGTTCATTTTCCTAACTGTAAATAGACACCATTGGATTTTAGATATGAGCTCTTAGCCCCAGAAGATCCAGGATCATATCTGTCTCACTCAAAATGTAACCTACTGCCTAATGTAGTTTTTTCCACATAGCCAGGGCAAGACAAATATTTATTGAATGGTGTTTGAATTAACAATAGCTGGTTATAGTTATAAATAAAAAAATGTCAATCTATTACTAGTCAAAATTCTTGAAAAGTAGACTAAGCGTATTAAGTCTCTTGAAATAAAGCTCTGAGTCTCTAGGTATTTCAAAACCAGCCCCTGGTACCCAATAGTAACAGAAGCAAAAATGACCTATGTCATGAAGTAATAGAGAAATTCTAAAAAAAAAAAAAAAATAGACTTTATGCCCAAATGGCAGCCCAGAGTTTCTGTGTATATATGTTTTATTCACAGAGTTACTCTTTCTGTTCTAATTTAATTTGTCCTGCACTGTACTCGATACCTAAAAAACACAGATTGTTATTCACTGAATTAAAATGACAACTGCATAAGCCCAACCGTAACAATTGCTGCAAGCTGCAATTTACCAACCCTGTAATGTCAATGAGGCATCTGGTTCCTACTCTGTCACTTTCCCCCTAAGGCTTCAAAATGAAAGCTATAGAGGTAAAAGTGGGTCATTATATACATATGGCTAGAACAAGAAGTACACTGTGTAAGTTCTAAAACATATTTCTGCAATTTCATAAATGGCCTGTGATTCAATAATAGCTATCAAAACTTTATTAGTTTCATTATAGTTTGGCTATAAATAATTTTGTTTCCTACTAAATCACTCATATCCATATTTTTAACTATTTTAGTGGTAGTTATTAACATAATGATGATGGTCTTTCCCTATAACAATTATATTAGAAAAGTTTAGACTATTCATATAACTAATTAATATTTTCAGTAGGAGACAAATTTTTATTTTTTCAAACAAGATTTTTTTTAATTATCTTGTATTATTTTGGTTTTGTTTGCCTCTAAGATTAGTAAATCCATTATTTATGGTTTCATTATCACAGAAGAATTGTCAGCACATACTTCCTACAGAATACATCTCCTTCCCCAGCACACAAAGTTTTATGTCCCCAATGATTGCATTTCAAAAGACAATACTGGGTAATACTGGAGAAAAGAGCTTAAAATATTAGCAATGTAACTTGCTTAATTGACTTAAAAATTTTTAAAAAGTAAAATCTAATGTTGAGATTAGTGCTACATTTAAAGTTTGTATCTATTCCCGGTTTACTGAGTTTGTTTACTTAAATAGTATCTATGTCCAGAGCTGTGCATGTTTGTGATTTGTAGTACATAGAAAAACATTTCCAGTGGAAAAATTGTTTTCTTCTTTAAAGGCAAGATGAACATATGTTCCTTTGGTATAATTGTATAATAATATATAACAATCTAGGAAATGCTATTAGATTTTTAATAATGATATCATATAAGTAGCATAAATTGATCAAAATGCCCTCATATATTTCCTTTCCTGTCAGCATATCCAAATTACCATAAAAAGTCTAAAAGAAAAGATATTTTAAATAAGTCCCTAAGTCCCTGAACAATAAGTAAAAACTTATTCTGACATGTAATTTATCAAACTGTGAGACACCAACTATTGAAAACTAAGCAAGACAAAAAAAAAAAAATAAAGAAAACATAAAAATAAATGAATAATATAACTGTAATCTTGGGGAAATTCCTTTGAACAAAGTATAACTGTGAGTCTTTCTGCTATTACTGTTGTTATGAATTATAAACCTCGCACATACGTGTTAGGCTTTGCTTTTTGCTGGTGGAATAAGTGATTTAAAAGCAGTAGTTGGAAATAGTTGCAGTATTTTCAATAAGTGTAAAGAATCAGCTTTTGACCACATATTTATTTGGCTAAATTTTATAAAAAATAATGTTGTTTCCAAAAATTTTACAATAAAGCATTAGTACTCCAGTCTTCTGGACATGGATTGACATTGGATTTGAAGTGGAAGGAAATTTTATGATTTTGAGAGGATTATTTTTCTACTATGTATGTTTATATTCAGCATGTCAAGTATTTCCCTGTTGGTATTTAACCCTTTCTACTGCGTAGTCTCTCTTTTAGCTAGATAATCATAGATTAACAGCAACAACAACAAAAAATTCCCCGTTTCAATAAGTTTGTTATGCAAACCAATAATAACAGACTATTCATGATGAAAGTTTGATTGTGTTTCTGCAGTGTGTGCTAAGTGTGAAGTTTCAATCTTGGTTTTTGTTTCTTTTAAAAAACTTTTAAATAGTTTTAACTCTAACTCTAATATCGAAATTTTGCCCTTTCTTCATGAATTTCCTTGTGATTCCAAATAATAGCATGGAAAGCTGTTATCCATGATAGAGTGTCAGTTGGTTACTATTAGCCATGGGGAATTGGCTCCTCCCTTCTCAATGATTTAATCTGTTCTTTCCTTCACAAAAAGCACAAATGGGCTAGCAATTCATGAAAGAAAGAAGGAAAGAAGGAAGGAAGGAAGGAAGGAAGGAAGGAAGGAAGAAAGGAAGGAAGGAAGGAAGGAAGGAAGGAAGGAAGGAAGGAAGGAGGAAAAAACTTTTGTAGTAGAGGATTTTTACTAAATGGGTTAGCCTTTTGGTTGAATTGCATTCTGATTATTGAAGTTTCTATAATGTTCAAAGGTCCCCTTGTGGTCATTTAAAATGTTTTGATGAGGCTGCTAATTTTGAGAATGTAATAGTTCATGATATTTTCCTTGCCTCTATTTGGATCTATTTCATAATGTTTGGGAAAGACTATTATTGACCTTCCATTGTTCAGAATCAGTCCAGTGAACTTATATGTCACAAAAATCTGAATACTATACAACCTTTTAATCTGATAAAATAATACTACTGGTTGTACAGATTTCATATTCAAGTTTGGAGAAGAGGTATTAGACGCAGAAACACTTCAGGACTCTCTCCTGCTATGGCCTATTTTGCACAAAGTCCTAGGTTATAAAGCACAACCTAATTGGTGCAGATGTTTGGAAAAGCTTAAAGAGCCCTCCAGGCTCTGTGAGCCAGGCAAATATTACCAATCTCTTTTTCTCAAGATTTGTAAAACTCACTCTTCATTAAATATATTCATGGTTAGAGAGAGAGAGAGAGAGAGAGAGAGAGAGAGAGAGAGAGAGAGAGAGAGAGAGAGAAACAATCAACAGACCACCAAAAACAGTTTCCCATGATGTAATTTTTGTATGAAGTGTGCATGTCACATGAATGAGATGACATTTATTTTTTTAAAAAGTTGTTTAATTGTATCAGTTTAGTGGATATGTGCATCCTTATGCAAATGCACAAGCAGCTCTTCTTTTAAATGAACAGAATCAGTCCAGCTATCACACATGCCTGAGTCTTATTTTTGAGAGAATCTCATTTCATTGCAAGTTATTCTAAGTAAGCATCCGGCATTGTGGCATGGAATCTGGCATTACAAAATTCCTTACTTAATAGTAGAACAAGAGAGCATTTGCAGTAAAATATTCATACATTGTCAGCACATCTGTTATTACTGCCCCCAGGGCCACATTTGTTTAAGCCTCCTATTTTCCAGACATTTTTCTATTTTCAAATATACACCATACTTTGATCTGGCACATAACCAATCAAGCTGCCTTTTATAACCTGGCTACACCTGTTTCTGCAGGTGTAGTAACTGAGAGAGGGCACTTTCAGGATAGAGGGAAAGAGCTACCTGGGATTCATTTTGAGCCAGTCATTTCCTCACAGCAGCTCAGCAGGCAGCTTTGGGGAATTTTTCATGAAGCACATCAGTAGGATTTTCCTCTTTTGTATCAGCATGGCTTCACTTAGAGTGAGTGGCTCATCTAATATGTTTTTCAAATGAGTAGCAGTATGAAAATAGCAATTTTGAAAGAATTTTCTAAATTATCTTTTCTTATTTGTAATATTTTGATTTTCTTTATACTTTTGACTTAACTTTATTATGTGAATGATATGTAGGTAAATGACTTCCACACTACTACTTTATTTTGTAATCCTTCATTTTTCTATTTGTTTATTTGGTTTTTCTAAGGGTATGCATTCAAGAGCAATAATCATAGTAGAGCAGGGCTGGTTTTACTGCATCTCTAATTAATCCATTATCAGGCATTTCTTTCCTACTAGAGAACATACTTATAGAAGCTCACCGCACTGACTATCTGAAGTCCTGGCACTTCCTCTACTTTGTGCACCTCTGATTGCATCAGTAGAGTTGCAAGAGTCAGAAACATTGTTTCATAACCTTTTATGGTATTGGAATTTCCTATAGCAATTAAGCAGACATACTAATAATTGCATAAGCTGCCCCCCCAAAAAAGTTTGGTTTTTTTGACTGTAATAAATATGATTGTACCATAGCTCATTGTCAATAAACTGTGAAACTTTGAGTAAGTAACTTGAGCTCTCTGAATGTTTGGTTTTTTTATCTGTAAAATGAAAATATAATAAGAACTTAGCTTTTGGGTTGTTTTAATATGTTAATAATGTTAAAATTAGCCTGTCTGGCCTGAACACATTTGAAGAAAAGAAAGCTTGTTAAATAGTAATAAAATTTGTTATAACAGTGATCAAATAGTTGTGAGACAATTTGCATAATACCATCTTGTATATTGTTTCAATCAATTCCCAATAAATTTTCTTATTTTACATAAAAATATAAGTCAGAAAATTATAATGTGGAAAGTTGATATGATGAGAGACATTTTCTTGACTTCAAAACTTAATTTTATATCCTTCCTGTATTAACACTTTCTTTCATAAACTATTCAAAAAAGCAAATGTACAATGAAATATTTTCATGTAACTTTTTGATGGGTTATTGCCAACTCACAGATTTTATCAGTAATAAATCCATGGCAAAATGTCCTGATTTGAAAAACTGGTGCCTAACAGAACTCTCTCACTTCATAACTCCAGTCAATTGAGCATCTCATTGTGGTTTGGATAAAAAATGTACCAAAATTATTTTCTTCCAAGTGAAGATTCATCAATGAGTTTATATAAACCTATTTCAGATAAATACAAAACAAAAGGAGTTGAATCCACGCATTTTCATTTTTTCTTTTTCTTTTTTTTAAATTTTTGGTCTTCATTTTAAACCACATGCTGGCTTTCCACACCAAATCACAGACAGTGAGAGAATAAACAAGATGATAGGAAACTACTATTATGCAAGAATATATTAAATACAATAAGAGATGTGCATGGCACTGTCCGCAGTTTGAAGAATATTGAATTTGCTTTGTATTAGGGATATGGCACTTGATTTCTTCTTTGCATACTTCTAAGTATGCAAGGAAAGAAGAAATAGATATAAATGGAAGCGATATGAAAACAATATATCCTCTATCTTTTGGGTAAAGCAAGTTTTTCTCTGGTTGTTTAACATCATTTTTTACATCGCCTATACTCATCTATTTTAATTTCTGCGAAATTAAATTTGTCAGACCCCTATGTCATCAGAATTTGGTTTTGCTTTTGTCAATGAGACACTTATATGAAATTAAAAGGCAGAAGTTAACTTGTTTTACTTCCAATACCACAGACTGCAGAAAAAGGGGGAAAAAAAAGAGTTTGGACTCTCAAAATGATGAGCTGACAAATATGGACTCCTGAGCTGTTAATGCAGACTCCACCTGTTAGCAACATAGTAGATCCTACTGCTTCTGCACTGAATAATGCCACCTCACATTTTGGCCCCCTCAACCATTTTGTATCCTAATTTTCTCTTTGCTTGAAATACCCAAGCACATTTATATTTTGTTGATTGAAGAAATATGACCGATTTGCATTTTAAGAAGATCAATCTGCTGCAGTGTAGAATCTCATATAACACAATTCTAACTTATAAAAGCTACACAAGATTTTCTCAGAATTGTTTACATAAAATAGGTTAAAAATTTAAAATAATACCTATCACTTAGCTCAGTGAGCTTGTGTCTGAAGGAAAAGACACAATGTGTCATAATCTGAATTTTTTGCCTCTCAAAATTCTTATGTTAATATCCTAATTCCCAAGATTATAATATTAGGTATGAGGTACCTAATATGTGATAGATATCATAAAAACAAATCCCTGAAGAATGGGACTAGCTTTCTTAGAAAAGAGCAAGGGATTTGTTTCTCACTTTCTGTATATAAAACACATCAAGAAGTCACTATTAATAACCCTGGCCATTGGTCCTCACCAGACATTGAATCTACCACCTCAGACTTCCTAGTTCCTTAAACTGTGAGAAATAAATTTCTGTTGTTTGTAAGCTAAGCTATCTATGGTGTTTTGTTATAGGGGCCTGAATGTACTAAGATACAATGCTACTAACAAAGGTTACCATAAAAAAAGAAAAAAAGAAAGAAACAATAAAAAGTATGCTTTCTTAATTTTCTTCTAAGAATTATATGGTCACAATATTTTAAATAAGGAAAGACTTAGAGAAACTGATAAAAATGTCTATAATGTTGTATACATAAACAGGCTTTCCTAGAGAATGAGGATTGTTGTTATTACAGAATCTAGATAGATAGAGAGAGAGAGATAAATGTTAAAGTGGATAAATTTCAAACTAATAACAGTGATTGGGAAGTAATCTGGTATAGTAGTATAATGTAGGTTTAAAAAAAAAGGGAGGGAAAATTTAGGCTTTAGATTTAGACTTGTTTAAAATATTTTAGTTTCCTTCAAAGAAGAGAATTCATTCTTATATAAATAATCCCTTTAAAAATTGTAATTTGAGACCGTTTAAAAGGAAACAAAGTACATATAATCAAAGAGTAATTTCAAAGACTAAACACATGATTCTCATACAAATAGAAAATGAATACACTTTAGATAATTTATAGACTACTTTCACTAGTGAAAAAAATCAGAAAATGACCAATCTTGTTTCAAACAATTTTGAAAACCAAAATTCACAGTCATCAGAAAAAAGTTGTACTTTTAAACATGGAGGTCATTATAGAATTGTTAAATTATGTAACAGCATATTTAATTCTTTCCGTAAGACAATAAAACCATAATTTGGGGGATTATATTTTTCTACTGGATAGAAATTCAAGCTGTAACTTCACAGTATGTGAGTTCTAATCTACTAGTTAAATAGGAAAACCAAATTTAGATACATTCTTCAGGATAATTAAGCAATCCCAGGATGTGCTGGTAGAATAGTATACAATAATAATATTACAAGTATATGCTACACACCCTTTCTGGTTATTTCCAAGTTATGATGTAATTTTTTTATGAAGTAAAGAAAAACCAAAGGGGTAGACCCCCACTGTTAAAAACCCTGGTTGAAGCAGACATTATTTTAATCATGTTTTAGGAAAATTTGATTCATTTCAGGAAAAGCTGTAATACAATTGTCCAAATACAGCTGGTGGAGATGTAACAATATGAAAAACATTAATTTCAGAAAGAGAGAATCAAAATTCTGTTCATTTGGCACCTAAGTCTTGATTTTGGAGAATATCCATTCAAATGCTGACAAGACCATAACACAGAAAAAAAAGAAAAATTACTGGATGAGGCCAGCAGAGATACTGTCATTAAGTACATATAGATGAGTTGACTTTCCTAGGGAATGAGGATTGTTGTTATTAGAGAATCTATTCTGCTTACTATTTTTGTGTACATATTTTCATGCTAAAATTAATTACATAGAAAATTTCTACAGATCGTTTGATGATTTATGTATGTGTATTTTTAACATGCTTTTCTGCTATAATCAAAACATTATAATAAAATTCTCTAGCTACAGTTATAAGAAGGCTGTATATAATCTCTTTCCCCATTATAGATTAGATTCAAATGACCACTATGTGTAAGACACTGTTCTCAGTGTGCCATGTCATATAAATATAAAACATCTGTTTACAAAAAGTGTTCTCCCTTAATTTATATAAACTACTATTTGAAATATTGTTTAGACACAAATTAGAATTTGCCTATTGAGGGACTTCCTTGCATATTTTATTGAACTCATTTTGTCTTAATGCAAAAACAGTTTAATAGACAAAAAAAGATTTTATTTAATATACTAATAAAGATTGATTCTACAAAATGGAAAAGAACTCTGGACCTCTCAAATAAGAAGAAAATAAGTGTCTTTACACTTTGCATGTGAACATTCCTTATATCTTTATCCTGCCTGTTGGAAATCCTCCAAGGAAGATGATCAAAGCCAGTTAAAATGGAGAAAATAAAGATTGAAAGATACCTCCTATAAAAGTTATTTGAAAGGCTTAGAATTCATTGTTATAGGGTCACTTAAATGTATTAAGGTGATTTTATCCCCAGTACTATTGAATAACAAGTCAACAGTTCCTCTGAAATTACATATCTACATACACACACACACACACATACATACATACATACATATATGTGTGTGTGTGTGTGTGTGTGTGTATCTCATTTAAATGAGCCCAGGGCCTACATATTTGTATTACTTTACATAAAAAAGAACACTCATTTGCATAAATTTGCATCCACTACCTAAGTATGTAAAACAAATTAATACAGCTGAAAACCATGTATTCAGGATTCACATTTAAGGTCATTCAAAGAACTGAGTTCAACCGAGGTTTGCAAACAAGAAATCTGACTTCACCAGGGTATTTTTCACAATTGCCTAAATACAAAAGACTTACTTCCAAGCTGACGACTCTGTAAAAGCAAATTGTAAAAACCAATGTTAAGGTCAGAGTGCCTGAATACATTTAGACTGCTGTGGGCCCCTGTTCTATTGACTGCCTTGTGCTCAGATGGTGCGGTGTACCAACCATTCTGCTTCCTATAGCTGAGCAGGCCATCAAGTGAGCTGCTTAGGCTGATCAGGCGCCTGATAGGAAGCATTCAGTGCGCTAAAAATGGCAAACAAACTCAGAAAGAATCTTTAAAAACTGTCAGCTCTGCTTTTAAACTTTACTAGCTTAAGCAGTTTATAGAAGAACCTAAAATAAGAAAGTTTTCTGTTTTAAATAAGATAACCTATGAAGTTTTAAAAGGTGCAACATTTGGGGGCATTATATTTTCTTTCCCTGAGTTATGAGGGAACTTTAATAAAAACTGTCAGTAATCTCAAATCCATTTAAACTTGCTTTCTGGGATGTACTGATTTATAGAGCCATGATCTGCCTGTGATGGATCATAGCTGATCAGGTCATTTGCTGATAAACATATTTCAGAGGATTTTCCTTTCCATTTTCTGTTGAAATTCTTATACTGTAATGGTATGTCCTTATAGAGTATAGTCTGAGTCTCAACTTCTTTTTTCAAGAAGTCTATTTTCTGGAAATATAGCTCATCCCTTCAAACTAAACTTGATATTTAAAGTCCTGGTCCTGTCAAATATAGTACTAAATAGTGAGATAAAAAGTAAATTTAATCAAGCAAGCAACTTTTTGAGCACATGGATTTTAAGCTTGGTTGGACGGGAAGGCCATCAACATACTTGGCAGGAACTTTCTTTTGGTGGTGGAAAAGTTTTTGTTGTTGTTGCTTTTTAATTAGTTTTTTTAAATATTTTTGAACTGTGATTTAAATGCGTATTTTCTGATTTTCTTATGCTTTTGTTTTTAAATGGCCCTTTCTCAGTTCATTTTTGGCATTACTGCCAAAGCATTGCATTTATTTTGGTAATAGACAGCTAAATTCTTTAAGAAGGGACTTACTACTCAGTTTATACAAAGTCCACATTCTGGCACTAAAGATCCTTTATCTACTGGTCCTATTTAGTCTTTGTGACGTGGCTTTGGTGTTTCCACTATCTAAAACACCTCTACTAATTCTCTCCCTTATCTAACTTTTACCCAAATATTTAGTATACAGGTCACTTCCCACATTTTTTATAAAAGATTCCCATGACTGTTTTATTTAATTTTCATCCTAACCCATGTCACAAGGCCCAGCTTGCAATCCATCTCTTTAATAAAAGACATCTCATCCATCTTCCTTTTAACATAATCATCACCGTTAATCAGAACATCTCTTGTTTACTAAATACGTATTATACCATTTTACAGATGAAAAACTGATATATCAGGAGATTAAAAAGACATCCAAATCACAAAGTTAGGATTTTCTGTTTTTATTTTCTCCACTACAAAGCCCTTGCCCATGACTTCCTACATTTTATTCAACCATTTTATCTTCACTAAAATCCTATTTTTATCATTTAATAAATGTCTTATTTTATCATGTAACTTTTGTGCATTTATTATGTGCTTCCTATATTTTCTTTTTCTTTCCTGAAGCTTTGACAAAAAGTGACCCATAAAATTGTAATGTCTTTATTAAAATTGTAACAAACTAGTAATAAGAACAAGAAGAAAAATAAATTGAAGAGTGTTTGAGCCAAATTATAAATTACTAATTGTTACTGTGATACAGTTGTAATTTTATGTAATTAAAGTTAACCAAAAATTTAATAATGCTACCAGAGAAAAATTTCTGGCATGACATAACAATGCTTTCATCTTAAAATAAATGTGTTTTCAATTTTTAAGAATATTTCCTACTTAAAAAGTTTTTTAAAAAATGAAAAGATAGTAATTAAGGACAAAATTTCCTAATGTTGTGCCTTTTATTTTGACATGTTAGATTTTTTTTTTTTTGCAAAATAAATTGCACAAAAATATGTCCCCAAAATTGGATGTTATTCACTTATATTTCAAATTCAAAGTTCCCTGATTATCCCTGGTTCTGAGCAGTAACTTATCAGCTCATCAAGTGTTTCAAAATAACCTTGAAGAAGAACCTAGTGAAGAAAAATAGCTTAACTCAGCTAACATTTCATTTCATATAGATAATGACTTCACATGCCTCTGATGCTTATAAAGATGTTAATTTTTTACCAAAATGGACACTACTGAAATACAGATAATCAGAACGTATTTTGAATTTTATACTCTAATAAAACAAAAAGTCTTGAAGACATCACCAAATTTCTTGAGACATATGACCTACCCAAATTGAATCAGAAGGACATAGAAAACTCTAACAGATTAATTTCAAGCAATGAAATAGAAAATGTCATCAAAAGCCTACAAATCAAGAAAAGCCCAGGATTGGATGAATTCTCAGTTGAGTTCTACCATACCTTCACAGAAGGAATAACACCAATTCTCCTCAAATTATTCCATGAAATAGAGAAAAAGGGAACCCTTCCAAACTCATTCTATGAAACTAGTATCACCCTAATACCAAAACCAGACAAAGATGCATCAAGGAAAGAAAATTTCAGACTGATATCCATGATGAACATAGATGCAAAAATTCTTAATAAAACACTGACAACTCACATACAGAAACATATTAAAAACATAGTGCACCATGATCAAGTGGAGCTCATCCCAGGGATGCAAGTTTGGCTCAATGTATGGAAATCAATTAACATGATTCATGGCATCAATAGACTTGAAGACAAGGATCAGATGATTAACTCAATAGGTGCAGAGAAAGCACTTGTCAAAATACAACATCTGTTCATGTTCAAAACTATTGGTAGTAGAAACATACCTCAACATTGTAAAAGCTACATATGCAAACCTCAAGGCCAACATCATTCTAAATGGAGAAAAATTGAAAGCAATTCCTCTAAAAATTGAATAAGACAGGGACACCCTCTTTCACTAATTCTATTCAACATACTCTTGGAAATTCTAACCAGAGCAAGTAGACATAAGAAAGAAATTAAATGGATACAAATAGGAAAAAAAAAAGTGCTCAAATGATCCCTTTTTGCTGATGACCTCATTCTATATTTAGAAGACAAAAAAAAATACTCTACCAGAAAACTTCTAAAACAAATATATTAATTCATCAAAGTAGCAGGATATAAAATTAGTACCCATAAATCAATTGCATTTCTATATATCAGTGATGGATAAATAGCCTCAAAGAAAATAAAGTATTTGGAAATCAGTCTAACAAAAGAGGTGAAAATCCTCTACAATGAAAACTACAGAATACTAAAGAAAGAAATTAAAGACGTCAGAAGATAGAAAGATCACCCATGTTCTTGAATAGAAAGAATTAATATTTTCAAAATGGCCATGTTATCAAAAGTGCTATACAGATTTATCAAAATTTCTATTAAGTTCCATTGATGTTCTTCATAGAAATAGAAAAAGTGGTCACAAAATCCATTTGGAAAAATAAGAGGCCCAGAATAGCCAAAGCAATCTTCAGCAAGAAAAATGAAGCAGGAGGTATCACAATACCAGACCTTAAATTATACTGCAGAGCTATAGTAACAAAAACAGTATGGTATTGTTACCCAAACAGACATGAAGACCGATAGTACAGAATAGAAGACATAGAGACAAAAACACATAAATAGTAGACAAATGTGCCATAAACCGCCATTGGAGAAAAGATAGCCTGTTCAACAAATGATGCTTGAAAACTGGAAATACATATGTAATAAAATGAAATTAGACCCCTATCTCTCACTCTGCACACAACTCAAAAGTGGATCAAGGACTTAGGCATTAAACCAAAGATCCTGCTCCTACTAGAAGAAAAAGTAGGCCCTAATCTCCATCATATTAGCTTAGAAACTGAATTCCTCAACAAGGCTTCTAAAACACAAGAAGTAACATCAAAAATCAATAAATGGAATTGTATCAAACTAAAAAGCTTCTTCATAGTAAAAGAAACAATCAAGAACATGAAGAGAGAGCCTACAGAATGAGATGAAATCTTTAACCACCTTGATAGAGCATTAAGCTCCCGGATATGTAAAGAACTCAAAAAAACTTAACACCAAAAAAAAAAAAAAAAATAGTCCAATCAACAAATGGGCAAAGAAACTGAACAGTCACTTCACAAAAGAGTTATAAGCAAAAGAGGTGAAAGACTTATACAATGAAAACTACAGAACCCTAAAGAGAGAAATAGAAGAAGATCTTAGAAGATGGAAAAATATACCCTGTTCATGGATAGGTAGAAGTAACATCATCAAAATGGCGATATTACCAAAAGTTCTCTATAGGTTTAATATAATGCCAATCAAAATCCCAACGGCATTTCTTGTAGAAATAGAGAAAGCAATCATGAAATTCATATGGAAAAATAAAAGACCCAGAATAGCAAAAACAATTCTAAGCAGGAAATGTGAATCAGGCGGTATAGCTATACCAGACTTCAAACTATACTACAGAGCAATAGTAACAAAAACAGCATGGTACTGGTACCAAAACAGGCAGGTGGACCAATGGTACAGAATAGAGGACACAGAAACCAATCCACAAAACTACAACTATCTTATATTTGATAAAGGGGCTAAAAGCATGCAATGGAAGAAGGATAGCATCTTCAACAAATGGTGTTGGGAAAACTGGAAATCCATATGCAACAAAATGAAACTGAATCCCTTTCTCTCGCCATGCACAAAAGTTAACTCAAAGTGGATCAAGGAACTTGATATCAAATCAGAGACATGGCGTCTGATAGAAGAAAAAGTTGGCTATGATCTACATACTGTGGGGTCGGGCTCCAAATTCCTCAATAGGACACCCATAGCACAACAGTTAATAACTAGAATCAACAAATGGGACTTACTCAAACTAAAAAGTTTTTTCTCAGCAAAAGAAACAATAAGAGAGGTAAATAGGGAGCCTACGTCCTGGGAACAAATCTTTACTCCTCACACTTCAGACAGAGCCCTAATATCCAGAATATACAAAGAACTAAAAAAATTAGACAATGAGATAACGAATAACCCAATCAACAAATGGGCCAAGGACCTGAACAGAAATTTCTCAGAGGAGGACATACAATCAATCAACAAGTATATGAAAAAATGCTCACCATCTCTAGCAGTCAGAGAAATGCAAATCAAAACCACCCTAAGATACCATCTCACTCCAGTAAGATTGGCAGCCATTAGGAAGTCAAACAGCAACAAGTACTGGCGAGGATGTGGGGAAAAGGGTACTCTTGTACATTGCTGGTGGGACTGCAAATTGGTGCGGCCAATTTGGAAAGCAGTATGGAGATTTCTTGGAAAGCTCGGAATGGAACCACCATTTGATCCAGCTATTCCACTACTCGGTCTATTCCCTAAAGACCTAAAAAGAGCACACTATAGGGACACTGCTACATCCATGTTCATAGCAGCACAATTCACAATAGCAAGACTGTGGAACCAACCTAGATGCCCTTCAATAGACGAATGGATAAAAAAAATGTGGCATTTATACACAATGGAGTATTACTCTGCATTAAGAAATGACAAAATCATAGAATTTGGAGGGAAATGGATGGCATTAGAGCAAATTATGCTAAGTGAAGCTAGCCAATCCCTTAAAAACAAATGCCAAATGTCTTCTTTGATATAAGGAGAGTAAGTAAGAACAGAGTAGGGAAGAAGAGCATGAGAAGAAGATTAACATTAAACAGGGATGAGAGGTGGGAGGGAAAGGGAGAGAGAAGGGAAATTGCATGTAAATGGAAGGAGACCCTCAGGGGTATACAAAATTACATACAAGAGGAAGTGAGGGGAAAGGAGGGAAAATATAAGGGGGAGAAATGAATTACAGTAGAGGGGGTAGAGAGAGAAGAGGGGAGGGGAGGGGGGAGGGGGGATAGTAGAGGATAGGAAAGGCAGCAGAATACAACAGACTCCAGAATGGCAATATGTAAATCAATGGTTGTGCAACTGAAGTGATTCTGCAATCTGTATATGGGGTAAAAATGGGAGCTCATATCCCACTTGAATCAAAGTGTGAAATATGATATATAAAGAACTATGTAATGTTTTGAACAACCTACAATAAAAATTAATTAAAAATAAATAAATAAATAAAACATCAAAAAAAAAAAAGAGTTATAAGTAGTCAACACATATATGAAAAAAATGTTCAACATAACTACCAATTAAAGAAATGGAAGTTAAGATTACAGTGGAATTTCATCTTGCCCCAGTGTGAATGGCAATTATCAAGAATACAAGTAACAATAAGTATTGGCAAGGAGGTGGAGAAAAAGGTACACAAATTGGTGCAACCACTCTGGAAAGCAGAATGGAGTTTCCTCAAAAAAAAAAAAAAAAACTTGAAATGGAACCACCATTTGGCCCAATTATCCCATTTTTCAGTTTATACTCAAAGGACTTAAAATCAGCATACTATAGTGACATGGCCACATCAATGTTTGTGCAGCTAAATTTACAATAGCTAAGCTATGGAATCAGTCTAGATGTCCTTCAACATATGAGTGAATAAAGAAAGTGTGGTACATATGCTCAGTGAAATTTGTTCAGCCATAAAGAAGAATGAAATTATAGTATTTGCCCATAAATGGACAGAACTGTAGACTATTATGCTAAGTGAAATAAGCCAACCCCCCAGAAAAAACCAAAGGCCTAATGTTCTCTTTATGTGTATATACTGACACACTATAGTCAGTGGGGGAAGGGAAGAGTGGAGGTTCACCAGATTGGACAGGCGGAAAGAGGGATAAGGGAGAAAAATAGGAATGAAATGGGGATAAGGGAGAAAAAACTGAACAGTAGAAGGAATCAGACACAACTTTTCTATGTTCACATATGAATACACAACCAGTGTAACTCCGCATCATGTACAACCACAAGAATGGGAGCTACACTCCATGTATGTATGATATGTCATACATTATATTGTCATGCGTAACTACAAAGAACAAATAAGAACAAAAATTATGTTAATTTCTGGGTTCTATATTACTAAGCTGTAAAAATAAATTTTACCTTTCACCTTCAGTGCATATTTTTATATTATGCGCATAGTTTTTACTTTTTCTTTCTGTCATGGGGATCTGAAATGTTCCCCAAACACCAGTGTATAAAGGGTTTGATTCCCAATGCAGTGATTTTCAGAGGTGGGCCTTTGGCGAAGTAACTGAATACTTAGGATTCTGACCTCATGAATGGATTGATTCATTGATTGATTCAAGGCTGAATGAACTATTGAGAGGTGCTCATGATAATGCAGGTGTTTGGTGAAAGCTGTAGGAGATAGGACCTGGACCAAGGGAGTGGGTCCTTGGGGAGTATATCTTGTCCCCTGTCTCTTCCTTCTTGCTCTCTCTCTCTCTCTCTCTCTCTCTCAATCTCCATCTCTGATTCCTAGCTCTGATGAACTGAACAGCTTTCTTTTAACATGTTCTTCTTTTCCATAATGTTCCATGACTCAGACCCAAAGTAAAGGAGTCAGCAGACTATGGGATGCATCATCTGAAATCATGAGCCAAAATAAATCTTTCCTCCTTTGATTTTTCTCGGATATTTTTGTCACAGCAACAGAAAGGTGATAAACATATTTTCTGTTCTTCCTTTTTACACTGTTACAATTTTAAGTTAAAAATAAATAATCATATTTGGTCTCAACTTTAATTGTAGAAAACTAGTTAAAATATTTCATATTTCTCATCTTAAAAATATTAAATTAGGATAAAACTTCTGAAAAGTGTATATCTGAATAAGGAATACTACCTAGAGTACATAAAGAACTCTCAAAACTCAGTAAAAAAAAATCAAACAGTCCAATTATAAAATGTACAAAACGTATGAACAGATACTTCACTCAAACAGATGGTAAATATACACATAAAAATGTATTCAAAATTTTTAGACATCAGGGAAAAAGCAAATTAAAACCACAACAATGTATCTTTACATACTTACCAGAATGAACCCTTTCCTTAAAAAACAGTGACACTTCCAAACACTGGTTAAGATCACTCATATCACTGTGATATAAAATGTACAGTCACTTTGGAAAACAGTTTGGCAATTTCTTAAATGCTAAACTTTCAATTATCATATGTCATACTCACTGTACCTTTGTGCATTTGTACCAGATAATTGAAAACTTATTGCCACACAAACCCATGCACACAATGCTAATAAGTTTTATGTGCAACTGTCCCAAATTGTAAGCAGTCCACATATCCTTCAACAGATGAGTAGTTTAACTGTGGTGCATAAACACAATGGACTACAATCTAAAGTAAATATGCAAGAGTACTGATATGTGCAACAGAGAATTGTGATGAGGGAAAACAGATAATATCAAGATTCAGTTATACTGTAGGACTGAGTTCCTTTAAAATGGCAAAATTTAAAAAATTCAGAACACATTAGTGGTTGGCCAGATCACTTATTTTTTACAGTATGACAAATTATAAAATCAGTTTCCAAAACTTGGTGGCTTGAAACATCAAATATTTATTTGTATTCTGTAGCTCAACAATTGTGGTTTATGCCAACTCTGATGTCTCTCAGATAGAGCCTCCACAAGGATGGCTAACGTGTCCAGGAAGTCTGAATCGCTTTCTCTACCTGGTCTTTCAAGTCAAGGAAGTTAGAATATGTGTGTGATAATGACAGCAGTGTTTAAAAGGGCAAGTGCAAATATGCCACATTTTTTTTTATCCATTCATCTATTGAAGGGCATCTAGATGTTGGATGTTTTCTTTGATATAAGGAGGCTGATTAATAGTGGGATAGGGAGCGGGAGCCTGGGAGGAATAGATGAACTCTAGATAGGGCAGAGGGATTGAAGGGAGAGGGAGGGGGTATGGGGTGATTAATGATGGTGGAATGTGATGATCATTACTATCCAAAGGATGAAGACATGAATTGGTGTGATTATACTATGTTTACAACCAGAAATATGAAAATTGTGCTCTATATATGTAATAAAATTGTAATGCATTCTGCTGTCATATATAAATAAAAAATATACATAAAAGGGCAAGTGAAGAATATATATGGCAAACAGAAGCCTAGAATTGGAATTTACACAATGAGACTTGCACTACATTTTATTGGTTAGAGCAAGTTACAAGTCCACAGAAGATGCAGGAGGTAGCAAATGGAAACTGATGTTCTCTTATAGTAATCTACTGATTCTCATAGTGACTTGCTAATTTTGATACATAAAATCGACCAAATGTCCTTGTGCTTTGTACCAACTGACAGAATATTGTTGAAATGCTATGTTCTTCCAAATTTCTCAAATTGTTTAAACTTTATACCTCCAGCTAGATCTTTGATTTGAGGTATCTGAAAACTCTTCAGTTGTGCCTCATTACCTATCAAATTTTTCTTTTCTTTTCTTTTTTTTTACTTTGATGCCTCCCAAAATATGTTTACTTAAGAATCATGTTCTTCCACTAAGACATATGTTAAATGGCAGCGAGATTTTCTTCCTTTGAAATTAATTTTAAAAAATAAATAAAGTTTTAAAAGCTTTTCATATATGCTCATAGATTTTTCTGCTCATCCCTTGAGTCTACTGTATTATATTATTCAGTATCTTTCCCAATAAACTAGTTCTCATGTTAAGTGGGTATATTTTTCTGGGTTATTGTCTACCTATGGACAACACTAATTTTAAAAATGTCAGCAATAGCACAATAATTTTTTTTTCCCTAATTTGTATGAAATACTGGTGATTGTGGATAGTTGAGAGAACAATTCCAAAATCTTTCTTACTGCTTCATCCTATTGTAGGTTTTCTGAGCTCTTTACATTTATCCAGATAAATGAATTAAAGAAAAAAAAACACAAAGAAAAATGATTACAAACAAGTGAGATGGTCTAGGTCTGGAAATAGCACGAATTCCTTGTCCTTGTTATACTATTGGCAAGAATTAACTTACTCAGCCCCGTCTAGACAAAAGAGTGACTGAGAACTGTGGCCCAGCTATGCACCAAGAGGAAAAGGACAAGGCACTATTTGCCACAGTAGAAAACTAATAATGTGTAATGTGACTGCTCTGTCCTTGGTTTTTTGTCTGACTGTTCACCTCAGTGAGAACTAGGTAGACATGAAACTGGATATAATTCTGGCCACAAAGAATTCCCCTCCTCCTGTTTCACAGGACTTGTTAAAACAGACACCAGGATTGTGGCTGGGATTGTGGCTCAGTGGTAAAAAGCTCACCCAGCCTAGGACATGCAGGGCCCTGGGTTCGATCCTCAGCACCACATAAAAATAAAAAAGGAATGGAATAAGGTTAAGAAAAATCAGACTCCAGCTGCTATTCTTTAGCTATAAAGTAAATTTCTCATTAATTCTGCCCCTTTAGCTGCTGACAGGCAATTTGACTGCTTAGAAAACACACTGGGTTTTTATGACCCACACATAGTAATCATAACCAACCACATGTAAAACCACCAAGCATAAATTGATGGAACTAATACAATTTTAACCAACAATATTAGAGGTTATATTTTAAAACTACAAAATCCCACTAAACTCTTCAAAGTTGTCCTGTAGAGGTACACTGGGTTTTACCTTCCGATTGGAAATACATAAAATTTTACTAAATTTTTTCTATTTATTGTTTTCTATTCAAATTTAATCTTCTCCTTGCAAATATTGTTTTATTTTTAGATAATGTCATTATATATTGGAAGTCATATATAATGTCATTATATAATATAATATTAAACTTACATATAAATATTTTATATTGCTTCAGAAAGCAATATATTAATATACAAATTCATTTTCCTGTGCTCATCCAAGGAGTATGTCTTTATCTATTCTTAGAACAAATAGGAAAATATTTTATAGACATTCATCATTTTAAAAAAGTTGTTCTGAATTAAAGGCATTATTATTCATAGAACACTGCTCTATGCAAATGGTAGTGTATATGTTTCAGAAATACAGTCCATTTTTGAGACATGAAGTAACATTACATTTGTTAGGTGAAGATCAATTCATTTAAATATTAATATTTACAAGTTATATTGAAGTTTATTACCTAATAGTTGAACTTAGTAAAACATTAGTCATATCTCAAGGAAATTTAATGAAATGTCCTAAATTATCAGTTGTATATAAAACTAGGGAATGGCTGATTTTTTTTCAGAACAAATTATTACTAATTAGCTCTACATTCAGTACAGCTAACAAACAAACAAAAAAAAAACCAAATTCAAAATGTAATAGGGTTTATGTTTCTAATTCAGTTCTAAGATCTGAACAGTATTTACAACTCCTTCATAGACATAATAGGAAATATAGTGCTATAAAAACAGATACATTAATTAGAAAGGATAAACCACTCAGATCTCTAGAGGCTTGTGATCCTCACAATCAAGCAACTTCATTGGTTCCCTGCTCAAATATCATCCACTCAGAGAGACTTTGCCTTTTCATTACATCAAAATTCCACATATTTACGCTCTATCTCCTCATTGTGTTTATTTCCATAGTAATGAATAGATTAATGACTGAATTAATAGTTGTTTATTGATTCTTATGTTAATTTAGTTCACTATATTTATAACAATCAAGAAAGTTTCATATTAAGCTCCACCTAAACCTACGAAGATCACAATCTGGTTGGAAAAATGAGAGGGTGAATGAAACAGGACAATTCAATTTTTATATATCCAAACCTTGGGTCTCAAAAAGAGAATTGTATATCCATAATCAAAGCAGCACTATTCACAAGATCTGAAAGGCAGAAGCAATACAGATGTCAATACACAAATGAGCTTTAATAATGTGGTATCAAGATATGATGGAATATTATTTGTGCTAAAAATAAAGGAAATTCTGACACATGTTATACCATGAAGACATTATTAAACAAAAATAAGATACATAAAGATTAATACTATATGGTTCCACTTCTATGAGGTATCTAGAGTAGCTAAGTTTGAAGAAAGCAGAAGGATGTGTGCCATGGGTGAAAGGAGAAGGGAGTGGGGAATGTTCAATAGGTTGGTGTTCAGTTTTGTAAAATAAAAAATTTCTAGAGATTGGTTATACGCTAAAATTGAATTTACCTAAGACAACTAAACTATATGATTAAAAATAGCTAAGATAAGAAATTTTATTTTATCTTACCACATTTTTTTAAAAATGTGGGGTATCCAAAAATAAATCTATATAGATCTTAAAAGAACAAAAATTACCTTACAGCATTTGCTCTTAGGGGAAAGAGTAGGATTACTGATTATGCAAGCGTAATATATCACTCCATGATAGTGTCTATATTAATATCTAAGAAAACCAAAAATTTTCATATCACTTCTAGTGAATTGTGCTTATACTAAAAAAGGAAGAATGGAGTTGTATAACTCAGAAACAAATACATTATATGTCCTTAAAATAACCATATTTTATAAAATATTAATAACTATTAAGTTCCCTCCATATTTTTTAAAAAAATCATAGATGAGTAAAATAAAGATCAAGTTGATAAAATTTTTTGAGATTGATCTTAAAAAGTGGATCTCCAGACTCTTGGGTTCTTTTACTAAACATTACTTTTTCTTAACAGTAAAATAAAAGATGAATTAGAAGTTCATGCCAACAATTGGATCAGTATTTGATATTTGGGATACACAACTTGCTTATTCATATTTCTGCAGTCACTATAAGATTTTTGTTTTCCAAACAGACTACTAAAATAGTATTTTATGAGGTTTTTTTTTTTTTTTTTTTGGCTTTATTTATTTATTTATTTTTGTGCTTCAGTTTAAACCCGAGGATCTTTACCACTAAGCTACATTCTCAGTCCTTTTAATTTAATTTATTTTATTTGCAGGGCTGTACAGGGATTGAACTCCATGTCCTGGACCACTGAGCCACATTCCCAGCCCTATTTTGTACTTTTATTTAGAGACAAGTTCTCACTGAGTTGCTTAGTGCCTTGTTTTTGCTGATGTGGGCTTTGAACCCATGATTCTCCTGCCTCAGCCTCTGGAGCCACTGGCATTACAGGCCTGTGCCTGTAATAGGGTTTATGTTTCTAATTCAGTTATAAGATCTGAACAGTATTTACAATTTAGGATCTTCCTAAGTTTCCCAGGCTGGCCTGGAGCAGGTGATCCTCCTGCCTCAGCCTGCCAAGTAGCTGGGATCAAAGCCTTGGACCACTACACTTGGCATCATATTGTCTTAATTAGATTTAAGATAAACTCTAAAACATTTCCAGATATAGTTTTATCTTAGAGACCTTGAAATTGGTAAGAATTAAACATACTTGCCTTAATAAAATAATAGTAATAAATAAGTAAATATAGAGTAAAATGTTTGCCATTGTTATTAGAATTCTAACTAATAGCGTTTAAATCATATCCATACTCAATCATGCATGGTTTGCCTGTTGGGTTAATAAAAATGTTTGAATATTATCATTTCATAATAAAAGTTTATCTTACAGATTATACATTTTCCTAGTCTCTTCCTTTTGGGTGATTTTTTTTTTCTGTGTTCATTTTTTTAAGTCTCCATGAAGAAAAAAGCTAATTGGATGTTCCCCAGAGTACAAATAAGTATAAACATAGACTCATCATGAATATGCAGTAACACTGCTTATGAAAGGGGCTGGGCTACAGACCCAGTGCTCCAGCCTCAAGTCTGTCCCCTGAGATTATGGTTATCTCTAACCTATGTTCCACCCACAGAATAAGGTCTTTGCCTTTGTATCAGGAGACAGAAAGCAGCTTAATTCAGAAACTCTATAAGGCTTTCTCTGGTTTTATCTCTACTCTTGAGAAAATCCCATAGGGGAGCAGTCCAGTCAAGAGAGGGATGAATCTAATAAAGATATGCATATTCTCTAGGGAGAAGAGCTTGGTTTGGGCTAGGTTTCTTTTACCATAATCAAATGTTACAAAGATTATCTAACATAAAATTTTTATGAGCCCTTGAAAACTGTTAGGTAAATGCTAAATAAATTTGTCCTTCAATAAATTTCAACTATTCCAAGCACATTTGGGAAGTAGAAATTTTTCTGTTATTTTCTGATCTTCAATAAAATCTGGATTAATCAAGATTGTGTTTTCTGATGATTACAGAAGTTATATCAAATGACTCAGGCCATCATGATTACAGGAGAGAAAAAATCAGGTTGGGAAATGAGAATTTCAAAATCTCATTTACCCAGTCTGGAAAGTCTTCAATCTTTCTTTTGTCTCATGTTATCTCTTTTATTGATTTTATAGATGGATAAAACTACTACAAAAACAACAGAAACTGTTTAGAGAATGCAGAAGCAGAGAATTAAAAGCTGAGAGCAGGCCAGGCACAGTGGTACACACCTGTAATCCCTGCAGTTTGGGAGGCTGAGGTAGAAGGATTGTGAGTGCAAAGTCAACCTCACTAGTTTAGCAAAATTCTAAGCAATCTAAGAAGACCCTATCTCTAAAAGAAAATATAAAATGGGCTGGGATTTGGCTCAGGGATTCTCACCCCTGTGTTTAATCCCTGGTCCCAAAAAGAAAAAAGAGAGAGAGTGAGGTGCAGGCAGATCTTCAGAAATAATGATTTAGTCAACAGTCTTATTATGGTCTCAAATTAAGTACCTGGAATGATAAACAGCAATACTCTAAAATAATATTGCCCCACCTTGCTGTAGCATAGCAACACAAAATTACAAAGTGAAGACAGTGAAATTTGCTGTTGTTGAGGTGTCTTAATGAAAGTATTCTGCACTCTACATTTTCTAATTTATATATTGATTTTAATATCAATACAGATCATCACATATACATACAGTATACAATTATATACATACAATGTACATATAGAATAACCCTTTCAAACACAGCAGTAAGGAGCACTTTACAAGGTGACTTATTATATACAAACCTAATTGTGTGCATATGCACACACACACATCAATGAAACAAACACTTCATGAATTTGTATGCTACATATAGGCAATGCACATTAACTTCTACTTTATTCTTCTCTTTAAATATCATTTAATGTTGATGGAAATATGCTAAATGATTTCAGTTTACTAATGGACTGTCACAGTAGTTTAAAAGAAGAATGCAAGTATATTCACATGAACCAAATATGCTTTTCCCTCCTAAATCATAGTTAAATCACTTGCAATTTATTATGATATTATAAGGAATAATGATATTGATATTAATGTCATGTAAAATAATTTATTGTTATTATTTTTATTTTACAAATTCTAAGTCAAATTTCATCTTGTCTCTATCTACAATTGCAAGTGTACTTTACCTCACTTAAATTTAAAGTACAATGGGATACCTCTTTACTTAGCACTTAACCAATAAACTTTTAATAGATTAACAGCTGTATTTGCTTCTTTCATTAGATTATAAGCTCCTTGGAGCTTTATGCACTTTGTATAACTCAATTATATATTACTTAGGAAACTAACATGATGATTCTGTGCAAGCACTTAACAGATGTTTAGTAAATTTAATTTAGGAAGCAAGATGAGCAAACAGTCAGTAGTTACATGGATATTTCTGAACGTTGTGATTGTATGAAATGTAAAAGATCAGAATTAGGATTTATGTATGGGCTCACAAAATGTCAATCAACATGGAAATCCTTTACAAGCCTTTTCTATCTGTCTCTGATAGACATCTGGCACTTATCCTCTTGGTACTAAATAGTTATTGATAAGACAACAAATAACTAGTTAGATTGAGTTGAAGAAATAGATAGATCTCTACCTGCTAAAATGTCTACATACAATCAACTCCTTATTTCAAAAATAATTGACTCTTTCAATTACCCAATATTTTGACACAAACTTTAAAATAGAATAATTTAAGCTGTCAAATATCTTCTAAATTTACCTTGTTTTACTGACCTGTATTTCTAGGTAAAATCCATGACAGTTTTGGCTGAGAACTTGATTGGTAATAACTGATTCATTTTGTCAGACAAGCCAAGTCAGAACCTTAAGGCTTAATGGAGATAGTGTACATAGGGAAGTTACTAGGCACTCCAAGGATGGCAGTGAATTATAAAAGAATTATGTTGGCATCACAAATAATTTTAAAATAAAAGATATGGTAGAGTTCAGTATCAAAAAATACAATTTGAACCCTTAGCATGAGGGTCAAAACAAGAGTAAGACATGTAGCCAAGCACAATATCTACAGAGCAAGGAATGTACTGATTTCCTAATTGGAGACACAAAGTCAGGATAATAAGCAAAGGATGTGAATGCAGTTTATAACAGCATGATTCTGAAGATTTAGAAGTAATATATTTAAGTCACATATACTTCTTATATAATAATACTGTCAAAAGTAATAGAAACCTCAATCTGTTACTGCACCAAATAATGGGATTTGGGCTCAGGATAAAAAGAGTATAGAATTTGAAGTGAAAGTCAATAGCAACATGTTAACCCATCTAAGGCATAGAAAAGGTTGGTTTCATGAAAACTTGCAACTTTCCAACAATCAAATAATACAACTTTGGTATATATAATACTATATATATAATATTATATACTACTTAATACTTAAGTATATAATACTTAAAGTATAATACTTAAACTCTAGAAACCTCAGTTAAATCAGTCAGGAGACTGGTACTCAATTAGTCATGAATTCAGGTAATTTATAGAAGATGACAGTAATGAGTATTTCATGGCTAGAAACACTGACATTGCTTTGTCAAAAAATCTACAAGGGCCCAGTGTGATAGTGCATGCCTGTAATTCTAGTGGCTATGGAGACTGAAGTAGGAAGATTGCAAGTTCCAAGCCAGCCTCAGCAACATAGCAAGCCTAGGCAACTTAGTGAGACCCTGGCTCAAAATTGATAAAAGAATAAAAAAAAGGGCTGGAGATGTTGCTCAGTGATTAAGTACCCCTGGATTCAATCCTTGGTAAAAAGAAAAAACAAAAAAGAACTGTAAAGAAAAGAAGATAATTCTAATTTAAGAATATATTCTTGGTATAAACTGAAAAGTTGTGTAGAATCAAAGCAATTAGCCCAGATAATGTATGTGATTATAAAAAAAGATTTTGAGATAAACAAAGAAATAGTGTTTAGGATTTCAAGAAAAGCATAAATCATGAGTTTCTGGCACATGTTAAAATGCCAAATTCACATCAATATTGTCTTAATAAACTACATGATAAATTTGCAAACCTATAAACATTTAACCATAATTTGAGTGATCATTTAAAGACTACACTCTATTGAAAGTGTTATAGGCTCTGTATAACATAGAATTCAGCAAATTCTTTTTTTAGTTTGAAGAGATGGTACATTGCCAACAGTTTTTGAGTCCACCTGAATAGAACATTTTAGCAGTTTGTGTCATTTTACATATAATTAGTAAAAGAAATACTTGCTCTTGATGTGTGGAGCCTTGTAGAAATCATTTACATGGTGTTGTCTCCTAAAATATTTTTAATTGGAAAGATAATTTACAAATTTAATGTCTTCATATCTTTTTCATAATTAACTTGGAAATGGAAGTCCATATGGCAGATGAGCAACGTTTAATAAAAATAGCTTGACTAGTTTGCCAGAAACGGTGATGTTGTGGTGGAGAGATTCGCACATTACATAATTCATGATTTTTATGGAAGACATGGGGTTAGTGGTAAGAACTGTTTTGAGTGTAGAGTCTCTCCAAGACATACCACTGTTTCAATAATGTATAATGCAGATATAACATATACCCTCTATGAACTACAGAACACAGATAGTAGCTATCTGAAACATCCTACCAGGAAAAAAAAAAATGTAATAAAAATGAGCAGCATTCATGATCTAGATAAAGAAACCTGAAAGACAGGTTCCCTGGGCCCCCTTGGTTGTTGTTGTTTTTGATTAATTTGTCAAAACAAACTTGCATATTTTCTTGTTTCTAAAGTCTTTGGAAAACTGAAGTAATTATACAAAGTGATCCTATTTTTTAAATTTCTTTTCAAATGAACCAGAAAATATTTTATGGTGAGGATTTATTTATATAATGAAAAAGATGCAGACTGTCAATATAAGATTCATACAATAAGTAAACAAAACATTCAGGCCAGGGAAAGACACCATAGCCCCACTCATTATAATGCCTCCTCAGCACGGAGTGCTTTTGCATAGTCTCAGCACTCCACAGCTCCTGCTTCTGTTATTACGGGGATGAAATTATACAGTTGTTTTTGATACCAACTCAGACTTAAGTAAAGTGTACTTTTTATGACTGACCCTTTGAAAAAAAAAATTGAAAATGTAAAGTGTTCTTCTTTTACAATAAACTTGAGAAAATATGATCCCTCAGACCATAAAAAGAAAGGGTTTCTTTTCCCACTTATGATCTCAGGAAGCCAAATTTATTTTTCCTCTGATTCTTTTATTTGTTTTGTAAACATTTTTATTGTATAAAAATAACTGCATATGTATGAAGGAAAATTTTAAAAGGCCCCTTTAGTCTCTGTTGACTTTGCTTGGACATGGTTGAAAATTCAGACGTTACAGAGAGATATAAAAGGATAATAAAAATGTCTTCCTCAACCAGTCTCTTACCAAAAAAACAACTTCTGTTAACAATATGTCTCTGATTCTTTCAGAACAATCATTTTGTATACACAATTTTAATCATTCTATATATACTAGGCCACATCTTTTCATTTATATTTAAATTATTTCCACACTTCTATACCAACATACATATGTCTATAAAATTCTTTTCAATGGCTGCCCAATAACTTTGGGGGTGAATATTTCAAAATCCAATTAAGAAATGTACTATTTAAGGACTATGTTTCTATTCCATGCTTCTTTTGCTAGTATAAATAATAATTAAATAGCCTTCCTTACACAGGCATTAACTACCTTCTAATTCGGGAGTAAAATCTTTATCTAAATACACTTGTGTTCAAGGGCCTTATTTTTAAAATCTCTTTCTCATCCACCCTAAGAATATTTCATTTTCTCAGGGAATTCCTTATGTTTTTGGTAAAAGCACATGGAGTTTCTGTGAATAAGAGTAGAACAAATTTCTAGCAATGAGATCTATGTGAGTTGGTAAATACATCTTTAATTTTGATGGATATTGCCAATTTTCTTCCAAATAGTTGGCAGAGTAGCACTTGAAATTGTATTTCTCCAATTTCTCACAAGCTCTGAATATTATCAAACATTCTAATGTTTCTCTATCTGGTAATTTTTTTTAAAAAATCATAGTTTTTATTAGCATTCCTTAAATTATATGAGAATTGAAATTTTTTAAAAATGTTTGCTGAACATTTGTAATTCTTTTTTATTCAACTTGTCTACTTCTCTGGCAGGCTGTGTTTTTATTACTTCTTATGAATACAATGTGAATTAAAGAAATTAGTTTTGTCATCCGTTTTTAATAGTGTGCTATGATTTTTCTCTCTTCTCATTACAATACTTTGTACATATTTTTCCTTCTACATAGCAGTATGTTATGTAAATTTTATTTTTTCTCTTACATATGTTAAGGTTTTTTGTTTCTGTGAATCATTTACTTGTTAAGTATTTTTTGTTTCAAAAAAATTGACTGAATTATTATCACTAGTTAAAATAGCCCTTTTTATCACAAATTACTTGTATTTTGAACTCCTTTTAACTCTACATCTCAATTCCTTCTTTGGTGATAAGAAATCTAGAAGATACAAAATACACTTTCATATAGAGATATAGTCTTACCTAACTATAAATCTTATTTTTCAATATTTTTTTCTATATTAAAAAAATGTATCATTTTTTCATCCATCAGCATGTAACATTAATTTGGTATTTTTATTACTATGAATCCAATTTGTTTCTGTTTCTAATTATAACTTCCTGACCAAATCCCATTTATAACTTTCTGATTATACAAGTGTCATATAAATTTTTTAGTTGTAGTTTTTATGTGGTGCTGAGGATCAAACCCAGTGCCTCACATGTGCTAGGCAAGCACTGTACCACTGAGCCACAACCCCAGCCCCACAGTGTCATATATTTTTAACAATAGAATTTTCAAGTTTGCTTATTTACTAGATGTATCTCAGTAACATTAATTCTTAATTAAGTTAATTACAGTTGTTTCTCAGTATCTGATGGGATAGGTTTCAGGAACCCCAAGAATATAAAGTCCTTGGATGCTCATATGTGTTATGCAAAATTATATAGTATTTTCACATTATCTATGCAATCATTGTGAATACTTTAAATCATCTCAAGATTACCTAAAATACTTAGCACAATGCAAATGTTATATAAAGAGTTGTTATACACTATACTGTAGAATAATCACATGCAAAAAAATCTAGATTTATTTGGTACAGATGCAATTTTTTAAATAAATATTTTAAATGCATCTACAATCCATGGATATGGAGGGCTAACTGTACCTGAAATTGAACTTCAAACTTTTATGTTGGTATCAATTTGTGTTCTCCTGCCTTATATTTTCTACTTTTTTATGTATTTATGTAGAAAAAAATCACTGTTTTTTTTGGGGGGGTGGGGGTTTACCTTATAACCATATGTATTTTCCTAGGGTCTCAAGCAAATTACCAAAATTTAGTAGCTTAAAACAAAGAAATTTATTCTCTCATAAATCAAAAGGAGGTAGTTGCAAAAGTAATGGCAGCAGTTGATTCCTTCTGAAGGCTAAAGGAAAGACATGTTCCTTGTCTTCATACTACCTTAAGGGTATGTCCACAATATTCAGCAAAGTTTGATCTCTAACTCCGTCTCTCCCGTCTCTACTTCCATCATCATCACATAGCCTTCTTCCCTGTACCTGTGTCTTCATGAAATCTTCTTATGGTTTTTGGATTTAGGATTCATTCTAATCCAGTAAAAACTCAACAAATTATACCTGCAGAGATCCTATTTCGTGAACTTTGGGTGGACACCATTTAACCCAATGCACCAGACATTTTATTGCAGTTTACTCCATTATTGTTCATAGTTGTCTCGTTTCTTGTATTTTCTACACAATCAATCATATAAGCATGTGTTACTCAGTTTTCTTTCACTATAACAAATAAATACCCGATGCCAGTCCATTAATTCAGAAAAGCAGCAAGGGACAATGTGGGATGGAGAAAAGACAAACAGACACACAAAGAGAGAAGGGGGCCTGGTTGTTCTTCATCTCCTGATGAGGGATGAATGATCCAGAGCTCACTCAGCACGTGTATTAAAAGGTTTTAACATCAAAAGGGTTTATTTTGAGAAAGTTTCTTCAAAGCATGCAGGATGAAGGACGGACTTCTGGACAGCCCAATTATAATTATCAACTTGCACTCCTAATTCTTTACCCCCAATAGCTGGTGTCTGAACTCAGGGTCAAGACTGATAGTTCCGTGACAATCTCGGAACCTCCTTTAAACAGGGTATCACCATAGCAACTGGAAAGTTGTAACTTGTGCCTTTACACAAGAAGTTCACAGCACAGGCAGGATCCTGTCACCAAACAATCAGCTAGCATAATTCAAATAACTGTTCCCAACAACCTGAGATAAATCAAGTTATAAATTGAAAAGGTTTATTTTGATTCACAGTTTGGGAAGTTTCAGTCCATGAACATTTGGCCTCATTGTTTTGAGCATGTGCCAAGAAATTAGTTTAGTCACTCTTTTTTAATAGTGAGCTATGATTTTTCTATCTTCTCATTACAATAATTTGTACATATTTTTTCATCATGGTGGGAGAATGTGGCAAAGTAAAACCATCCAACTCATAGATGAGAAAAGAAAGAATAAAGAGGGGGCCAAAGTCCTGCTCTTTTCTTTCTGGGCACACCTCTAATAACTCAGAGATCTCCCACTAGACCCCACATTGCAAAAGTTCTACCATATCCCAACAGCTAAATCTGGGGTCCCCAAGCATTTAACACATGGGCCTTTGGGGAACATTTAGAACTGAACCATTGAATTCTATACTTGGCCCACAAAAGCTCACATCTGTCTTACATTGAAAACTGCATTTAGTCTCTACCAAATCTTCTCACAGTCTTACCTGTCTCAACATTGCTTGTAAGTCTAGTTCCAATGTCTCCTTTGATACTTAAAGTAAACCATCTGTGAACCCCTATTCAAAATCAAAAAACAAGATACAGTGGTACGAAAGGTACAGGGTATTACATAGGGAAGAGACATGGGAAAAGAAAGGAGAATTCAGACCAAAGTAAGATCAAAAGACAGCAGGGCAAACATTAAATCCTATAGCTCCATGTTTGGCATCTGAGACACACTGTGTGACAGATATAGGCTCCCAAGACCTTATGCAGCACCAACATTATTACTTTGTTTGTTTCAGTCTGCATTGCCAATCTCTTGGGCTGACTTTTTATGCTTTCTGCATCTTTCCTTAACAGGTTTTATAGGTCATTGTACCTCTTCCTTCTTGGGGTCTCCATTGCAGCTTCAGCCTCACTCTCCACACTTCAATTAATATGTTCACACATAACCTTATCAAGAGCTGTTTTCAGGGACTTTGACCCAGCAACATACTACCTGACCTCTCAGGCTTTACTTTGAAATCCCAGTGGAAGATTTCCGTGACTCCATAGGCGTTGCATTTTGCACTCCTGCAAAATCAACATCACCATGTATGATTCCTGCTTTTGCATACAATGTGGATACAAACCCATGGTTCAAGTGGCCTTGTCAGGTAATCATGAGGAAATAGATTCATAGGGGGCTTTGTGCACGCAGGGTACCTCTGGCTCTGATCAATTGAATGTCTTTGAAATAAATTTGCATTCCTGTACTTTGAGCCTATGAGAGATGCTTCCTGAGGTGATCTTAAGTATCCTTCCCGTTAGTCTGAGGCAAAACATTTTTATTGGTGGCAACAACCACACTTCCTTTCCCTGTTCTGCATTTCAAGCTAAGCTGTGAATTTTAAATATCTTTTTCTGTTTTGTTCCTCTTTGCTCTCAATTCTTACTGTAAACCTTGCTAAAAGTAGCCCATAATACTTATGCCATCTCCTGAATGCTATGATGCCTTAAGATCCTCTGCTAGATAAACTAGTCCATCATCCTTAAGTTCAGCCTCTGGTTAAGTCTCAGAATACTGACAAAATGCACCCAAATGATTTTCCATAGCACACAAAAGATAGCATTTAGTTCATTGCCAAAAGTGTCCTGTTGAAACCTGTCTTGAAAATTGTAAGGTTCTTGCTTAGTATCTGGGCGGCCATCTTAAGTGACAGCAGCCATTTTCCTGCCCAGGTACCTTTGGGGGAGTGGAAGACTCACCACTCCCTCATACCAACCCCACCCTTAAACACCCACATCAGGACCCACCAGCTCTGATCCCTGAGCCTGCCTTATAAAAGCCCCCAAATCCAAGCCTGTCTGCCTCTCTCCAGCTATGGAGGATGTTCCTTTATTTGTCAGCTCTGACAAATGAACTCTCCTGTGTATCTCTGTCTGGTCTGCATCTCTCATTTCTCACTCACCCGACTTCTGCTTTCTCACTTTCCTTTCAAAAATCAGGATCTGGTCCTGTTCCACTGGTGTTGAAGATTGAACACCTGAGAAATGATGAGAAAAGATAAAAAAAAAAAGTTTCATTTAAAGATGGGAGAGAGAGAGAGAGAGAGAGAGAGAGAGAGGGAGAGAGAGAGAGACTCCTCAGTCCTTGGGAAAGGATGAAGCTCAGAGCTGGTGCCCTAAGCGAGTGGAGGTATTCTGCCCCTTTCTTCTCTTGTCCCTTCTTCCTCTTATCTTTAGTACTTGACCAAAAGTGCAGGAAGATAGCCAACCAGGGGGTACCTCTCCCTATTTTCCATATCTTCCCTGAAAAGCAGTAAGGGTGTGCTCATTAATAACTCCTTGTTGGAAGGAACAATTCCCTGGAGGCAGGTAACCTTGGCAACAGGTTGGAGGAGGGGAAGGTGCTCTGGAGCTATTAGCATTTTATTTCCTTTTGAATCAGCCCCATCTTCCTGACCCAATCATTCATTACCTACATTGACTGTCCTTTTGCCCTGGTGGTCTCACTATTGCCGCCTCATCAGTGAGGCCTTGATGGACTGTGTTACTACAATTCTGGTCTCCTGAGCCCTCACGAGACTAGATATTCCTAGTTTTGAAAATAAGAAAAGCTTTGATATACCTTACAGAAGTTTTAGAAATACATGGTTTAGGAAGGTTTTTAAAACTTGATAGTTTAAGGCACAAATTAGAGTGGAAAGGGGTAGGAAACACTTATGTTTAAGAAAGAAAAGAAGCATCCAGCACCAAGGAATACAGCTGAAAGAAATGATAGAATATGTTCAGATGTAAATGGAAAGTACAGTTTTTCTAAAACATAATCACAGGACAGTGGTGAGAAGCCATGTGAGGAAAGTAGGTTGACGCCATACTATATACTTGACTGATTGATAAGAGAAGCCCATCATAACTTTTTTGTGTAGAGGCCATTTAGTCTAAAATTAAAATGTACTAGACTTACTCCACCATAAATAGGTGGCCCCATTCTCAAAAAGACAGAAGACAAATATTATATGATTTCTCTTGATGTGGAAACTAAAAAACTCCAACTCATTGAAGTAGAGGTTAGAGTGTGGCAAGGGGAAAAGGGAGATGTTGGTCAAAGGGTATAAAGTTCTAGTTAGACTTCAGGAGCAAGCTTTGAGATGTATTGCATAGTGAATATGGTTAATAATAGTTAATAAGAAAGCAATACATATCTATTTAAAGAATAGATTTTCAGTGTTTATGCCATAAAAATGTAACTATGTTAGATGTTAGATATGGTAACAAACTTGATTTAATCATTTCATAATGTGTGTATATGTATATTCACACATGAAAATATGCACACATATGAAAACATGATTGTAATACATACATATAAACACATATTCACACTTGATTGTAATACATACGAAAACATCACATTGTACTTCATATGTAGACAATATTACTATTTTTCAATTAAAAAATTTTTAAAGACATAAAAACACTAGAACAGAAGAGTCTTTGTAAGTCAGTTAATAACCTTGTGGATAAAAATATAATAAATCAGCAAAGTCTCATTTGGGTTTTTATTTATTTTATGAGGAAGATACTACTTTTATTATGTTACAGTGCTAAATTTCAAAACATGTCTGCTCTAAAAATGATTGGGATTAAAATGAGGAATATTATGGATGCCACTTCCTCATTAGTCTTGTATTTTTTTAAATATCAAACGTCCAAATTGTGATATAAGAGCTCAGAGATTACCACCTATTGTCTATACTGCAGCATGGCACATGGAGTGTTCAGAAAAGGTCTGTTGCAGAATGAGTACAGTAAAAAAGATTCTTTTCTTTCCCATTTTTTTTTCTCCATGTCTAACAATAGTCAAATTAATATCTTCCAAGAATTTTCAGGTGCATAAATTAGCCATAGACAATATGTGGCACACAGTCTCTACTGTGTTACATAAGGATTTCTTAACAAATGTAGAGGATAGTTTTCACATTGCTATACTATGTTTATAAATATTTTTTAAAAATTAAACTAATTACAAGACAGGAGTCTATAAACAACTGAAAGTTCTAAAGTTAGTCAAGAATTCAATCTCTAAAAATATATGAAAAATACTTGGTAGACACCTAGTTCATCCCAAACAAGTATCCATTAGGGAGAGATGGTTTTGACCTTACTCTCCCTTTCTGACCAAATTTGCTTGCAGATACAGCACAATTTTGAACATAGCACAAATGCCTGATGTAACACTTGTTTGCTTCTCTAGCCTCATCTAACCTCAGTCTCCCCTTTGGTTTCTGAATTTCAACTGCAATTTTCTTTTTGTCCCTGAAACCTTGTCTACTCACAGTCATGAAGCCTAGGCCGGCACTGTGTTCTCCACATAGAACAGCCTCTCTCTGCCTCGTCTTACTGCTGTGATTTTTCTTTCTTTATTTTCTTTCTTAAGATTTTTTTTTCTTTCCCTAAAAAACAAATGCCAAATGTCTTCTTTGATATAAAGAGAGCAACTAAGAACAGAGCACGGAGGAAGAGCATGAGAAGAAGATTAACATTAAACAGGGATGAGAGGTGGGAGGGAAAGGGAGAGAGAAGGGAAATTGCATGGAAATGGAAGGAGACCCTCATCGTTATACAAAATTACATATAAGAGGAAGTGAGGGGAAAGGGGAAAAAAAACAAGGGAGAGAAATGAAGTTCAGTAGATGGGGTAGAGAGAGAAGAGGGGAGGGGAGGGGAGGGGAGGGGGGATAGTAGAGGATAGGAAAGGCAGCAGAATACAACAGACACTAGTATGGCAGTATGTAGAAACATGGATGTGTAACCGATGTGATTCTGCAATCTGTATATGGGGTAAAAATGGGAGTTCATAACCCACTTGAATCAAATGTATGAAAAATGATATATCAAGAGCTATGTAATGTTTTGAACAACTAATAATAAAAAAAATACAATTTCATTCTCAAGTCTTTTTTTTCTTTTAATTCTTTTTCATTATGATATAACACTAAGAATATACTTTGTTATAATCACAAAGACATGGAACCCAACTCACTCTAATTCTGTCCCCAGCCACCCACCTCCCCTGATATGCTGTTTCATTCACTAGATTCATTTTCCATTAACAAGTTCTTTTTATGAAAGACAACTCTGACTCTCCAAGTAAGGTATGTCTCCTGTTTTACCAACTTCATGTTCTCATACATATTAAAAATAAACTTTATTGAAATATAATTAATATTCAATAAAATACCCTTTGAGGGCACAGTTCTATGAGTTTTCTCAGATTTATGTACCTGTATAACCATTAGTGAATCAATATATAGACCATTTCCATTACCTCCCAAAATATCCTTGTGCCTCTTTTCAGTGAATGTAACTATTCCTGCCCTATTTCAAGGCTGCAGGCACTGTAGATTAAAACTTTCTGGAATTTCATGTGTTCTATTTTGTATCTGCTTCTTCTACATTTTTTTTTTCAATTCATCCATGTTTGTGTGTATCAGCAGTTTGTTCTCTACTAGTGCTATAAAGTATCACATTTTATTGACATGCCAAAACTGGTTTTTTTCATTCACAAATTGAAGAATATTTATGCTGCTTCCAAATTTTGCATATTATTAATAAAGCTGGTAGGAATTTTATGCCTATATCTTTTGTGAAAATAAGTTTTCATTCTCTTGAATAAATTGGGATGAATGGCTATAGGTTATGTGTATTTTTAACTTCATCAAAAACTGACAAACATTTCCCCAAAGTTGTTGCACTATTTTACTATCCATTAGAACTACAGTTGATACTGTGTACTTCTTCCTTATGGGAATTAGCACAATCTATAATTATATAACTTACTTCATAAAGGAAGAGCACTGGTCTATTTTTTACTTTTCTAACACAATAACAGATATGTAACAGACATAAGTATTTTTGTTAGAATAAAATGAATTAAATGTATATATCCAGTTTGCAGCTGATGCAAGAATATGTTTCCGGATTTAAAAAATAATAACTTCATCTGTTAGGTCTTACGCTTTGTATATACAGCTGGTAATCAAACAAGCAAGATCTTGTCTACATGCCATTTCCAAGCCAAGCCTCTGGCTATATGAGCCAATCTAAGCATACTTGGTTGTGTATTCAGTGCTGGAGTATTTTTTATGCTCTAGCCTTCTTGTTTTCTTCCTAACTCCAAACACAAAGATTAGCAAAATCAACAGAGGTGTTGATTTTAAAGTTGTAAAGTGTTTATGGATATTTAGAGATAATGAATTCAATACATAAATCTGTCAGCTAAACTACATTATAATGCTGTTACTATGTGATTTCTAGGGAAATTTTTTACTAGGGACAATAATAAATTTACTAATTGAACTATATCTATTGTATAACAAAATATAAGATGTATATAAAAGAGCTAGATAGTAATTTTGTAATACTTACTCTACTGGAAACCCCTTTAGTTAAACTGTCTTTTTTTCTATAAACCAGCTTTTCTTCTAGGGGAAAAAGAGCAAATGTTTATTGAAGAGAATTGTGTTTTACATGATTTTTTTTTATACCCATGGCAATACAGAACAATTCAAGAAGTGACTGACTGAATAAAAATGGCCATGATTATCTGCTTAGTCACAGGACAGAAACAGAATTAGACATTATAAAAAATGTGTTTGAAAAGATGAAGCACTCTAAGAATGCTTAAATCGTTAATAATGCTATCAGGAGCTACTTTATTAAGTGTGTAGCATGACACTGATATTACTCACATTATTTCTTTAAGTACCATGAGATCTTTAACATCTGCCCAGAGAATAAACTATCATCAATTTACTGACATCTATAAAGGCCAGTTCTTAAAATAATGCAGAACTTTTCCCTGTTCTCTTATTCTGAAATTGCTAACAAACGTGAATTCATGACTTAATCTGAACCCCAAACAAGGAAAATAAAGCATTCTTTGTAATTCACAATTTATTTTACATGTGCATGTGTGTCTATGGGTGTGACTTTTGTCATAATACTAGCTGCCTTTCTAATAAGTGATTTTGAGAGGCAAACTGTTATTCTAATACTTTTATACTATTAGCCCAAAGAAGGTTCAATAACCTGAATAATTTTAGTACATGCATTAAACAGATGACACTGATTGATTAAATGATATCATTTTACAAAATATAGAAATCTCCTAAGAATTTAAGGATCAATAGTAAATTTGTATGCTTTAGGTTCTTTATATAATGCAAAAAGATTGTATATTTATTGATTAGATTTAGTACTATACTTCTACAGAGAGAAAGGGGCATATTTACGTACTATTTTTTATTTGCTTTTATCTCCCATTAAATTCCTTTTGTATCTTTAAGAATGTGAAGCCAGTTAAAAACCAATCATAGAGTCTAATCTGAACACCTAACTTTCTGAGTATTTCAATTTAGGCACAATCTGCATGGAATATTGTAAATTCATGATAAAAATTGTGAAAAGCAAACACATTCACCAAAGAGATATTTTTATTAGAAGTTGAATTATTTCTTAATTTTTATGCTTCACCAACTAGTTGTCCACAACTACAGAAGAAAACTACTTTGTAGTTATTAGACCTTTAAGGAAACATTATTAAAAAGGACTAAAGGACAGTGAAAAATATTGTTAAGAGTTGGGGGTAGTTTGAATTAGACTGGAGAATAGCTGAGATGAGCCAATTGCAAGCTATGATAAAGGAAATCTTCCAGTGAAATTCTAATAACATACAAATTGTTGGGAGTTTTCTACCTATGATAATGTCTGCATCCTTAGACAATTATGATGCATTTAACTATATTTTTGCATTTTCTCCAATTTTGAAACATGATTGAGAAATAAAAGTTGTATATATTTAAGGTATACAGCATGATGTTACATATAACAAGTATGTGTGTGTGTGTGTGTGTGTGTGTGTGTAAAATAACTACTACAATCAAGAAGAATAGAACATAGAGATCAAAAACAAAATCATCTGTATATGATTAGCAAATCTTTGACAAAGACTTTTAAGAATACAAAATGGAGAAATATAGTTTCTTTAATAAATGATATCAGGAAAACTGAATATCTACATGTAAAAGAATGAAATTGAACACTTATTTTTTGTCTTAGCAAAAAATCAATTTAAATAGAATTTTAAAAAATCTGAAGACTTAAAACTATACAAGAAATTATAGGGAAAATACTACTTGAGATTGTCCTTCTTTTGTTTATTCAGTACTCACTGGTTGAACTCAGGGCTTTGTGCACACAAGGCAAATCATCTACTACTGAGCTAATTCACTCAACATTGATATTGGCCTTGGCAATGATTTTTGGATAGGATGTCAATAACAAAAGAGAAGCAAGGTAGACAGCACCATTGAAAACACTGACAAAATGTAAAGACAACGTATGGGATGAGAGAGCATATTTGTAAACTGTATGTCTAACAAAGAGTAATGCCCAAAGCATATAAGAAATTCATAGAACTCAATAATAAATTTTTAAAAAGCAACTAGAATAAAAATGGGCAATGTACCTTATTTGATATTTAACTGTATATTTTTTAAAACAATGCATTAACTTTCTCAGATGTTTCTACTTCTGAAATGTAGCTAAATAGAACTTTTGTACTGTTTTGTTTTCTGAAAATATTACTAAATAAAAACTAACCCATGAAAATATTTTTAGCAACATTATTCATGAGGGAATACAAATTAAAGCCACAATGAAAATCACAACACACACACACACTTTAGAATGGCTGAAATGAAAAGGACTCACCACTCTTAAGTGCTGATGAGGATGCAGGAGAACATGAACCCTCGTCCACTGTTAATGAAAACGTGAAATTGTACAAACACTCAAGAAAACAGTTGGCATTTTCTCAAAAAACTAAACACATTCCTGCTGTATGATCTAGCCATTGCACATCTACGAATTTATTCAAAGAAAAAGTGAAGCCACACATCCGTGCAAACTTTTACATGAGTACTAATAGCAGCTCTATTTGTAATAGCCCTACGCTAGAAATACCCCAAATGTCCATCATCAGGAAAATATATAAAAAATTCTTATATGCTCACATAAACAAATTGTTATATACCAGATGATGGAAGCTACACAGCAATAAAGAGAAAGAAACTACTGACATTTATAACCGTTTGGTGAATTCCAAAATAATTATTTAGAGTGAAAAAAGTCAGATGAAAAATAGCAAATACTTATTGACTACATTTATGTGGAACTCTAGAAAATGCAGACGACTGATAGTGAGAAAAAGTAGATCAACGTTTGCATGGAGACAACGTGGGGAATAATGGCAGGCTACTAAGTGGCATGATAAAACTTTGGAAGTTTGATGAACGTCTTGGTTGTGTTGATGGTCTCCTGAGTAGATAGGCCAGAATATATCTAATTGTACACTTCAAGTGTGTTCTGTTTGTTATATCTTCGTTATAATTCATTAAAGCTATTCTTTTAAAAGAAAAAAAAAAAAAAACTAACCCAATTTTTCACATTTAGGAGATCAATTTAACAAATAATATTATTTCCCTTTAAATACATCTTAAAATTGTGTTGAAGATTTTTAACACTAACTTCTACATAAACGGTAATTCCTTTTCTGGTTCAGACTTAGTTTTTCTCTTTCCTTTTTATGAATGTGGGTTACTCAGGGTTTTCCACAGAAACAGAAGTAACAAGACACATGTATGCATGACAAGGAATTAATCAGGCTAATGTGGAGGCTGACAAGGGCCAAGGTCTGTAGTTGGCATACTAGGGATTGGGAGAGCCACTGGTATAGCTTGTGTTCAAAATGTACTGAGTCCAGTTTGAGACTCAAGAGTAGCCAATGTTTTAGTTCAGGTCAGAAGGTTGGAAAACGCAAAATAGATGTCACAGTTCAAGCAGTCAGACAAGTAGAGTGCCCTTACTTGAAGAAGGGTAACATTTTTGTTTGATTCAGGCCTACAAATGATTAAGTGAAGGCCATCCACAAGGAGGGCACTATCTGCTTTTACTAATTCTGTCTACTACAAATTCAAATGTTATTCTCATCCAAAAACATCTTCTGAATATCCTGAGATCAAACCAGTTGATGAAAAAAGTCATCACAGAGGAACATCCTAGTAAATTGTAAAATATGGTCTTTTACTGAAAAAGATGTAAATTTTACAACTGGTCCAATGGTATATCAGGGAAAACACAGCAGCATTTATAATTTTGAGTCAGGAAAAGTGTTAAGAACTATTAAGTGAGTTTTTTGAGGGCCAGTGTGAATCAAATGGTTAGAAAATGAAGATACTAAACACATGCTCAGAGGACCATTGATGAGACTGATACATAAACAATAAATAGATGCACCTGTTTATAATTTAAGATTTCTCAAATATTTCTCATTGCACTTTTATATGGCAGGGAATTTCTCTCATTCATTCATTTACTAAACTGAACTATGCAACTGCATTATAAATTATTCTCATTTGCAGGTCATTGAATACATTCTTTATATTGCTTATCCATAAGTCATGATGAATTCCTAAGTATGTGACTATTTTTTTTCTATTTCTGATGGTGCATTTCCTATATGCATGAATGGTACTTTTAAATAAGTTCAGGTATAACAAATTTGTCTTGATCATAAATGCCAGTATCTGGTTTTTAGAAAAATTAGAAAAATAGTCCCATGATGCCTCCTGTTTTCAAATAGGTGAAATTAATGTATTTTTGACTTCACATCCCACCATTTATTATCCAAAATAGATTTTGGATTGTTTTTCTTTTAGCACTGAAATTCCTTCAATTCAATAATAAGAACTGGTTGAAATATTCCTTTTGTCTTTTCGTATATTGTGGGAATTCAGGTACATTATGAAGTTATGATGCCTGCTTTTAAAGACATTACAATCTAGCTATAGAAAAAGAGGCTGTCTATATAAAAATAAAGATTTATCAGAGGTTTCCTTACATATGTCCTCAATCTTTTCTGACTTTCATATTCATCATCACCAGATAATATTTCTTGAAACAAAGTTCCAAGCCCATTAACCCCCTGCTCCAAGATTGTCAAGATTTCATTATAAATCTAACTCAGAATATCTGTGTTGTGAATTAAAACCTTCAAAAAAATCATCAACCATATTTTGTTTTGTAGTTGTAGCTGGACAGAATGCCTTTTTCTATTTGTTCATTTTTATGTGGCTGAGATCAAACCTAGTGTACCCCACATATGCTAGGTAGGCTCTCTGCCACTGAATTACATCCCTGGTGTGACCAAAAATATTTTGCATATAACTTCTCTCTCATAATTAGTATATAAAATAGATAAAATAGAATTTGTCTTGTCCCAAAAGTTTTCATTAAATTCCCAGTCTCTGCTTAGTTTTTAAGTTTCTTTTTGTTTCTTATGTCATCCATGTCTGTTATGATAAAAGTTCTTACCATGTCTCTTCAAATACCATGCCTTTCTAAAGCCTTTGCTTCTTCAAAATGAAAATACTCATTCTTTATTCCAAACTCCAATATCACTTTTCAGTTTTCTTGTGACATTATTTGTCTTTTTGTGAAATGATTTATCACCTATGTTAGACAACATTCTTTTTGTTCATGAAACATCAAAATATTCATTTATTTACTTGAATTGCACAATTAAGATGAAATATCAAATTAAAAGTGCTTTCAGTAAAAGATACTATTATTACCATAAAAGCAAAAATTTTCTTCAAGTCAAAATTTTTATATAAAAATAATCCTTTTACATGATTTTTCAACAATTTGTAGAATTCTAATTGTTGGAAAGCTAGAAAGAATATATTGTTAATTATCTATATAAATCACATAAAGTTGAGTATGTAGCTCAGTGATGAAGTACTTACCTAGCATATGTGACAATCTGGGTTCATTCTCTAGCACCACAAAAAAAAAAAAAAAAAAAAGCAAAGCAAAAACATACATGGATTGAATTGTGAAAAAAACAGAAGACATGTTGGAGTAAGAAAGTTAACATTGATTTCATTTGAAAGGAGAAGAAATATATCAACTATTTGTGTCAGATTTGTTATTTATTTTATTGAATTTAATAACTTTCTGAGAAAAAAAATCTTAAGAAGGAATTGAGATTTGATGATGCCATAATCAAAAGATTGGTTCAGAAGAGGATGCCATAGTGCCCCATAATGTGCCATTAAGATTTATGTGATGGGCAAGTTTCAATCTCATGTAAAAGAAATTTGAAGATAATGCTTCTGGGTCAGGGTGGTTACATGAAGTTGTGAAGAATGGATGCTGCTTGTATTAGGTGGCTATACATTCTATAGCTTACCACTGTGGTAACAGAACTCTAATTATTACAAACACAGTAAGAAAGCAAGGATGAAGTGGGCTACCACCCTTCCTTTGGGAGAAGCATCTTAAAAGCTTGTCAAGATACTTCTGATTAAGCCCCATTAGCCAGAATGAGTGTTTTGTCCTTTCTAATTAAAAGCAATTAGGGTATGACTCTGTTCTAGATTGTCATGGACATTGCTATGGAAGAAAGAAAGAGTGTATAGTGAAGGATATTTTGTAGGTTTAGTCAGAAAAAGCCACTGGATTTTCTGACATCTTTTGAGATCTTTCAAGTATATTTTTAGAATTATAGTGAAAATAAAAATTGTATAGTAATTAGGGAGGAAATGATTGTGAAAATGAGATATCACATTCCCAGTCATGGAAGATATTTCCCTACCAAAGAAAGAAAAGGTCTCTAGAGAGGATTTCATGATAAGAGAAGGGAAGAGGCCCTTATATCTTTAGAACAGTGGCCACGGCTATGAGATACAGTTAGGAACTTGGTATGGAAGAGAAGATGAGAAATACCTCCTGCAGGTAAGTTTGAAAGGACATATGCACAGACTAAAGCACATCAAATGAGAGGATGATTGATTGGAAGATTCTATCAGGTATCCAGTACCTTCTTAGTTTGACAGCAAGACAAGTCGTGCACCATAACTGAGAGAAATGGAAAGTGAAATAGCCCAGGTGGTAAATGGATAATATTTGAAATACAGCTATGAGGACTGGTTTAAGTATCTCTCTAAATAAAATCAAACGATGGGACATGCTTCTGAATATCCCTGACTCTGCTGGGCATGAATGGCTCCATCCAGTCTTTGAAGGGAATTCATATATCCATTAGTAAAATGCTTTATTGAAGATTTTACCTGACTTATGTTGCCCAGATATTACATAGCTAAAAAGAAATACACTCTCTTAATAGTCATAGTAAAAACATTTATTTTACAAAATTGCAATTGACTTTGTACCAGCTCAGTTATTGTTTAATTATGGATTTCTCAAAAATTTTTTTTCTCTCCTTTAAAATCTTGCTGTCAGAGATAAATTCTTAGCTGGTTTTGGAATATAATGTTGGCTTCCCAAGCAGAAAGCTAGTTACATGAAGTGCTAAAAATTCACCACTAGCTTTTTCAGTGAAACTATAAATAACAACTATATTGTGCCTTGGGAAAACAAGTAAAGGCTCAAAACTTTATTAAAAGTTATTTTTTTCTCTTGAACTGCTGTGTAAGTCACCTATAGGCTAAACCTCATAACTTATGTTTTATCCTTAGCCGACAGAGAGGAAGTTAATGGGTTTGTCTGACTGTGTATTAGGGAAAGAAAACTTCTAGTACAGAAAAAAGGATAGGTAACACAATGTCAATTGAATTAACTTTTAAGTGATGAGGTAAAAGATCCACTTCCTAAATAAAACTTTCTTGATTTTCTTTGTTTTATGTCTACTCTCTAATTGTTTATAACCTGGGAACCTGAAGTCTTATGATATATACTATTCTTCTGCAGGTATAAGAGAAGTATGTCCTTTAGGAAATTCCCTTCAAACAGGATGAATATATTATTTAAATAAAATGACATATTCCATTTTATAGTTAACTGGTCAAAAACTCTTGAGAAATATCTGTTACATTTTGAAAGGTATCTGAGTGAATAAATTACTCATTCACGTGAAATTCAACTTATCACCAGAAAGACTCATTTATTTGATTCAAAGTTTGTCATTATTTTTTTTTAATCAACTCAGAAATTGGTGTAAAAGGAATGGAAGAGAAAGACAGGGAATGCCTTCACAGTGAAAGAAAGCCAACCATCTTGGCTTGTTTCTTTGCATGATCTTTCACTTAACTGCTTCTCCTCACAGCCAAACAATCTCTTTTTTTTTTAATGTCCCTGATTCTCTTAGTATGGTTTTCTTTTGTGTTTAATGAAATTAAATTCACTTGGTATATTTCTTCCCCAAATCCCAGCAAATCAAATACAAAAAAATCCTTTCTCCTAGAGGGATGGGAGCAAATATCTGGCTTTCTTAGGGAATTATATTTTTTAAAAATCATAGCACAATACATCATATTCCCACCGAAGGCCCATTTAGAGTGAATTTGGAGGAACTGACCTAGAGGAAAAATGCAGCTGTGTGCAAGAGAATGGAATCTTAGCTCTATTGAAAGAGAAGGAAGAGATTAAAAAAAAAAAAAAAAAGGAAAAAAATTCAGAGTCTTTTGTTTGGAGTGTATTCTGTGGTCTTTGAAATGCCATCACCTTGTTATAGAACTAGCTATTCCAATTTCTAATTTCCTTTTTTGCTGTGGAAATTTACGTTAGGAAATGATAGAAAGAATTGTATCTGGTTTTTAGATAGGCAGCGAAATTTTAGCATGGCAGATATTGAGAATAAAAGAAGAAATCATGAAAATAAATTTTTTACATTAATTTGGAACTCTGCAGGGAACTGGATTTGAGGATATGAATTAATTCATTAAAAATCAAGTAATAACATAAGAAGGTATTATTATTCCTTTTTAGAAAATATACAAGGAGTTCAAATGTTTTGCATACGATTCATTCTAATTTAAACACTAAACTGTTGAGGGAAAAAAATGTATTTTGTTCATATTTTTTGAACTCCTAGCTGATATATAAATGCTTGATAAATTTAAACTAACCTACCAGTGTTTGTGATGTTGCCTTCATTTTGTTGTTGTTTTGGCTCTTTCTCCAATATAATTCACTATTCCTAATCATACTTCTAGTTACAATGACTTTAACTATATATAACACTTCTGAGGACACTTAACAAACACAGAATATATATTACACAGGTAAATAAGTAAAGATGGATATAAACAGTGCATCTTATACAGCATATAAATGAGTCCAGGACAATGAAGTAAAAGAACTTGAGAACAGTCTCCAAGTCCTGTAATGGTTATACTACAGAGAAGCTGAATTTACCTTTGGGCCAAAGACATGAACACAGAGTTTAGATCAATATCAGCACTTAGTTGTCCAAATATGGAAATGTTTTCTTTTTAAGGTATGAGATTTCTGTTCCTGGAGAGGTAAGAAGGACACAGGATGGTCCTCTTAGAGGGTATTCCAGAAGCATCCCTTTCTGAAATGAGAACATTTGTTGATTGCCATACCCATCCCTCTGAGGTATACAGAGTTGCCTTGCCGCTTGCCAGATGCTAGCTACACCTAATAATGTTTATGAACACAGCATAGGCACAAAGTATAACAAGCTCATACTCAGTTTGTTTTGTTTTGTGTTGTTTTGTTTTTGATATATTTTAGTTGTAGATGGACAAAATACCTTTATTGATTTATTTATGTGGTGCTGAGAATCGAACCCAGAGCATCACACATGCTAGGCGAGAGCTCTACCCCTGAGCCACAACCCCAGTCCCTCATTATGTATTTTTGAAGATTGCTTTTCTAAATAAGATACTTTTCCTTCTGGATATTCCTGGTTTGCAGAATAAACAAAGGAAATGACATACATTTATGATCGAATAAGCACAATATAGATCCAGTCCTCAATTTTTCCTTCTGAATAATGTATGTCAAAAATAATGTTTTGTGAGTAAAACAAAGACCAGAAAACGTACCCATATATTATGTGCAGAACTTTTGGGGTTTTTACATGTTGTATTTCCAAGAAACAAAACTTTTGTTAGAATCTTGCTGTAAAGAAAGAATCTGATTTATCAGACAATGTGTGCATCTTTATTAGAGAAATAATGGTCCACTTCCCTAAGCCCATACTGGGATATATAGAATCTGAATTTGACATATAGCAACAGAAGGTTAAAAAAAAATAATGGCAGGGGGAGATTTGGCAAAATTGAGGTAATAAAAACACCCATTTATTTGATCAAAAATATCTTATTTATTTAGAGATAAAAAAGTTATTTTCCTTTTATTTTAGCTGTAATTGTTAGTTCATTATTTCACAGAGTCTTTTTATATATTCTTCAAGGTGCAAACTTTCCTCACAGCTTCCAAGTTTGCACTGGTAAGTTTCTGTTTAGAAGCTGCCACATTTCCCTTTCTTTGCTGATAAAATGCACTCAAGTCTGTTTTCCCTGCCCCCGATAAATGAAGCCAATCCTTACCAGTTGTACCATTTCATAGCTGCAGATATTGCTTATTATCATCATTTCCAAATATGTACATGTATTTGTAGGTATTTACAACTTACTGTAGTCACTTATTAAGTTATTAACTAATGTTTTTCTGTTTCATTATGATGTAGACACTTTTAGTTCAGAGGCCCACACTTTTGTGTACTTTTGTAGTCCGAATGCTCAGGCACATAGATTTTATAAAATTAGGAAGTTCTTAAGCTTACCAAGGATGCTCTCATTAACATAGAATAAAACTTACAAGTTGAAATTACAAGATAAATTACAAAATTCCTCCAACACTAGCCAATTTTCATTTATTATTTTTTTCTCTAAAAGTCAAATAGTTGTCTTAACCTCCTCTAACAAAACATTTCTACTTCCTTCCAAAACACTGTTAAACACAAGAGTTTCATGAATGAGTAAATAAGCAGATCATTTCTAAAAATTTTCTGCACTTATTTATGCACTTATTTAGATTGCAAATATGACCAAGTATCTTAGTGTTATTTGTTTAGAAGGACTGAATGCTTACATACTGTATTGTTTTAGGGGTATTTTAAACATATAATAAATTAAATTAGCTAGCATTATATAATGAATACAAGAAAAGGAGCTTCTGCCAGTCACACTGATTTCTACTTTGAATGAAAAATTATTCAATTATATGTTTAACAAATTAATAATGTAATAACGGGCAGAAAGATGTCTCTGTTTTTAGTTTTATCTTGCAACTTCATTACATTAGCAAGTAATTTATATTCCATTTGATAGCTAAATAAAAACAAATTCATTACAGGTAAACCAATTTACTCTCATAAACACTGTTAGCATTATTCATTTTGGGTAGACACTATATTTTCTCATCTGTAAAAATAGTTGCTTCAACTAATGAGCTTGTTTCTTGCCTGTTTTGCCATTCCATGATACTGCAAATTTTAGTAAGCTAATTTTTGTTTCATCTACATGCAAAGAGGATTGTAAGAGATAAATAACACCCTAAGTCACGGTATTTGGCTATTTAAGGTTCTTAGTGGAAGAGGATGAAGATAGATGATGAAGAAATCAACTCACACACATTCTATGTGTTACCAATTAGAAAAAGAAGTCCTAAATTCTTGATTAAATGTTAAACATTGTCATTTTATTAGAAACCTGACCCTTTTGCATGTGGGTTCTCTGTACATCTTTTGAATGGCTTTTATAAAGTTTCGTAAATTACATTCGCAGGATCCATGTGTTTCTATTCACTGAGTATCACATCTTGTCCTCCTTAACTGCGTAGTACCTGAGAATCCTCTGCCTTACTAACCAAAAGACAATTCTAGAAGGAGAAACAGAATTTTAATAAAGTTTAAAAAGCTAATGATGTCTTTGTATTACATGTATGGACTGTTGAGATCATCCAGCATCCTGTTTGTATCTTTTTTCTTGAGTTGCAGCTGTTAATATACAACCTGACTTCTTGCCTCTTAACATCCTGTGATACTACAAATTTTAGTGAGCTAATTTTTGTTTCATCTACATGCAAATAGTATTGTAAGAGAAATGACACCATAGATCATGGTATTTGGCAATTTAGAAGGTTTTTAAAAATCTAGACTCTGGTCTTATTTGCTATTATATGCCCTAATTGTCTTATATTTTACTTCAATTCATAAAAATAAATTGATTGGGCCAGGCATTAAGCCTAATGAAAGTATTGTTACCACTGTTGGCCGGTGACGAGTCCTTGCTTCCCCGATGTTGAAGAATAACACCAGAAAAGCACACGCCAGGCAAAGTCAGAGTAGAGATTAGAAGTTTATTAAAAGACAGCAGAAAAGACTTCTCCTGGAGGAAGAAGGGGACCCAAGAGGTGGAATCCAGTTGGCGGGCAAATGTGTTTCCCTTTTTATAGGTTTGGTGATGGAATGCAAGGGGGAAAGGTTAGGACACAGGTGGACCTAATTATCACCTTTTGGGATGGGATTATCACTTTTCTGGGATGGGCTATCTCCAAATCTGTTGGGGCTGTTTCCTGGGCTCCATTAACATTTCTTTGAGGTGGACTTTGGCCTAGGGCCTTTAAGGGACTTCATTAACATTCCATGAGTTGTCCTGTGTTTTCCCTGAGTCATTCCCAGCATGGCCTCCATTTTAGATTTCACTCGATATTAGACCCGATTTACCTAACTACACTGACTAACTAATTTTAAATCTGGCTTCAGTATGAACTGATTTATAAGATCATTGTAAATTATGGTGTTATTATTTCATAACCTTTTGCTTTGAACTCTTTGTGACTTGGTAGAGTAATGGGCCACTGTAATAATTCTTTCTTATATATGTTATGAAATCAACAGTAGTGAACAGTGATATCGCTTCTTCAAAAATCTAGGCAAGATGAACTATTTCTCTTTTTTTCCAGGTCCCGCATGCTACATTCCTCCCAACTAAGTATTCTCAACATGACCATTAAATTTGGGAAGATAATTATAGTGTTTAGAAGTGGAACGATTTTGATGGTGGCTCGGGTTTGTTCAAGATTCAGCTTCATCGGTAATCCACCGCCATGGCCGAGGAAGGCATTGCTGCTGGAGGTGTAATGGACGTCAACACTGCTTTACAAGAGGTGCTGAAGACCGCCCTCATCCATGATGGCCTTGCACGTGGAATTCACGAAGCTGCCAAAGCCTTAGACAAGCGCCAGGCCCATCTCTGTGTACTTGCATCCAACTGTAATGAGCCTATGTATGTCAAATTGGTGGAGGCCCTTTGTGCTGAACACCAAATCAATCTAATTAAGGTTGATGACAACAAGAAACTAGGAGAATGGGTAGGCCTCTGTAAAATTGACCGAGAGGGCAAGCCCCGTAAAGTAGTTGGTTGCAGTTGTGTAGTTGTTAAGGATTATGGCAAAGAATCTCAGGCCAAGGATGTCATCAAAGAGTACTTCAAATGCAAGAAATGAGCAAATAAAATTTTCGTTCACACACACACACACCAAAAAGAGACTTTCTACGGCAAAACAACAAAGAAATTCAGAGCATTTGTATTGCTGGTATTGTCTAAGTTACTGAGTTGAGAAAAATTGACATCTGCCAATCAGATATGGATAATTTACACATACTTATCACCTAGAAGTCACTCTTTTTCAGGGTCAGTGGTTATTAACAGCAAAGAAAGATACTGAAAATCTTATTTAACTTGGCTTCATTTTAATTGCCCAACAAACTTGAATCATTTGTCTCCTAAATAATTTTATATTTTTTGCACTAAAAGTTCATTTTAGTCTATTACTCACTTAAAGGGAGTAATTATATTAATTATATTTTCATTATTTTATGGTATCATTAATGATCAGAGATATTTGTATAGCAATGATGTATTCTTCAAAATTATAGCTTACATAAGTTTTAGATACATATTATAGTATTTCATACAATATGCAACAATCTATTTAAAATTCAATTACAATATATAACAATCTAATAGAGAACACTACAGAATATTATTTCTATGAGTTTATTCATAGCATGTTGAGGTCTGTAAAGGGTAAAGGATATTTGTTTGTAAGTGTGCTATACTTTTAACCCAAGTTATTGATTAAAGTGAAATCAAGAAATGACAGTAATCTCTTACATAATACACTTCCCAGAATAAGAAAGAAGATCAGCAAATTAGTCTTCCTAACCCCCAGTAAATTTTAGACAAGATTGATTTCATCTAAAATTTTCAGCGGCAAGATTTTTCATAGAAGTTCAATTACAATATTGTCATTTTCTTGTACTGCATATTATATTTACAAAATGAATACTATGAATATTTCAAGTACAACATAAGCAGTAATATAATTTATATTCAATATTATATTTTACTTGCAAACTGTCAGGCATTTTCAGAACAGCTATGAAATATATCTTATGAATATCTTTGTATTATTTAAAGTTTATGGTGAAAATGAATGATGTTTATTTGATTATATTTTAGTGCTAAGATTAATGAATATTAAACCAAAAATGTTATGCATGAGAGAATCAAATCCAGAAAAACTTCAGTTCTTACACCTTACTGCCTGGAAAAGCAGAAACTGTTGACTTCAGATCAAAACATGGATTTTTAAATACCACATTTATTTTGCATCGATTTATTTATTTTAACTTTAATAGTTCTAAAAGCTGCTAGAGTCTAGATGTAACATATTTTCCTTAGCCAAACTTCCTTGTTTTATAGTGGGTACAAAGAGAATGAGAATGAAAACTGAGATGAAAAAACAATAACATTCATCTTGTAAGATTCATAAGGTCAAATTCAGAAGCATTTTTTATGTTGTGTTTCTTATTTGTTAAAATAATTCATGCATATGGTAGAAAACTTGGAATTACAGAAAAAAAAATGGAGGTAAAAAAATAAATAAATAAAACCAAAAAAACCCATGATCGTTCAATTTAAACCAGCAATAAATCTGAATTATGTACTTACCTTGGAGTATCAGGATATCATATGGTCTTTTCAAACTTAGAATTTTTGGTAATATATTCATGAATATAAACAATTATATCAATCAATTAAAAATGTAATGTAAACAATGCTCCATGCAAAAATAACTTCAAGGAGCTGAGGAATCTGGGTGACAAATTATAGGATTTGTGTATGGCACATTGATAAGCAAAGATGCATAGATGAAGAAAGGACAATTTCATTTTAGCAAGGCAGTAAACTCAAAGAAAGAGAGATGCTGTACAAAAAGGCAAAGTGAAGTGAAATCTAATTTGCTATGGATCTGAGAATTAGGCTTGCCTCAGTGAAACCTTGTAACTGGTGGCCTTCCTACCCACAGCTTCCAGGCCAGGACCTTAGCCCTAGTCTTCAGGCCAGTCTCTGCAACCCCCCTTCTGAAAAACCAGCCTCTATCTCAGAGCAAAGCCTGTCCAAGGAAGGGACATGACCTTTGTCCTTGGAAAAACCCACAGAGCACTCCTAGGCACATTCCCACCCTGCTAAGTTGTTTATCTACAGGAGAGATCTGCTGCGCCAGGTGTCCCTGACTCAGTCAGGCTAGGTGGGGACCCATAGCAGCCCTCTAGCAGCCACCAATCAGCATGAGACAGGGAAATACCTGGGATGCCAGATGACCTTCCCAGCAGTTTATGGTGTTGGGAAACCATGTAGTTTAGCATGTACACCCCTCTTGGCTTAAACCAATCAGTTCAAACGAATACCCCCTTTGTACTGACCAATCACCCCTAGACAGCTTGTTCCCGCCAGTGAATGTGCTAATCATGTTTTAGAGTTGTTATTTGATTTTCCCGAGGTGTGTGATGATTTGCTAAAAGAGGCTATGATGTATGTGAAGTCACTGCCCTCTCCAAAGAATGTATAAAACTGCTGCAAATCCTAGGTTCGGGGCCTCTCAGCATCACCAGTTGCTGTGTGTGCATGCAGAGGACCGAGCTAGCTCGCAATAAACACCTCTTTGCTGCTTACATCGATCTTGGGTCTCTGGTGGTCTTTGGGGGTCCTGAATTCGAGCATAACAGTTCCAGCAGAACCAGGGATTAGGCCTAACCAGCAGACACTAGAGGCGAGCTGTTGTCCATGGACCCAGCCTCCATCCCACCATAGTGCCCGGGCAATCCTCAGCGTGCATCAGTCTATTCTCAATAGACCTAGGCTCAAAGCCAGATCAAGGCCCCAAGTTCCAAGCCAGCCCCTATAGACCACTTTTATAAAATTGACAAAACCTTAGTGAGATTAAGGAAAAGATAGATAAGATTAAATTACATAAAATTACAAAACAAAGAGAAGAAATTATAATTGACACTAAGAGAAATACAAAGTATGAAAAAACTACAAATAAGTATACCAAGAAATTTGATAATATAAAAGAAACATCTGTAAGGGTCCGGCAAAATGTCGGAGGAAGAGACCACCAAGAGACAGCTCATGCAATTGCAGAAGGGGATTTATTGGGGATCCATTCCATTCCAGCGCCCTGGGGCTCCTGGCTCACTCAAGAAGGGAGAGCAGCCAAGAGCTCCGAGCAGAGGTCAAGTTTAAGTACACTTTTTGGGGAGGACGGAGGCTTTGCATACATCAGGACAAATCATCATGAGGCACGAGAAAATCAAACAACAACTCTTAAACTTGATTAGTACATTCATTGGCGGGAACAGATCGGGCAGGGTGATTGGTCACTCCTAAGTGGGGTACACATTCAAACTGATTGGTTCGGGCCCTGTATGCCTATGTGACAAGCTGCACAGGGCCCTAGGCTATTAATCAGCTAAATGGCCAGTAGGGCGTTGTCTTAACTGCCTCAGGAATTTCAGGTTCTGGGTGTAGCAGAGGAACTTAACAATACCTGGTCCTTTACACTTTAACTTCAATTTCTTTTACTCTTACAATACAACGTAGAAATTATGAAGAATCGGAAAATCTGAACAGACCAGATATTGAGTAAACAAATTGTATCAGGAATAAAAAAACCTCCCAAGAAAGAAAAGATGAGAATCGAATAGCTTTACTGATCAATCCCACCAACTACTTAAGGAATTAACCTAAATCCTTTTCAAATTCTTCTGAAAATTTGAAGCAGAGGGAATATTGCTTAACTAATTAAAATTGCAGGATATAAAAATCAACACACAAACAATAAACAATATTTCCATACTCTGATAATGAAATATTCAAAAAAGAAATATAGACCATTACTTTTATAATATCATAAATTAAAAATACTTTATATATATATATATATATATAAACAAAGAGCTGAAAGATCCTCAACATGGAAAAATAAATAAATAGAGAATGAAGAAAAAACACAGAAAAAGATAACAATAAAATTTTAATGAAAATAAATACAGAAATTGAGAAGTCACAAATAAATGGGAAGGTATTCTGAGTTCAAGAATTAGAATATTAATTAAAGTGTCCATATACTCAACCCAACTACAGATTCAATGAAATCACAATCATAATTTGAAAGGCATTTTTTTTCCTCAGAAAGAGGAAACCATTCTAAAGTTCATATGGAACCACAAAAGACTCTGAGTCACACTAGGTGATTTCAAAATATCCTACAAGTCTCTCACAATCAATAGAACCTGACACTTACATTAAAACACACATGTTGCCCAATGGAACAGAATTTAATATCCAGAAATAAATTTATTCATTTATGGTCAATTAATTTTCAAAAGGAGTGCCAATAACATACAGAGAGAAAAAAATAGATTCTTCAATAAATATGCTGGGAAAACTGCATCAACATGCAAAGGAATAAAATTGGACCCTTATCTCATAGTATATAGAAAACAAGTTTACAATGGATTGAAGACTGATCTGAAGCTGTAAAAGAAAAAAAAAAAAAAAACCTAAGAAGGAGATTTATATATGACATGGATGAATATGTGGGAAATTATGCTAAAGTGAAGTGAATGTAGAAAGCCAAATATCACATAATCTTGTTTCCATGTGGACTCTGAAAGGTGTTGAATATAGAAGTGTTATGCTCGAATTCGGGACCTCCAAAGACCACCAGAGACCCAAGATTGATGTAAGCAGCAAAGAGGTGTTTATTTCGAGCTGGCTCGGTCCTCCACTCACACACAGCAACTGGTGATGCTGAGAGGCCCCGAGCCCAGGGTTTGTAGCAGTTTTATACATTCTTTGGAGAGGGCAGGGACTTCACATACATCATAGCAAATCATCACACACCGTGGGAAAATCAAATAACAACTCTAAAACATGATTAGCACATTCACTGGCAGGAACAAGTTGGGTAGGGGTGATTGGTCAGTACAAAAGGGGTATTCATTTGAACTGATTGGTTTAAGCCAAGAGGGGTGTACATGCTGAACTACATGGTTTCCCAACTTGTTATCAACCACCATAAACTGCTGGGAGGGTTATCTGGCATCCCAGGTATTTCCCTGTCTCATGCTGATTGGTGGCTGCTAGGGGACTGCTATGGATCCCCATCTAGCCTGACTGAGTCAGGGACACCTGGCGCAGCAGATCTCTCCTGTAGATAAACAACTTAGCAGGGTGGGAATGTGCCTAGGAGTGTTCTGTGGGTTTTTCCAAGGACAAAGGCATGTCCCTTCCTTAGACAGGCTTTGCTCTAAGATAGAGGCTGGTTTTTCAGAAGCAAAGAGAATGATTATTACCATGAGCTAGAACAGAGGTGGGGATGGAGAGATACTGTTCAGATGATACAAGGTTAGCACATTTCTGTTAGGATGAATATGTGCTGGAGATCTATTCCACATCATAGTGACTATAATTAATAATTTTTGTATACTTAAAACAAAATTGCTACAAGCTTAGTCTTAAATGTTCTCACCACAAAAAATACATGTCTGAGGTGATGTACATGTTAATCTCCCCTATTTATTCATTTCAAAGTGCATATATGCTTGTACATATATATATCAAAACATCACAGTGTACACTGCAAATATCCGCTATCTTTATTTGTCCATTCAACTTTAGCAAAGCTGGTGGTAAATAAAAATATATTGAACCTGGGGCTGGGGATGTGGCTCAAGAGGTAGCACACTCGCCTGGCATGTGTGCGGCCTGAGCTCGATCCTCAGCACCACATACAAAGATGTTGTGTCCGCCAATAGCTAAAAAATAAATATTTTAAAAAAATTCTCTCTCTCTTTAAAAAAAAAAAAAAGTGCTGACATATCTTGAAAATGTTGTTGCTGGCTATTGTTCCCTGCTGAGATTGGGCCCAAATGCAATCCTCTGTGTCAGATGCAACAAGGAGTTCTGTGAAGGTCTACCAATAGAGAATCCCTGGGCCTGGTACTCCCAGCATAGGCTCCAGTTTTCCCCCTTCAGCTGTGGCAGAAATGATCCATTGCCATCAATCAAGAATTTCTGATTTCAAGTGGCTCTAGGAAGGATAGTAGTCAAGATGCTTCAGGTCAGGCTACTTTTTATCACCCTAACCAGCAAATTCCATAGGTACCTGATGTACCACATAGTGAAATGCATATTTCTGCTTACCACACTCCCCATCAACTCTGCCAGTTCTTCCCTTTGCTTTTATCAAAAGTCTAGAAGAAGAAGTTCTTCTATTGGAGAGAAATGTCCCTCCCTCCCGTGCATCACAGAAGATGATGAAGCACACTGGTCTTTCATCTGCCTCTCTGTGCTGTTCTTGAAAGTCATCATTTTTTCTTTCCCAAGATTTTTGTTCAGTAAACAATCCTCCAGAATAACTTCTATCATTAACCTTTTGAAGACTACAAAGACTGGAGTGTTTCTGATATTGGAATGTGGGGAGTAAGAACATTAAGAGTCATGTTATTTATGCTTTAAACTTTAGACAAATGGTAAATTTTACATTAACACGGAAGTACCAGAAGTCAATTGGAGTGTCTCATGATTTTAGTGAATCTCCTGGCTATTACTTATAGTGCCTTTTTCTCAGTGACAAAAAGGTGTCCCTCCTGTGAGTTGAATCAGTCCAATTATAAGGTCCAGTGCCCTAGAAATGGAAGCATTGCTTAATCGTGGACTGTTTTCTCATTGCCCAGATGCCTTCTTCTAAAGAGAATAAGGGGAACAGCAAAAAGCACAGACTTGACAAATGATCACGGGGTCCCCAAGGTTTCCTTGATAAAAACGTCTGTATTGCTTTCCTTTTTAATTTTCAAATGTGTTTTGTTGCTGTTTATGGTTTGTTTTTTATATGTATCTAGAGATTTTATTATTATTTTTACATTCAATCTGGAAGTGTTTATCTTTTAGTTAGATAACTTATAAATCCAAATTATTATTGTAAGCAGAGCTTAATGGCCAATTCTGGTGGGAGCTCAGAAAACTAGAATACCAATAGGCCCGTGGACAGTGAAGACAGCTTAAGAGGGTCTATAGGAAAAGGAAGACACTCTTGGTATTTGGCCTAGAGGACATTCATGTTATTTTCTGACTGAGAAGTTGTCTGAATTTTGCCCCATCTTTAGATTTTCTGTGAAACTGAATGGATTTCTTAATCTGCTAGAAGAAACTTCTAGGCAGCATAGCATTCAGGCGGTGGCATGGATATTGCAGGTGGTTTTTAGCCAAATTTATTGTGACAATCAGAAGGAGAAAGCAGAAGCAGAAAGAGTTGGGAAACATGAACTTGAAAGGCCCAGTAAAATTAGGGCTAAGAAAGTTGCAGTTGTTAAAGACATTACTGCCACTAAAGAAATGCTAAAGGGCTGGGGATGTGGCTCAAGCGGTAGCGCGCTCGCCTGGCATGCGTGCAGCCCGGGTTGGATCCTCAACACCACATACAAACAAAAGATGTTGTGTCCGCTGAAAACTAAAAAATAAATATTAAAAATTCTCTCTCTCTCCCTCTCTCACTCTCTCTAAAAAAAAAAAAAAAAAGAAAAAGAAAAAGAAATGCTAAAGATTTTTTTTTTCAGAGTCAATAAGAGGCCATCTCAGGCACTGGCAAGACCAGGATGCTGGGAGTTAGGTGTTCATGGAGGCTCCCACCAAGATTTCAAAGGAAGGCCTGAGGGGCCAGACAAAGTGCAATAGGGTTGGAGTCCCTTCTGACACCCCCTGAGAAGTCAAAGGGTGGAGATGTGAGGAGAGAGAGCTGAAGCTACAGTGGATCCTCCTGAGATTAAGAAATGCCAGTAAGGTGGGACATCATCCCAGGAAAACTGTAGAAACTGAGCAAGCCAACAGAAAGGCCTCATGGTGGGCTGCAACAAACAAGGACCCTGGGGCAGAGCTACAGAAGCTCTTTGGAGAGAACATCAGGATGTCATGTGCTCCAGATGCTGGACATACAGCTATAGGATTTGTTTGTCCAGATGGATTTTGGTCTTGCTTTGGTTCCATCCGTTCTTTCTATGCCCTTAATTTTGTGAATGGAAATATTTATTCTGTACCTTTATATATTGGACACTTATAAATTGCTTTTAATTTTACCAGAAGTCACAATGTGAGATTTCCTTGAATTTTATGGAAGACTTTTGACTTGAACTTTTGAGTGATCTCAGAACTGTTGAGACACGGGGACTCCTGGGAATGGACTAAATGTGTTTTGCATTGTCAGATGAGTGTGAGCTTTGCGGGGCCTGGAGTGGAATATTATGGTTTAGATATGGTGTCCCTCAAAAACTCATCTGTGAGATAATGCAAGAAGGTTTGGAGGAGAAATGATCGGATTATGACTTTATCCTAATCAGTGAATTAATCCCTGATGGGATTAACTGGGTGGTAACCAGAAACAGGCAGGGTGTGGCTGGAGGAAGTTGTTCATTAGGGGCATGGATATGGGGTATATATTTTGTATATGGAGAGTGGAGTCTCTCTTTCTGCTCTCTGATCATCATATGATCTGCTTTCCTCTGCCACACTCTTCTACTATGATGTTCAACCTCACCTTGAGCCCTGAGGAATGGAGCCTGCTGTCTGTGGATTTAGACCTTTGAAAGCATGAGCCCCCAAATCAACTCTTCCTCCTCCACAGTTGTTCTTCTGGTTGGGTCCTTTAATCACAGCAGCAAAAAAGCTGATTAAAACATTTCACTTTACCACAATTCTTTGAAGAGACCATTATATGTCTTATGTTAAAACAGGAAAAAGGAGACTTTGATATGTAAAATAATTATTCCAAAGTCACAAACCAAGAAGGAGATAGGGTCAGAATCCAAACCCACAAAATTTTCTTCAGGGTTATGCACACCTGCATTAAGTCATTCTGACTTCAAAATTTACAACTAATCTGTAAAACTCACAGAGTACACAAATGACATATATCACAAGTACAGAAGTAAATATATCAATTATGGAATTGTAAAATATAGTTACAGTGTTTTGAATTTTTTGTCATCTTGTTTGCTTTCTGATTTTTGGATTTCCTTATATCTTCCTATGTTTTAAGGATTATATTGTGTGTATTATAAGCTTTAACTTCAGGCAGAATCCTGGCTGGACCAGTTGGTCATTCTAAAATTATTTTGCTATAAACAATATGGAACCCAATTTAAGCTGATTTACACAATAGAGATTTGTCACGTGCTACAACTAAAAAGTTTAGAGCAAGAGGTAGGCCAGACTCAAGCATTTTCCATGGTGGCCCTGGCTTCTGTTTTCCAAGATTCTCTCAGCTGTCTCCGTCTATGTTTAGGTCCCATCTTCATACTGGCTTTTTATCATAGCCATGAAAGACTTTCAGGAGCAATCAAATTGTCATGTTTTCTTTTACATAGAGGGTGATGGAAAGTGTCTTTTCCAATAATAATGGAACAAAACTCATAAATTTCGTACTAATTGGGCCATCATTTTCTATGTTCAAGGTGAAGGTAACTTATTAGTTTAGGCAAGGAGGGTCACGTGAATCAATCACTGTTGTAAAATAGGTCAGAATATACTAATTAGTTTTAAATGAATTAGAGCCCAGACTGAATTAAAGGTGGAATTAATTTCAGCCAAACTATGGCTTCCACTTAATAAGAAAGGGAAACATTGTAAAAAAGAAACAACAAGGGCTGGGTCCTGGCTCAGTGTCTGAGCACTTGCCTGGCCTGTGTGAGGCACTGGGTTTGATTCTTAGCACTATAAATAAATAAATAAACAAATGTTCATTGATTAAAAAAAAAAATTAAAAAATAAAAATAAAAAAGCAACAATGCTATCCACTCTAGGTAGGTGACTTTCAGTCTTAGGTTAATGAATCATTTTTAAAGTGAAAATGATCATAGACCCTATTTTATTTGGTTGTTGTGGGAGGTATGTAATATATATATAAAGCTCATAAAATGATCTGATAGTGTACCATTCTCAGAAGTGTTATGGGGATAATGATTATCAATAATTTTTTTTTCCAAAAATCTTTACCAGTGATTCTATCAATATTTTTATATTGTAGTGCCAGTCTTTTGGTTTGACTTTTTAAATGTTATTTAATAACTATGCATTTATCTAAATAAATGTGAAATGTTATCTATTTTTATTTTTATGAAATAGGAGAGTTGAATAAATTGTTTTCTTCAGCCTACCATACCTTTCCAAGCTACATAATAATTTATTCTGTCTTTATCATAATCCAGACTTGAAATATAGAATTTGGAGATCAAATTTACATTACTTACATGATGTAACTTGTCTTTATTTTTTTAATTTTTTTTTATCAATGCACATTAATTGTACACAGACTCATTGTGATATTTCTGTGTATGCAGAAGCATGCATTGATAATATCCATCCACATTTCTTTCAAACTTTTACCTCCTCTTCCCAACAAGCATGATTTCTTGTCTTTAATAAGCATTATTTTATTTCCAGGTTGACTTCATTTATTTATGATTTTTTTATTTTAGTTTTCACATATGGGAGGAAATGTGATACTTACCATACTGTGTCAGGATTATTTCTTTTAACATGGTGCTCTCCAGTGATGTCCATTTTTCTATAAATTATAGTTTCATTTTTATTACTAAATAGTATTCCATCATGTGTATGGAATTTTTTTTATCCATTCATCTGTTGATGGACACCTAGTCTGATCTTATACCTTAGCTATAGTAAATTATATTGTAATAAAAATGAACATGCAGGTGTTTTTGCATGCTTGCTTCATATATATATATATGTATATATATACATATATATGTGTGTGTGTATTCTGCTTATGTATTTTTTTTATCAGTTGCTCATGACAATACAATGATCTTGACATATCATACATTTGAATCAAATGGGGTATAATTTTCCATTTTTTCAAGTGTACAGGTTGCAGAATCACATTGGTTATACAGCCACGTATATACATATAGCAATACTAGTATCTATTTTATTCTGATGCCCTTCCTATCGCTCCTTCCCCTCCCCTCCCCTCCCATCACCTCTCTCTAGCCAATCTAATGTGACACATTTCTTTTTTTTTCCCTCACATCATCATACATGTATTTTTTATAACAATGAGGGTCTCCTTCCATATATATATATATATATATATATATATATATTTTTTTTTTTTTTTTTTTTTTTTTTTTGAAGTGGAATAGCTAGATCATAGAGTAGTCCTATTTTTATTTTTTGAGGAAATTCCATGCCTTTTTCTGGAGTGGCTGTTCTAATTTACATCACACAACAATGTGTGTGAGTACTTATTTCTATACATGATCACCAGCATTTTTCATTCTTTTTGTTTTTATTTTTGTTTATGATAATAGCCATTCTAAATGAGGTGAGATGGCATCTCATTGTAGTTTTGATTTGCATGTGACTGACACTAATGCTATCAAACAATTTTTCTCACGTTTATCAGCCATTCACATTTCTTCTTCTGAGAAGAGTCTAATCAGATCATTTGCCCATTTTAAAATTTTTTATTTGATTTATTTTTGTTGTGGCCAAGTGCTTTGAGTTATTTCTATATTGTGAATAGTAACCTTCTGTCAAATATTTGCAAATGTTTTCTTCCATTCTGTTGATTAGAATATGTGCTCTGCTGTAAGTAAAAAAAAAATTATTACTGGGGAGTGATATTAGACAAATAATATTGTTATATACATTTATGAATATGTAACAGCAAATCTCATCATTATGTACAACTATAATTTGCCAATTAAAAATATAGAGGAGGAAAAAGAAGCCTTTTAGCATGGTGTAGTCCCAGCTTTTGCTATCATTTCCTGTGCTTTTAGAGTCTTATCCAGAATGTTATTTTCTGTATCATCATATTAATATGTTTCCTACTTTTCTCTCATAGTTTCAGAAATTTAAATTTTTAATTTAGTTTATTTTGACTTGGTTTTTGTATACAGTGAGAGATAGGGGTCAAATTTTAATCTTATGCATGTGGATATCTAGTTTTCCCAGTACTATTTGTTGAAGAGATCAACCTTTCTTCAGTGTATATTGTTACCTTTTAGATATGAATGTACCCAAAGGCTCATGTGTGAGACAATGCAAGAAAGTTTAGAGGTGAATTGATTGGGTTATGAGAATTTTAACCTAATCAATACATTTATGCCTTGATAGGGATTAACCGGGTGATAAATACAGGCAGGTAAGGCAAGGCTGGACCATGTAGGTCACTGGACATAGGCCTTTGGGGGATACACATGAGAGGAGCGCTCTCTCATGTTCTCTCTTTCTCTCTCTCCTTCTCTCTCCTTCCTATTTACTAGGTCATGAGCTGCTTTCAACTACCACACCTTTCTTCCATAATGTTTTGTATCTCCTCAAGCCCAGGCCTCTGAAATAGTGAGCACCAAGTCATTAGCTTTCCTCTAAAATTGTTCTTGTCAGGTCTTTTTGTCAAGCAACAAGAAAATTGACTAAAACATATGTTTTTGGCACCTTTGTTAAGAATCAGTTGGCTCTATGAAAGCAGGTTTATTTCTGGGTTCTTTATTGGTCTATGAATCTGTCTTTATGCCAATAACCATGCTGTTTTTGATACTATGGAATTGTAATAGTCTTGAAATCAAGTGTTGTTATGCCTCCAGCTTTGTTCTTTCTGCTCAAGATTCCTTTGGATATTGGAGATCTTTTGTGCTACCATATGCATTAGTAGTTTTGGCAAGTGTTGTGTAGACAGCAGAGTGTGTGGGTTGTATTTTGTGTAGTTACTTCTACAAAGAGAATGGTGGACCCTATCTGGTGATGGGAGTTTCTTCAGACACAAGTGATATTGGCTTTATTGTTTGTCAGGGTCTCTGGCACTGGCTGCACCAGCAGTGGTGAGGGACTTGAAGCTCTTGTCCCCTTAACAATGGTGGTCCAAGCCCAGGAGCTTCATGAGGAGAGGCAAGGGCATACTCACAACAGCCCCCTATGGCTCTCACTCCTAATCTTGTCAGCAGTGTGATCATTACTTTGATCAGACAAAGTAGTAGTGTTTTCAATGGTGGGACCCACATAGTTGTGGTTTCAGTAGTAGTTGTGTTCCTCTCTGCTGCTATTTTGGATGTACCTCACGGTGGTAGGACCTCAGACCATAACCAAATATGTCTGCGGAATCAGAACATTCCAGAGCTTCTCCCCACCATCTCCTTGGTTCTTTCAGATGTAGTGCCCAGAATTCAAGCAGGAGTGGTTCCCAGTTGGAACTGGGCAAACTTCCTCTCAGCATAGGAACCTCATGGGAACAAATAAAAGTAGAACATCACTGGGGTTGGCCAAGTGTCGCTCTAAAACTCTAAGGCTGTGTACTCTAGGGCAGAGCAACAGCTAGAGCCACAGCATTGCTCGAAACCACCCTAGCACAGCCCTGTGGGTAACATATCACTGAAACTACAGAGGATTTTTTTTCTTTTCTCCACATTGTTAGTGACAGACACCTGGGTTCAGCACCAGGGATAAGGATGTGGGCAATTGACTTCAGGTCAGGCGTCTGGCCATACCCCCAGTTTCAGAGGGCAGACTATCAATCCCCTGGTTCTTGAGAGTGGCACATCTTCCTCCCCCTCCTTTTCTCTCTGCCCCCCTCCACATGGCAACATCTGTTCGCTACAGTAAAAGGCTTTCAGAGAGTGTATGTTGGTCATTCTACTGAGCCCAGTTTGTTTCATGAGACAGCCAACTGCTGAACTAGTGCAGTGTGGTGTCTGTGGGGTCCAGGAAATGGGAATATGGAGAGGTTCCTGACCCATACAGCAGTCCCTGTAGGTCCCTTCAAGAGGTAGCTCCTGGATATAGCACCTTGGGGGTTCTCTGAGAGATGAAATGAATTCCCTTTTTGTAAGCCAGACTGACAAATTTGAGGTTACTTCTGTAGTTAAACTGCAAGCCCCTAAGAGTTACCGAACTTTCCAATATCTAGGGGTTGCCAGAATTCATGTTGAAAGAGGTCACTGGCTCTCTTGTCTTCCTCCCCTTCCCTGCTATAGAGCTGCAGCAGCAGGGGATAGGATCGTTTTTGTTCCTCTCACTATGCTGCTGTCCCAAGTCTCTAAATATTAGAGGCTTTTTTTTTTTTTTTTTTTTTTTTTGCTCCTGCTGATTTCCAAGTTTCTCCCTTGATCATTTATCTTGAAATGCAGATAAACTTTTGTTCCTTTGGTTGTTCTTTGTGGAAGGGTAGCTGACTGCTGATGTCTCTGTTGGGCCATCTTGCCATCTCCCATAACTTCTCTTTAAAGAATGTCATTTCTTTTAATGTGCATTCAGATTTGCCACACAATTTTAAAAATGCAACATTTTGATTTTTGTCAAGTGTTAAGCTCCAATTTCTTTTTTTTTTCTGATATCTTTTGCACTGAATTCAATTTGAAACTCTTTCCAAACCATGTTTCTTTCAAAGACTGCTCCAAATATTTACTTTTTCCCCCCATATATCTCTATAGTAAGAACAACTTTACAATTGCAATGCCTGACAAACACTACCTCCGACATGATAGCTTAACATTAGCTGTGATAAGTCATGTGAGAGTCTATACCCTTGATATCAATGGGCTAATATGACACTTTAGTTTGGGGGTGTTCTTGCCAACATGGTAACTGTAGTCTACTCATGAGAATACCACCAGATAAGTCCCAATTGAAGGACAGTCTAAAGAAAAATCTCACTAGTGGTACTATAAATTGTCAAATTTATAGAAAACCAGAACACTTAAGAAAATGTCACAGCCAAGAGAAGCCTGAGGAAACACAATGAAAAAGTGTAATATATTCTGGATAGGATTCTGGAACAGAATTAGCACATTACGTTGAAATGTAAACTATGGATCTTATGTACTGATAATAAATTGATATTGTTTCATTAATTGTAACTAATGCATCACACTAAAATTATTGTTAATAAAATGGGAAGGTGGTGTTAGATATGAGACCTCTCTTCTCTTTGCATAATTTTTATGTGAATATAAAGCTAGTCTAGTATAAAAAGTTGATTTTAATATGATGCTGTATAAATATCATTTTATGTAGGTTTCCTCCTACAAGGCTGAATGTAATAATGCATCTAAATTACCATTGCAAATATTTGAGCCAAAAGTCCACAGATTGAAGCAGGACTCTCCAAGATTGCAGTTATTATATATTTTCAAGTAATGTTCTCCATGCAAAATAAATGAATACATAAACTTAAAGCAACCATTTATAATTTGGGGTCCTCAGTAAATTAGAGCATTATAATTCCTCAGAGTGATGACTTCAAGAAAGACAACCAAAGTGACTACTAAAATTGATATGGGAGCTACAAGAAATGAATTCTTCCTTCCTGCTAGAATTGAATCTGATGCTCTGACTAGAGCTGATACGCTGATATTTCCACCACAACAAGAGAGGCACAAGCACAGATGATACAAAAGAAGCTCATCAACTGAGACAGAAGAAAACAGTATCAGTGATATTTTTGTGCTACTGAGGTCAAATCATGTTTGCTGGCTATCCTTGGGCCTGTCATTTATATGGGTCAATAAACTCCTTTTGTTTTGCAAAAAAAAAAAAAAAAAAAAAAAAAAAATCAGATGGTCCATATGCCTGCAAATGTCCTAACTGGTACAGAAGGTTTTATAGATGAGCAAGAGAAATAAGGTAAATTGATTGTTCCATGTTGGTTTCCTTTCAATTCTCTCAGTCATCCCTACATATGATAAAGTCTTGCTATATTTCTCAGTTCTCTTGCCTATTTATTTTTCTCTTCTTTCGATTTCCCATATTCACATTAATTTCTAATGTAGATCTCTGATCATCTATATTTGCATCTCATCTTTAACCTTAAGAAGGGCACTTAGGTTTTTCTCAGAACAATTGAAATTAATTGTGGTGCCATACTGCATTTTCACTGCTTCTTGCTATACATAAATTCTTGATTTAGGCGGTTATATGCCACAATAAACTCTAAAGACGCTGAGAGCAGAGACCCTGACACATGTGTTTGACAGGGCATACCACATTGCCTGCCAAAGCAGACACAATATTCGTTTAATGAAAAGATATTCACACAGATGAGGATTCACTGTGATTTTGTTCTCTTTATTTCTCTAAAATAAAATTTTAAAATCAATTTTCTTGTTATAAAATATAGTATTCAGGCTAATTTTTCTACAATTCCAAAAAGTCTAAACTCTATGAATCTAAAAGTCTTTGAGCCAGATTTTGTCCCTTTAACTGTGGTTGATGACTACAATTTTACCCAAGCAGAGGGAGTCCATTTCATCTCTATTCACCGTTGTACTGACAATGCAAAAAGGCTGGGGATTCCAGGGATATTCTTAGAACAGCATATGCAGTACTATTTCCTTGTTAGCTCTAATCCTTCTGAGCCAACATGGAAAATGGAAACTCAATCAGTGTCCTTCTTCATAGTTTCCATAAGATAAAAATACAAATGATTATTCAGGAAGAGCATAACTCTTGCTGTTATTGAAACCAAAGTTAATTTTATTCCATTCCTCCTCCTGAGAGATGAGTAGAGAGACATGAGGTAATTTAATGATCATACCTGTTAACATTCCTAGACTATTTAAAAATGTAACAACACAAAATAGGCTTGTAGCATCAAACTAAACAGCAACCAGATAAATTTAGCCATATTACTACATTTGATTTTCCAAGATTTGAATTTTTTCACCCTTTATTCAGCTGTACATCTCTGGAAAAATCAATTAATGCATACATTGCTTTCTTTTCCTATATTAAGAAAAAATAAACTTATGCCTTCTTTTAAATTTTATTGACAAACATAGATAAAAAACAAATCAAAGTGCTAAGAATAGGGCCCAATTTACAGTGGGTGTTCAGTAAACTTCAGCTATTACTTAGTATCACTTAGAACAAGTGACCAGATTCCTAGTAATCTGACTTGATACCATAATACTTTTGTAAATTCCTGGAACAGTATTTATAGTAACTAGAAAGAATTTTGTTTTGTCCTGATTTTTGTTGTTGTTGTTTCATTTTGCTGCTCGCTAAATTCTTTGTGCCTTTATTGTGCTAATGCTCTTACATATCTTTCAGAGAAGCTATACTATATACACAAATATCCTACTTGTGTCTATTCCAAAGTCCATTTTAATTCAGAGAATTTCAGATAGCAGAGTTCCTTAGAATACAGAAAGGACATCGTCACTTAGAGGAATAAATAGATACCTTATTCTTCATAAAATTTTCAGAGATATTTTTTAGTCAAATTTTAAAAGTTGAATTGCAATAAATTCAAGTTCAAACTTAATTTAAGTAGCGTAGCCTATCTGGTGTTTAACCATATGATGATGTACTTCATCAATCAGTAGAATTTTAGGTAGGATTGAAATTCTCTTGTGAAAAAGTAACGAGTCCAATAAGTTCTCTTAATTATTGTAAAACAAGAAACAAAGAGTTTTGATAAATGGACCCACTATCTGCCTGATAATATTATTTAGGTTTTACTCCAACATCACAGCAAAGAAGAAAATTCAAAATACAAAAAAGAAATTCCAAACCAAAACTCAACAAACACAACAAAATACAAAATACAAAAAAGAAATTCCAAACCAAAACCCAACAAACACATGCATGCAAAATGTACACCTCAAAGAAAGGAAAAAAAAAATAGGGTGGTAGGAAGAACAGAATATGAGATAACATTTAAAGTACTGTGTGAAGAGTGGATAGGAAAATTATCTTGAGAAAATTTGTGAATTAAAGCCTGACTTTTAATTGTAAAATTGTCATTTTTTTTTTCATACTACTTGTCATTAGTTTCTACAAATTTAGTTCCATGTTTGGGTGACTTCATTTTCAGGGTTCCATGATTTATTGATTTTGCTGTTGGCATTTTTACTCAGCTTTAACTCACAGCATACCCTGTTTTTAGCTCAATTTCTCCTTCCTGGGCTAATCATATATTAAGTAATTCAAGTTTGAAAGAGAAAATGGCATAAAGTGGGGATCTCAAACTCCTAGGCTTTGCTAATCATAGTACAGACCCAGAAACACCAGCCTCAGCTGGGAATCAAATAGATGTACTGAATTTCTGTGTTATCCCAGAAATATTGAGTCACAGTCAACATTAAACAATATCTCTATAAGATTCACATGTACATTAAAGTCTGAGAAGCACAGCTTATTAAAATTCAATAACTGAGATTCATAGGCAGAGATTCTAATTCAGTAAGTCCCCAATAGTATCCAGAAATTTGCAACTGATCTTCCTAGCTAATAACAATGTTAGTTGTCAGAGACAACACTTAGAGATACACAAGGTTTTGAGAGTGTCATCCTAGATGTATTGAAATAAATATAAAGGAGATTCTGGAGACAGCTTTTACAATTAAACTACAGTTACATTCACAGTACTACCAGAATTAAGGATATTGTTTTAGCCAAAACTTCTTTTTGATGTGTTCACACTTCCTACTTTGATGCAAAAAGCCAACAATGGAGTGATGAGGATTATAGGTACAGCCTTAGTCTCAGCAAAAGCACAACCTACTTTGATGAAATCTCTTACATGGATTTAGTCAGTGAAAAGGAAGGATTATGAAGAAAATCAGAATCTTAACAAAACAAAATGGTACCATTTTTAGATACACCTCTGAAACTAATCTGTTATCTTGGCTTTTATTCTATTCTTTCACCTTCGGCCAATCTATGGGAGACCTAGACAAGCCCTCTACTATTTTGAATTAGAGGCACCAGTTTCAATGCTTCCCATAATATATTTTTTTAAGTGTGCTCATGACAGTGACACAGAGATGAGGGAGTAAAATCCCCCCAGAAGTGCTGTAAAAATATGATACTATTAATTCATAAAGCTAACCCCACCCCAAAGCAAATTAAAACAGCAATGCTCATTCACCGCTGGCAAGAACATAAATTGGTACAACATTTCTGGAAAGCAATTTGGCATTATATTTCAAAATACTTTAAAATGTTCACACTCTTTAACCCAGTAATTCCCACAACATTTTTTCTAAAGTGATGTAAGAAAAAAAAAAAAAAAAAAAGAAAAAGAACAAAGACATCCCTGAATTTGTTATTTGTGGTGGAAAATGAGATATTTCTTTATATTAAATAACAGAGACATGATTAAGTATTATATTAGACATGTGTTAGGAAATGAAAAATTATGAAAATTGATTTAAGATAGTCAAGGATAGACATGGTAAGTAACAAGCAAAAAAAAAAAAAAAAAAAAAAGCCAGACTAGAGTCTCTAAATATGAAAATAAAAACTGGATGGATATAGAAAAGGTAAGGCAGAATATTGCACTAGAAAGAAACAGTATTTGTTTCATTAACTGTGTACTTGGCTAGGTTATAGGATGTACAAACTGCTGTATTTAATATATATAATTACTAACTATGAGACTCACTTTTGTACCTGAATAAAGGGAATAGATCCTACCTTAAAATGTAAAACCTTGCATGTTCTTTCTCTTTGTACTTGCAAACATCACAGCTTCTATCTATGAGGTTTGCCTGCAGTGTTTGTAAATGTATTAGTTATGTGGTAATAATAATGAAGATCCAGAGTCCAGAGATAAAACTCTAGTTTGGGAAATTTGTAGAATACAATAATTCTGTGAGCAATATAGGAAAAATGTGGAAAAGCATAGAGATGACATTTCATTACTATATTCTTACACTTACCAAAGATGCATTGCAGGACTGACAGTTTGAGGTAACCCTAGCAATAGCAGAGGAATCTTGGTAGTTAAAAAGATGGAAGAGCTGAAACAGAGACTGATGGTAAAGGAAAAATACAATCCATGTGGGAATAGATACAGGACTTCAAGAAATCTTTCCCTCTTAGTTCTTTATTGCCCCAAACAGTGCAAAATGCAAAGTGCAAAATGGTTCTAGTAACTATCCCAGAGTTTTAGCTGGCACAGGTTTATTTTTGAGGTCAGATTTGTTTTGTAGACCAATAAAAAAGGGGGGGCTTTTCCTAAATGCTGATAAGAAAGAACATCAAAGACATCCTATTGGGTACCTGTAACCACTTTTTTTGTTTGTTAATTTTTTGTGGTGCTGGGATTGAGCCCAGGGTTTCACACCTGCTCCATAAGCATGCCATCACTAAGCTATACCCCTTGCCCTACAACCACATGTGAAAGCTCAATTGCTTTGTAAAAGAGTTTAAAGTTTGTGTAAGAGAAAGAGAATCAGTAACAAATGAATGTTCCATGAATGAGGTCCATTTGTTAGTTTTCAAGGAAAATTTAAAAGTTCAAGTTCATGTAAGGGCATTAGAAAAATACCATAAATATGAAATGTAAACCTTTAATTGTTATCTATCTTTTTTCCATACTGGGAATTGAATCCAGGAACACTTAAACACCAAACCACCAGCCCATTTTATATTTTATTTTGATACAGAATTGCTTAGGGCCTTACTCAGCAAGACCTTGTCTCAAAATATAAAACCGGCTGGGGATGTGGCTTGGTGTTTAAGTGTTTGGGTTCAATTCCCAGTACTGAAAAAGAAAAAAAAAAAAAAAAAAACACAAATTAACAGGGGAGAATTCAAGACACAGATAACAAACCTCAATCAGTTCAAAAGTAGTGATGGAAAGAAAGAAAGAGAGAGGTCAGGGGTTTATCTTCCCATTCTCATCCTGCTTGAGCTATTCTTGTCATTGACTTCTTCCTTCTAGGCCAAGCCTAATATTAGCTGCACATTTCTCAGAGCTCTCAACCATCTCTGGTAACCCTCCTTCCCATCTTCAGGCCAGTGACTGCTAATGGCTTCTTTTTATTTGCAGTCCCTTGGTGGATCAACACTCCTCAGTTCCCTTAACTCTACGCAAACTGTACCATTTTACCCTCAGTAAGAAGTCTTCCTGAATCCTCCCTGAGTGTGCCCGCTCCTGGTGGAACTTAGCTCATGCAGCCAGTGGGACGTGCACCTTCAGAAAGTCTCATGGAAATCACAGTGGTGGCCTGTAGCACCTCGAAAGTCAAGGCATGAGCAACTTTAAAAGTTTTAACTAGTCATTCAGAATATAGCTCCAAATTATACCTAATAGTAATAATAGAATGAGGAATGAGGAGAATGACTAAATAAAGTTCTCTAAACTAATGTACAAGTTGTTTTACATCAGTGGAAATATATGAACTGCCGCAGTCTGGCTGGGCACAAATCATGAGCCACTCACAGCTTTGTAGATTCAAACAGCAATTCTTTATTCCCGAACTCACACCGGCCGTCTACAAACACGTTCTGGGGAAATCCAAGTTCTCTGCCCAAATCCACACCTCCACTGGGCTTCTGTCTCCCAAAAATACTGTCTGAAACCCGTGAGAACTCAAGAAGAACTCAGGCAGCAGGATACGCCCTATTCCCAGCAGGAATAACCTTCCTAAACCGGGAACGCCCTAAACACGGATCCGCCCTGGTCCTTGAGCAAGGTTATCTTCCAGGAGTCCTTCCACTAAGCAACATGGGGGTACGCTGGCAAGGAAATTGTCATACCTACTTGGCTAATGGCTCCCAGCAATGAACTGCAACTGTGTCAACATGGATGAAGCTCAATGAAGAGGAGTTGAAGGATGGAGCCACAGAAAAAACACAGTTTGACTCATTTATTTAAAACACAAAATATATAACATCCAATGAAATGTTAGCACATAACAGAAAAATAATCAAGGGAATGTCGATTCAATGTTCAGAATAATGGTTCACCTTGGAATCAAGGATCCAGTGTTATGGTTCAGGTGGGCCAGCCACTGAGAGGCAAAGTATAGCATACACACCACTTGTGAGCTACTAGGCATGTTTTGGTTGTTTTATTTTTATTAAATACAAGCTACAGGTACTCTTCTGGTTTATGACACAGGGAAATACATTTTTCACAACTGAAAAAACATTTTAGTATTTTTTTTCACAATTAAGAAAACATAATAATAAACTGCTGTCAAATTTCTTCAAGTCACTTTATCATACTGCATTTTACTATCTTTTCAACTATTTTAACTATGCTTTGATAACTGCACGCTTTGTCATACTAATTTTTCTGTTCTGTTTATTTGATTGTCATATTCATTAAAATTACAAACTATTTTCTAAAAGAACTATGTAAGAAGCAGAGAAAAATGCCAAGATGAAAAGTATCTGTAATTCAGAATTGTCACTTAATCAACGAGGTTTAAGGATTTTTAAGTTTGTGTTAAAATGTACCCTGGATCTATAGGACTGACAAATTTTCTCAGACCGTGCTTTGCTAATGCCATTACCTATACTTATCCAAGCCACCATTTAAAAGATATAATAATTATGAGAACTAAACAGAGACTAAGAAATAATCTGCCAAATGTTTATATTAACTTGGTTTTGTATATGTATTGTTATGGGCCAGGCTATATGGGCAATGACCAAACAGACTCCATTTTACCCTGAGACTCCATATCATATAAGAAATGCTTCTCCCATGGGAAAGCCACACCTCTGTACCCATTAATAGTTAAGTACCACTTGGCAACACAAAATAGCAATTCTTATACAACGTAAAGTTGTTCTCTTTGCTTTCCATCTTTTTTGGGCAATGTACTTTGCCAGAGATTAATTGTCTAGATGTTAGTAACCATTCTCTAACTTGTACTCAACTAGGGTCATTCTGACCCACTTCGCTTCTGCTTGCTTGCTGTTATGCCAACTTGGAAAGTCCGATGGGAAATACCAATGTACCCATTGTATTGTCTCAATAACTGCCCAATCCAGCTTCTGTACCTGCTTGCTTACAGCTGTGTCAACCCAGATGTAGTTTTTTCCTTTAAATATCCTAAAATGCTCAGGCTTGGGGCTGTTCCTTGTGGAGAGAGTTATGGGTCCTGTGGGGAGCAGTTGCTAGCTGGCCAGCTAAATAAAGACTCTTCAATTTGGACAAAACTGGGATTTGGTGTGTTTTCTGAGCAACCTGTCCCACAACAGTATGCATTAATTACATGTCTTTATGCATTCATTTCTCTCAATTTGTAATTTATTCAACAAACATTAATTAATCCTATTCTCTGCATTTTCCTAGATAGTTTATGGAAGGGATATGGCTCATAGGAGGAAACCTGTCCCTAGATATGGTATGTACTTGCTTAGAGCAAAATAATACACAGTTACTTCACTTTGGTTTTATGTACTTTTGGAATAGTCGATTCCAACTGCAGCCCTAGATGCAGAATTCTGATTCAGACATGGCTTAGATTAGTCCACTTTGGGCACATAACTTGAGCAGAGAAAATGGATTTCAAACCCTCTTTTCTTCAACCTCAAGGAAAAAGCATTCAGCTTTATACCACTGGGCTTCCACTTGGAAACACAAACTAAGTCAGCCTCCTTTGAGGCCCCTTTGCTATCAGGTGCTGGTCGAATATGAAGTCACCACGGCAGACAGCTGAATCAAAGCACAGCAGCAGGTGTATTCTAATGACCTGCTTTGGGTTTCTACATTAAATCTTCCTTGTTATTTGAGTAACCCAACAAAATGTTTTTACTGTTAGCCAGTTTGAATTTATCTTTCCTTCACCTCCAACCAAAAGAATCCTGATAGTATAATAACAGATATTATTAAATAATTATTTTCTTTCCATATAAGTTTAAAAGGATATGCATCTAAATTATGATATATATTAATATAGTGAATAGTCTGAATAAACAATTTATGAGGCATAGAAAAGATAAATCCATCAGCAGACATCTTCTGGAAACAGTTATGCAAAAAAATTCACCACAATGCCAAATCATAAAATGACAAAACTCTAATTGTGTTTTTTAAATTATGTGTGTGTGGGTGTGTGTATAATCTTAAAATTCATCTTAAAATTCATCAAAAAGAGTTAAAGAAAATAAGGGAAGATATCAAAAAAATTTAACAACTGAATTATAATGATTTTCGAGCCTCTGTGACCTAGTGGGAAGGAATTAAACTCTATATCTGTTGCACTTGAATCAGGTTTTCTGAACTTCAGTTTTTCTATTTCTAATCACATGCTAATAAAGTTCTTCTCAGTGTCTGTTCTTTTTTACATGAAATGCATAGGGTGATGCTAAGTATATGGTAGGAGCTTCTGCAAGGTACTCATTAAATCTTTATTTTTTTCTCCTTTTCCCTTAATACTATAAGCATGTGAAGTGCTTCCATTTTTAAAAAAATCTTAGAACTTATTCACTCTTCTAATTCTGCAACTTCTCCCAACAAAATACTCATACAAAATTCCAAAATGGTTAAACTTTCAAAACATAGTTTTGAAAATATTTTTAAATATAAAAAATGAAATTCTCTAAAAATGTGTTGAGGTCTCAAATAAAACTGGTAGAATTTTAAGGGTATGCTTTCTTATAGATAAATATGGATTAAGCTATTTGCAATGAAAAGTACATATTTCCCCAGAGGACACAACTTCATAGCAGGGCGCTCAAGATGCTGATAGCAGGCTGAGGGCTGTTAAATTATATTAGTGATCTGGAGGATGTAGTAGATAGTGAGGTGTTAAATTTCTGCTGATCTCCAAAAATTATTTAGGTTAGTGAAAAACATGCAAGATTATGAGGAAATCCAGAAGGATCTAATTAAACTGGATGATTGGGCAATGTGATGATAGATTAAATTTAATGCAGATAAGTGCAAGGTAATGCATATTGGGAAACATAATTTAAACTTTCCATGCACACTGATGGTTCTGAATTAGCTTGAACCTCTTAGGGAAAGCATTTAGAAGTCATTATGGATAGTTCAATGAGAAAGCTGCTCAATGTGCAAGAGCATTTAAAGTAGCCAATAGAACACTTGTAGGTATTAATTTCAGCATGTAGAATAATATGAAAACCATTACTATGAAATTACATAAATCAATGGCATTCTCATTCTCATTCTCATACTATGTTTACTTTAGGTACTTTATCAAAAAACACTAAGGAATAATTGACAATGTATTCAATTGTTAAATTAAAAGTGAGCAAATAGATTGTGTATTTGTTTAGGAATACAATAGCAGCAAGACACAAATTTAATAGGCATGAAAAATAATGGGTGGCTCAGCAAAATCTTCTTTGGACATTCCTTTTCAATAAATACTAAAATATGAGGATAGAATAACATTGGGGGAACTGAAATCTACATTTTAACAGAAATACCTTTAATATGACTCAAAATCAATTTGTATTTCACTAGTGAAGTACATTACTGAGGCAAATAGCTTGACAAGATTCACAGGGATTATATATTTCTATGATTATGAATAACATTTGCAGCTATATAGGTTCAAATGCCACCGTATATTTCAATCCATTTGCACCAGGATTTAGAGAAATCATCTAGGAGATCCAGGAAAAATTGTTTTTCCTAGTCTGATAATGTAATTCATAAATGACTAGAAACAAAAATGTAGCCATTATTTATATTAACCACTTTGGGTGTCCTATGAGAGTGTGGATTTTTTTAAAAATAATGGCAGTGATAATATTGTGAGGGATAAAATTGCTAAAACAGTTTCAGAAACTCTAGTTACAGATATCTTGGTAAAGTTTGCTATTAAAAAGACAACCACATAAACATAAATGAGAAAACTATATTTGCATTTTTAGCATGGTTCATTCATTCAACAAATATGTACTAAGCATCTGCCTTGTTCCGAAAGCTTAGGGCACTAAGGATATGACTATATAAATAAGACCCCAGTCTCTGCTTTCATAATCATGCATGCTATAAAGTGGAATGTAAGCCGGACACTTAAAATAAGTGCATGAAAAAATATTTACATATTTGGAACATAGTGAATAGATAAACCTACTTTGGAAGGGGACATTAGAAGAATACAGAGAAAAAATAATGTTTGAGGTGAGAGCTAAAAGTTAGGAGGATTTTTAACCAAAAGCCAGAAGAATATTCAGGTCAGGAAAATAAGCCACAAAGAACATAAAAATCAGGAATGGTGGATTTTGGAAAACTGTATATCAGTCAACTGGTTCATACAATGAAAGATATTAATATTATGATTATTTTTCTGTCAAATAATTTAAAAAGACTGGATACATGTGAAACCACTAAAACTTAAAACATATTAATTTAAACAACATTGGTGTCTATATTTTGGATGTTCATATTTCTTTTCCACCCTCAAAAACAATCATATGTTGCCCTTTTCTAAAAACAATGATTAAATATATATATTTCATAGGCCCTTACTGTAGTACTGACCTGGGAAGCAGTTTTGAGATAATTACTGGAATCTCCTAAATGTGCTATCTTTAAAGTGTTACTTGAAGAACACTGTCTCACAGACAAATTTAGGAATCAACTTCTCCAGTGTGGGAGATTAGTATGTAAAACAGGGGTCATGTTTCCTCTCATGCAATAGTTTTAAGACTCCCTTGTTCAAAGTGTACCATAGTATGGTTATAAAGTCTCTTCTAGAAGACCAATAGAGACTAAGAGAGTAATTAATACTTGCGGTGTACTTTAATAATCCATTCATAAAAATCAGAATTTCTGTGACACTGTGCTAACAAAACTGAGATTCAGTGGGGGTGGGGGAGGTAAGGGGGGTTGAGGGTACATACCTATAATCCCAGCAACTCTAGAGGCTGAGGAAGGAGTATCACAAGTTCAAAGCCAGCCTCAGCAATTTAATGAGGCCCTAAGCAACTTGAAAAGGCCCTGTCTCAAAACTTTAAAAAAGTAAATAAATAAATAAAAAAGCCTAGGAATGTGGCTTTGTTAAGTAGCCCTAGGTTCAACCCTTGTACCAAAAAAAAAAAAAAAACAACTCTTTTTGACATTTCTTATTACTCTAATATTTATGTCAATAACAAATCCCCAAGCAGTCCTTAAATAGAAAACTGATATGACATAAAGTACCTACATATGCAAATATATTGTCATATTAGCATATAAAATACTTAAAACAATAATTTATTCATCACCAAATGAATACTTTAGTTGTTAACAAGCTATTAATTTTTGTGCTGATAATTTTTCTTCCATCATTATGGCTTTTCCCCCTAATTTTGCTTTATCCTTCCATTATTTTGCCCAGTTGTTTTTCAAATATTTGGAACTCTTTGCATAAAATCAGGCCAAATTGAGAGCTAAACATTAAAGATATTATAAAAATGTGTTCCAGCAAAGCGCAGTTCATGCTGACCATGATGCTGAGGGGCCTTCGTACTTCTCATAGCACGTCCAAACGATCATGACATTCTGCCAATTTCATTGGCAATGTAACTTGAGACTTCCTATGCATCCTTTTGTCTAAAATGTTGGAAGAGTTTGGGAGTATCCAATTCTCCATATATTTGAGAACCAATAATTGTGTTGAAAAATATGTATCTTTTATGAAGTCTGGGTATTAAAACACAAGAGGTAGCGAATGGGACAGAATATATAAATCTTTCAAGCAGAAAAATCCTGTAAGTATAAGATACACAGAATGGCTTTCTTAAAAGGGGAAAAATACTTATTTTACTAAGGTGAAAGTTCCCAAACCCTACCTCAACCATATGATCCTGCTCAACATCAACAATGGTAAATCGTATCAATTCCTGAGTCCTGGGAGTGATATGATAAGAATGGCAATTTCCCTCTCTGGTTCTTCTGCCTGTAACTCATCACCCAGTCTAAAAACAAAACAAAACAAAAAAAAAAAACCAAAAAAACATGATAGAGACTATAAGTGAATAAAATTCTACAAAACACTTGCGTTTCTCAAAACTCTCTGGTCATTAAATACAAAGAAAACGTGATATGTTATTACAGTTTAGAGCCATTAAAACTAAATATAATATTGCATCTTTGATGGAATTCTGAAACAGGGAAAAAGGCATTAAGCAAAAACTGAAGAAATCCATTTCATTAGTATTTTGGTTAATACTAATGTATTGCTGCTGGTTTTCTAAATATAACTAACAGATTAATGTAAGATGTAAAAATAAGAGAAACTGGGTATGTACTATATGAGAGCTCTATGTATTATCTTTGCAATTTCTCTGTAACTCTAACTACTCTGAAATTAAAAGTTTGCTTTTAAAAAATGAAAAACAACAACAACAAAAACCCAACTACTTTCAAGGATGTTTGTATTTGGGTTGGAATTGCTGTACCTTTCAAGTCTCTTCTCCCTGTGACCATCCCAGCACAGAACATATGCAGAATAAAGTGCACAGGACTTGGTGGGAAGAGGAGGTCAGGCTATGGACCAGGGTTATCAGGGCCAGGAATGTTTCAAGAAATCAACACCAAGTGCTCACTTTATTATTTACTTCAAATTTCTCTGGAGTTTAGTTAGAAAGTGGAATTTTTAAAGTCAGAAATAACACCAACTTCTAAACTGCAAATTAATAGTCAAAAGATCATGATTTTAATCTCCTTAATCTCTTACCTATAAAATATAGATTCTACAAATTTAGGAACAACTCTTTTTGGTAGATGTGTGAGGGAATTAAATATGAACCTATATTTTAAAGACTGAGAACTGCAATCATTTGACCTAATTCATTTATGAGACATTTTGACTCTGGGCAACTTGCTAAGACTTCTTAAACTTGTGCTTTTTTCCCCCTCCTATAAATTAGAATGCTATGTATTTCATAGTGTGATTGTGAGGACTACTCTGTAGTGTTTATAAATTCTTAATACATTACCTTAAACTTAAGTAATTAAATATTATTATCAGTCCTAATCTGTCTTACCCATCTTTTGATATTGCTTCATTGAAATGTGAATTTAATCAATACTCCTAAATTTCTGACGTTTATTTGATAAACTCTACAGGATAAAATCATGAAAAAAAAAGATTTTATCCTCACACTTGGTCTTCTGTACTAATTTATAAAACTGTAAGAGGGTATTTGTACTCCACATAAGTAGACTTAAATCTAGATAGATATGCATGTAGATAATAGAGCTGCATCTTTAAACACATCCCAGAGGGTGACATTAATATTTCTGATAAGTCTATTTATAATAGTGAAACAACTTCTGCATTTACTTTTGCCTTGTCTTAAAATACAACTTTGAATCATAAAGAAGTTGTTGTTCTATGAAATTATGTATTAATAGTCTTTCATAACTAGAAGGATCTATGAAATCAAACAATTTGGCCAACAATAATCAAGTAATACAACATTTACTGTTTTTGCAGAGTTAACTGTGTGGTAGTCACTATGATAATAACTTGTATTATCTCTCACTGAAGTTTCTTTAATCCTCACAACATCCCCCAAGGACATTATTCTCATTTTACAGTTAAAGAATTTGAAGCTTAGAGATGTTAAGTATTTAGCTCAAGGTCATAGGACTGCTCAAGGTCTTAACTTGCTCTCTCCTTCCTCCTTTGGTTTTAATCACAAAGTTTCCCTGCTATCCCTCTGACAGATATTTTGCCTCTACAATATATACCCTAAGCAGCCCTCGCCTCTCACTGACTTTTATCCATCCTGTAGGGGATGAAAACCAACCAACTCTAGTGACAATTCATTCTGTCTTTGGTGAGTTTCATTCTTAGTTTAAGTTGAAATTTATTTTCCTAAAGTTTCTAATAATAGGTTTCAGTTTTAGCCCTGGAAGAGATAACTTACTACCCCATTTACATTCAATATACATGATAATGTTTGCTCAAGAGCTCTAGTTAAAAACAAAATGTTCTTAAAATCTCCAAGCAATAAAAGAATATATTCCTATTTTAAAGTTCATTCAGTAAAGCTGCTCACGCTGGGGGCAAATGTCCCAGTTGTACATATTGGAAGATACAATTTATAATTTCACTAGTAATTATAACATGGGGCTAAAGTTGAGTTAGTTAAATATGGAGAAAACATTGGTTATTGTAATACTGAGATAAATGTGATCCAGATTAAAGAAAAAGTCACTGGAAAAGAAAAACTATAGAGGCAGTTAGGTTTCATATGCTCAGTGGAAACTAAGTATGAGGACAAAAAATTAGCTGTAAATTCAATAAAAAAGGAAAATGTTGCAGAAGTTTGTTTTTGTTTTGTTTTTTTAAGGAGGAAAAGTCAGAAAAACCAAGTCTTATTAAGCATGCTAGGGAAAGTATCTAGGCAGCATAAAATAGCAGTGCTACAGCTTTGTTAGCTCTAACGCCACTAACACATCATAAATAACAAAATTTGCAGTTACGAAAGAAAGAAGAGTCTTAAAAATCAGTGAGAAAGAAAAACTAGCTTTGCAATTTCTGATTCCACTATATTCAGTAACTCGGTTATTCAAAAATTGTAGCTATACTGCTTTTCTTAACATTTTCCCTTAAAATAGTATTACATCAATACTAAGATCTGTTGCAACTATAGATGGAGCTGCTGTCCACTCTAGCCATCCATCCTCTTGTTTCATGCCTTTCCAAAAAAGAGTTGATCAAAGAGGGTAAGCTGAAAACAGAAACTATGATAAGTAGTTTTAATCCATGAAATTTTTCCTTTTTTGTTTAAACCCAGGAAATTTTTTTTAGCTACTCCATGAAAAACTGAGAACTCCAGAGAAGAGAGTAGGTGCTACCACCCTAAAGCTAGAATGACAAGGTTTGTAGCAGTGTTACCAGATCTCAGGGCCTCCTCTAGGAGTACTATGCTGGTTGCAGCCAAAGCTATCAAGGACATTCAGCCACAGCTAGTCACAGCCCAGCAAAGGCAGCAGTGGGATAGGGCTATCCTAGTCCATCCTCCCTCCCTGCTTTTCAGTTTTTATCAGTGCTCCTCATTGGCCAAAGCCAACAGAAGTTAGTTAAAATAGGAGTCTATGAAAGCAGCTGGTAAGTATCAGCTCTGATTCCAGGCAGAGGAAAAAAAACAACAAAAAAAATACATCTGAAGACAAGTAATCCAAGAGATGGTCATACCATCAAAAATAAAATTCACTCTTCATGACCTTCAAGAGTAGAGTCATTTTTACTCATTGTTGCATGTAAAAGAGGAATAGTTTATATTACACGTTTGTGAATTCACCAATGAATTTGTATCAATAAGTTCTTGAAAACTTCTTAACAATATTTAAGCTACTTAACTCTTCTTTTATTTCTTTATTATCATTTTATGCTCTTGAACTTCCATACTGTAAGGTTAGTTAGTAATGAACAGGTGGGTAGGGGAAAGGACAATAAGGACAGATGTTAGGGATATGCAGTAAGAAAAATCTAGTAGTCATAAAACTACTAGGGCACCTTATTAGAACAGGCAAGCTTTGGGGGAATGAGCACTGATATGCTCAACCTTCCCTAAAATGTGGTTATTATAATCCCTTAAGGTAACTATTATTTAAAATCAGAGGGATCCTTAATCAAAACAGAAGAGCTTCAGAAAAGCTGGGTCCAGTATGTGGAAGATTCAACAAGCAATGGTTAATTATAACCTCTCAAGGGAAACTACTCTTTCCAAACCATATAATCATTATCATTCCTAACCAGCTCTCAGGGCCCTCCCTTATCACTGAAACTATGACACATGGATATCAAGATCCTCACAAAGAAAGTTTGTTGAGGGCTATCCAAACAGTAATAAACTAATTAAGGAGGGGGCAGGGAAATTGAAGGCAAGGACAGGAAGAGTTCAATTCCTTAAAAACTTCAATGTTGAGAGCACCACACCATTATCTTAATCTTTTTTTTTTTTTTTTTTGCATTGGGGAGAGTGTTACCGGGGATTTAACTCAGGGGTGTTTCACCATTGAGATTCAGTCCCACCTCTTTTTTATTTTTTATTTTGAGACAGGGTTTGCTCAATTGCTGAGGCTGGCCTCAAACTTCTCATATCCTCCTGCCTCAGCCTCTATATCACTGGGATTGTAGGCATGCACCACTAAGCCCAGTCTGCTATCATTGTGAGGTGGTCCACATGGTTCCTATGCTAAACTTTTGATTGCTATTCTGTTTCACTTGAATTATTTCTGCTGATGGTATAAAAACTGGTAACTGAAGGCTGTCTTGGCTACTACAGCTCTGTTCTGGGTTCCAGAGTAGGTCCTGCTCTGTAACACATAACATCTGGCATTGCTAGCTCCTCCTCTTCCCTATGTTAATATTGAACAATTTGAGAGCTAAGTTCTTGGCCCTCATCTCTTCTCTCTCCATCCCTCCCCACCCTCTCCATCTTTATAATTTTTCCCAACCCCATAACTTAAAATGCTGATGTGTAAATTTTGATCTCAGCTCAAACTCTTCCTCATGATGCACTCATATCTACCCACCTGAACTTTTATGAGATTGTCCCAAATATAACTTCTCATTCTATTCATGTTTTAAAGAGAGCATTTATTCATCTACAACCAAGCCTGCTTTTTTTTTTCAGTCTATTCCATGTCTTTTATTTTTTATTTTTTTGGAGGGTATACCAGGGATTGAACTCAGGGGCACTCAACCACTGAGCAACACCTCCAGCCCTATTTTGTGTTTTATTTAGAGACAGGGTCTTGCTGAGTTGCTTAGTGCCTTGCTTTTGCTGGGGCTGACTTTGAACTCTCGAATTCCTGCCTCAGCCTCCTGAGCTTCTGGGATTATAGGTGTAAACCATTGCACCCAGCTTTTCGATTTTACTTTTACTTCATAACTTAAAAAATTTTAAACTTGGGCTGGGGATGTGGCTCAAGCGGTAGCGTGCTTGCCTGGCATGCCCGGGGCACTGGGTTCCATCCTCAGCACCACATAAAAATAAAAAATAAAGATGTTCTGTCCACCTAAAACTAAAATATAAATATTAAAAAAAATTCTCTCTCTCTCAAAAAAAATTTCAAACTCAACTATAATTACTTTAACTCCCCCTCTACAACTAATTTATTCCTCTTTGAAATTCTACTCCCAAAGTATATGTAGAATTTGAATACTTTCACCTTCTCCATTGCTCTAAGTCAACGCTAGACTCATTTTCACCTGTTATTGCAATAACTTATTTAGTCTCCTATTTCATGTCTCCTTATAGCCCATCCTCCACACAGTAGCCAGAATAACCTTCTAAACATGTAAGTGAGACTATGTCATGCTCTTGCTTATCATTAACTATTACACTCAGCATAAAATCCAAACTCTTTATTTTGATCTATAAAACTGTAGCAAAGATAATAGATATCCTTGTAGACATTTTTGCTCTAATCAGATTTTTTAGCATTCACTTTTTAGAATCAACAAATCATTAAATATATTTATCTATACTATATGGATCTAGTGACCTAAAGGCCTGTTTTGTCTATTTAAATTTAGTAGAGTTAAAAAAAGGTTACATTTTTGAAATTCAAAGCACTTCAAAGGCAAGCTGTGCAGTCTCAGACTTCTACTTCCTTGAAACAGAGCCTAGAAGAAAAAGTTGAGCCAGCTCCTTACTAACAGAGATACGCCTTCATGAAAATAAAAAAAAATATATATATGTATATATATATATATATATATATATATATATATATATATATATACATTTGTTGTCTTTCTAGCTATTTCTTTTAGCATCTGAATCAATGATGCAATTCCAAAGATTTAAGGCCAAAAAGCAATCTTACCCCCAGCCCCCACATTGAGAGCCAAAGAAATATCAAATGAAGATAAGAGAGTTACATGAAAGATTACCTATAGCTGTGTCCTGCTGCCACTTGGTAGGACAATCAACATGCATGGGGGATTAAGCTATATAAACCCAGTTGAATTGAATCAGCTGTCTTAATGGGCCAGAAAATCAACCAGTCTGAGTGAAAAATTCACTTGAAATGGTTGACTGGCACTAGTTGAAGAAGCAACTGAAATTTGCAGAATCCTTAAAATGCCCCAAACTAGGAGGGGGGAAAGACCCAAAACTCTCTTTTTCAATGTCCCTCTCTGAGTGCTAAGTCTAGACATCGCTCCAGGGATGTCACTCCAAAAAACCAATTGTATCTCTCCTAATATCTAAAAGTATCTTTTCAATTCTCAAAAATACCTATCATTACATAAGCCAATGGCACACAGACTGGCATTCTGAGCTCAATACTTAATGTTCTGAAACTCATGAACAATTTACTCATTGATTTTTGTATTTCTAATCACTTTCCCATATCACAGCAATTCATAGGAGCATAAACATTTTTCATTTATTTAAAGTTTCAAATGTGTTATCTCAAGGCCCTTTTAATTAAACATTGTCATTATTTAGATGAGAAACCAGAAACTCAGATATGATCAATAATTTGTTCAATATCATGAATGGATGAAATGACAAAGCTGGGATTTGAATCAAGGCTTGATCTTCTATCACGAATGAGTAATTCCATAGTTTTTGGAAAACCAATAAGATCACAATTTCTCTTTTTTCTTTTTTCTTTTTTTTTTCTTTCCGAAGTTGTCTTCCTTGATAATCAGAAACTTTCACCTTCTTACCAAGGAGAACTAAATAAAGTCAGGCAATCACACTACCTATTAAGGAAGCCACATTATAAGAATCTATTCATTTATTAAGTGACCTATAGGATTGACTATGGTATGATACTCCAAATAATTCTAAGTCAATACCAGATCTACTAAGACCTAATGATGTCCTCTCCCTACAAAGAAAATAAAGCCCTTGTGCAGGTAGGTTATTTGTTTCTAAATTATGCATTTGTATAGCAGAAAAATCATACAGCTGCCACGCAGTCTTTGATTCTAAAGAAGACTTGAAATGCTTTGCAATGAATTAAGTTCTATCTTGAATGGAGTAAGTAAATAGTTCATTTTAGTAGAAACTATATTGTCACTACATCAGCAATTCTCATTTAAAAAATGTGCATTACTTATTCAGCTATTTGAAAGATGATATTAGAGAGAAGTTATTTTCTCAATTTGCTTATTTTTCATCTACAGCCCTTCATTTTTAAACCTACAATGTCCTGTGTTTTTAAGACATCAATTACCATTTTAAAATATACCACTCTATCTTGAGTTTCTCAGCAAGTTCCTATGCCAAAGAAAACACTAATCCTTTCAATTTATTGAGAATCAATGTTTAATCCTCTTTTTTGTTCTCATACTTATTACAAATCATAAAGAATTCTGAGTGTCAGTTTAAAAACTAAAAGCCCTATGTAATGTTCCTATTACTTATTGATCATTTTAAATTAAAAATTTTAGTGCTGTCTATTTGAAAATCAAACCAAAATTTATATTCTACACAGAAATTCATTCAATATATAATAAGTAGAGTGTATGTTTAGAGGAATACTTCATACTACCTATTAATATTCATTAAAATGGGGTTTTCTTTTATAGTTAATTTGTGATAGTTCAAGTTTTTAAATAAAGGTAAAATCTTCAGTTATCTCTATCACATATGAAGATCATGAAAATGTTCTGATGGATATTTAAAAGCAAACGTTAAAATAGCAAACATATTATAAAACAGGTTTTGTATTGCCCTTTTAAAACTTTTAAACTTTATGGTCCTTTAAAAACTTTAGATAAGAAAAACTTCTTCATATGGTTCATCTTAAAAGTTTTCTACTCCATCTAATTTCTTATACTCCTATAAATTGCTTAACTATTATAACATTGCTTTCTTAGATTTATGGATTTTTAGTATAGTAAAATTATACGCGATTCCATATAAAATTCATTTTTTCTATTTTAACATTTCTTTATCCATGTACATATAAATTATATATATATATATATATTTTATATTTTTCCTGAATTTATTCATTGAAAAAAAATACTTAAATGCCAATAATGTGTCTGGCACAATATATAAAAATTCATTAAACTTACATTCTAATGTGGAAGGCAGACAGAAACAAACAAAACAAAGGAAAATATAAGGTATATTTGTTATACACAAAGGTATAACAAATATGCTATGAAGAAAACTAAAGCAGAGAAAGGGAGTGTGGTATAGATGATGGGCAAGCATTTATGTCCGTCAATGGTAAAGTCTTCACTCTGTGAAATTTTAAAAAAGACCTTTAGAAGGTGAAAAAGTTAGCCATAGGAATACCCGAATAAAAAACAGCATCAGCAAGAGTGTGAGGTAGAATTGTTTAATTGTTTAATTAAAAAACAGATTATTCACAGAATTTTTCTAATCCCAGAGGCTAAGGCAGAAGGATTGCAAGTTCAAAGCCTGATTCAGCCACTTAATAAGGTCGTAAGCAACTTAGTGAGATACCATCTCAAAATTTAAAAAGTGAATAAATGAAAAGGGCTGGGGATAGATTCAAGTGCCCCAGGTGCAAAAATAAATAAATAAATAAAAAGACGCATAGGAATGTGTAGACTCTTGAGCAGTTTTAGACCTGTCAACCACCTATGTCTCCAAAATATATATACCAGACTGGGACTGTAGCTTAGTAGTAAAGCACTTGCTTAGCATATGTGTGGCTCTGTGTTCCACTGTCAGCAATACACACACACACACATACATGTACTCTACATTCATTATCTGCAAAAATAATCATCTTATAATACTTATTTTGCTGATTTTCAAGACAGTAGTATATATTATTATTCACTATTTCAAGAACATAAAATTTTCTCTTAAATTATTGTAAATTATTTCTGCATATTTACATATATATGAAAACTCAATTTGTATATGTGTGTGTGTGTGTGTGTGTGTGTATATATATATATATATATATATATATATATATATATAATTTGTAAGTTAGGAATATCTTCTTACTTGTGCACTGAATATAATATAGGCAGAAATTTCCACTAAAATACATGATTATAAAACTAGCATACTAATTAAAGGTAATTCTTACTTCAGTATAAAAAGAAATAGAAACATTTCCTTTTGACATCCTTTCTAGGTAAAATTATTTATAGCAACTCTATAAGGTATTAAACGAGCACAGAAGTGAACAGTTGTATTGAGTAAAGTTTTTATAAATCAGCAGTTAATATTTCTTATATATATGAGAATATAGTTTCCATTGAGTTTGAATCTTTATTTCTCTAATCTACAGAAAGGTTTTAGAGCCATTTTTATCCTGTGAACACAAAAGAATATATTGAATGATTTCAGCAAAATTTCCTCATTAGACATATAATCACTGATGCAAGTTGTATTTTCATGGTCATAAATATATGAAAGGTGTACCTTAAATATGTCATGCTGCATCCAATTTTTACATTCTATTAGATAATTTTCTTTATTATGCAAGTACAACTTAATTACGTCCACCCTGAACCAAATTCATCTTGACCTTGTAGTAACCTCCAGCTATTTCCTCACTCATGTGGTCCCCTAGTGGCTAAACTTCATAAAAATCATATTTATCATGCTAGTTGTTACAATCAATAGTCATATTGATTCATAATAATTGATGACTATGACTTAAGTTTTTATTTACATTGTTTTTATTTTTTACTTGGTGTATATTTAAAGAGCTTTGTAATTTTTTTTTATTTTTTGTAGCAGTATATCAAAGTTCTAAAACCCGTGACCAAGTGCATAAATAAGCAGGCAATGATAAATGCATTAAAATAGATGCCTAGGTAGTAATAAGCAAAAATGCTATAACTTGAATATATGTCCCAATCTCAAAGATTTAAGATATGAAATAGTTACATATTAGAGCTAATGAAATATAGCAGGTATCCATATGCTATATCTGAGGGCTGTTCTTCTGTTCCTTATGGAGCCTTTTCTAATTAGACTTTCATCTATACACTCCAACTGAAAGGGCTTTTACCAACTCCACTAGAGATCATGTATGGAAATATCCAGTGGGAAATTCTCAGTTCTCATTTTTCTTGATCTATAAGCAATATTTGCCACATGAGATTACGCCATCTCTTCTCTAATGCTGTTTTCTCTTGGCTTCTCTTATGTGGAGTCCTTAAATTTCTCCCACCTCTCTTATTGCCCTTAGTTTTCTTTCCTAGTTCCTTTTTCTTTACCTCTCAGGGTTGGAGTACCCACATTGTAGTTTCTGGACTGTGTGTCTACCAAACTCATTCTTTATTTTTTTTTAATATTTATTTTTTAGTTGTAGGTGGACACAATACCTTTATTTTATTTTTGAGTGGTGCTGAGGATCGAACCCAGTGCCTCACGCATGCTAGGCGAGCACTCTACCTCTGAGCCACAACCCCAAACCCTCAAACTCATTCTTTTGTTCAGCTTTAAAAATTACTTCTAACTGGCACTTCCAACATTTTTATTTTTCGTTCAGACCTCTGCCCCCAGATTCCAAGATACTCAGGTTACGTTCCTGACACATCCATGTTCATGTCAAAGTTGGAATATTGGCCATTTCTCTAAATCCAGCTCCTCTGTCTTTTGTCTCATCTCAGGAAAGAGAAGTTTTATCCTTAAGTAGCCAAGGCCCATAAAGCCCCCACTTTGATTTCTCTCCTCTATTTTCTGTCTACTTTGTAAGAAATTTCTATTAAACCTACTTTGAAAACACATTGAAATCTGACCACTTCTCACTCTTCCAACACCACTGTAACTCTGGTTCAAAATTTGGTAGTGACTCACCTGAGCTATTATACTAGCCACTCAGTGATGTCCTCAGTCACTTCGTGTTTCTTTACGATCTTCTGTACATAGAGAAGCCAGAATGATCATATGGAAATGAAGTCATATCATGCTATTCCTCTTCTTCAAGACAAACGACAGCTTCCTGTCCCACTCGAATATAAAACTACAGTGGCCTATATTCTTCCCAGAAGGTGCACCACTCGACCCATGTGCTTCTCCTTCTCCTTGATCTATCTTATCTCATATGTCATCACCCTTGTTTTTACATGCACATGTTGATTTCCTTGCTGCTCAGTTGATATTCAGGGCAAACTTTAGTCTCAGGCCTTTTTGCCCTTAGGGTTCTTTCTGTCTATAACATCCATGCCCCAAATATCCACATGGCAATAATTTCTAACTTTTTTTTTTAAGTATTTGTCTAAAACCCACCTATGAACCTTTTACTTAAAAATGCAAATAGCTATAAAGATGGACTTTTATGTCTTCTTATTCTGCATTATTTCCACCAATTTACCACAGTGTCATGAAAAAAAAAATACGCTATATTTTACATGCGTCTCTTCAACTAGATGGTAAATACCACAAGGAGAGAATATTTTATTTTATTTTTATTGTAGTATCCCTATACTAAGAGTAATTCTGGACATAGGAAAGAAACTCAATAAATACTTGTTAAATAAATACCTTTGTACAAGCTTATAAACAATAAGTTGAGCTTATTATTTTAAAAATAATAAAGAATAATTATCTCAGTCCATTATTCTGTTATAAAAATATATTAAACTAGATACCTTAGAAAAATTTGATTTCTTTTTTCTTCTTATAGTGGCTGGGAAATCCAAGATAAATGTGCCACTGTCTGGGAAGGGCTCACTTTCTGGTTCATAGATGGTTACTTCTCCCTATGTCTTCACATGGTAGAAGGTACAAAGGAACTTTCTGTGCCTATTTGATGAGTGCACAACTTACATTAATGAGGACTTGGCCTAATCACCTCCCACAGGCCCCATATCCTAATACCATCATAGCAGTATTTAGATTTCAGCATATGAACTTGTTGTGGGAGGAACACAAACATTTAGATAAGAGCAGCAATTATTCCAGCAAAGAAAATTAAAGTAAGTGCTACTTTTTTATTGTTCTATAAACATACTTTTCAAATGAACTTTATATTCTGACCAATTAGAAGTGGTATTTGGAATCATAGCCACTAATTTTACAGTTCATCAATCAAAAGTAGTGTCAATACGTACCCCATTTTCTTTACTGGAGTAAGTTAAGATTATGTGCATTTTTGGTAAGGTAGCAGGCTAAAATAAATATATTCCCTCAATTAATATTGCTACAATATTTTCTCACATTACAGAGTGCTAAATTATTCCATCAAGTCAATAGTTTTACTGCTTCTGATAAGCTATGATTCTTATTATATTGAAAATATAAACTGAGAGTGATGGCACATGCCTATAAGTCCAGTGGCTCAGGTGGCTGAGGCAGGAGGATTGCAAGTTTAAAACCAGCAAAAGTGAGGTGCTAAGCAACTCAGTGAGATCCTGTCTCTAAATAAAATACAAAATAGGGCTAGTGGTATGGCTCAGTGTTTGAATGTCCCTGAGTTCAATCTCTATTACCACCCTCAACCCCCCAAAAGAAAATACACTTACTTTCTATGTCTCTAATTATTGTTTTCAATACAATTACATGAGGTGCAAAAATAAGGAAAAAATTAAAAGAACAATTTATTCAAAGAAATTGGAAGACAAAAGCAGTTGCTATATCATTGATTCATGTTGCAAAACCAAAGTAACAAGAAAGAAATTGAAGGAAGACCTCTTTTGTTTACAAACACCATAACAGACTATACTTCAATAGGAAATTGTGACCTTGTTCAGATAGTGAAATGGACTTTATATGCCTCATGATTTAGGAATTCAGAGTAAAAACTTCTTAAGTCAACAATAGAAACAAAAACCCTTGTTGAATAGATATGAAATTAAATTCTTCTACTTTTGACTTTCTAAATAATGTTATCTCTTTCTATTAGAGTACTTAATTACCCTCAATCTGGGTATCTGAGGTTTAAACAATTATATTTTCTAGGTAGTTTTTTCTTTTCCTTCTTAACCTGCTTCAGCAAAGCAAATCAACAGAAACAAATTCAATAAAATGCATTTAATTTCATATTTTGTGCAATTTAAATCTCAAACAGACATGCTAAGTTAGGAGTACTCTATCATTTTTCTAAAATCTTAAATATAAAATATTTGATTTCTGGGAATTCCTTTGTAAATAGAACTGAGCTCTCAGTAACATTTTCTTTTTCTCTTATCTCTACTGGAAACACAGGTAGAAATTTAAAAAAAAAGATATTTGGAAGTAATGGTTGGTATATTTTTCTCTAAATGATCTTTATAAATATATCTTAATCTCTTAATTGCAACCACAATAAAACTAAATAAATATTTTTAAGTGTCAAACACCTACTATGTATTGGCTGCTAGATGGATATTTTCTCAAATATTTCAATAAATCTTTCAAAGGATTTCATTCTTTAGATGAAGGAACTAAGTACCAGACCAAATAGATCACATCATTATATTTAATTCCTTAGCCCTTATAGCCATGAACTCAGCTTGTGGCCATTTCTCCAAAACAGGGGAAAGGTATTTCTTTATTCTTTGACTTTAGGTGGCAAAGCAAAATGTGTGGAAATTTTTAGTCTAAACCTTAAAAAAAAATGGATGATTCTTTAATTTTCCTCTTGCTCCATTACCATTGTATAATTAAGTACACACCCTAGCTTGTTTTTATATCCAAAAATAAGAGAAAATTTTAGAAGATATGCTTTACCTCATACACAGACCTGTGAGAGAAGTAGAGTCTTCCTATGTTGCTGCTTGAAATAGGGATTACCATCTAAACCCAATCTGAATCAGAGTAACTCTGGCTAAACACCAACTGGCTTGAAGATGTATGAGTAATAATCAATCATACTTTGAAGACAGTAAGTTCTGAAAAAGTTTGGTAGGTAAGAATAGCAAGAGAATTAAAAGAGGTTTACACAGATTTTCAAAACGTTATGGAGTGGGACCATTTTGTAAACTTTGGATAGTTTTACTATAGTGTCTGAACTCTTAAATATCATGATTTTTTTTCTTATCCCAACCCTTCAAGTTATAGGAAGCTAGTAGTGACATATATGAATCTATTTAAGATCATATTTTCAAGCCATAATCAATGATGAGTAGAGTTAGTTATCATACATTCTGACTTACATGGGACAGATGCAGTTTCCCAGTCATACTTATTAATAGCACTTCCTTTTACTCTAAAAATTTACATTTATTATATAATTACCCTAGTAAAAACTAATCAACCAGATGACCATGTGTTGTATTTATTCTCATAGGGAAGAAATAAAAGGAGCTATTTGTGGGACAAAAGTGTAATTTGGTATCAGAGATGAACAAAAAGGAGACTAGAGTCTTTATGACTCTCTAGATCATCTTTCCATCAAGAGTGATGAAAACTGAACTGAGTGAAGATAATCAGTTTTATAGATATTGACTCTAAGATACCCAAGTGGGTTAACGGGACAGAGTCATTCACATAGAGATAAGTTTTAACTTTGATATATACGAAAACCCCTGTGGGTTTTAATAAGAAAAGAAAAATTGAGAAAAAAGAAAATCTGGAGAGAGAAATGAGATTTAACTCTAACCTATGGTTCATAAAATGTGTTGATTAGACATTTTTCTTGGTCTCTGTAAGCCTTAGTCTTTCATAAAACTTCCAACACATTGCCGAATTCACAGGGCAGTGATAATTAAATGAAATAGTGTCCATGGAACTGTTACATAGTTAGTAATGCTAACTTTAGTTTTGAATAGTATCTTCTTGGTGTATTGTGAGCCATTAAAATTTAGCATTACAATTCAGATTATATTTGATTTTGATATATTCTATTTAAGATAAAAATATTAAAAATAAGTATCCATTCTTTATAACCTTATTGAGGAAGATTTGGCAATTACAAATTGTATGTAAGTATATCAAACAATAAGCATTTTGATACGAATATACATTGTGAAATGATTAACACAATAAATCCATTACTTCACATAGTTACCTCTGTGTGTGAGTGTGTGTGTGTGTGTGCGCGCGCGTGTATTAGAATATTGAGAATACTCTTTTAGCAAATTTCAAGTGTAAAATACAGTACTGTTAACAATAGGCACTATGCTGTAATTAGATCCAGAACTTATTCATCCTGAATAACTGAGACTTTCTACCCTTTGACTAACATCTCCCTGTTTCCCTAACTGCCCACCACCTCTCAACTACCATTATACTCTACTTCCGTGAATCTGACTTTTTTCGATTCCATGTGATAGTGACATTATGCAATATTGTTCTTTCTTTCTGTGCCTGACTTAATTCACATAGCCTAACATTGTCAAGGTTCATTTATGTTGTCATAAATTAAATAATTTTAGTTATATTTTTTTAAAATGTGGGTCTTGCTATGTTGCCTAGGCTGTCCTCAAGCTTGAAACTTCTTATTAAACTGAATAATATTCCACTGTATATTCTTTCTGATCATATGGCCACAGGACATAAACATCTTTAAAATAGCTTGAATATTTTCTTTAACGTAACACCCCTACTGTCGAAACACAGGATATTTTAAATAGTATAATCTCAGACTTTTAATTTTGGGTGTGAGGAACTAGTTTATTTCACATCAATCCTATTTACAACTACTTGAAAACTGGCTAACATTTTGAAATGTGGAGCATATTGGGGAACAACAAATAGCCAATACTTAACAGCCACTGCCTAAAAATGCAGAGTCAGGTGGAGCCAAGCCTCTCTAGCATTTTTCCAACTAGAGAAAACTCAGATTGAAATATGAATGCTCTACCAAAAGGGAACATTTACTTTTTAGCGGCCTCATTGTGAATATTTATATTTTACATGGACTTGAGAACAGGAAACCACACAGAAAGTAACTGTGAACATGGAAAACAAACAAAACACTGGGCAATTTTTTAAAGTTTAATGAGAGAAATAGGAATTCAAGGACAAACCAATGCTCACTCTTTTGCTTAAAAAAATAGCATACACAGCATTTTGTAAATCATTTTAGCAGTCTTTACTAAGGCCTAATATATGCAATCCTAAGTACCAGAAATATCTACCAGAATTACACACATTTGTGTTTCAGAAGGCATGTACATACATGAAAGACCACAGCAGAATACTTTTTTATTTAGAGCTTTGTGATTATATGTAACAGTTGAGTTCATCCCAACAAACTCATACATGCATGGAAATCAATTTTGGCTCCGGATCTCCCTTTTCCCTCCCAACCTCCTATCCCTCTCCCCTTCTCACTCCTCTACTCTACTAGACTTTCTTTCTGTTGTATATTCATTTGTGTTTGATTAGTTCTTTACGCAATCTTATGCTTCTCTCCCCCTTTAATTATTTTACTCTAGCTTCTGCTAATGAGAAAACATTTGACCTTTGAGTTGTTGAGTTTGGCAACGTAATATTCTCAACATAATATTTTTTACTCAACATAATATTCTCCATTTCCATCCATTTACGTGCAAATGCCATGATTTCATTCTTTTTAATGGCTGAATAAAACTCCATTGTGTGTGTGTGTATACATACATATTTATAAATTCATATATGTCATAAATATATATGTTTTCCTTAATCCATTCATCTATCACTGGGCATCTGGGTTGATTGTATAATTGTGAATTGTGCTTCTATAAATATTGGTATGGCTGTGTCACTGCAGTGTACTGAGTTTAGACCTTTGGAAAAATAGCAAGGAGTGGAATAGCTGGTTTATATGGTGACTCCATCCCTAATGTTTTGAGGAATCTCCATACTGCTTTCCAGAGTGGTCGGACTAGTCTGTAGTACTACCAAAAATGTACAAGTGTGCATTTCCTCTAGAATCTTGTCAGCATTAATTATTGTTCATATTCTTGATCATGACAATTCTGACTGGAGTGACATGAAATCTAAGTTAGTTTTGATTTGCATTTCCCTTATCATAATTGAATTATTTTAATAAGTTTAATCAATTTAATCAGCCCCAACTGAATTGTGAACTATTAATTCACAAAAGAATGATTAATTTTTTTTGCATATTCATATACAGGAAGTCCATCACTTATGGTAGTTTGCCCTATAATGTTTCAACTTAACAATGATCCAAAAGTAATATGCATTCAGTAGGAACCATACTTTTGAATTTTGGTCATTTCCTGGACTAGCAATATATGGTGCAATATTTTCTGCTGAGCAGCAGCAAAAAGCCACACTCCCAGTCTAAAATATCATAAGATCTTATATTCTGGGAAGCTAAAAGATCATAAGAGTAAACAACAAAAACTATGGCATACTGTTCTGCTAAGCTACAATGTTCTGTAAGCAAGGCATGTTAAATGCATTTTTTGTCTTATAATATTTTCAAATTATGATTGGTTGATTGGTATGTAATTTCACCAAAATTCAAGAAGCATCTTGAATTTTGTTTATTGTTCATCTCTTCCTCCCCTGTGCTGTCTGCAGCCTCTAGTAACCACTATCTGGCTCTCAACTTTTAAAAGACCAATGGAATACTGTATAGCAATGACGAAGAATTAGCTACTTTTACATGAAACAACATAGATGAATCTCACTAAACTAATGCTGAATAAACACAAAATAGTATTTCCTGTGAGATTTTATTCTCGTGAAATTAAGTAACAGATTTAAACTAATCTATGGTAATGGAAGTTAGAATACTGGTTTCACTGGGAGATAAGGGAAAGGGAGAATAAGGGACCTTGGCAAGATTCTTTTGATGCTCTATTTCTTACCTGGATAGGGAAAAGATCAAAATTCAACATTAAAAGTAAGATATCTACTGAATGCATATTACTTTCACACCATTTTAAAGTTTAAAAATCAGAAGTCAAACCAGTGTAAGTTGGGACTATATGTACACATATTTATGTGTATGTACCTGTAAATATGCATATATGCATTTATGTGTGTGTGTGTGTGTGTATATGTGTGTGTGTGGGTGTGTGTGTGTGTGTGTACACAAAAATCTTAGTAGAATTGTAAACATATAAAATCAAGGAAAAATTTATGTTTAGCTTTTATGTGGAAAGAGATTATGGTCTACAATATTCTCACATTTTTTTCTTTTAAATTATCTTTTAGATCCCAGCTTAGATGTTTACTTTTTTTCAAGATTAGATTCTCTTGGTCAAATAACCCTGTTGGATTCATCTTAAAAGTATCAAAATTTAAAATTATTGGATGTATTTTATCATATATTTATATTTATTCATTTATTTGTGTAATATCAATCTCTTTCTAAAGGGCTGGGGCCTTGACTGTTTATTCAATTCTGCATAGAATGTTTTTTCCTTTTCACATTCCTTTTTTTTTTCTTTTCGCATAAAAGTTATACTCAATGAGGAGTTATTGCACATATGAATAAGAAAAAAAGTAAAGGCAGAAAATTTCTAAATTTTTACAGAGATATCACAGCTTCTCAGGGGCCAGGTCTATTAACTTTTCAGTTTTCACACCATTAAATTTGAGGAACTCAACCATGAGTAATCCCAGAAAAAATAATATTACATTGCATTTTCAATTGCTTCCATATACAAAAGTCTTATCTATAGAGAAAGTCATAAATTTCCTATTTAAAATAAACTTCAGGTCAGCTTTTTTCTTCAAAACATAAGAATGATGAACAAAATAATAAGACTATGAGAGATGAAATTTCTCAAAATAAACGTTCATGAGTGGATTAAGGAAATATTAATATTCAAAAAATAGATTGAGAGTTTTTTTTAGTGAATTTAAATTTATGTTTAAAATTTGACTTAAATAAATTTCATTTATTATAAAATACATAAAATGTACATGATGGCATAAAAATATACTGATGTGAGCTGTGATGTTTGGATAATGTATATATGTGGAGTGTTTAAATAGGCACAACAATTTAAATCCTAAATACTTATCACTTACTTTAATAAGCTTTCAGAATTCTTTCTTCTTACTTTTAGAAGCATATACTACATGACCAATATCTCTATTCACAAGAAATTCTTATTCCTACCTACTATAACTTATGGCCTATTGATGTTATTGTTCATCTCTTCCTCCCCTGTGCTGTCTGAAGCCTCTAGTAACCACTATTTAGCTCTCAACTTTTAAAAGACCAAGTTTTTAGTGTGCTCATATGATTGAGATCATGCAGTACTTGTCGTTTTGTGCCTCACTTATTTCCCTTATCATAAAGTTCTCCAGTTCTATTCATGTTTTCACAAGTTACAGGAATTGATTCTTTTCTGGGCCTGAAAAGTATTGTACAGAATATATGTACCACATTTTCTTTATGCATCCATCAGTTGATAGACACAATTTTTATCCATGTCTTATCTACCAAACTAATACAACACTAAACATGGGAACATGAATTTTCACTTAGACTCACTAACTTCATTAGATATATATCCAGGAGTCCAGTTTCTGAAACGCATGGTAGTTTTTTTTTTTCTTTTCTTTTTTTTTTAATCTTTCATACTGTTTTCCACAATGGAAGTACTAATTTGCATTCCTCCCAGTGGTGAGCAAAATTCTTTTTCTCCAAACCCTTACCAAGAGTCTTTATCTTTTGAGCTTTCGGAAAGGACCAGTCTCACTGGGATAAGGTTGTGGTTTCGGTTTGCATTTTCCTGGTGATTAATAAGGTAGAACATTTTTTTTTCATATACCCATGAAACATTTGTATGTCTTTTTTTTTTGACAAATGAATATTTAGGTCTATTGCTCATTTTTATTGTTTATTGATATTTTGGAAAAAAAAGACTATCTTTTCTTCAATGTTTGTCCTTAGCAGCTCTGCCAAAAATCAGTTAGCTATAAATTCATGGATTTACTTTAAAGCTTTCTATTTAGTTTCAGTGATCTATATGTCCACTTTTATGCCAGTTCCATGCTGTTTTGATTGCTATAACTTTGTAGTATATTTTAAAATCACATAGGGGAACAATTCCTGCTTTCTTCTTTTGCTCAAAATGGCTTTCGTTTTAGGATTTGTTTTGGTTCCATACAAATTTTAGGATTTTTTTCCTAGTTCTACGAAGAATGCCATTGGTATTTTGATAGTGACTAAATTGGATTATGAAATTATTTTGATTAAATACATTGACTCTATCAATCCATAAAAATGAGATGTCACCTCACTTTTTTGTATGTGTGTCTTTTCAATTCTTTCCTTATTGATTTATAATTTGCCTTTTAGAGATATTTCATCTCTTTTGTTAAATTTATTCTTAGGAATAAGATGTAGGTTTTTTAGTATTATAAATGGTATTTATATATTGATTTCTATGTAACATAGTTTACTATTGGCATATAGTAATGACTTTTATATATTCATTTTATATCTTGTAACTTTGTTGAATTCACTAGTTCTATATCATTTTGGGTGGTGTTGTGGGGTTTTCTATGTATGAGATCATGTCATCTGCAAAAAGTGACGACTTTATTTCCTTTTTTCCAATTGGCAGGACCATTTATTTTTTTGCCTGATTGCTCTGGTTAAAACTTCCACCCCTATTGGCTAAATAAAAATGGCAAAAGTAGGCATCCTTGACTTATTCCAGATCTTGGAGAGCTTTCAACTTTTCTCCATTCAGTATAATATTAGATCGGTTTGCTATATATTATTATTTTGAGGTATCTATGCTTCATTTATTCATGCTTTTTATCATGAATTAATGTGAGTTTTATCAATTACCTTTTCTGCACCTGAGATAATTTTGTGGTTTTGTTCTTCATTAAGTTAATGTGGTATATCACATTTACTGATTGGCATATGTTGAATCATTTCATCCCTGGGATGAATCCCACTTAATATAGTGAATAATCATTTTAGCATTCTTTTGGGTTTGGTTTGCTAGTATTTTATTGACAATGTTTGTATGTTTAAAGTGTATTGGCCTTTATTTTTCATTTTTATTGTTTTTTTTTTAATTTTTCTTCATTTTTTGAATAATTTTAGGAGTATTTATAATTTCTTTTCTTTGCATGTTTGGCACAACTCAATGGTGAAGCATGTGTTATTCCTTGAAGAAAAGCTTTTTATTGCTGGTTCAATATTATTATTTAATATTGATCTGTTCAGATTTTCTATTTATTCATGAATCACTCTTAATTTGTCTATGTGTCCAGGAATTTGTCCATTTCTTTTAGCTTTTCAAATTTTTTGATGTCTGTTTGTCCATATTAATCTTTAATGATACCTTTTCTGTTATGTCAGTTTTAATGTCTTCTTTGTCATTTCTGATTTTATCCCTCTTTCTTAAGTCTATGATTTTGTTTTTCTCTTTTGATCATGTTTTTGGAGAAATATCTCTGTGTTTAAACATATATAAACACATTTGTGTGTATACACACACACATACACACACACCACACATTTGGTCTCTGTTTCATTTATTACTTCTGTGATCTTAGGTATTTTTTCTCTTGTGCTAATTTTGGATATGGTTTATTCTTATTTATTATCATCCTTGAGATACAGTGATAGGTTGTTTCCTTGAGATTGTTCAACCTTACCACCATAGCAATTTATTACTAAAACATCCTTACTTTAGTAATACAAATTATTTATGAATATAGTTACCTGGACATAGCTACATATCCCTTAGTCCCAATTTAAGTTGATCTTTCTCTGAATCAGGTATCTTTTCAAGAAAATGACCAACTACATTGTTAGTCTTGGCAAATAAAATTGGTGAGACTATTTCACCTTGTGGTAAAACATCTTAAAATGAGTAAGAACATTTTTTTAAAGAGAGAGAAAAGAGAGTTTTTTAATATTTATTTTTCAGTTTTCAGTGGACACAACATCTTTATTTTATTTTATGTGGTGCTGAGGATCGAACCCAGTGCCCCGTGCATGCCAGGTGAGCGTGCTACCACTTGAGCCACATCCCCAGACCCAAGAACATCTTTGACATGAAATAGAAAAAACATGTTGGGACACTGTCCCAAAGACAAAGGAGATAGGAGAGTCTTTGTACAAGCATTACCTGATTATATCTAATCTTCTTAGTGGCAAAAAATCAATTGAATTTGAAATGTTGGACTGACTCGTGTCCCTGAGACTTCTGAATCTGAAACTGTATTTTAAAAGTTAACTATATGTCAGAAGTCTAAATGTTAAGAAAAAACTGGTTAATCTGAAAAAAAAAATTAAAACAAATGGCAGACAGAAGGTTAGTATCTTTAATATAGAATATTTTCTCATATTTTTTTTAAAATGAAAAATAGTTTAAATTATTTATACTAATCCACGGGGATTACAGTTGTGCACCATAGCACCTGGCAATGTATCTCTTGATTTACATTATTTATAGTTTCTCTATGTTGACCTATCAAATGTTTTGTTGAATTGTCAAGTATTTCTCAAAATTTTAATAGGTGTTAACAAAAAAGTTACATTTTATATTATAAAATTTTCATAAATTCTGAAGGTAAAAATACAAGTGGTTGTGAAAAATTGAGATAAATGTGAAGAGTAGATAATGGTACATGTAGTTCTTAATTTGTGAATATATAAAATTTTACATATTCATATAATCTTATTCATTTTTTATCTAATAACCATAATTTAAGTAATTGGTAATTTGATGGTCATTTGATTTGTTTGATCATATTTTGGTATTTAGTATTATTTTTCAATAATGATTAGTTAAGGGCTGGGGTTGTAGCTTAGTGGTGGAGGGTTTGCCTACCATGTGTGAGGCACTGTGTTTGATTCCTAGAACTGCTTACAAATAAATAAAACAAATGTCCATTGACAACTAAAAAATTTGAATAAACATGATTAGTTAATTTATTTTAAATGTTATTATTCATTGTTGTAAATGTGTGAAATATAATAACCACATTTTTATTATTTGCATCCATTTTCTTGTCCTATATATCTAACTATAGTAGATATTTTATGAGTACATATTGGTTTACTGTTAGCATACAATTGATCATTAAATGTACTGGATAAAATACATCCAAAAATGTCTCCTGTTATTGACCCAAGTTTGCTTAGCATTCTTTTGTTAATCAAAATGCATATGTAATCCTGTTTATTTAGTTTCTCTATGGTCTTAATCATCTGTAAGTGATAGGGGGAAAGTGTGTTCTGCATTGTGGATACTGAATGCAGTACACATTATCTCCCAACTCACTAGGTGTGTTTGATGGAGTAAAAAAGCCATGGCAGGCAGGGAGTATATGGTAACAATCGGAAATATGAGCTCTAGAATAAGGCTAGATGGGCACAAGTGATGACTAATTGTGTGGACACACACTGATCATTCAACCTCCATTAGCTTCTCTTTCTGTACCCTTAAGATAAAAGTTAGGTGAGGCAGTAGCATCTGTATCATAGGTTCATGAAAACTAATTGAGTTAGTGATGTTAAGTATTTAATGCATCACGTAGCATTCAGTTCATGTTTGATAAATGTTAAGAGAACAAATAGGGAGATGATCTTGTCATTTGGTACATATTAATGTGTTCCAAACATGTTTGAATTGCCAAAAACTCTTAGGTTATTAATTTTAAGTGTATGTTGGAAACACACACACACACACACACACACACACACACACACACACACAAGTATAGAGAGCAGTAAAAGATTGATTTTTACTTTTTTATATTTCTGAAGGAAAGTAAGAATTTCATTATTTCCATATGTACATTAACCATAATATATATATAAAAATTACTAAACTGGCTATGTTAAATTATAGTAGAAAGATATATTTTAAACCAAATTATTGAAAAATATTGGGAGCAATGTAGTAATCTATTATAATTTTTAGGTTGAGATGAGGTATTTAGTTTTTCCTTAATGACTCTATACTCAGTGGGGAAGAAAGTTTGATTACAGACTCCCAAATAAAAGTCTTAAATTGACTTTCTATAGAGTGATCTTATTTGAACTTGAGTAGTTACACGGTATTACTTTGCTAAACTGCAGTTTTATATGAGCAGGTTTGTAATATAATGACAAAAATGAATGTTAATGTTCTGCAATATGAAAACGTGACCACTAGGACCATAATGAAAGAGACCCTATTTATGCACGTGATCTTGAAACTCTGTGTTCTACAGTATGACTCATGCAACAAATTTACATCCTATAAGCAGTTTCACTTATTTCCATCCATTTGCTATTATTTTCAGTGTGTGTTTGCTCATTAGTTTGTTTTTGGCTTTGGGATTCATCAGACATTGGGATCTACAAATGCTGTTAGCAACATTTTTAGTTTTGTGAATTTCATCAGGTACCCAGATGGGCCCTTGACTTGGGCAACTTGTGCCAGGCTTACTATAATAAAACTTAAATCCACACAATTTATTTTATGTATTTTGTCTTCTTCCATCAGCAAACTCTTCCATGAAAGAAGGACATCTGAAAAATCACTTCCTTCCCACCCTAGGTCTCTTTTATTATTATTATTATTATTATTATTATTATTATTATTATTATTATTTTATTATTTGTATCAAGTATCAAACTCAGGGGCACTCAATCACTGCGCCACATCCCTAACCCTATATTGCATTTTATTTAGAGAAGGTTTCACTGAATAGCTTAGCTCCTCTCCATTGTTGGGGCTGGCTTTGCACTTGTGATCCTCCTGCCTACTGAGCTGCTGGGATTATATGCATGCACCACTACCACACCTGACCCTTTTTTTAGTTTTGCTCAAATGATCTTTATGTCCAATATGCTCCATAGTTCAAGGAAACGGGGACAAATCTAAGTGAATGTTAAATTAAAGCTGCTATTACTAAGCATAGAACATATGAATTCATATATATATATATATATATAATGTCAAGTTGATTTTATAAATATATATACTTTTCTTTTTCCTGGAAAACAGGGACAACTTTCTTCCTTATTATACAGATTCATAATAAGGCAGCTTTGTCAGGTTACCATAAAGCCACAAAGCCAGTGTTTGTCACATTTTTGTAGTAAAGTCAGTTTTACCTGGTTTCCAAGATTATCATAGATTCAATGTTGTCTCACTGGAAACCTGAGAATTTAATTCCTACAAAAGAATTAATAACTAATAATGATTTCACAAAATTACTCTCTCAGATCATATTTTAACTTTTTCTTAAGGGAAATGGCCCTAAGCAGAGAGCACAACTAAAGCCAATATTACGATACTGAATAAAGAAGTGTGTTTAAATTGTGTGAACTAAATATCAGTTACTAATTAATAGGAGTAAAAAAATAGTTGGGCATATTAAAAGAGCAAAAATTACTAGACACTGTGAACAAGAGAGACAAATATAACAATTAAAAATTAGTATAGTTTTTGTTTGCTTGGTGATTGTTTTTCTTTACTCTTTTTCTTTGTGAAGAAATAATATGAAGACTTTTATATGAAGAGTTTTAAAGGAAACCTAGATTGCATGACCTAAAGAAAATCATCTATGGTAAGATAGTCACTGACTTGGAAACCAAAGGTCTCATTGCTTCCTGGACTCTCTGTTTTTGATGAATTATTTTTTCAGAAATTAGTAGTCTAGAAATAAGGATATTTTATTTTAAAAGTCCTTGGAAGTCAAATTTAAAAGTATATGATGAATTAGAATCTTTGAAAATATTTCTAGTAGTACTATGTACTGCAGCATTCTTGTATATACATATATATATATATATATATATACACACACATACATACACACACACAAGATTTTTGAAAAATCAGCTTGACTTGCTTCTGTGATTCAAGAACATCATTTCTTTGGAATAAGATAATTCAATCAATGTATTTTTGATATTACTTTTTGAGCTATAAAAAAATTCAGGTTATAATATCCTAAACTTTTTAACCTAGACATAGTATGCAAGCAGTGCACAGTCTACCCCAAATTTGATATTGAAAACAATTGATAAGGTTAATGTAATGAATTAATTAAATGTGTGAAACTTGAAATGCAAAGTACTCTATTGTTCATTATTGTCCTAAGATGTATTATTGTACTGACTTTTCTTTGTCCAGTAATGCAAGCAATAATTCCAACCATGCATTCAAATCCTTAAATTATACAGTGTACAAGAATAAAAATATACCATTTCCTGTTTTTCACTTAATATACCAGTAGTGTTTCAGATGACTTAAACGCACACAGACTTGAATTTGTTGACACAGTTTGATTTGGGTAAATGTAGTTCCCCAGAGAGAAACAGACTGATAACATCAGTGCAAACTTGTACCTTTCTAAAAAATTCACTACATCTAAACTTAGCCAATCCCCATTGTAAAAATAAAATATGTTTCTATACAACAAGCTCAAACACTTTTACTTTTATTGTTTTAGTTGTTAAAAAAAAAAAACAGAAATCTCTTGGCTAGGATTTCTTTAGTGACATTTTTAATATTGGGTAAATCAAATCCCTAGTCTTCAGAGCATTATATGTCTTGTGTTCTGAAGTTGTGCCATATAAATAAATTGCTTTTCTAATCCTTTTTTATTTTTTAAAGTATATGAAAAGTTCAATCTAATCTGTCCAACATCATCAAATTTTTATTCCTTAACCTTGATTTTATTTGCAAGCAAAACTCAATTTCCAAAGATATGGATTGTTACCTATGTAACTGGATTATGAACTACAAATCAATACATTTGATATTATTATAGTTAATGTTTCAGAAAATTGTGTCACAAACAGTCTTATACATTAGTCTTATTTTATTCTTTTTAATAATCCAGTTTTAGTTCTATCATTATATTTTTTATTTTAGAAAAAATTTTTAATGTAGAGGGAAATGACATGAGAAATTATAACTGAACAAATCATGCTAAAATATTGATCTGCCCAGCTGTTATATTTTGTGTCTAATTTTCTATTTATGATGCTGGTATTCATATTCCTTCAAAAAACTTAAAATTACTATTTTAGTTTTTATAATATAATCTCAGAAATGATCTTTGAGGAAGGACTAAGAAGGATCATTTACCAAACTTGATTATGAAATTGTGATGTTTTATTAAATACTTTCATATACATTATCTCCTTAAAACAACCCTGTGATGTAGAAATTAATATTGCCGTTAAATGTGTTATGGAAGTTTCAGAGATATTCCAAAGTCTAATGGATTTACAAGTAGTTGTTCTGAGGCCCAAACATATTCACCTAAGTAAAGGAACAATATTTATTGCAGTTAGGATCCAACATTTATTGTGTATCTACATTTGATGATTAGTAATAAGTGCTTAGGAGTATTAGCTCAAACTTCATTTTATTTCCCTCTCCCTCTCTCCCTCACTCTGGCTCTCTCTCTCTCTCTCTCTCCCTCTCTCTCTCTCTCCCTCTCCCTCTTTCTTTGAATTTGTGCATTTTGAAGATGAGAAAATGAACCCACAGAGACATTAAATAACTTGTAAGTAATAAACTTGAAAGTGCCCACTAACACTGCAGGCTGTGTAGAAAAAACACCTAGAACCTATGCCAGATTCACAAGTTCTTCTTATCCTGTATTCTAAGGAAAATAGTAAGCATGGCAGAAGTGCTTGTCTTGACATTTAGATAATTGTCTCTATATTTGTTACTATCCTGAATATTATTTTTATTATATGGATTCTCTATTATGTTGCTTTTTGCCATATTTTTAAATTGTCCTGCGTTTTATTAATTTCCGATGTCCTCTTTCCTAGTTCATTAATACTTTATTATTACTATTTTTAGTTTTAATCAGACGAGTTTTTTTCTAAATACTTAAATTGATGCACAGCAAATTTGCACTGGTAGCTTCTTGTTTCTTTATATCAAACATGGGCCCCACGGGTCCACTTAGGTAGATCTCACAGTTTTTGAGAACATGTGCACTCAGCTCTGAATACTTTCAAATTTCTTTGCAACTTTCCTTTGTAAATCAAGAGTTATTTGTTAATGTACTGTTAAAGTGCTTTCCCAAATTTGCAAATAATTATCCAGGTCCTTTGAAGGTAAAGACAAAAGGTTTATTTCCAGACAGGGCTGAGTGTGCAGGGAACCAAGCAGTCTGCAACCCTTGACCCTGACTGGGGGCATGGACATGCTTATAAGGCCTAAAACCACAAAGGTGTGGGGTGGGGCAGGAGAAGCAATCATAATCATAAGGTACACTTTATAGAAATGGAAAGTAACAAAAAAGAGTCATATAGTCATATTTTCAGAAATTACATTCTCAGAAAAACAATCTTGCATTAACCCCAGAGAGCAAGTATACTGTGGTCAGGGTGCAAGTAGGTGGGGGTGGATGTGTTGGCTTTTACGTCAATGGGCTCAAGAGGAAGGAGGGGCATTTTCATACAGGGTAGGTGTCTGGACAAAATTGGGTAAGTCTGGGCTAATTTTCAAATCAGCCTAGTACAGTACATATTTTAGTTTCTTGAAACATGAGATTTAATAAGTTATCTTCACTCCATTACACACACACACACACACACACACACACAAACACACACACACACACACATACACACATGCAGTAATGTCTAAAAATTTTGTCTGTAGATTCTCCAAAATTTTTGGAAACTTTATCATATGGCCTGATGAACAATAAACATTCTATTATTGATATGCTCTTAAAGCAATGTGTATTCTGAAATGACATCAGCAAAATGTCTGACAATATACAAATAATGTAAATAAAAATACACAAACCACTTTCCCACAAAAGACACCAATTTAACAAGAGTATACAGCCCCATAAGCTTCTATGAGAAGTCCAGAAAACAAAACCCCAACACAGAAAGCCAAGAATGGCAGTATCAAAAAACAAAAACCTTACTTTCCCTAAGCCATCAGAGTTTCATGTGAATGGGAGAAATGCCCAACTTGCAGCTTCTTCCTCAGAATGGAAAGATAACAACAGAGTACATATTCAAAGTTTCAGTCCTTGGGATAGCTGACTGAGAAACACTGAAAACAAAAGAAACTTTGGTAACTTGCTATAGGACCCACTAATCTACAAAGTAAAAAGGGAAAAACAGATGAGCAGCTCCTGAAAATAAACTAGCTAACCTCTTTAATTGGGAAATAATATACATAAGTTCAAAGAAGCTTATTAAACAAACAAACAAAAAATTGTTTTGAGAGTTCCCAAAAACTCTGGTTGACTTTTTTCCTCAAATGCCCAAATCCCCACCAATAAAGAAAAAAAAAAGTGAGACTTATGAAGAAACAAGGAAACCTGGCCCAATGAAAAGAACAAATATATTTACATAAAAAGGAAGACTTATGCAATTCCTGACAAAGAATTTAAAATATTTGTCTTAGAGAAGCTCAGTATCTATACAAGAATACTGATAACTAAATGAAATTAGGAAAATGACTCATGAACAGAATGAAAACATCCACAAAGGGTAGCAACTAAAATTACAAATGAATAAGAAGCTCTGAAGATGAAGAATAAACTAGCTGAATTGAGAAATTTGGTACAGGGTCTCCAAGTCAATCATAATTAAGCAGAAGAAAGAGTTTGCTAACTTAATGGTAGGTCATTTAAAATTCTTGAATCAGAGGAAAAACAACAATGAAGAACAGTGAGAAAAGCCTATGTTAGCCAGTTATTCATCACTATGACAAAATACCTGACAAGAACTAGTTAGAGAAGAAAAATGTTCTTTTTGGTTCATGGTTTCAGAGGATTCAATCCAAAATTGAAAGAAACCTTATGGTGGAAAGGATGGTGAAGACAAGCTGCTCAGGTTCATGATAATCTAGAAGAAAAGAAAGAGCAAGAGGCTGAATAGAAGATAAATCCTTCCTGGGCACAACACCAGTGATGTACTTCCTCTAAGTAGGTCCCACCTGCCCATAGTCCATCCAGTCATCAATTAACCCATTTGATAAATTAGTCCACTAATGAAGTCAGAAACTCATGATTCAATAATTGCCTAAAACCCCACCTTTGAATCTTGTTGCATTGGGGACTATTCTTCAACACATGTTTTGCAGGGACATTACAGAAGCAAACCATAACAAAGCCTATGAGAATACTATAGAATATTATCTCAGTGAAACAATATATACGTTATGGGATTTCATGAATTAAAAGTGAGAGAAAAGGGACAGGTAACTTGTTTGAAGAAACAAAAGCTAAAAACTTACCAAATCTGAAAGAATAAATGGGCATCCACATTCAAAAGTCTCAAAGACACAAAATAAGATGAATTCAAAATGCATTATAAGATCAGTGTCAAAAGTCAAAGACAAAGATGGAAAACAGGGAGAGAAATGAATCATTAACATGTAAGGAGCTTCCTTAAAACTACTAGTGTGTCTCTCAGTAGAAACACCAGAGACTGAAGAGAATCCAGTGATGCATTTAAAGTTCTATGGGAAAAAGTGCTAACTAAGGATACTATATGCAGCAAAAGTGTTCTTAAATATGAAGAGCTAAAGTCCTTCCATATTAACAAAAGCTGAGGGACTTCATTAAAATTAGATCCAAAAAGAAATGCTGAAGGGAATCCTTAAAGTTGAAACAAAATAACACTAGAGAGAAATACAAAAGATTGTAAAAATATAATGCCCTCTGGTAAAAGTACACATATAGATATTTACAGAATCCTAAAATATTATAAGGATGGTACAGAACAGACTATTCAAATTCTTCTCAAGTATCTAAGACATATTCTCTAGGGCAGAAAAAATAGTTTCAGTAAATTTAAGATTTTAAGATTTAAATCATATCAATTATCTTTCCAGCCACAGTAAAATTAAACTAAAAATAATTGCAAAAACCACCCCTCAGAAAATTTAGTAAACATATGGAAATTAAATAGCATACTCCTATGTAATCAAAATGTCAAAGAAGAAATCAAAAGTAATATGAGGATATATCTTGAGACAAATGGAAATGCAACATACCAAAAGTAATAGTATAAATTCTATCTGTAAGCAACTACTTAAAAAAAAATCTTAAGCAAACTGATTTTATACTTCAAAAATATTAGAAAAATAAAATTGAAAATTTGAGTTAGCAAAAGGGAGAAATTATTAAAGATTTGAAGAGAAGAAAGCAAAATAGAGAATAGAAAAACAACAAAACCTTTTAAATTAGAAAATTGACAAACTCTTTGTTAGAAAAAGAGAAAATTCAAATAATAAAACTTTAAAAATGAAATAACACATTGCCATGATTACTACAGACTTTAAAGAACTGTAAGAGATTAACTCTATGAACAAGTCTATGTCAAATATATCAACAAACAGAATAACACAGAAAAAAACCAGACACATTTCTAGAAACATACAAGCTACCAAGATGGAATAGTGAAGAAATTAAAACATTTGTACAAACCTGTGGGTAGTTAAAAAAAAAAAAAAATCAAGTAATCAAAGCTACCAACAGAAAATTCCAGGATCAGATGGTTTCACTGGAAAATTATATCAACTCCCAGAATGTAAAGAATTTTGATTGATTCTTCTCAAACCCATCCAAAAAATTGAAGAGGAGGGAAAATTTTCAAATATATTTTACCTCAATACCAAAACATGGTAAAGATAGTACAAGAATACTACATGCCAATGTTCTCAATGGATGCAAAAATCCACATCAAAATATGAATAAAAACAGTTAATTTGTACATTAAAAGACTTATACACAATGACTGAGTTGGATTTAGATTAATGCCTAGAATTCAAGGATAGTTCAATATATAAATATGGTTCATATACCACATTAATAGTATGCAAAACAAACATCCATGATAATATCAATAGATGTAGGGGAAAAAAAATTCAACAACATTCAAGAAACATTCATGTCAGAAAAACTCAACAAATCAAAAATAAAAAGGAATCACCTAAACGTATTAAAACCATATACAAAAAGCCTACAGATGACAATAAACTCAATGGTGAACTCTTAAAAGGTTTTTCTTCAAACTTAAAAATAAAGCTAGACTGTTCACTCTCACTATTTCTATTCCACATAGTACTGGAAGTCCTAAGGCAAGGAAAAGTATTACATACATCCAATTTGGGAAAGAAGTAGTAAAAGCACATCAGTCTAAAAATGACATGTTCTTGTATATAAAAAATTCTAAAGATTTCACAAAAATACTGTAAATTAATAAATAAATTCAGCATATTTATAGGACATAAAGTAAAACAAAGCAATCAGTAGTGTTTCTATATGTTTACGAAAACAAAAAGAAATTTTAAAAATTCCATTTATACTAGCATTAGAAAGAATAAAATTAATGAAAGAAAAGAAAGTTAACCAAAGATTTATACACCCCAAATTAATATCCTTTAATTAATTAGATTAAAGGATATGCAAATGAAAAGTTATGTGTGATCATGGCTGGAACACACACTGCACAAAGTAATCTACAAATTCAAAACAATCACTATTACAACTCCAATGACTTTTTTTTCCCCAGAAATAGAATACATCCTACAATTTAAAAGGAAGGTCCAAGGATGCTGAATATCCAAAACAGTCTTGAGAAAGTAAAACAAAGATAGAGGCCTTACACAGCCTGATTTCAAAACATACTTTTAAATTACAATGATAAATCAATGGTGGAGAATAGCTAACCTGGAAATCAGCCATATACATGGGTTAAAGGATCATTGACAACACTGTCAAAGCTATACAAGGGGGAAAGAACAGTCTTTTCAACAAGTGGCTTTGATGAAACTTGATATTCAGGTCAAAATGAATGTAGCTAGGATCTTACCACATACCATATACACAAATAAACTTAATTAAAGATTGGAGACAATAAAACTTCTAGAAAAACACATTAAGGAAGAGCCTTGTGACATTGGATTTGGCAATGATTAGTTTGGATGTGCCAAAATCACAAGCAACAGAAATAAAAATAGATAAATGGAACTTTATAAGACTTAAAGCATTTGTAAAGCAAACTTAAAAACTTCAGCACAGGGAAAAGAAAAAAAAATCAATCCAGGAAATGGGAGAATATTCTTGCAAATAATGTTATTTGAGATTAAGTATATATGAAAAAAATTTATCCTGACCAAATAGACAGGATATAAGAAATTCTTTAAACTCAACAACAAATAAGCAAATTAGAAAACTGGCAAAGGATTTCAAGGTAAACTTCCTCAGCAGAGAAATAAAATTGGCCAATTAAAACATATAACAAGACACTCAACATTACTAGTCAATGGTGACTGTAATTAAAAATTACAATCACCTAAAACCCATTAGGATGGCTTATGTAAAATACATAAATAAGTAGAAAATAGAAAGTGTTGATAAGGATGTGAAGAAAATGGAATTCCCAAGACTATTATTGGTGGGAACACAAAATGTTGTCAGTGTTATGGAAAAGAGTGTGAAGTTTTCACAAAATATTGAAAAATAGAATCACTGTACAACCAAATAAACTATTGGGTAGATATCTGAAACAACTGAAAAGGATTAAATAGATATCTGATATCCATTTAATTGCAGCTTTATTTGCACTAAATAAAAGAAAAAAATCTAAATATCTACTTAGATATAAAAAATGTTATATATAATAAAATATTGAACAGTCTTTAAAAAGGAAATGATGTCACGTACTCTAATACAGGTAAGACTTAAGGACATGTTCCTAAGTTAAATATGCCATTAAAAAAAAAAAAAAGACAAATACTGCTTGATTCTACCCTTTTGAGCTTTTAATGTAGTCAAAATTGTAGAAACAGAAATAGAATGTTGGTTGCCAAGTGTTTAGAATGGGGAGGACAAAGAAAAGGTTTTATGATATAGAGTTTCAGTTATGCAAGATGATAAAGTTCTAGAGATTTGTCATATAATAATATGCATGTAGATAACACGTCCATACAAGACAATTAAAAATCACTGATGTGGGCTGGGCTTGTGGCTCGGTGGCAGAGTGTTTGCCTAGCATGCGTGAGGCACTGGGTTTGATCCCCAGCACCACATAAACAAACTAAATAAACAAAAGTATTGTGTCCATCTATAACTAAAATTAATTTAAAAAATCATTGATGCTAAATTTTAGGTTATGTTCTATATTCTACAATAGAAATCAACATATAAATCTAAAAAGGCATATTGTTGTTGTTGTTTTGTTTTTATTGATTTTTATTCATTTGTTTTATTTTGAGACAGGATCTAGACACACTGCTGGTACTAGTCTTGAGTTTGCAATCTTCCTGCCTCGGTCTCCCAAGTATCTGAGATTATAGGCATGAACCACCATGACTGACTAAAATTATAAGTTTTGAATTTTGACAATTTCTTCCTATATTACTTGGTGTTGTTTTTTTGTGTGTGTGTGTGTGTGAAGAGTAAGGGCAAATTATTAAGCATGTGAAAGTTTCTAATTATATCTTGCTTGTTGCTTGTTAATTTTTTCAAGGAAGCACTTTCCTCTTAAATTTTGTCATTTTAATTATGTCCATTGTTAACATCATTAATAATTATTCCTTTTGATTATTTTGTTTCAAATGACTTTTTTTTTACTTCTGTTTTTAAGCTATATCATTATTTTAAAAGTCAATAGTATATTATAGATTGTTGTTAACTAAGTTTCTGTGCTTTGAATTATAATTTAATTCACTTTATAGTAGTTAGTATTATATTTATACTTTTTATGACATCTAATATTCTTATAACTGTTTTGTTTTTATCTTTTCTATTCTTTTGTTGCCTAGATTAAATCTTATTTTATTCTTTTAAATGTTCTATCATGTACACATACACATGTAATTATACAAGAGATGACATGAAATAAGCAAAGGGTTCGGTTGTGTTTGGTCATTCTAACTTGTTTTCTTATGATTCTACCAGAACCATGAGAGGAACAGTCTAGAACAGGTGAATGCATAAGAAAAATACTAGTTGTTGTTTAGTTTTTGGTATTTTTGAAATGTTTTTAAAAATAGAATGCCTGACTAAATAACAGACTGTATAGTCTGCTTGGAGGCTCTTCTATCAGAATAATTATAATTAATTTTTCTAATAATAATATTCAATACATATGAAGAAAACTTGTAAGTTATAAAAAAATAACAGCATAATATGATCCCACTAATCAAGAAATAGTTCATTGCCAAAGCCAATGAAGATCCCTGTGTTACTTACCCCTTCCTACAATACTATTTTCCCCTACCCTGGATTTTGTGTTTATCATTCTACTGTTCAACTTTAGTAATTTATTGTGTGTGCATATATCTCTAAAAAATTTTTATTTGCTGCATTATTTTGAGTACAATTCTTAGGTGTTATTCATAGTTATGCTTGTTTGTTTGATTTGTCAGTAATTTTACTAGATGCTAAGTTCCAGTGTCTACCAATTTCTCTCTCTCAGTGGTATGCTAGTATTAAACATGGGAGATAAGGTTAACTGATCAGTCTCATCATGCCTTCAATAAGTAGTCAAAAAGACTTTTAATTTTGTATAAATTCAACTTCTTAAAGTATTGTTCTTTTGCTATCAGAATTTAACTTTTTAATGGCTAACCTGATTATAATTACAGACCATTTTCCCATTATGTTCAGGAATGATGCATGATTCAAAAAGTAGACTACTGAACATCGATTTTTCTAAGTGATTTTTAAATGACAGAACTCTGATGTACTAATTTTGAGTAATAAAGATTGTTTTCTGGTTCCAGAATCCTTTATTTAATTAAAGCTGTTTTTAAAAATAATAACTAGAAATAAGGTACTGTATTTAACAAAATATTAGCAATTCATTTAGTATGGTTTTGAAAGAAGTAAAATATTAATTCATACAAAGTTATAGACAATTTTGCAGAGAGGATATACATTTCAAAAATGTTTTATATTTATGTGGCAACGTAGTTTGATTTAAGGATTTTTGTACTTGAGTCATATGAAATTGGAATAAAATGGAATTTTTTTGAGATAAAGTTTGATTTTTTTTCCTTTTTAAAGCTAAAAATAATCACATCATTTCAGTGCATTGATTTTGAAATATTCCTTAAGTTGTCTTTTAACTATAACATATAAACCACTAATTTTTGTTCCTAGGAATTATAGTCCTTATTGTTTTCATAGAGAAAGAAATATTCATAGAGAAAGAAACAATGTTGTGGTGGAGTGGGTTTTTTTTCTTAGTTTCAGAATGCAATTTCATCAAAATTATTGGTGTACATTTAATTATATATTTCACAGCCTGGCATCTGCCCACAGAGAAGGTGCTGATGAATATTACTTAAAGCATGAAACTGGCAAATATCTTTTAGTGAATAAGGATTTATCATTTGTTCCTTACTTTATTTGGGTCTTTCTTTTGGGTTTAATATCAGGTAGTATTATAAGAAACAGGAATGTTTCTTCAGAAATATTTATTATCTTATTAAGGTAAACTATCTTCCCCGCTGGTGCACGATATTTTATAGAAAAAAATACAAAATCCTATAAACTTCACCGTTGGATTCCAGCTACTTTTCAGCTGACTACACTATAACCATTACTTTTATTCTAATTTTAAGGACAGTAGTAGCAGCACTTCAATTAACCAATTAATCAAAATAATATTCAAGTTTCTGCACATCTAGTTCATAAAGATTCTCCCTGTAGCACATTATTTCAAATGAATGCTACCTCCTGCTATGGAGAGTGTTGGACTGGCCTAGAAAAGCATAGTAGTTAGCTCTTTTTATTGCAATGAAAAAAGTTAACAACACTGACACTTAAATGACCATAATTAGCCCATTGAGATTAATTTGGGAACTTTGTACCTCTCCTAGTGCCATTGTCACAGACTTATAGCAACCTCTAAATTGCAGTAGTTCATTGGTTCATTTTCCAAATGGTACTCTCAGTTAGAATATCTGGAAGCTCAATCTAAAAAAAAAAATGAAGATCTTGGGTACTGCAGAAAATAGCCTCAATAGAAAAAAATCTTGAGGGAGAACTTGTGCTTTGAGATTGTAGTGTCTTCTCAGTATATATTTGGGAAAGACACATGAAATGACCATATATAAAAACAAAATTCTTATGATTGATAATATTAAGCATATAGCAAAGTAAATTTGAAAGTAAATTCTTATGAATACAGAAGAAATTGAAAAGCAGGAATATAGAGACAAAATTTTAGTACATTAAAAGTATGAAAAGAAGCCAATCCCCCCCAAAACAAATGCTGAATGTTTTCTCTGATATAAAAAGTCTGATTCATAGGGAGAGGGAACATGGGAGAAATAGACAAACTCTAGATAGAGCAGAGGGGTTGGAGGGGAAGAGAGGGGACATGGGGTTAAAAATGATGACAGAATGTGATGATCATTATTATCCAAAATACATGTATGAAGACACAAATTAGTGTGAATATACTTTGTATACAACTAAAGATATGAAAAATTGTGCTCTCTATGTGTAATAAGAATTGTAATGCATTCAGCTGCCATATATAGATTTAAAAAATTAATTTTAAAATGAAGTATGAAAAGAGTCAGATTTCTAATATAAATTTGCCAACATGGCCTTTTTTGAACCCACATGGAAAGGAAAACAAGAGTAAGGAGATATCGCTCTTACCTGTACATTGAGGAGGCAAATGCCTGATTATTTAAATATTTCTCTAAATATGTTTCATAAAGATTCCTCAGTGTGTTAGTCAGTTTTTCATCTTTGTGACCAAAATATGTGATAAATCAAAGGTTAGAGGAGGCTCATAAAGTCATTGGTTCAGACCATGGTTGATGGATTCAATTCCTTTGACTCAAGCAGAGGCAGCCACGATGGCGGAAGGGCATGGTAGAAGAAAGCTGCTCACCTGATGGAAGCTAGGAAGCAGAAAGAGAGGGGTAGGAGGTTGGGGCTACAGGAAAGATGCACTCTTCCAGAGTATACCCCCCAGTGACGCTCCTCCTCTGGCCACACAGGTCCACAATTATCACATAGTTCACTCAAACTACGATGAACTTTTTAGATTACAACTCTCACAATTCAATCATTTAACCTGTGAATAGTCTTGGATTAACAGGAGTTTTGAAGGGACTCATATCCAAACCATGACTCCCAGTTATTACATCCAAAACAGTCTTGGATAGGTTCAAAAACATAATATTAGACTCTTTTGTTTAGAATCTGTTACTTCACTTCATTGGAAACTTGAACTATGCAACTGATTTAAGATATCCTGAGCCACAATATCATCAGAGATCTATTTCTCCATCTCTCAGCTTTGCTTGTCTCTAGATAGAATCCTCCAATTATAGTCAGTCTTCTCCTCCTGAAAGAGACAAACACTATCATTCTCCCCTTTCGGACCCCAGTAGAAGAACACATGCTCTCACCTAAATAACCTCAAAAGAAACAGGTAATAGTCTCATCAAAATAGTCTTTAAACTGGTCCATCACTGATCCAGTCACTCTCTTCACAGTCACAAAATCACTCTTGGGATAATCTCTCACAAAGCACAAAATATGGATCCTATTGAGAGGGATACTGGAGAAATGAAAAGAAAAATACAATTTTCATCTCATAGAAGGGGGAAATAGTGCACATTAAAGACACATAAAGTTCTTACTGATATGCAAAATTTTTATAGAGATTAGCTCACAGATGTTCTGTGAACATTATGAAAAGTGTCAGATTATTTGGTGAAATCCTTGGATGGTCATTGAGAAGACAATGAGATGTATCAAACTACCCTCATTTATATTTCTGACAGGATTCCAGTGTGATAAATAAAGATGACTTCATATATTTACTTTGCCCAGAATCTTTCATAATGATGTGATGAAATTTGACCCAAATAACAATTTTATTAATAGTAACTACTTAAATAATTTACCATAAAATGTTGATTAACATAACAAAACTAACCTGTACAAATATTTTTAAGATTTTGCTCTTAATCCTAGCTCAAAATATTTGTTTAGTGTTTTGAATGAAGACATGCAAAATAGATTAGTGGTATGTGTGAGATACAGAAAACTTGTGGGAATTATGATTTTGGATGTCATACTGGATATTCAAAAATATCTCAACATAATTGATTACTAAAGCAAATCTGAGAAGATAAAAGTTAAGTTCAACTTTAATCTTAAGAGAGAAAAAAAAAAAAACAACTTAAACAGACTGTGAACCAAGCCTAAAAGTAAACAAAGTAGATTTTAGTATTTTTTAAAAAGGCTGAAGGATATTAGCTTGACACAACTTTAACACAAATTAACAATATCATATTTCTACCAAACTGAATTAAAATTATGTTAGGAAATATTAATAAAATCCCATTTTTCTGGGACTTGAGTCTGAGAAACCTACTGATACACTTAAGCATGTTCAAGGGAGAACTGTTATAAGAAAATATCAGAAGATATTGAGATTAGAGGTAGAGTATTTATGGGTAAAATTAAAACAATTTACAAGTACTTGAAAGACTTTCATATAATTTTAAGTTCAGACTTACTTTGTTTGACTCCAAAAATCATATACAGAATTTACACTGGAAGTTTAGAAGTCCAGGATATTTTTCTTCCAAATACTGCATGTTTTCTTTTAGTTTTGCAAAGATTTATCCTCAAAATGCTTTCATTAGTTACCAATTTTCCTAGGACAATTGAGTTTCAAGATGAGATAAATCTGCCATTGTGTGTCATCAAGAGAAATTCATGTAAAAAATATTTGATTAAACTACATAACTGTGAATCCCAGTTCAAAACACTAGTGCTTTGAAATTATTCATAACTGAAGAAAGAAAGATATTGGAAATACCTGGATGAATGAGTGGTTTCTAAAGCAGGTCACAGAGAAATAGACATCTAGCTCACAGTAAGATGTGGTCATTCCGCAAAGAAACAGAGACCTAAAGAGTGAGCAATTCAGAACCTTCTGAGGTTTTTGAGACAAAGAAAAATACTTCTGCTCCCAGAAATTATTTACATAGTAGCATTATATGAACAGTAGTTTGTGCTATTATATGAATAAAAGGTACTAAGAAGGACAATGAAAATAAGTAGAGATAAACAGAACTAAATTAGTAGCAACTGCTTTTGTTTATATATTCTAGTATGTGTAATATAAAGGTAAATTATAAAGAATTGCAAATTATAATAAAAATATTTTTTTCTATTATCCAGCTTAAGATATAATTTAAAATTTCTGTCTTCTCTGCTTCAATTAGCTCCTCCACTTCACAGAACAGATATTCACTATTCCCAGCTATGTCTGTATCTTCTATCTGGTTTTAAGCACAGTTTCATTTAAAAAAATTATAAATCACTATATGTTTATGTTTGTATCCTTTGATATTTATACAAATTAATTTTGTGTGAATTCTGCAACTTGCTTTTGTTTACTTTTTACAAATTTTAATTGATATGTAATAATTGTACTTATTGATGGGATTCAGTATATTAATTTGATGCATGAATACAATATATAATGTTCAAATTATGATAATTAGTATATCTTTTGCCTCATAACTCAGAGGTTCATACATGATGCTTTAGCTGTAGTTCTTTCAAAGTCACTACAGTAATAGATTCCACTGTATTTCATATTATCTGTTCTTCTCCACATGAAGAACTTTCACCTTTTCACTTAATGACTTCTTTGGGAATATCAGAATTGTCAACATCATTCCTCTTGTGCTTTGGCACCATTAGTAAGTAAAATAATAGTTGCTTGAACACAGCATTGTGATACCAGCATAATTGGTCTGGTAAGTAAGGTAGTTACAAAGTGACTAACAGGAAGGTATACAGTGTGGTTATTTTGGATAAAAGAAGGATTCACAGCCAGGCAAAATGGAGAAGAATACTACCAGATTTTATCACACTACTCAGACTGGCAAGCAATTTAAAACTTTGATTTGTTTATTTTTGCAGTTTCTGTTCAATATTTTCAGACCATGGTAGACCATAGGTAACTGTAACTGAGGAAAACAAAAGGCACATAAGAGGGGACTACTGTTCAATGGCTCATCAGCATATCACTAGAAAGACATCTGGTGTTTTAAAGGAAGTAATGTAAAATGGGGTTGCACTTTGTGTACTCTTTCTTCATGCAGAAGTTATACTTTTTCTAGTCTAAATGCAATATAACAAACATGAATTTCTTAAGAATACTCACTGAAATCATACCCTGTCTGCATATCAGAAGTAACCAAGGAGATTTAAATTCTTCAGACTAATGGAATAGGAAATACCTTGTGTTGAGCCTGGGCCCAAGAGACAAATATGTAAGCAGGAATTGACCACTGGCGTTGGTTATATATTTGTGAAACTCTATGCCTTGAATTCGTTTATAACATTGACCTACATGGTCCTTTATTAGAATAACAGACTACTGAGGTCAAAAACCACTGAAGCTAATAGCAGAAGGCTCTTCCTGAACGAATTCACCATTATAATACAATTCAAAAGCAATTTCCTAATCTGTATTTTATATAGTTGAAAATGCTTAAATAGTACTCTGTGCTTTGTCAAACATTTCCTCATGTGGTAGAATTAACTTGTGTATGCTGAATAACATATTTGTCTTACTTTATGCTCTTTCCTGACATTAGTGAATGCTAACCTATTTTTAATAGAAGTAGTCAGTTAGGATAAGGCAGGTAGTTAATAATAACATAAGAAGCAAAAGCTAATTAAGATAGAAGAATATGCAACACCAAAAATATACCTATGGGCTCTTTTGAACTAAAAAAACTAGATGTTTATCTGCCTTTCTTATTTGCTGTTTGGAACTAAAAGAACTCTCCTCCTGTTTCTTTTCTTAAAAGCAATAGTAAAATCTGTATATAAAAGATGTCTTCCCTCTACCAGGAGGAAAGTCACATTTTAGTATCAGCTATGGGAAATTGAGACAGAGAGAAATCTGTGTAAATTAATCTTATAAATTAATCCTTAACTTCCTGCTTAATTTTTCACCATTAAGAGCTTTGCTCAAGTCCATCTGTCTGGTCACATTTTCATAGTTTACCACTCAGAAATTCAGTGTGTAAGTGTTCAACTCTAACTTCTTTGGGTCTTCATGCTCTTGCAGGGACTCCCAGGTCCATATAAAGTTAAATAAAGTGCATACGCTTTTTTATGTTCATCTGTCATATGTCAATTTAATATGTGGGCCCAGCTAGAGACCTATGAGGGTAAAGGATAAACTTTTCCTTTCCTTTACTTAAAACGAGAATTAAAACTTCTTATAGTAGGCTGACCTCAGACTGGAATGAGTGATGTGCTAAAGGAATGAGATAACATGATTTTTAAAAACATAACTGGTTTAAATCCATGAAAATGTAGGTTTTGTGAAAGAAAATTAGAAATATCATTTGTTGCTTTTGTTATATAATTTAACTTGTAATTATGTAGTCATTTTTTTCCCTTAGCCAACAGTGTTTTTATACATTGAAATCAGGTATTTTAATTTCAGTTTTCAGTAATTATATGACACAATGTAATCATTGTCATAATTACTTTTAAAAACTGGAGGGAGTTTGGTTGTAGTTTCGTGATATTGTACAATTTAACGTTTTTCTTATTTGTGAGAAAGAAAAAAATCATTGTAGACTATGATAGATGCTTATCTGCCTTTCTTATTTGCTGTTTGGAACTCCTCCTAATATTAGTTCAAGGATATGAATGAGACTCATCCCATTTCCCAGCATCATAAATGGATACCACATTAAGGTATTAATATCTGATATATCACATTGACTTGTACTCTGAGGAGGTACAATGTGAAATTTCCAGGACTCAAGCAGACAAAGGAAATTTGTCTGTTATTGGTTAGATTTTAAAGACAACAAAAGATAGCCTCTCTGCTGCTTCTAAAGAAAATTTGATTGATAAAGACTAACCCAGAGGACAGTAAAACTAGGAACTGAAATATAAAAGATTCCCAGTGATGTCATTTAAGTCTTTGGAAACAAATGTTTCCTAGATGCTTTTTAGTATGTGCTCAATACATTCCCTGACCAACCTAATATCTACTTAATTTTTGTGACTTGCCAATGAGTTTCGAATGCTAAAATATACTAAGTTTAAACAATATCATATGTAAGGAAGAATATTACAATATATTATATGTCAACAAAAAATAAAATTTAAAAACTGTTGAATAAATTAAACACAGAATTCATGATCAACCATGGTTTTAAATATGTCAAAAACTTTTACAATGGTAAAATAGAAACAAATATACATGATAACACAAAGCATGGAGGAAATGAGGTTTTGCAAATGAAGTATCCTAAAATGTGAAATTATAGAGGTTGAGTCTACAGATGGCAAATCTCATGTCTTAAGGAGTCCATCTTTCTCATATGGTAAATTCTTAGTTGTTAGGTACTGGGTGGGACACAGACCATATATTTATTTAGAATAGAACTTTAGAATAAGGAACATAAAAAAATAAAAGGCTGTTTAAACCTGTTGTATACTTCTTATGACCTTATATAATAAGAGATCATCTGATTTGAGCAAAACACTGAAGAAAGAAAAACAGGCTTAGAAAATTTGTCTTTTCCCCCATTGTTAACAATCCAGAATACCTCATAATACATTTTAAAGTGTACATTTTAGAGCTGAAATATTCCCATTCTAAGCCCCAGAGTAAAGGAAGAAAGCTGAAAACAAAACAGGAGGCAAGATAAGCTCCAAAAGGGAGCTACAGTTCAGCCATGGATACCTTCCAATCATCTTCTAATTTACATGAACTGACTATGAGTGATAAAAACTAAGTTCACACTTGAAAGAGAAGAAAGTAATTTACTGAGACTCACTTTGGGGCAGAGGTAGATATTTATCTAAAAGTTTTAGAGGTGAAGACTCAGATACCATTACAATACTGTCAAAGGACATGAGCATGGTATCTTCAATGGCTAAGAGCAAGAGACAAACATCTTATCTGAGATACAGCCTTTGGATCCTTGATTTTGCTAATTTTCTCATGGAATGAAGACAAATCCATGGGAAGTCAACACAGTTATAAGGGTTGTTATCTTTATAGCCTAACTCATATAAAACGAATCTCAAATGTGATTTTATAAGAAACTAAAAACAGTGAAACCTTTCAAAATTGCTTAATCTGCAATAGACAGATGGACAAGGAGACTCGCTACTGAAAAGCAGGGGGTCCTTGCTATATCAACATAAAGGACATTGTCCCTGGCATGGAGAGTGAAGACTATACATTCTTTCTCCATCTGCACTGTCTAAATATATTTCCATTGAAGAAATTCTCCTTATTCACACCATGCTTTGAGTGTGATAGGATAGACTTCCCCTGATGAATCACTTCTGACTCTGTTCAAAAATATAAGCTTCTTAGTTAACGGCTTTAAACTAGGAGTGAATGTACTAATTGCATGAAATATTAGGTTATAACATACTAGGGAGACTTTGAAATATTTCTAAAGCTGTTTGTGGTAGAATTATGCCAGGCTAGGAAAAGATGTAAATGCTAGAAAGTCAGGCATTAGTGGATAGCCTCAATTTTCTTTTTTGTCTGTCCTGAATATCTGCAGGTAAACCCCAAAAGTAAGTATATGTTCTTCCTGACATATATGAAATATAGGGCTGAACACATGACCAAAGCCTAATAGGAAAACTCTACACCCTAAGAAAGCAATCCATTACTTCACCTAAGTCAACGACTTATCTCTATCATTTGTGGAAGGTATTTAAAAAAGATGCTGTCTTGCAAATTATCTTCAACTGAAACTTCTAACTGTACCAATGATTTAGGTTAAATATTATTTAAACTCGGAGAAAAGTCAAAAAAGGAGACTAAAGAAAGGGAGGAAAAAATTCAGCGTCATAAACAACAACAGCCTATTTGAGTCTCTACATTCTCTGTGTCTTAGGACCACTTCTTCCCTGAACCTTTCAGAGAAAATAAACTTCATTTGTTTTGCTTAAATTTGTTTAATTTGATACATTTCTTTTGTCACCCAGTTAGTGTAAATAGAATGTAATAGTCACGGATTTGAAAGCTATGGGAATTAGGAACATCACATAAATAAAAAGGTTGAGAAACTAAAAAGGTTATAAAGCCATAGAGACTACTAGAGACTGTGTTTAACAATACAACATGTGACTGGCTACAGACAATGTCAGTACTCTATTATACTGGTTATAATAATGCAGAGTACAATTTTACTTTTATTTATTTATTTTGTACCAGGGGTTGAACCCAGAGACACTTAACCACTAAGCCACATTTTGGCATTTTTTTTTTTGTTTAGTTTTTGTTGTTGTTGTTGTTTGTTTGTTTTTTAATTTAGAGACAGGGTCTTGCTGAGTTGCTCAGAACCTTGCTAAGTTGCTGAGGCTGACTTTGGTGTTGTTTTGTTTTGTTTTTGTTTTTGGTACTGGGGATTGAACTCAGGGGCACTTGGCCACTGAGCCACATCCCCAGTCCTATTTTGTATTTTATTTAGAAAGAGTCTAAGTTACTTAATACCTCACCTTTGCGGAGGCTGGCTTTGAACTCACCATCCTCCTGCTTCAGCCTCTTGAGTCACTGGGATTACAGTGGTGCACCACCATATGTGGCAAATTTTACTAATCTTTCTAATCTTTAGAGTAATATGTACATTTTAATACAAAGTCTTCTAAAATTGAAATTCTAGCACTAACCATTATATAGTCCATGAATTTTGGAAAGAATCACTTCAATGTGCAAATAACATTTCATCTTTTCACATTAGAAAAACTGAAGGACACATTGAAAAATTAGTTTTTACCCCAAATTGTTTGCCCCCAATCATCCATTTGGTGTCTGAGTTTTTAGTATTAGAAAAGTAAGATATTCTGTCAATATTCTTAAACCCAATTCTTTTTAAATCAGTGAAAACAAGTTCTATGACTCTAGTGGCTAAGCATGTGATATGACAGAGCCAGGAGAAGGTAGTGGTTACTATGATGAATTACAGAGTTTATCCTGGCCCCAAAGCAATTTATGTCATTAAGATAAAAGAACAAGAAGCAAAACAAATTTGAGTGTACAGTTTGATTGCTAAACTACCAGTTTGAGACATTTGCCATTTATTTTCAAGAAGAAAAAAAGTATATTTCACTTATCTATTTAAAAGCCTTCTAGCTTTCCAGAATATATTTTAGTATCCCACTAATTTAAAATTCAACAAGGTAAGATTACCTGTGTGTGTAAATACATCTATCTTTAAGAAGAAGACAATGTGGATGAAACTGGAGACCATTATGCTTTGTCAAATAAGAAAGACACAGAAAGATGATTACCACATGGTCTCACTCATTCATCAACTATTACAAAGTTGATCTTTTAGAAGTTGAGAATTGATTGGTTACTAGAGGATGGGGAGGACGTAAGAAAGAGTGGGATGGAGAAAAGTTGATAATGAGTATTGTTACAGTTAGGGAGGAGTGGATGGTTCTGGCATGATCTTGTATATTAGGGTGACTACAGGTAACAAAAAAGGTATTGTATATTTCAAAAATATAGAAGAATGGGTGTTAAAAGTTTTTACCACACAGAAATGATAAATGTTTGAGGATTTTTGTTATGGCATCCCTAGAAGACTGACACCGAATGGAAACCTTTCACTGTCTACCCCATCCAGTTTTAATGGATAAAAGATTCCCCCTTCTCCCTTTCTTTCCAACAGTTGAACAAGCATCTGTTGGGCCAGGACTCATTCCTTTCTTTTCATAGCCATCAAGAGAAAGATGAAAGTAGTAAGATTGTGACTGCACCCTGGAGGAATTAGAAATTGATCATTTCTATAAGGATTGTTTTATGAGTTGATATGATTTTTATTGGGAATAATGATAAAAGAATGATTTAAAAAATCCCAGAAAAAAATGAGAATAAACAAAAGGGGCACAGGGTTGCTGGAATTGAGAACAGAAGACAGAGTTCTAATTAGGAATTGATAAATTAGATATTTCTTGAAATTACTATATGGGTTATATAGAATAACCCTAAATTATAGGCAGTCAAGCGGCATTCCAGTGTGGAGAGAAAAATTATTTACCTTTAGTAGTAGAAATGTAATGATGTGGTAACCAATACCACAACTACTAATAGGTATATATACTCTGTTTATCAACCTGAAATGATTATCTATACTCTGTAAAGAACTGATTGGGATTTCATTTGGTTTTACCTTCTGCTTTGTATAATGAAATCTGTTGGACCACTATCCAGGTAAGATAAGGGATTGTTTCCTATTGTCATCTTATCAATGCCTGGTAGATAATGTTGATGTACATATTCATGTGGTAACTATGTGAAGTAAGATTTATACTTTACATTCATATTTAATACATTAAAAATAAATGATAATTCATTTATTTATGTCCAAATGGTTTTTCTCCAAAAAAAAAAAAAACTAAGTAAAGAAATAATTATTTTTGAATTGCCTGAAGATAATTGGTAAGGAAAAACTGAACTCTAAATAGATAAATTAGCTATGAGAGAAAGAAGAAGTGGAGTAGAAGAAGCACAGGTAAACTTGTCAAAATTCTTGAGTTAGAAAAGAAAAACAAGCATTATAAAATTATAAAGAAATAGCAACATGCTTTTCTGTATTATGAAATGTACCTACTAAAAACTAAATGAAACAAATAAAATAATAAGAACTAAAATGGGAAAACATTTCCCTAAATAGGACCTATCAAACTTTGATATGCTTTATTTTAAAGCTCATGAAAGTAAGTTAACATTGAAACTATGGGCAACTACTTGTAGCAAATTCACAAAAGCAAACACACTTGCTGAAAATCAATCGGCAAGTATTAAAAGTAATCTTAAAGAGTTCATTTATGGACTCTTCCTACAATAGTGTCTTGTCCCAATATAAAGGATCATTCTCTGTGTGCATATCTATATATTCATTGACCAGGAAGTTAGCCTTTACAAAATCAACAAACCATAACATCACATATTATGAAAGTTAAACATCTCACCTAACACACACAAAAAACGTACTTAATGTTTTAAACACTTCACAGTCACTTCAAAGACAGTGAACTCCTTTTAAATCTTAAAGATTTATCATGAGGAGGTGGGGCCAGAAATTGGGTCAAGAGCAGGGTCAAGGCAGGACTTGCTAGGGCTCCCTGGCGGCCCTAGGAGGGCAACAGGCTCCGCCTGGCCAGAGCCCAGGGGTAGCTCAGCCATGGGAGGTGACGTGCTCCCCAGAACCACGCCACAGAACCGTGTTCTTCATGTATACCAGTCAAGCACCGTGTCCCACTGAGGCCTTGTCAGTCGCTTTATCAAACAGCTGCCTAATCAGCAGAGGCCCTATAAAAAGGAACAGTTTGGGGATGATGGCAAGCGCCTGATCCAGTGTGGTTTCACCAGTCTTACTCACTCACTGGTCGGTAGGAAGCAAGACCACGGGGGTGGAAGGGGGGGATGGGGTCTGGCTTTCCAGGCAGGTGATGCCTTTGTGGCTTTGTGGCTGCATGTCTTGATTTTCCAAATGTGATGCATTTTCAGGAAGCAGCACCAATGTATAAGCCATGCATTGAGGGCCCCGGGTGCTACACAGAGACCCATTCCGGAGAAGAGATTTGGATGAAGAAGAAAAAAGAAAAGAGAAAGAAAAGAAAGATAGAAAGAAAGAAAAAGGAGAAGGAGAAGAGGAAGAATTATTATTTAGTATTCTGCACAATTCCTGTAACCTATTTATTGATCTTCCTTATTTTCCCAGATGTCATATCCTTTTTTTTTTTTTTTAAGAGAGAGTGAGAGAGAGAGAGAGAGAGAGAGAAAGAGAGAGAAAGAGAATTTTTTAAATATTTATTTTTCAGTTTTTGGTGGACACAACATCTTTATTTTTTATTTTATATGTTGCTGAGGATCGAACCCAGTGCTCCCTGTGCATGCCAGGCAAGCACATTACCTCTTGAGCCATATCCCCAGCCCTGTCATATCCTCTTAAATGAACTCTTGAAATAATTTATGAAAGAAAGGTCTTTCTTTCTTCTCTCTGCTGATTACTTGGTAAAAAACCTTCCCTGCCTCAATGTCCTGAGCTCACATTGCCTATGGGGGCCTAAAATTTTGATGTCCTAACTATGGTCTGGATGCCTCCAATTTTCTCTTTGCAATTTACTTTTTTAAAATAGTCAAACATTTTTGCATTCTGAATCTGTAGTTTATTCCACCAAATATTAAGCTATGTTTAATTGCAATGGAGACAGAAGAGAATGCAAAGGAAATTTGTCATTTGGAGAAAAGAATTCACAGAGTAAATAATAGAAGGAAGTATTCTTTAATTCTCATCATTCCCATTAAGTTATATCTACTGTTAGTTGTACTTATTTTATTTATGAGGTTATTAATGCTTCAGGAATTTTAATAATTCTCAGATTACAGAAATAATTATTCCTTGTCTACTCACAGTAAAAAGAGAATATGTACAAAGTTTCTCCCATATTTCTAAAAATAATAATCTTTCCACACATTATGAAGTATTAGGAGTCCTTTGTAGGCACCAGATGTTCTGATTGCAAGTTGAGCTAAGGAAAAGTTACAAAGACAGAAATTAGTATTATTATGTAATAAATTGATTTATTCATTAAAAGGCAAATAGTTATTTAATTTTCCATTATTGCTAAATATTCTTAAGATACTTCAATTATGTCATAGACAGGTAAGTTTGCACATAAAGAAGTAAGTAGAGTAAAATATATGTGCTTAAATCAAGGAGCAAGATATTTAGTTTTCAAAGGGCATAAAAGAAGAAATGGACAGTTTTACTTCATGGAATGGATCAAAATGGACTTCAAAGGAAAATAATTTTAAAGGTAAGATGTGATAAGGAATAAGTATTGTTGAACCAAAATAAACAGTCTCAAACAGCCTCTGTATGTGAATAAGGCTGGCATGATACATAGAGAACCTTAACCTAGATTGATGTGTAATCAAATTGTATCCTAAGCAAGTGAGTCCAAAATTCCAACTATGGCCAAAGAGATTGTTTCTGTATACCACCTCCTTTTCTATGGCAATAAGTGTAACCTATAACCTGTGGTGGCTAGAGCATTCTTAACTGTCTTTGGTCGTGAATCTCACTGTTTCTAGGACCTTTGTTTGCCCCGATAGTAAGTTTGTAATTTTAAGTAGTCTCAATTTTTTTTAAACAGTGTTGTGCAAATAGATTAGGAAAGAAATGACATTTGGGGAAAGGGTGAAGTTTAAGAAAAGTGTCACAATGATGAAATATTTAAAACTTATAAGTCAATAACTGTGGCTACGGAAACTGAGCTGGTAAATCGCTCTGGATCAGAGTACTCTTGGTTTACCAATTCTTAGATGGAAGGATAGTTGAAATATGTACAGTCCATTGTTGTTTTCATCAGGCATTGCAGAGGTGTATAGGGTCAAGAAGTAAATAGTAAGTGGACTCTTCTGGAAATTCAGAGACATGCTTGATATGAAGCTCTTTCTTTTAGAGTAGCTTATTTGGTACTATGATATCATCAGATGAAGCAGTGTGGCATTCAAATGAGTGTCAGGAACTTAATGATTACAGACACATATCAGATGTCATGGGAATGCTACTCTTTCCCACTCTTCTGAGTAGGCTTCCTGCCCATTTTTTTTCTGCTCATTGTGCAGAAAAATTACCTTTTGGATGATTTACCTTTCTATTTCATGATCTTTGCCCCATACTATCAGCCGACACACCATGCCTTTATCATTAGATAACATTCTTTTCCCCTTCTTTGAGATTATTTTAGATTTGAATTAATGTGCAATTACATATACTTGTAAATAGTATTCACTCAGACTTTTCATTCAGTGTAATTGAAGTCATTGTAAAGCAATTGGGGGTAGAAAAATGGAATTTATTGAGGAATTTCTCACAAATTTGCATCTATCACATAAGGCAAAAAGCTTCAGTTTGGTCCTTGTCTGCAGCATATAGTGGTCTTTAGCCAACCTCTCTAATAGTGGCACTATCTGCTTGATTTTAATGTCCTTCGTGGCATCATCTTGTTTTCTGTTGACCTCAAGCTCCCAGATGCATCATCCTGAGTCTATCTGCCTTGAAATCACTCCATGAAAAAAAATAGTTCATCTTGGGAATTTGCTAGTCTTTGCAAAAACGTATTGCCTTCCAATAGGTGAGATATGGGAAAGCATCTAGTTCAGCACTCCTGTTTATGTGATTCTGTAATTCTTAAAACAGGAGGAGATAAGGGTATTAAATATTCCTGTTCAGGGAATATTTGCATTTTTACTTAACATTGAAAGGTATCTCTAACTTAAAAGTAGAGAGACAAGGTGGCTGACTCCTGTAGCAAGAGGGAAAGAGAGAGAGAGGGAACCCAAACAGTGAAATCATTAGTATTAACTGGTTGATCCAGTCCCTCCAAATGAGTTCTTTTTAGAAATGCTTTTTCATTCAAATTAATCTAACGGTGGAAAGTCTGAACATCAACAAAATTCGGTAGGATCAATAATTTGTGACTTTACAAAAATTCACAAGAAGAGAATGTTATCTAAGGATCAATTTCATTTCATCACATTGCTCTTGAAACTAACTTGAATGATTCTGTGACTCATTTATTAATTTCATCTGCATCATGCACTGAGACTTACTAAGCAAATAATAGTATGCATGGATCAGAGTAGATAACCAATATGAGTATTGATGCATTATTTTAGATGCTGGAGATACAGTAATGGACAAGATTATTCCTGAAAAGAATAAAGACATACTCATTAAAAAACTACATCCCAGTGGACTAACAAGTAAGCAGGAAACAATAATAAGATGCAATTAACTCATAAAAGGAAAGTAAACCTGGGAAGAGCTGTAGGAACATGAAAGGGGGATGTTTCATGTTCAAGCCTTAGAGATCAGAAAAAGCACGTTATTGTTGAGCCTTGTCCCTGTCATTTATTAGGAATACGAATTGGGACAAATCACTTACCTTCTCTTTGTGCCAATTTTCTCATCTAAAAAGTGGGGAAAATAATGATGTCTACAGCTAAATTTAAGATTTAGGAATAATAGTTAGAAGGGTTCTTGGCATATAGTCAGCTCTCAATAAATGTGAGGTTTTTTGTTTTGTTTTGTTTTGTTTTAAATACCAGGGATTGAGCCCAAGGGCACTTAATCACTGAGTCACATCTCCAGCCCTTTTGTAATATTTTATTTAAAGACAGAATTTTGCTGAATTGCTCAGTGCCTTGCTAAGTTGCTGAGGCTAGCATTGAACTCATGACTTCTTGCCTCAACCTCCTGAGCTACTAGGTTTACAAGCATGTGCCATTGTGCCTGGCAATGTGAGCTCTTTTTATGCTGTTCCTCTCCAAGTACCTCAGAGAGAGAGAAGAGAATTGTGTGTAAGCAGGATCCAGATTGCAAAGTCTTTACGTACCTTGCTTAGGAGTGTAGATTTTACTTTAAGGTTATTAAAATGGAGAATTTTTTTTTTAAAAAATGTTGTAGTAGGGAAGTAACATGATTCTCTCATAAGGCATTATTTCTTGCCTAGCTACACATGATACCTCATGTGCTAGTATTCTTGATTTGAGGACTGTCTATTTATTTATTTATTTTTTTGTACATTTGTATAAAAGCCAGTAAGAAACATGATTCTTGGGACAAAATGTACATTTAACTCAATTGAAAAAATGACCCTTATTCTCAGTTTAGATTACTATAATATTGCAAACAAAGACATCATTTTGACAAACATAAAACATCATTTTGGAAAACATACATGACTCAATCATATTCTATGTCACTAAAAGGAAAAAAAAAACTTATAAAGGGACCCAATTCTTAGGTCCTGGCAAGCATGACCACAACACATGGTTCCTTTGTATCCTGTAATATATTTCAGGCTCTTTCTTTTTCTTGTAATGTGTGTGTAATGAATTTTAAGGAAAAATGTGGGATAGAAGCCTGAAAATCTGTTTCTCACCTCTCACATATCCATCCTGGTGGGAGCTTTGCATGTTCTCCTAATTTTGAAAACTCACAAACAGCTAACTGAACATAACCTAAGTACCAAATACAGCATCTGAGATTGTCTTCAAGTGCCAAAGTCACACTGCTTCTTCCATATATGCTCATTTTGTTCTGATCTCTCTTGCCAGCTTGTGACTTTCCTGTCTTTGGTCCAGCACCACCCCTCCTCCCTCCACATTTCTTCCTAACTCAGCCCTCCTGCTGTAGTTTTCCCTTGCATTTTGGAGTGCACTATTTCTTTTGTGTTCGTTTATATAAAGTCGGCTGAAGGAACGTGAATGCATCCTGTAAGAGCCAGGCTCTAAATGTCTTTAATTTTTCTTTATTCCATTTTGTTATCAACATCAGTGCATTATGTACCTCTATGCTAAGATATAATTTTTCATCTTTGAAAAAAGAGGCTTATTTTATTTTTTCAAGATAACTGGTGGCTTTTTTAAAATGAAAAAGACAGATTAAATGGAGGCAATCAAACAGCTGGGTTTACAAGCAAGAGTTACATTCAGAAACTGCAAATCACCACAGAACTTTTTTCTTTCTATCTGATATTTTCCTTGACTCAATTCCAAATAATACCAAATAATGGATTAACTATTTCCAGGATAAATGTGGATAAAAATAATTATATCACATATAGTAGTCATTTAGGGGTGATGGGAATGCTAAATGTCACTATTCTAAACACTGATTTTCAGTTCACCTTCCAAGGAACAACTTCTGATACCTTTATATGTATTTAATATTTGTGAATTTTCATGAACTAAGGTTATGTTATTAATTAGAATTGCACTTAGGGACTAATGATATTTACATTTCAAAAAAATATGTTCAGAAAATATTTGTTGTTGCTCACTCTGTGCTAAACATAGTTTTAAATTTTCCACTCGACAGTTGTTAGAAGAATTTTGTGGACAAAATGCTATGTGAAATAAAAGAATAGTGGCTTTCAGCAAACAAATTTCTCATTTCTCTGTATGCATAATTTACTTGATTTGTACACAGTTTTCTTTATATATTTATATTATGAATAAGGGAGTTTACAGTTTTCACTTAACTTTTCCATCTAAACAAACAAGCACTCACTCATACCACATTTAAAAAACCATAATGCAGACACTGTAATTTTCCAAAGTTAAATATGTTTTTGCTTTAAAAATTTCGAGCAAAAACAAATTATGGTATAATATTCTATACCATCAATAAACAATTATTTATATATTTACCCATTTAGAATTTCTTTTTTGCATATTTATCAATGACACACATCTGAGATTTTCTTTCCCTAAAATGACACTTCTTTATTTTCATCTTTGGATAATATGTTTTTCTGAAGCATGGACTTCAGATATCGCCATTAAATTTGACATTCCATTTTTTTTTAGCTTCCCTGTTTCTATCAGTAAGTGAGCTTTCCATCCCACTGTTGATCTTTTGAAAGAACCGTCTTTAAGATTTTCTCTTTGGAATAGTTTGACTATAAAGTACTTAATAAACTTTGCTTTTTTGTATTTTATTACAAACTATACATTTGTAGGTTCTCTAGTCTTTAATCTGTGGTTAAATATTTTTCATCTCTTCAGATATTTCCTCTTTTCTCTCTTTCTCCTTCTTTCCATTTAGGACTCCAACTAAACATATATTGTATCTTTCCCCACCCTATTGTACATATCTCTTGTTCATCCGGCTGTTTTCTCAAATACTTGTTCTGTTTATTCTTCAGTTTGAATATTTTAAAATTCTTCTGTGTTCCAACTAATTAGTGAATTTTTCTGGAGTTTTCAGTCTTCTCTTAAAGCCAAAATAATTTCTTTAATTTTTTCTAGTTCTAGAATTTCTATTTGATTTTTTTCATAGATTCTAATTCTCTTGTGAGTTGCCATATTTTCATCTGTAATTTTTTATTTTTTATAGGGTGTATTTCTTATAGTTATTTAAGCTCTATGCTTGAATATTTTATATGGGAAACTTTATAGTCTTTTCTAGCATGAGCAATTCTCCTTCTCTTTCCTTCTCTCTCTCTCTCTCTCTCTCTCTCTCTCTCTCTCTCTCTCTCTCTCTCTCCCCTCCCCTCTCTTCCAATAAATGAATTATGGCCATTACATTAAAATCATTAAAAATCTAATTTTTTTCTCATATATGTCTTTTGATTGATATAGCAGTAGGAGGGTGGAATATATTTTACAATTTGACTAATAGTTTATTACCTGCCTTTAGGGTGAATCAGTTGGGGATTTTAAAATAAGAATCTGAGCATTCACTAATTTTCTTTTATAGAATTTTGTAATTCTAATCATTATCACCTACTTGACTACTGCAAAGTTGCCACACATTTTGTTAAAATTTTCAAAAAATATCACTTTTTATTTTAGCCTCCAATCCCCTTTGTTGTTTCTAATTTCAAACAATATGCTGAGAAGGAAACCAGCCCCATGACTGATGCTTCTCAAGTCTTGATGTCACTCTAGTCTTCTGATGCTAGCAAATACTCAGCTGGCTTCTCTGTTCCTAAAAGTGATATTCTCATAAGAGCAATATTGTATCTTCAGAGTACTATTGTCTGCATTCAAAATCAACCATGGTTCCTTGTGAAAAACAGTCATGGAGAATTAGCTCAGCCTTTCTGCAGAACTGTGATTTCACTATTTCCTTGTGTTCCTGCCACTCTCCGCTGCCTTTTCCTACCCCATTGCCCACCCTAGTTCTTCATACCTAGAGCATTAGTATGTTACAAATTCCATGTGTCACAAAAATAGAATTATTATTCATTTTTAAATAACAAGATTTATGGGATAAAATTTGTGGTTTAGCCAACTACTTTCATTCTGTATTTTGAGTGTAACATTTGATTGTATTATAGCTCCCTTTGTGCTGAAAAGTCAGCTTTAGTTTCACCTGTTTTGAGGTAATATATGTTGTTTTTCTTCTCTGGCATGTATTAAGACTTTTTAAAATAGGTATTACTAAATTTTACTTTACTACATATACATGTATTTTCTTTGTATTTATTATTTATTACAATTTCCAAATGTATCTTGAATATGTAGTTTGGAATCTTTCATCAATTTTGGAAAATTACTTTTAATATTTTTTTCAGATATTGCTTGTGCTCCATTTATGCATTCTTTTCTTTCTTTTTGATTTTCCACTTTATATCTCTCTTGTATTTTTATGTTTCTTATTCTTTATCTCTGTGCTACATTTTGAATATTTTCTTTCAATTTATATTTAACTTCACTAAAGGTACCTCAAGCTACATCACTGTTTAGTTAGACCTAATCTTCTATTTAAAACATCTATTAAGATTTTAAATATAATTTTAGATTATACAAAGAGATCAGATATTTCAAAACTGTAGTACAAATCCCAGCCAAGGTATTTACATTAATACAATAAAAATATAGAATATTCTAGTGGTCATGAGAATATCTCAATCTGGTATTTTATAACCACATCCACTGTTCCCCACCTTCCACGTACTTCTTAACCGCTGTTAACCAATACTCTGTTATCATTAGTAATCTGTTTTTATTCTCTATAATTTTGTCATTTCTGAAATAGAATTATACAGTATGGGGAATGACTTACTTCATCCAATATAAATCTCTTGAGAGTCATCCAGGTTGTTAAAAAAATTGTTACCTTTATTACAAAGTATTACATATGGTTGTATGTTACAGTTTGTTTAACCTTTCACCAACTGAAGGACATCTAAATTCTTTCCAGTTTGGAGCAATTATAAATAGTGGTGCTATAGCCATTTATGTATAAGCTTGTGGGTGAATATAAGTTTTCATTTTGCCGGGAATGACATTTCTTAGGTTGAATGATAGTTGCATTATTTTACTGAGCATATACATTTTTTCAGAGTAGCTGAACCATTTAACGTATAACTGGTGTCAATTATGAGTCAATAATGTCATCTGCATCCTCAACAATAATTGATGTTGCAATCACAATTTTTAAATTTCAACCATTTTGATACAATGCATTTTGATAAATATATATCAATATATCATTGTTGATTAAATTTATTTCTACTTATTACCTAATGATGCTAAAGATCTTTTTGTGTACTTAATTTCCATTTGATACCCTCTTCAATGAAATGTTTCATCATGTCTTTATTCCTTTTCCTTAAAGAAAATTTTAACCTTGACTTGGAAAAGTTCTTTATAAGTTCTAGTACTACTTTTTTGTCAGATGTGTGGTTTTCACATAGTTTCTCCCTATCTGCAACTAGCATTTTATTATCTTAACAATGACATTCATTTTTAAAAAGTTAAAGCTCAGTTTATCAATTTTCCTATTTACTGACTTTATTTTGGGTGTCAAGTCTAAGAATACGTTGTGTAGTTCTATATTCCAAAGATTTCTCTTATGTATTTTGCTAAACGTTCTATAGTTTTATGTTTCACATTTAATTTTGTGGTTCATATGTTTACATTGTTGTATGAAGATAGAGACATGTTGAAATTTATTTCTCCATCATCTGTCTATAGATTTCCAATCACTGAAGTATAATTGATTGAAATGATGTGTTTCCTCCACTAAGTTACTATGACAAATTTCTCAACAATTATTTGGGAATATTTTTATGGGTCTATTATTTGATTTGGTATTCTAGCCCATTTAATTACTTTTTGTCTTTATGCATCTCTAATATTATATATTTTTGACTATAGCTAGATAATTCTTAGTTTCAGGTAGACTGGCTTCTCCAGCTTTTTTATTTGTTTTCCAAATTTTACTAGCTGTTCAGTTTCTTTTCTTCTGTATACACACAAGTTATATAAATGCTATACGTTAAATATGTTTACATTTATAAATGCTTTAAATACATATAAACAATAAATCTTGCTTACATTACATTACCAATAATATTAAAATTGTGTATGAATTTTGGAAAAATCATTCATTTTATGTTGAGTTCTCCCATCCATAAGCACAATAAATCACCCTTTATTCAGCTCTTCTTTATTTTATTAGTGTTATAAGTTTTTTAGTCTTTAGATTACAAGTCCCATACATGTTTTGTTATATTTCTAACTAAATATTTTCTTTCTTTTGTTATTTTTTCTCACTAAATGTTTCTTTCTTTCCTTCTTTCTTCCTCCCTTTCTTTTCTTTTTAAAAGTGATTGCAAAGGATACTGGATTTTGGTTTTCATATCTATATATTCATTGCTGTGATGCTTCTGAATTTATGTATGTATTACTACAAAAAGGATCTTTGTACTTTTCTTGGCATTTGCAATGTAAATAATAATTTCCCCTGTAAATGGAAACACTTCACTTCTTTCTTTCCAATTTGTGCATTTTTAAATTTCCTTTTTCTTACCTTACTGTAATGGCAGTAACTTCCAGCATTCTATTCTGTTAAATAAGAATCATGAATAAATAAATTATTTCCTAATTGCAAACCATAGAGACAGATCATTTGAATTTCATAATTAAATATGTTACTATTTTAATTTTTTGCACATTTTCTTTTGTCACAGTGAAGTTCCTGTCTATTCCTATTCTGAAATTTTGTATCTAATGTTTTTTCTACAATTTATATAATATTATTTTCTTATTTAGTTTAATATGATAGATTATACTAATGAATTGAATTCAGAATTTGAGCCAACCTTACATGCCTGTAATAAATTCAACTTAGTTATGATGTTTAATTCATTTTATGTGTAAACTCTAAGGATATTTTACTAAAAATTTTTGTGTTTATATTTACACAGATATTTTTCTGTAATTATTTGTTTGTTGTATTTTTGTTGTCTTATTTTAACATCAGTGTAATAGTATTGTCAAGAAATGAATTGGAAAGTGTACCCTTTTTATTGTGTTGAAGAAATTTATAAAATTGGTGTCAATTCTTCAATTTTTTAGTAGAAACTGTTTTTATAAAACTATTTTAGATGATGATTTATTTGGGGAGAATCAATTTTGGAAAATTTGATTTACTTAATATTTATAGAATTTTCAAGTTCTCTGCTTTATATTTGGAAATTCTGGTGATTTTGCTTGCTTTAGTCAGCTTTTTCATTATTGTGAAGAAAATACCTGAAAAAAACGTCATAGAGGAGGAAAAGGTGTCAGAGATCTCAGTCCGTATTGACCAATTTCACTGCTCTGGTTACAAGGTGAGGTAGAGCATCATGGGAAATGGTCCTGCAGAGAAAAACTGCTCAGCTCATAGTTGGGTCAGGAAGTAGAGGGGGATGGAAGGGGCTTCTAGGACACACTTCCAGTGACCCACCTTCTAGAGCCATACCCCATCTGCTTACAATTAACACCAATCATTTCATTCAAATGAGGATGGACTGGTTAGGTTACAACTCTCATAATAATTTTACCTCAATATTCTTACATTAATGAGGACTTTCTGGGGACACCATATATTCTAACCATAACAGTGCTGTTCAAGGAACTGGTCCATTTAATCTAAGTTCTCAAAAATTTGTGTTTAGAATGAGATGCTCATAATATTTCTTTATTATGATATCTGTTGTACCTGTAGTGGTATCCTTCATTTCATTTCTGATATTGGCAATTTATATTTTCTGTATTGTTAATTTTGGTAAAAGTTTGTCAGGTTTATTGATTTATCCCAAAGACAAACTTTTTGTTTTACTTAGTTGTCTGTTTTCAATTTCATTGCTATCTGCTCTCATCTTTATTATTTATTTTCTTCTGCTTTCAGTGGTTACTCTGTAGTATTTTTACTAGGTTTTCAAGATAGAAAGTAAAGTTATTGCTTTGAATCATGGCTGTTTTTTGAATATATGCATCTAAGGCTATACTTTTTTTTAAAAATAGTGCTCTTTCCTTGTGTACTACAAATTTTGATGTTTGATTTTTAGTTTCACTGTACATAATGTAACTTTTTTCTTTATTTCCTTGATAACTCCTATTTGACAAACAGGTTGTTTGTAGTAAGTATTTTGTTTAATTCCTAGGTTTGGGGAATCTTCCCACTGTCTTTCTCATTTTGATTTCCAAATTGATTCAATTGTTTCAGAGAGCAATCCATGTCATTTTAAGTAGTTTCCATTTGTTAAGGAATTATTATACCATTTCAAGGGTAGATATGGACACATGCGAAGAATGTGTAACCCTATGCTGTTGAATATTGTGTTCTTTCAATGTCAGTTGGGTCCTTTTGGTTGACAGCTGATGGTGTTGCTAAGTTTCTATATATTCTTCTGATTTTCTGTCCAGTTGTTTTATTAATTTGGAGAAAGTTGAGTGTTCCCAACTATAATTGAGGGTTTGCATATTTCTTCTTTTTTCACTTTTGTGTTTACATATTTTACAATTTTGCTGTTTGGTACATAAACATTTAAAATTTCTGTATAGCTGGGTATATTACCCTTTACTCATTATATAATATACTTCATTCTGTGATAATTTCACTGTGAGATTTACTTTATCAATATTAATATACATACTCTTCAAATATATAAGTTATGGTTTTATGATATATCTTTTTCCCACTGATACCTACCTGACACAAAAAAGAGATATATCACAGAGATACAGTAAAAACTAAGCTATTTTAAAATGTTGAATGAGAATTGTTTGACTAGATAACCTACAATTCATATAGTATTACTTATTCACTTATTTATTAAATTGATTTATCATTTTGTGCAATATACTAAAACAGGCAAACAAAGAGACAAATGGAAAGGTTCAAAATGTCACCTTATATTGTATATTAAAACATGTTTCCAAAATCATAACCAGTAACTAATATGAGATTATTTGATATTTTGTATAAATATAGTATTTTAAATTAAAAACACTTCTACAGCTTTTAGATTTGCTAATTTAAGTGATAAATTTCATCAATTCTCTTTTTATATGAATATGATTAAAATTCTGAAAAGTTTTAGAATATAGAAAGAAAGTTCTTACAAAGAATATAGAAAGGAAGTGATTCCTTATTGTTGATTAAAGCCATAAATAGTTCTGCAAATAGATCCATGTCTGACACAATGGAATTGTTATTTTATAAGTACATAATTTTGCCTGTTAATCTTCAAATTTTGCATATTTACTTTCTAGTTATCACTATAATAATATATTATCCTTCAACTAGTATTTGATTCAGACATTTTCCTGAGAAGATTTTATCTACTTGGAAAAAGTAAGAGTGAAGTATTATAACTTGCACACAAATTAATATTTTTCTTTATATTTTATCTCTGTAGATTTAACAACAATATTCACATTATAAACAACTGCTAGTATGCTAACTAGTAAATAATAACTCCTCGTGCATGCATTAATGGGCACACAAAGAAATATATTTTTTATTAGATGAATTGATATTTTAAGAAATTTAAATGAATCATTTTTGTTATAATAGAGAAATATATATAAGTGAAGTTACTACCTTTGTTTTATAAAATTAAGGTAAGCTTTCACAGATACTTAATGCATTATTCATTTAATAGCATGATTATGTAATTATCATATTTATTTGATTATTTAGTATTGATGCTTAATGCTTTTTTGTTGTGTTTGGTTGTTTTTTTAAAAAAGAATTTGAATCAGCTTCAATACGGTCTACAGCAATTCTGTTAAGCATTCCTTTCAGGGCCTGCCAAGAAGAAAAGCACTTTAAGGGAACAGAAGAATCACTATTATCAGGCACCTGTGATGAGTCAATCACTGCAGATAAACACTGAATTTATGTTTGTTCATCTTGGCAGCTAAGGCACAAAGGAAAAATGTGGTTCTCCCAAGGTTGCCTGCAGACGCAAACATTTTCTTGGCTCAAAACTGAATGGAGACTTTAACATGTGGTTTCTTATGTTAGAAACAACTAAGAACATAATGGATGATGTCTTCACACATTTTTATGAAAAATGGACATTGTTCACCTCCAAAAGCTCCAAAAGCTACAGTTTTAACAATAAAAGTAATTCAATGAAGACTTTTCTTTGGGGCCCTGAGATAATGAATTCTGAGTATGTTGCTACCTGAAAATCTAACTTAAAAACACAGAGTGCTTAAAGAATCTGCAGGAAGAGATCATTAACCTGTCCATAGACAACAGCTCTCAAATAGCAGACGCCTCAGATGAACCTTTTTGAAGAACTGTACTGTTGTTAATTTATAGATTCTAAATTTCTAATATTTGTCTTGTTAATTAAAGTTGGACTTCATTTTTTTATATATATATATTTTGATTTATGGCCAAAAAACTGTTAGAAATAATGCTGCACTATGAACAAAAACAACAAAAAATTTCATATAAATAAACCAGATAGATACAAATATAATGTTTTTAACATAATAAGTGTCTTACCAAATCAATTTCAAATGATAGCTGGATAACATAACAACATTGTAGTTACCTGTGAAATCAGATTTAAAGATAGGTAGTTAGTGTAGTTAGGTAAATTTGCTCTAATATTGAGTCTAAAGAAAATGGAGTGCACCTGAGCTCCGGAAAACAGAACAGCACCTGGGAGACTGAAATGTTGTTTCCAAGGCCAGGCCCATCCCAAAGAATGCTGTTGCTGAGGCTGCCTTTGAACTTGCAACCCTCTTGTCTCAGCAATTGAGAAAAAAAAAACTGTTAATGAAACAGCTCCCAGCAAGACAGGGAGATGCTAATCAAATCACCCTAGGTCTTTCCATCCCCTATCACTCCCCCCTCCCCCATTGCTCACCAGTCTTCCACCTTTTGGCCTTCCTACCTGTAAGCAAAATAAAGGACATGAATGTAGAAAAACAAAAGAAGATCTTAGTTACAAAGGAAGAAGACCTCCCCTTCCCAGGGATTCCCCCTTTCAGGTCCCCTTTTCCCTGGGTGGGTGGGGGAGGCAGCGTCTTTTCTGCTATCCTTTAATAGAGCCTTTTTACTTTCCACTCTACACTTGCCTTGGTGTGCTTCTTTGGTGCTATACTTCAGCTTTCAGGGAAGCAAGGATTCCTCAGGGTAATAGGTGGTGTTGGGTGTGTGGGAGACTCACAGCTGAAGTTAAGTTTCCATCTAGCAGGAACATCAAGTAATTCCTTACTCCTCCCCCTCCTCTCTGAAGAGCGCCAAATTCAAAAGTTTTCTCAACCAGTCCCTGGAGGGGGGAGGGAGGGGGAGGGGGGAGGGAGGGGGAGGGGGGGACACAGTGTCTGCTCAACATTCCTGAGTCACCCTGCCAATCAGCACCCATCGCCTCCACAACCCTTCTTAAGCCAAAGCTTGCAAGCTAATGCTCTCTGCCCTCTTCCTTTCCTCTCTCTGCTCTCTGCCTCTCCTTTTCTTCCCCTTCAGGCAGCCCCCATTAAAATCTCTTGGTTGAATCTTCTTCTCCAGAGAGTCACTTGCTTTTCAAGTGATATCACCTGTATAATTTTCTTATTTGTATTCTACCTCGTGTATTCATAAACTAAATTTCAATTTCTTGAAGAAAAAAAGATTTTTTTACTCTTTTGCCACTTCTACAGCAATAGAGAAAAACTATCATGATAGGATTCAATAAATGCCTTCCAGAGTTAAAGTTTTAACCTGAACAACTAGCTCTTGTTAGAATGGCACATATACAGTGTCCTATTATAAAACCACACTCATTGTACCCTATAAAACTAAAATCCCCTTTGTAACCAACAACAATTTTCACATCCAGAAAATGAGACCCTACTTAGCCCATGAATGAATAAATGGCTTCTCTGAATCTGTTGAGGTCTGCATCGTCATGTTGTGCTTACACAAAGTGTAGCAGAAACATGTAATAATGTGATTTAAGCTATTTTAGAAGCTCAAAGGAAGTAGAGTTGTGTGTATTGTTGAGATTTGAAGAATGATTAGTAGTTATCCAAGAAAGGAGATAATGAATTAGAATATTCTATGAATGGGGACAATACACGAAAAACATGTATACTCGAAGAACCATATAGTATATTTTAGTTAACAAATTGAAAATAAGCAATGCTTAGCAATTGAGGGACAAAATGAGTGTGACAAGTCCTCAGAGCAGGATCCCCAAGGGCCTCCAGAATAGGTTTAGGATTTCAGAACATGTTGGTAGCTGAAACACAGACTGTTAGTGTCTTAGTACCATTCCCCTCTATTCTTCTCTTTCAGGGGCAGAATTATCTTTTCCAAAAAATCTCTGCAGAATGAATCTGTATCAGATCCACCAATGAGCACCAATTATGTAAGTTTTAAAGGTAAAAGAGAAATAGAAGCCATTATTATTTTTCCTTCTAGCACATATGGATGTTGTCAGAGATGAGAAATCATTATGACTCTGTGGAATTTATTTCTATCATCCATTTAGATTTGGGGGTGGGGTGGGTAACTATGATCATTACTGGCAATTTACAGCACTTCTTTTTCGGGGGAAGAGGGTACCAGCAGTTGAACTCAGGAGCACTTGGCTACTGAGCCACATCCCCAGCCCTATTTTGTATTTTATTTAGAGACAGGGTCTCACTGAGTTGCTTAGCATCTTGCTGTTGTTGGGGCTGCCTTAGAATTTGCAATCCTCCTGTCTCAGCCTCCAGAGCTGCTGGGATTACAGGCGCCTGCCACTGCACCTGGCTAATTTATGGCACTTTTAAAACTCCTTGACACCTGCAATCTTAGTGGACTTTTAAATTATATATAGTCTTTCTGCCTCTAATTCTGTAGCATTGCTTAATTATGTAATTTCCTGGATTAAATTACTTTCTCTTTTACAAACCAAATCATGATTGATACAGGATTTGATTTAAATGGCTGGAAAGAAAGAGCAGAATGGTAGGTGAGTAAGACTCTCTGGTGATTGTCTCCCTACAGATATCTCAAATTGAACAGCTATTAATGCATCAAAGTACTTTCCTAGGAACTTTGGAAACCAGGTGAGAAACCACAGTGGTGGATTTAATTTAAGAAAAAGAAAAAACATTGAAAAAGGCAGAAAGCAAAGAGTTGCCTACACCACCCTTACCCTAATTACAAACAGTGGGTCATGGAGAGTGTTCTTTTGCAGAAAGGGAAGGAAATGAAGTTTAGACTTTAGACTTGAAATCTAGTACCAGATTCAACTCAGTGGAACTTAGTAGACAAAAAACCCACATCCCTTTCTACTTTGCAAATAGCTGTGGACTATATTGTTGAAACTGCATTAGCCAGGTTGCAAAGAGATTTACTCTTATCACATTTCTTTTAACCTTGGTATTCAGAATTGGGAGAAAGTAGAGCACAAAAACTAGTACAAGACTTTGTCTTGAAGTTAATTTCCAGTGAGACCAAGCACCAGCTAGAAGTCAAAGCCCCCCAGATGCAGACAGAACTTTCAGATAGAGCCTCTTGACCTGATCTAGCATCAGGAGCAGACCTACATACCACTGGGAAAGACTCAAATTTCAAACTACATCATTGCCAGCCTTGAAAATGGTCTAAGGGAACATTATAATCTGCCTGAAACTATAGAGGTCCCTACAATTCTGAGCTCAGGGGCAATCCAACACTGTTTGTCAGTCTAGGTGGCCAAGAACTTTACCACCAGTCCCTCAACCACAAGCACTACAGCTATTTACAAGTCAAGTGTTCACAGATAGGGCTCTAGAGCATCTCTAGCATCAAGAAAAGTCTTGTATTCCAGTGACATAGACTCATATTTTGGCCTGAATTGCCATAATTTATAGCATCAACCTCAGTGCACCCTTGAGACAGGTTCCTGGTGTTATAAGGCCCAGGTGTGATGCTGCTCAACATCTGCCTAAAAAGCTAAGAGCCTGCCTTTACCTACATGGCCCTCAACTTGTGCAGAATATTGTGGAGTTAAACATCAGCCACAGGTGGTAGAAATGCCAAGTTTTACCCTAATATTTAATGCTGGGCAAGTCAAACTTAACACTGGGAAGATTCTAATGTTCCTAATCCTTAGCCTTGGCTTTGAAATAGCCTCTCACCCAGGTGAATATGCATGGTCTCTATATATGGCCTCAGTTTATCAGATTTATATTCTAAGCAGCATAACCTTTGGTGGTTGCAGTGATTTTCAGCTATAAATCCATATTAGCAATGGATAGCCCATAAAGGTATGGGCCATGATCCTCCCAGTATTGTGCTTGTTTTAGTGAGCTTGGACTCAGTGTGACATGGTGGCCACCAGTGTAACATGGGAGTCTGAGGCTGGTCCATTCATGGTGATTCTGCTCTGAGCTAGGCAAAATTCTTCAATGTGTCTGACCACAGGCCATTGAGTGTGAACAAGATGTCTGGGTCTTCCCTGAGCCATGCGAGAGGCCTTTGGGAAAGGTAATTCTTTTCAAACATTCTCCTGATTCATTCATAAAAACACACCAATGGTGAATTTGAACAAACCTGGGCTATAGTCACTCTCTTGTGCTGAAATAATGAAAACACAAACTTTATACTCCAGTTAAATATGAACTTGGATGCCATTAGTGTTAAAAAAGTGGAAGTAACCTTAGTCTCAGAAAAATGAGAAGTATACTTAGAATTTCAGAAGGATAAACACAAATGAAGCTAGATTAGGAAGATTGGAATAAATTTAGTGTCCTCATCATTTAAAACCCTGTTGATATTGTACACTAACAAGCATCCAGAGCTTACAAGAAACCATGACCTCACATAACTGTCAAATTAAGGTGCCAGAAACTAATCAGATAGCAAACATTATGGGAGAGCTCTCAAATGGACCATCTAAAACATATATAGCAACAAAACTAAATGAGCTTGAGTAGAACAAAGAGAGAATTCAATACTATAACAGAGATACTTAACAAAGAGATCAAAGAAATTGTTTAAAAATCAAGGAATTTCAAATTAGTGGATTTGAAAAATACTCTAAGCGAAATTTAAAAAAGAAATGATGAACTCATCAATACTAGTATCAATCAAACAGAGGAGAAGGAGTGAGCTTGAAGACCAGATATTTGGAAACACATACAGAAGAAAAAAGAAGGAAGAGAAATGAAGAAAGTTTATAGGAACTTTGAACAGTATAAAAAGAGCAAATATTCGGGTTGTTGGAGTTCAAGAAGGTTTGGAAGATACCAAAAGTGTAGAAAGTTTATTCGAAAAAAAAAAAAAAAACAATAACAGAAAAATTCCCATATCTGGAAAAGGGTGAAAATATTCAGGTGCAAGATCAAAGTTCACTAGTCAGATTTAACTCAATTAAATCTACCCCATGTTATATTATAATCAAACTCTCAAAGGAAAAAGAAAGAGAAAATTCTCAAGGCAGTGAAAGAAAAGAAACAAATAACACATAAAGGCACCCCATTTTTACCTGATTAAGGCCTTCTTAGCAAAAACCTTACAGATAAGGAGAGAGTGGCATGAGCTATTAATAGTACTCAGTGTAAATACAAAGCAAAACATATATAATGTATAAAACAAAAATGAAGAAACCATACACATTACTAGAGTAAATCACTTAATCACTAAGACAGACTATAAGAGAGTAAGGATTGGGAAAAAAGTACTGTAATACACTACAAAATAAGTTATAAGATGATTGTAGTAAGGACCTACCTATAATGATTACCTTGAATATAAATGGAGTAAATTCTCTAAAGACATATAGTGACTGAATGCATATAAAACATATGTGGTTATGTGTTGCATGTAAGAAACATCACCTAACACACATACAATGACTGGAAAAACAGAGATTAATACATTTCATGTAATGGAACCCAAAAGAAAGCAGGATTAGCTAAACATAGGTAACAAAAGTAGACTTTATCAAAAGCAGTGAAAAGAGACAATGAATATAATTTTATAATGATAAAAAGGTCAATGTTACATGAAGACATCATAATTCTATATATAGGAGCCTAATACCAGAGTTATTACAAATCTGTTTATACAAATAACATTAGTATACCTAGAGGAAAAGGTAGACTCCAATACAAAAATAGAATTAGAATTTGACATACCATGTTCAGCCATAGAAACATCATGCAGGCAAAATTTCAACAAATAGTGGGATAAATTGGACTTCAGTCCAAATGAACTAAGTAGATATCTAGAGAATATTTCAGCCGACAGCTGCAAAATACATATTCTTCCTATAAGCACATGGAACATTCTCCAGCATATGTCACATGACAGGTCATAAAATAAGTCTTAACAAATAAAAAAAAATTAGACAGAACATCTTTGTCCACAGTGCAATAAAACTAGAAATCGATAACAGGAAACACTTTGGAAACTATACCAATATATGGGCATTAAACAACTCAACTTTGAACAAACAATGAATCAAAGAGGAAATCAAAAAGGATATAAAAAATTTTTGAAATAAATAAAAATGAAGATCCAACATACCCCCTATGGAATATAGCAAAAGTAGCAAAAGCATAGAAATTTCAAATAATCTGTCTATCACTGCAACTCAAGGAACTAGGAAAAAAAGAGGAAACCAAACTCCAAATTAGTGGAAGGAAAAAAATAATAAATCAGCCTAGAAGTAAATGAAATAGAGACTAAAAAATACAGAAGAGCAATGAAACAAAGAGATGATTGTTCAAAGAAATAGACGAAATTGATAAAATCGTTCACTAGACTAACTCAGGAAGAGATGTCTCAAATAAATAAAATCAGAGATAAAAAGGGAGACATTAAAACTAACACCACAAAAATATAAAGGATCATTCATTGCACATTATTCTGAACAACTATATGTCAATTTATTTGATTACCTATGAGAAATGGACAAATTCTTGGACACATACATCTTACCAAGATTGAATTATGAAGTTATATAAAACCTGAAAACATATACAGCAATTAATGAGATTGATACATGACAAAGTGTTCCAATGAAGAATGCCAAGGACCAGATAGCTTCATTGCTGAATTCTACCAAATGTTCCATAAAAGAACTTATAGAAATTATCCTTGTTATATTAAAAAAAAAAGACAAATAGAAAAGGAAAGTGTATTTCATATTCTACAAGACCAGTATTACTTCAATACCCAAACTATACAATGACTCACACACATACTCACTGGCACCCAAACACAGACACACACACACATATACAAACACACACACACACACACACATACACACACACAAACAAAACTAATGATTCATATCTTTGATGAACAAAGAGGCAAGCATTTCTCAAGAGTATACCTGTAAATTGACCCAAATATCACTCTGAAAATATTCTTTGTCATCAAATGGGATTCATACTAGAGATTCCTGGATAGTTCAATATATGCAGATCAATAAATATGACATATCATATCAACAGAATGAAGGACAAAAACCATATGGTTCTCTAAATTGACACAGAATAGGCACGTGATAAAATTTAGCATCTCTTCATGATAAAAATATGAAACAAATTCAACATACAAGGCACATACCTCAACATAAAAATGGCATTTATAACAAAACAGTTTCTAGCATTATATTAAGTATGGAAATCTGAAAACATTTTCTTTAACATCAGAAACAAGGTAAGGATGCTACCTTTTACTACCTATATTCAACATGCTAGAAGTCCTAGTCAGACTATTCAGGCAAAAGAATGAAAATAAAAGGCATCTAATTTGGAAAAAAGGAAATAAAAATACCAGTGCAGATGGCATAAGGCATGATCTTAAAAAACTCTAAATAATAAATGGATTTAGAAAAGTTGTAGAATATAAAAATCAACATTCAAAAATTTAGTTTGTTATATTCCTGTAGTAAATTATTTAAACTGGACATTTAAAAAGGAATTCTATTTACGCTAATGACAAACAAAACCCTTTAATAATAAAGTTAATCAAAGAGGTCAAATTTTTCTACAAGGAAAAAATTGAAGAAGACACATACCTACAAAATTGAATGATATTCCATGTTCATGGTTTGTGAAAATGTCCATACAACCCAAAGCAATTCAATGCCACTTCAATCAGAATAATAACATTTCCCCCATTATTAGAAAAAAAACCCCTACAATTTATATGGAACCACAAAATATGCTGAAGAGTAAAAGTCTCCTTGAGCAAAAGGAACGAACAAGAGGAACAAGCACTACCTCATTTTGTACCACAGAATTATAGTCATCAAGACAATATTGTGTTGACATAGAACATAGAACAAAAAAAGAGAATAGTAGGTCTAGAAGCCAACTCAAACGCCTATATCCAATCAATTCTTGACAAAGATGCTAAGAACATACGTTGAACAAAAGACAGTTTGTATAATAAATATAATAAATGGCGCTGGAAAAGCAAAATATGCACAGGCAGAACAATGAAACTAGACCCCTTTTTCTTTGAGTTCAAAAAATTAACTCAAAATATATTAAATAATTAAGTGTAAGATGTGAAACTATGCAACTACTCAAAGAAAACTTAGAAGAAATAATTTTAGAAGTTGAAATGGATGAGGATTTTTTTGGATAAAATCCCCAAAGCATAGGAAGTAAAAGAAAAAATAGATAGTTGAAATTACATCAAATTAAAAAGCTTCCACATAGTGAAGGAAACAATAATCAGAGCAAAAAATAAACTACATAACAGTAGATAATATTTGCCACTTATGCATGAAGAGATTGATATCCAGAACAAACAAGGAAATCCAAAAGCTGAATGCCAAATATAAATAAATAACCTAATTAAAAATTGGCCATAGACCTACATTAACATTTCTCAGAAGAAGACTTGTAAATGGAGACAGGTAAATGAAAAAATTCTCAGTATAAGTATTCATAAGGAAATTAAATATCCAAACCATAATGAGATAACACCCCACCCCAGTAAAAATGAATATTATTTTAAAAATTAGAAATCATAACTTCTGTCAAGGATATGAATAAAAGGGATCCCTGGAACACAGTCACTATGTAAGAATATATGGAGCTTCCTTAAAAAATTAAACATAGAACTACAATAATGATCTAGAAAACCCACTCTATATATGCAAAGGAAATGAAATCAATATGTTAAAGAGACACTTCACTCCCATGTTTATTGCAGCACTATTCATAATAGTCAAGAAATGGAAACAACCTAAGTGTCATTAACTGATGAATAAATAAAAAAGGTATCACTTATACACAAAAACTAATCAGTCATAAAGAGAAAAAATCCTGTCACTTGTAACAATGTGAAATATAACTCTTCAAGCACAGATAAGTAATACATGTCTCACTCATATGTTTAATTTAAAAATGCTGATCTTATAAAAGGAAAATGTACAATGGTGGTTATCAAAATCAGGAAAAGGAGGAATGGGTCAAGGTTGCAATGGGTACTAAGGTATAATTACATAGATGCAAGAATTTCTGATGTTATGTTGCAATGTAGTGTGGCTATAGATAATACTGAACTGTATATTTTGAGGAACTAGAAGAAAGTGTATTGAAAGTTTTACCATAAATAAATGATAAATGTTGAAGAACATAGATATGCTTTACCTCATTTAAATATTACAAAATGTAAACAAGTACTGAAACATCACATGTGGTCCCACTAATGTTTACAAATTCTTTTTATCCGCCAGTTAAAATTTAATTTAAAAATTTAAAAAGAAGTGGCCAGGTGAGGGATGGTTAGTGTATGTTAAAAATAAAATCAAATTCAATATATTTAACATTGGAAATTTGGGTAAGACAATAAATTAAATATAACAGATAGAGGGATGGAGAATTCTATTTATGGAAAATATTTATTGGAAGAGCCACCTCCCATAACTCTTGTAGCAGCATCAAGTGCTTATCAATTTTATAGTTCTATCATAAGTAGTGAGAAGGAGTCAGAATTATAATGTGTTTGGATTACTACTTGCTGCATTGACAAAAAAATGTTCCAAAGAAAAGATGAACCCAAATAAGATTGAGATTTAAGGCATAAATGAAGGAGAATGTAGAAAATCATAAAATGGTTGCCAAAATTTTATAAAAACTTATTTAAAAATTTTTATAGTAATGGAAAAGATTAGAGAATTCTTCAGTAACAAAATTGTAATAAGGTTTCTTATTTAAAATAAATGAAAGACCAACCTAATAACATATATAGTGGTGAATGTTTTATCTTCACAGCAAAACCATTTGTTTCTGGTATCCTACAAGTAGACAGCAAGAATTTACCAGAAAGTGTCATGTGAGGATGGAAAGAAATACATGAATCCTTATGGATTAAGTCTAAGAAATAATTCTAACAGAATTAGTTCTACATAAGAAGATAAGTGGATTGATGCCAAGTTATTTTTTTAGACTTTATTTTCAGAACAGTTTTATATTCACATAAAATTTGAAAAAAGGAGCAGAGACACCCACATGATCCTTACACCCACCAAATGCATATTCTTCCTCTTATCAACATTCCACTAGGGTGATAAATCTGTTACAATTGTGAATTTACATTGACACATCATTATCACCCAAAGTCTATCTATAGACTTTTTTTATAGTTTACATTTAGTTTGCTCTTAGGGTTTTCATTCAATGAGTTTGGTCATTACATATTTTAATGATATGGATCCACCATTAAAAGAACATTTATAATAGATTCACTGCCTAAAATTCCGCTGTGCTTTACCTATTCATTCCTCCCTCCACCCCAACCCTTGAACCTTTGATAAACTTTTTTTTTTACTATCTCCATAGCTTTGACTTTCCCATATAGTCTGAAATAGATGGTAAGTAACCTTTTAAAATTGACTTACCTCACTATCATATATTTATATTTCCTCCAGGTCCAACTGAGTCTTAAGAAGAACTATATTTCCTTTAAAAAATGAGCCTGTATATAAACTTTTTGAAATTTTTAGTGACATTTACTCTCTTTTTTTACTAGTTCTTTTTAATTGTACACCACAGTAGAATATATTTTGATATAATTACAGAAGCATGAAATATATGTTATTCTATTTAGGACCCCATTCTTATAGATGTACACAATGTGAGATTCATGTGTGTGTGTGTGTGTGTGTGTGTGTGTATATATATATATATATTTATGTCATAGAAATTTTATGTCAGAAAAATTATGTCAGATAAATTCCACTGTCTTTCCTTTTCCTATGCCTCCTCCCTTCCCTTCATTCCCCCTTTGGCTAGTTTACTGAATTTCTGTTCTTCCCTTTCATCCCACCCTAATTGTGGGTTAGCTTCCACATATCAGAGAAAAAAATCAACATTTGTTTTTGGAAGTTTATACTTATTAAATCTTTAGACTATCATTTGAAGGTCTAAATTTTTACTATTCAGAAGCAATGCTCAGAGTTTCCTCTGCTTCAACAAAAGGATTTTCCAAGTAGCATGGATATTCTTCATATCCATAAAAAATAAAACACAAGAAATAATTTTCCAAATAATGAACCCAGTACAGAGAAAACAATAGAAAAATGTTTTCCCAGACATAGAGATCATTATCGCCTCAAAATAGTTCCTCAGACTCAGGGCAAGGGACATTTTTTTGTGTCTAAGGATGTCTCCCATTCTTTCTATTTCACGGGGAAGTTATTGATATTACTGTGTTGCAGTTGTCATATGTAATAATGAGTTGGGGATGGGTGTAATTTGTTTTTGTGCATAGGTTTCTATACCTGTAAGAGCCATAACTGAATCTGGTAGAATAGTTCATCATGTAGATGATGGATTATTTGAACTCACAATATATATTATGACTGTTAATAGCTTATATCACTTAAGGGATAATATGTATTTTGATTGTGTAAGAATAAGAAGAATAAAATGGCTATTTAAGAAGTAATGTCAACTTTAGTGGAAACACTTGTGTGATAAAATCTTTATCATCTTTCTCTAGTGCACATAATTTAAATTCTAAGTGTTTTTTTGTATGTAAGTATGGTGATGGATTCTCATCAATGTAATTAATTCCATCATTTGTGTGTGATGGGATACATTTTCAGTGGTTTCAGGTCACACTCATTAAAATATCCAATAGGTGACCCTTTATTTTTATCCTTTATTTTTTTCTATCAATGCATTTCTCAATGAAGTTATAGAGAATGATGGAGTCACAACAGGTAGGAATGCGGGTCTCTGAGTCATCACTTTGAAAGATAACCAGGCCCACATATGGCCAGAATCACAGACACTGGGTTGTTAGATGAGCATCTAAAGGAAGACTCTGGCTGTAAGATTAAAAAAGAGTAGAAAATAGACAATAACTAAGACGACTTCAAATCCCTAGAGTAATAGAAGTTATAATAAAGGAGAATTGTCAGATATTATTAAACATTGTGAAAAGTTGCTGAGAAGTTGTATTTTTTTATTTTATTTTTTTGTATTTTCTATTGCATCTATAACAAATTACCACAAAAAAAGTTTAAATAAAATCAGAAATTTACTTTCAGAGTTCTGGGGGCAAGAAATCCAAAACAAAGATGAAGGTAGATTCCTCATAATCTTAGGCCTATACTCTGAATACGCTCAAATCCGTCCTTTGCTTTTTATGAAAGATGCCATGTTCATTGTCAAGTTTCTCCATTGACCCATTTCCTATCTATGGAATCCAAGAAGTGTGACAGCCTTCTTCCCATTTATTCTATCTCTATGCCTTCAATCAAGTTTGTAGGGTTTCTGCTGAGATAATACAGTGATTCATGAATCACATGTTTAATTTCTCTAATGAATTTTGGACCAGTCATACACTTGGTGTTTCTCCAGAGGAAAAAAATATCTTTTTATCCCAATAAAAATATGTTGATAAGAAATTTTAGTTTGGATTCATCCCATGTATTGATTCTTGATTTTATTTCTTGCACTATAAGAGTCTTCTTAAGGAAGTCGGGGCCTAATCTGACATGATGAATATTTGAGCCTATTATTTCTTCTATTATGCGCAGGGTCTCTAGTCTAATTCTTGGATCCTTGGTCCACTTTGAGTTGAATTTTGTGTATGGTGAGAGATATGGGCTTAATTTCATTTTACTGTATATGATTTCCAGTTTTTCCAGCACCATTTGTTGAAGAGGTATCTTTTCTTTTGGTGCCTTTGTCTAGTATGAGATAACTGTATTTATGTGGGCTTGTCTCTGTGTCCGTTATGCTCTACCATTTATCTACAAGTTTATTTTTGTGCCAATACCATGCCATTTTTGTTACTATTGCTCTGTAGTATAGATTAAGGTCTGTTATAGCGATGCTACCTACTTCTTCTTGCTAAGGATTGCATTGGCTATTCTGGGTCTCTTATTTTTTCCAGATTTATTTCATGATTCCTTTTTGTATTTCTATGAAGAATGTCATTGGGATTGGGATTGGAATTGCATTAAATCTGTCTAGTGCTTTTGTTAGTATGGTCATTTTGACAATATTAATTCTGTCTATCCAAGAACAAGGGAGATCTTTCCATCTTCTAATGTCTTCTTTAATTTCTTTCTTTAGAATTTTGTAGTTTTCATTGTACAGGTCGTTCACCTCTTTCATAAGTTGATTTCCAAGGGTTTTTTTTTTTTGAGGCTATTGTAAATGGAGTAGTAGTTTTCTTAGTTTCTCTTTAAGAGGATTTGTCACTGATATATGGAAATGCATTTGAATTATTGGTGTTGATTTTATATCCTGCTACTTTGCTAATTTCAGCAAAAGAAATAATCAGAGATGTGAAGAGACAGCCTACAGAATGGGAGCAAATTTTTACAGCACATACATCAGACAAAGCTCTAATCTCCAGATATATAAAGAACTCAAACAACTTAACACCAGAAAAAAACAAATAACCCAATCAATAAATGGACCAAGGACCACCTGAACAGACACTTCTCAGAAGAGGATAAATACATGAAAAAATGTTCAACATCGCTAGCAATTAGAGAAATGCAAATCAAAACTACTCTAAGATTTCATTTCACCCTAGTCAGAATGGCAGTTATTAAGACTACAAGCAACAATAAGTGTTGGTGAAGATGTGGGGGAAAAGGCACACTCATACATTGCTGGTGGGACTGAAAATTGCTGCAACCAATATGGAAAGCAATATGGAGATTCCTTAGAAAACTTGAATGGAACCACCATTTGACCCAGCCATCCCATTTCTCAGCTTATACCCAAAGGACTTAACATTAGCATACTGCAGTGACAGAGCTACATCAATGTTCAGAGCAGCACAATTCACAATAGCTAAATTGTGGAACCAACTTGGATGCCCTTCAATTGATGAATGGATAAAGAAAATGTGATACACACACACACACACACACACACACATAGCATTTTCAGGTAAATGGATGGAGTTGGAGAATATCATGTTAAGTGAAGTAAGCCAATGCCAAAAAACCAAATGCCGAATGTCTTCTCTGGTAAGTGTATCCTGATCCATAAGAGGAGTTAGGGGGAGCATGGGAAGAATTTGGATAGAGCAAAGGGGAGGGAGGAAAAGGGAGGGAGTATGGGGTAGGAAAGATGGTGGAATAAGATGGACATCATTACCCTAGGTACATGTATGAAGACATGAATGGTGCGACTGTACTTTGTGTACAGAGAAATAAAAAATTGTGCTCCATATGTGTTCTCTGAATTGAAATGAATTCTACTGTCATATACAACAAATTAGAACAAAAAATATTAATAATTAATTTTGAAATAAATATTGACAATTATTCAAATGTTCAAGTTCTAGTTTGCATTATTTGCCTAATAATTTATTTTTAATTTATTTCTTTTTTTGTCTTCATTTTTTACTATAAACCACAAGGATAAACCAGCTACATCTACACTTAATTAGAAATTTCCTAAGCTACATATGTTATTATTTAGATATGGGTTTCCCCCAAAAGCTCAGGTGTAAGCCAATACAAGAAGGTTCACAGGTGAAATAATTAGACATTGAGAGTTGTAGCCCAATTCGCAGATTAATTAATTAATTTAGTAATAACTGAAGGCAGGTAGGGTGTGGCTTGAGGAGGTAGATCACTGGGAGCATGATTTTGTGGCTTATATTTTGTTACTGGTGAGCAAAGCCCTCTCTGCTTCCTGATTGCCGTGTCCTTAACTGCTTTCCTCCTCCACAGTCCTTCTCCATGATGTTCTGCCTCTCCATGGACCCAAAGCAAATGGAGTCCGCTGTCTGCAGACTGAGCCCTGTAAAACTATAAATGCCAAGTAATCTTTTCTTGAGAGTGGCAACTGAATGAACTATGAGTTTCAAATTGTCCTGTGACAGGTGATGCCCCTCTAGAGAACCCTTGGTGTGAAGGTGCCAAAGACTTAGCCCAGTTGCTATGCTGATGCCCTGTTCAGTAGGGGATTCTATGCTGGCCACAGAGCTATTCACCTTTTAACCTTGAGTTTCACACACCAGCTGCTAGGGGGTAGAAAGTTAAGGGTGCAAGCTAATAATCATAATTGGGCTGCTTATACTCATGACCTTGGCTCTACTTGCTCTGAAGAACTTTCCCATGATAACCCTTTTAATGATAAAACCCTTTTAATGATAAACGTACTGAGATTTCTGGTGGTCAGTCTGTCTTCAGTGATTGGCTGAACAACAAAGCCCCGGCTTTTTCTCTATTCATGTGTCTATCTTTTCTCTCATTTCTTAACATTAACAACTCTCCCTTTAAGAAACCAGAGGAATGTTTTAGTAACAAATTTTAAAAACTGTGACAACTGTACCTTCCTTGATTTAAGCATAGTTTTAAGCAAAGCAACATAGGAATTCTTTTTACTCTGGATCCTAACTATCCTGTGTTTTTTTACACCAAGTTATATAAAAACTTGCTCTTCTCTTTCCTTTAAAAAACATGAATGATAAGTTTCCAGTGTCCCTCTTTGGGTGCCAAATTTTGTGACCTGCACAACAATTTTTCAGGCGTAACCAAATTGGTCAATGAGGTGATGGAGAAAAGACAAACAGTCACACAAATAGAGAAAAAGCCAGGGCTTGGTGGTTCAGCCAAACTCTGATGGAGGAAGACTGACCACCAGGAAGCTCAGAATGTTTATTATGCAAGTTTTATCATTAAAAGGGCTATCATGGGAAAGTTTCTTCAGAGCAAGTGGAGCCAAGGTCAAGAGTATGAACAGCCTAATTATGATTACCAGCTTGTGCCCTTAACTTTCTACCCCCAAGCAGCCAGTGTCTGAAACTCAAGGTTAAAAACTGAATAGCTCTGTGGCTAGCACAAAACCCCCTAATTGAATAGGGCATCACCATGGCAACTGGGCTATCTCTTTGGCACCTTCACACTGAGAGTTCTTCAGAGGGGCATTGCCTCAGTCACAGGACAGTTCAAAAACCATAGTTTAGTTGCTCCTCCTGACAAACTCTTTCTCCTCTAAAATTGTTCTTATCTGGTGTTTTGGTCACAGTGATGAAAAGCTGACTAAAACAGAAATTGGTACCAAAAAGTGGTTTTTTTCTGTGACTAACCTTACAATGTGTTTCAGAAGCCTTTGAGACTGGTGGGGCGGGGGGAGAAGTTTTGAAAAGTTTAAAGATACAGGCTGGAAAAACTTTAGAATGTTGTAAGTAGAGCTTAATGGGTGATTCTAATGGGAGCTAAGAAGAACAGAATACTGATAAGACTGTGGAGAGCGGAGCAGGACTCTATTAAAATTTGGACTCTTGGTCATAAAATGTTCTGTTCTGACAAAAAAAAATATATCTACATTTTGCCTGTGTCCTGAGACTTTTTGTGAGGCTGAATTTAATGGTGATAGACTAATTAACCTGGCAGAATAAAATTCAAGGCACCACACAATTCAGGCAGTGGCATGGATATTGCTGGCCCCAGATTTTATTCAGCTTTACTTTGATAATCAGAAGCAAAAAGCAGAGCAGAAAGATTTCAAAAACTTGTAGTTTGGCCAGAAAAAGTGTCAGTAGAAGGGCTAAGCAAGATGTGGTTGTTAAAACCACCAAAGAAATGCTAAGTACTTCGCACAGAGACAAAAAGAAAGATAACTTGAGGGTATCTCAGAAATTGTAAAAATCACAGCCATTTCAGGCTCAAGTTATAAAAGAATAAATTCCTTTGAGAAGAGACCACGGGGACACCCTGTGTGCATGGGATGAGCAGGAATTTTTCACCATGCTTAGCTGCTCAGGCACTCAGAGGCTGCTGCAGTCAGGGCCCTTGACCCCATTTTCTGCATTCATATTTCTATTAACAATATCTTCAAGGAAATATAATTTTTTTCCTGTAAGGTTTGTGAAAAATCCTTCCAGTATCTACTCATATTCTACCCTCAAACCACCACCACACCAAAGTCTCAAATGAGTGCCACCTCATTTCCCATGACTAGAACCTATATTTGTTTACTCTGGTTGTCCATAATGAATTAAACTGAATGTCTTAAAACAACATAAATTTACTGTCTTAAAATTTTGGTGGAGACAAGTCCAAAATCAAGGGGTGGACAGGGATATGATCATGCTAAAGGCTCTAAGGAAAATTCTTTTCCATGTCTTCTTCTAGCTCTCGCTGTTTACCTACAATTTTATTGTTTCTTAAGTTGTGAAAATATCACTCCAATCTCTGTCTCCATCATCAAGTGGCATTCTGTGTGTGTGTAGCTGAGTCTCTTTTCCAATCCTGGGGATTGAACACAGAGGGGCTTTACCACTGAGCCACATCTTCAGACTTTTTTTTTTTTTTTTTCATCTTGAGACAGGGTCTCACTAAGTTGCGGAGCACCTTGCTGAGTTGCTAATGCACTGAGGCTGGCCTTGAACTTGCAATGCTCTTGCCTCAGCTTCCCAAGTCACTGAGATTATAGGTATTTGCCACTCCACATGGCTATCTTTTCCACTTCTAGTACCGCCAGTCATATTGGGTTAGGTCATACCTTAAGTCAGTATAACTTCATCTCAATTTTAATGTATTTTCAAAACCATATTTCCAAACATAGTACCTAGTACCAGGATAAGAACTTCATAATCAAGGTGCTAAGAAAGAATATAAGACAGGAAAATAACTAAATATTTTTACTGTCTGCTGAGGATTGATCCCAGTGCCTCATACGTGCAAGGCAAGTGCTGTGCTACTGAGTTACAACTCCAGCTCCTCATTGTGAATTTAATTTGAATTTTCCTACTGGCTGATGATGATGTGCTTATTTGCCATTCCTAGGAGATCCCTCTTATTCAGTTTCCTTTCCATAATTTTAGTTACTAGGTCAGCTACAATGCTAAGTTGTTGTGTGGAAAATTCCAGAAATAAAGAATTCATAAGTTTTAAATATGTGCTAAAAAAAAAAGAACTTCATCATATCTTTTGGGAAACACAATTTGACTCACAGAAGTTAAACAAAAAAGGTCTAACTGATTCCATAGGTTTTAATAACATGAAAATTATAAGAAACCTTAGGAAAATGTATAAATACTATGCTGTAAAGGATTCAACAGTATTACAGGTATATTATTATAATTGTATTACACAAGGAAAAGATAGAATCACATGTTCTTCTTTCCAGGTCAATGTATACCTATCTCTGAATTTTATTCTAGAATCACAATTTTAGAGGATCTAGGAGAATAACTAGGATAGTTTTGTCTCAAAATAGTGATATACATTAAAATGATATGTTTAGAATGAAAAGGACACAATTTATGAAACTTTGATAGCAATTTTTGATAGTTGTCTCTGATACCTGATGAGCTAGCATTCAGTTGAGAGATTAGGCTTATCCTGAATAACTTCAGAAGATTGAATTAAATTGAATGTAAGCAAAGAATATTTCATCTCAATATGAGAAAGAATTTAATCATTACAGTTGCCTGCAAATTAAATGTGCTTATTTAAATGATAACAACCTCTATGTGAGTGGAGAAATTCTAACTGTGGTTAAATGATTGAAACCAGAGTTGTTACAAAGTGAATTATATATCATGTTTAAAAAGTAAATTATATTATCTTCAAGTTCTTCTAAACTCTCTATAATCTTATTCTTTTTGAATTTCAAAAATTCAGATGACTCCTAAGTCTATTTGTAGCCCTAATAAATAACAGATTATGTGCTTTAATATGATAGCTATTTGTCTCAGTAATATAAAGATGATTTAATATTAGAACATTATATTAATATAATTTCTCAGATTATATATATTCTAGTGTATTGAATATGAAAAATTGTATTTATTAAAATAATAATCTGATATAGCTATAATATAACACTAAATTCAATACATATTTAAGGCAAATGCTCAGCAAATGAAGAAGCAAGCCTATCATCCTTTAACCTATGAACTAGAACTGACTCTAACCCAGATCCAGATATAGTACTGGAGATAATGAGAATTTTTTTATTACCTATAGTGATTTTCATTTTGTTTTACTCTCATTTTAATCAACAAGCAATGTACAAAAAAGACATGGATAAATAAGACATAAAATATTCATACCTATGTTCTCAGAAGTAATTAAATATTGACCTAGATATGCAGCTAAATATTCACATTACAAAAAAAAAAAAAAAACTTAAAAAGCAATTGACAAATGTTGCAGTGTTTTTGCTAGTGTATCCATGAAATTTTAAAACAAAGAAAGTAATAATTATATGTATGCTCCATTAAATTCAGAAGCTTAGTTGCCTCTGACAATAATGTGACAGAAGTAGGATTTAAAGTATTTTGTTATAACTGTTATTTTTATAATTTAAAATGAATATTGGAGGCAAATATATTATTGTAATTTATTAATGCTAGGTATATTATTCCTTATGATTTTGTGTGTCCATGTGGTTTTGTGTATGTTTGTGTATTTGCACATCAGTGGGTATATATGCAGTTAAATATAATTGTATATTTAAATGGGAGCATTGCATGCTTACAGTGAGGACTGGATCCAAAGTGTTCTCTGTCCTACTAAGAAGAGAAGCATCTCCACCACCACACCAAAGTCTCAGTTATGCAGATATCCTGTCCCATAATGCACTCTACCAAGACTTTCCATTGCCTATGTGAATGTACATAAGAGTGTGCACACAGCCATACAGTGTTTAATCTTCCCTAATTTTTTTTATGAACTTCTACACCTTAGCAGTGTCCAGAAGATATATGTCTCTTGACAGATCCTCAGTCAACTCTCCTTTCTATTTTGCACCCTTTTAAGATGCCTGTAATCAGGAGTTTCAGATCATGTCCCCATCTCTCTCAGAAGTACTCATAAATTGTTCTTTAGTAAATTTTCAGAGCAGTAATGTGTACTAATTAGTAATTTTTCAAATCCAATTTTATTTTTAGATGTATTAAATCAAAAATCTTAGCTTTTTATATTTATAGATTAAAACTGGAAAATTTAGACAATTATCATAAGTCGATAATATGGAGGGAACTGAGCGTTAATAAGTAAAAAAATATTAACTCATTTTATGAAAGATCAAAAATTTCAACTAAAAGACAGATATAGTAGTGTATACCTGTTATCCCAGTAACTCAGGAGGTTGAGACAGGAGAATCATAAGTTGCCAGCCAGTTTTGGCAATTTCCTGAGACCGTGACCCAAAATAAAAATAAAGAAGGGCTAGGAAGTGTAGCTCAGTGATAGAGCACTCCTGATTCAATCCCAGTATCAAAAAAAAAAAAAAAAAGTTAGTTAAAACATGACACTGTAATGTATGGTGGAATAGAAAATGAGATAAAGATTTCAAAAAGGCTGATAAAAGGTCACAGTGATTCTAATGATACTTTAAAACATATAAAATCCTTGTACCTATGGCATCAGGAAAAAAAAGTGTAGAATGTGTATAATCTGGTATCCCCTAACAACAGAGAAATGTTCTGAAAAATGCATCATTGGGCAATTTCCTCCCTTTGGAACATGAAAGAGTGTAATAAAAAATGTTGACATCAGTGGATGAAAATACTATGAGACCACCATAGTATATGTGTTCTCTCATTAGCTAAAATACTGTTGTGTGATGCCTAACTGCATCAAGGTCAGACTTTTGGATTCCATCTGGCTTAATGTTTGTTTACTATCTGCTCCTTTTGTTTGTTTTGGCTAGACATTGAATGTACAAAAATAAGACACTAAGAGCTTGAAAAGCCCACAGTTTTTTTTCTATTTACATTTTAGAAAAAAAAAATGTTGAGGTACCTTTTTCTTTGAAAAATGGGCTTTCTACAGTTGGTGGCATGAACTAGCTAAGCAAAGTTTCTCTCATCAAATAAAATGGTAGATTTTTAAATGACATCCAAGCAGTGATTTACAACTACATTTCCAAGCTTTCTTTAAACACTAAATTACATTCTTTCCTTCATAATCTTCTAGGTATTGATAATCAATTCAAATTTCTCATTCAAGACTATTTTACTCCCATTTATAATATCGCATTCCTTAAGTTTCTTTACTGGTTTCTTTTTAATAATGACTAAGCCTTTTAAGCATTAATTCTGAATGAAAATTAACATTAACTTTTCATTCTAAGAATATAAGTAACAAAGTTTTTTTAAAATTCTCTTCATTATTATTCTTTATTTTCATGATTTAATTAATATTTTTTGAATATAATATTCTGACATTCATAATCTTTATTTTTAGGTATTTATGGTTATGCTTCATATCGTTGCTCAACTATCAGGAAAATTCATAGTATTTATTTTATTCTTTAAATACTTTCTCCATGCCTTTACTGATGTTACATTTTATGAAACCTACTTGTTTTTTTTTCCTAAGTAATCATAATTAGAACAAAATTAATGCTGCACAGATTTTCTTATGCTTTCTCTTCTCCCTAAAGAGAAATCTCACTTTGCCCAAGTATCCTCTTCCCCTCACATTGAAAATAAAACTCTGTCAGTTTTTTATGTGCTCTTTGGGTTTTTATTATACAGAGATAGGAGAACAATTTTTGTGTACCTCTGGCAAGTAACCTGAATGAAAGGCAACTCCTTGTACATGGCCTACTTCCCTGTCTACAATGGTCAGACAGTAAATATGAATCCAAATCCAGGTAAACCATTTTCTGCTCCTAAAATCCATTTGAGAAATATTTTTGGACTTACTAGGGGAAATAATACAGGACAACACCACCAGATCATGGTCCCTGCCTTATTAAGGAAGCCTGACTGAGATAGCAGAACCATCATGTGGTGAGAATCAGCTGTTGAGCAAAGAGGGAGAGCTCTTCTTCCTTGCTCTGCTTGTCCCTGTCTTTCTCTGAGATATGTGAGCAGATACATCTTCTGTTGCCTCATGTTCTTGTTTTATCTTTGTCCTTACATTAAGGATTTGATGACTTTCCTGTGTCAAATTTATCTTTCTATCTACAGTTTAACATTTTCTTTATTTCAGGAGACATTTTTAAATATATGATTCATCATTTGTTTTAGTACCTTCCTTAAATATACAGCCAATCTGGATGGTGACCCCACAATCTCTGTTCACCACTTGTAAGTTTCCACATGGATCCTACAAAATTCAGTTGTCTTGGTCTTTCTGTCAATATTCTGATAGGAAATCTCAAGTCTGTTCTGTTGATTACTGACTCCATTTCTGACAATGTCATTGGCGCTCGTTCTTAAATCCAATGCTTAAAGTATTTCAAGATTCATATTAATCCATTTGTTTTTGGAGTTTTGTTCATTTTCTCCTCAAAATTATTCTATAAACTCTAGTTACATACATTTTATCCTGCTATGCTTTTAAATGTCTGAGTCTGTCTAATTATCTCTTATTTGCAAGAATTTTATTGTGATGTTCACAACCTGTTAGTAAATTATATTTCTAAATATAAATTACATAAGTTCTTCTAAGATCTTTTAAAATTTGAATGCTAAATCATTTTTCATATTGCAGAAATGCATATAGATGCTTCTTCTTCTAGCTTCCTCTTATATATGAAGTCATATTCAATACTAGCATTTACATTATCAATGTGATTATGTTATCTGTTGCTTTTATCACTCTTAAAGTATTAAGCTTGAAAATCCAGAACTTACTCAAATAGCTCTAGACTTCAGCTAAATTTCTGTGTGGAACATTTATGTGTATACCTCTCTTCTTCGGGAATAATGAGTTAGTTTGCTACATGAAAAAAAATACTTTGAATTATCTAACACCATCTCCTATATTTCTCATTTTCTACTGAATTAAAATTCAGCACCAAAACATACCACTTTCATTGCTTTTTCAAGATCATTGTTTTTCCTATTTGTTAACACTGGAAATAAAAAATCTCTAATCTGGTTCCCAGGAATAAGTTGTCTCTTTGGAAACTGAAGAGCTAATGACTCTGGATAGAAGTATTAGAAAACTGGTTGATCACAACAGTTTATTTTTTAAATTGTTTTATTTTTTGAGAGAGAGACAGAGAGAGAGAGAGAATTTTTTAATATTTATTTTTCAGTTTTCGGTGGACACAACATCTTTATTTTATTTATTTTTTTATGTGGTGCTGAGGATCGAATCCAGTGCCCCGCACATGCCAGGCAAGCACGTTACCTTGAGCCACATCCCAGCCCTCACAATAGTTTATGATAAAATTTTTACATATTCTAAGGGAAAAGGGGTAGGCTATATCATAACTGTGGTAATTGGGAATTAAAATATCACACAACAAAATATTCCTGATATTTTCTTCATGGAAATATTCCTGATATTTTCTTCATATTTATTCGTGCTTCTCATAGAGGCATTATAAGTTATCTCACTTTGCATTTTTGTAACTATGCCAATGAATATATAGAAAAATTGATGTCACTAGATTTCCATTAACAAATATAGGAGACACAAAATAGGAACATATTTTATTATTCTTCTCTACCCTATATATTATACCAAAAGCCAGATCATTAGTTTTTATAAACAAATATTACACCTTGAAGACTATAAGACTGGGTATTAGCAGATACCCAGCATCACCAAAACTATTTTTGTAAAGTACAACATCTGACATATTTACAAAATGGGTATTTATACACATGTATTTCTCTGAAATCTATATAATGGTTCTTTGTAATATATATATATATATATATATATATATATATATATATATATATATATATATATATATGTAAGATAATATATTACTTTTAAAAAGAGGAAACTAAAATTTCCAAGAGATACTTCAGCCAAAATCACACAGATAGAAAATAAACATGCTTTTTTACATAGCTCTTTGATATAAGTAATATAAGTACTATGTGGAGGAAAAATGCTCAACTTAGGGCAGTCAGTAAATAGAGTCAGAAAGGAAGGGACAAGAGTTAAAATATCCTCTTCTAAGGCATTTCCCCAAATGGCCTAACTTCTTTTCACTATGCCCTTCCTTTTGAAGTTCCACCATTTACCAATAGCACCAGAGGCTAACAAGAAAGACTATTTAATGCATGGGATTTGGAGGGACACCACTTCTAAACCACTACAGTGGCTAAATAGCTAAATAATTTTATCTTCTTAAAAAGGCAGTGACTTAATTCCTCTAGGACATGGATGTTTTATACATCACTATGACAAACTATTAAGTAATTTTTTTTTCAGTATGTAGATTTACTTCCTTTGCTCAGTGGTTGAGTCTATGGTATAGAGAGAGCACACAGTAACTTCATAAGTCCTTAGCATTAATTAATATTTTCATATGAATAAATAATTCTATGTTAATGAATGTTATTTTATATTTTTAAAGACTGTTTTCTTCATAAGAAATCTTCTAACAAATTTCTACTATTTTTGGAGGCAACTAATTGATATCTTCTTAGCCCTCCACTTATTATTCATTTGCTTTTGTACTATAAACTTTACTGAAGATGGAATGAATTGAACCTAGGTAAACAAACAAACAAATTATTTGTTTTTCTACATATAAGAGTTTGTGAGGGGAAAGGGAAAAAAAAGGGAGAGAATTAAACCACAGCAGATGGGGTAGAGAGGGAAGAGGAGAGGGAAGGGGAGGGGGGATAGTAGGGGATAGGAAAGGTAGCAGAATACAACAGTCATTAATATGGTATTATGTAAAAATGTGGATGTGTAACCGATGTGATTCTGCAACTTGTATTTGGGGTAAAAATGGGAGCTGATAACCCATTTGAATCAAATGTATGGAAGATGATATGCCATGAGCTTTGTAATGTTTTGAACAACCAATAAAAAAAATATTAAAAAAAATTATTTGTTTTTTAACATTAACAAATATCTCATTCTTTTAGTTCATGTTTTCAAACAAGTTATAGCACAAATGATTTATGTAGAAAAGTGTCACAGTTTCAAAATCTGGGCTTATCCAGAGACTATCTCTCTTTATTTCTTCTCTCGTCAATTTGTTACCCAGATATTCAATAAATATTTATTGAAAATGTTTTGTTTCCTGCAATATTTTAGGCACTGAGTTATAGTGACAGTAAAATCTTGACACATATTATTTTTTCCTGTAACTTAGAATTAACTGTCAGAAATGAAATTTATTCAAATATACACAGAAATTAATGTAAAATTGAAAGTGTGTACAGTATTTAAAAGGAAATGTATGTGGCAATGTGAGAACACATATAAAAGAACCTGAGCATACTTAAGCATAAGGGGGTTGGAAGAATTTAAATGCAAAACTGAAAAATTAAATTAATAAAATGATCCCACTAAGGAAATGATCACATTTAAAATAGAATAAAAAAGAACACAATACCTAAAAAAAAATTAATGAAGAATGTGAAAGATCCATATACCGAAAACCATAAAACATGAATGAAAGGAATTGAAGAAGACACAAATGAAAAGAACACCAATGTTCATGAATCAAAATGATCAGTATTGTCAAAATGTCCAAAACTACCCAAAGTGATATACCAAGTCAATGGAATCCCCTAACAAGATTTTAGTGGCAAAGTGATTAAAAAAAAAAAAAAATCCTAAAAATCATATAGGAGCTACAAAAGATCCTGACTAGATGAAGCAATCTTGGGCTAGAAAATGCTGGAAGCATCACAATTCCTAATTTCCAGATTCTTTGCAAAAGCATTTTAATCAAAACAGCATTGTATTGTCATAAAAAAATCAACAGAATAAAAATGCAGAAAAGAACCTATGCATATATAGTCAATTAATTTTTTTATAAAGACAGATGCCAACAATATACAAAGAAGAAAGCACAGTTTCTTCAACAAATACTGTTGGGAAAATTGTGTACTCATCTGTAATAAAATGTAGTTGAACCTGGGCATGGTGGGTCACACCTGTAACCTCAGCAGCAGAGTTCAAAGCCAGTCTCGGCAACTTACTGAAGCCTTAAGCAACTCAACCCTGAATCAAAATAAAAAATAAAAAAGTCTGGGGACATGGTGCCATGGCGAAGTATTTCTATGTACATTCTCTGGTACCAAAAAAAAAAAAAGTAGTTGAATCCTTATCTTACAGCATTCACCCTATTATTATTTTTTAAATTATATCTCAGTAATGGTAAAAAAAAAATACAGAAAGGAAACTAACATATGCTACAATGTGGGTGAACCTTGAAAATGAGAAATACTAAAAAAAAAATAACAAAAAATATCATAAAATAAAAATACTCCATCAATCACCACCCCCAAAGGACTAATATTTTTGAATGCTCAGATGGATAAAACAATATTTTAGAATGCTTAATGTTGGCCATTTGTTTTGTTATTTTCTTTAACTTGAGTTTCCCCCATTTTATTCTCTTACAATTATAAAAATTGCAAAATCCCTATTGCATTAATGGAGAATTTGAGTATTGTATAATTTAATAGCTTATCAAGTTTCTTCAGTTAGTAAATGTCAGTGGCAAAATTTGGACTTCATTGTATTTGACTCAAAATTCCATACTTAAAACAGCAGTGTTTTTAACTGTATACTTCATTGGAAATGCTGTTGTTAGAACTAAAAATAATATGAGAAGAACAGGAAGATAAGTTCCAGGGAATGAAGTTTTTCTCTTTGAGCCTTCTTTCTTTCCACATAAAAGAAATAGTTACTCTAACACAGCTCCTTATTTTAAGAACGTTCCTTGTTGAGTGACTTTAGTCTTTTAACCTAGACGTGATTCACCTAATTCCATATGACTGTATACAAAACCCAATGGATTCTTTTGTGTAGCTGACCCTAGGCTTGACCAGATTTTGTGTAACTGGAATAAAGAAAAGGAATCATTTTCGCACTAGTATCTTCACATTTGATTCAGAAAAGGAGATGGGAACTTGCCTGTATCTTCCTCTACAGCCAAGTAGATATTTTATTAAATAGCATTTTTCTAAATGATCAAAAAATTGCTGTACCACTGTATTGCAATTTTTTTTTTTTTTTTTTTTTTTTGGTCCTTCTTGGCATAATTCTTCTCCCCTAAGTAAGTTAAATTCTTATACCAACATTTAAGCTTTTATTGTGTTGTTGATGGTAGTTTTTCTATGGGTTTCATATTTGTAAAGGTGCCAGTACTTCCCTTTCAGCATGTGAGCCAGACCTGGACAGTCTCTACAAACATGGCAAGGCGCTCATGGATTCTAATACTGAGACTGACTTGGCAGAAAGAAATCATTGCTTTCCCCAAACATGAAGAAGCACACAAAGTCCACACCAACATCCAGGCTGCCCATGTGTTTGGCCTCTTTTGTATCTTCTAAACTGTAGATTCTGAGTTTTAAAAAAATTCATTTTTTAATTTTCTTGAGCCAGTTCACTTTTTGGCATTCTTGTTTCTAAACAAAACACAGATTTCATTTTGGAGATTGGAGATTTTTTTTAAAACCACTTTCAGTTTTAATTATATGCACTGTATAGTGTGCAATTATTTTTTTCTCTCCTTGGGAAGTAATTTTCTCTTCCCCAGGGAAAGCTTGCAGACAAACTATAATAATGATCATAATTGACAGTGGTAAACCAATAAAGTAAACTTTATATAATGTTTTAAAATGAGGTGAGTTTTTCACTATTCCTCCAGTGATTCATGTTATATCTTTTTGACCATTCATCATCTTAAATTAAAACCACATTAGTGTCAGAAACATTGAGAGGGAAAGGAGACAGTAAGAGGAGAGGTGAGCATAGAGCAAGAGAAAAAAAATTACTGCACAGTGTTACTGAACATCAGCCTTCCTACAGTCTTAGAGTTTCCTCTCCATATGGACCTCCTTCATCTTTAAAATGTTATTATTTCATTAGTATATGAAATGATCTTGTTTCCTTAAGTGGTCCTATAAGTAAAAAAGTAAAATATTGGTTGCAGACAACTCTAACACCCATCATCATGTGATAACAGCCCTCCTAGAACAAAGGGATCTCCTAAGATAATGGACAAGGTAATGTAGCTTGTTCAGCATCCATGGTACCCATGAGTAACTCTGTTGCAACTCTGCAACAACTTTGTTGCTACTCTGTTGTGTCTTTGTTGCAGCTTTGTTGCAATTCTGCAACACGGATTAGCATACATTTACAAAGGGGATAATAGGTAAAGAAAACTACCAAAAGGCAAATAACTGCAATGCCCTGCTGAGCTCTGGACTCAGCGTTAGATGCAAAGACTTGAACCAGTGCTTGCACTAATAAATACTGCTTCCTGCTGAAAGTCTTGGTGTCCTGTCCCTCTGTGAGATAATTCTGCAACAATCAGAAAGATTTCATTTATTGAATAATAAAAATCCAGACATTTAATATGAGATTCTATACTTTTTAAAACTATTAAAATATTTGATTCTAAGTAAGAGTTCATAATCTCTTCAGGTAAAGAAATATGATGTCCAAAAAAAAAAAAAAAACATGAAGAATCCAATTACAGAAGAAATGAGGTTGTCCTGAATGACTGTGAAAATATGGGCAGCCAGAGCAATCAAAGTCACTATGCTGGAGAAGCTCCAACATCAGACTTTATAGTGTTACACAGGAGAGCCATTTAACTTCACCTCTAGGCAAAGCCTGCAGGCCCTAACAGAGACAGTCATGTCTTCTCATTTCTACCATGTTTCAGAATTTTCTAGCAATATGAACAACATCCATTCACTTGGCCTAAGCAAAATTTAATTATTTTTCACATTATATATAAAATATTTTATTTGTTTTAATTTTTATGAGGTATTGACAAGAATTTATTTTTGGTAATTGGCCAAGTAGAACTATTTAATGTTAGAAATATTCATCATTTCTTTGACATTTTCCATTCAAGATGGAATGCAAAATGCTTCTGAACTTGGAGTCCAAAAATTTACTAACTGATTTTTTTTTTAAAGTGGTCATGGTGTTTTCTAACATCTCTTTCAAATAACTCCATATTGTGATGTTGCTGTTAAAGGGAAAGAGAAATACAAGAGTATGTTTGACAAGAGAAATTAAGAACAGAAAAACCACAAAGATGAAAAGATTATAAAAGATCTAGCTATAGTTTCATCTATAGAGTGAGATGAAAGAACAGCTGCAGAACGTGAAATTATATATTTTGATTTTTAAAAATTTAACATAAAAGTTATTTTACATATTATATTTATATGAGTTAATGTAAAAATATCATGCACGTAATATCACTACCCCATTTCTCAGGATAATTTGTATTAATTGTCATTTTTCAGTACAGTAATTCTGCTCCCACACCCATGTTTGTTTTCAAGTCAAGTTCAAATTCCAGGCATCTAATGTCTCAAAGAAGCACTGGTACAACAGAACTGGTAAACAATATCTGGATGGTATGAAACAATGAAAGAGCATTGATGAAAAGAAAGAGTTCCAGGATTAGGGAAGTAGAGGAAACTTGCTATTAGTAAGAAGGAAGCTTAAAGGAAGGGCACTCAGAAGGACCCCCATGCTTTGCCCTTTATCTCCAGGTTGAGTTATCTTGGAGCAAGATGAAAATGACAGCATAGAAAAAAATAAACTTGCAAGGATCTGAAATCAAAAAGGAACTGCCCAGTTTTTCCTAAGGTAATGGCAAGCCTCATGATTACCCATCACCCAGCCTTGTAATGTTCTCTGAATGGGGTGACAAGAACAGTAAAAAAAATGGATAGAATACTAGACAGTAAGGACTGTGATAGTCTTTGATAATTTGCTCAGGCTCTCTGTTACTTGCAGAGTAGTCAAATATTTCTTGTATATTCAAGAAAGGAACAGAAGTAGCTAGAATAATCAGAATAAGAATATCCTTCCAAGTTAAAAAAAAAATGCGGTAGAATTCCACAGGGATTGGCATGCGACTTCAAAGGATCTAAATGTAAAGGACCTCATGATGATTTTTGAGTTTTAAATGGCTTGGCATGGGTACATGATAAAAAAGAAAAGAAAGCAAACAAATAGAAATGTATAGGAAATTGTGTTTTGAAAGTCAAGAGAAAAATTCAAGAGAAAAGGGAATATTAGAAGTCAGGACAGCTGAGTATTGAAAATTTCCCTATGAATTAACATCACAGCAGTCACTGGTCATCTAAATGACAGTTGAAAATAGTCCTGGTGGGTGCAGAGACCAAATTGCAAGTTTCTGGAAATGAGGAAAGAGTAATTTAAGTGAAAATAAGAAAAATAACATGTTAAATGTATCTCCACAGAAATTGACTGTGAGGAAGAAGACAAAGCTGTAATTGAATTGAAGGGAGGTGTTGTTGGGGTTTTGAATAGTCAATGTGATATGATTATGCTCACGTAATTAATGATAGGAAGCATATAGAGTCAGAATGTTTTAAATGCATCTACCAAGAGAGGCCATAGCTAGTGTAATAAGTTAGGAGCTTGTGTACTATAAGACTCAGAAGAAAGTTGGGTCTTAGAAAAGGTGGCTGGTGGACAGGTTTTTGAATCATATTTCCCCTGATACACCCAAGAGAATGGAAGGTGGAATGAAATACCTTTATATGAAAATGTTTTTGATTATTATTTTATTATTATTTTTAGTTTTTAGTTCATTTTTGGTTTTTGGTGGGTTTTTTTTTTTGTTTGTTTGTTTGTTTGTGTTTTTTTTGTTTTTTGTTTTTGTTTTTTTTTTTTTTTTTTGGTACTGGGGATTGTGCTCAGGGTCATTTAACCACTGAGCCAAATCCCTAGCCCTTTATCATATTTTATTTAGAGACAGGGTCTTGATGAGTTGCTCAAGGACTTGCTAAGTTGCTGAGTTGGCTTTGAATTCATAATCCTCCTGTCTCAGCCTCAGGAGGTGCTGGAATTATAAGCATGTGTCAGGCTTATTTAGTTCATTTTATAAATTCATTTTGATTCAGCATGTACTCTTTTCTGTTGTTGTTGTTGTTGTTTTAATATTCTTGCTCTCTAAATATTTGAGATTTCTGTTCCCCTTCTCTGCTTCTCCTTTTCATTTGCCTTATCTGAGATTCCCTCAGACCTTCTGTTTACACTTGATGGCAATCCATGGTTGCGAAAAGTGCCAAATTATGCTCAAGGTGCATGTACATCTGCAAATAGTTAGGATATGACTTCAAAGATTTGATAAACAAATACCACTATGGAGAAACGCCCCCATTTGCTAGAATTCTGAGCAGTTGTTTGGACTTTCAATTGCATCTCCAAAGTTATATAAGACTCACAACATTGGAACTTATGCTTGCTAACAAAGTTCTCTTAGTCAGCCTTGTTTCAACTACATTGAAACAGCTATACAAAAGTGAGATAGTTTGCAAGACTTTTTCCTGACTAAAGGGCATGTATTCTGTAGCCATGAATGCTTAGAGACTCAAAATTTATTAAAAGACCTCATCTAACATTGGTATAGTCCATAACCGTTCATGGATTAGTTCCAGGAAACTAGATAAATTATTGAATGGATGTTCAGTAGTTTTGATTTAATGACAAGGTCAAAAGATCAAATACCAAAGTGACAAAAGCATTTTTTATCATTCTAAATAGAGATAATATTGAAGCATCATTCTAATCATTAGAAGATGACCAGGGGGAAATAAGTTATTACAAGGGAATTTTGTTAATATTACTCAATTAAAGCTATGCAAAGTTTAAAAATGTGATGAAAGTATAAGTCAAACTTAAAACAAAGAGCTCAAATAGGCATACCATTTGACAAAGGCAACAAAAACCCTACTCAAGCTAAGGACAAATTACTTCATTTATATGCCAAGTATAAAAAGCAGCTTAAGTTAAGGGGCAAGTTTTCTTGATTTACATTCTTTCTATTAGAACTTTCTTTACTAACAGAAGTACATCTAAATCTATGAATTAGAGAAAAATTTTAAAAAATTTCAGAACAATATTAATTGATCCTTTCCTTTTACCCAGTTGTATTTTCATCAGTACTAATTGATGGTCCTTTCCTTGTATTCATTTCTATGAAAATGCATTTATATGAAAACTTCTGACTACTTTTTATGTAGTTCATTGTAACAGGTAAGAGTTTGTGGGATAATCTGCAAATTTCCATTAAATGCACATCAGATATTTGGTTAAACAAATTAAAGATTTGGTTGAACACATGTCACTCTTTAAGGAGATCTTTAAAGTATCAGAAAAAAATCAAGTCAAAATTTAATCTGTACAATAAATTGTTTTGCTAGAAATGGCATGGCAACAAGAAAATTGTGAGAATTTAAGTTAAAACAACTGTATTCAAAACTGTTCTTCTTTACAGATTTTTCCTTATGTATTTTAAAGTAAATGACATAATTAGTGTAGTGAATGATCTTAAATACACACACATGAGTGCTGAACTACCCTCTATTTTAGGTTCCTGATCATAGAGTATGAATGGCTCTCTCTGAGATTAAGCTAACATTCCTATGAATGTGAAAATAATTTTTTATATTCTAAAATTTATAGCATGTAAAAATTGTCCAAACTCCTATGTAAATTCTGAAACAGATAATAATAGAAAGAATAAAGGCTTGAAACAGATAATGAAAGAAAAATGGGCAGAGGCTGACAGAGATTAGAAGAGAGAAACATTTTATTAATTTTTGCTTTTTTTTTTTTTATTCAGTGTACTGGGGATTGAACTCAGGGGCACTCAACCACTGAGCCACATCCCCAATCCTATTTTGTGTTTTACTATGGACAGAGTCTCACTGAATTGCTTAGGGACTTGCTTTTGCTAAGAGTGGCTTTGAACTTGCGATCCTCCTACCTCTACCTCCTGAGCTGCTTGAATTACAATCATATGCCACCATACTCAGCTATTTTATTAATATTAAATAATCAATGTACCTTAAGGAAGCAGCTTCCAATAACCACAAAATAGAAGCATTAAAAAATTAATAAATTGTGAAACTACATGAAATTGTGATTGTACATCAGAACAAAGACATGTAAAAATATTTTAATTGAAGAGCCATTTTTAGAGACTCTAATCATTTGCATAGCAATTTTTCTTTATTTTTATTGTGATAAACATATTTTTGAAGATTCATTGAACAAGAATTATAATTATGACTTACATTTAATAGTCATATAGGCACCATTCCAAATGTTAAAGAATCAGGTGAAACTAGTTTTAGTTTTTTTTTCTTTCTTAGTCTTCCTCCCACGTTTCCATCCCCTCTTTCCTCTCCTCACCCTTTTTCCCTCCTTCTTCTTTTCTTCTTCCTTCTCTTTCTCCCTTTCATTTTTCCTTCTTTCTTTTTTTAAAAATCTAAGGTATACTTATGATTCTAAACTTTAGTTGTATTTTCTCTTTACCACATTTGCTTTGAAAAATACCCTTATACTCTGCTATAACATAAACACTAATATATCTTTTGAATACCCTATTGATTCTAATTTTGACAAAAGTGTTTTACTTGTTTCATGATTATATACTTTTATTATGAAATTAGCTTTTAAAATTTTTACTTATTTTTAGCCAGGCACTGTGAGACATACTTGCAATCCCAGCAGCTCAGGAGGCTGAGGCAGGAGAATCAGGAGTTCAAAACCAGCCTCAGAAAATATGAGGCACTGAGCAACTCAGTGAGACCTTGTCTCTAAATAAAATACAAAATAAGTCTGGGGATGTGGCTCAGTGGTTGAGTACCCCCGAGTTGAATTCCCAGTATCTCCCCTCAATTTTTTTTTTTTTTTTTTTTTGCTTATTTTCATTATGAGAAATATCTTAGGCACAAAATATCATCTGTGATAAGTGCATAAAAGTTTAAAGGTTATCATTATTTGTGTAACTTATATGATTCTACTAAACATTTGTTTTCCCAGTCTTTCTATCTCTGTAGAGAAACACTATTTTTTTTTTTTAGATTATCGTTGTTCTGCTCTTCTTTATGGTTTCTAACAACTATACATGTGTCCTATGTTTTGAGCATTATATAAGTGTAATCATTCTGTGTCATTATTTAGCTTCTTTAACATAGTATCTCTGAGATTCATCAAAGTTAATACATGTTAGATTCATTCATTATTACTATTTCATTGTTTGATCATGAAACAAATACTAAACTATTTTAATGCTGATTTAACCTTAGAACATTCCCTATGTTTTGCTATTTTGAGCAATGTTATTTCTGAGAGTCCTAAAAGAATCTGGAACTAGCTGTTGGGTTATTGCTTATGTGATGCTGAAAAGAAGAGGAGACAGAGAGAAAGAAGCAAAGCCTCTATTTCCTTCTTCCTTCCTGTGATCCATTCCTCGTCCTCCCCTGGGCAAAATGTAGCAAAACACTAAATGCTAAATGATTATCTGATTTTCAGTGTCCCCAAAGTTACCAAGTTGTAGAAAAATGAGTTTGTAGTTGAGAAAATAGTTAAGTTACTGGCAAAGTATAGCTGAAATAATTAATGCAAAAAATTCCAAGTGTGAAGACGCTGTCCAGAGAAGAAACAAGAACTAATGATGGAGACGATAAATTATAAAAATTGATTAAAGATACAAGATAAAAGGCAGCTAATACGATGAGAACAATACTGATAAAGAAAATACTTGAAGTTTCAGAGTAATTTGAATTTGGGTCTACTTGAGTTCAGAGACTCTGTCTTTTCATTTCTGTCTTCCTTTTTGGAGGAACTTGACTTCTTTGTTAAAACTTCCCTACCTAGACAAGTTTGAGATACAGTTCTGAAATAACAAAAAAAGAAAACTTGTACCAAAGCACCAAAAATATATTGCTTCTCACAGACTTTCAGATGGAATTTTGTTTAAAATAGTATGATTTTCTGTAAGGAAATGAAAATGACAAAAATAAAGACCTTATTTGTTAGGAGGTAATAAAATTATTGTTCATATAACTAATTGAAAAGCAGAAGATGGATGTGAAAGACATACCAAAGAAAAAAAATGAATCATCTATTTTCCACAACTGAAGAAATGGGAAATAAGTAGCTGGTGGCTGGCAAAGCTTCGATTATTCTAATTGAACTTAATAAAAAAGAAAGGAATAAAAATGAAATGGAGAAAGGGAAGAAAGAAGAAAAGATAAAGGAAGGAGGAAATGGTGAGGAGAGAAAAGAGGGGATGGAAAGATGTGAGAGGGAGAGAAGAGTAAGAGAGAAGAAAAAACTAAAATTAGTTCTATCTGACTCTTTAGTAATTTCATTATTAGAAAATTGATGCTATGCCATAGTTTTTATATTTTGAGTTTCTTCTTTGAAAAACAAAACAAACTTTTTTATCTGTCATTTTTTTTATAAAGCTAATTATATGTACCCCTTATCCATAATTTTTTATAGTGTTCCTGATTGATTTTTTGTGCTTCGTTGGGGTTCATATTTATTCTTTCTAAAATCCATTGTGTGGAATTTTAAATGATCTGTAATCGGTAAACTCAATTTTTGTTTTCCAACACATTTTATGTTCCAACTTAGGTTTATGTTAGTAGGTTTAAATTCTAATTTAAACTTGTCTTTCTTACACTTGATCACTGATTTCTTTATCTTTCAGTTTCTGTTTTTTGTCATTGAGTCATCTAGTATATATCATTATCTTGCAGGGAAATTATCTTTTTTTCTCTTCTTTCCTTATATTTCATCTAATTATCCACTTATTTTATGCATGTGTTATTTATTTTTGGAATATCTTGGGGGTGAACCTAGGGCCTCGTGCATGCTATGCAAATGCTTTACCACTGAGCTACATTCCCAACATCTAATTTAATACTTAATCAGCTTTTTTATATATTGTTATAATTTATGTTTAAATTTTATATATTCTAGCATTTTCATGATACTACCCAGAGTGGATTTCCTGGAATTTATCTTGATTATGGTTCATTAGTTCTCTTCTGATCATAAAATCACTAATAGATCTAAGCTTTTCTCTGTTAATACATCTTTATAAAGCATTTTTTATTCATTTTTTATATTATCTTTTCCTGGGACTCTATTTATATAGAAATGTTAGACTTTCTATTATGACTCTTCAGCTCTCATATTTTTCTTTGTCTTGTGCTTCATTAGAAAAAAATTTTAGATAATTATTTTAGTAACTATATTAATTGTATCTAGTTTATTGTTTTATCAGATCACATGTTTATAGTAATAATTATTTTTTCTATTTAGATCAATTATTAATTTATTAGTACATGGTCTTTACTATTAATATTATTTATTAATAGTGCTTATTTTTCTATTTATAGCCTTTACATATCTGGCTGTCTAAAAGATATTTTGTTCCTTATTATCTCCCACATTTTCCTTTCTTAACATAAATATGCTGAATGTATAATCTTTATTTGCAATCCTAGTATCTTCATTAGCTGGCTTCCAAATCTCGTTGTTTGTTCTTAAATCTTGAGGATAATAAATTGTTTTGCTCTTGGGCTGTGGCTGTGGCTCAGCAGTAGAGCACACCCTAGCATGTTGATGCCCTGGGTTGGATCCTCAGCACCACATATAAATAAATAAAATAAAGGTATTGTGTCCACCTAAAACTAAAAAATAATAATAATAATAATAAGATTTATAAAAACATAAAATAAATTGTTTTGTTCTAGGTTTTGTAACTTGGGATTTTAAGATTTTTAAGTTTTCTGTTCTGACTTTATATGTAAGAATTTTATAGAGACTTAGTTTTGGGGAGGCTTAATTTTTCTTTCCTTTATTTTAGGGGGTGGTGCTAGGAATTGAACCCAGGCCTTGTTCATGCTAGTCAAACACTCTACTACTGAGCTACATCCCCAGCATTTTAAATATTTTATTTTATTTTATTATTGCTGGGGATATATACGTGACTGCATGACCAATGTTATTCTGCAACCTGTGCACTCAGAAAAATGAGAAATTATATCCCATCTGATTCAAATGTATGATATGTCAAGATCATTGTACTGTTATGTGTAACTAATTAAAACAAATAAAAAAAATATTTCAGACAGTGTCTTGCTAATTTTCCCAGGCTGATCTTAAAATTGCTATCCTCCTGCCTCAACATTTCTAGTAGTTAGAATTATGGAACTGGCCTATCAAAGACAACCCAACTTTTTTGTTGGTTAATGCTAATATTGAACCATGACCCCATGTGATAGCAGTAGGTCAGGGCTGTAGTTACGAATTCTCACAAAAATATTTTCCTTTCAATCTTGCTTCAGTCCCAGGCAGAAAGACATCCTTGTCTGTGTTCCTGTTCTTTATAAAATATAATACACATTTCATCTGGGTGAAATTTGACCTATGCATAGAAATCAAAATTTGGATACTAAATAGAAAAATACATTTATTTGACTTATTGATAAAGAGATTTTAACCAATACAAAACAATTTGGATAATAATTTAGATATTTTCATTTATTTAGCTTTTATTTGGATTTTTTCCCTTTTATGTTTCTTAATATATCAAGACTTTGAAATTTTATAATGTCAAATATGATCTTTAAAGAAATTGACTACAATAGATACTTTATTCTTGACTTACCCAAACAAATGTATCAAAAAACTTAATGAAATGTGATATTTATAAAAAATATTTTGAGAAAATCTGTTTGATGCTCAGTTAGGAAACTTAACTGTGATATAAAATGAAAGATCTTAGCACCATAATGATATACAGCTTTATATATTGAGAGCTCAGGGTCCTTTAAAACATTGAAATTTAATAAACTACAAAAATGTTTTTCAATTTTTTCAAAAGACCAAAAAGTTGCGCTACAGTAATTTGCTTTGGTTTACACAACATTAGAATTATTTTTCTATGCTTACTCTTTGTAGAGAAATCTGACTTTACATATCATGACAAATTTACTTCTTTGAATAGTCTGTGAAGAAGTAGTTTTGGAAGTTAATAGAATTTATATAATTCTAAAGAAATAAAAGAAAATTGATAAAGTACAAGAAAGGTGTTTGTATTATATCAAAGGTACTTGATGATGTGCATTTTATCAGAGAAATCAAAATTATACAATTAAGAAATGTGAATTTATCAAGGGACTATACTGTTTTCATCAGATAGTGTTTTCATCAGATGGGTTTTTTTTTATTATTGTTGTTGTTGTTATTGTTGTTTGTTTGCTTTAACCTCAGGTGCTGCTTCACTTTGATTTCAAGTCCTAATTTATGGTCCTGCAGTGATTATGAAAGCAGATGTCTAAAAATTGCAACTATAAAAATATCTAAACACAACTACTCTACAACATATGTAAAACTCATACCAAAAGTAGATGAAAAAAATTACTACATTTTTACAATTAGAGTACCATTTGATAGCTTTGATCACTTTATCTTCTCAACACTATTAAATATCAAAATCGCCTCTATAGGTGTTCAATTCATTGAAAATGCAATTCCCAAAACCTGTACTCCTACTTCAAAATATGATAGACAAGTTATTTTGAAAGAAATATGTGTTTACAAAACCAAATGAGGAGAATACTATTTTTTTTTCCTTCGAATTAAGGTAATGTGTGACACTTTCATTTTCTTTTAAAATATGTTAGATTCCTTAGTTATAATCTTAGGCAATGAAGCCAAAACAACATGACTATGAACTCTCTTCTTTCCACTTTTTAGCTTTTTGACCTTGAACATGTGATAATACTTCTGTCTTCATGTATTTATTTTAAATGGAACATTGTTTCTCTGGAGATATTTGTAATTTTGTAAGATAATACTTGTTAGGGCTCTGTCATTAATAGTTAACTCATGATAATGGTCATTAAACAATTGTTTGTCAAATGCACTGCTATTGATAACAGCATCAAATTTTTGCTTTAAGTTACTGTGTAAGAAACTTAATGGAAATAACTCTCCAGTGATTCCCAGGTGGGAGCAACCTCCATATCCTGGATAAATTCCTAAAGGTAGAGTTTTGGGGAAAATGTGCCATTTACATATTCCATTCCTGCATTCTAAGTGTCCTCAATTATTGAAACCTTGGCTAACATAAAACAAGTTTATCCCATCCAGACCACAGTGGTTATTCAATTATTGTTTTCCCTTCTGTGAGGTCCCTTTTGCTTCACTGCATATAAGAAATGCTCAGACCACCTATGATTTGTACCTTTGTCACATTTCAAAAAAGAAGCTGTACTATTGTATTTGCTTTCTTAATGGATTCCTTATATTTAATTTATGTAAATAAGACATTTAGTTTCATTTACCTTTTTTCCCCTTCTTTGATATGGAGGATTAAACCCAGGGGTATTTCACCACTGAGTTACATCACCAGTATTTTTTAGTTTTCATTTTTAGACAGGATCTAACTAAGTTGCAGAGGCTGGTCTTGAACTTGAGATTCTTTTGCCTCAGCCTCCCAAGCTACTGGGGTGCTAGGCTTGAGTCTTTGTACCTGGCAGTTTCATTCACTTTGAATCATTGTTTGTAAGAAATTCCACCTTGAAATTTTTCAATAAAACATGTAACTGTGTTTACTTTTGAATATTGTAACATCACTCAATAGATACTGATACAAATATCATCAAAATTTGATTAAATTCTCAGGCTATGAATATGAAACTATAGGTATGAATGATGATTTTGGAAAAAAAAAAAGTGAAACTCTATAAAGAAATTAAGAAGGAAATGCTGGTGGAAATTTTTATAGAATCTGATCTATAATTTATCCAAAGATAGTACAATATTTTATTTTATAAACCTCAATATTTGCAAAATAAACCTCAATATTTTATTAATAAAAATAACATATACAATTTGAAAATGTTCCCCTTTTCAAATGCATGTCTCAATATCATAGTAACATATTATATAACTGTTAACATATTTACAAAAATAGCTTCAACATGTAGCTAGTAAATATTCAGTGAATACTTATTGTGTACTGCCCACTACACTCTGTATTGAAGGTATGATTAACAGTGTAGCTCCTGACCAAGGAGTTTTCAGATTGAAGAAGACAGATGGGAGAACAGATGGAAATAAATAGAAAGGTAAAATAATGAGCTATGCTTAGATTAGCTAGGATAACACACAAGGGCACTTAAATCACTTCAAGCATAGAAAAACAAGACTGGATAAGAATGTTCCAGATTAAAGGAACAACATACACAAAGAACAAAAAGGGACAGGATTAGAGTATTGAGATCCGAAAACTGAGAAGTGGAAAGACCTCAGTGTTAAGAAGTATCCAGAGCTTGGATCAGAATAGAGGGGAGAGGTCAACAAAATCTGGACTATGAAAGACATCATAGAACGTTTATCAACTTGGACTTTATTATAAGAGATACAGAAAAATATCAGAGGATATTAAGAAGAGGGATGGCCTGTCCAGACTACATTTTAGAAAGATCAATCTGGCAGAGGTTAAGAGAACAGACTTGTAGAAAACCATGTTATAGAGAAAGGGACACAGTGGGTACAAGAGCGTGGCGAGGGCTGAGAGTGGACCATGGTAGCAGTGAGAATAGAGAGCAGCAGCTAGTGTGAAAATTGCATAGACAGGACTTGGGTTCAGTCTCCTCATGTCACTTTTGAGTCTCCTTAACTTGAAGTTGAGGTTATACATGGTTGGGTGAGTTAAGAGGAACTTTTGGTGCAAGGCTTTGCTGTTAATATGCCACTTCTGATCAAAAACACAAACACAGACCACAGGTGAGCCAGCCTGCCCTGCCTAACTGCACACAGTGTAGATACGTCAAATGAGCCAACAATAATGTCGTGGTTGGAAAATGATCATCCCTTTGGAAAAGAATTTATTGAAAAGGGAGGAAAAAAAACCTGAAATATTTGAAAGTCAAATATTTCACTTACATATGAAATGACAGTTCTATGCTTTCAGTCTTATTATGTACAAATTGTCATTAAACTGATACCAACTCTAAGTAGTAAATTCAGAATTAATTACCCTAATAATTATTACTAATGTTTGTAAGGATTTTACTTTTTACAAAATATTTCCTGATCCAATATATCAACATGACAAACTTTTATTATGAGATCATGTATTTCACATGATATTAGCAGTACATTTTATACGGTTAAGATGGCTCAGATATTCTACTTATGAGGTAGTAGAGCCATGCTCTTTTCCAAGCATACTGTCGACTGAATGTAGCCAGTCACATCCTTATGGGTCGTCATCTGTTTGAACATATTACCCTTTATTTGAAAATCTCTTCATTGGCTTCCCATAAAAGTTTGTATTGATTTTAAAATTTTGTTACTCACTTATAAGGCACTTAATGGCCATAGACCAGTATGTGTGCCAAATCTATTGTCTCTAGATGTCCCTTGTTGCCGATTGAGGTCACAATGAGCAGACTATTTAGCTTTTTCAAAGCATAAACCCAAATCCCTTGAAGCTGAGGCTTTTAGAAAATATGTTCCCTGATTGTGGAATGTAGTTGCAACTTTGATTCATATATTCCATCTGTCTGTGTGCAAAAAGAAGCAGTGGTGTTTAGTTACATCTAAAAATATTATTTTTAGTTGTCATATCTATTTCTTAGTCAGTAGATATTTATTTTTAATAAATTATGCTGATACTTTATGTTTTAACCAATTTGTTGAAATTAAAACTAATAATTTTCTAGGTCCACCTAGGGATGTAAAACTTCCTACCATGATCTCTTTTGGAAGAAATCAGAAAGTTGTTCTGACCTTATTTTTCTATTAGACTTTTTATGAAAACAACAATAAAAAAAAAAAAGGGCAATATACACTGTTTCTTTTATTCCCAAATAGTCATTCAGGTTCTCAAGAAAAGCATTGTGGATGCGCCGCAAAAAAAAAAAAAAAAAAAAAAAAAAGAAAAGAAAAGAAAACTAGAATCATGTAATGGAATTAAAATTATATACAATAGTGCTATTGTTGCATCTTCATTTACAAAATAAAATGGAACAAGTCTTTCTTACAGAAGATTTACAAATAATTTACACAGACAATCCTCTTTCCAGAAGGTGGAATTTGATTCTCTTCTTGCCTGTGGTTTGAAAGAATTAACTCACTTCAAAAAAATACACGTAGAAAGAGAAAGGTACTTTATGGAAAGTACCAAGCAGATATTAGCTTTATCAAGGTTAGCATCACTAGGGATATGTTTTGTTCATTCATGCAATATCTGCTATGATAAATGAGAAGGCCATTTCACCCCTGTGTTGTTCTTCCCCAAAACCCATAACTTCAATGTAAGCATAAGAAAAACATCAGAAAAATCAAAATTCAGGGATACCCTTCATCACACTTGACTACTTCCTTTCAAAGCTGTCAAGATTATTTAACAACAATGCACAGGAATTGTCAAAGACCCAGAGAGACAAGGAGTCATCAGAACCAAGATGGCATTCTTTAGCAGAAAAACAGCATTCATGGAAAAACTAATGAAATCAACAGTTACAGTAACTTACTAAAAATATATATTTTTTTATTTTGACAAATGTATCATGGTTATACATGAGGTTAATTTTAGGGAAAAACTGGATAATTAACATATAGAATTGTCTGTATTCTCTTTGAAACTATTCTGTTAAATATAATATTTGTCACTAAAAATGTTTAATCTAAAAAATAAAATAAGTATTAAAAATGTTTGAAAAGACAGCAATATTTCGAGGAACAAAGTATTCTTCGAATTTGCTTAACTTAATCACTATACTTTGTTATAGGAAATATAGTGAAAATATTGAATGATATCTAAATTTTCTAGAAGCTAGACTACATCTGAGTTTCCAAAAAAAATTATTTATTACAAAAACACTTTTGAAGCACCTGCTTTTCTTAAAAGGTTGCTAAATATGGCTATACATACCAATATTTAAAACAAATCTCATTTCAACATTCATTTTAATTTGTAATTTACATTAATCTTTACCTAAATTTGAAGAAACGAAAAGGTAAAGATAAAAATTGTTCATTAGCTAAGTACCCCTTAATTTTATGGATCTTTCAAGAAATGTGTTATAGTACCTACCTATTTGATAAGTAATTTCAACCACAGAAATTAAAATCTTTTTATTGAAAGTCAAAATTGAGGACTGTTTTAACTTTATTCATTGCTTTAGCTTCTTTATGCTTTCCATTTGATCTTATGATATTTTGGAATTTTTACCTACAAATTATTGAAATCAAAATTTAAAAGTAAGATTCAATGTACTATTCTATTAAAAACTTAAGTCTGAAGTTACTCAAGGTCCCTTCAACACTAATTGTCCTTGAGGAATTTTGACCACTCTGAGCTGTGTTATATTTTTTGAAAAATGAGAAAAAGATGATTTGTTTGAGAGCCTCTTAAACCCTACATTTTAGGATTCCTGATAATACAATGAGGAAAGAAATTGTTTGCAAATAATAGTCTTAAAAAAATTCTACCCTTTCAATTTCATATTTTCAAGGAATGATTTGGCCAGATAATATATTATTAAAAGCACTGCCATATATAAAAAATAATAAGTGTGGCTAATTTTTCATGTGTATCTTCTCAGTACTCATTATGTTAATATGGTTAATTGATAATTACTTTGACGTGTATGGATGGTTGAGGACTATGGATGATAACCAACCTACTATAAAATGTTGGATATTTCTGTTTCACCCTTACATAACAAAATCTGTCTTCTTTCTGGCAATATCACCTTATAAAGTACTTCTCCATCTACTCCTCCATTCTCAAACTGAGTAACGGTGGTGGAGAATGGTCAGTCTCTAATTCAAGTGTTTCTCCCCAGAACATGTGAAATTTCAATTCACTGTCATTGAATCAAATTTAGTAAGATAAACTTTCTTGCATGATCTTCAGTATTTGTGTTTCATTTGTATCATAAGTATCACATGACTTTGTGTCCTTCTTGGTTTGTAATTCTGTTTTTTGACATAAAGTGCTAATAGGATTAAGGAAACAGAAATAGATGAAGAAAATAAAAGTGGGGAAACAAGGGGTTGATGTAGGAAAAGATTTTCCCTGAAAAATAGAGGGTAGCATTAAATGAGATGTTTCATTTCAAAGCTAATTACTTTCACCAATCAGAACACAGGACGTGAAAAAGTACAATGGATTACGGAAACCTACACTTGTGGCCTGCCCAGACCTCTAGACCTTGGGCCATAAGGATATAGCAAGTCACTCAGTTCCTTTTCCTTTTCAGAGAATCTTTCTCAGCAAGAGGCAGCTAGTTTTTTGGCACAGCAAGTAAGGCTCAGCATGTGAAGCTTTGAACAATGCTGCACTGCAGGAAATGTTTTGCAGAAACTGCATGACAAGATTGCCAAAAGGATTACCTCCTGATTTCCTTTGTCCTTGGGTTTATTTCATCTAATAATGGGGCAAAGACATGCCTTCTACAATGAAGAGAGAATTTATTCATGAGTCATAGGCAGTAAAATTGTTTTAAAATCTTTACTGCTCATAATTTTCTAAGAAAACAAAACTCCTCATTGAAAATAAGATGTATTTTTTTCTTTTAAAAATGTTTGTCATCATACTATAAATTGAAAGCATAGGATAATCTAGTCTTGCAACAGTTTAAAGCCAGAATCCTAAAAACAAGCATTTCTTCTCTTTTTTAAATAAAAGGTATGAAAAATCAAAAAGAACACAACATAGGGTCAAGTTGAATTAAAAAAAAAGACCATTTGACTACAAAAGTAATTCTGTAAATGACATAATACTATCAACTTCAAGAGACTTTTGTGTTATTTGAGATCTGACAAAAATATATATGCTTAGATATAAATTATGTTTATATCAACAAACATCACTGTTCTGGCCTAAAAATATTGGTATTTTCAATACCACTTTTGTCACTCAGCATGGGGCGATCTGGATCTCAATTTCATCACCTGTGTAATGGGGATGGTGATGTTTAGCTTGTCTCCTAGTAATTTTGAGAATAATAACAGAAGGTATACATTGTTTCTCTAGAACTGTAAGGATGCAGGGCATGGGATTTATGTCAGAAGCTGGTGCACAGGAAAACTTTTCATTGTAGCCAGTCAGTTTTAGTCTACCACAATCATTCTCATTCATCCAGATAGTCATACAAACAGGAAGATATAAAAACATGCAGGAGTATACTTTATATTCTTCATAAAGAGTATATATTATATCCTTTGTAAGATAACATTAGAGCTTAAGATCTGAAAGATGCATAAGAGGTAACAACGACAAGATCAGGAATAAAGACAGATTCCAAGTGGGTACATCAGCAAGGACAAAGGATGGAATTAGTACAGGAAGCTTCTGGAGTTAAGGTAGAGAGAAGGTATAGAAGAGCACTGTGACTCAATTCTGGAGAGACCATGAATTGGTCTCCACTTCACCTTAGTCTATTACACACCAGTCTTTACCTGAGGAATGATAACAAATCATTGAAGGATTATTTGAAGCATGGTCAACCTACTCCCACAGAGATTTCTTAGGAAGTTGTTTCTCCCATGATGCAATTCAGTGTTCTCCACTGCCCAGGAACTTGGAGACAATTGCAGCTATGGTTCCATGAGGCCTGGCTGTGCTGGGACTGGCTGCAGACCATGGCATTGTCTATGTTAACTTTGGCATTGTCCTCCTGTCAATGCAGGAGGTAAAACGATTAGACTATGAGAACCATAACCTAATTGATGAACTAATCCATTTGATGGATTAACAATTTGAATGGATTATTGGGTGGTGATTATAGGCACTGGGGCATGGCCAGAAGAGATGGGTCACTGGGGGTATGTCTTGGTGATTATACATTTTGTCTCTAACTCCTCCTCTTCTTTCTGTTTTCTGGCTACTATGGTGTAAGCAGACTTCCTCTGCCATGATCTTCTGCCCAACCCCAGGCCCACAGCAATGGAGCCAGTCAACCAGAAAGTAAACATCTGAAACCAAAAGCCCAAATAAACATTTTCTTCTCCACTTTGTTCCTGTTAGTTATTTTAGTTATAGTGTCAAAAATGCTGACTAATACATTCACTTTCTCTTTTTTAAAATTTAAATGTTAATTAATTAAAATCAAATAACATTATGAATGCCATTCTTCAGTTGTACTAGCCACAGTTCAAGCACATGATACCCACATTGTGAATGATGATCATTGTATTGTATAGCATAGTGATAGAAAAATTACCTCAATGTAGAAACATTCTACTGGAAAACCCTGGTTCACATTGCCATCTTGGAGACTGATGTAGTGTTCCAGGGAAAGAATCATTGTAAATGATTCAGTTAAGATGCTAATGGAACTTCAAAAAGGTTACAAAAAAACATCTAACAGGTGATGCCCAGATGACAGAGAGAGAGAGAAGATGTTATTTGGGGATTAAGATTTTAGTGAAGTGACAGCAACTAAAATTCATAAGGAGAAATATCTCATGATGTGAAAACTGGAAAAGATGTAGCTATAAGAAAGGAGATTCACATGAGCAACCTGGGAGAAGAGGGGATGGAGACAAATGCATCTCATGAAGAGAAGATATAATACGCAGTCTCACAGAAGCATAAGAGAAAGCATAAGTCATTTTGAAAACTGGATGTGGTTTTGGAAGGCTGCCAGGGTGATGAATGGGGTGCCCAAGTAGGTATCACACTTCATCTTAGAATCTTTAATGTAGCCAAGTCTGCTCCTGACCTACATGAAGAAGGTTTCGAGGACTCTTGCTAGTATCCTGATACTTAGTTCCCAGTTCTTTCAGTAGTTTACCATCAAACCACAGCCTTACATACAAACAACTCACTGCTGTGTCACCAGCTTCTCATCAGTCTGCTTGCTTAAACACCATCACCATTCTCCAAACCCACCAAATGATTACTTGAAGTTCACAGAGCAACGTATTTAATGATGATTATATGACTCACTAATAATATGCTGAAAAGGAACATCATTGGGATTGTCAAACCCAATCAAGATAAAATTCTTCAAAGTGGTAAAAATTTATGTATATGCATATATATATATGTGTGTGTGTGTGTGTGTGTGTGTGTGTATGTATATGTATATATATATTAACTCATATGCACATATGTGTGTAGAATATAATATGTGCACATGCACATATATGCATGTACATGATATTTCTATGCAGACAAAAATATACATATGAACACACAAAGAGGAAATGCATCTATTTTCATATAGCATCAGTAATAAATTCATATTTTGGAAAGAAACAGGTAAGAGAATATCATTCGTTACATTTTAAAGATATGATGTAAAAAAGACAATTTGAACAAAAATGATAATAGAAAAAAAATAATTGGCTGAGTGTAAGGGATTTTTCTTCTGTATTTTTCCTCCCATAAAACCAAGTGAAAATGAAGCAATTATGAAGATAATTCAAGAAAAGAAAAAAATCTTGCTTAAATTATCTGAATAGTTAATGAAAAACTTAAGCTCGAGGCCTCAATTATCCAAGTAAATGAATCCATTTTCCAGTATATTTTGCATGTAAATTAAATGAATAAATTTATCCTGAAGGCCTGGTAGCTAGTTTGCCTAAGGTGGTGAAGAAGCTTTTATTTTTCCCCCTCAAGGAACAATTTAGTCCCTTTTAGATTAGGTTCAATATAATTCAACATATAACATATTACTGTTATTCATGGGAAGGGTATGCTAAATCTTGATCCAAACATAGTAAAGATGCCTACACATAGACAACATTTCCACTTAAAAGTGTAACTTGGTCCAACTCTCAGCTTGTCTTGCCTAAAGGTATATATATGAATATTGCTTATTTGACAATTAATGAATCTTGTGGTTTTAAAGTATTAATGTTAGCTATATCTCCAGACCACATTTAATTAACATGATTAAAGAAATCACAATCTATTCAATTTAGGCTTTTTTAAAAAAATTATTTTTTAGTTGTAGGTGGACACAATATCTTTATTTCCTTTTTATGTGTTGCTAGAGATCAAATCCAGTGCCTCACACATACTAGGTGAGCACTCTACAACTGAGCCACAACCCCAGTCCCCCAATTTAGGCTTTTTTTTTTTTTCAGACATTTTTCACAATCAGGTAAAATATAGATGCTCCTTAACTTATGATGATGATGTTGCAGCTAATAAACTTGGTAAATTGAAATGCAACTACTCCACTAAACAACAGATCTCAGTCTAACTTACTGCAAATGTGCTCAGAACATTAGCATTAGCTGAGAGTTGGGCATAATCAACGTACACAAAGACTAATTTATTATAAAGTATTGAATATCTCCTGTATTAAATATCTGCATCCAAACAAACAAACAACAACAAAACATTGGCCACATGGTCCACTGTAGTGTATCCATCATTTACCAATATTATCATGTGGCTGGCTCAGCTGCTGCTGGCTCTGCCACCCAGCATTGCAAGAGGGGATCCTACCACATACCTGGCCTGGGCAGAGAAAATATCCAAAACCAATATGTGGTTTCTATTAAATGTGTATCACTTTCATACCACTGTAAAGTTAAAAAAAAAAATCCAAAGAAAACCATTGTTAAATCAGGGAACTGTACAAAAACATTGTTTCTTCCTTGATATTTAAAGTTAGCCTTACTTCAAATTTCAGAGTTATGAACTAGTGAGGTGTAATCAAGGCATCAGATTTACAATACAAAAATGAGAATACCTTGAATATGTTAAAGTAATGCACTCCTAAACTCATAGTATACCCTCGATAAAAACATTCTATTTAATTAATTTAAATGAATTATTTAAAGAGACTGGGTGGAGCCGAATTTCCAAAGAGAGTGATTTTTTTTATTTTAGAAATAGCATTATTATCCATGGTCTGTTACCAACTAAAAACAATAAGACCATAGGGTATGTCTACAGGGATTTTGGCAAGGAGAGCAGATGTTCTAGGCTAAGTCCACTGCGATTCTTTTTTGCACAGCACATTGCACATTTTGAACTTACATTTATGTTTTAAAATTCAGAGAACAGAGCTGAAGTGACTTCCTAAATATATCAATAAGAAAGAGCTTGTTTAGTAAATGAAGTATCAAAATGCTGTGATCATGATCTCCTCTCTTTGATAAATTGAGTACTGTACTGTGAATCTCCCTCTGACACCCTTTTTTCTTATACATGCCTAAAATCTGAAATTAGATATGTTTGCAACTTGCCAAGAATGCAGCAGTACTGAACTCCCCTTAGGTTTTCTTCAAGATACGTTTCAGCTGCTTTGCATCTGAAAGCAATTGAGGAAAAACTTTAATATGAACTGGAAAGATTTCAGGCCAAATGTTCCATAAGAAAGCAGAGAGGGCAAATAATAGATTTTTGGAAGTGCTGACCATATTAGGCTAACCTTAAATTTGGCAAGTTAGATTCATGTTGCCAATGATAATGGTCATAAGAATTGAGAAACTCAAATAAAATTTGGTGTTTTTTCATTTTGTGAAATTCTGCAGATTTATTGTGACCAATCAGAGCTGATTACATTTTAATATCTTTACTTACCTAGTACTGTGAATAATTTCAAACAACTAATATTTAACCAATCTAGTATGGTACATCCATGGCCACTCAGGGTCATTATAAACTCAATTCATCTGCAGCACTATTATTCACTTTCTGCTTCCCTTTAAATGAATTTCTAATAGTCTACATAATTTAAGTGCATATACAATGAAAGCATTTTCTAAATCAGATACCCTTGTATTGAAAAATCAATTGTATTTAGATATGAAAAGAAATGCAATAATACAAATAAATTTTGAATCATATTTTGTAATTTTTAAGAAATATATAAAATATTAAACTAATAGATCAAATTGAATTATAAATGATTTCTTATTGAAAATCAATGCCTTTGCTAGTACGAAAATGAAAAAAGTACAAAGAATGGCATACGTTGTGAAAGACTTTTACTTTAACACATTGAGTATAAAATATACCTAATTTCTGATTTTGAAAATACACAATTATTTGATGTCTAGGGAAGTTTTTCAACAAAACCAGCACTTTTTGACATTCATATGTATTAAACAGAATTTTAGTGCACACACTTGTAGAGTGGATGAGTAAAAATGAAATTAATATAATTTGAGTAACACTGTATATCATTTCTCAAAATAAACATTTTCAAATGAACTGTGTAGAGATTGACTTTAATACTACCACAGAAGGAGAAGTGGAATTTTTAAAACAGTTTTCATTTTAAGAATTTTTAATTTGAAAGCTGTTGTAAGAAATTCTTAACAATAAGAACTAATAGGAATGGTTGGTGAAATTCTTAAGTAAAACAGAAACTAATTTAGCATCAAATTTATTTTGAGCCTATTTTCCAAATCTTCAACAGGCTTCCTACATATTATCACATTCCATAGCTATAATAATATTGAAATAATAGGGTGGCTACTGTCTTCATGTTCCTTGGGCCTAATGATGCATCTTGGAATGCAATTTCTTGGCATCTCAAAAGTAATATTCAATATACCAATCAAGATGTTAGTCTGTAATTATTGAGATATTTTCATAATAGCAGAGAAGTTCAGCATAGCCTATGGGGAGAAGAGGATTGTTCAAAAATAACTAGTTACTTTGCAATTTGATTTCAAGTATACATTATATAACTTTCATAATATTTGAGACATGAGGAGAAAATCAACTTGAGTCAATTTCTTCCTCCCATAGAGAAAAATAGGTTACTGTTCAATTATATTATTTAAAATGTGACCTATTTTTAGAATTGAGCAGTGTTTTACCACTAAAATTGGTGATGTTAAGTATATAAAGTAACAATAAAGTAAAGCTGTTTTCTCCAAATTCTCAATATTTGGAAGAAAAGATAGAAAATTGAATTTTAGGCCCTGGGTTCAATCCTGATGTCACCAAAATAAAATTAAAAATAATAATTTTTGAAAAAGGGAAAAGAAAAATTAGGTCCTGAATTCTGGTATAACTGTTATGCCAAAAATACTACTACTCAAAACTGAAAGTTTCTTCTTATTCCATGGCCCCCAAAATTAACACCTTGAATCATGAATTTTCTCTGTGCACTAAGCACAAAAATATGTAATTGATGTTGTTATAAATGTCCATTTAACAGATTGAAAAATTGAAGTCCAATGAGGTTAAATATGATATCCAGACTCATTCAGCTTTTGAGTGATCTCAGTCATTTAGTCCACAGTGAATGCTGATATTCATTAAACTTTGTTGCTTTTTTTTCCCTCTATCATCATTACTTAACTATTTTTTAAACATAGAGTCCAATAGATTTCCAATATAGAAATCAAATGCGTTTTTTAATATTTATTTTTTTAGTTATTGGTGTACACAATATTCTTCATTTTATTTTCATGTGGGGCTGAGGATTGAACCCAGTGCCTCATGCATGGTAGGTGAGCACTCTACCTCTGAGCCACAGCCCCAGCCCCTTAAGTGCCTTTTATTTGATTACTTTAACCCTGTTTACCGTGCAAAAAATTAATTGTGACCTAAACTTCAGAAAGTTTTCAATTCAGAGTTATGAAACTAAATATATAGTTTATTTTTGCTATTTTACACAGTGAATGTTTGGTTTCTGAATAAGTTTGTTTTCTTTTGTCAAACATAGTGGAGATATTCCCTGAGATCTAATCAGTGCATTACATCCCATTCAAATTATAACAGGTAGATAGGCTAAGCTATTTTTCCTTGATTTTTTCATCTCTTTACCCAAAGGAAACTATAAAAAATTTTAAATCCAGTATATATTTTTATAACCAACATTAAAATATGCTGACATTTTCCATTTATTTCTTCACTATATGCACCATTGCCCTAATCTCTATATTATGTGTCATTGATTCTTTGATATCGCTCCTATGAGTAAAAAATGAACTTTAAACCCTATCAAGAGGTAATCAATATTAGTCTTTAAGGAATAGCTCACCACAATAGAACTTCAGGACTTTTTAATAGGACATAGTGTTCATCAATTGTTTTAATATACATTCTGTCAAAAACTGTAATGTTGTGATCGTACTAAGGTACTTTGTATACTATCTACAGCACTCTGAAGTAAATATTCCTATATGACAATTGTCTCACATAAGTTGATATTAATATTTTAAATGATAATAAGATTGAATATATACAAACAATTGATACATGTGATATAATCAAGAATTTCTAATCATGGTCTTCTTTATCAATTGCTAGATATTTAATGCAAAAGAGTTACAAACATTTTAATTAAATTTAGTTATGTGACTTTTTAGTATAAGAAGACAATGATTTTGATAAAACCTGGTAGACTGAGATTATTTTACTTCTCTATGCACACTGTGATTAGAAACATATTAATTACATTTAGGACAGACACAGAGAAAGGATTTTTATAAAAACTAGAAAAATAACCCAAAGCTATGATCTTATTTAAGTTTTGTAACTTAGCCAATTCCATTATTCATATTTATAATTTAAAAAGTCACTGTGCTCTCAAAATATTTAGACCCCTCCTGATTGTATTAATATTTGATATTTGATTAGGTTAAAATGCAAATGTGAACCCTCCATATGCTGCAGAATAGCACAGGAACAATATGTTCCATGTGGCCAAGCCACCTTGGATCTTTCAATAATAAATATTCACAAGCTCTATTAATACCACATCATCACTACTTAAATTTTAACCTGCCAAGTTTTGGGTCAGTGATAAAATTTGCCATTACTTCACAACAGTGGAAATTAATGCTAGTAGAAAGTGTGGGGCATGAAAGTAGACATTTTTGCTTGAATAAGTAAAGTGAAATTCTACAGTGATATTTTCTCAAATACAAATAATGAAGAGGTATAAGAAAATAATTCTGAATGTAAAAGATAATATTCAGTCTGACTACAGAGAATCAGAAAAAGGAATTGAAGTTAGAAGAAGTTGAATGTCCTAGTTACCTGGTTACCTCATTAAAAACATACCTTAAGTTTTATTTTTAGGAATATCTTATGAAATGCCATAGCAAATTATGTGTGATTATTAGAAGGCAATAAGAATATCAGATAAAGGAAAACAATGATTTTGATGGGAATATAGTATTGTTTCAAATTTTGAGAACTGGATAACAAGGCATTCTAAATTTTTTGATAATATTCTTTAAAAAAAGATTTATTAAATGAATCTTCATTCAACTTCATTAGGTCAGTTGTTTTGTGCATGCAGAAAAAGAAACTAGTATACTGGGGCTGAGGCTTAGTTTGAGTGGTTTGTTTATATAGTTCATGTTGAAGGCATGTTTAATGTCATAGGATGGGCAGATCCTAAGAATGATATATTGTTTCTGAAATGAGCAAATAAAACAAGAATCTTTAATTTTCCTCCTCAGCATCCTTTTAAAGGTCACATTTTTACTTGAGAAGCCATGATGAGGAATCAGCCCGCCCATAGACCAAAAGTGAATTAGATTGATCTATCCCAGGGGTCACAATAAAGTGTGAACAAGAGAATTAAAAAGATCAAAAGAGAGTGCAGCTCAAAACTTAGATGGGCTTATCTAAACAAAGCTAGTTTCTTTTTAAGTACAATATTTTAATTTGGAAAGTGAAATGAGGCAATCATTTTTTGCTATCATAATAAAACAGCTTGTGAATGAAGTTAGTATCCCAAGCAGAACATGGTTAACCAAAAAGAAACAGATCCAGAATCTTGTTGACAACCAGAACAACTTGATTAAACCATACAGAAATTCATAGTATTTCAGGATTGGTTCATTTATCTATACCTATAAGGATTATTATTAAAGCAAGATGATTTTTTTCTGATTTGCAAAAAGAAAAAAAAATCCTAATTGATAAACACACACACACACACACAAAAAAAAAAAAAAAAAAAAAAAAAAAACAAAAAACAACTAGTAAGTGGGCCAGGTGTATTCAGTACAAAATGAAAATTTTGGGTGATTTTTTTTTTGTTTTGTTTTAAAGCAAACACACAGCTGAGCTGGTGGCGCACACCTGTATTCCCCAGCAGCTCTAAAGGCTGTGGCAGGAGAGTAGCAAGTGCAAGGCCAGCCTCCACAACTTAGCAAGACCCTAAACAACTTAGAGGGACCCTATTTCAAAATAAAAATAAAAAGAGCCGGGAATTTGGCTCAGTGGTTAAGCACCCCTAAGTTCAATTCCCAGTACCAAAATAAATAAATAAATGACAGAAAAAAGGAAAGATGAAGGATGGAAGGAGGGAAGGAAGGAAAAGTACACACACGTCACACTCAAAGCACATGACTTACTGGTAACATTTTATTTCATTTAAATTCTGAAAATTCTGAAGTCACATAATTCTCTATTTTTTTTTTTAAATCACAATTTGACTATTTATAGCTCCTTGTTTTTAGATAGGCTTTTCCCATGAAAGGCCAGGGTAGATGATACTGGGATTCGCTTTTAGATTTTACAAGGCTTATTTGTTTAGGAACAGAGAGATGCAGTATTCACTTAAGAATTAGGGAATGTTGCAGTTTAGGAATTTCACTATCCTTAAGTTGATAAAGGAGGTCAGAGCTTGGATATTTCAGGGTTCCTACCCCAGATGAATCTTCCATCCTGTGGCTGTCACTCTCACAAGCAGATATAGGCACCAGTGGTGCAGCAACAATCCCAGCAAATTAATCTGACTCCATTAGAAATCTGGAGCTCCACTTTCTTCCCTCTCTACTAACCACCTAATCTTGGCTTAGTCCTCTGGGAGCCTACACACTCAGCATTTTCTTTCACTACTTTGTAGAGTCTGTGACTGCAGTGTAAGCAATACCCGAATGGCTCATTAAAGCCATTATTATTAGCTTTAGACAATCCCATGAGGTTTGCATCAGCTTTTACTTCCTTTCTTATTCTATCTTTGCACTGAGTAGGACTATATTACAGCATAGATGACTCAGTTCCTGTTCAAGTGAAAAATAACATTTTTTAACAGCAAAGAATCATAGTGCTAGAGTGATGGATTTATGAGGATTTTAATAAGCTACATTGATTATGGAAATTAGGGTTCCCTAAAAACCTGACAAAAAGAAATTGAGAAATAACAATGCTTTTACTAGCCTTTTAAAATCTCTACTTTCTCCATAGAGACTCAAAGTCTCAAATACTAGTTGATATCTGTGTGTGTGGTTAAAAAGAAATCTACATAGAAGCCAACAACTTCTAAGTGTATTTATGTATATGCATATGGTATGTATTTTTCTAGTCGTGACAAGGAAAAAGCACACTTTAGCATCACTGATGGTGGCTTAGCTAATACCATGAAGCATAGTTATAAAAGTCCAAGTGTATATAATGAAAATGATAAGCTTATCTAATTATGTTTGACAACAGTTTTTGGTTCAGAGTCAGAATACCTATCCACTGAGTAGGTCTTAATTCATCTTTATGCATTAAAATAAACCACTAACTGAACTATTCTAATATCTTCACATTCTAATCACAAAGTACTTTAATGTGACTACATAATATGCTGATGACCTGAAAGGACCATTGCTACAAAGTCCCATGTTTTGTTGTTGTTTTCTGAGTCATTAATTTTAACTTATTGTCATTTGGCTACATACAAGTCAACTAGAATTATTTTCTGAGAATTCTGAGTGGATATTTAACATGTGCTCAATGAGACGAAGATTTGTGCTACTCCCACAGGTACTACTAGTACTCTCTGATGCCATAGATTCTCCTTTTGTGCTCTGGGGCATCTCAGGTCTCAGGGTGTCCTCCTGCTCTGGCAGAACAATCCATGCCTCACTGCAGCCAGAGAATTACAGATGCAAGAACCTTTCCACAATACTCCATCTCCCTTGTAGACTCTCCCTGTCGGCACAAGGTCCAATTCAGAAATTCTCTCCTGATGATGGGAATCTGTGAAATTTTGCAGAGAATGAACATATGTCACTGATTATGGGTACATGATCTTAAAAGAACACATCACAGTGTTGCTTGAATCTCAGCTGTCAATGACTTGGAGTCCACTGAAATGATGCCTCTGGTCTTTTTCCTCCTTAAGATACAGATTATAGGCAGGCCTAACACAAAGAGAAGGAAAAGTCATCATGTCTTATTAAGACTTAATAACCTAGACTTTCATATCAATTCAAATTCATTTCAGTTAGCCAATTTTTTAAAATGAGTGACCTCTCTTGTGAATCTCCATATTTTCACAAAGATTTCCATTTGTTCTGTCCCTTTAGCTCCTCACATATGTTCAGCACTGTGTATAACACAATAGTATACAGTTTGAGATGATAGCTCAAATGAACCAGGTTTACAATTTTGCTACCTTCTCTTACTTATAGTCTACTTGAGTAGTAGTAGGAGACTCAGTCACAAAAATTAGGCTTGTGAATCCATAGTCATCTTTCAGATTCACTGAAATTATCTTCAATTAAAAACTAAAATCATATTTAGTTCAATAAACATTTAAATTCAATTCAGAGTTAAAATAATTCATCCCCAATTAACATTCTCTATAGGTACAGGAAAAGAGGCAATTTTTATCCTACCCAAGTATAATCCTTTCAACTATTTGCAAGATGTTTTCCCAATTCCTTTCTCAACAGTTTTGCTCTATCAGAGCCCTTCCCCTTATCCAAAGATAAACATGTCCATACTATTCATTTTCTGACCAAGGAGAGAAAAACGCCAGTCAATCTCAACTGTATGGCATATTCAAGCTTACTAACCTCTATCCATTTTTCTTTTCCCAATCTTCAAAATAACTAGGAATTGCTATTTCTATTTTCTTATTCCTCAACTGTTTGCAATCTAGTTTCTGCATCCCAACCCTCAGCCCAAATTGACTCTACAAAGAAAGAGCAAATAGGATTAAAGAACAAAATCAAACACACAAAACCCAGACATAGTTATCTTTCTTCAGTCACTTGGAAGTTCAGCCAATGGTCTAAAACTGTTGAGAATCCAGAGAATAAGAGAATCTCTTCATGTTGTCAGCCTCCTAGTATAAATGAAAATTTCCAATCCATTGTTCTTCTCAATATCAAACCTACCTCTTTGGAATTGCTCCAAACTTAGAGAGTTCGCAGAAATAATGGATTTGCATGGCTGTAGTTGTAACATATGTTCCTATCCTCATGACTAGATAATTAGTTAGGGTTGGATGTTAAAATAAGTGAGCATAACCTTCGTCCAAAGACAATGGATCACAATTTATTTGCAAAAAGTTTGTATTTATGACAGAGAGCTAAACAGTTAAATACTGCATCAGTGAGACCTTGTGGAATATGGGCCTGTGCCATAGTGTGATGAGATCATGAGCAGGTTGTCTTAAGCAAAGGCACCCCTCTCAGCAAGTGAAGACAGAGAAAAAAGTACCCAGGAAGAATGAGTTCAGAATCCATTAGCCTCCATAATCTATGCACCTAGCTGATAACTCCCCACTTCTGAATAAACTGTTTTAATTGTTGTAGAATTTCTACCTTAAACAAATACATTTTCTAATTTGAGCAAACTTGTTTAGATTTCTCTTTCTTCCAAATGATACATGATTAAGACAACTACAGTAAAGATAACAAATGATCTATTAAGGTTAATGGGCTAAAAAAACAAAAAACAAAAAACAATCAAACAGAAATTTGTATGCCTCTCCAAAAGACATAGCAAAATACACAGTGAAAAATTCATTATCTAAGTGAATACAATTTCTATTGAATCATATTTTATACTGATTCAGTTCTGATATCCTTGACTAGAGCCCAGTCACAGTTTTAAAATGTGAGTTTAGTGAAGCATTATTCCAATAAACTCTCTGTAGGCTTCCAATCAGATTTTGAATAAACATATAAATCAACAACTGCCAGGAAAGTTTATTGATTATCAACTGATATCAAATTAAGAAAATGGCAGTATCCCCTCATTTAAAATATATGGTATAGATTATCTCTGGTATCTATTTATGTTCTTTCTGTCTCTTTATGTTTCACATTGGCCAAAAATAAGTAGAAAAGGAGACCAGGTAAAACAAATATTTTGAATATTTCTGAGACATCTCAAAGTAAACTATGGATAAGCAATCATAAATATATTTATCAATGGAAGAAATGTAGTTCAGTTTTGGGAATCATGTGGTATATCTTTTTAGCAGCAAATGGTGACAAAGACCTAAATATTTTTATCTGCTTTTTTCATAATGTTGAAGTAAACAAAAGTCATTTCCACTGAATATACCTATAAATGACCACTGCACAACTCCTGAACATAGTAATTGCATAGAATGTAACATAAATGTTCATTCCCATTCCTGAGATGTGCAATGTAAAATATGTACAACTATTCCTCGTGATTATACCAGATCCATCACAATGATTACTCTTTTTAGAATATAAGCTCCAAAAGAGTAAGAGTTTTTGTTCTTTTAGCTTACTGCATATAGCACTAAGACAAATGAATGGGTTATGGGAGTTGCTCAATAAAAAATTACTGTGCTAATAAATGGTGAAAAGAAATGCATTGAAATCACTAATAATGATTAAAAAAGAGAAACCATGATTTCACTTCCCAATTTCCAAATCAGAATATCAAAAAATGGATATAAAGATTAATTGATTATTATACACAAGACATTTTGGAACCATCTTTGTTAATGTCACATCTAGTCACCACACTAAACTGGCATAATAAATTCAGGATCCATACAAGAGAAACTCCAATCCTATACTTTTCAATATGACTCCCAAATAGCTGTATTCTTGTAACTGTGCAACCAATAAGTTAGAAAAAAATATTCATATTTAAAAAATAAGAAAAAGAATTTGAAGAGTATATTTTCTGGACTACATTTGGTAAATAATAATGACATCTTGAAAATAAAAAACCCAAAGTTTACATTGAGCCTTCAATACATTTGGTTCTTATTATAAGTAGAACAGGATGATATAAATAGCAAAGAAAACAGAAATATCAAAATAAAGAAATATGGTTTACTACTAAAATAATGTACATTTTATAAGACAATATATAGTTTTGTGGTATCTTCATCATGATCATAATTAATATTTACCAAACCAGTTACTGATGCCTGGGTAATTTATATATCATACATATCAATAAATGCTAAATGATAGTACATGCTATTCATATAAGGAATTAGCTAGAGCCTTGCTAAAGTTCACATAAAAGTTAATGTAGAGGGAAGGGAAGACAAATTAGTCAAGCCATTAATTGTGTTGCTGAGTCTAATCATTTGTTTGTTTTAGCTAAAATTTTCTTCCTTCACTGCAGTCATTAGTACTTGACAATGAATAATCCTGTGTTTAAAATTCCTAATTAGGTTGGGATTTTTTTTTCTAATTTATTGCAGTATAAAATCTGAGGTTCTGTCAATATGGGTGGATATAGTAATACTTATAATCAAGTCATTGCGTCTAACGTAAGGGAAGAAATTATTTTCTGCCATAGTTGAACAATGAACAAAGTTCATAATTTTGCTGATGATTCTCCTCTCTGCAAACATTAGCCATCTAAAGGCAAGAACATGTTGTAAATCGAGTAATGCTTCCATTAATCATAATGGGAGTTAAATGTATGTCAGGAGAATGAATCCCCTTAGGTATTTTAAATGAGTTTCAGTTACTATACATCTGTTGATGTAGCTTGGTAAGGTATTTCCACACTTTCAAAGAATCACCCCTTTCGGCAAGATTAAATAAGAAAGCATCAGATGACCATGTCTTTGCCAAGCCCCTGAATTTCAAATGCTCCTGAGGACCCCAGAAAGCATGTGAAGCAGCATCTGTAAAATATGCGCACAAGACTGGCACAAGGATCCAGACTGCCTGCTCTGCAGGTAACTTAAAGACACCCAGCAGACTTCTTGCTTGGCAGCTACTTGCTGTACCTCCACCAGATCTCTGCAAGCAAGGCAGAGTTCTTCACCCAATGAAAAATGGGAAATTTGTCTTCTTGCCAGCTTATGTAAATACTATGAATTGAGTTGTCCGATTTTTTTTCTTTTTGCAACATAGGTATATTTAGATTTAGCAAATGCAAATAGCTTAATGAGAGTATTACTGCCTTTATATAGGAAAAAAAAAGAAAATTATTGAAAAACTATAAACTTTTGTAAGGAAACACTCTTACAAAAACTAAAAAAAAACAGGAAGAGGAACAAGATGTCTGATTTAATTATTTAAGTTTTGTCTTTCATGATAATCATATTAAAGATGAAATTACCATATAATTCTGAAATCATATTGTACTGTAACATCTTTATTTTGATGTTGATAAAATTTCAGTGTAGTTAGAATCATAGCACTCACTAGAATAAGAATGAACAAAGACATCATCAATAATAAGCATGCATGGTAAGGATTGAAGAATGAAAGGGGAATAAATATGTGTAGCTATCACATAGTTTTTGCCAAAATTTTACATAAAAGATTGCAATAGAAAAAAAATTAAAAACAAGAGTCTAGAGGTGCTGGTTTTCCATAGTTGGAGTGGGAAAACCAGAGAGAAAATGAAGGAATAGATGGGAAAACTTCAGGACACAGACATTTTGTTGTGGCACAGAAAAGAAGTACACAGTAATAAGATTCATAATTTTGGAAATAATTCTAAACTTATGGACAGATAGCAAAATACCAAGCTAATGACCATAAGCTAGGAAGATTTTATGAGGATATAAAGGTGGTTAGAAAAGTGCAAAGAAATTTGAATGCATTCAAATATAAGATATTATGAGTATAGAAGCATAGTAAGAATGCATGTGTCAATTGTCAGAGCAGGAAAATAATTTAGGACTCACTTCCAGAATGACAGCAATCCAATATGCTGCTGTGTTAAAAAAAAAAATTAAAAAGTATTTCACCTTTGAGAAATGCATTAGAAGCAAAGAGAAGAAAATTGTTAAGACATAAAAGTGTATTTAACATGGTAGGCGCTCTTCAACGCTCAAAGAATAAAGCACCAGGTACAGTCCAGGATGTCATGGAACCAGATTCTAGTGTAGAAGAAAGACTTAAGTAGTCTATCTCAGGAAAGTCAAAGCATTAAGCCTAGAATTTTCTTTCTGCAGATATAGGCATACCTCATTTTCCCTATTTCTTCAGAATCAGAAAGATTTCATTCTCTCAGGGGTTTTTCTTGAACAGCTATTTAAATTTGGCCTACTATTCCTGTGTCCAATATCCACTATTATTTTCTTGGTTTTGTTTTTTCTAAGTAACATGTATCACTGCTGGCATATCATGGATTTTATTTATTTTTCCATTGTCTCACACAACTAAAATGTACTTTTTTTCAGTCTTTTGTTTTGCAGGTGTTGTTGTTACTGTTGTCATTATTGCTGCTCTTTGGGGGTCTATTTCATTTACTACTAGAACAACATTGTCTTAAGCATTGCCACTACTCAATAAATATTGTTGAATTAATGTGTGATGTCATGTTCTAAAGAAAATAATTGAATAGAAATTGATGAGGGTTGAGGGCTGTGTTAGTGTGGTCAGGAATACCATTTAAATGTCAGTGATAGAGATAGAGTCGTTGTCATGTAAAGATCTTGAAGAGAGTCAATTTCAAAAGGAAACTGAAAACTTAGTAACTAAAAATCAATTCCAAGGTAAGAAAAGGCCTTTAAGGAGAGTGGGTATGAGGGGATGAGTGAGATAGAAAGAGGGAATCATTAGCTGGGCAAAAGTCAAATTAGGCATTGCAATGCAGATCATAAGAGAATTGTATTTTGCACACAATTGGATACTATCATATTTTTTAATAAACGAAGCTCTCTTTGACAATTACATGGAGTATTATTGGTGGATGGTCAGTTATGAATGGGAGAAACACAATCTTCATGAGCTGCTTATAGTAGGACGGGTGTTGGAAAATTAGGGTGGTATTGTAACACTGGAAAAACTGGTCAAATCCTCATTCAATTTAAAAGCCTAGTGACATTGACAGAGTCATTTAATAATCACTAGCTTTGATTTTCAAGTCTATAAAATGGGTACAATAAATTGCTTATTCCAAGGCTTAGATAATTGCATGACTGGATTATGAATAAAGAAACTGTAATATATATACACAATGGAATATTAATCAACAATAAAACATAATAAAATTATGGCATTTGCAGGTAAAAAAATATAAAAGCTGTTGATTTCACATGAATTAATTAACCAGATACAAATATATTTGTATGTTATTAAAAAATAGATGGTAGGAGACCCATTAAATAAAAAGTGCAACATTTGTTCCCCCTTTGGAATATATGATCCAGAGCATTTAAAATTTGGTTATATACTGAAAACTACCTGCACATGAAACAGAAAATACTTCAGAGATATTCAGGTACTGAATGTACTAAAAGAACATGCACTGTTCTTGTTTCAGTTTGTCCCCATAGGATCAATGCTCCTACCGATGTTGATGCAAAATAATCTGAGAAGTTCATTTGCCCAAACCCTGTCAAAATGCTAGCATCCAAAAATTGCTTAAGATAAAGCAGTTACTTTTTTGTTGTTGGCATTATTATGGTATAAATTACTCTAAAAACCTATTATATATCTACAGTTGCGAGGGAAGTTTACTAAATGAATACTACTATCAAAATCACTTTCGAATATTAATATACCATCTTCAGTGTTGCCAATACTTATTTTCCAAACCTAAACTAGCCCAATAATTTCACCTCTAAACTTTCTTGCATTGTCTTACACATGAGCAAGAATCTCATATCTATACCACAGTAAGGTATGTGTTAAATTAAAATTTTCTTACTATTATTATCATTTATATAAATAAATGTAAAATTTTATTTTTAAATTTTTATATATAATATATGCACACGCACACAGAGAGAGAGAGAGAGAGAGAGAGAGATACACCTAAATCTACAATGGCTATGAAGCAATATGTAAAGCAATAAAAGAAATTATGTACTCATAAAAGTATAAACTGCTATAATTCATGTACATAAACAGTTAAATAAGAATATGATCTCTTTCTCCATATCTGAGGCTATAAGGGTTATGGATTCCCTTATTTTTACAGAACAAGTTCAAATTTGATTTACTTATCTCATTCTAGTTAATAGAAAAATGTTACCCACTATGTTTCTACAATAAACCCAAAAATATTTTAAGAAAAAATAATCCAAACAAGAAGATAAGATGGTAAATGGCTGCATGCTTTTGTGCCTTTTAATGTCATACTGGAACATTGTGAAAAGGCTGTCCCAGGATTATTTAGTTCTCTAAGGAATGTACCTTTTTTTACCTTGTTATTTTGCTACTGACTTATGTCCAGAATTTGTGAAGGTTAGTATTAATTTGTATATTGTTGCATAGTAGACAACCAATGATTTTTGTCTGATAAAAATATAACCATATTTTTTTAACCTAGCAAATTTATTTCAGCAAGTATTTCTCAAGTAGCTATTAACACTCTTGTGTCTCAAATGCACTGAATCAACCCTACTATCTTACTAGGTCTCTCATTAATGAGTCAAATACATCTTTGATATATGCTCACTATACATTCTTATAAGTGTCATGATTTAAAAATGAAAATTATACTTTGACAGTTCTAAAGATTTCAATGAAACATTCAAGTAGACTCTTTTGCTTGAGACTATTAAACTTTATATCTAAAGAAGTGCACCATGGGGGCTGGGGATGTGGCTCATAAGGTAGCGCGCTCGCCTGGCATGCATGCGGCCCGGGTTCGATCCTCAGCACCACATACAAACAAAGATGTTGTGTCCGCAGAAAACTAGAAAATAAATAATAAAATTCTCTCTCTCTCTCTCTCTCTTTAAAAAAAAGAAGTGCACCATGTACCTAAGGATCTGTGAAATCTCTAGGAATGCGCCACAACCCCTCTTTTGAACTCTAGATTAATTCCCAAGGTAAAAAAGAAGTACCTTCTTGGAGGGGGCAGGGAGGTAAAAAAGATGGTGGAATGAGATGGACACCATTATCCCAAGTGCATGATGAAGACACGAATGGTGTGATTATACTTTGTATACAACCAGAGATTGTGCTCTATATGTATAATATGAATTGTAATGCATTCTGCTGTCATATATAACAAGTTAGAATAAAAAATAAATTAATAAAAAGGATCAGGAAAATAAAAGAAATACCTTCACTGAGTACCTTCCCGTGTCTCTCTCAATATATCTCTCTCCCTCCCTCTCTCTGAGTTTTTTCTACTTCTGGTTCTTGTTCTTGTTTGCTCTTGCTAAAACATTATTCTCAGGGGAACAGCAAAGGTTGAGAATCAAATTTTATGATCTGATTGCTGTTGGAATAATAGAAATCTCTATAGGGTTGGAAATAAATACATTTGCATATTAGTCTTTTTCTTTGTTTTATTTTTGTTAACAGTGAGATTTAGTAAATTAAGAAAAATGTTTCATATCTACCAGAAAGGAGAAATACCTTGAAATCTGGATCCTTAAACTTTAATGTTCTGTTTAGAATAGATGAAGCTTTATACTACTGTGTTATCTGTAATACAGGAAAGGCTTTATGATTTGTTGTGTGAGTTTGAAATATTTTTAAACCATAAAAGTGGACACAAATTAGATTTTAATGTTTCTAAATTAAAGGACTTTTTTAAGTAAAGAAGGGAGATATTAATGAAAAGGGACATTAGATTTGCAGAGAAAGAAGAAAAGAAAATTTCTTGTGCTTTAAGTTGTTCTTAAACCAACAAAACTAATTATTTTCAAAATCCACTAATTCTGAAACATTTTTTGAATTTAAGTTTGTATAGTCAAGGCGAATCCTTGGCAAATTCAGACACATTTCATAATTTTTAAAAAAATGACTCTTTCTTCCCATCTTGTTTATTTGAATAACATAGCATATTTTTTTAAAAAAATGTTTTACCCTTTATTCTAAAAAGATTAGCAGATATGGACATTTTAAAATTTTTATAATGATATTCAGAGAATATAATTGAATGGTATTCTTACATTAATAGTTAAGTTTATGAAATATACATGATACTATTCAAATATACTGTTATTATTCTTACCAGATTTTCAAAATATTAATGGTGATCATGTTTTCAATTATGTTAGCTTAACCATGATTTCCTGATTTAAAATCTGGGGGCAAAATTAAATTGAATTAATCAAATTCTTTGAAAACCTAAATAATTTCTAAGTAATAAAATACTGATAAGGAATTGGACTCAAAATGACTGAATAAGATGCCCCATTATACCCTGTCACAGAGAGAGAAGAATCAGGCCAATGAGGTAAAAACAATATTTTGAGGACAGTTATTAAGACAGAACTCTGGAAATCAATAAGAAAATGATGAAGCCTTAAACATAGAGTCAGAAAGACAACCTAGTGAAAATAACAACAACAACAAAAAAAATTGCAATTTCAACCAAATCTTAGTGTTGGAAGTTTGGGGGATTTTACACTGTCTGGAAAAGGTATGCAAGAAAGTATCAATAACTCCAATCATAGCAGTAGTCTGGCAATCCTAACTGCAGGAGATTTCCACAGTTCTCATAGAATTTAAATCCCTTTTGGGAGACTACCTGGTCTAAGGGAACTCACTTAGGGCTCCCAAGCACCAGAAACCAAGTTGCTTTAAAAGCTACCGCTGGGCTCCTTCCTGCCTTAAGGGGCTGGCAACCAGCCACCCATCAATAAGAAGCCTTGCCTATGTGTGCCTCACAGAGGAGAAGTTCCCCCGGCATCCTGAGGCTTCAGAACTCATGGCTGCCTTAGCAATGAGCTTGAGTTCCATCCACATTTTCCTCACAAAAAAGTAGATAACGCTTCCTCCCCAATTTACTACCTTGAGATTACGGCTACTGGTGCACAGTTTCAACCACTCCCACACATTGGTAGCTTGGAAAGGTCACATCCAAGTCCTGTGACTCCAAGAACATGTCCAAACAGAAGTCCAAATTTCTGGCAGCACCTGAAATTTACCATATGGGAACTAGGTAAGAACTCTTCCTGAATTCACAGCTCAGGGACTAGGGATGTTGATTCAAAAAGTCTAGCATCACCATGACCTGTCCCTTTGGACCTATGGAAGTTCTCAACCAAGTCCTAAAGCTTTAAAAACAGGTTCTTAATGCCACAAACCCTAGCATCACTTACATCTACCCATTGAAAACCAGACAAGGTTTCTTCCCTGGCTCACTTCAGAAATAATTTCTGAATTTTAGAACAGTCGTTTTTAATTAACATAGACAAAACACTGGAAGAGGAGAATGAGAAGAGAAAAATAAGAAAGAGAAAAAAAGAAAAAGAAAAAGAAAGGAAGAAAGAAATGGAAGGAAGGAAGAAAAGAAAATTTAAAAAGAAGATGATGAAATGTGATGTGTCTATGGGGCATAGTTAAGCGAACAAATATTCACATAATGGAAATTCATGAAAGTGAAGAGAAGTTAGTAGGTATTGAAAACCTAATTCACAAAATAATAGCTGAAAACTTTCTCAATATTCAAAGAGATATGAACATCTAGATACAAGCTAAAAGATATCAACTAGATTCAAGCAAAACAAAAAGACCCTAACCAAGGTGCATTTTAGTCCAAATGTCAAAAGTATCTGACAAAAAGAGAATTTTTTTTTTTTTTTAAAAAGCATCTAGGCACATATGAGGGAATAACCATTAGACTTACAGGAGATTTTTCATCAGAAAACTTATAGACCATAGAGAATTAAATGATATATTCACAGAGTTGAAAGAATAATAGAAGCATACACTGAGCAAAACTCTACTTCAGAAATAATAAAGTTTTTCTCAGTTAAGCAGAAACTAAAGGAATTTCTGCTGGTAGATGGGGTCTGCATAAGCTTCAGGTCTCTGCAGCAGAGAAAGCTCATTTTAGTGTTAGCAATTAATCACAGCAGATGTCAGCTGGTGTCACCTCAGCTTGGAGGTTCACAGGCAACCAACAAAGCTTGATCATTCTTCACTACTATTAGTGGAGAGTTGCAGCTCTTTCTGGCCTGTAATGCCCTCCATTGGCATAGTGGACACCAGCAACTCACCACCAATTTCTTTCCCAGAGTCTTGCCTCACAGATTCTAAGAAGGAAATCCACAGACAACAACAGAAGAAAAGAATAAAAGGAGTAGGAGTTATTTGAGTGACAAGAAAAGAGATAGGATTCCACAGGGCAAGAGGGGAGTTCAATGGGGATTCCCACCTAGAATTAGTAGTCTAGGCAATGATCAACATCTATGTTAATCAGATCTTTGAAAAATACCACAGTTATTAGTCAAAATCTATATTAAACAGGTTTTAGAAAAGTACCAATGCTATTGGTTTGGCCCATAATCTTCTAATTGACTCTGCTCTTTTAGCACTTAAGTTAGAACCTTTCTGTGGGTCCACATGCTTGGCAGGCATGTTTGGAATACTTCCATAGATTGTTTTTATGGAGTGGTCTTACATTTGAAAAAAAATTAATTGGGGCCCTTTACTTATCCTATCTTATTCACCATCATGAAACATACAAATGTATAAACATAGCAGAATAAATACATGAAAAAAAGAACAAAAGACAATTATTTACCATGACAAAAAAAAATATCAAATCACAAAAATAACAAGAGCATTGGACAGGAACAAAAAAATTATTTTAAAAAAAGCAGATAAAAACAATTTTTAAAATGACATTAAGAAGTTTAGTCTTATCAATAAGAACCTTGAATATAAATGAATTTACCAGGCAAAAGGCAGAGATTTGCTGAATGTATGAAATAACAAGACCCGATTATATGTTACCTACAAGAAACTCACTTCACTGGTAAAGATATACATACAATGAAGGTTAAAGGGTATAAAAAGTGAGATCTCATCACTATATAAAGATAAAGCGGACATTAAGTTAAGCTATAAAAATGATAAAGTTCACCACATATTGATGAAAGAATGAATTCAGAAGATATAACAATAATATGTTCACCCAACACAAGAACTTCCAAATATACAAAGCAAATGATGTTACATCTAAAGGGAGAGATAGGCTTCAATCCAATAATAATAAGAGATTTCAAAACTCACTTTTCCTTAGTAGACAGATCATTCAATCAGAAAATCAACAAAAAATCATCTGAGTTGAACCATTCTATAGAAGAAATTCTCCTGTCATTTATTTTTTAAAAAATCAACAACAAAAAGATTAAAAAAAGAAATGGACTACATTTCATCCAACTGCGGCAAAATACACAGTCTTGTTATCATTATATGGAATATTTACTGGAATAAATCATATGTTAGGCCACAAAAAATGAAAAAAAAATATATTTTAAAAATTGAAATAACATCATATATCTTCACAGATTGTAATGGAAAAAAAGCAAGTAAACAAGATGAAAAAGAAAGAAAAGTATACAAATCCATTGAAATTGAAGAACATACTCCTAACTGAGCAATAGTTATTTGAAGAAATTAAAAGAGAAATAAAAATTTTTGAAACAAATTAAGATAACAATAAAATATATCTGAAATAATAAAGATCAAAAAAGCAATAAACAAAATGTGAACTTTAAAAAATACTGAAGATCACTGAAATAACTGGTTCATTGAAAGGATAAATAAAATTTACAAAGCTTTGGCTGAACTAAATAAGAAAAAAAGAGAAAAGATTCAAGTGAACTTAAAAGAAGATCTTAAATCTGCTATCACTGAAATATAAAGTATCATAAGAAACTACTATGAAAAAGTATGTGGTAAAAGACTGGAAAATCCTAGAAGAAGATAAATTTCAGAGCCATATAATATACCAAAATGAATCAAGAAGAAATAGAAAATCTAAATAGACCAATAACTAGTAATGACATTTAAATTGCAATTAAAAGTGGCCCATCTAAAATAGTCTAGGACCTGATGACCTTACTACTGAATTTAACATAACATTCCAAAAAAATTGAAATGGAAAAATTCTACCAAACTCTATTTAATGAGGCCAGCACTACACTGATATCAGTACCAAAGATCAATCCAAAAGAAAAAGATAATGATAGACTTATTACTGATTAATATAGATGAAAAAATTCTCAAGTACTAACAAACTAGCAAATCAAAAAAAAAAAATCATACAAAATGATCAAGTGGAATCTATCTCAGGTTTGAATGGATGACTTGATACATGCAGATCTGTAAAAATGCCACAGCCACATCACTAGAATGAAGGACAAAAACCACATAATTGACCTCAATAGATATAGAAAAAACAATAAGTTTCAACATTCTTTATTGATGAAATCTCTTAAAAATTAGATATGGAAGGAACAAATGTCAAAATACTGAAGGCCATATATAAAATATACATAGCCATGTCATAGTAAATGGAGAAAATTGAAATAATTTCTTCTAAGATTGGAAACAAGAAAGGATATCAACTTTCAGCATTTCTTATAATACTGGAAGTCTTATAGGAATTAGGACAAAGAAAATAAGAGTATCTGTATTGGAAAAAGAAGATCTTAACTTATCCATGATTGCAGAGGACTTTGTTTTAGACAAATAAAAACCCAAATATTCTATATAAATCTATTAGAACTGATAAACACATTTGGTAAATTTGCAGGACAAAAAATCAAAATACAAAATATATCAAATTCAGTTTCATTTTTTGATACCAATAATGAACTTACTGACAAAGAAATTAAGAAAACAAAGTCATTCATGATAGCTAAAAATAAAAAATAAAATATTTAGAGATAAATTTGACCAACAAAGCAAAATATTTCTACAATGATATAAAACACTGATTAAATGTACTTGAGAATTTATAAAAATGGAAATACCATGTTCACAGATTGGAAAGATTAATATCGTTAAAATGACCACACTACCCAAAGTGATCTGTATATAGATTTGATGTAGTTTCTATCAAAATACCAGTGACTTTCTTCTTCAAATTAATTAAAAAAAATTAAAAAATAGAAAATTCTTATGACACCACAAAAGACTCAAAATAGGGCTGGGGATGTGGCTCAAGCAGTAGCGCGTTCACCTGGCATGCGTGCGGCCCGGGTTCCATCCTCAGCACCACATACAAACAAAGATGTTGTGTCCTCTGAAAACTAAAAAAAATAAATATTAAAAAAATAATTATCTCTCTCTCTCTCTTAAAAAAAAGACTCAAAATAGAGGGGGGAAATACAAAACTTGATTTCAAAATATATTACAAAGTTACAGTAAAGTAGATAGTATAGTATGGCATAAAAACAAATACGTAAACCAGTGGAACAGAACAGAGAATGCAGAAATTAATCCACATTCATATAGCCAGCTAGCTGATTTTTGACAAAGGCTCCAAGAATATTCACAGGGGAAATATCACTATAAATAATGCAAGAAAAACCAGATATGTATAGATTAAAGGATGAAACTAGATTCTTCCTCCATATATGAAAATCAACTCAAAATGGATCAAGGGACTAGATTTTAAACCAAGACCGTGAAATTACTAATAGATATATTGAAAACAGTTGGTGTATATTAAAAACATTGATGTAGGCAATATTTTTCTTTTAAATAGAGTCCCAAAGGCACTAGCAAAAAATGTAAAATTGGCTAAATGGGATTATACCAAACCACAAAGCTTTCACATAAGAAAAGAAATGGCCAAATAGTTAAGAGACAACCTATAGAATGGGAGGAAGTTTTTGCAAACTATTCATGTGAGAATTGATTAATATGTGAAATATATAAGGAACTCAAAAATCAAAACACCAAAAAATGATTTTAAATATCCAATTAGAAATGGTATAAAGTCTAATTAGACACTTCTTAAAAGAAGACCAACAAATGTTCATCAAGTACATAATATATGTTGAATGTTGCTAATCCTCAGGAAATGCAAATCAATACTATAACGAGGCCAGGCATAGTGGTGCACCCCTGTAATCTCAGGAATACAGGAGGCTAAAGCAGGAGGTTTACAAGTTTTCAAAACCAGCTTCAGCAACTTAGCCAGGCCGTAAGCAAATTAGTGAGACCCTGTCTCTAAATAAAATATTTTATGAAAAGGACTGGCGATGTGACTCCCTGGTTAAGTGCCCCTGGGTTCAATCCCTAGGACAAAAGAAAATCAAAATCAAAAGAACATGAGATATCATCACATCCACATTGGAAAGTTTATCATCAAAAAGACAAAAGTTAAGAAATGCTGATGAGGATGGGGAGAAAGGAGACCTGGTATACTGATTGTGGGGGGCGGTGGTATATTGTGTTGGGGGGTGGTATAAGTTAGTATAGCCATTATGGAAAATGGCATGGTGATTTCACTAAAAACAAACAGAAATACTGTATGATCCATCCATCACACTACTAGGTATATATCTAAAGAAGTTGATATCATTATGCCAACAACAACAACAAAGTACTTTCACTGTCATCTATATTGCAGGACTATTTATAATAGCTAAAATGTAGAATCAAACTCAATTCTTATTTGTGGATAAATAAGGAATATGTAGTAATTATGTAGTATTTATACAATATGTGGGATAATATGTAAAACATAATGAAATCCTCTCACTTACAACAGTATTGATGGAATTGAGTTCACTGTGTTGAGTGAAATACATGAGAAATAGACATGTATCAGGTATTCTCATGTATGGAAACTTACAAATCAGTCTCATAGAAAAACAGAATGGAGTAATGATCACGAGAGGCCGGAACCTTCTGGGAGGATACGGGATGGAAAAAAGTAACAGGAGCAGTAAATAAAAGAGAAATCAGTTCTGGTTTTCTACAGCACCTTAGTTAACTACTGGTTAAAATTATTTATAATATATCTCAGAATTACTAGAAAAAGAGGGATAAAGTTATCACAAAATGATTAATGTTTGAATAAATGCATATCATCCTGATTTGACTATTACCCATTGCATATCATGGTATCAAATTACCATAATATATTCCTTTGATATGTACAAGTACCATATCCCAAATGAAATTTTAAAAAAACTCATAATCCTTACCCAGTTTATATCTAACTTTTCTTTCTAATTTAAAATGTCACAAATAGATTATATCATTTGTTCAGGTTTACTAACATGTTCAATTTCACCATTTAGGAAAGTGTTCCAGAAATTGTTCCACCTGTGTGAGATTTTTCTATGTATACTTGTGAATTTCAGAAGAAACGGTGCAATTGTTAAACATTTGTGTATTAACACAGTTTTCAATGGCCTACTTCTCAGTCTTTTTTGAAAAAAAAATAAGTTAATTAATTGAAAATTAGTATTGATAGAGTGATGTTTTGTTTATAGAAAATGTTAATTCTCTACTACTAAAATTTATGCTCAAACAAAACTATAAATGCAAAATTTTAATTTTCTCAAAACTGTAAGCTAAAGCTGGATTTCTTTGTTCTCAAGCATCCACACTTCCATCTTAATTAAATGACCTTAACTTTCTTAATAATTCTTCTGATTTTTCTAAACTAGATCATAAGTTTAGAAAGAAGTGGCATTTTCAAGGTAAGTTTTATATATAAAATTATTTTTCAGATTTTCTAGATGGCTGCTTCAAACATGCTCATTTTTTTCTATTATCTCAAAAAAATGCTAGAAATTGTTAAATATGTTCCTGTGATTCTTACTTATTAACTCAACACTATTATAAAATTAGCAAGAGAAAGATTATCAGATAAAATTGGAAGTTTAGTCTTTCTTACATTAATTCTATGTGGGTAAAATTAATAATATATTTTAAAGATCATGTTTTCTATGAGATGTATTGAATTTCTCTGGAGAAGTCTGATTGTCCTCATTGTTTGTAATATGTTACTACCATTAGGTAAGAGCAATTGATTATTTCCTATGTAGAGTATTTTACTTCACCCCAAAGGGATCTTCCCCTTCATTCGCGATTATCAGTTACTGTAATGAGATGACCTCTGCAACTCCTACCTGTAACAGGTTGCTTCTGCTTTCTCCTCATGCTTGCCTGAGGTTCAATGTCCACAGATTTAGTTCAGCTTTCAACAAATAAGGATAGTAACAAGGTTTTGTAGAAAACTGTACAAAATAAAACAAAATGAAATAAGCAACAACAAAATCAACAAAATAATGTGCCTGAAATTCTTAACAATTACATTTATTTAAAAAAAAAGGATTCATTTCATGGGTTTTGCCTTGATATTGCTTAGAAAATTGACCCTGGGAAGTCTCTTATATAACAGAAAAGCTTATTTTCCTCAATGACTTGATTGTTTTTTGTATAATTATTCTCTATTTATTTAGGAAACAATTCACAAAAGCAGCCTATTAAACAAAATATGACTACTACTAATAAACCAAATGAATCAATGAAACAAATCTAATTGTTTTTACTTTTTATTGAAAATATGATTATATTGTTGCTATCATGTTTATTCTCTGTTTTGAAAGAGAAGGTGAGGAAGCCCTTCCTGTATAACCTATTTCTAAGTCTGGGTTTGACAGATTATGCTTTTTCAAAGTGAAATAAATTCCTTTTAAAGACCATATTTCCTCCTGACTCCTCAGAATTCATAAACAATATGTTTGCCTTCTTTATTTTCCACAGCAACATAGTTTTGTATGTTTACTAAGAATTCATCATTTTTTTACAAGACTATAATTTCAAAAAATGTGTATCGGAAATCATTACTAGAGCTTCATATTTTCCTAAAATTAAGAAAGAAAAAAAAACATTGTACCTATGTAAGTCTTGCAAAGTCTTCTTAAGAAAAATATCTGGCAAATGTTCTGTGCTTTTCAGGTTCCATGTCATAGAGGTAATACAGAACCTCACTTCATGAAAGGTTGGAAATCAGGACCTTGGATTATTAGGTTATTATACATTAGCTGACTTTTGGTACATTAACCAGTTTTGTCTCTAATGTAGCAAACTTATTTGAGGATGCCTTTTCAAACACTCCTGACCTTTATTATTGGGCTCTTATTAAAATGTTTTAAAATATTTTGGCAAGGGATTACAATATATTTGTATGAAAGTTGTTTCATGATACTTGAAAATCATTTTTGGAAGGCCTCATATTTATGTATGTATATTAAAACAAATGTAAATATATAAATAGGATGCAAATTATTTCTTTCGATTTCAATATGAAATTATTATCTGAATTTTTGTATAGGAAACAGATTCAGAGATCAGAGTTAGTTTCATTTGTGAACGTTTTGTGTTGCATATGTGCATTTGTATCTCTTCAATGGCACTTTTTCCTACAATTTTACATACACACACACACACACACACACACACACACACACATATACACACGTTTCCATACATGCATACATTACATATATATGTATATGTGTTAGTCAAATTTCCATCACTGTAACAAAATGCCTGGGATAAACAATTTAAAAGGGAAAAATATTTCAGAAAATTCAATTCATGTTTGCTTCTCCCTGTTGCTTTTGGACCCGTGGCAAGGCACAACATCATGATAGTATGTGGTATAAGCATGCTGTTTACCTTGTGACATCTGGGAAACAGAGAAAGATGTTGGCACCCCAATATCTTCTTCAAGGACTCACTTCTAATGACTATACTTCATTTCACTAGGACTGCCTCCTAGAGGTTCCAACACCTTACACACTAAAATCTAAGTCTTTAGTATATGAGCCTCTGGGGAAATTTAAGATCAAAATCATGACATTATGTGTACACACACATTTTATATATTTTTTCCTGCAGTGGGACATAAATTTTGAGATCAAAGAAAACAGAATTGTTGGAGCTATGAAAACATCACTTTCAAGTGCACAAATAAGAGTGATGTGTATTAATTACTATTAAGATTGGCTTTTTAGTTGCTATTACAAAACAAGAAAGCTTATGTCTCAATGTCTTGATGATTTTGTTTTCTACAATTGAAAATATTTGAAGTTTTCAAATTTGGTGCTAAATTTGAAAGTTCTAAAAACTGTAGTAAAAGCTTCATTTAATGATTTTTCACTTAAAGATTTCTTTTAAATGTATACAGATAACCTCTTAATCCTCATTATATCATAGAAAGTGGATTATATAGTAAAATGGCCTAATTAGTGTCATGATTTTGTGGTGATTTAATAAGAAGTGGTATCTTGCTTTTAAATCAGATATCAGTCTGTATCTGTCAAAATTTGGTTTACTATAACTTTAATTTTGAGCGTATAGCTATTGTATTGAAAACTACTTAAATAAAAAGCTATAGGAACATTATACAGAAATACTTGACTAATAAAAAAATCACACAATAATATATCATTGTGAATAATTGAAATAATTCAGATATTAAAAAATATAGCACATGGTTAAATCTCTTGTAGTGTACCCATTCAAGAAAATAGATTGTGATCATTAAAAATTATAATTAGGTACACTATGTAATAATTTGGTTAAATTTTACTTTATAATGTGATGATAAAATATGATATAATGTGATGTGAAATGGTATTATTATAGCTAAGAACACACACAAGCAAAAGTTTGGGATTGAATATTCAAAAATTCATATATTTTCTAATATTATATAACATTTCTAAAATGTACCTACAAAATATTTAATTAATAATTCAAAAAACACATATGCATTTTTATATAAATCAGTTATATTGAAAAAAAAGAGGCACGCATTTTTTAAAATATGTATAAATGTATTTTTAATAAGTTTAATTATCTTCCATAACTGGTACCTAGTAAGTGCCCAATAAAAGTTATATGACTGAAATATCAGATTTATCATAAAACATAATCAATTTGAACTACTGCTTCTTTGACAATTTTAGCTTTCCTGTTTAATTATTCATTTGGTTCTGTGATGAGCGGCAATTAATCTTCGAAGACTAAATCATTTCCTGATTTGCAAAACTGACATGTCTAAATATTGTGATCACATGAACTTTGTTTTAAGATCAGAAAAGTTTTGGAGGCAACTAATGGGAATCCAACAATGTCCTTGAATGTAACGTGGAGGATGTTATAATATGTTTGATAAGAAAACATGCCTGGAATATCCAGTAAAGATGTTTAATATATCCCCAGGGTTCATTTTCTTCTTCATACTGTTATTGAATTTACATTTATATAAAGAACTCAATAAATTATATAAAAGTCTAAAACCCCTACACCACCAAGAAGCAAGGTTCAGGTCAGAGTGCATAGAGGAAGAATCAAACATTTCCTTGTGTCTGAAAAAGGGTTGCCTCTGCCTGCAAAGAATGCTTGTGTTTGACTGTAAGAATACAGATTCCAGGTCCATTAACTGAATATCACATGAATACCCAGACTGTGTTTCTCAAAACTTGGGTGTGCATTAGAGTCATATGGAAAACTAGTTAAAGCACAGAGACTGTGTCTTGACCCAGAGTTTCTGATTAGCAGTTCTGGGTTTTAGTGCAAATCTGGGAACATACTTTGAGAATTTAGCTTTCTACACTTCATTGCCGCAGTCTGGCTGGGCACAATTCAGGAGCCACTTGTCAAAAGAAACTAACTTTATTTTTAGAACCACACACTGCCAAACAAAACCGCTCCTCAGGAAAAAACCCTCAGAGCCCAACTGCCACCACCGGCTTCCCACCAGCCACTCTCCCACCCACCAGCCTCTTCACCTCCCACAATCCTCCTGCTCTTGAGGCCAATTGGCTGGGTCACATGGGCGGAGCCAAAAAAGTCCCTCAATGAGCAGCTCCATGGTCTGAAAGGGCAGGGAAACAGCCCAATGAGCATCACCACAGAGGAGCCAATCAGCTAGATGTTGCTAGATGTTGCTGGGGCCGCTGTGAGCCAATCATCAGCTGGTAGTCTGAAAGGGCAGGGAAACAGCTCAATGAGCATCTCTAATGAGCATCACTGCAGAGGAGCCAATCAGCTAGATGTTGCTGGGGCCACTGTGAGCCAATCATCAGCCGGCAGTCTGGAAGTTTGCTGGCAGCTGGAAGTTTGCTGGGGCCCCTTCAGCTGTGGCTCTCAACACTTCATTATATTCATCAGTAAAATATAAGCAGAGAGTTAGTGTAAGGACTAAGTGAAATTATCTAGGGCTTTTACACAGTGCTTGATTCATAACTATCATTTATTAAAATGAAGATACTGAGCACATTTTAGGAAGAAAAAGAGATGCCTATTTTTGACCAAACATTAGGTGGAAATATAAGTGTATTAGAAGCCTAAAAATAAATAGTAAATAAATTAGAAAAAGACAAGAAAAACATTTAAAATTTAATATACCAACCTAGAGAATAGCTTTAAAACCATGAAACAAATGCAGAAAAACATAATTTTAAAAAATAGAAATTATAATATAAGTCACTTTTTAAATGTTATTAAAATATACCTTAAACATTAATTGAAACAAGAAGACAATTTGAAAATTTATATTACTACCCTATAAAACTAATAAAGATCATTGTTAGAAGCTCTTAGAAAGTCATAATAAATACATATATGTTATATATATATATATATATATATATATATATATATATATATATATATAAATTTTTAAAAGAAGCACAGAATAGGAAAAGAAGAAAATATAAATATTTATATTTTCAAGAGAAAATATAAATAACATTCATGTGAAAAAATAGTTTAACTCCACTGGTAATTGAATGAATGAAAATTAAAATAAAATCAATAAAACATTTTCCAATAAAATTGAAAATTAATGCACATTTCTTCATATTATTTTAGGTATTACATAAGGAGGCCAAGAAAAATAGGTACAATAATGAATTTATTATGAAAATATGGATCATACCCATCTGTACTATAAGTTTAAAAGATACACATGTAAATTACTGAAATATGTTTAACTTACCAGCAGTTCTCTCAGGAAATTATTTTGCAAATTATTTAAAGGTAGCCTTTTTAATCACAAAAACTCAAATATTTTAAGCGGTCATGATTGCATGCACGAATAAAACAAGCATAGTTTTTTTGTATCAATAATGCATGTTGGTAATTTTTATCAAATTGGTGTGCTAAATAACAAATGTTTACTACATCATATATTTCATATAGTAAGTATATAATAAACTATAAATACTATGTAAGATATGTATTAGTATATTTTATATAGTATCATGAACTGTATATAATATGCATAAGTTTGACTTTATATCAGAATATTATAAAAATATTATTGACTTTCAAAAGTGTTCATAATACATTTCCTATTTAAATAACGTAAGTGTCATGTTATTCAGTGGAACTTAAGTATATTCTCTGCTTATACTTAAGAATCGTAATGTGGTTGTGAAAACAAAATTTTACCATGACACCAGAGGCTGCATTTCTCTTTCTAAATTTATTTATAAAAAGTATTCTCCAGTCACCTTCATTTCCCCATCACCAAGGCAAGTGGGAAATATGTTGATCTGAATCCATGAAGTTTCAGCTGAACCACATGATAAAATACATCAGTATCCCCTACAGTTGAGGCCTCTTGGCCTGATAAAAGGGTCATGCCTGAAGAAAGCTAAAACAGCCAGTAGAAAAGAAAGATTAAAATAAAGAACTAATGTTTGAACAAAAACAAAAGAATTGCATTTATATGGACCATTTAAATGGTCATTGTTTTTCCTAGATCATATATGTAGGTACTTGGGGTCATAAAGCAGAAATAACTTGTGCCTGGTTTTGCCTGGAAAGGAGTGTGTGTGTGTGTGTGTGTGTGTGTGTGTGTATGTGTGGTTTGGATCCAAGGAAAACAGCAAAACAGTGGTGTCTTCCAAGGGATCTCACAGATGCACCAAAAGTGATCATATTAGCCACATAAAAGTCATATTGGAATGCAAGAAAACATGTAAACCACAACCAGTTCTTAAATTTCAAGTGGACAATACTGTACTTTTAAGCTTCTTTGCCAAGACTTCATGGCTTTTTTAAAGCAAATGCTTCTTGATTTATGATCATTAAACTGCTATCTAATTTTCAGAGAAATAAGGCCTTGATAGTCAGTGGCATATATGAAGTGGTTACCATGTTGTTTTCAATTTAAGAAAGCCTAGGAGGAACTATAGGTTATTTTAAAATACTATTTCAAACATTTCTGCCTTATATGATTCAGCTACACTTTCTATAACACACTAGCATTAGAAAAGATTCAAGTTCTTCTCTGCACTGAAGTTAGAAAGCAAGAATGTACCATTTCTTTATGAGAGTGTATCTGTGATTTCCATTAGAAGTTAAAACTATTATTGATGCCATTATCAATTCATTGAATTTCAGGATAGCAATGTTAGAAATTGAAAGATCTTACATAGGCATGGGTATATTATCATTAATAGATTTCTTTTGTTTGTTTTTATTCTAAATGGAACCCTTCATTAATTATTGATTTCTGATATAAAAACCTCAAGTGCCTGAAAACCAATTATACAACTTTTACAAAAATGAAATTGTCAACCATTTTCTTCTTATCAAAATGAGCTATTTGCTGATACCATTAACTCTGTATTCTCCTTAAAATCAAAAGCTATAAATACATATATTTAAGTACTCCAGTGCTTCTACAATTTTATTTTGTGCACAGTATATATCATTTAATATTGATGGGTTACCTGTCTATATGACCTGTACAAAGTAATTTGTTTCTCTGTGAAAACTCAAACACTTGAGTCCCTAAAGATTATTACTGCCCCAAAGGGTAGAGGATAAATAAGGGAGGGAGAACATAAAAGATTAATGGTCATTCTCAGTGTAGTAGATGTTTAAGAGGGATTGAGCATAGCCACCCTCTGGTAGATTGCACATAATGTTTTGCACAACTTCTAGGTTGTTTGCCCTTCGGTACCTGCTGTCCTGTTCTTGGACATGACAAGATGATTTACAGCTAAGAATTGTATCTATTTTATTAAACGATACAGAGCTATAGACTTTCATGATTTTGAAAACAAGGAGAATTTGTGAATTAAAAAAAAACATCATCCAGTGGAGATATTGCATGTTACTATTCATTTAGTGAAATAAAAAAATTACACATAGAAGTAAAAATGAATAATGAAAATGGGTTTAAAAAGATTAGCACGAAACAAGATTAAAAATAATCAAAGAAAGGGATTTTAGCCTCTATATTTACACAGGGAATTCTAATCAGGATAACTTAAAAAATAACAGTCAAAATGTGAGTAGACACTTGATAGAGTTCACATTTTTCTACGGCAAATTTGTATTTCAGAATGTTCCTTGCTTCATTTATCTTTTTGACTTTCTAGAAGCATCATGATTCTTCCAAATTCAGCAAATTTATGTGCTTTTTTTTTATATATGTGCTTTTTTTTCTGTCTTTAAGTGTTGGTTGATTAAAATGTGCTTCAGCAGAATGAAAAAGATATTCCTGTATAATAGAAGCCAGAAAACTTTTTCTATAAAAGGGCCAGACCAAAATATTTTTGACACTGAGGGCTCTACTTAATCCATTGCTAACTGTCAACACTGGTATTATATCATGGAAGCAGGTTAGCTATATGAAAATGAATGCATATGTCTGTATTTCAATAAAACTTTATTTACAAAAGCCAGTATTGAGCAGATTTGTCTTGTAAACTGCAGTTTTTCACACACTGCTCTAAAAGAGTAATTTCTTGAGGTAATCATTTTTCCTTAGATGGGGATTCAGAAATGGAGTAGATACTTATATAAGTTTTAGGTTGGGAAAAATCAATGTAAATGTTTCTGAAGCAGATTAGTCCTGTATTCTAAAGATCAACCTATTATTGTATCTTAAATTTACCAGCAAAACTGTGAGAAATTTTCTTGATGTCTTGTAATATTTTATAAGAAATGCCTTGTAACAAACTCTATACCCAAGCTTATAGGCATTTAAAGCACAATTTTAAAATTTAATTTAATTTTATCTAATTTTATTATGTTTATTTATTTGGTACTGGGGATTGAAACCAGGGGCGCTTCTTCATGTGCTACATTCCCAGTACTTTTTATTTTTTATTTGAGATAGGGTCTTGGTAAGTTTCTCAGGACCTTGCTAAGTTGCTGAAGCTGGCCTTGAACTTGCATCCTCCTGTGTCAGCCTCCAACTGGGTGGGAATACAGACATCCATCACTTCCCCCAGCAAAAAGCACAAGTTGTACAGTTTTTTGTATTGTTTTGTTTTGTTTAATTAAATGCTATTTTCTATGTGTATATCACTTGATTTTATGCCAAGCACTTCATAGATACAAGGTAAATATTAATTAAATAAGAACTGTTGTCATCTCCAGAGTAATTGATTTTTTAAAATTGAGTTTGAAGACACAAATTGCCTAGATCAATAGCGTGAGGTCAAGAATCCCAAAGTGTCCAAGATCTGGGAGATAATCAACTGGCATAGTATTCTTTCATCAACATTGAAATATTTCAAATTAATGAAAACATACCAAAACACTCTTGTTTTTATTAATTCTTCTCTTCAAATATATTATTAATCTAGGCTAGTTGGGCAATTTGAACAAGTGTCATTGGAATATTAATTAAAATAGCTAAAGTTTTAAATTGTCATTTTATGTTTCAAATAAAAAGAAATAAACAACAAAGTTTTTATAAAAGAAGAATAGAAAATTTTTTTAAATAATATGTCTTCAAAAGGTGAAAACCTTTTCACTAATGTCCTAGTGAAAAAGTATTATTAGAAAAGGAGAGCACAATTTCATATAAACTTGGATCACCAGCAGCAATATTGCCATATAATTCTAGGCACACTTATCAGTGGGTATGTTGGAATCTCATTATCTGTACCTACTCAATGGCATAGAGGTTCCTGGTTGTTATTTTACTTAGATTAAACTGTGTGTGTGTGTGTGTGTGTGTGTGTGTGTGTGTGTGTGCGTGCGCGCACGCATGCAACACATGTAGATCAGTACTTTTTTTGAAATTTTGAGATCACCATTCATATTCATCTTTAAGTTAAAAGTTCTAATTCACGTGTATACCTGCAACATAGAAGCCAAAATTTGAATCAGCTCTACGTTAAATGATGAACTAAATATATTTCAGTATTTGTCAGGCCCTAGTTGGCTAGCTAATATTCAAATCAAAATCAGAATGCTCATGAAAACCAAATGCAATCTAAAGAGCAACATCTTAATCCTATGAAATTGTCTCTGATTTTTTAATTGTAAAATTATGTTATTTTATTAGAATAATAAATAATTCATAAGGTATACATATGATGAAAATAAATCTGTACCTCTCTGGTTACAAAAAGCCACACATAAAGTTAGAGCTTAATTTTCTTACCCAAAGTTTTCTCTACTTTTTTGTTGATCTGATCATTTATGGTCTTTAATCTGCATATATATTTGACATCATTTGTGAATGCTTTATGACCTACTGCAACATCTTGAGGTTGGTTTTACATGTTATATATAACTCTGCCACAAAGAGTCGTTTATAATAGGCTTAAAATCCATTCTCACACTAATGTCCTTGTATTATCTTTCCAGTGTCTAAGCATAATGTTCTTTGCCACCATTAAGCTTGATGAGAGCTATTTGGCACATTCATGAAAAATATCAGCTTCTCTTCTTTAGAAAACTTGAGAGTTAGCCAAAGAAAAATCATGATTTGGATTTTTTCCCCCATTTTCCAATGGTGAAACTAATAAAATATCAACCCCTAATTTACATTTTTAAAAAGAGCACTAAAAATGGAATAATCAAGAAACCTACAATAATAAAGGCATAAATAGCATCATCAAAAATAATTTCCACCCTCTGAGAGGTGTAAATCCTTTTAATGATAGGTGACAGGCAGGAACAGATTCATTAGGACTTTTTTAAAAATAAAAAATCATGTCCCCTTTCTGCTCCAAATTCTAGCTTCAGGTAAACATGCTTTTCACATTTACTAAAATCACAAAGAAAATGTTAATTTTTTTTGCCAAAAGTACAAAACATAGGTAAAGGCAAAGGACAATGAGTACACAGGAAAAGTCCAAGAAATTTTGTTCAGTGAACCTTGAGGAAACATCAGCTGCAGAGAAACAATCTCTTCACTTTTATTTGTATAACATTTTTTAAAAGAATTTTTGTCAACATCTTTTATTAATAATCATTAACTGTCCTTTTAAACAAAGACTACTAGTCTGTAAAGGGAGAGGTATAGAGCTTACAATATCTAGAATTCTCCTAAATTTTTTTAACATTTTTTTTTTTTTAGTTGTAGATGGACATAATACCTTCACTTTGTCTATTTATTTTTATGTGGTGCTGAGGATCCAACCCAGTGCCCCACAAGTTCAAGGCAAGCACTCTGCCACTGAGCCACAACCCCAGCCCCTGCATGACATATTTTTAAGATATCTTAAATTACTAGAAAACAACAATAGCAACAACATATTAAAACAAGATCCAGATCAATCAGGTAGAAAAAAAATAGCTAAAACAGTATCTATCACTACCACACAGCAAATTATTAAAATACTCTCATGATTCAGGTTTTTATGAATATAGTTAAGTGTTCAGCAAATTCTATAATATAGAAATGAGATACAGGTTGGGTACCCTTATCCAAAACGTGTTGGACCAGAGGACTTTCAATTTCAGATTTTTTCAAATGTTTGAATATTTGCATATATATAATGAATATTTTGTTTGGAGATCAGACCCAAGTTTAAACACAAATTCATTTGTTTCATATATGCTTTCTGCACAAAACTGAGGTCAATTTTTACAGAATATTTTCAGTGCCCTGTATTTTGGCTGTGACTCATCATATGAAATTAGAGGTAGAATTTTTCATTCTTGGTGTCATTTTGGTGCTGAAAAAGTGGTGAATTTTGGAACATCTCCTATTTTGTATTTTTAAATTAAGGGAACTCAACCTGAATTACAATTTTACTGAAGCATAGATTCATTTCCTCAAAAAAAAGTAAGTTATAAAATAGTTTTTTTTCCATAGGTGGCCAGACTTCCAGTCTAACTCAGTTCATAAAATTAAGTTTTAAATGAGAATGCCTTTAACAATCATTCTTAACTATCCCTTAAAAATTGAAAAAAAAAATTGTTGGAAAACTTTTTAAGGTATTGTGTAGGTTCTTTGGTTTCTGAAAAACACTGTGATGTTTGATATCCATGTTAAACAAAAATACGAGCTCTTATAATATGAAATCAATAAAATATGTTAATACATATCCTCTTTGACCGATACTCTTAATCTGTGGATTGTTTTAAAAAACTAATTTTTCCATCTTTTCCTTTTCTCTCTCATCGCTTTTGATGTTTTCTTTGTGTTTATACTGAACAGCCCTCCATTTAGAAAATGTACTGTGTGACTTTAAGGTAGACTACTAAGCAAGTTAGAAAGCTCACGGGAAGGATGTGTTCAGAGGAGGGAAGAGACTGACTGAGAGGGAAAGCTTTGAATAAAAAAGTGAGCACACTAGATGGCATAAAGGCCACACTGAGTTTAAGTTTGGCTCCAAAAGTGAAGTGTGCTCTCTTTAACCAGAGTAAGAGATATAGAAAGAGAAAAGGTGATGTTTCCCATACACAGAGGGCAAGGCAAGGTCCTGCTGAAAAGGATTTCCACAATTTGAACTTGTCTGAGCTGGAAAGAATCTGAGAAATCCTATACTAGTTTTTATTATATGAAGAACAGGACTGAGGTCCAGGGGTATGAAGTGACTTTTATTGAGTCAAACAACAAGTGGCAAAACTGAACTGAGATGCTTCCTATATTGTTTGAAAACACAGTTGTTCACACAGATATCTACCCAGTTTGCAGTGAGTCTGGTATTTTATACATGAGGAGGTAAGAATTTTGAGCTATTCTGGATACCTGCCTTTGTAAAATATTGAAACTGTGATTATCTTGCATATTTATGTCAATGATTATTTTGATGACAAAATTAAAGAATTTGAAACAGTTCTACAAATGTAAATAATGCTACACAGTTATCAAGCTGTTATGCCTAGTAATAATATCTTGTTCTCTTCTGCATCATGTATGATGGGACAATGTGTGAACTTTCTCAGGTGTTGCTCCACGGATTAGGAGAGAAAGGATGGATTAGATCTTATGAAACTAAGTAGGGGATATTTGACATTTTCATTAACAGAATTTAAAGAGCCATAATAATGCCTACTCCTTGTGTGTTGCATTGTTTCACATCCATATGTTTAATGGCTATAGTTAAATACTATTTTTGGTAATTCAAATCATTTCTCTGAGATGTTTAGTCAGCATGTGTTTTAGTCAGCGTTTTTGCTGCTATAACAAAAAAGACCTGTCAAAAACAATTAGAGGGAAAAAAAGGTTGATTTGGGGGCTCACAGTTTCAGAGGTCTTAGTTCACAGACAGCTGGCTCCTTCTTTGGGGTCTGAGATGAGGCAGAACATCATGGTGGAAGCTGGTAACAGAGGAAAACAACTCAGGATGTAGAATCATGAAGAAAAGAGAGTTCTGCTCAACAAGGACAAAATGTAAACCTCAAAGCAATGTCACCAGTGACCCACCTCCTCTAGTCACATCCTATCTACATACATTTACCACCCAGTTAATCCCTATCAGGAGATTAATGCACTGATTAGGCTAAAGCCTTAATAACCCAGTGATTTAACTCTAAACTTTCTCACCTTGTCTCACAAATGAGATTTTGGGGGACACCTCAGATCTAAACCATAACAGCCTGTGATTTGTAAATAGCTGATCAAGCTAGAACACAGTGACTGCATTCTTTAAAGTCACTTAACTGAAAATACTTGTTCCGAAAATATGATTTGTATTTCACAAGATATACTAGCAGAAGTGCATTAGAGCAAGGAAGGAAGAAAAAATAAGGAGGAAGGAAAGTGAAGGATGAGAGGGAAAAGAGGGAGGCGAGACTAAGGAAGGGAGAGAGGAAGGGAGGAAAAGGGAAAAGAAGGGGAGGAAAGAAGAAAGAAAAGAATGACAAGCATGGTGGTGCAAGCCTGTAACCCCAGTGGCTCAGGAGTCTAAGAGGATTGCGAGTTCAGACCCAGCCTCAGCAATTTAGGGAGGCCATGAGCAATTCAGTGAGACACTATCTCTAAATAAAATATAGAAAGGGCTGGGGATGTGGCTTAGTGGTTAAGCACCCCTGGATAACCAAAAAAAAGAAAAGAAAAGAAAAAAGAAAGAAAGAAAAAAGAAAGAAAGAAAGAAAGAAAGAAAGAAAGAAAGAAAGAAAGAAAGAAAGAAAGAGGAAAAGAATTGGGCATGGAGCATAAGAAGAGAGAAGAGAGGAAAGAAGCAGAGGAAGGAGACATTGTTTTCAGTCATGCCAGCTATTCTAGTTTAGACCTGTGGTAGTTTGTGCATGAACTTGAAAAGATCTTTCAGACTGTTTAATGTGGTTTGCTCAAATAAGAATCACACCTATTGTTATGCAGAAATAGCTCCACACTTTACATTCTATACCTGTAATGTGAATAGAATTTCCCCTCCTCTGCTTCCCTCCCTTACCTTCCCTCCCTATTCCCACCTGTCCTTCAGTCACCACGTCCCTGATTCAACATTATCTGGGGAACATTACCCCAGGTAACATCATTAGGTCACTCAAAAACAAGTGCAGATGTTCAAAACATGATATATTTTTATGAGTTTGACATTTTTTTTTACTGCAATTTTTCCCTCAGAAGCTAATTCAGTTTTGTTGAAGAAATCTGTTATTTTACTGTAAAAAACTACACTTTCCAGGGAAAATGGCAACATTTTCCCCTAGGCCAAAATGGTGGCTTGTGAATTCTCTCTAAAAAAACTGAAAGTTCATGTGAAGTCATCATTTTCATATGAACATCCTATCCATCTTCAGTTTTTGTTTTGTTTTGTTTTGTTGTTTTTTGGCAAAGTAAATTTTGCAAGTTCAGGAATAATGCAATAACTCCAACTTTCCTAAAGAACAGATCACAAACTTATTTTCTTTATATTCTGAATATAGTACTAGAAGATAGAGTAACCAGATCAGACATTGATACAACCAGAAATATTAAAACCTGTCACTTTTCTAAGCATTTGTTTGAAGAGGTATAGGATGTAGCAGATTATTTCACTTTTCCTCTTCTCATTATCAATTTTTCTCATGCAAGATAAATTATCTTTAAATTGAGTTATAAAGAATTTTCTATGACTATTATAGTAGGCTAAATGGTGGCTACCATACCTTAAAGGACATACCCAAATCCTAATCCCAGGAGCCTATGACTATTGCCTTTTGTGGCAAAACTTATGATTAAGAAAAGATATTGAGACATTTGTCTCATCCAGTATTATCCAAATGGGCCCTGAATCTCATCACATGTATGCTTACAAGAGAGACAAAGAAAGCAAAGACATAATGTGACAGTGGAGTGAGGATTACAGTAATGTGGCCAGGAAACAAGGAATGCTCAAGCCACTAGAAGCTAGAAGATGCAAAAACAAATTATTTCCTGAAAACTTTGGAGATAGCACAGCCTTACCAATACCTGGCCATCAGAACTCTGGCCTCCAAATCACAAGAAAATAAGTTTCTGTTATCTCAAGCTACCAAGTTTTGAGCAATTTGTTATCTTAGGAGATGAGAACATCCATAAATGAAGACTTAGTGAAAATAACCAATAAAGTGAAATTTTGAAATAGCCTATCAAAAACCACCTACTATAATAAGAAAGCAATTAAATTATCTATATATTGGTATGTGTTTGCTTGTTCCAGCTGCTAGTTGGTGAATGAAAAATCATTCAAATTTTCCTACTGAAGACTTTAGGTCCCCCTTCCTTATTTTTGGAGTTAAATCTAGAAATTACAAAGCAATGAAAATGAAAACAATGGTGTAAAATAATTATTGGGTGGAACAAAAGTATGATCTGGAGAGCATGTAGCATTATGGCGTGTAACAAGATAAAAAAGGAAATTATCTTCGGCCTCATTATCCATGTTCTACTTCCTATCTAGCACTGAGTGGGCAAATCAATATTGGAAACAAGATGTTTTTGACATAGGAAGTAACTTCTTTTCTCCTTTATTGGCAGGAACATTAAGACTTTCTAGAACAAGAACAAACTATATACCCCAGGGATCCCTGGACAAAAGCTTAAGAATTATTGCCCTGCTCAACACCATTTATAACTACTATTCTGTATGATCATTACTGTAATTCAGAATTCTGCATGTTTTGGGTATATTGGATTGAATAAAATACCTTCTTGAAATTAAATTTACCTATGTCCTTTCACTTCCTTCAGTCAGTCTGGTTAGTAAAAATCAAAATCACATGTGTTTTTCATAACTGTTTTGAACTGTGCAGATCTAGATAGACCTTGCTGATTTTTCCTTTGATTAGTCTTATTATTAAGAAAGATGTTTTAAAAAAAACTCTACGGATTTACTTTTTCATCTATATTTGCTTCATTTACTTTTAAATTACAAACCTATATTATTTCACGAGAAGTATTTTTAAAGTATTCTACCTTCTCTGTGAATTAAACATTTTATATTATAAAGTAGTGGTACTTTGTCAACTGCTGCTTTTTTTTCTCCATAAAATCAGTTTTGATAATAGCAAGGCAATGTTTTGGTAGATTGTGTTGACATTTCAGTTCTTCACTCTTTTCTCAGTAGTCTGATCCAGCATCCTCATACTTTTTCATGAACCTTCCTCCTCCCAATGTGGTCAAACTATGTTAAACTACTTTGGGGACATGCTTTGATCAACAAGATCTTAGCAGAATTTGACATTTGATGAGGACTTCCATAGTAAAATTGAATTAACAGATCTAGAAGTGGGTTGAAAGATATTTAAAGCAGGACAATAAAGTAATCCTTTCAAAATATTAATCCATCAAATGGATAAATGCAAGTGATGAGGTACAGGTCTCCTAAGCTATTCATTTCACACTGAACATACAAGATGACCTTTTGGGGGACATCTTGTATCCAAACCATTACACATATTTTACTCCAATTTATTCCATAGTACTTTACTTTCCCTTCTGAAACCCCTCCCTCTGTTCCCATTCCTTAACTCTTCTAGTTTTCCTTTTGTTTATTTACAAGTACATGTTTTTTTTTTTTAAATTGGTGCATTATACTTACATAGAAGAACTAAGGAATATAATCAACCAAATTATGCTATTTGTATCGATGACCAAACCACAGTGAATTCTGCTTTTATGTACAATTAGGATTGATTTTTAACACTTTTTCTTTTAGTGATAGAATTTATACCACCTACTCTATTTTTTACCTCTTTCCTGTCTTGATTTTGTTTGTCTGAGATTTTTGTTTTGTTTTACATTGTCTTAGGAAACATTTTTATGTAGATTACAAATTATTCAGTTGCTTTTCCTTAATACATTTAACGTTTTATTCCACTGCTACTGGTTTCCTATTACTTCTGAGCAAACAGATATCAATCTAATCATTCTATTTTAGTGGGAAATACATTCCTCTTCTTGAGTTACTTTAAATTTATTTTGGTCTTTGATGTGCTACGATTTTAATGTAATACAACAGGTATAGCTTTCTTCTTAATTTAATCTTCCTAGGATTTCTGAACCTGAGAATTATTTTTTATTACTCATAGAAATTTTGTTATCTTTTTAAAGATTGCTATTCCAACATTCTCTATAATTATTTTTTTCCTTAAGGCACTGTGATTATGTATATAGAATGTTTCCAAGCTAACCTCTATGTCCCCCCAAATCAACTTTATTTCATGTTTTTTGTATTATAATTTCTTTATCCTAGGTAATTTAGTACAGATTTATATTCTAATTGCTTAATATTCTCTTCAGTTTATTTGATGTGTTCATACCTACTTAACAAATCTTTATTGTTAGTGTCATTTTCAAATTTCCCATGTCCATGTGAATGTCTCATTTCTATAAGAAAGGTCTAAATTTCTTATGCCATGTTAATTTCATATCTATCTACAATATTACAATGTCTCTTTTTAAATTTTTTTATTAGTTGCTCAAACATTACAGTGATCTTGACATATCATACACTTGATTCAAATGGGGTACATAATCTTATTTTTCCACATGTACAGATTGTAGGATCACATTGGTTATACAGCCACGTTTATACATAGGGCCATACTAGTGTCTACTGTATTCTATATACAATGTCTCATTCTAGTTTGTTGTTTCTAATAGCCCTGACTCAAGTGTTTCTTGTTGTTGTTGTTGTTTTTGAGTATTTAATTGAAAGTATTTGTGCATTGGTTTTAAGGAGTATTCTTCCAGAGATGCTTTGAGTTTGCTTTTGCCAGCTAGTTGAGAGAACAATGAAATAAAGACAATATTTAAGAGCTGAAAAGATGAGAATTATGATTCCTCAAGAATTGTTGGAAGATGGAGGGAGAGAAGATTAGTAATCTTTGTTTGCCATGAAGACATCTGCCCTCCTGAATAGCATAAGCTTCAGGTTTTAATAGTTCTTGCATGGAGAGCATAGAGGATAAAGTTATGAGTAAAGCTAGGTATAAGTTTGGGTCAGAGAATTCACATAAAACTGAATGTTGGCTAGGTGCAATCATCAACAGTGAGCTAGAATAAAACAATTCACCACAGAAACAAACTAGCTTTTCTCTGCCATGTCTCTGGTTAAAGGGGAACATATCTCTTCTGATATTCCTTTAGGACAAGTGCTAATACAAATAGAGATAGAATTTGTATGATTTCATTTAAAATCTTCACAGTGAAGTTACAACTTAATTTGAGAAGGATGCAAAACTGAAGAGTATCTTGGTTTTCTTTAATTTTTTTTTCTTTTTCTTTATCTTTTGTGGTCCTAGAGATTGAACCCAGCACCTCATGCATGATGCTAGGCAAGTGCTCTGTCACTAAACTATATTCCCAACTTCATATATATATATATATATATATATATATATATATATATATATATATATATTAATTCTAGTCTAAACTTCACAAGTGAGTTTTAAAATTTCATGTTTTCACATTGCTATCTATTCTTTCATTTCAACCTCAAGAACTCCCATCTGGTGGGGTCCATGGGTAGGCTTAAAGCTGGAGTACTCAGTCAGGCTGACTTATTGCTCAGAGCTACTGCAATGGTCCTAGAGCCTGGGTGCATGGGTATGGGCTTAGATCCTACTTGCACAGGTAAAACTGAAATTCTGGGTCCACAGACACTTACCTGGTACCAGGGTCCATGGGGTGGGTCTGGCAACCAGGTTCACATTGGTAGTCTAAGATACTGAATCCCTAGGGGTTGGCATGAAGTCTACGTCCACAAAAGCAAGCCTGGTACTGGAGTGAGCCCTGGTACCTGGGCTCATGGGAATGGACCTAGTCTTGACTCCATAGGCACAGCTCTGCACTAGAACCAAATGGAGGTGACTTGGTACCTGAGTTGATCAGAGGTGTCCTAGAACTTGGAAGTAGGGTTTAGGTTGACAAAGGCATAAGGATTGGGGTCTTGTTGCAAAACATTATCTTGCCATTATTTGCATTTCCTAACATTTTTAAATGGTCAAATATTTTCAAACACTTTCTGGATTATATGTAGTCACCTTTTGTTATAACGTAAAGGTCGGCTTTGCCTAACAAATAGGCCATCTTGGGCTTTCTATAAGTCCATTTCAATGATGCTGATAATGAGGTCCTCTAGGACAAACCAAACTGACCATAAAGACAGCACAAATTCCATAGAGGCTATTCTGAGATCTTAAGTTTTTTATCATTGTGACATAAACATGGCTCAAACAAAAATTGGTATTAGAACTTGGAGGGCCCTTAAAGTTAATCTATATACCTGAGAGTTCTACTAGGTATAGCCTTTGAAGTAAACAAATGAAAAATTCTAGATTTAGTGCCGGTTTATTGAGTCATATTGCTGCAGCTATCATTTAATATAGGGCATTTTTTTAAATAAGTAGAACATAAAAGCTAAGACATAAATAGTTTAATGAAAGTAAAAGAAAAAAAAATATCTTAGTGGACCAGAAAACCAATTTTCTTTGGATAATAATAACATTTTTAGTTCCTTTTCTTAGGGAAGAAGTCCATATTAATTTAAAAATACAGATAATGTCTGGCTTCTGATAATCTTTAAATGAACTAAACTAATGCCCGAGGCTCTGAGAAAAAAATAATTGATGTTAATGATTAACACAATTTTCAGATTTGGGGTCACTGTATTCAGGGCCAAGGTCTTGATCCCCTAAGTGGCTGTGATTAACCAGTGGTCTGACTTGTGCCTGCTGGAAGGTTTCTCTCATTTCCGAGGCAGTATTATTTCATCAGTCAGTTGGATTCTGTCCAGTTTATTTGGCAAAGATTTTGTAGGACCATGCTGTGTCCATTATCTTTTCTTGACAATGATTTAATCTCATTGCAAGAGTGTCAGAGCTGGTTATTATGCTAGGCACACTATTTAAAATTTGGAATGGTTACTTCATTTTTATAAGAGATGACATTTAGCAATAAGAATAAACCATATCTTCATAGTAACATGAAAATGTTTAGTTAATTTATTTGCCTTTTTTTTTGTTTGTTTTTTGTTTGTTTGTTGTGTGTGTGTGTGTGCATGCCTCTGAATGTTCCAAGTGCTCCACTGAAGCACATACTTTAAGGATAGAGATATAATAAGAAGTAGTTCTCTATCTCTTAAGGATATGTTGAACATTTATATGTCCATTTTTATATATTAATTTAATAAAATTATTATGTTCGAGGCAATGGGCTAGATTTTCTGAATATAGAAACTAATCAATACATAGTGCCAGCCTTGAAGGAGCATATAACCAGGGATATTGTAGATATTTTCAAAGAACATGAATGTTCACTATTTTGAATAGTGTTTGTAAACTTTCTTTCCTTTTTTTTTTTTCATTTTAAACAAGAAATTTATTTAAAAAAGACACTTGAAGAGAAAACTATCTAGGAATCTTTTTTTTTTAAGAGTAATTTATTCCTTGGGCTGGGTATGTGGCTCAAGCGGTAGAGTGATCGCCTGGCATGTGTGCGGCCTGGGTTCGATCCTCAGCACCACATAACAGCTACATACAAAAAGTTATAAAATCGGCCTTGGTTTTACAATGATAAATGAAAAACATTAAAATTCTCCAATTGAACAAGGTTGGCAAGGATTTTTATGTTGTTCAAGTTTTTGGGTCTTTGTTTTTGTTTTTTGTTAAAACAGTGAGCAAAATAACTTACTGGAATATAAAGATCAGAGCCGAATGAGCATGCCACTAATAGAGAAAGGGGATATTTTCATAGAACCAGTATTTTTTCCCATCCAATCTCCATTCGATGTCAACCAAAACATATCATTAGCCATTTAGTTTTTTTAAAATGCAATATGCCTGTACACATACACCTGTTACTTTATGTACAGTAAAGGAATGGGGAAGGGAAAAATGAAAGAATAGAGAAAACTATACTGTGATAGTCAGGATGTGATGGAACCAAATTGCAGTTGTCTAATTGAGAATGTATTCTTGGTCTGTAAGGATAGAGTTCTGGAGGAAAGTAGCAGTTTCCCTTCTTAGTAGACACCTCCTGTCTGCTGCTGGAACACATCAATTGTGTCTTCATCCTCCATTTCCAACTGTGCAGGTGTGTCTGTTTCATTAATTGGCTGCTGGAATCTGATCTGCCTCATCAACAAACCCTGTCCTTCACAATATGCTTTCATTAGTTTACTAAGTGGTCTTTATCTTAAACAGCACCACAGAACCATCCTGCCCTGCCGCCACCTTCAAGTTAATATGTATGATGGTGGTTCTCAGTCTTGACTCTTTCTTGGGCCTTTGGTAGGCCATGGCATGCACCAGAGTCTCTTCAGCTGCTACTTCACAAAAGAGGTACCAGGTCTGCGCCTAAAGAGCACACAAACAGCTCCGTGTTTGTAAACTGCTAAGTCAAAAATCTATGTCATTCTATATTCTTGTTGAGAAAATTTGTCATTGCTTGAGCAAGACCAAATGTTGCCTCTTATTTTTTCTCTAGTCCACCGTGATTTTAGAGTATCTTCTGTGACCTCAGCCCACAGGCAGAGATAGATAATAATAGTAGCAACAAGAGCAACAAAAATTCAAAATACATGATATGACATGATAGAAGTAACAGGGATTATGATATTGTCTGTGGGGAAAAAAAGATAAATACTTTATTTCATGGATATCAGGAAGTTCTTGCACCTGTAAGTAGAATAATGAAAGTAGCCCTCTTTGAGAAGTAGCATTTGGTAAAACTTTCCAGCTGAGCAGGTAATAAGACACCAGAATGTTGGGATAGAACCTCTAAGCAGAGAGAAAAGTGATTGCTGAAGCCTAAGGTATAGCTGGTCAGCTGGAGAATAGGGAGAAGGCTGTTGAAAAGAAGCTCAGAGAGTGTGAGAAAGTAGGAAGAAGATTCAAGGTCAAAGGAATATTGGAATCTATAGTTGTAGCAATAGCCATGGTGACTATTATAATTTTTTAAAAATAATTTTTTTGGGGGCTGGGGATGTGGCTCAAGCGGTAGCGCACTCACCTGGCATGCGTGCGGCCTGGGTTCGATCCTCAGCACCACATGCAAGCAGAGATGTTGTGTCCGCCGATAACTAAAGAATAAATATTAAAATTCTCTCTCTCTCTCCCCTCTCTCACTCTCTCTTTAAAAAAAAAATAATGTTTAAAAAAAATATTTTTTTTATTGGTTGTTCAAAACCTTACAAAGCTCTTGACATATCATATTTCATACATTAGCTTCAAGTGAGTTATGATAAAAATAATTAATATGAGCTGGGGATGTTGCTCAGTTGTAGAATGCTTGCCTAGCATACATGGGGCCCTGGGTTCACTCCCCAACACCACAAAAATAATTATAATGATTATTAGTTTACTTTTTATTTAATGTTATTGTGGTAAGAACACAATATGAGATCCAGAACTCTATTCTTTCAGATTTTTAAGTGTGTAATTTGGTGTTATTTATCTATAAGCAAAATATTATACATAAATCTCCAGAGTTTATTACTCATGCATAACTCTGTACCACTGATTATCAACTCCCCTTTTTCCTCCTTCCCTCAATTCCTGGCAACCATCTTTCTATTCTGTTTCTATGAAATTTGAGTTTGTATTATATTTCATGTAAGTGGACTCATGCAGTGTTAGCCCTTCTGTAGCTTACTTATTCCACTTGAGAATAATGTCCTCAGAGTTCATCTATATTGCCTCAGATGGCAGAACTTCCTTCATTTTATGGTTGAATAAAATATTTAATTTTATCTAGCTAGGCATGGTGGCACATGCCTGTAATCCCAGTGGCTTGGGAGGCTGAGGCAGGAGTTCAAAGCCAGCCTCAGCAAAAATCAAGGTGCTAAGCAATTTAGTGAGATCCTTTCTCTAAATAAAATACAAAAAAGGGCTGGAGATGTGGTTTAGTGACTAAGTGTCCCTGAGTTCATATCCTGGTACAAAAAAAATTAATAATATTTAATTTTATCCATATCACACTTTTTAAAATCTGTTCATCTATGAATGGATATTTGGACTGCTTCCACATCTTGGCAATTGTCAACAGTGCTGCAGTGAACAGGAGAGTACTAATATCTCTTCAAGATTCTGATTTCATTTCTTTTTGATAAAAATACTCAGATGAGGGATTGCTGTGGAATCATATGGTAGTTTTGTAAATTTATATTTCCCAGGACCTCCATTCTGTTTTCCATAATGGCTTCACTATATAGATGCATTTTGCATTCCTGTCAATAGTGTACTTTAGTTTTTCCTATGTATAAGACAGGAAAGCATTCAGACAGTATGAGTAGAGGTGTGACATAACCTGATTTATGTTTAGAAGGATCATTTTGGCTGCTTGGTTGAGAAACTGTAGAGCAAGAAAAGGAAGTAGGAAGTTGGTTAATAGAGTATTACAAAAATACTCACAAGGAATGGCAGTTACCTATGTTCTATTAAGGTCATTTCCAATTTGAAATATGCTCATTTCACACTGTAGCTAGAGGTGAAGAGGAGAGGAAAGCTAGAAGAACAACGATTGCTTTGTAGTTGCTGTTTTAATATCTCATGTCATTTATTGAATGTGTACTATGTGATAAGCCCTCAGCTAAGCAGTTTCATATTCAGAATTATTTCATTAAAACCCATAAACACATATTTATAACAGTAATTTTTAAGACAACAATCTGCCAGAACTCGAATTCAGCTCTATCTAACCTCTGACCTCAATGCTCACACTTTTAACCATATGCCACAATCTTGTTAGCTTTTCAATATTCCTCAGTTCAAATTCTTTATACATCCCCAATACACTCCCTTCTTAATTATTAAATAAGTCATCTAAGCAAATCATGTAAATAAGGTCTCTGGAAAAGTATAACATAAAGTGGCTAGGAATGATACGGGCTTGCCAGTCTCCTCTTGCCCTTCTGCATACAAAATAGATAAAATTACACATCAGATTTCTTTCATTTCCATTTCTTAAAAATTGGAAATATAGCATAGCAGAATATTCATTATAGTAAATTTCCATTATAACAAAACAATTTAATAGTCTTTGAAAGGTGATGGGAACTGAAACATAATACTTAAAATACTACCCAGTTTAAAAGCTATCCTTTCCTGGGTCAACCAGTGTCACTAAAAGCTTTCTAAGTGGAGCTATGGCAATTACTTTAACTCCTCAGGTAATAAGGATGTCTCTACTTCAGCTTTCCATCTCACATACAGATGGATAAAAGGAACAAGGGCAGGTTTACAGTTTAGACAAGTGATAAATAAAAGGTACAGACTACTCAAATCATATTTTTGAAAACTGTAGTGAACAATGTGTCTTGGGGTGATGACAATCTGGTTAAGAAATCTTAAGTTCACCTATTTAGTGCACTCTCTGAGTTTGGGAAAAGGTTCACAAACATCCCATGCCTCAGTTTTCTCATCTCTGTTAGGGGCATAATGTTCAGTGTTAGTGGAAGTTAAATGAGACAGTGTATGTGGCTCATTCAAGGGAGAGTATGATGATTAGAACTAATTTTTCTTCTGTGTACATGGAGCAATATCATTATCTGCTGGGAGCCATTAGCCAAGTAGGTATGACAATTTCCTTGCCAGCGTACCCCATGTTGCTTAGTGGAAGGACTCGTGGAAATAGGACATTTTGCAGTGACATTGCATGTAAGGTGACCTTGCTCTAGGACCAGGGTGGATCCGGGTTTAGGGCTTTCCCGGTTTAGGAAGGTTATTCCTGCTGGGAATAGGGCGTATCCTGCTGCCTGAGTTCCTCTTGAGTTCTCACGGGATTCAGACAGTATTTTGGGGAGACAGAAGCCCAGTGGAGGTGTGGATTTGGGCAGAGAACGTGGATTTCCCCAGAATGTGTTTGGAGAGGGCCGGTGTGAGTTCGGGAATAAAGAATTGCTGTTTGAATCTACAAAGCTGTGAGTGGCTCGTGATTTTGTGCCCAGCCAGACTGCGGCAATTATCTATAAAACAAAAGTAAGAAGAATCTTTACACAAAGGACATCATTTTATTGGCATAAATCTGATATTAAGACAATGATTCAGTGCTTCTCCTGATCTAAGAACTTTCTCATGCATATAGTTCATTCAAGCTGGTTGGAATTGGCAGGACCACTTTAAGGAATATGCTTCCACTACTTTCTGTTCTACTTTTCTCTGGAGATAAACACTGAATATCATTCTGCAGAGCTGTCAGTTAGCAAATTTATGCACATTGCCTTTCTCTATACTTTTAGTAAAGCTTAATCTCTGTAATAGAACTTTTCACATCACAGTGCCAAAAAGCCGAGGTGGCAATTATTATCAAAATTGAACAGAGTGTTTAACACCATATGACCGTTCTCTTCTGCCAAATTTTCTACAAAATAAAAATTTAGGAGTATAATAATTCAATGAATTTCTTTTACCTGTGGTCATTTCTATTAGACTAAATTCATAATGAGACTGCTGTAATTATTTGTCATATTTCAGTCTCAGGAGCACACTAGAATGAGGTTTTGATCATGTACTCAACTGTGGTCATGAGTTTTCATATCAAAAAACTAATCTTTAGGAACTGGACGTGGTGGTGCATGCCTGTAATTACAGCAATTGGGGAGAATAAGGCAGGAAAATCAAAAGTTCAAGGCCAGCCTCAGCAATTTAGTGAGGCCCTAAGAAACGTAGCAAGACCATGTCTCAAAATTTCTAAATGGAGGAAGGGAGGGCTGGGGATATAGCTTAGTGGTTTAGTGCCCCCAGTTTCAATTCTTCATTCCAATAAATAAATAAATGAATAAGAATCTTGGCTTTGGTAATCAAAGAAACAACAAAATACAGTAACTCTACTTGCAAAATAAAGTCCGGAATATTAATAACTTTATCTTTACCTAATTTTCAAAGCAATTATAAACTTCTTATATAGAAAAATGCAAAATTTCTTTTTGTGTATGTTTACTCCCCTGCAAAATATTTTCATGTGTTTTTGATAAAGACTGAGAAAAGGAGGAGAATGTAAATGTTGCTTTTTTGGAAACTCTGTTGGTCTTCATCACGTTAAGAGAAATAAATCGAACTCGGAAGGTCAAGGGTCATGTTTTCTCTCATACGCAGAAGCCAGAGAGGAAAAGGAAAAGAAAGTTTATGTTTAATTTTGACATAGTGTCCAACTAAGATTCCTAAGGGGACTGCCTGCCTTAGTCTTCCAAGTAGCTGGGATCACGGACATGTTGCCTTCTCATAATCATTTTCCATGAGTGGATTTCTTCCTTTCTTTGAACACAATCCAAAGTAAATGCTTGATTTATTCATTCTTTTATTCCCCACACAGAACATACAGGTCAGGAGTGTTGGTGGGGAATATTTATGCTGAAGATGTTATTTACTTGGCCTTTTCATGTGTTAGATAAATAAGTAGATTGGAAAAAGGCAGAAAAGTAATCAGTTTAATAGATTTATGCCATCTCCCTGGTTCTCAACTAAGGGCATATTTTACCCCAAGGGATATTTTGCAATGTCTAGAGACTTCTTACTTTTCTGAGTTGTGCAACTAGGGAGGGATTCTACAGGCACTGAGCAGGATGAAGCAAAGGATGCTGTAAAATATTCCGAAACACAGAACAAAGCTTCTCTAGAGAAAAGAATTATCTAACCTAATCTGTCCATGTTATAGAGATTGAGAAACCTTCCTGTTATCACTTAAGATGAGAAATCTCTCCTTCTCCATTGCAAATTAAAATTTCAGTCTTTCAAAATAAAAAGCTTATAGGACGTAATTCCTATAAATTCTGAGCTTCATGATGCCTTTATGAAGTGAAGTCTAAAAGAGAAAGATGACTCTTTTTTAAAAAAAAATATGGAATGCTCCATGAATTTGCAGGTCATCCTGGTTCAGGGGCCATGTTCATCTTTTCTCTATCATTTCAATTTTATGTTTTGAACTACTGACGTGCATAAACTGACTTTTATTTTTTTATTTTTTTTTTTTTTGAGTTTTTATTTTGGTTGTTTTATATGGTTTGTTTATTTATAACTTTTTATTATAAACTGACTTTTAAAGGCAAACTCGAGAAGCACAATTGCCAAATAGAGCTCACACAGCACAACACAAGTCCTGTGCTATGTTTCCTAAAAACTACACCCTCTTGTATACTCCCATCATGGGGTTAGAGAAATAAAAATTCAGGATTGGCTGAAGTATGTTAGATTATTACACAAGTTTTAAAATAATTACTTTTGAACAAATTGTATCTTGTACCAGGACCAGAAGTGTAAAAATCTGGGTCCCCTTTCTCCCACCTCAGAGTTCAAAAGGAAATGAGAAATAAACCAACAAAATTTTTGACATAACTTCCTATGCAGCACCGGTAATGTTTTCTCCGTCCAATTGTTGTCTCAAGAGCTCTTCTCCTAGCCAGTCATCAAGATTTGAGTTAATGATGGGTTGGGATGCCCTCCAGCCAGCCTGACTGATGTCATTTAAAAGTTATCTCCCTATAAGAGCTGGTGACATGACTCTGGTGAGGCCATCATTGAATCCAATTAAAAATCTTATTTCTTCCATGCTGTGAGAGAAAACAGGGCCCAGCCCTTTGTTCCAGTGTTACTATTCCATAGCATTCTACAGAAGGTGCACTTGCACTCGATATGTCTGCTCCTTGGGCTCCTCATATGCAAAAAAAAAACCCCAAAAAAACAAAAAAAAAAAACCCTCAATGCCCAAGGTCACACATGGACATTCTTTCACCTCCAGATTCACAGATGGGATTTTTCTCCTCCTAAGAAGTAATAAGATAACAATAAATGAAAATGAAGAAAAATAGCATGGTTATTCATGTCCCATTGTAGATATTCAGAGATTTTTCTGCAAAATGATAATTTTTACATGAGAAGTACAAATGACTAGTAAAGTAGGTCAGGCTGGAGTGAAGCTCTACAAATTGCAGGTACCCACAATTTGCAGTAATATTTCTGATTTTAAAAGTAACTTTTGAAGAAGGGTCAAAGAAGAATTCAATGTGATAATATAATTAAAGACATTTTCAATAAGTCAGCACTTATTTTAGTTTAGTTTTCCCCTTGGAATGAAAACTGTGTAGGCAATTAGTTTAAATTAGGCTACGTGGGGATATTATTTGTATAACAAAAATAAGTTTCTCTTTGTAATTAAATTTAATGGTGTTGCACTGGAGAGAAACTGAACAAATTTCTTAGACTTAAGTGTTCTAGTCAACCCAATATTCTCCAATATTCTGAGATCCATTGATATAATTAGTCATTTGGCTACCTCCTTGACATGGTGTGCAATTTTAACATACTAAGCAGATACTTCTCACTACTGAGGAATTAAAGTAAATCATTTTTCTCTGAGGCTTCTCTGAGTTCCAATGCATCCTAGGTTGTTTTGAAGTTGCTAAAACCTTACTTTTGTTTTAATCCTCCTAAAGAATGTGAAGAACAGCTTCTAATTATCATGTATCTGCATATGCACATGAATTTAAGATTGAAACTTTGGGACTATTCATATATTTTAAGCCCTTGTTCATGAACTAATTATTCATTAGCAGGAACCTTGGTATATAACATTATTATGCACACATACCCACACACACATACTCATTCACAAAATATATATTATGTGTATGGTGCATTATTTAAAATTTTACAAGTAGTATGTGTTAACTTTTATAATTAGGAAATAAAATAAATGGAAACATACTTGCTATTCCTTGGCAAATAACATCTAGATTTGTTTTATTTTTTCTAGATACTGTTCATAGAAGCAGATGGAGCTGGTTTTCCAGTATCAAATTCTTCTTCTTTTGACATTAATAGGAACAAGTTATTATATATTAGTGCAGGCAAGGTTTTGTGATGGACAGTTTTGTATTCCTATCCTCTCTGTCATTCATTAGCTTAATATTTCAGGTATGTTACTTACCCTATTCATGTTGCAGCTCCTTTATCTATAAATTAAGGGAAATAATAAATATAGGATTGTTTTAAAGATCAGATGAATGAATATACTAAAAGTACTAATTATATAGAAAGTTTTAACAATTGATATTAATGACTATAATCAGTACTGTTTTTGATGTTGTTAACAGCAAAAGCCAAGGAGAGGATAAGTGCATGGAAATTAAAAACAAAAAAAAAAAAAAAATAACTGATGCTTTTTTGCATTTATACGTTCATAATCCCCTACCAATTACTCCTGCCTTTAAAGGGACCAAGGTTCATGAAGCAATTCCCAAATGGATACAGTTACTTTATTTCCACCTTGCCTTTCCTTCAACCTGTTCTCTAGGCCGCAGGCGTCCTTTCCTTCTTGATGCCTAGATTGTAGCTCATCACCATACAGATATCAACCTTAAGGTATGTTTATTCACAAAGCTATGCCCGCTCTTTCCAACTGCTCACTGTGCATGGTGATTTTCATCAATGTCCTCCTCCTGCACTTCCCCAACCAATGGGAACTCTCGGGGAATCCCAGGGAATCCCCGCAAGAACTCCAAAGTAGTGCGAGAACTCAAAAGTAGCAGCCGAGGCGGATAGTAATGCCTCGCCTGTCAACTAACAATGTTGGCAAAATGCCAGGGCCCATACAGACTTGGCCATGGCTCTCAGCAAAAAATAATAGTAGAAATAATGGAAAAATATGGTTAATGTTGACTTCCAATAAAATAAACAAATCATACTAGAAAAATATGCTGAATTCATTCACTTGTTTATTCATTCACTAATTCAACAGGCATGTTTTTTTGTGTATTGATTTACCTAAAATTGCTATGCACTAAAAAAGAAAAATAGATAAAATATGGCTTTAGCCTTCAAGCTGACATATCTAGAAAGGAAAGCAAACATATCCATAAAGAAGTGCTACATACACTAAATGTTATAACAAATTTATAAACTACTTCATTTTTTTTTTTTTTTTTTTTTAATTTTGAGGCAGAGTCTCACTAAGTTGCTTACGACTTCACAAAGTTGCCAAGGCTGCCTTCGAACTTGTAATCCTCCTGCCTTAGTCTCTTGAGCTGCTGATATTATAGCCATGTGGCACCACAGCTGACTTTTTATAGCTATTTTTGTGTGTGGATGGGTGGGGTTTACTGGGAATTGAACTCAGGGGCACTTAAAGACAGGGTCTCACTGAGTTGCTTAGTGCCTTACCATTGCTGAGGCTGATTTTGACCTTATGATCCTCCTGCCTCAGCCTCCCAAGCCTTATCATAGCTTTTTGAAGAGAGTGATCTATGTCTCAAAAAGTTCAAGAAAAAGTATAGATGAAAGAATTGATTATAAAAATAAATAAATGAGAAATTGCTCAGTTTATCAAGCCAAGAAGAATGAGGACCTGTAAATAATTGTTTCCTAAAAACTGTAAAATTCATGGATAAAAATTATAGAATGTAAATAAGACAGACACACAATTAAAAAAAAAAGTTCTGAAAAAAAATAACAGATTAAAATACAGAGGGATAGAGCTAAAATATATGATATGAGGAATCTCTAAATCAAAGTGGAATTTGGGAAAGAAACCATTAGACTGGAAGAAATAAAGATAATCCTGACAGAGGCACAGCTGGAGTTGTATAGAAAAGGTTCAGCAGAGCCACTTTCTCCAGGAAAAGAGGAAGGACACAAAAACTTCAGAGGCCTATGGAAAATGACAAATATTTTGGAACACAAAAAGAGAGTTTGAAAAGCATTTCAAATAGGGCTAAAATGAGCTGTTGGAGGTGTTTGCTAATGCTGTCAGATTGGGAAAGGATACACACATTTAGAAATACAGATCTGAAGTTGACTTCCCAGAGTTGTGTTTTAAAAGATTCATGATTTCCACAACAAAAAAGTTGTTTTTCTCTACGTCTGTAAGAAAACTCCCTGTGAAATTTTATCATTTCAGTGGCTTTGAGTTCATTTCTTCTGGAGTTGGGGTAGGGTACTTGGGTATGGCCCCTTGAGGACAGCTAAGACTGGCAGTGCTTGTGAATTTCTCAGAAAGAGAACTTAAAAAAATACTGTTATGTTTGAAAATAAAAGGAAACAAAAGAAAAGAGGAAAAGAATGATTTAAATCCTGAGAGGTTGATTTACCATTCAAAGTTTGGTACACATAATCAGAAACTTCCAAAGAGTCTCATTAGTTAGTATAACATTTGATATTTAGGGCATAATTTGTTTAACATTTAATATAGGAAGCTAGGAAACAAAATTACTTTAAAAAAATGTACCATGAAGTTTGTGCAAAAACAATAAATGTGAAAAACCTAATACTAATTTAGTTGTGACACTAAATACAGCAGCTAATTTTCTCAGTGCCCCTAATGTAAAAGTCTTCAAAACTTAATGTGAAAAATATTAAGTAGTATGGTTACAAGTCAAATCCATATACAATTCTTTGCTATTTGTCGGAGAAATAATAACCAGTAATGACAATTCTTACAATGTTGAAGAAGATAGTTAAGTTGTAATAATATTTACCATCTTCAAAAAACAAATTATTAAGTGAATAAATAAAACTCAAACAGGCTACTTATGAAGCAACTTATTTTCCTTATGAAACTAAAATAGAAATTTACAAAATGCTAATATTTTAAAATAAGAAATTTCATTTATTGAAATATTCATTTAACATACATTTTGTTTTATTCAATATTGATATACTTAATAGATGATATATTTTATCCAAACCTAGGGTGTAAATGTAGGCTTCTAATTAACAGGTTATAGATGTTAGGAAATGAATAATACATCTGATTTAATAGAGAATGAACTATATCTGGTTCTGAAATTGATTGGTCTTTTTATTGAGAGATTAATCCATTTCAAAAGGTGATGCATCTTTAATATGAGTTAAATCAAATCTACATTTTTTTTTTCTTAGCATGCAAAGGTATCACAAGGAACAAGTTTGCCCTCAAGTGGACTTCAAAGGCAGATCAGAGTTTCCAAACAGGACAGGAGAAAGAAAGTTGAGATCACAGGTTTATGTATTCAATTTAATAGAGAGGAGGATAAAGAACAAGTCTTACTCCTTATAAAAGATAATTCCCTTACTGTGGGAGCAGGTTATATTTTCCTAAGTACTCCATTATATATTACATTATTGAAAAGACAATGATTTCATCAGCACTATCAAATATTCAAGAATTTTTTGGCAGCCATTATTTTATTATTTTTTTAGAATGTTTGAGGGCAGCAACTTTTGTCCTTAATTACATTAAATGACTTTGAAACTCTTAATATTTTGATTTACAATAGATATTCACTACATCTAAAAATCTATAGCCAAACGGCAGTGACATCGGCAAGATGGTAGAATAGGTTTCACTACAGATAGGTAAACTAGGAAACATTCACAGAAAGAACACTGTGGTGTAAACTCCAAAAATTGGATATAAGCCCAAGTCAGTTCCATGGGCCACAGAATAGAATAAAATCCACATGGAAAATGTCAAAGAAATGTTTCCACTTGACTTGATTATGGGAGCCTTATCCCAATCAGTGAATTCGTCCTCTGATGGGATTAAATTAGTGGGAACTGAAGGTAGGTAGGGTGTGGCTGGAGGAGATGGGTTAATTGGGGCGTGCCTTTGGGGTATATATTTTGGAATTTTCTGCTTCTTAATCATCATGTAAGCTGCTTTTCTCCCCCACACTCTTCGATCATGATGTTCTACCTCATCTTGAGGCACAAGGAATGGAATTGGCTATCTATGGACTGAGACCTCTGAAACATGAGCCCCCAAATAAACTTTTCCTCCTCTAAAATTCTTCTGGTCAAATCTTTTAGCCACAGATGCAAAAAAAAACTGACAAAGACACACAGAGGATTCTCACAGTTTATAAGACGGAAAAATAACTGGAGATGGATACCAAGCCTCCCCAGTATTCTGAGACATTTCCCATAAAGTTCATTTGGATCTCATCTTAAATGAAGCACAGGGGAAAACAGAATAGTTGTACCACCTGGTACAAAACACGGAAGTAGAGCCCATAGCAACCAGCAGGCAGAACTTGGCAGTAGATCTATGTGTACCTGTCAGTGGTAAAGCCCAGTCAGAGATGCTAGAGAACAACTCAGAACACTCTCAGTGATGATCTTGTCCTGCTCAGAAGAGGAAAAAAGTTCTACCTGGCTTCATTTCCCAGTCATCTAGCCTACAGGACTAGCCTCAGATGCTATCCTGAAGCCCTGATAGAATAAATTATGATAAAAAGAGCAGGAATCAATGTCTACACTTGGAAGTTTAACAGTCCTTAGTGCAGACTCAAAGTTCACCCCTAGACATGGCTTAGGAAACAAAATTACTTAAAAAAATGTACCATGAAGTTTGTGCAAAAACAATAAATGTGAAAAACCTAATTCTATTGCACAGTGAGTTACAGAAAAGAGCAGGAGCTAGTTACACTACATCCAGGAGTTTAAATAATCTTCAGCTCAGCAACAAAGCCCATCGCAAGATACTGCATAGCATGGAGGCAAATCTCAATGATGCCCATCCACTGAGCAAAGAAGCTGGTCCTATCCATCCCAATCAATGTCTCCACTTAAACTTGGGGTTTCTCTTGCAGGCCTGTATGTTTAAACTCAAATAGCAAGAGCATCTGGCAGGTGAAGGAACGTGTTTTCTGACCAGGCCTACTATGAGGAGTGCCATCCAGCAGCTCAGCCTGATTGCAGAAGGCAGCCAATTGCCCAATTCAAACTCAGAGCAAGGCAGCAGTCCAGATATCTTTGCCTGTTCAAGGTCATTACCAGCCAGCACATATAACCATCAGAAGTTAGATGAATTGGTGAAGACCTTTTTCTACCAGAGACATTTGTTAAACCTGAAAAGGCAACTCTTTCCTCAGATGTGCAGCCAAGAATACATGGACACAAAAACCACAAAAACTCAAACAATGATGACATCTCCAAAGGAAAGAAACAGATTTCCAACAATGGGCACTGAAGTAAAAGAGATCTATGAAATGGCAAAGAATTTAAGGATATACAGGTAGAAGAGTAAATGAAATTTACAGAATAGGAGTTTGAGGAAAAATAGAAATAATAAAAACAGAAATCCTAGAGATGAGGAATATAATGATTAAATTGAAAAATATAATAGAAGCTAAAATAGCAACTCAGTCAGGCTAGAAAAAGAATCAATAAGCTGAATTACAGTGAATTACAGGATCAAAAAAAAAAAAAAGAATGAAAAAGAATTTTTAAAAATCTACAAGAATTATGGGACCCCATCAAGAGATCTTACCTATATTCAATAGGAATTCAAGAAAGAGGAAAAGGCCAAGAAAGTATATTTAAAGAGATAGCAAAATTTTCCTAACTTATGAAAAGATGTCAATATCTAGGTATAGGAAGCACAGAAACGCCATTCAGTTTCAACCCAAACATGAGTTTACCAAGACACATAATAATCAAATTATTAAAAATCAAATACAGAAAAGAGAGAGGCAAGAGTAAAGAAACAAATAACATGTACATAGGTCCCCACACTATTATGAGTAGATTCCTCAGCAGAAATACTAGAGGTCAGGAGAGACTGGAATGTATATTTAAATTGCCAAAGGAAAAAACAAAACCAAAAAGTTGCCAACCAAGAATGCTTTGCTCATCAAAGCCATTTTTCCTAATTGAGGGAGAATACAAAAACTTCCCTAGACAAACCAAAGTTAAGGGAGTTCATCACTATTAAACTTGCCTTACAGAAATCACTTAAGGGAGCTCCTTAAACTGAAACTAAAGGCCACTCATTTATCACATAAAAATTAGAGAAGCACAAAATTATATGGTTAAGTAACAGAGCTGCATTCTGAATATTTTAAGATAGTAATGGTGGTAATTTAATCTCTAGTATGAGTGTTAAGTGACAAAACTATTAATAACAACTAAGTAAAACAAATTGTTAAAAATAATGCAAATTCTAAGACTTAACCCATAAATTGGGAAGAATAAATGTATAGAACTTTTGTATGATATCAAAGTTAATTTATTATCTGCTTGAAATGGACAACAGTAAGATGCTATATTTAAGCTTCATGGTAATCACAAAACAAAATGCATAGTAAAAGCAAAAAATAAAAAAAAAGTGTCTAAAGCATACTGCAATAGGAAAGTATTAAGCCACTAAGGAAGAGGTAAGAGAAAAAGAAACAAAATACCTATAAAACAACAAAGCAAAATTAACAAAGTGGTAGTACTAAGTCCTTATGTATTGATAATACATTTAATAAAAATAATCTGATTAAATTATCTGATAGAAATAAAGTCCATGAATGAATTAAAAGACCCAACTGTATGCTGCCTATGAGAAATTTACATCAGCTTCAAGTACACAGAGAGACTGACAATGAAAAAAAAATTTCATGCACGTGGAAACCAAATAATAGTATGGGTAAACATTCGTATCAGGAAAAATAGACAAAAAAGTAAAAACTGTTAAAAGAGACAAATAAGGACACAATATAATGATAAAAGTATAAATTCACCAAAAGACTGTAAAAATTATAAATTTATTATCATGTAGCATATGACAACATTATGGTTAATGCCAGATTTCATGTACATTGAAATCACAAGATTATAATGGAACTCAAATACTCCTATTGCCTAGTATTTTCGTACCTTACCTTACCTTACCTTATCTTACTTTTTCTTTCTTTCATTCTTATTATGGTAACTAGGAATTGAATCCAGAAACACTTTACCACTGAACTACATCTCATTAGATACCAAAAAAGCATTTGACAAAATTCAACATCATTTTATGATAAAAATCATTCAACAAATTAGGTACAGAGGAAATGTACTCCAACAAAAGAAAGATCATAAATGATAATTCCATAGAAAATATAACATTTAGTGAATAAAAAATGGAAAACCTTCCATCTAAGATTCAAGAAAAATATGCCCATTCTCACTGGCCCCCTACTTTTTTTTTTTCCCAGTACCAGGGATTGAATCCAGGGACACTTAAACACTGAGCTCCATCACCTTCACCAGCCTTTTTATTTTTAATTTTGAAACAGGGTCTCACTAAGTAAATTAGGGCCTCACTAAGTTGCTGAGGATGGCTTTGAACTTGTAATCCTCCTGCCTCAGCCTCCCAAGCTGCTGGGGTTACATGTGTGCCCCACTATGTCTGGCTCATCACAACAACCAGGCATGTACGGAGTGGGGTTAGGGGAGAGGATGAGAGGGGAAAGCATCCAAATAGGAAAGGGAGAAGAGAAATTTTCACTGATGGTTTATGACATGATCTTTGTATAGAAAACACTAAGTATTCCACCAAAAATAGAAATAATATTATTAGAAATAATAATTGGTAGAAATAATAAAGAAATAAGTTGCAGAATAGTGTCTAAGAAAGAAAACAAGAGTACTATCCCATTTATAATATTTATAAAACATCAAAGAAAGTGGAAAAGACAAAAATAAAGAGAAAAATATCATGTGGTAGTAGATAGAATAATTAACATTATTAAAATATACATATTACCCAAAACCATCTTCATATTCAATGCCATCTCTATCAAAATGGATAGAGATATCATTTTTTCATAAAAATAGAAAAAATAACCCTAAAGTCATTTGGTACCACTTAACAACATTTATAAACCCCACAAATAACCAGGCAATTATGAACAAAACAAACAAATCTGAAGGCACAACTCTACCTGATTTGAAACTATACTGCAAAGTGATAATAAAGCAAACATCGTAGATTTGGCACAAAAATACACTCATCTAACTATGAAACAGAATACAAGAATACAGAGTCTGGTAATGAACTTACATATACATGGTCAATTGCTTTTCAATGAAGGTGCCAGGTATTCCCATAGAGAAAAGTGGAGTCTTTTCTATAAAGGCATTGAGAAATCTGAATATCCACAAGAAGAAGAATGAAATTGAACCTTTATCTCAGATCATATGGGAAATTAACTCAAAATAAATTAAAGACTTAAGCCTAAGACCTGAAACTGTAAAGTTACTAGACAAAACCAGAGGGGGAAAACTATGAGACAACTCTATAGAAAGGAAACAAATAATTTGCTTTAAAAAACAAACAATGAAGCAGAATTGACATTTACCAAAAGAAAACATGCAAATAGTCAATCTACATATGGAAAGATACTCCAAATCACTAATAATTAGAGAAATGCAAATTAAAATCACAATGAGATATCATTTCACACCTGCCAAAATAGCTATTACCAAATAAATGAAAGAACTATTAGTGAGGTTGTGACAAAAAGGGGGACCTTGTACATTTACTGGAAATGTAAAATTGTGGAGCCATATGAAAAGTATAGAGATTCTTCTGCACACTAAGAGAATTACATATGATCCAGAAATCTCACTTCTGGGTATTTACTCAAGATGTTAAATGACTGTGCCAAAGAGATGTCTACACTTTCATGTTCATATCCGCACAATTCATAACAGCCAAGTGGTGCAACTGAACTACATGTCCATCATCAGATGAATGGATGAAAACACACACACACACACACACACACACACACACACACACACACACACCGGGCAGGGGTAGGAAGAGGAAGAGAGAGGAATAATATTAAGCCTTAAACATTAAAAAAAGTTTTATTCTTGTAATAATATAAATGGAATCGGAAAATATTATACTAAGCAAAATAAGCACAATAAGTCAGGCACCATGTTTTCACTTGTATGTAGAAACTGAAATAATGGAGTTCAAAGAAGAAAAGAGTACAGTGGGCCTTACAAAGACTGAGGGAGCTGAAAGAATGGGAAGATGATGATCAAAGGTACAAAGTCAACAGGAATTAAAAGTCTTTTTTTCCTATTTGTATATATATTGCACAGTATAATGAATATGGTAAATAACAATGAGTTGTAAATTTCAAAATCACTGAAGTTAAATTCCAAATATTCTCACTACAAAAAACTAATAATTTCACATGGTGGATTTGTTAACTAGCTTCATGTAATTATTCCCCATTGTTTTAATAAGTTATTATATTACTAAGTATCTCGGAAATATATACAACTACAACTTGTCAATTTATAGCAAAAAGTAAAGATTAAAAACTAAAATAAGAAAATAAGGACATATATGTATAAACAAATAATTTATTAGGATAAAACTTTTAATAAAAAAAATCAAACTAGAAATAAAATATAGATAATTTTTTTTAAATAACACTGATCTTAATTGTTTTTTTAAATGTGCATTATGTTATATTATTTTTATATCTACAGTAGTGTTTCTTTTTTTGAATCAAATCAGTATTAATTCTTTCTAAAAATCAAGTCAAGGTATATTTGCTTAATAAAGTATAGCAATTTTCTATTTTTATCGACAAGTAATCTGTAAATTTATTTCAATATTTCTTCTGAAAGAATTGTAACTGCTAAGCTATTTTTCTTGGTGTTAATAAAATAAGCCATATCTCTGTTTCTGGAAAATAGTAGGTCATCAATAAATTTGTTAGGAATGAATGGATGTCTTTCCTTTGTTGTTGAAATGATCTGGAAATTTTTTTCTTACTCTCTTCATATTCTATTTTTACCATATGAAAATAAAATGGTGAAAATTTAATAGACACTAAATATCACATTCCTATCAAGATGATGGTATGAAAAAAAATTTACTTTGATAATCAGTGGTTAAGTTATAGCTTTTTAAATATGTTTCCATTTTAACAGAATTGGGGAATCAACAGTGAAAATTCTCAAGAAGATGGACACTGAATTGAAGGATTATAGAATTTGCGCTAATAAAATTGATTTAGAATCTTCAAAGGAGTAAAGACATCTAGAAATTCATATTTGTGTAAACTAACATCAAACTAACCTAAAATAATTTTTATAGCCAAATATTAATATCAATTGACTGAAACTTTTAAACGCCCGCCCTTCAAATCTTAAAACTCCAAGGTTTTCACAATTTTTCCTATAGTTCTTTTCCTTAGGGATGTCTCCCTTTCTCTGAATATCTCACTACATTCCACAGTAACCATTTTAGGTATATTCTGACTGGTATTTTTTATGTTAATTTTACTCTACAAGAATTTTAGCTCAAAATTCATGATTTACATTTTGTAAGGTTTCTATATCAAAAATTCTAAAGGCTTATTTCATGGAGAAATGAGTTCAGACATAATAGAATTTAATGCTATTATAGTAACATCCTAATTAATCAGAATTTGTTCTGGTTAATTGCATTTTCTAATAGTTACATTTTACAAATGAATTCCACACCTTTAAAATGTTGTCAAAATTATTTTCTTTCTCAAATGCATTAGTTCATTTGCTATTTTAATAAGTAAAACATAGGTAAAGTAATTGAATTTCTCTGGTAACTGATAATTGAGTATCTCATAACACCTGGAAGGTGGTCTTATTCTGAAACTAAATTTTCAACATTATTTTTCCCTCGTGAGGTAGATATAAAAATCAACACAATTTCAATTCACTACAAGATTGAGCAAGGAAGCTTAAAATTTTCATCAAACACACACACACAACACACATACTATTCCTATGTTTTATGGCATTTTCTAAAATTTAAGACAAGCCTAATAATTTTGGAGAAGTTGAAGATTCATTTCAAGTAAATTCTGTTTTATCAAGACCTTACTATGTTACAAAGAAAGGTTCTTCAAATTTGAATTTTAAAAACTCTTTCCATTTCCCAGGATGATGAAAAGTTTGAACAATATTGACCTTCTTATGTCTACCTTACTATTATATACATATACGTATATGTGCATGTATGTAGATTTATTTGTATAATTATGAAATATTTCAAACATACAGAATAGAGAATAATATAACAAACATTAATACATCCAACTACTGGCTTAAAATATCGTATATGTAACATATATTACTGTTTTTTTATATTTATTTTTTAGTTTTAGGTGGACACAATATGTTTATTTTATTTTTTTTAATGTGGTGCTGAAAATTGAACCCAGTGCCTCAAGCATGCTAGGCAAACGAGCTACCACTTGAGCCATATCCCCTGCCCTATATTACTGTTTTTAAAGACAATGAAACCCACTCATATTAATCCTCTCTTCATTCCTAAAGAGAGCATCTATCCTAAATTTACTGCTAATTAGTATATTTTTAGGTATTTCTATATGTACTTTTCTACTCTAAAATGTAAAGTATGTACATTTTATATTTCAAATACTTCCTATATTCATAAAATATTCAGAATGTATATTTTCTATATAGTCTTATATACAGGTATATTTTACAAAATATAACCTACAACGCATTAAAATATATAGAATAAATACATTTAATGCAATTTCCATATTACCAGGCATTCATTATATTATCAAACTTTATGTATCAATCTGTAATATTTTGTTTTAATTTTTGCACGAAATATTTTATAATTTATCCATTTGATTCTTAGAGCCCTAGTTCATTGACTGTGTTGTTATATGACATTTAATTCTATGAATCTACAATTATTTATTCTCCTATAGACTAACAAATTAAGTTTTTCCTATTTTAAAGAATGACATAATAAATGTTCTTACAGATGTCTTTAGTATATAAGTATAAAATATGTGTATATGTATTTATATATATTATATGTATAAATACATGTATACACAAACACACATGAGCACACACACACGGATGTTTCTCTAGAATATACACCCAGAAATGAAAATGCTGATCAGAAATGAAGCAGCAACTTGACTATATAATGTGAATAGTTCTACAAATGAATATAACTACACACACAGTACAAAAGTTCTGTGGCTCAACAACTTGGCCATACTTTTTCTGAGGAGAATTTAAAAATTTTACTGATGTGATAAATGGATAAAATTACTGCTTTATAATTATAACCCATATTTTCTATTTACAATTGATCATCTCTTTAAATATATATTTCTTTACTTAAATTTCATGTTCTGTAAATTTTCTGTCATTTGCAGAATTTTCCTGAGCAAAAATATCAATTAGTAACTTCACAGCACGTTTTATTGGCAAGGATATGGAGGAATAATCACTTACATATATTGCTGGTGGGAATGCAAAATCACACAACCCCTAGGACATTTGAGTCTTCTTTGAGTATACCTTTGATTTTAGACTAAAGCTAATAAGCATATCTCAAATATTTATAAAACAAAATAAAATTAGTTATTTTGAAAGCAATAAAAGAAAATGCACTTAATTAATAACTGAATTTGTGTTGGTGGCATAACTAGAGAGGAATAGTTTCAAGTACTTATGAATAGAGTAATTTGATTGTACAGCCCTAGTGGTATAATCTAAGATTAAACAGAAACCTAAAAAGCTGTGCCATTTTCAATAATGTTAATAATAATATTTGTTTTGTTATGTTTAAATTGTACGGGGAATTAAACTCATGGGCACTTGACCACTGAGCCACATCTCCAGCCCTATTTTGTACTTTATTTAGAGACAGGGTCTCACTAAGTTGAGAAGAAAGTGAGGGTCTCACTTTTTCTGAGACTGGCTCTAAACTTGCAATTCTCTTACCTCAGCCTCCAGAGAGGCTGGGATTACAGGCTTACACTACCGCAACTGGCTTGTTACATTTAAAATTTTATTTTACATACTTGAGTATAAATTTAGTATAAATATATAAATAAAATATATATGTTATATAATATTTGTTATCTCATATACTAAATAAAGGGAAATTTAAATTCTTAATTATTAGAATGAATTTTAGCATTCATATTTATTTATAATTAGTTTTAAATGCAAATACAAAAACAATTTATATGCATAATTAACAAATTTATATAATTTATTGGAGTTAGCTCAAACAGGTATATGAATTTCATTCTTACCATGATAGTGGAAACACTGAACTCAATTGGTTTTATTTTACTTCTAAATGTACGCATGTTCTCTCAAAACCTTTTACTGGTGGTTTACTGTTGGGTAAGGAAGGAATATAAGGAAAATGAGTTCTTTCTCTCTTTCCCTTCAGTTCTCTGTCATTGATGTCAACACAAAGGTTTAACTGATCCAGGGAAGCAGCATGAGTTAAAAATGGGGTTGATTAGTTATGTATGAGTCTTAGAATGGCTTCTTGTTTTTGCAGCAAATTTTCATGTTGATGGAACTTTGATCTTTCAGGGCTGATATTTTCTCTACTTGCTCATGGATGTTACACACTCTGAACTGGCTCTGAGACCTGCTACATTCTCATGTGCCCTGGGTCCACCAAAATTCTAAGGTGGGTGGAACTCCAAAACCACTATATGCAATGTTGTGACAAAGAAAACACTGAACACATAGTGCCTCCTCTGCTGAAATGCATTGTTCTGACAGAATTCATTGACGAAAAACTACTTCAAAGTTAAAACTACTAAGAATTTCAGTACAATGTCAACAGTGCATTAAACTAAGCACATTAAATATACAACAACCCAGATTGTATGCACACGAATCTAGCCCTGCTTGTGCACGTTCTCATTTTGCCTGTGTCCAGAGATTCTATTTCAACATATGGTTAATAATTATATCTACTTCTCAGAATTAATGAACAACTGATAATAATAATCTTGTAAAGTACATAAACACGTGACTTGTTTAACTAGCCAAAGTAGATTCTGGTGACAAAAAAAGAAAAAGAAAAAGAATGGCTAAAAATGTTTCTAGAGGATCAAAAGAAGATAGTCCTGTGAAAATAAGCATGAGTTAACCTTTGGAATAAAATTGGCAGGTCATTCTTTGGGACAAGTCAACAAGGATTAAAAGTGACTGCCAGTAGCATCTGACCATTCTTTATTTCAATGCACCTTGTCTTTTTGTTTTTTTAAATACTAAAAGATTCTTATCAGTAAGGAGTCTAAAGATCATAAGAAAATCCAGAATTGGACTATGGAGATATTTAACAAGTAGATGAGACATTGATTTTATAAGGTTAAATTATATTTGGATTAAGGCTCATTTTGTATATTAAAATCCTATTTTATTTTTTGATTGTTTCTTACTAAATTATCTTTTCCTGTATAAAAATTGCCTTTCTAATTTTTTGCAATGAGTTGGCAAAAAAAATCATACTATGTATATTGTAAGAGGTATTTAATTATTATGTTTCAATATAAAATGAACCATTGCAAAATTTGGCATAATTTGATTACCAGATTGAGTAGATCTTAATATAACATACTGTAGGAGGACTTGCATGCCCTCAAAATAATTTATTTGCAAAACTAAAGAGAAAAATTCAGTTGATGTTTTTATTTCTGAAATTTTGTAATCTTCATTTTCTTTATAATTCTTTCATGCCATTACAAATGATTAAGAAATGGTTGGATTTTTTTCTTTATCCTTTGAATATCAGTTAAGAATTTCTCATATTCCTGGCAAATTTTGATCTGTATAAAATCTAGAATGAAAGATGATATTGTTTGAAAGCAGAGGTACAGAATTAGAGCATACCAGGTTAGAAGATAAGAACACTGCTGACATGAATTGTGTTCAGCACAATGAAAGTGCTGGTATGACCAAATTAAAAGACATACAAAATAACAGCACTAATAGAAAAGAAAAAGTTATAAAATTTCAGAAATTAAAATAGGAAGGGTTTTAGATGTTGTCTTGCAGCAAACTTAAATATTCCTGAGATATTCATAGACCTTCTGTTTCAGTGTTGTTTTATTGTGAACTAATGTTGGGTAAAGTTATCCTAGAAAGAATTAACCAATTTTTGCTGTTGTTTTGTTTTATTGCAAGATTTGCAAGATATTATAATATATAACTATGTGTCTGAACTTTTCAAAAATATTTTCCACATTTATTTGGATCCCATATTACCGCCCTGTGACCCCCCACTCTTTTTTTTTTTTCTGTTAGACATAGCAATTGAGAAAACTCCTTCTCCTCCATGTTGTAATTGGCAAATACTAATTATTTCTCACGATCCTGGATAACTGTTTTCTAATGACAGTTAGATAGTTAATTTTTTTCTTAAAGAGACAAAAACATCAATACTGTTGGAAACAATTTCTATATGACATTTATACAGATCTTATTTACTCTTCAGGACAATTCGAAATTATAAGCATTAATATCTCTGTTACACATCAAGAGGGATGTTTCAAGAAAGGAACTAATTTGATGATAAGGCTACTACATAATAGAACAGTGCTTATTCTAGTTACAAATCTTGATAATGTACTCATTCCATGGCAAAACACAGAACAAGTTTTTATTTCAATTTCTAATCTTATAGACATATTTGGGAATACACTGAATAATGTCTATTAAAAAATAGCTAATGGTGAATGCAGGTCATAAGTTACCCCCCAAAAAATACCTATTTCATAACTTTTTAGAGCATCAACTATGTACAAGGAATCATTCAAAATGTTAGTGATATACTGCTAAACTAGATACTAGACTGTTTTTCATGAAGCCTAGGTTTTCATGAAGGAGACAAAAACACTGAATGGAATGAGTTTTTAAAAAGGTAAATAGAATAAAAAGGGAGTGTGGTAATCTCCCTAGGGCCTCTCTAGTTACTCAAGGTAGGTAGGAGATGCTTCACTGGTCAACTATTATAGGTTATGAGCCCATTATGATAATGTTCTATGTAAACATCTGGCAGAAGAGCAAGTGCAGAAAATTTGCTTCAGTATAATCCCACAGTGGGCAGCCTCAGTTAACTGGCCAATGAGCCCACCATTAAACTACACTAAGGAGCTGGAATTGTTTACTAAATGAAATATGAATTTTTTTCATATTTTAATAAGGAAAAATTGTAACTTATGTGGCCTCTCATTTCCATCAGATGGGAGCACTTAAATATTCTTCCACTGACTTCCAACAGCTGCTTCTGTATCTCTTTGCCTAGGGCTTCCTCTGAAGATTTGGAAGCCTTGTTGACCCTCACACAAGTTGAAAAAAGCTTTGGAAATTTACCCTGCTAAGGCAGCCCTCAGGCCAACTGCTGTGTTGTGTGTGTGTATGTGTGTGTGTGTGTGTGTGTGTGTGTGTGTGTGTGTGTTTGTGTGTGTGTGTATACACATGCACATACATACACCTAAAGTCCTTCACCCTTCTGATGGAATAACTGCAAGGAACCATTATTTGGTTTCTCTTGGGTATTAAGTTTTAATAAATCATGGAGGTACCTTTATTGAATGTCTTCCTTCTTTTACTTACCCATTTCCAATCAATCTATTGCTTTGCTCCACAAATAAGACTCTCGTATATTTTTGTCTACTGCTTTATGTGAGAATCAAACTAATAGAGCTTTGATCTACATTCTAAAATGATCACTTTAGCTGCTGTTTGAAAAAATGGAAGGAAACTTAAGTAGTGGAGGATTTCAGCACTCCAAATGAAAGAGGATAGTGAGTGGGATTAAACAGAAGTACGCCCTGAGGGCATTATGAACAGAAATTGCTGATGTATTGTTCATGTAGATGCTAGAAGAAAAGATTCAAGAATTTAGAGCATCAATTATGTACAAGGAATCATTCAAAATGTTAGGGATATACTGCTAAAGTGTTGGCTTGAGTACTTATGTTAAAGGTGATGCTGTGTACTGACATGGGAGATTTGAAGGATCCCATATTCTATTTGGGAAATGTTAATTTTGAGACTCTTTGGCACCCAGTTCACCAAGACTCAGATCTTTGAGTTTTCTTGTGTTGGAGAAGAGATCAGGATAGGACATCTTCTAAAAGTCATCAGGACCTAACTAGGATTAATTTCACAAGTCTGGAAAAGCTTAAAAGATTATAACACCTGGAGGCTTTTGAGAATGAAATATATGAACAGAAAACAAAAACAGCAACAACAAAGAAGAATGTTATAGCCAAGCAAGTTGTGTTTGGAGAGAGGCACTCAAGAGTAGAGATTCCTAGACATTTGAACAAAAATCTTTCAAGATTGAAATAGTTGACTGTGCCATATGTTGCTGATATTCAAGGAATGTAAGAGAGAAAATTGACGTTTTTATTTGTAAGACACACAAGTCATCAGTGACTTGCCAGTGTCATTTTGATAAACTGGCAGCATGAAGGAGACAAAGAAGAGAATTGGAGGTGAAAAGATTAATAAATAAAGTGCAGACAAGTGGGAGATTGTTAAAAGGCCTCTGGATATTTGCTGAAAAATGTGTTAGTACTGTACACAAACAAACTCTGCACCCCAGTTCACCTACTCATTCCTAGGGACATTAAAATAGGCTTGTACACTGACAACATTGAATCATCAGAAAATTCAGATTTTTATGATTTTTTTAGCAGTAAGCTTAACACACACGCACAAACTTAAATATGAACTATGATTCAAGAATAAATAAATTATTCTTAAAGTTAAGTATATTTGAAAATTATACCAGTCAGATTTTAAAATATTGAAAATACAGTGTGGCATAATTGTCTCTCAGTGATTTCAAGTAACTACCTTCCTCTCTGGTCAATGTACTGTTCATTACAATACTAAACACAGGTCTAATGTACAAATCATGCATGTAAGAATATCACTCACCTTTCTGCACCAAGCTAAATATTTTAATTAAAAAATGTCATTTCAGGGGCAGGGGATATAGGTCAGTTAGTAAAGTACTTGCCTTTGATGCACAAGGCCCTGGGTTTAATCCCCAGCATCACACACACAAAACAAACAAACAAAAAACCAAAAACCTTTAAAAAATGTCATTACAATAACAAGCTCTTCAGAAGAAATTTTATACCTAGGATTCATAGCTTAAAAATCCTCTAAAATCCTTTGTTTTCAACCAACATAAATGGTTGGCAGCTTATAAACAGAAAGCCTTTTTAAACATTTTTAGCTTCCATAAATTCAGAACTAAAAAGGATTGTCTTTTTAGAGCATTCTTGTAAAGTCTGCTGTTTTGAAATTTGATTAGTGAGAACAATGAATGTTTTGAGGACCTCAATTTTCTCTAACACTCTACTCTTTTGTTCACATTCTTGATACAATTATAGAACTTGTCTAAAATGATTGCACATGGATGCTGTGCTGTTGTACATGATTCTGTAGTTTTCCCATTTACAGGGTGAAATGTTGAGGGGACAAAACAGGTATTTTGATTTTAATCCAACATCACAGAGACCAATTTCCCAAAAAGATTTCATTGTGCAAAAATAAAATTATGAATGAACAAGTATGTTAAAATTTTTATTTTGTCTAATGTTGTAGATGCATATATATCAAGTGACTCCATGAGACCAAGAATATAATGTAACTTCTGTTCTTTCTCATAAATTATTATTTGTTTTATAAACAGATTTTCACTCAAAAAGGAACATGATGATCTTCCTAAATATATTTAGCAAATGTGACCCCTGTTACTTTTTCTAACAAATAATTTATTTTCTTCTTTCTAAAACTACTTGAGATTTCTTAATAATTAATAATATATATGTAAAAGAATATATAAAACTATATATTTATATGAAACCAATTATATATATTTAATTTGCAAATTACTCACATATTTTAGCTCCAAATATGTTCTTATAATTAAAAAGACACATTGACCACCTACTATGTACAAGTCGTGATTTCCAGCATTATGATTGCTCAAAAACAAACTCAAAATGGTGTTCTCTTTATTATAATAAAGGAATTTGGTGACCTTTGAATAGTTCCTCTTCCATTTTATTTACAGATTTTTAAAAGAAAAGCAACATGGGAGAAATAAGATATAAGCAAGCAGGTTATACATTCAAATAAAGGAAAATCTGGACATAATAGTTCAACAACTTCTTCAGCATACCAATTCATTGATCTCTCTAGAACAAGTAAGAATACAAAAAGAAGGCAAAAAGCTACTTTTTCTTCCCAAAACCTTTGACTAAAAAACTCTTATCTAAAGTTATCAGATCCTGCTCCTTGGAATTTATTACTATTGCTTATATGAAAATAGTATTTTTGTAGATGTGATTAAGTTAAAGAGAATTATATCAATTTCAGTTCAAGCAACACTAATTTCAGACTTGTGGATTCTAACACTCCAGAAGAATAAATTTGCTAATTTAAGCAAATAATTTGTGTTAATTTGTTGTAGGAGCTATAGTCAACATTACACAGGTATAGATATATAGATATGACTGTAGAAATACATACAGATGTAGATGTTGATGTAGGCATATAGTTATAAATATTTTTCCTCCTCTTTTCTCTCCTTGTCAAAGTTCATTTAGATTTAATTCCAACTTCCAACAATGTAGTATTTCAGAAAAGTATTACTTTTCTACTATTAAGTTTGTACTTCCAAAAGACACATTCCAAATGCTAGAAAGAATTCATTGATGACTAACCCCTTCCTTCCATGATTCAACACATACACATTGATTATGGGTAATATTATTTTATTAGTTGCTAATCCCTTTGAACACTTCAAGTATATCCCCTCCAGGTACCTTGCACTGCTTCTCCCTTAAAACCTTCCTCTCCAAATATTCTTGCCCTATATACCATAATGGCTCTCTCCTTCATTAAATTTATTGGTCAAAAGTTTCCATATTGGTAAGAACTTCTTAGTAGATCTTTTTTATTTAATTGAACTTTCGCCAACCAACACATTTTATCATGTTTTTGCTTAATATTTCTTTATAGGCTTTATTTACCATGTAAGTTATTGTAATTTTTATATTGTTTATTATATATATATATATATATATATACATATATAGTATATACATTTCCATTAAAGAATTTTTGTATATTTTATTCATTGCTATATCACAATACTAAGTCATTACTTAACAAAATATTCACATAATGAATAGATGGAGGTGCTAAGGCTGTAGCTCACTGGCAGAGTGCTTGCCTAGCACCTGTAAGGCACTGGGTTCGATCCTTAGCACCACATTAAAAAATAAAGAAATAAAATAAAGGCATGCTATCCATCTACAATTACATATTTTTATTAAAAAAAAGAATAGATGGAGACAGATGGAAATGAATGAATGAATGAATGAATACCTATGTATTTACCTCCATTGTGACTTTTCACTTAAGTACAAAGTTATTATTTTGATTCACTAAGTAGGTTTTAAACTTATCCTGAGATAAAATAAGTTGAGCCAAGTTATAGCTCTATTAATAAGGTAAAAGAGCAAGATATTTGTAAAGAATTAATGTATGACTCCATGTAGGAAGTACACATATTATAGGATACAGTGGCATAATTCAAAGGTTTTAGAATTTGTAAATGAGTTAAAATGTCGAACAATGTTTAAATTGTGGTAGATAATTTGCAATAAATGAAAAAATTGAGAATATCTTGATTATTAATCTAAAGCCTAGCATTATTTAGAATAAGCATGTATCTAAGTTTTACATCTATCCTTTACCTAGTTAAATAAGCTCCTCTTGTACTTACATGACTTTCTGTATTTTAAGATCACTATATTTTCAAGCCACCTACTGTAATTTTACATAATAACTTCATGGACTTTTCTAGCATTTATAAGAAGATCATTTACAATTTTTGTCTTAAGAATCTTTCTTCCACATACCAATTTCATAATCTCTGCTGTTCCCTCTTACATGGTATGTGCCCCAAAATATTTTCTACATGTTAAAATTATTTCCTTGTTACGAAAAAAAAATTATTTTTCTATCATAAGTGGCAACATTTGTTCCTTTCAAGCCTTTGTAGTACTCATGTATGTTCAGGTTTTCTCCTTCTCCCTCCCCTTCCTTTCTTCTTCCTTTCCCTTTTTCTTCCCCTCCTCCTTCCATTTCTTCTTCTTATCCTTCTCCCTCTACCTCTTCCCCTTTCCTTTCTACTTTTTCTTCCCTTCCTCCTCCTCCTTCTCTTCTTCTACATCTCATCTGTCAATAAGTCTACCCTAAATTAACAAAAAACTTCCCATAGAATCTTTTAGGATGTGAATATTTGCCTCTAAATGGCCAGTACATCATTCTTTATTTCATAGTGATAAATATTAGGGTAAAATATATTATAGTATCTTATGTTAATTAATTACACTGATAATTTTTAAAAGTGAATGTTTCCCATCCTCTGTATTAGCACCCCTCTATGGATGACAATGCCTTTTAGAAATAAAATATAAGTTCAATACATAACTCTGAAAACTACCTAACATACATTCAGTGCTTAAAATTTTCCAGGAATTCTTCTCTGTGTTTATTTTATTTAATTCTTGTAAAATATCTAGGGTATAAATATTCTAAACATTCACTTCTGCACAGATGAGAAAACTGGAGTACAAAGAAGTAAAGTAATGATCATGGGCTAAATGTATATCCCCCATATCCCATATGCTTAGATTTAACCCACTGAATCTCAGAATATGTACTTGGATGTATTTAAAGAATTAATTCAGGCTCCATGGGTTCATTGGGGTGGCCCCTAATGTAATATTACTGGTATCTTCACAGTATGAGATTACAGATAAACACAGAGAGACGGTCATGTTAAAACACCAGTAGGACATAGTCATCTTCAAGCCAAGGAGAGAGCCTCCTTCCATTCCTATGCTGAATCTTAACTCCAGGTTAACGTTATTAGGTGTGTTTCGTTCTTTCCAGTTATTTCCTTTGTATTAGCTTCCTGTGGCTGATGTCAAAAAGCAACACAATAAGATAGCTTAGAACAAAAAGCATTCTTTCAATATAAATATGTACTTAGAGTTTTTAAGACTATAAATCTAGAATCAAGGTATGTATAGGGCCATGCTATGCCTGAAAGCTTTTGAAAATGGTCATTTTGGCCGATGGAAAAAGTTAGGGATGGAAACTTAACTAAAGTACAAGCTTTCTTAAGACCAGTGCCATACTTTCTGTCCCTATGGGACATATCATGTGTCTCTCTGATATTTCACATATTCATTCAAAATATGGTCGATGGAATACTTAGTTCCTTATTAATTTAGATCAGATTTCTTCTTGTCCATGATCATCTATTTATTTCATGAATATTTATGGACTGCCCATTATATGCCAAACCCAATACAATGAAAATAAAAAATAAATATAAAAAAATCTACATCAGAATTTCTGATCTTTTTTATATTTAGTATAATTTTAAGAATCAAATAGATGTATTCTTCCATATATGGCATCCTTTTGCTTATTTTGTGTGATACATTATGATCTTCTACTACCAAATGAACTGGAAATGAATGAAGTAGAAACTCTTAGAATAGATCGGTCTCTGACTAACTCATGAGGACCCCTTAAAGATACTTTAAAGTATGATGTATTCCAATAAAGCATTGGTTTATTTAATGAACTAATAAAAAAGCAAGAAAGAAAATAAAATTTATTTTAACCAATTTAGTTTAAAGGTAATAAAGTCAAAATTGTAGTTTAATGTTGTAGAGTTTAAATCATTATATTACATTTGATAATGATCAAATGTACAAAGGTCTTTCAATATGTGCCAATTACCAAAAAGGAGCGGACACTACCTTAATCAATAGTATACATTCACCATAAAATTTGGAAAAAATAAATAAGAATGTAAAGAACATGCTAGTACCTTTGCTGTGGTGAGTTTCCAGCGGAAAGCCACTCACAAGATTTAAATCAATGATGCTTTTTCTGAAAAGAAAATGTATGTATTTTATTCCAGGCCAACTAAAAACTTGTAATATACTTAAGAAAGTAGAACATTGCAAGAGACATTTATGTTACTTTGTAAAAAGGTTATTTCAACATTATCATTAATTTATTAGTACAAAACTAGCTAATTTCCCCAAGGTTCTTACTATTTGAAAGCACAACTTGAGGCTTCTGAAGTACAATTATTGGGAAATGACTAAAAAGTTTAAATTGTAATAAATGTAATAATCTTTGTTTGACTTCTCCTAATATCACAATCAATCTGAAAACATTAATTGTACTTTGTACAGATTGTAAAATGAAAATATTTTCCCTTACATAATTATTGTAATGCATCTACATACATATATGATTCAAACTTGTTAAAAGATAAATGTTATTTATGAGATTAGTGCTTCAATATATGTAAACAGCTAGAATCTAAAACTCCTAAAAATTTATAAACAATACTATATTTCTAGAGATTATATAAAGGTCAGAAATAATTTAAGGAAAATTCTATTTTTATCTGTGGTGTTGCCCACAAACTCCACATATTCATAAAACCTGAGAACAGGTCTGTGTGATCTGGAAGTTTTAATGACTTTTTGGCTTTCAAAATGCATGATTTCTAGAAGCATATTTTGACAGATGTCACATCTGATTTTGTGTTTTTCTCAAGTGTTTCTGGAGAGCAGGGAGGGTTTGGACATACAAATTTGAATAGGAGTCTTGAAAGGGGAAGCAGTTGTTGATTGGGCAAAATCCAGTTATTCATCCTGACACAATGACCAGAAAATTGTAAATTTTGCATTTAAATACATTTTTCTTATTTAACATCTCTCTTAATTCATGTTCTAACCAAGCTGGTTCCTCTTGCTTTCTTTATTTTTTTTTTCCTTTGCTCTTAGTCCCATGTTGGACCTCATTTAACTTTCCAAGGACAAAAGTTATTTTCTGCATATAAAATATTCTGTTGACTAGTGATCCTATACACACTGTTATAAAACAGTAAAGCATAGAAAGTAAGCAACCAAATGGAAACATTCGGAGAGGAACCGTAAAGGTACTATCTGTCTCTATTTTCATTCATTTGTATTTTGTTTACTTCTCATAAAACTCCCATCTACTAGTGCAGTATCTAAAATGTTAGTTCTGAAGCATTATTGAGTCAGCTCAGAATTCATCTTTGGTGGCTAGGGTGAATATTTGTATCTTGACGCTGAGAATACCAGTGACAAAATAGATCTCAATAAAAGACCAGGTTCATATAAACGAAAACCATTTAGATATAGATACATTTGAAAACTTCAATATTTTCATTACTTTATCAGGAATATATAATTTCACAACTGTATTATGTTAATGTGCATCATTATAGGAAAAATGAAGCAATACTTTGTCACTGCTTAACTAGCAAGCTTTGGGAAGTTATTTCTGCTTGCTTTCTTCTGACTTAAGATAATGTTCTTGACATTATAGAAAATGCCATCATAAAACTTTTATTTAATTGTACTTTTATTCACCAAACTTAATCTAATTCAAAATTCTAGAATTTATAACTTGAATATATAGATTTATTTTTAATAAAAGAAAATCAAGTTTTGTACCATAAACCCAAACATTTACTTTAAGATATTAATGAGAGATTTTATAAGGAAAGACATTTCATTGTTAATGTTTCCTAGCTAAGGAAAAATATAGCTATGTTCTTCAACTGTTCACTTTAGATATTCAATTTTCTTGAATTTGGCATCTATAAAAATGACCTGAACTATAGGAGGTTACACACAATAAAATTACCAAATGTTTGGAAATTAAGAATTTAAAAATCAGGCTAATGTCTTCTGGATAGTTTTCCTGCAAATATTTTGAATTAGAGCACTAAAGAATACTAAGTACCATATAAAGTCTTCTCTACATCTGCATGAATCTTTAAATTGTAATTCTCATCCATTGTTATATTATGTTTGAAAATAAACACCCCCAAATTATATAAGCAACTAAAGATCCATAGCTAAATCCCCCTTTTAATGAAAAAAAAATGCCTGAGTTGAACAATAAACCTGATTAATATCAGGCCTTATTGCAATGCAGTGCTAATTGACAAAATCATTATCAATGAATAAATGTGTTAGAGAATGGCTTTAACCCTTCAAAAATCATTATGCTTCTCCTGAAATATTTTTCATGTATTAAACTCATATGCCATTTTGTTCTTTTTAGCATTGTAAATATATGCACTTCTTACTTATGTCTTAATCTTTTTAAATTTTCTTCCCATAATTTCTAATTTCAAGTCCCTCTACTTACAGACAACTCAACTACATAGTTTTAGAATCAATAGTAAATCAATGATTGATTTGGTTTTATTTACCATGACCTAACAAATAATAGTAGTTTTTTAACTGTTGGTAGTTGACATCAAAACAGTAATTTTTATCCACTGAAGGTTTTCAAATAAACGTAGGGAATCAAATATCTGAATCATTCATTTACATTTGTTTTGTACTTTAATGAATAGGTCTAAAATTAAATGAAGGTACAATGTTTTTAAGCATCTTAACCTTTTTATTATATTCAGTATTTTCTCATTACATTCAGATAATAAATACTACCCTTGATAAATACAGAAAAAGCAGACTTTGTTGTTCTCATAAATTTTATACCTATTTGTAAGTTGCAATTGTCTATGTAAAAAATAATAATTTTCAGATTTCTTCTGCTGGTATTGAACACAAATGCAATACATGCATAGGAGTCTCCATTTATTTTCCTTTTCTTTCTAGAATTCTTTTTACATTACTTTTATGTCATGTCCACTGTGCTAAATTCTTTCATTATAAAGCAAAAATGCATGAATTCTACATCTGGGAGCTCAAAGTCTAAGGAGCACATGCAAATATATGACTAACACATATCAAGATTTTCATTCTTTTACTAATTGAATGCTTATTGAAGCCTTCCATGAGCCTGTCTATCAATCACTGTTAATAAAATAGTGCACAAAGTTGCCAAGGTCTTACCTCCATGGATTTTGACACTCATGAAAGATAAAGTGGGGAAGCACTCATTAATAAAAAATAATGCAAATAGGGAGTAAGTGTAAACTGTGGTATTGGGAAGGACGATAAATGGTATTTTTGACTAAGGAATCACTGACATTTAGAAAGAAATGACTTCAGTGATCAGCTGAAGTTTTACAAAGAGTAAATGAAGAAAGAGAAAAGAAAACTTAAAACCAAGTCTACTGGGAGATAACTAAAACCAAACTCTTGAGAATGCTAACAAATAAAAATAAATAATTTATGAGAAAAAAAAAAGCTAAATACATGATGCTTGTTCACTTCATGAAAGAAGCTTTCATTTTTAAAGTCTTTATTAAATTTTTTTAAAAACGTATCAGTTGGTTTTTATTTTCACTTCATTTAGAATATTGAATATTGAGTGTCCATTTTAGTAAGCAATTAGGTAAGTGAAACAAGTTAGTAAAATAGTTCTAAAATTTCCTTAATTATAGTCTTACACAACTATGACAAATTTAACAAAATAATAATTTTAAATGAAAAGACATATACCATTTATGAAGGGTTTACTATGCACAAAAAATGCTGCCAAATTCTTGCAGATTGCTCATGGCTTTATTATTTAAAATTCATAGCAACATTTTAAAAAACATCATATGAAACCAGACCAAAAATGATATTATAAGGAAATTAGTATGCAGAAAGACCTAGTCCTACTAAATTCCTATACCCCATTCCTGAAGTTTACTCTCCTAGAGAATACTGAATATGATTGAACACTGATCCATGTAAAAAGTGGCAACAGAGGCATTGGCTAAGAGTCCCCAGAGAAAGAGCTCTTATACTGCTACTGAGAAGCAAATAGTTTGCTTGTAAGTCACTAAGGATAATTGTAAGTGGTACCACTCTCATATTCACCCCTTGATTCCTGGACCCATGAATCTTGGCTCTGGAAGAAATAATGTCTTCTATCAGATGCTGATTCAGAGCATATACAGCCTTCTGGAGAAATTGCCTCGGCCCTCCCAGTTATTTCCACCTAGCTGATACAGTAACAGTGTCATCAAAAGGATATTCTACCTTTCTCTCAAGCCAGCTTCTTCAGGATGTTGGGGAGCATGGTAAGATTAGAGATCTCCACCAGCATGTACCTACTGCTGCACTTCTTTGGCTGCAAAGTGATCAGTAGCAGCGCTGTGTGGAATAACATGACAGTGAATAAGACATTCTGTAAGTCCTTGAATGGTAGTATTGTCAGAAACATTGTGTGCAGGGGAAGAAATCATACCCAGAGTATCTGTTCCAGTAAAAATAAAATGTCACCTCCTCTCCTGGTGGAAGTGGGCCAATGTAACCAACCTACTACTAAGTAGCTGGCTGATCATCCAGTGAATGATGCCATATTGGGGATTTGGTTTTTGTCTCTACTACTGGCATGTTGGGAACTCATCTGTGGCCATAATTAGGTCTGCTTTGGTGAGTAGAAACCCATGTTCCTGGGTAAGCACAGAACCTCCTTCTCTGCCACCATGAGAACGTGGGATAATGACAAGGATGACTGGGTAAATAAACTGACTGGTATCTAAATAGGGTCATCCTACATTCTTAATTATTAAAATCTTCCTCTGCTGAAGTCTCCCCTTGGAGGGCATTTGCATGGGACACCTATATATGCACATTTTTTTTTCCCTCCAGAAAGGTCTATCCATATTCCTCTTCCCAAACTTCCTTGTCATGGATTTTCTTTCCATCATTTTCCTTCCAAGTTCCTGACCCTGAAATAAATCATTAACCAAAGCTCACAAATCAGTATATTATTAAACATCCGGCTGCTGTTTCATTCTAAGTAAAATGAATAACCAGGAGTCACTCTTCCAAGCTATAACCCACTGGAAGGATATTCCTTTACAACTTTCTGTCGGGGATGTCCAAGAAAAGGTCTTTTGTGCTACACTCATCCATTTTCAAGTGGTAGCTGTGGATTATACATAACCATCTGTGAACCAAGGCACCAAGGTCCAGTCTTCCCTCCTTCATCACCTGATTACAGTTATCTCCACATGAGGCTCAGAGACAGGAAGAATGCAACAGAAGTGGGGACCATGGGCAGTGGGGAAAATTCCTCATGTTATTTACGTGTGCCTTCAGGGCCTGCTCAGATCACATGTATATCATTCCATCTGAAAATGGAGTGCTGTCATATAAGCCAAATTTTATGGTTTGGTGAGAAAGATAACAAAAGTTCAAAATAGGAAGCTTATGTTACATGGTAACTTGGTGGTCTCCATTTAAGTGTTCAGTCTCCACTTAGACCTAGTAGCAGGTCAGGAATTATTTCTCAAAAGAAAAGAAGCTATCTAGTTACATTCAGAGATTGGCAGAGGTTTGCTGCAAAATCTCAAAAACCTGTGTTATGACCCATCTATCGGTGCTTTCCAAAGACTAAAAATAGCATTCTAAATTGACACTGACATTTTAAGTATCATTGGATCTGTTATGTTTTAAGTGAAGAGATATTTATTCAAAAGCCATGATCTGTTGCACAGCCTTATTTGAACCTGTGTCCCAGTAGAAACTAGCAGTTCTTTGAGTCAATCAGTGAAGGGGCCAGATTAACACACCGAAATGTTGACTACCCCATCAAAGAGACCTATTAGAACTGTGCTTCACTTTTTGGTTGTAGGACAGGCTGGATATAACAATTTTTTCTTCACTTTGGAAGACCGTGGAAGTTTTGTCAGACCTATTACACTTTCTGACATGTAAATGTCTTACCAATAACTTTATGGTAGTTGCTACTCATTAGTTTTAATTGATATAATGTCATCAAAATAAAGGAAAATGTGGAATCTTATGGAAGAGGACCAATCAAGTTCTCTGCAAACTAAATTATGCACAGAGCTGGAGTTTTGATATACCTCTGACATAGGACAATGAAGGTGTGTACTGACCTTGCTAGCTAAAAGCAAACTGCTCCTGGTGGTCCTTATAGACAGTGATGGGGAAAAAAGCATTTACCAAATCAATAGCTGCATACCAGGTATCATGGGATGTGTTAATTTGCTCAAGCAGTAAAACCACAGCTGGTATAGTAGCTGCAGTTAAAGTTAATCTTTTTTTTTTTGAAAATTCCCTGCCATTCTCCAAAATCTATTTGTACCCTCCATTAGCCAAATAGGCAAATTCAATGAAGATATGTTTGGCATCACCACTTGTACATCCTTCAAGTCCTGACTCATGACACTAATCTCTGAAATCTCTCCAGGAATGCAGTATTGATTTTAGCTCACTATTTTTCCAGGTAGAAATAATCTAGTAGATTTCACTTGGTCTTCTTTTCTCATAATATCCCTCATGACATATATCAGGGCACCAATAAGATTCGACCAGTTATAGAACACATGTATTTGCATTATGCTCTGGGAAACTAGGAAAGTTATTACAGGATGGTTTCAGAAACCCAGAGGGTCCACTGTGAGGGGAACCTAATTTAAATACCATTGATGTTCTAACCTACTCAGACTAGAATGCTATGTGTCGTTTTGGATCTCCTGGAGTTAGTATTAGCTCAGAGCCAGTGCCTAGTAATTTTCAAAAGGACTGATTATTTCCTTTTTCTCAATTAACAATTAACCTATTAAAAGGCTACAAGGCAGGCTGGGGATGTGGCTCAAGCGGTAGCGCGCTCACCTGGCATACGTGCAGCCCAGGTTCGATCCTCAGCACCACATACAAAGATGTTGTGTCCGCCGAGAACTAAAAAATAAATATAAAAAAATTCTCTCTCTCTCTCTCTCTCTCTCTCTCTCTCTCTCTCTCTCTTTCTTAAAAAAAGGCTACAAGTCTCTTTATGGAAGACTGGAAGCAGGATTAACAGCATCATTTTTGATACTGTGTCAATGTTCTTGTTCAATGGAAACTGGCTGCTCTTCTATTCAATGGGTTCTAGATCTATAAATTAGCTCATAACTAGGAGTAGATGGAGGGACTCTGACTCTCCTTATCATTATTCAACTTATATGCTTCTTCACCTGACCTAGAAAATTTTTAATACAAATCAAGGAAGAATTTATTAGGCTTTATATCTATTTCACTACTAGTAACAACAGAAAATTTTATTCCTCCTTCTTAACTAACAAAAAAGCAAAACCAGGCAAAGACACATCAAAGAAAGAAAACCTCAGACCAATATCTCTAATGAACATAGATGCAAAAATTCTCAATAAAATTCTGACAAATTGAATACAAAAACATACCAAAAAGATTGTGCACCATGATCAAGTGGGATTCATACCAGGGATGCAAGGTTGGTTCAACATACGGAAATCAATAAATGTAATTCATCACATCAATAGACTCAAAGATAAGAATCATATGATCATCTCAATGCATGCAGAAAAAACATTTGACAAAATATAGTACCCATTTATGTTCAAAACACTAGAAAAACTAAGGAAAACAGGAACATATCTCAACATCATAAAGGCTATCTATGCTAAGCCTCAGGCAAACATCATTCTAAACAGAGAAAACTTGAAGGCATTCCTTCTAAAAACTGGATCAAGACAGAGATGCCCTCTTTCACCACTTCTATTCAACATAGTTCTTGAAACACTGGTGAGAGCAACTAGATGAAATAAATTAAAAGGATATATATATATATATATATATATATATATGAAAAGAAGAACTTAAACTAGCACTATTTGTTGACAATATGATTCTATACCTAGAAGATCCCCCCAAAAAAAACTCCACATGAAAACTTCTAGAACTAGTAAATGAATTCAGCAAAGTAGTAGGATATAAAATTTACGCCCATAAATCAAAGGCTGATATAAACTTCTGTATATCAGTTACAAAACCTCTGAGAAAGAAATGAGAAAAACTACCCCATTCCCAATAACCTCAAAAAAAAAGATACTTGGGAATCAACTTAACAAAAGGTAAAAGATCTATGCAATGAAAACTACAGAACCCTAAAGAGAGAAATCAAAGAAGACCTTAGAAGATGGAAAGATCTACCTTGCTCTTGGATAGGCAGAATTTATATTATCAAAATGAACATACCACCAAAAGCACTATACAGATTTAGTGCAATTCCTATCAAAATCCCAATGGCATTCCTCATAGAAATAGAGAAAGCAATCATGAAATTCATCTGGAAAAATAAGAGACCCAGAATAGCTAAAGCAATCTTAAGCAGAAAGAGTGAAGCAGGTGGCATCACTATCCCAGACCTACAGAGCAATAGTAACAAAAACAGCATGGTGTCAACCGAAACAGACTGGTAGACCAATGGTACAGAATAGAGGACCACAGACTAACCCACAAAATTACAATTATCTTACATTAGACAAAGGTGCCAAAAACATGCACTGGAGAAAAAATAGCATCTTCAACAAATGGTGCTGGAAAAACTAGAAATCCATATGCAAAAAAAATGAAATTAAGCCCCTATCTCTTACCATGCACAAAACAACTCAAAATGAATCAAGGACCTAAGAATTAAACAAGAGTCATTGCATCTAATAGAAGAAAAATTAGGCACTAATCTTTATCATGTAGGATTAGGCCCCAAGTTCCTTAATAAACTCCTATAGCGCAAAAATTAAGACCAAGAATCAGTAAATGGAATTAACTCAAACTAAGAAGTTTCTTCTCAGCAAAAGAAACAATCTGTGAGGTGAATAGAGAGCCTACATCTTGGGAGCAAATTTTTACCCCTCACACATCAGATAGAGCATTAATCTCTAGTGTATATAAAGAACTCAAAAAGCTAAGCACCAAAATAAATAAATAAATAAACAAATAAACCAAATAACCCAATCAACAAATGGGCCAAGGACTTGAACTGACACTTCTCAGAAGAGGTTATACAATCAATCAACAAATACATATAAAAAAAAAATCCTCATCATCTCTAGCAATTACAGAAATGCAAATCAAAACTACTCTAAGACACTATCTCAATCCAGTCAGAATGGCAGCTATTATGAAGACAAGCACCAAGAAGTGTTGGCAAGGATGTGGGGGAAAAAGTACACTCATACATTGCTGGAGGGACTGCAAATTGGTGTATGGAGATTCCTTGTAAATCTGAGAATGGAACCACCATTTGACCCAGCTATTCCTCTCCTCAGACTATACCCAAAGGACTTAAAAATGGTATACTACAGGGACACAGCCACTTCAATGTTTATAACAGCACAATTCCCAATAGCTAAACTGTGGAACTAACCTAGATGCCCTTCAGCAGAAGAATGGATACAAAAAAAAATGTGGTATATATATATACAATGGAATTTTACTTGGCAATAAAAGAGAATAAAATCATGGTATATGCAGGTAAATGGATGGTATTGGAGAAGATAATGCTAAGAGAAGATAGCCAATCTCTGCAAAAAACAAATGCCAAATGTTTTCTCGGATATAAGCAGGCTGATTCATAGTGGGATAGGGAGAGGGAGCATGGGAGAAATAGATGAATTCTAGATAGGGAAGAGGTGTGGGAGGGAAAAGAAGGGGGCAGGGGATTAGCAAGGATGGTGGAATGTGATAGACATCATTATCCAATGTACATGCATGAAGACACGAATTGAGTGTCAACATACTTTATATACAGAGATGAAAAATTGTGGTATATATGTGTAATACAAATTGTAATGCATTCTGCTGTCCTTTTTATTAATCAATAAAAAAAGCAAGTGCTCCATCTAAAAACTAGCTTTCTAGTTTATAAATAGAAAAATAATATCTGGCTTACTATTACGATTTATAAATTAAATAATTGATTGGTTCATAAGAATAACACATAATGAATGCTAAAAAATTATACAATTTTATGATAAGGTATTAATGATTTTCAGAAGTATACTACATGTTCAAAAAATCAGAATATTTGTAAAATTATATTTTATTCAATCATTAGCAATTTTAGGATATTTTAATCCTAAAATGTTGAAGGCATTATAACCTAGGACTGATTATTTCCTTTTCCTCATTTCACACTTAACCTTTTAAAAGGCTACTTGTTAAAGAAAAGATTAATGTGCCTTGTGCTTTTCTAAATTATTTAGCAGTGATCTGTTAAAACTGGTAGATGAGTTTTAATTTTGAATCACCCTGTTTGTTACTGAAAAGAAAATTCATTTTCTTATTCTACTTATGTAGAATTCTGTACAGAAAATATTATATCAATTTCAAAATATTGTGTTATTTATGAAGATAGTAGAAGGGTGACTATGTTTTATAGAACAGCTAATCATACATGATAAGACTTGTGTTAGGGTTCTCCAACAAAACAGAACCAATAGAATGTGTATATATATGCCAATAGAAACACATACACACTCAGTACATGAAAAAGAGATATTTTATTTCAAAGAACTGGTTCACATAATTGTGGTGGCTGAAAAGTCTGCAATTTTCAATGCAGGCTAAGAGCTAAGAGACCTAGGGAAGAGTCTTGATGTTGTACCCTGAGTTTAAAGGCCATCTGGAGGCAGAATTGCTTCTTTCTTAGGAGAACTAACAAATATTCTTCTAAAGCCTTCAGTTAATTGGATGAGAATGAACCACATTATAGAGATTAATATGCTCAATTCAAAGTCTAGTGATTTAAATCATAAACCAATCATAGCTAAAAAAGTGTCTTCACAGAGACATCTAGAATGGTGTTTTACCAAACATCTGACTACCATCGCCTATTCAAGTTAAAATATAAATTGGCCATCACAAGAACAAAAATATGTGATTCTGAGTGCATAAGACAAAGCTATTGTCTAGTAATATATTAATTTTCACCTAAATATAATGATAGCTAAGATCTCAACTTTGAAGACCCAATCAGACTGAGCATATTATTCTTTGGTAACTTGAATCAAGAATCCAAAAATTGGGCTGGGGATGTGGCTCAAGCTCACCTGGCATGCGTGAGGCCCAGGTTCTATCCTCAGCACCACATACAAACAAAGATGTTGTGTCTGCCGAAAACTAAAAAATAAATATTAAAAAAAAATTCTCTCTCACTCTCTCTTTAAAAAATGAAAAAAAAATCCAAAAATCTTTCAGTTTCGAAGTTGAAAGTAATAAAATTATTTTTGTCAATTAAATATGAGTCATTATAATAATTATTGATGTGTTTCATATAATTATTTCATATACAATTGCAGTTTTAGGGAGAAAAATAGAAAAAAATCTGATTTACTAAAAATTTTAAATATTCTTTTCAATGAAAACCAAAAAGGCAATACATTACATAACTATAGAAACTATAGCTTCCTTCTTTATGTGCACATTATTCCTAATACTGCAACCTCTTATAACACACTGAACACACAGTAATTTATTTGTTTATATGTATCTCTTCTTCTAAATTATTGCATCTTGGAGACCAGGGATGATATCTTGTCTTTCCTTATATACTTAGCACATGTCAGAGTGCCCCATGTGCCCTTAACAAATGTTTATTGAATAGAATCATACATTGAAGTTTGAAAAATGGTTGTGCATAAAGGTACTATTTGCTCCAAACATATTTGGTTTGTTTTCATTGCAGTCCTTAAGAGATAAACACAAACTTAGTGACTTAATACAACACAATCATATTATTTTAGGTTTGCAGCTTGTCAACAGGCTGTTTCATTCTGGAGGCTCAGGTGAGAATCAGGCTCCTTGATAATTCAATTGTTGATATAATTCAGCTCCTTTTGGTTCTAGGACTGAGTTCTACAGGTTATTGATTTTCACTACTAGCTTCTTGGATCCTAGGGTATATCTGCATGGGTTGGCATGTTGTCTCCTTCTGCTTGCTTCAAAACCAGTGATAGTATGTCAAGTTTCTTTCATAAATGGAATACCAACTACCTTTTCCATCATCAAATCTCTCTAACCCTTACTTTTCTGCCCTCCTCAGCTTTAAAGATATCATTTGATTATATTATGCTCTCCTAGATAATCCAGAATAAACTCCCTCTTTAAGGTCTGAAATCTTAACTAAATTTACAAAGCCGCCTTTGCCATGAGCAATTATATTTCACAGTTTCCAGAGATTGGGGCATTGGCATCTAGGGAATTTACCAATCTAACATATGTAGTATCTTCAGTATTATCCTTGTCTTATCAGAGAAAATATTGAGAGAGGAAGGTGATATGTTATGCTAAAATTCTCTCTTGTCAATTATGGAGCTTTATCCCTAATCAGACTTTCATGAGTATTAAATCTTTCTGTTGTACCAAAATGTCATTTTCTCAATGCTATGGTGCAAATGCTTGTCCCTTCTAAAACTCATGTTGGAATTTAATTGACATTATAACAATATTAAAAGGTTAAACCCTAAGAGATGATTAGGTCAGAGGGTTCCACAGGTTAGATTGATGCCATTATACAAGTATAAGTCTTGTTCACTGTTAGCCTCTCTTGGCTTTCCACCTTCTGCCATGAGATGACATAGAGTCCTCTCCAGATGTTGACCTCTTGATCTTGGAATTCCCAACCTCTAGAACTGTGAGAAATAAATTTCTGTCAATTGTAAATTACACAGATTCAGGTATATTAAATATCGCTTATTTAATTTAAGCTAGTAAATACTTTAGTTAAAGTCTCATTCATAGCTGCAAAGAATGGACTGAGAAAAGCCTTTAATTAATTCTTATGGGACTCTCTGGATTTAGCATGAAAAATAGTCATCAAGTAAAAGCAAACAAAGTTTGTTGTGGCTTTTAAAACAAGTAGTAAAAATTATATGTATTTTGTAAGTAATAAATGAACATATAGGTACAAAGTTTGTATATATTCAAAATAAAGATGAATAATAACTAGAAAGAAGAGCAGGAGAACAGGAAGCATATATAGCATATATACTAATAAGCTCTCATCTTTATTTCCTTCTTTATGGTTGAACATAAGCTTTTAGACCCAAAGTGAAATTGATGTTAGACAATAAACTATTTGCATAGTATAAACAGAAATAAAAATCCTACCCTCTGCACTAACAGTTATAAGACTATGTAGGAAAATAGGCATTGCAGCCTATGGAATGTATAGCAAATATGTATATATTGGCAATTGCTATCTTATAGATTCAATGGTCACTTTATTCAGCCACTCACTTCATGATGAGACTTGGCATAGCTACACACCCTGATAAATTTCTATCAAACCAAGTTGCACATCTTCAGAGATAAGTAGACAGTTTCTTGATGTGCTCTAAAGTTTCTGGGTTACTTTTTGAGTATGAAAATATAACATCTAATAGCTATATTTGCAATTAGCAGGTGATATGCTGCAGTTGGCATTAAGAAGAGGAAAAAATACAGTAAGCACAAAGCAATGCCTTCCTAATGATGTACTTTCTAAGGAGGTACCTTAACTATGTGAAACAAAAACTAATGAATTATTCATTTTAAATGTGACCATTTCAATACAAGCAGCTCGGTGTCTATCTAAAGCACAACCCCAAAAGATCACAAAAAGTAACATGGAAAAAATTATAATATAATAATAATTATATTTCTCTCTTTCAAAACTTATTTAAAACTATAATAAACATTGTTAATGCTAATCTCACCTTAAATAAAATTATAACTATATTGTGAGGGTAAAGCAAAACTATCTACAAATTAATTTTTCCCAAGTAAGTCTAGTAAATGCTTTGCAAAACAGTTAGAAAAAAATTTCAAATTTTTATTGATTGTATTTTTAATTTTTTCTTAGATTGAGAGATGAAACAAATGTTCAACTTTAAAAACATACCCTCAGTAATTATTATGCATATTCATGAGAGATCAAATCATAATATGCAAAACTAGCAGATAATCCTCTAAATATAAATAAATATATATAAGCCATTCTATAGCTTATTTAAGCCTCTAAATACTTTACTTTAGTTAAAGCCACATTCATATGAAAATATTTCCAATATTGAACCTCTGTGTCTCGCTGCTATAGCCATAGAATCAGCCTTATCTGATAGATTTAATTAAATTAAGAGAGAAACTCAAGATATATACATAAAACAAATCATTTTCCTCATTGATGCAGGTATGTGTTCATATTTTCATAGACAGATATCCACAGGTAAAACTATTACTCACATACAAAAACTGTGGTAGTTGTCTTTTTATAATTTGCTCTAATTCAGGAGCTATAATTTGAACAAAAGGTAAGATGGATAAGAGAAACACAAAGGTTTAAGAATTAGGATATCTATGCCTTTGTTCCATCTGAAGATAGCCTTTTAATGCTATTGGGTAAATCACTTAACCTCTCTAGATTTTGGATTCCTCATCTTTAAAAAGAGTCTTATTAAATAAGTCCATTATCTCTAAGAAATTGGCTCATTCCTGGCAGACACTGTGTATACTTTCAGATAACATCAGATCTGTCTGGTTTCTCTGCTATAGCTAGCCCAGACTACCCCACAAATAGCAGCTCCAACCATCTGTAAGCTAGGAAATAAACCTGCTTTTCATACATGACAGAGATTTTTTTTAACTTATATGTACATAAGCATCACCTAGAGGCTTTCTTTAAAGAAGCTGACTTCCTTGTCCTAGTATCAGTGACTTGATTCAGTGGATATGTGGTAAGGTATGAGCACCTGCATGTTAATCATCATCTGAGATGGTTCTCATGCAGGTGATTTCCAGACTGTATTTTGAGAAACACCTTCCCACATCTGACAGAAACCATAACTTCATGGTGATCCTCATCTTCAATGTGAGCCATCAACATTTATCCTTGGATTCTGGTTCTAATTCTATCAGAGTGGCTGGTATGGGCTTGAGTGGCAGGTGGTAAAGTCTGGTTTCTGAGAGGAGAACATGAAGAATAGGAGCATCAGGAGAAAACAGTGTGGAATCAGGAAGGCCTGACAGATGAAGACCTAGCAACCAAACAAAGTGCTCTGGAGGGCATGTTACCTTACAGAGCCTTCAAGCAGTCACTCATTGGCTATTGGATGTCCCTAAAGGATCTAAGCTCCCAGATATTTTCTTCTATGGGACAAGTGACTCCAGCACCACAAGGATAGGTGATAGAGACTCTGAAGATGACTGAGGATTTCATCACTTAGGAGAAAAGTGTGCAGAAGCTGGAAGTTCACTTTCTAAGGGTATCTAAGGGTGGACAAAAATCCAAAGGTTTTCACTTAGCTGAGTACCCCATGTTCTATTACATCTTCCCTTGCTAACTTTGTTCAAATGTTAAATACTCACAGACTAGATAATTTTTTTTTGTTAGTGACAGTTTATCTGAGAACCCCACGAGTGGAATAATTGATTATTTTATGTATATTCCTCTTTTTTAACTTTATTAATTCTGAGGTCTTCGGAACCTCATCACAGTGTGTCTTTCACCTGCTGCTGCACAACCTTCAAAACTATGGAGAATGCAAAATTACTTCTTGTCCTTATTGAACCTTCATGAGTACTGACTGAATTTGAGTCTTCTGTTCACTGCCAACTAGACATACACAATCTTGCTGAACTATCCAATTGACACTTCATACCACTCCTCTTAGATTATGGTAGGACAACTGCCTGCTCAAACAAGTTCAGTTTGATTCAATTCAGACTAATCAGAATCCATGGACTAGCTATAAACTAGGTGTAGGAAAAAAGTCACTGTAATTGTAGGATGATTAAAAAGATGAATTTAGATAACATTTCAAACAACACTAAAGTAAGAATGTCATTAAAATTCCTTATTTGATTAATTTAATCAAATGCATCAATACACAAGTCAGTCCTCTAAGTCTTATTCAGATACAACATGCTAGTTGGCGCTGTATAATAAAGATACCAAGTGATTGAATCTTCCTTAAAAATCAACTTAGAAAATGTCTTATATGCTTTTAATGTCTTACCATCAAGGCTGCCAAGGCTGTTGAATTTCTTATGCATCTAGAAATTGTTGCAAAATTGTTTTTTTCAGAGGAAATGTTTTTACAGAGGACTTACATTTGTGTTTGTTTGTGTGTGTGTATGTGTTGACATCAAAAATTAGAACTAAAAAATTAAAGTTTTTTTCTATATGGTGACTGATTTAGAGTAATCAGAGGTAATTGTATTTTTACATAGCATTAACCCTTTTTTACAAAAGAATTCAAACCAAAGGTAAAATTTTGAAAGCTGTGGGGTGTGTGTGTGTGTGTGTGTATGTGTGTGTGGGTGAAAATTTTCTCAATATTGAAGAATACATAGAACCAGTCAATTATTTCTACCTTATCTATACATAAAATAACATTGTTATTCATCACTTTGTACATAACAGGGTTTTTTTAACCAGTGTTTTAAATCTCTTTATAAAAAATACTAGCTTAAATATTATATTTCCGTGTATTTGACTAGATGCTAGGTCAAAATTAACTGGTTGCTTTGATTCATCCAGCAACCTAACACATACTAGCACTTAAAATAAATTTTTGGCATCTCCATGTAATTTTTAAAATTTATTTATTTGTTTGTTCTAAATTTATTATATATGACAGCAAAATGTTTTTCAATTCTTAGCACTTTTTAAAAATAATATAAGTTGGATAAATACTAGAGTTGAATTGACAAATGGAATATTTAAATTTTAAAATGTTACAGGTTGAAAACACATAGTTTTGTGAATAGAAAACAATTGGGGTGCAGAATCTTTCCAAGAAAACAGATAAGTGTATTGTAGCAATTCTGTTGATTTTGAAAAAATATATATCAAGGAGAATTCTATTGGTAAGAGAAAAGAGTGGCAATGTGTATATACTGAGAAGTATTTTAGGGTTCACTCAAGTGTATTTATGCCTAAAATTTCATATACTATCTAGTAAACCATTGTGAATGGGGCAATGGAATCCTTTCATCCCTGCTGTGTGGTATGCCTGTATCTGTCAAACCCAAGTTAATTGCCTGAGATGTTTTGCCCTATGTACAAACTGATGTAAACCACAGACATTATATTTTTATAATACTAGTTAAAATGAGTTTTTACTGCTCACCCAGTCACAAGAGTCATAAAATTGAATTTCCCCCTATTTTGGATAATACCATTTTCCTTGGTGCCAAATAGCCCTGATAGTTTAACATTAGAAGTTCCATTAAATTGTTTACAATACACATAGACTGAGTTGCTATTAAATACTAAAGTAAATACTAAAGACTATCAGAATACAAAGGACAATTTAAAGGGGGAAGCATCTGACTAGCTATATAACAATTCATCCATCCAAACACACACACACGTACACACGCACAAACACACACACGTACACACGCACAAACACACACATACACACAGGAAAAGCAAATTGATTGTTGTAAATAATAAAGGCATGTAAGAAAGTGATAATGAGGGCTGTCATTAGTTCTAGACACTTGATTGGCTTTAAGTAAAGGAAGCACTCCAAACTGAATCCAATCTTGCATTATTTTATTTTGTTTTTTTGAGTTATTATTTTTTTCTTTTTTTAAAAAAATAAATGACAGAGGAATGCATTACAATTCTTATTACACATATACAGCACAATTTTTCATATCTCTGGTTGTATATAAAGTATGTTGACACCAATTCGTGTCTTCATTCATGTACTTTGGATAATGATATCTATCACATTTCACCATCCTTGATTTTATTCATTCATCAAAGTTTAACAAGTTCACTAAAAATTATTTTTCTGGACTAAAATTTAAAAATTTCGATTTTTTCCCTTTATTTCATAAGTGGAAATTTACTATTAGTTTACTTATTAATATAATTCTGTTATATTAATAAAAAATTGTAAATATCATTGAAAGAATTTGAGCCACTTAGAAATTGACATTCTTTCCAAGTGAACAACCAACACTGTTGCTGAAATTAACTAAATTTCAACACTCATTTAAATCTGGAGCTCCAACAGCCACTCAGGGGTGGTGTGAGATGAAAATACACAGAAAGGAAAGCAACAGAATGGTTCTTCTTTTCCTTAGACAACCTTGTGGGAAGAATAAATCTTCTTAGACCTATCTGGGATATAATCAACTCAAGAAGTCCTCACAGCATGCAAACTCTTCTTGATTTCAGTTTTCTCATTAATTCAAAGTTTCACAAATGAGAAGTAGAATTTAAATAGAAATCAAAATTTGTGTTAAAATAATTTCAAATGGTAAAAACAGTCTGATGAAATGTGAAGATCTTCATTATTGATTACGAATTTTTCTACTTACTGTATAAATGTTATTTAATATCGACATACCCTTTAATCTCTGATATTGGTATTTAAGAAAATCATAAGGTTAATAGGAGGGAGAAAAATGGATGATAAAATGATAATAATAGTAAAAGATAATGATGTAATTTAGAAAATAAAATGTTTTTTGTTTTGTATTAACTTTTTAGGTGTCTTTGAAAAAACTTTATATTTCAGTTATCTGAGATTTACAGGCTCTAGAATAGAGGATACACTTATTTTAGTAGCTAACAAGTTTTTATATAATAAATATTAGTTATTGAGCATATTTTCATGTCACATACCAAGTATCAGAATCAGTTCAATTATAATTGCTGATGCCAGAAAGTCATTGCAAATGATTGTTGGAAAGAACTACAAATTATTGATCCAAAATACATTCAAAAATAAAATAGTATAACATGTTATAATAAGTAGCAGATGTACTTTGCTTATTTTGAAATGAGCAAAAATATTTGACTTGACTGTATAATGATTCAGCAGTGTCATGTGGTTCTTCCCAAAAATGTTTGTATTATATAATATTAATTCACTCTGAATATATGGGAATATAATATTTATATGATAGTCCCAAATCTTACATTTCTTTTTCTTCTCTTTCTCCTTCTTCTCCCCCTTCTTTTTCTTCTTAAATTGTACCTGGAGTATAGAGTTTCTGTTAAATATGGATGGTGCCTGAAGATGAATATAAATTGATCACTTCTCTGAGATAGTGGTGAAGTCTATTGTTCTTCCTTAAACCTCAGCCAGCCCTTTAACCTACTTTGATCATGAAAATCAAGCAAAATCAGCACTGCATAACTATTAAGAGACCCAAGATAGTGCATTGGCAATCTCAAAACACTTCCTTTTAAAAATGAGCTGTCATGCTATGAGAAGGTCTCCCTCTCTATGCAAATATCCTGTGATGGTGAACTGAGGCACTATCAATGGATGCTTTTTCCCACAAGCTCTTTTTCAAGTGCCAGCACTTATGGCCAGTCATGAGAATGAGCTTTACAGGGTATATCAGCCCAGGCAAGTTTCTAGATTACTGTAGGTCCAGCTGAAACCACATGGAGCATAATAACAACATAGTGGATTCTAGTCAAACCATAGCGGTATGATGAATAAAAAATGGTTATTTTGTTTTGTCACAAAGAATTTGAGTGGTCTGTTGAATGGAAATGGATAAACAGAATGACCTTGAAGACTTAAAGCAAAAGTGGAATGAATTTAGAGAAGTGATCTAAGTCTTTAACATCATCACAACTCTGAAAAATTATAGCTCAGCTAGCAGACTGCACCTTATTTGGGTTCTACATCCATTTTGGCAAGGTCTGCAGGCTGCCATAAGCTCATACATGTTAGCATGGGATCTGGGACTAGTGTAATTGCTTTCAGGTTGGTGTCAAATACTGCATGTGTTCTCAACTTCTCTCTGAACTCCTTGCTTTAACCAGGCTTTGTGGCCAGTTTCTGGATCAACTTCTGATCAGTGCTCTCATGCCGTTGGATAACTTGACTGTGTTCTGAATTCAGGAGTGTGACTTAACAACCTAACACTTTTTAGATCTTGTTTCTGTGAGTTGATACATTCTCCTCCTTTTTTCCCCTCCCGTGACTAAATAATAGTCTAGAATAAATGCATGACAAGTAGAGGCAGTGTATTAGAAGCCTTGATTCAGGATAATATAAATGAAGAGATGCTGGTGAATTAGAATGAGAAAATTGTGTGAGAGTCATGTTATTGAGGCCAAAGGAAGAGATATCATTCAAGGGAGAAAGATGATACACAAGGTCAAATATTCAGAAAGTTTAAAGATGATAAAGCACCAAAACCAATTATTGGATCCAATAAAGAGGAGAGAATAGTAAGGAAGTAGAAAAAAATAGAATAAACCAATATTTGAAGGTGATTAGAAGAGAAAGGAACATTATGGAAACAATATCTGAGGTACACAGATTATCAACATTACATCTATTCATAAGAGATCAGTTATAAATGATCCATAATGCATCTGAATGCAGAATAATGAATTTTATATTAGTGATTTACAACATAAAATATTTCATTTAAGGAATATGCTATTAAAAATTCCTAAAAGATTTTGGCACTGCTGGAACAGAGAACACATGGACAATTTAAAAACCACATCTGGGTAGTTTTCATTTATTTTCATCCAAAGTTACAGCCAAATTTATCTTAAATATTTTGTTGTATAATTTTATAATGTTTGAATATATATTGGTTACAGCCAAGGAAAATGTATAATTAACACTTGATTATGGTTTCACTTGAAACTGTATTCTTAAAAAACAGAAATTAATTCATTTTATCAATACCATGAATGTTAGTGATCTTAAAATGTAATGGTCAAATATTCCATTTTACCTCTGTATCATTAAGATAGAGAGAATATAGAATATTTTGTTTATTTGGATATAGATACAATTGCTTCATCAAAAATAACTTCTTTCTACGGAAAAGTCACAAAGCTTCAGCATTTATAAACAATAGGGCAATGCCATAGTGTTTATGCTGTACTTTTTTCTAGGAAGAAAATATTATGAAATCTTCATGTATGTAAAGGGAAAATATAAAACTGAACAATATGAAGCAAGTTGCCTTCAAAAATACTTCAGAAAACTCCTTGTACATTGCTTTCAGTCTCTAACTAGAAGTGCCTCTTGGTTCACATCTATTTACATTATTTTAGCTAAATTCAACCTTAGTAGCAGTTTCATTTTCTATAAGACATGTTTTGATACTCAGTGTTTACAGTCCAATGGATCCTGGAGAATGGTGTATAATATCCTAGCAGTTATACTAGGCTGTCAATCCTGTGAGTTTTGCAAGTCTTTGACTACTGGATTTGTTTAAATATAACCAGAAACTTAGAAAAATGTCTCAAGAGAATCCAGACACTTTTCACATGTTTGTGATTAAAAACAAATTAAAAAGAAAAAAAAAAAAACTCCTTTAACTGAAGTCACTTAATTAAAGCTAAAGGAGAAAGCTAACCACTTAACAGCAGGGGTACCCATGGATACAAATGTTTCATTAATTGGATGAAACAGGAGAAAAACCTTTCCAAAAATATTACTGTGTTTCTGAACACATCTCATGTAGTGTATTTTTAATCAGTGATCAGCCTAGGCTCCAGTGGGCCCTACCACAGTCGCTTCAGAAACTTTTAGGTAACACATCAAAATGAGGGAGCATGAGGAAAATGTGATTAGGACATTACTCTTTGTTATAAAGATTGTTCATATAAATAGCATATAGTCTAATACAAAGCAAAGAACTTCCATCCATTCATTTATTTATTCATTCTATGATTATTTCCTATCTACCAAGTCTGTGGTCTATACTATATGCTAAGCATGGAGAAAGAAACTATAAAATTATACAGGGAGTTCCATCTCCATGAGGTACATGACTTAACATGGATAAACACAAAAGGCTCTTGGAAGACCAATGTGACACAGTTAACTTAGGCATCAGAGGACAAACCACACTATTATGAGAAAGTTATTTCCATGCGTTCATCTAAGAATGATTGGAATTAACTAGTTAAGGAAAGAGGGAAAAGAATATTATACAGAGAAACAGTGGATTTCAGAGGCCAGAGTGCAGGGAGAACCCAATACTTTAGGAGCTGTGAGCATTGCATGTGGCTCTACACCAGTCAGGGTCAGGGAGAGTGCATCCTGAAGATAGAAGCAGAAGGCAGTTAAGGAGAGACCTCAAGAGCTATGTTAATGTGAATGGATTATTCTTGAAAAATGAAAGAATGTGTATCATTGCAAACAAGCATATGTTTCTGGAAAAAGGATTACATTTAAAAAGATCTCTAAACAAACTATATTAAAAACACAATAAAGTACACAAAATTTATTGTTTTCCTTCTATCCAAACAAAAAAAGAACTGGTGATACTAATAATATTATTCTTTTATAAATTGACTTAACAACATCATGTATTTGTTTTGTTGTTTTAAAGTTGATATTATCTATCATCCTGCTATCTAATGTTCAGAATATCAAAAGGATAAAAGGCCCAAATAACACAATTACTCCCATGACTGAAAATCTAGTTTGTTTAAAGAATAATATTATATCAAAGATGTTAAGAGATCTCTGGAGGTAAATAATGTCAGAGATTACTTTTATGTCAAAAGAGCATAATGAACTACAGTACCACTCCTTTCCAAAGGGGAAAAAAAAGATTCTGTAATGGTGATAATGATTGGATTATCTAATTTCCATATATCATATGATCTAAATATTTTTTGGCAATGCACAGCTTTGCCTATTTAGCAAAGAAATAATCAAGAAGTACAAATACCCCTGCATTATTCTTGAAAAAAGGAATAGCAGGAAAATGAAGAGAAACTTTTTGACTCACTCAATAAGATGTTTTAGAAAAAATTCTAATTTAAGCAATAATGGGGAAAAATATAGTAATGGTGGGTAGTACATTAGGTTGATGAAATGAAAGCAGGCAATATACTGATAATCCTAAAGGAAAAGGATGAAATAATAATAAGCTAATGATAACAGAACGAATTATTTAAGGCATAAAAGGTTTAACTTCTGGTGCACTAATCACTAATGGAAGCAATGATAATTCCCCCCCCCCCCCGTAACAAGATATGCCATAAATATCACCTGATAAGCCTCCAACTACATTTTAACTTTAAGAGCTGGATTTTACCCGAAGATACTCAGCCATATAATGTTATGTATCTTTTAAGATCAGCTATTGCACATGTGCCGTGGCAGATATTATAAGATTTGTAGCAAAAGCAGTTCTGCTTTGGAGATAAGAATCCTGCTTTCAAAGACAGCAGACTTGTTCCAATATTCTTCAGTTTATTCTTTTTTAAAAAAACAAAAAAGTTGTAAATACTTTTCCCTTGTGGACTCCACTGATACAGATTTTGTATGTTTTATAACCATTGCTTATGACATAATCCAAATCTTAGAGATGTATTACAAATGTTTCCACTTTCCAATGCTCTTATTTTGATTAGCTGGAAATTGAGCATAATCTCTGAATGGCCTCTTTTTAGAGATATTCTTATTATTGTGTGAGGCCAGGAGGCATTCTCTTCTGGGTTTTGTCACTTTTTTTCTAATCTTTTTATTCATTGCATCAGGATCACGCAAAGACAAGGGAAATAACAGTTCTCTGTTGTGACACAAAGACAAACTACTTTCAGTTTAAATATACTCCTGGCTAGAAAAATGCAATAAACCATGGTATCTATGGAAATACATTAAACATTTCTTGAAGTTAAATTGAGGAATTATACATGGACACAAACAGCATTTGTGTGAGTGATTAGACTTTTTTTCTTTGGGAGCAATAAGAGTAATTCAAACTTTTCCAGACTAAGTTCCTGAAGTTGGGAAACATATTTAATTTCAGTAAATCTATTAAAATCTGGATAACAGAAGAATCAATAATAAATGCAAATAAATCTTCATACGAACCTTGACCTGAAAATATATTCTGATAATCAATGTACTCAGGCTTTCAAGCTTTTATAGGAAAATATCTGGAGTTCAATATACAAGTTTAAAGAGAAGAAATTAATTACTGGCATTAATTGTACATCCCAAACTCTTGTCATGTTGATAATATCATAGTATCTTGTATTTGTTTCTGATAAAGAATTTTCATTATTCGATCATTACATCCATCCACCACTATGTCAACAGTAATTCCCATGATATGATGGCATAAAGAAGTTCAAAGAGCGACTTATCTTCTCTTTACAATAGTTGTAAAAGATGATGCAAAAACATTAAGTCATCCCAGACCATAGGAAGAAAAAGGGTGATTAGAAAGACAGGCAAACAATTATATAAGGAAATATACATATCTGTTGCAAAGAAAAAGGGGCCTGGTAGGCAAAAGCTAGGTTACCAAGATCAAGATCCCAATATGTAGAAAAAGATGTTTAAAATGAAAGAAGGAGGAGAAAAGTCTACCACTAGTTATATTAATGAAAGTTTGAAGACAGGAAGTAAGGAATATGGAAAGCCAGAAAGACAGGCATCTCCAACAATTGTATATATTTTCATCTCAGGTGTGACGGCTGTTAGCTTGTGTCAATTTGGCCAGGATGTAGTACTCAGTAATTCACACCAACTCCACTTCTGATGTTTCTGTGAAGGTGCATTGTAGATTCCTTTTGATAAGATGAGTAGGTATTATCCAATCAGTTGAAGGTCTTAAATATAGAAACTGATGTTTCCCAAAGAAGAAATTCTGCATCAAAATTGAAGTATTCAGATCTGCCCACAGGGCTGGAGATGTTGCTCAGTTTTAGAAGGCTTGTCTGGCAAGCAGGAGGTCCTTGGTTCAATTCCCCAGGGCTTTTAAACAAACAAACAAATAAATAAATAGGAAAGAAAGGAAAAGAAAAAGAAGCTTGTTGGACAGCCTGCCCTACAAATCTCAAATTTGTGAATTAACTCATGACATAAACCAATTCCTAACATATAAAAATGAATACATATGTAATACATTTATCATATATTATATATTTAATATGGGCATATACACACTCAAAAGTGTACTGAGCAGTACAGAAGGAAATGAATTATCAATGCTCTGCCTCTGCTATTCTAAAAACACATCCCTGATATCAAGTTTCAATGAATATTTGTTCAGTAGTTCATTAAAAAAAGAACTTTTGCTAACATGCAATAACCAACTATTTCCATATGAAATGTCATAGCTTTCACATTCCTTATTAATTAATTCATCTTATTTTTTAAATATCTGCAAAAAGCTTGTGTAACTACCTGAAAATATTATCTGTTATACATTTTCACAAAATGTTCAACTATGCTCTTGTGCTTTCCAATTTTCTGCCCAGAAACCAGAAATGTGGAGTTTCCTAACCTTTTTCTCTACTCTCACAAGACATTTCCACACAGATGTATGGGAACAGAAATGATTATCATTTCTTTACCCCTCTAAAGGGACTGATCTGATGGTGCCTATAGTTATAGATTGTTTAGAAACTGACATAAAATTATGCCATGTTATATAAATCATCTGTTGGTGGAAATATTTTGTGTAAAATATATATAAGTACAGATTAAGGTGTGAACATTGCATTAAAATATCACATCCTGAGTCTCATATGAAATGTAAGTGTTGAAAATGCTAGAAACAAAACAAAACAAATTATTGTCTGCTCACCTTTTAGACTCCCCAGAAAATTACATAGCTTACACTGGACACTGTCAATAAAGAGAAGTTTATTCCAAAAAGAAGAGGAAGAAGAAGTTGGTATAAATTGCAATAAACACTAGCACTTGAAAATAATTACCTAATCGATATTAATTCCTCTGGTATCTATTTAACAGCATTAATCACAGTGAACTCATTTAGTATTAATGTGAATGTCACAAGTAATTCAATTGGATATCCACTGTAATTCAACATTAATTACCTTAACTGGGCCATTATTTTAAAGTGTTACCCAGTAAACATGAAAATAAAGACAATAAAATAATGAATCAAAGAATTATAATGCAATTGTATACATTATGTCTATAGATAATAAACTATTTGAACCATTTGGAATATTTCATTGCTAAAGTTTGAGTTTGTTAGTACCGTACACTTACTCATACATGCCCACAAATGTATGACTTCTCATTTATCTATATTTGCCAGCCAAGCAATTAAATCTTAAGAAAAATGCCAGATGTTGATGTTTCCCATTTAAACATATTATTTTAATTATTAAATTTATATTTAAAGAAACGTGAGTGCATATTTTCCCAAGTTGTGGTTGAGGCAACTTGCCTGTGATGGTTCTCAGGCTACTTTGCTTTTTTTATTTGTCCCCCCCACCTCCTGCCCCAATATCAGGTTGTAGCTTTGTTACATGTATGTGGGCATTTAATTTTGTTATCTCCCTAAATTTATCCTTTTGATATGCTGAAAGCAGAAAAAAGAGGGGAGAAATCATGACAGAGAGAAAAGGAATGTGAAGGAGGGAGAGAAGGCGGGGAAAAGGAAGGAAGGAAGATTTGTTACAGTATGTGTGAAATAGGAATCAGTAGGCCCTCAGGGGCAGAATGAAGGCCTTTCCAAATATAAGCACGAGCTGTTATGAACTAATCATATGAAAGACATTTTAACTCTGAAAATCTTCTTAAAATTCCTCCGAATTTTAGTTTGTGTTTTAGGATTTTAATATTTCCATATCCTGATTTCATTTTAAGTTTTTCTGAGACATATCTCAGAGTACAAATGCTGTATCTAACAATTTATGGTAGGTACACTTGTATTTCGTATAAAAGCACTCAAAAAGAACATGTTTTATTCAACTTTGCGTATCCCATATCACCAAGTACAGTGTTTTACACAATGAATATTCAATGGGGAAAACAGAGAGAAAGATACAAAGGTTTTCTTTTTACTTAATTGTAGGTGCTAACCAAATATGTTAGCTACCTAGGCAGTCACTCATTCATATACCACACACTGTACAATGACATATCCAACATGGCCTCTTTTAATACTTCTTGGAAACAGCACTTACAAAAATGAAATCCTATAGGAAGACTCAAAATATAAATCAAACCTGAATCATATACTTGCTTGAAATTGGGGCTGTGGAATCTGGACCCCCACAGCTAGCCCTTCCTGTAATGATGATGGCAGCTTATAGGAAACCCCCAAGGAAACTTGGGGCTTAAAGAAACAACACGAAAAACAGATGGCAGGAATATCAGATTCAAATCTGAGCAAACACTAAGCTCTATAATTTACTAACTATAGGTTATTGGTTGGTCATGCAACTTAGTTCTTCTGAGCCTCAATTTGTTTGCCTGTAAAAATGAGACTAGATATTTCTACCTGTAAGTGTCATAAGGAGAAGAATAATAGACATAAGTACTATGATTATTTTGCATCGTTATTGTTTGTCATTTATCCATACAATGAATATTTAATGCTGACCTTGTTCTCAGTATAATTCCAGGTATTGGATAAAAAGCAGCAAACAAAACAGACCGAGCCCAGGCTCACAATGATACAAAGTTTTATATTGTTACAAAGGGATAAAAATGAAATCAGAGTAAAGAACGAGAATTGTTTATTCTGCCTAGTATTTTAATAGGGTGCTCAGGGAAATTTTTCATTAAAGTGAAGGAGAGAGCCTTGTGGATATGAGGAGGAAAGCCTATTTTTGGTGGAGGGTATGGTGACAAGGCTTGAGTCTGGAATATTTGTGATGTGTTGGAGGGGTACGGAGAAAGCCAGTGTGGTAAGAGCTGAAGTCACAGCACTCCCTAGGACCCTGATCACATAAAAGTTTCCCTCAAATTTTGTTTCTGACTCTGAGTTAGATGGGAAGACGTTGGATGATACTGAGCATAGATATGAGCTCATCTGTGATACAAAATGAAAGAATCACTGGGATGACTCTATAGGAAAGAGACTGAAGAGGGAGGCAAAGAGTGAAAGAGAGCCAGGAGGCTCTGCTGATAAGAGTTGATGGGAGCTCCTGATGGAACTGGAGAAAAGTGTGACTGGGGTTGAGATCTCTTTGTGTGTGTTCTTACTACACAACGATTGCATTTCACAATGTAGAAGATAACCCCATCTTGAACTAAGACAAGAATCTCTTTCTATTGTCACTTGTATTGATGCAGAATTAAAGCTCTAGGAACATGCTTCCTCTTTCCAGCATCCTCCTCTGGGTTTGCATTCCCAGAAGCATGCTTCCTCCTGGGTGTGCAGTCTCTTCCAGCACCAAAACCATCATGGAATTGCCCAAACCTTTTCCTCTTCATTTGTAAACTGCTTCACTTTCCTTTCCAGGTAAGAGTGAATCTGATGAGAGAGGTGATAATGCTTTGAAAACTGTGGATGGTGTCTAGGGTTGTCAGCTGCAATCAATATATTAGGACATATTTCATCATATTATGTTTTTTGGTTACATAAATATAGCTGTGATTTCTGTGGTCCTTTATTATCTATGACAACCCTCCTTTCTACATTTTGCAATGTGTTGTTTCTTTTTCAGTATATAACTGTATAGGAAAGAGAATGTTAGCTGAGCTTTATTTAATATACTTCTTCTACCTCAGGAGAATGTGTTGTGGGGCAGGTTGTAGATGCATCTGCTGAGGGAGACCTCTCCAAATCCAGAATAGCTACAACTTTGGAATATGACATAACATACCACAGATGGGATAGTGTTATTGTCTTCATGCATATAAGTGTGTTGGAAAATATGTTTCTTCATTGTATTTTATAGCTTGCCAATAGCAGCTAGACTCATCCCCCCCCCCTCTCTTTTTCTCTCTCCTCCTTTCTTTCTCTCCCTTTTACTTATTTATTTATTTTGGTCTGGGATGGTGAAAGGCAACTAATTTTTATAATTATCACCTTGGTGTTCCCTACAGCTTCATTCAATCTACATCATCTTGTCTGTTTTATTGTGATGCTCTTATAACTATATTGCTCTTTGACCCTTGAATTCTCAATATGATGCATATTTATTGTTATGATAGCTCCTACAGTTCAGTCAGAAGGACATGAGATTTGAACTGCTTTTCTTTATGTAGTGTTTTATTTTATTTGATTTTATTTTACATTTCTGGACAATTTGACCAACCTATGGATAGTTACATTATTTAAGGCTGACTAATGTCATCAAATCTTTTTCTTTTTCCTATAAACTGATTTAATAAGGATCAATCAGTTAACATCTTATATACAATGTTATTTTTTGAAACATGTTCAACTTTACCTAAAACAGTCGAGTTGTAATGACATTCTTATTTTTTAGAGTAATATTTTTATTATTCTTTCATATTTTGCATCTGGTTTTGTTTTCCTTGTAGATCAGAGACTATTTAAACTGTCAATGAAATATCTGCAACCCATTTATATTATTTTGCTTTATAACTATATAACTGAGATATAATTCACATACTATTTGGTTCACAGACTGAAAGCATCCAATTCCATGGATTTTAGTATCCTCATAGCATTGTGCAAATATCACCATAATATCTTTAGAACATTTTTATCACCCCCAAAAGAAACCCCATATACATTTAACAGTTACTTTCCACTTCTCCCCAACACAAGGCACACACTAATCTACTTTCTGTCTCTATAGATTTGGCTCTTCTGAACATTTCTTATAAATGGAAACTACCATATGTGATCTTTTAGGCTGTTTTCTTTTACTTACCACATAATTTCAAGATTAAACTATGTTCAAATTGTGCATCTCTTCTTTAGGGCAGCAGCCCATTTTCTGTCCATCTTATCTTCCACCTAAGTGTGCTACTACCCCATGGAAGATTCGATGGATATGGACATGAGCCTCCTGGGGCCCCAGAACTATCTTTTCAGTTGTGAGCTAAAGGCTGACAAAGATGATCACTTTAAGGTGGATAGTGATGAAAATGAGTAGCAGTTAGCATTACGAACAGTCAGTTTAGGAGCTGATGCAAAAGATGAGGTGTACATTGTTGAAGCAGAGGCCATGAATTATGAAGGCAGTGTGAATAAAATAACACTGACAACTTTGAAAATGTCTGTACAGCCAAGGATTTCCCATGGGAGTGTTGAAATCACAATACCTGTGGTCTTAAGGTTGGAGTGCAGTTCAGTTCTGAAACTGTGCATTTTAGTGGGCACCACTTAGTAGCTGTGGAGGAAGATGCAGAGCCAGAAGATCTGCACCTGGAGGTGATAGCAACATTCCCCAGAAAAAAAGTAAAACTTGCGCTGATGAAGATGATGATGATGATGAAGAAGATTATGATGAGTTTGATGATGAGAAAACTGAAGAAAAAACTCCAGTGAAGAAATCTATACAAGATTCTCCAGGCAAAAATGTACAAAAATCAAACCAGAATGTAAAAGAATCAAAACTATAAACACCAAGATCAAAAGGTCAAGAATCCTTCAAAAAACAGGAATAAAAACCCTAAAAGGACCTACTTCTGTAGAAGATATTAAACCAAAAAAATGCAAGCAAGTATAGAAAAAGATGGTCTCTTCCCAAAGTGGAAACCAAGTTCATCAATTGAAGAATTGCTTCTGGATGACTGACTAGGAGGCTGTTGAAGTTCTCTGGCAATGGAGGAAGTCTCTTTAAGAAAAACAGTTTAAACAATTTGTTAAAAATTCCTATATTGGGCTGGGGATATAGCTCAGTTGGTAGAGTGCTTGCCTAGCATGCACAAGGCCCTGGGTTCAATCCCTAGTGGAAAAACAACAACAACAACAACAACAACAACAAAAACCTTTAATTTGTTTCTGTAACAGTAACAGTTGATATCTGGCTGTTTTTTTTGTTTTTGTTTTTGTTTTTTTTTATGATGCAAAGTGAGAACGTTTCTCAAGGTGTTTGATAAATGTTGTCCAGGTTCCATTGCCAAGAATGTGTTGTCCAAAATGCCTGTTCAGTTTTTAAAGATGGAACTTCAACCTTTGCTTGGTTTTTGAGTATATATGAAATGTTAAATGATAGGACATAGTAGTAGTGGTGGCCAGACATGGAAATGATGGGGTGACAAAAATATACATGTGAAATAAACTCAGTATTTTAATTTAAAAAATCGATTCAACTATGTTAAAATATTCATGTTAATACATGGAGTATATACCAATACTTCATTTCTTTGCACTGACAAATAATAATATTCCATTATGTGTATATACCACCTTGTTTTGATCCAAAGATTAGTTCACAGACACCTGGGATTTGATTACTTTTTTGTTATTATGAATAATAGTCCTGTGAACAGTGTTATGAGCATTTATGTCCATGTTTTTATGGTAGCATATATTTTCATTTCTCTTGGGTATGTACCTAGGAATAGAAATGTTGGGTCAGCTGGGTATAGTTTTCCTGTAATCCCAGTGTCTTGGGAGTCTGAGGTAGGAGACTGACAAGTTCAAGCCAGACTCAGCAACTTAACAAGGCCCTAAGTAATTTAGTGAGACCCTATCTCAAAATAAATTATTAAGTAAATAAAAAGAACTGGAGATGTGGTTCAGTGGTTAATCACCCCTGGGTTCATTTATTCCCCCATATCAAAAATAAATAAAGAAAGAAATGCTGGTTCATATAGTAATTCTGAGTTAAAATTTATGAATAACTTCAACATGTTTATGCAAAGTTGTTCTGCCATTTTGTATCCCCATGAGTTTGTACAATGGATAGAATTTCTACTAATCTTAGTTAACACCACTTGTTAGTAGTATCTTTTTAAATTTTTCCCTTCTAATAAACATGAAATATTATATTATGGATTTGATTTGCATTTTTGTGATGGTTATTGATTTTTAGGCATCTTTCACATGCTTATTGAACATTTGTGCATCTTCTTTAGAAAAATGACCATTTAGGTGTTTTCCACATTAAAAAATTATATTGTCTTTTATTTATTATTATTGCCATTACTATTCTTTATATAAGTGATATACAATCATCTTATCATGTCTTTTCAAAATTTCCTTCTCACTCTGGGGTTGTCTTTTTATTTTTGGATAGTAGTAGCCTTTGAAACAAAAAAAATACTTTATTGTTTTGTTTTGATTTTTTAATTTTGATGAAGCCCAATTTATAAATTTCCACCCTTGTGTTCTTGCTGCTTTTGGTGCTATATCTTAGAAACTACTGCCTAATCCAAGGTCATCAAGAAGTGTGTCTATGTTTTCTTTACATTTTATACTTTAAGTTTTTACCATTAATTTTTTTATCTGTGTGAATTTTTATACATGTGAAAATATTGTACAACTTTATTCTCCTGACTATTATATCCAGTTGTCCTAGCAGCATTTGGTGAAAATACTGTTATTTCCCAAGAAACTTTCATCCTAGTGTAAATATAGCTTTGATCTTTAAATTTAAAGATCTGTGGAGTTTAATCACCAAATTATTATTAGCCGCATTTTATCAAGCATTAGATAATACCCATCTTCCTATTTTGTGTTGAATTTTATGAAACTTACCCTAAACTCAGGATTATTACAACATACTTAGTTCCTACATGAAATATTAGGTCTAAATAAGTTAACATTTCTTATATCACATATGATTGTCCTTTATTTGTCTCCTGTAACCTAATTTGTTATAAATTTTTCTCTTTCAAATTCTTACTGATATCAACTCATTGGTTATATATTTTCTGACCTCTTCCCTCTTTCTCTCTTTCTCATGCATATGATGATTCTAGGTATTCGAATCAAAGACATTATTCTCACATAGGATCTTCTACATTCATGACTTTTACTTTTTTTTCCCCCATAATATCTTTTTTTTTTAAAGAGAGAGGGAGAGAGAGAGAGAGAGAGAGAGAGAGAGAGAGAGAGAGAATTTTAATATTTATTTTTTAGTTATCAGCGGATACAACATCTTTGTTTTTTTTTTTTTTTTTTTTTTGTATGTGGTGCTGAGGATCGAACCCGGGCCGCACGCATGCCAGGCGAGCGCGCAACCACTTGAGCCACATCCTCAGCCCCCCCCATAATATCTGGAGAGTATGGCTTGATCCACATTCAAATACAAGGCTATTTTATTTTTTATTGTTGTTGTTTTTTTTTTTTTTTTTTTTTTTTTTTGCTTTATATTTTGTCTTCCTATTTCTTTTCTTAGGTACATTCTTTCCTATTTCTTGTTAGGTAAATTTTACTAAGAATTAGAAAATGCATTCCATTTACCACTTACTCCTAAAAACTTTCAATGTTCACAAAAGCTACTCCATCTGTCAAGCAGAGTTATTTTTAGTATGACTGTGAATACTAGAACTGATCTCTCCAATATTTTATTATACATTATTCCATATCTGCCTCTGAGATGATTAGGACAGGTGTGATACTTTAAATCATAAGCACGAGATTGCATTTGCAATAAGTACATAATTTTATTGTTTTTCACATCATCTTCTGCTACTATGGGTGGGGCTTTAAATAAATAATAGTAATAACAGTAAGAAGGAGAGATAAGGACAGTCCCAGGACACTTCTGCCAACTGCTCTCTGCACTAATAACCATGTATTCAAATTTCCATCTCCAACTCTCACAGATTGGTTTGGTCAATGCCTGCAGTTATGGAAGCATCTTTGTGATTTCCTGGAAACTATAAAAGTCTTTGCCTGGATCAGCAGCTGTTGGTCGAATGGCATTTCTACCTCTAACAGCAGCTTTCATGAATGCAGAAGCAATCCCCACTGGAGATCTAAAATGCTAAATCAATTTCTGTTTTAAAATCTAAACCAAAGTAACTGATGTTTGATGTTGCTGTTAAGAATTTTTAATTTTTCTAAAGCCCTTAGGGAGTCTCCGAGAAAGCCACTCAGAATGTGAGTGCAATTTATTGTCTGCATTGTATTAAGTGAAACTCTTTACATTCATTTGCTTTAAAGAGAAAGATACCCTATTAATGAGGTATTTTTCTTCATTTCTGGGTAATTATGTGGTTTGGAATGAAATTTGCCTACATCAAAGAGCAGTTTCTGCTCAATCCACAAAGATAGAACCCATACAAACATTACCAATAATGCTACTATCCTACTTGGGAATTTGGCAAACTTCAAACCTAATGAGAAACTCGGGAATTGACACTTCAAAATTAAAAAAGAATATATGCTTATTCCTTCACTAGTCTTCTACTGGAAGGTCAGAAGAGCCACACATATAGAAAGACATATATCTCCCTCTTGAAACTGTTGAAGTAGAATGCACTACACTGAAGACATCTTGCTAAATGCTTGTAAAGGTGATTCTGGCATTAAAGAAAGAAAGAAAGAAAGAAAGAAAAAGAATACTAACAAATTAACTGAGAAGAGTTTTCTTGAACTGACTTTCTTGTGGTATGAAAAACACTTTCTTCTATCTTTTGCAGCTCTAATGGGATATTTGCTTCTTCTTTCGGTTTAATCATGTACTTAAGGAGACCAAAATATGTATGTTTTGGTGTGTAGTAAGCATATTGAGCCCTATGCTATGCTTATAAGATTGACCTTTGAGGCCAGCAAAACTTTTGGATTCAATGTCAAGCAACAATATTTATAGCATATGTAACCATCAAAAATTATGTTTCAAGTTTCTTCATAGTTGTAATATAGATGTCATAATAATACATGTCTTAGGATTTTTGAGAATTTTAAGTGAGATAATGCATACTTAGTACATAACATCCTCCTTTGCATAATTTTGAGCTCACATCAAAACAGTATCTTTAATTATAGCTAAAACTGATGTCTGAAAAAGCTTATAGCAAAATCAGATTACAAGGTAAAACAAAATAAAAAATATAACTGTTTTGCATACTTAAGAGGGAAAAAAAAGAAACAGTATTTATTTTTTTTTCCATCCTGCATGACTTTATGTAGGATCATAAGACCTTCAGGTGACTATGTAGAAAGAAAATGTCTGTCATACTACAACACTGTTTGAAAAGTTCACAAGAAAAAGGTCAAATATGTTCCCAATGCAAATGGAATGTTTTCATTTTTAGTTAATTAGTTATACACTAGACGGTTGTAGCCTTCAAAAGTCTTCAAATGCAAAAGGAATGATTGCACGCTTTCAGAGATTCAGAGAATGGATGATTGGCTCCCTTTAACCAGATTTAAATTGTACCTAGCTTCTGCAAGTCAGGCACATGTACTGATTTAATAATTAAATGCCATATTCTCATTCCCTGTTCTACCCATGCATTTTTCCTCAGGCAGTGAATATGAATGTTGAAGAATTTGAGAGTCTAGACTTCAGTGGGTAGTCAAAATTGGTAAAAGAAATGTATTGTATGTCATGCCAAAACAAATCTAAGAGTATCTGCAGTTCTTGTGATTTCAATTTCAGCAAGACATACAATCCATGCTGGACGCCTCAAATGTCATGGAGGTTTCTGAAGAACTAAAACCTATTTCTTTTTGTCCCCATTATCTTAGTAACTGTTGAGGTTTTTTTTCTCATACAGTATTAGAGTTTTAAAATCATTTGGATGTTATAGTTTCATTCTCTCATTTTAAAGATGAGGAAATTGAAACACTAAGAAGTTAAATAAGTCATTTTAATTACGTACACATTTGATCCAAAGACCATCTTTCAGATTTAAAAAAAGTGTGATATTATTAAGAAATAAAATTCCATTCAATATAGCTATCTATGTCTATGTAAACTACATTATAAATATTTCCAAGGAATGTCTACTAAAATTATACATGCAGTCTTACAAAAATCATAAATATACAATATATATGTTTTTTATTGTGTGCTATATATGTCATATATTGTACATTATATGTATGCATTTGTACTCTTTTTCTGTACACACACATGCACACACACATATGTAGGCTTGTGCATTTATAAGTATATAAACTGCACAGCTCAGCATATGTGTTCGTAACTGGCACAGGTCAATATGTTTCAGGCACTATTTAATCTCTCAATTTCTAAAAGTCACTTCTTTGGAGCCAGACATTATTTCCTTCTACTTATAAGGACATATATGGCTAAAACCTGCTTTATCTCAATTTTTCTTAGAAATAATAAGATATAGCATTCATAAATTTTACACAAATATTTCTGGATCTGCAGAATTTACTTTATGTTCTATGACTATAAATGCTGAGGATAGGCAAAAAAATAAGTATATCAAAACAAATGACAAAGCAAGCAGAACAAAAAATAAGACTCTGTTTCATCTTAATCTCTATTCAATATGACTCAAACCAAGTGAAAGAGGACAGAGGAAGCCTAAGCCTCGTGACACTCTTTACACTCATCTCTTGAGTTTCAATTGTCCAAGAACTAACAATCCCCCAGTTTCTCAGTTACAGAGTAAAAATATTCAATCATATACTGTGGATGGAAAAACATATGGAGGAGGAGGAGGTGTCCAGCGTGTTTATGTCTCAGCAGACTGGTCAAAATGATACTTTCTGTGCATAACTAAAATGCCAAAAACACCTCTCCACATACATTGTAACCACACGTGCAGGCTGTGAATTATGCCTCTGATTGTATCTAGGTGCCTCCATAAAGAATAACTTAAGTAATTTTTATATAACTTGCTTTTTTTCAAAATATCACCACTTCAACAGAGTAATGGAGCATCATCCAATGAATTAAAATCAAAGTTTATTTTGATGAAATATAAAGCATACTCAGAATAAAAACTATTAGGTAAATGAGAATACAGATGCCACAGTAAGAGAGAACCATTAACCAGATGGCCACCCATTTTAATGGAATAGATGGGAATAAACAATTGGAAGACCCAGATTCAAATCTCAGCTTAGCCACTTATAACCTTTGTAACCTTAGACAAACCATTCAGAGCTAGGTTTATGGAGAGAGCACACCATGACTAACACAGTGCTTTTCAATAAGTAAAACACTGGGAACAAGACATTATAATACTGTGAGAAATGTTTCAAAAGAGATAAGAGTAATAACAGAGTATGAAGAAGAAAACACATCCTCAAAGGGAGTTTATTATGGTATCATAAAATGGACAAAAAGAGTTAGCAGGTGTTTTTCAGATGGTAAATGAATATGACATTCAAGGTTAACAGAACAACATGTGAAATGCACATACCCATGAATGAGGATAAAAAAAGGGGATAAGAACTGAGCGATCTGGAGGCCACTAGTTCTGAGGTAGTAGAGAAATATGGGGAAATACTGGCTTAGAAAGATGGAAAAATGTATACATAGGGCCATACTAGTGTCTATTGTAGCTGTATAACCAATGTGATCCTGCAATCTGTACACATGGAAAAATAAGATTAAGATTACGTACCCCATTTGAATCAAATGTATGATATGTCAAGATCATTGTAATGTTTTGAGCAACTAATAAAAAAATTTTTAAAAAGATGGAAAAAATTAAGAGTTTAGAGTCTTTGGATTCCATCTTAACAGACACGCTGAGTCATACCAAAGGTCTTTTACCAGATAAATTACATTGTTAATGTGTGTTTTAGGAAGACCACCTTCACTGTAGTAGAGATTTGTACCTGGCCCCTGTAAGGTCAGCTGGGAGGCTTTTTGCAGTGCATTAGGCAAGATTTGTGAGGCATGTGAGACTGACCTAAGACAAACACCATGTGAATTAACAGAAAAGAGCCACATTCCATAAATGTTTTTGAGCTAGAATCAACAGGACTAACATTTGGAAATTTTGGATGAGCTGTAAGGGAAAAAGAAAGAATTGAATTACATTTTATTTTTTAACTTGAGATACAGACTGAATGGTGATGACTTTTAGAAAGAAATGTTGGGAATATGTTTAAAAAAAAGATACAATTTGTGTTCAATTTATTGATTTTAGTTTTGGTTCATTGATTCTGATCATCAGATAGAGTTATCATGTAGACAGTTGGAAGCACCATTTTGAATTTAAGAGAATGGCCAGTGTTGAGCATAAAACTCTAGAAATCATCAGTTTGGTAGCAAAGCTGTGATAGAAGGTTTAGGGCTCCCTAAAGAATGCATGAAACAAAAAGCTTATAAGGGTAACTTCAAGGGAATGCCATCATTGAAGGGATGGGCAGAGGAGACAGAAAACTAATTAGGGTTAATTAGTAGAAATAATCAGAGAGGTATAAAGATTTCAAGAACTAGTTATAGGTAAGAGACAAGAAGGAAGAGATTTTTCCAACAGTAGAGTGGTCCACAGAACAAAGGGTGCTGAGATGATGTCAGTTGAAGACACTAAGGAGATCGTATGGGAGAACAAACCCAGAAAATTAAAGCTGAGGATAGGCAAAAGATTAAGTATATCAAAAACACTTTATCCTGTTTGAAACCACCTTAGTTTTTTCTATATATGTTATTGAAATTAATATTACTATATTCTCAGTAACAATAGCAGTGTGGTGGGCCTGGAATACTAAGCACACTGAAATATTCTAGAAGCACTTTTGGTATCCTCCTGGGGCACAGCTCTCATACCTTTTTGTCAAATAAGTAGAGTCTACTACCTAAGTCATATGCACAATTTTTCTGTTCCTTTGACAGAAATGATTACAAACCATTAGCTGTCAACATATTTATGTTTTTAAGCATTAGTATTGGAATATTTAGCTTTCCAGTAATGTAAGTAAAAAGTAATAAAACGTTAACCGAAACATTAATCACATCCATCAGCCCCCATTTTCATGAAAGTCTCAGGTGTTACCACTTGGTTTTTCCACACAGTACATATGCCATTGTGGAAGAGCTGAGGCTTAAAAATCAATAAAAGTTACTTTAAAAAAGAACTTAGCAATGTGCTCATGAGTGAGAAAAAGTAGCCAAAGTCTGAATTCCACAGTGGAAGAAAAACCTCATATTTCTCTGCTCTTAATGCTAACCGGTTGAACATAGAGTCTCTTCACAAGTATGTTCACTGTCATATATCTAGTGGAAACATTCAAAATAATTCTAGCATCTTAATTTTAACATTGAACTAGCTTGAATTTTATCTCACATTGAAAATGTTTGATTCCACATGCAAATCTGATGGGACTACAGAAAATTCAGCCATGTATCAAAGACACCTAAATCTATAATACGTTCATCCCATTGCTTAGTTTCCCTTATTTAAAAAAATAATAACAATTCAAAATAATGTGTTTTTTTTTAAAAGAAATACCCGTGATACCCATAAAATGCCTCCAACTTCTGAGTTGCCTCTGGAAATGCACCATCAGCGTGCTTTGGAACCATACCTCTGCTAGTTTGTTTGTGATTTTGGGGGGAAGCTTTGAGGTTTTAACTTTGATCTCTGTACTCACACACTGAGATTTTCTCCTGACTCCACTAGCCCAGACAGAATTTCTACCTTGATCTCTGAGGTAATCTTAAACATGCACTTGACACCAGCCATCACTCAGATGTGCAAGTCCCCCTCTTAACCATGGTGTGTTTACTCTTCAGTTGCTGTGTGGTCCTTTGCTCTGGAGTCTCCAAAGTGGCTTCTTTAAACTTTCCAACCCAGGAACCCTTTCACAGTCATTGAGTTCACATGTTTCCTGCTTTGACTAAAGTGTTTTGAGGTTCCATTTTTGTTTCTTCAACTCTTTAAATCCTTTATACTGGGGAGACTAGACTTTCTCTTTGATCCGTCAAAGAATTTGTAACATCACTTGACCACAGGATGAACTCTGGAGTGACTTCACATTTCTACGGAGCTACAGTTCATCTCTTTCTTTCTTCTGTTTCTCCTTCAAGGTACTGTACACCTCAAATATCAGTTTTTTAAAAAACCATTTAACCCATTGTCGTCAAATCTGATTTCAGTAACTAATCTGTCATCAGTCATTAATGGTACCTTCATGTGCCATTAATATAACATGCTACCCCCATTAGGGATATGAACCCCATCTTTGACAGGAGAAAAGTGATAATTTGTTTAACATGAAATATAACAAATTAAAAAGGTTTTGATGCTCTTGGTAGAAGAGGCTTCCACAAATCCTCTCAACCTCGAAAACCATTTTCCTTTTGCTGTCTATCACAAAGATGCAGGTCATGTGCAAGGGAAGGAAATATTCATAAATTTATATCTGTGTTGGTATTTCAGATAACATAATAAAGTACACATATAGAACATAGAAATAACACTTTTGTCTACTTTAATGTTGCATAGGACTTTCATTGATATTATCTAAAAGTTAACTCCTTATATATAAAAAAGTCTCATTCCAATTAAATTATCAGTTTCATTCCAATTAAATAAATTAATTAAAATTAAAAAAAGGTTAAAGTTTTTCAAAGAACCATGATTAAAAGTGACTGTACCTTGAATTCTCTTCCAGGTCTCCTTTCTCACTCCTTATTTATTTACCTTAATATTACAGCTGCCAGAGCTTCAATTCCACTATTTCTCAAAACCTACCATTTTCCTAGTTACTTCTTTTTTTAACTAAAGCTTTGCTATCACCATATAAATCTCAGCATAAAATGCTTTTAAAATCAATTATAGATAGAATACACACTAAAATATTTCAATGAAACTCAAAAATAAGTTTAGACCCTTTACTTAATATGGATCCTAACCAAGATAAAGTTTTATAACTAAGAGGTAGTGCCAGAGAACAATTATAAAACTATCAATAATAATTTTAACAAATTGTGTTCCTCCAGCTCTGCTATTTGACTTATTAATACTATATTTTTGGTCACATTTGTTTGTCTTCTAAAGATTATTTTTGAAACTGATTCTTTCATTAGGTACAGAATTTTCACTTAGATCTCTGAATATATCTAGAGTCAATGGGAGATTCTGGCCACCATAAGGCCATTTACAGAGTCACTCATTACTATGTTCCAAATAGGAAGGTTTGAATTTCTGAATTGAATTATAGTACATTTAAAATATTTGTAAAGTTATCATCATCTCTAAGAGGTTGAATATATATTTCTACTACTAATGTTTAATCATGTTACAATCATTAATTTATTATGAAAATATTAATTGTACTGAGTTCTACTTTGCAAAATTGGAATTTTATTCTTGGATATTTCATTATTTATTTTTAGGGTTCATTACAAAAATAAACAAGAAGCATTACAACATAAAACTTTAATTATGTTGTTTTCAGAGGAATAAAGAGAAAATATTATGAATAAAAAATCCACTGGTGAAATCATAGAGATTGGCTTCACTTTATATATCATTAGTCTATTTTTCACATTTCTCTTTTGTCTAAATTTAACATAGCATAAAAGATTGTGAGCTAAATCCAATGATGGAGTTTGATTAGACCCTTTGCTCTGACAGAGTCACTATAATTTCTCTAACATTATCTATTTCTTGAATGCTGAGCTGTGGCCCAATCTCCATTGAAAACAAATAATTTTAAGAGATGAATGAAAATTTTTGCTGCCAACTATGCTAGCAATCTGCCTGATATGGTGGTGTGTGTGTATGTGTATGCATGTGTGTATAAAATATATCAAATGTAATCTGTATTCTGCTACCCAAACATAAAAGATCTTGAAGACATATTATCATCTTCTAAGTCCTATGTACTCCCCCAAACCTATACCCTAGACCAACTCTTCAACAGTTCCTGTATTTTCTGGTCACTCTATACAAGTAAACTGCTTCTGCTGCCAGCTACATTTAATGGCAACATCTACTCAGAAGCTTAATATCAAGTAGGTCTCTCTTTATTGTCTCTTTCTTAGATTGAGGCATATATTTATGAGTACTCATATATCTTCACATAAAAGCAAACATAAAAGCAAAGTTTTTTCTGAGTTCTGCATTTTAAGAGATAAGGGTCTAGGTAAGTGGCAACATTTTTACAGCTTGAAACATTTCCATTTACTGATTTATCCTTATTTAGATTTTTAAAAATTAAATTTTCAAAGTACTATGGAGTTGAGAAAAAAAATCAGAGCCCTTCATTTCAAGAAGCATTTAGTTTAGAGGAGGAGACAGGCACAGAATGAGAAATGTTACGTGAATTCTGTTCCAGTTAATTATACAAACAATTTTGTTTAGGAGTTTGGAAATTACTTCAGATTTAGTAGTGAAGGTTTTAAAGAGGAGATGGAATTTTAGTTGACTTGAAGGCAACTTTGAAATTTAAAAAAAAATCGTAACTTTGATTTTAAATCCAGTCTCCTCTCATTTCATAGTCTTAAGCCTCAGGGAAGAATTTATTTATACGCAAGTTTCTTAATCTTTAAAATCAACCATTGTTTCAGAGATACATCAAGGAGTCATGCAAACTCATCAAGCATAATGCCTTATAGATGGCATGCACCCAAAATCTGTATGAGGATGGGTGATACTTAAGCAAGAGCAAGGAGAATTCTACATGAAGAAAGTGAAGTAAGCAAAATAATGGAGGAGAAAGAAGACAAATATATTTACAGTCTATTAAGTGTGTTGGTCTGATTAGCATAAGGGACAAACAGAAAAATTAGAGATCATATTATGAAACCTTGCCCAGAGGTCTGGACCTGATCATTGGAGAAGAGGAAATGGCAAAAGGAAATTAAAAATAATGGAACACTCTGAAAGCAGCATTTTGAAAGCTCAGTTGTAGCAGAAGCAAACAATTTTTTTTTCCTAAGAATTGTCTATTTGAAACCACAGATATTTTTATGATACATTCATTTAACGTGAGTCCTAAATTATGTTTCTACTGAAAATGCCATAATGCAGAATTACTGAAAGTAGTACCAATATCATTCAGCAAAGAAAATTCAGGACTCTTAGGTATAGCACTGAGTTTAGGAATTACCCTAGGACCTCATAGAAATCAGTTAAAATACAGACTCTGACAATAGCATGATCATGGTGGTTGAAGATTCCCCTAAAAAAATAATAAAGAACCTGAAAATCAAACAGAAAACTGTATTTAAAAGCACTGTGAAGCTGCTGTGCAGACTGAGCACTATACTCACCTAAGATTTCCAGCAGGTGAGTCTGGGTGAACTTTGTAACTGCACTTAAAAGTGTACTGCTGTCAAGACCTTTTAGAAGCTTAGAAACCCTCACAAAGACTGCCTTGGGATTTTATTCAATAGCATGTTTCTGATCTGCCAAGTGTTTATTTTTAACAATAACTACTGCTCTGAGAAAGGTGTGTGTGTGTGTGTGTGTGTGTATGTGCGCGCGGGAGGGATGGTGGAAATGAGGTGATTATCATGTTACTCTTTAGGGTACTCTGCCAGTGACATTGCTGGTATTTCTGAGAGAAGACATCATATTTTATAATTAAATGTCAGCCATGACTGCTGATGTCTGTCTTGGTCCTTGAAAGAGTTCAATCTTTGGCACAGTCACATTCTTAGTTACTTTGCAAAAACTCTAATGAAGAAAGTGAGAAAGATGTGTTAATATTTAATAAGCCTACTGATCGATTGCTGTGTCTCCTAAAATGTTCATCTCTTTGACTGGTGGGAAATGAACTTCATTAGAATTTCTCTGCTACCTTATAGTTCCTTGTTAACATTTCCCCTTTTGGGGCCTTGAGAAAAAATGCATAGCTTCTTTCCATGAATCTCTGCCATCCATACTCTACTGTACTATTTTCCATATTCATTAGCTCAATAGAGTGGATATAAAGCTCATTTTGCAAGAAAAATATTATCAGTTCTTTGTAATCTAAAGTAAAATTTGTAAAATGGTATTTTTATGATTTATAGAAATAACCAGTAGATTGATATAATATATGGAAGCTAATACTATATTTAGTTTCAAGCTATGAATATAAAAATATTAAGCATGCCTTTTTATCTTTTAGCTTCATTTTACATATTTTATTGAAAAAGCAAGTGGAAAAATGTGAGACTATGAAAAAAAAGAGAAAGTATTAGAAAAGTTTTGTACATGTGAAATAGTTATTTTAGTATTTCAATTATTTAAGACCTCTGAAAGAGGAAGAAAAGGCAATATAGAGCAATCCTCATATGACATTTGTAGTAAGAGAGAAATCAAAATTCTGATTGATAAAATAATTGTCAATGTAACTTTCCTGATACATAGTTATCATGCATTACTTATATTAAAGTTGTACATATGACTCAGGTTGCAGCTGAACAGAATGTAGAGGAAAAAAATATATTGATAACATGTGCCAGGAACTAGTTCAATATTTAATGTACATTATTTCATTTGAGTCTTACAACAACAACAAAAATTGGACATTCACTATATACTACTATTATTCCTATTTTACCAATTGAAATCCCAAGGACAGATTATGTAAGAAACATGCCCAAAGCACCACAGTTTAAAAAATTGTTTTACATTCCAAAAGGGAATCTAAGCTGAAGCATTCTGTTTCCAGAGCCCAAGCCCTAAAAGATTATTAAGTATTCGGAGATACAAAGCCAAAATGGAATCGATGGATCCCTAACTTCTAAAATTTCACCTATTTCCATAGAAAGGAGAGGAAAATATCCAGGGAGAAAAGCTTTGCAGCAAGAAGAAGGTTGTTTTAGAACCTATCAAAATCGAAAGCTTTTCTTGTAGCCATACCTCATTCTGATGATTTCAATTGAATAAGAAAGTAATTCAGGAAGCTAAAAGACAGAAAATGGCCAGAGAGATCTTTCTTATCTCTTTGTTCCCTATCTAAACAAGGCCAGACATATTCAGTTATTAAATAAACTGCTTCAAGTCTACTTCTCTGCTGAGAGTGGAATTTTCTTGGTTTCCAAGAAATCAAGAACCAAAGCTGATGCAAATGAGTTTCCAACACAAAACATATTGAGGACTGCTTACATAATTTGCAAGACCTAGTATAAAATGAAAACGCAAGGATCTTGGCATGAAATTATTAAGAATCTCACCATGTTTACTGAAGAGCTTTAAACCAAACTCAGAGCCCTGTGACTGCATGGTTTTATAGCCAAGAAGCCTGCTGCCCACGGGCACCTTCTGAGTGTTGCTCTGTGAACTCTTCAAAGACAGGAGGTTTTGACCATTTAGTTTATGTGTCTTTGACTAGAAATTGGGAATGTGGATTACATATATGCTAATGTTCTTCCTTCATTTGAGGCAAATTTAAATCAATTATAATTTCCTTATTCTATTCAGGACACTGAGGGAAAATGAGTCTGTATTTCCTTAAAGGAAAAATAAAACATCCCTGTGATTTCCGCACAATCTTTAAAGAGAAAGAGCTTTGAGAGAGCATATGTTGTTGTTATTATTTTCTCCATTTTTAGAGTTATCCATTACTGGGAAGAGGTACATAGACCTTTATGTAGCTACTTAAGAGCAATATAAAATACTTGCAGTTTATTTCATAAAGAAGAAGGAGGTAAAAAACATTACATTGTGATTTCAATAAGCATTCTGAATCTGGAATATATTTCCTATATGGGTGTGGGAAGTTGGAAAGCGAAGATGAAGCCTAATCACAGTAAACCTTTTTTTTTCCCCCTATACTTCACCCAAAATTCCCCTGTCTTAAAATTTGATCTTTGTCATCATTTTCCATAATATTGGGAAGAACTGAAACTAGCTTGATAACCCTAACAAGGAAAATTTAGAGCGTATGAATGCAAAGCTTATCTAAACACCACATAGTACTAGAACAAGGGCTTCCAACATAGAAGCTAGCCAATGAATATGTACAGAGATTATAATTTTGTTATAGATATGAGATTTACCAAATATAAACAGATGAGAAGATATTATTATAAATGAAAATATATGGGAGGGACTCATGCTAGATAAAATCTGATTCCTTATGAGTGGAATTATACACATTTGATTAGCTTTCATCTAGCAACCATTAGATACTAAGCATAGTTGTCTAGCACTCAACAAGACTTCCCTGTAACACCTCAATTACTTTGCATAAACACCTTCAAGAAACATAATTCTCACATTGTCTGTTGTACCTGGATCCACCTACAATTTTGACTCCAGAAAATATTGTATACAATATCACTGATGCTACACCATTGAATACCAATAATCTCTTCATTAGTATTTTAAAAACTCTCCTGAAAGTTGTGATCATGTGATAGGAAGTAAGGGTGAAAGAGAGAATGTGGAATTAAGGGGTTGACATAACTAATAAATTTATGAAGAAGGACCAACAGACATCATGACAAAAAGAAATAGTATATTTCAGTTTAACCATTGTTTGTAAGTGAAATATCAAATTAAACTTCTAAAATTATGATAGCCATATAAAACAATATACATGAAAACAGGTGACATATTGTTTAAATCCCACTTTGCACTGCATTCCAGAGGTTTAATTTGTAAGATTTACACATTTCTCCTATCTTAACCTTCCCATTCCTCATGAATAATTTTTTTGTAGAATACTGTGTTTTCTGATTATATAGAGACTTCACTTAGTCATATCCTTTGTTGAATGTAGAACATTTAAATACAGATTTTATTTCAACTGCAAGCTTTTCCTGGTAGCTAGGATTTTTGATTTTGAAAAGAATAAATCTTCCCAAATGGCTTATATTTATCTTCAGAAGCAATTTATAAGGAAAATAAATCTGTCATAATCAGGTCACACAGACATAGTGCTAAAAGCAGTCTAATATCTGATAAATTCTATGAAATAAGAGACAATGCTGATTTTGCTATTAAGTGCCACACAATGGTCTTAGATAAAGATGTCAATTTTAGTGTTAGCTGATCTCTACGTCTCAGGGAACGAATAACCTGACTGAGGTGGATTCAGCATATACAATGTTTTGCAATAATTTTTAACATATTTTTGCTGACATTTTATAATTTTCCCATTGATTAAACTTGTCTACTTGAATTAGGCATACACACTCCATGAGGCAGCTATCTTAGAGCCATCTTTGGGGGCTCTAAGGTACACTTGTGGTATGGGATTTCATTATCTAGGCTTATTTCATTATAATATAATAAAATGCAGCAGAAGGCAGCAATGACGTGAGACTGAAATAATCAAACATCAGTTATTTTTGAGGAATCAGTTAATTACATGGTAATGCTGACTGAGCTTCTGTTTATGTATGTGATTGACTTTTTTTTTCAGAGTTTTCGTGTATGAGACATAGAGTTTGTGTGTTTAGGAAAAAAATCAGCATATAAAAAACAAGATTTTTTTTCTCATAGTCAACTTTGTCTCTTCTTCAAGACTTTTTCAATGTTACAAATAAATCATAGCTATTAAGAGAATATGGCCAATCATTTTGGTAATAACTTGGTTCCAATTACTTCTGACTAGAATATTAATATTATCTGAATCACATAGCAATTTTATAGTAAGAGTGGCTATTTGAAATACACATCATTTTGCTATTAACTTATAAATTTTTATTATCTAAGGCAAAAATTACAAATAGTTTTTTTTTAATATACCTTATACTAAAGGATAATGGGAATCCTTTGAGATACTTCTGACAAGGGCCATGTTCTCCCAGTAAGGGTCAGAGTTCAGTTCCTGAACTCATTTATCACATTCTGACTGGCAAGAGCTGACTAGCTGTAGAGACTACACAGGAGAAAGTGTGCCCTCAGTGACCTCCTAGATCACTTTCACACACAGAGCTCAATAAATACATGCACCCATTCACAAACACCAAACTATACAAGGATCCTTGTGACTAAGAAAAGCACATTCTAAGATGATCTAGATCCTTTAGGGGTTTACATTTTTGAAATTTTAAGTGCTTATTTTAAACATTTAACAGGAAAACATTTTTTCACTAATATTTCAATTACAAATAATCAGATTGTAATTGGTTTATGATGTCCTTGTCTGTGCACAATTTTGAGAGACTTGAGGTATGTATAAAGCATTTAAAGCAAGTCAAAACCTACCTACTCAGCAATGAGTTTTTGCAGAAACTAAAATCTAATGGTACTTCTTAACTAAATCAGAAACTTACTGTTAATTTAAGATGGTTTCAACTATTGTGCTTGAAACATTTCTTATTTCTTTTTCTGAGAAGGTGACTCTCATCATAAGAAATACAGATTTGGTAAGTTTTCCTTAAGTACCATGACATCATTTATTTAGCCTGTTTTATTTAGTGAAGACGTTGTCAATTTTCTCTCTAATTCTACATTTCCTTAAGTAAAATAGGCTCCATGATGTTAAAGACTAGTCATGTGTATAACTGATGCCCAGTGACTGGCACATTTAGGTTCTCCTTAGCTATTTACTAAATTAATTCATTAATTAACCACCTTTGATATCACGGGCTTGACAGAAATAAATAAAAACAATTGCTTATGTACCTAAATAAATAAATTCCCAAGAAGTACTAAGTTTACATTTCAGACAAGAGCCACTCCACCCTTTTGCTGCTTTGGGAAGGGTTTTAGAACTGTAACAGTTAATGGCCAAGAAAAATAACTGAGAGAATGTTTTTCGTGAGGTTTATGAAATTAAACATATCTGGATTCTGTATTCCATATTCTGTATGAGGGAAATTTTAGAGTAAGCTTCCTATGGATAGGAACTGATTTCACTCATTCCATATTCATAGGGTGTGGGCCTTGCAGGAGTTTAACATATTTTTTCTAAAATTAATTTTAGAAATTCACAAATGCATTATTTTCACCATTTTTTTTTTATTTCAGGAAATTGTCTTTAAAAGTTGGGGAATGTGGAGGATTAGAACAAGAGGATGTCTGCCTTACTAAAAATTCCCTTTAAAAATATAATATCAAGAAGCATCAAATATGCTGTTAAAAAAAAAAAAAATCACCATGACCCCAGGATCTTCATGAACTCTAAATCTGATTTTACAAAATACTTTCTATTTGAAGAAATTACATTATATTGGCTTTTCTTGAACTGCTATTCTTTAGTTAGTTACTAGGCAAGGGCAAGTCCCACTAGGTAAATATTGCAGTTAAATATTAAAATTTCTAAATGATATCAGTGCTTCTGGGGAGGTAAAAACAACAATGATAGTGGCTCCATATCAGTTACGTTTTTTAACTTAACAGAATCTTACTCTTTACCAAAAATATTTAATTTCATAATATGAAAAAATTAGAAAATCAAATAGCAAAATTTGTTTCTCTTTAAAATATACTATTTTTATGTTGACTTAAAACACAACTAGCTTACTATTTTTTTAAGTACATAATAAAACTCTTAAATTGGTTGGCATGCTTAACTGTCCAGAATTTCAATCATTGCCTAGAATTCTTCATCTTAAAATGTGGAAAAATATTAAGAGATTTATTTAAGGAAAAAAAAAAAGCTTTAATGATCTTACTAAAATGTGAAATCTTCTAATAAAATTTAGCATGATTTGAAGTGTGAGCAGTCTATGTAAAAAAATCAACATTTGCAAATATTCGTACTCAAATTTCTTCCTCTCAGACCAGGGTGGATAGAAACCTATGCATGTGTGCACATCCAAACACATGTACAACCTACCTTCTCTGAGAAGAGGCTGATTAAACATTTTGCTTTCTGTTCTAGGGTCCAGCTGTAAGGTTATAGCACCCCCTAGCAATATCTAACAGAATAGCAGTCAATACTGGTAGGAATTGTAGTTTACAGGAGCTTTAAAGAACATATGTAAAACACTGTACTTTAAAAAATATTCTCCATTGGAGGAGGTCTTTTATTTTATTTGGAAGCAAGCATTGTATTTATTACAGTTTAGAATTTCTATCATATAACCTCTTCTGACTCTGATAGTACCAATTGCTGTTCAAGTACAGAAAGCTGATTTTTCCTAAAGATCATGTTGAACATAAGCATACCAGATTTCCACTGGTCCTCTAAATTTTTCTCTTCAAATCATCAAAGAGCCAGACATTTGGAGTGCAAGTAGAAATATAGGACATGGCTGTGATGATTATTGGCAAATCTTATGCAAATTGATGATCTCTCTCTGGGGAGGGAAATGTATACTGAAAAAGTATATTTGAATATGACACATGTAGCCACCATCCAGACAAGATCTTTAGTGTGCTTGTTTTATTCATATCTCATACATTAAGGAAAAAGTTGAAAGATGAAAGATTTGGATACACATGTATTAAATTTAAACTGTTTTGTTTGTTCCATCTTTGAATCTTCAAGCTTTCCTTATTAAGCTAGATTACTATTTTCAGCATGCCATAATAGTGCTGCTTGCATAGCACCTGTCAGTAGGAATTCAGCAATACAAACCTTCCAGTCTCTGATGGGAGTGTAAGTGGAATACCAATTTGCCAGTGCAGCACTCAAGTCTGTAATGTCTACAGGGTTCACAGGGTTCCGATTAGTTCTATGTTTTTGCAGACTTTAGTCAGAAAAGGACCACTGTAAAACTTGGAAACAAACAAAAGGCAAGTTTTCTAACCTTCCTTGGCTTATTTTATGATTTTTTTCTTCTCTTCACTCCAGGAATGCTTGGAAGTCGTCATTCTTTATTCTGAAATGATGTAAATCTAGATACTGTAAATCACTTGGTCAATGTACATTAAATCTAATTTAGTCTGACCACCACTACTATTCAAAGACCAGCAAATTGATTGTGTTACTAAAAGGTGATCACATTGATACTGCCATTTAATGAACTCCATGCTTGTACATTGCTCCTAATGCACACTATTTTAGATCACTTAGTCAACTTCACTCTAATTGAATTTATCATTTGAAACCTTGACTTGATGCTAATGGTCCAAAAATAGCAGAGCCTTTCCAGAGTAGTCCTGTCTACAAAATACCATATATTGATGTTTTCCTGCAACAAACACTTGTCTTTCTTGTCTTTTTGTAAGGGCCGGTTGTCAGTTATTGAGGTGCAATTATAAGAAAACTTGCATTTAGAAAAAGATATTATTGACCTCTACAAATTGACTGGCAACATCAAAATTTGAAAGTGGAGCTCAGGCAGGCTTAATGGGATATATGCAAATACTCTCCAAGCACAGGCCTGAAACTGTCATATGGCTGTTGTTATTTTAAGATACGCATGATCTCCTCTCTCTGTTCTAGCCCCTTTTATTTTCACTAAATGGAGGCAGCATGTTTGCAAGACTAGTCTGGCTTGAGAGAAATGACAATAGTATTTGCTGGATTCCACCATGAAGAATCATTACTGGTGCCAGTTGGTTTCATAAGCCAGCCCTAGGGGAAAGAAAAGTGAAACTGATGTAAGGTGACATTAAGTGGGGGGCCAGGGGGAGGGAGAAAAAAAACCGAGAAAAGACATGATTTCTGTAGGTTTACAAAATCAAGACAGCATTGTAGAAATTAGAAACAAGCAGAGAATAGTAACTGATTATGCTTTAAATTTTTTTAACGAAAGAGGAACCTAATTTAGTGTTGCATTGTAGTTCAAAAATAGCTCCGCATAATTCATAAGGTGCTGTACTCGAGGAGCACTGAAGTTCCTCATTATGATAATGTCTCTTGATAACTTTTATTGAACATAAGCATTCCCATGATTAAATCTCTTAATAGGCGGCTCTCTTCAGTAGTAGCTGCCATAATTTCAAAGCTATGTTATACACATTTCTGTGTAGAAACAAGATGATGATATCTAACACTGCTTGCCAAAAATCCAATTGGAGAATAAATGTATGGAGAAATAATCTAATTTACAATAAAAATTTCCAACTGAAAAATTACCATCTATAAAAAAGTTTTGAGCAAAAAATAAGGGATTTGTCATCATGGGTTATACTTGAAAATCAAATGTATATTTTTATACCACCCAACCTTTCCAATCCCCTTTTCTTTTGCATATGTGTGCCCTGTTATGTTAACCCTCAGAGGAAAAAAAATTAGCTAATTACGTCTTTTACCTATACTATTTGTACTGATTTGTTACATGGGATTTGATAGAGTCCTATGTTCTAGATAATGAAAAGCTATCCATGACCAGGAATGTGCCAAATCTGTGCAGAATATACTTATAAATATATCATTAAGACACTCAGATTCCTTCCTCTAAAATAAACCTCTATAAGGAACTGTGAAGTGACTGAATCCAATTTTTCCCTACTTGCAAGCCAAAAGTGAGTCCCCTACAATTTCATAGGTGCTGGCAAAAAACACAGGACTCTTGGGTCAGAACATAGGATTTTATTACTCATGGCACAGAAAGCAGTATGTGCTTCAAATTCATGTCAGCTATTTTGTTATTCAAGTCTTATAGGATGAAATGAAGGGTTTCAAGTGGAGGCTTTGTATCCCATAAGTTTGCATCAGAGTCCAGGAACGCTCAGCATAGGAAACCCTAAGCTTCTATAATGAACCACTAGCAAATCTTCCTAATATTTGCCTATAGGGAAACATTGTCATACTGGGTAGTCACAAACCTGCCCCTTGCTTTGAGAACACATTCAGTCTACCTTCTAGACTTCTTGTAATATGAACATCAACAAAAATGATAATCTAGCACAAAGAAAAACAGTGCCTCTGCTTGTGCAGGTATATAATAGTCACATGGAACACCCTCTTCCCAAATTCTACTATCTCTGAACTCCCATAAAATGCATTTTCTGTTCTGCATCATATTATCTTGAATTTATTTTGACTTTCATCCACATATCCAAAATCCTCAAGTCAACTATAAGTTCTTAGAAAAAAATAGATTGTTTGCATACCAATATATATTCTTAATTTCTATTATAATATTATAACCTCATTTGTGCTCTATATATTTAGGAACAATAATTGATGATGACAATCCAGTTGATTGATTGATAGTGAAAATTATATGAAAACTGAAAGATGTAATCAATTTTCAAGATATTTTGCCCTCATGTTGCCAATATCTACAGTGTTACAAATCTACATATGTTAGATGGTTAACATTGCATAGAATAGAATTAAAAGTGCACAGAGTCCTACTTTTTAATTCATACTTTTCAATGTGATTTGAAAATAATCTTTATCAGGAAAACTGATTCCATTTAAACACAGGAATGTTTAGTTAAAAGGATTTTGTGTAAAAATGCCTTTGAGAAGAGAAAAATAGAAATGTAAAACAGGAGGAAACAGAGTTAAAATGAATTCCCAGCCAAAAAAGAATTCCAAAACAAAAGCCATGGTCACTTCTTGGCAGGGAAAAGGTAGAAAGTTTGGTTTGCATGTGGAGACAGATACTTAAATACTTACGAAACTGCCTCAAGTAGTTTTTTTTTTTTTTTTTTTGATACACACATGTAGCTTAAAAGTTTCATGTTTTAAATCTATTGCTACTAGAGCCTCCTATAGTATGAAAAGAAAACATTAAAATCAAGATTTTTAAAAAAGAATATTAGAGATAAACAAATCATTGGATGTAGAAAATAAAATGCTATGGTTTCTCCTGTTCATTGAATAAGTAATATTTATTACATGAATCATTATGTGGAACCCAGTTTTGTAGACAGCTTTAAATGTATGTTCATATTTTAGTCAAATATGAAGAGAACAACATACCTTGCAAATATCATGAGTTTGATTTTGTATGATACAATAAATGAGAAATATGCTAAAGTCTAAATCAGAAAAAAAGGTAAGTTATTTTAGAGGAGAAAAAAAAGAATCATTTGAGATGTAAATATCTGCCAAATAAGGTACAGAAGCAAAGGGAATTTAAAAAGGTTTGGGGAAAGAAATGAACAGTTTCTAGTTGTTAAGGTAATTAACCTTTTTTCAGGATCATTAAAAAATGTTTTTTCCTGCACACTACTAATTTTCTTTCAGGTTATAGAGGTCATTGTTTAGCTGAACAGGATGGGGGAAAAATTGAGAGCTGGTGTTCATCTACCTAGTGCAAAGAGGGTAAAAATAATAGTTATAATCAATGTCAATTTTTTTCTCCCTCTGGCATGTGCCTTCCTACCCTTGAATTCTACCATTGACCAATGAGATACAATCCTAAAAATAACATCCATAGAAGTCTTAACGATGGTGAAAATTAAGACTGTAAAATGGTTTCTGTGGTATTTTGAATAAATCTCAAATCTTCACACTATTTTGTATAAGCAATGTTGTTTTAACATCCAATTTTGCATTAAACAATGAGGCCCATTTTCAGTGCAGAGAAATTTCTTTTTGATTCTGTGCCCCCTGGAGCTAATTACTAAAGGATGTTTATTTAAGGACAAAAACACCATGCTTGAAGTACTCACACAAAACAGAAATGCTGAGGGCTAGGATGATGATATAAATAAATGTACTACCAGTGCTGGCCCAGCACATACTCATGCTGACTTCCTTAATTTCATACTAGCTTTAGCTTTTCATGTGTAGAAGTTTTATTTTCATGGATACTTGGTAACTTATGCTACCTCTGACTTTTGTTGTGAACACTTTGATAGAGTTGGAGTTCAAGGAAACAGCATCACATGGATTTAGAAATGATCATGGCTAACTCTTCTTGACTGGAAACATGAGTGTGTGGTAGGTGCCATGTTGTTCAAATAACTTATCCAATAAAAGGACAAAACAGATAAGTCATTGGAAACCAGGGGGATGGTTCAAGAGTTCAATTACTATTACAATCCAACCAAAAAAAAACAAACAATAAACTTGATGAACTCATATTAAAATCATAGATTTGCCCTACAGATGAAAAATGTATAAGAAAGCTTGGAGGTTTTGAAGGTATACAAGCCTGAATTTGAGTAATCCTTTACAAAAACTTATTCAATTACCCCATTTAATGGACGTTTGATTTAAAGGTTATACATGCACATGTACTTAGGAAAATGTGAAACAACTTTTCTTTGGTTTCCGCAAAAATCTGCTCATGGCTGAGCTCTAGTCAGAGTAGATTGGGACACAGGGCCTGTGAGTACTATGCTTATTAATAAGATTGGTTTTCATTTTGCTTACCCACTTTTCTTTTTGTCTTTTGTTACCTCTGCCTACTAGGAAATGGAAAAATTTAACTTGTATTTCCATTTTGCCTTTTAGTATCTGATCCACCACTTCTAATCAACCTGTGTACATGAAGGTTCCCACTTGATATTCTGGGTAGAGGGGAGCCCCTGGTGGTAGAACTAATGAGCCTGCCTTCTTCCTGAGGGCTAATAATTGGAGGCAAGTAGAGCTATTAATACCATGAATTCTTTATATATCCTGGATATATATAGTAATGCCCAAAAAATAAAAATAAAAGTTGTTTGCTTACAGCTATGGCCAAGATGTGACAAGAAGGATTGGGTTACACAATCAGGAGACACATAAAACAGGAGAGATGATAGTTCATAATTATGTAATTGACACTAGTAGAAAAAAAATAGGATTCTTTATTCGTATCCATTTTTTTAATTGTAAGATATTCCATTTAAATTTTTAATTCTTCATTTTTTCCCTACTATTGCTGTGTTTGAAAACAAATAGGTAAACTTTTTTTTCTTTTTTAGAAGAGATAGCTGTCATTAATTGTTTGTTTAAATGAAAAAAAGTAAGTGTATCTTTTAAAATGTAATTTGTTTACCTCAAAGAACTTAATAATAAAAAATTCAAATTACTACACACATTAAAGAGATTCAGAGCAAATTCAATGGGATTAGAACATTACAAAATTTCTTCATTATTAAGTTTCTTAAAAGTACATTACTACCATATAAAAAGAATTCATATCTCATAGACATGACATAAATATAATTATTTAGTATGTAAATTATTATGAAGTTCATAAAATAATATTAATATATATATTAAAGTATTTCATATGTATAACAAGTCAAAAATTCCAATTTACCCTTACCAAGTACTTGTTACTTGGGCTTCCCATACTATATCTTTGCAGAGAACCTATCAGGTTGTTTCATAAATGTTTGTTAATTAATTTTCCTCCTGAAACCTCAGGGCTTTTGTTACAAGAAAGTATTCCCATCTTGTAGAGTAGTTTTCCTTGTAGAGTTGTTTTGAATATTTAGAGTGAGCATAAAAGACATTGCTGAATTTAATGGCCAAGCATGTAGTATTTTCACAGTAGTTCCCTTCTGTGAAAGTATAATTTTCAAGATGGTAAAATATGACTCTCATGAAATATAAAATGAAAATCTATTAAAGATATTTAGCTTGTTAATTAGTGAGGAAATAAGGTATTAAAACAGATTCAAATAAAAATGCCTTTTAGAGACTTTTATTCAAAATTTATTTGTATTTCTAACATTAAGAAACCTTGACATTGATGATAGCTTGTATAAAAACAGCTTCCATCCCTACTGAGTTGTAAAATAGCCTCATCAATAAAAGACAAAAGTGCAGGATCCTCTAGAATCAGATTACCCCCAATGAGCTTGTTAAACAATGTCCCAACACTCCACTGAAAGGACTTCCAGGAATCTCATTTAAGAACATTATTATTATTTTTTTTTTGACAATTGTTTGTCCATTTCCAATCCAACATTTTGGGGTACATCCTATTCCATAAGATTCATCTGAGACTAAGACTTTATTATCTTTGCATCCTCATACTTAGTACACGCTTGGTTCTCTAATAGTTTAATTAACTCACTAATAGCCACTCCCCAAACAGAACTTAATTACAAGGAACTAAGCTTTCTCATACTTCCTGTCCTCCATTCAATTAGCTCATATGGAGTAATCACAGAATTATGTTCAATTTAATTTAAGATATATTGAATAAACCCCTACTATATACTTACTGAAAAAAAAGGAGAGAAAGGTATTGTAGTGGCTTGATTTGTATCTCTTTAATTTTTCTTCTTGATGGTATGTTGAATTTTGCTCTCTTATCCTTTCTTTAACATAATTACCATGCAAACACATTTGAAGTAATAATTCTGCTTTTTAATAGGGAGTTTCTAGTCCATGAATACTAAAGGACAAGGTAGGAATAATAAGTACCTCCTGCTAGTTTATACTGCCGTCCTGACAATAGGCCTCTCAACAATTTTTGAGGTGTGACTGAATGCTCAGAGAAATGAAAAGAGAAAAAGAAGACTGAGGAAAGAGTCAGAGGTCATCTACATCTAGAGGGACCCATCCCCTGTTTTACTGTTTTGTCTCAAACAGTTCTCTAAGCCCACCATGACTTTGCCTTTTCTTAATGAGTCGACACACTTTTTATCTCTTCAGCGTATTTATCTCTTTGAACCTGGCTTTAAAGTAGGGAAAGCACCAGCTTTCTCTGTCTTCATAACTCCTCTTCCTTGCATATCCCAAGGACTAATATTAGGAAGGAAAAGAGATTAATACCTATTAGAAGCCCAAGACAGATGGAGGTGCTTTAAATAAATAAGGCCTCCAATTGGGTATGTTTCATGAAATAAAATGAAAAGGTAAGTAATTTATCCATAATCACAGCAGTGGCAGAGGCAGAATTCAAATTCAGGATTCAAGATTAACACAGAAGGAATAGTACTAACAATTTGGACTTTGCAGTTAAAAAATAAATAAAAATGTCCTCTGTTTGCATCAAAGTCAACCACTTTCTGTAATTTTGAGCAAGCTACTTAACTTTCTATAATCTTATGGATTTCTTCTAAGAATACTAATGCTGTGTGTTGTTAAGTAGGTTTCAGAACTAAATTAGATACTACCTGAAAGGCACGTTGTCACTAATATTTTAAGTTTCAATATTATTATTTATAGTTAAAGTTCTCTGTCAAAGCTTTTACTGATAATCAACAGGAGTAACCAAACAGAAAATTATAAAGATAACATACATGATGGAGTTATGTAAGTTAAGGTGTTTATAAAGTTCTTAAGAGTCTATAGGATTGTAGCTAGAAATATATATGGTTTCTGTTTTCAATATTTTTTGAACAGAAGATGGAATTCATTAATCATTTCCATCAGAGCTGCTCTTCATTTTCACCCTTTCATGAGTGACATTTATCTCCATATTTTAGGAAGTTCCCCTTCTTAACCTGGGACCATTCATATGATCATTTTTCTCAAGTGTGTAATTTTAGTTTGTGAGGAAAAGATCACCATCTCGGTAGTCACAGTTCTAAAAGGAAAAGGGAAAAAAAAATAGTAGAACAGATCTATAGGCATATAGTTCTAACTTGAGTTTAAAACATGGTTTAATATTTATCATTTCCTTTTTATGTACATTCTCTTAAAGATCCTCCTTCTCTGTGCATGTTTCAACTTGTGCTGAAAGAGAGGAAGGACTCAAATGGCTATGAGGTCTCAGCTCTTGCAGTAATCAGCATCAAAGTTGGGATTCCTCCAGGATGCATTTTTAGTTCTCAGTGTGCCATTATAAAAAGCTCAGATGGGCCAGAGCTTTCAGGTAGTTAAGCCTCAAACTACTGGCCACATTCATTACTGTCAGTTTGTTAAGGATTCAAATTATGGAAGATCTTCCTTTGCTACCGCTGATCCCATGATGTATCTCAGCAATATTTTTTCGACTGAGATGTATTGAACCTTCTTTCTTCCCCCATAATAGGAAATTAGTGAACTTTTATTCAGAACTTTAGGTCTATTTGTCACAAATACATGTAAAAAGAAAAAAAAAATAACCTGAACATATCCAAGGACAGAAACTTTGTTCATATTATAATTTATAAATCCTTTTTGAAAAAATTATCATCTCAGATAAAAGGTCTAATTATTCTTCAAATAAATTTTAATGGGAGTGAGATTAGTTCTGAGAACTTATCTACCCACCTCCTTAGTGGACTGCTATTCTTGGAAGGGGCCGAGTTACCTATACTTGGAGGAATCGTCTCATAATTCCTAAATAGATTTTTTTCTTTTATGTAGTGCAACAATGATTATCTAACCATCCACTTTTATTATAGTACATCCCAAAGAAAAGCGAATCTAATCTTTCTACTGACTTGCTACAAGATTTTTTCCCTGCAGCAAGATTGTAATAAAATTTCAACACATGCACAACACTAAATTATCTGGGGGAAAAAAAGTCACCATGTTATTTCCTAAAATTACTTTTTGTTTTGTATTCCATCCCTTCCCCCACTTCACTAAGCTTATGAAATTTTAACTGGCAAAGGATATAGAAATCATTTACTTTTAACTGTTTTATTTTTAAGTCCTGGTACCTATGGTATAATATCTAGCATATAGTGAGATCTAAACATTTCTGTTGACTGCATGGAAATCAAACAAAAAAAGTGAGAAAGAGGCAGAGGAGTATGGCACAAAGCAATATTAAGGAAACTGAGGAAGGAAATAAAGCTGCTATCCCAGTTTTATTTTACCTTCTGAGTAGGTGAGATGCCATTCCTATGCAACAAGACAAAGTATCATGAAACATCCAGAAGAAATTCACCCTGTTTCTGGGGAAGTACATTCTCAAGGAAAGCATATAGAAAACATTCTGTTAAGTCCCCAAGCCTTGGAACATATTGTGGATGGCTACTAAAACATTCAATATAAATAATGCTTATATTTCAGACTAGGATACAAAAATCATTAGTATACTCCCAGAATTTTTCAGAAGCACAGACGGGAAAAATACTCCTAACTCTCATCATGGAGCCAGCCTTTGTTTGGAAAACTGACTTATATATGTTGGAATGTGGCACCAAACTGAACATCAGATTTATCTATCTATCTATATATCTACATATTTTTGGTGGTGCTAGGCATTGAACCCAGGGCCTTATGCATGTGAGACAAGCAGTCTACCAACTGAGCCATATCCCCAGCTCCTGAATGTTAGATTTTAATGTGATGTAACCAGCATTGATATCCTGAGAATCAAAGTCCTCATGTCACCCAGGTGTTTAAAGGAATCAGAGACAGTCTAGTACAAGCAATAGAGTGTGCAACATGAAACTTTTGGGGTTGGAAATATGTATGAAATACAGGGGGATACCAATATGCTTAAGAATTCTTTCATGAATCTGCAGAAAGGGCAAGAGAAATACTTTAAGTCAGTATCGGAACATATCCTCATGAAGTCTGTTTTTGCCAAAGCATGACACAGCAAGAGAGGTACTAGTCAGACTAGCAACTGGAAGAAAAGGGCATTAAAAAAAAAAAAAAAGAAAGAAAGAAAAGGGCATTTTTCCTTTTAAACAAAATGCACTCCAATAGAATAGTTTTTATTAAACATAGGTCATTTAGATAGAAGCAAGATAAGCCTTATAATGTTCAAATTTATTTTATGTTGAAAGATGAAAAACAGAAAACTATATATTATTTTTTACTTTTAGCACCAGACAGGAAAAAAATAAAATAAAATAAAACAAGGGGCAATTTGAAAGAACCCTAGATAACCTAGACAATTATATGTGTAGTATTTACTTTATGGTTGGCACTATTCTAAACTTTTAAAAATGTATTTAATAATTCACTCAGTACTTGAAGCACATCTGTGATGTAGGTTCTGTTATTACCCCTATTTTATATATTAGGTAGCTGGAAGATGAAGTTAAATAGCATACCTGATATCACACAGTTGGCAAAAGAAGCATTCGGGCTTCTTAGGCTATAAAGTGTGTGTTCTTAACATATACTTGCCCGCCCATTTTACTTAATGGTCTTCTTCCATGGAATTCCCATTTTATTACCTCCTATAACTTTACAACATTCCTCTGAGTTTTATAAAAAGATATTTTCACAGAAAACATACTAAATAGTTAAAATCCAGGAATCTGTTCTGTGATTTAGGCTAAACAAGTGACCAAAGTGCTTTTCCTCCTCAGTTTAATGATGATAATGATAGTTCCTACTCTGTTCAGTTATTATAACTAAATTAAAATACCTAATTTAGTTATGATTGTCTTTGACACATGATCTATCCAGACCTATTTAGATATTGATTTCATTGTAGATTCAGATAGAGAAATTGAGAGATGAAGACACTGTCATTATGGATAATGCTATAATTATTATTTTTCATATAAGGGAATTGAGAGACAATTATCAAGTTGACTCCTTGAGTCACAAACTTCTTTGACACCAAATATGGAAGGCAAAATTTCTACATTTTTTTTAATACTAAGATATCAAAAGGCCCCAAATCACAGTATTTGAATAAAAAGATTTCAGTAGCCATGAAGAATTAATGCAACACACACACACACACACACACACACACACTCATTCTTAATTAGATGTCTGTTAAAACTTCTGAAGTCCCGTTCTTGATTCATCAGCTGGTAACTTCTTAAAACTGCTCTAGCATACTGCCAAGTCTTTCCTCCTGGGTCTTACCCACCCACTGATTCTCTCTCCTTTGACTCTCTGTGTGGAACTCTGATTGACAGGTCCATGTCCCTGGCTATTCATTCATAAAATGTACACCATTAGTTTTGTTCCACCACGTAACATTCTCTGTAATAAACTTGATAGCATCTACAGAAGATCAAGTATTTCTCTTCCTACATTCTTCTACATTGTCTTGTATAAATCTGTTTTGCACTTAATTATTTCAAAGTAATTTTCAAAGTAATCAAAAATTACTTCAAAGTAATTTTCTGAATTTAGGATAATCTAAGATATATTGTCTGTAATAGTAAAATGTTACTTTTAAAAAATTAAAATATTAATAATCAAGTACACCACTGTGGTCTCTGGCGGACTAAAACTCTGGGCAGACCTTTTTTCTCAGCAATTTACAACAATGAAATCCAATGGGCCAAGATCTTAACATTGGCAAAGATACTCTCAAACCTTATTTAATCTCTTTGTGTGTAAAATTGGTTAAATGTCTGAAATGCATATTGAACCAAATCTTAAATGTGTTGTAGCATATTAAAATTAATTTTAAATTATAAAGAGATCCCTAGAGCAACAGCAAAACGGAGATTTGTTGCTTTCAGAATAGAGGCTAATTCAGCTGCAACAGCAAGATCCGATGAATGTTCTCTAAAACCATGAACTCTCACACAGTACAAAAAGCTTCTATAAGTGCAGATGAGCTCTGTTCATTGACTGAAAAAGACTTTTCATTTCAAGGAGCAGTGAGTTATAATTCTGAATCATGAATACTGAAATTTCCCAAGCTGCTTGCGATAAACTCATTTCTAGTGCCGTATACATTACTGACACCAAATAAAACTTCTCTTTAATATCACAGTTAAACTGTAAGTAATCTCTTACTTGGTTTTCTCTATAACAGACTAGCTGGGCTATCTGAGTTTATACACTCTCCTATAATCTCTGTGTTTGTATATTGTCACAAGTATCTGTGCCCCAAGGGTTCATACTGTCAGCAAAAAAGAAAAAAAAAAAAAAAGAATCTTCATTTGAATTACATTATTGGATTCGATCAGGGAACTATATTTTATCTGCCCAGAAAGTGACACATATTGAAAAGGTACAATTTCCATATATAGAAGCACTGGCAAACTACACATTTTTACTATGGCTGTCAGAGTGGGTCTGATACTCAATAGTCAATGTCTACACAAGACAATAGGTCAAAATATGTAGTTTCAGGCAATGGCTTCTGAATTTCCAGAAGGGTTGGCTGCTGAAATTGTTATTTGTCAATGACTTCTTTGTTGTGTGACATTAAGAATTTTACATATTAAAAAATAATTATCTATCTTTAACCTATACTGTCTGTTATTCTTCCAGGAGAAAATATTCAAAATGCCTATTGAGTTTGTACTGTGAAAACATATTTGTTCTCTTTTCTTATTTCTCATTCTAATATAATATTCAATGGTGCATAATTCTAATTTCTAGAAAATATTGCAGATTTTGGGTAGAAACGTGGTGTGTATAATACACTAGATGTGAAGTTAACAATGCTCATAAGAACTTAGGAATCTGAGATAAGAAAATTTATATATAAGTCCTGGTCACACCATTTATGAGCTAAAGAATTAGAGAAAAAAGCAAGTTCTTAGAGGATTAAATTTCCTCTGCCACTGTTGTAGGGGCCAATGAAATGCTATATGAGTAAGTGTTTTAGAAATCATTATCACACCAGTGTTTGTAATTGTTATCACTTTATCTTATGGGAAAATACTTGGAAAGTTTGACTTCTAGTTCTCACTTTACCTACATAAAAGTCATAAAGGAATTACTCATTTGACCTTCACATATTGAGTGTTTTTCTCTCAAATTAAGCACTTTCATCTTGGGTATGTTTAAAGACTTTTTAAAGATAACATAAAAAGAAGAGTGTGAAACCCTGAAGATTTTGCTGTCTGAAGTGCCAGCTTCTTCATAGTTGCATTAAGAGCCCAATCATAGGACCAAGGGAGTGTTTTTTTTTTCCTCATTTAATATTTGACTTCGTTCCAACCTGACCCAATTCACTTGACACAATCTGAACTGCAGGTGGCTAGTTAGTTGTGTAATTACAGTTCCATGGTTTCCATTTAATACTATGGACTCAATTTAGTTGTACAAAGAGAATGCAGATTACCTCATAGATTACTTCTTTAAAGACTTTTGATCCTTTTGTATTTTAATAAATTTTCCAAATGCTATTATTGCTTCTCTTAAAGACTTGATTCCTGAAAGCTTTTGTTCTTTACAAGCTTAATATCTGCTGAAGAAAGCTGCAGAAAAATGTTCAATAATGGAAATGCTAAGCCTTCATTCTTATAATCAACATAAGCTTTGAATCTTTATCAAACCTTTATCAGCTGTTCATTACATTCTATCCTTTAAGTTCATGCTGACTTCACTATTGAACTCTTCATATTTCTTTGTTTTGCTTTGACAAATATTTTTGGCATATATTTTGACTTCTGGAGAGACTGCTATTTTTATTTTTGATTTTTTTTTTTACATTTATCTAGAGTCTATTAGTGTTCAGTGTTCATTATAGGTGCAGTGCGACAATATCCACATATAACTAGCAAAGTTTATCACCTGCAATAAAGTCCATATTAATATTCCAGTTAATTTATAGCTTGGTTATAGATTTACTTTAAAAAGCATTGAGCAGTGGTTGTTTGCTGGAGTTATCTTGAAGATTTATCTTTGTTTATTTCCTTCCTAATATGTAAAATTGAAAGTCATCTTTTTATATATTTATGACTTTTATATTTTGAAAGTTAAGATATTGGCAGAAAAAATGATTTAAAAATCATTGCATTAAAATGCAATTATGTATACAAATGTTTTCATCCACCTCTTTTATTTCTCTATCATTTGTTTGATGTCAACTCTGTGCTAGGAAACACCTTTGCCCCTGTAGGAAAGAAGGATAGACCTACAGAAGACATAACTCCTCCCTGTGGAGACTCCTGGTCTAATTAGTAAAGATAATTTTTTAAAAAAATACAACAGTTAGTACCTTAAAGAATATTGCATGTAAGAGCTGACATTTCTGTCATTTTCTCTATCTCAGAGATTGAGAGGAAATTTCATAATTAGTGTTTTAGCTCAATTGTGAAGAACATAAAAGAACATCAGACACACAAAAAAATTATTTTAAAGAATATAAAAAATAAAATAAATAAAAGATGGAAAGGTTACTTAAGGCAAATATTTTGTTGCCCTTTGAATAGCTCTTGCCCTGGTTTTTCCCTTGTATTGTTGTGGGTCAGGCTATATGGGCAATGATCAGACTCTATTTTACCCTGAGATTCCATGTCATGTAAGAAATGCTTCTCCTATGGGAAAGCCCTGCCTCTGTACCCATTAATAGTTACCTAGTATAACACAACTGGCAACACTAAATAGCAATTCTTATACAATGCAAAATTGTTCCCTTTGGTTTCCATTTTTCTTGGGAAGTATACCTGAAATCAGTCAGAGATTGATTGTTTAGACATTAGTAACCATTCTCTAACTTATACTGAACTAGGGCCATTTTGACCCACTTCCGTTCTGCTTGCTTGCTGCTATACCAACCTGGAAAGTCCTGTGGGAAATAGTAATGTACCCATTGCATTGTCTTCCTAACTTCCCAATCCAGCTTCTGTACCTGCTTGCATGCAGCTACGTCATGCAAAAACCTGGGTGGTTTTTGCCTTTAAATATCCTAAAATGCTCAGGTTTGGGGCTATTCCTTGCAGAGAGAGTCCTGCAGGGAGAAATCACAGGCTGGCTGCTTAAATAAAGACTCCTCAATTTGGACAAAACTGGGACTAGGTGTGTTTTCTGAGTGACCTACCCCACAACAGTATAAATGATCTAGACTATTATCTTGCTTTATTAAGTAAAAATATCTGAAAATCATATTTGCTGATCTAGGATCTTAAAGTTAAGTTTGAGCCCAGAGCCAAACCCTGGGTTTCTATTAAGAACCTGCATAGATAAATAATTTGAAAAACTATTTTTCAAATTATGTAAGGTTATTGAGAAATTTAGGAAAAAAAATCATTGATTTTATTTATTTCGTTATTTTATAGTGGATTGAATTTTGACATAAAGTACATGAATGGAGTACAATTTCTCATTCCTCTGGCTGTACGTGGTTCAGAGTCACTCTACTAGTGTAATCATGCATGTATATAGAGTAATAATGTATGTCTTTTTCTAATAGTTTAAAATTATAGTTTGTGGAGTTATAGATTCACCCTGTATACTTTGTCACATGCTATATGTAAACTTGCAAGAGGTGTTGTTACCTGTTAGCTTTTTATCGATGTGACCAAAATACCTAACAAGAACAACTTAGAGGAAGATAAGTTTATTTTAGACTCACAATTTCAGAAATTCAGTCCGTGTTCAACCAAATCAATTGCTTTGAGCCTCAGGTGAGTTAAAACATCATGGCAGATATAAGTTGCTCTGCTCATGGCACCCAAGAAACAGAGAGAAAGAGAGGCACCAAAGATAAACTATAAACTCCAAGGGCACATCCCCAGTAACCTATTTCCTCCAGCTGCACCCTACATGCTCACCCTACCTGCCTGTGGTTACCATCCAGGACAGTATTCTTTTCAATTATTAAATCATAAAATGGCTCAATCCACTGATTAGATTACAGTTTTCATAATATAATCATGAGATTTCAGGGGAGGAGGCACCTCACATTCAAACCATAGTAGGACATCAAGAAAAACAATTCGTTTTTTTTTTTTTTTTTTTAAATATGACATAGAATTTTAAACAGCAATTTAACACACTTTGCTATTTTAAAATACCAAAATTCAATCCAGTGTGCATATAATAACTATAATTGTCTAATATTTAATGTGCAAAGCTTTAAAGCTTTCAGCTTTGCATTTCTCAATATGCAAAACTTACTATTAGACAAAACACTAAGTATTAAGGTACTAAGTAAATATCTTAAACATTGGTAGCCTTGCTCCAGATTTTCAGTCAGTCTTACTCTATCAGCTTTTCTGCAACATGAATTTCACTTCTAGATTTTTGAAAGTGTCAGGAAATCTTGTTTGAGTGAGTAAAATACAATTTTAATGGAGTTGCAATTTCATTATGGTTTGTTTCTTATATTTTCCATGTCTATGCCAATAATAAGGATATTTCTATCTTTGAACTCTGTCCTTGCAAGGTTCATCGTAATGGGCACTTAGTGATACCTGTCATGGTTTTATTTCAGTGGATATCCTGACTGCTATCTGAGCAGACTGTGTGGGAGTATGCAAGATCCCAAGGATACATCTTTAATACATATACATGCTTTAAATACTTGTGCTAATGGTACCTCTGGCTTGTCTTCACATCCTGTCATTTCACGGTACAATCTGTATTTTTTCTCTAGCCTTTCTAATTTTTAATATACTATTTCTAAGGATATGATTAAGAATAGTTCTATAATAGTGAAGAAGTTTATATATAGAATTTCTCAAGTAAGGTTCTCAGGAGCAAATTGTTTTCCCTCCTTTTAACAAAATCAATAGCCCACCTGAACTTACAGCCTTTTATCTCCCCAAAAAGAAATGGCCTGAATAGAGTTTTTTAGTTATTCTATATACAGGGGAGTGTTCTATAGTTTGACATTATGGGTTCTCTTGGAATATGTCCTAATCTGCAGCACCTCCTCCTTGAAACCTCCCAAAACATATGGGCAGCAGGAAGCTGTCCTTCTTTCTTTTTTTCTGACATTCTACAACTCTCTCATACTGGATGGTAACTATAAAGCTACAAACAAATATGCAAACTCTACCTGAAGAAGACAACACCCACCTATCATTTACCTCTGATGAGTCAGATACTCTGGTTTTATTTTAATATCAGAATCCTGTAAAAGCAAGTTTCAGTCTCCCTCTGGTATGTGTGGAGGAGTCAATGCCAAGTTAGGTTCAAGAACTTGCCCATGTTCCTGCGTTGGTGAAACCAGGATTCCTAAAGCCTGCTCTTTCTCTAAAACCATCACTCTCTTTATGGAGAAATCCTATAACTAGACTATTATAATAATGGATTGGAAAATGTCTTTATGTTAAAAATCAATGAGGAAACTGTGTGGTGAAAAATATCAGACCAAAAAAAAAAAAGATGAAGAAAAATTTCAATAAAACTGCTTATTCAAGGACGTTTTTTTTTTCCCCCAGTGAAATGTAATATTTTTTTCTGATGTAAAAATTCTTAGAAGTGTTACACATTTATTTCAATTTAGCCAAAATTTAATGAGCACCCATAATGGGCCTCTGCCATTGTGATGGATGGTAAGACCCAGGGAATGCAAAGTGGAAGTTCACTAAGCCATGGATTCTTCAGCACGTGGGAAGAGAACACAGCACCTCAGGCCTCATAGACGCCATTGGATTCTATAATTAAACACCATAAGACTCTTACTTCTCTGTTTTTTTTTCCCTTAAAACATCTACAGACATTACCTCTGCATCTTTATAACTGTCCTAAGGGCTATACTAATATGATTCTGCTCACCAAAACCTCTTAACCTTTACTGCTATTTGCTATAGGAAAACGTATGTGGGGTCATACAATTTTGCTATTAATAAATAAGGATTGCAGGGGCTGGAGATGTGGCTCAAGAGGTAACTGTACTCGCCTAGCACGCGCGGGGCGCTGGGTTCGATCCTCAGCATCACATAAAAATAAAGATGTTGTGTCCACCGAAAATCAAAAAATAAATACTAAAATAAATTCTCTCTCTCTCTCTCTCTCTCCTCTCTCTCTCTGAAAAATAAATAAATAAATGAAATAAATAAGGATTGCTGTAGTTTCCCCACATCTTTTTTCTTGATAAATTATACAAATTCAAATTTTTTAAATGTGATATTCCCAAACTCATGCAGTCTGTGTGCCATTTTCTCAGAGCCAGATTAATATATTTTTTTCCTCTATCTACTCTCCAATGAATGAGAGTCACACAAATAAATTCCATAGTACGTAATCATCTTTGACTCCTTTACTTCCTATGGTGCATTCAGATGATCGGCAAATTCTTTTGATACTTTCAAAGTCCATACAGAAATTAATCATTACCTCCATCTATACCATCCTGCCGTAAGTCATCATGATATCTTGTCTGAACAATTTCCAATAACTTTTAAAGCAATTTCCCTGATTCTACTTTTGTCTCCCTTACAGCCTATTCTCAATGAAATAACCTGCAATCTTCAGATCATTTCTCATTTACCTTCGTTGAATGCCTGCGTCAGTTAGAGCTAAATCCTAACTCTTCTTCAAGGTTTATAAGTCACAAGGAGTCTGCCTTCCTGCTATTTTTCTGACCCCAGTCTCAATTCTTTTTTCCTTTCTCCTTCGATTCCAGCCCCAGTGCTCCCTTATTGTTGCTCTAACGTGACCAGCATATCTCCACCTTAAAGATCTGACACTTGCCTTCCCTCTGCTGGAATGCTCTGCTTCCAATTATTCAGTCATTCAATTAATTAGTTTACATGTGATTTCAAATGTCATCTTGTCTGTGTCTTCCTTGACAGTCCTGTATAAAACATCACCTCTTATCATCCCTTTAATTCCCCAAGAGCCCCTTTTTCATGATAAGAATTAACTACACTTGAAATATTATGTAATTATTATTATTTATTGTTCATATTTCTCCATTAGAATGATGCTTATTGAGGATAGTGATAGCTATTTTGTTCACTGCTATTCATCTCACAGTGCCAGCACCTCAACTAGTGTATGACATGTATTACTGGAATAGTTGACATTGAAAGAGAATCAAGAGATGCCTTGTATAGTTTTCAAAGTATGAGTACTACTATGTGTTTTTAGTTTAAATAAAGGCATTTATCTGAAAGTGCTATGTCTTCCCTTACAAAGAGCCATTTCCAAATAAAAGTTGAAAGTCTGATGCATAAATCGTCTTTCAAGATAAGAGGTTTCTCTCAGTGGGTTTTTGATCACATCTCAGCACCACTGCACTGCTGTTCTGTGGATGCATTTTGTTCATTTACTGTAGGCAAGGCCCTCTGTGTGGCTGTGTTTAAGTGGGTAGGGCCTAGAGGAAGGTGGTTAGGTCACCAAGTACACTGCTTTAGAAGAGAATAAGGCAGTTCTCATGGGACCACAGTTAGTTCCTGAGAATGTGAGTTGCCTCAACAAAGCAAGTCTGACTCAGGAGTAAAGTTTCCCATCTCCCCACATGATCTCTCCCTCTTGAAAATGCTTCCACTCCACTATGATGTCATGAAATATTAGGTCCTCATTAGAAGCCAAAATGATGCAGCTTTCTGATCTTGAACTTTCCTCCTCCAAAATGCAAACTGAATAAACATATTTTCTTTAAACAATATGCAGCCTAGGATATATTGTTATAGCAACAAAAAACAAAAACATACACTTTGTATCCCAACCTAATTAGAATAATTCTTTGCATGCTTGGATATGTTGTCTTTGCATTAAAAAGAATTAAATATTATAGGTGACATTCATACAAGATAATGGATCCATTTTAACAGTTATCTAAATAAAACTTTCTTTACAAAATAACTATGTCTTGAACAACATTTAAAAGTACAAATTGTGTGTTTGTATTCTGGCCAGATCTCTGTCTATAGCCTCTTTTTTAGACTTTTATTCCACTATTTCACATTAATAAATACTAAAATATATGTTAAAAGATCCCACTACTATCCATGAGTCAGCATGTCCAAATTATTACCCTCCCAAGTCAATTTTAATGAAATCTAAATTTGGTTAATTAAAAAAAAAAACAAAACTCTTTAGAAGATTACAAACTGGTAAAATGTAGACCTTTCTCAAATTTCCAAAATACTAATAAAAAGATTCTGTTGCCCATAAAGCTGTAGGTGTATTTTGAACTGATTTTATATCAGTCTTTTATTTTGAATTCTCATAGCTTTGACTCTGGCACAGGCTACAAGAAATACACTTTATAAGTCTCTTGCTCCCAAGTCTCTAAATTGCACATTCTGAAAAACTGGCTATTTCTGCGCAGAACATAGAGATTGAATGCAAGGCTATAATTCACTTTCAAGTTTTCTGCTGATGACATAAACCACCAGAGCTTGTTGGTTTATGAACAGCAACATAACCCAGAGATTGAATTATGGCATGTGTCAGTGATAAGAGATAAAGAATTGGCACTCACAACCTAAAGATAATAGTTTTATTCCATTTAAATTTGAGACACAGAAAAACAAAGATTTTTAAACATTTAAGAAAAAAATTTATCCCTGAAAAATTTCATTACTTTGTAAAGATAACTAGCAAGAGCAATTTGAGTAAATATCAAATCTAGAGTCAAGAGCACATAAAATATAGAGATAATGCAAATAAGTCCATAGTCAGATTTGGCATTTTACATAACTGAAACGTTTTTAAATTTGCTGAAAAAATTATCATTTTTCCCATCTAGATGTAGCATCTTACAAAAAATTGTATTAACTTATTGATAGTCCTGCTTCTGAATGTGATGTACTTATTAACAGAGTAAGAAGATTTCTTGATGTATTTTGAAAAATAAAAGGAGAAAAGAAAGTAAAGTAGAATAACTGGATCCCACAATATAGTATATTACAAATCCATTAAAGTCCATTCTTCAGGTCCTTGGCCCATTTATTGATTGGGTTATTTGTTTTTTGGTGTTTAGCTTTTTGAGTTCTTTATATGTCCTAGAGATTGGTGCTCTATCTGATGTGTGATGGGTAAAAATTTGCTCCCAAGATGCAGGCTCTCTATTCACCTCACAGATTATTTCTTTTGCTGAGAAGAAACTTTTTAGTTTGAATCTATCCCATTTATTGATTCTTGATTTTAAATCTTATGCTATAGGAGTTTTATTAAGGAAGTTGGGGCTTAATCCCACATGATGGAGATTAGGGCCTACCTTTTCTTCTATTAGAAGCAGGGTCTCTGGTTTTATTTCTAGGTCATCCATTTTGAGTTCAGTTTTGTGTATGGTGAGAGATAGGGGTTTAATTTCATTATGTTGCATATGAATTTCCAGTTTTTCCAGGACCATTTGTTGAAGAGGCCATCTTTTCTCCAATGCATGTCTTGGGCGCTTTTGTCTAATATAAGATGATTGTAATTTCTCTGTGTCCTCTATTCTGTCTCATTGGTCTACCAGTCTGTTTTGGTGCCAATACCATGCTATTTTGTTCCTATTGCTCTTCTCAGAAGATGATATACAATCAATCAACAAATACATGAAAAATGTTTATTATTGCTAGCAATTTGAGAAATGAAAATCAAAACCACTCTAAGATTTCATCTCACTCCAATCAGAATGGCAGCTATTATGAATACAAACAACAATAAGTGTTAGCAAGGATGTGGGGGAAAAGTACACTCCTACACTGCTGGTGGGACTGCAATTCGGTGCTGCCAATATGAAAAGCAGTATGAATATTTCTTGGAATTGGGAATGGAACCACCATTTGACCTAGGTATCATTGATACCCAAAGGACTTAAAAACAGCATACTATAGGGACACAGCCACATCAATGTGTATAGTAGCACAATTCCCAATAGCTAAACTGTGGAACCAACCTAGATGCCCTTCACTAGATGAATGGATAAAAAAAAAAATGTGACATATATACACAATGGAATATTACTCAGCAATAAAAGAGAATAAAATCATGGCATTTGCAGGTAAATGAATGGAGTTAGCGAATATAATGCTAAGTAAAGTTAGTCAATCCCAAAAATCCAAATGCCGAATGTTTTCTCTGATATAAGGAGGCTGATTCACAGTGGGGTAGGGAGGGGGAGCATGGGAAGTATAGATGAACTCTAGATAGGGAAAAGGAGAGAGAGGGGAAGGGAGGGGACATGGGGTTAGAAATGATGGCAGAATGTGTTGGACATTGATAGCCAAAGTACATGTATGAAGACACAAATTGGTGTGAATATACTTTGTATACAACCAGAGATATGAAAAATTTGTGCTCTATATGTGTAATATGAATCGTAATGCATTCCGCTGTCATATATACATTAAAATTAATAAAAATAAAATATATTAATTTAAAAAAATAACAAAGTCAATTCTTATGGCATTCTTTATTTTTCAAGTTCTGATAATGGTTAAAATTCAAAACAATAAGCTAATCTACTAAGCTCTATAGAAGCAAACACTAACTGTAAGTGAAAAAAAAAATGTCCCAATTTTGTTCCCTAGAAACAATTCCTCTGGTAATGATTCTATGACAGGTATTGTAGTTGGGAGGTACTAGGTACATGTGCAAGGGAGAAAAGAAGTGTTACAGAAAAGGAAGCAGCCACTAAATGGTGCGTTATTAGACTTTTGTGACTATGGACCTTAATTTCACAGGGAAATTACGAGCTGAAGAGTTATTCCATGGGAGGCTAAGGTTGAGTGAACACATATTGTGGTCACATACTGCCTGGGATGGAGGTGGGCTATGTAAACCTAAAGAAGACATCCAACACAAGAAAAGGATACTGGCAATTAGAAGTCAAGGTGACCCCGGGCGTGGTGGTGTATCTCTGTATTCCCAGCTGCCCAGGAGGCTGAGGCAGGAGGATTGCAAGTTCAAAGCCAGCCTCAGCAAAAGTGAGATGCTAAGCAATTCAGTGAGATCCTGTCTCTAAATAAAACACAAAATAGGGTTGGGGATGTGGCTCAGTGTTCAAGTGCCCCTGAGTTCAATCCCTGGTACATCCCCCCCACCACCAATCGATAAAAGAATTCAAAGTGAGAGGGCTACAAGACCAGAGTGCCTGATACAGAGGGGATGGTGGGGACACTACCACTGAGACTAGGAGCCAGATTGACTTTATTCCTTCTCTCAGTTGTTCTATTTCTCAAAAATAAATTTTAAGCAAGTCCTAATTTACCATATTTCTGAAAAAGAAGTGGATGGAGTAGATGCGAAAATTGTGAGAATCAAAATGGAGTTACTTGTGTCAACCATTAACCAATGATGATAAAGCCTGGAGGATGCATACAAAGGGTTTCATCCAAGACTGCCTGATGACAGTAACTATCACAGAAAAATCTGCCAAACCACAGCATTTCAAAAAGACCACCACAACCCTCAGCATAAAACACTTCTGTGAGGACATCTGCCCAGCAACTGCCTGTTCAACCTCAGACTAGCCCCATTTTTATTGTTAATCCTGTTGAAGGATCACTCCTTCAAAATATCTGATGCAATCTTTCTTGCTTTGCCTTTAAAAATTTCTCTAGCTTCAATCTTTTTGTATGCTCCTTATTTACTATGGCACATACATTCCCATTGTAATGCTCCACTGTTCCCAAATAAATATTGTTCATCTTGGAAAAATCTTTGTCTCTTTGCTATGTCAGTTGACATGGATAATTTTAAAGAACCCATTCCTTGGGATATTTTACAGACTTGGAATTTTCTGTGTGTTCATTTTCAAATTCTTTAGAACTAAGACCCTATCTTTGAGGCTCAGAGATCTGTCTTGGCATTTGCCACATGATACCATCTTCACCTCACATTCCCCCTTACACCTGTGTCTTCATATGAGTAAGTAGCACCAACATCCACCCTCCTCTTTTATGATTCCAACTTATTCCCATGCCTTGGCCAATGCAAAGTTCTCTTAGGTCTGCCACCATAATACACGTCAAACCTGATCATTCTCACCATCTCTAATGTTACCAACTAACCCAAGCCACTATACCCCTTCCCAACCTGCAGAGGAGCCGTCCATTGTTCTACCTTACAATGCTTTCTTACAAGTCATCAGTGTACCTTTTAAAACATAAAACAATTTTCCCATATCAGGACATTCCTATTGCAATAAAACAAATCCATATTCTTTATCATGACATGTAAAGTGGGTTCTTTCTCTGCTCAACCCTTTAATATTGCTTTCTGTCATTTATTTATTTGTTTGTTTGTTTGTTTAGGTACTGAGAATTGGACCCAGAAACACTTAACCACTGAGCCACGTCCCCAGGGCTTTTAATTTTTTAGTTTGAGACAGGGTCTCACTAAATTGCTTAAGGCCTCACTAAGTTGCTGAGGCTGGTTTTGAACTTGAGATCCTTCTGTCTCAGCCTCCCAAGTAGTTGTGATTACATGTATGTACCACCATGCTTGACTTCCAATATTTCTTGTCACTTTTCCTCTGTACTTCAGATACTCCAGCCCTCTTTATGCCTCAAAACCATCTCACTCTCTTCTCACTTTCCAACTTGCCCAAGACTGTTTTTCTTTCATCTTGACAGGGTTATATCCTTTCAGGTTTTACCTCAAATTTTCCCTCCTCATTAAGAGAGCTAAACTGGTACTTACCATCATATTATTTGCTTCAGGAAATTTTTTATTATCAGAATTTTTGATTTTTTTCTATTTATTCTCTATTTGGCTGAATGGAATTTATTTGATCAAATCTGAGGCTGTGCATTATTTTTTTCTATCAAAGTTTGAAACAATAGATATTTTTAAATATTGTTGCTAATGTTGATAGTGGATAGAAACTTTGCATGTCTAATAAATGATGGTGAAGGAGAGGAGAAAACATTCCCTCTACCCTCTGAGGATTAAATAATAGAGTCTATGAAATAAACTTGGAACAAACAAATTAACAGAACAAAAGATATACAAATTTATGTGCACAGGGCATCATAGAGAGAGAAGTGAATACCCAAGTCAGTCTAGACCCTGTATTAACTTCCAGTCTCCTGTCAAGAAAACATGGCTGATTCAAACTGAAGAGGACTCCTAATTGTTGGACATATTTATTGATAACTTGTACATCAAGACATTGAGATACAATATAATTGGATAAATCTCACTATGTAGAGGATACTAAGGTAGTACTCTATAAAATTAACTTTAAGAGGTATTGTGGTAGATAATATCCAGCCCAATAAACATCCATATTCCAGTCCTATGAAATTTTAGATTTACAACCAAAATTAAGGTTGCAAAAGGAATCACGTTTGCTATATCTGATCTTAAATAGCTAGATTACCCTGAACAGTCTGAGAAGACCCAACGGAAACAGAAGTGTTCTTAACAGTAAAAATGCAAAGTCAGCTATAACTACAAAAAATTGTCAAGCAAACTACTACCTTGAAGATATAGGAGTGGGGTGGCATAAGACAATGGAAAAGGCTGAGTGTCATCTTCACTTTAGTGTAGTAAGTACCATTTTGGATTTTTTAACCTCAAGAATTATAAAATAATAAATTTATGTTGTGTAAACTGCTAAACTTTGATAACTTGTTAAAATGAACGCAGACAACTGATACAGATGTTAAGGATATTGACAAAAAACCTGAGACTGAGTAAAATAGGGAAAGAGTAAATAACCAAAATAAAATATTATTTCTTTTTAAAATATAAATATATACTTTAAGTAGCTCCAGACTGTGGTAATTTTACATGATTCATGTTTAAATTTATTCTGGTCTGTGAATAGAATATCATAAGTGTCCTGTGGATTTTGACTGTTTCCATTTTATGGATGAAAAAAATGAGGTAGTAAGAGGTGAAGTGCTTGGTCAAAGATTACACAAAATATAAGGAGCAGATTTAAGACAAGGAGCAGATTTAGAACAAGAATTTCTACGTGGTATATGGGGGTGACAATGATCTCTCCTTGAAGACTGTAAGTTCATCCAGCTCTGAGAATTGTCATGAAACCATGACTAATAAATCATTGAAAATATATTAAAGGTCAATCTAAAAAGAGGACATAGCTTCTAATTTCATTCCATTTTGTTCATGCTATCAATAGATCCAGAGGTGACTTACTATATTTATAACATTAAAAATGTTTAATTTTTTTATCCTAAGAGATGATGCAGGCAACAGAAGGGTGTGTGCACACATACACACACACACACACACACACACACACACACTCACATATGCACAGTAGGTAAGAGAAGCCAAATAAATACTGAAAAATTTTTTTCAAGAGCTCATATGTGAGATGGAATTCTTGCTGAGAAACAAGTATATTATATTTAACCAACAAATATAATCTTTCATTTTAGAAATGTTCACTTACTAATTGTAGCTAAATGGGATTATACAAGGTTTGACACTCTGACACAGTATTCAAAAATTTACTAAATTTGTGCTATTGTTATCTTTAATAAATATTAATATATTAATCAATAACCTTATCTACTCTTTCTAGTCCTTGCATTCACCCCATCAGGTTCCTTTTAAAATTCCTTTTTAGAATAGAAACAGGATCCAGAAATGATGTTACTCTCCTTTATTCCCCATAAACATTTATTTAGAGAAAAATGTGCTCCATATGAGATTGAGTAGCCAGAGAGAGAATGAGCCTCTTTAAGACAATGAGTATCCAAGAAGTTCTCATTATAAATTTATATCTTCCCCTTCCACCATTGTATAGGTTTATTTTTTAGATGTTATGTGAGCAGTTGCCTGGGCCCCAAACTGAGTCAGCAACTGGACTTGGACAACTTGGAACATAAAACCTGGAATCCTATGAAGAAATCACTACAGCCAGCATTACTCACCCAAACAACAGCCCTCTGACCCCACCTGGATTTTTCAAATCATAACAGAATACACAACTTCTCTATACCAGGTTTTATTTATTTGTTTGTTTTTCAGAATAGACAATAATGCAATCCAGGAATAAAAAAGGTGAAATTGAGATTATGCAAGGCCTCAGGGTTAAAGTAAGCTTTGTGAGAAAGTGAATTCTTGGTTTACATGTCAAACATCAAGGTCTAGTAACCCCAAAGTATGGAATAGATAGGATTACCTGAAAATACAAGCTGTTCACTTTAACTTTAATTTCAGATAAACAATTAATAGTGTTTAAGCATCAAGTATGTACCAAATAGTGCATTGTAACACACCTATGTATGCCTTTTATTACCATTTTACATGGCCATACTTACATTTAAAATGTTTTCATTGTCAATTTGCAATTAAAATGGAACTGGGCATCCTGCCTTTCTATTTGTTAAAACTGGCAGCCCTAGAAATGGGTAATGGGCTAAGAGCACATTTGTACAGCAGAGAGTAGGTAAACAATACAACTGATGAATACAAAGAGGTACTTCGGGAGAGAATCCAAAAATCACTATATTTTAAAGTTTTGAGACTGCCTAAAAGCTATAACATGCAATGCTTTATTTCAGAGCACCTTTAGCTTCAAAGTCAGACAGACTTAAATCTGAATCCTGGTCTCAAATCACACCCTACTTATGTGACCAGGGCCAAGTTACTCACCTTCTGTGAATTTTGATCTCTTCATATTTAAAAAGGAAGTTACTAATTCCTTGGTGTTTTATGAGAGTTAAGTGAAATAATACAAATTAATTTTAAAATCACATTGACTAAAACATCTGTAGAAGTCTCTTTATAGTGACTTGGAAAAGTTGTTCATGGATTTTTTTTTTTCACATCTAGAATAAATAGCAGTTTAAAGCATTCTGGTAAAACAGATTGTTGAACACTGTAGGTATAATACATTGTAAATATGAAATCCTTGGTAAGATAAAAATAGACTAAGATGAAAAGACATTGAGGGTCGGGAGGTAGAGAAATAGTCCCATGTTATTCTATAAATTGATGATATTATATAATTTTTACTTTTATTTTTATATTTTGCCCTGTAAATATGTTGTTTTTTGAAAATATGGAACAGAAAAGCATCTAACTGTCCCTATTGTACCTTCATGTAACCAGTACTGAGGTTTGTCTTGTTTTAGAGACCTCTGAGAGTCAGAAAGAAGCACGTGAGAGATTCAGTGTCAGGCATGGTGCAGCTTCTCTGACACTTAACTGCCTGAAATAGAAACAAGAAATCAGAAAACCTATAAGTTAAGCTCCTCTGTCCCATAACTGAATTTGCCCCAGGGGAGTCAGTTTACTTTTGGTAACTTTCTTCCTAAGTGTCACACTAGAGAGTTCAACAGTGAAATATTCAGAGTGGACCATATAACTTTCTTCCCCAAAGAAGAAGCATTATGTGTTTTTGACAGCATCTGTAGGTTAATTAAGAATTCTGCTCATGACAATGTTAAAGCTGACCTATTTTCAATATCATCTGTCATTATTCAAGCCAAAAGCATAACAGATGTTTGTTCAATAATATTCAGGAATGTCATAGATTGGTCAGGACACTTAATATCTACACCGAACATAATCTAGTATTGGAAAAATATACTTTCCAGATGATTGCTCTTCTTTTCAGGTGTAAGATAGTCAATGGATGCTGCATTAATCATGGAGAACAACACTTTCATTTGATTGTAGCTTAAAAAACAATGAGAAATAAAAATGCATTTAGTTTATTGTAATGGAAGATTCTCAGTATTGCAATGTTGAAAACTCAGCTTGAGGTCAAGATTCTGCTCAAATAAATATGATATTAAAATATCTGGCATTCAGCTATGTAAATAGCTGGTATCCGGGGAATCTTAAGAAGCTTTCAGTGTTTGGGGCAAGTAAAGAATCTTAAATGTAGATTGAAATTGTTCTGATTTTTTACTATAGCATTTAACTACTTTTTGTTACTTAGTCACTTGGACTCTTATATTCCCCTTTTGAAAATAGGTCTTATAAGAGTTCAGACTCAAGCAAGTTTTCCTGAGAATTTCAGATAGCACAATGATTGTGGTGATAGCACATAGGTAAACTAATAAAGGTCTCAATTTTTCTTTTCCTTCTCTCTGTAATTCCTTCTCTCCCACATATTCTACCACCATGGTGTGTGATTTTTGCATTCATGTATGGTGCTTTTACTTTGTCCTAGGTTTAGCAGTAAAGAAGTATTCACATATAATTATAGTAATTTATTTTTTATTATGAAATATCGATTGCCTACTTATAAGAAAAACAAGGCATGCATTGTGAAGAATAATAAGTTATACACAATAGGATTGTCAACCGGAATAAAATGAAAAACTTAAGAATGTTTTATTGAAATTGTAATGTAAATTAAAAACAACCACTTGCCCATTTAGCACAGTTAACAAAAAATAAAGCTATTTCTGTCTGGATAGTTTAGAGATAGCATCTTGATGTCAGATTATGAAACTTGGAAGTTGTCTCAAGTACAGAGATTGTTGAAAGGGCATGAACACAGAGGAAACTATAGCAAAGGCACAGAGCTAGGAATAGCTAACTAGGAATGCACAGGGATATGCAAATACTCAAGTTTTGGCTGTAGTATAGAGTTCAGGAAAAGGAAGAATGGGAGATAAGCCTGAAAAAAATAGCTTGGCAAGAATTTTTGGAGAGCCTTTAATGGATTGAAGGAGTTGGAAATGCTTTCACTTAACAAAAGGGAATCATCAAAGCTTTTTCAATGGGTGTGAGGAAGTACATGTTCAGAATTTTGCGTTAGGATTGTTAGTGTGGCAGTATCAAGTTGTACAGATTGAAACTGAACAAGATTGGAGATTGGGAAAGACATGAAAGGGTATTTGTCAATTAGAGTAGACAATGATAAAACTAGAAACGTGAGCAGTTAAATTAACAATGGTGTTTTTGTTGGTTTGGGTTGCTAGAATAAGTTGAGTGGCTTATAAGCAGTAGAAATTTATTTCTTACAGTTCTAGAGGTTGCAAGTCTGAGGTCATAGAATCAATGAAAAAATAATACAGACACTTAAAGGGGGACTAGTTAGGTACATTTGAAGGAAACTGGTGCAGTCAGTTTAGAATGATAAGAGAAGGGTAAGAGGGATTTCATATGACCTCAGGGAATTAGGGATGGGCTGACTCATATAAGACCCTGGAGGTTTTGGTAGAGAGTTTGGACTGATTTTCTAAGTGCTAAGGAAAATCTTTGGATGGCTTAAGTAACAAAGTAGCTTGAGTATGCTTCTAAATGATTACTCAAGGTGCTATATAGAAGGCCAATTAAAAGAGAAAGAGTAAGAACAGCAATATTATTTGGAAAGTAATTACAGTTGTCCAGACAAAACATAATAATGTAGTTTGTATTTGGGTGGAGGCACTATCCAGAGAAAGAAGAGTAAAATTCAGAGAAAATTTCTGAGGATGAATCTATGGAATTATTATGAGGTACAAATCATGGAGTTTTACTGGAACAAGCAGAGATAATAGGAGGAGACACTGGTGGGAAGGATTTGAGGGATGTTTAAAAATTATTATTTGGATTATTTTGATATTTCTGTTAAATCTGAGTGGGACATCAAGTTGGTACTTTGAGATCTAAGGTTGGTGTCAGGAGACTGATAATATCTTTACATATTATAGATATCTAGAGACAGACATCAGTTTATAAAGGCATTTATAGCTAAAGGATTAACTAAAATTAATGAAGTAAATCATAGAAATGAGAGAAGAAATTTTCCTGTGACCAAAACCTTGTATAAAACCAAATATTTAGAGGTTTAATAGAAGAGAAGCAAACGGTCTGGAGTCTGAGATGGAACTGATTCTAAAGGAAAATGCCTTTAAATATTATAATTTGAAGCTTATCAATTAACCTGGATGAGAATTGGTTCAGTGGGAAGAAAAGTTATTTAGGATAAGCTGAATATTTGAATTTGTTCTCAGGCAGAATATGCAAGAAGAACAAAAATAATTGTATACTTCAACAGACTTATATGACACAGGTATAATCTTGTGAAAAATGTTACAATAGAATTGTTTTTATTAAAAATTAGATTATAAGATATTAATAAAAAGTAAATAATGAGAAAAAGTAGATCACATTCGAATTAGAGAATTTAGAAGAACAAAAGAAAAGGAGTAGTACAATTGTGAGAATTAAAAAGCATGTTGTGCATACAGGTATGGAGTCCCTGGAAGCCCCAGGGTCAGACACCCTGATTTCTTTCCTGATTAGCTCTAACAATTTCTTGACTGGTTTCCCTGCATTCATTCTTGCTACAGCTCAGTCATTTTTCTAAAGTGTAGCTATAATTATCTTCGAAGTGTTTTAATCTGATAAAGTCATTCATCTTATCACTCTTACATAAGGAATAGTTACAAAGATATCAACATAGAAGATGCAATTTCACTACCGTTTAGATTCTTTAGTTCTCAATGTCTTGATCTTGTCCTTGAGAGTAATTTTCCTGACTCGTGAAATAAGTTATGATTCTCATCTCTATATTTCTCAAAATTCCATGCATTTCTTCACTTCTCTTATCATAATGATCATTGCATATTTCTTTCATATTTTTAAGTTTCTCCTTCTCACTGACATATATGGATTAGGACAGGGATATTGACTACCTACACAGTTGAAGAGCACACAACTGAGAATCTGGATTCCAAGATATTCAGTAAATATTAGTAAATAACTAAATCTAATTATACAGATGAGTTTATGATGTAAGAAGGGAAATGTAAAGGTCAAGGCAGGGTTGGGGTGATGTAAGATTCAAGGCACAAGAGAATAAAATGGATAATGATGAATAAATATGAGGTTCAGAACACAAAAATGTAATTTTCTTATCTAGAGAATAATCCTCCCCTACTCCAACCATGTGGAAAATTCCTACTTAACCTTTAAAGCCCCAGTTTGGAGGCTTTTCATAACCCCTCACTCCTTATTCCCATTCAGATACAAGTGGTCACTTAAACTATAGTGATCTTTTCATATAGCTTAAAATCTTCATTGATGAACTTACTGTGTTGCATTATAATCTATCCATGAATTACTTATGAACACATATGGCAAAAATCTCTTATACACCTCACGAATAGTGGCAATTTAGTAACATGCAGATTTAATTGTGTGAATATTCTTATTAAGGCAAAAAATAGAACAAAACTAGAGTATATACTGAAAATATGGAGGGCAGAGAGTGAAGTAGTCATTAACAGTTGTTCTTTGGAGTATGTTTAATAATCAAATAGAGTTTAATAAAAATATTGAGAAGCAGTGAAAATGAAGTTGGAATTGTACATCATGAATATGCAGTAGATTCCACTGGTCAAGTTTTATTCTAACACTTTATTGAACACATGAAATTTATGATATTAATTTAAAAGTGTGATGAATAATACAGTCTCTGTTGTGTAGAAATTCACAAGCATTGCATGATGCCTATCAACAAACACAGTACTTGTAGACAGAACAGGATACAGATGATGAGAGTTGCTAAGAAGTCTCTGCTGCTAAGAAAATCATGTCCGGAAATACATGGACTTGGCGATAAGGAAAGGGAGGTAAAATAGAAAATGGTATGTTAAGTGAGAAAGAAGAGAAAAGAAGCATTTGAACAAAAAGTAAGAAAATAGTATGGAGGATTATGGCTCTAAGGAATTTTTTTTAACTGACCCTTAAATTCTTAGACTTCTTGTTTAAGTCTAGTTTAAAAAAAAAAAAAACTGTTGAGACAAATATAGCAGGTTCTTCAGTGTGCTATCTCATTGAGAAAACAGTGATGATCTTTAAAAAAATGTCTTTGAAAACCATTTTTGGGCAGTCATTATGTGTGACAATAATGGAAACAAAATAGAATATATTCAAGATTTCTGCTTTGATATGAAATGACAAGTACAGACGGACACAAAAATAGTTGCTCTCAGCTATGAATCTAAACTTACTGTTCAGTTGTTTTCAAAATGTTTAGATCAAGTACATTCTTTTCAAAAATGTACTGAGCAGTGGCAGGGATATATTATAGAGCCTGAAAATGGTTTCAGAAACAATCAAGATATTATTACTAGAGTCAAAAGAATTTTGGAGATGTGTTTGGAAAAATAGAAGCTTTCATTATGTTTCATATCTGTATCTACACAGTTTGCATTAAATTGATAAAGAAAATATATGACCAATTCGTGGTATCATACTTTGATTGAAGGTAAGTTAAGTAGAGGTAAACAGTTGAATAATAATTTAACTCATGCACATAAAGAGTGTTTACCTGCTAAATACCTAATTATGGATGTAAATACAGAAATTAATGTATCAGAAGATCACATTGATGCCTCAACTCTTCAGTGTTTATCTTTAATTAGTGACTTTCAGCACAGATAGTATGATAGGGCTAAAAGCATTTTATGCATGTTTGAGATGTTATAAACAGTGATTTGCTAGTTACTTGAATTTCAAAACCTTTCTATTTAATAAAATAATAAAGAAAGAAAAGATTCAACCATGTTTTTCAGACATAGCTAGTATAACCTTGCATGTAGGTCAACTTGAAGGTAGTAAAATAGAGCATGATTTTATGCAAGCATTTGAAATTTCTGTTTTCAATAGAATATAGAAAAGTTGACTTCAGCATTGATATTCAAGAGTCCAAATTGAGGACACTAGCATGACGAGCAGATTGATGATAAATCTACCATATTTTAATTTTATCATCAATCTGTTCTACCTGTACTATCTACCATATTTTAATTAGAACAGGACAGTGAGTCCACTTTAAAGTTATGGAATCCAAGCACAGAATGTGGCCTCCAGTAAAATGGTGTAAAGGAATTGGGTAGCAATATAGGGTCAAACTTCTCAGGGAACTCTGAAGAGTGAACTAGGAAAAAAGTCCAACAAATCAACGCAGATTCTTAGCAGGTATTAGAACGTATTCTAGGTAATGTTTACACAGGTACCCAGTATTTAAATTCAAGAAGGGTGTACAAAACATTGATTGTAAAGGAAACATATTATTAGAGATTTATATCAGTAATAGAGACATCGAGGGCAGGAAATAGAACTCAAACAACAGAAATCGATAAACCACCATTGTGACATTCATTGTAGTAGGATTTCTCTACATTATCAATACCTTCAACCCTTGAAGAAAGAAACACATAATTCACATTTATTAAAGGAGAAATATCAGGTGCAAAGAAGTTGCTTTGCCCAAAGTCATATAGCTAACATGAAGAGAATTTAAGCATTGAACCTAGTTCCATAGACCCCAGATCTAACAATGTTCCATACTAGGAACATCCTTCACTATGTGCTTCTACCAATATGGGTTTCTTGTCTTGAAGCATTAATGGAATTGAATCTGAAACTAAAAAATGTATTTGCCGATCTCCAGACAGAGCTAAAAATGTCACTTTTAACACGAAATATATATTCTCTTCCTACTTTGGCCACCCCTTAAACCCTTCCTTGTGGAATAGCATAATAAATGAAACACATTAAAGATTATTGATGTAGAATAATCCAATTTTATACAAAAATTATTAGTCATTATTCTAATGTTTCAAAACAATTGAGAGTGCAATTTTCCATAACATCTCAAGAAAATCCAGTGCTATAGACTAATAATGTACATGTCGATAATTTCTTTTTTGGCTCAGGGCATGGGCGCACGCTCACACACATACACATACACACAAACACATACACAAATCATAAATTCAGAATGAAATACCAGTTATTAGATGATGGAGAAAATCTGAAATGAATAAATAGGTCATAGGTAGGAATAGACAATTTTAGGAACTCCCTGGAAATCAGGGAAAGATAAGATCAGAGAGAGGTTTGAAGAGTAAACCATCAAAAAACAAAGGGTAAAAGAAAAAATAGTGGACATGTAAGCCTCCCAAACTTATAACTTAATGAAGAATTATAATCAAATACCCAGAAGACAAAGCATCAGAACATTGGAGAAACTGGATCTTAACTAGTTGATATAGAACTAAGGAAAAAGACTCCAGTAAGGGAGTAAGACACTGAAGATCTGAAAGAATGGGCTGCTACAAGGAATACTGATTAAAAATGAAATTTTATAGTTTGCAATAATTAAACAGCAAAATTTATGTAATGACATTCCTAAAGTGGTTTTAAAATGGATTCCCAAAAGTGATCATAAATCCACATTTCAAAAAAGTTTAAATTAAGCTGTTAAAGGGAATAAACATCAGTACAGATACATCAGCACCAATAAATTTTCATTTTACCTGACTACTTCAAAACATAATTTGAAGGACTAAGTCTATGTTGTTCAATTTAATTAGAGCATCTAACACAGAGATGACACATAAAATATATATTCAATCAAAATTGGTGAATGTAAAAGTTTTTTTAAGAGTTAAATGGACAAAGTCATGAACTCTACAGAGGATTTTTTTAAGCTTACATATCAAAAATTTTCTCAATATATTTAAGTAGCAATATTCAGGCCAAAATTCACATTTACTTATCTAAAGATAGTGATTCTTTTAGCATATGATAACTCATTGTATGATGTACTAAATATTAATCATGTTTATTCACTTGATGAGTTCAGCTTTAACATCCCTGAGAACATACAAAACAAAAGCAAGATTTTCAATTTTTAAGGGCATCTGTAAACCTAATAATCATACCAGATTTCACAAGTTGTTTATAATTGTATTTGTGTCAAAGTTATGGTTATTAATGTGTACATATGTTATGCATGTATGTAGGTAGACATCCATAAAAAGGAATTATACAAAACTATGTTGTATAGTAGCATACAAGTCTATAAATTCTGTTTTATGAAATTTGAAATATGGGTGTGCCTGAATAAAATATTAATTGGCCAAAATAATTAGGGAAGATAGGGATTCTCAGACTTCTTACAATGTGACATGTGACGTTTATAATCAAAGTCTTGGAAATCACTGTCCAAATCACTATTATTTTAACTGCCTGAGAACTCATAACTGTGCCTATAATATCTTGATGGCTATGTAAAAGTTTGTATATATGAGTACATTTAAAGCTCTATAATTTCTGATTTATAAAAGTACATACTAGCAAATTTAAACTATCAAACACTTAAGGAACTTTGTTGATTATTTTAACTGAACTATAGAAAATATCCAGGTACATTGAGATATTTTCTTGTGTGAAAAAGAACCGTATCTATTTATGCACTTTTATGTGGGATATTCATTGTAATTTGGGTCATCATAAATGGCATTTGTGTTTTTTCCTACTTACTTCTGAAGGTTTGACCTAGGGATTGTATCAGCTCCACCTCCCTTCCTTCATGTACCATATGTCCTATACCCAAGACTTCATGTGATGCTTGCCAGTATGTCAAGAAGTGTCTAATTGTTCTATGTTATTATTATCACTATTATTGCTATGGATGCAATAGGTAGAATTCAGAGAAGACTCATTTTCATGGTTGAAATAAGTGATTGACACCGTCTATTCAATAAAGTTGCATGGACTTTTACAGAGACTGTCAACAGAGGCAATTTTGTCCCTCAAGAGATATTTAGTGACGTCTGAGGATCCATTGGTTTGTCATCTTTGGAGTATATTACTCTAAACTATTACACAGGATCCACAGAAGCTGCCAAATACCCTACAATGTATAGAATAGCCCTACCCTAAAAATAAGTATCCTGTAATAAGTACCAATAATGCTGAGACTAAGAAATCCTAGATTATTATGTTACTTGGATTTAAAACTTGGAAATGATACTTCATTATATGAAAACATAAAATCCTTTAACGTGGATAAGAATTCATTAGGAAGAAAAGAAGCAACATATTCAGAGAAAAAAATCTACAACTTAATTTGACATCTATTTACACATGCAAACATATTTATTGGAATAATATTAAAACAGAAAGCACTTCATGGAAAGTATATAGTTTTTCATAAAATGATTATACAGTTATTATCTTTATTTAAACATAAAATTTTGATGAGCAGAGTCAAAAACTTTGAGATGCTTATTGAAATTTCTAACTTTGCAAATTTTGTACTTTAGTCTGCATGAACTGTTGTAGAAAGCCTTTTTTGTTAAGATACAGTTGTCTTTTTAAATTGCTAAAAATCACTGAAGAGGTAACTGCACAATCTGCTCTTCCATCAAGTGCCAGTTGCAGAACCTTTTTAGACATAAACATGGATAACATAAAGAATAATAATATATCTCAAGGGGTATTATAAGTCTATAATTCCTTAGAGGGTGCATGTAATGTCATAAATTGTAGGAGCAAACTCAAGCAGTTTAGTCACAGGAACCCTGAGATGAAATTACAGCTTTTATAATCCCCCGAGAGGATATTCTTCTGGTATAATGGAAACTGTAGTCATTTAGAAATACCCTGCTCCCATGGCCCCAGAAAAGTACCATGGTCATTTGAAGACTGAAAAACACAAAGCAGGTGTCTGAAAAGTGAGTTGAACTGATCATCAGAATAATAGAAAAATTATATTGAAGTCATTATGGTATCTACTAAATATAGTACGGCATTCTTTCTAAAATAAGAGTTAGAGGAGACACCTACATAATTACTGCTATAAGAAGAGATTTTATAGGAGTAAACACAAAAATACCAAACTACATATTGTTAAAGCTTAGCCAGCTTTGCATTTAATATATAATACACTTCTACAGTCACATGAGAAGACATATTCTTTACATTAAATGCCAGTAGCTAAATAAACAAATGCACCAGATTAAAAAGAATAAAATTAAATATCATGATGTGTTGAAATGCCATAAATTTCACAATCTATTATAATTGTAGATGCACTTAAGTGTTGAATTACAAGAACCCTAGGGCATGTTGCTCAACTTTAAATCTCTTGTATTATGAGTTATAAAATGTGTACTTTAACAAAGTTAAGCTTCCCTTCAATGTGAGGAGGCTAATACAGATTCAAGTTTAGTATACTTTGAAAGTAGGTAGTAAATATAAATAGATAATACATTTATTTTAAGCAAATAAGTAGGTCTGGTATTGGGTAATATTGTTATTATTTTCAACTAAAGTACTCATAATTTTACATGGAAATTTTAAAAAACTAATCATATATTCAGGCAACATAAGTCAATATTTGTAGAACATTTTTGTTGTTTCCATAATTAAAATGAGGATATGAAGTAATTGATATAAGAAGGTCCTGTCTAAAAGGCAATAAATCTCAAGATTCTGAATTAACTTTAATAAGTTTCCTCATTTTTCTTAGAAATCTAACCATAAACTTCATTAAGTTTCCATTGTCTAAATAGAAGAGTACAGAGGACAGATCAAAACCATGTTGCATTCAATCTGCATTTTTGAATATTTCTCTAGAAGCCAAAACTGTATAATAAATGAAGTTAAAGCAATTTGACCTTGAAAATTACTTTTTTAAATATATTTTTTAGTTGGTCACAATATCTTTATTTATTTATTTTTATGTGGTGCTGAGGATCGAACCTAGAGCCTCACATGTGTTAGGTGAGCACTCTACTGCTGAGCCACAACCCCAGCCCCGAAAAATATTTTTAAAACATCACATTTTATAATGTTTATCTTCTCCAGCATATAAAATAAGCATATATCAAGATTCTCAATGATAAGCAGGTAGAGGAAAAAAAAAAGAGAGAGCCAGAATTATCAATAGGGAACAAAAACTCACAACTATTTGGTTCAAATCTTTTTGGAATATTATTTTTACAGTGGCCACCTAATATTGCTTCAAAAGCAAATTGAATTGCTTTGCCTAATAACATTGGAAGAGATGTATTGCTCAATTAAAAATGTCCAGGTCATTATCATCCTATTAATTTTATTTACTTTCATATTTTAAAATGCCATTAATAACCCACTAATTGTAATTCATAGTATGACTTTTAAACATAATCAATATTACCAATGCCAATAATGGCAAAAATCAGACTCTTAAATCTACATAAAATAAAACATGTTTTCTTCATTGTTGATATTAATAGTATTAATATGCAATAATTCATACACATAAAGCAATTATTTCAAATGACTTTGAATTAAAATTTCAATGAATTCAATTGCAGGTTCCAGATTTTTCTCTTTACTGCTGAAGTTGGAAAGTGGAAAATCGCCTGAGTGTCCATAGATTTAATTTTAGTCAAACTTAAAATATAAATCTTCATAATTTCATAGTTTGGGCAACTTTGTCTTTTTAAATTTTGTAAACAGTCCCTAACATCTGTTATTTAAAATTATTTAATAAACACAAAGATTGCCGCAGTCTGGCTGGGCACAAAATCACGAGCCACTCAAGCAGGAACAAACTTTATTTTTTGAAACTGCCGCCAATGCTCCCTACGCATCGGGGAAGATTCCCCACCAACCCAAGCCATGTTCTCCTGGAACCCAAGAGGCGGTTCCTCCTCTGGAATTTCCTCCTACCACACTTCCCCAACCAATGGGAACTCTCCAGGAGTCCGGTAGCAGGCGGAGGTGGACAGCAGGAGTCCAATATCCATATGAATGCAAATCTTAACATAATCATATCATCTCAATGGCTTGTTGGCGTCACCTTTCAACCAAAAATGCCATGTATCATATTACTTGGCTGTGGCTCTTAGCAAAAGATAGTCTCACAAGAGTTACTGAGCCTTTGCAATGTATTTTAGGAGATCCATTGCTGAATGAGGTAATAATAGATTCAGATATTTTTGCAAAACACCACCTACTATGACACACATACACACAGTAATGATGTAACATGATGTAAATGCACTTTTTATTGCATGTTGAAGATGGCTGAAATCAGTCAGCACAGGTTTTAGTGGAAAATCTTTTTCTTACCTACCCAATTTCTTCTATGATACTGCTGTCTTATTAAAGTACTACCTGAGACTGTAAATATGACTATATGAAAAGCACATTTACATTTCACACTGCATAAAGATTAGAAGAATGTTCCCTCTTGTTCTAGTCAGATTTTTCCCTGCTATGACTTAAAGATCTGACCAGAACAATTGTAGAGGAGGAACAGTTTATTTGAGGGTTTGTGGTTTCAGAAGTTTTAGTCCATAGAAGGCTGGTTTCATTCCTCAGGGCTCTCAGTGAGGCAGAACATCATGGTGGAAAAGTGTGGTAGAGAAAGCAACTTATTTGATGATCAGAAAGCAGAGAGGGACGTCTCCAGTTACCAGATACAAACATGTACCCCAAATCCACGCCCCAATTCGCATCTCCACCAGCCACATCCCACCTGCATTCTGTTACCACTCAGTAATTTCTATCAGGACATTAATTCACTTATTGGGTTAAGACTTTCACAACCAATCATTTCTCCTCTAAACCTTCTTGCATTGTCTCACACTGAGCTTCTGGAAGATACCTCACATCCAAACCATAAAACCTCTCTCCTCAAAAAAAAAAAAAAAAAAGAAAGAAAAAAAAATTGAAAGTCTCCCATATTTCCACAATTATGTAGTTGACTAGAATTTACCACAAAGCCACATCCAGCTATAATAATAAGAAATTTAATTTTTATGTGTGTAATAGTGACTAAATAAATAATGGGTTTCCATTACTAAGAAATGGAAATTCACGTTGAGGACTAGTCTTGCATTTTGAACCAGATTCAAACTTTTTACCACACAATACTAGACTGAGAAGTGTTGGAAACTAAGACCTAAAGACTATCTAATGAATGTGAACTAATCTTAAGAAATATAACATACAGATAGAACATGGTTGGAGCACAGTTTTGGAGGCCTAGTGAATTTTGAACAGTTTACATAATTTTTCTCTTATCTCAGTTCCCTTACATATAATATGAGGACAATATTTTTAAAATCCAACAAAGCAAGTGTTCATTAAACAAATACGTATCTAGTGTGGTATTTGCTTCCTAAAAACTACATTTTTCAAGTAATTCTATTTATGTCCTAGAAATCAGAAGTCTAAATGTTGAAGAAGAGAGAATCTGTAGATCAATGATCATTTCTTTCCTACAAAATTAAGCAAAACATACAATTTAATGAAGCTCCAGAAGAAGGGTGTTAGAAATCAGCTGAGCCCTTATACTCTTGAAGAAAACAAAGCATCCATTGAACGCCACAATTTCTCCCAATTGACTTTGATAGTTGAAAAATCTTTTGCCAACTTCAAAGCTGTTAGGTTCATTTTGGGAAATGGCTGAGGTCCACCTTGTTTTTAATTTTAATACAAACAGTTTTGTGGGTCTCAGTGCAAATGTCATCACCTTTGTAGTTTTTCTGTTGGACGGTCAATGCAAGCTGTATAAGTTTAAGGAACATTTCTTCTCAAAAGGAGGTTAGAAGCCTTTTGGTCTAAACAATGAAAATTAAATAACAACAACAAAAAAATGTGAAGCTTAGTATTAACACAAACTCTCTGATCATAAGAGACATTGATCATTTTGGAATAAAATCAAGAGTTTAACATTTTAGTCTTGTTTTCCCTTGTCAATAATGATATTTTTTCAAGTAAAGTCATTTTGTAAAGTAATACTATGATGCTTTCAGATTTTTATTTCACTTGTGTAATTAAAAATCATCTACCCTAATGCTCTTGATTACTATTAATTTTCTCATTAATAATATCTTAAGTTGTTCCATATTCAGAGAAGTAATAAAATAATTGCTCTAGTGATGTATTAGATGGTATATTTTAGCTCTTTAATGAATACATAACATTATGGATATGTAGTGTCTGTTTAATATTTATTCAATTTCTTCAAACATGTACAGTGATACTAAATGTTAACTGGTTTTGACACCATCTGGTGACAATAAATCACAGCTTTATGATATAGTCGGTAATGCTATAGTTGTATATTATTCTCTCGGAGTCCTGTTGCAGTAACTCTAAAATCAGGGTGTCCGCAAAGCCTTGCTCCTTCCAAAGGCTCTATGAGAGGATTTTTCTTTGCTTCTAGCTTCTAGTGGCCCCAGCTGCTCTTCAGTGGTGGCAGCATAACTCCAATGCCTTTCTTCCCATGGCTAGAATCCTTCTGTATTTTTCCATGCTATTCTCCTTTCTGAGTTTGTCTTTGTCCCCATTTTCCTCCTGTTATGAGGACACCAGTCATATTGGGTTGAAGTCTGCCCCTAATTCCAAATAAGTTCTTCTTCTCAGGTACCAGGGTTAGAACTTCAACATATCATTGTGGGGAAAATGATTCAATCTATAACATGTACTTCACAATAAAATAGTTATTTTCAAAGACTATATTGAGACCTCTGTCCCATTGATGACATTTTCAAAGGTGCTAGACTAAGTCAGTGTTTTCCAAAGAGCAGTCCACAGATTGGAGCCTGTTTTTGAAACATACTTGTTCTTATCTGCAAGGAGATAGGTTAAGAAATCAAATTGTTCTATAAAATTGTGTCAAAACAATTTAATTCTCCCCAGTACTACATAGCTCATAGTTCTGCTCATGTTAGGTTAAGAAAAGATATTTGTTTGGGTATATACTGGACCTCAAACACCTTGCAGAAGAAAAGACTGACAAATGCAGCCAAGTGGGTGAACGTGAGATATGTGAAAGATTTGTGGTTGGTAAATCTGCAATATTGATAAAGGCTATTTGCAGGATTCATTTTCAGTTTCCTTACCCTGTTAAAAACTAGAAAATATGAGCTTTCAACTCTTTTCTGCATAAGAGAAAAAGCCTGTGAAATTGAACTTGTAACAATCCAGATGCAGATCATGCTTTAAAAATCTTTGTTTTTCTAAAACTAAGAGTAATAAAAACAGAGTCTATAACAATTATCAGTGTGTGAGATAAGGGAGCCTGTAACCCTGGGAGGTGAGGCTGTTATATTCTGGCAACTACCTGGAACAGTTTTCTTATAAAATAAGTCTATAGAGAATGATGAACATGAAGACAGCTTGACAGAGAAGAAAACAGAAGGAAACTTCTCTGATAGCTGTCTATTTTTGTGATTTTAGTTGCTTCTGAAGGCTTGTCTGAATTCCTCTCCTAAGGTTCATGAGACAAACCTCTGTTCTAATTTAAAAAAACAACAAACAAACAAACAAAAAACACCCTTTTTGCTTAAGGTGGTTGCTGTTACTGGCAATCGAAAAAAACTTTGACTGAAGTAACGCTTTCCACATGTCACCTCACTCTTAACACCTCCAATAACCAACCACTACCTACAGCAGGATTTTGTAACTTAGTCATTATTGATACTTTGTGCTAGTTAATTGTTACAGGGGCGGGAAAGTACTGTTCTGTGCATTGTAGAGTGTTTAGCAAGACTTCAGGCCACTGCCTCCCAATTGACAGAAGCACCTGAGTTATAGCAACCAAAATTGTTTTCCAGGTGGTGTCAGACCTCCTGCTTTGCAAAAGGACAACAATGCTCCTGAAGGACTACTGGACTTTTGGCTCAGTCTAATTCCAAATAACAGGGGCCAGAGGATATTGCATTCACATCTCCTGGCATTTTTTTTAAATCTATTATTCTGCAAACTTGAAAGCCCCTGTCAGGCTCATTCAAAGCTATGGAACTTAACCAGTACTTCTATTTGCACATAATACATCCATCTAGTTAGACTGTGCTGACTTCTCTACTGATGTTTCTAACCCCTCAAATCAATGAATTCCCAGGTCCTTTCTTGAAAATTCTTACAATTGATGCCGTGCTTTATTCATCAGCTCTATATACTCCTCTGCTTTTTTTTAACTCCTTATTTTGTTCATAATCAGACTGGAAATTCCATCCAATCATCACTTCCACAGAGACCTACTGGCACTTATACAGATAGTTCTTGGAAAAGCGCATAACAAAATTGCACTGCATACTCTCCAAGGCTATTTCTAAAAGGTTCCTGGCCTCTAACAGTCACAGTTGTGTACATTCATGGATGGACATTTTCATATTGCTCTAACCAGAATGTCTCATTCACCCATGGCTGTCAGGATGTCTGCAAAGACTTTAGATTAATCTCTTTGGGTGAAGCAGGTTCTGAAATTTCCCAGCTTCTCTGATAGAATGGATGCATTAAAAGTTAAAGTTTCTGGGAGATAAAGGATGTGAAAATAGAATCATTCAGGGAAGACAGTCATCCTCTCTGACCTCAGCATTTTTCACACTGAATGGGTTCAGAGCCACTTGGGATTGTGGATCTGTATCATCCATGGATTTGTTTATTCAATAACTATTTGTTGGACATCTGTCTGAGAATTGAAACTAAAATAGACAAAGTTCTTGACCTTACAAAACATATATTATTTTAAAGATCCCTACATAAAACTTGTCAGCACGTAAATAAATTAAAAAACCCACCATTGGAACTGGGAATATGAAATCTATATTTTACATACAATGGCCTTGGCAGGAGTTTTTGAAGAGAAGGCAAGTGAAGAAAAACTTAGTGATGAGAAGAGAGTAGTTACATGCAGATGTGGAGAAAGACCAGTCAAAGAAAATGGAACCTGAGGGACTGGGTCCCTCATGTGTTTTCAGTGTGGCTGTAAATCAAGAAATAAGGGACAGAAGGATAAGAAGGGAGTGAAGAGGTAGCAGGGGCCAGATAACCTGATAATCTTGGGATCTATTCTAATTACCATGAGAAATATTAAGGGTCTTAAACATGTGATTAATAAGATCAGGATCACATTTAAAAATATTTAACTTAGATATGATTGATTTTCTGGGAATATAATGGCAGAGAAACAAGTTATATTTCTTTATGTCCCTTCCTGGAACGTTGGTCTCTATCGAAATATTTGAACAGCTAGTGTCTTCCAGAAACTTCCTGTATTGCCCATAGACATATGTCCTTGATTACAGAATTACTTCAACTTTCCTTGATAAGACACTAATAAAGCTACATTTGGAATTTCTTGTATGTACCTGAATTTATGAGAAAAATACAAACAATAGAAAAAGAACAGAAAGTAGGACAATGGTTTTATGATATTAGAAATTTTGCCCTTTTTTACAATAGAAAGTTTAGACAACTTGTCAGTATAAATTAATTTTTTTATTTCCTACAACTGTTAAAGGTAAAAGGAAGAGGAATAGCTACAAACTCTTTATGCCTATTTTTGAAAATTTACAATACATGGAAAAGTGTCCAGCACATAAATTAAGACAAATATTGTCAGAGTAGATACCTGAAAACCCTCTCAATACAAAATGCCCACACATGTTAGCTAGATATTCCATTCTCTTAAGCATTTAGCTGGATTTATATGAAAATAAAATGCCAAGCCCCCACAAAAGTTCAAAACTAACTGATATCATCACTGATGTTATAGCTAGACTAATCTTAGCAGTCAAGAAGCAAGAGCAGGATTATAGGTAAATATTTGGTTCCTGCAATTTTGGGAATTGAAACAAATTCAGGCATGCATTTCAGATACTCAGTGAAAGACTCAGTGGAAAAGCATTCAGAAAAACTAAGCATCCTAGCAAAAGAAGATAAAAAAGAACTAATCGCTTTGGCCTTTACACTGAGTAGGGAATAAGTGTTTCTTTTTAAATCCATAGTATCATGTCTGACCTTTTATGGGTGTGCATTTGCATATTCTAAAGAAAACACATATACAAAATCATACATCTGGTAAAAAATCACCATAGAATAGTTCCTGGTAAGTAGTGACCAGTTAGTTATATGTGGAAAAAGCAAACCTTGTTTCTTTGTGGCTCTCACTGGCTGCCCAAGGAGAAACCACAAATGAACATAAATTTATAGTCTGAATTTATATCTAGTATATCTGATTGATTTTCAAGAACAAAACAATCATTAAAAATAAAATTAGGTATAATTATGAGAAAAGAAAGGAAGGAAAAACTGAGGAAGGGAATTTACATCCAGATACCGCATAGTAATATTAAGTAACTCTGAAGATAATGAGAAGGTATTAATGCATAGCATTACTTAAAAATTGATTTATCAAAATTTACATATCCTCTATACTTTATTGTGAACTCTAATATCTCAAAATAACATTTCCCTTCAACTTTCTCTTTCCCTTATGTATTTTTGTTTCTTATCACACTTATTATCAGTGGGCATACTATTTTTTTTGTTTTTGTGAGGGTGTACTAAGGATTGAACTGAGAGGCACTTGATCACTAAGCTACATCCCCAGCCCCATTTTGTATTCTATTTAGAGACAGGGTCTCACTGATTTGCTTAGTACCTCATTTTTGCTGAGACTGGCTTTGAACTTGCAACTCTCCTGTCTCAGCCTCCAGAGCCACTGCGATTACAGGCTTGCGCCACTGTGCCCAGCCAATGGGCATACTATTTAAACATAAGTTTGTTTTTGTCTTTTAATACCAAAATATTGTCAACTCTATGAGTGTCAGTTTATCTATTCATTTCTGTTTCCAGAGCATATGGCACGTAATAAGCTCTTAATAAAAATCTATTGGAAAATGAATATCCATATACATATTTATGCACACGCATATGCACATTTGTGTGTATGTGGCATAATTATACAACATATATTAAAATAGGCCTTATATAATGTTATATAGTATATGAGTCATAAAACATGCAGTGTATTTTGTATATCATAGTAACATTACAAATATTTTAATCTAGTGTTTTTGCTATAGAAAATTTAGAAATTACTAAACTGAAGCATTTGATCATCCTATTTTATGACATATGATGTATCTACATACACAAACAAAAAGATGTGCAGGGCACAGTAAATGAAAACAAGCTACAGAAAAATAAACACATAGTAGATGACATAATTTATGCAAAACATTATCCAATACTAATATATATTTTTATAAAATATTGAGTATTTGTAAATGTAGAAGAAAAATTCTCACCAAAATGATACAGAAATAACTCTTGGGGAAAATGGGAAGATGGAGCAGGGGATGGTATTCACCTATATTCTTCTAAATTATTTGACATTAAAATAAAATGTGAAATATATAGGGAATATAACTAGAGAGATCAGTATTCCTAAAATCTGAGAGGTGTTTTTAATAATCTTTTTAAACACCTCTGACATTTAGCCTATATACAGTGATATATTTTGGTGTATTTAACTTCAATTCAAGTTAACTGCTACCTAATTACACAGCTAAGAAACCAATTTTCTCCATAAGCAACTAGTAGCTATTCACTTCAATGACAGAGATGCCACAGAAAATTGTGCTTCTAATCCAAGCAAAATAGGTTGTTAAAAATTCAGCATAATCTGTCTATATACAAACCTATTGATCCATCCATCACCTATCCATCCCTTTATCTACATAGTCAATTCCATTTGTTAACAGTAATTTTCAAATACTGGAACTATCTGGTTTTAAACATGCTATGGCTTCTTTAAAAGTTGATTCAAGATAACACTGTCTGGGACTGGGGCCTAGAATCAGTAATTTATTCATGTTTCTTAGATGTCTATCTTCTTAAACATTGAAGACTACTCTTCTATTGAAAAATATTAAAATTTCAATCAAAATTAAGGAAATTTATAATTTATGTAATAAAATGATACCTTTCTCTAGTACTTTAAGGAAGTATCAATGAAGGATCAGTTATCTATAACCAAACATCTGCTCTCATCAAAATATTTCAGTTTCCAAACCATCCTCAGGACCAAACCACCACCCTCTATTCTTCCTTGCACCCTCCTTGAATTGGTGCTGAAACACAGGGATTCCAACTTTTCAGTCCTTATTGAAACCATAGTATATGACCTTACCTCTGAACTCTTCTTTTAAAGTCCTGAGTTCCTCAGCTGATAAGTTTCAATGTAAATCTTCCTTTCTTTACAGTAGATATTATCTCCTTCTAAGTTAATAATATTTGTTTTAGTCAATTTTTTGCATCACTGTGACCAAATACCCAAGAAGAACGTCTTAGAGGAGGAGACGTTTATTGAGGCTCATGCTTAGTCCATAGACAAATCCATTGATCTGGGTCCAAGATGAGGCAGCACATCACAGGGAAGGATCCAGTGGAAGATTCATAGTGGGGTAAGGAAGCAGAGAGAGAGAAAAAAATGAAGCATAAAAGTGGAAGGGGTCACAGGGAAAAAAAATCACTTCCAAGGGGTAAGCCCTGTGACCCACTCCTCCAGCACCCAGTCAATACATTCAAACTAAGATGAATTGATTAAGTTACATCTATCATAACCCAATCATTTTACCTCTAAATATTTCTGTGTGAGGGACATCTCATATGAAAGCCATGACTGTACTATTTACTACTTGCTTGCAAAACCTCAATATTTTGATCTAACTTGATCATCCATTCAGCCCTCATGTGAACAGATTAACAGATTAATTAACTAAACATTCATTCAGTGTATACAACATGAAAGATCATGTGAGAAGGCTGGAATACAACAGTGAATAAACTAGACCAAACCTCTCTGCCCTCTGGAAATGGGGAGAGCAGCAGAGGGAGACCATCCTGAATATTGTTCTTCTCTCCATCTTTCCATAGGTAGTATCTCAAGAATGACCTCCTTTTTATCATTTATATATGCTATGACTCCTTGCCGAATTCAAAATAAGCAAACCAAAAAAGATGCATATTAAGCAGAATGGTTCTGTATTAAAATGAATTACTTTTCTTTTATATGCTCCTCTGCTTTTAATTGTGAGAAAACATACACAATATAAAATATACTATCTTCACCATTTTTAAGTTCAGTATGTTAACATTATTTACATTGTCAAGTGGTCAATGTCTAGAAACCTTATCATCTTGCAAAACTGGAACTCTTTTCCCGTTGAACATCATGTCTCCATTTCTTCCTTCCCTCAGCCAGTGATAATCACCATTCTGCTTTCTGTGACTATAGATTGGAGTACTCTAGTTCTCACATATAAGTGAAATCAGACAATATTTTACTTTTTACAACTGGCTTATTTCTCTTAGCATAACATCCTAAAGACATACTTATTTTGCAGCATATATGTTGTGGCCTATACAAATCCGTCGTTTGTATATATCAAATTTATTTATCTATTCATCTTTCTATGGACATTTGGTTGCTTCTATCTTTTGGTTATTATAAGTAATGCTGCCTATGAACAGAGGTGCTCCGTTAATACTGTATTAGTTGTATACACAGAAGTGGAATTTTTGCATCCCATGGTAATATTATTTTATATTTTAGAGGAATTACCATACTTTTTTTCCACAGCTGCCACACCAACTATGCATAGGAATTCAGTTCCAACAATGCATAGGAGTTCTAAGTTTTCGTCATCTTCCCCAATGCCGCAGTCTAGCTGGGCACAAAATAACCAGGAGGTCACAAGCCACTTGTAGGTTCAAAGAGGAACTACTTTATTGCCCGAACACCACGGGAACTCTCTAGAACACCACGGAAACTCTGCGAGAACCAATGGAAACTCAAAGGGAACTCCGCGAGAACTCAAAAGTAGCGGGCACCTGAGGCAGCAGGAGCTGCCCCACTGCTGGACAGCAGAGGTCCACATACACAACTGAATACACAGCTTGCCCCAATCCAGCATTATCCAGTTACATCAATCAGTCACCATCCCAATAATTATACACAACTTAACTTAATCACCATCATCCCAATGGCTCCTTGGCGTCACCTCCCAACCACTCCTTCTGGCAAAATGCCAGGTGCCATCCTGACTTGGCTGTGGCTCTCAACATCCCAACTCATACATTTTTCTGGTTGTGACTGTTAGTAGTCTCCTTAATGAGCATGATGCAATCACCTCTATTCTGCATATAAAATGCTAAGTATATATAAAACATATGGTTTTGAACAATACTTGACTTTACCACTGTTTTAATCATTTTTTTCTCTAATTGTTCCTTTGCTTAGAGACATTTATTCTCATATGTTTGCAAGACTATATCTGTTGCCATTTCTGTCACAGCTTGAATAAAAGATCTTGTTGACAAAAGCCTTGCCCAGTTGGTGTAATATAGGATTGTCACCCATTTACTATTTGAAACACCATCGTCTAAATTTTGCTTATATTCTGCTTACATAAATAAATTTTATTTATGAGTCTATTTTAACTTAGCAATATTATATTTAAATAGAAATTTAAATCCTTAATCACAATTAAGATTTATGAGGGTAATGCCTATGTCTTTTTCTTCACCACTATATCCTTAATTCAAGAGCCTTCATAACATATATTGAATTTCATCAATTATAGGAGGAAGGAGGCTTGAATAAATGGGTTTTTTAAATTCCAGATAATCATACCAACTCTTCTCTTCATTTTGCTTGTATAGACTTGTATATAGCTGGGGTATTTCTGACTTTATAAGCATCATGATAGCAAAACAGTCATTTTACAATTCCCATAAAATTAAATCTAAAGATGAAGAAAAATAAAGGCCACAATCAAAGTAATGGTTCATGTCCACTGTAATAGAAATTATTGAATGTGTCCATCCTGTGATGGTTTTTAATCCCTCTTTATAGGTAGAAAATACATAGAGTGTTACAATCGAGTAGGAAATGTTTTAAATTGTTGAGCTGAAGGCTAACTCCTTACTGTGCAATTTCTTATTTTTATCACAATGACACAACATAAAGTTCAGAGCATATAATGGGGTGAGAAGAAGAAAGACTTCCAAATACCTGGCAGGCATATCTTTCAATTTAACTCACCTGTCAGTGCAGGCAATGGTGAGTGAACCCTTTATTGGCAGTCCTATACCATGGCTACTTTCAGACTCACTCCTCTCCTGCCTACAGAGAGCAAGCAACCAAATCACTCTTTATTCTATCTCCTTGAATTTCTTTTCGAGATTTTTTAAGCAAAAATCTCCATCAGAACAAAGTGATATGTCACGTTTTCCCACCATTGATAAGGAGAAGATACTTAATTTTTATGGCATTGAAAAATAATCTTTTTAGTTCAAGTACTTTATCAATTTTATTATAAATGAGAGGCAATCTGCCGGTGCTGATATCATCCATCATAATGAAATAATTATCTCATTTATTTTACTTAATAAGACAGAAATAAAGCAAAGAAAGAAAAAGAGGATGAGAGGATGACAGAAAATAGAAATTATATTTCTGAATCAGCCAACCCCTTTCCTCTGGGTCAGAAATTTGGTTTTAATGCTTGTATCAGCCCATTCCCACTGCTACAACAAAATACCAAATGGTGGATAATTGATAGAGAAAAGATATTTATTTTGTTCTCAATTTTGGATGTTTGAAATAATGGTGTTACATTGGCATGATTCTGGTAAAGGGCTCATGGTTGAGGGCCTCTCAATGGTAGTAAGCACATGCAATACAAGAGAAAGAGATCACAGAGAGAGACAGGAAGCCAGAAAGATTCAGAAATCAGGCTCACTGTGGGTGGCTGTGTGAGTGCTCTCATGTGTGTGTGTTTGTGTTTGCTTTAGTGGAAATTGAACCCAGGGACTTATGCATGCTAGGCAAGCCCTCTACTACTTAGTTATATCACCACTGGGGCTTCCTCTTATGCAATAACTCACTGTTGTGGGAATTAACCAGATTTTCAAGAAACTAATGTCTTCCAAGAGAAGTGCCTCCAGTGATGTATCCATGGCCCGCTTTGGCACCATCCTTTAAAGGTCAAATCACTTCTTAGTATTGCCACACTGAGGACTAAATTTTCCAGGTGAGATAATATCCAAACTATAGCACCTTTCTTTGTTTCCAGAACAGCACTTGGCACAGGGCTATGCATAGAAGCTCAGCTCATTAAGTATGTATGCAGTAAAGGTGTTCAAGGATAGATAAAACAAAACTGAAATTTGAGTGCTAAAGATAATTCTCAAAAAAAGAAAAGGTAAAAATCTTCACTCTCATACAAATATAAAAATGATCCTATGTTAAGGATTTTATATAACTCATTAATGAGGAAACTGGTGAGGTGTTACAATCAGTTCAAAGGAGAATTCGAGGACATATACCTATAGATAAGAATATTAAAATAAGTACCCAAACAGATGCAAAACTGGTATTTCCTAGAGTTAGATGTCTTTCCTCTTTTTCCAGCTGTTATTAATTTGCATATATATGCAAAAGTTATTTTATACTACTATTGACTGTCTACAGCTATAGGGATTGTTAAAGAGGTACACTGTCAGAAGGGTGTTTAATAGCTATTGCACATATTTTCCCTACACAGATTAAATATCCTTATGGAATTCCCCTTCAGTATTACTTACCCCTTGGCTCTTCTACCCGCCTTGCTAATACCATCACCCCAGGAAACTGTGCTCACAGACAGCTACCAATTTGTTTATGATTATTCAGGCCAAATAAACAAAGGAATATGTGCCTTAATAGAAAAAAATTGAAAAAAAAATAGTTATAAACAAAAATTTTGCTTTTGTGATAGTTTATTTGAGGTAATGGAGAAATATTTTTGAAAAATAGGAGAAATCATCTTAACCTGGATTCTTTCATTTCTAATACATAAAATATCTCCTTTTATGTTGAAGAAAAGGAGCTTGGAAAGGTTAACAGGGAGACTCTGGGTCACATACTAGTTGGTAGTAAACTCAGTTCTCATGACTTGAAAATGACTTTTCCATTTCTCTGGATGAGACGCATGAGTGAGCACCATTCCACCCGACAGTTCAGTCATAGCATAATTGCCATAAATGTGATCCAGAAGTCAGCCACGTCTTGTATCTCACCTTGACTGGAAGTTTTCTTCCAAGATCATGTCAGGCACAGACTAGCAGAGGTAGATGATTACTTCAGGCTTCACAAAGAACTGAGATTGGATTCTTGCCAGGATTACTTAAAATAATTCATGCAAAGTGCTTAATGCAGTGGGGAGCACATAGTGAGCACACTATTCATGTTAGTTAATATATTGAAAATAACAAGTATTATTAGTTTCAGTAAAACAGAATAAGACTTTTTGCATGGGACTCTGAATGTTTTATGTGACCTAAGTGAACCACCTTTAGGGTGTGAGACTGGATGTGGGCTGCATAACATCTAAGACTTGTTCAAATTCAATAATATTCTTATATCATAGCTTATGGTTTACTTGCACATTTCCTACAAATTCAAATTTGTAACTTGGTTAGTCTAACACAAAGAACAATGTCCTAGCCTGGGGTTGTAGCTCGGTAGTAGAGCGCTTGTCTAGCACATGTGAGAGCCTGGGTTCGTTACTCAGCACCACATAAAAATAAATAAATTAAATAAATAAAAGGTGTTGTGTCTGTCTACAATTAAAAAAATTTGGAAAAAAAAAGAAAGAGAAAAATGTCCTATGAATGTCTCTGGGAACATGTCAGTATTCTAGAGAGGTTATGACAGCCAGCCAGAAGTCATATATTCCCAGTAACCAGTGATACCATGCTCTCCTACCTGGTGGGTTGGGAGTCTTCTTTCAGTAACTTCATCAGGACATGAACCAAAAGCAATAATTAGGACTGGTATACTAGTGGCCATTGTATAATTTAAACACAAATTCAGATCATCCATTCTGCCAAAATTTTTCTGTTGTGATTGCTATAAATAATTATACTGAACATTATTTTCTTAAAAGAGAACTATGATCTGCCAGAGGCACAATCTGTCTGTAACACTCAGGAGGGGAAATATATATATGTATACCTGTTTTAAATTTGTTATAATTAGTACCCCAATGACCAGAGCTATTGAAATTAGTTAGTCCAGTTTTTCTGCCGAGTCTACACAATGGGCTTTTATCCAAATAGGAGATTTCTATATGATTAAATAAAAGGACAGGGAAAAAAGTAACTTTCACAACTGTTTTTTTGCTGTTCAAATATAAAGGAACAAAGTGCCCTGTTTTGTTGTCAAGTTCTTCCACTTTTTTTTTAAATGAAATGCTATTTATATTGTAAAGTCATGATGAAATTGGGTCTACTGATTGATAAAGCTCCAGTATTTCTTTGCTTCAGTGCTGTAGAAAAGAGAAGACAGATATTTTAGTTGGCTCTTCAGATTAGTAATTGACATAACCAAAAGCAAAAGTATCATTTATCCATTTTATAAAACTCTTAATTTGTTTATGGAGGAAGTACAAATTTCTGTATCCTAGGGTTGTCCTCTTCCAGATTTTGCAAGATTTCTTCATGATTTTGCTCACTGCTCTGAAAGGTCATTTTCATTATATTCTTTGGAAGTATCATTTATTCCAGATCTTACTCTGCCCACAAATTGAAATTCATTTTATTATACATGACAGAATAGTTTTCTTATAAGGATATTTCCTAATACTCATTTTCTTTTATTCCCATTAATATTTATTACACAATTACACTGCATTAGACAAAATATAATATGCAGAATATATTCTCCCTAATAATAAGAGATTTACATTTTAAGGTAAAAAGATAAATAAATATTTGTGGTGATAGTTCTTTAATAAAACAAATTTGTAATCTACATTTAGAAATCAAAGGAAAGAATTAAAAAGGGGGAGATCAAAACCCACTCACAGCAAATGCATCTTTACACAACACAAACCTGGTCTCCTCTATTTAAGGATAGATTAGACACTATAAATAAAATAAGGGAAACAGATTGTGAGTACAAGCAAAGGAAACAGTATCTTGCACACCAAGAGGGTCTGGAAAGACCAAGCAGTCTGTTTCCCTCTGGAACTGGTTAATGAAAAGAAAAGCTGTAAAAATAAGACAATACTGTGCAACCAACAAATAAAGTTTAAGAATCTAAATAAAAAACAGGATATGAGAGTAGCAAACAATTCTTCAAATGCAATAATACTTTGGAAAGCAATACAAAAATTATTCATGATTATACAATATCAATGAAGCCTCCTTAATATATAGTAAGAGATATACACACACCATAGTGCTTTATACAATAATCTTATTTGCCTTACTCCCTACTCCTTAAGATGAAAATAAATTTCACTTTTTTCCTGAGGGAATGAAGGTGGACGTGGAAATGAAGAACGCGAGTGTACTTTTTAGTCATTATGATAAACTTTGCAATTAAACTTAATTAAAGCTCATTAGCCACCAAGAGAGGATAAGAAATAAATTTCCAAATATGGAAAATATTCATTAAATGTATTTTTAGAACCAAAAGATATATTTTCATTAAAATCTAATCTGCTTTGTCAAGTTAATAGAAATGTTAATAACTATATTGCTTTGTTTGTGAAAATGCTATAAAATATTAAACAAAACTATTGATAAACTTGAGTTACTTAAACACAAAAATTACAAAAGGCACAAAACAACACAATGATATTTTTTAAGATGAAAATATTTACTTTTCTTACTGAAATGCAGCAAAATAAAAAAAAATATCAAGCAGTTCATTTTTTAACTTTATTGAAATGTAATTGACTAGTGTTTGACAAGTTGTACAAATGCTTCTGTGGTCTAACCACTGATCCAGACAATACACAGGACATTTCTGTCATCGACAAAAAGTCCCCTCCTGTGCGTTTTCAATACAAATGACACTCTTTTCTCTCTCTAATCTCTGATCTGATTTCTATCACTGTCAATCAATTTTGTTGTTTTGTAATTCATTTAATGGAAATTAGAGTAGACACTAATTTATATGTCTGGCAAATTTCACTTTGTATAGTTTTGTAACTCTCCCCTGTTGGTGTCATATCAGTAATTGATACACTTTCACAGATAAGCAGGGTCCCAAACTGGTTTGTTCTTCATGTTGTTGATTGATTTGTGGTGTTTTTCAACTTTATACAAATGTTTGTATGCAAGTCTCCTTATGGATCTATGTTTCTATTTCTGTTGGGTCACTACCAGATCTATGATTTCTGGGTCATACTGTAAGTGTAGGTAAAACTCCATAAGGTAAACACAAGCAGCTCTTCGGTGTTGATTATACAATTTTACATTTCTGTCAGCAATGAATTCCACTACTTTTCCATCCTTGCCAACACTTGATACTGTGTAATAGTGCTCATTTTTTTTTTTTAATTTTAGCTATTCTAGTGGAGATGTAATGGCAGCTCATGGTGTTTTTAATTTACTGAATCTGTTGAGAATATTTCATGAGCCTAAGTTGTCCATACATGTTCTTTTGCCATTCTTGATATCTGGGTCATTGTTCATTTTTTCATCCACTTAATTTTACAATATTAAAAGTTCCTGATAGAGTCTAGATATTAAACTACTGAAATTTATACCCAAAAAATTACTTCCAAGAAAGCAATTTTCTATCAGTTGCCTAATAATACTTTCGAAAAACAAAAATATTTAATTTTGATAAAATACAATTTACATTTTTTGTCATTGTTTTCTCTACTTTCATTGTTGTGTTTTGTTGATTTATAGTATTTATTAATATTTTACTTAACTAATTTTGCTTTTCTTTCCCTAGTTTTCAGATTGAGAACTTAGTTCACTGGCATAAAATCTACCTTCATTTTATCATAAGCATTTACAGTTAGAAATTTCTGCCTAAGTTCTTTTATTTTTCTCACACATGAGTTTTGAAATGTTGTGCTTTTATTTTCACTTCAAGTGAAAATGTTTTATAATTTTTCTGGCAAATTATTTATAAATGTGTTGCTTCATTTCTAGCCATTTGGGAATTTTTTTTCAGATATCTTTTAGTAGTTAACTTCAAATATAATTTCATTATAGTCGAAGAATACATTTCATATGATTTTAGTCTTTTAAAATTTCAATGAAAATGTATTTTAAGTAGCTTCATCATCCCCCAAATCACCATTAATTTCAATCTTTTATGTCAACATTCTCTTTATTTGGTTCTTTCCTAATGATGTAGTTCTCTATGAGTTCCTCTCAAATGTGGCTGTTTTCTCTCACATATCTCTCGGAATGTGGTTCTTAGTGATGGGGTACATGTTGCTGCTTTTAGAAAATTCTCCCTCATTATCTTGAATATGCCTCTGCTTGGAATCTCATTTCCAACAGATCACCCCCTATCTCCATGTTGTCTTCATCTACCATTGTCCTAGTTAGCAACCACACTCACCCAAATAGTGTAGCACTGGCTCATTATTAACTCTAACACTGCTCTTTTGGATAATGATTATTGGTTGTTATGGTTTAGATGGGGTGTCCTCCACATCTACTGATCTAAGCACATTTTCACTCTTCCTTCTTTATTTCATTTCCTCTTTTTTTTCTTATGTAAATTATTTTCCTGTTGCTATACCTTGCTTTTAACTTTGCCTTCCTTTCCTTTATTGTTTTAATATGTTCCCTTGGTGAAACAATAGCCTTTTTAGGTCTACTCCTTTGTACCTTTACTGGTACTGTTGGCTGAAGTTGGAAGGACAAAACATACAACCAACCAACCAAACTTTAAATCAATAATCACCTAACACACATGGGCCCTTAATACTACCTATCAATTCTATGATGTAGCCCTTGCTCCTTCTCATTTCTATTCTCTCCAACGACTATAGTATGCTTTTCTCTCTCCCATCAACTCTTTAAAACACCTTCCTTCATCCTTCTTCTCAGCTACCTTTCTTTATTTTTTTTTTAATAGAAGAACCAAGAGGCTGAAACCTTGTAAATTTTCTCTTCTCCTTACATCTACTCCCTCTATTATCTCCTATCATCTCTTGGATTTAAACCCAGATATATTCAGATAATTTCTCAATTTATATCTTTATATTTAAAGCTATAAGCTGAATTTCCATATGTATAAGAGGAATTTAAAATTCAGCGTATCCCAAACTAACCTTCTTATTGCCTTTTTGAAACCATCTGTACTCACTGTGTTATTCAACTCACTTAAAGAAGAGCTCTCTCTTTCTTCAGGTATTCAGGGCACATACTGTAGGGTTTTCCTTGATGTTTCCCATTTGCAGTCAATTCCATGAGTTCTGCTTTTGTACTCATCCAGAATATAATCACTTCTCCTCACACCCAATGTCAGCATTCTTGTCCATACTACCATCATTTCCCACCTGCATTATTCCAATACCCATCTGATTGACTTTCTGGATCTCTTGACTTTTTTCAGATTGTTCTCAATCCAGCCATCAGATGATTCCATTAAACACAAAACAGATATGTTACTTTTTCTTCAAAACCATCCAAAGTATTTCTATGTGATGCAGCGTGTTTCTTACAGAGTGACCCACAGTCATCTGGGAAGTTCTGTGTCTCTCCCCACAGAATTGGCAACCATCTGACCTCACTGCTCCTCCCTCTGGTTTTCTTTCTGTTCTTGGACTATATCAGGAATAATTCTGTCCAGTAACCTTGTGTGTTTTTCACTCTTATCAAAATCCTTACCCTGGATATACTTTATGGATTAATTTCTCATTCTCTTAACTCTTTACTCAAATTATACATTCTGGGGTTGGTTCAATTAAAGTTTTCCCCAAAATAATCGTTATAATGTGTGAATATTTCACTGTACTTCATAACAGTAACTTCACACATATGATTAAGTTCAAGATCTTAAAATGTAAAGACTATCCTGGTTTATCCAAGCAGGCCCAATTTATTTACTAGGATCCTTATAAGAAGCCAGGAGGGCCAGAGTGAGTGGTAAGCAATAAGACAATGTAATTGAGAAGTTGGAATAGCATGAAGAAGGGGGAAGAAGCCAATGAATGAAGCTTGAGAAGATGAGGAAATCAATTCTTCCATGAAGTCTAGAGAGGGAATATGGATCTCTTACTGTGAGTTTAGACTTCTCACCTCTAGAACAATAGAAATAAATTTGTGAAGTTTTAAATCAGTAAGTTTGTGCTCTTTTGTAATAATAACTCAATAGGAAATTCATACATCTTCTCATTGAAGTCTTCCCGGATCATCTTGTGATGTTTTAATCATTAGCCCCTTTATTTAAGTTTTTCTTTATTCTTATAACATACACCTTATGTTATATAATATACTGCTCCCTTTGTTTATATATCCACTATTCTGTTGGTCTTCTATATTGAAATATTAGATCCATATGTACAGGGGTTGTGCCATAATACAGAACATAGAACATGTCAGACACATATCAGATTCAATAAATATTTGCCAAGACAACAAAAGTGTTCAGGCTTATTTCTTTCTAATCACAAATTTTTATTCATTCTATGATCATGCTCATGAATCTTCTGGTCTGGCATGGTGAATTCTATAACAAATGTGCGGATGTGCATTTATATATGCATATGATGGTAATGTGTCTGTGGTTAACTGATAGTGGTGTGATAAATGAATTGGACCACATGGTGATCTTAATGTGTAATCAATGGGATTGACATGACCAGACCAAACATTTCACAATTGATACCTCATTATTTCTGCCATAGAAATGATGAATGAAATCAGCTATCTTGTTTAATCAAAATAACATAAACAATAGAAAGTATACAATAACAACAATTAATCACAGATGGCGTTGCTTTTTATTTAATTTCAATTTATTACTCTTTAGATATGATGAAGAACACAGGGGAAAAAATTCCATGCCTCTCTCACTTCCATATATATTCACTGCTCTTAGCACACAACCATGGTTCTTTCCCATTAGCACATAACCTCAAATATGCCATAGTTTTTTAAATTGTATTACCTCTTAAGCATCATAGTACAGTGTCAATGCCTTACATTTGACCTTAAGACAAACATAAAACCATGTACTTGATTTCTAGTTATGTCTGTGGAACATAGGTTAGAAGAGCAAAGTAGTCTTTGAAGTACAGCAGACACTGTATATAAAAGCTGACTGCATTTTAAGTTTGCTTTTTTACAAAGAAAATAAAAAGATAATAACCCGTAACTGTGCATTATTTTGTATAAGAAACTTCTTAATAATACTGCAACCCATGCTTAATAAACCTGAATTCTCAATCAGCTAGTTAGCTATTCAGTGTCTGTAGCATACTCAAGCTCATTATGCCATGCTACAGGGAGTACAGCATTCCAAGAAAGATATTTCCTCAGTGATATTTTTATTTACAGACTATAATAGAGGAATTGATTAGGGGAAATGTTCCTTCTTATTACAGAATTAGAAACTTTTATAATTATTTTCCATTTTCCCCTCTAGGGTAGACTTGGAAGTGTAAATTTATATTTAAAGTATATTGATAATTTTCAGGAAGGGAATTTAATCCTATTAATTGGGATCTTCAAGAGACCTCAGTGGTGTTAAAATAAAAGCCACTCTGAGTTCTTTGTTTCTGGTATCATTTTTTTTTTCTTTCAGAGGCAAAAAATGAATACTGCTCTCTTGTCACTGTAATTTTACTGAGTAGGTATGAAATTGAGACATGGAGTGGGAAAAATAGACCACTGATACAATTCAACATTAAGGTTTATTTCACATCAGAGACAGTAGAAAATTCATCTGCTGATAACAATTAGTTAACAATGGCAGAGCCATATTTGAGGGTGGGTGGTGGGAAGAACAAAAGTAAGAATAATATGCATTTTTCAATATCTTCATGAGAAAGTATATATGCATTCATTGGAACAGGCTTAGGCATATGAACATGTGAAATCAACTCATGTATAGCTCATGCACATTACTGTGTCATACAGCAAATTCTCACAAGTTACTCCATTTGAAATGTGAAGAGTGATCTTACAGCCAGCATATATAAAAATACTTCCAGTATTAGTAACAACACCAAACATGCAAATTTCAACTTTCACCAAATAACTCAAATCATGTTACACAAAATTCTTCTTTAATAACTTCTTTCTAGAGGTAAGAAACTACTTATCCAAGGGCAATTTTATAGGTCGGGAACAGAGCCAAACTCGACCTTACCCATTAGACCAGATCAACACTCTCTCTTGAAGTTGGCATATTACACTGAAGGTAACATCATATGAGTATCTAATAAAGACTTTAAGCTATTATAGTAGAGTGGCTTCAGACAAAATTCGAATTGATTGAAACTTTCCTCTGAAACTTGAATCAAAGCAAACCCCATCTTTTTTTTCTGTACCTCTTCTCTTATAGTGAAGGATCCAAAGATAGCACACAAATGGATGTTTCTCTGATACCTGTGGCTTATCAGTAAGAATAGAAGTAATGGAAATCTCATGAGAAAGCCTGCTCTTAAAAGATTTCCAATCCAATTTTTGAGCTCAAAAGGTTTGAATTAGTTTCAGATTAACATCCAAGTCTTTCAAAGTACATCTCCCAGGATTCAGTTATCAAGAGGACATAGGACACTGGAATTTAGGTTCAATTTTTGTGGAAAGAGAAGAGAAATAGGCAAATGTTCAAGTTTTCTTATTAAATTTATACCACTTTTTCTACCTTTATATCTCTTTTGTACATGAAATTTACTTTCCTATTCAAAGTTTCATTAACTTTTTAGAATATCATTACCCATGTTCATGCACACATGCACAACCGTGCATATGAAATGCAATACTTCTTAATGTTCTGGTAAAACAAAGGTAACTCAACAGGTCATCTTATCTACCTTTATATGTGATGCTCCATGGTTACAAGCCTTCTGAAATTTAGAATTAAAAAATGTTCGGTGTCAGTGTCCTTCAAATACATTTTCATGGAAAGAAACTATTTCACAGTGCCCATAAGAAAATATAACCACCATTCCTTTTCCTGTCTCAGCCTCAGGTTTGCTTCATTGCTGCTATGGTTGGGATGGCTGCCAAAGTTGTTCACAATTTTCTTTTTCAAACTATTGCTGCATAGCATTTTTAAAACAGGCAAGTGATAAGGATATTGCAAAGGTGCATCCACCACAGTCTTCCCTGGAGAATTTGAAGCAAACAGAAACTAATATATAATACAGAGCGGAGATATTCTATGTATATTTTACAGATGTGAGTAACTAGACTGGGTATTTGTTAGTTAGAGAAATAGAATCCAGTCTTTTCTAAGAGGCTACAAAGCATTCTATCAAGGAGAATTTCATCCCAAGCTTCTTTCCAGCAACATGCTTATCTGTGTCTCTTCCAGTCTTTCCTTTTGAGAATGGCTCTCCTTTTTAGGTCTGATGTCTATAGAAGATTATCACTACCTTGAGATTTCACACTAGAGCTTTGGGTGCTTTGTCAAATTCTATACAAGGAAGTATTTCACATCTCACTGTACAAACTGAGACAAATATTATTATGATTTTATGTGCATGTTTATTTTTATGTGACTAATATTTATTATATTTCAATTAAAATCAACCAAAAATCAGTAGCCTGTCAATTGAAGGCCATTATATCTGTGGGGGGAGATGAAAGTGGGTTTAGTGTGATGCTGAGTAAAGTGTAGTATAAACTGAGGTAGGTACCAGCTGGGGAGCTGCAAATGGATAAGGTTGCACATGTCAATTTTAAAGGAAAGTAAAGGAAACCATGCAGATATACATTCTTATGCCTTTCTTATGCCTTTCTTCCAAAGGACTTTGATATATCATGCCTCCAAAAGCTAATACAGTCTCCCAAGTTTCCTTATAACATTAGTCTCCCTAAAAAATGGTCATTTTTTTCCCAGAAAAAAAATCTATGAGTTGTTTCAATTGAGGAGTGTCACATAACTGCTTTTGTTCAAAACAATTGATTGAGTGGGGCTTCTGTATAAAGAAATTGCTGGGGCTTGCTTACAACAATGATACATAAGGTTTTGAAATTTCAAGTGCCATCATGGTAATGCAGTTATATTTCTACCTACTGATAACCAATAAATAAGGACAATCCCTTTTAATTATAATTTTAGCTACATTTTATCATACATTTTAGATTCTCCTATCTGTGTAGTTGAATAGTATTTCTCAAGTCAACTGAACCAATAGAATTAGAGAAGAATGCCAGGAATAATTTTTAACTTCTACAGATGAGTCTGATCGATGATTAGCTAACCTAGCAAATTTTTGCTTTATCTCAGGATAGTCCATGAAGAGAAAACCCCTGATGTAAATATATCATCCAATACAGAAAAAGAGTCCATTAGGTGTAGTGTTATGCTTTGGATTAGGAGTGTTCCCCCAAAGTCTTATGTATCACAGGTTTAGTTCCCAATTTAGCAGTATTTAGAAATGGGACTTTGGGGAAATGATTCAATCATGAGGGCTCTAATCTCATCAGTGAATTGATCCATTGATAGCTCAATAGAGTATTTGGAGGTGGTAGAAACTGTGGACAAGGGGGGCATGGTTGTAGGTCACCGAGGGTGTGCCCTTTGGGACTATATGTTATCTGAGGTGTCCTTCCCCCTTCTGTCACCCTCCCCCTCCCTTTTCCTACCCCTCCCTTTCTCTTCCCCTCCCTTTTTCTCCCCCTCCCTTTTTCTTCCCCTCCCCTTTTCTCTCCTTCTCTTTTTCTCTCCCTCTTTATTCCAGGCTACTATGAGTTGAACATCTTACTCCATCATAACCTCCCATCATGCTGTTCTGCCTCACCTCAGGCCAGAAGCAATGGAGACAGGCAACTATGGACTAAAACCTCTGAAACCATGAGCCAAAGTAAATCTTTTATCCTCTTTGTTGTTGTTCTCAGTATTTGTCACAGCAATGGAAGATGTCTCACACTTTTTCTATATTCTTGCCACAGATCTACACATCCCTTAAACCTTCACTGTAGTTCCTTTGAAGAACAACCAATTTCCTTTTTCAACCGTAACACTAAGTAAAAGCTATAGAGAAAAGTCTGCCTCATCCTTCCCTCAGAGCTCTCTTGTTTTCTAAAAGTCATGCTGATTTAGATTTTTATCTCTGTGCTTGTCTTCCTTAAACTAAGTTTATCTCTATCCTCCCACTGTCTCATCATATGCAAAATATTCCTTTGACGCCTGTAACAAGTTCAATGGTGGCCCTCCTAAAACATATGCCCATGTCTTAACCACCAGAACCTGCAAATGTCACTAAGTTAAAAAAAGAAGGGGGTCTTTATAAAGTCAATTAAGTTAAAAAAAAAGCTTGAGAGAAGATTATCCTGGGTGACCTGGTCTAGTTCAGTGTCCAGTGGTATAAGAGACAGTTGAGGAGAAGACAGCCACTTAGGAGAAGGTCAAACTAAGATAGACGACGAAGAAACAAAACCAAATAGCTGGAGCTATCAGAAGTTAAAATGTAGATTAGGATCCTCTCCAGATCCTTTAGAGGGAATGTGCCACTTTGTATCCTCGCCTTTAGGATTCTGGCCTCCATAACTCTGAAAGAATTAATTTCTGTTGTTTTAAAACACTGTATTTGTGGTAATTTCTTAGGGAAAACTTAGTGAGGTAGGAGAGAAGAAGCAGGCAGAAAAAAAGAGCTCAAAATATACATAATACATTTCTATAGAGAAAAGAAAAATTATAACTAGATTTGTATTCCTTAAAAAAAAAGAACGGAGTATTCTCATTTTGGGGTCAGTGGCAACTCAAATGAATACAGATATGTTTTTTTGTTTAATAAATATTTTTAATGAGTAACTTCTGAAGTTAGATAAATTAAATTCCTGGTATAAACCAGTAGAGTCTCTGGAAAGGTCTCAAACCCAAATGCCATTTAGATTTGCTGTAATGCTTTCATCTATTTCCTTACTGCCTTCAAGTTTTGCCCTGTGTACTCAAATACTTGTGGATCCAGGTGAATAGACAACAAAAACGTTAATAGTGAAAGAAACAATAAGAAAATGACAATAATTCTGGGTCCTGACATGACATCATGTTTAAGGTGTCAGAGTCTAATCATATTAAATCAAAACTCATATTTTTGTTGAATTTTAAGAATGTAGTTTGGGTATTTCATTTGAGAACCTCAGTGTCATTTAATACATCGTCTGCATTAAAGGTTATGTTCTTCTAAATTATGTTTGTCAAAGTAATTCCTGGAACACAGTTCATTTGTGAGTATGAGGCCGTACTGTTCTATTCTTGGTAATGCCAAATCTGTTTGCATATTTGTGCAGAACAGACATGCCACCCTGGAACATGGCTCTTGGCAGAAGGATTATAGAGCTGAAGGCAATAAAAAGAAACAAGTTCAAGAAAGCTCTGTGCGGTCCCTGTAATTGGGAGTTAGATTTACAAAGACAAAGTACCCCTTTCAGCTCTTACTCCAGGGAAAACAAAGGGTGGCCACTGAAGACAGTTTTTGACCCTTGTAAGCTGGAGATCTTACCAGAAGAATCTACATTGACAAGTCTTACTAACTAGCTTTTATCTGCAAATTATTTGCCTTCCTACAAGTTGCTGCCACTGGAAACTTAAAGTCCTTACCTTGTCACTTCAAAAATCTACTGCTGGTGGTAGAAGATAAGCTGGAATTCAAAGTCAATTCTTTGAGAAGTAATCATTCCCTGAGTATCTTCCATTTAATAAGCAATACACAGGTTAACAAAATTCTATTTGTTAAGGAAGAAATATTTATCCCTACACTGGATATGTCAATTTCTTTCAATCTCTAAGTAATAATGGCTGGACCTTGTAAGCAATAAAAGAGAATCTTCTAATAATAGCATCAGTGTCAATGCCTTCTTGAACACCAGTCATTTTCCCTTCTCATTTATGATTTTATACTGCAAAAGCTTAGTTCCTGTCTTTTTTTCTAATCCAACAAACCAATTATCACTTTCCTTTGTGTAAATACCAGTCCGGATTTCCTAATTTCCTTTCTTTAGCCTTTAGTTTCTGATTTTTCTCATGGGCTTTTATGACCTCTTTCATTTTTGTTGGAAGGCAACAGGTACTTCACTTCTTGTGAGTCACCTTAACATTCTTTGCTTTTCCTCATTGTTGCTATTTAGATTACCTTCCTCCTCTAGCTTTTGTTCCTTTACCTTATTTTGGTTTCTAGAACACAGTATTTGTGTTTTCTCCTTAAAGCATCCCACCGTTTAACTTCCTCTTCATGTTGTTTCCTTGGCTCACATTCTCCTTTACTAGAATTCATTGCTAAAGCTTCCTGCTGCTCAGATTCTTTTAGTTTTAACATATACAGAAGAGTTTCCTTTCTTGCATTTCTAGCAAAGTTTCTCAGAGTCCTCCTACCTGTGGTTCTGTGTACTCTGCATACTCAGTTAACTGCTGGCACTAAATACACACTTATTAGTAATTTCCAGATAAGGCCAGGGATGGGATGTCAGGAAAATCCGGTTGATAGTAATTTCCAAGGTTTAAATAGCAATGGAATAATGTGATTAAATGCTATGTACTAGTTTACATGGATGTTGCTTATCTAGAAAATGCATGATATTATCTATTACAGAATTCCAGTGTGAGGACACATTTTAAAAAATGAGTATGAAAATAGAATGAGAGAAAAGAACCAGAGTATTCAATATTTTGATGTCCAGGACCAAAGAGAATTTCTAGAATAATTGAGATGATGAAAACAAGTAGATATTTTCTGGTTTTTATTGAGAATATTCTATGGTATCCATGTACTCTTTTTTTTTAAATGTCTTTCTTTCTCTGGCTGGCATATTGCAGTTTAATATAGAAATGTCCTTGCCTCTTGGTCATTGTTCATTATCCATTTCTCCAGGAACATTTATTGGTTTTGATATGCTCTCTGTTTGAAATGCGATGGCAGACAACAACAACAAAACAACACCTATAAAAACAAAATTGCTATTACTCTTTCTCTCTTGTAGCTTAGAATAAAAGATCATGTCACTAGCAAAATAATGCAATTTTAATACGTGGTCAATGTTACAAATGAAATATACATAGTACTATAAAGACTTCACCAGGGAGAGCTGACATTCAAGTAGATCAGAGAGGATTCTATTGAGATGATCAAAGAGTAGTATTGTTCCCTGAAGCTGAAGAGGTAAGCTGCTGCCATGCCATCAAGAATTCCATTAGGAAAGGATTAGAAGGACTAGATTTGTAATACAAAAGTATAAATCTGGTCATAATATTATGATAGTTAATTTTATTTGTCAATATGACAGGACTGTATTTCCCAGATATTTGGTCATACATTCTTTTGGATATTTCTGCGAGGGTGTTTTAGATGACAGTAACATTTAAATTGATAGACTTTGAGAAAAAGATTGTGCTCCGTAATGTAAGTTGGTTCATCCACTTGGTTAAAGGTCTCAATAGAACAAAAAGCCTGACCTTCCCTGAGCAAGGAAAAAATAGTTCCAACAAGCAATCTTTGGAGTTGAGCTGTAAAATGAGCTGTTCTTCATGGGGTCCCCAAGCCAATAAGCAGTGTTTAGACTTTCCCGGCTTCATAATTTCATGAGCCAATTCCTTAAAACAATTCTCTTATTTATATTATAAATAAAACTATTTATTATGACATGTATATATTATACACACATATATGCATGTATATTTATGTATATATGTGTATGTGTGTATAAATAGAACATTTGTATCTCCTATTCTATTTTTCTGGAGAAGCCTGACTGCTGTAACTTGAAAGATTTTGGATTGGGCAAAAGGACATTTGTGATTACAGTATTTCAGTATGAGTTTTATGTCATCCTGCTTTAGGGTAGCAGTTCTAGAGAATGAGGGATGTGGATTGATGAGCTAACTAAAAAGTAAAATACATGGGGCATGGTTTGTATTGGATGTTGGCTACATGACAGTAAGAAAAAACAGACTTCCAAGCGTCTGACTTTTACATCTAGACACACGATAGTATTGTTCACCTAGTGGTATCATCTTGGAAAATGATAAGTTTGGAAAGAGTAGATTTGGACACATTGGGTTTGAGATGCTTTTGCTAAATCCAAAAGGTGTATATTAGTCATTGAATATAAATACTTGGATAACAAATGAACTTTTGAGAGTTTTCTTAAGAGGTAACTGAAGAAGTGAACATAGACAAAAACACATGATAATGGAAGAAGAAATCTTGTAACTCTTGAAAAATGGCAACAACATATTGAAAGTTTTGACAAATTTTATGATTTCAAAGTTGCAAATTTAGAATATTATATACTGGTGATATATTTGAAGGTCTTTGAAAAGGGTCAATAGCACAAGAAAGAATTTTGATTCTTCTTCCTTCATTCCTCAAGAACCAAGCTGGTCACTTATTTTCTTGTTTCTTCATTCATCGGGAAATCAGGAGAGAATGCTGTGTAAGTATTATAAATGTACCTGCATTTACATCCTTATTTATCACTAAAAATAATTTTTGAGTTGTACTTCCTAGACATGAATCAGATACAGAAAATTTCAAGTTAATCTACAATCTATATCTATGTTAATTTCATGGGAATTTTTTTGAAATTATTTCTGTTTTCTGCTAAGATCTTCAGGAACAAAATTACAAGGCCATTTAATTAAAACATTATATGGTTTATGGAATTCTCAAAATATGTAAGTTCTATGAACATGTAGGTATTATTAAACCTGTTGACTAATATTGGACTGTAATATTATTGTACTTATTGTGATTTTTAGTTAATGCATAAAATTATATACACTTAGTTGATATTTGCTCTTCACACAGTACTGATTTATTTACTTAGGTTTTTCATTAAGCCATTTAGAAATAAAATGGTACTCTGAGACACTGGCATACTCATATAACTAACCCTTGGTCATTTGTAACTAATACAAAGGTTTGGGTTTGTTTTTTTTTTTTTTGCCATCAATAAGCTTACAGTCTGGTGGAGATATAATGATATGTTTAATAAAATATTATTATCTATGATAAAAATCATTTATTTTCAGAAAAAGAAGAGGGGATAAGCAATCATCCCCACATAGAGTAGAGGCAAGTGTCAGTGACATTTAAAAAGATTAGAGAATATTAACCAGGCCAAAGCGGAACAATAGAAAAAATGTATTCCAGGCAGAAGACACAGCATAGGCAAAAGCACAAAGGTATGAGAGAGTCTGAATTTTATCAATATTGGATCTACATAAAATGAAGGCAGAAAATAGAAAAATACAGATGGAAGTCTATACTGTGGAGTGAAATATATAGCATGCTAGGGACTTTTTGGTTACTCTGACAATGGAGAGCAACAGAATGGGTTTAAGTAAGAAAGTTAAAATGATTAGGTTTTCAGAGTAGAAAATAATGTTATTTATGAGATGAATCTAAGCCAACACAAGTAATGGCATGTGGTATTCATATAACAATCTTTTCACAAGGCTAGTTTGCTGTTGTTACTTTTCATGTATGATTGTCAAAGAAACATGATACTATTTTATTTTTCTCTAAACATTCTGCTCTGTGATTCATGAAAATGGTCACGTGACTTTGGGGGGAAAATGTGAGAAGAAATACCATGTGCTTCTAGATGCCTGACATAAAATTAAAGAACCAGCTTCGACGCACTGTTTTATATATATACTTTTTTGCCACCTATGGCAATGTTATGGCAAGACATTGAGATGTTGGAACTTTTGGTTAGTGGATGAATCCATCCAGGAAATTCTGTCTGATAGAGGAAGTCCTTGTGGTCATGTTTCACTTCGGACTAGAGACTTTTTAGTGACCTTGATTTAACTCTTCAAATATCAATAGTTATTTTATTCATGTATTTACTTATTTTTGACATTGGGGATTGACCCCAAGGCCTGTTAGGCAAGGGCTCTACCACTGAGTCACATCTCCATCCCTCCAATATGATTTATACAATGTATTTCTCACAAATACAATAAACAACATTAAAAGTTCTGATTAAAAACAAAAGAGATTTCAATTTCAGTTACACTTATTTATGATAATGAGAAATAATTTTATATTCTATATTTCTATAGAACATGTGAATATAGTAGCAAATATTTAGCGATTTTTAGTCAGCCTTCTTTACCAATTTGTGGTAGTTAGGTTTCATAAAGGTTTCATAAATGTGCCTATGCCACCAGTCACCACATTTCATCAACTGAAACACCACTCAAGTTACATGGATCATTTGCCAAGGTCATCAGTGTGAAAATCTATTCCACATAACCTTTTTCCCATATGATACTTAACTATTTTCTAAAGTCTTTTACAGCCTTGTGATCTGAAGAACCTGACTGTAAGTTTAACATTTTTCATTTCATATCACTTTTGAGATAGACGATCCAGTCATCAATGGCACAAAAAGTTTAATATTTTCCTGATCCTGGAAAACATGACTAGACATTTTTTGGCTTTCAGTGTCAGAACAATATTGTTCACTAGACTCTAAGATTAATCTGTTGAACCCACAAATTTAACCACTTTTTGATCTTTTATATCTCTTTAACATGTACTATAAAAGGTACTCAACATTTTGTAGAGCATCCTCATTGACATATTGGTGAATTTCCTCTTCCTTTTACAAATATCCCATATTGTTGATTCATTGACATCGAATCCATAGCCAATCTGGCTACAATGTATGCCTAAATGAAATTTATCTAAGAACATAGAGCACATCATAGTATTTTGGGATTAAGGATCACTGTATAGCACTATGGGACATTCTATTTTTTATATATTATTTTTTCTCAGATACAAATACTCCATTTTAAATAACAAGATCAATAACAAAAAAAGCATAACAGTTTTTACATTAAAATTTAAATGATCACCTGTATACAATGTGAGATTGAAACTTGAAGGCAGACACTCACCTGGTTCTACCTCAGCTGAGAATATACCCATCAAAGAATGTAAGTCTCTTGAAAATTCCATATGTCTGAAAATGACCCAGTAGCACAAAAATATTGATTTGTAATTGCAGATAAATTAATAAAGAAAAAAATCACAAATACCAAATATGTGAATCCTGGGATTCAACTGTATTTATTTATTTAATAAAATAACTTGTATCTTTTGGAAAGGACTGAATGACAATATATTCCATACTGTAGAAGCACTGTGGAAAATGGGTATGAAATTGCAAAACTCACATCTATTATGGGGGAAAAATCATGATATTGGATTAAGTCTCTTTAATTAGGCTAATATTCATTAATTTCCAAGTATTGGAAATAACTAGATAAATTTTTTATTGTTTAAAATATACATTGGATATAATCCACTGTCCAAACAAAAGTGGTAATGCAAAATCTCAATAAATGTAGAAAAAGCATCAAATCTGCTAAGAAAGATTCACTGATATTTGATAACAATAAAATATTCATAGAATAAATTATATAATAGGCACTTTATATGTCTGGTAAAATAAACTGGCTTTTGGTGATGTATCTTACTCTAGCATCTGGCTGAAACATATAGAAAACTTACCAAAGACATTTCTTTTAAAATGTAGTTGACATAAAAAGGATCATAGGTCATTATTTCTGGTTCAAATGAAAGAGTATAGAATTAAAGCTAATGTTTAGGACTTCATGGAAGTAAGCTAAATAGATTTCATCTAGCAGGTGTTTACCTACTTGTCAATCACAGGCATCTAATAATGGACAATAAATTTGTGGTTCCATACTGTGTAAGTATTGATGTAAAATGTCAAATTTCTTGAGAAACTGGGAAGAACCAAGTGTCAATCAAACTGAAAAAGAAGTACCGTTGATTTGAGCCTTTCTTTGATACGTAAATATAACTTATTTTAAGACTATGATCTTAAACTTATATCACTTATCAGATGAGCAATTAATTTTGCCTTTCAAAATACATAAGATAAACATCAGTGAAGTTAAGTTTTGCACACAATTATAAGAAACACTGGCATCATTAGGATGACATTGATTTTGAAATAAGGACTTTTTCCACTTCCTACTGGTAGCACAACTGAACCTACATTTTCCGTGATAAACTCTTCAGTACGAGGACTTTTGACAGCCCTGGAGGGAAAGAAAAAAGCATTTTTATTCTCAACAGAAAGTACAACCACAGGTATTGATGCGGTTATAGCTTGAAAGCATATTCTTAAGCACTGAAAATGACTCAGTGGGGAAATGGTGTGGGTTTAAGTTTTGATAATGTCACACCAAAGAACAGAACAAGAAACTTAAATTATATGCACTTCAATAAAGTAATACTGTACATTTACTTTGCAGCTCTTGACAGGTAGAGCCATATATGACCCTCAGTTGACATGTACAACTCCTACAACATTGGCTAGATTACAGTTTACCTATTGAAAATTGTGCTTCTAGCCATGGTTAGAAACATTCAAGAGCCACGTAAGAGGCTATATGACACAAAGATAAGACATCTTCCTCTCTTTAAGTCATTTTTCAAGAAATTACCACATTTTTATTACCCTTTCCTCTACATTTTCCTTTGCTGTAAGCTCTATGTTCAGCTTTTTGTTCTGTATGATTTTCATTCCATACTTGTCAAAACCAAAGATTCATAAAACAATAAAACAACAACAAAAAGTAACAAGTGCTTTCCTACAAAGTTTTTACAGCTGGAAGAAAGAAAGGTGTGAAGCTGCATGTTTATCCCAGAGGCTTTGGAATGGATTCTTTTTCTCTCACAGTAAATTTGGTAAATATAAACCAACAGGTACATTGTTATATATATATATGAAAATATCTGTGAATTATTATTTGATTCAAATCTGTTAGTCTCAGAGAATTGAGCATCTGAAAATGTAGCAACTTGAGAGCATGCTCTCCGAATTTATCCTTCCCACCTTCCTTTCCAGAGTCATATAAGCACATAGTAGCAAATTATTGAGCTGGGAGAATATACCAGCAGCCACAGCTTCTCCCAGGTTGACTTACCAGAGGATAATTAAGAGCCCATACTCTCCTTGCATCAGTCATAGTGACCAATAAGAAGTTAGAAAGATGACTTTTTAATTCTCTGGGTCAAGATGAAGCATGGAATTTAGTAGATATCAGGTTATATCCAGATGATAGAAAATAATAATATCACTTGAGAGAGGGCAGCCTGTTTGTTGCTCATGCTTCATAGATAACCACTTTTGCCCTATAGTGTAGCTTCAAGTTGTGCTACTTCAATGTCAGTCCCACTGGTTGGGAAAGTGCTTTGATTTACACACAGGAAATCAGGCAACACCAGGCTTCTTTCCCATTCCTCAGCACAAGGGTCATTCTCTGCACTTTGTTATCAACCAAGAAACAAGAATGGAAATTTATGTTTCCCTTCCACAACTCAACTGCTCCTTAATAGATCCAATGTGGATGATGATGGAATATGAAAAGAAAAAAAAACTGATATAGCACTCTAAATGACTGAGGTAAGACCAAGTGTTAGTTTACAATAGGTGGGAACAAATGAAATTGATGAAAATGTCAGTAATAAAAAGAAATTAAAATTGCTAGTAGAGCAGGGAATGAATTCTAAAACACATATATAACATTTGAATATAAAAATCAGAGGAAGAAGGCAAAATTAGAAGTATCTCTATTAAAACCTCATCTATTTGTCTTGAAGTTTTAGTAGAAAACAAAATTCCACAGCACAGAGTAATAATAAAAAGAAATAAAATTCCTGAGGAAAATAAATACAATAAGAAAGATATCTAGAATTTAAAATATGAATGCTAGAAAGAGAAAAGGGGGGTGGAAAACTAAGAGTTGGACAGTAAGAAAAGAAAAATTACTTGATTTAAAGAATTTGAAGCAACATATGTACAAGATTCATAAACTTCAAGGAAGGATTAAAAATTTCTAAAATCCACATTAAAATGAAAACTTAGCCGGGTTGAAGACAAGGGAAAAGGAGTTATATGCAATATGAGAATAAGGTCGGCCTAGATTTTCATCTAAAATAAAAGGAGGTCATGAAATAATAACCAATGATTCTTACAGCAAAAATGCTATAATGCATGACTTTTTATCTATTCAGACCACAAACTAATAAAATTAAAAATTAATTTGATATAATTGCTTCAATAGGAGATTAATATGAAATGTTAATAAATTTTCTATAACGTATAAAACTAGTTAAAATTTAAGAATAAGAAATTTAAAATTATGATGAAAGCATAATATAATAGAGGGGCAAACTATGTAAGACAGAGATAGAACCCATTAAAAATAAAAAAAAACAAATTTGTCGTGTATAAGAAAATTTAATTGATTAAAAATATCCTACAGATGATTCTGCCATAGAGAAGACCCAGGATACAACAAAGGCAAAGCTATATTTCAAGGACAGTGAGGAAGAACTCTGAAAAGCAGCAGGGAAGTGAAGGGAATCTAAGTAGCATGGATGGTATTAATGGAAAGTTAGGGAAAAAAACCCAAAAACCTGCAAAATGGGATGGGGCACTAGTGATCTCCTAGCTGTCCTGAAAAGTTGAACTGGAAAAGATCAACAAGCCCAATCATAGCAACAGGCTAGAAATCATAACTACAGGAGACTCACACAATCTTCTCAGGCTTTAAATCCACTAGGGGGGAATCTGGCTGGTAGAAGGACCATCACTCTGCCCCACAAAAGTAACTCACATTGACCTTTCCTCAACCCCCAGAACCCATGCTGGTTATAACAGCCATGGATAGACACCATCTGCCTAGACACCATCTGTCTTAGGGGCTGGCAGCCAGCCCCCTGAGATAGCCAGAAACCTTGAAGCCTATATGTGCTTCCCAAAACAGAAGACATCCTGTAGCTTTAGGATCAGCTGCTTCCAGAGTCACAAGCACAAGTCCCACCCACACCAGTCCCATGGAAAGTAAGAAAGTTCTCCTCCAGAGCCCAAAGCTTTGGGACTGAAACTGCTGATGCAGAAATTCCCCAAATCAATCAAGTTTAACCCTCAGGAACAGAAAATGTTTTCGTCCACATCATGAAGTTCCAAGACCATAGTTACCCATGCCATAAGCCTCAGCCCCATAGTGCTTACCCTACGTGACTTTAGATCATACCCTTCTATATCCTTCAGCTCTATGACCACAGATATCAAAGCCAAAAGCCACAGAGATATTTGCATACAACATGCAGGACTTAAGCAAGGATTAATCCATGTTCTACACATGTAGGAATATAAATATGTTTGCCATGAGTCCAAACATTACTTGTTCATACCTTGGGGAAGCTAAATATGTATCTCACAGAACCTTTAAACTTATGACCACAGATATTGGTACCAAAAGCTCCTGTACCACTTGCACTCGTCCCTTGAAATGTGGAGAAAGTATTGTCTGGAACTCTCAGCTCCAGGAAACTGCAAGTCTGAGTGATATCCAGAACTGCAACTCGCTGTGATACCCACAATCCCCCCACCAAACCAACAGAAGGTCTATTTTTCATGCCACAATCTCTTGTCCACGGTTATCCATGCCACAGATTCCAGAATCACCTGCAGAATCATTCTGCAGAATCTGAGGAAGGTCCCCATCATATCCTGTGTCTCCCAAACTGTGCCTGGGAGTGTCAAAGGCCATTCAGCTCCTGATTTTATTCAGAGGACTCTAGAGAAGGAATCCTTCACACCATGTGGCTCAAGAACTGTGGCTGTGTGTATTGCAATCATCTCTGTCATCTGAATTTGCATTGCGGGACCTGGGGACAGACTTCTATACATCACATGCCACCAAGACTATCGCACCTGATATCATAAAGTCAAGTACCCTAAGAACTCAACACTGCAGAGCCTGAGGACATGCACTTTTGGAAGACTATGTCCTCTGGAAAGTCATTCAACTACCTTAATGAACTGCTAGAGTGTAGACTACTGAGGCACTCTTAGACATTGTCAGCATCAAAGATGAAGAAATTACAAAGAGATTAGATTTTAAGCTTACCTACAACCAAAGAGGAAGAAACTACCAAACTGACACCTTCCTGTCTGAATGAAAAAAATAAAAATAAAAAAATACCTTCTCCTAAAAACATAATCATGGAGAAAGCTATGCACGAGAAAGGTAAAGTCCATTTGAAGAAAAAGATTTTCATAAAATTAGAAGAGGTTATTGTTACACAAGAAATATGACAGGAAATATGACACCTTCTAAGGAAAACAATAATTCTTCAGAAATAGATCCCATTTTTAAGGAATCCATAAAAAGCCTGAAAAATAATGGCCCTAGGGTACCTCAGCGGGATGCAAAGAAAGACACATATGCAATATGAATAAAGCAGAAAAAAACTTGAGATATTAATCATAAATTTACCAAAGGAAATTGGAGAAAAAAAGGAGTAAATTAGAAATCTTAGAGTTAAGTATCTTCAATCAATGAATGAAAGATACAACGTGGATCTTCATCAACAGATGAACTTGCAGAAGAAAAAGCAGAAGGAAGAATTTATGAAGTTGAGCAGATTCTTTTCAAGTAACCCAGTCAGATAACAAAACAAAGAAAGAAAGAAAGAAAGAAAGAAAGAAAGAAAGAAAGAAAGAAAGAAAGAAAGAAAGAAAGAAAAAGAGTTAAAAAGAATGAAGAAAGTTTATAGTATTATATGATATTCTTCAGTGGAAAAAATATTCACAGGTGGGAATTTCAGAATATTATTGAAAGGGTAAAAGTAGTGAAAAGGTATTTCACAAAATAATAGCCAGAAGCTTTCCATATCTTCAAATATATGTGAATATGCAGATACAAAGGACCAATTAGATTCAAGCTAAAAGGACTTTTGTCAAGGCATTGTAGTCAAAATATGAAAAGTACAAGGCAAACAGAATATCCTAAAAAAATAAGTAAGAGAAAAGCACCCAGTTATATATAAGGGAATGTCCTTTAGCCTTACAACATTATAAGTAGAAAACTTACATGTCAAAAAAAAAAAAATGAGATGCCATAGCAAAAGCATTGGGAGATAAGTGGGAGAAGCTGTCCACCATGAATATTATACTCAGAAAAATTATCTTTCAGTAATTCTAAAGGTATATTATTTCTCGATAAGCAGAAATAGAAAATTCACCAACAATTCAGCCCTATGAATGCATGAGGAAGTTTCACACTAGAAACAAAAGTATAATAACACCATGGTGAAAAGACAAGTGTGCACAAAACTCACAAGAAGCAAAGTACACGAAGGAGAAAAAGAAGGAAATCAAACTTTAGCATTACAGAAAACTACCAAAGCACAAAAATAAATAAATATAAGAGTGATAAAAGGAATGAAAATATAAAAACAAAAAATCAGAAAATGCCTTAAATAAAGCCAGAAACAAGTTCATATCTACCAACTATAACCTTGAAAGTAAAAGGATTAAATTTATCAGCAGAAACATATCAACTAGCTGAATGGATAAAATATAAGGACACCTCTATATGCTCTCAACTAGAAATTTACTTCACTGCAAAGAAACACACAGAGTGAATGGCTGGATACAGATATAGTACACAAATGGAAACCCAAAGTAAGCAGGAGTATCTATACTCAGAAAAAGCAGATTTTAAAGTAAAAATATAAAAAGAAATGAGGTTATATCTGGATAAAATATCAGCTGAGCAACAAGATATAACAAGTGTAAAAATTTATGAACTCAATAGGGGACTACTCAAATCTGTAAAGCAAATGTTATTAGATCTGAAGGAAGAGATATTCTCCAATGCAATAATAGTTGGGGTCTTCAACTCACACTTTCCTCAATGGACATATGATCCAGAAAGTAGATCAAAAAAGAAACATTGAATTGAACCATATTATAGAGCAAATGAACCTTATGGATATTTATAGAACATTTCATCCAGTAGTAGCCCATTCTTTTCATCAGCACATGAAACATTCACATGAATAGGTAGTATGTTAAGCCACAACTCTCAATAAGTCATTTTAAATTAAAATAATATCATGTACCTTCTAAGAATAAATTTATGAATAAATAACAACAAATACGTGAAAATTGAATAACACCTAAATGATCAATGGATATTGGAAAAAAATAAAAGTGAAGTGAAAAAAAATTTAGAAACTAAATCTTAGAGACATAGTAATATTAGTATACCAAAATCCTCAGTGCATCAAAAAGTTCAGACAGCCTGATCAAGTGGTATTCATTCTAGGGACACAAGAATGGTTCAATATATGCAAATCAATAAACATGACACAACAGATCAAGAGAATGAAGCACAAATAAATAAATAATAAATACAGAGAAAATCATTCAATAATATTTAACATTTTTTCATGATAAAAACTCTCAATAAATTAGATATAGAAGGAATATATTTCACAATTCTGCAGACTATACCAAAAAAAGAATAAAAGAAATAGACAAAGGAAAGTGAAAGGAAGAGATGAGAGATGGGTAAAGGAAAGACAGTGGAATGAATTGGATATAACTTGCCTAAGTAGATATAGGAATATATTACTATGAATCTCACTATCGTGTAGATCCACAAGAAATTAATTAAAAATTAAAAACTATGGGTAAATGGCAGAAAATCAGCAGAAGGAAGGAAACAGGGAGTAGGGTAAGGGGAGGTCAAGGAGAGGTACCGGGAGCTGAATTAGAACAAGATATATTCCATGCTTTTATAATTATGTCAAAACGCATTGTACTGTCATAAATAACTAAAAGAACCAATAAATAAAAAAGAGAAAATCCCACAGTCAATATCCTACTGAATGGGGAGAAACTGAAAGTGTTTCCTCTAACATCCAAAACAAGATAAGGGTTTCTGCTTCAATCTCTCTTATTTAATATAGTTTTGAATATAGTTATAGCAAAATAAGAAAAAAGAAATAAAGGACAACTGAATTAGATAGTTAAATTATTTGTGTTTACCAATAACACGATATTATACATAGAAACAACCAAACAATCAAAACCTATTAGTAGCCTAGTGGGGTGGCGCACGACTAAAATACCAGTGGCTTGGGAGGCCGAGGCAGGAGGATCATGAGTTCAAAGCTAGCCTCAACAAAAGTGAGGTACTAAGCAACTTGTTGAGACCCTGTCTCCAAATAAAATACAAAATAGGACTGGGGATGTGGTTCAGTGATTGAGTGCTGCCCTTGAGTTCAATCCCTGGTACCAAAAAAAGAAATGATTTTCTTTTTTTGAAATCTTTTACTTTTTTTATTTCCTTCTATTAATTTGGGGTTTATATTTAAATATATTTAGGAATAAACTTAAGCAGAGAAGTGAAAGATTTCGACCACAAAAATTAGAAAATACTTATGAAAGAAATTATTGGAAAAAATAGGAACTATACATTGTCTTCATGGAACAGAAGAATTAATAATGTTAAAGTGACCATGCCACCAAAAGCAAGGTATAGATTGAATGTAATTCCCCATAAAATACCAATGATTTTCTATACAAAATCAGAAAAAAAGTAATTCTAAACCTCATATGTAACCTTAGTCAAACCAAAATAGCCAGTTACACTCAGGAAAAAAAAAAAATCACCATTCTGACTTCCAAACATACTACAAAACCATAATAATCAAAACAGTATGATACTTGCATAAAAACAAACACATAGACCCAATGTAATAGAATAGAGAACTCAGAAAGTATCCATGTTCATTCAATGAACTGCTTTTTTGATCAAAACACCAACAACATACAGTAGAGAAAATATAGTTTGAGAGGGAGATTATTATAAATTGTGGATTGGAATACATATTAGTATAGTCATTAGGGAAAATAGAATAGTGTGTTTACAAATGTCTAAAAACAGAAATACTGTGTAGTCCAGCACTTATACTTCTAAGTATATATCCAAAGGAGATAAAATCATTTGAAAAAGATATTTGTATTTATTGCATATTGTCACGATATGACAATAATATCTAAAATATGGAGTCAACCTAGTTTCCCACTAGTGGATGATTGGATAATGAAAATGTTAATCTATAAATAAACACCATTATATAATAAATATCTATAAAATTATTAATTTTATATATAAAACATATAGATATTGAAAAATAAAATTTGAAATAACAAAACATTAACCAACTGCAAAAAAATAAAAAGAATTAAATTCTGTCATTTACAGCAAATGAAACTGGAAGTCATTTTGAGTAAAATAAGCCAGAAACAGAAAGACACATGCCACATTTTCTCACTAATTTGCAGAATCCAAAATGCAAATTTCCTGGAGGAAAAGAATATACTAGTGGTCCCTAGAGATAGTAAAATAAAGGAAGAGGGAATAGAAGTTAAATATGGGGCATCAAAACACAGAGAGGAGGAATTGATTCTGATTTTCTGTTATCACAATAGGGTCAGTATTGGCTTAAACAATCCATGATTTATTTCAAATGACTGGGAAAAAAACTTGCGAAATTATCAAAACATAAAAATGATTGAAATTTGTAGAGACAAAAATGATTATTGCTCCAACCGGATTATTCCACACTGTATACATATATTGAATTACCATAAAGTATACCATAATCATGTACAAATATTATGTCTTAATAAAAGAAAAAACAAAGAAAACATAGGTACCTATACAAACACATGGAAATAAAACAACTTATGAACAACAAATAAATCAAAGAAAAAATCATGAAGGAAATTTAAAATTGTCTTAAAAAAATGAAAATGGAGATAACAATGTACAAAAGCTTATGGGATACCCAGAAAGCAGTACTATTAGGGAAGTTTGTTGCAATCAATTCCAATGTCAAAAAAAAAAAAAAAAAACAGGATGATCTCAAATAAACAACAAGATGCCCACAAGGGCATCTCAAGAAACTGGAAAAATAAAAACAAACCAAACCCCAAATTAATAGAAGGAAATAAAAAAGAGATTAGAGCAAAAATAAATTAGTCTCTAGACAAATATCAACAAAACAAAAGGCTGGTTCTTCAAGCAGCTAAATAAAACAGGTGGATTAAGAAAAAAGAAGACTCAAATAAAATTTGTGATTAAAAAGTGAGATATTAAAGTTGACCCCACAGACATATAAAAGAGCTTTAGAGATTATTATAAATAGCTATATGATAACAAATTTCGTAGTCTTAAAGAAATGGAATAATTCTTTTAGTTGTAGGCTTTGGGGCTTTCTATGTATAAGATCAGATCATGTGTTCTGCAAATTGTGTGAACTTGACTTTCTCTTGTCCAAATTAGAGTTTTTTCTTTCTTACTCTTGCCTAATTGTTATAAGATTTCTACCACTATGATGAGTAATAGTGGCAAAATAGGTATTTTTATCTTAGAACTTATAAATTAATGCAGCTAATTTTTTGGGGGGGTGTACTAGGGATTGAACTCAGGGCACTCAGCCACTGAGCAACATCCCCAACCCTATTTGGTATTTTATATAGAGACAGGATCTCACTGAGTTGCTTAGCACTTCACTTTTGCTGAGACTGGCTTTGAACTCACGATCTTCCTGCCTTAGTCTCCCCAGCCACTGGGATTACAGGCATGTATCACCACACCTAGCCTCTTGCAGCTAATTTGAAGATACAAAATCAACAAACAAAAATCAGTAGCTTTAAAGGAGCTGAACAGACACTTCTCAGAAGATGATATACAATCAATCAACAAATATATGGAAAAATGTTCAACATATCTAATAATTAGAGAAATGCAAATCAAAACTACTCTAAGATTTCATCTCATTTCAGTAAGAATGGCAGTAATTAAAAATACAAATAACAATATGTGTTGGGGAGGATGTGGGGGGAAAGGCACACTCATACATTGCAAATTGGTGGGACTGCAAATGGTGTAACCAATATGGAAAGCAGTATGTAGATTCCTTGGAAAACTTGGAATGGAACCACCATTTGACCTAGCTATCCCACTCCTTGGTCTATATCCAAAGGACTTAAAAACAGCATACTAGAGTAACACAGCCACATCAATTTTTATACTGTACAGTTCACAATAGCTAAACTGTGGAACCAATCTAGATGGACTTCGATAGATAAGTGGATAAAGAAATTGTAGTATATGTACACAATGGAATATTACTCAACATTAAAAGAGAATAAAATTATGCATTCCCAGGTAAATGGATGGAGTTGGAGAATATCATGCTAAGTGAAGTAAGCCAAACCCCCAAAACCAAAGGTCAAATGCTCTCTCTGATAATTGGATGCTGAACCATAATGGGAATAGGTAGAATGGAGGAACTTTAATTGTAACAAGGGGAGGTAACAAGGGAAAGGAATATGGGGGTAGGAAAGATGGTGGAATGAGAACATATCCCTAGGTACATGTATGATTGTACATGTACAACCAGAGAAATGAAAAGTTGAGCTCCATTTGTGTACAATTTATTGAAATGCATTGTACTGTCATGTATAACTAAATAGAACAAATGTTTTTGTTTTTGTTTTTTAAATAAGTAGCTTTGATGTATTCATCAGCATATTATCTTGAATAGAATTAGAGAAAGCAAACCTATTTATAATAACTACCAAAAATTACCAAGGAATAAAGTTAAAGAGGTAAAAAAATTCCAAATTGAAAATAATAACACATTCATAAAAGAAATTGAGGACACACTCACACACACACACACACACACACACACACACATCCCATGTTCACAAAGAATCAATATGGTTAAAATGTCCATCCTACCCAAAGTGATATGCAGATTCAACACAATCTCTATCAAAATGCAAGTGATAGTCTTCACAAAACTTGAATAAAACAATCCTAATATCAATATGGAATCATAAAAAATATCACAAGTAGCCAAAGACAACTTGAACAAAATTAAAGTAGGAGGCATTATACTATAAATGTATGGTAATCTATGCCAGCATGGTACTGGCATACAGACACATAGACCAATGAAACAGAACTGAGAGGCTAGAAGTAAGCTATACATTCTCACCCAATTTTTCTACATAAATGCTAAGAACATTCATTGGAGAAAGCCAGTCTTTTCAACAAATGATGTAGGGAAAATTGTATGTCTATATGCATAAGAATGAAATAAGGCCTCTATCTCTCATCTGTTACAAACATCAAATTAAATTGCATTAAAGACGTAAATTTAACATCCAAAACTATGAAATTACTAGGAGCAAACAAAGAGAAAATATTTTAGGATTTTGGAATGGGCAAAGATATTTTTTCTTTTGAATAAGACCCCAAACACAGAAGAAAGGCTTTTGTCTGCACAGCAAATAAAACAATGAACACACAGAAGAAGCAAGACAGAAAGGGAGGAAATATTTGCAAACTATAGATCTCACAAAGGGTTTATTTCTGGAAGATAAAAGGAACTCAAAATAATAGCAACAACACAACAACAATAATAATTTGATTGAAAAAAGGGCAATAGGTATAAATAAACATTTCTCAAAAGAAAACATACAAATGTCCAATAGGTATATTTAAAAAAAATGTTCAATATCATTAATCATCATGGAAATGCAAATCAAAACCTCAAGGAGATACTGTCTCAGCTCAGTAAGAATGGCTACTATCAAAATGAGTAATGATAATATGTTCTGGGAAGATTTGGAGTAAAAGGAACCCTTGCACTCTATTGATGGGAATGTAGATTAGTACAACTATTATGGGAAACAGGAAGTTCCCCTAAAAACTAAGAATAGAACTATCATACGATCAGCAATCCCCCTACTGGGTATACATCCAAAGGAAGTACAATCAACATATTTATGAGACATCTACAATCATTTTCTTGTATCATTGTTCATAAGAGTCAAGAAGTGGAAATAACCTATGTGACCATAACTGATAAATGCATAAATACAATGTGGTACATATATACCATGGAATACTGATTAGACATAAAATAAAGAATACGGTCTGATAATTTATGACAACTTGGATAGAACTCCAGTACTTTATATTAAGTGGAACAAGAAGGATGCAGAAAAACAAGTACTCAATCTCACTGATATGTGAAATATAAAAAGTTGATTTCATAGAAGTTGAGAGTAGGATAGTGTTTAACAACAGTGAACCACAATGAAGAAAAATAAAACAGGAAAAGCTAATTGAAACTGTTGTAGAGAAAGCAATTTTTTGAAGAGTGGGTTGGGAAAGGCTTCTATGAGTGCCGCAGTCTGGCTGGGCAAAATAACCGGGGGATGACAAGCAACTTGTGAAGGTTGATACAGAGGGAGCCGCTTTATTGTAGGACAGCAGAGGTATTTATATAGAACTGAATACACAGCTTGAATCAATTTAGCATCATCCAGTTACAGCAATCAGTCATTAAGGAATCCTCATCATCTTAATTATATACAGCTTAACTTAATTGACATAATCTAGACACAGCAGTTAGTCATTAAGGAATCTCCATCATTTTAATGGCTCGCTGGCGTTGGCTCAGAAACCACTTCTCCTAGCAAAGTGCCAGGAGCCATCTTGACTTGTCTGTGGCCCTCAACATATGAGAAAATGACATTTTATGCAAACCAGAAGAAAAGCAAGCCATGTGGCAACTGGGTATAGGCCCTGCCAAGCGATGATGTCTCTGAGTTGTGAGTGTGTGTGAAAGTTAACATACTGAAGTGCAAATAATGAGTCCAGGAGGGGACTTCAAAGAGGTAGGCCAGCTAGTATCATGGTGATTTACTCCAAATAGGATAGGGAGTCCCTGAAGGGCTGTTTGGTGATGTTTTAGAATCTTAATTTTATTTAATTTAAAGGTTAATATGAAAGAAACAAGCATGCAGAAAAAGAGAAGAATATTATGATAAGGACAAAATACAGAAATATTTGCCTTACTAGATAGAAAAATTCAGTTTTGCATATATATATATGTGTATATATATATATATATACCCTTTAATAATATGATATATATATCATATATAAATATATATATGTATAAGTACTTCTGTATGAAAGAACATCAAGAGATAAAATTTGTGTATATAAGAACACAGTAGATTACAAAGATAACACTGTTTTTCAGTTAAAAATCAGTTATTTTATGATGTTGGCCTATCAAAAGTATATATATATATATATATAATATATATAAATATATATAATATATATAAAAGTATATATGATTATACTTATCATATGGTATCATTTTCTGATTTTACACTAAATACAAGATGAGGTTCTTCTTAGATTTTGAACTCCTGGTCTTTGTGTTAAAACCATGCTATGTCTATAGCTCGATGCAATGATGTTCTATAGACTGTCAGATCTCACAGCTGGCTCTGGGAAGCACAAAGTAAAGTAGAAAAAGTACTGGATGGAGTAAGTTCTCAGGAAAGACTTGTCAAAGATGTGCCACCTGTGCTGGGGCTTAAGTTGAGCTTCTTAGCACACAAGGTGGGAGAGTAACAGATTTCTTGATCAAAAAATCAGAGAAACTGAGACTTCCTGAAATGTTTGGCTCATGACTAGTTCACAAATTTCCAAATCAAGTCCTATTGATACCATTTAATAGTTTCTGTTTTCCTCATATTAAGCCAACCACTTCAGACTGGTTTGCAAAAGGAATTATGTCTCTGTTTTCATGTCTAAAAGTTCCCTACCATCACACTCAAAATAAAAGGTCTGGGAAATTTATAGAACAGTGAGAAATATCAGGAATCAGTGTGATAATTGGAGATCATTGCCCCAAAGAATCTCATTTATGACCTTCATCTCAAAGTTTCCTCTATTTTAAAATCTAATTTCTATGTCTAGGGATTAATTTCTCTCCTCCAGGCAAAAATATCTTGCACAGTTCTCCAAAGAACAGCGTAAAAATTCCATAGTCTCTGTTTAGAAACATAAAACACAGTGTATCTGAGTACAGTTAAGAAAACTAATAAACTATTGTAGGGACAGTGCATGGTCCCATAAGACATAATAATTTTCCAAATACTTGAGTGATTTACAATTTTCTCACTAGATTCAACATACAGATTTTCCCCATGATCATTTTGTTCTTTTGAATGTATCTTATGAGAAGGAGTGTGGGCATTTGAAAAGCCTACATTTAATGCAAACATAGGAAAATAAAATGGGAATAAAATTGTCTTACAACAGAAAGATCCACATTCTTCAATTAAGCATGTGATAGACTCAGGTTGATTCAACTGCCGTACCTGCTTTAGTCCCTGGGTGTAATTGATATGTGGATTGTGCCTCCCACAACACACACATACTTAACTTTCTTAACCACATGAATTTTATAAACTCCCAAACAATATAGCTCCCTTTCTTATCATTAAATCACAAGAACACAATGTAAATAGAAGGAAAAAAAAAAAACTCAAGACTTCTCTAAATAAGATCTTTAAAACACTAGCTCCAGAAATACAAAATAGAAAAATACGTTGCCCCACAACAACAAACCACACATAAACTCAAAGCTGCATAAAAGTGCAGTAGTAAAAAAATGACAGAAACTATAAAGGTTTGGGCCATAAAATATCCTTGTTTCAGGTTTCATATTTCTTTGAGATAACCTGCAACCTTCACTGGTAATATGCCTATAAAAACCGGAAGTGAGTTATTTGAATTTATTTTAGTGGATGCAGCTTAAAAATCACTGCCAAAGGAATTCTGATTTTTTTCCACAAGTAATTCTGGAGAGTAATAGTTATGGGAGAACCTCAGTTGCAAACTCTAGTTATGCAGGGCAACTAAAGCCATGTCACAGGAAGACTGACAGATCTCCACACTGAAACTAAACTTTTGAATCCAGTTACTTTGTACTTTCACATTACACAATGAAGCAAACTGTGTGCCACCCAAGGTCTCTTTACCTGCTAGTGCTCTCAGATGCTGCTGAATGCTTGGAAAAGACCCTACACATCCAACTCTTTCTGAAGCCTTATCTGAACTACTTCTTTGACACAAGGAAGAGCCCCTCTACAATGTCATTTACACTCCAGAGCACTCCCAACATGGAGCCAAGACACATATGTGTCAGCTCTTTCCTCTGCTGCTGCAGTCCGGCTGCAGCAAAATAACCAGGGGGGGGGGGGTGACGAGCAACTTGTGTAGATTGATACAGCAGGAGTGGGAGCCGTTTATTGTAGGAACGGAGGGGTATACACACACACACACACACACACACACACACACACACACACACATTACACACAGCTTATCTTAATTAACATAAACTAGATACATCAGTCAACCAATAAGGCATCTCCACACTTAATGGCTCGCTGGTGTTACTTCACATACCACTCCCTCTGGCAAAATGCCAGGCACCATCTTGACTTGTTTACAGACCCTAACATTTCCCCCTTTTGTTTAATTTAAATAAAGACCATAGTGGTTTTTACACAAACACCATAAATAATCTGCTACAAGCAGAAGGGGAGGATACAAAATGCCACAATACCAAGCCAATTGATGGCTCCATGCAAGAAGCCCTTGGAAAAATTATACCAGCAATGACACTGTTAGATACCGAGTTACAATTTGTTGTAGATTACAGTTTGTTGTCTCAGTCCAGGTAAAGCAGTGTCTCAATAGATTAACTCACAGTCCAGGTAAATCACAGTCCAGGTAAGTTCTGTAGGCAGCTAGCTTAAATCACAGTCCAGGTAAGTTCTGCAGGCAGTTAGCCTAAGCTGTAGCAGCAGAAACAGCAACAGCTCTGGAAGTCTCGTCCATTTCTTAGCCGAAGTTTCATCCAGTTTTCAGCAACACTGGAAATTCTTCCACCCTCATCCTCACCTGCAGCGTCCAGGGCAGCCCCAGATGGCCACGGGGAGAGTCCGGGGAGTGTTCCGGACTCAAACTGCCACTGGGCATAGGGAGCAAGAGCCTGTGAGACCGTGCCTCAGGTATGGATTTGGGCTCACAGTGGTGTCCAAAAGGGGGCAGGGAAGAACCGGCTGCCACTGCTTGGAAAGTCCTTGCTGCACCATGTCCGGCTCGTGCACGTGGCAGGCGCCGCATGGATTCACGCACCCTCTGGTAACAAAAAGTATTCAGTAATAGCCTTTTGCTGCATCTTGACTTGTTTACAGACCCTAACACTCTGCTATATTGATTCTTCTTAAAAAGCACTATTTCAATAAATTTAGAACCCATTTTAGGCTCAGCTTCATGAAAATTCTACCAAAGATACAGAAAATATTTCTTTGTCATGTTTAAACTATTAGTACCCATGTTTATCTTGTCTTGGTTGTAAACTTCCTGAAGAAAGGGATAATTTCCTATTCATTTAGTGAACATTATTTTCCTATTTGTTTTTGTAATATCCATTTCTCAACTACCTAATTATCTTATTTTTCCTGTATAGATTTAAATGCAGGTTTGGCCCTGAATTGGCAAGTGCTTTCATTTTTGTCAGTCTGTAAACCTAAAACTGAGCATGCTTATTTCTCAGTAGTTAGCTCTTTGTCTGTTTTCTTACTTGATGATTTCTATTTCTCTTAATAAAATCCCTATATTAAAAATGAACGAAATTTGTCCTTGTACACACCATATGGTTACTGAATACATATGTATATAAATGCAGGTACAACTTAAATATCTTCTATTCATTTATATAGCAACTCTACATCAACTGAATGTGTTAATTTTAGTTTTATGTTGAAAAAAAGAAAAGGGAACTCTATCTGCTTTCGAAATCTAATCTAAGGTTTTGTAACATCTATAATGCAACATACATGAACTTTATAAGCTCAACCTTATAGAGGTGTGTGAAATAAAACAAAACTTACAGAGAGGTGTGTGATATAAAACAAATATGTGTGTGTGTGTGTGTGTATAAAAGAAAGACCATGTTTATTGTCTTAATATTACTTTAGTAAACTGATTTCCCTGTTACTTTACTAATCTGAATTTGTTATTATATACTCTTTCAGGTTGCATTTTGACCATTCTGAAAAAAGTGGCTGTACTTTCCATTGCTCATATTTCTTAATATTGTTTCTATTTCTGGCATTTGCTCAAATTATTGATACTAGGAAAATACAGACTTACTGTATATTCATTGCATTATAGAAAAATGTGGCTGATTCCAAATAGTCAGTGATTATATTGACAAAGACATGGCTGTTCCTCACACTCCATCCACCAGAATGAAATCAGAAGGTAGATATGAAAGGAAATTTTATTTACAGAACACTTATGGGAAGAGATTCTTCTTTACCCATTTATAACTTCCTTAAAAAGACAGGAAGAAGAGAAAGGAAAAGAATTTTGACAGCAATAGTATCTTAAGTTTAATAGCTCTCAAAAATATAACAGATTTTCAACTGAAGTTGGACATTTTAAAAAGGGAACTAAAATTGCATGTGACTACCATGTAGCAAAAGGAGTACAGAAAATGACATCAACTGATAATTACAATTGTATGCTTATGAACATTTTGCTTTCTTTACCAAAATCTTTTTCTTAATCCTTGTTTAAATTTCCATCCCAATTTTTCACAAGTTTGCTAAATATCATGTTAAACCAGGTCTATATGATTTTTTTGTTTTAATTTAAAAAATTAACTAGGGTTGTAGATATATCATCAGACAAGAAAAAATACTGCCATCATCTCTTCCAAATTTCTCCCTCCATTGAAAAATACAATAAAAAAACACATAAGAATAAGTTTAAAGCACCAATATAATTTCCCCATTGAAGTGGATATAGAAATCTGTTTCTAGCACAGAAGAAATCTGCAAACCTTTAGTCTCCCTTTAAACACTATTTTAATTTGTTTTATTTATGTTTTTAATAGTCTGCACTACATATAACATCATTCCAGGATGCAAATTGATAGTTTCATTGAGTTTATGTACTGATTCCAAACTCTGGTGCATAGATGAGTAATTGAATAAATGCATTAATGAAGGAAAAGGAAAAGCAATTTAATAAAATTGATATTTCAGCTTATTTCTTTACTAGCAGTACTATACCAGGATGTAGTTACAGAGGATCACATTATTGTTGCATGAATGTGTAATGGGTTTTAGACATTCAGCATCTTTTAATAATATAATTTAAAAAATTCAATCAACTTGTTTCTTTTTACCCTGACTTATTTGCATTTCATCTACTCTAACCATTGGCCACAACACATATGTTGAATCAATGAATCAGATGGCATTTTGCCATTTTATAATAGTTACTAAAATATTTATTGCATTCAAAATTGGTTTTCTTTCTAAAAATTCTTTCAACCTTATTTGAAATAAGTAGTTGAATAAAATCAGCTTTCATATTAAGTTTTTCCATGTAAATTTATATGTACTCCTATATATGACACATATTATATAGGAGATATATATATAATATATATTATATATATATATATTAAAATGTTATAATAACATCTAATAGATATCATTAGGTGCTATCTTAACACTGTATTATACCATTTATATATTTAAGTTAGCTAACATTGTGACATAACTCATGCTTTGGAACATGATAAAATATTACTGATAGCCTATATTTCACGTTTTCATTATTTAATGGACTGTATTATTTAGAGCAGTTTTATGTCCTCAGAGAAACTGAGAAGAAATCAAAGAGATCCCACATGCATATGAGCAGCATTCTAAAAGATCCTCATTTCCTATGATCCCAGAAGCTGAGGAAGATGAAGTCCAGATAGGACCTGAATGAGAGACCCCATTATCAACATCCAGATGTACCAAAGTGGTATGTTTGTTAAAACTGATGAACCTATATATCATTATCAAAACTCTGTTATCAATGAAGTCTAGCTTTTCACTCTTGGTATTAAACTTTATAAGGGTAATGTATAGCTTTTGTTCACCATTATACTGTCATACTGAGGAGTTTCCTTTCTCTAAAAATCCTCTGCACTATACCTACTCATTCATCCTTCCCCATTCTCCCATGGTAACCATGGATGATTTTTACCATCTCTACAGAATTTTTTTTTTTTATTGGAGCTTTATGGTTAAAGCATAGTAGTTAGGTTCATCCCAACAAACTCATACATGTAGGGAATCCGATTTCAGTTCATGATCCCCCCTTTCTCCTCCTTCTTTTCCTTCCAATCTTCCCTTCCCTGCTGGGAGCCATCAGCCAAGTAGGTATGACAATTTCCTTGCCAGCGTACCCCCATGTTTCTTTAGTGGAAGGACTCATGGAAATAGGACATTTTGCAGCGACATTGCATGTAAGGTGACCTTGCTCAAGGACCAGGGCGGATCCGTGTTTAGGGTGTTCCCGGTTTAAGATAATCCGAGTTTAGGGTGTTCCCCGTGTAGAATAGGGAGTATCCTGCTGCCTGAGTTCCCCTTGAGTTCTTAGGGTCAGACAGTATATTTGGGAGACAGAAGCCCAGTGGAGTGGTGGATTTGGGCAGAGAACATGGATTTCCCCAGAACGTGTTTGTAGAAGGCCGGTGTGAGATCCGGAATAAAGAATTGCTGTTTGAATTTACAAGCTGTGTGGTGGCTCGTGATTTGTGCCCAGCCAGACTGCGGCACTTCCCCTCCTCTCATTCTCCTTCTTCTACTCTTCTACACTTCCTTATGCTCATCTATCTATTTATTTACTTATTTTTCTTTTTTTTAACTTATTTTTTATATACATAACAATAGTGGAATGCCTTACACTCATTATTACCCATTTACAGCACAGGTTTTTGTAACTCTGTATATAAAGTATGTTCATGCCAAAATTATACGTACTCTTTTTTAATTACAATTATTAATACACATATATACCACAATTTTTCATATCTCTGTTTGTATATAAAGTATGTTGACACCAATTGCAAATCTTCATACATATATTTTGTATAATGATGACCATCACATTCCACCATCCTTGCTATTCCTCTTTCCCCCACCCTTTTCCTCCCACCCCTCTTCCCAATCAGAAATAATCTTCCTCCCATGCTCTCCCTCCCTACCCCACTTTGAGTCACCCCCCTTATATCAGACAAAACATTTTGCATTTGTTTTGGGGGAATTGGCTAACTTCACTTAGCATAATTTTCTCTAACGCCATCCATTTACCTGCAAATACTCATCTATTTATTTATATTTGATTGGTTCTTTTTAGCTATGCATAGAGTGAAATTTCCTGTGGCATACTGATTTATGCACATAACATGATTTTTAAGATTCTATTCTTAAAAATTCTTAAAAATTTTATTCTGAGTTGCTTTCCCTTATCCATTCCTTCACTCTGCTTCTTGATCTCCCTCTTCTTTTGTTTTTCCTTTCATATAATGTCGTATAGTTGGTATTTCATAGCATTCAGCCTTTTTAGATTGGTTCCTTTCACTTAGTAATATGCATTTAAGTTTTTCTTTGGTATTTTACATTAAATTTTTCTAGTATATATGATATAGAATTTCTTTCCATTTACTTGTTAATTATATACCTTCTCAACTGAGATGTCTATATATTGTACTCATTTTCCAATTGGGGTGTTCATTTTCTCAAAGTATTGTTCGTGTATTTTGAAAATCAGTCCTGTATCAGAAAAAAATTTTCAAATTATTTTTATCAATACTTCTGACAGAATCTTTCATGGAGCAGATTTTTTTTTAATTTCAATGAAATCCAGGTTTTTAAAATTTTTTTTATGGATTGCAAGTTTTGTGTTGTATCTAAAAAAAAGAATTATCAAAACCAAGGTCATCTACATTTCCTCCTATCTTATTTTCTGGACTTTTTATGGTATCGCAATTTACCTTTGTCTGTTATCCATTTTGAACAAATTTTTGTTTTGAGCAAAATCTATGTGTCTAGATTTATTTTGTTCAATGTGGACAAACAGAACTTCTAGCATCATTTATTGAAAAGACGTTTCTTTCTCCATTGTATTTTCTTTGCTCCTTTTTCAAAACCAGGTGGCAATATTTCATTAGTCTATTTCTGGATCTTTGCTGTGTTCTTGGTCTATGAATTTATTTTTTTTACCAGAACCATTGCCATTTTATAATAGTTAATAAAATGTTTACTGTTTTTATTAATACAGCTTTATATTTAATCTTACAGTTGGGTAATAATTGTCCAATTTTATTTTTCTCCTTCAAAATGTTGAACTATGGACACTAATTTTAAAATTTGCTGAAAATTCCTTGTTAATGAACATATAAATGGTGATACATGACATTAGTACAAATAGTACCATCCACACATTAACAAAAACATTGACTTACAGCCTTTAACAAGTTCGTTATGACTATGTCACATAATTTAGTTTCTAAACTTTGTTACGGCTATTTGAAAACATAAGAGTTGACTAGATTTCTCAAAGATGAACATGCAGGCACTTCTAAGAAACTCACTGCTAAAATAAACTACCTTCTTGTTTAAAATATGGATAAGCATATATATTAAAGGTTGAATATGAATATGAATTTTTTCTGTGCAGTCCTACTGGTCAGAAATTAATTAATCTAGCATTTTTAACTGTATTCAAAAGTGAACAAACCACTGAATTAACCAAGATATCAGACTCTTTTCCTAAGACTGACTGTCTTAAAGAAAAATGCTTAGTTCCTTGCTTTTGGAAGTTATGAGTCAGGGGACACTTAAATTTTACTATAAATTTCTAAAGACTTGTTTATGAATGTGTTAGTGAGCTTTCTGTTACTAATACAAATTCCTGAAGTAAATCATTTTAATAGGAAAGATTTATTTTGGCTCATGGTTTCAGAGACTTGAGTTCATGGTTACTTGGCCATTGTTTGTGGACCCATGGTGAGACAGTATACCATATTGGGGAGACAGTGGTGAAGAACACTCTCTGTTCACTTCATGGCATCTGTGAAGCAAAGTGAGAGGGAAGGGTCTGGGTTCCAAATATCTCTATCAAGAGTACACCTCTGGCACCTAACTTCCTTCCACAAAACTCTAGCTGTTAAATGTTCCACTACCTACCAAGAGTGCTGCTGGCCAGCAATCAAGCCTCTAACAAATGAGCCTTTGGGGAACATTTCTACAAACCATGGCAACAAGGTGCTTTGAAAAATATATTAAGTCACCCTCAGGCCCACTTAAAACTCAGGATTCAGTATACAAGTATTTAATATGTATAAAAGGCACATACATATACATATGTCTGTATGTATATATATATACACATGTGAAAATTGCATATCTTACATAAGTATGTATATGTCTGTGGTGTGCATATGTGAGTGAATATGTTGTCAAGAAATTCCTTGACAGTCAATCTTCAGATATAGCTTTAAGAACTATTGTCATATAAAATAACAGTTCAAAGGTTTGAGAATAAGTTGAATACTTGCTATACTGTTGTTTCCAGTGGAATTTAATTGACTTATGGCAGCATCACTAAATCAGAGTTGAAGCATATTAGACCAATAATGTTTAATTAATTTGTGAATGTGCCTATATGAGTGTACTGACTTTAAGTCATAGGTTTGATAAATATGATTTGTTATCACGTAGAATAACAGTAGGAAAATAACACCCCCTATAAAATATGTAGTTTTGATTTATGGCAGGTTAATATAATCAATGCTTTCTGAAGATAGTTCATTGTTTTTGCAGAAAAGATTAGTTATTCACTATAAAACTAGATCTCAAGGCATATTAATATAGGCAGTAACACAATTAACATCATATACTGCAATTCTCAAACAGTTGATTCCTGACTTTGTAATAGACTTGTCTGATATGCTTATGTTTCTTTATAATTTTATTTGTTTGACAATGCCCAAATGACTTCCATTTCTTAGACACATAGTTACTAACAAGGAATTTGAATAGATGTTTTAAGACCAGCCCCTGCCTGACTGAATAAGGGAATACCACACTCAGGTCTCTTTTGGAACAAGAATGTTTTAACATATCTTTCTTCAGAATCTTTAACATTCCATACATATCACAGAATGTGAGCTGTTACTGATTTTGTAACACTTTCTTCTAAAGATATGAAACATGACATAGAAACAATAGTTTTGCAATTAATTTCTGGTAGTAAGCAAAGGCAGTGACATTCCTATGATACAGCTGGAGGGACAAAATGAATAACATGATTTTTTTTCCTTTCCAGGAGCTTAGGAATAATTTCCTATTTTTTTTTAAAGTATAAGTAAATGATAAAACAATATGAGTCTGTATTGAATGATAGTTAAGGCAATGGGCTTTGGACAGAGCCATGCACAGATTTCAGTTCAGACAAGTGATTTCTCTACATTTTAATTTTTACAACTGAGGAAAAATAATTGTTATTGTCCTTATTCTACAGGGACATTCTGAAGATTAAAGCAGGTTGAGGCTATAAAACACTCAGTTTTGTGCTTGCTACATAGTATGTACCCAGTAAATACATGTTACTATTATCATTTGTTTAAGTGCTCTCAAGATACAAGAAGTGATATATGTTGCCTGGGCAAATTGTGATGGAACACATGATATATGAGTTACATTTTGAATGACAAATAGGAAGTTAACACCAATCTCCCCTCCATTTCCAGGTTGTAATACCTCCCTTTTCCCTCTTATTTTGCTTCTTCATATGAGAGAAAACATTTGACCTTTGGCTTTCAGAAACTGGATTATTTCACTTTGCATGTTCTCCAATTCCGTCCATTTACCAACAAATGCCATCATTTCCTTTTTCTTTATGGCTGAGTAAAACTCCATTGTGTATATATACCACTTTTTCTTTATCCATTCTTCTGTTGTAGGGCACCTAGGCTGGTTCCATAACTTGGCCATTGTGATTTGCACTACTACAAGCATCCATAGAAGCCTGCATCACAACAGTATATATATAATAGCATTCTAAATATGCTATACTCCTTATTCTACAGGGACATTCTGAAGATGAAAGCAGGTGAGCCTGTAAAACTGTGCTTTAATGATGCTAATCTACAGTTCCACCAACAATGTATCAGCATACCTTTTTCCACACATCTTCACTGACATTTATTATTATTTGTATTCTTGATGATTGCCATTCTAACTGGAGTAAGATGAAATCTCAAGGTTATTTTGATTCACATATCCCAATAAATAAATAGGAAGAAGGTAATTGGAGTAGAGTAGTGGGAATGGCAGGGCATGGGGAGAGAGGAGGTTCTGGGGACAGAAATATTGCAAATTGTTTTCCATGCATGTGTGATAATGTCAAAGTAAATGCCATTATTATGTATAGCTACAATGAACTAATAAAAACATTAAATTAATTAATAAACAAATGAATAAACAAACTTTGCCAGTGAAGATGGAAGGACATTTAAATAGCAAAAGACCATGTAAAAATGTGACAGAGCTTTATGTTGAAAAAAGTAGTCTGTTCTGGTGAGGATGTGGACCATATTAACATGAGGAGAGATAGGAGAAAATGAAGCTGACTTCCAGAGACAAATGCAAAGGAAAGCATGAATAATATGCATGTCAGCAAAAATATACCTATGTGCTTATGTGTACCTAAATAGTTTTAATGTATATTGGGGCAGAAAAAATGGTTCAGATTTGTCATCTTAATAGCTAGTTTACACATACACTATCTCACAGAACCCTTACTAGTGAGAAATATAGAAAATTTTCTACATTATTAAGATGCTTTTAAAAATCTCTAAATCTTGGCAAGATAAGAATGCCCACTTTTATAACTGCAACTTAATATTGGACTGGAAGTTCTAGCCAAAACAATTAGTAGAAAGGAAAAAGTAAAGCTTTCCCTATTCGTAGATAACATGGCATTATATAGTTTCTATACAGTAAAAAAATCTTAAAGATGACACAAGATAGTCACTAAACCTTATATATAAATTTAACAAAGGTGTAATGCACAAAACCAGCCCATGAAAATCACTCACTTTTAAAAAACCAGTAATGATTGATTTAGAAATAATTAAAAATCAATTGTATTTAAAACAGAACCTAAAATAATACAATATGTAGAAGTAACTTTAACGAGGGGATAAAACACCTGTATGCTGAAAACTACATGGATTGTTTAAGTAAATTAACATAGACTTAAATAATTGAAAAAGCATCATATACTCATGTATAAGACTTGATATCATTAAGAGTATAAAAATATCCAATGCTACTTTCAAATTCAGTGAAATCCCCATCTTAATTCCTGCATCCTTTTTTGCATAAATGTAAAAACTGGTTTTCAAATTCACATAAAATTGCACGGGATTCCAAATAGTAGGAATCTAAAACTGGTGTGGCCACTGTGGAAACAGTTTGAAGATTCCTCAGAAAACTAAACATAGAATTACCATCTGATCTAGCAATTCTACCCCTGGATATGAATACCCAAATAATTGAAATCATACTCGTATGCCAGTGTTCATTGCAACATTATTCACAACAGCCAAAAGGAGGAAACAACTCAAATGTACCATGAATAGTTGAATGGATAAACATGATGTGGTATATGCATACAATTGAATATTTTTCATCCTTAAAAAGAGTAAGGTTCACATGGATGAACTCTGGAAACATTAGGCTTAGTGAAATAACTCAGCCACAAAACACTAATATTATATGGTTCATTTACATGCATTATCAGGAACTGGCAAATTCACAGAGATATGCAACAGATTAGAAGTTACTAAAGGCTAGACGAAGGGGGAAATGGGGAATTGTACCTTAATGACTTGATTATTTTGGGGGTGATGAAAAGTTTTTGAAAACAAATAGTGCTGATCAATGGTTGCATGACATGATGAACACAAATAATGCAACTTAATTGTACTTAAAATGTTTAAAATACAAATATTATGTTATATATTTTACTACAAAAGAAAAGAAATACAAGTAAAAAATGTGCATATTTTACATCTACATTGACTGAAAATAGTTTTTAAAATGAGAAATCTGAGTGCTATATTAATTTGTCCAATAGTATATCTGCATTCAAACCAATTCAATTAAACATACTTCTGTTAAATTATATAATAATACTATAATAAGACTGATGATAATGATGATTATTTGGGGTGTGTATGTGTGTGTGTGTGTGTGTATGTATATGTGTGGTGCTGGAATCTAACACAGGGCTTCACACTGGTAGGCAATGCTCTGCCATTGAGCTATCTCCCCAACCCACTTGTGTTGAATTATAATTTACTGTAAATCACCCATGCATAAAGCTTAACTTTTTTAAATTTAAGAAAGTATTTTTTTCATTCTTTTTAACTTACCTTACTGTTGCAAAATAACTACTCTATAAATAACAATGTCTTTAACAAATTTTAGGGACCAGATTGGCCTGATCACAGTCATCCTGAATTGTAACCACCACAAATGCCCCTGAGTAATCATGGTTTTATCTCTGTCACATATACACATATAGTTTTCAAGAATACTATAAATACACAAAAACACTGGAGTAGAATATGGGATTTACTATCAGATTCTGTTGCCCCAAGCACCAGGAATCTGTCTAGCATCTTTTATGTTAGCTTGAGATAAACTAGATTCCTTCCAGCTGGAATGAAATCACTTTTGTCTGTACTACTTTACAAAGCCCCTTCTCCCCATTTAAATTGTAGGGATCTACTAGTCTTGTTGCCACCTAGGACCATACTTTTATCAGTAAGATCCCTTAAAATTGCACTTTGTACAATACCAGACATGCTGACTCTTCATTCTTATGGCATTTATGGTTGGTTCTCCTATACCAGAACTGAGTTGTTCCAAAAGAAAAGGGTAATTCCCAAATGCTTTTTTATTATAAAATATATGACTACCTGGAAATTTAAAAAATAAGAAGAAGAAGAAGAAGAAGAAGAAGAAGAAGAAGAAGAAGACGACAACTAGAACAAAAATCATTTAAAAACCTTACTGAGTAAATTTGATGGATACAAAACACAGAAAAAAATTCAACTGTTCTTCAATAATCAATTGCATTCAGAATGTCAATGATGTGTTCAGGAAGCTCTCCAAAAGCTTTGCCTACATGCCAATTTTTAATCAATACTTTGAAATATAATTAAGCTCTGACTATAAGAACCTTCTAACTTACTACCTTCCACTGAATAACTCCTGCTTATGTATTTTTTTATGTCTCATCTATTGGTAACTTTTTTTTCAAGGAAGACTTTAACAATAATCAACCTGACATTAATTTAGAAGATCTCCTCTGTACTACCGTTCCTCCCTGTCTGCTTGCCTCATTTATCTATCTCTCATACTTATACATGTATATATGCTCAAATATATCTGATATGGATGTATATATACACACACATCTTTATATCTTATATATGTGTGTGTATATATATATATATATATATTTTTTTTTTTTTTTGCAAAGTGGTTATAAGATATAAGTTTGCTTTGATCACAATCCTATAAGCCTTAGTATGTAACAGAAGGTCTGGAAAAATATTTTCTCAATATAGAATTATGCTGAACATATAAATAAGTATAAAACTATATTGAAAAATTTTTACTGAGAAAATATGATTGTGAATAGAAGTTCTGAAAATTTTAAAGCTGTTAATATTTCCAAAATAAATTATATTTTTGTGCAATTTTAATCATAATTGATATAAACTTGCTGTATGGGAATATAGCAGAATACTTCTGAAGTTTAGCCATAAAAATAAGAAATCTGTAATGTTATTAATAATAATAAAATTTCTAACATAACTTATGAAAGGAAATTTAATATAAGAGAAGAAAATTGCTCAACCCAATATGAGATTAAAATAATGTTTTTAAGATATAAAACTATGAGATTAAAATATATAAGATTAAAATAATGTTTTTAAGATATCAAACCAAGAACCATTAAATGGATCCATGGGCCAGAATATCAATATATGGAAGAGAAACAAAAATTATATATAAAATAATTCATTATATTGCAATTATTTAGAGAAAAAATATTCAATAAATGATAGTAAGATCATAAGTAGTTATTCAGCAAAATATTAGTAAAATGATTGAATTAGTTATCAATTACTCCCTAATGAATTATAATAAATTTACCGAATTAGTGGCTCAAAACAGAAAATATTTATTACCTCCTTGTTTCTATGGTCAGGACCCTATGAGTAGGTTTGCTGTATCCTCTACTTCGAGGTCTGTTATAAGGCTTCAGTCAAGTTGTTGGTCAACCTGGGATCTCATCTGAAGGCTTGAAGGGGAAGGACCTACTGCCAAGCTCATGGTGTTGTTCATAGGATTCAGTTCCTGGGTTCGTGATGAAAGACTATCCTTGATGCCTTGCCATCTGTGCCTCCCCAACATGGTTACTTATTTACTCCAATCCAGCAGGATGCTAATATAGTGGGAATCAGGATCAGTAATCTAATCATGGAAGTGACATCTCTTAACTTTGGGATATTCTACTGTTAAAGCAAATTACTTAAGAGAAGATTACACCAATCTCTAAATGTCATGAGGCAGAGATCATGTAGGCTCTCTTAGAAGCGGTTTATCAGAAATAAAGATGATGATAGTAATAAGAAGATTATACTCTCACTTTGTCTTAAAGTAAATTCCAGATGAATTAGACAGCTATATGTTTAAAGAAACTAAGATGTGGCAAGTCAGTTTTTTGGCTTCTATTAATAAAAAAGAACTTTCTAAACAGACCCAACAGATAGGAGAAGACTGATGTATTTTTCACACTGTAAGCATTTAAAAAAAAAAGTTAAACAAGAAAAAAATAATGAATCCAGATGAAAAATTTCTAATTGTGTTAATAAGTTGAGTCAAATGGTAGTTCCATTCCAAGTTTTCCAAGGAATCCCCATACTAGTTTCCAGATTTGTTGCACCAATTTGAAATCCCACGAGCAATGTACGAGTGTATTTTTCCCCCGCATCCTCACCAACACTTATTGTTATTTGTATTATTAATAGTTGCCTTTCTGACTAGAGTGAGACGAAATCTTAGAGTGTTTTTGACTTGCATTTCTCTAATTGCTAGAAATATTTGTTGATTGACTGTAGATCATCTTCTGAGAAGTGCCTGTTCAGCTTCTTGGGCCATTTATTGACTGGGTTATTTGGGTTTGTTTTTTGTTTTGTTTTGTTTTGTTGTTGTTGTTTTTGGTGTTAAGAGTTTTGAGTTCTTTATATATCTTGGAGATTAGTACTCTATCTGATGTGCATGTGATAAAAATTTGCTCCCATTCTGTAGGCTCTCTATTCACTTCACTGATTGTTTCTTTTTCTTTCTTTCCTTTTTTCTTTCTTTTTTTTGAGAGGAAACTTCTTAGTTTGAATCCATTCCATTTATTGATTCTTGATTTTATTTCTTGTGCTATTGGAGTCTTAGAATGCTAAAGAAAGAAATTAAAGAAGACCTTAGAAGATGAAAATATCATGCTTGTTCTTAGATAGGCAGAATTAATATTGTCAAAATGACCCTACTACCAAAAGCACTATACATATTTAATGCAATTCCAATCAAAATCCCAATGGCATTTCTCATAGAAATAGAAAAATCAATCATGAAATTCATCTGGAAAAATAAGAGACCCAGGATAGCTAAAGCAATCCTTAGCAAGAAGAGTGAAGCAGGTGGCATCACTATACCAGACCTTGAATTAAACTACAGAGCAATAGTAACAAAACCAGCATTGTATTGGCTACAAAATAGACTTGTAGATCAATGGTACAGAATAGAGGACACAAAGATCAACCAACATAAATATAGTTATCTCATATTATACAAAGCTGCCAAAAACATATATTGGAGGAAAGATAGCCTCTTCAACAAATGGTGCTGGGAAAACTGGAAATCCATATGCAGCAAAATGAAATTAAGCCCTTATCTCTCACCATACTCAAAACTCAACTCAAAGTAGATCAAGGACTTGGAATTAAACCAAAGACCCTGCTGGAAATGCTGGATAACATATAATGATATTGAAATTAATGACATAACATAAAGTAATGACATACTCATAAACATCCTTTACCATTCTTTGTTTTTTTTTTTCTTTTTTTTTTTTTCGTACTGGCAATTGAACCGAGGGGTGCTTAAACAATAAGATATATCCCCAGCTCTTAAATTTCTTATTTAGAGACAGGGTCTCTCTGAATTGCTTAGGGTCTTGCTAATTTGTTGAAGATGGCTTTGAACTTGAAATCCTCCTAACTCAGTCTCAGCCTCCCAAGCTTCTGGGATTATAGGCATATACAAGTGCACCTGATCTTTTCCAATCTTAAAATATGATGCAATATTTTAAGCTATTCATAGGAATACAGTCTATTACAGAAATGTAGCCAAAGATTTATGTGCCATGGTGCTCATATGTTACTGGAATACTATTTAGAATGAACCAGTATTTCCAAAAATTGGGCTTGGATTTAGTAACTTTATCATTACCATAAGAAGAAATTCATAATTTCAGTAAAAATCATGTTAAAAATCATTTCAAGGCATGGACAACTAAATATGATATAATGTGGATTTGCAAAGGAAATGTATCTGAGACATTGCACTTTCAGATAAAACACTACACAAAATCTAAATCTATTCATAAGATTGCAATGGCTATGAGTATTTCTATTCTAATGTTCTTTTATTCTCATGTTACCAGGCTTTAAAAAAATTTTGAACTTTCTTCCACCATTTAATTTTAAGTACCTAAAATATTTTTATTGTATAAATTGTATGCAGTTTATGCAGAAGCCTATGTACTTTTGAAGCAGTTGTCCTTACTTATGTATAAGTCATTAAATACAGAGAAAGTCAGATGTTTGTTTATGGATCCATGACTACATAGTTGGAGGCAAAAGCTGAAAGTTTTAGCCATAATAATTTCATTTTTTTCAAATACATTTCCAGAAATTTTTTCCAAATCCTCTTTTGGGGGCTTTTAAGAACACAGGATATAAAAGTAATAAAATACAAAAGTTAACTATATTTTTGATTGTTTAGTCAGGATATTCCATTTGATTCTTGTAGTATACGTAATTTTCTCTATTCTAGTATGAGATCAAAATTTTGCCCATTTATTTTTGCTGCTTAAAATTAAAATATTTTGCCTTCCCCCCAAATATGTATAAGTGGTTATCTTTGTCTCTATTCCTTTATACCTCTCTATTTTTACATCTCTACGTAACATCATAGTATTGGTATCTTATTTTAAATAGATAATCATCCTCATCATGTGAGCTCTTATTGTGGAAACAACAGCCTTACATTTCTCTACTCCACTCTGCCCAAACACACTCCCATGCTCCTTAATAATTACTTCATACCTCCTCCCACATTCTGTTTCTCTGTTGATTTTGCTGGCTATCTCATTAAGAAAATTCCAGAAAACTGAAGAGAATTCCTGGATTTCCTGCCATCTCAACTATTCTCTCACCTGCATCAGTGTTCCTATGTTTTGCCTTTCTTCTTGGTTTTATGGATGAGCATTCAGAATGCAAATCTACAGGGAATCCTTTCATTTTTGTCCTCTTACTTTCCTTAAAGACAGAAGATCAACAATTCTTGGCCAGTTCAGATCCTCAATATTCTTTATTCATGGTATTACATCTGTTAACATGTATGCCAAATATCTTCACCAGAAAACAATCTTTGGACTGCCTCATCCCTGCAACCAAATACTTCACTTTCCCCCTTTTTTTGTAATAGAAACGTTGTCAAATGTGCTGTCTACCTGAATCTTCCAGGTCTTCTTATAGTGACTTAGGAAACCATTCCAGTGAAGCTTCTTCCCTGAAGACTCCACTGAAAATCTACCAGCAACTTTCAAGATGGATCCACCAATTTCATCTCTCAACCAGCATTTGGCACAACTATATAGATTGGGTGTCATAAGGCATATAGATAATATATCAAGTCATAAGCCTTAATGAAATAACAAAGGGAATGAGTATAGAGAAAAGAAGACGACACCAAATTTAACCCTGGGTATTATAATATTTAGATGTTGGGGAAAGAAAAATAAACGGAATTAGACAGAAAGTCCAGAGAATTAGGAGAAAAAGACAGGAGAGGGTAATGACCAAAGAAACAAAGAGGGAATAACTAGTTATGCCACATGCTGGAACTCACTCTAGAATAGGGCAGATACAAGCCATGTGATTCTCAAGGCTAAGTCATAAGAAATCTTGCTGCTTGTATTTGAGTCTTTGGAATACTTGCTCCTGAAATTTATTTCTTGGAACTCAGCTACCATAAAGCCAAAACAATAAAGAAAGGCCACAAGTAGATGCTCAGTTGATGATCCTCCTAGCCAACAGCTAGCATAGAAACTGGACCATGCATGGGTCCTTCATATGCTACTCCAAGGTTTCAAATTAATCTAGTCCTAATTTCCATTTGACTGCAACTATAGGAGAACATCCAACCAACCAGATTATTGTAAAAAATAATGTAACATTTTTTGAAACCACTAAATGTGGGGATAGTTTAAGCTGCCTTTCATAGCTGGGGATGCTTGAACTCCCCACTCAGATACCCAACTGCTCATCTGATGTCTCTCCTTGATATCTAGTACGAATTCCAAGTTCAGCATGTCTAAGATGCATTCCTGAACTTCTTCCAGCAAGCATCACTCCCTCCCAACATTTCCCATCCCACTAGAAGGTCACTCCATAATTACTGGTGTTCTGGTGAAAATTTTTGGTTTCATCATAAATTATCCCTTCATTCTCATGGAAGATCAAGCAGAAAATAAAACTTGCTTGTTTTACTTCAATATAATCAGGATCTGTTTACACCTGCCATCAAAACTTCATCTTATAACAATCTCTCCCTTGCTAAGCCTTAAGACTTTGAACTTGTATTTCCCCAAATATCAGTATATCCACTGTCTAACAAGTCTTTATCAAAATGCCATTTTCTTTTCTGTAAAGCCTTTCCTGGACAATCAATTTATAATCACAGGCCTTCTTTTTCAGACCATTATCTATTCACCATCCTCCATTTCTAACATATTTTCTTGTAATTTGACATATTTTGTATTTTTGTTAGTTATCAGTAACACAAGTGTTTATCATCTGCTTCCTCAGTAAGCTGCACGAAGGCAGGATTTTGAAGGCAGGATGTTGAACTCCAACAGTACGAATAATGTCAGAAATATAGTAGGTGAATAAGTACTGATGGAACTGGGGAATGATTAAGTTTCTTTCTCCTTTCTAAAGTTATTTCAATGAATTCAGCTGAAGCAAATTGTGTATTGGCTGAAATTTTTCTTCCATAACTCATGAGCTAAAATTAGTGACCACATTAATTATGGTAATGAGAGAGAAATATTTTGACAAAGTTTGTTAAAGACAAAGCAAATTTTCTGCAACTCCCATTCTCATTGTTGTGTCACATTTTTCAAATATTTTCAAAGCAGGTTAGAAGTAATTAAGTGCATTTTAACCAGCCAGCCTAGTAGATGTTTGTGTGTGGTTATAGAATTTAAAGTGAATTTGCATTCTGCAAATCCAGTCTGCAGTATTTACACTTATGTGTGTGTTTCATTTCTTATATGTTGATACTATGAAAACCAACTCTTCACATTAATTTAACACTTTATCATTACTATTCTCTAACCAGGACGAAAGACATATACATACACAGATTTAGAAGTATCCTTGTTGAAAGAAAACTGAAACTTGGAACAAAAGAATCAAATAATGAAGCATATTCTTAAAAATTAACTGAGAAAATTATGGAAGAATATAAAATATTAACAAACTGTAAGTGAAGTGACTTTAAAGTTGAAAATCACAAATAAGTTGAACATTAGACTCCTAAGATAAACCACTAGGCTGAGACAATGTGTTTAACCTGGTGCAATGAGGATCAATAAGGACAAATATCAAGTTATGGCACTCCGTTTCGTAAAAGCAACTCTATAAACGTGAGAAAGGGAAGTGAGACTCAGAAACAATCTGAGAAGGACAAATGGGTTTAAAAGACAGGAAGCACATGAGAGATGCTATGTTTCTATGCCAAAAAGATCAAACTTACTTTCAAACTACATAAATGAGAGTTCAAAAGAACCCATGATGGTGCTCACTCTATGCTTCCCAGTGCCTATCTGAAGTGTTTTTCCAGCTTTTAGAAAATAAATGCAGTCTATTGAAATTTGTTTAGAGATGATTGGTCAATACATTGGCTGTACTTGAAAGGGTGTCAAATAGGAAAAAATTAACAACTTAGAAGGATATCACACACACATACACACATGCAAGAGACTAGATCTTAGTAGTTACTTTCAAATACATGAAGAGGTGAATGACACTTATTCTAAGACCACTCATGTTTATAGATATGATCAATGGTTTCATATGGTACAATTATTGTATATCATGTGAAAACTTCCATAGACAAAATACTTAGGTAGTAGTAAATTGTAACCATCCTGCCTTAAAGATACTGGTTTCAAAATATGAAAAGAAACTCATGAAAAAAATATGAAAAGACTCAGAAAACAAGTGAAGCAAGATTCTGAAGCCGGAGAAGTAAGCATAAATGTTGTGCTACCTCAGGGGAAAAATGAAAACCTTAAACATGAATGTTGAATACAACACTTGAAAAAAATTAGATGAGCCTTTCATCACTAAATGATAGTGTATGAGGCAATAGGATCCTCTTCCTCTATATAAGTTCGAATGCCTCAGTACAGTCTCTTCTTAGTGAAGGTATGTGTATGTGAAGTATTCCATTCTGTTTGTAGAAAAGAACTAAAGTGGAACACTGTTTGCCCAGGAACAGGTGGGAATGTAAACACAGCAATGGCAATAATGGAGAATTATGATAATGGGCCTATTTTGACTCCAGTTAATGATATCCAAATCACAAAGAATAAAATGAAATCTAATACCCACCATCTTTAGCTAGGTAGTATGTTTTATATGACCATATTAATGCATCAGTCAGTAGTCATTAGTCTATATTTATCAAGAAAAATAGAAAAATTGAGTGCGTGTGCACCCAATATGTACTTCAAGTTCAAGTTGAAAAACCTGAAGAGCTGATTGTGTAAGCATGTCCAGAAGCTACAATTTGAGGCCTAAGGGAAGCAAATACTTTGGTTTGTACCAGAAGGTCATAAAAGACTGATATCCCTACTCAGTAGAGTCAGGCAGGAGTAATTCCTTCCAACTCAGCCATATTATTCTATCCAGATCTTCAACTGATTGGATGAGGACAAATTAGTGAGGACAATTTGCTTTACTTAGTCAACAGATTCAAAATCAAATCTTTTCCAGAAACACCCTCCCATATGTCTGGGCAGCCATGGCCCAGTCAAGTTAATACATAATGTTAACCATCACAAAAACATAAAGGCTTCATTTTTCAATTATTAAGCAAAACCCAGAATGATGAATGGAGATTATATAACATAATATTAATGGTAAGTACATAATATTTATGCACCTTTATGAAAAAATCTTTATAAGCAACTTTAACTTAAGATAGAAAAGGGAAGGTTTAGCTTGTGTGCTAGCCTGAGGCTCTCCTCATATGTCTCAGGAGGTTTATTCTCAGGGTTGGTTTCTGTGTCTTATTATGTATTAATCACTTTAAGCAGAACATCTGAGGTTGAAATTCATTTACTTGCTTACCCATTGTGCATCTCTACTTGCCATGTCATGCTTACTTATATGTGGGTTCCTAAATTCTGACCAGGAGACATGTAAAAGGGGCATCTCAGTCCATCAAGGAATAGCATCATATTTCCAGTCATACCTCTATGGTCTAAATACAGGAGATTTCATGTGTACATTTGTGTACATAAAGAACAAATCTTTACACCAGGATATTGCCCACAAATTTGTCTTAAGCTTATATCTCTAATATCTTCCTTGATGTATTTTAATACTATTTCCATTTAATTTTATTTTAAATAAATATAAGCTCATTAAAACATATACAAAATATAGAAATAAATCAAGATGAAGAATAAATATTACCTACAGTTACATCCACCAAAAACCAACAATACATTATTAGGAACCATTTTTTTCTAGATCCCTCTGTTGCCTTAAAAGATTTGGTGGATTTCTAACAAAATTCAATTATAGCATGTGTTTCAATCTAGGCGTCCTGGTTACTACAGAAAATGATATTCTACTAATATTTTTAAATGAACTCTGCTTAGATCCTAGTCAGACAAAGTAAATAAAATCCTTGGAGGTGGGATTAGTCATGGTTACTTTCTAAATTGCATGGCAGATGATGGTAAAGCATAGTCAGGTTGAGAATTACTGATGGAACGAAGGAACATGTTATTAAAGAGTTTCCATAAATATTACTTTAAATAAGTATTTATATCTGATAATTACACTAAAATTCATATAAATTTCCCTTAGCGTTAAGTATTTAGAATTTTATCAATGGATAGATCAAAATATATGTGAAAGTTCAATCTTCCAAGATACTTATTATTAAGTGAGGTTAAAGATGTATTGGCATTTTGAGCAAGAGTTAAATTATGTAATAGAATAAATGCTCTCATGTGACACATGTTTTCCTTTTAGTTCTTTTCACCATTGGTGGATGGAAGCTGGTGCTACAAAGAAACGAAGAAATGATAATCATGCTGGATTTCACAATCTTGCTAAGAATCCAAAATTGAGTAATTATGAATTTAAAAAGCCTCCATTATGTGCTTATATTTATTGTTTCATATATATATATATATATACATATATATATATATGTAATTTTAATTGTGTAAGTTTTTTGTGGGGGTGAAGACATTTTTGTAACCTCAGTACTTGAGAAATTTGAAAACTATTAGCTTCACACAACTCATGAAAGAATAATTTATTTTAAGAAATGGAGAAAAATCACATTGCATTTGATTAGGGGGATTGTGATAAAAAGAGGTATTTTGTCAAAATCCAATTCAGACATCCCTATGGAAAATTAAGACAGTTGGGATTAGACAGTATCCACTTATCCAATTTCTGCCTCACTGTGTCTTTTTTATTTGAATTAATCTGGGTAATGAACACCCAAACCAAATTATTGTGGGTTGATTACCCATGAAAAGTGGGTTAATTGTTTAATAGCCATGGGTGCAAGTGGGTATAGGTATTTTAATATACATAAACTTCTAGATGGCATATTTGATAGTGCATAAAATACATACACAATGAAATCAATGATACAATTTCAAATTAAAAGTTGATTAATCTTCTTCTTAAAGTAATTTAATTGACTGTAAAATTGGTTGCTAAATACTGGAAAAAAATAGTCATCTATTATAATTGTTTCTGTTTTAGAAAAACAAGAATAAATGAATGTTTTCTGTGTACTAAACAAATAAATCTTAATTTTGAGAAAATATTGGATGAGAAAAGAAAACTTAATGTCATTTACAAGCAAAGGCACATCTAATAAATGATGGTTTCCATTGTCAGCTCAACTTATTATCAGACTTAGGGACAGCCAGATATAGCCATTCACATCCCCATGAAGTTTAAAGTAAAAGATGCATAAAAGGTTTCAGTTTTTAAGGAAGAAGACGGCATTGAATTGAGCAATGTTGGCCAGCATCTACTTCCCCACATCTCCCAGGCAAGAAAAATGGATCTGATCAAGAAACACCAACTGTAGCCATGTTTTCTAATTTGCTTTCTGAGGTCATTAAAGGGAAGACCTTATTAGAAAATAGCTGCCAGAGTTATTATCTTTCTTTCACTTCCAATAAAGGTGCACAGTATTCCAATGAAAAATGTCAGCATTCTGCTTTCCTCTCATGGCAGAAGCACAGACCCAATTAAAAATTTTAGTGAATGGATCCATTACATTATATCCTTTCTGGAGAAAAAAATAACAATGGAACACAAGGGAATAACAAAATAACAACCCCCACCAAAAAGGATAGAGAGCACAAGAATCATCCTGCTGGATCAGCAGGGAGGCTGCAAATGTGGGCAGAAGGTTATTATGAAGTTCACAGAGTTAACAACGAGGCCAACCAAAAAACTACTTGGTTGTCAAATCATCACTAATTTTCTATTTCTTTCCTTGTTTTATTTCCCTCTTTTATTTTTTTCAATGTATACTTCAGCTCATTTATTTTGCTTGATATGGAAACCAGGGATATAGCCTTAAAATAGAAAGAAGGGGTGATAGGGATTTCCCTTTAAAATTAATTTCAAGAGGACAGCCCTGTAATAACAGATTAAAAGGCATCATTTTGGCATGAAACAATTTCACATAGCTCTAAAATAGTCCCTTCACTGAATGGTATTAAACAACAATATCACAGAAACCATGGTGAACTCAGTATTTGGTGAAAACCCCAAAACCTCCTTGCTATGCTTATGGTACCCATTCGTTCAGCAATGCATTAGCTTGCTCTCACAACTCAGCAGCCCTGAGATGACACTTGGCCCTGTAGCACAGAGGGACTTAATTACAGCTCATCTGTGATTAACCTTCTCCCCATTGCATTAGGGCACAGGGTTTATAGCAAAACCACTTTCCTAGACTATGCCTGGAAGAGTTACATCTGGGAACCCTCCACCACAGGACATGAGACTAAAATAGAAATTAACATAACAAAACTTACAAATGCTCACACTTAAAAAGAGCCAGAGACTTTAAAGAGGATGAAAGAGGCCGTCATTGAGGGGCCTGCAACTAAATTTCACCTAGAGAAACTATAAAACAAAAGAGAGAGAAAGAGAGAGAGAGAAACAGACTGGCAGTGTGTGGGATTTGATCCATCTGGTCAGAAGAAGGGCCCATGCTGCTCAGCCATGCTCCTGTGTTTTAGCCAGATGACACACCTTCACAAGATGTATTCCCGATTGTATATATTAATTTTGATACTTGCCTGGAGCCACAATTTCTCATTCTCTGTCAACCAGTGTGGTTAATTATGTACTGTAATATTTAAATTACAATTCTGATTATTTTTTGAAAGATAATCAGACTAAGAAAAAGAAGGCGACAGAGTTACAATGAAGGTTGTTTTGGAAGGTTCTAGTGATAGTATGAAGACAATATATTTTCCCAGAAGTGGAAATCTTTTGTGGTACAACTGGGCCCCTGGGAGACTGCAATGAGTGCTTGGGAACACATTCACTTTAATTAAGGAGGGGCCATCTGGTTCAGGTAAAAAGAGAAAATAAGATGAATTCTATTAGATGACTTATCAAGCTGCAAACTACAAATATACTTCCCAACTGAAGTCTCTCCATTTATATTTTTCATCTTTCTGTTTTAGAATTTCCATTTGGCTCACAGATGACTTCATTCAGAATCTTAAAAGTGTTTGACACAAAATTTTATTGTTAATATACAGGCATTTCATGGTTTCACTGTCTCTACAGATTTCCCTTCAAAATTATAAAGTATCAAATGAGGTAGTTTGGGGGATACGTGGTAAATTTATTTTTTCCAAAAATAGAGCTATTCATGTAAACTTAAGATATGTATTTATGTAATTATTGGACTCATTAGCAAATGGATTTGTGCCAAAGAGGGAATACATATTCACTTAAAATTAATTTCTGACAGGCACAGTGGCATATGCCTATAATTCCAGTGATTTGGGAGGCTGAGGGGCAGGAGGATCACAAGTTTGAGACTACCCTGAAAACTTAGTGAGGTTTTCAGCACTTTAGCCAGATCCTGTCTCAAAATAGAGAAACAAAAAGGTGTATTAAGAATTGTAATGCAACAATAATAATAATAATAGAGCTCATGTATAATGGCATAATTTGGTGTGAACATACTTTATATGCAGAGTTATGAAAAATTGTGCTGTGAATGGATATTTATGATTGTAATGCATTCCACTATAGTCAGGTATGTAAGAAATAGAAAAAAAAAAGGCTTGGGATGTGACTCAGAGGTTTGAGCACCCCTGGGTTCAATCCATAGTACCAAATAATAATAATAAATAAATAAATAGGAATTATCTTCCAATGTGTTTCTTTGGCAAAATGTATTAAGTAATAATTTATTTTTCATATTAAAATGCTTTCACTTTTTTTCATGTGTACTAATAAAATCAAGTAGACATGATCAGTGAAGTTGCATATTCCAAGAACAACACTCAAGTGTTAAACACACTCTAGGGTCCAACACTAGCCTCCAAATTGTTACTTTCTTTATTTTTCTCCATCTTTTTCCTTACTTTGTTCTACTTCCCTTTCTTCTTTCTTTTCCCATCCTTTTTGCTTTCCTTCTTCCCATCCCCCTTCATCCTTCCTTCAGTAAACATTTTTAGCAAATTTGTGGGATTTCAGCATAAGTTTAGGCTGTGAAGAACTAAGCAGAAGAGACAGTAGCAGAAGAAGAAGCAGGTGAATGTAATTTCACCCAATGTGATAAAAGCTCTTTCCTGTGGGTTTCTTCCACTGTGTAGAAATCATTGATAATGAATACAGTTAAGTAGTTTACTCTAGCTGTTCAGTGCTTCAAGGAAGCTGGACCAAGGCCAGCATACCATGGAATGCTGAGTGCCAAACAAGAAAAGTGGTATCCAACAACTTGAATTGTAACTTAAAATCATCTAGATTTTCAGAACAATGATAAAATATTTTAAAATATTGACAGTTGTTTATCATAGTGACTAAAAAGTCCAGTTTTTTTTTTCCTTCAAATAGATCCAGATCCTAATATCAGGTTCATTGCTTAATAATAGTGTGACTTTGCATAAATTAACTAAGTGTTTCTTGTCAATTTTCTTAGTTAAAATGGTACAACTGTTCTGTTGCGAGAATCGAACAGCTTTATGTAGAGTGCCCACTATAAGCCCTGGTGCATACTAATCAATAACTATATAATTATAACATTATTCTGATCTCAGAGTTGAAAAGGCCATTGTATTTGTTCAAAAATCACTGTCAGGTAATTCAGGTAATTCTTCCTTGTGTATAAATAATTACCCAATGGTGTTTTTTGTTTTCACTAGGAATTCAATCTAATACAACTCAAGTGCAGTAGACCCATCTGTTTTCTTAGTTCTTAAAACAACACTCCAGATTTCCTTAAACACAGGATTTGTGAATGCAATAATACCTTTAATGGTTAAATAGACTTATGACTAAATCAATACTAATGCAAAGAAAAAGGGGTATGTGACTAGAGGCAGGAATGTAATCTTTACATCCCATTGATTATAACTGGATTCTCAAACAGCAGAAGGGGCTGTTGGCTCTTTTAAAGTGGCTAGGTTAGCTTCTACCTAACCAACAGGGGATAATCTCTCACTCTATTGACCTTTGTAAAATGGGTTGCCAGGAAAATGCTTAAGTCCCAAGACAATCCTTCCCACATGCCTGTCTGTCGTCTGGAGAAGACAATAATCAAAAGAGTCAGGGGTTAAGGAGAAAAATCATAATGAGCTTTTCATGAATTTTACAAGAGAGATGATTCCAATCAAATCTCTCAGTAATAAAATAAATTGCATTGGAAGCATTAAAACAACATGTATAATAATGCCTCATAAAAATAGGCTATTTCCCATTCGTAGGTAGTTAACCCTCCCTGGAATTATTATGAGGGCCAGATAGGACTGTAAGCTAACTTGATTTTGCTTATCCTAAAATCTTGTTTCCTGTTAGTCATTCAATTTCAATTTGCATTCTAAAATGCCAATCTTGTATAGAAGGTTCTATTGAGATCCTAAACACTCTCAAAACAGAAAACATTATTTCCAACAGTTAGAATCTACATGTTCTATGTTTACAAATTGTATCATTACTCTTATGACTGTTACAAAAAGGAAACCAGCAAGATGAACTTATAAGACTCTAGCATTTAACTATTTGAATTACAAATGTCTCAGATCATAGACGTCTTAATAGGAGAGGCCAGGTCTTAGGTAGCACCTTCTCAGTGTAAAGCTAGGAATATCATCTGCCAACCAAAAATCTCCATCAGCCTAAATATAGGGGCACTAGTATCGTCTCAGAACCAAGAGTGCACAAGAGTAATAATGCAGTTCTATTGTTGCATCCTGGAAATGGCCCAATTAAATTATTCACCATACCAGAGGCACATAGAATTGCTGTCAGCTTCCTGAATGAGAGAGCATGTCATGTTTGAAAAAGATAAAACTTTCTCATTCATTGTTGGTTGGGTGAGAATCCTAGCTACCCATTTGTCAATTGAATCAGTGACCAGACAGTCTAGGTTTGTATCCAGCTCTGTTCTGGAGCTTAAGAAATAATCCTTTTTCTGGTATAAAGATCTACTTTCTTCCCAGGGGAACTACTAGAAGATTAAAAGGAATTTTGGGTAACTATTACAATAAATGTCATAAATATCTTACACTGTTAATTTTGTTTTAATAAGATACTTAATTTCTGCTGATTATAAATCTGTTGAATATTAAAACACATATTGAAAAATTAAACCTCTAAGACTACATGGTTTAAAACTGTCACATACTTTTTACCATTCTGTAAATAAACCTGAGAGGAAAAAATATATACATAGTTATTCAATAGCATCTATTTTTACTTGAAGGGTTAGAATAAAAACAGCCATCTTAGTACAGTATGTTAAAGACCAATAGAATATTCAAAGCATATTAAGTGAGATTTAGAAACTATAAATTTGATATGTGTCTATGATATAGCTGCTCATCTTCAATAAATAGGTTTGTAATAAGCAGTTAGTATTTATTCAACAAAAGCAACTGTTACAATGAATAAATTAAATGCCTATTTAAGACACTTCATCCAGCATAAAAAGGTGGCCCAATTTCCCAGCAGTACCAGAAATGATCGTGTTAATACTGGAGTGAAGCCAGTGCTCTAATACTGGGTTGCCAGTGGGAAGCACATCAGGCTCTGCACTCCAGCATGACCGACATTTCACAGCAGGAGGAGTCACAGCCATGAAGAATCAATCCAGGAATTTTGACAAGATCCTGATGGCTGAAATAGTTTCAATCCTTAAACATGAACCCAGAGTACATGAAAGAGAGAGCAAGTCTCTATTTCTTTTCAACAAGTCTGGAGGAAAAGGACTTCAATGTTTGCTTTGATTTTATGGCTGCATGCTCTCCAGTTATCAAATATGCCACTCAACTTAGAAGGTGGCCTGCCAACTCACCACTGGGCATGTGTACCAATTTAGTAATCCTGGATGCTGCTTTACTATCCCTGAAGCATGATGTTTCTAAAGAAATTATCATGAGCTCCATTGGTATATTTCCAGTTGATTTCCCAGTATCATTCAATTTTTCTTACATGAGAGTTTTTGCAAAAGAAATCATATATTTCAATTATTTAATGTTGGCATCTATTATGCCATGGCTTAAATGATGGAGTAGAATCAATTCAGTTATCAAATCTCTCTTCATCCAATACCCACATTTTACAGATGTGATTGGCTTTAGATATTCACATCTACTCTCCTGGTTGGTTACACAAGTTTAGATAAATGGATAGCTAGTACTTCATAAACAAGGATGATTCTATTCTGGTTTAAATTCTTCAAAACACGTACCTTACATTCAACTTAGTAACCAAAATGCCTCTTCCTTCCCGTAAATAGAAAAATCATTATAAAATAATACATATTTCTAGTTGTCATTTAATATTTTCTTACTTCTGGATAGTCACAAGTCCTTTACAATTTTTCTCTATGAAAATAAGACCATAATATAAAATCTTAGAGATTCTAAGAGAATTCCATATACTAGGAGTTTTAGTATTTTAGTAAAATAAGTCATGGCCTCTCCTTAATTAAGCTGCCAGCCTAAAATTATAAGCCTGTGCAGAGCCTAATGTATATTTGTGTGTGTGTGTGTGTGTGTGTGTGTGTAGTACATGTATATGTGTGTATAATTTAATACATATAGATAATATGAAGAGACTCATTTAAAAGCTCATTAAATCCCCGAAATTTTGAATTTTGTTCACAGAAAACACTGAACAATTTATTGAAGAGAGATTCTGCATACAAAAGGAGATAATTATAAATTTTGTGGTAAGGAACCTATTCAGCAACTGTAAAATGAGTCTTCAGCCCTAAGGAACGAGTCAGACACCCCAGCTAGTGCTCCTTGGTCAAGCATTGGATTCTATTTCTAAGAATAAAGAAAGGAGAAGCCTCATTCTGTGGATGGAAGTGTCACCATGGTTCCCCTTCAACTCTTCTCCACTCCTGCTCACCTGCTCTAGCAATCACTGCTTCAGTATTCATTAACTTTTAGAATCTTCTCTCCTTCAGACTAGAATGCTAGATAGAAGGCAGCATGTATGTGAATATTACATATACAATTTTTCTTAACTATTATTTTCTGCCATCATAAAGAAAAGGACACATACACATAAAACTGAGATAAGGGAAGGAAGAAAGAAACTATCAGAGACATCAAAGAGACCTGATAAATGAAACCTACCCTTGTCACATCACTTTGGGGCAATTGAGAACTAGAATAAAAAATCAGACGGAAACTATAATCAGCAGAATTCTAGGAGGATCTTCAAGTCTTTCCACTTCCCCTGGTATATATGCATATTCTCTAGAGCTATGAATTGGTTACATTTTACTCCTGTGAGTAGAATGTCATAGGGAACAGTTGATTTGAAGATAGGGAGATTTTCCACATGAGCCTGACATAATCATATGAGCCCTTTATAAGCAAAGAGTTTTCTCTAGCTGGTCACTTCTTTGACCAGCTATTTAAAGCAGGAGGAGGATTCAATTTGCTATCATTGGTTTGAAGATGGAAAAGTTCATGGAAGGAATGCAGGCTGTCTTTAGGAGCTGAGAGCAGGTCCCAGCTGAAAGTCAGTGGGGTGATGAACACTTCCAACAACAACTTAGTGTAGAAGAGAACCCCCAACCTGTAACCATGGCCAATGCCTGGATTTCAGCCCAGGAGATCCTGAACAGAGTAACAACTAACACATGTTCAGAACTTCTTACCTGTGGAAACTATGAGAAAATAAATTTGAGCTGCTTTCCCTTTTCTAAGTTTGTTGCATACATATAGAAAACTAATAATAGAGTAGAAAATATACTATTTTGATTCTTTATAGGTTTGAGTGAAGAAATTAGACTAACATGGAAGCCACTGAATTTGGCCACTGATTTCCAAAATTAGCCTGATTTACTCACCCTGTTCCAGGCAAGTGTGGTTGGAATCGGCCTTCTCCAGTGGAAGAATTTGCACAGAAAAATGTATAAAAAACAGAAGAGGGCAAACCAAGCTCACAGAAGTCAGGTCTCCTTCCAAGAAGAAGAACAAAGGTAGACCTAGTTTGAAAATTTTTATTTATTTTACTAAAGTTAACCAATCAGTTCCATTATTCCACCTCCCCGGAGGCAGAGCAAGTAGGCTGTTATAAAGAGAAACCTGCGTACAGAAATTGAGCTCATTTTATTGGAGAAAAATATTAAGAATGGGGAGCTTTTTTTCTCCAGTAAAATGAAGGAAGAAAAAAGAGGGAGAGTAGAGCCCTGAGTTATCTTAGTATCTTGTATTTAACATTCTGCTTAGTTTAAAGTCATTGGTCAATAAAAGTTTGTTTATTGAAGGAAAGGTTGAACCTTTGAATTAATTACAAAATTATTTGTGTGAGTCAGATTTTGGTCACTGGGACCAAATACCTGAGAAAATAGACTTAAAAAGAGGACAGATTTATTTTAGCTCATGGTTTTAGATGTTTTAATCCACGATCACTTGACTCCATTGTTGTAGGCTTTGGGGAAGGTGGAATTTCATGGTGGACAGTGTGAAGTAGAGGAGAAGTGCTCAACTCACAGTGGCCAGAAAAGAGAAAGAGAGAGAGAGAGAGAGAGAGAGAGAGAGAGAGAGAGAGAGAGAAAGGAGGGGCTGGGGACAAGAAATATTACCCAATGGCATGCCCCCAAAGACATACTCCCTTCAACTAGGACTGACTTCCTACAGTTTTCATCACCACTCCCCATAGTCCACTCAGTGATGACTCCATCAATGGGTTAATCAATTGATGATATCAGAGCCCTCATAATCCAAACATTTCTCAAAAGACCCACATCTAAACTTTGGTGTACTGGGGACCAAGCTTTCAACACATGAACCTTTGGGGTATATTCCAGATCCAAGCCATAACAATATTCTCTTTCACACTTGAAATAATCATATTGCGCTTGATAATAGGACAACAAAATAAATAAGAGCAGTGTAACAAAACAGCAAGAACACAAGACTTGAAACCACATCCACCCATGTTTTAAAACTAGCAAATACTTTGAGAACTGACCTCACTTTCACTCTTATCTGTGTATCATAACAAATACATAACTCATGGTATCATTAGAAGGATAGCCTAAGAAAATCTATGATGAACAATGCTTAGCTATGTTCCACATAGTAAGTGATTGTTAAATGGAAACCATGTATTATTTGCTAACTAGCTTTGTAATGTCATGAACTCAGAACTCCTTTGATAATAAGTACCTCATCAATGAAGGCCTTAGCAAGTACAAAAGTTATTGACTCCACAATAGTGTGTCCATGTGGTGGCATAGTGTTCAGACTAAGTTAATATGTGACAATTCCACCTTAACATGAAACTACAGGAGTCTTTATGGTAGTGGAAAGGAACTTGGGTAATCAACTTTGGTGCTTCAGCTTATTGGTGATACTTATCACCTCTAGGTTCAAAGCTCATTGGCCTCATTAGTCACATGGCTCTGGTCAATGACACAGGTGCCAAGGGAGTTAATTTGCTATTGTTCTAAAAAAGGGATGAGAATATTAAGCATTGTTTGGCACTAATGACTTCCCCACCAAGTTTCCCGATTTTTGTTGATTTGGGTTCTTTTGCCATTCTTCCACCCCTGAAGAAAATAGCCAAACTTTTTCTCCCAAGATAAGAACTTGAACGGGCAATAATTCTCTCCTTTTTAACAACTGCATCTGCTCAATGCATTGTTTCCTCAAAGTTTGCTATTCACTCAGTACACCAAATACCAAAATCCAGCTGTAGAAATACTGAAAGAGGGGAAACATGGCTTTGTTTTTTTTAAAAAAAAGGGGTTCTAAAAATTATAATAGTTTGACGGGGTGAGCCGAACAACTACCAGATGTTTAATTTTGTTGCTAGACACATAGTATACAAGGACAGCAGTCCCAGTCTTGATTTTCTTGGTATTAGGCAAACCACAGTTCTATTATATTGTGTTCTGGGAAAATTCACTTAGACATAGACAAAGATAAACTGTATGCATCCAGAGAAGAGCAATCAGAATGGAGAGAAAATTCTGTGCCAAATTACATGGGCAACAATTGAACTAAGAGATGGGAATGCATAGCCAGGAAATGAGCACCCTCAGGCAGGACATGATTGCTGTCTTCAAATATTTGAAGGGCTGTCATGTGGGAGAAGAGTTAGACATGTTCTGTATAACCCTAGGGTATAGTAAGAACCAATAGATGGGAGCAAAAGCCAGACCTAATTATCTGATTTTAAGAAAGATCTATCAGAACCAAACTACAATGTATTAGGCTGCCTCAGGAAGTAGTAGATTCTCTGTCAGAAAAATGGTTCAAGCCAACAGATAATCATGTGATAGGAATATTGTAGAAAAATTCAAGAATTAGATGGAGTTTGGACAGATATATTTAGGTAGAGTGATCATAACTTAAATCCAAACCGGGTCCAAAGTAAGAGGCACAAATTGGGATACCAAACAAAATAGAATGCATGTTTTTGCTGTATGCGAGGACTCTTCCAAATCTGCAGTTATTTTGCATCATTTCTTTACACTAAAATATCAATAGCAGTTTAATGATTTGCATCCCGGGAGTATATTTAAATGACAAAGAGTTTTCCAATACTCTTTTTTTCTTTTTTTTTTTTTACCTTGTATTAAGCCAAGGAGGGATGTTTTGAGCAGGATGGCAACCTTGTTTTGTGTTTTATAAATCTCATTGTGCAATTGTCTTCATGAATGATTCAGTTAGAGGTAAGATTATTCTGGCATACAACCATATCACAGAATGCATCATGTATATTTAGAAGCCATGTGAAAAAAATTTCATAGTTTCCCACATTTGTCCCCAAAGTTATTTTGGATTTTCAAGGAAAATGAATTGAGTACCTACTCCAAGCTAGGTACTATGCTGGGTATCATGTACTGTTTCATTCTGTTAAAGCCCCCATAAAGTCAGAATTATTGTCTTGTGAGGTAAGTATTCTGCTCCAGTTTATAAACAAACAAAAAAAGAGTGTCTGAGAGAAAGGCTCCATAATTTGTTGAAAGACATAAACTTAATAATTGAGAGACAGTCAGAATTTGAATCCATACTTGTCTTTGTCAGAAGCATATGCTTGTGATATTCTTGAGTATCAACATTGAATAGAAACACCAATAAAACAAAAGAGTCTAATATTTGAACCTGAAAAGCTTTCAAATTTCTACATTTCTTTATTCAATTATTATTTATTTACTATACAATCATTTTAGCATCTACCTGTCTGTAGACACTGGGAAAGCTAAAATAGGATTATTCTTAAAAAACAAAGAGTAGAATTCTAGTGCAAGCAATAGAAACGAAATATGCCTTAATTGCAGTCTACCTTGCCTATATTTCAGTTAAATAAATGGGAATATTTCTTATGTGTGAGAATATTCCCTCAACTGAGAAATACCTGAGTCACAGCACAGGAGGAAGAGAAATTCTAAATTGCAAAGTTGGAAGATGTCTCCCGGCTTGCTTGAGTGACTGTGGGCTCCCTGGAAAAAAGAAAGGAGCAAAGAAAGAGGTTCCAGGGACTTTGAAGCCATCTATGTTTGAATGGATTTAAGATACCTCTGATGTTGGCAGCTGAACAAAGATGCACTAGGAGACACAAAATTTGATTCTTATAACAAACCCGGAATTAAAGCATGCATTCTTATTCTTCATTCAATATAACAAACAGACTAGATCCTAAGTTACCAAAAGGTATATAATTTTCAAAGTTTATGCTCATCACTTTCCACAACACAACACTGTGTCATTAATAGGTATTAGCAGTCATAACTCAATAAGATAGAAAACTAAAAATGACATAAATAAGAGTGAACGGGCCTTTCTCTTGATCCTTGGAGCAATTCAACTTGGAACAGAAACATTCAAGTGCTTCCTTTTTTAACCTCCCAACTCTTTCACATCCTTGTTTTCTCTAAATCACAAATAAAGTAATAAGTAACAGAGATTTCAGCTTTGCAAAACTAAAACAAGAAGGCTGAAGACAAGAAAATATTCCTATAACATATTCCAAGGAGAAATTCCAAACAAGAATGAAATATTTCCTGGTGTAAAATGCCCTTCGTGGTCTGAGAAATTTCTGTGGAACCTAAGACAAGGAGTAAAGTCTGTTCCTCATTAGCTTGTGCAGTAATGACCTCCTCTTACATTTTCTGTTTCTTTGGAATTCATTTGTTTTCATTACATCAGGTGGTTGTTATTATGATGTGTTAATGGGCTTCAAGCAGGGCTGTCCTCTGTGACTCAGACTCTGATTACCAAAATGAGAGTTTTGATATTTCTTATTATACAAACTCAGTTTGCATTCCAATTGTTAATATTCTTGTCCGCCAGAGCAACGCTCTGAATTTCAAAGGCATGGAAAGGAAAGAAAAAGTAAGAACCTTATTTTTATTTTCAACTTTAGCCCCTTTTTATCCAAAAGTTTTGGGGGTTGTTTTGCACATTAGCACCATATTTCAATTCTTTTATGGCCCTAGTCTTATTGCTAAAATCCTTTAAAATATTTTTAAATAAAACAAAATAAAACCATTCACAATTTTCCTTTCCTTCAATTTTCCTTTCAATATTCCTTTCTTTTTTTCTTTTCTTTTTTTGGCATAAGCACCATTTCCCTATCTTTGCCATCTACTGTTCATATCTACATGGGAACTCTCCCTAACCATCTAGGTCATGAACTTTTGGTTCCAGATGATTACAATACATTACTTCTGTAGCTCATTACTTTTCAATATAAATGAATTAGACGAATTGCTCCCAAGCAATACACAAATACACATCATCAAAGTCGAGCTGCACTATTAGTGCCATATCAATGGTTTGGTTTTGTTTTGTTCTTTCACGGGTAAGAAATGAAAATCTTTAAGCCAGGGAGCAAATTCAGTTTCTGTATAAGACAAGGGAGAATCCTGACACTTCTGGTCTGATTGAGATTAAGGTTGTCTTTCATAAATTCATATTAAACATATACTACATATTGAGAATTTCCATACTGCCCATTCTATTACCCAGCACTCTCCCAATATCAAGGCATGCTTAACAGCAAACTCCCTATTTAACTGGATAGTAAACAGAATTCTTAAGATGCCTAAGTCTATGTTTACACATACAAGATGAGATTAGTGTTTACCTAAGGGGACTGTCTTTACTCACTAATGTGCACTTTACAATAACCTAAGAAAACAAAAACAACCTTCTCCTTCCCAGGAAACTGGTACTTGTGATAATTACAGAGATATTAAACAGCCTTGCTTTTCCAGACACTACAGAAATACATTTGGTTGAACACATTTTTGTTTTCTGTCTATGGAAAGATTCCTTTATGTTCCCTTTGTTTGTGTAATTGTAAATGTTATTGCTGTTTATGCCAGCGGACTTTCGGTTAAGGCTTACATTTCTGATTGCCTCAGCTTTTGCTGATGTATACCACATGTTGGTTTACCTTACATCTTTTCTCTTTCCCTCCACCCCCAAAACATTCACCATCACAGATGGCATTTTATAGACAGCTATTTTGGTATATGTGTGGGTGTTCAACTTTGCATTCAGCTTGAGGAGAGATGTCAGGAGGGCTTTGTCCTTCAAAGTGCACTGTTATGTTGCTGCTTCCCTTTAAAGTTAATTGTATGTTTCCTTGTCAGTGATTAAATTGATGTTTGGAATGTGTCTATAAGCAGCTCTTTCGATTTTCTTCTCTTCGTTGGGGTCAGATTGCATACAACAGCTGTTTTGAGATCTTTATAATATGAAAAATTTTAAAGGAGCTATTGAGGAGTTAAAGCATTGAAACACAGAGAATAGAAATAATAGAGAAAATAAATGCAAAAATCCCTATTTCATAAAGATATTAATTTTCATATGCAGAAAAGTTTTACCTATAACTATTTCATTAGACCAGCTATATAATGTAACCATATTAAAAATGATATAACCTGTTCTTAAAGAACCCAAATGCTTGAATTAACAAGAATATGTTTTCTATATTTAACATAATGATCAGTCTATTCAATATTGGCTAAAAATATAAACAAATAATAATTACAGAAATCAAAGGGGTTACATAAAAGAAGTTATTATTTGTTTACCAAGGAAAGACATCTTTTTACTGGTTAATACATCTTTGAAAATTCAGAAAAGAAATATAAGAATCTGAAAAGAAAGTCAGAAGATACAAGAAAGAGGAAACTAAGTTTTAAAAGGTGAAAAATTATTTCAACAATTAATAAAAACCTGTGGAAGAATTATTGGCAGAAGTTGGAAGCAGAGCAAGTAAATGTCAGAAATATAACCATAAACCCAAAGGCCTATGGGGTAGGTAAATAACAAAAGTGAGAAAGGTGAGTTGCTTTAAGATTTAGATCACTTGTTTATCATTTACATCCATAGGAATATTCTTTTCTCCCACAAATAAACATGCTTTCTCATTTTTCTTGGAGACTACTTATTATTTTTCTACTTCTGATAGTGATATGGGTAAAAGGAACATTTCAATTTTTTAAGGCTGTGTAATAATGGTGTGGTTAAAGTAGCAATTGGCAGTATACCTCTGTGTTATAGAAAGAAAAAAGCACAGCTGGTAACTCAGTATTTTAAAAACTGTGAAGGTCACCGCCCAATCAAATCAGAACTAGCAGCCATGTATTTGTAAATTATAATAGACTGTAAATTCATCAAGGCAAACACTTGTATTATCCATTGTCTACATTCTAGTGCTTGACCCCCAGGAGGCAATTATCATAAGTTTATCGAATTATTATTACTTTTTTCTTGGGGATTGAACTCAGGGATACTCACCACTGAGCCACATCCCAGCCCTATTTTGTATTTTATTTAGAGACAGGGTCTCACTGAATTGCTTAGCGCCTCGTAGTTCCTGAGGCTGGCTTTGAACTTGTGATTCTCCTGTCTCAGCCTCCAAAAGCTGCTGGGATTACAGGCATGCACCACTGTGCCTGGCCTAAATTAATTTTTAATAATTTAAAAAAGACCATGTGACAGAATGAAATCAGAATAGCTCAACAAGAAGGAAAAAGATAAAGAAGAAAAATAAGTCATGCTCTTTTTCAGCAAGAATATCAAAAAAAATATCTCCATTAGTCAGGTGTGTTCTTATATATTTGTGTATAAGCATTCACATACATGTCTGAAAGCATCATATGATGAGGCTATGTGTCCATAAAGACATGTTTATCAAGATAGCACAATAGTGTGGAGAGGGGATACAGCCTGGAAATAAAGCTGGATGATTGGTAATGACAAGTTCATGCTTTCTACATCTATGGCCATATCAATGTTTTGAGATAACAACATGTTGTCCCCAAATGAATCTCCAAGAAAAGCTAAATTGTATGAAGCTGTACTAAGTGAACAAAGAAATGAAGAGAGAATTTTTCAAGTTTCTTGAATTAGAACTATAAAAGCTCAAAGTAGAAGTGAAACAATCCCTCTACTCCTGAAAATTTTTATATAAATTCATTCATGTCTTAATGACAGTTGTGGTTGAGATATGAGGTGTCTCCCAAAAGTTCATGTGTGAGACAATGCAAAATGTTCAGAGGTGAAATGTTCAGAGTTTTGAGAGCCTTAACTGAATCAGTGAATTAACTGGATGGTACCTACAGACAGGTGGGGTGTGGATGAAAGAGGGAGATGTACATTTGGAGTTTATATTCTGTCCTTGGTGAGCAGAGCTCTCTCTTCTTACTGGTGTCATGTCCTGAGCTGCTTTCTGCTGCCATGCCCTTCTTCTGGACTCAGAGTCATATGTCTATGAACTGAGATCTCTGAAACTGTGAGCCAAAAGAAACTTTTTCTCCTCTGTGTTGTTTGAATCAGGTCTTTTGGTCACAATTTGAGAGTATTATTAAGCTCAGGTCTTTAGACCAATTAAACTTAACTTTTTACCTTTTATTAGTTCCATTATATATGAAGTTAATTGCTTATCCTATGCTGACTTGAAAATACAGAAACCACTATCCCAAATAATTACCAAACTGTCTTTGAAGGGTCAAGTGAAGTGGGAAAACAAAGTATTTATTTTCATGAATTATTTAAAAGTCTTTATATCACAAAGACTTTTAAAAGCATATTTACCCAAAAGATTGATATTTCTATTCAGTCTTCCTTGGCGAGTGGATAACTATCTTTCATATTCTCTGGACTTGTTTGAATTATCAGGATTTTTATAATCTTCTGTGGATTTTTTAAATTTCATTGCCAAATCATTTAACTGAACATATTTAATTATTTTATTTGATGTGTATAAATTATGAAGAAAATAAATCAGAATCCTCCTTTGAATGACTAGCTAATCAATTAATTAATTGAACAACAATTTATTGTGGGACAGGCCATGGGTGGGTGTTAGTAATAGAGACACCAGTGTTTATTTCCTAGTCCTTACACAGACATTAACTATGCTGGTCACATTATTGTTTATAGTGTGCAGGTTTTCATTCTTCTAAATAATTTCTTTATTTTGCAAATCTATTTTTTTCACTCTCTTGTTTATATCATGGCTATGAACGGTAAACTCTGAAATGATTTTTCATTTTTGGCTTTGGGAAAACCAAAAAAGTCACATGACATAAGATACTTATTTGCTTACTAGATTGATTCTTCTAGGGAATATTCTTGACAGCACAGCACTTCCGTGCTGAGGAATTTCATCTATGTATCATTAATACTTTCAGCAGGATCATTACCTCCTAATTTAACAAGAAATAAACTATAATTTCTCTGTATGGCACAAAGTGAAATATGCACGGCAAACTCACAGCATCATTCTGATCAACTAATAATTGATCATATAGAGATAGATTGATTGATCTAGGAATCACAAAACAAAATAATAGGGCTATGGCCATCTTCCAATTCCTCCTCCAATTATTTTCCATTGGTTACAAGACAAGACAAAAAGGATGCTGCTTCTGCTTTAGGACACTCATTTTCTATATTGATTTCAGGATCTAAATGAAAATTGTGAAGCAGAAAAATAAAAGTAGAAAAGATTAAGAGTGAAAAGTCTGAAGCCCCACTTCCTACAAATACTTTTCTCGGGCACACAGTGGTTTTGCCAACTAATTTAAACTCGAGGATGATGACTGTCTCAAAAGTCATAATATGTGTGAAAAGACTGTGGAGATCAGTGGAGGCTCCTTAGAGGAAGTTCATATGGAAGGATACACATTGCACATTATCTTCTACCCATTCAGTCTATTTTTCAAGCTTACTTGAGCCGCCTTCTGCTCTGTGTGCTCTAAGAGAGCAGGATTTAGTCCTAAATCTGTCACAAATTAGCTTACATTGTCAGGTGAGGTTTTTAAAATATATACAGATCTCAGTTTAATGAAGGGTGAAACCACATGATCTCTAAAATATCTTTCTGATCCTTGAAGTTAAAAAGCATTATTAACTTATTTGCCCACTGATGATAAAAAACATGTATTATTTTAGCATCTTCCTGTGCTACCCAGTTCACATTATCCAACCTTAAGGTAACTGCCTTGGAGACCAGTCAGTGAACATATAAAAATACTTTTAAAACAAACAAAACACCTCAGTTCAGCTTCCTAGCCATAAAATAGGTTGATATGAAACAAGAACCTGTGACTAATTGTTTCCAGGCACTAGGACTTTACAACATGGAATGCAACAGAGATGCAGCTCGAGTTCTACAGTTATCATTTTTTTTCCTATTTTATAAAGTGTTACCTACATGTTAATTTTCATAGTAAAAACATTAATTGCCTTATTACTAGAAAGAAGTTTAAGTTTCATTTTCTGGATCTTTATCTCTAAGGTGGAAATATCTTTTCTATAATGTATTTGGTAGGTGATAATTTTGAAAAGTTTAAGATCAACTCCTTTCCATGTATACCATGCACCGTGCTCAAATTCTTACAAGTAATATTCTTCTACACAGTGGAAAACTCAATTAATAAACAGTTTAGCACTTGATCCTCAAACCACTCCCATGATAGAATCTACTGTGAGGACTCACATAATACAGTGCCTTGAATAGCTGAACTCATCATAAGGATTACAGCACAGAAATCAATTCTCCATAAATATTAAAAATTATCTAGCCCTCACAGATGTTCATTCTGCTTATTATCTGCAAACTTCCTGGATCAAATGTTCAATATGAATATCTTAGTATCCACCAAAGATTGGTTTTGGCAGCATGTATGTGGGTATCAGCAGGAAATAAATAGGAAAACATTAAAAGGTATGAAACTTTAAAACAATAGCTTAAAGGTGTTTTATAAACTACAGATGGCTTACACCATTTAAGTGAATATTTGCCCTGGGACAAGAAATGGACTGAGAAAAAAAAAAAGAAAATCATTTGAAAATAATGTTCTCATGCAATATGTTGTAATTAAAGCAGAGACAAGCAATGTGAAAATTGCCTCTTATTATCTCTCCTCCTATAGGAGATACGAAGTATACTAGCCTATATAAGCACAAAATTGGGAATAAAAATGGAAAAATGTTCCCCCAAAAGTAGTCTTCCTTCGAGAAGTATGCAAAATGGGATCTTCCATTATTAATTAAATGCCCCCCACACACACACACACCACACACTCAAATACACTCAAGTTGCCTTGTATATACCAGACAAGCTTTGACTATTCTGTTTTGAGGAGTTACCACCACTACCTCAAAATCACAGAAAGGGAAAAGAAAAAGGAAAGCAAAAAGAATAAAGACAAGTTTAGTTTCAAGGCAGTTGGAAGCAGATCAAAAAAAGTCAAATCTGCTGTTTCAACAACTTTTCTCCTCCACAAATGCTTCCGGAGTTGGACAATCACCCCATGCCTTTCCCTCCATTAGTCCTAAATAAAAAGACCAAGTGCAAATGCAGCGGTCCCACCTTAGGCTGTGATCTCATTAGTGCTTAGAAGCTGAGTGGCACAGAGCACAGGGGCCACTGTTAGTTTCCTGGTGGGAGCTGACTGAAGAAGGTAGGCAGAGGAGGAGCTGGGAACAGTTCCCTGATTCGTCCTCATTCATAATTGAACCTGTACACCAGCATTGTGGTAGAAGACACCCTTGTTTCAGGTATCGTCTCTGGGAAGCAACACTAACCTATATTCCCTAGTAATCCCCATGCAATTCTTTCAGAGTAGTTAAGAAAGTCTGGACACCCTGTGGCAAAATTCCATTGAGATAGAGTTCTAGGTTGTATTCCTAGACTGAAAAAAAGAAAAAAAAAAAAGTCCTATTTTTATCCCTGCAATGAGTTTGTGATTAGAGTTTCCCCAGAATTAAGGATTATTTATATTAATACAAAAAGCAACATATGTAAGATATTGTACTAAATATATGCTTTTGATGGTGGAGTAGGACAAAACATTGCATAGAAAGTATTGATGAGTTTAGGGCTGGGGATGTGGCTCAGGGGCGGAGTGCTCCTGAGTTCAATCCCCAGTACCCGCTCGCTGATGCAGCTGGGTGCAGTGGCACACACCTGTAATCCCAGTGGTGTGGGAGGCTGAGAGAGGAGGATCATGAGTTCAAAGCCAGCCTTAGCAACTAAGCGAGGCCCTAAGCAACTCAGGGAGACCCTGACTCTAAACAAAATACAAAAAGGAATTGGGGATGTGGCTCAGTGGTTAAGTGCTCCTGAGTTCAACCTGAATTTAATCCCTGGTACTGAGAATTTAAAAAAAAAAAAAAAAAAAAAAAAAAGTGATGATTCAGAAGCTGATGTGATAATAATCAATAGATTTTACAAATTCTTGAAAAGTTAAGTTAATGTAATCTTCAAGCATTATATATGCATGTATTTATTCATCAATCTATATATTTCACATTAAAAAACTGAAGTGAATATTATAAAGAGAGAACTTATATCCCCCCAAATGCCTCTTTAATAGTTACTTCCACATCTGAATCTGATATGCATTATCCCTCCCACCTAGGGACTCCCATATTCTTACCACATAAGTTAACTATTCTTCAAAACACTCTTTCAAGGTTAAGTCCATGTGACTTTGAACATTTCTCTTAATCGAGGAGTACTCTTAATTTCTATATTTCTCAGATAATTCTGTGAACTATGAATTATTGCAGAAAGCCGCACCACATATCAGATATGAGTTCTGATCCCACTTCTTCCCTTGTACTCATTTGAATTATAATTTTTCATTTGGTAAAAAAAAAAAAGGGAAGAATATGTTTTCTGGTTGCTTCTTAGGTGCAAATTAATAATGTTAAATAATGTTTACTCCTTTATGCAAAGTTCAAAATAATGCATGATTTACGATACTTTTCTTATTGAAAGTGGTGAAAAAGGTAGAAGTCCCTGTCTTGAAATGTCTAACAAAAGAATATCTGTTTACACATAAAATTTCCTGGGGTGCTAGGGTACTGTGAAATCAGGAAACTTGCCCAAATACCACATAAGTGCTGAAACTGCTCTGATTCAAATTTAATAGATTAAGGAATGGTTCTTCACTAAGTCTTCATAAAACTTTGGGAACCAGGAGGAACATCATAAAACTCAGGGTAAGGAGGAGTCAACAGTAAGAGGCAAGCCTCTTTATCAGTAAGAGGCAAGCAACAGAGATTGCTTTCTTTTCCTTTGTATTTAGTAAAAACGTCACACTCACCACAGGAAAGATGAATCATGCCTGGACCAAGAGGCATGGAAGTTTGCAGAGATAGAAGCTTAAAGGAAGAAGGAGAAGGATGAAGAGGAAGAGGCTGAGAAAAGCAGACACAGATGCAGATAATGCTCCTGAAAAGATAGCCAACTCATCTTATTGCTTGGGAAGGCAAAAGAAGTTACCCCAAATCAAATCAAGTCATGCAATAGATATGGGATTTCAATTTTTACAGGTTGATTAGATTCTATTTTCACCGAACCCTGTGGACTTTCTGAGAGAACTTGAAACTCCTCTCAATGCTTTGCAAAATTTCCCTACATGTAAATTTTCTGCAAAGGGATTACTCTGTATATTAGCCACCAAACAATAGCATGGAGAGGACATATGCCAGAGTAGATACAGAGTTAAGGGTTTGAGCCACATTTGTGATTCCCTGGCTCCCACACCATCTGAGTGAGAGGAAACCCCCCATTAGCAATCATATACTGTTTGGTGCCAGTGTGCTCTTCTAAGACTTTTCTTCCTAGAGGATATATATTCCTCCCTGTTTTTTAATCCCTTAACAAAATGTGCACAAACACAAAGAATGAATGGTTCTGGACCAGTGAGTACTTGGCAATGCTCAAGTGTCAAGTGGGACAGGAACACAACAAGAGAAATGCAAACCACTGCTGCAATTGAGTTCTCAGGTAAGGGGCACATCAGGACCCAGGACCTGAGCATCTGTGGCAGGTGCAAGATAGCAAGTGCCCCAAGGCTCTCCTGTCAAAGGGACTAATAGGCAGATGCACTGAAGGTCCCTATCTTTCCCAGTTGTATGCATTCTAGACAGTGCTGTGTGGTGTTTATTAAAATTGTCATATTGCTCGGCACTCAGTGTAGCTATGAGATTAGAGAAACATGTAAGTATAACGCAACAGAGGGAACTCAATTTCTCCTGGGCTCTACTCCATTTAAACCATGTGAATGCAAGTGGGAAAAAACAAGGCACTGGCAAACTTAGGATTCCAAGCTAGTGAGCGCATTGTGGGAGCAAGTTTTGTGTTCCAAGTTGTGAATTATTATACCAAGACTCAGGTGGATAAGCGAGAAGTGAGAGGTCTATGCACTTGGGTTTTCATTTCCAAAATGACTTTGTTGAGGTCTTTTCAATTTAATCCTAGAAATAAACAACTGCTGAGTGCAAGTAGTGATTGAAAGTAGGAAGGGAAAGATGACTTCAGTAGGCAGTTTCTGAAGAGGCTAGGTCCCTAAGCCCTTCAGGATTTAAAGAGGAGGGTAAGGGTTTTAATTGGATTTTAAATTGTATTAGTAGTCAGGAAAGGTTTGGGGTGCACTGTGATCTGTTCTGCAAGCACAGCAGGCAGCTGTGTTTCAAAGCTGACCTTTATTAGATGGTGGCGTGTTTATTTCAGTCTGTCACAGAGAAGGAACAGGAAAACAATGCTTCTAGACCATCAATTTTAGTTATTTAAGTACTCATGCACACACACACACACACACACAAACACATTTAAAAAAAAAAAAAAAAACCCTAAAGATATTATGCCTAACTACCTAATCAGCTGAACTCCTAAATGAAGGGATCAGGGAGACAGGATTTAGGAGGAGGATGACTGACCAGTTACAAAATAACTAAAAGCAAGATGCTCAAGAACTGATGAGAGGAAAACTGGGCCAAGATGAAACAAAAGAAAACTTTTAAAGAGGTGGGAAGCAAGGCTTAATTATTCTGTAAAATTCAGGGCAGAACTCTGACGTGGTCTGTTTAACTCTCCCCCTTCCCTTCCTCCTTCCCTCATCAAGACATTTTCTAGGTATCAAAAACTCTAGCACGTTCAGAGACTTGGCTCCAAGGTTAAGAAGGAAATGCTACACCATACTTTTATATAATAAAGTTCAGCTGTATCTCAAACTCTATTTCCTTTTTAATTACAATTTTCTCACCTGAGCCTCAAGTGATTCTAATGTTACCATTAACCCTGGAGGCCCGAGTTATTTTATGTTCAGCGACAACTATTGGAAGTGCAGTTTCTACATAGGCAATTTCTCCACTCCGTGAACTTTAACCAAGTGGATAGCATCCGACCAAGGTTCCTAGTTACTCATGCCCTGTAGAGAGACAAGTGCCGTAGGGAAAGCTCAGAAATTTGAAATAAACTGAAGATTATATTGCTTCTGAAATACTTGGCACTTTGGAATTAGAAAACAGAGAGAATTTTAAACTGAGGGATGTTCCAAAACTGTGCTTTTTAGAAAAGCTATGACTGCGCTTGCTTTAAATTTTAAACTTTTTCACTTCAGACAAAGTCTATTTAGGAATCATATTAAGGAGGATAATTGAGAAGAGATGGAGACCAACCATTTGGAGGGAACTCACATATATGAGGAAAAGGATCATTTGTAAGCTTTTAAGAGTATTGGTTATCAATTGTCCTTAATTACATCATTTATGGCCAGAATGGCAAATATGTGATACAGATACTCTTACACAATTCCTCCCGGGCAGGTATTTCAGTCTATCACATCACTATTTCCATGTACACCAAATAATGCTAGCTTCATCATTAAGCGGGATCTTTTATTTCATTTCCCAACCTTCTTGTGGTTAGAAATGACCACGTGACAATTCTAATCATCAAAATATAGTAGAAAGGATGCACGCTCCTTTCATTGTGTCTTGTTCCCCAAGACATTGCTTACAGGTGATTCTTCCCGCTATTGGGCTGGTTAGAAGGGAGCTCATTCAGAATGTAGCCCAGCAGATTAAAGAAAATGTTCCTGGAAGGCAGCACTGCTATAAATAAACAAACAAACAAAAAAGGCGAGCAGCAGGTGGCGCTGAAACTGAGATCCAAGACTGGAAATACAGATCCTGTTGCATGGCAAAAATATATTAAAAAGCTGTTGTCTAGTTAAATTGCAAGCGTCCCTTACCTCTAGAGAGAGTAGCTTTGGCGGGAGTGGTTGGAAGAGCCACAATGTTGCCTCTATTGGCTGGTTTTAGCGAGCTGTTTAAGAATGAGTCAAGACTGAGCCAGGCATGGTGGTGCACACCTGTAATCCCAGCGTCTTGGGAGGTTGGGGCAGGAGGATAGGGAGTTCAAAGCCAGCCTCAGCAATAGCGAGGAACTAAGCAATTCAGTGAGACTGTCTCTAAATAAAATACAAAAAAAAAAAAAAAAAAAGGGGGGGGGGTGTTGCTGGGGATGTGGGTCAGTGGTTGAGTGCCCCCGAGTTCAATCCCGGTATTCCCCCCATCTCCACCCACACACACAAAATAAATAAATAAAAAGAATGAGGTAAGAATGAAAAGGGAGGGCTGGACCTCAAGGGCCCTTATAGATTTGGAGACACAATGATTTCTGGACCCCATATGGTATCCTAAGACTGAAAATATCTCCAGTGACAAAAATGTGGTTTCAGGTAAACAAATCGAGCTTTTCCTAAGAGACTGTATCTGGGCTGTGACCTCAGACCTCTTCTTGTTTCAGGCAGACTCAAGGTTGCTTCTTTCAGAGAAATAGAGGAAGGTACCCGGGAGGGCTGCCGTTTAAGCTACTGCGCAGTCTCCACAGAGCTTCCTGGGGAACTCTGCAATTAGCATGGACTTTCACCAACTCTACCTCACTCCCTTGGCCTTTCACCTCAGCTCAGAACTTGTTTTATTCAACATTCTTTAAACCCTATCTTTGGCCTCTTATTCTCTCATTACAGCAGGGAAGAAGTGGCCTTCCTTCTGTAACCCAAAACCACTTATTTGCTACAACATACTTAGCAACTGCATCTGATTTTCACATATTTAAACTTGTGCTTTATATCTCGCTGTCTAGGTATAAATTTCTTTGAACCATAGCCTGCATCTTACATGTGTTTTAGACCTTCTAAAGCTCTAAAGCACTTTGAATTTCGTATAACAGTTTTCATGCATTAATAAATAGCAGCACATTCAAGCTTTCTTTGTCTTGTTTCTCTCATATTTAATTAGTAACTGATTTGATCCTGTCACTTACTCCAGGGACTCCCCATTCTCTGAAGCTCTGTGAATAAAATGTACACCTTTCTCAGGCTCAAAGCCTTTCTTAAATCTACACCTATGCCTACAAATATGTTCCTACTACTTCTGTTCAAAATTAAACATTCTTCTCACTCAGAATCCTAGAAATTTAGAACCAATCTAGTCAAAAATCCTCCTTACCTTTTTCTATCTTCCTTTCATTCTTCCTTTCCCCATCTTTTTTGTTTTCTCCCTCTCTTCCTTCTTTATGTAGATGAGAAACGATCTCAAAAATGGTAGCGTGCTTGGCCAGCTTCACCCTGTAATTAGTAAAAACCTACATCTTCTCCTTGTCTACTAAATACTCCTTTTGCTACTCCCTTTTATTTATCTCATTTTAACATACTCAAAACTCAAAGTGATTACACCTTCATGTGTAAAATCTTTTCATTATACCTGGCAATTGTTTACAAGTTAAAATGTGCCTCTTGTTTGTTCTATTATGCATGTTTTTGTTGTACTGCAGCTGAATAATATCCCTTCCAGTTCTGTTTTTAACCTTAATAATAGCTTGGCTCATTTAAAAACTAATAGATTTAGAAAATTAGAAAAATAAGATCAGTAATATATTATCTCAAAAATTTAATATTTTAAATTTTACTTTTATCAAAATCATGCATTCACTGTGTAACAAAGTTTATTCAATCTCAGAATTTAAGAGTCTCTTGCTTTTCTGTTTGAAAAGTCTGACACTTCTCTGGGTTTTGCTAACCTGAATTTTTGTTTCTTTCTCTGTTGAAACCTTATTAAAATAATCTTTTCCTTGTTATTCATGTCTTTGGGAGAAAATATAGGTTAATTCATAATTGCAAGGTCTTTGGAGGCAGATTACCTGGGCTTGTATCTCAGTACTGCCACTTACACACTGGATAGAATGTGTCTGTTACTTAACCATTGTTTGCTTCAGGTTGATCATTTATAAAAAGGGATAATAATAGTAATCCTTCTCAGCATTGTTGTGAGGATTAAATAAGTTAATACAAATAAAGTACATAAAACTGCCTAGAATATTGCAAATGCTACATGAATTTTTGCTCTGATTATTTTCTAGTGTAATTAATTGGTTTACTTTAACTTCAGATTCTATAGTTTTGATGCCTCAAGACCTCTCTCATGTTCTATGATTGACCCTTTTGATAATATCCTTTTTATGTTTTATGAAACCAAATAACCTTTTAAATATTTCTCAGGATATAAATAAGAATTTTTTTTTTAAAAAAGCTAACTATTTAGTGCTGTGAATTATCTGTTTACATTGTGACAAGTTTTGTTTGTTTGTTTAAATGGTGTCTCTTTTCCACATAGTTTGTTGTGCTCATATAGTACCCACATCTGATATTTGGTTCATCTTGATGATGACAAAAGGACCTGCAAGTGGTGTGACTCCACCATTGCTTCTGGAGTTTCTCTTCCCTGAGTGGATAATTCTGCTTAAACACTCCTATTGGAAGGTTGGGGGAAACCTATGGATGTGGTCAGCTTCATCTTGAGAAAAGTGGGTGGAGTGGGATCCAGTGTTTCCCCGTGCTCTCACTAGCATGCCAAAACGAGAAAGCATGTACTGAGAGGCATCAGAGTCAGCCTCTAAGCCCAGCCTCTCCTTGGATGATATGTGGGGTAAATATCATCTTTACTGTGGAGACAGCAGTGAAAGACCAGTCCATGGGTAGTAGCTGTAGCCCTCAGGCTTGCCTTCTTCCTTATATGCTGCCTCCCAGACACAGAAATTTTATAGAGCTCTTTCTAATGAATAATTCCTAAGTTCTGAGGCTGTGATCTGTATTGTACTCTAGGCTAAGGAATGATTTGAAAGAATTTTTGACAGTGACACTCTCATTCATTACTGTAACTTTATTTTATTTCATAATTATAGGTTTTAATTCCAATGACTCTCAACAGAAACAAGATGCTTAGTCTTAGTCCCCACTAAGTATTGTGTTTTGATACCTGTGAAAGCACAAATATAATTGAAGAAATAAATGTTAAGTGTAAATATGTATTTGCCATATTAGCTATGCTAACAATAGTAGGAATCATAGGAATATGTTTTACTTCAGAATGAATGACTCTCCTGTCATTTCTAGAATGTATATTCCACAAATTCAGATTTCATACAATATTTAGATATTTTCACTAGAAACATGTATTAAGTTTTTAAAAAATTATGAAAAAGTGATATTTGCTTTTTCATACTAATAAATGGTTATTAGATATTTTAAAAATAGGATATTAAAGGATGTTAATCATTTAATATATACCCCAAAAGTAATCTGTATCTTCCCTAACATCACACTAATTGCATGTTAGGAAAATTGCATCTTGAAATGCCTACCTGCTCTAGATGGAAGGAGCCATGATTTTGGTGCTAATGACTTTGCTCCTTGCCCTCTATTCAGTGACTAGAATAGTTGTAGAGAGTGAGCACTTTATATCTTTTGAATAAATGGATGAATACATGAGTGAATGATGTCTAAGCCTAAAATGAATTTTCTAATTTAAAATAAACTTATGATATAACATAGGGGTCTAATATGTATTTCAATTTTTAATTTGTTTCTTCATGTTCATTTTTAATAAAAATTAAATCTATTAAATCTAATAGCTATACTAACAATAATTATTCAGCATCAAACTTTATAAATTCCTTTCTAATGCAGAATATTATTTGATCCTGTGAGATTCTTAGGACAATTGCTATAATCAAATAAATAATATATATGAAATATATCTTTGAAACTATAAAACACTATGCAAAATTACAGGTTATTACTTTAGCTTTTACATGCATTTAATTTATACTCTGTATTTGGAGATTACATTATATTACCAAATAATATCTCACAATTTTCATTAAAGACTGAACTTCTAAAAAAAATGATCTGAAAATAGATGCTACCTAAGATACTAAAAAGATTAGAAATCAAAGAAACTCACTTTATTTGAGTACTTTGCCCTTCTGTCTTCTATATATGTAGAGATTTCATGAGGTGAAACTACACACCCAAATTCACAGGGCTTGTGAGTGATAGGGCTGCTTAATGTCAGGATCATAACAAACTCTTTTACTTACTTTGCCCCAAATAAATCCAAACCTACTAGAAATCTAAGGCATTTCATCTGCATAATACTTGAGATTTTAGAAATTTGTAAGAACAGGTGAAAAAGAGTATAATATAAGACACTTGTACAGTTGGGTGTAGGCTGATGTTCAACACCCCACAAGAAACAAGACTTAAAGCATCCTTATCAGTGATGCAACCAAAACAGTTATTCCCCAGCACACAGGGTCACAAATAGTTTTTCGTGACTACGGTGATCATAGCTGAGCTGCAGCCTTGTGCTCCATTGCTTGCAGCCCTTTCCACTGGAGTGTAATAGAATACTGGAGCACTATTGTATTTTTAAAGGCAATTAATATTTTATTATGCACAGACTTTTATTTGCACCATTTGGATTCCTCTTCTCTAATTAAATCTTGTGATTTACACAAACAGAACTGCTGTTCTTTAAACTCTGCAAATTATCAAAATTAACAAATACTTGTTAAAAGGAAGCAAAAGCAGCCAAGGGTCCCATTTTTGTGACAGAAACAACTGGAGGCTACAGAGTGAATTGATAGTGTCTCTTGCTTGAGTGGGGCAATGTGGCAATTACATATAAAATACCTTAGTTAAGTACAACTGATAGAAATTCTAGCTGTCTGTGAGAGAAAGGTTAATTCTTTAAATAAATAAAGTCAGAATATTTTATGTACCCATGTTGGGTTTTTTGCTTCATGACCTTGTGTGCAGCATTTTGTATTATGGGATTTATAAATCACAAGTGTGGTTCCAGGCATGCATTCTCCCAACTCTACATTTGTAGAATATTTTCTCAGGTCTAATGAATAGTTTTCAGAGGGAGCAGAGAAACTTTGAGCTTAGATACCCACTAGGAGAATATGACTTCCTCCCCGCTTGCTTTCAGGGGTGCTACATGATAACTTCTAGATAGGTCTCAACTGAATGAGTATTGTCCCCCGCTGGGTTTCATCTACCCCCGGAGTGGAGAGTACCCCATGATGGGAAACAACAAAAACCTCTTCATCTTTGAAAAAACAGTAGAGGAAGTGTGCTGAGGGTCTGGAGAAACAAGATTGGGCCAGAACAAGAAAGAATCACCATCCTAAATAGGACGAAGGCCCCTGTACAAGCTTTCCTAAGAACAGAACTCAGTCTCCTTGAAGCACATTATTCCCAGGGTCTCCACCTGGGGTAAAAAAAGGAGGTAACTCAAGAAACAGATCTGAGTGAGGGAAAAGAATTGACATTGTGAACTCAGCAAGGACTCACTTACTTTATGTCTCGTTTTTCCATCTCAGCAAAGTGCATATTCAGTTCAATAAATGGAAGGCGCAGATTCAAATTTACATTCAGAATAATTCCAGGAGAGCATTTAGTCCATATGTAAAGTGATGCAAGGTAGGCCTGCAATTTTCATACTCATTTTCCAAGAATTCTCTGCATTCAATTTGTAAGTCACATGCTTTGTTTTTCTTTGTGTGCTAGTGAATTAATAGAGGAAAAACTCCTACATGAAATTTTTGTGAAAGTAACTGAACATCTACCTCACAGAATACATTTTCTCCATTTAAGCACATATTGATAAAAATGACTACAAAGACACCTTTCTTACAAAAGCCTTAAAATATTTTTGAAAAATAATAACATACACAAGTACACACTCTGCACACAACTTTATACATTTAGATATAGAAAGTCCCCAATTTAAAAACATTCCGCATAAAAGCAACACTCAAGTTAGAAATAAATATAAGCCGACAACAAACAAATAATCCTTTTTATTTCACTATTTTATTACTTTCTGTTTCTATTACTGTTGTGGAATCACTGTGAAAAGATCTTTATTCTTTTAGAGAATCTCCATGTTGCAGAAATGAACAGCTTATTCTATAAGGCCTCATGAAGAGAAGATACAAAGAAGAGCACAAAAAGTTCACCCATTTCAAACTATTCTCCAGAATAAACACGATCCCCAAAAAGCAGTAGAAAACTTTTTTTTCTCTTTTATCTCTTTCTTCTATCTCCCTCTTCCTCCTTCTGATCCTAAAATGAAGCAGTTTTTCCTACAAATGAGACAGCTAATCAAGAACAAAGGCATTTGGTACCCACATGATCTTTTATTATCTAGCTACCGCAATTGATATTTCAGGACTACCCCAAGGAATTAGTTACCATTGGAACTGTGTTTCTATGAGGACATATGTAGCCAAATACAACTGGACACAACCACCCTAGACATGCTGACAAAGACATCTACACTAAAAAGCAGTTCATATTTACTGAATGCTAAGCAAGCATCAAGCTGGGTATTCAGTAACTTAATACATTGTCTCATTTCCTCCTAACAACCCAATCTCAATAAAGATTATTAGGATCCCTTTATAAGATGAGAAGAGTGAGATGTAGAGAATTTAGCCCTATGCTTAAGCCATGTACAAACTAAATGGAAAAGTCAAAAGTATAAGAATGTAAACATAGATCAACTTGACTTCTCATCTGGCGCTGTTTAACTCTATGTACTCTAAAGGAGATAAGAGAAGTTGAAATAGTTCTTACCTGAGTTGAGTAAAATTTAAAAATCTAGTGAATTTTAAGAATATTTCTATTATTAGGAAGTTAATCATGTGGTGTCAGAGCTGCCACATGGGGATCAAGCGCTCCTTAGCTTTGAGTGATGAGAGTGTGGAGATGTGGCAAGCTAGACATGGGCTGTGTGTGTGTGTGAACTGTGAGCACTGACTGCCCAGAGTGGACTGAACTGACATTGCCCCTCTGTTTGGCAGGGCCATGTATGCGTCTTTTGGCTCACTCTGCGTAATTCCCACACAAGACTTGATATGGGCGTGGTCTTCCTAGATGTCAGTCTGCTGACAGTAAAACATCACTTAGCTAGATTCAAACCCTGAAACCTGACCTCTTGCCTCATTTGAATGGCTTCTCCCCAATAAAAGGGTTCTGCAAGTGCTCCTTGCTCTCTTTCTTGCCTGCCTTGACCCCCTGTGGGAACAGTCACTGAAACCAAAGAAAAGGTACTTTCTGTGCCTGTGTCTTTATTTAGTCCCCAAATTCACTTGCAGTAACCCTGACCGGGTTAGTGGTGTGATGTGACAATGTAGATTAATTATTTTATTGTTTTAACACATAACATTGCTACAAAATGAAGAGCAAATTCACCAGTAGACTGCACAAAGGAAAAGTTATATCTTCCTTATTACCTGTGCCTGAGGATTTATTTCATGAAATTTGTAATCAATCCTTTAAAAAGAAGAGTTACATAAAATCAAGGAGTGCTACTTTCTCCCCATAATAATAGATGTTTATTAGACCACACTTTAAAGACATTGCAATACAGAAGAGGCTCATTTGAGAAGTCACAAGTTTCTGATTATGTTTAGTCTGCCCAAGGTGCTTAAGAAATTTTATTATTAAGTAAGTGAGGAAAACATCTTTGACTACGACAAACACATAGGACACATCAATGCAATAATACATGTGACTTTAAAAATGACATATTATTGCTATCATTGAAATTTACTTTCAAATAAGTGGACTATGCTATTTGCACTAATACTGAAATGTAATAGAATAATGATTAAATGTGATAAAATTAATAACAACCAATTCCTGAAATGATACCAATGGTACATTTAAGAAAAATCTACAGGAAACTTATCTCTTCATCTATCCCAGTCACAATTCACAGAAGCAATTGTATTTACCAGGCCCACTTTTATTTCTTCTAGTAGTTATCTTCATAATCCCACAAAATATGCTGCCAGGCTGGTGTTTCAACTGATGTGGAATAGCCAGGACCTTAGAGCGTTGACATTCTGTTTTAAGGGACAGTGCTCAGCAAGCTGCCCAGACTTTACTCGTCAGTAGTAAATACTGATCAAGTTAGTCATTCATGATAATTCCATTGTCCTTGTCATTGATTGACTTAAATGGCATAATTCTGGCAAAAGGCCATTAAAATTTTCTCAGGGTCTTCATGGAAATGTCCTTTTATTCTTTAAAAGAGAATTGTAAGGTAAATGGTGTGAGTCTACTTTGTGAACAACCAGAGACAAGAAAAATTGTGCTGTATATGTGTACTATGAACTGAAATGCATTCTGCTGGCATGTATAACAAATTAGAATAAATAAATTTTAAATAAAAATAAAGAAAAGTGTAAGGGGCATTCTCTCCTTCAATGGACTCTCCTGGACATTAGTGTGACATATGACTATGCTGCAGCCACCCTATGACTATGAGGGAAGGGACAAGTAAGAGTGGTAAGCAAGACATATTCATTTATAGGCAAAAATGAGGTCATTCACTTATGTATGATCAGTTTTAATTTGGTTTTCGAGTTTTCAAAGCACAATAGACCATTTCATCATGAAAATACTGTATTGTATTATAAAATTCTGTGATACAGAACTGAACTACCACAAGAGAACATGCACTATGTATGATTTCAAAAATATAACCATGGATTCGAATTTACATTTTTAAAAATTTATTTGTGCTAGCCTATACTTGTTTAATTGAATTTTGTTGTAGTTGTGCAAGATTTTTGATGAGTCATCTGCACTCTCATTTCTCTCTGCCGCCAATAACATGCCATTTAGAAGAAAATGACAAGCATATATCAGTGTCTATAATATAAAAATTTTGGAGGAGAAAGCTCACATAAGTATGATGGCTCTTGATCCCCATACACCAAATATACCAGTTACCATTTACATATCTTCCTTTTGTTATATAACCCTTTTCCCAACTTAATCCCTCTCACATTTGAGGCTGGTCATAAATTCTATAGTTGCTTATCCTTGCTCTTACTTTTGTCTAAAGTGACAGAAGGTAATTCAGTAGATTCACAGGGGAGAAATCTAGTTAGCCTTTTATATTTTCTCATTTCACAAGTCATTCAATTCTGCTCCTCTCTAAAACTCTAGTTCTAATCTCCAAATTGCCTTCACCATTGCCAGGGCTTCCATGTGCACTCCTGTAAGTTCAGCCTTGTCCAGCAACTGCTAGACAACTGGAGGTGTGTTTGATGGCAGCCAAATGGATTCTGCAATTCACTGGATTCATGCTCAGCCCAGTGAACCCATGGCCTGAATTCAGCCCACACCTGGAACCCATGCAATGGGTTTTACTCTCTCCTTTTTATATTTAAATAATTGGAAAAGTGAAAAACAAAAGCAAAAATGGAAGGAAGGAGAGAAAGAAGTATGGAAGGAAGGAAAGAGAGATGGAAGACACATGTATACTTTCTTTAACAAACTTATCAGAAAAATGTTGAGTTACCCATTAAAATGCTTGTGCTTTTTGTGCTAATATTGTTTCTTAGACTACTTCCCCTTTGTGTAGTATAACATGAAGACCACTTGTTCAGCCTCAACTACATCTGGGGATACACAGATCAAGTAAAGATTGAGATATGCTTGGTGGCCCTGTGAATTTACCTTTGCAACTAATCACGAGTTCTATAAATTCAATACTTGACTTTTTCCCTGCAGTGATTCAACTTGTCAGCATTCAGAGGCAGCCCACTAAGCAGTTTCATGTCAGCTGCAGCATCTCTGCATCTCCCTTGGCCCGGAAAGTAGGGTATGGGTTTCCCAGGACCACACCTCTATTTGTCCTATTGACTTGTAGACCATTTTCCTCTCTGCTCTCACTTGAGGGTTTTAACAGTAGAATTAATATTGAAATGAATTCAAATAGATTTCAGTACTTGTCTTTTCAGTCTTTGTACTTTTCTTTAGTTAAATTAAAATAAGAATAGATCAAAGTATAAGAGTCAGCCCTTCTCATGGAGACCTTTGTACCAGTGGACTTAAATAATTAAAAAAAAAAAAAAAAAACAACACTACTCATTTATCTCTTGGGAATTTGTGTCACAGCATAAGGGACATGCTATAGGGATGTGTGCCAGTATAGAGACAGTTAATAGTAATAGACCTTAGCTGCAATGTAAAAGAACCATCATTATTTAGTCTATGTGCTGGATTCCCCAAACGCCAGAGAATAACAATGATTAGTGTTAATAAAATGAAAGATAAGATTAACAATAACAACAACATCTCACTGTGATAAGCACTATATATTTATAACCTCATGGAGTACTCACTGAAGCCCTATGGAGTAGACATACTTATCCTGTCATCTTAGTGATGAATAAATTGAAGCTGGGATAGTTTAAACAAGCAGCTCGAATTTTACAACTTGAAAAGAGTTGAGATTGAATTCAGATAAAATAAATATTTACATGTTCTGTTAATAAACAAAAACAAAGCATAAAAGCAGATAAAGAGAGATCTTGATATTCTATAATAACTTCCCCAGAAGCAGCACACTAAGGTTCTTACACGTCGGTACCTAGGGAGGATTCTCAATTTGTTAAGAAATGAAGAACAATAACAACCACTTTATTCATTTTACAGAAGCATATCTTTTTCTGGATAGATGTTCTCTACGAACAGTGGCTCTGCTCAGTGCCAATGTCACTACTGTTCATTGAAAATTTTAATGTCTGCTATAAAGCATTTTTAATCAATCTGCAATGTAATATTCATTAAATTTTGAATATTTACACTCAACACTGTCAATGAGGCAGAATGTTTGTTCTTTTCTTTCCCCCCATTATTCAATGAAAGTGAGAGCACACAAGGAAATGAAAGGGAAGGAAGGAAGAAATGAAGGGAGAGGAGGAGGGAGGAAGGAAGGATAAACTGATTCTGTCCTGTCCACTTAAATTCCCTGAACTATTGTTCACTCAAAAATGGAGCTTGTTGGGTTGTCCAGATGTGCCTCTGTTTCTTTGCATCTTTTAAGGTCCTGCTTTTTGTCCTGTGGGTCTCCTGTGTACCTCCACTGAGTCCATCTGTAGTAACGTTTGCTATCTGCTCCTCCATGGAATTGCCCCATTTTTGATGTTGACAGAAATTGCTTTTTAAAGAGTTCAAAACTTTTGTACTGAGTTTAAACATTGAATATAAACAAGACCATCCACACAGATAAGTTGTGCTTACTTATAGAAAAAGGATATTATAAATAATATTATTTTAGTGTGCTCCAGTATCATTCAGCTATTACAGGGAAATCAAGTTTACTGAGGTGGAAGTGTTGGGGGCAGGGTTCAAACAATAACAAGGACAAATTTGTGAGGAAGCTTTCTCTAGTAGCACAATTCCTCACTTGGGGACTATACTGATTCTGCAGGTCTGTGACATATTCTCTCACTCAGGGTCTTTACTGATTCTACCAGTCTATGGCATATTTTTGATAAAGAAAAAGAACTTGAAATTCTGGATTCTGCAATTTCCATCATTTATTAACAAGGTGAACTTGAGCAAATCATTGAGACTATTTTTTTCTTTTGCAAATGTGTTCAAATAATACCTTTTAGATAAAACTTTGAGGCCACTGAAAGTATCAAATGAGAATAATATATGAAATTATGACATAATGTTACATAAGAAACACACATTGATGTTTATCATTCAAATGCATGTAAACATTTCAATAGTATATCAGGACAAATTTCCTAGATTTATAAAAAAGGGAAAAATTGCTATGCACAGACAATTAAGCTCAAGCTTTAGATTTCTCTAATTCTGATATTCTGAGATAAGCAATGAGCAAAATAATGACCTGGAATAAGGTGATTATTCTAAAAGCTCAGTTTTAAGCTAAAAAAGTCAGAATTGAGTAAAAATGGAGAATTATAATGTCAAAAACTGAGTGAATTTAATTATAATACAGGGGCATGCTGTTCCTAGAGAATTTTATTTGAATTGAAAAATTTTTAAAGAGAGAATAAGAAATGCTGATCAGTTAAGATGATGTCTTGATTAATATATTTTTTTAAATAGGCTGAATTTTCTAGAGGATTTCACAGTTGGGTGGAGGTAAGAAAATGTGAGGAAATAAATTTCAACATACTACTAGACAGTACCTATTCTAGCTTCCAAAGTTCAAAAAGCCTGATAGTGTGACTATCAGTCTGTGCATAGTAACATCTTATATGCCCTGTCTCTGATTTCTAAAATATCTTTAATTTAATTAAATTCAAGAGTGCTGTACAAAATCAATTTGAAGATTAGTAATAGTCCTATATTTATTCTGTTTTACAACCTAATCCAAATATTTTGCAGTCATAATGAGAAGGTTTAATACATTAACTTAATGGAAAGACTATCTGAGCACTTTTGTTTGATTTTAGAGATTTTTTTTAAAAAATAAGTATCCTTTATTAAAGTAATATGTAGTTCATTCTATTTTCATTAACTACAGACACTGTATTCTTTCCCTTAATGCCTTATTGATTATTTTTTTACTTTAAAAATGTAATTATCTGTCGATAAGAGTTACCAAAAATATTTGTTATTAAAAACAAGAAAAAATATTTTCTTTTTTTTATTCCGCGTCTCCAAAATGTACAAGGAGGTAGGTCAAATCAAATGTAATTGTCTGGGCCGCATTCTCTAATGGATAGACTTTTACACCTTAGACCTAATGTGTATACATAGGCCTCTAGAAAATAGCATGGTTTGAGCTAATGATGTGCATTGCTAAATATTTTTACATCAGGGTGACATTTATAAATTATATTTTAATATTACAATTATTTTAGATGATTGCCCCCAAAGCCCTTTTATTTTTAGAAAATATAGAGCATGCCTGGCCCACAGACACTCAAAATCCAAGATGATCCAAATTGGACTCATTATCTGTCCATTCCCGCCCTAAAGTTGCTGCTCCTCTGTTCCCTTGCTCCAGTAATGGGGCCATTCTCCTCCCAGTCACACAGGCTACAAAACTTCAATCATCTGTGGCTCCAACCTCTCTTGACCTTCTAAATCTAATCAACAAAGTCCTCTCAAGTTTATCTTTGAAATGCCTTTGGGAATTGTCCTGTGCTTCATACTTGCCACTCCTTCTGCAGTTGGGGACCTAATTGCCAAATGTCCTCATTTAGTCCAAGAGCCTATTTGCTCAGCTCCCAGGAGCTAGTACATTCTATCTCCAAGTGGCCTTTTTACATTGCAAACATTATGCTTTTAATGAATGCATAGCCACTCTGAAGCTGGTAAACATTTTTTGGCAATACCATTTCACATTCAAAGAAAGCTGAACCCCTTAGCGAGGCATCAGTTCCTTAGTTTTGTCCTCTATTAGTTCAACTCTGTCACTGGCTATCTCCAAACATTCTATATATTTCTTCAGCAACATTTTTCTTTCCTTCGTCGCAGCTTCTACATATCAGAAAAAACTAACCATTTTTCATAGCTTAGTTCATTTTCTTTGTGTTCTTCGGAAGAATTGCTCAACTTTGCTACCAGTTTCCTTATTCCTCTCTTGTAGTTCATATCATAATCTAATAACAATTAAAATTTACCAGATATGTGCTTGTCAATCCCAGTAATCAAAAAGCTCTTCAAATGCAAGGAGTCTGTCTTTTCGTTGTTATTTGCTTCATGCTTTGCAAGTCCCACATATAGTTTTATTATTAAACATTTTTAATTGTTTGGCAAATTACTGTTAGTTCTGTTCATAGTTCCTATTGTATTGTGAAAAAAATAGCATTTTTAAAAAATAGCATTTCTGTGTTATATCAGGGAGATATTGATTTGTTCTAGGATTAGGAGAAAATGCACAAACTTCCTGAATCTCATAGAGCACTTTTCCATCATAATTTTGCATTACGATAATTCATATCCTTAAAAAGATCCAAAGAAATATGAGTGTGTGTGTATGCATATATGTGTGTCTATGTGTGTGCATATATATATATATATATATATATATATATATATATATGTAACACAAATATCTCCTATTTCCTAAAAATCCTGATGAGAAAAGATAGAGACAGATGGAGTTCAATTGGCTAATTTTCTGCCCAGCTGCCTAGATGAAACATAAAGATGTACTGACCCTATGCTTCTGTATGCTAAACTGTTCAAATATTCAGCCTTCTTTAGTTAACCATTATGCCAAGGTTGAGTGGGCAGTATCTAGATTAGCAGACACTATTCACCTGGCTGTCCCTTTTGTTCTCAATTTTTAATGTGAAAGAAGAGAGATCTAAAAATAGAACAAACCCTTGCAACTGGCTTGCATTTCTGAATGTACAATTAGATCCCTGTAAAATAACAAAATCATATCACATTTTTTTTAGCTAGTTCAAAAATAATAGATGTATTTTTAAAATTGCTTGCTCCTTTTCCCTCTTCTATGCCTTTTGAATCTTTTAAAAGTCTTAGCCGCCAGAAAGTACTCATTTACCCTTTACAAGCCAGATAGTTCAAGATTCTTCCCATGTTCAAGTGAAATTGGAAACCATTTCGATTTCCATGGGTAATTCAAACTTCAAACGATTTAACTTCACTGTGTTTTAATTTTATGTATTTATGTACCTATGTAACACATTGTATGGAATTTTTTCTTGACAACAATTGAAGTGGCAGTAATATTTTTTTGTGAGAGAAATCCCTCTCTCTTAACTTCTCCTAAAACCATCTTAGAAAGCCTGATGGTAGTCCCCACTACCAATCTCTCTGCCTTAATGGGCCATTCTTGTAATGTGTTCTCAGAACCTCCTTGTTACCCCTATGAAAAAATTGATGGTCCCATTACTCTATATCTTCCTATCTGCTTCTCCATCTATCTGTACATAACAGAACTAAAAAAAATGTTGGAATTATAATTTTTTTTCTACCTGGTGATCATTAAAGATAGGTGAAATGAGAAGATTTTTCAGAAAATATTGCATTTTCTTTGAAAAATATGAAGATCTAATAACACGTACTTCATCATATGATGGCCCCCTGGAGCTAAAAAGACATTTGCTATTCAGGGTTGAGTCAGGAGTGAGAAACCACACCAGTAATTTATACAAAAAAATAATTTACACAAAAAATTAAAATTAAATTTTACTCAGGGAAAATTTAGTACAAAAAATTAATAGCTAGTAACATGGGAGTAATTGCAAAGGGGTGGAAAGCAGCATAAGGTTCTCAGAATAGCAACTTTAGAAAGCATCCTGGGACTAAGGATGAGCACCAGGAAGAAGCACATATGAAAGAGGCCTCCCTACCTTCTACTGGTAAATTTTTCAGAGGAGAGAAGGTGGCTATGCCATATGGGATGGGGAAGAAGTTGAATGAAGTGCATTAGGACAGGGCTAGAAACAGAATAAGGTGGTCATCAAGATTTGCTTGGAATCCACCCACTGGGGTTCCAGAAAAAGACTTGATAAAGGACAAATCCACTGAGTATCCTGCATGTTGCTGGCTGCCACCCACTGCAGGAGCAAAGAGAATGAAAACAGTCTGGAGCTTAGAAGAGACACCTCTTTCCCCTCCAAGGGCCTTCCAGTTCCCTCTCTTGTAAAGTTTACTTTTGTGCCAATCAGTAAAGGAAAAATGTTAAAGGGACTGACATTAGTATTCCAAAACAGGGGGAAAAACATGGATTTAAATCCGAGCGACAATAAATTGATAACTGGCACAGAATAGATACTCTGACCATAATTTTCTTCCTAACTCCTGCAGACCTGAGTATATGGCCAATCTCTATAACATCATCAACTCACATGGTTTTATACCACAAATGTCTTTAGATTTGGAATTCTCAGACTCTATCAACTGACACGGAATGACCAATACTGCTGATACATAAAACTGTATCTAAGAAAATGCAAAAATAGGATGGAAAAAATGAACTTCTATATATGCATCTAAAATGTACTAATTTATTGGCACTATGTTTAAAGGAAAGTAAGAAGTAAGTAATTTTGATATTTTTTCAAGTTCCTTAAAGTCTTTGGAAAAAAGAAAATATCAATTAATATTGGTATCTTAAAAAATAGCTTCTTTGGGGGAATTGCTTTTGACCTCCAAGAAAATGAAATGTGAAATCTTTGAAAACCTTCTGAGGAGAAGACTTGGAACTTTTGCCCTGGCTTCTATCAACTGTTTACAGTGTTTTGAACCTAGACAAGCAATGAACTTATTTTGTTTTTGTATTCAGGAAAGTGAACTAGATTGATATTCAATAGATGCTAACTTTTCCTATGCCTCTACAGTATCCTGCAGGTTCTGATAACAATTTGGCAAGACGTCTGTCTTTTATATAATAGCAAGTCAAAACAATACCACAGTATTATAGTCCTATAAAAGAAAGAAGAATTTCCAAGGACTTAAACTAAAATGCTTAGCTCATCTCTATAGTCTGTAGTGATGTGGACTCCCTATGACAGGTTCAATAGGTGAAAGAAGAGTTTTAACCAACAAGAGATACCAGAACATCCATTTCTTCCCAATAATTAAATGAAATTATTTATTTCTCTAATGCTCACTTAATTGTGCTGACAGGGAAAAGTACAAAACCAATTCCTCCTGAGGATGAGATTTAATATAATTTTTGTAATTTTTTCTTTTACACATTAACACACACACACAAACAGATGACATTTGCTAATCTCGTGTCACCTTTGAAAAGTGAAGCATTGCAACAATAAAAATTATGAGTATCTAGGAGAATTTCTATTTTTCTCATCTTTCATTTTATGTGTTCTTAAAATATATAATTTCAGTTTCTTTTCACTCATGACAGAAAAACAGATATAACAAGGGCATTATCCTTTTAAAAAGAAAAAAAAATTCATGTAGCTCTAAGAAACATACTCTGCAATATTCTCTACATGCTTTTGGAAACAGCATTTTTAACAGCAGAAATAAGAACATAAAAATATAACTAAACTTCAAAAGCCTTTATGACAGTATGACTGGTGTTGTATAACCTTCCTCGATCTCCCATAAATAATCATTTCTTCAGACCTTAGAGGTGAGACCTAAAAGGTTTCAAACTTTTAGCATTTTTTTTTTTTTTACAAAATCTCTGAGAAAACCAAGAAAATGTTGGGGGCACATGGGGGAATTTGACCATGATTTGCATTCAGGTACTGGAGTTGTGGTTTCTTGCCAATCAGGAAACAGTATCTTCCATGTATTTGTTTGGCTAAAACATTCTAACCATCATTTCATTCATTTAAATATTTTCTAAAATATCTAGGGCTGCATAAAACATTTTAAAAATCATCTTTATGTAAACAGTGCCAATGGAAATTTTCTATTTGAAGAAAGCTGTTGTGTAATATCCTTGAACCTCTTTAATGGCTTCTTTGAGGACCTGCAAAGCTCTCTGTGTATAAATGGACTATTTGCATTAACCTACAAAAAGAAATGTTTGGCTTACATCTCTTAAAAATAATGTGTTATGGATAACAAATTTGGATGCTGTTATAAATTGAGGTCGTGTACACAGTCAGATAATGAAATGAATATTATCATTTTGTACTTACTTCATATTATAGGAGTTATTGAAGAGAGGGGGAGAGAGAGAAAAAGAGACCAAACAATGAGATAAACATATCTCTGGTACTCAGGCTTTCTATTATTGATTATTTATTTTTTTCTTTTTCTGTCTTTCAATTATTCTACATCAAATTTACTCTAGAGAAAAATCAACTGACTAAATAAATGATCCAAAATGATTATAATTTTGAATTCAGTAGTGTAATAAATTTAAAGTGTACCTTGCTTCACTTCATTGTGCTTCTCAGTACATTTTTTGCAAATTGAAGATTTGTAGTAATCTTGCATGGAGTAAGTCTATCAGCACCATTTTTCCAGCAGCTCCAATGATCATGGGCATTTCTTGGCAATACAATATAATTAGCATATGTACTTTTTTAGACTCAATGCTATCAGCATGATTAACAGACTATAGTTTAGAATAAATATAACTTTTATATGCACTGGAAAACCAAAAAATTCATGTGACTCACTTTATTGCAGGACTTGTTTAATTATGGGAATACCCAATCGAATCCATAGTATGCCAAAAGTAGCCACATACTTGAAAAATGTGGTAAATTGAAAATATTTTTCTGATGTCAACATTCATAGATAGACACCCAGTTAATATCCAAATTCTTTTTCCACTGAAACTGTTGCCTATGTGTCATGTTTACAATATTGTAAAAAGGACATACAGTAGTATCCTCCCACCTATTTGTAAAAAATACATTCTGAGACCCCTAATGATTCCCAAAACAGCAGATAGAACTTAGTCCTATATGTATGAATGGTTTTCCTATATATAATTATTCTAAAATTTACTTAACAGTTTAGGCACAGTAAGAGACTAATAGCAACTAAATAAAATAGAGCAATTGTAACAATATATTGTGATTAAAATCATGTGAATGTGTTCTCTATCATGAAATATCGTATAGTATTTACCCTTCTTCTCTTTGTGATGATATGAGATGAAACAAAGCCTACATGAGATAAAATGAAATAAAGAATGTGGGCATTGTGCGGTAGTGTTACACTACCTAGTTTAAGGCTTTGAAACTGTGAGGGTCCATTTGAATACAGAGAGTACTAAAGATTAGACCAATGGGAAGGTAGCATTCACAGTGTTTACACACTGAACAAAGGGATGATTCATGTCCCAGGGAGAACAGTATTTCATCACACCTTTCCAAACAGTGCAAAATTTAAATTTATTACTTGTTCATTTCTGGAATTTTTTCACTTAGCATTTTCAGACCATAGTTGCCCAAAGATAGGTAAGTGAAACTGCAGATAAGGGTGTGACTACTGAAATAAAGGGGAGTGTAAAATGAAAGCCATTGCACAGTATTTTAACAAAGAGAGTTAAAAAAGTAGATAATTTAAAAATTAACTGAAACATATTTTTTAGTATCTGTTATAAAGCATGTTTGATCAAATTTAAAAATTAACGGAAACATATTTTTTAGTATCTGTTATAAAGCATGTTTGATCAAGATCCTGAATTAATCAACTAAACTACACTTTCTCTAAAGGTTGTAAGTAGTCATTATTCTTAGAGGAGATTCCTGATAATAGGTCAGACTGAATGGAAATAGAAAATGGTGTATTTAAATGATCAGTATAAAACCACAAGGTGGCCTTCCTATTTGAACACCAGTTAGGTAGAGATTGAGTGGCATATACTTTAGTGTGTAAGTGAATACATATTCCTCAATAGATTTGTGAAATGCTGTTGTTTACTAGCTATTTTACTTAAAACATTGAAGTAACTTCCATTTTCATTAAATGGAATGATCTAAGAGCACCTCATCTCCAGAATGATTTCTTTTCCTAGCTTGTGATATGATGTCTAAACTGTGATGAGTGTTCACAAATGGAACAGAAAGCGGACACATCAAAACACCTGTATTCTTAACCTTTCTTCTTGTTATTTCTTGGATTTTTAAGAAGTAAATGCTTTCAGTGAGCAGTGATTTTTTAAAAAACTTTTGCTTAGTTATTTCTGAACCAAAAGACTGAATATATAAATAAACAACTCCAAGCATTTCACAATACATTATTTTACTATTTGAGCACTGAGCAAAATATTAAGAGCCATGTAGTAAAGCTGTACTCGAATGTGGAATTCTCTCTTGGGTTCCCACTATCTTTTTTGCTCCCTCCTCTGGCACCCTGGCACCCATATTTCGCTAAGGCTGGAAATCAGGAGTTTATGCTTTTTAGGTGCTCTGATCATCAGGGTTCTGTTTGAGGTTCACCAAGGAGAGGCACATGAATGATAGGTGGAAGACAGAAGGGAATGAATGAAAAGCCATTTTTGTCCTGACAATAGCAGATAGTCAGAAATTCTGTGGCCCATGACTCCCCACAGTTTCATAAAAATTTGCTTTTTCTTTCAGTAAAGAATTGGTTCTGGGGCTGGGGTTGTGGCTCAAGCGGTAACACACTCGCCTGGCATGCAGGGAGCACTGGGTTCAATCCTGAGCACCACATAAAAATAAAATAAAGATGTTGTGTCCACTGAAAACTGAAAAATAAATATTAAAAAATTCTCTCTCTCTCTCTCTTTCTTTCTCTCTCTCTCTCTCTCTCTCTCTCTCTTCTCTCTTCTCTCTTTCTCTCTCTCTCTCTCTCTCTTTAAAAAAAGAATTGGTTCTGCAGGTTGCTTAGATCATTGATGAATTATTACTATATTATCAGATTATTGCAATTGTTGTTTTACTGATGTTCTGAACTTCGAAGTGTTTTTCATGATCCTCACTTTCCAACGATTTCAGTTTTACTAACTTTGTTTCCCTCTATTTAATTCTTTCCAGAATTAAATCTAATTAAATTAAATCTAGAAAGATTTTTTTGTTTGTTTTTTTGTTGTTGTTGTTTTTTCTTTTTGGTGGAAACATGAGTGAACCAAGTGTTTCTATTTAATAATAATTCTTTACCTATTATGGACTTTTAGCATGAGTTGACTAATGAGCTATTTCCCACCTCATCTTTCTACCCACTTATCATTTTCTAAATATTCTATACACATGCAGAAAAAAACCTCAGTGTATCATATTATTTTCTTCTTATTTAATGACAAATTCTAGTACTTACCCACTTCACTTACTGCTTACTAAGATAAAAATTTAAACTACTTAGACAGGTATCAGCATTATTCTCATGAATCTGCTTTTCCAATAATAGTTCCTGTCTTTTACATATGTTATTCACTTGCCAAATAGGACACTTAAGTATTTATCAACCGTAGCAATAATTGTTTTAAATTTCCATTTAAAACAGAAATAGAAAATGGTATATTTAAATGATCAGTATAAACCACTTTTATAATAATTGTTTCTACCATTTATTCAATGGAAACATTTTCCTTTTATCCTCACTTGTAAAAAATTCATTCTGATCACATATCTGAAGGGATACCTGTTCTATTATTTTCTTAAATAAGTGATAAATTTTTATTTAGTTTTCCTAAAAGTAGATGTGACTATTGTGATTTACCCTGTCAATGTAAATCCATATATTACTATTTATATGTAGGTCCCTAAATTACTATTTATATGTATCCATAAATTCTTATTCAGAATATATTAAATATCATAGTATACATCATATCATTCAGGAAAAATTCATTTCTTTTTAAAATATATATATATATATATATATATATATTTAGTTGTAGATGGACACAATACCTTTATTTTATTTATTTTTATTTATTTTCATGTGGTGCTGAGGATTGAACCCAGAGCCTCATATATGCTAGGCAAGCACTCTACTACTGATCCACAACTCCAGCCCCAGAATAATTCATTTCTTTGTTTATTCTACTTCTCTATAGCTTTAAGAATGTCTATTCCATATAGTTTCCTTTAATGATTTAAAAAATTTAGATATAATTAAAATTTTAACCAAATCTTTTAAACACTGAGTATAATAATCATTTAATAACAACTCCCCAGTTAAAGAAATTAAAATCAGACTAATGAGTTTACTTGGAAGAACTGATTAAACACATTAGGTAGATAACTTGGAGAACTGCATTCAAGTGAAAGACTACGTATCAGAGATCTGGGAAACTTCACCACAAAAGTTCTACCAGAATCTGACAGTTATGAAACACATATTCTCAGGATGAAGCAATTTCATAATTAGAACTCATTATCAAAATATATAGAAAGAAAATAAGGAAAAATAATTTTCAGAGTTAGGAGGAAAAAAAAAGGAAAACTAAGGTCAAGTTATATCCACAAAGTCTTTAGGAATGAATGAAAATGTCAGGTAAATATAATAAACTTTATTCAGTTGCTTACAAAATAAAAAGGGTGAAAAAAGGGATTTAAAAGTTAATCAAATATAATTTATAGAAATAATCACATAAAAACAACTGAAATGAAAATCTTCATGACATTTAAACTTACAGATTAAATTCAAATATCTTTCTAGAGAACTAGTGTAGCTAATAAAAGGTGCCAAAAAGAGAGAGAGAGAAACTTCCAACGTGTCTGCCTGGCATTCCAGAGAGGACTGGAAAGAGCCACAAGCAAAGCAAAAAAAGACTCAAAATGTTTCAGATGTGATGAGGGATATGGTTTTCCAGATTTAAGAAGCCTCATAAATTTACAGTCAGATAATCGTTTTTCATGAATCTGAGGAGCACTGAAACAAAAAAAGATTATCATTGATGAAGGGGATAGAATGAAAGTCTATAAGAGAAAATCAATCAGAATGACAGAATAATTCCTCAAAAGCAATAATGGAATTCAGAATATAGCAAAAAGACAGTATTTGAAAGGCCCAGAAAAAAAATAATTCAACTTTGAATTTCATGTTCAATTAAATTAACATATTAGATTTTTCTTACTTATTTATGGAATGGTTGGTATCGTTAGTTCAGTAGTCCAAAGATAGAAAAGGGTATACAATAGAACAATTTATTTGCATCCTGTATTCTAGCTACTTAATATGTTCCCATCACTAGTGATAACTACCCTTTGCAGGTTGTTATGTGTTCTTACAGAGATATTTCATCCATTTGAATAATGTATTTTCTCTTGTTTTCCCAAACAATAATGAATTATGTTCACCAATTCTGTACTTTCTTCTTATTGCTAGTATGTCTGGAGATTATTATATATCAGCAATTACAGAATGTAGAATTTATGTGAAATCAACCATTTTTTAGAACTAAGCAAAGAAGTGTACCATAATAGACCCTCAATTAGGAAATATCCAAATGATATGTATCAGAAAGAATGAACATGGTCCCAGAAGGAAACTTTAAAATACAAGAAGAGATGTGAGTAATAAAGTTTAAAGGCAGGTTGGTAAATGTAAATTAAAATATGTTCTATGAACAACAGGAATCTAGTTTAAGAAATAAGTTTTAAAAATTAAAATACTAGACTATGAAAGCAGTTAAGACAAAACAAGGTGGTTAAAATTCATAATATAAGTTTGAGTAGAAATATCTTAAATCTAAATATCTAAAGTTACATGTACCTGTCCAAATGCAAAGGGAAGAAAATAATTTAAAAATAAGGAAGTACATAAGTTTAAAAAAATGAAGAAGTACATAAAAAAGTACATAAATTCATGAAGGGGAAATAACTTCAAAATGTAGAAAAGGAGAAAAATATAAGCATAGAAAACATGAAACAAATAAAATTAATTAAATTACAGGGTATAAACAGATCCATTATAGTAGTAATCTTAGTAAAGTATAAATGGACTAAATATGCTTTCTCAAAAGTAGTCATCATAAAATTTAAAGTCCTATTATATGGTCTTGAAATAAATTTATGTAAAATATAAATATACAGAAAAACAACTTTTAAGTATGTGTGAAAATTGTACCACAGCAATATCAAGCAAAAGTAAAATAATATAAGTTTTATCAAAGCAGACACAGTAAATTTGAGGGCAAAACATTTCTAAGAAAATTAAGGTCAGTGAAAAATGTCTGCAAATATATTATAGAAGACAAAAAGATACAAATGAGAATTTGAACAAACACATCAAAGTGCATACATTTAAAAACACATTTTGGCAATTAGTAGATCAAGTAGTCAAATTTAATATAAAAATTTAAAATATAAATAAATGAATAATCTAGCATATGTACATATAGAACTCTGCACGACATAATTAATTAAAACACTTTTTCACATACATACATAAAACATTTATTAAAATAACTAAATGCTAGCCTCAATTAGTTAGCATTTTATCATAGCGATCATGTTAAACAGTCCTAGGAAGCTTACATTGTGTTAGAAATAAAAAAGATATTTTCAAAAATACTTTTGTAAATGTAATAAATTAACCTTAATGCCTTCAATTAGTATTATACTTACCTGTATATTTTCACTATATATTTATTTATGTTTTCCTCTGTAAGGCATGTATATTCTTTTTTATTTATTTATTTATTTTGTAGTTGTAGATGGACAGAATGCCTTTATTTTATTTGTTTATTTTTATGTGGTACTGAGGATCAAACCCAGGGCCTCATGCATGCTAGGCAAGCACTCTACCACTGAGTTACAGCCCCAACTCCAGGGCATTTATATTCTACTTTAATCCTATAATAGTAGGTCACTATATTAATATTAGGTCATTATATACACCTGCCCTGGAACTGACTAAGGGCAAAGTAGCTTGTATGTAGTAGTCATTCAATAAGAACTTCCCATTGCTCATAAGGAGAAAAGGCCTACAGGTGTAGGGAAAAAATTCTTTGTTTCATGTTTACATCGTTCATTGTACTTCAGGCCACCATATTTATTCCTTAAATTAAAAAAAAAAAAAAGAAGTCTAAAAGATATTTATTTTCTCCAAATTTGTTCCTCCCCTGTTTTTTCCCCATCAGTGAATAAAATTTCATATATCTAACAAGAATACATTCCAAATTTAAAAATACAGAGTTACTTCATGCCCTCTTTCATTTTTCAGTGCCTATCTCAACTATTCAATCTCCCATAATTTCTCATCTTGATTACTGCATTAGCAGGCCAATAATTCTTCCTGCATCAAGTTTTTTTCCTCTTCTAATATTCCCTCTATTGTATAGCCAAAACAATCTTTCATAATTCAAATCAAATGATAACACACCCCACCTTAAATATTTCTTAAGATTGTCACTGTCTACAAGATAAATTCTAAACAAATGTGTACAGCATAGAAAGTCTTTCAAGAATTGTCTGTTCTTCAGTTCTCTGGCCTCAAATCTTCTCTTTCCTCTCATATTCATCAAGTCTTCCTACAGAACTATGCCTTTATTGATAGAAAGAAAAATACTTTCTCTCAGCTCAGTGCCACTACTCAATTCCTTCTGCTTGGAAAAGCCTTCTTTCTTCTTATCCCACCCATCCTCGCTAATTTACACATCATGTCCCTGCTCAACATCATCTCAAAGGAATGTGCTGGTAATTTCTTTATGTCCAGATGCTTTGCCATGTGCTCTTTCAGGAGTGTGAGCAACATTCCACCATTGATTCTCATTCTGAGATAGATGACTTTTCTTTGCATGTAATTACCTCTAGATTGCAAGCTCTGTGAGGATAAAGGATCAGTCATTTGATCCCTGGGGTTTACTATTGCTCGACAGCTGTGACTCATATGTTTCAAAGGAAATGTGTGAGTGAAGAAAAAGAGAAAGGAATGAAGGAAGTCAAGAATAAATGTGAGAAGGAGGAAAGACATTTCTATTTGTCCATTAGATAAGTAAAGTAATTTGGATATATTATACTATTATACGTGTAATATATTAGGTTGCTGATTTCTTTCAACTGAATTCTATCAGTCCAATCAGTTCATCTCCAACTGTCACAAAATCCCATAAGAAATACTTTGAATATAAACTTGCTTCTCCAATCATATATAGAATAATGTTTTAGCAATTGTAGTAGATGATGAAAACAATTTTCTCTTATTCTAAAAGAAATAAAGTAATAGTATTCTCATGTCAAAATGAAAAGTTACAAACAAAATTTCCTTGAGTAAAGTACTTAAAGTCATCTATTCTGACATCACCCATCCTTGTCTTCCCATAAAGACCTCTCTAGTTTTACTCTTTAGCCAAAGCTATTTTTTTGTAAAGTAATAATGTATACAGATAAATAATTAATGTGTATCCAGAGCTTATTCTATCAAAATTATAGCATTAATTTCTTTTATCTCCTTAAAAAATTCTCACAATAGTCCTATGAGGTAAGTAGTACTGTTACTATTTGAGTAATGAGGTAAAAAGTAATTACTACTGTAACAGCCAGCACCAGAATTCTACATACAGAGGCAAATCACTGTTGCAAGGGTTGGGTGTGGTGGGGGATAACTTAAGAAACTTACAGAATACAGAATGGCAGGAGCTCTGACAACAAAATGGGAGAGTAGACCATCTTTCAAGAAAAAACAAGAAGTAAGAGAGATGGAAGGGAGTTATACAGATTATTTGGCAAAATGAGAATCATGAGAGGCTAGATATTTAAAGGTAGTAGATTTCTTGTGGAGTGATGTCCTGCTTGATGGACATACAGAGTAATTCAGAGTATATGGGTGTGCATGCACGTGTGCATACACACACACACACACACACACACACACACACAGAATCATGCAGGATGTTTCATTCAACAACAGGCCGTATATATGGCAGTGGTCTCATAAGATTATAATGGAATTGAAAAATTCCCATTGTACAGTGACATAGTAGCCATTATACTGCTCTGGTAAACTCACACATTTGGGGTATTAATGCAATAAAGACACCTACTGCCACATACTTTTATGCTATCAGTTGTATAAAAGCATAGCATATACAATTATGTACATAATCCTTAATATTAAAAAACAATGTTGCTGGCTTATATATTTAATATTCTTTACTTTTAATCCTAATTAATCTATTAATTAGGTTTAATAAAATAGCATGCCAGGTTAAGTTAGCAGTAGCCTCATATAGCTCATGTTTACCACATCTGCTGATTGCATTTAGGTTTTTGTAAGTACACTCTATGATCTTTGCCCAATGGCAAAATTGCTTATTGAAACATTTTTTGGAACATACTCCAAGCAATGTGTATCCATATATATAAACACACACACACACACACACACACACACACACACACACAGAATCTTTGGGAAGTAATTAGATTAGATCAGGATGGTGCATCCTCATGATAAGATTCAAGCCCTTACAAAATGAGGAAGAGAAAAGACAGCTCTCTGTTTCTGTTTCCTTCTTCCTTTTCTTCTCCTACCTCCCCATTTTTTTCCTTTTATATCCATGTATCAAGTGCCATATGAGGATATGATGAGAAGTCTGTCCTGAAACTATGATAAGAGGCCTTCTGAACACTCAATATTTCAGCACTTTGACCTTGGAGTCCCTATGACTCATTTGGCCCCACATCCCCATACTACTAAATTGAGATTGAGTTTCTAGCACATTATTTGTAAGATGTATTCAAACCATATTACTGTTCAAGACGTATTCAAACCATATTACTGTTCAATTACATAATTGTATATGCTATACTTTTTTAAAATTCATTTTTTCTCTTTAAAACAACAAGCAAAAATGTTGAAACTCAGATCTTCCCTCTTCCTTTGAGAAAATATTGAGAGTTAAGGAGAAAAATATTTTTGAATTGTACTGTCTCATATTTTTGTCACAGAAATAAATATTTTTTCATATTTTAAATATAAAATCCTAATTAAATATCTAGTAGTCTTTTACAAGTTATTTCTAGTCGTGTGCATACATAATTAAAATATTTTCTTCATAAAATATAGTTCAGAAGTGTAAGAAGACAGATTTTGAAGTTAGGCAGCCTAAGTTTAAATCCTAGGTCACTAATGAATAAGGACTTGATTTGGGGCAAATTATTTGACATTGGATATCTCAGTTTCCTCATCTGTACAATGGAAATGAGAATACCTACTATCCAAGGCTGTAAATACAAAATTCAACAGCTTACTAAAGTTGTTCAGTACAATGTTTTGCACTAAGTAAACGTCAGCTTTTATTTATCTGCAATCACAATTGTTCTGCTTGCTTTTTTGTTTGTTTGTTTGTTTTCCTGGAGAGAAAATAATAGGCAAAGAAAGTTGCACACAGGTTTTAATACAAGATAAGAAATCCCTTCCTTTGAACATTTCTAACTCTGCTTCACTAACTGTCTCCCACAATATTCTTAACATGCATCTTACTTTTCAGGGCTTTTTATCTTTATAGAGAAACAAAGTATGAAAGACTAACAACTATTGTGTATGAAATCTGAGTCACTTGCTTAAAATGCTTATTTTAGTTTTAAAACAGCTTAAAGAAGGAGTTTTATATCTCCCATTTATAAATGAGGAAGCTAAGATTCAAGGAGTTTATTCAATTTGTAATAGTCAATTTTCCAATGAGTAAAATTGAACGTAGTCTATGTGACCCAATGCCTTTGTCTATTGTACCGATATTTCCCAGAGTAATCGAGAAATGCAATACTGTTGACAGGCTTGAATGAATGCTGAATAGGGCCCCAATATTCAGAGTAACACATTTGCTCTGTGTTTGTGGAAGATGCTCTTTCACTAATTCGTGGTCTGGTTAACATTCACATCTTCCAGGTCTAATGGAAATACCACCTTTTAATCTAACCGCCAAGAACCAAACTCTCTACTCCTACAGCCACCAGGATATGGTTAATCTCCCTGCTATGGACTTTCTTAAGTAGCTTTTTTTGCTCAATTTTGTAATTCTCATAATAAATGACTATGTTGATTACCAAATTATTAAATCTGTAATAGAAGAAAACATAGTTACTTGCTTAGTATTGGATCCCCAGCATCTTATGTGGTATTTGTTAGTTATATAAATAACTGTTGAGTGAATACACCTATATATGACTACTGAACTGTGCGTTCTTTTTAAATGATGGTGAACTAGACCAAAAGTATTAGGGCATAACTGTCTTATGATAATACCTGAGCCATATGATACATAAATTCTAGAAAACAAATAAAAGAATATGAGAACTAAGGAGTAGCAATCCCCATTGAATCAAAAAACCTTGGTTTAGGGGTGTGTTAAGGGTACTGACTATTTTATTTTCATAGTGGATAGTATGTTAATTAACTTCTACTTTCTTTCCTCCCATGAATCGACTTTAAAGCAGCTAAAAAGCAAAGGCATAATTAGACTCAATGATTTTCTTTTCTTTGCAACCTGCTGAATAAGAATATGCCAGATACTTGAAGTACATAGCTGAGAAGAAAAAAAATGATCAAAATTAATTTTTTATTATCTGTCATGTAAAAATACACTTATCATCTTCTAAATATATTGGGTAATTTAGCATTTTTGAGAATGAGGACAATGTCCATGGTCTAATCCTTTCAAAAAATATTTCAATAACCACATTGAGATTTTGAGCCTATACCAATATCTCTAGTGATACATCCCTATTTCAGACATATTAATGATTCTGAACCTTGATTCTGTAGGAAGTGTGTATTTTGGCGGCCGCATTATAGGGGAAAAAGCAGAACAAGTGAAAGTCTGGCACAGCAACTTCAGCACCTGCCTGACACCCACGAAATGAGGCCATGCTGACCTGCAAGATTTTCACTTAGGCAAAACGTTAAACAGCTCTGAAAATCAGAGAAATGCTAATTAAAACTACAATAAAACTTTATCTCACTCCAGCCAAAATGGATTTCTTTCTTTCTTTCTTTCTTTTTTTTTAATTTTATAAAGAGAGTACTTGCTTCTTTGGGATTGATATTTATCTTTGATGGTGCTCTTGTTCAAAAGTTGTAAACAGGTGGTTTGGGGCCCAAACCCAACCTACAAATGTGTTTTCCATAAGGTACAAAGTATTTTAAATATTATTTTGAAATAACTGCCCAAACTTAAAGGCTTATTGAGAATTGCTTATAATGTCTCATATAAGCTTAGAAGACATGCAATATTGAATTACCCAACATGTGGCAACACCAGCTGAAAAGCCCCCATTCCAATGGATCACTTGCTAGTATCTCCATTTTCCTCCTGAAACGTGTCAAGTAGCAATCATTAAACCACTTTTTTTTTTATTATTATTGGCTTTCCTAAAAACAAACCAACCAACAAAAACCTTTGGGAAACCATTTATGTTTGATACATTTCCATTTGCTAACCCTGCTTTAACTAGAGAACTGAAGAATATAATACAATCAAGCCTGGCTAGAAGCTATAAGATGGGCAAACACAAACTAGGCTTTCCTATGAGTAGGTTGATAACACTTGTTCCAAAGTGGTATCATACTTTAAATATGCTCTCCATACCTTGAGACAGAGCTCCTATGCTTTCTTTTCTGTCTTTTACTAATGTTTAGTTAGGCTTCCTCCCAAAGAAATACTGGTTGCCCTCTCCACCCCAAGTCCTTCTGTACTATATTCCAGAATAGACTTTCTATACAGATGATTTGAAAAAAAGTGTACTTGCATTAAATTGTAAATGACTTTAATTATGTCAGTAAATATCCAGGTTCCTAGTTTAATAAATTCAACAGTAAACCAAATTCAAATTCAAAGCCTACCAAAAATATTGCCATGTAAGCATGGAAATGAGACTCCAAAACTGAACCTTTTACGTTTTTTAGTAAAATAAAGAAGTGTTCTCAAAACTCAGTATGAAGGCACATACCTCTTCTCTCTAGAAACAGGGCTTTTTGTGCACTTAAAGAGAAAATGAAAAATTAAAGCAGAATATTTTGCATGAAACATCTACATCCTTGAGATAAACTTTGTTTAAACAGTTGGGGTTATCTAGAGAAGCAACTCAGTTCTCTTCATTTGTATATACCCTGTTATAGAAAGATTTAATGTTAGAACAGAAAGAGACACGCTAGGTATGCTCTGGCCCAAGCCTCTCATTCTGAAGAGGTAACAGAGGTTGTTAGATGTTGACTGCTTTGTCTGCTCAAAATAATTCATTCTTGCAGAAACCAAGGAGCTGATGTTCAGTCCTGCATTCCTTAAGTTATGCTGCACAGCTTCTTAATAAATGTGAAGAAAGGCATCTAGTTTAATCATCTCTCCATTGACAGACTGGCATCCTGGAAAAAGGGAAGGCCACATTTCTCAATATTGAACAGAGTTTGGTTAATATTATCTTAAACTGTCAGTGTCAAAGGGAATAAAGACCACTGTGAAATTATAATAGGAGATCAAAGATATCGTCTTACTGTACCTCTTCCTTTGTTTTGTGAATGAATAATAGGTTAACTTATTTTAATTAGGATTTATTATAATTGAGCAAGGACAGGATTAAAGCTTACCTTGGAAATGAAAAAAATAATAATAATAAGAGACACTTCACTAATGGTGGTGTATTTTCCTACAGAATTCTGTTTCTCACAGTTATTAGGAAGGGGATGGATTTCTGGTTCTAGCAACAAAACAGATGTGCCTTTCAAGGTTGGTGCTTTCCTAAACTCTCCAAATAAAAGCTGAAAACTTCATGGAAATCTCATTAAGTATAAATTTGCTTGTCTCAAGTAAACTTTCAGCTGTTACCTTGAAGTTGAAGTAGACCTCTAAGTTCTACTACTTACAAAGTTTTAATTAGGACAACTTAGATTTTAATTTTAAGATTATAAAAATGTGAAGAAGCATCAGCTCCATATTTAATTAGATCCTTCAAAATACTCATGCTGACTGATGTCTATTATTTGATCCATTTGCTTTGAAAATTCATTGTGTTTGGAAATGGATGTTTGCTTTTGTTACTTCATGGTGGTTTCTTTGTTTCCCTACATATATATATATTTCATATTTCCCCTATATATATAATTATGTATATAATTAATATATATGTATTAATTACCTTGTTTGTTTTATGCTACTAACATGATGCTATATCATTCCCATAAGTTGAATTGCAAGTTGAATTCCCAAGTTGAAGTGCACATGTGTCACAAATCCTGACAGTAAATAATTAAAATATTTAAATAAATTTGTGTATGTGCCATAGTTCTATGGTTGAACAAATTTGTAGAGCAAGATTTTATTCTGATCTATAATTATAGCTGCCAGTGACAAGCATGATCCTTACTGACTCAGATTAATTTACACATTAAGCAGCCATCTGTAGAAACGTTCATAGTGCCTCATCGGCAGTGCTATACATCACATAGGAATTCTGAAACTACCTTGTCACTAGGGAGCCTTTAGAACCAAGCTTACAGTTATGAACAAGTTGTTCCAGACATTTATATTTTCCCCCTACTTATTACAAGGTTGTCTCATAATCCAAAAAAAAAAAGTATCCAATAGTTTGGACCACTAATGAGAGAACAATTGATAAGTTAAGACTATCATTTTATTTTCTTAAAAAAAATGCCCTTGGCCTTATTTTGAACAACTAATAAGTTTCATAGAGCAGAACAGTTACTATCAGTTCTTTGAAAAACAAATATCCAAAGTATTTGTGCCACTGTTGCAAACTATATGGTCAATCTATCAGCATGCTTTCTTAAAAAAGAGATAAAATGGTGCTCAGTTATTGCTATATTGGGCTGATATAAGAAAAGCAAAATTATTCTAATTTCTCTAATAGATATATTAGAGAAGGTATAAAAGATATTTTAGACTCCAGATAGTTAATTTATATAATGTTGTTTAAATTAAAAAGCAACATTCATGCAAAAAATATTTGAAAATTAGAAGTGAACATTGCTTTAATTTTAGCAATAGTTCGTTTATGGGACATTAAACAATTGGGAAAAACTAGCTCAAATTATTTAAAGCAACTCAAAGAGCATTGACTTAAAATGCTTTTAAAATATAAAAGCTTCAGCCTCCACAGGAACCACTGGTTGCCTGTGAAATTCATGACAGGGGAAAATAGTGCAGATTTATGATTTACCCATTTATCTTCTCACCAGGGACATTATAATGTATTTAGAAAGAATGAAAAGGAAAGAAAAACGAAGGACAGAACATACCAGAAAGTCCATTAATAGCACAATCAGAAACTGCTGCTATTAATAAATAGCAAGAGAATCCTAAAATTATAACTAAAGAGGGATTTCCTATTTACACTGAACACTCTAATGCCCCTTCCTGCCAATCATTTTTGTTAAATGAACCAACCATTCAAAGTACTGCCACAAAGAAGTGAAGAATCTAACACAGAATTGGGACAAAGAAAAAGGTTTTCAAAGAAAAATACTTGGACAAAAGCAACACTACCACCATGTCTACACTAGACAATGTTACCAGGATAGGACATGAGTTATAACATGTATCTGTGTTTTCATATGTATTAATTTTTTACAGTGTACACCAGAATGATACAATTGCAGATAGAAGTCCACTCACAGATTAACCATTTTCCTCCTGGGCATGAGCTATATCCACTCTGAAAGAGGCCCTGTCAGGCACTACACTAGTTTTGTTGTTGTTGTTGTTGTTTTAGATATTGATGAATCTTTATTTTATTCATTTATGTTTATGTGGTGCTGAGGATTGAACCCAATGCTGCACACAGGCTCGGCAAGTGCTCTACCACTGAGCCACAACTTCAGCCCCACTACACTAGTTTTGTGAGGACTTCTAGGATAAGCAAGGCAGGCAGAACTGACATGAAAAAAAAAAAAAAAATCCATGCCAATATTGATGATAGATGATAAATCTGAAACAAATTGGCCTATTTGTAATTAAAATCCAGAAAAAAAATATATGTGACTTTTTAAAAAAATGTTTAATACACTTGAGGTTTTTAACCAGACTTGCAGGCCATATGGTCAAGTTCATAAATAATTGATGTAGAAGGAACACAATAGGAGACAAGGCTTGTGGTTCTATCAATTCTAGATATTACCCAAGTGTGTTTGAAATATGTCTTACTCATCATTCTTTCAAGAAGTGAATTGGCATAGAAACTGAATTCTAGTTGACATTTGATGACCTGACAAATCTAACACATTTGGTCAAATTAATTACTTCTCAAAATTATTAATATGAAATACCAAATATAAAATATTGAGGTATCAAATTAAAGCATAGATTTCACATTGATTTATATGCATTGTGTTCTTTGCCATTAACATACCCTCTCTTCTATGAACTTTGGAACACTGATAAATGTAGGTGGTAGGAAGAGTGTTCTATTCTTTTCAAATTTTAATTGACAAATAACACATACACACACGTATGTGTGTGGGGGGGTACAATGTATTCTTTTGATATATGGTTGCTTTGTGTGATGATTAAATCAAGCTAATTATCCAACTCATTACCTCACTACTCATCTTTTCTTATGGAGAAAAAATTTGAAAACTCTTAGCAATTTTAAAATATAAAATACATTATTATTTATTATAGTAACCACTCTGTGCAATTATTATTTAAATAAAGAAGACTCACAAGCTTAAAACCAAAGAACTACATTTATATAATCCACCTTCTTAAGCTTTTAATCAACTGAAGATACATATGTGGTCAATATGTCCTGTTGAATCCAAATAATACTTTTGAATAAAGAATATCAAATCCAGCAGGGCATTTGGCTACCTTCCCAAATTAGAAGATGAAAATAGTTCATCAAATTCATGGAGAGGGAGAGAATCTCCCTTAGGAACAAGGATTTGGGGCAATTTTGTCATTACATTTACCTGAGTCCTGATGAGAGTCCAGACAAGGTATAAAATGTCTCCAGTAAAATCATATTATATCTGTCCTACTTCATTGTAATATTGTATCACTTCTAATTTTTTTTTTTGTAAAAATAGTAAAGCATGGTTAAACTGTTGGCCATATTGATATATTCCCATGGCTGTTAATTTAGATTTCAGAAAAGAACATGTAACTACTCCATGAATTCCCTGCCTTGAAAATAAAATATTAAAAAAACCCCAAGCATGCAAACAAACAAAAACATCTGGAAAAAAAAAAAAGCTGAAATTCCCTGTAATCTTTACAACCTGAAGAAACAAAAACAGAAATAAATATATAGAACCTACTGAATGACTCTATTATCTTTTTCTAAAAAGATGTTTGATTTCTACAACTTAAAAGATCCAACATGACAGTTGAGAGGGTATGACTTAGAAGCATATAATCATCTCACCTATTACTACATCTGTTAAATATCTGGGAGAAAGTATAGTTCTTGCTTTGTTAATTTCTAAGATTTGATTTCCAAGGAAAGAACATTTTAGAAAACATGTGACAGGTAGACTTAGAATTAGTGCTGTTATATCAATTACATTCCTTTTTAATGTTGATGAATTTTGAATAATCAATCCTGGATTCATTTTATCAGATTATACTAGAACTCATTAGACAATACACTTGGTCAAAAGTTAAAAATGATTCCACACTGCATGCTCAAGAATTCATGTGGTTCTTAACAGAATCATGAAACAGGAGAAAGACTGTGGTAATTAATCCTTCCAGAGAGAGGGGAATAATGACTATACTCAGATATTTATATTCTCAAGTCAGCAAAAATGCCCTCAATCTCTTCTATAAATCTTTAATAAATTACCACAAAAAAAGAAATATAAAACAAGTTAGGTAGATTCAAACTAGATAGGTTAAATTTTTTTTTTTTACAAATAGAGTTAAAAAATAATGACAATGGGCACAAAAATAAAATGCCTTTACAATGGAAACAGCATTGTTAATAGCATAAACGACTGACACTAGATAACTCCTAGTGAGACACCTGAGCAGGATCCAAATTAAGTGTGTAGAATTCTTACCACAAAACCTTAATTTAAATCTAACCACAAGACAACATTTATAAAGTACAAATCATATCACAAATAAAGCTGACTTGTTTCAATAGCGTGACTTTTCTTTTCTTTTTTTTTTTTTTTAAGGCGGGAACTCTTCTAGTTGAATAGTGTCTAAGCTTTATAAGAATTAAGTATAATGTATTCTGTGGTTTGAATGTGTTTCCCAAAGTGCATGTACTGGAAACTTCATCCCCAAATTCATATGTTGGAAGTGCAGCCCTTGAGAAGTAATTAGGGTTAGATGAAGTCATAGAGCTGGATCTCCTATGATGTCATTAGTGGCTTTGTAAGAGAGGAAGAGAGACCTTGGTTGGCATGCTCCCTTTCTTCACTATGTAATGTGCTCTATACAGGAAAAAGGTCCTCACCAGATGCTGGCACCTTGATATTGGACATCCCAGTCTACAGAACTATGATAAAGAAGTTATTTTCTTTGTAAATCATTCAGTTTCTGGTATTCTGCTATAGCAGAAAATGAACTAAGATACAATGTTCCTTAATTGAATCTTGGCTCTACACAATAACAAAATAATATCTACAGAGGACATGATTGGGAAAACTGAGGCCATTTTATACTAGATTATATGTTAGATAAATCTATTTCATCAATTTAAATTTTTTACAAGAATTAGGTAATTATCGGGATTGTATGAAAAATGTCTTCATGCTTTTTATTGGTTCTAATTTTCGAAAGTTCCATGCAAAAGTATTTAGAGTCATGGTTTATGTGGCTTATTTAAAAGTTATTCAAAAAATTTCTGTGAATGTGTGTGTGTGTGTGTGTGTGTGTGTAAAAAGAGGTAAAGTGGTAAAATATTAATAATTTGTAGATCTAGCTAAAGAATATATTATTTGTATTATACTATTCTTTTAACATGAAAGTTGGTTTGAAAATTTTCAAAATAAAAACTTTGCGAAAAAGAAATTTTGTGCAATTTGAAATTGTGGGGTCATCAAGTCCATAAATTCTTGATCTTTTTTTATCGTGGGAATATTGCTGATGAGCAGTTATGCTCTTTGAACAAAGACTTTAATGCATTCTAGTTAGAATCATTTTGCAAGTTGTCATGAATAATTTCAAATCAATTTTTGGGGCATAACATGTTCACAACATTGTATGTGTAAAGCTATGGGCAGTACAGGACATTTTGAAATTAGTAATGGACAAGATCGAGGTAATAATGCTTTAAGAATATTGAGAGGCACAACATACCATAACATTACATGCAGTGACCATCATGGAAAAATAAATATAGCTCCTATTGAAGTAAAGAAGTCAAATGATGTTAATTCTTTTTAGGTAAAACTACTCTACGAATAACCCAGAATCTAACACAGGAACTCATTAAAGTTTGAATGTATGCCAGGTAAGCAGCAAGTTTTCACTAGATGTTTCTTGAATGAAATCAGGACCCTATAATGAAAAGTACAATAATCACACATATTCTTTGAGAAATTGTTTGTTTTTACTCACAATCCATATTGATACTGCTGGTGTTTTGATTTCCCAGAGAAAAGTAAGCATGAAAACTTTTTACTGTGTCTGCCATTAACTGTATGTGGCTTCTACAAGAAAGCATTAGCATGCACACTCTGATGAAGGAGAATTTCCAAAATAATAACAACACCAGCAGAATCGCTTAACAATAAAATCACTGTTATTTTTTTCATCTCTCAGATATTGTTTTTATTGCCTGCTAATTTGAAGTTCTGTAAGACTCAGATAAGTAATTAATATAATATGCATTGCTATTTTTGAGTGGCATTTCAGATTTTTCTTTGGCTGAAAATTAACTAAAGAGCCTTGAGGAATAGACATTGAAAGTCTGGAAAACATTCACTATAGTTTTATTAAGAATTGTTCAGGAGTTTTAGAATAGATGAAGTAATTAGAAACAAAATATGTAATTCACAAATCAGTATCATTTCACAAATTCATACATTGAAAGCAATTTTATAGGGAATCCATTGGAAGTGCAAGCTGTTGGAAATCACCAGCTACTGGATTTTATACTACCTAGAGATGAAATTCTATAAACATAATTGAATTGCCTCTCTAAGCTGATACTTTTAGTTTTGTTGAATAATTAGGAAGAGGTATCTTCTCTAATGACTACAAATTATTGGGATGATAACTGTTTCAAACATCTTCAGCTCACTGTAAATTAGCATTGAAAAAAAAATTCTTTTCCATGAATTACCATCCTTCCTCCAAAAAGGCATCAGATGACATTTATTGAATTTTGTAACAACAGATACTGCAATTTTTGTATTTTTTTTCTTTCTTTCTTGTCAAGTAAGGGAGTTCATGCACAGAAAGAAAGACAAAATGACTAGCTAGGCCTGGGGTCTGGAGAATAGCAGATGCAGAAGTAAATTCAAGTCTTTGGTGTCCTGGTTCAGTGCACTTTCTAGTGAATTAAATGCCTTTGTTCTTTGGGGGTCAAAATAGTTCTCTATTGCCTATGATCTGTCATTGCTCCAGTTATTGAATTTTATAAGTACAAAAAAGAAGGAAAAAATTACTGTTGACTTTGCCTTATGTAATATGCAAAGAACTTTAGCAATAAAAATTGTACAAAAAATAAAGGGATTACTGATTATGGAAATTTCTAAGCATGTAATCAAAATGGAAAACTCGAATCCTAGATTTAATAAGAAATAGTATGAAGCTACATTAGTGACTACATATTAGCAGATTCCAGCAAATACTCTGAAGGTGAAATTAGAGTCACTGATTAATTTTTAAAACAGCTAACTCCCTTAGAGATGCCAATTCGGCCGTGTTTCTAGTCAGAAAATATCCTTGTAGGAACCAAAGTGAAGTTTAGAGAGATCCCTGAGTAATTATAACACAAGGCGACTCATGAGTCAAAAATATAAATGTGACAACTCAGTCTGTGACTGTCTAGTAGGGGGGAAAAAACCTGGAACCTAAGACCAGATTTGGTTTAAAAACTAGCCTTCCTTTCATCAGCTACAGTATTTCTGAAGACAAAGCAACATGCCTTTCTCCATTGGATCCTTTGTCCTTATTTTTCAGAGTGATGATTACGTCTTAGGTTGTCACTACCCTGTACAAGTTTCAGAAGCATTGGATTTCATCATAATGACAATATTGGGAACTGGTATCATTTAATAATAATTTAATAAGAAGATTAATAATTTGCTTTTGGGGATGTTGCTAATAAATTAATAAAATGAATTTTAAAATAGTGCTACTCCAAGCCTCATTTGTTTTTATTTGTTTGTTTCTTTTTCTCCACTCAAGGCCACACTGTTCAGAGTGCAACAGTTAGGATCCCATGACCCATGAAACATTAGGTACAGCAAGCCAAAAAATAGTGGGCCCTCCACATGTACAGGTTCCATATCTGCAAATTCAACCAACCACTGGCTGAAAAATCTATGAAAAAACATAAAACTGTGCAAACATATACAAACTTTCTTGTCATTCTCTGAATAATATAGCATAACAATTGCTTACATAACATTTCCAGTGTATTGGTTATAAGTAATCTAGAGCTGATTTAAAGTGTATAGGAGGACATGTGTTGGTTATATGCAGATGATAGACTATCTTATCTGAGATCTGCACATCCTCAGATTTTGTTATTTATAAGGGATCCTAGGACCAATCCTTCAAGGATACCAAGGAATGACTATACTTCTAAGAGGTCAGATTCGGTATAACCAGAATCACAAGCACAATGACTCCACGGTAAAGAAAGACATGTTAAGAGCAAGGGAGAATGACTTGAATTATACATAAATTAGAAAAATAATTGATTTCTCTTTAATCTGATTGATAATATTTAAATGAGGTAGGTGATAATTTGAGCCTCACTCCCCCTCCCCCACAGACTTCAGTCGCTGTTTATCATCTCTCTCTTTTTGTGTCTTTTTCTCTCTTTCTTCATTTCTGTCTCTTTCCCAAGGACAAACTATCAAATATTTATTAGACACTAAATAAGCAATGATGCATAGTTGTATAACTAGAGATCAGAGAATTTCTAGATTTTTAACATGCTTATTTTTATACCACCTCTTAATGGATTTAAACTTAATAAGACAAATATTTATTCATCTTCTCTTATTAGGAAACAAGAGAAGAATATAGGATAATAACGTACTGATCTACTGATTTAACATAGCTAGAGAAATAGGTAAAGCTTCTATTCCTTCATCTCTCTTAATGGCCCTACAAACCAGTCACATACCAAGTCTCATCCTCAACTCCACAGAATTCATTCAAAAACTTACGGATTCCAACTCTGTTTGGACAGGATATTCCTGTTTTGAGGCCCTCCTCATTTCATTCCTAGAAACAGCAGTTTTCAAGAGCCTGTTATGGGTCAAGTATCTTTGTTCTAGGCACTTATCGGACAAAACAGAAGAGTTCTACCTTACATTCTAGCAAAGGAGAGAAAAAGACACTGGCATAACAAAAAAATAAATTACATAGTATGGTACAGAATAACCAGTGCTTTGGAAGGAGGAATGGCACAGGATGTAACGGATTGTGAGTGCACAGTAAGAGAGCTGACATTTGCAATGTTAAATAGGTGATCAGGAGAATCCCTCACTGAGAAGATGACATTTGACCCAAAACTCAAGCTCAGTGAGAAAATTAAGCCTGTGTTTATAAGGCAAAGGTCCTAAAATGGCAGCATGTCTAGCATGTATGAGGGCCAGTATAGAGGTCACTGGGGCTGAAAAGCCAACCAGAGCAGAGAAGAAAGAAAGGAGGTCAGGCAGGGGATAGGAGCCTGTATGCTATTGATTGTAAGAACTTTGTCTTTTACTCCGAGTGATTTGGAGAATCATTGCAAAGCTGAGCAGAGAGAAGACCTGACATGATTCGGTTTTTAAAAGAATCTCTCCGGCTGCTGCATTGAGATTTTTCTACAGAAGGCAACAATAGAAGCAAGAAGGCCAGTTAAGAGTTCATTACAGAAATCCAGAAATCCATTTCTTGCTTTGTCTATAAAAATAAACTTCAGTAGGTCTCAGTCCTTATGCCTTTCAGTCCATCCATCATCCTGACATCAGTTATTTTCTGAAATACAAGTTTGATCATGTGACTTGCCCATTTCAAAATTTCAATGGTTGCCTGTTGCCTACAGAATTATGTCCAACCTCTTCATACAAATGTCTTCAAATTCTGACCTCAATCTATTTTTCCAGATTAATCTCCAACTGCTTTCCCCATGCCTGACGTTTTTGCTTTAGTTTAAAAGGTCAGCTGCTGTTTCCTGAACGTGCCATGCTCCATCATGCCTCTGGGCCTTTGTGCTTGTCATTCCCGCTGGTAAGAAAACGCATTTCTTTTTTTCTGCCTGGTGAACTTTAAATTTCCTTATTGAGATTCAGCTCAGTCATGATCACTTCTGGGAAGACTTCTCTGGCTCTCTATTGCAAGACTAACCCTTTTTTCACTATCTTTCATGCCTTCCATTGCCTCCCTCCTAGGGCTGCTATTCCCTCTGAGTCAATTCTTTGTGCATCTGCCTCTTGGATGGACTATGAGCTCTGTAGGGTACAGAAAATGACCTGTTTTTAATATCTGATGTCTTGGGTTACAATCTATCACAGAGAAGATATTCAATGATTTTTTTTGGTTGTTGTTAAATGAGTGAGCATACAAAAATAACTTTAAACATAAAGATCTCATGCTCAATAATCATGCAAACATAAATTGAAAAATTAATATCGAATGAAATAGAAGATAAGAAGGATACAAATAGGAAAAGAAGAGCTCAAACTATCTCTAACAATGAAAATCACCTGTATAGCATTTTTGGTAGTACGGTCATTTTGATAATACTAATTCTGCCTATACAAGAACATGGAAGATCTTTCCATCTTCTAAAGTCTTCCTCAATTTATTTTTTTAGTGTTCTGTAGTTTTTATTGTACAGGCCCTTCAGTCCCTTTGTTAGACTGATTCCCAAATGTTTTATTTCATTTTTTGAGTATATTGTGAATGGGATGATTCAACACATGGAAATCAATAAATGTAATTCATCACAAAAATAGATTTTAAAAGTATCTTATGATTACTTTAATAGATGCAGAAAAGCATTTGACAAAATACAGCATCCATTCATGTTTAATTAAGAATAGAAGGAACATACCTCAACATTGTAAAGGTACACTCATACACTGCTGGTGGGACTGCAAATTTGTGCAGCCAATATGGAAAGCAATATGGAGATTTCTTGGAAAATTGGGAATGAAACCACCATTTGACCCAGTTATCCCTCTCCTTGGATTATACCCAAAGGACTGTAGAGCTATATATGACACACCCAAGGCCAATATCATTCTAAAGGAAGAAAAACTGAACGTGTTCCCTATCAAAATAGGAAGAAGGGATGTTCACTTTCACCACTTCTATTTAAGCTATTTATTTAAAAAAAAAAAACCATAATAAAACGGAGAAGAGACATATATTCAAACAATCATTGGTGTGATTTCTACAAGGAAAGGGTAGGGGCCGGAAGTAGAGCCATGAAATTGTTGAAATTTATATAATAATACTTAATTTTGTTGGGAGTAAAATCCAAAGTCCTTACTGAAGCCTACAAAATCTTACAACTTGTGCCCTCCAGGTATTTTTATTTTCTTACCAACCATGTCTATTTCCAATGTTGGATAGCTCTATTTCACACCCATTTGCCCTCCTTCCTGGTCTCAGAATATTCCAACCTGGGCCTTCAGCAGTTTGTCATTCTGCCTAGAACTTTCTGTCATGCTTGCCTCACCTCATGAGCCTACCATAGCTCACAGAAAGTAAAATAGAAACTGAACTTCTATACTCAAACCCTGGATTTCTCTCAATCTAACTGAGCATATATCCTTCTAGAATACTGTATAATTTATGTTTGTTTTTTTTTTTTTTTTTTTGTGTGTGTGTGTGTGCTTTCTGCTTATGCTCAGTTACCCTACACAGGAACAAAGCTCCAAAAGAAATAATAGTTTGTTTGTATTTTTCACCAATATAACCTTAACACCTAGAACAGTGCCTAACACTTGTAGTGGCTTTATTATTATTTATTTAAGAGCTTTCACACAAATGAATATAGTATTTCATATATCCATGTATAATAAAATGTTTTAGTAAAAGCATAGGGAAAATATTACAAAAAATTCCAAATTATTGATTTTGGGAAGTCAGTGTACATGAGTGAATATTGTCTTTGTAAAAATATTGATAAAACAACTAAAATATAATATAACTGAGGACTTACATTACACAAAATGGGATCAATTTTTTATTCTTGGAACTTAAATTATGTGGTTCAAGAGTAAAAATCTTAAGATTATTTTTAATGAAATCATTCCCAACCAGGTTTTGTAAGCATGAAGGTCTAGCTAATTTTCCTTTATTTTGAATCTATTATATAACTTAAATATATTAATAGTAATAAATTACATAAATTTTAATATTACCATTTGGTTTTGAATTTAGATATTTTTCTTCAATTTGATCACTTAAAGAAACTTTTAAAATAAAACTTTGGAGGCAAATGGATTTTTCTCATTTTTTATCCATTTAAAAGTGGTTCTTTGAATGAATAAATAGAACAAAACTAGTTATCTCCCATTCAAAGTAAAAATGAAGAACATCTATAATAGATATAGCAGAGAATTCTTGACAGAATATAATTTTCATGATAAGAAAAAAGAGATTAATTTCAAAATCGAACCAGTTTCTAGAACAGCAATTATTTTCTGAAAAGTTTTCTTGTATCAGTTTACTTGAGTAATCACAAGTAGAAATGTTCACCTTTCCTTGTGAGGTCTAATGGATGAATATATAACTTTAGAAGTATGTGCCATGTCAGAGCCATATCAGCAAGCAGTTCACTGAACTTGCATTGTGAGGAGAATTACCAATGAATGAACTGAGAAAATCTGGTACTACTATGGGTAAATTGGGAGAACAAGTTGAAAAATCCAAAATCAAACAATCCAAAAACCAGATGGCTCATAGGAGAATTTAATTGTTATACATAAAATTTAATCTGAAACAGGCACTGTTAAGGTAAGTTACTCTTTAAAACTCATATGGTATAGGAGGCAAATCTTGGTGACTAATAATCTCAACATGTTTCTGCTTTTTAAATGGAAACATTCCATTTTCCAATGGCCTGTTCACTAATTTATCAGACAAGCAGAAAGAAAAAGATCATGAGAAAATAGCAACAGACTGATATTCTTATTTCTGAGACATAAAATAAGAAAAGAAAAAAATATTGTACCCATTATTCAGATTTGAATTGCAGATTTTGTTATTTTATACTACACATTATTTGAAGTCACTTTAATGACATGTTGGCAACTAAGAATTATCATAAAAGAGAAAATAAAGTGATATTCAGGTATATAATGGTAATTTTATTTTTTTAAATGGAATGTTGATTAAAACGTGAAAGTGAAGAAATTAAGAGAGCTGTTAAATGTGACTTTATTAATGTTCAGATTGCTTGAGGAACTTTGTGCCTTACCATGCAGCAATGCAATGAGAGATGCACACAGTCATATGTAGGTAATTTCTGGAGATGTTTGCATAGGAGCCCAAATGATTCTCAAGTTATAGTTTAAATATAAAGTGTCCCTCAAAGCTCATGTGTGAGACAATGAAACAGTTTAGAGATGAAATGATTGGGTTATGAGAGACTAAATCCAATCAATAAATTCATCCACTGAATGATTAACTGGATGGTAAGTGTAGGCAGGGAAGATGTTGTTGGAGGAGGTAGGTCATTGGTGGTATGCCTTTGGGGTTTATATATTGTCCTGGTAAGGAGAGCGCTCTCTCTCTCTCTCTCTCTCTCTCTCTCTCTCTCTCCTTTCTGGTGTGAGGATCCCAGCAGTTTTCTTCTGCAACACATTTTCACCATGATGTTGTTCCTCATCTCAGGCCCCAAGGAATGGAGTCAGCCATCTATTAACTGAGACCTCTGAAACTATGAGCTCCCAAATAAACTCTTCCTCCTCTAAAATTGTTCTTGTAAGGTCTTTTTTTTTTTTTGTCATAGCAGTGAAAAACCTGACTAAATTAGTTCATTCGTAATTTTAATTTCAAATATCTATCCTGAATTCCTAGACCTTGTGCTCTGAGCACAGTATTGTTTGAGTCACAAGAAGTTCTTTTGGTCACTGTCACAATCTATACATTTTAAAACAATGTATTTTCTGATCCCTGCATACTGGCTTCACATTTGGTCTTCCTAAATATGAGTATGTTCTCCATGAGTAGAATCAAAATTCAGGACTTAAAGATAATATCACTTGAAGAGCTAGGACTGTGACTCAGCATTAGCACACTTGCCTGGTATGTGTGAGGTACTGGGTTAGAATCTCAGTACTGAATATAAATAAATAAAATAGAGGTCTATCAAGAACTAAAAAATATTTTTTTAAAAAATCACTTGAATGTAAGGCTTTATGTTCTTTCAACTGCATTGTTCCCCCCAATTTCCCCTGCAAACACTCTCTCACTTAATTTTTTCCAGATCAATACCTTGAGAACAACTTCACACACATTTTACAAAATGGTTGTCTGGGCTAGGAGATGCTGTTTATAGCTACAAGGCAACTCTATGCCTGAAACTAATAGAATGACATCTAACTTTGGCATTCATATTTATTCACAAAAAATTATTTTTTTCCTTCCTTCTCTCCACAAATATTTACCAAGTACCTACTAGATTCCACACATTATTCTCAACCTCCTGGGGCTTAGTAAATGAGGTATACTGCATCCATTTATTTTCAAAGTATTTTAAAGAGATGTGTGAAGTGCATAGACACAGAAACACAATTCTCAAAATTTTTATTATCCAAAAGCTATTTCCTATTTCCATGTGTGTTTGTATGTGTGTGTGTACATTCTGAATTCTGCATGAGTTTTTGAAGATCATAGGAGTAAGAACAACTATTTTTTTTAAATACCTTTAGAGGGAAATGCTTTGTGTAAGCTACTCAGTGGTGACTGGCCAGAATAAGTCCAATCAGACCTTTATAGTCATTTGGAAGTGTTTTTCTTGACTCTGCTGGAGCTGTGCCAGCAGTTACCCAAGGAGGCATTGGGTAAGAAGCATTGAGACAAAGGCTCCACATTGCACAGTGGTGGGTAGTGCATGCCTATAATCCCAATTGGCTCAGGAGATTGAGGGCGGAAAATCCTGAGTTCAAAACCATCCTCAGCAAATACAACTCAGGGAGACCCTTTCAAAATAGGGCTGGGGATGTGGCTCAGTGTCAAGTGCCCTAAGTTCAACCCACAGTACCCCCTATAAAAAGCTCCACGTTAATTTCATTATTATGATTTTAAAGAATGAAGGACAGGTTTCCTTGGGGAAGGAGGCAAAGAATTCTTACAGCTATGACCCATCTTGTAAAATGGCATAAGATTAATTTTCATTAGAAAGAGTTGGAAGATATGGAGTAGTCCAGATTTCTTCATCTTTTTTTAAAACTGAAGACATTAGAAATTTCTAGATGGACCAATCATATTAAGAAAAAATTTAAAATATTAATGTTAAAATTATTTAATACCTATTTTTCAATAATCACAAAAAGGCAATTGTTAGCATTTTGTCAAAATTATTTCAAGTATTATGTTAAGAAAAGGATACTGATAAAGTTGAAGCACTAGTTGACTTACACATAGAAATCCTGCAAATGTAGGAGTCAGGAATTCTACTACTTGATCATTTACCTCTAAAACATATTTATTTGCAAATGCTTTGCCATGATGGAAATATGGTTCCAAAGCAGTGTGGTGCTACTGAAAGAGGGAACTTTTCCAAGTTCCCCCATCTCCCTGGACATTTGTTCCACATACCATTTTGAGGATTCTCTTATAGGGAGAAATGATAAACTGGCACCTATTTCTCTCCCATAATTTCCTTTGCTTTTAACTTAGACAATTGTCTACATCTTACTTTGGCATGTGGAATTTCTATTATATCCTCAGTTCTCTACCTGGCTTAGAATAAAACTGACTACTCAAGTTTAACTCTATCAGCACTGACTCTTCATAAGTTAATGGAGCTTAAGGAATTTAGAAAATCCTCTTCTCAGTAATGCCTAGCTTTCTAGAATATTGTCTCACAAAAGTCTCAGAAATTCTTACTGATTTTATTTAATGGCTAATTTGACAGTCAAAACCTAGTAATAATTTTATTGCTCTAGTTGGTATCTTTTCAAGTGTTAAGCATCTTGGGGTGCCCTTAACAGAAAAGTAGAGGGAAAAATTATTTAGGAGCAATAAAAATTAATTAGGTTAATACTTCCCAAATTTTATGCAATTCCATTGTATAATATGTATAATATTTTGTATACATTTACATACTTTGCTGTTGAAAAATTCTACATAATTTCATTTTAAGATCTCTAATTGAATTGGGCTTCATCTTTGTAGAATTTCATTCCATTCCATTTTAATATAAAGGAGAGATTACAGTTATACAATGCTGACCCTAAGTGTCTTAAAATATTTTAAGCCATATAAAGTGGTCTCCTTCAAAAAATCAGAAAATAATGTATGTTCCAAAGCAATTTCCTCATGAAACAGTTAAGTGATGGCTGGTAACTCTCTCTGGACTTATCCTCTTGGTGTCATAACCTTTTTGATTTTTTTCTCTTTAACACAATAGGCATTTACTTTATTAATAATAACAGTATGACCTCCTTAAGCAAATAAGTCTCTAAGTATATGTGAACTATATACACAAATCTAAGTGTTTCATATGTGAACCATCTAGACTCTCAATTACCATCATAATCAGCAATCCAGAGCCCAGAGTATGCAAAAATAAGTGAGAAGCTTTGCTGCATGCCATCAAGGCCATTTTTACTCCTGCAATCTGAGCTGCCACCTGAGAGTGGTACCAGCTTCATCAATGCCCTGCAGCTTCAATTCTTAATTATAGACCTTCCCACACCCATTGCCTTAACAGAATCCGCTGTTTAATGTTAAGCATCTGATCCTGTACCTCAGTTGGTAGGTCAGTAAGGCTGTCCTAGCCAGTAAGAACCATGTGGATTTGCAGTGTTAGAGAGAAATGAGGATAATAAATGTGGAGAAAGAGACCAAACAAGTAATGGAATTCAAGTGAAGCACCAAGGGCATGCCCAAACAAGAGTATAAAAATAATATAAGAAAGCAAAAAAAGTCAGGACAACAGAAAGACCATAAAGCAGAGAACAGTTCTAGTTGTTTGCTGGAGGACTTTTGGTTCAATTTACACCTGCTTCAGGTAACTAGTAGGTAGAGATGAGGAAGAACACCTGGGAAGAAATGGACTGAACTAGAATCTTAAATTTGGGTTTGCACTAGAATGAGTCAGTTAAAAGCTCCTTCTAACTTTATTCTCCACATTACCCAAACCTCTGAATTTGTGAGGCAATTTCAATAATACAGGAAGAAAGCTTAGAAAATCTAAATAGAATCACAGAAAAGCAATAAGACTAAAATATTTAAATTGCATAGTGTTTATAATTTGCATAACCTGAATCTTTGTCAAGTTAATGCCTTACTTACAAATAATTGGGTAATATGTGAATATGCATTTTTATTAAATAAGTATTTTCTGAAATCTTAAATCATGTCAGATATAAAGGGGAAAATGTGTTTCTTTATGGTATAGGAAAAGTTCACCCTTAAAAAGTTTACAGTCATTTTGGAAACCAGATTTATGTTTTCATTAGGGTAATTGAAGCATGTGGGAACAATTTACCATTACCAATTAATTTCTTGGAACACCATAACATGCATAGAGGCCTAGGTTAGGTAGCTGGAGGACAAGGAGAAGACATTTTATGGTAGAGAACTGAGTTCCCCAGGGCAAAGCAACTGCAGAGGCATGAGTGATCTCAAGCCTGGGTCACCTTGGTCCAGCCTACAATTGTCAATTCCTAGAACTGTGAGCCACGTTACATGTTTACAATTTTGAGCCACCAAGTTTTAGAGTGATTTATTATACAAAAAAAAAAAAGATATCTGATATTGTAGCTTTTGAAAATAAACTAAGTCATGCAGTTATTTATGTGCATACCTCATCTTGAGGTCTAGACACTATGGTATTTGAATTTGTGATCAGGGTCTATTTGTGATCATCTTTGATTTCTTCACTAGAACAAGCACAGTGATTTGGAACACAGAGTAAAATCTCAGGAATGAAAGTTTTGGGTTCAGATAAATGTTGTTTGAGGACAGAGGGCAGAAATTAATATAGGCACAAGCTAAAATGAGAACATTAGCTTCTACTCTTGGTTCTATTGACATTCCAGAAGTGGTCATACATCTATCTTAATCTATACAAATGAGTACCTTTCTGATTAAAGAAGTCTTATGAATTTTCAAGGTCAAGCACATTGGTATACCTTCTACACGTTCTTGAAAATCCTAGGAAGAGGCATTTCTTCTTAGATGAAAGGAAATTTCTTTTTATCAAATGGTATAGAAAGCATATGACTCCTGCTAATGTTGTCTGTGTGTGGGGTGTGTGTGTGTGTGTGTGTGTGTGAGAAACAGGCATTTATTGTAGCTATTCTTCTATATTGACCCATGAGCTGTCCGTGCCTGGTGGTGCCTTCCTGCATATTCTCTTCACTGCCAGCACAAATCAGTAGAGCCATTTAAGTTCTCCTCCTGTTGGGCTTCTGAGGAAGAGAATTCACAGAAGAAAGCAGAGTCTGTGGAAATAAACTGAGGCTTGCTGACCTATTTTCTGAATTAAGATGATATCCTCTCATCTTAGTTGTTCTCTCTTAGTTGGCATAGCAGACATTATCAGCACACAAAGTACACCAATGTATGGTAGTACTTGACAACAAATTGTAAAAATGTGATGTGACTACCCCTAGAGATTATATAGAAGATGTTTTATAAACTTTGAAATCTGTATTATGCTAACATGCATATTGTTTGGGGAAAACAATCAGCGAAGCTGTAAAAAAAAAATGTCTTGATGGTCGTTTTCTAAAATGTATTACCTAAATTACTATTAATAATAGCATGACAAGATAATTAACACCTGCACAGCATTTTTTCATTTTAAGAGTACTTTAGAAATATTAATTGCATAACCTCTTCAACACCCCACTTTACAGCTAGAAAAACCAAAGCAGAGGTTAAGTGATTTGTCTAAAGTAAAACTACCCTGCATAAAATTTAGCAACATGCCCCTGATATCCCTGCTTTAACCTTAGACCAATGAGTGACCTGTCTTCTCCCTTCTTATCTAGGATCAAGAAAACTGAGCATGGCATTAATATAATACTCTACCACTGGTCATGATAATAGTCAATAGTCCACTTACTGTATTATATTTTGATAATACCTCCTGCAAAGGAATAAAACCTAATGAAAAATCAGACAATAAGACAACAAATTAAAATCTGAGTCTCTTATTGCTGTTCCTAATTCATAAATACAAAATAAATTGTGAGCATTTTTGTTGGTGGGAGATGCTGTTGTCCTCTCAACTCAATAAAAAATGAATAATTAGTCAATAAAGTTAGGAGGAAAGAAGAAGACATCAGTGAAGACAATTCAGGATATTCAGACCTCATACATATGGTCATAGGTCAAGTGATATGGTAAGCTGGCATAATATCTCAGGAGATGTCATTCAGTAGAGGAGTGTTGAGTAAGAAATATTGGTACTTCACTTATCTATTATCTATTTCATTTGCAACTACCTGGACTATTTATTCTGTTCCATAGAGTTGGCAATATACCAACTTGGTGAATACTTTCTTATTTATGTGAAATTTAAGCTCTATCTATTGGGAAAAAGTCTTTCAATTAGTATTACTTAATAAAAGTAGTGCAAGCCTGAGTAGTAGTGATGTAAGTTCTGTGATATCATGTCCATGCAACATGTAAAAAGAAACTAGAAGCTATTTTACATTTGATTAAGTATTCTTTCCAAAATCTACCAGGTGCACAATAATATCTCAACAGGAAAATTAGAACATGGAGCAAAAGAAATGCTCTTATTTAGTGAATAAGAAGACTACTCTCAGTGGTGAGACTACAAATGAAGAGATTCAAATAAAGTAGGGCCGATAATAAAGCAACAGCAAATCTAGTCATTTTATTAACTAACTGGCTTCAGCCTGGTGGAAAATATGCTATTATATGTAAATAAAGTAATTTTATATGAAGCTGTTCTTATAATCAAAATCTATTAGTGTCTTTACTAATTTAGTTAAAATTATAGAAAAATATCAAACACTATGGAATTACATGATCTTGAATCTTTTACGCTGTAATCTCTGAGAAATGTCAACATTTATTTTAATAGAATTTATAAACCATACTCTTTCTAGCGTTATGGCAGAATAACTAGCCCAAATGATTTCTTCTGATGGAGCATGAAAGGATTATAAAAGAAAGAGAAATAGAGAATGTATACTGCAAAAAATGTGTGGAGACAGGGAACCCAAGGATTTCAAACAACCCATAGCTAATTTTGGCTTCCATTTTGACAGTTCTGGGGATACTGAGAAGATAAAGCCAAGGGACCACTGAAGGTGAGCTGTCTTATGGGAAGTGACCTCAAAAAGCTGAGTATGTAAAGAAATGTGACATGAATTATAAATAAAGTCATCATTCAAAAGAAGAAATCAAGAACAATGGCCATTTGGGGAGGAAATATGTAATTTACTCTGAGAAAGTGTAACCACAACTCAAATCTCCTGTAATTTTATGTTTGAAATCCAGGAAAAGTTTCTAGTCTGAACAACCTCTGAATGTTCCACGTTCGTAGTGTACTGAGGTAACCATTAGAAGCAACCATATATCCGCTATGAAAAGAATAACGTTTGGTCCAACTTGAAAACATTTCTTCAGCTAAAGATGCAAGAAAACTGAACACTTCACCATCAAAAAATTATAAATACCAACCAGGCTCTGTGAGTGAAATCTACCCCAAACAACTGTGATAGCCATGGAGATGCATTGCCCCCTGACAGATGGCTGTGCTGCCTAGATGTAAGGAGTGAGGGGCAGACATCCTCTTTTAGGAGTCACCTCAGCTTCAGATAACAGTTTTGTCCAAAGTTAGACCCTCTTGAGTCTGTTTGCATCTGGTGACATAGCAAGGTGAGGATAAAAAGTCACAGTCATTTTTGTCCAAGACAATTCCAATGGGCCATATGTACCCCACACCACCTCATCATGTTGGTGGATTTCTGTGTGGAACCCACATTGCAGTTTGGCTTCATCTTTCTGTTTTTCACAGGTATTGACCCTTAGAAAATTTCTTGTGCCTCCAGCTTTGATCTCACCATCTACATTAGAGAGTCCAATATATAACAACAACATACAAGGGACCTGACACTAAAAGACTGATGACACTAAAAGCATCAAGTGCTGACATTTAATAACTTTACTTAATGTGCTTTAAAAAATTAAAGATAGGACTGGATGTGTAATCCCAGTGGCTCAGGAGGCTGAGGCAGGAGGATCACAAGTTTGAAGCCAGCCTCAGCAAAAGCAAGGCACTAAGCAACTCTAAATAAAATACAAAATAGGGCTGGGGATGTAACTCAGTAGTCAAGTTCTCCTGAGTTCAATCTCTCCTACAAGAAAAATAAAATATAAAAAAAAATAAAAAGAAAGAAAGAAAGAAAGAAGATGACAAAACATCCATTGTATGGATTGAACAACAAAATAAACTTAGCTGAAGAGAAAATAAAGTACAAAGTACATTTGAAATTTTGGTTCAAAATGCAGCTCTGAGGAAACACTGATTATATGAGAGAGGCTGAGACATGGAAAAAATGAGACATTTGTATAAGGGTAATTTCAAAAGAATAAAATTGAGAAAATGGGAGTAAAGGTAATTTCTAGACAAATAATGCTACCCTCTCACTTGAAATACTCCAATGATCAGATCTAAAAAGCCCCAAGTATATCAAGTCTGATTATAAAAATTCTATATCTATTAAAAAATATATTGTCACTGTATAACACTAAACCAAAAGAGACAATTTTTAAAGGAAGCAAAGAGTAAAAACCAGAATGGAATTTAGATTGATACTAGAATAAAAGACAATAAACTTCCATATTATATTTACTAATGAAAAAGGAAAGATTACACCAGAATATTACATCTAGTTAATATTTCTTTTAAGGAATGAGGGAGAAACAGACATTTACAAATGACAAAGAGAGAGACCTTATCCATAGAAGCCACACCAAAGAAAACTGTAAACAGAAATTTTTCATGACTAGAAATCATTTCAATGAAAGATCTGAGGAGAAACAGTGAACAAAGATTTTGGGAAATTTTTAAGTAAAACAAGTTGAATCTAAAGGGTTGTTATTAATATAGCCAGACACAGTAGCTCATGACTGTATTCCCAGTGACTTGGGAGGCTGAGATAGGAGGATCGAACATTCAAAACCTATAGTAATTTAGTGAGAGCTTAGTCAACTTACGGAGTTTTTATTTTATCTCAAAAATTAAAAGTTTATTTTTATCTCAAAAATAAAAAGTAAAAAGGGCTATGGAAGTGGCTCAGTAGTGCCTCTGGGTACAATCCCTGGTACCAAAAATGTTAAAAGATAATATGAATTATAGCGTTGTTAAATGTATAAATAAATGTACTAACAATAATATGGAAAATGATATCAACTTAAATTTGGAGAAAATTGATTAGATTTAAATAACTATGTTTTATATTGTTTAGAGGAGAATAAACACTTTCAAATGACTGTTCACTTGATTTTTAAATAATGAATGTAAATCAATGTAGGAACACCTAAGGAGATTAGAAATAGAATGGACAACTGAGTACTAAAATGTTAAAGGCTGATAAAAATATCTTTTAAAAATCTAAACGAAGATCGTAACAAACTCTATCCAATAAAGTATTAAAGAACAAATATAGACCATGAGCAAGCTGCGTTTGTTTCAGAATCAATGACTTTTTATTAAAAATTGATAGATATAACTTATAATTCTGATAAATTATAATAGGCAAACAATCTCAGTAGTTGTAGGAATAGCATTCAATAAAATTAGCATTCACTTATGATAAGCTGTCATCAAATTAAGGATATACACTTCCTTAAAGCTGTCAAAAACTCCTGCAAAACAATTGAAACCACTATTGTTTTTGCTGTTAAAATATTTGGTCTTTCTTTAAAGTCATGACAATTTTTCTTTAAAATCTATTAAAATTTTAATTTATCATTAAACTGAAGATTCTCACTAGTTCTGCTTCATTAAAATCAATAAGTCAAGTAAGGATAAAGTATTCTCTTTTTTTAGATAGAGAGGTGAGAGAGAAGAGAGAGAATTTTTTAATATTTATTTTTCAGTTTTCAGTGGACACAACATCTTTATTTTATTTTTTATGTGATGCTGAGGATGGAACCCAGCGCCCCGCACATGCCAGGTGAGCACGTTACCGCTTGAGCCACATTCCCAGCCCAGGATAAAGTATTCTTGAAGACAGCCAAAGTAAAAATAATTTATGAGCATTAGTAATTAAAATATAATGAACAATATGTAAAGATCAATTGAATTTATACATATTGCCAACAATCAGAATATATATTTTAAAATGATTTGTCTATGTTATTATATGGATAAACCATTTAGAGTAGCAATAGTGTCTAAGAATAAATCTAATAAAAGGTATGAAGCCATATATCAGAAAATTATAAATATTAGATAATAAGTGAAACCTTAACAAATGGAGAAGCCCTAACATGTTTATTTAAAAACTGGACTCAATATTATAAAAATATGGAATTTATCTGCAAATTAACATACTTTCAAAAAGCAAATAAGGGGGCTGGGGATGTGGCTCAAGCGGTAGCGCGCTCCCCTGGCATGCGTGCAGTCCGGGTTCGATCCTCAGCACCACATACAAAGATGTTGTGTCCGCCGATAACTAAAAAATAAATATTAAAATTCTCTCTCTCTCTCTCTCTCTCTCTCTCTCTCTCTCACACTCTCTTTAAAAAAAAAAAGCAGATAAGAATCTCTTTCAGTATGTATGCACATTTGTATTCAATTCAACAAACTATTTGAAAACCCTATTTTTAAAATGCCCAAGTATCTCCAGCATACTCAAAACAGAAGAGAAAAACAGGATGAGAAAATCAGACCTACAGTAAATCAAACTTATTTTATTATACAGTTGTATTTGAATTCCTGGCCACCAGCACAAGCCCTGTGGTCTGAGCTGCTGGCGTTTGCCCCTAGCAGGCTCCAGAATGATGGTCCCAAATCCTTCCTCTTCCTTGCCCACCAGCCAGGAATCTTGGTGGCCAGCCACAGTCCAAGTGCTGAACTGGGAAACCCAGTCCTGAGGCAGCCTCAGCTGAGAGGAGCTGCCAAGAGGCTTCCAGGTGCCAGTGGACTTTGGTTAGATTTGGAAGAAGGGCCTCAGGGAAATGGTATTTTATAAGACTAATGGGTTTCATTGTCGAAGAAAGAAAACATTACACTGTTCCTCCATCCCCACACCAAGTCTTTACAGGAACTCAAATGTGTGACAACAGAGATGTAAAGGTTGCCATCCTGGGACAGTATCCCTCCATCAAACTCCAGGGTTCCACTTCACGGTTCAGAGACCCCTTCCACCTCTGTCCCAGTTTGGAAAACTTTTATAAAAACTGTCTGTAGACATAGATGGTTTCCTTCCTCCTGGCAGTGGAAATTTATCTGGCTGAGTCAAATAAGATGGTCTCCTCAATACTATCCACTGTTGAGGCCCAACAAACCACTTGTCCAAAGAACTTAAGATAGTCTTAAAAGAGAATTGGAAGCAATTCACCAAAGTGGTCAAGTCCTAGCAAAAGCAGAACTTGAATGGTCCTCTTCTCTTGCTCTCAGTCTCTCAGAAGAGAAGTGACTTCTCGCCAGGAAGTGCCGCATATAATGCAGATTTCTCATCCCTCACTGTTGTGAAGGATGCATCTGTAAGGTTCTTTGGATGTAGATATTTTTCCTAATGCCAAAGTGGTCTGATGCAGAAATCTGGCAAGAAGGAACTGTGATCCTGCACTGAAAGGTCCTTTGTCTCCAAAGGTGTGGAATGAAGTCATTGAAAATTTTTGTATTATTTTATTCATTCATTCATTCATTCATTCTTCTGGTGGTGCTGGTGATCCAGTTCAGGACTTTGCGCCTGTTAAGCCAGGGCTCTAATACTAGAAAAATTCCCCATGAATACCCTACATTGGGGGTGGGCAGCTTCCTAAAGCATCTAAGAACCAGGCTGTCCTGGGATGGCAGCTTTATTCAGCCAGAAGCAACAACAATACACTTCAGGTCTCTGCATTTGAACCACCCCAGGAAAGGATAAGAGGAGGCCCCTGCCAAGGCAAAGGTAGCTTGGAGGAAAATCCCTGAACTTTTCACTAGATGGATAGGTGGGATACTCACTTGGTTCTCCCCACCTCCTCCTTTCCCTTTGTGGTTCAAGCAGGGAGATTACTGCATATTTTTGGTATGGCCAATAGTTCGATGTCTGCTGACACTTGTTTTAACCTCCTAGTTTAGACATTATAGGTTACAAGGTGTTCAGTATGCTTGCTTAGGCCCGCTTGAACTTTCAAGGAGCCCTTAGGAACCTCCATAGAGGAAACTTGAAAATGCTTTGCAAGTTTCTGGAAAAATGGCTCAGAAGTTAGGGATTAATTTTCCAATTATAGCAGAAACCAAGATTGAGCCTTCTAGAGAAAGGATTTCAGTCTTTGTACTGCTCTTTGGATGTTTTCTGGAGTAAGTGGAAGTTAAACAAATAGGAAGAGGAGAGAGTTTGTTCTTTTTTCTTTTCTTTTCTTTTTTTTTCTGTTGAGGAGATGGTGGTTTCTTCTCCCAGGGATCTTCTGAGCTGGGGTGTTTAAGGCAGTGCAGACTGCCAAATTTTGCTTTCCATGGACTGAAATCACTTGGGGAGGTTTTTGCTGCAATACCGGGGAGTTTTGCTTTTTAATAAAATACTTATGCAGACACATTTTTTCCAATTCTTTTTTTAAGACAGTCTTTACAGGGTCAGCACCTCTGTACTGTTTTTACTATCAGTTGGGTTAAAGAGTAAACCTTGTGTGAATTCAATAATAAAAGTTATTTTTGAAGTTGCAAAAAACAAAAAGAAAAAAAAAAGATATATTAATTAATATATAGGTCCTTAGATTTTTAGAAAAAAAAACAAAATAGTAAAAGTCCCACAAATATATAGACACAATTCATATTACAGCTATTGCCACAGGTTAGTGGGGAAAGAATGGCTTACCTAAAATGTGGCATTGACTTTTTATGTGGAAAAAAAAAAGTTAAATTTGATCCCTACCTCAGAAAACACATCATTACAAGTGAATTGAAGAATAAAATGTAAAAGTAAAAGCTATAAACTTTTTGAAAGCTATAGTATAAAATATCTTTAGTGCCACATGATAAAATGAATTTCTTAGGAAGATATAACATACCTGTGCACACACATACATGTCCTACAGGAAATACTGAAAAGCTAAAATATATGAAATTAAGAAATTATTATATTGTAAAGATCCAATGATAACATAAACACTTCCTAGAAGATAGTTTCAGCTCATATATCAAAAATAAGAAAAATGGTCTGAGGATATAGCTCAGTGTTAGAATGCTTGCATAGCATGATTAAGGCCTAGGTCCAATGCTCTCCTATAGGAAATTAAAAAAAGAAAAAAAGGAAGAAGAAGATGATGATGAAAAGGAAGGCAATGAAAGATGAGAAAATATGAATGAAAAAATTACAAGAAGCTCTATAGATAAATGAACATAAGTCAAAAAGGTCTATCATGAAAAAATGAGCAAATGAATCATAATAAATGAAAATATTATATGTATTATTTAATAAGACAGATACAAATGAAAAAGGTAAAATCTATGTATTCATAGGATGGACAAAAACTGAACAACTTGAAAATACCATGTTAGAAAGTGTGTAGAGTAATGGGAAATATAAAGCATTGTTGGTGGAAATTTAAATTGTTCATTTTTAAAAAGAGTTTGATACTACTTAGTAAATTTGCAAACATACATACGCTATACTCCAATCAGTTCATTCTTAGAAAATGCCATGCAGGAACACTTAAATATATGCAATAGTAAATATATTTTTTTTAAATGCACACAGAACCAATCTTAATTCAGAAGAGTGAAAAGTCCCAACTAAAATATCCATCAATAGCAGTATGGACAAACAAGATGTTATATTATTCATATACTAGGAAATGAGAGAGCTGTGAAAATGAATCTACTACAACTATTGTAATCACATTGAATCTATTTCACCTAACTCTATGGGAAAGAAATCACAGAAAAATATATAGAACATTCTTCTTTTCATATAAATATCAAAACAACAAAATAAAACCATGTATTATACAGAAGATGCAAAGCTACAGGCAAAAGGAAATAATTAATACAAAAAGTAATCTTTTCAGTTAATTCTGAGGAGAAGGGAGGATGAAAATATTAGAGAAGGTCACACAGAGGCTTCTAAAGATATTGATAATCTTATTTATTTATTTATTTTTATGCCAGGGATTTAACCCAGGGGTGCTTAGCCACTGAGCCACATGCCCACCCTGATTTTTATTATTTATTTTGAGACAGAGTCTCGCTAAGTTGCTTAGAGCCTTGACAAGTTGCTGAGGGTGGCTTTAAATTTGCAATCCTCCTGCCTCAGCCCCCAAGCCACTAGGATTACAGTTGTACACCAGCACGCATGGCTGAAAAATCTATATTTTATCTGGGAAATGTGATAATAGATCAGATTAATAGATAAGGTTAAGATGCAAAGATGATAAAGAGTTTCTTTCTATTGCTATTTAAAAAATTTCCACAAGCATCTTTTGAATATAGAACATTTTCAACAAGCAAACACACTTATTAGACCTAAATCATTTTCCTTTGTGCCCCATTAACATGTTGTCTTTGAAACTAAACAAATCTGGATGCAAGCTCTGGTTCAACGACTTATTATGTCTGTGATTTGGGGCATGTTTATTTAATCTCTCAAATCCTGCCTTTTTAATCTGTGAAGCAGAATAACATCTATTTTATAAACATGTAAAGTTTTAAGTAAGGTTCTGCATGTAAAGTACTCAGCATGGTACATGCTGCAATAATACTCATGATCAGAGGATATCATTATCTCCATACAGCCTGGAAAACTTAAAGTACCAAGTCACATGTTCTATTGCCAGGATTTAAAACATAGCATCATCAAATGAGACAACAATAGCCTTCTGGGGACTTTTTACCAGCTTCCACAATTGTGTAAGGTAAAATTCTACAACAAAGCCTTTTGTGTCTTTATATATTTACATGTATTTATGTCTGCATGTGTATATGTATGTATACACATACAGATATGTACAATAATATATATGCACATATATACATATATAATACATATATATCAATAGAAATAGCAAGATACATAATGTGTATATTACAGTGACTTTATTTCTCTGTTTGACTCCTGACCAATACATACATTATTCTTATAATTTGTAAATAATTGGTATTAATATCATGGCAAAAACTTCTCTATTCCATGTTAAAAGGATAAGACTCAGTGGAGGTTGGTAAGAAACTATAAAGAAGAGGCACATAGAAATTCCAAGTGAAGATGTAGTTCAGGTGAGGTAAACTAAGTGTCTCCGCTACTTTGGTGATAAAGGCCATCTGTTGGGTGCAACTGTAGAATAAGAATTTAAACTAAAAAGGACTAATATAATTGATTGCCCTGTTTTCACTTCAGATGTGTTCAGTGACATGATACTCAAGTCTTTTTACATTGGGAATCCTTAGGGACGTGTTCAGCATTTGAACGGAGATCTCTCTATGACTACCATCAACACCTCCCTTCCCCAGATGTCTCTTGTACTCACTTTCTGCCACTTTCCCTTGGAAGAACAGGAAATGGGAAGTTGAAAGCTTTGGAAATCCAGTCTGTCATTCATCCTGAAATAGAATGATTTGTGTCTCAAAGCTACCTTCCTCCACTAGACTCAGAACACAGGGAATGTGAAAAGTAGTGATATAGTATGAGTCTTACTTAGGTCATGCTATCAGTTCTTTTGCCATGGTGAAGTATGCATTATGAGACTATAGACCTGGACAAAGTCATAAAACTAATTTAATTGCACCTCTTCGTGTTATAGATGAGGAAACTATGGCTTAAGGAAATTATCATATTTTCCAGAGAATATACTTGTTTAGTGGCTAATTCCTAAGGAAAATGGAGTTGTTGTATGGGATATCCAATGAAGATTTTTTTGTTGTTGTTTTTTGCTTTGTTTTTTTTTTTTTTTTGTTCTTCCTGCTCCAGAGCCAAAAGGTGATTCTGGGAAAGCTCAGACTTTTCCAATTTGTTAATAGACTATGACAATAAATGATACTATGTGGATAGACATTTATTTTCCTTTCCCAAAGTAAGAAACACTAATCTTGAAAAATTTTTTGCATTTCAGTAGAGCATTCAAGGTGGAGTAGAGTACCCTGGAAAATTTAAAGTAATTTTGCTCCTACTTATTTAAAGTTCATGTAGTCATATTGATGATATTTGCCATATTTGCAGTGGTAAACCTGTGAGAGCCAGCAGGAAATCAATGTTAACTCTTGTCTGTTTTTCAGTGCTTCAGAGAATCTTCCCCTTGATGGCTAAAGGTTTAAAAGCATCAATAAGTGCTTTTCACTCTCAGAAATGTTCCTTTTTATGATTTGAATCGAACTATTTTTGCTTTTTAGGAATGTTTCTCACTCTCTTTGGATCATGATCTCATTGGGAAGGTGCTAATGAGGCCCTGGTTATAAATGTCATACCCATCTGGGATAGGACAGTCTTTCACAGCTTCATCAAGTCATATAAAAAATAAGTATCTCTGAGATACATTTAAGAATGGACCAAAGTAAATTTATTTCCCCTACTGGAAAGAAATATGTACCGTTCTTTTTCATGCCCCGCGACCTACCCCTACCTATCCCACCTCTGCTACGTGTAAACTCTTTCTCACACACGCATACACACTCAATGTCATCTAAACATATTGTCACAAGAATGCAATTAAGTAATACACCAGTGTTAGTTATAATCATTAGAGAGTAAACTTTGATGCTGGATGGAACAGAATTCAAATCTTTGTTCATAAATTTACAACCTGTGTGACCACAAGCAAGTCACTTGAGCAATGCCTGTTTTGTTTTTGTTTTTGTTTTGATGCTTAAAATGGGAAGAATAATAAAGTTGGGGTTTTTTTAGCCACACTTTTGGTGCTGTACATATTATTCTGCAGTGAGAGCTAGGTGGTGAATGCATATAATGCATATAGCATAATGTTCTGTGTATTTTTGGAATATTTATACTCTGTAAAACGAAACAGATTAACTTATACATTTACTTCAAAGGAGATTTGGGGATTTTCTTAAAGGGTGGTTTAAAATAAGACACTGAACCAAAGAAGTGTCCTTGGCTAAATGTCTTACCTGCTTGATCTCCTTAGTTATGAAATAAAGATCAGAGAGTAAGTTATTTTTAATTCTTTTTATAGAGTCAAATTGCCTTTTTTCATTATTTTTATTGGCTAATTAGCCCACTCCTATTAACCAGGAAATTGGGATAAAGGAGATGCATATTGTTGGCAGGATAAATGTGGAAATGGGAAACTAGAACAGTGGGTGGGATCAGGGCTGGGAGGTTTAAGAAAAGAGACCCCAGAATGACAAGATGAGAGCTCAGAGAAAAAGTGGTCTTCCAAGAAGGAAGTAAGAGGGTGATGAGTTTAAATAACGCATCAGTCAATTCTGGGGAAGAAAAAAGGGAGCAGAGGGAGGTTAGTCTCCAACCCTTTCTTTTCTTCATAGAACAGAAAGCAAAATACTGGGGATGTAGTGCTGGAGGTTTCTCTTCTGGGATGTAAGGTGTAGAAGCCTAAACAGAGGCAGGAAAGCTTCTGGGTTTTCAGAGGTGCAAATCCCTGGGCTGTGACAGGAAAGGACAGTGTGGTGAGGGACTTGGTGAGCTCATCACTGGATGAGTCTGCAGTCAGATCTCTACAGATGAAAACCCATTGAATCAACTTGCAGTTGAAAGATTACTTCAGTATGGATTATTCTGTAGGTTAATAGGGTCAATCCAAGGAGAAGGGGAAAAAAAACTAGCCAAATCCATTTATAATTACAAACTCATTTTATTAAATGGCAGTCAATTAACTAGTGGAAGGATAGGGAATAAGGAGTGGGCAGTTCCACTGTTCTCTTATTAAGGAACCAGCTTTATTTAATGACTAGTAATCACCATCCAAGTCTTATCTCCATTTTAGTCAGGATAAAAAGTTACTGTTTCTCTGTAAAACTCTTTAAGCTTCTCAATGCTGATTTCTGCATAGGAGGACAAAAAATGAAGCAAAGGTCTTTAGAATTATATAAACTAAAATGTGTTTAGAAAGTTCTAGTGCACCCTGTCCAGACAGCTTTTCTCCATTTATTACATAGCATAAAAGCAAAGAAATGCAGGAGTCCCATAGCTGAGGGAAGTGAATTGATCAGCCTATCTTTAGGCTCAATAAAAGTTGTTGAAAAGTTAAACAACATTTTAAAGGTAATGAAATAAAACTTCAAATCCAATTCAGAGGAAGTAACATAGATGGCTTTTAAATTCAAACTGCCTAATAAAATTACTTTTTAAAGATTATTATTAAATTCAATGGAAAGTTTGGAGACCACCAGGGTGAACAATAAGTGTATATCTTGGCATGGTAATTCATGACACGCTTCTATGAGAGAAATTAGAAAATCTCACTCATTATTAATAGCCAAGTACAAACACCCTTCTCTTTTCCATGTAACATTCACCCTTAGCTTACAGAACTTAGATTTATTTTCTTCTTAAATATAAAAACTCTCGCTCCTATAAAACATTTGGTCAGTCAGTTTAAGCTAACTATCACCATCATGAGAAGAATGTTAACTGCCAAATGCTTTAGACTGTGTCTTGAGCAGAAGGCTCCAATTCTTCCCAGACTATTTGCTCTAATTAATTCTTCATGTCTGCTTCCCGCAGGAAAATTCAGAATGTAGTTATCTTAGTCCATTTGGGCTGCTCTACTAAAATATCTTAATCTGAGTCATTCACGAACAACAGAAATTTATTGCCCTTAGTTCTGGAGGCTGAGAAATCTAAGATCAAAGTGCCAGTGGATTGGTGTCTGATGAAGACCCATAAATTTTGAAGGGGCACAAACATTCAGACCATAGTAGTAACTAATGTCATCCTCAACATGAAAATCTTGCTTTATCCTCAACTTAGACTTACTCATGTTTTTGTTTATTTTTTTTCCCCAGATATCTTCTTAAAATGCTACCTCAACCGAGCCATGTTTTCAGTCTTACATCTTATTGCCACCACATTAAAGGAAAATTTTCCCACCACTGATCATTCTATCATTCTATATTCTCTCATCACCCGAGTTAATAACAACATTAGATTTCTCAGAGCCTTCACTGGTCTCTCATTAGCATTTGACTTCACAGATGCTTGTCAAAGTCACAGACCATTGCTATTGGATTAGGATCATAGAAGTTCGGAATAATAATAACATCAGCTCTGCAATGTTGTCATCTTCCTGAGAGACAGCTTCTGAAACAGGCAGGAAGCAAGCAGGAACTGCCTTTAGGCCAAAATGTTGATCTCAGCCTAGGAACTTGAATATGCTTCTTCAATTTCTATATTACAATATTATTGCCAGAAGCAGAGTGGGAAGAAAGTGTCTCTAGACTGATCTCATTCTAATTCTAAATAGTTTTTTAAGTGGACTATGTTGCAGTCCCTCTTCTCTTTAACTTACATTTAAGCAGTTCAATGCTGTATCTAGATGACTTGGATACACGCCCACCTGCCAGCCGAAAGGAGGAAAAGCCTTCTCTCCTACAGAGATGACATGGTTTTATATCATGTGCTAGGAGCAACTTCAGAAGCAATAAACTCTTTTGGCTAATTACCGTCAGACAGAACAGCTTAACATCAACTCCACTGAATTTAAAATTGTTGTCTTTGGCAGGAGTTCTCAGGTGTTAAAATGAACAGTATTAAATAACTTCATCCAGAAAGGCAATTCATCCTATTACTTAGAAGTATGCTTTGTAGCCAATTCATCCTGGTGGGCCAATCAGCTTGTAGTGCTACTCAAAATCAGGAACAATTCTGAGATCTTTCTTATGGAAAAGACATGCTCTCAAAATATTTTAGGCCAAAATAAGTTATCTGATACCCGGAACTCTGTGCACATTGAATTGTTGTAAAAATTAATGTATTAAGGGCTGGAGATACAGCTCAGTTGGTAGAGTGCTTGACTTGCATGCATAAGGCCCTGGGTTCCCCAGCAGCACCACAAAAAAAAAAAAAAAAAAAAAAAGTCCTTGGGAGGGAAAATTAATGTATTAAAGGTATAACTTTAGGAAAGGTTCTTTGGATTCCAGTGCGAAGGGGTTGACTTTCCTCCTATAAGTGTGCACATATGTGTGTATCAGGCAGTGTTACTCTCTGATGGTTTAATTTCTCAGGGTAGAAGATGGATCTCTCCATAAGCCATAACACAAATTTTCTGTAATTTGGTCACTTAGCATGGGATTATTCTCAGGTTCTAAATTACTAGACAGCAACATCCCTGAAGTCTATCCTTTTGATTTCCTCAATACTGCCTTCATTGGACAATAGTTTAACATTTTGTCATGATTTTCATCAAAAGTCAACATCAAGAATAGCCCCATTAAGACATCCTAACTGACTCTCAGCCAAACCATTGTAGAGGATGTCATTCATTATATTGCTCAATGTTACTTTTATGATAGTCCATATGATAATTTCTTCTGAGTTTAATGCTAGAAAGAAAAGTTAAAAAAGGATCACATGAGAAATCAGGGACCATATTATCTTATTCTAGGAATCTACCTGTATTTCAAAACTTAAATCCTGACACCCCAGAGACCCTCATCAATTTACTTTAGTATTACTAATATCCCTCTTCTTTGAAGTTCTATAGAACATAGTATCTGCAATTTGTAATATTGTGCTTAACTAAACTCATGAATTTTCCATAATTGCCCCTAGCGTACATATAGCAATGAAGCACAGAAGTCTTAACTGATTATAAAAACTAATTCTAGTGAACTGCAATTCTTTCTTTAGTTCTGTCATTTGCAGCCATCTGCAACTCTTTATTCTTTCATGAGAGTGGTCTTCATCTTGTTCATCACTATGTCCCAGTATATAGTTGGCCTGTAAGAGGCATTTGATAACTGTGGGATGAAAGAAAATCTTCAATAGTTCCATCCACACTCCTTAGATCAGTTGTTTTTAATCCCTAGAGGGCATGATAACTTTCATATATTAAAAACTGAGAATCCAGAGTACCAACCCCAGAGTTACTGGTGTGGTATCTGAGATGTGCAGTGTAAGGCCTATGAATATGAATATGATTGTTTAAGAAGCATGCCAGGAGCTTTTTATAGAAGGGATCTCAGTAAAGGAAGCCTGGTCTAGAAAAAATTTAAATTTCTTTCCCAGGTTTGCAAATCTTTATGCAATTTCTCTCAACTTACCTTTGAAAATTCATTTCCAACTATCCCATTACAGCATACACTAAACAAAGTGAACCATATTTTATTGTCTGTGCAGGTTCTTTGTAGCATTAAACCACTTTCAGCCTCCAACTCCTCTCTTTGCATCTTCCAGTTCTTGCCTTCTTGAGAGCTAATGAAAGACCACTCCTTGTAGAAAGCTTCTCATTACCCTCCACCCCAGTGGGCATCCACCAGTTCCTCAATATCAACTTTGACTATGTCTTTCTGTTTAAGTACCAAAGTTATTAATGATTTTCCCCTCCCTTTTATACCTAGTTCCCTAAAGAAAAGTTTTATGGTTTATTCATATTTTAATTCCCTGCAAGTATCTGTCATAGTATATATAGAAAGTTGTTATTCAGTAAATACTGAGTAAATTAACCCCCTCACCCAGCCCAAAGCAAGTATTTTCTGATGTTCCTGCATAGTTTTTTTTTTTACTTCAACTACTTTCCACCTTTACCTCCTCGCTGTGCCCCCAAAACTCACACTAGGTCCCAGATAATTTACAGTATGAAATGGATAAACATTAAAAGCACAGGCCTTCTCCTCAGAGGCATGTTTAATGTTACATTGAAATGATAGGGCACTCCTCAATGGGAGATCTGTTTTCATTTGTCTCCAACAAGAAAGTGTTTTCTTCCACCCTGAGATCAAATCACTTGTCCCTTTCACCTCAGTGTGGGAGAAAGAACCCAGATAACACAGAGCAGGTTGGAGAGAGAGAGAGATAGGCCAACTTAGAGACGAAAGCCAGCTTCCCAGTTATCAAGGAAAACAGGCAGAGAGCATTTTTCTGAGTGTTCTAGGAAAAAAAAAAATTTCCTGACTTAATTTAAAGTTAATGCTGAGTATTTGCATTGCAAAGACTAAGAATCCAGAACCAAATGGCACACAAGAATGAGGTCAGGAAAAGCAGAGAAAATAATCAGCAGAACAGTTCAAGATCAGAGATTTCAGCTACACTGATGAGGAGCTATTACAGATGCTTGGTGAAGAGAAAATAAATGTCAATATCAGAAATTCACAGGATATATTTTAATTTATTACACTTTTTCATTTAAATAATCTATGCATTAAAATACACAATTCTCCTCTGAGGTAGGAAGATCACGAGTTCAAAGCCAGCCTCAGCAATAGTGAGGTGCTTAGCAACTTGGTGAGACCCTTTTTCTAAATAAAACACAAAATAGAGCTGGGGATGTGGCTCAGTGGTCGACTGTCTGTGAGTTCAATCCCTGGTACAAAACTATAAAACAAAAAGTGCACAATTCTCATTCAAAACCTTTTTAGAGTTTATATTAAGTCCACAGTCATAGAACTAGGGGATATAAGAACAGACAATAAAGAGGAAATCATGGAAATATCATAAGTAAGTTTGTGATTCCCAGAAAGAGCAAACTAAGTGATCAGCACCCTTAGAGAATGTTCTCCTTAGAATGCTGAATTAGGACTAGAATGTTGAATGTTAACCATGAACATCCTTTCTAGAAAGAATCTCAGTGAATAATCCTATGTATTTCCACTTGGTGTCCACAATAAACAGCAAGCCAGCCAAAGGTAATGAATATTTAAACATACTTTTTTTTTCTTATTTGGAGAAGAACATTATCACTCAACTACTCATTTTCCTGGTAAGATAATTCTAATTCCATAAGCAAAATTAGAGCAACAAATTTAATAAAATATCAACTTCTTTCCATCCATACTCCATAGGTATTTCAATTGTCTTTAACATACAAATGAATAAAACACTATTCTTCTGACACCTCCTTTCCAACCCTTCTTCCTCTCTGTTTAGACACTGCTTATGTTGGGGATCTATTAGATCTGCAGAGCAGAAACTTTCACATACTAACATTAACCACATATCACTTCTTCCTTCCAAGTGCTAACTCACTGATGGGAAAATTTAATGAAGCACAGTCCTGGCACTGCCACCAGTCTTTTGTCACTTGGAGCCAATAATGCAGCATAAAGGTTGTTCTTTGTTGTTGTTTCTCAGTTTTGTTTTTGTTTTTACCATCTCTGAATTTGTGGGTTGTTGTAGCCACTGCTAGGAACTCGGTGTGGGTATAGATAACTTTAAAAGGTCTGATGTTAGCTTTCAATAACTACAACTTAGACAAGAGCTTCATGTATTTCTCCAATGCAGAGGCTAAGAATTTTCTCTTATATTCACACACTCAGAGGTTTGTTGATAAATAACACTAGAAGTGTTCTTCAAAATAATCTACACTATGCCAAAATGAAGGCTGCAGAGTCATTGAGATATTAAATATGAAAGACCTTTCGGATTTCTTTACAGCATTCTGTAGACGAGATTTATTACTAAGTCCTATCTTTATGGTAAATGATGCATAAATAATGGTAAAGGTGTATAAGGAGAACATATGAAAAGTCACACATAGAGCATAAATTGGGTGAGAGCCAGTTTTCTAAGGGTGAATGGTTCTGCTCACTTCTTTAGAGCATACTGCCTAGTGATGGATGCAAAACTGCCAACATTGCAGCGTGCTATTTGTTCCAAGGAAAGAGAGAGAGAGGCTGTTCTCCACTCAACAGAGCTTCTGGTTTTTATATGAAGGAGAGTATCTACTATTTCAAGGGAAGCTATATTCAGTCAAAGGCCCTCTAGAATTCATCCTTCTACCTAGGAAAATTGAAACTCTTTTAAGTCTAAAGGGAATAGCTTCCTTCCCAGTTCCCATAGCCTTTGTATTGTTTTTGCATAGAGCCATGACAAGTCAGGGAACTGTACTGATAGTCACAAAAAATAATATTGGGATCAGAACACTCTATCAACCATACAGGTCTCCTCATTCTGCCTGTTATGCCCTTTCTCTGCTCCCAACTGGACTTGAAAAGAGTATGCAGGAAATACTTCTCTTCTTCAGAGACAGCTAGGTCCTTTTTGATGAAGCCCCATAGATCATCTGTTGGCTAGAGGTGATCTCTGCGGCTTGACAAGGAAGTGTGACATTACAAAGCAGGGCAAGGAGGGATTTGCAGCCAGCTTAACGGGTCCAACACAGGCTGAAAAGGCATCTGCCTGTTTGTCTTATTTCCCACTCATCCTGCTGTGTCTTTTTCCTTCAGCTCTTTGTTATTCCAGAATATACAATTTGGCTTTCTATTTGTAATTTTCTATTGTGATAATTTCAAAGTTTCAGAATAATCAACTACTGTAAGGAAGATAAGATTTTATATGAGCTGCTTTATTTGAAAGTTACATTGAGTTTCAGTTCACATAATTTAGTAACAGAAATTCCTCTTCTAAGAAGTGAAGCAAGAAGCTCCAGCCTCTCCTTAATAACAGACCTCCACCTTCCTTATTTAGGCCACCTTGCTGGTTGGATTCAGGCCTAAAACAATTTGCACTTAAAAAAAAAAAATCAATGTTTGTTCTAAATTTCTCTCCATATGGTACATGAGAAAGGAAAATCAACAAGTTATTGCTTTCATGACTTCAGAGATAAATTGTTTTCATTTATTATTAGACAAAATTGAATATTGTTTTCAATAATAACTGTCAAAGCTGTTATTAAGTACCTGAACAGATAAGACTATGATAAGGTCAAGAAAGAGCATATTTAAACATCTGTAGGCTTTTTTTTTTCTCACTTCTTTTTCTTTTTATGCTTAAGCTTTTAAATCTTGAAAGTTCATGTCCAGTACCTTGATCAGAGATGATAAATGAACTACTGAATTGGAAGAAGATGCTGCTATTATTTTAACCAGTAAACTAACTCAGGGTTAATCTGGGTATTATTTAACCTATTGAAAGTGTTTTGAGTGAACATATGGTTTCTATTGTCAAATCAAGGCACAGTTTTAACTATGAATATAGATAATTACCCTTTGGACTTTAAACATTTATATGTGTCACATTGTGTCAGAGCATTTTTTTATGGTCCATAGGTTGAAAGGTTATAAAGTTGAAAGTAAAAATCAGTACTTTTGAGTAAAACTACTTAGCCAGCACAAATAATACAATTCACTGCTGCTCTCTCTTGGAAATAGTTAGTAATAACACTCAAAAAGCAATCATTACATCAACGATAGCATGAATAATAACTAAGAAACATGGTCTCACTTAAAGACCTAATCTTTATGTTTAAAAACTTAATTGTATCTATGCACAGACATATTTATGAATGTCTCAATGATTAGTTCATTAACTCAATTATAGATGATGGCTTTTTTTTCTAAGTTTAATGTAAGGAAAAGCAGAGAACTTTAAAATTATTTTAAAACCTCCTCTATAATATGTGTACTGCAGTTCTGATTTGAGCACTTAATGGGATAAAAAGTTCTGAGCCTTTACAGAGAGTGCAAATTTTACAAATTGTTCATTATGACCTCAATGCCTTAGGCCTAAACAAAACAACTTCTTAAAAATAGGATCAGAAAATATTGAAAATATTTACAGGCCTTCGGAATGGATCTTTTTGACCCTCAAAATGTGATCCTCATTCCAATAAAGCAGAAGCAAATTTTCATAGGGAAGTGAGGGCTGGCAGAAAGAGAAACAGAGACAGAGAGAGGGAGAGAAATTTGTTTTACCAAATTTCTAGTTTGTTATCAAAGTCACAAAATGACTCAATATTAAAAAAAACCTATTTTATCAATACTACCAAATTGGTAGAACATAGTTATATGTTTTACTCAAAATAAACTTCCATTTGTATTTTACACAGCCATTTTGCACTTGGTGGTGATGATACCTCTGTCTATAGTAATTGACTTATTAAAAACAACAAAAGACTAGGCACTTGTTTCTTGCATTCTGGTTCCTCTCAAATGACACATTTCTTGGGACAAAAATAGGGGCTGATTGCTCTAGATTTTATTGAAAAGGGAAGACACACACACAGTGTGTGTGACATGAGCTTTGTTTATCGAATTGTTTGGAACCACTTATAACAGAAGCCTGGGTCTTTTAAAAGAGTTTGCAGCCAGTGTTTTCTAAAAAGGTGTTCTGGTAGACAGCATGGTGGTGCACACCTATAATCCCAGCAGCTCGGGAGGCTGAGACAGGAAGATCATAAGTTTGAAGCCAGCCTCAGCAAAGATGAGTCCCTAAGCAACTCAGTGAGACCCTATCTCTAAACAAAATAGAAAATAGGGCTGTGGGTGTTGCACCTGAGTTCAATCCTTGGTAACCCCCACCCCCACAATAAAAAGAGTTTTGAAATGGAAGGTTACAATGACAACATAAACAAAGTTTCCAGAATGCCAGATTGACAGCCCATTCAGAAACAGGTGAGCAGTCTGATGATGAACATGTTGTCCTTCAACTATAAATATCTAAGTGTTTGATTCATTTATAGCTAATTATATGTATGTGTTATTCCTATTTTTAAAATTAAAATTTAGCATGCCTAAATTTATACCATTGTCACCAGCATCTTTTCCAGATGACTCTGATCAGACAAATTCTGCACTACGGGGTAAATGCAATGACTAAAATTGATGATACCATGAGAATCTCTGAATAATTACCCAAATTATTCATTAAATCTACTCACAGTGAGAGGAAATATGCAAGAAGTTTGCCTCTTGTCATAGTCTAGTCGTAGTCTGGGTCACCATTAAGTTGGCCCTAAGAGATAGAAATGACAGATGGGAGCGGAGCCAAGGGACAGAAACAGATTCTCATACAGTGTCATCAGTAGTGGGTAAGCAGGTAAAACACAATCTCTCTGAAACCATAATTTTCAAAAGGATACTCATAATTCTTCAAGCCAAAAATTGTTTTTCCCTCCCCACTTTAAAATAGCCTAAACATCACCCATACTCACAGGCAAATAGAGATGAAGAGATAGCAAGTTATTAGATACTGACTTTCAAATAAGAAGTCCATAATTATGAATCTGCAAGCCACTTTTTATGGTATACATTAAGGAGCAAAATGCATGCATCCAGCTAACATGGGACTGAAATATTCAATGCTTTTTTTTACTTGATTTTGAAATCAATATATTTATATTAAAAATAGATTTCAAGTTCTTTATGTAAGCCATAGAATATCAGAATCTTTACAACTATTCAATTATTTATATGGAAAGCCCTTTCAGTTTTGAAGTCTGAATTTTTCTATTATGTATATAAATCTTATTTCCCCAATAATCTCCTAATATCTACCACCTTCTCTGAAACTGTTAATCTTTTATAAATGAAGCTATTTAAAGGGAATGCATCTAAAATTTTGACTGATATCTGTGATAATCTGTGTAAGATGTTCTTAGGTAAAATAGCTAATAAGTTTTACACTACTTTATCTTTAAATTTTCTCTTTTATATGTCACATTTATAGGAAGTTCCAAAGTGCCTATTCTCCTTTTTTCTTATAGTCATGAAATATTTAATGTATTTTACCTCAGTACTTTTTGAAAAAGCAAAAATATGAAGAGAATATGCTTTTACTCAATCATAAGAAAAAATTTTCTGACAAATTTACTGACCCTTCAAATTACCGATTATTATGAGAAAAAATTATACACTCTTCCGATCAATTAACATTCTGATTAATTATTTATTGAACCCTGATAATTAAATGAATGAGTATGCATAATATTCTTAGAATAGTGCCTGAAACACAGTGAATGGTTAATATATATTAACTGTCACTCTTTATCCATTAATTCATGGATTCATGAAATACTTGCAGACTGCCTACGGTAGAATTCAGTAGTAAATTAGACCAGCACCATCACAGATTTCCCAGTATAGAATATATTGTAAATTTCCCTTAACAGGTTTCTTTTTGAAGATGGTTATCATATTTCTGGGATAGTTCAGCTATTATGCTCCAAAAAATAGAGAAATATATTTGAAGGTCTCTCTAAGACCTTAGCACAAGTTCTAATGAACCCCTTCCAAAAATCAAGCAAGTAATGCATTTCACTGTCATGTATTTTAAAGAATAAAATCAATTAAATAAAAAAAATCAAGCCATTTACTTCACATCTCATCCAAGGCCTAACATGTATTCATCAAAATCTGGAACTCAACATAATTGTGCTGTTTAAATAAACCAGGGCTGAGATGTCAGAGCTCAGAAAGAAAAACATCCCAGAAGTTGGTCTCAAGTAGTAGTTAAAATACTTTATCCTGTGCTTACTTCTGAAAATGGTAAATTAGTTAATGAGGTCATTTCCATAAAGTTTATAAGCTTCTTGGAAATACAGTGATGGACAAATACCAGATATTTTAAGAAATAGTCTAGTACTTTAAGATCTGTTTATAAGGTTGACCCCATTATCTAAGCTGAGAGACATAGTTACTGATATTCCCAATGCTTACTCTCCTCAGGGGGGAAAGTGACAAAGTTGACCTTTAAAATAATCCTTATAACTATTTTAATGAATATTGAAACATTTATTAAGAATTCACGAAAAAATTAACTAAACTTAAGGAAATTCCTGAAAAAGACTTACACCTGTGAAAACACATAAAGCACTCATGACTGTGATTCACACTCGGCATTTTATTTTACCACTTTTAATAACGTTTGCTGCTCTGTATTACATCATAATCTGCCTGTGGCTTGTCACAGGAGGCCAAGGATTAGAATAAAGAAATGGGACCAAGTCAAAGTCATGACTAGTGCTAGCAAACTTTTAAATAAAGGCATTTTCTAGATTTGCTAGAATGTTAGAATTGTTTCTAGGAAAAAAAAAAAAAAAGGAGTGAGCAGTATTGTTAGTGCTAAGATAGTATTGTTCATTCCTTTGAAATAACGTTTAGGTGAATGTGATTAGAGTTGTCACTCCAGAAAGCATGACTAATTTCAAGATTGGACCACTGGAAGCATTTTTCCTATGACACTGTTATTATGGCTATTGAGAAAGCTTCCATTTCTTCCAATTCATTTCTTCTTCACCTGCATTACAAATTGATGGAAGTGACACACATTAATAAGTAAGTTATGACTTTAAACCATCAAACATCCAAACCTGATTTCAATTTTTCTACAACACATTTCTGTAGCATCTTTAATAGAAGGTGGGTCTTGTACTCAACTGGAGAAAGCCTTGATGCTTATCTTGGAGACCCCCTACCAACTCCATGCACTAAGCAACACAGAAAGACACAGAAATAATGAGATGATCTAGTTCATCCATTCCTTGATTTTACTTGTGCATTTAAAAATCCAGAAATTGGGATTAGAAAATAATGAAACAATTATAAGCAAAAAAAAAATTGAAAGAATTTTAACATTTTGCAAGACAGAAAAATAAGATCAATTACTTTCCCAAGTTTGAGTGCCAATGCCAAATGAATCAGCTATATGACTTTAGGCAAAGGACTTCACCCCTCTATCTCCAACCCTCTCATTGTCAAATGGTGATAATAATTGCTTCTCATATGTGTGATGTCATGGCTGTAACATATTACCCACCTTGTGACGTCTTCTCAAAAGAATGGACTATCCCCATTCCACAGGAAGTGAAATGTGGCTATTTAATAGAGTGAGTGCATGGTATATCACATCTAGTATTCAACTAAATACTAGTGATATTTTTTAGTTTTACATTTAAAAAGCATTTGCACATACTATTTACTTAAGCTAAACAAAATAGAACATTTAAGGTAGACTTAAATTAGTTTACTGCATCAAAACTAAGTTCTAAGTGTATTTTAAATGTGTCAAAAGCCACCCTCTGCCTCAATCACTACTTTCAATCATTTGGATTTCTTGCACAGTTACCTTGGTCCAAATTGAAAAAGTAAGCACTCACGACTCTGTTAAATTAAAGTCAGTAATGCAACCATGTAAACTGGTCTGCAAATTATGTGAAACACATTGTCATTTTTTATCTCAAAAAATTGTTCACTCCATAAAAGATTGTGGCCCTTCACACCATTTCCAAAGTAAGTGGAAAGAACAGGGTTTACACAATAAATGAATGTTAAATTATGCATGGAAAATGTTCTTTTGCTATTGTAAAAGAGAAGAGTCTACAAAAAATGCATAGCTAGTATCTAAATGCTCAATTTGTTTTTATTATTACCAGAAATGTGCATATAAACTAATTTTGCAGGTGGGCTCATTGCACCTGTTTTTTAAATGACAGTCCTTAATGAACTATCTTCTTCAGAAATATGTGCACTCATAAATATGTAGGCTCTTTGTCAAATTCAAGACAACAAGACAACTAGCCATGTTCTACTCAAATATTACAGTCCAAGGATCAGATTTCCTTTATGTCTTAAATATACATAAATGGTCTGTCGGGGTTTAACTACAGTCAAGAAATAGAACCTGTCTGGGAAAAAAAACATGTACAAGTGTATTTTTTTTTTTTTTAGTACTGCATAGTGACTCAGGAGTGTTCCATCACTTAGCTGCATCATCAGTCATTTTTATTTTTAATTTTGAGACAATATCTTGCTAAGTTGTTCAGGCTGACCTCAAACTTGCTATCTTGCTACCTCAGACTCCAGGATTGTTGGGATTAAAGGTGGTGTACACCACCATGCCCACGCTCTTGCAAATATATTTTAATTTTTTTGTTGTTCCCTTATTTTCACAAAGAATTCTAAAGGAAATAGGTGAATGAGGTATATTAATATCCTTTGCAGTTTCTATCCTTCTGATACCTAGAACCCTTGAAATTTATAACTAAACTCTGTTAAACTCTGCTGTACTTATTGTCCCACTGCTTATCTTTCCATAGATAAGCAGACATACTTACGAATAGTTTTCCTGTATCACACAAACAGTTAGTTACCCAGGTACACCTAACTCTTGTGACATCCAGCCAAATGTGCTTGTGAATGTGTGTGTGTGCATGCATGTGTGTGTGTGTGTGTGTGTGTGTGTGTGTTTAATAGTTGGTTGTTTTAATAAAATAGAATGTCCTAATCGATAATAATTTTTTATATTCTTCCTTGAAAATGTAATTCTTGAGATGCACTCTTGCATGCTGTGAAGAAATGTATTTTTAGAAATATGTGTCACTTAATTCCTGTTAATTTTCTATAGCAGATGGTATAGGTATTTGATTTATGCACTCACCTTCATGTGGCCTGCTGACTATTAGGGTTTTTTATTTTTTCCTTAAACGAGGACTTTTTATTCATCAATAAAACCTTTCCTTCTCTTCTATATGAAATATTATTTCTGAAGAGAAAAACTGTGAGAGAAAATTTCGTGTTATTGAAATGGAGCACAATTTGGTGATTAATTGCATTGTTCTCATTGCGTTCTCTGCCTGATGTTCAGGGCTCATTATAGCAGTGTGAATTCAATGGAACAGAAATCTTAACCAGGTGTGGGTTATTAAAGAAGCAGTGCCCAATTTGAAATTGTTAAAAGAGGTGTATCAAAGTTGATATGCTTAACTATATTCTTCTAAAAAGAAAAGCAATGCCTGTTCACGGAAATCACTTACATCCATCATGTGACAAAGAGACTCAAAACTCTTCTTCCTTTGGACAGAGCAGGATGGGGTCCTATCTGTGGAATATTCCAGCAGCTTCAAACTGACACAAGAATATAGCTTATTAAGAAGAACAATGTATTGTCCTTATAAAACCATTTATTTCTCACCTCTTACAAAGAAAGTGCTTTCCTTCAATTAGAAGGAAGTACAAAGCATAGGTAGAAAGAGAGCACAAGATATATCTTTGTGGCTAATTTTCATAAATTTCATCAAAGCTGTAAAAATATTCTTGAAGTTGTGCTCAAGCTAGACTAGCTTGAAGTTAAGCTAACTTCAGAAAAATGAAATCATGCTCAAAAACCAATTGAGAGTGAATTTTTATTAAGTTCTTCATATCCTTAAGTAATTCTACCATAACAATGTCAAGGGTAGCTTATGTGGTAGACCTGGGAATTACAGGAAAGCAAATACCTGTCAGCTCAAGCTTAGAGCAATCCTCCTGACCACCTGGTGGTAATTTCTCACTCTCAATATAACAACGAGTTTGGCACAAGTCAGTAAACTAAAGTAGACGGATATAAATTGAGAGTTGTTGACGGGGTGGGGGGGATTACCTTGCATAAAGTATGATAGCTTATAAAGAAATTAATAATCCAGTCCCATACAAGCTTTGGGCTAGGGACAATGATTCCTATATTGCACTTAAGTAAACACCAGGTCAGAGAGAATGAATTTAAGTCCCCAAATCCTATATCTCATAAATGATAGAATCTGAATTGGAACACTTCTATTCTGAAATTTTCCATTGTGTCTACATAGACTGATCATAAATGGCTAGAGAAACTCTGTGCAAAGATAGATGATATTTTTGGGTTTGAAATTGTCACATTTGCTATGTTACTATCTCTTAGATGTGTACCAAAAAGCAGTGAAAGGTCAAATTATATTTTGCTATGATCTTGGCAACTTGTGAATGGTGATGGATGATGAGTTTACTCAGAGGAAAGATTCAAAGAAGGGGATAGAGTGGAGGGGGGAGGATAAAGCTTATCCAGAATATGGCTTATAAATGCTTTGATTTTTAGTCAGTTTTTACTGGTTCCTACTATGGATTATACAAATTTACATTAGTCAACAGTAAGGAATATTATATCCTTGAAAACTGCAAAGAATGTAGATAAGTATTCTCATTACAAAAATGATCACCATTTGAGGTACTGCATATTTAAATTATATTTAACCATTGTTCTATGAATATGTACTTCCAAGCATCATGTTACAGACAGCGTATGCACACAATTTTATCTATCAATTTAAAAATAAGTAAAAAATTGAGGAGTACATATTGGTACAAAGCATATTTTTGGGGGGAGAATACCCAATAATCTTTCAATATGTGTATACATCATGAAGGTTCAAATCAGGGTAAGGATAAGCATATCTTATCTTCCTAAATATTTATAATTTCTTTATAATGGAAACACTCAATATCCTTTTTTCCAGATTTTTTTAAATATATGGTACATATCATTATCATTAATCATCATATTGTGCAATGAAACAGCACAACTCACTTCTCCTAGTTGAAAGTTAGTCCTTCTTGACAGCCTTTCCTTACTGCTCTGCCTCCTCAGACTCTCACCAGCCTCTGGCATCCACTATTCTACTCTTCACTTCTATGAGATCAAGTATTTTGGATCCCATTAGTGGGTGAGATCATGTGGTATTTTGTCTTTTTGTGTCTTGCTCATTTTGTTTAACCTAAATCCTCTAGTTCCATTTGTGACATCATAAATGACAAGAGCTGTGGCTTTAACTATCTTTATTTATAGTAGATTAAACAGCTTCAGATAATAGTAAATTGACTCCATAGTCACAAGACAGAAGGAATAAGATGGGGAGAATGCAAAGTAATGGTGAAGAAGGGGAGCTGCTTAGAGGATAGAATATCCGATTTGAAGTCTTGAGTATATACTGTTAAATATACACAAGGCATTTATTGAGCAACTACATTGTACATAGTGGAATAATATTAGTTGTAGTATGTGAAATTTATATTTATTTCCAATATGTGTGAATTTTATCCACTTCATAGGGCTCAAATTAACAGAGCAGAAGCAGAGGTCATGTACATTAGACTCTGGAAATCGGAACCAGAAAGCAAATATGAATGTATACCCCAGATTCTGGTTAATTGATTTAACTTTTCAATCCTTGTTTCTTTATCTATAAAATGAAGGTAATCATAGTATTATACCTATGATTCCTGGGATGGAAGAATTATAAGTAAGATTATATAAATTGAAATTTTAGCATCATCTCTAACAGATAGAAGTTACTCAGTAATTGCTAACATTTACAATCTTAAGTACTTATGAACTTATGTAGTAAGATTCTAGAAAGCAGTTGAGAGAGAAAAAACTGTATAATACAGAAGCATCAAGGTAAATTGGCTATCATTACATATACAGAGAAGGCAGTCAAGAGATAAAGTATATTGAATAGAAGAGGAGTTGGAGTTGAGGAAGCTTTCAATAAAGAGATGGTGAGATTGTTCTGAGCCTTAAAACTCTTTTGGAAATGGAGTAGACCTGGCCTGTCTGTGGTGGCTGCCTTCAGTTCATACAATAGCAGAAATATCAGGAACAGTGCATCCGTCAACTGATACATCTGCTATCTGAAGAGCTGTGCAAATAAATATGAGATAACAAAAAGTATATAATGAGCACAAACTTTGTGCAAAACACTGTTCAAAGTGCATTTTAATTAACATAAAATTTGTAGTAACTTCATGAGATAGTTATTATTATTACCATATTTCACCATATAATCATCACCACTGCATGATCATTGCACCTTGTTTTTTCAGCACCCAAATTGGTTTATAACCTTTCCTCACATAATTATGACATGGTACAATTCTGCTGGTCACACCACTTAAAAGGTCAAAAGAGCAGCAATGCTCACCAATGACATGTGGACATGCATTTGTCTTCGCCAGCCCTGCAAATTACAAGGCTGGAATCGTCAGCACGTGCACATTGTCAGTATATTTGCCAAAGCCAGCTTGCACAGTTTGTCTAGAGCACTGCAGTCCTAACTGCAAACACATCTGAGTGGCACTGAGGATGGCGGGTCAGATGATGAAACTAATGATAGCTGCACTGAATCCTTGGACACAGAAGAAAGAAATTTGTAAGTCTATATCTCTCAATGCTGTAATAAATTTTCTCAAGTGTAATATTTCAGTTATAATGCACAAATCAATAACAATCAATCTGTTAACTTTTTTTCTCAAATGGGAAAAACTCACAGAGAAATGATTTGCATGACAATTTGGACTATTCCATTTTAATATATATTCACCAATAGGCTGTGTATCCTAATCTTGCACAAAAGACAGTTTAGTGATAAATGATTTTTAAGTAATGCTAGCACTAATTTTTAAAAAGTTACTTTTATTATTTTTAAAGTAGTCACACTCCACAATCATAAAGACTCCAATGTATGCATTGAAATACTGTATACTCATTTAAAGCTAAAAAAAATGATGTACAGAAAATTTAAATAAATTGGCTAATATTGTACATTCAACTTAGAAATGAGGAAATGGGGAAAGAATGCAGATCCATGTTCTTATTCAATAATCTGTATGGTAACCTTGTGTGTCTATGATCCAAATCTATCTCTGGGAAGCAGGGGATATGACATCATTTAAAGAATGTACTTTGGTCTGGGAGGATTGGTAATCTTCAGCAACAGAAAAGGGTGTTGACTACCTAAAACATAAATTTCACCACATCAGTCTTAATCTTTAGAACAAGAAATACAGCATCTGCTCAGTTAAAATTTTATTAAACCAATAAAAGAAAAAAATTGATAATCTATAAAAATCCCACCTATACTATCATAGCTTTATAAAAGTCTGGATGGCAAATCATAGTTATATATTCTTACTATAAAATAATAACTATGTGAAAACTTAAATGTTAGAATTTAGCCATGTCTCAAAGCAGATTTTACATTGTAGCTAAATTTATCTGCTTTACCGTTTTTATTCCATCCCAACTTGTTGTAATTTCTGGTTCATTTATTTTACATAGAAAACTTACACTAAAATGATAGTTTAAATATAAAGGGTGGTTTAAATATAGGAAACCTGCAAAGTTCTATTGAGTTCTCAAATAACTCTTGATTTTCCAGATGCAATTTATTCCATTTACCCTCATTATCCTCACTTTAGCCTTCCAACAAGAGGTCTATAGGCCATTTTATGGTCTTATGGATATTAGTGCTTCTAATAGGAGTTGGATATAAAGTGAGAGAAGGTGAAGTTTAAATCAGCCCATTTTGCTGCTACGTTATTAGTTTTAAACTGAATCTTTTGACTGGAGCAGAAAATTAGCACCTCTAATGGAAGTGTGATTTATTTTTGATGTAACATATCCAATTTTTGCCCTTTCTTTATTCAGCTGTGTCAAAAAGAGTCACTTGGTCTCAGGACCCTCATGCCAGCCTATGCCTGGGCAGGTTCCATGAAGTCTTATGTGAGTTAAGTAAAGGGGCCTATGCTTTTAAGTCCTATGTTCAGTTAGACACCAGGCTGTAACCTACAAATCCTTTACCTAACTTCATGTCAGCCACTATTTCCACCTACATTACATGTAACTGATTTTTTTGTCTTGTGAATTTTTAGACTTATTTCATTTTTTGGACATTTCATTTTTTCATTTAAAGGTTCATTTCTCAACCTTCAACAGCATCTGAGATCTCTCACACTGCTACGTCTTTGTATGTCCTGCTCTGTTTGCACAGCTTGGCATATACTGAGTATACCCATGTATATATCAAACATCTGCTCAAATAATATCTTCCATAAGTAGCCAAAAATATTGACTATTCTCCCTCTGTGGACTCGTAGGATTCCATCCACACTATTCATTATTTATTATTTATCATGTTTATTTAACAAGTGCCTTGAAAATTCAGTTTTTGGCACATAGTAAAAACCCAGAACATGTATTCTAAATAATAGTTAACATAGTTAACATTTTTGAGAATTTATTATGTCAGTGTTTGGAACAACTTGTATTCCCTACTTACTCTGCAAAATGACTCTGAACTAGGAGGAAACTGACACACACAGTAATTAAATAACTGTCCTGAAGTGTCTCTAAACCAACTGCAAAGGAATTTCAACCTTAGGAATGACTCCAAAGCATGCACTATGTATGACTACTCTGAGTAGTTGGGGAAACAAATGAATTACCATGATTTAATTACAAGTATAGTGCCCTGCTTATGTGTGCATGAAATTTTGAAAGCCCTGTCTATTTATTGAGTACATATTATGTCAGACTAGAAGACACAGTTGTTACCTTCAAAAAAGTCAAAGAAGAAAACAGATGTCTTTTACTAATGGATCAAAGCTACTATAGATATTCTCAGAAGCAATAGGGACACAACTGTGTAGTCAGTTCCACACAATTAGGTATATTAAGATCTTTCTGGATGAAATTTAGATCTTAAAATACGGGAATTTATTTCATAGATGCAAAACAGTGGGCAGAAAGATGAGAGAGAGGGTAATACAATAGCAAATATAGTTAAAAATAGAAGTTAAAACTAATACAGGTTCAAACAAAAAGTATAAATAAAAATAGATGTCAACATGTCCGACCTGTCTGTGGGCTGTGTGTGGACTATGTTGAGCATAATAGCCTCCTGGGGGGGTAAGTCTGACACTGGGAATTCCCTGGGGGCACTTCCCACAGGGATTGACCACCTGATGCAGGTGAACTTCCCCCTCAAGCTCTGCCTAAAATCCCACACAACACCTGAGATGGGTGTGACCTGCCAATATGTCAATCAACCTGCTGACTGCAAGAGATCACAAAGCAAGACTCCGCCCTTGAAACCTTACCCCTGCCTTTGATGTACCCCCTTAAATAAGCCACCAGAGCCATTTTGTCTTTGTCTAGTTCAAGAACCCCTGTGGACTAAATCAATTAGGGGCTTTGCTTTTGTAAATATATTTCTGAGTGTTTGTGTTTTATTGTTTGTTAATTATTTGAGATATTAAGATTTAGGGTGGCTATTTAGGGTGGCTTGGATTCCTCTGGACAGAGGAACCCCCAAATGAGATACTGACTGTCTTTGTCTGAAAACAATGGCCACCCCAAAATTTACTATAGTCCTGCTATGAGTCAGAATCTATTCACCTTCATGAATAGATTATAAATATCAATATAAATGTATCAATTGATAAATGTATCAGATAAATGTATCAATATCAATATCTCTATCAATAGATATAGAAGTGGATATAGACATACACATATCCACACACATATACATATATGCAAATCCTTAATCTCACTGGTTTATCCCAATTACTTTTAATTATGCTTATCTTTTTCATTATAAATGTATGAAAAAATACATTTAAATTTTTCCATTTATATGAAATTCTAAAACAGGCAGAGTTTTTCTATGATGAAAAAAAATGCCAGAGCAGTGTTCGCCTTTGTTATTTGTGGAGGGGGTATTTGCTGGTGCACCAGCATGACTCCATGTCAATTTATGCCACATCTCCAATATACTTTAAATAGTGCTGGTGGTGACATCTTTGTTTTGTCCCTGACATTAGTACAGATGTCTTCATGTTTCTTACCTAGACAGACTTACAGATCAAAGGAGGAAAATAGAATTCACAAATAGAACCACACTTACCTGGTTGATTGATGTTTTTGACAATAGGCCTAAGGTATTTCAGTAGAAATAGAAAGCCTTCCAAAAATGATGTTGAAATTAGTGGCTAAACACATGGGAAAATAAAGCATGGCACTTCCCCTAAACCACACACAAAAATTAATTTGAGATTGACAACAAATGTAAAGGAGAAAATTATCAAGTTTATTGGAAAAAAAGGGAGAATATCTTCTGTTTTGGAAAATGTTCCTTAACATGCAGGAAAAAAAGACTTGGCATACAAAGCATATACCCATGTGTATAAGACACAACATAATTTATAGATTGTACTGCATTAATTTGACTTTTGGTATCAATAAAAATTGAAAGGGCAAGCCATAGACTTGAAGAAAATATGCACTATACACATATACCTGACAAAGAGTTTATATCCAGAACATATTTTTAAAACCTACACATGTCAATAGTAAAATGACTAATAAATCCCTAAAAGCATGAGTAAAGACTTAAACAGTTACTGTACAAGAACACCTCATAAATAAATGGTTGATAAGGACATGAAAAATTGCTCAGCATCATCTGTCATCAGAAAAAATATAAATTAAATGTACCGCTTTGCATGCAATATGATAGCTAAAACTTAGACTGTCAACAGTAAATGTTGACATGCATGAGACACAATTGGAACTCTCACACATTGCTGGTGCAGTGCTAAATGTTACAATCCCTTGTGAAAACTGACAATGTCTCATAAAGTAAATTATTCATCTACCATATGGCCCATAAATTCTACTGGTAGATATTTACCCGAAAGAAATGAAAACATCTGAACACACACACACACACACACACACACACACACGGCTTCTCAGTCTTGACCTTGTTCATAAAAATCATAAACCATGAAATCAAAATTTTTATCAACTGGACAACACTCAAGAAAATTATATATTCACTTAGAAGATTATTTGGCAGCAACAAACATTAATGAAGTAGGACCATGGAACTGAGAACGATTGTTGACATGGAGAATGTGAGGGAATTTTCTAAGGTAATGATAATGTTCTATATGTAGACTGATACTTTGGTTACATGGTTGTATAAATTAGTCAAAACTCATTAAAATCTTTCATATCTTTGCATTACATTGAATGCAATTTATTCTAAATGTAATTTTGTCTCAATATTAAATACAAAATACATCAAAAAGTAATAGATGTTAGAATCCTCATACATTGCTGATGGGAATATAAATGTTTCCATTGCTGACTGTGGAAAACAGTTTAGAAATTTATCACAAATTGAACATTGGGTTACCATATGACCTAGCAGGTAACCCCTCAGTATATGCACCAAATAAGTGAACACAGGTCAAACAAATACATATGTGTTTGCAGCAGTGCTATTCCCAATAGTCAAAAATTGTCCAGATGAATGAATAAACAAATTGTGGTTATATATTTACCATGAAATATTATTCAGTCAACAAATGGTAGCTGTACTACACATGAATAAACCTCAAAAACAAATTCAGTAAAAATTTCAGGCAGCAAAGGTTACATGTTGTATAGTTTCATTTATTTGAAATATCCAGAATAGATAGATCCATAGAAACAGAAACAAATTAGGGGTCATCAGGGATTGTGGGTGGAGGAAATGAGGTGAAACTGGTACATAAGTATGAGATTTTTTGATAGAGTGATGGCAATTTTTTGAAACTAGACAGAGGTGATAATTGTACAACATAGTAAATGTCACTTGAAAATGTTTAATTTTACATTAGGTGAATTTTGCCTCAAAGTAGAGAATATAATGTGTATCTCCTTCATCTTTCATTGCCTAATTAAAATTTCTGAATAATAGTAATAAATATCTAGAAATATGATGTAAAGAATCCTTTCCAGGTTTAAGAATCTATAATTTTCTGGTGATTATATTACATAAAGAATAAAATATGTTCTTAACATGTTTTAATTTTTTGTTGAAATAAATTATATATTCAAAAAAGCACCTCAGCACTCATACTGTAATATAAACACCTTTTAACTAGCTCCAAAAGAAAAAAAAACAGAAATTTGCAGAATCTCGGAGCTCTCATGTGCCTATTTTGGCACAAGTGCCCTCTTCGCCCAACACCATGTTTGATGGCTTTGTGGAAATATAATAGTGTAGATCTGGTTACCTACAACTCATGGAAGCACATTGTATGTACTCTTCGGGGTCTAGCTTCTTTAATGTTAGATCTTTGAACTTTATTATTTCACTGGTTATTATTACAGCTCATTCTCATTTGTATGAAATATTTTATGATTGCACCATAATGTATTTATTTATTCTACTCTCACTGGACATTTGGATAGCTTCCAGTTAGGGTTAGTTTTAGGGTTGGAATTAGGATAGAATTATAAATATAAGTCTTATAGTTTAGGTTTTACATTTTAGTCTCCAATTCAATTTGAATTAATTTTTAAATACAGTGTGATATACAGATCAAAGTTCTGTTTTTAAATATGGATATGGAATTTTTCCAGCATCATTTGACAAAAAATCATACCATATCCATTGAGTTGACTTAGTACCTCTCTGAAATGAGTTGTCTATAAATCTGTGGCTTCATTTTTTTCCACCATCTGCTATCATCTATTTATATTTCTTGATGTTAATAACTTGCTGTTTCAATGCCAATATCACCCTTGTTTTCAATAAGGTAGTGTCGTGATCAGGCAGCATTAACTCTGGTTTTTAAATTTTTTTTTTAAATTCACTTTTGGGTTTGTTTTATTTTGTTTTTCTTATTGTAGGTGTTTTGCGTTTCCCTATCAGTTTTAGAATTAGCTTGTTAATATCAATGAAACTCCCACTTCATTAGAGCTATCTTGAGAGAATTGGTAATAATATTGACTATTCTAACACATGAGCACAATGAGTCTCCCCATTAATATGGCATTAATATAGTTGTTTAATTTATCACAGCGATGTTTGTATAGATCTTGCATGTCTTCTAGATTATTCCCAAGTATTGCATTTTTTTATTCTGTCGTAAATGTTATTTATAAATTTAAACTGTTTTTTTTTTTTTGCTATTGTATAAAATATAATTGATTCTGGTAGTTTGATCAATCTTTTAAGCTTGCTAACCTAAATTATTAGTTCTAGGAGTTCTGTTATTTTTTTTTGTTGTTGTTGTTGTTGTCATTTCCAAAGAATTTTCTACCTTGAGTATCTTCTCTATGAATAAAGACAGTTGTACTACTTTTCCAGTTTGGATACCTCTTATTGCTTTTTATTTCTGATTATCATTAGCTAAAATCTCCAGTAGACTACTAATAAGAATGGAGATCAAAATATTTGCCTTGTTTATGACTTTAAAAAAGAAATATTTAGCTTTAAACTATCAAGTATGATGTTAGGTATGTTTCATAGACATTCTTCATGAAAATGCTTCCTTAAGTTCAATTTTCTGAGAGTTGTTTTTCTTTTAATTTGGATTGGATAGTGGATTTTGTTAATATTTTTTCTGTGTTTAATGAGATGATCATAAGATTTTTTGCTTCTTTGTTTTTTAGGTGGTTATATGTTGCATTAAACTGATTTAAAAGTTAATTGCTAAACCAAACTAGCATTTCTGGAATACAACCTGCTAAATTGTGACATATTATCTATTCTTATCTATTGATGGATTAAATTTGCTGAAATTTTATTCAGTATTTGTATATCTGTATTTATGAGGGATGTTATAGTTTTCTGTTTGTAATACATTTGTCATGTTCTACTATCCTAGTGATTGTACAAGAAAGGTTAACTAAGCAAGACTGTTGTACAAACACTGTTCATACTCAATAAAAGATTGAATTCAGGACTAGTCTTTGATTAGTTCTTGGGAGAAGAATTCAGGTCCATCCAAATATGCTGTTCCATAAGTGTGTTTTTATATAGCTGAGAATATTAGATCCTGTACTAGTTTGAGAACATAGTTTATGGTAACAATGTGATTTATGATGAATGTCTGTTTTCACTTGGCAGTGTATGAAAAGGGAAGAGGGAGTGGAATCTGAACTCTGAGGTCTATCACACAGGTTCTCATTATGGTTTAGGTACGTGGTGTCCTCTAAAACCTCAAGTATAAGATAAAGCAAGAAATTTAGAGGTAAAGTTATCTGGTTATGAGAGCTGCGGTGCATTAATCCACTTGAATGGATTAACTGGGAGGTAACTGTAGGCAGGTAGGTATGACTGGCAGAGGTAGGTCTTTGGGGCATGTCTTTGGGGTATATATTTTGTTCCTGTTAAATAGAGCTCTCTCTCTGAGCATTGTCTTGGGGACCACCAAAACAGAAATTGACCTGAATAACTTGGGAATCATGTCCGAAATTTTCAGAAGGAATTTGCATAGAGTTACTATTATGTTTTCCATAAAGCTTTGGTGAAATTCATTTCAAAGTCATTGTGCCCTAAGTGTTCTTTATGAGAGTCTTCTAATTACAAGTTGAAACTTTTACAGAGATTTAAGATTATTTAGGTTATTTTAATCTTCTTTGAGTTTTGGTAGTTTTTGTTCTTTGTTCTTCAAAGAATTTTGTGATTGCATCTAAATTAATTTTATTGGCATAAGTTTATCCATAATATGCCATTATTTTTTCTTTTGATAAATGTAGAATCTGTGGTAAAGTTAGCTATCAGTCAGGATATTGATGATTTTTGATTTCTCTTTTTTTATATTGAACCATCTGGCGAGAGGTTTATCAATTTTATTAATTGCTTCAAAGAATTGGCTTTAAGTTAATTGACTTTTTTATTGCTTTTAATTTTGTATTTTAGTGATTTACTGAATGTTTTTATTATTTTCTTTCATCTGTTTATTTTGTTTTCTTTGTACATTTTCAGTTTCTTAAGTGAATGCTGAGGTCATTGATTCCATCTTCCTTTTAGTACAAATATTTAGGGCAATAATATTTTCCCAACATTATTTTTTTAATATTATACTCTCAGATTTGAATATCTGCATTTCCAAATTATGATTTTTATAACTTGTATTTTTACATTCAATCAGCATGGATTATGTAGAAGTATGTTATACAGTTTCAGAATGTTTTAGGATTTACCGATTATTTTCTTGGAAATTTCAAATTTAAATTTGAATCTTGAACCTCTAATTTAATCCCACTTTGGCTTGAAAACATACATTGTAGGTTTTGAAACTATTCATATTTATTAATTTATGTTTCAGAATACAATCGATCTTGGTAAATATTCTATACGTACTAAAACAATAATGTATAGCATGCTGGTTTTTAGATCTTCTCCTTCTCCTTCTTCTTCATGCAGTGCTGAGGATTGAACCCTGGACCTGTGTGTACTAGGCAAACACCCTATCATGGAGTGACACCCCCCTGATTTATGTTGTGAAGCTATGTTCTTAGTATAATCATTTAGAATTCTTTCTCCTTTTGAATTAACTCTTTCTCACTTGAAATAATCTTCTTTATCCTTGGCTATTTCCAATTATCTTATTTCTTTATTTAGATCCATATTTCCAGGTAGTATCCCTTTTTTTTTTTAGTCTGAGGACTTTCCTTATTACTTCATATCATACACGTCTGCTGTTTATGCATTCTTTCAACTTCTACATCCAAGATATATTTTGCCCTTATTTTTGAAACAAATTTCTGTGGTTAAAGATTATTAGGCTTATGTTCTAGACTTCCTATTTGTACTTCACCCTAATTCTTACAGTGATATTATAATCCCCAATGGAATAGTATTAGGAGGTGGGGCAATTAAGTAATTAGATAAACAGGTTTGGATGCGGTCATGAGTGTGGAATCCTCAGGATGAGCTTTGTGCTTTCATAAAAAGAGAAAGAGCCTCTCTTCCTTCACTCTCTGTCCCTTGCTCCCTCCCTGTCATGTGTGTGTGTGTGTGTGTGTGTTTGCACGCAGCATGAAAAACCATGTGAGGACATAAACAGGAAGAAGGTTCTCACCTGGATTAACTATGCTGATACCCTATCTCAGACTTTCCAGCCTACAGAATGTGGAAAAATAAATATGCTTTTAAGCCAAATAATCCAGTAGTAGTACTGTTAATAATATGGAAAATTTATTCCTTTAGCCACATAATAATATTTTTAAGAAGTATTTATTTAATGTGTTGCTTGTTGAACTATTAAACTTCAAATATTTCTAGATTTTTCTCAGGAATTTTCATGATGGTATCTATTGGTTAGAAAAATTTATAAATACATTAAAATACCCATGCACTTTCATAGTTTTTTTTCAGAGTATTTTCCTTTAATATCTTTTTAATATCTATGTAATCTGTATTGACATCCCTTCTTTCATTTTTTTAAAATTACTGATTTATACCTTCTAATATTTTTCTTTATTAGCCTAACTAAAGGTTTATCAATTTTTTAATGTTTTCAATGAGCCAGGTGTCACTTTCATTGATTTTCTCTATTGATTTCATACTTTCAATTTCATTGATTTTTCCCCTATTTTTATAATTTCTTTTTTTTCTGCTCCATTTAGGATTTTCTCTTCCTTTTTACCTCCCCAATACTTTAAAAATATAATTTAGACATCAAATCTCACCCTCTATTTTCCTTTTTTTATTATTATGCCAGTTTTTTTCATTTTTATTGATTTTATTTTTTTAAATACACAACAGTGGAATGCATTACAATTCTCATTACACATATAGAGCACAATTTTTCATATCTTTGTATATAAGTATGTTCATGCCAATTCATGTCTTTATTCATGTACTTTTTTTGCATTACAATTCTTATTACACATATATACCACAATTTTTCATATCTCTGTTTGTATATAAAGTAGGTTGACATCCAATTTGTGTCTTCATACATGTACTTTGGATAATGATGTCCTTCACATTCCACCATCCTTGCTAATCCCCTGCCTCCTCCCCTTCTCTCCCTCCCCTCTTTCCTATCTAGAATTTATCTATTCCTCCCATGTTCCCCTCCATACCCCATTATGAGTCAACCTCCTTATATCAGAGAAAACGTTCAGCATTTGTTTTGGGGGGATTGGCTAACTTCACTTAACATTATCTTCTCTAAGTCCAGCCATTTACCTGCTGAGGCTGGGGCTCAGTGGTAGAGCGCTCGCCTAGCACATGTGAGACCCTGGGTTCCATCCTGAGCACCACATAAAAATAAAATAAAATAAAGGTATTTTGTCCAACTACAACTAAAAAATACATATTTTTAAGAAAAAAAAAAAGGAGAGCATGGGGGATATATCTCAGTTGGTAGAGTGCTTGCCTCACATGCACAAAGCCCTGGGTTCAATTCCAACACCACCACCAAAAAAAGAAAAAAAGAAAAAATCACTCTCTATTCTCAAAGGTACCTGATATTGAGAAATTGTTCTAGACATTTGAGTATTGGTCATTGAAAGAATTTCTTTCACTAAATTAAAACTTGATGTATATTTTTTAAAATTCTGGGTTAGTTAGCTTTGCTTTGCTGTGACAATTACAACTTAAGAGAAAGAAATATTTATTTTGGCTCACAGTTTCAGAGGTTTGGTCTACTGTTGACCAATTCCAAAGCTTTGGACCCTAGGATAGAGCAGAAGAGCCTGTGGCAAAAGGGCTCAGTTCGTGATATCCAGGAAGAGAGGCAGGGTGATGAATTTGCCAGGGACAAAACATAAACAATAAAAGCATATCTCTAGTGACCTACCTCTTTTAGTGGAATCCTATATGCCTATAGTTACCACCCAGTGAATTCACTGAAATGATTTAACCCACTCAGTAGGTTACAGCTCCCATAATCTAATCATTACATCTCTGAACTTTCTTGCATTGTCTCACACATGAGCTTTTGGGGGCACCTGATATCCAAAGCACAACAGACTCCCCATAGTAATCATTAAATTATACATTTTTATTGATGTTTTAATTTTTAAAAAGGAAGAAAGAAAGAAAGATAAATGAAATTTAGAGACTCTAAACAACTGTAACAGAAGGGTAGGAAACTAGCTCATTGTTTTCATCAATCTATTTTGCAGCAAAGTTATCCATGTATATTGTTTTGCATACAACATAAGAAGAGCTTTAGGACTCCATTATTTGAGTAAATATTGTGTACAATTCCAAATATTTTAGATTATGATCCTATATTAATTGCTATAATTTATTGCAAACATTTTCTATCCCAAATATATACTAATTTATGTATCCCCAATAATAACCCTATGGGGTTAGTTCTCCCAATTTTACAATCAGAAGGACCCAAAAAGAAAGGCTAGATAATTTGCTTACAGTCTGTAATTTTTAAATACAGAATTTTAAAGCAAATATAAACAGTTGGGATGTGGAACCCCTGCTCTTTGCCACTTAGCTAACTAATTACTTCAGTAACAGTTTATTCTTAAAATATGCATGGTGACAGGAAGCATTTGCCTTATGTAAAAATTTATATGCAAAATGAATAATTTCAAACAGAAAATCAACTAAATACTCTTTTAATCATCTGAAAGTCCTTTGATAGGTCTCATCTAATCTAGCAATATAATAGCCATTTTGATAAACAGAATAGTTACTAGGTAGTGGTACTTCAAAATAAAAACAGATGAAAGGGAGCAAATTTTTTTTAACCATCACTTCCAACTAATGTATTTGTATTATAATTATAAGAAGAATATACAGGCAAATATTTTGATAAAACAGAAGATAATCTAATTACCTCATGACCAATAGAATTAATTGAGGAAATTAATAAATGTCAATATTTCTCTTTTAAAGACCACTTGTTAGTTTATGGCGCTTACTATTAACACAACTTGATTTTTAAAGAGTACTTTTACAACTCAGAATTATCCTTGCCACATGTGAAACACACAAAGGATTTTTAAAATGAAAATATCATTTGGGGCACATCTGTTTCAATGATATATTTTAAAGAAATTTGCATCTATTGGAATCTGGTAGCTTGTTTGTGTGTTGCTTTAAGAAGGTGCTCTGCATGACTCACAATTAGCCTGTGCATCCAGTGAGATAGGTGTTGCCATGGTAAGTACACATTTTTTAATTGAATAGCTAACTAAATAGGACATAAAATCCACATAATTTGTTGGTACATAAATTGCCTCTCCTGGGGCTGCAAATAAACATACTCCTCTTCTAATATATTTTGCTATTTTTTTCCTGGTTTTGTTTAGATAGTAGAGTAATACACATCCTTTTGCAGCCTAAAACCTCCTTTCCTCATACCATCTTTCTCACCTCTCTTCACCAATGGAACTGCTGCTTTCCTAGTGCTTAGAAGAACTACATTGTGTACAAGGAACTCATTCAGATAGGAAAAGTTATGCTCTGATTTCTAATTAATACATGGAATCTTTAACACATTGAAAACATGAGGAAGTCATATTAAATATTTCTCAAGAAATTTCTTACACTCTCATTCAGAATTCTTTATAAAACAGATTGCTATATAAAACATTTCGCTATATAATATAGAGTGGTAAGAATGATGCCTTCAGGTTTTTTTTGGAAACAAATCACATTAAATTTGCAAGATCCAGCCACCCTGTTCTGTCAAATGCCCTATGATTATTTGGTTCTCCCCTCAGTCTTCCTTGTCTTCCTCACCCAGTACCCCCATCCCATCCAACCCAACCTGTCCACAGCTTTCATTGACAAAGTAGCACATGCTTTTGTTCATGTATTTTATTTTGCTCTCTTCTTGGGTATTATATTTATTTATCTTTATTTATCCCTTGCCTCTAAAAGGGGACTCTTTCATGACAATTCACAGGTGATAAGCAATTTGCAGAATGGTGCTCTGCCTCCTTTTTCCATTTTGAAGATTATTTTTTTTTTTACCTGGTTTTACTTTAATCACAATGAAGCATGTGGAGAGGACAGTCATTTGGACGCACATCCAAGTTATTTTTGGAAACACATTGACAAATTTTTAAGTAGACATTGTATTTTACAAAGAATGCTGTTCTGAGATCACTCTGGCTTGAACAATAAGAAAATTCAAGACTACGGGAGGCAAGCACAACAGGATATCCATAAGTAACAACGCCTACTTATCAACCAGGGGGAGTTTAACAGACTTGTTCCTGGCTGTGACAAACAGTGAGCAGAATTTTTAGAGAGGCTGAAAGCAGAGAATGAACACAAAAGATAACTCTGGAAAAGATTTGGTGTAGTGTGCTGACTGCTTCCTGGTGCAAATCAAGAGGAGTTTAGAACAATGGTGACTGATGGTTTTCAGCAGTTGCCTGGACTCAATTCTATTGCCTGGTAGAGTTCACTCACCTTTGCTTTCTCACTTTGATTTCAGAGTTCATTTTTCATGATGTTCATTTTTTAGGATGAAAGTGAACCCGTCTTGAAGGAATAGATGAATAGCTCCTTGTGGGTTCAAAGACACTTCCACCGGCTTGGAACAAAAGGAAATTATTATACAGATCAAGGTACAGCATAGACATGTTTTTACAGATTTTAAATAAAATATAAACAGCTGTTGAGAGAAGTATGGCACAGTAACAGTTGTTACCAATCCATTAATAATCTGAACATAAATTCGATCCTGTTCATTATGTTTAACCCACATTCCTCTGTGGAGAAAACAGACTGATTTAAATGTGTAAAAAATGGATTCAACAGCAAATCAGAACAAATATGGAGAGAGGAAATAGTGGATCAGGTCTAAATTTATTAGGTAATTTTCTTGAAAACCAAGTAATCAATATTTTCTAGCTATGTAATGAGTGGTGCTAATAGTAATAGCCTGCTTTTATTGGCTACCATTCAAAGGTCTGTCAATTAAATGACAAACATTCTAAGGAACTGTTTCTCTTATCTCTTTATATTTCCTGTGCTAGTAAAATACAGCTTTACTTTCTAATCAGGAGCATGCAGTCTTTCCAGTCACCTGTTTTTAAAAACAAAGGAGTTTCTCATGTCTCCTTACGTTTTACTCTGACTATGTGACTTAAATTTCCCTACTATCATATTTAACAAAACATTCAGTCTCTAAGTTTGTGAATGATCCATAGGGGTGAAATAAGTGAGAGGCTGTGGAATTCTTTCAAAATTCCTTGTTCGGTTGTGAAATATAGGGCCTAAACTGGAAAAGATTTTGCATCATGAAACTTAAATGCCTCAAAAGGAGTACACCAACACAACTTTTCCTATCTGTTATATTTGTATTGATGTTCCATGATACAACAGAGACCATAGAAATCCAACCCATAAAGACAAAAAAACTTTAAAAAGTTGGTGCATTCAAGTTCAAAGTATCTGATTATAGAATAAAGGGATTCTAACAAACAAGAGGGCCTAGAGCAACAGGAATGTCCATCTGTTGGAACAACTGAGCTGCCTGTTGGGTATTCTCTGTAGTTGCTGAAAGGAAGCTGTCCTCCTTCAGTGTTTTGGAAAGCAGTTTTCTCCCAACATGAAAATGTTTGTTGTTATAACAATACTGTGCCGATAGGTTTTCTAAAAAAAAAAAAAAAGTGGTTCTCAAATTAAACTCCTTGGAATACAGTTTGATTTAGCTCAAATGTATTTACTGAAAGCAATGCATGGTAGATTAGAAAAATAGCTCAAATGTATTTACTGAAAGCAATGCATGGTAGATTAGAAAAATATTACATAGATAAGCTATTTAAGAAATAATTTTCTCCCAAACGTATTAAACAGAAAAAAAAAAATCTCATTTGTAACTTTACCAAAGTGTTTACATCCTCTCTTGTGTTTTTTCTTTGTTAAATTCCTCTCTTCTTCTATCTATTGATACTCAAGTTTACATCTTTCTAATATTTTTAATCATTTCACACAGGGAAAATGAAAGAAAAAAGGGTCTTTAAACAGAAAATCTCTTGCCTAAAGAGTAAATAAATGGTTTTACTTTTTTTAAGTAAACTCAATCCATGTTATGTTTAGGGGTGACCTAACACATTATGGAGGAAGACACATATTTAATATGCTCGTTAGTGGTATTTATTAGCACACTTATGCAATGAAGGGATGATTATTCAGAAACAACATTTTCATCAGGCAAAGTACCCCCTGGAGAGTCTTATTGTCCCTAGGAAGTCTAAACATGAACCATGTTAACATCAGAACAATGGTATTTCTAAATAAAGTAATTAACAGACATATGTGTCCTGACAATCCAGACATCAAAGGACAAAAATTTCACATCAAAATCAGACAACAAAAACATCAAATGGATAGGGCCGCTATCGTTGTTCTAACAAATCAAGCCATCATGCATTTTGAATGTGCAGTTATAAACCATTATACTGAGAGTCAATATTTGTTTTATCTCAATGATTTCCATTTCAAATTTTCTCAATTTACAAGTCAGAGATGATTTCTCTCAATTTTTATCTTTCATGATCACCCTGGGATTTAGATTTAAAAAAAAAAAAAAAAACTGCATTATCATTGTCCTGGCCATTGATAAAGATGTGTAATTGCAATGAGGCCAAAGATTGTCTTGATGATGTCAAGAGTCAGAACACAATTCCTGTGGTCTTTACTAAAAGTGCTACTCTGCTGTGCCACCAGTCAACATTTCTTATTTCAATAAAGCAAAAGGCCACACTGAAAGAAATAGGAACAGCCAGATTGCTTCTCACTCCCTGATGCAGTATAGCCAAGCAATTCAACCTTCACTGTGTCAGGCAAAGAAAAATTCCTTTACTGGTGACTTTGTTCTGTGTCCGAGTTGAATTCTAGCTTGGGGCCAAATTCCAGATCAGAGCTCACCCATTTACCAAAGCCTGTAATGTTGGGCTAATTGATTTAGACAACTTGCCTATGAGCTTTTATCATTCCCATTTCCTCCTTGCTGGTTGGAGTCCCTTTCCTCAGAGCATGACAGGCAGTGTGGGGTAGTGGTTCAGGTCAGTGCCTCCGGTGACATACTACCAGTATTCATGGCTTGGCTCTGCCATTCAGCATCCATCTGATCTGGAGCAACTAACTAAACCTCTTTTGTTAGTCATGTTTTCATTCCTAGGTCAAAATACCTGGAAAAAAATTTAAAACAGGAAAGGCTTATTTTAACTCATGGTTTCTCATCACTCTATGATCAGCTGGCTCCACTGGTTATTCAGCCTGTAGTGAGGCCGACTATCATGGCAGAGGGTATAGCAGAGGAAAACTGTCCACAGCAGCCAAGAGGCACAGAGTGGAAGAGGAAGAAGCCAGGGCCAACACATAGACCTCAAGGGCATGACCGCAAGGACCTACTCCTTCAATCAGGTGCCACCTTCTATCATTTCTACTACCTCCCGATGGTTCATTCAGATTATTAATTCATCAGTGGACTAATCCACTGATGAGGTTATTGCTTTCATGATTTGATCACTTCCCCAAAGCCCGACCTACAAATATTGCTTCATTGATGTCAACTCTTCAACACATGATTTTTGAGGGGGGATGCTCCATATTCAAAGGGCAATACCACTTGAACCTCATTATTTTCCAAAAAATGCAGATAAATACTTTCATCATAGATTGTTTTAAAGGATGGAAAAAAAAGTGAAAACAGCACAGAAACTGAGAGTAGGGCCTGGTACACAATAAATGATATAGGGTAAGATGATTATTGTTAATGTCATTACATGATATAACTTGGAGCAGATCTTGATTTTTTGACTCACTTAGCATGGGTTTTAACATCTTTCTACTTTCCTTTTCTTTACTGTATAGACTGGAGAGCTAAAAACAATATTCTCTTGACTCCCGCCCACCTGGGCTGCAGGCCTACACTTGGTTTCTTCCAATCAAGTGCACCGGCATAAAGTGGCAGCTGGTCAAAGGGAACTCAGATGTGCTGGATGACTTGGTGGAATACTGGCATCCAGGCAAATTCCTAAGTGTGGGTCTCAACTTCACGGTTGTTTCCCCTAGAAGAGTCCCACAGTACAGTTGGGCATTTTTTCCTCACTGTGAAACCCAAATCTGGTTCTGTGGCCTTTCCTGATGTTCCATAAACAACCAACTATGCTTATCAAATCCATTGCTGCATAAACTAATTGGAATGCACTTTGCAGTCTATAATTAAAAACACTGATTTTTTTTGTACAATATCATTTAGGGTTTCATGGAGCAATGTGCCTATGAATGTGACAACAATGTGATAAGGTTATACCTCAGGTATAGAGAAAAGGGACCACTCTCCCATAGTGACAAATCCTGCTCCATACACCTTGTAAATGAATTCCTAGATGTTTCCTGAAATTCTTATACCACTCTCAGCTTCAACTTTTCAGAGAATTAGGGGTTTCTGCTCTGATGATTGTAACAAGTCCTTGGTTCTTCCCCAAACGTCATATCTGTCTACTGTTCTCCTTTCACTTTAGAGTGGATTAACATCATCAATAAAGAAATTCAATGTTCAAACACCTGTCATTGAAGAGAAGAGGAATTTCAGTGCAAACAATGTAGCCATTCGTAAATTGGTAAATTCCAGGTTGCAAGATGGCCCCAAACTTTCTAGAAATGTCTACTCCCAAACCTGTCCTTCTTTAAATAGTATTTCAAGGATTGCAATAGGTTTCCATTCATTTGATCACTGAGGATTCAAGTTTATTTTGAGGAATCATGAACCTTAACTACCCAGTTAGATAAGGACACAGTGTAAAACAGACACAGTGGAACACAAATCCTCTAGTTTCTTGTCCAGAATGGTTATTCTCCATTCAGATAAGATTTGAGTACTCAATTCTTCCAGATCTTTCATGTTGCAGACACACTAAATTGTAATTGACACCTCTGAAACAGACTTGTAATTGTAATTGACTACTGAGTACTTTAACTCTCACCATTATGCCATGGGATGGCAGTGCATGTGACCGTTGCCTTTCTGACTAATCTAATCTAATAAAACAGTGATTCTTAAAGTACATTGTATTTTATCATACTACTGTGGATAAAAATAATAGGATTCACTATTTTATTATGTATTATATTTATGACAATTATATTTAATATCTATTGACCCCTAAAAGTGTTTTATTTGTGATTGATCATGCAAAATTGGAATAATGGTTTGATGGTACTGTGAATACATAGAAGTATTTTAAAAGTAAATTTGGTCCCATCTGTCTCCAGAATTTTACCAACGGGATGCTGCTTTTAATCTGTTGCTATTCCTCTTTTCCTAAACCTTTCTTCTCCATCTCTAAAATTTTTCCCAGTGTTTAAGTCTTTCTGCTCCACCTAATTGTTCCTCAACCCTTCTGCTGGACATGATTGCTACCACAGCCCTTCTTCTCTTAATACATATGTAAACAACCAAATATTGCTGCTGTATATTGCAATTTGTTCTCTACCTAATTTCACTTTCCTATCAGAGCATTAGTCCGATCTGAGAAGACATACATCAAGTGTGTTCTGTTCTTGAGTCCCTCACAATGTCTGGGGCTTTTCACAGAGACAATAAATATTTGATGAATAAAGAGGGTCACAAGCTCAACTGCCTGCAGGGGTGTGCGGTCAACATGACTGAGTGCCAGTAAGCCTGATATAAGGATATATGTGTAAGCTGCTTGTACTGTGAACAGGCACAGGGCTGCCTACTCATATTGCCTGGGAAATGCTGTGTGGACTTAATGAAGGCAAAACAAAGCACTTCCAGGGATCATGCTAACCTCAGTGCCTGCCAGGTTGTGTCCCTTGAATAAAACACCAGGCAGCCTCCTTCTCTGCAATCAGCACCAGCCCAGAGTGTTAAGCCACTTTTTCTGGGATTGAGTTAATTATGTTTTCCCTCTGACTTCATGTGAGGTGTGGGTGTAGAGAGGTTGTGGGGAGTCAAACTTATTAATCATTAGTCAATGCTGTAGCTTTTATTCAAAATAAAGAGAAATGTTACATTATTATAGGCTTACATCTTACAAAGTGTTTTGACCTATATAGTTTCAACTTCATAACAAATTTAGAAGGTGGATAAGCATGCAAGCAACCCCACTTTTTTTTTAATGAGAAATATCAAAGCTAGAGAGCAAGTCTTTTCCAAATTCTTGCAGAATTGAAATGTGGCAAAGATATCACGAAACCCAGGACTTTTGATACCTACTCCAGGGCTCTTCCCACAATACTCTTTTGCTCAGCACCAAATTCTTTATACTGGCACCCAGCTTAAGAGATAGTTCATATTCAGAGACAAGTGAGACATCTAGGTTTTTATTTACCTTTTGTATATTATTTCTTTTAGTTGACATATAAGATTTGCAATATATCACATGTTTTTTCTATGTAATTATTTGCTATTTCCTACTTACCAATTATATATACATGTTTGCAAATGATGGCAATTTTGCACCACTTTGCAGTGCTTATCCCAAATTCAAAAACATAGAAACACATAAATACACACACACACACAATAACTTGCCTTTCACATAAATGTTGATATAAAATAAAATAGTAGCCAAATTGAAAATTTGAAATTACCACAAGAGCGAATAAAACATAAAGTAATCTCTAATAATCCCAGCAATGATTAGAATTTGTGCCACTCAAGGACTGATAAACAGGTGGATTTTATTGACTTGGTGGATTTTGGGATTTGGTCTACCAACCTTCCCCTTGTAATGGGCTCATGTAAAGTTTCCATACAGGAGAGTAGTCATTGTTTTATTCCCATGCACATTCTCTGGTGAAAAGTTATGTGGGACAACTTTTTGTTTTGTTTTACTGGTGTGATGAGGATCTGGACTCGGAGCCTTAGGGCATGCAAGGCAAGCACTTTGCCAACTGAGCTATATCCTCAGCCAAGTCTGCCCAAATTCTATCTAGATGAGGGATTAAAGGAGAGGACCATAGGTCAGTACACAGGATGTCTGGAGATGTGAATAATTTTGTCTGGAGTTCCAGTCTTGAGAGAGAAGAACAAGACAAGGGGTGAAAGCAGCAATTAGGGTTGGAGACAGCTTCAATCTTCTCAAGGTTCTCCTTAATGCAGTGAAGCATTAACATTGGGTAATGGACATAAAAAATGAAAAAAAAATATGAGATGTGAGAAGAAGTTTATGAGAATAGAAGAGACATTATTACTCATAAAATTTCCACCAGTATGCATCAAAGTTTCATCACTCAAAATGTAAATTATTTCATGATGTTGATTTGCTAAATTATAACAATTATATAATGATCATTCCTCAAAATTGAATTGAGAAACAGTAGAAAAATGGAAGAAAAGTGATTACTCCTAGGAACAATTCAACTGCCTTTGCTTATTTAAATGACTTTGACAATGTAAACAAGCCCTTTAAAAACTAGCAACAAGATGATATTCAAATATTTTTGTTTTGGTTACTAACTGTAATATTTTCTTACATTTTGTTTTGAAAGAAAATCAAAGGGAGATTTCAATTAGTATCTGTTGGTATGCTGATACAGTTACTTAGGGATTTATTTTTATAAATGAATCTTAGTTTGAAAGATAACTAATGGTTTCTTCATCATTAGCAAATGTGACAGTACTTTTAAGGGTATAGAGTTTTAAAAAAATTAACTCAAATGAATGCTGATCTTGGAACACTTTCTTCTGAGAAATGTTCCTCTAAACAAAGAACAAAAGAACAGGAAGGCCTTGGAGTATAGAGGGAAAAGAAGGAAGAAAGGGAACTGGAGACCACAGGGAAGAAGAGGGAAGAAGAATACTTTAATATGGGTTATACTGAAATCAACTAGGAAGTGACACAAATCCATCATTAAAAGGAAGATAGAGCCAAATGATAGCAAAGGAAAGGAAGGGGAGGAGTGAGGGAGGTAAAAAGGAAGGAAGGGAGAGAGGAAGGGAGAGAAGGAAGAAAAAAATGAAAGAAAAGAAAATTTTATATTGTCTACTAGGTAGAAATTATGGTGCTATTTTTGCATTTTGTTGTTTGTAATAATGTATGTATGGAGACCAAGAGAAATTCTTACATAAAGACAATTCTCAGATATCTCCCAAACATAAGCACAGGACCTCCACAGTTAAAATGCAGACTTTTTCTTTTTTTTTTTTTTTTCAAATCATATGTTGGAAGATAGAAATGAGAAACTGACTGAGAAACTTGTGATTATAGTGAAAGGGAAGGATCAATTTTAAAATTGTGTTCAAATGCATGCATATTTGTATTTACTGTGGGGCCGGAAAGAAAAATAGTATGTTGCATCTTGGAATATTCTTTTTCATTTAGGTAAAATATAAATTTTTAGAAGTATGATCTTATGAAATTACTGCTTCGCTTTATCAAAACTAAACCTTTGTTGATCCATTTAGCCCACCCCTGAGAGGGGATCAGGATGGAAAATAACCATACAGCTAATCCTTTCATATTTTATTTCCCCAAACTAAAACTCCTTCCGCCACAGTTACACACTTTTACCCACCACACATCACTTATACTTGTTGAAGCAGGAACCTGATACACATACCATCAGTTCATGTAGTTTCCTTAAAGAACCTTCCAGATGGAACCTTCTCTAAACCTCTGCTTGATAAAAAGTACATTTATTTCTAAAAGTACTAAATAATTCTTTTTCACTTTGAGCCTTATCTTTTGTTTAAACTTGATGTTTAGCCATATTTTAAGTCATACTCTTGGCCAACTGCAGAAATAAAGAACTGTTCTGTTATTAATATAACTTTGGACTTGCTTAGCTTAATAAAATACTGATATCCATATTGTGAGGACATACTACCTCTAAGCCATTAGCATAGCTTTATATCTGTGAATCACTCTCAATATACTCATCACATTATGTATCTTCAGGGAAGCCATAAAGTATTGGGGCCTAAAAAAATTGATTTAAATTTCCTGATGCTTTGAACTTAGAGTTTAGTGCATGTACATCACTTTACAAGACTAACTAACCGCATAGAGTTTGTATCCCCATGACTGATGAAATTGCATTTATCAAGGGCATCAATGACTTCTGTATTTTCAAATCTAATTAACATTATTTCTAACCTCATTTTTTAAATACCAGCAATAATTTGAAGATTAAGTTCCATGAGGGCAGAAATTGAATTTGTCTTCTTGCCGTCTGCACTAGAATGAGGCATAGCATATTCTAGCCTTGCAACCACCCATTTTTCTTAGTACTGATGTGCTTTCTTTAATATAGAGTGGAGAGTTAAAAATTATTTTTCACAGAGAGTGCCCATGTACCTATAACTAGTTTCCACTATTATTAACATCTTACAGTTAAAAAGGACATTTGTTACATTTAGCGAACAATATCAAATTTTTATTATTAACTTATTCCATAATGTTCAGATTTGGCTTTACCTAATGTCTTTTCTCTGTTCCAGGATTTCACCCAGGATAGTTAAAAGTTATGTTTCACAGATTTCCTGGAAACTGGAATTAGCATGGGATCTAGGTTTTAACAATCAATATTCTCTCCGATTAATTAGAGGCAAAACTCAGGAAAGGGAAGAACACCCATTACTTTGGATACTTCTGCCAGGCAGACATGGTCTTTAGGGAGTTTTATTTATTTATTTATTTATTTATTTATTTATTTATTTAAGAACTATTGGCAGAGTTCTGTAGGATAAACCATTACATTTATGGGTTTTGCAAGTGAAGTATACCTTTCAATTTTGTTGATTTATCGATTTCATGTTTCATTTTTCTTTGAATACTTAGATATCTTATAATCTGTTTTAGTCTTTCATTTTGTTTATAAAATCTAAAATGATGTTTACTTGGTAAGCATACCTTTCCTCCATCATAATTTAAGTTCCATGAGGGCATGGATGTGTTTGTCTTCTTTTCTACAGGAGCTTGAAAGAGCTCGAAAGAGCTCACACAAGCACTTGCATTCATCCTTGGGTTGATTCCAGCTGCCCAAAGTTCAAGTCTTTTAAATAAAATGGCATAAAATCTGCTTATAACCCATAAACATCCTGCTTTATACTTTAAATCATCTCTCAGTTTTATGAAATTCCTAATAAATGTACATTCCATGTAAATATTTATTATACTGCATTGTTTAGAGAATAATGACAAAAAAAATGTTTGTACATGTTCAGCCCAGATGCAATTGTTTTTCAAATGTTTTCCATCCAAAGGTAAACTAATATGGAACCCACATATACAGAGAGTAGACTTTAGTTATATGTGTGAAAAAAAATGAATGAATAAATGGTTTGGAGATGTGTTAAAGACTGGAGTTACGTGGATATTATTTGCTATAGGATTATTTAAAATCTTTTATTTGCACACACACTTACATATGTGTGCACATATAGTACAGAAATTATCCTGATTCTTTTTAGGTATCATTTCCAAGGCAGACCTCAGAAAAGAATAAAAGCCCTCCTTTACTTAACAGTCTTAACAGCTTTCTCTTAACAGTCTTAACAGCTTTCTAAGCTCAGGCTTTCATATGAAAAATTTGTTTATTATTTGCCAAATAAATTTATTTTCGATCGCTTTTAGTTTGCAAAGCCACTGCAGAGAGTTCTCATGTATCTATATCTAGTTTCCACTATTATTAACATCTTACAATTAAAAAGTACACTTGTTACATTTAACAAATCAATTTCAAATTATTATAATTAACTTATTCCATAATGTTTGGATGTTGGTTTTTACCTAATGTCTTTTCTCTGTTCTAGGATTTCACCCAGGACAGTATGTTGCATTTAATAGTATTGACACCTTTGGCTCCTTTTTTCTGCAACAGTGTTTCAGACTTCACTTATTATGATGATTTTGAAAACTTTGAGTGCTGATCAGGTGTTTTGGAGAATGTTCCTCAATCAGGATTCATTCAATGTTCTTTTTATAATTAGACAAGAATAATGAGTTTGGGGAAGGAGGCCACAGAGGATAAGTCCCATCTTAGTACTCAACATCAAAAGCATATAGCATCAACATGGCTTATCACCTTTAATATTGACTTCAAATCCTGGAGGTGTAGCTCAATAGGAGAGCCCTTGCCCCAGCATGACAAAGCCATGAGTTCAGTTCCCAGAAATACAAAGGAAAAAAAGAAAAAATAATGACCTTAATCACCTATCTGGCTGAAACCATGTTTCTCAGATTTCTCCACTACAGATTTACTCTTCTTTACCTTTTGATACTCTACTTTTTTTTTTTTTTTTGGAAGGAATCCCCTCTGTACAGCCAACACTTAGCAATGGGAAGTCTCATTCCACTTTCTTGAGGAAAAATTATGTACAACAAATTCTTTGGAATTGATCTGCATTGGGATATTTACATGTTATTTCTCATTATTTATTCAATAATTTGTTAATAAAATTTACACTAATATTTATTTTCTACTTTAGGTGGAAATCCAATAGATCTTTGCTCATTTATCTTGTGCAAATCAATTCATCTTTGGACACTGAGGACCCTTTAGTCGCCTCCAGTTTCCCTTTGACGTATTCCCATAATTAAAGATTTCCTTTATTATTTCCTTATTTTCTATCATGGTAAGACACAGTTGGTTCATCTTTTATATTCCCTACCCCAATCTTAGAATAGGCCATTTCTCCAAAGATCCATGGTTAGTAACCAAGATCTGTGTATATGTGTATTCATTGATACTGGATTATCAATTTCTTCTAGGTCTTCTCAGATGACAAAATGAGGAGATAAACTTGATATATTGTACGTTGTGAGATGACTCATAGCTCTAAATATTTCTGTGTGTGATCATCTGTATCTATATTATCTGTACATCCATACTGATATCTCCAATTTTAATCCTTACTACATGGATTACTCTATCCTCCTTCCCTTGATGATATGTAGTTCCCACCATCAGCTGTCAATTTAATGAGTTATTCAATTCTGGTATTTATGTGTAATGGCACCAGAATTTCTATCCCATCCTGTAACTCTATGGAAAATAATTTTATTAACTAAAGTAATCTTTTGTTTGTTTGTTTACATTTAATATCACAGATGCCAAATTTTCCAAAGTTGTTTGTGTCACACTACCTTTTGCTCCAGCCTATTTTACTGGGGCTTTTCCATATGTTTGGAATATGGTTATTTTGTTATATCCTGCATTCCATCTACATGTTACATTCCAAGTAACATCTCCTCCTCAGTTATTAATTTTTTAATTTTTTGTTGAGTTTACCTGTTTTATGTCTAAACTACTATATGTTTGAAAAGTGCATCCTGTAATACATTTTTTTATTATAATATCATGTACACAATAATCATGGACTTATTTATGAATAGTTATATTAGCCCAAAATGTTCCTGTGCCTTCATCCCTCCCATCTCTAAACTTCCTACAACCACAGATCTATTTACTGTCTCTGTAGAATTGCCAAAATGTCATATAATTATACTCATACAGTATGCAGCCTTTTCATACTGAATTATTTCATTCAGCAAGATACATTAATATCTTTTCATAACTTGAGATTTCATTTATTTGTTATGAAATAATATTTTATTTATACGGATATACTATAGTTTGTGGTAACGGACTTTCAGCTCTTGAAAGACATCTTAGCTGCTTTCAGTCTTGAGTAATTATAAGAGGCTAAGTGGACATTGGTCTCTCCAATGATAGCCGACACAATTGAAGGTAAAATCTTCTTGACTTAGCAAACAAGACCTGTAGCTTTACTTCTAAAAATATACAATTTTTCAGGTAACAGAAATTGCCTGATATAATTTATATGTGCATGTACATATATATGTATATATGTATATGAATATATATGTATGTATGTACATATATGCATATTTTCTTTGATTCAACATATGGAACAAAACAACCTTCAAACACTCTTAATTTTTCTGTATTTCTTTCTGCTGTGTCTTTATTATACCCAATTGTCTTAATATATTCCTGTATGTTTCTAGAAAGACAAGAGGAGGAGGAGGAAGAGGAAGAGGAAGATGATGAAGATGAGGAAGGAGGAGGAAGAGGACCAGTACAGAAGTGGGAAGGGAAAGAGAAGGAGACTTCCTCAAGCAAAAGACTTGTAAAGATTTTTCTCTGATTATGTGACTGTCATGTTTGGGTCTCAAACTGAAGAGTGTTACAACAACTCCTTAAGAAGCTTAATTAATTTCTAGTGATCTGTAAAAGTCATGAAAGGCAATACTGTTTTCTGGATAGTTTTGATGGTTTTTTTTCTTTACATATTTATAGAAAATACCGTTATCATGTAGTTTTCATAAAATCTTTCATTGGAACACATATCGTTCCCTTGTTAAGATACCGTTCATCCACTGATTTATTTCCTGCCAAAAGCCTGTGGGTGTTTTAACTGTCGTGCACTTGGCAATGTACCACATTACTTCACTCTAAAAACTGAAAGTCATTTAACATTCATGGAGATTAAAAGCTAGCTGAAGATAGCAAAGCAAGACCAAAAATGTAGGTAGGTGCTTACTGGAGTTTTGTGTGCCTCATTTATTGCATGGTCTTCAAAATAAATATGTGGGTAGAAGAGATGCAGACAGCATGTTAATGACACTCACATATCCCAAATTAGGAAAATTGAAACCACATAGTCAAATTTATATACTTTGTGATTTGTGATTCAACAATTTAATAAAGACAAAAGAGTCTGAAATCTTGTTATGGAGAAAAGTGAAATATAAAATGAAAGTCGGTTCATTTAGGAATGAAGACAGAAGAAGCCACATATATTGTATAAAGAGAGAAATTGATCAAAGTGTCACAGAGCACTACATGTAGATGATTCCACAATAGAGCTGGGTGGAATTGATGGGTAAATTATACCATTATAAAATCAATTCAGATTGAGTTCTCTGCCATTTGGTGGGGTCATTCATATTATAACTCTTCCATTTCTTAAGTCACACTGGCACTGGTGTGAGTGGGCCAGGTAGTGGACAGTTAGGTGGTATAGACATTTAATATGATTATCTAGATGATTTGAACTAAGGATATCCACTTTTCTCATTTTAAAAATATTTCAGATACAGTGAGTAGATTTTAAGACCTGTATTCTTAAGGTCTCCTATTTAAAGATAAATCTTCCAGAAAGCTTTTCCTGATAACCAAGTGGCAGCCCCAAATATTCTCTTAGTGAAAGTGTCCTACCACTTTTAATTGGTTGTAATCACCTCCTTGCAAGTCCACATTCTTTATTGAATAGGGAATACTCATGTTAAGCATGGAAATATATTTACTGATTCATAAACTTATAGTTTAGAGACCTGGAATTATAGAGAGTAGCTCTGTCATTTAACATGCAACCTTGATATATCTCTTAGTTTCAGAACTTTTAAAAAATGGATATGATGGTAATTGCTTCTTTCAGAACAGTGGTAAGAAGTAAATGGAATAAGGTACAAAGCTCAAATAGAATAATGTCTGATGCAAATAGGTGCTTAATAAACACCATTTCCTCCTACGTTCCACTGATTTGTGTGTGAATATCTGATATATTTAGGAATAAATACCCCCATTGATAACATGATTCAGAAAGGCAGGTATTCAAGAACTCACTGCACCCACCTCGGTGCTATCTGCCTTTCTCTTGGAATTCTCGCTGTTGAAACTCATTGCCTCCCAGGGATCCCCTCATTGCTCCAGCTCCTCTGTTGGAAAACTTGAGTTGAGTTTTTTTTTTGTTTCTTTGCATACCAGCACAATTTGAGTGGCAGATACCTGGAGCATGCCCTTCCACTCTCTACAAGTCTGAGTTTCACTCATCTACAAAATATCCACCTGTGAAATAAAGAAAATAATTTCTACTTTCATGGTATTTACTTGGCACCACTCAACTACTGAAGACAGGAAGCCATAGGAGGAAAGACAGCTATGGTCTCCATTCTGCGAGTCACTAAATATTTGTACAAGCTGGTATTCTATAAGTACCCAGCACAATAAGTGTAATATACCAGTTAATCAGGGGTAGATACACACATAGTCACTCGTATCCATATAATATGTATTTCCTACATATTATACATGCATTCATATTCATGGATAGGTTAATCTCAACAGCTTTATAAGTTGTCAAATTCCTCATTTTTGTGTCTTCCTTCAAAGTCTCATAAAAGTTCCTTAGTCTTGTGGTCCAGCCACCATCTTGTCTGCAAAGATTTGCCAATATTCATTGAGAACATGGTCCTTGTAGTGTGAGATGAAGTAGGAGCCCACCACTAAAGCACAGCCCTGCTTATCTGTGATGTTGAACAGGGACTCTCTCTGAGATAATTTGTGTTTGGTAAACTCTTGTTTTATGTTGGTATCAGCACTCCTGCCCTTCTTGGCTCCTCTGGACAGTGAGTGGGCTACCAGAGATTACCTACTGCATTGAGCCTTGAAGTTAGCTTTTCTTTTGCTATCCACCTATAGATCTACGTACCATCAAATGGGCTCAGTCTTGATTTCCAACTCCATACAAGCTTCTCAGTTCAGTTCTAAGTGTCAGGTGACTATCACTCCATACCATTTTCCTAGTTGTTTATGTGTCTGCTACTCCTCCTACCTATGTCTCTCTGAAAGAGTGTGATGTGGCAATTTTAACAACTTTTATGGTTCATCCCCAGAGTACTGTTGATCTTCATTTTAGTCTTCTTGAGTAGATTACTTTGGGGCTTATAACTCAATTTGCAATCTTTCAGCCAGCCATTTTAAGATGTGTGTATCAAGACTCTCTATTACCCTAAAAGGTTACCTGAGAATGAACCTTGATGTCTTTTTCTTACACATAAAAAAAAAGAAAGAAAAGAAAATGCTTCAAGAAGAGATAGTTTCTTTTTTGTAATCTTAGGGAAAAAAAATCTATAGAAGGCCCATTATTAAAGAGATATTTGAAAAACCCACATCAACAAAGCAATGATATTTTTAATTGCATTGACTAAATACACTGCTAAATCTTTTAAACTAAATCATATCAGTTTCTATAACAAAACACGAAAACAGAATATACATTGCTATGGTTAAACATTATTACAACAAAAGGGAGTAAGGTGTCCTACCTCTTTTATAGATTTAAGATTCCCTTTGTTTTTGCACTACCTTTTCCCATCCTGCCTATAAGACCAAAATGTGAACAAAACATGGAGTGATCCCATAGTGGAAGGAAGCTGACCAGGGGTACAGGCAGGAAGAGAGCCATGCAGGGGGTACTCATTAACAACCTCTGATAGGAAGGAACAATTCCCTGGAGGCAGGTAACTTGACAACAGGTTGGAGGAGGGGGCATGCTCTGGAGGTATTAGCCTTTTATTTCCTTTGAATCAGCCCCCCACCTCCTGCCCCAATCATTCATTACCTACACTGACTGTCCTTTTGCCCCAGCCTCATAAATACAAAAATATACATTTCATGTTTCTGAATAATAATGGGATTTGACCTATGTGTGTCCCTTGCTTAGACATGTACACTTTCTTTCTCACACTCACTATTTACGACTTCAGGGCCTTAACACACTCTTCCTTTTGCCAGTCATACATAGTTTTTTTCATTTTTCTTCCCTTTTCATTAATGGCTGATACATAGTTTCTGCTCCACAAATACTTGTTAAATAAAAAAAGTATTATCTCTAATAATAAGGAATCAGAATATTAAGGAATCAGAATAGTAAAGAATCAGAAAGTTTCTCAAGATCTGAGAACAAATAAACAGCAGCACTCAAACCCAGCTCTTTTTTTCACATTAGTCTAAGTATTTCTTCTTTGCTTCTTTGTTGTCTGGTTGCTATGGTTCCTAGTATGGAATGAGGTCTTGGTTTCTAGAACTTCCAGCTTTCACAGCCAGATTGTAGAGTTCTAAAAGAATAACTTGGTGAACAAAACATGCAGTGATCCAAGGGCTGAAGGAAGCTGACTTTTCTCATATAAAGAAAAGAAAATGCTTCACAGAAGAGATAGTTTGTAATCTTAGAAGAAAATAATCTATATAAGGCCCATGATTAAAGAGATACTTGAAACATCCACATGAACAAAGCAATGATATTTTTAATTGCATTGGAATACACTGCTAAATCTTTTAAAACTAAATCATACTAGTTTCTATAACAAAACATGAAAACATAATATGCATTACTATGGTTAAATATTTTTACAACAAAAATGTAAAAGTTTTTATGAATATAAATGAGACCAGGGATTTAATAATAGATGTATTATGAAATAAGACTTTCATCTCTTTATCCACCAAATTTAACAATTACAATTGTTACCTAACTACTACACAACTTACATATGAGAATATTACTGACAAAATAATAAACTTTCATTACTTAATTCCCCTGAGTGTTATCTTTGATGGAAAAGGCTTTCCTGGATGAACTCAGTATTTCTATAGGAAATCAAAAGGCGTAAATACTTACATTAAACTTTTATTTCCTCCTGATTGAAATAAGCTTAAAACTGATAAAGAAGATTTCATAGCCACCTTTCAAAATATACACAATTTTGTTTTAGCTCTACATATGCTATAAAAACATTTTAATAGCAAAAATAGTATAATGGGTGATGTTTATGCTGATTGAAATTTTTTTCTTGGTTTTCAAAGGAACACATAGTCATTGCACAAAATTCAGAAGACCTAAAGAACAACACAAAGTGCAAAGAAAAATCACCAAATACCTTTATTTCAAAAATTTGAAGAATATATTTATTGACATGGACATAGACATATTAATATTTACATTTTATGTTTCTTACAAACAAAAATCTTATGTACATAATTTATGTACCAAGCAATACAGACAGAGCATTTTTAGATACCTGGAAATAGTCTTCTATAAGATATTAATGATTGGAGAATATTATATGAGTATATGATGTTTCATCAAAATATCTATTATTGGTCATTAAGATATGTCTGATTTTTTTACTATTAAAATGCACAATAAACATTATTGAACTTAAGGATTATTTTACCTGGCTCAGATATTTAAAAATGTATTCCTAATAAGCAAATTATTTATCAGAATTTTAACATTCTAAAATATCTATATCATATGACTAAATTGTTTGAAGAAGCATTGTACCATTTTTCTTCCTGACACAATTTAAATTCCTCCACATTACAATTAAAAAGTTACAATGGCCTGATCTGGCTCTTTCTTGCTCATTGCCATATATCCAGCAACCAAGATAAATCAGAAACATAAATTGCCCACCATGTATTTGATGAATTATTGAGAAATGAATGAATGAATGACAAATGAAGTAGAATAGGATATGGACTGCTTATGAAAGAGAGTCATTTTTATTTCACAGAACATGCTATACTTAGTTTCTTTACCCATAAACATGTTGGTAACTGTTCAAGAGACAGAAAATTCTATCAAAATATGGGTATTTTGTTCCATCTAGAGTATTAGAATGGAATGTGTTTATGGATTGTTAACTTATCTAAATTTATCAAAGACTGCTCCCAAAATGGCTCTTCATGATTGTTTTTTCTTATCAATAAATTGCACAACTTTGCCTAAATACACTGACCCAAATATGGGAATCATTGCTGAAACTATCCTCTCCTCATTTTCAATTAATCATGAAAGCTTGACTACTTTACTTCTTAAGTATCTGTTATCTCTGCTTATTTTCTCCAGCTTCGCTGCCACTACTTGGCTCCACACTTCTACAGAGCTACTGTTTTAGTAAAATTTTTGTTGCCATGATCAAAAGATCTGACAAGAAAACTTAGAGAAGGAAAGTTTATTTTGGGTCAAAGTCTCAGAGGTTTGTGGTGGGCTGACTCCATAACTCTGGTCCCAAGATGAGGCAGAACATCATGGCCAAAGGTCATGGTGGAGTACTGCCCAGTTCACTATATCCAGGATACAGAGCTCTGCTTCCAGTGACAAAATATACCCCAGAGCATTCCCCCAGTGACCTACTTCCTTCAAGGATACCCAACCTGTCTAGTCACCATCCAGTACCATAGTCCTTTCAAATTATTAATCCATCAAGTGGATTAATCCCCTGACTAGATTACAGCTCTCATAATCTAATCACATCCCCTCTGAACATTGCAGCATTCGCTGGAATTCTCTCATATACTCACTTTTAGGAGACACCCCATATCCAAACCATCACAGTTTCTCTAAATTACAGAAAACATTTTATATTCTTCTTCATTCACTCCTCTCATTCTTCACTTCAGAATGATTTTCATATTGCATCCAGAACAATCTTTCTAAAATGAAAATATGGCTGTCTTTGTTAAGTCCTTCACGTCTTTTCATTTGCTCTTAAAAAAAAAAAAAAGCATGATCTTGGAATGTTAATAGCAGGCACGGCATAGTCAGATTTCCCTCAACAGCCCTCTGTGTTCTTTTATCACAACTAATCCCACTTCCTAAGGTCTGGCCTTCTTCAAGGCATCTGTTGCAGGGTGCTTATCCATGCTGCTTTTTATACACACAGTGCCTTTGTTCATTTGCTTTCACTCCGTGTCATTCCTGCCTATTCACCCTTTAGGGATAAGCTGAAGTCAGCACCTCAAGGAAACCTTTTCTAATCCCAGATTCTGCCAGATGCCATAGTTACTCTCCTAGCAGTCTTTATTGCTTCTTGGAACCTTTTTTTTTTTTTTTAATCAAAATTGTAATTTAGTAACTGTATGATTTAGTAACTATATAATTAATTGATTTTTGTCTGTGTGCTCTTCTTTTTAAAAATTTTTTGTTTGTTCTTTTTAGTTATATGTGAGAGCAGAATGTATTTTCACATATTATACCTAAATGGAGTATAACTTCCCATTCTTGAGGTTGTACATGTTGTGGAGTTACACTGGTGGTGTATTCATAGATAAACATGGGAAAGTTATTTCCAATTCATTCTACTGCCTTTCCTAGTCCCATCCCCTTTCCCTTTCTCCAATTCTCCTTTTTCTAATCCAAAGTACATCTATTCTCCCCACACACATACCCCAACCACCACCACCACCCTGTGTGCTCTTCTTGAATAAAGCATTTCAAGAGCTCTGAGGCCGAGTCTACCTTGTTCATGCCTGTGTCTCCGGTTCTGGGTTACATAGTTGAAACAGTGAAAATGTTAAGGAAATAATGAGAGGAATTGGTAATAAATTCGGTGTAAATAGTTGTGTTTATTTCAATTAAGCTTTTAAAAATAACAACTACCCTTGGCATTGATGATGATATCAACTTATCTTAGCACAGTTATGGTATTCTACTAGCCCCCTCATCCATACATCTTATTAGCAGATCTCTTATCAAAGATACTATTTTTTTTTTATTCTAGGCTGAATTTTGCTCAGGTGCTAATTTGATGTTGGTGCTTTAAATTTTTGTGTTCTAACCCTAAACTTCTGGATTATAAATGAGATCCACCCGGACACCTTGAAATCTGACTTAACATTGCTTGAACATCACCTTGTGACCTTTGCTCAACCAGCAAACTGAAGCTTTACATTCCTTGAGTTGTGTTGGAATAAACTGGAAAATCGAGTTTTCTATACTGTTAGTTCTAACCTAGCTAATCTTTCACTCAAGGGATGCACCTCCGTTCAATTATCCCATCCAGGCGAACATTTAATTCTTACCTATTTGTTCCTGATCTAACAACTTCCAGTGGGATCATTGATATCCACTGGCGACAGTCACTGACCACTCAACTTTGCCAGAACCCAAAGGAGTATAAAATAATATGAGATATAAATTGTGCCTTTTTATGTTCACAATTTAACTTTCCTGAGCTTCTGAAATAATAGTTGCGTTGACAGTTGATTGACAAATAGATCCAAATCTTTATCTAAGGTATATAAGTAACAATTATTTAATGGTTCAAATTGCATTCATATCACATTTTCACTATGTCAATATCTAACTGGAGGCAGGTATGATGGTAAGATAGACCTGTTAGTGAAGAGATTGAAGATATTTCTGGATTTGACATATTCTTAGTAAAAAATAGAAATTGTTCTTATTATTAGTTCCTTCAAATGATCTCAGTCAACTGGTTTAAATGAAAGCTGGGCTTAACCTGAACTGAATTGCTGGTTCTGTTCTATGATACATGGCAGAATTGTTTTAGATGCAATCTTCAACTTTGTGGCTTAGCTTTGTTTTCCTAACAGTGATTCACATGTAATGACCATAGGTCATCAGGTGGTCCATCTCTGTTTCCAGGGTTGTCAAGTGAACAAGAGTATTTGATAAAGGTATTGTGAAGAATTTAGCAGCAAGCTAAGAAGGAGACAGCACTGGGTGTAAATGAGAGGAACACTCTTCCCCAACCCCAGACTGCAAGTTACTGTCTAAACATAGACCACGTTTCTCATACTATAAATCAGCAGGATATACAGCAAAATATCAAAACCGGAAAAAAAATCTTCTGCCTGTTAAAGCATGAAGGAAAGCAACTTTTTTTTTTTTTTTAAATCCAGCAAAGCTGCCTTACACTAAGGTTTCAAGCCTCAGTTGCTTTAAGTTGTACATTGCTTTTATTATTTTAATGTTTTACCTCGGATTTACCCATTCTTTTACATTCAGTAAATACCTTTTTTAACTTGGTTCTTTTCAGTTATACATGACAGTTGAATTCATTTTGACATAATTATAAAAGTATGGAATATATCTTGCTTTAATTTGTAATTAATGATAATTAATAATATTAATTTCTAATTAATAATAGGTCCAGAATATTTCACACTATAATATCTTCAAGCTGGTACTATAAAGGGTGTATCCTAGATGCTCAGTAAATATTGGAATAACCAGTTTATTCTGCCCAAGTTTTGAGTTAAGAAGGTTATACCATGTGACAGAAAATAAGCATCAATAGTTTTTTCCTAAATTTACTACTCTTCTTTCTTCGAATTCCTGCTGCATCTTTTTCATTTGTCCAACTTTTTAGCCTTACTTCAGGTTGACCTCAAAGCCATCTTCTCCGATGAAAATTTTTCTTGACATCCACAAAGCAAATACAATATGCCCAATTCTGGGCCCTATAACTCCCTAAGCATCAACCTTTTAGCATTTACCAACAAGATAAGTTGTAAGTCTGTTTTCCTGAAGGTTACAGATCTGCTGCATTCAGAGTGTACTTTTGTTCAACTTGGATAAGAATTGGATTTTAAATACTTTTTGTTAAAAAAGATTTTCAAGAAAAATTGACAAATCAAGGAAAAAGAGTGATAAGTAGTAATTGTACTTTACATTAAATTATAGGCATTATTTTCCTCTCCTTTTATTTTAATTTTAAAACTCCAAACATTATATCTTTGAATAAATTATTTTACAATTTCATTATTCACATGAAGTTGGTTAATTAGCAACACTATCCTGTAAGGGCAAACATCTTGTTTGATATATGAATTTAGTTAAAAGAACAAAAGCTCGTATGTCTACCAATGGTGAGCTTGTTTAAAGAAATTTTCAGAAAATCTTAAAGGGAATAGATTTTCCAATAGTCTTTTATTATAACTTTTGATTTAGTCATTTCAAATTTAACTTTCTTCAGTACAAAACTCCTTGTGACCAAAGTTCTAACACTATATTAAAAAAACATGACACCAATTTTACATTGTAAATAACTTTTATTTTCCTACACTTCTTCAGAACATACCAATTGTAGGGTGATTTTCTCTGTGTGTGTAATGTAATGAATATTAGTCTCTATTTTAAGATTTAACTTTTTTAATATTTCATTACTTTACAATTATTTTCATTTCAGAATTTCATGAAAAATCCTATTATATAATTTTAGATTTTTTTCACATTGGGCTTTGATGATGTATTTTCGATATCTTATGTTATGAGTTTCACCTCCACCTTGCAGTTACTCGAATCCTCTTTAATGCCTGGGGATTCCTGGGAGCTTATATTTGTATGTATAAAAGATAGGCCAAATCTCCATGGGAGAACATTCAAAATAAGAACAAATGTATCCCTGCTTACTTTATGCATTAAACATTTTTCTCCAAATATTTCAGGAATGAAAGTTTTTAAAAATTAATATCCTGAGTATTTTAAAATAATGTTCTTTAGTTACTACTATTAATTTTTCATATTATACCAATTTAACATCCTTGGAGATATGGGTCCTTTATAAATTCCCCTCTGTCCTTCTCCTATGAAACCCTTCCTCTTATAAAATATTAGAAAATAGATTTTTTTCTTAATGCAATTTAAATCTCATGATTTTAGCTGAAAAAAACCTCAAAAGGTTTAAGTAAAAATCTCAATAAACTATGAATCCCTTGATTAGATAAGTTAAATTAACATAGATAAAAACAATGTTCGTTTTTCAGAACAAAGAAGAACATCTAGATCTTTTTAATTCTTTTAAAAAACTCAGGCCCATTTAAGGACTGAGGCTATTAAAAACCGGAAAAGTTACATTAATTATAAGCAACCCTCAATACAAACATCTGGAGTTATTCAACAGATTTGTTAAGGAATATTGATTTTGCACCTGGGCATGAGTGTTTTCACTTCTGTGAATCATTATAGTTAATGTTGCCTCTAGATCCTTTGCTCATAGATTATTGCACATTAATGGCGCCATGCAACTGCCATCCCTGGTTGGAATAGTGTACCTCCATGCTCCATTGTTCACGGTTTTCTAGGCACTGTTTCATCAATCTCTAAACCTGTTCAGATTTTATCGAAACCAGTTTCATTATGACAGGTTTCTCACTTAAAGGCTCAAGATATAACCGCCCAGAATTTCTCCCTTGCCATCTTTAAAATCAATAACCTTAAAACAATCTTAGTGCTCCCTTCTGAACTTAGGGACAAATCTATATTCCAGATGGAGTCCAACAGTCACATAACACATATACACACATACACACACACACTCAAATTTCTAACCACAGATTCTCCTTGTGTGGGAGCCCTGAGATCCAGTTGTGTAACTTGTTGATGGAAAAACCTGAAGTCCTTTCTGCTCATTTTTATAAACATTGAAAAATCATTAAACGCATGTTTCCTTGGTCAGCTATACAACATCATGGTCTTTCTGTGCTACTTCTCTATATGCAGTCCCCTCTTAAATCACCTCCTCCACATCATTACAAAGTTAATGTGTCAGGAAGACATGCAACTCTCAAGGTTACAAAGAAAGAAATATATATTTAAGAAGCCACTGGAGAATCACAGATAAGACAGTTCATATTTACTTAGACCCCATGTAAGCAAAATTCTATATACGTAAATTGGGAGGTTGTAAAAAGATAATCAAAATCTCACATTTCTTTGTTATTTTTTATTTCTTGATCTTTTTGTTTCTTCATAGTACTCATCACTCCTGAAATATGATAGATTTTTCTGTTTATTCATTTGTTGTCTCTTTGTGCACTAAAATGAGAATCTTAGAAAACTATGGGCTTTGTCCTGTTAGTTCAATGCTCACTTTGCTCCTAGAATAGAACCTGGAATGTTATATATGCTCAGGCAATGAATGAAAGAACGAACATTAAAAGATTCATGTTTAAAGGCATGCAACTGATTTTCTTTAATGAGGTTGGAGAGAAGGTATTGTGAACATAATCTTTCTTATAAAGTGTAAATAGTAAACGAAGACTAAATCTCCCAAGAAACATGACCTTGTATTCACTAAAACAAATCTATATTTTCTGTCTGGGGATCAAAATAGAGTAGGGCAGGAAAGACTTAACTATTAGGCCAGAAGCATTTTGCATAATGTAATAAATGGTCACTGATATACCTGAAGGCAACTTTGAAAATCAGAAGCATGAGTACAGGCTCATTTACTACGTAAATTGCATTACAATAGAAAAAGCATCAGACTCAGAGTTTTATCTCAAATGAATAATTGCTCAATAAATGTAGGCAATTAAAAATGTCATTATAATTATTATTATTACTTATTATATATTTGCGTATGTACTATATATAATGATTAAGGGGATCAACCATATTTTGTTTCAAATCCTACCACTTCCACATATTAATTAATTAATTTTGTTTCAAATCCTAGCACTTCCACATATTAATTAATTAATTAATTAATTAATTCTTAAACAGTCTGAACCATGTGTTCTCATCTATTTCCCAGGATTGTTGTAGTCACTAAGAAACATAATATATAAAGGTGCTTTTTCAGATTTGTCATGATAAAAGGTAATGATAATGATTATTATAATGACATTCTTGACTCATTTAAATTAAGTCATAAATGGAGCAAATTAGAGTATTAGCATACTGAAGAAAATTCTCTTTCAAGATAAAAACATAGCTTGTGAGGCCAACCTTAAGAAAGTCTATATTTATCCCTAACCTGTCAATATTATCATTTTATAAATTGTATAGTGTGGCTTTAGACATCACAGAACTGTTGCAGCTGAAAATAGGACAAAAATAAAAATGAGAAAATATAATTATTCACAAACATATATACATTTTTACAAAGCACAAATAATATATTTTTAAAGATTAAGGGTATTTTAAAAGTGACACAAAGTTGGCATTTTCAAAAATATCTCAACATAAAAAAACTTTCCCTTCAGGCCTTCAAAAATATATTTGACTATTCCTCCATCTGGAATTTATTTTAAGGCTCAAATACAGACTTATACATTTACTAGTGGTCCTTGTTTTTTTCCTATTCTCTGAGCACTCATTTTTTTTCCCTGACAGATGAAATTTTGTTGTGTACTTTGATACCCCATAAACAAACATGTGCATGCACATTGATCATATTTTCAGTCAGGCAATACATTATTTTAAATAGTCATTGTTATATATTACAACTTCATCAGATGCCCTTTCTCATAATAACTATAAAATGTTTGTACTTGGTAATGTGTTATTAACTATGTCTGTGAAGCAGCCTAACCTAAAGAGAGCTGCATGCAGCTATCAGAACTTATAATGAAAGAAACAGACCATCAGTCTCTAAGATGGCAAAAACATCAGTTTTTTGTTTTGTTTGTGTGTGTGTACATGTGTGTATGTATTCTCAAGGAACAAGCAAGAGTTTTAAATGCTTCTCTAGATAAATGACCACAAGGTGGGGGAAAAGTTTGAAATGTCTAAATTTTCCCTTTGTTATTCTTCACATTTCATATTCTTTCTGATTTATTGTATTGAGTGCCCAAAGACAAACAAATAACCACTCCTGATGCAGGTCTCTCAGCAGAACTGCCTTCTCTAAGGAGTGCCCAGGATCTAGGGCTTTATTTGTACTATGTTCTTACACAATGTGCCCCTTGTTCTTACACAATGATTTCTGTATATAGATTAAATCAGCACCGTTGTTTATATCAGAGGTGGCAGTTTATAGCTCATGAGCCAAATCCAGACTGCCTCGTGTGTATGTATGTATGTATGTATGTAAAGTGTCATAAGACCAGCCACTTTCACTCATTTTTCCCCCCGCTGTGGCTCCTTTAATGCCACAATTGAAAAATGCAACAGAGATTACGTGTTCCACAAAGCATGAACTCTTTACTATCTGGACCTTACAAAGAAGGTTTGCTGACCCACATCATAATTGCACCTGACTCATTCAGAATACAGCTTTTGAGTGCTTCAGTTTCCACCTGCTAGCCTGTCTCTTAATCTAGTCTTAATGATCTCAGCTGTTTTGCCTCTTGGACGTATCCTCTGAGAAGTTTCCTCTAAAATTCATTTTGGCTGTTTTCTCCTACCGCAATGCATACCCCTTCAACTACCAATTTCTCAACCACTTGAATGCCAGGCAATTCTGACCCCATCTGGTGTTTGCTCTTGAACTTCAACATACATAGCTGGTACTCCTTTTGGATTCACGGGCTGATGAATCCTCTTAGAAACATAATGTTAGTGCATTAGCTTTCTCATTCAACAAATGAAAATATACAAAAACATTCCCTGCTTTGAAACAATAGCCAGTGTTAAAGCAGTTGCGTTACATTTCCAAAGAAAAATTGGCAAATTCAATTTCTTGAGTAGAACTTCTCTCAAAAGAGTAAGTTGTTTTCAGAGGATTGAGGCTAAAAAAAAAAAAAAAAAAAAAAGAGTTGTCTTCTCCAAAGCTCACCTGTGGTTCCCTCATAGATCATCCTGGTCAAGCTACTGCTGTATTCTCACAAATCACTGCATATTTTTATTATAACTAAGCAGAAACAAGCTAAGGCCTTGAAGTGGGAAACTGTTATTCATAGAGTTATCCATTTTGGTCAGGTTCAAGCTTTGTTTAAAGCTGAAAATACATTTATTTGGAGTAAATTCACCTTAGTTTACTACATGTCTCATTGTCTGAAGTTTGACAATCTGCTTAAATTTCACGAGTCTCTAGGAGTGTGAAGTATTTTGCATTGCTTGGTAGGGGTTCCAACCTCAGCCAAAATTTCTTGTAAAAGGACAAATTTTACAAGTAAAAAAGCCCAAGAGCTTTATTTAGGATAATAAATGATTATCATGATCTCAAATACAACCCTGATTGATGAATTTTCTAATAGCCATTCCCTGAATCTCTTTTTTTAGACATGAAATTTTTACCCAGATAACAACTCACTTAAAAGTTTCACCAAAACTTACAGGAACAAAAGACAGGACATGAAAGGACTTTCATTTTAGTATTTATCTTTTCTAATTTTTTTTGAGAATTATCACCAGTTTGTACAATGGCTACTCTGTTTGCCCTGCTCCAACAGTATCTCATTCATTATTTATAACACACATCAGGATACTTTGGTTATGAAAGATGCTACAGAAAACCAATTCTCCTCCTCTTATTGTGTTAATCCTGGATTAAAATTAATGAATTTTATAGCAGAAAGAAAATGAAATAATGCACAAAGCTAATATGGCAACTACAATGGAATTCAGAAAATTAATTTTTAATACTTTTCATTTTGTAACTTCTTGGTTGAGTATGATGTGATGTCTGCTTTTATTCTGTTATTCTATAAAACTTGTGGTAAAAATCATTGCACTATATGGTCTGTCTTCACTAACCTAGCAATGGTGAAGCTGTCCAGAAATGAAATATGAATTTAACCACAACAATGAATCAAAGTGCCTCAAGCCATCATGTGTACCCTTTATTCCAGTAATGTCTGTGTCCTCCACATTCCCATGTGACAATTTTATGTTCAGGTTATTAGGATTGGAGATTTAGTTTACAGCACTAGACCCCGTGTCGTAGGTAATAAAACCTAAATCTACAGAATCTTACTTAGAAAGCATTTGGGACAAATATTTTTACATATAAATAGTAAGCAAGTGTAAGCCCAAATGTACTACAGAAATGTTTGGGATGAATGTACATTTATGTAGTACATTTTATGCAAAATATTTACTATTTGTATGGCTTTGGGTGAAGAGGCTCCCCTACTTTCGGCATATTTCTTCATCATCTGTAATGTGAAAGCTGCAAATATACTACATAACAGTGTAGTGATAAATAGACAAAGTGTCTCACTCTGGATAAAAGAAAACCTAAGAAGTACAATTTGGTCTGAATGAGAAGACATCCCTTATGCTGGAGAGAAACAGCCCTGTATTAAATCAGAAGGGTTGCTCAATTGAGTGGCAATTTGATTTTTTTTATGTGTATGCACCACTTATTTATTTAATCTTTTTGAAATTAGCTTTAAAATTTTACCAAAATATATTTGACTTCAAACTTTTTTGGAACACAAGGCAATGAATAAAGTCTTTTAAGCATATTACATTTACTTATTATTTGCTTAATTAATCAAAGATTGTATTTATTATCTATCCACATAAACAAATAATCACCCTGAAAATGAAAAAAGAAACTAATAAAACTTAGAGGAGAGATACAGTTTACAAAAAGGATAGATACTCAATACTATAATAATTAAGATAATGTTGCTGAGTGAGAGCAACTGGAAATGAACAGAATAAAATATGATGGGACTAACTGAATAAAATACCATGTATAGTAGATTGAATGCACTAATTCTTATATCCATTCTCTTTGGAAGTGCCTCCTACACTGATTCTGGTTTGCCCTCAAGACTTGTTTTGATCAAAGAGACAATGGAAACTTGATGCAATCCAGGCTTGAAAGTGTGTTAGTGCATTTTTTTATTCTTATCTCTCACCTTTCCCTCTATCTCAAAATCCCTGTGCAGTGAATAGCATGCAGGTTTATGTGTGGTAGCTTTGGGTACAAGCTGGGCAAGTAAACAACCTCGAATTTCTTCATCTTTCCCACCATTTCAATATGGAAATATGTGTTCAGAACAAAAGAACTTGGAATTGGGATGTTAGCAAGTGAAAAACTGCTTACAGTTCTGTATTGACAACTTAGAGCATGTTTGTGTACCCGGTTTAAAATAACTGCAAAGGTAAATGGCCACTAGTTTGCAATGTGAACATAACAGATAAAGTAATTAGAAATTCTTAAGATGACAGGAATGGCTAAAGAGAAGTGAAAAAGAATAAACATAACGGATGTCCTTTTTTTCTAGATAAAAATAACAGTAAGCAGATTTTAGTATAATATAAAAAAGAATTTTTAATAGAACTATCCAAATAGAATATTGATACCAGAAAAAGGAAGCTACAAAGGACAAGAGATATCCAAAGTGAAGTTTGGAAAATTTAGGAAGAATTTACTTACTGGAAAAGAAGTCAACTTTTACTCACATGCTAAAAGGCTCTGAATGATAACAATTCTACTGTAACATTTTTGAACATCTGCATATTACAAATTCTCTACTAGTCCTGGGAATATGCAGGTGGATAAGTACCAGTCTTTACTCTGAAGATACAACAAGGCATGAAAATAAGTACATAAATAAATATATCATCAATATTATTTACAAGAAATCAAGAAAGGCTTCTTGAAATTATTAACATTGGGCTGAATCCTCAAGGAAGTTTATAAATTTTCAAAATTGATAATACAAAGAAAGAAGAGATTGGCGAAAGCTACAAGCCTTCCTGGATGGCATCCTAGAATTTAACATTTGCCCAGACAAATTCACTTTTGCCCACTGGGCATGAGACAAGATATCCATTATCTCCCAACTGACTCTGTAGAATACCCCACCCAACAATAGCAAAATATACATTCCCCTGCAACACAGATAAAACATTAAAATATTCACAAGATAGACCATAGTCTGGTCCACCAAACAACTCTTGATAAATTTCAAGATAGTCAAGTCATTCAAAGTATGTTCTGTGAATACAATGAAATAATTTAGAAGTAAAAAATGAAAATATCTCTGACCAGTCTTCAAACATTTACAATACCTTCTAAATAGCCAAGGGTGAGAGAATTCAAAGGGAAATGAAAAATTGCATTGGTTGAAATAAAAATGAAAATGTAAGCCATACTAACATTTGCATCATGGCATTGAAGTGGAACTTAGGGAAGTTTTTATTACAAAATCTTATATTTGAAAAAAAAAGAAGAGTATCGAATGATTTCAGTTTTTAACCTTAAGAAAGAAGGACAAGTTCAACTGAAGGTGAGTAGGAAAAATGAAATAAAGTTCAGTGTGGAAATCAATGAAATTTTAAAATAAGAGAGAAAAGGGAAGAAATAGAGAAAATCAATAGAATCAAAAGTTGGTTCTTTGAACAGATCGATAAAACTGATAAACTCCATACAAAGAAATTAAGTAAAGGAGAAAATAAAAATATAAGTAATGTGAGAGACAATGTCACTATAATGTTTATAGATATTAAGAAAATAATAAAGAAACAATGAAAAAATGCCAATAAATTTTATATCTCATATGATGGTCTCATAACAATGAAAAAACACAAACTGTTTAAATTTACCCAAGAAGAAACAGGTACGAGGACTGGGGTTGTGGTTCAGTGTCAGAAAGCACTTGCCTAGCATGTGTGAGGCACTGGGTTCGATCATCAGCACCTCATATAAAGAAATAAATAATAAAGGTACATCATCAACTAAAAAATATTTTTAAAAGAAGAAGATGAAGATGGGGCTGGGGATGTGGCTCAAGTGATAGTGCGCTCGCCTGGCATGCATGTGGCCCGGGTTCGATCCTCAGCACCACATACAAAGATGTTGTGTCCACTGAAAACTAAAAAAATAAATATTAAAAATCTCTCTCTCTCTCTCTCTCTCTCTCTCTCTTAAAAAATAAAAAAAAAGAAGAAACAGGTATGCCAAATAGCTCTGTCTCTTACAGAAATTGAATTAAAAATACCTTCCCATGTTTAATACAATTTAGTATCTACCTTGGTAATTTGCTGCGAAACCATCCTCTCTTCAGGTTAACAAAGTAAGAACATTGCTTTTATTACTCTTTGAATATGGAAAATACATGTCAACATTAAACAATCCCATTTGCCAGGTGGGGTGGAATCTCAAGTCACCTTCTCCAGTATAAAGTATACTAAAAAGAATCCCAGTAAGTAGATTGACTGGTGAGTATAAAATTAGAAAGAGCCACTTTGTAGTTCATATGAATGTCCCCTCCTTCATGGTTGCCAGGAATATGCAAAAGTAATGCTGGTCCAGAAGACTGACTTCTAGGAAAGCAATGGCTGGATGCTTACATTTTCCTTCGTGATGCTTTTTTTCTGTACTTCCAAGGTTTATGATACCTCTTTTTATAGTCATAGTCTTTCTTTAGATGTTTTATATTTTATCACTTTAGGGCAACATTTTTTAATGTTGAAATAGTACCATATTGGATACTTATTTGCCACAGAGGCTATCTATGCATTGACCAGCATCTCTGACCTCTGAAAACAGTAACTATCCCAAGTTGTGAGAACCAAAATGGCTTCAGACATGGCTAAATATTATATTAGGGAAAAACATTGTCCTCTTTTGAGATCTACTAGGTAAGCACCAAGTATTATTGATCTACAAACCTTTGAGTCAACCCTATACAGCTTCCTCTACTGTCTTATATTGTGCATGATTTCAGAATTCAAATCCCTGAGAATCTTTTTTTTTTCTTATTATCTATTCTTATTCACCATGTCTCAACAAGTATTTTTCTTTGTGGGAAACACTAACATGTAATCTTTAAATGGCATTTCAATTAAAGAGAACAGGGTGAGAACAAGAATATGGAAGCAATGTATAATTGTAGAGAGTAAAGAGTGTATCTTAAACCTACATTAAATATTAACATTTCATTCTTCTATTGATAAATAACAATTAATATTGAAAATTTAGCACATGTTAAGAGAAATGCCAAGTTACTTACCCATTGTTATATACTACCTGCAGATCCTAATAAGTGCAGTGATATTCCCATTTTGCACGTAAGAAAAGTGAAATAACATAGTTAAACAAATAACAAGTAGCAGAACTATTTTGTAAACTCATTTTGTCTGATCCTATAATGTGAAATCTAGACATTGTACTGTATTAAATGAGTAGACAAAGAGAAATAGGACAATCTTCCAGGAAATCCTCAGTGATCCAATTTCATTTTAACAAATGTTTATAGAATATGTGCCATTAAACTTCAGTTGAAAGAAATTATAAATACTTCATAGTTCATTCATTTCCTAAACCTTGACCATACCATATTCTCTGAATACTGATCTTTGGAAATTTTCATTCCAAATGCCTTGTTCCTGGAAAGTATTGTTTCCCATTATGTCTTGGAGAAATAAAGACAAGGAGGAAATGCAGGGATGTGACCATTATACCTGTTATTCAGACCAGCTAGAATCAGCCACCTCCACTGCAGAAGCAACAGCTAAGATGGCATAGAAAATTATTTGGCAGTGCCTTAAAGGAATGTTTTAGTTAGATGGACCAATCATGGCAGTAAAGAAAGAATGTATAACTCTATGGGTAGATGGTTTTCTATTATTTTGTTGTTGTTAAAGGCAAAGCATCTTTGTGCTATTCTTTTGCATTATTGCATGAGACAGGTAGATGGGAACAGAAGAGCCCCTCTGTCTTTTAATTCACATTGATGTGAATGTGCTTTCAACACCTTGAAGTCCCTGAAGTTTATAGCTGAATCATATAAGAGAAAAATGGAAAGATTTCCAGCTGAGAAAAGCATAGCTCAGTTCCTGTGTTCGATGAGAAAAGATGAAAGAAAGCCTGTCTGTTTATGTACTCAAAAGATCTTTTGATGGGCAGACCCCTCTCAAACATTTGGACTTGTCTTCTTTTATGTGCTGGGCTCAACAAGTTAGGGCTAGTCTTTACAAAAGGGTGGCGCCAGTTGACAAGTCTGGTAACAAAAGGTCATATCATTTGTTTAAAAAGACATCTCTGAAGATAAACTTTCTCTGTGTCTTGTTCTAGACTGCCAATATATTTTCAATACACACACACACACACACACACACACACACACACACACACAATTTGATATCTGACCCCCAAAACTATTTGAAAGACATGGACCCAAGAATTCTTACAGACTGTGAGGCTATCCACTGGCTAGGGGCAGGTATAAATAATGGTGTTGTCTATAGTATTCTTTTTGAGAAAACAGAAACCTCTAGTTTATTAATGCTTCTATAACTTTTATTTATTTAGTGTTTTAAAATTATCTTCTACCTCAGATTAATATTAATAATATCAGCTTTAAAAAAAAAAGCCCAAATTAAGATATTTTTCCCCAAACCTTTTAGTGTTTAGTAAGCAGAATCTACCTGGGACATTCTTTCAAAGTATACGTTTTTAAATTTCTTGTCAGAGACTTCTAAAAAGTAGAGCTAGGATGAGGTCCAGAAATCTGCATTTTCTAAGCCACTGAATTGAGTTTGTCTCCAACTGCAGTTACAGAAACATTTGTGAAGGGAGTTCAGTAATACAGTACAAAAGGTATATAATTTTAATCCATTAGAAAGTAATTATTCCTTACATCATACTAAGAGAGAAACATTGACTATAAAAAGAAATTCCCAATAAAAGGGAACTTATTCTGATGACCCTAGATCTGGGAAACCCTACATGAGGCAGATATCAGACCTAGAATCTGTCCTATAGCAGCATTCTAGAAAAATTCAGCCACCAGATGGGGGACTCAACCAACAGATCAAAAGGATATGTCTACCCTGAGATCACAACACAGCCAGTTGCAATTTGTTATCTTTCTCAAATAACATGAAAGTCCAGTAAATTAGTCAGAACTAGACTTCAATTTCAATCTCCCTATCTGAAGTTTTTACTTTCGCACATCTCTTCAATAACAAAAGCCTAAAAAAGTATTTGAATGAAATTTACTTTCCCCTTTCTTTACGATGCAAACCATTTTTGAGTCAATCAACTTACCTCTGGTCTTGCTGATTTTGATACTTGTCTTAAGTGATCTGGGGACAAGTCACATCACTCTGTGTAAGTGACATTGGTACTTGTATGTTTTAATGGATTTCATTTGAACATGAACTTTTCTTTAGCACTTGATCATTTTAAGACATTACCTTAACTGACAGAGAAGTAGCTCCAGTGCAGTCAGCCATTTCAGGGAACATAAGAGGATTGTGTTCTCCTGGAACAGGTCTTGCACAAAACCTCCCAGGACTATTTGCAACAACCTAAAATAAATTACCACTGAAAGAAGTTATGAGGCTGAATAGGCAGCATAGCATAGTGTTAAGAGTGCAGATTCTGTAGCTGAACTGCTTGGATGAACTGTTTGCCACTTGATAGCTTGCAACTTTGGTCAAAGGACTTAATCTCCATGTGGAAGATGGCACTTTTACATATGTATTGCATTGTTAGGAGGATTGCCTAATTCAGTGCATATTAAAAGGGTTAAGACAATGGCTTGTACACTATTTTATTTGTTGAACTTCATTTTTACAAGTACTATATGTGAAATGGAATAGGAAAACTATGAGATGATGGCTGAGGGGAGGATTGTGACACATTAAATGTAACTAAATATATTAAACATTTTGATCCACCAAACACAATGATTATAACACAGTAAAATCCAAATGGAAAAAGAGAAGAGAAATGTTTCAGTATTTAGCGTGTGTAACTCCAAATAGCTAGTATCTTGGCTGAGACAAAATGCATGAATAATTTCAGTTTAAGTGCAAAATTTAAATATTTAATCAGACATTTAAAAAATTGAGAGAAAAGAACCTAATGGGGTTTAAGTAAAGACAAAAGGAGTAATTTTAAGTGCCCTGCTAACAGAGCACTGCATCTATCTCTCACACATTTTGTGCTGGGCCTGCTGTTCCCTGGAATCTGCCAGTTGCAACTGAGTGAGCCTCAGATCCTATCAAATGTTATAAAACAGGTCCAACGCCAATGAGAACTTGGCACCTTTCCCTGAGGCAACTCACTGACAAGCTCCATGTCAGTTTAATACAGTTTATAGGATAATGAGAAAGAGGATACTTACTTAATTAGAGTCTACTATGAGGCTAAAAGGCAGGTAGAAGTGAACGGGGAAAGAAGTAGAGGAAATTCACCACCTTCAGTAGAATGTATTCAAATGGTTTTGCTTATCGTTATTACTAACTAGGTTGATCTGGAACAGATCACATAAGACATAAGTCTCTACTCTTCCCATACTTGATACAATAGCACAGATGGTTCATTTATAGAGATTGGAGGTTAAAACACACACACACACACACACACACACTTTCATCAAGTTCAGTTGACTTCACTCCTGAATCTGCAAAAATCTGGTTTGAAACCTTGTGAGACCCAGGTTTCTTTTGAGATTTCTGTGCTTTCAGATTCCATTCAAGTGGAAAATGAACAGGCTCTCTCTCAGCAGCATACCACTTCTGCTCTGAGTAAATCATGGCCATCTGGGGTTGAGGGCCAACAAACTGGCCAATCCCAACATCACATCTCTGCTCCAAGCATCCCCTGCTACAGACAGGGCTATCACTTTGTCTCCAGTTGTATATACTGTAAATTCCAAGAAAATCCACTTCCCTGAAAATGAAGCACTCGCTCCTTTCATTTTGCTAGAAACACCTTCCTCTCACTTGATGAGATGCTCATCATGGACTCCCCTTCTGAAAGAAGCATGTGCTACGGAGTGACAATGGGAGGAGACGGACTATGTGAGAGAAATCAAAAGACAGGTACCACAGCACAGTGAGCAAGATTTCTGGAGAATAATAAAAGAAACCACTATCTTAAATCAATATTCAGCGTGAAGTACATAAAAACGAGTATGTCTCTTCAAACAGTGATTGTAATATTCACCTTCTTCCATTTCCTTAGCCCATCAATATCTATTTCCTCAAAAATTGCTTGCTGTAAATTTTCTCACACTTTTTCTTCACCTTCAGGGTTTCAAAAGACACTTTTGCTGTAAGCCCTCTCCATGTACTTAGCCTAATAGCACAGATGGCCCATTGGTAACGATACAAATTACATATACGTGTTAGAACAGTGGTAGAGGCTTCTTTGTGAAGGAAGACTTTGCAAATACTAGAAAGTGTAAATAGCTTTGAGCTGGTGATAAATAATTGTATTTCATTATACACGGTGCAGTGTCTCCAGTGGGAATGAAGGAGTGATTTAAACTGACAGGAAAGGAAACAGGATATATAGGAATGCAGGGGAATGGGGCTTAGGCAGATGTGTCTCCCAGTCTAGTAAATGATTAATCCTAACCTTCTCTTTCTGTCTGAAAGCCCACTCTGGGTTCAATTTCTAGTCAGAGTCACAGGAAAAATAAGTCCTTGAATAAAAGGTCATTTTCTTTTTACTAGGTAAAACAATTTGGAATACAACATCATTTGATCAGTTACTTTGATTGTTAAAGTAATTTGGGGTAGGGTTGTTGTTGTAGTTGTTGTTGTTCTGGGGATTGAACCCAGGACCAGATCCAATGCTCAGCACATGCTCTTCCCGTAAGCTCAGTCCTAGCCCTTAAAGTTGTTTTAATGAAATTGTTCATACTAGCTATCTGTTCATTATATAATTGAATGAGTTTGTTTTGCAAAGCAGAGAATACATGAATCTCTTTTTAAAAGATCAAATGATTTAATGAAGCTGGTTTAATTAGATTGGTGTTTGGTACCTTATAACTAGAGTTTGCAGAGATTCAGTTACATGATACTTCCAAGAAGCTTTCTATAAGATTCACTTTGAGGAGTGTTTATGCAGGAAGATTTTATGTATCATGTTTCTGTTTTCAAAGTCTTGAATGTATTTCTTGAAAAAAATGGCTACAAAAAGTTGTATTCAGAAACTTGAGGTTAGTTAAGGAGGACTTCTATTTACATTCTTATACACATACAGAGAGGGAGACCATTAAAAATGATTGCACACACATTTCAATCAATTGTACAAAAAATTATTTTAATGGGTATTTTGTCAAGCCTGCATCCCTTCTTTTATTTTTAATTTATGAGGTTATGGGAGGAGACCAGGACACCAAGAATGTCAGCTTGGTCATAAATAAAGAACAACATGTGTGGTATTAAGAATCTGTTTAAAGTTTTGTTTCTTTTTAAAGAACATTTCAAATCACTCTTTAACCCTCTGCATTATAAAGTTTTATCCTAGCAAGATGTCTTAGAAAGTAAGATTATGTATTTAAACATTTAACTGCTCTTCATGTTGGACAAATAACCCATAGAGAAGAAAAACATCTTTTCTCAGCACATTTGACAGAGTTTTTCTTTTTTCTTTTTTGGTACTGGGAATTGATCTCAGAGGCACTTAACCACTGAGCCATATCCCCAGCCTCATTTTGTATTTTATTTTGAGGCAGGGTCTCACCAAGTAGCTTCGCACCTCCCCATTGCTGAGGCTGGTTTTGAACTCGAAATCCTTCAGTCTCAGCCTCCAGAGTTGCCGGGATTCCAGGCATGTGCCACCATACCTGGCTTGACATGGTTCTTAAATAGACAATAGAGAATTGTTTAATTTCACTTACTTGACACATTCTTATTAAAGAATGCATCTTTAGAGAAATTATACTCAGGCATTTTTATAAAGATAAGCTGGAAGAAAGTTATTTTGGACCAGAACCAACACACGATACATCAAAGAGGTGCTCCTTCTTTGAGAAAGGCAAGAACTGCACAATGCAAAGGTCAAGATATTTTTTTTTTCCTTTTTCCAAAGGTCAGATAGTGTTACATTTATATTGCTCCTTTAAAACTGTGATTAAACATTTTTATTTGTACTGTCTTAGCTGTTAATCAACATCTGGGTAAAATGTCACAATCACTTTTCATCTTTCTTAAGGGCTTTTGTTACTCCTCGCAGCTGGGTGAGAGTCACGCTGAGGAAATGACTGTAGTCTCCGGTCTCACAGTGTGGCTGCTTAGAGGAAGGGGCGGAAGACAGCCAAGGGCACAGGGTCTTGGTTCTGAAGCCCTCATTGACGCAGTTTTTCCAAACATGTTCAATCTCACACCAGACTCTCAAAACTTATTAAAGCAGTCACCTTAAAAATTAAGGTAAAGCAAGAATATATTTAGAAAAGACTAGCGGTTTATGACTTAACAAGCCTGTTTGTAGACTTTCCCCCCCTACCCCCCAGTGTCAGGAAGCAAGACCAGGATGTGAGACAGTGGCTTAGATTCTGCAGTCAACAGACACAAAACAAAACTGCAGTGGAGAGCCAGTCCTTGTGGGATGCCTGTGACCAGCCACAGGCCAGTGGAGGGCGGCTTGGTTCTTGTCACTTGGTGTTTCTCACATGAAAATAATAACCCTGCCATGAAAAAAAAAAAAAAAAAAACAGTACCTCTGGAGCAAGTCATTAGTGTTCTTTAATTAATGCTCAAAGAGTAGTTTAATATATATAGAAACAAGCTTTTGTAAAAGTGCAAGGTAATATGATAATAGGTTTTAATTGGCCAGGCTGAATTACAGAATTCTAATTTAACATTAGCCATTTTCCTATTGCCCTTTGCTAACATTAGCTGATAAGTCTATGAGATATCCTCTTGCACTTAGGCTGATCCTGGAAGAGACTAATGAACAATTAACTCCCTCAACATACAGGGTTTAACCAGGTGAGGTAATTTCCTACTTCCAGGCCTCCAGAGTACTCTTCACAGTACCAAAGGAAATAATTCCTCTAAATTGTTCCTCGGTGGCCTATGCAAGTGAAATCTTCATATAGACAGAGTAGAACTTCTGCAAGCTTATAGTCAGTTCTGACAGATCTAAGTTTTCAAAGTTATAACTCAGTGTTGGAGTTATTATCAAATCAAAGTTATTGAGAAATATTCACATTTCTAAAAATGCCTTAAAGTATCACGTTTTCCCACCTGGAAAAGGACTTGGGAATACTTCAAGTCTTTTGAACAAAAAGAAACATTAACTGTCATTTGCCCTTTAAACCACAGAGGGAAGCCTGAGTGGAGTTGTGTTCCCAGCCCTCCTTGAGAGAAGGTAGGAAAGCAGGGCAGGGACTCAAGGTGAAAATGATCAAGTGTCCTTTGCAAAGACTACCCAAAGCCTTATTCTGGGGAAGTTCAATGTGCACTTCTTAGAATTGAGGGGAAAACTTTTTTTCCTTAAGAAACTGCTTTATGAAAATAGCAAGTGAGGATCTTTTTGTGTCATTTTTGTCTTTTCTGCCTGAATATCATGATATATTTTCTTCCACAGAAGTTAACTTTTAGCCAAAATCGGATAAATTATATTGCTCTAGGTAGTCCCAAAAGAGAAACCAACATCCAAAACAATTTGTAAGTTCACAAAAGGTTTCCCACTTCTTTTCTTATAACCAAATGTAAGATATTTTAATAATTTCAAAAATTATGTTCTCCGCTTAAACCCACTAATTCTATTTAGGTCTCAACTAATTTCTTCTAGTTGTGGGTGGACCTGTACTAGTATAAATAACTAATATGACTGAAATTCCACTTATAGCAGTGCTATACTTACAAACTATATATATATCCTGCAAGTTTAGTCTCCAACCAACTCTGTTAGTAACCCAGTATCAGTAAATCCCTGCCAATTTATTTACATAACAGTTTCTATTGAGTTAGATACACCTTGCAATCAGAACCACAAAATTACCATATTTTTTCTGTCATAAACCAGGGGATTTTTAAAATATTTTTGCTTAACATATTTTTCTGTGTAATTCCTCTAGACTATAGGAATAGGGAATCAAAAAAAAAAAGAGAAAAAGGAAAAGTTTAGAACCATATTATTTAAGATGCAAGTGGCAAGTTACAAACTTAAATAGAAACATCTAGGAAGGCATGCAATCCATACTGAATGGGATCAGTTTTCTCTAAAGCTGCTCCAAATAGAGTTTCAGAACACTAGGAAGAGCTCCCCAGTGGGAAAAGAGCTTAATGATGATGGCTACTTCATAGACAGATCTGGGACAACTTGCCCCCATCACTGAAGACTGATTTAACTCAGTTGTTTAAGAGAAACAAATGTAGACAAAGCACTTCCTCCCATTTAATTTGTCCTAACTCCATGGACTCTATTTTTCTATAATTCACTTGAACATAATTTATGAAATGATCTGGTTATTGAACCCCAGCAATTCTTTGCTTTACTCTTCTTTACTTGTCTGATCCAATGTAATTTAAAAGAGTAATATAGTGTTTCCAACATATTCAGAAAGAATACTTTCATTTTCATTCTGTTTTGGGTTTTGAATTGTAAATGCATGGCATTAATCACAAAAGAATTTAAAGTGTATAGTGAAAATTTTGAAGAAACTAACTGATTATGAGCATCATTCTTGAAATCAAATAGAGAAAAAATGTTACAAATAAATATTAAAAGTTGCATTTGGTTGGTTGGCTATTATTTGATAGTATTACTTATGGGAACCTGTCAGACATGCAGTTAATCTCTTTTCAGAAGACAACAGAATTCTTCTATTCACTAAACCCTCTCAGGTATTCATGAACTTATCTTCTGGGACTGATGTCCACTCTTCCTAATTTCTATTTGGACATTTACTCTTGCTTCTCAATTCACACCTAGGAGAACAGAGACAAATCCTCAGTTCCAGGGGTGGAGAATATGATTCAGGCCCAAGTCAACCCAGTTATTGTGCTCTGTTGTGGTGAATGATTCCAAAATCAGCATATAGTCAAAGACTGTTAAATTTACTTTAATTTTTGTGACTTTTGGTAGATATACATAAAACCAAGGTCTATCTTTTTTGCTTAACTTCTTGTGGAATCAATAGGAGATAGGATGATCTGTATGTTTTTGTTTTTTTTGTTTTTTTTAAATGACAAGTAGAAGAAAAGCTGACAATACAATGAACTCAAGGGAAATGCAATAAAATATATGGAGAGTATGTTCAAGGTCTACTAACAGTGCTAAAAACCCGGATCAATCCTCACCTGAAGCGGATCATTGTTATACTTGAGAGTTACAAGAACTAATGAATAATTTTCCTTTTTATAACCTAGCTTGAGTTATTTTTTTCACTTCTTTGACATTTTGTAAGTGATATTTAATTTTGGTCATCCTCAGCAACCATATAGCATAAATATTATTAATTTCCATTCATAGAAGCAAGAAAAGTTAGTGAGATTAAGCACATTACCCAAACCTACTGGTTGTTAAACAGTTGAGTTTTGAAGATATGCCTATCTAACTAAACTCTTAAAACATTGTAAAAAAAAAGTATCCCCACCTGCAAAATGAGAGTAGCAGTGAGATTTCAAAATCAGGGTTCTATACAACTGAATTACCTTGCCTGTTTTTACTGGCTTTGAGAACATGGATCGATAACCCTGCAAAAATGTAATGAACATAATTAAATAATAAAGTCACAAAACTTAGGAATAGTTAGGTCTATCATAAGGATTTATCATATGATTCATTTATACTTTATATAATTTATTTTTGTTATGATTGAACAACTTTCCTCCCAGTGGTAGAATGAATCCTAAACTGACACTTTCCTCCGCCTACCCCTGTCTCTGTCTGCACTGGATATGACTCATTCTGTTGATCTCAGGCTCACCATAAGTCTTCCTAAGGAAAACTTGTTTTGATTAATATTTAAAGTACCATGGGGATTGTTTCCTGTTTTTCTTAAGCTGTCTACCCCCTTGCCATTATCTCACAAATGATTTGTTAGGCATGCAGGGGTTTGTATTGTTTCTGATACTAGAAAAAAACAAAGAGAGCAATGTTTTTCAAGCTGCCATACCCAGGAAGCTGGGGAGAAGAGTGGATATTACATATTGACTTTCTAAGTACTGTTTCATTAAAACAAAAAACACTGGGTTTTTTTTTGTTTTGTTTTGTTTTGTTTTTTTTGGTTTTTGTTTTAAACATTTGAAAATCCATGTAGGCCTAAGGATCTTGGGACTTGCCAGATCACCATAAACTCTCTTGTGAACCTCAGACTGATGTCATCCCCACAGACCTTCCCATACCCTCTCCTCACCAAGACTCTTTCACAAGAAGAGCCTGAGAACCCCCACATGTGAACCCCCACAGTCTCAAGATAGCTTGTATTTTTCCTCAAATGTGTACTCTGTACTTTCCTAAATAAATCTCTGAGTCTCTAGCTGACACGTCCTTAAATTCACTTTCACAACAATTTTTAAGAGCTCCACTTGTCCTGAGTTGAGGTTCCCCTCTCCAAAAAAATTTCAGACATCCTCTGATGATAAATAATGCTATTCATTGAGAAAGTGGCATTCAAGAGAAGCAGAAATGTTTGGTTGGTGAAGGGAGTGTAACAGTGGTCTACTTTATACTTTGAATATGATCCCAGATGCTCTGCCACTGCAATGCATTTTTAAAATGGACATGTTTCTTTCTCTTCCTTTCTCTCAGCTCCTTCTAATATCAGGGGAAACAGGATTACCATCCTTCCTCATCACAGGCAGATTTATCTGTCCCTGAGTACACACCCACCATAGCAAGGAAGTGATCCAGACATTGGGGATGGCACCAGAAGATCTCAGAGATGACTATCTCCCAAATTAACAAGATAATTACAACTAAAACAGAGAATATGTGGAATGTAGCCTTTGAATCACCTCTTTAAAAGCCCCTTGTTGCTACTGATGGAACAGGAGTCCTCTATTTTTCTCCTTTGCTAGCAAAAGCAATAAACCTTCTTTTCCCTTTTTCTCAAAACCATGTCTTCATTAATGGATTGGCCTCAGGTACAAGAACCAAGCTTTTAGAAACAGGAGCACTAAAATTGCTTGTTTACTTATTTGGTAATTTATCATTTTGTACTAAGTAATTATTTATATTAAATTTTCTCTATTCAAATAACAGGTGATTCCTGACTGGACTTTTACTGATCCTGTATGTTTAAGTACATAATCTTTGAGACATTAGTACCAAGAAGTGGGGTTCTTGCTGTGATTAACCTGACCATGTAGTTCAGAAGCTTTTGGAGCATTGATTGGAGGAATTTTAAGATGTTTAGCTGTGCAATCTGGAAATGCTTTAGGCTGTTATAAGCAGAGCTTAATGGCCAATTCTGGAGGGTGCTCTGAAGTCCAGAATGCCAATAGGTCCATAGATAGTGAAGACAGAGCTAAGAGGGTTTAGAGGAAAAGGAGGACACTATTGATAATTGGACTAGAGACCATTCATGTTATGTTCTGGTTGAGAAGTTGTCTGTATTTTGCATATTCACTGAGGTTTTCTGTGAATCTGATTTTAAGAAGGTTGGATGTTTTTATTTGGCAGAAGAAATTTCCAGGCAGCAAAACATTCAGGTGGTGGCATGGATATTGATGGTGGATTTTAGCCAAATTTAATGTGATAATCAGAAGCAGAAAGATTTGAAGGGTGAGAGAAAACTGGAGATAAGGAATCTACAGTTTTAAAGACATTACTTCCACTAAAGAAATGCTATTACCATGGACAATAAGGAAGATGTCTTGAGGGCATCTTACGAACTGGCAAGAACATATTCATTTCAGACTTAAGGAAGTAAAAGTAAAGATTCTCTTGATAAGATGGTGAGGGGGACCTTCTTACACAAGGACACCAGGAAGTTTTTTGTTGTTGTTTTATTGTTGTTAGTTAGTTGTTTTGTAACATTCTCAGCTACCAGACACTCAAAGGCTGCTGTAGCCAGAGTCCCCGCAGGCTTGGCTACTGTTGGATAATGGCAGATCTTGGCATCAACCATGGTGCTGGTTCTACAGGATGCAGGATGCTGGAGTCAGTGGTTCATGGAGGCTTCTACCATGATTTCAAAGGAAGGCCTGGAAGGTCAGGCAAAGTGCACCAGGGTCTGAGTCCATGCAGGCAGTCCCTAAGAGGGTAAGGCATGAAGATGTGAGAAGGAAGTCAAAGCTACAGTGAAAATCACCAAGATTTAAAAAATGCCAGTACTATAGAATGTCCACTGAAGAAGGCTGCAGGTATTGAGTGGAGATGAGCCAAAAGGAAGGTCACTTGGGCTGCAACCAACAAGGCCACAGAGGCAGAGCTATACAAGTCCTTTGGAGAGAACATCACAATGCCACGTACCCTGGATGCCAGATGTGGAGCCACAGAATATGTTTACCCAACTGGATTTCAGTTTTGCTTTGGTCCTTTTCCTCTTTCTATGCCTCTGTTTTCCCGAATGGAAATATTTACTCTGTACCTTTATGTCAGATACTTACAAATTGCTTTTAATTATACCGGAACTCACAATGTGAGATTGCTTTGAGCCTCAGAGAAGACTTTGGACTTGAACTTTTGGGCAATCTTGGAACTGTTGAGACTATGGACACTCTTGTAAATGGACTAAATGTATTTTGCGTTGTGAGATGGCCATGGGCTCACGGGAGCCAGAGGCAGAAGGTTATGGTTTGGATGTAAGGTGTTCCCCAAAAGCTCATGTGTAAGACAATGCAAGAAGGTTTAGAGGCCCAATGATTATGTTATGAGAGCCTTAACTCATCGGTGAACTTATATTCTGATGGGATTAACTGGGTGGTAACTGAAGGAACATAGGGTGTGAATGGAGGAGGTGGGTACATATTTTGTATCTGGTATCACCAGCTAGCTGGACAGGCTACATGAGCTGGGTTCACAAGAGCTCTCTACATCAATAACTAAGAAAATGGTAAAGAAAGCATGCAACACACTGAAATACCTTTTGCTTGCAAGAATCAGGGACAGCTCTGGACCTTAAGAGTCCGTTAGAAAGAGAGAGAGAGCACACCTGAAACAATCCTATTTATTGAGGGGAAGACATTGGAGAAAGTTCAACCCAAATAAGGCAAGGGATTGGGTTTTAGAGAGTTGCTTCGTGAGGTCTTGTGGTTAGCAGATTGACTGACATCTTGGAAGGCCACACCCATCTCAGGTGCTGTATGGGATCAAAGACAGAGCAAGTGAAAAGGACACACATGTCACAAGGTCCAGTCGGAGCAGCATCAATCCAGTCTCCACCATGTGCTCAAATGCTCATAGCTCACACACACGGCCCATAGCTGACTTATGACAATCTGGCAAGTGAAGTCTCTCTCTCTCTCTGCCTTCTGATCATCATGTGAGCTTCTGTCCACAACACTCTTCCACCATGATGTCCTGCCTCACCTCAAGCCCCAGGGAATGGAGCCTGCTGTCTATGGACTGAGACCTCTGAAACCATGAGCCCCCTAAATAAACTTTTTCTCCTCTACAGCTGTTCTTGTTGGGTCCTTTACTGACAGCAGCAAAAAAGCTGATTAAACAGAAATGATACAAAATAAGCATCAATAAAACAACCGGAAAACTATGGATAAATTTTTGAAAGTTCTAAATAATTTATTGGTCAAAGAGAAAATCAAGAGGCAAATGCTAATCATAGAACTAAACAAAATTATAATTATTCATATGAAACTTTCAAGATGCTGGAAAATATATTCAATATTAATAAACCAAACTTGTTACTTAAGTTAGAAGAAATAGTCAAATAAAAGAATGGAAAAACTTAAAGAATGTGGCAGAGATTAGAAAAGGAAAATGAAAAATATGATAAAGTAGAACAAAGTAAAAATTCCATGCCTTGAGCCACGTGACAAAAGATTTTAAAATTTTGGTAGATTAGTACAGAAAAGTTGAGGAGACACTCATCCAAAACTAGGAGTAAAATTGAAATCATATTTAGAGACCATTTAGTTTGGGAACAAAACCAAACATCTTTATTCCTAAAACCTGAAAATTTAAATGAAAAGGACATGCAAAAAAGGCAGTAGAAATCATTCCAATTTTGAAATAAGTTTCTTGGGTTCAAATTCTGCCTTTACAAGGTCCCACCAGAGTAACATTGGGGAAGTGATGAACTTTCTTAGTTCAATCAGTAGTCTCATCATTTGTAGAATAGAGGCAATGATAATTTCCAATGTTATGGAGCTGGGAACTTGTGAGAAACTGAGGCAGCATAAAGACCCCTTCTTCAAACCCTGTTTCTTGTGACCAAGTCAGAAAGATTTCAGACATATCACTCAGAGAAACAGGAATGAGTTTATTGGGATTCCATCTCTTGGGTCCCCTTCTTCCTCCGGGAGAAGTCTTTTCTGCTGTCCATTAATAAACTTCTAATGTTCCACTCTGAAAAAAAAAAAAAAAAGGAATGAGTTTATTGAAGGGATAGGGAAAGGAAAAGAGGACAGTTTCAATGGAAAGAGTGGGCCCTCTCGGAGAGGAAAGGGACAATGTTCTTCTCCTGCAGTCATGCATTTTATTGGGCTTGCAAGAGATGTTTCCAGGGTCCTGCCCAGGTCCACCTCTTGACTTTTTGGCTGACAGTAGGAAGACATCAGACTTTCAAGTCCCTACTCTCATGGCAGACAAATTTAGGTCATCTTGGCCCATGCTGACCAGTTCTAATTGGATTCTTAACCATACATTCTTCCAAATTTTACAGTTATTTTACAGTTAGAACTAGCCTTATCTCCCAGAATTTCAGGATCTGGGCACAAAAATCTCCTGGATTCCTCTCATCCACATTATCTTGGGCCTGTATTTCTCCTGCAGTTAATAGATTGTTTACTGAGGAATTTGACATATCCTGTTCACTGAGGCCAGGTAGGGATGTAGGTAAACTGCTTCTTGAAAAAGAAGTTATGTGGGGGTGAGTACAGTAGGCCCATTTTATAGAATTATACTCTTACCCTTGTGTTCCCACCATTCACATCTGTCTGTGCCCAAACACTAACACCAATAATTCCCAAATAAACCAAGAAAAATTAGAATATTCAATTAATCATATAATCAGTAAAGATAGTAAAATGAGTAATTTAAAAACTTTCCAAACAGGAAACTGCCAGCCCTGCTGTCTTCCTGATGAGTTCTACCAAACACAAAAGAAAGAACTAATTCAAATTTTACCTTTAACTTTTTTTTTTTTTTTAACTTTTAATACTCATGTTAACTTCACTTGGATCAAATTACTAAATGTAAAAGATAAAAGTATAAAATGTCTAATAGAAAACAGAAGAATAATTTATGATATTAGGGTTCATTAAATATGTTAAAAATTTTCATTAAGGAAAATCTAGTAATTTTGATTACTAGATTGATACTTTAAACTCCTGTTTATCATAAGATAAAAAAGACACAATGTTGAAGGTATTTACAAAACATATAATTAATACAGTCAGTGATGTTTGTAGTTAAAACAACATAGATTTTAATGTTGGCTTTTTCATACTAATCAAAAGTCATGGTTGGCAGTTTTAATGTGACTTTGATTTTTTTTTTAGATGGAACCAGCGATTTAAATGCTAAGATGTTTCTGAACAGGATGGTTATTAAAAAGAAGTCATTAGCAAAATGTTAGAATCTGTTGCAAAAACCCAGACAAGGAGACCTTGAGAATATTGACAGTGAGGTGTTCATGGACAAGCTATCAGCCGGAATAGCCACCTGAACCAGAGATAACAGACTGCTAGGATACTAGTTTTGTTGTTGTTGTTGTTGTTGTTGTTGTTTTTCTCACATAACCAGAGGTGTTCCAAAACTGGCCTGGCAGACTGAGAGTCAGGTAGACCATGTTCATGCCCTACCTTTTTCTCCTGTCACACTTCCTGCCACTGAACCCAATGCAAAGAACACAAAATAATTCAGTTAATTCATTATATACATGTCATTTTCTATTCACTTCTTCCCTAACAGAGAAATAGGAGTGTCCAGCAGAGAAGGTAAAATTCAGGAAGAGCTAGAATATTCAACAACCTAAGATTAACAAAATTAGTCATAGTAAAAATCATTATCATTCCACCTTACCAAAGTATAATAATTTATAGCCTAGAAAGCACTTTTATATATATAAACAGTAGTTTATCTCTCAAAAATCCACCAAGAGAATTATTGATATCTCCAAGTAAGTAAAATATAAAGAGCCTCCAATTCAAAAGACATTCAGACTTCCTGAAATATAACCAGGTATTTATATTAGGGTTGTCAATTTTTTGTCCAATGAATTTCTTACTAATTCCCTTTTCCCGTCCAAAACCACATATGCAATGTTGAGTAGCTTTGAAGAGAAGGGGGTTTGTTGATTTTCCTGTTATCTACGAAAGGAAGTTTTTGAATCAGGAATATTTGAATGAACTTTGAGTAAATGCTGAGGCTATTTAGAGAAGTTGCCACAAGTAACTTATCTTGATAATTAACCCAGCTTCAGTAATTCTATTCTCTGCATTTTGTTTATAGAAAACTGGTTAAGAATGAATTTTCTGTGGTCATACCTTTGGGGGTTCAAATCATGTATCTGTCATTTACTGTGTGTCTAACTTATGACAAATAGTCCATTTATGCATCTTAGTTTTCTCCTTCCTAAAATACATTATTTTATAGTAACTTCTCTGAGGTGATATTGTGAGGGCAAATTTGAAAATTCAAGTAAAGCCCTTAGGGAAATGCCTAGCCTATTTTAAGCCATCATTGTTATTTTGTTGTTGTTGTTATCAGTATGTGCATTCTTACTGCTCCAATACTATGCCTATTATTATAGTGTAATATCTCACCATTAACATTTTATTTCTTAAACACCAAATTTCTATCTACTACCATATCTCAGTTTTGTTTCATATAAAATGAATTGAAAATTTTTTATCACCTGTCTCTACTTCTGTACTTTTATTCTCAACCATTTTCATTTCAATCACACCTTATCGATATTTGGCATGATTTTTATTTTAGTAAATCTGATAACAACTATTCTGCCTTCCTCTTGGAAACTCTCAACAGTTGGATAATTCTAATTCTTCTTTTTCTTCCTTCTCCTCCTCTCTCCCTCCTTTTCTTTTTCATCTCTTTTTTCACCTTTGACAATATCACTCTACACTCTCTTCATTCCTCAGCTCTGAATCAAATGTAATTTTGACTCCCTACAATCCATGTTGCCTCAATCATTCTACAACATTGCAGTATTAATTCCTCATAACAATTATGACATTAGAAATTATGCATTTTTTTCTCATTTTCTGCTCTACTAGATTATAAGTCCCTTGAAAATAAAATATCACCTATATTAGTTACTGCTGTATCTCTACTTCAATGAATACTGCCTAGCAAATCATAGGTATATGTGTTAAATAAGTTGACAAACTAAATAATACAGCAATATATGAATATATATATATTATATATATATATATAATATATATATATTACAGCAATATACAAAGCAGGTGCATATAAACAATAGCTCTTTATTCTTCTAGCTTATATACATCTGAGGGAAAATTAGTGATGGTTTATTTAGTTAAATCATCCACTGTGTGGTGAGATTAGATTCTGAACATAATTCTCCAAACCATAGATAAGCTTTCTCCCTACTCTGAACCTCATCCTTTGGCATTTCCTCTTCTATGAGAGTCAGTAGGAACATGCTCTCCTCTCTGGGTCACCCAAGCTCTTTCACATCTATTTCAAACAATTCTGTAACAGTTAGATGTGCCTCACCAGGGAACAATAACAAAACATGCTGTTCATCTTCTCCACACTCTAGCCCGTAGGACTCAGCCCTGACTCAAAAAATAATGTTATAACAATACCCTAACAATGTCTTAATCAGTTAATACAGTACATATTCATCATTTTTATGAAAAAGAAGTAGTAAAACTGCTTAAAGAGATTGTATTGACCTATCATTGGAATTAACTGATCAACTAAGAAAGGACTGGCCCTAATATGGCCTAAAATGTACTTTTATGCAAAATACTATAATTTTCAAATTACTTTTACATACATTATTTTATTTAATTTATAGCATTATGATAAAGTTATAACTACCCAAAGCTATTATCACTAGAAATGACCTAAGTTGTCATCTCTTCCAGTTTCCTTATTCCTAAAATAATGATGGTGATAATGACACCATATTACTGATTTGAATTATCTTATCCCTTGTAGAAAAATTAATATATTTTTTAAATTAACTTTAAAATTGACTTTGACTAGCCAATGTTCTTCTGTCTCAGTAATATTGCAATCTGTGTCAATCATTCTAGATACATAATATTCTATCCTATTTGGGAGTGTATTTTAAAATTATATTCTCAGAATATTGTTTAAATAAAATATGGGAAGAAAAATGTAAATTAGAAAATTTTAAATATGAAGATGCAGTAACATTGGCAGTTGTCATCCATGCGTTATCTTCTATTTGACGACATGGAAAATGCACAGAACTTGTACCATATTCCGCAAGCTCTGATACAAAGCTTGACATGTGCTAAAATGTCAAATCTACCAATGTCAGTTACTAGTATCTTCTTTGGAAGTATATTCAGTTCATTTTTCATACTGGTTTTCTTCCCAGATACTATTTTGGAAGTTTCATAAGGTATTCATGACCAAGAGAAATCTATTAATTTTTTTCCAAAGTAATTTCCTTCACAGCTTTATGGAATCTGTTCAGAAGAATACAAATAATTAGATACTTATAAGAAGTTTTGTTCTGGTTTTAAGCTGCCTGTGCATAAAAGAGAAAACTATCTTTAGCTGGCAGATAGACCCAGGAGAACCAGGAGAAATCCAAAGAGTTTAAAATAATACAGCAGATCAGCATTATTTGTCCTATCACCACATTCTTATTGTCAATCTCTGTGTGCCAAACAGACCTTTCCCAGGAAAATCTTAAAGAGAGTGCAAGGTCATAGGATCAGAGGCAGGGTTAGGGGCTGGGGTACATTTTACACTTCAAGCAATTTCAAGAAAACTGTTATTTGTTGAATCATAGATGTAAGAGTGGTAAGAAGTCCAAAGAGAGCATCTGCTTCACTGGATTACTGTCACCCATGTAATAAATGATAATCCCCACTTCATGGATGAAGCAGTTGAGTCTTTAAGAGCTTAACTACTTTGAAAAAAAAAATCATTTTGTTAATTCAAGCTGAAACAGGCAGTGGTGTTATAGTACTCAATATACCATCTTGATGGCCAATTTAATTCATATTCTTTGGTCTGCCTTAAAGAACCCTAAGCTCCAAAAATAGTGCATAATGAGGCTTATGTTTATCATTTTTGATCACTGTTTCACCCTGCTTGGAACATAGCAGTTCTATTAATGTTAATGAAAATGGGTAATTAACAGTAGAATGATAGTTCTAGCATTTACCATTAAGTGTTACCCAAGTATGGTCATCATGATACCTTCTGTTTGCATTTAGTGTAATCTCAAAGTCAGATAAATTTTAGATCAAAAAGGAACTGTGCTATCTAAAAGAAAGGGGAAAAGACTAAATTTGATTCTTCTAAAAAATATTAATGTGAAAGTTAAAACCAAAACTATACATTGAGGAAGATTTTAAATTGTTCAATGGAGTCCAAATCCTTAATTTTTTTAGGGCTGTTGATGCTCCTTATTAAGCAAATCCAAGAACACATCCAGGAACCCCTTCAGGAAATGTTATATTTCCCTTTCTTTTACCAGGAGCTTCTTGCTTAGCTTGAATACTCAATGTATTTCATATTGAAAATTAACTCCAAAACTACCGCACTTTCATACCATCATCATTATCAAAGGCCTCCAGGTGCACAGCTCTCACCCTCTTTTAGGCAGGAAATTGTTCAGGTGTTTTTGACAGATTTAGAAACAGAGAACCAATAAATCCATCTCTAACCTCAAAGACCCATCTGTCAGTTTCAAACTGACAGGTCTTTGTTTTGTTTTGTTTTGCTTTGCTTTATCCTGAGGGCACTAATGCCTGCTAATAATTGGGACATAAAGATAATCAAAGAAAAGACACAGACAGCATTATGTATTAGAGCATACCATCAGACTGCCCTGAGCATCATTTTTCTCATCTCCTTACTAACATGCATGGGTGTACATGATCTGTTTCTTTCAAATACACCTGTCGGAAAAATATAACAACAAATTGATATAATTTGGTATTCAGGTGGTCACTTATTCTGCTAGAGGAGAATGAAAACAACATTTAAAAAGAAATAATTTTCTTGTGGAAAATGTCTGTTCTTTTAAGATACGTTTATTTACCAGAGCTGTATTATTGTATGAAACATCTTTTAGGTTTTGAATAATCATTTATCATATAAAATGTGATGATTTTATCTTTTCAGGAAAAACAGAATGTTATTCACACTCACAATACATTGTTCTGTCAGGGTTATTCATTCTAAGAAAACAGGAAAAGAAGGAAGAGAAAAAGGAAAAAAAAAGAAAGACGTATCACTTTTTGAACCATTTCATTCTGATACATAGTCAGTATTTTCATAGGTCTTTTTTCATGATGTATAATCCAGAAAATGAGCTCCCTATTTTATTCCATTGTTACAGTTTAAAACATCCTCTCTTCATTTGAAGCTGATGTCCTAAAATAGCCAGAGAAAATTTTTGAGTGGCTTTTAGTTTAAAGACAATGTATCAAATTTGTTTAAGTCCTGTGTAATTTTTGAAAATTGCTCAGCAATTTGCTTTATTCTTTAAAAAAAAATCTCAGGAAGAATATCAAAAAATAATATAAGCTTTGATGTCTGACTTTATATTGATAAACAGTTTTTTCTTTTAATTTACATGAACCTATAAGCATGGTGGGTCACCTATTTCTGTGTTTCTACTCTGTTATTACAGATTTTAACATACTAGTTGATCTCAGGGTGCATTTCTATGATCAAAAGTAAAATCCTTTGCTTTATCCTTTATCCTAGAAAGATTTCTCTTTTTTATCATACACCACTTCAATAACCTCGCTTGTGTTAACAGTATATTTCCTTTGCCTTATTTTGAAATTTCTTATTTGAGGCCAAACTAGAACAAAACAACTAAATGAGAAAAGTCAACCATTGGATTTCTTGGATTGTCCTCTGAAGTATCTTTAGGGATAGGCCATGGTATAATAGTCTGTTAGCCCCCATGCTCAGCTCTTCCTGAAACAGCATGTTTTTTGTCTTTTTTTAAGTTACTATGATTATGTAATAAGAATCTGTATGTCTGGCTTCATCAAAGATTCCTGGGATCAAACTCGGATGTCAAAGTTGGTACAAAAGAGGCAGTGACCTGAGAAATTTCTTATCTGGTACAAAAATCATGCCTCTGAAAGGTGGATTAATATCATGTAGTAAATAGAAAATAAATCATATCTTCCTCCACAGGGTGTTTGACTGTGAAGCATACAGACCAACAAAATCTGTTAAGTGGCTTAGAGAACAAAGCACATTTGAAGTATTATCAGTATTATAAGTATTATCAGTTTGGATGCTTTTTGACTACAGTTAATGGAATAGTCCTTCTCAAACTGGGTTGAATAGAAAAGATGTTTATTTGTTGTTGTTGTTGTCAATGTTTGTTTATTTGTTTTAAACATTAGCAACCAGAAGCAGGATACAAAATGGCTGCAGAAACAAGTAAAATCAAGCCCCTTTAACAAGAAGATAGTTTCTTCTCTGGCAATCCCGTATTCAGTGCTAGGAAAGCACTTCAGAATCCCTACAGAAGACTTCTCTCCTGTCTCATTGCTCAATGTTTAGTCAAATGTCCTTCATAATCCAATCACCAACAAAGAGAGTGGAATTATCATGATTTCTCTTGTTCAGATCTGGCAGTCATTTGGGGAAGATAACAGAGAAATCAATCCCAACAAATAATTAAACACTAAAAGCAGAGATAGAAAGACAAAAGAATAAGAGAACCAAGTCAGGATAACACACAGCAAACAGAATTGTTACATCTTGGAAATCTATCTGTTCTCCCTGAAGCCTTTTTGAAGGTATATAAATTATTCTATTTTCTGAGTATACTTTCCTGTGTATCTTTGCAACAAAACTTCATAAGTAGAATTAAATTTAGCATGTTCCTACCAACATCTAAAGATTCTAGCACATTCTTGTTGCTAGGCAACACTTCAAACTCCAGACCTCTTCTGACTTTTTACTCTATGTCATAAACTACTTTTCCATGTCTTATTCCCTTGAAGACTTGTTCTTCAATATTTAGAGCAAAAATATCATTAATTAATATAGCCCTTTCTCAGGTTCACACTCTCCTTGTTTTCATCGGAAGGTAAATAAAAGTAGTACAGATGTTTGCTTTAGGTCACCCTACTGAGTTGTTTCAGAAACTCACATTTCCAAATCTTTTCTTTTTTTTTCTGTTTTCATACCTCTTGCTGTTGCTTTCCTCAACTCAGTCATTGCTGCAAATGGAAATTAATCTTTATTCTGTGATAATAGAAGCAAATGTGACTCCATTTTGTTTTATGGCTTCATCCTGTAAAAAAACCATGTCAAAGAAAAGGGTCATGACTGGGACAAGATGTTCTTTTCCTTTTCCTTTAAGAACATGGAACTACCTAATGGGACATTGCTTCTGTAACTAGGGTAACAGGGCTCTGTTTCTGTGACTGGGGTGACTGGGCTAACCTTTTAGAAAGAAAAGAGGAAGACTGTTAATAAGTCATTGCAGTTGTTCAGGTCAGAGACAAAGGAGAAATTAAGTACAACAACAGTATTAGAGATGGGAAAGGAGGAAAAATTGTGACAGCTTAGGAGGGTAAAATTGATCAGCTTTTAGCAACTGATTAGATATTAGTGCTGACACTAAGGGAAGAGTCCAGGCAAAATCCTAATTTTGTCATCTTCCCAGCTGGGTCCTTACGGTGCACTAGAAATAGTAGTATAGAAGAATAGAAATATAGAAGAATATTTATGATCTTAGGACTGGGGAATAAATTATTGATGTAATTTGGAATAGTGTGTTTTGAGTTTTTTACAGAATAAAAAATACAGAGTGTAATATATAGTTTATCTATAAATGAAAGTGTATATATATATGTATATGCATATGTATGCATATATATGTATATATGTGTGTAAATATATATATATATATATATATATATATATATATATATATATATATATGTCAGAAACATAGGAGGGAATGCAAAGATTGAGAATTTAGAGTTAGTAGCATATGAATATGAGGTAATCTATATTAAAATGCCCCAAACCAATATATGGAGTAATGAAAATGATGAGACAATAATTAAATAAAATGGGAAAAAAATAAGGATCTTTGAAGCCATTAGAAAGCAATATTCTAATAACAAGAAGAATTAAGATACAGAAGGGTCATCTGGGTTCAAGAGGGACCATCAATAGTGCCATTTAAGAATAGTGCAAAGAAGATAAAGCCCAAAGCTCCTTGTCATTAGATATGGTAATTAGGTCATTGAATAGCTTCATTAAATAAATTTAATAGAGTGTTGGAGAGAGAGAACCACTTGAAATTGTCTGAGGTATAACAAAAGTTGAGAAAGTGAAGTGCAAGTGGAGATTATTCTTAAGGAATTCCAGTTATGAAGAAAAGAAACCTAAGTGAAATTCTAGATAAGGCACAAATTTTAAGAAATGTACAGTTTGAAATATTTCTAGGTTTATTTAATGAATCAACAGAAGAGCCATTAAAGTAAAGGAGTCAAAAAGTAGTTCATGAAATGAAGTCATGAAATAGAGACTGGGGGTGGGTGGGGGGGGGACACTGGTGAAGGGTTGACCTTGAAAAGGAGAGGAGGCATCTCATACTAAGGCTAAGTAGGAAAAACAGTAGAGACATGCTGTGTTGGAGAATGAGGTTTACTTGATGGGTTGCTACAGTTTGTTTCACTCAAATAAACATAAGATGAGGATTGAGATTTTATTTAGAACACTTAATTTAGATAAATTTTTAAGAGGAATGGGAGAAGGGCTCTAGGGGAAAAATAATGTGGAGCATCTTTGAGGACATAGATGTAGATCACATTTAGTGTCCTGTAATACTGAACAGAACAAACAAACATGGTGAGTTAGAACAAGAAGCGTTAGATTATTAGATCAAGGAGCATTAAAGGCCTAGTCGAAGTTGTAAATTTAAAATCATTCTTGTCAGTATGATGGTGCATTTTTTTCTCCAACTACATGTTGATACGGAATGGAATAGATAGAGTTGGAACTGACCCCGGGGATTGGATTTAATGCTCCTATTGCTGTTTTTACCCTTCCTACTTAAGTGAAAAATTAAAGTTTCCACCCATAGAGCTGCTGATACTCACGTGCATCCATTTTCAATGTCTGAATTTAAAATTGTTAGATTACTACCTACTTTACCAATCTGTTATTGGTTTTTTGCCTTAAGTATATCTGAAATCATCTATACCACTCCAATTATAAAGCTGCTACACCTGTAGCATACTGGGGATAGATATCTTTCCTATAGTTTAATGGATTAGTCTTCTAACAACTGTTTTCTTATTTAAACTTTCTTCTTCTTGATTGTGAATTTTTAAATACAAAACCATTGAGAATAATAGCACTTACTTTGTAATATATAGTGCAGAGCTTTTTATAGAAAATGAGACTAAATTGTACTTAAACCCTTAACTATTTTTTTAATCTCATCTATATCATTTCCCTCCAGGAGGTGAGCAATACCCAAACTTGATGTTTATTGTTTCCATGCATACTTTAAAAAAATATGTACTAGTATATATTCATTATAAATAAAGTACACACTGTTCTTTATGTTTTTTGAAAAATTGGTTGTATCATTTTTATGCACCACACTAGGTTTTATCAAATGTATAATTTGATTCACAATAAAATTCAGACATATACATTACTCAGGTTTTTTTCTGATTAGACATTATTCGATTAATATTTACTGTCTCTCTAGAGCTATTAGCAAAGATTTATGGAATAGGAAAAAGTTAGATAAAGGAATCAATTTAACAGAATACAGTACAGAAATATAACTATATTGTGTGGTCTGTTATTAACTAAGAGTGAAACAAACAGCTTTATTTCTGGCCTAGAGAAAATATTAGTCATCTGGATAGAAGACAAAATCAGCCTCAGTAGTTCTTTAGGACAAAGTCTTAATTTAGGGCAATTCCCAATCTCTCATCCATTCTATGAAGGTTGAGAGAAGTCAGGGAGCCACAGAGAAAAACTTTGAAGCAGACAGAATTGATTCAAGAGGCTTAAAGAAGAAGCTGTCTTCATGTTGGAAGAAAGTACACGCAGAAGCTGCATCAGGTTATCCAGAAGATCTAGCTGTGATGGTTGGTGAAGATGAATGTGTTAAAAACAACACTCTCAATCTGTAGAAAAAACAGCCTTACTTGTATGAAGATACCATCTAGGGTTTTCATAACTCGAATGAAGGCAATGCCTGATTTTAAACCTTCAAAGAATAGTTTGCCTTATTAGGGACTATTTCAGCTGATAACTTCAAGTTGAGGCCAGTGGTCATTTACTACCTGAAAATCCTAAAGAATTTTAAAATGATACTAAATTTACTCTGTGCTCTATAAACTAAACAACAAAGCCTGGATGACTGCATATCTGTTTGCCACATGGTTTACTGAATATTTAAAACCCATCATTGAGACTTACTGCTCAGGGGGAAAAAAAAAAAAACAGAAAAACGAGATTCCTTCCCACATATCATTGCTCACTGATAATGTATCTGGAAACCCAAGATCTTTGATGGAGATGCTCAAGGAGGTTAATGTGGTTTCATGCTTGCAAACGAAACATTCTTTCTGTAGTCTGTGGAACAAGGGGTAATTTTCACTTTCAAGACGTATTATTTAATAAACACATTCTATAAATCTACAGCTGCATTGGATAGTTATTTCTCTGATGGATTTGGACAAAGTAAATCAAAAAAATTTCTTATTACTTAGCTGCCATTAAGATAATTTGTGATTTATGTAAGGGAGTCAAAATACTAATGTTAACAGAAGTTTGGAAGAAGTTGACACCAATTCTCATGAATGACTTTGAGGGGTTTAAAGAGCTGGAGGAAGGAACTACAGGGTGGTAGAAATAGCAAAAGAACTAAAATTAGAGGAGGTGGAGATATAAATAAATTGCAATCTCATGACAGAACCTTAATGAATGAAACTTATTCTTATAGAGGACCAAAAACGTTGACTTTTAAAAATAGAATCTACTTCTGAGAAAGATGTTTTGAACATTGTTGAAATGATGACAAAGTGCTTAGAATACTACATAAATTTACTGCTAAAGCATTGGTAGGGGATGAGAGGATTGAATCCATTTTTGAAGGAAGTTCCTCCTGAAGATAAAATGCTGTCAAAATGGTATTACATGCTACAGAAAAATCTTTTATAAAATAGTCAATGAATGCAGCATACTTTGCTATTTTCTTACCCTAAGACATTATCATAGCTCCCCCTATCTTTAACAACTATCACCCTGACCAGTCCATAGCCATCAAAATCAAGGCAAGACCCTTTACCCGCAAAATGACTACAGATCAATTCACTGAACTCAAATGAGCATTGGCTTTTTTTAGCAACAAAATATTTTTAAATAACATATACACATGATTATTTTAAACATAATGCTATTGCATACTTAATACACTACAGTATAAACATAACTTTTATATGCATCAAGAAACGAGAAAATTCATATGGCTCATTTTCTTTGCTTTATTGTAGTGGTCTGGAATACAGCATGCAACATCTCCAAGTTATGCCTGTATTTGGAACAGCTTTATTCATAAGAATCACCCAAAACAAGCCAAATGTCCCTGAGGAAGTATATATATATATATATATATATATATATATATATATATATATATATACACACACACACACACACACACACACACACACAACATGAGATATATCCATTCAGAATACTATTCAGCAATATAAAGGAAAGAACTGCTAAATTACCAGAAAGTCTGGATACATTTAAAAACCACTTTGCTGAATCAAAGAAGTCAGACATAAAGAGTGCCTATTATATTTCAGTGCCTATTATATTTTTGGATATAAATTCCAAAACAAGTAAAATTAATATATAGTAATAGCAATATAGAGAGCAGTATTTGTCTAGAAAAGAAATTGGAAGGAAATACAATCCACAAACTATACAAGGAACCCTTCAGGAATGATGAAAATGTATGTGTCTTGATTTTACACTTAAAATGGGTTCAGTTTGTCATGAGATAAATGAAATAATATTGTTGCCAAAAAAAAATTAAAGGAAAAAGAAGCAAAAGTTCCAAGTATACATTTTACTCAGCTAATCAATAAGAGAACTTTAAACAACAACTTTATTGAATAATAATAAAGCTTTCAAATTGGATTAAGGAATAATAGGAACTAGAGTGAGTGAAGAAATTTCCATATTATATTGCACATGTGAAAACCAATATTTGATATACAAATATATTTTTTAAATGTCATGAAAGTCCACCCAAGGCTTTAAAGACAGAAATGATCATAAAAATGTTGTTTCAGAAGATCAAGATTAGATTGTTTCATTCATAGTTATATTTACATTGTTGTTATGATTTAGATGTGGTGTCCCCCAAAAGCTCGTGGGTGAGACAATGGAAGAGGTTTGGAAGAGAAGTGATTGTGTTATAGCCTTAACCAAATTAGTGAATTAATTTCTGATGGGACTAACTGAGTGGTGACTGGAGGCAGGTGGGGTATGGCTGGCAGAAGTGGTTCACTGGGGATGTAGCTCCAGGATATATATTTTGTATCTAGAGAGTGGAGTCTCTCTCTCTTTCTCTCTCTATCTCTCTCCTTTCTTAAGACCATGTGAGCTGCTTCCCTCTGCCACCCTCTTCCACCAGGATGATCAGCCTCACATAGAGCCCTGAGGAATAGTGCTGAACTTTCATAGGCTGAGACTTCTGAAACCATGAGCCCTCAAATAAATCTTTTCCTCTACAGTTGTTCTGGTCAGTCCTTTCAGTCACAGAAGCAAAAACAATTGACTAAAACAATAGTTATCTTTTAATTTTTAATAGATTCTATCACAATTTAACTTTTTCTTCCATAGTAATCTATTATATAATTTTTAAATTAATTTCTCCCCACTAATGATTAGTGCTTTGAGACCAGTGCATGACTTTTCTTGCTGTTTGCTTAAACTCTGGACATTCACCCACATCCTGTAGTAGCACCCCCTCCTCCACAGAAAATCTTAACTAAGCTTCTCCAAAAATCTTCACCATAATTGATTATAGGACTATCAGCAAAAGAGTCTCTACAAAAGAGTTCAATGTAGGTAAACTTCCTCTTTTCCTGTGGCTTTATTTTACTTGGTCACTGGCCTGGTAGAAATCAGCACTCCAGGTGCTTACCACCCCTTTACTAGTTTTTCATTTATCTAGTATAATAGTTTGAGGAAGTGTGTTTACAAATGCAAAATGTGATTGAAAAAAAAAAAAAAGACAGATCTTTTAACAAGGCCTCTGGGCTTGAGCTGGAGCTTCACAGACATATCTGCATTTCTAAGAGAAGTTACCAATTGGATGGTTAACAGCTGGCAGGGGGAGGAAACAAAGGGAAGAAGAAGCTCTCCCCTTCTCAGGTGTTATCCTTGAAGGGTTAACTTGCTCAAAACACTGAAAGAAAAAGCTGCTTTAATGTGAACTTCTGCAGACTGGGAACTGTGAGCCCCTGCCCTTACATGCTGGGAATAAAGTTCTGAAACTACCTGAACTGGGGGTTCAGGAGATTAATTGATTACAGCAAAAGCTGTGCCCTCTGAGCCTGGCCACAGCCAAATAAAACTGTTTCCTGCTATCTTTGTTGCCTTGCCTCGTCTGTCCCCTACAACAATCCCTTGTGTGTTGTTTTGTTAAGCAGTAATAATTCTGGCTATGCAGTGAACTGAACACTTCCCAATAACCTTCATCATTTTCCCAAGAGTGTTTGCAGGGTATTTTTATGCAAATAAGATTCCATGTAGCCTTCTCTTTTTAACCTTGAGTTTACGAGTAAGTAATATCCCTTTCCTCTCCCAAGTTACAAAATTAGAGTACATTCAATATAATAAACCATGGAATTTCCTCCAAGTGCCAATGACGAAAAAAAAAAAAAAAAAAAAAAGGGAGACATATGTCTGAGACAGACCTGACAGTTTAGCCTGTATATGTATTGACATGGGAATTTGATTTAACCAGTCTTACAATCACGGGATGATAGAATTTACGAGAATAAGATTGGGCCAATCTGATTTAACTATTTCCAGAGTCCTGAGCATAGTTTGTTTTTCAATTGTAAGACACCAGCAGGTATTAGAAATAAACTTTTAAACTTAAATGTATATCCTTGTCTGAATATCCTTGTCACAGTAAGACCCCAGTTTCAAATAAGACCCCACAAAGGAATGGGGTAGATTCCTTTATTGAGCTTCATAAATAATTATTTTTCTTTACAATTTTTGACATGTAAGAACTCCTGAGACTTTTCCAGAATGCCTAATAAGATTGTTAAGCATGCCAAAATGCTAATAATCATTCTGTCTGGAACTACAAGTGGAAAGAGAAAAAAAATCCCAAAGGTTGTTAAGCTATAATAAATTTTTAGAAATTAAAAAAAAAAAGGATTTTAACAAAAAACATTTCATTGAAAAGAAACTATGTCTGAGTTTATTCCTGTACTTTAATACTAATGAAGTAGATAAACTGAATATAATATAAATCCACATAATAAAGAATAACTCTTTGTGTATAGGTGTTAATATGTATGCAATGCATGCAGACATCCAACTGAATAACCATTAATCATAAGAATGAGCAGATAGAGAAACATTTAATTTTCAAACTTCTTTTATGATATCTTTATAATGATGTTAATTAAAACCTCAGAAGATACCTATTGTTTTGAATTCATGGTGGTACCTGAAAAAGTATCATCAACTACTATTTAGATTTCAGGCTAGAAAGAAGAAAGATTTTGGTGATGTCAACTTCTGTTTAATTAAAAATTATTTCTAATTAGTCCCTTTTTAAAATGTGTGGCCCCCAGGACCTAGCTAAGTACCTGATACAAAGGTCTAATGCCACAGTAAATGCCTGATTAATTAACTGAATAAGTAAATGGAATCAAGCAACTTCAATTTTTAATTGGTTGTCCTTCATGCCTAAATTATTCTCTAAAAATAATTTAAGCACTGTCAGTAGTCATATTTGCATTTATAACAATTTGAACAACATGAAATAAAAAGAATTTTTAAAAATCCCTATTTATCCTAAAAAGTCAGTGGAGCAAAAGTTTCCAAATTCAAAATCAAGGATACTGAATCAATCTATTAGTCTACAAAAATTATCGTTTTATTTTTTTCTATGAAACTAATGCTGGAATAATATTAATAATAAAATTACTATTGCTTTTAAAAGTAATATAATATTATTTATGGTAATAATATTAGTAATATAAATACTATTTTTTCAACACTCACAAATATCCAGATAATTTTAATATGAGTAGATAACTATTTCTCTTTGCTTTTACAATGATCATTTTTTAATAAATACTCACTAAAAGAAATTTAATAAGTGAAGGTTAGGAAAGGGGAAGTTGTTAAATTTTCAGTTTATGAATTGCTAATCCCTTCTGTGAAAGAATCAGCATATTTTTTATCAGAAGTTTTAAAGAATTAAATCATAAGGGGAAAGGTTTTCATTATCTTCTTTTCAATATTCAAAATGAAGTAATGATTCATAAATTTTATGGTAGAAACTTTGACCACATTAAAAAAAAATCTTTCTGAAAGGTGAGTCAGTTGACTGATAAAAACTTGAGCTTTTCCATATGGAGTACATTTTAAATTAGGGCTTAGATTTATCTACTGCATGGTTTTTATATAGAAATGCAAATTTGTAGATTTCTTAAATCTTGTTGAATTAATATGTCTGAGAATATTTTTCTGTCTGGGTATATTTAAATATGTCAATTTCATGTAAATGTCCATCTTGTTTTCATTTTAAGGGCAGAATGGAGTAATATACTATTTAATGAATCAACAAATCTCTAAAATAATTAATACTGGGAAGAAATCAGGTATAATATTAATAAAGTAAGATGCCTACATATTAGGCAAAATGACATTGGCTGTAGTTAAATGTCATCTTTATTTTTGTAAGCACTAAATCTAAAATAGAGAGCAGAGATGTTCACACATTTACCACCAAATATACAAATGTTATTGAGAAAAACATATTCAGGCACATTCCACAAGAACCTTATGAACTTTATCATGCATAGATAATGGAAATTTTAACATAGAATTCATGAAGTAAGATTATGATTTAATTTGTAAATATGTAATGGCAGGTTTGTAATGAATGGTCATTGATTCAGAGCCTAGAGACTTGTAACCAAAGTCATTCCTCTGAAAGTTTGCCTAGTGGTATTTTTAGGAGGATGCTATATGTTAAATACATTCTGTCCCTGTCTTGTTTTTTAGTTCTTCCCTCAATTCTGTGAACTATATAATTACTTTCCAAAGAATTACTTATTTTTGTTCATGCTATCATTCTCAGTTAATCAGGATATGTTTCTGTTTACCAACTATTTATAGTTAATACCTAAATTAATAAGAAGAATAGGTTACAGGCAAAATAACATTGGAAATGTGGATATCCAGAATTGATTTTCAGGTTGAAATGAACAAAAGAACTGAAATTTTGGTTCACGTCTTATTGCTTCTTTTGTTGACCCCAAGCCATATACTTAAAAAAATGTTAAGATCTTCATAATTGGAAGAATTAATTGGAAATTAGAATTAACTGTATAACTCATAAATGAAGGAGGGGAAATTGACAAATAGGCCAGAGAAGTGATAATAATTAATGTTATCTTTAGCAAAAAAAAAAAAAAGTATTTTAATAGACTGTCATGGTAAAATTTTCAAAATCTTTCAATTAGGTTTTTTAAAAGTACAGTACACTTTTCTTTATTTCTTCTAATTAGGTATATATGACAGCAGAATGCATTTTGATTTGTACAGTACATTTTTGTTATCTATAGTTACTCTGCTGGCCAATAGCACACCAGAACTTCTTGCTTCTATCTTACTATAATTTAGTACTCATTGATTAACATTTAAAACTAGGGAAAGTTACATTCTTTGAGTGGGAAGAAGTATGTATATTCATTTGCTTCTGCTTTACCTGCAAGGTGAGATGAGCACACTTGATTAGATATTGAGTTTTGGAAGAAGCAAGATTAGGTTAGTGACAAGGAGATTTAGGGAATAGAAACTAGACCTCCCAGAATAGGCCTGGAGCTTGATCACATGTTAATATTTAGATGATTATACTAATCAGTGTTTTCCACCCCAAACCTTCTTTTAAAAAGAAGTTATCAACAATCCAGGGAACAGAGACACTCTCACTACACATTGTCATCCTCTGCTTTCATCAGATAAAAAAAATTCTTTAATGGGCACATAACAGTAGTTCAAGGAAAGCAATGGATACACCAAAAAAAAAAAAAAAAACATGTATTTTCATTCAATATTAACTTGGTTAATTTCATTGTTAAGCTTTTGATTTACTAGGAATAGAAACCAATATTAAGCCCCTTATATATCAAACAATCTTTAGGATATTTGGTGTTGGGTTGATTAATTGGAGATAATAGAAATATACCTTTACTGAGACAGTCCCTTTTTTTTTTTTTTTTTGGTTCAACAGTGACCCAAAAAAGTCATGTCCATCTGGGGCATCAAAAGGTGGCCTTTATTTTTTAAAAAACGGGGAGGGGGGAGGGATGTAATTTAGTTAAAATGAGATCATACTGGATTAGAGTGGTTCTGAATTTAATATGGCTGGTGGCTTCATAAGAAGAGGGTAATTTCTACTCAGAAAGAGACACATGGAGAGCACACCACAGGACCAGAGGTAGGTAGAGATGGGAGTGAAGCAAGAATGCCCAAAGTTGTCAGCAAGGCCAGGAGCTAAGAAAAGGACATGGTGCTGATTCTCTCCTGGACCTTTCAGAGAGAGTACAGTCTGCCAACAACTTTATTTCTAGAACTGTCAGAGAACATATTTCTGTTCTTTTAAGTCACCCAGTCTATGGTATTTTGCTATAGCAATGCAAAGAAACTAATGCAGCTTCCTTTCACAGCAGATGTCTGCTTTTACCCCCATCAGTGGATCAACTGAAGCATAGCAGAGTTTTTCCTGAGCAAAGCCTTTCTTTCACAAGGAAAGAAGCATAAAGACTGTTTGCTTCTGGGAGAATTTATTGTGATCGCTAGTTCTTTTATTAGAGATTGAACACATTTTCAGTTGTGATGGGTTAGGGTAATTGATCAAAGAATGGTACATGGGGGAATATCCTCTTTGGTGAAAATTATAGAAATAAACATGAAATGAAGGTCTTTTGATGTTGATTAGACTATGTTGTTTATAAAATGAGAAAAAAAAATCTAGCTCCCCATATCCTGATCTGTTTCATTGGAACTGCAAAATTTTGTTACGAAAGGAGGACTGAGCTGGACAAATAAGTTGTAAAACCATTGACAAAGACACAAGTGGAACAACAAGAAAAAAAAAGTTTTATAATAAAACAAACCTCACAGAAGGTGCTAGGATAAACAGCATTCAAAGCAGAATGGAGGATGTATTTTACACAGCATAACACAGGCATTTAATAAATATGAATATGTTTCATTATTACTTTTCTCTTGTTATCATTAATGTTATTAATTTATGAATCATTGCAATCTTAGAAAATAGATGATAATTGTAATGCTTAATTAAACCAGGAAAAGTGCTAATAGAGTAAATGAATAAGTAAAACCTCTAAGTTTATTTTATGAAAACCTCAGCAGTTTTTCGTTATTAAAATCCATACTAGTAGGTTCTTTGTAACAAATGAAATTTTTTATGTTTACCACATCAAATACTATTATTGTCCCATAATTCATGTAACCATATGTTAGGTAACCAAATATATGTGTTTTTCTGGCACATCATTATATATTTGTCCAAAGTTCTATAGAAATTGAAGGACACCAAAAACTGTTAAATATTTTAGAAGAAAAAGACAAAATTGAGATTTAAATAGTATTAAGGGTTTTTTTTTTTTTTTTACATTTTTTACTAAACTGTGTTTTTTAGAAAATACATTTCAAGAAAAAATAGATTATAGGTTTATTTATAATTCAAGATCTCATCCCCCCCCTCCAAAGATGCAATTATGCTGTAGCAAATTACTTATTATAAAAATGCTTCAAATCTAATGAGTACTTCCTAGGTGCAGGGCACTATTCAATGGCTTCATTCATGCATGTGAGAGCTCACTTATGCTCAAAGTTCAGTTGAAAGGATAACTGATATTATCCTCATTTTATGATAGTATACTGTGGTGTAGGTAGGTTAAAATAAGTTCTCCAAGTTTATAGAAAAATGAAGTAACATTCTTTAATATTAATTGGTTAAAACTATAAAAAATAAGAGTTCTTATTACATTGATAATCTAACATGGCATTTCTCCAAATATGTTCTACTTCCCCATTAAAAGATACTTTTGTGTTTGTATGTGCTGTATAAGTACATACATATGCTTCTACATAAATACATACCTATTTACATAGCAATTTACTCTCTGTGTGTATATGTGAGGGCTTTAGTTTTTAAGGCTAACATATATTTGATTAATCAAACAGAGATTATAAACTGTTACTTTGTCAAAATATTTATTGAGGTCTCACTACATTCCTTATCCTGGAATTAAAAATGATAGAAATGAAAGGTAAGCATAGTATTGACAGCCAGACAAGTCATGTATGCTGGTGTCATGAAGATACATTTTTAGCAAATAAAAGGAAATTTTAGGGAAATCTTGAAGAAAGTGACTTTTAAGGTAATGAAAAGAAAATGAGTAGAAGAATGATTTACTTAGCCAAAGGGAAGAGAAGATGTTCTAGGCAGAAGTACATATGCAAAGATGCTTAGGCAATAGAGTGAATGACAGATTCAGGTGACATCATCCTCATTTTACTATAATAAACTGTAGGCAAGGGTCTAATGTGTAATCTCAATGTGGATGTTAGACTAATGAAAAGAAAATAATAAGTTGACGGGGGATAACATGAAAATAGAAGGGAGATCAGGGAGTAGGAGAAGGGGAGGAAAGGGTAGGGAGGAGTTAGGAGAGACAGGAAAAGAGAAACAGTGGAATGTGACATCAACCAAATTATGTTATGTACATGTATGAATATTCCAAATTGAGCTTCAACTTTATCATAGCTATAAAATATTTATTTAATTTAAAAAAACTATACATAAATGGAAGTAAGTCCAGTTTAGAGTAGAAGAAGGGAAATGGGTAGGAGGAGGAGCGGGAAAGGGGAAGTTCTAGGGAGTGAAGTAGAGCAAATTGCAGTCCATGTATGTAAGATTATGTCCAAATGAACCCTGATATTATGCATAACTAGAATTCACTAATAAAATGATGACAAATAGTATAAGCTAGATTAGAAGAAGAGACTTCCAGAAGTGAGCTTCAAAAACAAAACAGGATCACAGATCCAATGATATCTTTGAAGTATTTTGGATTTTATCCTAAGTGTAATCAGTCAAAAGGCAATACCAATTATTCATCATATGAAGATAAAGAATAGTTGCCATTTACTTCATGGTCTGCTTAAGGAGTCTTATTCCCTCTGCCTGGTGAATGTGTCTTAAATTTCTTTGCTTCTCTCCATATCTATTGCAACGGCCATAGCCTGAGTCACCATCTATCCTTCATATCTTTATTATATATTTATGGACTAAATGCTCTGTTATCAATTTGGAAAGATCTCCAACTTCTAGTTTTAACTCAGGACCCCAAATTATTTCCAAACATAGGTCAGAATATATCCCTTCCCTGATTAAATGACCACCCAAGGCTAATAAAAAATCCAAGTACCTCCCAGTGGCCATGGAGCTCTTTCCAGCTTCTGTTTCTCTGGTCTTGCCAACTCTTTCTTTGAACCTTTGTACTCACTGTTCCCTGTTTATTTTCTCTCTAGATATCCTGTACTGCTGGTATTATAAAGACACCTAGGCAAAGCCAAAAGCAGATCAGAACACATTTTCCATCAAAAAATATAAGATTTGAAAAATTGTTGCTTTGTCTAGTTATATTTTCTCTTAAATTTCCAGAATTCTGGCAAGAAGCATTTAGATATCTTGAAAAATCTCAAATATTTCATATAACGTGGAAAAAAATCCCACAAAGACTGATATCGGATTTTTCTCAGAAGTTAAAATAAAGTTTGAAATTGGATAATACCTAAAGCTTACAACTATCACAAATTCTTATTTTCCTTTTTATGAAAATGTAGAAATCTATATGGGTGAAAACATGGCTTTTTTAAAGTGAGAATTAAGAGTTTCATTTCCTCAGTGAATGAGATATTAATTCTGAGGCATACTTTCCACTGCCCTCGTTAATTATGATGTTTTACTCTTGGGACTTTTAAAATGCTCCGTCAAACAATAGAAGAACTGCTAATGTCCTTGAATGTCTCTTTATACAGTGGATGCTGTGACCTGGGTGTGGTTCCTGAGTTGATTACTCAGTCTAAGTAAGTAGCACATTCTGTAAATAGCAAGCTAACACTGTCTGCAAAGGCTGTGTTTTTTCACTGTTCAGTGGCTACAGGAAATCAACTCTGCCCTAATTTCCTACATGATTCAAAAAGGTGGAAGCTAAGGGAATGCAGGCTAATGTGACCTTTATAGACATTCCTATGATATAAAACTTCAGATGAAAAAAATTTTGGAAGAAGTACACTGACCTATAATATTAGAAATGTAGGTGCTTGCTGGTATTAGCAATGAAAACTTAGCAATTTTGAAGTTGTTAGTTTTAGCAACAAGAATCCCATTAAATTCTCAGAATATGTTGATCTTGCAAAGCTTAAAACTAGAAAGAGAGAATATTCAAAAATACTACTACCTGGTGATTGGTAACCAATTTTAATATAATATGCTGATAGTGTAACTCTTTACTATATTATTTTTAATTATTTTTATTCTTTGCTTTGTTACCAGAGTCTTGGCTTAGCAGATTTCTTAGAAGCTTTCTTATTATTACATTTGCCCATTATATTCTCAATCTTTAATATATGCACATAGGAGTTGCAGTAACTGTTTAATAAGCATGAAAAATTCATAAAGCAGAGCATAAATTTTCAAAGGAAATACTGGTAATATTGATGAGCCAATGTCATTGCCACTTATAGAAAAATAAACAAATCAAAACATCCAAACCACTTTAGCAGTTGCAGACCTCTTGGGTATAGCTAAAATTCTAAGGTAGGAATTATCACTTACATTTCCAGCTAACCATATCTTAATAACAGAATACAAAGGTGGCAGTGTGTCAGGGAAAACTTGGGCCATTTTTCTATCCAGGTAGAAAGAGATAACAACACATTTATCCCGGTCCCAAAATGTACACATGGCAATGACCACATATTTTATCTATATTGAAATTTATTATGTTTAATGTGGCTTTAGTAGATTGTTTAACCCACTATTTTTTTTTAATGTCCACAAAATGCTATCATTCCAGTGGCAAGCTAATTGTTCTTCCCGTGATTACAAAAAAGCATAAAAACCTAAGAAATTGTAATTTAGCAGGGTAAATATTATTGAATGGAACAAAGTCTTTTTACTGCTCCTCGTTATTCATTTAAAAATATATTGAAAGGCATATGCCAACATTCTTCCCACTGAGCTTTCAGAGGTGGAAAGATTGTCCCTAGATTCTAGTTATAAGACTTCACTTGACTCCCATCCACAAAGGTGATCCTTCAGCAGTCATGTTTGTATTTTGGCCCTGCTCCCTGACCTTGGCTGATGGAGGCAGTGATGAGTTCTCAATCCAAGCTGGAAAAATCAAATTCTCTTCCCTAGCAAACATGGGAAGGGAGTTCAGAAGTATTCTCTATTTAGCTGAAATTGCAATGTGGTTATCAAGCAGTATTTACCATGTGGCCAGAATCATGGCAGTTGGTCTACAAATAGGGACAATACTGAAGAAGATAGAAACAAAGAAAATCCATGAAGTGGGAAATCTCCCTTGACCTCTGTTAGATTTTCATATCCTTCTCCCTGTTTTTCCTGGTTCTTACCTTCAGCTCCTGGGTTCCCTTAGACATTTCTAAATCCTTATATTAGAATCTCCTCCATTTTTTAAATCCAAATTTTATTGTGTTCAATTAATTATAATCATAGGTTTAAAACTAATTTTAGTCTCAATTCAGAAAACAAAATCCAAAATTGTAACATAGGTGTTAAGTGGTAAAGCAAGCACTTAGAGGGAACTATACTCTAAACTAAGCTAGAAGGTATAAAGGGTGTTAGCGGCAGGGCAGAAGGTAGAGCTAAAAATGGAAAAAATATTCTTGGAGTGATTCTCTTGTCATGGATTTGATGCTTGGCCCACATGATAAGATATACAGCAGAAAATGAAACCAGGCAGAAGAAAATATATGCACGGCCTGAGAGTGCAGATGGTTGACATATACCAGATTCGGGGTTCTCTCTGTATTTTTATAAGGTATGCCTGGGGAAAGAATTCCTACTAGCAATTACCCTATCTCTGAGAGGCCAGACTTGGTGAGGGTAAAATGAGGAGGAACACCGTCTAACCCCACAGACACATGAGCATGCACACACACACACACACACACACACACACACACACACACTCCTTTTTGCCAAGACATCAGGCCAATAACCAGAATAGTGGTTGTTAATTCAGTTATCTGTATTTTTTGAGATGCTGCAGATGTACAAAACAGTTAGGTCAGCGTAGGTGTTATCAACAGAAAATAAAATGCTTACAAACTTTGTTAAGATAAACTTTGTCATTACTGAAGAAGTAAAATTCCTGTTGTAAATACTCTTTGCCAATTTCTGTTAAGGAATGGATCTCTGTAGCAGTTCTAGAATTAGGAACTCCCCCATTTTGGTTGGTTGTGGATTTTCTGTGACTTTAGGCTTTCCAATTAGTTGGTCATTCTGACCAAACTTCACACTACAATTTTCTTCTAGAATCTGTAAAATTCAAGTTAAATATCATTAGGCCTGCTGTTAGTTGGTAGTATCTGTTTCAAATGACTGACTGTCACATCATCAAAATCTACTACTACTACCTCCATTTCATGCATAAAAATTTAATGCCACAAGAATATTAAAAACAGCATGTTGGTTTCTAAATTTTTGCCAATTTTACCATGTTTTGTCCATTATGATATGAAGATACTAAATTTGGATGCCAAATATTTTGTATTCAAGAGAAATATGTAGAGCAAAAATAAAAATGAAATTAAAAAAAAAGTAAAATAAAAAAAACAAATAAGACTACTAACATGAATTGAAGGAGTCCACATCTCATCCCAGGTCATAAGAACAGACAAGTTCTTTGACCCTTACGTGTTCCAAAATATTAAAGCTTTCCCCAACATTCTGCTGTCCCATCTTTCAGGTGAAACATAACCTGATGTGGATTTGGGGCAGCTTTTTCGCTAATGTGACCAAAAGACCTGAAAAGAACAATTTCAGAAGAGGAAAAGTTTATTTAGGGCTTCCAGGTTTAGAGATCTCAGTCCATACATGGCTGATCCTGTTATTCTGGGGACAAGGTGAGGCACAATGTCAAGGTAGAAGATATGATGGAAGAAAGCAGCTCAGGACCTGACAATCAGAAAGAGAGATCGACTCCGCTCAGCTCACAGAATATAAACCCCAAAGGAAGGTCCCAAATAACTCACCTCCTCCAGCCACACCCTACCTGCCTACAGTTACTACTCACTTAATCCCTATCAGAGAATGAATGCAGTGATTAGGTTAAGGCTCTCATAACCCAATCATTTCACCTCTAAATTTACTTGCATTGTCTCACACTTGAGCTTTTGGGGGGAACACCTTATATCTAAATTATAATATGAATACAGACCTAATATTTGCATTATTTCCAGTTCATATATCATAAAATTTTAAATCTAAGTGTTTCTTAGAAATTTTTACCAAAATTTTAACTCTACCTGAGTGTAATGAGGGTCTAGAGAAGTTATGAGATACTTAAAATAATCTATATGTATTCTGGTCTGCTCTACATCACAATTTAAGTTCCCGCCACCTCACTTCTAGATTTCTATAATCATTTTGTCAAAAGACTGCATTCTTCAGCAGGGTGTGGTGGTACATGCCAGTAATCCCAGCAGCTCAGAGGGCTGAGTCAGGAGGATCCTGAGTTCAAAGCCAAACTCAGCAAAGGCAAGGAACTTAGCAACTCAGTGAGACCCTGTCTCTAAATAAAATACAAAATAGGGTTGAAGATGTGGCTCAGTGGTTGATTGCCCCTGAGTTCAATCCCCAGTACCAAAAAAAGAACTGCATTCTTCAGGGATCTATCCCTTCACCAAAAAGCATAGCTATGAGAAAATCAGCATGAATTAAAATTAATATTTTACTTATCTGTAGAACTTCTAAAATCATATATCTCTATGATATGCTACTCAGAACTATAATTAACCTGTGTGAATTTGCTTTGATATTGCTTCTCCAGAAGTTTCCAATAGCCTTAATCACCTTGAAAATCAAACTAAACCACATTTCTAAAGCCTAGAGCTCAATTGCTCTCTCATTAACAATGTACTTTCACCTGTCATCAATAGTGCCTGTAGGTATATTGACCCCCTTCCACAAATTATGACATCTCCCAACATAGCAATATCTTCTGAACCAACTAATGTGATATTTCTTTTAAATTCCTTCATCTAAGGTCCTACTAAAATCTTTCTTTTCTGTCCTTTCCAATTTATATTTCATTTATTTGTCCTGGAATCACAACTCATACAAATCCTTTCCAAGTACCATTATTAAATTTTTACATTTCTCTGTTTAAAATATTACATGTTTTAGCAATGTTGTTCACATACATTGTATCAGATAGCCTTTGACTTAGAATACTACTTTTCCCCCCAAAACAATGGTGGGTTGTGATACACTAGCCATACATGATTGAGACCAATGATCAAACAATGCAGGTTATGAGCCATAGTTTTTCTTCATCCCAAGCAAAATGACCAGTATGATAACATACATCATTAATATCTTTACCCAAATTCTCGCTAATAATATGTTGATCCTCTGTGACTGGCTTATGCTTATGTTTAAGTTAATTATAGTTATTTATATATAAATGGCATGTATATTTTTATCACCTAAATTCTAAATTATCACATACCCACATCAGGCATTATTTCCCTAACTCTCTCCAGTTCATTTTCAGGCAATAAAAGAAATGGCAGGTGCTCTGACTATGAAATGAGTTATAAAGCAATGAAGTACATGACTCCCACTGCCACCCCCACCATCAAACACATTTTTGCATGCATGCATGTGTGCATTTGCAAATCTTCCCATCAGTTTACAGCTAGCTCTAAAAATTCTACCCATGGAGTGAAGAGCTCCAAAAGAGCAGATGTCATATTCTTGTCTTGGGATGACACACAGATCTGCATATAGTCTTCCTAGGGATCTATAATGTTACATGTCTGTTGGTTTTTAAATTTCCTCCCTTCATATTTCAGTGTTCTTCCAAACTATTTCCTGCTATTACAAAGAGCACTATGATTGCAAATTTTTTCTTTCCCCCAATATGGTATTCTTTTATAGAAATTACAAGGCCCTAGTCTTTATTCCAATATATATATATATATAATGAATTTTAAAATAAAAGGTATTTTATAAGCATTAGGGGTTTCAGGAGAATTTGTTTCCACCCTAACCTCTATCTTTAATCTTTTATATTAAAAAAATCAAGTCCCTCCAAACTTTTTCTTTGAAAAAAATTTGAAAATTGATGAATTTCAGTCTCACTGAATTATAAACAGTTCTATTTTTATTCAGTATCTGGATTATATTAGTTTTTCAAAACTATTAACATATTGAACAATAAGTCAATAAATTTGTTTTTACGAACTTTGAATATAATTTTAAGGAAAAGATTGCTGAAAAGCTGACAGAATGAAGACAGTAATAGTTAATGGATATAGACTGCAGGATGAATTGCATTCTTAATAGAAATTTATAGCAAATAATCTCTGAAGACCATTTCCTTTTATCAGGGAAAATCATCAGAACAGACTTTTAAAACAAAATAAAATTTTCCATAACTCTTAATTTAAGGGTCCAGACAGAATATTTTAAAGTAAGGCTATAGTCAAAGTTAAATGCTTAAAAACATACTTTGTTAATCTGTGACTTGAAAGAACCACATGTACTTCACTTGCCCTTGAATTCCACCACCTCATTTTTAACTGTACTTAGTTTACATTTTACTTACAAAGATTAATCTTCTCTTTTGCTAAGTGCATTGGAAATCATGAACACTAACTATGTAAATGATGCTAGGAAATGTATCCCCCAAGTATGAAATAAAGCTCTAACTAGATAATGCTAATAAATATTAATATATGGAGATAGCAAAGGAATATTAAATGATTAAGCTGCCCAAAATAAGAATAATAATATACCTAAAGTCCTCTAGGCAGTCATTCAGTATTTTAGGGCTCTACAAATATTAACAAAAGCAGAGCCTGCAGAGAATTGTATGTCCTAAAGCTTTATGACTTGAATTGCCTTAAAAAGAGAAATGGACAGTGGCTACAACTAAACAGATGAGAGATTGACTCAGTTGGTTAAAGCTCATAATTAATTACAATATATATATGGGCTACATTTCAACATTAAATAGACAGGTATTCTTTTATAGAAATTACCAGGCCCTAGTCTTTATTCCAATATATATATATTGGAAATATATAAATATATAAAATTTATTATATATATATAATAAATTTTAAAATAAAAGGTATTTTATAAGCATTAGGAGTCTCAGGAGAATTTGCTTCCACCCTAACCTCTATACCCATTTTTTCAGATAATTGGATTATAAATACTGTAAAAAGGTTATGGGTGGATGTTAAGCAGAACCTGGAAAGCTCTATCACTCAAAGTGGAAGTGGAGGGCACCAAAAAACAATCTATGGACCCCTTATATCTTTGCAGGTTCACAGAGCAAAAGATGAAATGAGTGGCAAGTTTCTGAATTCCCTATTGCAAGTTAGCATCATAGAACCAGCCTTATATTTATTTTTTATTGGTTTCCGTATTTGAGGAATATCGTGCCCAAACCATAACAAATAACATCAATTCAAGAAGCCATTCTCTCCAAGAACCTGCATTGGGATTGTTTGCAATATACTCTAATATTGCTATCAAGTGACCTAACTGATGACTGGGTCAGTGGGGCTTCCAAGAAATAATCTGTACCCTGTCATTTTTATTTTCCATATTAAAGAACACAAAGAGAGTAGATAGCTGATCAATGTTCAGGTTCCTCGTGGCACATTCCACCCCCACCTCACCTCAATCCCATCAAGAAAAAAAAAAAAACAAAATTATATTGTACATATAATAGTAGTAGTGTAAGAACAAGCTCTGAATATCATTTTCAAGGTTATTTTGCACACCTGCAAAAATTTGAGAGGGATGCTGTCCATGAGCCACTTTAACAGCTACTCTTTAGTCTGTACTATAATCAAGGAAACTGAGTTGGGGATATTAGAAGTCAGTATGCTTAATCACAAAACTACTGTTGCAGTTTAAGTTGCACTTCTTGCTTGTGAGGATTATGTAAAACCGATAATAAGAAAATGACCTGGAAACAATTGAATAGCCGTAGCATGAATGTAACCCTGCTTGCAAAAATCAGAGAACACAAAAAAGGGAAGAGGGAATTATCAGAAGAAGTAGTTCAAAGCAAATAGCACAAAGCAAAAGAGTCCATAGATGTGATTTCAAGTAATTCAGTGAGTTTCTATACAGTGCATAGCTTTCAGCCTCAATAAAAAGCCAATTATTAATCCGGCAATTACCCAGCCTTATCACTACTGCCCACACATGCTGACTATGGCTGGAGTTCTAGATGATATTCTTTTCATTAGTATGGCCAACAGGAAATTTAATTAGAGATACATTTCTTGAATGGACAAGAGAAAATATAAGGATTAACACATTAATTCTAACATTTAATTACATTTAAATGTTTACCATTCTGTATAGAAAACACTGACACTCTAACTGAGCCCCCTTTTATCAGTTCTTTCTTATATAACCGTGAAAACACTATTTTTGAAGGGGAAAAAAGGTGGAATTTCCTTCCTGCTAACTTGTGTACTGACTGAACAGGAAGAAATAATCAACCCAGTTTATTCTGGAGCCTATCAGTTCCTGACCACATTCCGTAAATGCAGACATTTGGAAAACAAACTGATCCACAGGTAACAGAAACCAAAATATGTACTGATGGAGAGATAAGAAACTGTGACTAAGTGAATCCAGGTAAGTCTAAAATAGAGTAATGGAAAAAAAATCATAATGGAATATTTAAAGAGATAGTCATGTTCCCATTATACACCTGGATTAGCCAAGCCAACAACAAACTTCCTATGCCACAGTGTGATTTCTGCATATCTCTAGTTTCTCTCTTTTTTCTTCCCCTCTCTTTTCACTAAACGGCATGCGTGCATAGGTAAGATAATGTGTGTGCTTTTATGGTGGATTTTTCAGTTGTCCCCAAAATAAGGCCCAGTTCTATGGCTTTTCCAACCCACCCAAACCTTTACATGTGCATGCTATAAGTTCACTATTATTGTTTTGACATTTAAGAAACAGATGCCCATTTTTCACTTGGAAGGCAGACATCTGTTCTTCAGAATTCTTTCCAGAAGCTGGAGTTTTCTAAGCAGGAGCATATTAAATTAAAGATGCTCTTTATCACCTCGCCCCCTTTTCATATCCCTCAATCCAAAATATTTTAAGAAACAGAAAAGAAAAACTTACCAATAAGCTTACAAGCATGAAAACTCTGCTGGCATTGATTATATATTATATAAGTCCACACAATGTTCCCTGCAAAGTAATCTATGCTAATGCAATTTACTAGGAAAGAGGAAGAAGGAAGTTGAGCTTTGAGCTGTGATAGATGGAGAGTTGCCTGAGGAGCCAGTTAGCCCAGCTCTTCAGAAAAATTGCATAATTCCCATGAAAAATATATTCTGTTTTTATTAAGAAAAATCTAACCTAAAATATATGTAATCATTTGTGTCTGTTTCTGGCATGTTGAATGCCATGCTTAAAAGGGAGAAAAAAATTACAAAATGTGCATAGAGGGAATTCTTTTTCTGTGTTGTTTTGTTTAGGCTTTATTTTTGGGAGGTGGTTCTGTTTTGATTTTACTCTGAAAAATAGAGATTGCCAGCTCCATCAAAGAGTAGTTTGCAAAATTCAAAATTGCAAAGCCCTCAGAACATATCTAGTTCATCTGGAATTTGTTAATACATTAACTCACTATTCTCTTGGGGGAAAATGGTATGTTTTAGACAAATTTTGGATGTAAATTCTAAACAGGTGGACAGAGCAGCAGGAGGGTGATATCAGGCTTCCCGCAGGGGGCCCACACCATATAGTTGTAGAAAATGAATCACAGGGATTGGTGCTAAAGGAAATCAGATTTGCCAAGCTGAGTATTTATACATGAAAGGAGCATGAATGCTCAGTAAATTATAGATCTGCGATTCAAAGCCATGCATCTACAACTTACAATCATGCAGACTCACTGCAGGCTACTAACTGTCCTTAGCAAGAACAATGCACATATTTTTAATTTAATTTTTAAAATCTTGGACACTGGTTTAAGTGCTCACATGACGAAGAATATTTCTTCCTATACACATATTGTACATGTGCCTGGGAATAAAGTTGCTTTTTAATTATAAACAACATTTGTGAGCTTCCTGCTGGTGACACCATTTGTGACATTGGCAGAAATAGAGTTCAACTGGAGAGGTGATGAACTTTTTATCCATTCTGGTTAAATAATACAGAAGAGAACAGAGGATTTTCTGTTCATTTTTAAGGAAGGTACAAATTGTCCTGAGATTAAGTAACAGATGTTGTTTATGGGTGCATACTCCCAGTGGAGACATAGATATTTTTGTAGAATTTCCATTTATTGCTGGCATGCCAAGAAATGGTAGGGTTGTGATTGTTCTTGTTGTTTTTTTTCCCTAATTGACAGTTTATAAGAAACGTTAGAAAATTAATTTTTAAATGAGTTTTAGCATTTTCAAAATCATTGTAGTTCAGTTTTCAAATGACCTTGGCTTACACAGCTACTCTAGTTTTGATGAGTTCATTTATATTTCCCAGATGTAAAAGGATGCTCAGCAACATTTGCCCAACCTCCTCACAGCCATACTGGCTGTCCCCGGTGTTTTGCTCTGCATGACAAGGAATATAATGATAATAATGTAATTAAGATTTACTGAGCATTTACTACTTACAAGGCACTGGATTAAATGTTTTACATTCATTATCTCACTTAATCCTCACTCTAACTCTGGGAGTTAGGTAGCATTATTATCCCCTTTACAAAATGAATGATGAAGCTGTAGTTTGAAGAGGTTAATTAATTTGTCTACGATTACTCATTTCTCATCATTGGTAGAGCCAGACATGAATTTAGACCTCTCTGACAACAAAGCTATATAAGATCTCTCCTTACAAAGTTTACTGACTGTTTCCCAAACTGATCATTTCAATTTTCTCTAATTGCAGTTGTAAAGCATTAGCATGCAACAGCTCTCTCAAAACAAACAAAACAAAACAAAAACAATTAGTAAGCTCACTTCCACTTTGACTTCATTTGAACTTCCCTCCATAGACCCTGTGAAAGAGGCCTGCTGACATCTCTCCAGCAATTTCCTTGACCAGGAGTGGGTGATCAGGGTGGTCACTTGGTACTCATTCATCAGCCCCTAGGTGGTCAGCTTTCAGGTTCTTCTTGCTTGGGTTTCACCCCTGGGCAGCCCAATGAGACAAAACCTAAGAGGCCACTTATCTTTCTACCACTGGTGACCCTCATCTTGTTAGAGTCATTCATTCTTGCTTAAGCAAAGCCTAGGCTTGCAAATCCTTCCCAAGAATACCACTTGTTCAAATTAATTACCAATGCAGTCAGTCCATCCGCTTTGTCATAGATGTTTGCAGGTGGGAATTGGACAAGGGTTGTGAGGGCCTTCTAACTCTAAAGTGTCACATATACATACTTTCCATAGAACTCTGTAGAAAGAGGACTTCCGTATAGGTTTGATGAAAGAGGGGAAGAAAACTTTCACCTTTGGAACACAGAAGAGGATGCTTCTTCAATCACAGTCTTTATAAGCACAGCACCCTCATAAAAATTCTCTCATCCACTGTCTTTTTTTTTTTTTTGATACCCAGATAACACTATCTTGATGTTCAGAGTAACAAAACCCAAAATTCTTAGACTACATTCTAAAGAATCTACATTGTAAATATGCATAGAATAATTTGACAAGTCAAATTGTATCAGCAACTGGTGAAAATTTCAATAAGTGTATCTTGTTATATCTATCGCTATCTATATATATATGTTAATTATCTCCATTTATAGATCCTTTTTACTTAACTCTGTACCAGTTTCTTCAGTTTACTAATCATATTTGGAAACTATTCTTTAAATTTACTCAGTATTCCATTTGTTGATGTACCACTATTAATATCTTCTCTGTTGTTCATATAGTTTACAATTTTTAAATAATACATACACAATATCAATTTATAAATATTTAACACATTAATTAAAAATCCAGGATAGATACATAGAACTACAATGGTTAAGTCTACATGCATGAATTTTAGGATTTCGAATATATATATCAAATTTACCTGTTTATAAGTTGTATGATCCTATTTTCTATACCAATAGAACAACTGGATATAATAATTTTAAATATATTTGATATTTTACTAGATTAACTTTTATAAACAGGGATTACCACATTTATATTTAAGGCTTTTGCCTTCCATTTTATAATTTAAGTTTTACAGCATTAAAATTTAACATAATTTCAAGAGAAGAAAACAGGTGTAATGCCATAAAAATATTACTTATTTGTTGGAATATAATTCTAATATAATTTTGAATGAATAAGTAAAATGAAATGATCCTAGATATTAATTGTTAAAATAACCTATAGTTATTTCTTATTAAATTCAGAAACTAAAAGTCCTCACACAAAATGCAAAGTATCTCCTACCCATTATATTAAGAAACTTCCTTTTCTTTAGATTGTCATTGCCCATTTTCTTTCTTTTCCAAATTTTTTCTTTAAGTATGCAGAAGTCATTCTGCTAGAGTTATTAGTGTGTCAGCATTTCCATCCTTTTTGAGAGGCTTATAAATCAGTCATAAAATATGTGATGCTGGCGTAAACTTGGCATATATTCTTAGCCCAGAGGAACTATGTTTTTTTCACATTTTTTAAAATGAAATGGTTTGGCTGCTATGAACCTACAAAGGCAATATCTAAATGTTTCCTGACTCTGTATGTGTTATGCCTTTTTCCAAAAAAAAAAAAAAAAAAATCTGTTCAACAAAAAGGAAAGAAAATTCAGAGACAGTTCAAGATAACAGCTCTAGGGAAGTCATTACAAGTTTACCCTGTCAAAGATTCCCATGTTAATAGCTTCATGTATACATCAATGCATACAGAATAGTAACCTTAGAACTTACTCCACTTCCACTTAAGCAGCCTCCTAAAGAAAGTACAGGAAATCATTCAAGATAGAACAAGCAACAGAGAAGCTGCGGTCCTTATGAGAACATTGTAACTATGGAAATTCTGTTGATCTCCCACATTTTGGTAATCAAAGCTTACAGAATTTGGCTAATAAAGACAATATCAGGAGAAGTAGCAGCTTATTACTGAAAAGGAACAGTTCATATAACTTACAGATCTGTTTAACAAGCAGAGAAGCTTCACAGTGCCTCTGGTCCTTGAGTGGTACTAAAAGACAAGAAGAATTACTTATTGTTGCCATTTTACATACTTCCTACCTAAGAAAAAGCACAAGCCTTGTTGCATTATAATCCTTCTAAAATACAAAGGCATTATGTAAATAAATAAAGAAAAACTTCTTCACATCCAATTTCCCCATAATTTTCTCAATAAAAAGCTTTCAGTATAGTATATTAGTATTGAAAAGCAATGATGAATAATTAAAATGATTTTTCATTTCTTTTCTTTTTCCTCCTTGTAAAGCAAAAAGTGTCCAAGTAATGATAAATAAAAGAAAAATTTTGTAGTGCTACCACACACCTGATAATTTAAAGTTAGTAATAAAAAAAATATATGGCAATTGAAGAAATTTAGGTTTGTTTCCTCTATATTTTATTGACCTAAAGAGACACAGGGATGAATGTAATTAGTAATCACGCCTCAAGGTAACTCTCTTTTTCAATGAAACATTTAGTGTCCTACAAGAAAATTATAAAAGTGCTCCTTGACAAAGTTCCTTAACCTCACAGAGATTATATTTCACTTCCTTGGACTGCCAGTTTAGTTTATCAAGAAGATATTCCAAGAAATATCTAATTTTATATTTATTCTTCAGAAAATGTCCTCCATATTTAAAATCATAGGAAATAAAAATGAAACCCTTGATAAAGGATAATATCTTCTAAAGGCAGAAGGAAAGAAGTTTCAAAGTATAATGAAATATTACCCTGTTCTTTGTATCTCAGAGGACAGATAAGGTTTTCCAGATGGTTTTTGACTTGTTCTCATTTCATAGAGAATCAACCATTTCAGAATTACACTATTCTATTCTCTGACTAACAATTACTCTTTGCCAAAGTCCTTTTGTCAATTAATGATACATAGTGCACTGCACATAAATCATTTTTGAGGTTCATATGAAAATAATTATGATTTAAGTTTTAATTCATGCTGTTGTGATCCATATAATTTCTGGCAAATACAACAATTTAAATAACTGTTCATCCTATCACATTTGTCTTCTCATTTCTTCATAACAGAAACACTAAGGTCTATGGTACAAAAAATGTTCGACCTGAATTTCATTTGTTTTTACTACAGAAGATCTGATATAAAGAGTCTTTTTCATTCTACAGAGACTATTTCAATTTTGTAGGTCTCAAATGAGAAAATGATATACAAAGTGAGTTACATCAATTATCTTGCTTACTGTCACTGAAACTCCTATTTCTATGTTTATGAAAGACAAGAGAATAAGGTTTATGCCCATAATATGCAAAATTTTATGTGTGTGTGTTTGTGTGTGTGTATTAAATTATTGTTATTATTATTTAAAGGGGAGAAAAGGCAGTATAGCAGAAATGAGGACCATGGGAATTTGGGCCTTTCTTTATCAAACTTACCTGTGCTTTCAGAGTCTGCTCCATCCTAATTCTGTAGCATTGCTGTTTGGTGATGGAGTGCTGTTGTACATGCTCAACTTATGACTAGGTCAGATAACATCCAGTTCATGATGGACCACACAGGTCACATGACAACTTGATGACCCACAGTTACACATTCAGTTTCTAATGAGGTTCAAGAGCAGGTCAAGATTGCTTCTCAAAGGGAGAGAAGTTATCCACAGAGGAGATGAGGACTCTGCCCCCAAACCCCTAGGGCCTGTATGGCAGTTTCTACATGAGGCCTGTCAAATGCTCCTAACAGCATCCCTCTCTGACTCTGACACCACAAGTACCACTGGCTCTGTTAGGTCTCATTGCCCAAGTATCAGAGCAGTTTGCACAGTACCCTGAATCTGGTTCAGAACTTTCTCTCACTATGGGATCTTATCGAAACTAGCAGCTTTGCTTCACTTAACAAATGGGCTAGAGTAAGGCACACAAATGAGGAACATGTTGTTCTCAAAAATCCAATAAAGCCCAGGCACAAAGTGCTGTTTCTCTTATCTAGTACCTACAATCATATCCTCAGAAGTAGATTCATCTTTTTTTTTTTTTTTTAAGGGAGTAAACTGAATTTTAGAGGGTTTAAGTACCCTGCCCTGGAACACTCAGTAAGAAACAGCAGGACTAAAATTAGAACACAAGGTACATTTTACTCTTTTGAAAGCTTGAGTCCTTTGAGTTACATCATCCTTTTTTCCTTTGTACTTTCTCCCTCTGTGACTCTGAGAGAAACAGAGAATCTGCCAATGCTTCAGGAAATGTTTAATAAATATTAGTTTAACACCATATACATATGCCTTATATTGATATGTATATAGTTTAACACCATATAACATGCTAGAGGAGTTGCAACAAATATGACAATGATAAATATACTCATTCATTCCACATATATTATTGATAATTTTCAATGTGTTAAGCTTATGTTTGGTATTGGGAATGTTAAAATTACCAGACACAATCATTTCTATTCTGAATAAATTGAGTCTAATGAAAAGAAAAATATTCAAATTAAAATGACATCTTTATTGTTTGATGTTAAAAAAATAAACTAGTCTTATCTGTAGTGTTGGGAGAAGAGGGGAAAGAGCATGGTGGTAGTGGTGGTGGTGGTGGTATGTATGTGTTTATGTGTATGTGTGTGTGTGTGTGTGTGTGTTTGGGAGCTAAAGTGAGATCTGTTATTAAAAGACAAAGAAGAATGTGTAAAATCTGCTAGCACTGTAAAAATAATAAGTGACTCTATTATTGTAATGTAAGTACAGAGAGGAAAGGGCCAAAATGAACATGGAAAATAGTCAGGGGCTAGAACACAAAGGGTAATGTTTGCAAGACATATTAGAAGGCTAAAAATATTTTGAACATAGGGGTAGAAAAAGAATAATAGAATTTGGTAACTGCAAATAATATTCATATGGCAATGCAAGAATTGGCATTGAAGGCAAATGACCTAATGTAGATGGAATGTGCCCCATATAGCAATTAAAAAGACAACCAGAAAATTCTTTGGTACTCTCGTAATGGTAGATGAGGTCTATGTATCCTGCTCTCAATCTGAAATGCAAAGAGGAGATCAAAGTTGATGAGCTAATGTAATCATCCAGTCAAGATTATTGTATGAACCTTATGTAAGACAGTAGGCTTAGAAATGAAAAGGAGATGTCAGATATAAGAAATGTTTACACTTTGTGTGTACAAAGTGTACAAGAAGCACACAATTTGGTGGCGACAGGCTTATAGATAAGATTATGTCAGAATGTAGAGTATCATGGAGTTAAAATGCAGCCATAGACACAAGCCTTGGGGGACAAAGCAGATACTGTCCTTGCACCCTCCCATCTGTTCTCCCCTGTAAATGGTATCCACTCTCAATTTTCCCTCTGTGGACTTTCTCATAGCCTTTCTTCAGAGCAGTTTGCAAATATCAAAAGTTAATGCTCTTAAAATCAACCTTTGGCTAATTACACAGGATAGTTCCATGATAAATACCTCACTATACTCATTCCCTGGGTGATATTAAATTCTGAGGGCCATTTCAATATGTCTTCCAAAATTCCCTAAGGGAACTGAACCTTAATAGCCCAGAAGGGTAAGCTAACTCATTAAAACCTCTTTTCTCCCTTCCTTAGAGTGATTTCTGGGATCATCTGTTAAAAAAAAAAAAAAAAAAAACTACTTTCACTCCAGTCCTAATCTCAGGTTCATCTTCTGTAATTTTCAACAAACAGGTAAACAGATTGAATTAGTATTTGTTAAACTTTCCACAAAGAAAAGTCTAAGCACAGATGACTTCATCAATAAATTCTACCAAACATTAAAAAAAATCAATATCAAATTTTATGAACTCTCCCAAAAAACAGAAGAGGAGGGAACCCTCCTCAACCCTCCTCAGCTTGTTTTACAAAGTCAATATTACCCTGACACCAAAATCAGACCAAGACATCATAAGGAAAAAAAGTCTATGTCTCCTATTAAATATTAATGCAAAAATCTTCAAAAAATATTGTAAACCAAATCTAACGATATATAAAAGGGAATACAAAACATGAACAAGTAGACTTGATGTCAGGAATTCAAGATTGGCTTAACAGCCGAAAAGCAATCAATGTTCTGCGCCATGTTAATAGAATAAAGGACAAAAACCTGTGTAATCATTTTGATAGTTGTAAAAAGACAAATCTAACAACTTCACTTTCTAATACTGTTAGCAACCGTAATAGAAAGGAACTGTCTCAATCTATTAAAGAACACTTACCTCCCTCCCCACAACAATAACAAAAAACTACAATCCACACTGACATGACATACAGTGGTGAGAGGATGAATACTTTCCTTCTGATTTTAGGAGCGAGATGATGTCATCTAGTTTCTTCTATTTACATCACACCAGAGATCCTTCCTGGAGCAGTGATTTCTAATGGGTACAGGATTTCTATCCAGGTTAAAAAAATAGTCTAAATTGAGACAGTAATGATAAATATAGAACACAATGAATATACTAAAAATCTACAGAGTCATGCACTTTAAAAGGTGGATTTTATTATATATGGATTATATCTCAAAAAATAAAAATGGTTAACCAAATTTAGTATCGCATTTTTATATTTAAAAGGATTTTAGTTAGGTTTTTCATTGCTGTGACTAAATAACCTGACCAGCACAACTGTAGAGAGGAGGAAAAGTTTATTAGAAGGCTCACAGTTTCAAAGTTCTTAGTCCATAGAAGGCTGGCTCCATTCCACGGGGCTTGAGGTGAGGCTGAATATCATGGTGGAAGAATGTGGCAGAGGGAAGCATCTCACATGTTGATCAAGAAGCAGAGAGAGAGAAAGACTCCACTCTCCAGATACAAAATATATACCCCATAGCCACACCTGCAATGAACCACTTCCTCCAGCCACAACCCACCTGCCTTCAGTTACCAATCAGTTAATCCTATTATGGATTAATTTACTGATTATGTTAAAACAACCCAATCATTTCTCCTCTGAACCATCTTGCATTGTCTCACACATGAGCTTTTGGGGGACACCTCACATCCAAACCATAACAAAAAGCAACCAGTAAATTAAAAATTCACCTATCTGATAAGGTGCTCTTAAAAACAAATTTCAACTGGCACCATATTTATATATCTAATTATGAAATATTACATGCTTTTCCCCCAAGATTAGGGACAAAGAAAGAATATTTGTTACATTTTCAACAATGCACTGGATATAAATTCTCTTTATTCACAGATTCACTTTTGGGAGGATGAGAATTGACTGGTACTGGGCATGAGAGAACTTTCTGAATGATGAAAATTGTTCACAAAACAACTGGTGTGCTGGGTACACCAGTCTATTTATCAAAAGTCCTCCAATTGTACATGAAAGTGATGTAAATTTTACTTTAGTTTTAACAATCTCTCTATTAAATCACTGTTCCTCTTTCTTACTATAAATTCAAAAGCTACAAGCACCTGAAACCTAAAATAGCCATCAAAATTACCTATAATTTTCTACTCACTTACAGTTGCCAACTGATAATTAACCTGTAGGACAACTGGGTTTGAACACAGGTATGTAAATCTTATCTGAGTGTTAACTGAACATGGTGCATGTGTGTACATTTGTGTTTCTCTGTGTGTGCATTTTAAGAATGTACTTTTGTATAACTCCATGAATAATATACATGAATACAGACTTAACTGAGTCTGTATTCCTATTAAGTGACATATTTTAAATAAGTCCAAGCGTGTTTACAGGGAAGATATGGAAACTGACTTGAAGGTCCTCATCAATACACAATAAGGCGGTCAATGTGCAGACACTTGACTCCATACCCAAGTTATTTTTAGGGAAATAAGCACATTTAGGGTTCATGTAAAAGAATACTTTTTTCCCACCTTCCTGGGCTGCTTTTCAAAGGAAAGTGCCCCTGTGCTGTTACAGTAGATACAGATTTGGTTCTTTTATACCAGTACTCCCACCTGGAAATTTTCCATGTATCATTCAAAGGTAACCTCTAGCTTAGGCAGTTAGTGTTCATATATATATATATATATATATATATATATATATATATATAGGCATTGTATATGTGCGTGTATTGTATACACACACACACACACACACACACACACACATATACAATGCTAAGGCAAGTTGCTTATTATTACTACTCCCTGTCTTGTATGATTAGTAGTTTGTCTTAGTGTTAAAAATTGCCCTGTTTTTGTTTATTTGCATATACATTTCTCTAGTGATCCATTCATCCTTTTACTTCCAGTGGTCATTAAGAACAATTTTTCATATATTCAGTACATGTCTTGTATAATTTATCATTTCACTTTGTTTACAAAACCCTGATTCCTAAAGTCTCATATCTTCCTGCTCCAAGATGAATTGGTTATTATTTTAGCCTACAATGTGGCTCTTCTCCTGGAATTTCTCTTCTCCATCATCTTTTGTCTTTCTTTTCTGATGGATTCGTGGTTTTCTTATTATAATATCTTGACCTGGCTTGTGAAGTTTCTCAACTTACTAGATTCCTGATAAAGCATGCAAAGATGGTGATTCTCTTTTGAGAAATTTTATATCTGATAATGGCTTTGTCCTATATTCACATTATATTGATAATTTTTTCTCAACATATAATTTCATGGTAAAACTATTTTCCTCAGAATTTTGAAATAATTATCTTTTTAACTTCTAGTTGCCTATATTTCTGCTCTGATTCTACTGAATTTGCATGAAATATTTGTACAAGAACTGGCTTATAGCTCTGTAAGCTTTGAGGCTTTTCCCTTCATCCCTTTGATTATAAAAATTTAATGATGATTATTCACTTTAATCATCATCATTTTAACTCATTTGTCACAATACTTATTTGATGATTTTCTCCCATTTCTTTTCTCTATTTTCTCTTTCTGGAATTCATGAGTCAGATATTTGTACTCCTAAATCAAGTCTCTGATCACTTACAATACATGGTTTACTCCTGTTGTCCATCCCTCGATCTTTTTGTATTTTTCTCTGCAAGAGTCCCCTAAATTTTACTATTCTTTTTCCTCCTTTAAGTTAGTTTTGCATATTCACTCATGCAGTAGAAGTAATATGATAAGAATGCAATGTGTTTTAATCAACAATGCTACTGACATATGCCTATCTGTTCAGATACAGCCTTCTTTTCTTGTGCCACAATGAGAAGTCTACACGCTACCAAATTCATATATTCATTTTTCATTGATGCATTTGTTTAACAAATGTTTATTGTGTCTATTACTTGCCTATCACTTATCTCTACTTTAGATGTGCAAGCAAATTTAAAAAATTCTATCTACACAAATCCTTAATTGAGAGATCAGGAGACAACAAATAACAACAAAAATTATGTTCTATACTAAATCAGAACATTAGAACCCCAGACCTTTTTACTCTTTAAGGAACTTTGCTCCAGCAACTAATCCTTTCTTTTCTTTCATCATCAACCTCAATGTTTATTGAATAGTTTCTATTAGTAAATAAATGCTCTGTACTTCAGAATGTTCTCACATGCCCATGTTCTCCTTTTATGTATCACTACAAAACTGAATTTATTATAGCTCTTCATTGTCATCACTTCCCACTTCCTCACTTCTTTTTATTTCATCACATCATGAACCGCTATTGTCAAGGTCATTCTGATTTGCCAAAAATCCAACAGACAATTCTTAATCTTATGGTCACCTCACTGTAGCTTTAGAGCTATTTGATCAAGCATTCTCTTTTGAAATATTTTCTTTTTGAAATACTGCGGGTTCTTGTTTGACTTATTTGCTAAGTACCTCTAAGCACTGGTATGCAGGGGCTGGGTTCTCAGCCCTCCTATTTCTCCTAGGCAAATGCATCCAATTTAACCATCTGTCCATTTTTGATACTTTCATGTATTAGCTTTTTGTCACTGAGACAAAATATCTAAAAAAATGATTCTTAAAGGAGCCAAGATTTATTTGAGTTCATAGTTTCAGATTAGCTGGTTCCCTTGGTTCTAGACCTATGGTGTGGCAGAACATCACAGCAGGGAGAATGTGATGGAGAAAAACCGCTTGCCTCCTGGAGATAGAGAAAGAGAGAGAGGGTGAGGGAGTGTCAAAGGACAAGATGCAGTCCCCCAAGGCATGCCCACAAGAGCCATTCCCTTCAACTGGGCCCCACCTCCCGGTTTCCATCACCTCCCAGTAGTCCATTCAGCTACGGAACCCATCATTGAATCCATGAGATCAGTAGCCCTCATGATTCAATCACATCCTAAGCCTTCCACACCACGTGAGCCTTTGGAGGACATTCCAAATCCGAACCATAACAATTCATTAGGATTGTTGACAATAATAGCTAACAGTGATTGAATTTTTTAATGAGCCAGAAACTGTTCTAGGAACAATTAGAATGTGAATTAATACATTTGATTTCCCAAGAACTCTTTTTAGAGATGAAAAAAAATTAAAGAATTGAGTGCTTCATTCAATTTTTAATATAATATAGCTAATAACTTATTTCTGTTTGGCCCCATCTGCCCATATTCTTACTGACTGCACTATTTCTTCTGGTTTGTAAACAGCTGTCATTCTAGACTAATACAAGAAGTTTAATTTACATGTGATTTGTTTCTAGTAGGAACCAATGCCATCCCATTTTAGAAGATTGTATAGATATATGCTCAAAACACAAATGAAATAGCAGTTGATTTCCAAGACAGTCAGCAAATATACACACTCCTAAAATAATATTTGGTTCCTTTTTTTGTTTTCACTCAGTTGAAAATATTATTACAATGTGAATATTAATGTTAGAGAACTGGGAGAGAAGAAAGAAAAACCTACAACTAGTGGTAGTTGTAGAATATACATTTATAAATATGAAGGTAAAAATTCTGTCATATATATATAAATGAAATGACTACCAAGAACAAAACAACAATTTATATCAGCTTGCCAATCAATGAAACAGAAGACCATAATAGTAAGCTAAAAGCATATCTACAGAATAAATGAACATGTTTCTTGCCTCACTTGACATTTGTTTTTGAGTCTATGTAATGGGGAATGATATCACAACCGAAATAGTAATAGACTCTATCAATAACTGAAAGCAGCACAAATTGAGTACAAACAACATGAAAAGAGAAAGTCACCAGTTCACTTAGTCAATAAAGATCACAGCTTTCCAGATCATGCTTGAATTGCTGTTATTAATCACACTACCCACTTACAGCAGACAATATTGTGCAACTGATGATTGATAATCATCTTGGGCATAATGTCAGGTCTTTCATGAACCAGGAGAACTTGGGGCATGTATCTGAGATCTCAGAGATTGTCAGAATCCACAATTCAATATATGGTCAAATCAGTTGCTTTTTTTGTTATTATTGAATATTAGGAGAAAACAACTGGAGAACAATTCTTTAGATTTCTTAGGTCATTTTTGAAATTCAGGTGAATTTATGACACATTGATCATGAACATAAAAGTCATTAAAGGCAATTGTTCTATAATAAAAATTGAGTGCACATAATGTGCTTATAGCACAAACATCTGCCACTCATGCAGACATCATCCAGTAAACCCATCAACCTAACTCTATTTTCCCTTCTGATTGTATCAGGATAGCTAGTGGCATGACAGTGATTTGAGTGACAGGCATCCACCCTGGTGCACAGTGATGCATACTTTAGTTTTGTTTATGGGAATCATCCCTCCTTGAAAAATGTAAATTTTTAAATTGGTTTTTATTGAAAAGAGGTATATAAGGCAGCAATGTTGTTGCCTTCACTCCTTAAAAAGTCAAAGTTATTATAGTCTCCAGCTTTCATAAAAATTTTACTAACTTTTTAAATTGACTTTTTGATTTTGTAATGAAAAAGAGCATGAATTATTTAAAAGTTCCAGACAGGTTTCTTTAAAAATATATATATTAGAGCCATACAGTACAATGGAAAAGACAATGTTAAAAAAAAAAGATAGTATTCAGTACATTTAAAAGAGGTTAACATCCTCACATCTATCTCTACAGAAACACCCAAAATCATTTTTTACATTTTAAAGTCATATTGGGGGCAGGTTTATTATATGTCATTTAGGACAATAGTAAAATACCTGTTGTGGAATCCTTATTTAGAATGTTAGATTTGCAAAGGACATTTAGGAACATCTACTTTGATCCTGGAAGCAATGTGGAAATTCCCCCAATGGTATTTCTATCAAAAGAATCTCCAGCATTTGCTCAAACACTTGGTAGGACACTGATAATTTCATTATGCAATAGTCTGGACTAGAAAGTCTCCTGTTATAGAAAAAAATTTTTCATCTTAGGACAACCCTCTATCTTGCCTTCACTTTCACACAGAAGCCCTCCAAAGCTACACATCCCAACAAACTGCCTTGCATTAGGGGCCCTTGAAATTTGCATTTCAGATAATTATGCAAATAAACAACAAAAACATATTTGCATAATTATCTAAAATAATATTAGATATTTCATGGTGATCAGTTGTTTCAGTTGTTCATAAGATCATCATAATGAAACATTAACAAAAGTAAATCTTGAGAGAATTTTTGATAAAATAATTTATATGTCTTTATACACTGAAATTACTTTTACCAGAACAAATGATTTTCCAATTTTGTCAAGACTGCGTGAAAAATGTTAAACACAAATGGGAAAAGAATGCATGAGGATAATTCCTGCGCTTTCCTTTCCTTGTCTCAATTGCGGGCATCTTCATTCCCTTACAAAGTAGCAGATGTATTGGGTCATATATCAGACATTGTAAACATCCTCCCCACACCAGAGCTGCCCTGTAGGCGAAATGTGGTCTGATGCCAATAAACTCAAACTTTCTCTTCAATTATATCAATCTTAAAGTTGACTTTATACATTATGTGCTTATTTGTCAAGCAGTAAATTGATCTGTGAGGAGGAGAGATCTTTTTAAAAGGAGAAAATAAAACGGACTCTAACAGGCTTAGGTTACTGTGCTCTGCAAAAAAAGAAACAGATTACTTTTGCTTTTATTTATTTATTTTAAACCGTCTCTAAGACAGCTGGGCCCTGTGACTATATTTTTGTCTTTAAATAGTTGGCATTTTCTGAGTCAAGTTATAATTAGGACAATGTTCCAATGGATCACTTAAAATTTTGGCTCAAAGGGAATAGGAATGCAGATTATTCCCACCATGTCACATCAACGTTTATTAAACTAAGAATGATGACTAGCCTCAGCTCTTCAGACTCAGAATTCCGCTTAAACAATAAAGGCAAAGCAAAAAGGGTTTGAGGAAAAATTTTACTGAGTCATGTATTTTATAATTTTTTTGCAGAAACCTCTTGTTATCTTTTTTTTTAAGCTAGTGAAATATTCTTTCCACTTTGAATTAAGAGGAGTGAGATTGTAAACAGGAAGTAAGATTGTAATGTGGAAGGACTACTTCTTCCTCTGCCAAGCTTAGGTAATGAAAAAAACAGGTATGTTTTTAAGAGAATTTATATCTTTCTGGGTTGCTTTGGGTATGAGGAAAGAATTAATTCTCTCTAGCATCATTGAAAAGATTTCCACTCACCATCATAAAATATGTGTAATTATGTAATTAAATTAAGTATTGGGGAAGTATGAAGAAAGGAAAAATGACAAAACAGAGATTTTTTTTAAAGACAGACCTTTTTATAGGAGATGATACAGTGTAAAACGTGGAAACAAAATAAAATTTTCAGAGTGAAAATAAAAACAGAAAATGGCAGAGTAAAACAAAACAAAACTAAAAGTATGTAGGGTACTAAGGATATGCACCCAGATGCTTATGGTCAAGAATCTGAAAGGGAAATGAGCAATTGATTTATTATGCAAGATAGACAAGGTTTATTCTTGAATAGCTAAATCACACACCCTGGGCTAGAAACAGAAATACACTGCACCTGTCTTTACATATCAATATGAAAATGGAAAAAAAACACATTTGTTTATTAATTTGTTCAGTTGTTACTTAGAAGTCATTCCAAAGCAATTTCTAACTTTTTGCAACAGATCTATGTACTTTGAAAGGATTCAGAAAAGTCTTACAAACTATAGGATGAGTAACCTTTCTGACTTTCCATGAGCTAAGGTTGTTTCAGGGGATACAGAATTTGCTGTGTTAAAACTGTGAAACAGTCAAAATCCCTAACAAGTCTATTGAATCCTAGAGAATCCTAAATATAGCCCCTATATACCAGTGGTAAAATAGAACTAAATAAACTCTTTCGTTACCTAAAAACCCAGGTACTGATGTCCTTCTCTATTTAATCATCTGCATGAAATAGAATGAAGACTATTAACTACTGAAAAATGGGAACTAGCTTAGAGAAAGTATTTGTGTATGTGCAGGTAGTGTTTGCTTGCTTAGTTGTTTCTTAATGGGTAATCTTCCTGGTAGTAGATAAAACATACAAATAGCAGGGAAAAAAAGAGTATAAAGCTTGTATTCAGTGAGAATAGGCAGCTAGGGAAACACTATATGACATACAGAACTTTAAAGTCGTTTTCACCACTGAGAGAAGAAAATCTTTAAATAACAAAGGAAAGAAGGTAAAAGAACGTGAAAGAATATTGCAACTCATAAAACTGAAGAGCTCAAGTAAGCAAAAGTACAGGAAGAAAGGCTATTTATAATGATTGTAGGGGGGGCAGCAAAGAATGAATGAGAATGGAAATAATTTGGTACTTAAACACTGTAAATAGAGGTCTATAGTTCTGAATTCCATGAGTTCTGTGAAACAAGAAAAAATATTGCATCCCTATGATGTCCTACTAATATGCTCATTGTCTAGAACCTACAGGAAGAAGGAGGTAAGGGAGCCTGTGAATATCGTCTGTGCCAGTGCTCTCCCAAGGCACTGATAGGTGGGCACGGGATGAGGCAGCGTGGCACACCTGATGTGCTGGTTTCCTCATTGAATCTTCACTACAAGCCATCCGTCATCCCTTGGGTCATCTCCTCAGGGAAATCTTCCTTAAGTTCCTGACTCACAATATTCCACTATTCTTACTTTTTGTCTTCTTATCCAGTGTCAACCTCTTCTTTCACAGGCACATGCAACTCTCAAAAACATCATATAGGTAAAGGATTGATGAATAGATGGATGAACTAATAAAGGATATTTTTAATGTTCTGTTTCCTTCAACAAGGGGGACTCTGAATTCCACCAGGACTGGGACCTTGTCTGGCTTATTCATGTTGTATAATATTCCATTTCATAATATTTCACAATGAATATGCACCTTCTGCTGGTGACTAGAACCTCTTTCCACCTTGGACCTTTTAAAAGCAATCTTACTGTAAACATTCGATACGTGTCTCCTTATAAAAATGTGAAAAAGTTTCTCAAAGTGTTTGCCTGGAAGTAAATGTTTTCATATTAGAATATATGCATTCTCAGCTCTTCTAGTCATGTCAAATTGTGGCTTTGTTATTGTTGTTTTAATAAGCACTCCCTCCAGTGATAGAAGAGGTGGAAGACAGAAAAATGGCGCACCAAAGAGTCACCTTGAATCACTGGAACCTGTGAGTATATTACTTTACATGGCAAAAAGAACTTGGAAATATAAGTAAATTAAGAACTCTAAGATGAATAGGTTATCCCTGGTTATCCAGGGGCTCCAATAAACCAAGGCCCTTCAAAGCAGAAGCAGGAGGTACAAGTGTGTTAGAGTGACTATGTGAGAAGGGTTCAACCTGCATTTGCTGACTTTGAAGAAGTCAGAAGGAGCTGCAAGCCAAGGAATTCAGGCAGCTTCTGAAAGCTGGAAAAGGGAAGAAAATAAATCTCCTCTAGAGACAGCAGAAGAAAAAGCAGCCATGACATCACCTAGCAGTTAGGCCAGTGAGACCAACACTAGGCCTCTAAGTCACAGAACTTAAGGGTGATAAATTCACGTCATTTTTAGCTTGTGACAATTTCTTACATCAGCAATAGAAAAATAATACAATGAACAGATTTTTGTCACATCACACCTTCAACAAATCTTGGATTTTCGATCTTGGCTAGTTTTCTGTGTATAAAATATCTCCTTGTGATATTATTCTGCATTTAAATATTTCTGTAGTTTTATTTATTTATGTTTCTTATCACGTCCTATCACCTAACGTGTTTTCTATTTTCATTATTTTGTTGTTTCTATTCTTTCTTTTCTTACTAGACTGTAAGCTTTATAAGGGTTAAGATTTTCAATTATTCTTTTCACTGCTGAATGCCCAGTACATAGTGGATCCTCAATAGCTATTGGATAATTTATGAAAGAATTAGGCCTGGTTCTCAGCTGTCCTTGAGTTTTGATTAATTGCAAGATACACATTTTCTATGAGTCACAGGGCAAAGGTATACTGCCTTAGAGAGGGTTTATATCTTTTTCCTATTAGGTAACTGGAGACACTACCCATTTGAGACAGCATTAGTATTATTGCTCAGTCTCTTCAGATACACTCTTGGTATTTCATATATTCTAAATTTATACTTCAAATTTATAAAGTCCTGCTCATTGTCATAACTTTTCAGGCACTTTTCCTGCTTAAAAACAAAATTCAAATAGTTCATTTTTTGATAAGACAGGAAATCAAGGGTGAATATTTCTTGTCACAAGAAGGCTGAGGATAATAGGATGGCTCTTTGGAATAATACATTTTACAGTGAGGTTGCATAGCCACCTTACAATGATGAGGACTAGAGCTTTGTTTTCCGGGCCCTGTGTCTCTCGAACTCCTGAGAAGTTTGAGTACCTCAAGTTTAAAATTACCCTCAAGCCAGCATCAGTGTTCAGCAATACTGTGTTGGGTTCCAACCTTCCCTTTATCACCAATCCAGATAGATATTCTTTAATTTCTTAGAATTCATTAAATATTTCTAAGGGAATATTTTCCCTATGTTTATAGCAGATGCATTGACAGATATGGAAGTTCCCCAGGCCCTAAAAGATTACATCAGAACTCTACCTGTAAGAAGTGGGGCAATGTTGCATGACTAGACCCTGAACTGAGGTAAATACACAGCTATCCAACTAAAGCTGATTGCAAAATATTTCAATTTGGCTGAACTTTAAAATTTTTTATAATATTACAATTTTGCTATATTAATTTATAAACTATTATACTCATTTAGTGCTGCGTTCTTACTTTCTTCCTTTTCTATGTCATTAGAATGTGATTTCTGTGAAAGGGGGGGTTTTGTTATGTTCTTCTCAGTGACATAAATCTAGAAATTATAATGGTGACTAATACATAGTAAATATTCTCCAAGTATTTATGAATGAATGAATTATATGAATGAATAATCTACTTCACTGTTTGATTAGAAGTTAATCCCCCCACCATCAATATTACTGGAGTACAACTCAGATCCCAAGATTTCTGATTATATATTGGCACTGACTTCAAAGGAGTTCATTTTGTTCATATGATGATATAACAACAGAACCAATTTGCCTCCAAGTGTAGAAAGCATGCTCTCTGGCATTTTCCTAGTAGAAAGCTTTGAAACTCACAATTATTACGTCTTCCAGTAGTAATGATTTAGCCATAAAAAGACTAAAACAAATTTTTCATAAATAGAATCATACTGTTGACCCACTACAGCTTTGTGAATTTTAAAAAGGAAGAAAAATTTTCTCAGAATTCTGTTTAAGAAAATCTAATGCCTTGCGGCTGTTAAATGTGCATCACAAGGATCACAAAATAGTTTACTTCTGTCATATCTTTCTTCCCTTACTTCAGTATTGGTTCACTACAAATTAAATTCAGTAGCCTAGATCCCTGGTGATACACAAACAATCATAAATGAATTCTCAATTATTTAGATTCTAGCTTAGGATTAATTAACAACCGCCAGTTAACAATGGCAATGTTTACATTTGAAAAAACACAATGTATATCTTTGCTCTTTTCCTAAAATAACATAGTCTAAAACATAAAGAATTTTGTTGCAAGCAATGAGAATTTACAAGTTGAAATCAATTATAAAGTATGTTAATCCACATTAAAATAATTTAAAAGAAATATATAATACTGTAAAACCAAGAAAATTCCATTGTATAGAATTTCCTGAGTACTGGTTTGTGAACTCTAATGATGTGCTAAATATCAAATACTTTAATTCAAACTAAGTTTTTGGAATAGTACTATTGTTGAAAAAGTGTACTCATTTTTTTTTTCTGCTGTAAAAATAGCTTGGTCTGGTACAATGAGGTAATACCCAAATCTGTTCAAAAGCTTATGTTCTAAAGGAGATTGTGTTAGCATTTAGTCACTATGACCAGAATACTTGACAAGAACAGGAGGAGATGTTAGCAGAGGAAACATTTATTTTGGCTCATGGTTCAGAGATTTTACTCCATGGTAAGCAGACTTCATTGCTCTGGGCCCAAGATGAGCCAATCTGTCATGATGGAAGGCCCTGGAAGAGGAAAGCTGCTCATCTCAGGCAGCCAAGAAACAGACAGACCACGAGGGGCCCAAGGGCATGCCCCTAGTCACCTTCTTCCTTCAGCCAAACCCTACCTGCCCACCATTACCAACCACTACAATATTCCTTTCAAATTATCAATCTGTCAAATGGTGGTTAAAACTCTCATAACCCGATAATTTCAGCTCTGAAAATTCCTGCATTAACACATGAATTTTTTGGGGAAACACCTCATATCTAAACCATATAGAGATAAAATTAATAAAAAACAAATGTGGAGAACTTCCACTTTACTACTTAAAAGTACACTTAAATATTTGCCATGACTTTAAAGTTATTATTTTATTAAATGTCAGCAAGTCCCCGTTTTAGCAAATTTACTAAAAAACATCTTTTTTTGAATATTTCTAAAAGTGATACAATTTATAAAATCAACTTTCAAGTTAATTTGAAAAAAAGCTTATTTGCATAAGTTCTACAAAGTGTTCACAGGTATGGAATGCAGGCATATCATTTCTGGAAATTTATTCTGAAGAAATGACCTATATAAAATAGTTATATTAACATTCTATTGCTCAGTAATAGAGAAATATTTAAATAAAGCATGGCACACTCACTCAGTGGAATATTTTGTAATAAATATAAATTATAATAAGTTATGTGACAGCATGAAAAATGATTCAACAAAAAAATGAGAAATACAAACACTATAGGAACTAATCATGAATACCTAGATATTCACTTGAAGCTTTGCTTTACAGTGATCTGTAGGTAGATTATTAGAAAATGTAGTGTCTAATGCTACTTTGGAAGTAAATTGATAGAATGTCCAGTCAAAAATTTAAATTTATTTCTACCTGATTCAAGTTTTCAAATATATACATATTTGACCCTTTCTCTAGGCCAAGTTTTATGCTCATACAAAAACAAGTATAATCTTTAATGAGGTTTAAATTCTAGTGGGGAAATAAGAACTAACCTGATAAGATATATAAACCATATAACATAAATGCTCAATGTGATTTTGGAACATTTTATTCACTCATTTATTACTGTATTCTTTGATATGGCATTATGATAGCAAGCTGAATTTCAGAGTCAGAAAAATCTATAATGCTGGTCAAGTTACCTAAACTTTCTAAACTTTTTGTCTCCTTGTTCAATAAATACTTCCAATAATATCATCAGATTTGAAGTGAAAACTAAATAAGAAAAATATTGTCAAGAAAACCTGCCTAAATGTATATAGATAGATACAGATACAAATGTATATAGATAGATATCTCTCTATATATATATGTGTGTGTGTCTATATATATACATATATACATGCATGTTTGAATATATATATATATATATATATGTATACATATATAGAGAGAGAGACTCACATATGTGTATATACAGGCACACACACACAAAAAAATCTCCCTCCAAAATGTTAATCTTCTTCCATCTTTTCCTCTTGATACTAGTGTCATCTTGAAATAGGATTGATTAAAATTTCTTGAAACAAATGTACAACTTTATGTGTTTTTAATTTTAAAGTTCTTAAGATGTATTTTCTTCCATAAAATACTATACCTTTTCTTACTAAGTGAAAATTTTAAAAGTTTCCTTCAAATTTCTTGAATATCAAAATGTAACAGATTCAGGAATTCAGCATAAATGAAATGGGGATAAATATATAAAATTTTTTAAATACAGTAAGTGTTCACAGCTAACATTAAATAGTAAAGGAGATATCCAGAATACATGCTCAACCTCTAACTTGATTTAAAAATATTAAAAGATGAGGAAAGTTAGCAAATAGCCACCCTTTTGAACAATATTCCAGTGGAATAAAAATATTCATTCTTCAAAGGCAAGACCAATTTAAGACCTCTACTTATTTCCAGCCCTGGGTATTCTTAAGAAGCACTGAAATAACCTTTCAATTCTAATAACTTTCAATTCTAATATCTGAAAGTACCTTTTAAATGTATTTTTTATGCATGGAAGGAAACAAACGTGTTTTCTCATTGGTTGGTTCCCATTGAGTGAAAGAGAGAGACAGACAGGAAAAGAAGGCACTAGCCTCATTAGAGGATATAGATGATTTCAGTATCACTATAAATGCTATAATTCTGAAAGAAAACATTTATGAATAAATGACATGTTATTTATACAAGTAAGCTTTCCCTTTTCCCTTAAGTGATATGGTTTAAAAATTATATAATTTTTATAAATTAAGTAATTCCTCTTAAGTGGGTACATATCCTGACTTGGATGTACATATAAATTTGTATTCTGTGACATATTCTATTTTTCATTGCAAAATCCCCTTGATGACCATGAATGAGTTATCACATTAAATGTATAAATAATCAAGAATACATTTCTAAATTTCTCAACTATTTATTTTCATTTTTATAACAATAGAACAAAATACTGGTTAGCAAAAAAACTCTTTCTTGGTTCTCAGAGAAGCTCCAAGCCATTTGTTCTCATAATGTCTCATTTATAACTGAAAATAGAAGAAACAAATTCACACAGAATTCAAAAGCATTAATAAAAGAAAATTATGATATAATTGACTCTTCCCTACATAATTTTGGGGATGGAGACTTGACCTTCCTGACATATCAGCTACAACTGGAATGAAAAATAGGATTTTGAATGGTTAAAGTGGTGGCACATGGTACAACCTAGAAATAAAGTTCAGCAAATCCTGCAAAACATACAATAGTAAAACTTTCTGCTCTATTAGTAGCTGTATAAAACACATTTTATTCTTGTTTCTAATAAAAATTAGAATTATAAGCTAGCTGATTTTTTCAATGGAATATAAATGAAACTGAATTAGGATTCCAAAAAAATTGAATTTTGGTCCTGGCTTTCTCATTAATTCATAAGCTTTATGTTTTATGCAACTGGTATTAACTTTCTGGACTCAGTGTTTAATATGTTAAGTGATGGGATTACCTTAAGGTGTGCCTAAGGTACTTTCCAGATTTTAAATTCAGTAGCTCTATAATTCTAATACCAAGGCTGATATCCTCAGGGAAAACAAGTGGGTCTGAGAACTAGTTCTAAGACTTGTTTCCAAGTGACATACATTGAACTACTAGATACTTCCAGAATTCTTGCCCTTACTACTTCTCTTCCCATTCTTTCTTGTATCTCCCCACCTCTACATGTGCTTACTGAGCCTTTCAGTAAGTATTTGAGAAAATAGTTTTTATTCTTGAATTAGTGTATTTTTCTTAAAATACTGTTATTTACCCTAGAACATCACTTTGTTAAATCAGTCTTCCTATCTCAATATGCATCTCCTTCAACACTTTTGCTTCATTCTTTTATGAACTTTGAAGGTTGAAGTGTCTTAAACACCAATTTTCACATCTCACCACTGTTTCATCTACACTTACGACTCAAGTGATTTTACCAATTCTATAGCTTTCAACATATTGAAGTAACTCACAATAACATCTCCAGTCTGAAGAAACTCAAATAACATCTCCAGTCAATAAGTATCCATTTACCTTCAGTTTAAAAACCCTTCTTACCTACTATCTTTATTTCACTATTGAGTAAGTATTTCAGACTTAAGTATCCAAAAGCAGTATTTTGATTGACACCATCTACCTACTTCAAAATCCTTCCTATCTAGGTAAAGGATGACTGCATTCTACTAGTCTAGTCAAGAAATTCAAGATCAACTAAAACTCATCTCTTGAACAGAAACTTAATAATTAGAAAATCTTATTTTAACATTATATTACATATATATCAAACTTTATTAATTCTACTTATACATTAATTCAACTTTTATATTATATGTACAACATGTTTATCCACATACAAACTTCCTTTTACTTATTTATCTTTGATTCTATTATTTTTTTCATAATATAATAATGGCTATCTCTCAATGGATAATCTATATGTGCTGTCCCTGCACAAACCCCCCATTGATCCCCCTGCCTCTTCTAAACTAAGTAATAACACCAAGATACTTCATTCACTATTTCTTTGTGATTGTGTTATGTATTGTATATCATGTATATGCATTCATGTATGTGTGTGTGTGTGTGTGTGTGTGTATGTGTGTATATATATATATATATATATATATATATATATATATATATATAATTTTTGAGTTGTAGTTGAACACAATACCTTTATTTTATTTATTTATCTTTATGTGGTGCTGAGGATCAAACCCAGGGCCTCACATATGCTAAGCAAGCACTCTACTGCTGAGCCACAACTCCAGCCAACATTCATATATATTAATTATTTACTAACTTCCTAAAAACACTTTCATAGTGTATGCACCTTTATTTTATTACTTAATATTATGTAGGTGAAATTCATCCAGATTGTTATACAGACTAAGGATAATTCATTTCAACAGCTGCATAATATTCCCATGTGTGAATATCCCACAGGGTGCTCTCCAGATTTTAAATTCAGTAGCTCTGTAATTCTAACACATATTCTGATTCTCTGGGGAAAAAAAGTGGGCCTGAGTGCCACCATGACCTAATGGCTAAACCTTAGAAACCAGTGAGGGGCAATAGGGGATTAAGAAAAGGTAAACACTTAGAGAGAGAAGGCTGGGACCAGGTAGGATACTGTCCTCTGATGAAAAAACAATGAACCACAGCTAGCTCAGCATATTTATTATATAGGTCTTATCATCAGAAGGGTTTCTGTGAGAAAGTTTCTTCAAAGTAGGCAGCCTTGAAATTCAAAGAGCTTGCAAGCAATTGTAATTATTTTACTATGCTCATCATTCTCTACTTTCAGCAGCTGGTATCTGAACTCAGGTTTAAGACTGATAGTTCCATGCTTTGCACAGAATCTCCTCAGGCAGGGCATCACCATAGCAACTGGGCAATCTTGTTCTGAACTTTTGCACAGAAAGTTCCCAGAGCAAGTGCAGCCACAGACCAGGGGCTGTCAAAGACCATGAACCGAGTTACCACTCTTTACACCTGAGCATTAGCACACAAGAGTGGAATACATCCACTTTTGTGTCAATGAATTCTAATATTGTTTCCAGGTTTTGGTCACTATGAACATTACATCAGTGAACAATCTTGTTCATATGGAAAATTTCTCTCAGGTGGTAGCAGATGCTATCAGTGTCTCACCCATATTCTCAGGAATTCCTTTTGCTAGCTGTCAGTGGTGCTGCTGCTAAAGGTTTACACTTGCACTAGACCCTGAAAGATTGTTCTGGGGAAACTGGTGTAGGATAGTCCTGACTTACCCAGATGGCTCCCTTCCTGACTACTCTCATCTGAGGCAGCTGGAAGTCAGTGAAAGTGTATAAATGACTTGTTTCTTTGTCTCAAGTCAAGGAAGATTACAGAGACCCACCTGAAATCACATTCTCCTGCCTCCAGCCCCTAGCTTTTCTGCTTGCCTTGTCCTGATCCCCAGGTCCCTGGGTATATACCACCTGAAAAATCACTACTCAGCAATCCCTGCCTTGAGGATCAGACCTAAGGAAAATGTTCTACCTACACAACCCAAGCTGACAACAAATGGGGTCTTTATTTGAAGAGGGTTATTAAACCATAAAGCACCAAGAGTCTAATTGGGATAGATTTGAAATTCATTTTCTAATTATCCATTTGTTCAACTAATATTTGAAGATCAACTGTGCATCATTATGGTTGTCTTAACAGCAGCCATGATGTTATAATTTTAAGATTAAACTCAAGCGTTTCTCTTACCTGTTCATATTGTAGCCTTGTTTGGATTTCGGAAGGAATACCTTCTGTTCTTCCATTATCTGGGCTTTGACTGTAATTTATCAAAATGTTAGCTTATTTCTTGTGAAATGAAATAACTTTCATTTTAAATTTCTTCATTGAATAATCAGATTACCAGATTATAAAAACAAGCAGTCATAAAAAGTAAAGCAGTCATAAAAAAATAAATAAAGAGAATCGAGCACCTAAATGTCCAATTAAAGAGCAAAATAGTCAAATGGAAGATGACATTTCTGGAATGTATGAGTTTAATAATCGAAATCTGAATAAACATGCAGAATAAAAATATCAGATTATTATCAAGCCTTTAGAATAGATTCATTAATAAAATAAAATTCTCTTCATTTTATGTAATAGATATGTCCTAGATAGTTGCATGCAAATTGAGTTCGTTGAATCAACTCATGTGCTAGTGCTTTTTATTAAGGAAAATTTTCATTATTTTACCAAAGAAACGTCCAGAGTTTTATACTGGCTTTGCTTAAATCAAGGTGAATTTTCATAATGACATGTTTCAAAAACAAAACATGATGAATAATTGGAGAGAAAATCTATAATAATTAAATTCAAAAGTTAATTTGGCAGCTGTATTACTACAGTAGGAGGGGAAATATCTTTAGTTCAAATTAATTTCTCTAAATTTGTAAAATATCTTATTTATTGATGAATATTTTACTATTTAATGTATCTCAGTCCTTTGTAATTTATATTTACTTTCAAGCAAATAGGAAACCAAATAAAGTCAAATTTTTTTTATAATGTACATTAATAGTCCCTTCTTTCCCAGAAATATTTTTATTGCAAACACACAAGCATACATACAAAAATAAAAATATTGTTACCTTAAATACTACTAATATGATGTTTTTAACTTGAAAAATTGATAAATTAGAGTTTATTAAAAGTTGACCTCTAGAAGAGCAAATAAGGTGAAGGGAAGATTATAGAGTTAGCTAGCTGTTGTGGAAGAAACTTGATTTGATAAGTAACAGCTAAAATTTCCAAATGCCAAAATTTCTTATTATCTAAAATAATCTCAAATATTTTCATCACCAGGATATATTTTCATGTTAGACCACCAAATTCTACTAAATAATTTCTTTGCTTTGGAATTCATTACTATTTCATAACAGAAATTAAACATTCTACTATCAAATTATATGTATTCATTCAATAAAAATATTTATATGCTAATTTCATGAATACAAGTTTCATATCATGATGAAGATAGGAAAAATTTGCCACCATTCAGAATTAAAAACATGAAGTATTAACCAACAATATCCAGACAGTGATTTTTGAAATTCAGCTTTATAGAGTTTCTTGAACAGCTCTTTTTGATTTTGCAAGCAAGTTGCTTCAAAGGGACAGCTATTTCCCTGGAGTTCACTTAAGTATCTGCAAGCATGATCTTGATGGGTTCTGTGTTAGAAGTCTACTGATTATGCAGTTAGCTTCCCCAGGACACTGTCGTTGAGGGGTTACATTGACTTTCCATTCAAAGGCAGAGTTAATGCAGAATACAGAGTGAAACTCCCTTTGAATTTTCAGTCACTGTTAGCTTTTATAGCATGAAATATCATGTACTGTGGACATTAAAGGCATAGAAGCTGAGTCCACATGCAGTTTTCAAACAAAATAAAAATGAGAATTATGAAATACCATATTGCTCTTACCTAGGCTTTAAAGCTATAGTACAAAGGCAGTGAAAAGAAATAATAATTAATGTAAACTATTTAACTAAACTCAACAGTAATCAGGCTGCCTAGTAGCAATCAGATGGCAGTGTCCTGAGTTTAACTTCATATGTATTTCAGAAATTGTTCCTTATCATACAGTCCTATTAAGCATTGTTTTGATTTTTTTTTGAGTGAGTAATGTCTCAAATTTTAAAATATTTATTTTTATACATATTATTAGAATAAAACATCTCATACCATTATTAAATTTCACTGATAATATCATGGAGTTATCTAATTTATACAGCTACAAGTTGTCAGAAAACAACCTTTTATTGTTTCTTTTCAATCAGAATATCAAAGTTGGTTTCCTTGTTAGTTTAACAATAAAAGAAATTTTTTTTTTCCTGGAGAAAAAAAATAAGAGAGACTTTTTGGGAAAATATAGTGTTAAAACAGGTGAGTCTACACGAAAATAACCCAGAAAAGAAATATTTAGCTACTTTACCTTTGTTTAATGATTTCAAATAAAAAGTGTCTACAAGATGTTTTTTGCAAACACTCCTCACAATTATGGGAGATCTCTCGGAGGCAGCCAAGTTCTTCACAGTTCTACATAGGGACTGTAAAAAGGTTCCCTTGTCTCCACTGTGTCCTCTAACCCCCTCCATCTCAGGAAGTTCAGGTTATCTCAGAATGCTTTAGTTAATTTTCCCAGCTTTTTCTTAATGCCTACTAGGTAATTTCTGCTTTCAGTTCATTTCTCTTGTTTACTCTGTACTAAAGTCCTAGAGTTAAGGTCTATGCAATAATTAAAAAGACACTAGATTACTTTCTGATTTTTTTACTACTGGGAAAAGAAAAATATGTTAACAGATGAGTTTATATGATGATCTCTTTTCTTACAAGCATTGGACATGTACTCCTTAAATTAAATGTGTATTTTAGGAAAGTCAGAGTGACCAATAACTGCTTCTGTGTGATAAATGCTATAATGGTGGAGATTTGAAGTTTTGGTATCTCTAGAGGAGCACAGAAGAGAAGCAAGTAACTCCTCCTGGAGAAATTGACAAGTAATACCATCCTGACAGCAGATGATACAGTTGTATCTGGTGAGATTTCATAATCTATAAAATACAGGAGTTAGGAGCAAGGCATCACTTAAAGAGTTATTTTAATTTTAGGGAAGTGGGAAGATTTTGAGAAGAACATTCTTGCTCTTGTTATTTTGGACATGAAGATAAAATGCAATAGAATGTGAATTCTGAAGTTGCTAAGTTTATGGCTGAAGTCCTCAAGAGAGTAAACTCTTAGGGATTAAATTCTGCTGATTTATTATTATTATTATTATTATTATTATTATTATTATTATTTTAAAAAAGCTTGTAGAGTTGATAGTTTCATGCATGTCTAAATTGTTCTGAAATACAATGTAGTGTTGTTGGTGCTACGGTTGTTTCCAAAATAAGAGAAACTATTATCTCTTGGATATGACTCAGTATTATTTCCAGAACATGAAAATGTTCACAAGGATCTGCTGATGAATTAAATTGTTTCCTTAAGACTCAGTTTCTTTGTTAAATTTCATCTGTAAACATGTATTCTAGTTTCAACTGATGTACTCTTTGCCATAATTTGTATTTTGCACCAGTAACCTATTACTTACCTAAAAATTACTCCAAAACTTAGAGAATTACTCTAAGTAACTCTAACCAAATTAATAATATTTTGGATGTGTCAGCAATTCAAAGAAAAGCTTAATAGTGTGATTCATCTGGCCTATGCTAATATTGAATGATGTTTCCCGATGTTATTCAGCTAGCAAATGAACTTGCCTTTGGGTCCAAGGTGACTTCATTCACACATCTGGAGCATTTGCAGGGATGGCTGAAAGGCTGAGTTTAGCTGAGACTGTCTACCAGAGCAACTGCACATTACTTCATTTGCATATACTTTCTGTGACTTAACTTAAAGAGGAAAAATTTATTTTGGCTCACAGTTATAGTCCATGGTCAGCTGGCTCCATTGCTCTGGGCCTGAGGTAAGGAACAACTCATGGTCAAGAAGCCATACCACTTACTATTTCTCCCACCTCCCAGTAGTCCATTTATCTATCTACAGAGTAATATACTGAGGAAGTCAGAGCCATCATGACTCAGTAATTCCTCAAAATCCCTACCTCTGAACATTGTTGCATTGAGGACCAATTCTTCAACATGTGAGAATTTGGGTTTCCAAATCTAAACCATAACAGTACTTGAAATTTCTATATGATTCTGGACAAGGGGAAAAAAATCATTTCTCATTCGTATGGCATGAGTGGAAGACAAAGTCTTCTTAGAATCTACTCTTGCAAATTCCAGATTGCTTACTTTCAGCCTAGTTGGTAGGGGAATTAGATTTCACCTCTCAGTCAGAGAGACTTTACAGCCATCTTTTGTCTACCCCAGTCTGAGATCTGGTCATCAGTTATTTTTGTATCTTCCATCTGCAGAGGAAATTTGATACAAAAGGCACTTGACGCCTTCTCAAAATCCTTGAAAGTGTCATCTCATTACAACATTGGGCTCAAGTTCAAATACCAGAATTTTGGCATTTAACTCAAGCCTAAGTTGGAAAAATATACCCCAACTGTGTTCTAGGTATATATTTCTGCATAAAATCTATTCAAAACCATAAAGTTTTAAACCATATTTATTATTATTTTTCAAGATTCTATGGATTTACTAGTTTACTTGGTTCCTTTTTATTGTTCAATACCTCTCATGCTGTCACTTTTAGGCAGGACCTGGGAATGGAGTTATCTAAAGGCTCCTTGACTTATTATCTAGAATGGAAGACTTTGAAAATCTAATATATGGTCACTTATATCTCTTTATGTGGTCTCCAAATGGCTACCCTGGGGTTCCTCAAAGCAGAAGAGTTTGACTTCTTACATAATGGCTAATATCTCCACAGTGAGTGTTCCTGAGAATGGGAAGAGCCAAAGATATCAATTTTTAAAGACTCAACTGAAAATTGGTGCAATATTATTTTCACCATATTATAGAGGTCAGAAACTACCCAAATTAGAAGAAAGAGACATGCACCATATATTCATGAAAGAAATGTCAGATAATCTGTGGCCATCTCTAATCTGACACAATTCTACCTCTAGCCAGATGTGACCTAAACTCCACCAAAAGCCATGATACACTCACACCTGTAAAGACTCCCTTTAGTCTCATGGAATTACCTTATCACTCGGGCTCAAGAAGTAGAATCTTGTAACCTAAACTGTCTTCAGATATGGATAGGAGTCATAGGCATGGTTCCTCCAGTACATTTCTTCAAGTAAAGATCCACTTAATCTGAAGCCTTGGGAACTATTGAGACAAGTTATCTGCTTCTCCTTTGTACACACATACAACAAACATTGATGGCAAAAGTAGATACTCTTTTGCATGGTGGAGTACCACACAGCAGTCATTATGGTACATGAAAAGTTTGAAATGTGTCTAGAAACATGATGGCAATTTATTGAGTAGAGAACTTCCATCCTCTACAGGTATGATTCCTTGGCTCTGCTTTCTGGGTTCTTGGTTATGTCCTTGGGTTCACCTCTTTCTTCACACAAAAACATACACACACACACACACACACACACACACACACACACACACATAATGGTCAGATACTTGGGATGGAGATATAGTTCAGTGTTAGAATACTTCCCTAGCATACTCAAGGTCCTGGGTTTGACCCTTGGCACTACACACACACACACACAAAAGTAGATATTTGGTGTCCTAAAGTCCCCTTGTTTATTATATTGCCCCTATTGTCTAAGTAATGGTATAATTCTCTTTAAAAATGTGTAGTTTTCCTAAAAGCAATATCATAATTCACTCCATCAAAAATGCACCATAAATTTGGGTGGGACAAGCCCTCTCCATCAATGGCTATCTGGGAACTACTGTGAAAGAACATCATAGAAAATAATTGTAAATATTGTTGTCTGGAAAGGAAGGTCTATAAGTCATAAACTTAAATTTTTTGAGGACTTAAAAAGAGGATTTTCAAAATGTTCATCATGTATAGCAATTAGAGAAATGAAAATCAAAACTAAGATTCCATCTCACTCCAGTCAGAATGGCAATTATCATGAATACATGAAATAATAAATGTTGGCAAGGGTGTGGGGGAAAAGGTACACTCATTCATTGCTGGTAGGACTGCAAATTGGTGCAACCATTATCGAAAGTGGTCTGGAGATTCCTCAGAAAACTGAGAATGGAACCACCATTTGACCCAGCTATACCCAAAGGACTTAAAATCAGCATACTACAGTGACACAGCCACATCAATGTTTATAGCAGCTCAATTCACAATAGCTAAACTATGGAACCAACCCTGATGTTCTTCAACAGATAAATGGATGAAGAAAATGTGGTGCATATACACAATGGAATATTACTCATTCTTAAATAAGAATGAAATTATGGCATCTGCAGGTAAATGGGTAGAGCTGGAGAATATCATGCTAAGTGAAACAAGCCAAACTCCAAAAACCAAAGGCTTAATGTTTTCTGTGGGAGGTGGATGCTGATCCATAATGGGGAAGGAAGGGCAGGGAAGAATGAAGGAACTTTGGATTGTACAGAGGGGAATTAGGGAAGGGGAGAGGTATGGGGATAGGAAGGATGGCAGAATGAGACAGACATTATTTCCCTATATACATATATTATTGCAACATATATGATTGCAACAGTGGTATGAATCTGAACTATGTACAGTCAGAGGAATGAGAAATTGTGCTTCATTTGTATACAATGTGTCAAAATTCATTCCACTGTCATGTATAACTAATTAGAAGAAATTAAAAAATAAAAAGGAGGCCTTTCAATGATATTTTGTACTTCTTCTTTATCCAAAGACCACATTTCACTGTGGCATTGAGCTCTTCCTTGAGCCCATGGCTTACTTTAAAAATATTTTATTAAGACGGATGGTGATTCAGACATAGTTTTAATTTTAGTTCTAGCATGGCCTACCTTCTTTGTTTTCTCTACATTCTGGAATGTTTAACCTTTCTATTCTCTTTCCATACTCTATTTTGACACATATACAAACTTAGCTGACATTCCTGAATTGCCTGGAAATCTCCCCATTGAAATAGATGATTCATTACATATCTTTTCTATTCTCCATATTATTGCCATTAACAGAGCTACCCAACTTTTTGTTACTATATTCAGTGAATGTTCTTTGCTCTAAGCTCTGCTTCATTACTGTCCTTCAATGCTTTGCTGAGTTTTTTCAAGACTCTTTAAGCATTCAAACAATGTCCTCAATTTTTTTTTCCAATTTCTATCTTCCATCAATGTTCAAAGCCAGTGCCATATGCTTTTGGTTTGAGTAAAGATAGGTCCCCACTTCCTACTGTCAAATTCTGTTCTGATTATGTTTTACAGAAAAAGACATGATCCCAAAATTAACAGAGTAAGAAAAAAAGACCATATCTCATGATTTTGTGGCTCAGGAGTTCAATCACAAGCGAGTTTGATCACAAGGTTGTTTATTCACTGTGAATCATAGATTCAACCTAAAATCCCTGGCACACGTCTTCTCAGCTAAATAAGTACCATTGGCTATATCACTTACTTTTTGGATTAGTTGTTGAATATTTTTGTAGTTAGTGATAATTAATACAGAAATTGGTACTAGAAGTAAGGTGGATGTCTTAAAAAAATCTAAAACCTGTGGCACTGGTTTGGGGACCAAGTACAGAGAGAGTCTGGTTGAGACTTTAAGGTGAGAAAAAGTATAATCTACTTCCACGTGGGAAGAGCAGCAAATAATTTGCAACAATTATTTATATACAATACATTTCTACTGTACAGAATCATTTTCATAAAATGTGTAATCTAATATAGGCTTTTCAGTATCTTTTCTAATAAGATTGTTTTTAAACTAGAAGTTAGTTTCCAATAAATAATTTTGCTGTGGATAAAGTTTATATTATTGATTTTCATGAGCAAATTCTTTGAGTCATAAAATAATTAGCCTGAAAATGCATGTTTAAAATCAGCTCTCTAAATATTTCACGTGTGTGTAGTTGTGATTCTGTTCTGAAGGTCAGGTAAGTCTTTGAGAAGATGAAATGTTACATAGGAAAAAAGAAAATAGTTTTGCTCACAATTAAACTTGGGAAGGTTTTCCACACTACAGAAACATTTCACATAAGCCCTGTATTAAGGTCTATAAATTATGTTTTGGTGGTAAGACTTTGTCATCTGCAGTCTAAAGTTTAACCCTTCCCAAATTCATTTCTTACCAAGAAATTTCAGGGTACTTTACCGTTACTTTTTAATTCCCCATATTCTGACTTTGGTCTTGGCCAATAAAATTAGAAAATAGTACATGTGTTCTGGACAATGTTTGGCTTCATATATTTATGGTTATTGGTTTAAGAACATGTCCATAATAACTTACTGAAGAAGAAGTGAAATAAAGGACATAACTGAGTGGCCCAAGTCACTCCAGCTAGAGTCAGACTGGATCATCTGATAGTCAGTGCACCTCAGACATGAGTCTGATCCTAAAATCACTGGCACACAGCCTCAGTGGCTAAATAAGTACTATTGGCTATATCACTTACTTTTTGAATGATTAGTCATTGACCGTCTTTGTAGTTAGTGGTAATGGATATAGAAATTTGTAATAGAAGTAGGATGGATGCCTTAAAAAAAATCTAAAATCTGTGGCACTTGTTTGGGGACCAAGTGCAGGGAGAGGCTAGATGAGACATTAAAAGGAGATTAGAAAATTGGGACTGAAATAGAGCAATTTTTTTCTGATAAATATATGACTATGTCAAAATGAACCCCACTATAATGTATAATTAGAATGGACTAATACAAACATTTAATAATACAAAAGACAAAGACAAGAAATGGGGAAAAAAGAGATTAGAAATATTTTCACTGGAGCCACCCTGGGTAGCTAAAATATGGTGACCTTGTTATGATTTTAGATTTTACTTCCTTTACCTTAAAAAATAAAAAATGAAACCAATAAACATTTTATCCATCATTTTTAAGTGTCCATGAGGAATTGGTTTCAGGACCCTCACAGGTACCAAATCCTGAGGATGCTCAGGATTTGTATTGTCTATAAAAAATGGTACCTTATTTGCATATAACATATTCACATTCTCCTGAAAACTTTAAATCATCTCTAGATTATTTATGATACTTAATAGAATGTAAATTCTATATAAGTTGTTAAGATGTATTATTTAGGGAATAATGACAAGAAAAATAGTCTATATATGTTTGGTACATGTTTTTTCCCCCTGTATATTTTCAATCCATAGTTGGTTGAATCCACATGGATATAAATTCCATTGACATAAGGGTTAAACATTATACTATAATAAAGAGATGAGTTAAGAATCATATTGGCAGTGCACAAAATGAATTTAAAAGAAGACAAGGGAACTAGAACTACCAAGTAATAAGGCAAACTGTTTCTCATTTCTAACTTTTTATGTTTGCCATGGCCTCAGAGATAGGGTCAAATCAAGGGTGTGACAAAAAGTCAATTTACTATGACCTCTTAAAGGATTAAGTAGTTAATAGTAAATTACCACACCTAAAATACTGAATGGCATGGCTCCATAGCAGTCTTCACAACCTAAATGCCAGAACCTTGTAAGGAGAAATGCATATCTCAAAAAGAGAAAAGAAAGAGTAATGTGTGTGGCTTTGAAGCTTAAAATGCTCTGAATCAAAGTTTAAAACATAGCAATTTTAAGAGGTTCATTGGCAGAAAACCAGTAAGGTGATCTAAAATGGACTGAGACTTTTAAAATGTAGATAGGCTTCCAAGACCCCAAACAAGTATTTTAGAAGCAAACTGAATGATCCACACAGAATATGTTCTTAACTTGCTATCTTAAGAAGTGGCAGAGGAGCTCACAGAAAAGGAAAGATATTTCAGAGCTGGGAAACTCTTCCTAGGGTATCATAATTGTATCTAAGAGCATTCTCCAACCCCAGAATAGAGAACCTGGCTGTAATCCTGGTATAAATTCAGAATTCCTAAATGAGTGACTATACTTTACCTTTTCAAATAATAGTTTTTATTACTATTACCCTGCTACTGTTTCACTTCTGTTTTCTGGACATCAGAGATCAGTGGGATCAATGGGACGGAGAATTTTTTTTTTTTTCCTGTGTCCTAGGTCTCCAGATAAAGAGTCGCTACCTTGAAATTAATGTAGATTTTAAAATACTAAAGTTGGAATTTGTGTATTATTAAATGAGGAAAACATTTTGTATGAAGAGAAATAGGAATAACTATGCCTTTAAGAACAAAGGTCTACAAAAACAAGGGTCTTGTAAAATTCTTTACCTCTCTGTATTTACACTCTGATATGTAAATTTGTGGTGAACTTTCTCTCCCTCTGATGCTCGGCTCATCCATGTCATCTGTTTTAACTAATAGAATTGTGAGCCCAGAACTCAAGAGGCCGATAGAGTTGTGTTTTTTTCTCTCTTGTCTTTCTGCCATCACTCTGTCAACTTGGCCAGTAAGATGATAGTTGTGTGGAGGGCAGTTGAGTCAATTCAGTCTTCCCAGCTGAGTGCAGCCTGTATCAACTGCAGTCACGCTCATCCCCAGACCACTGAAGAATCCAGCTTAGACCACATGAGCCCAGTGAAAATAATTCTCTGCACAAGTCCTCTGGGGAGAGGGTTTTGCTTTAGAATAATGACATAGAGTTATTTATTATCTAGTACTTTTATGGCAATAGATCTGATATACTATCTTTAAATTTTTGTGTGAAATATTTTAGAAAAACATAAAAACATTGGTAATCCTAAAAGTAAGAACTTTATACTCAACCAAGTTAAGAAATAAACATCCCAAATACAGATGCAGCCTTTGTTGTATAACTTAACATCCAGCTCTTCTTTTCTGTTCTCCAGAGATAACAACCATCTGACTTTTTTTTATTATCCTCAAGCATTTTCATATACTAAAATATAGTTATTTTTCCAAGAACAAAATTATAGTATTCTTTTTCATTTTTAAACATTTTTATATGATGGTAACATTCTTTTTTAACATCAATGGCTTTTTATATTCAAGTCGAATATTTTTAATTTTGGCCATTATAAAACACATTGCTCCAGTTCAATATTGCATTACATTATGGGTATGACACAATTTATTAAGGCATTTTTGTCTATATGGACATTATGTTATCATTTTACTGAATATATTTTTATACATTGGTTGTATGTAGGAATTTGTTTTTAAATTTTATATACTGCTGTTCTGGGTACTGAAGTAATGAAAAGTGCTTATAATGGCAAGTATTTTATTCATGTTTCATGATTGTGTCATGTATTCAGCTAACATACACTAAATGGAATATTATTTGTGTTGACATAGTTCGTGCAAACTAGCAAAGTTCACAGAAACACAGATCAGCTTTGACCACCAGGAACACAAACATTTTTTAAATAACATATACTTAAGTATTTTATATAGACTTACATGTACTATCATCCCTGAAAAAAATTTCATTTATTGTTCACAGTTAGGAAGAATCAAAACAGATGCCTTCCAATTTGCTATTTAGCTTAGGCCTGTGATCATTATTCTAGATGTCAATTAGTACACAGAGAAAAAGTGTTTTCTGTGAGATTGGTTAGCACTCAGCACTAAGAAGGCAACAGTGTTGAGATTTAAATTGTACAACAAAGGTCTCTCTAATAGACTATAAATAGAACTATAAATAAAATTAATGTACACATTTATTTAATATTTTATTATTCAGAATATCTTTTGATTGATTCTGTATGAGGCTTCTTTCCCTAAATGGATACAAATATGTTACTTTTACAAAGCAAACAAAGTGAGAAATGCCAAATCAAATGACAGAGTAGAGGTAAATGGTTTTTATCTCTACTCCTTATCAAGCCAGTACTGCAAAGTATTGGCCTGATCTTAAAAGCACAATACCTTTCTTGAAAATATTCACACACTTCAGGGGACTTAAATTTTTAAACATGAGAAATAAATGAACTAAATGTCCAGATAGACCTGTTAAGAGAATCAAATAGATTCCTTTATATGTCTCAAGATAATGCTACTTGAAAAGATTGAGACTTGTAATTATTTTTTTAACAAACCAAATACTGATCTAATTTAACCCTCCCTATTTTAATTGTAACACAGTTTCTATTTTCATGGTCATAATATTATTTATAGGACTTACGGGTCTGTAAGTATTGAGGAAAGAAGTCATATAATTATCCTTAGAATACTCTTAGAATTTTCTTAGAAAACACTTTTAAAATACTTTTCTATTCATTCTTTGATGAAAATGGTTTATAAGCATTTAGATTTTATCTGAATGTGCTTAATTGTGTCAACTTGTATTCTAGTCCGATTTTTTGCTGCTGTGACTAAAAGACCTGTAAAGAACAATTTGGGAGGAGGAAACTTATTTGCAAGTTCATGGTTTCAGAGGTCTCAATAAATGACAGCTGCCTCCATTCCTCATGGCTACAGTTGAAACAGAACATCATGGCGGAAGAGTGGGATGGAGGGAAGTGGCTCCCATGATGATCAGAAACCAGACAGAGACTCTACTCATCAGACATAAAATATATACCCCGAAGACATGTCCTCAATGATCCACCTCCTCCAGCCATACCCCATTGGCCTTCAGTTACCATTCAGTTAATCCCTATCAGGTGATTAATTTACTGTTTAGATTAAGGCTTTCATAACCCAATAGTTTCTTCTCTAAACCTTCCCACATTGTCTCACACATGAGCTTTTGGAAGATACCTCACATTAAAACCATAACAATTTGTTGTACTATATATTTTAATTTTAGAACTGTTTTTATATATTTAGATTTAGTTCACTTTAAATAATCACAATTTTAAAACAATCCTACTTCCCTTCATTCATCTGGCTCTATATAATATTTTATAAGGATTTACCCTCATTTTATCTTGAATCTGATTTCTCAAACTTTATATTAAAATAATCCTAGGTAAACATTATTAGGAGTACAAGTTACCTAAAAATTTCAATATAATAATATATCTGAATCATTACTACAAACTGAGCACTGACTAAGTTCAGTAGTTTTCAGGTTGTAGTCTTTACATCTTTCTCAATTTAAAACATTAAATTTTGGTTTATATTAATAATAAATGTTAATATTCATTACCAACACAGAATCTAAGGGTTTAGTGTAGTGAACTGTTATCTTCAAATTGTAATCCAAATCTGTTTTTCTCAAGTTATATGTATTTCTGCAATCTACTTTGAGTGCTTGAGTGCTCAGTCCAGAGAGGCCCTGAGAATCTGATAGCCAGCTCCACCTTCCCACCATTGGCCTTGGGAAGTAGAGTAGCTGATCTGCCTGCAAAGGGTGTCTCTGGAAAACAGTTGGATTTCCTATCCATCTTTCTAGGTTCCCAAGAATCAGCCAAGTAGTAAGTCCTCAGAAACCTGGCTGCCTGGGTACATTAGAGACAGGCAACTTCACTGAGCCACTCTGGGCAGCACACACTTCAACAGGTCAGTCCACTGAGACCCCTGAAATCACCCACACAGCCCTCAGACAATGACAAGTACCTTGGGTTGGCCCTGGAGCAGACTGATCCCTGTACAGCTGTCAAAAATTAACAGGATTCCCATCTGTGTTATTGACCATGCTGAGTTCTGGGCCTAGCAGATGAGCCTCACCACCACAGGACACTCAGAAATTGATGGGGGGTCATGCTTCCATTGGCTATATATAACATTTTATGAATATTATGTTGTGCCAGCCAGTCTCCAGTCTTCAACTGCACAGGCTCCTTAGAATAGCCCACCACATGTGACTTACAGAAACTGGTTAGGAGCCATACCTGTTACCAAAAGCATCACAACCAAAGCCACCAACAATCTTATTTGTCCTAAGAAAGCTACATATGGTGGTGTAATCCCACAATCCCTACAATTTTTTTTCATTTAATATTTGCTTTATTTTTGTTTATTCAATTAGTTTCCTCCCCCCACACAAATATTCCCTTGCTCTTTTTTTTATTGATTGTTCAAAACATTACAAAGCTCATGACATATCATCTTTCATACATTTGATTCAAGTGGATTATGAACTCCCATTTTTACCCCACTACAATTTATAGATATTGTTGATATTACAGCTGAAAAAGTTACATAGACACAAACTACACTGAAGTATATAACTAGAACCAAAGTCAATGAAACCTATTCAACTTTTAACCTCAGATAGTTCCTGGAAGAAAATCTCTTCACCAATAAAGATATGCATAGACTGAAATTCAAAGGGTAGAATAGATGTCATGAAAATGTAAACTAAAAGTGAGCATACTTAGATAAAATAGAAAATAATAAAGACAAAGAAAGTTTATATAATGCAAAAGATATCAATTCAACAAAATGCATAACAATTGTAAAAAATATTTGTGCCCAATACTGTAGTACCCAATTATATAAAGAGATTATCTACAAAAGAGACAAACTCTAATACAATAGTAGTCAGGGAATTTTGACGTACCATTTTTATCAATGGACAGATCAACCAGACAAAAAATAAATCAAGAGAAATAGTGAAGTTAAGTTATACTATAAACCAAATGGACCTAACAATATACAATATTCTATGCAACAGCTGCAGAATATACATTTTTATCATCACCACATACAACATTATCCAGGACACACCATATGTTAGGCTATGAAGCAAATCTCAACTTATCAAAAAATATTGAAGGCATAATATGTATCTTCCCTTATCACAATGGAATAAAACTAGAAACAAACAATCAGAGGAACCTTAAAAACTGTACAAATACATGTCAATTAAACAGCATTCTCCTAAACAATCAATGGGTCCATGAAGAAATCAAAATGAAAATTTACAAATTCCTTGAAACAAATGAAAATGAAAACATACCATAATGAAACCTATGGGATAAACCAAAAGTAGTGCTAAGGGGGAAGTTTATAGCAATAGGTTCCTACATCAAAACTATATAAAGGATTTCAAATAAATATTTAAATATGCTACTCAGGGAACTAGAAAAGCAAAAATAAACTAATTCAAAATTAAATGAAAGAAATAGTAAAGGTCAGAGCAGAAACAAAAAAGACAGCAATTAAATATTAATAAAAATCAATAAAATGAAGCTTTTTGTGTTTTAAAATATGAACAAAATTGGCAAATGTTATCTTGAGTAACTAAGAAAAAAGAGAAGACCCAAATAAATAATATCAGAGAAAATAATGGCAATAACACAAATAATATCATAGGTATACAAAGGATCTTTCCAAGCTATTATTAACAACTATATGCCAAAAAATTGGAAAATCTAGAAGAAATACATTAATTTCTGGATAAATACAACCTACCAAACTTGAACCATGATAACACAGAAGACCTGAACATACCAATAGTAAGTAACAAAATTGAACCAGTGATATTAAAATGTCTCCCCAATATACAACCAACAAAAAGCCTGATAATGGATAACTTCCTTGCTGAGTTTTACCAAACCTTTAAAGAAGTAATGTAAATTCTATTCAAACTATTACAAAAATAGAAATTGGGAGAACCCTTCCAAATTTATTCTGAGTCCACCATTGCTCTGATACCAAAATAAGACATGGGCAAAAGAAGGAGAAAATAAAAGAGGGGTGGGTGGGGAGAGAGGGAGAAGAAGGAGAAGGAAGAAAAAGAGATAGAGGGGGAGGAAGAGGAAGGGGAGGGGAGGGGAAAAGAGGAGGAGGAAAAGAAGGAAGAAGAAGAAAAGGAGGAGAAGGATAACAACAGACTAATGGTCCTGATAAAATCTATGTAAAAACTCTCAACAAAATGGTAGTAAGCCCAATCCAATAGAATATGAAAAAGATTATACAACATAAACAAGTGGTATTTATCCCCCCAATATAAGAATTCTACAAATAAATAAACATAACACATCATATCAGCAGAAGAAAGGAAAAATGATAATCTCAAAAGATGCAAAACATTTATTTAAAAATTTGATAACATTTGACATCCCTTCATGATAAAAACACTCAAACTATTAGGTTTGAGGACAGTAAGATACAGGATATGTGACAATCGCCTCCATCATACTGAATGAGGAAAATCTGAAATGATTTATTTGAAGATCAGGAACAAGACAAGAATATCTACTTTAACTATTTATATTCAATATAGTATTGGAAGTCATAGCCAGAACAGTAGGCAAGAGAAAGAGACAAAGAACATCCAAATAGGAAAGGAAAAGATCAAATTATCCATGTTTGCAGCTGACATGATTTTGCAAATGGAAAATCCTAAGGACTCCAACAAGAAAACATTGGAACAGATAAATGAATTCAGTGAGGTTGCCATATGCAAAATTAATTCACATGAATCAGTAACATTTTTACACACCAAAAATAAACTTTAGAGAAAGAAATCAAGAAAACAATCTCACTCACAATAGATACAAAAATAATAAGATACCTAGGAATAAACAGATCCAAGGAAAGGGATGAAAATTACAAAACAGAGGTGAAAAAATGAAAAGAACAACACCTAGAAATGGAAAGACACTCCATGTTCATGAATTAAAAGAATTAATATTGTTACCTAAACTACCTAAAGTAATCTATAGATTCAGTGAAATTTCCATGATGTTCTTCCAAAAACTAGAAAAAAATCCCTCCTATTTTTATTTAACTACAAATTATCCTAAATAGCTAAAGCAATATTGAGTAAAAAAGTACAAACCTGAAAGTATTGTATTATCTGATTTGAAAACATACTATAAAACTATAGTAATGAAACAGCATAGTGCTAGTGTAAAAACAGATATATTGACCAATAGTATAGAATAAAGAACCCAGAAATATATCCACGTAGTTACAGACAACTTATATTTTACAAAAACTGCAAGAACTTACACTGGAAAAAGGACAGTCTTTTCGGTAAACGTTGCTGAGTAAAGTAAATTGAAGAAGAAAGAAACTGTACCCCTGTGTCTCTGTAATCACAATCAACTCAAAAAAGATCAATGAATTAGATGTAAGACCTGAAATTATGAAACTACTACAAAAAAAAACCAGAGAGGAAATGCTTTAGCATTTTGGTCTGGGCAAAAATTATTAGGATATGACCCAAAAGCATAGGCAATAAAAGCAAAATGTAAGCTTCAGAATACTGAGGAAACAGTGAAGAGACAGCTTACAGAATGGGAGGAAATATTTGCAAACTTTTCATTTCATAAGGAATTAATATCCAGAAAATATAAGGAGCCTGAACAACTCAACAGCAAAAACCAAACAATCTGATATAAAAGTAGGCAAATGACCTGAATAGACATTTCTCAAAAGAGGATATATAAATGGCCAAGTAGATGAAGGGATGCTCAATATCATCAATCATCAGAGATATGCACATCAAAACCACATTGAGATATCATCTCACCCCAGTTATAATGGCTATTTTCTGATAAGGATATGTAGAAAAGGAATATATACAGTTGATGAGAATGAAAATTAGTTTACATATTATGGAAAAGTAATGCAAATTCCTCAAAAATTAGAAATAAAATTACCACTCGATCAATTCCACTACAATATACATATCTGAAGAAAATTAAATCACTGTTGAGAAAAACATCTGCACTTGCATGTTTATTGCAGCAGTATTCTCAATAACTAAAATAGGCAATCAACTAGGTGTCTTTGGACAGATGAATGAATGAAGAAAGGGTGTTATACATCCATGAAATGCTATTAGGCCATTAAAATAATGAATTCTATCGTTTGAAGAAACAAGGATGGAACTGGAGGACATTATGTAGAGTATGTCAAGCACAAAAAGACAATTGCATGTTCTCATAGAACCTAGAGAATGGAATAGCAATGATCAGAGACTGGGAAGGATGTGGGAGCTGTTGAAAAATGAGGAATGAAGAGAGGATGATTAAAGAGTTCTGAGGTACAGATTTGAAAGGAAGAATAATTTCTACTACTCTCTGATATACGTAGGATAATTATGGTTGACAACAATTAAGTGAATATTTCTAAAGAGCTAGTAGAGAGGATTCTGAATGTTCCTAACACATGGAAATGGTAAACATATAAGATGATAGATATGCCAACGACCTTGATCTGATGAGCACACATTATATACATGTAGTGAAATGTCATACTGTACTATAGTATTCCTACATATTCATTTTTAAAAGTCAAACACGAAAAAAAAAATCCCTAATGGCATTGAGAAAAACTCTAGATCAAGCTAGATCAAACTTCTCCATGTGAAATGAGAAAGCAAACAAATGTGGAGACGCATAAAAATATGGTATAAAATTACCTTCATATTTTGGGTATAAGGTTTATGTGAAGCATAAAAGAATTCTGTATTTAGACTAGGGTCCTATCCCCAATACCTGACAGCAAATATATAGACATTCAAAATAATTCTGAAATACTGAGATATCATCTCACCCCAGTTATAATGGCTATTATCAAAAAGACAAAAATAAAGAATTCTGATAAGGATATGGAGAAAAGGAAATTCTCATATAAAGTTGATGGGAATGTAAATTAGTATACACATCATAGGAAAATAATTCAAATTCCTCAAAAACTAGGAATAAAATTATCAAGTGCTCTATCAATTCCACTACAAGATATGTATTTGAAGAAAATTAAATCACTATATTAGAAAAACATCTGCAATTGCATATTTATTGCAGCTATATTCTCAATAATTCACTAAGATAGGTGACAAGCATTTTAGATAAGGCACACTTAACCTATGGTTATTTCATGTTGTCTGAAATCTATGGAGTTAATTATCCAAATCAAATATTCCTGAATAAATGTGAAATCAGTTTTTAAGAGTTAATTAACCACTTAAAATTTAATTAAATTATTTAATTAAATCAAATGTACTCTGCCATTTCTAACCTGGTTTATTTAATTTCCAAATCCTGATAAACCGTGAGGGGAAGATTAAAAATTGGTAAATAAACAAAATTATCAAAAGGCATAGATTGAAATGAAAACTATATTTGGAAAGAAAAATGGAATCTTAAGGCAACCATGGTGATGTTTTATTAGATTCTATAGCAATAGCTGCCAGACTTTATTATGAACAAATGCATATGGGTGGGTGTGTATGGAGCTATTCCTTTTAAGTAAAACAGCAGTGTAATCCCCAGACCCAATGCAAACCCCTGTAATGCATAGGCATGATGTGAAGCTCAAGTGAAAATTATCCTTCATAGATGCAAAATAGGCGAGGCTATTCACATGCATTTCTGACCTGGAGTTAAAGAGGACTATTTTGCTTTAAAGGGAACAGATAAGAAATATTTCCAAACCAAAATCTGTAAATATAAAGAACTAAGAAAAATAGCTGGAGTGGTGTTATTTTCACGGTGATGTCACTCCTATCCTTAGAGTAGCTGTGCTGAAATCACTAGGCTATGATCAGCAATAAAAAGCTGTTTTATAATTTTAAAAGATTTTCTTCATTTTCCCATCAAATTTTTGTGTTTCTGATATTATTTGAGAACTGTCTTTCTGATTGTATTAGCATCTTTTAAGTGCAGTCTTCCTGTAAAAGAAATGATTCCTAATTTTCTCCATCAATTATAATCTTTCAGTGATTCTAATCTAGTCTAATTTCCCTATGCGTATTATAAGTTTTCATTGTCTCCTTTCTCTGCTTCCTGTGCCATGTTCTGAGCTTCTTTCCTCTGCCACACTCTTCCGCTGTGATGTTCTCCCTCATTTTGGATCAAGAACAGTGGAGCCACTCTCCATGGACTGAGACCTCTGAAACTGGGCTGACATTAACAGTTTGCCTTGACTTGCAAAGGAGACTTTGGACTTAGACTTTTGAGCAGTGGCAAAACTATTTTAGGACTACAGGGGACTCTTGAAAATGGACTAAATGTATTTTGCACTTTTGGGAGAGAGGAGAGAAAAGTTATGGTTTAAATATTTAGTTTTGCCCAAAAGCTCATGTGTGAGACTATACAAGAATGTTCAGAGGTGAAAATATTGGGTTTTGAGAGCCTTAACTTAATCAGTGCCTTGATCCACTTAAACGGATTAACTGGGTGGTTACTGTAGTCAGGTAGAGTGTAGTTGGAGGAGATGGGTCGGTCACTGGGAACATGCCTTTGGGGAATGTATTTGTCTGTGGTGAGGGGGGCTCTCTCTTTGCTTCCTGGTGTCATGTCCTGATTTGCTTTCCACTGCAGTGCTCCTCTGCCTGTGTTGTTCTGCCTCATTTTGGGCCCAGAGCAATGGAGCCAGCAATTCTGAGACCTCTGAAACCATGAGCCCCAAATAAACTTTTTCACCTCTAAAATTTTTCTTTTCAGTTCTTTTGGTCATATCAATAGAAAAGCTGACTAAAACAAATATATATTATTCTGATTCATATGAAAGCACTGACATAGCAATGCATTTTGACATAGCAATGTCAATTTCATAGGGTTCCATTCCAACAATGCCTGTGGTGTAGACTCTGAAATACTTTGCCTAGTTGCACCTTGTGAAGGATTTGCTGCCTTCATTGCTGACAGTGCAATAAACACTTAACTGAAGTCACACAGTTCCTAGATCCATGACTGATGCAAGAAGATAATCTCCTGGCCATCTACTCCCAATGGGAGGCAATGGTAAAAGGTACTTCCAGTTCCAGAGATTTTGATGACTTCAGCAGATGCTGTTGTCAGATCCGCATCACAGCTTAACTCCAATCTGCCAATTCTGCCTCCTTTCCCTCTTTTATACAGTGTCTTCCTAAGGGCACTCATGAATAAATATCTTGTATTCTTGTCTCCCAGAGAACTAATATTTCAACAATGCAATTTAATGTGATGACACACCACACTCTATTACGTATAAGTACCTAGAATTGTGTCTGAGTAATGTAATGATGCCAAGGGACAGCTGGGAAATCATTATCAGGAGTCAACCCTCATGGGTCAATGTTGCTTCAACATGACTGAGCACATTTATTATTGCAATAGCAATTTATTAATAATCTATTAATAATATACATTGTGTTATTGTTGGCTATGGTTTTCCATTTGTTTTATTGGTGCATTTTAGTTGTGCAGAATGGTGTGATTTGTTACTGCATGCCAATACATGCATACAATATAACTATTAATTTGGTTGACATCATTCCCCAGTATTTCTCCCTTTTCCTTCTGTCCTCCATCCCCCACACCATTCCTTTTCTCTACTCTCTTGATCTCCCTTCAATTTTCATGAGATCCTTCCCAACTTTCTTTTCTTTTTTTTCTCTCTAGATTCCACAGGAGACAAAATATGTGACTATTGACTTTTTTGAGTTTGGCTTGTTTTGCTTAACATAATATTTTCAAATTCCATGCATTTTCCTACAAATGGCACAAATTTGTTTTTATTTGTGGCTGAATAAAAATCCTATAGATAAATAAATAAATAAATAAATAAATAAATAAATAAATAAATTGTCATTGCATCAAACATGCAGGAAGGGTTGATTTCAAGCCTTATAACCATTGCCTTAGTCTTAATTATACAAGACCTCATCATTACTTCAATAAAAAAGAAATGGATAGAATATACTTTGTTTAAAAGGGACTTTGTTGGGCCTATTACTCAAAAGAATAAAAAACTTGACAAAGCTGCAAGCTGCAGATGGTTTCCTGGTATCTTCCAATAGGAGCTCCAGGTTTTTTGTTGTTATTGCAGTTTTTCCACTTGAGAAAGACAAAAGGGCAAAGGACAGCAAGGATGTCTGTTTCCAACTCCAGGGTAAATGAGGGATTGGCTCATTCTGCTGAGAGTGCACCAAAGAGAAGATAACCCATTACTGCATGGGGGTGAAGAATCCAGGGAGAGGCCAGATTGCCAGAAGTGTGGATCTCACAGTTCTGAAAGCAGGCAGGAGACAGGGCCCCCCACAGCTTAGGACAGAAGGACTCCTTCCCTGCTCTGCACTGATCATGAGCGAGGTTGAGGACACTTAACAGGCTGGACTTCGTGGGAATTCTCAGCTTTCCAGATGCTGTTTAATGCTGCCAGGTTGCATTATGTTAATTAAACCTCTTCCTGCAATGTGGCTATTCCAGGAGAAATCTGCTGGTGTCCAGCAAAGTGTGTATGCCCAGAAAGAAAGGACAGGGACTCTGCGGAACAATGAGGGGAAACCCAAACAGCAGGAGTTGGCATTCGTTTTTACTTTTTTGTTGTTTTTTTTTTTTTTTCAAGTGTACTCAAAACTAGAATCAGGGGTTTCTGTACTTTCAAATGAAACAGAAAGCACAGTTCCTGTAAAAACTCTGGGAGTAGTGGTTACCTTGGAGCCAAACTTACTAATTAGAATTGTTTCAAATGACCCTGGGTCTCCTGCCAAGGACAACAGTGAAGAGAGTAGTGTAGCTGAGTGCTTTTCTTTTCAGGGTTATTCTGCTCCCCTTACCCCTTTAGTGGTGTTTCACAGGGAAGGTTCACACTAGCACTGAGAGAAACAGTAAGACCTGGAAATTTTTGTTTAAGAAGATCCCATTTTTATAAAATAATGACAAAAAAAAAATACTTCTTTGTGTGATTCAGAGAGATGGTGATAATGATGAATGGAGTCGGGGGGGGGGGGGGGAGAACACAATCCATAATAGATTGGCTCATCTTAGGAATTATATAAGGCTAGAGGAAAACAAAGTAGTGAACAACATGAGTTATGATATTGGGTCAGAGGTGATATGGGAAAGGGAGGGAAGAAAAAAGATAATACATGGAAAAAATAAAACAAACCAAGAGTTCTTTTTTAAAAGCTATCAAGCAAATTGTTCAACTCAAATTCTGTCTATGAGACTGAGGGTGTAGCTCAGTGGTAGAACATATACACCTACAAGGTCCTGGGTACAATCCTCAGCCACAAGAAAAACAAAAACTATATTTAAATACTACTGTGTGTACATTAATGAAAAATTTTAAAAGAAATTTAAGTGCCTCATATAGTCTGACTCATTGATTCTTAAAGAAATGAAATTATTTCTATGATCCTTCATGTTAATATTTGAACAAGTATCTCAACAACCATTAATAGCTAAGATGTAATTATTGGAGCCAACTAAATGTTAGACATTATTCAAAATGTGGGACCCAATAGCTTCCTGCCAACTTCCTCCTTCATTAGAGCAGTAGACTCATATTCTGCATCATGGGCTGAGGACCAGAGGCCTTTCCTGGTAGAATCAACTCTTAATAACAACTCACTGTTCTGGAGATGAAGGACACTTTTCTGGAACAATAGAGGAAAGGTAGTGTTCATATATCCTTAGTGCAAATATATGTTTTTTAACAATGCACACGCACACAGACGCACTCCTATATAGACAAAATTTTCTCAAAAAAACATAATAAATTTTTATGAGGTATTGCTTGATTTCTATCACCTTTCATTTTCTTCATGAATGGAATGTGTTTTCTTTTGATTGAGGTAAAGTATGACCTATTCTTCACAGCAATTTAAAAATCACATAGAAAATCATTTTCCTCAAATGTGAACCCACCTTGTTTTTGTTTCTGTTTTGTTTTGTTTTCCCTAAACTTTGGTATGCAGCTGAAGGTGCAATCTGGCTCTTGGCTGTGCCATAAAAAAAAGTTAGCTTGAGGTCAGGAACCCAATCCGATTGTCCTTTCACTGGTAGAACTCCTAATGAGATCAATTAGAGCTTTTCTGCTGACCTAAAGGGAGTGAACACGTGTCCTGGTGCTGGAGATGTAGGCAAACACAGCAGCTGTTTGGTCTTCGTTGATTACTCAAACCCAGCGAGGAGCATTTGAGTTTCTCTAACTCCCACTGGGATGATGACCTTAAATTCAGGCTGCAGAATATAAAGAAGAGAGGCCTTCTTGGAAAAATTCTGGGTCCTTTATACTGGTTTCCACAGATACATTTTGAATTCTCCTGTGTTCTTCCAAAGTTATGACAAAAATTAAATTCAAATGCTCCTCTGAGTGTAGCAGGATAAGAGTACAGGAGATGGCTGGGCTGATGGGAGGCAGCAAGCAGGGAACAATGAGCATTTGAGCAGAGGAGAACTTACAATGTGATAGAAAATAACTTTCCAATGGATATGTTTTTTTTTTTCCCCATAGGCTCCATTATTGCTATGATTAATACAATAAAAATTACAAAATAACCGAGTGAATTACATTTTATATTTTTATTCTCTAATGCATTTTAGGTATTCTCCAAGGCAACAAAGTAAGCCTACAAAATTTTGGATTTCTTCCTACAGTATGCCTTTTCAAAACAAATATAATATCTGAATTATTGCTTGAATCATGTGCCTTTGGTGATGTGGAAGCATAACTGGGAAAAAGTAGATTCGAAAGTATTCCAGGACTAAACTCTTGCTTTCCAATTATGGTATGCTTAATTAACTAATTTTGTTGATGATACTTTTTTCTCTGTGCATTATAGAAATTATTTTTATTGACAGCATTTTTTGTTATTTTTCTCTAAGATTTAATCTTTGCTCAAAAAGGCACACTTGAATTTATATTTTTGAAGGTTAAGTGAGTTGTGGAGTCTTTTTGTTAATTGCAAAAATACCAAACATGAAATCTACTTATTATTATTTATAGGGGCAGTGCTGTTCAGCAGATCTGTAGAATATGTTCATCCCACATAACTGGAGTTTTAGACTAGTCCATAGCAATTCTCTAGAATTCTAGTCCATAGAATTTTCCCTCTATCTAACCCCTGGTGCCACCATTCTACTCTCTGACTTCATGGGTTTGGCTACTCTAGATACCTCATGTAAATGGAATCATGCAGTGTTTGTCCTTCTATGACTGGTTTATTTTGTTTATCACGAGATAATTAAGGTTCATCCTGGCTGTAGCATGTTGAAGGGTTTTCTTCATTTTAAAGGCTGAATTATTGACAAAGAATTAATGATAGAAAAACAGTAAAAATAACCAATTTTCATTATTAAGCAGTTAAGAATGCTACAAAGATTAATTCAAGGGCAAGAAAAATACTCAACCTTGGAAAACATAGAACTATATACTAGACCAAGTAATCCAAGAGATCAAAGACTGAATATTTCTGTTCCTTTGCAGCAGGTTTATCAATCAGCTTTGATTTTTTTTTTTTACATTTTGTCTGTGCCCTGCCCGAGTCCATGATGATAGTTTATTCCACAATTAACTATTCAGTCAATGACCCTTATTTTTGTTATTTTCATCACAAGCTACAAGAAGTCTCAAAACAACAGTTTCTCCTTTGTACTTTCATTCTTGAACTCACCTGGTTGCAAAAATGGCACCCCTAAAATTCACATTGAATTTGAAATTAAAAACCTCAATCTGAAATTTTAATTTGCTCTCTTACTCAATTGTGCACTTACTAGCGATAGGACTTGGGAATTCGGAGCTACTATTTCGGAGGTTTTTTGTTTGTATTTTTAATCATGCATCTATTAACACACTGTTCTCACAGATTTTTCATTATTTTAGTACTTTATTTTTTGAGACAAGATTTCTTACTGTATTGACCCCACTAACCCAGAACTCCATCTTTCTGTCTGAGCTTCCTGAGTATCAGGGACTAGAGGTGCTACAGAGACTGACTTTCTATAAATTTCAGCTCATGACACACTACAATGTGAATGAATATCAAACATCTTAAGTAAAAGAAGGCAGACACAAAGAATTCATACTGTATGATATAGCTTATAGAAAATTCAAGAACAGGCAAAGCTGATCCATGGTAAGGAAAGTCAGAAGAGTAGTTGTTGGGAGTTGAGTGGGAAGTAGGTAGGGAATTAAGGATTGACTGGGAAGGCAATGGATGTTAAACGCCTTGGTCTTGTGCTGTGCATATGGCTGTATAAGTTAAAAATCATCCCACGCTTTATTGCTCTGCACATTTTCTTAGCATGAATTCTATCTCAATAAAATACTGTAAGGTTGTGCAAAAGGGAGAGGTAAATGTAGAATAGCCGAGAATAACTTGAAGAAAGGTCCATGTTTCCTACATGTGAAGAGAGGACTGGACATCAAAAATATAATTCCAGGTCTTAGCATGCCTCCGCCTTGGAAAACATAGAACTATATTCTAGACCAAGTAATCCAAGAGATCAAATATCTTCTCTAAGTCAGATTTTTTTGCTGACTAAAATAGGTAAAGTCCTCCTACATTGTTTTCATGACTCCTCAAAATCCCAAATTACTTTGCAAGTTATACTAGGGGTTCATCAAATAAATAAACAAAATCTCTTTTAAAAAAAATCCCTATCTGAAATATATAAGAGAATAGTTTACAAATAATTTCAAATTTCAAGTTTCATTCAAAGTCTCTGAAGTATATTGGTGTGTGCTGTTTGCATTTATAATATGATGCAAATATTATATGTAAATGATTTTATGTTATTTTGTCTTCTAATTCCAAAAGCTCTCAATCCCTGCTCCTCTCTTCAAACACACACATACAGAGTGCTGCTAGAAAAATACACTTTTGAAGAAAGGGCACACTGAATGCAAGTACTTGTAAAGATGTGGTTCTAAAATAGAATATAATTATTCATTAATAATCACAGAAAATGAATCTGAGGCATCCAGTTCATCTCCATGCCATTTCAAGATTTTTCTCTCCATTAAGATACTCATATAGTAATATAAACAAGGGATATTGCATTTTATTAGTTCACATTTTAATATGACATTTATATTTCATTTTCTATTTCACTAGCTGTCATGTATATTCCTATTGTTTTCATATTCCTCCTTTTTCCAATAGTGTTTTTCTTAATAAGTTTTTTTATAAAGTCAATTCTAAAATGTTTTGATGTTCTATATAATCAATTTTCCACAGTTCTGTAATGATTGCTTCATAACAGCCTATGGTTGGTTTTATTGCCTTTGTTTTCATTTATAAAACTATTATCAGAATTGAAAATATAAATGCAAGTGTAGGGTTTTCCATATCTCTGCAAAGATTTAAATTCAGAATTTTTGCAGAGCCACTTGTGAAAACATGACAATATAAAGTCAAAGGATGGTGACTTTCTGATGGAATATTGCTTTTATAAAGCAAACTTAGTATTGGTTTTTTAAAGGACGTTAGCAATCATGTTCCTGGTTAATAAGCAGATTATTTATAAAGTCTCCCAGCATCATCATTGTCCACTAAAATTAGTCAGTACACCTATATGTCTAATGATAGTCTTAAAACTATCAAAAAATATTAAAAAGAAACAAATCCACATATTACCCTAGCATTTGGGACAATTTTTAGTTGTTTCTTTTACTAAAAGAGAATAAGTACAAATGAGTCATGTACACATTAAGTTAAATTGATTTCCTGACTGATAGTCCATCACTAAAGACACTCATACACAGAGACACATGCACACACACACACATACACACACACACACACACACACACACACAATGAGAATTTCAGACAAGAAAAGTTTGGAGCAAATTATAATGCAGAAAATAACATATTACAGGCAGAACTATTCCTAGAAATTATAAATATTCAGACTATGCATTTGGATATAAGACTTCAGGCCATTTGTTCTCAATTTCATTAACCTACTACCTCCTTTAATATAATGAATATTTCACAATGCCACCTTTTACTCTCCTAATGTGAAATTCACAGGTATTTTGATCAACCAATACATGTGTTAAAATATATATAACATATAGACATATATGAAATGCCTAATTATAATATGAATAACAATAAACAATTAATAAAATAATTTATAATACTATCTGTACATTCAACATGTAAGTAATATGCAATATTTAGACAACACCACACTTGTAACCCTAATGTAATAGATAGGTGCTTGCATCCGTAGGTATAAACACTATGAATGGTACAAATACATGGTACATTAATTCATCTTATACTATTGCCTCAAAACAAGAGAAATGATGCCAAGGGTGTTATAATTTTAGTGAGCAACTCTTGGTAGGTTCTTAACAAAAAACGTACAAATCTTTCTTGAATTTACATGGCATTTTCATTTCTGGAAAAAATGTGCATGTACTAAAGCCAGACATAAAAATGCTTCATTTTACTATTCTAACTTATTTATAAAAAGATTTTTCACTAACATGGTTGCTCAGTGGAGTTTTAGAAAGCTTTACAAAATAACCCAAAGGACCTCTAGGGGATCATACATCTAGTTTAGAACCACTGTTCTAAATAAATCACAATAGATTTGTTTTCTACTTTTTGTTTGTTTGTTTTGTGTTGCTATTACTAAACACCTTAGACTGGGAAATTCGTGAAGAAAATAAATTTATTTCTTATAATTCTGGAGACTGGGAAGTCCACAGTGGAGAAGCTGTACCTTTGAGAGCCTTCTTGCTGCCGAATACTCTGCAGAGTTACAATGTAGCTCAGGGTATCACAAGACCTGACAGGATAAGCTTGCTCAAGTCTCTTTTTCCATATAAGCCCACTAATGCAGTTAGAGAAATGCACCCTCATCACCTCATCTCATCACCTCCCAAAGGGCCTGCCTCCAAATGCAATTGACATATGACTTTGGGTATTAACTTCCCATTGTAGGAAATTTTGGATACAGATTTATACCATAGCAGTTACTATAGCCAAAGCATTGCTTTAAACAACACCACTAATTAAGTTAAATTGTTATAAGAGAGAATACCTATACTTTCCTATTTCTCTTGTTTTTTGTTTTAAAGCCTTGAGTATAATGGAGAGACACTTCTAAATGCACATTCTACTTTCTTTGACTTCATCCAAATCAGAGCTTGCTATCACTAGGCACAAATCATGTCTTATCTTTTGATTTCTTTTTTCCCTCAGAGGACTACTAACCATGTAAGAAGCTTATAGATTTTTTTTAATCATAAACATGTACCTAGAGATACTCTTTCCCATTAACTCTGTGTCTTCAATAACAAGAGCTAAAACTGTAGACCACTGTTCCAAGTTTTGCTCTAGGCAGTATTATAGATATTCATGCACAGAATTTCCACAACCCTCTGAGGAAAGTGTTATCACATACTCTTGTTATAGTTAAGGAAAATGAAGAGTAGCCTAATGTTTCACAGTGATAAAGTAAGATGGAGAACCCAGAAGTCTGGTAGCCTGGCAGTCCAGTGCCAGAGTCCATGTGCTGACCTTCTTATGATGCCCCATAGCAACCCTTTCTACTACATGTGGAGGAAGGAGAGAAAAGAGAGTTATGAACTGCTTATTTGTCTTAAAGCTTCAGGGTTTGGCTGTGATTTTCTTTAAACATCATCTCTATAAGCTTCCTTCTCTTATTACTACTGCTGTTCTAAAATAATACCCAGTACTCCTGGTACTTGGTTCCTGGAAATTACCCTGAGTTTGTTGATCTGATTGATGGCTCTGATTCTAGTCATATGAAGCCTTCTAGAATGTGCATTGTCAGACTGTGTTTCAACTTATAAATTTACCCCTCTACTGTTATGTCCTTAATTAAATTGTTCAATGAACATTTTTATTCCCCAATGAGCTCTAGCACAGTAAATTTATAGGTATTTTGGTAATCCAGAAATATCATGGGTCAAAAAAAAATTCTACGATATTGCATTTGTCTTAGCACTTTATATCTATCTCCTAGTGCAGTGCCCGAAACCTAACAAGTAGTCAATAAAGTTTCTGTTATGGTTAAATGAAAGAGGGAATGAATGAGTTATATATAAGATTTTATAAAATAATGTGGTTTGAATTTCCTCATCCTGATACTATTGCTCCAAATACTCTCTTCTAGTTCAAGTTCGTTTTACCTTTTATCGCTGTTAGGTTTGCAAGGCAGTCAACTGTCTGTGGTCTCTTCCAGACATGATCCAACTCATGATGCCCCATAGCAACTTGAATTAAGTACAGCATCAAATTTGTATGGAAATCATCCCTTTCTAATTCCAAAGTCTTTTTCATTATATTGAATCACCACTTACTACATATTTGTAATGAAAATCAAACTACTTAATAATAATCTTGCATTTTAAACATAGCTTTGCCACTGCAACAAAGCTTTGTATTTAGAGGACAAGTTGCTCTCCAAGTTTTAAAAGAAAAAATACATAATGTGTGTGTGTGTGTATTTAAGGAACAACATTTTCAGCTCAGTGCATCAATCAGTTCTGTGTTCCCATAACAGACTATCACAAGCTGTGAAATTTATAACAAACAAAAATTTATTCAGCTCATGATTGTGGAAGTTGCAGTTTCAAGATAGAAGGGCCATATCTGTGGAGGGCCTCCTGGCTGTATTATCATATGGCAGAAAGTATCACATAAGCAGAGAGAGCCAAAGGGACAATGCCTGCTTTTATAACAAACCAATTTCCAAAATAATGATATCAATCTATTCATAAGGGCAAAGCTTCCTGACATAGTCACCTCTTAAAGGAACTAGGGACATTGTTGCATTGAGAATTAAGTTTCTACCACATGAACTTTGTGGAAAACATTCAATCCATAGCATTTAGTATTTAAAAATCACTTCCTTCATGTATATAATTTTTTCCCCTTTGGTACCAGGGATTGAACTCAGGGGCACTCAACCACTGAGCCATATCCCCAGCCCTGTTTTGTATTTTATTTAGAGACAGGGTCTCAGTGAGTTTCTTAGCACCTCACCATTGCTGAGGCCGGCTTGGAGCTCGCAATCATCCTGTCTCAGCCTCCAGAGCTATTGGGATTACAGGTGTGAGCCGCTGTGCTCCGCCTTTCATGTATATAATTTTTATATGTTAACCACAATAGAAAGCATTTAAGAGTTTGTAAAATTTAAATTTCATTATTAAATGTCATGCATATGTAAAGATTTAGCTTTTTTACTTGTTCTAATTAGTTATACATGACAGCAGAATGCATTTTTGACATATCATACATAAATGGAGTGTAACTTCTCCTTCTTCTGGTTGTACATGATATAGAATCATCTGGATCATGTAATCATATATGTACAGAGGGTATATATGTCCAATTCATTCTACTATCATTCTGACCCTCATACTCCCTCCCTTCCCTTCATTCTCCTCTGCCTAATCCAAAATACTTCTATTTTCCCTAGCCCCATCCCCTACACCCTTATTATAAATCAGCATCCACATATCAAGGAAAACATTTGGCTTTGGGTTTGGGGGAATTGGCTTATTTTGCTTAGCATGATATTCTCCGGCTCTATCCATTTACCTGCAAATGCCATAATTTCATTCTTCTTTAAGGCTGAGTAATATTCCATTGTATATATGTTGCAAGGAAAATAATAGGAGACACAGAGAAGATGCAGAGGCAGGAAAAGAATTGGCTCCTTGTCCAAGCAGCCCTATTTAATTATACCAATAGGTTACATTAGGTCATTAGTGCTACAACTATATTATTGTTGTATCAGTAAGGTACCTTATTCTGCAGTTGCATTCCACAGTTAAAATCTGCAATGTCAGGAGTTTTGTGCAGCTCTAAGAAGGTCCATTGTCTAAAGTTACTGTTATGCTGGCAGATCCAGAAGCATCAGAGCTTGGTGAAACATTGCAGTTACCTAGAAAGCAAGAGTTACTTTACTCCCAGGAGCTATGCCTGCAATCAAGGTCCAGGCTGAATGAGGCTCTAGCACAGAGGCTTCTCAAGCAGGACATTGCCATACCAGCTAGATATTACACATATATTTAGTTATTTTATTAGATCCTAGGAGAGATTGCAGGGCATTCTAAGGGTGAGAAACAGAGTACCTGTTACGTCCTGGGAGTTTGCTCACCAGGGTAACACTTCCCTGCACATTTCCATGGTCAGAATCCCTACAATGTGTACCACATTTTCTTTATTCATTTATCTGTTGAAGGCCATCTAGGTTGGTTCCATAGTTTGGCTATTGCGAATTGAGCTGCTATAAACATTGATGTGGCTGTGTCATTGTAGTATGCTGATTTTAAATCCTTTGGGTATAAACCAAAGAGCAGGATAGCTGGGTCAAATGGTGGTTTTAGTCCACTTTTTCTCAAGAATTTCCATACTGCTTCCCAGAGTGGTTGCACCAATTTGCAGGACCAACAACAACGTATGAATTTACCTTTCTCCCCACAGTCTCACCAACACGCATTATTGCTTGTATTCTTCATAATTGCCATTCTGACTGGAGTAAGAAGAAATCTAATAGTAGTTTTGATTTTTATTCCTTTAATTGCTAGAGATGTTGAAACTTTTTTCATAGATTTGTTGATTGATTATATATCTTCTTCTGTAAATTGTCTGTTCAGTTTGTTAGCCGATTTATTATTATTTATTTATTTGTTTGTTTAATTAATTAATTAATTAATTTGTTGTTGAGTCTTTTTGAGTTCTCTATGTATCCTGGAGCTTAATGCTTATCTGCGGTGCGCATGATAGATTTTCTCCAAATCTGTAGGCTCTCTCTTTATGTTATTGATTGTTTCCTTTTCTGAGAAGAAGCTATTTTAGTTTGAACCCATTCCATCTATTGATTCTTGATTTTACTTCTTGAACTATAGGGGTCTTGTTAAGGAAATCAGGTCCTAAGTCAACATGATGAAGATTTAGGCCTACTTTGTCTTCTGTTAGCTGAAAGGTCTCTGTTCTAGTGCCTAAGTCCTTGATCCACTTTGAGTTGAATTTAGTGCAGAGTGAGAGAAACAGGTTTAATTTCGTTTTCTTATATATGGATTTCCAGTTTTTCCAGCACCATTTGTTGAAGAGGCTATCTTTTCTCCAATGTTTTTGGTGCCTTTGTCTAGAACGAGATAACTGTGTTTATGTGGGTTTGTCTCTGTGTCTTCTGTTCTGTACCATAGGTCTACATGTCTGTTTTGCTGCCAATACCATGCCATTTTTGTTACTATTGCTCTTTAGTATAGTTTAAGGTCTGATACTGTGCTGCTTTCACTTTTCTTGCTAAGGATTATGATGGCTATTCTGGGTTTCTTATTTTTTCAAATGAATTTCATTCTTTCTTTTTCTAATTCAATGAAAAATATCATTGGTATTTTAATAAGAATGGCATTAAATCTGTATAACACTTTCAGTAGTATGGCCATTTTGATGATGTTAATTCTGCCTATTAAAGAGCATTGGAGATTTTTTTTTCCATTTTCTAGATCTTCTTCAATTTATTTATTTAGTGTTCTGTAGTTTTCATTGTAGAGGTCTTTCACCTCTTTTGTTAAATTGAGTTCCAAGGTTTTTGTTGTTGTTGTTTGTTTGTTGTAGGCTATTGTGAATGGGGTAGTTTTTCTATTTCACAAAATACAGAACTCCTTCATGTACAAAACAGTAGAGAAACTAGGAATAGCAGGCATATACTTCAACATTGTAAAAGCTATCTATGCTAAACCCAAAGCCAACATCAGTCTAAATGGAGAAAAATTGAAAGCACTCCCTCTAAAACCCAGAACAAGACAAAGATACCCTCTATCATCACTTCTATTTAACATAGTCCTGGAAACTCTAGCCAGAGCAATTAGACAGATGAAGAAATTAAGGGGATACAAATAGAAAAAGAAGAACTGAAATTATCACTATTTGCTGATATCATGAATCTATGTTTGGAAGATCAAAAAAATTCCACAAGAAAACTTCTAGAACTAATAAATGAATTCAGCAAAGTAGCATGATATAAAATCAACACCTATAACTCGAATGTGTTCCTATACATCAGTGATGAATACACTGAAAGAAAAATTAGGCAAGATTTACCTATTGATACTATGATATATCAGTGTAAGAATATGTGCTATGGAGCTGCTACACACTGTGTCCCAGATATTTTGTCAGAAATCATAAACTTTTGAAATGATAAGCCAATTCTAATATAAAATTGTATATAAGCCAGTAAAATAAAAGATAATTATATATATTAATTATCAAAAACAATTTGTTGAAAAACATAACATAAATCTAGAAGAACAATATTTTTCAATCTGTTTTTCAGTGTATACATAAATTGGAGCACATATCTTAGTTAAACCCTAGTAGTCTTTCTCCAGTTTCAGTTACAACATTTGGTCTTTTCAAAAAGAAAATCATATTTTATAAGAAAAGTTAATATCTCAAACAAATTATAAACATCAATGAAAACTTCCACCTATGAAGATAACCTATGTTAATGCTGTGAAAATAGTTAATGGAAGGAAAATGAACAATAATCTCCAATATGGTAATGAAAAAAAAAAGATTCTCATCCCAGGAAATAAAGTAAAACTCAAAATTGACTCTGGTATAGGGAGTCTTAGAATGGCATTTGAAACAAGGGACAAAAATGCTTAAAACCTTAGATAGATACACAAAAGCTTTTAAAATGAAAAAAAATAGATAATAGGTGTAAGAATTTTAGATATTTGCAGGAAAACCTTTAGAAAGAAAATTAAAATAATAGAAACATTTCATTGTATGATTGTGGACCATGCTGGGTTATAGCTCTCACTTTTGTCAAACTCAGAATTACAACATACAACATTCATTGAGATCTGTGTTCTGGCAGGCGGACTTGGAAAGAATGTTAACTAATGATGCTTACTAAAATGCTTCCAGATCTGCCTTGTCATTTTATAAGCCATTTTCCCTTTATTATTGTTATCTTAAAGCACTTGCATTTGTTCTCCTTCAAATTTGTTTTTTCTCCTTACTTCCAAAAATCTTCCCTGATCCAAAAAGCCTCTGTTCATAGTCACTTCTTCAATTAAAATGGAATGGATAGGCACTGCTGTGTCCACAGAAAGGCTTTCAGGCTCTTGTCACATCCCTCAAGGCTCACAGATATATTTTCCATTACTTGAAAAAAATATTTTCTTATAAAACTTCTGGGTTAACCAATTTCTAGTCATTTAATAAAATTATTTTATTAATAGATGGTCAAAAAACTGAATCACTATGTGCTGAATAGAAGGTACAGTGTCAATATACTTCAGTCTCCTAATATTCAATAAAATTTATTTTCTAACTATTTTTAAGTAATTGGGGGAGAACTTTAGACTTTGGCTACCTAACCAGGAAGGAGAACCTTACACATTTTTAAGTTTTTTTTTTCTAAATTAGAGATATCTGGGGTTTTTTGAACTGCAAAAGAAGTATTGGATTAGTACAGGAGGAATGTCCTGGGTTCAGCATTCTATCTGGGAAATCAGAAATATTCTCTTCTTAGTTTTTTTAATTTTAACTTTAGAATTAAAAAATACAAAGTTTTTCAAATAATGCTATTAAGCAGTGATGATTGAAAACATGGAGTAGCAACCACACTAGACCAATGAACTTGCCAGAACTACCTAACATCTCTGTGTATCAGGTGAGTCTTCATTCATAAAATGATAAAACTGACAATTTCCATATTGGAGTGCTGCAGAGAGAATTAAAATAATTCATATATATAAGATGTGTGTTATGTTCAAGGTCTGATATATAATGCATGCTTTATAAACACTGCCATTAAGATGCTGAGAATGATTCTCCAACCCAGAAATAAAACTTCAAAACTATTAAAATATGACAAATTGAAACATATTTATAGTAGTTCTTCAGTGTTTGTGGATGACTGATTTTAGGACTGTGGAGATACCAAAATTCAAGGGTGTGCTAAAGTCCCTTGAATAAAATGATATAGTTAAAAGAAGCATACATTGTCTCTTTTGCTTCAGATTTTCTCTAGACTACTTATAAAAACTGATACCATGTAAATTTATTATTAGGAATGTAGACACTTGTTATGCTATATTTTTAGATAATTATTACATGAAAAATAGTGTGCATATGGCCAGTACAGATGTAATTATTTTTTCTCCAAATGTTTAGGATTTGCTCTTGATTCAAGTTGTAAATGTAGAACCCATGGACATGAGCCAACTATAAGTTTGTATTTTGGATGGAGGGATGGATAGATAGATGCAGAGATACAAAATGAAGCCTTCTAAAAAGATTTTCTATCAAGATTACAAAACATGAGGCACATATGTGTACTTTTTTTCTTAATATAACAAATATCTCCCACTATTTTCTTTTTTTTTTTCTATACTGGACAATCTGAGGACATATCTCAGCTTTATGAAATAGGGGTCACCATGGGGAGAGCCATGCTGGAATTTATCTGTAAAGATGGCCCCATCTAGCCAAGGGCAGAGTTCCTATGTCCAGAACTGATTTCCCCAGAGTGGGCTGACTGGATATGAAGTTTCACTGAAATTCACACCCAATAGCAAAGGGCAGGGAGGGTCACCATGTCACCATTAACCACAATGTGTTCAATTCTTCAGGTGAGCTCTTTATAGAGACAGCTATATTTAACCTTGATGCTCTTTCTGCAACCACCAGGGATTCATATTAGTTGAAAATAGAAACCAGGGAGCTCTTGGATATAACTTAATAACTGAAGGTATTTCATATTTCTCTGTGTTGTTTGCTTATATAGTCACCATTGGGAAAGGATTGCCCATGGGATTCAAGAAGCATCTCCTAATCACCAAAGCACATTTAAAGGAATGCTTTACTGCAATGAGAAATATAGAATCAAACCATGTTGCTGCTCCAAAGTCCAATCTTCAGAAAAATTAGAAATAAATAAGACTATTTTTCCATTTAATTATTCAATGAAATTTTTGAATGCCATTTTTCCAAATCTAGCAATTTTATTTATTTTAATAGAAAAAAAGTATTTCATTTATATTTTTTCTATTTACAACTTATTTATATGTTTGTTTTGCTTTTATGTATTGGTTCATGATGATTACATTTGTGGATCTAGTGCATTTGATGCTTTGCTAAGTATACATATTCTTATTTAAAACCTGTAACAAATAAGTATACTGTAGCTGCTCAGTTTACAGAAAAGGAAACTGAAGAGTTGCAAGTAATGTCCGATGCAAAGCCAACTACGAACCACAAATTTAAACTTGATCCTGTTCTACTCCAAAATGACACTCTTCATTTTACACTATGCAGCTATTGTACCTGGCATGATTATTTTTTCTGAGTCATATTTTGTTTTGTTTTCCAAACTGCTTTTTTTGACAGAGTGGTCAACCAGGTTACGTGTTTATTTACTGTCCCTCTAAGTAACTCAGCCATTCAACTTTTTATTTTTCTGCTTCCTTTCGTCAGAGTATCATTTTTCTGTTTCATACTCTAGATTATGAGAGGGTATCCCTTAAGCAAGGATTCTGACTGAATCCTTAGTACAGAGACTTAGAAAGCCAGATTTGTGGCTATCAAGTGCCAATTGTGGTTTCCAAATAACTTTCTAGGTGCTTTTGGGAAATCCATATTGGAATATTTTCTCCATCTTTTATTCCATGAAAATTAAGGTTTTTATGTCTTTAAGTCATTTTAGCAAAAGGTCAGAAAGCTATACAAAGGGCCATTTTCAATAAAGTTTCTGTGCCCAAAGGGCTGCCTCTCGTCAAAAGAAACTTCCATGAAGCTGCGGCTAAATATGCTACTTTCACAGTTTCACAATGTTTGCAACAAGACCTTGTTCCCACTTTTCAATCCTGAAGCATGGATACTCAAATAATAATAAAAACACAGTTCTTGGTTCTCTAGGTATTAAATGAAGGTTTTGCAAAGATTTTAAATACTATTAATAATATCAGTTTTCAAAACTATATGGTTTGAATACTATTAAAATGAAAAATGATATGATAGAAGGTAATCCATGAAATCTAAGAATCCCTGGGCGATATTTGTGAAATCTTGTACTAAAGGCCAAACAACATCTACAGAACCATGGATCTCACTCACTAAGAAAGAGTCATCAGTTTTCAAGTTTCTAGATGAACCACTATTATAATTACTTTGGAAATAGGAGGTAGACTATTTGGAATTATTAAAATTAATCCTGTCTATGTCAATGAAGGCAGGGCCTCATCCTATTAGTCATTCTACCCCTACCATCTTTTGTTATATATGAATGATATCAGTACTTAAAATATAGTAGCCATAGGCAGTATTTACCACTTAATTTCATCATTGGATGAAAGACTGTCAGAAAGCAAGTAGACTGCAAACAAATAGCTCTTTTTCCAATTTGCCTACTAAAGTCTTTGGTGATATTCAATCCCAGCAGAGTGTGTTAGTAGTAGCTCTGCTAGCAGTAATGCCCCATGTTTAAACCCTAGGAAAGATCTGTCTCTGTCAGACTGTGATTCTTCTCCTCAGTCTTCCATCTTTTGGTCACTCCCTCATTCATCTTAATGTCACACTGAGTGCAGAGTACACATTGCAATGTTCCCAAATGCTCCACCCTAATAATCTTATATTAACTTTTAAGAAGAAAAAAAAATGAACATTACAAACATTACATCAAGGCAAAGAGCATCAGTCATCTTAGAATCTCTCCCGTAAATACACGTCTAGATTCCTTAATAAGTTCAAGTCACTGGGTGTCATTAAGTAGCCTTTTACTTGAGAGGGGAGAAGGCTATAAAACAGATGGGTTAAGTAATTCACCATCCCCTCACATAAATGCCCTAGCAGTCTACCTCAATAATTCATTGTGTCAATTACTACAGGTTCTCAGATAAGTGGCATTCACTCAGAATAGTAAAGAAAAATTCCAAATAATTCCATAGTTCATATAAATTATGTAGCTAGAACTAAAGGAAATTGTGAGACAGTTAGCCTACACAGTGTTAGCTCAGTTCAGTGACATGATGAGACCAGGGTGCTCTTTTCATGGGTTAACCTACACAGAAATGAGAACTTTGAGACCAGGACAGTTCAGTGAAGCCTAGAAATGTGATCATCACTTTAAATACAGCACTAACAAGTCTAATATTTTGTAGAGTCATATTTAGAATTTAATTCAAACTTTTACAATTCACCATGTATAATGAATATGTTTTTATCTTAAAAATTCAAAAATATATATAGAACAGTTTCTGGACTCCAACAGCTAGTTAATTTGGAAACAAGATTAGTATGAAAATATCATTAACACAAAGCACAAGGTACAATAGAGAAATAAAGTATTATGCAAAATAGGAGTAGAATTGGAAAAAGCTTATAGATAGTTGGGTAGATTATTATCTGTGCTACAGGATGATTCAATTTTGAACATACAGACAAGAGAGAAAAAGATCAGAGAGTCTAAGTTCATCTTAACGCAACTATTTAGTGTGTTTCTACAAAAGAGCAAAAGGACATGTCTGGAACAGTGTACACTATTTTCTACACTGATTACTATGTGCTAAGCACACTCCTAAGAAAAACCCAATTTAATTGAATACATACAACAGCAACATGAAGTTAAGATGTTGATACACTTCGTCCTTTCAATGACAGAAACGTGTTGATCTGAACATCCTCACTCCATAAAACTTTCTTTTAAATATTAAGCACACTTACTTTTACACCTGTGTAACCAGGAGAATGGTGGGAATGGTAAGGTCATTAAGAACATAAATGTTTCTGTTAATGTTCATAGGAAATAATGAGCTTATATTTCTGTAATTCAAATTACAAGATCTGATACGAATATTCATGAAGTTGACTTAAAGAGGTTGAAGAAAACTCCAACTTCAATTAGGAAACCAGCTTAATAAAGTAGAGCTAGAACAAATAAGGTAAAAAACCAAGAGAAGATGAGAAGTGGGCAGATGACTGTCATTTCCTTGTAGCCTGTGATGCCCTGTTGGGACAGGCTTTTTCACCGGCTCCTCTGCCTTTGATGCTCACTGTTGTGGCTAGCACACAGAACGTTTTTACAAAATGTTTCCTGCACCTGCTAGAAGAAAATGTAGGCCCAATATTCCAGCATGTTGCCTCAGCAACTGACTTCCTCAACTCCTAAGCATAAAAATTCAGTAAATGGGATGACATCAAACTAAAAAGTTTTTTCACAGCAAAGAAAACAATCAAGAGGATGAAGAGAGAGCCTACAGAATGGTAGAAAATCTTTGCCATCTGCACTTCAGATAGGGCATAATCTCCAGGATATATAAAGAACTTAAAGAACTTAACACCAAAAATATCAAATGACCCAACCAATAAATGGGTATGAAAATGGGAATGAAACAGACTCTTCTCAAAAGAGGAAATACAAATGTTCAACAAATATGTTGTAGTGTTCTAGAAATTAGATAAATACGAATTAAAACTACACTGAGATTTTATCTTACTCCAGTCAGAATGATAATTATCAAGAATATAAGTAACAATAAATGTTGGCAAGGATGTGCGGGAAAGGGTACACTCGTACATTGTTGGTAGGGCTGCAAATTGGTGCAACAACTCTGTAAAGCAGTATGAAGATTCCTCAAAAACTAGGAATGGAATCACCATTTGATACAACTATCCCAATCCTTAGTATATATCCAAAGGATTTAAAATCATCATCCTACAGTGACAGAATCACATCAATGTTCATAGCAGTGTAATTCACAATAAGTAAGTTATAGAGCCAACCTAGGTGCCCTTCACAGATGAATGGGTACAGAGAATGTGGTATATATACACAGTGGAGTATTATTCAACTATAGAGAAGAATGATTTTATGACATTTGCTGGTAAGTGGGTGGACATAGAGACTCTCATGCTAAGTGAAATAAGCCAGTCCCAAAAAGTTAAAGGACAAATATTTTCTCTGATATGTGAAAGCTAATCTAAAACAAGGAAAGGGGAGTTAAAAATAAAAGAATAGAAAAAATATCTAGAGTAGCAAAGGGGAATGAAGAAGGGAGAAGGGATGGTTAAAGGAAAGACAGTGGAATGAATCTGACCTGATATTCCTATGTACATATATGAAAATACCACGGTGTACATCCACAAGACAATTAAAAAAGACTATAGTAAATCACAGAAAAATTAGTAGAACAGAGGGAAGGGAACAGGGTATGGAAGAAAGGTGGGAAGGCAGAACTGGGGACTGACTTAGAACAATTTATATTCCGTATTTTATAATTATGTCAAAATTAATTCTATTGTCATGCATAACTAAAAAAAATTTTAAGGAAAGAAAATATTTGAAAACTGGATCTGAAAGAAAAACTAACATTTTCTGCATACATATAGTACGTACCAACAAACTCTACCTCTTTGATTACACATTGCTTTATTTTCACTTTTTTAAACAAGAAGAAGCTCACATACTCAATAGATACAAAAATAGTCAACTTCAGATTTTTCAAATCCCAAATTGGTTTAAAGTTAACTGTGTCTAAGAGAAATATGTGTTTTGTCCTTTGAGTTACTATTAAGGTAGTCCAAGTTTTATTATGGAGGCATGAGGTTTATGTTTGAATGAATGAATGAGAAGTCTTTACCTAACATGAACTAATGAGTGGCCATTCTTATAATACAATTGATCTTATCATGAAACAATATTTATGTGGAAGGAAAAAAGTAACAACACAGTGAATAAAGTTTATGTTTATTAATCCACTTAAACAAAATTAACCAAGTAGTTTGGCAACATATATGGTTGTTGACATAGTTTTGAAATGACACTGTAGGTAATTGTCCTAAGTATGCATCCTCCATCTATCAAAAGAAAAATGCGGTAAGAGTCAAGACTAACACACACACACACATATACATATACACATATTTTGTCTTGGTAATTGGGCTAAAAGTTTGTTTTATTATTTTAATTTTTTGTTTGTTTTTTTCTTTTAATTGTATCTGAAGAAATTTACTTTTTGTCATTTGGGGCTTTGGGATGTATTCTAGACAAAAATCACCTGCTTTGGCCCCTGAGAAAATGGATTTAAATCTTCCTTCATAGTTTATAAATGAGGTAAAGAAGCATGTTAATTTAGGTGGATAAAACTCCAGACAGAGATGAACTATCTGATCTGCTCTCTAGCTTCTCTCCAAATCACAGGACATGAGAGGCAGGTCATACGTTTTCAGAGGAAAGGATGGGAAGTGATATTTCCTCTTTTGTAAGAGAAAAAGGAAATTCATCCATTTAAGGTGTTTGGATTTGATCTTGATCCTTCTGATGTAGTTGTCATTTGCTAGATAGGAAAGAAAGTTGTGCCCTGACCCAAAGGAAAGCATGCCATCTGAATTATGACCCCACTCCTACCTCCAGCAGCCACATGAAAGAACCTCTGCATTAGTAACAAGTTGACAGGAAGAATTTGAAAAGGAAGGTAATATAATACTCTAACATAAAAGATGGAAGTAAGAGACAAAATCCAGGGTAGCACTTGATTCTCTGTTAAGAGTTCTAATGAGAGGAGAGTTTGAGAAAAGAATAATAATATAAAAGCTAATATCAATGAGGTAATCAATTTTGACTTTTATTCTAGCCATTTGCCCTTTTGCAGTATGCTTTCAACCTTAAACGTTTGTGTCCATGGTGAGTGTGGCTTTCATAATACATATGGAGTATTTTTGAAAACCAGAGAAAGAAATTATAATTAGAGTTTTTTAAAACAATTATTTAGATGTTAATGCCTCATAAAGATACTATTATTACCTAAAATACTTTAAATTGATTTTGTTATTTCATTCTAATGCTGTCAACATTATTGATCCATTATAATTTACAGATAATATTGATGTTGTGTGATTGTGACACAACAATAGAGAAAGGACAACACATGATTTTTTAAAATGCAAGTTTCATTTTCTGTAGCATGACTTTCGTCAACATGAACTAACCTACATATTCATGTAACATAGTAAAAATCAGTGAATTATGAAAGTACCAGTTTCATATGTAATATGTTTGCAAGAGCTATGTGAGTAGATTGAGCTTTGCTGCTTTCTTCAAGCTTGACATGGTAGTTTAAATACTATGAAAAGAACATAGTATTTAAAAGTATCTCCAGTTTCATTATTTAAATGTTTGTTGCATGGTTTTACATTTTAATTTTAGAATTTTTTTTGCCTTTGATAGCATTTTAGATCTTCAGAACAAAATGTGGCACTACTGTTACTATAAAAACAAAAATAAAAATTAATATTCAAGTTCTTATTATGTGGAGATGTTCATTTTTATGATAACTAGTTAAACAAATGTGAATCTTGTTCTTTTTTTAAACAGACACTTCAGTTCTATATGTTATTGTAATTTATGTACCAGAAAACATGATTCTAGGGGTTGGGGATGTAGCTCAGTGGGTAGAGTGTTTGCCTTGCATGCACAAGGTCCTTGGTTCAATCCCCAGTACTGCAAAAAATAAAAAAAAAATAAAAAAAATTAAAAAAATTTTGATTATTATTTCTATTAATTAATTTTTCATCATTTTGCACCGGTGAATGAATCCAGGGGTGCTTAAACACTAAACCACATCCCCAGCCCTTTTTATATTTTTATTTAGAGACAGGGTCTTGCTAAGTTGCTTAAGCCCTCCCAGAATTGCTGAGGCTGCCCTTGAACTTGTAATCCTCCTGACTCAACCCTACCCCCTTAACCCCCGAAAACTCCCGCCAGCTATTGGGATTATAGGCATGTGCTACCATGCCCTGATAGGTAAATACTTTAAGTTTTCAAGTTATAGAAATACAGTTAAATAGATTTTTTAAAAAACAGAAGTGAGATTTCTTGATTCCATAAAACTCTGAAGTTCAAAGTTGATCCTCAGGAGGGATTTCTAACCTGGATTTTATTTTTTTTGCTTTTATTGCCCACCCTGGCCCCCTCCCAATTTTTACTCTTGCTTTTCTGCACATTTGCCTCATTTTCTTCTTGTTGGCTTTGGCAGTGCCCAACATTCATCTGCTACCTATGTAATCAAGGCAAAGGAAGATATCTCTTTTCCTGAAGTTTCAAAAAATGTCACTATTTAATTTAATTGGCCAAGCATAAATCCTATAGTTACTCCTAGATCTAAAAAATGAGGTCATCCTACATAAAGATTCAAGGAAGGGATAACTTCCCAAAGGAATATACAGATATTATTGACACAAAACATATCCGATACATAATCTCACCAGAGACAAATGCAACCTTTTATTATATTTCAATAATGGAATTTTACCAGCATTACCATTATTCAAGACGTGTCTAAACTATTTTTAATTGTCATCTGTAGTTTTAAAGGTTATTGTCTTAGCCTTTTCATATTTAATTGTATTTAACTTAAAACAGTATTTTATGTGAAGAAAGTAACTGTATGATTTTAGGGATAATCATTTTACTGCAAATGGTAATTCTACCCGGAAAATCATTTTAATCATCTAAAAAATCCAATCAGGTTAACCTAATTAATGAAGTCAGTGCTAATGAAGGGATGGCAACACATTGCAGTTGTTCTTCCAGAAGTAGGAATAATATTTTTTTTGTTGATATATACATAGTAACTTATGCATTCTTTCATGAATGACTTACATGAACAAGATACCTACCTGGTCAGAATTAGGTATGCATCTGTGACCACTGTGCAAAAAAAAAAAAAAAAAAAGGCTAATGGCCTATACAAAGATCAAACCCCTAACCCTAGATTCATCACACATAGATCCAAATTGACTGGGCTTACCAGGCAAAGACATGCATGAGTTTCATTAAATGTCCCAGATTGCCTGACATAGGATTCTACCTTACTGGGTCACAGCAGAGTTTATGAAGTCCAAGCTAATGACTCATCCAGAGGCAGCCACACACATCTCAGCTTCCTGTGGAAGGAACCAGAATAGCAGGCCAAACAAGCCTTAGAGGCTGATAATGTTTAATCAGCACCTTCTTCATCACCATTTTCCAGCATTCTCTTCTTTCCTTGGCAAATTGATGTATAACAGTTATATAATTTCTCATGTAATGGAGCCCAGAGCCAGAAGGTCCCCGAAGAATTAACATAATTGTCAAGATTATTTTGATATTATTAATCTTAGGGTTCTTAAATGTTCTCATAGGATGATGCATTTAACAAAATATAGCTCTGATTTAATCTTACTAGGATTTAAGTTTTTACTTCTGAATTCCAAGTTTATATGAGATAATTTGAATGTCTTTAAAATTTTTTCAGTGTTTCACCTGCCGCAAATCTTGTTCGGAAAGTATGCTAAGTGACTCCTTTCAACATCTAATGAATCTGCTCCATCTTCTCTGCTTCTAGTTTCTCCCTATATACTGTTTCAAGCCCTCGGCCTATATAATTCAAAAGATTTATTTTATATTGCATACTTTGTACACTTTATATTTAATATAATTTCTTAGTATAGAAACTAATACTGTACATTTAAAGTATTTATTTATATGTAATTTAAAGATTTTTATAAGCTTTGTGCTAGAGCTTTCCAACACATGAGCCCTTTAATCATATCCACTTCAGATCATCACTTATAAAATATCTTTGATTATTAGTATTATGATGAGAATTTATAGGCTAATTCTGTCTTTTCAAAATTTATATATTATCTTACAAGTCTGGATGCTAAACCTCTAGCCTTCTATTACTGTATGGTAAGAAGGAGGTTCAGATTTTCTGAAAATTGAATCAGCGGTGCTCCCACGAAGTTGCTAGATTTAACTTTCGGTTGTTAATAAATAAACCTAACCTAAAAAATACAGGGTGATCTCTAAGTTAATTCAAGATAATATGGAAGAAAAGATGGAATGGAAACAAGAAGGAGGGAAGGGAGGAATAAAAAAGGGTGGAAAGAAGGAAGAAGAAACGAAATGAGAAATTTCTTGTAGATTTAATCCCATATACTTTTAAAGAGAAAAATAATATAAACCATACAACTTTTAAATAGCATAATAATATAAACCATACAAATCAGTCTAAAATAAAAAATTCTAAAAAATAACTGTAGCCTGTCTCTATCCTAAAGTTTTTGATAAAGTCAATATGATATAAAAACACAGCATTACATGCAGTAGATATTGAATGAATATTTGTTAAGAAACTTAGACAAAATATAAAAAGATTGAGACATTTCTAAAATAGAGTCTCTCTCTCTCTCTCTCTTTCTCCCCCCTTCTCTGTCTGCTAAGCCAAAATACACAAGGAAAGCACACAACTGTAATAAAAAGAGAAAGGGAGTGGCCATTTTACTCAAAAGAACTTGGCAAGTCACTTTCCTCACCTTGTTTGGGAGGACTGTTTATGTGTACGCAGAAACCTGTGAAAATATTCTATGTTATGCAACTGAAAACATTATAGACATCCTGAAAAATAGCAAAAGTGAAATACAATGCTATTTCAATCACAGAAAGTTAAACATGAGGATTTATAATAATGTAATTTATATGGATAGTTATAAACATATAATTCTAGACACATATAGGAACAAATATAAAATACCATAATTAAAACACATATGGACTTAAGAGTCTCATTGAAATTCCACTATTAACTTTTAAAGGGTCTTAAACCACCAGTTCAGCTGTTTAAATAATGGGAAGACTTGTAATAGGAATGTATTAGGTCATTGTATTACAAAAACCTATAATTTCATACCTCTTTAATGTTAGTCTTTCTGGGATATTCCACACATATTTTATTAATAGCAGAGCGCTTTTCTACATGTTATTTTAACTACAAAACACCTTTTTGGAGCACATGTAAATACACATGGTTGGGTAAGTAACATCAGTAAAAACATTTTTAAATGTCCTTAAATCTGATTATATGAAGTGTGCTTATGAAGGCAGTTTTTTTTTTTTTTTTTCTGTCAGAATTCCACATGGTCATCATTCTAGTGTCTGTGTTGAAAAACTCTGATCAAAGGGCAAAAGTTGGAAGGCAGTGGATTTATAGAATAGGAAAACCTCAAGTACTCAAGACCTTTGAGAGTGGAATCCTAAAAGAGTTAGATTATTTTGAAGTCAGTTCCACTTGGAAGGTCACTTCTCAAAACTGTATCCGAAGATATTGAAAGATAGCCACTTTGTCTATGGAGACATGGAGGGTAGGGAATGAATGGACACTTGGATGCATCACAGGGTACAAGGTTATTGTGAATCAGAAGTTTCCACAGTGGCTGTACATTGATTTTATTTACATATATCGCCTCCACTGACCCATTTGGCTTCCTGAGTACCCACGTTAATTCTAGGTTTCCTATTTTCAAACTTATCACTCTTCTCTGCTGGAAATACCTCTCTCATCCATTGCTTTTCTGTATCTATCCATCATTCAAGGAATCAACTGAAAGATCACCCTCCTGCCCACTACCCTGTTGAAAGATTTCCCTAACCACTTCCTGCCTTCCTGAATTCTTTCCCCTTTCCCTTTCTTCCCCTTCAATCTAGTGTTTTGTGGCTCGGTTTAGAAGAGGAATTATAAATCTATTTTATTTTTAGGGGTTATGCTCTTACTATATATTTAATCCAACTTTTTTTTAAAGAGAGAGAGAGAGAGAGAGAGAGAGAAATTTTTTAATATTTATTTTTTAGTTTTCGGCGGACACAACATCTTTGTTTGTATGTGGTGCTGAGGATGGAACCTGGGCCGCACGCATGCCAGGCAAGCGCGCTACTGCTTGAGCCACATCCCCAGCCCCAATTTAATCCAACTTTTAACTTCCATCCATTTGTAGAAATTTTCTCACACATCTATGTACCCATTCTATACGACATTAACTTATTCTTTTAAATAGGATTGATACAGAAATAGGGACCAAAATTTCAACTATTAAACCCTTTTCTAAAATAAAGAATGTGCCAGGCACTTTTATGAGTTATTTTATTGAAAATCTGCAATAAATCTCCCCCCAACAACCACTGCAGGACCATGTTGTCTGGCTAGAGACCAAAGCAAAGGCCTAGGTCCTGACCCTTCTTCATCACCTACCAACTGCTCAGTCACAGGCACCTCTCTCTACCATCTTCAGACATTGGTATTGAAAACAACAGGCAAAAGTAATAACCAAAGTTCACACATGGCAATAGATGTGAAAATTGTTACAACATTTCAAAGTATTATTCCAATATCAGGTATTAGAATCTCTCCCATATGTGCACATAAGACTACCTTCAATTTTTCACATCATTAACTTTCTAAATGCAAATTAGAAGATCCACTTGAAACTTGTCCCTGTAACAAGGTCACTATCATCTTTTCATGTTGTTTTTATGTAAGAGAAAAAAGGGATAAGATGGAGATAGAAAGAATGGAATTATACACAGCCTCAATTACCACATGCATACATTTGGTCATGTTTTATTATTAACTCCTTCCCCTTAGGGTGGTTAATATCCTTAACATCTCTTCCCTGCAGTTTTAAAAATTATCAAGAATCAGACACTTAGGCTGTGCTAGGGAATAATTTTTTACATGTTTCAGGTGGAAAAGGCAAATTCCTGATGGGAATGAAACTTTTAAAAAACACTGAAGCTGGGCATGGTGGTATACCCCTGTAATCCCAATGACTCAGGAGGCTGAGGCAGAAAGATTGTAAGTTCAAAACCAGCCTCAGTAACTTAGTTAATGATGTGAAAAATTGAAGGTAGTCCTGAGAAATTTAGTGAGACCCTATCTCAAAATTAAAAAATAAAAAGGGCTGAAGTTGTGGCTCAGTGATTAATCATCCCTGGGTTCAATCTGCAGTACCAAAACAAAACAAACAAACAAAATACTATGGAAATGGCTCAATATTCTGAGGGTAGGAAAAAAAAAAAAAAAGGAAGCCCAATGTTGAATCACACAGTGTGGTAAAGGTTTGGGGGACTCAGATTAGGGGAGGTACTACAAAGTAAGTCTGAGAAAGAAGAGATGAAGTCTGATTTTATTTGGGGTCAATGTAAAAGGCAAGTTAATGACAAGTTTCTGGTTTTGAAAATAAGCAAAGAACTTCTGAAAATGGTGTAACTCTAGCATATTTATTGAAACACTTGCAAATATTTGGAATTTAGCACAATTTTATCCTCCTCCAAATCACACAGTTTCTTATGGTAGTGGTAATGTGTAAAGTAAAGTAAATATAAAGAGAGCATCAAATTTATGACAGCATGAAATGGGAAAGTAAACTAGATGGAGCAGGAGTCAACAGAATTCAGAGCCGAAAGAGGCCAGGGTATGTATGTGTATGCAATTATTAGTAATGCAATCTTGAGGAAGTTTTTAATCCTTCCTGAGATATGGATTTATCAGGAGTAATTAAGGATGATGATAACTTCCACTGTGAGATATTGTTGACTAAATTAAATATTAATATGTATGTGTATATATATGACTAATAATGATCTATATGGATACATTCAATATATTCCAGCATCCTTAAGTCTTTCTGTTCTCTGTTGAGTTAAATGATTGCTAAAACTCTTCCTCTTCCTCGTATTCTGTCTTCCAACAAAATACTTTTCCAGGAAGAAAAGGTAAGGACGATACTCTAGAGAACCACATGTTGAGTGAAGTAATTATGACTCCACTCTGTTAAACCACTTCTGAGTTTGAGCTCCCTTTACCCTATCTCTGACCATGTAATTTCTACTTTTACGGTGAACTGGGTATAACTACACATGCTATCTCATGATAGCAAAAGAGGCAATTAATAAATCTCTTTCCATCTTCTTAACAGTATCTAGGATTCTGCTTCCCAGCTTTCAAGATGAGAAATGACCCAATGAACTTGTCTGCATTACAATGTTATTAAGTGGTAATAGTCTAATACATGAACTTTTCTGAGGGATATAGTGTATTTAAAATAATAAAATAGGCAACGTTTACTAAGCACTTTCTGTGTGGCAGGCACTCTTCTAAGTACCCTTTATTATAGTATTTAACCCTATGGTATCTATATGACAAAGCTACCCTTAATAGCTGTCTTTTGTTGTTGTTGTTGTTTTCATTTTTATTGTTTTTATACTGGGGATCGAACCCGGGGGGACACATCCCAGCTCTTTTCATTCTTTATTTGTTAAATTTTGAGACAGGGACTCCCGACTTTGCTTAGGGCCTTGCTAAATTGTTACCACTGGCTTTGAACTTGCAATCCTCTTGCCTCAGCCTCCAAAATCCCTGGGATTACAGGCACACACCACTGAAGCTGGCTTTAAGCATGTTTCTAACAATATAATCCTACCCAGATCCCTGTGACTTGGACTGTTACTTAATATTTCTAAGCTCTATATTTCCATATCATGTTAATCTCCGTTTAAAAATCCCTCACACTCATAGAACTTAAAAGTCTTAGAAAGGGATCTACATTTTTCTAAGTCCAGGGTGAATATCTTCTCCATCTCTATTTTGTAAACTTGTCAAAGGTGGTCCTAATTCTGTGCCTCCTCTGATGCATGCAATCACCTTGCCAAATTCCATTTATCTTTAGGACCAAATTATAGCTAACTTTCACAGTAAAGAGTTCCGAGACAGCACTGAAGACAAGGTTAAATCTGCCTGTTAAAAACTGTTACCGCATACTCCATCAGCCTCTGTCATGCCACACTCCATGGCATACGAATTCATGGTAATTTATATAGGGGTTTATCTTTTCCTATAGATAGGAAAGCATAAGGGCAAGAGTGTTTGCTTTGTTTTTCTTATCTTTACCACTTTATTCCATTTCCTATCATGGCATGCATTGTATCCAATAATGTGGTTAACTTTAAATGTCAACCCGACTAGATTAAGACACACCTAGAAAAGAAATGGAGCATTAATACAGGGTGTTTTTGTGAATGTGTTCCACAGGAGATCAGCATGTGAGCAAGTGGATCGAACTGGGGAGACATGCCTTTGACATGGTAGGTACCACCAAATTGACTGATGGCCTAGGTAGAACAAAAGACAGAGGAAAGATGAATTCTCTCTCACCTGGAAATGGAACACCATTCTTCAATTTATGGACATTAGAACTCCAGGTTCTCTCGCCGTTGCACTATGAAACTTACTCTAGATGTCCCATAAGCTCTCAGGCCTTTGGCTTCTGAGAGTTTCTTCTTTGCTTCCTTGGATCTGAGCCTTTCAGATGTGAATTGAGCCATGACACTGGCATCCAAGAGTCTCCAACTAGATGACCTATTATGAGATTCCTCACTTCCATAACCACATGTGCCAATTTCTTTACTAAATCCACTCTCACGTATCTTTATCTGTTTATGTCCTATTAGTTCTGTCCATGTTCTCTTCATCCTTTCCATTTCTCTTCCTTTAGTTGCAACACTCAATCCATCTTAACATACTTCCGAAACTCATCTGGATGTTTTGTCTCCAATATGCCCCTCAAGTATTTTTTTTAATTTAAAAACACATAATTTAATTACACATAATCTAATTTAATCTTTTAAAAAATTAATTAGCACATAATGTATTTATGCATCACAGTGTAGCATTTCAATTCATGTACACTCACTGTTTAATGATAGGATCAAGGTAAATGGTAACTCCATCATTTCAAACATTTATCATTACTTAGTGTTGGAAACATTTAAACTTCTCTCCACTATCTGTTTTGAATTATACAATTAATTGTAGCCAACCATAGTTCCACTATAGTGCTATACTGAAAACTATTCCTGCTATCCATCACTATCCTGTACCCATTAAACATCCTCTCTCCATTCCACCCCTTACCTTCCCCATCTCTGGTAACCACTACTCTACTTTCTACTTCTATGACATCAGTTTTATTAGCTTTCATATACAAGTGAGAACTTGCAGTATTTGTCCTTCTGTGCCTGAGTTCCACTTAATATAATGCCCTGCAATTTCATTACTATTTCAAACAACAAAATATCATACCAGTTTATGACAGAATTTTATATATATACATATATATATATATATATGTATATATATATATGTGTGTGTGTGTGTATGCATATGTATATATATGTGTGTATGTGTGTGTATATACACACATATATATATATGCACACATGCCACATACATGTATATGGATATCACATTTTAACAGATTTTTTTTTTCAAAAATCATTCAAAGAACTTTTCAAAGAACTATTTAAGTGTCTTCAAAATGCTGTTTCATGTTTTCTCTTGTCTTTCCCCACATTTACTCCAACCTCTCACTGTGCTATGCAGTCGTCAATTCCCTACAAATGTCTCATATTTTATGGGTCTCTTTTTCTCTGCTTGAATTACTTTTCCTACTTTAGGAATATAGCTAGTACCTATTATTCTTTAAAAACTGCCTGTTGATTCCTCCAGAAAGCTTTCTCTTACTCCATTCTCCAGGTCTTGGTGCTTTCTTAGTGCCCCACAATTGAGTTTAAAATTTTCCTATTGTGTTTTCATTGTCTGTGAGTACTGAGATGGGGGAGATTAGATTAAAACAAAATCCAATTTTCATTGCTTGCAGTTTTGTTTGGTATTCAATATTTCTTTCCTGTTTCAATATCAGTTTAGAGAAAATCCAGACACCTCAAAAAGTGACTGAGAGTTGTGGCTTTGTTTTGGTTTCATAATGAAACATGTGTAATAAAATGTTCTTCATGGCATAAGGATGCCTATGGAACTGTAAAACGACTCAACTCTCTAAGGCTATTTTTTAAGCTTTAAATTGTTGGGTTTTGAGATAAAAGCTTTAAAAGCTTCAAAATGATTTGAGGCATTTCCTGCTTTTTAGAACTCCAAAAACAGTATTCCAAACTGAGTGGTACTTTTCCACATTAAGGGACCTCAAAGGAATCTCCACAGCAGCTAGTGCTGGTTTGTGAGACACCAGTGGTAAACCTTCCTTTCTCCATAAATCAGGTGGTAATTTCAAAAAATCAGTCCTTTCTTCTCAAGTTAGAGAAAGAAATAGAGATAGAGATGGAGCTGAAGATAAACAAATAGTGAAAGGGAGATATCCTTCTTTCCATCTGCTAGATTTTCTATTTAATCCTCTACATTTCTACTATTTATAAAACTAATTTTTTGAAATGAAAAAAGAAAGGCATCTGATTTTTTTCAGCCTAATCTCTGTCTTTTCATAATCATTGTGACTGAATTTATTATTTCACTCATTATTTAATTTTCATATATCAGAAGTGATTAAATAAGGTTGAGTCTATATTAAATATGCTTAAATTAACAAAGTTCACATATATTATTAGATGAGTTATTTATTAAAGATATTTATTTAGAGATTAAGTATTAGCTCTGTAAAATCAAAATTATATGTATAATTGTATATTATAATTTAATGTACATATAATATTATATAATATATAAGTTATATTTATATTATTTGCATAATGTAACATAATTCTATGTATAATTATACATAAGTAATATAAATACATATATTTATACATATTTTCTGTGGAATATCTCTTTATATGAAAAATTTTAAGTAAAGTTTTGCCAAGATAGAAATCTGCAGATTGTATAAATCTGGGAAAAAATCTTTCCTTGAGAAATGAAAAAAAAAATCTATCTTTATTAATGTAATTGAATTTCTTAATATGTGATGCTTTCAGATTTTGCAGTAAATAATAATATGTATGTCAGTTTTATTTGTTGGTCAAAACTAACATGTGGAAAAATGTCAGTAAATATAAGTAGTCTTACTTCAGACTTTTGAAATCATATTATTCCTAAATATTTAATAATTGTTTTATATTTTCAGCCATGGTCATATATTTTAAATAATCAGAAAAGAAAATGTAGATCTTAAAATAAGTCATGTGCTTATTTTGACACAATGTTTTAAGGTCCTGAGCATATTTCTAAATTTTATATGCTCAGCAGTTAGCATGGCAAATAAATGTAGCATAAAAGTAATATCTGTTTTAAAAAATATGATTGACAAGTTATCGTGTGTACAGAGTGATAAAGCTGTTATGAATGGGAAAGAGAAGTTTCAGTTTTATAAATGGGAATTATGACTTATGACATTTTAAATGTTGAATTAACAATTTACTTTCTTAATCTGTGCAGTAAAGATAATAGTACCTAACCTATTTAACTTTCATTTTCTCCATTTTTTTTAGTTCATATGTAACCCAAAGCAAGGGGCTTATAGGATACTTTTGTGTTACATTATTTTATTGAGGTAAATTTGCAATGAATATTAAATTGTACATATTTTAATTTAAAATGTACTGTATTGAGACACATGTATACCTCTGAGCAACCAGCATCATGATGATGACGACAGTGAATATGTCCATCAAAATTATCACCAGTAATGTTTCTTAGTGCCCCTTGATAATCCCCTTTATTCCCTGCCCTTCCCAATCCCCTCAGCAACCACAAATCTTATTTGTCTCTTTAGCTTAGTTTTTGCTTTCTAAAGTTTTATATAGTGGAATCACACAGGACTTATTCTTTATTATCTGCATTCACTCAATTTAATCATTTTATTAGCTATCGTAAATTGCATTAACCAATAGTTTCATTATCTTTCAGTACTGGGGTGCATCCCATTGTGTGACTATCCACAAATCTGTTTATCTTTTCACCTAATGAAAGATGTTTGGTTTATATTGAGTTTTTGGATGTTGCAAAACACAGCTTCTTTGAATACTCTTGAACAAACCTTCACATTCACATGCACTTTGACATATTTTGAATATCTAGGTATGGAATGACTACATCATATGGCAAGCCCATGGTTAAATGTTTTTAGAATATTAACAAACTACTTCCCAAAATGGTTTCATAATTTAACATTCTGACTTATAGTATGAAAATTCTAGTTACTAAAAAATTACTGGCAAAATTTTGTATACTTAAATCTTTTCATTTTCTATAGTTTAATATGTCTGTAATGGGATTTCACTGTTTGTATGTCTAAGTTTTTTTTAACACTTTGAATTAACTACAAAATAACATCCAGTTGTAAGAAATAACTGGATCAGAGAGATCCTATGCATCCTTAAAGGTAATGTGTTGTAAAACGATCGAGTAATATCATAAACAGAATAGGGGCATTGGCACAGTGAAGGTGCAGAATATTTCCAACACTGTAAGGATCCCGCCAGTGGCCCTTCTATTTCCATCTCACTTCAATTTCATTGTTTCCCATTTTCCCTCGTGTGTGTGTGTGTGTGTGTGTGTGTGTGTCTGTCTGTCTGTCTACATGTTCGTGCAGTGTTGGAGATTGAACCCAGGGCCTTGAACACACCAGGCAAGCACTCTACCACAAAACTATATTCCAAACTATTATTTTTATTAGTTTCTTCTGGTTTAAATTTTCTGTATCTTTTTTTTCTTAGCTTCTCATTAACAATTTGAGCATATTTTTGGCTTATATTATTATTTATTTATAGTATATCAGAGTTTATAGACTGTTATTTAACAGTGTTTTAATCCCTTGAGTGAAGTGTAAAAATCTTGCTTTCATTAGTTTCTTTTTACCCTACCATGATAGAAAAATAGTTATATTTTTATGTAAATTGATCACAGAAACAAGAGGTTCTATAACTTTTGCTTAGAGTATCCATTAGCATTTAAAAATCTCATGAAAAGGAGGATAAACTATTTTTTGCCCTATTTTTATCTATTCTGATGTTCTTTCTTTCCAGAAGTCCCAAGATTTTTTCTGTTATCATTTACTTCTGTTTAGAAAATTTTCTTTAGCCATTACATTATGAACGAATTTGATAGCAGTGACTTCTCTTAATTTTTCTTTGTCTGAGGATATTTTAATTTCTTATTCATTCCTGAAGAATATTTTGCTGGATATAGAATTTGTGGTTGATATTTAATTTATTTGGGGTCTTAGAAGTTCCACTACTTTTTTTTCTGGACTCTGCTATAATTCAAATTGATGTTCTATAATTAATATGCTATTCTTACATTGTTCTTAGTTTTCAGAAGTTTAACTGTGATGTATTGGCATGGTTTTGTGATACCATTTATTCTGCTTTCTGAAGTTATAGGTTTATGTATTCCTTCAAATTGGGGAAATTTTCAGCCATTAAGGCTTCAAATCTTGTTCAAATACTTCAAGTACTTTCCTCTTCTTTCATGACTCCAGTGATGTAAATATTTGCTTTTTATTTACTGCCTGACAGGTCTAATTTTTTTTTCTAATCTGTTGTTCGGATTGGGTAAATTCTATTGATTTGTTCTCAAGTTCACTGATTCTATCCATTATCATCTCCACTCTAATGTTGAGCCCATTCAGTGACATTTTTCAGTTTTTAGCTCTTCCAATTCTATAATTTCTGTTTAGTTCTTTATGACTTTTATTTCTTTAATGATGTTTTACAGTTTTTTCATTTTCAAAGGAATTTTTTCTTGAAGTATTTTTATATGGTGGCTTTAAAATTATTGTGAGATTTAATTACTGTTTGATTCATCTTGATGTTGCCCTCTGTTGATAATGTTTTCTCCTGTGACTTTCCTTTAGTCCATATAAGTGATTTTTTTTTGTATTCTGGACATATATGACATAACATGAGGCTCTTGACCCTCTTTAACCTTTCCTTAGCAGGCCCCGTCAAAGTGTAACAGGAAAGCCATTTGTATGTCATGCTCACCTTCTTCCTGTACCCTGCTGACACCATCCTGCAAACAGGACAGCCTGACTCATGCTGCTTCACTGTACACAGGCTAGGTGGCAGTTTGGCTACTCCAGACCTGTGGAAATCTTCCTAACAAAGTAGGATATTTATTCACAACATTTTACCATCTTTGAGTGAAGGTGCGTGATGATATCCCCCTTGGGATCTGCTGCCTTTAGGTTAAGGAGCTCACATCTACATATTGCTTTATTTCTCCAGATCCAGGATGGAGTGGATGCTCAGCTCTCTACTTGGCCCCACTGGCACCAGAAGAAGGGAAACAGGGGAGCAGTGTGTTATCTGAACCTGCCTCCACCACCTCTTTGCACCTCTTGAGGTAGATGTTCAGCAACCCACTAAACCTGTGAGCTATGCTGGGGTGTTAGAAACAGAAGTGTCACCAGCCCTACTTCAGCCCTACCTCACTCATATAGTGTGATTGTTGCCTAGTGGATACGGAAGTTCTGCTCCCAGTTGAGTCTTATTGATACCAGGGGTAGGAGAAATGTGTATTACAACTTACTCTTGTTCCTTGTTTAGTTTTTTGATACTAAGTGGTGGGGGGACTTATCTCCTCACTAATAATGGGTAGGAGAATGTGAATTCTAGTGTAAGTCCTCATGCCTACACTGCCTCATTGCTGTTGGATACAGAATGGAGGTTTAGCGGGTCACTAGACCCCATTAACTAACACTGCCTTGGTGAAGTAATGAGTGTACAGCTGGATCCATGAGGAAGATTTTGGAAGATCAGCTTCCTGCTCTCCCTGTAAATACCAGACAGGGGTTTGGGTAGAAGATCAACTCAATATCCCTCCATTTCTTGGAATCCTGTATCTTAGAAAACATTGCTTTTTGTTTACTTTCTAGTATTTCTGGCAAGAGGGTGAACATGGTCTCTATTATTTCACTTTGGCTGGAAGTAGGAGACTGAAATAAAACTTCTAATTGAATCACTAAATTTTTTGAAAAGATGGATTTAAGTCTTGCTAAATTTGTTACAGAATCCAATGTCACTGACATACAATCAATTGTAATAAGGTGGATTATAACAAATCATAGGATAAGAAAACGGTCATGGTATCTACTCATAATTTCAAATTTTTACTTTTGGACTTCTCAGTGAGATCCAATCAATATCAAACTGATGACTCATGCCTGTAGTTTAGTAAGCAGTTTGTTTTAATGCAAACTGAGAATAAAATGGGAGTGGAGAAACACTAATTGAAATAATTACCTGAAATTGGTTATATACAGTTGTGGATCAAATTTGAAGTTTAGTTATTGGTATTGCAAAAATGTAAATTTCTTAATTTTATTAATTATGTTATGTAAGAGGTTAATTAGAGCAAGCCAGGTGAAAGGAATATATAAACTTTCTATACCAATTTTGCTGTTATAAGTCTAAATTCATCTCAAAGAGAAAGATAATTTTTTTAAAAAACTGTTCCTAACATTCTTATTATTAGAATTAATAACTTAAAATGTCAGAGTCATTTCCATCATTAATTCCATTCCGTTGCCCATTCTGTAACCAAAGTAGATCCTTTTAATTCCAGGCTGTCTTTTGTCTTTTACATCACATTCTTTAGCTCTAGATTGAATAATTACAATGGTCTCTGCATTAGTGTTCTATTTCTATAGCTGAGGAGAAATATCTAAGTTAAGTGGTTCCATCTTTGGGTTGGCTAAAACTAACTCATTTCATCACCAGATACTCACTTCTGAATCGTGATGTCCTCAATTTTAAAATGAGAATAACTAAAGCTGTACTGTTTACAGATTGACTATGAGACACAAATAGGTGGACAAATGGATGAATGGGTAGATGGATGGACAGATGCTAGATCTTGCAATATTCAAATTACTTGGTCAGAAACAGGAGTGTCACCAACCCTACTTCACTCATACAGTGTTATTGTTTCCTAGTGGATATGGAAGTATTATACAAGTAACACCCAAACAGCACCACTAAAATAATAATATATTATTATTGCAGGAAAACATAAACGTTGCTTTCAGGAAGATCATTTTAGTCATGTATTAGGTCCACAGACTTCCTGAAATCTGCTTACATAAAAATAGCTTTAGATAGTACCACTGAAACCCAAAGCACATTGACATGCTTCAAGCTGAGTCCATCTTGGGGTCTGCAATGGTCTCTAATTTCTGCTTTGTTCAATTCCATCTGCATAATGTAACCATACAGGGTGAAAGGTGTTAATTCTCATTTTGTCACTTTCAGTAATTTCTTAAAGCCATATAGCTGTAGAACTGCCTACCAAGTAAAATAATTAATAATTAAGCCCAAGTAAAATAAGTCACCCTTAAATGATTGAATTGCCTTGCTGAATACATGTAATAACATCCATTAATTAATGCACCTGTGAGTACATGAGTAAAACTAAAGTAATAAATGTTTCATAAAGAAATTTTTGCACATTTGATTGCAGGAAACAATGGGATATGTTCTTAAAATTATTCATGGTCTTTAAAAAATCATCATCACCTATATAATTTTGTCACATTGATTATGAGAATGAACACAAACATTAGCATGGTTTGCAGACTTTAAAAATTAATAGTATTTTTGCGGAAGACTTTTGCTTCACTACTCATTGACTTAACCCAGCCCTCTCTGCTCCCAAACTTCCCACTTTTTTTTGGCTTAATATAGATGAAATAACCCCAAGTTTATTAATGATAAATGTCAATGGCATATCTTAAACTATTGGTTATGTTACTATTGGTTATGTTAAACTATTGGTTTGTTAACAGTTGGCTTAGAAAAGACTCAAAAAGCAAAATTAAGTCTTGTATTTTAGTAGAATTTTCCAGTTTACAATACAAGTAACACCCAAACAGCACCACATGTCAGCTGGGTAAAGGGTGAAAGATTAATGAATTATTGAGAATTATGGCCAGAACTTTAAAATCATAATGGTTTTTATACTGTATGGCTATTCCTTGCTGGACTCATGTGACCAGCATGGGCCACATTTCCACAGACTTTTATTTAGTAGAGAAAAAATCTATACTGAATCTCTAAATCTTAACAAATTGCCAGAGGATGAGACTAGAGATGTCAGAGGATCTCTGCATATTCAAATATTCAGAAACCAGTCCTCAAAAATATCAAGAGTAAGGCAGGAATTTAAGCAGGGGGAACAAAAAGGAATGAGTTCTTGTTTGCATCCAGGTAGTTTGTCAGTTTCTGTGATGTTAAATAAGAACCTTGGCTTTAAATATTGACAGATGAATGATCTGACTCTTGAGGGGGAGTTATTATCCAGTAAAGGCTGTGTGTTATACAAGCACTTCTGTTTTGGTTCTGGGCACTTGGCATAAGGACCCTCCACTATTATCTGCAGCTTGAGGATGCACAGCTGGAATGGCAATGGATTTGTTATTTGTAAAACATCCCTGAATTTCACCACAGGCCTTCTACCAACATGCAAGCATCTGTGAATCAAACTGTTCCCCAGCTGTTCATCCACTACCTGCAGGTTCTTGTAGTATAAAGTCCCTATTAATACTGCTGGTTACACTATACCCCTGATGGGTCTGTACAAAATCTTCCTCTTACCCTACAGTTTAATGCATGAAATTCCCCAAAGATAAATCCCTTAAGATTTTTTTTTTAAAAAAATGTCTTTTTGGAGTTACAGCCAGGGTTTCTGGGGCAAATCTGCATTTTCATTTGGACATTTTTAGTTTCCCAAGTTTTTGCAAAAGGTTCTCCCTTCCAGGCAGATACACCCTTAGTGCTTTACCACACAAAAAATAGAGAAAATTTCCATGAAAGCAAGATTCCAATGCTTAGAATAAAAATAAATGCCAGACTGAAGTTGTTTTAGGCCTTATCTTCAAAAGCACAATTGCTTCAGGACCCTTTAACAAATAGCTTTTCTTATGAAGGCTCAGGAAATTTTCATTTCTTTAACAGTGACACACATATTTTAGGTTTTAATTAAAAGCTTTGAGTGATAATAATTTGTATCATTGCACCACTGTACTTTTATTTTAAAAACAAATTACATTTATAAATCATTTGGCAAAGGGTATTTAAAAACTTTACTTCAGGAAATGGAAAAACGAATAGACTTTCATACCAAAACCAAAATAATAATATGTTTGAATTTGCAAAGAACATGTATTTTAACTTAAATGTCAACTAATAACAAATGAATGATTACAAGATTGTTGAACTCAATTCAGTTTTCCAAATGTTAATGGAACACATACAATGATTGGCTTCAAAACTCAGATATTATCAATGATTGCTTTGTTTAATGGCTCCAAAATTTCATTAATATCTTATTAACAACTATAATCCATGAACTCTCTCTTATTAGTAGTTTGCTGTTTCTCTGTTTCTTGCACATTAGAGATCTAGGATTTTTTGTGGGGGAGGGGCGATGCTGGGGATTGAACCCAAAAGATCAAAAGATCTAGAATTTATTAACCACTCAAATTGAGTGGTTCTTGTTTTTTCCCCCCAATACCCAATGTGTGGTTTTCTATTTGGTTTATGTTTCTATGAATCTATAGATTTTAAACTCAATTCAATAAGAATGTACTCAGGATTATAATGTGTGAAAACTTAAATCTGATATATGTGATTCACTAATGACTCTACTAATTAGAGTTTCACTTCTGTGTGGATTTCTAGATTCCATTTAGATGCTGGTATATTTTTAAAATTTCAGATAAGTATTTTTTTTAGATTTTATATATGTATCTGCATTCATAAATGAACACAAATACAATGTGCTTTTAAAAATAAAATTCCTTTTATCTAAGCCACTTTCAAGTGGCACAGAGATACATTTGGCTTTGAAAAGAAATAATGTATGTCAAATATTTACTGTCTGTTCACAATATGTGAAAAATAACATAAAGTAGGAAGTATTAGACATCATGTTATTAGTATATTCAAACCAGAGAACATAGAAAACAAATCACCAGTCCATAAGTAGAAGAAGAATTGAAGATGCACAGGTGTCTGTAGATGGTAGGGGATAGCAGAAGTTGATCTACAGACAAAGCTTATCCTGGCTGTGACCTGGTGACACACAACAAGCAGTATTCCTCCAGAAAAATAGCTACTGTCTTCCCCAATTATTTCTTTTCAACATATCATGGCTTTATATTCCTTTTTCCCAAACCTAGTCTCCATTGAAGCATTTACTGGGGTGTCCACCATCAACCTACTCATAGTCACAGAGAATTTCTGCATAATTCATGACACCACTGGTCAAGCTTATAATGAAACATAGTTCTATATTAGATTTCCTTCTGTTCAGAATGCTTTTTCATATATGAATAATGCTTTTTTCATACATATGCATATGAAAATATATGTATTTTTTCTAGTCATTGATATGTCTTTTCATGCAAATGTACAGAAAACCCTTCCCTGTCAAGTGAATATTGGCCTTCCCCCATCATTTTCTATATTTTCTATGCAGTAGAAACCATATTTTTCTGAAACTTACAGAAAACTCAATCAAAGAATGACTTAGCTTAGTTAGGACTTTGTTTTTCTTAGACCTAGATGTATGTAGGCAATCGGTAAATTTGCTTCGGGACTAGTGGCTACTCCAGCTTCAGCTATCATTTCCACATTCCAGCAAGAAAGAAATAGTAAGTGACCAAAAAGGGGGTTACACCTTTATAAGGAATACAAAACTCTCTCCAAAATTTCAGAAGACTTCTCACATTTTATTGTTCAAAATTGTGCCATCCTAAACTCCAAAGAGCACTTGAAAATATTTTTTCCAAGCATCTGTGAATCAAACTGTTGAACAATAGTGATCTCCTGCTAGCAATAAGGCAGTCAGGAGCATCTGCTAAATTTCATACTCTACTTTGGTTTTATATTCTTTGCTGCCCTTATCAATTAGTATTTTTATTATGTATTTATTGGCTTATCTCCCCCTTACTAGAAGGTAAGCACCAGAAGAGCAGAAACTGCACCTGTCTTTTTCCCTGCAGCATCCCTACAATTGAGAAAACTCTCTGGTCCCTGGTATATGCTTTATAAATATTGTTTTAGCAAAAGAATATTGACTTTTGAAGTTCAATTAAATAGCAACTTTAACTTACAAAATTGAAACTTATTAAACAAATACTTCCTGTCTTAAAATTGTCACAGAAAATATCTTCACTATTTTCAGTTAATTGTGTCAATGTTTATTTAAATTTTTGTTCTGAAGAATTTATCATGTAGAATCAGGGATTGCAAAGATTCAGTCAGTCAATACACTGTTTTGATTTGAAAGAATTCTAATACTTGAAATCCAACACGTAAAACTAACCCTATGAATTCACCACCCATCCTTATTCCTTCCCCTCAACACTTCCTCCCATAACAGAAATATCTTGGAGTCTGGTATATCAAAGCAGCTGTTCCCTTCCTTAGTCAGGTGTTAGGAGGTCAGTGAGAAAAATGAAGTAGAAGTGTCCTTCTACAGGTTCGTACCATCATCTAAAAGAACAGCCACAATACACTGGGCTAGAATGCATTTCCCTGAAACTGTCTCTATTAGTACAAAGTAGGAGTCACAAAAACCAAAAAGAAAAAATAAATAAATAAACCAATATAATTTTGAACAAATACTATATGCTAAAATATCTGCCAGATATCACATCTATAAATATTTCACAGACCAAGAGATTCATTTGTTTAATCAAGTTCTATAATGCTGTGAATGAATTAAAGATTATTGGGTTTGGCATTATAAATTCTCATGATTTAATTTCTAAAGTGCAGCATTCTATAATTGGCAATCTGTTATAGGTAAGCTAATGAGACTAGGCTACTTCTTTATTTAGCTTTAAAATGAAATTGTTACATAAACACCTGGTCAATACAGCATGCATATAAGTAGTTTAGTCAGAAGGTACTTAAGTATCTTACACAAGTATAGCAGGGAAATTTGGTAGTTCCATTCACCTGTAAGCAGAATGAAAACTTCCGGACTTGTAGCTCCTATCATCAAATTCCATTCTTTCTGGAAGTAAGTACCTAGAAAGTCAAAGGAAAAATAATTAGTTGCTCATCTTTTTTTTTTTTTTTTCCAGAGACTCCAAGGAACTGCCAATGTCATTTCTTCAGTTCTCATCACTTGGAAAACAAATTCCAAAATAATAAAGACAGAGCAATTTCCACAGGTCCACAGGGAATTCTCTGGTAATTTCCAAATATGGTAGGTATTTTCAGAGAAAAAAAAATCATGAAAAGCTGATGTAATATCTTTATGTTTCCATTATTGTATAATAATTATTAAAAGATATTACTTTAAAATCCCAGGTAATTACCTTTCCAATAAGATGAGTGAGAACTATCACTTAGCTTAAGTTGCACAAAGCCACAGGATTGGCCTAGAAGAAGTGTTAATACAACAATCCAAATGTCCTGACACCAACCTTGTGTTGAGAGCATTCTTTCACTAGGGTTCCTAATAGATGGGCAACTGAAAAGGCTCATTAATTCTCTCAGGCATTGGGGTACCATTTAAATACCCAGGAATAAACAGCTTGCCAGCTATCGTATGAACTTCCTGAAAGAGTTAAAAGGACTAAGAGTTTATTCCCTTGAAGTTCTTTATATACCTTGAAACCAGAGTGGTCTTTAAGTTTAAAATAAATTTGGTTTTTATTAAATGTATGTATTTGTTTGCTGTTTGCTTGGAAAATCGGGCAAATCATTTTAACCTGGTGTTTTCCATGAATTCATCTGTTTGTACGAATTTTCTAGAATGGAATACTATGAAAATGATGGTAATCACAGACAATATTGGAATTTCAGAGTTTGGGGTTTTTCTATTTTAGATTATATTGATGTGTTTGTTAGTGAAGGATAAGGGAGTTTTTTCAGTATTCAAGACATCTCTATAAATGACATAATTGAAATTCCTGACAGTATAACTAATAAAATGTTAGCATGTAAATATATTCTTATATACTTACTGTTTTTTAAACCAAAACGAATAAGTCAACTTCCATGCCAAGTGATTTAATGATAAACATTCAGATTCTTAAAGGTTATTTTCATTTAACACTGATGTAAATTTTATAGACATGTTGTTGATACTGAAAAAAATAATCATTTGTTTGCATATGGCCAGATCAAAAATAAAATGTCTTTCCATTTGTTTAAAGAATGAGAAAAAAAATCATAATGACAATATTATTAAGAATAGTCTGTAATCATTGCCAGCCAGTTCCAAAATACAAAATTTTTCTAGAGTTCTTTTTAAAATTATACTCTGGATTTGAGGAATATATAAGAGAAAATAAGAAGGATGAAGGAGAGGAAGAGAGGGAGAGAGAGAAGAAAGAGAAAGAGGAGAAGACTAAAGAGAAAGAAGGAGGAGGGGAAGAGCTCAGGGAAGGGAGAGGGACCCAGGGGGAGCTAGGGGGAGCACTGAGTTTCCTGATACTTCTTGCTACATTGTACTTTTCTAAAAGAAGGAGGTCTAAGCAAAGCAGAATTATGTAGTTTTAAAATTTTTATTTCCGAGGAAATCTGCATATAATATATATGACCCCTAATACATTAAGCGAAGGCCATGATCTCTTCCTTCTTCATCTTTTCTTCCTCTCTCACATCACCTTTTTTTTAATTCCCTTAGTTTTCTCCTTTCTGTTCTTACAAAATTTCCAGTCCCTCATTTTCTAACCAAGTATAATCTAGTCATCTGAGGCACAGTACCATGCTGACTTAGGTCTTCCTGCTTCTTTATCTTTCAGAAAAACTCCACTTGTATAATTGAAAATTCAAATCCAGTAAGAAATATGCAAGTCATTAGTGGTTCAGATTTTGATCACCAATACTTTTGGGTTTTTTTTTCCCTTTTAATAGATAGGTGATCTGTTTAAGACCAGTGGAATGTTTATCTTGTGGACAGACTGAGAGTAAGATTGATAGTTATGAGAAAACTTTAATCAGAACATTTACAATTAAATTTGGTTCTCATATTTATAGGTGACATATGAAATAAAATTTGTACTATTTTAAGAGCACTAAAATTTTCTTCTTGCTGCATTTCAAGTTTGGGAGATTAAAAATATTGGTATAATTAACTTTGGAAATCTATTTTTCTCCTTTTGTAACATTTTCAGGATTACAACTCTTATGTGTATTTTATTTTCTAATAAAATATTTTTAATATACCTACTGAGTTTTAAGTACTAAGAGAGTTTAATGTTACAAGAAATTTGTGGCTTATCCTTGAAGTAATTTTAGTGTTGCTTATTTTTACTGAATATTTAGATCACTTATCATTTGTATTAATACAAGTATTCAAAATGCTATATGTCCATAAGAATCAGATTAAAAATTATTTTATATCTAAAAATTACATTTCAAATTTTACTTTATGCAGCACCTTTTTCAAACATATTTCATTCTTTATCTATAGACCACTATTAAGTCATTCAAATTATTTGTTTTTATTGAGAGATGATAAATAAAATAAAAGGAGTACTTGTCAATCTGCTTGATTCTTCTGTTTTAATTTTGGGAGGAAATTAAACTTGCCTAAAATTTTTCATTTTGACAGATTGCAGCTAAACTTCTTCAACTTATGCCTTTAGTTTGCAAACATTAGGGAAAGTGCCCATAAATATTCAGCAACTGGAATAAATTAAGGCCAAATACACTTGAGAAAGATGATTTGATAATATTCCTTTTGGGGTAATATTCTTTCTAAATTACATGCAAGATTGTATCTGTATCATTTAAACAAATTTTCAAAATATTTGACAAAGAGCAGCATTATCTTCTGTTCACAAGTGTCTTCTCTAAAAGAATTCACATTGTTTCTGGTAATGAAGCTTCTGGGTTTTAAGTCCTTTTAAGGATTTTTAAAATTTTTATATGGAATCAGACTGTTTTGCACATATTGTTAGACAAAAAGCCATGAATATTAAGCCATTATTTTTACATTAGCTTGTTTTCCCAAGGTGAGTTTTTATCATTTTAAGACATTTTGTTTTGTGTGTTACTCCCTTTTTGTCTAATCACCTCTAAAATTATGAGCACTACAAGAATAATACATACTGAATAACAAAACAGCTTGAAATATTCATAACTAAGAAAGCAACTGTTAAATGTTCATAAACAAAGTTGTTTGGAGACTCCTTTATTAATTTTTAATTTATTTTCAGTCAATTCCTTATTACTTCCAAATTCCTGTAGGGGATTCTGTTAATTAGTCATGTGTAAAATATTCATTAAAACCAGCCTCCTATTTTCTTCTTTTATTGCAAATTTACATTTCTAATCTTATAACCAAAATAAATGCCATTGGGTAGAGGACCACATTAATTTTGATCAGCCATTTAAAATAGAAGCTTATACAACAAAAGATATGGTAATATAAGCTAGACTAATATTGAGGTGCTATGTTGGTAGATTCTGACATAAAATAGCAGGTGGGTATCTACTTCATTTCTGAAAAAAATAAAATAAAATTTACATAAAATATAGCTTTTTTGAAATCAATAAAGTCATCTAACATGAATATACTGACTTCACACTTTTATACCCATACACATTAAGAATATTTTAGAAATTGCATTTAGTGTAGTTAGGGATTCACGGTTAATCAACAGTGGTTGTGTCAGCTCTAATGTCAAATCAGTGAGTTTCTCAAGCTTTGTTAAATCAATATTTAAGCCTCATGCTTTATTTTTTAATAAGTTTTTTTAGAGGCTATTACTTTTAAAATATTTTAATTGTCTTTATAATATGAATCATGTTGTTTCAATTCTGTTCCACAAATAGTAATATAGTGTAGCAAGTGAGTTTAACGTTATTAATGTAGCTGTTGATTTTTCCCCAATATAAGGATATACTAGTAAAACATTCGTGGAAATGGCTCTAAAAGAAATATACATGCCAGCATTGTAAAAAAAAAAAAAAAAGTTTCCAATACCAGTTATAGTGTTACACAGGAGAAATTCTTGTTCTTGTTAAAACCTTTTTACTTTGGATACATTTTTACACTGTCCTGAAAAACTTCAGATAAACTATATAACTGCATTTCTTCTGGAAATTCATGTTTAAATTTTAACTCATGTAATTGAAATATGTAAATACAACTCCTTATAGTTGGTCATTCTTCTAAAAATCCATTTAACCTAATTACTCTTTTTGCTTTTTTTTTTTTTTTTATCTTGACTACAAGATATCAAGGAAAGTCACTCCATAGTAACACACACAAAAGCTAATTTATCAGTCAGGTATTGTGATTTAAAAAAAAAAAATAAAGTTCATTTAATATTTCTTGCTGGTTAAGGATCAGCTTGCCTTCTGGAATTTTCAAAAAAATTATTCACAATCATGATTTCTGAGCTCCATGACTTTCTACTCTTCAGCAATGTAATTCTTCAGCATCAGAGTTTCCTAACTTAAATAAAGTCTTTTAAGAGATCCCAGAGTCATGTCTCATATCCTGAATGTTGATCACATGTGTCCTCTATTTGCCAATTGGAAAATCAATTTCACATCTCAGATGGTGAAGTGGGAAGTGAGCAAAGATCATGAAATTCGACCCTCTTTGCAGTGAGGACCTTAAAGTCAAGCACCTGTAAATTCAGTGAACAGGAGGCCAGCTGGACCTGGGACCATTCCACATGCTCAGTGTCTATGAAAATAAACTGAAAGCAAAATAGGAGCTGACTAGTATATAAGCCTGAGTACCAGAAGAAAATTAAAAACATCAAGCTTTGCTTTGGGTTTAAGTTCTAGCTCAACCCTTACCTTTAGGCCAATTTTTGAATATGTTTCCCTCATTTGAAAAAGAAAGAAAATCTTCTGCAGTGTTTCCACACCGCTGGGAGGCCCCAATAATACATATGTTAACATATTTCAGTATATAAATGTATGTCATATTAATATTCTAAATTACACCATCTGTCCCTTGTGTGGGCTATGATTTTTTTAGTTTCTTTTTTTTAATGAATAAATAAAAACATAAAAGTTTTGCATGGGTCCCTGTGTAATGGTTAGTGCATGTATACAGTGTATAATGTTTAAATCAGATTATACATAGTTATCTCCTCATTTATCATTTCTTTGCACTATGGGTAAAAATACTGTCTTTAATAAATAATACCTAAATTTTATATTACTCTAAAAATGTACTTTGTATCACCCTTCAATATGAAAACAAAATAAAACAAAATGATGTCATTTAACCTAGACAAATGATAAAAAAAACATTTTGCATTTACTGCACACATTATGAAAAATCAATGAATGCAAACTACATAATTCTTATATATGTTTTCTCCAATAGATTTATGTGAAAAATTACTAATAAAGCTGTTATTTTAAAAAGTTTTAATATTATTATCCCCTATGTTTTCAATGAAATGATTAGTGAATAAACTTATGTAAAAAGTCATAAAATGAGTTGGTATGAAGAAGTTAGTTGATTTTTTCTTCTAATCTTTAAACAATTTTTATCTATTACCTCCAAATATATTCACAGTAGGTCAAAACAATTAAATACAATTTAATATTAGACTACACAATTGGGATGCTGTCATAGTAATAATCTTATTTTTATTTCACTATGCAATAGAAAAATGAAAGTTATTTTCCACTCTTCTTTCAAACACTAATCACAACTTATGCACAGAAAACATAGGTCCTGAAAAAAAATTTTAAAAAAATTATTCACTTTCAAAACACTTTTTGAGCTAAGATTCAGGTTGAAAAGGGAGGGATTTGGAAGAGAATCAAAGATTAAGAATTCATCACTGCAGAATGACATTTCTTTTGACAACATAACTCAATTGCTACTCAAAAATAAATCATTTATGATTCAAATGCTGTGAATATTTATTTAGTGTCATACCTGTCATTTGTTTGACTTTTTTCCCCATGGATAGAGAAGAACAACTGTATATCTCTTATTACACAGTCAAAATGATTCCTGGTAGCAGAAAATCACAAACAGTGAGTGCAATAAAATGGGCAGCAAAACTTTTCATTCATTCAAATAAATCTCAAGGAGTGCCAATAGAATTCTCCAAAGACCACTCTACTTGCTCTGAGGCCATCACTTTATAAAATATAATTCAAATGCAGCATTAGAGAAATCTATCCAGGCTATGATGAAACTTTCATTAGATTTAATAAAAGTGGAAGGAGTCAAACCCCCAGCTATCTTCACAACCTAAGTCTCTGTGGAGATCCAGACAGTCCCTTGCGTGGATACTGTCATGCCGGTGCCAATATTTTCTTGAGGAGCTACCCATCATGCTGATGTCATGCTGGACCAGAGAATAGTTCAAAATTAAGAAAAACTTCTAGGAAGTTAAGGTAAACAAAACAGACTGGGTTCTGGGTGGAAATGAGTCATATCTTAATGAGATTACTGTTTCCTACAAGGTAACATTCTAATATTGTAAAACAACATTTTAAATTAACTGACTCCTGAACTCATATGGCTTCCATTTGATGACGTCTTTGGAGATCAGATTTAATGTAAAGAACATCATGCAGGATGAGTGATTTTTAAACAAAGGATTAACACTCTCTAAACTGCAGTGGCAATTCCTACCTTGTACTATATTGGGTAAGGTAGACTGATGTTTTACATGTAAATCACACTGTCAAATAAAGCTTTATATTAATGTAATGGATCACAATTCTTATGGTAGTGATTAATATGTTTTGGCCAATTTAACCAGCCACATGGTCATCCAACTTTAATGTATTTTTTGTAGTTAATCACCCTACCTAAACCAGAAAAAGTGTCTATCAGAGAATTTAATCTTAATGGGAATCTATTGAAAATTAAAATAATGAGTTAGCATAAAAATCAGATTATCATGTTAAGATGGAGTATACAGTGAAGCAAGTTAGCAATTTCAAGATCTAGTCCCTTAATAAATCTGGCACTTGATATCTTTTAGTCCATGAAAGGTATGGCCTGGAGTAGAGGTCCTCCAATTTTCCCTCTAGCTATAAATCTTTATATTTATAGTCAAAGTCAGATCACCAATAACATAATGTTAGGAGCCAAACATTATTCTTTATCCACTAACTCAAAAGGTCTTCAAGCCCCTCCTCCTCTAAAAAGCTCTGAAGCAGCACAAACATCACCTCTGACATTTTACAGATAAATGAAGTTATGGAATTTGTCATGAATAAAAATATAAGATGCTCAACAGGGACTGGAATCAAATGTTTTTTATAATCTCAGAAAATGTATTTGCTTATTCCTCATTAAATGTGGTAGGAATGTGAGTACTCTTTCAATATTTTACATGTTAGGCATTATTTCTCCTTATCAAGTTATAGTTGTATTTCAAACAAAAAGTCAGAATTTAAAAACTACATGTAATTATTATGATGTTTAAAAGCATTAATTTTTCCCTGGGTTCAAACAATAATAAATCATAAAACCTCTAGACTTATTAGAATCAAGTTCAAGCATATACACATTTTATTTTAAATCCAATTAATTCATTTAATAAAAATGTACTCATACCATTAAGCTCTTTACTATTAAACTCCTTACTCATACTATTAACTCCTTCTAAATATATTTCTTTGATTCAAATAATAAACATTTCTTGAGGTTAACATATGAAACTAATATAAATAAGTATTTTAGAACAATGGTATATAAAGCTCTATTCCTGAATTTTCATGTTATTTAAAACAGTATGTGGCCAGCTTTGATAAAGTTTATAAAATTTGAAGTACAATGATACAGACAGACAATCTTTTATAGTCAAAGACATTTGATGTTAACTTTGGAAAATTTTCTACTACTGATCTCCTAGCAAAAAAATAATCCACTGGAAAGAACTGTAGGTAGCCGATAGGATGTAATGAATTATGACTTGTTAAAACCTATTTACTTCTTTCAGTAAGCTCAGTTTAAGAGAAAGTTCATCACAATGTGTAAATTTTCTTTTGTTGGTGGAGTGACAAGTATTATCATACAAAGGCCACAAGGTTATTAGCATAAACACTGAGGACTATTTTTGATTTGATAAATAAATTTTCTTGTGCAACTTTTACATTTATTCCAGGTTGGACTCTATTCCTTATTTCAGTAAACAGATATTTTCTTTTAATTTAGAATACCAAGAGCATATACACTATATTGTAATATTTACTTTGTATCAGGTTTAGGATGCATTATTATGATAATAGCTTTGGAGACCTTTACAACTTTTAAAAAGGAAGGGAGGAAGGAACAGAAAGAAAAATAGGAAATAGGGGGTCAGAGAAGAAAGGAAGGAAAAATATCTGACATCCTAATAAATTTACCTCTCATTCCCTCATATTCATTCCATCACATTGAGCAGGTTGTCAGTTGACAGACTGAAGTAATTCACAGATTCTGCAGATTCCAACCCATACTCACAGGAATGAATTCTGGCCTTCCTAAGAACTCTCTGAGAAGATGAAACTTGGCAGAACCCATGTGGAAATTCATTTCATCTGTTTTCATTTTATATGGTCTATCATGTATTTTTGATGACTAAATGGAAAGAAAAAATGAAATTCTACCATATGAATTTTTATTAAATATCATTTTAGCTATCAGTTGTCACACCTGCTATTTGATACATTTCAGTCAATTGACACAATTATGTATTTTTGCAACCTATATCATTCTCTGAAGGCTTGTTTATTTTGCAATAAATCCAATTTATTAAAAATTTATTTAAACATTTTAACACACACCAAATATTTGTTTCCAATATATTCAACTAATATTCATTCTGAATATATGAGGTATTGACTAATGTGCCTATTTTAATGTTATCCCGAGTCCCTTTTTCCAGGATAATGTCATGACAGTTCTGTGGGCACTATTTAGAAACATGCGGGTCAGCAGATGTTATTAGATTTGCACATAATTTCAGGAAGTTTGAGGCTTCCTTCCACCTCTTCATAAGCTCTTCCCAACTTCTGAAGCCCAAACTTCTAAATTTCATCATTAGACTCACAAATTTATTATTTTTCAGACTCTAAATACATGTATATTTATTTATGTAAAATAATGTATAAATATTAATTTATTACATAAAATATACACATACAAATTCAGACTTTAAAAGATAAAACAAAAATGCAATGAATTGGGCTGGGGTTGTGGCTCAACAGTAGAGCGCTTGCCTCGCACATGCAAGGCCCTGGGTTCTATCCTTAGCACACATAAAAATAAATAAATAAAATAGAGGTATTGTGCCCAACTACAACTAAAACATAAACATTCTAAAAAAAAAAAAAAAAAAGATGCAATGAACCATATTTTACTGCTTCCGTATTGAAATGGTTTCAGGAGTCATGGCTTGTGTTCTAGTGAGTTTCTCAGTAAAATTATTTTATGTAAACCTAGTTTCAAAAAGAGTTCATGCTTTCTTTTTCTTTTTTTTTTTTTTTTTTTTTTTTGGCAAAATTTTTGTCAGATCCTATTAGATAGTCACTATTTTTCCCTCCTGAAATAACTCATACTGAAATAGAACTGTCAAAAAGTCAGCAGTCAATATATTACTATATACACACACTGGTTATTGTCTGCTTTGGAAAGATGGCTCATCAACCACACTTTCCACGTGGTAGAATCTTGCCCAAACAGGAATTCACCAGTGGAACTCTAAAAAAGAAATACTCACACACATATATTTCAGTTTACATACATTTCAATTTCTTCAGTTCTAGTCAGCCTTAAATAAGCTTTTAAATGCTTCCCCTTATATTTAATTATTCCTAGATTAAGAACTTTGAAATTTTACACTATCATAACAATATTTAAGATTATTTTCTAAACTTCTGGTTCTATATTTGCATGACAACTTATTCAGATCTCCTTGGCTGTATAATATGATAGAAGAAAAAATAAAAGAATCTTTCCTCTGTGAACAAATATTTTCCCTTTTGGGGTTTTCCTGCCACATAATCTTTTTTAACATTATAACTAATATTTTATGAAAAAATATGTAATTCATTTCCCAATATTCATTTATTAAAAGTATATTTGAATGAATATTATTTATGGGCACCATGCTAGGTAATATAGATGTCCTTTACAATAGTTACTATCTTGCTTTATATAATAATGCTTACTCTTCAATTTGTGGAATTGACAAGGAGCCACCCAAATTTCCTTACTATGTTTTTAAGTCTACTACAAATATTTTTTCCCAAGTCAATTTAAAATAGATAGTCCTTGCCACAAAGAATTATTTAAATTTGAGTGAATGAGCACAGAATCAGCTCCCACCCTCACAATCTAAGTTTAGAATCAATCCTGGAAATCATGCTCATTTTATCAGGGAATATAGATGTGGACATTTCCATTAAAGTCTGCTTAGTCTTTGATAGTAATAGGGGTTAAAAAAGACTGATCTAATATTAATCTTCCCAGTATTCCAAATTACATCATAGATAGTGATTCTTGAAATGAAAACACACCTCATTTCACAGACCTACTCTGTAAGGTTTATATTCTGTGCAGTGACATAGTATTTAGGGAGTGAAAATGACAGATGTATGGTACATTAGCAAAATGAATAGTCACTTCTTCCCACCAGATGAAGTGCTTTTATCACAGCCATTTATCATGAACTAGATTGTGATTTAAGAGGAAACATTTGACTATAGTATATATTGCCAAGGGAGTTGGCAATTTTGAAATTATGACTACAAAAAAGGTAAGCAGAAGCTTTTTAAGCTACAGTGTGTTCACAAAGCATTTTTGTTTCTTTTTCAATATTTTGAAATTAAATTTCATCATTTAAAAGGTGAAGATATTATATATGTATATACATATTATATATGTATATACATATCATATATACACACACATAAGTGTGTGTGTGTGTGTGTGTGTGTACTCAGAATATTTCAGGCAAAAGTTAGGGAAGAAAGAATCTTCACCCTGACTTGGTCAATAACTGCTTTTAATTTTCACTCTGCAATTGCACACTTTTTTTTTTGATCATGTGCCTGCTTTCATGGCAAGCATGAACAATTTCCATTGTTGCTATTTATACATTTTAGGAATAATCACAAATCTAAGTTCAAACCCAAATGCTTAAAAAGCAAGCAGAGAAATTTTGATGAATTCTATTTTGCTTTATTTCATTTTCTTATTGACATTTAGGAAGTGTTATCTTAAGGTCATGTGTGTCCAGGAAAACCTCTAGAGATAAATATCTATGATAAATTCTGATAAATGCCAAAAATATAGAAGGGCTGTTTGCACTGAGTCAGAGCATACCTGCAGCCCTTTGATCTTCCACTCCCTTTATTATGCATGAAAAGTTCCTCTACTAGGTTCTAAAGATGAAGAAATTAGACACAGTCCAGGAACTTAAGAGCTCACACTCTTTTGAGGTAACAATAGATGATTTGAATACAGTGCAGACATATTTTAATAAAAATATGTTTAATATGCTGTGAGAAAAATAAAGACAAAGTATGTCAATTTTTGAGAAATCCTCAGGAAACACTGCCCAGAGAAAGATCTCTGGTAATGATAGGCTAGCAGGACACAGAATGTTCCCCAAAGTGGAAGCCAGCCCTTCCCTGGCCTACATCAGAAGGGTAAATCTCGCTAGTTGGAATACTTCCATTCTTCTGACCATCCATCATATTTAGAAAGTATTGCATGAAATGATACTAGGCAGTAGTGAAGGAGATCTGTAGGCAAAAGGGATTCTCGGGAAAGTTGAAGAGAAATCTAAACATGTGCACACCGAGACAAACATCTTTTGGCCTTTGCACATTTTTGAGAGGATAGGAGAAGAGAGGCGATAGTTTTGTTATTATTCTAAAAAGAAATAGGGAGGGAAAATTGGTGGGGGGCGGTGTTCACGTTAATTGAACACAGTCCAAGTCTTTACATAGAGTTACATTTTGCATTTATAAACACATGCTTCTTTGGGGGCAAAGCAGGGGATGGAATAAGCAACTGAGAGTGATAACTGGCTCTCTACTTATCTGTTTAGTCCTAAACTTTCAACCTAAAAGATTGATTCCCTTGTGATATCAAAACATCTTTGCAAGGGCTCAGTTATCATTAGCTAATGCAATAATTTTTATTAGTTACATTATTACATGATGCAATAATGCCAGTTGTCACATGTAGAAGAGTGTTGATGTTTGAGAGAGGGCTAGAAATAAATAAAGGGTACACATCAAATGAATGATGAAAGTGGAAGTAAGAATAGACACCAAACTTACCTATTTCATTAATTTTGGCTAGTTCTGATCTTAAGCACTATTTTTCAGCCAAATTCTATTTCTTTACAGAACAAATTTTTCACCTAAACTTGACTTTTTATTTCTTTATTAATTAAGACTATTGTGGAAAGGGAGCCAGTTAGAAAATTTCTATATTAATATTGGCAGGACTAATACAAAGTAATGATGAAAAATTGTGACATCATTGAAAATTACTGTGTGCAAGCATAGTACTTGATAAGTATCATCTTATTTAATTCTCATTGCAAACTATAGACCGATAGATTCTTTATACTCTGGAACAAAATTAAGACTATGTTGCCCAAGGCCACAGAACTTGTTAGTAGCAAAGCTAAGTTTCAAATCCAAGCTTTCTGAATGAAAAGCCAGTGTTCATTCTTAACCCCTAAGCGTGGACTGACTGCTCCCAAACTTGGGGTGTGACACCTCTATGCCATGGAGGTAATTATTCCAATGCTTTATTTTTGAATGTTAAAATAATCTATTAAAATTACTATGCTTTGAATATTCTCTCCAAAATTCATGCTGAATGTAATTGTCATTGTAACAGTAGTAAGAGATGAAGCCCCTAATCACCTTTAAGAGGTAATTAGGACATGAGGGCTCTTCCACATGACTAGATTAATGTTTTATCATGGGGGTGGGCTAGTTATTAAAGGTGGATGTTGGGCTTTTTGGTCCCCAGCTCTCATGGGCTTCTCACCGTTGATACCTTCTTCTGTGCCATGACCTGGCATGAAGGCTCTCACCAGTTTTGGCCCATTTGTCTTAGACTTCCCAGCTTCTTGAACCACTTCAAATAAACCACTTTTTAAAAGTTTTTCCAGTCTGTGGTATTCTGTTCTAGAAGCAGAAAATTAACCAAGACAGAAGCATTTCTAAAATTTTTATACACCATATCAATTTTCTTTATTAAGAAATGGTAGTGCTTTTTTAAATTGTAGGTGAACACACAATATCTTTATTTCATTTTTATGTGGTGCTGAGGATCGAACCCAGTGCCTCACACGTGCTAGGCAAGTGCTCTACCACTGAACCACAACCCCAGCCTGGTAATGCTGCTTTTTATCAGACTAACTACAGACTAAGTATTTACAAGGATTAATAATTCACTCAAATTTATCTGAAAGCACTCCTATAGCAACTTATAACTTCCTTCCTTTTATATATAAATTTGTAAAAATTAATATTTTAAAATGTGTTAGAATGGTAATATGAACAACTCCTCTTGAAATTTTATGGGAACCGGTGTGTTGATATTCATAAGGCACATTGTAGTTCCTAGTTTAAAGGTGTTTAATTTAAAGAATATATGGACTCCAATAATGAGGTCAGGTGTGACATTTATTGAACTGAAAGCAAGTTGTTCATCATGTGTTATTAATCATGAGACTTTTATTGATGTGAACTTAAAAACAAACAGGTTCATTGCCATCCAGGCTTGCTTGAATAGTTAGATGAGAGAACAAACTGGAAGTAGCATCAGCCTGAAGAACACAATAGTAATGACATAAGCATAAGTGTTATAACTGCCATAATTTAATATTTGCTGACTGCCTTCTGAGTGGATATGGATATAAGCACATTAACAGTTTAAAAGAGAGAGAGAGTAGCGCGTGTCAGCAGCAAAGGAAAATAAGTTACATGATGATTTTAATAGTTCTAGAATATACATCCACTTTAATTTATAGCAAACATCATTTATTCACAGTTGCATTATTCATAGCATTTTATTAATTGCTTTACTGTGAGCATTTGATACAGACAAAAGGTCATGGGTAAGTACGAAAATTACAGAGCATACAATAAAGAAGGCACTGCCACATGTCTTGGGTTCTGCCTATATGTCTGATTTTTGTCTCTTGGCAGGAAGTAACAATTATTCTGAATTTTTTTTTTGGTAATTCCTTTGTTTCTTATGGTTTCAGTATAAATAAATCTACCATAGAACAATAACTCTTTGGTTTTGAGATTTATATGAATGGCGTCGTACTTTGTCATCTTCTGTGGTTTATTCTCTCTCCTCATTGTTCCCATGACTTACTCGTTTTTTTGTTTTTTTCATTCATAAATTGATCTATAGATTTTTTTGAATCACCCTCCTTGTATTATCCTTGCCTACTTTGAGTTTCAAAGCTTTATTAGCTCCCTCCATTCTTGAAATGTTTGATTTAAATGATAGGTTTCTTGGAAATGTGATTAAATTCACCTGTAAAATTATATAGGTTTAAGGTTATCTCTGTGGGAAGACTTCTAAATTTTATGAAAATTGACATGAGAGTTCCCTGTGTTGTATCTTTTTAGTCAGTCAAGGCAAATTATTTGCGTCTTGGAATGTATCATTTTGTGCAAATATTCCAAATTAATTAGAATAAAATGGTTTATGCTATTATCTTTATGTTCTACTTAAAAAAAAAAACATTTCCCTTGGTAACAACAAATAGTAGCAACCTGAAGTGCATACTAAAAATTTTCATTGCTCTATATATAACTCATAATCCTTGCAACAATCTTAGGAGAAATATTTATCATTAATTGCATTTTAGAGTTCTAAAACTGAAGTAGAAATGAGATTGTCGTGCTTATAAATGACACAGACAGAATTTGTAACTAAGATCTTTTGCTTCAGGATATTTGCTAAAAGTTGTGTGATTTCATTTTTTTTTTGTTTTGTTTTACACAAGAAAAGTCTTTCTTTTTTTTTTTCTTTCCAACTTTAAAGATTCTGATGAAGGTCTTCAATTCAATCAGGTTACTCTAGTTCACTGTGGTCAGAATGGCAGAGTCTATACAAAAATCACTGCTCCCAGTCTCAGATTGAAGTAGAATTAGCAGATGTTCCCAAAATAAAAGTGCTGAATTTATAAAAGATGATCAAGGTTCTGAGCCAAAAGAGGCACTGGACTGGGAAAATGTCTCTGAATATGAAGAACAATACTAGACTTGGAAGAAAAGTTTCTTCTTTTATAAATGGAACTTCGTGTGTAATAAAGAATTTTACCTTACCCAAAAATAGGTCTGGGCTATGCACTTAGCTCCTAGGAGATAATCCCTAAACTCTTAGAATGATCTACCCAGTAAAGTGTCTTTTTTTTTTTTTTCTTTTCTAGAAATGTTAGACCGCCACAACCAGTCATTGCGATCAATGTGATTTATGAGAAGCTGTTGGATCACACATTAGCCTGACCTCTGTAGGTGCTGGGAAGTCCAGCCTAGAAGGTGAACATGTCTATATGACTCAGGGAGAGCTCTGGGCATCAAGGCTTGTGTGACTGCCATGGTTGCTAAGACTCAGTAAATGTTTTCACAGAGTTGCCAGGAGGTGTTAACAATTCCCATGTCTCCACTGGGAATGAACAACTAGAAGCTCTACATTTGGAACTGTCCTGGAGTTAGCTTCATACATGTCTTCCCATGGCTGATTTTTTTTTTATCTGTATCCTTTCATAGTCTAACAGATTTCAGTGAGTTCTCTGAGTACTTTGGGTGAATTATCAAATATAAGGATGGTTTGGGGAATCACTGAACTCTACCACTGAACTTATACCATTCCATATAAAGGTACAAATGTAACTGCCCAATGTCCTGTTGTCTTAGAATAGGACAGGTCCTCTTTCAGTAAGTGCCTTGTTCTCTAGCATTGTAGAGAACACTATAGAGACATTGGTAGTATACAGTCCATCAAGGCTTTTTTTTAACATGTTTAATTTTCTATAAGGGATTCAACTCATACTTCTTTATTTGTGCATTTGTATATGCTGACATCAATTTATCATTGCATGATTATCTTTCCTTTTAGACTAGTAAATTCAGGAAGTTATTATAATGTCATTCCTATCATTTTTCAGAATCTCTATTCATTTATCATTTGGAATTGATTCATTGATATGGATATTTAATGTTTATATCATGTAAAGTTAAAGAAAGTAAAGTACTCTCATGGATCTTACAATCCATCATGAAATACAATATAAATAATTATATAATTATATATATATATATATATATATATATATATATATATATATATATTCATTCTCAGAAACTAATACATTTAGAAAGCCCTCATTTGAAATGTGACATTTAAACATATACCTGATGCAGTATGCCAATGCTGAGTAGGTGACTGAGGCAAATTCATGTGAAAGTAAGGGGAGAAGCCCAGCATGGTAGCATATGCTTATAATCCCAGAGACTCCGGAAGCTGAGGAAGGAGGATTTCATGTTCAAATCTGGCCTGAGCAGCTAAGTGAAGTCCTAAACAATTTAGTGAGAACTTGATTCAAAACTTAAAAAAAAAAAAAAAAAGACTGGGGATATGGTTCAGTGGTAAAACACCACCTTTGGGTTCAACCCGTATTACCAAAAAAGAGAGATAGAGGAGAGAAGGAAAATGTTTACACACAAAGTACTTGTAAGTGAAAATTGTCTGGGGAGACCAGCACTAACTCTAGTTGAGGGTGAAGTAAGAGAAATTATAAGAGAGGAAGCTGGAGAGGCAAGGAAGGTGACAGGTTACATAGGTCCCTGTTGGTGAGCAGAAATGTTCAGGCCTTAATTCTGAAGAACATAGACTGACACTTGATGGTTTTGAGCAGAGGAGTGTCATATAATTTACATTTTAAAAAGATCTGTCTAATTGCTGTGTTGAACACTGTCTATACTAAGATCACAGGTGGGAGTAGACCACCAAGCTAAGAGACAAGGGAGAAACCAGGGAGCTCAGTGGTCCCCGATATCATATTCCAAGTCAGAGTGGGGACATCAGTGGAATGTGCAGTGACTGAGTGACCATGCAGCTTGACCTCCCAGAATTCACTGACAATTTAGATTGGGAGTATGAGAGAGGAGTCCAGGGGTGACTGGAAGGCTCTTGTCTCAAGTACAGAAGGTCATCATTTCAAATTAACTAAGGAAATAGATGCATTTAATTTCAGATTTTCATTTGTGAGAATATTATTTTGTTTGAAGGGGGACACAAGCCAAAGAAGAGAATTTTAGTTTGGGAAAATGTTTTAGATATATAAATGGCAGAGTCAAGTGATTAGCAACAAGAGCTAGGGCTACAGTTTAAACTTGACAGGTATGAAAAACGAAGACAAAGACTTTGCCAGGTTCCTGATTGTCTTGCTCACTGTGGCATTCCTATTACTTCACACAGTACGTTGCTTTTAGTTGCTCAGTAAACAAGCGAGAGTACTCAGTAAATGTTTACGACCTGAAGGAACAAAAGTTTGATTGTGAACCTTCAAATCCAGCCATAATTTTTCTCTGTGGAAGCTGGGCGACTGTAGTTCTTGAGGGTAGTGTCAGGAATTTCTTCAGAATGCAACTCCAGAATATTCTTTTCTTATTTCTACACAATAAGTAGCCTGTTTCCTGTAATGTTCTTGATTTTGAACAGTGATTTCCATGTGACCCAGTTAGGATGTTAGTCAGAAAACAGACTTCCATACAAATAAATGAGTTAACTCAAGCAAAACAGTTTAGAGTTACCTATTAAAATACCAGATCATTTTGTGTAAAACAGTGACTTAGACTTTTCCATAACTGATATTTGGCTGTTTTTCTGACAATAACTGGCCAAATTGTTTGGCTATTTCTTGAGGTCACTCCTGGAAAGAGGAAGTTTGTTTTCCTGTTGCTCAGACAGGAAGAGGTGGATCTAGTTCAGCAAAATGCAATACCAATTGGTTAGGGCATGAGCTAAAAAGGAGAAAGTGTATGGTGCTCTTTAAAGTTATGCAGCTATAAGCACGAGATACGAGTGTGTGTGTGTGTGTGTGTGTGTGTGTGTGTGTGTGTGTAAAAAAGCTGAATTTGAAGTGCCAAGGAAATCTATTGTTATAGATTAGACAACCAATTCTAAATGCTCATTTGACAGTAAAACCAGAGGCACTGAGACAGGATCTAGACAGAGCCACTCACTGGTAGATGCATTGGACACATTTTAATCTTGCTAAGCCTCAAATCTTCATTTTCATTTCACATTTTCTTGAGTTTTGGTAAGAAATAATTGACTTACAAAAATTATATATATATTTAAGGTATACAACAAGATGTTTTGATATACACAGTGAGTGTACTGATTCATTCAATAAAATTACAAATCCATCACCTCAATTGTTACCTTCATATGTGTGGTGAGCATATTTAAGATCTACTCTCTTAGCTAATTTCAAATGCACAATATAGTACCTCATAGCATGGTATACATGAGGAGTCAGTAACAGGAAGCCCCATCTCAGATACCAAAAAATCCATGTATGCTCAAGTCCCTTATATAAAATGGCATAAGTTTGTGTAGAACCTATGCACATCCTCCCATCCACTTTAAATGATCTCTAGAATACTTATTACACATTATACAATGTAATTTCTATGTAAATAGCTGTTATAACATAGTAGTTAGGCAATGATGAAAAGAAAAACATTTGTACATATTCAGTACAAACACCAATTTTTTTAATCAAATCTGCAGATGCAGTGGGCTGCCTGTGTAATTAACTGTAATTACCATGCTGTGCATTAGATCTCTGGAATTTATTCATCCTGCATGACTGAAACATTGCACCCTTTGACCAACATCTCCCCAGTTTCCCTAGCCACAGCCCCTGGCAACCAGCATTTTACTCTGTTTCTTTGACTTTGACTATTTTAGATTCCACATGTAAGTGAGATCATGCTGTATTTGTCTCTAGTATTTACCTTTTTTCACTTAGTGTAATATCTTCCAGGTTCATTCATATTATCACGAATAACAGAATTTTCTTTTTATTTATGGCTGGATAATATTTCATTGTATATGTATATACCATATTTTCTTTTCCAGTTATCTATTGACAGGTACTTAAGATGACAGCATTTTTAAAACTTCATTCCTAAAGTGGTGATGCATAATTGTGTCATGGGTCACCTCAAAATGTACATAAATTTCTATCTACTAAATGCTTTAAAATAACGGTGTAGAACAAACATTTACTCTATTGCAGTTATTATTGTTAATGTTATTACAAATGCAATTTTGTATCTTTCTCTTCTTAAAATTATACCATAATTATTTTTCCTGGCATTGAAAAGTCTTTATAAGATCCATTTAAAATAGTGCTTGCAATGCTTGTATTTAGTCATTCCAGTATTCAGAGCTATTTTAAAAAACCCCTACACCTATTTTTGTTAGTATTATGCCATCATGTTAGCATTTAAAAAATATGAAGCTTTGTCATAATTTTTTTCAGATAAAAACTGTCAACTCTATTAAACAATTAATATGAAAAGACAATTGCAACTCTAAAAGTCTAGCCAGATAGACTAACCATGAGTTTGAACAAGTAGATATATTGTTTTATTGCAATCCTTTTTTTGAGAGTAATTCTCATTCTACTGTAAAAATATTTCCAATGAGGAGAGTATGAAAAAATAGTATGGAAAATGATATAGGTAAAGTTTGCACCCAAACTTTTATCTATCTGAGATAAAATTAAAGAACAAACCAAGAAACTTCTACTGTAACAAAAACAAAATATATAGCTTGCTATCAATAAAAAGTTTGCAGAGTCAGAAAAAAATACCTAAAATCTTATTTTAAAAGATCTCCTCAAGGTTATCAACTCAGAGATGTATTATTTGGAGATGAAGGATTTAAAGTATTTGGAGTTATTGTATAGTCTGTCTCTGCATCATTCTCTCAACTAATGCAGAGTCAAAAAGAGCTGCTTCAGCAGAAGCAGGGAATAATCTACCCAAAAATATACTCTTGAGTTCACATTGGCAACAGTGACACTTCAAGATAGTGCTTTTGGGGGTCAGAAAGTTCAAATATTATTTTGCTTTAAAATTTCATAATAAAATATAGTTTCTTGTTCAGAAAGTATTTCATTATCTTCTTTGATATTTGATTGGAAACCATACAATTATACTGCATGTCTTATAATTTATTGTGTTAAAATTTTCATTTTATTTTATGAATTTAAAACTATTTTTAATTAAAAGAGCAGATGATACAAAATGTTGGCACAACATTTTGAAATTAGCAAAATAATAAACATAAAGCACCTATATATCTATTTCCCCTTAGTATCACTGTCATTAATTTTATATTAACATACAACTTTGACTGGCTTATGGCATGATTTCAGAATATACATAAAAACTGAAAACTACTACATCAAAAGGTTTAAAAATACCTTTAAGGCATGTATGAACATTGAGAAATTACTCTCTTACATCAGTTCAGCTGTTTTTTTATTTGAACGCTTATCTAATTAACCAACAACTGCAGAGAATTTGGAGTGGGAGGTATTCTTAGGCATCGTTGCTGTTAATAGCTGAAGGGTAGATTTCCACAGTGGGCAGCAATGACTAAGTACAGGATGAGACTCAAAATCACAAATCTATAGATGACAGGACAGGACTTATCCCCTGAGGGAGCTTGCTGTCTGTGTCAGGCATTACAGTTATACATAAGCAGAAGCACTAAGATAGACATTGGCAAGAGTCAAAATAGGGAAATAAAGATGGAAGGATATGGAGAATGAAGAAATAAACAATCAAAAATCACAGGGCAAAAGGTGTCTTTCATAAATATGTGCTCAAAATGTGAAAAGAGATTATTCTTATTCTATTGATAATAGACCATGTTTCTGGATCTCTATTTTATTTAAAACTGGACAGTACACTTCAATTTTTTCTTAATGTGGGCTAGGGTTGTAACTCAGTGGTAAAGTGCTTGCCTTGCACATGTGAGGCCCTGGGTTCAATTCTCAGCACTACAGAAAAATAAATAAATAAAAAATAAAGATATTGTGTCCATCTACAACTAAAATGTGTTTTTAATTTCTTAATATTTTTCCCAAATTTTATTTTGGGAATAGCTATCAATATCAATGCTTTACTAAAATAAATGAATTGTAAAAGAAAAAAATCATTGTTATCCAAATTGTGAGGTGCAGCAAAAGATTTGTGTCTTTGATTGATAAAAGCTATCATGAGATTACTTGTAAAGATAAAAGAGCTATCCTTATTCTACTCAAAAGAAAATTTACCAATATGTGTTAGCTAAAATTGCATTTGAGAAGAAACTCAAACTGGTGATTTTATTAGTAAAGTTACAAGTTCTAAGCATTTCACTTAATATATCAAGGACTTAGAGGCCAAAAGACTTTATCAATAAACCACATTTGCTTCACTCAAAGCTTAAGATTCTGTTACAAAAACTCCATGTGATAGTAATAAATTAATCAAAGATTTCCATTATCATTTACAGCATGCTGGGATACTTTTTTCATGTTACTCCAATAAATACTATCTTATTTTTAATGACTGCCTTCATAATCTATAAAAGCCACCATGTCAACTCTCTGAAAGCATTTCAATAACCTTTTGGGTAAAATACTTATGGATTTCTTTGAAATCTTGAAGGTTTGTCATTATTGTTAATAGACCAAGTAGAAAACCCAGAGAATGGAGTCATGAGCAGTTAAGTCACTTATATAGGGTATGCCACACAGAAGAACTTGCGTTTAGCATTTATATTTCAATGAGGAAACTCATTTTAATTTAGTTCACAAGCTAATGGAAATCTTACAAGCTCAATATGTGCATAAAATTTGGATATAGAGGGATATAACATTGAACTCATAATAAATATTGAGAAAACATTTTAATTTTTTTTTCATCACTAGACTCAATAAGTGAAAAAATGGTGAAAATGAAGATTTTAATTTTGGATAATTTTTGTTGTACTTACATACGAAAATACAATATGTAAGTTTCAAGTTTTGCATTTTTGTCCAGAACTCACACACTCTGTCTCTCTCTCTCCACACCCCCACCTATTAATATACATATACATGTAACGTTAACATATATGTATATGCATATATGGGTATGTGTGTGTGTGTGTGTGTGTGTGTGTGTGTGTATGTGTAATACATTTATTCTTTGAAATTGTAGTTCTGAGCCTTGTGATAATCTAGTCTTATTCCAAAGTTCTTAATTCCTCCTGAGCTTCTGACTTTCTTGCTGAGGCTTTGGTCATTAATTACTAGAAGCCAAGAGCAATTTTGGTAGTGTCCAGGTATTGTGTTAGTACAGAAGTGACTGCCATCTCAGTGAATGAGCCTGGGTCCTGCCACAGCATGACCCTATCCTCATCTCTAGCCCTGTCAACTCCAAACCAAACCATTGATGGTTCTGAAATCAGTGTCAGTTAGGATTACGTTTATATATACTTAGGAGTAAATTCCAAAATAATGATGACAGGAGGTAATTTTTCTTGCATTAAAGAAAATTAGGAGTATCCACTTTTGCCTCACTTTTGTGGAGGCTGCATTGCCTCAACCATCTTCAGGTTTATCACTTCAACATTGCAAAAGCTGTAGCTCTTTCTTCTACTCCAAGAGAATAGCTAGAGTTCCAATTTTTACCACTTTGTCATAAGTAGCAGAATGGAGAGAGCAGAGAGAGAAAAAATCTCATCTATTTTAAGATTTCTATGAGTGAAATCCAAAGAGTGTACTTACACTCAATAGCCAAACTTAGTCTCAAGGATAGCAGCGGCAGGATAGACTAGGAAATGCAAAAGCTTTAGCTTACTAGGCTAGGTTCACTGCTCTAAGTACAAGATACCATTGCTAAGCAGAAATATTTGTTAGAGAAACAACAAGAAGATTCTGCTATGCTCTCCAGCAGTCTGACTTGTTTATACCATTATCGACAATTTCGTTGCATCATAATATTTGATTTATCCTTATGTTATAGTTTGGATCTAAATGTCCCACAAAGGTCTTGTGCTAAAACCATGATCCCCAAACCAGCATGGTTTGGGAGGTGAGTCTTTAAGGCAACCATTGCATCATGATGTCATCACTGATAGCTGAATGGACTACTGGGAGGTAGGAACTAGTTGAAGGAAGTAGGTCAATGAGGCCTGACCCGGAAGGATTTATCTTCTCCAAAGCCCCTCCCTTTCTCTATCTTCTTCCTGACTCCAATGAGCTGAGCAACTTTCCTCTACTAGGCCCTTCTGCCATGACATTTCTGCCTTAGGGTCAGTTAACCATGACTGAACCTCTGAAACTATGGGCCAAGATAATGTTTCCTCTTCTAAGTTGTTCTTTCAGACATTTTGGCCACAACAACCAAAAGGTGACCCACACACATTATTTAACTCTAAAATCATTGAAGCCTAGGACATATCTTGTCAACTTTTATCGTATGAGGGGCAGGACTGAGAACTCATCTTGGGATACCCAGGAAGATAAATTAGAGAAAGAATTTCTCTTCTCCCATCACGAGCCAGCTTTATCTGCCACCCCTAACAACCTACAGGACTCCACAGTCATTGATGTTGGACAACCAGAACCTAAAGTCAGATTTTTTGTCTTCTAGGTGACTGTTATCCTCTGAAAAAGGCATTTTCTTAGGCTTGCCCTAAAAGAAGGGAGGAAAGACCCAAATCCCCTTGGACATCAATCCAAACCTGTACAATATACATCCTAAAATGTACCTGACCAAGTAAGTATACAAGCTTCTGTGGTGTGAATATAGTTTACTCCTTCAGAAACTCATATTGAAACATAATTCCTCACATGAGTTATTAAAATATAAGACTAGGTAAGATTTTTAAGAAGTAATTAGGGTTCTGCTGTCTTGAATGAATTAACCCATTCATGTGACTCATCAGCAAGTTATCTTAAGAATGGGTCTTGGGGCTGTGGATGTGGCTCAAGTGGCAGCGCACTTGCCTAGCATGTGTTCGATTCTCACTGGGTTCGATTCTCAGCACCACATAAAAATAAAAAAATAAAGATATTGTGTCCACCTAAAACTAAAAACTAAATATTAAAAAAGAAGAATGGGTCTAATACAAAAGCCAGTTGGCCAGGTCTCTGGCATAATTCCTGTCTCTCACCTTGCCCTATGCCACATTGAGACGCTGCAAACAAGAAGGTCACCACCATACTCAGCCTCTCAACCTTGGACCATACCTTGGACCATAGCTGTGAGCCAAAATTATCCTTTTTTCTTTAAAATTTACTAGTGTGCAGCATTGTGTTATTAGCAATAACAAAGAGGCTAAGATGGAAGACAAGGGTCAACAAAAAAAGAGAAGACACAGGCCTCCCAGTCTACCCATCATTTGCAGAAAACGATTGTCCAGATCTCTCTTCTGTCCATGAAGTACAGATGTGTCTTCCAGGGGAGAGGGTCTCTCATTCTCTTTTGATGGGAAAAGTAGGACTTTAATTTTTTCAGTTGTAGAAGAAAGAATTGTCAGTAAATTTTGAGGCCAAGAAGTTTCCATTTTTATCCTAGGTATTGACAACAGTTGTCTGGGAAACTACCTGGATACCTTGGAGTCCACTGTAAAGTCAAGTTTAGACCCTCATCCTGCTCAAGAAGGCAGAGGGTAAACTCCATGTTCCAGCTGGCTCCCTGTCCAGTGAATCCAATGACAGTCTCTGTGCCATTTGAGATATTGCCACTTGTGCTACTATAACTTTGGGAATCCAGGATGTCACACAGATTATGCCACACTGTAGACTCTCAGTAATGCTGGCTGGAAACCTGGTGAATCCAGCTATGATATCTAATGTTGCACCTGAAGCAGCAGCAAAATTAAATTGATAGTTGAATTATTTCCTTTTTTATTTAAATGAAACAAAAAATCCTTGCTTTGGATTAAATAACTCTAGAGTGTGTGTTTTATAATGAAAAACCAACCTTCTTGTGATTCTACCAAGGTTAATACGGAACAAGCTTTAGTGGAATATGGCTAAGAGCCTTTGATTACTAGAGTAACCACTCATCAGCATGGAAGAAGCTTCGTGCTGTGCTTTTTTTTTCAACTTACACAGTTCTATCAGTCTCCCAATCATCTAATTAGAATTGTTCCCCTTCATTGTAAAATAAAAAAAAATATTCATTATAAACTAAATTTCTCTTGAGGACTATGGAAGTAAGCAATTATTTGCAGCTGGTGTGCAGGTACATTAAGAGCAGCAAGGCTTGGTTGGACACCAATTCCTGTTCTGGACCTGGTAGATTGAAGCAAAGCATTCAGCTTCAGAAGATGAAGAAATTGAACATCACCTTGTGCAGATGAAGTTACTGGAAGTTAATGGAGCTGTGATCATTACGTGATAAATAAGTACTGGGACAAAGTTTTTGAGATAAAGCAGGGAATTCAAAAACATTTTATGTACTATTGTTCCAAGTAACTTAGTTAATGATTCTATTCTATACAGACTATTGCTTTTATTGGATAATAATAATTAATAGATAATTCAATTCCAAAATGATCTTATACTCTAATAATAAATCATTAATTTGAGATTTGGACACTACACTTTCAAAGTTGCATCTGACAACATTTTACCATACACAGATTTCTCTAGTGCAATGCTGCCTTCAAAAAATCCATGAAGTTAGAACTTAAAGACTCCAATAAGAATAGGTTCTTTTGTTAACCACGTTTTCCCTTAAAAAAAGTCTTAGTACAGTGAAAGTATGAAATACACTTTAAATTCAACCACAACTGTTTTTTAGGTGGGAGCATTTTATGACAGATTCACAAAATTAATCCATACTTTTGACAGTCTTGTAAGTCCTTCAGAAAAAAAAAAAGATCAGGATAAATTTTAGCTATTCTATTGACAAGGACAGTAGGGAAATGGAACAAAATTAGTATATTTATAGGACAACCTTTAAGACCATAATCATATGGTTCCTCTCAAATGCACTGGTAATGGACCACAGAGAATTGTAAACAAGATACATCACTTAAATATTGTACACATCAACCTTATCAATCTTAGCACTGAAAGTAAAAGCAATTCATAAAATTAATTTTAGCTTTTCAAAGACAGGAAGATAGAGAAATCATAATTTTAGTTGTATGCATTATTATAAAGTTTTCAAAAGTGATTCCTTTCAAGTATGAGTAAAACATTTTATTCTCAAAAATATGGGAGGAACATATTTAGAAGAACATATTTAGAAGATATATTGCTAAAGATAGAATGCTGGATTTATTAAAAATAAAAGAACATATAATTATGAAAACAAATCTGGATAATAATAATATTGTTAGCTGTTTTAGTAGAAATATTGATATTTAGCATAGTAAAAATCTAATAAAAACTACATTAAATCTTTAATATATAGCTTAATTTTTTAATGAACTGCCTCAATTAAGGAAAATGTCAACTGCTTGTACTATAATCTTATTTTTATATTTTAATTTAATTAGACAAAATGAGAAACATACTAAAATAGAATTTCAACCTCAGGATTAAGGGTCCATTTTGTTGATAAAATTCAGTTGCAACTTTGGTTGTTCATACCTACACAGTTTCACAGCTAACTACAATTATAGTTTAGAAATTTTCCCATTTTAAATTTCCTTAATATTCATTAAGGAAATTTCTTGTAAATATTTGCTCATCTACTTATTTAAAAAAAACCTCTTCATTATTTCACTGCATTTTGTCACAAAAATAAAATGTTAGATTTTTTTATATCATTATTCTTCATACCTTAAAAATTATTATGCTTCAAAAACAAAATTGACTTTCAAAAGATGTCATTTTTCTTTTTTCTTTTCTAGAAGTCCATCCACAGAGATGTTTCTGGAAACATCGCTAAGTCTGATCAATGTTTTAGATTTCTATAACTCTCTTATAAGTTAATGAAAAACAAATGTGTCTATATAATTTCATATGCAAAAAACCCAAATGGTATTGACAACTTTAATAATGATCAAACTATGTACTATGTTGCTAGGATAAATCCCTAGAATAAGTTTCTAGAATAAAGATTATTTAGTATAATTAAAAATTTGAAAGTCAAAAAAGGAAGATTTTGGCAGAAAGTAGTGCAACTTTTTTGGTAAATAGCTTTTTATGACATATAAGAGTAAAATAGTTAAAATAAACTCTTTATGAGAGTTCCTGGTTCAAAAATGTTAATCGATAAGTTATGTATCAATAATGTCTTTATGGCATCATAGCTTGAAAGAGCAAATGGTTACATGTAATTTGCCTAATTATTTTAGGCAAAATTACATTTTCAGTTTTTTGGAGACAGTCCTATTTATGTTTATTTATGGTTTTAAATGAAGACATGAAGCAATCTGAGGACCTGACACCTACATTTACAATATTTTTTTTAAATAAGAGAAATCATAAATGAGTATCAGTTAACATACTTTATTTAGACTTCCAAATAGCTTTCTATTTTCTAATCTATTTCCTCCTCACAAAGGACTATTCACAACACAGGTTACAATAGAAAAATTTTATCTTAGCCGAGATTTTTTTTTTTTTCTTTTAGAGAGAGTGAGAGAGAGAGAATTTTTTTTAATATTTATTTATTTTTTTAGTTTTCGGCAGACACAACATCTTTGTTTGTATGTGGTGCTGAGGATCGAACCTGGGCCGCACGCATGCCAGGCGAGCGTGCTACCGCTTGAGCCACATCCCCAGCCCTAGCCGAGATTTTTGACAAAGTAGAAGACCAAGAATATACAGTGGGACTGGGGCTGGGGCTCAGCAGTAGTGCACTTGCCTGGCATGTGTAAGGCACTGGGTTCGATTTTCAGCACCATATAGATAAATAAAGGTCTATCAACAACTAAAAAAATATTTTTTAAAAAAAAGAATGTAAAGAAAAATTTCAAAGTAATAGGAAGGTAGGAATGCTGTTCCCTGGAGACCTGAGCCAAAAGCCTGTTTCTTCAATTTGCACATTAATAACAATGCATCATAGTTGCTCTTGGGACATAATTATAATATTTAATTTTGCTAAGGAAATGAGCCATTGTAGAGAAGTGTAAGAAGATGTAATAAGCTAGTGATTGAAGAACATAAAGGTAGATGAAATTTAATGTAAAGTACAATGTATTACAAATCTAAGAAGAATAATTTAAATTACTTATACATCCTGATGGATTCAGTAACCTCTCAGGACATTATTCTAGACAACTTGATGAAGAAGAGCAATCAAGTATGAATAATCAGAGCTACAACATGAGGAAAGCACAGTTAAAAGTGAAACAATATTAAATAGAAAGTGAGTAACGTGGTTTCTGTTTCAAGAGCGCAGTCCTTTTATAAAATGTGGTCAGATTTAGATTTTTGTAATATGCAAAAGTCCTAAAGAAAGGAAAAGAAATTAATGAAATAATTTAGACAGGTGTTAAAAGGCAAACAAAATTAACATAGATTCAGGTCTCTTTCTCTCTCTCTCTCTCTGTTCCTAAGTGTTGGTACTCATTTATAAATCTTATGAAGGGAACCTTGAGGAGAAAAGAAACCATACAAAACAGGGACACTTGTGAATGTTAAACAGAATAATGGAAAGATTTAGTGATTTTTTTTTTTTTGAAGGTCATAGAACAATTGAACAACCAGGCTGGGAAGGAACTTGGGCCTCCTCCCTTCCATGCAACACTGAAAATTAGCAGATGCTTTTTGTACCACCTTCCACTGAGAAGGTTACTAGCAGGAAAGCCCGTCAAATGTTCCTACTCGTAATCTTGGAAAATCAATTTTAAAAATGATCTTTGAAAGACTAACTTGATGTTCATAATTAGATGATTAAATTACAGATACCTAAGTAGAAATATATATTAAAACACTGTAATGTATTTTTATTACAAAATGTTGACAAATATTAATACAGATTATAAAGATCCAAATTTTCAGAGAGCTATGTTTGAATATTGCAACATCTCTTTCCTGAGTGGAAATTATATTCTATATTACATTATAAAGTTAACACTAGACAAAAAAGAATTTGTCCCCCACCCCCACCCCAGAACTTAGAATTACTGTAAATAGAACTGTTTTGCTGACTTTTATTTTAAATTTAAATTCAATAGATAATACTTCGATATTCCAGTAATAAAAAATGCATCTGTATACTTACAGGACCTCTGAGACAAGCAATTTCCAGCTAATTTCTGAAAGTAAGAGACCACATTAAGAAGAAGCATTTAACAAAGAAGTCCATTTTGTGATAGCTCAGTCCTTATCCTTATGGGAGTTCCCATAGTCTGAGAGGGTTCCAGTTTCACTTTGCTAAACCATTTTTTTTTTAACTTTCAATATTACTTTGTTGTGATAAAGTCTTCTTTCTTTCTTTATCTTTCTGGAGTACTTTTGCCATTTGTACATTGTTCAAGCTGGTTTTGATAAAAATTGAGGCTCAGGGAAAAATGATGTGGTAGATGGTAATCCAGCTGTGCTATAGGAACTGTGATAGTGTGAAGTCATGAGAAATGACCCAAGTTAACAAATTGATGATGAAAGTCCAGTAATTTGAGAAAGTCAAATGAACTGTGATGACTAAGGTTTGGAGGTTCAGTATCATGGTTTGACAAACAGAATCCAATCACATTAACACTTAGGTGAGAATTAAGACACTGTCTCAAAGACCTCAGGAAGGAAGGTCCAGGAGCAGCATTATGTTTCTAGTAGATGCCTTTGCAGTACTTTTGGGAAGGTCTTTTTAATCAACTGTGCACTGATTTACTGTATTTAGATGAGCTGAATGTTTAAAGTATGGTTGTTTGATAATTCCGACAGGTAATGCACTATCCCAATTTCCATGTAACAGGTCAACTGATCCCCAATAAAGTTAAAGAATCCATTCAAGATAAAAGCTAGAGCTAAACTGAGGTCTTCACATTGAATACCTTCCATAGCAAACTCAAATCTGTCCAAAAACTTTTTGAGGAAATCCTGTATAATTCAGCATTTGTAAACAGACCTCAGATAGAAGTAAGCATAAATATGATAAGATCTTACATTGATGATAGAATACACCAATACAGTGGTGTATTTCCTAAAAATCACAATCAGGTAGGCAGCTTAAAGTGACTTGACTTCCATGTGCCATACTTAGCCACATTTAAGCTCCAAGTGATCATTCTATCTTCAAAAGCCAAACATGCCCCAATGGCACCCAAAGGAAATGTGTTGATAAAAGTTTAGACATACAGTTCAATATTCCTTTGTAAAACACCTCTTTCAATCATGGTTTCTTTCATTGACAATTAAACTTTTTATTGAAAATTCTCAATGCTTCTGTGTAAGTAATGTAAAGATGATGGATTCAGAGTTACACAGTGATTACATGTATTCCTTTATGGAATACAGGCTTCTTCAATCAATATATTTTAAAACAATTTTGATATTGCAACTTGCGATCTGTAAACCAGAAGTATAGTAGTAAACACTTGTATTCACCTGTAATCTATCATTTTCTTAATGAGAAGTATGAATAGATTTTTACCTTTAGAAAGAATGCCCAGGTGAAAGGAAAGCTTGAAAAATATTTTAATAAGAAATTCAAGTTTTAAATCTCTTTTGCTAATTTTTAAGCAATGTACAGAGAAGACTTATATTTTAAAATATTTGGCTGTCTTCTCTATTCTTTGGGATAAAACTAAAGATTAAGCATGTGTAACAGATATATGGGGTAAATTCTATATTTAAGCCTTTTGAAGTTAGTTTCTCTGTATATACAGCACATGGAAACTTAGCCTCATATGAAGGAACTAGTTTCACCTAAACAGAGTCAGATCTGTTTTATCCATGTACTTCCAATTTTATGTTGCAAAAATAGGCTCAATTTTTCTCCTTCAAAGGTAGTTCTTATCATAGCTTTCCTCTTTGTGAGAATAGTTCTCTCTTCCACTCACATAACTTGAAAATCTGCATACTCTCTACCTCAAACATATACTTACCTCACCATCCCTATATCTTCTACTCTTGTTCAGGAATTTGTTGTTTACTGCCTGTACTCTTTGTAGTCTATTCTTGCTTCCTTGTCTTTGGTATCTTCTTAAAATCCATCATTTGCGTTGCTACCAGATTTTTTTCTATTGAATTGGTATCCTGCTTAAAAAGAGAGGTATCCTCCTGTAATCCCATCTACTCAGGGGACTGAGACATACTGATGAAAAGTTCAAGGCCAGCCTGGACAACTTAGTGAGATACTGTCTCAAACAAATTAAATAAACAAAAAGATCTAGGGATACAGCTCAGTGGTACAGGTGTACCCCTCCTCCCCCCACTCCCTATTCAATCTCCAGTAGGAAGAGTTTGGAAGAGCAGAAAGAGAAAGATAAAAGAAATCTTTAAAAGAAAAGTTTTGTGTTTGTTGTTGTTCTTGTTTTACCTTAAGGGTTTTCAAGTTCCTTAAGTAGCACTATCTGATGGCTTCTCATTCTTTCAACAACCTCCTGAGGGTAGGGCCACTACAAAAGGAATATAGTAGGTAACTAAGAGCAAAATAGCCTGAGATTGAATCAAGCCCAGCTATAAGAATAACTGTGACTCTGACCAAGGCATGTAACACTCTGTGCCTCCTTAGCCTCACATATTGTGGTATTACTCTTAGGAATTTTTGGTCATCTTTAAACTAAATTAGAAAGGATCCAGGAAAATGCTGTGGAGAGCCAGGGAAATGTGTCTATACTTAAGCACTTAATGTCTTTGTGATGTGTCATTATGACTAATTTTGATTTTTACCACCACTATTTTGTTAAACTCCATGGAGCTAGGGGGACCACAGCTGTTCATAGTTTTGAAGATGCTGTCTATAAAATGTCCATTCACAGTTGACATTCAGTGAATCAGACTTTGAGATTTGACAGGGTAAATCCAACTCTTTCCAGGCACAATGGCTACTGTAGATGGTATGAACATCAGTCATTTCTTTTCCTTAAATTGATTTTATTTAAATTTACCAAGAATTTGATTTCTTTAACATATAATACAATTAACCCATTTTAAGTACACAATTAGATGAGTTTTGACCAATGCTTGTACTCATGTATTACCATCTCAATCAAGATATGCAATATTACCATTACCCCAAATTTTGCAGTCAATTCACTCCTCTTTCCCATTCTACGAAACCACTGATCTGCATTCCCATTATTACATATTATTTTACCTGCCGGTTATACTTAATTTTTAAGCTAGAATTGTTTTTATGTTCCAACCTGAATCATGTTTCTACATAATGAACTTATTCAGTAACAAGCAAAAGGAAAACCATCCATGATGCATAAATTGTTCTGGGGTAAGAAAGTAGATACAAGTGTATTTTAAGTGAAACCGTTTAAAAATGGTCCGAAGCTGTTTTATTTTTGAAATTTTGATTTTGTTGCTGTTTGGTTTTTATCATTCTATTTTTTTTGTTTGTTTATTTATTTATTTATGTGCAGTTGTTTTAGCTGTTTGGTTTTTGTCTGTTTGTTTGTGTGTGTGCAGTTGTTTTAGCAATTCTAATCTCTTCTCCCTGTAACCCTGAGTTCCAGCAAGGTGAGTACTGAGTATTGGCAATGCTGTATTGCATGAACCCAGGTCTATTGACTACTTTTTGGTCAATTGCTCCTTATGGAAGTTAATTATTGAACAGTAGGAGGCTGAATCCTGGAGTTCAGGTTGCAGGGAGGACCCCTAAAATCTAGCTAGCTCTGTACGCCCTCAGGAAGCTATTCCATGGGTCTCCCGAGATTTTTGACTATTGAACACAGGTTTTGAGGGTGACACTCTGAGAGCTGCTCCTGGGGTCAAAAGATGCACAGGGGATCTACAATAGTCCTGGCAGCTATAGTCACCAGGCAGAGAATGCAGCCCAGGTGGCCTGGGGAAAGGGTCCAGAGGCCGGACGTGGCCTGCAGACTCAGGACTTGACACACAAACTCACACAAAAAAGGCCGGAAAGTGTCCGGAGGAAGCCCGTGCGTCACGGGGGAAGGAGCCCAGCCGGACTCTGCCGCGACCGCCCCGCCATCCAGGGTACAGGGTGCCGCACAGCCAGCCGCGCTCACTGCCAGCCCCACCGCCGCGGCCGCCGCCAATGAAGCTTCTCCCGCTCCTAGGTGAGTGCTCCGCGTCTCTGGTCACCGCGGTAGCAGGGGGAAAGTCACTTGTAGGAATGGGAGTTTTTACCAGGTGGAGCTCACGTGGTAAGCACATCTGGCAGGGTCTCTAAGGAGGACTGACGCAGGACTTCTCAGGATGTTTTTCTCCTTGGCCTTTCAATTCTAGAGCTTGGTATTCAAGGCTCAGGGACATTACTTTTTTACTCCTACTGGAGAAGTCCCCAAAGCCCTCAAAGACTCAGACTTTGACCATTTTTTTCTGATCCCCCACCCCACCCCCAAGAAACCTGGGACATCCAAGCCATTAGCACTTGTGGGAGGCTTCCTGACATTTTAAGGGGATTGCCTGCCCAGACTTTGGGTTCATTGAAAATACCATTTTGATGATGCTGCCCTGAAAGATAATAAATCACATCTCGGAAGGCGAATTAATTCTGGTTTAGACAGTATATACAGTCCTACGTGGGCCTGGGATTTAGAATTGAATGTTTAAGGATCTCTTGGTACCAGATAGGGACAATTTATCTCAGATGTCTGTTTTCAGAACAATGACTTCATGATTCATAACTGTTGGTCCCCAAGCCTTCTCTTGAGAAGACCTGGAACAACAATAAAAAGGGGAACACCCTATGCTTTTTCTTATCTTAACAGTCCATAAAATAGCATTTCCAAGTTTATTTTCAGCAACTTTGAAATAAAATCTTGTTCTGTTTTTGTTGGTCGTGTTTGGGTGATATTCCATTTCTGGAAGATCAATCTTTGAACAGTATGTTGTATTTTGTTTTAATTTCCCCTAATGTAAGAAAATATTAAAAAAAAATGTGTTATAAGATAAGCAGAATTAACAATCATTAGAACACAGAGGAAAGAATAGACAACAATTACATTTGTCTTCCTAGATAATAAGGTATCATCTTAAAATAACACATATTTGAATATAAGACCCAAATAACAGATTTCCTTGATTTCTGAAAAAAAAAAATTACAATAATTACTCCCAAAAGAGAAAAATTGCTTTACAATCTTGCAGTTACCTGTGAGGAATGATATTAGATCACCTTGGCACAATGATCTGGAAACACAGTTTTTATTACAAAACTGTGCTGCTTATTATATTTTAGTTTTGTCAAGCTTTACTTGATAAGGATTGAAATTGAAAAAAGGTCTTTTTCTTTTTGCCTAGTTGCTTTTGTGCTGTTATTTAGCTAAATGTTCCCTTGGGAAATTTTCATGATCCATTTATCTAAATGGAAAGAAAGAGGAATATTTGTATTTATTATATTCTAACTCAACAATGAGGGGATGTTTTTGAAAAAAATGTTTTATGTTTTTCTGTTGTATCTAGTGGGTTTTTCCACTTTGTTGAAGTGTGCCCATACTCAAAATTGCACCAAGACACCCTGTCTCTCAAATGCAAAATGTGAAATCCGCAATGGAGTTGAAGCCTGCTACTGCAACCTGGGATTTACAGGAAATGGTGTCACAATTTGTAAAGGTACGCCATTTTATTATCTTTTATCGATTTTACTGAAAAATTCAATTTCTGATATGATGGTATTTATGGTCTTCCAGAAATTAACTTGTTTCACCTTATCCCATTAGATTGCAGGCTATTGAAAAAAAGCTTAATTAAACAAATTTGAATGTCCTATGTAAATTTATACTGTATTTTTTTTTATTTTTGATGATACCACGTGCATCCATCTTTCGTTGTGAATATTAAAGATTGTTCTAGAACCTAAATTGGAACATTTAGGTGCCAAGAGCAGAGTCAGTACTTTGAGAGCACAGGAATAGAGGGTTCATGGTCAGGTTACACTCAAAGAGGTGGTACTTAGAGACTTTTCTAACATTTGACTAGCTAAAGTTGAGGATACTAAGAAATTTGAGGTTTTCTTTTGCATACTCTTAAGTGTGGGAAGTAAAAGGGAAGGAAGGGAGGCAGAAAGGAATAGAAGGAAATTTTGAAGACCTTCTAATTCTGAAGTAGAGTCTTTCATAGAACTTGAAGGTACAGACCAGAGATTGCCAGCAAGGGTCCTCCAAGGGTGCCCATTGACTTAGTAAACAAAACATTATTTGATAAACGAATTTAGGTGATTCCTTGTGTGTGGTTTCCACCAGCAGCAGCACTCCTCCGCTCCCTACAAGCTTCACTCAATCTTTATTTATTTTCTTTCATTTTCAAAAGGAACTAATTTTAACTAGGTCGATAGCACAGAATTCTGTGTAGGTAGGAAAGAGAGAGAGAAAGAGAAAGAGAGAAAGTTTCAAGTCATATAAATTAGTTTTATATATAATTAAATGGCAAGTTCAAATTACAGCTGTATGGTATTATACTTCTAAGTGTATTTAAGATAACATGGACTTTTTCCAATTAAGCCAGGATATTGTGCATTGTTAATATTGCATGTGGTTGCTTCTAGCACAAACAAGTTGTATCTCGTGATTCAATTTGATAGGCTTTTAAAAAGATTAAATATGTAGTATATAGTAAGACCAAACCTCATCATAATTAGTTTAATGTTTAAAAAATGTACAGCAAAGCTACAGTTTGCTTAATGGTTCATTAGATCAGGCGTTTCTGTTTTTACATACAGCCAGAATTTGTAATATACTATTCTACGATCACTACAAAATACTTTCCATAAATAATCATAGATTTTTATTGTGTATTTAATTGAATGGCATTATGGGAAGTTGATGGCTGAGTGACCTTCAAAATATTGCATCAAATATATTAGTATGCTTTTCCACTAATCATTACAAATTATATCATTGTATTTCATAAGCAGCATTGCCTTTTTGTTATTTAGATACTTTTCAACTGCCATAATTACCGTCATTAACATCAATAAATTTTCACAATTTGGACATTCAGCAGCCAACCAGCTTATAATCATGCTTTTAATGATTTCTTTTTTAAAAAAAGCATCTTCCATTATCCAATACAGTTGTTTTTTACTCAACTGCCTGAGTCAATAGCCACTTAAAATACAGAAAATATTTTCCATCAGAAAAAACAAAACAGCAAAAAAAAAAAAAAAAAAAAAACCAAAAAGACATTTAGACCTTTTGACCTTCAATTTCTCCTCACTCAGAACACAATTTATAGTGGAAATCACTTTTCTTATTATGTTCATGTTAAACTTACATCCCTTTTGTACTTAAAGAAAGTTATTTATTCACTTGTTTTAATATTTATTACCTGAGGTTTGTAATGTCTGTCTAAAACTAACACAGTTTAAACAGTGATATTTTTCATCTTTTTTTTTTACCTCTTAACTAATTCAATAACAGATTTTTGACATATTTTCTCAGAGGGTACACTTATATGTTCCTTAGAATTAAACCTAAAACATTGTATTCTCAATTGCTGAGTGGGTTATATTTTGAGTTAGAAAATTCCTTTTTTGACTTTTTCATCTCTAGACACATTCCTCACAATTCTTATCTTTCTCTACAATTTATATTGCACTAATAAGAAATGTCTGGATAGGAGTTTATCTGTAATGGTGTCTACTTATTTAAAAATAAATGTTGTTTTCTTTCTAGCATCATCACCATCATGACCATTATAAAATTTGGGTCTCTTACATATACCTAAGATATAACCCAATCTCACTAAATGTACAAGAACAAGTATTGAACTAGACTTACACAAATTGGATTACAGGATTCCTTGGAAATAAATATTAATAGTAGTGAATTGATGTTATTTACTCGGTTTTCTGTCAAATATTTATTGACCTTCTTCATCATCATTATCATCATTATCATCTCAAACTAGAAATTAGAAGCAGATATAAAGGGAAGCACTTAGTTCAATGCATGTGCAGGTGAGCGGATGAATATACAAGTCCCTTTACTTGCAGATAAACTCATTAGGTGCAGCTGTGTTCTTGGGAACCTTATGGAATCTAAATGAGGAAAAAATGATTTCCCCAAATGAGGATAGAAAGGGTCAGGAAAGATGTATTGAAAGCTTGTGCACAAGTATAGGAATCTTTTCATAGCTTGAAACATGATTATTGTGAAACAATATCGCAAGGAAAATAATGAAGTATTGGTGCCGACACACAGGAAGAAACACCTTGCATTTAAATGGAATTTTTTTTCATCATATCTAATAACATACATGTTTCTAGTGTGGGATGGTGGCATACACTTGTAATCGCAGCACATCAGGAGGCTGAGGCAAGAAGATGGCCAGTTCAAGGTCAGTCTCAGCCAACTTAGCAAATATGTACTTCTAGAATTCAACTAGAAGAAAGTTATAACAAATTAGAGAACAAGGGCACTAGTAAAAGGAGAGCAAATGCTGTTGCAATAGCTATCTAACAGGAAGAAATAGCCCATGGATTCAGAATGTTGGAGAAGTATTAGTTCAAATAACTCATCAGCAAGATTCTTTTTTTTTTTTCTTCAGCAGGATTCTATCTGGGCTAAAATATAAATGCCGAGGACAAGTGATTGCTTTCATGCTAGTTTGTTCCTTAGCAATAAATAGGACACTCATCACTAGGCATCAGAACTGATGCAAGACACACAAAATGAGTGTGTGTGTGTGTGTGTGTAGGTGTTACAAGTGTACACATATCAGTTAACCCAATTAACTATACTGTCTAAACCATGCTTCACAAATAGTAAGTTTTAAATATTTAATGAAGTCATAATTTCCACAATAGAAATGTAAACAGAAAAATAATTCTAACTGCTCATCTTTGAATTTCATTTCTAGAATATTTTACATTTAACTATGATAGATATGGACAGGGTTGAGCATTCCTAACCCAAACATCAAACATCTGATATGCTTCAGAATCCATAATATTATGAGCCCAAACATTATCACAAGTGGATAATTCCACACTTTACCTCGTGCAATAGGTTGCAGGTTATGAATTACCTTTAAATCACATAGATGTGTAACTTCTGTGAAGTTGCATACCTAGAATATAGGATGGATCAAAACTACCTGGTTCAAGTCACTCCAGAAAAGCCATTTTAAATCTAAACACTTCTAAATCTCAAGTCTTCAATGGCTATCTTTTTATATTTGCTTTCCGTTCCCATCAGGAACGCTCAGCTCCTCTGATAATTCACCTAAAACTTTTCCTACCCTTATATATTTATTACTTTTTTGTGATACTGAAACTTTGGGTACAGAGTTGGTAGTAGGCCAGCACGTATTTCCTTCCTCCCTTCCTTCTTTCTTCCCTCTTATTTCCTTTCTTCATTTTTTCTTTCTTGTCTTCCTACCTTTCTTTCCTTCTTTTTTTTTTTTTTAAATTAAAATGTTTAGGAGGAGTTGGCTCTTTATCTTTAGATAATATTTCAAGAATATTAAAAGAACTTAAATATATGACTCAATAATATTACACAGGCATGTTATGCATCATAGATATGTAGCTAAAAATCTTTGGGGAAGCAAAATATTTTTGCAAAACGAATGCATTTTACCTACTTCAGAAGAATTTCCCAACTGAATGAATACTGCTAAATTTTGGAAAAGTAGGAACTCTGAGGTACATCTAGATAGTATACCAGATTTCCTTAATATAAGTTTTATATTTCTTTGGCATTTCTTGTAACTGAATGGAAAGTGAAACCTATTTAAGGAATGGTCATCTAAATTAACTCAAGGTTTCCACTGCAGGATGCAGATTTCTGTGAAGTTTATCCAAATAAATAAAATATCTTTTTCAATTTTATAAATCCTTTCCATGTACTAAAAATATGACCTCTTTCTTCTCTTCAAAAGGAGGTTACACAACAGAGAGAATAAAACTGCTACAATAATTAGGTGGAATTTCCTAAATCATATTCACTCCATGAAGATTGAAAGTTTCTTTAATACATTGAAAGAGAAAAATGGAACAATAAGCCACTGCAAACTTTTATTTAGGCTAGTATTTTTTTTTTTTTTTTTTTTGAGAAGGATAAGGAAAAAAAAGGCTTGTGTTATTTTTGTTTTGCTGATAGGTTCCACAGTTTTGGAAAACTTTTCTTTTTTGACCTGTCAATGTCAGTTTTGCAAGCTGCTTCAGGAATTATTTTCTGGGCTGGGGATGTGGCTCAAGCGGTAGGGCGCTGGCCTGGCATGTGTGCGGCCCGAGTTTGATCCTCAGCACCACATACAAACAAAGATGTTGTGTCTGCCGAAAACTAAAAAATAAATATCAAAATTCTCTCTCTCTCTCTCTCTCTCTCTCTCTCTCTCTCTCTCTCTCCTCTCTCTCTCTCTTAAAAAAAAAGCCCTCTAAAAAAAGGAATTATTTTCCAAAATCATCCTGTTGTAAGTGTATCTCACAGGACAACTTTAATAATTAATGAAATACAAATAAGAAAAATATATAGATATTTAAGAAAGGTTTACTATAAACATGTAATTTTGGGTTTCTTATTATAGTTTATTCCAAATAACACTAATGAGGTGTCATAAAAATTCTCTTTCACATAGAATTCTTATTTTTGACCACTTTCTAATGAGTATTATCCAGATGGATTCATTGCATATTTAGAAACAGAAAAGTAATATTGATAACTAATAGGACAGGAAATAAAACCAAAAGAGTGAAAATGAACACACAGCTTCTGAATCTTAATTTAAACAATCATAAAGAGTTTTTCAAAATTCTATGTTAAGTCAATAAAGTTTCTCACAATATTTTTTCTACTTATCACAATAAATACTGAGTTGATATTAAAATGTTGCCTTTTCTCCAAGTGAGCCTATTATTTTAAGCATATCATTAAGTCCAAACATCTGTTTTGATAGATAGATAAATAGATACATGAGAGATAACTATTACTATGTAATAATTGATGATATTATATACATCAATGACAATAAATATTGTATATTGTTTTTTTAGAATTCATGTTCATTTTGTAATCAAAGTGAACATAGAAACTATACAATCTTGTGTTTTCTATCCTGCCATTTTTTTTAGGAATTGCTAACAAATTAAAATTAAGTGAAAATCTGCTTTAATTGTGGATTTTTAAAATATATTAAATCCTCGGTTCAAAGAATTAGATTCAGGGGCACTTGACCACTGAGCCTCATCCCCAGTCCTAATTTTTTTTCTTTTGGTGGTACTGGTGATTGAACCCAGGGCCTTGTGCATGTGAGGCAAACACTCTACTAACTGAACTATATCTCCGTCACCCTAGAAGTGCACATTTAATACCACAAAATAAATCCCTGAGTTTCCATTTTCAGCTTTACTTATTATAGATCTACTCTTCAGTCATATTTTAAACTTGCAAACTATATTTGGCAAAATTGGTAACATTTTCTTTGTTCTGGCACTATCCTTTGGTCTCTTTTTATGGACATCAGTATACTTCACAGCCAAATACTGATTATTTCAGAAAAATTATCCAGTCTTCTATTGGCCTAACTTTCTATTATTTTTCTTCTCAATTTAGTCTCTTAAATGCCTAAATAATGCAAAATTACAACTGAATAACAAAAAAAGTAATATACTGTTGTTGATTTTACTGTTTTTCTGTGAGCTAAGCTAAGCTCCTTATGTGTATTTATGAACTTAATCCTAACAACAACTTTCAAAAGTAAAAGCTGGTATTATCCCCAATTTATAGATTAAATAATTTTCCAGAGAAAGCATATTCAAAGAACCACCTTGTAAAATTCTCAAACTACCTTTTGAGGTAGAACTATAAATAAGAAAAGTGAATCTCCTTGAGATAAAAGTGGATTATTTGGGTTCTATCCTTTCTGCACCTGATTTTTCAACGTTATCAAAACAGTTGAGTTGTTTTCACATTAATTTCTGGTACAAAAAGTTCAAAGAAGCTACAATTGTTTATGGGTTGTGATATCTTGTGTTTAGGTCTTGTTCTTCACCCACTTCCCTTAAGCCATGTTCATTGACTAAACCAATGAAATTAGAGGGGGCCATGAGGAGTCCACAAATGAAAAGTGAACTTCGCCAAACAGACTCAGGTGTCATAAAAGGGGGCCTCCGCCCACACACAGTTGATTGCAGCAAATCTTTTTCCTGTGATGCTAGCTCTCTTTCCAGAAATGGAGTAGAAATCTAGGTGATTGGTTGAAATATTACTTCCTAAGGGCTACACAAATTGGGCACTCTATTACCCATTGTCCGTTGCCCCCAGATAAGGGGGCAAGGAAGTAAGCTTGTTCCTTTAAGGAACTCTTGACAGTGAAAATTGATGCTACTGATTATTTTAGAAAAATTATCTACCTTTCTGTTTTCTTCCAACCTATGCTACCTGCAATATGCCCTCCCATGTGCACAGAGAATTCTGAATTTTCTTATGATAACTTGCCTGTCTCACAGTCAAAACCTGGGGCAAGCTACTTGTGATAATCAATGTTATTTGTTGATTATAAACAGGAGGGTCATTTAAGCATGACCAGTCACTAAAGAAAAGCCAACAATAAAAACGTAAAGATGAATAATTAAAAAATGGCCTGTAAAGCGATACTTTTAGGAAGAGCAAAAGAGATTGAGAGTAAAACTCCAATTTATTTATGCTCAAGGAAATTCTGGAAACCTTTGTATTCAAACAACAAAATAGCATAGGCTCTAAGTACAAAAGAGCTATCATCACAGAAACCTTCCTACTTGCATAGATCCTTGATTCTGTTCAACCTCTTACATCTCCAATCTCTTCTTGTTCTCTTTTGCAGCAAGAGGTATCAAGACCATAGCTGGTAAATTGTAGTGTTGCAAACAGTACTTGAAAACCACCATAATATTGATGCTAAAGTCTCCTATTTCTGGATTTCTTATCCTGCAAGGACAGTTAGCACATAGAATAGGGAAGCTAAAGATATTGAATTTATTTGCACATCAATGTAGAATACACTGGGACTTCAGTAGTCAAGATATTCAGAAAATATCAGCTCAGCCCAGTCCCCCTTTTTATAATATACCGATTTTACCCATTTGTTATCTTTCCTTTTATCTGTGCTCAGACCTTTCTTAACTGCATCTTCAGCTTTATTTTATGGGTTAGACAAAGCACTAGTCAACCTAATTGCATAATTTTCCTGCGCTTTCCCACATTTTAATGTTATTTACATAGGAATGAAACCACATCTAGTAACCAGGAATAGTCACTGTGCCAGTAAGAGCCTCAGTTCCATTTGATTGAGTTCAAACTCTTTTTTTAACATACTTATAACTTTCATGGTTATAATAGTGCAGTTGTCCACAGTCTCCTCTGTTCTTATTTAAACTAATCTCCGGAGCTGGCATGACAACTGTAGGAGATGCTTCCATCTATTCTGGTACTCCCCACTCATAACTATCACATTATGATACTTCTTCTTGCTAAGCCAGAATGTGAGATCTGAGTTCTTGTCCTAATCTTACTAGATAGGTGCCACAAATCATTAGAGGTTGGAGCAAATACGACAATTTTTTTTCTATGTTTCTCTGGTGGCTTCCTCCCTTAAAAGGAATTTCTGAATCAATCTTCAAAGAACCCTCTTCTATTACAGTGCCCCAAAGTAAGGTATTCAATATAATCTGGTCAATGAGGGAAGCACTATATTGGAGTCACTTGAACAATTAAAACCAGGTGGAAGGATATAACACAATGATTTTTTTTTGTATTTTCTTTTAGGGGTTTAGTCACTGTTACATACAATTGAGAGTATTCTCATTGAATAATGGTGCACACCAGTTTGGGGAGAGGGCAGGAGGGTTGTGTTTTGACTGATGTTATAATTACCATGTAACTAACACCTGGGGGCGAGGATGGGAAATGCTACATAATGGAACTTACCCTTGGTTGAAATTCCAAAAGAACTTAGCTGAGTATATCCAGAGATGGTGAGAGTGAAATTGATCCAAGGTCCTCTTAGCTAAAAAAGGAGTCTAAAGTAAAATTTCTCCATTCAAAGGATAATACATATTGTCAGACATCAAATAATCTTTATATTAGGTTCAATAAATGGGGCAGAATAATGAGAGGAGAAACTGGGCCTTTTCAATATTGGAAATATTATAAACTCTGACTCATTGTCTAAGATATAACTGATATGTCACCTTCTTTATAAGGCCTTTTTGGATTTCTCTCCATTATAAATAATAGGGTTTTTTTTCATATTCTCCTAGTAATTTCATTTTGTTTTTACTTTAATACATTTTATTGAAATAAGTTTCAATGTGGTGTGCCTGCTTTTCAATAGTGACTGGGGGATCTCAACAATCACCATTTTTTATACTTGTTTGTATCCTTGGAAACTATCCAAACACCTTTGATCCAACATGTAAAACACTGCAATTTTGGATGGTGCCCCATTTTTATTGCTCATACCTATACTGAATCTATTAACACACTGTGATTGTTTGCTCTATTTGCATTATTGTGATACTTTGCTTTGGCTAGATTTTATACATTTTAAAATGTCCATATACAGAATAACTTTAGATATAATCCCATTCCCAAATATTTTGCTGTAAATAAAAATGACCTCTATACCCAGGTGAAAATTTAAATAAATGATCAAAGTTAGAGTCAAAAACTTTACAGAGGTTTGATCCATAAAATATTTGTTTTCCTTCTTCATTTTGAGTGATCAACTATGCAAGACTGAACATGTTCATGAATTAGGAAGCATTATGTTCTAAGGCACTGTCAGTTGTAATATTGACACTCATAACTTGTGATGGTCTTCTATTTTTGAGGAACCTTGGCCAGTCTCTTTAGAGAATGCAAAAATCACTCTATGTTATTTCTTTTCATGTCTAATATATAAAATATGTCTTTAAAATAAACTAGGAAATATGAAATCATTAGCCCTTAGGAAAATGAAATTTTTACTTCTAATCATAATAGTTCTTTGATGGCTTATTCTTCAGTTAAAAAGGAAATTTAGTCTTTGCTATTCATAATACCTGTCTCATGCTTATCACTCCTTCCCATGAACCAACCTTTATGAACAGCTTTATGTGGAGCTGTATTTATTCCTCCGTAAGCAATTGAAGATGAAGGGGTTTTTTTTGAATTAATATGTATAAAGCAAGTCTTGCAATTCTTACAATTTGATACTAGAATAATTCTATTTTATTTTCAATCCCTAAATTTGTTTAAAATGGGATAAATGATCAAAAACAAATAGGGAAGAAATAACAAATTCCCTCTTTACTACTTTAAATCATTTTATGAGAATTTGATAATCTCAATATATAAAAAATATAAATATTGTCTTTATCCACACAAAAAGTTTTGTTATTAACCCTACCCAAGTAAATTTTACTCTTCACCTCTGTTTTATTCAGCTTTTTTGCTGCTGTGACAGCAAAAAAAACCTGACCAGAACCTAACCAGAACAATTATAGAAGAGGAAAAGTTTATTTGGAGTCTCACAGTTTCAGAGGTCACAGTCCATGGACAGCTGGCTCCGTTTCTTGGAGCTTGAAGGGAACCAGAACAACATGGTAGAAGAGTGTGGTGGAGAGAAGCAGCTCACATGATGATCAGGGAGGGGAGAGAGAGAGAGAGAGAGAGAGAGAGAGAGAGAGAGAGAGAGAGATATGGATCCACTTGCCAGACAAATATATACTCAAAGCCACATCTCCTCCAGCTATACCTCCCCTGCCTTCAGTTACCACTCAGTTAATCCCATCAGGAGATTAATTCACTGATTTGGTTAAGGCTCTCACAACCCAATCATTTCCCCTCTGAACCTTCTTGCATTGTCTCACACTTGAGCTTTTGGGGGACACCTCACATCCAAACTTTAACACCTCACATCCAAACTGTTAGACTCTGTAAACATGTCAAGATGGCGCCTGGCATTTTGCAGAGGGAGTGGTTTGTGAAGTAATGCCAGCAAGCCATTAAGTGTGGAGATTCCTTATTGGTTGACTGCTGTATCTAGTTTATGTTAATTAAGATAAACTGTGTGTAATGTATATATACCCCTCCTGTCCTACAATAAACAGCTCCCACTCCTGCTGTATCAATCTACACAAGTTTCTCGTCCGTACCCCCCCCCCCAAGTTATTTTTAAAAGATTTTATATTTAGGAAAATGTCAGAAAAATGATTTGAGAAACTCTATATAATCTCAGTTAGTTTTCTACTTTCTGTCTATTTGAGGTAGGATTTTATATCCTGTGTTTTATCAACCATCTAGCATCTAATTGGTCCCAAGGATTTGAAGTCACAATATAATTTGTTTGTTTCATTAGAGATTACCACTACATGTTATATCTTATAAAATATTTGCATATGTGTATCTAACATTTGGATAGTATTTTAAAAATAGATAAAACTATACTTTCATAGGTATAAAAGTAGAATTTCGGAATTTTAAGATGCCAAGATTATTTAAATATTTTAGTTTATTTACCTGTTTTGGTTCATAGATGGCAGGTATCGACCTTAAATTATTATAGTTTCATGTGTAATTGTTGGTAGGGGGAGAATGAGGATATCATGAGAGGGAAGGTATATTGAGAACATTTGGAATATAGGAAAGACCTGTATTCATGAGAACATAATGGACAATGGTATTTTATATTCAAGTCAAAGAGTTTCCATTAAAAATATGATAATCTTGAGTGTTGTTGGTCAGACAAACCCAATTCCTGCAAACTTCCTATACATGGGATTTACTGTGAGGCTGTGTTATTTTCCATATTAACATGATTTGATTTTTTTGGTGCATTCTTGTGTTCAGATACATAATTTATATTACCAAGAAATCCAGGTTAGTATACAGATTCATAGATTTTCTTTATAATATTTTACAAGTTTCCAAATAAATCACCATAGGCAGAATGTCAAAACTGTTCAAACCTTATACTTATTTTAAGGATGAAATTAACAGTTTGGTCCTTTATTTGCCATGGGAAAAGATAATGACTTTCTCTAGGAAGATTAGAATCTAACCAAACGTTGTAGGCTAAATATAGCATACAAAACCTTGTGCCATTTGTGAAAATGCTATCAGGGAGAAAACCCAATGACTGAGTTTCTGTGCTGTATTTTTTAGGTACACAGATTTAATTTAGAGATTATGGTTTGAAAATAAAATTTGCTGTATGAGTGTTTTTGGCTGATAAGAAATTGATTTTGTGACCTTGGTACACATTAATTGAAATATCTGGCAACCTGTTTCAACTAGGTTAAAGGAGCCATACATACTTGGAACCATATTATTCCTTCACATTGAAAGAGAAAGTTAATCACTTCATTACCATTATAAGGAAAGAAGCTACATCTTGCTAGTAGGGAGGAACTAAATAATCCCCTGCTGTTGCATAACAAGTGGGTCTTATGTAACTATATTTTAAATATAGTGAGACAACTATTATGTTTAGTCCACTTACTATATTGAAGGTGGAGTCTTTTAATTTATTTAAGAATTATATCACTAACGCTTAAATACAGTATTTTATATTTTCTAATATTTCAGATGTTCTGTTTATAAAATCATAAGAAAGTATGTGCTTAGAAGCATATTGAGACAAATAAAAATTATTTACATTTTGAACTAGTCATTAAAATATAGTATGTAGTTTTCAAGACATTAAAACGTTGGCACCTACTTAAGTGGTCAGTGTTCTCCGTGCATCTAAATGTTAGGTTATTTAACAGGTATTGACTCACTTTATATCTCTTTTGTATGTTTAATATACAAACTGAAACGTAGGTCATGTTTATGATTTCATGTTGTTGGCCCTCTGCTGGACAAGAACACATCCTACGTCTTGAAGAATTTTATATTAAAAGTACAAATGAAGTTATGTTTAACCATTAGAACTGGAATTAGAAAGGAATACGCACAGCCTTTGGTCTTTGATAATTAAGGTTGACATGTTCAGACAGATCAATCAGGTTTGATCAAATTAAACAGAAGCTAAGGTCATTCTAGCAGTTGCTTTGATAACTTTGTCTCTGTGACAATATTTTGATATTCTGAAATAAAAGAGTTGTAGATCCTTTGTATCAGAAAGGCTCTTCCGGCAGTTCCTGGTTCCATATGGAGGATAAGTTCTGAAGATTATTTCTGGACCTTTATAAATACAGAAACCTATTGAGAATACTCAAAAAGAACAACAAATCTCTGCTGTATACGAGACGCGGGAAGGAAAGCAGATGCGCGATTATAGTGTTATGCTTGTTCAACTAATGTTATCTTCATTGCTGCAGTTTCATAGTGAAATACCATGTGGAGAAGAATGATCTTTTAAATGTGTTTTAGACTTGGAATTTCAGTTTGTTAGTGGACAAATATGTCAAAAAAATATATCAGTAAAGGTATTAATTGTTGTTTTATATTCAACAATTTATTTATTTATTTATTATTTCTTTTTTTCGGTGTTTTTTTTTTCTTTTTTTAAAAATGTTTCTTTTTTTATTGGTTGTTCAAAACATTACAAAGCTCTTGACATATCATATTTCATACATTTGATTCAACTGGGTTATGAACTCCCATTTTTACCCCATATTATTTCTTACATACATCACAATAGAGGAGTGCATTACATTCATAATTTTTTTGCATTGCAATTCTTAATACACCTTTATACCATAATTTATCAAATCTCTGTTTGTATATAAGGTATGTTGTCAACAACGTCTTTATACTTATCCTGTGAAAAACATCAGATGGTTCCTTTTAGAATAAGTAAGTATAGAGTGAATCTGCATTGAAGCAAGGTTTTAGACAGTAGTCCATAATACAAATCACATTATTATGTTGTGGACATAAAACTTATATTTTATCGATTACCAGTGATACAAGTTTAATAAAAGATTTTAGTTATTCCCAAATTGTAATCCAAGGACCTACTACTACAAATACCTTCCTACTATATTTACAGATTAATTCCTTTCCTCATTGAAAACAAAGTGTGTTTCCAAAAACATTTAAAATATAATGGAAACATGAGGAACTTACAGAGTAGAATTTCAAATAAAATTCTAAAACATAAGTACTCAATACTAGAGTATCAGGTACAAATAATAAATATTAAAGAGAAAGCAAATAGCTATTGTTGATCTGAAAGTAGGTATCAGAGGGTGAAGCATTATGATGGAGATTCACTGTGAAAATACAAGTCTAAGCACTTAAATTCAGAAAATGAATTTGGATGATTTTAACCAAAATTGATCAAAAGCTCATAAAAATAGGTCACTATGTTCAGTGGGAAGTAGAATTATGGTTTTGTGTGGGAGGCAGAACTATGAAAGAGGCAGATCCTCTGAGGAAGGCATCCATGGTGTGAGTCTCAGTTTTGGCATTTATTACTTTCTATATCTAGTAAATATAAATAGTTTTATCTATATCAAAAGGGTCATTGAGGACTAAGATAATAAAAATCAAGCACTTAATTACAATACTAACCACATAGAAATGCCTCAATAAATGTAAACTCTTACTACTGTATATCTGTCAACAATTTTCTCTCTTAAAATTGTTTTTGGTAGATATATTCTCTTTTTATCTTCCCAGACCATTCAAGAAACAGGAAGAAGGTTACTTGAGCAGCAAAGTTCTGTGACTATGTCACCTATGTAGTAACACTTGCTCTTCTGTTTTTCCCAGATTCCATGAATAGCAACACATATATTCATGAAACGGGAACATATTAATGCTTACTTGTTATCTGCTTGTTAATTCTTTACTTACATTTTAGGCTTACTGTGTCCAAAGGGAAGAAATTCAGGAAAAAAAACCTACTTCCCAGTAAGCATTCTTTAAAGAGGGAGTTTCTTTAAATCTTAATACAAATTACCTGTCCATGATAAAAGACTGTATTTAAAATAGAAGCATGTTAAGCTGGGTGCAGTGGCACATGCCTGTAAGCCCAGTAGCTGGGGAGGCTGAGACAGGAGAATCAAGAGTTCAAAGACAGCCTCAGCAAAAGCAAGGTGCTAAGCAACTTAGTGAGACCCTGTCTCCAAATAAAATACAAAATAGGGCTGGGGATGTGGCTCAGGGACCAAGTGCCCCTAAGTTAAATTCCTAGTACTAACCCCTCCAAAATAAATAGAAGCATGTTTACAAAGAATATCTGAGATCTAATTTCTCACAAATTATATATATATATATATATATATATATATATATATATATATGTTTATATATATATATATATATACATATAAATATGATTTATTACACCCATACACACACATGCATAAACACACTAATAAATCAAATTACCCAATAAAAGATATTTAGCATTGAAGGCATGGTGCATAATGAATGACATAAAATATATAAGAAACATTTTAAAAATGTAAATTCTCAGATAAAAGTTATTTCCTAAGAATATTTTTCAAGATTAATCAACAAATATATTAATATCCATCACAAATTTTATTGTTTGAAAACAATAGTGCTTACATGAACTCCTGTTCAAACCTCTTTATTAGAAAATTCTAAATATTTTTGTTTACTTTGAACATGTCTCTTGCTGAAGGGAGAGAGATAAATGATACTTCCTGTGTAGAAAATTTCTTTAATTATCACCATGCAGTTAAAAAGCCTTGAAGGATATTTCGGCATAAAGCTTACTGGAATATATATATTAGCCAAATCATTTCAGGTAAAATGGAAAGTAAACTTATTTTATAGGGTAGAAGAATTGAATAATTGGCACTATTTTGATTCAAATAATAGAATTTGATGTCTTACATCTCAAGTGATCTATATCATCTCCAGGTAGATTCTTAAAACTCTTGAGAAAAACCACTGACCCATAAAATAACCTTATTAGAGAGAATTTAGGATTTTCAGTGTTGGGGTGAAAAGACTTGTATACATCGACAGGATCTGGTTGAAAAAAGTGATTAGAATTACCCTACCATTATTCTTTTTTCCTATGACTTTTCAAGTATCCATTGGTATAATCTAATCCTGAACAAAGATAGATTGAGTGGAATTATGGCTAGACACTTTCATTCAATTCAACTACATTTCTGAGATATGGTTTAATTTATGTCAACTCAAGACAATCACATACTTACTTATGGCATTAGAACCCTTTGCAATTTCTTAGAAACTGCCATAGTTTGGAAGTAGCTTAATTATTTAATTATATACCCCAAGGGCCCATTGTAATTGAGGTCTTGGTTGCCAGAATGGTGCTATTGATAAGTAAGGGCCTGGTGGTTCATTAGGTCAATGATAAGCAAGTATGGGACTTCCTACTGGGTGACTTAAGCTTTTTTCATATATGTATATATGCACATCTGCCATAATGTGACAGGACCCAGGAAGTCCTTTACCAGAACTGAGCCAATGCAGGTGCCACACCCTTGACCCTTCAAGATTGTGAGCTAACTAAACTTTTCCTCTTTAAAATGTTACCTGCTTTAGTTATCTTGTTGAGTTACACAATGCTTACTACTATGGAAACCTTTTCAGTATATAAAAAGTGGGGATGCCAATATGAATCCAATTAACTAAGAATGAAAATACAGTCTTTTGAGACTAAAGCTCAGTTTTGTACTTTTAAGAAGTTGAAACAGACTTCTTTGCACTTGGCCAATGGTGGAAACTCCCATTGAGCTTTCCCCAGTCTAAATTTATCACTATTATTTTTAATCCATTTCTTCAAAAGCTGGTGATCAATTTCCTTTTTCTAAAATGTCCTGAAATAAAGCATTTGTGTCCTTCATATAATGCATTGTTTCTGACTTTCATTCTGTAATTTGGTAAGAAACTACTATATTATAATTTAAATTGGTTTGCTTTTATAGTTGTTAGTTTTAATTCTAATATAGTTTGCAGTTTTTATTCTAATTTGTCAATATTCCTAAATTATAGAAAAAATAGTTGCCATTTTAAAATGTTTTAATAATAACATGAAAAAATAATACCCTACCATAAGTCTAAAAATAAATTCTACAATTAGTCTGGATTACATTTTTTAAAATAATAGAGCACTAAGGATGAATGAAATTGGAAGCTTGCATGAATAATTTACCATTCATTAATTCATACCGAATTCATTCAGTAAATACCGTGCAGCACCTATAATGCATTTGGCACTTTGCTAGCTTAAATATAAAGCAAAAAACAAGCATACATGGTGTTCATTGAATCTCAGAGGATAAAAAAATAAATAAAACAAAAATATACAAATGAGTTCTTAATGATTTGAGAGAATGTTCATAAGGAGGCAATGTATAAGCTGAGAATTGAATTGGGAATTGACTTCCTGAGGCATGTGCTTGAGGATGGGAATGGTGAGAAGTGACTGTTCAGGAAATGGACTTATAGAAGTCCATTTGAAATGAAATGAATGAAAAAGAAATGCAAATTTCTGGAACAAAAAATGTTGAAGTTCTAAGTAAAGGCTGTAATCAGAGGGGACATATCTATAAAGTTGTTCAGCAACCATGTCTATGTAGGACTCTGATATTTTCTATAGGAAAATTGGGTTCATCTCCAAATATTTGCATTTCTGAATATCACATTAACTTCTACAAAGGAAAATGAATTGGAAACCACCCATGTGTGGATGTTGTCTCAGCAGGTAGGAGGCTATCACATTGGTCAGCAAGAGACAATATTAGCTTAATCAAAATGGCTATGCAAAAAGTTAGGAAACAAATGGGAGAAATACATAAATGTAGAGATCTATCAATCTTGGTGAAGGATTGGATATTCTAAGTAAGAGAGAAGCAAATGTGAGAGATGTGTCTTAAGATTGCATAATGAACAACTGGGTGGCTATTGATACCATCATTTAGAAAGGGAAATGTAAATGGAGAGAAATAATTGGTCAATTATGGACATGGTAGGACTGACATACTATTTATCTAAATGGAGACCCTAGTTCATGTTGCTCTGAAACTTACAAAAGTTTCAATGTACAGATAATTTTTGGAGTCACTAACAGAATAATGGTGGTAATAATAGACATGAAAGCAAATATTATCAAAAGCATTGTATAGGGAAAGCTGACTGAATGAGAATAAGAAGGAAGCAAGTCCAAGTCCTAAGAGTCAAACCTGTAATCATTAGAAGCAATAAGGGAAATTGACAGGATTCCAAAGTGTGATCTTAAAGGAGGGAAAGTGTATGATTAGCATAAAAGAGTGGGTATGTCAAGAATGAGCTTACAGTTCTAAACACAACTGAGATGTCCAGTGGAAATTGAGAAACACCCAACAACTTTATAAGTGTAGAGATGAAGGATGACATTAGCAAGAACTCTTTTGTTGCAGTTATGGTAACCAAATCCAATCTATACTGGGATTGGACAATTTCCGAGAAGGAAGAAAAAAAAATGACAGCCAAGTGCCTGAAAATCCTCTGTTATTTGGCTGTCAAAAGATAAGTAGAAGGATCAATGTGGAAACTGACCTTCTTAAAAGGCTGCTGGAAAAAAACATTAAAGAGTAGGATAGAAGAGGAAATGGCTAGACAGAAGAGTAGATCCAACAAAGACAAAAATGCACAAACTACAGAGCACTAAAAAGTACCCCAGTGCTTAGTAAGGGTCAAGAGCTGGGAAGGCTTCTGGCTTACTTGTAGACACAGCCACAGGTCTGGCTTTGGAGTATCCTCATGTGCTAATTCTGATGTGTGAGTGGTGAATACAAAAAAGAAAATAATTGTGAACTATCTAGGAAAATAATAGGAGTCTTGCAATATTGAAAAAGAAATGATTACAGCAAAGAAATTACCCATATAAAATGACCAAGAAATATTTGCCAGTGTCTACAGCAAGACATCACATTGTAAACTTCCAATGGTGCCTCACTTTCTGCCTTCTCCTGTAGATAACCACCCTGTCATCCCTTAACAGTGATGATTACACATTGCCTTAGGAATTTTCTCCACACAGACTACTGAACTATAATTATCATGGGAATACACCTCATTCTAATTAATGTTACTAAATTTTTTTATCCTAATTTCTCAAAATTTTTCAGACTGATCATCCAATATATGTACATTTGCTTATTAGTTATATTTGTATCATTCCACATTATGAAATGCCCCAAAGTGGAAATGCATAAAATATAAGTAAATTAAGCAATATGAGCATTGTTTTTCTTTGTATCAATAGAATTCTCTGCATATGCATTAGTGCACATTGCCTCAGGCATCTAGAAACCTATGGTACCAATGAGGCACTCTGACAAGTGTACCACAATAGCCTGTCGCTCACGCTCACATACTGTTTTACTGTCTTAAGTCATGTATAGAAACTGTCATTATTATGCTTTCTGTTACATAGTGAGTTAGATATTGAGATTTGTTTCTACTTTTAACTAATGTTCTTGGTTAAAAAAATCATCTGAAACTGGAAGTTTAAAATATCACTTATATCTTCTTCCAAAATATCCTGTTTAAAGGATACCATCATGCCATGATTGATCTATTTTTGTTACATGACACACATGTTGAGATTAAAGTGTCTTCAAAGCATCTTATTGCTACAGAACACCTCCCTTATGGTCAAATTCATTTTTAGAATTCACCCAGTCTCTTTTCCAAGATACATGTTTTTCATCCCTTTGATAATCTTTTGAGACTTCAACTTAGATTGTTTATAGTTATTTCAAATAGGACACCAGCTGCTCTTTAGTTTTGATGAGTCAACAACTTGGAAAATATTTGAATTTGAGTAGAAACACAGTGTGAATTTGGATTTCAGTTTTATTTTATTAGTATCAAAATATTATTTTCAACCCCAACTTGTAAAAGTTTGAATAAGAAATATTGAATACATACTGCTTTAAAAAAATTGTCAGTCTTTCTTGTATACTTCCTTAACCAAGAGAACAAAGTCAATTAGTCATAGTACTGCTGTTTAAGCACTTAAATATGCAGCCAGGCACCATGGTACATACTAGTAATTCCAGGAACTCTGAAGGCTGAAGCAAGAGGATGGCAAGTTCAAGGATGGCCAGTCTCAGCAATTTTGCAAGACCCTAAGCAATTAGAAAGGACCTGTCTGAAAATTAAAAAATAAAAAACGTTGGGGATGTAGATAACTGGTAAAGTGCCTCTGAGTTCAATTCCCTTTATAAAATAAAACTGAACAAAATTTAAGTGTGAGTCGTGGTTTTCATAAATTGCTGAAGCTTGGCCACTACTGCCTTCTAACATCTAAAAAGAAGTTACATAAATTTTCTCTGGTTTATCATCTTACTTTAGATGGGAAATGAGAGTATATAATAACTATGAACTAATCTCAAGTTATCATTGGGAAACATGCCAGAACCAACTCAATGCTTAAAAAAATATAGATGCTATTGTTAAATTTATAAGTTTTATGATTTTGTTCATAAATATATTTTTAGTGAATTTTTTGTTTTTATACAAGTTATATATACATATGGTAAGAATTTCAAGCCATTTAAAAAGTCAAGGGAAAAAGCAAGCCTTCACTCAAATCCCCAACTCTTAAACCCACTTTTAGAAATTTATTTAACATCATTCATGTTATCTTTCTTTTCATGAAAATGTATAAAAATAGCATATTTAGATGATGTAGAGAATATAAGATAGACTATTATAACAATTATCATTTATGTCTTATTTCACTGAAATAAGTCTACTCTTGTTTTACTAAAAGTTAACAGAAGAAAAAGAAATTGGAATGGAACAAATTACTGATTGCAGATTTCTATCTTTAATCAACAAAAAATTGATTTAAAATGCTATAATATATTTAAGCAAAGTTATATAAATATAATTAGAGTGTTAATTTTTAACTGAATTTTACTTCAGACAGTACTCATTGATCAGTTGCTATAAAAGGCAAATTAATATCACACTAACAATTTCTTCTTCTTTCTCTTCCCTTTATACCTGTTTTTTATTGCTTATACTGTTTTTACTTTGTCAAAGATTATAGAAGTAATACTCTGTCCTACCATGATTCACACAGTAGTTTTGTCTTTATTTTATTATAAAAGATTAGTGCTACCTTGAATCATTTTCACTATAGTCTCTATTTCTGTTTGTTTGCTTGTTACATGCAATGTAGTCATTAACTGATTCTCTTTTTTTAATAACTTTTTATTGATGCATTACAATTGTACATAGTATTATGATTCATTATGACATATTTGTTTATGCACATATCATACTTTCATCAATTTCATTCCCCAGTACCCCGCTTTTCTTTTCTCTCCCTACTTCTCCCCACTTTTCCATTCTACTGGTCTTGGTTCTGTTTTCATGAGATTTTCCCCTGCTTTTTTCCCCACTTTTCTCTAACTTCCACATATGGAAGAAAACTAAGACACTTGTCTTTCTGAGTTTGGCTTATTTCTAAGTGAAATTAGCTGAGTTTCTTCACTGAATTTGTTGTTTTTCAACAAATGTAGAAAGTAGAATGGTTAGCCACACTATATTCTGTTTTCCTTTGTGTTTTAAAGTATCTTAAAGTTCCCTTCATGCTTGAAAAATTTAGTCCAGATATACTGTTTTTAAGCCAAACTGTCCTAATCAGAAATTTGTGTACCATATTTTGTGTATTTGAGCATTGACTGCTGTCATGCCAGAGACAGAGGCTAGTGCTAAGTTTCCAGTTTTCTGGTTGATGAGCCTTTTCTGTGTAGTGAATACGTTCAAACTTTGCTGAGACTCTGTCTTCAAATGCATTTTCCTATTCTGTTTCTTTTAGTAGGACCTGTGGGATCTGTAGTTTTGAGTTTGCAACATTACTTAAACAAGTAAAAATAATAATTAGCATCTTCATATACTTCAAACTACAAGAAGTTAAATAGTTTAATATTAATCACACACTCATTTTTTTTTCATTGATATTGTAGCATAGTATTTTTAATTCCTTTGCCCCAATTAGTCATTAGTTTTGTTTTGTTTTGTTTGGTACTGGGAATTTAACCCCAGGGGGTACTGGGGGTGGTGGGGTGGCACTTTACCACTTCGACATATCCTCAGCCATTTTTTATTTTTATTTATTTATTTATTTATTTATTTATTTATTTATTTATTATGAGACAGGGTCTCACTAAATTGATTAGGACCTTGCCAAGTTGCTGAGGCTGACTTTGAACTCATGATCTTCTTGCCTCAGCCTGAGCCACTGGGATTATAGGCTAGTAATTAGTATTTATAAGTATTAATAATGATAATAATAATAATAAGAAGAAGAAGAAGATTTTTTTTTTTTGCTAGAAAGTTTCCTGCTATCTTTGCTCATATTGACTCATATAATCTTGCAATATCTGTTTTCAGATGTGGGTATTTACACATTTTGCCTAATAATACTCTGTAAGCTATTAGCTGAATGGTATTTCAAACACATGGTTGCTATAGAAAACATGTTCTGAATCACTACACTGTATTCTCCTTTTGAATTTGTCATTCTTTTAATAATGTTGCCTTATATTTACTCAGATATTTCCATTTCTTCTCTGCATTGCTCCCTGTTGTCATTCATTACTTCTGAGTGCAATATTCTTTGTCCCAAGACTCACCACTGATAATACTTTTGGTTTTGTTTACCTGAAAAAGTCTTTATTTTTTTCTTGTATTTTAATATAACATTTTGAGTTAAAAGATGTTTTTTCCTAAGAACTTTCTTTATCCTTTACATATCACCTATCTTTTCTGCATCCCTATTTAAAATATCATCTGTGTATTAGACTTTCTGAAATTTTGCTTTGATGTTTCCATGTTTAGATTTCTTCTTGTTTCTTTTGCTTTATATTCTCTGATTTTAAACATTCATAGCTTCAGTTCTGTAAAAGCTTTATCTGTTACCTCAAAATAATGACTCATTTGCTTTCCTTGGGGTTCTAATCAAATGCTCTTCTTATCTTTCATGTTTTCTGAACTTTCTTAAAAAATCATTTTGCATCTCCTTTCTCCAGATTTTTCACTTCTACATTTTTTATATAGCTTCATTTAATTTTTTGTATGGCCAATTCACTAAATAATAATAATAATAATAATAATAATAATTATTATTATTACTTTTACTTTAGAGCTTCTACTTTCTCTGGAGTCTTTCTTAATAGAACTGTGTTTCCATCACATATTTAAATTCAACCTCTTGAATGTTTTAAACATACTTATTTTTTTCTCTGTACCAAATACATTCATTTGTAAAGGAATCTGTTAGTCATTGTTTCTGCTGATCTTCACTAATGCTGGTTGTTTGTATGTGTGTATTTTTAATTTCAAATGTGTAATTATTTCCACAAGTCTTCATGTGTGGGAATTCTGCGATGCCTATCTCAAGGATGTTTCTATAAGAAGGAATATTTATATCCTCTAGTCACTCTTCTCTCTTTCCTACCATCTCAGGGATACTTTTTGCTATTTGTCAGCTTGGACTTTTTATAGAACAGACATGTAGTTATGAATTTTAAATATTTACACCCCATGCCCCCTCCCCCCCCAAAAAAAAACTTAGGCCAAGACAAATTATTTATCCTTTTCCTGGAGAGGATCTTTTCCAAGACCATCTTATTTCTGCATATGTAGCCCTTTAAAGTCCTGACTCAGACAGTTGTCTCAATCCTAGCTCCACCTTGCAGATTCAGTCTTTGTCTTCTCTCCCAAAGAAGCCATTGAAAACCATCACCTCCCAAAATTCTTTTGAAGCTTTGTTTTACACTCAAGTTTATGCTTTCTCTTTAAGTTTGTCCTCATATTGTAAGAATAGAAATTCAAAATTCATTATAAGTCGCCTGTGTTCAAGAAGAAACCTAGCCCAAGAGAAAGTATCATCCTGTGGATGACAGAGGAGCCTGAGAAAATAAGCTTGATGACATGGTTGGTGACTAAATTAATCAGCCCTGTAGCTGCTCTACTGCTGCACTTTTTCTCTCTTGTGAGATTATTAATTGCCTTATGGCTTAAGGCACTTTGAAATAGGTTTTCTACAACTTATAGTCAAAGCACTTTGAATGCTATGTATAAGTCCATCTCCATCTGAGCTGTGGGCCTACATTTCAAGGAGAATGTTGAAGCATGTAGTTGTCAGGCCCTCACTCAAGGAGCATACATATTTTACAATGTGATGTATGCAAATATGGAGAATATAAGTGAAATTTTCCGGATAGAAAGCTGCTTCAGTGAATGAGATGAAATTTAAGTTCAGGATTACATAATAAATCAAAAAAAATTCAAAAACTAAAATTTAATTAGAATGTATGAGTGAAAAATTATATTAAGGATCAATGAAGCAAATTTTATCATCATGTTACTTAAAAGATATTGAGGGTTAAAGTGTAACTGTACACATAAAAGACACGGGAGGCAGATTACAAAGAAGACCAGGAGAAAAGTGGTAAATAGTGAAGTTGAAAATGAATTACAGTATATATTGAACATAAAGTAAAAATATTAAAATGTTCCCTATGTCTGGCAAGGACAGTAAGGGACATAAAAGAATATTTAATAATTTAAATCATTAAATTTGTATTTAACCTTTGTTTTACATTAATAATTACTGAAACTTAATTCACAACACAAGACAGATATTTTAATTATTCTCAGCAGCTTCGTTTGTAGAACTGAGAAAGACTAAGACATTAAACAGATTTATTTTGTTTCTGTAAGACCATATTCCTTGTCATTTCAGGGCTTTTTTGAGAATTAAAATTATACAGCTTGGTTTTTATATTTAAAGAGTGAAAAAAGATCATCCGTACTATAACAAATACTGCAAATAACATAAATTAACATTTACTATGCACGCACTCAATGCAATAACCTTCTAAATTAACTTACATATTCTAATCAATTTTAGGAAGATGCCCTTATTGTATGCATTTTGTGGGTTAAAAAGTAGTCACATAACTTTTTACTTGAATTAATTTTAGAATAAATTGACACAAAATAGTTTGAGATATTCTGAAAGAAATGGACATGATGAAAATCATAGTTTCATAACAGGCAGCATTTTTCCATATTGTCTTCTCCACCAGAGTGAACACTTCATATTAATCAATATATTTTACTTTCAGATATTGGACTTTTCATCTCTTTCAATCTACTGACTTTATTTTATTGATCAGCTTATCCTTCTTACTCTGTGTTCTTTGAATTTTGCATAATAACATGGGTTGCCTGGGAGAAGGGCTTGCCAAGGGGAAAGAGTAGAAATGAGAAGCACAGAGAGCATGATGCTTTCAGCAAGAATTCCAACAGATACCCAAAGATTGATACAATTCTGGAAAATGGCTATTCAACCTGAGACTAAAAAAATTACTCATGGCTACACTGCACCAGTATGTGATGACTGGGCACACAGAGATTAACCTGCAGGCTTAGGGCTTCAACAATGCTCATGCAATAGGCTGACACTTTAGCACTAGAAAATATAGGGAACATTTAGGGAAAGACGTTCAGTGCAAAGTTGTTAAGTCCTGGAATGTGTTACAAAGAGAAGTTGTCATATCTACTTTGGGGAGGTTTTCACAAATAGTATAGTTTTTCATCACTCTGGGATGATTTAAATATCACAGATGAGCCACATGACCTTTCTGATTCATTTTCAACCTTATAATTCTGTGAAGAAATAGAATATTTCTTTAGAACTGCTCATAAATTCCATTAGCCTGTAGTTAGTATGCTCAATGGTAAACTGGTTGCTAAAGACTTTTTGTAAATTTTCTGACTTTATAAATAAAGCCTGAACTCCTTAGTGGCTATAAAATTTTCTGTTTGAAGAATTTAAAGGAAAACTTTTTTAATTGTAAAAAATCAGCACTGTTTTATTATAAAACACTTAAATGGACTTCATTTATAGTTCTCTGCTGGAGAGAATGTAATATTGTAAACAGCATTTTGTTTTGTTTTGCTTTTACTATTTATTATGTGTCTATACTTGACTGACAATGTGTTAGGCATTAGAAAGAAAACCAAGTCCTGGCTCTTCAGAAGAAAGGCCCAGTGAAAATGTCAAACAGTAAATAAATTGATTTAGACCCCAGCCAAAATAAGCACATTGAGAAAATGTAGCTCATAGGAGAAGAAATGCCTGTACCACCCAGTTTGGAGGTGTATGTGTATGCATGTGGTGACTGTGAGTGCAGATCAGAAGTGAGGAGTGCTGCTGGGAGATGAAACGTGAGCTGTGTCCTAAACATTACTATTCACTGTTAATGTAAGGTTTAGAAAATGATGGTTAGAGACAATGTGTACTAGTTCAGAAGATGAGCAACATGAGATGTTTGGAAATCTTCAGGTACCTAACAGGTCTGAAATATTGGCTAAAAGTTGGAAAGAAGAGGGATGCAGCCCAGGTCTGCTTATGAAGGGACTTCAATATCAGCCCATGGAAAATGACAGAAATTCCAAACTAAGGGATTGGAAGTTAATTTTGACACCAAAGACCTTTAAAGAAATGAAACGGTATTTATATTTTATGAATGTAACTCTCATGACTGTGTGAACAACATTTAGTTTTAAGTGCTAGCCTCACCAATTAAATATTATCATAAAATCTTAGCTTGTTTTTCTAAGACCAGTTACATGAGGGAGATAAGCATGCTAGTGTTAGAGAAGGCTGCAGTGTTTTTTTGTTTTGTTTTATTTTGTTTTTTTGATTTATTGAGATATACTTAGAGATGTGATTTCATTGAATTTAACTTGCATCCAATTCTAGAATTTGCAATCCAAAATGATAAATATCCACAGCCCAAAATATTAAAATTTGGGACACTAACATTAGATTTTCAACCCATTTACAGATATGCAAATAGAGAAGGAAAAAAAAGATGAGATCTTTGGCATTAACTTGTTTTTAAGGCCTTTCCTACCTTTGTAAAGTTTGAAAATTTAACCTCTCTGACTCCAATTTTCTAACTGGTGAAACAGAACTAATAAAATGTAACCCGCGGGGAATTTTTGTAAGGATCAATTGAAACAGCACATGTAAAGCACTTACAGATTTCAACACCGGAAAATACTCAATAAATGTTAGTCTGCTCTTGTGCATATTTGTAAAGGAGAGTAAGGTATCTTGGGGAATCCTTCTCAAAGGGGAACATTATATCATACATGTTGAAGACTATAGCTATGAGAAAACTATGGTAATTAAAAACAGATACCTGGCAACAATTGTCTGAGGGATTACACAAGAGAGGAATTCAAGCATTGATTATTGCAAGTGGTTTTCTACCTGGAACTTTTAGCTTTTCATCTTCCATGTTCTTGTGGTCAAAGACATGGCCTTTCACTTTTGCAATGTCAGCTATATGGTAGGCCCTATGCTTTAAAAACAAAAGCAGTTGTGTGAGTAAAAAGTTCAGTTATAGGTGATTCTATTTTGATTCTTCACAAAAGGCAAGACAATCCCCCTAGAGTCCTCTAAACTCCAGAAAGCAGGAGCATAACAATAAGCATAGAGATTACCCAGTCAGCAAAATAGATTTCCATGGGTTACTTCAAAACTGGAAGATAACTGTAATTCTGGGATGATTTTATACATGAAGTAGTGTCCAAGAGCCAAGTCCTTTTATTTTATTAGAGGCCTAAGAAGCTGATCTCCAAACCTCTTCCACATGTTCAAGATAAATGAGGTAGAGCAGAGTGAGGAATCATTACAGAAATTTATATGACTGCAACATCTGTTGGGGGATAGTATTAATTTTAATATTAATTTAGAAATGCACATACATTTGTTGGTTTCTTTTTTATTAATAAATTTCTTTTCTCATCCACTGGCCTATATTCTTTGTATTTTCTGCTTACAAAGACTTGATGGGGTGACTCTCTGCTCTTTTTGTTGTGTTAGTCCTTTCCAATGAATTTCTGATAAAGAAATTATATGACACCCATGTTGTACACTTCATTTGCTAGCATACATGTTTTATGGCCAGATTCTGGTAACACCAAAAGAAAATAATACCTTTTCCAAAGTACTCACCATTTCACACATGTATCAGAATTGCACATGAATATGGTTCTGGCTTCTCCATTCAATTTCATCAATCCCTTTGTCTCTCTTTGCACTAGCATCACATGATCTTAATTAACATACTTTTATGTTAAGTTGACTAATAAAGCCGTCCCACCTTGTTTTTCTCTTCTCAAGAGAATGTTAGAATTTATCTCTTTGCATTTTTAAAAAATCACCTTAGTGAGTCACAATTTGAACTAAATAACATTCACCCATCTTCAATCTCTACTTTGATAGGCTTTTTTGAATTTATAAAGCCATTTAACAAACACACTGCCGCAGTCTGGCTGGGCACAAATCAGGAGTCACTGAAGCAGGAACAAACTTTATTCTGAACTCCACCAGCACACTTCCCGCAGACTCCCCGCGAATTCTCCCCAACGCCAAGCGGCTCCTCCAGGAACCAGCAGCCGGGAAAAATCCCTCCTCGGGCACTTCCCCAACCAATGAGAACTCTCCGGGAATCCCCTGGAGAGCTCAACTGGAACTCAATGGGAACTCCGCAAGAACTCGCTGGCGTCACCTCTCAACCACTACTTCTGGCAAAAATGCCATGCGTCATCCCGACTTGGCTGTAGCCCTCAACACACCACAATCAATATGTAGAAAATTTCCATCACCCCTGAAAGTTTCTATATATTCATCAGAGCCAGTCTTGTCTCAGTCCCCATGCCATGTATGAGTCAACCACTGACTGACTTTCTGTCACTAGCTGTATATCTCTTAAGTATGTAAAATCATAAAATATGTACTTATAAAAATCTGTCATCTTTTTCTTCACATCATCATTTTGTGATTTATTTATTCATTGTGGGATGTATCAGCAGTTTCTTTCTTCTTCTTTGTCATTAGTGTATATCATGGTTTATTAATCATGTATCTACTGATGGAAATTTGAGTTGTTTGGGCCAATTATAAATAACACTGCTACAAACTTTCACATACAAGCTTGAGTGTGGATATATTTTTATATTTCTCTTTGAGTAAACGCTTCGAAGTAAGGAGAATGGCTAGTTCATTGGGTAACTACACATGTAACTATATAAAAAAGTGACAAAATATTCTGCAAAAATAGTTGAACCACTTAACTTGCCCATAGACAATGTGTGAGCAATACAGTTTTTTCACTTGATCTTTTATTTCTTTGTACTACCTAATTACATTAGATAAAACTTGCAGTATAATGTTAACTGAAGAAATGAAAGTAATCATCCTTATTTTATCATTCATCTTAAAGAAAAGCATTTGATTTATTTTTACCATTATATAAAAAATTTTTTGTAGACGAGGGAGTTTTCTTCTATTCCAAGTTTGTTAAGGGTTCCTTTAGCATAAATGGATGTTAGATTTTGTGAATTACTTTCTCTGCGTTCATAATTATACAATTCTTTGAAGTTTGTTAACATGAAGAAATATATTGATTTATTTTTGAGAGTTAAACCATGTTGACTCTCTTGAGATTAACCCAATTTGGCCATGGTGTATTATGTTTTGTATGGATAGCTAGGTTAAGTTTGCTACAGTTATGTTCAGAATTCATGCCTCTGGGTTCATAAGGAATGTTGGTCTGTAGATTTCTTGTAATGTCTTTGTCTGATTTTTGTGTCAGGGTTATGATGGCCTAATAGAATGAATTGGAAAGGATGTCCCTCTATTCAGTCTTCTGGAAGAGTTTATGTGAATTTCATATTTATTTCTTAAGTATTTAAAAAAATTCACCACTGAAGTCATTTGGTCCTTGAATTTCCTTTCTCAGAAAAATTACCAAATATAATTTCAGTTTCTTCAAAAATATAGGGATACTCAGATTATTTTTTTTCTTCAGTGTGCTTTTGATTGTATTATTTTTAAAGGAATTTGTCCATTTCATCTAAATCAGAGGTTGGAAAATTTTTGCATAAAGACTCAAAAAAGTAGGTATTTTAAGACTTGCAAAACAAAATCAAAGCTCATATGTATGTATTTTAAAAAATAATTTAGTAAGTAAATATGAAAGCCTTTCTTCACCCATGGGTCATAAAAACAAACTAAACCAAACTTAAACTAATATACAGAGCATTTTCCACCTCAGATGTTGAATATTTTATCTCCAAAAGTTTTTGTTTCATTTTGTTTTACTAATATTCCATGTCTATGTGCAATTGTTCAGTAGGAGAAAGTACTCAAGCCCAACCTTATTAAACATTCCACCTAATGTCCTATTTCCCTTATGGCTTGTGGGGACAAAAGAGGTTGGTACCTGTACAAAGAGCCCTGTTCTCTCTTATCCTTTCAACTGTTTTTTCTCCAACATGCAGTAATCACTAGTACTTTGCTGAATCCTCAGGAGACCTTTGCAGTTCCTGGGATTCTTTCTCACTGTAGTTTTTTCCCCCATGTCTTGTGTACTCTATTCACCTTGGTCTTCTGTGTCTATCCATCAGGCTCCATCTTGGTTATAGACAAAAGACTCTAAAAGCAGTAAACTAGGGAGGTTTTTTAATTTGTTTCATTTTCCGCTCTTTCAGATATTAACATCATGTGATGACCTATTGTCCAGTGTCTTGGAAACCACTGTTTATGTATTGTTCCTCCAATTTGCTGTTGTCATTGATGGTGGTTGTTTGGGGAAGAGTATAAGTTTTATCCCTGTACCAAAAAGGGAAATATTTTCAAAACTGTTATATAAAAGTTCATATAGGACTATGTAAGAAGTTCCTTGTAGAACAAGAGAATTGGGATGGAAAGATAATTGTACAAGTGGCAAAGAAGTCTCTTACTATTTAGGCATCTGTCACTATCATTCTGGATGACATAAAGCTATATCAGGTTCCTCATTTTCAAAATGAAAATGAGGTATTCTTGTTGGTTTATCTTCTTCCTGTTCTGAAAATTGATGACTTTACTTACTCTTTGTTCCAACTATAGATTTTCATCATCTATGTTCCTGTACCCTAGTAGCCATGTCATTAATTTATCTTGAGATGCTTATTCTAAGCAGTAATTTTTTTTTAAATCAAACTTGCAACTCTGAAACTCTTTTGCCACATTTTATCAGAGTTATAGCCAGAAACAAATGATGGCCAAGAGTGAGAATTAACTAATAATCACTTTTTTAAAAACCTGCTTATTCTAACTTTCCGCTAGAGAGAAATTATTTATAATTTCATATTTTCACTCTGTAGATCTAATAGGACTCAAAAGACAAATATTTTCAATTATTGCCTTTTGCTGGCTTTGTTTTTCTTCACTATATGAAATACACAACTGAGGTATACAGTATAATGGCTCCCTCAGATGCCCATGTCCTCATCCTCTAAAACTATAAATGTAATATTTTACATGGTAAGAGAGAATTCATGTTTTGGGTGAAATTAAGGTTGCTAATCCAATGATGTCCAAATAGGGTAGCTATCCTAAACCATCTGTGTTGGTCTATTGTAATCTCATGTATCCTAAAATGTGCAAGAATATAGAGTAATGGAATATGAGAAATGATCAACCAGCCATTTCTGTGAAAATGGAATGGGATCATGAGCCAAGGAATGCTGGAAGCCTCGGAAGCCAGAAGAGGCAAGAAAATAGATCTTCTCTAGAGCTTCCTGGAAGGAACTTAGCCCAGTCAACACATTTTAGCTCATAAGCCTATTTTAAGACTGTTAGATAATACATTGTGTTGTTTATAGACATGGAGTTGGTGCTAATTCATTATAGCAAAAGTCAAAAATCAACATGGTAACTGAGAATGTTTCCCTGGGTCGAATATTGTATAAAGGTATAAAATATCAGTGCAGATATTTTCATTCTTTTTTAATCTTGTAAAATTTGGCGTCACATTTTTTTAAAAAGAGACATTATAAAAGAATACTCAAAGCCAAGTGACATGATTGAGTTGCCATAAATATCTGGAAAGTAGAAGAAAATTGATTATTGTATGATTGTCCTAATCTATCTATGCCTAATCTAAGCAGAAGGTTGTGACTTTGACCCCATTTTTTTTTTTTTGCAGGAAATTATTACATAATGATTTAAAATCAGAATAGTTACCCAAGAAACAGAAATAAAGTACAAATTTTTTTCAATAAAGACAAACTGGACAATAAGAAAATTTATGTACAGGCTTGAGAGAATAAGAGGGAGATGGTGTGATGTAGGTTGGGCACTGTGGCTGTGCAGTCTGGGATGGGTACCGAAGGGAGCGGTGTTTGCAACTGAGTGTGTCCAATATACTGCAACAAGCAAAGAAAAGAGACTATGTTTTCCTCTAAAGATTACTACAAATATATTCTTAATACTTAAATAATGAAATCCAAGCTAACACTGATGATTACTGAAAGGTTTTGTCAGCTCTCCTAATCTTAATTTACTTTTTAAAAAATAGTCAAAAGTCTTCCTGGAATTATTGAAAAGGTGAATTATAGAGCATGAATGTATATGAGAAAAGCAATATATAACAACAAAACCACTTTAGCACCAGTGGATATTTTAATACTTTTTTATGAGCAGAGAAGGATAACACAAAAACAGGACAATTTATCATAAACATTTTAAATGACAAATTTGTTGGAACAACACGCATATTTCTTTACTTATGTCTATTAACAGTTAACAATTTTCATGTAGGATATATCTTATAGCACTTAGGAAAGACTTATATGTTACATTTTATTCAAATTGTTTCATTATATATATGTATATATGCTGCAGAAAGTATCTTATTTGAAATTTTAAGTGTAATCCTAAAAATGTCTTTTAAAATTGCTTAGGTCAGTGAGAAAGGTTTAAAAACAATATTTTAAATTATAAAGAGAATATTCAGTAAGAATACTTCAGAACTAAGGGTAATCTCCATATACAGCATATATATGTATCGCCTTTAGTTTTGAAGAATTCTTACTTAATGTTTACACAAATATTTGTATAAGCATTATCTATATATGTGTACATATACATATATATGAAGTGGATTAGAAGATGTTTACACTGTTATGAGACTAAAATGAACTATTTTTTAAAAAGACACAAATCATTCAGTAAAAGTAGTTCCTGATTTAACTCTAAAATATGAACCAAAATCAAGAATCTATTTTTAATAAGGTTTATTTTTTTATTTTAAATGTTTTTAAAATAGCTCCTGAGAAGAGAGGGGTGAAGGGCTAAATTAGGAAGGAAGACAAATGGATAAAGCAAAGGAAATAATATTTGAGACCAAAAAAAATAGAAATTCTAAAACCTAAATAAATGTTCCACCTGTCTGGTTTCCTTTAAAACCACAGAAATATGGGCTTTGCAACTGAAATTCAGCCTGATGTTCATAGCCAAGACGCTTACACCTGCTCAGAGCAGAGTCCACTGGCAATCTTATTTCTCAACCAAACTTGCCACACTTTGCAGGTAGACTGGAATAGGCAGCACCAAACAGAGGGAGTTGTACTGTAGCACAAAAAGCATTTGCTGGGAACCACTTGCAGTTGTTATGTTGGCCATGAAAGTTGATATAATTTGAGAAATTAATCGGAACCATTGCAGAAAACAGAATTGCCCAGAATTGAGGAAAGTTTTGACAATAAACAGCTTATGTTTTTGAAACCAAATACCAACACTATTTTCTATATCTTTCAAGCAATGAAGTTCATTTCCCAGCATGTTTGGTTTCTAGTTAAATAAATGCACATCCATGTACTAGTAGTGAATGTATACAGTACTTAAATTTTAAAGGTTATTTTACAGAAATAGTATGATTTGCTCTGTTTCATTTTGTAAAGAGAGATTCTTCATGAGCAGGGTCATATTCTTTTAAATATTTTTGTAGTTTTCATTAGTTCTAAATATATGCTAGAAAGCTTATGAATTAATAAGATTCATGAGTCCTATTAATTCTAATCTTAGAATTGTATAAGTTTCTGTTTACTGCCTTACTGAAGATTCCCTTTTAAGTGTTACACCTAAGCATTCATACTGACATAGGACCCAGTCCAAATTTTTCATCACACTGGTATGGTATGGTGATAAATACACATTTACATGAAAGAGGTAGGTCCCATAACTTCAGCAGTGGGTTAAAAATAATAACTACTTCCCACATGGCCATTCAAGTTGGCCTTTACAATCTGCTGTTTGCACAGCATTAGGCCACCTGATGTTTGGTGGTACTCAATCCTTAAAAATTACTCTAATAATCATGAGTTCCATTTTACAGAAGAGGAAATTCTAATAAATCACATAAAAATCGTACATCGTTCTTTGTGACTCTTCAGGCTGGGTTTTTGTTTTGGTTTGGGTTTCCTGTTGGTTGTCTGTTGTTGATATTATTGTACTGTGAGCACAGCTAAAATGAAGCAAAAATTACCACTTCATTAAAGACTATTTCTTTTGGCATCATGTTTATTCATATATTACAAATACTGCTTCATGTTTTCTAGTGTCAGCTTCACAGGAAGATGCAAAATTCAGTTTTGACACTGTAATGCTATGTCCTTCTGTGAGTTGTTCAATATCTCTATGCTTTCAATATTTTCATCTATAATGTAGAGACAATATTATTTCAAAGTTTGTATTACAATTTCAATGATAGTTAATTTTGCCTAGCGCCTACATGTTCAATCAATGTAGTTGTTGTTTTCTCATAAAAGATAAGTGGAAATGGATACAGTAGAATCTATAACATTTTCAACTATTAGTCTTTAGAACAGTTTTTTAAATGGGGATTCTGGTTAGATTTGTTCTTGGTAAATGAGTTTATTTCTTGCTATAAAATTGTTGAGTTTGAGAAATAGAAAATTCTCTTTTTGGTTTTCTTACATTAATACTCAATATTTGGGCTCTTAGGAATACTAGAACTAAAGTGTTAGCATGATGTTCTAGAGTATTTATCTTTCCATTAGTCTGAAAGTTTTGTAAACTATAAATAAGCAAGCACAAGGAGTTAATGCTCAAATACTTTTTTTTTCTAAGCATAGTTATAATGGAATGACCAGCTAATTATTCACCTAAATTTTATTCTTAAATTTATACAGACTATAGTTTTGTTGAGTTGTATTTAAGTGCAATTGTTTTTAAATTAAAAAAAAAAACAATTTTAGGTTTTTACACTAAAAAAGAATCTCCCAAAATATATATTTGCATTTTACAAGAACCAGATATTCATAATCATGAGTGAATTTCTATATTGTGAATAACACAAATTCCTATTTTTAGCGATTAAGATGCTTGAAATATTATGGTTTTACAGTTTTTATTTATGCAAGTCCATTTACAGCCACTCTCATTTATTGCTGAAAATAATTCTGCAGAAATTTAAAGGTGAAGTATTAATATCATAACTTTTTAGGTGAAAAAAGAAACAGATGCAAAAGAGAACTAAGTAATTTGTCCAAAATAAAAAATAACTACTTGTGAATAAATCTAGGACTGGGGTTTATCTTCCCAATTTAAAGTCTTCATACTTTTTATTTCACCAATAAACAGAGTTGTATTCTGATTGCATGTCTCTACCAAAATATCTACTATGAGTCATTTAGCAGAACCAAGAAGTACCCACTTTCAGTAAGTCTGCACGGAAAACTCATTAGGCATAACTAACTGCTATCACAGCCATCTTTAAATGGACGTTTGAAAGAAATAACTTTGATTCTATAACAGAAAACATTACAGAAGCAGAAAACACTATTTTATTTGATGAGTTTAACAATATATCAACTAATAAATTGGCTGTCATCTTGCCCAGTATGAAGATAATGGGGACGAGGACATGTAGATGCCCTTTTTGGCATGTCAATTTGCAATTACCCTGTGACAGCACACAGTGATTGATGAAACATTGTAGAAAGAAAGAGACTTAAATGGAAGAATTTTATTAGCTTTGAAATGACATTGCTAACAGTAGTGCTAGGGGGAAAATAAACATAAAAACATTTTAAGTAGATAGTAGAGATGCAGCCTAATCCAAACTGCCTAGAATGTCCTTGCTCTTTTCACTTACTTTTGCATCATATATGTGAATATAAACAACTTAATTCTAAGGTTATTGTGCGACCTTCTCTTCTTTGTACCTTGATCAAAAATAGTGTCTGAAATAAAAATGAGATACCGCTAAGTCTTCAGTGGCTTGTCATAAAAGACTGTTATTAAACATAAAAAAATGCAGTAACTGCATACTCTGAGCTAGAAAAGCATGAGAGTGATAAAGAAATGTACATTACAGTAATATCAGGATCACTCTGATCTTGAACATTCATTTTCAAGTTGGACAGAGTTTTTGAATCAGTCTCTTTTGCACTTAAGTATTCGTATCTCAAGTTATAAAATCAGTTTTACTATCCCATGTTGGGTCAGATCACTGGTCCAGAAAATAAGGCATCATGTCTTTTTCCTGAGTCTGTGCTATTAGTTAAATCATCTGCACACAACCCAGTCTCTAACCAGTGGTATAAGGCTGCAAAATCATTGGAGGAAAACAATTTTTAACTGACCCTTTAGGCAATTATTTTAGGGCTGGAAGCCTGATATTTGATTACATTCAGTATCATTTTCAATTTACATAGCTATAAATTGTTCAGACCTTTTTTGAAAAGCAACAATTCTTAAATCAATGAACTATTCTAAGAATTGAAAAAATGTCCATAGGTTGATTATATGCTCCATAAACCAGTATTTCTTTACATACTTTAATTTTTTCCCAGAGCCTTGATTTTATGTGTAATTTTTTTTTCAGAAGAAATCATGAAAATTTGTCAAATGACTGATGATTTGAGACCAACAAGACATAAATGATAAAAAGAATAGTTTTTCAACATGCTTAAGGTTAAAGGCAGATTTGTTTAAAAATACAAACAAATGTTATAGATAATCCTGCTAGTATGAAACTTAGGAATTTAGTATCCAATATTCATTTTCTACAGCCCCAAAGTAGACCTTAAGTCCATAAATCAATGAGATGATTTCATTGCTAAAGAGACCTCAAAAGGCAGAGAAAGACAACCCTGACCGCACCCTGAGAGTGAGAATTCTCCTGTTTAGACAGGGCCTCCTTTCTGGGTTCAGGGGACTTGGGATTGGGAAAAAACAGCCAAGGGGTGGAGGCAAAGGGATTATGGATTTGAAATTGGCTATTGAGCATGAAAACCTGTGTTGTAGTTTGAATATTAGAATTCCATACAAAGTTTTAAACAGCTTGTCGATAATAAATGTTTGACATTTTGAGATCTAGATGCAAAGAAAAAGCCTTGATCTCATGGTTTCCTTATTGAACAAGAATTCAACATGTGAATCTCATGGTTTCCTTATTGAACAAGAATTTATTATGTATCTACTAGATGCCACATATATACTTATTCCTAAGAAAAAATATACATATCAATAATTTATGGCCTCTTAACTTGATAATCTCACTGTTTAAAACAGAAGACAAATTTATGAAGAGTTCATCAACTTATAAAATGAAATGATTTTGTACATATCATAATTTTACCTGTTCAATATTTTTAAGAAAAGGTAAACTTTGGCAGTCATGTTTCTCAAGTAGATTGGCACCACATCTTATAATGAGAGCTTGCTATTTAATTAGTTTTATCTAGTCATAGAATTTAAATATATCCTTACCATTATTGCACTGTATTTTGTGTATAGTGAGATATACATGAAAGAGCTGAAATGGATGCCATCTTTGAAGAAGATAACACATTAAAATTTTCCGTATTTAATGTAGGCAAATGTTGAGGAAAGTGAGTTATTTAGTAGTTATTGAATTAAAATACAGAGAGAAATCAATCATTGAACACAGGGGAGTAAACATGATCTCTAAGGAGAACAAAGAAATTCAGATTGAGGCATGTCAGAGGCACATTGAAGGATAGTTGAATTAAAGACTGAAATCCTGCCCATGATCTGCTTGGCAAGCCCTGTACCATTATGCAGGACTGCTTTTACACAGAAGAAGGGCCCAATTCTCCATGTGCTCATTTGGTCAGGAGTCTGCAAACCAGCATCCACCCAGAAAGGACTCAGAGTTTTTTAATACTTATGCTGGTGCCATATATGAACATCATGGCTACATGAGGTCTTTAGTCATGTTGCAAGTTTGTTGTACAACATCACAGAAAACTATTGTCTGGCATCTGCCACATAGCAGTTCATCATCAAATAGTGTCTAACAGTGTGAAACTTCAGACTGAATATAATCTTCTTGTTCACACTCTAGTTCAAGACCCATTAGAGGGTTATGCAGTCAACATAGTTGCATTTGAAATAGTATAGAATAAAAAAATAACAGTACACACAATACATATTGGAGGTGAATTTTTAATGAAAAATAAGTTTTTTTCAATTTATTTATAAATATGTCCACATGTGAATACCTAATATGCATTTCTTTCTATAGGCCTGTTTTCATTCATTCTGGCTACTATAACAAAATACTCTAAACTGGGTAGCTTGGCAACAATGGAAATATATTTCTCATAGTTCTGGAGGCTGGAAAATTCAAGATCAGAGCACTTGCAAGAATGTGCTTTCTGGCATCTTCTCACTGAATCTTCATATGGTGGAAGGGGCAAACCAGATCTTTGGGTCCTCTTTTAAAAAGGCACTGCACTCACTCACTGCAGAAGGCCTTGCACTCCAACACTATCACCTTAGGTTTAGAATTTCAACATGTGAATTTGGCGGGGCTGGAGGTGGTGTGCATAAGCATTCATTTCAATAAGGATTGTAAAAAATTCTGCAGAGCATCCTAGGCATCACACAATAGAGTGGAAGACTTAAAACAATAAATATCTCAAATTTCCTTACTCCTCATTTCACACCCAAATGACTCTACCATTTGTATGGTCTGGGACACAGAATAATTTTGTTAGGTCACCCAATAATGTTGTCAAAACCATAATTATCATTTCAAGGGGAAGGAATAGTGTTTACTGGTATGATAATTTTAGAGGTTAGCTATTATTTATAACACATAATAATGTAAAATCATAAACTTCCATGGGCTCAGAGAGCCAAAAATCTGAATTGTCCTTGGAAAATTTAATGACTTTAGGAAAATCATGATACGAACAAATTCTTTTTAAAGCAGACACATTATAATTCAATGAAGTTGTTCATATAAGGATATACACTCAAATAAGCATCTTTAAAGAAAGGTGCAAGAGATACTTTGACCAATCAATAAGCAATGGGCAACAGGAGGAATCATCTTTGTTTTGCATAATGTTCACCTATTAAATTCTAGATATTATCTAAAGTTTGCAGTAATCTTCAAAAGGTTACATTCAATATTTGCACACTCTTAGATAATTTGTAATATTCTATTGGGCATTTAGATCTTGCTTATTCTTACCATTATATTACCCACAAGACATTCTTCTATTTAAGTTTTGCCATATTGAAGCATTTCAGGACAAATTACCTAGAAGATGAATGTTGGGGAGAAAAATATGACCATTTTTACATCTCTTGGTATAATATTGTTTATATTTCTGATAGCAGGATATGTGGGTGCTCAGATTATACTGATTCTGGTTCAGTGTTCTCCAAAATCATTATATTCTCCTATGCAGCATTAAAAGAAATTAAAATGCCGAAGTAACATGAATTCTGACCAATGAAATAAAAGGAAATGCAAGTTGAATTTCATTACTTCTGTACGTTTCTTGTTATTTGAATTGATGGATGGATGGATGGATGGATAGATAGATAGATAGATAGATTGATTGACTGATTGATAGATGGTTGTCCCCCAGTCCATTCATGATTCTAGCACTGCCTAAGAGGAAAACACACAAGGTCAGGGTAGAGACATGGCTAGAATAAGATATTGAGGATGATATTTGTGAGTTTTAGCTCTTTCTATCTTATGATTCATTCTGATTTTAAAAAGTATTTGTGTTAGCCAAGGGTAGTGTTCAGTATCTGTGTCATGACCAATTTGACTATGAATCACAATGTAACAAATCTCTAGCTTAAAAAAAAGTTTAGAAAATCACATCCTCTCTGAGACTCCTGTGTTTCTCTTATACTAGCAAAGCAATAAAAGTTCTTTTTCCTTTTTCTCAAAACCATGTTCTTGTTATTGAATTGGCATCAGAGACAAGGACCAAGCCAAAGATCAGTTTGATCAACTTGGTCTTAAACACCTGGCAGGAAAGTATAGCCTAAGCACAGTCATACATGGACATTTAAAAGGAAAAACATTTTTTTTTAAAATGTAACTTAAGATGTACACTTGTGTCAGCCCTACCAAAAGTAAGTAAAGCTGGAGAATATGAAGAAAGTGTTCTTCTGTGGGAGTGTCTAATGATAATGATCACAAAGTTCTCTACAGTTGCAAGTTTGTTCTGAATCAATTTGAGCCTGATCTTATAGACCAACAAATCTTCTTAACCACCTATATTGGGTAAACTTGATCTGATTTTCACTGGTACAATATGATTTATTGTCTTTATAGACTGGCTGAAGTACTAATTACTTTTATGCTAATTGCTTACAAAAAAAGTAATGCTGAGTAGTCTTGTTTATTGTCATCTTAGCATGATTCCTGCCTTATGTATGCCTTGTCCAGTCACCTGCCATCAGCCACTGTGGACCTCTGAACTGCTCTGATGCTGAATACCTACCCTTAACTGTCCATGCCCCACCTGATAGAGAACAAAGTCTTTAGGTTACTTCCCCCAACTTCACCCCCTTTCAGCAGGAAGCAGTTTGGAGGTGTCATCACCCATCTTCCATAGAAATGGAATGTAGAAATAGACAATGGGGGAATGTAACAGTAGTCTGCTTTATATTTTGAATATAGCCCTTGCTCTCTGCCATTGCAAGTTATTTTTCAAATGGACACATTTTTTTCTCTTCTTCTCTCCCTGCTCTTCCCTAATCTCTCCCCCTCCCTAATCTCAGGGGAAATAGGATTACCATTTTTTCCTATTCTAGGCATATTTAACTGTCCTTGAGTACACACCCATCATAGGAATAAAGTAATCCAGACTTTGAAGATGGTACCAGAAGATCTCAGAAATGACTATCTCCCAAATTAACAAGTGAATTACAATTTCAGACAGGGTATATGTGGAATGTAGCCCTTGAATCACCTCTTTAAAATCCCCCTCTTCTTGCTGATGGGCAGAATTGTAGCCTGTGGAACAAGAATCCCCTGTATTTCTCCTTTGCTAGCAAATCAATAAAACTTCTTTTTCCTTTTTCTCAAAAAAAAAAAATAGCATTGTTAAATACGCATTACCAATTTTAGCTGATATTTGACCTTGCATTTATTACTTTGATTTCTGTTTCTTTGGTTCTTAGTAAAGACAAATATTTGGGGCTGGAGATGTGGCTCAAGCAGTAGCGCGCTCGCCTGGCATGCTTGCGGCCCGGGTTCTATCCTCGGCACCACATACAAACAAAGATGTTGTGTCTGCCGAATACTAAAAAATAAATATTAAAAAAATTCTCTGTCTCTCTCTCTCTCTCTTTAAAAAAAAAAGACGAATATTTATTTACAGAACAATTAGCTACCTCTGTTTTCTTCTGTGAATTATACATTTATTTCCATTTTTCTGAAGGATATGTTATTTCATTATGATTTCTGATTTCTTCTTTATTCTATGCATTATTTAGGATTTTAAGATTTTATTTTTGTAGTCTAAAACATTAGATAATTTTATTTTTAAAATATTAAATTTTATGCTACCAATGCCTAGTTTAATTCACTATTGTCCATTATTGTTCTATGTTATGCACTTTGAAAAATAGTAATGGGGCAACCTAATTTATCATGAAAGATTTGAAGAATATGAGGAAACTAAATTGAATTGAGAGATTTGAAAAGTAAATATTAGTCTCTTGCTTTACTAAAAATAAAAAATTAACATAGACTTGACTGTCAGGTAAATACTGTTTTTTAAATAGCAATGAGTCTGATATCAAGAGAAACTTGTTAGCTTATGGAGAAATAAGTTTTGAGTCTCTTTCTTTTTCACGCTCAGATATATAAGCTTTCAAATCTCTATGAATGTATATAAAATGAACAATGGTAGGTGAAGTTGGCATAATCAATGTCAGATTCAGGAAGAGAGTTTGCTAAGGCAGGGATGTCTACCTACCTGAGCTTAAACTGAGTGCTGAAAAAGTTAGGCAAATTTTCAGAGTGATGCAATGTAACAATGAGGATAGAAGTTAAATAGCTAGTTTAAATTAAAAGAAAATGCAAAGTTCTAGTAAATTTTATCCTTAAACAATATTGAATATTTACATGTTATAAATACGGGAGTCAGTGTTATAATTACAAATTATAGAAGGCAGTATCAGCATGAATTATGTATTGTTGGATGCCAAAGTCACTTTCAGGTAATAGTACAATGTAATGTGAAAAAGGATTGCAGTCAATATTTATGATATGGTAAAGGAAGTACAGTGTAGTAGTATGGATAAATGCATAAATGTTTAGTAATAAGTGTAGATTGGATATAGCTTTTTCCAAAGTATCTTATTATATTGGAGAGTTGTCTAGTGATTTTCAACATCTGAAAATCAGGATACCAGGGTTCCACTAATAATTAAATTAGGCTGTCAGTGATATAGATATGGAAAATCCCGTCCACAGAGACACTTCAGAAACTGTTTTAAGTAAATGAATATATTTTGAATATGACTCTTCATATTCATTTCAAATGATGAAAGAAATAAAAGATTATTCAATAAATGATAATGAAATGACTTGCTCATTTTGGGAGAATCAAATCTCTGCTTCACAATTTACACTGCTTATGATGTAAAGATTTTATTGTAGAAAAAGCAAAGGTAATTTAAAAAGTACTATTGAATGTTTTTATAAGTTTAGGGTGGAAATGCTTTATAAATGTGATAAAAGAACAAAATAAAGAAGGAGAAGAAAGTAATAGTTAACTGTAAAAACTTCTGGAACTTAGGGGGAAAAAACATACCACCAAGTAAGTTAAAAATAACTTTAAGTTCAAACATATTTATATTATACCAATTAAATGCAATCATTGATAATTTTTTAAAGGATCTTTTAAGTCAACAAGAAAATTATTAACATATGGGCAAAAGATAATGAGGAGCCATCAGCAGCAGAAGAAACACAAATAAATGACAAATATGTGAAAGGTGCCTGTCCTTTTGATATTTAAATAACTGTCTGAGCACAATTATAAAAATGACATCTTATGTCTCTCATATTGGCTTGTGTGCAGAGGGATGGGAAAGTAACCACATATCATAAACTGTTAGATCTAGTCAATATCTCAAGGAGTACTTTGGCCATGTTGATCAAGATTCATTTTTTGGAATGTTATTTATGTTGTTGTTTTTTTTAAAATATCCCTTACTACATTAAATGTTTTATCCTAATTGTTGAATTTTAGTAATTATATATTTGGTACCTATTGATGTAATTTCATATTTTTACCAAATGGAATATATAAGATTCAGAAAGAGGAAAATTAAAGTATTAATTCCCTTTTGAATTTCATGTGACTTGTTTCTCTATAGTTACTAGACTCTATTTTGGCATGTTTTTAACTACTATAATTTTTTACAAATTGAGAATTTTTTCAACATAAAATGTCACTCTTGCTCTTATTTCATGACTTAAACCTTAAATTCTACTTTGTTGTTACTTGTCTGATTCCAACTTCCTTTGTTTATTTTCAACTTTATTCTAATTTAAATTTTATGTTTATTATTGCCCCAAATGTTCTCAAACACATTGAAAATAGAAAAAAAAAACACAATGAAATATCACTCTGAAACATTCATATTCAGCAAAGTTAATGAATAATGGAAAGTATCAAGTAGAATGTGAGACTGTAGGAACCTTCATGTATCCAGGAGGTAGTGTAGAATGGAGCTGCCACCTGGTAGTTCACGTTTAAATTAAGAATTTACATGTCTTTAACACAGTGTTCACATTTCTTTTATATTAAAAGTGTCTCACAAGGGATCATAAGGACATAATATCAAAATCTTAATTACAACATTATTTGAGGTAATGAGAAGTTGTTAGCAATCTAGTTTCTATTACTAGGAAAATGGAAAAGTGTTAACACAGTGGATGGAAACTATGGGATATTATAGAAGCAGCCAGCAAAATGGGCATAGATAAATTCAAGTAGGCCTTAGTTTGCATGCAGTATGAATAAAATGAGAAACAGAACAAAGGCTATTGCAAGCAGTATTTACATGAATTAACAATGCAGAAAAACAAACAACCTAAATTTTGTTTTTAATCTAATTTGATATCTGTGTCTTATAATGAGGAATTAAGTCTTTTCCATTTAGTGTAATAGCTGATATACTTGAATGATATTTTCATTTCACCAAAATTATTTCATGTTAACTATTTTATTTTTACTTTGTATTAGTTTCATTGTCTTTATCTTAAATTTGACTTTATCTCTTTACTTTTAATTCCTTTAGTCCTGAATTTTTTTTGAAAACTCAGGGGGAATTAGCAGTGTCTTTTCCATTTCTATCAAATTCATATTTTTGAAGTTTACTAAAGTTAAATAACAATAATTCCTTTCCCGGAGTCTGCTCTACATGCTAACCAAAATAATATAAAGCCACGAGGTCTAGTATGTCCAGACAATTAATTTCCCCATTCAGGATATATTTTTTTAAGAATGTTAATTAGCACTTGTACAGTAGTTCCCCTTATCTAACACTTTCTCCAGTTTTAGTCACCCACAAGCAACCATGGTGTGGAAATATTAAGAGAAAATTTCAAAAATAATTAACTCCTAAGTTCTAAATACATGTCCAGGTAAATAGTCTCGGGAAATCTCATGCTGACTCCCTGAGAATGTGAAGCATCCCTCTATCCAGCAGGTCCCTAACCACCTATTAGTCACTGGTGGCCATCTGGGTTATCAGGTTAACTGTGGAGGGACTGCAGGGCTTGTGTTCAAGAACCTCTTATTTCACCCTACGATAGTGCCAGAGTACAAGAGTAGTGATGCTGGCGATGTGGATATGCCAAAGAGAAGCTGTAAAGTGCTTCCTTTATGTGAAAAGGTGGAAGTTCTAGACTTAAGAAAGAAGAAAATCACAAGCTTCTGTTAAATATTATATTGAGGTTACTAGAATCTATAGTACAAGGAGGTATTTTGAAAAAAGTCAATATTCACATAACTTTTATTACAGTATATTGTTATAATTGTCTTGTTTTATCATTAGTTATGTTATTGATCTCTTACTATGCCTACTTGACAAGCTTTATTCTAGGTATGTATTTACAGGAAAAATGCTAGCATATATAGTGTTCAGTTCTGTACACATTTTCTGGCCTTCCACTGGGAAATAGAAAAGTATTTCCTGTGACAAGGAGGTGTTAATGGGTTATGCTTATAATGACTTATGAATTTAATGTCATCTGAATTTATACATGCAAGGCTTATGGTCTTTACTCTTCCTAATCTTCACCCATGTAGAAGTCTGTCTTCTGACTTCATTATTGTTTGGATAAAATGCTATCCTGAATATTTCCTTCACACAATGCATGGGTGATTTACTCCCTAAATCGGTGTATTTCTACAAATATCTTTCACCCCCATGAATGAAAGATTTTTTGAGGTGGTAAGAGAATTATAGGGACACACTCATTTTCTCAGTGACTTACACGTGCTACTCCACTGTCTTTGGATGCTATACGAGTCTGATAACTATTCTGTTCTTTTTTCCTTTGTGAACTAGCAACTTTTTTTTTGCAACTGAGAGCTTGTAAGACATTTCTATCAATGCTTTGATTTTCCCCATTGAATATGTATTATATCAATTATTAGAAACAAAAAAATCAATAAGGCTAATTTCTCAAAAGCAACTCCTAACCATCACTTAAATCTCAGACTACAAGACTATTGCTCATCTCAAATATTAAGGTTGATAGATACAAAAGAATGAAAAATTTCAGAATCATTGATTCATAGTTTGAAATAAATGTGTTAGGATTTTATCTAGCCTCTGTGTCCAATGAGCAAGAGAAAGTTTTCTAGTGTATAGAAAAATAAGATTTTTTTCCTTTCCATTTGCCTCCTCTTATATTCAGCTTTGCTTGTTTTTGTAATATGTGTGCATTAATAGTTCTGACAAAGAGAAAACCAAAAACGATACTAGTATAAAATGGGAACATTTTCTTAAGTGCTGCATTTCCCTCAGAAAATGAGTAATTGCAAAAACATCAACAGAGACAATTCTGTGCTTGCATTGTTTGTTTCCGCTCTCCCAACCCCTGCCTATGCATCCTTTTCAAAATCTGATCCATAGTCAAAGGCACATTTTTCCTTTCAAAAAACCCTCAAAATAATACTTTGCAACTTCAAACAGTTTAAAAATCACATTTCCACTAAAGAAACCTAAAAATATTAATACCCAGCATAAAAACTTATTCTTGTGTGACTCTATACTTTGTTTACCTTGATCATCATAACATTTTTCACCTGCTCTGTCTCATTTTTCCTCCAATACATTGGATGGACTTATTAAACCCAGTGTCAAGAATGTGAGTTCATACTCTATGCTTTATACTCGACAATGGAAACGTGGAAAGTATTATTCCCTTCAATACTGGACTGTGTTTTCATCTGTGTTCTTAGTTACTCCCGCCTATGTGAATTTATATGTAAGGAGGGATAAGTTAGATGTGTATCATTCTTGTATTTTTAAAGATTCAAGTGCAAAAGAAATTCCCAGAGGAGAATAAAAAAATATATAATTCTGTACCTTTTTTTGTCCCTTTCTTTGCCTTTTACAGAGGATGCTAGAGACATCAGTTCCATGTGGAAACAATAACTCCATTACTTCTCTTGACTGATTGAACCCATTCTAGTTTCATCGTAGTTCTCCTTTATTCTGTCCCTTCTGTTGACCTTTCCTTCCCCCTTATCTCTTCACCTACATGTGTACTTTGGTGTTCACCAAAAACAAAACGAAACAAACCAAAAACAGATAAAACAAACCCATAGCCACAGGAAGTACAAAATTGAGAAGGCTAATAATGACGATTTTTCTAAGTTCATTGGAGATTACTTATCAGAGAATTTCCAGGGTTATTGAAAACAAATGAGCCCAGCAAGCTGCATGGGGGAGAAAAAAGAAAAAGAAAGCTTTCTGCATTGCTCCACCTTTGACATAGAGGGCCTGTTTCACAAGGAATCACATAATGGTTATAGTCATTTTAGTGTTCAAATTTACAGAGCAATACTGGCAATCATGTCCAGAGGGAAAATGTGGACAAGAGTGATGCTGCTGTTAAAGTCTCGTGGTTTACAAGTTGTTATAATCAATTTGAGCCTAGCCAATAATATCTCAAGTGTTAGGAAAAAAAGAAGGGAATATTTTCTCTTTTTAAATTATTTTTCCTTGTCTTCAGTCAATAGATTGAAAAACGGAATACAAACTAAAGTCTTACTCAAATTTTGGAATACCCAGGTTTTATAAAACCTATAAAATTCTGATTTAGTAAACATAGAAAGTAATGTAATCATATAATTGCCAAAAGAGTGCCATTACTAGGGCACCTGGAATCACTCGTGAATTTGGAGAATTAGATGCTCACTCTAAGTATTTTATTGAGAAGCACATTTTTTTGACATAGTACTCTTCACTCTAGAATGCTAACAACAACAACAACAACAACTTTGTCTTTAAAGTCAGACTAAGTATGAAACCTGTGTTCACCAGATTCTGTTTCTACACTAGCATGATTTAGCACATCTGAGGTTGGTTTTCTTCATAAGTAAAATGGAGAAAATGTTGAACATTGTGTTATCTTAACCACTGAGTAATTAAAATGTATCATTTAGAAGAGTACCTGAAAAACAAGTTCCCTTTCTTTAATCAGGTTATTGGGTATAAATCATGCTGATCCAGTTGTTGATATAAACACGAGGCAACTAAATGAGTAACTTACACCAATTACAGGAAGAAGCTGCCCAAAATATACTGGGAGAGGATATTTGAAACACACACATCTGTTTATTATTTCAAACCCCCATGAATGTCTTATCAAAATGGTTCAGCTGGGCTGAACCCTGTGGAGCCCTAAGGATTCTTCCAGCCAATGCTGAAAACACACATAGGTGAAGGTGCTTCTTTGGTTTATTTTCTCTACCCTCACATCATCGTAGCCTCAGTCCTTTGTACTTAACAACAATTGGTTTGGTGAGAAGAGGTAAACCCAAGGGAAAAAACCTACTAAGAATGACATCAGAGTGGGAAGGAAAAACCTAAAAGCCGTAATGTCCTCAGCTACATTCTGTTTAACTCAGATGGAAGCAGGAGTTGGAGAGTGAGCTGGTCTCTTCAGAGATAAATGTAAAGGAAACGAGCAAGCTGGCCCCTAGCGCTGGAGTGAATCCCCTGTTCTTGAACTCTCTCAAAAGCAGACAGCTGATGGCTATGTGGTTGACTCTCCAACAGTTAAGACTTCTATCTAAATGTCCTCAACGAATTGAGGTGCCTTCCTTCCTTGACAAAAGTGACCTCACTGTTTTAATCTGCTAGAAAGCTCCTCTTTTGCTTCTCCCAGTCTTGTTAGTGGTCAATGCATCCACCAATCCCTTCAGCTTAGAACCTGGAAGCCATTGCTGCTTCTCTTTTCTCTCCAGCCAACTCAAAAACCCAGTTAATCTCTAAGACACACAGATATTTTAAATGTTATTTTATTATGAAAAAAGTCAAATAAACAAAATAAAAATGTTTGCATTTAGCTATCATCCAGATGGCACATTTTCAATTCATAGCTATCTACTTTAATCCTACCCACTATCTCTTTCCAGATCACTGAATTTTAATGTCTAAATATTGATGAGGTGTAGCCTAATTCTTTTTGACTCTCCCTTGATTAGTTCCTCCTCACTCGTATGTTCTATCAAGTTTGCCTTTACCTGACTCATAGTTTTCCTTAGATTTTAAAAATTGTTTTGAAACTCAAATCTATCATATTTACCATGTAAAACATTTTGATAGGCATTCTAGACCAGACCCTCTAAATATAGTTCCAAATTCTTAGTATGTGTTTTCTTTCAGTTTGACCATTCTTACTTTCATAGATTTTTTTGCTTGATAGTCTCTAGGCTCAGACCCAGTGTTCAACAATAATAAAATTCCTAAAGGCCATCAGGGCTTTGAGTAAACGCTTCCCTTTGTTTCTCAACCCTTTTCTTTGCCTAAATCCTTGCTTACACTGAAATGTAAGCATTACTTTTTAAAAAAAAAAAAAAATTTTCTTAGTTGTAGTTGGACACAATACCTTTATTTTATTTATTTATTTTTATATGTTGCTGAGGATCAAACCCAGCACCTTGAACACACTAGGAGAGCACTCTACTGCTAAGCCACAACCCCAGCCCCTCAAGCATCACTTTTTTTTGGTAAACCATCCCTGCAAATAATTTTGACTTTTTAATACTGACATGACCTGAATAAAAAATTCCCTTCTCTGAGTTTCCACTCTACTACTAAATTCCTCTTTTATTTTTATGTATACATTACAGTCTAATAATCTGGGTCTTTGTTCATCTTTTCCAGAAGCCCTGGATCCCAGTAAATTAGGGGCTCTGTGTGGATGGCTTTGTTCCTACCTTTGTGCTGTGGCATCAGACCCCTGTTTACCTTATGATAGCTACCTTCCTGGCATACTGAGTTGAAATCCCTAGTTGCCAAAAAATTCTTGTCCCCAGGATGTGGCCCAATTTATTCTTGGGCAGACAGAAGAGCAGAACAATACGGGAAGACTTTTGAACTCACCCCCAGAACCAGCAACTTTGAGAAATGCAAGAGGAGAGTTTGAGATCTCTAAAGAGACCTCATGTGCAGCATGGACCAGATGGGTCATTTAGAGTTTGACTCCACCAGGTGTCAGACAGCAGAAGATGGGTAGCTTGTGAGACTAGAAAGTACACACCTTTCCTAAAAGATCAAAATTGTTCATCTCAGTGTGTTAGACAAGAGCCAGGAAGAAATTTGCTGAGAGAATGCCAAGTGCCAAATATTTCTTCTTATTAAGTTTTTTATAACATTTTTAAAATCTATCTCCAATTTAACCATATTAGAGTGAATTTTTCAAGAAACATCTTAATCTAAATAAGCATTTTATAATCCCCCCCCAAAAAAAATTACATGTAGACTTACTTCAATTAGGTATTATGACTAGGAAATTATTCTGAACATTAGAAATAAGAACACAAAAGAAGAGGTCTTTTATTTTCCTGTATTATACCCATCTAAAGAAATTTTCTCCTTGAAGATTAATTATCACAAAGGTGGACACTGGAAAGTTTAATGCCATTTAAATAATTCATATTTATATATTACTTCACAAAGATAATTTCTTGCCTATCTCCACTATCTTGAGGGAAGTGAGGTTACGTTCAGATAAGTGGTATTTTACTGAACAAGATTTCACTATGACCATTGGGAATATACCCATATTATATATCCATTCCAGAAGATTGAGAGATAGGAAATATTTTTATTTCCAAATTCTCAATAAAGAAGCTAAGAGGTCAAGTGTCCAAAACCATGCAGTATGGAGAGACAAAAAAATCAGTATCAATCCTTTTTTCCCACCTATTAATATGTTACTTGAGACTAGTAAAAATATGTTGGAGTTAAATAACATATTCGTCTGTTAATTTATTTTTAGAAACATAGTTCAGTCAAATGATATAAAGTGCTTCATTTTCTTGGACTCTGACCGATACTTCAGACCTGCTGAGTCTTTTTTCTCTTCATTTTTACATATCGTTTTGCAACAATAGTCCACAGGGATACAATCCTCATCGTTTTCTATATTACCAATAACTGATCTGAGAGCACAATTTCTTTTAAAGTTTAATATAAACTTCTCCCAGTATGCTGTGAAGGGACTCAAATTTAGAAATATAAATGAAAACTTTTATTTTAATAAAAACTCAATTATATGCATCGGTGTTAACTTACCTTTAGAATGTGAACTCTGACAGGAGGGCACAGATCCTGACTTTTTGATTAATTTTTACTTATTTCCCAGTATAGATATTCGCATTTGGGAATTGGGAAATTCCATAAATATTTGAGTAACTAGATGATTGAATCAAACTCAACGTGGGTGAACTATTTTTTCTTTAACCTTATTTAGGTGCTCATGTTCAATTTGTGAGTCACTCTCAATTAATTTTATGAACTTAATTTAGATTGAATGCTTACATACATATAGTCAAATATTCATATTATATAAATATATATATTTCTACTTTCTGAATATGTAGAACAGATAACTGAATTCATAATGTTATTAAAATATTAACTTTTCAGCATTTTATTGTCATATTTTTAGCAACTGGTTTTAAATTCCTCCAACCTCCATATACTGTTTTGGAGAAGAGACAAATCCCTGGCCAAATACCGAAACTAAGTACACTGTTTTTAAGAAGTCTTTGATCCTTTAGGTGAGGTGTATAATTCCCAGTCTCACAAGCTACCCAATTTTAAGTTACCTGCCTGGTCCATGATGCACAAACTTTGGCCAGTTCAAACTCTGCTCTTACATGTCTCAAAGTTACTGGCTTAGTGTGTGTTTGAGGAGGAGGGGGAGTTCAAAATTTCTCTTACATCTCTGCCCCTTTATTTACCTACGAATAAATTGTTACCATATCTTAGGGACTAAAATTTAATGGGAAAGGAATTTCAATTCAACATGCCTGGAAAGAAGCTATCATAAGAGAAAGAAGTCTTATGCTACAACCCTCCCCCACCACCACACACATACACACACACACACAAAAAAACAAAAAACTTAAATGTGAGGTCTATGCTAGTTCTGCCGCTCTGCTTCATTTTCTCATCCATTAAGATAATACCTACCTTCTAGAGCTTAGGTAAGGATTAGGTGAATTAATATTTATAAAGGATTTGGAAAAATCTCCAGCTCATAGCTGTATACTATATATGTGTCATAGCCAACCTCTGTATGTATTAAATGTCATATAACTCACTCTTTAAGAAAATAAATTTGATTTGATTAAAATAAAGAATAAACATTCAATGAATTTTCCAATCTTGACCTATTTGTATAACAAAGTCCTCCATAGTTTCACTCTTTGCTTTCAAAGTAGGCCTCCAAGGCATTCAGAAAAGTCTCAGTCATCCTTATGATCATAGCTTTGTCCAACATTGTTCTTCCTCAGTTTCACTCCTTCTCTCCAACTATTATGTGTCTCATATTGTTCCATTTAGGTCTATCAGTTTCTTAGAGCTGCCATAGTAAATTACTAGCAATTTGGTAGCTTAAAAGGAAACCCTTTATTCTCTCACAGCTTGGGAACTGGAAGTCTGCAATCAAGGAGTCAGTCTGCTGGGCTGTTTTCCTCCAAAGTGTACTCAGAACAGTCCCTCCTAGCTTCTTTCTAGGATTCTAGTGACCACAAGCCATCCTTGGTATTTCTTGGCTTGCAATTGCATCACATCAATCTCTGCCTGTCTTCACAGGGCCTGCTTCTGTCCATATTCCCTTCCTTTTATATGGACACCAGTCATTGGATTAGGACCCACCCTAACCAGTATGACCTCATGTTAACTTGATTATATCCTGAAGGTGCTATTTCCAAAAATAGTCATACATACGAACTTTGTGGGAATAAGAATTGAACATTTCTTTAGGGGAGACCCATGCAGCCTGCAACAGGGTCTCATATCATGTTAAAATGTTCTTCTCCAGTCCATTTTGATCACCTCTGAGAACATATTTTCTTATCTACTTATTTCATAGATAATGTAAATATGCTTTCTGATTTTTAAAAAGGGTTTCTGAATCTGTACCTTTTCTAGTAAACTATAAAAATGTAAGGGTAAGGATCATGGTACCATGATGGTTCCTTTCTGTGTGTGTATGTGTGTGTGTGTGTGTGTGTGGAATGAGAGAGAGACACAGAGAGAGAGAGAGACACAGAGACACAGAGAGAAGAATGCATACATTGTGATGTATACAGTGCTGAATAAATGCATTAATTAATAAGAGAACCAGTAATACAAAATTATGCTACAGAAAAAAAGATGAAAATAAATACATGGTAGAGTATGTTGATTTATAATCTTATGGCATTCTTTTGAATTAATACAAAGAGTATTATAAAATCATATTTGAGTGTATATTTATTGATATTATTATAATTAAATAACAAAATTTTAAATATTACAATATAGATTCAGTAGTCAAGTTTAGTGCTTTTGAAAGAAAAAAAATACCATTTTCCTTTGCAACTATAAAGAAAGCTTCACATTATAAACTATGTATGAAAGGTGAGGTCTTCAGTATTTTCTTTGAAATAAATATTGCTTTACCTTTAACCAGTTAATAGTAAGGATTCTGAAATGGTGATGGAAAATAGTATGAATTCCATGACAACTATAAGAAAATAACATTTTAAATTGATATATCCACAGATGATAATGAGTGTGGAAATTTAACTCAGCCCTGTGGTGAAAATGCTAACTGCACTAACACAGAGGGAAGCTATTACTGTATGTGTGCCCCTGGATTTAGATCCAGCAACAACCAAGACACTTTTATCACCAATGATGGAACCATCTGCATAGGTAAGTTCAATTATCTAACATAACATTTTTACCTGTCTATTACTTCATATTTTCTCCAGGGATTAAACAAATATTTGAACTAAATTCTGCTGGATTAAATAATATTTGAACTAAATTCCCTGATTGAACCGTAGTTGATAAATGCTTTTAGAAACTTCATTTTTTCCTTATCAGTAACAAATCCTTATTTAGCCAAGAAATTAAGAAGAGAAACTATTTTTAAAGCATATTCTCTAGAGACAAAAATCTTTTAACTTTGAGAATAATAAGTCATCCTAATCATGTTTCTAAAAATTACTCAATTTACTGGCTGATAAAATTAATTATGATTGATAATATGAAAAATTAATAGACAAATTGAGATCCTAAGAAATTAATCATACTATCAAAGAAAAATATGGGACTGGAACTCAGGACTACATATGCAAATCACTCAGGAATAATATGATGCTACTTTACATAGTTAGATAAAACAGGTATTTAAATTAGTCTAGATCACACTAAAAAATCTTTGATTTTTGCTCTAATAAAATCCTCATCAGCAAGCTAAGAAGTCTGGCAATATTAATAGTAACACATGGTAAGTTAGGAAACAGTAGTCAAAGAAAATTTATCAGTAAAATGTCTGTTTCAAAGAAATCATCCAGTCTCATGTACCTATGCTTTACACTTTCTTACGCAAATAGGAAGATTTTAGTCTCTTCATTTTATAGCCAAGGAAAGTGAAGGGCTAGTCCAGTTCACACATTTAAGATAAAGGGAGGACTAGAATCACAGTCTTATATCTAGAAATCCATTATTCTTTCCACAGGAGACTTAAATAGCTGGGCCATTTAAATCTCACACTGAATCATGTAATATAGTGGATCAAGCTTTGCAAGGGCATAAAGGATTTAAAATATGAGAAAATAATGCTATTCTTATTGAACAATAATTTCATCTTTAATGGTTGCAGAAAATGTTTTATTGGAATACAGCATTATGATGTATTTAGGATCTAGGAATCTATGAAGTACTGCCCAGAAAGTTTATAGTACCTTTCTATTTGCCCTCTCAAGCCTATATTCTTGTCTCTTATCTGGATAGAATATCATAATGCATTTGCCCTTTAATAATTACATGCTGATTATGTAACTGTAAATTTAGTAGAAATGTTTCAATTAGCGAAGAAGCCCAAATTATCGCATCTCAATCACTGTAATTTAATATGATTTTATCTATGTGTTCAATTTTCTAACACCTCTTGTCCCTACAAGACATGTGTCTTCATCTGATCATTTTTATTATTAATATCACTCAATTCACAAAGGGATATATTTCTCCCTTCATATTCCTTATTAAGTGAAGAATCCTGTTGTAGAAGAAACTGAATCCTGGACAGCAGAGAAAATATACACACACACACACACACACACACAAAAAAAAAAATTGAATGCCAGCATTTTAAAGAGGTGTACTATATTTATAACGTAAGCCATCTTTCTTCTCCCAATATTCATCTCTGTTGAGATCCTGTGGAATGACCCTCACTTTCTGCTAATTCCCTTTTTAGTTATTTTAAGTAGTCAGAAAACACAACAACTATATGAAAAACCAATACCCAGTTCTGAGTCCTTCTGTTGCTACCTGCTTTGTTTGATGGATTATTCAGTGGAAAACTCATTCTCTGGAAAAAAATGTTATTTCTCACCATTTTCTGTTGTCCTTAAGGATTAAGCTCTTTTGAGAAGCTGTGCAGTTATTTCGTCTTTTGCCACTCGGTAGTGATATTTTTTGTGCACAATGATAATCCTCAGGGAATTTGAACAGAGAACCATAAATCCATTTGCTTTTTACATTAGTTTAACACATTGTAGTGTATTGCTTTTTGATTTGAAAATTTAGCAGATCCCCAAACTTGACAACTCTAGTAATTAAAATCATTAAGAACCTTAGTAAGTAGAAAATGAAAGACTCCAATTTGGGGCAAGAAAAGACCCAAGTGAGATTATTTACCTTTAGTCCATATGCATATGATATTTTCCACAAATAGGATAATTTTGTCACAGAGGCTGTGGGTGAGATTTAACACTGTGCATATTTTTCTTCTCCTTGGAATCACAGCAAAACAGAACATCAGATGCCCAATTTCTAAGAGACCTAGATCTAGATCAGCATTTCACAAATGGTGAAACTGAAGCATCCAATTTTAAGTGACTCCCAAGGCCCAATGAGTAGAAGCCACGAATTCTTTCTTTTTACCCTGTGCTTTAGAGCAATGTTTACCTCTTAATTTGTTGTGGACTACTTTCTATGGGTATTCTATGTAATTGTAGATTTTTTCCTAGTATTGGATAATATTAAAATTAAATTTGGTCTTTGTAAATTATTTCCAATAATTTTATATTTTTATATTTTCTTTGCCACCTAAAAATTATACATGATAAAACTCTATCATTAATAATAAGTATCATATGATCATAACCAGGATATGATAATGTTTTGAAAGACAATTATGATAAAATACTACTGGGTTGGCTAGTTGTAGACATGAAAAATAAACATAACCTTATTAATGAAAAAATAGTAAATGAATTATGATTGTTAGTGATGTGCTTGCACTTAGTAATATTAAATTATTAAATGAAGTCAAGTGATAGATTTGATAGTAGGGAAGTGGGTCAATTACTACACCTGTTCTGTGAATCCTAGCTTGATTAAAATAGTTACATAGTTGCAATTTACCTTTCATTAAGATGGAGGAGTGGGTTCTCTTTCTCTTATAGCTTTGGGGATTCCGGGACATGCCAACCTAGAAATAAATGCATTAGCAACCTGTACTGCCAAACCTACTTATTAGGGTTCCTACTCTGATAAAAACACATGTGAATAGAATCACTTGTCCTGATTTTCCAGTTCCAATGTCAGGTATCGGCTGTATCCTAGACATTACTACAAGCACCCTCACCTGTATTTCCACATCTGTTATAAAACAGCACTCTTTTGAGTTAAAAGTATTTTACCCAAAGTCACATAGCTAGTAAGTGTGAGAATCCAGTATAAATTAAAGTCTTCTATCTAGTATCTAGTAAACTCAGTGCTTTTTCTTGCAGAAAGGTGAGACCACAGTAGATTTTTTTTTTTTTTTTTTTTTTTTAGGTTCAAGCCATTTAGACCCTGCGAGAGATTGAAAGAGAATTTAGTGAGGATGTTGCTGCAAAATGACAAGTTATATTCCATTTGACCACACCAATGTCATCCCTTTATGACTTGGGATTTTTTTAAAAGAATTTTTGCTTCTTTCCATATTATCAGATAAAACTGGGGGCATAAAACAAGATTCCAAGAATAGATGAAGTTCTTTTGACAGGCACATAACCAGTTGGGGCAGTCAACCCAACAATATTGCATTAAACTCTAATAACTCTACCACTGAGGCCCAGAGTGATGATATCAAATTCAATAAACCTTACTTCATATTTTAGTAAAACATTATGGAAACAAAAGCATAAATCAGGCAGTAGTTGGAAAATCATTGCTTTAATGGGAAAATTAATAGTTAATCATAAAGTTGAAGTTAAAATATAAAACTTTGCTAGTGTCTCAAGATATTGCTACTACTACAATTACTGCTCTCGTCATTATTAGATCACCATATTGTTACTTGATGAATTCAGAGGCTAAATGCCCATTTGATGCAAGTTACTGGGATATCAATCAACCAGGTGGGTAATGATCAGGGTGCTTGAACTAAAGCAAACACCCCAACTGAAACCCCAAGGGTTATAAGGAGGCACAGGGCAAAGCTGAAACAGAGTCAGTTATTAGCACCAAGGTCCTGTGTATTTAAACCCAAAGTACAAGTGAGTGGATGGAAATTGAATTCATATGGCCAAGATTTGTATGTTACTCAGAAATTGGATTTGGGATGAAATTATTAAGAATGTTGCACATTTAAATAAATGGTTTTGGAATCAAGAGAAGTCAGCACCTCGTTTACAGTATCCATAGAAGTCATCTAAAACTATATAACACAGGTATGCAAAGAACATATTAATTGGCTCACCCAACGAAATATATTGTGCTATTTATGATACTTCATCCATCTATTAACAACTTCACTGGGGTGTTTTTCCAATTGGGATGCAGCAGCATGTGTTACTTTTCAACAGCTGTGCTCCAGGAAAAAAAAAAAGACCTATCCTGACTTTAGTTCCATATTTTTTTTCTTACTTCTTTGACCTAATAAAAAATAATAACCCTAGTCTGCATCCCCGTCTGCACTGGTTTGGTCTTTAGCCCAGCCAAGAATGCTTTTCTTGATAGTTCTCCATAGCCCCAGAGTCATAGTCAACCTGTTTGTCTCTTACTTTATTTCCTGTCCATTTGTTTTTGTGGGCAGTAGTTTCTGAACACACATAGACATGAGGGAAAGCAGGGTGAAGAGGCTACAGCAGCACTCCAGAATCTTTGGGTGGAGTGCACTTAGATTTCTACAGGGTCCAGATCATGAACTTGCCAGAAGAACCAGAGGATACTAACCTTTAAAATTGAATCCCATCACCTTTCTAGCTAATGGAAATTACTTCAAGAATATAGAAGAAGTTTTGCTGTCAAATCTGGCCTTTAGTGTTATGAGTATGGTTGTTTTTGTCTTATCGCAATTTCAAGTGATAAATTAGAAACACCTGCATTTAAGATAACCAGCTAGATGTCACTTTAAATTACTTCTGTTTTAAATACTGGTAAACACTGTAGTTTTTTAAAGATCAAATTGCAAATTTAAAGTTACTGGTTCATTCATTAATAGAAAATATCTCTAAGAAATTGCAGCTGGGCTTCTAAACACAAAAACCTTCGGCATTGAATTGGGCGTGGTGGCATATGCCTATAATCCAAGCGGCATGGGAGGCTGAGGCAAGAGGATCAGGAGTTCAAAGCCAGCCTCAGCAAAAATGAGGTGCTAAGCAACTGAGTGAGATCCTGTCTCTAAATAAAATACAAAATAGGGGTGGGGATGTGACTCAGTGGTTGAGTGCCCCTGAGTTAAATCCCCCATTACCCCCACACACCAAAAAAAACCTTGGCATTAATTTAAGTAATGATCTGGATGATTCAGTTTCTTGAAATCACTCCCTTTCCTGGAAGTGTATTTATACTATATTTATAACTTTAAGTCATATTTCATTGTAGTATATAAAATTTTGAATTCAGAATACAAATGAATTGAGCTTAAAACCTAGCACCTTTATTGTGGTTTTAATAAATAAATAATAAATAAGTAAGTTCTGTGCAATTTATTACTTTATCTTCACTTTATCTATGATGATTGCATATGAAGAATCATAGTAAAAGTAAAATATGTACAAAAGTAATAAGTTGTGGTAAATTTGAAAGAAGTTGAATAACACATCAGCTACATATTAATTTTTATGTATAAAATGAAGGTTTGGAAAGAAAGTTAATAATTCTTTTATTCTCCAGATTATTTGAAACCCAGTCTTTAGAATCAATTTAGCTTAAGACTAAACAACAAATAATTTAAAGTATATTTTTAAATTTGTTTTTTTATTAAATTACACCTAAATGTTACATTTCAATGATGGAAATTATTTAAATGACTATGTTGATGAATCATTGCTGTTCAGAAAGCAATTTGAGAATTTGGCCCATGAATGACATTTTCAGTATACAGTGAAAATGAATTGGCCAAATTAAGTTCAAAAATATGTTGTCTTGCTTTCTCTGCTTTTTACCAAATGATAGGATGTTTCTTACTTTCTTGTACTGTGTGATATGAAATCACCAACCATATGTAATACTGCTATCAGCAAAGTAAACAACTATTTGAACACTAAATTAAAAAACTAATTTTTCAAATATTTCCAGATATAGATGAGTGCAGTGAATCAGTTGTGTGTGGTGCTCACGCTGTGTGTGAAAATGTGAACGGTGGGTACAACTGCTTCTGTGAGGAAGGTTATCAGACATCCACAGGAAAGGCGCAGTTCATGCCTAATGATGGCTCTTACTGCCAAGGTAATTTATGTTATTAAATTTTTTTGTGTAGTCAAAGAACTATGTAAAACATTTACAACACAATTGTGAAGTATCAAAGAGTTATATTTCCAAGAAATGTGCCAGCATTCATTTGTGTTTATAAAAGGCAGCAGAATACAACAGACACTAGTATGGCAATATATAAATCAATGGAAGTATAACTGATGTGATTCTGCAATCTGTATACGGGGTAAAAATGGGAGTTCATAACCCACTTGAATCAAAGTGTGAAATATGATTTATCAAGAACTATGTAATGTTTTGAACAACCAACAATAAAAAAAAAGAAAAAAAATGAATTAAGAAAGGGGTATTGTTTTATTTAACAGAAGAGGTAGGCAACATGTTTTATGCATTTAATATTCATTCCTTAATCCTTTAAACTACTTTCTTCCATTCTACAAACCATTATGTATTCTAAAATTGAAATGGAAACTCTAGTGTTAAAGAAGATGATTTTATGAATTTTTATGAATGAGTGAGCAAGATCATTGTCATCAATATGATTAACTTAGGAAAATATTTTTTAAACTTACCATGTAATCTATTTTTCCTGCAGAAAATGTGAATGAAAACTGCCACTTAGATAATGCCTGCATTGCCAAAAATATTAATAAAACGTTAAAAAAAGTAAGTAGACAAGCTGAGTTTAAATTTATTCTCTTTTGCCATTTTGGTTGCAATTAAAATCCTTCCAATGTCTTATCTCAAGAAGAGTAAGTATCAGTTGAATTCATTCTCAACTTGTGGTAATTGTTTACATATAAGGTATAAGTATTGTGTAGCCATTACAAATAGAATTAGTTTTAAAATCTCCAAAGTGTTGAGGAAGACTTCTACAGGTTTAATTTATGCAATTTGTTCATTATTCAGTATACTGGAAAATTACCTTCTTCCTATAAAGAAAGTTATTAAATAAAATAGTAAAACATTTCTTTGACTCCTGATCCAATCCTATATTCTAAGAAGACATAGTTGAATACAATTAGATTTTGAACTTCAAAGTGAATACTTCAAAGAGCAAATAAAGTCAGACATTTATAAAATTATTGTCATATGATTGAAAATATGAATCTTAACAAGAGCAATCAACTATCAGCTAAAGCAAATTTCTCTTTGATCACATAGTAAGGAATCTTCTTTGGCTGATTAAAATCTAATTTAAGTTATTAAGTTATAATTTATCACTTAGGATATCAATATTTATAAGGAGTAAGGAACTTAAATATTAACATATTTTTGGTTAAGATATAATTCCATATTGGAATATAGAAAGTTACTTTAAAAGTGATTTTTTTAATTGTTTATTCAAATATATTCTGTGTCTTTTCTGAAGAAAACTCTATGCTTTTTAAGTTATCTACTAATCCCTTGAAAATAATTCAGATTTAATTGATGCATGTTTTGGTTTAAGTTTAGTCTGGTAATTAAATATATATGTATAGGACAAGAAAACCAACATTAGAATAAACTTAACATATGAGTTTTATTCTTGAAAAGCTATAAAAGTCTAAATTGGATCCCTGTCTGGACTCATTTTTGCTTAGATGGGACTGATAAAAGAACCTATGGCTTTGTTACAAGAAGTCTATAGAAATTCTGTGACTGAGCTTTCACCGACGGATGTAATTACATATATAGAAATATTAGCTGAATCATCCCCCTTACTAGGTTACATGAATAACACCATCTCAGCCAAGGACACCCTTTCTAATGCAACTCTAACTGTGAGTATGTTGAGCTTTAACTTTTAATATAATTCATCTTTACATTTTTCCCTACATTTGGGATTAGTGAAGGATTCCAATATTTTTAAGACTTACTTTCTTTTATAGGAATTTGTAAAAACCATGAATAATTTTGTTCAAAAGGATACATTAATAATCTGGGATAAATTGTCCACGAATCACAGGAGAGCTTATCTTACAAAACTGATGCATACTGCTGAACAAGTTACGTTAAGGATTTCTCAGAATTTCCAAAAGAGCACTCAATTTGATACAAATTCAACTGATGTAGGTAAGACTTGAAGGTCAATTTCAAAGCAATAGTGTTTTCAGCCAAGCCAGTCTCCAAAGGAGGGATGGGTATTTAAAACAATGTTGATTAAATTGGTAGGTTTATCAATGTAGAAGTGAATATCGATGTATAGTGCAGGAGCTATATGAACAAAGTGCTGCACAGCAGAAAAAAATGACTATAGAGATGCTGCTTCCTTCCTGACACATCCATCTTTTCCCATCCCTGAATTGTTTAGCATTTAAATATACAGAGCACACTACCTTCCTGTTATTTGCAGTCAGTTATGTTATAACTTCTTAGAATCTACTTTGACCAAAGATAGTGACATCAGATCTTCTTAGTATATTCAAATATCTGTTTAGGAACCCTTTGCTTTTTGATAATATGAAGTAGTAAATATGGTAAGTTAAAAAGTTTCCTGCTTGATGCAATTTCTAAATTACTAAACTCATTCATGATCTTGGGTTAAATTAAGGATACCTATAAAGTTGTCCTAAGGAAGCAAGATATATTTTTTGAAATAATCGTTGCATTTTGTTATTACATTTTCTGGGTTATGACCTGTTATGTAATGGTACATTACAAAAATAATTATCAAGATTTCACCACTTATCAAAATTAGCGTTGTAAGCATTTTGATTGATATATGAGGGCCCTAAATTTCTAGATATTGCTTCCAAAAGGGTAAAAATCACCAGCTAAGGGAATTATCTCACACGAATTCAATTCATTCACTCTTCAGATAGTAAGGTATGTTATAGATAACATACTCTAAGTAGATGTTGCTTATCTTGGGTTTAGTAATTATGTATGAAGGCCCTTGAATGCATATGTATTTTATCATTTATTTAACTCAGTATGAATTAAACCATGAGTGCTATAATGAAATGAAAAATTAAAACATCATATTTTCAAGATATAAATTATACTGTTTGCTTAGCACTTTGAGACATGCCTGTAATAGCCTGTAATACCGGAGACTGGGGAGGCCAAGGCAGGAGAAAAGCAAGTTTCAGACCAGCCTCAGCAACTCAGCTAGGCCTTAAGCAACTTACTCCTGTTTCAAATAAAAAATAAAAAGGGCTGGGATTTAGCTTAGTGATAAAGCACCCCTTGGTTCAATACCCAATACCAAAACAATAACAACAAAAAATTATACTGCTTGTATATGTTCAGAATATGTTTATTCAATAGGAAGTTGAAATAAAATTATGATGGATTAAACTGTCTCTCAATAAACAAATACATTGATTATGAATAGTGAGTAAACTAATTTTGGAGAATTTATTATTTTCATGGTTTTGTTTCAGCTTTCAAAGTTTTCTGTTTTGATTCATATCACATGAAACATATTCATCCCCATATGAATGTGGACGGAGATTATATAAAGATCTTTCCAAAGAGAAAAGCTGCATACAATTCAGATGGTAGGACTTTAACAATCTTATATACAATGTATCAATGAATTTGCAATAAAAAGTTGTCATGCATTTGATTATATGACATGCATATATAATTGTGTTTTCCTATATAAAAAATATTTAATGTTTATTTACAGAATATCTACAATTTGTACTTAAGAGTTTCATTTTTAGTACCTGAGGAAAATTTTAGCTGACTTGGGTCTTTTTTCTTCTTCATGAAAACAAATTTGAGATTGTGTGAAACAAAATATAGATCATGTTTATAAAATACTAAGTTATTTAGACCTCTCTTTTCACTTGTCATTTCTTAGCCTTTGTACAGTAAACCCTTAACTAACCTAAAGACAGCATTATTTAAAAACTTGAATCAGAGAATGCTAGCACCAACAGCTAACTTAATGACTATATAATTTATATCTCATTTTATAGATAATGAAACTAAGGTGCAAATTTAATGGATTCATCTCCATGCTTATCAGAATCTAGTACAGAACCAGTACTAGATAGAAAGATGTTAAAAAATAAGTCAGCCCAACAATATTTTCCCTTTCAACTAACCAGAACCAGACAAGTAGCTACTATTTAAATTTAACCATTTATCTGCTCTCTCAGAGCAGTATGCTTAGAAAAATCTCTGCTGATAGAAGAATTTTTATTGTAGTTGTTCTCATGTGGGTAAAAATATATTATCTAGGAAAACATGAATCAGAATATATCTTCAAATAATATGTGGATGGTCATAAATACAAATGAAAAAATATACAAGACACCCAGAGTCTCATGTGTAGACACTATTTCATAAAAAAAGATGAGATTTCTTTCTTATTAAGAACATGGTATACATCCATTCTCAGAAGAAAGCCTTTTTGTTTTGTTTTGTTTCCACTGCACTAACCAGGGATTTTTTTCCCTCATTCATCAATATTATCCTCTCCATTCTTCCTGTCATTTTCTATACAATTGTAAGAAACGTATAGTCATAAAACAAAGGAAAAGCCAGATGTGGTGGTGCATGCCTGTATTACCAGTGGGTGGGGAAGCTAAGGCACAAGTTCAAAGCCAGACTCAACTACTTAGCAAGTAGATAAACAACTCAGACCCTTTCTCTAAATAAAATACAAAAAAAAAAAAAAAAAAGGGCTGGGGATGTGGCTCAGTGGTTAAGTGCTTCTGAGTTCAATCCCCAATACCACCTCCCCCCAAAAAATAATCGAAGGAAAATAACTAAACCACACTGACTTTGAACCCTTGACACTAAGTTATTATACCACATTCTAATTAGCTAAGTCTATATATATAATACTTAATAGCTATTCCAAATGACACAAACTGTTGAAATTTCAAAGACATTGTTAGAGGTTGGGGAAAAAAAAAAAACATTGAAAATAACCATTATAGTGACAGATGATGAAATTGTCATGGAATTAGTATCTCAAAAGGATACTGTCTGATTGCATGGTAGCTTTGTTATATTTAATGATCACACATATAAACTGACATTGAAAGGCATAGTAATATCAGCTCTCAATAAAACAGAATGAGAAAATGTATTTTCCTCAAGGTTGGATCTTAAATATAAGGGCAAATCTAACAAACTGATCATACCCTCTCAGTGATGTTTGTGTGTGATTTCACTTATTGACAGCATTCATAACTAAAACACATGTTTTATTTAAAACATGCACATTGCCATTTTAGGAATATGTAGTAAGTCCATGGGGAACAGCTGATTTTTAATATTTTTTATAGGCTGAATTTTAGAAGAAAGAAGGAAAGGGGCTGAGGATGAAAAGAACAAGATTTAATACTCTGACCATGGTTTTGTAATAAAAAGATAATACACTTTTATTGAGAGATTCCACCTGCTTGCTTTTAAATTACTTATGAAATTCGAATAATATTTAGACAACAAAATAGAGAAGCATACAAAGTCCTGTTGAGAAGATGCTTTTAGTTATTCTCAAGAGAAGTAGCAATAAAGAAGTGTGAGAACAATGATTCTCTAAGGAGTTCATTGCATAGTCTAGTTTGAAACAATTGATCTTGGTTTTTAACATATAGAAAAACATAATTTCTGTCATACTAATAGTTTTCCAGTAGTTTATACTGCAACTCATAATTGGACCATTGTAATAAAAAATTTCTAAATATCATCTTAAGGAAATAGAGGCCAAAAAACAAAATAGGTAAATCTAAGGAAAAACAGTTACTGAATGACAACCCTTTAACAAATTTATGTAATTGTTAATTTAAAGTACAATCCCTCCAGAATTTAGCGGTTTTTTCCCATTGAGAAAATGCTCAAGTATTGGTTCTAGTCATTGAATTAAAGGCTATATCTACTTCTTAGAAAAAGTATGGTAATATTAATAGATATTAGAAAGATCATAGCACAAAAAAAGACTAACATAAAACTTTATTAAGAAGAAAAATGGGGGAAAATGGGTAATGATTTAATAGCAAATGACCTATTCTTTTCATACTACTCCAGGTTTTTAATTTCTTCCATTAGTGATTGACCCCTAGTTTTTGAAGAAGATACAGATTTGGTAAGAGAGCTCAAACCTAGATCAGGGATAGAATGTGTGAAAAATCATGAGAACTGGAAAAGGTTCAAAAGTTTGAGAATGAACAAATATTGAAACAGTAGTCTTAAAGGTAATCGAAGGGATTTTTTGAGCATCTTTATGGTACCCCTTGCCCAAGGTAAAAAAATAGATGTTAAATAATATTTGTCTTTAGATAAGATAGCAGTAAGTAATAGAATTTTTTATTTCACCTGCTCTCTCAATTCTTCATTTGATTTCAGACATCTCTTATTACGACCCCAAAGTAATCACTATTATCAACTAGATGTTGTATTGACTGAAAAGGTTTTTAGGCCCTTGTCTCTCCACAGCAAAGCCTGGGATAATTGTCTAAATCTCTTGGAGTCCTAATTGCACTAGTCCAACTGTGTTACACTAACACCCATTTGTTTCTTTGATATAAGTGTACAAAGTTGTCAGGTCAGGAAAATGTTCTCATGCTATATGTAGTTCAAGCAATCTGTTAACATCTCCAATGGTTGCCTTTTAAAATTACCATAAGAAATATGCATAGGGATACACTTTGGCAACTTTTGCCTTACAAAATCATATTGAAGAATACTAATAGATATTAATAGTAGTAATATTATTATTTATTAATTCTTAATATTAAGAATCATATTGTTAGTATGATGAGGAGGTTTCCAGTTTTATTCATAGGACTTTGTTTTGATGATGGTATCATTATTTGTTTTTATATATCTGCAGTATTGGGTTACATTCAAATACACTGCATTGTAGAATGTCAGGGGACCCCATAAATGGCTACATCCCAGGTCAATCCACTTCCTCCTCTGGCACACATTAAATAAGAGCATGTTCAGTGAGAATAACATTAAACTCAGTGACAAGTCACGACTCATGCAAACTTAAACTTTCTTAATCCATTTTGTCCTACTGGCCCAGATGTGGAACATCCACAAAAACTTAAATATAATATAAATTTCCATAATAATATAACTATGTTATAGTGTAATTGCATTGTAATAATATTAATATCACATATAAGCTCTAGATTATGATTTCCAACCTCTTTTAATTTACTTGTGTCAATTTTGTTGATATATTTGTGGAACTGAAAATTTGAGACTTAATGGGCGATTTCCATAAATCTGTGATAATTTTCCTTCAGTATCTCTCCAGTTCATATATTTGCACATGGAAATAATAACTCAAAATTTTACCTTTCAAGGGAATATGCTGCATACTGTGGTTGATTAAGATTTAGATGTAACTTAATTTGGGACTATTTTTCTCTAACTATTGTGTGTGCAAAGGGAAACCTACAGTTCATGATCATTTTGAGATTCATGGAGATCAGACAATAATAGCAGTCTTTCCATGGGTTTTATAATGTATACATGGGCTTAGTGTGGCCCGAACTTCGGTATCTGTGTATTTGTATGACTTCCTTAGAGTAAAATCTTTGTTCATTCAATTTTTATGTTTAAAAGCTTCAATAGAATTTTTGTTTTATAAGAATCTTACTAAGCATATGAATTTGATTAATAGGCAATGTTGCAGTCGCATTTTTATATTATAAAAGTATTGGCCCCTTGCTTTCATCATCTGACAACTTCTTATTGGAACCTCAATCTTCTGATAATTCTGAAGAGGAGGAAAGAGTCGTCTCTTCAGTCATTTCTGTCTCAGTTAACTCAAATCCACCCACATTGTATGAACTGGAAAAAATAACATTTACATTAAGTCACATAAAGGTAAGTTGTGTTTTTAGATGGTGATACATTCAGAGAAATGCTTTTTTTGTTGTGGTGGTGTCACTTTTATACATGTGAGTTTTATAGCTTAAAAATATGGATGTAAAATTAAGAGAGTAAAATGTTTTTAACTAACTTTTCTATAAAACATTTTTATACTCATAGTGTTCTTTGAAGTTTCTGATCAGTACCAAAGAATTTACATATTTGGTTCTCTAAAATTATTATATTTCAGTTTTATTCTTTTAAGTACACTATTCATTTTGGAAGTTTTCATGCCTTCAAGAAATGAATTATGAGAAAGTATCACAGTTGAAGATATAAATGCACTTGTTCAATAAGTGAGGTCCTTAGTTTATAATTGTAATTTAAAACAATGTTTGTAGGAATTTGGGTGTGGAGTAAAACAAAATCATATAGACTTTTATAAAATTTCATAAATAGCCAAAACCACTTTACTCTTTTATTTTTATTCAAAATCATTTTTAAATTTAAATATAATTAAAGCTATATAGTAAAAAGCACCATTTGAACTAGCCAAGCTATTTTAGTTCCCAGTGAATAGGGAAACTCAAAAATCATGAATTGTTTGCTACCTTTGTACAATTGATGATTTTCCTGGGCTTTCAGCAGAATTTTGGTTTTTGTACATGGTCAAAGAAACTTTCAAAACTCCATTTGAAGAACCTTGAAGCTGGCCATTATATTCGTGTGTTCATGTTAGTGGGGAGAAACTTTCTAAACCAAAAGCATACATATGCATACACATAATGCAGATGTGTCATTGTTCAATGAAGACTTCTAAAGGAAAGCAACTAAATGTATAGAAAACTCCAGTAAATAATAGGTAAATAATGATAAGCATTACAGAGAGAAAAAGAAGTGTGAGTTTTTTAAGAATGGAAACTTGGACATAGTTTTCATTTTTTATTTAAATTTATATTTAATACTTAAAAATTATATATATTTATGGGGTATCATGATATTTCAATACATGTATATATTACATAATGTTTTAAATCAGGTTAAACATATCTGTCTCTTAAAACTTCATTTCTTTATGATGAAAACATTCAAAATCTTTTCTTTTTGCTTTTTGAAATATACAGTATACATCTTTCCATGGTCACTCAACTATGAAAAGTATTACAACAGAAATTCTTTCTCTTCAAGCATAACTTAGCACCTAATAATAAACCTTTCCCCATTCCTCTCTTCCTCCAATTCTCCTTTCTTTTGGCAGCCACCATTTTATTGTCAACTTCTATGACATCATCTTTTATTCCATGATTAAGTGAGATCATATGATGCTTGTCTTTCTGTTCCTGGCTTACTTCATGTAACATAATTATTTCCAGTTCCATACTTGTAGTCACAAATGGTGGGATTTCATTCTTTTTTGTGGCTTTATAGTGTTCCACTGTGTGCATGTACCACTTTTTTTTTTATCCATTCATCAGTTGATGGACCCTTAGGTTGTTCTCATTTCTTTGCTACTGTGAATAATGCTTCAGTAAACATGAGAGTGCAGATATCTCTTTAACGTGCTTTTGTCATTTCCTTTGGATATACAATCACTAGTGAGATTATTGGATTATATAGTAGTTCCATTTTTAATTTTTCTGAGGAATCTCCATATTTTTTTCCCATCATGGCTGTACTAACTTACATTCCTACCAACAGTGTTCAAGGGTTCCCTTTTCTCATCCTTTCTAGCACTTATTAACTTTTGTCTTTTAGTAATAGCCATCCTAACAGATGTGAAGTGATATCTCACAATGATAATTAGTGAAGTTGGAATTTTTTTCAAACAAGTTGCCATTTGTATATCTTCTTTGAGGAATGTCTATTTATGCCTATTTCCCATTTTTAATCAGGCTGTTTTTATTGTTCCTATTTTTTTTTCGTTTCTAGTTTTGTATGTATACTTGATATTAGACCCTTGCCTGATGTGTAGTTAGCAAACATATTTTCCTATTCTGTACCTTGTTATTTCATTCTATTATGTACTTTGCTGTAGAGAAGACTTTAAGTTTGATGTAATCTTATTTGTCTATTTTTAGTTTTGATTCTCGTGCTTTTGTGATCAGAGATACTAAATGTTTTTGTAGCTTAAAGTTGCAAAGACAACCCACTTCACTTTTTTTTCTTTTGAAAAGAACCAAAACATAAAGCATGCATGTGAAAAGAAAAAATAACCCTCTTCACAATAATTCATGGAAAGACTTAATTGTCCTTGATCCGCCCACCTGTACAAATGTTTTGTAACTCAAAATAATGACCCTTACTTTCTACTTACTCCCTGCATCCTCTTTCTCTGAGAATGACAATTTGACCCCTTTTTATTTTCCCTGAGAAAACAGAAGATATCTCATACATAATAGCATTAGTGACTTGAATCTCCCATAATTTATCTGTGACTTGACTAACTGTTATGCACCTTTTATTACCTCAGAGGAATATTAATAATATTAATAATATTATTAATAAAATATTAGTGAATAGTACAAAACAGTGTTATCATGCCATTTCTAAATGATTTACTTTGAAGAAAAGCTTTCAATTCTCATAAGATCCATATGCATGATATACTGTTATCACATTTTATACACAAGGTAGCTGGGTCTTCAGGAAATTAAACAATTTGCATGTGGTCAGTTGGCAATCAGTTGGAGAGGATAGCACTTCTCTGCAGACTTCCTTCAGAACCTTGCTCTCAATAGCCCTCGTTCTTCTGTCCAGTCTGGTGCTCTTCAAATCCTTGACTATCTAATTCCCAAGAGAATTGGCTTCAGCCATTACCTCATCTTTCCTGGATCTCTCTACATTTACTCCAGTGTCTTAGTTAATGAATATATTCAAGTCTCTGACTTCTTAAAGTTTCTTTGCCTTTTTATCTCACCAAACCTCAGTAACTCTTCATTTTATACTTCTAAAAATAGGTCTTACCTCCTAACTGTCATCTTTGAAAGATTCAGATTTAGTTCTTTTACCTGTTTTCCCCTATGATAGACAAACTTCCTGAGCCACCCATCATCCCATGCTTACCTCCAATTTCCAATAAAATCAGTTTTCAATGTCTGTAGTGTTGCAACTTGGAATGTGTTATTTGCAGCTGAAACATGAGGCTGAATCTTTTCCTATAAAGTAATTGATACATGTTTGCTTATATTTCTGTATATCCATTACTAATTTGTTCCCAAACTCTATAATGGTACCCGATGCCTTTGAAAACACAGAAGTAAATGTGATTCTCTGTCAGAAGTTTTTCTTCTGTAAAGTTGCTGTCCCTATGATCTATGCTATGGTTGCTGTGCCACCATGAGCCTCACTGTCCTCTCACCATTACCCTATACATACAGTCCCCTCTCTTCTGCATCAGGCTCCATGTTTCCCCAAGCCAATCTCACCCTTTTTCTTGGTTTATGTGTGTATTTTGGTGGCATATTCTCTGGTGGCTACTTGAGAAAAGAAGCATAGAAGGTCACATTTTAAGCCCTTGCATTATCTGGTTATTTATCTCATAGAGATGTAGCTATAGTGAGTATGAAATACTCATTGATACTTGTGTGTGTGTGTGTGTGTGTGTGTGTGTGTGTGAGATATATATATATATATATATATATATATATATATATATATATATATATTATATCTATGTATATCATATCTATATATACCTATCTATCTATATATATCATCTCTCTTTCTCTCTCTCTTTCTCTCTCTCTATATATATAAATAGAGAGAGAGATATAGTCTTGAAGCTAAGCTACAGCCCTTTATGCAGGAAAGAAAAACTAATAGGCTTTTATATATCAAATATATCATATGATATATTAATATATCATCTATATCTACATATCTATCTATAGTATCTATCTATCTATGTATCAATATTTTGTGTTTATACCTTACCATGGTGTCTTCTAGATTGTAGTGGCACCCCTCCTTCACACACAAAAAAATCTTAACTAAGCTTTGCCAGAAATCTTCATCATAATTGATTTTAAGACTATAAGCAAAAGAGACTCTACAAAAAAAGTTCAATGTAGTTAAACTTTCTATTTTCCTGTTGCCCTGTTTTACTTGGCCACTGGCCTGGAAGACATCAGCACTCCAGGTTCTAAACGCTCTTTACTTGTTTTTCACAAACATGAATCCAGTATAGTACTTTGTAGAAGTATGTTTGTAAATGCAAAATGTGATAAAAAAAAAAAAGACAAGTCCTTTAACAAGGCCTCTGGCCTTGAGCTGGGGCTTCACAGAGATGACTACATTTCTAAGAGAAGTTACCAATTGGTAACATCTGGCAGAGGGAGGAAAGAAAGGGAAGAAGACACTCTCTCCTTCTCGGGTGTTGTCCTTGAAGGGTTAACTTGCCCAGAACAGGGAAAGAAAAAGCTGTTTTTATGTGAACTTCTGCAGAGTGTGAACTTCTGAGCCACTGCTCTTACATGCTGGGTATAAAATTCTGAAACTACCTGAACTTGGGGTTCAGGGGATTAATTGATTACAGCAAAAGCTGTGCCCTCTGAACCTGGCTACAGCTAAATAAAACTGTTTCCTGCTATCTTCAGTGTCTTGCCCCATCTGTCCCTACAAGATATTATCATGATGCATGACACTGGGTTATGAATCATAAATGTGTTTTTTTCTCAGAACTTTCTAGACCTTGCTCTCATATCTTCTAACTTCAAGGCTACCCTGGAAAAGTAGAACACAATTAATATTTTAATTAAAATTTATAGTCTTTTACATGTTCTCTCTCATTCCCTCTCTTTATCCCCTCTCTCTCTCTCTCTCTGTCTCTCTCTCTCTCTCTCTCTCTCTCTCTTTCTCTGTCTCTCTTTCAGACTTCTCAGATCTTAAAATTATTCTCAGTATTCCAAAATCTTTGAGCTGGACTTCAGTATGGGTCTTTATTCGTTAGTTATAGCAGAAATTTTGAGAGTCTGTAGAGTCTGAAAATGTTTTGGCATCAATTCTAGAAACTACTCTGTTAATTCTTTGCTGATTTCTCCTTCTCCTTGTCCAGTTTCTCTGTTCTCTTTTTCTCTTCCTTATTTTCTTTATTAGACTTTCAATTCAAGCTTCTAGTTTTTAAAAAAAAGTTTCATATTTTTTATTTCTCTTTTCATCCAAATGTTTTTTTAGTTTTCCTTTATATACAATTTTCATGGAAAAGTTTCACTCTTTTTGACCTTAATATTGTTTAACAAATGTAGTATCTCTTCTGTCAGATATACTTCGTGTATGTTTTTAAACTATTATCTGCAGCCTGCATTGCCTTCCTCCTGATTTCCTGTTTGGCTGGATAGCCTTGGTCCTACCTCTTTGGTGTTAGGGGAGAGCTTGTTCTCTGGTGTCTAGTGGTTCATGGCTATCCATCGTGTTTAATACTAAGGCAGAGCATGCTCCAGTAGGTTTGTGGCAGTGATGTGCTTCACCAGAGAGTTTTCATGGGGAGGTTCCTGGCTCTGGTATTGGAAGATCTTAAAGATCAGTAACAAAAGCCAATTTCTCTTGAGCCTATCAGTTTTCCTTTCCTGCATAAAGTTGGTAGCTTAGCTTCAAGGATTAAGAGAACTAAGAAAATGTGGGTGGTGGGGGATGGTCGGGGGTGGAGGTCCAGTGTGTAAACAGACCTCACTTGACTGCTCTTTTCCTGAATGGCATCTGTGCTTTCAGTGGACTTTGGACCCCCAGTCTTAGAGTCCCTCTGTTTCCACTGGCATTGGATCGAATTTCCAGTCCATTAGATAAAGGCTTTCATTTTCTCCATGTAGCCTGATCTAGAAACCTTCTAGTCATCTCTTCAACTGAGCTCCATCCTTGTCTTCTCAGACTCACCCCAAACTCAGACTGTGTCAGTGCTCCAACTGTTGCCCATAAGAGTTCTGCTATTTATCGAACAACCATTCCTTGTCTATGTGATGGAGCTCTGGTTTGATTTCATCAGCTGTATTCTCTCTCCTGTTCATGGTGCTGTATCTTAACTGGCTTCTGGACATTTCTGGAGGGTTCCTGTCATCTCACTTCAGGGGTTTTCTATTTGCCACTTCAACTATGTGGAACCTTCTGTTCCCCAGTCTGTAGGGCTCACTCCTCCTTCATGGAGTTATCTGTTTAGACACCACCTCCTCACACCAACTTCCTTTCCATTTTCCTCTTTCCCAGATTTAATTTTTACATTTAATAACTTTTCATCCCCAACTAGGATATAAGGTCACGGGTACAAACATTTTCATATGTTTTGTTCAGTATTATATTTTGAATACATAAATATGGCAAACATTCAGTAAATAATGAACATTTTTAAATAAAGATACATATGATGGTTTATACATTGAGTTATAGAATTTACCCATGATCTCCTTAAATAATATAAATGATCACAACTCTGTGACATAAGATTGATAAAACAACATTGTTGCAAGACAAATTTCAATTCTTTCATATAGCAATAACCTGCATTTATTATAATTCATTTTATGCTTTATTTTCTAGACATTATTTTAATTGTATTAATGGTATTTTAAATAAAATTAAAGCAACATTATGTAACTTTTTCTTTTTTTCCATCAATAAAATGTTTCTTTTTCAGATCACAGATAAGTATAGGACTCAGTGTGCATTTTGGAACTATTCACCTGATACCATGAATGGCAGCTGGTCTTTGGAGGGCTGTGAGCTGATCTACTCAAATGAGACCCACACCTCCTGTCGTTGTAACCACCTGACCCATTTTGCAATTTTGATGTCTTCTAGTTCTTCAATTGTAAGACAATTTCCCACTGCATATATATAAATCTGACTATGTTTCTTTTTCTGCTTTTATTCCATACAGTTCAAAAGAATAATTAATTTTATGTTTTTCTTGGATATAAATAGCATATATAATATAATTATAAAACCAAAAATATTTTATCTTTCTTTTAGTCTCTTGTCTTTCTCCCTGCCTTATAAGACATATCTAGTTTGGACTTTAGGTTATTTCTAATCTATGATTTATCTAATCTCTAATATCTAGTAGATTACATATTAAATTATATATCCATCTATAAATTCTTAGTGTTTTACGTCACTTGAACATTATAATGATTTATGAAATCTAAGGGTCTTTGTCTTTGTATTGAAAATTTATTTTTAACAGTAACAGAGTACCCTCAAATATTTAATATTTATTCAAAAATGACACATAACTAATATCATGTTTTTAGCAATATAGAATCCTGCAATATTTTAAAACATGAAAAATCTAAGATGAATAATTTCATAAAGTGTATTTTCCTTTAGTAATATTTTACTTACTTATTTATGCTTTGTTATTTTATATCTCTGAATCATATCTTCATGAGATTATAGATTTGCATCCATTCATACTTAGAATTCATTATTAAGTTTATAAAATGGCCCAACAAGCCTGCCTAAAGTAATGTCAATTTTAAAGATTATTTTTTCAGGGTGTTAATTAAGCAAAGAAGTCTCTATTCTATATGTAAAGATAAATACTTATCTAATTAGAATAAAACATTTTCCATTTCAGAGTCTTTGGACTATGCTATTTGGGTCTTCCACATATTCAGCTTTTCTTATACCTTTGTTTAATGTGTTTTAGATGAATCACTGCATAGAAAAAAGAGTTGGACTTACCACTGATAAATCCATTTTAATTAACCATTTCCCATTATAACAATAAATTGTCTTTCCAATATCATGAAACCAATGATGATAATATCATTAAACCATAAACTAATAAACACTATGTTTAAGGGGAAAAATCACTGATTAGAGTACTGTTGAATTGAGTGCTATGTGATTTATATCACATTCTTCTGGATATTGAGTATTTTCAAAAGTACAAAATTTTTCTCATCTAAATGCACATTTGTATTTTTACATTTTATGAACATTTTTGATTAATGGTTCACCAAAAAAGGAAGTTCATTACATGTTGTAATTTCTTTGACAGGTTACTGAGTTATTCTTTTAACAGATTTATTATTATTTCCCCTTAGGGCATTAAAGATTATAATATTCTTACAAGGATCACTCAGCTAGGAATAATTATTTCACTGATTTGTCTTGCCATATGTATTTTTACCTTCTGGTTCTTCAGTGAAATTCAAAGCACCAGGACAACAATTCACAAAAATCTCTGCTGTAGCCTCTTCCTTGCAGAACTTGTTTTTCTTGTTGGAATCAATACAAATACTAATAAGGTGGGTAGATTTACCTACTCTCTATTTTATTTAAAATTTTTCTCTTTCTTAAATATTTGTGTCCTAGAAACATGAATTGTAATGAAGGTCTTAATGGGTCAAACATACTGTACAAATTTTTCTTAAGTTATCTTTCCTAAGTTTGATAACACTAATGTGTCTAAGCAACTTGAGTCCATTAAGCAAAAATGTTCCTCATTATTTTGAATTATTGGGACAAATTAAAATTTCACAACAAACTAAAGAATGTTTTTTGTTTTAAGGGTCATTAAAGATCAAGAAGAGAGAGAATTGGAAACAAAGTTCATCTTAGGATCCAACAGAACATAAAAGCAGCTAGACTTCATAGAATGAAATATAATCAATTGGTTCTACCTATTCCCTAAGTTTTATTAATGCCCCTTTCCTGTGACTATGGATGCAGTCTTACCGAACAATTTCATATTAGGTTCATCTAGGTCCTCCTAGAGGCAGACACTGAAATGGGATCAAATATACAATAATTTTTTTAGTGGAAGTGACTATGAGGATAAAATGGGCCACAGGAGCGCACCATGCAGGTTTGAGCTGAGAGAGAGGAGGAGAAAAAAGGAATTGAAGAAAAGAGGAAAAACAGGAATGGGTGAAGAGTTTATACAACAATTCTAAAGAAGTTCAGCACAGTTGCCAAGGAGTTCTTAGAGAGGTCCGTGAACCAAAGTCACCTGGTTCAAGGTATCCTTATCTCTCAGGAACAGGAACATGGTAGTAGCCCTGCTCTATTGGTGGCTGGTTGGCAGGCAGCAACCAGCAGGAATTCGAACTTGGTAATGGATTCCCTACAACAGCAGCAGCTGGAACCATGTCTCTGCACTCCTTGAAGTTGGAGATTACAGAATTGTATTGTCATGATCACACAATGGCAAAATGCCTCCAGAATTCCATTCTCCTTAGAAAAGTCCCAAGGACTGAAACTAAGAATCAATTATCAAGGTTTTCTTCTGGGAATTGGGTGTCCATCATATTTATTTTAAATACTATGCACTGGACTATAAACTCCTAACCTAATTTTTTGTTTGTTTGTTTTATAACATTATTAGGACATCTTTCAATTTAATACACCTCCCACCTTCCCTCAATGCCTATTTCCTCTTTCAGTTGTCTCCCAATATCATCCTTTCTCCAAAAATAATCCTTATAGTGTTTATTACAAATATTTTTTTTTCTTTTTTGAGCATGTATAAAATAAAGGAGAAGATAGATGTGTCCAAAGCAGAAGTAAACTTAAATATAACATAATCACCAGGATACCATGGTTTACATGTGAATAACCCACAATTTTCTACACAATGTAAATTTATACAAAGAATGTCTTTGCACAAGGGCCATAACTTAGCTCTATCACAGGACTAGTTAATGTCTTCTATTGTTGAAGCACAGTTCTTCTAAATCAACTAGAAATAGCACATCTTTAAAAACTGACATGACAGGAGTATTTTAATGTCATCCATCATGCATAGTGGCATAATTTATTGAGGAATTCAAGATTTTATGTTATGATAATTTTAAAAGCAAATGCTTATGGATTCTTTCTTTTATTTCTAGCTCTTCTGTTCAATCATTGCTGGGCTGCTTCATTACTTCTTCTTAGCTGCCTTTGCATGGATGTGTATTGAAGGCATACACCTCTATCTCATTGTTGTGGGAGTTATCTACAACAAGGGATTTTTGCACAAGAATTTTTATATCTTTGGCTATCTCAGCCCAGCTGTGGTGGTTGGATTTTCGGCAGCATTAGGATATAGATATTATGGCACCACCAAAGTGTAAGTTAAGTTCTTAAACATTTGAAAGACATTTCTGAATATATTTAGCATGTCTTTGAAAATGTTGCTTGTTAAAGTACGGAAAAAACATACTTATTGACTTTACTGTTTTTTGTGTTTTTTTTTTTCAGATGTTGGCTTAGCACAGAAAACAACTTTATTTGGAGTTTCATAGGACCAGCATGTCTAATCATTCTTGTACGTATATATAAAATTGTTATTAAAATTAAAAAAATATGATTGAGGGGTGCTTAAAATTTCCATCAATCAGGTATTTTATTTTTAAGGAGAAAGGATTTTGAACACTGTACAGTATATGATTTATTAATATTTTACATATATTGCATTGCAACTGAGAAAAATATATACCTTATAAATTCTAAGCAATTATAATTCATTTGCCCCTTTTGGGGGAGGATTGATTTCTGCATAACATAGGAAAAAGCATTTTACTTATCAAGAGCCTCTTGGTATACTTCAATACTAAGAGTGTGCCAACCAGCTGATAATCTGGTATTGCAGATGTTTACGTTATTTAATCTTTTATCGATGATCGGTCATCTTTGAAGATTAGACTGTCATCTTTATAGTTTTATCATCTTTATGTACCCTGTCATCATAAAGTGATTTTAAACTAAATTGCAACGTCAGAGACAGGAACCCACTATTTCTCAGAAGCAGACAAGTCATATATTGATAGTCCTATTTCAGCAAGGAAGAGGGCCTTTTAATTCTTATTGAAGGTGGTTTCAAACCTACAAATTTGGCAGGTATTATATGTTCCATTCTAAATAAAGACATTTTTATATGTCTCAAGAGCATTTCTAAGTGCTAAAAGTTTTCAACAGCCATTCTGAATATAATAGTCTGACAATGAATCCGGGAGGTATGACAAGACTCTAGAATGGAATGAATTGTCAGTAGAAGAATTGTGACAATATTTTGGACAACTTTGTTCTATGTTTTGACCAAAAGCTAGCCATGATTTTAATATCTTTTTTCTGTTTTATTCTTTTCCCTGAGTCTTTTATGGTTGCATGAGAACTGATAAGTGGAGAAAAGCTTGAAATGCAAAGCAGAGAATTTTCATCAAGCTTTATTTTTTAATGGTGTGGATAAAATCAAGTGCATTCAGAAATTATACTCCCTAATCATCACAGAAAATTGTTTCTAATTCTCACAATTAATCTAGCAATATTTTAAGCCACTGGGTAGATTTCAGTTAAAACAATTTCAGCTAATTTATTATAACTGCAGTATTTTCAGCCCACAGAAGAATACAAACTGAATAGCATCCTGTTCTCCTATACCTTGGATACTGGGGATTGAACTTAGGGGCACTCAACCACTGAGCCACATTCTCAGCTCTACTCTGTATTTAATTTCGAGACAGAGTCTCATTGAGTTCCTTAGCATCTTGCTTTTGCTGAGGCTGGCCTTGAACTCCCTGTCCACTGGCATGCACGCCACCATGCCCAGCTGATATGAGAATTTTGTGTGAAGATATATTACAGATATTCTAACTTTACTGATTATTTCTTTCCAGCATGGACAATCTCTGATAACTGTTTTCTACCAGTAAAAGTTCTATGAAATAGCGATTCTTAAAGATTAGGTGAAAAATAGCAGGCTGGAAATTATGTTAAAAACAGGAAAAATGGGAGCATGTTTCTCTAAAGTAAGAAAGGGAAAGTGCTCTCTGAAATAGTTTTTAACTGTTATTTATATAAGTGAAAAGATAACTTTGGATTATCTTATAGTAAGGTATTCAGGCTTCAGCTGGGCTTATCTAAAAATGAGTCCTGAAAACTTTCCAGAAGTCTAAATGGACATCATCATACTGTTCCAGTCTGGAGTTAATGAACCAATTTGTCTTCTGTACAGTTGCAGTATGATAATCATCCCCAAGTTAACCAGAAGGTCAGGATACTTAAGAAATGGGCAAGGCACCTCAGTTTTACTCTAAACCTAAATATTGCTTTTATTTATAGTATTTTTTAAATAGCAGAAACTCTTTTTGAAGCAAAGTGAATTAATTAACTCTGGTTATATCCATTCAATACCAATGCTGGAAGGTAGATAATGTGATGTTAAATGATTTTTTTTCTCTTGTTCAAGGATAGTTTCTAGTCCAAATATAAAGTAAAAAAGATTGGGGATCAAGTATTTTTGGCCCGACACTTCCCATGGGTCTCACTAAGAGTCAGTAGAAACAGCTGTAGTCCAAAAAGAAGAATGGAGAGAGGGTCTCAAGAGCTGATGGCCCAGAGTGAGGCATCCTTGGCTTTTGAGGAAGTACATACAATGTCCTCTATAGGAAGTTCTTCTTTTCCCCACCTAGTGAGGAAGAAAATTGGTGCTCCCCATCTCCTGAAGAGAAGGTGAGGAGGGGCACTCCAAAGATGTTGCAGAAAGTGGATCTGACATGGTAAAAGAAAAATGATCATCCTGATCCCTGTTTGCTGGTGGGACTGTAGAACTTCCATGTCTCCTTGGTATATTAGAACAGAGTAGGAGGAACAGTTTTTGGAAAGAGTTTGACATGTGTCTCCTGATTTGAGGCCAAATGTGAACATATAACACCTACTTTTGTCTAGAGTTTCCCTTAGGCTGCATGCTTGCTTTGGAATCCCCAGTAGCAGGAAAAGAAAGAGATATCATATGGTGGGCCTAGGAGTAAATTATGGGAAATGCACAAACTTCAGCTGTTCTATGCACACAGAAAATTTAGAGAAGTAAAAAGGAATTACACGCCTGCCCAGATCAAATGAAATTATATACATACACCTAAGGGAAGGGGTTGAATAGAGACATGGCTGCCTCCCTCTGAAGAATAGAAGGGATTAAGATAGAAATGAACTACTATATAAATGCCACAAACTGATATTACTACCTAAGTGGAGACCATTTTATAAGCCAAGAGTATTGACAAGAATAAGAACCAAATTAAACTAAAGCGATGTCCTGAAGCTTCGACATCATTGATAGGTGACCAGAATTTTCTAGCTCTAAGAGGAGATGAGCTGAGTCTGGACCATGGAAAAAATTATCCGAAAACCAACCATACTCACTTACTTACTGCAACATCTCAATGTATCTGCATGGATACAAACCACATGTACTCCAAAGTCCTGGAATGGAAAAAGGAGTAAAGTCCAGATTTTCTTTTTCATCTAAAATTGCTAAAAGCAAAGGCATGTAGATTTGTCAGAGTCTAAAAGGGGAAAAAAACTTGTCTTTTATGTTATAAAACAAGTAAAAAATTCTTTCTAAAATGGGTTCAGATGTTCAAAATTGATCACTTGACATTTTGGGGATATGAGTTATCTCCTGACTGAAAAATCACCGTCATATGTTTGGGAGTTTTCTAGTAGGTAAAGATGACAAGACAGATAACTAAGTTCACCATGTTAATTGGGTGCCCTGAATATAAAGGACATAACCAGAATTATCCCAACCTGCTAGAGTATCAGTGAGAGAGCAAGACAAAACAAATGAAAAAGAACAATATATAATTACATTTAAGTGATACTGGTAAGATGTGGGAGCCACCAGTATAAGTCACCATAAGCATTCAACAGAGCTTCATCAGATGGAAGACCTTGTTTATGGGCATAGTGAGTAGTAGATCCTACTTTATACAAGGAATGGGGAGAGGATTAAAAGGGTGACCGTAAACTTCTATCAAATAACCCTGTAAGCCTGCCAGATCCCTTTTGAGGGAGAAAGAAGGGCAAGGCAAGAAACAGCATTGAAAGCCAGGTCATACCTGACATAAACTGAAGCATCACTGCTACTCTATTATTAGCAAAATTCAAGAATTATCTTTTCATAGATTCTTCACTCCTGAGTCTAGGTTGTCAGTAATTATAAAATTTTTACCTCCATATATAAACTCATCTGTTTCTTCTCCTCCACTTCTATATTCTGGCCTTTGTTTTCTTAAGTGCCTAGTATTAATAAAAATAATAAGCATTTTTTAAAATTTTCATTTTATTGAGTATCCACTACTTTTGAAACACATAGTTAATACTTTAATTCTCAATCTCCCTAAATCACTTATATTTTTATTATGCCATTTTATATTGAAAGAAACAGGTCTTTGATTCAAGATATTAAGTGATTGGCCTAAAACTATTGATCTACAAGTAAATGTTGGCATGAAAGCTTGAAACTCTTCCTTGCCTTAATATAGAACCCACCTTTTATTTTACTTCTTTTGCAATTGCTTTCTGATCTATCCTTCTGCTCCTATTCTTTCTCATTTCAAGTTAAACTATGCAGAATATACTGCCCAAAAACAAATTCACATAATGGGAATATTAATTTTAATCCATAGTATGTCTGTCCATGGTCAGTATCAAAACATTCTCTGTGTATTAGTATATTCAGCGGTTTAAATACCTCAATGAGAGCTATTATATGTGTCGCATTTAATGTGTGATTTAATTTATTTCAAAGAAGAATAAATGGAGGAATAGAGTATTTACACTGCTCGACCAACAGCTAGTAAGAACCCTAACTAGAACTTCATTCTTGGATTTGAATTCATTATCTGCTTTCTTAATTCCAGTGCTGCTAATTCCCCTTTGCCTATAGTTCAATGCTGTAGGTTAGTGTATAAAGTTCCCAGTAACCTGCATATTCTCAGCCTATTTCACACTGCATATCTTCACACCACAATCTCTTCAAGAATTTTATCCTTGTTACACTACTTCCTTTCCCTTGTATGTTTTCTTGATTCCTTGCACTCAATAATCCTGCCACTTACTGCACAGAGTCATGAAAACTTTCTCCAACATGTCCCATAGAAATTTGATTCTAACTCTATATAGTACTTTTTAAAAAATATTTATTTAGTTGTCGATGGACTTTATTTATTTATATGCAGTACTGGGAATCGAACCCAGTGCCTCACACATGCTAGGCAAGCATCCTGCCACTGAGCCACAATTCCAGCCCTATATAGTGCTTTTAATGGTCTATTTTGTAGCACATATTAATTTTCTATGTGCATAACACTACTTTTTGTTCACCCTAGAATATAGAGGTAACTAGAAAGACCTCTGTGATAATTTGTATATTTTAATGGATCCATTAATAAAATCATAGTAATATATGAAACAGCAAGAAAATACTATGTGATCTTAAGCTATTTGTGAAATCTGTGCCCTGGTTCCTAATAGGTAAATGAAGATAAATAATGTTAGCCCAATACAACAAGATGATAGTAAAAGCAAAAACAAATTTTTGAAAAAGCATCCATTAACAATTAAAAATGGAAAATGCATAGCGATTTGAAGGACAAGCTTATCACCCTTTTATTTTTATCTTTAATAATCAAAAATGAAATGAAAGACAAATTTTAAAGCCAAAAATGTCATAGCCAAAAAATTATATGCAATTGAATGTGTGCAAGATTGAATATAGAACGTGTGTATGTGCAGATCATTGACTTTTAAAATATTGGTGAATATGTGACAGCATTTAATTATAGAAAGATGCAATTATAATGTATGTGCCTATTACTATATAGAATTTGTTATGTCTCAAGTAAACTCTGCCAGGAAAAATTAACTAAATAAAGCAAAGAAAAACTATAGAAACCTAATGGAACTAAAGAGCATTTATTTTCTAGAACAAAGATAAAATATAAGTGAACCTTCAATTTTAAATAGATAATCAGTGGCAACATTTTATAGCTTTAAATGAGGGATAAGATTTCTTTTATACTTTTGTTTAAACAAGGCTGGGAAGATTTGTACTCCAGAGAAGAAATCACGATAGAACACTGCAATCTCTTTCATTTTTTTCATGAAATATTGCATTTCATCTATAGAGTAAGGACTGGGTACCTTAAATTGTATTTGCTTGTTTATAAGGATGGAGCCTCGGGTATGCCTGATTTGAGATTATAATATAAAAACCCTTTGAGACAACATATAAATTAGTAAAAACAAATTAGTTCAGCACTGGTGGCTTTTTCTACCCCCAGGTATGTTGTTTCAAACAAATATTCAAGGTTTTAATCTACTCTGATAAGTGTTAGCTACTTAGCTATTTGAACAGCAACATTTTCTGCATTGATCATATGAAAGTACTTCCTCAGGTGTTGACTCATTAATATTAAGGATCTCTTAAATTCTGAAAAATGAACCAGTGACCCCATTGATTCTATCTATGAATCACTACATTCAAAATTTAAGATTGTAACTCTACATGAAAAGGCCTTTCTATGCTTTTGAAAGAGTGAGCTGTACAAGAAAGAGACTTCTAAATCTTTGTACAGCAAGCTGCAAACTGAAGATAATTTCTATAATTTTTCTTCAATATTTTTAATCTTTAGTGCTGAATTCTTTCAACAAAAACTACATAAGCTATTAGATTCAAGTACACAAATATAAAAAAGAGTTTGTAAAAATAATTTAACTTTTAAATAGAAATTGAACTTTCCCATAGATATGTTCAGTATTAAAGAATAGAATTTGCCTGATTGAAGCAAATACTAATTAAGCTATGTCCAAATAAGGCATTTCTTTTTAAAAAAATGTGAGCTTTCACTAGAATTTAAATCAAACTCTTATAATTGAGTGTTGTTATATTGCTACTCTTACATACTTTTTTCAAGATTTGCCCAGAACTTCCTTCACTTTTTGTCGTGGTCTCCTCTATAATTGCTTTTTCTTTGTCTACAAAGTCTTCATTCCCTTTCCCCAGGAGATACCTACTGAAACCTACTAAGAATGAATTCCTATGTAACTCTTATAAGACAGGCCATGTCTATGTAGATATTTGTTATGTGACATATTCTGTTTATATTTTTAATTACACAAATTTTTAAAAAATTAAAGGAAATGTAAGTACTACAAAATTGTGTAAAAATTGTGCATGCCATCTTGTACTCATAGTCTATTTCTTCATATGTACTCTATACCTTTTCAGATCTTGGCTGTGTGTATGTATATATATATTTGACTCCAAGTTCGAACTAGGTGAATCATCTGTAACCTATAATATATCTTAGTGATATTTCCTCATTAGCATCTATCATTTCACCATTTTGTAATTGCATATTATGAATGTGCAGTGATATTTAACCACTTCCCTAGAGGTGAATATTTAATTTGCTTCCAATGTTATCTTATTACAAATAACATTACACAGATAATCCTTGTTCCAGTACAGTTGCATCTATGCATTAAATATAATTGTGAAGAAGTGCTCTTCAGAAGTAGAAATGCAAGTATGTACAGATTTTTAAATTACAAATTGCTTTCAAAACAACTTCTTTAATAGAGTTTTACACCAATGGAAGGAGAGAATGCTCTTTTTCTGACATTTTGCCATCAATAGATTTTTGTCTACTAATGTTCTAATGGCTTAGTTGAACAATATAAATCAATAGAAAGGATGATAGGCCAGGATTTCATAAGAGTGATACAGTTGACGTATTGGAGCAAATCTTTGTTGTGAAGGCTATCCTGTGCATAAGAGGATGCTCAGCAGCATCTCTGGCCTGTATCCACTAGATTCCTGTGGTACCAACACCTAGGTGTGGCAAACAAAAACATCTCCAAACACAGCCAAATGTCCCCTGGAGCAAACTATCTCTGTGCATCTGAACCAGTAGTCTAGACTTGGACATTAAGTACCACATGTAGGAATGCATTTTGGACTCTTCAACTAATAACATAGACTTAAGAAAAATAATTACAATCAGGGTGTGGACACTATACTTTCAATGACCACATTAAAGTGCTATTAGAAATACTGCCCACTGTAATTTTAAATATTGTGGATAACAGCATCAATATTACAATTATATATTTTAATTTAATGGCATCATACTTTTTAGGTGCATCTTTCAGTGACCTCTGTGGTTCCAGGCACTTTAATTATCTAACCTTTCCCCATATTTTATAATTATAATAAGCATTTCAGTGTCTATAACATTTCTTTACTTTTTTTCATGTTATTCTGATCTCCTTGAAAAAAAATAGCTAGAATTTTTTTTTAAAAGAAAAGATCAATTGGAGTTTTTTTAAAAAAACAACAGAAAAATTACATTGATAGTTTTAATATGTTCTCATATATGGCAGTTATGTTCTTATTATAAATACTTTCAAAAATAGTATCCTTGGGACTCAGTAGAAAGTTTCACAAGAATTGAATAACTTTATAGATATTAGAGATCCAAAAATATTGTTTTAAATAGAAATAACTAGTACTTCCTTATGAAGGTAGCTTTATGGTGAAAGGGGAAACACTGTGGATGATGCAAGAGTAATACAGTCATTAGAAGTATTACTCCCTTTATGCTTGTATAATCTTTTAATCTTTCAAAACCTTTTAATATATCTCAGTTAATCCTCACAGAGTTTCTCTAATACAATAAAATAAAAATAGTAACAGCATTTAGTAAATGATAATGCTTTACTAGATTTCCACACTGTGTACTATAATCTTGACTTATCTGTTTGTAAGTACCTAAAGGGACTCTGCTATTTATAATTTAAAGAACAAATTCCTTAAAAAGTACTGATTACACTAAAGCATATTATGTGCATTATTGCGTAGCTAACAGATAAAGCCTTCAAGCATCTGTTCACTAAGAATTCATAAAAACACTTAAACTTGACCAAGAGCACTGTGCATGTGCTGATTGTCATTAGGTGATCATTTTATCATCCTGAGTGTAACACAGTGCACTTGCAACAGTGAAGCGTTCTTTGAATCAGTCTTTATTACACTTGCAGAATTCTTACTCCACATCTTATAATGCAAAATAAAACAAAACAAACAAACAAAAAAATGCATCCTATGGTAACTGATAAAGAAGAGAACCCAACTTGTTCAGTTTTACACGCAGCTTTTAGTTGTTAGAGTTTAATTCACATTTCAGTGGATGACAGCTACCACAATGCCTGTACTGTATTCTATGTAGGTAGAAAACAAGGCTGCATGAGCTGAAGCAGTGTACTCAGAATCACCCAACCACTGAGTAGCAGAAGCCAGCTCAAGGGTTCAGGGCTCACATTCTGCACAGTTTCCTTGCCAAATGTCCTTTCAGCTCTCCTTGCACACAAATTTGAAGGGAGTAGATTGTTAGGTCTATGTAAACCTTGTTCCTGCCTGCCTTCTGGTTTGCAGAAATGGCTTCAGGATGAGTTGTGGGAGAGCTAAAAACTCAGATCTTATAAATATTATTCATAAGCTAGGCACAGTGACACAAACTTGTAATCCTAGAGACTCGGCAGGCTGAGGCAGGAGGATTGCAAGTTTGAGACCACTATGGCCAACTTACTGAGATTCCATATCAAAATAAAAAAGGACTAGGGATGTAGCTCAGTGGTAGAGCACTATGGGTTCAATTCCCAGTATCCCCCGACACACACATATTTCATAAACTTTAAATTTTCTATTTGACTTGGTGAAGGCAGCAAAATACTTTTTATCTTGTTGAAAATGGAAGAAAACATTGCTAATATAAATATCTCTGCCTCCATTTAGTATTGGTTTACTTAAATGCTTGCTAAGAATCTCCAACAACTAATCAAACTATCCTACTTAAAATTCTGAATGCATCAGAATACAAAGCAATACTTATAGTCTAGGTATTCATTTGCTCTTTTGAATGATACTCATTAATAAGTAACTTTCAATCCATCAAATTATTCAAATTCCACTTTGTTTTTTCTTGTAGCAAATAATTTTGAAAGTTTGAGTTATTACTTCACCCATTTTTCATTGTCCTTCATTTCATACTTCTAATTTGAAGATCTACTTTATTTGAGGAAAAAATGTGTTCCATTAGATCCTTTAAAAAGTCTGTATAAGTTTCCGTAACAATAACCCTATCAATAAAGACATAATTAAATAAAAGTTTGGGTAGTGTGGAATGAAAATACTTGCAAAATTAGGTACTACTCTTTGGATATTTTGTAGGTCAAAGATTTTATCAAGTATTAATGCTCTCATTAAGTTTGTGTTAGAAATTGAGTGGATACAAATGAAGGAGAGACTTTGCTCTTAAAAAGTATATCAAGGTGATATATATATATATATATATATATATATATAAACATCTCTAAGGTAACATATTAGTAAGCTTGAAGTCATATTTAGAAATTCACATGTGATCATCTTTTCACCCTGCTCCAGTTTATATATTTCTTGGCTTAGCCTTGTTCTTGGGATCAAGTTCATAACCCTTAACACAGCTTATGGTTAGACTGAGCTTATTAGTTTATTTATCTTCAAGATGTAGACATTTGAAAGTGAAAGTGGCTGATAAACCACTTCAAGTTTGTTTTATTAACTTGGACTTATAAAACACCTTTTCTCCAATACCCATTTTCAAAACTAGATTTGTTTTTCTTTTCAAAAATAAAAATTCCTTATAACAGAACACCATATGGCTGACAGTATCAGCCATTTGAATCTTTCTTCACTACTTGCAATGCACAAAGGAGGTAGCTGTCCCTAACCACACGGCTAAGTGTATTTGAATGAAAAGTAAAGCTTATCCTCCCTCTGCACAGGATCAGAAAAGAGAGGTTGAACATTGCTCATTATCTGTCATGACCATCCACATGTGGAAGTCAGAATGATCACTGCACATGTGACTGGTTTACAGGTCCAATGAAACTATATCACAAAATAATGCTGACCAACTGTTGAATAAAAATGTAAATATATCAACACTTTAAATATTTGATACAATTTAGAAGAACATAATTCTAGATGGTTGTGATAATTGATGCTTGTTAAAAACTCACATATTGGGCTGGGGATATAGCTCAGTTGGTAGAGTGCTTGCCTTGTCTTGCAAAGTCCTGGGGTCCTGGATTCAATTCCCAGCACCACCCCCTCCCCCAAGAAAAACCATATTGTGCACTTTTTGAAGTATTTTAATTGTTTAATCTAATGCACACAATAAACTTAGTAGATAAGTAGTACTAATATTACCCATGCTTTATATACCAGGAAAGCAAAACACAAAAGACTTCTAAATTGCCCAGGTAACTTCAGTTGGAATTTGAATACATGAGATGAATATGGCTCTAGAAACCAATTATTCCAGTAATGTTGAAGGTACAAATTTTGCTTTCTTAAAATTGTCATATTATATGAAGCTGTGGTCTCCATACTTATTTGATTAAATAACCCATCAGTAAAGACGTATATACTTTAATAAGTGTATGTTTGCTTCTTGAAAAAATGTATACATTTGCTAGTGTATACATATTACCTCATATTACATATGATATATACATTATAAACCATACTTGAAAATATAAATTTCAAGAATGAAAGGTGAAATAACAAAATTTAACATATTTCAATATGATCCTCACTAAAACATTAGTATTTCATTTTTTAAAAAGTATATATATTGCACTTTAAATACAGCAGTTCAAAGATGTAGATGTAAGTTCACTTTATTTTTTCACTTGGATTTAATGACTATCAGAGCTGCAACTTCACAAGGATGAATTAAATCCATACTTTCATGTTACTGTGTGGCAGATTTACTCACTGAGTTCTCTCTTCTAATACCCATCCCTTCAGTGATGCTTTCCTTTGCTTTTTAAAACAGTATTTCCTGAAAGAGACATACATTTAAATTTATAAAAGGACACTTGCATTTGGCATCATACTGTTTTCCACGTATGGATTCAGTTAACTTACTTCATCATAAGGACAGAGCGTCTCAAAGAAGTATGTGATTGTTTTAAACACTATAACCAGGAAATGTTAAGAGATACTTCTAAACATATAGTACTGACTTTAGAGAAGTTATATATTGAACTGTTTTGCATGCTTTAAAATATGATGGAAAACCGGATGTAAATCCATACTTTGATAACTTAATAATTTGAATGTTTACATAATGTGCTATGAAGTCTGATTAGATCTTCATGGACTTTAACCTGGCTGACTGGCATGGACTTGTGACATGGAATTGTGACCTAGTCAGCAAGTAGCTCACTTGTAGGCTCTTTATCAGTATTAAAAAATAACCCGCAGTACACTTGAAGACATCTTAAGACTTTGTCCATTTCATTAGAGTTACTTTTTTAAACCACATAATGTGCTCTCAAAGTCCCCTTAACAGGCATATATGTAGTATGACACAGAGGACTGGAAGGCAGCATAGGGGGTGAACCTTGCCGCCATCAACCAATGGCTCATCTGACATGACTCCATAAGACATAGAGAATGTGAGGGTACCAGTGTCATTCATATGTTATGTTTTCCCCAGGAAAATCAGAATTCTGAAATGTTCTTCATTTAGTTTATCTTGGCATCCCACCATGGAAATCAATGGCATGAATCTAAAAACAATACTTGGACTCTACCACAGGTATGGCCTTGCTATTCACCAGCACAGGATAAAGTATCATATTCACAGGAGCGGTGAGGACAGGAGTCTCCAGTAGAGGACTGCTGGCACTGTCCTTTAGGTCATCCACTACTAGCAACACTTCAGCCTTGGTATCTTGTCCAGTGAACTTGGTTCCAAATCCAGTGAACGCAAGCCAATGCCAAATGGAAAACCCTATCACCATTCTTTAGTAGTTTACTCCTCTCTTTTTAACCACTTCTAAAATTAAGTAATTGTTAGCCACTCATATAAATAAATGTCTACATAATTTAAATTCTTTAAGTTCCAGATGTCAGTTTAGCTTCTCCTCACTGGTCCTTCATCTATAGTTTGATAGTTTATTATAAAGTGCTCAGGAATGTAGACTCTATAATCTGTTAGTTATGAATTTCAGCTCTGCTACTGCCTAATTATAACTTGGGCAAGGTATTTAAACTCTTTTGCCATAAATGTGAAACAAATATAATAATAGCATTGACAACAATAATGGTAATGGTAATATAAGATGAAGAAGTGTTAGTGCTCAAAAATATTTTTGCCAGTGTCTTGTTTCTCAATGTTACAGTAGTTTTTAAGTACAAGCAAAATGTACATTATCCTAGAACAACTATTTATCCAATTGTACTCTTCAGCAGACAGTGCTTGGTGAGAGAACACTGATATTTTCTAAAGTATAAATCTCAAGGGATCATTGCAGTATGACAAAAACTGTAATATCCCAGAGTGTTCTATTAAGGATCCTCTCCTCTTGTGATATTTATAATCAATTTGAATACATCTATTATGTTTTCAAATCGTGTCAAATATTTCAACATGTTTCTAGTTACTCAACATTTTTTCTTATGATTGTAGACAATGTCCCCATTTTTCTGCAGTTATCCACTTCCAAGATGGGGTAGACTCAGCAGAGGAATATAATTTTGTTCTTAATAACCCAAGGCTGCTAATTCTGAGCCATGTAAGTGCTCTAAGTTTCATGATGTTGAGAGACACTTCCTAGCAGTGTTGCACAGGTATATGTGGGGGAAGAACTTATTCCTGGTTCTTCACGATTCTGTCAATAGGTCAAGAAACACTGCAGCACCAAATTATGTGACTTTTATGAAATTTATACTAATGCCATTTTACACCAAAGCTCTGTCAATTTTATTTCTAACCACTACTCTATTAACAAAAGCTATTTAGTCAGTGTGAGCCCAATTCTTTGCTTCCTGGCCTAGCTCCACCATGCACATCAAGGGGAAAGAGTTCTGCTAAGTTGGATGTAGTCTTTACTGGACTCAATTTTTTCATGTGCCCTTTCATCCATTGAGCGACTGTGGAATATTTTATTAGTCCATATATATATATATATATATATATATATATATATATATATATATATTCACAACAGTTGAAGCATCTGAAAAATCTCCCCCTCATCCTTTGAGATGCCTTTTCACACGACTAGATATCAGCCTATTGGAAAGCGTGACAGCTTTGGGGTTTTCCACTAGGTCAGTATTCTCAGTTATAAAACGAAGAATATGTAAATTTGAGATTCACAAATTCACCAATATTGGATGCTCAATTAACTTGAATTTAGGATATACAATAAATTATGTAAGGTCCAATTATTATAGGGAACATGCTTATATTAAAATATTATTCAATGTATATCCGAAATTTGAATTAACTGATATCCAACATTTGTATTTACTACATCTGGCCATCCTATGAAGAAAAGTATTATACAGAAGAAAGTGTGGTAGGTACTTAAAAGTACAAGATGCAAATATGACTTCCTGAAAAAGAAATATTTTACTAGTTATAATTGTCTTCATCTTTATTTTAAGAAACATGGAAGAATCCATGAATAATGAAGAAATCTTTATATAAATTGCCTACTCATCAAATGTAAAACACCAATAGTAGATGAGTTTAAAAAGTCTTTATTTTAAAATGGATTTAAAATTTTATTTAAGAATATTGAGTACTAATTATTCAGTATTAGTACTAATTATTCATTATTCCACATGTATAATGTACATATAATATATATGTGTAATGTGTATGTATGTGAACATATTTAGATTTCCATGTTTCACTATCTGTATTCATTTTCTCTTTCTACCATAATGCATAGCATAATTTACCAGTTTAAACAACACAAACTTATGATCTCACAGTTCTGTAGCTCAGAAGTCTGGGAACATCATGGCTCAGTTGGTTTCTCTGTTTAGAGGGAAGGCTTAAATCACTGGCTAAACTCACCGGATCAGTTCTTCTAGAGATTTTGCAGGATATTTATTTTCATGTTCTTTTAGGTTGACAACCAAATTCAATTCCATGTCATTGTAGGACTGAGGCTCCATTTTCTTGCTGGATGTTTCATGGGTTGTTCTTAGTTTGTAGAGGCCTCCCGTATTTCCTAAAACTTGGCCCGTTTGTCTTCAAAGCCAAACACCTAGTGGGGTCTTCCCATGCTGCAATTCTCTCTACTTGCATTTCTCCACTTCTGCCCCATCTTTCCTGCCCTCCCTTATGCTAAATCTCTTCTGCTTTAAGGGCTCATGTGGTTATATTGGGCCCAAAGGAAATGATTCACAATCATCTCTCTTAAAGCCCATAATTTTAATTCTATTTTGCAAAATCCCTTTTTAAAATATTGACAGATTTTAAGATTAGAATATCAGACTATTTTTTCAGGGGGTACATTATTCTGCTTACCACATTCCCAATTTTTCAGATACTCTATGTGATTGACATCGAAACTAAGGCATTTAAAGGGATGATTCCAAACAGAAGACAAAGCTTCATCTATTTTATTCCAGTTTGAATTATGCACAGTTAATAGAGCATACTTTTTAAATGTTGATGCTTAAATCGATAGCTCCCTCACTATTTGTACAGTGGTCTAAAAATTGAGAATGGATAGTTATTTTATATGACCCTTCAGTAGCCCAGTTGAAACCCACCCTTTGTTCATGGAAGATGCAGTTTGTCCTAAGCCAGTTAGTTTAAAGGCAATAAAACTATTTAAAAAGACATATAAGTTCAGATCATGACACATTCTTAAATGAACCAGATTTCATTTGATGTATATGAAAAATTAAAGCACGGATCTAAAAGTGCTGTAAGAGAAATTTTCTCATTCTTTTTGGTAAGATCTGACAAGGGCATATAGATGGTTTCATTAATTATTGAGAAACAGACTAAGAAAATGACTGACTGGGATGCTTCATCTGGAAGTCTGAGTTTGGGGCCCTTGGGTTGTCTGTACCTGAAGGTCTAATCCTTCAGAATTAGCTCATGCATTTCCACTGACTGTCTACTTCGATTTCTTGTTTTCAAAAAATAAGGCTCTTAAAAGTTTTTAACACACCATCAAACAACAGAATGTGTTTGCTAAACTGCATCTACCTGAAGTTCAAAAACAGATCTCTGTAGAGATAAATATCAGTTACGATGAAGCAAGAGAAATTATTTCAAATTTAAAATATCGTTTTTCCTCTAGGATTAAGTGTTCATGGTTTCAAATGATTATTTTTTTTTTCTTCACAGCTATTTTCATTCTTTTCTGTATTTTAAAGTGCAGTAATAAATTTCAGAATCCTTACGATTCCCATCTAAGGTCCTTGTCCTGCTTATTCCTGTAAAGGTATCACAGACTCCTAGTTAACACTCTAAAAGTGTGTTTAAAAATTGAGACAAAATAGTAACAAATGAATGTTCGTTTTCAAGTCATCAATTAGCCTCTGTGCTTCTGTGACACTAACATTTGGAGATAAATAATGAAGGAACACAGCTGACAAAGTAAGCACACATAGCTAAACACCAGTAAGCAAAACATATTGTCTTGAAGACACCATTTTCTCTTCTTTTTTTTTTTTCCTTTCTCTTTTTCTTTTTGTGGTGGTGATGGAGGAGGAGCTGAGCAACTAACCTAGGGCTTCAAGTATGCCCAGCACACTCTTTACTCCTGATCCATAACCCCAACTGCAAAGACATTGTTTTCTTAAGGTGATATCTCCTATTTCAAAAGATGACTCAAGTACTCAAGTCTGCTGTTAAGATGTAGCCACTGTCATGAAGTGGAGTGCTAATAATATCTTCCAACTGTTCAACCTGAAATATAGATTTTTTTAAATATTCTCAAAGCTATTGCCTCTCTGGGTTAATTGCAAACTGTTTTTTGGGGGTTTTTTTCCAGAAATACTTTTTAATTCTATATAATTTTGTTTTGAGCTATTTTTTCTTGTCTCATTTCAGGCCCTTTTTACTTACTTCATAAAACTTTTCCTTTCTAAAATATGCTTTCTATTCCATGAAAACTACAGAGTTTTAACTTAATTTTGACATAATGTCATGTGCCTTTAGATACCTTTAAGTGATACTGATTATTTATATATGGCTTTTGGCTCTGTTAGGAAAAAGGATTTAAAGTAGCTTATCTATTTATGGATAAAGAAAAAATGCAAGCAATGTAAAAGGAGCAAATGTAGATTTTACCAATCACCTCAGATTTGCTGGATCATATGATCCAATATCGTATTATAATATTCAGCAAATTTGAGACAACTGAACAAAATTCTAAATAATAATTTTTGAAAAAATGATTATTCTAGTAAAAATCATTATTATTCTGATAATTTTTTAAAAGATCACTTTGACTTTTACTAAGTGGTAAGGAAAACTTTATTTAGGGCTATTATGATAGATGTCAAAACTGGCAGAAAGGGAGAGGGATTAGCTTAACTCTCAAAGCAGTAAAGACAGCTGGGGATTTATAGCCTGGGAACATGTTGAGGGTGATGGGATAATTACTAAGAGACATCAAGGGTAGGGGGAGTTTTTGCTAAACTGACTTAATAAGGTTCTTGCTGAACAGCAGCCTGGAGAGATCAGATATCAGTGATGAGAGATGAGTCCTTTGATTACATATTGAGAATGATCAGATATCAGAGGAGGGAAGATTCTCTGTAAACTGACTTAGCAGGATTACTTACAAAACTAGCCTCTACAAGGATGGACAGTGAATCCCATCGTCAAGGCTTAGTTAAGAAGGGGCTGAGAGGAGCCTGTCTAACATCTGGTCAAGGGGACAACCTTTGTCAGTTTCTAGTAACTAAAGCAAAGGAAGAAAGTGTTGTCATATGGAGTTTGCATTGTCCAAAAATAGTAAATACCCATCATTCTCTCCACTTCCATAGAATTTAACTCAGGTCTGACTTTATAATTTGCATTGTCAGCTTTTTAATAAAAATACTCTGAAAGCTCTATGTAAGTAAGGTGACATTTAAACCAACGTAGTGAGGAAATGACCATGGCAATGCTTTGGAGACAAGCAAATACAGCTGCCTGGGGGCAAGCTTGGTGTGCTGGAGGAACAGCAAAGAATCAATGTGAGCAGACTGAGGCAGGCAAAGTTTGGACAGAAGGACCTGAGGAAAGAGGAATTCCAGAGACCATGTCATTTCAGGCCTTTCAGATCAGTCGTGAGATCTTTGACTTTAACTCCAAATGAGATGGGTAGCCACTAGAGGATTTGAAATATGGTCAGACATACATTTTAAAAAGATCAGGGTACCTTCCTGGAATTCCAGCACCTTGGGAGGCTGAAGCAGGAGGGTCACAAGTTCTGGGCCAGCTTCAGGAAGTTAGCAAGGCCCTCAGCAACTTAGCAAGACCCGGTCTCAAAATTTTTAATTTTTTTTTTATAACTGAGAGATAGCTCAGTGATAATGTGCCCATTGGGTTCAATCCCCAGTGCAAAAAAAAAAAAAAAGTAAAAAGATAAGGCAGAGTACTAAGATGAAACAGATTGTAGGAAGGTAAGGATGGCAACAAGGAGATCTGTGGGGAGGTTTTTGCAATAGCCCAGGGGAGGCACCATGATGGCCAGTTTCAGGGTAGTAGTTGTGAAAGTGGGTAAGTAGTCTTCATATTCTGAAAGCTTTTTGAAGGTAAAGATGAAGAGTTGGCTAATGGATATGCCTTGAACCAGAAAAATTAGATAACTTGCACTAATGAACAAAATAAAGCAGCAAAAATGAGTTGGGGGAAGAACAGTAGTTTGTTTTTTGACATTTTTAATTCAACAATGACTATTAAAATTCCAAGTGGAGGAATCAGATTGGATCTAGGGACAGAAGGTATTTTGGACCATTGGGTCTGATAACATAAAAAGTGAGTGAACAAAATAGATCTGGAAAGCAATGTGGAGATTCCTTAGAAAACTTGGAATGGAACCACCATTTGACCTAGCTATGCCTCTCCTCAGTCTATACCCAAAGGACTTAAAATCAGCATACTATCATAACACAGCCACATCAATGTTCACAGCAGCTCAATTCATAATTTCTAAACTGTGGAATCAACCTAGATGCCCTTCAATAGATTAATGGATTAAAAAAACACTGTGGTATATATACTCAATGGAATATTACTCAGCATTAAAAGAGAATAAAATTATGGCATTTGCAGGTAAATGGATGGAGTTGGATATGAATATCATGCTAAGCAAAGTAAGCTAGTCCCCATAACCAAAGGCATTCTCCCTGATTAGTGGATGCTGATCCATAATGGGCAGAGGGGGCATGGGAAGAATGGAGGAACTTTGAATTGGGCAAAGGGATGTGGGGAGGGGAGGGGATATGGAAGTAGGTGAGATGGTGGAATGAGATGGACCTCATTACCCTAGGTACATGTACAATTGCACAAATGGTGCAGTTCTACATCATGTACAATCAGAGAAATGAAAAGTTGATGAAAAGTTGTGCTCCATTTGTGTACAATGAAATGAAATGCATTCTGTTATCATGTATAACTAATTTTATACAAAATTAAAAATTTTTTTTAATGTTAATATAAAAAATAAATTGGATCCATGACCAAGGTTCCAAGTGATCACTTATTTTCTCTATACTGTTTTCTCCTGTCTCTTCTGATTGTTCAAGATTGGCTTAGAAGGCCTATTTTCCATTGCTGTCCCTTCTGTTCTTTCCTGTTGCTGGGCAAATGCCCACTGTGTGCGGACCTTATTGAATTGTATTGCACTTGCCCATTGACTGGTCATCTCCATTATAGTCCATGTTTCTTGAGGAAAAGGCCCATGGTGCATTCAAAACTCTTGAATGAAAGAATAAATAAAAAATCTTTGCATTTAAAAGGTAAAATCTGAGTGATATTTGTCCCTGCAAACCTCATCCACCACAATGCATGCTACTTTACTTTTGTTCACTAACAAACTAGCCATCATTATCAGCTGTTTAAAAGGAAGACACTTTCTCAACTCCCTCAAGTCTCTTGGCTTTTTTCTGTGCTGTTCCTCATGGAAAATCTTTCTCCCTCCATTCTATGAGCTTCTAATACCTTACAATTCATCAGGTCCTGGAAGTCCTAAGAGAGTGTACTTCCTGAAACTTCATGCTAATCAACCTCAGTCTTCTTTTTTGTCTCTCCTAACAGTCTATATTTGTGAATTAATATCATAGTTTAGGAATTTACAAACATCTCTATGATTACTTATAGAGTCTTTTCCTTACTTGAATCTATGAAGACAAAAGATCATATCAATTTTATTGATTAATATGTATGTACCAAGCCCTCATTACTGTAGTACTTATTAGGTCCTTCAGAAAGTTCTTAGAATAAATAAAAATTTATAATACATATGTTTATATTATTATCCATGTATATAAGCAATATAACCAATGTATATGTAATTTTTTTGATTATATAAAACTGTAACACTTTTTGATAAAAATGCTTTAATTTCTTTTTTCTAACTTTTGGAAAAAATATGAGCTTATGGAATAAGAATTAGCCTCCTACTTGCCTTGTAGCACCTGGTTTTTATAAGTATGTAAATATTTTCCCTTTTTACAGAAAAATTAATGCACTTTCCAGATCTGGACCTCCCTCAGGGAATGTTCCCTTTCCTCTCTTCAATATTTTAGCATGTGATATAGAAAAGTATGTCCAAAATGTGTAAGCTGCTTTCCATATTTAGTTTTAACAACAACAACAAAAAGTCTAGGAAACTTTAGAAAATATTTTAAATTACTAATTTAAGTGGAAAATTATAGATCTAGAAAACATTTTTAATCATTTAAAGTTATTTTATCTTACAGCTGTTTCTTGGTTGACATAACAAATTCAATATAAAAACCTCATAAAATTATTTAAAGATTTTTCAAACCAACAGTGATTCGGCATTCACTTTTATACTAACCAAACTTGAAACATTTTTATTATTTAAAAATACAAGTGCATTTATTTGTAAAATTAAGTACAGTTGTTTCTAAATTTATACCAAATAGCTATAGCTATTGAAACCTAGAAAATAGTAAGTATTTCTCTTTTGTAGGTATTAAAGAGTTTATAAAATTAAATATTATTAAATTGTCACTTCAGTTAATTATTTGAATATACAAATAGGGCAAAACTATTTCAACTAAATCAATTTAAATTATACTTTATCTCTCCTTTGCTATTGCTAATGTCTTTTCTTTGTATGGAAGCATTAGTGTAATTAGAGTTAATTAATCATATAATTAGAAGTAATAGACAGTTAGAAACAGAAAGAAAGTACTAGACCCCTTATTTCTCTAAGATTTCCTCTCAAGGACTCCCCATAGAGAAATGACAACATGAAAATCTCTGATCCATTATTTTATATGCTTGTTATAATAATAATCACCTAATTTCATTTTGAGAAGTTATATAAACTCCTTAAATATAGAAAAAATAGTTTTGTATAGCAATAAGCTTCTAAATTACTAGTAGAATTAACAGAAAATTATAACATTGTGCTTGGCTGCTGTCATTTCAAAATGGCTTTTGAAAAATCTGTTTGAATTAATAAAATACATTCAATAAATGATTAATCAGATAATATTTCCATAGTACTTAATATTTTAAATGATTAGCATTCTTATATTAGAATAGATACACATTCAAAGCATACCTCTCATTTAATCCTCTAACACTGCAAATATAACTTGAAATTTCCAAAACCATAGGAAAAAGAAGGAAAAGAAGAAGAAATTTCGTAATGTGGTCACATTGAGAAGGGTAAAAACACTACACATTCTATTTAGCTCATAGTATAAAATATAAATAGAATGTGTTTATTAAAATTTATTTGCCTCCCAACAAATATTTATTTCATGAATTGATACATTGAAACCTTTAAGGTTAAATCTGGGGAAAGGAAATCTCAATATAAATATAGAAGAATTATCCAGATGAACCATAAAAAGAAAATACATTCAAAAAAATTTAGCAATAGAAATAGAGATATCTTGTTGAGTTTTATAATGTGCTTTCAATTTTTCTTTTCCAAACTAAAGTTTTTAAGAGCTGAATTATCTCTAATAGTTCTTCTTAAGGAAACAGTGAATAAAATTTACTTCCTTCAGTGTTTATGAAGCTTCCAATCAAAATTTGTCTTAAATTGTTTATGAGTCATATTACTGGCAAGAGATAATACTCATCAATATGTAGATGTTGTTGTAACAATTAAAGAAGTTTCTTGAACCAGCAGCTTAGCCCAATCTAGCAATTGCACTACTACCTTATGCACTAACAAACAATGTTCAGTGATATTGTAAAGATAAGCCAGACTTGCCTATCAGAGGGTTTATACAGTGTAACATATGAAAATATGTTTTTTGGTTTCTCTTATTGAAATCTTTACTACTTATTTATTTCCTTTGTGTATAAACAGTTTATTATGAAAATAATCTAATTTTTGAAATTAATATATTTTTGCAGGTTAACCTCTTGGCTTTTGGAGTTATCATATACAAAGTCTTTCGTCACACTGCTGGGTTAAAACCAGAAGTTAGTTGCTATGAGAACATAAGGTTAGTGTTTCTTGATGCTCATGAACTTTAGTAATTAAAAGATTAAGTAGCTTGAAGTATCAATAATTTTTGGAATTACTGTTTTTTTAATTGATTGGTTCACACTTTCTTCACCATATTTAAAATACTTATTGGTAAAAATATTTAATGTATGTAATTAGACTATAAATACCACAGATTAAACAGTAAGTGAAGCAGTCTTTTCAAATATATTTCCTTTTGAAAGGGAAGAGATGATGAGTATGTTTTAAGGCAAAAAAATGAGTCTTAAAATTTTCCTTTATAAAACATTTCTCAGTACTTAGTCAATTTTTCTTTTTTGTAATTCCTTTTGCATTTTGCCATGATTTTTTTTCTTTAACCCTCTCTCTTTAAAACTGATTTATTGAGATCTCAAAAAATGGTTTGTTCAGGAAAAGCTGAAGTGTACTATAGGGAACAAGGGAAACAGCTGACTGTTGGTGTTGCTTGGGAACACTCCTGTAGTTTCAATCCTCACCCAAGATTTATAGTGGGGATTTAGCAAATGTTTGATCGATTACTTTCTTTTAGTCTTCACCATTCATAGCTTCATGTTGTGTGCTGGTTTTAATAAAGTTGAAAATGACTCATTTTCTGGGGCACATTGCTAAAACACCTTCTGCAGTAAAGAATGATTGGATTGAAAATGAATGAGAATAATCACTAGTTACTTCATGTTCAAGGCAGTGCCTTCAGTGAGCAGGATTGAATATTATACTACCCAAAGTCAGGGGCAATCAGTTGAAAATATGTAAGTCTGAGTATATTTTTTCTATAATTTTTAAAAAATCAGTACTCTGACATCAGTTTATTTTGAGTTAACTACATTGCAAAAGCAGTTTCATATTCTATATTTTTCCTCCTAAACCTGAATGAAAAGGAGAAGCCTCCTTTGATGTCATGGCTATGTGCTGACCCAAGTCCACACTCAGTATAATTTTCAAAGTTTCTTGGGAAAAATACTTCTTGATAGATATATTTTATCTTTGGGAACTAACTGATATGTTACATTTGAAATCAAAGCATACCCACTGCAGTATAGCATATAAAAATGTTTTAAGATTCAATAATTCCTGTAAAAATGCCATATTTTAATAGTGGGACTTTGATTTTAGAATCACATCCTGCCTCAGTGCAATAGCAGACCCTTAAGACTATCCCATCTAAGTACAGCACACACTTGTCAGTTTCAAAGTCATCAATGGTCTTTGTCAAAGATATCTTGGTTTTGCAAACAATTCATTTCCCATACACTTTAAGGAATTTGAAAGATGCAGGGAATACACTTGGCTTTCTTAATGGAAACCTTCCAAACACATTTACAGGTCCTGTGCAAGAGGTGCCCTTGCTCTGCTGTTCCTTCTTGGCACTACCTGGATCTTTGGGGTTCTCCATGTAGTGCATGCATCTGTGGTGACAGCTTACCTCTTCACAGTCAGCAATGCCTTCCAGGGCATGTTCATTTTCTTATTCCTGTGTGTTTTATCTAGAAAGGTAAGCAATTTATTATTTTGCCAACACCATAATACATTTATATAGCATCAGCTAACAATTGATAGAAAGTTCATATTCTCATAGATTTATGACATATCTTTATTAATGAAATATAATGCATTTTAGAATTAAAAGAGAACACTAGGGAAGTATGCTTTTTAAAAAACTGATATTAGATATGTGAATATAGATTAATTATTATACTCTGATAATCAGAAGATAATAATGCTTTAGAAAACCAAATACAGTTTGTGATTTGAATATAATTTGATATGATTGTCATGATTATGATTAAAATTTCTTCTTTTCATTTTCTTTTTTTCAAGATTCAAGAAGAGTATTACAGATTGTTCAAAAATGTCCCTTGTTGTTTTGGATGTTTAAGGTAAACATGGAGAATTATGGATGATAATAGCTGAAGGAAACCAAAAATCCAAGCTATGGATGACCAATGCATAAAAATGACTCAATCCTATTCGACAGTGATTAATCATTAGATAATCACAATTTTTAAATCAGTTTTTCTGTTTACAGTCTAAGAAATATAGATAATAGGAGATAAAATAACATACCATGTAGTTATAGTATGTTTTCCTACATGCCTTAGTTAGTTATGTCAAAAATAGTGTTGCAGATATTTGGAAAGTAATTGGCTTCTCAGGAGTGATATCACTGTGCCCAAGGAAAGATTTTCTTTCTAACACAAGAAATATATGAATGTCCTGAAGGAAACCACTAGCTTGATATTTTTGTGACTCATGTTGCCTTTGAAACTAGTCCCCTACCACCTTGGTAATAAGCTCCGTTACAGAAAAAGGAACATAAGAGAATGAAGGCGCAGAATATCAATCAGCAAAAAAGGAAATGGCTGTTGTAACAATGAAATGTACTTTGAATAAACATGCTTTTCTGTAAACTAGAGGAGAGACTTTTGAGATAAAATAAATAATTGAATAAAAATCTCTTACCATTTTGTGAATTGCTCTGAACTTAAAATTTCTACGAAAACAACTTAGACCTCTATTTGCTATATCCATTTTCCTTTATAATATTCTAAGAAATAACTCCACAAGTGAAAAAAAACTATTTTTAAGTTAACATTAGATGGAGGTATATGGTATTTCTATACTTATTTCGTAGATTGTAACTTCAGATGCATAATCAGTAAAATATAAAAGTGTCAAAACATAATGTTGTTATGCCTGGAAGTGTAAAAATGGTATGTATAAAGCTGAAGGATTTTATTCTATAACTTTCTAGTGTAGTGAAATTATCCTATCATGGTAGACTAGTACATTTGAATGCTTTATTATTTTTAATTTTAGAAATACTATCATTCACATTGCAATAGTCCCTTTTAATTTAAAGGGCATTGTAAATATGAAAGTATTCATAAAGTGAATTGCTATTTTTTTCTGTTCAGAAAAGTACACATTTAAAAATGTTATTTATAACAAAGAAATCACTGAGAACTATAGAAGTTTTCACAGTGGATCTATTTTCTAACAGTTTTCTATTATCTATTAAAGCAAATCTGCTTCAATGTATGGCTTCTATCTATTCTCAAATCTTCTTATTAAAATGTAGAAGCAGTGAATTTATTTCAAAAAGTTGTAATTTTTCTGTATCTACCAGCCTGTAAAAGTGTACCAGTACCCTGAATATTGTGATTTTAAATCAATTCCTTTAGCTATTAAAATAAAGTTTGTCAAATTTTGCTCTAACAAATAAAATATTGCCTAAATGAAGCAATCCTGTTCCTGCTTTTCTAAAACTTCTCAAGAAAGATGATCTACTTGCCAAGGTCTTTTTTATGCTTTTAGAGAACCCATGAATAATTTTTCATTATAATTTTTTACTTTCTAAGCCTGTGACCTATTATTATCATTGTCCTTACAGACTAGTTTTAAAAGGAATGTAATATTGAAAAACTAATCTATTCAATCAATGTATACAAAACCACCACGCATGGTAGGCAGAACATAGGCCTTCCAAAAACATCCACATCCTAACACATCCTAACATCCACATCCTAATTCAAAATCTGTGAGCATGTGAGATTACAGGGTGAGGGGGAAAGGGGTTACAGATGGAATCAGGGTTGTTAATCAGCTGACCTTGGGATGAGGAGATGATCCTTGATATCCAGGTGGGCCCAGTGTAATCACAAAGGTCCTAAAAGTGAAAGAGGGAGTCAAGAAGGACAGACTCACTGTGATACAGTGTGACAGACTTCACCAGCCATTGCTGGCTTGGAAGCAGACAAAGTCCACAGATCACAGAATTCAGGTAGCCTTTGGAAGCTTACAACCAATGGCAGAGGACCCACTCTCCCCTGAGCTTCCAGAAGAAATCAGCCCTATAGACCTTCCTTCTAGTCCAGGGTTACCTGTGTTAGACTTCTAACTTCCAAAAATGGTAAGGTAATAAAATTTGTATTGTTTTAACCCACTAACCTTATGATAACTTGTTATAGCAGCAACAGGGACTCAGTACGATGGAAATATTCATGTAATAGCATCTTTACAGTATTCAGGTGAAGATAAAGCTTAACTCCAGCATCACCCTCACTTATACATGGTTGAATAAAGCCTAGGAACAGGTATATTGCACAAATGGTATGACTTTATTTCGTTTAAACCAGAGAAGTGAAAAATTGTGCTCCATTTGTGTACAATGAGTCAGAGAGCATTCTGCTGTCATGTATAACTGATTAAACAAAAAAGCCTATATTCTTTAGCACAGCAGTCAAGATCTTCTCATAACTGCTCACCTCCCCAGTTTTCACTTTCACCCTATTCCCAATTGCTTCAGTCTCACCAAACATTTTACTTTTCCCACGACTTACAGTGCACCAATTTCTCTTTTTCTGGAATTTGCTCCTGTGATAATCATTACTCTGGAAAACATCTACTTGTCGTTAGTGTATCTTTATCTGTGATAAATGGACATCAAAGAAATACAACTTCCCTGACTGAAAACTCACCATTAACTACAGAAACCATAATCCCTTAAGAAAAAATACCTGTTGGTTAAATGACTACACTATGGTTAGGAAAGACTTATTTACATGTAATATACTAATTATTAAAAGTATAATAAAGCCTATAAGCAAATAGTTCCCAGTCTACACAATAGGCATAACCAAGAAGCCTTATATGCTAATTTGATGATGACATTTCTTTAGCCCTTTTTGATTCAATGCCATTCAAAATGAAACAATATGTGTTAGTTTTAATTTTCTATATATGCCATCTACCTTACTATAGCCATCTTAAATGCCCTACAAATCTCCCGTTAAGTATCAATATTATTGTCTAATTTTCCCACCATGAAAATTTGAGGAAATCCTAGATTATGAATTGAAGTCAGAATTTATTCAGAAAGAGTCCCATTGTTCAGGCATTCTTCTTCTACCTGATGTCTTCTCCCATGTAAACCATACGTACCCTTCAAGAATCCCCCCCGCCCCAACTCTATGAAGTCTCTCTGATTTGGTCCTCATGAATTTCCACCATAGTTAAAACTGTAATACTTACAGGGTACAGACTAGACTTCCTTGTGGAGTCACTATTCAGAGCTCCAGCTTAAACCTTAAGTTTTGCAATATAGATGTGAGAGAAATAACTTAGTATAGCATTGAAAGGCAAAGATTTCTTCTTGAAAGCTGATATAGATTTCTGTTGTTGAGTTGTGCTAACTCATTTAATTGTCACAGTAATATAGGCAATTCTAACTTCCTTGGTCAGTATATGAAAAGTGCTTAGTGTCACACAGCTAGGAACCTTCATAGTGTTAAAACCCAACATCCAGGTGGGTAGAAAGTAAAGGTCTAGCTTCATGCCCAAGATTTGTCCACCCCCACAGACACATATTTATGTAGTATAAAAACAATATTTCTGTTGCCAATTGTGTTCTCTTGTGGATGTAGGAAGCCCAATGCACTCTCTTTTTTTGTGGGGGAAAAGGAAGTTGGGGATTGAATCCACGGTGTTTTACCACTGAGCCATATCCCCAGCCCTTTTTATTTTATTGTTCTGAGACAGAGTCTTGCTAATTTGCTCTCTAAATTGCTGAGACTGGCTTTGAATTTGCAATCCTCCTGCCTCAGCCTTCTGAGCAGGTATGAGCCACCACCCCAGTTCATAATGTGCTTTTGATGTCTTTTCTACATATGCATGTAATTTGAAATAAGTGCATATCATATACTTTAAGGGAAGTGATTTCCCATTTGCCCTTTTTCTACATATTTATTTCTACCCCTGCCCCCCACTCACTCCCTCAACCAGGCAATTCATTGATAAATACTGCAGTATATTCTTCCATATTTTTTTCCTGCTAATATCATTGTCTTGAAATCATTCACATGAAATCTCATCATGAGGACATTTCTGTCATTTGCTTTTCTGATTTGCTAGCTCATTTATTCTTTGTAGCAGCTGAATCCTATTCCATATTGAGTATGAACCATGAATCTCATAGCTAGTATACAATCTTGGATTAATGCAATAACATACTAGAAAGTTTTAGTGCCTTTAGAAATAACATCAGATATACAGGTTGGTTTTGTTGTAGAAAATAACAAATACGGTTATTTTTTTTCTATGACAAATGTGAACCATCAATGAATGTCTATAAGCTGAAACCCCATAACTGCTGTGTTTTGGATATGTTCCCCAAAGGCCCATGTCTTAAAGTCTTTGTCCCCAGCCCCTGGTGCTGTTGGGAAGTGACAGGGCCTTTGATAAGTGAGGCCTAGTGTGATGAAGCTAGTTCATTAGGGATGGGCCCTCGAAGGGGACTATGGGAATCTAAACTCTTTATCTTCCCCCGACTCCCCCTCCCCTTTTTTTTTTTTTTTTTTGTTTCCTGTCTGCCAAGAGGTGAGAAGGTTGTTCTACCACACACTCCCTACCATGATGTGCTATCTCAACATAGACCTAATACAGTAACAAAGGCCAATTGATCACGGACTGGAACCTCTGAAACTGAGTCAGAATAAACTTTTTCCTATTTGTGAATTGATCATCTCAGGTATTTTGGTACAGTAGCAGAGAGCTAACTAGCACAATAACCCTCTCACCTATGTAAAGATAGCTTGCTTGTTCTAGTAGGTATTCAGTGAAAATGAACAGATTTGAGATCCACAAAGCTCCTTGAGCAGTTTCATTTAAATGAAAAGAACTTGAATTATTTACCATAGATTGTTGGTTTGAACAAGCACTGAGATCAGTGTCAAACTGAATGTGTGGAACATTTTACTTGGTATTTCATTCAGATGTTACATATCATAGGTTTGTATGATAGTTATGATTAATATAAAATGAGAGGGTGAGCTTAGCTGCAACAGATCTCTTCTGGTGCCAATGTACTATATTTCTAATTTCAACCTCCTACTTTGAGGCATTATAAATAATAAAATCTACAAAGTATATTACAATTTCATGTACTCAAAAAATAATAGGAAAAAAAATAATAGGTTTCTTTCAAAATTGTCCTTAAGAAAGGTGGTTTCGTTTCCTATTGGGCTGCAATTTGCCATATATCAGCATCTAAGGGCCAGGCTGCACAACCTGAAATGATTATTTTCTTTCTTTTCCTTAATGTATCAGAAGTGGATCTAAAAGAACCTCCAGTATGCAGGGGGGTTAATTATCCTGGCAGTCAGTTAAGCTTTGGAAGTTTTAGGTGATAAGAACAGAGACCTATAAAAGACTCCCTGCCACCACTGCCTACTGTGAAGGAACAGCCATGTGTTGCCACCACTGCAAATATTGTTCAAATTACCCTAAAATTCCCCTGCTTTTCTGTATAGCCTGGTTCCTGGAGAGTGGTGCTGTGCCGATGAGGTCATTTATTCTGTCATTTCAGCCCACTTGGCAATCATAACAACTACATCTTTCACTCAATCTAATGCAGGAGGTTTTTTTCTGCAAGACCTTATGTGACCAGAGTGAGGAAAGTAATTATTCAAAACAACAATGCTTCTTGCTCCCTGAGGGCCTCCAACTTCTCTGCAGAACCACCTAAATGTTCCCCAATTTGATCTTCCCACTCACATCAATTTCCCAAATTCTCCTAACGGAATGTATAAATAAACACCTCTCACAGTTTAGAACTTTACATTCAGAGAGGCAGTGATTCCTGTGTATACAAGTCAGACTGTGGCAGGACTGCCCAGATTAGAATTCCCTCTCACCTACAGTAAGCTATGTAGTCCCAGGCAGGGTTCAGCTAGTGCTTCAGTTGCTTGCCCATGAAGATAGTACCTACCTCATAACATTGTTGTAAGAATCAAAGCTCTTAATGAAGATAGTACCTACCTCATAACATTGTTGTAAGAATCAAAGCTCTTAATACAGGGGAGATAATCAATATGATGCTTAGCACATGGCAAGTTACATCTAAAATTAGCTATAATTCTTAGAATCTGGATGAACAGTGATGGATTGTGTACCTACTAGATGCCAGTCACTGTATGTGTGTATATGGAGGATTTCACCAATAAAGATTCAACACACTAATATAGATAGACATAGGAGTGAGATTTTCCACATTATTGACTTATCAGCAAGTTATTTCTAAAACAAGCAAGGAAAAGAAAAAGGAGCAACGATGAAGTCAAATTGTGGGTTTACTTCCTCTATTTTCTACAATTTCACAATCTACTTTCCCCAATTCCCTTTCTGCCCTACTCAAAACCTGTAACTACAAATTTCATTGCTATTCATTGCTGAACTGGTAGTATGTCACACAGAATTTTAAATGTTCAGCAATAGATATGTTCTTTTTTTTTTTTTTTTTTTTTTTGTGTGTGTGTGTGTGTGTGGTGCTAAGGATTGAACCTAGGGTCTTGTGCATGTGAGGCAAGCACTCTACCAACTGAGCTATATCCCTAGCCCCAGGAGGTATGTTCTTTAAGGTGATTTTGCCGCCCAGACTCCACATTGCATTATGTATGTACAAACTCTGCCCCTGCAGAGGCTAATGTTCTTCATTTTTTATTAATTAAAGTGATTTTTTTGGACAAGTTTGCATCAACCTGTTTTTGTTTAAATAGAGATACTATTTGCATTTAAATGAACTTGAAAAATATTTCATCTTCTTTAAACACACTACATATAAACAAAGATATCTTGCTATTCTCAAATTTCCATATATTCTCATAAAAGATGGAGAAATTCACCCTGGCATTATGTGGCCACTTCAAATTCTTTGTTCAGGATATTTTACACTAATTTCATTTGATTTTTCCTAATGTAAAGCTATAGAAACCATACACCTTTAATACATAAATCTACACAAAGCCCTGGGTTTGATCCCCACCACCAAGAAAAACAAACAAACAAAAAACACAACCACAATTCTGTTATTTTAAAAGGCAAAAGCAAGTGAGCTATTGTAATACTTGGGAAAAAATAATACAGGAATCTTCAACAGAAAGGGGTAAATATTCTTTAATAAATGCTTGTTCCTTGTATGTAAAATGCATTTGGTTTTAGCTATTATTTATGCTATTTAAATATTCAGAATTGTTTCCTGAACAATAAGGTTTCTTTGTTATTATGTAAAGGTAATTTCTAGTTTCCATATTTAGTAAGCCAGATATTGCATATTTTTTTTAGATAAATGAACTAGGAATTTTATTAGTTACCAATTTGAGAATTCAGATGTTTTGCTAAACCTACCAACCTCATCTGCATAACTCATCCTTCTTATAAAAAAGCCCCAGAGATTAAAAAATGGTCCTTCATTCTTCTCTGTGCTAAACTGTGTAGCATTGTGTGATTTTCTTTTCCAAGTAGATTTGCTTACCTAGATTGAATAAGCTGAATAACTCTACATAGACAAACTTTTTTTTTTATTTACCACAACAACACTTAACACATAAGAGGCTCTCTCTTGCCCACCAAAACCATATTTCCTTGAAAGAAGGAGTATAATGTTATTGCTTCATAAACTTCCATTTTCCTTTTTAAGACTAAGAAAAAGCAAGTGAATTAATAAGGATTTTTTTTGTTTTGGACATGATATGAATTTCATTCCTAAATAATAGTGTATATGTTACTTCCTTATAAAATGAATATAAGGCATTTTACAAGGAAAAATAAAGTGTAAAATGTATAATACGATGATGAAGCACATAAAGAGTTGAGTCAAAGGAAAAACAAGGCATAGTCATAAAATGAAGGTTAAAAACTTCAGTAAAATATGAGAGCTCTATCCATTTAAGTTCTGACCTGTTTATCTGTTACTATGGAACAAACCTATTCATTGGTGGGCCTTACTACGTGAGTTATCACCCCAGATTTCTCATGAACTGCAGTCAGATATTAACTTGGGCTTCGGCAAGCTCAGATGATTGTTCACTACAACCTCAACAGGAGCTGCCTACAGAGCACTCAAGTCTTTCCATGTCCTGAGTTTCATACACCATGCATTCTGGGGGCCTCGAGGAAACATCCCCAAAGCAAATATTTCCAAAGGTTTGTTATTAGTATAGACTGGACATCTTCTCACTACCAAGTTTACTTCAGCCAAAGCAGTCATTTTCAAAGCCCATCCAGGCTTAGGGGACAGGAGAAATGGGCCTGCTAAATGGAGGAATGGCAAGGTCACATTGCATAAGTATATGTGGAATGGGAAATATTATTGAGGTTATTTTTGGAAAACCACCTGCCATAAGTTTTATGTTCTTGTTCTTATTCACTTATCATAATAATATCTTTACATTAGACAAAGCAATGAATTTCATAAGACTCTTCCCTATAGGGTTTATGATGCAAGCCATAAAACCACACCAAAGAACATTTCAGTCAAAGCAATAAAGGCCATACAAGTCCAAAGGTATATGGACTGGACAACCATTTTTTGATATTATAATTTAATCCCATGTAGATTTTTGAAATCTATATCAGTGTTCTATACATTTTGAATACCAATATTCTGATTAATGGTAATAGGGCCCTGTTGGGGAAAAAAACACTCTATAAGTAAATATTTTTTGAGAAATCCTGCATAGTTCATTGTTTCCCACTTCCTAATTCCAATATCAACTTAAGTCAGCCTGTCAATTTTTAACATATTGTTTGGAGAATTGTTGCTGTTTTAGAAAACACAAAATCAAAATTTTTAATTTAATTTAACAGCATTTTGCCATACCCCTTTTTGAACACAGAATACTTTTTTTTCCCTTGAGTAGTCCAATTAAAGTCTGAGGGACCTCACAGAGTATCCATCAGGAAGTACTGACACAGTACAATAGAGAGTTTACACATTCTTCCATGGTCACTCATCATAATTCTTGATGGTATCAGTTGAGTTGTCCAGAATATTGAGTAGCTTTTAGTTCAGAGATTAAATCAAGTGCCTGTTAGTATGAAGTAATATCCTTTTGCATTCAATTAATCCAGCAGTATAGTTGATACTCTTTTGTAACAACAAAAGAAGATCTAGCTTCATTAATAGGTAAGTCAGTGAGTTCCTTACCCACAGAACATAACAACTGATTGAAGGATTTGAAATCCCAGAGTTTTAGTCCATATACATATTATGGTGGGAATGATTTAGTAAAAAAAATCCTGCCATGGTGAATATACAGACAAGTATAGGGTCAGGTGAACTTTTACAAGTACCTTGATCTCAATTCTATATTCAAAGTAATAAAAGTAAAATCCCAAGTCAATGTAAAAAACTACAAATGTATTGGATAACTTTGGAAATAATTCTAAGTTCAGAGCACAATTGTAAATATTTAATTCTCTAAATATCTATAATTCTAAAATTCTAATGATTACTTTTTCTCTTCTTTGAATGGCATATAAATTATTTTGTGTTTTTTTAATTTATTTTATTTTCTAATTTACATATGACAGTGGAATGCATAACAAAATAATACAACCAGAGATATGAAAAATTGTATTATTTTTACTACAATTATAATTTTAACAATGCAAGACTTCTAATAATGCTATATCCTCTAAGCTAAAATGGATTGATTAGTATTCAGCATGACAAATGAATGCACACTCAAGCATTTTTAAGGTTGTATAATCACATCCACTTCTGGCACTGCTCTCGGCCACTGGTGCCATTTACAAAATCATATTTTAACATAGTCGGGCTAGAAATAAAAGACAAATATTCAATATCAGAAAAGTTAGGAAGAAATGTTTGTAAATATAAGAATCTATTTCATATTTGATATAGTTAGTGAAACCAAAAGTCAGCCTATCACTTCAATTCTTTCTCTTTCCATGACCCCCGAGGTCAAAGGCTGTGACCTACAATAGGCTGTGGCACTAACACTAGATTTCATCTAGATGATCTAGTTGCAGAATGTTTTTAAGACAAGATGACTGACTGAAAAACTATATGTGCTACCCCAGACATTAAACTCTCAGGTCCCTTCCTGCTTCACTACAACAACAGCGTACAAAAGGGGAAAGGATGAAGTTATGTTTAAGGGAAAACAAATTTATGAATTAGTGTGGAAATGAAAGAAGCTTTAAATGAAAGCAGTTTGCAGGGATGCCTCCCCTGAAGCTAGACAAAATTGAAAAGACATCTACCGCATCTTAAAACAGCATTCAATGATATCTTCTAGTCTACCCTTTTAATGGATGATTTGTATGCAACACTTCCAAGTGAGATGAGAGTATTACAGACTACTGAATCAGACATAATAACCCTACAGACCCAGCAGGGGCAGCTTGAGAGAATAGAGGAAGAGTGAAATATCTTATGTGCAAAATGTTTTTCTTGGAAACCACCAGAACACCACAGCCCATGAACATTGCATAAATTTTCAGGTGGCCTGACATATCTTAGACCTCTCACTTTTAAAGAGAAAATAAATACTTAAAAAAAAGTTAGTCTGCTTCCTAACAGAATTAGGCTGCCTCTAATGTGATAAATCTAATGTGATGATTTTGATTTTAGTTAAATGTGTTTTCAAGAGGTGATATTCTAAAAGCATTGTAAGCTAATGGAAACCAGTGAGGAAACCCTTATAAAGTGTAGCAATGAAATCCCTGGGAAAGACCAATATAATATCATATTATAAGTAAAAATAAAAATAACAGCTATCTTTAGAAGAATTGCCATCCTGTTGGAAGAATACATTTGTGAAGGAAAGACCATGTGTGTTGTTTTATCTTTCCTACAATGTGAGAGATAAACCCTATCCTAGATAATATAATATAGATAGGCTTTGACTTCTAAGATGCCAGAATAGACCAATTTTAGCACTTTTCTTAATAAAATGTTTGGCAACTTAGTATTACAAAATACTTAAACACATTATAACTTATGATCCACTTTCTTATAGGAAAAAGTACAATATCTTTAAAAATCTCAAAGTGTACATATTTTTTAAGACCTATAAACATTGTAGCTATCACACATATTTAAATATAATTTCATGAAATTTCAAATTCACCTATTTTTTATGTTAAGTGATAAGTACCGAAGAACCAACCTTGCCCAAAGAAAGATTTGACTTTTGCTCTCAATCATTAGGAGGTGATCTCTAGGTCCCTGCAATATCTTATTGGATAAGAATGTGTTTGTGGGCGCTTAGGACCTTTAGCTAAGAGGGAGTTTAACACTGTGATTTATGATGGAGATTTGAACCATGGCATATTCATTCTGAATCCAGAGGAATTAGATGCTCAGGATATTAGCCTGACTTCTGGGAAGGGCTGGTGAACGCATTATATAATTAAATCCCAATAAAAACTGCATGCCAAAGGCTGGGGTGAGCTTCCCTGGTTGGCAATACTCTATATATGTTGTCACACATCCTGGCTGGAAGGTAGTGTTGCTTATGACTTCCCAAGAGAGGACCCTCTTGTCTTCCCTTAGCTGACTTTAATTCATGTACTTTCACTAAAACAAAACTGAAATCCTAAGTATGGTGTGTTCCTGCATTCTAGTTGTTCAGTGAATCATCACTCTTCAGTGGTTGTGAGGATCTCAGAATTTGTGCTATTTTAGGTAAAGTTATCAAGAAAAGCAGTAATGTATTTAGATTATAAACAGGTTTTATATATAACCTGATATATATTTATATGTATATATAATCTGATATATATGATATTTTTATAAAGAATTGGCTCACACAACAGGCAAGTCCAAAATTTATAGGGTAGATCAGTAAGGTGCAAACTCAGGCAGACTTGAGTCTAAAACATGTAGGATAGGTCAACAGACTGAACTCTCAGGCAGGAGTTAATGTTATAGTCTCAAGGCAGAATGTGTTTCTTCCCAGGGAAACTTCAATGTTTTTTCGTGAGGCCTTCCATGTTATGGAGGGTGATCTTTCCTGAAAGTAATTTGATTGAGATGCTAACCACATCTATAAAATACCCACACGGTGCTAGGCAGGTGGACACTTTCACCAACAAATTCAGCAGCCAACCTGAAGTGAGGGTGGTCCTGGGGATCCTTTGAAATAGTGCCTGGTGTCTTTAATGACAGAATTTTTGCAAGGCCTATGTCCTCGCACTGTGTCAATGGCTAATCTCCAGAAAGAGACCTACACAAATATATTCAACTGAGATGTTTTATAAATGCACAAAGGTGTTCAATAAAAAAAGACAATATTTTCAGCAAATAGTGCTGGATCATCTGGATACTCAAATACAGTAAATAAATAAAAGAACCTAGAAGCAGACATTATACCTACACAGAAATTAATTCAAATTGGATAATAGACCTAAATATAAAATGCTTAAGTCTAACATTTCAAGGAGAAAACATAGGAGAAAAATCTATATGACCTTGAATTTGATGATGTTTTTAAATATAAAGTACAATTCATGAAAGAAAAATATTTACAAATTGGATCTTATTAAATTTGATAACTTCTGCTCTCTGAAGTTCTCTGTCAAGTAAATGAAAAACAAGCCAAAGTTGTGAGAAAATACTTGTGAATGACATAGGTGATATAGGACTTGTATCCAAAATATACAAAGAACTCTAAAACTCAATAATAAAAATAATATAACCCAATTTAAAAATGGGTAAATGTCTGGACACCTCAGCAAAGATAATGCACTATATGTATTCCAAATAAGCATGTAAAAGATGCTCAACATCATTTATCATTAAGAAAAATGCAAATTAAAACAACAGTGAGAGAGTGCCACATGCTGATTAAAATGACCAAAATCTCAAAAACTGACAATACCAATTCCTGGCAAGAATGCAGGACAATAGGAATTCTCATTCATTGTTGGTGGAAATTCAATGCTTCTGATCTGGAAAATAGGTTGGCAGCTTCTTATAAATTTAAATACGGTTTTACCATATGATCCTGCAATTGTGCTTCTAGGTATTCATCCAACTGATTTGAAAAATAATGTCTACACAAACCTGCACATGAATGTTTATAAAAGTCTTATTCATAATCAACAAAATATCCTTCAATAGGTGAATGGATAAACAAACTGTGGGACATACATACAATGAAATGCTTTTCAGTGATTGAAAGTAATGCCCTCTGAAACTGTAGGAAGACGCGAATGAACTTAGAAACATATTGCTAACTGAACAAAACTGGCCTGAAAAGACTATACACCAGATCATTCGACACCTGTGGCATTCTGGGAAAGGCAAAACTTAAAAGACAGTAAAGAGATCAATGGGTTCCAGGGGACAGTGGATAGATGGATCGGTGATAGGTGAAATACAAGGGATATTTTTTAGTGCAGTTAAACTATCCTGTCTGATACCATAATGATAGGTAGATGACAGTATGTACTTAGAAAAACCCATAGAAATTTGTAGCACAAAGAGTAAGCCTTAAAGTTTGCAAATTTTAAAAGATGATTTAGTTAAGTTGAGAGATTTCAGGATATAATGTAGAATGTGACAAGATCATATAATTCTATGACATAGTACATTGCCTATAGCAATCTTGAGAATTATAAAAGTGAGGATATAACTCTTAATAGTTAATCATTTCTAAGAATGTTCTGTTAACATTGAGTGGAAACTCCACATCAAGAGCACAAGGTGTTGTGTGTGTGTGTTGGGGGGGGCGGGTAGGGTGGGTGGGTAGTTCATCAGATTTAACAGGGTGGAGTGGAAGGTATGGAAGGGGGAATGGGAATGGGAAAAACAGAATGAATCAGACATAACTTCTCTATGTTTATATGAATACATGACCAGTGTAACTCCACATCATGTACAACCACAAGAATGAGAAGTTATATTCCCTGTATATATAATATCAAAATAAATTCAATTGAAATGTATAATTAAAAAGAACAAATTTAAAAAAAAGAGAGAGAGAACCACAGATAGAGAAAAGTTATCATACTGGTGTCACTGACTCTCGTCCTGATCCTCAATAATATCTTTCTGATTTCATTCTTTCCATCTATGTACATCTGTTTTTCTGACTGATCTTTGTTGACCCTACACTTCTTACCTTTGGATTCAGCATACTTTCTACCCAAGATGGGTTGCCTGGCACCCACTGCTCCACACCCATTCCTTTCTTTACAATGGATCCATCTAACCCAATACCTGATTGTATTCCTCAGTATTAAATCTGGGCTGAAATCTCACCCCATTCTTGATATCCCCATAGAATTCAGACACCAGCTCAGTTTCACTACCTCTCAGGGCTCTATCCCTATAACCAAATCCTTTGATATAACTGAAGTATCTAACCTATTCTTCTGAGTCCTCCAAAACTATATAGTTTCATATTAACAATCTGAATACCATTCTACAGTATGCAAAAACATTTCCACTTCTATTTATTCATCAAATTCTTCCATAAAAATCAGTGAAATAACTAATAGTTTCCCAGTATAAAACTAAGTTCTAAGAATGTTACCTTCTGCTCTCTTAATAGCTAATAACTAAAATTTTGAAGTTCTAACCAAAAAGTCCACTACTGAGGAACAACACAGTATATTAATCTGTGAAACCTTAATTTGCCCTGTGAAAATATTTTGTTCATATACTAGTTTTGAAAAACATACCAATCACTACTAACACTTGAAGTCCCCTCAAAATATCATTCTTTTCCTAGTTGTTCCTCCTTTCTAACTACTGTCATGCTCTGGAATTATTATGGAGAATATTCGTCTATAGGAATAAAGAATTTACAATTAATCTTTAATTATGATTTGCCACGGGATTTTCTTATTTTTCTTCCAACATTTCCACTTCTACACCAAGTTCTTGTGTTTTCTGTCAGACATTTTCTTCACGGTTTGATGAGATTGTTTACTTTTGCAGCTTGTCTGAACTCCTCACTGTCATTTAAATATGGTTGCCACAAAAATCTCTTACCCTGTTTTGTATGTAATTTTCAAACAAAAAAAGAATTTCAGCACCATTATATTGGTCCTTATCTAAACCTAAACTTATTTTCAAAGTAATCAAAGCCCCAATAAATTGCTCCTTTTTTTGAAATTCATTACTACTTTCTTCTATATATTTCAATCAAGTTCATTACTTATTGTTCTCCCAAACAGGTACTGATTGCTAAACTCTCTATTTCTGGGCTTTATTTTGCATTTCTCTGCATTAATTAACGTCCTTCACCAACTTTCAGAATTCAAAACTTACCCTTTTAAACTCTCACTAACAGTATTTCAGAGAATAGTAGACAAAATCAGATGAATTATTTTAAAATATTGTTTTCAGGCTATGTTTCTCTCATTTGAAGTAATCATGTTTCAAATGGCAGAGGTAAACTATTCTCTGTCCTTTGTAAAACCTTATGCTGAGCACTTGCAGCATGGAGCATGTTCTAGTTATCTGTTCTTCCTACAAACCAACCTAATGTTAGTATCATGAAACTACCTTTATTTCAGTATGCCTACCAATTTTGGAGGTCACAAATTCTACCAGGACACAGTAGTTGGGCTTATCTTTGTGTCTGGTGCCTCAGTTATCAGTGACACAAACAACTGATTTCTGAAAAGGCTGAGGTTTTAGAGACTCTCTTCTGGATGGCCAATTAACTCCAATGGCAGGTGCCTGGGCAGGGATGACTCAATGGCTGGGATTAGCTAGGGCTATCGAATAGAATATCTCTAGGGGGTCAAGGAATGTGGCTTGCGCTTCTCATAGTATGCCTCTTGGGTTCCAAGAGAGAACATTCAGAGGATAAGCATCCCAAGCAACCCCAGAAGAAACTGACAGACTTTTAACCTACCTTCAGCATCATTTCTGCCATGTTCTATTGATTAAAGTCCAGATTTAGAGGAAAGAGCACTGGGACAAGTTACATTTCACCTCTTCTTGGTAAGATAATACTGAAAAAAATTATGAGAAGTAAAAGATTTGCTACATCCACATTGGTAAAATACAATCTTACAAAGTAGCATGGGACAAAAATTAATCTAATTAATATGTCATTCTAAATTAAGATGGGTGTTGTAAATATTATTCTTCTCAGTCTTTCCTATTTCTTTTTCATTACCTAAGTCCTCTGCCTCATTCAAGGAACTTTCTATCTTCTACACTTTAAACAGAACAACACTTTTTTTGAGATGCATTGATGAGGAAGGATAAAAAAATTCACTATCCTTGACAAAAATCATTTATTTTTAAAAATGAGGATTCATATTGAATCCATAGTTGACTTTCTGAATATTACTGACCATCTTCATTGAAGCTGTAAGTCAAAGGTTTCCCTGTTTAGCAATTGATTATTCTGTTTGTGTCTTCTAGATAGTGATTATTTGAGCACTAATTATATTTCTAAAACTGGGATGGACACACTATATCACCCACTATAATACAATGCACAAAGAATAGAGTACTAGAGTATAATAAGATGCACAAAAAGTAGCTAAAAACATTAAATAAAGAACACAATAATAAGATATAGTTAATAAGATAATATTTACAGTGTTCAAAAAGAATGGGGAAAGTGGGGTTTAACATGACACAAACCCTTTGAGAAACTGTACAAAGGAGATTGAACTGATTCTTGCAGAATAGGTGATTTGTGGCTCATATAATGTGTCAATAGATGGAAATGAATGAGGTGCACTCCTTTGGTGAAATAAGCATTATGGGCCAGGAACTTGCATGGTCTATCAGAGCGATTGAAAGCAAAATTATCTAAACATAGCATTCACTGCACATCGAAATGTAGTCAATAATATAATTGAAAATTTAAAGGAAGAGTCATATCATCAGGGAAACTGAAATCAAAGGAGAGAAAGTGAACATTGCTTTGGTGCTAACAGATTCATTTTAGGTTCTTGAATAGGAAAGTTGCAAGAACCTTCACCTACAGCATCCTGCTGAGGAAGTGAAGAGAGACACTTCAGTGTACTACATTAACAACTAACTACATCAGGGCGAGTACCCAACTCAGTGATTAAACAAGGGATCTGCCCAATATGAGTGATGCAATGGTTTAAGCCAATCAGACTGTATAAAGGATTGCGCAGGTGGAAGCAATAGTTAATAAGAGGAAGCTTACAGATAGCAGAATGTCATGAAACCACATAGACCACAATGGAGACTGAAAAAGTAGACAGTCGCTTTTAATAATCCTCTTGTATTTAATGTAAAAGCTCTGTACTTTGGCTGGATAAGCCTAACACATTGACATTAGGAAAGTGATACTTTAGGAATATTTATCAGGCGGCATTGCTAAATCTTGGAGCTAAGTAAAAGGAAGGCAAAGGAACTACTAGCAATATACCAAAGCCAGCTAGATATGAGAACTTGAGGGTTAAAGACTATGGTAATGGAAATGAACATGCATAGACATGAATGTGTGACCCTGAAAGTACAGAAAGACTAGACTGACCTTCACCAGAGGCCTTCCCTAATTGAATTCTGTTTCAGTCAGCTCTTTTGCTGCTATTACTAAAAGACCTGACCAGCACAATTGTAGAGGAAGAAAAGATTATTTGAGGGCTCACAGATTCAGAGGTCTTAGTCCACAGAAGGCCAGCCCCATTACTCTGGACTTAAGGTGAGGAAGAACATCATGGCGAAACAGTGTGGCAAAGGGAAGCAGCTCAGATGATATTGAGGAAGCAGAGAGAGAGAGAGAGAGAGAGAGAGAGAGAGAGAGAGAGAGAGAGAGACTCCATTTGTCAGATACAAATATATACCCCATAGACATACCCCCAATGAACCACTTCCTCCAGCCACACCCCACCTGCCTCCAGTTACCATTCAGTTAATCCCACCGGGGATTAATTCCCTGATTAGGTTAAGGCTATCACCCAATCATTTCTCCTCCAAACCTACTTGAATTGTCTTACAAGTGAGTTTTTGGGGGACACCACATCTAAACCATAACAAATCCCACAGGCAAACACCTTGTAGGGAGAGATAAATAAAGCCTATGTCCAAAACTTAATGAGAGGCAAAGAAAGAGGAAGGTTTTGGGGTTGTTTTGTTTTGTTTTGTTGGTTTTGTTGGTTTTCTTTTGTTCTTCTTTATAATGTGAGGAATATATTGGTGGAAAAACCAACCCCAATCAGGTAATCAGGTTAACTTGGATAACTACGTTTATTTAACCCTCAGGAAAACCACAATTGGCCTATCAGTGGTCAGAGAATGACTTTCTCAAAAGCCTAGTGTTTTCCGATATAATTAAGTCACAATGGACAATAAAAAAATAATGAAGCATATCACCCGCAGTAATATTTAGGTTCTAAACATAGGCAAACAGAGCATTGGCTTAAAATCTGAAGAGTAGCTTGGGGATCTGTGTTGTTCTATTTTCAGTTCTGAATTTTTCAGATCTATGCGCTTGTGGCAGAATGACTACCATCCTAATTCCCTTGCCACTCTACTGAGCTGTAAACCAGCTCATTGCAGCTGGTTTTGTGCTCAGCACTGTTACCAGGCAGCACTGGAGGAAAGGAAGAATATGTGATGGAAGTCCTAAAATTTTACTGTGGGTAAGAATTATTAGGACTCTTAACTATAGAATTAGATTTCTAAGCCCTATCTCTAGAGATTTTGACTCAGTATTTTTTGGATGGGCCCAGGATTTTAATAAATACCTATCTCCCCCCAGGAGATTCTGATACAGACAATCCATTGACAATGCTGTGGAAAACTCTGGATTGTGAAAATGAGCTAAATGCTCTATCCAGCACGTCGTCCCCAGAGCAAGCAGTGTGTCACCATTATGCGAAGGAGCACCCTGTATTAATGTGATTTGTTTATATTTTGTCTTGCTAGACTGTGAGCTTCTTGAGGGCATGTCTTGGTCAATTAATTTTATGTCCCCAATGCCTGGAACAGTGACTTTAATGAAATATAATCTAAAGTTGATGCCACAAGTGCAAATAGAATGTTTCCCAATGAATAAGAGAGATAAAAAAAAAGCATTATAATTTAATTACCATTCACTGTTTGTCTGGTTATCCCTCCTAATATCTACTGTCCAAGACTTATCTAGCTCCCATTCTGACCTTTGGGAAACTATTTCTTTTCTTCCAACCTAACTCAATATTAAAGACTATAAACCCACATTTTTACAGAGAAACAAGACTTTACTTTCTTTCTTTCTTTCTTTCTTTTTTTCCACTTTGAAAAGTGGGCAACTGATCAACTTTGAGCTGATCTGGCTCCTAGATTTTTGTTTGTTGTGGTAGAATTTGTTCAAACACAGACAAAATCTTATAGCAGAGCCATTCAATCATTCCCAGGATTTTTTAAAAACTGGACCTAAAATAACATAGTTTTTCCCTTTCTATGATTTATTCATTCAGCAAAATTTTATCACTTCTTTCTTCAAATACCTCTACTTACAGGAATTCTCAAGGCTTCTGCTGAACTGGTTCTCTCTTTCTCTCTGTTTCTGACCCCCTTCCCTTCTTTCTGCTTCTACTCCCAGCTTTCTCCTCACTTCATTCAACCAAAGTAGTCTAACTGCAACATTGGGGCCTTTGCATTTGCTGTGTGCTCTCAACCCTCACCCCCATATACACACAGTTCACCCCTTCATCTTCAAGTTTTAGTTTAGAACTAGAAACCAATTTCCAAAATAACATTTTTGTTATTATTTTTCACTATCCTTTCCTAGAATTGATCATCTATAAGCATACTAAAAAAATTACTTTTATGTTATAATTGCTGTTTGCTTTCTTCCTTGCAAATCCTCCTGTAATGTGCATTGTGAAAATGCAAGGGTCTTGCATATACACCAGATATTTAGAATAATGCTTGGCACATAGTAAACAGACACAATTCAGTCTTTCAATCCATCCAACCAATATTTGAATGTTACTATGTACCAGGTCGTTAAGAAAACAGATCAAGTCTCTGTTTTTATGGAACTTACATACTAGTCTAGAATATGGACAACAAACAATAAATGTAATGCCCAAAACTGGTAAGTACTTAGAAGAAATCAGTGCAGAAAGGGAATAGAGAATGACAGGGGTATCATTTTAGATAGGGCAGTCAGGTCTTTAAGGTGTTGGTATTTGAACAGCCTTAAAAAAATGAAAGGTTAAGATTTAAGGATATAGATTCTACATCCAGGTGCTAGGGCTTGAATCTCACCATGCTATTAGTTAACTATGTGATAGTAAGATACCTTTCCATGAATTAGTTATAATGGAGAATAAAAATAACATCTTCCTCATAGATTTAATGTTAAATTTTAAATGAATTAATTTAAAGTCCATAGAAGAGTTCCTGATTGTAACGAATAGACTTAGCTATTATTGTTGTCATCTTGCGGGTGGATAATTATAGTAGGGGATTGGCAATGATAGGATGCTTGGAAAATTCAAAGAAGAGCAAGGGGACCAGTGTAACTGGCTAGAAGGGTGGAAGGAAATGAGATCTGAGAAATAAATCCTGTGGCCAACCAATATTCATGAAGTTGTAAGGAAGAACTCCAAAAGTCCAAACCACCCTGTTCCTACTGAATTAAAAGAGGTATTCTTCTGTTGGAGAGGACAAGATTTTTTATATGCTAATAGAAGTAGGAAGGAGAGATTGGCAGAAATTTTAATGATGCTTAAATTGCTGGGATTCCAGATATGCATTGGTTTTTGTCCTTCCTAAGAGTTTCCAATCCTCTTTCCATGCTGGGAACATCCAAGGTAATTCCAGCAAATCCACCTTTTACATTTTAGTGGGATGAGAGGGTGGTTTTAAGTTTTCTAAATTTGGTCTGTATCATCTCTAACCAGTAGTGTCCAGAACAGTACACCTCTTGGTAACCACATGAAATAGGTATTATAATCAGTTTGCTTGCCTTTAAAAACAGGGAAAAAAGGAAACCAACAAGAATTCAAATTTTAAAATATCCCAATTTTTACTAAGTGGATTACACAGGGAATTGAACTCAGAATAGCTTCTTTGTCATTTCTCATATATTAATCTGTTCTTGGCTTAAGAGCAGACTGTGCCAGACTGCCCAGTTCTGACCTGGGCTCTTTCACTTAAAATTGTGCTTTGACACAAATAATTTCTTCATTACAAAAATAAGCTAATAAGAGTGCATATCTTAAAGGGGTTGTTGCAATATTTAAAAGTATTAACACACATAGAGCACCTAGAACACAATCCAGCATATGATATACACAATAAAATTCTCCTTCTTGTTGTTGTTGTCATTACAGAATAATGGCTGGGTCAGGCTTCCATACTGGAGTGTTCTAGATTCTTGGGCTTTTATTTTTGTGATTGGATAGGAATCAACTTCATCATTTCTTCCATAGTTAGGTAGTATCAAATTCACAGCAGATCTACAGTGAACAAATTCCAGTTCTCCTTTTACTAGTCAATTACAGTTGTCCTAGGCTCAGTCTTTAGCTCTTCTCACATCACTTAACATTCCCTCTTTGGACAGTCTCACCAGCCCCCAGGTCAATTATCCAGTCTCTTCAGATAAATACCTAAATCAAGTAGTATTGCTGTATTAGTTTCCTATCATTTCAGAATAAATTGCCTCAAACTTAATGGCTTAAGACAATAAAGATTTTTATCTTATCGTTCTGGAAATCAGAGCTCAAAAATGGGTTGCACTCCATGGGAGACTTTGTTCCTTGCCCTTCCAGCTCCAGAGGCCACCGACTTTCCTTGGCTCATAGCCCCTTACCCCACTTTCAAAGCCAGCAGTATCACATCTTCAGATTCCCCCCAACCCCAACCCTCACACTTCTGCTTGCTTCCAGAATCATGTCTCCATCTTTCTTTCTTTTGTAATTACTTTGGGCACAATGAGAAAATCTAGGAAATTTTTCCATATCAAGATTTAATCACACTTGCAATTCCTTTGTCTTATAAAGGGGAAAATCTGCCTATATTCAAATTCTGACTTTATTTAACTAATCATTATCCAAGTTCTATTAGCAATGATACATCTCAAATCTTCATATAGGGATTCAGTGGTATCTACTTAATAATGCCTTTTGAGAACTAAATAAGATAATTCATGTGGGTGCTTAATAAAAGTTAGTTAGTTCCCTCTTCACCTATATCAGTCAAGACAGATTGGGTTTGCTGCAGTAACAAACAAACCTAAAGCTTCAGTGGTCTACAGTGACAGAGGTTTCTTTGTCTTTCACACATCTCTTCTAGGTCAACAGGCTCCCTGTAGGCAATCTGGAACCAGGATAAAAGAGGAGCCACTTTCTCAAATCTTGTCATTCACAAAGATGGAAAAAAAAGAGAGAGGGCGGGGGGAACCCTCCTGGCAGTCACACATTGGCCAAAAACACTCAGGCTAGAAATAACACAGCTAACTTCTACATACAACTTATTGTTACAAATTAAACACATGACTTCACCCAACCATAGGACAGAAAGTTCACTCAGTATTTCTAGAAAAAGGACAATTCTGGAATTCTTTTACTCATAGAACTAATGACACCTATATCTCCAGGTTTAACCTTGGACCTTATTTACTTTTGATTTTGCTTTTATACCTCAATCGTGTTTCCCCTTTAGCTGCCATTTCTGCAGCTATGCCTCAAATGACATTTTGCTTGAACCATTGGAGTAATTTTACTGATTTCATTACTTCTATTTTTCCATATTTTTAATTAATTCTTCAAAATGATAAAAATAGGATTCCAATAGAGTCAGTTTGCCCTCCAAAAAACTTGATAAAAAAAAGAAGTTTCAACTAATAGTTAACAGCCTTTGATCTAAAGCGTGCATATCTAGATTCACAGATATGCTATAAACACAATATGTGAACTTGGGTTATGAAACCAGTCCATGCACCTGTCAATAAATTATATATTATATATATGCATATTTACTCACTATAAAACTTGATATTACTGTAGTCCAATAAACATTAGCTCTCATTTTTCCACTACCTATAGAAGTATAGGTTTTTTTAGCGTGACCCTGGAGCCTTTCATGGTCTGAGATCTTAACTGTCCTTCTTTTTTTCCCCTCTATTTCACTTCTACCATGAACTTTACTTTGTAGCTCTACCATCTGAACTTCCATAAATACAGCATAAACCCTTCTGCTCTATGTCTTTTCACAGACTGAACCAACAACCATAAATTCCCACTGTCTCCTTGACCAGTAGAAAGTACCCCCACAGTCCAAAGCCTCAAAGCCAATCTCAAACACCAGACTTCTCCATGACACCTTCAATGATAACTAGTCAGAATGAAACACTTACCTCTTTCCTTTGTAAACTTATTGTATCCCTCATCTGAATGAAATGCCTGGTATTGCGGGTCTTCTTTTATTTTTGCATCCCTATCAGATTCTAAGGCTTTTGATTCATTTTGCATGGATGCAGGTGTTCATTATGTATGGCAGCAGGTGTTCCTGTGGAATAAGAATGGTGTACATATTAATTAACAAAAAAGATACAGGCCAGCCAGCCCCCTGGACTATCTTTCCTGTGGTACCTTACACATGAGGATCTGTCCAATAGAACTATTTTCTTATATGAAGCAGACTGAGCCACTCTACATCATTCTTGACTCTCTTCTCTGGCTTCTCTCAGGTTCTACATATCTTGTTTAAATTGCATTAGCCAGTTGAAAACATGAGGCTTTAATAAAAGCTTTACAAATGTTAAGGACTGTGTGATGATTAACTCATGTTTCCAATAGTTACACTCCTGTGTATATGTCCCAGAATCAAGCTTTGCTTCTTGAACAGCAGGACTATATTGTGGCTGTGTTTTGCTATATGTTAAAATATGTCTTGGGGAAGAACCAGATTCTCAGCCTGTACAACTATAAACATTTTCTCCAAATTGCCTATAATGCAATCCACCCCACAAAAAAAAATATATACAAAAACAAAGCTTTGAAGCAAGGTATTTTCCCAACTTGAAATGGAATAAAATATAAACTACCTAGCAACACTCCAGCACTTCTTTTTTTAATTAGCCAATGAAATGTGCCAAGAAAATTTATTTCCTAGTCCCAAGTGATATCTTCTCTGTGAAGTCTTACCTGTTCACCTCAGTGTTCCTGGCAGAAAATTTGACTTGATCATTTGCATTCCCAAGAGAAGAAACTTGGAAGGTATGGAGAAAGGTCTCCAGCTCAGGAGTGTGACAATCCCTGGTTACAATGATGCTTTTGTCACTTAATAAGGTACATCTTAGCCATGTAATGTCACCTCTTTGAGCTTTAATTATCTCATTGGTAAAATAGAAGTAATAATATATATTTCATAAGGTGGTTGTGAAGATTAGCAAGGTGGTGAGAATTAGGTACTTAGCAGATGTGTGACATTTAGAATCACTAGGCATATGATGGTTATTAGCTCCTATAGTTCTCTCTGTATCTGCCTGCCTTGCTAGACCATGAGCCCCTTGAGAACAGTGACAATTTTCTGAGAATGGTGATTATTTCGGTCACTGCCTAGCATGGTACTCAGAAAATATTTGTTTACTGGATAATTTATAAACCCTGGCTGTTTGTGAGTCTTGCAGGCTTTCTTTGACATCCATTATCTACCTGCCAGTGAGTTCTTCTGATTTCACTGCCTGTCACTTCTCATTGAATGGTGACCCGAAGCTGGAATCTAGTAAGTGGACTGTTATTTGAATTGGTGTTAGAGGATTAAGGATTTAAATACGGTAAACGAGATATGGATTGAGGATCCTCTGCTAACGAAATACATTTTATATTCAACTGGGAAGCAATGATATCAAATCAAAAAATTTCAGCAATGACCTCAGAATGCCCTTTAAAATGAAAGTACATTTATCTTGTTCTTTGAATTTTCTCTGCATGTGGGAATGTGTAAATATTCCCAAGTAAAGAACCTGCTAAGGAGTGGTGGTTGTTTTTTGTTTTTTGTGGGTTTTTTTTTTTTTTTCTGTGAATAAATGTGTATACTCTTTGGGGGAACATGAATAAGGAAATATTAGAAGTAATAGTAATATCAGACTAAATTCAAACTTAAAAGGTGCAAGGTCTACATTTTATAGTCAATATAATTTAAAGGGACAAACCCCAGTTTGGGTGTTCTTGTCTTATAATCAATAAATGCCTCTTTCCCTTATTAGGCAATGTCAGTTGACACGGGCAGTCAACCATTGTCAACAACCAATTTGCTCTATCAGTGAAGCAAATCATTACTAAACACATGGTGCTACTGCTGCAGTTTTTCATTCTATCTTGAGCATGAAGTAGAAAAGAAAAAAAAATAAAGTTTTTTTTTTTTAATTTTACTTCAGAAAATAAAAACCTGTAAGATATAAGAAGAGTGGATATCCAGACTAACAAAAGAGCTTTGTTCTTTCCCTAAAACCAAAGGGAATTTTCTACCTATAGTATACACTGTCTCCAATCATGCCTTTGAAAACCCAACTCATTTAATACAAAGGCCAAATAGATATGGGAGAGTTATCACCCTGGCAAATACAGCAAGCAGAAACAGAAAGGGTTGATACAGCCAATTTAAAAGAAGGAAAGGAAATAGAAGATAATTTTACTTCAATGCCAGTTAGTGAGAATCAAGAGGCTTGAGGAAAAACTGAAAAGACTGGGAATCTTTCCCCCTTCCCTCATTTAATCTGTGTAAAACAGTGCTGGCCTCATTGGATCTATTCAATAAATATTGGCTAATCATCGCATCCAGTGACAGGAACCTAAATTTTCCAGCTACTGGAAATATATTCTCAAGCACAGAAGGGCTTTTAACTAAGGCCAGAAAGACTTTGGGGGCACCGGAGGCATAGAATACAGCTGCTTGGAGACCACACAGATTTTTCAAGCCATCTTGCTTATTAGTTATCTACCACGGCAAAGCTTACAAAAACAGAGCCAGGAAGACAGTCGGCTAAGGGAAAGACTGGCTGGCTCTTTGCCTTCTTAGATGGAAGGGTTCTTTTTTGGCACAAGAATTTTCTGGGTCTGTAGGGCAGGGGATCTCCCAGCTGTCAAAACTCTCTCTTTACTTACCCAGTTAAATGCCAAACCAGAACTGTCCGTCAGGAGCTGCTGCTTGCTGCAGTGTAGCTCACATTTAATCCTCATTGCCTAGGCCTGGGCCATTCTGGAAAGAACCTATTTCTACAGGCCACTGTGAACCAGCTTCAAATTCAGGTAGTGTTCTGAGAACCTAAGGAGCAACAGGTGCAAGGGAGAGTGAACAGCCCTTTAGGTGAAGCTGAAAAAGCTGCAGAGACAAGGGTCAGGAGACAGGAAAAAGCTTTGCTATTTTTAACGTGCTTGCACTGGCATCGAAAAGAAGATTTTTCTTCTTGGAAGATAGACCCAGGAGCAACCTTTGCTACTATGGGAACAGCTGTAGCAGCTCTTTGGGGATGGCTAAATTCCAGGATTCCGGGTTGGCAATCTGAGAAACCTCTCTAGCTTTTGGCCCTGAATTGATCATCACACAAAACCGAATGTTTAACTGGAATAAATAGCACTTCAGGGTCTGTTGTTTCAGGTACAACTTATCCCTACTAAGTTTAAAGATATAAGAACCACTACCATACTTTTGGGTTTTTTTCATAACCAAAAGCAATACAAACACAGATTTTAAAATCCTTATGGAGATTTTCATCTCAATGCTCTGGGACTTGGGGATTTACACATATAATTCCCATTAACACTAATAGGAGTTAGAGTATGCACACCAATTCCCTTGTGTCAAAATGAGAACATAACCATATGGATACTAATAAATACATTTTTAATTCTGATTTTATGCAGATTTAACATAATATTTTATACAACACTTAGCAAACTCTTTGGAGACAAAGATTGTCTCAATTAATTCTCCCCAACAAAGACATGTACTCATACAGACTCCTGCTATTTCCACAATATTGATTTTTTTTGTACAGAAGAAAAGGTTTAACTAAACTATTGGTAGTAGTTTAAATCTATGCAGTGTTACGATTTTTCAAGTGAAAAATGTTCTTTGTTTGCAAACATATCTTCTTTACACGCAAAAACCTCATGACCCCTCAGAGTTTTTTTTTTTTTCAGGTAACATTTTAAAATTGATAGTTGTGACTCAAGCTTTATACAGTGCTTTATTGCCACCTCCTGGACAAATCTTTAAAAGCATGAGATGCAGAAATTGAATGAATTTATCTTTCTCAGGCCAAAAAACAATTAGCTGAAAATTCCACTAATGTTCACAATAAAAGCTAGGAAAAAGATTTTTAAAAACAGAGAAGAGGAAGAAAATGGAACTGATCAAAGGAAAAGAAAATTTCTCTTTTTTCTTTAAAATAAGGGTGAAAAGAAGAGAAATGAAAGGGATCAACCACATCAAGAAGGAATATGGCTATAGTTGATGTAAATATACCTTTTGTGAGTGTCATACTTATAATTCAGTGGATTTTTTTCTGTTGTGGAAATATTTTTAGTGAAAAATCCCGAGATGATAAAAAGTGATAAATTTACTGTGTATAACTGAAAATAAAATTAATTATTTAAGATGAACTACCTCAAAAATCATGAAAACATAAATATCCAAGGTCATATTCTTTGGAATTAACTAAAAGGAGATCCAATACAAGTAACAGGAGATTGTGCAATTTAAATAGATTTAAATAATAATAGGATTGACTTTTTAGAAATGAAATTCCCTCACAGAAACAATCAAAACAGCACATATGGTGTTTGAGAAAGAAAATTAAATTTTAAAAATTTAATTACCTTGAGCTCAGTATAGAATAAAATGCTCAGACACAATCCTCAGCAGAAGCAAGTGTTGATAATCTGAATTTAGCAACACAGCTTCTAACGAAGTGCATGGAGTCTCCGAAGGCGGGATGTCTGAAAGGCCAGGGCTTCAGTGAGCACTCTGCAGTACCCAACATGCAGCTCAGCATCAGGTCTTCCAGCCTGGGCTCAAGATACTGTCTCCTTAGGGAAGGAAGGACAGAAGCCCTCCTCATCCACAGATTCCACCTAAAGAAACAGTCCCTTGCCAATACAGCTCTGTGTTTACTGAATTTGAGTGTGAAGACCTGTCACATATGATTTTAAAAATAAATGGGGTCTACTGAGCTTCATGACATTAGGCTTAAAGATAAATGTGGAAAAGAGAATTTGAATTTTAAAAAATTTCATTGTAATCGGTAACAGGCTTATTAGAATGCTTTTTATTTTTATTTTGTTGGTACCAGAGAGAGGAAATTTGAGAAGAAATGTTTGAAACATACAGAGCATACAGCATAGTTTAGTCTTTTTCATAAGCCAACAACCTTGAAAAGACAGTCTCTAAGCAAACCAGAACTTAGAAACAGAACATTTTTTGAGTTACATCATTGATTGTTTTACCATCTTATCTTAATGTTCTATAGAATCATTTCACACATATGTGCACAAACATATGCACAAAGACACACACAAAAGAATCTTTCCATTCAATCAATTTAAAGCAAATTTTAGGCCACCTTGACCTCTCTTCCAGAATCTAGGTTAATGTTATTTGTACTTGAATCGTGCCTGGAACAATTGCAGGTTAAGGGTTCATATATTATATCGAATCATATTGAGATCATTTATTTTTTCCACAGTTAGAAAAGCTGTTGGAAAAAGAATAAAAACTGTTTCTATAAATACCACCAAAGAAGATAACTAAAATGAATACATGTTTTTTTTTCCTTAAACCAAGATTTCAATCATTTTTATGTCTATTCCACAAGAGAAGCCCTAATATTATATAGCTCTTTCCACATTCTCAGGTGCTATAATATTATCTTCTTGATGCACATGCCCAGCTTCTATTAAATACTAATGGTTACTCCACACATACATCCTGAGGACATGGTAGCCCTGAGCAGCTTTTATTCCACAGATAGGAATATGGGATGTGCTTTCTTGATGTGCTGTAGCCGTGCATTAAAATGGGTTATATTTCCTTTAAATGTACCTCATGAAAACAGACTGGCCTGCCCTCAAATTATAAGGATGGGAAACAAGGATATGGTCTTCAAATCATCACCAATTGAAATTTGTTTAGGAATAGATGAGAATACTTGATTAATCCCCCTATAAGTGTGTCTCCATACATCTCTGTTATGATACATCCCACTTCTCTTTTGTATGTGACAATATGGTTATATACTTCTGCCTAGCCTTGTGATCCAATGGGTGCATATGAAAGCATATTAATTTATAAAGTCTAAGTAATAATATCTCTGAAGTTCCATTCTACTCCTCTTCCATGTCTTCTAACTGTAGTAAATCTCCCCAATACTTCCACAGTAGTTTCTGGAAGTGGCCAGAAATGTAAAAATCCAAAATAAATCACCTTGTAAACAAAAATCACCATGCTGTGTCTGTCATATTCTTGCTTTTTGATCTGATCTCTATTATCCATGTTCATATCCTAGATATTTTAAAGGTGCCTCTCTAATACCTTAGAGAGCATAGCAGTATCCAATTCCCTAATGCTTTGTGGTTACCATTTTGGGGGTTCTAATGGAATCATGTGAACCATAGGCAAAGTGCAGAAAATAGCACTTTCCACCTGGACCATAAAAAAACATTATTTATATTCAAATTTGCTCAAGTCCAACAACAAAAACATTTCTCAAGCTGTGAGTCCCCACTATTCTAAAGGTGAGGATGTGAACCAATTCATGAACACTGACTGACATGCTGTATTATCTGCTTTCACTTTCATCCCTCTCTCCCTAGGCCTCATGCCCAAACCAAACTCTTCTCTCCTTCAAAAGTCATTAAGCCATGTCCTATTCGGATTAGCAGATACCAATAGAAAAAAAGTTTTATCAGTCAGTGTTTGAACTAACTAACATAAGTATTTTTAGAGTAAGGCTCAGCATGCCCAAGGCCCTAGTTTGATCTCACACACAATATTTTAACTAAAGCTTCAATTTTTCAATATAAGAAAAGATTGTCTAAATAGTGGAGTGATTTCTTGCCCCCAAGACAAAATTGTAAAGTTCCTTAATTCTATCTATCTCCATCTCCCTCAGATACTACCCATCATCCTCTTTCCCACCACCCACATATGTACATGAACTTGTGTGGTGAGCACACACAAACACACACACACACACACACACACTCACACACACACAGAGTTTATTTAGCATATAACTGAGAATGGTTCATCGTGGACCTCTAAGTTTACTGGGTCACTACTATATTGATTGAAAGGAGTGGTTAATTTCCATTCTAGTTTGCTGTATCCCAAGAGCATTCTACCATGTGTTGCATGGTTTTAAAACTTTTTTTCGGACTGGGGATGTGGCTCAGGCGGTGGCACGCTCGCCTGGCATGCGTGCAGCCCAGGTTCGATCCTCAGCACCACATACGGGCAAGGATGTTGTGTCCACCGAAAACTAAAAAATGAAATATTGGAATTTCTCTCTCTCTCTCTTTAGAAAAAAAAAAAAAAAAACTTTTTTCACTGTTGTGACTAAAGGATCTGATCAGAACAACTGTAGAGAAGGAAGAGTTTATCTGAGGGCTCACTGTTTCAGATGTCTTAGTCCATAGAAGGAGAGCTTTATTCCTCAGGGCTGGAGGTGAGGCTGAACATCATGGCGGGAGCTGGTGGCAGAGAGAAGCAGCTACTATCATGATGATCTCCCTCTAGAGAGACTCCACTCTCCAGATACAAATATATACCAAAAACCACACCCCAACTCCCATCTCCTCCAGCCACATCCTACCACTTCAGTTACTATTCAGTTAATTCTTATCAGGGAATTAAATCACTGATTAGGTTAAGACTCTTAGAACCCAATCATTTCTTCTCTGAACCTTCCTGCATTGTCTCACACGTAAGCTTTTGGGGGACACCTCACATCCAAACCATAACCGTTACCATGACACTTAAAAACTTCTTCCCAAGTAGAATGAATTATATATATATATATATATATATATATATATATATATATATATATATATATATAATAAATATATATATATATATATTCTATATAATTATTTCTAGCATCTTTTTAGTCATATGAGAGAGAAAATCAATTACAATTATAAAAATAGGTTATTAATGAAGAAACAACCTACTGTTTTCAGAGCTCCAAACACAAACAGATTCAGAAGCAATCATATATATTCATAAAGAAATTTTACACAAGTGTTCATAAAAAAAGACTTAAGGGCCTTTGAAGGGAAGTGGAGCAAAATATTTTAGATATCATCTATAATGTAGAACACTTATATTTTTATATTGGTCTTAAAACATTATCTTAACCTGAAGAACATTTTGTGCCTACAAAGTTGTAAATCATAAATTACAGTCATATTGAATGACAGAACGTAAAATAGGTTTTCCTTCCAGAGGGAAAAATGTTATTTTATACAATTTTATATAGTTACAAAAAATAAAAACCTTCCTTTATCTTTTTCTATAATGATAGGTCTTAGCAATACGATATGGAACCTACTATTACAGAAATTACACAAGAGTATATACTCATTAATGAATCAAAATCTGGAAAAATCCAAATGTCCTTCAAATAATAAATGGATAAACAAACTAAATTATACCTACACTATGGAATACAACTCAGCATACATGTGAACAAACTATTGTTGTATCAGTAAGCCAGATGGGAAAGACTGAATGAAAGAAGCAAATTTGAAAAGATTACATACTGCATCATTCCATTTATATAACATCCTTAAAGAGACAATTACAGTGATGGAAATCAGATCTGTAGTTGTCAATGGAAAGGGATGAAGGGAGGATGGGCTATGAACAGACAGCAAAAGCAGGTATTTAGGTATGATGCATCTTTTCAGAATCCTGATAATAGTGGAAACCATATATGTGCTGTAAGTTATAAAACTGAAAGCCAAAATTAAAAGACCAATTTCCTTTATGGTGTGTGTGTGTGTGTGTGTGTGTGTGTGTGTGTATGTGTGTGTGTGTGTGTTTGTGTTGTCAGGGATCAAACCTGGAGCATGCTAGGCAAACACTCTACTACTGAGTCACACCCCAGCCCTTATGATAATTTTTAAAATAAGATAAATATTATCTATAATAAAGAAAACTGAATTTTTAAAACATGTGACTTAAGTCAGGGATAAGAACTAAATTCATTGATGCAATTTTTCATTTATGACTTTTCCTTCATCTATTTTATCTACTTTAATTTCTTCAGGAAATGTTCATTGAGGATGTACTATATCTCATAAGAGGCAAGGAAACCAGCTATGACATCAGAATAGTATCCCTGGTGAGAAATGATGTGTAGAAGTCAAAACTGATAGAATCTGAGTATGCAGAGAACACGGAATTTCTAATTCACATCACTGAATTCACATAACTGAAAAGAATTTGTGTTGTGCTTACTTTTGTTTATTTTCTTGGGGGAAATGATGAGAAATCATTTATTTTAGCTTATTTAGTTTTCTATACCTTTACCCCATATCCAAAAGAAAGTATCAAGCAGCAATTATGTAAACTGGTCTGGAACTATGGTATAAAAATTTAGACATGTATTTCTGAGTCATCTGCATATAGTGAAGAATTTAATCCATGGAGATTAATGATATAGGGTGTAGTATATAGTATAAAAAGAAAAGATTACATAAAACTGACTCTTGGTAATGTCAATGTTTATTGGGTAGGTAGAGAAGAATGGTCCCCAAAAGAAATAGGGAATAAGTGACCTCAGAAGAATGAAGTAAAGCATGTTATATGACCTGAAAACCAAGAAAAGAGTTCATTTCAAGGAAGTTATGTCAAAAGGGCAGCATCCAGCTGCAAGTTTGAGTAAGTTACTATTAAAGTCTCAAGGATTTAGGAAGAGAGGGGATATTTGTGTTCTACAGTGTTTTGTTTTGTTTTGTTGTGGGAAGATGTGTTTGGAATCTTGACAGGACTATTAACGGGTAGATTGAAGGTAAGGAACTGGAGAATTTTAGACAATTATGTTAAGCAGTTTGGATAATAAACTATGAGGAGGGGAAAAGGAAGAGAGCATGAACCTAGGTAATGGCTAATATAGTGAAGCAGGAAAAATATCAAACAAGTCAAGCTGATGGAAATATGGAACATCTCCAGATGAATGCAAGGGCAGGGGGTAAACAGAAAGGAAATTTAAAATACTGGCAAGATTGTGGTTGAAATGCTAAACCGCGGAATTTGATCTCATCGAAGAGAAATGAGAGGTAGCAGCTAACAAACAGAGGAATCAGTGTACAAGAAGTGACAAGTGACACAGATGGTGTTGCAAAAAGGGTAGTTGAATAAATAAGCTGAACACATAAGAGGACACAGCAGAGTGTGAGGCTTGAATTACTTTGTTTGGAGGAAAATAAATTGCCAGTGATGGCATGATGTTAGGAATCCCCCGGAGGAGATTATTAAAGTGAAATGAAAGAGAGAGTCACCAGAGAAAATGAGGTCAGAATTCTGAGAAATCAGGACCCCACAGGCTCCTGCCATGAGCTCTGAAGTTATGCAGGATGATGGCAACACACTCAACAGCACAGTCTTCCAATAAATTGACTTGAGCTAAACATATTCGTAGCTTGGAAATGTAATAGGCTGGAAGTAATAAAGGAGGTCAATGAGGACACGGAAGCCTAATTCCTGGTCGTGAATTATGTCTGGTGAGAACAAGTAAACACAAGAAGACACAGGTGGGATTCTCAGGAAGGAGGCAAATTTCAGTTACAAGGAGATGCAGGGAATGCCAAGACAAGAAGTTGAAGGCACAGTAAGGTTTTCCCAGTGATGGAGAAGTAACTTCAGAGGATGTGGTAAATAGAGCAGCAGGTCCTCTGTGTGACCTAGCCATAAGGTAGTACAAAATGCTGCTAGGAACCCCGGGGGCATTAAGGAACAGGTGGCCAGGGAAGCAGACAGTTGGATTTTTAAATGGTCAACACAGGAACCAAAAGTACACAGAGTTAATACAACAATATTGCTGAGGACTATTCATTTGATCATTTGGCCTGGTTGACAGGGATCCCAGATCACCTGAACACTGAATATTACATGGCTTAGCTGTTTGAAAATTTAGAAACTGTCACCTACACACACAGGATAGACTGTTTGGCAGCAGAGTGACAAACAGTAGTCATATTTGCTGAGCTTTGTGAATGCTGGTTAATTCAAATATTGGAAAGGTTCATGATTTAAAAAAAAAAAAATTTAAAGACTTTGACAGATGTAACCTGCCTAGGCTACTAGAGTATAAAAGAAAGCTGATATGAACATTTGAAAAAATGAGAAAGTATATAATCATGTTCAACTTTGTGTATGATTAATTACTTCTCTATTTAAATATGAAGTTGAATTCCTCAGCAGGCGAGTTTGGTCTTTAAGCTTGAAACTTTTGGCATATCCCTCAAATGTAGTAAAATGCTGCTCCCAGGTAGACATGACCAAAAAAAAAAAATCAAAATGTTAGGAGTATTTCTTTCCATAAAGTCTCTTTCAATTAGACGGAAAGTACTTCCTGGGAGGCTAGAGCTCCGATCCCATCCACATGACTGAGCTGCAGGCTTTTGATCCAGCCTCAAGGATGCTCCAGATAACATTTCTGGGGAGAGGCCAGAAATATCTGGGTGAGAACTTAGCTGCAGTGGCAAAGAGGAAATGATAAAGAAGTGAGATGACTAATGGTGATCCTCCAGAACCATCTGCTTTAAGAAGGTGAGGCATCATTTTACTGAATTGTAAGGCGTGTGTGTGTGTGTGTGTGTGTGTGTGTGTGTGTGTGTGTAAATATATCTCTAAATCCATTAAGGTTATTTTGTAAATGTGTCTTTCCAGTGTGCTATGTCTCAGTTTTACTTATGAGACCTATTATTCCTTACAGAGACTTCTAATGTTTTCGTAGGCAACTCTGTCAACCATTTCCTTTATAGTTTCTGGCTTTGTGTCACGCATAGAAAAGCTATCCTCTATCATAGATTCTAAAATATTCACTTTTATTTTCTTCAACTGTTGTCAGAATTTTACTTTTTAATATGAAATTCATTGCTCTATCTGAAATTGATTTCAGTGAGGTACGGATTTTCATTACATCCCCCCCTGAAGGCTAACTAGTTTTCTCAGCATCATTTGTTGAATAGCCAACCTGTTATCCATGAATTTAAAACACTACATTAATAAAATGCTAAAAATTCAGATAAAACTGAAGCCAGTCCCAACTTCTTCTTTCTTTTTTATTCACCTATTTAACCCTGATTCAGTCTGTGTTTTGAAATATGGATGGAAAGAAGAAAAAGGATGGATATAAATGTATCAAGTTCAGTCTAAATTAGAGCTGGAGAATTGCAGATTTGTACCACCTTTTTAGATGAACCCAAACAATTTCATACGTAATTAGGAAAGTTCATTTTGTAAGTAAGAAGACCTGAAAATGTCTGTCCATGACTGTTAGTCCCATTCCACTGCAGGCTCTAAACATATTCTGCTCACAAGTTCAGACCACTTTTTGCTCAGAAGCCAGATTTTTTTTCCATCTAACAAGTAGTTATTGATCTTCTATGTGTCATGCCCTATTCTAGGTGAGAGAAAGCCCACACTTTCATTACACAAATAAAGACAATTTTACACAGTGATAAATACAAACAAGAAAAGAGACCAAGTGAAGGAGACTGGAGTCTGCTGGGGATTTTGGAATAGATATTTAGGAAAACTCTCTGACATGTAGTATTGAGTCAAAAGCTGAGTGATAAGCAGGAGCCAGCCAGGAAAGGCTGCAGACTGAGTATTTCAGAAGCAATTTCAAGTGCGAAAATCTGGGGCTGTAGCAAGTATAGAATTAGAAAATCTGGGGGGAAAATAGGTTGGAGTGCAGTGAGGGGTAATGGAGATGAGACTGGGTGATGAGCTGGCAGGCTGGACAGGCAGGCAGACCAAACAGGACCATGCAGTTTATATAAGGAGACTGGATTTCAGACTTAAAGCTGGTAGGTTTCCAAATGAGCTCACTACACTAAACTCAGAATCTCATCTATTGAGGAAATCCTTCATGAGCTTCCCGCTTTAACTTCCATTACTATTTCCATCAAAATCCTTACTGTAGCCTTTTCTTGCATGTGGTCCCCCTGGAGCCGTTGGTGGTGATAATTAGTGGAGGAATGACTCTTCTATCAGAACATTTACAGAAATTGCAACTGACTTTGTCACTCTCTTGTTATATCTTCTGTGAATTTTTTCCTCACACTATTTCTTTTTCTGGTGTTTTGTTGTCTTTTTCTTATATTAATGGAAGCAGTTAACATCTATTAATGTCACTTACTATGCACTAGGCAGTGTTCTGGGGGTTTCACTTGTATTGACTCATTGAATCTGCACAATCATCCTGTGGAGCCAGAGCTGTTATTATTCCCACTTAACAGATGATGGAACTGAAGCATAGATGCTGCCCACAGTCACACAGCCAGTAAGTGGAAGAGCTGGGATTTGAGTATAAGGAATATGTCTCCAGAGCCTGAATACTTAGCCATTATGCTTTGCTGCATCCCCAAAGCACTTGTCAGTCGTGCTGGGTGTCTGATTGATGCTGAATATCTTAGAGAATCAGCAAAGGAGAATTATTTAAGAAATGCAACTTCCTAATACCAGGGGCCTACAATATGCTTATTATTAGGATTTTTTCATGGATTTCTTTAATGCTCACAATAACTCTATTTAAAAAAGCATTCCCTGCCTTCTGTCTGATGACACAGACAATTTCTTATATCACTACATGACTGTGTCTCTGTGTTCAGCAATGCCCCACACATCTACAGATGACAGTCTTGGACAGAGCCCTTAGGGTCATTCATGAAGTGGATAAATAGTGCCCCTATAATGCTAAAACATTTTAGCCTCTCATGCTCTTATTTTTACTTTTTTAGAAAAACAATTGCAACTCTGCTCATTCTCTTTCATTTCCTCGCTTTTTATCTAAATGTGTATATGGCATATACTGTGGGCCAGGTGTTGTATTAAGTGCTTAACAGATAATCCGAGACCCTGGATCTCCTAACAACCCCATGAGGAAGGCTCTATTGTACATCCATTTTGCAGAAGAAGAAATAGATATGAGACATTAATTAATCTTCCTAAAATCCCAAAGCTTATAAATAGTAAAGCCGGTTCTACCCACCAAGCTTTGCACCCACATTTGAGCCACTAACCCCTTTGACATTGCCTTACAGTGAGTCACTGTGTAACCAAGAACCTTCTCATGCCTCATTAGCCCCATGGCAAAAGTGAAAGGTCTTTTATACTTATGCTTAGATTATAGTATCTTAAAACCACTGTCCTTTTACTTCTGGTAATTTCCATACTTTATAGAATTCACTCTCCACATAAATATGTACACAAATTACCAGAGCTGCTTACACCCCGATCATAAATCAGTCCCTGTCACAGCTCCCTTCTCGCCAATGGCACCACTCAAGGCTGACCTCCATATCTGATGTAACTGATGATGTCTCAGGCCTTTCCAGGTGACTCCAGTGGCCTCCAGCTTTGTATCCTGTGGCCATTGCCTCCGTACACTGTCATGGCTAACAGTGGAACCAGATATCCAGCGTCTTCAATAGCCCATGTACAAGCACCAGCAGTCCTCTGGGATGTAAAACATTCTGTATCCAGGGTTTTGTAGGTCAAAGAGAAAGATGTACAGACCTCACTTGAATCTAGTCAGAAGCTAACCACAAAGTAGCTATCTGGACCCCAAACAGTACATTTGTTAGTGACACAACTCTTTCCATCCACATGCCTGTCTTTCCAAGGGAACACACTAGATCTGAACCTGCGCCCACATCAGCCACTCTCTGTGCCCTCTGATCACCCAGCTGCTGCTTCTGCCTTATCACCAGACTGGGCTCCTCTTCTAACCTTCCTTTGTTTTCCCCAATATCTTGGTATTATCCTTATCCTAGTAGATCAGACATTTTTCCTTTTTTTGCTAAGCCTCAGCAGAGCAGTGTTCTAATGATTCCCCACTAGCTACCCCCAAAAGAGTTCTTTGACTTTTCCTGTAAACCCACTGTTGCATACAGTGAGAACTGCTTCCCTACTTCACCAGGCAAGCTGTTCAAAGGCTATTGTCTATCATCATTTCTAATGGACCTATTGCCTTGATCTTGCCCATCCACAACAATTTCCTATATGTTGCTCTGAGGTTTTCTTAGTCTGCTACTGTAATTTTTGTTCATCCTCATCCCATTCCAAAATCCAAGATGTTCACTGAAACACAGATATTTTAAGTATTGTGTTCACACCTATATAATTCAATGTTTGTAAACTATAGGTCTCACCTTTAAACTCCTAAGTTTTTTCTTAATTTTTTTTCAAAATCTTTTTGACTTCCTAATTATTGCAAAGTCAGTTTCTTATAGGTTGTTCTAATTATATCTAAGAACTAATTAAATAAGTAAATAATGAGCACATGATCCTTTATAGCCACCAGGAGCTGGAAAAGTCAAGGGAGAATGCTTTCTGGAGACTTTGGAGGAATCATGACATGAATGACATCTTGATTCCAAATCTTCAGCCTCCAAAAATGTGAAGCAAGAAATTTCTGTTGATTGAAATCACCCAGTCTGTGGTGCTTTTTTATGGCATTTCCCAAACAAAATTCATGTTGAAACGCTCATTGATGCTGCTGTCAAGTTTGAGAAGACCTGCACAAGTCACTGGTGCTCTGGAGCATTTATCAGGAGGAAGCCCTGGTACCACATGCCCGGTGTGAGCCTACTCTGATAGGAATTCCATAACCAAGACCACCACCTGGTTGGCTTAAGCAGTAGAACTTCATTTCTCACAGTTATGTAAACCGGGAAGTTGGAGCTCAAGGTGCTGGTTGGTTCAATCCTTGCGGAGAGCTCTCTCCCTGGAATACAGATGGCTTCCTTCTTACTTTGTTCTCTCAAGATCTACAGAGAGAGAGAGAGAGAGAGAGAGAGAGAGAGAGATGGTTTGTGTCTCCTCTTCCTCTTATTAAAGCATCAACCCTTCAGAGTAGAGCCCCACCCTTAGAACCTCATTTAACCTTAATTATCTCCTGATGGTCTTACCTCAAAACAGTGATGTTGGTGAGGTTGCTGGCCTTCAATTTGGAGAAACACAATTCAATCCTTAACATCTAAGTTAGTATACATCTTCCATATTTTATCTGTGTAATTCTGAACATGTTATTTAACTTCTCTGGCTGTCAGTTTCCTTCTCTAAATATGAAAATATTAATAACACCTACCTTACAGGGTTGTGGTAAGAATTATACATACTAATATATGTAAATTGTTTTATTTTGGATAGTGTCTGGCACACACTAAACATCACATAAGGATTAACTATAATTAAAATCTTCAGGACATACATAAATCATGACCTGAATCTGGTATTTTTTTTTTTTTTTGCTTTTCCTTTATGCCTTATGATCCATCCAGTAGACTAAAATGACCATCTCATAACTATGGAAAATTATAACAGAAAAATACATTATTTAATAAAAAGCAGAACCCTAGATTCTAAATATGTAAAAAAAACTTCCTTTGGCCATTCATTCACAGGTTCCTGTTACTCCTAAACCACCCTTCCCCACATTTATAAACTTTTGTAATATTTGCAAAGCCACACTGTTCTTATTGCTTTTTGTCAATATTTGCCATTCATCATGGAGGCAATAACAGTATCACTTGAAAAATCTAAAGAAAAATATACTGGAGATTCTTTGATATCTACTGAAGGTGTAAATATTTAAATAAGCTATTTAATCAATAAAGCCCATTCCAAAATTTGAATTTTAAGAATTTTAGCAAATTGAAACTACTAAATACCTAGCTTGCAAACAGGAATGGTACATTGAAAGTATCATCAGTTTCAAATTAACCATTCAATAAAGATTTGAAGAATATTTCATAGTAATTTTATTGAAAACTTCAAAGTAATAAAGCTATGGTTAATACATATATTCTTAGGACCCAAAATAGCATAACATGATATTAGAGATATTCATGGCTAAGGCATGACTGAAATGTATGAATGTGTACTGAGAGTAATTATTCAAATTACATTGATTTCAAATGTGATATTAGGTTTTCATTTTGCTTTAACAAACACCATTTTAGAGAAAATTTCAGTTTTGAAAATATTTCTTGAATGTAATTATTTTATGCCTACTAATATAATTATTCTAACTAGTACATTAATATACGTGTTTCAAAATCATATCGCTTTAATTAGTATTTTACGATTCTCCCTCATTCCCCAAAGTATGATTTGGAGTATAAACATATGCTCATTTTACTTATAAGCCTCATAAGACTGGCTTCTACTCTGACAGAATTTTTTTTTTAAGTAGAGACAAGGAGTGATATAGTACAGTTTATAGATTATGTATAGATAAAATACACATTGTTTGCATTCTAGGATCACTCTATCTGCTAAGGAGTGAGCAAACACATTCTACATGGGGCCAAGGTAGACACATATTGCAATAATGCTTGCAAGAGGTGATAATGTCTGGTAACAGGGTGGCATTTTCTCACAGTTCTGGAGGCTGGAAGTTCAAGGCCAAGGGGCTGGGTATTCAGTATCTGCTGAGAGTAGCTCTCTGCTTCCAAGAGGGTGCTTTGTGGCTATGTTTTCACACAGAAAAGACAAAGGGCAAAAGGGATGAATATTGTGTCTTCACACAGTAGAAAGGAATGAATCCACTGAAGTTCTGTTACAAGGGCTCTGATCCCATCCATGAGACCTGTGCCCTCATGACTTGATCACTTCGTTTAGGCCCCATCTTTTAATACTATTACATATGACCATTAACTTTCAATATGTGAAGTTTGGGAGATGCATTCACATCGGAGCATTCTATATTAGTGATCTCCAAAGAGACAAAGTCCATAGGAAATTATAGAGGTAGGTGATAGACAGATAAAGAATAATTTATTAGGGAAATTTGCTTATGCAATTATAAATGCTGCAAAGTTCCATGTAGGCCATCTGTGCACCAGAGAACCAGGAAGCTGGTATTAGGGCTCAGTTTAAGTCTGAAGGCCTCAGAACTAGGGAAGCCACTAGTATAAATTCAGTTCAAAGCCAGAGGCCTGAAACTGGAGAAAGTGAGAGGATTCTGGTGCCATTCTTAGAGTCCAAAGCTGAAGAATATAGAGTTCTGGTGTACGAGAACAGGAGAAGTGTATCCTAGCTTCATAAGATAGAGGAAATGCATCCTTCCTCTGCATTTTTTTGTTCCAGTCAGCCCCTCATCCAATTGGATGGTATCTATATAAATGATAATTTCTTTTGAAAACACCTTCACAGACATACCCAGAAATAATGCCTTACCACTTCCAACATATACTTTACCCTAGTCAAGTTGACAACTAAAATAAACTATCACAGATAGTGTTAAACAATATGTCCAAGAAATGCTTGGAGATATGAGTCAGGTTTAGAAGAGGATGCATCTGGAGATATATAAATATGAAAATCATTAGATGTTTAGACAACATGCAAGCTTTGAAGATAGGATTAAATCATCCAATATGAATTCAACCAAAGAAAAGAAGAAGTTAAAAAACTGAATTTTGAGACTTTTACTCTTTCAAGATAAGAGAGCAAATGACACAAAATAAGATCAGTCAGTGTGACAAGAGGAAACTCCGATCAATAAGATGACTCAACAAGCAAGTTCTGGAAACATTTCAACAAGGCAGGTGATCAGCTTTATCAAATGGAACTGATGAACCAGCTTATTGGTCAGTATTCTCTAGAATCAGGTGGAAAAAAATAAGTAGGTTGGTGGGCTGGGAGATAGATAGATAGATTTATTATGGAAATTGGCTAAAATCAAGATCACACAGACTGAGAAGTCCCATGTTCTGCCATCTGAAAGTTGGAAGTACAGGAAAGCCAGTGGTCTAATTCTGTCTGAATCCAAAGTCCTGAGAGATAAGGAGAGGATAGAGAAGGAAGGATGATGGTCTAAGTCCCAGAGACTAAAGACCCAGGATCCAGGAGTTTTGATGACTAAGAAGAAAGAGAGAACTTGTCCTTCCTCCACACTTTTATGAGCTCTCAAGAGATCAGATGATACCTGCCCACATGAGTAAGGGTAGATCTTTTTTAGAGTACAGACTAAATGCTAATCTCTTCCAAAAACATCCTCACAGACACACTGAGAAATGATTTTTTATCAGCTCTCTGGGCATCCATTAGCACAATCAAGTGAACACATAAAATGAACCATCACAGCTCAGTATGACGAGAAGTAATAACTGACCGCTGAACTTAGTAACGCAGAGGTCACAGATAACAACAGCAGTTATGATGAAGTTGTCAAAGCAAAAGAATGAGTGAAAAAATGAAATAAAACAGTGTCTGAATTTGCTTTTATTTACTTAAGCTAAAAATTGAGATAGAAAGAAAATGAAAGAAGGAAGAAGGAAGAAAGATGTAGTCATAATGGCAAATACCAATAATTATTAATGTTGGGTGATAGGAATGTAGGATTTCATACATTATATATTTTGAATATGTTTGAATTTTGTTAGGAAAAAAGGTCTTAAAGTGTAAGAATAAAACATGAGAATTGAAAACAGTAATTTTATACAGCTTTCCTGAGTTGCTTTTGTTAAGAAAGGGGACCAAGAAATAAGATTCTAAATGGGTGCTTGCTGGAAGTAAAGTCCAGAGAGACTTCTGAAAAAAATAGAAAAAAAATTTAAGCATGCTGATAGGAATGATCTAGTAGAGAGGAAAAAAATTATGCACAAAAAGAAAAGGGAAGAATTGCTGGAAAGATTATTGAGTAGATAAAATAGGAGGGAATTGGCTGCATAAAGAAAGGCAGTATAATTTTAGGAGTGATGTAGTCTATGGATGCAGTTAAAATTCATTGGGTAGATGTGATGGTGGAAGTATATACTTTTTTTTCTAAATGTTTCTGTGTTTTAGTAAATAAGCATTCATAAGCAGAGAGATGAATAAGAGGGTGTTTTAACGTTAAGAAGGAAGCATGGAGTAGTTATCTTGGACAGCAGCAGAGTGATAGGGTTAAGAACTATATCATGGCTGTGTGATTTTTCTCTACTTGAAATGGCAATCCAGGTGTGGCCACCCAGTCCAAAGTCAGTTAGATTTCTTCAGGAATTGAATTTCTCTAACATACAATAAATAGCAACACAATCAAGATTATAGGCAAGGGAGCGATACATAAGGAGGGGAAAGAGTAAAAGTTACGAATTCAGCAGATTGCAGGTCTCAGATGTACAGAGTCTAATAGGAATGAGAATCTGGGTGATGAATTTATTTTATGTTGACTGCATTAAAATGTAAAATTATTTTCATTAAAATTCATCACAAAAGTGCAAAGTGAGCCTGCAGATTGGAAAAAGTTTTTTATATTTATGTACAATATGCTCTACATACAATGATGGCATTTTTTTTTAATTCCTAAGAACAATAAGAAACAAATACAATGCATAGACAATTCACAGGAGAGACCCATAAACATATGAAAGGATGCTACTCTCTTCTAGTAATTAAAAAAAAAAAACAGGACAGGGTCACTATGAAGTACCATTTCATAATAATTGTGTTGGCAAAAAATTTAAGTTGTTTACTATCAGGCATTGGCAAAGAAAGAAAACATCAGGAGAGTTTAAACACTGCTTCTAGTGATTTGGGAAATTAATACAACCACCTAGAAGAATGTATGAAATGATTTCATTTTCTAACAAAACGAATGGAAGAAGGAAGGAAGTATGGAAGGAAGAAGGAAGGACAGAAGAAAAGGAGAAAAGAAAGCCTTTTTAATATCAATTAGCAGGAAAATGGATAAATAAAATTGTTGGTATATTCATACCACAGGGAACATAAATGAATATAGATAAATCTCACAAACAATCTTTTGTAAAATTAAATTATTTATTTATTCTAATTTGTTATACATGATAGCAGAATACAACTCCTTTCATATTACACATATAGAGCACAATTTTTCAAGTCACTGGTTGTACACAAAGTATTTTCACACCATTTGTGTCTTCATACATGTTCTTGAGGTAATGATGTCTAACTCATTCCACCATCATTCCTATCCCCTTGCCCCCTCCCTACCGCTCCCTCCCCTTTACCCTATCTAAAGTTCCTCTATTCCTCCCATGCTCCCCCCTCTATCACCATTATGAGTCACCATCCTCATATTAAAAAAAAAAAAAAAAAAAACATTTAGCCTTTGGTTTCTGGGATTGACTTACTTCAGTTATCCTGATATTCTCCAACTCTATCTATTTGCCTGCCAATGCCATGATTTTATTCTCTTTTAATGCTTAAATGAAAAAACGAAGTTGCAGATTAAAACCAATTATATAACAGTTTATTCAAGCAACTGTTATGCATTACTTAGGAATATATGCATAAATAGAAAACCATAAAGTAATCTACAAGATTGCTAAATATTTTAGGGCAATCATTGCTTCGAGAGTAGGTATAGATTGTATACAGGGATTTGTAGAGGTTGAGCTGTGTTTACAGGGTTTTCTTTTAATCTAGATGGTAAATATATGAGTACTTCATATAATAGTTTTTATATCTTTTTGAATGTTTTAAATGCTACTTAATAAATGTTAAGCCTAAACTGCAGTAATATATTTTTTCTTTTATTTATTTATTTATTTTTGCATTACAATACTTAATAAACCGCAATAATATATTAACCAGAAAATTCAGAGCTACAACTATTATAAAGTAAGAGTCTTCTCTTTTTCTTTTTTTTTTTTTTTCACTTTTTATTCTCTGACCCACAACCTTTTCCATCTTGCCCCATAACTCCCACACGTATTGACTATTCAGAGCCAAAGTGCTTCAAATATGTATACATTCCTCTGGACTTATGGTCTTTTAGTAGCACTGTAAATCTTTTAAAAGGACCACACTGAGGAACATGTATACATGGATAGGTAATTTCCTTGATCTCTAACCATTTAAAAGGGTGAAAATATTAGAGCAATTATTCTATTTTGAATTCATCTATTTCTGTGAAATCTCATTAGTTAAGCCCAATGGCCATTTTGCTCCAAGGGAAGCAAAAACTCCTACCTAAATCATAGTATGAAGTTTGACAGACAGGCCAATTTTCCAAAAGTTTAGACTTTCTATTAAAGTTTCTATTCAGGTTTTTTTGTTTGCTTGTTTCTAGATGAGAAAATATGCCACTCTAGTTCACAGATTTTGTCATGTGGACCTTAAACTTTCTCTTTCTAATCTCAACTTACATTCTTTCAAATTATTAGCCAGTACCTGGGCACCATTCCATTAACATCTCTGAGGACCCAGTAGCAATTTTAACAACCATAATGGACAGTAACATCTAGTTTCTGCAAATAACATTTTCTCCTCTACTCTCTTTACTTAAATAATCTTTAGGGATTTCTCTTCTTCTCAGAACCAGTTCATGAATGAATTTGCAGTTGTTATTTTGATTGGCAGTATAGACAGTTGTTAGACAACAAATGACCCCTTCCAGCCAAAATAGGTCTCAAATTTGTTGAACTTAGTATACTCTGTTTCCATGGAAATTTCATAGCACACACAGCACATTTTTAGTACTATATTTGATTTTTGTTGACATCTGAAAATGAAGAATATTCTTACTAATCATCTATTAAGTAAGCATGCTGTGTCTATCTAATCAAGACAAGATATTAGTGTTGCATCTTTGTGATATCTGGACATAAGTTTAAACAGGCCAGTAAGTGGATCCTCAGTAAGAGAAAGCATTGAAATTCAAATTTGATATCATTCAATCCATGGAGAAAGAAATTTTCATTTAGGGAGCACAAGCTTTTCCATGAAGGAAAATAATAAGGTAAGGCCATGAAAATCTATGCACAGTATTCAGTGACCAAGCCACTTTAAAATTTACCATTGTGTTTCTGCACTGTGTATCTCCCAGGGGTATCTTTCAGGAATCATTCTGGTAAATTTTAGTGGGAAATGCAGGATCTTAAAACATGTATCAATTTAAAGGTCCTTTAATAAAATGGAATGAACAAAAGACTGGAAGCGTAGGTTTTAATTTTATTTATTTCTTTATTCAATCACTTATTATCATTAATTACACATCTACGGTGCCAGAAAATTACAAGGCAATGGGATGACCAAGATAAATAAGACATGGATTTTACCCAGAAATTGCTGTAATTCATGTCACATAGCAGCTATATACATTTCCCCAATTTTTTAATGTCTTGTTTCATAAAATGGAGAAAATGTAGGTCCTAACTATTAATCTTATTAGTATGAGAACTTAAGATGCATTCTAATGTATGATAAGGAACAAAAGTTAATTGCATGTAAAGGGCTATATGCTTTTTGTATTAAGTTCATTTTAATTAAACTCAGATTAAAAACAATTAAAAACCAACCCCGTATAATTATATGTTCTATTTCCTCTCACACCAGAAGTACATTGAAGATTCTAGAGGAATATTAAAACAGAGGACGAAAGTTAGAACACTCTATGGCTTCTGCTGTTGAGACCTTTCACCTACTACTGTGTTCAGGACTCTATATCAAATCTTTCTCCTTAGACCAACAAGAGAAGATGCTTCAAAGAGAGAACCTGTTTATTTCTCTAACAGTCACGACATTCTAAGAGGACATGGGTATTTTCTTCAAAAAGATGAGAATGGGGAAAAATTGCAAAACAAAACAAAAAAAGTATCAAACTGGAAAAATTCCTTTGAAAAGTCAACTAAAGATTTATCTCACTTGTTCCAAGATCTCTGGTTATAGACAAGTTAGAATAGCCTAACTATTGTGTTATTGTGTCCACCTCTTGTATATTTATCACATTTTCTTAATCTATTCATCTAATTCAGTCCACTCACTGACAGGCATCTGGGTTAACTCCAAAGGATAGTCTGATCAAGAAATAAACACCTCATTCAACACAACTTTTGAAAAACTCTCAATAAGTCTCCTTGAAGAACAAAGGAAAAAATTGGTCAAGTAGTTGCTTTAACCTGTGAGCTTGTTTTTGTTTTGATTATTGATGGGCTATTTTTCATGATTTAGATATTTTTTAAAAAATTAGCAGTAATGTAAAACATTGCCATGACATGATGCGGAAATGAAAGCTGAGCAGCGTCTGCAGCTGCTGCAGGATTTTTCTGCAGGCACCATAACAGGCAGAATCATGATCACTAAGGGGCCTTGCTTCATTTGATCATATCACCTTGGTCATGCTGATTGTAATGTAGTTGACAAATGATTTAAACACAGCCAACCACAGACTGCCTAGGAAGAAGCCAGAAAAAAATATAATATCTCAAGAGTAAATTAGCTAATCTTTGAAGATCATTTTTTAGTAAGTTTGAATTCAATGCTAGAACTAGCCAAGTGGCTGGCATTTTCTTTTTTTTTTTTAATCAGAGCTTTATAGTTATACATAGTAGTTGTGTTCATTTCAACAAACTTATACATGTATGAAATTCAATTTCAGTTCAGGATTTCCCCCTTTTCCATTCCCATTTTCTTTCCCAACCTCTCTCCCCTCTCCCATTCTCCTTCCTCTACTCTAACAGACTTCACTCAACTATTAAATTTTTATCTGATTTGTTCTTTCTACCTATACATAAAGGTTATATACACACACACACACACACACACACACACATACACATCACATTTTTTAAGGATTAATTCCTTAAATTCCTACCCTTACTCATCCTTCCACTCTGCCTCTTAATCTCCTTCTTTACATTACTGATGTTCCCTTTTATGTTATTCTATCCTTCTCTCCTGCTTTCCTTTATTTTACTCTAGCTTCTGCATATAAGAGAAAACATTAAACCTTAGAGTTTCTGCATTTGACATTTCATTTAGCATGATATTCTCCATTTCCATCCATTTACCAGAAAAAGCCATAATATCTTGTTTTAATGGCTAAGTAACTCCATTGTATATTTATCACATTTTCTTAATCTATTCATCTAATTCAGTCCATTCATTGACATGCATCTGGGTTAACTCCATAATTAAGCTATTGTGAATTGTGCTGTATAAACATTGAGGTGGCTGTATTGCTATAGTATGCCGATCTTAGATATTTTGGGAAAATACCAGATTGAGATAGCTGGGTCATATGGTGTTTCCATCCCTAGTTTTTGTTTATTTGTTTATTTGTTTGTTTGTTTGTAAAATTTTCATACTACTTTCAGGAGTAGTTGTTCTAGTCTGCAACCCCACCAACAATGTACAATGTACCTTTTTCCCCTTATCTCTACCAGCATTTATTATTGTTCATATTGACATTGTAATTGGAGTAACAAGAAATCTTAGTGTCATTTTGATTTTCATTTCCCTGATTGCTAGAGATGTTGAACAATTTTACATATATTTGTTGGTTTCTTTGAGATGTTTGTGTTTTTTCTTGGATATGTTTCTCTTTTGCCCATTTATTGATTGAGTTATTTGTGTGTGGTTTAGTGTGTGTGTGTGTGTGTGTGTGTGTGTGTGTGTGTTTTAATATTTGTTTTAGTTGTAGGTGGACACAATAACCTTTATTTTATTTTATGTGGTGCTAGGGATTGAACCCAATACCTCGCGTATGCTAGGTGAGCGCTCTACCGCTGAGCCACAACCCCAGCTCCATGTGTTAAGTTTTTTGAGTTCTTTGTATATTCTGGATAAATAAGTGACTAAGTAAATGAATAAAATATGATACATGAGCAAGGTAGGGCACAAATGATAGATATGCAGAAAGAGTAAAGCTACTGATTAGTAGAAGTATGAGTAAATAGAATCTATAGGAAAGTAAAGAAGAGCCAAATCAGTAGCACAGCAAGAAGTAGGTAGAAAGTGAAGTGGGATAGAGTAGTTGGACATGAATTTCACCTCTTTATCTGACTTCCTAAGCAATTTTCAATTTCTACATAAGACCGGAAAAGAGTCTTCATTGTTTCCTAACCTATTTGCAAATTCATCATTTATGGGAATTATAAATCTTACAACCTGAAGTAACCTAACTAATATTATAAGATTGTACTTTTTAATTATTTTTTAATTTGTTTTAATTAATTATACATGACATCAGAATGCATTTATGCACTTTGATATACAATGATAGGACATAATTTCTCATTTTTCTGAGTGTACATATTGCCAAATCATATTGGTCATGTAGTCACATATAATGTCTGTTTTATTCTACTATCTTTCCTATCCCCACATCCCCCCCCCCCCGATTGTACTATTCTCTTTTTTTTAAAGAGAGAGAGAGAGAGAGAGAGCACGAGAGAGAGAGAGGAGAGAGAGAGAATTTTTTTAATATTTATTTTTCAGTTTTCAGTGGACCCAACATCTTTATTTTTATGTGGTGTTGAGGATTGAACTCAGTGCCCCGCGCATGCCAGGCAAGCGCGTTACCACTTGAGCCACATCCCCAGCCCCAGATTGTATTATTCTTAATAAATAATATTAAAAGAAAAAACTATGCATTTTTTACTGATTTATTTCCTATTTATATTCCAGATGTGAGACAGTAAATCTTAATGGAAGTCTCTCAAAAGTCAAGAGACACATGTAAACCCTCAAAGTCAAATGGCCTGAAATGTCTTTTACTGCATAAAGAATGAAAATTTTATGCTAATTCTGAATCAGCAATCATTAATTTGCTTTTCTAAATAAACTTAATCCTAGCATATATTTTTTCAGAGATCATTCTAAATACTCTTATTTGGGGTAACTAAAGCCATCCTAAAAATCAAGACAAATCCTTAAATAACAATAATGTCACACATTGATGGTGGTATATGCCATACTCATTGCCTTCTAAGATCCACATTTTTTAAAAATCCCTATTGAGATAGACAAAGATTGAAAGTTTGCATATTCTTAATCTGGACCCTCATAGATTTTACTCTGTCTGTCTGGCCAAGGGCAGTCATAAGTCAAACATTTGGTTATGCGCTGGCAAGTTGCCATGTTTTTTAAAAAGGAAAGAAAATCAAGTGGCAGCCAAGGGGTGTTTATGGAATGTCTTCCTAACCCTATGAGCAATGATAGAGGAATGTAATGTAGGTAAGATAGAGCACACATGGGAGGATTTTATCTCATGCTTTGCTTCATTACAAAAGGTATATAAGTTGAGTTAGTGAACTTCATATAAAACCACAATTTATCATGTGATATCTAAGATTTTTCGAGATTTCATGGAATTTTTTAAATCCAGATTTAATATGGCAAATGTTATTATTTGCTAACATCAAAATCCAGGAGAATGACAAAATCCCAACTTGTCTTCCTACATTAAATAGAAATAACTGACTTCCATGTAAATTTAAAAAAATAATGATATACATATTCCTGTATTCCTGTTCCTCTTCTCATTTCTCTAAGCAGTTTCTGATTGAATTCTAATTAAATCAAGTTAATTTAAAAGAAAAAGAAAAACCTAGATCTCCTCTGAGACTTAAAGTTTGTTGAGGAAAAAAAAAGTGGGGTAAGTTGGAGCTGAGGGAGAGGTGGGACTGGAGAGGTCTCAAACATTAGCTCAGAGCCTCATAGTGCCTTTCAGGAACCTGCAATCACAATGCTGTTATACTGTACATAGAAAAGGCATTGGAAAGGTGATACATTTCCAAGAAGGGAAAGAAGTGGGGAATAAGATAAGAGATGAAGAGAAGAAAAAAGGTTAAGAATAAAGAAAAGGAGAAATGGAAAAGAGGGAGAGGGAAGGGGAGGAGAAAGGAGAAGAGAAACAGGGTTGGAAAGAAGGAAACCACTAACTTAAAAGTTATGATAACAACACCTTGTATTTCAACAAATTTTCTTTCAATAGATTTCTGTACATTATCTCATTTACCAACCCATACTGTAATCCTGACAAGTCAGCAGGGTAGATGCATTCTCTGTTCTAAAGGGCTACCTTGCTAGGCCATTTGCAAGTTAGGTCAGTGTTAAGTCACACCTAGACAGAAGCCCCAGCTGTCCTAATCCTCCCAATGTATTAAATAATCATTGGGGACCTATTATATAGAAGTCACTGTGTTAGATCTGCAGATATTGATAAGTAAATCAATAAACAAATGTAAAACATTTATAAGAGTCCAATGAGAGTATGTGGACAAATAACTAAAAACCTGCACTCAATGCAAATTGAAAATAAAAAGATTGCTGAATGTTATGGTACAACAGAGAGCTGAAAGACTACTAGAGGAGACTGGAAGTTCAGTAAAGAATTATCTTTCAAAAATGTATTTGGGCCAGGAGTGGTGGCTCATGCCTGTAATCTCAGCAGCTCAGCAGACTGAGACAAGGGGATCATGAGTTCAAAGCCAGCATCAGCAATAGCGAGGTGCTAAGCAGCTCAGTGAGACCCTGTCTCTAAATAAAATACAAAATACAGATGGGGATGTGGCCCAGTGGTCGAGTGCCCCTGAGTTTAATCCCTGGTACACCCAACCCCCATACACAAAAAAAAGAGAAGAATAGAAGGAGAAAGGCAGTTGAGGCCCTACACAACTTAATGAGACTCTGTCCCCAAAATAAAAATATAAAAAAGGGATCTGGGGAAGTAGCTCAGTGACAAAGCACCCTATGTTAAATTTCCACTACCACATGCAAAAAGTGCTTGGGCAGGGTTCCAAAGAAAGAAGGAATTCTGCCAAGTGGAGAAGCAGGACATTTCCAAAGCAGGAAAGGATGTGCAAATCAGGGTGAAAATAAAATATCTTTGATGAGCCATAAATGATGAACATAAGGTTTGGGGAAGGGTATGCTTTTATAATACATTCTGTATCTTTCCTGATGTTTGTCATTTCAGTTATAAATGATAAGTAGATTGATATGGATAATGAATATGGTGGAATCCCACATACCTAGTTGTTAAATTCTAAAGTGAACTTGTAGGGTGAAATTCATTACAAAGACCCCCTTAGCACATACCCTGTAGACAATGGTGTGCCTTTTTTTGATGTGTAGGTCTATTACAGCTATTCTCCCCCTGACTTTGGAACAGATCACAGTTTTTTGATTGAGATTTAGATGAGGTCAGTGGGCTCACATTCAAAAGGTAGAATCACTCACTTCAACATGGCACCATTATCACATGGTGAGAAGCCCATTGAGACAACATATAGAATAGGAGATTCATACACCATGTCCTGATAATTCTGGGGCAGATGATCATTGAGTGGAATGAAGGGATGACTCACCTGGTTTATTTACATTCTTAGTCATTGTCATCAGTCTCTCTCTCCTAGCTTCATGTAGTTGATTTGTGTTATTAAATGAGTGCAGGATGCCCTCCACAACATTGCTTCATACATTCATTCACTCATAGAACAAATATATTGTTTTAATCTTTCTATAGGCAAAGCATTGGCCCAGGTACTGTGGATAAAAGCAGTGTTCAAAATCAGACAAAATAATTACAATAAAAGTCATACTAGAATAAACAAATAACACTAAAATGAGAAAGGAGGAAACAAAGGAAATAAGTGGGAATTAATTTCATTTTTAAGTAAGGTTTTTATGTTAGATTTCATTTGAAAAGGTGCTATTTCTACAGAAACCTGAAGGAGGTAAGAAAGTGATTATCTGATGGAAGCAGAGAGACCAATTAAGAGAACATGAAGTAATCCAAGGGAAAGACCATGGAGGCTTGGACCAAAGCAATAGCAATGGAAGCAAGGCAAGTGCCTGTGTCAACTCTGAGTATACGTTAGAGGTATTTACAGAAGTCCTGACTAGGGATATATATGGGGGGTTAGGAGGATTAGCAAAGGAAATAAAATTATTTAATTAAAGTTTTAAAATAGGTCAGGAAGTAAGTATACTTTATAGGCTAAATCTAAATTAACAAAGTAAAATATTCGCATGATACCTTAAGAGAGCAAATATCTGTCATCTCTTCAATTAGCCCCACTTCACTGTCTGTGGATCTTCAGCAAAAAGGAAAACCTTCTTCCATAGTTGAACAAGAGCTATTAATGATGACCACAAAGGGGTTCACGCTCATAAGAATATAGCACCTCAGTGTGGGAAGTGGGTAAATGAGAAGGATTATCGGTTTCTAAGGATGCAAAATGTTAGTACAAAAATTGTAAACAAATTAGAACTATGAAAGTGACATGTTGAAAACATATATTGTTGACATAGTATTGTTTTCCAATTACATAAAATCTACTTTCATCAAACAGGGAAATAAAGAACACAAGAAGCCACAAGGACACTGAATACGCTGAAATGAGGATGATACATTGAGGAAGCTGCCTTTCTCTGGAAAAAGTTCTTTTTCTTGGTCTGCATCAACTAATCTGATACTCTCTTCCCTGTCATTCTATCACTTAGAAACTTCATTCAAGGTCATGGCTAATAGTATTTTCTTTAAATTAACGCCCTAAAAGGGTTATTTTTTGTTATTGCCAGTGATGTTTCCATGTTAAACATTTCCAGCATCCTCAGCAGTTTCTTTCTTCATCTAACTGTAGCTTTGCTCCACTTCATCACCATTTCTTCTTCCATCTAGTTTGATATATTAGGGAGAGATTTCAGAGGTGATGCCAGTACCCAAGGTTTAAGAAAACATGCCATGCCCTGGAGTATAATTATATTTCAGTATATTTGAAAATAATTCAGATTATTAGAAAGTTGATCTTAGAGAGTAATGTTTTAGTAAAGCTTGGTCTATGAATGTCTTTAATTTCTCATCAGCCATTTAAACCTCACTTTTAAATCACTGATGGGTTGAATGAGGCAACTGGAGAATCACTACTTCAATATTTAGGAAATCTGAGTGATTTTCTCAATTTTCATACCAAGGAGCTATGTTAAATTCATCAGGATCCTTAAGATCTTTGTGTTCCTGTAAAAAGAAGCATTCAGTGCTCTTCGGAGGATTAAATGATATCATGTTTTTGAAAAAGTTTTGAAAGCATAAAATGTGCTGCTGATGTATTAAATATAGCCCTTATGTGGTACTGCAAGAAAGAATTTCCTCTATGCCTCTGTAAGACATTTGATATCATTGAATTTTGGGCTCTCATCTGTAAAATGAGAATAACAGTACCAACTTTAAAGTGTTAGGTGATGCAGAAGATAATACAAGTGAAATCCCCAAGCACAATCATTAATATAAAACTAAGGTGTAATGACATGGATAAACAAACAATAGAAGGAATAAATATATATACCAATGTTTCTATAGGGACAAATTTATTTAAGGCAAACTTTGGACTGGGCTTAGATCCAACATGAATGCAAATTTAAAGCCTAACCAGCAAAATAGTAATATAATAAAAATAAGTACCAATTAATTGGAAATCATATAATGCATCTAATGTCCATTCAAATTTGGTCCATAGTCTAGAGGTACCTAAACCATAGGTATTTCATGATGTAACATTATAGCAGGTTCAGATATGAGAGAGCATATAAAGAATAGATAGGGGACTGAGTTTGTGGCTCAGCGGTAGAATGCCCACCTACCGCATGCAAAGCCCTGGGTTTGATCCTCAGCACCACACAAAAATAAATAAAACGTGTGTGTGTGTGTGTGTGTGTGTGTGTAAAAAGAGTAGATAGGGCTGAACAGGTGCAACTCCATTTCTCAGGTGAAAAGTACTTAGACGCCATGTATCAATTGGGGAAAAATAATCTTGATCCACTTTTAATGAAATTCAGTTGGGCCAGCAGAAATAAGAGCAGGCATCTTAAATAGAAGGAATTTCATACAAAAGAATAACTGCTCAGGTATTAGATGACTGAAACAGGACAAAGGGAACATGGTGGTCATTCAGGGATAACTAGAAATTATTACAATGAAATCTGAAAGAACAAAAGAGAAGATGTTGAGATCCTAGAATTTTGGAAGAGAACTTCGGTGGAGCTGGCATGTCAACTTCTGAGGAGGTTTCCTGATGGCATCTCTGAGAGGCTGCCAGAGTTCAAGGAGGACACACAGAAACCAGAGGCTGGGGCTACCATACTGCTGTTGGAGCAACACTGACAGAAACAGGAAATAGGAAGAAAGTACCTTCTTTCCAATTTTCCGATAGTGACTCTTTCTTTTTCCCCCCTGAACCTCATAGGAAGCTGGAAAGTCTAGAAATCTAGTTGGTAGATTCTCAGCCCTACAAGCACTAACCTTGAATAAAACTAAACTAAGATACAACAGAAAAATGACCAGTGCAGAGTCTTCTCTGCCAGCCCCTACTGAATCATTATGCTAATGTAAGTGAATGTTCCCACTGGTGAATTAAGTTCAAGGTCACTTTTCACAGAGCACCTGTCCTCTTCTATACTCTTTCTTTTGGAACTACTTTGCTTGGGGATTGAACCCAGGTATGATTAACCACTGAACCACACCCCCATCCCTTTTTATCTTTTGAGAAAGGGTCTCTCTAAGTTGCTTAGAACATTGCTAAGTTGCTAAGGTTGGTCTCAAACTTGCAATCCTCCTGCATCAGGCTCCTGAGTTTCTGGGATTACAGGTGTGTACCTACACATACAGCTTCATTGTATTTCAAAGATAAATTCAACTTATGAAAAATAGGAAAGAAATTCCATGAACCTGTTTTCTGTTACTAGTAGCAAACTGCCATAAAACAAACAATAGCTTGAAACAGCATAAATTTATTATCTTATAATTTCCGTGTACCTGAGCCCAGGTACAAGTGATCTGTGTCCTCTGCTCAGTATCTGATTAAGGTTGAAATCAAGGTGTCAGTCATTCTTTGATACCCATTCTCTTGGCAACTTTTGGCCAGGAACCACTTTCAGCTACCAGCAGTGGTCTCTCTCCATTTGCAGTTTGCAGCATAGCTGTTCGTTTTTTCAATATTTTCAAGATTCAAATTTCATTCTTTGGGTTTTTCTTTTCATCCTGGGGATTCATTCATATAACAAACATTACATTTGGCATATTAGAGCTGTACAATGTAGGTGCCCTTTAAACATTGAAAAATTAATATCCCCCAATCCCAATCTTCTTTATGTCTTTCTCATTACTCTCAGATAACTAATTTTGTTAATATTGTTAATTATAAAAGAATAGTTTGAATCCTTCCACATCTCCCTATTTCATGCATGGATTCGAGGTTAAAATAATTGTTGAATATCAATTACTGGAATTTTATCCTAATAGAATAAGAAGAAAGAACACAAAATATAAGTGTAATAAATTCAGAATTTTTTTTCATAACATTCAACAATTCATTATTAAATATGAATAAATGGATGTGTGTATATATGTATGCATACACACATGTGTATGTCTATATAATTATGCGTGTCTCTGTGTGTATGTGTGTGTATAAATTACATCTGTGATATCTGTGGCATTATACAGAAATAGACAAATTCTACTGAACAGGATGTAAAGTTCAGAAACAAACCCACATGTTTATGATCACCTAATTTATGATACCTGTCAATGCAACACAGTGGAGATAATGACCTTTTCAATGAATCATGCTGAATCAATTGGAGATTCATATGGGAAAAAAAATCTCAGCTCCTTCCTCTCACCATCACAAAAATCAAGTTCCTATGGATAATGGATTTAAATGTGAAAGGATTCATGCTATTTCAGTGTAATCATCATTGCGTTTCTGATTTAAATTTGTTGAATTAGATCCAACTTTATTACTATTTTTTTCCTATAAGGGTTATACTTTTTAAAAATTAACCAACAAATGGTCAAATGGCCCATCCTTATGTTATCTCCCTGCAAAATCATTCTGTCATACAGATGTATTCAGTATATGCTATCTCTATAGTTTTTATTCTCTCTTGTCAATCTGTTAACTAATTCCATACTACCTCAATTATCATAACATTATAATTAATCTTGATATATTCACGAACAAAATTTTCTCTGGTTTTCTTCCACAGAAGTATTATGGATATTCTTGCCTTCTTGCTTATCCATATAAAATTATAAATAAGCCTGGTATGTTTCATGGAAAGTCCTGTTTGAATTTTGGAACTGCACTAATCTCTTGATCAACTTAGAGATAACTAACAATATTCCTTAATGCTTTTCAATAATTTTTCAATAATTTTCTTTATAAATGTTACACATCTTTTGTTATTTTCATTAGTACTAAAGCCATGCTAGTATTGCTGTATATTTATCTTATATCTAGAGAAATATATTGCCATATCTCATTCATTTCCATTGTTCTGTAAATGTGTAGATTTTTTTTCTGTCATTCTATGTAGATTATTATGAATAATTAAAGTCATGCTCCCTTCTTTCCAACCCTGTGGTCTTTCCCTGCTATCCAGGATCTTCCATATGAATTACTAGAAGTGATACTGACTCTAAAGGAATATTTCTGAATCACTAATGATGTTTTTTATCATTAACAATAAAATGGAAAAATTCCATTCTGATTCTAGTTTTTATAATTTTATCAAATGTTTTTATGAAAAGATAAACAGATTTTTCAAATAAGAAAATTAATAAAATGTAAAATTTTAAATCAAATTTACTTTTTTCAGGTAGGTCATGATGTTTTCTATATTTCTCTATTCTATTTCCTTATATTTTACTTATGATTTCACTTATTTCATGAGTATCATTTTCCTTTTCTATTTGACTTATAATCAAGATTATAGTAGCCTTATAAATAGAGTTGGGCATGTTCCCATTATTTTTATTCTATAAGTAACTTATGCAAGATGAGAGACACTTTTTATATGTAAATGATAGAATTTGCCAGTAAAATCATCTATGAGTAATGTTTTGTGTTAGCTTTGTGGAGGAATTGTTCAACTTATTTAACTGACTCAATTTATACAATGTTTATTGGATTGCTTGATGTTCCTGTTTTTTTCCTGAGTTGGTTTTGGTAAATCATTTTCCTAAGAAGTTTTCCCTCTCCAGATATTTTCAGATAAATTGGCATACATTTGATTATAATGTTGTATTACTGTCTTTCAAATTTCTGCTTTATTTATACTTAGGTTATCATTTTAATTCTTGTCATCATTTGTAATTTCATTCTTATGTTTTCTTTTTTTATTTAATTTTTTAGGTGTAGATGGACACAACACAATGCCTTTATTTTTATGTGGTGCTGAGGATCAAACCCGGGTCCCGCCTGTGGTAGGCGAGCGCTGAGCCACAATCCCAGCCCCTCACTTAAGTTTTCTTGTTATTTAACTCTATAAAACATATAAGTATTTTATAGGTACTTGATAATCATTGATTTGACTATGTGAATCTTTTCTTTTGAACATTTGTCTTCTATTTTATTAATTTCTACTTGTATCTTATTTGTCTTTTTTGTTATTTTACTAACTAGTTATGTTGGATGCTGAGCTGTTCAACTTTTAGTTCTCTTTATTTTGTGATGTAAGCATTAGAATATATACATTTTTCTTTAATCAGATTAATTTATCATTTGTTAAGGTAAAATATTTTGTGTCATACAGAATAATTGTATTTCATTTATAATATAATTTTTATTTAAAGGTATATATTTTTAACTTTCTAATACAAATTGTGATTTTGAACTATCTTTCAAAATTGATTTTTAAATTGTTCTAAATTTGTGTTAAGAAGTTGTGATCACAAATTTTCCTGTATGATAGAAGTTTGTTAAAAATTTTTGATTTTTTTGCCATAGTATTTATTAAGACAAATTTCATACTATAAATATTTCCTGAGTGTTTTGAGAAAGAAGTTGTATTCTTTAAACATTGACTTGAGAAATATATCTAGTATTAAATAAAGTTTGAAAAATATATTGTTCAAATATCACTTAAGCAATTTTTGTTTTACATATTATAGGAATAAAATTAGAATTATTGTATATTTTCCTGGTGAACAAAACCTATTATTAGATGTATTAACCCTTTTTGTGTCTGATAACTTTGTCTAAAGACTATCTTTTCCTCTTTTAGTATCTATATTAATTTACACATAAATTATTTCCCTTATACTCACCTTAAATGTCCTTTTCTACATTTGTATAGTCAATATTTTGGTGTCTTTATAGTTTTGGTTTGTGCCTTATAACAAACATATAAATAGAATTGGACTTTTAAAATTCCAGTTGACAACTTCTGTCTTATAAAGGCAATAGTCAGTCTATATATATTTATTAGTTTTACTAAAATATTAAGCCTTGTTGCATTATTCTGTGTTTTCTATTATCCTTGTTTTTATGTGTTATTTTTCTTTGTTGGGACAGTTTTTTTATAAGTTTTTACTTTTTAATTTTAATTTTTTAATATCTACACATGTTTATGCTATCTTGTTATTTTTTTTCTTTTATGAGTCACAATTTTACCATAGGTGATTGGTTTAATCAATATATGAATTTTCTTCTCAAATACCAAGGCCTTAAACTTCTTTATACACTCCAACATATATGGTTTTATTAGTACACTATTGTATAGGATTACAGTGTTACTTTTGAGACATATGTTATCTGTATAATTACTGTTCGTTTGAAGATAATTTGTGGCTTTTAAATTTTTTTGTTATTGTTGTTTTTTGGCTGAATGCAATGGCACACACCTTTAATCCCAGTGGCTTGGGAGGCTGAGACAGCCTCAACAATGGTGAGACACTAAGCAACTCAATGAAACCCTGTCTCTAAATAAAATATAAAATAGGACTGGGGATGTGGCTCAGTGGTCAAGTGCACCTGAGTTTAATCTCTGGTACCCAAAAAAAAATATTGTGTTTTTTATTTGTTTTTGTTTGGCTATGATATAGTTATTTCACTACAAACTATCACAGCAAGTTGTGAATTTTATTTCTTCCACTTACAAAAATAATGTCAATTATTTATAAAATTAATAATTAACTAACATTGATTCTTAGTCATTATTTTTATTCTTTACTTACAGAACTTTAACCTTATTAATGCTAAACCATTCTCATCTGTCCTACATATCTTCTAACTTTCAATTATACAATGCATGTCCCTGTCTTTCTGCTACAGACTGCATAATTTTTAATATATTTTCTAGTTCACTAAAATGATATTTATTAGATATGCTGTTAGATCTAAGGGTATGTGGTTAGGAAGGATAGTGGAATGAATCAGACATTATTAACCTATGTCCATACATAACTATACAACTGGTGTGGTTCTACATCATGTACAATGAGAAGAATGAGAAATTATACTCCATTATATATGACGTATCAAAGTGCATTCTACTGTCATGTATAACTAATTAAAATTATTAAAATTATTTCTAAATATCTGCTTATTTTTGTTATTTTGAATTGGCCTGTTTAATTCAACATTGTGCAATCATCTTTGAGTCACTGAAACCAATACAGACAAACAGAACAACTTAGAGGATGGAAATTTAATTTTGGCTCATGGTTTCAGAGGTTCAGGAAACAATTAGCCAACTCCATTGCTCGTAGCCAAAGTCAAACATCATGGTGGAAAGGCATAGCAGAGAAAAACTGCTCAACTCATGTCAACCAGAAAGCAGAAAGAACTTGAATGCAAGGTTTCAGAGATAATATAATCCCCAAGGGCATGCCCCTAGTAACCTACTTCATCCAGCCTCACCCTATTTGCCAACAGTTGGCTATGCATATGTGGATTTGTCCTTGTGTCTTCTATTCTCTTCCATTGTTCTTCATGTCTATTTTGATGCCTACACCATGCTGTTTATATTATGACAACTCTGTAGTATAATTTCAGATCAGGTATTGGGATACCTCCTGCTTCACTTTTCCTGCTTAGTATTGCTTTGGCTATTCTGGGTCTCTTATTCTTCCAAATGAATTTAAGAATTTTTTTTTTGCAATTCTGTGAAGAATGTCATTGGTGTTTTTAGGGGGAAAGAAAATCTGTTAGGAACTTAGAAAAGAATTAACAATTTTTTAAAAAAAAAAATTTCAAAAAAGTCAACAGAGAGAAGACTTGTAGCAGATAATGTTCATACAGAAGAAGATAAAACAGGAGAACCAAGGTATTGGGAGACAGGGAGAGAGAATAATATAATTTGGCCATTATCCATAGAAGAGAAGAGAGAAAGGGAAATAAACAAACAAATTCAAAACCAAGCCGGGTGTGGTGGCACACGCCTGTAATCTTAACTGCTCAGGAGGCTCAGGCAGGAGGATTGTGAGTTCAAAGCCACCATCATCAACAGCAAGGCACTAAGCAACTCAGTGAGACCCTGTCTCTAAATAAAATACAAAATAGGACTGGGGATGTGGTTCAGTGGCCGAGTGCCCCAAATTCGATTCCCGGTACATTCTCCCCCAAAAAAGAAAAGAGACCCTCAGGGGTATACAAAAATTACATACAAGAGGAAGTGAGGGGAAAGGAGGAAAATATAAGGGGGAGAAATGAATTACAGTAGAGGAGGTAGAGAGAGAAGAGGGAAGGGGAGGGGGGGAGGGGGGATAGTAGAGGATAGGAAAGGCAGCAGAATACAACAGACACTAGTATGGCAATAGGTAAATCAGTGGATGTGTAACTGATGTGATTCTGCAATCTGTACACGGGGTAAAAATGGGAGTTCATATCCCACTTGAATCAAAGTGTGAAATATGATATATCAAGAACTATGAAATGTTTTGAACAACCAACAATAAAAATTAATTTTAAAAAAAAGAATACAAAATCAAACCAAATATACAATCCAAAAAACCCAAATGCTTCAAAGACAATGCTAAGAAATACAATTACATCAAAAATGCTAAAATTAGAGGAAAAAAACAAATAAATAAATGTGTGTGTGTGTGTGTGTGTGTGTATCCCTGAACCAATCAGCACAACCAGAACCAGAATTCACAGCATTCACATTTACTCCCACTCACCCACATATGCACACACAAAAAATCTAAAAATGAAATAAATAAATAATAAAATAAAAATCTTAATGAAGAATGAAGGAAACATCTCCACTGAGGTGGTAAAATTTGTTGCCCAGATTGGGTGGTCACTGTCTATGCCCAACAGCCTTTCTTTACAATTCTTCTTGAGTTTTGTACCGATAGTGTAAGGGGTGAGGCTTGTTAATGCCTTCCTTGTTGTTGACGTTCTTGTTCTTCTTGCACACTGGGCTGCCAGTTGCAGCGGCTTAAGACTGAAGTCCTTTGATATAAGACTCAGCTTCCCTTCTCACCAGTATGAGATGGAATGGGTTAGGAAGTACCGTCAGTTGGCAGTTTGTCCATTCAGACCAGATCTTTCCTAGGGTATCACTTCTATAGCATTCTGTGAGGGGAGTTCCAGCAGGTAGGACTCCAGGGGTTTGCTGGTTGGGATCTTCTTTAGAAAGATTAAATTGACCCATTTCAAGGGCTAGATAGTAGCTGATATCTTCTGCAGGTCTGGTTCTCAGAAGACTCCATGAAATCCACTGGTGAAGCACAGGGACCAATTCTCCACTCACTGCTGACCAGAAGCATAGCTTTCTTGGGCTTAGTCACTGAGTGTATTCACTGTCACCCACTCAGACTCCTGGCTCACTTCACCTGGTCACTTGAGCCGCCTGAACCAAAGGAGAAACAAGTGGGGCTCCCTTTTGCCCTTCTCACTTGAATATCCCTAGGTACAGCCTACTCTGAATCTATTTCACTCATATTCTGCCAGACCCAGCCTAGGTCACACAATAGTCAACTTCTGGGATATTGCGGTTCTTTTTCTTTTCTTTTTTTTCCCTTTATCTCCTGAGTCCCACAGTTGTTTGGTGGCACACTTGCCCCAAGATGGCTCCCATCTAAGCTCTCCATGGACAGTTGAGATACAGAGCATACTTGCCAAGCAGTAGAAAGCAGTGGATCAGCTAAGGTTAGGCAGCATTTTCTATTTTGCATTTTCATACCAAAGCTGTGTTCCCCCACCCTCTGTCAGTTCTTTTTTTGTTTGTTTTTAACTTTTTTTTATTAGTTACACATGACAGTACAATGATCTTGACATATCATACATTTAATGTCAGTTCTGATGTATTCTTTCTTCTTTGTTTATTATACCCAAATGAATGAGTTCCCTAGCCACTTTAAGTATCCAATATTAAATTTTAGTGAAATAGCTCTTTAACCAGCCTCATTGAGAAGCTATACACCCAGCTGACTTGGTCCCACTCTACAGCACAGCTTGGGATGCAGTTTTCCTCTAGTCTGCCATCTTCTGCCTCTTCTGCCATTCTTTTAAAAAACTATCCATATATGATTTTTATATATGTAATTATTTTATATATATCTAAATCTGATAATTTCAAATCTGAAGCCCTTGGATATTTTTATCTATGTATGATTTCTGTTGGCTCTTAGTGGCTTCTTTCTTGGGGTAATCCATATTTTTAAATCTTAGCTTATATTTTACAGAATTTAATCTGTCAGAATCTTAAGGACATTTTCTTGGGTCTGTTTTACTCTTTAGAGGAATTACATGTTATCAGAGGAATTACCAAGCTAGAAATATTTAAGTTAGTTTCTTGGCTTGACATTCTCAAGTGACATGGGTTATAGAAATTTGATATCCAGAGTCACATGAGAGAAGCCCTATCTACATTTGCAAATTATGAGATAAGATTATCATTTTGAAAATTGTCATTACTCTATATCATGTTTTCATCCTTGTTGAGATAGTGACATACAAGTGTTCTGTAGGTTACTTTTATTCTTTATCAAGTTCTTAGTAGTCAGTTCTTTCACTAATGATGTAGTCCTTTTCTAGCAGTATCCAATTCATGTCTCCTTAACATGGAAGTCTAACTATGATATCTAGAGTCTTATATGCTACATAATTTATCTTTAGGATTTAAGTACCTGGTATATGTATTCAATCTTAGAAATCCCCCTTAGCTTCTGCTTACTTAATTCTCATAATTAACCTCATCTATGATTATACACAAGTGGGACAAAATCTTCCATAGATCCAAAGAGAAACCACTCCAACTCTAACACAACATGGATAATGGCAGAATGATGTTACTCTGCCATATAGAAAATCAAAGTTATTGAATTTTTTTTGCACCATTGAATGATATTTGAAATAAAAATATGAATAAAATTAAACAAAATCTCTATGTTACATGAGCCCCCAAATACTTCAAAGTGTATGAAATAATCAGTGATTGGCATTTTTATAATTATCAGATCAGAGAGTTATTTCTCTTCTAAAGCCACTTTACCTTCAGATGATTAGGTGATTTTGCATTTTCTAGGTAAAATCAAATTCTTCATTTGAATTGGCACAAAGATTTGATTTAGCAAAGAATCCATTTGGTGTTAAATTACTTATCCTATCTCTATTCAGACCTAATGTCATCTTAACCGTGTGTCAAAGTGACATGGAGATTTAAAAAAATTAATAAATAAAAGCAACCAGGCATCCTATTCTACACATGCCAAATCTAAATGCTAAACCTTTGACTTACATATTGTCATCATTTTAAGATGGTATTATGTTCTACAAATATCAATACTAGGTAGAAAAAAAATACAGATAGCATCCAAAAGATAAATCTTTGCAGCATATCAAATCCTTCAGAAAAAAACAAATTATATATTTCACTTTAAAACAACTTCCACAGAAGATGTATAATTGTATTATTTATTCATTGTGTAATGAAAATCTAGAATTTGAGTTCATTGCAATTTAAAATTTAAAGAAAGTAGCACTGGTGTCATTATTCCAACAAAAATTTTAAAAATCTCAATTTAAAATTACATGATAATTAATAATGAACTTTATGGTATAACTCCTTTAAAATCTACTACATACAAGTTTCTTGTCATAAGATTAGAAATTTTGAGAACTAAGTAAAACCATATTGGTGATCTTGTTCAAAGTCATATTATAAATGGGAAAATTAAAGCACATAAACAGTAATATAGTTTGACCAAGTTAACACAATCATATAAGAACTGTCAGTACCAACACCCAATCTCCTGATTTTCCATGTCTGACCTTTAATGGAAATAACTGGATGAAATATAAAGACTTGCACACTCTTATATTCTTATAACAGCAAAGAAAGTACACAACATTGTTAAATTGCAAGGGAAAATTCTATAGGATGATTCATGTTATTATATGCTATATTTTGACCCTTTAGCATTAAAACTTGACCACAAGATAAATTTCATTCTTTATCATGCAAATGAAAGGCATTTGTTAGGTGAGTACTCTGAGAGAAGACTAGAGAATAGCTTGATGAACCTCATGGCAGATTGCAATCAGGAACATTTACTGTAGACAAGGCTCTTATGTTAAAATACAAACTCCAAGCCAGTTGATTACTGTTATAGTTTGGTTTCTGACATGTTGATTAGCAACACATTTTTTCCTAAAATATTTTCTCAAATGTTAAATGAGAAAAATATACGCATGTAATTAGTGCCACATTGTATACCAAAATGGACTAGACTGCGTGTGGGTGTGTAATTATTTTCTTAAATATAAGCTGTCACTTAAAAATTTAACTACAATATAAGTTGATGAGTGCTTGGGAGAATTTTTGAAAAATATATAGAATCTGAAGAGAACATGCATAATTAATAAATCCATAAGTGACCTCTATTCCCACGCAGTGACAATTTAAGTACTAGCCACTTTATGAAAATGTCTTTTACAGTGTACAAATATCATCAAATACCAAAAGAAAGAAAGAAAAAGAATGTTTAACGTTCTGGCCTTTTAAAAGCAATAGTATATGAAGATAGAATATACACATATTAAGAAATATAACAGCCATAAAGGATACTAAAGCAAAACATATTTGAGGTTATGACATAAAAGTCATTTCTGTTCTAATGATATTGTATGCAGAAGTTAAGGCAAAAGTCAATGTCATCTACCATAACTGTGTACTTGATTGTATTGGTGAGAATTTACTATGGTGGCTGGGCAGCCATTTTCCTAATCCCATATTTGTCCCTACACAACATATGAAAGTGACATCACTAAACTATAACTCAGTATCAGGAATGCAGTAAGAGGAGCACCCAGGAATATCTGCTGAATTTCAATCACCATTAACATGACTCTGTTACCTGCAAAGAATATGTTTGCAGGAAATAACACCAGTGTGAAAACAGTATATCTAAAGTGAAAATTAAAATGCATTTTCATTTCCATTTCACATCTTAGGGATTTTGCAATGCAAAGCATTCTGCATTCATCTTTACACATTTATGCTCTGTTCACTTTTATTTTTACTTCTACCAACCCTGCCAAGTACCAGATGCATATTAAATGTATTAAAATGGGTGATTCACAAATGTCAGCTTTCCTTATCACTAAGGAGAAGGAGTATCATATTTTCCCTTACAAGTGATAAAATAACATCTTAACCTCCAAACATCTCTCTTCAAGATATTTTGTACTTTTTTTGAACATTATTATAGTTTTCCTTGTGAGTTTCCTTCTGAGGAATATATTATTTGGTTCAAAATTCCTTGATAGCCCATTTTTAAAAAAATATCATACATTGAAAACGAATATTTAGAAAATATTTACAAAGCTCTGTTCAGTTTTTCAGAGTTTAAGAAAGGTGGAGAAGGCAAAGTATAAGTTGCCAACAATTAAAAAGACTATTTTTAAAGTCTGGTGTTTTATGGTGACATGTGTCAACATAAGTCACTGGTGACTTTTCAAATTCTACAGTAAAATGTTAGATCCAACAGATCCTAGTTAATCCTAGGGACAGTAACATAATACTATATATATTGTTCAATCAAAGTGTTTTAAAATCATTTCCAGGTTGTAATCACCTCTGAGGGTTTTTTATTTATTTATTTATTTATTTTTTATTTTTTATTTTTTATTTTTGTTCTTGACATCTTTTTTTTTATTGGTTGTTCAAAACATTACAAGGCTCATGACATATCATCTTTCATACATTTGATTCAAGTGGGTTAAGAACTCCCATTATTACCCCAAATACAAGTTGCAGAATCACATCGGTTACACATCCACATTTTTACATATTACCATATTAATAACTGTTGTATTCTGCTACCTTTCCTAACCCCTACTATCCGCCCTCCCCTTCCCTCTCATCTTCCCTCTCTACCCCATCTGCTGTTGCTTAATTCTCTCCCTTGTTTTTTTTTGTTTGTTTTCCCCTTTCCCCTCACAAACTCTTATATGTAATTTTGTGTAACAATGAGGATCTCCTTCCATTTCCATACAGTTTCCCTTCTCTCTCCCTTTCTCTCCCCCCACTCGTCTCTGTTTAATGTTAGTCTTTTCCTCATGCTCTTCTTCCCTGTTCTGTTCTTAGTTGCTCTCTTTATATCAAAGAAGACATTTGGCATTTGTTTTTTAAGGATTGGCTAGCTTCACTTAGCATAATCTGCTCTAATGCCATCTATTTCCCTGCAAAATCCATGATTTTGTCATTTTTTAGTGCTGTGTAATACTCCATTATGTATAAATGCCACATTTTTTTAATCCATTCATCTATTGAAGGGCATCTAGGTTGATTCCAGAGTCTAGCTATTGTGAATTGTGCTGCTGTGTTCATTGATGTGGTAGTATCCCTATAGTATGCTCTTTTAAGGTCCTCAGGGAATAGACTGAGAAGGGCGATAGCTGGGTCAAATGGTGGTTCCATTCCCAGCTTTCCCAGGAATCTCCATACTGCTTTCCATACTGGCCGCACCAATTTGCAGTCCCACCAGCAATGTACAAGTGTACTGGTTTCCCCACATCCTCTCCAGCACTTATTGTTGTTTGACTTCATAATGGCTGCCAATCTTACTGGAGTGAGATGGTATCTTAGGGTGGTTTTGATTTGCATTTCTCTGACTGCTAGAGATGGTGAGCATTTTTTCATGTACTTATTGATTGATTGTATGTCCTCCTCTGAGAAGTGTCTGTTCAGGTCCTTGGCCCATTTGTTGATAGGGTTATTTGTTATCTTATTGTTTAATTTTTTGAGTTCTTTGTATATTCTGGATATTAGGGCTCTATCTGAAGTGTGAGGAGTAAAAATTTGTTCCCAGGATGTAGGTTCCCTATTTACCTCTCTTATTGTTTCTCTTGCTGAGAAAAAACTTTTTAGTTTAAGTAAGTCCCATTTGTTTATTCTTGTATTTAACTCTTGGGCTATGGGCGTCCTATTAAGGAATTTGGAGCCCGGCCCCACAATATGTAGATCGGAGCCAACTTTTTCTTCTATCAGGCGCAGAGTCTCTGATTTGATATTAAGCTCTTTGATCCATTTTGAATTAACTTTTGTGCATGGCGAGAGAAAGGGGTTCAGCTTCATTTTGTTGCATATGGATTTCCTGTTTTCCCAGCACCATTTGTTGAAGATGCTATCCTTTCTCCATTGCATTCTTTTAGCGCCTTTATCAAATACAAGAAAGTTGTAATTTTGTGGATTGGTCTCTGTGTCCTCTATTCTGTACCATTGGTTCACCTGCCTGTTTTGGTACCAGTACCATGCTGTTTTTGTTACTATTGCTCTGTAGTACAGTTTGAAATCTGGTATCGCTATACCTTCCTACTTAGAATTGCTTTTGCTATTCTGGGTCTTTTGTTTTTCCATATGAATTTCATGATAGCTTTATCTATTTCAACAAGAAATGCCATTGGGATTTTGATTGGCATTGCGTTGAACTTGTAGAGAACTTTGGGTAATATCGCCATTTTGATGATGTTGGTTCTGCCTATCCATGAACAGGGTACATTTTTCCATCTTCTAAGATCTTCTTCTATCTCTCTCTTTAGGGTTCTATAGTTTTCATTGTATGAGGTTTTTTTAAAATTAAAGAAATCCACAAGTCATTGTTTTCCTGAAATACAGAGCTACACCTCTGGACCTAGGAGTTTTCAAATATGGTAAATGTGATGTTTGTATGTTCAAATCATTGGTTGCTGGATGTGTTTTAGAGCTGTGCATTCAACTCCTTGACGTAAAAAGCATTAGGGCAAGACTATGATATTCTACACGAATCCAACATTGCTCAGCTGTCTCACTCAGACTCATATCCTGCTGCCATATTTTGTGCTCCAGATTATTAATGATTAAACATTTTCAATGCTTAAAACTTGACCTATTATCTTAAATAAAAATCAGAGAATAATTTCTATTTCATGAGAATGTACCTTATAAGGGGGAAAGTAGCAAGAGATGATACAACAGAGTAGTCACAAGTTAAATCATGGAAATCATATAAGCCATGGTAAAATGTGACACTCTGTCTTCACTTTAAGATTTTTAGATAGGGAGCAACACCCAATTTGTATTTTAGAAATTTGATTTTAGTTTCAATGTAGAACAAAGATTTACAGAGGGCAGTTTATTGGCTGGGGGTAAGTTATAGAATGGAGATGGTTGTTGAGTACAATGGTGCACACCTATAATCCCAGTAACTCTGGAGGCAGAGGTAGGAGGATTCCAAGTTCAAAGTCAGCCTCAACGAGCTAGGCCTTATGAAACTTAGTGATACCCTGTCTTAAAATGCAGCTCAGTAGTCGAGTGCTTCCAAGTTCAATCCCTGGTACGAGAGAGAGAGAGAGAGAGAGAGAGAGAGAGAGAGAGTGTTTGGATAGGTTAATGAATATTACCAAGTGGTCAAACAGATCCTGAGTAGCAACATGGTGGCACATGCTAGGTTGATGTGACACAATTCCATAGGTTCATTCAGCAAAATGCGACAATTACAAATGGATTTAGACAATTTATTGCTCACTTAAAGCAAAAGCAAGATTAACATGGTTTTAGCTCCCTGTGACCAACATCCCACAAAATGACACATAACTTGAAGGGCCAGATGACACACAGTTAGAACATTGCTCTGTAATGGAAAGGTCATCTCTAGAATGCAGACAGGTACTATTTTCAGATGCAGCGCTGGCACCCTAATTTTGGAGTGGCAGTGGAAGGTGGAAAGTTCCATGCCCCAATCCAGGAAGAAAATGAGAAACTTCCTTGTGACAGTTTCCTGCTAGACAGGGAGCTTCCCACAAGGTCGAGAGGTAGCTGAGAAATAGTCTTGTGACAGTTCTTCCAAGGCTGTCTACCTTACTATTACAGGGAGGATCACAAGACATTTGCTAAGACTTGGGTCAGACTAAAAAGAAAAGTACAATCCAATTAGAAAATGTGCAAAAAGCATGACAAACATTTAATTGAAGAGAACATACATATGGTAAGTAAACACATGAGAAGATGTTCAACATCATTAGTCATTAGGAAAATACAAATTAAAACAACAATGAAATATAATTACATACCTATCAGAATTGCTAAAATTTAAAATGCATCAATTTATTAGAAAAGCATAACAATTATGAGTGTGTATGCACCTAATAATGACTTTAAAATAAATGAAGTACAGAATTAAAGAAGTTAAATACATAAAGTCACTATTAGAGTTGTAAATTTGAATACCTCTACCTTGGTAGAATATGTGTGTGTGTGTGTGTGTGTGTGTGTGTGTGTATACACACAAACATATATATATATATGTTTGTGTGTATATATATATATATGTATACACACACACACATTTATACTTATAAACATATATTTAAATATTATAAACATATTTATTTATACATATATTAAATGTAATATTATACATGTAAACACATATATTTATTTACATTTATACTAATAAACACATGCATATACATATATTTATTTTTTTCTCTGAACAAATGTGTATATAGTTTTTCTCTGAACAAATCTTGTCCAAATTTCTGTTTTGGTTAACTCTAACCAGAAACCTAGAGGGAATGAAATTTGGGCAATGTTGTTGATCTTAGAAAGATGACACATTACAAAACTCTGTGATTATCATGAATGGTTGTAAAGAGGAGTAAATAGTTAATCTTGGAAAACATTTTCCTGGAAACCATGTGAATTTCATCTAATCTGAGAATATAATTTGGAGAAAGAAAGAAATTATTTACTAATTTTGTCAATCATTGACTATTTGCCCTTCAGATACACTTGTAGCCTCCATTATAACTGACTTCAAAATACAAAATGGAGCTTATAATTCTGTGAGAATATGAGGATCTCGATTCTTCTCAGAAGTGATACAAGTTTAATAAGTCGCAGAAATCTCTCCAACATTGAAGCCAGATACAATCTTTGAAGAGACTTAAGGCCAGAAGGTTAATGAAACATGCTACAAGTACTACTGTTGCCACTGAGACAAGCCAGTCTTGGATTCTACTAAATAGGATAATATCTTAATCCTATTAATCCCAAGGGACTAACTAAATCCCAGAGGACTAACTAAAAGTTTGTTAGCTATATCATCCCTGATGGACCATGGTTGTTAGAATTGTCTATTTGTTGGAATTACCTATTGCTGGGGATAAAAGCATGACAGATCTCATGGTTTCTTAATGTACTCACCTACCTGTTGTAAAGTGCCAGCCCTGTTTTTCTTGGTAATTAATATTGATTACTTGGACCAGCATTTATTTGTCTGTCTACTTGACTATTGTTGACATGAAGAGCTCAGAGTGGTAAAATGGTAGATGTAGCTCCAGGTTCATTATAAGACTCAGTATATCCCTGGAAGAAATATCTGCTCCCTGGAAACCAGGATCTCTAAATTCTGTAAGCAAAACAATTGAAGTGATAGTGAGAAAGTCCAATCAGCTTTCAGTCCTTGATTTTCAGACAGTGTGTATTTTAACTATTAGGAACACAGTAGCATATTGAGGTCATTGTTCCCTATTACTTTTTAAAGGACAACATGCTACCTCACAGACTATACCGCAAGTTGGCATAGCAGCTAAAGCTGGAACATTCCATTCAACCATTCCAGTGGGACAGCTATTCCTGGTGGTCTTTTTTGGGGGTGGGGGTGTTGTTGTTGTTGTTGTTGTTGTTTTGTTTTTGTTTTATATAGCATGCCTTCTGAAAAACTCGTGCTTCTTGATTGTCAGTCACATAAAATGTCATAAGTAGAGAAGAGCTTTTCAGAAAAATAAAGGCAATTGAAGCCCTTAAGGACTATACTGTTTTAGAGAGTGGGACTGTAGATAGCAGTTATATATTTTTGTCTCTGCCATATGAAAGTGAATTTCTTATTAATTGAAAAGAATATATTCATTTGATTAATAACTACATACCAAGTACAAAAAATTGTGGAAATGTTTTCCAGTAAAGGTACTGCATTTCTAGCAACTATAAGGAGGTTAGTATATGGCTAACCTTAACCACAATAACAAATTTAGTTTTATGGAGTCCCATAGATAGAATGAATTAGAATAAGAAAGTGACAACTACTACATCTACGTTGTTTTAGTGTCTGATGATAGCGCTAATCTGTGAAATACCTTTAAGTATGTGGTAAATCTTCTGGTTTGTTATCTTGTTGGGAAAGAAAGGAAAAGAAATGACCAATCTCTTCTCTCCAAAATGATTTCTTACACTACAGACGAGGAATTAAGCTGAAAGTCCAATGGGTGCTGGTACACCCTTATAAATTATCCTATGTCTTACTTCTAGAATCAACATAATGTATTTGTCACTTTCACCATAGTTAATGTGTCTAGATTCACATTATAGCCTTACTGCCTGTTTTGGTAATCATACTAACCTTAATTCTGATGGCCATGTGCCAAAATATGATGCTAGCCATTCCAGAATCATTATCCCTGTTGATACTAAGAAATTCAGTTCATAGTAGTAGCCTCAAGAAACTACCAATTTTTTAGGGATGCTTCATGACCATATCACCAATGCTTTCCTCAACACCTTTATGAATATTCAACTTTTACTAGGTAAATCCTGTTCTAACATTTGCATCTCTTTGAACATGCAGACTCCTTCAATACTACACCAAGGAAATCCTGATATCTCCCAATTTATATTAGGCTACCATTGACCCAAGATTCTCAAAGACATACTAACAGATTGTTAGAACCAGCTCCAGGTCTTTGTCCAAACATTAAAACTTGATTCATGAGTGAAGACTCCTATGACACTAAATCCTCCCCTCTCCAGCCTCTCATAGTCTTCTCCACCTGATCTAAAGATCTCAAGATCCACCTCAACAACCACCTCCTATTTCTTGCTGGTACAATTTGGTGAGGTTCTATAGTTATTTCATATAAAATATGTCTTCCTGTGACAGGTGCTATACTTTCCCTCTCAAACTCTTCTGAGAACTGATCTTGGATATCTACCTGAAGGAACTGAGAAATGATGAGGGCAGATACTTATGAGGAAAAGTTTCCCTTTGCAAATCATCTGAGGTATGATCTCCAAACTTAACATCTCTAGGAAGGGGAGAGAAATACTTTTGCTAATTCAGTTTTCAAGGAAATTTGGGATTTCAAAATTTTCAGTTTCATCCACTGAAATGCCACCATCCCTGCATTCAGAGTTCCTTTTTTTTTTTTCTGCTCATTGCCTGACTTTGACATAAAAAAATCTCTTCAAAAGTGTACATTCATCCTTTTGAAGTTTTTGACACCCTTATAATTAGATTCTGGGCCTGAAAATTAGTACAATTTGTCCTGTAGTTATAACAGACAAGAATCTCTTTATAAGCTAACATAGACACTCTTTGGTTTTCCCAGCTGACCCTCAGTTGACAATTGGTTATCTGAGCCTATCATTTGTTTTCCAAGGTTTCTGTTGAGGTTAACAAAAGCCAACCCCTTCCACAATTTCAATTGTCATAGCCATGTGTGGTTCTTAAGTAAAACTACAGTAATCATATATTTTACCACTTCCCATTTTTCCTGTAACTCATCCTAATTAAGCACAGGTAAAAGTCTTTTTAGTAACGATAATGCCAACATATGCTGTGTTAACATTTGCTCCTGCTACCAATTGTCTTACACAGGATTCAACAGAAAAAAAATATAACCTGAGGCTAAGAGATTTGTGCTACTTTCTTATTTGGAAACTCAAGCTGAAGGAGGAGGAATGACAGACAAGAGAAATAAAGCACAGAAGGCTATGTTATCAAGATGGTTGCCTAAGTGTGAATAATTGCTCAATCTGGCTTGGACATCCTCTAGGAAGGACACTTGATATTTATATCTCAAGAAGCCTGTGAGGATGGGGGTGTGAATAGACAAAGTGTGAAAGAAATGTGAAAGTTGTCAGAATCAAAATGAACTTGCTTTTGTCAACTCCAACAACAACTTAAAGTAAATAAAGCTGGGAACTTATGATGGAAAGGTTCTTATACATGATTTCCTGATAGTAACTATCATAAAAGACTTTGCCAGAAACTCAGGCCATCCCAACCTTAAAAAGAGAGAGAGAGAGAGAGAGAGAGAGAGAGAGAGAGAGAGAGAGAGAGAGAGAAAGAGCTGCTTCTACTGGGCAGTAATATTGGACAAATAATATTATTATATTGTGTATATCTATAAACATATAACAACAAAATATAACAAAAAATTCCATCATTATGTACAACTACAATGCACCAATTTAAAACAAAAACGTGAAAAGAGGAAAAAGAGTAATATACAAGTACTTGTATACAGCCACTGTCTGTTAAATTGACTGATGCCACTCTTCTTGTTGCTATGGCAGAGAGTGTTGTTTTAAAATGTCTTTGAATATGCTGATAGTTATTATGGCCCACATTTTCCCACTGTAGTCTGCTATTCCCATTGTAATGTTAGTCCCAAGAGAATAACACTCTTCTTTGAAGTCTCTTTCTCTGGTTGTCTTTGCTTTGTTTTCCTTTAGATTGACAAAAGAGAGAAAAGATTTATTTATCATCTCCCTTATCTCATTTGTCAAAAGAGAATTATCCCTTTGACATGAGACTTTTTTCCTTTGGTCACATAATTGTGTCCTCTAGTCAACCATAATTGTTAAACTGGATGACATAAGATGATAACATAACAGCAAAAATGAGGGCACAAACGCTTGGTTTTAAATAAAAGGGCAATTGGCTTATAGATGAGATGTTTTTAAAAGACGAGCAGATTACTTTTGTTTGGCCACTCTTGAAAAATTAAGCAACACGATTTCTGTTACCTGCCCACAAACATTGAGTCAGAGTATGCCTTGCTTGTCTGTAAAGTGAAGGAACTAATGACCATCTCTAGGACTGCAGGAGACAATAGGACACAGTCCCTGAGCACACCACATCGCCCTGTCTAGGATGTTGCTGTTGCAGCTGATGAGCTCCTCAGATGGAGGTTCTGCTCCTCTTTGGACGAGAAAAGGTTGGATGCAGTTTTCCAAAGGATGCAGTGGTTGTCAGAATGCCCTACCCTCCTCTTTCTTCTTCATTAGCTTTATCCAAACCCCACCCGGAGTGATGTGAAACTGTGACCTTTAACTGGTTTCTTTGCTTGAGGATTTTCTTTTTCTTACTCACTAGGTTTCTTTTTTCTTTCTTTCTTTCTTTACTTCTTCTTTATTTTTAATTGTTGATAGACTTTTATCTTTTTTTATTAAGAATCGAAACCAGTGCCTCACACATGCCTGGCAAGTGCGCTACGCTGAGCTACTCATCAAAGTATAAGACAGGTTTTATTCACATACTGTATATCTATATGATAAATCAATTATTAAGTAAACAAATGGAAATTCAAACTTACAGAAATAAAATGAGAGCTTAGAATAATATTGGTAAGAAACTTTCAGTATCAATTAAAAGAATCATGAGGGACTATTATGAACAACTATATGATAATATAGGAAATGGATAAACTCATAGAAAAAATACAAATCATCAAAGTGGAATCAGGAAGAAATTGAAGCCTGAACAGATCAACAACAAAAACATTAACATGGTAATTAAAAACCTCCCAACAAAGAAAACCTCAGGACTAGATAACATAGTGGCTGAATTCTACCAAACTTTCTATCAAAAAGAGTTAATACCAATACTATTTAAATTAAGGTTATTTTATATTCTGTGACTTTGTGGTATAGAGTTTTTATAGAATAGTAAGCTAGTTTCTAATTAGAAAAAGATATATTTCAATTATTACTCTACAACTTATTGACCATTGATTTTCAAATTCATATTTATATTTCCTTATCTAAAAAGAGTTAAGTTATATCTTTATAGAGTTTTTATAATCATTAAATGAGTTAATATATGCAAAGCACATAGAAGTATTTGCAGCCATTGGAAATACTCCACAAATTATAGCTTTAATTCACCATAGGATGAAGTTTGATTTATGCCTCTATAAACTTTCAGATAAATGGAGACTGACAGGAAGAGATTCATATTATCTTAATCTATGTCAATAAAAATTGCAATTCCTTATGAAATTCAAATTTAGTTTATCAGAACACAGGCACTTAATTTTAAGACAACACACATATAGTGTAGTGGAAAGAGCGTACGATTTAGAGTTAGAGGTCTAGAGCTTGAGTTTTTCCTACCGCTTACTTGCTGAGGATTTTCCAAAGTATCTTGCCTTTTTCATCTTTCACATGGAAACAATAATCATGCCTTCCATTTTGTCTTGCTTTATCACTTGTGAATTGAATAATAACTTTATTCATGTTTTTTAATTCTGATGTGCCTCAGTCTCAACATCTCTGAATGGGGCTAAATAGGGTCTGTGTCATTATGTTGCTGGAAGAAGTTAATGGAATAATGCACATGAACTCTTGGCAGAGTACCTAGCCCGGAGGAGGAAGAGCTAAATAGTACTGTCAGGTTTAGTGTCTACTAGAGTTCTAAGATTCTACGAGAATCAAATGTAGTTCATAGGCTGAAAACACCAAAACAAGATTTGTTGTTACTTCAACGACACATTTCAAAATCATTTGCTAGATGTTATGGTTTCAATACTAGGTGTCCCCCAAAACCTCAAGTGTGAGACAATGCAAGAAAGCTTAGGAGTGAAATGATTGGGTTGTGAAAGCCTTAACCTAATCACTGTGCTAATCCTGATAGGGTAATTGTAAACAGGTGGGATGTGGCTGGAGGACATTGGTACCAGGAGGCATGCCTTTGGGGTATACATTTTGTCAATGATGAGAAGGGCTCTCTCTGTTTCCTGATGCAGTATTCCCAACTGCTTTCCTCTTCTAACACTTCTGCCCTGATATTCTGCTTCACTTCTAGCCCAGAGCAAGGAAGTCATTCATCTATGGATTGAGAAATCATAAACAGTGAGCTATCAAAAAAACTTTTCCTCCCCTAATTGTTCCTTTCAGGTCATTTGGTCAAAGCAGCAAAAGAAAACTAACTAAATTCTAGATGATTAAACAATCTATATTTACATACAACACACTATTTTTATGGAATAAAAATATATTAACTTCATTTTTGAGCCTCTCTAATATTCTAATAATTCTAATGTTAGATGACTATGGCTAGGGCTAGAAATTTGTTTAAAAATGCAAAAATTATAGATACATTTCATATTCAGATAAAAATGAAGAAAATAACCTAAAACCCTGCAGTTGTACATCTATATCAAGTCCAGATTATGAATGTAATAGTTCCAAAATAATCATTGAACTAAATATTTCTTTTTAAAGTGAACTTAGAGTTTTCACAGTAAACATTATGTTAAAATTAAGTGGTCTATTTTATTTTTTTCTTTTTCTTTACTCGGGTTTGTGAATAAATGTAAATCTGTTTTGAACTGTTTTCTGAGGAGTACATTATGGAAAACACATTAGACAAAATTGGTTTGGGGAACATTTATAAACATAAAAGCTTCAGCATCTTATATAAAAAATGGATTTTTTAGGAATTTATCAGTATATTAATAATAATGAAATAAGAAACTATTCTGATATGCTTCTCAGAATAGAGTATATCAATTAAAACAAAATTGATAAAATGAATTTATTACAAAGAACAATCAGTATTCCAATATGAAGTGGAGAAAATGAATGACTCTTTTTAATCTAATTTAATTGCAATATTTTCTACTTTGGGGGATTTTCATGGATTCAGTGATTGTATTATCTCAGCTAATTATTAGATCTCTTTGTATTAGTATGTATGATATATAGTGCTTTCATGACTGACTCTAAAATATAGGATAAAGTATATAGACATTTTTATGTAAGTATGGCTTTCACATTTGCATGTATTCTTCAGGGAAACAAAAACACATCCATTATTTAAAGCTATTCCTCATATTTCATTAAATGGAATTGAACATGCTTGTTATTCTAGAGCCGTATTTTATTTTTCAGAGCCTAACTTCCAGAAAGAGATGATTTATGATTCTAAATATGAAAGTTTATTTCTAGTGTACTGACACAGAGTGCTTGGAAGAACTGGAATATAAACAAAAAGTAAAGTAGAAATCATTGGCACAGATCTAAAAATCCAGTCTTATTAAGGTAAAAAAAATATATCTAATTTGAAAGCTGAAATTACCTTCTCTACAACTTTTTCAAGCTTTGGAGAAATAATTAAGTTTCATCATATGTTTTGCTTACCCATGCAGAATGTAACTAAAACTTTTTTTTTTAAATGCAGCAGCCTAAATTCCATTTCACACTTTTGCCAGGTAATTCTCAGCTCAAGCCAACCTTGGGCTTGAGGGATTTCTTCTGCTTTGTGCTCAGGGAGACAATAGAGTATAATTTTTAATGCACAGTAGTTCATTCCAAGATCAATTCAATTGTATCAAAACTGTATAACTTCAAATTATATAATCAACTCATTTCATAAGCAGGAAACAAATGCAAAGTCATGTAGTTCGAGGCTACTTGATACTTAACGTAATTAATATAGTTTTCTATTTCAAGAATCCATATTACAAACATAGTCAGTAAACAAAAATTATATTTTTATTGCTTGCTATCGTTGACTTTTCCCATCTTTCATTAGAATATGTCTTCGCTCTAAATCCTGTACTGTGAAGAACTATATGAAAATAGCCCCCTCGATCTCTTCATCATAAAAGCAGCATTACTTCATTTGGGGGGAATATGGAGGATCACAGAGTAATATAGTATTTTATGAAAGAACATATTTCGTATGTTTATCTGCACTTGTAACTGGGTGTGAGATGTATGTATAAGGATAGCTTCCTCAAAAAAATCTTTATTTTTTTGCAAGAGGCAAGTGTTGAGGGTTCAATATTTCTATATCAGTCACAAATCCTTCACATGAAGTAGGTCAGAGATCAGACCAAGGTAAAGCCTTTAGAGACTCTCTGGGTTAATATTCTCCTTCATTTAGATTGCTTTTCTTTCTTCTTCTCTAATACCACCATTGTAAAGACAATTGAAATTGTTCAATGAACTCATAGTCAAGCTACCCACAATTAGAATCTCAAAAACCACTTCAAATGTCCTTCCCACTTATTGGGACCAAAGGGTTTATGTGTGCAACACATAAAGGGTTTTGGTGGACACACACACCTGGGATTTTCAACAGTTTTTGTAAAACCATGGTACCACTATGAAATCTCCAATTTTAAAAATCAATTTCCACCAATGTTTTTCCTAGCAATATTCCCCTTAAATATTTGTGGCTAAATCTATTATCATATCAAAGCAGTATGAAGTGTGTTGGATAAGTGACAGAGGAGACAGTGTTGTCAATGGAACTTTGCAGTACTCTGAATGTTAACATTAGTCATAGTCACAATAAGCTTTGAATTTATTTTGGGTTTTTCTTCAAAAATAAATGTAAATTAGATTATCCTACCACATATCTCTGTTAAAGTTCTACCCCCAGAATCTTAGAACATCATCAGGTTTCTCACTAAAGTATATTAATAATAATATATTCAACTGCTTATCATTCTATAAATGAACCTAAAAATTTCTGCCACATTAATCCTTTTTTTTTGATGTTTACATAATATATAAATAAATTTACAGATATATTTTAATTTATATATATTTTAAGAATCAGTTTAAAATTATGTAATTGAGACTTATTTATATTTCTTTATAATTTTTATTCTAATTTGTTGTATATGACAGCAGAATGCATTACAATTCATATTACAATTATAGAGCACAATTTTTCATATCTCTGGTTTCATACAAAGTATATTCACACCATTTGTGTCTTCATACATGTACTTAGGGTAATGATGTCCATTTTATTCCACCATCTTTTCTACCCCCATGTTCCCTCCCTTCCCCTTTCACTCCTCTGCCCTATCTAGAGTTCGTCTATTCCTCCCATATCCCCTTTCTCAACCCCAGTATAAATCAACTTCTTAATCTCAGAGAAAACATTTGACATTTGGTTTTGGGTGATTGGCTTACTTCACTTAACATTAGATTCTCCAATTCCATTCATTTACCTGCAAAAGGCACAATTTTATTCTCTTTTATTGCTGAGTAACATTCTATTGTGTATATATGCCACATTTTTTTTATCCATTCATCTACTGAAGGGCATCTAGGTTGGTTCCACAGTTTAGCTATTGTGAATTGTGCTGCTATAAACATTGATATATGACTGTGTCCCTGTAGTATGCTGTTTTTCGATCCTTTGGGTATAGACCAAAGAGTGGGATAGCTGGGTGAAATGGCGGTTCCATTAAAAGTTTTCCAAGTAATCTCCATACTGCTTTCTAGATTGGCTGCACAAATTTGCAGTCCCACCAGCAATATATGAGTGTGTTTTTTCCCCACATCCTCATCAACACTTATTGTTGTTTATATTCTTAATAGCTGCCATTCTGACTGGAGTGAGATGAAATCTTAGAGAAGTTTTGATTTGCATTTCCCTAATTGCTAGAGATGTTAAACATTTTTTCATAAATTTGTTGATTGATTGTATAGCATCTTCTGAGAATTGTCTGTTCATGTCCTGGCCCATTTATTGATTGGGTTATTTGTGGGTTCAGTGTTTACCTTTTGAGTTCTTTATATATCCTAGAGATCAGTGCTCTATCTGATGTGCAACTGGTAAAAATTTGCTACCAACATATGGGCTCTCTATTTACCTCACTGATTGTTTCTTTTGCTGAGAAGAAGCTTTTTAGTTTGAATCCATCCCATTTATTTATTGATTTTAATTCTTTTGCTATAGGAGTCTTATTAAGGAACTCAGGGCCTAATTTGACATGATGGAGATTTCAACCTACTTTTTTTTCTATTAGATTCAAGATCTCTGGTTTAAATCCTAGGTTCCTGATCCATTTTGAGTTAAGTTTTGCACATGGTGAGAGAGAAGGGTTTAATTTAATTTTATTGTACATGGATTTCCAGTTTTCCCAGCACCATTTGTTGAAGAGGCTATCTTTTCTCCAATGTATGTTTTTGGCACCTTTGTCTAATATAAGGTCACTGTAATTATGTGAGTTCATCTCTGGGTCCTCTATACCATTGGTCTACCAGTCTATTTCAGTGTCAGTACCATGCTGTTTTTGATACTATTGGTCCATAGGATAGTTTAAAGTCTGGTATAGTGATGCCACCTGCTTCACTCTTCTTGATAACAATTGCTTTAGATATTCTGGGTCTCATATTTTTCCAGATAAATTTTATGACAGATTTTTTGTATTTCTTTGAGGAATGCCATTGGGATTGCATGAAATCTGTATAATGATTTTGATAGTATGGTCATTTTGACAAGATTAATTCTTCCTATCCAAGAGTAAGGTAGATCTTTCCATCTTCTAAAGTCTTCTTTGATTTCTTTCTTTAGTGTTCTGTAGTTTTCTTGTAGAGGTCTTTCACCTCTTTTGTTAGGTTGATTCCCAAGTTGTTGTTGTTGTTGTTTTGTTTTTTTAAGGCTATTGTAAATTGGGTAGTTTTCCTCATTTCCCTTTCAGAGGATTTGTCACTGATATGCAGTAATGCCTTTGATTTATGGGTGTTGATTTTATATCCTGCTACTTTGCTGAATTCATGTACTAGTTCTAAAAGTTTTCTGATGGAATTTTTTTGGTCTTCTAGGTATAGAATCATATCGTCAGCAAATAGTACTAATTTGAGTTCTTCTTTTCCTAGCCATATCTCTTTAACTTCTTTCTTCTTTCTAAAAATTGTTCTGACCAGTGTTTCAAGAACTATGTTAAATATAAGTGGTGAAAGAGGAAATTCCTGTCTCATTACAATTTTTAGAGGGAATGCTTTCAATTTTTCTCCATTTAGAATGATATTGGCCTGGGGTTTAGCATAGGTAGCTTTTACGATGTTGAGATATGCTCCTGTTATCCCTAGCTTTCCTAGTTATTTGAACACAAAGGGCTGCTATATTTTGTCAAATGCTTTTTCTGCATCTATTGAGATGACCTTATGGTTCTTATCTTTAAGTCTATTGAAGTGATTAATTATATTATTGATTTATGTATGTTGAACCAACCTTGTATCCCTGGAATAAATCTCTCTTGATCGTGGTGCACTATTTTTTGATATGTTTTTGTATTCAATTTGCCAGAATTTTATTGAGAATTTTTGCATCTATGTTCATTAGAGATATTGGTCTAAAGATTTCTTTCTTTGATGTGTCTTTTCCTGGTTTTGGAATCAGGGTGATATTAGCCTCATAGAATGAGTTTGGAAGTGCTCCCTCTTTTTCTATTTCGTGAAATAATTTGAAGAGTATTGCTATTAGTTCTTCTTTATAGGTCTTGTAGAACTCAGCCGTGTATCCATCCAGTCCTGGACTTTTCTTTGTTAGTAAGCTTCTGATGGTGTCTTCTACCTCATTGCTTGAAATTGATGTGTTTAAATTGTGTACATCATCCTGTTCAATTTGGGCAAGTCATATGATTCTAGAAATCTGTTATGCTTTCAATATTTTTTATTTTATTGGAGTGTAAGTTTTCAAAGTAATTTATAATTATCTTCTGTATTTCTGTAATGTCTGTTGTGATATTTCCTTTTTAATCACATATGTTAGTAATTTGAGCTTTCTCTCTCCTTCTCTTTGTTAGCAAGGCTAAGGGTTTGTCAATTTTATTTATTTTTTCAAAGAATAAACTTTTTGTTTTGTCAATTTTTCAATTGATTTTTTTGTTGCAATTTCACTGATTTTAGCTCTGATTTTAATTATTTTCTATCTTCTACTGCTTTTAGTGTTGATTTGTTCTCCTTTTTCAGGGGCTTTGAGATTTAAAGTGAGGTCATTTATTTGTTGACTTTTTCTTCTTTTAAGGAATGAACTCCATGCAATGAATTTTTCTCTTAGAACTGCTTTCATAGTTTCCCAGAGATTTCAATATATTGTGTCTATGTTCTCATTTACCTCTAAGAATTTTTTAATCTCCTCCTTAATGTCTTTTGCAACCCATTGTTCATTCAGTAGCATATTATTTAGTCTCCAGTTGTTGGAGTAGTTTTTATTTTGTCATTGATTTCTAATATCATTCCATTATGATCTGATAAAATGCAGGGTAGTATCTCTGCTTTTTTGTATTTGCTAAGAGGTGCATTGCGACATAGTATATGGTCTATTTTAGAGAAGGATCAATGTGCTACTGAGAAGAAAGTATATTCGCTTTTTGAAGGATGAAATAGTCTATATATGTCAGTTAAGTCTAAGTTACTGATTGTATTATTGAGTTTTATAGTTTCTTTGTTTAGCTTTTGTTTGGAAGATATATCCAGAGGTGAAAGAGGTATGTTAAAGTTACCCAAAATTATTGTGTTGTGTTCAATTTGACTCTCAAACTTGAGAAGAATTTGTTTGATGAACATAGATGCTCCATTGTTTGGAGTGTATATATTTACAATTGTTATGTTTTGTTGGTGTATGGCTCCCTTGAGCAATATGATAGGTCCTTCTTTATCCCTTTTAATCAACTTTAACTTGAAGTTTACTTTATTTGATATGAGGATGTAAACCCCTGCTTGCTTCCGTAGTCCATGTGGGTGGTATGATTTTTCCCAACCTTTCACCTTCAGTCTGTGAATGTCTTTTCCTATGAGATGAGTCTCCTGGAGGCAGCATATTTTGGGATTTTTTTTATCCAATCTGCTAGCATATGTCTTTTGATTAGTGAGTTTAGGCCATTAATATTCAGGGTCATTATTTACACATGATTTGTATTTCCAGACATTTTTGTTCATTATTGTTGTTTAACTTGACTTGGTTTCTCCTTTGATTAGTTTTTCTTTAGTATAACACCTCCCTCTGATGATTTTTGTTTCCTCTTCATGGAATATTCTGCCAAGGATGTTCTGTAGTGCAGGTTTTCTAGCTATAAATTCTTTTAATTTTTTATTTATCATAAAAGGTTTTTATTTCTTCATCAAATCTAAAGCTTAATTTTGCTGAATACAAGATTCTTGTTTGGCATCCATTTTCTTTCTAAGCTTGATATATGCTGTTCCAGGATCTTCTAGCTTTCAGGGTCTAGGTTGAAAATCAGCTCATAATGTAATTTGTTTCCCCCTACATGTTATCTGATTCCTTTCTCTAGTGGCTTTTAATATTCTCTCCTTATTCTGTATGTTAGGCATTTTCATTATAATGTACATTAGTATGGATCTATTGTGATTTTGTACATTTTGCACCTGTAAGCCTCTTGAATTTGTTTTTCCAATTCATGTTTGGAAAATTTTTCTGATGTTATTTCATTGAATAGATTGCTCATTTCTTTGGTTTGGAACTCTATGCCTTCCTTATCTCAGTAACTCTTAAATTTGGTCATTTTATGCTATCCCATATTTCTTGAATATTCTGCTCATGTTTTTTTACCATTTTCACTGTGTGGTCTACATTCTTTTCAAGATTATATATTTTGTCTTTGTTGTCTGAGTCCTGTCTTCCAAGTGGTTTAATCAGTTGGTGATGCTTTCAATTGAACTTTTAATTTGGTTTATTGTTTCTTTCATTTCAAGGATTTCTGTTTGTTTGGGTTTTTTTAGAATCTCTATCTCCCTATTGAAGTAATCTTGTGCTTCCTCTATTTGTTTATATAGCTCTTTGTCAAAATGATCTTTTGCTGCCTGTATTTGCTCTCTTATATCATCCTTTAATTCACAGAACATTTTAATTTTGTACATCCCAAACTCCTTCTCTGTAATTTTTTCTCCTGTGCTGGCCATGAATTCTAATAATGTTTCATCTTGATTTGTGGGGCACTTTCTTCCCTTGTCTTTTCATTTTGCTTGTGTCTCTTCCCTTCTAGCATTGTGGATCCAAGATGTTACCATTTATACCCTATAGGATTATAGTGTCCCTGTCGGGTTCCAATACCTCTCCTTCGAGGGGAAGGACAATGTTAAAAGATCCCAATATAAACAATATACAACCTTAAAAACAATTAGTTTCTATTAAGATGTTTACAGTTTGTTCACAATGTACATAAATGATGAACTCAATTATTATGTACAATATAATCAGTAGGTTTGTAAAAGGGTTTACAGTTTCTGATGGTTGACAAAGAACCGAGGGGGAGGAGCAGGATGACATGCTGATGAGATAGAAGGTAAGAATATAGAGATACTATATCTTAGGAAGTGTGGAAGAGAAATCTAAAGATGACAGTTAGTAGCAGGAGAATAGAGAAGTCATTTTGGGTAGATAATTAAGTGTGAAGACAGTAGAGTACATAAAAACAAACACACATCTATATTAAGAAAAATTATAAAAATGTTAAAATAGTTAAAATTGTATGAAGAAAAAGAATATATAACACAACTATAATATACTATTCAGACATCCCAGAACTCAGAATCCTAATTCACGCAATGTAGTTGGTTTCACATATGTTGGGGATGTGAGGACGGGAGAATAGGGAAGGAGAAGGGGGGGGGGAAGTTTTGAAGGATGAAACAGGGATTGTATTAAAACATTAAATGGAGATCAGTATCTTTCCTGCTTTCCTTCTCATCCAATAGGTGGGGTCATGTGTTGTTAGCTGGTATCTCCATCCTCAGGATGGTGAAGGTAACCAGGGTGTCACTGTGTTGGGTTAGCAACTGCTGGGGAGAGTGGGGAGTTAGAAACAAAGTACTTGGCCACCCAGTGGCCCAAACTGGGAGATTTCCCCACTAAATATGGTGATGAAGTTGACCCAAGATAGAGGCAGCTACTTTCAGTGATGGAGTGTCAGGTCCAGTGGGGGGAGCCAGTTGATGGTGTTGGATGTGGACAATGTGTTCAGAGAGAACTCTGTGGCATGCAGTGTGTGGCTGTTGGCTGTCTTCAAAGCCTGTGTGAAGTTCATGAGTGCAGCTGGCTACCATGCATACGCGACTATCTCTGCTGCTGCAGAATCCCAAGATGGAGGCAACCAGGGGAGCCCCACATGGTTAGATGAGGGTCCACATGGAAGTAGTGGATGAACTTCCTGCTTGTGGATAGCTGCTGGGTCTACTGTGTGGGAGTGGCGTCTGGGGTTTCTGCTTGAGTGGGTCATTGAAAGTTCTGAGCGGGTGCTGATGCTGATGGTCCAGCTCAGGCACCCAGTAGTCCTATGTGGGTGAGTAGTTCAGAGACCTATTCTGACACTGAGACCTGGAGCTCTGCATGGGCATGGTGGCTGTGATTCTAGTGTGGGAGCAGGAATATTGCTTGTAGAGAAACTGTATTCTCACTACTTGAGTCCCAGGTCACAGAGTAACACAGAATGTTGCCTCCCTCTGGCCTTCCATCTTGGATGCCCCCCCCACATTAATCTTTTTTCATAAAATGAGTTTCAATTTTTTTTACATGGGTTATCCTAGAACTCTTCCCCACAACTTTTATACAAAATCATGAAATAGGGCCTTAAAATTAAATTAATATAAAATTTACTTTTTCTCTGTATTAAGGAAATCTTTGTAGTCTATGGCTTCTAGAAAGTAAAATATGTACATAGTAAATTTAAAATTGTAAAAAGATATAAAATAATAAGTAAAATATCTTTTACATCTTAAGCGAATCCCAATACCAATGGACAACCAGTTAATAGTATATCTCTCTCCAAAAAAGTGCTGAATACTTACATACATACAAAAACACATAGGTCTATATATCAGCATATATACATGAAGTTATATTTGTCAACAAATTTTATGAAATGGTTCACCCATACACACTTTTCTATTCCTTGTTTTTTCATATAGTATAGTATTTCTTTAGTTTCATCTCAGCACATACAGATCTACTTTATTATATTCCTTTAATTATTATGGCTTTAGAAAGTTCTTCCTTTGCACCAGGCATTTTACTAAATATTTTACTTGATTTTATCCATTTAACCTCCACAAAGGCTCTATGTAAAAAGTACTATTATTTTCTCCTTCACTTAAGATTTCCTCTTAACCTGAGCTCAAAATCAAGTTCCCTTGCAGCTAGACATTTAGGTTCCCTTCAGTCTTTCTTTTATTTTTGTTTCGTTGGCTAGCACAATCATATAACAAGATAGCTTTTGGAGTGTATGTTTGTGTATGTTAAAATATATATGAATGTAAATGTGTGTGATTATGTGTAGGTTTCTTTATATAAAAAGAAAAATATATTTGCATAACTAAATTCTACCAGTACAATTGTTGAATAAAAGGTATATTATTAAAACTTATTTTATTTTATTTTATTTTGGTTTCCTTTATCATGAGTCCTAAGGATTTCTTAGTAACTTTATTCCTGAATAATTTTTTAGTCTATTTTTTATCACTTTTTATACTTTTTACTGATTATTACTTATGTAGAAAATTTTTTTTTTAATTTCAGCCATTTTACTGGATTTGTGAAAGTTTTTCTAGGAATATTATCCTATAGTCTTCTAGTAGTAATAAATTCTATTCTATTTTATATCTGTTCTCCCTTTTGCTATTCTTTACAATTTCATTGGCTAGTAATTCCACGAGGTTATTTAATAGTGGTGATACCATACACCTTCATCTTGATTCTAATTTTAAAACAAATGCTTTCATTGTGATGTAGAAATTTTAGTAGTGCATTATGACATTGCTCTAATTCTGGAACTTATTTTGTGTGATATTTTTCATAGTTTTGTATGTGTGATGGTAAATTAAAAATAATTTGGAAGTTTCATTTTAGTTCTATGGACTTTTATCTTTAAAAGATTGAGAGGATTGATTTATTAACATACCTGTGATTGGTAGCATTTAAATTTTCACAAATATTCAAATTTTCCATTTTTTATCTATTGCTTAATTTTAATCTTGTTTTTCAACCTACAATGGCCAATCATTTTCCTCAAAAATTACCATTTATCCACTATACAGTTTTAAAGCAATTCCTTTAAAAATTCCAATGATGTTCTTCATAGAAATGTAAAAAGCAGTCATGAAATTCATTTGGAAAAATAAGAAACCCAGAACAGCCAAAGCAATCCTTAGTGAGAAAAGTGAAGCAGGAGGCATCACAATACCATATCTTTAATTATACTACAAAGCTTTAATAACAAAAATAGCATGATTTGGCACCAAAACAGACATGAAGACAGACCAATGGCACAGAAAAGAAGACATAGAGATAAAAACCACATAAATATAGTTAACTCATAATAGACAAAGGCACTATAAATATATATTGGAGAAAAGATAGCCTCTTCAACAAACAGTGCTGGGAAAACTGGAAATCCATATGTAGCAAAATGAAAATATGTTCCTCTCTCTCACCCTGCACAAAGCTCAACTCTAAGTGGATCAAGGACTTAGGTACTAGAGCAGAGATTCTGTGCCTGATAAAAGAAAAATTAGGCCCAAATCTCCATCATGTCAGCTTAGAAACCAATTTCCTAAACAAGATTCCAAAACATCAAGAAATAAAATCAAGAATCATTAAATGGGATTGTGTCAAACTAAAAGCTTCTTCACAGCAAAGGATACATTCAAGAAGGTGAAGAAAGAGCCTAGGGAATGGAAGAAATTCTTCGCCTCCTGCATCTCAGATACAGCATTAATCTCTAAGATATACAAAGAACTCAAAAAACATAGCACCAAAAGAATAAACCAATCAATAAATGGGCAAAGGAACTTAATAGAAATTTCACAGAAGAAGAAATACAATCAGTCAACAAATATATTAAAAAATGTTCAACATCTCTACCAATTAGAGAAATACAAATTAAAACTACACTGAGTTTCCATCTCATTTCAGTCAATTATAAAGAATAAAAATAACTATAAATGTTGGTAAGGATGTGTGGGAAAAGGTTCACTAATACATTGTTGGTAGGACTGCAAATTAGTGCAACCACTCTGGAAAGCAGTATGGGGATAACTCAGAAAACTTGAAATGGAACCACCATTTGATCCAGGTATCCCACTCTTTGGTATTCACCCAAAAGAACTAAAATTAGCATACTATGGCAATACAGCCACTGTTTACAGCAGCACAATTCACAACAGCTGAATTATTAAATCAACCCAGATGCCCATCAACAGATGAATGGATTAATATATTGTTGTATATATACACAATGAAGTATGCATATTACTCAACTGTAAAGAAGAATGAAATTATGGTATTTGCTGGTAAATGGATGGAAATGGAGAATATTGTGTTAAGTGAAATAAGCTAATCCTCCTAAACTAAGGGCTAAATATTCTCTCTGATTTGTGGATGCTAACAGAATAAGTAGGGGTAGGGAAGAATAGAAAAATCAATGGATTAGACAAAGGGGAATGAAGGGAAGGGAGTGGAGACGGGAATAGGAAAGACAGTAGAATGAATCGGACACAACTTTCCTATTTTCATATATCAATACATGACCAGTGTAACTCCACATTATGTACAATCACAAGAATGGGATGTTATTCTCCATGTAACTATGTCAAAATACACTTCACTGTCATATATACCTAAAAAGAACAAAAAAAAATGAAAAAAATACCATTCATCATTTTACCTAGATCGTTTTTATTTACATGTTTTTAAAAATTATTTTAATTCCCTCTGCCTCAAGATTATATCTTCTGAAATATATACATATGAGTACATATATTTTATGTGTATGTAATTGCCATATACTAACATACTACGTGAATGTTAAATTGTACCTTGAATATGTATAAGACTTTTGGCACATGTTTTCTTTTCCCTATGATATAAATTTCTACCACTTACATCTTGTAACCACCTTCCAGATCAAGCCATAGATAACAGGTTGCATTTTTAAAAGCTCATTTTAATTCTGCATGAGACTATGGATTGGGAAATCACAAGTGCATATGGCAAGCTTCACTGTGCACCTCCTTAATTACCACCACAAATATTAACAATACCTTGATTTCCCATCACCATAGTTTAGTCTTCACTATTTCACTGTTCTTGAAGTCTATGTATATACCTATGTAAAAATCTATGTGAAAAGATATCACGTCATGAGAAATCTATTGTGTCTGGCTTCCTTTGCTCATTTTAAGACTGTGAGGTCAACCTGATTGTCATAGGTAGCCTTAATTTGATCTTATTCTATGTTGTATAGTATTCAATTTCATGAACATGAATATATGTTTATCCATTCTATTAATGAAGAGTATTTGGCCATTGCAATTTACTTTTAAAATTATTATACTATATAAGTCTTGATATCTGGTACTGTGAGTCCTTTCTTTTTATTCTTCTTCAAGATTATCTTTACACTTTCATGAAGCTTTTTGTCATTTCTCAATGTCAAAAAATCTACTAGGATTTGAAACTGTATTATCTTAAAACTGTTGGTTAATTTGTCGAGAATTGACCTCTTTTTGATATTAAATCTTCCAACCCAATGATATGGTATACTTTTCCATCTATAGAACATGCAATTTGATTTTTTCTACATATCCCTCCTGATATTTCATAAAAGTTGTAATTTTATTTTGCTTTTATCTGCCATTACTTATACAGAAAACCATATTTAATTTTATGTGTGTGGCAGCAGAGATTGAACCTGGAACCACATATACTCTAGGCAAGTGTTCTCCCACTGAGCTATATCCCAACCCATAATATTATGTTAATATTTGTTATTTTTAGAACAGCATGTTAGATTTATAGAAACAATGAACAGTCTAAAGAGTTCCCAAGTATCTCATTCACAGTTTTCCCTACTCTTAACATCTTACATTATTATGGTACATTCATTAAAGTTAATAAACCCATATAAAATACATAATATTACATAAAGCCTATAGTTTATTTAGCTTTTCATGGTTTTACCTAGTGTGCTTTTTCCATCACCAGAGCCCAGCTGGGACACAATATTAGATGCAATTATCCTGCATCCTTAGGCTCTTTTTGACTGTGGCAGTTTTTCAGAATTTCCTTGTGTTTGATGAACCTGACAGTTTTGAGATTTAACAGTTAGGTGTACTGTAGATGCCTCCTTCTGTTAGAATTTATCTGATGCTTTTCCCTCATGATTAGACTTGGGCATGTATTGTGAGGAGGAAGATCTGAGAGGCAAAGTGACATTTTTATCACATCATGTCTAGGGTACATATATCAACAAGATTTATGACCATGGATAGATGTGGGCCTTGATCATCTGACTGAAGTAGTATTTGTCAGGGTATTTTTTTTCTTTCTTTTCTTTTTATCTAATGTTCCTTTTTTTCCACGTTTCCATTTTGTACTCTTTGGAGGGATGTCACCTCCACATCACACATGTTAGGAGTGGGATACTTTTACTCTTTCTTTTATGGTGAATTATCAATAGAATTTACTTGAAATTCTTCATGAGAAATTTGTCTCTTCTCTGTAAATGAGTTTTGTGTAGAGATTTTCGTATCCAGAGAACTTGCCAGATTCTTTGTTCATTTTACATTTTCAATGTTCACAAACATCTCTTTTGTAAGCTATGATCACTTTTATTTCTTCCTGTATAATCCAAATACATTTTTCTATTTTTGTTTGCCTTATTGCAGTATTCACAGTGAGTACAAGTCATAACAGAGTATAACTTTGACTCATTGCATTTTGGGGTGGAAAATATTTCAATAATTCATCGTTAATCATGAAGTTGGACATAGATTTTAATTTATCTAAGAGAGTTTCTTTCTATATTGAGATTTTTAAAATTTTTTGAATCATAAGTGGGTGTCAGTGTTATCAAAGGCAAATGTGTTTTCTGCACCTATTTAGGTAATTAAACATGTTTTCTTCTTTATCCTTATAATGAGATAGACTATATTGTTTTTCAAATTTCAAATCAACATTTTCTTTGCTGAAGAAACCCAAACTTGTCTTTTCGTATTATTCATTTTACATATTTTCATCTTTGAATTGTTACTGTTTTGTTAGGAGTTTTTGTATTAATGCTTATGAGAAAGATTTTTCCTTTCTTGCAGTGTCCCTGTGAGATTGTAGTACCACGGCTGTGGTCAACTCATAAAATGAAGTGAAAAATGCTGCCTCTTCCTCTGTTCTCTGGGAGGATTTGAGTAACATGGGTTTTATGACGTCCTCTAATGTTCAACAGCACTCACTAGTAAATTTGTGGAGAATTGACCTCTTTTTGATATTAAAGACAGACTTCAAGATTTCATTGTTGGATGCATTTTAATTATGAAATTCAAATGTTTAATGTAGAAATATTAAATTTTTGTTTCCTATTGCTTAAGAAGTTTTATTTCATGAAAATAAATTTGTTCGTTTCATATGAATTTTCAAACTTATTTGTATAAAAATCTCATATTGTCATTTTGTATGTTTAATGTTTTTTGAATCTAGCAGTATGCATGCATTCCTGATATTGGTAATTTGTTCACTTAAGAATATAAGTTTATCCAAGCTCAGTAGCACATGGCTGTAATCTCAGCAGCTTGAGAGGTTGAGACATGAGGATCACAAGTTCAAAACCAACCTCAGAAAAATCGAGGTACTAAGCAGCTCAGTGAGACCCTATCTCTAAATAAAATACAAAATAGGGCTGGGGATGTGGCTCAGTGGTCAAGTACCCATGAGTTCAATCCCCAACACTAAAAAAAAAAAAAAAAGGATATAAATTTCTTTTTGAGTAATGCTTCATGGTCATTTCAGCTTTGATATATCATATTTTCATGATAATTCAGTTTTAACTAACATCTAATTTCCATAGTGGTTTCTTTTATTCTTTTTTAATTGATGGCTTACTTTAAAACAAGTATTTTATTGCTAACTATCTGAGATTGTCTAATTATCTTTTTTATTTGATTTCAGTTTAAATCCACTATGGTCAGAGAAATACTTTGAATATTCTGTGAGATTTCAATTCATTGAAATTTAAGGGATTGCATATGACATTTTGTTAAATCCCAATTTGTGATAGATATTTATTAATGTTCCACATGCATGAGAAAATAATACTCATTCTGTAATTTATGAGTACAGTGTTCTTTTAAAAAAATGAGATAATGATCATATTGTCTAAACTACCTATATTGGCACTGGTTTTTTTCTTGCTCTGATATTTATTCAGAGAGATGTGGTAAATGATTCACCTTTTTATCTATTTTTCTTGAACATCTTAATTATAATTATCTGATAACACCTATATGTGAATGATACTGGCATTATCACAATATAAATAAATCTTTTTTTAACTTTTAGTCTTTTGCTCCTGTTTTCTAATATTTTCAGTACCTCAGCTCAGGAAACACAAGTGAAAGAGTAGACAAAAAGAATCAGGAAGAAGAAAAAGGCAAAGTAAGGATAAACAATCAAACTGATCCTCCCTCATCCTATGGGGGTTTTGGTCTTGGTGGAATCTTGTGAGGTGCATAGAGAATGACTCAGATATTTTACAGGGTGATTAGTCACAAGAACCATTCTACTGAAATCAGAACATTTAAAACATTCTGAGAACATGGTTAAGAAGTGATTTAACGCTGCTATCTGTGCAATCATTCATCATATATTTTAAATACAGTCACTCCTCATTATTTGTAGATTCTGTATATGAATTTACCAACTCATTAAAATGTATTTGTAATTCCAAAATCAATATTCAGACAACTTTTATGGTCACTTGTGGACCCACACAGAGTGGTGAAAATTTTGAGTTATCTGAGGCAAACATTTCTAGCTGAGGTAGAGCAGGATAGCACAGCCTTCTTGTTTCAGCTCTCATAGAATTAAAAAAGTAGCCTATTTGGTATTGCACTTTGAAATTTTGTGTTTATCATTGGTGATTTTGCTGTATAAAATGCCCTCAAGCATTGTGTTGAAGTACCTTCTCATGTTCTAAAGCACGAGGCTATGAGGTCCCTTAGGAAGAAAATAAGTGTGTCAGATAAGCAACATCCGGAATGAGTTAGAGAGCTTTTTGGTCATGGGTTTAGTGTCAGTGAATCATCAGTACAGTACATGCAGAAAAACATTACATTCAGTACATACATACAGATGAGGAAATTAAACAATCTGTATGAGGCTGCTCTGGAAAGTGCTTAAGTACCATCTATAATACAAGTGCAAGCTAAGGAAAAGACAAAAAGGCTGATAAGTTTGTGGATTGCAACATACAATGACAACCACTTTTTTTTTAAGTATATTAAACAGGGTCATTGTGAGACTGAAATCTAAAGAAACTCCTCATTACCTTGCCCAGGGTCAGAAAAATGTTAAACTCTTCCCAATTCAGATTTTATTACTAAAGTTAAAATACTGCATATGATTAATCATTTTCAAGAAATATATGTTAAATAAAGTGTGCAAGAAACACACATAAAACAAGGTTATATACTAATCAGCAAAAATGTGACCTGAGAATATCAGTACTATAACCCTGAATTTCCCCTAGGAACAGTAGCTGAGCATTCCCTAATTCCCTGTTCAAAGCAACTTTATAAAATAACTGTCATTAATAATGATAATTGACTCTACTTATTCAATGTCAAGTACTTTTCTGCTTCCAGAGACTCCACAATGAACAAATCAGTCCTTTTTTCAAGACAGTTAAAATTTTACTGGATGGGTATGGAGGTGGTACAAAAACCAAATAAATATATAATCTGTTAGAAATTAAAATGCTGTAAGAAATCTGGGTAGGGCAATAGAATCAGTCATATGTATTTTTATACAGGCTAATCAGAAAAAGTTAAAAAAAAACAGCAAGAGAGAGTAGAAGATAAAAATCCAAAGCAGAAGTGTGTTTCTTAAATCAGAAAAAGTAAGCAGGTCAGTCAATGTAAGCAAGGAAAACATTGATAGGAAGAATAGGTAAAGGGGTAGGGCCAATCTTGTAGGGTTTATAGGGCATCATGAACTGACTTTCTTCCATTTTTGCCTCCAGATATACATTTCCCACTCTTCCACACCCTGGTCTGTGCCCATATGGGGCCATATCAAAAAGCTGCCTTATATTGCCTCTGGTTGGGTTTGCCCAGTGGAAGACTTACTCAGGAGACTGGAGTGGAAGGAGAGTGAAGGTGAGGTAATGAATTCTTCAGTGCCCTTCTTGCCTGTTTGCCTCAGTCAGGATGACAGCCACACCTCCTGACAGGTGACCCTCTCTAGGGCCTCCCTTCATCAGTAAAACCCTCTATTGTAACTAATTTCATGATTCCACACTGTTCCTTTTATCTCTTAAAGATTCCTTTTTTTTATTTGCCCATACCTTTGTAAATACAGTCTTGATTAAACTCTACAAAACTGCTCATTAAAATTGACATTTCTTATGTGACTGCATTACACAAAATACAGACGTGGTTTCTATAGGATGTCTCATGGAATCCCTGGAGAATTTTATCTAAATAATATCCTTTTGGCAGCTGCATAAAGTATAGATAGAAAGATGAGGTTAGTAGAAGAGGGACCACCTAGAAGGATATTATAACAAAACAGTTAAGATGATGTGGATAAAGCAGTAGATGTAGATTTATTAGGAACTGTAGAATTTTAGACATATTTTGGTGAATTTGGTGTAGAATATAAGAGAAAGACAGAAAGAAATGAACAACCAAAAGAATAATTTCCTAGGTTTTGACACAAGCAACTAGAATAATTGAGGAATCAATCACTAAAATGAGGAACATAACATTTCAGGGGGAAATCAATAATTCGTTTTTGGAAAATTTGAATTTGCAACCTTAATTAGATTAGTACAGAAATATGAATCTGGAGTTCAAAGATATGAATATGAGAATCGTCAGCACAATGATGGTGTTTTTTTGTTTTTTGTTTTGAGAGAGAATTTTTTTAATATTTATTTTTTAGTTTTCGGCGGACACAACATCTTTATTTGTATGTGGTGCTGAGGATCCAACCCAGGCTGCACGCATGCCAGGCGAGCGCGCTACTGCTTGAGCCAATTCCCCAGCCCAATGATGGTGTTTTGATTAGCTTTTTTTTCTGCTGTCGAACAAAAGAAAAGACAAGAACAATTTTAGAGGAGGAAAGTTTATTTTTCTTACAGTTTCAGAGGTCTTAGTCTATAGATGGCCCACTCCATTCCTCAATGTTCAAGGTGAGACAAAACATATGACAGAAGTGGGTGGCTGAGAAAATGAGCTGGGAATATGGCAGCAGGAAGCAGAAAGAGTGCTCTGCTCACCAAGAACAAAATACATATCCAAAGGCATATCCCCCAATGACCTACCTCCTCCAGCTACCCCCTACCTGCCTAAATTTACCACCAGTTAATCCCTGTTAAGGGATTAATATTCTGATTCAGTTAAAATTCTCATGAGCCAATCATTTCACCTCTAAACTTTCTTGTTCTATCACAGATGAGATTTGGGGGACTCCTCATATCTAAACCATAACAGATGGTATTTGATGTCAAGACTCTGGATAACATTAAAAGAGTGTATGCACAGAGGAAAAGAGAGAGAATTAAGTCTTGGGCAACAATATTGGTAAGATTGGAAGGAATATGAAATCTGGTGATGTTATCAAGGAAAAAGTTTCACTTGCTCTCAGTTGACTTAAAAATCTCTAATTTTGCAGGTCACATAGCTGGGCAGCACATTGTCTTCCACTAGCTTCTCTGTAGATAACACCTCTGATGTGTGGTATGATGGTAACAAGGGCCTGGGTTAATTGTCAGGAACTTGAAGGCTGTTTTTGATAAAATACTGACTTTACTTGGACCTAAAGATATCTGATTAGTGAGGGGAACAAGATGAAAGGCTTGACATCTCTACCCTCATATTGTGTCTGTCTCCTTTGCTGCCTTAACATTTTGCCAGATTTCTGCTCAGCTCTGCATGTAAATAGTTTGATCATTTGAGAAATTTCCTATACAAAATATAGTAGAGGTTAACTTGCCTAGCATGTCTCCTCTCCTTCAAGGCTAGAGACACTACCAGCTGCCATAACAGAAAATTCCAAACCATGAGACGTGAGAAAAGGAGTGGCAACCTGCAATCCTAGAAGATTTATGCACATTCCCAGAAAAGACATGAGTATCCCCCCCTTGATTAGCCTATTTCTGTCTTAATCCTACTCTGTATCTGTGTTTTCTCAGCTTCCTGGGGTTGAGGAGTTAATTTTCAAAGCTTATGCTTTTCCATTCTTCGGCCAGGGAATAAAGCTTTTCTCTCCAACATGTCTCTTAGACATTGGTTTTTCATGGAATGCATTTCTAAACCTGGATTCAGAAACAGATTGGGACACAGAAAATCAAAGAACAGTGAAGTAAAAGAATATAAAGAAGATTTTTTAGATACTGAGAAAGGAAGAATTGATCAAGTAATTGGGTGACCAGTCTTTATTGGCCATGGCACTAATACATTTATGGGAATGAGAGAATGGAAGAAGTAGAAATGTAGAACGTAAGTATAAATAATTCTTTTGAGGAATTCTCATAAAGAATGATATATTCAAAAGGACTCAGAGAAAGGGATCATGGGTAGCAATTGAAGTGATATTTGGGGATAGATAAAAGTAGGGATTTATTTTTAAGGAATATAGAAATTAAACACTAAATCTTTTTTTAAGAGAGCAAGAGAGTGAGGGAGAAGGGAACGCATATACATGTAGTAAGAAGGGGATATACTTGGTGTTCAGGAAACGTGAATTATTTCCTATGCTTCCTTCTATTCTCAATTTGAAACCAAAGGCAATGTTATCAGCTAAGGATAAGGAAGGGAATGAGGTTTTGAAGTTTTGTGGACAGAGAATATAGGTAACAGATAGAGATCAGCAAACTTTTACAGCAAAGTGTAGATATTAACTACTTCAGATTCTGGGAATGCTGCTCTTCCCCTACTTGTTGCAGAATTACAGCAGCCACGGTTAACACATGAACAAAGGGGCATGCCTGTGATTCAATAAAGTTTTACTTTAGAATAAAGCAACAGAGGCTCTCTCTAAAGTTCTTTTCTTTCTAAGCCCTGATTAGAATTGCCTTAACATCTCTGTTTCTATCAACAGCCCTTCCGGCAATCGAGGCTCTTTCCAGCATGCACCTCAAAATTCTTCCAGCCTTAACTGCTTATCCTGTTCCAAAATCACTTCCCTATTTTTAGGTATGTGTAACAGTAGCAGCCATCTTAATGAAATCAAAATCCACTTTACATTAATCTATTCAAGAAGCCAAAGCAAAATACCACGTGTCTTAAACAACAGAAATTCCGTCTTCTCAAAGATCGGAAGGCCAAGAACAAGGTTCTGGCACAGTTCATGACTGGTGAAGCCCCTTTCCTTGACTTTCCGATTATCCATCTCACTCTGTCCTCAGGATGGCACATATAAATATGGAGAGAGAAAGTTCTGGTTTCTCTTCCTCTTGTAAAAGTACCAGTGCTATCAGGTTAGGGCCCCACCCTTATGACTTCATTTAACCTTAATTGTCTTCTTAAAGTCTCTGTCTCCAAATCTAACACCCCTTTAGAGGTAGGGGTTCAGTGTATGAATTTTAGATGAGACATAACTTAGTCTTTGACATTACCCAACCCCTAGTCTAGGTCATATTCTCTCTTATTTGTGCCAATAATACCTTATTATTATTTTATATGGAATTGAATATTTATTTAATTCCATGTCTGTCTTTCCTTCTAGATTCTTAACTTCAGAAGAGCAATAATTGTATTGGTTTTGCTTAAAATTCTATTGCAGTTACACTGAACACTACCTAACACATGGTATGCACTCAAAACTTCTTGAATAAATAAATGAGTTTTATCTGTATCCAGTATTTTTTCTTACATAGAAATTCTAGTATTTGTGTTGTAACTAATTCTATTCTTTTTATGAGAAACATACTCCTTTCAAGGAGTATGTAAATCCTTTAAGATTTTCACTTGCTTTCTACAGGTAAAGACAGTTTGAAAATAGAAAACAGGTGAAGGGGAATAAGTGCTATATACAAATGTATTTACTTTTAAATTTTTTCCATGAACACTCAAATCTATAATACTCTTTCCAGGATTCAGTTATTATAGTAACAGAGTATAATGGCAACTGGTCAAAAGAACCCTTCTTTCACTTAAACACAAGTCCCTGGTAAGACAACTTATCATACCTCTCACATTTCAGTATGATGAGTGCCAAGTTGGGAAGATTTATATCAATGGTTAAAATAAGGAATTTATCTGAATATATATTTGTAAGAAATTGGAAATTTTAAAAAAATTCTTCAAGAACAAGCGAAATCTATACTTTGAAAAATAATAGGGCTTTATATAAATTGTTGAAATTGTGTAAAAGGTAGTAAAATTATACCATTCATTCTTTAAAAGCAATCTGTTCTGAAATAGCCCTATTAAATTCAGGAACACATTTCTCAAATAATTGACATAATTCAGGTAGTAATACTGAGATGGCAAGATACCCCTTATGACTCATATTGTGTCATTTTGTATTATTATTATTCATACATGATAGGCGTGTATAGATATGTTCAGAAACACATTGTCCTTAGAGCTGTTTCATTGCATTGTGACCATAATGTTTCAGCAATTAATTAATTCCTTCATTTAATCTTACATAGCATTATAATCTATCAAGTAGGAAATATACTATGGATAAACAAAAATCAGAGGGGTTAGGCAATTTTCCCCAGGTTTCAGGGTCTATAAAGGAAGAATTCAAATATATACATGTGTGTGTGTGTGTTGGTGTGTGTGTGTGTATTTACACACCTCAAAAAATGGGATTCTGATTAAAGCCTATATATTTGTTTATGATCCCAAACCTATTTTCTTAACCAGCAGTATATATTTTGTTAGTACATTCAAGAAACTTCACTGACAACTGAAGTAGTTATGTAAATATAAAAAGCTTTCCAAGAGAACGGGTTATTGGGAGAGATGAAGAAAAGCCAAGAATGATTATAACATTGATAAGCCAAGCAATGATACTTTTATTAACAAAATGAGAAACATTAAAAGAGAATAGATATGGCTCTTTGGTGTTTTATTGTTGATTATAAAAATAAAAGTGTTTAAAACAATTGGTTCTGCACTATACTATATTGATGGATATACCATAACTTATCATTTTAGGCTTGTTAAGTCATGAAATGTACACCATGAGAATTCTATGGTAGACTGTGGACTTTAATTGACAGTAATGTCAATGACATGTAGGTTTACCAATTGTAGTAAATGCACCACTGTAGTAGAAGGTAGTTGTGCTTGTGTAGGAACAGGGAATATATGGAACTCTACTTTCTACAGTTCCTATGAACCTAAATCTACTTTAAAAAATAAAGTTAAATCGTTTTAAAAAATCATCAACTAGCGTCCTGCTAAAGCATGAGTAATTAACGGTTAGATTATTTCCCCCTGGATTTAATGACTATTTATGTATAGATATGCTCATAATAATAAATTAAAATGAAGGCTAAGGTGTTTAACAAATATAACAAAGTTTATTACTTAAACTTTTCACCTTTTGAAAAGTTTAAGTAAAATTGAGTTTTGTCAGTATTAACTATCCTATATATAAATTATACATAAGACAATATTACATCATAATATTGTGTTGACCTTTGTTCCAAAGATAAATACAATATATTATTCTTTCCAGCATAAAGAAACCAATAAAATACACATTTTCAGCTTTTCCATTACATCCATAGATTCTATTCACGTTTGTTTCATTCAGAGCAAACCAATTATGTCAATTTTTTCATATGCTTATATTGTTAATCAGAATTGTGAACTGAACTATTCAATGGGTAAGTTCAAAAGGGATCAAAGTTTCTAAATATATTTTTCAAATGAAAAAAAGTTCTAGTAGACAACACCAAAGAACTGGAATGAATGTATTACTATGAAAAAAAAAAAGAATACAACCATAATCATTTTAAAATATAATGTGACTACTAAACTATAATGAATAAAATACATTTCTATCCAGTTCTGGTCCAGATTCTTGCATAAAATTTAGATAAAATAAAACTTATTTAAATGTATGGTGGTATTAAGGAATATGAGTGTGGCATTATTAATGAATACTTTTAAAACTCAGGAATTTGAGATGGGTAAATGTAATAGTTGTCTCCCTAAATTCCATTATATACACATATATATGAATAACTAACATGCATATATGTGTGTGTGTATATATATATATATATATATATATATATATATATATCCTTCCAGAATATGCAAAAAATAAGTGTTGAAATATGAAGAAAACTATAACTTGATCATTTATTCTATCCATAATAACTCTCCTTCTCAGTCCTTCCTGGCATGTTATTAACCTGGGGTAACAGAAGCAGAAGTGGTAGCAGGTAGGTTGTTGAATTAGAGTATTTGATTAGCTTCTTCCCAACCATTCTTCTTGTCTTTCATGAGGACAAGAATTGTGGTTTTGTGTCTAAGCAGAACTAAAGTTCAAGTAAAACTTTAATGATTTTTAAAGCAATATTGAAGACCCAAAGGAATGTAAATGCTAAATACCAGTTGCTATGCTCAAACTCCAAAATATTTTGACTATGGTTAAGGCATAAAAAGTTTCTGAAAGTCCAAGATTTTTTAGTTATCTATTAAATTTAGAAAATACATAGTATTTTTCTCTTATGTTTCTTCTGGTTCAAATACCCCTTTGATTCCCATTATCTCTATCCCCATAGAAAGTCAACATCAGATTCAGTGCTGTCTCTAAGGTTAACAGGTTTATAAATATTCAATAAATAATGCTACAGTTGAGACACTTTAGTTTGCATATATCTTTTGACATATTGATATATATTATACAATTGAGTATTGTGGTTACTATTCTTCAGCTATCCATTTGAGGTGCCATTCTTGGGAATGAAGCACATTAACATCGTAAATGTTTTTTCCTCATCAACACATCCAGCTCCAACTTGGTTTACAATATAACAGTAATTTAACAGCCCTGACAACAAGATATGGACTATAGCTATAAGAGAAGTGATACTCATAGTCTTTTTAATAAAGACTAAAATGATGCTTTGCATCTCAGAATTGTTTTGCAGCTTCTATTCTTCTAATTCCAGCAGTATGTAAGCCTATGACGAATTCAGCTATTTTCTATTTTTACACACAATATGGAACCTTTTAACAAAATATATGGGATTTTCCAATATGAATCCAACAATGTAATCTTCTGCTAATGGCTTAACTCACAACTGTGTGTTAACTAGCAATATGAAACTATCTTATGTAGGTTAAATAATAGTCACTGCAAGTCTTAGGCAAGCACAGAGAAATCATGTGGAGGATGTAAACCAAAGAGATCTCTGGATGTCTAGATACTTCTTTGCCACACATTAAGTATAACCTCATTTAGTTAATCTTTAAGAATGATTTATGTATATTATTACACCAACAAAACATGTATTAGCTGATAATGGTATGTTATTTATTAACACACTACTAAAAATTATCCTAAAAACAAAATTTAAAGGGAAGGCATTCCACGTAGTCAATTCTTAGTAAGTTAAGATGCTTCCAAACAGAAAAGTATCCAGAACATATTAAAACACAATTCCAAATAAACATTCTACACAGTTTTTCCATTTCTGACAAAAATAGTAAATATTCACCTACAAATATATACATTTATCTGTTCCAAAATGCTTTTAACTATTCATTAGACATAATCTTGGAGAGATGCTTTAGCTATTAGTACATCTAGGCATTATTAAACAGCAATATAATGACTTTGTATTATATATCAGTTATCTATTGCTGCATAATGCCCCAAAATGTATTGGCTTAAAACAACAAAAATTTTCAGTCTATTCTCATTATTTATCGGTGTTCAATAAAGTCACGGCAAATACTGGATTACTTAAAATTGAATCATTGCTCCTAAGGAAAAACAAGCCTAGGTTCCTGCAAATTATTATGTCATAATATTTTTTATCAATCAACCAATATATGAATTATTTTATGCATTTTTGAATATTATTACTTAATATACATAATTGGTTTATTAGCACTGAACTCAGGGCCATTTCTTTACAGTAGGACTACTGATGCAAGGTGGAAGAGCATCATTATATTTGACCTCAGGAGCAGTCTGTCAGGTAACTCAGATTTTTCACAGAGTTATTTTAGCTCAAGGCTTCAGAAGCTAAGTCTACAGTCAGCCAACACCATGACTCTGAGACTGAAGTGAGGCAGAACATTATGGTGGAAGGACCTGGTGGAGGGAAGCAGCTCCACCTGGTTTGGACATGGCAAAACAGGAAACAGAGCCCCAACCGTGAGGGACAAAATATAAGCCCCAGAGGCACACATCCAGTGTTCTAGTTACACCCTACCTGCCTATAGGTACACCCAGTTAATCAGTATTAGAGAATTAATCCACTGATTAGTTTACACCTTCCATAATCTATTCATTTCATAATCTAATCATTTCATCTCTCTTGGCTTCTCTCTCTTTCTTTGGCAGATGTTCCATGTCACTAGCATTTCTTAATCTGAGGGGTCTCCAGTGCAGCTTTGGCTTCCTACTTACATCCTTATGCCCCACTCTCTCAGAGGCTGCTTACGGGAATTTCAACACTGATACACTTTTTCTATCCTCCCAGGTCTTCTTTGAAAATCTTGGTGGAAGCCTCCATGATACCTTAACTCCAGCATCCCGCAGTCCTTCAGAATCAGCACTATGTGGTTGATACCAAGGTCTGCCACCACCGACAACCATAGCCAAGCCTCCTGGAACCATGGCTGTAGCAGTTTCTGAGTGCTTGGTAACTGAGCACAGAGAAACAACTTCTAAGGCATCGCCATGAAAGTAGGGTGTCACCACGTCATTTCTCTGATATTTTACTTTTACAACCTTGAACATGGGCATGTTATTGCAAATTTCTGAGATGCCTCAAGCCATCTTTCTTATTGTCTCTGGGTAAATTACTTAGCTGATCCTTGTTGGCTATAATTTCTTTAATTACCACACCTTCCTTTATAATCTCTTTAATGACCACACCTTCCTTTATAATCTCTTTAATGACCACACCTTCCTTAGTCTCAGTTTTACTTGCATTTTTCTAGCCAAACTGCAAGTTTTTCAAATCTTTCTGCTTTGTTTTCTGGTCCTGATTATCTCAGTAAACTTGGCTGAAAGTTGGCATAATAATCCATGCCACTGCCTGAATGCTGTGCTGCCTTGACATTTCCTCCACCACATTAATTAATCCATCAGTTTTAAATGCAGACTCAAAAACATGTTCTCAGGACGTGGGCAAAATGTACACAACTTTTTTGCCAGAAAGTAACATGGATGGTCTATAGTCCAATTTCCAATAGAGTCCTCTTTCTCTGAAACCTCATGAGCTGGGTCTTCATTATCCACAGTTCTATTGTTACCACTGTTGACCGATGACAAGTCCTTGCTTCCCCAATGTTGAAGTATAACACCAGAGAAGCATGCCGAGGCAAGTTTAGAGTGGAAAATAGAAGTTTATTGAAGGACAGCAGAAAAGACTTCTCCCAGAGGAAAAAGGGGACCCAAGAGATAGATTCCGTGGAAGTGCAGTTGTCTCCCATTTTTATAGTTCCTTCAGTGATGGAATGTAGGTGGGAAAGCCCGAGGGGTGGGACACAGGTGGGCCAAAGAAGTCTGTTCATTAACACTTCTTTGGGATGGGCTATCTTCATGTTTGCTGGGGACTGTTCATTAACACTTCTTTGGGATGGGCTATCTTCATGTTTGCTGGGGACTGTTCATTAACACTTCTTTGGGATGGGCTATCTTCATGTTTGCTGGGGGCTGTTCATTAACATTTCTTTGGGATGGGCTTTGGGCCTAGGGCTTTTCTCGGACTTCTTTAACAGAAAACAAGAGTTGTTCAACTTTTCCCGGAATTTATTTTCAACATGGCCTCCATTTTAGATCTCCCTTGATATTAGACCCGATTTACCTAACTACACTGTCTACCTAACTTTAAATCTGGCTTCACTATCAGCATGCTGATCTTTTGAACTCTTACCAGAAGCACCCATTAAACTCCACTTACAATATTCTAAGTTTTTCCCACTTGCATCTCTAAACTTTTCAAAATTTTTCCAGCTCCATAAAGTTCTGAATCACATGGTCAGAATCACATGGTTGTTGCTTCATCATAGCAACAACCCCAGCTCTCAGTTCCAATTTCTGTTGTAGTTAGCTCTGAAACACTGTATGTATGACTTTGTATATAGAAAATATTAAAGATTCAACCAAAAACATGTTTGAATTGATAAATAAATTCAGTAAAGTTATAGGGTATAAAATCAACAAGCAGTAATTAGTATATTTCTTTATGCTAACAATCAATTTTATGAAACAAATTAAAGAATAAATCCCATTCATAGTAGTGTCAAAAATGAAATATGTAGGGATTATATCAGCTTTGCATTACTATAACAAATACCTGAAATAAATCTACTTTAAAAGAAGAAAGGCTTATTTTGGCTCATTAGTTTTGTAGTTTCACTTCATGATTAGTTGGCCCTGTTGCTTTTGCACCTGTGGAGAGAAAGTAAATCATGGCAAGGAGTGTGTAGTGGAGTATGCTGCTCATCTCATGGCTGTTCAGAAGCAAAGAGAGAAAAAGAAAGGTTAGGGTCCCAATATCTCCTTCAAGGTTATACCTACAATGACCTCTAAGACCAATGTCTAGGCCCCAGCTCTTGAAGTTTCTAATACCTCTCAATATGGCCAATCTGAGGACCAAGTCTTTAAACACACAGATTTTGGAGATGGTTAAGATCCAAACCAAAGCAGAAGCAAATCTAACCAAAAAGTTTAAAGATCTCTATATTGAAAACTATAAAACATTGACAAAAAGAAAACTGTCAATGACACTAATAAATTGAAAGGTATCCCATATTTTTGGATTGGAAAAATTAATACAGTTAAAATGTTCATATCAGTGAATGCAATCTATGTAGTCAATATAATAACCATCAAAATCCCAATATCATTTTTCATAGAAATACAAAATCAAATTAATATGGAACAAAAAAAATATTCCAAGTAGCCAAAGAAATCTTTAGCAAGAGAGCATTGCTAGAAGCATCACACTTCCTAAATCCAAAATTCAGTATAAAGTTATCATAAAACACCTTGATAGTGGCATAAAAACAGACATTAGCTACAGATATAGAACAGAGAGGCCATAAATAAACACATGCATTTATGGCCAATTGATTTTCAACAAAGGTGTCAAGAACACTGTGCTAGTCAACTTTTCATTGCTGTGTCCAAATTACCTGACAAGAAAAATTCATAGTTGGGCTCACAGTTTCAGAGGTTCAGTCCATGGCTGCCAGGCTCTATTGCTCTGGGCCTGAATAGAGACAGAACACCATGGCAGAAGTGTGTGTCAGAGGAGCACTGATTAGCTCATGATAGCCAGGAAGGAGATAGCGAACAAGCAAGGATCAAGGGATAAATTGTAATTCTCAAGGGCATGCCCCCAGCAACCTACTTCTCCAAGTCACACACCACCTGCCTGCAGCTAACACCCAGTAATTTATTCAAATTATTAATTCATTTTATGGGTTAATCCACTGATTAGGTCACAGCTCCATAATCTAATCATTTCACCTCTGAGCAGTACCGCATTGCCTCATGAGCTTTGGGGAGGCACCTCATAACCAAACCATAACAAATATACACTGGAAAAAAATCCAGTCCCTTCAATACATGATACTGCAAAAACTGGATTTTTACAAACAGAAGAATGTAACTGGACCTTTAGCTCACACTATATAAAAAATATCAACTTTAATGTATTAAACACTTAAATTAAGGCCTGAAATTGTGAAATTATCAGAAGAAAGCAAAAGTGAAATGCTCCATGATATTATTCTGGGCAAAGACTTGGATATGATCCAAAAGCACAAGCAAAAAAGACAAAATGTGACAAATAGTGTTGCATCAAACTAAAAAGCTTCTGTACAGAAAAGAAAACAGTAAGATAAAGGGAAAAAAATATCTGCACACCATACGTTTGATAAGGAGTTAATATTCAAAATATAAAGAACTCAAATGATTTTGATAGCAAGAAAACGAAATAACAATCAAAAAAAGGGCAAACTTAGCACCTACATGGACACCACTCCAGAGAAAACAAATAGATGGCTAACAAATAAGTGAAAAAATGCTCATTGTCCTTAATCATCAGAGAAATGCAAATTAAAACCACAGTGATATGTCACCTCACACCTGTTAGAACAACCATTATAGAAAAAGCAGAACATATCATGTGTTGGCAAAGCTGTAGAGAAAAAGGAACCCCTATACATGGTTAGAGGGCATAGAAATTAATGCAACCACTATGGAAGACAATATGGAGTTTTCTTAGAAAACTAAAAATAGAATTACCATATGATTCAACAATCCTACTACTGGGTATATATCCAAAGGAACTGAAATCAGAATGAGCAAGAGACATCTGCATTCCCATGTTCATTGCTGTATTGCTTTTAAAATGCTTATTCTTTAAATATTATTGCCCTGTGGATTCAATCTAATCCCTAAAAAATCCCAGAGACTTCCAGCAAAAATTGGTAACAGGATTCTAAATTTTATATAGAAATTCAAAGAACCTAGAATCCCCAAAATCATCTTTTAAAATTTTCAACAGAGTTGGAGTTACACAGACTGACTGCAAAACTTATAATAAAGCTACACTAACTGATATAATGTGGTATTGGTATAAGACAGACAAAGAAACCAATGACTATAATAAAGAATTCAAAATAGACTCACTTATTTCTGGTCAATTGCTAGATAAATAAAGGGGAATAAGAATGTTTTGTTCTGTTTTGAAATTATACTAAAAATTGCTTCTCACCTTTAACATCTCTAAACATTCATAAAAGTTCTTTTATACTGTACTTTTATTGCAGAAAGCACTAAATATTTATATCTATATCTACCTTATATTAATGACAAAACATTTATATCTAGAATGTATAAACATTCCTATAATAAACAATAAAATAATTATTAACAGTTATTCTAAAATAATGGATCAATTATTTCAATAGAGCACTAAAATAAGATATGAAAATAAAAAGTAAGCACATGAAAAGGCACCCAATATCATTCATAGTCAGAAAAATACAGATTGAAGTGAAAGACACAAAGATAAGCCTTTCAGACTTCTAAAATGGTAAATAAGCAAACAAGTACACTAATTATAGGGCAAAATGTGAAGAAATTGGAACTATCATTGTTGCTGATAGTGAAAAATAGAAACCACTATGGAGAATCATTGCCTAGTTTATTATTGAAATGAAATATATACATGTATATGTGTGTGTATATATAAATTTATTTATTTATTTATAGTTATATATACATATATTCAATATTTCAGAAATTACATTGCTAGCATTAACATAAAGGAAACAAAAAATTATATTTGCAAGAAGGGTTGTGCAAGATTTTTAAATCAGTTGTATTCATGATAGACAAAACAAGGAAATAAACTATCTCATCTGGGAAAATTTTAGGTAAAATGTAAAAGAATTAACTACCAATATATATAATCTCAGAAAACATTTTGTTAAAAGGAAAATTCCAGACACAACAGTATATGTTCAGTATTATTCCACTTATATGCAATCTAATAATTCACAAAATTAATCCATGGTAATAAAAATGAGAAAAACATTACCTGGGAAAGGGGATGAAACTGTCAAGGAACATGACAGAAATTCCTAAGACCATAAAAGTGTTCCTATATCATTTTGTGTTGGGATAATACCACTGAATAAAATAGTCAAAGCACATCAAATCGAATGCTTAGGCCTTGTTCATTTTATTGGATGCCAGTTACATATCAATTTTTTAAACTCCGAATTCATGATATGTCCCAAAATAGTTTTATTCTATTGCTTTATTTTTCAGTAAGTGACAGCATAGCCAAACAGGTACTTCAAAACCAAAACCTTAGAAATTATCTTTGAATATATCTTCTGTTACTTCTATTTTCTATCAAGTCTTCTTGAATTTAGTTGTATGTACTTCTCAAATTAGCCTCCTGCCTGGACCTTGTTCTCCATTTTCCCCTTCTTTGAAATCTGCTCTCCACAATTTATATAAGATGATATTTAAAAATATGATGTACTGAAATTTTAAAAAGTTTCACTTATGAAATATAAACTATGTAATATTTGTAATATTTTCCATAAAGCTATACATTTCTAGAGACTGTAATTTGTGTCATAATATTTACCTCTACTAAGATCAAGTAATAGCCTGACCTCATGTAGATATAATAAAAAGATTCGGTAACACCAAAAATTTACTGATTTGCTGATTTGTAGGAAACTTTACAAGAGAGTTATACACATCATCTCTAATTTTATCAACTTTCCTTGAAGAAACAAAAGATTAGGTGGGTTAACTTTCAGAAGATTAAGTTCATATGTGGTGAAGCTGAAATTTAAATTCAGGTCTGTTGGTTCCAAAGTCTGTCTTCTGAATTTTAATGATGTAACTGGAAATTGAGTTCATGGATCTTTGGCTGCATATAGATATGATTTATATGGCTGAGTATGATAATTACAAACACTTGACTAGCTGGATCTATACCAACTATTTTTATTATGATTCTTAGTGATCAGCTCCCAATAAATAACATTTACATAAGAATACCCAGGTCTGCCTATGGGCCATTTATGTGTTCCCTTTTCTAAATTGTCCTAATAGGAGACTGCTGAAAAGCAACAGATCCCAGGTAATTTATCAGAAACTCAAAGGAGCATTTTATAAAGTCATGAAAATACTTGAGGGTACTAACCATCAATTTCTGGGAAAGCAGTGAGGAAAAGAAGTCCCTGAAATATTTTCAAAACCTTCAGTGAGAATGTAGCCTTTCAAGACAATTGGCAACGTTTATGTTTGTTTGTTTGGTTTTTTTTTTGTGTGTGTGTGTGTTTTTTTTTTTTTTTTTTTTGATACCAGGGATTGAACCCAGAGGCATTTAATCACTGAGCCATCTCCCCAGCCTTTTTTCCTTTGTTAATTTTTTATTTGAGACATGGTTTCACTAAGTTGCTTAGGACCTAAGTTCCTGCAGCTGGCCTTAAATTTGGCTATCCTCTTGCCTTGACCTCTGGAATCACTGGGATTACAGGTGTGTGCCAGAGTCCCCCATTACAATTGGCAATGTTTAATAGTTTCATTTATCTTAAGAAAAATAAAGTATATAAGATTTATAATATTTTCAATAAGAATCTGCTAACATGAAACTTCTCCTTATGTCTTGTACTTCACAACAGTTTTTCTTACGTCAACAAATATATATATGTGTATATATATATCAGCGTTGTACACTAAAAGTAGAGTATAAAATAACTTCAATGTAAGAATGTGCTAAAAGTCAGAAGCTATTTTCAATTATAATAAAATATATCTCTGTCATTTGGGTTAAGAGGCTTACTTCTTTTTTCTCACCTATGTTTTAACATAAATCTTTGTGCAAAACAAGAGTGTAAAAAGAGAAAGTAATGGGACATGTTGTTTGTTTTAAGCTGTTGCATTTCATATTGTGGTTGCTGAAACTAGGAAGCCAGGAGACAATGCGGTACATAAAGACATGGTTAGCAATGTGATGGTCCATTGGGCTCATGTACAAAAGTTGAAGAGAAGTTTAAAATCTAATAGTTTTGAGAAGATATCAGTTGATACAATTTCATTTTGGCAATCATAGAGCCTATAAAAAAGTCTAAACCTTCCTGTATCTCTACAGGTTCTGAGTAATAATTTTGCAAAATAAAGTCACAATTAATTGACAAATATCTAATGGCAATAAATTCTTTTTTAATTTTGATTTGTTATATATAATGACAGGATGCATTAAAATTTATATTATACATATACAGCACAATTTTTCATATCTCTGGTAGTACACAAAGTACAGTCACATCCTTCATGTCTTCTTACATTTACTTAGGATAATGATGACCATCACATTCCACCAGCTTTCCTACCCTATGCCCCTTCCCTTCCCCTCCCTTCCCTTTTCACCTTTGCCCTATCTAGAGTTCATTTAATCCTCCCACCACCCCCACCAGAGCATATTATGGATCAGGTAAACCCCCCTCTCTCACCATGCATAAAACTCAACTCAAAGTGAATCAAGGACCTAGGAATTAAACCAGAAATACTGTGTCTAATAGAAGCAAAAGTATTCGGAGCTGGGGATGTGGCTCAAGAGGTAGCGCGCTTGCCTGGCATGCGCGGGGTGCTGGGTTTGATCCTCAGCACCACATAACAATAAAAAATAAAGATGTTGTGTCCACTGAAAACTAAAAAATAAATATTAAAAATTTCTCTCTCTCTCTCTCTCTCCTCCCTCCCTCCCTCCCCCCCCCTCTCTCCCTTTAAAAAAAACAGTAGGCCCAAATCTCCATCATTTGGGATTGGGCCCCAACTTCCTCAATAAGACTCTTATAGTGTAATAATTAATATCAAGAATCAATAAATGGTATGAATTCAAACTAAAAAGCTTCTTCTCAGCAAAAGACACAACCAGTAAAATGAATAGAAAGCTTATATCTTGGGAGCAAATTTTTACCTTTCACCCATCAGATAGAGCACTAATCTCTAGGATATGTAAAGAACTCAAAAAGCTAAGCACCAAAAATACAAATAGCCCAATCAATAAGTGGGCCAAGGAATTGAACAGACACTTCTCAGAACATGATATACAATCAACAAATATATGAAAAAATGTTCATTATCTCTAGCAATTAGAGAAATGCAAATCAAAACTACTCTAAGATTTCATCTCACTCCAGTCAGAATGGCAGTTATTATGAAGACAAACAACAATAAGTGTTGGCGAGGATGTGGGGAAAAATGTTCACTCATACACTGCTGGTGGGACTGCAAATTGGTGTAGCCAATCTGGAAAGCAGTATGGAGAATCCTTGAAAAACTGCAAATTGAACCAACTTTGATCCAGCTATACCACTCCTCAGACAATACCCAAAGGACTAAAAAACAGCATACTATAGGCAATAAATTCTTTAATAACTTCTTCCTTGTTATAATGAATTCAGATTGGTCAGAGCAATCTCATTCTAATTTTCACTAAAAATACCTTTCAAATGATTTTATAATAGAATTGAGGAAACAGGAGCATATTTTTTGCAAAAAAAAAAGCTGTAAGGTAAGTGAATATTTATTTTTGCTGAAACATGAGGCCTTATTCTGCACAAAATAATAATAATAATAATTATAAAAAGTAATTCACTAGTCATACTATACTACAAAAATATATTTCATTAACAGAATGTAAAAATGTCATATTTGCACAAAAGCAGGTTTTATTGGATACATTTTCTATATAAAGTATAAGTGCACTCATATAGGCAAATATTTTTCACGTTAAATTGTTTATTCTCTAACTTGTAACAATAGAGTCAAAAGACAACAAGAGAATTGAACTATATGATTTATTATGAACTGAATTCCCCAAAATTCATAGATTGAAATAAAAAACACTAGGTGCCTTTGTTATAATGAAATAATTGACTTGTTATAATGAATAATAGACTTCTAATGAAATAATTAAGATTAAATGGCTGCTATAGATATGGCTCAGTGGTAGAGCATTTTCCAGAGGCTCTGAGTTTGATTACCAAAACTCCAAAAAGGAAAAAAAGAAAAGAAAAAGAAAAGATTAAATGAAGTCATAATTATAGAGGCTTGATCTGATTAGTGTTCTTATCAGAAGGGACACCAGAGAACTTGTATGTGCTCTCTCTCCACTCCCACCCATGAAGGGCCATAAGTGGGAAGATGGTTATCAACAAGCCAGGAAAAGGACCCTCACCAGAAATAAAATATGCTCGTAACTTGTTCTAGATCTCTTAACCTCAAGAACCAGGAGAAAACAAATGTCTGTCCTGTAACCCCAGCATGTTGTACTTTCCTTTACCAGCCCTAGAGACCAATACATGATCCCTTCGATTTCAAAGAAATGTCCAAAAGACTGTGCTTCCCTCACCCCAGCTAGGGTGGCTATTATCAAAAGACAAAATATAACAAAGATACAGAGAAAAGAAATACTAATAGACTTTAGGTAGAAATGTAAATTATTATAGCCATAGTACTATACAGTATGGAGTTCCTCAAAATTCTAAAAATAAAACTCCCATAAGATCTAACAATCTCACGACTAGATATATCCAAAAAAAAAAAAAATGAAATTAGCCTGTCAAAGAGACCATCTACACTCCCATATTTATTTCAGCACTATTCCCAGGAGCCAGAACATGGAATCAACCTAAATGTCCATCATCAGAATATAGATAAAGAAAATGCAATAAACATCATGGGATGTCATTCAGTCTTTAAAAAGCATGAAATATCAACCTTTACGCATTTTTGAGAAACAGAAATGGACCTGGAAGATACTATGTTAATTGAAATCAGTCAGTCACACTAAAACACTAAAACACCTCATGATCTCACTCATATGTGGAATCTAAAAAAGTGGATCTCATAGAAAAGTTGAGAGTAGAATAGTGGTTACCAGATATTATAGTTTGGATCTGGACTGTCTCCCCAAAAGCTCATATGTTAGGCAATTAAGTAATGCTCCGTGGTGAAAATATTGCTTGATGAAATCTCTGACTGATCAGTGGTTTGATCCACTTTATAGATTAATAGTTTAAATAGAATACTGGTTGGTAACCATAGGCAGGTAGAACATGGCTAGAAGTCACTGGGGCCATTGTCTTAGAGACTGTATCTGTCTCTGACCCCTTTCTCTTTCTTTCTATTCTCCTTTCTTGCCCTCCCATCCCTTCTCCTCTTCTCTCCTCTCCTGTTCATTCTCTTTCTCTTCTCTCTTCTCCCTTCTTCTTCTTCTTCTACCTCCTCCTCCTTCTGTTTCTCCTCTTCCTCTCTCTCCCCACCTCTCTCCCCACTCCCCACCCCTGCCTTCTATCCTTCCTGGCTGCTATGAGTTGGGCAGCTTTCCTCTGCCACACTCTTCCATCATGAAATTCAGCTTCACCTCAAGCCCAGATCAGTGTAGTCAAATGACCATGGACTGAGATCTCTGAAACTGTGAGCCAAAATAAACTTTTCCTCCTCTAAGTTGTTCTTGTCCAGTATTTTGGACAAAGTAACACAAAGCTGAATAACACACCGAGACTAGAGAAAGTAGTGGGGAGGGAAGAAGAGGAGAGGTCAGGCAACAGGTACAACGTCACAGCAGGAATAAGTGTTGTTGTTCTAGGGCACAGTAAATTAAATAGAGTTAGCATAATTCATTGTGTAGCTCAAAGTAGAAGAGAGGATATTTAATGTACTCATCATAAAGAAATGATGAAAGTTTAATGTGATGGATATGCTAATTACACTAAATTGATAATTTCCCAATGTATATGTGAATCAGAACACAGCACTGTATCTCACAAATATATATAAATAGTATTTGCCAATCAAAAAAATAAAATTAATTAATAAAAAGTGCATGCTACCCTAAGGAAAGTCATAAGAAATTGCTTAGTGATATAGATCTTTTAATACTGCTTGTTTATTGTTTATATTTAGTCAAGGTAATTGTGAAGATAAGCACTTCCTAAAATGACTTCCAAACAATTGCAACTGAGCATGAAAGTATCTCCTCAAATTAGGTGCCAGGATATGTTGTCTATCTTCCTGAATTTAATAGTTGAATGGATCATTTCACTGTGTCAACATGTTTTTCATTGGTAAATATTTTCTCTTCATAGTGAATAACTATTTGATGCTAACAAAGGTTAAAGGATTAGCATGAGAAGTTGAATATAAGCAAGACAGGAGGTAAAAACCATTTTCCTTTTTATAAGAAAAACTGCTTTCTGTCAGCAGTCAGGAGGAACATGGATAATTTATTATTGTGTATATATAAATCTGACATACACCTTGTAATTATGAAATAATTATCCAAAATATTTTCAAAGAATTACCCAAAATTTATCTACCTTGTATAAGCTTTTTTTAAAAATTTAAAGTGCCTGTAGAAAACTACAGTCGAGATATGTCAATTTGAACTGAACTACATTGATTTTAAAATAATTGAATATCTTATTCATTTAAAAATATAATACACAGTGAGAACATATTACTTTGACAAGTACAATGGTTGTTACATCCTGATTTTCACTTAATAAATCCTCCCTGTTAACCAAATATTAGTTTGTATTCCTAAACCTAAGGAATAATAATTTAAGAAGTATAAGAGAGAAGGAATATAAGAATAGAGCCATTATAAGTAATCTAATTTGCTACCATTTGCTTCAATTTGTGCTGCTTTCATAATGTGACTCAGCCCATATGAGTCTACAATTATTTTTTACATTAGAGGAAGCTTTGATTGCCAGTTGTGATGTTATACCACAAATTTCAAGACCTACATGTCTATCATACAAATGTCAAATGAACACATTCAAAAATTTACATTTATACACAATGGAGTGTGACTCAGCACTAAAAAATGACAAAATCATGGCATTTGCAGGAAATGGATGGTACTAGAGCAGGTTATGCTAAGTGAAGCTAGCCAATCCCTAAAAAACAAATGTCAAATGTCTTCTTTGATATAAGGAGGGCAACTAAGAACAGAACAGGGAGGAAGAGCATGAGAAGAAGATCACCATTAAACAGGGACGAGAGGTGGGAGGGAAAGGGAGAGAGAAGGGAAATTGCATGGAAATGGAAGGAGACCCTCATTGTTATACAAAATTACATATAAGAGGAAGTGAGGGAAAGGGAAAAAAAAACAAGAGAGAGAAATGAATTACAGTAGATGGGGTAGAAAGAGAAGATGGGAGGGGAGGCGAGGGAAGGGGAGGGGGGATAGTAGAGGCTAGGAAGTGATAAAAAAGTGGATGTGTAACCGATGTGATTCTGCAATCTGTATACGGGGTAAAATGGGAGTTCATGATCCACTTGAATCAAATGTATGAAATATGATATGTCAAGAGCTTTGTAATGTTTTGAACAACTAATAAAAAAAGCATCCTCAGCTAAAAAAATGCATTCTACTGTCATGTATAACTAATTAGAACAAATTAAAAAAATACGTGAAAAAAAATTTACTTAGCTCTTTGAATAAATGAGATCATTTAAAAGTAAAAAAAAAAATCAAAGAAACAGAAGTTTATATGGAACTAAGAGAGGATGGAATAAATTTACAAATAATTTGAAATTTGCTTTTTCTATGGGAGTCCCTTAGAAGTTAGAGAGAGGGAAATCAACTGAATCTCCACTTGAAAAAGTTTATTTACATGTTTATTGGCAAATATTATTTCTCATTGCAAATAATTATCTGCAACTTGAATAATTATAAAATAGAACAAAGACAATTAAAAGCTAGAATCAGTAAACCAGAAAGATAAGATGCTGTACTCAATGCATAACTTCCCATTAGCTTTTTGTTGTTGTTGTTGTTGTTGTTCACACCAAGTTATTGAACTAGGATAATCCATCACTAGTTAACTGCATAGATTATTCTGTAGAAATCCAAGCTAGACTAGATAGTGGAAACAACTGCAAGAGTAACTGAGGAAATCTCTCAGACTCATTGGTGTTTGGAAAGTACCCATCAGGTTGGTAAATTCAACTCCAGAATTTTTCTTTAATGTTTTAGGCTGAGCTGCTATTGTTCTGACAATACTCAAGCCATCAGAGACAGGAATACACACAAGAACCAGATTAATCATTTCATAATGCTTAGACAGTGCTATGGAACCCATATTCTTCAGTGGAAAACTGTGCATTGCATAGTATGTCTTTCTGGGTTATCTGATTAAGATTCGTTGAGGTCTATTTTACAAAATAATTCTTGTCTCTTGACAAACAGAATAGAATAGAATCTGTATAGAGACAACCTCCCATGCCCCATTAGAAGGTTTGTTTAGCCTTTATTTGTACATTCATTTCAATACTTCATAATTCCACATGAATTTGTGCTGACTTATATTTGACTATCTTGTAGCATCTTATCATTTCTTCATTAATGAGTTAAATGAAATCTTTTATGAGCTATCATTTTTCCTATGATATGAGAATCATGATTTTACTTTCCCTCAAAAATTTTTCCTCCTAAAGATGCTTTTGCTATTTCCTCAAATGCCAAGATGCATTATAGAGTAGTATGTCCTGTGCCAAAAATACTACTATAACTTGGATAACTTTAAACCTAGTGGTAGTGTTGGAGTGGGGGAAAAATCATATCAGATACTCTGAGATTAAGGTGTCTAAGTTAGAAGTGAATGAAAATAGAAAGTTTTGACATCAATACTAGCCAAATTTTATCAATTTGAAAGTTTTTTGTTTACCTTTTACTTGTTCTGCCAAATCCAATACCTTCACTTAATATTATATACATTTACTATGATGCACTTAACACTCCTCTTTGAAATCAAATACAATAAAATATAATTCGGTGAAGAGTAATATGTTCAGGGTAGAATTTTCTCCAAATGGAAATTCTTCTCATCAAATGAATAAAATTCAAATAAACAACTGATAGAATGACCAGACAGAAAAAAGAAAGGCCTAAAAGCAAATCAGACAACCTAGGTCTTTCTAGTAAGAATACAGTGGAGAAGTCACTCGTTGTAAGATGTCCCTATCTGCCACATAATATCTCTAGGGAAGGTTTTGTGAAATTATGAATATTGTACTGTCAAATTCTGCTGCTACTTCTAATCCTGATGGAACAAGCTATTCATCTAATTCTAAGTGCAATGACTACACGTGAAACCATATATATTCTCCCCGTTGTACCAGCACAGAAAGGAAGAAGTCCCTGAATGGGTAAATATTTCTGAGGTTAGATATGATCTTGTTGTGATTTTGCTTCTAATGTTTTATCCAGTGTTACTAATTATATCAAAATACCTCAGTATAATTTAGTCTCTGGTGAAACATTTTACCATCTGGCTTAGTACTTCCCGATACCTTCATCGGTTTCCCAAACTGATAGCAAAAGAGAGGCGTTTATTCCATTTCTTGCTTCTCCTGTCATCTCACATCTGATGATTCCTTATTAATACATCTCATGTGCTTATACTACACAATGTAAAGGAATGCAAATGCTCTGACTGATGCAACTAGAAAAAATATTATAATTGCCATGAAATGAATAAGGGGCCTCTGCTTATAAACATTAATAAGATAAAAATACAGCGTTCTGCTGATGATGATTTAATGACATGAGTTTTATGATTGGGATTGTCAGCGTTCCTCATATCATACTGTATGTCATATTAGGCAATTAGTAAATTCATTCAAACTGCACAGGGTGTCTTTAAAATCCAACCATACTTGGGCTGATATATGTGTTTACTTTTTTACATTCTCTTATGACAAGAAATACCCCTGAATATTTCTCAGTAAATAACATGGGCACTAATTTTCCATCAGAACATTGCCAATATCTTGGTATTAAAGTATGTCTCCTAGGATGGCCCTGGATTTTAAAATGTTGTTTAAATCTTTTTGGTGCAATTCATTTTCTAAAATAAATACAGATGCATGCTTACAAGCTAAAAGATTCTATGAAAATGTATCCAATCAGACATGATACTTAGAGTGCATGTAAGAGTGTATCCCAAATATAACAGAAAGAAAAGAAAAACAGGAAAATTACTTTGAGCTATTAATACTTTGGGTGATAGTACTGTTAGTGTATTATGGTTTTGCCTAAAAGCAACATCTACAGTATGACTGAAAAGCAATATCCACAAATAATAATTTCACACTTGTATATGCAAAGTTATTTGGAGAAAAACTTGTCTTAAATATGTGCGATAAATATTTATTCCAAATGGGAGAGAAAATTGAAAAATGTGTGCTATTTGTCGTGTTCCCTTATAGATAATTTGATTGGTGAGGTAAGCTCTCTTCTTGATTTTTATTTCACAAATGAATCTGTTCTATGTGCATAACCTAGTGGTTTTATGACTGCTGGAAGCATTTTCTCCAGAAGGAGTTGGTAATATGCTTAGTATTTCAGATCTCCCTTTATCTGAAATTTCAGGAATTTGGAGAACCTCTGAGAAACCACTGAATGTCAAGATGGTCATTAAGAGTTACCTGTATGGTTTTGCATTTCTATGATATCAACCATTACTCTTAAACATTAAAAAGATCATGCCAACCACCTTTGGCCTACCATGAGAAAGGAGCTTCTGTTACACTTCTGTGAACTGCACATGGCAAGTGTAGTTTGCATGATTTTATGTTGTGTGCACAGCATTCAAAACACCAAAGCATTGAGATTATCTAATTATGATTGAAAATGAGTCCTGCATAGAAATTTCATATTTTAGATTTGTTAACTTATTTAACAAAACTTTTTCTAAAAGGATAAAATAAAATAATTTACAATAATTAATGTATGACTTACCTGAGCTTAATATCTAAATGATTTCTACATGATATGAAGTAAAGTTGTATATCTTTCCAGTAGGCATTATTCTGTTCATTTATTATGTCGTTATGGTGATTATAATTATATATAATTGTAAACTGAATTTAAAAATAATGTTTCAGGACAAATATAATCTCATGAGTGTCATTTCTTCATTTTACTTTAAGGATGTTAATATTCAACTAGATTTTCATGGTCAGTCAGGAAATGGAGTTTGTTGCCCTAAAGCATATTGCCTTTTTATACAGTTCTACCTGTTTTATCACTGCTCTCATCCTTACACCTTATAAATAGTAAATATTCTGAAAAAATATGGGATGTTTACTATTTATAAGGTATAAGGAAGAGAGCAGTGATAAAACAAAAAACTTTTTCATTTAAAAATTTATGTATGAAAGATAATTTCCAAATCATGGTATAATGGATTTAAAAACTTAAAATGGACTAATTGTCTACCACAGCAGTGTGACACTAGATAAACTCTTCACATGGCTGAGTCTGGATTTCAATGACCAAGTTAAGACTTAACTGTGGACACATACAAGAATATTATAAAAATGAAATGATGACATACAGTGTGCAATCTGACACACGTTTTTGGTTTCTTATATATTCATCTGTATGTTTTTAATGCAATGGGGAAGGACAAATAGGGAGAGGTTGAAGGAATAAGAAAGAGAAAAGCATAGATTTGGGATTCATCTACTTTCCTTAAGAGACTGGAAAGCAGAATACTCCAGAGGCAGAAAGACATGGAGGAGGGAAGAAGAGGGGGACTAGTAAATGACTTCTGCTCTTGTCTCACTGAACATCAGGGTTGCAGAGGACCCAAGGTATAGGGCACTGTGATTAGGTGCTTCATGTGCAAAGGAAGGATCAAGGTAGTTATTGAATAAATGAGAGAACAGCTACTAAATTTTGTGATTGTCTCTGTTTGTACACAGGGGTGGGGAGGTAGAAGGTAAATTTTAGTGTTTTTAAGTTTGCAAGGGATTTTAAGGGAGGACACAGAAGACAAAGGGATCGAAGCTGTTACAAAGGACCCTTGAAGTGATGAACTGTGTGTTTAGAAAAAAAGAAATCCCTGAAATAAGCTGAGAATGAGGAAAGTAGTTGGATGTCAAGAGACTGCAACAAGATCAAAAAACAATTGTGCCAGGATGGTGGGAAAGAAATGATGCTGTAGTCAAAAAGGAAGATGGTGGAGTTTAAGCTTTCTAGTCCTGTTGTGTTGAGGTTAAATTTTCAGGGGAAGGAAAAGTTCAGGATATGGCCATGGAGATAAGTCACTGAAGAGAAATAAAACTGAGAATCATGGCATAGTGGATATAAGGAGCAATGAGACTTGGAATATTTGGGGGAGATTTATATGGTGAACACACACGATAATAGAATTTAGAGAAATAAGGGAGACTATAAGATAGAAATCAATATCCTCAATAAATACCTAAAATATGGATGAAATCCTACACTTTTATATTTATATAATTTTGCCTAAATGTATATGACATACATAATTTTTCCTGTATGTATTTGAATACTAGGATTCAGACATTAGCAAATAGTTCTAGTTTCATGTTGAAAATATTTGTATGAATTATTAAAGGCAAAGAAGAATGACAAAACTCTCGGCCTCCAAAGCAGTGAGGGACCCAAGGGAATGAGCCATACAACTAGACAGATCTGAAAGGGAAATAATGCGTCACGTACAAATCAGGTTTCTGACTATTCCTGAAAATGATCGACTTTCTATAATAAGATCTACATAACATATATCATAATGTACTATTTGTGATTCCAAGAATGTTCTTTCTAGTCATAGACAATTTTTTTAAAAAACCCTGTTGTACTATGTGTTCACTAAGAGTTCAACTAAGTATTGAATTATGCTGAACCAAAGTATCACTAAACCTTAAGGATATCAACATTGACTTCTTTTTTTTTTTTTTTTTATCTTGTCTAACTGAGACATTTGCTACAGTGAAGTCAACAAATTCTTGACAAAACATGTTTCTTTGAATTATGGCCTTCATCAAACAATTCTGCCTCTATTGTCCATCAGGTTTTACATTCAAATTTAAAACCAACGTTAAGATGACAAAATGGTTTCCTTCCTATGTTCCCACAAGCTGCTCCTCATTTAGTTAAATACTTCTTCAGGGGGGCTGAGACTCCATTGATTTCAAAGTGAGATCAGCATGCAGATGAAATTTTTAGACCATATTGAAAAATGAAAAATTGGACTCCTCATCACTCTTTCCCAAGAGGGGAAGGCTGCAGTCAGCAGAGCCAAGGAAAGAAAATACCAACGAAAAAACATAGAAACCCAGGGAGCAGCAGGTAGAAGAATTAGTCATGGTTGCTCGGGAGTATAAAATTCTACCTCCAGTCCACTGCCAAAAAACTGAATGATTTAATACACAATGTTATTCTAGCGTTACAAAATATGGGTTTCTGAGGTTTTCTTCCTTTTATGCCCCTGTGTTTCTTTGACTTTTTTTAACCTGGTTCCAGTTTCCTTAGATATTTGTAAGGGAGAACATTGTTTGAGCACTATGCCAAGACTTACCCACATGAGTCCTATTGACCCAGATCAAGGCCACAGGGCAAAATCCCTTTTCCTTACTTTAAGAAATTAACTTGATATTTGCAGACATATTTTCATCTGGTTTTGCTATTCCGCATATGAGAATTATTTCTCTGAAAGGTTTGATTTACTTCTATTAATTATTATTCAAAAGTATACCCTGTGAAACAATTGTAGCCAAATACCAAACAAATGAAAACAGATGGTAGTGTAATCTAGAGGAAGGATTTGACCCAAGGGTTTTAAAAAAGGGGGGAGACTATAATGAAGGCAGACTTTTCTTTAATTGCCTCAGAAAATCCACATGAAAAGTGACTGCATTTTGCTAGTAATTCTCTCAGTTTTAAACTTGTTTATATTTCTAAGTAAAGCATTGATAAAAAATAATCCAGAATTTAAATCACAAACATAAAGTATTTGTTCCCTCAGGTATAATATCAGGGTTCATGTTGAAAATCTAAACCAAAGAAATATTTACCATGTGAGTTGGGAAAATGTGACATCTAAATAATAAAGTGAGTTTGAGAATTTAAAAAAATAATTTAAGGAACTCATTGAAAGTTTTCCTTAGTCTTTAGCTCATGAAAGCTATAGTTTTTTTGAATATTGTCTGTGTGGGCCTCCTAGTGTCAAGATCAAAATGACTGGCCAATCTCATCAGCTTCTTTAAATAATGTATGCAGTTCTGGTCCTCAGACAGGAAAAGCAGCCTGTCTGCAGACCAGACCTGTCCCCAGGTGGAGAGTGCACTCCTTTGTTTTCATAAACATCCACTTAGAAAGCCCTGAAGTGAGGGGGTCTGTTCTGGAAAAGTAGACCTCCAGTGCACAAGATGGAGAGGTAAGGTCAAGTTCACCAAATTTTAATTGCTCACAAGTACCTCCCACTGAAAAGCCAAGTTCAAACATCCCCACGAGGCAATGTTCTTAACACCTCCCAACTCCCTTTTCAGCACATTTCCCACTCCACTTATAGCACCAGATGGAATCTTGAAAAAGTGTTGCAATGTAATCAGGCATCCAAGTTAAAATGGATTTTATAAACAGCACTAAGGCTAACTAAATTTCCAAACCACATTTGGCACATTGCTTTGGTCTCCTCCATTCATTTTGCCAGCAATCATTGAATTAAAAGGTTATGTGCATGTGTATATTTTTTTCTAATGTAACATTTACAAAGAAAGCACTTATGTAAATAAACCTTTGGAAAATGAGGTTGTTATGATTAAAGCACAAATGTGGGCATATGCCATGGAAAATACTGTTCTTTTTCTTTAATACTATCTTTAAAAAAGTTATATAAATACATCTCAAGTAAAAATTTTATACATAAATTCTATATTGTAGATGCTCGATTTTCCCCAATATTACAAAAAAGCATCTGAATTGCATGTAGACTACAAATAACTATTGGATTTTCCCTGCTACAAAGATCATAGGGAGCCTACCTTCTTTCATATCTGTATATTGTTTCTTTAATGCTAATACACAGAAGCCAACTCTGGCTTCCCATCTTACTATGCTGTGTAATTCCACAGGTATTGACATGTGTCACCTGTGTTGCAGCCACATTTGGCTAGCTCTCTGTGCTCACTAGGGAAGAATCGATCTTCAGCTTTCATTAGGTGGTAGAAATAGACCATTGGCATAAGAAATTATTTTAAAAAATAAATAACAGAATTTTCTACCTGGGGACGGTAGCACTACTGTTCTCCAGTAATTTGAATTATTGAATGGACTAAATAAAAGCCATTTCTATTCTTTTATTTTTGCCCAAACCTGAAATGCAAGTTGATGTTTTTAAAGAAATCTTTTTTTCCCTCAGCTTGTTCAGATTTATCTTTGAATATTCTGTTCTGCTCACTCTGCATGGAGCACTCTCATGTATTTATGTAGCAATCTCTAAAAGAGAGAGGGAGAGAGAGAGAAAGTGAGCTTCTAAAGAAAATAAAGGCTACAAAGTCCATAATATTTCCCAAACTATTAAACATGATGTGCAGTTGGGACACTGTTTGACAGAGAACTTCACAAAAAGATGAAATTTTTTATTTCAATAAAATATTTTTCTTTCTTTCTTTCTTTCTTGCTTTCTTTTTTTTTTGGGGGGGGGGGACAGGAATTGAACTCAAGGGCACTTCGACCCCTGAGCCACATCCTCAGCCCAAGTTTGTATTTTATTTAGAGATAGGGTCTCACTGAGTTGCTTAGTGCCTCACTTTTGCTGAGGCTGGCTTTGAACTTGCAAACCTCCTGCCTCAGCCTCTCGAGCTGCTGGGATTACAGGCCTGTGCCACTACTCCCAGCTCCATAAAATATTTTCTCATATCAATGGCCTCCAAATTATTCTGTCTTCTTGGCAGCAGAACATATGTATGACAAAGAGGAAAATGTGTGCAGCCATTTTAATGTGATTATGTTCTATACATATTTGTTAAGCATCTACTATGTGCAGGGACTTGGTTCAATGGTACTGCACACTATTTTTAGTCATTTCTTCACCTGTTATTTCAGTACTAAAACCTCAACTAAGCCTTAACTCTTCCTAAGTTTTATTCTCCACCTCTCACACCTCAGCTGAGTCAAGTTTGTCTTCTGGTTTGGGCACATTTGTGTCCATATGATTTTCCTAAACCCACTGAATTATAATTCTTTAAGGTAATTGCCCCAACACTAAAAAGTTTTCCTTCAAAGTGAAAAATTTTGTCTTACTCCCTATTGTACAGAGATTGATACAGTGACAGAGTTTAATAAATGAGTAAATGAATTCACAGTTGAATGAATAATGAACAAATTAAGATATAGTCAAGAAGTACATAATCTCACAACAGAGATTGTTATAACATGAATAGGATTTAATAAATTGCTGATAAGGATGAAATAAGTGTTACTAAGTGGTTTAGAGTAGTAGAAAAGGTGCATAGAAAAAGTTAATTTTGCAACCAAAATATGAGTTCAATAGGAAGAATAAAGTATTGGCATGGAGGAATGCTCAATGGTGGAACATATGTTTTGCACATACAAGGCTCTGGGTTCAATCCCTAACACTACAAAGAAGGAAGAGGACAGGGAGGAGGAGGACAAGTCTTGGGGGGAGGGGTATTGCATTTTGTTTATATTCATTACATTTTTTGAGGAAAATTACATCCATTGCAAAATATCAAATTTTTCTATCTAATAACAGAATTGACTTAATGTTCCTTATCATTTTGCAGCTTTTCATTGGATTTTATACATTCCTTGAGTTTATTTTTAGATAATTCATAATTTGTTGTTGATGGGACCTTTCTGAAGCATTTAGGTTATTTTATTGAAGAACCAAGGGATTAGAGAACCAAACAGAATCTCTACCTTTAGGGTCTTATCATGTTGCCCAGACTGGTGATCCTACTGCCTAAGCACTGCCAAGTAGCTGAGACTATAGCCATGTATCCCTGTGCATGACCCCCAAGTTATTCCTCCCTGTAGAGAAAAGACAATAGCTATTTCTTTCTTTGAAGATGGTATGGCATGATAGCTAGCAGCCCAGTTTCTGTAGTCATATGACCCACATTAGAATATTAGTTCTGCTTCCACTGGTTAAGTGCCCTTGGGGAAGTTTCTTCCCCTCTCTGAGCTTCTGATGTCTCCATTTGTAAAATAGGGACGATATCTTGACACAAAGGACAATGGGAAAGATTAAATGAGATTTGAAAGTGCTTGTCTTACAGGAAGTGCTTTATAATTGTCTTCGATTCAGCTTCTGGTACCAGTGAGATGATGGGAATTCACATTTATCATTCACATTTACCACTTCATTACAAAGGGTATTCTAAAGGATACAAATAATGCACAGATGAAGAGATGGCCAAGGATGAGGTCTGGAAGTTCTAGAAGTGTCTCATGGAATCGGAGGGCATCATCCTCCAGGAGTGTGTTCTTGTTCATCATCCTGGAAGCCCTAATGTGTTCAGCCACCGGCAAGATTCCCAGCCAAACAAGTCTTGATGGTGGAGGGAGGCATCCTCATAAGGAGGAACAACCGGTCAGAAGCAGAAGAGCACTCAGAAGGCAAGAGTTTGGCATCAAGTCGTGATTCAACCTGCAGGCTCTGAGACCAGCCTGATTGAGGTTCCTATCCTGGCAGCACCAACCTTTATTTCCATAATCTTGGGCAAGTTCCCTGATTATGTAGCTTGATTTTTTTTTCTCTTTTTTCCCATCTGTAAAATGAAAATAACAAAGAAAACTACCAAACAGAATTGTTATGAAGACTGTATGATTTAATACGTGTAAAATCTTTAACTTACGATGAGCATTCAAAACATTGACGACTGCTCCTTTAATCAGAAAGAAGCTCATCTCACTAGTGTGAAACATTTGTGAGGGGAAACATTGGCAGTAGAACTTGAACAGCCTGTGGTCCTACTCTGGAGTGTATAAAATTCCAAAACTGTGGTCTTTGCCCTCGGTGTATAACACAGTAGGAATAGACGCTGCTGTGTTGTGTTTTAAGAGCATTAACCAGCAATGCTAAAGAGAGAATGGACAAAGTTAGAGGCTAACACATAGCATCAATTGAATGTCAAATAAATAATTAGAAATCAATTCATGGATCAAAAATGTCAAACGCATAACTGGCAATCAATTCTTGAACCATCAAGTCTTTAGACATCCACTGTGGAGAACTAAATAGCAGATAGTTTTTACATCTTTACTAACAGGTATTAACAAAAACCACTCCTAGACTCGTAGACATTTTTAGCACTGTGATTCCAGGGCACTGCAGAATCAAGACACAAAACAAATGTTTCTAGCTCAAGAATAGTTTTTATGTGAAGTTTATTAATAAAAAAAATATGATGCAAATTAGAATATGCACATCTGTGTTACTATATAGTGGATGTAACTTAACTGTAAATTGTTTTTCACAACTCATGATACCTATAAGCCCTAAATTAACAGAAAATTTGCCCTAAAGTATTTTAGTATATTCACATATTATTAGATCATTGAAGGGAAAGAATAAAATCATTCTAAAATCTGGAAAATATATAAAATATCAAAAAGTAATAAACAAAAACATAGATATTTGATATAACATATGATATGATTAACAAAAAACATGAATAAGGCTGGAAAGTGAGACATTTGCTGTTCATTGGCAGGAGTGCTGTATAGTTAGTATAAATGTTAATACTGTAGGGCTGAAGAATACTCTGCTACTCAGAAACTGGAGCTTCATCATCTACTGCCTTGACTAGTTATTGAAACTGGACTGGAATTTAACTTTTAGCAATAGCTCCCTCTTTCTAATTAAAGGCTTATTTGTAAGGTGAAATAGTAAAATCAATGTGCAGTTTATTTATTTAAATAAATAAAGGTGTATTTATTTAAATAAGCCTTAACACAGGTACACAATAAAATAAGAATTCTAATATTGATGTTTTTTTTCATATTGGTTGTGGTTTTTTTTTAATTGCTTTGATTTTCAGAGATGAAAAACCCAGAGTTGGGAGTCTTACTAGGAGGTAGATGGTTCTTACCAAATCAATTAATCACTAAAATTTTGTAAAAGCCTCCTTTCTCTCTACTGAAACTATATTACCTGAGATAACTATTATATCAGTTGCATATTCAGGCGATGGCCATTTAAAAAGCTATTTCTGTCACTATGTGACTCTTCCATTTGGTTTAACAAAAATTTCCAAGGTAACTTTAAAGGTATTTGTAATTGTTATTTTCAACATAATGGTGAGTTTGTTTATGGAAAGGGGGTATTTAAAATTATGCTTAGAAAATAGTTTCTCAGAAATTGAGAATTTATCAGCAGAAACAGATTATTTTCCAATTCTTAGCAGATCATGGAAAGGGCAATTTAAGGAAGTTGAACCTAGACTGAAAACACAGTTATTTTAGTTTTTTTTTTAGTCAAGCTACTTTCTGATCCTGGATTCAGTCTGCTTTCCGGGTAACTTCCATATTGTGGGGCTCTGTCTTCCTCCTTCACCAATATTCACCTCTAATACTTCTACAATGTCATAATCATCTGGAAATGTTCAAAGTTAACTTAGACCCAAACTACTGAGAGAAGGCTTTACTTTCTAATCATTGTCAGATGAGAAAATCCTGGCCAGATATCAGCAGCTCCTTTTCCTTCTAACTTTTTAAAATCTTCATATATATTCTATTTTATATGAAAAAGATAAACTACACACCACAAACTGTCTAGCATCCTATGGAAATGTCTGTAAAGAGTGCACACAAGCTAGGCATGGTGGTTCAAACCTGCATTTCCAGCAACTCAGGAGGCTGAGGCCAGAGTTAGCAAAGTTGGAAGCCAACCTCAGCAATTTAGTGGAATTCTGTCTCCAGAATAAAAAATAAAAAGGGCTGGGGAAAGAATGCACATGAAATATTCCAAACTGACACGTGTTGCTTTCTTATTTGTGACTAACTAGCACAGATGTCAACCACTTGAGGTAATTGCATAATAGATCTAGTCAGGGGAGCTAAGTACTACTTCAGAAATACACACTGCTTTTATGAAAATTTGATTTTGGTTTTTTTTAAATATCTTTAAGGATAAAGTTGCCAGAGTTAGCAAACAAAAATAGAGGACTCCCAGGAAAATTTGAATTTCAAATAAACAATGAATATTGCCTACATTTTGTATTTTTACCCAGCAATCTTATACAGGGAGTCCATTAATTTATTAAAGAAATATTACAAAACTCAGTTTTCAAACTCATTGCTGCTATCTAAAGCAAATATTTAATTTCACATGGCAAAGCACGAAACCAATCCACTGAAACGACTTCATATGTATGTAGTATGAAGTGGATAATTTAAATTTTATTCAAGGGATTTTAGAGTAAGGCATTTTAAATCTTCATCATTAATATGTATTTTACATAGACAGTGGTCTGGTTAAGACCCAATATTATATTTTATAGAGTCTTCCATTGTGAGAAAAATCTCTGGCCTTAAATAAATTGGTCAAGTCACTATTAATAAGACTCTTATCGTGAACATATCCTTTAGATTACCTAAGGCAGACTGACATCAGAATAGAGTCCCAGGTGGCTGGGGAAGGGACCTGGGAACTGGTACACAGACAAAACCTTTGCAAAAAGAAAGAGAGAGGAAGAGAGATGGAAAGAGGAAGTATAAATTAAAAGTAGTAGAAACTTGATAGAGTAATGCTGATTTTAACTTTTATATGTTCGAAGTATCAGATTCCTACTATATTCAGTTTGAACATCAGAGCCTGACAGAATAATCATTCTTGTGTTGCTCATTTATAAGTATAAATTAACAATCCTTTATGAATTAAAAAAACACACAGTGGCATATTGCATGTTGGCTGAAAATTGATTCGATCACATTAGTCAGGTATTTGGTATCTTCAAATATTTAAATGTTCAAATAAAAAAACTTCCAAATGCTATGGTATAAGCAAATCTACTAACAAATTAAGATATTGCTCACTAGTTCAGCATGGAAAAATTCTGCACAGTCAATTTAACAACTGAGAATTGGAAATATTGGTATTATCTGTAAATGAGAAAAGAACAACTATAGCAAGGAAAAATATAGCTTCATCTCATTTATAAATTTGGATGCAAAAATTTAGATTTATAAACAGAATCCAAAATAATGTTAAAAAAATGCACCATGCCTAAGTTGGGCCTTTCTTAGGAATACAAATGTGTTTCAACATTCAAAATATATTAAAACCATATGAATAGACAAAGAGGAAAAAGCATCAGATCACCAAAAAGATATGGAAATTTTATAAAATTCAGCATCTCTTCATGAAAAGAAACCATAGACAACTAAAAATAGAAAAGACCTTTATAGGCTTATATAATGTATAAACCAAAGTCTATCACAAACATTCTTTTAATGGTAAAACAGTAAATATATTCCCTTCAAAATCAAGCTTTAGTCAAAGTTGCCCAAAATCACTACTTTTACTGAGGATTCTTTTTAATCAGTAAGAAAAGCAAAATGAATTAAAGGCATAAGTATTTAAAGAGTTCTTTAAAAAAAAAGAAAAAGAAAATTCTCATAGTCAAAGAGGATATGATTCATCACAGAAAATATCCATAATTATCTCCAAATTGCTCAAAATATAAGACTTCAGCAAGGTGGCTTGCTAGCTATAAGATCCCATGTAAAAATAGATGTATCTCAACAAACAAGCAGAAAATGAAAGAATATTACAGCATAGAAAACAAAACTGAAAGCAAGAGAGAGAGACTATTTTCAATAATAAGAGGAACAAAAGATAGATGATTGCTCAGAAAATTATGCATTACCAAATTATACTCAAGAAGACCCAAATCAATAGAGGGATATCCTAAGTTCAAGATATAATGACCCAATATGTTATGCTAAAAGTGTACATCTTCCTCAGTTTTACCACATCCACTTTGACTCAACTCACCATTGTCATTATATGAGTCATCTTTCCATTACTATAACAAATAACCTGAGATCAGATAAAAGATTTATTGGCTCAGAGTTTTGGAGATTTCAGTCCAGTATTGATTAACCCCATTGCTTTTGAGACAAGGGAGCACATGATTGCAGCAATGGTGTGTGCAAAACCATTCGCCTCCTCGCCAGGAAGTGAAAGACAAGAAGAGCAAGGGGCTGTAGTCCCACAATCCCCTATAAGGCCATACCCACAATGGGCTTTAGATGCCCATCGAGTTCCCATAGCACCATAGGCTGAGCACCTTTAACACGTGAGTATTGGCAAACACTTTCCCAAACCACAGCAATTTTTCCTCTCTAATTTCCTAACAAGTCCTCTTCCTTTCTCCATGAGAATCCTGTGTTCAAGAGATTCACATTTCAAGTAAACGCTAAAACCTTAAAATGGCCTTCAGGATGCTAGACGATCTGGTTCCTAATTCCTTCTCAACCTCATTTCCTATCACTCTCTCTTCACTCATTTGGCTCCTGACATAGAGATTCCTAGCAATTCTTCAAATGTATCAGGATCCTTCATGTTCTGGCTCTTTCCTTTGCATCACAAAATCCCTCACCTACATAAAGTCCTTGCTCAAATTCTTTCTCAGAGAAATTGGCCCTATTTAAAATTTGTACCATCTCTCTACTGCAAGGTTCCCCATCTCGTCTGGTGGTTTTCTTACGGGCACTTTCCCCTTCCTTCTGTATTATATAATTCACTTAATTATTATATTTACTTTTAATCTCTGCCCTACCAGAACTTAAATGTTCTTAGGGAAGGTTTTGTTTTGCTTAATTTCCTTAGATCCATAACACAATCAACTGTTTCTGACACATGGTAGCACTCATTCAATATGCATTAAATCTATAATGAATAACTACAATGAGATAGGTATTATTAATTAATTAACTAAATTATCTGTAATTAATTGTTATGTATATGTACTATAGTGTCAAAAATTCAGAAATATAGCAACCTGATGAGGACATAAATCATCAGGAATGCTGACACATTGCTGCTGAGATTGCAAACTCAGGCTTTTGGAGGAAGAGCTGTTGATACTACCTTGTAAAGTTAAATATTCACATGTCATACAAACTAGTAATTCTACTTTACTGTATGGACGTAAGAAAAACTCTTCTATGCACATACAAGAAAAAATATGTACAGAATTTGTAACTTTGTGATGAATATAATAAAAGATGGATGCTATACCAGATGTATTTTGATTAATTAATAGTTACATCAAATATTACAAAGCTGTAAAATGAGTGAAACATAGCTATTTGTAAAAATATGAATGCATCTTAAAATGTACAGTTGATAGATAAGTCTTATTAGACTAGATAAAATATGAAACTATTTTTATATACATTACCACAAGCAAAATTAGGCCATACACTGCCTTTGGCTTATATACACAGTCGTGGGTGGTGGCGAATGCCTGTAATCCCAGTGGCTAGGGGCTCAGAGGCAAGAGGATCAGAAGTTCAAAGCCAGCCTCAGCAAAAGCAAGGCACTAAGCAATTTAGTGAGACCCTGTCTCTAAATAAAATACAAAATAGGACTGGGGATGTGGCTCAGTGGTCGAGTATCTCTGAGTTCAATCCCTGCTACAAAAAAAAAAAAAAAAGGCAAAAAAAAAACCTCTCTATATATGTGTGCATACATGTGCATAAATGCATGTGTGTGTACTTGTGTATGTAAAGAAATAACTCAGTAGTTTACTAGAAAAGCAGAAGGAATGGATGTAAAGTATGTGTGAGTAGATCCAAGTCATGTTAACAATGTGGTTCTTGAGTTGGTTAATGGGTTCACCAATGCTCATTTTATTCTGCTAACTTGTTTTACACACACACACACACACACACACACACAAATATATATATTTGGGAAACAAAAACATACATTTAGCATGTGTATAATCAAAAAATAAAAATAATAAAGGGAAAAGAAACTGTAAGATGCTCCTAATTCTATTTTGCTTGCTTTAAAATGAGGTTGGATATGAGTGGCATAAAACAATTGTATATTCAACTTTCTTTACAAAACTCTCAGAGTTCCTTTGGCACTCAGTTTTAAAAAATTTGTTCTTTTTAGATATACATGAGAGTAGAGTATATTTTTGACATACTATACATACAAGGAGTACTGCTTCCTATTTTTGTGGCTGTACAAGATTTGGAATTACACTGGTCTTGTATTCATATTATGAACACAAGAAAGTTATGTTCTACTGTCTTTCCTATTTCCCTCCCCCCTCCCTTCATTCCCTTTTGTCTAATCCAATGAAATTTTATTCTTCCCTCCCCACCCCGCTTATTGTGTGTTAGCATCCTCATATCAGAGAGAACATTTGGCCTTTGGGTTCTGGGGATCAGCTTATTTCATTTTGCATTATAGTCTCCAGTTCATTCATCTACTGGCAAATGCCATAAATTTATTCTTCTTTATTACTTAGTAATATTCCATTGTGGCACTCAGTTTTATGGCGTTGATTAATCCCAAATTCTGTGGCTTAAAATATATTCTGCTTTGAAGTTTTTCAAACTTCTGAAAGAAGTCTCCCATATCATCTTTAAAATCCAAATTTTCTACATTGGTGTTTCAGTTTGATGTTTCACTAGCTAAAATGACTTTCTAGAGAATTATTATCACTAGAAGAAAGAGAAAAGAGGAGCAAGTGGTATGAAGAGATGTTCTTCCCACCCAGTTCAACCATGCCAAGTTCTCACAGACACTTCAACTCTGTTTATTTTCAACTCAAACCCTCACATTAGCACAATGAGACAGACATAGCCTGAAAGTTGATCTTATTTTCTGACCTACACCAGTCACCCAGATGGAGCTAAGAATGTGGCCATAATGATAGGTGGCCATCAAGGTTTTGTGAGAGGTATTTTCTTCTGCAGGGCAGAGAAAATTCTTGGAATGAGGTTTAAGAAAAAGTAAAACTATTTCCACTGCATTATGTATTTTTGATATATTCCTAATGTATTCCTTTTCAAAACATCTCTGGAGTAGAGGCAAAGACAGAATGAGCAACAGTTGCTGTTTTATGCACACCAAGAACCCATTTTTAAAACTCTTCAAAATGCAGCAGAGCAATTTAAAAGAGCAAGTAGCATGGTTGCTTTTTTAAAATATGTATTCTCTGTAGCTACATTTACCAGACTCAAAATATGTAAATTATACAACACATGAATTTGTCTATAGCTGGTTACTTTCAAAACTGACTAATACAAAGATATTAAATTCAGCTATTTATTCATTAAATTCAGAGTTATTAATAAAGAGCCAACACTTCTTTTGAAACCACTCAACAGGATTGTATTTAACATCAAGATAGATTTAAGATGTTAAAAAGATTCCATTCAACAATATTCTTTGAACCAACAGTAGTTTCATTAATTATTAGACATATTTTCCTTTACTTTGTCTTCCCTTTGACTTTCTGAAAGTTCCTTAGAAACTTCCAAGTAAATGTGAATTTGTTGTGCCTGTTGAAGTCAAATTATTTTATGTATTTGAATTACAAATTGAAGGAGGCTATAGTTTTATTAACTCAGTTTTCTGTGCTCAGATACAAAAGTTATTAAAATTACTCTAAGCTTGTTGTCTGACTGCTTCTTTTGAGTCCCATTCACCTCTTGTTTAGAAGTCATTGTTATTTTGAGATAAATATATATATATATATATATATATATATATATATATATAGAGAGAGAGAGAGAGAGAGAGAGAGAGAGAGAGAGAGAGATAGATAGATAGATGTCCTTTTAACCAAATCAGTATTTTTATTCAAGTAAAAGGTCGAAGATAATTTTTAAAAGAACTAATCTCACATAAAAACAAATCATCTCTGCCAATTATTTTCTGAAAATTATTTGGGATTTGTACTTTTGCAGAACTGATTTCTTGCTCAGCCTTCACTTCAAGACATTTCACAATGGAGTTCCCTAGTGTTTGCCTTTGTCATTCTGTAGGATTGATTTTATCCACTGTAATTCAACAAAACTGCTTTGTATTTCTTGTTAGCATGCAGTCCATAACGAAGTCCAAGTATTTCTTCGATAAACTTTATCAAATGACACTTCCATTCACATTTACACTCAGGACATAAGACCCATCCGATCTTCCGTGTACTGTTTCTTTACAGTCTTTTTAATACTCTGGATAATTATTTGATGAAGGATGAGTTTTGAATAAAGTGTTGTCTTTCTAACTTAAAGTTTATGGAGATTTTAAGTACTTAGCATAAAAAAAAAAGCCTCCACACAACACATTCTTGTTTTGTTTTGTTTTGTTTTTTAAAGAAATGGGCTGTTTAGTCTAAAAATTTAGAAAGAAGACAAGAGGGGCAATATTAAGACAAAAACAATAGAAAAGCCAAGGCAGTAAAAAAAAAGGAAAGAAAACTGCAGAGATGAACTCTAGTAAAGAGCAGCATTTATCATCACTTGCAGAATATATAGATTTCTTTTTTCTATTCCAAAATATTAAGTCCTTTGATATGTTCCAAAAACATGAGAATCTAAAATTGATTCTTACTCTTGAATTCAACGATTAGCATTTCATGAGCTTCTGCCCCCTCTTGGTGAATCTTTCCTTACTAACATTAGTTATCAAGACACTTGGCATTTTTTCACAGCATGCATGAGTCACAACACAGACATCTCTATCCTCAAAATAAATGGATATTGAACTTTGAATAAAACATGCCTCGTTCATCTCCATCTCGTCTTCTTTCTTAGTCTGCTGTTCCATTGTCTTCACTCCCTTATGCATTCCAGATTGAAAAAGGACAGACCAAGGTTTTCCCTGGGTATCATCTGTCGGTGAATGGAGACTTGGAAAAGAGGTACCATTTGATGCACTGAAAAGACCCAGTACCCCAAGCCACTTCTTTTATGCTATGTTTTTATGAGATGTTCAGTTCTAAGAGTTTTCACAAATATACTTGTCTGATGATAATTTGATTTTCTAAAATAAAGTGATTTTCATTTCCCTGAAACAGTGCCATTCAGAAAGCTTATTTCTAAAAGAAAATATGGAAATGCCTTAGTCAAATAAAAATATAATTCATTTAGACTGTTCATTGGCTATTATAGCATTCACAGCTTTTACATGTCTACTATCTTTGTCCTACTCAAAGAATAACTATAAGGTAGATTGAATGGGCATCTTTTATCCCATTTTTATAGAGACCTGAAATAGACAGACACTAAAATGTCACACAGAAAGGCACTGGAAGAATCACATTTAGAACTGGATTCTCCTGATTTTTCACCCAAGACTATTTTATTTATCCATCAATCTGGTACCATTGACTGAGTACTTATTATGTACCAAATACTGTCCAGGACTGTAGGTATGTCACTATGCCACCTTTTATCCTATTGCTAACTATATATAAATATATCAATGAACAATATATAAATATTTCATGTAATAATTAAGATATGTTACCGGAAGTCAAATGTTTCAAACCAAACTGAAACTACCAAGATTATTAACCCATTTTCAATAATATTTATTCATTGTTTATTGACTCAGTCTATTCACATGAGGAATTCAGTTTTAATTGCACTGAACTATAAACTCCACAGAAACAAAAAACACAACCCTTTTGTTTAAGTTGGGTGTTTTATTTTATTACTGGTTCTTTTTAGTTATACATGACAGTAGAATCCATTTTGTCATAATTATAAAAGTATGGAATATATTTTATTCTAATTCATTCCCCAGTGCCTTTCCTTCCCCTTCTCTCCCCCACTTCCAACTCCCTTCCCTCTACTGATCTTTCTGCCATTTACCCATTGTTATTTTTTTAAATTAATTTCTTATGGATGTACACAATGGTGAGATTCAATATGCTATATCTATATATGTACATAAGAATGTTATGTCACATTCATACCCCTATGACCAAAATATCTCACCAGACAGAATAACTTAGAGAAGAAAAGTTTATTTGGGTCTCACATCCCATTTGAGGTCTCAGTCCATAGATGACTGACTCCATTGCTCTGGCCTAAGGTGAGGCAGCGTATCATGGGAGAAGGGCCCAGCCTTAAAGGAAACCTGTTGAGCTCATGGTGGTGTCGGGAAGAGTGGGGAAAAGGACACAGGGAAGATGTACACTTTCAGTGTACCCCCTGCATGACCCACCTCTTCTAGCCACATCAACTGCCTACAGTTACCACCCAGTTCATCTTTTCAAACTAGGATATAATGATTAGGTCATAGCTCTCATAATCTAAACATTTTACCTCTGGATATTTCTGCATTAACAGGAGCTTTTTGAGAACACTTCATGTTCAAACCACAACACCTTTTCTTCATTATTTCTGCTTCTAGAAACACGTCTACAAACGGTAAGAACTCAGGAAATACACTTTGTCTTCATTCACTGACCCTTGTTGACTACATTCCAAAGCAGTAAAACTAACATTCCACTCAAAACTCACATTCCGTGCAACTAGAACGTAAATTAAGGTTGTCACTGGACTCAGCCTTTCCTCTCCTGCATCCTCTCAGCTCCTTCAGACTGTATCCTTCCTTGGGCTTTTAAACTGGGTTCTCTGATTGCAAGAGCCTTTTCCTAGGATATAGCTTAAAAGACAATACTATTTCTCTTACAAAGATATTTATATTCTATTTTATTCCATGCCTATTGAAGCTTCCAAGCTCAAATGAGTAAATTTCATATAGAAACTGAGAATAAGTGTCTAGAAAGGAACACTGTTTCCCCAAATAAATTAAAACCATAATTCAAAAGATACTATGTCTCAATTAATTTGACCTTGGTCTTCTGGAGAACATTTATATGGGATAAATTATTTGAAAATTAATGCTGCACTAGCTCTAAAATTAAATTCTCTCAAAAAGAATAAAAGATTCCTTTCAAAGAAAACATATATATATATCTTTAAAAATGCCTTCATATGGACAAACTACTTATCTATCTTTCTATATATATATATACACACACATAAACATGGATATATAATTTACACAAATTCATAATTTATGTGTATGATTTATTTAAAATATTAAATTGACTTAAATATATATTTGAAAGGACCAAAAATTTGCTTTGAATGCAAAAATATCACCTCAGCATATGTCAAATGTGTGAAGAAGATAAGTCAAAGACAACTAGAGATTCAAGCTTATCTTCCATCATGTAGATGTGTTATAAGGAAATGATCGCCAAATGATGAACTGCACTTCTTAGCCCCCTTGGCATATACTATTGGAAACCTGTGACTTGTTCTTAAGGATGGTGTAGACATAAATAATTTCTAACACTTTCCAGGAAATTGAAAAAAGGAGTGAACTTTCTCACCTTCTCTTTACCCATCCATGAAGAAAATTCAAAAGAGAATTCATGGATCTAAAGGAGGACAGAGGCCCAAGATGAAAGAAGGTTGAATCCTTAAACTTGGAACCTGCCTGCCAATCAAGAACATCAAATGTGTAAAAATCTGTTTGATGTTTTCTATTTGATCCATTATAACAGCATTATCTCAAGTAATGAAATTCTCCATTTGTAAAACAAAATTAAGAAAGATATTGATTGTTTGACTATAGAAGCAAGGATAATATCACATGAGGTCTGTGTATGGAATATTTCTTTCATTTGTTGTACTTTATAACACTAATAATACTTAATCTTGTCTTTCAATAGTTATAAAAGAGGAAATGCTACAGAACAAATAGATGAGTGAAATTTTCCTAAGAATTAAAAAATGTATCTGAAAAAGAGCTCCAGAATATAAAATTTTGCACCAGCTTTTAAGGGACTTCTACAGCAACTTTGTAGTCTACTAATTTGCATGAGTTCCACAGAGTCTAATCCCAGAACATAGATGGTGCTTCCAACGGATCCTGAGAAGGTTTCAAACATATTGGCCATCCTCAAGAATGAAGGTCAGCCACATTTAACTGGCCCTCTCCCTTTAGCTTTCAAAGACAGTTATGCTTCAAATCTAGCATCTCTATAGAATATTGTATAAGTAGCATCATCTTGAATTGCTAGAGATGTACTGGTCCCAAATTGATAAGCAAAACAAAGCTAGTGAACTCAGTATAGGTCAAAGGATATTTGGATTAAAAATCTTTAAAATGAATTCAAAGTGAATTGGAGAAGTTTACATTACCTTCTTATTCACTTGCTTCTAAACGCTGTTGAGAAAATAATTAAAATGTGCTTTCGGAGTCTCTGAAAGTGAATCTGTTTCTTAATTAATGGGAAAATGCTCTATGCCGAATAATGATTCAAGCCTCCTGAGAAATTCTGTAATTTTATAAACTGTGATAACAAAGCAATAGTTGTTTACTACTCTTCATGCTGTGTACATTCTTGTTTGATTACACCAGTTCATAAACAAAGAATTAAATAACAGAGAGTTATGTCAGCCTTCTCAACCCTTATAAATAACCCTTAGATAAATGAAGGGCAAACTCAGTGGTGAGAAAATAACTCCATCTAATGTAATGACAGGGTCTCTTTCATAGTTTTTCGAATGCTCTCTTTCCTGTTCTTAAAGCATTCTTATCAAAGGACCCCAACAAAGGGAGATGTCTCTTTACACAATTTGCTTGGAGCACTTACAATGTTTAGTACTCTTGCAGAAGAAAAAGCTCCATTAAGACATCCTGAAAAAAGGAACAAGTTGACTGCTTTTGCCTACTGTGAACATCAAAAAATGGGATTTAGAATTCAATCTATTGCAACACCTTGAAAGAATTCTCTTACTTTGGTATTTAAAAAAAATATAAAATTCATTACAAATGGCTGAATTCAAAGTAGGAATTTGAAAATATATTCAGGTTCTCTGAAGATTTTGCTGAAGTATTTTTTATATTCACAATTTTTAAATAATATTTTTGTCTGGAATTAATTCTCAGTCATGGAATATGGTAAAAAGGAAGACTAAATCTTTAATTTGGGAGGGGTGAGGAGGAAGAATTGTTTTGAGTCTGCATCTTCTGGCCTTCACTCCATCTATTTTGAAAAGCGTCTTCCTTCTCTAATTGCTTCAACTAGAAGTCAGAGAACTCTTCATTCCATCTGTGGTAGTTAAAGTTCAGACTTTAGGTAATATAGTTTCTGAATCACTATGAATTGAAAGTTCATTGGCATGTTCATAAATTAATCCCCACGTAAAATCCCCCACATGATAGAAAATGTCCTCAAGACTTCCAATTTTAGTAGTCTGGCCACAGATCCCAGATCTCTTCCCACTATCTCACTGTCTCCCTTAATGGTCACATCCAGCCATGTGAAGTTATATACTTCAATAGGCAGAGATGACTCCTAAATTAATATCCCCAGCCCCAACCTTCTTCCAGAACTCGAGTCACAACCAGATAGTACCTACTTGCCATCTCCACTTTAATGCTAAATAAGTTTTCAAACTTAGCATGATTGAAACAAAATTTTTGATGCCCCCAGAAAACAAAAAAAGCCTTGCCCACACTCTTTTTATCTCACTCAATCAATGTCAATAATATTCGTCCTACTCTCCTCACACTTTGTCTCTGTTTTAAAACATTTTCTAAATCAGAACCATTTTTTATTGTATCCATGATGAGGATCATAGCCTAAGCCACATAATTTTTCCTGGAGTATGAAAAGATCCCCCTCACCTTCTCCTGGCTACCGTTCTGTGATATAGTCCCCTTCTAGTCTTCACCTCAGCCATTGCAGTCAGTTCTCACCTACTTGCCTTTTGCTGGTCCTCAAACATACAAAGCTGTTAACTTTCTGTTGGTTCTTAAATATGCAAAGCTAGTTATGCCTCTATGTCTTTATGCTTCATATTTCGACATGTCTAGAATGTTCTTACCCCAAATCTTTTCATGAATGGCTCCTTCACTTTGTCCATAGCTGCCCAAATGTCACTTGTCTTCCTTAAGGGATTGTCTTTAACCATGCCTCCAAAACAGTTGTCACTCTCTAACCCCTGACTCAGTTTTCCCTATAGTATTCGCCTTTACCTCAAGTTTCATTATTTATTTTTGTATACTGTTTGTTTGGGTCCCTCACTAGAATACACATACTTTGCCTTTCATCGCTCTATCTGAAATACCGAGAACTCTGCGCAGCTCATAAAAGACATTCAGGATTTATTGAATGAACAAATGAATGAGTGGCAGATAGTCTTCTTTGCAATGATCTTAGGGAATTTTTGTAGCTAGGACAGAACCTGCCCCTGATTCCCTAGCATTACCTGTTTGCCTTGGTAAGTGTGTGTGTGTGTGTGTGTGTGTGTGTGTGTGTAAGCCTAGAGATATATATCTTTACCTTTAAAGAGCTGGAAGTCCAAACCAAGACTTGTGAGTAATGACCACCGTGATTAATTCTAATACCAGGAGAAAGAGACTTCCCTCCTCTCCGCTGACATCACATTTCCAGAAAATATAGTGGACAGGCAATGGTTTTTCAGGCTAATATCTTGATATAGAGACTGGAATATGCATAATACAAATATTTTTTATATTAGGTTACTATTTTGTTTGGTTTAAAATAACTTAATGAAACAGGAGTAATCTTAGAGACATGAATTTTTTTTTGGATAAATGAGTAAACAGTGAAAAAAACTTATTAACATAGTAAGAAATAAGTGGACCACAGTTAGAAATTTATTCACCCAGACTACAACAGACAGGATATCCTAAATGGTACTAATATCTCTTTATAAAACTAGACAAAGATAGAGAGGAAAAAAAAAGCAAAAGCAGAATACACATATTTTAATTGTTAAAATTTTTTGCAAAGACAGCAGAATGTAAATGTACAGAAGTATTCAACTGTGGCTATAGAGTATGTGTTGTTTTATGTAGTATAGTTCCTAAACATCCTTGTCCTTTTTAGATGTCTCAGAGTGTGTAAAGGGAGTAAAATATTCAATTACTTTTTAATGTCTCAAAATCATTCTCAGTAAAATGAAATCAATGCAATTGCCAAGAGCCCTTTTTATAGGATCAGCTATATTAATTCAAAATATGTCTCCCTGTCTCCCTCCTTCAAGTAACTTTTGTTTGAACATCGTTTACTAAGCTTAACCCTTGGCGGAGATTCTATCTCCCATGCTCTTGAGAATTAATAAAAAATTCATAATCTATGGGCTATAGAATTTTATCAAGTTAGTGAAGATATTGCTAGAAAGTCATAAATTCAGTGTCTTATCCACAATTTCATATTCTTAAATCCTATATTAATGGGCAGATAAGTGATATAGAACTGTAGGAGACCAATTAGTACTGACATATTTCAAGAATCTGGTGAAAATGATCCTCAATTTCCTGGAACAAGTCCCAATAAACTCATCGTAAGTTGAAGTCAAACCTGCATTTATTACACCTAACCTATCAAACATAATGGCTTAGTAGCACAGGGTTCTGTAAAATTAGCAGTTGTTTCCCCTCGTGATCATATGGCTGCCTGGGAGCTGTAGCTTGCTGAAACTGCCCAGCATTACAAGAGAGTATCCTACCTCATATCACTAGCCTGGTGAAAGATCAAAGCTCAAAATTTGAAGCGCAGTTTCTACTAACTGCATATTGCTTTCACACCATTGTAAAGTCAGAAAATCATTCAGGTGAACCTTCCTAAGTCAAGGACATCTGGAAACCATAGAACAGAACAGAATAGGGTTCAACATTTTAGAGCACTCACTGTGTACTCATTTCACAATAGATAAATTATGGCCAATATATTGCTCATAATCAGTCTTGGTTCATTGGATGGTTGATCTAAGAACAATTTGCACTTGATTTTCCAAATTGAACTAGTGTGGCAGAAGCTATTTCACTTCTAGATGTCAATGGTGTTTTCTCAACGTGCTTGGCAAAGGAACTCAGAATTTGGCTTGATGAGGATCCTTAGTGGTCCTTAAGAGCTGGACATTATTCAAATTATTCCATGTACTACTTCAGACCTAGTGCCATACAGATCTGAATGGACCCTTGGGCTATATATTCATTGGCAAAATATAGTAGAAAAGTTATTTAGATTTCTCAATTTAGAGGCCATTGTTACTTCATTTCTTCATTTTGCATGTTTAATATTACCTTGAGGAGAAATTTACTGTCAGGACCTAGAAATTGAAATATGCACAATCCCTTTTTATCAGTTACACAAAGACCTTGCAGTGAAGTTATATTAACAGCTAGGATGACCTTCATGTAGTAGAAAAATATATACATATATTCCTTTTTTCTTTTAAGGAGAGCATCTTCATAGAACCATCTTAATACTAAACAAAGCATAAAGCATATTTACCTAAGGCAAACAATAGTAACTTGCTGGCAATTAGCTGTTTGTGAACTGTCTCTTAAAAAAAGAAAAAAATAATCTTAACTGCTGTGAAATATTAAGCCAAAAAGTTTCTGGCAATGTCTTCAGATTTTGAAGGTTTAATTCAAGGTGAAAATTGCACTGGTGTGTATCCTGGGATAAATAGTTATGATTTTGTTTATTCTTTCTCCCTAAACAGGAAATTGGTTTTCTGAGTCTACACTATTTTAACAGCAGCATAAATGCAACTCACTATTCTGAATTCAGATGTAATACCCTATAATAAAATGAGAACAACAACAAAAAGCAGGTCACATGCCAGATTAGGGTAAGTCAATTAGACAAAGAATAACAACACAAAAATCCTTCCCTGAATCATTAATTAATATAACAATATAAAGAGCAAAAGGAGAAGGTATTTATAAAATCAAAGAGTCCTTAACCACCTGTCTTTGAGTGAACATACTAAATATGTTAATATATTAAAAGTATCTACGAATATTAGTTATAAACTGGAAAGTTAAAAATTTTTAATGACTTCAAAGGCATTTTTATTATATTTGCCTGAGGTAGATCTGTGAAATATTGTCTACACCTTGCTGAACCTCAAAGGCAATAAAAATTACAATTGCATCTAGAGATAGATATATTGGTAAATTTACATCTTTCTTATTACAACTTCTTTGGCATGATTAACTTCTGCCTTAAACTACTCATTCCCAACAGGGAGAATATTTTTAAAGTGAGAACAATCTGAGCTCTAACAGAGGATGGAATATAGAGAATTAATGACATCCATCCTTTCTTTCTATTAGAATATTGATTGTGTCAATATTAACCCAAACAGCAGCTTTTCCTGCTATTGCTGATATGTTGAATTTAAAAGCCAATAATATTAGGGCCAGATACACCTCGGTTCAAATCTAGACTATCATTTTCAGGGTAAAATAAGTTAGACAATTTACATAACTTATTTGGGTGCTAAGCAACTCAGTGAGACCTTGTCTCTAAATTAAATACAAAATAGGGGCTCATGATGTGGCTCCATTAGTTAGAAAATGTATGTAAGAAGCTGGCTAGTATAGTTTGTGGTACATAAAAGGTGCTCGATAAATATCAGTTCTCATGCATACACATGTAGGCTCTGTGAATTTATACCTGTCATACAGCAAGAGAAACTGATGATAAAGCAGCTAATACAAAATCAGTGAACCATTTAGAGGCAGAACTAGATCCACAATCTGATCTCCTGACTTATTGGATAACACATATAATGGGTCTCAAAAAGACTGGATCTCACAGGAGTAAAACTTTGAATCATGGGTTTGGCAAATCATTTAACCTTTCTGAGCCTCAGTTTTCTCAGCTAGAAAATGGAGAAAATAGCTACCTCACAGAGTTTCCATAAGAACTGATGAAGTTTTAGACATGAATGTCTTTATGCTCGAAGCTCAAAAAAAGCTAGTGATTATGATTGACTACTCTTTATATGTATTTAAGGAAAAGTGCACTGAGATACCCTCGAATGACAAATTTCTTGCCCTGGAAGTTCTATTCAGGAAAGTAACACAAGGAAAAATAAGTATTAATGCTAAGCTCTCATTAAATAACAAATGATACAGATAAGAGAATAATAAGTTAAAATGCTTGAGAAATAGATCTTTTTATACTGAAATGGTTAGAAATCCCACACAGAGAAGAAGCAGAAGTTGTGTGAAAGGGCAGAAGCAGATTCATCTGGAGCAAACCTAAGTTGATCTTCCTATTTTTCACATAGAAAAGCAGAAGAAAAAAAAAAAAACTCTTAGAACGACAAAATTATAAAAGAGAAACCAAATTCTCTTTGGGAATCCAGTCTTTTTGAGACCCATTATATGTGTTATCCAATTCTCTTTTTTTTTTTTGTGTGTGTGTGTGTGTGTGTATGTGTGTGTGTGTGTGCATCTCAATTTTACAGAAGTTTTCTGGTTCAAGGCTGATGGACAGTATTCCATCTTGAATATCAACAGGCAAAGCAGCACATAGTGTGTGCATCTTGTTGTTGTTGTTGTCTTGTTTTGTTTGTGTGTGTGTGTGTGTGTGTGTGTGTATTTACACGTACTTGTTCACAAGTTTATGTTTTGGCACACTTAACCTTCAAAACCACGCACTGTTTTCTAAGTCAATGGAATAAACATCTTAATAGTCCCCTTTTCTGAAGCACAGCAGAAAGTCTCATCAAGTTATTTTTCAGCAACATCTCCACGGACAATTGATACACCCATTAAAAACATTGGCAGTGTGTCTGGTTTGGTTGCTTTTTTGACGTGCTTTCTAATGGCAGCTGCTTGCCTGTGGCAATAATTGTAATTCAATTTATGCATCTACAAAATCATCCCACCCTATTGCCTACGCAGTATCACAAAATAACTTTTCTCTTTAGAGTTAATCAGCCTTACATTGTATGTTTTCTATTACCTAGATTTTGCTACATCTCCCAATAACTTGCAACATGAACAAGCTTGCATTCAAGAAAGTAAACACATTATAAAGTGACCAACCTTAATAGCAAGAGATACCAATCATAAAAATGATGACTTAGCTATATTATAAAAATCATTTGTGTGTGTATGTGGGTCTAGATGAAGAGAATTTTTTTGATCTTTAATTGTATAAATGCAACTATGATAAAATTTAAAATGATTTTATGAATAATTCCATTTCATTTTATACAAGCTTTGAAATGTGGTTGAAAACTTTTCTCAGAGAAAACATTGTATATCCACAACTACTTTGTTGAATAGTCTTAATATTCAGAAATAAACTATGAAATTTTTTCTCTAATCACTGTTTTCAGTTATATTTTGTTTAATCTTCCTGTCCTTTGATGTGATTTGGTGTAAACCCCAAAGCATTTAAAGTTGACTACAATTCTAGCAGGATTTCATGTACTGTCAACTGTTTGCTAAGTACAGCTGTGAGCTGGGACCCTTACTCCTTGGTATAGGCAAGTAAAGGTAAGACATGATCTTTCTGAGTCACCTCTCCTCAGCCTCCTCTTAAAGACCTGCTCCTGTGGGACTGGTTTTCTGCTTCAGTGCTATTACCTTGCTAATAACCAATGTTTATTATGTGTCTGCATCCAAACATTGATGCTCTCATTGACAGAGCATTTGCTGTAGAACATGTAGTCTAAGGACTACTACTAGAAGCAACGACATCACCTGGAAGGCTGTTGGAATCTCAGAACTGCTAAATTAGAATCTGAATTTTAACAAGCTCCCCAGGTGATTTGTATGCACATTAAAGTTTAAACTACTGTGGCTAAAAGCAGTTCTCTTTATTTCCCTTCTGTCACAGACCAATATGCTTTTAAAGCATAATAAAAATATATTGCTAGAAAAATGAAAATTTTTTAAAAAGTATAGATAGGCAAGGCACAAGGCAAAGTTTTGTGATTTGATTTGACAGATAGACCATGATTGGAATAAGGAATCTTAGACTTGCCATCCCACCAGAAACAAGTATGAGACACTTATGTTCAAACGTTAGATAACAAGCAACACCAGCTTTTGACCCTAACTGAAGAAAAACAAAAAGACCCTTATTATCACCAAAGCATCTTGTATATAGGCATGCCACAGAAAAGGAAACAGCAGAGCAGAGTAGACTCACAAAATTGAGGAATCAAGAGTTCAGAGTTCAGTGAGGTTGAAGTGACTTAGGTGTGTAGCACGTTAAAAAGAAGGTATCTAGGAATAGAAAGAGCAAGATAAACCTCTCTGAATTTGCTGCTGGCTTCTGAGCTATGTGTTAAATGGCGCATGAAGTTGAAACTCCTTGAAACTGGGCAAAAACTATCTGAGACCTGTAAGCTGGAGTAATCCAAAGCTTACTGAATCTTAGGAAAATCTATCTTGAGCCATGGTTTTGCTCTGGAATGGCCTTACTGTACCTTCAGTGTACTAGTGAGAGATGAGAGGGAAAGGAAATTATATAGAAACCAAGCCTTATAGTCAAATGACTATTAACTCTATTTTAAGTTAATATTTATAAATGATTGTTTGAAAACCATCCACTTTTTACAAGAGGTTATTAACTTTCAAAAGTTTGTCCTGAGGTTCAGTTTACCTATGATGATGTCCTCCTGCAAAGCCATAGATTGATCCAAAAGGGCAAGTTCTTTCTTTCATTCTTAATAATGAAAGATATGCAATTCCAAAACCTCTTTTTCACATGATTAAAGGAAATTTACTAGTAACTGTTGTTCTAAATTTGGTATTTGTAAACCAAATTAAGTGCATCATTAAAATTTACTGAGCATTATTATTTCAGGATTCCAAGAAGAAATCCAAGTGAGCTCTTACTATGCCTACACATGTTCAAGTACTTACAATCCCATAAACCACTAGGATGGGACAGGATGTATGGACTTCAGGTTTCTTTGCCTCATTTATTGGTAATGTGCCTGTATGGAAATGTTGGAAATCTGGATTTTTTCCAAACTATGAAAAACAAAAATTTTCCAAGAATTACTATGTATAGAAAGATTTAAAAGAAACAATTCTGGATCTATAATTTCTGTATATGATGTTTCTCCCTAGATTCAACTTGAGAGTGTCTTCATCCCAGGCTTTTTTCCTTACAATTATCCTTCTCTTATCCTCTCAACATATCCGTCATTCATCTTAAAACAATTGGAAAAAGGTCCCATATATCTCACTGAGAGGTATTTTGCTTTTTATACTTAATAATTATTCATGAAAAATTTGATCCTACGTGTGTATTTGATCCATTGGCTCTTAATCATTATTATGAAATCTCAATGTGGTAGAAAATTCCAACATTTAAAACCTTTGTCCAAAGAAATTTCTTAAATAAATAAAATTATTTATATGCATACTTTTGTTGTTTAAGTGGCCATCCGAAAGTTACTGGAAATCATTTTACATTAGGATTAAATTCTGTGACAGAGGTAGAATAGAGTTACAATTTAAATAATAAAAAGAAGTGATGCAAAATTTATGTCTAAAACAAGCTTACATTGTTTTCATGTTTGGGTGGTGATGGGTCTCATGTTCATGTTTTGGGTACTGTGATGATCCATATTGCACGTCAGTTTGACTGGGCTATGGGAGACTCATATAGCTGGTAAAACATTATTCCTGGATATATCAATAAAGGTGTTTCCAGAAGAAGTTATTGTTAACAACACTAACTGAGTAAAGAAGATCCCCCTCACTAATGTGAATGGGCATCATCCGAGTCATTGAGGGCCTGGATAGAGCAAAAAGGTAGAAGAAGGATGAGTTTCTCTCTATTTCTAACGTTGAACTGGGACATCTATTGTCTTCCTACTTCTGACATCAGAGCTCTTGGTTCTCAGATCTTCAAATTCCTAAACTCACACTAGTACCTCTTTCACACACCGACCTTGGTTTCGGGGTCTTTGGACTCAGGATAGTGTCTCAGTCTATTTGTGCTCCTATTAAAAAAAATACCTGAGACTGGGTAATAAGTAATAATAGGAACTTATTTCTCATAGTTCTGGAGGCTGAGAAGTCCAAGATCAGAGTACCAGTAGGTGTGATGTCTGGTAAGGGCCCAGTCTCTACTTCCAAGATGGTGCCCTATTACTGAAACCTCAGTGGTGAAGGGCAGAAGAGCAATGGGGTCTAGCCATTTCTTCTAGCCCTTTCATAAAAGCATTAATCCATTCATGAAGACAGAGCCATTTATGACTCAGGCATTTCTCAAAGACCAAACTTTCTCCTACTGTTGCATTAGGGATTAAGTTTAATCCCAGGCTTTTTTCCTTACAATTATCCTTCTCTTATCCTCTCAACATATCCGTCATTCATCTTAAAACAATTGGAAAAAGGTCCCATATATCTCACTGAGAGGTATTTTGCTTTTTATACTTAATAATTGATTCTGCAGAGAACAGACCATAGAGTTCTTCACCTCCATAATCATATCAGTCAATTCCAGAAATAAATCTTCTCTTATTTATATACATTTATATGTTAAGATGAATTATTATGTGAACATATTTTCATATCATAAATATAGTTAATTATAATCTATGTGTCTTGTTTCTGTGAAAAACCCTGAGTAATGCAGGTATATTCCATGGAATATACATAAAAAGATAATTTAGGTTTTGTTTTTAAATGCCTCCATTCACTGTATACCAGAAATTACAATATTTGTTATAATTTTAACTTATGATGGAAAACTTGAATTCTACCTAAAGATGAATGAGAAGGTACACTTTTTCCCAAAATTCTTCTAAGTTCAAAGATCACTGATCTCGGTTCCATCTTTTGCTCATGTTTAGGTAGAAGAGGTTGACATTTAGACCTTGCTACAATGGACTTGGAGTGTTGCTTCCCATGGATTTTATTTTAACATGGTCTTGGCTTTTATGAATAATAATTAGTAGGGGCTGGGGATGTGGCTCAAGCAGTAGCGTGCTCGCCTGGCATGCACGCGGCACTGGGTTCAATCCTCAGCACCACATATAAATAAAATAAAGTTGTGTTTCCACCAAAAACTAAAAAAATAAATATCAAAAAATTCTCTCTCTCTCTCTCTCTCTCTCTCTCTCTCTCTCTCTCTCTCTCTAAATAATAATAATAATAATAATAATAATAATAATTAGTAGAAACAGCCATGTGGATCTGTCACTCCACAAGAATGTTATTAATGGTTATACATATAATAAAATACCCTTTAAACATGGTCCCACATGAAAATTTTCTTTTCAAATTCAGTTCTAGGAAAATCTATGCTTTCCTTGAGTATTTGGTGTTTCTCTCTTTCTTATCATAGATTCATAATAGTGAACTGTTTCTCTTTTCACAATGGATCTCTGGAAGCTTGCATCTTAATCTGACATTAAAGTCATTATTTAAGTCCTAACAGATGGAATAATTTTTGTTGTAAAATTAGTCTCTTTTTTAATATATTTATTTTGTTTATTATTTTTATGTGGTGCTGAGGATGGAACTCATTGCCTCACATGTACAAGGCAAGCACTCTGCCACTGAGCCACAACCCCAGCCCTCAAACTAGTACTTATAACTTCTTGATTCTGACCTTTTATGCTTGATTTGATTTCATGATACGTGTTTTTTAACCCTTCTCCAAATCATTTTTGGATATAGGTAGGAAGGAAGGAGAAAGAAAGGCGGGGTGGAGAAAGGAAGGGAGGGAGGGAGGAAGGAAACTTAAATAACAAATGTTCTCTTCTTCTAGTTGTTCACAAATAAATCTTTCACTTGTCCCTCAGCATATTCTCATTGTGTATGGTGAGTAGATAAAAAAAATCACCAAAGATAAGGATTCTCAATGACCAAAAAAAAAAAACACCATCACTATTCCCAATTCTCTATTTTAATCCAGTTTCTTAAGTGATCATGCCCTGGCTATCAGTTTATTCTTGGTATGAATATTAGAATGAATCTAGCCCTTAATTTCTGTATTTAGTTAACAGGTCTTATAGTTTCCATGAAGTAAATCTTTGATCATATTCCATGGTATCAATAAATGTCAGTTTGTCCTTTATAAATAATGACAAGTTCATCCAAAGAATGTGGAGTAAAATTTTGAGTCAAAGAAATTTTTTTTTCAGGAGACAACTCCTAGTTTATATTAATTTCCTCAACACTAAGATTCTTCCATTTTTATTGTGTCTTGCTGCCTTCAGATAATTTTCCATTGTCTTTTGGTATGCATGTTATCTCTTCAAGTGGTAAGTTTTCTCTCAAGCAAATATACACTCCCTTTAGACTACAAGTGACAAAATGGGTTTCAAGACATTGATGACTAATTTATAAAAATATATATATATAAAATAAAAATGAAGCTTCAGTCTTCATCTAAAAAATAAGGAGCTTAATTTTGTAATGTATGTGAAACCAAAACTTTATTCCAGGAGATAAGAATATTGATAACTACTCCTCTGCAGAAATGGCACTTGTATTTCCTTTAAGCAAAATTTGATCAAATTGTACAATCCCCTTTCCTTGAGGTTTTGTCTTAAATGATAAAAACATAATTACAACCATTTAATTTGTTGGAAAAATTACTGTTTAAGAATAAAATTTCACACTTCCTCTTGTTTCAGAAAATAAAGAATACATTCACATCAACACAGTATTTAACTTTGAGAAGTTGGTAGGTAATTCTGAATATAAGAGTTTATGTATCTTTTTGGTTTTTTTTTTGGTTTTTTTACCAAAAAGGAACTTAAAACTACTTACTTAAACTATATATATTACTACAACTTGTAAGGTAGTAAGCTCTGTTAAAATATTTAAAATTTCCTTATTTTAAAGTAACATTGTCTTACAAATGGAAATTCACTGTTTAAATATAACAATTTATTTCCAATTTTTTAAAAATATATTAGCTTTGTAGAATGCCATATTTAATGTTATAAAACAGAATTTTTCCCCTTAGGACCTAACAACTTCATATAAATATGCTAGAGTTTATGGGCAATAAAAGAACAATATCTGTTCCTATCTTCCTGAATTATAATACCATATAACATTTAAAAATTTAATGCACTTTTCCGACTGGTATTGTCCATCTGTGTTTGTTCATAAACATCAAAAACAAGGAAAATCTTTAAAAAAAAATTTGTTACATTGTAAACCATCTGCTAAATCTAGAAAGAAAGAAAGAGGGAGGAAGGGAGGGAGGGAGGAAGGAAGAAAGAAAAGAGAAGAGTAGGAATCAGCCATGTGTGTGCAGTAGGAAAAAATGTAGTAGCACAATGGTTCTTAACAAGGGGAGGTCATGAGAATGACCTATGAACTTTCTTAAAACTACAGAGGTCTGCATTAACTCCATGAAATTAACAGTTATGCTGATGTGATCCCTCACTTGTGAATCAGGCATCTAGGTAGGGATAATGAAAGGCAATGCTAACACAGAGAGGTTTGAACTCTGGCTAAATGAATGAAGGAGAGATTATGAGGCTGAATATACAAAAGTAATCAGGAAATATTCTCTATATTTTACTTACATAAAGGAAACTACTGAGATATGGAATGATATCCTAATAAATAATGATTTAAAATTTTTAGTTATTCATGACCTCCTTCTTTTCTTTGGTACTGGAGATTGAACCAAAGGGAGTTTTACCACTGAGCCCCATCCCTGGTACTTTTTATTTTTTATTTTGAGACAGGGCCTCTCTAAGTTGCTGAGGCTAAACTCAAATTTGTGATCCTCCTGCCTCAGCCCCTCAAGTCACTGGGATTACCGGAGTGGGCTACTGAGCCTCACTTTTAACGCTAGCCTATATATTATGAATGTTTGTGTAAATGAGTTCGATTATTTGTTCTTTCACAAGTATTATTTTGCTATGTGCTGGATGCCCAAGAACACATTAGTTGCTAGAGATACATTTTTTAAAATAAAGTGAGTCTCCTCTCTCAATAAGAAACACGATTCATACTTGAAAAACATTAAGTGTAATCACTTTATTAAAAATTACATACTTTCATGACATGTCTAACTTAATAATTCATCCAAGTAGTTTTGAATTTGTTATGTAACAAATACTCATCAATACTTCAGTAACATCCATACCATAGCTTAGCCTCCTAATGCCTGCCATTCCTTTCCTAGCCTCTCCACACCACTCAATAGCTAGCTTTTTATTATAATTTTAATTTTGATCTTAACATTTTACTTGTTTCATCTTTTTTTCATGGTTCTGGCCATAATGTCAGATATGATATAATATAATATAAGTATATATATATACACATATTACTTTATATAATACCTTGACTAGCAAAAAAAAATTAATCTTCTCCTGAGGATGGTAGTGGAGATATATCTTTTCCCCATCCCTTCCCCTTCACCTCATTCCCCTTTTCCTTCAGCTTGTGCTTATGTTTGTGTTTTGATTGGAAGTTTAACCTGGTAAGGACCTAAAAGATGAGTGACAATATTGGGAGATGGTGTGAAAAGTTTAACAGGTGGGACTAGTGTGAGGTCCTTAAGTCATTCGGGCATTAAGGTAATCTCCTGGGACCACTGACCTCTGAACTTCAACCACGATGCCACTACTATTAGGCTATCACCAGAGGCTATGCCAATTATGTTGCCAAATCATGGAATTTCAGCTTCCAAAACTGTGAGCTAAATAAACCTTTTTTTCTTTATTAATTACCCTGCCCCAGGTATTTTTATAAATAATGGAAAATGGACTAATAGAGAAGCTGTGATACAACAGAAACCACTTTGAGATGGAGAGACTCAAGTGGCTCCAGCTATTCTAGTACTCAGGCCTTTGGGCCCCCAAAGCCTCCAGACAGATGACTCAAAAATCTCCAGAGGATTCTAGCATCCAACCATGTACTGCAAAGAAAATGAGGTATCTTACAGAGCACTGCCTAGGCTGCTGAATCTTGTGTTGTAAACAGAACAAAAGTTACAGTCATTGTAGCCATAACAGGAATATCTACACAATTGAGAAAATAAATATTTTTATAAATTAAAAATAAATATAAATACTGCTAAATATTTCACTCCTTCATTTATTCCTACCATCTCACAAATATTTATAAAATCCTCACATGTGCCAGTCACTATGCCAACCAATGACTGCAGAGTGATAACCAAATTAAGTAGTCTCGCTTCCTATGAAATTTAAAGCATCTGTAACCAGTCTACCCCAGTGGGGATTATTAGAAAAATCACAAAAATGTCACTGGTGCCAGGTGTGGTAACACACACCCATATTCCCAGTGTCTCAGAAGGCTGAGGCAGCAGGATCACAAGTTCAAAGCCAGCCTCAGCAAATTAGTGAGGCCCTAAGCAACTCAGCAAGACCCTATCCTCTAAATAAAATATAAAAAAGGGCCGGGATGTGGCTCAGTGGTTAAATATTCCTAGGTTCAATCCCTGGTACCAAAAAAAATGTCATTGGTATGGAAATGGTGATGAAAATAGCAAGCACTTTTCTTTTTTCCATGGTAGTATGTATTCCTCCGGTGACCAATTCTGTCCCTACACAGGAAGATGGAAATCTTAGTCAGAATACAAATTCTGACAGGAGGAAACAATAGACAAAAGGGATGATCCAATCTGGCAATCCAATCCAATGTTTCCTAGATATTTTCCTCGTGATATTGAGCTGTATATAACATACCATATTCGAATAATATGACATTTTAAGCATTTTGAAACTGTTGGGTCAGATTGGTCAAAAAAGTACACTTCTAAAATGACCCTAAATTTCTCGATTCAATTCATAGATGATACTGGGAGTTTCAACCCATATTTATAGTGCAATTTGAATTTATTTTAACTGTCTTTATATGCAACACATTTCTCATAAAATAGCAAAGCCAGGAAAAAAATATTAGGGAATCTTTTCACATTCTAGTTATACAAACTTAATCCAAGTGGAAGCTCTAATTCTCTTCTCTATACCGTGATAAACCTCCAAACAGCTAAGAATTTTTATTGGGAGGATGAACGATATTATTCCATGTAGATTATTTCAGCATTAAGGGATATGGCTTATTCATGCTGCAGATGATCAAGCTGTGTGGTCAGGTTAATGCTAAAACTGACAAATGCTATGCCAGATTTGAGAATATATGGAAATTTTAATTAGAAGTTAATAAAACTCTGAAAAATCTCCAAAGGGTTTATCCTTGTGAATGAACTTAAAACAAATTTAAAGCTAATGTATTAGTTAATATGCAGGCTGTGATAAAGGGAAACCAGGTGGCTGGCAATAATTTCCACAATGGTCTTCCTTTTCAAAGGCTGGCTATGGAAGACAACTCCGTTGCCTGCAGGAGGCTGTTTGGACTCCACAAAGAACAATCAGGAGTGTGCTTCACTTTGTCAGAGAACATGACACACTATCAAGCTTGATGCTAACTTTTGTCTGACAGACATTTGACACTAACTCTACAAACTATTTTTAGATCTGTTTATTTCTCCGACTATTAATTTATAATCATTTCACTTTCTTCACAGATCTGTCAGTGAACTTGACTGATTAGAAGATTACAGGAGAAAAAGAGGCATTGTTCAAGGAGAAAGACAGGAAAAGGAAGAGTAGAGACATTGATTATTGATTGTGCATGCTGGTGCGAACTTTTTTCCCCTTCAAAGCACTTTCCAGTTGCCAAACCACTAATTTCCATGGCATAATGCCCCAGCTATAAAGGGATTATAATATATACACAATAAAAATTTTTAAATATGCCCTGAAAGAAAGATAAATCCAATGCAATTCACATAAAACCTAATACATTATGTACAGTCTGTACTTAATAAATGCATTACTCATAAAATATACATTCACAAGTCTTTCATTCTTATCAATAAAGCAATCAAGCTGAGCCTAAGATTACCCAGAAATTCAGACCCCTCCTATACAAAAATATAATCGCATTATCCCCTTTTTAAATCATGCTCAGATGAAAAGAAACAAGAGACAGCTAGCTTAATATTTCATTGTATAACGTATTTCATATTTAGCCTACTAATAAAGCTGAACTCATTTTTTTTGTCTTTCATGTTGCCCGGCAAAGAAGAAAAAACCATAACAGTTCTTTACTCCTAACCCAGGAACTAATCTTAAAGTATAATACACATCAGTAATTGAGACTGGTTAGAATTACCCTGGAGCACTCAGGGACTTTTTGTGCTACTAAGACGATATTTTGATTATCAGTAAATGGACATAATGCTAGTTCCTGATCTCTGAAGGAATTTGACTCTGTGTTTGTTTCTTTTAATATTCTCCTCCATTTGTCAGATTGAACAGCTCATACCACTGTATGACATGTTAGGCATCCAAATCATATTTCCCTGGCAGAGTTTGCCCAAAGCATTTCTTAAGCTAAGATCAAAACTGTGTCTTTAGAATGAGAATTAAACTGTGTCTGGCAACATGGTTCTCTCAGATCTACTATTTTACATTTATACAAATGACCCCTTAATATCTGGGTAGTCCTCTACCCCCGAATTTTTCAAGCCCCATCCTACTGATAAACAGTTAATTACCAGGTGATGATTCATTCCAGTATACAGTGGGCATATTTTATAGAATGCCTGAAGGGTTGACATCATTCTTGCAGTCAAAATTTTGGTTGATTATGGGAATAGGGAGATCAATAGAAAGATGAAGGAATGCAAAAGTAGCTTCCATTTCCTCCTACCTCCTCCCCCGACATTCAGTGATTACTCACTGCCCACCGGCAGACTATACAGCTCTCTCCTGTACCTGTTAAAGCATCTTTGTATACTTAGCTAGCAAAAATGTCATTTGGAAAGGCAAGTACCAATTTGCATGAGGCAGAACTTTGTATATCTCTCACATTCCTTTTTCATTCTGACAGGCAGGAAACCACAGGTCTCATTTTCCTATTGTTATTAAAAAGTGTGATCCTGGTTGTTTGGAAGGCTCATTAGTGCTATTGCCTGTCACGGGCTGCATATCTTTATAAGAAAGATAGATTGCATGGATGCCTCAGTACACCAGCCAGAATGACACTTAGGTACATCCCCTATGGGCCCCAGAATTTAGATTTTCACTTGCTCTTGTGAAAAATGGGAGTCAAGACTATGGGCATTTGAAAACACGGCTAGTTCCTTATTTTCTTCAGTAATAATAGAATTTCACCATTGTGTTTGTGACTTTGAAAAAAAGTATTGGAAGAAAAAATTAACTATAGAATATTTTGCAAATAGAGTGCTGAGACAACAACCATACTCAGAGGGAAATTAATGATTTCACAGGAATTAACTAGAGATGCGCTATCTATCCAGAAGTGAAGAGCTTGTCTCTTACATGAGGGTGTCCAAGGCATTGAGTTTTTAGTGAACCTTTCAGAAATAATAATAATAATAATAATAATAATAATAATAATAAAGTGTTTTTCCTAGGTCACAAACTGTCAAAAGTTATTTGAGTTTAATGCAACATTCTTTTTTTTTTTAATAGAGGGAGTCACAGAAATAACTTTAAACAATAAAACAATTTGATAGTTCAGATCTCAGGGAAAATGAAGCAACCTTGCTTCTATAAAGTGAGTCACCAAGAGTTCCTTTTGATTTTTTAAGTAAATGTGTTTCTCTACCTCTAATAAGCTATCTCTATGTATTTCCTATTTTTAGAATATGTAACAGAGGAGAGCTCCACATGATGGAAAACACACTGGCCTTGCAGTCCTAAGACTATTTTGCCTCAGTCTGCCACTTACTTGCTGGGTGACCTGAATGAATCATTTAATCCAACTGGGCCATGGACTTTACCTATCACAGGGAGATACCATTTAAAAATAAAAATAAAAAACAAACCATAAGCAAGAGATTTCTTGAATTAATTGGACCTTAGAGACTGTCTTATTTTTACAGGGCAAGTTTGAGCAAAAGGAATTTAAGTAACTTTACCAAGGTCATCCAGTATTTTACTACCAAAAAATGAAATTAAAGTCAAATTTTGACAATCTAATGAAATAATTTGTATATTAGTTTTAGAATTCACATACTTGTGTAAATTAAAACCAATAAATGGTATTTATCCTAATTAAGCTGAAATCTAAACAAGTAAGTGGAAGTACATAGTAAATAATATTTATAATGTTTAACATATCGCTCTTGAAGTTTAACTTAAAAGATACTGACTGAATAAACAATTATTTTTTCTGGGCTTTCTCTGCTTATTTTATCTAATATCTTAAAAATATGAAAGTGGTTTTAAACACTAAACCCATTGCATACAATTATATTAATAGAATATAATTATGTTAATGCAATTTTAGGAATATGAACTTTCTAATTTCTTATTGACTTCTAATGTATCAAAATCATTGTGGTATCAACAAATTATTTTGGTTTGGGGGTTATTTTTTGCAATTTTTTATTTTCTCAAGATATTTCTTTTATAGAGAGAAATAACCAAATATAATATGATATAATATGGCATTCTGAAGCAAAAATTAATAAATAAATAAATATACTATCAGAAAACTGGCAATTCAAATAATCTTTAGTTTAGTTATAATATAGTGATGTAGCATTTTAGTTTTGATAGCTATACCTTAATTTGGTAGAATATAATTAGGATAAAGTATATAAAGGGTGTTGGAAAAATTCTGTTCACTATCTTTACAGCTTTTCTATAAATTGAAAATTATTTCCAAATGAAAAAAGATTATTTTTTAAATACAGACATAAAATTGAGAAATATTGGTGATAATTAGAGGGAAAATTTGGGGCTAATCAACACAATCCTAATAGATCAGAAAAACTGCAGAAGATGGTAACTTTAAGGAAGGAAAGAAGGGAGGGAGGGAGGAAGAAGAGAGTCAGTTGTTCTACCTCCTTACACCTGAAGCAACATAGGACTGTATTTCTCTAAACCCCCATTTGTATATTTCGTGAATCTATCCACTGAATACTAACAAAACAACGGGGTAGTTATCCTTATTTTTACTCTTTTAGAGATGAATAAACTGAGCCATAGTAAGTGGTCACATGGTTAATGCACTGAGGTCACTTGGTTAATACATTGCAGGGACAATTCAAACACCAGCCTTTGTAAAAAAGACAATGACTTATTTCCCTTTCTGTGAATCTCTGGCAGGCTTGGGCCCTATTAATGTTTTACAGTGCTTTAAGAAATTTTTCTTTCAATTTTACCATCAGTTTTTTTTAGCCTCTCTATCCACTCAGGAGGTGAGCCTTGGATGGAGTTCCATGAAAACCATTAGTCTGTCCTGACAATCATACCTTTTGCATGTTGGCTAAGACAAAGCCCAGCTACTACAGGTAGCAACCAAAGGAACCCCTTTCCCCATCTGCATGTTTTATCATCTGGGATCTAAAACAGACTCTGCAATGTTCCTCCTGATAGAAATCCCCTGTTTTTCAATTGTAACCCTCTCTAAGGCTCAGAACCAGTCAAAGGGGGCAAGCCTGGTAATAGACACACTACTTTGTAATAAATCCTTTTCATTTTCCTGCTTCCTCCTATTCTATTTTTCTGCCTCTACTACTTCTACCCCTCGGGCTTTAGTGAGATTCTTTCCCAGAGGCTGCCTTCTCTACTATATAGAGACTTATGTAAAATGGCCAAGGATCCCTGGGCCAGCATGTCAGTTGTCCAGCAATTCCAAATCCAGATTTAAGCTCAGTTGAGACACTGCATTGTACTATCTAATGTGGTGGGCAAGCACAAAGTAGAGAAGAAAGGATGGTATTCTTGTGAACTTAAATAGCTGGGCCTTTTAAGTTTATTCCTTGAAGATTTCTGAGCGAGGCTAAATATCTTTGAATAGAAACATCATTCTGTACATCTGGCAAAGCCTCAAAAAATATTCACGGCTATTTAGCAATTTCAAATTTACAAATAAAATAAATTATGTTTGAAAAGGTGCAGCATTTTCCCCCAAGGTAGCTCCAGCTGCATGTATATCTGTGTTTCTGAACCAGGCTAAAGCAACAGTCCCAAGAGCACAACTCGTTAAATGATAAAATATATCCACACTTCCACATCTGCAAATGAACCCAGCCCCGGAGGGCCATTGTGAGAATTAAATGAGATGATGTGAAAAATACCTGAAAACATGAAGAGTCTTATTATGGTAAACTATTGTTGTTGCTGACATGATTTTCTCATATTCTAAAACTACTAAGACGTGGTATTATGGCAAGACATTAATTGCAAGATTTTTTTTTCTCCCATCCTTTTATCCTACTCAAGAATGAGTAATATTCCAGAAGAAAGATGTCAAATTCTTGGTTTGAAAGGTCAGAAAGCTCATTCCTTTGGCAAATCCACGGATAAGAATAGAAATATTTAAATAATATGGGGAAAGATGTTTTCTCCTGCCTCCATGCAGCACTTAGTAAAGATCATCCAAGCTTGGGAGAACAAAGAGCTACAAGAGGAAGGACTTCAGTGACTGGACCAGGTGGCCTGTGCCCTGTTTTCTGGCCTCAGAGTCATTGTGCACAAATGACCTAAAGCCAAGAAAAATTATGAGATCTATGAGCAGAAAGGTCTGTGCCTTGTTACCATTCTGGGGATCTGGGGGATTGCAGAGGGAAACGGATACAACAAGCTGCATAGAGTGCCCAGGACAAAAGCCTGAGGCCCCCTCACAGAACTCCAGCATGTCCCCAACAGGATGCTGAGAACTGCCCAAAATTTCGGTTTGCTTTTCAATTCTCCTGTCTGGCATGACTTTGCAGAAATGAACTATACCACACTAAGGATCCTCAAAGTTGGGATGGTGGAATTCATCCACAGACTAATATTGTACACTTGAGTTCCAAACTCAGATGCCATAAAGAGATGACCACCTGAGGACTCAACATGTGGTTTGAACAGCACAGGGCAGACTCCTCCATCTACTATCACCTACCACGAGCTCAGGTCATTGTCCCAGGACTACAAAATTCTAATCAAAAGAAAGAAAATTTAGAGGAAATGCTTTGATTTTCTTTTAAACTCAAAATGAAGAAAAAAAAATCTTAATCCCCGAATTTACCTGTAAAAGAAATGGAAAAAGAAACACTTTCCCTGGCATCAAGAAAAGTAACATGACTTGACAGAAAAATTAAGACCAAACATAGGAAAATAAGTTAAATTTTTGCACAAATGGTTTTATTCTATGAATATTAATCTCAGCTATACTGCTATTTTTGATTTTTAAAAACTGCACAAAATGAGGCGGACATGTTTCATCAGAGATTCTACTTTGTATTTCTTGCATGCATGTACCCTTTCTGGATTCCAACAGCACTGCCTCTATTGCTTTGCCTAGTCCATAAATATTAACACATTAATTGATGATGGCAGTGATTTGATGGCAAGCAATAACAGACCAGAAGCATGATGATTACATCATAGTCATTTTGAGATTTTCCTGGCACTATACTCGCTTGACAGTAAATGTGCCTGGTCTGTGTGATAAGAGGGGTATAGGTACATGGGTCTGGATTTGTTAGGAGAGTAGGGAATGGAGTAATGAAAAGGTGGGTGTCCAGAACAGTGAGCATGGATATTTGGGGAAAAAAAGAAATTTACTTTCTTTCTACCATGTCTCAACATCTCCCAAACATTTCCAGACTTTGGACATAACCGATCACACAAGCACGCACAAACAAACAAAAACAACAATAAAACAGAGTAAAATGTGTCATGGAAAAACAATTCTCTAGATTCCATGGAAATTGTTCTCTTAAACCCATCTTCAAACAGTCACAAACTATGTTATTTTTTCTCTTAGGTGTATGATTTTTTTACCAGATTTTTTCTCAAAAAATAATAAATTTTCTAAGTAGACCTACAGTAATTTTATGTATATTAGCAGAAAATGAAATGCACAGAGCAAGATTAAAATGTATATGATATGGTACCCAGTCCTATGGCATGTGCTTGTAAAGAACAAAGTTTCAATGTTTTAGAAATATTCAAGGAAGGAACATAGGCCATATTTTCCCTTTACTATGCATAAGGAATTCCTATTCAAGACAATGGGGTTTTACATAGAAATCAATGGCAAATTATGGACCTTAATGAAAGAGGAAATTATAATTATAGCACTGCTGGTAGCATCACTATAGTTAAGGCTGAGCAGTCTTTCCTATTATCACTTATCAGGATTTAATAGCTCAGCTGGTTTGAGTCCTACTTGGCTGAAGCATAATATACAACTCATCAGGTTGTATGTAATTAGTTATTATTATTGTTATTACATAAACAAATATTTTAATCAGTAAAACAGTTTGTAATTATAAGGTTCCAAGAGAATTTTTTTTTTCCTAGTGACAGGTGCAACGGTGGGGAAGGAGAAAGAAGTAAGGAGATGTGTTTCAAAGAAGGTAAGTTGAATGTGGCAGGTCCCTCTATAGGAATAAATCATCTTCCTTTGATTGTTAGCCTCAGTGAGGCCGGCTTTGAAGCAGAATCTCCTGAAGAAGAAACACTGCAGAAGCCTCAGGCAAGGCCACTCACTGGCTCCTCTCAATGGGGATAATGGGGATAAGAGTGTGTGCAGTGCAATTTGTTGGCAACATTGCAGCACAGTCTCCTGGAATTACTCAGTACCCACTTGACAATGCCAGTTTTGCTTTACAGGATGACAGTGTATCACCCTTGGCTTATATGTGTTCTTTTATCATTGACAATCTGTACACCTTGGATGTAGATCACCACCTTTAGTAGATCCCAAGAGAGTGTTACGTGTATATTGCAATTGTCCTTTTGTTCACCCATGTGGATGGCCCCTTGGGACCAATAAGTATGATTACTACCCTCATGCACAGGCGAGAGGACTAGAAGAGCAAAGTTTTTTTGTTTTGTTTTCCTATCTAGTTTGTTCAGTCAGCAAAACAAAAAAAAACTCTGGCGATTTTTGGACCAGTTTTCTGACAAATAGACCACCTGTGTGGCTCTTTACATTGGAAATATTCATTACCTAGAAAAGAGGGTAGATCAAATGTAGACCACGTGGGAGGAAAAAAAGGAAATTGCACTTGGAAAGTGTCAATTACATGCATTATATACCTTACCTACATTATTCCATTTAATCCTCATAACGACCCTGGAGGGTAATATATTATTTTTAGCCTCAATGTACAGAGAAGAAAAATGAAATATAAACAAATTAAGTACTTTTTTCCCAGTTAGTAAGCAGGAAAGAACAGCTTCCATCTCAGGTTTTATCAGACAAGTCCAGTGCTAATCCCTCTTGCTTCTCAACATAATCTATCAGGGCTCCCATCCCCTTCTTCCAGAAAAACTGTTCTTGTCAAGACTACCACCAACCTCCATTGCCAAATCCATTAGTTACTGCTCTGTCTTCAACCTTCACAGTCTCTCAGCAGCTTCCAAAGCAAATGGACTTCTTCCCCTTGAAATCTTCACAGCCTCACTTTCTAAAAGGCTCTGTCCTGGGGTGAGGATTCTGCACTCCCTAACAACTACTTCACCCTTGAATGGTTCCTCCTTCTAAAGTTAGTTGCTCCTCCTATGGTCAGCCTCTCAACTTTCCAAGGCTGAATCCTGAGCCCTCTTCTTTTCTTTCCACTACTTCTACTTAACTTCTATTTCACGTAGTAGAATTTTTCTTTTAAAAACATAAGTCATAAGGATTGAACCCTCAGTACCAGACTTCTATTTAGCCTAAGACACAACCTCAGCCCTTTTCATTTTTTATCTTGAAACAGGTCTTTCTATGTTGCTTGGGGCCTTGCTAAATTGCTAAAGTTGTCTTTGAATTTGCAATCTTCCTGCCTCAGCCTCCCAAGCCACTGGGATTACAGGCATGCATACCACCCCTGGCTCTTTATTTTTGAAACAGGGTCTCACTAAATTGCTGAAGATGGCCTCAAATTTGCCATCCTCCTGCCTCAACCTCCTCAGTTATTGTGATTATATACCTGCACCACTGCACACAGCCTGAATCACTATTTTAAAAGCCCTATCTCCAATGGGGTCAGTTGCATGAGAGGTTAGGACTTCAAAATGAACTTTGAAAGGACACAGTGCAGTTCATAGCAGCCTTTATGGAAAAAGCCTACCATTTCTGGTCTTTCACTCCACCACATTACCCTTCCATCTGACACAAATATATATATATATATATATATTTTTTGCTGATGTTTAGTGCTGCAAAGTACTTATTGATTTTCCATAAAATGTATCACCTCACAATTTTTCACATTTTTTACTTCATAATGGTGTGAAAGCTATATGCAATTATTAGAAATCATATGTCAAATTTTAAATTTTGGCCTTTGCCTGAGCTAGCAATATGCAATATTATAGTTCATCTTGATTCCACTGTTGTTAGGGAACCACAGTTCACAGTCAGCCACATGGTCATGAAGGTGAACAACCAATGCTCTACAGTGTGCCGTGTTGCTAAGCTGTGATGTCCAGGAGGTTAGATGTTCTAAATACTTATATTTTCAAATTATGATGGACTTATCAGGACATTAGCCCCCATGATGAGCCAAAGAGCACCTTCACCTAAAGAGATGCTTCTTGATGTAGAGATGAGTCAGATTCATTATAGCCATGATGTTATCATAGACCACTAGCCAGTAATTTCAATTTTGTAACATTCTTATTTTTATTCTTCCTTCAAAATACATTGTTAGAACAAGATAAGAAAATCCAAAAGTGAAATAAATGGAAGTATCTTCTTAGTTTCCATATTTCTGCTTGGTAAAAAATGTAAAAGTTAATAGTAATAAGAATCAGAAAGCCCTGTAGAAGGTTTAAAGGAATACAGCAGGTCAAAAAAAAAAAAAAAAAAAAAAAAACCACTCCTTCCTTCCTTTTCTCCCTCCCTCCCCCACTCCTTGTTTTTTCAGCCTTATTCACTGTTTATCAAATTTGTAGAAGCCATTTTCAAAATGTGCGGTTTTCTAGTGTGACAATACTCTAAGAAACGGATATAGAAAAATAAAAGATTATGTTTAAATAACTGAGGCCAAGTCTTATTCATGACCAAAAGAACAATTAAGATGCAGTAAGTATGTACTATAGAATAATAATAGGTAGCTGTTAGAATTAACAGCCTCGGGCTGGGAATGTGGCTGAAGTGGTAGCACGCCTGTGCGGGGCTCTGGGTTCGATCCTCAGCACCACATAATAATAAAATAAAGATGTTGTGTCCACCAAAAACTAAAAAATAAATATTAAAAAAAAATTCTCTCTCTCTCTCTAAAAAAAAAAGAAGAAGAATTAACAGCCTCTTGAACGTTTCTTAGAAGCCTAGCATTAAGTGAAAGAAATCAACAACATTACACTGTTTATGAAAACTGAAAATATATACATGCATAAAACACTACATATTTTATAAATGCACATACACTTTCAAGGGTAGATATCAAATACAAGAGGATATATATCTGTGGGGAGATAAATTTGGAGGTCTAGGAAAAGGGGAGAAATTAATAAAAGTAGAGATGGGTGTGCACCCAATGCTTATGGCAATCCAGGCATTTAAGTAGTTCTGATATTTGCATCTGTGGTAGAATGGAAAGAAGAGAGGGAGTGAGGGAAGAAGGGAGGAAGAGAAGAAGGAAGGAAGGAAGGAAGGAAGGAAGGAAGGAAGGAAGGAAGGAAGGGAGGGAGGGAGGGAAAGAGGGGAGGAGAGGGGAGGGGAGGGGAGTGGGGAAGACAAATATAGTAACAGAAATAGGAAAATAATGATGGCAAATATAACTCTGTCCTGGCCTCATCGTTCCCTTGGTCCTTGTTGCTCATGGAGTCTTCCTTGTGTGTGGATGAAGTCACAGAAGCACCTCAGGGTACTAGCATCAGAGAAGCAAATAATACCAGCTTAGACAGACAGTGTAGATGCAAAATAAGGAGCTGCCAAATTGTCCTTTTTTCTTTTACTGAGCCTCTGAGTCTATCCTGACTTATTTATGCCATCTACTGGTCCTTTCAATTACTTGTCTTTCCAAAACTCACTCTTGCTGTTTGACTTGGACAATTTTTCAGTCTTTTAGGAGTAAATACCGACAGTCTTTTTGTTCAAGTACTTGATTTCTTACTAAAGGTATCTTCTCTGAAGCAGCCTCTTGCCCCCATACTAGCATATTCTAAACTGTTTCCTTTTTAGTGAAAGTCTGCAGAATTTATTCTTTTGTTCAAAATAGTCTTTCAGAAAAAAAGAGAATGTGGTTTCTTTTTAGAGGCCAGAAAACCATTTCAAAATTTGCTTTTCCAAAGCTGAACACCAGCCCTAGATTGGAGGTGTCCCCTGTTCACCTAAAAATAAACTTGCAACACTTTTTCATTTGAATTTAAAACATTTGCATAAATTGATTATCATCTTAGGGAAAGATTTTTAGGTCTTTATTTTTAATTTTAATGTAAATTTCTGAACCCAAACAATCAAACTCTGGATGCCCTTATTATTTCATTGACATTTTCACTTTCATGTTAATTTCTTCATTTATCAAAGTATTCTCTGGCTTGACTCATCAAGAATGATGAGTGTCAGTATTTTTAATGCAATTTCAGTCAGACAGCCAATCACCTGCTTCATGACTGACAATTCCTCCCTTTTATGATTTGGAACTGAAATGTCCCTGTAAAAGCTCATGTGTTGAAAGCATGGTCCCCAGTGCAGCATAGCTCAGAGGTGGGGCTTTTAATCAATGCTTGGATCTTTGGGGTTGTACCTTTATCAGTAGATTAATTCACTTGATGAATTAATACTTTTAATGGATGGTAATTGTAGGCAGGTGGGTCATGGCTAGAGGAAGGAGGTCATTGGGAGTATACCTTTAGAGACTATATCTGTCCCTGGGCCCTTCCTGCCACCACCCAGCCTCTCTCCCTTTCTCTCTGCTTTGCAGCTATCATCAGCTGAGCAGCTTCCTTCCACCATGCCTTTCTGCCATGATGGTCTGCCCCACCTCACCTCAGACTCAGAGAAACAAAGCCAACCATGGACAGAGATCTCTGAAACCATGAACCCAAAATAAACTTTGCCTCCTCTGAGTTGTTTTTGTCAGGTATTTTGGTCTCAGTGACAAAAAGGTAACACCTCCTTAAACTTGTATAGCAATCTAGTCAGGTCTTATACCTGTTCATGAATAGAAGTCACTCATTAGCAAAGGTAAAATTTCAACAACAACAAAAATTCTGTCTCACTCCACTTTCCCTTCTTCACACAACATTGAGTGATACTGAATTATTTCTCATTCATATTGAGACTCTATTACTATGAAGGAGAAAAATCAAGCAAGTTATTTTTGGAGCAAACACTGAGAATAACCACTAAACTGACAAGCCATCTTCTCTTCCTTGATGATGTGGCTATTAAGCAGCTGAAGTTAATTCCAGGAACAGATTGTCTCAGAATATTTCCAACAAATCCCATATGATCATAATACTTTTGTTACAGGGAAAGAGTGCTAAATCTCCTGAATCCTTCAAGTGTCAGGGGGGACTGGAGGCCATAAGGCAGGGGTCAGAAAACTATAGCTATGGGCCAAGTCTATCCTTTCCCCTGTTTTTATACAGCCTATAAGAATTTTTTTTTGTACATTTTAAATGATAAAAACAAATCAAAAGAATATTATTTCGTGATGTCTGAAAAATCATATAAAATTTATGTTTCAGTGCCCATAAATCATGTTTTATTGGAACCCAGCCATGCCCATTCATTTACTCTTTGTCTCTGTTTTCATACTACAATAGTAAAGTTGAATGGACACTAGGTGGCCCCCAAAACTAAAAATATTTATTACCTGGCCCTCTATAGCATTTTTTTAATTTTATTTTTTATTTTTTGCTAATCTCTACCTTAAAGTCAAAGAGGTAAAGGGCTACTTTAAGAAATCTTGGTACAATCTATAATCAGACACCCCAATGAATGAGTTTCCTGGGAAAACAGTGAAGTGCAGCACTTCATTCCTAAAAAATCCATCAATCTTACTTCCCCATGCATTGAATCCTTTCATTACCCTGTTCTAAAGAATCTTGAGGTTCATTCTTGCTGTTTCCAAAACTCACCTTGAACTTCACAAAAAGAAAGGAAGGTCTTATACTAGTTCTTGTGCAAATCTTGACCAATTTACTGTGATCTGTGAAAGCTAATTCTAACAAAGAGAAATCTCCAAGTATATCCACAGAACACAAACTGAGATTCTTCAAAGTTTAATCCTTATTAATTTTATAATGTAGAAGAAGGACAGAAGCCTAGCAGAAAGGTAGGTTCACCTCTCCATGGCTCCCTTTTCTCAGGACCTTCCCCTTGAAGTCATGAGTTTCTTGTTAGCTCTGAATTCCTATTTTTATATCATTAGCCCAGTGAGACTATAGCAAGCTTGAAGCTTCTGCTTTTGTTTAGCTTTTGACTTTCAAAACTGTTAATCAGCAAGTGCCTCAAGGGGTAAAAGTTGCAGAGAAAGAGGAGGTCACCTTGGTAGTGTATTTTTTTTTCTTATTTCTGGTTGCCTTTCTTCTTCTTCAATGCTTCAAATAGAAGTTTTCATTTATTCTTTAAAAAAATGTATCCATTTTTTTATTGTTTGTTCCAAGACAGGAAGTTTGTTCTGATGCAGGCGATTCCCTCAAAATCAGGAGAGATATTTTCATTCTCTTTCTAAAATAAATAGTCTCAGGTCCTTTTCTACTAGGATTGCCAAATGATAAATCTGTCTGCCATATCCAACAAAAAGTGACAGGAGACCGGAGCTCCTGGGAAATGTCTTTATAGTATAACGAGAATTTTCACTGAGTGTCACTGAGTTGTTATTGTCACTTCACAATAATAGAGAGAACACAATTGTGTGCCATGAAAGAGTCAAACTATGACCTACATAAGAACAGAATTTTGTCCCAAGGAGGTCTTTAGGAGGTGAAATATTGTGGAAAGAATCATGAATCTATGATAATTACTTGGGTCAGAATTGTCATTGGATGTCCTCCTTCATCCTGTCTATCATTCTTCAATGTAGATACTGAGTTTGGAGACATATCACTCGAAAGTAGTTCCATTCATCATTCCCTTTTCACTATTGCTTTCTGCTTTTTTCTTAATAACCACAGGATGTAAGTTCTCCCAAATTTGGAAGTGACAAACTTGAATGTTAGATTAGAAGATCTCAAAAAAGCAGGCCGAGCTGCCAGGTAGACAGCACAGTTTTTGATCCATGAAGACAGTAAAACTAGAAACTCTTCAAACTCATAGAAAGGCTGCTAACTTGAAATAGACTCTACAACAAATAGTACGCTCATCTATAAAATGGAGTTGGCAATATTCCAATAGAGAAAGAGGCTTATACTTGGTGAAGTTTTTTAAAGAAATCACAGGCTTAACTTTCTTTAGAATATTAAGATAAAGGGAGGCTGGGCTTGTGGCTCAGGGGTAGAGTGCTTGCCTAGCATGTGTTCGAGTCTCAGTACCACAAATAAATAGGTAAAATAAAGCAGAGGTCCACAACTAGAATGTTATGATAAGGGAGTCGCCCAGAAGAGAGTTGCTAATACAAAACAAAGGGCAATTCAGCAAGGTTTTGGTGATTTATGGGGAAAAAGAGGTTCTCAAACAAAACCTTTCAGAACATAGTGACAGATGTGTCTATGGAACGTGGGCAAAATTGAGAATATAAACAGAGAAATCTGCCCTAGATGCTGAGAATGCAGATGCCATGGGTCTTCATTTCACAGCTGAGGCTTTCTCTTTCCAGTGTGCCCTCAGTGCTTGCTTATTTTATCCTTTCTCTCCAGACAGTCTTTTACTCCAGTCATTTGAATTAATACAATAATTACTTGTTAAGGATAAGTAGGATCCTACCTCCCATAAGATCAATTAAATGTACAGAAAGACAGGGCATCATTGATAGGATATTACAGAGGATGAGGTACTTCCCCTACATGAAAGGACTTTTTTGGATTAAGGAAGCAGTGGACAGAGTACTTAGGATAAATCTCAACAAATAATGACTGTATAATAATACATGGGCTTTACAAAAATATATATATATATATATATGTATATATATATATATGAATTACATTATAAGACAGTTGTAGACAAAAATATAGGGCAGGGGGAGAAAGAGGGCTAAATGAAGCTCAAGCATTATTGTTGGGTTAAGTACTCATCAGTGTCTAGGAAAGCTTGCAGTGAGATAAGAAGTTCTCTAAATGGTGTGATACTGAAGGAAATGGAGAGGGAGAACTGGCCATTTCCTTTATATCTGTATTTAGGAGAAGATCTAAGCAGTGACCCTGGTTGTAAAGTAAAGGAATGTACTCAAAGCATCTAAAGAAATCCACCTGCACCACGAGCATGTAACCTATCCTATGTATCCCTCCTCCTTAGAAGCACAGTGCAACCCTCCATGGACCATACCTGCTGCCCTAGAAGAGTGAGTAATAAAATATCCAAATCCTCTTCATTGAGTCCTCCAAGTACTTTCTTGGGGATTGGAAAACAATACACTGGGGCATTTGCAGATCTGGAGTTGAACAACTCCTTGAAGTTGATAGAGTATTCATTTGTGGCAGATTCTAATCAACAGTGCATATGATCTTTAAGATTACTTTAAAGGAAAAACATAAACATACGCATTAATCAGCTAACCAAGGAGAAGTGAATTCATTATAATAATCCCAAAGGAGGCAAAAAAGAAGGGAAGTGAGGAAGATGGAACAGATAGAACAAATAAATATGGAGGAGTGGGACAACAGATAAAGCATACATATAATAATTGTAGTAAGTGTATGCAGATGAAATACAATAATTAAAAGAAAAAAATTGTCAAATGGGATTTTTAAGCTCTATTATATTCTTTTTACAAGAAACATGTATTAAACATAAAAATATAGAAAGTTGAACATAATGTATTATAAACAATAACCAAAATAATGTGGTATAGCTGTATTAACATCAGAGAGTGGATTTTAAGTCAAGAAACATATTAAAACTTAAGACAGGTATTTAATAAAGATAAAAGACTCACAAGATAGCATAGCAATCTCAAGTTTATATGTTTCTAATAAGTCTTAAATTATATTGAAGCAAAATCTGGTAAACTCTCATAAAACCAGAGAAAGTCACATGCATACTTGGAGATTTTAATACACTAATATACTTACTTTTAATACATCAGTAACACTTGAAAATTGCAAATTTCCAAATCAGCAGTCAAGGAAGCAATCGCAATAGACATTAAAATATACTTATGACTAAAAAGACAAACATGACATACTAAAATTTCTGGGATGCAGTTAGGTACATGATATGAGGAAAAATTATAGATTTAAGTGAATGCATTAAAAATTAACAGCTTGAAAAACAACAATCTAACTGTCCACCATAAAAAGCCAGAAAAATAGCAGCTAATTAACCCCCAAAAAATAAAAGGTAAGAAATAACAAAGAGAAGTCCACAAAGAATGACCAAAAACATATAATAGAGAAAATCAAAACAACTAAACACTAACTCTGATTTTTGCAGGAAAATTGAAGAAGACATAAAAATTGCCAACATACTAAGTAACTCTTTTATTTTAAATTCTTTAAAAGCAAAACTGTAATTCTATAAAATAGACCAGTTTTTGCCTGGGGTTAGAAGACGATTGGATTATCGGGTTAATAGAGAAATGACTCAATGAAGCATGAAAAACTGCCATGGAGGTAGATGTTCCTCAAGGACACTTGTGTTAAAGGCTTGGTTCTGGTTGGTGACCTTGGGCAGTGGTAGAATCTATAAGAGGTGGGGCCCAGTGGGAGGTGGTCTGTGGAAGTGTGTCCTCAAGAAGGATTGTGAGACTCCAATCTGTCCCTCTTTCCTTTCTTGCTTCCTGGCCACAAGTTGAGCAGTTTTGCTCCACTGGATTTCTTGATGTTCTTCCTCAATGCAGGCCCACGGCGGTAAGGCCAACCAGCCATAGACTGGAAACCTCCAAAACTGTTAGTCAAAATTAACCTTTCTCCTTATAAGTTGATTTTTCTCAGGTATTGGTTACGGTGACAGAAAGTTAACACATGTGTTAAACTAATAATTGTGGTGGACGTTCCATAATAGTACGCAAATACATTCATCAAACTGTGGAACTGAAAGAAGCAATTTATGGTATATAAATAATATCATAATAAAGCTATTAAGAATTTAAATTTTGGAGGGGAAAAAAATCATCCACCAAAAAAGCTTCACTCCCAGATGAATTTTCCAAAACATTTTATATACTTTTATAGAACAAATTAATAAAAACAGAAACTCTTCCAAACTGTATTATGAGCCCATCACAAATTTAAAATAAAGCCTGTTTTCACTAGTGACTTACTCATCCAATATTCTATCTAATTCTCCACCTGTTTGATTTTCCAGATAACTTACTGGAAGGCACTTGGGAAAACTGAAATGTGTTCCAATGTATTTCTTTAGATATTTTAAATCTACTTTTACTGTGCAATTTTGGATTTCCTGGTGTTTGATTTTGATGGGACTTTTTACTACTCTAAAGTGTCATGTAAATGAAATACACAACAACTGAAAGAATGCATGGGTTACAATTAGCCTTTGTGAATCTTTGTCTTATGATTCCTAAATATCACTCCAAATTTCTGCCATGTAATCATCGTAACTAACATTGAGAGAAACAAACACTAATAAATGTTATGCAGGAAAAATTACATAGTAAATATGTTGGGTCTTATGACTTACACTGGTTCTTAATGCAGTCAATTCATTTTATAACTAATAGACAAAGAGAAAGAAAGAACTTAAAATTAGCAGCTGAACAAAGGACCTAGACATCACCCTGATCAATAATCCGTGATAAAACACTCCAGACCTGCACTAGTATGATTCTACCACAGTGCAGTGGAGTCCCCAGCTTATCCATTTTTTCTCTCTTCCACTGCTCTTCCTTCCTTTCTACTTTCTACTCTGTCCATTATTCTCCTTTCCTTCCTCCCTGTCCCCACCTCCCAGGACGCATAAGTTGTGAGTTTACTGCTGCTTGTCACACAGACTTTAACTGGTCGAAGAAACAAAATGGTATTCTCACTTCTCTGGACACACAGTTTTATAATTTTAAACCATGAATAAAACCAATCACAGATATTTGGTACATTTAGTCGTCTTAAATGAAATCCAAAAACAGAATAACAAAGACAATTGATTTTTATATTCTACTTTGATTCTATTTGGTTGCAAATTGTGATAAAAATTTGTTTTGAATAGAAAACAAGAAGTTGAGATAAAAGTCACAGAAAGACAGCTTGTAATTTGTTGCCAATGTCCTTTTTAAAATACCTCTACCACCAGCTCATCAAAGATATTTTCAAAATCAAGTTACATCACTTAGAACCACATGAGGTATAAACCTCATTTAGAGATTTACTCTTAACAGAGTTTTAACAGCCTATCCCTTGCCTGCAAATATTTACATCAAGATTTTAGTGTCTATTACACAGACTGACAGACCTGGAAAGGGGCTTAGAATTAGAATTAATCTTGTGAAGTTCAAGCTCTTTGTTTCACAAATTTAAAAAACAAAAACAAACAAACAAACCCTCCCCCTCCCCCCCCAAAAAAAAACTAAAAGTAAAAAAAGATAACTGGAACCACAGGGCTCCTTAATAATAAAATATTGAATCCAACATCCGGAATCCCTTTTTAATGCTACCTCACTCAAACTCAAGGATCTGGAGAAATGTCCTACATAGTGGGAAATTTTATGAACTACAATGATGAGAAACAGAAAGAATCAATTTCCTCAAATCAGTTTCCTCAAATGCAAACAGAAGTCCATTCTTGTAACTTACCATCTTCAGGATAAGCATATTTCTCAGGCTTATGGAAAGAATAGAAAATGTAGGCCAGATGAGTGCTAAATGTTTTAAAAAGAAAAAAAAAATGCCTGGATAAGAAGCAAAATTTAAAAAAAAAAAAGGAAGTGTAAGTCTGAAAAACCCAGAGACTAAAACTCAGACTTATAGACTACAGAGTAATTTCCAGTTTCTAAACACGAATCATGATCTTGGAATCCAACAGAAGCCTAGATGTTGACATGTGTGTCTCTGATGGTCTGTAAGATTCAATTAGCTTGTTTCATTCTCATCCCAGCTGGGCCTTTGATAGCCCCATTCCATACGCCTGAAAGGAACTACCTCACCAAACCAGTGGTCATTCCAGGCACACCTTGTCCAGAACTGTCCTTTCTAAGGTGTTCACACATACCCCAGGCCCATGGCTGCTCAATAACAAGTGCTGAATAGGAATTCTGGGAAATGTGTCTCTTAGCACACTAGCAAATGTTTGAAGTTATATGTGCAGAACAGACCAACCTTAAAATTTGTGCTAATGAAATAGTCCCTACCCTCTGGATCCATGTTCAACTCCTGTGATATTAGTGATCTTTGTTTTTTCTCAGAACCCCACTTTTTGTTGTAATAATAGAAGAACTCCACACATTTTGGCACTAAAACCTATGTTGGGTTGGGGGGGATTTCTAGTCAAATAATAGCAAAAACTATTTTTAATCTTATCAAAGAAGGACATGCATGTGCATAAATTACTATATTATAAAGCAAAAATTATGGCTACAAGAGAAATATCATCAAAGAACTATAAAGTACAGAAACACAGATGGACTATTTTAACTTGCAGTGCCAGGAAAGCTGCACTAAAAAAGTAACGAAGTATCATTGAAATTGTGTTTTGAACAATTTGTTGAATTCTAATGGGTAAAACTAGGGATTGTATTCTAGGGTACAGGGGCACTATCATGAGAGTTCCAGGGGCATGAACATTCCTCCTGTGTTAAGGAATGAAGACCAGAGAGGTGGGAATGTAAGACGAGAGAAAGAAGACAGGGTGCAGGAGGGTGAGCAGCACTTCTATTCCCAGATCCAGTCCCCAGGCTTCTACAATTCCTGCCTGTCACAGGAAAGTGCGCCACTGCAGACCACTTTTTCCAGGCTCCCACTTCAGCTGGTTTATACCTTGGTTCTGCTGTGTAAGATACTGGATAGAAGTCACCAAAAACAAAGGCCAGATATTCTCTCTGATACGTGGATGCTAACACACAAAAGGGAGGATGGAGATGGGAAGAATAGAAATTCATTGGATTAGACAAAGAGGAAGGAAGGGAAGGGAGCAGGAAGGGGTATAGGAAAAACAGTAGAATTAATTGGACATAACTTTCCTATCCTTGCATATGAATACACAGCCAGAGTAACTGCACATCATGTACAACCACAATAAGAAAATTCTAGTTAGAATTAAGTTATGCTCCATGTATGTATGATATATCAAAATACATTCTACTGTCATGCATATCTAAAAAGAACAAATAAAAAAAATTTTAAAAATTAAAAAGATGCTGGATAGAGATTGAGGGCAGGAGAGTGGATGGAGATCCTAGGATGTGTCTATTCCTCTCTCACTCCCTGGGACACAAGGTCTAGCACACTGTGCCCTTTGCACGGGGTACCCTATCTCTGCAGTTTCACCCTGCACTCAGAAGCCCTCATGGTTATAGTTTCCTCCAAAGAGCTAGAGCTTCTTGGTTCTGGTAACACCACCTCTTCACATCTTTCTTCCAGCTACGAGGGTGGTGGCAGCTTTCAGTTTGGGCTAGTCTGTGTCTTGATTCTCTATCCTTGATTTGCCTGCTTAGCTTTTCCATCATTTGCATAGTCAAATTTCTATCTTAAATTACCTTTACTGCAAAAAAACCTGGGCTTGTTTCTAATTTCTGCCGGAAGTCTGATGAATACAGCTGGTCATGAAGACTGGGTAATAAAAGGAGTACTAGCTTCAGTTCCACCTTTCTTTGCCATTTCACATTTTGGTCCTTTGTCCTTTTACATTGAAAAAGAGTTGCTTTTGTTGTTGTTTTCAGTTGGCTTTCAGTGAATCAGGTCTCATCCTATCAACCTTTATATGCTTCTAATCACTTTATATAATTTCCCCAATCATTATCAAATATCTATTATGTGCATAAACTGTTAATAAACTCCTGCCTACAAAAGCATCCAGGTATAAGACCATGTTGCTAAATAATTAACATATGGTGTGATAATGCTTAAAACCACACATCCAAAGAATCACCCTGTGATACAATAATGCTTGAATGGCATCTATAAGGAGTCAAGAGAATGCATATCAAGGAGAAATCAAGTCCTGATTGGTGGGTAGTAGAGACGAGTAGGGAGAAGAACATTATAGCAAAAAATGTCAAGAAAAAATAAAATAATAATAGGCATTTATTTAATTCATATTATGCTTCTGAAAGTTTTCTTAAAATTCTTTACATGAACTCTCTCATTTGATCTTCAAAACAACTCTCTGAGTTAGATACTGTAATTATTTCCATTTATGAGATGAGAAAACAAGAAAATAAGGATTAAATAACTGCTCCTGAGTAGAGCCTGACTTCAAATCATCTTATAATCTGAATCTAGCAACCAAATACTTTTCACAACTTTTTAGTACCTCATGCCTTCACATACAGAGAGTTATTTTAACCAAGGCTTTGAAATTCAATAGAAGTTTGGTTAAATGAGCAGTGGAGGAAGGTTTTTCTGATTTGAAGCAATGATGTGAACAACAGTATGGAGATGAGAGAACACATAAAATAGTGTAGAAAGGTGGGACACTCAGTGAGTCTCTTACTTTATTGAGACTAAATACATCCAGATTAGCAAAGCCAAATATGATAATAATTTTAGGTGTCAGTTCTACTGGATTAAGTGATACCTAGATAGCTGGTAAAGCTAATTTCAGGGTATGTCTGTGAAAGCTTCTTCTTCCTCTTCCCTTGGACATCAGAGCTCCAGGCTCTCTTACTTTTGGGCTCTGCAACTTGCACTTAAAATCTTCTAAATTTTCAGGACTTCATCCTTGGATGGAGAGTTACATCATACACCTCCCTGATTTTGAGGCCCTGAGATATAATAGCCACCCCAACAGCCTCCTGGTTTTCCAGCATGCTGAGGTCTGTTCTGAGATTTAGCCTTCAAATCACATGAACTAATTCCTCTGCAAGTCTCTCTCTCTCTCTCTCTCTCTCTCTCTCTCTCTCTCTCTCTCTCTCTCTCTCTCTTTCTATCTCTATCTCTATCTCTCTTAGATTTATAGATCTCTTTGGTTCTGTCTCTCTGGAGAACCCTAACCCTTCATGCTAAGAAGTCTAGACTTAATGTTATACAGCTGAAAAAAATACACTGTAAATATTTATGGATAAATTGTTGGCAGAAATAAGGATGTACTATCATATGTTTATAGCATTTTACTATAGTAACCAATTTGAAAACTCTTTGTTTCTATAGAACTATAAAGTAAAACTGAGGGAAGGTGGTATTTGAAGCATGTTTATCCTGTTTCGTAATGACTCTTCAAATTACACTCATGTATAAGTGGCCATAAAATTTCTTTATCCAAAAGATTATAACCAGGGAATTACATTTATAAAAAGCAAAAGGCAAAAGCACTCATTTTATGTATTTGTTGATCATCATAAACTCTGAGGGTTGTGTGTTCATATTTATATCTGACATTGGTATATCAAGTTGATGAATCTGCTAAAGTAGGATGCATTATTAACTAAAAGTGTAAATGTATATGAATAATAAGGTTGACACAATATCAGAAATAACAAAATATAACAGAAACAACATTTCCAAATACTTTCACATACTGAATGCTAAGAGCAAATTATCCTCCATTTAACACTGTGTATATTTTATAGCGTTATGGTTTTGTGTTGTGATAGCTTTTTGTCAAAAATTAGAAAACTTAGAAGTTTTTACTCAAACTTCAAAATTCCATCATCATCTCTCCATTTTGCAGAGCACTGACCACTAGGGGGCAGGTGTGACCAAGGTATTTACTAAGTTTCTACTCAAATTTTGAATCTTTAAATTATACTGCTTTCTTGAAGACAAAGGCTTATTTTCCTTAAAATTATACACCCAAGAAAATAAACCTGATATTTCAACAGATAACTGAACTTTCAGTCTCTCATTTTCTTATGAACTACAGAGCCTTATTTTTTTGTTTTCTGTTACAATAAATTAAAATTACAGTGAAGAGACCTAATAATTTATCATTTTGTTGTTATACAGAATTAGCAATGCCCATTAGCAATGTCCAGAAGTTTGTGTTTCTAAGTGAAGGAACTGATATGTAGAGAGGTATATTATCTAATTTCATTTTCATAATGCACCTGGGAATTAAGTACTGTTATCCTCATCTGCAAGGTGGGAAAATTAGAGATTTAAAGGTCACAAATTCTGAGGCACAATAGAGATTCACACTTAGTTTCATCTAGTTCCAAATTTTGTGTGTGACATTATCTCTCATTTTATATATATTAATCATGATATATATCATACCATGCAGAAAAATACATATATATGCATGACTTAAAAATAACTAAAGCAAATAATCATTTCACTACCACCCTGTTAAAAAGGGTTTTGTCCTTTTATAAGTACCAGATTCACTGTTCACAACGACCCCCTTGAAAAGTAATTACCACCTTCAATTTATGATAATCATTGCCTTTATTATTATGAAATTTCTACAAATTTATTATTTATTTATAAATTTCTACAAATTTATTTTTATGTAATTTCTACAAATCTATCCATAGCGAATTAATTTGCTAGCATCTTCCTTTTGGTCTGCATAATATTTGTAAGCTTCAGCTATACTACAGTACATAGTTATAATTCTTTAGTTTTCAATGCTATGTACAATGAAATGGTCTAGGTAAGATACCACATTTCATTATCTATTCTTCTATTGATAAACATAAGAGTTATTTTCAGTTTGGAACTATCATTAACAATGCTACTGCAAGGATGCTTATACATGTATTTTGCTGTGCATATAAAAAGGCTCCCTAACATATATAACAAAAAGTCAAATTGCTAACCCATCAGGTATGCTTATTTCCAGTTGTACTGGAAACAATATGAGTGTCAGTTGACAGGTGAATGAATAAAGAAACTGTGGTAAATCCACACAATGAAATAATTTTCTTGTTCTATAGGAGTCTTATTAAGGAAGTTGGGGCCTAATGTCACGTGATGAAAATTTGGGCCTACTCTTTCGTTTATAAGACGCAGAGTCTCTGGTTTAATTCCTAGGTCCTTGGTCCATTTTGAGTTTAATTTTGTGCATGGGAGAGACAGGGGTTTAATTTCATTTTGTTGCATATGGATTTCCAGTTTTCCCAGCACCATTTGTTGAAGAGGCTATCTTTTCTCCAGGGCATGTTTTTGGCGCTTTTGTCCAATATAAGATAGTTGAAATTTTGTTAGTCTCTGTGTCCTCTGCTCTGTACCATTGGTCTACAAGTCTGTTTTGGTGCCAATACCATGCTGTTTTTGTTACTATTGCTCTGTAGTATAGCTTAAGATTTGGAATAGCGATGCCACCTGCTTCACTCTTCCTGCTAAGGATTGCTTTAGCTATTTTGGGTCTCTTATTTTTCCAGATGAATTTCATGATTGCTTTTTCTATTTCTATGAGGAATGCCATTGGAATTTTGGTCTGAATTGCATTAAATCTGTATAGTGCTTCTGGTAGTATGGCCATTTTGATATTAATTCTGCCTATCCAAGAGCAAGGTAGGTCTTTCCATCTTCTAAGGTCTTCTTTGATTTCTTTCTTTGGGGTTCTATAGTTTTCATTGTATAGATCTTTCACCTCCTTTGTTAAGTTGATTCCCAAGTATCTTATTCTTTTTGAGATAATTGTGAATGTGGTGGTTTTCCTCATTTCTGTCTCAGAGGATTTGTCACTGATATACAGAAATGCCTTTGATTTATGGGTGTTGATTTTATATCCTGCTACTTTTCTGAATTCATTTACTAGTTCTAGAAGTTTTCTGGTGGAGGTTTTGGGTCTTCTAGGTATATAATCATATCGTCAGCAAATAGTGCTAATTTAAGTTCTTCTTTTCCTATACATATCCCTTTGATTTCTTTTGTCTGTTTAATTGCTCTGGCCAGTGTCTCAAGAATTATGTTGAATAGAAGGGGTGAAAGAGGACATTCCTGTCTTTTTCCAGTTTTTAGAGGGAATGCCTTCAGTTTTTCTCCACTTAGAATGATGTTGGCCTGGAGCTTAGCATAGATAGTCTTTACAATGTTGATATATGTTCCTGTTATCCCTAGTTTTTTTAGTGTTTTGAACATAAAGGTGTGCTATATTTTGTCAAGTGCTTTTTCTGCGTCTATTGAGATGATCATATGATTCTTATCTTTGAGTCTATTGATGTGATTGGTTACATTTATTGATTTCTTTATGTTGAACCAACCTTGCATACCTGGGATGAATCCCACTTGATCATGGTGCACGATCTTTTTGATATGTTTTTGTATTCTATTTGCCAGAATTTTATTGAGAATTTTTGCATGTATGTTCATTAGAGATATTGGTCTGAAGCTTTCTTTCTTTGATGTGTCTTTGCCTTGTTTTGGAATCAAGGTGATATTGGCCTCATAGAATGAGTTTGGAAGTGCTGCCTCTTTTTCTATTTCCCAAAATCAATTAAAGAGTATTGGTATTAGTTCTCTGTAAAGGTCTTGTAGAACTTGGCTGTGTATCCATCTGGTCCTGGGCTTTTTTGGTTGGTAGGCTTCTGATGGCGTCTTCTATTTCATCACTTGATATTGGTCTGCTTAAATTGTATATATCTTCTTGATTCAGTCTGAGCAAGTTGTAAGACTTAAGAAATTTGTCAATGCCTCCAGTATCTTCTAATTTATTGGCATATAAGTTTTCAAAAATAATTTCTAATTATCCTCTGTATTTCTGTAGTGTCTGTTGTGATATTACCTTTTTCATCATGTATGCTGATAATTTGAGTTCTCTCTCTCCTTCTCTTTGTTAGTGTTGCTAAGGGTCTGTCAATTTTATTTATTTTTTCAAAGAACCATCTTTTAGTTTTGTCAATTTTTTCAATTGTTTCTTTGTTTTGATTTCATTGATTTCAGCTCTAATTTTAATTATTTCTTGCCTTCTACTGACTTTGCTGTTGATTTGTTCTTTTTTTTTTCCTAAGGATTTGAGATGTATAGTGAGGTCATTTATTTGTTGACTTTTTCTTCTTTTAAGCAATGAACTTTTCTCTTAGAATTGCTTTCATAGTGTCCCAGACATTTCAATATGTTTGTCTATGTTCTCATTTACCTGTAAGAATTTTTTAATCTTCTCTTTGATGTCTTCTGCAACCCATTGTTCATTCTGTAGCATATTGTTTAGTCTCCAGTTGTTGGAATAATTTTTATTTTTTATTTTGTCATTGATTTACAATTTCATTCTATTAGGATCTGATAAAATACATGGCAGTATCTCTACTTTTTTGTATTTGCTAAAAGTTGCTTTGTGGCATAGTATATGGTCTATTTTAGATAAGGATCCGTGTGATGCTGAGAAGAAAGTATATCTGATTGATGCATGTTGAAATATTCTATATATGTCAGTTAAGTCTAAGTTACTGATTATATTATTGAGTTCTATAGTTTCTTTGTTTAGCTTTTGTTTGGAAGATCTATTCAGTGGTAAAAAAAAAAAAAAAGTGTGTTAAAGTCACCCAAGATTATTGTATTGTGATCAATTTGAGTCTTGAATTTGAGAAGAATTTGATGAACATAGCTGCACCATTGTTTGGGGCATATATATTTATGATTGTAGTCTTATTGGTGTATGATTCCCTTGAGCAGTGTGTAATGTCCATCTTTATCCCTTAAATTTGGCTTGAAGTCTACTTTATTTGATATGAGGATGGAAACCTCTGTTTGCTTCCATATTCTGTGTGAATGGTATGATTTGCCCAAACCTTTCACCTTCAGTCTATATATGTCTTTACCTATCAGGTGAGTCTCCTGGAGGCTGCATATTGTTGGGTCTTTTTTATAAATCCAATTTGCTAGTCTATGTCTTTTGATTCTTGAGTTTAAGCCATTAACATTCAGGGTTACTATTGAGACAGGATTTGTATTCCCAGCCTATTTGTTTAGTTTTGTTATTTAACTTAACTTGATTTTCTTTTTTGATTGGTTTTTCCTTTAGGGTACTACCTCCCTCTGCTGATTTTCATTGTTGTTTTTGTTTCCTCTTCATGGAATATTTTTCCAAGGATGTTTTGTAGTATCAGTTTTCTAGTTATAAATTCTTTTAACTTTTGTTTACCATGGAAGGCTTTTATTTCATCTTAAAATCTAAAGCTTAGTTTTGCTGGATACAGAATTCTTGGTTGGCATCCATTTTCTCTCAGAGCTTGATATATGTTGTTCCAGGATCTTCTAGCTTTCAGGGTCTGTGTTGAAAAATCTACCATTATCCTAACTGGTTTTCCCCTATATGTAATCTGAATCCTTTCTCTGTGGCTTTTAAAATTCTCTCCTTATTCTATATATTGGGCATTTTCATTATAATGTACTTTGGTGTGGATTTGTTGTGATTTTGTACACTTGTCATCCTATAGGCTTCTTGAATTTGGTTTTCTAATTCATTTTTCATGTTTGGAAAATTTTCTGATATTATTTCATTAAATAGATTATTCATTCCTTTGGTTTGGACCTCTATGCCTTCCTCTATTCCAATAACTCTTACATTTGGTCTTTTTATGCTGTCCCATATTTCTTGAATATTCTGCTTGTGGTTTCTTACCTTTATCACTGTGTGGTCTATATTCTTTTCAAGATTATATATTTTATCTTCATTGTCTGATGTCCTATCTTCCAAGTGGTCTACTCTGTTGGTGATGCTTTCATTTGAGCTTTTAATTTGGTTTATTATTTCTTTCATTTCAAGGATTTCTGGGTTTTTTTTAGCACCTCTATCTCCCTGTTGAGGTAATCTTTTGCTTCCTGTATTTTTTTATGTAGTTCATTGTCGAAATAATCTTTCAGTGCCTGTATTTGCTCTCTTATGTCTTCTTCGAGTTCACAGAACATTTTAACCATGTATATCCTAAACTCCTCCTCTGTCATTCCTCCTGTTGTGGCTGCCAATGATTCTAACTTGATGTGGTGTCTTCATTTGTTTGGGGGCACTTTCTTCCCTTTTCTTTTCATGTTGCTCCTGTGTCTTCTTTTCAAGCTCTGTGAGTCTAGATTGTTATTGTTTTTACCCTATAGGTTTGTAGTGTTCTTGTAGGGTTCTAAGACCTCTCCTTTGTGGGAAAGGACAATATTAACAGATCCTAATATCAACAGTATACCACCTATGAACAATTTGTTGTTAAAAGACGTTTACAGTTTAGTCTTGATGTACAGAAATGTTGGGTTCAATTATTATCTAAAATATAATCAGTAGTTTTGTAAAAAGGTTTAAAGTTTCTATGGTAGACAATATACTGGGGGTGGGGCATAGGAAGACATGCTGAGGAGGTAGGATATGAGGATGTAGAGTTAATATATCTTAGGAAATAAGGAGAAATCTAGTCAAGAGTATTAGTAGAAAGAGAATAGACAGGAAGTAATTTAGGGTACGCAAGTATGTGGGATGTCAATACAGTATGTAAAACAAACACACATATGTATTTAGAAAAATACAGATGTTAAAATAGTAAAATTTGGAGGGGGAAAGAAAAATGAGACAATAAAAAGGAAAAGAAAAAAAAAGGGCATATTCAACTCCTCTATATTATATTATTCAGATGACTTAGTCCTCAAAGTCCTATTTCATGCAAAATTCTTGGTTTCACATATGTTAGGGGATGTGAGGGCCAGAGGATGGAGGGGTAGAAGAAAAAAAAACAACCAACCAACCAACCAACAAAATCCTCAAGGAAGAAGCTAGGGTTGTAGCTGGCTTTAGAGATCCGTATCTTTCCTGAGTCTCTTCTCATCCAGTAGGTGGCATCGTGTATTGTAAGCTGGTGTCTCGCCCTCCGGATGGTGGAGGTAACCATGGTGGGAAGACTGGTCCTGGCAGGGTACCTGGATGCCGGGAGTGGCACTCACCAGTCCTGCAGAAAGACTGCACCTCAGGTCTCTTTTGGGGACTACTCATATGACTAGAGAGCCCAGGACTATCTCCCTCTCTTGCCTGGAGATTTCCCATTTCCTGGTCTATCCCTCTCCCCTAGTAGTTCCCAATTGAGGAAACTCACCCCCACCCCCACCCCCCCGTGGGTGGCTCCCTGGTCGCACTGCACACATGTGTTGGGCAGCTACTGCTGCTGGGAAAGGGGCAAGGTTGGAAATCTGGTACCTGGCCACTGGAGATCCAATCTGGGAACTGCCTCCAGCTAAATGGTGAGAATGTTGAGTCAAGATGGCTGCGGCCTGCTTTCAGTGCAGGGGCGTCTGGTGAGGTGGGGGGAGCTGGGAAATGGCGTTGTGCTGTGGTTAGGTAGCAGCTGAGTGACTTGCGTGGGAGTGAAGCAAAGTCTTGGCTATCTGTGGATGTGTTGATAGGTGATTCTGCTAAGGTGCTCACCAAATCTTTCGTGGGCTAGAACTTCCGGGATTTGGGTTCTGCTCCAACGCTGGGCATCTTACTAGAATGGCTAAGGACAGGAGCCCTGTCTTGGGTCACAGCACTGGTGATTTCTGCAGAGAATAGCTGGTTAGGGGTCCTCTAACACTCTCAGAGATGTAGTAGTCCGACTAGGCAAGATCTGTGGGTCTGGCTGCACAGGGCACAGGCAGCTCATTCCCTTCCTGCTGCCATGTTCTTCATCATGATGTGAGATGATATCTTAGAGTAGTTTCGATATGCATTTCTCTAATTGCTAGAGATGATGAGCATATTTTCATATATTTGTTGATTGATTGCATATCCTCTTCTGAGAAGTGTCTGTCCTTGGCCCATTTGTTGATTGGGTTATTAGTTTTTTTGGTGCTTGGCTTTTTGAGTTCTTTATATATCCTAGAGATTAGTGCTCTATATGATGTGTGAGGGATAAAAATTTGCTCCCAGGATGTAGGCTCTCTGTTCACCTCACAGGTTGTTTCTTTTGCTGAGAAGAAACTTTTTAGTTTGATTCCATCCCATTTAATGATTTTTGGATTTAATTCTTGCACTATATAAGAATCATATGATCATCTCAATAGACGCAGAAAAAGCATTTGACAAAATATAGCACACCTTTATGTTCAAAACACTAGAAAAACTAGAGATAACAGGAATATATCTCAACAATGTAAAGGCTATCTATGCTAAGTTCCAGGCCAACATCATTCTAAGTGGAGAAAAACTGAAGGCATTCCCTCTAAAAACTGAAACAAGACAGAAATGCCCTCTTTCACCACTTCTATTCAACATAGTTCTTGAAACACTGGCCAGAGCAATTAAACAGACAAAAGAAATCAAAGGGATATGTATAGGAAAAGAAGAACTTAAATTAGCACTATTTGCTGACGATATGATTATATACCTAGAAGACCCAAAACCTCCACCAGAAAACTTCTAGAACTAGTAAATGAATTCAGAAAAGTAGCAGGATATAAAATCAACACCCATAAATCAAAGGCATTTCTGTATATCAATGACAAATCCTCTGAGATAGAAATGAGGAAAACCACCACATTCACAATTATCTCAAAAAGAATAAGATACTTGGGAATCAACTTAACAAAGGAGGTGAAAGATCTATACAATGAAAACTATAGAACCCCAAAGAAAGAAATCAAAGAAGACCTTAGAAGATGGAAAGACCTACCTTGCTCTTGGATAGGCAGAATTAATATCAAAATGGCCATACTACCAAAAGCACTATACAGATTTAATGCAATTCAGACCAAAATCCCAATGGCATTCCTCATAGAAATAGAAAAAGCAATCATGAAATTCATCTGGAAAAATAAAAGACCCAGAATAGCTAAAGCAATCCTTTATCTATTCTAAAGGAAGAGTGAAGCAGGAAGAGTGAAGCAGGCGGCATCGCTATTCCAAATCTTAAGCTATACTACAGAGCAATAGTAACAAAAACAGACTTGTAGACCAATGGTACAGAATAGAGGACACAGAGACTAACCCACAAAATTACAACTATCTTATATTGGACAAAAGCGCCAAAAACATGCCCTGGAGAAAAGATAGCCTCTTCAACAAATGGTGCTGGGAAAACTGGAAATCCATATGCAACAAAATGAAATTAAACCCCTGTCTCTCCCATGCACAAAATTAAACTCAAAATGGACCAAGGACCTAGGAATTAAACCAGAGACTTTGCGTCTTATAAACGAAAGAGTAGGCCCAAATTTTCATCACGTGACATTAGGCCCCAACTTCCTTAATAAGACTCTTATAGAACAAGAATTAAAACCAAGAATAACAAATGTAATGGACTGAAACTAAAAAGTTTCTTCTCAGCAAAATAAGCAATCTATAAGGTGAATAGAGAGCCTACATCTTGGGAGCATAATTTTACCCCTAACACATCAGATAGAGCACTAATCTCTAGGTATATAAAGAACTCAAAATGCTAAACACCAAAAAAACCAAATAACCCAATCAAAAAATGGGCCAAGGATATGAATGGACACTTCTCAGAGAGGGTATACAATCAATCAACAAATATATTAAAAAATGTCCATCATCTCTAGCAGTTAGAGAAATGCAAATCAAAACTATTCTAAGATATCATCTCACTCCAGTCAGAATGGCAGCTATTATGAAAACAAACAACAATAAGTGTTGGTGAGGATGTGGGTGATAAAGCACACTCATACACTGCTGGTGGGACTGTAAATTGGTACAGCCAATATGGAATGCAGTATGGAGATTCCTTGGAAATTTGGGAATGGAACCACCATTTGACCCAGCTACCCCTCTCCTCAGACTATACCCAAAGGACTTAAAAAACAGCATACTAAAGGGACATAGCCATATCAATGTTGATAGCAGCACAATTCACAATAGCTAAACTGTGGAGCCAACCTAGATGCCCTTCAGTGGATGAATGGATAAGAAAAATATGGTATATATACTCAATGGAATTTTACTCTGAAATAAAAGAGAATAAAATCATGGCATCTGCAGGTAAATGGATGGCATTGGAGAAGATAATGCTAAGTGAAGTTATCCAATCCCAAAATAACAAATGTCAAATGTTTTCTCTGATATAAGGAAGCAGGGTACAGAGGGGGAGCATGGGAGGAATAGATGAATTCTAGATAGGGAAGAGGAGTGGGAGGTAAAGGGAGGGAGCAGGGGATAAATAAAGATGGTGGAATGTGATAGACATCATTTTCCAAAGTACATGTACGAAGACATGAAGTGGGTGTCAAAATACTTTATATACATAGATATGAAAAATTGTGGTATATATGTGTATTAAGAATTGTAATTCATTCCACTGTCATTTATTTTTTTAAAATCAATAAAAATAAATAAATAAGTAAATCTAGGGTGAAAAAATGAAATAATTTCCAATGACAAATGGAAAAAACTATTGATACATGCAATAACATGGATGAATTTCAAATCTTCATGCTGAGTAAAGAAGATAAAAAAAACAAACATGTTCTAAATTACTCAGTTTATATAAATTCCCAAAGTACACACTAGCTTAGAATGACAGAATGCAGATCAGTGGTTGCCTGAAGACTAGGATAGTAGAAGGAATAGAGAGAACCGATGACAGAGACACCATGAAAATTTGAGGAGAGATGAAAACATTCATTTTCCTGACTAAAATACAGATGTACTCATATGCCAAAACTCATTAATTTTTTTTTAAAGAGAGAGAGAGAATTTTTTTAAACATTTATTTTTTAGTTCTCGGCAGACACAACATCTTTGTTTGTATGTGGTGCTGAGGATCGAACCCTGGCCGCGCGCATGCCAGGCGAGCGCGCTACAGCTTGAGCCACATCCCCTGCCCCGCATTAAATTTGACAAATTCTTTTTGTGCAGCTTACAATATGTTAATTAAATCTCCATGAAGATATAAAAGAATGAAATTATTTTAATTTTGATATTTTTTACTACTAATGGTATAGAGCATTTGGATATCTTCCTATATAGAGTGATTTCTTAATCTTTTAATCCATTTTTCTTTTATAGTTGATTTTTCTTCTAGACTTGTAGGAGGTCTTTATATATCCCTTTATTAGTTCTTTGCCAGTTATACATGTTGAAATTATGTTCTACCTTTTCATTTTATTTTCAGTCTCTTAATAGAATATTTTAATATAAAAGTTAATGGTTTCTATGTAGTTGAAATTCAATATTTTTCTTGGTTAGCTTTTTGTGTCCTACTTAATAAAACAAGATTTAATAATGATATCTTTATCCCCAAGTTATATAGATAGACTTTTATTCTTCCTAAAAACCTTGCAGTGTTTATATAGTAAATCCACCTGCAATTGACTTTTGTGTATGCTGAAAAGAAGTAATTCAGGTTATTTCTCCATATTAATGGCCAACTGTCTTAGCACCACTTATCAAGCCTGTTTTTATCCACTCACTGGCAAATTGACTCCTATAATATTGCAAATGTTCATACATGTTTGAGTCTACTCCTGGATTCCCTGTCTTGTTCCATTGATTTGTCAGTATACTTCAAGTAAGTCAACATTCTCTTACTTAATTTCTCTTTACATTTGTTTTTCCTACTTTGTTCTTCTTCAAACATGTCTTGGTTATTTTGAGCTCATTATGCTACTCTTCACATTTTAGGATAAAAATAATTTCATAATTCTGCTTCTCATTTTCAAATGATATTTCAGAATTAACATACAATATATTTCTATTACAGAATATTTGTTATTATTCAAAATTAAGCAACTAAAATCACATTTTAAAACATCACATTTTTCCCTACAGCTATAAACCAGAAAATAAGTTTGATTCAATAGTTGAGCAATAAAGTAAGTAATAAACCTACCCACTTACATCAGAATAATAAAATGACATCAGATCATAAGTGTACATCAATATTCCAGTTATGCCTGATGCTTTATAGCAGTGATTGCTTGAACCTTGATATGCCCACCATATTCTGTGTGTGCTGTACTTAGTCATGGAGGAGGACAGTATTGGACAACTAAATGTGATATTCAGCCAATTAGAATTTGTTCAGTAACTGTTGTTTGTTTTGTTTGTGTATGTCATTCCACGTTCAAGGTGTGAATGTCATGAGAGATGAGGCTGAATATCTGTGGATAATCTAAGGTCAAGAAAGCCATTATCCACAAGGAGCACACAGCATAGCTGTCCTGATCTTTGCTGCCTTTGCTGTCTCCCGGTGTTCCTGGAAATGTCAGGTTCAAATGACAGGGTCACTAAGAACTTCGTTGAGGAGCAACTCGATAAGGAAAATGTGATTTTAACACTGGTCCCAGTTACAGAGGAACAAGAATATCCAATTGAAAACAAGTGTTTCTTCAACTGCAGAAATTAAACACGAAGTCTGCCTTCCTCAAATAAAACCGAATTGTAAAATACCATCCCTTCCCTTGCCGACCATTTTGCCTCCAATTAATAAGGTTTCTCGGGATGCTTTGCAAAACTGGTGCCAACAATTTAATTTGAGTACTGATGGCCAGAAAACAGAATTTTATTTGAGGCTACAGAAGCATGCATGCCCTGAACAAAAATATGATATTCCTGAAACATCTCAGGAGGCCAGATTGAAGCCAGTTTCCAGGAAATGGAAGGCAGTGGCCAATACAGCAGGGCTTCAGAAAATTCGTAATAAGGTTAAAAGAGAAGAAGAGACTAACATGGTTGAAGTGGTAAATTCAGCTCAGGAGTCCATATTAGCATCTGGGGCAAGGATCGCTGCCAGAGCCACTCAGCGCAAGGCTGTGAATTTGTGTCCCATCCTTACTTCTGTGGAGGCCTTTTTGCTGCAAACCTCTGGTGTCAGGTGGTGTGTGGTCCATGGCCAATTTCTTTCTGCAGAAACAGCAGCCTGGGTTTGCCTGCAGTTCCATGCAGGTCAGACTTGGGTCCCCGATACTCCCAAGAGGATGATTTCCCTCTTCCTGATACCAGCCTGTATTTTTCCACCCTCAGGACTAGAAGATAATATGTTATGCCCTGAATGTGTAAAAAAGGAATAAGAAGATGATGAATATTATTAATTATTAACTACCTATTATTAATTATAACAAGAGAGAAAAAGCGATGCACTGTAGAAGACCAAAAGGTGCCACCTTAAACAATGTTAAAGTACTATTTTGATCTGAAGGCAATTGAGAAGAAACAGACAAAAAGTTTTGTGTTTTCCCACTATTGGCCCCCAAACAGGACATAAATTTGCAAATATTCCTCTTCCCTCCCAGGACAAGTGGTGGAGAGCCATAGGTAAATCATCACATAGCCTGATTATTGCTGGGCTGGTTCCTGACCAGCTTTCATTTTCAGTGTCTCCTGATCATTTGTGTCAGACTCAAGTATTAATTATACTTTTTTTTTTTTAAGTAGAGCTAGGTTTATGGGAAAACGGAGCAAAAGAGTTCTTTTATACTTCTCCAGTTGGTGCGTTTAATATTAATTTTGTGTGTGTGTGCTGAAGATTGAACCCAGGGACACTTTACCACTAGGCTATAACCCTAACCCCCTGTCTCTTTTTTTGTTTGTTTGTTTATTTTTTGGTACTGGGGATTTAACCACTGAGTCACATCCCCAGCCCTTTTAATTTTGAGACAAGTTCTCCCAAAGTTGCTTAGGGTCTCGCTAAATTGCTGAGGCTGGCTTTGAACTTGCAATCCTCCTGCCTTAGCATCCTGAATCGTGGAATTATAGGCATGTACCACTACTACCAGCAAAACTAGCCCCTTTTAATTTTTATTTTAAGACAGGGTCTCACTAAATTGCTGAGACTGCCCTTAATCTTGCAATCCTGCCTCAGCCTCCTCTAAGTAGCTGAGATATAGGTGTGCATTATCACACCTGGCTATAATATTAACATGTCCTATTAGTGTGGTACATTCCTTAATTGATGAGTCAGTATTGGTATATTATTAATTTTGGTGGGGGGTGGAGTACCAGGGATTGAACTCAGGGGCACTCAACCACTAAGCCACATCCCCAGCCCTATTTTTGTATTTTATTTAGAGACAGAGTCTCATGAGTTGCTTAGCACCTTGCTAAATTGCTGAGGCTGACTTTGAACTTGAGATCCTCCTGCCTCTGTCTCCTGAGCCATTAGGATTACAGGCATGTGCCACCAAGCCCAGCCTATTATTAATTACTAACTACCTATTATTACTAATTATAATGAATAATTATCTTTATGTGGCACTGAGGATGGAACCCAGGGCCTCACATATTCCTTACAAAGAAAATTGATGAATTCCCTCATTGACCTTAAAACTAAAGGAAAGGCCCAGCTATTCCATTTTGCTTTCCTGAAACTTCTCAACATATCCTTGTCATCTATTCCTAGGGTAACTTCTCATAATTTTTATTAAAACAATTTCAATAATGCTGAATATGCAGACAATGAAAATACTAAAAGACTGAAGACCACCAAAACCAACATCATTAACTACAGTTGGAATTTCCTCAGTAAAGTATGTTTGCTATGAACATGCACCTTACAAGTGTTTTGATATCCCCTTATCACATGGACTCTTTTATTCACCATTATTTACAAATGTTATAGGTATTGATAGAGGCATTCAACTGCATGTATAACTTTTTCAAAATGAAATTAACTTTTTCCTTTACCAAACAGTTTCCATCAGTCATGTATCAAATGGGAAACCTTTTCATCTGGAACTTCTTTAACTATACGTCATTTTCAATGATGATTGTAAATGAATCTATATATTCTCTATTATACTGTACAGTATGGCAGAGATTTTTAAATTATCCTTAGCACACCACAAATCAATAATAGTACATTTCATTTTACTACCCATCCCAATGAAATTGCCATGTTCAATATGCTATATACATTTTTGTAACTGGGATAGTTACCAGAGACCACTGTTCAGGAAATTCTGAGTACCATCTGGTGAAGGAGAAAAAACATATGCCAGCCACAACAAAATGGGTTTTTACTGATACAGACTTCTCCATAGCATCTGCTTCTCAAAAGGAAGAAACAGTATTGATCTACCCAATCTTAACCTATTTAACCATGGAGAACATGGCCATCTCTCTTTTTTTAACATTTAAAGCAAGATTTATTTTATTTTCTGATTGTTTTTCTCATACAAGATCATCTTGCATGTGTATAGAAATTTAAAAACAAAGACATTTCAGAATATACCCCTCTCCCCCCCCAAAAGACAATTGTATTGAAATTGTAATAGGCTGGTCCTCCATTTCCATAGCCTACACCTCTAATTCATCCAGCCACTGTTTCCATGTGCTTACTCACTCTACCCCCTTGCTTTCCCTCATTCTCCCTTTCTCCCTCCCTCCCCATCCTTTCTTCCTTTCTTTAATTCCCTCCTTCCTTCTTAAACTTTGAATAGCTTCACTATCTTTCTAATTGGCCTTTCTAGTAACAGAACTCCTTCTAATGTCCCTTACCCGAATTAAAACTCTTTCTTGAAATGATGGTAAGCCTCTAGAAAGAACATCTTACACTTGATTCATCAAGTTCAATTCCTAAGGCTCTCAAATCTCTCTTGGTATGTTGAGGTCACTATTAGTTAATATTCTATAAATATAATTGCCACTGACTGCTTGTGCCATGGATGCTGTCCAAGTATACAGTTGAAACTTATAATATTGATACTCCAGGAAACTGTCAGTTGATTGCTTGATGCATTTAAAGCCTTGATGCATCAGGCTTCCACATGGTCTTTTTCAAAGTTTCAGAGGCAAATAGTTCATATTCTTAGACAATTTTTAGGAAATAGTTCATATTCTTTGACAATTTTTAGGTAATAGTTCATATGCTTAGACACAATTCTGTCATCCTGAATATCTTAATGGCTTAAGGTTCCTTCCACATTAGCATGTGGTTTAGTCAAAAGAGCAAAGGAAAGTCCACCCTATGAGAAGGATAGTTGGTGACACGTTTTTTCCATACTCTTACTCAGCTAAGTCACAACATACCCACTTCAGCTCAGGGGTAGGATTTCTCTCCAGGATAAATAGAATCGATGTGATAAGTATTAAGCAATAAAATCAGACACAAATGAAAATTCCAACAAGCTAATATTGAAGTGGGGCATCAAATATATCTGATATCTTTTTTGGTAAATAACAAAACCAGAGTTCCCTTGTAGTTTAACTTTATTGTTGATCTCCTTCTCAGAGAGGGAAAAAATCCAGGATCTTCTTCCTGAGTTGGCAATTAGTTGGCATTGTATCCGAAATAGTTGAGTGTTTTTCTCCTGCTCTGAGACATATTTTTAGGAAAAGAGTAATGCATCCCACCTTCATTACACATTTCCATCTGCCATTTTTTTTACCTGTTTATTATCAGATTTTACTACTCAGATGTGTCTCTACTTCTTACCTACATTGCAAAATGGCTGGAATAACCCTGACTGGGCTTCTTGTCTCTCCTTTCCTTGGAAGAAAGAGAAGAAAGGTGAGTAATGATTTCACACACACACACACACATACACATACTTCTAGGCAATTAATCAGTCTTAGTTTAGACACATGAGGTGAGTTCTATCCAGTCCTTCATTTCCTTACCAGTATGCAAGTCAAATTCAGAGGAAATGAAATAGTACCCTTAATAGAGATGCCTTCTCTTGTTGGGATATGCCAGATAACACAAGTAGATGTGGCAAGGTCAAAGACAATTTATATTGGAAAGATAAACGTGTGTTAGTGCATCATTGTTTTCCACTTGCTCTACAAGCATGTGCCCAAAACACTTCCAGTGGTTTTCCTCTGGAAAATATCTACACTAAATTGATTCATTAAATATTTAATTATTCATTAAATATTCATTAAATAAATATTAAAATACTTAATTGATAAGTCCTTCATGTGCTTATCAATAAATATTTTAATCACACAATCTAGTTCTTCTTTGTGGGGAGGGGTGTTCAGATGCTTTTTAATAGATGAGCTTTTAATTTTGTTTTCATTTTTATAAACATATAGGACAATCAGGCACTGTTGCCCCCATTGGATGGTATCCTGGGTGCACATTCTTTTAATAACTGGTTCTATGACCAGGTGACAGAACCCATGATGACAGGAGTTTTACCTCATCTTTATTGTTTCCTGTGACCCCTGTGAAGTTATATTCAAGTTAAAAAACATGCCATCTTTTCTTTTATGACTTTCATTGTCAAATTACCATGGTCAGATGTACTTTTTTCTGAACTCTGGTTTGCTTTTCTTGATTGTATCATAGAAGGATTCATTCCAGGTTTTAATCAAACTGTTACTAAATAAAGGATATGGAAATTGGTTAAGTTTTTATGATGCAGTGTCTCTTGGTTCATTTTTATACATATACAACTGATCTGATGAGTTATAGCCTAGAAGACTAAGTTTCTTCACAATATGTTGTTCCAAATCTTTTAAGTGTCCTAAGATTTGGCTAGAATCAAAGGTAAGCAAATTCAACATCTAACATGTAAGTAACAGACATCTTCCAGAGTTTAGTCTGCACATGTCTGCCTGGTACTTCCTGAATAATTTGTGCATCAGCATAACATGTTTTTAATTGTGCTACTTCAGCTATAGCTCTTCCTTTGTAAATCTCTCCAAACCTCTTTTGTTCCAGACCCCATTAGAAGTCAAACTTTCTTTAAATTTCTTGATATGTAAAGGTCAATAATATCTTAGGTGCAATAAATGTATCCTTCAAAATCCAACTAGTTCTACAAACCATTGTTCCTTCCTTATTAGTAGGGCCTGGCAAAGACGCAGGATATACCCACCAAGAAGTACATATTTTCATTACTGTCTGCTTAAAGTTTTCTATGATACACTCCCAAGTTCCCCCTTCAAAATTGAACTGAATGTCTTGTCATAGTACTCATTTCTGCCCCAGGTTTCTTTTCTGATGAGGGATTTATTATGATAGTATCATTATAATGAATCAATTTAGTGTAGATAGATGATCAAGTAAAAATGCATCTCTCTGTATTAGCACACGAGAGTTTACTAGAATGGAGGGTTCTAGGATGTACAATGTATATTGTGACTCTTCCCACAAGAAAGTAAATTAAGCCTGGCTTTCTTTTGATACTGAAATGGAGAACAAAGCTTAAGAAGAAAATTATACAACTTTGAAATCCTACAAAAGTTTTTTTAAAGTGAATTTTACTTTTTTGACATATTTACAAGAGTTTTTTTTTTTTTTGTCACAAATCCTATAATGTTTGAGGGGAATCAGATGCAAAACATACCAATACATATTATTGTTCTTTTCTAGCTCAGTTAATCCAACAGTGGCCATGTCCACAGTTAACTCTTACACTATTAAATCACCATCCTTGGCAAGGCACAACCTGAAATGGGATGATCATTTTTTTTTTCTTGCTCCCTGGACAAAGTGATTGTTCCTGGGTGGAGACACATGACTCAGGCTAGATCAACTACAGTTCTTTTGTACAATATTCCATAATGAAGCTAGGAAAGAAAAGTTCTCTTTCTTTTCTGATCACAAAGTAGAATAAATTTGAGCCTGATGCTTGGATACAGAAGGCTTAAGATTTATCAGGAATGCTAGCCTGAGAGAATGACAGCAACACAGAAACTTGAGGAATGAAAAGGGGTATGTGAGAAGAGACAAAGATACAGACAGACACACAGAGAGAAAAACATCATCCCTGAGGCAGTCGAATCCCAGAATTTTCTATGGTTTGACTAACAATCCTGTTTTGATTCATATACTTCAGGTTGAAGTTTTTCACTTGTAATTAAAGTAGCCATAAAGAGTGATCAAACTATAGTCCCTGTCAGTATTAATATTGTGTAACCCTCATTATATTAATCACCACATCCTGGAAAAGAGGTTTAGATATTAAACAAGAAACAACTTTAAGGTAAAATATACAACATTAAGTGGGGACCCAAAGAGAATAAAATTAAATACATAATAAATGAGATAACATAAGACCAGTTTTGATACTCAGCATTGCAAATAAATAAATAGATAAAATGTGGCAAAATTAAGACAAACAAGGTAAAGATTAGAAGATGCTGACAAATCTTATTAAATAAACTTTTTCCAAAAAAATCACACATACTCAAGTTAGATCTAGATTATATAAATGATATTTTATTTCTCATAGATATACAATATAAATCCAAGAAAAATTTTGACTATCTTTCACAATTAATGGTAAAATCTTGTTGTTCCTAGTTATTGCAGAGACTATGATTTTGCAGATACTATTAATCCTAGAAATAAATAGAATCCACCCTTTTACTCTCAGCTTCTTCTCTCTTCCCTGTTTTCTCCTTTCTCAGTTTTAATCTTCCATGATGTGGCAAAATTTTCAATTTGTGTAAGATTCACATATTTATATTCTTCTTTGCATACTTGATAATTCACTTCTGGGTACTGAAAAGAAAGGAAACAAAATATTTCTAGTGGATTACATGGTGAAAAGAAACTGGAGGGAAGCGGGGCATTGGATAACCAGAGTCTAAACACCTGACTTTAGAAGCATGTACACCATGGAGATGGAGATCCCAAATAGCAGAGTCAGGCCAGCAAAGTTAGTGTATGAGACTTTCTCTATTGTTTGAGAGTAAAATAGAATTGGAGAGGATATAATATTATAATTTGATTTTCCAAGAACTAAAATAACATAAAATAAAACGAAATATTGAATAAAATAAAACGAAACCTCTGTCTCATCTTTGATTGTAACAGTACAACGTATACTATGTGCAGGTTGATGTAAGAGAACACACATAATGCCAAATCTGAGACCATAAACATAAAAGACATATTCTCTTGCTAGCACAGACTATATTGCCTATAGAGAGAGGAAGATGAGGGAGAATAGTCCAAAAATTCAAGTCATAAGTATAAATCAATACTGTCTTGGGTGTAATAATCCAACTAGCCCTATAAACCATTGTTCCTCCCTTATTAATAGGGCCTGGCAAAGATGCAGTATACACACACCTATAAGTACATATTTTCAGTACTCAATGCATAAGTATAAGATCATAAGGAAGTGACAAATAATCAGATTACGCCTGATAAAATACAGTGCTGATCCAATCCAGTTCTAAGTATATTTGATACTATGTCTCTTAGCTCATTTTTGTACATATACAACTGGGATATGTGTATTCTGATATGATGATGTATAGTATAGAAGACCAAATTTGTTCACATTATGTTGTTCCAAATCTTTAATGATGGTCTAAGCCACTGCTATAAGCAAAACATAAGCAAAGTCAACATCTAACATGCATTTATTCTAATCAGAACTTAGTGGAAGCCACTCAGGTAACCACTAAAGGTTCAAGATATTTTACCTGCTGGCCTTTTCCTTCAGAGAATCTTACCCAAAATCTACTTTCAGAAATTCTCTTTCTGCTAGCCTGCTGGATGTGTTGTTGCCATGTTAGCAGTTTCCATAAAGCAGTCTGCTATGGTTCCACCTACTATTTATAACTTGAGCATCCTTTTTCAGATTATGCACACAAAGAGATGCATCCAAGGAATGGGCAAGTGCATCATCAGCCTTTGGATTCTAACCTTTATGAGACAACAACCACGTTTTATCTGGTGTTCACTGATATATTCCATTTGAAGTCTTTCACAGAATCCCGCAAACTTCCATGATGTAATTCCACTCACAGTGCATTTTAATTATATGATCATGTGGATCCTATCTTCAGTGAGTGCAAAGATAATGACCACAGCATGAGTCATAAAGATACAGACATTACCCCCGATGAAAATCCAAATTTCCTGCATTCTTAGATATGCTGCCTTCAGTTCTACACATTGTATGGACGTAACTTTGCCTTTTTCAAACAACTTTTTACCATCAACAGGGTGAGAGAGATTAGGCTTCCAACATGCATTATTTCTCTCAGTTAAAGGATTCCCTTCAGGAAACCAGGAAGCTTATGTTGCTTTAATAGGATGAGAACCATAGGTTCTGACTTTTGGTAATAGAAACTAGCAATTATGATGGTTCTATCGCCTGCCTCAAAGGCAGAACTGCATCCTGCTTATGGATACATTTTCCCAAAGACACCCTTAAGTTACTATTCCCTTTCCATTATATCCACCACTGGATCCATCATTACTGGAATCTCTCTCTGACATTACTCAAGCCTAATTAGTGTTTCAGGTCTCTTACAACTTGGATTCCCTTCAATAGTGGGAGCTATTGTCAAGGACATCTTTTGAAGTGACTCTACTAGTTGCTGCCATCAGGTAACATACAGGTCAAACTACCCAATCCAATTCTATTTCCCAAGCAAAGAAACATATTCTGAGACAGGAGGCCAAGGATAAAACAAGGGATTTTCAGACCGTGAGAATGACAGAAATGGATCATTTCAGAAATTTTATCTTAAAACAAGACAGGGAGGAAGAGAATTAGTATGAATTCTCCAGAATATATTGAAGGAGGTAAAAAGGGGAGGCAGGTCAGTGTAACCAGCTAGTGGGTTAAAGGGCAAATCTAATCACAGGGCAATACTCACAAGGAGACAGAGAACTGCAAGGTATACAATAGATCCAGGAAGGAAGGAAGCAGCCAAGTAGATACTTTCAAACTTCTACACCACCAAAAGCATCTACCTGTTTATTCAAGAGGCAAATCTTCTAAGAAGTCATCTGCAGCCCACAGCATCTGTCTCAGTGCAGAGAGGATCAGAATATCCTTCACAGGGTTCAGCTCCCACTCAGAGACATAATTGCTGACCACCAAGATGTCAGAAAGAGCAAATCCAAGTTTTCTTTGGACTGTCTCTAGCTGTCATTCAGAAATTAAAACACAGGGATCTTGACACAGTTAAACAGATATGGCAATGTAAATTATGAAAATAATAACAAAAAGTAGGAGCTTAGCAATAATTTTACTATTGTTAAAAAATTGAACATCTGACCCCATAAAGTAGTTTCTGGAAGAACTTCATTTTGTCAGGTTCTAATATCACTGATAATTTTCATTTAGAATACATGTAATGGATTCATTATAAATTAGAAACAGAAAGTATAGTTTCTATTAGAGAAACTTCTTTGAAATTGAAGTATTTTCCACATACACTAGAGTCCATGATTTTCCTGTTTCTCTTCACAAATTATTCTCAGAATAAGTAGAGTTGGCTAGATTAATGCTTAATTCTGGCTTTGACTAGTTTGTCTCTGGAGCTGAACTGCCTGGGTTCACAGTATGGCTCTGTCATTTCTTAGCACTGTCAATAAACATTGGAAATGCTGTATTCTGTGTGCCTTTTCTTTCTCGTCTATACAATGTAGTAATGACAGGATACATTTCATAGGATTGTTGTTAGCACTGAATGAGAAAAACTATCACATATTCAGTGCTTAATGAATATTAACTATTATTACATTTTGCAACTGGTGTCCCCACTGCCACATCCCTTTCGACTCTAGTGTATTCTGCCCACGTGGCAAACAGATTAGTTTCTGTGAAGCTTAGCTTTGAACATATTGCCACCCTTTCAAAAAATTGCTATGATTCCCCACAATGAAAAAATTAAGCAACATTATCTCATGCAAATATTCCTTTCTCATTTTATCTCCCTCTGCAAAGACCCAGTCCTCCACTAAATTGAGCAACTCCATGCCTCCAGGCAAGCTGCTTTCTCCTCCCTTGAGATATTGACTTTCCCCAATTTGTCTCTTCACTCCCTATTTCTCCTTGAAAGCCATTTCCCAGTGCCACTTCATTGGTGAAATCTTCCCACGTGACATTTTCCTCCTCTAAACTTTGAAGGTACTTTGTTTTTAGTCATTTCATGTTACCTATCATACTTAATCATATCATATTGTTTTGTCAATTTTTTCTTATCCCACTTCCCCACCCTCTCACCCAACTATGAAATAATAAACTTTTTAGAGCAGGAGAACTGTTCTAATTATCTGGAATCTAATTACAGACTATCATACCAGCTTGATCTTAAAGGTAATCAATAATAGACTTAATTGAATTAAATTATAATGAATGGAATCATTACTCAGTATCATTGTAAATGATTATATAGATAGATATAGAGATAGATATAAACACACACATATGTCTTTGTGTACATTTAATTTTTTAAAAATTGAGAATGAGTCCTAATTATCTAAGAAATTATTTTAATTCTTCTTTGATTCAGTATATGTCTATTTTGTTTTTATACAAATGTAATGTGATCATAGTGACATATCCAAAAAATGTGTTTACATGAAGCATAATTCATTACCTTGAGTTTCACAGGCACACAGCTATAGATGTCTGGGAAGTCACCTACTGTAATCAGATCCATGGTATCCACATGAGTGAGCAAAGCCAGATGTACCACACCTATGTCAAACAGATACATATTGTTTTTATCATCACACACAGCATCAGTATTTTAAAGTTAATTAACTGTCAATCAGGCCATAGGTTCCCACGGAACAATTTTAGATTTGGAAAGTTCCCCCACATCCACCCCTCAAAAAAAGTTCTCCTGGATTATTCACAGTATCTGGAATTTCTCTGACATGGGAAATCCCCTTCATTGCATTCCATGGTGAGAAATGAAGATAAAAATAAACCTACATCTTGGGAAAGGTAAGTAAAATTTATGCTACAATATTACTAATTCATATTATAGAGAAAAGACCAAAGGGCTCTAATGAAGATGATGGGGAGAAGAGACATCAAGGAGACAGAATGCATCAGAACTTCACACATAAAAAGTTTTTAGCAAGCACCTCTCTATACACCACCATTGCAAGATTTTAAATTTCAGTGAGCAGGTAAATCCATCATTTCCTTTTTCTAATTTGATCAAATTTGTGAAAAACTGACTCATTCCCACTCAAAACAGATAAAGCCAAGAAAAGTCAAACATGGGACATTTTAACTCGCTGATCCTTTTTTCTTTCTCCAAAGCCTTTCTGCTGCCTCTCCCTATAAAACAGCTTACTTTTCTGCTTCTTTGTCTTTTTCTTGCCGTTAAGTACAGTTAGTAATGAACAGTGAGGTGAATAGCAAGGCCACATGTATTTTTTAAATTTCTTTCTTTTTTTTTTTTTTTTTTTAGTCAGGTGCTGGGGATCAAACTCAGGGTCTCACACTTTAGGAAATCACTCTACTACTGAGCCACATCCCCAGACCCTTTAAGTTACTTCTCAAGTTTCTATAAATTCCTTCCAAGGCAGATGTGTAAATAACTTGTAGCAGATAACTTGTAGGAAAAACATCAGATGCACAGACCTTGAGAATAAGCAAACAGAAGCAAAAGGAGCTCACTGGGGAGCTAATTGGGGAAATATATCAAGAAAGAAGGATTAATGAGACTAACTCTTGACAGGGCGCACTGAGATCAGGGTAAAGCTAGCCATTATGGCCATAGGTATCTCCGTATATTTCATAAGAGAGATTTCTTTAGTAAAGCAGACACAATTAGGTAACTCCTGTCCAGCCACTGACCCTAGCACCCACACTAACATAGGATCAACTATAGAGGAAGATCCCCTGAATAGGATGGGCACCATGACAGTTCCACATAGGACAAAGTAGTGTTAAAATCTCCATGGCCTGGAGGCTGGGGTTGTGGCTCAGTGATAGAGCACTTTCCTGGCATGTGTAAGGCACTGGGTTTGATACGCAGCACCACATAAAAAAATAAATAAACAAAATAAAGATCTTGTGTCCATCTACAGCTAAAATATTAAAAAATAAAAGTAAAATAAAATAAACTCCATGGCCTGACGTGAAGGAAGAGTTGAACACATGACTGGCAAAGAGCAAAGAAGGAGGACCCAAATGTACTGATTTTATTGATTAAAAAGCTGAGGCATAGAAAGGTCATGCCAGTGAATCAGGAGAGATTCAAATTTGCGATTATGTAAGTCCTTCATCCTGCCCTATCCCCAAAACATTCTGCAAAAAAGTCTAGTCAATTACCCCTAGTAGCAAAGTGGATTGAGACTCACCATACTTTATCAACTCCCTTCGTATTCTCTTGATCTTTGCCACCATCTCACCAGAGAGTTGTTCAACAGAGTTGGCATCAAACACAAATGCCACACAGTGGATTCTGTCCTGCAGTGATGGGGAATGAATATAGTTACGATGTCTTGATGCGATGGGTTCCATAGAATTAAACTGTAAGGGAGAAAAAAAACAATGTATGAATCAACAAATATTTATGAGCATATGCTATGTACCAGTCACTGTACAAGTGAACAAAACAGTGAACAAAAGAGACAAATCTCTAATATTACAAGGGTAACAATTTGGTAGAGAAAATCGTCATTATGTATGTAGATGGCTGCCCTTTTACCTAGTCAGATAAGGTTTCTGTGAGCAAGGGTCACATAACATGAGGGCTAGAAAAAGGCAGAGTTAGTCTAGAAAAAGTATTGTAGATAAAAGAAGTCATGTGGGGAAAGATAGATGGAAAAGAATTCACAGAAAGGTAGTATCATCAGGCACAGAGTGGGGAAGGGAAATACTTTAAGATGCAATGAATGTCTTTACTCTTAAACTAGCAAATACTCTGCTGGGATCTGTTCTACAGATAGAGTAGCAAAATGCAAAACTACATAGAGATAAGACAAGGCTGTTCGCCATAGGACTATTTGTAGCACTAAAAATCTGATATATCCATAAAATACAGTGTTTTACCACTTCTCTAAGAAAAGGAGAAGCACAAATCTATATGAATTTTCTTATATATTAAAGAGGTAAACTGTCAACTTTTCAGGATTACTTGAAGAAAGAGGGAAGGAAATTATTTGAAGGTGCAGGGAAAGTAGATTCCTTGAATACTAAAGGAACAACTTGTTATTTCAAAAGTTCACAAAGTGGACAAAAATTCAAGCATATTTCAGACTTTTCTTTTGTATAACCACAAAATACGTAGATGAGGGGAAGTTTTTCCTTCATGTGTGAAAGGATGAGGAATGATAAAAGTAGAATATCACCATTCTTACGTCCTTATTAGTAAATGGATATAGAAATTGAACATGAGTAAATAACAACACTAGAGAAGCAAGAAAACCCAAAACATTTATGTCCTCATGAAAGAAAACAACACCATCTATGAAGTAGAATCTGATTCAGAATACATGTCCATATTCAACTACCAATGGTCAGGATCTACAGAAAACAGAGGACCGTGTAAACCACTCAGAAGGATACAAAAAGTAGAGTACAGAGTGCATAGAAGTCTACAGAACATCCAACCGGATATCTTAAAACAAATTTTAAGAAAAAATAAAACATATAAAGACAGGATATATAGGCTAAAAGGGATGGAATATATTTGATTTATTTTTCAGAAAAAGTCTTACATGTCTGATACTTTTATAAGACTATTAGAGATTTGAATATTGAGCAGTATTTGATGAGGAACAAGTGAACATGTTAGATGTGATAAGGGTCTTTAGCTATGTTTAAGGAAAGATATATGCCCCTATGTATCTGTATACTTTTAAAAAAAGCAAACTGAAACAGTATCTACAGGTTAACCCTATTTTAAAGAATGAAATAAATTTACATGAACAGAAAATTAAGTCTCTGCTTCTGAATAGAAACACTAGATATGTAAAGATACAAATAAACTTTCAACATGAAAATGTTAATAAAATTTCAATCAAAATAACAAATCAAGCACAACCAAACACAACACAAGAAAGCTTGCTTCAAAAAGGATATATGTTAAATTGTCAAGAAAAACAAGTCATAAATAAATAATAAATGTGACTTATCAAGTGATTAATTGAGAAATAATTGGCTGCTATGGTAATTAAAAAATTAATATGGAAAATTAAAATGATATCTTAAAGGAATAGAAAAATATATCAATAAAACAAACCAGAGAATAAATGAACAGATGATGGTGGCTTTGACAACAAATATTTATTTCTCACAATTCTGGAGATGGTGAAATCTAAGAGCGAGGTACCAGAAGATTTGGTGACTATTAAGGTTCCTCTTCTGGTTCACAGACAGCTATTTCTATCCTTGAAAGCAAAAGAGATTGCCTCCTAAAGCCCCACCTTCAAACCCTGACTTTTTGGTTAAAAAAGTTCATTTAACATATGAACTTTGGGGTGGTGGAGGACACAACCATTCAATCCTCAGCACCCGGAGCTGAGATGCTCAAAGGGTCAGAAGGATTTCTGAAATTACTTAACTTACAAGCTTCTACACTGGCTCCAGTCTACCTACCTTCAGACTTCTGTTACGAAAGAAAAATTATCTTATGGGAAGTTGAACAGAATTTATGGCTGTTATGAAGCCATGACAGAAAGTCCTTGAAATATTTTTATTCTTTGTGAAATTCACCACCAAAAATGAACCCAGAAATTTCAACAAGTATATTTTAAAAAGAGAAGTGCTGATGCACTAAGTTAAATCAGGCTCTGATGTCATGGATAACAGGCAAAAATGCACATTTTACAAATCAATTATAATTTCTTAATGATTAGCTTAATCTTACCTGATATCTGTCAGGAACATGGCCTTTCAAGATGGAGACTATGTCTTCCTCACACAGGCCTTCCTTCTCACTCAGCCCCAGTGAGTCACATAGAATAAGGGGCAGGCACTTGCCATCACTCCTATCCTTAATGGGATATGTCCTGTACTAAAAAAGGGAATAAACAAACTTCAAATGTATGTTTTTTGTTGTAAACTGTGGTAAAATCTACATGGGATGAAGCTAATCAGCAAAAGCCTTTTAAAAAATAATTACCTTGAAAAAAGAAGAAAAGGTTGGGTAGCCTAAAATATACCAACCTTCTTAGAAATCCCAGTTGCATCACAGCCCACCAGCACCTGATTTGTCACATAGCCTCGAAAAATAGATTTCACTGAGTTGATAAAGCTAGATTTCCCAGCTCCAGTTGGACCCAGCAGCAGAATTCTTATTTGGTGAACCATGTCTTTATATGGCTTATAAGTACTCATGGCAAACAGCAAGGTCCTCTTGAACCTATTTAAACACAATTTTTTTTTACAATGACTGAGATTAGATCACAGGAATTTACCATAAATTTTCCTAGAATTTATTTCTTTTCCTATGTATAATTTGTCTTATTATTAGCAGTTTTTCTTCTTGCACAAAGACATGCAAATGACCTCTTTTAAATTCTACTGTAAAAGAAGGAAAAGTAAAAATAACACTTGAAACTAAAGTTAGACATAAAACTTTTCAGACTCAAACTAAAAGACCATACATTTTTAGAAATTAACATCAGCTGTTAAACATGAAGATAAATCAATAAAAATCTTCCAAAAACATATTATATTACATTTAAATTTATAGAAGTTAAGGATTTCTAACATGTCCTTGTACATCATTACCAGATTTTCTCTAGCTGAAAACCAACCATTTCTTTCACAATAGTTCTCCAAAGTAAACAAAAACAGACATTCCATCAAATAATTTTTTAAAGTATATAATAACATTAGAATTTATTCTCTCTACCCAGTGTTGTTCTTGTTCTTGTTTCACAATCATACTTTTAATTTATTCTAGACAATCTGCAAATTATCTGTGATAATTTGTGTTGCCATTTTTTATTGATAGAATCTATCTTAAAATAAGTCAAAAATCATGAACAGAATGATTATTCTGTTAAAAATATTAACTTACACAGTGACTCCTTCTTCCTTTCTTTCGTCCAATAAATCTAAAGGAAAGAAAAAATAACGTAGATTATGAATTGTTAAATGATTGATTGTCTGAATGAATATGAACAAATTCACTAGGGACAAATGCACAAATAGCCTTGCCATGAGGATAGTGCAGTATAGTAAAAAGCAGGCTGAGGAAATGCTGGCAAATCTCATTAATATCATCTTGTTTGCAAAGAAGAGAGCTAGGGGCAAGATGGGCACTGGAAGACTATTGTCCTCAGATCTTTCTTTACCCAACTGCTTATCAACAGTGGACCATTCATTCTAACATGGGCCTTAGGGGTGGGAGTGCATTCTGATGCTAGAGCTAGAGGAAGGTAGATGCAGGAGAAAGACTGGGAATGCTCCAAGGTATTTTCCCTGAAAAAAATCCAACAGGTCTGAGATGATAATGTACAGAGACACTCAAACAGCAAGGGGGAATCAGACTTTCTTCAAAACCTGCTATCAACAATTGGAGCTCTAGGAACTTCATGTCATATCATCCCTCACCCCAGCAGAATAGAAGATAGGGCAAGTGATGTGGCAATCAAAGAACAGTGAGTGGTCGAGGTGTGCTGAGGACTTCATTCAGACCCATGAGATTCAGACCCACAGGTTTTTGCTTCTGGGAAAGGGACATTGTTTTGTTGTGGATTTAAAACCACAAGGATTAGGTTTAGAGATACTGGCAATCCTTTATAAACTATAGAAAAAGAATAGAATGTGAAAACCTTGTTTATATGGCCACAAGTAAAGTAACAGAGTAAACTTCATTAAATCACCAAGGGTAGAATTCATAGACTTCATTCAATGACTATAAAAACTAGAAAAGAATAACTATTGACAAACAGAAAAGCAACTTCTTGGTATTTTACAAAGCATTTTCTTAAACAAATATGATAACCCAAAAGAAATGTAAAAACCAAAATTATAAATACATACCAATTCACAGTACAAACACCTTATGTCAACCTTGTGATGAAAGCACATTTTATTAATGATAAGAAAGAAGAAAAGTTGTGAAAATAGAACATAGGAACAGAAACAATAAGTGAACCAATCTTTGGAATATAAAAATGAATAATTAATAAAGATAAATTTTAAAACTAGAAAAAGGATACTTATTAATACGATGATTAATTATTCTAAAATGTGAAATAAATTACTAATGTAATCTAAAGAAAGCCAAATTCACTAAATGTTGTGCCACCATGCACATATCAGAATAGTACATGTTTTAAAATTGTTAATACAAAGCATTGAAGAAAATTTAAAGTAGACAGAAACTCTCATATACTATTTGTCGTAACAGAAATAGGTACAACTACATTAAAATATTTTGTTAGTATCCACTGAAGCTGAACATAAGCATATGGTATAACCTTATAATTTTATTCTTGCATTTTTTAAAAATATGCATATGTGTGAACCATATATGGTTTCATCATAATGTACTTTGTAAAAATGAAAAGGGATGACTCACTATGCAGAGAGAGAGTTAGAGCAGCTAAATTATGATGCCTTCACTTACTGTGCTAGGGAGTACTCTCAGGGAAAGAAAAAAGACAAATGACCTAGACCAATTTCCTTAAAAATATAATTTTACATCCTTGTAAATAAACTAATGATATTTGCTACAAGGAAGAGTACTCGCTTTTTGAGTATCCTTAAAGGATGGCTCAGAATTATATACAGTAAATAAATGTAGATCTCGTGAATTTACAGGGCATACCTTCCTGGACAGTGCCATGTAAGCTTGTGTATATGGGTTCCACAATCTTACCACCTTTGCATGTGTAAGGTGACCCATAATTTTCACTTTGCAACCCTGCCTGTTTTTGTCCAAGAAACTCATGTCCAATTTGGAAAGGAAGAATCCAGATAGACACACAGAATATACCAGTACTGTTTCTTCCTTGAGATTTTTGATTGTCATTATCTTTGGAATTACGAGTATAGCTTCATATATAGATATCTGATTTTTAAGAGTCATATTTTTTTTCAATGCAATCCTCTATATTAGCACAATCTCACAAATATACCATCAACTGAAGGGGCCAGAAACAGAAGAGCACATGATCTGGTATAGTTCTGTATATCTACCATTAAAATATAAGAAATATAAATTAATGTTAATATGGTCAGAAAAACATTTGCCTCAGGCAATAAAAGGAAGACGTCATAAAGGAGTGGTCTGACCTAATGGTAAAATCTATTTCTTCATCTGAGTAGCGGTTATAAGAGGGAGTTTTATTTATAAGTTTGTCAGTTGGTATACTTATCAATTGAGTACTTCTTTTTATATGTTGTATTTCAATAAAAAGTTTATTTAACTGATCTAAGATGACCAACATCATGACATATCCAAGTTAATTTACTAGATTTTTTAAAAATTAAGTGTTTGGAGCAGTCAGTAAGAAAGATTGAATCACTCATGGGGGGGGGGGGAAGTAATAATAGATCAATTTGACCTTAGGTTTTCCATTGCAACATCAGTACAGTGGAAATATTACAATTACTCGGCTCCCCAAGTAAAATTTGATATAGAAATTATGTATTCTCATACAGTCATTCCAGTATAATCACCACAGACAATTATTTTGGAACATGCAAATGCTCAAGAAATATCATCCCCATTATACTTTCTTTAAATGGGTAGATATAAATATTTCATGTAATAAATGTAAATGACCAATGCACATATCCTTGGGATAAGCAAATACGAAAATGAGGAAACATCCTTTCACCATCAAGTCAGCAAATGAAGTTTGATAATATCAAAGACTAGCAAGGATACAAGGAAACTGTTATTTTCATAAAACTATTGGGGATGGCATTGACAAATGAAACTTTTGAAAGCAACTGTCCAAATGCAAATGTGCATAGTCCTTAAACAGAAGCTCCACTTCTGGAAAGCCAACATTAAAAAGTATTTTTTTGAGCACAAAGTTAACTGCATAAAGATAGTAAAGGAGGAGCATTGTTCACAACAACAAAAACTGGAAACAACTTAAATGTCCTTTAGTGGAAAAGTAAGTAAATTAATTATTGTTTTTTGATTGGTGGAAAACTCAGCTGAGTAGCAACCTAAATGTTCATCACTGGACTTGGACAAATCAGTTTTAAAATGTGGTATATACCCCACAACAGAATATGATTTAACCTTAAAAAGAAGGAAATCCTGATATTAGTGACAACGTGTACACCTGAAAGTTATTATGTGCAGCAAAAGCCAAATAGCAGGACAAATATTCATGATCCCACTTATATGAGGAATCTAACATAGTCAAATTCATAAAAGTTGAGAATTATGGCTGTCAGGGCCCACAGAGAAAAAGGAGAGGTGAAGACCAAAAGATAGTTTAATTATGCAAACTGTTTAAGTTGTAAAGGTCTACTACACAGCATAATGCTTACAGTTAATAATACTGTGAAGTACACTTAAAAAATTTTAAGAGGATACATCTTCATATATATATATATATATATATATACATATATATATATACACATACACACACATATACACACATACATATATATGTACACATATATCTCTATGTTTTTATAAGTTGTATTTCAATAAAAAAGTTTGTGTAACCGATCCAAGATGACCAACATCATGATACATCCAGTTAATTTACCAGATCTCATATATGTATATTTTATATACATATTTCTTTTTTAATGATGGTTGTGTGTTAGCAAGCAATTTATAGCCAGTTTCATTGAGGACTATCTATCCAGAGAAAGGGACAAGTGAAAAAGTCACTTCTCCTTAAGGAAATAGATCAACTGGAAACCTACAAACATAAAGAGAAGAAATCTATACAGAATTGTATGATCTGATTAAACCTACCTTCACATCGAAAAACTTCACATTCCTGAAAGGATGTAGTACAATTCTGAGGTAGACCAAGTTCTTCACTTACTTTTGAGCTCATAGACACCTTTTTATATTCTAGATCCATGCAGAATCCAGCAGGAGGCTTCTTAATATCAACTCTGAAGCCAAATGGATCTCTATACATGCCATGGAACAATGTCTCTAGACTATGTGATCCTATTTTATATTCTGAAATCTCAGTCTCTTGAAGTGCAAAAAGAATGACAGGAACTTCCCTTTCTTCCTGGAGACTGTCTAGCAGATATGCTCCAGTAACGTAATTTTCACTGTAAATCACTGTTATTGTGGGTCCTTGGTTACAGCATTTCTCCAACAAGTTTTTACAAGAGAATTCATGGACACTAGCCTTGTAAAGAAGGCTAAACTGCTTTCCTCCAAAATGATTTTGCAGCCTCTTTTCTTGCAACCGTGTCAAACGAGTTGTCACTGCCATACTTCTCAATCTGGTGAAAAATCCAATATAGTTTCCATTAAATATTGAAAAAAGATCCATGTACTTCCAAAAGCTCACAAAGCTCACATTTGTTTTTCTTATTAACATAACACGGGAAAGGAACAAACACAAGGTGAGCAGGTAGCAAGAAAAACAATTACTCAGCTTTTCATTCTAAAAGATTATTTTTAGAAATCAGGAAAAAAAGAAAACTTTTGTTTAATTGTAAGGCAGTAATTTACCTGTTTGAAGAGTCTGTATGAGGACTGGAGCAGAAGCTTGCTACTCTGTCCAGAACGCAAAGCAGGCACAAAATGGGAGGGGTAAAAGCTTCGGCAGCTTGACGTTTGGGAGACTCAGGAAAGGAAACCGAAACACAGCAAGCCCCGCCCAACTGGCAGTGTGCCCACTCCCCTAGGCGAAGGATTGTTAACTGATCCAGTGCATTTAGACAGTAAATTTAGCTAAAAATAATATTAGGAAGAACCTGGACATTGATGTAAGAGGTCGGGAAACATATACGTTCACTGACCTAAGAATTTTTTAAAAGGAAATTCAACTTGTTTCTGCATAGGGACTTGTAAAAAAAATGCCAACTGTTCTACCTCCAAAATACATCTCAAGTTCATCCACTTCTCTTGATCTCTGCTATCAATTTTATTCCAAACTAGCATATTTCCTCCTATAGATTACTACAATAGTCTCCTGATTCAATCTTCTGCTTTTCTGCTTGTCCCCTCCAATTCATCTTCCTCCCCATAACAGATTTGTAAGGCATAAATCAAAACCTGTATATTTCACACTGAAGTCCTTTTTATTACTTCACATTGCTGACCATCACAAATCTGTCACATATGAACAGATGCAATCTGCAGATATGTTCTGTGGAACCAAAAATCCCTTTTAAAAAAATCCAAATGTATATTCTTTACATTGTTGGGCAGCCACTCTCCAGCTCCCTGTTGTTCACACAGATCCTCTGTTGCTTTATATCTGACTGGTATATTTACTTTTGCCCAGAAAGGCATATAAGGTCTTCACCCTACTAAAAAGAATAGCAATATCAAAAATATATATTTTAATCAACTTGTGGATATTATTTACTTAGTTTTAAAAATACCATGTTGTTAGATATTTCTTATTTGCCAGGCACTTTGCATATATCTTACTTATATTTCAATAACCTATGAGTAAGATAACCCATGTTGTTGCCAGTTTTCAAGTAAATAAATAGAACCTGAGAGTTAAATGATTAGCTAAAGATCATCCAGTTACTAAATTTCATGGTCAAGGGGCTGGGGATGTGGCTCAAGCGGTAGCGTGCTCGCCTGGCATGCGTGCGGCCCAGGTTCGATCCTCAGCACCACATACAAACAAAGATGTTGTGTCCGCCGAAAACTAAAAAAATAAATGAATATTAAAAAGAAAAAAAAATTTCATGGTCAAGATTTAAACAGAGGTATAATGGATTTACATTTGTCAAAACATTTAATTATACACTCTTAAGGTGTGCAATTTAGTGCATGTCAGTTATACATTACTATAGCTTAAAAAAAAAAAAAACCTCCACACTTTTCAAACAACATATTACCTTGTTTCTCTGTATTGTAAGGAATTTTTAATACAATTAAACTACTTGGCCAGAGTTTAAAGGCAATGGCATCCATTAATATATTTTTTAAATGTACTCCATTAATATGAAAATAAAGTAAAAAAAAAAAATGTTGTCTAAGAGATCACCATCCTTCCCCTTGAGTAGAAACCACTTCCCAGAAGTCACTGTTAACTCCAATATCTTCAGTTTGCAAAGTAAGCTATTAGTTGTATTCCCAACTGTGAATCTGTCTTTCAATAAATACTTATTAAATGCCAACTGCAGATGCCAATAAAGTTCTTGCTCTCAAGAAGCTAGATTCTTCTCTGGGAAGCAGGCAGTCAGCAAACAAATGTTATCTAAGTACAAGTGCTATGGAGAAAAGAAAAGGAAACAAGAGTGAGGAGAGGGAATAATCGGCTGCTTTAGATCTTTCCAGGAGATGACCTAGGAGAAGAGTGCTGAATGGAGTAAATGTGAGGACCATGGAAATATCTAGGGGAAGAGCTTCACAGACAGAAAGGCGAGTCTGAATGCCCATGGACGGCAGGCTACTGCAGGAAGTAAATCATTTTGATTTGAGCAGAGTAGGTTTGGAGGAAAATAATAGCAGTGGACACTGTGACTGCTCAGTGGAGAATAGATCATGAGAAGAAAGGACAGGAGAGTTACAAGCCTATTGCAAAATCTGGTGAGAGATAAAAGTAGTAGATGCCCACCAGAGTGACAATGATGAAAGTAGTGAAAACTGGCCATATTCAGGATCATTTTAAGCAAGAGAATTTACTATTAGTTTGGGTATAGGGTGGCTGACCCTGATCCTGCCCTGTATTCCTCAACAGTCTCCCTCTATGGACTACCCCCAACCCCTTGGCTTCCCCAGTTCTGTTCCTCTCTACAACTGTGTCCAGTTTCTCTTCCTTTTCCCTTCCCAAGATGGTTAACTGTTATGCAGCCTCTACAGAAACGGGAAAGATAAATAGCTCTCTTCTGTTAACATTTTAATCAATAATTATTCTCTAAATTCTCTGTTCAGATTCTTTTATGGCCTTAACTCCAAAAAGTCTATAATGAAAATTTAAAAGGCTTCTGAACATTGTTTCTGGTTGGGTTTTTTGTTTGTTTGTTTTTGATTTGTTTTGTTGTTTCTGTTTATTCACTCCCTTACTTAAACTAAATTGTCAGGAGGAGATGTGATAATGGGAAAGGAGGGAAGAACATGTGTAAAGAAGTACAGAAAAAAAATAAATTGCTATCTTCCAATGTTGTCTAACTATATGTGATATGCATTTGAAGTGTGTGAAGTCCTATCATGCAGATGAATTACTTTTTCTTCTTGTTCTTTTCAGTCATGGGATTTAACAATACACATTAAATCTAATAATATCTACCTGGCATAATAGAATCTCATATATTCTATGAGATAAATGCATTATCTTGGTATACTTATTTAAATTGTAGTGGTCCATTTACAAGTGAATTACTCTCACACCACACCAACAAAATGGAAGACAAATGAGCTCAGAGGCTTAGACATATGTTTACTTGCATAACTAAAATCTCAGCAGGCATTATCATGGAATGTGCAAAAAAACACCACTTGTTTTAGAAAAATGTATATTTAAACATTATTTTTAGCACAGATCATTAGTTCATTAGTGGACTTCCCATCTCTGCCCATTTCTGCAATCTCCTTTTGCAGTTTCATTCACATGACTTGTGTCCTGAATTCTGAAACAGCCTGAGTCTATTTTTGAATTGTGTTGAGGAAGGAAATAGGTTGAAGTTTAAAACATAATAACAACCTTAATCCTATTTCTATGACATGGTTGGCTTCAGTGTCCTGAATTCTCTTCAACACCAGAGAAAAATCGTGTAAAGGTTTACAACTAATGAGATCTGTTTAAACTAAGACCCTCCATAAACTGGTCAGAGACTAATATATTAGGGATGAGCCTTGAAGGCTTTCAATTTCCCATGACTTTTAGGGATACCGTGAGGACTTTGACCAGCCTTGCCATCTTATACTTTAGCATCAGATTGAGCTATATCTTAAAAGATGATTATTCATCAACTTATCTCTGAAGTATTGGAGCTCACTTGGGTCCCTCCATCAATTTTTTCATTATTATCTAATTGTGAGCCTGCCTTTTTCTATGAGGAAGTAACATGATAATCCTTAAAATTGTCCTTCTAAAAAAGATATCAGCTTATGTATCATCCAGTACAACCCCTCTTGCTATTTTATTGAGGTAGAGGTTGGGCAAGTTTGCACAAATAACTTCAATTAGAAACAATCACTTTCTAACACAACAACCTGGCCTATCTACCCAAATCTCACAGGCTCAGGCATTGATGCTTAAGCTGTTTCCACAGCTTTAGCTGTTTAAGGATGATATGCTACCTTGCGCCATTCTTATGTTTTATCTACTATGTCCCTTAGCACTATTTTTAGAAGGAGTTTAGTGACTTTGACTGAGCTATATACTTAATTTAATGTTAAATTTTGTAAAATTTCAAAACTCCTAGGCAGCCTCTAAAATGTGGTCAGGTGATAAGTCCCATCATCCTTAAGAGTGGTAGAGAAAAATGAGAGGATCCACAAAATTAGGGAAAGTCCCCTCCCAGATAAAAGAGAAGGCGTGGGCTCTCTCTCGTCCAGCGAAGAGGTCCACGAAACAGGGTAGAGGAGAGTGTGGCTGTGGAGTCACTAATCAAGACCTCCGGAGACCAAGCAGGAAGCAGGTCTAATTTTATTGTGCAGTTACCATGTATATATACTCAAGGCTGTAGCTAAGCAGATTACAGGCAGCCACCGATGCAATTGCTGCTAACTGTCCTTGCAGCGACCAATTGAAGAGTGGGCCGTGGAACAAGCACAGGGACTGCAACACATGGCCTCACATCCAGGGCTGTGCCTTCAGGGTAAGCAGCCTGTTGCTCACACGCCAGGCACGAGGGGAATGACCTGCCACTCAGATGCCCTTAACATATGTCATGTGTGCAGTACTCCATGCACTTGTCCCTACAAGAGAAGTTTCTCCCTACTTAAAGCCCTCTCTCTCACCAAACTTTTCCATCTTAAATTCCAAATGGACATTTAATTCCACTGCATGCTTACATTCCTAAAACATTATAGAGCATCATTTTGCTACTATTTTCCTCTTTAGCACAAAAAGGAAACTTAAAGTCTCTACATTCATGTTCCCAGATACTGTGGTTCACAAGTTCAGTGCCTCAATGTTTCTTCCTCTTCACCTCTATAGTACTTCCTGCTCTTCCTTTTCAGGATCCCTCTCTCCTACATAAAATTGCTCCACAGCTACCCTTAATACAGAATAAAGAAGCCCCACCTTCTGTCCAGATGTTTTCCTGGACTGCCTCATTCACATTGTGGAACAATGGTTAATCTTCCAACACCTTCAGTCTCTCCCAAACCACAAGGGCTGTGGCTTGTTTTGTTCCTCTGGATCATAAGGAGACAAATGCATCTTGCATTTTATATTTATTCTTACTATATACACATAATAACTCTTCAGGTTGCCCTCTTCTTTTGTTCTCAAAACTTACTTCTGGCTCTAACTCTCAATTTCTATGACCATCCTGTTTCTAGACCTTGTTTAAAGACCCCATCTCTTCCTTTGGATCATGGCTCCCAAATATTTACTTGAGCCCAGCTTCACCTGCAGCTGTACTTTAAGAACATTCATCTTCCCTTGCCTAGATCTAAGAAATTCCAATACTCTTAATACCTAGAAATAACCAGGAGAGACTAATTTTGATTAAATGTAAATTAGATTGTTAGAATATAAGTAACCATTAAAACAAAACATTTTTGAGAAATTGGAAGAAGAGAATTATGAAGCCTTTACAGGTAAAAAAATAATAACTGAAAACTATTTTGGGGACTTTTTTTTTTTTTTTTTATTGATAGTCTTTACTGATAGTTCTAATTCTGACAGCTACCAAGAGGACTTCAGAATCATCTGGTCACTTACATAAGACAACCTTCTTATTAACTTACAATGGTAACCTTATTTGATCATTCCACTTTGGATACATGACTAGGATGGTTTGGAATTCAAATGAAATCAGGCACAGTTATCATTTGAGGAAGAAACTTTATTTTTCACAGAAATAAAACACTAACTTGTTAAGAAATACAGGCTCTTTTTAATTTACATTCAATTATTTAGAGATTCATATTTTCATCCAGAGACAAGTAAAATACTTTCCCTCTGATATTTCCATTTGTTCTTTTCAGCCTTTAATTCTCTTTGCCTTCCCTTCTATATGGAGAAATATTTAAAGTAAATGTTTCTCTGGAGAGGATAGGAGAGAAGAGTTATCACGGGTATGCTTGTGTATTATCAGGTACTACGCTAAGCTCTGTGAATACAAAGAGACAAAACCCAAACCCTGTTTCTCAAAGAACTCACAATATATATAGAAAAACAGATATCTAATCACTTTATAATCAGTATTCAATGTGATCAGAACTCATATAGTTACATAAAGTGCTGTAGATGAATAAGTAAGGATTTTGCCTGAGAAGGGTGAGAAAAGTGTCACAGATACTAAATTGTAAATGGTTCAGAAACATGGAGAGTAGTTTGTGGCAGGACATATCTTGGGCCACCACTTCTCAAGGATTGACCTTTGGGTTGGTCTGAGGAGTGACTGATCCTATCAGCCATCAGTTAGATGTTGTCTAGGGCAGAAGGCAAATCAGGAGCAACAGCAGATGCTGAAGAAGGCCATGAACAGATGGACTGGGGCATCCCAGTCTAGATTTGTGCCAAGAGTCAGAATCCAGGCAGCTAATTTCACTGGGAGAATTTAAACAATTATGAACTTTTATCTGAAAAGAAAACAAAGAAGCAGAAATGAAGCATCTATTCAAACACAACTGTCAGGACTAGTCAGGCCCCATGCACGCAGTTGAAGTATAACTTAAGGTTTTTCAAAACACCAGTGCCTTACAAGAGGAACAGAAAGAGCCCAGCTTACCAGTTTCCTCAAGAGGCAAGTCCTCCAAGAAGTCGTCTGCAGCCCGCAGCATCTGCCTCAGTGCAGAGAGGATCAGAACATCCTTCATAGGGTCCAGCTCCCCCTCTGAAGCATAATTTCCAACCATCAAGATATTAGAAAGAGGAATGCCTAGCATTTGGTTGATTAACATTACCTGTGGAAAAACGTATTTGAAAAGCATGTCATATTTGAAATTTGACTGAATTTTAAATAATATCCAAGAAACTGAAAAAGCCATAGCTTGATAAATTCTCTTCAGAATGTAATTATAATTCAGAAAATTATTGTTTTAAAAAAGTATAAAGTTGAATAAGCCAAGCAATTGATTCCAATCCTTTGCCTTTGGATATGTTGTGTGAACACACACACACACACACACACACACACACACATACACACACAGAGTATGATTCTGATACTATTACTATAATATCCAATTACAAACAGCATTCTTCACCTGGTTCAAAGAAGTCATCTTTTTTGTCATGTTTAGGAAGTTCTCTTGAAGAACTTCATCACAATCATTCACTTTAGTAAGTAAGGCTACATGTGCTACACCTGTATCAAACAGATAAATCTGTTATTTTATATCATAGACAGCAATATGTCAAACAGGTAATTAAATTGTGTGAAAGCCACTCTATGTAAGGTAATTTTAAGAACGGAGAATGAAATATTCCCAGTAAATCTCACTATGGAGCCTGAATTTCTTCTCAAGGATAAATGCTTTTTCTTCCAACATGAAAGATACACCTTTTTTTATTTCTTACATACATGACAATAGAGGAGTGCATTACATTCATAATTATCCATTCACAGCACAATTTTTCTTAACTCTGTATATAGAGTATGTTCCTTTTAAATACAACTACATTTGCAATAACTGCAAAAATCTACTCTCCCATTCAAACTGTGTTCTAAAGTTGTCACAGGAGTAATAGTGGTTGCTGTACTCGGAGAACTAAAAAACAAACAAATAAACAAAAAAAAGAGAGAGAGAGAGAGAGAGAGAAAGTGAGAAACACCGTGAGCATATACCAAAGCAAATGCCTTGATATCAGAGCTCCAGTAAGAACCCACTACATTCTGCCTCAAACCAGAGACTGGAGAAATAATTCATACTTGGCTTCTAAACTTACCAAAGTTCTGTTTTGCTAGCAACTGCTTCCAAGGAAAAAAAGGATAAAATTAAGGTTTCCCAATATCAGTCAAATGTCAAGATGTCCTAAGACTCCTTTACCAGAGCTTTTAGAAATCTTGTATTTCTAATTCCTATTACTAAAATGACTGTCTTCACTTTAGTCTCTTTATGTAAGTCCCAGGTAAATAACTAGCAAAATTAGCAAATTCTTTCCATTAAGTGCAGCCAAAAAATTATGGGCATTATACATAAAATCAACAAAAACGGAAAGGTGGAGAGAAGACACAACAGCTAGAAAGGTTGGGAACAAAGAAACATTCCAGAGGTGGCTTCCGTAGATTTTCTTTTCAACACATACATCCCAAATTCCCTGATGGAGAAACCCACAACCAGGAAAGGTCAACTAGAACTGGAAAAAAAGAAAAGAAAAAAAAAAAAGAATCTGGTCTCTCTAGCCAGAGCTTTAAAAAAGGGCAACCTAGCAAGATAAGTACTTTCTTAAAATGGCCACACTACTCCAGCTAAGTACTACAGAAATAACTTCAGCCCTACTGGGGATTTTGGACATCCACCACACTAGCAATAATGAGTCATCCTCCTCTCTTTCTCTGGCAATGTTGGGGGAGGCCAAGTGACAAGCTTCTGTGATGAAGGTCATATAAGAAGAAGTAACAAAGTGCCCTGCCCCCCAAAGGCCTCAGGGGTTTTCCCCACTCCACTGGTGTTAAGAGGGTCTGCTAAAACACAAGGTCTAAGTAAGATCCAGAGCCCTGTAACATAATTTCTGAAGTATCCAAGATATAATTAAGAATTATTTCTCACATCATAAACCAGGAAAATTTCCACTTGAATGAGAAAAACTAATCAGAAGATCCTGATACCTAATCATATGAAAAATATTTTTGAATTATTTGGCTAGAACTTTAAAGCACAATTATAGACACACTTAACAATCAAATAGGAATGCACTTGAAACAAGTGAAAAATAGAAAGTCTTAACAAAGAAATAAAATATATGGAAAAGAACACAATGAAAATTATAGACATAAAAAAAATATATAACCCCAAATGAGAAAACATACTGGATATGGTCAAAAGCAGAATAGAGAATGTTGAGAGTCACAGCCAAAGGGGCCCCAGCAAACTTCCAGCTGCCAGCTGATGATTGGCTCACAGCGGCCCCAGCAAACTTCTAGCTGCCAACTGATTGGCTTCTCTGTGGTGATGCTCATTGGGCTGTTTCCCCGCCCTTTCAGACCACAGAGCTGCTCATTGAGGGACTTTTTTTGGCTCTGCCCACTCGACCCAGCCAATCAGCCTCAAGAGCAGGAGGAGTGGGGGAGGTGGAGAGGCTTGTGGGAAGCCGGTGGTGGCAGTTGGGCTCTGAGGGTTTTTCCTGAAGAGCTGTGTGGTGCGGTTTGTGTGTTCTAAAAATAAAGTTTGTTTCTTTTGACAAGTGACTCCTGAATTGTGCCCAGCCAGACTGCGGCAGAGAATACAAAGAATCAGAGGCTATAAAGATATATTGATAGAAGTTACCCACTCTAAAAAATAGCCAATAGAAACAAATAAATAAATACACAGTAGGATTATGAAAAAGAATCTAGAATTCAAGTTTTCAGAGTCCCTGAAGAAGAGAGATGGCACAGCTAAAAATAATGATAATGGAAAGAAAAATTGGCTGGGAGAAATTATTTGCAAACCATATATCTGACAGTGGAATCATATCTAGAACTTAGAGATCTCTTCAAACTCAAAAGTAAGAAAAACAAAAACAAAACTCAATAAATAGTTCAACCTAAAAATAAGTAAAAGCCATGAAAAGATGCTTTACTGAAGAAGAAATACAAAAGAAATAAGCACATAAAAAGGCATTTGATGTCACTAGACAAATTATAATGAGATATTACTATATACCTATTAAAAGAGTTAACATTGTTTTAAAAATTAGAAATAATATAAAATATTAGAAAAATGCAAATAATACTATTACAATACTAGTAGGAATATATATTGGTACAGTTTTACCTGAGAATAACTTGGTAAACTTTTAAAAATCTAAACATACACTTACTATATTTTACTCAGCAATAATACCCTCAGGGATCCATGCCAGATAAATGAAAATATGTATCTACAAAAAACATGTATGCTAATATTTATAGAACTTATATTTGCAAAATTAAAACTGGAAGCCATCAAAATATCTTTTGATAGATAAGGGTTAAATAACTGTGGTATATCTATACAATGAAATATTAGTCAACAATAAAAAGAGTGAACAATAAATGCATGCACCATCTTGGATGGACTTCAAAGAATATTAAGCATAGTCAAAAAGGCTGAAATCATTTACACAACAGTCTCAAATTGCAAAAGATAGTAGTGGTCGTTAATAGTTACGCATGGTGAAGAAATAGATAGTATCATGAGGGAAATGTTTGTTTTGGTTATCAGGGATTGTACCCAGATGTTCTTACCACTGAGCCACATCCCCCCCCCCATTTTTTTATTTAGAGACAGGGTCTTATCAAGTTATTTATGGCTTCACTAAGTTGCTGGGACTGGCTTTGTACTCACAATCCCCCTGCCTCAGCCTCCCAAACCACTTGGATTACATGCATACCCATGGTGCCCAGCTGAGGGAAGTCTTTATAGTGATGGAATAATTCTGTATCCTGATTGTAGTGACAATTACATGAATCTACATGTGATAAAATGACATAGAACCATGCATGTACATTGTAATAATGTCAGTTTCCTGTTTTAGATCTTCCATATCTATAGTCACATAGCCTGGGAAAATGACCCCCAATCAAGCCACAGGAAAATAACATCAGAAACAACTATAGCCAATATAGTCTTTAAGTTCTTAAGATTTATATATTTAAGGCTTTCCTTAGGTCAAGCCTTTGAATGAGCTCTACGCACTATTGCCACCAAACCCAGGGCTCAGAAAATTGGGTAAAGGGTGCATGGGGCCTCTCTGTACTCTCTTTGCAACTTTCTGGACATATAAGTTATTCCAAAATGAAAAACTTTTGATATAATGAGACTTACCACACTTTAATACTTCTTCATGAATTTGTTTGAGCTTTGCTACCATTTCAGAGGAGAGACTCTTAATAGAGTTGATGTCTAAGACATAAGCCACACAGTGAATCCGGTCCTTCAGTGACGGAGAGGTGATAAAAGTAGGATGCTTGGGTGTGATTGGATTAAAGGGATTAAACTGTTATGGAAACATAAAATAACATTCAAAATTCAACCTCCATCATTAAAAATCACCACCACTAACCTACAACCTGAAATTATCCCTCTGCTGCCCCAGCTACTCCTTCCCCACATCAATCATACCCCTTTCATTCCTCTTTTCCACTATGAACAAAATGTCATTATAATATCTTTCTTATAGAAAAAGATCTATTTCTTTGTTAAAAATGATTATTAGGGCTGGGGATGTGGCTCAAGTGGTAGCGCGCTCGCCTGGCATGTGTGTGGCCCGGGTTCAATCCTCAGCACCACATACAAACAAAGATGTTGTGTCCGCCAAAAAACTAAAAAATAAATATTAAAATTCTCTCTCTCTCTCTCTCTCTCTAAAAAATATTTTAAAACTTAATGATTCTATGACTTTAAAAATAAATGATTATTATACACTGTATATATTGAAGTTAAGTGCAAAGAATGCTTTAGAAAAAGCTAACTTAAAATTCTAGCCTCCAGAAATAAATGATATTAACATTTGTTTTATACCATTTAAGACTCCTCTTTAAATATTTTACATGCTGAAATGGACTAAAGGATACAGATAAAAAGAGAGAAAATATATACTAAAAATGTCATTTTAACTAAAATGCTATAATTTCTTTGAATTTTGCAGAGGGAAAATAAACTGAAGTGAAACAAAAGAAATGTCAACTTTCAAATTAATGACTCCTTAACACAAGACAGTAATATTTCTAATATTAAGAAAATGCATTAAAAATCATAGAAGTTTGGAAATGTGTCGGGTTTTGACTGTATTTCAATACTAGGCTGAATTGATTGATTCACTGCTACACAAAATTAGTTAGCATGCTCATGCTTTCTCTCATCTCCCTGCTCTGTTCTCTTCCCTGAATCTTTAAATCTTCTTTTCCCTGACCAGATTGAGAGCTCACTGAGAAAATGAATTGTGTTTATTTAACTATCCTTTTTCAAGTAGCTGTCTTCATGTCTGGTAAAAAAACAGAGTTTTAATAAGTAATTTTTGAATGTCTAAATAAGAAGATAAAGTTCCCAGTCAAGCACAACTGAGAGTTAATGGAGGTCACTGTTTAGAAATTGAGGCTTATTCTATCATACCCAATACCAAAAGGAAATACAATGAAGGCTAACTTTTTGAGTGTTTGCAGTGTATAAGCTCACCTAATATTATCAGCCACCCTTTGAAGTGGACACTATTTCATACATTTAAAATGAAGACATGGAGAGACAAGTATGTTAACTTGTTTGTAGGAGCATATCTAATTAGCAGCAGAGCCAACCTTTGTATTTCTAGTATTTCTTTTTCTGTGCCTGTCTTTCACTTAGCATAATATCTTCTAGATTTACCCACGGTGTCACAAATGACCTTTGTATATAGGTTTGTACTAGTAAATTCTAAGCACTTATGGTATAATATTTCAAAATAATGTGGTTAATTGTTCAATATATTGCCTAGATGATCAAAAAAGAATAAGAAATTAAACTACAACCTTACTGTTGATTCACATAATTATAAAGAGTGATATAAACAATATCCCCATGACCTTTTCCTTGAATTGAGAGAAGAGTCTTGCCTTTCAGTTTTATTTCTCAATGGTATAGACAAGAACAACAGTGACCCTGCTTTTCTTACATGTGTACTAACTCATCTAAAGTGGTCAATTGATATTGGAGTCACATTATGACAGTTGAAATTGTCTTGTGGGATAAAAGTTCAATGACTAGTAGTAATGAAAATGGTTTGAAATGGCTTATAATTGAAGAAATCTTACTTGGTATCTGTCAGGAACACAGCCTTTTAAGATGTAGGGTATGTCATCCACGCACAGTCCTTCATCATCTGTTTCATCCAACCCCATTGAATCACACAACACAAATGGAAGATATTGTCCATCTTTTCCATCTTTAACAGGATATATCCTATACTGTAAAGGAGTCACATTAAATTTCATTTTTTTAACTAATATTCAAGACAGAACAATAGGAAGAACAGTGGTCTTCAAGTATTTTGACTCTCAGTTGTGCTTGACTGGGAACTTTATCTTCTTATTTAGAACAACTGTAACACAGTGGTCTTCAAATATTTTGGTCTCAGGACCCTTTCAAAGTCTTCAAAAAATACTAAGTATCTCCAATATGAGGTTCTATCTGTAGATAATGGACATACTATGAATTAAAATTTTAAAAAGTTAAGGTTTCTTTTTTTAAAAAAAATAGATAAAATTGTAAGTACTTATCCTGTACAACATAATGTTTTGAAGTATATATACATTGTGGAATGACTAAATTGACATACACATAGCCTCATATCATTATTTTTGTGATGAGAAATTTTACATCCCCTCTCTTAGCATTTTTAAGAATAAAAATGTTATTGACTATAGTCACCATGCTACAGATCTCTTGAACTTATTTTTCCTAACTTAAACCTTACATCCTTTGGCCAACACACACATCTCTCAACCCTGTCAAACCAACCTTGGCCCCTGGGAACCAACATTCTACTATCTACTTCCATGAAATCAACGTTTTTAGATTCTATATCTGAGATAATATAGTATTTCTTTTTCTGTGCCTGTCTTTCACTTAGCATAATGTCTTCTAGGTTTATCCATGTTGTCACAAATGACAGGTTTTCTCCTTTTTGATCCCTGAACAATATTCCATCACGTACGTGTACTATATTTTAGTTCTGCATTCATCCACTGCTGTACACTTAAATTGATTCCACATCTTACCTATTGTGAATAATGCTGTAATAGATAAGGGAATACAGATGTCTCTTTAAGATATTGATTTCATTTCTTTTGACTGTGCACACAGTAGTGGATTTGCTGGTCATATCAGAGTCCAATTTTTAGTTTTTTGGGTTTTTTTTAGGAAAACTCCACACTGTTATCAATGATGTCTGAACATTCTCATCAGGAAAGCACAAGTGTTACTTTTTCTCATTTTTACCAACACTTGTTATTTTTTGTCGTTTATGGATAGTAAACATTCCAATATAGGTGAGGTAGTATCTCATTCTGATTTTAATTTGTGTTTCCTTGATGATTAGTGATGCTGAGTACTTTTTCATATATCTGAGAATCATCTGTGTCTTCTTTATTAAGAAATACTGATTAAGGTCCCTTGCCCATTTTGTAAAGCAGTGTTTTCTTGCCTTTGAGTTATTTGAGTTTCTTGCATAATTTGGATATTAACTCCTTTTCAGAAGTATAATTGGAAAATAGTTCTTTCTGTAGATCATGTCTTCACTCTGCTGATTGTTGCCTTTGCTGTACAGATGCTTTTTGGTCTGATGCAATTCCATTTGTCTTTTTTTTTCTGTTGCCTGTGTTTTTGGTGTCACATCCAAAAAATACTGGCTATCCAAACCAATATCATGAAAGTTTCTCCCCAGGTTTTATTCTGGTAGTTTCATAGTTTGAGATAAAACATTTAAATATTTAACTCAGTTTAAAGTTTGATTTTTTATATGGTGTGTGAAAATGGTCAACTTCAATTTTTTGCCTTATTCATACAGTTTTTCTAATATGAATTATTGAAGAGACTGTCGTTTTTCTGTTGTGTGCTTATGACACCTCTCTACATACATGTATACATGTATGTAGACTTATTACTGGGCTCTCTATTCTGTTCCATTGGTCAATGTGTTGGTTTTTATGCCAGCACCATGTTGTTTGGTTCACTATAAATCTGTATTGCATTTTTAAGTTAGGTAGTATGAGGCCTCTAGCTTTATTGTTTTTCTCAAGATTGTTTGGCTACTTCAGATCTTTCATAATTCCATGTGTATTTTAGATTTCTTAAATTTCTGTGAAGAATAAATGTTTCTAGGTTTATGTAAAAAGGACTGCATTGAATCTGCATGTCATTTTGGGTAGTGAGACTATTTTAACAATATTAACTTTCCAATCATAAACACAAGTTATCTTTCAATCTATTTGTCTTAACTTGTTTCATCACTTTTATAGTTTTCAGTTTAGAGATCTTTCATCTCCTTGGTTATATTTATTCCTACATTATTTTTATTAACTGTTGGTTAGAACTGTTTTTTTCTGGACTTTGTTTTCAGATAATTCACTGTTAGTATGTAGAAATACAACTTATTTCTGTTTCTTAATTTTGTATCCTGAATTTGTACTAAAATTCATTCATTAGTTCTAACAAGCAGTTGGTAGTTTTAGCACATTTTCTATATATAAAATTATGTCTGTTTATAGGAATATTTAATAACTTACAAATTTGGATGCTTTTCATTTCTCTCTCTTGACTAATATCTCTAGTTGGGAATTTTAGTACCATGTTTAATAAAAAAGTAGATTAAGTAAGTATCCTTACATTGTTCTAGATCTTAGAGGAAAAGCTTTCAACTATCCCTCATATGTATGACATTAGCTGAGAGTTTGTCATCTATGGCCTTTATTGTGTTCAAGTACAATCCTTCTATACCTACCTAAATTATACACTTTTTATCATAAGGGAATGTTGTATTTTTGTCAGATGCTTTTTCTGCATCTATTGAAACGATCATTGGTTTTTATCCTTCATTCTGTGATGTGTCTCATTATTTTATTCATATATATATTGAAGTATCCTTGCATCCTTGGGATAAAGCCCACTTGATCATGGTGAATGATGGGAATGATTTGGATATATTCATCTAAAGTTCTCTTTTTTTCTATTCTTTGTAGTTTGGTTTGTTTATTTTTTGGCTTGTTTGGGTTTTGTTTTGTTTTGTTTTGTTTTATCTGGCTTTAGTATGAGGGTGAGGCTGATTTCATAAAATAAGTCTTGAAGTACGCTTTCAAATTTTTGGAAGCATTTGAGAAGAATTGGTATTAGTCTTCTCTAAATGTTTAGAATTTAGCAGTGATCCAGCTATACCACCTCTAGGTATTTACCCTGAAAATTTAAAGTCATCTTACTACAGTGATACATGTTTATAGCAGCACGATTCACAACAGCCAAATGATGAACTGCTTTGGTCTGCATCAGCAGATAAATGGATAAAGAAAATGTGATATATATATATATATATATATATATATATATATATATATATATATATGTATATATATATATCTCCAATGGATTTTATTTAGTCACAAAGAAAAATAAAATTATGGCATCTGCAGAAAAATGGATGAAGCCAGAGAACATCATGTTGTATGCATGTACAAATATGCAACAACATATCTCAACAATATGTACAACTATAATGCACCAATTAAAAAATGTGGAGAAAAAAAGAATTTAGCATTGAAGCCGTCAGGTCCTCAGCTGCTCTTTGAAGACAATGTGGACTGAATTTTCCTTACTTGTATTGGTCTATTCTGATTTTCTACTTCTAAATTATTAAATCTTAGAAGGTTATATCAATGAATTTGTGTTTCTTCTATGTTATCTATCTTGTTGACATGTATTTTTCATAATAATTTCTTAGGATCCTTTGTATTTCTGTTGTGTTGCTAAACCATAGAGCTAAAGTTCAAGCCCTATGTCTTACTTTTGTGGTTACCAGATGGCTTACAATAAAAATCTTAACAAGATTTGTTTATATTATTATATAACAAGTTTTTGTTTGTTTGTTTGATGTTTTGATACTAGGTACCATACCCAGGGGCTCATTATCACCAAGTTACCTTTTTATGTTTTATTTTTATTTTGAGACCGGGTCTCACAACGTTGCTAAGGCTGACCTTGAAATTGCACTCTTCCTGCCTCAGCCTCCTAAGTCACTGGAATAACATAACATTCACCACCATGCCCAGCTATAACAAGTTACTTTTAAATTGATGACAATTTAACTATCATAGTCAAAAAAGTAAAAATAAAAATAAATCCTCCTCATTTTTACTCCTCTATGTTTCTACCACATCTTTTTATAATACACTTCCCTTAATAAATCATTGTACCTATTATTTGTAACAGTTTTGTCTCTTAACTTTTAGACTAAAGTGATTTACAAACCATTAAACTATTACAGTGTTCTAAATTTGACTTTACCTCCCTTTACCAGTGAGTCTTCTAGTGTTGCCTGTTGGAGTTGCTCACTAGTGCGTGTCTCTTTTAACTTCAGTAATTCCCATTAGCATTTCTTCTATGGTAATGAACTACCTCCTCTTTTATTTCCCTGAGAAAATCTTTATCTTCTCTTCATTTCTGAAGGACAGCATTCCTCATTCCTTGGTACAATATTTGTGGAGAAAGTGTTCTTGTGTCAGCCCTTAGAATACATCATCTCACTCTCTCTTCACCTGTAAGGTTTCTGCTGAGATGTCTTCTGCTAGTTGATTTGAAACTCCTTTATGTGTCATTTGCTTTTCTGTTACTGATTTCAGAGTCTTCTTTGTATTTGAATTTTGACAGGTTGATTATGATGTCACAGGGTAGTCTTATTTGAATTAAATCTAACTACAGATCTTTGACCTCCCTTAACTGGATAGTTATATCTTACTTTGGCTATGGAAAGATTCATGAAACTATTTCTTTAAATAATTTTATATCTCTTTATATTTTGCCACAGTCTGGCTGGGCACAATTCAGGAGCCACTTGTCCAAAGAAACTAACTTTATTTTTAGAACCACACACACCAAACAAAACAGCTCCTCAGGAAAAACCCTCAGAGCCCAACTGCCACCACCGGCTTCCCACAAGCCACTCTCCCAACCACCAGCCTCTCCACTTCCCACAATCCTCCTGCTCTTGAGGCCGATTGGCTGGGTTGCGTGGGCAGGGCCAAAAAGTCCCCCAGTGAGCAGCTCCATGGCCTGAAAGGGCAGGGAAACAGCCCAATGAGCATCACCGCGGAGGAGCCAATCAGCTAGATGTTGCTGGGGCCTCTGTGAGCCAATCATCAGCTGGTAGTCTGAAAGTTTGCTTTGGCCCCTTCAGCTGTGGCTCTCAACAATATTTATCTTTCCCATCTCTAAAGACTCAAAATTTCTTCCTTTGAAGCCATCCCATAAGTCCCATAAGCTTCTTCATTCCTTCCCATTTTTTTTCTTTTCTGAGAGTTTAAACAACCTATCAAGTTCACAGATATTCTGTTTGATCTATTCTGCTATTGATACTGTCCACTGAATTTTAAAAATTTTTTCAATGTATTTTTTCAGCTTCATAAATTGTTTGATTTTTTTTTAAATTTCCAATTTCTATTTAATTTCTCATTCTGGTCACATTGTTCTCATTTTGTTTTCTCGAAGTTTGCTGAGATTCCTTAGGACTGATATTTTAAATTATTTGTTCAGTAGGACATACTTTCTATTTATTTAGAGTCAGTCTCTCACCCTAATAAATAGGGTGGTTAAAATAAAAGTGATTTAATACTTTTGGTGATAAACTATTTCCCTGATTGTTCTTGATCCTTCTGGCTGTGTGTTAATATCTGGTCATTTGAAGACATATGCCCTTATACCAATGTTCACAGGCTGACTTTGTCTAAGAAAGCCTTTCAATAGTCAGCACATCTAGAGTTTCTTGGCAGACCATCGGACATGGTTCCAAAGCCTGGACACTGCATCCAATGTGGTGCTACAACATGACAGAAGCCTGAAACTCAGTGTGGCCATAATGATGATATGGTGAGCTTAAATCCTGGAGCTGCAGAAGCTTCTGTACTGCTAAAGCCTGTCCAGAATCCACGATCCCCAACAGTGGTGTAGGCCAGAGACTAAGTCCACCATGCAACCTTGATGTCTGGGGCTATCTTTTATCCCCCCCACCTTTTCAAGGCAGATCCAGAGGCTCAGCATATGAGCACTGGAACTGGACTTTACCAAAGTAGTCTCAGTGCTAGAGCCCAAGGGAAAGTCTTGTGATCACTTCCCTCTCTCCATGCTGTGCTTCTGAGGTTGGGGTGAAGGACTGAGGATAATGTAAAACTTTCCTTCCTACCTTCTTCAATCTTATTATTGTGCTACTCCTAGGTCCTGTAATATCTCACCTGGTTTTCTTTGCTCTTGAGAAGGTGTTTTCATAAATGGATAATTGTCAAAATTAATGTTTCTGTGGAGAGATATGGTCACTGAAGGGGCTTACTCTGCCACCCCTTCAATCTTCCTTTTCTGACATGTCTGTCTATCCTTCCTTTTCTCATGTCTTAAAAAATAAAATTCTGCATACTCTAAATGTTAAACTGAATAATGTTTTCTTGGGAAAAAAAAATCAATGTATTTTCCAAAAGCAATTTTAGAACAGAATGGCATTGACTTAGTTTTCCCAATCTATTTAGTGTCTAAATTAATAGACAATATTTGGATTCTCATATCTTTTTTTTGACTCAATCTGTTGTGTCCAATTGTATTAGCTGAAGTCACATCAGGCATCATATGATGATATTTTAGTCAATGAGAGATTGTATACAACCTTTGCATAATTCGAATATAATTTTAGTTATAAGGGAGCTAAAAAAAATTCCCTTTGCCTACTGACATCATAGCTCAATGCATTTGTGGTGATCTTGATGTTAAAAAAAAAACTGTATTGTTGTTACTTAAAAATATAATGATAAAATCATATACAGTATGCGATACTTAATACTCAATAAGTTCCTATGCTACTATTTTATGTATTTACTATATATTTTTGCAATTATTTTAGAATGTATCTCTTCCACTTATTACAAAAATGTTAATTTTAAACAGCCTCAAGCAGGTCCTTCAGGAAACAATTCAGAAGAAAGCATTATTATCATAAGGAGATAACAGCTTAATGCAGATTACTGCCCCTGAAGATCTTCCACTGGTACAAGATGTGTAGGTGAAAAACAAAACATCAGATTATTCTGACCTGTGAAGGCCTAAGCTAATGTGTATGTTTGTTTTTAACAAAAGTTAAATAATAAAAAATTAATTTAAAAAAAATGTTGGAGAAAGGATATTAAGAAAGATAATATTTTGATATATGACGTGTTCGTGTTTAAAATGAATATTATTACAAAAGTGTCAAAAGTTTAAAAATTTAAGCTCATAGATTAAAAATGTTATAGTAAACTAAGTGTTTTGGTTCGGATGTGAGGTGTCCCCCAAAATCTCACATGTGAGACAATGCAAGAAGGTTCAGAGGAGAAATGATTGGGTTGTGAGGGTCTTAATCCAATCAATGAATTAATCCCCTGATAGGGATTAACTGAATGGTAATTGAAGTGGTAGGGTGTGGCTGGAGGAGGTGGGAATTGGGGTGTGGCTTTGGGGTGTATATTTGTATCTGGCAACTGGAGACCTCTCCCTTTGCTTTCTGACTGACATGTTAGCTGCTTCCCTCTGACACACTCTACTGCCATAATGTCCTTCCTCACGTCAAGCCCTAAGGAATGGAGCCAGCCTTCTATGGACTAAGACCTCTGAGACCATGAGCCCTCAATAAACCTTTCCTCCTCTACAATTGTTCTGATCAGATCTTTTAGTCACAGCAGGAAAAAAAAAACTGATTAAAATACTAAGGTAAATTTATTATAGAAGAAAAAAAAATTGTGTATGGTGCAAGAGATTGAACCCAGGCCCACATACATGCTAGCCAAGCATTCTACCACCGAACTACACCCCTAGCCCCCCAAAACTGTTTTATAAATTTAGTGTAGCCTAAATGTACAGTTTATAAAGACTACAGTGGTGTATAGTGCTATCCTAAGCCTTCACATTCACTCACTGCTTGTACACTGACTCACCCACAGTAACTTCTAACCCTAATAAATGCACCACTCCTGATAAATGCACTGTAAGTAACACAATTTTTTTATCAGTATGCTATAGTTTTACTAAATAATTTCTATGTTTATTGTATTATGATTGCCTACAGTAGCATGTGGTACAGGTTTATAGCCTAGAAGCCATAGGCAATCACACATATTTTTGTTGATTAGTAGACTATACAATCTAGGTTTATATAAGTACACTCTATGCTGTTTAAACAATGACAAAATCACCTAAGGATACATTTTTCACCTAATGTCCCTATCATTAGGTGACACATGTCTGTATGTAAGAAAATCTAGCCTCACATACATATATAATAGGAAAAGGAAGGAGTAATTCAATAGCTTTCAGATAATATATATATATAATATATATATATATATAATATATAATATATATATATATAATAATATATCAAAGTTCCACAAGTGACAACTTCTTAAATATTTGTTGTAATGCAGAATCTGTGATAATCTCATCCTTGGTCACGTGAAATCTCCTGGTCAGTCTTAAATTTTGAATATACCTTGTGCCCAGGAATGATTTTTAAAAAATTTTTTTGTAGTTGTAGATGGACAGAATGCCTTTATTTTATTTGTTGTTTTTTTTTAATTTGGTGCTGAGGATCAAACCCAGTGTCTTACATGAATGAGGCAAGCACTCTACCACTGAGCTATAGCCCCAGCCTCAGAAATGATTTTTAACTTGATACTTTGATCATTTGTGAACATTTATTCTCTGCATTATCCTGATGTTCTAAGTATTGACAGCTTACCTGATACAATATTGAAACAATGCATTTGTATAGACCACCACTAATCCCATCATATCTCTCTCTTGGTGTTGGGAATCTGTCAAGGTCAGAGTGGTAGATATAATTTTTTATATTATATATATTAATATATAATATAAAAAAATATTATATATTTTATATTTCTAATTTTCTTAAAAGCTTAAATTTTATTATTGGCAGCAAAGACTGTCTTATTATTTCCCTTGGATTGATAGTCTCACTTTGTACATTTTTAAAAATGTGTCAAATATCCAAGTATGAATATGCAGGTGGATGATCAGTCTTACCTTGTAAACTTGATGTCATATGAAAAATGTTTAGTTCAAAACTACATTTCTACATTTCTGTTCCTAAAGACAGCCACTGTATCTCATTATGCTTTAGAAGCACCTTACATGCCCTTCACATTGCATCACAGAGTAGTACCATGATGTATGTTCAAAATTTAAGAAACAATTATAAAATTAACCATTGTTAGTGATTCTTCAAGAATATTATTAAGTAAAGCTAATATTTGGGGATTTTTTTTTCCTATCAGCACAGTAGTGGGGAAAATTACATTGTTGGAGGCCACAGCTTGATTTGTACTAAGGTATCAGCAAGTAAAACTATGTTTGTATAACCAGTTCAAGTGTTGGTACACTATAAAAAGCAAAAATTATCTTAGAATTATTCTCAAAATAGTTCTGAACTCACAGATATCCTTAAAGTATCTCAGTGACAACCCTGCATTCAAAAATTTACTTTAAGAAGAACAACTTTAACCAAATTTTCTTCCTAGGTAAACTCAATGTGTTCATAAGAATGTTTTTCAGAAGACCTCTGAAAATTTTTTTATTATTTATTTTTTGGATAGATACACTTCTAACATAGGAACAGATATGAAGGATTTGGGAAGAACTAAAAAGAAAAAAAAAGTTTTTAGAGACTCCAGACACTTAATCACAATTTTTCCATTAGTGAAGACAGCACTGGTACAATATTACTTCCAAACCAGAAAGTACAGAACCTGTCTTTGGCAGATTGTAGTCCACCTTGAAGTCAAAAACTCCCATTAGCCCATTAAATACCGAGGAATAATCTCACTGAGATTATGATCCTGGAGAATGAGTCTTACTCATTAAAAGAATTACATAAATCATTAAGTATATTGAAAACTTCAGGAACACCAATATGTACTTTCATAGTTTTTTAACCATTAATTTGGTTCCTTTACCACTTCAGTTATTCAAAGAGAAGGGTTTGAATAAAACAAAAACTCTACCCTATATTACTTCAATTTATATAGTATTTCAATTTCATTTAGAGTATAGGATCTAAGTTTTCTCACAAAAACTCTACCCTATATTACTTCAATTTATATAGTATTTCAATTTCATTTAGAGTATAGGATCTAAATTTTCTCTTGAAATAATATCTTTAGGGTTTTGACTTATAAAGAAAGAAGAAATATTATGTTCTGAATAAAACCACTATCAGAGCATCTATCACATTGAATAATACTTATTTATTACCTGCTACATTCTGAAATCCTTGAGCACAGAGACCAAATATTCTTTTATATTTAGTTCTCTAATGCCATTTCAATATTTAGCAAATAGAAACATTTCAGTTAATGCTTAATGAACTGAATTTTAATTTTAAACATTTCAATTAATGCTTAATGAACTGAAGTATCTTATCTTATATTCTGAGCCAAGGCTGATATGTTAAAATAAATCTGCTCAAAAAGAATCTAGTCACCATCGAGAAAAAAGATGTGTTTCATGAAAATCCTAGAAAATGCTTTAATTTATTAAGTGAAACACAAAAGCTGAATGGAACTCTTACTGCCTGTGCTAAATCTGCATTGACAATGCACAACATATTTCCCATCAAATGATATTATAGTTAGCAGAAAAATACACCCCAATTATGAAATTTTCTATTCATTCCCTTTATTACTTTTTGTTTGATTTTACAACATAACAAGCATAATAAAGAAGTTTCTAGATAAATGTCGCACCCCAATTTATAGCTTTTTAGAGCAACAATAAAGATGCGTACATATTTCCTTAAATACATTTGTTTGTAAATAAGATAATTTTTAGGAGCATAGATAGATTTATTCCTTGACACATGACTTACCAAAATGAATATTTTGTTTTCATGACCATTTCTTAAGGCTGGACTTACATACTAAAAAATTATTGTATTTTATAGTATTGTATTTCATTATTATACAAAAGAAAAACTGAAAAGCATTCCAAGCCTGGTAAAATCATGTGGGGGCAGAAGTAAAAATGAACATCAAAAATAACAGACAAATATTTCCATATTTTTAAAATTTTGTTCTTACAACAAACACCAAAAAAGGCATTTTTCTTATAATTTCTTCTTGCATCCATAAAAAGCCAAAAACTTCTCTGGATAACATTATTCAAAGGAGGTAATTCTGATTCAACTTTTATTCCTATTTCACATTTGACTCAGCATGTAACTATTGGTAGATTAAGAAGAGAAGTTTTGTTATAAGAGAAAACAGCAAACAATGCATAAGTCTATTAATTGTAACCAATAAACAAAATCCTTAGGGAATTCTGAAATAACTTACCTGTTCAGTAATACTAGTGTTGTCAGACCCCACTGGGGCTTGGCGAGTTGTGTGGCCATGGAAAACAGACTTCACTGAATTGAAAAAACTAGACTTTCCAGAACCAACTGGACCCAGGAGGAGAATACGAATTTTTGAAACCAAGTCTGCATGGGGCTTGTAGATTCTGAGGTCTGCTAGGAGCTTATTTTTGTGCCTATTAAAATGTAGTAATTAAAAACAACAGCCAAACTTCATAAAGAACAACTTCTCTTTTCTTCCCTTTCTAAGGATTGTTTTAGTTGCTTATTTATTATTTGATAGTAGTACCTTCTATAGAATGATATTAAATATCTATGATTAGGTATTTTGTGATTTTAAAAAAATGCATTTATCTCTAACACACTCATTAACCAGCAATCAAACTCTTATTACACTATTAGCCTGAGACCACAAAAATTTAATGAGAAATAGCAAAAACACTGAAGGTGGGTTATTATTTTCAGTAAAATATATCCTATTAAGGATAAATTAAAATAAAATATATGTAATGTAGCATCTATAAAAATTGAAGAAATAGAGCTTAGTTTTTAATATTAACTAAGGTTCCCCCAAAACTCTTCTCATAAGAAGAGGATTCAAAAGAATCACCTAAAGTGATTATCCAAATTTTACTTGGAAAACCCTGAATCTAATAGGTGCAGAGTGAAACATGAAGTCAAATTGGTCAATTGTCATCAAGTGGATTTTAGAAGTTTCAAAGTTGGTAATGATTTTGTTATTGATGTTCTAAACTACCTTGAATATTTTATGTCAATAACAATTTTTGTTTGTCATTTGAAGTGAAAGAATTTTACATTCTTACTATTTTATTATCAGTTTATATAATTATTCTAAATAAAATAAGCAATAGATTAATTAAGAACATAACATACTGTGAGGCTGTCATCATCTTCTTTATGTAGCCTAGATCATTCTTAATTCCTATGGGAAATAAGCAAAGCATATGCTTTTAAATTGAATGTTCTTATGTGAACAAGTCTGCTTCCTAAGTAGGACACTGAATCTGCTTGTGTAACTCTTAAGTTTTTCAGTTAGAAATTAGGCATTACAGCATAATGAGAAGAGAAGCAAAAGTAATCCTCTCTGCATGTTGAGTCTCTCTGAAAACTCTTCCATAACTATGCCTAAGGTGTTAAGGCTGATCTTTAGGTCAGGTCATATGTCAAAACACACCTGCTCTAATAGTCATTTCTCTCTCTCTCTCTCCCCCTTTCTCTCTCTCTCTTCCACCTCCATCTACATTTCTGTCTTTATCTCTGTCTCCATATATATACATCTTAACTTTTCAAAACAATCTGTACTCTTTGAATAATAAAATCTTTTTGTCTCCCAAGTTTCCTTTAGGAGTTTATCAAAGTATATCATCTGTCATAAAATCATATTATTTCTCTCATTGTTCCTTAGTCTTGTAGATCAATTATAATCTATGGGGAAAAGAAAGACTAGAACCAGAATACAGGATGTAGAATTATCTAATAAAACATACCTTCAACTCGGAAAACTTCACATTCCAAGTACTGAAACTCAGTGGAAGATTTTATTACTACTCTGTTCATTGACAAATCAGGTTTTCTGAATACACGTTTCTTTGGATATATCCAGAAATTAAGCTTATCAGATGAGTAAAATTCCAGGTAATCACTCGTAACTTTCAGTAGATTCAAAAATAAAGTTGACATTACAGTTAAACTATCCTTTTGAAAGATAAAAAAGATGGAAGCACATTGTTTTTCAGAATCGTCAACTATTTTAGGAATATGATCAAGTGTTAAAGCACCAACAATACTTTTTTGAAGGTAAAGCATTGTTATAGTGGGTCCCTGTTGACTGCACCTCTGAACCATGTTTTGAATGCTACAGCCATGAGCACTCTCCTTATAAAGAAGACTCAAAGAAGCATTTCCAAGTAGAATCTGTAAACGCTTTTCTTCAAGCCAAGTCAATCTGGGTGTCACTGCCATTGTCCTGTATCTATAAGGGGAAAAAATTATATATGTTGAGAGGCCAGCATAGCACAGCACAGCACAGATTTCTGTTTTAGTTGCTGTTCGAGTTTTTTTTTTCTCTGACCCAATTAAAACACACTATTAATACCATAAGCAAAAACATACAGAGTACAGATTGATGTAAAAAATAACTTAGAAATGAAATATATTAACATTTCAACATCAGTTGATGAGTAAACTGAAAACTGGATAAATAAAAAAAAATAGTCAATTAGAATAGAGGTCTACAAACTTCTTTGTTTATTTCTTCTTTTTAGATATACTTGACAGTGGAATAGATTTTGACATACTATACATACCTGGAGTATAACTTCCTATCCTTGTGATTATGTATCATGTGGAGTTACTCTGGCCGTGTATTCATATATGAACACAGGAAAGTTATGTCTGATTCATTCTACTGTCTTTTCTATTCCTATCTGCCCTTCCTTCCCCTTGGTCTAATCCAATGAATTTCTATTCTTCCCCCATATCGTGTGTTAGCATCCGCACATCAGAGGGAACATTTTCTTTTACTCAGCATGATAATCTTCTGTTCCATCCATTTACTGACAAATGCCATAATTTTATTCCTCTTTATGGAATGAAATTCCTCTTTATTCCATTGTGGATATACCGTGTTTTCTTTATCCACCTGTTGAAGGGCACCTAGGTTGATTCCATAGCTTAGCTGGTGGGAATTGAATTGCTACAAACATTGGTGTGGCCACATGACTAGAGTAGGCTGATTTTAAGTTCTTTGGGTCTAGGCTGAGGAGTGGGATAACTGGGTCAAATAAACATATTTTGATGGGGCTGGGATGGTAGCTCAGTAGTAAAGACTTGCCTGGCACATGGGAGACACTGGACTCAATCCTCAGCACCACATAAAAATGAATAAATAAAAATAAAGGTATTGTGTCCATCTACAACTAAAAATATTCTTTAAAAATGTTTTGATGCCATGAAGTTGGCGGCAATGCCTTAAATGTATGCATTTTTTTTTTTTATCTCCAAGGGCCTCTTCCATCCTTGTCAGTGGGAGTGCTGACCTTATCTCCTTTCACACAACACTACAAACTTCTTCTTAATGAACTAGGTAGCAACTATTTTAGGCTTCATGAGTCATATAGTCTTGGCACTACCCAAAATTGCCACTGTACAATAGAAGCAATCACAATGTGTGTTAAAATTTGGATGTGATCTGTCTCAAGGTCTATGTACTGGAAGTTTCATCCTCAGTGTGGTGATGTTGGCGAATGGAACCTTCAAGAGGTAGGGCCCAGTGAGATATTGCTAGGTCAGTTGGGAGCATGCCCTCATAGAAGAACAACCTTGGCTAGTTCTAATGAGAGGGTTGTTATAAGAGCCTGAGCTGGTCCCATTCAGTTCTTTTGACTTCCTGTTAGCAATGTGTGTTTTTTTTCTTCACACATGTGCTCTCACAATGTTCAGTCCATGTGAGGTGGATGGGATGCAGCCAAGAAGTCCCTCACCAGAGCCAAGTCAATGCCAGCATCATTCACTTAAAACTTCTAGAAGAGTGAGCTAAATTAGCCACTTTTCTTTATAAAGTTAACCTGTCTCTAGCATTTTATTATAGTAACAAAAACGGATTAATATAATTTAAAAAAATGATCATGTTCCAATAAAATATTCACTACAAAAACAGATGGCTGGCCAGGTGTGGTGGTGCACACCATAATCCACCAGTGGCTCAGGAGACTGAGGCGGGAGGGTTGCAAGTTCAAAGCCAGCCTCAGTAACTTAGTGAGACCCTATACTCTCAAAATGAAAAAGGGGCTAAGAATGTGACTCAATAGTTAAGTACCCCTCAATTCAATTCCTGATATAAAAAAAAATAAACACATGCCATAGTTTATCAAGCCATGAATTAGAAGATAAAACTGAAGAATTTATACAGAAAATAGCTCACAAATAAAATATGGAAATAGTTAACAAATATAGAAGTCCCACAGTAGCATACTAAACTATTAACAGTCATTTAAATGAAAAAAAGGGGTATAAAAAGGATAAACTGTAAAAATGCGTGTATTCATAAGAATTAGAGAGCTCACAAGAGAGGGAGGAATTATGTGACAGGCTAAGAGTTGGAAAAGTTAATAGAGGTAAGATGGGTATTTGAGAGCACATTTTCCTGAGGTGTGGCTGTTAACTTTAGAAAAGTCACTTGAGAAATTAAGCAAAGCTTCTGCTAGACTTATAAGCTAAGAGGAGGAAAAAAAAAACTTCTTTGGTGTGCAGCAAGGAGGGTGTCTTAGAAACCTTTCACAGCCCAGGTTGTGGATTAGAATTCTGAAGAGCCCTAAGGAAGACGTAAGGGTGTACTAGAAACAAACAGATTTGATCGTTCAGCAATCTCAGTCCTTGTTTGGATTAAGGTGAACAAGAATTTGGACTGTCAATAATTTTTGTTGCAAAATCAAAATGAATTTTATCTGGATGAAGAGAACATATTTCTATCTTTACATTATTTCTATATTTTTCAAAACTCAATGCCTCACACTTGATCATAAACAAACTGAGAAACAGAGAACATAATAGAAAATCAAGAGAAAAATGAACAATAAAAACAAACCCAGACTGATAATGGAGTTATCTACAGAGATTTTAAAACTACTAGAGTTGGGTAAAATAGAAGTATCCTTCCCATTCATCTGTGGTAAGAAGAGTCAAGGCTAAAAAAAAAAAAAAAAGGTAGAAACTATATTCCAAGGAGAGAAAGAAAAGGAAGAGCTCTAGGAATTAAGAAAGAGGTGATAGGAAAAAGAAGCACATAGAAGCAGAATGACAATTCAGAGAAAAGTACAAAATTGTCCACAACCCCTGACTCCAGGGGAAAAGGAACCCAATGCTGTAATCACAAGATTCTCTTTGCTGTGTTGTTGTTACCATGGTTCTTTTATTTGAGTAGTACTGGGAATTGAGCCCTCCAGAGAATTCTGCTCCTTAAGAAGATCCTTACTTAAAAGTAGAAGAGCTATTCATTCCAACAGATGTGCAAATCTTAGTAGAGAGACACAAGAAATATGAAAAACAAAACAACATGACTTCTCCAAAGGTTCATAACTCTTCAGTAACTGAACCCAAAGACATTCAAAGTGAATAAAATTCCAAAGAATTCAAAAGATTGATTTCTAGTATGATTTCAAAGAGGATACAAATAAACAGCTGAATGAATTAAGGCACATAATACAGAATATAAAAGATCATTTCAACAAAAAGAGGTAGAGATTCTAAAACAGAACCAAAAAGAAATCTTGGAAATGAAAAACTCAATAAGCCAAACAAAAACTCCAGTGAAGTTTCAAAAATAGACTAGATGAAGTGGAAGAAAGAATAGCAGGGATTCTGGACAAGATCAATGAATTATCACATTCTGACAGTAATAAAGAAAAAGAAAATTATGAACAGAACATACAAGATTTATGGGACAATTAAGAGACCAAACCTATGAATAATCAGGTTAGAGAAAGGGGCTGAGGTATAGGCCAAAGGCAAAGAAAACATAATCAGTGAACTCATAAAAAATTTCCCAAATCTTGGAGAAGATACAGGCATCCAGGTACAGGAGGCATTTAGAAACCCAAAACAGAGACAGCCAGAAAAGTATCTCCTCATGTATTAGTCAAACTAACAAAGTATAGAACAAAGAAAGAATATTGAAAGTTACAAAAGAGAAACACTAAGTTGCTCATAAAGGTAAACAATCTTCTTAGAAGAAAATCTAAAATCTAAAATCAAAAAAGTATGTAATAATGTTTCTCAAGCCATGAAAATTTTAAAAAAACTGATAGATTACTATCTATAGTAAATTTGTTTTTCAGAATCAAAGGTGAAACAAAAGTCTCCAAGGAAAAGCAGAAACCAAAGGAATTTGTGAGCAATAAGCCAGTATTGCAGAAGATACTTAAAAAGAATCCTATACACAGAAGACAAAGTAAGACAAACACAACTGTGTGAGAGCACAGGAAAGAATAAATCTTACTAGAAGAGTATATGAACAAATGAGAATTAAGATGGAGTCCAGCTTGAATAATTCAGTAAAACATTAAACCTTTAAGATGATCAAGGGAAAAGGAAACTAACATAGATCATTCAAAACAACCAGGGGAAAAAAAAAAAAAGATGACAAGAACCAATACTTACCTTTACTTTTCAATAATATCCCTATATGTAAATAATCTGAATTCTTACCTAAAAGATGCAGACTGACTGATTGAATCTAAAAAACAAGAATCCAACTGTTTGCTGTCTGCAAGAAACTCACCTCAGCAAAGAATAAAGAGACTGAAAGTAAAATGATGAAGAACGATATGCCAATCAAATGGAATCCAAAATCAAGCAGAAGTAGCAGTATTCGTATCAGAAAAAAATATAAATTTCAAATAAAAATTGGTCAGAAAAGACAAAGAAAGTGAATAAAATACATACTGATAAAGGGAAGAACCTATCAAGAAGATATAATGATTGCAAATATATAGGCACCAAACTCCAGAGTACCCAATTTTATAAAACAAATGCCACAGAACATCAAGGCATAGACAGGCCCAGCAACACAAAAATAGTGGTGACTCGGCACTCCATTCTCACAAGTAGATAGATCTTCCAGACCACCTCCCCCCTTGCCCCCCAATAAAAAGTCAACAAAGAAATTTCAGAATAAATTATACTATAGATGAAATAGACTTAATAGTCATCTATAAAGAATATTTCATTCAATGGCTGAAGAATACACATCCTTTTTATCAGCACACAAAATTTCTTTCAAAATACGTTTCATTTTAGGCAATAAGGCAAACATTAACAAATACAAAAAAAAATTTGAAATAATTTCTTAAATTTTTCAAAGCATAATGGAATAAAACCAGAAATGCATAGCAAGAGAAGATGAATAAAAGACACAAAAACATAAATATTGAACAATATACTTTTGAATGAGCAGTAAGTCACTGAAAAAAAATCAGAGGGGATTGAAGAATTCCCAAAATAAAATGAAAATGGGAACACACCCTACCAGGACTTATGGGACACAGCAAAAGCAGTTATAATAGGGAAGTTTGCAGATAGAAGTCCTACATTATATAGAGAAATCTCAAATAAATAACATAAAATGCATCTTAAAGTCTAACAAAAGCAAGAACAAACCAAATTCAAAATCAGCAGAATGAAGGAAATAATGAAGAGCAGAGCAGAAATGAATGAAAAAGATTAAAGCAACTGTGCAAAAGATTGATAAACAAAGAGTTGGTTCTTCAAAAATATAAACACTCTTAGCTAAACTTAAAAAAATAGAGAGAGAGAGAGAGAGAATAAAGATTCAAAAAAATAAATAAAATTTGAGGTAAAAGGGGAACACAACAACAAATACCACTGAAATCCAGAGAAACATTAAGGAATACTTTGAAAATTTGCATGACAACATATTGGAGAATCTAGAAGAAATAGAAAAATTTCTAGACATATGTCTAGAATTAAACCAACAGGATATAAATAACTTAAATAGATCACTAACAAGTAATGAGATTGAAACAGTAATAAAAAGCTCCCAAAGAAAAGCCAAGGACCAGTGTGAATTCACTGCTGATTTTGACCAGACATTTAAAAAACTAATAATCAAATCTCCTAAAAGTATCCCATAAAATAGAAAGAGAGGAAAAGTTCCCAAACTCATTCTGTTACCAAAATATGATAAGAACACAATAATAAAATAATGCTAGAAACTAATGTCTTTTATGAACATATTTGCAAAAATCCTCAAAAAAATACTTGCAAATTAAATTCAAAATCATATTAAAAAGTATAGCATGATTAAATTGGTTTCATGTAAGGGATTCAAGTGGGGTTCAACATACACAAATCAATAGAGGAGAATCAAGAATAAAAATCAAATGATCATCTCAAAAGAAGCAGAAAAAAAAAAGATCTTCAATAAAAAAAAAAAAAAGATCTTCAATAAAACCCCCTTTAGGGGTTTTTATCCTTTAGGATAAAAATCTGGAATAAACTAGGTATAGAAGGATTATACCTCAACATAATAAAGGCAATACATAAAAAACCAATAGGCAACATCATACTGCATGGGGGATCATTGAAAATATTTCTTCTAAAATCAAGAACAAAACAAGGATATTCCCTATCACTGCTCTCATTAGATTTAGTACTTTAGAATTTTTGGCCAGAACAATTCAGCAGGAGAAAGAAATAAAATGGATATAAAAGGGAAAGTAGAAGATCCAAGTAGTGCTGTTTGCAGATAAGACTCCATACCTAAAAACCAAAGAGTTCACCAAAATTCTCTTGGAACTGAAAAACAATTTCAGCAAAATCACTGGATATAAAAATCAATGTACAAAAAATAAGTAACTCTTTTACATATCAATAAAAAAGAACTCTCTAGAAAAAAATTAGGAAAATAATCCCATTTAAAATACCCTAAAAAAATACTTAGGAATAAACCTAAGTAAGGAAGTGAAAGACCTCTACATGGAAAATTTTAAAACTTTGGAGAAAGAAATTAAAGAAGACACTAGAAGATAGAAAGAAGTATAAATTTCCAATAATTATATGAAAAAAAATGTTCAAAACCTCTGTCCATCAAGGAAATGCAAATCAAAACCACATGGAGAATCCATCTCACTCCAGTAAGAATGAAAATTATCAAGAAAATTAAAAAATAAGAAATGCTAGTAAGTATGTGTAAAAACAACAACAAAATGAACATTTATACACTGTTAATTGGAATGTAAATAAGTACAGCCACTGTGGAAATCAGCATGAAGATTCCTTAGAAAGCTAAAAAATTTTACTATCATATGATCCAGCTCTACCACCCCTGGGTATATATGCCTGAAGTAATCAAATCCAACTATGTATAGAAGGATCATACCACATGTTTCTTCTAGTAGTCTCTGAGTTTCAGGTCTTATGTTAAAGTCTTTGATCCACTCATCCACATATAATAGATATATCTGCATATCCATGTTTATCAAAGCACTATTTACAATAGCCAAGTTATGGAATTAGCCTAGATGCCTACCAACAGATAAATGAATAAAGCATATGTGGTATATATACATAATGGAGTATTTTACTCAGCTATAAAGAAGAATTATATCATGTCATTTGCAGGAAAATGGATGGAACTGGAGGTCATCATGTAAAGTAAAACAAGCTAGACTCCGAAATTTAAGTATTACATGTTTTTTTCTCATGTGTAATCTAGATTTTTTAAAAGATTATATGAAAATAGAAAAACTATTAAGGAAGGAGAAAGGTATCTGGTCAAGAGGGAAGGGGATAAGAGAGGGTAATAGGAAAAATGGATATGATTTAAGTATGTTATATGAATATAAGAAAATATCATAAAGAAACCCATTAATTTCCTCAGTCAATACCAAAGGACTTAAAACCACCACCTCAATCTTTATTGCAGTTCAATTCACAATACTAAACTGTGGAAACAGCCTAAATGCCCTTTAATAGATGAGTGGATAAAGAAACTGTGGTATATATACACAATGGAATATTACTTAGCCTTAAATAAGAATGAAATTATGACATTTACAGGTAAATGGATGGAGTTAGAGAATATCATGCTAAGCAAAGTAAGCCCATCTCAAAAAAACAAAGGCCAAATGTTTTCTCTGATAAGTGGATGTTGATCAAAAATGGGTGGGGGAGGGCAAAGGAAGAATGGAAGAATTTAGGATTGAGCAGAGGGGAGGTAGAGGAGGGGAAGGTGTGTGTGGTAGGGGAAGATGATGGATTGAGATGGACATTATTACCCCTATTTATATGTATGGTTGCATGAATAGTGTGACTCTACATTATGTATGACCAGAGACATGAAAAGTTGTGCTCCACTTGTATAAAACATAAAATAAAATTAATTTAAAAAAATAAACCCATTAATCTGTACAATTAATACTTGGTAATAATTATAATTTAAAAGTTACTATAGTTGGTGTGTTCAAATAATTTTAAGTAAAGATTGTATGATTGACAGTAAAATTTTAAAATAAGAATAAGAAAAGAAATTCTGAATTTAAAAATATACAAATTAATAATTAACATATACATTTAACTGTAAATATATATATATTCTAAACTGAAGCACTGAGGCCAAAAGATAATGAAAGAGGAAACAAAAAAAAAAAAACTAACGCATATAGCAAAATTGGTTAATTTTGAGAACCAGAAAAAAACAGAGAACCAGAAAAAAACAAAGCCAGCATAAAGCAAATATGAACATGGTGCTATGATCCCCCCAAAAAAATCAAATCTCAAAATAGTCACAGCACTAAATTTTGAATAAGAATATAAGCTAGATATCATAATTAGTATAGCTACCCCTACATTAAAAAATAAAATACACTTTTAAATAATCCATTAGTGAGACAGATCTTAATGAAATTAAAACGATAAAAATATCCTTGTCAAAATTTATGGAATGGAGCTAGAAAATGATATAAAGTTATATGTCTTTAAACAGATGTACTAGAGAAGAAGAAAGGATGAAAACAAATGACATAAGCTTTTACTTCAAAAACTCAGAAAAAAGATACCAGTTGACCCAAACAAATGGGGATAATTAGCAGCTATTATAGATCCAATTCACCACATGGCACAAGACTGCTAAATAAAGGGTGCTACAGTTTCAATGAATGCTACAAAAAAACGTGTTGAAAATTCCATCCTCAATGCAACAGTATAGGGAGGTGGGCCTAGTGAGGGATTTTAGGCCATGAATGTATTAATGCTGATTATAAAAGGACTGTAGGCCCAGGGTTCAATCTCTTGCTCTCTCTCTCTCATAAATGTCTCTTGTCTTTCTGCCTTCTACCATGGGATGACATGATGACATGGGATGGCCCTTGCCAGATGCAGACTTCATGACTTTGGACTTTCTAGCTTCCAGAACTGTAAGAAATAAATATCTGTTCTTTATAAATTACCCAGCCCCTAGGTATTCTGGTTTTTTTGGTTCTTTTGTTTTGGTTTGTTTTTTGGTACCAGGAACTGAATCCTGGAGCACTGAGCCACATCCCCATCCCTTTTAAAATTTTTATTTAGAGGCAGGGTCTCATTGAGTTGCTCAGGACCTTGCTAAATTGCTGAGGCTGGCTTTGAACTCTCAGTCCTCCTGCCTCAGTCTTCTGAGCTGCTAGGATTAAAGGCTTACACCACCGTGCCCAGCTGGTATTATGTTTCAAGAGCACAAAACAGACTAAAACACAAGGCCAATATGTTAAAATGACCCCTATTTCTTGTACCAACACAGTTTTACATAAAACGTTTTAAGTACCATTTACATTACTAAAAAAAATAAATAAATCTAGTAATATGTCTAACTAAAGGAATGTTTTAAACATGCATAAAGCCTGTACACAGAAAACTATAAAATATTACTAAGCAAAATCAGATTTGTAGCTTAAATAAATGAAGGCCTTATAATGTGTTCATATACTAATAGATTCAATGTTAAACTCTTAATGAGATTTTGTGGACAGTTATAAGGTAATTCTAAAATTTCTATGGAAATGGTACTTTGATTTCATGTTGCATGTTGCCTCTCGGCTTCACTCAGTGGAGGGGGCAGGGACGCAGAGTCAAGACACAGATACCAGGAGCTGGCAAGTAGGGAGCTGCCAGCAAGCTCGTTTATTACAGAAGAGCTTGTAGTTTATATAGGGTGTGTTTACCAATCATAATTGTATAAGCCAGCAGTAGACTATCTTGAAGCCAATCATCATCAAGATCAAAACTAACTGTACTATGGGTCTGAGAAGGCAGAAGAGTCACTACTGGGTGTACAGCTCCCTTCACTCATCACCTTAAGCCATGGTGGGTTAGATCATCAAGTCTCTGCCTTCGGTTTCCCTGGCAACCAATTGTGAGGAAGTGGTTTTACTTCAGCTGCTAAGCCAGAGCAGAGTGCTCCTTCCTGCAGTTGTATCTGCTAGGCCTGTATGTGTGTAGGCTTTCCTCACATACTTGAGCTGCTCACAGCCACTGGTTATGAGCCGAGAGTCGTTTCTCCCACATTTCCTCCCTTTTTATTAATTTTGAACAGAGATTACTTTTGGAAAGTCTTAATTGATCTGTTCCCTGCAGCTTCTCCCATATGTTTAACTAAACCCATTCCATAGCAGCCATCCGTGCTGCAGGTTGACTCTTACCCACAACTTCAACCTTGCAAAGGAACCAGCTAGCCATTCCAAACATCCTGACCCCTGGAGACTGCATAATCCATGTATTTCTACATTTGTGATGATGAATTGCTATGCAACATAGAATACTAATACAAGAAGATAGAATGAGATAACTAATTAAAAGACTTTTTCCAGGGAAGAGGTTTCTAAACAAGAACAAACCAAAATCTAGGTTAGCAAATGGAAGGAAATAATAAAGAACAGAGAATAAACAAGTGGCATAGAGATTTAAAAAAATGATTTTAAAAATTTTTTTTAAAAATGTGTTTTTTTAAAAGACAAAGCTGGCAAAACTTTAGAGGCTGAGGGAAAAAAAAAGACAAGACTCAAATAAATAAAATCAGAATTAAAAGAGAAAACTACGACCAATACCTCAGAAATACATATAATCAGTTTTTAAAACTTATATGTCAACAAATTAAATAACATAGGAGAAATAAATAAATTTCTAAAAATATATAATCTACAGAGTCATGAGGAAATAGAAAATATGAATAGTCAAAAACAAGAAAGTAGATTGAATCAGTAATAAAAAGTCTTCCAACAAAGAAAAGACTAATACTAGATTGTTTCTTAACTGTTTTCTACAAACATTTAAGGAAGAAAGAATACCAAGTTTTCTCAGAATCTTCAAAAAAATTGAAATGCGGGGAATACTTCTAAATTCATTTTAGAAGTTAAGTATTTTCCTGATACCAAAGTTAGATAAGACCATTACGCAAAAGAACAGGCCTATATCCTGTATGAACTTACATGCAAAAAGCCTCAACAAAATACTAGCAAGTTCAATTTAAATCATATAACAAGATCATTCCTAATGATAAAGTGGGATTCGTTAAGAGGAAATAGAAGAAAAGACCCTAAAATTCATGTAGAAACACACTAGACCCCAAATAGCTACAGCAATTTTGAGCAAAAAGAATAAAGCTGCAATTTCACACTGTCAGCTTAGAGCCTTCTTGAAAATGATGTAATATTCTACAAATTTCATCTTCAAATTCAGTACAAACTCATTCAAGTGCCCAAGAACATTCTTTCTATTATCTATAATAAGATAATCCTGAATTTCACATGATGTCTCACAGGAAAAAAAATAGCTACTTTTAATAGTTTAAATAACCTAAAATTATAATGAAATATTACAGTGACACAAAAATAAATAGCCTTGTCACTGACCAATTTCATAACCAGGGGACCCTGGGAAACAAAGCTAAAGGAGTCACATAAACAGAGGCATTAATTATAGTGATGTGCAACTCCAGACAAGCAAGCATGGGACAAGCAGAAAAAGGAGGAGGTTAGGACTTAAGCCAAGTCCAGTCAACATAACTAATTAGTCTTTTTTCTTTCTTTTTTGGTTGTTGTTGTTGTTTGGTTTTTTGTTTTTTTTGTTTTTTTACTGGGGATTTAATCCAGGGATGCTTTATCACTGAGACACATCCCCTGTCCTTTTTTAATTTTTGATTTTGACACATCTTTATTCTATAAACATTATACATAAAAAAAATCTCTTCAAGGAAATAAGGAAACCATAAACAACATAGTAGAAAAAGCAGTCAAGGTAGATGAAAAGGAAATTCACAGTCGAAGTCACCCAAACAATCTTTCTTGAAATATGAAACTGTAAACAACTAAAAACAGGGTATCACTCCACATCAAAACAGAAGTCCAGCAATACTAACAGTTGACCAAGATATGAAGAGTCCAGAATGTTAACACTGTCCTGATAAACATATGCAGTTTGAGAGAAATATATTCATACCATTCTTGGTCATAATGACATTTGAAGGTTGGACATATGAATTTTGACACATTTACACAGTGAAAGTAACAGCAAAGTGATTGAACTAGCACTATTCATGTCAGCATAAATGAAGCTTGAATAGTTAATTTTGAGTAAAAAAATGATGATGAAAAACAATATAATACAATTTTCATAAAATATTAGCATACTAAGTAATACTAGACACACACAAACACACACACACACACACAGCAAAAGCATAAAAATAAGCATGACAATAATTTACACCAAAATTTAGATAATGTTTCTCTCTAGGAAGGAAGGGAAGAGGAGATATAGTACAAGGAAGATTCAGAGATTACTTCAACTTTATATGTAACAGTTTTTCTAAGGAAAAAAATCTATTCTAATAAAGCAAATCATATTTAAAATCTGATAGAAACGTATGAAGAATATACAAGCGTTTATTTTTTCTTCTCTATAGTTGTCACTGTGTAAAATTTTCATGAAAATAAAAGAGCAAATGAAAGAGAAAATCCAATCGTTGGAAGCAATTTTACCTTGATATTTTCTCAAAGTAAAGCAAGCAGGCTGTTTTCTTCACACAGATAAGAAACCTCTTACCTGATGCTGAGAGTTGGATCAGCTCAGGATTAAATGGAAGATTGATTATTTTGTCTGAGTTATGGAGCAGCCACTGGGTGGAGACAAGAAAAGAAACCGAAACTCAAAGCAGCAAACATTCAGCGTCAGCATGCCAAGTGCCAGTAAGTTTCTTTTTCCTCAAGAGAAAAAAGATACAGTTAGGAAATGTAGAGGCTCTGTGCTTGAGATTGGAGTCTCGGATAAACTTCATAATTGTGGCATGCTTGGTGACGAGGAAGTTTCTTGCAAAGACACAGAATGCCTGGCTGCTAGGAAATTTCTGTGCAAAGACACGGAATGCCAGACTGCTGGGAAACTCCTGTGATAAGACAGAGGATTCCTGGCTGCTGTAGCAATATCCTTCATGAGAAAACTCTGTGTGGAGTCTTATCAGTTTTGATATCATCTCAGGCACAGAGCTCCTGAGAATTTAAGGACTTGTAGGTATTCTGACCATGGAAATGTACAGGGAAGTGTTTCTCTGGTGAGAAAACTCCCAGGGGGTCACAGATGCTCTGTCTTCCACCCTTGGAATGCCCAGCAGTTTCCCCTTGAAGCTAGTAAGATAACTATACAGGCGGAGTATCTCATTACTATGATGATGTCCTTAGAGAAAAGGGCTCGGGGCTCTGTATCTTAATCATCCTGGGCTTTGATCTCAATTATCTAGCACCTGGAATTAATGGTGGAGTGGGCTGGTATCCAAAACCAAGTCTCCCTTTGTTGGAACAGACAATGGTTCATCTTTTCCTGTGTTCTGTACACTGGACAGTTTGTCTTCCAATTTATACACTCACTCAGTCAACACTGTTCCAGATCCTGGGGGAAAAAAAAAGGGTGAGTGAGATAAACACAGTGTGCTCAGGAAGAGAGCTGTGTACTCAGCAGAGATGGGTACGCAGGCAATTACACCTCTGTGCTGAGAGCTGTAGAGGAGGAAGGACTAGATTCCCTGGGAGCCAGGAGAACAGCAGCCTCATCCCGTCTGGGCACACTAATGAAAGTCTTGCCAGCGAATCAGATTTTAAACTGAGGTATGCAGTGAAGGCAACTGAGGGAAGTGAGAGAGCTGCTGTCCTCAAGATGCTCCCAGCATTTTAATGTATCTGAAATGGAGTGAGAGCATCAGCCTCACAAGGAATGAGCCTAGGGAGGTGATCAGGACCCACAGGTCTCAAAAGTCTTGTTAATTAAATCGAATTGTATGATAAAGACAATGGGAAGTTATTATGACTGTAAAACAGAGGAACAGCTTGACGGAAATGTAATGTCATAGAAGGGTGTATCCATTTTCTCTTGCTTTGTAAAATTCCACAAACTTTGAGTCTTTAAAACAACCGAAAGTTATTATCATCCAGTTTTCATGGGTCAGAGGCAGGTATGACTCTGCTCAGGGTCTCTCATTCAAGGAGTTGCTAGTGTGGTCTCTTCTGAGGCCCTGGAAAGAATCTGATTCTAAGCTCATTTAGATAAGAGACAAAATTATTTCTCTTTCAAGTATGAGAACTGTTTCCTTGCTGCCTATTATCCAAAATCTGTTCTAAGCTCATGGATGATGCTCCCAGTTCCTTGGCAATGGCTTTCATACTCATCCAAGGCTCACCCAACATGGCAGAACAGAATCCTCCAAAACCAGTAACAGAATCTCCCCGCCCCAACCCCCATCCACTTTCCCTTGTGATTTGAGTCTCAGCCTCCAGGAAAACCTTCATTCTTTTAAGGGTTCACATGAATCGATGAGGTGATAGATTATTTGTCTTTCCCCAAATCAATAAATTAATCATGGGAATGATATCTCATCATATACAGACCTCTCCCACTCTTGAAAGAAGTTACACAAGGATACAGGTCATTGGTGGTAGGTGGGCATTCATATAGAATTCTGTCTACCAAAAAGAGCGATGCAAACCTGGAGTCAAAGAGACCAGTTTTCAGCATTTTGTGTTTGCTTGCTTGCTTATTTATTTATTTATTCATTCATTCATCCATCCATCCATTAATTCATTAACCTTTTCAATAAAAAAAAATTGAGCACCTGTATGCCAGATTCATGCCAGACTCTGAGGATAAAAATCAACATAGATTCTACTCTCATTAAAACAACCTGGAGATAAGCTAGGTGAGGCAATATTTGCACCTAAGAATAAGATTAGATGTAATAAATAATTTAAGGCAGAAATTAAATAATCTTTCAGCTTTACAAAATATTTTAAATCACTAAACTGTGAGCAATGAAAGATGAAAAAAAATATCATTTGTACTGAAAAAATCACAGGATGGATTGATGTCGTCTATGCTGGGTTATTAGTCCTTTTGAGTTACTGGTATACTTTTAGGATCTTCTGTGTAAATATGTTTTTAGCTGCTATACAGTTAAAAATATATTAAGTACATATATGCATATTACAAGTATATTGAAATTTTCACAAATGAATCTTAGAGAATATTATTTGTTTCTAAAGCAATAAAGCTTTGTAAAAAAAAAAAAATAGGAACATTTGAAAAGAGGATATTCCCATCTCTTAAATCCTGGACTGGTGGCAACAGCAAGTGAAAATCATTCTTGATTTAAACGCCCTCAACCCTGATTCCAGGCCTTAAGGACTGGAGTGGTAGGAAGTGTGCTGCCAAATGAGATGCTCCTGTGAGTGGATAGAGGGGAAACCTCTAAAAATGGGGAGCATCCTGACACCATGTGGATAATGCAAGAGCATTGTTTCTTCTCCTTCCTAATTCTTCCTGCTCTTCTTTGACCTTGAAGTCCTGTTTTCCAGTATGACCTTGGCTCAAGGTTACATTTTCCTCCTATCTACTTGGCTTTCTCCTCTCATGGTTCTTTGGTATTTTCTGCTTCCTAAACATTTTTTTTTCTTCCTTTATTTCTTCCTTCTCTTTTGTAGTGTGTCTCCACTTCTGCCTGTTGTTCTTTTTTTTTTTAGTGAATAAATTTAAATTTATTTGAATTTAAATTTCTTTTAAAAAATTTTAACAAAACAAAAAATTACAAATAAATTGGAATCACTTATTTAGAATCTTTAAAAATAGTATTGTCAACTCTCAGATAAGATTCAAGACATCACTTTTAAAAAAAATATTCTTTTTAAAAAATTTTTAGTTGTAGTTGGACACAATACCTTTATTTTAAATACTTTTATGTGGTGCTGAGGATTGAACCCAGGGCCTCACACGTGTAGGTAGGCAAGTGTTCTGCTGTTGAGCCACAACCCCAACCCCTCAAGGCATCACTTTTAAAGATCCTTTATAACACAAACATGTTATCAAGTAGACATTTTCAGTTGTCAACTAACTATATATTATATGTCAGATACAAGTATTTCTGGAATAAATGAGATTAAATGACTAATACAATGAAAGTGTTTACTTTGATGCATAATGCTCACAAAACATGGCGTTATATATAGAATGAAGAGAATGCAGAATATAGAGGAGCAGTTGTCAAATTAGGATATGTCAAAGTCACCTACAGAGCTCATTAAAACCCAGATTGCTGATGTGTCCACCTGCAGAGTACCTGAGTTAGTTTGTTTGGGGTATAGCCCAAGAACTTACATTTATAGTATGCAGTTTTCAGTGATGCTGTTGCTGTTGGTTTGGGTACCACATCTTGAGAACCACTGGTAGAGAATAACATTTTTAGTTTTCAGAAAACACCATCTCATGTTTAGTATAATTTAGTAAAGTATAGTAAATAGTGGGATCAGCTAGCCTTTATTTTCAAGCCTGGATGTGGAAAGCACAAGCCTGCATTTGATAACCTATATTAGCACTGGAGAGGTTATTTGGGGACCCATTTGATACATGCCTCACTCAGTTCTGTCCTAAGAAAGGCCTATATTCCAAAATTCCTCACCCCCAGCTCTTTGACCAAACTTTCAAATTCTCCCATACGGACAACTGTAGCTATATTTTAGAGGGAAAAATATGATCGAAAATTATACATATGACCTTATATTTTTCATTAAAAAGTCTATTAATCAAAATGCATCTGTAGTTGGAATAATATTATATATATATATATATATATATATATATATATATATATATATATATATATATATTTGAAAGAAGTGGACCTTTTTTTTTATTGGTTGTTCAAAACATTACAAAGCTCATGATAAATCATCTTTCATACATTTGACTCAATTGGGTTATGAACTCCCATTTTTACCCCAAATACATATTGCAGAATCACATCGGTTACACACTCACCTTTTTACATAATGGCATATTAGTGACTGTTGTATTCTGCTACCTTTCCTATCCCCTACTATCCCCCCTCCCCTCCCCTCCCATCTTCCCTCTCTACCTCTTGTGCTGTTGTTCAATTCTCTCCCTTGTTTCCCCCCCTTTCCCCTCACAACCTCTTCTATGTATTTTGTGTAACATTGAGGGTCTCCTACCATTTCCATATGTTTCCCCTTCTCTCTCCCTCTCTCTCCCCCCAATCGTCTTTGTTTAATGTTAATCTTTTCCTCGTGCTCTTCCACCCTGTTCTGTTCTTAGTTGCTCTCTTTATATCAAAGAAGACATTTGGCATTTGTTTTTTAAGAATTGGCTAGCTTCGCTTTGTTCTTAATATATATTTTAAAAATAAATTAAATTAACAGATGAATGAGAACTTAGAAGCCTCTAAGACTGAACTGAGCTTTGGTATGACTATTTTGACACATTTTTTCTGAAGGGAAAATAGAGACTGTTTTAAGTAAATTATTACTTGGAAAAATATGCTACACCATTTCCCAATTACTTTGAATTATAAATGAATCTGACAAAAAAAAGTAAAGTGGAACTCTAAAATTATTGAAACTAGTATGTGATAAGTATAAAATACCACAGTTATAATATTTTTTAATACTGAAAATGTGAAAATAACCTTTAATATATAACTTCCATGTAGGTATATCCTCTAAGGAAGTACTTTGAGCTTACAAATTTTACTACAGGGCATTTATCATGCCATAGTTTATCACAGCCAAATATTTGAAGTTACTCACATAGGTTGTTCTTCCTGGGGGAAAGTATGTTTAAATAAGTTCACAGTTCATCTATAATACAGAATAATGTGAATCAATAAAACCGATGAGTTAAATACTTAATCCCAAGGAAAATAATCATTTTATTATTAAATGAAAACATCATATTTCATAATATGTTCAGTATAATCTTGAACATAAAATAGGGAAGAGATATTTAAAGAAAATATGAATTCCATTCTTCCAATTCAAGTGTTTTAAGTCATTATTTTCTCTAAATCAATTAAGTTCAATTCTGAACCACCTCTGCCCTGATGCTGGGAGTTTATCCTGAGTTATTTGGAGAGCTCTCAGTTTTCAGAATTAGACCAAGGACATCAGAGTCCTGGAGAAGGGCAGTAAGTATCTAGCAGTACCTGGGGTATATGTGCTAAGCAATCCATTCCAGTAGCCCTTCTCCCTTGTGACCTGGACAAGCCTAGTTCTACATCTTTTCTCTTTTTCTCTCTCTCTCTTTTAGATGATAAACATTTACTTTATTTTTTTGCAAGACATTTTTTATTTGTTCTTTTTAGTTATACATGACAGTACAGTGTATTTTGACATTTATACATTCATGGAGTATAACTTACTCTAATTGGGATCCCATTCTTATAGTTGAATATGATATAGAGTTACACTGGTCATTTATTCATATGTGAACATGGAAAAGTTATACATCTTTTCTCTTGATATTTTTGTAACATATTCTTGTCCTTTAAATCACTTAGAATTGATTATTTTTCCTTCAACAACAAAACCTAGTATACCTGTCTTCACCTCTCTATCAACGTGTTCACACCCTGAGTAATTTGATTCAATCTTATTACTTTCAGTACAACATACGTTGATATACCAAACACCCTCACGTTGATTTACTCAGTCCTGACCTTTCCCCAGAATCTCAGATTGCCCACTTGATATCTCTGCTGATGTCTAAAAGACATTTCCATTTTTAACTGATCTACAGCAGAACTTGCTGCAGAGCAAGGACTCATTTCTCCTCCAGTATTCCCCATTTCAGTAAAAGACATTGTAGTGGCATCCCCTCTCCACAGGAAATCGTAAATAAGCTTCTCCAGAAATCTTCACCATAATTGATTTTAGGACTATCAATATAAGAGTCTCTACAAAAGAGTTCTATGTAGGTAAAACTTACTTGGCCACTGGCCTGGGAGAAATCAGCACTCCAGGTGCCAAATGCTTCTTTAGTTGTTTTTCACAAACATTAATCCAGTATAGTAGTTTGTAAAAGTGTGCTTACAAAATACAAAATGTGATAATAAAAAGACAAATCCTTTATCAAGGCCTCTGGCCTTGAGCTGGAGCTTCACAGAGACATCTACATTGCTAAGATAAAGTACCAAGTGGGCTGCATGGTAACAGTTGGCAGGGTGAGGAAAGAAAGGGGAGAAGAAGCTCTCTCCTTCCCAGGTATTGTCCTTGAAGGGTTAACTTGCCCAAAATAGTGAAAGAAAATGCTGCTTTTATGTGAATTTCTGCAGACTGTGAACTCTAAGCCCCTCCCCTTACATACTAGGTATAAAGTTCTGAAACTCCCTGAACTCAAGTTTCAGAGGATTTATTGATTACAGCAAAAGCTCTGCCCTCTGACCCTGGCTGCCACCAAATAAAACTGTTTCCTGCTATCTTCAGTGCCTTGCCTCATCTGTCCCTACAACAACACCAATACTCACCCAGTTTGTTTAATTAAAGCCTAAACATTTTTCTTGATGTCTTGTTTCACCCCTACACTTAAACTGTAAGCAGAATTGTCAATACAATGTATTTTTTCTTTCTTATATCTGTAGTCTATGCTATTACTTTATTTAGCCCAAATAGTAAAAAATTCTATCCTGAAACTTCCATTATCTGTTGTTGCTTAACAAAATACTCCTAAAACTTCATGACTTAAAACAACTTATAATTTCTCAGGACCCTATAATTTCTGCATGCCCATGAAGAACTTCTGCTCTCATGGTGCTGACTGGGATGTGGAAAGCCAGAAGGTCCAGGATGACCTCACTCCCAAAGCTGCAAGTTGGAAGTTGTTTCTGGTTACTGGCCAACAGCCCTCCTGGGATTGTGATTGATTTGCAAAGACACAGCTTTCTCACCACATAATGATCCAAAAACCTATATATTTTTAAAGATAAATAAAGTTTATAAACTCTTAGCAAGACATATAAAGAGAATGAAAAAGAGGAAGGGAGAGAAAGAGAAATATAAATCATCAATATTAAGTATGAAAAAACTGACATCACTAAAGATTGTAAAGACATTACAAATTAATGAAGATAATATTAAGAGCTTTATGGAAAGATATATGACAATATGTGTATGTAAAAAAGTGGAAATTGTCTTTAAAAACACAATTTAAAACTGAGAACAAAAAAAGTGGAAAATCTGAAATTTTCACTCCCTAATAAATAAATCAAATATATTGTTTAAAATCCCCCACACACACACACACAAAAAGACATGAACAGGCAATTTGTTTTTAAGAAGTTAGAAAAATGGCCATGAAATGTGAAAAAAAGAGCTCAAATATCATCATAACTACAAAAAGGAAAAAATAGAAAGCACTGCTATACAATTTCTAGCCAATCAAATTTGACAAAAGATTAAAATATACCATTATTTTGTTGGTGAAACAGTCTGTCTTATACATATTACAAAGAATGTGTGCTAAAGTTAATTAAATCAGAGGAAAAATAGGATATTTACACAGTCTCAAAGAATCTCCCCCAAATTATTTCTTTAATTTCAAAGGAAAAAATGGCAATTTTAAAAGTGGGTGAATCCTGAAGATATTATCAAGATAGACACAGGGTATATGAAAGGTTTCTGTCCCATGTCTGCAACTTTTCTCTAAGTGTAAAATTACTGCAAAACAAAATTTAAAGGAAAGACTTCTTATAAAGAAAGTCATCAAATGAGGTGACTTGACTTGTGAATTCTTCCAAATAGTGGAGAATAATGCCAACCTTTCACAAAATCTTCAAGAATACTTCTCAGCTCTTCAGATTAATTAATCTACAGACACAACTTAAAAAGGAAGTTATTAAGAAAGGGAAACTGCAAGCCAATATTAACACATGAAAGAATATTAAACATAGTATTACCAAATTGAATCTCTGGATAAATAGAAAAGATTGAACAATTCAATGAGTCAAGTTCATTTCAGTAATGTGAGGATGTTTTTAACGTTATAAAAGCAATGTATTTTGATAAATTAATCAACAAATGAAAAGTTGACACCAATTCATAATTTAAAATAAATAAAATCTCCAACAAACTAGGAATAGAAGAATTTTCCTTAATCTCATCAAAAGTATCTGATAATACATAAGTGAATGAATGAATGAATAAAAGTCTACAGCATAAATAACATTTAATGGTAAAGTACTGAAAAAGAAATTTTCAAGAGCAAGAGTGTTTACTATTACCAGTTCTATTTTACATAGTCCTGAAGGACTTAGGTTTAGTCATACAACAAGCCAAGGTATGGAAATAAATTTAGAAAGAAATTAGTTATTTTCATAAATGTGATTATGTATATAGAAAGAACTATAGAAACGCTATCAGCACCAATATTTAAATTGTTATTGTATAAAAAATATCCCAAAATCAAATACATTACTACATAAGAACAACTAAATAAATAATAAAATGTTAAAACACCATTTATAATATTATCAATATACATCAAAAATATGGGGATAAATATATCAAATGATGTATAAGAATGAAATTAAATTTGAAAATATACCACAGTCATGGTAAGAAGATTATAATAAAGATGTTATAACATATGAGATTTTTTTTTTAATGAGCAAAGGGCTTGAATAGATATATTTCCAAAGAAGACCTACAAATGGCCAACATGTATATAAAAAGAGACACATCATCTCTATTCATCTTGGAATAAAAACAAATGGAAAAGCACAATAATATATCACTTCACATCTGTTAGAATAGCATATTCATATATATATGAATTACACATATATTACATATATATATATATATATATATATATATATATATATATATGGCAACAAATGTTGGCACACATGTGGAAACCTTTGTACAATGTTGGTAGATACCCAAAGTGGTGCAGTCACTATGGGAAACAGTGTGGAAGCTTCTAAAAAATTAAAATTGGAACTTAATATATGGCCTGGCAATCCTACTTCTTGGTATTTATTCAAAATAATGAAATTCAGAATCTCAATCTCATTGTGACACTGTTCATGTTAGCAAAGATGTGGAACAACCTAAATGTCCACCAAAGGATGACAAATAGATTTTTAAAAAATATAGTATGCACATACAATTAATTTTTTCAGCCTTAAGAAAGAAGAAAGTTCTGCAATCTGAAACAATATAGATGAACCTTGAGGACAATATGGTAAGTGAAATAAACTAGTCACAGAAGGATAAATACTGCATGATTCCTCTGTTTGTGAAGTATTTATTAAGTAAGTTTCATAGAAATTAAGAATAAATGCCTGGGACTGAGAGGAAGGGAAAAAGAGAATTTGCAAATTAATGGGCACAAAGTTTTATGTAAGAAAGATGAATTGATTCCAGAGATTTGCTGTATGATATTGTGCCTGAAGATAATGTTGTATACTTTAAAATTTGGTAAAAGAGTAGACTTTATTTTGTGTTCTTACCACAATAAAATAAATTTTAAATGATGCTATTTTAGCCAAGTTAAAAAAAAAACTATATAGTAATTTGAACAGGGAGATCTTTTTTAAAAAAATTTTTTTAATATTTATTTTTCAGTTGTAACTGGACACAATATCTTTATTTTATTATGTATTTTTATGTGATGCTGAGGACACAAGGCCTCATAAGTGCTAGGCAAGTGCTCTACTGCTGAGCCACATCCCCAGGCCCCGGGGAAATCTTAATATGAAGAATAATATCCAATAATCGGGGTTGGAGTAATACAGATTGACTAGAAGTGAAAATAAAAAGCTGGTAGATAACAGCTATAACGATCAGTCTTCTCCTTGTGATGATGAAGAACACACAGGAAAATGTCCTGAAGTGGCCAATACCCAGACCTTGAGTATGGTGGAGAAGCACTTGTGGGATATAGTGCTGAAAATTACTAGAAAAATCACCCACTAGGGTGCTGGGCAAAGCTGGTCACAGAGAGCTGTTTCACGAGAATCGCACTGCTGCAAAACCACCTCTGGAGAGATCGTGGAGGGTGCTGGATGCTGACTACTCTGCACTGCAGTAGGTCGGCAGTGGCATTGCTGGGCCTGCTGCAGGAGCTGGACCCACACATGTTTCATAACCTGCAGAAGCAGCTAACAAAACCTTTCTCTTGCAATGTCTCTCCAGTGCCCTCTACTGACAAAACTTCACTTAATATTTAAAGGGATCTCTTTCATTTTCATAGTGGGCAATAAAGCCAGAGTTTGGAGCTGAGAGACAATAAATTGATAACTGGAATAGAAGGAGGAGAAAAAGAGGAAGAATAAGGAAAAAGAGGAGGAGAAGGAAGAGAAGGAGGAGAAGGTGGAGAAGGAGGAGAAGGAAAGCAGAGACATTATTGTAAAACTATTTTAAAAACATCATAAATAAGTGCTATTGTATGCATGTTGGCATCCCCCTAAAATTTATGTGTTGAAACCTAATTCACAACATGATGACATCTGGGGGTGGGGCCTCTTGGAGATGATTAAGGTCATGGGGGAGAGAGTTCTCATGGAGGGGATCAGTATCCATATAAAAAAAAGTCTCCAGAGGGCTGTCTCCCCCTACCACCATGTGAGGACACAGCTAGAAGGTGCCATCTGTGAACCAAAAAGTGGGCTCTCATCAGACACAAAACCTGTTAGCTCCTTTATCTTGAACTCCCCAGTTTTCCAAGCTGTGATCATTAGATACAATATGTTCAGGTTTCATTATATTGTCCATTTGTTTAAAATAGTGGAACTAATTTTACTTCCACAATAGACTTTTCATTTTTCTGCATTCTAGCCAACATTTGGTTGGGCTTTCTGATTTTAGTCAGTCTGTAGTGAATAGTGGTATCTCATTTTGGTTTTAGTTTTCAATTTTTTGGTTACTAATGGAGTTGAGTACTTGTGTGTGTGTTTGTCTACTGGTCGTTTACAAAGTATCAATTTTTCTATTGTGTGTCTGTTGATTTGCAGTGTCCATTAAATATTCTGGACACAAGTTCTCTATTGAATACTAAATGAATTGGAAATATTTTCAGTTTAGTGAGATGTAATTTCATTCCCAGTTGTGTTTATTTTTATATATTCTTAATTTTGATATTTTTACTTTATTGTACTTTATTATTAGCATTTTTGCATCTTATTTAAGAAAGTTTTGGCTACTCCAAGGTCTAGAAACATGTTCATATATTTTTGTTTAGAAAGTATGATTGCTGGGTGCTGTGGCTCATGCCTGTAATCCCAGCAGCTCCGAAGGCTGAGACAGGAAAATCACAAGGTCAAAGCCAGCCTCAGCAAAAAGTGAGACACTAAGCAACTCAGTGACACCCTGTCTCTAAATAAAATGGAAAATAGGGCTAGGGATGTGGCTCAATAAACAGTTTTTTTAAGAGAATAGAAAAGCAAACAAAACTAATGATGATGTCAAATTAGTGATTGTGGAGTAATTAATTCAAGATTCAAGTGTACTAAGGTCTAAGATTAGAAAAATCTAAGTTCTAGTTAAAGTCACTTGGAATAAATGTTCTCCTGCCACAAGGGGGTTCTCTTGTTATACTCCTTTATTTGAAATAACTATATTTTTAGATTCTGTCATTGGTGTTCAGATGCATTTTATCTATTTATCATTGAAAGACATATTCTGCTAAAAATGCTCATCTATATGATATAATATAATATAAATTATGAAGCTCTCCCACAATTACCCTTCAAAAGGACATCCAATTGGAACATGTTTCTCCAAAATAGGTTATCAGATGCTAGAAAGTGCATCTTAATTTAATACTCAAATCGACCTCTTGTAATTCCTAGCCTTTGTTCTTGCTCTGCCTCTTTGGACCAAATTTCTCTGTTTGGGGCATATGAGGGCCAATCAGAGTCAATGAGAATTTTTCTTTTTTTTTTTTAATCAGCTACATCCTATCACTGACTATTCTTAAACTGAGAGTTGGCTAACACCCAAGTGTCACTTTTTCCAGATGTTGTCATTTTTAAACCAGTTGTAAAATCTTCATTGTGGGACCTATGTAATCTTTATTAACTTTCTGTTCAGTGTAGACCATCATTTCAACCTATCACAATATTTTTAATCTGTTATCAAACTAGATTCTGCAAATGTTGAATTACACACAAATTTATTGAATGCTTCCTACTTCATAAAGCTACTAGTACATAGTAGAAACTGAATAATCTTTATTTAATTCAATTTGATGAAATACAATATTCAAGAACAAAGCAATCTGAGTCCAAATAATTGTAAAGTTAATTCACATTTTTCTATCTTGTCCACATGTATCTTATTTTTTTTCTTTTTCTGAATTAATATATTCCATGTCTATAACATTACCAAAGTAGCAAAATCGACTTACAAAGAGAATTAGGTTATTCTGGCAGAACCAGGTTTTAACTAATTTATGATAGTGTTATGATCCTTACTTTCCTTTGTAAGTTTGTTCATTCTTCATTCATTCACCTGTTCAACCCCAGAGCTGCAAAGGTCCCAGTACCCCAGTATACTATTTTCTGGCAATTACTTTTTATTGTTGTTGTTGAGATACAATGTCACAAATTTGCTGAGGCTGGCCTTGACCTTCCAATTCTCCTCCCTCGGCCTCACAAGTAACTGGGATTACAGCCAATATACTATTTTCTGATCTCACAGAAAGAACCTGGAGGACTCAATGAAGAGAGTTTATACTGCATGTATGTTTAATATGCCAAAAATATACTCTACTGTCATGTAAATCTAAAAATAACAAATTTTTTAAAAATTTGAACATTTTTTTACTTTCATAATAAAATGGAAGGCTGGGATGAAATGGAGGACCATTTCATGCCTTCAAGCAGAAAGATATATGCATACACACACATACATATACATATATATATACACACATACACATACACACACACACATACACACACACACACACACACATACACACACACACACACACACACACACACACAGGATAGATTGCCTGCTCACAGTGTAGACAGAATTCTTTAGATGTTTAATGAGTACTTTTTTTAAAAAACTTTACAACCTAGTATGGTCTGCTTTGATACTCACTCAAAGATTGGATACAAAGGAAGTGGCCAGTTTCCACTCTCCATTTCCATCATTATTACATTTCCTGGAGTCCATCTATTTATTTATAGCATTGAAATATTTCTTAAAATACTTGAATAGCAAACACATACTATTTCATATTGTCAAACCACAAGTGAGCCCTAGTGAAAACTGTGGACATTTATATATAATACAAACTAAACACATTTATATACCAACTTTGAAAAAATCTCTGTTCAAGTCCTTTTTCTTTTAAAAAATAGTTTATTTGATGACAATATAGGATTATCGTTTTATCAAATACAGAACTCTATGTGAATTTCTGGGAAAGGACTGTATTGGAATTCTCATCTTTTCCAGTCAATTTTACTATTTTATCTGTGTGTGTGTGTGTGTGTGTGCATGCACGGGTGCTAATATTTTGTTCTTATATTTTGGTTTTGTTGGGTTTTTTTGTTTTGACATTGTTTCTGTATTTATTTATTCATTTTCAGTTAAAATTGTTTGATGAACTCTATATTTCTTTAACTGGTTCTTTTTAGTTATTCACAACAGTAAATCCATTTTGATAGAGTCGTAAAAGCATGTATGCTCAGAACAAGAAGTTTTGCTAGACACTGACTAATGTTTACTCCAACATCAGCAAACATACGTGGAGTGGCTACAAGGTGCTAGACTATTCCTAAGAGCTGAAGCTGGAATCTTAAACATGACAAAGTTTCTGCTTTTTCGTGAAGCTTTATTTTTCAGTGTGAGAAAAAGAAAAATAAGTGAACAAATTAGCAAGATCATTTTACCTAGCAAAAAAAAAATCTGTTAATGTAATTATAAAAACAAGCTTATGTGATAGTTAGAGACATAATACCTTAGGGTGGGCAGGAAGGGCCTCTGAGACAGAATCATTTGATTTTGAGACTTGTATAATGAGGAACTAGCCATGAAAATGACCCAAAAATGGATTAAAGAAGAGAAAACAGCAACAGAAGTACTTTAAGGCAGCAATAAGCATAATGAGCAAAAGGAAGACAGCCAAATATAAAGAGAGCAACCAGGGGAGAAGTGGGAGATAAAGTAGGTAAGATAGGCAAAGACAGATGACATAATGACTTTCAGGCCATGTCAGGGAGTTTGCATTTAATTACAGTGTAATGGGAAACCAATGAAGATTTTCAATACAAGAGTGATGTGATATAGTTGATAGAACTAAAATATCATGTGGATACCGGGAATAAAACGGGTTACAGGTTGTGGGGTAGCAAGTGGATAGTATTCCAAGTGAGTTATAGTGGATTGGCCTCAGGTGATGGTGTTCAGGATAAAAAAGGATGAAAAGTTGAGATTGGGTGTATTCAGGTGGTGTGGATGAGGAAGGGGATCCAGATGGAGGGAGAAGGGATGGGAAAGAGAAGAACTACATAATGAAATTGAGCAAAAGCTCAAACTATGTGCATGAATGAATATATCACAATGAATTCCACTTTTATGTATAACTATAATACACCAATTTATAAAAACAGTAAATAAATAGAAGGAAGATCAGAAGAGTAGAGGAAGGAGATCACAGGGAGAGGAGGGATAGGGAAAGTACTGGGGATTGAGATGGAGCAAATTATGTTATATGCATTTCTAAATGTCAAAATCAACCTTGCTACTACATATAACCATAGTGCACTAATAAAAAAATTTGGAAGATGAAAACTAACAAAAAATAAATGAAAAAAAAATACTTTGGAGGTAAAGCCAGAAGAAGTTGCTGGTGGTTTGTACATGGGACTGGGAGGAAGACAAAGAACAACTCCTAAATGTTTAGCTGAAGCAACTAGTTCTATATTCAGGCTACATTTTCTGCAAAAAAAAAAAAAAAAAAAAAAAGGTGGGGGGAAGTATCAGGGATCAGATTTGGTACAGGGACCCAAAAGATCCATTTTGGACATAAAATGTTAGATGTTAAATGACCCTACCGTGTGTTTCTCAGTTGGTTCTTCGATATAGGAAAGTTCAAGAACTCCTTAAGAGTACCTCTGCCTTCATGATTTATCTTCCCCCTCCTCTCTCTATACCTTGGAGCTACGTGTTAAAACTCCCACAGAATCCCTCTACCCCTACAACCTAACATGTTACAAAAGAGTGAATGCTTACACATGGTGTATTTATTTATCTCATTTCTCTCCTTAGAGAGTAGTTAAAGTGTCAGGATAAGGAATTGTTTCTTGTCCAGTTTTGGACTACTTGAGCCAATGCTAACATTTACCTACACAGAGGTTATGTAAATAAAATGTTATTTAAAAACCATTTTTTAAGCCAGATCAAAGGCCAAAACTTTGACAAATTTTTTTGTAAAGCATATAGACATTGTTTGCCTGACTTACTTACCTTTATTTTCTCCACTAATTTGATAGGTCAGATCAATCCTAGTAGTCAAACCGGTTTGGCAAAATATATGAAGATTTATCTAAGGGGAAATTGGACACCATTGAAATATCCTTCCCACCCCATGACTTCACTTTCTAGTTTAAAGAAAAATACTTCCAAAAATTCATATTTTAATTTTAGCTAGAATGTGGAATAAGGTAAATGGGAGAAGAGAAGAAGGGAAGGAAGGAGAGGCAGAAAGACAGAGGTTCAGAGACACAGAAGCAAGTGGAGGGAGACAGATTACAGAGAAATATACTGCATGTTTACAAACATTCACATCCACCAGTATCTTAGTCTCTTCGGTTCCTTGAAGTTTCCATAACAGAACACAATAGACTTCGTGGCTTGTAAACAAAAGAAATTTATTTCTCACATTTCTGGAAATTGAGAAATCCAAGATCAAGGTTTTGGAAGATTCATTATTTGAAATTGGAGGATCTACTTCTTCAGAGATGACAATTTTCTCAATATAAATTCACCTGGTGGAAAGAACCAGAGTTCTATCCTGGGCCTCTTTTATAAGGCCACTAATTTCATTCACAAGTGCTCTACTCACATAAATCTAGTCACTTTCCAAAGGCCCTACCTTCTAATACTCCCATCTTGGGGGTGGGGATTATAAAATTTAAGAATTGGAAGGAGGGAGAGGAGATAGAATTCCTTGTAAATAACAAGTATTTTTAGTAGTAAAAATAAAATTCTCTTTTTCCTTTCTAAAAATAGTCGTAAAGTCACTTGGTTCTTAAAATTAAAGAAAAGCATTCAGATTCCACCAGATCAGTGAATATCGATCAATACAGGTATACAAAAATTAAAAGATAAAAAATGGTAATAGAAAATGCATGCAAATAAGTAAAAGTTTATCCTACTATTTGAAGTTTTACTTTCAACTCAGTGAAAAATATTGGTTGTAGGAAATACCATGACATACTGGAAATATGGATTCACATATTCTCATGTAGGACTTACATGAGAATCTTTAGTCTTGTATAGTTAGTTACATTTGGTTCTGATCAACATATATGAATTCTTTCTCAAAAGCCCAGCAAATCATCAAAGTTCTACTTTTCTAAATATGCTGAGAAATTTCCAAGAAACCTGAGTCAAATGTTGAAAGAATAATATGGGTCAACATGTGCTTGTTATTCTCTTTCTAGAAAGTAAAAAATTTAAAGCCCCTTCATATTTTATATTATTTATGAAGTCCTCACTTCTTTGTGAGTCTAGCAAATCTAAGCTCTACAATAAATGGATAAGAAATAAAGTTACAGCTGACAAAGAATGACATGATTTGGACAAAAAGCATTCAAAATTTTCCTTTATTGTTAATTGAATAAATGTTTAGACCATATCCTTTGTGCCTTGTTACATAGTCATGAATTGAGGAGAGAGAGGTAAACAGAATAAGTATGGCTACTATCCTCACAGAGCTTCTAATAAAGGAAACACCTTAATATTTGTAAATTATGACTAATGTGATGAATTATTTGTAAACTATGATTAATGTGATGAAATATTTGTAAATTATGATTAATGTGATTCTGATTAATGTGAGGATAGTCATACTATTTTTCTCTGACCTTTTTTCACTATCCAACAGATTTTTTACACACATAAGACATTTATTATGCTAAAGAACAGATTTTCTCCTCCACTTTTCCCAAACACTAAAATAGCATATGGCTTAATTATTTAGCACACAATATAAATTGGTATACATAATCAGTTATCCCTCAAACAGCTGTTTTAAGTCTCACTTTGAGAGTCCTTAAAAACTTACACTCTTAAATGATCTTTATTGATAAAATTATCAATGAACAACAAAAGAAGTCACTTCAGAAAAATCGTAGTGTAAAAGATAGGACTTTTGTAAGGGAGATTCTTGATTTGCCTCTCTACATCTAAGCTAGAGCAAGGAGTCTCAAGTTCCTTTTTACTTATGTTAATACTGGTAGGGTTCCTGTTTGAGTTGATTATTCTAAATTTAATATTGCAACATTCACCATAGGGCCTCCTTTTAAACAGCATGTCAAGAGGAAAGAGTGTGAAGAAAAAAAAAAAAACAAATCCTGTTGCAAATTTGAAATGCAGAAATGGCAACAGCTGGCCATGAACTTAGCAAGGCTGAATAAAAATACAGGAGGTGGACATTACAAATATTCAATTTCCAAGAGGCAATCAGAGACAACTGAGGAGATAAGATGATGTCTGGGACAGAAGCCCTTCAGAATGGGTAGAGATCTTGAGATGCATGAAAAATTTCATGGTAAATCGCCATGTGCTCATCTGATATTAAACTGGATATACCAATAATTACCTGAGAGAGTTTCTCAATTCTGAGTGTCTTTTAAGCACAATTTAAAACATGCTAAAATTTTCCTTCTGCATCAATCAGCTTTTGGTGAACGTGATCTTGGTTTACTCTGCCTGGTCAAACAAACCAAAGCAGGATCTGAGCAGCTGATCTGTCTGTATCCAGACTTAATGGGAAAGAAATAATTCTAACACAACTTTTAAAACCAATCTACTATTTTTATTGTTCTGCTTGTCTCTAAACTACAGTGTAAAGGATTTGATAATGGAAAAGGTTGTAGAGCAAGCAACCCCAGTGTTATCTGCACACTGTTATCTGTCCTTGGACTTTGGGCAACATGCAAATTATTAAGATTACAGGGACTCTTGGAAATGGACTAAATATATTTTGCATTGTGAAGTAGGCATGAACTTTTGGGGATTATAGGCAGAGTATTATGGTTTGGTTATGAGGAATGCCCCCCCAAAGCTCCTGTTTTCAGAAGGTAAAATAATCAGATTATTAGAGCTGTAACCTAATTAGTCCATTCTAGATTGAGTGTATAACTGAAGCCCCTTCCCCACACCCTTTTTTTTCTATAAGCAAAGCAGTACTCCTCTGCCCCATCCTTCTGCCTTACCTTGGGCCCAGAGTAAGTGAGTCAGCCAATCACGGACAGAGCCTCTGAAATCCCGAGCCAAAAAAAAGTTTTTCTTCCTCCAATTTGTTCTTATCTGGTATTTTGGTCACAGTGATTGAAAAGCTGACTAACACAAAAATACTATGTTATTTTCCTTTGTAAAATATTTTGGTGAGCCTTTGTGGCTTTCAGAATGGTACAAAATTCATTAAGACCTTTGCCTGGGCTCTACTGGACTCTCCGGACTCATCTTTGACTGCATCCATCCAAGCTCCAATGACACAGGATTATTCCTGACACTTGATGCTTTTACACATGTGTGTACCTTCGTATAGATTCATCCCTGGACTGTTTCTCTATTGTATCCATTCTATAGTCTGTCAGGCAACTACAAGAATCAGTTCAGATGTCACCGATGGAAATAGTGGTCATTTAATGATATCATATGTGGCATTATAACACCTTAAAGAAAGAGTACTGTAAGACACCATATCCCTAGAATGTCCTTTAAATTCCCAGGGACCTGGCTAACTCAAGGGAACAAAGAAAACACTCAGGCCAGGATTTCTAGATAGTGATATATTTGAGGACGCTGACTTCCTCTCACATATGCTAGGAACTAGGCAAATAAGTGTCACCTATAGACAGCTGCTTCTTTTTTTTTTTTTTTTTTAACAGGAACACCAGGACAGCCGCTCTTTGGCTTGTGGTCATACAAAGAACAAAGCAAGTTAATCAAGATAATGTTTATAATGTCACTGCTTCTTTAGCCGAACTTATAAAAACTCCTCTCCTTGTGATAATTTTGTGGAACTGAGGGCACTGTGGAATGCCCTTGACCATCCAGCTGGACAAAACACCACATGTCCCTTGACCATCCAGCTGGACAAAACACCCTGAGAGAGAGAAGGTGTTCTTTCCTGGAGCAGCATCATTGGGGAGACAAGGTGCCATTTGAACAGGAACATGACGGACAGAAGTGCTGTCTGTCCATCCTGGTGCCACTGAACACTTCCTGGAATAGTGCTGTGAAGGAGAGGAGATGCTACTTGGTGAGCCACCATGAGGGAAGCAGGTACTCCAGTCCAGCCATCACCACTGGACCTCCCTCTCAAGCATCTCCCAATAAATTTTATACCTCAACACACCCATCCCCAGGTGTCTTCCTTGGTCTCCTGGCAATCTAGCACAACTGGGCTGCAGATTACAGTGAGCAATCACAAAGTAGAAATCATAAAGTAAAAATGTTATTCCTACTTTATATGTTAAAAAAAAAAAATTGGTCCCAGAGAGTTTAAATGATGTTCCTGAATGGGCATCAATCAAAGAAAGATATAGTCATGTTAATAAGTGTCATGCTAAGAAGTCAAGGGCAAATTCATTCATGTCTAAGACTGATAGCTGTTATTAAATTAATAATACCCAATATAGGCTTCAAATTCTCATTTTGTTTTTTAGTCTTATGAAAGGAATATTCACCACTCAGTTGTCATAGCGTAATGATTAATATATGGCTTTTAAAGCTAGGAGATATTAAAAGAAGCTTAGCAAATATTTATTAAAAGGGAAGGAAGGATCAGTATTTCACATAAAGATGATATTATGTTACAATTTGTATGGCTGATTAGTGCAGGAAAATTGAGCACCTGTTTGGAAGAACACAAAATGCAGGGATCAGGGGCCAACAGATGTTTTTTTCTATTAATGTACAGAGCCCACTCATTAGCTAAAGCTCTCTTTCACTGCCAGATCTTTATGCCTAATGATTTCACCAGAAACCTAAGAAGCTACTATTTGCCTTTCATTATTTATGGTCTTAGTAAAGCTGAACTCAAATGAAGTGTGGACTTCCCATTGTGGAACTTCATTTTAACCTAGATATCTGGCTGAGACCACTGGTATAATGCATTTTGAGAAAGCTGTAAGGCCCAATAAAATTGTACTGATGGTTTAAGATATTACAGAATAGGTGTATATTTGAGTGCTTACAGTGAAACTGCAAATTATCTCAACCTTTAGAGATAGTAAACTGCTTTCCAAAACTTTAAAAAAGCTTTGCAAATATTAGCAGGCTTATATGTATAACATTCTATGAAATAATTCAACAAGAATAGACAATATCAAATATTAATATCACACATATTTTATCTTTGTGGCTATCTTTGTGATTATTAAAGAAATGAAATAAAAACAAAAGAGCTAAGTGATACATCAAACAATGTTTGATAAAACTAACAGTCTAGATTCTGAAATCTAATTCAGCCTTTGCCATTGTAAAATTCTGTTTAAATACTACTCATAAAATATAGGTTGAGAGAAACTGGGATGAATGGAAACAATCATTGTAGCCATTCTTTTAATATCATTGGCATGAAACTATGTGTAGTAGTTTCATTTAAATTTAAAATGTGATTTAGACATGTTACTATATCTAGTTTCTCATTATTTATTTTATGAATTTCTTCCTCTTATCTCAATTGTACTCTCCATGCTTTTCATGGATTATTGGGTTTCCCTAACCAGTTTTTAAATTTATCAGTTTTCCTTTTTATGGTTTGGATGTGAGGTGTTCTGCAAAAGCTCACATGTGAGACAATGAAACAAAGTTCAGAGAAGAAATCATTGTGTTATGAAAGCCTTAACCCAATCAGTGAATTAAACACCTGGTGGGATTGAGTGGTAACTGAAGGCAGGTGGGGTATAGCTGGAGGAGGTGGGGCATTAGGGCATGTACCTTTGGGGTATATATTTGTATCCAACAAGTGGAGAGCGCTCTCCCTCTCTCTCTCTCTCCCTCTCTCCCTCTCTCCCTCTCTCCCTCTCTCCCTCTCTCCCTCTCTCCCTCTCTCCCTCTCTCCCTCTCTCCCTCTCTCCCTCTCTCCCCCTCTCCCCCTCTCCCCTTCTCCCTCTCTCCCTCTCTCCCTCTCTCCCTCTCTCCCTCTCCCTCTCTCCCTCTCTCCCCCTCCCCCTCTCCCCCTCTCCCCCTCTCTCTCTCCCCCCTCTCCCCCTCTCTCTCCCCCTCTCCCTCCCCCTTTCCCCCTCTCCCTCCCCCCCTCCTTTCTGATCATCATGTGCACTGCTTCCCTCCACCACATTCTTCCACCATAATGTTCTGCTTCACCTCCAGCTGAGGAATGGAGTCTGTTGTCTGTGGATTGAGACCTCTGAAATCATGATCCCCGAAATAAGCTTTTCCTCTTGTACTGTGCTGTTCCTTGGGCCCTTTCCTTATGGTGGGAAAAAAAAAAAAAAAAAACTGACTAAAGCATTCCTGTTTTATTTATTTTCTGAATTGCCAATTTTTTTCCTTTATACTATTTTTAGGTAGGAGTCATTCTTATGTGATAGGAAGCCATTTTCTTACTTGTTTTCAGCTCCCTGAGTGTATCATTTTGGGCTTCTTCCTCTGAGGTTTTGGAATGAGTTTATTTTTGCCTTTCCTTCGAAATCTTCCCGTGAGTCCAGAGTGCTTTCAATAGTTTTCTTTGTTGTTTATTTTCAGATTTCAATGGTTAAATGCTTAATTTAATAATTTAAAATTTCATCTATTTGAACGATTTAAATACTTAAGGTCTTGAATTTGCTCTAGAGTAGTAGTTTGGGTACTTTTCCTCTTTCAATATTGCATAGCCTTATTTTTATTTTCTCTAGTGTGAAGTTGAGATTTTATTTCACATGCAGTAGTGATTTAGGTGAATGTGCTAGATAAGTTTTTCCATGTATACAAATTTTAAAATATTAATTTTGTTATTGAACCACCTGGCCTTTGTGTGTGACTTATTTCATTACTTGAATCTTTTATAATATTTCACAACTATTATTTCTAGTTATCTGTATACTTATAACACCTTTTTACATGAATATTTCAGGGTTGTGTATTCTGTTAAAATGATCCATGACTAATATTGTAATTGTGATCCATACTTACTGATACATTACCTGGATTAATGATTAGTCTTGAATTATCCTTTGTTTGAAAATTAATATAGTTTCTTTTGCTTTTTCTTTCTACTTGTCTTATAATCTTTATCATTCCTTTGTATTTTGATCACCTGTGTCATTAATTTAGGTTACCTTTTCAAAAAAAATTGTCAAAATATTCTTTTTAAATCACTATGAAAACATTGCTGAGCAATAGGGGAAATTAACCTATTTAGATCTACTTTTATAATGGACATAACTATTTTCATTTCAAATTTCCTTTTTCAAAAAGTACTCTAACATCTTGTTTCTGTATAGATTATATGTTCTTAATTGTATCTACTCCAATGATTTACATGATATGTGTCTTGCTTTAGAATATGTCACTAATAATTACACTGATTAAAAATTAAAATATTATAACTTCTCTGATTATCAAAGTCATGGATGCCTTATCTCACTTCATGAAAATGGGAATTTATTTAGTTTTTCTTCTCCTTCTTTTATATTTATATTTGTAAATACAATCTAAGAAATTTAGCATATATTATTTAAACTGAATTATTATTTTTGCTAATATATGTGTTTTCATTTAAGAAGATTTTTGATAGTTACAGTGTTTCAAGCAATATTTAAAATAATTATTTGCAATATTTTGGATTGAAATGTTGTCTAAGCTTATTGCATTCCTTTAATAGTACAAATTCCTCAGGTTTGTGTTATAAACCTTTACTTCTCTAATGATTTGTGCATGGGTTAAAGTATTTCTTTCCAAGAAACATGTTTTGGGGGCTGGGGATGTGGCTCAAGTGGTAACACGCTCGCCTGGCATGTGTGGGGCACTGGGTTCGATCCTCAGCACCACATAAAATAAAGATGTTGTGTCCACCAAAAACTGAAAAATAAATATTTAAAAAAATTCTCTCTCTCTCTCTCTCTCTCTCTCAAAAAAAAAAAAAAAAAAAAAAAAGAAAGAAAAGAAACATGTTTTGGGGGTACATTATCTGCACTCTGACTTATATATCTCTTTCGAATTTCTGCAAATTAAATATTGGTCCAATATTTCCTAGCAACTTCACTACAGAGGGAGAATAAAATGTTAACACATCCTATTTTTTTTTTTTTTTTTTTTTGGTAAATAAAGTGGTTTTCTTTCCATCTTTCTTTTTTCTATTTGGATGTTTAATACTTTTTTCTTTTATGTCCTCCTACATATGAAGGGTAGATAGACAAAAGTCTTTCAAAGTAATAATAATTAATTATTAATAGATTTTACATATTTGTAAGTTTAACCTGCAATAGGATCAAGTCTTCTACTTCCCAATGGCATGAACCTCTTATATTATGAACTTATCAAAACTACAGGGAATCCTTATTATACCATTTGCATATCAATTTGTATTATTATCATTATTTATTCTATCTAGGCTCATAATAAAAAGAATCCTATACTGTAATTCTTCTTTAGTTCCACAAAGAAGACAAACAAGTCAGGACAATTCAGACCTTCCATAAATGAAAACAGATCCAAGAGAGTTCCACAGCACACTTCTTTGCTCCTTAAACTTCACCTTAGGAAGTTTAATGCATCTCCATGATTCTTCCTAGTTGCCTAATCCACCATTATCCAGAAAAGAGTACTCACAAAAAAAAAAAAAAAGACTATTCTTAGTGACATTAAATTTTTAAGAATTTTAATATGTGTGCATACATTGTTAATAGATGTTTTTTAAAAGGAGTATATTCCATATGACCTACCCAAATTGAACAAAGAGGACACAGAAAACATAAAAAGATCAATAACAAGTAACAAGACTGAAGTAGCATTAAAAAGTCTTCCACAATGAAAAGCTCAAGACCAGCTGGATGTCTTTTCAGCTGAATTCTACTAGATCATAAAGGAATAATTAATGCCAATCACCCTCAAATTACTCTGTGAAATTTAAAAGGGGTAACACTCTTTAAATTCATGCTATGAAACCAGTATCATACTGGTACCAAAAGCAGATAAGAACACATTAAGAAAACTACAGACCAATATCCCTGATGAAAACAGATGCAAAAATTCTAGATAAACTATGAGCAACCCACATTCAAAAACACATTAAGAAGACTATACACCATGATCAAGCTGGTTTCATTGCAGAGATGCAAGGTTAGTTCAACATACATGTATCAAAATAATCAATAAATGTAATTTAATAAATGTAATTCATCACTAAACAAAATTAAGAAAATAAAATCACATGATGTACTTAATAGATGCAGAAACAGTCTTTCACAAAAGTCAGTACTCATTCATGTTAAAAACACTAAGAATCTAAGGGTAGGAGGATCTTACCTCAACATCATAAAGGCTATATATGACAAAAGCCTAAACAGGAAACAAGGAAAACCTGGAGACATTTCCTCTAAAATTAGGAAGAAGACAAGGATGTTCTCTCTCATTGCTCCTCTTCAATATAGTACTTGAAATTCTAGTCAGAGCACTTAGTCAAGAGAAGGAAAGTAAAAGGATATAATAGGAAAAGAAGAAGTCAAATTAACTGTTTGCAAGGACATGATCATATACTTATAAGACCCCAAAAATCCCACCAGAGGATTTCTAGAGCTTATGGACAAATTCAGCAAAGTAGAAGTGCCATAGTCTGGCTGGGTTAAATAACCAAGAGGTGACAAGCAACTTGAAGGTTGAATAGGGAACTACTTTATTGAGAGTGAACTCAGCAGGAACTGAGTGAGAACTCAAAGTAGCAGGCACCGAGATAGCAGGAGCCGCTTCTCTGCCGGACAGCAGAGGTATATATACTTAACTAATTACACACAGCTTAACTCAATTAACATCAACTAGATACAGCAGTCAACCAATAAGGAATCCTCATCATCTTAATAGCTCGCAGGCATTGCTTCACAAACCACTCCTCCTGGCAAAGTGCCAGGTGCCATCTTGACTTGATTACAGCCCTCAACATAGAAGAATACAAGATCAACAAAAAAAATCAACAGTTTTTCTGTACTCCAATAATGAACCCACTGAAAAAGAATCAGGAAAACAATATCTTTCACAATAGCACCCCCTGCCAATAAAGTACCTAGGAATAACTCTAACTAAGGAGATAATCATTGACAAAAGTGCCCAAAACATATACTGTAGAAAAGATAGTCTTTTTAATAAATGGTGCTAGGAAAACTGGATATCTGTATGTAGAAAAATGAAACTGGATCCCAATCTCTCCCCCAACCCAAAAGTCAATTCAAAGTGGATCAAAGACCTAGGAATTAGAACAGAAACTCTGCAACCTATAAAACAAAACACAGGGCCAAGGCTCTGGCATATATGTACAGGCATCATCTTCTGTAACAAGACTCCTGAAACTCAAGAAATAAAACCAAAAATCAATAAGTGGGATGGCATCTGCCTAGTTAAGGAAATAATTAAAGGCTTACAGAATGGGGAAAAAATTTTAGCCAGCCAGTCTTCTGATAGAGAATTAATATCCAGAATATGTGAATAACAAAAAAAAAGTATACAAAAAAATCCACCCAATCATAAATGGTCAATGAGGTAAACAGACATTACTCAAAAGAAATACAAATGGTAAGCATGGTGGCACACACCTATAATCCCAGCAGCTCAGGAGACTGAGGCAGGAGGATTGTGAGTTCGAAAGCAGAGTCAACAACTTAGCAAGGCCCTAAGAAAACTTGGTGAGATCCTGTCCCTAAATAAAATACAAAAGGGTTGGGGATGTTGCTCAGTGGTTGAGGGCCCCTGGGTTCAATCCCCAGTACCAAAAAAAAAAAAAAAAGGAAAGAAGTTTGGAAGGGAGGAAGGAAGGAAGGAAAGAGAGAGGGAGGGAGGGAAGGAAAAAAGGAAGACAGATGGCAGACAAATATATGAACTATTCACCATCCTTACAAATTAGGGAGATGCAAATCAAAACTACACTAAATTTCATTTAAGTCCAGTTAGAATGGCAATCATCAAGAATACAAGTAATGCTGGCGAGAATGTGGTGAGGAGTACAATTGTACATTGTTGGTAGGGTGGCAAATTGATACAACCACTATGGAAATCAGTATGGAGTTTCATCAAAAGACAAGGAATGGAATCACCATTTGACCCAGCTGCTTCACTTCTTGGTATTTACCCAAAATAACTAAAGTCAGCATACTGTAGTAATATATGTATACCAATGTTTATAGTAGCACCATGCACAATAGCCAAGTTATGGACCCAGCCTAAGTTGGATAGACAAATGGATGAAGCAAATGTGGTTTACCCAGCTGTGAGAAGAAAGAAATTATGTAATTTTGTGGTAAGTGAATTGGAACTGGAGAACATCATGCTTTTTGCAAAAGTATCTTATCAGAAATGTTCAACAACTGAGCAAGAAGGAGAGAGAAAAAACCTACAATGAGCGCATTCATTTTCTACAGCTTTGAACTGCTTCTTCAGTCCACCTGTAATCCTATTACTTAACTGAGAGAAAAAAAAAAAAAAGCCAGACACAGCAAACCAAGGGTCAGATGTCTTCTCTCATATGCAGAAACCAAAGACAAAAAAAAGAAAAAGGAAGCTCACAAAAGTAGAAGGGAGACCAGTAGAGTAGAGGAAGGGAATCAGGAGTGGAGGGGACAGGGGCAAGAGAGAGGAGTTCCTGGGAATGACATTGATCAAATTATGTTATGTGCATATATAAATATATCACAATGATTCCCAATATTATGTATAATTATAGTCCACAAGTAAAGGTCACAAAACGGAGTGTTTGTGTGAAACTTAATCATATCAGGGTTGAAATTAGCCTGAGCTTCTTGCTAAAGTAAGAAATACATCTGCATGGCACCAATTGCTACTTAAATCATGGAATAAACTGATTAAGTGTTTCTTTTTTACCATGGGTCAGAGACAAGACTCAGCGTGATTTGTATGCATTTATCAACACTGTTCATTGATGAGAAAAGTTGATGATTTGCACCTAATCATAGACTTCCAGAAGGCTTTGCCATTGGAGCTGATTATGTAGCAAAAAATAATTCTTCCCGTTTATGTTTGATCAAATGTAAGTACTCAATTAAATTTTAACTGTATTTTGTTCTAATTCTTTTATGTTAATTTTTATATTTGTATATAACCTAATCTACCTAAAATTCATATAGATAAGTAAATAGGAACTAATTTTTCCATATAAAATTGTTACTAAAATATTAAAATATCCATCATTTTCTCAACTGCCTTAATGCACTAAATCTAATAGATATCTAATATAGGTAGAATATCTCAGGAAATTCCATTGTATTTCATTATTCTTGGTTATTCCTGTATCATATACAGGGTCTAGTTTTACTCGAAACTAACAGCATATAACATAAAATAAACCATTTTAGAGCATGTGATTCAATAGCTTTTAGTATATTAAATATGTGACCTGTGTTTTGCTCTTATGGTTTCAGATGATTGGATGAGGCCCACCCATATTATCAAGGATAATCTCCTTTAATTCACCTAATTGTGCATGTGAAATAAACGTATAAAATGCTTCTCAAGGCTTTTTTAAAGCAAAAGTATCTTATCAGAAATGTTCAACAACTGGGCGAGGAGAAAGAAAAGAACTACAGTGAGTGTCTTCACTTTCTACAGCTTTCAAATGCTTCCTTGGTCCACCTGTAATCCTCTTCTCACTTACCTGAGAAGCACCTGAAATACTACTAGGGGCACAGTGAACAGATCATCTAAAGGAATATCCTTATTGTCCTGTCAATTCCATTCAGCTTTTCAATTCCATTCAACTTTTTAATTCCATTCAACTTTTCAATTCCATTCAGCCTTTTTAGCAAGGACATGCCAGCAGTTGAACACTTTAAGAGTGCTCACTTCCAAATGCCATGCACTGCTTTAAACATCATCATATTAAAATGTTTACAATAGTTCTTATTCAAATCTATGATTAGCTTGTCAGCTCTTTCCTTTCTGCTGTTGCAGCTCAGTATTAAATGGAATTTAAAACTTGCATTAGTTGTGTTATATAGAATCTAAATACTATAGAGTAACGCATCAGATTCATTAATGAGGAAGCCAAACATTTAAAAATCAATGGCATAATACTTGTTAAAATTAATTTGTAACAATGATTTTGATATTAGATTAATAGGTATGCAAAGCACATTAATGGCTGTTACTCTGAGTAGTATTCTGGGAGGAAGACTACTTTCTCAGAGAGTTCATGGAGGACCATTTACCACTTGAAAGTAAGAGTACATTTATATTTGAATTCATCTTGACACTAAGAACAGACAGGAATTTCATGGAGCTGTCAGTCAGATTAGGGGGTTGTAGTATTCTCCTTGTTGAATCTTCCCACTGAATGAATACACCTTGTCCTCCAAAGGGTTGCAGAGCCCTCCAACTCTGGCTTGACCAATGCTGGCAGAAACTGGCTAATGCCCATCCTAACTTTATTACCCTTCCTTCTCAGAATAGATTCTAATATGAGCACAGTGTCACCTGAGATAAAAGAATATAATGCCCAATAGTCCTTACAGCTTCTGAGAACCCTATGACTAAATTCTGGCCAAAGGACCTCAGACGCATTTTGGAGAATTTCAGGAAAATTGCTTGACAAGACTCATCACAGCCACTTAGAGCTCATTATTTTCCCTTATGCCTTTCCCTGCTGTGGAAGTGGCATGATGGTGGAAGTCCCCCCAGCTGTTATGGGTCATGTGCTGACACGGAGGAAGGAAGAAAAAAACCAAGGACTGCATCATGAACCTGAGCTGCCACCAAATGAGCTCTGGTTCGCATAGTTCCCATTTTCTTTTACAAGAAAGTAAAATAGCTTTTGTCTTACATAAGACAATTTTGCTTTGGGAGTTTTCCACCTGTTGTCAAATCTAATCAAATTAATACCTCAGTTAGGCAAGCACTCATTAATAGTCAGATCTGAAACATAAATTTAGTTTCAGTCAGCAACGGTAGTCCTGGTTAATAAATTAAAGATTTTTAACCAAAAAGTATTAAGTAATTAAGGAGTAGACTGAATACCTGAAAGACTTCGGGTATTTCCCTGCCTAGTTGGAAACATTTTCTTTCTTTGCAATCAAATCATTGTGGACAGGGATTGGATGAAATGGCGAGAGGTGGAGGTCGGGAGGGGAGTTGGTGTTTTTGTTTTTAGCCTGGACAAAAGTATGCAGATGGTACTATCAGTTCCAAGGAAAAGAGAGGCTGGGTATTCCAGCCAAACTTCCTGAACTTTCTTCTTCCCATCTGCTTCCTCCACTCCTCCCATGGCCTTAGCCAGCATGTCTAGTAGGAGATGAGGCACAACAAGGAATCCCAGGCCAAGTTTTCATCTGGTGCAGGGGGGAGCTGAAGTATATACCTGCTGGGAGATTGAGTAAATTCATTGAGCCACATACAATAAACCCTACAGTATGGGTAGTAGGATCCAGGTTTCTCACTGTTAGAGAAAACACCTCATAAGTTTGCAAAGAAGAAAGGGTAAACTAAATCCTATATGGTAGTAGGTTACAATTGGAGGCATCTGTGTGAATTCAGTTTTAAATAGATATAGAAAAGATTGTGTGTGTGTGTGTGCACGTGTGCGTGCACACGCACAAACACACAAACACACACACACACACACACACACACACATACTAGCATTTCTTCCTCTTTGTATCTCTTGGAAAAGCTCCTATTTGGCTAAAAAAATCTTACTATACCATCTTAATCCCAATCCTGGAATCACATATAAATCTTGGGTCATTTCTCATCATTCAGTAGAAATATTAGCACTTTTGTCTATAGTTTTATCCTAATGTCCACATACCTAATTTATCCAACATCCTGGACTCTCAGATATTATCTTCCATTTCTATAATGGCCTTTTCCACCATTTCACCTCTTGGTTAATACCACAGCCACCTCTGAGATGTAAGTCATGAGAAAACAGTATCAACTCTGAAATCTTGGGATATCTGATTATAATCTCTCTGGTCATAATCTCTTACCACTTGATTCAAGTTCTCTCAATCCCTTACCCCCTTTCTCTTATCATATCTGATTGGAAAAGCTCCAAATTGAATAAACCGAACTGCACACTGTCTCCACACCTGTGCCTAAGCAGTTGAACATCACTAAGGAAGCATCACATTTGCTTTGCCTACTGTTGCTACAAATTCCTGACCACCACGTTTGACCCATCACTAAGCAGTGTAAGATCACATTTTCTCTGAGTCCTAAATTATTCTCTCCAATGACTATAGGACAATTTTTTTCTCTCCCTTATAAATGTTTTCTCATTTCTTTACTTTTCCCAAATATTCATATTTCAAATAAATTAACAATTTTTAATCAAAGGACCATCATAGAAACAAATATTTTTTAAAATATATATGATTAAAGCTGATAAATATTAAATGATTACTTTATGCCAGGCACTATTTAAGATGTGTTTTTGTATCTGTTTATTTGTTATTCTTAACAGCCCTATGAGCAAGGTGCTATTTTTTGCTGAACTTATGGATAAATAATGTTAAACTTCATAAACTTGTTCTTTATTAAATAAACTGCAAACTTGACTTCAATGTAGTCATTTTTTTCCAATAAGCTCATGCTTCTAGCTCTTAATATATTTGTCTTCATTCACTCCACAACTATTTACTGAGCAACTACTATGTAGCAGGAACTATATTAGACAATGAGGGCACAAAGACATTTATGTTATTCATGTTGTTCAAAATCTAATAGTGGAAATGGGTATACTGTAAGATTAGGCTGATCATAGACCAAAACATAGGTCATCTTAAGATCTGCTGATTAAAGAAAACCTTCAACCTTTGCCTACTCAACATCAGTTTATTCTATTGCCTACAAATTCAATTTACCATTCTGTCAGTGAGCCATAGTAGGATCATAGGGATCTAATTTAAGACTGATAATGTCTCAGAATAAATTTTTTAGTCATCTGGTCTCTTTTCTGGAATTTACCTTCACCCCTCCTTTCAACCTTTTTGTCACTCATTGAACTTATCCACTCTTGTCCATCTTGATGGCACGAGAGTCTAGGCCTATTCTTTATCAGCAAGGGTTAATCCAAATGACAACTTGGAAAAGACAGAGCGATGAGTTCAGGTCCTGGCCTTACCATACATAATCTATGTGTGTCAGGCTCCTGAACTTCTCTCAGCCCAGTGTTTTCATATTTATCACATAGTTTTTATCCCCTGGAGATGACTGGTCATTTTTCCTCTTTCTCTGCCCTAAACTTTGTCCAATAGGCTGACACCAATAAACTGCATCCCTAGAGCATCTCACTATTGGCCTGTTGTGAAGCATTAATAGAAAATCAGAAGACAGGAAGGAGAGAGGCTGGATTATTTCTCTCCTGAAATCTCCCCTTTTGTACCAGGAAGTTCAGGCAGTGGGTGAATGTGACCAGAACTTCAACTTTTTGTCAGGCCCAGCTTCCTCCATGGCTCCAGGTTTCATCTGACTTTGGTGACATTTTTCTTATCCCTGCATGCTCTCTTGAGTCATAAGGGTTTGCCACTGTTGCTGAACTCCAAGAACCTCAGCAATGTTTTTGATCCCCTTAATCCTGTCACTAACTTTGTTATTGTCTTTTCATAGAACTATTTGAATGGAATTCTATTTTCTACCAAAACTTAAGGACACAGGAAGATTAGAAATAATAGGTGCAAATCGCTTGCTTACTAGAGTTCCTTACCACGATGTACACAGCTATTGATAGCAGGTATTGTAATGAAAACCGCTAGATTACCTTTCTGTGATTTTAAGTAAAGCAAAATCTCTCTCCAGAGGAAGATTTTGAGGCTCATTTTCTTCTCACATATGTGTAAAAGACTTGATATCTCAAAAGTATCTAGACATAGTACTAATATTTCATGATACCCAATAGTTTTTTATATAATTTCACAAAATGACATCTAGTCCAGTTTAATGGGACTACTTGTGTACATCAGTTGAGCACTGAGATACAGACTATTTATAGAAGCTTTCAGGACAAGAATCTGTTAAGTGCTGTATATTCCATTTCATGGAATATAAAAATTTGAATGGTATTTATTGGAATATTATTTCTGAAGCACGTATAAGTTAAATAAGCACATCCTCAAAATTCTAAGAGTGGTTTTCCAGTGGTCAAAAGCACCCTAAACCACACAGATGAAAAAAGCTTTAGAATGTCAGTTAGTAGAACAAGCTACTACATAGCTTCTGGTTAATAATAACCCCACATAGTCATCTAGTGCTTATAATATATATAAACTGAAAATCAGTTCCCATGTATTTTAACTCACCATAGCCTATTTTTTCTTTCTCTGATTTTATCCCTGATCACCCTTATGATCTACAGCGCTCTCTCTCTCTCTCTCTCTCTCTCTCTCTCTCTTTCTCTCTCTCTCTCTTTCTCTCTCTCTCTCACACACACACACACACACACACACAAACACTCACACACACACAGTTCTGATAAGGCCATCCAACACAGAATAGTTTAAAAATAAGAAAAGTTATTGAGTGATAAAAGAATGGAGATTTTTTTTACACTGGTTGTATTTGCTTTAGAATTATATCAGGTTAGATACAGTGTCTTGGTCAGAGAGATCGCTATAGAATAAATTTCATACACCCCTAATATTCATATGCTCAAACACAATCTCCCATGTTATGGTATTTGGAAGTGGAGCTTTTGGGAGTTGATTAGACTATGAGAATAGAGTCCTCACAAATGAAATCAATGTCATCAGGAAGAAACCCCAGAGAGCTCTCTCACCCCTCAACCAAGTAAGGACACAGAATGAACCAGGAAACAGGCCTCCCCCAGAGAGTGAATCTACAGGCACCTGACCATGATCTTCCCAGGCTCCAGACTGTGTGAAATAAATTTCTGCTATATATAAGCCACTACTCTATGCTATTCTGTTATTTCAGCCCCATTGGATGAAGACAGTGGTCAAAGAAGTTCTCTCCAAAAAGGGAGCCTTCAATAGGAGATTCGATTTTTTAAACACAGAACGAACCATCACTTATAGGGCTTGATAAAGGACACTGATAAAGAGGGAGAAACCCTTGGAGGTAATAAGCATGGTTTGTTAGAGGGACAGAAAGAAGGTCAGTACCGTTCACCAGGGTGAGCTGAGGTCAAGGGACACAGGACATATCATGAAGACCTTGTTAGTGAAGGCAATCTTTCTTTTAAAAAGGATTAAAATTTCATGCCACCTCTTTCATAAGTTCTTAACTGAAAGCAGTGACGTTGAAAACATATCGTAGAATTTCAGACTCACCAAAATTATTTTTTAGTTTATTTGGAAGATTCACCTCTCTGGATTGTAATAGGATTTAATGAAGATTGTAGAAGTAAAGTATTTCCCTAATTAAAGGAATATTTTCACATATTTTTTCTCTATGACCATGTTCTGGAAGCTTGGGTTGTGAGAAGTCTAATTATCAAGCAAAGAGAAAGTTACAATTCTAGTCATTTATGATAGATGCATTAATCAACTTTCTTTCACTGCAACAAACTATCTGAGATGATCAACTCATTAAAAGAAAAAGGTGTTTTTGTTTTTGTTTGCTCACAGCTTTAGAGATTCAGTGCATGATCATTTGATCCTATTGATTTGGGCCAATGGTGGCACAGTACATCATGAAAGCCCATGACAGAGGACAGTGTTCACCTTATGACAGCCAAAAAACAAAGAAAGAGAGGAGGGGCCAGGATCCCAATACCCCCTCCAAGGGCATGCCCCCTACTGACCTAGCTTCCTTTCACTAGGCCTTACCTCCAGAAGGTCACACTGCCTCTCGTGGGCTAGGGACTAAGTCTTCAACACTTGGGCCTGGAAGGACATTAAAGATCCAAACTACAGCAACCTACTTTACATGATATACACACACTAATACCTATATGGGGATAGATATGTAGATAGACAAAAAGATAAATAAATGGATAAATTGATAGATGAATGAATAAATAGATCCTGGATCAGTGTCTAAAATAAATGAGAGCAAACATGAAACAAAATAGGCAATCACAGTCAAAAATCATCAATTTGGTAAAAATTGATGTAGATAAAATTACTTAGAACAGCACCCAGCACCTGAATTGGTTCAACAAAAGTAAATTTCTCCCTACTTTTAAAAGAAGATTAACAAGTCTAAATGCCAACCAATTCTTGGATTCTAGATGTCTCGTTTACTTTGACTCTTTTTCAAAACAAAGTCACTTAGCTTTCTTTCTTAAATTGACAGGTGTTCAGTAAAAGCTTTCTGAGCTATATTTCACACACCACCACCTTCTCCACTCCTCTTCTGCTCTCTGAATTTTCAGAGAACCCAAGAGACACATACAATCAAGTAAATGTTTCTTCTCTGGGTATCTATTGCTATTCAGCTGCTATTTATTCTCATTGCTCCTATGTACTGCAAGGGTACCGACAAACGCTGATTCTCCATCTGTTGGCCTCTGTTGTAAGTTCATAGTATTCCTTTGACTCAGCTCTGGCATGGGCAGGCATGGTCCTTGGAAGAAGAGTGACTCAGTATATGACCTCACATCCTGAGAGAGCATATGTTGGGCCTAGGACACTAAAATATTAGTGTCCAGCGCTTTAAGCTATATACATACTATCATTCAAGGCCCTGATGTCCTAGAGCCACAGAAATCAATTTGCTCTAGTATCTGACCCTTGAGTAATCGATCCAAGGCCACTATCTCTCTTTTGAGTCTAGGGAAACCAGTATGAGTGATTTTTTTCCATCTGGGGGAAAAAAAACAACACAAGCTTATTCTATTCTCTTTCCTTTGATAAAAGACTGCCTTTGATACAGTTCAGATCTTTAAAACCAAAACATCTATTTCTAGATTTAGTTTTTGAGAGAACAATCTAGAGCTCCCATTTTTACCACACTTAAATGGTTGATTTATCCATCCTATCCACTGCTTCAACCTTCTGAACAGTAGACCTTGATTATCTCTAAGGAAGATAGATTTTTGACATTTCCCCTCTCTTTTGTGCTTCATAGGTGATTTATCTTCTCAAAAGCAACAGGTGGTTACCAAGAGCCTAATTGGAACACACTAGAATAATGTTCCCTACGACATCCCATTACATATATATACACCACATGCTCAGCATTCCTTGCAGAAAAAGTAGTCAGTGTGCTCAAATTTCTTCCAGTGGCATTTCAATGGATCACTCACTGAGGCAAACAATCACAGTTTATTCCTAAGGATTGGAGACTTTTTGTTTGTTTTTTTCACAAATATATGCCAAGTAGTAGAAGCAGTAGCTACCACAGCATGGGTACACAAGAAATATTTGATGAATAAATAAAAGTTGGCATAGTACTCTGCTCCTAAGTCTTGTTTGTATCCAAACTGTGTCAGGTTAGTTATTTTATCCAAATGAATTAGAAAAACCTCATTTAAGACTTTAACATGAACTTTATAAATTTTATTTTTGGCCTATCTCTGGGACACCACCCTGCATTGGAATTACTTAAATTTTGCTGATCAGTCTCTGTATGGTAATTCTAAAATGCCTATTTGTTTTGAATGTGAAGGAAAGGTACAAAGTCATGCTGAGCAAGCAGCAGAGAAGCAATCTGCAGGAAAAGAGCTGGCTACTCCAGATGAATCTGGAAGAAAGTTATTTTAAGTGTTGAAACTCAAAGTATATACCACAGTTCTTCATGCATAATGAATCATTGGAAAGCAATTTGAAGCTAGAATGGCTTATGCAAAGTGATTCATCACAGAGGTTCAAGTTTTTATCATCTGTTCTTCTTGTAAGGGATGCCTGGGAGTTTTAATAGCCACAAGAATGCAGTTGTTGATTTGTCAACAGCTCTAAGATTTCACCACCTGCCAAACCATGTCAGCTAGCAATAGGAGGCAGCACAACGTGGGGTGTGCAGGGGAGACCTCTGCAGTCCTGGTCAGCAGGATGAGGTTGTGTGAGACTGCCCCATGCTTCAGTTTCTTCATCTCTAAAATGTACCTATCATTCTTATGTCATAAGATCCTACACCACTGCAATGTCATTATTCATATCAGGGCCTAATTTTATAGAACTCTTCTGTTTTTAAAGTATGAATTAAAATAATCCATAAAATCATCTAAATGTTTTATATGCTTGAAATAATTTCCTCCTCTGCTAATGAATTGAAGTTATTTCATTCATTGCAATTTGTTCATTAAAAGCTTCAGTTAATCTGAGTATAATCAATATAACAACTGCTACAGAATCCTCCCTGCAAATCTCAGTGGTTAACCCAAAAGAAGTGCTTTCATTGCTTATGAGAAAGTCCAATGCAAGCTGGCAGGCAGGTAGAAAGAGGGCATCTCTCTGCTGAATAAAGTCAAAGACCCAAGCTGAAGAACATTCCTCCACTTTCAAAACACGTCTCTGGGAAAGAAAAAAATATAGAATCATGCTAGAGGTTTTAGGAGCTATCCTCTAAGGAGTTTGTATAGCTTCAGTTTGGAAAGTATAGTACTTCTCCCTGCTCAGCACAAAATGAAATGAATTTAATGAACATACGGCACTGTTCCTACCATCATCTCCTACCAAGGCCTCTATTATACATATGTTATGTTCTATACCTTCATACGACTGTGAAGAAGCCTGAATGGGAGAAAATTGTACCATTATGCCCTGTCATCTCAAAATGTTATAAATTTATGGTTAAGTCTGAACTGTGTCCCCACCTCCCTCAAATTCATATGTTGAATTTCTTACCTCAGTACCCTAGAATGGGACTGCATTTGGAAAGAGGATCTTTTAAGAAAAAATAAGTTAAAATTAAATTATTAATATAGTCCCTAATATAATATGACTGGTATCCTTATAAGAAGAATAAATGTGTATATAGGATAAAAAGGGAAGACCATGATGCAGAAGGTAGCCACCTACAAACCAAGGAGAGAGGCCATAGAAGAAACCAACCCTGCTGACATCTTGATTTTATATAGACTTCTAGACTCCAGAATTTGAAAGAGTAAATTTCTGTTTTTTAAGCCACACAGTCTATGATGCTTTCTCATGGTAGCCCTAGCAAACTAATATACTCATTTTATTCATAAAGAAAGAACTGGTATTACATAGTATGTTAAGTGATAGAGGTGGAAAGCAAATATAACAAAAAATGAAGTACAAAACAAAGTAGGACAAATGTAAACTCTACTGCTATTTTGCCTGATAATTTTTTTTCCAAGATGAGAAGAAAATAAAAATGAACTCTACATGTATAGACCACCATTTTTTAAATTAATGTATCATTATTTCTTTGTTTTTTCTTTCTCTCTTTCATATCAGGGATTGAACTTAGGGGCACTTGACCAATGAGCAACATCCCCAGCCCTTTTTAGTATTTTATTTAGGGACAGGGTCTCATTGAGTTGCTTAGGGCCTTGCTAAATTCCTGAGGATGGCTTTGAACTTGGATCCTCATGTCTCAGCCTCCAGAGCCGTTGAGATTACAAGTGTGTGCCAGCACACCTGGCTGGTATTTATTATCTTGATCAGCTTTAAGGGTCCTTAATCAGATATATAATTTGCAATTGCTTCCTCTAATCTTTTTATTCTCTTAGTATTGTCCTTTAATCAAGAAAATAATTTATTTTGATAAAGTCTAGTTTATCAATTTTTTTCTTTTTTGAATCATGCTTCTGTTTTTATATCCAAGCTCATTACAAAATAAATAAATAAATAAATCCACATGGATTTTCTCCTCTATTTTGCTTTACATGTTTTAGTTTTGTATTTTACATTTAGGTGTGTGATCTATTTCAAGTTAATTTTCGTATAAAGTTACATATGTGTCAGGCTCATTTTCCTGCATATATTTGTCCAACTGTTGCAACATGTTTTTTGTCTTTCACCTTTGTCAAAACTGAATTTAACTATATTTATGTGATTCTATTACATGCAAGTTGACCTATAATATTTGTAGGGCCCAATGTAAAATGTTCTTTGTTCAAAATTTCTGAAGTATTTCAAGATTGTGGTAGCATAACATTAAACCAAGCATAAGATGCTTCTGATGACACTATGTGACTACACAAGACACATGTTACGAAGCTGGCTTCATAGACATGTCTATTTTTACAGTTTCTTTATTATACAGATTTATACCAACTTCAAAAATCATGATATGTGACTCCGTCAACTTTGTTCTTCTTCAGAATTGTTTTGCTATTCTAATTATTTAATTCTTAATTTTAAAATCTGTGAGATAGCTTCCCAGAATTTTGAATGGATTATATTGAATCTATAGATCTAACTGGGAAGAATTGATCTCTCAATGTTGAGTCTTCTAATCCACAAACACTAATTATCTACCCAATGATTTACATCTTCTAAAGTTCCTTTCATTAATCTTTTAGTTTTCAGCACTCAGATCTATCCATGTGTTGTGAAATTTCCATGTGTTTTGCTTTTGTTAATGCCCTTTTAAATGGTATTTTCCTTTTTATTTCAAAATCTAATTGTCCATTTCTAGTATATAGTAATATGGTTGATTTTAAGTCAATATCCTGTGACTTTGCTAAACTCCTCTATAAATCCTAAAAATTTTTGCAGTTTTTTTTCTATGTACATATTTATGTCATCTGAAAAAAAGATGTGAATATGTACATAGAAAAAATATGTACATAGATAGACATGCTTTCTTTCTTTCTTTCCAATTTTCTCTTAATAAATATATTCCACAATCCTACACAGACCTTTAGTTCTGTAGGCTTTTATGGCATTACTGAAATAAATATTGTGTCCAATGTACTATCATTTAGAAAATTTAATGTATGTGATTTTGCTCCTCTTAGGGAAATTAGGAATGATATTAAAGTAGCTTAAATTTAACCAATAGATATTTGTATCTTTGTCATCTAGTTTTTACCTCTATTTCAATATAGCACCATTCATTTTTGCTTATATTTAAGAGCAGACAACAACTTTTAATCTTTAAATCTACTCTTACATCCAAATTTTTTTATTAAATTTTCTAAGAATCATAAGTTTTATTTTCATCCGGATATTTGAATTATCCACATAACTCTTTGTTTTGTTTGATGAAACCAGATAGCTTTCAAATTATGCACCATAATTTGCTATAGGGATTTCCAGTTGTATTTTCTAACCTAATGGTCTAGAATTTTTCTGCCCTGTTTTTTTTTTTTTTTAACAAACTATAAATGTATAGAAACTAGTTATCCAGATTTCCACTTGAACATAAAATGATAGAAGACATGATTGTTTCACTCAAGTTGACCATTTGACCCAATTCACTATCTAGTTGGTCATCAATTCTTTCTAGGTCTGGTCTTCCTTAACTCATTCCTGAATAGAAGCACTTATTTAGATTATGCTGCAGGAATAAATTATAGGAAATTTGAGAGGTATATGATTATTCTTTTCTCAACAAAACCTTCAGCTGAACTTTTCATATACTCAAAATACAAGTGGTTATCTTGGCCTGATAATCAGTAATCTATCTCAGTTCTGTATTTCACTTACTTCCCCTAGAATCAATCGCCCAACTTTTTTTTCACAATATTAGACTCTGTACTAATTTCTTACTTGTTTGACTGTTTATGTTAGTCCCTTCAGGCTGCTATAACAAATTACCATAGAGCAGGTAGCTTAAACAACAAGCATTTATTTCTCGAAATTCTGGAAGCTTAAAATTCCTATATTGAGGTGTTAGTAGATCTGGTGTCTGGTGAAGGTCTGTTCCTGGTTTGCAGATGTCTGTCTTTTCCTTGTACTCTCACATAGCAGAGAGAGAGAGGCTGCTCTCATCTTTCCTTATAAGGGTACTAGTTGAGAAACTGATGTGACTCCATTTTTTAAAATAAATAAATAACAGCAGCTTCTACCTCAAGTCCTGTCCTAAGGAAGGGGGCGTGACCCTTGTCCTTGGAAAAATCCACAGAGCACTCCTAAGTACATACCCACCCTGCTGAGTTGTTTGTCTGTAAATAACAGGAGAGGTCTGTGGCGCCAGATGTCTCATCACAAGGGCTCCAGCCTCATGATCCCATCTAACCCTGGTTAGGTTCCACAGGTCCCATCTCCATGAACAACACCTTAGGGATTAGGGTTTCAGGATATGAACTTGGGACTGACACAAATGTTCGCCATAGTAATGTTATAGATATTACTTGACAGTATGCAAAAGTAAAAATATTTTACAGCTTTTCTCTAAATAAGTGGGCTTTTTATTTTTTGTTGTTGTTGTTAAATAGGTAGGGTGCAGAACCATTTCAGAAGAAATGAGTGCTAAAATCTCAGGTTTATAGGTCTTTGTCAAGCAAAAATGAGTAGTGCATCACTGCTATAGCTGAGTAAATTAAAATAAAATGAAGTAAAGACATTGCTGAAGAATATTCAGTGTACATTTTTACATCTGACACATGAGGAAAGTTTTAAAATATAAACAACTCATCCCTTTTGTGTCCATAAAATTGTAAAGGTAGTAAAGAACATAAATACACTGTAAAGTCTCTTATCTCCACTGTCCAGCCTTATGGAATGGAGAGTATGTCCGTATATTATTATCCATATAGTACTTTTTGGTTATTATATAAGATTAATCTCTTCTCCCCATTTATTTATTCACTCATTTATTCATGTCCATATTGGGCTCATAAATGCTTACTTTATATTATAACCCAATATTACAGTTTTTATTTGTTGCTCAAATTATTTCATTTTTTATCATTGTGAGCTCTTTCAATCCATGACTGAGTTCCTTTGACACACTCCCAGACTTTAGTGTTTGATTTTTTAAATTTTTCTTGCTATAAGATACTGTAGACTCATCTAATTTTATTCCTGCCCCTGAGAAGCAAACCATTTCTCCAAAGAGAAAATGGTTACTTTCATTTGAAAGTGCCACAGAGAAACCAACATCAGGGCATCAGATTCTCACATGCAATTTAAAGGAAAAAAAAAAAAAAGCAAGATATGTTCATGAACTTAAAAGAGATTATGAAGCCAAGAATAATTTAATCTTCACAACTAAAGAACTAAGATGTATTTTGTTGTATTTCATGGGACTTCGGGGATATCAGGTCAAGTGTTGGGTGTAATTAAAATACTAGGTATATGAAGAGTAATGTTGAGTAGACAACTAGGTATTTCAGTCTGGACTTCCTGGAGGTTAGTTCTGTTTCTAGAAATGTTTTACTTGTGCATTACAATTATGCATATTAGTGAGGTTCATTTTGACATAATTACACATGCATTGCATATAATTTGCTTCATTTCAGTCCCCATTGCGTCCTCTCTTCCTCCCCTCCTCCCTCCTACATTGCCCTTCCCCTTTGGTGATGATCTACCATTTATGATATTTTAAATTGATGCTCCATAGATATACATAGAGGTGGATTCACTGTGGTACATTCACAGGCATGCATTGCGTAACTTTTTTTAATTTCAAGCTGCATTTCCTCCCTCTTTCCATCCTTTCTCTCTCCCTTCAATCTCTTTCCTTCAGTCCATTAAGATAAGTTCCCTCTTTCCCTAGCTTCTGAAGTGTTCTCAACATAAATTGATGCTGGATTTTGTCAAAGGCCTTTTCTGCATCTATTGAGAGGATCATATGATTCTTGTTCTTTTTTTATTATTGATTAAAAATATAAAATATGTGACAGTGGAATGCATACAATTCTTATTACACATATATACCACAATTTTTCACATATCTGTATATAAAGTATTTTGACACCCAATTCGTGTCTTCATACATGTACTTTGGGTAATGATGTCCATCATCCTTGCTAATCCTTGCCCTATCCCTTTCCCTCCTACCCCTCTTCACTATCTAGAATTCATCTTTTCCCCCCATGCTCCCCCTCCCTACCTCACTATGAGTCAGCCTCTTATATCAGAGAAAACATTCAGCATTTGGTTTTTTGGGATTGACTAATTTCACTTAGCATTATCTTCTCCAACGCCATCCATCTACCTGCAAATGCCATTATTTTATTCTCTTTTATTTCAGAGTAAAATTCCACTGTGTGTATATGCCACATTTTTTAATCCATTCATCCACTGAAGGGCATCTAGGTTGGCTCCACAGTTTAGCTATTGTGAATTGTGCCGCTGTAAACATTGATGTGGCTGTGTCCCTGTATGCTGTTTTCAAGTCCTTTTGGTATAGTCTGAGGAAAGGGATAGTCCAAACATTACACAATGTATACATGTATCAAAACATTAGATACTACCCCATTAAATGTATAATTTTTATACATTTAAATGTATAATTAAATGTATAATTTTTATGTATCAGTTAAAATACATTTTTAAAGTGATAAATAAATAAGTAACCAAAGCTTTTGAAAACCTTGTGTCTACTCTATTGCCTCACAATTCCATTCCTATTTACCAAATAGAAATCTTAACATATATAAACAAAATGATTCATACTTACATGTTCTTGGTAACTTTATTATAATAACCAAAATGTCTACCAACAGGAAAAAAAGAGAAATGAATTATGTGTTTAAATAATGGAATACTAATAATTAAAAAGAACAAATTGCTGATACATGAATTAATCTCAAAAACATTTTGCTGAGTTAAAAAACCAGACACTCTAATATATGTGCATGATTCTATTTATATGACTTTCAAGAATAGACAAAATTAATCTGTCATAATAGAAATCAGAATAAATTTCTTCTTGGAAGAAAGGTGGTTGACTAGAAAAAGGACGTAACAGAACCTTTGTCTGGGAAGAGGAAATATCCTGTCTTGTTTTAATGGATGGGTACACACATATGTTAAAATCAATCAAACTGAACCCTTAAGATCTGTGAATATATTATTCCATGTAAATTATATTTAAATTTTAAAACTACATGCACTTTTTCAGAGTAAAGTTGGCCTGCCATAAACTGAAACTCTGATACTGTGAGCCAAAATAAACTTTCCTTCTCTTAAATTATTCTTGTCAGGTATTTTGGTCACACCAAAGCAAAGGAGATTAAAATGCTAATCCTGGTCATTTCTGGTTTCCATTTGCATAAAATATCTTTCTCCTTCCGCTTTCAGTCTATACATATCTTCACCATTGAGGTGAAGGTAATATATAGGTAATATATAGTTGAGTCCTCTTTTTTTATTTATCAACAATTTATATCTTTTATTTAGGAGATTGATTCCATTTGTATTCAAGGTTATTACCGATCAGTAACAACTGATCAGTAACCAACTCTTGTCAGTTTGTTCATTGTTCTCTGAGATTTTGTTTTGTTTTGGTTTTTAGTTTTTGTTTTGTTTGGTTGTATAACTTTGTTCTTTTCTGCCTCTCTCATTGTTGAGCTGTATAGTTTGCCATTTTTCCTTAGCAATTTGATTTTCTTTCTGTCTCTTTCTCATCTGTGTATCTAGTATACTCAGTAAGTTTTACAATTCTGTGTGATTTTTATCATAGCAATTATCATTCTTTCATTTGTAGATATAGGATTGTCTCATGCATTTGTTGTAAGGCCAGTCTAGTGTAGATGAATACCTCAGGTTTTTCTTGTCTCACAAGCAATTTCTCCTCTACTTTTGAAGAATTAGTTTGCTGGATATGGTATTGTTGGACAGCAGATTTTTCTTTATTTTCTTTCTTTCAGCAGTCTGAGTATAGCACTTGTGTTAGTCAGCTTTTTGTTGCTGTAACCAAAATACCGACAAGAGGAACTACAGGAGGAAAAGTTTATTGGGGGCTCATGATTTCAGAAGTTCAGTCTACGGTCAGCCAATTCCATTTCTGTGGGTCTGAGGTGAGACAGAACATCATGGCAGAAAAGCATGGCAGAGAAATCTGGTTTAACTCAAGGCATCCAGAAAGTAGAGATAGAAAGAGAGCAAGGAGCCAGGGATAAGATAATCACCAAGAGTATTCCCCCAGTGACCTACTACCTTCAACCACGTCCCACCCGCCTACAGTTAACACCCAGTAGTACATTCAAGTATTAATCAATTGATGGATTAATCCACTGATGCAGTTACATCTCTCCTGTCAGGTCAACTGCAGTAACAACGTGGACCACTTGGGGTCTCTACCTTACCTTTTCCCTGGGGGAGAATTCTATCTTGCCTTTGAACCTATTCAGGCAGGGGAGACTATATGAGAGAGGCAAGATGACTCGCTTTCTTCTTTATGGCTCTTTCTTGGGTTTTCATGATCCAGAGGAATCTTACCACTTTCCTGCTACTCTCCAGTGTACTTCCTCTGTCACTCCAGTTGGAATATATATATATTTTTTAATTCATTGTTGTGGTCCCTTTTCGTAAGGGAAATAAGTGACAGATGATTCTCTTTAGCCATCTTGCTAATATCACTTCTCCACTTCTAAAAACCACCAAAGTGAGAATTAAGTTTCAACATGAATTTTGGTAGGAACACATCTTTATTACATTTTACACATTTCTTTGTATACACACACACACACACACACATACACACATATATATTTACATAGATGTGTATGTATCCGTATTGTTGTACAGATCAAGCCTCAAATATTATGCTTCATAGATGCTATAACAGTTTTTCAGAATAATTCTCACTCACTGCTGTATGTGTTCATGTAAGAAACTAAGTGGCTCTTGAGAAGTCTCTCCTTAGTGTAGCCATCACCATAATATCACATCTCACTGTTTTCTAGGTCTCTTTTATGCTTTGATTTCAAAGAATATATACCTCTAGAAATGAAGAACTCTCCTGGCCTCCGTTTATACTTTCCTCATTCCTGCCTTCCACTGGAGTCTTAAGAATCATAAAATCGGGCATAAACACTTGGAGTAACATAAACCCAGAACTGTTTGGGAGCAATGTGCCCTCCCTTTCTGATTTGCACCCTGCTTCTCCTGCCTTTGGTTTGGGGCACTGATGGATGTATCCTGATCACTTCTGTGAGAGGCCAAACTGTCCTTTCAGGAGCAAATAAGTCAAAGTGCTTAATATGACTGACCTGTGGAATCCACCCTGTACATTAATTTGGTAGACTTCCATTCACATCAGAAATGACTTCAGTTCTGGCTTTGCAAGCTCAGGATCATGAACCACAATGCATAAACAGAATTGCACAAACATTTCTGCTCATTAAGAAAGCTCAAGTTTAACCCAAGTGCAAGTGCATGCCTAGCCTAGCCTATTCTGCCTTTTAAATATAATTCTTTAATTCTCACTTAGTGTACAACACTTCGGACTCAGAAAAAGCACATTTGAAGTTGATTTGGCTCTGAGTCTACTCATTGGTTTCTTCATTTTTCTTTCAAGTTTTTCACATTGATTTCAAAGTACCCTGTACAATATTCTTCACCTGGTGAGTTCTGTAATGATTAATTGATATTGAAGAGGGATGCGCAAGATTAGGTTCATTTTATTTGTGATTAATGTACTTGATTATAAAAAGTAGGCCTTTGGGGACTATCATATTTTTAGAACTTCTTTAACACCTCATAAACATAGTCAGTAACTCCAAAATACCATTTTAATTCCAGGAATATCATATCAAAATATTTAAAAGATGAGAGATCAATGATTAAAAATCATTAACAAAAGATCTTAAAAAAAATAGATCTTCCATCATGGCCTTCAGTTAGCCAATTCCTGGACACAGAAAAAAAAAATCCTCTATTTAATAAAATTCCTCTATTTAATAAATTAAGGACTTAATAAAATCAATTGATGCACAAAGTAATTGTAAGGCTCTAAGAACAAAGTAAACCTTGGAATTCTACTTTGCAAGTAGAATAAGCAAGACATAGAGTAGAAGAGATTATGTATTTAGCCACACAATTCATTTGTTTTTCTTCCAGTCATATGTTTTCCAAAAATTGAATTTTGATTTTAAAAAGCCATTTCAGAAGAAGTGAAAGCAGAGGGAATAAGGGAAAAGAAAACACAGAGAAAGAACAAGGAAGTATTTCTGTTTCTCTTCTAAGTTAGAAGAGAGCAAAGAGGAAAGCTGTGAAATTAGATAGGTGGAATTTCTAATGAGCACACAAGGTCACTGGAACTGGGCTCAAGGTCAAGCCACTGGGGGCAGTCAGCCTAGCTTTCCAGGAACCTCCCAACCCTGGCATTTTTTTTTCTTTATTTATTCTTGCTATTTTATCAACTCCTCTTACTTCACTGATTTTTCAAGTATTTTCAATAAGTGTCAGTGTTTTCTTTTCTTAAAACTATGAGTATCTTTTTTAAAGTTGATTACATTGTTTTATGTGGTATATTTGATTTCTGTGAACTCATTTCTTTGACAAATGAGTTTTCAGTATCTTTTGTAGGAAAAGAAAAAATACCTCTTAGTTTATTGGATGATCTTCAATTTTCTTTTAAACCTATGTAAACATCTTTGCCTAGACACCTGGTATCCTGATATCTCTCCAAACATTAACTTTGCATTTTCTTTTATAGAACATATGGTAATATTAAGGTAATAAGCTCAACATAATGCAGAATCACATCAAGAGCAGAGTCCTAAAATCTTGATTTGGAATCTTTTATTTCATGGAACTCTAACTTATGTTTTATCAAAAGCAATTTTATTCTTGCAAATTCACAATATCAGTATCAAAGTGCAAAACTGCTGTTATTAAATGCTGCTAATTAGATATGAATCTAGTTTAAATCATTGTTTAAAATTTAGGCTAAGTCTATTTTTTAAGCTTTTTTGTGTGGTTCTTGCATGAAGCAATAGCAATCTGAGGTAAGATGTGAAATTCTTGGTGGATGTATCAGCTCTAAAAAGAAATGCCATTAAGTCTCAGGGAAACCCACTCTAATGGCTAATGGAGATTTCCTATCAGTGAACATGATTCTTCCTCTTCAAGAGTCACTAGAAAAATGAACTACTTCTAATTGAAACTTCAGTCCTGCGGGTTCATTTATGAATGTGACAACCATTGTTTCCATCACTTCTTTCTCTTTCTAATTTCAGCCCCTTGAAGAAGAGTCAATGGAAGTCAAAAAGAGCAGCAGCCCTTTCTGGAAAATGATGCAATACTTTGATCCTTCAAATACCTCATACTGTGTACAAGGCTGAAATTAGCCATTTTACTTCTCCAAATCATTGACAGTAATCTTGAGGCACCATAATTGATAGTATTCTTTTAATTTTTTTAATTGTTGACGGACCTTTATTTTATGTATTTGTATGTGGTGCTGAGGATCAAACCCAGTGCCTCACGCATGCTAGGCAAGTGCACTACCACTGAGCCACAACCCCAGTCCCCATAATTGATATTCTAATTGTGACAGATATTTGTTTTGGCTGGGCTAGATTATTCTCACACATATCTGATAGTCCATAAAACTTAATCTTTGCTATTTCCAAGAATTCATATCTTAAATAAACCTCAAACAATATGAAAAGAAATCAAATAGGCAAGTAGTCAGCCTAAGAGAAACACTACACCTTATTAGTTTTTTCTTTTTCTTTACTCTGTTTTCTACCTTATTGGTAAAAGATATTTTTACTATGCTGTGCCTTTCCATTGGTTACCCTAGGTTATCCTTGCAAATTCACAATATCAATATTAAAGTGCAAAACTGCTGTTACTGAATCCTGCTAACTAGACAGGAATCTAGTTCATGTTCTCCCTGGGAACCTGGTTTCTTTATTTTGTGGGCTACTACACGTATGTTCACTATTGACCAATGTTTGGATTTGATTTGGCGTGGCAAAAATAATTGAAAGAATTACAGATAGCAAACAAAGATTATGGTCAGTGCATATCTGATATTAGAGTAAAACTTTCTGTAGTCCTGAAGAAATTTCCTAAATCTATGTAATAGAATGGTAAAATTTTCCTTCTCAGTTTCCATTTAACACCTTCTCACTCACTTGATAACTATCTCGGATACTCAAAAATCCAATCATGTAAAGCACTTTTTTGGAACATGAAAATAAGAAATGTATATTTCTTAAGGAAAAAGCAAGTAAATATGGAAAACAAAGCAAAAATGTGTTTTTTCATCTAGTCTTCTAATGGACTTCTTTTAATCTTTCCTGGTTATACTCCTTTATGATCAATGTGAATGTTAAGAAATCAGTAAGCTATCTAGAGTTACTGTAGCAAAGACCAAGAATGCATAGTTGCACTAATAACATTTGGAATTTATATTATTTTATGGCTTTCTACTATAGAACTTTCCTTATTAATTGAAACTAAGGTGTAGGAATATTCCGGAAAAAGTCATAAATTATAGCCAACAGAATTAAACTCTGTTCTGCTTCTTATCATCAACAGTGTTTCACAAAATGCTGTTAAGGAATTCTAGTGAGTATGTCAAGCAAAAAGCTTTTACCCTAGCTAATATATTTTTAAGACATTAAACAGATCTATTTTTTAATCCTGTTGTAGGTTTTGACATGCCCTCAAATAGATTTTGAATGAGTTTCTCAAATGTATTCAACCAAAGAAAACTTCATGTAAACAGTATCAGTTAACAGTTATTCATCAAAGAAAACTTTGTTTAAACAGTATCAATTAACAGTTATCCTTTCCTGTATTACAGTTTCAAGGAAGTCAGCATATGAATACAGGAATCCTGAAAGCCCCAAATATCAAAATTGAAGAGAATATAATGCTGCCCCATAGCCCTTCCAAGTGCACAAAAAAAAATTCCAAAGATTTAGAACTGAGTGATTCCTGTAACTGAATCTTCTCCTTCCTTCCCCAAGTGCCGAACTAATCAATTCTTTATGATTTATCTAAGAAAGTAGTATAGTTTGTAAAACTGAATTTGCAAACTTTTAGCATCATTTGTATGACACAGTCCAGTAATTTCCAAAGTCATTCAACTTTCCTAGGACACAAATGAAGTTCAGATGTCACTGGAGAGATTTGGCTGTCTTTCTCTTGTCTTGCCTACTAACAATTTATCAGTACAATTGGCCTAACCATTTTTGTTTATTTTGTTTTGCTCTGAGTTTGTTTGCTTTTGCTTTGGACATTTTTGGGTTTGATTTTGTCAGGCTAACCTAATTTTCTACCACATTACTTTTCAATAGCAAATTTATGAGGTGATATACGCACAAAGTCTTTTAGAAACCTACAAGATATTTTTCTGTACCACAGTTTTATTGTAAAACAGTGCTATTAGTAAGAGTCTCAGGTTCTTCTTAGAATTAGAAATGTGCACCAATAAATAGAGTATACTCAAGAAATAAATTCCCACCCTCTTCCCTTTACATACATATTCTCCTTTCCCAGCTACCCTCTTAGAGTTGGTACAAATGTACACAAGCATCAATTTATGCCAAATGACATTATTGCTCAAAACCTTCTTGAAGCCAATTATCAAGTGAAAAATGAATATTTTTAAATGTACATGTTATGGTTTAGGTATTAAGAACCCTCCAAAAAGCTCGTGTGTGAGAAAACACAAGATGTTTTAAAGGTCAAATGATTGGGTTATGAGAGCCTTAACCTAATCAGTGTGTAATCCACTGATTAGCATTAATTGGGTGGTGACTATTGTCAGGCAGGTTATGACTGGAGGAGGTAGGTCATTAGGGCCTCTCATTCTCTCTCTCTCTCTCTCTCTCTCTCTCTCTCTCTCTCTCTCTCTCCTGGTGCCAAGTACTCAGCTGCTTTTGTCCTCCACACATTTCCATCAAGATGTTCTGCCTCACCTCAGGCCTGGAACAATGGAGTTGACTGTCTATGGACTGAGACCTCTGAAACCATGAGGCAAAATAAACTTTTCTCCTCTAAAATTGTTCTTGTTAGGTCTTTTAGTCAAAAATGTCAAAAAAAAAACCTGACTAAAACAGTACATTCATTCTTTTTTCATTTATTAAACATACTTATAATGCCAATTAAAGGTTGATAAGCATATTTCTGAAAAAAAAACAAAAAATTGGCAGAGTATTTTGGAGATATATATTATATATAATAACATATAATCTATATAACATATATATAATATAGAATCCTTAATCACTTTTAAGTAACATCAGACAAATAGAATTCTTAATAATAATTCCAACATTCAACTCCATAAATTAGGAAATTCAAAAGGCACTTTATTTACTGTATTTAATTTTTCTTCAGGAGAGCAATATAGCTTGAGTTCTAGAAGGCTGGTCTTTTAATTTTCTCCCTGTACATTTAAGCAAATAGCTTCTCCAACTATAGTTTTTTTTTTCCTATTTGAGAAGACATGGTAATACAATGGAATTGTCATACCACAGTAGAGATCAAATTAGACAACTGATAAACTTCATCACAAATTGATGACAAGGCATGTGGTCAACTCCATTTAGTCTCAGGGTACAAGCATAGCTATTGGTAAACACCTCTGATGATAAAAGGGACTCAGGAATATCAGAGCACAGAATACAGTTTATAGGCTACCTAGAATCTCCAGAAAGGATCTACAAGAGACATGATTTAAAAAAAAAAAAAAAATTTTAATGAGTTTTGCTCATCATGCTAAGTAGTTTGGACCTGATCCTGGAGGCAGCAGAATAAATGTGATTTGAAATCAAGGAATTAAAATAGCCATAATTTCCACAAAGAAAATTTCAAATAATGCATAGGGTCAAAGTGGTACCCTTTGGAGAACAAAGCGGTAGGAAAAAAGCCTACAAAGGCTACTTGAGCTTCAGTGGCTAATGTAATGAGGAGCAAACTTTAGAAGCTTAGATGTTGGGGCTCAACAACCATCTTCCACCTCTTAAACATCAGAATGAAAATTGATTTCTGTCTTTTTTTTTTTTTATCTTTAGGCGGTGGAGTTCTAATCACAGACTATATCTCAGATGGTGTCAATATTTTAAAAGGTAATGTCATTCTTACCTACTTGCAAAATTTTACTCATAATGCAAACAGGAATGTTGAATTTCAGGGGATGGTAATCATCTATTATAAAGAATTCCTGGTAGTGCTTATGAGAGATATACTGGAGATCAAGAGAAGCACTTGATCTCCAAAAGCAATGTAATATGATGACAGATTATCTTCCATTCTGAAAATTGGAGAAACTTTTCTTCGTGTGACTACCATCATTAAAATCCTCTCCCTGCTCTGCTCTGCTTCCCCTACCTCCACAATTCAGGAATCTGGAAAGAGCCTAAAAGACATGTAAAAGTGAATGATAGCAACATTAGACCATAGGCTAGCTAAGTGGATCGTGTGGCTTCACTGGTCAGAACGAACCACTCTCTTAATTCTGAATTGAATCACAACCCATCATGAGTTCTTTTTGTAAAAGCAAGCTGGTCCACAATATATTTCTATTTTAGTTGTACGCAAGCCATACTGGGCTTAAATCAGTAAAAGACTAAACCACTCATCTCCACAGGAACAGAGAAGGAGCTGGCAGCAGTTCAGAAGACACGGGGACCAAAGCCATTTGATTCTACAGTTGGACTATATATTATTGAACCAAAGTACAGCCACCACACAAATTCTTGCCTCAGACTCTGGTAAAAAAGGGGTCTTCTTGGAAAACCCTTCCTGATCATTATGTTTCTAATTAGTGGATTAATAAGAGATGAGAGATGTATGCCACGAGTCAGAAAGATTCAGAATCCATAGCTAGATCTTCTGGAGAATTCTACATCAAGAGAAATTTAATTATTTCATAAGTCTTCACCAAAAGACATTACTAAAGGACAATTTTAATATCTACCTAACCTAAATTAAGAAATCAAATAAATAAAAATTACTTCTAACTTTAGTTTCTATAATTCTCTGGATGATTTTGAGCTTTCTATTTTGCACACTATTCTGAATATCTGTGAGAAAATCACTAATTTATAAAATCAAACTCAAAGTGGTGACGAATGTCTCAATTTTTAGAAAACTGTTTGATAGTTTCAACTCTTCTAATAGTTCAAGTTTTACAAGTGAGTATATTGATGCTGAGATTTCAGAAAAATACATTTGAAGAAATGACTACATAGAATATTTATCTGTGTTTGCATTTGGTATCCTGTGTAAGACTCATAGTGACCAATGACATATTCTCCAGAAGACAGAAACATTCCTGGTGGGACTGTGCCTTGCAAAAGCACAACTTGGACTTGAGTTTCTATAGCTTTTATTCTTTTTCTTTTTTCTTGATTTTTAGTGCCTTTAGAATAGGATTTTGTGTCCAAGTATTTTAATTTTATTTTGGTCCATTTATTTTCAACTGTCATTTTAATTATTTCTACTAAAACCCATTAAAATAATTTACTTGTCCCAGAAGAAAAAAATGAACATTGTATTTTACTGGGAAAAGAAATACCCAGTACCCCTCTGAGAAGCCAGACTGATTAAAGATTCATTTTACTAGAGTAGTAAATTACTGTAACACCAACTGGAATCAGACAAGACAGGAAAATAGCAGGATCAAAGAAAATTATAAACATTGGGAGTGTAGGGAGAAAAATGTAAAATTGATCCAAATAGGCCTTCAACTCTTTCTTGGAAAAAAAAAGAGAAAAGCTTTGGTTACAGTGACAAAATGTAAGTGATATTCGCAGAGATTGGTATGGTGATTTTGCCTGAATACATTTTGAGAAAAATCCTTTTGAAACTAGTAAGAGATTTGAGACCAACTAAATCTTGGTTCATTTATGTTGACTTTGTTTCTCCATAAATTTTAATTGTCCATACATAGCACGCCATGTTATTCTAACCCCTCTTTGCATACATTTTTCCACATCTAAATTATTTGAAGTTGGGGGAAAAATTAGGGTAGGAATGAAATGTCTAGTACTAAAATAATGGTCCTATTCTGCATTATTAAAATGCTTCATGGCTCTTTGTTTCATGTCATAACAAGTAGCTGGTTAGCCTCGTTGATTAGACCTGTGGTTCCCAGAGTGTGTTCCTTAGACTAGCTTTGCTTGGGACCCTTAGGGACTCTATTGCAAATGAAGATTCTCTAGCCACATCCCAGACCTTCTGAATCAGTCACTTAAGTGAGGCTCAACACTTTGATGAAATAAATACTACATGTGAATGGGATGCATGCTCATGTTTGAGAACTCAGTTAATAGGATTAATACATGTGTGGGCCAGTTGTTATAGATTTATCTCAACATCATTGTCTATTCTTGTTACAGACTGAATTATGTTCCTCCAAAATTCGTACCTTAAAGTCAAAATCTTCAGTTCCTCAGAATTTGTCTACTGACAAATTTGTCTTACTGAGTCTTCACAGAAGTAGGTAAGATTAAATAAGTTCACTAGAATGAGCCCTAGTCCCATATGGCTGCTGCCTCACAAGAGCTGACTGAAGTGTAGACACACATGGAGGAAAGAGCATATGAAAACAAAGAAAGAAAATGGCCATCTACAAGACAAGGAGACAGGCCTCAGAAGAAATCACCCCTAGCCCCAAATGTCTAACCTCTGTAATTGTAAAAAAAAAAAAAAAAAAAAAATGTTTTAAATCACAGAGTCTGTGCACTTAGTTATGGCAGCGCTAACAAATTAATAAATTTTTAACTCACCCACTTAACTATCTACAGACTCTATGCTGTTGGTCACAACAGACATCTGGTAAGACGAGAAACAAGTGTTACAGAAAATTATCTTCTTTACTAGAAAAACTTGTGATAGGTCTTTAGTGTCATTGTAAAATTACTAAAACAAGGGTTATTTTATTATTTTATGGTCTAAACTAGTGTTTCCCAATCTAAGTTAATAATAGAGGCCATGAAAGTCAATATATCAAAAAACCTGATGGAAATCCACCCCAGAAAAGACTTCAAGAATATAACTAAAACAGGGGAGGCATTTATTGGCTAACATTTGGTGGGGTGGGGGCTTACACCTCGAGCTTACCTGACACAAAAACATAAATTCCATTAAAATTAGAAAATTTAAGGATGAAAAATAAAAAGGAGAGTGTGTTTATAATCTTTGAGGAGGGAAATATTTCCAAATAAGAAATAAATCAATAATCCATAAAAGATCACTAAGTCTATTATGGTGAAAGACACCCTCAATGAAAAATAAAATGGCAACCTAGGAGAAAAGTATTTGTAACATATGTGAAAAGGGTTAATATTCTTAACATGCAGAGTCAAATCAATAAGAAAAATATTAATAGATTAGTATGGACAAAGGTCAGGAACAGGAAATTCATAGAAAAGCAATGACTAACAAATGTAAGAATATGTTTAACTTCATTATTGCAAAGGAAAATAAAAGTAACATAAAATATGGTTTGAATATTAATTATTTTTGCTGATTAGATTTGTGAATGTAAAAGGCTGCCTTAATGCATAGTAGTAATCTCAGAAATTAGGCATTTTTTTTAAAAAAAGAGTATGGTGATTCACATTGCCTGTTTTAGCAGTGTGTATTCATACTGCAAATGAGTCTGTCTTAATCCAGTAAGTTCACAAACCACAATAATAGGATATAAAGAAATACACATTGAAATAGCATTAGGTGAAGGGGAAATAAATGGAAATAAAAGCAAGTCTCCTTCAATAAGAAAAATCATTATTTAACTTGTGGCACATTCATATTACATAATACTATCTAGATATTAAAAAGAATTTTCTGTATGTACATGGATTATCAAAACAAAAACATTGCCGAAAAAAACAGTACGTATAGTATAATCTCACTTTTTAAGAAGTTAAATTATGTTAAGTGTCTACTATTGTAGAACTGCTTTATTTAAAATGGAAAAGTTAACACTTCAACAGTAGGATGAATTTCAGTTTGGGTTTCATAAGTCAAACACTGAGAATAATTCAAGTGAAATTAAACATGAAACACTAAGGTTTTTTCAAAGTGCAAATTTAAAATACACCTCAAATCCAAGATATAATTTCTTTAGATTTCAAGAATTTTGCCTCTGCTCTATTATAAATAGATCACTAACCAAATTGAAACTTTTATTATATTTTAAAACCTATCTAGATTGTTAACTGAAGATATCTGCCTGCAAATTTGAGATTTTTAATAATAACATAATGACTTCCAAATTACTTTGTCATATTTACAAATCACATCTTTATCATATCATGTTCAGTTAATACTTGTTCAGAGCAGAAATACAGCTCTGCCAGAAATTTTGTGCAATAAAGCCCTGTAAGTAGCTTAGAACAAAACATTTGTTATATATGAACTTACATCTCAAGATTGCTAAGATTTAACTTTAGCCAAGTTTCTTATTTACTTTATGTACTGCTAGGTTTGAGTTCAAAATGAAGGGATTCTTCCCTTTGGAGAAAAAAAAAAGGAGAAATGTAATTTGATCTTGTTTCAGTGCTATTACACTACTTTGCATATTCTGAAAGTTTTACAGAGTTCAGTCTCCTGAGTTATGTCAAGACAAACATTGTATCATGGAGAAATTAAAAGTGCAAAGGCAAAATTACATTTACTTCGTTCTCACTTATTAGAAAAGCAATCATTTCAGACATAGCTGCAACTGGGCAGTGTTTGTCTTGTTGTCTTCATTATTTTAAAAAGTGAGTTTTTCCCTTACTATTCTGTGTATCTGGAATAAAAAAATTATTCATTGTAAGTAGCACGTATTCAACCCTTTCTTTATAGATTACAACAGCATACTTCTCAGTATTTATAAAGAGTGAACACTAAATGTTTTATTACATTATGTTCCCAAATAAAAAAGTAATTTAAAAAAAATACGGTTCATGTTTAAATATCAATAGGAAGGCAAGAACTAAAACATTTTTTTTTTTACTGAATGTTTACTGCTGCCTACCAACTATTTTCAGTCTTCCTCCTGGTGTATCAACCCAGCTGAAGTCTTGTTTTGGCCATAAATGTGTGAGTAAATGTGTATTTCTTTCGGGTGGACGCTCTAACAGACTGTGTATGATTCATTGTATTCTGTTCTTTCCCCTCTAGCATAAACAGCAAGATATCATGGTGATATTGAGTCACTTGAGTTCTTTGAAGTGATTATAGTGACAGGAACCCCACTTTAGAGTGGACAGGAAGCACAGAAGACCCACAAACATTTCTGAGTTTGCGTCACTAAGATTTGGGGGTCGCTTGCTATCCTAGACCTATGTAGGCTTATCCTAGACTATATACACCTAGGCCACCAGATTTTAGAAACAATCCCATCTAAATTATGAAACTATGGTAAGACTCAGGTGAAAGAAACTTAGATGTTGCAAAGGAGTGGACAGGGAAGGAATAACAGACAGTAACACTAGAAACCAAGTCAAAACTCTTCCCATCTAATAGCAGGTAAAAATGGGCATTCAGGCTCAAAAGTTGAAAGTTTTATACGACCATCTTCAAAATAACCACTCTGGTTATAGGTTCTCCATATTTATTACAAAGTCATTTAAGTTTCAAGCCAGTCAAAGCACTAAAATTACATGGGTTATATACCAATGCAAGCAACAACACATACACATCATGATTTAGTCTCTTGTGCAAACCAGCAAATATGAAGAGCACAAAATACACTTATTCACATAACAAAGAAAAACATATTTCATCTACTATTAAAACATGTCAGTAATGAGTGGAAGTTCAACATTATTTACTGGGTGGCAAAGTCTTCTGATACCCAGATGAGGGAGCAAGAAAATATACATGCCCAACCTTGATATTCTGACCCTAGATAGTTAATTAATTGGAGCAATGGTGGTACACAGGAAAGCTAAAGCAGTTTTCACAAAAGGCTCACTCTGTATTTAATAAATGTTCATATTAAGGTTGTAAATTCAAATTACGCATAAAACTAAAGTGAATTTGTCTTATTTCTAAGTCTTAAAGTGAGCATACAAGACTATTATATACCACAGATTTATCTCCCCCGCCCCATATATATGGGTGTGTGTGTGTGTGTGTGTGTGTGTGTGTGTGTGTGTGTAGACATTTAGGAATTTTCCACTTTAGTTATACAAATCATTATAAGCAACTTTCCATCTCTAGAAAAAAAAATTTCAAAGGGCATGTTTTTATCACTTAATTGAAACCTTCAGTAAAACATTTGATGTTTTGGATACCAGGAGTCAGCATTCTCTTTGTATTCATAATCATAAAAACCCATATGCATTTTTTTGGCTTAAACCACAAAAATTTATTTCTTACAGTTCTAGAGGCGGATGTCCAATATTAGGATATGGCTGGGTTCTCTTGAGAGCTCTCCTTGTGGTAGAGGGAAATCTCTCTCATAACTCTTTCTATAAGGGCAGTGATTTAAACAAATTCACAAAGACTCTAAAAAAGTCTGACAAGTTTAGCTTTTGCCTAGAATAATATAATTTTTCAGAAATCATAAGCTCAAACGGTATGTGAAGTTGCATGATTACTGCTTTACCTAATGCAAAGGGAAATTATTTCAGTTACCCTGAAGGTCTTATTACAAACTTTAAAACAGAGCTTACAACATTCAAATTAATGAACCTGTTGAAACTATTTATTTCTGGAAATCAGAACAAATATACTTTCACTTGGAACATGAATGAAAGTTATTGGTGAATGCTACCCTCTATTATTTATTATACAGCAAATTGCCAAACTATGTGCAAAATATATATCAAAAGAAACAAATTCTGAAATCAGCTCTGCCCACTCTTGTGTTTGTTTGCTTTCTTTAATTATGCTTTCCTTGGAAGAAAAGCCTAAATTATGCAAACATATATTCTTTTACTTATTTTTTTCCAGTTTTGATGTCTATATCATGTGTTTAACATCATCTCAAAGTCAATTATATTGCCCTAAAATGATGCTCACACGATACAAGTAATCTTTCCAGATATGCAGAGTGACTCCATTGTCACTCCCCAAAGCACTGTATCCCACATGGTCATATCACAGATCTCAGTTCAGATGCATATGGCTAGGACCACATTGTGGCAATACACCAACAATTTTTCCATTACATTTTAAAGACTCTGGGAGAAGAGGCCTGGAGATTCTGAACGAGTTTCTTCTCAGAGCCTTATCCCAGTTGAAATACATGCAAATATTTGCTGCAGGTTTTTTATCCAAGATGACAAGGGAAGGTAGGTAGAGATCTGATCCCTTGTGCCTCAGTTCACAGGACACCAATATTCTTAAGTAGTTACAGAAAATAAATATCTGCTTTGAAAGTTTGTCTTGGCTTAAAGTGCTCTTGAAACACATTTATGCAATGTAATAGCAATCACAAATAGGTTCTTTTTAAACACGTGTTGTATATACAAACATACATATACATACATAATGTATATATACATATACCATAATGATCAATATGTAACTGTCATTTTAAACTAAAATGTGCAAAAACTTTGCAATTCCATGTCCAATTTGCATTAAGAAATTTTTGTCTGTAATTCAATTTGACAAGTATTAATCTAGCATATATTATGTGCTCTACATGTGAGAATAAATTTGCAAGATTAATCATTTACTGGTCTTAAAATAAGAATATCATGTGCCAGCATGTTGTTATCTGCTTTAGATTTGCAGAAAAAATGTTGCCTTCAAATCTTCAATGAGGATACTTTCTTAATTTCTTTTAATTTACCCAGGACAATTTGCCAAAATCCACAAAGTTAACAATGACTTCCAATGGAAATTAACAATGAAAACCAGAAATTTATGAACATAATCATTTAAGTCTAGCTGAATTAACAGAATTACCTAGAGTCTGAAAAGAGTTTCACAGAGAAAATTAATTTTTAAATGGACCCAATTTAATAAAAGAAAGAAGTTTTTTTTTAGAAATACATTTCCCTATTATAAAGCAGAACTACACCCTGTTCTCTGATGGACCTAAGACATTTTGAATGGGTACTAAATTCTTTGGAATGAATTACAAAAACAAGGGGGAAAAGGTCTGATTTATTACTGGAAATTTGGGGGAGATTACCACCTTTGATTTCTGGTTAGCTATTAAAATGATGCCAAAATGCTTGGCTGATTTCCAATCTTCCCCTTCAACACTATAGCACAGGCTTTAGAAGATGCTATCTTACACATTCAATGGACCTGTTGTCAAAAGAGGATTTTCCATTGTCTGTGGTGAGTATTTTTGTGTACATACATGCATGTAAGGCAGAAACACACTAGATGTAGATAATCTTTGAATATTATATGTTGACTGTGTTTCTTTTATTCTCTGAAACAGAAATAATGGCACACAGCAAAGCACCTTTTGCCCATGTTCTTTGCTCACATCATTGGGGTATAGGTTGTTTGCATTATTCATGGTAGAGCTTTTTAGGAACTGCTATCATGCAAGTTGCCTGTATCTGTGCTAAGTTAAAGCCTCTGTATCTCTAAATATGAACATGTATCAGCGTACTAAATTTTTCAAAGGAAGCAATTATTTAAAAATTTTAAATTTATACTTGCCAAAAAGCCTTCAAACAAGCCTTCATCTATCAATAATAGATGAAAGTAATCATATTTGTCAAATATGATATGGATGGGCCCATTATAAATAAGCTCACGAGATCAGACAACCTATGAGCCAGAACTGACCTATGTAGTAGGTTTTTGTTATAAGCCACAGTGAGTCCCAGGTGCCATGTCATGCATATATTGATTGAGGCTACATAATGACTACTAAAACAGACCAGACAAAAATACAGGAGCCTTATAGTTCAATGAGTTTGTCTATGAAGAATAGCTACAAACAGTGATCCTAAAATAGCCAATCCACCATGCAGGTAGTGTTAAGGTGTCCCCTAGTAGATAGGCCAAGTAAAAATACATTAGGCCTCAACACATTCATTTATTATAAAAGCATCAATCACACAGATAAGCTCAATTTTTTTTTCTATTTGACTCCCATAATCATTATTTCATTCTAACTCCAGTTGACAAAAGCAAGTGAAAATGTGCAATCATATACTACTTTGACAAATTTCAAAAGCTGAATTCAAAGAAATTTATCACCAACTACCTGCTGAGGTCTGAACTTTCCAGTTAGGCTATGTATATTTATCTAATTAACTGATAAATAGCCAAAAATTTTCTTAATCGCATTCTAGTCCTACACTGACTTACTGTCCTACTAAACTCGGTGCTTGCTGATTTTTTTCTGCAACTGGTGACTCAGAAATAGCAGCAACCTTTAAGGAATTTTTAATAGAGCTAAGCTCCCAAATATGTAAGCTGATGACATGCACTCCACAGCAGCGTCTGGCAAGCTTGAAGAGATTCTTAAGGACAGCCTTCCGGAGAAGAATATATACCCAGGGATCTAAGATTTGATTCCATGTTGCCATTCGGAGAGCAAAGAGTGTTGTTTCACAGGTCTCCAGAGAATTATTTCCATTTATGCCAATGTTGGCCATTGTTACCTAGAATACAAGAAAAACAGAGAAATCGATTGATTGCAGGCATTTTTTTTTTTTCAGTCCTGTTATTTTTAACTTAACTAGCTGTGCTACATGACCTTCATTCCACTTCCATAAAGTGATGTTATGCTGCAAAATACGGACAAAAATGAATGATAGAATCACTGATACAGACATTTGAATCCTTTGAATTCAAATTGACATCAGAACTACAACAACAGTAATTTCTAAAAGTAAGTCAGATGTGCATGACTAGAATGACTCAGGGAAACAGATGTTGACATCAGAAACCACCCTTTTTAGACTTCTGCAGATAATAATATCAAAGCCAGCACACATTTTGCATTTCAATAAAAACTAAATTATATTTAAGTACATAAATCATAGATAAGCTAACAGATTTTTTAAAAAAAAATGCATGCAGAACATTTGATATTAATTTGTACATAGTATATAATATTATTATGTAATGCTACTTTTAGAGTTTTCAGCTTGGTAACTACAATGATAATAGCATCTTCCCTTTTCTGAATCTCTCATCCCTACCATAACTAGGCTAAAACATTCTCAAAAGTAAACAATGGAATTTTCTAAGGACTTTGTAGAAATGAGCTTATCTCTATACTACTATACTGTGACTTAATCATAACAATTCTTATTTTGGTCTCCTATGTTCATTTCCTGATCACTGTGATTATAAAGAGATCATTTTGTAGAATCAGTTCCATAAATGGTCCCAGCTACTATTAGAATGAAGCAAATCACTGAGACCAGCTTTGACAGCCAAATAGTTGCAGAACAAACAAATAAGAGGACTTCAAAAACAACTCAGCTATAAAAAATAATAAAAAAATAAACAGGAGATGAAACTGAAATTAAATGATACTGGATCATCATGCCACAAAGACTCAAACATGATATCAAAAAAACCTAAAAATCCCAAATGAAAAGAAAATCAAGACCAATGTCAAAAAGAAGCATCTTTATTTGCAAGGCTGAGATCAATGCTTAAAGAATAAATATCACTTATCAAAACTTCCATGGCCTGTATGACATAGTGCAAACTCTTCAACTGGCACTGTGATAGTACATCTGTAAGTTTACCTCTATAATCTTATCTCCCCTGCAAATATCCTATGTTCCAACCATTGGCCAATATCTCGCTTTCAGAGATGCACCATGTTCTTTGAGCAATGGCTTATGTAATACCCTTTATTTTGAACTCCTATCCCCCTTTCTCTGCCAAATTTTCTCTGACAAACTCCTGTCTCTAAACCCCATATAAAACCCATGCATTTTTCCCAATCTTCACCAAGATGAATGAGCAGTTGCTCCCTCCTCTGTACTCCCACTGCACCCTGTCCAGTTATACACTTTAAAACAATGCATAATAATTATGCATTTACCTGTATATCTATGATCATCTTTTGTTTTTCTTCATATTTCTAATACCTGGTACAAGGCTGATATCTAAAATGTACCCAGTAAATATTGGTTGAATTTACTTATTTTTTATTCTTTGCATTTATTTTTTGAAGCACAATGACTCATCATCAGAGAAACCTCTGACCATCTGTCACAAGGGTCTAATATTTTGAAGCATTAAGTGTTTCTAAAAGTTTTAATGTATTACTGAAGGATTCCAGTGTGGTTTGTTGGCACTTAAAAGAAGCAAGATATTGCTGTCCATGCAGATCACTTGGGCAACAGTCTTTTCCCAGGAAATAATGCATCAAAATGCAGACCTAAATGTTCAGTAGCTAAATAAAATTAAAAGAGTATTTTCTGCACAACAGTACCTGGGTCAAATATAGACTCTCCTATCATTGTTGTATCATTGCTCCCTTAAATTATGCCTTAGGATTTTAAAAATATACCTACCTATATGGGACCAATTACTCTAAGAAGAAAATAACACCAAGACTTGACTGGCATTTGGACTCAAATATTTTCACTTTATATTGTTTTGTTCACTCAACAAATACTTATTGATTATCTGCTATGTGCCAGACAGTGTGCAAGGAATTGAAGATAAAAATGGCAAACAAAGCAGAAACTGTAGAATTTATAATCTGTTTGCTAAAATTGGGTAGGGAGAGTATAAGGATGAATGAATAAATATTTCTCTTGACTCCCAGTATTAAATGTATGCATTTTCTATTAATGAATAGGTATGTTCCTGGGTACCTACTCTGTGTATATGGGAGCAAATATACTCAGAACAATTGTGTGGAACAGTTGACCTTGCTTTAGAGATGTGCAAATTTAAAGCATCTCAGTTATATGGCATGCACTTCTCCGATTTTTCCTTTCTTCTCTAAAAATACTCCTATGTTCATCAACTATGAAAAGACACTGAATTTTCTGAAGGAGCCCAGAGCCTAGTCTTCTTTCCAGAATACCAGCGCAGTACCCAAGCACTCATAATCACTCTGCCCTTCCTTGACCAGCCCCAGTCATGGACAAAGGTTGCCCCAAAGCCTTGGGAGAAGGAATTATTGTTTAGCTACCCACAAAGCTGTAGGTGAAATATTTCTGTAAAATAGATGTCATTAGTATTTTATTTATAATAGCATCATTGGTAATTCTGGATAACCTAAGTCTGAAAAAAATAGATAAACCATGATAATTTTATATTATGAAAATTTATGTAGGTACTTCTGTTTGTGATTCAGTTTTAACTTTTTAAAATATTTTGTTTTAGTTTAGTTGGACACAATATCTTTATTTTATTTTTATGTGGTGCTAAGGCTCAAACCCAGAGCCCCACACGTGCTAGGCGAGTGCTCTACTGCTAAGTCACAACCCCAGCCCCTCAGCTTTAACTTTTTTAAAAAGCAAATCACTCCAGTTGCATTAATTGTGTCATCTCAATTTTGAAAAAACAACTGTTGTTTTGTGCATGGGAAATAGACTGGGGTATATACATCAATGTTTTCATTGGTTAACCCTAGGCAGTAGAAGTACAAAGGATTTTTATTTTCTCCTTTGGTTTGTGTCTAGTTTACTAATATTTTGGATAGACCATACATTGTTTTTACAAGTCGTGCTTTTTTCCCCCAAGTAATTTGTGGAAATACACTATTTTATCAGAAATTGTATGGATTATATATGCATATTCATGCACATATGAGTGATGTGATACTGAAGGTGCCAAAGAATCTCCTGGAAAATGTAACTCTGATAAAACTGGCAGGAGATATGTGGGAGATGAGGTCAGGCTGAGGAATGTCTGCAAGCTGGGCCAACATAGTCATTTTCCCTGGACCTGGATGACAGTCACTTCACATGCCTGGAAAGCATTCTTCTCTGACTGGCCCACCCAATCTTGCATTCCAGACAGTTATCCAGACTTTCATCAATACTTAGCCTTTCATCTAGTTCCCAAGAGAACGAGAGGACATAGAACTAGAGAAATATATATTATTTTTTAAAATATCTTCTACGGATTTTGGAAAGTTACAATTGTTCATCTTTATCAATGATTACAATTCGAACTGAGAAAACAGACAGGACCAAGTGTTTGCATAATCTATAAGAAAACAATTCATCTGATACCTCTAACACACTCAATACTAAGAGAGAAACAATGAAGTGAAAAATGTATAGGAAGGAGAGTTTAGGTGCATTGCCAAATTTCAAGGAGTAAAACATAATAAAATCAAATATCTATCTACTTGGGCCACATAATACAATTATATCATCTGCTAAGTTCAAAATTAATCAATCGGACAGACCACTTTACTCAGATAACAGAGCCCATGTAAACTAAAATTTTACTCTGGAAGCTATTTCACATCTGGGTCTGTGGACTAGATTCAGGAAAGCAATGGTAAATTCAATAATTGTGCTTCTGTTCCTTTGAGTATTCATACAAGTATATCAATCTAGAAGCAGGTAGTTTTTGAGTGTCTGCTATGTCCAGATCTTTTGCAAGATGCTAGTGATGTAGAAACTAATACTTAGATATCTAAAGTTCTACCTAACAAATTATATATTTTGCTAGTTATATAGTTTTTATTTGTTTTACTTAACACTAAAATATAATCTTGTTAAAAGCATGCCTTTTAGACTGATCAACTTTTTGCTGATCCCTAGCATCTGGCATACAGTAGGGCAGTCAATATCTACTAAATGAATTGAATGAATGAAGTCTCTGAGAAGACACCAACAAGAAAGCAGCAGCTACAAAAGCCTTCAAAAACAACAACAAAACAAACAAACACTATTCTTTTGAGTTCCATATACCAACTTTAACTATGACTAAATTACATGAATTTCTACATTGCTGATTACAGAAGTGTTTTAGCTTTTTGAGTGCTGTGACTTAAAGACCCAACCAGCACACTTGTAGAGGTGGAATAGTTTTTTTGAGGGCTCACAATTTCAGAGGTCTTAATTCATAGGAGGCTGGCTCCATTCCTTGAGGATTGAGGTGAAGCTGAACCTCATGGCAGGACAGTATGCAGAGGGAAGCATCTCACATCAGGAAGCAGAGAGAGAGTGAGACTCCAGCTCCAGATACAAAATATTTACCCCATAACCAAGCCCCAAATTAACCACTTCCTCCAGTCACATCCCACCTGCCTCTAGTTACCACTCAGTTAATCCAATCGGGATTAATTCACTGATTGGGCTAAGACTCTCATAATCCAATCATCTCTCCTATGGAACTTCTTTCATTGTCTCACATGTGAGTTTTTGGGGGACACTTCATATCCAAACCATAACAAGAAGATATAATATTTTAGTTTTTTCCCACTTATTGAATATCCATTATATTAAGACAATAGTTTGCAAATGGTGAATGATTCAGAAATAAATCAGAGAGAAATATTTCAAGAGGAAAAAAGGACAAAGTTATATAATATTTCTTGTGTCAAAATCTAGAATAGCTGTGAAATTTTGTCCATCCCCAAAGTAAACATCAGTACTGAAAAATTCACACATTTGTAAAAATTTATTTTTTCTGCTTGACTTATTCACAGAGAATTAAATGATGGACCAAATAATAGTACATTTCCATCTAAAGCCTTTCAGAATTGCTAAGACATGGGAAAACAGGACACATTGTAGTGAAATTACTCCCCTTGCAATGAGATAATCCAAAATCATAGCATTTTATGCTATCTTCCCTCCTTCACATCAGCTGAGGAAATTATATGTAGACTGAACAGCAGGAAAAATTTTACCCAAGTGCATCTTCAAGGAAGAGGAAAAAGTGAAGAAAAATTCATATAGGTACTATATATATTTTAACCCATTTCATTCTCATAAAATCCCCAGGGGTTGTTACTATTTCTCTGATACGGTCCATGAAAAACAAATTGCAGATCTGGAAATTTGAACAAGTTTACACTGCTGGAAAATGGCAGAGGAAAAATTCAAACCTAAGTCCATCTGGCTTCAAAGCGTCTTATCTTCTTCTACATCATTCCCATTAATGAGACCAGTGATAACATGTCATATTTATGAACAAGAAATGATTAAAAAAAGAATAACAACTAACATTAACTGGCCTATGTTGCATAGTACTTACTATATTTAGATGTATTCCCTCATTTAATCCTGCTACTAACTATGAGAGAAGTAATATCCCTACTTGAAGCTATTTCAGCCAATTCATGAAGAGGTTATCTCATGAAGGTCACCCAACTAAAATGTGGTAGAGTCAGGATTTGAATAGTGGAAGTGGGTGGATATAGATTCATGTATTGGCCTCCTTGGCACTAGTAGATCTTATTTTGAACTCTATATTTCTATTTATTTCTATGTCTAGTTGTATTTCTAGCTGATTCTATCATTGTCTTACTCAGTATTTCCATTAATACACATTCACTAGTATCTTTTTTTAATCAAGAATCAATTCTAATAAATATTTTGCTCCAGATCTCTTGTTGCCATAACCACAGACATAACTGACAAGTAAATCAGATGAGTTGAGTACCATATAACTGAGGTGTCAGTCAGAAGCATAGATATCCAAACAATGAAAGGGCAGACAAGAGCTAGCTGTCCTAAAATGAAAAGGTAATTTTTAAAAATATGAACTAACAGGTTTAAATTGATAAAATACAACAACATTCTGCATCTTTTTTTTTCTTCTTCTTCATATTTACTCCATGATGAATGGCATGATTTTCACTTTCGTAGTCTCCTGCCTTTCATCCTTTAGATTGGTCTTTAGATGTCTATTTGGATCTAAATAGATTGTTTCTTAATTATTTTTAATCCAAATTTATGCATTATTCTAATTTATCCTTATTTCATCATTTAGTAATGATGAATTTTTTTAAAAATCAATAAGAAAACTTTGAAGTCCTACAAGAAAAAAACATGTACATGAAAATATTTATGTTTGTAGGTATAACCTGACTTGTTAAAAAAGGGATTTGAAGCATTTTATTTTATGATTTTAATAATGTTATAAATTCTGTCTCTTTTCAGCTATGATTGTCTTCTTCATTAAACCTACAGTTGTAAAAAAAATAAAAAATAAAAAACCTACAGTTGTAATAAAACAATATTGTTTATATTCTAAATATTGGCAATGATAGATGCCTTCCTTTTAATCAAGAAATGTTTGTCTAAATATCAAAACCAAAATAATTATTAGCATCTCACCTGTGAATTGAAAAGAAAACAATTAATTGGAAGTCATAGTATCGAAAGTGCTTGGTTTCAGCAAAAGACTACTTTATGTGACTACTTGCAACACTCTCTTTATAGTAAAAGTAGATTAAACCAGTAAGCATTTCAGAAGCCTTCTGTCCTGAAACACGTTTTTCCAAAGAGAAATTTCCAACTGGCCCAGTTGGTTTATTATTACAATAGTTTGGAAAGATTTCCCAAAGCATTTTCTAAGCTCTACTACAATAATTCATCATTTAATGGGAACTTTTAATGAAATGGGTGTCCCTTTAAAAATAAAAGATATCCATAAATTTTAGAGAAAATCAGCCTTTTAAAAAAAGCCAACCTAAACCTGTTCAGTGGCACAGCAGATGGAATCCAAGCACTGGGGAGGCAAAGCAGGAGGATCACCTGAGCTCAGGAATTCAAGACTAGCCTGGCTATCACAGCAAGCCTGTACCTCAGGGGGAAATAAAGGAGAAAAGAAGAAAGAAAATAGGTAACCTAAGGCTACAGACCAAATGCAAAGGCTTCCAGAAACTTCATGGCTGAGTCACAGTATATCCTCTTTACAGAAGAATGAGATAACAGAATGTGGCGCTAGGAAGGGCTGGGCCAGGATTATATCCAATGCCTATTTAAAGGATTACACAGGTAGTGCTCAGGGTGAAAATAATATAAATTTCTGGTCAATTAAAAAAAACAGCCCATGCTAATTATTCAGGCAATTAATTACAAATAATTCCATTATATCATGGTACTTAAGGCAATCTGTTTGGTCACAAGATAAAACAATCTAAGTTTTATTTTCATTTGTAAGTTTTTATTTTTGCATTTGTTTTTTACTTTCCAGATTAATTTTTTCTGGAGTTATAAAGTAACATTTTAAATTTTTACCTAAGTAGCAAACTGAAATTCATCTTCCTTAGTTATAAATTAATACATAACCTACTTCTCTCTAGAATAACAACCTACACACTTAAATCCTTGATCAAATTGTCCCTCTCCCATGTAATTTTCAGCATTTTGAAGACACATCCTATCTCATGGCCTTATTATACTAGCCTCCCAACTCCAAATCCATTTCCTATTTGAAATAATTTATTTCAATAACTAAAGACCACATGATTCTCCTCTCATTGCCTTATTATTATTCATTCTTCAGCTGTTTGAGATTCATATCCTATGGTTTCATTATATCATTAACTCCATCAAGAAAAAAGATTTTGTCTTGTGGATACTGAAAACAAAGTGCACATACTCTGTATTTGGTTTATAATTGGCACTGTATAAATACCAAAGAGAAAGAAAAAAAATGCCAAAGGAACAAATGAATGAATGGGAAGACATTTTAGGATCCATGGAAGTCACAAATCATGACTCTTTTTTGTTTTGTTTTGTTTTGTTCTTGGCCAAATCACTTTATTTATTTTTTAGTTTTGTGTCATTTTTCCAAATCACTTTAATTTACAACTTTTAATGTACTCTATGAAGTTCGTAATTTCTTGAAATTCTCACCTTGCTCTTTAAAGAGTTGAGTCTACACTTTCAGTCTTCATTATCAGGAGGGATACCTAATTCCTCATCTGTCCACTGGGAAGGATCTGGACATATAAAATGACCTGGTACAGTCCACTGTCTCCACCTGCCCATGCACAGCAGCCAGGTCGGAGCCGTGCTCCCTGCGTCCCGACAGCTGTTCCAGCCACCCAACCTGCTTGCATCCCCATCCATGTCTTTGACACTCTTCTGGGCATGTAGTGGGTATCTAAACATTATCTGGCATAAACCTCTGAAACATGCAAAACTGTTCCACCTTGATTCAATGGTTCATCATTATTCCAAAAAAATAGTAACCAACATTCACCAAGTTCCTGATGTTATCATGTTAAAATACAAGAAGAGATAAATCTAAGGAATTGGATTTTTTTTCCTAAGGGGTCTTTTTTTCCCTTTTTTTTAATAACAGGCTATGTTATTGAAATGTAAGTTAGCACCTTAAAAACTTAGCATAAGCACATCACTTTTTAGAATGATTTTATGGATACAATCACAGTGACATTTTTATATCTCAATAATCATTACTTCACTGAGAACTCAGGAAAGCTGTCACTTACTAATATATTTGCATAATGATTATAATAAAAAATTACAGTAAATCTTTTTATTAGCTGAAGTTATAGTTAAGACAAAGAAGTCATCAATCATTGTCTAAAAAATCAATTTTACTACTATGTGAAAACTTGCTGTATTAATGCCATGTAAGTTTTTAAATGAAGCTCCCCAATACTTTTTAAAAATTATGAGTCCAACTTTTAAATAAATAGGAATTTCACAACACACTATACAGTTATTAGATTGGTATTCTCTCTGGATAAAAAATATTGATTGCCAAATTTCTGTCTAACCATCTTTTATGAAGCATTTTGTCTTACCTAAAATTTCATAGTTCCTAACATGGATTAGATCTCCTACTGCCTTGCCTGAAGTCTGTGGTTTGTGGAAAAGTATTGTTAGTCCAAAGGTATCATACATGTTTTTCACATTCTCCTTTCCCCCAAAACCTAAGTCTCCAACTTAGATTTTTGATTTCTGACCACTTTCCCAGGAAATTTGAATTAGACCATTTCTTCTCATTGTTTATTGTCTTCAGATGCTGACTACCTGGGATTCATTCTCTGAAGATATTTCTCTATAATTTATAAAAAGTGTTTTAAGAAACAAGTAACATTTCCAGGGGAAAGGGAAGAGGATGTGCAAATTAATTTAATCTTTCTGTAAGGCAGTTTAACATAATACATCACAAGGTTTAAAGGTTAATTCCCCTTGAGCTATCAATTCCATGTCCATGAGTTTATTTACAGATTAAATAGTGTGCAAAACTTCAAAGGATGTTTATTTTAGTGTTGTTTACAAAATGAGAGATAGAAGAAACTTCCAACAATCAGAAATTTGTAAAAACAGTGATGCATGCCAATGATCCCAGCAGCTTGGGAGGGTGAGGCAGAAGGATCATGAGTTCAAAGCCAGCCTCTGCAAACACAAGGTGATAAGCAACCCAGTGAGCCCCTGTCTCTAAATAAAATACAAAAATAGGGCTGGGGATGTGGCTCATGGTCTAGTGCTCCTGAGTTCAATCCGTACTCCCCCCAAAAAATATAGTATACCTACCTACATAATAGAATAGTACGTAGCCATTAACATGTCAAGATGATTAAGATAAAAATTTTACAATGTAGTTAAGACAACAAAGATTACAAGACAAAGATATTTCAGTAATTATTATAATAGCTAAAATGTATTGCATAATTACTACCTATTTTCTGCAACTAAGTACCACTAATATTCCCATTTTAGTGATAAGGAAAAAGAGACAAAAGGAAGATAATTAACTTGCCTAAGGTCAATGAGTTAGCAATGATAATCTGGCTCCCAATGTCAAATACAGTCCTTCTAATAAATGTCTATATGTGTGTTAACTTTAAATAATTGTGATAATATACCTAAAATAGTCAAGTTATAAGAAAGAAAGGTTTATTTTGGCTCGTGGTTGCAGAGGTTTCAGTCCAGAGTCATTGGCCCCATAGCTCTTGGACCTCTGATGGCACTGCACGTCATGGAAGTGCACAGAAGGGGAAACTGCTCACCTAGTGACAGCCAGGAAGCAAAGAGAGGGGGGCTGGGGTCCCCACATCCCCTTCCAGCTTCCTGACCTAGCTTCCTTCCACGAAGTCCACCTGTCAAAGGTTCCAGCACCTCCCAATAGCACCACACCCTGGTGACCAAGCCTGCAACACATGGGCCTTTAGGGGGCATTAAGATTCCGACCATAGCATATACTTTGAGAAAAGTGTAATAGAATATAGAGAAAAAACAAACAGTACTTAATAGAGGTTGGGAATGCACTTGTAGTAGAGAGAATTTCCAAAATATTCCAACCTAATCCTCTGAACCTGTGAATAGGATAAGACTCCCATGATTGTTATGCTACCTGGCACTATAGAGAGTGACATTATCAAGGTGGGCTAAGTCTAATCATGTGAGCACAATTAAAAACAGAGAACTTTCTCCAGCTGGTCACACAAGACCAGAAAGATTCCTGGTATGACAAGGATTCAGTGCATACTTTCTGGTTGATCCACAGAGGAGCCACGTGGGAAGGAATGCAGACTGCCCCAGGAGCAGACTGCAGCCCCCAGCTGACCGCAAGTCAGGAAATGGGGACCTCAGACTCACAGCCACAAGATAAGGCACTGTGTTTTGCCAAAGGCCTGAATGAGCTTTCAAAAGGATTTCCCCCTCAAGACCTTAATGTAAGAGCCCAATTCAGCTCTTACCTTAATTGTGAGGCCCTTGTCAATCCAGACAGAACTTTGAGAACTGTGAGAGAACAAACTGGGTGCTGCTTCATGCTGCTGAATTTGTGGAAATTTGTTGCAAAGCAGTTGAGTATCAGTATAGTACTTATGAGTGGCTTAAAATGAGGGAACTTACTGAAATTTATATATCAAAAATCTACAACAATCGTTGCACTTAATAGATGAATTTTAAAATCTGGAACATGACAAGTATGCCACAACTACTACCACTACTTAACATGATGCTATAATTTCCTGCCAATGCTATAGAGGAAAAAAGATGAGACATAAAAATTAGGGGGAAAAAAGAACTTTTGTTACTTAGAAAAATGATGAGTCATTAAATATTTACAATCAATGAGAGTTGGCAAGTTGATGAATAATCTGACTATAATAGTCAGCTTTATGTACTACAATAAAATACCTGAGGAAGTGACTTTATTAAAAGGAAAGGTTTATATAGTTCACAGATTTGAAGACTGAAAATCCAAACAGCATAGTGCAGACTTAGCAGGCACCCCTTCTCTCATTACCTCAGACACATGGTAGCTGGCAATAGCAACTGCACATGTGGGAGCAAACAAGTGATTACATCTCCAACCAGAAGCACAGAGAGAGGGTGGGGCCAAAACCAGACTTTTATAATAATCCTCTTAAGGAAGCCAAGGAGTCCTAAGAGAACTACCTTCCAAGGGGTTACCCCCGATGACCTAAGACTCCTATTAACTTCCCATCAAAAGTTCCCATCACCTCCCAACAGCACCATCCTGAAGATCCAGCTTCCAAAGGATTAGAGGGCACTCAACATTGAAACCACAATGTCCAATTTAAAAAATCAAAAACACTTCTCTATGCCAAAAATGCCAACAATATACCACTTTATACAGATATTTATATTCCTCTATAGGAATATTTGTATATTGATAGATATATCTATATCTATCTATATATATATAACTTTATGTATATATAAGATATTTATATGTCCTCTGTAGCATAGCGAATATACAAATTATACATAGATATTTATGTATATTGTCATATTTATCTATGTATATTGTCACCTATATAACAACAGAATATACAAATACCATTCAAAATATCATACACAGTGGCTGGGGTTGTGGCTCAGTGGTAGAGCACTCACCTTGCACATGCAAGGCCCTGGGTTCAATCCTCAACACCACATAAAAATAAATAAATAAAAAAGCAAAGCTATTGTGTCCAAGTACAACTAAAAAATAAATATTAAAAAACATATATATCATACACAAATTTCCTAGATGTTTATTTAATCAAGAAATTAACATAACACTTAAAATTTTTAAAGAAATTAGATTTTAACATGTATTTTTCAAATTTTACATAGTGGACATATATTAAAATAATATATCATACCCATGGTCATATTTCAATTATATGGATCATTGGCACCAATCAATCAGAATGGCACAGGCAGGCCATCAGTTTGGTCAAACAGGGATATACAAGAGGCTTGAATCTCATAGTTGTAAGTTGATTATTATGTTTCTCTCCTTGAAATAGCTCAGAAGGACAAACACTAGCCTTCCATTTTCTCCATGTATGGTTTCTCTCAATGAATTATTTCTCCTACACTCGAGGAAGAGAAGAGCACAGTTACATCATGAAGGTACGACGACTCACGTAAGAGACTGCAGACAGAAAAGACAGCTGGCATAGAAGGGAGACAACGGTGTCTACAAAGCTGGAGAATGGAAATAAAGAGAGGGCGAGAGGGCGACTAGACAACATGGACAGAACCTGAACAGTAGGATGGCCATCCTACCCTGCCTGCCGGAGGGCACAGGGTAAAAAGTGTACCTCAGATTGCTTCTACCTGTATAAACTCAGAGTTGTCCAAAGAAAGTGAATGCTGGAAGATCTTGTCATTGCCTGCCTTAAAAGTATGGAAAGACAAGGCTAAAAATCCCTCATAGAACTTGATTCTCCCACCCCAAGAGTTAAGGAAAAGATAACAATGACAGCACATTAGAGTGGTAATAAACATGAGCAAAGCTTAACACAACACATCTTTTTATTTTATGAACACATTCAAGATAGACAATGTAGATACATCCAATGTAGATACATCTGTACAAGCTTTATGATCTATTAATTCCAAATTGAAGGCAATCATCACCAAATTTCACTAACCATTCACTAATATCAGTAGGAAAGGTATAAGTAATCCCTGCAATAGGTCTGAAATGACCACCAAAAACTGTCTTACTGTCCTCAGGAGATTGTCAGCAAATGCCTAAAAATTTCTTGCTTGCATGATTGCAAAACTACAGCTCCAATTCCAATACTTTCCAGTATATTAATTCTGTTATTTTTTCCATAAAACTACCAAGTTTTATGGTATTATTTGCAATACCAGAAAGCCAAGCCCTTCCTCTGTAGTTACATGGAAGAACTGCATTCTTGAGAGGTCTTGAATAATACCACAAAAATGATCTCACCTAAAAGAATAGAATTTCCCAGAAATAACAAGAGACGAGAGGTTTTACATTCAGGTAAATTATTTAATAAGAAAGGGTTGAACTAACTTTTAAATTTCTCTGGTTGGGTTAACCAGTGACAGCTATGAGATTCAAAACCCCTCTAACTGTGAACTGAAAAAATTCAGAATCTCAAAAGGTAATGATGGTGTCTGTTTGGCTTCTTAGAGAAGAACTGACCTTATTAAACACAGTCATATTAAGAAGCACATCATGAAAAGAAAGGAGGTGGCATAAACCTGTTCTGGTATTTACTACAAGTTTATGGAAAAGAAATAAGTGTGAGGAAAAGATGAGGTAATTGAACACAAGGAAGAAAAGAAAAAAAGCTTATAAGTCAATAATTGAATCAAAAGACAAGAATTGCATTTCTGAAGAGAATCCAGTGTCATAATTGGTAGGTAAGAACTCACTCCACTAAACTCAAAGACCACCAGAGACTACAATGAACCCAGATTCACAGCTTTGGTCAAGAACTTGGCATAGACCACATAAGATGAAGTTTCACAGCAAAGATGTCCCTTTGGAAAATCATGGGCACTTATTCACAGATTCTTTTGTAACAGAGCTAGTTCTGTCCATACCTCCCCAGATAAACTACAAATTCCATTGAGGCTAGGATCCATTTTAGTCATATTAACATAATCTAAGTATCATATATGCAAATTCCCATCACAGCTATTCAATGCATATTTTTTAAGTTAAAACTGAGTTTTATTAGAGGGACGAATGGAATCATGGTAAGAACAATAATAATCATCTACAGCACCTTATATTGGATCCTTTCACATATTTTGTGAAAACTCATGTTACCTGATTATATGTTGTATGTTATCGTCATCATCAGTTATTACATATATTTTACAGAAGTTAAGAGTAAAGTTCACATAGATCTTTAATAATTTGCCCAAAGACATGTGGCTTGTATGTTCAGGCTCAGGTGGTGAGAAATTTTTGCATAATACAATAGAAACTCCCCTAATTAGAAGCAGTGGTTAAAGTACAGACTAAAGGCATTGGCCTTCTACTCTCATAGAGATGGTTTTAGTATAGTCATCTTGTGGAGTCACCACTGATGAAGATGTTCAGCGACATGAACAACATAAATCATACATCTTTGTATACACTAGGTGCTGCGTAAATATTTGGTAGGTGAATGCAGAACCAAAGCTTTCCAAGTCAAGGAAGAAATACTGATTCTTTCTTCCTAGTAACAGAAGCTAGAGAATAGTTAAGTACCTTGCTCAGAAAGCACAACTTCCTCTCAAATAAGAATTTTCTGAGGTTAATTGTGGTGGAACCATCTTTCTTTATCTTGGTGGAAAGATTCACTTCTGCCTGGGACTTAAATTGTAAAATATTTTAAGGAAGGCCTTGTAGAAAAATTCTGCAAAATAAATAATATGTCTTATTCGTGGTTTACACAGTTTAAGTGGCAGAACTGTGGCATTAAAATCTAAAGTGAAAACCCAGAGGGCTTTGTTCGTTTGTTGTTGTTATTGTTTCTGGTGCCAGGAATCCAACCAGGGCCTCACACATGCTAGACAAGGGCTCTACCACTGAGTTGTATGTGACCCCCTGACCCCGACACACACAGTGTTTTTCATTCCACAGTCCAGCTTTGACCAAATCCCATACAAGGGTTATCTAACCTCCCAGTTCATGGTCCATCTAAAGCTATTTTCTCTAAGGTCAAAAAACAGATTATTGTCCAAAACTAAAACATAGAGTTACCTAATTTTTTGTGTACTAAGGCTGTACAAAACAGAAATCAAAATAACAGTAATAAAGAGTAATAGAGCCAAATCGCTTCTTCTCAAGCAAAAGAAAAATACAAATCAATGACTACATACTCTCAAGTGAATGTTCATAAACATGACCTTTTCTAACCAAAAGAGAAGCTATGCTGAGATTATGAACTAAGTAAAATAATATGTTTCCTTTCATATTTTGCCACAAAGTCTAATTGTATTTTAAGCCTTAAGGGAAATTATTTGGAAAATGTTCCCTTTTTATTCACAAGCTGATCTTTATTTAATAGTGATGTGTTACTTGCCTTACTTCCTAATAGAAGTGCTAGAAAAGTAATTTCTTTATTACTCATGCATTAAATGAAATTTCCAGCAAAACCTTTCTGCCCTATTCACTTTGTTATAATTCACTCTCTACTCAATAAAGTGATATTTTAAAATCATGAGTCAGATCATATCCATCCTCATTAAGAAAATCTCCAAAGGCTTCCATTAAAATTTTAATCCAAATTCACCATCGCTTGCAAGGTCCTACACAGTGTGACCCCTACCTTCCTCTGTATCTTCAAATCCTCCCACTTTTACCTGTGCTCTCCCTGCTCCAGTTAACGAGCTTTGCTTTGTCCCTTGTTACAAAAAGTTCACTCCTCCCCTTAGGTTTTGTGCTGGCTCTTCCCTCTGCCCAACCACCCTGCCCCAATATTGTCCCATGACTGGTTTGTTTGTTTGTTTGTTTGTTTTGGACAATACAGAGGTAAGCTCATCATGAGACTGTCCCTGAACATCCAGTCTGAAAGAGCCCCATCCCCACCCTCAGCAACAGCACTTACAGCTCTTCAAAATCCTGTTATTATGTTCAGTTACTTATCATCTATCCTCTCCAGACTGCCCCTAGCCCTCTACAACTCCCATCGGCAGAAGAATGTAACCCCTATGAGAGACGGGATATTGCCTTCTTGTGAAGCCCCACAATCCCAGCACCTAGAACACTTTCTGACACATGGAATGCACTAAGAAATATTTTTATTGAACAAATAAATGGCTATTTCTAACCATGTTACATTTATGTGTGTGTTTTAGTTATTTTCTAAATTCAGTTCTCACTATGGTCTCATCTTTGGCTCTCTTTTATAAAAATCAAGGACTTTGATATCTTCCAGTCACAAATATGCCTAGGTACAATTGCAAACTGTAGTGCTCTGCTAACAAGAACATCAGATTTTGCAAGACACTTGGGATAATAAAAAGGCTGCTCAGTAAGAAAAGTCTGCTTTGCTGTAATCCAAATTTTGAAACTGACTACTCTTGGCACCCTCTGTTTTTAATCAACGCCTGACTGATCCCCTCAAAACACTTAGCAATGGGGCTGGAGATGTGGCTCAAGTGGTAGCGCGCTCGCCTAGCATTTGTGAGGCACTGGGTTATTTCTCAGTACCACGTAAAATTAAAAATAAAATTAAAAATTAAAAAATAAAGATACAAAAAAAAAAACCCACTTAGCAATGACTTCTCTTCTCTAGATGGGGTTTGAACCTGTCAGTGACAGAAAAGAAAAGTAAAAACTCTTCTTTTCAAAGGATTTTTTTTAAAAAGTGGAGAAAAGGGTACACTCATACATTCTTGGCAGGACTGCAAATTGGTACAACCATTCTGGAAAGGAGTATTGAGATTCCTCAAAAAAAAAAAAAAAAAATATATATATATATATATATATATATATATAAATGGAACCACCATTTCACCCAGTAATCCCACTCCTCAGTATACATCCAAAGGATTTTAAATCAGCATGCTACAGTGATACAGCCATATCAATGTTTATAGCAGCACAATTCAAAGTAGCTATGCTATGGAGCCAACCCAGTTCTCCTTCAGTATATTAATGGATAAAGAAATTGTCATATGTATACACAATGGAATATTACTCAGCCATAAAGGAGAATAACTTTATGATATTTTCCATTAAATGCATGGATATGGAGACTATCATGGTAAGGGAAATAAGTCAATCCCCCAAAAAACAAAGGTCAATGTTTTTGCTGATATGTAGAAGCTAAATCACATTAAAGCGGAGGAGGGTAAAAAAGAGAAGTTCAGTAGATTAGACAAAGGGAAATGAAGGAAAGCAGGAGAGATAGCAATAGGAAAGACAGTAGAATGAATTTTACATAAATTTCCTTGGTGTGTGTGTGTGTGTGTGTGTGTGTGTGTGTGTGTGTATTTTATATATATATATATATATATATAAAATACCTAAGTGAATCCCACCATCATCCATTAGATCCATAAGACTGGGGTCCTAATTAGAATAAGATGTAATCTATGCTTGTATAATTTTATCAAAATGGATTCTACAGTCATGTATAACTGCAAAGGACAAATAAAAACTAATAAAATACAAAAAATTAAAAGAATTTAAAAATCTCTTCACAAAATTCAGATTAATTTTAATACTTAATGTGAGGTAACTGAGTTGCCTAATTTTTTTTTTAATTTGGAAGTTTTTAAATTTACCCACATAAATTAAGTTAAGGTTAGGGACAGGAGAAGACAGGGAGACAAAGGGAATTACTCTAGAAGGGAGAAAGAAGGAAAAATTATTTTTAAAAAAAATCACTGAAGGCAGATTTTCCACAAATGTTTTCAAAGATTACCCTCAACAGGCCTCTCTCAGCATCACAAGAGAGTACAAAAATAATCCTATTTATTATCTTCACAAATCACAGTCAACTTGATATTTTTGCATTTTCTGCATGTCTGAAGAAACTTGGCTTACATATGAGGACATTTTAACTTTATCTAAAAGCTCAGATATAATATATGGCTAATAATGCTGTGTAGCTGATTAGATACTAAATGCAAACAAGTGTCACATGACTATGTCCTTTGGGTGAACCCTCTGAACACACATAGTCAGAAATGGTTCCATGTTTGAGGGCATACACAAGGAAAAACTTCATGCAGACGCACTGGATTAGAATCTGTACAGCACACTGAGTTCTCCTGTTTGCCACTCAGTGGTAGACATATAGGTGGGTTTCTTAAATTAACTATTATTTCTAATTAATTAAGTTAATTAATTATTAAATAATTAACTTAATTAATTATTATTTCTAAGACTACAACACAAAACTAAGGAAGAACTTTAAATTTAAAATGATCATCATGATTACAGTTTTATGTTTATATTTTAAAAATTTTATACCTTTTTTAATCAGACAATAAAATTTTAAGAATAAAATCCTTTTGTGACAATCTTTTTATACCTTTTTTAATCAGACAATAAAATTTTAAGAATAAAATCCTTTTGTGACATTCATGAGCATTGAATAATCACAGCCATAAGACTTGCTGTTTTGTTCACTAATTTCATCTGTGACTAAAGGATTCTAAAGGATGAGCTGCATTTTCCTTGAGCCTTTCCAAGCAGCGTACCAGGCACCACAAGAAACAGAGTAGAAGCACATGACACTGGCTCTGTCACTGAGGAGCTCCCTATTCACTCACAAGATGAGACAGTCACAAAACAAACAGCACAAACTCTACGAATAGAATTAGATGCTGCTATATTTCATCCACAGAAAGACAGAAAAATGCAAGATAAAATAATTAGAGCAGGTTTCATGGACAGTATTACAAATTTAAATAAAGACAAATCAATAATTTCAGAATTGTAATTCCTCTAATTGAAAAATATAGATTTACCAGTATGATGTGCTACAGGAAATATTCATCCTGAAGAGGTAATATTTAGCCATCAGCCACATATATGTTTGACCACATTTCATGTTAAGCCATGCAATTATGGTATTTTATTTATGAAAGACTGGATTTTCTTTAAGTGATTTTGGATGAAAAAATGTCTAGTAACCTAACTTTTGCATATGAGTGCTCTGACTTTAACTATAAAGGCACTATTTAGTAATATTCCATCAACCACCTGTACTTCAAGTCATGACCCCATGTTAATCTGCTCTTCATATAAGTTCATTTCCAGGCCTAAAGTCCACAAAGAAGGTTCCTGATTATTTCCCACAGACCCCAGTGCCCTTCAGTGGACAGGAAAAGTGAAGGTACTTCCAAAGGAGAAAACTTCACCCTTTTGGCTGAAACATAGGGAGAGTTCTTTGACCTTCAGGTGGGGGTTAGAGAATAACAAAGAAATTCCTCAGGACTGCTTGGGTTCTGTGACCTTGTCAGGATCTGAAAGCACAGAACACCATTCAGAAATCACCATGAAGCATGATTTATAATGGATTGCTGCTTGTCTCTTTATACTGTTGAGCAGATAAATAATCTCTCAGTTGAAGCTGATCGATTTGAACTTGAGTTTTGGCAAGCAAGTAAAACAAACCAAGAAGTCAAGAGAAAGGTGGTACATTTAACTAACACTAAGGTATGTTTATATATGAATGTCAATTCATATCCAAGGGAGGCATTTGACACAAGGTTGTTGATATAGGTAAAACAAGTTATTCAGTCTCTTTACAGCCACACATTCAATGGCTTCTTAAATTGACCATGTGGAAATCCACATCAGTCTAAAACTACCTAAATAATCAGACTGGCTTTTGTATTATGGTCATGTGACTTATATAGACAAATTTGAAGTTGGCAATTAGAAGAAGGTCAATGGCACACAGTAGAAATTACTCTTAGACAGACTGTTGTCATTTCTACCATCCAGGGATATTTTGAGCAAGCTGGCCTCTACATCCTTCATCCATACATCAGCCTCATGTGAGTTTAGAGAGAAGCAAGAAAAGGCAGAGATTCCCTCTAAATGCCATGCAGTTAGAACTGTTCAGTATTTTTTCCTAGACTGGCAGCAGCAATCCTTTATATTTTCATGAAATAAGAAAGAGTCTGCCTTAGTTGTCTTTGGACTTTCAGTGGAGGAAAGAAGCACCACACGTTCTTTAATAGCTTCAAAACCTGGAAGACTGCAGACAGTTTAAAATTATTTGGTATGTCATCTACTGTTCTGATTCAGATATAGCATAAGGGAAAAATATGGAAATTTTCAGTCATGACATATATCATTATAGAATTATATAAAGATTGAAATGTACTCAAATCTAATTCTGTTCACTGCAAATGAATCCAAGCACGATAGAGATGTCATTTGTTGTCTTATGCTACAAATTGGAAATAAGCTTGACAATAGGAAATGAAGAGTAAGAAGACATTCACACAGTTCATTATTTCTAAGTGTAATTCTAATCCAGCTTTTCCAAAAAGCTCCATTTCTAATTTAAACAGACCCAGAAGATATGCTAGATTGGAGGGAAATTCTCAGATATTTCTTCCTAGTGCTCGGATCTTGAGCAACTCCAAACCAAAACTAGGGTTGGATTGGAAGAGGGACAGACCAGTAATAGGGGTTGAGGACCACTGTGGTCAACATCCAATTCCTGGGACTAGGCAGAATCAACCTGCTTTCTAAAGTGGGAATTTATCCATGCTCTTTCAGCTACTGACCCTCTTTATTCAACTTCACACTTTGTAAATTAGTAAACTCAAGCAACTTTCAGAATACAGACAACAGAACGCAAATAGAAAAATTACACTACACATCAAGTTTTTTTTTTCTTTCTTTCTTTTTTGTCAGAATTCTGGAGGAAACCAAGAGGTACTGAGAGTCTAAGAGAAAAGGAAAGAAAATCTCTATTGGTTCTGTTCTGATCTGATAATTGTTTAATTCATTTAGGAAGAATGGAATTAATCTTTACTGAAAATACCAAAACATCTTACCAGTACAAAAGTCAACTCAATAAAAAGAATTGATGATATCATTCATTTCAGTATCTTACAGACTGAAATGGAAATGATTAAATACAAAATTAATTTTAAAGTCAATTTTCATAGTTTGGATTGAATATTATCAGAGACATGTTTTAAAGTAACAATGACCTTTTGGTTTAAGTAGATGATTGAACTTCACATTGTGCTATGTTCCTGCCCAAACTCCCATTGCAATGACCAAATAAGAAGTACCGTATATGTTGCCAATTTTGTCAAAGAAAGGAAAGAGTTATGAAGGGATCAAAAATAGAGAATAAGGGAATATGTGAACCCATGAAGTTCTCTGAAATGTAGAGTGGAGGCTGGCATACTCTGTGGGGGACAGTGACTCATTTCCATGCTGCATTTGGCGCAATAAAAGGAAACATAGCTACTCCCCACCAGAGCGAGGGCCATGGTGAATCAGAGGGAGGGCAATGCACCAGGTAACTCTGGACTGCAATAACACTTATAGCAAAACCACGAACTTTCCATCCACACACAAGAGGAAAACAACTCTCATTCAATTGCAAAATGCAAAAATTGCAATAAAAACAATACCAGATTTCTCTAGATAAATGTTGTAGAACTTTTGTAGAAAAGAATAAAAAAGACAGATGTGATGCATGGAAAGATATGAATAACAAATCAAGGAACTCTGATATTCTTGTAATAAGCATTTCATAAGGAAATAATAAAGTAGGCAGAAGCATAAGCAAAAAAAAAAAAAAAAGAAAGAAAATTGCTCTGAGGTTAAAAATCAAAATTGAGTCATTTTAAAAGAGTACCCTGAGTATAAGCAAAAAGTTTCAAGAATATTCCCACAGTAAAATAAATTTCAAGAATAATCCTACCAGCAACCTTTAAGAAAGGAAAAGAATTAGAACGATTTCAAGCTTCAGTATAGAGCTACATGAGCAAAACAAAGTAAAATAATGCTGACAGTCTTTAATAAAAAACTATTTGATGTAAAAATTCAATAATCAGCAAAACTATTAACCAAGGGAAATACATTTTCAAACATAATTTTTAAAGCCAGTCTTATTCTTCACATTAAAAGTCTCTCTTTATATCCAGCATATCTAGAAATCAACCAAAATCATAAACATTAGAATGGGGGAAATAAAATAAAAATGAAATTACAGAAATAACAAAGCCAGTAGAACAAAATGTCAATCAAATTCCACAGAATTGTCCAATGTTTATAACATGGTTAAGAAACCATCCAATGTTTAACAAATTTTATTAAATTCTCATTATGTGACAGAAACTACTCTGCATATGCAAAAATTAGCAAGAAGAACACAGCTATATCATCATGGAACTTCTGAAAATGTTGGAAATATGTGTAGAAAATGGAAAAAAAAAACAATCTGAATCTAAATACAAGTAGGATGCTCCTTTATAGTATTGCCAAAAAAGTTCCTCTGGAACCAACCTCCACTCAAATAACAACTGTAAGTTCTAGGATGGAAAAGAAAAATGCCATCACTACATGAAGACAATGGAGAGCAATAAAAAACAGTCAAATTCTGGAAGAGATATGATATATAGGAAAAAGATAAGTTTCCCATTCTACAGCTTCTAGCACCCCCCTGTCTGTGCCATGCAAAGTAACTAAAATCCTGATACAAAACCCACAGGATTTGCAGCCTGAAGAACCAGATAACAGAGTTCTGGAAATAAGAGAAGAACAAAGGGAAAAACCCCAATGTTATATATAAAATCTCACCAAATCTTGGGCTAACCCTTGAACCACACATGTAAGGGGCAGACTCCCATGCAACATATGTAAAAATGAAAGAATTTAACTGAAACTTGAGCTGCTTTCCAAAATAAAGTTTACAATTTGAGATAGATCAAATTAATTTCCTGTTAAACAGAAAATACTCTTTAGAGAAATATAACAGAATACAGTCATTCTTACAATGTGTGAAATATAATTCAATAATATTCAATGAAGAAATAGGAAAACAGGAGTTACTCTCAAAAGAAAATAGAATCAACAGTGATTGACTACAAAATAATAAAGAATTACCAAGAAATGTAAAAGAAGCTATTATACTTTACTTAATACAATCATATTTTTTCAGAGCGTATAAATTAAGTGGTAAATTTTTGTTTTGAGAATTTACCTATAATTAAAAGATTTTTTATGAATAAACATCTTAAACTTAAATGAAAAAATAGCCAGACTAAAAATAAACCTAAAACTCTTATCAAGAAAAACATACTGAAGTGATGGCAAATCATCATACGTCAGCTATATTTACATTTCTTAAATTTTTTCTAGTACATAAAAAGAATAATTTTCTGAAGAATCTCCATACTGCTTAGAAAACTTTAAATGGAACCACCATTTGACCCAGCTATCCCACTCCTCTGTCTATACCCAAAGGACTTAAAATGAGCATACTATGGTAATGCAGACACATCAATGTTCATAGTAGCTCAATTCACAATAGCTAGACTGTGGAAGCAACTTAGATGCCCTTCAATAGATGAATGGATAAGGAAACTGTGGTAAACATACATAATGGCATATTACTCAGCATTAAAAGAGAATAAAATCATGGCATTTGCAGGTAAATGGATGGAGGTGGAGAATATCATGCTAAGCTAAGTAAACCAATCCCCAAAAAACCAAAGCCCAAATGTTCTGATAAACAGATGCTAATCCATAATGGGGGGACATGGGGAAAAATGGAGGAACTTTGATGGGGTAAAGGGGAGGGAGGGATGTGGAGGGAATATGAGGACAGGGTAGATGGTGGAATGAGATGGACATCATTACCCTAGGTACATGTATGACTGCACATATGGTACAACACTACATCATGTACAACCAGAGAAGTGAAAAGTTGTGCTGCAATTGTGTACAATAAATCAAAATGCATTCTGCTGTCATATATACCTGATTAGAATAAATAAATTAATTTTTTAAAAAAGAATAATTTTTCCTTTAATTTTTTAAAATGGGTATAAATGTAGTGTTGAAAGTAGAAGATTAAATTTAAAAAAGAAAATTAGAAATGAATAAAACTTTTAAACTCTCAAATATATATATAAAAATAAATGGGGCTGGGATTGTGGCTCAGTGGTAGAGCACTTACCTGGCACATGTGAGGCACTGGGTCCAATCCTCAGCACCACATAGATTTTTTTTTAAATGATAAAAAAGGTATTGTGTCCATCTACAAATATATATAGTTAATAACTGCATGAAAAGATACTCAACATCATTAGTCAGTAAGGAAATGTAAATCAAAGCTACAAGGAGTTACTGTTTGACATCCACTAGAACAGTTATTAAAAAATAAACGAAAATAACAAGTGTTGGCAAAAATCTGGAATAATCAGGATTCTCATACATTCCTGCCAGAAATGTAATATGGTGTTGCCCCTGTGGAAAACAGTTTAGCAGTTCCTTTAAAAAGTAAATAAACATAGAATTATTACATGACCCAGAAATTCTACTCCTAGCTATATACCCAAAAGAACTGAAAAGTGGTACTCACATAAAACTTTGTACTCAATAGTCAAAGGGTGGAAACAACCTAAATGTCCATGAACTAACAAATGGTTTTTTAAAATGTGGTATAAACATATAAATTAATATCATTTAGTCTCAAAAAAGAATGATGTACTGATACATGCTACAACATAAACTTTGAAAACATTATGTTAAGTGAAGAAGCCAGACATGAAAGATTCCATCTATATGAAATATCCAGAATAGGCAAATCCAGACATAGATGAGGTTAGTAGTTTCAAGGAACTTCAAGGAGTGGGAAACGAGAAATGATTGTTCCATAGGTACAGGGTTCCTTTTTGGTGAGAGAAACGTTCTGTACCAGATAGTAGTGATGGTTGCATCGCATTGTGAGTGTCCTAAATGTTACTGAATTGCATCTAAGTATGTTAAAATGGTGAAATTTATGCTATGTGAGTTTTTCACAATAAAAAAGTAATAAAATTAATGTTTTCTTACTTTTATTATATAAAAACAATAATATTTTATATACAATAAAATCAAAACTTTAAAACTTTAGAATATAACTGATACAAAGCAATAATATGAAGAAATTTACCAATTTTTATTCAACCAATGACTTTGATGGTAAGATAGATCATGATTGATAAAAGGAATAATAAATTTAGCACAGGACTTAATAAAATGTGAAGAGAATGAGAATTGTACAGAAAGTTAAAGATATGAAAATAGGATGGGACAAAGAGTCCATAAAGATCCAAACACATATAAGAATTCCATATGTAATAAGCACTGGAGTTTAAAACATTTGCAGGAAGATCCTTCAATAAATAATTTGAATGCAACTGGCTAACTATTCAAAATGATAAATAGATTAGATACTTGTAAATTAAACTATGACCAATAAACCATAAATAAAAATGAAGGCACAGGACCAGAGGAACAAAAGAAATGAATACTGATACATAATCTTATTCTGGAAAAAAAGAAAAAAACATGTCTTAAACCTCAGACAAAAGGCAATACCCACAAAATAAATTATTGGTTAATTTCCTACTTATAAACAAAAGCACTAAAGTGAAAGGCAATTGCTTTTACAAGTGATTTTATAATTATTTTAATACATCAGAATGATCTGTTCTTGGCTGTCTAGTGTTCTTGTAAATCACGTAGGAAAATATAAATTCCCACACATTCACAAAAGAAAGGAGATAATGCTCAATTAACATAAAAGAAAAAATGTTTAATCACTCTTTCATCAAAGAATTAAAATAATACATTTTCCTTACTAGAATGGTAATAGTGGTCCAGATAGTGGGGTTTGGAGGATTTGTTTTAATTTAATTGGCAGTTTGCTATGTATTTTACAATTCAACTCTTTATATAAGTATTGTTGCTTAAGGCCATAAATATTATGAACAGTTAACTCACAGTGATTGTTATTCTAGTATCTAGAAGAGTGCCTGATGCACAGTAGATGCCCAATGTTTGTCAGTTCAGTTAATAATTACTTGTGAATGACCAATTTAGAAGTGACAGCTTCCTTCTGTAACACTCATTATTCATTCACTAGTAATTTCAAAACTGGCAAAATTATTAACTGGCAGCATTATCATTTAATAGTAAGAGAAACAATAATGACAACAGTATAATAACTGAAGAATATGGTACTTAGTATAAGTCAGACACTATTTTAATACTAATCTATTTAATCCTCACACCAAACGTATACAGTAGATGCTATTACTGTACCTATTTTTTCATATGAGGAAATATAAGCACATTGTAGTTCCATTCATATGGCCATGAAGTGAAAGAAACAGGAATGGTGCCTGGACTCCTAGCCACTACACTCTGTTGTCTCTCAGGAGCTAATTCTTCAGCTTTTACTTCACATAAGTTATAAGCTCTTTGAAAACAGAGCTTTATCTTTCACTGTGTGGTACCACTCACAACTCCATGTATAGTGCTTTAATACTAATGGTCTCAACAATTTTTGCTAATTTTGGTTTGATTCTAATTACTTGAAAATTAAGACCTTATAAGTTATAGAATTACAATTATAAATCACTTAAATGTTTTAATAGAACAAGATTCAAAAGATTAGTATCCCACATCTTTACTGCTGATGAGATAATGAAATCAGGAGTAATGATCTGAAACTTCAAGTGGAAGTGTCCAAGAAAGTTGTCTGAAACTATGAGCTTCTTCCCTTTCTTCCTAACTACAACCAGCCCTTCTTAATGGAGGAGAAAATAGAAAACAAATGAACTAAAAGCAAATGATTATTTTTAATCAAGATGGTAGGCAGCAATAATAGAATTGGATTGAGTGTTTTTAGGTTTTTTTGTGTATTTACTATGTGCCAATCATTTTGTAAAGAGATTTTAGGGAGATCAAACCATTTAATACGATAGTATCCTGAGTAAGTACTATCATTAGACTCAGTTCACAAATGTCCAAAATTAGCTTAAAGTAATCCCAGAGTCACAGCTAAGATGCAATAAAGCTGAGATTCAAGTTCTCAGCCTGTACTCAGCTAACATTATTCTCAAGGGAAGGCTTGATTGGGGACAGTGCACAAGAAGCTAAAATAATTGCTTTTATATAAACCAATTGGCTCTGTCTCCTTCACCATCCTACCACAACCACACTCTGGGTCAGCATTCCACAGTCTGAATTTTATTTGGGGATTCAAGAGCTGAGGAGTGAGGAAAACCACATCCTTGTCTGCATAAACCACAACTGTATCCATTCCTCTGTGGCATTAACACCCTTACACCCAGGAGCGGGAGACAGAATGACAAGTTTACACAAACTTTGAAAGGTATATTTACAAAGACCAAAGACAAATTTCTCCTATTGGATGAAGTCCTCCCTTAATACACATAAATATCATTGATGTATCAGGTCAAATTGATTGGTGTGGCTATAAGAACCTCTCCCAACATATATAAATTGAATAAATTTTATATACTTCCTATAAGTATCAGTCTGAACAAATATTATTAAGACTGGCAACCCTCAGAGATTTGGAAAGCATCAACATCTTAAATTTTTTTTTAAATGTGCTGGGTCTTACTATAAAGCCCCATACACATTACTCTAGAAGATTTTATACCCATGAGGGTATAAACCGAATCCACGTGTTTCTGATTTGCTTACTCTTAAATCATTCAAATAATGTTTTGTAAGTGCCATCTCCATCTTCATGACATCTTTGGGCATTTTTATTAGTCTTTCTCCTTAAAAACAGGAAGTCATGTTTTGCCAAGAATAAATGACCTTAAAATAACAAAGCATTTCAGACCACCATGCTCATTTTAAGCAACAGATTTTCATGTCATTTCTCAACCTGGCCGCATCTTTTTCCAATTGATTGACCTTCAATGGGTCAATTTTACACCACATATTTCCATGGAGGAAGATGATATTCTCTTCAAATGAGTTCAGTTTCAGTATACATAGCTCAATGTATTTATCTAATCAAACCTCAAGCCTATGTGTAATGTACCTTATACCTATATAAGGCATGGACAAATGAACTTCTGAATCATTGTCTTAAGGTGGACTCTTCAGGAAATAAACCGAGATAGAGCTCAGCATGCAGAAATCTTTCTGGAGGGTGGGAGACAGTGAGGGTAGTAGAATTGAACAGAAGCAGAGGTGCCCAGCAGGTGCAAGAAGCCCTCCACAGATGCCTCAGCAAGCTCTGAAGATGAATAGCTCTTCAGAAATGTTCCAAATGAGGTGAGGGGCACCTCGTATCTTCACAGTCACCTGTCACCATTCACACACAGAAGGACCACAGAGACAGGGATAAAACCTTGAGCAAGGCAGCCACCATTAGCTGAAGGAAATTTTTCCAACTAACACTCCCCTAAAAGGGGAATCTGAGTGGGGTACCACAAGATCCACTAAAAAGATCTCCCACATTTTTCTGGGAATTAATCATTAGTGAACATCAAACCTACCTCATCTTCTAGTCTCCTTAATATGAGGAATGGAGCTATATATATCATTCAATCAGCTGCTAAAGACATGACGTTAGCAAGGCCATTTTTCTGACCAATTTCAACATTGAGTGCAGAGATTTCATTTTATAACAATGAACATGCAACATCTGGAAGTCTTTATTCAAAATAATTTACTCCTCTTGTCCCATGACATGACTCCCTCAAAGATGAAACACCAATAAAAAATAAATATATCATGAAAAAAATTGTGTGGCTGTAGAGAAAAAGTCAGTGCTAAAGACAATGGGGCAAAATTAATCTAAATTTCTATTACCTAATATTTTCCTTTGCCTCAGTATTTTGCATTCAATACTCAGTTTATTAGTTTACTCATTCAGCAAACACTGATTAATGACTCACTATCTTTAGAAACTAAAACACAACATAGAACCTTGCCACCAAGTACACTGAGACCAAGAGAGAAAATGACACATCAACAAATTGTAGTAATGTCATAAAAGTAAAATACCAAAACTAATTCACTAGTTTGTGAAATTTCTCTAGATGCTCATAAAAGTCCTAAATTCTAGCTCCAGATTTAAACTTCATAGTGCAGGAGATTCTCCTGGACAGACTCTACCTCCTGTCAATACCCTTAGGGAACCTCCAAACAGAGACTTTCCCAAGCCTGGTCACAAATTAGAAGCATTAAAAATATTCCTGGGGCCTAATAATCAAATCCCAATCTCAGCCATGAAGTGAATTCAAAGTAGAAACAAGTGTAGTCACCAAACGAAACCTCCTTCCCATGAAATTCATTTAGCAAATATTTATGGATACCATGTATGTGCGTGGTATTGCTCTAGGAACTAGAGATGTAGCAATCAACAAGGTCTCCCCCTTCAAGGAGCTTGCATGCCAGGGAAAAAGCCAAACCCCCAGATGAACCAAGAGATCCATACTATGTGATCAGATACTGACAAGTGCTATGAGGGAAATAAAGCAAAGGTAAGGGAGAGAGGAGAAGAGAAAGTTTCCTTTCTAAAATAGCCTAAGTAGAGGAGGAAATATCTGAGTTACCAGAAAAGAGAAAGAGAGAAGCCACAGGAATGCCAGGAAGAGAAGGTTTCAAGCAAGAGACCACCAAGACTGGGGTGGGGGGACTCCCACATCTCCCAGAACCACTTCTCTGCTAGCTACTATCATTGTCTTCATGCCCCTTACTCCATGCCCACCCCAAAGTGAGAATAAACCAACAAGATCCCATTTATAAAAGAGCCCACTTTGTTTTAATTAGGGTACAATACATTAGAAACCCTCTTAAGTGGTATAAATCAGATCCAATATTCATTAGCTAAATAATTTTTTAACATGGAAAATAATTTAGCAATTGTGAATGGAAACATATAAAATGTACACTTAAAAATCAAAAGTCAAAATCTACATGTGCAAGAGAACATTTGGGTAAAGTAAACTACAAAAGAAATCATTTTCTCTTTATAGCCTCTATAGTTTTCCCCTATTCAAAATGATCCTGTATCCCTTAAGAGATGATAAAACAAACAACTGGCCTTCTAGTAAAAGATAGCTGAAGTTTAACAGTTCACAGGTCTACAGTTGTTGATTTAGGAAACATTAAAAATTATCATTGGTTTCAGTATTTGCTTAACTCCTACCTACAAAACTCAGAATCCATATTCTGGTCAATCATTTCCAATCTCTTGACATTAATACAACTTAAGTTACGTCAATCAGTCAACAAGTATTTAATGTTCTGCTAAATTGTTGAAATACACATAGCAATAATAATAAATCGCTTTTAGTGTTATGTGTTCTAGAAACATAGTATTTAAAAGAACCATTACATACATAAAGACAGAAACAAAGAATATTAAGAAAATGTTCCTTGAAGGTGCTGGTAAATATTCCCCCATAAAACAGAAACATCAAAAGAATGTCTTTAAAATTCGGTTGTGGCTCAGTGGTAGAGCACTTGCCTAGCACATGTGAGGTATTGGGTTCCATTCTCAGCACCACATAAAAATGAATAAATAAAATAAAGGTATTGTGTCCATCTACAGCTAAAAGAAATACTTTAAAAAAAAAGAACATCTTTAAGATCATTTACCAAGAAAAAAAATAATTTACCTGTGAACCACACAAGATAATTTTAAAATTGCTTTTGACTCTCAAAAAATTTGAAGTTAATTTGTTTCTACCTGGCACTGTAAGTTAAACGGCTATTGTAGTTTCTTGCATTTTTCAGTTAGGACTGTAATTCAATGAATTTATATGTGTTAAGCATGTTTACAATTATGAAACCCAGACATTGTAGATTTTTAAAAGTCAATAATAAGTTATGTTTTAAGAAAATGCAATGTTTATACAACATTTCTAAACCTCAATTCCTTTAGGGGGAAGAAAACCACATTTTCCCCATTGGGGGAAAAAACAGTACATTGTTTCTAATTTCCTGAGTTTGGGGTTCTAATTCATATTTTGAGTATATTTTCAAGTGGAAATAATTTCATCTTCATGAAATTTTTCTGAAATGTTTGTAGAGAGTTTATAGGACAGTGGAACTATTCTGTATGGTACTACAATGGTGGACAGATGTCATTAGACATTTGTCAAAACCCACAGAATGTACAACACAGAGAACTTTAAGATAAACAACAGACTTTAGGTAATAATAATGTATCAGTATTAGCTTATCAGTTTGTATTAAGTGTGTCCCACCAATGCACAATGTTAACAATAAAGGTCACTGCAGGCAGAGAGGGGGGTTATAGGTTAACAGTACACCCACTCATTTTTCTACAAACCAAAACTACTCAAAAATATTAAAGCCTATTATAAAAAGAATTCAAATAAACATCACAATCATTTTACCCTTGTATTGGTTAAATAAAATTCAATCTGTAAAACTAATAGTCAATATAAGTCTAAGCAATTTTAGAAATTATGCCACTATTTATTTTTGATACACTATATCCTATCAAGCACAGACACAAATATCTGCACCTTTCTCATTTCCTCCTCTTAGTATATGCAACTTTATTTCAGAGTGAGGCTTGAAAATGACAGTGAACACAGGTAAAATAATGCATTCAGATGTTCATTCAAGTCACAAACCCAATCACTCAAACTGATCAAACATAGAGAAAAGGCACATGCTGCAAAGTAGCACATTGGCCTGAAAGCTGTCACCATTAGAGTAATCTATGGGTATCTAAAAGCTTGGTTTTTACATGTGCTTTGAAAAGTAAGAAGCATTTAAAACACAAACTGGGCATGATGGGTGGCTCCATCATTAACACCTGTGCAAATCCCCCTAGACATTTGAGGAAAAAGAAAAATGCTTCAACTGAGGTATCAGTGGTGGGTAATCTGGTGTTTTCAAGCCTGAGTCTCTCCCAAGAGTCACATTTACACCTGCCTGATGACCTTTACTGAATCCTTAAGGCACTTGTGTTCAGATCACCAAACTTGTAAATTTCTTATTCAGAAATTACCGTGAAGACCTGTCTTCATGAAAGGAGCAAAGAATGCAAAGAATCCTTGAGACAATTCAAAATACCAATCCATTAAGGAGTACCTGTGGTATACCTATTACACATCTACCACAGAAATAATTTCACACTTAAAAGCATTTTAGAAGTATTGACAATGGTGTCATAGATGTATCAATAACTCAGTCAAACAGACAGCAGAGCTCAGAAAACGTTTCATGAAAATGAAATTGTTTTTCCATTAGAAAATACACCCAAAATATAAATTAAATCATAATGTCTATTCCAACAATGAAAGAAACCAAAATATCAGGAAAGGAAATTAGAGAAAAGAACAAATTCAACATATTCAAGACAAGAGAATAAAATTTTACTTTCTTAAGTCAATCACTCCTATTTCTCAAAGTCAAAAGCCAGAACTAAACAGAATTTTTAAGATGCTCAGAACAAATAATACAAAACAAATGATAACTTCCATTATCCAAATTGTCTCATTTAATGCACCACCTCATTGCTTTAAGGTTTCCTCCAAAGCTATGACTGTTTTGAAAGTTTCTGTAATATTTTTGAACACTTCCTTTCTGTCTTCATAGTCCCTTCACAACCCAAAAATCAATTTTAATTCACTCAGACTCCCTTATTATTTTTAAAAGATACTTTATTTCAAGATTTAATTTAGAAAATGAAGAAGAATCATTCCCCTCATGAAATTCTGTTAGTCAAGCAGCATAAATTAAGATCCCCCAAAAGGACCACTGACGTGGTTCCAAATGTTGTTAAAACTGATCTTCGTTATTCAGTTCAAACAACTATGCTATAAACGTAGATCAATCAAACAACTGTACCATAAGCAGAAATTTCTAATCCCTAACTTCAGCCTCACCTCTCCTTTTGCCTCACTTACACCTTTTTCTAACCTGTATTATTGTCTCTGGATGCCAGCCCACTTCTTAATTTTTGCAGAGGAAGTAATGAAAATAATCTTTGCTGTCACTTGCTCCCAACAGAAGGATTTTTTTTTCTTTCATGGCATGCTGTCACTCTTTCCATCATAAAGTTAAATGTTGGGAGGAGTTAAATTTATATTATTTTTCATAAATGTTGTTTCGGTTTTCTTTTTCTTCTATCTAGAATGTCAAGGAATGATTTGTGTTTGTTTCTAATCCCTAACATTAGCCTTCATTTCCAAATTAAAATACCAAGCAATCTCTCTCTCTCTCTCTCTCTCTCTCTCTCTATATATATATATATATATATATATATATATATATATAAATTATATATATAAATTTATATCTGCTGGCTATTTAAAAAAGAAAGAAAAAAATAAAGAAAAAAGGAAGAGTCTCTGGTCCTCCTGTCAATCATACTTTTCCCAGGCTATCAGCATTGTTTCCAGGATTAACGCACTAATGATTTCTACACTTCAATTATCCACACGGTTCACCCGAATAATTAACCATCTGAAATCACCATATTTTACAAGTTGAGACCTAGTCATTACATGTGTAAAAGAATTCAGTAGCTACTAGGCTTTGTGTGAAAATTAAAAGTCTAGATTACTTTCTGTCAAAACTTACTGGATTCTGATCCAATGTTGTATTATAGTTGGTCATTTTTTAGAAAGTAATCATATTCAGTATATTAAAAATACATTACTTATGGGGGATGGGGTTGTGGTTCAGTGGTAGAGTGCTCACCTAGCATGCATGAGGCACTGAGTTTGATTCTCAGCACCACATAAATGTAAAATAAAGATATTGCGTCCACCTAACACTAAAAAATAAGTATTAAAAAATGCATTACTTCTGTAAAACTACTTTACTTCTACTGTACTGCATTTAAACAGGTAACACCATGCTTAGAATTGTTTAGTAACACATTTCTTTGAAATCAAAGCCTATGAAAATAGAACCAAGTATGTAAATGCATAGCTTAATTCTAAGCCAGAGCTTGAGTGCTGAAATCAGTTTTGAGTATGAGGAAATGCTGGCATTTAAAAGTCTGAAGTTCCAAACTAGCAACTTTAATAAAGACAATAAACTTTATATCAAACATGGAAAACACAAACTTTCAAAACTTGAGGGTCTTACCAGAAATGGACTCCAGCAAATGCAGGAGACACACATTATAGCCAGGAGCTGGATGACCATTTCAAAATGATGAGACCTGCCTTGTCTGTGCTGTTGACTTTTAAATTTAACTCTTAAAAGTGTAATTCCTGTAATGGCATTGCACAAGAAGGAAACACCAAGGGCCAAGAGCCCCAGAAAAGAAAAAAGTAGAAGATAAAATCTATCTTCCCAGTCTTCGATGTGTTCAGTATTGTAGAAACACCAAGTCCTTGATGCTTGAATTTTATAGTCTCGATGCCCAAGAATAGGCAGCAAAGCTATAAAAACAGCGAACAAGCACACGCCGCTCAACATCATTTTCACATGTTTGGATGTAATTTTTGTAGAATGAAATATTGGTTTGGTGACTCCGATACACCTCTCAATCGCCATCACACTGCCTAGAAAAAGTGGGCACAAACCAGAGAATACCATAGAGATACCAAAAACACTGCAAAGAACATTTGATTGATCAAAGCGGATCCAGTCTTTATCAGACGCATATACAAAAACTGCTATAGTTCCATTGATGAGATGACCAAAGAAGTCTGTGATTACCAGGCCACTGGCCAAAAGCAGAAATGATGCCTTGGACTTCTGTCTAAACCTTTGATATGCCTTCATGAGAATGGCAATGGCAAGGCTGTTTGACAAGATTCCCACTGTCATGAAGATTATTGAAAAAAACACTGAAAGCCGGTTTTCTGTCTGGCAGGTTGTATTTGAAAGGAGCCCAGCTGCAGGAGACTCTGGTTGTTTGGAATTGTTCATGGACATTGTTGTGGAGTTAACAGCTGGCTCCTCAAGTCATCTCTCTCTCAAAACTGTGCAGGTTTGCAGTCCAGACATCTGTAGCATAAGAGAGAGAGAGAGATTATAAATACCAAATTGCTGATCATCTGACCCTTAAAACCAAAGTACCCCAGCACCCTGTGGTGGGATTGGATTTGTCTGGCCTATCATAAGCAAGATTGCATCATACTGAAAGTAGCATCCATCTGTTTCTTTTTTCTTTTCAAGATTAAAAAAAAAAAAAAAAAAAGCCAAAATTGAGAGCTCTTGGTTAAATATCCTCCTAAGGCTTCACTAACACCTTAAAATTTTAAAGGTGTGCAAAATACTAACAAGAGTAGATTTAAAGCCAATAATTTTTTTAAAGCATAACAATCTATTTAAATCATTTTAAAATTCCTGCTCCTTTCTCTGAAGAACTTTGTCCTCAAACTTCAGATTATCACCAAGGTGAACCACCTTGTTTGTCAGGCAGACGTATCAATCTTCTCTAAAGTTTGGGAGGGGGACCAACAAGCTCATGTTAAATGGAGCACATAACACCAAACTACACACACATTGACTCTTGGAAGTCTGAGCGGTGAATCTCTGGGAAGGTTTTTCTGATCTAGTTACCACCTGTGCAGAAATCCTGGTTCCTGATGATGAAAGGGAAGGTCCTTGTTTGCTCTAGGCACAGCTGCCTAACTGCTGTTAAGTTACAGCTTCAGAGGAGCAACATCCAATGCGAATTATTTCTTTGTTGCTCTTTCCCCAAGGGATTGAGTCCTGAGTCACAGACACTAGATACTACCACAACCACCCTGCCTGGAGTTGATTCCATCGGCGTTTCCCAAGTTGCTTTCCGGGAGGCTGGGAATTAAGAGGCCAGCCTTTCCTGGGACCGAAACAGCCCCAGTGGAGACGGCTGGGCTACCCGGAGGGCGGCTGCCTCCTCTAGATCTTACTCACAGTTCTACTTTCCCCGGTCTCTAACCCCGCAGCCCCCAGGCTTCTGCTTGCAACATCTTCCCTAAACCTACTAAGTTGCTGAAACTTTCTGCAGTTGCTCAAACGCCAGAAGATTGTATTCCCTTATACCCTGGGGGGCGCCAAAGGCTTACCAAACTTCTGAGCCAGCCCGGGTGAGAATAAGAACTGTCGCCCGCAAGGAACCATAGGGAGAGAAGGCGATCTTCCCCTTTCCCTATTTCCCTCCTCTGAGACCCTTTCTACCTGGTCCCCATCCGCCCAGCTCACAATCGGGACCGGTCAGTCCGAATACCCTTCTTTCTTAGTCTCCGCAGTTGGGGAATCTGGTCCAAACTTGTTGCCAAGAGCAGCCTAAGGCGCCTTCCAGCGCAGCGGGCTGCATCTATCTCCCGGCGTCTCAGGGAGAGGGTGGGTTAAACCCAGGGTGGATTGAACATCCAGAGGCAGATGCGTGGGAAAGATGGTTACCTCGGTATTCTGGGCGGCCAGCAGGGCTATCGCGGGAGCCCCAGAGCGCTTAGCTTGGTGCGCCATGGTGAGTTCAGCCTCTCACCGCCGCTGCCGCCGCAGGTTTCAGGAGCACAGCGCAGCGCTCCTGCTCCAGCACCCGCTTGAGTCCCGCCGCTCGTACCCTCTGCGTGGTCGATCCTCTCACCGGAGATTTGCTGGCTGCGCTCAGCCCCTCTGATCCCTCAGCACCTAGGGACGCTTGAAGCCAGGGAAGGATGGAAGGCGCGGGTGACCTCCGCCCCTTCTTCTCTCTCTTCTCCGCCCCCTTTTCCACCGAAGAGGGACTGGGAGAGACTAGGGCAGCGCGCTCAGATGCTAAGGCCACCCCATCTGCAGCAGAGCTGCCCTCTCAGCCACCGGACTAGCTACAGAAAGTTTTATTTTAAACTCATTTTCAAAATAAAGGGGCCATTTCTGAGGATTCAAGAGAAGAATCTGGAGAACTGAGGGAAGTCTAGAGTCTGTCGGGCTGTCAGATGCAGCTTGCAGAGGAACTCCTTCCAAATCCAGCCCGAAAAGGATAAAGAAAGCGGTTAGAAAGAGACTGCGTGTTGGCGGGAGAATATTGTATTAGATCTCCCCGGGGCAGTGAAAAACAGGTATCCACTCACGTGTTGTAAATGAAGACACAGCCCTAGAGTGTACCCCAGTCCGAGTACTGGACGTTTTTCCTGCTGTCTAAGGAATGAGAAGGGAAAATGGGTGAGTGACCTTCAGTGATTATTAAAACCCACTGGTGAGAGAATTCCTAGTGATACGTATACCCCCCAAAAAAAGATGTACATCTAACAAATTTTGTGGAGGTCAGTTTATAATGAATATTCATATTTCATTAACAATGATTATTTCTTTTGATTATATCACATTGTCTATATATCTATTAACTGTGTCTCATTTTTTTTCCAGCTTAAAGCTTAGGTGAATCTATGAGACTTTTGTTCTTTTTACTTTAGTAAAATGTCGCCACCACCTATGTGAAAAACCAGTGCCACATGAGAATAAATGCCATTGCTCTATTCTGGAATCAGAAGGAGCCTCTGAATTCCTGGAAATTGGAAAGGATCATAAAATGCAAAAGTGAGGTCAAATAAGTTAGCCATTAACTGTAGGAAAAAATGGATGCAGTTTTCCCCTGTGGTAGATATTGAGATTTTTAAAATTGATATAATCATAACTTGTAAAATAAACTGTTACTTAGACATGGCCAAAGAAGTGAATGTTTTGGTTAATTAAATATTCTGGTTAGTAGAGAAATATTATACCCAGATGGCCAGCACCCAAAGAACAACTGGGTAATAAGCCACACTGAAAATGTGAGCGACACAGAACACAGCTCTTTCCTTTAATAACATTTCATCACATTTCATTGCAATTATGGTTTTGCTTATGTCTCTCCCACTGAAATGAATTCCTACAGGGGTCTCATTCATCTCTCTATCCTCACCTAGGATAAGGTGTGATCACCCAACAAATGTTGTTTAAATTAATAAATCCTACCAGTAATCATTTCTGGGATTGTAGTCCTGCATCTTGAAACTCTCAAGCTTTCACTGGAGCACCCAACAACAGCTGCTCTAGCTACTGCATTAAAAAAAAAAAAAAAAAAAACAATCTTATTAACTCAATGGCAAATCATAACATTAAGCCAGGTGCAGTGGTGCACACCTATAATCCCAGTGGCTCAGGAGGCTGAGGCAAGAAGATCATGAGTTCAAAGCCAACCTCAGCATAGCAAGGCAATAAGCAATTCAGGGAGACCTTGACTCTAAATAAAATAGAAAATAGGGAAGGGAAAATAGGCTCAGTGGTTGAGTGCCCCTGAGTTCAATCCTTATTACAAAAAAAATCATAACATGAATTATATATTTAAAAGAATATTACTTTCTTTTTCAAAGTACTGCATAAATCACATTATATTTTAAAATCTACTTTGCATACGTTATTGGAATTCCTATTTTAGAATCCACTCTCTAATCAAGACATATTTCATCTGCGTATTAACAAAAGATCCTAAGCACCTACATAACTTCTCCTTAAGACAGAAGGCATTACTATTAGTAGAGCAAGTTCCTAATCTGTAAGGAAGAATAAACAATTAACTACCTTCAAAGAAATACAGAGAGAGAGAGAGAGAGAGAGAGAGAGAGAGAGAGGTGTGTGTGTGTGTGTGTCTGTTTGGGCTTAAGCAACCCAAACCTGATCCTCTAGTCATTGTCCCCAAAGATGGGACCTTGAGAACTGGTGAATCATCATCACATGAGGACAAATAACAAACCAAAAATCCATGGGAGGAGAGGCTCCTGAAAAGCAGTATAGTTTAATTACTATTTCTGAGAAGTGGCACTCTATTAAAACTAATCATTTCTGTATCCATTCAACAAGTTCACTGAGAACTTAGCCTTGTGCCTGAACTATTTCCTAGGCAGCAGAGATACTTCTGTGTGAACAGAGACCACAGCCCCTGCTCTGACTTCTAGGCTAAGAGAACATATTTACTTTTGTGGCGTGCATGCTTAAAACCTTGATGTAATTTTAGGTATCCAGGATTACCTTTGCACTAAATGGAGGCAAAGCTGATGCCAGCCTTTGTACAAGGTGATAATTTATGACAGGTGTGTGCTTGGCAATCATGGTTCATGGTTAAATGTAGGACACTTTGCTCAGAAGTTGTGCATGCTATAAGTCAGAGAATAGAGATTCCATGACATTGAAGTTGAAATAAAACTCCATAAAAAGCAAGGGGAGTGCTGGAAATTGGTTTTTGTAGTTTTAATAAAACTGTCTAGAAAAGCTTTATTGGAATTTGCCATCAAGATTAATAGTGGAAACATGCCCAGTTTAGTAGTAATGAAAATAACAACTTTTGTCTTTTTATTTTTGTTTGTAACTATTTGATACATAAAAATTTGTTTGTGTAACACATTTGCAAGTAGTTAATTATAAAAAATAAAATGAACCTATGACCCTAATACTCAAGTAAGTAAGAGCTATATTGTTTCCTAGAGCTGCTGTTAAAAAGTACCACAAACTGGGTAGCTGAAACAAAAGAAACTTATTGTCTTACAAATTTGGAAGCTAGAAGTCCAAAAAAAAGATGTCAGCAAGGTTGGTTCCTTCTGAGAGCCATGGGGGAGAATCTGCTTTAGGCCATTTGCTTATTTCTGGTGATTAACTGGCAACCTGGGTCTTCCTTGCTTCTAGATGCATCATCACCCTAATTTCAACCTTCATTTTCACGTGCTATTCTCTCTGTAGAACCATTTTCATATGTTCATGTTCTTTGTAAAGACCTCAGTCCATATTGATAATGTTATATCTATCTATATGATTCTCCCTCTTTTCCATTTCTCTGTGTCCCTACCCTAGCTAACCACTGTCCCAAATTTCTGTCATCATTCTCTTGTGGTTTTATGTAGTTTAATCACATAAAGAGATGAGCAAATGTATTATTTAATTTTCCTTATTTTGTAATGTAACCTTCTGCAACTTGCTTTTTCAGGCAAGATTTTTTTAAAGTTATGCATATTGATATATGCAGTAACAAATTATCCTTATATAAAGTTATGTAACACCTCAACATTTGGATATTCAAATTTTTGAAATATTATCTTTCCATAGCCATTGGATTTATTTTCTCCAATTTTATGAAATATCCTACTATGAATAGTCTTGCACACATCACCTTGAATAGGACTTTTTCTTGGATATGTACCTAACTTGAAATTACTGAGTCATGAGGCATGAGAATGTCTATTTGAGTTTGCCTTCATCCACATTCATGAAAAGCTTTGCTTTTGTCTAGCTTTTAATTTTAACCAGATGGTTGCAAAATAACATCCCATTGTGGACTTAAACTACATTTCCCTTTCTATTCATGTTTCTTCTCCTATGAGATGTCTGTTCATCTCTTTTGTCTAATTTTTATTGGGTTTTATTATTATTGATTATTCTTTGTTCTATATACTAACCTTCTAAAAGTTACATGTTTTGCAAATGTCTTTGTCTAAATCAGTTTGCCTTTTTGTTTTCTTTTTGCTTTTTTTTAACAAGTCTTAATTTTAATGCAACCAATTTAGATATTTTAAATAACATCTCTTGTATTTTAGCCTTTTTAGTGCTGCATTTTGAAAACGCTTCCATACCCTGAAGTATAAGGATGTTCTACTACATATTTTCTAAATATTTTATCATTTTTTCCATTTACATTTAATCTTTAAACCTTCAAAAAATGTTTTTTGAATATGTTGTGAGGTTTTTTTCCTCCATATGGATAACTAATTTTTGTGGTGCTATTATAAAATAATCCCTCTATTATGGTTTTAATTTTGTCCTCAAACATGTATATGTCAAACTGCTAATACCCAGTACCTCAGTAGCAAAGACAGAATCCTTAGAGGTAATCAAGTTAAAATGAGGTTGTTATGTGGGTCCTAATCCAAAATTGGTATCCTTACAAAAAGAAGATATTTGGAGGCAGATTATGCAAAAAGGGAAAACAAAAAGTGAACAAGAATGTGGCCATCTAGAAACCAAGAGAGATCTGGAACACATCCTTCTCTCACAGTCCACAGAAGGAACTAAACTGCCAACCCCTTAATTTCAGACTTCTAGAATCTGGACTGTAAGACTATAAATTTCTGTTGTTGAACCCACCCTTCTGGGACCCTATTATTACAGCGCTGGCAAACTTACATACCCTGCCTTCCCTACTATCTAGAACACATAACTTTCATGTATGAAATTCCCATATGTACATGGAAAATCACCATTTGTTGACTGTATACCCAACAATAAAACTACACTATATGCTTTAAATATTTAATCCTCTATAAAATTGTATGAAGTCCAAGTGGACATCATCCCTTACTCAAATTGTAGCAACAACCCCTCCCCCCAAAAGTGTCCAATCTACTTGACTCCAATTTGATGTTCTTATGCAGTCCAATCATTCTTTACTTTAGCAGGCACTAAAGTAGATTGAACCCATTCATACTCAAGCTCTTCCACTTATAACCAGTTCTGTAACCTTAGAAAATTATACCAAGCCTCTTTATGCCTTAATTTCCTGATTTTATCAATACAAAAATAGTAATAATAAAATGATGATAATATCCACTACATAAACTAGTTATGAGAATTCATTGAATTAAATAGTTTGAAGATTATTCAGAGCTCCATATGTGGCAGATAATATTGTATATTTTTAAAATGCAAGTGTGATTACATTGGCCCTCAAATTACTGCTCTGAAATGGCTTCCTGTTTCTCATTATTTCCCCCAGGTAGATTCTTAGGAGCTTCAGTTCATAATACATATAGATGCAGATATAGATATTTAACATTAGTTAAATTTGGTGGATGCTGGTAAACAAATTTTTAAACACAATTTACTGTAGAAAATTAGCAGATACTAATGTACATTATGAATCTTCTGGAAAGGAGAAGATGTTCATTGGGTCTCCCTGAACTGTAGACCCTAGGAAAATATCATTTGGGAAGCTCTATTGCCACCCTTAGGATAAACTCTGATCCATTTAATGCGGCCTCAGGGTCCTTCCTAATCTGTCCCAGCTACTTCCTTCCAAGGTTTAACCTTCATCCCTTACCCTTAGACTCAGTCTTAGCCGACATCCTCAGCTCCTGAAATATGCATGTCTTCATACACATGGTGCCCTCTGTCTTCAGCAATCTTCCTACAACCCAGGAGGCATCCACTGACTCCTGTTTAGTCTACAGGGCTCAGCACCCAAAAGCTAGCACCCACAAGTACCTTGTGCTGAACTACATGTCTGCTGTTATCATTGTATTTCCAGCACTTTCACATACTATGGTAGATGTTCAACAATTAATGAATAAATAAAGGAAGTACATGTATTACCAATGTGGAACCCCAAGCACAAAGAAGTAACTCAGCTAGGTAGAATGGCAAGCACATGTGACAAAGCCAAGTCTGTCTGACCACAAAACCCCCACTCTTACCAAGTCTTCACACTGCCTCTGGGTTTAATAAAACATGAAGTACTGTCCTTTAGGTACAAGGTTGTTGCTGCTATCTCTACCACCAGAAGGACAGATGTCCATATTGTTTTGCTTTCAGTGCAGAAGGTTTTGCAATAACCCATCAACATTGTTTCACAATATTCCAGACCAGCAGTGGCACTTTTTTTGTTAACTCTTCTTTCTTCTGGAAGAAAGAAAAGAAAGGTTGGGAGGAAGCTCAATAGAAAGAACATACTTAGTGTTCTCCTATTCTGTGCCCAACACTGTGACAGGCTCTTTTAATGTGCACATGAATGGCACCACGTAATTATGTTTATGCTCATTATAGAGAAAAGAAGTGAGAAAATTGAAGCTCAGAAAGCATATTTGATTTGCCCAAGATCACACAGCTATGTGGAAAGAGTGATAGGGCACAAACTGTAACGTTCTCAGCTCTTTCTGATTCATTCTGGGGACAAGAGGACAGTGCTGACCCTCTTCAACCTCTTACCAATTCCTATCTCCCCTTCTTCACCCCTTCCATAGTCCTAGATACCCTATTTCCATTCTACAAATTGATTTAACTCATAAGGGGAACAAGGCGTTATGCAAAAGATATTTAAGATGCAGAGATGATTAAGTCCCACTTTTTGCCAGTTGTCATTAACCCTTTCCACTTCTTACTTCTTTTTTATTTTACCTTCATCCTTGACCATACTTCTATTTGCTCCTTTAGAATTTTATCTCACTTCAATATTTGGCAGAGATACCTAGATCCAACTAAGACACAAATCACAAATTGAATCGACCCAGTTAGCTTTTTTTTTTTTTTTTTTTTTTTAATGGCCTTCAGGAGGTGAGACATAGGAGAGTGTTTGGCAAAGGTGGAAGTAACAAGAGTTTGTTATATGGAAAGGAGTGGATCAGATGTAGCATCACAGAAATGCCTGCAGGCACAGATACACCAAAAGCAGTGTGCCAAAAATGAAACAGTGCTAGGGAACAAACTGCCTCTTTTACTCTTTGTGTTCATGTTTACATATTAAAAGATATAAAGTTTACATCTATTGAACACTGAATATGTGTCAAGTACCATGATAAACACTTGCATGTATTATTCAATTAGCTCTCACAAGAACTTGATGAGAAAAGTAAAAAACATAATCCTAATTTTGCACATGGGGCAACTGAGACACAGAAAATTCCATGGGCTAAGTCACAGAATCATGGAGAAGGAACTCAGTCCTAGGTCTGCTCAGTTCCCGAGCCTCTGACCTTAAACCTTGACCCATGCTGGCCCATGTCACTGAAGATAAGAAGCAGCCAAGACTCCCCTGCACATTCTATCTGGACACAGAGGGTTGTTCAAGTACAAGCAGCTGTCAGGGCATGCCCTTTTGTGGCTGAGTGATTATCAGGGGTCATCTTGACTCCCTGGCTGCATGCAATCAAGACTTGACTGCAATTTTCACGTGAATTTCACTTTAATAAAACTTCAAGATGCCAGCATCTAAATATAAAGCAAATCTGAAACTAGCATGAAAAATGACAAGCCCATCCCTGAAAAAGCACAGAAAATCACCCCTTTAAAAATGATTGAAAAATGGTCTTGGACTCAATTCAAGTAAAGAAAATTTGAAGAGGAAAATAATGATAGGGTTACTGTTCCTCTAGCACAGCAAGGAGAGCAAAAACTGATTTCTCTGAAAGATGGATTCATCACAGCCATGGGAGCAATGAAATCAAAAGAGCTGAACTTGACAGTAGAATTGGCTTCTTGGATGTTCACCCACTGGGTCTGCAGATCAGAAAGACTCCACATGTAGGGTAAGTGCTCTGCATCCACCATCTTGACATTCTTAATAATTTCATCTCTGAATTTGTGTTTCATAAGTAAAGTCCAATGGTGCCTTAGAATAAACCAGGGGCTTGCAACCTCCATCTCATGTATAGCATTGCCTCCCTAGAGCAGGTCCTCAGCCACCCATTCCCCATCCCAAACACCACTCCTCAGGTTCCCCATTCCTACCCCACCTGGATATTGCTTCCACCCTTCACCAGGAAAGGAGCTTGCCCTCAGGCTTGGATAGTGTTGGGCTCAGGCACAGACACTGTAGCATCTCAAGCATGGCAGTTGCCATTCCCACTCTAGATGAGACATGGAGTTTTGGGGAAAAGCTCTCATCCTCCTTCACATGAATACTGATACAGAGTTTTAAAGATATTTAGGATCTACCCATCTACCATGGGTTAGGGTATTGGATGCATGGAACTGGGAAATACCTAGTTGACCCAACCCCTGCCTACATCCAGCTCCATGCCTGGATACAGCACATACGTCCCCTGGATGTTGAGGAGAGAAACTCAGCAACTATCAGGCCCAACAAAACACAATGCACCCCAAATCACTGAGCAGGATCCTTGGCTGTCTGGAGGATCTGCACTGGCCCCAGGAGTATTCTAGACCCAAATGCTCACTCAGCCAGCTCTATGCCTAGAGGGTTCCTCTATTCTTCCTTTTCACCCTTCTGATTCTGTCCTGAGAACGTTCTCTTCTGACTAGTTAGAGGAACCCTCAGAGGACAAGCCACAGAATGCAAATTGCATAATTTTGGTGATTCTGCAACCAAATGAAATGTTCTATTTGCATTTACATTGGCATTGCACAACATAAAGATGAATAATAAAAGCCATGATAATAATTTAACACTTTAATTTCATTTACTTAGAACTTAGGTAAAGAGCAAATAAAAAAAAATTACCATAACTAGTCAAGAGAGAGACCACACAAGAAAGGAAACAGTTTTATACTTTAGTACCCTTGACAGCACTTTATCCTGTTTTGTTTGGGATATTTGCATTTGTCTTTCATCTTTTATACACTGAATGCAGCAAGTGGGTCCTAGACATCTACATATCCCTTATCATTGTTCATGGACTATCACATATGATCAATAATCAAGAGGTTGTATCCTCTATATATTTGGTCTCCCACTAATTAGCACAATTCTTTTGTTGGTGCTCATTAATGTGTGTTAAATAACTATTTACCATTGTGATTTTTCCTTATGTCAGTGATTGTATCTCTCTAAACAATATGAAGTGGAGCATAAAAATTATATACTGTGTTAGTCATCTTTCCATCACTGTGAAAATATACCTGAGATAAACAACTTATAAGGAGGAAAAGTTTATTTTGGCTCATGGTTTCAGAGTCCATGAATTTGTGAAGTCCAATGGGGCCTTAGAATGAACCAGGGTCAGTTGGTTCTGTTGTTTTAGGGCCTGTGATAAGGCAGAACAACATGGTTGGAGTATATGTGCTTTGATTTATGTCTGAAATGTCCCCAAAAGGCTGATGCATTAAAGGCTGGGTAACTAGCCCATGGTGCTATTGGAAGGTGGTGGTACCATTAGTAGGGGTAGAGCCTAGTGGAAGGAAGTTAGATCTCCGGGAATGTACCCTCAAGGGGAATACAAAAGACAGTTCCTTTTTCTTTCTTTGCTTCCCACCTGTCATTAAGTGTGCACCTTTGTTCTATGTATGGATTCAGACTTCAAAAACCATGCACCAAAACAAATCTTTCCTCCATATAAGTTGATTATTGTAGGAATTTGTCACCATGATGCAAAGCCTCTGACAGCATTGCAGAGGAGACAGCTCACCTTGTAGTAGTCAGAAGGCAAAGAGAGACAGGCTCCCAGTGTGCACTTGAAGGGCACTCTCCTGATGAACCAGATTCCTTTCTCTAAGCCTACCTCCTAAAGGTCCCACCACAGGCTGAGGACCAAGCCTTCAACGCATAGGTGACATTTAAGGTCCAAACTATAGCATAGACAGAATAAATAAAAACCAAAGAAAGTTACTTTTGAATTATCCAAAGCAGGAGGCAGAAATTTAAAAATTGAAGGAAAAGTCATTCCAAGCTTGAATTTTGCAACTCATTACTTGCATCCTCCCCTTGTTTCATATTTAAGTATAACTGAAGCATCACATCTTATTTTCTAAAAGTCAGTGATTACTTATTCTAACACAAATGGCATTGTTTCTTCTATTGTGAAATTTTAAAAAGATCAAATTGAAAAACAAAAAAAGACTGTATTATTATTAGTGTTTTAAATGTTAAAAAAAAAAAAATCTTCAATTTCTGAGTGTGCTTCCTTTGACCATAAGAAGACATCACCTTGTGAAAATGTCATTCAGGGCCAGTCATGACTAACCAGAGGGGGCAAAACTGCTGTCCAAACAAAGTTTCCTTTGTCAGACACATGGAGAAGTTGGTTCTTTCACATAGTTAAATCTTTATTCTCAATAGGATAATCATTAGACAGAAATGTCTCCACTTCTAGAATGCCTCCCCTGCACACCTGATATAGTCTACATATCTGTCACAGTTGATGCCTTAAACACAATTAAGTGAGGATAAAACTTTATCTTAAAATATGTAGATTTTCCTGACAATCTCTCTTCCTTTAAACAAGGTTAGTGATCCAGCAGATCAATGTATTTGTCATCATTGACAACCCTTTTCTCCCCGACCCACCAATACCTCAATATGAAAATTATATTATTAATTAGATGATTATCTTAGACAAGTAACTTGACCACTATGAGTTTTACATGTCTCACCTATGCCCCAAAGATCAACAAGGAAATTAGAGAAAAAGAGGATAAATGGATAGGCTAGAATGGTCTTTAAGCTCCTCTATTAATCAGGGCTCTTCAAAGAAACAGAATCAACAGGATGGCGGGAGGGTGGGGGGCAACTGGGAGACTTAGTATAAAGAATTGCCTCACATATCTATGGAGGATGGCAAGTCCAGTAGACTGGAGTCCTAGAAGAGCCAATAGTGCAATGCTAGTCCAATGGCCAGCAAGTAGAGACCAAGGCAATGTTCCACTTTCTATCTGAGGAAAATATCTTCTGGAGAATTCCTTCTTGCTGGTGGAAGCCAAAATAAACCTTTCCTCTTTTTAAGCTGATTATTTTAGCTATTTTTTATACTAATGGAAACCTAACTAATATTTCTAGAATCAGTTGGACTTTGGGAACTTAGTTTGAACAAATTTACATGGTAGAAAGAATGACTGACTATTAGTTATGTATAATAATAACATTATTGTTTTTTTTAAGCAATACAAAATCCTCCTAAAATAGAAGGGCTTAAAATCCTTCAGTAATTTCCAATTAGCCATCAAGTAAAAAAATTCAGTTTCTGTATTCAAACAACCAAGATCTCTTTGGTTTTATCCTGTCTTATATTGATTCCCTTCACTTGACCTACACTTTAATTCATTTTCCAAATACACCCCACACTTTCTCACCTTAGAACCCATGCTCCAACTATTTTTTCTTCCCAAAATGTCCTTACCTCAATTAGATTCATGTCAATCCTGCCCATATTTTAAAAACCCCATTCAACCATTATGTCCTCCATCAGACCATCCATCTATAGATGTCCCTTGTTTCAAACTGAAATTTTCTTTCTCTGAAGTCTAAAACAAATAATTTTTTTCTTCCGAATTATTACTCTATCATGCATTATGATGTATGTATTCTTAACTCATTATCCCTATTTATTATTAATTACTTGAGGGTGTGAATATCAATCAAATGTCTTAATGAATGCATACATGCATCTTTGTAAGTAGATATGCAATGGAATTTTTGAAAATCAAACAAATTCAGTAGAATATTAAACCCAAGGATTTCTACTGCAATGCTAATTTCTACATAATGCAATGCAGAAGTGAAATGGTACATAAAATTAATAAGAGATCCATTGTGCCAGTAGGTGATCTTTGAACTTGAACTACATCTGTTTTTCCCTGCATCTTTATCTGTTGGCCCTGGGTGGAAAATTTTAGAACTGCCAACCTTCATAATAACATAAACAATTCCTTTAAAAACTAAAAGTAGAACTACCGTGTGATCTGACAATCCCACTACGAGGTATATATCTAAATAAAATAAAATAATCACATCAAAGAATTACGCTCTCATGTTATGGTGGCATTATTCACAATAACCAAGATATAGGATCAACCAAGGAGTCTATTAGTGGATGAGTGGATAATGAAAAATTGTTACATATATACAACAAAATATTATTCAGTCATAAAGAAGAATCAAATTCATCATTTTCAGTCACATGGATATAATGGGAACCTAATTTGTTAATTGTAATAAGTCAGACACAGAAAGATAACATGTGGAAACAAAAGGCAATCTCATAAAAGAACAAACGAGAACAGTGTCAATAGAGACTGAGAAGAGTAGGGGAGATAAATAAGTTAGACAAGGGACATCAAAACATAGAAAGGAAGAATTGGTTCTGGTTTTCTATAGCACAGCAGGGTAAATATCGATTACAAGAATCTATGATACATTTTAAAATAACTAGAAGAGTACAAAAGTTTTCAACACAGTTGGGCATGACAGTGCATGCCTGTAGCCTCAGTTACTAAGGAGGCTGAAGCAGGAGGATGGCAAGTTCAAGGTCAGCCTCATAAATTTAGTCCCTAAGCAATTTATTGAGACCCCATCTGAATATAAAAAGCTAAAAGGGTTGAGGATATAGCTCAATGCTGAAGTATCTTGGGTTCCATCCCTAATTAAAAAAAAAAATTACAACACACACAAAAAAATGCTTGATGTTTGAGAAGATGAAAATGTCTATTATCCTCATTGGATCGTTGTGATTTGTATACCCATATCAAATTATGGCCTGTACTCCATATAAACGTATAAATACTATGTCTCAACAAAATAAATTCATAAGTATTGAAAAATAATAAATCTTACCTCTGTGTGAGTGCATGTACGTGTTTGGGTGGGGAGTATATTTCTCCAGAGAACCTTAAGAAGAAACCCCCAACCCTATTACTTACCCTGCTAAATTAAATTCATCCTTCTATACCATGAAGGTGGTCAGGGAACCAGCTAAATGTAATAGCATTTCACACAGAGCACCAGTCATACAACGAATAAGAAACCATATGAGAAGCCCACTTATATTCAGTGGGTAAATGTAGTGGGAGTAGAAGAAGACTCAGCTTACCAGAGAAGCAGGTGCCTAGAACTCATCCTGGATCCCCATCCACAAAGCCTGCTGCAATTCCCTTTCCAGTGGTCCAAGGCACTGATACATCTCCATCTAGTATCAGAACAGACCAGGAATATGAAAAAACTTAAAGAGTAGCCAGGGAAGCAAGAATCGTCACTCTCAGCTAATTCATACATCGATCCATTAATTTATTCAGCAAGTAAGTATTTAGTAAGTAAGAACAAAATTTTGGATGCCTGTTTCTAGAGTTTGTCACATATTATATAGCCCAGATTTCAGTGAGCAACAGATCTTTGATAGTACTAGCATAGTAAACATAGTCCAAATATAACATAGGAGGAAGAAAGCAAAATTGAACTTATAATCACACCACATCTGCAGGTGATTTTAGAATTTAACCATATCCAGGGTGAGGAATGGAAAACACATTGGGTAAACCTTGCTGCTATTAAGGGTATTTGGAATATGAAATGGACCACTGGGCCAGGACCATATTGGCAGTCACTGTGTGGTTGTGACTTACGCTTTCCAGGGTATCTGCTCAAGATAACCATGCCAAGTTTTTGTGCTACAGGCCTGCAGTTGACCCAGCCAGTTAAAATTTAGTCACTATTTTTTATACCCCTGCCTCACACATAGAATCTGCCACAGTTTAAATACACCAGATTCAGATATAACACCAAGTAATCTGCATGCTAAAAAAGGAAAATATTAAGAAATTATATCATGAAAATATGAGAGTAAAAGTTTAAAATAATCAATCAAAATTATAAAATAATGGGGCTGGGCTATAGCTCAGTGGCAGAGTACTTGCCTCACATGTGTGAGGCACTGGGTTCCATCCTCAGCACCACATAAAAATAAATAAATAAATAGACATATTATGTCTAGTACAACTAAAAAACAATATTATAAAACAAAGGAGAAGGTGATATCAGATGAACTTTGCATAGTTTCCAACAGATTTCTTATATACTTACACTCAAATGCGAAGGGAACGTCATATCCATCTGCTCTCTGAAATATAACCAGCAGAGAGAAATAAGCTGTGGTGTAGTACCTGGCACAGCAGGGCGAGTACAGAAAAAACAATTTACTGTATATCTCCAGAGGGACAGAAGACATTAAATGTCCCCAACACAAAGAATTGATAAATATTTGCGATGATAAAAATTATTTCATTAGTACACATTGTATACATGTATTAAAATACCACAGTGTACCCCATAAAAATGTATAATTATTAGGTGTTAATTAAAAATAAAAATTTTCAAAACCAAAAAAAAAGTCTATTTACAAAAAAGCTAGGAAAAACTTCCATTCACACGCATAATCAATCTGTTGATTAATTTCATTCTTCCAAATAATTTGGTGTTTTAAAACCAATATAGGAGATGTCTCTGTGTATAGTTATTGCTCGGCTCACTGTGTTCATAATTTTTTTCAATTGAAAGCTATTTTTCTGAATCGACCAGATATTTGCTATTGTCTAGGAAATAACTTCTAGTAACTCTTTAAAATCATTTCTTCTTCTCAGTAGTAAACTTTATAATGGCCCACTGTGACCTACATAATCAGCCTGCACTTCCCTCGCTACTCTCTTTTATTTCCTCCTTTTCATCTGGTGGTGGGGGTGACGCTTTCTGAAGCACACACATCAGAACTTTAGGATGTTTATGCTGTTGCTCTCTCCACTTAGAATAGTTTCCCACAGATACCCACTTAGCTAACTCACTTCATGTCTATGCTCAAATCTCACTTTCTCAATGAGGTCTATTCTGACCCGCCTAGATAAAATGTAAATTGTTGCCTCTGTCCCTCTCAATACGACTAGGCCAGGCACTCTCCACACCTCTTACCCTGCACTTGTTTCTCTTAATATTCCATAGCACCTATACCATCTAACACACTATGTGATTGATTGGTTGGTTGAAATTATTATTTACCTCTGTTGCCCCAACTAGAATGAAGGCTCTATGAATGTTTTAGTTTGTCATTGCTGTCATAACAAATTACCACAAACTTGGTGGTTAAAAAAAAATGATCAATGTGATCTCTTACCATTCTGGAGGTCAAAAGTTCAAAATTGGCTTTACTGGACAAAAGTCAAGGTGCTGGCAAGAAGGAGTATTATATAGATCTGGGTTTGAAAACTAGTGCCACTATTTAACCTCAGTTTTCTCATCTATCAACAGAAATAAAACTTACCTTATAATGTTGTTGTAAAGAACATATTATATGATGCATATGAAGCAATTGAACATAGCGATACATACCTTGCACAGAGTAAGTGATGCACAGTGATGCATCATGGGGGTTAGGGCATGTCAGTGCCCTGGACCGGGAGAGTTGTGGTGATAGGTGTGGTGATGTGTGCCTTTCCAATTGTGATGAGAACATCTGATCCTGCTCTACTGCAGCATAAACTACACATTCAAAACAATCATACAGCTCTGTCACTAGCAACAGTTTTCTTGAAAAGAATTCATTAAAATTAATGAATAAAGTCAGCTACAATTAATTAAATCAGTTCTGTTGTAGTGACTCATTCGGTGTCCTCACTGAGCAAAGCCATTGTCTTATTCACCCCATTAACAGTGATGTAGTGCAGCCTGAATACCAGGAGCACAGTAAGCTGGCCTGTTTGGCTGCATTGCCTTGATCTCTCACCCTGGAATTAAAATGGCAATTAGATCTCATTAAATAAGAGCAGACTCTTTATTTCTCTCACTCCAGATACTTAGTAATGGTTCTCATGAAGTGTTTTTTTGTACACTTTGAAAGCCCTTGACATTTTCTATTTTCATAAGTAAACTTTACTTTGTCATCAGCACACTTAGACCTTCAGAAGTAATCAACACTCCTGAGAACTTAACTCTGAGTCCAGGCACTGATTCCAGGACTTTACATCTCCCCACTCACTGATCCATTTTACTCCCAGAAGGCAGTATGCGGCAAGTACTCTTAGTATCCCAATATTGCAGATGAGGAAACTGAGGTGCCAAAGCATAAGAAATTCAACCAAGGTCTCCAAATTACCAAGTGGTGGGTTGAGAGCAAACTCAGGCAGTAAGGACCCAGAGCCAGCATTCTTAACCAAATCCTGCTGACTAATTCCCCTGCAAAAATACCAGAGGAAACTGAAACTTATTATTATTGGAATTTCACTAACAAAAGTGAAATGGACAAAAGGGAAAGGAAACATGTAAATATGAATCTTTCCTCACTGAAGAATTTGTACATTCCACTTCACCAGAAAAGTTGACTCTTTCCTCTGTGTTCATCCCAAATCTTTAATTATTTGTACTTGCATCAAATATTCATATAACACCCATCAGCTAGATATTGTGCTAGACGTGATCTTCCTCTCTTATACTGAGAAATCCGTGAGTTAGGATCTCACTTGGCATTTACCTGTGCCTTCACCTCACACAACAGCAGCTGAACTCACAGGTCTAAATAAACCAGGGTGGGATCAAAGTTGAAATAATATACCAGGAATATTAAAAATAAAAGAATTTAGCATGTTGTTGCATGTGATTATCTATTACATGATATATGACACTCTATGTATTGATAACATTTTCTCATATTATAATTTTGTGTATTGTGTATATATAAAAACCTATAATATATATTTATAAACATATATATTTTGCATACTTTATAACACTTCTCTTACTAACAATGTCATTAAATATTTTTATAACCTTTCCTCATTTATTTTTAAACCAGCATGTTGCCATGCAAAATGGGTGATTATCTAGTGTTACAATGTTTTGTAAATTAAAATATAAATATAAAATAAAATATATGGGAATACTGATTCATGATTTATGGAGGTAACTGCAACAACCTAATTATTTTTGATGTGACCTGGAATAGACAAAGGAGCAGCCTGAACCTTAAATTCCTATCTCCCTCCCACTCAAATACCTCCACTGTTCAAGCAGAGCCATCATCTGGCAAATTACATGATCTTTCCGCGTTGATTTCCTTAGCTGCAATTTGGGGGAGGATAAAGTGCTACCTCTAGTGCTGCTGTTTTCCAGCATGTGTCAGAATGGGAAATCCTTCCACTTCCCTTGGTAAATATCTCCCTACTGAAAGACCACCACCCTTCTTTGCACAGGCATGAATACATAGGCACATGCAAGTATGCATGCACACACACAGTCTTCTCTAGGTTCTATTCACCCGCTTGGCTGCAGTTAAAATGCTAAAACCTTGAAACAAAAAGCTCTGATAAGAATCCCTTTCAATGGACCACAGTCCATACCCTTCAGGTTTTGAAATGTCTTGAATTTTACTTCTGCCTAACTCAAGGGATTGTTGTGAGGAATAAATTAATTTTACACTTACTATAGTAGATGTTTAATAGGTGTGTGTTGTTACTTTGATCAAAATAATAGTTAATATACAGCAATAACCACATAGAGTATTTAAATTCATTTCTCCTAACACTTCCTTAATTATCACATTGCATCAGTTCTTAAAGTTATTTGAAGGACAAAACAAGTGCTTCTCAGAACAGTGGAAGTTAAGCAGTAAAAAGGATCCCTGTGAGAAAAGTTCAACTGTAAATACATGTGCTTATTAATGCTAATAAAACAAAACAAACAGCATTTATAAGAATTGCAACTTTGAAGGAGTTAAGAGTATATCTAATAATAATTGATGTTGTTAGATATGGATATAGTTATAATATTACTTCCAGCATAAAACATGAGATTTTTAAATATAATAAAATTTTTAAAATGACTTTTCCTTACAGGCCCATAAGAACATAATTAAATGATAAGAGAGTTTTAACAGCATTGGAAAACCAAAAGCAAGTTTCAAAATAATAATCCAGAGAAGTCTTGTAATGTTAGATTGAACACTCATTTGAACAAAATATGTAATTCTTTAGGTCAATGCTTAAAAACATTTCATTTTTATACTTTCATGAAAAACTAGATTTTTCAACTGAAACCATTTTGTTTCTCTTAGTGGATCCCAAAGACTTACAAAAACAGACTTTGTGTTCCTGTGTGTGCAAGCATGTGTGCACAGTGAAGGCAGAATTCATTCACAAGCTCTGAAGCAGAGACAACAAACAGTGGCTCAAATGAATCTATTTTCTCTTAAAACTGAATACCAATTGATTTTTAACTACTATTACCTGAATGTGTTAATGTGTCATAACTTCACCCTGCCATCATTTTTCTTCGGTAAGCATTGAAGACAGATTTTTTTTTGATACATAACACTAAAAATTAATTCTTAATATTTTTTGAAGTTTCAGATAATGTTTGAAAGCTGAAACTTAGACTCTAAATATCTTTCAAAAAAGATATAATATGAAAAACTAATGCTAGCCATCTACTGGCATTACTCTAAAACCTAGGAAAAAAGAAAAAGTGACTCAGATGAGGGTCAGGAAGCAAAGTCCAAAGACTAGGAGTAATACCTTAGGTTGTTTCTAGCCGCTGCAGGTGGTTGGCTGGGCAGAGCAGAAGTCTACCACTGAATGGTCCTATTCTCACCACGCATGGCACCTGTGGGAAGAAGTAAGTGTTAAGCTACTTCCAACAGACTGGGAGGAAGATTTGAGATAAATGCTTGACCTGTACTCTCATTTTACTCATTTAAAAAAGAAATTTAAAAATTTCCATTTGAAACATAGTCATTGTTTATCAGAGGAAAATCTGAAAATGTATATGATTCCATCTAAACATGTTTTTGCTGTTAAAACACTGGGAGTTTAAAACAAAAGCAACAGCAGGCCAGAGCAAGATGGTAGCTGAGACATGCCATCAATCTACTCTTCACAGAAACATCAATTTGAACAGCTATTCACACACCAAACCACTTTCATAAGAGCTAAGGAAACCATTTGAGAGACCACAGCACCTGGATTTAGCGTAATAATAAGAAAGATATAATGAGAAGACAAAAAGGAAGATCACCCTTCCCCCAACTCTAAGCAATGGCAAAAGGGAAAAAAATAACTCCTTCTTGGGAGAGGGAAACGGAATTAATCTAGGCCTTTTACTTGAAACCCAGTACCAGGAAAACCAGAGTGAAAACCAGTACTAGGCAGAACCTCATAGTCCCTGTCCCCAGGTTAATGCCCACAGACTGAGCCTCTGGACCCACATTGGCCAGAGGCCCAATCAACCCCCAGCTTCAGGAAGCACAACATAGAACAGGACTCCATCTGCTAGGGGTTGTGACAGGAAAGAAAACAAAAGACTTTGCCTTAGAATTCAACCTAAGTACCCTTCAATAGATGAATGGTTAAAGAAAATAGATAAGGAAATATACACAATGGAGTATTAGCCATAAAGAAGAATCACTTTATGATATTTAAGGTAAACGGATGGATCTGAAAACTGTCGTGTGAAATAAGCCAATCCCCAAAAAACAAGGGATATGTGGAAGCTAACCCCCAATTATGGTGAGAGAGGTAGAAGTTCAATGAATAAACAAAGGGAAATGAAGGGAAGGGAGGGGGAATGGGAAAAGGAAAGACAGTAGAATGACCTACCATAACTTTCCTATGCACATATATGAATATACCAGACTGAATGTCATCATTGTATACCCCACAAGAAATTAATTTTAAAAATAACTATGGGTAAATGGCAGAAGGTCAATACAGGGAAGGGAGTAGGGGTATGGGGAAGAAAGGGGAAGGAAACATAGCGGGAAATGAATTAGAACCAGATACATTCCATGCCTTTATAATTATGAAAAAATGCATTCTACTGTCATATACAAATTAAAAGAACCAATAAAAAAGAAAAAGAACTCAATGTTGGACCACCCTCATGAAGCTTGCTACCAGGAAGAATTCAGGGGTCCCTTATCCCTGGCCACTGCTCCCAGACAAAGTCTCTGGACTTGCCATAGCAACATGAAGAGACCTGTACCTTAATGAGAAGGTCTCATTGTCACCTGCATCATCACCAGCTCTGAAATGGGGTTGATGCACATACCTAAGATTGTGTAGGTTCCTGAGACTGAGATGCAACACAGCTTTATATCAACCTTGGCAGCAAGGAACTACCCAAACCCATCCTTCTCTCCCAATTTCTGGAAGAATAATACAGACAGAATAATTGTCTACTTGGGGGAAGAGAAGGGAAGTAGTTGTCAAAACTTGGCATAGAATCCTGGGACCAGTTCTTCCACAGTGAGGCCCTGAGTCAGGCAGAATCCTACAGCACTTGACTATAGACTCACGACTGTGAATGAGGCATCTGGACTTGCCCTGCCCCTGCCAAGGATTTATGGCTGTGGACACAGAAATTGTCACTGCATATGACCCAATCTTATACACAGAAAACACCAAAGACTCCACCAAAAACCTAGTAAACCTAATAAATGAATTCAGCAAAATAGCAGGATACAAAATTAACATACAAAAATCAGTAGCATTGCTATGTCATAAGACTAAATTATCTGAAAGAGATAAATTCTATTAATAATATCTACAAAAAAATACCAAGGAATAAAATATAATGAAAGAGGCAAAATAGCTCTACAATAAAAACTATCAAACAATGATGGTTAAAATTGAAGAGGACACCAAAAAATAAAAAGGCAACCCATGTTCATGAATTGGAATAATTAAGATTGTTACAACATCCATCTGCAGGGCTAGGGTTGTGGCTCAGTGGTAGAACATTTGCCTCACATGTGTGAGGCACTAGGTTCGATTCTCAGCATGAGATTGTATTGAGAATATTATTATATTTTAATTCATAAATAAATGAATAAAATAAAGGTCCATCAACAAATAAAAAACATTTTTTAAAATGTCATCTGCAGATTCAATGCAATCTCTATAAAAATATCAATGACATTTCTCCCAGAACTAGAAAAACAACCCTAAAATTTAGAAAAAACACACACACAAAGTCCAAATATCCAAAGCAACCTCTGAGCTAAAAGCACAAACTAGGGCATACTACACTATCCAACTTTGGAATATACTAAAAAACTTCAGTAATCAAAACAACATGGTATTGGCATCAAAATAGACACATAGACCAATGGAGCAGAATAGAGACTCCAGAAATAAACCCAACTATCACCAATCGATTCTGAAGAAAGGGACCTAAAGCATTGTTTTTAGTAAACTGCAGTGGGAAAACTAGATATCCAAATGCAAAAGTTTTAAACTTGACCCCTATTGCTCACCATGGACAAATGTCAACTCAAAATGGATCAAAGACCTAAAATTATAAATCAGAGCAAAAACGTAATGGAAACACTTCACAACACTGGTGTAGGCTATGATTTTTTTGGATGAGACCCCCAAAACACAGATAACTAAAGCAAAAATTAAAAATGGAAGTGTACTCCTCAGTTTCCTGTCATTATAACAAAATATCTGAGATAATCTACTTAAGAAGAATAAAGTTTTATTTAGGCTCATAGGATAATTTTGTCCTATATCTTTGGGCCATGCTCCATCATGGCAGGAGCATCTGAGGGAGGAGCTACTCACTTCCTAGTAACCAGGAAGCAAAAGGAGAGTGAGTAGGATGCAAAGTTCCACAATCCCCTTGAGAGTAGACCACAGGGATCTTCCATGAGGCCCCCACCTCTAAACATTCTGCCACCCCCTAATAGTGCCATCTCAGGGTTGGAATCTTTAAAAAAAAGTACCTTGGAGGACATTCAACCTGCAAAAATATAGTAGGGATTGTATTGAAGTAAGAAGCTTCTGCACAGCAAAGGAAGCAATCAGCATAGTGAAAAGATAATCTGCAGAATGGGAAAAAATGCACAAACTATTCATCTAACAATTTATGAGAAATTCAAAATCTCAAAAGCAGAAAAACAGACAATCCCAATTTACAAAGGGCAAATGATCTGAATAGACATTTTTCAAAAGAAGATTCAAGGAAGCTCAGGGCCAGCCACAGTAGAGGGCTTCATACCTCTGGCCTTGAGCAATACTATAATTCTGTATTTGTGCTATGTTATCAGAAAGATTGGAAAGCAAATCATGGACTTGGATCTCAAAACAAGGTTTGCAAGTCCCAGTTTTTATTTTCTTTCCACTATACTATGCTTTTTGAAATGTTATTTTCCTGCCAGGCTGGTAGCAGTTTTCAATATAACATCTCTAATACTTATATTCTATTTCTTGAATCGTATAATGATTATTTTGTGACAATTTATCAAGTTATATATATACTTAAGATTTGTGTGTTCTTTGGTAGATATATTTTGATTTTGAGCATTTATTAAAACAGTTTTCTGGCTACTATGTGAAAAATGTTTGGGAATAGAAAAACTGAAATCAGAGAGAAAAGTTAGATGATAACATTTGCTTGATTATGAATTATTTTTTAGTTCTGAAGATGGAACAAAGAGAAAATTCATTACTCTAGTTGCATAAGACTTTGAATAGATTGTGCAGGTTTTCAAGAGTGTAGTAAATCAAGAGCCAGTTTCCTACCTTCTCCTTAATGCCAGTGAGCAGGGGAGGAGAGGAGCCAAAGAAGGGTATGGAATAATCCATCAGAAGGCTGGATGCCACTCTATGAGCCTAGAGTTTTCCATAAAGACCAGCCATGTAGTCAGGGGAAGAATAACAATTTATCCAGAGAGTCTTAGCAGGTTTGAAGAAACAGCCTGGTGAAGATGGGTATCTTGTTGCCTCCAACTATCCTGGAGATAATAACAAAGAAACCTTGGTTTTATGTGTCTAGTTGAGTGTTGTGCTTAGTCCTTTAGAGTGAAAACAGATATCTAGGATGTGATTTGCACAAGTATAAGCAATTTACAAATCCTTTTAAAATATTTTATTAAATTCCAATAGCATCCTTATATAGCAAACATAGCATTTGCATCTTAATCCAAATATGTTACACTGTTAAATCTCTTCTTATAGGCTTCATTTAAGTGAGCAAAGAGAGAAGGTTTCATTAAAATCTGGCATTTGGAGGAGATGCAGGCCCCAAAAATACATTCACTGATATTGGAGGCTCTGCAGAAATCCAGGTGAAACATGATAGACTAATGTGATGGTAGTGGTGATAAAAAGAATGGATGGGTACAAAATGTATTTCTGGAGGTGGTAATAATAGAACGGTGTGAGGAGTGAAGGAAAAGAACAATTACCATGTTTCAAGATTTCATAATTGGGCTGATTGTGGTGCTACCCATTGAGTTATGGAAGATGTTGCAGAACCGATTTCAAGAATATCAAGAGTTCTATTTTAGATGTTGTAATCTTGAGATGTCTTTGAGGGGACACCCAAAATACCAGCCAGGTATGTAGTGGACATCTAAATATGGAGGAGAAGTGAGGGGCCTGAAGTGGAGACATGCACTTAGATTGATGGCTTATCAACAGTATTCAAAGCCTTTGGAAGGAGTGAGATAACCTTGGGAGAGAAGATAAGAGAAGTAGGCCACTAAGATGTTGAACACAGTAGAGGGAAAAAAATCTATGCAAATACAAAATGGAGATTGTTAATGAAAGCAAGAGCAACTTTAGTGGGTAATGGGATTAGAAGCCAGATTAAAGTTGATTTAAGACTGAGTGGATGTGAGGCAGGAAAAAGGACAAGTATAAAAATGGCTTCAAAGAGTGTTGTTTTACATATGTCAACCCATTTTTTTCTCTCAGAATCTTATGAAATAAGTACCCTTATTTTTCCCATTTCATAGATGAAGCAAATCAGGCCTAGAGAAGGTAATTGGTCCAAGGCCAAACAGCTACTAAATTACAGAGTTGGGATTTGAACCCAAATCACTTTAACTCTTAAACCCATGTTTTTAACTGCCATTTGATAATGCAAGCTACATAGCACATGATAAAGTATGGATTTGGAAACTCACTGACTCATAAATCAGACAATCAATTCAAGAAATGCTTGTCTAAAACAGAAACAATTTTAATTGCCTGAAAAACTTAATTTGGCATTCAAAAGCAGGTATTTAAAATTGAGTACAAAATTCTAATTAGTCCATCAAAAATGCACTTATCGCTTCTTATATACTTAACACAGTGATAATACAGTATCAAATGCAAGATCTGTCTCTGTTCCCAACTAACTGAGCCTACTTGTCTACTACACTGATCAAAATTATAAAAACAAGCCCCTGATGTTTAGTGCAATATAAAGAGTAATTACTGCTATGTGGGAAGGTGGAAAAAGATATTTGCAAGTCTGTTAATAAACCATTTTGAGTATTCAAATCTACTTTTTTTTCCAAGCAGTTTTAAACTGTGGAAGGTTAATATTACACTGTTTATCCTTTGTTTTCCGTGCTTATTTGACTACTTAAAAACAATCTATTTTATTTGTCATGTACACATACCACATGAGATGTGTATATAAAATATTATGTTCTACTACATTGGTAGGAGCACAGTGATTCACATGTCTTGACATTTCTATTTGGATTCCAGGGGGTGTCCAAGTAAGTGTTTTGTTTTCATTCCTATGTTCTTGAGAAGAATTTCCTTCAGTGTTAGGCTATTTCAGAAATCACTACACTATAATATGTCCTTTCTTCCACATCAATCACAATCATAAAGTTTCTTTATTAAATAAATCTGTGACTTTTTTACATTCTTCTTTGCATTACTTTAATGTCATTCCAGATCTTTTAATTTTATCACTGAGGTTTTCCAAGGAGTCTACTTCAGCCAAATTCCTCAGATTCAAACTTGGTGTTTATACAACATTCTTCCCAAAACCTCCATGAGTAATTTAGTACTGGGCTAGTAAACTAAAAAAAATCCTCTAGGAATTTATATGTACACATAAATATTATAGATAAGATACATGACATGTGTAGAAAAATGTATATGCATCTAACTTGACTATAACAACTAATTTAATCAACATTTTATTAAGAAATACTAATTTTATTAGTACATATTTACAACTTGACAAGAAACTAGAAATATATAGATACATGTACTTATGTGTTCTGATACATATGGGGTAGTAGATTACTATGTGTTTATGTGTACATGCACAAGTATATGTATGTGTGGGTATACACATACACATTTCCTCAGCAATTGTATTGTTCTATTTTAATTTAAGCAATTAAATAAGGTAATTGAAGATTTGAATAACTTGATTAGCTTCTTTTAGTAATATGTAAAACTTTGCACCTAACAAAATTGAGTTTATTTTCTAAAAATACTTGTTAATTGTAAATAGGTGTGAGAGCAACTAGTGGCTCTACACAAAAAGAATGTTGCTTGAGGGCTGTATGGATTTGGGGATTCACTGACTCATAAATTAGACAATCTGTAGCTCAGTGGCAGAGTGCTTACCTAACTTGTGCGACCTGTACCACCATATACAAATCATATACAAATAAAATAAAGATATTCTGTCCATCCACAACTACAAAAATTTAAAATAAAAAAAAAAAGGAATGCTGCTTGAGCATGCAGCCAGACTTTGGGATCTTCCTTGACTGGGGGATGTTGCCAAACATCATCATCAGTTGAGCAGCTAAGAAGCTGCTGCTGTTACTGAACAGGCCAGCATGTCAAAGCCCTCCAGCATGGCCCTACTGCCACACAAGCTCTTTACTGGTGAGGACCATGGTCACATCACTTAGTGAACACTATGCCTGTAAAACTGGGTTTACCAAAGGATAATCCCGAAACCCTGTTAAGCCTGTCAAGGGATCTCAGTCATCTTTGCGTCCTTAGTTCCTGGTACACAACCCATCACACAAATGAGTCTGGAATGCATGAGAGCAATGAGGAAGAAGACAGTGTCAACAATCTTCTTCTATATTCCACTATAACTCTACTCCTTCTTTCAACCAACCTAGTAATTTGGAAATTTGTTTCCTTAATTCTTCTCACTCTTTAACCCCTTTTGTCTAATTCACTTGGGGATTTATTTGACCCTGTTCCCAATATAAATCATGAATCATCTATTCTTCTCTTTCTCTGCCTTACAACAGAGCTCAAGTCACATCATAAATCTCACTTGAAATACTGTAACAGCCTCCTAACTAGTCTCCCAGTCTCCACCTTTTTTATAAATCTACCATCACTGTTACATGTAGCATCCAGAACAATTTATTTTAAGTATAAATCTTACTAATATCACTGCTTAATGCATATGAGTGACTCCCCAAAATGCTTCAAATGAAATTCAACCTCTCTCCAAGGCCTCTAAATTCTTCATGATCTAGGCCCTTTCTATGTGACAATAGTAAATAAAAGACTAAAAAGAGTAAACCATTGATGAACTCCTGGGAAAAATTAGAGCTCTAGGAAAAGAACCAGGACCCCAGAAATATTTGTCAGATCAAATAGAGAGCAATTAAATAAGGTAACTGAAAATTTGAATAACTTGATTAGCTTCTTTTACTAATATATAAAATTTTGCACCTAACAAATTCCATTCTATTCAAATTCCATGGAATTTGTCTTTAAAAAATAAAAGGCAATCATAATAAAACCCAAACAGTAAAAATAACATAAGCAATATTTACACTATAAAAAAGTAAATCATACTTAAAAGCACCCTCAATACCCCCACCACCATCAAGCTACCCACTTGCACTTTAAGAATGCTTTGCTAAATAATTCAGGTTAAACAGAATTCAACACCGAAATTACCGAATTTGAAGATGAAAGACAATGATGTTACTACACACTCAAGTGTAAGATGCAACAAAGAGATTTGCAATAAAAATTATTAATTCCAAACATATTTATCAGAAAATAAGAAATACCAGCTAACGCTAATTCCTCATTCTTCTAAAAGAGATAAAAGAAGAACAATTAAGTGAACTAAAATGTATTCAAAAGAAGTTATCCATAGACATAGAAGCAGAAACAATAAATTAGAAATTTCACATGCCTGAAAATTACAAAACGATATTAAAACTTATTCTAGTACCAATGAAATAGACAAATATCTAACAACTATCAGTAAAACAAAATATAGGAAAAAAACATAATGTGCAAAATTAAGAATAAGGAACCAATAAAAGCACAGATACAGACAAAATTGAAAATTTAGATAAAATAATGACACTCTAGAAAAAAATTTAAATAATACTAATTTAAAATAATCAAAATAATTGCCACAAGAAAAGGGAGAGCCACCCTGAAAGGACTAATCTTAAAAATAAAATCGTAACAAAGTTTTCAAATTTATATCATCCTAAAAATCACCAGGCTTTTAGCAACTACCATTATTAATCCTCAGCATTAAACAGGAGGTATGTTTAGCAGTTAGCATTTATTGGGTGCATGCCATTTGTCAAGCACTGTACCAAACACTTCACAATTCCTTGTTAGGTAACTATCACCCACTCCATTTTATAAAACAAGGAAACAGAGCCAGGCAAAGTTAACTTGACAAATTTCACACAGCTAATAAATGGCAGACCTAATTTTGGAACAGACTGTAATGAAACCACAAAGCACATCTTCCCATCCTCTACATTAAAGGCAGAAATGATTTAGCTTTAACAGGACATTGGTTTTTAAGAGATAAATAAATTTGCATGATCACTTCAAGAAGTTAGGAGAGGCATTTAATAAAATGCACTATCCGTTTCTGAGTTAAAAAAAAAAAAATACTCAACTTCCTTTACATGCTAAAAAAAAAATCTTCTCAGAAGCCAAAAGCAAACACAATCCTCAAAGGTGAAAGAAGAGAGCAAGTTTCTCAAACTGGTATTAAGGGAGGAGATGTCCACAGGCATGTTTAGAAAAAAATAGTCTTCCTCAGAGCAAATAAATTTGGTAGGTAAATAAGTTAATCAGGTTCTTTTTTACTGGGGGATTTCTCAAAGGCTCTAGAACACTAATATGTTTGTTCTGTGACTCTCCTGGGAGGAAATTTCCCAAGCTTCTTTGACTACTAAACTCTGTGCTCTCCTTTCTGGGAACTAGTGCCCACAGTTAGGTAACAAAAGGCAGCACTAGCTAGGCGTGGTGGCACAGGCCTGTAATCTCAGCAGCTGGGGAGGCTAAGACAGGAGCATCCAAGTTGAAAGCCAGCCTCAGCAACATCAAGGCACTAAGCAATTCACTGAGATCCGGTCTCTAAATAAAATACAAAATAGAGCTGGGGATGTTGCTCAGTGGTTGAGTGTCCCTGAGCTCAATCCCTAGTATCAAAAAGAAAAAAGAAAAGAAAGAAAGAAAGAAAAAGGCATCACTCAGCACTATCGAGCACTGAAGGCCTCTACAGCAACATTTCCAACAGAACTAGAATTTCCACCATATATCATCAACACTGTCCTAGGGGAACTAAAAAATGCAATAAAAGAGAAAAAACAAGACACTTGTATTGAAAAGGGAGAAAAAACGCTTGTTTGCAAATGATGTGTACACATAGAAAGTGTGTATACATAGATAGAAAATCTAAGATTAAAACAATCGATTAAAAACTAAAAATGACAATAGCTTCGTTTGTTAGATACAGAAGAAGTATATATACATAAGTGGAAATACCCTTAATGGGTTTGTGACTTTTCTAGACAGATTTTTCTCATGATTTGTGGTGAGAAAAAAAAAGTTATTTGAAATGTATAGATTTCATTATTTCCTTAATCTGATTTGAAGGTCACAATAATGACACAAGGAGAAGTATATTTCCCTTGCTTCTGAATTTTGTGTTATCATGGAAAAGTGAATCAATACAGAAGAATTATTTAATACATTTAGAAACAACTCTGGTGATAGTTGTGTGGCCTTGGAAGGTAGCTCTTATGGGTCTAAGATTTTATAAAATTTCAGGATTAAAAAGAAATTTTAGGGTTGGGGTTATGGCTCAGAGGTTGAGGGCTCACCTAGATTGCATGAGGCACTAGGTTTGGATCCTCGGCACCACATAAAAACAAAATAAAGGTATTGTGTCCACCTACAACTAAAAAATAAATGTTAAAAAATAGAAAAATAAATTTAGGTCATCTAGTAGGATCCAAAAGACTTAAAAACTATTTAGGTCTTAATCCCTCATGTCCATGTCATAGAATTTATCCTAGTAAATAAGTAAAAAAAAATGCACAAAGCTATTTATATTACAATTTAACAAAGGGTAATACCAATAATATCAATTTGCACAGAATGCTATTGTTAAAAAAAATTAAGCCACCTTATGTTATACTAAACTGATCTTAAAAATTATGTGACATGGGGCTGGGATTGTGGTTTAGCAGTTTAGCACTTGCCTAGCAAGTGTGAGGCAATGGGTTCAATTCTCCGCACCACATAAAAATAAAATAAAGGTTATTGTGTCCACCTACAACTAAAAAACATATTTAAACAAGTTATGTGACCACATGAAACACTGTTTGCAATGTGATAACACAGAAAAGTAGGTTATATAATAGTGTGTAAAATGCTATCCCAGCTTTTCCAATATGTTGCATCAGTTAGCTTTCTGTCACTGTAACACATAACTAAGATCAATCAACTGAAAAAAAAAAAAAGTTTCTTTTTGGCTCCAGGGTTCAATCCAGGTCACTTGGCCTCATTGCCTTTGGAGCTGTGGCAAGGGAGTACATCATTGGAGGGAACATATGGCAGAAGAACTTCTCACCTCATGGTGGTCAGGAAGCAAAAAGGAAGATAAAGAAAGAGAATGGCATCTGAATATCCCCTTCAAAGGCATGCCACCAGACCCAATTTCCTTCCAGTAGGTCCCACCTACTAAATGTTCCACCACCTCCCATGGCCATGTGTTTGAAAGCAATCCTTCAACACATAGGTCATTGGGGAACATTCAAGATCCAAACTGCAACATCATACACACTCAGGACCCTGCCAACTCCCTTCTCAAGTTACCTTTGAGCAAACTATAGCTTGGACAATACATATATGCCCTGCATATCAAAATATTATCAGTGCTTAAGTCTGCCTAGGAATATTATAGGTGACTTATGTTTTCATTTGAGTCTTTTTCTGTGTGCAAAATCTACAAAATTCCCTGTAATGGGGGGTGGGTGGTATTTTACCTTATCTGGTTCAACCACAAAGCCTATTTTCAATACCTTTGAACAGTATGCCTCCAAGTGTATTCTTCCGTTCTGTGTTCAAGAGCCTGCTGTGACGTGGTCCTAGGATCCCCAGAAAGTACTCCAAATAGTCATCTTCACACTTTGCTATAATCCTCTCCAGTCATGAAAGATAAGTTAGTACCTTTTTTAAATAATAATGCTTAAAATTTTTTTAAGATATCAAGAAAATTCCCTTTGATTCTTTCCTCCAGATTAAATATTCCTCGGTTTTTTCCAACATTTCATTTTGTGTCATAGATTTGTAACAGTTCCCTGAACATACATAAAAATCCTTTGCCTTTTATTAAGAAGAGGTGGATACAGTCCTGGCAATTGATGGTAGCATGTTAACAATAATAACTTGGAATATGTCTTGTTCAAACTTCAAAAGATAAGTTGCCAAAAGGCATAGCCTTTGCTCCTTTCAAATAGCAAGTTTTTCAAACAAAATTCTCATTAATCTATCTTCAAAAGAAGCAAAGCCTGCCTGTCAAGTGTCTAAGCTGGAGTTAGGGTAAATCACAACCTAACACTTGTTCAAGCAGCAAGTTGTTCTTCATCTCTGTTTTGTTCTGTTGCTCAAGAAATCTTATAATGATTCCATCTACAGGAGAAGGAGTCAGTCAAAGACTGTTCAGCCCATTGCCATATGAGAGAGAAAGAGACAGAGAGAGGCCCATTGTTTATGAGAAAATTCTCAGCCCCCAAGATTTATACAGAACCCTAATAACAGAACACTTTAATGAAAAAGTTTCAATAAAAGCAAACAAAAGTATATAAATCATCCTTGTAGGCTTATAAAATCTGTTTAGTCATACAAGCAGATTTACAATATAAAAATAAATACAGCTGAACATGGTGGTAAACATCTGCAATCCCAGCTACTAGGTAGGCTGAGGCAAGAGGATTGGGAGTTCCCATGCCAGGCTCTGCAACGGAGGGAAACTCTATATAAAATTAATAATAATAATAATTATTATTTTTAATAAGAGCTACGGATGTAGCTTGGCCGGAAAAGTATGTCAGGATTCAGTCTCCAATACTTTCCCCTCTCCAAAAATGTAAACTGAAGAAAATAAAAAGTTGAAGTTAAAATACAGGATTGAGGCAATTGTGGTAAAGTTCAAATACAGTAAAGGCTAAAAGATACTACCACAGTCACACGTCTAGACAAGAGGCTGTTGCAAGCCCTGGGGAAAAAAGGAGAGAAGTACAGCTGCCTCTCTCTCAACCTGAAACCCTTGACTTTCAATAATGAAGACACTTGGGTGCGTAGGGAAGACTCCATGATGCATGTCCTCAGTGGTCTCCAGTTCCAAGTGACAATTTTTAAAATGTAAATTTAAGAATACAGAAATCTTCACCCAAAGTTTTTGTCCATAATTATCCACTCTTCTTCCATACTGTCAACCTCCCACGCTGTCCCCACCCTACTTGTCCCAGAGCATTCAGATGTGCTCCAAGACCATTCTTTCTGAACCTCAAATTTTCCTGAGCTGTCATCCCATTTCCTGTTCCACTTCACAACAAAGCTCAGCAAAACATCTCACAATATTCTGCCTCCACTTCTCTACCTTCCATTCCCTTTCTTTTTAACATTTGTATTATTTTTTAATTATATAACTAAGACATTCTTGTACATAGTGAAGAAATACAATAGCAGAAAGGTATGTTATGTCAGGTAGCCAATGTTAATTACATGAGCTGTATCATCCACATCCTCTTCCTATACATAGGCTATATGTGCACGAATATAGAAGTTTTCTTATTGTTCTTTGTTCTTACAGAGTGAAATTGTATGGTATAAATTATTTGCTACAAATTCTGATGATTGAACTATTCATAATAAAATCTTCACCTATCTGGCTGCTGTCCTAGCATACTACTAAAGCTGCTTGTCAATTTTAGTACATCCCTCCATGTTACCAGCTACCTCCTGCTGTCAAATACAGTGGACACTTCTGGAGTTCCTATCTTACTCTAGTACCCAGCAAGATGAGAGGGGACTATCCCTGCCTTCTTAAAGCACAGTTCTCACTTGTTTTTGTTATACCTCAAATTCCTGGTCTTCTCATCTCAGTGGTGTCTCCTCTAATGACTCCCGGATGATAGACATCTTGACTCCAACCCAGGTTCATTTTAACTCTTCTACCTCTACAGTTTCAAATTGATGTCTAATAGAAATATCAAATCTTTTATGTTCAGAATAAAACTGATCTTTACCCCAACTACGTATTCACTCCATCAAATATCCAAGTGAATCAGCTGGGAGGTACTTGGATGTTTGTTTGGAAAACAGGGAAGAATTCCAGGTAGAGATAAAAATTTATGAGTCATCAGTAATAGATGGTATTATGAGATCACCCAATAAAAGATTAGAGTCTAGGATTTCTGCAGTTTTTTGGAAAAAAATTAAAATATATATATTTTCTTAACTTAGAGTGTTTTCTGCCGCAGTCTGGCTGGGCACAAATCACGAGCCACTGAAGCAGGAACAAACTTTATTTCTGAACTCCACCAGCACACTCCACACACCCTCCCGGGAACTCTCCCGAACGCAAGGCACGTGGCTCCTCAGGAACCACCAACCGGAAATCCCTCCTCCAGCACTTCCCCAACCGATGGGAACTTTCCAGGAATCCCCACGAGAGCTCAACCGGAACTCAATGGGAACTCCGAGAGAACTCAAAAGTCATCATCTTAATGGCTTGCCGGCATCACCTCTCAACCACTACTTCTGGCAAAAATGCCATGTGTCATCCTGACTCGACTGTGGCCCTCAACAGTTTTCAGAAAGAACAATGCTGTGTCAGGAAGCAATGGATTATTTCATGACCCTTGATCAGTCTTTCAAACAAGAAGGCTCTCCCTACACTATTTAAATGGTTCAGAAGGAAAGACAATACAGTCAGGGGTGAAGAGATCCATAGGACCCAAACAGAGCTTCGAGATATCCAGCCAGAGCAGTATGTGCAATACTGTGGACTGCCTTTTCTTATCAGTTTTTAACTACAATTGCTACCTCAACAGCCTTATTTATCAAAAGTCAAAGAAAAATTACCTGGCCATCATCCCTGCATTAGGTTTTAGGAGGACATTTATGTCTGTTGCTACATAAATACAGAAATGGTCAATGAACTGCTCCAGGGTTCTTGTCTGAAAATTAAACCTACTAATGGATCTGTAGGAACAATTAAATGAGATGAACTAGTGAAATCATATTACTAACCTATAGAACATGGGGCTAATCAATAGTAAAATCAATGAAATTGTTATGAACTCCTGTCTGACAGGTAAAATTAACTCTTGTGTCTTCAAAATGTAGCTACCATAAATAGATTTTTTATTATAGTGAGCAGGCTTTGTCAAGAAGATAATGTGGTAAGACACATCATGCAGCTTGATATTCTCTCTCTCTCTTTCTCTTTCTCTTTCAGTTTTGCATAAATTTGGTAAACTAAATTTATTGTGAGACTGAGTCAATATAATAATACTGGATCTAATAATATGTCTAAGTGCGTGTCTAATGCTATATATTCTGAGCACCTGGAAAATGAACTATTGTTTTGAATGGTATTATGTTTCCTTTGCAGGAATAAAAAACCACCAAAGAATGTTCATAGAATAAAAGCATTTATGTCAATCTTAGCCTTCATTCCATTTAATTTTTATGTAAGATATAAGCAAGTTTCTGGATGGAAAACTTTAAGATCTAGGTCGTGATTCAATACAGTTATACCTCCAAGACCAACACTCATTTGTTTGATCAGTCACCAAGCACTATATGTCAGACACCTAGCAATGGAAAGACAGCCCACACACCATTACTTTAAGGCAATTGTAGCCTTGCAATCACACTTTGAATACAGAATGTTGTGTATATTTTACTGAGCTCTGTATGTGCTATAGGAATTTTTTTTAACTGATTAGAGAAGAGCTTACAAAAGACTAAGGTGAAAGAAAATTTTAGAATAATAATAAATTGATGATAGTGAAAAGGAGTCAATGCAAATCACTAAAACAAAGAAATAAAAAAGAATTTCAAGTCAAGTTCAACAAAGGTAGCATAGAAAAAGTTGATTGTAAGCTAAGTCCAGCCATGTCAAGGTGAAAGAAATTAACTTATCCTTAAGAATACAAGGCTATCCACAAGAAGGCATTCATTCTCCTAGTGTAGAAGCAAGTTCAACAACTTGAAAAAAAAAATGTTGAGCAAAGACTTTCTAAACACCAGAAATACAAACAATGTAGCTCATGAAATAGAGCCAAACATCAGGAGAGCTAAGAGCAAGGACTCCTGAGACAGCATTCTTACGTTTAAATTCAGACTCCAGTATTAAGCTGTGTTACTTTGAGCAAGTTATTAAACGTCTCTATGCCTTATATTCTTTGACTATAAAATAAAATAAGGTTTTAATATTTCCAATGTCATATAATTATTGTGAAGCATAAATTAAATAATCTATTTAAAGCACTTAGCACTTCAGACATGGGCAATATTCAAAACCAGCCTTTCCCATTACTACTAACTTTCTGGAGAGTTCATAGTTGTATTTTACAAATACTTATTGAGTACACTAAGTAGATTATCCCCAGCCTGAGCTATCACTGAGGGCATGTTGGGAGAACAAAACGGACAAGTTCCCAGTTCATAAAGAGCTTACAGATGACTTGTTGGACTGTCAAAAAATAAATAAGTAAAATAAAACAATAAATAAATAGAAGGATGACTGAAAAAGTAGAGGAAGAGTATCAAGAGAAGGGTGAAGGAGAAAGAAAGTGGAAGTACTGGGGTTTAAAATGCAACAAATCATGCTATATGCATTTATGAATGTGTCAAAACACAAGCATTTAATAAAAGATAAATTGGAAGCTTGGTCATTTGTTTGGTGCTCTGGGTATTCCAAGAATTAATTTTAGTGACTTTGACAAGGCTTTCTCCTTATGGTGGATTAGCTCATTTCACTCTAACTCTCTTTCTGACTCAAACAGAAATCATGACATATTGTGTTTTTTTTTTTTTTAATTGTACTTGAAGTTATCAAAAAGCTACCAGTAGTGGAAGAAAAAAAGAGAAGGAAAACAGAAGTTAACAATCCCTCTTAAGACATTTGTTGCTTTGAAATCTGTAGCTGAGTGTCTAAGTGGGATAAAAGTGGAACTCAAGGCCCAAGAAGGAGGAGAGAGTCTTGAAAAATACTTAAGGCTTTCAGATGGATCCCTGAAAGCATGTACCTTAGAAGTAGAAGTAAAGTGGAACTGATAAGTCCTTACCAAAACTGAAGACTGGACACTAATCATGTCAATCCTGGGCTGATTTAAAGGGTCTAGCCCACTCCAAATGTTTCCCAAAAATAAAAATAATTCTCTACGAATTATCTAGAGCTTCAAAGCATCTGTACTCTTCCTTGTATGTAGCATTCTTAGAGTTGAATTGTGTCCTCCCAAAATTCATACACTGAAGACCTAACCCCCAGCACCAAAGAGCATATTTGAAGATAGTGCCTTTAGAAAGGTAATTAAGTTGAAACAAGACCATTTAGGATCTTTTCATCCAGTCTGATGAGGGTCCTTGTAAGAAAAGGAGATCAAGACACACAGATGCACCGTGGAGGAAAGACAATGTAAAGACACAATAAGAAGGCAAGCCAGGAAGGGAGGGCTCAAGAAATCACACCCACATAACTTCAAACTCTAGCTTGAGGTTAAAATTTTATCCTCTAGAATTGTGGGAAACTAGTTTATGTTGTTGAAGCCACCAAGTCTATGGTGTTTGCTACTAACTCATTAGCATACTAGTTAAAGTGCCCTGAAATTAATTTTTACAAAGGCAAATAAAGAAAAGAACTGACATTAAACAAGGAAAAAAAATCAATATAGAAAAGGCTCATGGGAGATCCAAATACTAGAGTTAAAAAACATATTTTAAATTAGTTGTCATTAATATGTTCAAAAATTAATGAGGGGCTGGGTTTGTAAGCTCAGTGATAGAGCACTTGCCTAGCATATACAAGGCACTGGGTTTGATGCTCAGCACCACATAAAAATAAATAAATAAAATAAAGGTATTTTTATCTATCTACAACTAAAAATATATTTTTTAAAATTAATAAAAATACGGACATTTTTCATAAGACAATAAAAAGAATTAAAAAATAAAGAACAGGCACTCTGAAAATTTTTAAAATATAATAAATAAAATTAAGATAACCAGTGGTCATATAAATGAATACTAATTTCTTAAGGAATTAAAAATTAATTGAGTTAAACTGCTTGACAACAGTATCACAAAAGAAGGAGGAGAGATGATGAAGTTAAAAGTGCTATAAGATTCAGAAAATGACACACAAGTAATAATATTAGACTTTAATTAACAAAGAATGCAGGGAGTAAAGGGATGACTACCCCTATAGTACAATAATGGATAACTAAAGAGACAACTCAAACGGCCACAAAATAATTTTAAGTGTTTAATTAATCCTAAAAAGAGGAAAAGAAAGAAATTCTCTCTTTTTTAGAGAGAATAGAAGAACCAATAGAAAACAAATTAAAGTTTGGTATTTAATCCTTATATTTCAATATTTACATCAAATGTACCAAATTCCCCGAGTAAAATGTTATCAAAATAGGGTTTATGCCCAAATGTCCATCATGTCAGAGTAGTCCCCACATTCCTTAATAAGATACCTATAGTGCAAGAATTAAAATAAAAAATCAATAAATGGATGGATTCAAACTAAAAAGCTTCTTCTCAGCAAAAGAAACAATCAGTGAGGTCAAGAGGGAGCCTGCCTACAGAATGGGAGCAAATTTTTACCACAAGCACTAATCTCTAGGATATATAAAGAACTCAAAAACCTTAACACCAATAAAATAAATAATCCATCAATAAATGGGCCAAGGAACTGAATAGACACTTCTCAGAAGAGAATATATAATCAATCAACAAACATATGAAAAAAATGTTCAACATCTCTAGTAATTAGAAAAATACAAATCAAAACTACTCTAAGATTTCATCTCACTCCAGTCAGAATGGTAGATAACAAGAATACAAACAACAATAAGTTTTGGTGAGGATGTGGGGAGAAAGGCACATTCATATATTTCTGGTGGGACTGAAAAGTGGCGCAGCCAATATGGAAAGCAGTATGGAGATTCCTTGGAAAACTTGGAGTAAAGCCACCATTTGACCCAGCTATCCCACTCCTCGGCTTATACCCAAAGGACTTAAAAACAGCATACTACAGGGACACAGCTACATCAATGTTTATAGCAGCACAATTCACAATAACTAAATAGTGGAACCAACCCAGATGCCCTTTAGTAGATGAATGGATAGGGAAACTTTGGTATATATATACACAATGAAACATTACTCAGCATTAAAAAAGAATAAAATCATGGCATTTGCAGATAAATGAATGGAGTTAAAGAATATAATGCTAAGTGAAGTAAGTCAATCCCAAAAACCAAAGGCCAAATGTTTTCTTTGATATGAGATTCTAACACATAATGGTGATGGGTCAGGGGAATGGAGGAACTTTAGATAGGGCAAAGGGGAGGGAGGGGAAGGGAAGAGGTAAGGGGGTAAGAATGATGGTGGAATGAGTTAGACATCATTATCCTAAGTACATGTATGAAGACCCGAATGGTGTGAAAATACTTTGTGCACACTCAGTGACTTGAAAAATTGTGCTCTATATGTAAATATAAAATGAATTGCATTCTGCTATTGTGTATAACAAATTAGAATAAATAAATAATTTCATTTTAAAAAATGTATATTGCCACAGGAGCTATACATTAAGTAAGGGTATACAGCAGGTGATTAAATCCCTGAAGCCAGAGAAGATCACCATGGCAGTAAGTCTAGTTGGAAAGAAGTTTCAAGGACTAGGCCAGAGAGCACTCTAAAGTTGAGAGTCTGAGGAGGATCCAGCCAAGGGAAATTAAAAGTCGCTTCGGAAGGAATAAAAATGACCTAGATTTGCAATATGATGGTCACTGGTAACATTGACGAGAACAGTTTGTATGAATTGATAAGAGTGAAATCCTGACTAGAAGAGAAACAAAGGAGAACAAGCATCGAAAGCATAGGAAACTATTTCAAACTATCTTATTATTTGAAAAGAGAATGAGAAAATAGAGAGGTAGCAAAAGAAGTGGGTTTAAGAAATAGTCATTTTTATGTGGAAGAGAAAATAAAAAGCTGTTAGAAATTAATTCAGTAAAGACAAAAGGGAAAATTGTTTGAAAGATGCTTGAAAAAGGTGGAGAGATACAAATCACAAACAGGAGAGAGATCAGACTTAGCAGCATGGATATTTATCCATAGAACAGAGAACACAACCTATGCACAAAATTGCACATGGATGGGTAGAAGAAACAGGAGCTTGGAGAAATTCTCTGCAGAATGCTTCTATTTATAATGTAGAGATCCACCAGAGCTCAAGCCCAGCCCAGGACTGCCTCCGCCCACTGTCAGACCGCTGTAGGAGCTCAGACCCAGCCCAGATTTACCTCTGCTGACCTGTTTGAGAGCTCAGGACCAGCATAGGCCTGGGTCTGCCCCACAACCATCACCACCTGAAAGCCCAGATCTAACCCACTTCCATCTTGAGACACTGCAGCCATCCCCATAGCCTTTTTCATGCAGGGGCCTCTACCTTGGGACAACAGACAGGGCCTAGAAGCAGCTGCATCTTGGAGCAGGCATCTTAAAGCCAGTGTAAGGCAGACCCTTTCATCCCCATCTCTAAAAGACATGACATCCATCTTGGGGCACCTCCACTCCTATCTCAAGTTATCTACTGCAATAGCTAACACCACCTATAGTTTCAGTAGCATCCATCCTGGGACACTGGCATCTGGAAGCCCCAAGGTGAGGTACAGATAATCTGCAAAGATACTACACGATTATAGGGTAGAAACTGTAATACCTCAGATCCACACTGCAAGAAAGGAAATCACATAGACAACATGAAAAAACAGGGAGGAAAGTGCTCCTAACAAACCATGATACTACAATAACAGGACCCATTGATGGTGCAGTTGATGAAATGTCAGAGAAGCAGTTCAGAATGTTCATAATTAGGATGATCTGTGAATTAAAGAATTACATAAATGAGCAAATACAGGCAAAAATTGATCACTCCAAAAAAGAGAAATACAGGCAACCATTGATGACACCAATAAATAGATAAGGGAGCAAATGCAGGCATTCATTGATCACCAACAAAGAGATAAGGGAGCAAATATAGGTAGCAAAAGAATACTTTGTGAAAGAGAGATTCTGAAAAAAAAATCAGAAATCCTTGAGATGAAGGAAACAATAAACCAAATAAAAAACTCAATAGAAAGCATCATCAACAGACTAAATCACTTGGAAGACAGAACATCAGATAATGAAGACAAAGTACACAATCTGGAAAATAAAGTTGACCACACAGTGAAGATGATAAGAAACCATGAAAAGAAAATCCAAGAATTATGGGATAGCATCAAAAAATCAAATCTAAACTTATTCAGATAGAGGAAGGTACAAAGTTTCAAACCAAAGGAATGCATAATCTCTTCAAGGAGATAATATCAGAAAATTTCCCAAGCCAGAAGAATGGATTGGAAAATCAATACAAGAGGCCTACAAGACACCAAATATACAAAATTACAACAGATCTACACCAAGGCACATTATAATAAAAACGCCTAGCATACAGAATAAGGATATAATCTTAAAAGTTGCAGGAGAGAGGAATCACATCACATATAGGGGGAGACCAATTTATATCTCAGCAGATTTTTCAATCCAGACACTCAAAGCCAGAGGATATGGGAACAACATATACTAAACTCTGAAAAAAGGGATGCCAACCACAAATCTTATATCCAGCAAAATTAAGCTTTAGATTTGATGATGAGATAAAAACCTCCCATGATAAACAAAAGTTAAAAGAATTTACAACTAGAAAACCTGCACTAGACAACATTCTTGGCAAAATATTCCATGAAGAGAAAATGAAAAACAACAATGCAAACCTCTGCAAAGGGAGATATTACACTAAAGGAAAAACTAATCAAAGGAGAAACCAAGTCAAGTTAAATACCAAAAATTAAAAATGACCAGGAATACAAATCATGTCTCATTAATAACCCTAAATGTTAATGGCCTAAACTCACCAATCAAAAGACATAGACTGGCATATTGGATTAAAAAAAAAAAAAAGACCCAACAATATTCTGCCTTCAAGAGACTCATCTCATAGGAAAAGACATCCACAGACTGAAGGTGAAAGTGGGGAAAATCATACCATTCACATGGACTACAGAAGCAAGTAGGGGTTTCCATCCTCATATAAAATAGACTTCAAGCCAAAATTAATCAAAAAGATAAAAAAGGACATCTTATACTACTCAAGGGAGCCAAACATCAACATGACAGAACAATTATAAATATATATGCCCCAAACAAGGAAGATTCTATGTTTATTATTTAAACTCTTCTCAGGTTCAAGAGTCAAATAGACCACAACACAATAATTCTGGGTGACTTTAACACACCTCTTTCACCATTGGATAGATCTTCCAAACAAAAGCTGAACAAAGAAACTATAAAACTGAAGAATATAATCAATAACTTAGATTTAACTGACATATATAGAATATTTCATCCTTCAATGAGCAAATATACTTTTTTTCTCAGCAGCACCTGGATCCATCTCTAAAATAGGCCATATATTATACCACAAAGTGACTCTTAGCAAATACAAAAATGTAGAGATATTACCCTGCATTCTATCAGATCATAATGTAATAAAATTAGAAATCAATGATAAAATAAAAGCTACTCCAACACCTGGAGAATAAATAATATGTTACTGAATGAACAATGGGTTGCAGAAGACATTAAGGAGGAGATTAAAAAATTCTTAGAGGTGAATGAGAACACAGATACAATATATTGAAATCTCTAGGACACTATGAAGGCAGTACAAAGAGGAAATTTCATTGAATTGAGATCATTCATTAAAAGAATAAAAAATCAACAAATAAATGACCTAACATTACATCTCAAAGTCTTAGAAAAAGAAGAACAAATCAACACCAAAATCAATAGAAGGCAGGAAATAATTAATATCAGAGGTGAAATTGAAACAAAAGAAACAATTGAACAAATTGACAACACAAAAAGATGGTTCTTTGAAAAAATAAATAAAATTGACTAAATCTTAGCCATCTAATGAAGAAGAGAGAGAAAACTCAAAATACTAACATACGTGATAAAAAAGGAAATATCACTACAGAAATACAGTAGATAATTAGAAATTATTTTGAAAACTTGTACTCCAATAAAATAGAAAATATCAAGGTATTGAAAAATTTCTAGAGTCATATGATTTGCCCAAATTCAATCAGGATTATATACACAAGATAAAAAGATCAATTTCAAGCAATGAAATAGAAGATGCCATCAGAAGTCTACCAAAAAAGCCCAGGACCAGATGGATACACACCCAAGTTCTAGAACACCTTTAAAAAGAACAAATACCAATAATCTTCAAATTATTTTGTGAAATAGAAAAAGAGGGAACACTTCCAAACTCATTCTATGAGGCCAATATCATGGTGATTCCAAAACCAGGCAAAGATACATCAAAGAAAGAAAACTTCAGACCAATATCTCTAATGAACATAGATGCAAAAGTTCTTAATAAAATTCTGGCAAATCAAATAGACAGTGCACCTCAATCAAGTGGAGCTCATCCCAGGTATGCAAGACTGGTTCAACACATGGAAATAAATAAATGTAATTTATCACATCAATAGACTTAAAGAATCAGATGATCATCTCAATAGATGCAGAAAAAGCATTTGACAAAATACAGCACCCCTTTATGTTCAAAACACTAGAAAAACTAGGGAAAACAGGAATATATCTCAACATTGTAAAAGCTATCTATGCTAAGACCCAGGCCAACATCATTCTAAATGGAGAAAAATTGAAAGCATTTCCACTAAGAACTGGAACAAGACAGGGATGTCCTCTTTCACCACTTCTATTTAACACAGTTCTTGAAACTCTAGCCAGAGCAATTAGATAGATGAAAGAAATTAAAGGGATATAGGTAGGAAAAGAAGAACTCAAATTACCATTATTTGCCAACAATATGATTCTGTACTAGAAGACCCCAAAAAATTCTACCACAAGACTTCTAGAACTAATAAATTCAGCAAAGTAGCAGGATATAAAATCAACACCCAAAAATCAAAGGCATTTCTATACATCACCGACAAATCTTCTGAAAGGAAAACTGCCCAATTTACAATAGCCTCAAAAAAATAAAATACTTGGGAATCAACTTAACAAAATAGGTGAAAGAGCTCTACAATGAAAACTACAGAACACTAAAGAAATAAATTAAAGAAGACCTTAGTTAGAAAATGGAAAGATCTCCCTTGTTCTTGGATAGGAAGAATTAATATTGTCAAAATGACCATACTACCAAAAGCACTATACAGATTTAATACAATTCCAATCAAAATCTCAATAACATTCCTCATAGAAATAGAAAAAGCAATCATGAAATTCATCTGGAAAAATTAGAGACCCAGAATAGCTAAAGCAATCCTTAGCAAGAAGAGTGAAGTAGGTGGCATCACTATACCAGATATTAAACTATACTAAAGAGCAATAGTAACCAAAATGGCATGGTATTGACACCAAAATAGACTTGTAGACCTATGGTACAGAATAGAGGACACAGAGATTAACCCACATAATCACAGCTATCTCATATTAGACAAAGGTGCCAAAAACATATATTGGAGAAAAGATAGCCTCTTCAACAAATGGTGCTGGGAAAACTGGAAATGCATATGCAACAAAATGAAATTAAGCCCCTATCTCTTACCATGCACAAAACTCAACTCAAAGTGGATCAAAAACCTTGGAATTAGACCAGAGACCCTGTGCCTAATATAAGAAAAAGTAGGCCCAAATCTCCATCATATCAGATTAGGCTCCAACTTTCTTAATTAGACACCTATAGAGCAAGAAATAAAATAAAAAATCAATAAATGTGATGGATTTAAACTAAAAAGTTTTTTCTCAGTAAAGGAAATAATCAGTGAAGTCAAGAGAGAGCCTACAGAACAGGAGAAAATTTTTACCACACACACATCAGAGAGAGCACTAATCTCTAGGATATATAAAGAACTCAAAAACCTTAACACCAAAAAAATAAATAAATAAATAACCCAATCAATAAATGGGCCAAGGAACTGAGCAGACACTTCTCAGAAGAGGATATACAATCAACAAACATATGAAAAATGTTCAACATCTCTAGCAATTAGAGAAATGCAAATCAAAACTACTCTAAGATTTTATCTCACTCCAGTCAGAATGGTAGCTATTAAGAATATAAACAATAAGTTTTGGTGAAGATGTGAGGCAAATGGCACACTCATATATTGCTGGTGGGACTGCAAAATGGTGCAGCCAATATGAAAAGCAGTATGGAGATTACTTGGAAAACCTGCAATGGAACCACCCTTGACCCAGCTATCCCACTCCTCAGTCTATACCCAAAGGTCTTAAAAACTGCATACAATGGGGATACAGCCACATCAATGTTTATAGCAGCACCATTCCCAATAACTAAACTGTGAAACCAACCTAGATGCCCTTCAGTGGATGAATGGATAAAGAAACTGTGGTATACATACACAATAGAATGTTACTCAGCATTCAAAAGAAAATAAAATCATGGCATTTGCAGGTAAATGGATGGATTTGGAGAATATCACGGTAAGTGAATTTAGCCAATACCAAAAAAAAAAAAAAAAAAGCCCAATGTTTTCTCTGATATGTGGATGTGGATTCATAATGTGGTTGGTGGGATTTCATGGGAGGATTAGATGAGCTCTAGATAGGGCAAAGATAAAGTAGGGGTAGGAAGGGAGCAAGGGAATAGGAAAGATGGTGGAATTATGGACATAATTACCCTAAGTACACATATGAAGACACAAATGGTGTGGCTCTACTTTGTGTACAACCAGAGATATAAAAATTGTGTTCTATATGTGTAGTATGAATTGTATTGTATACAATACAATTATATAATGAATTAAAATTAAAAAAGAAAAAATAATAATGTAGAAAGCTGAGGACATGATGGAAATTTTTAAAGTCTGGAGAGAGAAAAATAAGGAAATGATCATCTAGGAGAATGAAAGAGTGACTAGACTGGAAAAGCAGAATGTAGTTGCTGAACAACATTGAAGGTTCCAAACAAAGTTAGCCTGTAAGGTTTAGAAGCAGTAACGTTCATCTAGCCATCTAAAAGAGGTGGGGAGAGAGAAAGAAAACAGTAATCAACCACTTCCACCTCATCAGACTCAGGTACTCCTCTGGGATTTTTTCACAGGCTCTTGTCTCATAAATCTATGCCCAGTATCTTTTTTTTTTTTTTTTTTTGCCAAAAGTGCTCCCCCACCCCAAAATCTCTTACTCTTCATTTCTCCCTCCCTAACAGAATTGTTTTTCATTCTTGGTGGCTTTCCTAGATTCAGAAAATCATTGCATTTTTCATTCTTTGGAGCACCTTATCAATACATTTTTCTAATTTTGTACTTAGCACCATGTAGTATATTTTAAACATTAGTCTTCCTTAATGAACTATAGGTCCTTCAGGGCAAAGACCAACTTAAGCATCTCTGTGTCCTTACCTAATATACTGTCTGAGCATTAAATAACTGTTTATTCAAGGAACTGAATGAATAATGAATGGTCTTCCTTTAATGAGTGTATCAGAACATTCTATTGGGGAAAATTAAAACCTATACAAAATTTTATTTAAAAAGTTTATGCAGACTATGCAATTAAGCACAGTATGATATGAAAAGCAACAGCATACATCTCCCTCCTCTTTACCTATCTCCTACTAATCTGCTGCAATGTCTAATAAAATCTAAACTAGAAATCTCTTCTTTCAATGTAATAAAATATAAATAACAAATAGTCTAATTTTCTTTAACAAGAAAGTCAAAACCTGAATATTAGCAATTTTATAGGTATGTGCATCCATTAGGTTATCTATCAACCCCTCTTTATTTGAACACCATCCTTCCTCATAGTCCAAGAGCCCCATTCATATGGCTAAAAGAATGGTCACCAATAGTATACAGTATGACTACAATTTCCCAGTTTCCATTAATTAGTCCAAAAGTGAGTACCTTAACAAAGCTAGACCAGTAACAATCCACCTCTAAAATTTAGAATTTGGAACAAAACATAAATTTACTCTCTCCTCTAGTGACTGAACTTGTAACAACAACAACAAAAAATCTTTCATAAAGAATGTTTTTTCATAAAGACCAAAAAAAATAGAAATGGTCTGCCTATAGAAAAGAAAAAAAGGCATAAGCTCAACCAGAGTAGCCACTGTGTTTTTCGTCAAATACTCAGATGAATTCACATTGATGAGATCTTGTGTTTCTCATTAACTGCTTCTAAATCTAACTATATTTGCTTCTAGATCTAACTACAGTTCTCTCTAATCTTTGGACATCTTTGAGATATCACTGCACCCTCTTTCTACTTTAATCTGATTGAATGGAATTTGTAAGAGAAATTTTCTAGAAACTCTTCAACTAAAGTCTAATGCCATTCTTCTTCTCCAACAAAGTAATGTGTGCAACTATAATTAAATAATTCAATACATTTCTGAAATTCACCTCTTCAGTGTTGTACTGGATAACCACAAGGTAAACTGTGATGAGAGATTGTTTTGGGGACTCCACAGTGTTGGAATATAAGTAGATCTTTGCGGCTAGGACCGTAAAGAGTAGGGGCAACTAACTGCAGAGCATTGGACACCTAAAGAGTTGTTGAGGATTAAGTAGGAGGAATAACGGAAAGAGATTGTGCTTGACATTTGCCTACTCTGCAATTCCCAACATTCAACCAAAATACTATTATTGAGATGTACTCAAGAAAAACAATGAAATACAAAAGAAAAGAGGAATGAGGAGCAGAAGAAGAAAGATCACATGAGCAATGAATGGACAGAGGCCATTTTCTGAATTTTATAACTCACTGTAATAATATCGCTGCAGCAGATTTTTTTAAAAAAGCAAACAACATGCCTATTAAATTATTGGGTTTTCAAATTATAGCAATTCACTGGAAAAAAGAAAATTTGATCTTCCTTGAATTATCATAAGTGCATTTTTTTCCTTAGTAAAAGAAAGTAAGAGATCAATCATCAGTCATCAACACAATAAATCTTCTATGGAATGGGCTAACTCAGGAAGACTTTGGGTTTGGTGATTATTTCAAGATACTCTTCAAATATCTGGGTCTCTACCAAACCCAAAACATATTTTGTGTTTTCCCAAACCCCAAATAAGTTTTGCCAAGTAGTTTTTTACATTTACTTTTTTAAGTCATGTGTATTTTAAATTTAATTCATATGTTTCTGATTATTTTATACACATATAATCAAATTTTTGTTTTGTAAGAACTATTTGATGTCCACAGAGGCGTTTTGTAAATTGTTTAAAGTATTTAATAATTTTTTAAAGTCCTTTCCTAGAAATAAGATTTTTTTTTTCCCATGAATTCATTTAAAGCTTCTCCTTAATTCTCACCCTTATACCCCAACAGTAATTAAAATAGAAAAGATTTAGCTGGGCACAGTGGCACATGCCTATAATCCCAGCAGCTTGAGACGCTGAGGCAGAAGGATCACACATTCGAAGCCAGCCTCAGCAACTTAGCAAGGGCCTAAGCAACTTAGCGAGAGCCTGTATGAAAATAGAAAAATAAAATGGTTAGGGATGTGGCTCAATGATTAAACACCCTTGTGTTCAATCTCTGGTACCCAAAAAGAAAAAGAAATGGTAACTTGTTTTGTTTTTATGCAAATATAAGGAAATGCCATTTTTTCTTAGGAATATGAAGATAGAAAAGGGGGAGGTTTTCTTGCTGAATCATTATCTTTTTTGTTGTCTTTTTATTTCCTTTTATTCTTTGTTATGAATTTTTAAATATATATATGCTGTAAGAATTTAGTGCAAATGACGTAAGCTCCTAGCAAAGGTGGCAACTTTGACAGAGTATGGTATGCACAGCCAAGGCAAACAGTAATTAGATACAGAACTACTCATACAGCACCATATTACCACTGACTATGCTAAGAACAAAGGACACTTGGCAAACTTGACAAAAAGGCATTGTTTAATGGTTAGTTCTTTAAAAACAAAATATAATGTAGGGAGTTAACTGAAATATTTTTGCATCCTTTGCATCCTCTCCTTCACATGCCCCTTCTTTTTCTCTCTCACTCTCTCTATCTAAAAATTAGTCAAATTTAGCATTTCACAGCACAGTAAAGAACATTTCATCTGTTTTTTTCTCAGTAACTATTATGCAGATTATCTGGAGGAGGATAACTTTGTCTCTCTGCTTTATAAATATCAAAAATAATTTTAAAAATTATATTTCATTTGAAGATTGATTTCAATGTAATCATTTCTATTCTTGTGTTTATATATTATCCCTATAATATTCTGTTCTGATGAAAATTTTCTCTATTCCAATCTTACTAGTTTTCAATTCATTAACCTCCTCTTCCTTTACCTGAGTATTTTCATTGTAAAGTTTTTTCCAATTTTGCCTTCTATTTTTGCACATACCTGCATCCAAAAATATTTTAATAAATATTGGGTTTAAAAAATCACTGCCCTGGGGAGATCCAATATAGTGGGCTACAGGGAGGTTGTGTTGTGTCGCTCTGTGACCTAGGATTTAAATAGTGGAAACATTATTTCTCTGTGAGTTATTAGAGGACCCTCAACAGTTGCTCCCATACAGGACTCATGACCCCAGGTCCCCAGGCCTCAGCATCAGCGCAGGACTCCCAGCCACTCATCCATGCAGGACTTCCAGCTGCCATGCCTGAGCAGGACCACCAGCATCAGCATTGGCGCAGGACCCCTGGCCACCCACCCACACAGGAATCCTGGCCACACTTCTACGCAGGACACCCAGCTACTGACCACACACAGGACGTCTGGCCACCTCTCCCAGGTGGACCCCCATCTACCCTCATGGGGCTTCCCTGATTGCCTCCTTCTTGGGACATTGCAACCACTGCCATAGTCTCCTACATGCAGTAGCCTGCACCTGGGGACAGCCACCTTCCACAACATTGCATGCCACAGAGCTGCATCTCTGAACATACCACCCAGTGCCACTGTCCGGCCACACCTGACCTGACACCCCATCTCTGAAAGCAGCCGTCTCCATCATGGGATACCTTTGTCACTATCTTTAGTTGGGGCAACTCCCAGCTTGGGACACTGGCTGGGACTTAGAAGCAATATCAAAGAGAAGTATTGGAACCCTGCAGGGACACTATAAGCCAATAGGGTAAAAACTAACACCTAGTATCCACAGTGCTAAAAAGGAAGACAAGAAAAAACAAGGGAAAAAGTGTCCCAAACAAATCAAAATACTACACTAATAGAATCCATGGCCAGCACAACAGAAGAAAATGACAGAAAAGGAGTTCAGGATGTACATAATTAAAATGTTCTGCAAATTAAAGGATGATATAAGAGAGCAAATAAGGCAGGTAAGAGATCATTTTGATAAAGAGATACATAAGCAAATATAGGAAGCAAAAGATTACTTCAATAAGAAGATAGAGGTTCTGAAAAAAAAAAAACAGAAATCTTTGAAATGAAGGAAACAATAAACCAAATTAAAAACTCAATAGAAAGCACCAACAACAGATCAGATCACGTGGAAGACAGGACCTCAGACAGTGAAGACAAAATATATAATACTGAAAATAGAGTTGACCACACAGTGAAGACGGTAAAAAATTCAAGAATTATAAGATAACATCAAAGACCAGATTTAAGAATTATTGTGATAGAGGAAGGCATAGAGTTACAAACCAAAGGAATGAAAGAATATCAGAAAATTTTCCAAATATGAAGAATGAATTGGAAAATCAAATACAAGACGCTTACAGGAAACTAAATGTACAAAATCACAACAGATCTACATAAAAGCACATTATAATGAAAATGCCTAGTAGACAGAATGAGGAGAGAATTTTAAAATCCACAAGAGAAATAAATCAGATTACATATGGGGGAAAGAAAATTAGATTTCTGCAAAATTTTCAACCATAACCATAAAAGCTAGAAGACCTGGAACAACATATCAAGCTCTGAAAGAAAATGGATGCCAACCATGAATCTTATATTCAGCAAAATTAAGCTTTATATTTGATGATGAAATAAAAACCTTCCATGATAAACAAAAGTTAAAAGAATTTACAACTAGAAAGCCTGCACTACAGAACATCTTTGGCAAAATATTCCATGAAGAGGAATTGAAAAAAAAACAAAGCAAACCTCTGCAAAGGGAGATATTACATTAAAGAAAAAAACTAATCAAAGGAGAAGCCAAGTCAAGTTAAATAACAAAAATAGCTGAGAATACAAATCATGTCTCAATAATAACCCTGAATATTGATGGACTAGACTCACCAATCAAAAGACATAGACTGGTAGATTGGATTTTTTTTTAAAAAAAAAAAGACCCAACAATATGCTGCCTTCAAGAGACTCATCTCATAGGAAAAGACATTTACAGACTGAAGATAAAAGTAGTGGAAATCCTATCACTCACATGGACTGCGGAAACAAGCAGGGGTTTCCATCCTCATGTAAAATAAAGTAAACTTCAAGCCAAAGTTAATCAAAAGGGATAAAGAAGGATATTTCATACTGCTCAAGGGAACCATACAGCAATAAGAGAGAACAATTATAAATACATATGTCCCAAACAATGGAGCAGCTATGTTCATCAAACAAACACTTCTCAGGTTCAAGAGTCAAATATACCACAACACAATAATTCTGGGTGACTTTAACATACCTCTTTCATCACTGGATAGATCTTCCAAACAAAAGGTAAACAAAGAAACTACAGAACTCAAGAATACAACCAATAACTTAGACTTAACTGACATATATAGAATATTTCACCCTTCAATGAGCAGATATACTTTTTTCTCAGCAGCACATAAATCCATCTCTAAAATAGACCACATATTATGCCACAAAGCAACTCTTAGCAAATATAGCCTGCATTCTATCAGATCATAATGGAATGAAATTACAAATCAATGATAAAACAAAAAATAGAAGCTACTCCAACACCTGGAGAATAAATAATATTCTACTGAATGAACAATGGGTTGCAGAAAACATCAAGGAGGAAATTAAAAAATTCCCAGAGGTGAATGAGACACTGATACAACATACCAAAATCTCTGGGACACTATAAAGGCACTACTAAGAGGAAAGTTCATTGCATGCAGTTCATTCCTTAAAAGAAGCAAGTCAGGCTGGGGTTGTGGCTCAGTGGTAGAGCACTCACCTAGCATGTGCAAGGACCTGGGTTCGATCTGCAGCATCATGTAAAAATTAATAAATAAAGGTATTGTGTCCAACTACAACTAAAAAATAAATATTTTTTAAAAAGAAGCAAAAATTAACAAATAAATGACCTAAAATTACATCTCAAAGCCCTAAAAAAGAACAAATCAACACAAAAAGCAGTAGAAAACAAGAAATAACTAAAATCAGAGCTGAAATCAATGAAATTGAACAAAAGAAATAATTGAAAAAATTGACAAAACAAAAAGTTGGTTCTTTGAAAAAATAATTAAATTGATGAACCCTTAGCCATACTAATAGAGAGGAGGAGAAAGAAAACTCAAATTACTAACATCCATAATGAAAAAGGAAAAATCATGATTAACACTACAGAAATACAAAAGAGAATTAGAAATTATTTTGAAAACTTGTACTCCAATAAAACAGGAAATCTTAAAGGCACTGACAAATTTCTAGAGTCATATGATTTGCCCAAACTGAATCAGAATGATATATACAAGATAAATAGATCAATTGCAAGTAATGAAATAGAAGATGCCATCAGAAGTCTACCTACAAAGAAAAGCCCAGGACCAGATGGATACACAGTCGAGTTCTGCAAGACCTTCAAACAAGAACTAATATCAATAGTCCTCAAATTATTCCACAAAACAGAAAAAGAGGGAACACTTCCAAACTCATTCTATGAGGCCAATATCACCATGATTCTAAAACCAGCCAAAGACACATCAAAAAAACAAAACTTTAAACCAATATCTCTAATGAATATACATGCAAAAGTTCTCATTAAAATTCTGGCAAATCAAATATAAAAACATCAAAAAGACAGTGCACCTTGATCAAGTGAGGTTCATCCCAGGGATGCAAGGTTGGCTCAACATATGGAAAGCAGTAAGCATAATTCATTACATTGATAGACTTAAAGATAAGAACCATATTATCATCTCAATAGAAGCAGAAAAAGCATTTGACAAAAACACAGCACCCCTTTATGTTTAAAACACTAGAAAATCTAAGGATAACAGGAACATATCTCAACATTGTAAAAACTATCTATGCTAAGACCCAGGCCAGCATAATTCTAAACAGAGAAAAATTAAAAGCATTCCCTCTAAGAAGAGCATCCCCTCAAGACAGGGATGCCCTCTTTCACCACTTCTATTTAACATAGTTCTTGAAACTCTAGCCAGAGCAATTAGACAGATGAAAGAAATTAAAGGGATATGGATAGGAAAAGAAGAACACAAACTATCACTATTTGCTGACAACATATTTCTATACCTAGAGGATCCAAAAATTCCATCAGAAAACATCCGGAAATAATAAATGAATTCAGCAAAGTAGCAGGATATAAAATCAACACCCAAATATCAAAGGCATTTCTGCACATCACTGACAAATCCTCTGAAAGGGAAATGAGGAAAACTACCCAATTTACAATAGCCTCAAAAAAATAAAATACTTGGAATCAACTCAACAAAATAGGTGAAAGAGCTCTACCATGGAAACTACAGAATGCTAAAGAAATTAAAGAAGACTTTAGAAGATGAAAAGATCCTACTTGTTTTTGGATAGGCAGAATTAATACTGTCAAAAAGACCATACTACCAAAAGCACTATACAGATTTAATGCAATTCCAATCAAAATCTCAATGACATTCCTCATAGAAATAGAAAAAGCAATCATGAAATTCATCTGGAAAAATTAGAGACCCAGAATAGCTAAAGCAATCCTTAACAAGAAGAGTGAAGCAGGTGGCATCACTATACCAGCCATTAAACTATATTACAGAGCAATAGTAACAAAAATGGCAAGGTATTGACACCAAAGTAGACCTGTAGACCAATGGCACAGAATAGAGGACACAGAGATTAACCCACATAATTATAGTTTTCTCATATTAGACAAAGGTGCCAAAAACATGCATTGGAGAAAAGACAGCTTCTTCAACAAATGGTGCTGGGAAAACTGAAAATCCATATGCAACAAAATGAAATTAAGCCCCTATCACTAACCATGCACAAAACTCAACTCAGAGTAGATCAAGGACCTCAGAATTAGACAAGAGACCCTATGCCTAATACAAGAAAAAGTAGGCTCAAATCTCATCAGTCAAATTAGACCCTGACTTCCTTAACAAGACTCCTATAGAGCAAGAAATAAAATCAAGAATCAATAAACGGGATGGATTCAAACTGAAAAGCTTCTTTTCAGCAAAAGAAATAATCAGTGAAGTCAAGAGAGAGCCTACAGAACAGGAGAAAATTTTTACCATACACACTTCAGAGAGAGTACTAATCTCTAGGATATATAAAGAACTCAAAAACCTTAACACCATAAAACAAATAACCCAATCAATGAATGGGCCAAGGAACTGAACAGACACTTCTCAGAAGAGGATATACAATCAACAAACATATGAAAAAATGTTCAACATCTCTAGCAATTAGAGAAATGCAAATCAAAACTACTCTAAGATTTTATCTCACTCCAGTCAGAATGGCAGCTATTAAGAATAGAAACAATAAGTTTTTGTGAGAATGGAGGGGGAAAGGCACACTCATATATTGCTGGTGGGATTGCAAAATGGTGCAGGCAATATGGAAAGCAGTATGGAGATTCCTTGGAAAACTTGGAATGGAACCACCATTTGACCCAGCTATCCCACTCCTCAGTCTATAATACAGGGACACAGCCATATCAATGTTTATAGCAGCACAATTTACAATAGCTAACTTGTGGAACCAACCTAGATGCCCTTCAGTAGATGAATGGATAAAGAAACTATGGTATACATACACAAGGCAATGTTACTCAGCATAAAAGAGAATAAAATCATGGCATTTGCAGGTAAATGGATGGAGTTAGAGAATTTCATGCTAAGTGAAGTAAGCCAATCCCAAAAAACCTAAGGCTGAATGTTTTCTCTGATATGTAGATGCTGATCCATAATGGGAAGAATAGAGGGACTCTAGATAAGGCAACGGGGAGGGAGAGACAAGGAGTGGGCATGGGGTAGGAAAACCGGCAGAATGAGATAGACATCATTACCTCAAGTACATGTCTGAAGACACGAATGGTGTGACACTACTTTGGATACAACCAGAGACATGAAAAATTGTGCTCTACATGTGTACTATGTATTCAAATGCATTATGCTGTCATGTAAAACAAATTAGAATAAATAAATATATTTAAAATTAAAAAACAGTCACCAAAAAAACACTACTCTGACATCTTTATGAATATTAAATTCCAGTCCCCATTTCTGCCAGTATAGCATACCACTGTATCAGATGAAGAGACTATCTAAAGGATTCCACATATAAAGCCTTTGAAAAAGGAAATTAACACAAGATCATAAAATTTAAAGACAGAGTCACATCATTCTTTCCTTGCACAAAGTTTGGCATAGCAAGTTTCCTCAAATTTAGTCTTCACGTATGGATTTGGAAATACCTTGTTGATGGGAAACAACTCTGTCTATAATATGTAGCTCACAAAGAGGAAATAAAGCAATTTAGAAGCATTGTACCTCAAGAGTTGAAGTGGTACAGAAATGCACTCCTCCCAGTAATAATAAACTATTCTCAGAATAGATTTTAACAATAATACACTTTTGCTTGGAATTTCTGGCCCATGAGCTCTTTCTTCACATACACAGTAGATAATTATCTACTAGAATGGTCTATTACAGTCCCTCAATGGCGGCAGGAGTAAGAGCTGTGGGGTCCATCCTATCTAGCTACTTACTAGCTGTGACATTGCCTGGGTCGCTTTAACCTCGCTGATACTTATAGGGTCATCGTGAGAATATAATGTACCTAATACTGTTTTATCCCATTTAATCCTCACAACAATCCTGTAATCATTCAATAAGTAACACTCTGTAATCATTTAATAGGTATTGTAAAACTGAAGAAATAACTTAAGTAAACCATCTATCATAGTTCCTGACCCATAACAAACATTCTTACGTTAAGTCTGACCCCCTACTGTACACAAGGGCACTAAGTCTCCAGAACACATAACAAGAATAAAATGTGTATGTAGCTGCTTAGTTACTAAACACAGTACTTTTTGTGATCATCCTGTTTATAACTAGCTCTCTTATGACTAAGAGATAAGTGGTGAAGTGCAGGTCCCCAAAACTCTACTGCTGGAAGATAGCACTTCCTGTCCTTTCAAAAGTCACCCCCAGCAAGGCTTATTGTAAAGACTAAAGACAACTGAAACACAGTACCTCCCATTCCAGCAGGTTCCTTTCTTTCTTTTGTGTCTCATCAGGGGACAAGAAGAGCCTATCTTTCAAATGCAACTTCTCATGAAGTGCGGGGGGGGGGGGGGGGGGGGGGGGTGTCAGATTTGTCTCTCTCTAATCTTCCTTTTGATCTCTCCCTTGCAATAATGCTTCTTTTTTTTTCTAGATGAGGGGTATTGGGATTAAACTCAGGGCCACTGAGCCACATCCCCAGCCCTATTTTGTATTTTATTAAGAGACAAGGTCTCCTTGAGTTGCTTAGCACCTCGCTTTTGCTGAGGCTGGTTTTGAACTCATAATCCTACTGTATCAGCCTCCCCAGCCTCTGGGATTACAGGCATACACCACCGCCCCTTGTGCAATAATGCTTTTATTAACCATTAACCATTTTGTTTAAAGCGTTAAGAAGAAGGGATAATTGTCTACATTCCCTTTTATTTAATGCAAAGACAGAAATATATACAATAGTTTGGTTGGTTAGAAACTGAAGAAAATGCCCAGAGAGGAAACAAACGAATTCTTCCTGGCCAAGGAACTAGTAATTTTCTGCCAGGAACGTAGAACGCTAATGAGAATGCCTTGTGTTAGTTAATTGTTGTTGTTCCTGTTGTCTTCCTTTCCATGCAACACTCAACTCTTAGTCACTAACTCACATTATAAACAAACATGTTCACCAGTGATCCCCTGTAGAATCAGGATGCAAAGACACAGACTCTGCATGTCTCACTGGTGGCTCTGAAGTTTAAATTCTGGACCTGAACTTCCTGACCCCTGGGGAGCACCAGGTAGTTTTTCTTATTCTTCAGGCTTTTTCCCCACTATAATTATAATACTCTACATTCAGTTAGATGGTTTCATAGATTAAACCATCATAAATTGTATTCTAAGTAGAAGCTTCTGTTTGGCAACCTGCTTGTGTTCATGAAATCTCTCCTCATCTTGCATGTAAAGAGTAATCTTAATACATATACAATATTTTTATTTCTTCAGATCCATATTAATTTCTAATTCATGCTCATAACATGAGTCTTCTAACTTTATACTTAGAAACACTGAGATTTCAGACATATTAATAGAATTGTATAAGTGAATCTTCATTGACAATAAACAAACTTCTGCCACATATTTTCAAGTTTCAGGCTTCATTAAGCTAAGCGTTATAGAATGACTACTACTCAGTAATTTATCAAAAGTCAGGAATTGTTAATGGGTATATGTGTACAGCACCATGGTAGGTACTTCAATATGGTAATATATTTGAGATTTAAACTAAAGTAACTGCAGCAAGCCTCATTATTATTAACACCCAAATACAGAAACTCTGCAATTCACTTAGTGTAATGGCACATGAAGTCAGACTTATTTCTTCATATACTGTTTTTATTGTTTTAATATTCTAAAAATATTTTCTATTTCTTCTTTAACTCTTTAAGTTATATCCCTTTATCTAAGGTACAACTTAATTTGCTCAACTTAATGGCAAAATGTGAACATAATCATGTTTTAAAAAACAATGATAGCTTTACATCACACTTCTCTAGAATATATGGTAATTACCACATTGATACCTATTTTCAATGTATGGATACACCATTTTATTTAAGCAGCTCAGTAATTTGTATGTTGAATGCTAAGTGATTTGAAGCCCAATCATAAAATTTAAATTATCTTCATAGTAGAGTTCAGTTCTCTAATAAAAATCAATAAACACACTTGAATATTATAATTTACTGAAAACTTAAAATTGCTCCCTGAATAAACAGCCCTAGCTTGTGTTTCTAGATGACTATTTCAATATTCTCTCTAATTTGATAAAATCAATTAGCGTCTCAGTTCTCCATATTACTCCATGTTGAAGAGCTCAAGTCCCCCATCTGTTTATGTGCAGTTCTATGTCTTGCTCACCAACTAAGACACAGTGAAAATATATGAGTACTGTTGAAAAGCAATGAGTGCCTCATACAAAAAGTACTGCAAATACCAAGCAATACTACAGCATCATAAACAGAAAGGATGGCTTGAGTGAGCAAGGCAGATGGAAAGAGATCTGAGAACACACCACCCAACTTTCTCTTCTCACCTAGAACTAAATTCACATGGCCTCCCTTCCCCTCCTAAGCTTCTCAGTTCCAGTAAGTCTATAAGACCCAGTGAAGTTCCGTCAATTCATTGGCTGGGCTACTAGATAGAATTCATTTTATAATTTGGGTGGAGCTGTATGTTTTCATTCACAAAGGTTTCATTGTTGATGAATAGAGGAAAGAAAATTATGAATTTCTTTTTGCATAAACCATGTGCTTGTTTACTGTTATTTATATGAGGGAAATATAAAACCAAATCTATAGTCTACTTATTATGGAAGGACTAACACATACCAATCAAATGATAAATTTGAAACACCAAACAACAGCAAGATCCTGGAAATGGAAGAGTGTTTTCTCAAACTTGATACTTGTGGTAGATCAGGAAATCTGCAATATTGTGTGACATACAGGTCACTACAATAATTTTACACTCAGCTTCAGTGCAAATGTAGAGGGGACATGGCAGTTTTTCAGTGCCCCTGGGGGCATGACTTAGCTGCAGACATAAATACTGTTTGAAATTGTCATTATCTTGCTCATCTGCTGCCCTACAAAAATCAAAAATGCCTTTTGAATCAAAACAAGATAACCATACAAACATTTATTAGCTCTTTCTTTCTACCACTTTCAATTTAAATACAACTTTATTGATGGGCCCCACTCCTCCCTGTTTTCTTTCTGGGTCATTCTTTGCTTGCAATTGATATGTAACTTTCTGAACCCTCCTCAGGTTCTTGTTTCCTAAAACAGAAGAACTAAAGTAAGAACAGGAAGCTTTCTTGCAACTCCTAAATCTAATTTTACCAGAATGACTTGGTTGCATTGTTGAAAGAAATAAGAAATTCAGAAACATTTGTACACAAATCCAAGAAATAAAAAATTTCAAATTATCTTTCTCCTTGTTAACTAGTAATAATCATCATGTGCAGTAAAAGAATTGTAATGTAAATCAGTCAGACCTGGATTGGAGCCCCAGCTTAAACCCTCCCTGTTGATTATGACCAAGTTGGTTAGCCTCAACAAACCTCCATTTCCTGCTTTGATAAATGGGTAGAATAATGCCCAGCAGTAAAGAAAATTGCCAGGTAATGTAACTCGATGACTAATAGAACATACTAAATACTGTCTACAATTCTTCTTAACTTGTGTGAAATTGTTCACTAAACCTTGATCCTCAGACACAATCCTATCAACTAATTCAGTTGAACTCTTCATATTCTTGTTTTATTGCCCCCCCCCCATCCCACCCCATCTAGTAGGAGTGGTCCAGAGACAAGATTCCCATTGGCTATTTCTCAGAATTTAAAAATGAACCACTCTTCTCCTTTTCTTCTTTTCCCTTTCCTTCCTGAAAATTTAACTCAAAAGCTTTTAGGTAAGGCTGAGCAAGATATGTACAGGAGCTCTTGGAGAATCCCAGAGGGGATGCTAGAATCCAAGAAACATGAGGCAATGATAATGGCAGCCCAGTGAGATGTGATGGAGCCCTGTATAGGTAAAGAGCATGTCTATACTGAAAGTCCGTCTGGGGTAGGTTACCAGATCCTGGGAAGAGTGAGAAGGGTATGCAAGTAGGGCCATGGTGTCTTAGTACATTTTCTGTTGTCATAACAAAATATCTGAGACTGAGTAATTTGTAAAGGAAAGTTCATTTGGCTCAAGTTTCTAGAGACTGGAAGTCCTAGATCCGGCAGTTGCATCTGGTAAAGCCCTCATGCTGTGTTATAACATGGACTAAAGGCAGGCAGCACCTCCAGAAGATGCAAAGTACAAGGGGCAACTCAATTTATAACAACCCAGTCTGCTGGAAACAAACCCATTCTCATGAAAACAGCATTACTCCCTCTTAATGACCTAATCACCTCTTAGAGGTTCCATATATCAACAATGCCATAATGGCAATAGATTTCAATGTGAGTTTTAGAAGGGACAAACCCCACAACAGTGGGTAACCACATATGGTGTGTCAAAGGCAAATGGAATGAGGAGTGAACAACCCAGCATGGGGTGTCAGAGCACAAGATGAGACGAAGGGTGTCCACTCACCAAAGCCTAAAAATGTAAGTCTAGAATCCACAATGGAAGGGGTGTTAGCAGCAGGGGTTTGTTCTATACAGGGGAACTTTACCAAGAAGGTAAAGTTGCCTCTTTACCTTCTTGGAGTTGAGAAAACAAGTAATTATATTGAAGGTACTGGAAACTAGATTTCCCACAGTTGTTCAGAAATAGAAATGTGGAAAGAAAAATTATAAATATGGACAGAGAAAAACTAGAATGACCCCTGTGGTGTTGAATTGGAATTGGAGATATCTCTTTGAATTCCTAGGCTCAACAAATAGACATAAAAAAATGCAGATATAAATATGTTTGAATATATATGAGCATATGCAGCCACATCCACACCGAGGGCTTCCAAGATGCAACACTACATAGCAATGTGCTCACTTATCACCAAGATTTTGGTTTCTAAATACTTTTTTTCTAATAAAAGCAACCAAGTTTCCTTGTAGAAGTGAACAAGATGAACCTGGAACCTCTTGTTATGCCAGAAAGTAAGGAAATACTCAAAGAACCAATGAGTATGTTAAAGACATAGAAGTAGCTGGAAGAAGAGTCCCCACATCAAATGGGAAGGAAAATTTGATCTTCAAAATAATTAATTATAGAAATGGATGATAATCTCTTTTTAATAGAATAGTAATCTGTGAGTTTATACTGGCGTAAATAAATACATAAGAAGTTTGATAAGGAATGGATGTCTTGCCAAATTCAAATTACCTCTCCACAAAATATGTATTAAGTATGAAGAGTAATGGACTGCAAAGAGAAGCTGGCAGATATCTCCTTTGTCAAATGACCAAAGAGATCATTATCAATAATAGATAAAAATCATGATGGCATACAAGAAGAAGAAACCTGTACCGCTACTGTGATATTCCTGCCAAAGACAAATAAGCTGAACCTAATCAATAGGAAACATAAGAAAAACACACTTTGAGCATGTCCTACAAAATGACTGCCTTATAATGTTCTTGCTCAGGAAAGCCAAGGAAAAGAGTGAGAAAATACTAGAGTAAAAAGTCGAACATGACAACTGAATATAGTATGTTTTGTTTTGTTTTGTCTTGTCTTGTTTTGTTTTGTTTTGATACCAAGGATTGAACCAAGGAGTGCTTAACCACTGAACCACATCCCAGCCCATTGATTTTCTTTTTTCTTTTTTAAATTTTGAGACAGGGTTTCACTAAGTTGCTCAGGGCCTCACTAAGTCACTGGGGCTGGCCTCAAACTTTCGATTCTCCTGCCTCCGCCTTCAGAACCTCTGGATTACAGGCATGCAACACCGCACTTGGCAATATGTAGTTTTGACATGGACCTTTTTGTTATAAAGGGCATTTTCCAGATAATTCATGAAAAAATGGTGTCTGAGGATTAGACAGTAGTAATATGTCAATGTTTATTTCCTATTTTTGATGGTTTTCTGGTGGTTCACTGGACATCATCCGTATTAGTGGAAATACACACTGAGGTCTCCAGGGGTAATGGCACATCATGAAGCCTACTCACTTTCAAATAATTCACAGGGGAAAATTGTTTTTTATGTCATCTTGTAACTTTTATATAAACTTAAGAGATCACTCCAAAGCCAAATACTTGCTAGTAAAGATCCTGCATTGTTGGGCCTCACTGAGGGGAACATAACCATGGTGAAGAGGTGGAATGCTGCAGGTCAAGAGCTAAAATTATCTTGGACTATCTTAGGCTCTTTAGAAAAGTAGCCATTTGCTTTTAACCTCATACCTGACCTAACATTCTTGCCACTATTAGGTAAACCTCTCTTTAACAATCTCTTCTTCCACAAGCCTGTTCCTTCCCCAACTCTTTGCCAGCACAGTGATCTCATTTCAGTAAAATTAGTTGATTTTTTTTAAAAATAGTTATACCTAATTAGGTCACTCAAATTGAGAGGAAAAAAAATAGTAGTTACAGAACAACATCTTCTGAGCACCAGGTTTATTTGTTACTCAGTAGCTTGGTTTGTGTTTATTTCTCAGAGAACAGGATAGCCCTAAAAATCTGAAAATCTGCTTGTCTCAAAGTAAGCTTTTGTACACTTCCATCCTTCAAGCAGTTGTCTGGCTTCAGCAAAATGGCCAAACAGGATGCATTTGGCTCCTTGGAGATCTGAGTTCTACGCCAGTCATTGCAAGTATTGCAGCTCACTTCCTTTTGCCAAAATCAGCTCATTCACCGAGTGTTTTTAATTAGCTATGGCTGAGATGGCGTTTGCATTTTGCACCCCCCTCCCAATTTTAGAAGCATAAATTTCCAAAACAACTATCTATTGAGCTGGAAGTCTCATGTTTTTGCTAAGCCTGAGGGTTGTTGTCTTTTAAAAAATTTTTTTAGTTTGTGCTTATTTTGGAAGGTTTGTAAATCCATTTAGTTCTGTCTGAAGGTCAGATAGCCAAATAAACATAGGTGCCATTTTTGACAGAATAGTTATTAAAATACTGTGCACTCTTTTAGCTGTTCTACTTGGTTTTGATTTTCTTTAGTATTACTGTAGAAACACATAAGATTATTGACTCTATACACTTTTTTTAATAAAGGTACAGAGACACAGAAAAGGCAATTCGATTCTGCTAATTGAACATACAGTTGGTACCCCACAACAAATTGTTCAACTTAACAATTTGTTGACCCTATAACCATGTGAAAGTTACATGTATTCAGTAGAAAATACACTGTGAATTTTGAATTTTGATGTTTTCCTGAGCTAACAATATGTGTGCTCTCTTGTGATGCTAGCCAGTGGCTGCAACCACAGCTCCTAGCAGGCCAAATGGTAAACAACCAGTGTGCTACAGTGAACTGTGTGGCTAGCATTTTTTGACTATTTCATTTTTTGTGTCACATCCCATCATGTCTACAAAACATGCACCTGTGTCTCCTGCTTCTGGTGAGAAAGAAGAACACCACTACTCTTTTTTTTTAAAAGAGAGAGTGAGAGAGACAGAGAGAGAGAGAGAGAGAAAGAGAATTTTTAAATATTTATTTTTTAGTTTTCAGCAGACACAACATCTTTGTTTGTATGTGGTGCTGAGGATCAAACCCGGGCCGCACGCATGCCAGGCGAGCACACTACCACTTGAGCCACATCCCCAGCCCCAACACCACTACTCTTGAAAGAAACTTAAGATAATTGCCCAGAATAAAAATGACAAGCCAGTAACCAAAATCACACAAGCTAGGACTTTTGTAAGTGTTGATCTTGACCATCTTAAAAGATAAGTGATCTGTGGCTTGGTAAAATCACCAGCATCAGTTACATCCATTGCCTTTACAAAGGAAAGACACTGGGCAAATTGATGATATGAAAAAATTACTTGGGAGACTAGATACAGAAGGGAATATCTCTTAGCTCACTGATGACCCAGGCCAATGTAAAGAGTCTTTTCAATGCCCTAAAATAGTGTGCCAATGACCATACATACATGCAAATGTTTATAGAAAGTCATGGGTGGGTTTCAAAAGGCATCATAATTTTTATAATGTGAAGAACATTAGTGGTGAGTGGCAAGTTCCAATACTGAAGATGTCCAAGCTTTTAAGAAGAACGGCATAAGATAATTATGAATGAGATATATTTGTCAGGATAAATATTTAATGTCAATAAAATGAGCTTGTTCCCAAAGCATATGCCAGATCATCATACATTCATCAAGAGCACAAGACAAAGCCAGGATTCAAGGCATTGAGAGGCCAGGTAACACTTTTAGGTGGAAATATTGCAAGGTTTGAATTAGAGCCTTTCATCTATCACTCAAAGAGCACTAGACCTATAATCCAAGTGGTTCTGGAGGCTGAGACAGGAGAATTGCAATTTCAAAGCCAGCCTCAGCAATGGCAAGGCACTGAGCAACTCAGTGAGACCCTGTCTCTAAATAGCATATAAAATAGGGCTGGGGATGTGACTCACTGGTCGAGTGCCCCTGAGTTCAATCCCCAGTACCAAAAAAAAAAAAAAAAAAAAAAAGAGCACTATAACATTCAAGAATGTCAAGAATGTGCATAAGCATGCAGGATATCAATAACAAGAAAGTCTGGATGACAACAACATCATCATAAGATTGCTTTTTGAACTATTTACTCCACAAACAAGAAGATATTGTATACAAAACAACATTCCATCCAAGACTCTTCTACTCTGAGACAACAGTCCAGGGCAACCACAGCTTGTCTGCAAAATGCTGAGCACAGCTACACCTTCAACCAAAGTTCAAAATAACTGTGTTCAAAGCACACTATTTATGTCAACCATCTGCACAGGTGTTGAAACAAGTGAATCTAGTTGAGTTCTCTGAGAGTTTTGGAAAGGTTTTTACATTTTAAATGCTATCCGTAACATGGCTACAGCATGCGAAGAAGTCACAAAGACATTCATGAACATCATTGGGATGTCACAGTGTCTTCTATCAGCTATTTTTGAGCCTCATCAGAAGACAGAGAAATTAATGACTCTGTCTCTATAGCATCCCCATTCCCAGCCATTAACTTTAATCCAGTGCTTCCAACACTCTTCAGGCCTCCATGATGAAGTGCCCATACAACAGTATTTTCCTGAAGTATCTCCAATGCCATTTTTAGTAAAAGCAGATTTTTGTGGTCTTATCTGTAGTTTTACTTTCCAAAGTTTCAGTTACCTGTAGTTGCCCACAGTCCAAAAATATTAAATGGCAAATTCCAGAAATAAACAATTCATAAGTCTTAAATTACATGATTTGAATAGTGTGATGAATTTCTGTCCCATCCCACTCCGTGGATCCTCTCTTTTGTCCAGCACATCCACACTGTACCTCCTGCCTGCCCATTGGTCACTTAGTAGCTGTCTTGGTTATCAGATCGACTCTAGAGCTTGTTCAGCTGGCTTTCCATAGACTTGGTTTCATATCTGTAGATTCAACCCTAGGTAGGGTAGAGGAAATAAAGATAGAAAGGAGACAACCAGGGAAGGAAAGAAGAGATTGTTACTTTAAATCGAAAAATTCCATGAACACCCTCACCTTTATCCCCTGGGCAGGTTTTTTTTCCCTCCAGGCACAAAATCTAAGGTCCAATAAACCTAAGAGTAATATAGGTTCCATTACTTCATGTCTGTACACTGTGTTAGCTTATAGGACATATTTTTAGATGAATTAAAACAAGCCTAGAGAAAGATAGTGTTAAAAACCCATTATATGAGTACAGTTTAAGTGGTATTAACTAGATAATGTTAACCTAAGGATTCTGAAAACAACCTGATACTGTGACCTACTCCATGCTCCACTAGGAAAAGAATAGAGCTTGCTGAGCTGGTGCCACCCACCTGCCACTTCTCATGCTCACCTTTTGCAAAGTTTCCTTTAAACAAAGTCTGAGGCCCCAGAAGCATATCTCATCTCAGGTGCCTGCACTCACTCTCCCTTTAATTGCTTATCCCACTACATTGTTTGCTTTCCTGAATAAATATATCTGCTTGTGCTTCTTTTGATGTGTCCTAAAATTCCTTTCTGCAGTGTAAGTTAAGAACCTGCCAAGGCCCTATTGAGGTCCCTTGTCCTTCTGGAATACTTCCTTGGACCTCATTCAGTGACAAACTTACTGCACATTGAAAATATTTTTAATTGCATCTGTATTGAGCATTTGTGGGCTTTTTTTTTTTTACTTGTCCTTACCCGCAAAAAATGAAATATAATATTTACATAGCATTTTCATTGTATTAAGTATTATAAGTAATCCAGTGATAATTTGAGATACATGAGAATATGTATAGGTTATATACAAATACTGCACCATTTTGCATAAGGCACTGGAGCATCCATATGATTTATATCCACAGGAGTCCTAGAACCAATCTCTCATAGACACTGAGGGACCACTGTATTTAAGGTTCAATGTCACCCACAGTTTCTGGCATCCACAAGAGTTCTTGGAAATAACCCATGGACGAGGGAAACTGCTATACTTATATTTTTCAAAACTGCCTTAATCTTTCTCATTTTGCCAACAAGTAGGATTTCTTCTCCTCTTTATTACGTTTTTAAAATTTGAAATATATTATAGAGGGTAATGTAATATGGAGGAAGATATTATAAATGCAGTGGCGTGGGGAGGGGCATCCCTATATCATTACTGGTATAATGAAAATCCCCAAATAATGTTTTATAAAAACCTGTGTGCATTTAACTGTCCTTGCTTTTACATAGAGATTCATTTAGAATGAGAAAAATGGAGTTGGAATTTTACATCAATTAACTTAGAAAACTGATGCTTTTCGAGTATTTTTCAAGTACTATACAAGTTCCAAACTATGTCTGCTCCATAGTTTGGTCTAGTTATACAGGAGAGAATAACCAAAGAGTTGTGTTTGGGGAACACTTCTTAAATTGAGCAATCATGTTAAATTAGGAAAAGACTTCACAGTCTATGAGGCTCCACAGTATTCAGGTTGACTCTTGTAGTAACTTATTTTTTTGGAAAGTCTATTTCAAATTAAGCTTTGGTTTTTTGAGCACATGTATTTGTTGTTGTTTTTTTAATTTTATTCAGCTTTTTCCAAATTAGAAAACATTCCAATATACTATTTATTTATTTATTTATGACAGTGGGATGCATGACAATTTTTATTACACATATAGAGCACAATTTTTCATATCTCTGGTTGCATACAAAGTATATTCACACCAATTCGTGTCTTCATATATGTACTTTGGATAATAATGATCATCACACTCCACCATCATTTATAATCACATGCCCTCTCCTGTCCCCTCTAACCCCTCTGTCCTATCTAGAGTTGGTCCATTCCTCCCATGCTCCCTCTCCCTATCCCACTATGGATGAGCCTCCTTTTATATTCAGCATTTGATTTTTGGGAATTGGCTAACTTCACTTAGCATTATCTTCTCTAACTCCACCCATTTATCTGCAAATGCCATGATTTTATTCTCTTTTATTGCTGAGTAATATTCCATTGTGTATATTGGCCACATTTTTTTAATCCATTCCTCTATTGAAGGGAATGTAGGTTGGTTCCACAGTTTAGCTATTATGAATTGTGCTACTATAAACATTGATGTGGCTGTGTTCCTCTAGTATGCTGTTTTTAAATCTTTTGGGTATAGACCGAGGGGAGGGATAGCTGGTCAAATGGTGGTTCCACTCCCAATTTTCCAAATTACAACTATCTTATATTAGACAAAGGTGCCAAAAACATGTATTGGAGAAAAGATAGCCTCTTCAACATATGGTGCTGGAAAAACTGGAAATCCATATGCAACAAAATGAAATTAAACCTCTATCTCTCACCATGCACAAAACTCAACTCAAAATGGATCAAGGACTTAGGAATAAAACCAGAGACCCCCTGCATCTAATAGAAGAAAATGTAGGCTCTAATCTCCATCATATGGGATTAGGCCCCAATTTCCTTAATAAGACTCCTATGGTGCAAGAATTAAAATCAAGAATCAATAAATGGATGGATTCAAACTAAAAAGTTTCTTCTCAGCAAAAGAAACAATCTGTGAGGTGAACAGAGAGCCTACATCCTGGGAGCAAATTTTTACCCCTCACACATCAGATAGAGCACTAATCTCTAGGGTATATAAAGAACTCAAAAATCTTATCACCAAAAAACAAATAACCCAATCAATAAATGGGCCAACGACCTGAACAGCCACTTCCCACAAGATAATAAACAATCAATCAACAAATATATAAAAAATGTTCATCATCACTAGCAATTAGAGAAATGCAAATCAAAAACACTCTAAGATTTCTTCTTACTCTAGTCAGAATGGCAGCTATTATGATGACAAACAATAAGTTTTGGCAAGGATGTGGGGGAAAAGGTACACTCGTACACATCAATTTGTTTTTAACATAGTCCTTTCTTTATCTGATTCTCTTGAGAAGGCATTTGAATATTTCTTTTCCCTAAGCAAATAATGTTGGTTACTTCAGAGAGAACTTGTTATTATTTTGCTAGTAGAGATCAACATATTGATCTTTCTAGATTCATTATCTCTGCATACTCAAGGGGCTAGTCGTGCAGACACTCTGTCCACCATCCTCAAATTCAGTACTTTGCATAACAGATGAGCATAATTGTAGGATGTGGAGTCAAAGAGACATGTGCTCTAGTCCTCTTTTGCCATTTGTTGGCTATGTGATCTTTGGAAAAAGTCTTTTGAACTTTACATCTCAGCTTTCTTATCTGCAAAATGGGAAGCAGAACACCTGGCAAAAGTATATTTTTCCATATTAAAGACTCACTTATTTATTCAGAAAATTTTGTTCAACAAGTATTAAGTGCCTATAGTATTAAGTACCTAGATCAAGCAGCTGTGCTTAGTAATGAACAAATGAAAATCACTTCAAGCTTCCTCACAGAACTTGGCCTGAATAACTCATTCAACTCATATTGTTCATAGTACCAGGCCCTTACCCAGTGGGATTTATCTTTCCCAAAGATACACTTATAGGCTAGGGTTGTGGCTCAGTGGTAGAGCACTTTCCTGGCATGTGTGAGGCACTGAGTTCGATCCTCAGCACCACATAAAAATAAATAAAAATAAAGGTATTGTGTTCATTTAAAAAAAACACTCATAAAATGAATAATAAAACTTTGATATTCTATTTACAACTCTATTTTTCCCATAGTTTTTCCTACTAGATGTGGATCTTTAGATGCTTAAAATTTAGATATTTTTCAGATCCTTAGGTACTTTTTACATATTTAATAAGTATCTAAAATATGTTAGGAGGATTGAACTAGTCTATTTTTTTTTCAAAAAACCCACTAGCTATAGCAATACAATGAAAAAACAAATTATATTTAAAATTTTTAATTTCAAATTATCTCATTGCTTGGGATCACATAAACCACCCCTTAATATAATAATACAGCCACATCAATGTTTATAACAGCTCAATTCACAATAACTAAACTGTGGAAGCAACCTAGATGCCCTTCAATAGATGAATGGATAAAGAAACTATACATACACAATGGAATACTAATCAGCATTAAAAGAGAATAAAATCATGGCATTTTCAGGTAAATGGATGGAGTTGGAAAATATCATGCTAAATGAAGTAAGGCAATCCCAAAAAACCAAAGGCTGAATGTTCTCTCTGATAAGCAGATGCTGATCCATAACGGCAGGACATGGGAAAAATGGAGGAACTTTGGTGGGGAAAAGGGGAGGGAGGGATGAGGAGGGGATATGAAAACAGGAAAGATGATGGAATGAGATGGACATCATTACCCTAGGTACATGTATGACTGCACATATGGTACAACACTACATCGTGTACAACCAGAGAAATGAAATATTGTGCTGCAATTGTGTATAATGAATCAAAATGCATTCTGCTGTCATATATACCTAATTAAAATTAATTAATTAATTAAAGAAAATACTAAATGGTTTACTTGAAATGTGTTAAGAGAGCATATCTTATGCATTGTCAACACACATATAAAATGGATATGTTAAATGGTGCTCTATATGTGTAATATGAATTGCAAGGTATTTTACTGTCATGGGTAATTTTTAAAATGGATATGTTAATTACCTTGCATGTTGTAATCATTTCACCATGTATATGTATAAATTATCATTTTATACACCTCAAAAATACACAACTTTTTATTAAAAAAAAGAACATAGCTTTGAAGATAAAGTGACACAATTATATGATATCTACTACCAATAAGAACTTAATAGGGCTGGGGCTGGTTCAGTGGTATAGTACTTGCCTCACAGTTATGAGAACGTGGGTTCAAACCTCAGTATCACATAAAAATAAATAAATAAATAAATAAAGATATTGTGTCCATCTACAACTAAAAAAAATTAATTAAAAAAAGAACTCAATAAAAAGACAGTTATTAGCATTATTTAAAATAATCCATATTTTTGTCCATACAGCATTAATCGTTTTCCTTATGGTCTGCTTCACAGTATGACTATGTGAGAGCAAATGTCCTATTATTGTTTTAAGTGTTTCCCAATCTTTGAGAGGCCTTCTCTAGCCTAAATCTGTACACATGAATGTTTCTCACAACAACTCTGAAATGTATGCATTTGTTTCATCACTTTACAGATGGGGAAACTAAGGCTGCAGGAATGAAATAGCCTGGCCCAGTTTATAGGGTTACTAAGTGGCAAAACCAGGATTCAGACCTAGACCTGAATCCAGAGTGTTGCCATTTGTCATACTGCCTGTATTGGAACACTTTAATTAATAAAATTGAAATTATAAATTAAAAAATTATTTTTTAAATTATTTTCTTCTTGAATCTAGAATTCCTAGAAACTCCAAAGAGATATCTGGAATTTGCTAACCACCATTCCAACAAAACAAAACAAAAATGTCTGCAGCTTACATTTTATTACACAGAATTATTTGCCAGTACCAGAAAAACTGAAAGTGATTTTAGAATGCAAAATAAAATCACCTCAATAGTTTAATGTTTTATCTTATGATGTGTAGTTCCTTTCTCCTTTTTTCTTATATAATAGAAATGTAAAGACAAAGGAATTTCAGGTCAGAGTATCCCTCTCTAGGAAATAGCTGAACACAAACTTACCACTTTCTGATACCTACTTTCATCTATCATGGTTTAAAAGACTAAGGTGACTTTAGAAACCACATCAAAATTAGATGACAAATGTGTACCTGCAGCAAATGAAGACTCAAAATTAGGAATATAGTCAAAGTCAAAATGGCCATTTGCCTTACTATATGCCAGCTTCTACTCTGGCAAGGTAAGTCAACAGGGGAAACTTTTTTCTTCATTAACACATAACAATTGGACATATTTATGGGGTACAAATGCTGTTTTGATATATGTTTTCATTGCATAATGATCAAATCAAGGTAATTAGTACATTCCTCACTTCAAACATTGGTCTTTTTTTCTGGTAAACAAATTCCAAATCCTCTCTTCTAGCTATTTTGATATATATAATATGTTATTGTTAACTGTAGTTAACCCTTGACACTCTTGACTTCAAAATATACAGAAAAGCTACAATAAACAGTATGTAAAAAAGTGGATGTGTAACCGATGTGATTCTGCAATCTGTATACGGGGTAAAAATGGGAGTTCATAATCCGCTTGAATCAAATGTATGAAATATGATATGTCAAGAGCTTTGTAATGTCTTGAACAACTAATAATAAAAAAAAAGAACCACATGGTACTGGCACAAAAACAGACACATAATCAATGGAGCAGAATAAAGACCTGTAAATAAATCCATTCATTTATAACCAACTGATCTTCAACAAAGTCACCAAGAACATGAACAAGGGAAAGGACAGTCTATTCTCTAAGTGGTCCCAGGAAAATTGGATATCCACATGCAGAGAAATGAAGCTAGATTCCTCTCTCACATCATATACAAAAATCAATTCAAAATAGATTAAAGACTTAAATATATGACCCTGAACTGTAAAACTACTAGAAGAAAACAAAGAGTACATAATTCATAATATTGAACTGGGCAGGATTTTTTAATAAGACTCCAAAGCACAGACATCTAAAGCAAGAACAGATAAATGAATTACATCAAACTAAAACCTTTCTTCAGAGCAAAGGAAACAAACAACAGAATGGTTTTTTTTTATTATTATTATTAGTTGTTCAAAACATTACAAAGTTCTTGACAGATCATATTTCATACATTTGATTCAAGCGGATTATGAACTCCCATTTTTACCCTATATACATACTGCAGATTCACATGGGTTACACATCCACTTTTTTACCTACTGCCATACTAGTGTCTGTTGTATTCTGCTGCCTTTCCTATCCTCTACTATCCCCCCTCCCCTCCCCTCCCCTCCCATCTTCTCTCCCTACCCCATCTACTGTAATTCATTTCTCTCTCTTGTTTTTTTTCCCCTTTCCCCTCACTTCCTCTTATATGTAATTTTGTATAACAATGAGGGTCTCAAAAAAAAAAAAAAAACCAGCCTCAGCAACTTAGTGAGGCCCTATGCAATTTAGCAAGACCCTGTCTCAAAATAAAATAAAAAAAATAAAAAGGGTTAGGGATGTTGCTCAGTGGATGGGCACCCCTGGGTTCAACCCCTGGTAGAAAGGAGAAGGAGAAGGGGTTGGGGGAAAAGAAGGACAGAATAGCATATTACCAGGATAAGTGAATGGAATGACCTCTTCCATGTTAGAACACTGATTAATTGAAAAGAGGTAGAACTGGCTGGCCTCACAGCTGAATATCAGGATCCAGATCAAAATAGCCAATCAATCAGCAAACAAGGCAGCAAATAGGGCAAAATTAATAGCCAAAGCATTTTGCAAGCTCAGGTAGACAACCTAAGGAAAATATTCTTTCTTCTCTGTAATACAACATTAACTTAGCATATACCCTAATCTTTAAAATTCTTAAAAAAAAAAAAAACAACTAATGGAGTGGAATATAGTGGAGAGAAGGAAAAATCCTCTTTTAATTCTTTGGTTTGAAAATATGAGGTTTATTTTAATAATTTGAACAGAGTCTACTTTTTTCTATATAATTTCTTCCTTATATGTAAAATAAATGCATGTGATTTTATGGTAATTTTGGCTTTTATACAACTTCTTAAAGAAAATAAAAGAAAACCTTGAGTTATATATTGGTATTATGCTTTCTAAAGCAGAATCTAAGTGTACGTTGTCACAGTTATTATAATTAAAAGTATATTTCAGAAAAAAAAACAAACAACAGAATGGGAGAAAAGAATTTACAGAAGAGAAGAGAATATTTGCAAACTATATTTCTGACAAGGTTAATATTCAGAATATGTAAAATATTCAAAAAGCTCAACCACACACAAAAAAATAAGTAACCCAGTTTAAAAATGGGCAGATGACCAAAGTTAATAGTTCTCAAAAGAAGGCAAATGGCCAACAGTTATATTTAAAAAAAATGTTCACCATCACTAAGCATCAGGAAAATATAAGTTAAAACCACAATGAGATATCATCCTACTATCAGTCAGAAAAGCTATTAATAAAAAGACAAAATATATTGGATATCCACATGCAGAGGAAGTGAAGATATGGAGAAATGAGATGAGTGGAATAAAAATTATTACAGCAGGGGAAACTTTAATGGTTCAAAAGCCGATTCCATCAGGAATTCCCAGACAAAAGGAAAGGCAAGCTGAGCTGTTACTCCTGTTATAAATAAAACTATATTCTTTGATATCCATGATGTACAAAAATTAATACAAGTTGAATCTCTTTTAAAGCAGAAGACAAAATTTATTATTTTATTAAAAATCTTTTTTATTCTAAATCAAATTGGCCCACCAATCTAATCATAAGAATGCTCAACATTTCCCATTTTCTTGGCAAATTCTATCACTCTCAATTTTTGGTAAATCTGCCCTGTGTTCCCACCATCATAGCACCCATGTCCAGCAACCATTCCAGAAAACAAAGATGATCTAATGCTACCTGTTCTTAATCTCATCTACCAAGTTTAAAATTCTTTTCCTCCTAGGAATCGTTAATAAATGTTTCATTCTTCTTGTGAAAGGCTTGCTATCTCATACAAAGGTCCTCTTTATTTATTTGTAAGCAAGGACAGGTTGCCATTATAGTCTGCTCATCACATAAAAGAAGACCCACATCTCTTGAGGTTTTTTTTCAAAATCTGAATTTTTTTCCAAATCTATAATGAACCAAATACAAGAGTCACACTTCTTATTGGAACTATTTTCATTATCTGAGAGTTTTCTTCATATCCTGAATTTCTTCTAAATCTACAATGATCAAACCACAGTATTGGGAACATTACTTCTGAGAAAAACACATTTTCTGATGAGAAAGTCCAGTTCCAACTGGGGAAATCTACCTGAGTCCCAGTCTTTCCAGCTTAACATCATACCTATCATCTAGAAAAATAAATCCAAGTACCCATCTGGGTTGAAGGAAAAGAATTCCTATGATTTTATTTTATATATATGTATATATAAAATAAAATTAAGATGGTGCTACATAAGACATTTTTTGTTTATTTTTCCTAGGAGAAAGACATTATATGGAAGCTTCCTATTTTTTCCCATTTACTCTTCTTTGTCCAAACTTGAAGGCAGATTATACTATAAGGTCTATCACATCCAGAAAATGAAATTTAGAAAATTAATGTAATTTAACAGTGAATTTCGTACATCCCATAATGGTACTTTTAGAAGCAACTATTCATTTAAACATTCAGAATTTCTAACTTCTCATTTACTTTTTTACATTCAAATTTACCAGTTTCTTAAAACACGTAACATTCACTTACACATATTTTGTTCAATCCGTTACCTAAATGCAGAACTGATTCTATCATTTATCTGTTCGATACTCAGGAATTAGAGTGGAGTGGGAGGAACGCCTTCACAGTTTTTTGTCCAGTCATTCTAATCAGTCCCACAACCTTAAGCAGAGGTGACTGCGCCAAGCACATATCAATACAAATAAAACATTGCAGACTTGGCAGGTCTGTGTGGTGGTGTCTGAATATTTTCCACTCAGCAACGCCAGCTCCACCACTACTTAGCTGCTCCTATTCTACTTGCAATCCAAACTTCAACATCTGGAAAGAATAATTGCAAATTTTAACATGTCAGCCCATAGAGAGCTCAAGAAAATAGAGAAAATAAGAAGCCCCTAAGGATGTCTAAGTCACTTAGAAAATTAAGTTGTAAAAAATACTCTTTCCTTCCCCTACATTTGTAGTTAAGAGGGAGAACAAAACTTAAATATGCACAGAGAACTGCTTTTGATTGTCATTTTCAATGTCTAACAAATCTTAGACTTTTACTGGCACTGTGGTAGTAGCAGGAACAGTTTCTCAGCAAACACTGAAATGCCAGCTTTAGGGTACCATTCTTACCTATTGAATCCTCTAAAGTCTGGAGTGGATACTGGTGGCACCCATTCTGGGAAGTAATATGAAGCAAGAGAAAGAACTCAGATCCTAGGATTAGGTGGACCTCAATTTTTTCAATCCCAGCTCTGCCACTTAGTTGTTTGGTCATACTGGGGCAAGCTTTAAATCTTAGAATCCTAGGTGCTCTCATCTGCAATAGAGGGCTAATGGGAATACTAAATGGATCTCTCTACAGTCTAGCCCAATTCTGAGACATAATAGGTACATAATAACTGCTGACTGAAATAAAATCAAATGAAATTCTACTTGTATCAGACTCTTAAAGTCCTTTAGAAAATTAATGGAGAAGAATATGAATATCATATTCAAGACTAATTCACTAAAGATAACAAACTATGGCCCTTTCCTACGTAGGAAATTCCCACCTAAATTTAGAAAATCCATCCGAAAGTAGGACAGTGCCACCCAAAGTTCTCCTAGAGGGTGGTGACTTTGAGTTCTGAAGGGATGAAGCCTATCATGTCCTCAGGGAACCTTTTGTGGGTCCCAAAGCTCATACTCAGAGGAAGAATATTTCCCAGTTTTGAGAACTAGACCACCAACGCTGCAGCCAGAGCAGTGGTAGAAGTGGAGACGCTGACAGACAGCATCCATGGGGTCGAGGCAAGAAAAGCAACTCTGGAAGGAACCCAGTCCACATCCAGGAGCCCTGGGGACCCACAGACTAGAGCCTAAGAGAGACCAGAAGTAGGATGGCTCAGAGCACAGACCATCACCATGACTGCCCATGCTTATGGTGAACCTGGGACAGAGGGACTAGAGAGAGGAATCTTATTTTTTTCCATCAGTATTTATTCAGTATAGAAGCCACAGCTTGGGTTCCACTTCTGATTTGACTACAATTTTACAGAAAGGAAAATAATTCTGTAATTTTTCATGTAAACAAACGGCAGGCTTGATACCAAGGTACAGAGGTGAGAGCAGTAAAACAATAATAATGCCAACATTTTATTTTGAAACAAGCACTACATAGATGAGTGTTCAGATAGTGCATTGCATACAGTTCTTTGCCTCGAATGCTCCACAAAGTACTTCTATAAGTATCAAATAATGTCTCATACACAAAAGCCATGAATTACTGTTTAAGAGGTATTGAGTGAATAGGGGTTTGACCAAAGGACCAATGTGGCAGACATGCATCAGGTAGGGGGATAGAACATTCCAGATAAAAGGAACCATGTGAACAAAGACAGAGGTCTTAAAGCACATGATACACTTGGGGATCAGCAAGTCCTCTTGCTTGTCCATATATAACAGAAAGTTCAGTCCTTGTCCCCAATGCCAATTCACGTCAATTTAATAATGAGGACACAGTTTTGAGAAAAAGAAAAAAGAAGGCTTATTTCTTTGCTAGCAAAGGAGAAACACAAGGTACTCCAGTCCCAGAGGCTGTAGTTCTCCCAATCAGGGAAAACAGAGGGCTTTTAAAGAAGCTATGTGAAAGCTACAAGCTAAGTTCCAGGTGTGGCCTGGCAGGGGGTCCCAAGTGCACCCTGATGGTGTGTTAAAATTCACTTGTTAATATGGGAGACAGTCACTTCCTAATTCTTCTGGTGACATCTTCCTGTGGAGAACAGATAACTTAAGGTAATCTTGTTCCCAGCCCCCAATTTAGGGATAAGGAAAGGGAGAAGAGGAAAAGAAAAAAGCATGTCCCTTTTAAAATAAGCAGCAAGGGCTAGATTCAAAAGGTAAAGTGGACCACTGTTGCACAGAGCCTATTGACACATGAGTAGTAAAGACTAGAAAACAAGTCAAAAGGTCAGAGTGCAAATCCAGACTAAGTAATCTGTCATTAGACAATGAGAATGCCACTCAAGGTTCTGAAGCAAGAAAAGTGACATAATCAGATTCCTGCCTCAGAGAATTCAACCCAACAACAGTAAGCAAAACAAATTGGAGATAATTACCAAGGCCCTTATATTAATGCCAAATATGTGTCACTCAACTGCTTTGTCTCAGGAGACCAAGAAGAGCACACATCATGTTTACTGCTATATCTTGCTGGATACAGTGCTTCACACAGTGCCTGGCGTACGGCAGGGTTTCATAAATATTTGTGGAATTAATTCATTGTTACTGGAATGTGTTATTTGTTGCAGAGATTTCCACAGATTTCCTTTAGCCTTATTAACCCTTAAGGCTGCAATATCTGGTGCTATTCTCACATATTAACATCCTAGTCTTGTTTGCATTTGCAAGAATCGACTCACTCTCCAGCATATAATGGAACCTTAGTTAATCCTTGTGAACTGAACTGAAGAACATTCCCAAGATCCGTTCAAATGGACAGAGAATGTGAACCCTGTTGATCTTTAGCTAAATAAATGTGTCCCAATTATTCCTCAATATGTTATTTTGACCTGGATTTGTAAAATAGCTAAGTTCACTTTTAAAAAGTAAAATTGAAAGGCGAGTGATTCATCCAAGACAGAAATTCAACCAAGAGATTTTACTGGGGGGCTGCCCAAAGGGGAAGAAAAGGAGAGGAAGAGAGCAGAGAGCATGAGCTTGCAAGCTTCAGCTTAAGAAGGGTTGCTTGGTGACTTGGCCGGGTGCTGATTGGCAGGGTACTGATTGGCAGGGTGACTTAGGAACTGGGCTAGTGGACACTGTGTCCTGTGGGGATTGGTCGAGAAAACTTTTGACTTTGACACCCTGCAGTTTGGCGCCCTTTGGAAAGGAGGGGGAGTGGTAAGGGATTATTTGTTCTTCTCAGGATACAGGAAATTAACTTGGTGGTGGGGGGGATAAAACCAAAAGGCAAGGTCTCCTATACACCCAACAAAAATAGTCACCCTGCAAAAGACATTTACATGCTTTTTCTGGCACATACACTACGAGGAACAAAATGTGACCAATCAACTAACTAGACAACAGCAGAAGCCCATTATTATCCAAATTGACTTCTAGAAGTTAATAAACACAGTGCTTTAATTGTTAAATTGTGGTAAGAATATTAAATTTAGGGGGAAAAATAATGAGTTTATGAAAAACAATGAGTTTATGAAAATAAACTCATTTCATTAGAAATTATTTCATTAGATATAATAAAATATAATCATTAGCTACTATATGTAAGTCAAAAATATCCCAATATAAGTCATTTCACATAGTTCAAGTTAATGTTTGCTCAACAACACTGTCATATTTATTGACTAACTCCTCATGACAACATGTCCAAATGAGTTCAAAGACAAAAGAACAGCAATTTGTCTTTCTTCCTTTACATCTGCAAGAAAACCAAGTATTTTAGGAGAAATATACTAATTAAATTATAGAATGTTTAACAATGTCAGATAGATTAAGGCACAAAGGCAAATTTCATCTACTTTGTGTTGAAGATTTTTAAAAATTCACTCTAAAACTTTCAATAAAAATTTTACATAGGCTAACATTTCTTATTGGTTCTTTACTCAGAACTAAATCCAATAGTTAAGAATTTGAAAACACCATCAAACTGGTTACTCAACATCACATAAAATAATGAAACCTAATTGTTTTTGCTAAATTTAATCAGAATTATTTGCATGTGCAGACACAACCATATTGTGGGACAGACTTGCAAATGGTATTAAAATAGCTTATCCCGGAAGGTAATTAACCTGGTAAACAAATAAGATAATTTATAAACAAATAAGACTTTAGCAGTCCAACAATTGCCACTGGAACAAAGAAAAACTCATCAGGAGGAAAAAATATAAAACACAATGCCAAGAAAAAAGGACTGTGGTTGGATAGGGGAAGTATTTGTATTATTCAGGGAGTAAACAAGTTAAAAATGTGGGAGAATAAGAACAGATACACTGCACACAAATCTCATGGAAAGGAAAAGGAAAGCAGGAAAGACCATAGAGTTCTCTTCCCCACAAATCCCTAAATTTCATCATTAGCGATTCCTTTTGTGCCATAAGTTCTAGTGTCTTCTGACTATTGATGTTTTAAGAAATATTAATCCCTCCCAGGAAGGATGACACTCTACTTGGCAGAGACTGGGGCCTCCATGTAAGTACATAGAGTTCATATTATGAGCACAGAATCCAAGAGTTAATGAGCACACAAAGCAAATATAAGGTTGCTGAAGACAAAACCTGACTTTCCACAATTTACATTGATAAATCACAAAGACACCACACAATAAAAAATACCCCAAGCAAATCCTGAACAATGCATTATGTGATTCAATAAAAATCATGTTAGGACCCAGAAATATGGCCTGTCTTTTTACTAAATATCCTTCCAACAGTTAAGATACTAAAAGGGACAACTGCTTAAAGATGAAATATCCAATACACCAGATTCCAACATCAACAGAGATGTGACTTCAGGTCCAGTACAAGTCAAAAGTGTGGCTCTATCCTCCCTTCCATACCACAAATCAACAAGAATCTTCTCAGTTATTTCTAATTTGAGTTTGGAAACTTGGTTTAACATTCCAATATCTACAATTCATTGAAGAGTTTATTGGTGCTGAGTCATCTGCCAAGGATGCTATGTAATCTTAGGTATTCATATTCATACCTGTCTTATAGATGAAGAAATAGGCTCAGAGTGAGTCAAGTTGCTTAATTTACCAACTAGAAAGGAGTGGTTCCTGAGCCATACTATAACAAATTAAAAGGAATTGAGTATAGGTAGAACTGCATGTAAAAATATATTTGCTTCTTAAATTAGGCACATGATAAACATGTGACAGAAGAAGGGACCACTGCCATTAAAAAAAGAAGAAGAAAGTATACAACAGTATAGCAGTGGAAATAGAGATCTATTTCATCCTGTCTATTCAAACAGAAGTGCATCATCCAAAAATTTACAAATAACCATGGAGTGATTGATTACCTCTCCCTTCTCACTACACTCAAACTAGGATATAATCAAGGAGATCATTTTTGCTGAAATTGATTGTTCTTGATTAAGGCAGGTAATGGAGATAGCTAATTCAATTTTAAGAATTTACATTTATTTGCTAAGAAATTAAGTACTGTGAGTCAGTAGGCTAGATATATACATGGTATAGATATAGAGATGATAAAGGAAATATTTCTACAAACAGGGAAGGGCTGGATTATTCGTATAATATAGTCCTGGGAAATTATTAAGGAAGATGATTACTTAATTTTCAGATTTTTTTAATCAAAATAAATTCCAGTTTTATTGCCAAAATAGGTGAAAACTATAGTAACAAACTATCAAAAAAAAATTAGCAGACCTCAATTTAGGGAAAGACTCTCTAATTCTAAAATAGAAGAAATCACAAAGTAAACTATCAGGAGATTTGCCTATATTAAAACACTAAACATATAGAAAACAAACATGAAAAAATAAATTTGCTGTGAGCCTAAAACTGCTCTTTAAAAATTTAAATCTTTAAAGAAAACAATAAAGCCCAAGCATGAACAGGTTAAGAGAGTTGCCTGAGAGCACCCAGCTAGTAGTTGAAAAATCAGAGTAAAAATGCAAACATTCTTGCTCCAGAGTTCCTACTCCTAAATCGTGTAGTAGCTGTTTTCCTAACAATGACATTCAACAAAATGCATGTGGAAGTAACTAACATTTGCCCTAGTCTTTCTGTAATTCATTGTACTGAAAGTAGAAGGGAGTGCAATATATTTAGTGTTTAGATACTCCGAATTTTGGATGATTTGTATTGAGCACACAATTTACACACATTAAAATACATAATTCTTAAATACAAATAGACAATAAGTAACAATGATCTGCTTAAAAATATTTACAAATCATAATATAATTTTAAAAACATAATTAATAGGTTTGGAGCTCAGCAAATCAGTAAGATAAATATTAATATCCAACAGAAAAATTAGAAAAGTCAGGGAACAACAATTTATAGAAAAATTCACTTAGCCAATAAAATGTTCAAATCATTATCATCCAAACAAATACAAATTTAAGTAAATCATGCTATCTTCAAATTATGAAATACTATTAAGTCCACAAAAAGTCATACTTTGAAATGAAACTTAATCTAGCAAAATGTTCACCATATATACCAGATCAAAACTCCATTTAGAATTAACTCCACTTATAATTCATTCAAATTTGTTGAACACTGTAGAAAAATAGAAAAATCTGTACAACAAAAAGATGCAAGTGGGATTCACTGATATTTAATTTTTTCCAAACATTGTAGAAAATAGAAAAATCTAAACAACAAAAAGATGTATTTTTAATTTTTTCCAAATATTTTTATATTTTCAAATTTTCTACAATGACCATATAATATTGATTTTTAAAAGATTGTAATTATACTTTTAAAACCAAAGGATAAAAGAAAAACAAATCAATTTTACAATAAAACATAGATTCAAAAGTCATGCAGATATAACAGGGAAGGCAAATTTATTAGAAAGAACATATTTTACAATGAAAACAGCATTTCTAAAAAATCCCAGTGCTTCCTAATTTTTGTTTACATAAAATACACTAAATTTATAAATCATAGTATTTGATAATGAAATAGAACAAAAGGAAATGTTTTCCTTAATTAAAAGGGGATGGTCTAGAAATATTCTTTCAAAACAACATTATTAAATTGTAGTATAGGACCAGTGTAACGCCACATCATGAACAACCACAAAAAAAGGAAGTTATACTCCATGTGTGTGTGATATGTCAAAATACATTCTACGGTCATGTATAATGGAAAAGAACAAATTAAAAATTGTAGTATAGGATGTTCTCAATGAAATCAGCTATTTTACCAATTAAAAAACAACCTAAAAGTCAGTTTCACGTACTTGAATTTTTACAGTAATACGGCATAATATATTTTTCCTTTTGTAACTGTATACAGAATTGAAAAATATAAAAGTTTGAAAATATAGAAAGATTTATTCATCCATAAGTACCCTAGCCAAGATAACTACGATTAACATTTTTATGTGTTTCTTTTCAGATTTTTTTCTGTTTACATTTTAAATACTTAAAATCATCTAGTTTACACATTTTTATCATGCTGTTATTTTTAACAGAATGCTGCAGCACAGGTCTTTTCTATGTTTGTAGCACAAGCTGCTTTTCTTAAATGTCACATGTGTGGCTAGGTAACATTGATGGCTAGGTGGTTTATAATTGTGCGGTGAGGGCCTGGCATTCAAAAGCACTCACCAATACTGAGCACTGTTAAGAAACATTGATCCTCCTGACAGTCCTGTAGTCATAACAGGATCCTCACGAGGCAGATGAAGTCACAGAACAGACAACTCCTGTTGTTTTCTTTTTAAGATTATGAATCTAGACTTTTCTGAATCCAGAGTCAAATAACATTACAGCGAACATGCATAGCCTTGTATTTTTTTGTTGTTGTTCTCTAAATATAATTTTCTTAGCACACATTTCAAGAGGAGTGAGAATATGAAGGCAGGAGTGGGTCATGAATAAGGAATGGGTCAAAAAACATGACACATGTTACCAATCTGTCTTTCAAAAGTGAAGTCAATTGGTTCTTTTATTCCCTCCCAGATATTAGAATGTCATTATTTAAAATATTTACTAATTTACTAGGTGAAATGAAATCTTCATCTTGTCTTACTTTTCATTTACTTATTAGCTGTACCAAAGATGATATTATATGTTTATTGGCCATTCATGCTTCTTTCTTTAAGGAATTTATTCTGTTTATGCCCTTAACCAGTCACAACTGAGATCTCAAAAAGTCTATCATCCATTTCGGTACACACTATATATGATAAGAATAATCCTGCTTTATCACATTTAGTATGCTTTCCCTTTTATTTTTTAAAAATTATTTAAGTACATAAAGACCTTTTAAATATGAATTCAAATCTGTGGGACTTCACATTTTCTAGCACAATATATTTTTAAAAAGAAACTTCACCCTGTCTCTCAACTTGCTTGGGGGAAAAAAAGAAGAAGAATATGTAATGTGAGATCTTGTTTTCTTTTACTTGGACAGAGTAATCAGTCCTACAACATGACCTTCTGCAGGATGAGGTTCAAATAGTAGAGTCCAAAGTACAAGACAGAATAACAGTCGTCTTCCCAGATCAGTTAAAAAAAAAAAAAAAACGGAAAAAAATGCAAGGCTAGTACTTTCCAAATCTAAGAATCTCACCACTATTTTTTCTGGGAAATCTTGCTCTTCCAAAAGACCACAAACCACTTCTAGGCCTTCATAATTGTAGGGAAATTATGCCAACTAAGCTTTGAAATTCACAGTATATAAGTATGAGATAATAATCACAACAGGGCAACCACACGTTACCATCAACATGCTTACCAAATGAATTACCAAGGAGACAGAGCTATTCTAGAGACAAGATCATTCCATTCTGCCTACCTGAAATACCATTCTGCCTTCTCCCTCTTACCTCTACCTGTGAAACTCAATCCAAGTCCAGGTCACTGTTGACTGTTTTGTGAAGACTTCTGTGATCACTCTGCTAGACATAATCTCCCTCTGAAAACCTAACTGCATACCCACCTATGTGACCCAGGAATTGGTTCAGCCCCTCCCTCTTATGCCACACACCCTCCCCAGCAGCTCAACCCTCACTGGTACTCGTTACAATAATGATATCTTACAAGCTTTTGTTCTCTTGGATGCAATAATTAAAAATATTTTCTGAATATGTGAATAGATGAGGGTTTTTTTTTTAACACACACTTTGCTAGCTCCTCAAGAATCTCAAACAGAAAATATAAACTTAATGACTGACAAAGCTGATTCCTTTATGACAAATAGAAGTTTTCTGAGTAATTTTCCATGACCATATCATTATTAAGTCACCATTAACCCTAAGAGGATTTGAGAACTATTTCTCCCTGTCATGAGTGGCGATATTAATAATTACTTGGAAGTGGATTCTTTTAAATGCAAGAGTGCATTTAATCACACCAGTCATCAAACACAATTATTGCAAAAAGTGTTGGGTGTGGAGCACCCCAACTGGCATTTTATGGACACTAATTAAACACTACAAGCAAATCACACAATCCTAGGGCAACTATGAGCCCCAAAATACCTCCAATGCCACACGACTTCTCTTAGCCAGAGAGCAGACTTTGTTATTGTTGTCCAAAGGGTCTCTCCAGCGGACAGTTGGATGTTAGGAAATGGTGGAGTCAATCTGGGGATGGTAGCAAGACGGTCAGTCTCACTGATGTCCTTAGAGCAGACTTGTTGATGTGGCAGGACAGGCGGTTTAAATATAGTTCCAAGTTGATGGTATTTGTTGGTGATTGATTTCGCCCAGTGAGAGTCAATGTTTATTTGTCATGTCCAGTGAGATAATGTAATTGCAACTGGGAAGTTCTTTGCGCACATCCATGGATCTGTGCCCCCTATCAATTATAACCGATCATTGCTAAGCATGCCTATGACTAACGCCCCTTACAGCTCCCTATCAATTGCAACCAGACATGACTAAGCATGCCTATGACTGCTATTCCTTATGGCCAGCAACTTAGTGAGTCCCAGCATGTCCCAGCATGTCTATGGCAGATGCTCCTTACAATCCCCTAGTCCTATATCTTGTTATAGTCCTAAATCCTGTTACAGTACACTCTGCTATGGGACATCGCCGTACAGATGAGCCAGATGACAGACAGAGGTGAAAAGTGACTCCCTTAGCCTAGCAAATGTTTGAAATGGAAATTCATATTTTCCAGCTTTCCCTGCTCTGTGATTCTGCTGGACATCAGACTTTCCTGAAAACTCAGAGCTTGAGGCCATTGACTTCCTTACTACATCATTCAAGTCCCATACCTGTCCAAGACAATAAAATTGTTATTCTCCCAGGCTCTTCCTGAAAAGATTTTCTATTTTTCCACTTTATAACAACACTCAGATTATCTGATTATTTATTCTTTAAACAAATATTCATTATCTACTGTGTGCTCAGTACTAGAGAAACAACTATGTGCATGAATACGCAGTTCCTAGCTTACTTAGCAAAACTATAGTGACAGACAAAAACATAAAATTGAACAAGCCTAAGATGAGTTAATGAGAAGATGATAGAGTGTGTGTGTGTGTGTGTGTGTGTTTATTTATATTTATATTATTTATATATACAACTTTTTTCTTCTGTGAACTAACCAACAAAGCTCATGTTTCCCTTCCACGTTTCAGAGTTTGGAATGCCTTGTCTAAGGAACTTGCTTTACACTTGCTGTATTTCAAAATATAATCCAAGTAAGGAAACCATGTCAAATTAAGTTGAGAGAGTGATAGAAGGAAACCAATGTTTCTGAGAGAAGGAGAATAATCCAAAACCAAAGAGCATGTGTGGGTGTGGGGGGGGGGAAGGAACAAGGAAGGAAAAAGAAAGGTTATTGGAATCATTTCATATCCAACCCCACCCAATGTAACAGGAGGAAGTGGGGCTGAGTAAGAGGATGCCTGAGATGGGAGCAGTAACCATCTTGGCTTCAAAGACTGAGCTTGGCCTGAAGGAAGCAGATGACTCGGCAGTCTCTACTTTTGAAAGACCCACATGAAGTCTGAAAATGAGCCTCTCAGGAAGTAAAAAATTACTGACCTCTCCTCCTCAGTCCTATATCACATAAGCACCAATATTGTACCTCAACCCAAGGGAGAAGAAAGGAATCTCAAAAAATATATATGAAATGTTTCTTCTTGCAAACTGTGGTATAGGAGCTGGAAGCCCAACTTCAGCAGAGAGAAATATGATATTTCTTACATCTTAACTGTCACAAGCAATTTGCAATCATTTATTAGACAGAAATTACAATAAATTGTGAGAGGTAAACTAAGGCTAAGTCTAGACTATCCCAGGTTCTGCCCCTTCTAAATTCAATTTCACATCCACCAGTCTCATTAGTCCATGGAGCTGCCCAGAATTCATTTCTGTTGGTCCCATTAACAAGTCTAAAACATTCATTCAGTTCCTTTTTCCTGCACTGGTATAGTGTCTCTTTGTTGGTCTATTTGTTTTCATAGCGAGTTGTTTATTAATTTGAACAAGGGAGCACAGCTTTTCATACACAAGACCAAAGAAAGGTCTTTTTCTTGTTTGGAGTGTCATTCCTTTTAATTGAACACAATCTCTGTGAGAGTCGTCCACAAAAAGATGAAGTCAGATGCCCTCAGGAGGCATTGGAAGGAGACAGATTGGGGTGGGGAACCCAGAGGATCTGGGTCCTGAAGGGTGTGGAGGAGGGGAACTCCAAGGGTGGGGCAGGGACTTGGCCCCAGATCTGTGTAAGACATTTTTCTGTCACTGAGGAAAGGTATTCCCAAAAGTCTCCTGAGTATCACTTTGCATATGTTCCCATGTCCATGCATGTGGTGAGAGTCCCTCAGGCAGGCATGCATGACTCTTTGGCAACATGTATTATCTTGGAGCCACGTGTTTTTATTGACAACTTTAAATATTTATTCCACAGCAGACAGAGACATTGGTGTCTTTTTGTAATTCTCTTGTGGTCATTGAATAGAACAATAAACAGAGCATTTTGAGCACACACACAAAAAAAAGATGAAGTAGGAAGTAGGATGAGGATACAAAGCCAACTAGACAGATCATACAATTAAACCCTAGGGAGCCTTTTCTTTCAAGAAATTTGAAGTTCTCAAATAATCCATGGGAATTTGAAGAAAGGGAACTTTGTCTTTATAGTGACCCCAAAAGTGTATACAATGACCTAATTCCAATGAGCTGACCATTGCTACAATTCAAATCATTGGCAATGCCACATTAATGGTACACTCACTGTTTTAGTCAACTTTTTCATTGCTGTGACCAAAAGACCTGACAAAAATAATTTCAGAGGAGAAAAAGCTAAATGCACTCGTGGTTTTAGAGGTCTCATTCCACAGGTGGCCAGCTCTGTTGCTCTGGACCTGCGGTGAAGCAAAACTTCAAGGCAGAAAAGTGTGATGGAGGAAAACACCTCAGGACATGATAACCAGGAAGGAGAGGGGAACTTTCTCCTCCCAGGGACAAAAATATGTACTCCAAAAGCTCACCCCCAGAGACTTACCTCCTCTAGTCACACCCTACCTGCCTGCAGTTATGGCTCAGTTAATCCATTCAAATAGATTAATGCACTGATTAGGTCAAGACACTCATAACCCAATTATTTCACCTCTGTCATTGTTTCATTCATGACCTTTTGGAGGATACCTCATATCTAAATGATAACACCCATCTTTCACAAAATTTCCAGTTCCCAGTCATTTGTTATGTTAAACCCTTTAAAGTCAATTAATTACTCATGAACCTCGCCATGCCACTTTGAACTTTTTTAAATCTAAGCTTTCCAAAGAGTTTCCTAAGAGACATGGTTCTTTTCAATTGATGATAGTTCATTTTGCATACTGACTTCCAAAAAAAATTTCTTTTTAATTTCCTATAAATAATGGAAATTCAGGAATACCACCACATTTAGCCATTATGGAAATTATTTTCAGATCATTGATCATTGACTCTTTTTAATTGATATTTGTTTATGAAATGAATGGTTAGAGAAGAAAAAGAAGAAGAGAACCACTGAACAAATATATGCTTTTCTATCTGAGGCTTTATCTGATTTAATCATCATAAAGATTAGCTTTCTATTTTCATTTAAATTTTATTTCAACTGGTACATGAAAAGACAAGAATATTTATATTCTATGGTAAATATTTATATGTACATATGATATTTCAATACATTTGCACATTGGGTAATGCTTCAATCAGGTAATTCTTTGAGAATATTAATTTAGGTCTATTGTCCATATCATATCTATCTCCTTAAACATTTATCATTTTTTTATGATGAAAACATTCAAACTTCATTCTTTCAGTTTTTTAAAATGTAGAGCACATTATAATTATCTACAGTGTACTGGGCAGTAGCACACCAGAACTTGGCTTATTTCATTTAACATAATGACCTCCAAGTTCTATCCATGTTGGAAAAAAGCACAAAATTTCATTCTCCCTTATAGCTGAAGAGTATTCTATGGTGTATTCATACCAATTTTCTTGATCTATTCTTCAGTTGATGGACACTTAGGTTCATTTCTTAGATATTTCTGAATAGTGCTACATTAACATGTGAGTGTGGATGTCTCTTCACTGATCTTATTTCCTTTGGATATATTCCCAATGGTGGAATAGCTAAATCTTAAGGTGTTTTGTAGGTTTTTGTTTGTTTGTTTAATTTTTTTTTTTCATTTTGTTTTGTTTTTAGGGAACTCCAAACTATTTTCTGTATGATTTTCCTAATTTATATTTCCATCAATGGTATGCCTGGGTCCCCTTATCCCCACATCTCACATCTTGTCCGCAGCACTTGTTATTTTTGTCTCTTTTTATATAATTTTATGTGTGTATATATTTCTTTCTTTCTTTTTTTTTTTTTTTTTTTTTTTTTTTTTTTTTTTTTGCAGTGCTGAGGATTAAACCCAACCAAACCAAACACCTCTGTATCCTAGGTAAGTAAGTGCTCTACCACTGAGCTACAGGACCTGGAGAGAGCTAGAGAGTCCTCTCTTTGTCTTTTGGATAATACCCATTCCTACTAAAGTGAGGTGATAGATCCCTGTGGCTTTGACTTGCATTTCCTAAGTGATTAGGAACATCAAGCATTTTTTATATGCCTGCTGATCATATTTATATCTTCTTTGAGAATGTTAATTTAGGTCTATTGTCCATTTTTGAATCAGGTTTTTTTCCTATTGAGTTTTATGAATATTATATATTCTAAATACTAACCCCTTGTCAGAAGTATACAATAGTTTTCAAATATTTTCTCCCACTCTGTAGGTTATCTCTTCATTCAACTGATTATTTCCTTTACTGAGCAGATGACTTCTTGATTGATGTAATCCATTTGTCTATTTTGTTTTTGTTTCATGTGCTTCCAGTGTTTGTCCAAAAAAAAAAATCCTTGCCCATTCCAATGTCCTAAAACCTATGTTTTCTTCTAGTACTATCACAATTTCAAGTCTCATGTTTAAAACTTTAGTCCATTTTGAACTGATTTTTATAAATGGTTATCCAATTTTCCCAGCACCATTTATTAAAGAGACTGTCCTTTCTCTAATGTCTATTCTCAGTAGTCTTGTTGAGATCTGTTAGCTGCAGACATGTATGTTTATTTCCCACACTCGCTATTCTGATCCATTGGTCTGTATGTTTGTTTTTATGCCAGTACCTGATGTTCTGATTAATAGGGCTTTGTAGTCATATTTTAAAGTCATATGATGCCTCCTAGTTTATTCTTTCACTTAAGATGACTTTGGCTATTAGGGTTATTTTGTTTTGTTGTTTGTGGTTCCACAATGAATTTTAGGGCTATTGTTTTGGGGTTTTGGTTTCTACTTCTAGGGGATTGCGTTGATTCTGTAGATCCCTCTGGATGGGATAGGCATTTTAATGATATTGATTCTTCTAATCCTTGAACACAGGATGTCACTTTTTTGTGTCCTCTTCAATTTCTTTCATTAATGTTTTATGATTTTTATTAAAGAGATCTTTCGCCTCTTAAGTTAAATTTATTCCCAGGGTTTTGTTGTTGTTTACTCTTTGTTTTGTTTTGTTTGTAGCTATTATAAATGGAATTGCTTTCTTGATTTCTATTTCAGAGAATTCACTATTGGTGTATAGCTACACTACTGATTTTGTATGTTGATCTGGTATCCTGCAAAGTTGCTAAATGAATTTATTAGTTCTAATAGTTTTTTCATAGTTTTGGGGGTTTTCTACACATAAGATCATGTCATCTGAAAGCAGTGACAATTTGACTACCATCTTTCCATTCAGATGCCCTTTCTTTCTTTCTCTTGCCTAATGTCTCTGCCTATGACCTTCACTATAACATTAAATGAAAATGGTAAAAGTGTGCATCCTCATCTTGTTCCAGATCTTAGAGAAAAAACTCTCAGGCTTTTACTATTTATTCATTACTATGTTAGCTATTGGCTTATGGTAAATCATCTTTATTATGTTGAGAGTGTTCCTCCTAGACCTAATTTGTTCAGAGAGTTTATCTGAAAGGGTGTTGGGTTTCATTAAATGGCTTTTCTGCATCTATTGAGGTAAACATGGTTTCTCTCATTCTCTTACGTACTATCAGGTTAATTGAATTGTACATATTAACACAAGGATCAACTTTTACAAAAGGTAATATCATTCCTCTTTTTCAGTTGAGGAAAATTCATTCTCTGGGCCTCTGAGTGATTGATTGCATAATCAAAGTGAGAAGTCCATCATTAGTAATTTTTGAGTGCTTCCTCCTCACTTAGTCATCAGGTAGGCCAGTGGAACAGGGGTTTGAACCCAGGCTTATCCATTCAAAGCTTAAATACTATGTTGTTCTGATGGGTCACAAGGGGCTGTTTTGAAGAAACAATCCCTAAATAATTGAAGGACCTTCTGTGTTTTAATCAGATACTTGATGTATCTTAAGTTCTTGTTCTCCTAGGATCATCATCTTATTTAGACTTGATCAATGCTCTAGTGTTATCTTCACAACATTTCTCTGTCCAATACAAATATGCATACCAAAAGAGTTGATTGTTCATCAGAGTTCTGAAAATACCAGGACCTCCTATCCAATAAATAAATAAATAAAAATTACATAGTGAAAAAGACATAATACTAAGTCTCCATTTAAACATAGGCAAACTCTCCAGTGTTTTAGGTAAAGTCAAAAAGCAGGCAGATCTGTGTGATGAATGAAGCATCTCCTAGAACTATTTGTCATTGAAAACAGACTTCCAAGATGGCTAGAAAGCACTTTCCCAATACAAAGTGTTACATAAGTACTGACTGACAACATCACAAAACTATGCCAAATGGCAACAGAATGTCCTTCATGAATTATATAAGCAAAAACAGGATGAAGCAAGTCAGCCACCCTTTTCTATATCCTTCACAGATTTAGCAGATTAACAAAGACTGTTGCAATTTTAAAGAAAATTGTTTAAACAAAAACAACTTTATTTTACCTCTTAAACATTCAGAATTCTTCATTTAGATTTTTTAACTTTCATCTAAGCTGTCCTTCCTTTCAAAAGAATTTTAAACCAACCTCTTTCCACAGGACTTTAAATAAGGGCCCTTGGCTCTAGAGAAACAAAATATATGAGAGGTGAGAAGAGAAGGATGCTCTGTGCTGAGATTTTACTGGCTCGAAAGGAAAGGACTCCATGATATATAAAGCACCCGCGGTCTGAGAGAGATGTACAAAAAATGGTCACTGCACATAACATGGTCCAAGTGTTTAAAATGTTCCAGAACATTTTACATCTGCTCTGCTAGACCATTTAGATTCTTTGTAAGATCCTAGGAGAACAAGAACTTAGATTTTTTCCAGTTCTCCTAATAGAAAGCAGTGGAAAGGAATATTTAAAAAAAAAAAAATCTATTCCATTTTTTACAAGACCTCACTGTAGGCCAAAACAAAGCCAGGCCACTGATAGACAAGCCATCTGTTTCTGAACATGACTGTTTTTATGGAGAGGAAAGCAATGAACTGGCAGAATTTGAGGATAAAATGTAAAACCAACACTGTTCAAATAAATGAATATATTTATTCTCTCAAGTATTTTAAGTTACTAGATGAATAAGCATATTAATCTGATACTCTTGACTGTAACCAAATATTACCTGCATGTAACCACCTGTTTAACATTGTACCTTATTCGCAGAGATAAAATTATACTTATATTTCTCTAATTTTATTTTTTCCATGATTATCACCTTCTAAAGATTATGGTTTGGTTAGACTTTACAGACATATACAGAATATTTCATCCATCAATGACTGAATACACTTTCTTCTCAGCAGCACATGGATCCTTCTATAGTATAGAACATGTTATATGAGCTATCACATATGTTGGCAAGCGATTGTAATGTAACCTTAATATATTTTCAGCATCTGTAGGATTAATTTGATAGCTCCTTTTCCATTGTCATTAATTTTTGTTCTTGCTTTTTTCTTGATTAGACTTGTTTGATTTTTGTCAGCTTTTAACTGTATTATTTCTTCTCTATTTCGCATATTTCTATCCTACTCTTATTTTTTCCTTCCTACTACCTAATTTGAAAATAATTTGTTACTCTGGCTTATTTCTGATACAAGTACTTTAAGTTATAAATGGTCATCTGAGTACTGTTACATCTCAGATATTTTGTTATTTTAAACTTTTATGATCACTTAGTTCAAACCCCTTTTTATTTATTTTCTTGTGCTTTCTTCCTTGACCTATGAGATATTTATAAGTGTGCCATTTAATTTTGAAGTAGTTGACATGTGGGAGTGGAGTTCTTAAGGAGATTGATTTTTTTAATTTCTTTTTTTAGTTGTCAATGAAACCTCATTTTATTTATTTATATGCAGTCCTGAGTATTAAATCCAGTGCCTCACACATGCTAGGCAAGTCATCTACCACTGAGTCACAACCTCAGCCCTAGGGTGATTGATTTCTTTTTTTAATATTTCTTTTTTAGTTGTCAATGAATCTTTTGTTTTATTTATTTTTATGTGGTGCTGAGGATCAAACCCAGGGCCTCACACATGCCAGGCAAGTACTCTACCACTGAGCCACAACCCCAGTCCAGGTGGTCTATTTTTAATGTAATAAATCATACAGGGAACACAGTCTGCATGGTTTCAAATTTTTAAGAAAGTAATCTAAATGCTTTTTATATTGATTGTATTAGTTAAATACATGCCAAAACTGATCAAATACATGAAAAAACTGGTAAGAACTTCAAAATATATACATTTCATTATACTTCAGTTTTACCTCAATAGAGCTATTTTTAAAAAGATCATGAGTTGGATATGAGGTGTCTTCCACTGCATTAACACTAGATGTGAAATGATTAGATTGTCATAGATGTGACCTAATCAGTTCCATCCTAGTTTGAATAGACCAACTGGGTGGACAGGTGGAGCATGGCTAGAGGAGGTGGGTCCCAGGGGAGCATGCCCTGGCAGCATTCATCCTACTGGCCACACTTTCCCTTGTCTCTTTCTGCTTCCTGACTGCTGTGAATGGAGCAATTTCCCTTCACCATGTTCTGCCACCATAATAATTTGCCTCACCTGAGGCCCAGAGCTATGGGGTTGGCTAACCATAGACCAAACCTCTAAAACCATGAGCCAAAATAAACTTTTCCTCCTCAAAGTTGCTCTTGTCAATATTTTGGTCAAAGCAACAAAAAGTTGGCTAACACATACAATATAACATAATTTAAATATTTTTTTATCCTTATTATTTATGTTTTGTTCCTATCACTAGAATGGATGTTCCACAAAAGCAAGGCTGTCATTAGCTCATAGCAGGTGCTCAATAAATATTTGATAAATGAATGAATGGAAAACTTATTTTAACATTCATATTCAAAAAGAGTTTTGAACTAATTCTATTGTAGTACTGATAGTGTTACCTGGAGAGTTAAAAGATAGAACATGAAAATACTTACATTTTCTTAATTCCAGTTTTGATTTCTAAAAGGGACTCAATTATTAAACTGTCAAAGAAAACTTCTATAAGAACATCTGAATGCCCCTTAGCCTAATATTGTTTAGCTTTATTGTTTCTAATAGTAATTATAGCTGTATAAATCTGATTCAACCCAGGTTTATTATTCTACCTAAGTTACCTAGATATAACTTCAGATTTATATATCTATCCTTACATTAATTTATATATCTACCTTTAATATCTATGTATTAATTTATATATCTACCCTGCATTAATTGAGTTATAGAATTTTAGAACAGGATAAGAATTGTACTGATCTTCTAATATCTTCATCTCAGTATCCAAGTAAGGGTTATAAAAACCTCAGAGATTTCAACTTCCTTCCCCAAGAGCACACCAAAACTTATATTGGTACCAGGACTGAACATCTGGACAAGTGTTCCCTATATTTCCACCTCAGACAGCACATTTTCAAAGAATGTTTTGCATATTCTGAACTAGACACAAAGATTTGTAGTTTCTCAACAAGCTTTTTTAAAAAGTTAATTGGAAGTTTTCATGTTCTCTTCAAACAGCTTGCTAATGTAGCAAATTATATGGGATTTTTTTCATTTTGTGGATCATTCTGCTTAACTAACATTGTTAAAGATACCTTAATTTTGAGTTATGCAGCTTTTTACAAAGTATTTTACCACTCTTGTTAGTAAATGGAAACTTTGTAATGAAAATATCAAATTTTCTAGTTTCTACAGCTTTGTGGTCTCTTGTTGCACAAAGTAGCTCAACTATTAGACGGTATTGCTTGAAAGCATTTGTTTGATTTGAATGTTATCACTAAAATACCATAAGCAGTGGAACTGAAGTGTAATTCGGTGGTAGAACACTTTCCTGGTGTGGATGAGACCCTGAGTTGATCTCAAGCACTGCAAAGAGATAAATAAACAAAAAAATACCTATACTAACTGTATGTACCTTTTGCATGGCTTTAATTTTAATAAGCTTTCCTTTCATTGAGATTGCTAAAATACCTCTGAAATAGCATGAAATTTGAATCTTACTAAGCTAATTCATTAGTTTAACCATTAATGTTGCAACATATGACTGTTCTCACACATTTATATCATTTTCATGTTAATATTTTTTTGTATTAATTTGTAATTCACATATCACAAAATTCAGGATTTCAAGTGTACAATTCCATGGTTTTTAGTCTATTCATAAAATGTGGCCAGAATTGACATGAATTCCAAAAACTTTTCATCAGCCAAGAAAAAATGACATCTCATTCTCCTGGTAAGAACTCAAAATAAGTTTGTATTTTCCTTAGTAAAATAAAAATTATACCTTCTAAGACATTCCCTGTTGGGACTTTGTCTTTATTTCATAGCTGATCTTTGTCATATTGACTTCAAAATCTTCCAATAAGTTCAATTGAGGTCTTGGAATTTCTGCTAAAATAAGTAACTTCCAAAGCATCTTTTGGAAAGTAAATATAGAGGAAAGCATGATCTTCCAGTTGTTTGTAATTTAGACTTTAATGTCCTAATAAATTATCCTGCCCTATTCATCCAATAAGCTAATATTCATTGAATGCCTACCACACATCAATTGTCCACAGGAAGTACCCAATGTAACCAAGACCAGTATGGAAGGAAGATGCTCAGTGTAACAGCAGATCATATCCATACATCAGCTGTTAAATCAGCATGAGAGTACAAAGGAAAAAGCAGACAACATACAACTGTCTCGTGTAGCATCGTTAGCATCTAAATCTTGACAATCCAGATGATCTATTGCTTTATTCATTAAACTGTAAGATTATAACATGAATTAAAAATTACATTATAGGTAGAACAATCTTGGTCCCAAAGATATCTATGTGTATAGGAAACTGAATGTTAAGTAAAAAATGCCACAGCTGATGTTGTGGAATTGTTTCTTAAAAGCAAAAGAAATGATCGTTTATGTCACTGTGGTAACATATAGGTTATTTTTTCCTATGCCTTCCCTTTAAATTGTTATACAATTATATGTAGAATTTCATAAAGAACACATAAATTAAGTTCACTGAATCAAGAACATTTATCAAACACTGAAAAAGACATATATTTATGTCTTTTTCAGTGTTTGTTTCTCTGGACAACCAGTGATACCCATTCCATGAAAACCCTGCTCAGTCTGTGAGTCTCACCCCAGATCAAAGCTCTTTCTGTACTGTCTTAAATCATTGGAACAGTCTTGTTTAGATGGCTAAAATTTCTTAAATTTTAAAATGAATTCCAAATGTCTGAAAGAGTTACTACAAGATACTTTTAGAGGATCATAAATAGGTTAATGGCAATAAAATTGCACCTACCTGTCAAGAGAAATTTCTACTTAATGAGAACCCCAAACAGCATCACTGTCAAGGAATCCAAAATACTTAAGGAGGATCAGCATGGGATGTTGAGCCAAATTTTTACAGTGCTTGAAAGAGCAAACAGCATGTTAAATTGGTTCAGCCATCTCTGCTTGATATGTAATTGTTCAGGAGACAGCAGGAAGGTCATTTCTATCCAAGAAATGACCACATTAACAAGATTGTACCATAAACTAACACAGTGGCAGGTGTAGATCCAAGACCTGAGGACTTGCTATATATTAATCATAACACTACCATCCTCAGCAAATGAAATCAAGGCACTTGACTCTAATGAAAACTGGAAAATATGAGTTACTCTGTTCAACTTCTTTTACTTAAAGAACACTTTATCTATTCCCAATATAATCACCTTCTACATTAAGGATGGCTTCTGGTATCAAAGTTTTATTTCCCTCTATTGCCATTTCATAATTCCCCAGTGTTTCAGCAGGACTCATGATGGGGAGTGAATGATTGTGCCTCCTCCCATCCACAGGTAAGGTCAGTTTGATGGACACTTCTTATTTGACCATCTCAGCACCCACTAATACCTACTGTGACTTTCACATTGAGGTGCATGGGAGCTCTGCAGGAATTTTCAACCAGATCATTAACACAGCACCAGGGATCTTGGCAGCTATGACAAGGCAGCCAAAGAATCAGTTGGCTTGAATGAAAATGATTTTCTGAAAAAATACAACTCAATAATAATGTTATCAGGTTATTAATAAATATGAGTCATATCATTTATGCCACATTTAAGAATGTGAACTGATAAAAGAACTAAGGAACAGGACTGGGAATATAGCTCAGTTGGTAGACTGCTTGCCTTGCATGCACAAGTCCCTCCCTTTCAATCCCAGGTACCACCAAAAAAAAAAAAACTTGAAGAACATATATTTGTAGGGCTTATTTTGCATAATTATAGTTATACATAATTGAATAAAAAGTTCATTTTGTTAAAACATAAAAATAATATATTTTTAAATTTTTTTCTCTTGCTTCATTTCTATTAAAGTTCACTTTAAAATTTCAAGTAAATATGTATCACTTCTATCACTCCACTAATGAACTCCGAGAAACCTCAATGTCATTTTAAGCTTTAACCTTAAAGCATTCCTTAAATATTCTCTTAGAAAGTAATATTTTGTCTCATCTGTTCACTATGCTTCTGCTGTTTTCTTCAGTAATCTTTCCACTTTGTAAAAACAACAAAGTTTCTAAACTACATCCACCTCTGAAAGAGTCAATCCTCCTTTCTTTTTTTTCAAATGTGTACAAATAATACACTTCTTGACCATATTAGTTATAGTGATTATACTTAGTGTAATTTATAGGAATCATTAGTTACTATTCATGCTAGCAATCTTATTTTAGTTTTCATCTCTGTTTAATCCCCACTCTCTCACTAGAAAATCTTATCCAGTGCTATTTCCTTCATTTAGGCAGCTATTCAACAATTGGGAACACAGCAATAACTAAGAATTGCATTCTTTCTCAAACACAAGAAGGCAAATAACTGGAAAGAAGTAAGAAAAGGACTATGAGAGAGACCTCTAAAAACTATGGTCAGAAGAAAGAAGCACCACACAAATGGGTATCTATTTCTACGGGTGGTACAGGGAAAAGGAATCAAGAAAGATTACGAGACATGGTGAGAAGACTTACATGAAGAACAAGACTTCAGGTACATGAACTTTCACCAGGAGACAAGAGGGAAGAGAGGAAACAACATGAGAAAAAGGATGTTTCAATTATCATTTGTAAATTAAAATATCATCATTATATTGGGAAAAGATAAAGTACAGAATAAATAAACTACAGAACCCTTTAAGACATTGTTGGCGCTGCTGTCAGCCTTTCATATATCTTTAATCCAGGTGAAAGCTGGTAACAATATATTGGAAATCTGATCATATTTTTAAGAATGCTTGTCCTATTACTCAGCCATCACATTTCAAGGAAGTCATCTTAGAGAAAGAGCAGCATGGTTTCATAAACAAACATGCATAAAAATATATAGTGTACTGTATAGATGTATGTGTTAGCTTGTCATTGCTATGACAAAACACTTTTTAAAAAAACCAAGAGAGAAAAAAATTATTTTTGGCTCACAGTTTCAGAGGTTTCAATTATGGTTGGCTGGCTCCATTGTTTCTGGGCATATGGTAAGACAGAACATCTTGGCATAAAAGTATAGCAGAGCAAAGCTGCTCACTTCATGACATTTAAAAGGAGAGGGAGAGAGAGAAGGAAAGGGACCAAAGACAAGATATATTCCCCAAGGGCATACACATAGGACTCACTCCCTTCAATTAGTTTCTACCTCCTACAATTTCCACCACCTTCCAACAATCCATTCAACTATGGATCCTTCAATCCATTGATAAGGTCAGAGTCCTCATGATCTATAACTTTCCTAAAGTCCCTCCTCTGAACATTGCTGCACTGAGGACCAAGTCCTCAACACATGAGCCTTTGAAAGGCACTCTAGATCCAAACCTTAAAGGTATAAAATTCCAGGCTGGGGATATAGCTCAGTGGTAGAGCACTTGCTTTGCATGTATGAGATCCTGGGTTTGTTCTTTAGCACCACACACACAAAAAAAAAAATTAAAAATTACCACCAAATCTGACTTTAATACAAAAATTTGGAACATAAGGAACTGCAAATGTATCACAAATATTCTCCTTCCTTTTCATGTACCCACCTCAAGAGCCCTCTCACACGGCTATTAACTGTTTTATGGCCCAACCACAAACAAAATAAGAGAGAAAGGAAAATAGAATCTGAAGACAGAGAATTTCACTAATTTACTCAGTAAAAGAAAGCAAACCAAAGACAGTATCATCTCCAATTTCAAAACTTGACACAAAGCCATTTGATACAAAGCTACACTAATCAAAACAGCTAGCATACTGGCAAAAGGATATATATGTAGACCAATAAAATGGAATGGAGAGTCCAGAAGTAAGCCCTCATATCCAGGGCAAATTGATTTTTGACATGATTGCCAAGACCATTCAATGAGAAAAGAAGAGTCTAAATAAATGGTGCTGGGACAACTACATGCAAAAGAATGAAGTTGGATTTCATGAATAAAAATTAACTCCAATGATTCAAAAACCTAAATTTAAGAACTAAAACTTTAAGCTACTATATTTAAAACTTTAGTTAAACATAATAATCATAAAAGAAAACACAGGGGTAAATCTTTACTAACTTGAGTTTTGCAATGATTTCTAGACATAATATCAAAAGCACAAAGAAATAAAGAAAAATAGGTAAGTTGGACGTCAGCAAAATTACAAGCTTTTGGGCTGGGGATGTGGCTCAAGTTGTAGCGCGCTCGCCTGGCATGCACAGGGCGCTGGGTTCGATCCTCAGCACCACATAAAAATAAAAAAATAAAGATGTTGTGTCCACTGAAAAAAAAAACTAAAAAAAAAAAATAAATATTAAAACTCTCTCTCTCTCTCTCTTTAAAAACAAATTACAAGCTTTTGTTCATCAAAGGACATCAAACTTTTGTTCATCACAGAGAGTGAAAAAAATTCACAGAATGGAAAAAATGTGCAAATAATATGTGTAAATAAGAATATATAAAGAAGTCTTACAAATCAACAACAACAACAAAAGAAACAACCCAACTTTTAAAAGGGGTAAAGTACTGGAATAGACATTTATCTAAAGAAAATACAAAAATAGTCAGCAAGTACATGGAAAAATGCTCAATGACATTAGTCATCAAGGAAATTCAAATCAAAACCACAAAAGATATCAATTCATACCCACTAGGGTGGTTGTAATCAAATAAATGGAAAATAACAAATGTTGGAGAAAGCAGAAGAAATTGGAGCCATTATACATTAATGGTAAAAATGTGAAACAGTACAGCTGCTGTGAAAAACAATTTGGCAGTTTCTCAATAAACTAAATGTGGAAATACCATATGACCCGGCAAATCCAATCCTGGGTATATACCCAAGAGAATCGAAAACAAAAACATATACATGAAGATTTACAGTAGCAATATTCACAATAGCAAATGGTGGAAAAAATTCAAATTCCCATCAGATGATAAATGGATAAACAAAATGTGGCGTGTCTTCACAATGGAATACTATTATTTAACCATAAAAAAGAATGAATTTGATATGTTACAACATGGGCAAACCTCAAAAACATGATGCTAAGTGAAAGCTAAGTGAAGCAAAAAACAAAAGACCACATGTTGTATGATTAATTTATATGAAATTTTCAGAACAGTCAAATCCATAAGACAGAGAGATTAGTGGTTACCAAGAGCTAGAAGAAGTGGGGAATAGAGAGTGACTGCTTAATGTATACATCATCCCTTTGGGGTGATGAAAATCGCCACTGAATTGTATACTTTATAATGATTAAAATTATAAATTTCATTTTAATGTGTATTTTACTTCAATAAAAAAGAAACTAAAAATATTGCTATCGATATATTGCTGATCACAGTAATCATATTTCTCAGTTTTCTGTCACTACAATAAAATAATTGAGGCAATTAACTTATAAAGAGAAAAGGCTGATTTGGGCTCATGGTTCTAGAGGTTCTAGTCCAAAATCAAGTGGCCTCATTGCTTGGGGTCTCTGGTGAAGACAGCCCACCATGTCAGGAGTATGTATCAGAGGAAACCACTCACCTCATCAGCCAGGAAGCAAAGTACACAGGCAAGAGCCAGTGTTTGGGTGACATGCTACCAGTGATGCAAAGAACTCCCACTACATGCCACTGCCTAAAGGTCCATAACATCTCACAATATTGCCACCCTGGGTACCAACTCTTTTGCACATGGGTGGTTGTGGGACAATGTATATCCAAACTGTAGTAGAAACAATTTATTAAATAAAAAATTGTTTAGTGTGAGAGTGTGTGCCTTAAGCCAAAAGATCACAGAGTCACTCCTTATGTTCCTGGAATGAAATTTTAGTTATTTAGATGCTCATAAAATAGAAAAGAATAAGCCAAAGAAGGGTGCAGGAAATGGTACTAAGTTAAGAAACCATCTACAGGAGTGTTTAACTACAACAAACTAATTCTAAACCTCAAACAAGAACTTTCAAGCACATTTTTTTCACTATAACATTTTTTGATTTTTTATTTGTTTTATTTAGTTATACATGACAGTAGAATGCATTTATTCACTTTGATATATCATACATAGATGGGATATAATTTCTCACTTTTCTGAGCGTACATGTTACAGAATCATATTGGTCATGTAGTATGACATGTATATATACACACATACAGTAATAATGTCTATTTCATTATATTATCTTTCCTATCCCCAATCCCCTCCCCTCCCTTCTACTTAATCTAAAGTAACGCTATTCTTCCCTAGTGCCCCCTTCCTTATTGTGAATTAGCATCCTCATATTAGAAAAAACATTTGGCCTTTGGTTTTATGGGATTGGCTTATTTCACTTAGCATGATATTCTCCAACTCCAACCATTTACTGGCAAATTTCATAATTTTATTCTGTTTTGAGGCTGAGTAATATTCCATTGAGTATATATACCACATTTTCTTTATCCATTCATCTATTGAGGGTCTCCTAGATTGGTTCCATTGTCTAGTTATTATAAATTGAGCTGCTATAAACATTGATGTGGCCGTGTCACTAAAATATGCTGATTTTAAGTCCTTTGGGTATAAACCAAGGAGTGGGATAGTGGGTCAAATGGTAGTTCCATTCCCAATTTTCTGAAGAATCTTTGTGCTGCTTTCCATAGTGGTTGCACTAATTTGCAGTCCCACCAGCAATATATGAGTGTACCTTTTTCACCATTTCCTCACTAATATTATTGTTGCCTGTATTCTTCTTAATGATTGCCATTCTGACAGGAGTGAGATGAAATCTTAGAGTAGTTTTGATTTGCATTTCTCTAATACTAGAGATGTTGAACACTTTCTCTTATATTTGTTGATCAATTGTATTTCTTCATCTATGAAATATCTGTTAAGTTCCTTAGCCAATTTATTGATTGGGTTATTGGGGTTTTTTTGGTGTTAAGTTTTTTGAGTTCTTTATATAGCCTAGAGATTAATGCTTTATCAGAGGTGGATATGGTAAAGATTTTCTGCCAATCTGTAGGCTCTCTCCTCACTTTATTAATTGTTTCCTTTTCTGGGAAAAAGCTTTTTAATTTGAATCCATTCCGTTTATTAATTCTTGATTTTACTTCTTGAGCTTTAGGAGTGTTGTTAAGGAAGTGAGATCCTAGGCCAATGTGGTTTTTTCATACATATATTTTTTTATTATACGTTGATTTTCAGAAGTGGAATTTCTCCAAAAGCTGTTGTTAATTGCCAGATTTAAATATCAAAAAACACTTTCCTCTATCAGTCTGTGGGGGTATCATTGTATACCCAAACCAGAAAGCCCAAGTGTTCTCACTGGACAGCACACATCCTAAACTTCTGAAGAGCTCAAGGTAGCTTCTACCAGCCCACTCTACCAAAGAAGTTCTGATTTTGAATTTTTAAGTGAACACAATGTGTCTTCTATGATATATGGCAGAGGTTTTTTTGTGAGAGAAAAGACTTTCCAATTAGAAACTGTGTCTATTTCAGCTTCTGCCTTCTCTGCTTACTTATGACTGAGCAAATTATTCAATCTCTCTATACTTTCATTTTCTTGTCCACAAAATGGGGACAATAATAATAAAACCCATCTCGTACTATTGCTGTCCTTTTTAATACACATAAAGCACTTATAGCAGTTTGGCATTTTTTTATTAAATTATTTATTTATTCTAATTTGTTATACATGATGGCAGAATGCAATTCATTTTATATTACACATATGGAGCACAATTTTTCAAGTCACTGATTGTACACAAATTATTTTCACACCATTCATGTCTTCATACATATACTTAGGGTAATGATGTCTAACTCATTTCACCATCATTCCTACACCCTTGCCCCCTTCCTTTCTCCTCCCTCCCCTTTGTCCTATCTAAAGTTCTTCCATTCCTCCCATGCTCCCCCTCAATCGCCATTATGAGTCAGCATCCTCATATCAAAGAAAACATTTGGCCTTTGTTTTGGGGGGATTAGCTTGCTTCACTTAGCATTACATTCTCCAACTCCATCCATTTACCTGCAAATGCCATGATTTTATTTTCTTTTAATGCTGAGTAATGTTCCACTGTGTATATATACCAAAGTTTCCCTATCCATTCATCTACTGAAGGGCAACTGGGTTGGTTCCACTATTTAGCTATTGTGAACTGTGCTGCTATAAACATTGATGTGGCTATGTCCCTGTAGTATGCTGTTTTTAAGTCCTTTGGGTATAGACCAAGGAGAATGATATAGCTGGATCAAATGGTGGTTCCATTCCAAGTTTTCCAAGGAATCTCCATACTGCTTTTCAGATTGGCTGAACCAATTTGCAGTCCCACCACAAAGGTATGAGTGTGCCTTTTGTCCCACATCCTCACCAACAATTATTGTTGTTTGTATTCTTAATAGCTGCCATTCTGACTAAAGTGAGATGAAATCTTAGAGTAGTTTTGATTTGCATTTCTCTAATTGCTAGAGATGTTGAACATTTTTTCACGTTTGTTGGTTGATTGTATATCCTCTTCTGTGTCTGTTCATTCCTTAGCCCATTTATTGATTGGGTTATTTGGTTTTTGTTGTTGTTTCTTGTTTGTTTTTTGTTTGGGGTTTTTTTTTGGGGGGGGGGGATTGTGTGTGTTAAGGTTTTTGAGTTTTTATGTATTCTAGAGATTAGTGCTCTATCTGATGTCTCTATTAACCTCACTGATTATTTCTTTTGTTGAGAAGAAGCTTTTTAGTTTGAATCCATCCCATTTATTGATTCTGTTTTAATTTTGTGCTACAAGAGTCTTATTAAGAAAGTTGGGGCCTAATCTGACATGATGGATATTTGGGCCTACTCTTTCTTCCATTAGGTGCAAGGTCTCTGGTTTAATTCCTAGGTCCTTGACCCACTTTGAGTTGAGTTTTGTGCATGGTGAGAGATAGAGGTTTAATTTCATTTTGTTACATGTGGATTTCCAGTTTTCCTGGCACCATTTGTTGAAGAGGCTATCTTTTCTCTAATAAACGATTTTGGTGCCTTTGTTTAATATAAGATAACTGTAGTTATGTGGGTTAGTCTCTATGTCCTCTATTCTGTACCATTGGTCTATAGGTCTATTATGGTGCCAATACCATGCTGTTTTTGTTACTATTGCTCTGTAGTGTAGTTTAAGGTCTGGAATAGTGATGCTACCTGCTTCACTCTTCTTGCTAAGGATTGCTTTGGCTACTCTAGGTCTCCTATTTTCCCAGTGAATTTCATGATTGCTTTTTCTATTTCTATGAGAAATGTCATTAGGATTTTGATTGGGATTGCATTCAATCTGTATAGTGCTTTTGGTGGTATGGTTATTTTGACAATATTAATTCTGCATATCCAAGAACCAGGTATATCTTTCCATCTTTTAAGGTCTTCTTTAATTTCTTTCTTTAGCATGTTGTAGTTTTCATTGTAGAGGTCTTTCACCTCCTTCATTAATTTTATTCCCAATACTTTTTGAGCCTATTGTAAATGGGGTGTTTTCCTAGTTTCTCTTTTAGCAGATTTGTTACTGATGTTCAGAAATGCCTTTGATTTGGGGGATTGATTTTATGTCCAGCTACTTTGCTGAATGCATTTATTAATTGTAGGAGATTTCTGGTGGAATGTTTTGGGTCTTCTGGTATAGAATCATATCATCTGCAAATAGTGATAATTTGAGTTCTTCTTTTCCTATCCATATCCCTTTAATTTCTTTTGTCTGTCTGATTGCTCTGGCTAGAGTTCAAGAACTATGTTAAATAGAGGTGGTGAAAGAGGGCATCCCTGTCTTGGTCCAGTTTTTAGAGGGAATGCTTTCAATTTTTCTTCATTTAGAATTATGTTGGCCTGGAGCTTAGCATAGATAGGTTTTACAATGTTGAAGTATGTTCCTGTGATCCCTAGTTTTTCTAGCATTTTAAACATGAAGAGATGCTGCATTTTATCAAATGCTTTTTCTGCATATATTGAGATGATCAATATATGTTTATCTTTGAGCCTATTGATGTGATGAATTACATTTATGGATTTCAGTATGTTTAACCAACCTTGCATCCCTGGGATGAACTCTACTTGATCATGGTGCACTATAATTTTTATATGTTTTTGTATTCAATTTTCCAGAATTTTATTGAGAATTTTTGCATCTATGTTCATTAGAGATATTGGTCTCAAGTTTTCTTTCTTTGATGTACCTTTGTCTGGTTTTGGAATCAGGGTGATATTGTCATCATAGAATGTGTTTGGAAGTGTTCTCTCTTTTTTTGTTTGTGGAATAATTTGAGGACTATTAATATTAGTTCTTGTTTGAAGGTCTTGTAGAACTCAGCTGTGTATCCATCTGGTCCTGGGCTTTTCTAGGTTGGTGGTCTTATGATGGCTTCCTCTATTTCCTTGCTTGAAATTGATCTGTTTAAATTGTGTATAAAAACCTGATTTAGTTTGGGCATATCGTATGCCTCTAGAAATTTATTGATGCCTTTGATATTTTCTATTTTATTGGAGTACAAATTTTCAAAATAATTTCTAATTATTTTCTATGTTTCTGTAGTGTCCATCATAATATTTCCTTTTTTATCAGGAATTTTAGTAATTTGAGTTTTCTCTCTCCTCTTCATTAGCATGGCTAATGGTTTATCAATTTTATTTATTTTTTTCAAAGAACCAACTTTTGTTTTGTCAGTTCTTTTCAATTGTTTCTTTTGTTCAATTTCATTGACTTCAGCTCTGATTTTAGTTATTTCCTATCTTATACTGCTTTTTTCTTCTTTTTCTAGAGCTTTGAGATGTAATGTTAGGTCATTTATTTGTTGACTTTTTCTTCTTTTAAGCAATGAACTTTCCTCTTAGAATTGCCTTCATAGTGTCCCAGAGATTTCGATATGTTGTATCGGTGGTCTCATTTACCTCTAAGAATTTTTTAATCTCCTCCTTGATATTTTTTGCAATCCATTGTTCATTCAATAGCATATTATTTAGTCTCTAGGTGTTGGAGTAGCTTTTATTTTTTTATTTTATAATTTGTTGATAGTTGATTTCTAATTTCATTCCATTGTGCTCTGATAGAATGCAGGGTAGTATCTCTACTTTTTTGTATTTACTAAGATTTGTTTTGTGTCATAATAAATGGTCTATTTTAGAGAAGGATCCATGTGCTGCTGAGAAGAAAGTGTATTCGCTTGTTGATGATAATATACTATATATATATATATATATATATATATATATATATATATATATGTCTGTTAAGTGTAAGTTATTGATTGTATTATTGAGTTCTATAGTTTCTTTTAGAAAGATCTATCCAGTGATCTATCCAGTGGTGAAAGAGGTGTCTTAGGCCACCCAGAATTATTGTGTTGTGGTCTACTTGACTCTCGAACTTGAGAAGTTTGATTGATGAAATTGATGTTCCATTGTTTGGGGCACATATATTTATAAATGTTATGTGGTGTTGATGTATGGTTCCCTTAAGCTGTATGAAATGTTCATTTTTATCCCTTTTGATTAACTTTGGCTTGAAGTCTACTTTATTTGATGTGAGAATGGAAACCTCTGCTTATTTACATAGATCATGTGAATGGTATTTTTTATCCCAACCTTTCACCTTCAGTCTATGGGCATCTTTTCCTATGAGATGAGTCTCTCGAAGGCAGCATATTGTTGGGTCTTTTTTTAATCCAATCTATCAGCCTATGTCTTTTGATTGGCGAGTTTAGGCCATTAACATTTAGGATTATTATTAAAACATGATTTGTACTACTAGTCATTTTGTTTATTTTTAATATTTAGCTTGACTATTCTCTTTTGGTTAGCTTTTCCTTTATAGTAGTTCTTTCCTTTGCAGATTTTCATTGTTGTTTTCAATTTCCTGTTTGTGGAATATTTTACCAAGAATGTTCTGTAGTGTAGGCTTTCTTGCTGTAAATTCTTTTCACTTTTGTTTATCATGAAAGGTTTGTATTTCACCATCAAATTTGAAGCTTAATTTTGCTGGATATAAGATTCTTGGTTTGCATCCCATTTCCTTCAGAGCTTGATATATGTTGTTCCAGGATCCTCTGGCTTTGAGGGTCTGGGTTGAAAAATCTACTGAAGTATAAATTGGTCTCCCCCTATATGTGATGTGATTCCTCTCTCTTGCAGCTTTTAAGATTCTATCCTTATTCTGCATGCTAGGCATTTTCTTATAATATGTCTTGGTGTAGATCTGTTCTAATTTTGTACTTTTGGTGTCTATAGGCCTCTTGTATCTGATTTTCCAATTCATTCTTCATGCTTGGGAAATTTTCTGATGTTATTTCATTGAAGAGATTCTGCATTCCTTTGGTTTGAATCTCTGAACCTTCCTCTATCCCAATAAATCTTAAATTTGGTCTTTTGATTGTATCTCACAATTCTTGGATGCTCTGCTCATGGTTTCTTACCATCTTCCCTGTGAGGTCAACTTTATTTTCAGTATTGTATATTTTGTCTTCACTGTCTGAGGTTCTATCTTCCAAGTGATCTAGTCCATTGGTGATGCTATATTGAGTTTTTTAATTGACTTATTGTTTCTTTCATTCTAAGGATTTCTGTTTGTTTCCAATCTCTCTCTTTCTTGAAGTAATCTCTTGCAATCTGTATTTGTTCTCTTATCTCTTTGTAGGAGTGATAGATTTTTGCCTGTATTGCTCATTTAGGTTGTTCTTTAATTCACAAATAATTAATTTAGGTATGTATATTCTGAACTCCTTCTCTGACATTTCACCTACTTGCGCTACCTATGGATTCTATTGTTGTAGTATCTTGGTTTGTTTGGGGCACTTTCCTCCCTTGTTTTTTCGTGATGCCTGTGTGTCTTCCTCTCTTGCATTGTAGATCTGAGGTATTACAGCTTCTGCCTTATTGTCTTATAGTGTCCCTACAGGTTACCAATACCTCACTTTTAAGGGAGAAATCAATATTACAGCACTCAATGTACCCAATATGCAGCCACATATCGGTTAGCTTCTCTTTTTACATTTACAGTTTTGTTACTATAATCACAAATGATGAGTTCAGTTATCCTCTACTATATAGTCAATAGGTTTGTGTAAAGGTTTACAGTTTCTGATAGTGGAAGTGGGGCCTGGAGGGTTGGCTGAGATGTTTATGAGGTAGGATGTGAGAATATGGAGATATTAGATTATATAACTAGTGACAGGGTAATCATAAGAAGTTGTCTGTTAGTAGGAGAAACAAGAGATAGAAAACCTCATGTAAGACTCCTGTTACCTCAGCAACAGGATAACTTTTAATACCCCAGTAGAAAAGCCTCTGGTGCAGCCAGGCCCAGAGGGACCTTGGTGGCATTTTACCAGGTCCTTATTGTTGTTCCTTGATAGAAGTGGTGCTAGTTTCATGGTGGTGGCAGCCTCAAGCCTGTATGTACCTTGATGTTGGACTGTGGAGCCACACTTTGGTGAATAAGGAATCCCAGTGCAGAGTGGCTCTCCATGTGGGCACGGGCTGGCTCTCTCTTCAGAACTCCAGGGTGCGGTGTCACAGGGCCCAGTTTGGCATATTTTAAAAGTCATTGTTTAGTCTTACCTCAGACATATAGAACTGAGATGGTAATTCAGACTCTTAGAAGACTGGTAAAACCATGGTCAAGACCGGAGAAGAACTGGTAATAAATGGGTTAGGTTGGCTCTGCTTTTGACCGTCAGAGAGACAGGTAAAGTTATCTTTGAGGTTTCCACACTGTCCAAACCAGACTACCAGGAAAGTTGATGATTCATGGATTTTGGACCAAAGCCTGAGTTATACATAGAGCATTTCACTGGAGTATTCTCTTTCCCCAAGCAACCAAATATAGAAGGCTAAAAAACTGAGATTTGTGATCTCAGATATCTTCTTCCATTCTACCTCTCTCTCTTGCGTTGTTGTGAGATTTTAATGGTATTATGGAAAGACTCAAACTCACCAATTAAGACCTAATAAGCATTAATTCTACATGAACTATTGCTACCACTTTTAGAATTATTTCCATTCTCATAGTGCCTTTCTTTTAAGGCTTTGACTTAATCATTGAACATTTTAAGAAAGTACAATCTGGGCTGGGGTTATAGCTCAATGGTTGAGTGCTTGCCTAGCATGTGTGACCAAGGGGTTCAATCCTTAGCACCACATAAAAATAAATAAATAAATAAAGTCATTGTTTTCATCTACAAATAAAGAAAAATATTTTTTAAAAAAGAATGTACAATCTGTGTATTTTACTGGTTTAGGGTACTGTTGGAATCAGAGTGTTGAATTTCTTTAATATTTTTACCTTATTCACTTGCTTTTGGAAATTTTACTCACCAATTTTCACCTACATTTTTATTACCTACAACTATCTGTTTCTACATGTCTGTAAAGTATTTTTCTCTTCTGAAACAAGTACTTCACAAATTAAAAATATCTGAAATGCTTTCAACTTCTCCCATTTTGCATAGATAAGGAAATGACTAGAGATTTGGACTTCAAAATGAGAAAATTGGTAGTTCATATCTAATCTGTTCCATAGTAGCTGTAATAGAGGAGAGGTTTCATAACTTCTATGCTTCTAATTATAAAGAAAGTAAAGATAAGAATTGCTTTGCAATTTTATTATGTATATGAAGAGCTCAACACATAGTAGATGCTTAATATGTTTTAGCATTACCATTGGCAATAAATTGTTTGCTTGTTTTCCTTTCTATTAAGACTTGCTTAAGCCTTGCATAAGATCTTGCATTTTTTTCTTATATAAAGTTACATATATTTGCTACATTTAGTTACACTGAGAGGGTTATAGGAATGTATACATAGGGGCTAAGGCTGTAGCTCAGTGACAGAGCACTTACCTGGCATGTATAAGGCACTGTGTTTAATCCTTAGCACCACATGAAAATAAACAGATAAAATAAAGTCATGCTGTCTATCTACAACTACAAAAAATCTTAAAAAATAAATAATGTATAAATATAGTTTTGTGAAATGTGTTTTAGTTATCCTTAGGAAAACATGGTATATATGCATGTTAGTTTTCTGTCACTGTGACAAAATACCTGGGTAAACAACCTAAAATGAAGAAAGCTTTATTTTGGCCATGGTTTCAGAGATTTCAGTCAGTGATGTCTTGGAAATGTTGGGCATGCCCCACCTCCTAAAACTTACATAACTGCCAGGTAGCTCTATAGGTTGGCAACAAAGCCTTTAGTATATTGGCCTTCTTGAGACATTTAAGATATAATGCATTACAGTATGGAAATAAATTTTTAATTTCGATACATGACAAAAGTGGCATAGCAGGTAGGTAAAAACCATATGTAGCAAAAATATGAAACATGAATTATGGGTCAGACTAGAAGAAATGAATTTGTGAACAATGTGCTTTTTTATAGAATGGAACAGAGAGAGAAAATAGCAAACTTGTGGTGGTCAGACACCTCCTCTCTTATGATTATGCACAAGACAAGCAAATACTTTGGACTAAACACATACTGCTGAGTGATTTTTCTTATTGCTAACTTAAATGAGGGAAGATGCCAGGGAGTAGAAAACTTTTGGGAAGTAATCATTCCCCCACTTACAGGATTTTACCTGTACCATAAATTTATTGTGTTTTAATAAATACCTGCCCATGATAAACTCCACAGCTGAATGAAAGCAAATCCTCAAACCAAATCAAGTAGCAAAACATCTACTGATTTGAAACAGCATTTTAACTACAGAGAACACTACTATTATAACTAAACAACCTTCACACAAGATCTCATTTTTAGCTAATCTGGACAAGGAGATGGTCACAGTGATTAACTTTCATACATGGTGAATTAATCCTACACCATCAAGGTTCATGGCTCAGCCAGAGAACAACTATCATAATAAGGTATTCCTTCTGGTGAGGAGCAAGCTTCTGAAGCCACAGACTGAACAATTTCATCTATGTTTAAATATATGGCTGTGAAATACGGTTTAAAATATGCTAATGGGATTTAAGTCACAGCTCCTTCCTTACGAGGGAAACACCATCCCATGAAGTAAGGGATGGTCCTTTTTCAACAGCTCAGAAAAGTCCCTTCAATCCCAGTGATGAATGAGATGGCAACTAAAAGACACATCTGGAAGCACATGATGGATGGTTAAAATCTGCACACTGGCACACATTTGGGAGTCTTATTGGTTTGGTTACTCAAAGAGTTCCCCATTTAAATATAAATTACACCGTGTGAACAGTGAAGAATTAAAGGCATCTGAGCCATGAGTTCAGCAAACTTTCACTATTTGAAGGACAGTTTAGAAGTAGAAAATGAGGAGGTATCTGTTTGCATTTCCCATGATGACACTTGCTATGAATCAATTGTGTCCCCTCAAATTTAGATGCTGATGCCTTAACAACGGGGTGCTCAAGGCTGCCTTCACATACACCAGGGTGATGGTATTTAGAGATGTGGCCTTTGGGTGATAAATTATTTAGATGAGGTCTTTAGAGTAGGGCCCTCATGAGGGGATTAGTGCCCTTACAAAAAGAGACACCAAAGAACTCTAACTCTCCCCACACCCCCAGTTTCTCCCCATGTGAATGCACAGCAAGAAGACAATCATCTACAAGCCAAGAAAATAGTCTCATCAGAATCCAACCATGCTGGTACCCTGATCTTGAACTTCACCCTCCAGAACTATAAGAAAATAAGGTTTTGTTATTTAAGCCACACAGTTTATGATATTTTGTTGTGGAAGCCTAATGACTCAGATAATCCATTCCCAAAACATGCCCTTAATTTTCAGTTCCTCCCTCCAGAGACATAGGTGTGCTTCACCTGTTATGCCAGGCACAGCTTCAAAGACCACACTTCCCCCTGCCAACCAGAAGGCAGAGGCCCATTCTCAAAGACATTTTTCCTCACTTTCCATCATGAAGATTGTTCTGCCTTGTGTTCTTTCTTTCCTTTTGTGTCTTGCTTGTTACTTCTCAAAATTATGGCAATTTACCTGATAATCACACCCCTCTCAAAAGAATTTATAGGTCATAAGAAATCTCTAGTTGCTAAGACTTTTATCTTTTCAGCCAGGAACCACCACAATGACTTTCCTAAGATGAGACTCCCTAATGATGCCTATTTTGAAGTATTATGATAACTTCTCTCCAAAGATATGCATGAATAAAAATACATGTAGATTTCTATCAAGACATGCTTCATCTATGCACAAAGGCATCCTTAATTGTAACAGTATTCTTAAATCAGACATTTATTGCTGAATATTTTTTCTATTTTGAACCCTTATCACTTTGAAGAGCGAGCTTTGGAGACTTACAAAAAGTCAAGAAATAGATTTATTTAGACATTTTTAAACTTCATAGACATTATTGTATTTATACTCTAACACAAAATAAATGACATTAGGGCTAGGGATATAGCATGGTCAGCAGAGTGCTTGCCTTGCATGTACAAGGCTCTGGGTTCCATCCCCAGCACCACAAAAAATAAGTAAATAAATAAATAAGACATTGTTTTAGCTCTTTGCTTAAAGAGAATTTTCATAATCATTAATGTTTTTCAATCCACAAACATTAAAACTTTGTAACATTAATAATGCTGTAGCCAGAATTGACCTCAGGAAACAGGGAGTTAAATAAGAAAATGTATAAAACTAATTGGGACTGAATAAAGTTCTGGCTCATAGGAAACATTCAAGCCTACAATGAAATAAGTTGCTACCCTCTAATCATAGTGCAGTTCAACATTACAGAAGTCCACCTGAGAACTGGAGAAGCATAGGCAACAAAGGCTTCTGCATATCAGTGCCTTAGATGATGCAGAGAGGAGCAGGAGATAAGAGATGGGCCACAGCTAGGTTATAGAGCAGTGGGTGTCTAAGGGAAAACAAGATTCCAGAGCAGAAGACCATCTAGAACTCGACCACCCATGATAAAGTTTGGGTGGGAGGACTGATGTCTGAAATTCACCTAAGTACCCCTGGTACCAAGATTTTCCCAACCCAGACACTAGCCATAGAACATCATTATCAAGCTACTCCTAATAACTGAGAGGGAGTTTGAAACCAAAATCTAGAATTTCTTCTAGCTGGCTAGTGGCTTTCAGGACTCTACATGAGCATGTAGCAAGTTACAAGTTGCAGTGGCGCCAAACCAGAGGCAGCAAAGACTGACAGACATGTCATTACTCTCATTTTGCAGGATAAAGCTAGAGCTTAGTGAAATTGACTTATGTAAGATCACCTTGCCAGGAAGTGACAGGCTCAAAATGCAACCTAAAATTGTAATATCCAAATTACAGATTTGCTTAGCGCAATAGAACTTGTCAGTTTCTTGCAGCTAACATGCAGCAAGATGATGATGATGATGATGATGATGATGATGATGATGATTATCAGCAGCAGTAAGATGCAAATCTCTTAGAAAAGCAGAATCTCAGTCCCCAGCCAGACCTACTCAATCAGAATCTGTTTCCACAGGATTCCTGGTGATTTGCATGCATTTAAAGTTTAAGGAACTCTCTCCACACCATATTCCTACTTACCAGGACTTTATTCCTTTCTTCTTTCCTATCTTCCTTCTCCCTTCCTTCTTTCCTTCCTTCCTTTCTTCTTTCCTTTGTAAAAGACTAACACATATTTTATAATTCAAGAGCAGAAATATTTTATAACAAGAGGAAAAAAGAAGTTCAGAACAAGGAGAGTTCAGAGGAGGCAGAGAATTTCCAGCTAAAGAGACTTGGAGGCAGTGCATTTGACCTGATCTTGAAAGAAAAGTGGGACTTGCACGGGCAGTAACAGGATGTTCCTTGCAAAGGAAACAGAGCAAGTTAAAATACCTAAGGCAGGAGAGTGCAGAACTCTGGGGAAATGGCCAGTGGTTCTGGCTGGAACATAGGATATATGAAGAGCAACAGAAAGACATGCTTGAAAGACAAATGAGGAAAAGCACAGGGAGATTTTTGAATAACAGGAATTAGAGTCTTACTGGGTTAATAATGCTGTACAATTGAAGGGTTTCAAGCAGAGGACCAACAGGTTAAAAATCAACCTTTAAGAAGGTTGATTTATATCAAGTTGTAGAAATCAAAGTGGAAGACCAAAAAGGAAACTACTTATTGTAATGATAGATGAAATGCAAAAAATAAAACTTGAGTGGGGGGGCCACTGGGAATAAAGAGGTGAGGAAAGATTTAAGAGATACGTGTGGGCTGGGGCTTAGTGGTAGAGCGCTTGCCTCGCATGGGTGAGGCACTGGGTTCGATCCTCAGCACCACATAAAAATAAATAAATAAATAAAGATATTGTGTCCATCTACAATTAAAAAAATATATTAAAAAGAGAGAGAGAGAGAGAGAGAGGGTGTGTTAACCTTCAAGCTGAAGCAGCTAGCATGGTGGAGCTCTTTAGATCGCCATGTCCACGTAGATGTGTATATACATTTATCAATACAACACAAGCATTTAAAATCTGACAAGCCCCTATAATGCCTAATTATAAATGCCCACAAATTGGCATTCAATATTGCTAAATACCTGCTGGATATGGCCACAAGGCCATCTCTCTAGGCAATAAGTGATATGTGACCTGAGAGCCAAGACCTGAAAAACTTATTCTCTACTTGGTAATCGTCACCTTTGATAGGTTTCTAATCCTTCATAGATTTTATTAAAGTTTCATTTATCTTAGAAGAAACATAGAAATGCCTGTTTACATTGAAAATTGTTTAGTTTAAATGACTGCTATGGCAAACTTCCTCCCCACATCCCATATGAATGGAAAAACTCACTGAGACCAACAATCAGGATGGCTTCTTAGTTATGACTAGACCAATTTTCCAACCTGGATTGATATTTGGGGCCAGATAATTCTTTGCTTATAAAGGAGGCAGTTCTGTGAGCTACAGGATGTTTAGCAACATCCCAGACCTCTTAGAGTAGACACCACCTGCCACCCAACACTGTCCGCACCTCTTGATTTGCACCGCCACCAGATGTGATAACCAAAAATGTCTCCAGTCATTGCAATGGTCCCCTGGGATAAAGGGGAGCAAAATCAGCCTCTTATCAAGAACCACCGCTCTAAAGAACACAAAATTACAGGCACATCATTCCCATTAAGAAATGTCATGAATATGCAAAAGGACTGGGAATCACTTGGAAGTCTGAGAACCATGATGGCATTTCTTTGCATTTATTATTTGGAGCAGTTTAGTGTAATCAAACCACCAACCTATCAAATTTTACTCTCTGATAACATCCGTACTAACACTTCCTAAATGTTCCATAGAATTATCTGGGATTCCAAATTACATTGGCAAATGTTTGCTTTGCTTTAGAAACTAGTATTTGAGTTCCATGTCATCAGGACATAGAATACAAAAGCATCCTTTTAAGAGACTGCACATGTAAAACAGATCAACAATCTCTTTGACAAGAACTCTAGAGTTTTGAATTTAAAAAAAAAAAAAAAGAATGGGAGACTACACCCAGCATAGCAGGAATTATATCACAGGGCTGTGGAACTTGAGAAGAAATAAGTGAAGTCCCATCAATATGCCTTTTCATCAGATTCAGTTCACATATCCTCAAACATAAGAACTTCATCCAGCACTTTAAACGCATTTCAGCAAGAGCCAAGCCACACAAGTGAAACATTGATCTCCATGTAAAGAGAAACCAGGACAAGTTTTGCCAGCTCAGACCAGAGTCACAGTTGCAAAGATGGCCAATTCAGTCAGAAAGATAGTGTGGAAATGGGGTTTTCAGCATTTCTGCATTTGCTGGCACTAGTTGTTGGTTTTGCCAAGTCTTCAGTCACACATTCAAGTTCTTGAAAACTTAGAACCCTTTGGGATTCTAGAAAGCCATTCATATATTTTCCATCTGTTATTTGGGGCCACTGAGTAAATAAATAGTGCCTCAAATCTTCCACAGTTGATAGACGTTAGAATTTGGAAGGAATAGCTACAGATTTTATTTTTCTAAAAAAAAAAAAAAAACTTAGTTGAACTCTTCTGATCTGTTTCTCATTATATTTGTGCTATTCAAATCATACATAGCTCATAAGATCTCAGAAAGAGACACAAAGTAAAATAGCAAGAGTTGGAAAAGCATATTCAAGTTTGATACTCCCAAATTGTTCATAGAAAGAGCTGCAAAAATGTAACAGCTCCTATTTGCCTCCCTCTGTACCAAAGTCTATATAACCATTCTCATAGAAATGCCTTCCTTTCCTAGAAGAAGAGCTACAAATAACAAATACTCAGAAAATAAACAAATAATGAGGATACGTAAATGAATAATCAAATTTATGGACAAGGCAGATATGTGACTAGAGTAATCCTCTTATGTTATGATCATATGCAGGACCAGGAATGGAAATGTCACCACTACAATTTCCACTAGGCAAAACAATGTACAGGAGGTATTAGACATTATACCCACTTCAACAGAGAGTCCCATCATGAATTTACTGATCATTCACTGGAGAAAATTTCTTGAATACCTGTGGCTAAGATGTGTTTTCTGGCTTTAATGGCTTATGGCATAAAACAGACACAAATTCATATGGCATAAAGGAGAAATAATAAATTCATTACAATGACCTATTAGATGAGGCATAAAAATAATAAGCCCAGTAATATGTGATAGCTCAATTGTCTTTCTATAGGAAGCCCTCACAATTCCTACTATCAAAGTACTTCCCAGAGACACTCTTCAAACTCTACTATAGCTCTGTTATTGCTAAATATCTGTTTCCCAGTACATGAAAATCCCCTGAGGGATAGGGCGTGTTTTCAAGATGTTTTTATTCCATCTGTTGGTGTCTAGCACAAGACATTATCACAATATCCATCCTTGCTATTTAGTAAGCACTGTGGATTTGATCTGACCTGAAAAATGGGGTTTTGCATTGAATATTTATCTTATTTGTATGATTCTATGGAGTATAAGCTTGCTGCCCTTTGCTTCTGACCTGGCCTTGCAGTTGGTACAGTCCATCATGATCAATTAAAAATATAACTTCCAACAATTACAATTCGAATGAAACATGATTACCCTACGTCTCTAACTCTCCATGAAAACTCCTTTAATTAGCTTCTCTTTGCTCAGTTCACTCCAGAAGATAAGGAATAGTTTATCAGACTGATAAATTTGGGAATAATTTGGCATGCTGCCCACTTTCTTCTTCTTTGGAGCTAGCTATTGGCACAGGTCTTCTCCATGCATGGTGGCCTCAGATCCAGCATTGACAGGAAATGGATGGGAATTCTGACTAGTCACGGGACTCTATTTACGTACAAAATTTGAATCACACATGAAACTATTTCTTCTACCGATCTTTATTATTGACACAGATAAGCCTTTGTATTTTTTCTACATATTCTTAGTAACTACCCCGAAACAAGGAATTTGTGTCTGTTTTGTTCACTGATTACAACCCAGCTTTCAGAACAGTGCCTCATGTATAAAAGGCAGTCAATAAATATTTGACTACATATTGAATAAATTTGTCCATAACCTGGTTAAGAAAAAGGATAATACTTATTGGAACCCATCAGAGCATCAGAGAGCCCCAAACTATCTCAAATAGCTATTTGACAAATGTATGGTAAGTAAATAAATGAATGATCCTCTCACCAATCACATCTTCTATGTATTTACAAAATTCTCATCTTGGTCATGATATTTAAAAAGATATATGGCTTAAGACATGAATTTTTCTATATTCTAACATCATAGGCTTATTTATCTATAGAGAATAGTTGAACTTGACCTATAAAACTAAGTTACATAGCAAGTGGTCCATGCTAAAAATCTAATTAGCACCCAGATCCAGCTCCAGTTTTTGAGATGTGAAATAGATTTAGCCAGGGATACTTATTCTCCTGTTCTGCCAATCAAGTGTATCCCCATGTACCACCAAAGTATAAGCTATACAGAGAAAAATAATGTGTGTTTTTAGCTAATAAGGATCTTAACTCTGAGATTCTAATCTAAAGCTTTCCATTTTGAACATAAGTAGCAAGAAAATTGGAACATGTACTTCTAGAACCTGACCTTCAGCAGATAATGATGTGAAACAACCTTGTTATCTTTTTGCTTTTGTGTAATTTGTTATTTAAGAAAAAAGTGAGGAAAATGGAGATAGAAAGAAAATTACTTTTTCTTCCTTAGAAACGAATCATACCATCATTTTGGTAAATTAAGACCAAAGTAAGTATCCAAAAATAAATGTATTGTCAATAAAATTTTTAAGATAATTATTCAATGTCTTAAAGTATTTTTTATATTTAGATTAGTTTTAAAACAATTAGTCTAATTTTATATTTGGGCTAATTTAAGACTCACTGTGTGGGCAAGAACATTTGTGAAATTAACCAATGCTCCTCAACCTCTTCATAAGTTTAAAACTGACAAATGAAGCATAGGTATGCTTAATGTATCTGAATATCACAGTAGTATCAGTTGCCTGATAAAATAAATGATTCTAACAAGAAAATACTTTTTGGTTCCAGGTGACAAGGTATCACCATTTGCCATTTCCCCATGATGAAGCAATCACTTGCCTTCCCCTCCACAAGACAAAAGTGATAATAATAATAATAATAATAATAATAATAATAATAATAATTTCACCACATCTGTAACTTATTTAATTTACAGAGAAGTATATATAAAAAATAAAAGAGAGAAACAATAGAGTTAACTTGATGAACTAAATGAATGAAGAAAAAGCAATCACTATTTTCAGAAATGAACACAAAGAAATAAATAGTGAGGAACAAAACTGGATTCCAGAGTTAGGCAAAAACAAAAACCTAGGAAGGACAGAGACCAAAGCAACTGATTCTAGAATATGCATCCACTGAGAATGCCCAAAGGGAATCTTTCCCATCCTTTATCTCTGTCTCCATGTATTTTTTTCTTGGGAAAGGCAGTATCAATCAAAATGCAGTAAAAAAAATCATTTATGGAAGTAGTAACCTGGTATACCTGGATTTATCCTCCTAGCCCATCTATTCCTCTGTGTGAATTTCCCCTCTCATCATTGGCCCTCCTTGTGCTTAACAATGCAGAGGTAAGGTCAGATTTTTGCCTTTGTGCAGATTAATAGGTAGGTAATCTATTAATTCCAATAGATTATGGAAATAACACTGCAACAGTTTCTGGGTCCAGGTTTTAGTAGAGTGGCAGTTCTATTTCTCAACTCTTAGAACACATTGCTCTAGGAATCTAGCTACCATGGTTTGAGAATATCCAAGTATCCTGCTGGAGAGGTTTAAGGCCTCCAGCCCTATTTCCCAGATGAGTTACCGGCCAACAGTCAGCACTAACTTGCTGGTCATGGAGTAAGCCATCTTGAAAGAAAGTCCACAAGCCCCAAAGTCCCCCAGATGGCATTCTGTGGAAAGAGAACAGTCATCCCCAGCAGGTCGTGCCCAAATCTCAGATTTGTAAGCAAAATGAGCAACGTCATTTTAAGCCACTAAGTTTGGTGTGGTTTATTACACAACAATAAATAACTAGAACAAATCTCTAGCAGAATGAGCACGTTTCATACAAGAGAAGAATTTCTGAAAGTGAATAAAGGTTGAAGGAGGAAAGATATTTTAGCCACTAGATGAAGTGAAGAAACTCTGTCCATCCATCCATCTTTCTCTATCTTTAAGATTCTTACCATCGTTTGTTTTAATATTGTGAAAGCAAATAAAAGGCACCCTTCATCTGGAACCTTCTGTCCTTGGTTACATGTGGCTCGTTGACTCACATGGCTCTTTGAGACCTCAAAATATAAGAAACAATGACTAAGCAAAGAAACTAAGAGAGGCTCACATGTACTGGTCCACTTGTTCCCAAGATGCCTGTTTTCCATTTGTAGCTGAAGCCTTTAGAAAAGTCTTAGTGACAGAGGTGTTCCTTCAGAAGGTGTTAAAACTGATCTATTCTGATTCTAAACAGCTAACCAAAGACATTTAATATGAGTAACTGCCTAGACATTTGGGCATGGTCCTCTTTACTTTCTGTAGTAGTTATCAATTCAGACAGCAACAGCAAGCCAACCAAAATCAAGCAAATTTGGTTTATTCAGATTAATTGGCTTCTACTTTTAGAAATACCTGCCTCTCTGCCCCAGTTCGCCCAGCACCATGAACTTCTTTTATCCTGGTGTGTCCCATTCCACATTGTAATACGAACTTATCTGTCTCCCACATTGGTCTGCCCATGTCTGGAAAGAAGGAACTAGACCTCATAGTCTTTACATGCCTACTTCTTAACAGTGCTTAGCTTATGTGAAGTGCTCAGTAAGAGTTCATAAGTGAACTACAGTAAAAATGAATAAGTATGTGTTTAAATGTAGCAGTGAACTCCTGAAGGAGAAATAAGAAAATGACTTTTCTCCAGAACTTTTTCATTGACTCTTTCTAAAAAAAAAAAAAAAAAAAAAAAAACATGGATCTTATCCCTGACTAAGCATCTTTGGATTATACTTAGATTTTTGTACTTAGAATTTTGTGATTATGACCAAAGTACATTATTTATTCTTAATGACATTTAATTTTTAAAAATTGGGTCTAGTTCATTCAAACCAGAACCAAAGGATGAATTAGATATGAAAGAATAAGGTTAGATAAGGGCTCTGCATTTAATGAGTTCTGTGCTTCTGTTTGGAGTTCATTTTTCAGAGGTAATAATGCTTATTAACTCAAGTAGAAAGACATTAAAAATTTTAGAACACTTTAACTAAAGAAAATTTTATTTCTAAAATGGTTATTTCCCCTTATTTTTAGAATAGACATCAGAATGGAAAAGTGATATAGTTCTAGAGTGTCATGATCCTTTTAATAAAACAGTGAAAATAAATTTAACATTTTTATTCTTATAAATGATTGCTTCAAATTTTGTTTTGAATAATACTAACATTGCTAACCCAAGATTTATTTTTGTTAATATTAGCCCAGTACATCTTTTTTATGCTGTTAATTTTCAAACTTTATGAATTTACTTGTCTATTTTATAAGCATCACATAGAGCTGAACTGTTTTAATCCAACCACATAGACTTACTATATGGGCTTCATGTATTTACATTTCCTCTGATGACTGATGTATTTGGAATGAATTCTGCCATTTATGTTTAATTCTCTCTGCCATTATCTTTTCATGATATTTTTGTCATTTCTGCCTTCTACTGGATAAATAAGATGTCTGTGGTCCCTGTTTTTCTTCTGCAAGTTTGGAAGTTGCAGATTATAACTTCATTTGATGTCACTTGTAATTATTAAAATACATGTTTGTGAAAAAGACTGGCTAACTCTTTACAAAATCCATTCCCCTTTTCTCCTAAGCATAAAGCTAAATTTATTTTTCTATTCCCCCCTGAAGTTGGATAAGTGTGTCTGTGTAACTAAGCTACAGTCCAGCCACCTGCAATGTATATAGAAGTGAGGACTGTCACACCCACATTTGGTTCATTAAAACTTCTATTCCTACTACCTCAGCCATCTGTATGTCAATGTCTAGGGGCAGAGGGGGTGTGGTTGAAAGACTTAGAGTGTTTATCAACCTGGGTCACTAAATAATACCATGAAACAAAAATACTACTGCCATCTTTCTCACCCACCAACTGGAATATACATTATCAAAAAATGAGCTGAATTGGCATTGTAATGTGATAAAATACAGTGCTTTTTCCTTTATCCAAGATTCCACTTTTCATGGTTTCAGTTACCCTAGTCAAGTAGGTCAAAAATATTAAATGGAAAATTCCAGAAATAAACAATTCGTAAGTTTTAAACTGCACACCAATGTGAGCAGCGTGATGAAATTCTGCTCCATGCTGTTCCATCCATCCCAGGGTGTGAAGCACACCTCTGTCCACTATATTCACACTTTATCCCCATTTGTTACTTGGTAGTCTTCTCAGCTCTCAAATCAACTGTCACAGTGTCCGTTTTTTCACTTAATAATAACTCCAAAGCACAAGAGTAGTGATGATGGCAATTTTATTAAAGTATTTTGCTTAAAGGGCTCTATTTGATTATTAGTTATTGTTGATATTCTCTTACTGTGCCTAATTTTCAATTTAAGCTTTATCAGAAGTTTGTCACTATAGCAAAAAACATAGTAAACAGTACATACTGTTCAGTACTATCTGCAGTCCCAGGCTTCCACTGGGAATGTTGGAATGTATTGCCTACTGATAAGGAGGGAGTACTGTAAATATTTGCATTCACATGTATAAAAGATATTTACAAGAGTGCTACTTGCTTGACATATTGAGAACTGGGTTATTTCCATCAATGTGTGTGGTTTTAAAAAAAAAGAAAGAAAGAAAAGTACCTAAACCACATTGAACCACTGAGTTTTAGAAACTAAGTTATTTAATTAATACTTACCAATTCACACTATAAATTAGACCTATTTAGTGTCTCTATCACAAACAATAACTGAATATGCTATGACTACTCTAAGTTTCTCTCTTATTATTGTTACTTTGAACTTCTGAATTCTTTTTAATAACTTTATTTAAGTTACTTTCACAGTCAATAATTAATTGCATTTATTTACATACTTTTAGCAAATCCTTCTTCACTATTAATTCTTGTATCCTGTGCCTTCCTCTGTGTTCATTTTTCTGCTTGTCAAGGTATAACAAGTGCCTGTTGGTAATAAACTTTCTTACATTATCTTCACCTCAGTAATCTCTAAGCCAGATTGAAGTTTAGATTGACAGCTATTTTCTCTCACTTCATTAAAGATCTTACTTTACTGTCACCTGGAAATCTATTGTTGCTGGTGAAGACTCTGCAGTGACCTAATGGCTGTTCCTTTGTAGGTAAGCCTCCTTTTTCCTTAATAACTCTTGTGGTTTCCCTGAATAATTAATGTTTTACAGTTCCTTCACAATGTGCATTTGTTCCTATTCTCTCATTTGGTGTTCAGAGTGCTCTTTCAATACCAAGACTCATGCCTTTCCTCGAATCTCATTCGTTATTCCTCTAATAAATGCTTCTCCACCATCCACCTTTCTATCTTCTTCTAAAACTCCCATTAAATGTATATTAAAGTCACCCCTTCTTTCATTTCTCTGATACTGCTTCTTTATGCTTTTAAAAACTCATTGTTTCTCTGTGCTTTATAGTTGAGTTCCTCATTGTTGAATTCAATCCATTTATTCCCTTATCAACTAAAACCAATGTAGATTTATCCTCTCTGTTGAATGTTCACTTTGATTCTTACATTTTTTATTTCCAAGGTTCTTGTTTCTTTTTTTCATATTCATGTATTCTTCATTCTAATTTCTGGATATTTTGTTTCACGCTGTACCTTTTTAATGTTTTAAATATATTTTTTCTTCTTGTTATGTATTTGAAGTGTATGGAAAACATCAAAGAATGAACTTAAAGCACCATCTTTACCAAAAGTTTAAAGTAGATGAAAACACAAAGAACAAACTAATGATTCAAATTTAAAAAAAAAAATGTTTTGTTGTTGCTGTTGTTGTCATTGTTGGTTTGTTTTCTTTTCTCAGCCAAATCCAGAATTGACAGGTTGGTGGGGTTGAGGAAGGTGGTGGATCTTTTCCATCTAGCATTCAGGAACCTAGGCTTCCAGATGCATTTTTATCTTCAGTATAAGTTTCTGTAGTCACTGTCATATCCCCCATTCTATGGGATCCATTGGGAAAGGCCATGGAGGAGCCACATGAAATGTCTTATAGGCCAAGTGAGGAAGTACCACACCTTCACTCTGCTCATGTCCCACAGGAGACAACAAGGTCAATGACATGCTCAACCACAGTCCTGAAGGAAGGCTGAAAAACAAGGGGAGCTACGCAACTCTATCTAATCTTGTTCTCAGGAATGGAATGGCTTCTGTTAGTTTCTCCTATTGAATTAAAGGGTCACTCCATTGAAATTTGTACTAATAAATACACATTGATAACTGTCACTTCTAACATTCCCAAGAATCTTAAAACATCAATGGTGACAAAGATCTCTTTCTGAGTAAAGTCTGTATATTATTACATACAAATATATATATATAGCCCCTACCACTCTCTATTTCTGTGAGAGTAACCAAAGGGCCCATTGATATTATCTTATGCTTACTTTTAAGATTAAAAACAACTTATATTAATCCAGATGCTATTGAAATTCCTTAATTCTATCCTAAAGTTGTTTTCCTAATTTACCCCCATTAACCATGAAATGTGACCCAGAAGAATTACTCTAAAAGAAAGACTCCCTAAGATATAGCTTTGGAATTGAGATATCCTGTTTCTTTTTTTTTTTTTTTTTTTTTTTTTGTACATATATGTTCCCTATAAGATGATGTTATCTCTAAACTGATTTACAAAATCCTTTCTTTCAATTATTTTCTAAAAGTCCCATTTTCTCTTGAATCCAAGAAAAAAAAAAAAGTTAACTAGGAACTCATTTGTGTTTTTTTTGTGTGTTTTATAGTGGTAATAGCAACCATGTGCCTGTCATAATGGGCAGACCCAGATGTGCTACATACAAGCTGTCCTGTTCATTTTCTCACTGCATTCTCTCAACAGTACTGAAGATGATCATCTTTATGCTCATTGTATAAAGGAAGAAACTCAGGCTCAGACAGTTTAGAAAATGTGTTTCATGCCCAAATTGGAGTATGGCTGAGCTGAAACTCAACAAGACTTACTAGATCTTATGCTCTTTCTGCTTTACAAACTGCTCACACTTATTCTAAGTAAAAGCATGTCTATTGTCAGTAAGTTTCAACTCCAATTCCTATAGCTCCTTTACTTCAGTGAGCTAAATTGTGCCTTGTAAGCTTTAAGGGTCCCTTTAGCCCATTTAGCACAAGGTTTAGCTAACTATAGGCTTTCAGCAACCAAGTCCATAACCCTTTCCCTTAGCCATGGCTGTCAGAATCTTCCCATTCTAAGGAAAGAAAAAGAAAGAGGGAAAAGGCAAGAGAATGCTCTTATTCCTAAGGCTTCATTCTGATTCAGATTCCCTAGACACCAAGAGCATGGAAAGAAGAAATGCAAGAGGACAAATCCTATAAAAGAGAGAACTCTGACTCATTGTTTGGTAAGCCTTTTATTAATGCCTCCTTATGTGACCCATTTCAGCCTTGACCAGACAGAGCTTCTCCTTCTCAAGGGAAGAATTAAGGGCAGGAAAAGAATGCCTGGAACTCCCTCTAGAGCAGAGCTGGCTAATGGCTGTTGCCCTCATCTCCAGAGGTTGTTTTATTGCTGTCCTTGGGAGAGAAGGCCACTACAGAGAATCACTGTGGCTTACTTGTAGCATTACCAGCCCAGATTCTGTCGGATTTTGCTTCTTCATCTGTGTTATCAAAACAAAAGGTCACCTTTTCATCTTCAGATGTAAATCTACTTTATAAATTTGAATGTACAGAATTTTATGTTAGTTTTATGTTATTTCTCCATGCTTGAAAAAGACAGTGATTAATCAGCTGTCACACATTTAGCACATACTATTCTATGAATTTGCCCTAGAGATTTGAGGCTATAGAATAAGATTAAATAAATTTTAGTGTTGTTTTTCTCTTACCTAAAAATTGCCAAAGCATTTTTTTTGTTTTTTATTTGCTGCCAAAGCATTTTAATAATTCCATGGCATTCCTACATTATACATAATGTCTAATAAAGCTGGTAAACCTGGAATTTATTGAATGTTTATAAGTGCCAAACACTGGATCATGGGCTTTTACGCTAAGAGTAGTGGTAGAGTTCTTATCTCCAAGTCCATCAGCAATTTATGTTGTCTCTGTCTACAACACACACAGAATCAGTTCATGTCTCTCCATCTCTACTGCTAATACTAGATCCCCAGCCACCATCCTCTCCTCCTTGATTGCTGCAGTAATCTCCTAACTTATCTCCCTCCTTATACTCTTAAAACATTATAATCCATTCTCTAGAGTACATTATTATACTATAATCAGTATTACTATGATAAGTAGGTCCCCAAGGAATATTTATATTTGTGATACACATTAAATAATACTTAGGATAAGTATATCCTGTGCAATATTTGGAACATTCTATTACTAAAAAAAATTATTATTCATCTGAAATTCAGTTTTAACATTGGGAGTTCTGTATTTTATCTGCTAATTCTACTTCTTTGACCACCCAACCAGAAGTACTCCCTGATAATGCCATTCTCCATCAAAACCTCCAGTTTCATTATAAAACTTTTCAATTTTATTATTGTTGGCCCCTCAAAAGAATACATACCTTTCATTTGAAAGAAAGAATATATATATATTATATCTCATACTAAGCTTTTGACAGTAGAAAAAAGGTATATGGCCTAAAGGTTATTTTCAGAGAAATAAACAGAGAGAGAGAGAAAGAAGAGAAGAAACATAGTCAGAATGGAATAACCTCTTAGAGCATCTAATAATAAATAATTGAACCCATCCTATGCTTGCACTTAAGAATCTATTTGGCCATTTCCAGGATTCTTGGTTCTCCTGAAGTTCTTTTCTATTGCTCTGAATATGAAAAATATACTCAAATACTTCTAACCTTACAGCACAAACAAAAAGAAAGAACTACTATTCTTTAGATGAGCTCTACAGTATGGATTGAAGGAAAGCAGTGTAAGACACATACAAACACACACATAAAATTCTAGGGTCCAAGGACAAGACAAAACAGATGTCCTAGCTAAGCAGAAAGTAAATTCACTATTCCTCCACCTTTTCCTTCTAGTCATGCTCTTAACAGATTGAACAACACCCACCTGCATTGGTAGAAATGATATTTCCTCAGTTAACCAGTTCACATGTTAATCTTTCCTGGAAACCCCCTAATAGACACCCCTAGAAAAAATGTTTCATCAGTTTCAATCTCTGTCTTCACATGGCTGTCATCTTTGTATCGAGGTCCAAATTTTCTTCTTTGTTTAATATTTTTTTTTATTTGTAGTTGACACAATACCCTTATTTTATTTATTTATTTTTATGAGGTGCTGAGGATCGAACCCAGGGCTTTGCTCGTGCTAGGAGAGTGCTCTACCACTCAGCCCCAGCCCCAGCCCCAGCAAATTATCTTCTTATAAGGATACTCATCATTGGATTAGGACCAACTCTAATTCAGTATGATATCATTTTGACCAACTCTAATTCAATATGATATCGTCTATGAACATCCTGTTTCCAAATTGGGTCACATTCACAGATATTGAGGGTTAGGACTTCAATATGTCTTGGGGGAAATGTGATTTTTCCCATAATAACTATGGCTCCTTTCTCTATTTATATCTCCCATGTGAAAGTATGTCATGAAATGAAAACAAGGAGAGAGGGTTAGTTAGGTAATTGGGCTTAGAGGGATCACTCATATACCATGTTACCAGTGTGGACAATTATTTGTCCGCCTGCTCCACTAGACGAAGGATTGAAGTGGCAGGGCTGAGGAAAACAAGGGAGATGTAGGGAGCCCACCACTTCTTAGAAAAGTGGTCAGGCCAGCACTCAAATCCAGCCACTTTGTGCTCTGGATGGGTGGGGGTTCTCTTTTTGTTTATTCTTTTTTTTTTCCTCACGATGGTTTATGACTTCCACAGAGTCACTGTGATTAAAGGCTGATTCCTTTGGGTAGTTCTGTCAGGAGCAAGTAGAATTTTGGGAAATGTTTTAGTGGGAGGTCCTAAGGTTACTGAGGTCCTTGGTAATTCTCCTATGACCCCTTGAATTCTTGAAAGAGAATTTTTACGAGAAGAGCAAATCTATCCTCTTTTTCTCTCTGCTCCTGTTCAAGATGTGAATGTGCCCCTACTTGCACACCCAACGTGTTGTGCTGCCATCTGCTACACTCCTAGAATTCAAACCAGTGGGGCCACCTGATCTTGCATTTTGAACCTCCAAATCTGGGAGTTGAATAAAAATCACCTTCTTCATAATTAGTCTGTGTCTGGCATTTTGCTATAGTAACACAAGTCTGATTATTACAAGTCCTCACAAATTATCCTTAACCCTCAAAGTATAATGACTTTTATCCATTCCTCCCCGAACAAAAAACAGGAAGAAGATGCATTGCTTAGCCAAGAGAGATAGATGTGTCATGTCCCCTCCAGCCTTCCCCAATGAGTGACATTAAGAGGCCACTGTGAACTACTCTCAGTCATTATGGCCTCAATTATTTAAACTGAAGTTCCCAAAGTACATGGTTTTTGTTGTTGTTGTTGTTGTTGTTGTTGTTGTTCAGGAAACTAAGGTAACTGAAATGATCAAATAAATTAAATGCTAAAGCCACAGTGACTAAAACTAAAAACAGAAATTAAGATCGCTTCAGGCTTAAGTTAATTAAGATTTGCTTCAGGCTAAAGAATATAAACTTGTTACCTTGAACTATTTTCCAAATTTGTCATACTTACCACTTTGCAAAATTTGGTTTTTATTGGTCATCTTTCAAATGAACATGGTTACAGAATCAGCAACAAAAAAAACTGAAGTTATGATATGACCCAGAGCTCTGGTCAGCACAGGATGGTTCCAGGGACAAGTTTTGAATAAGTTTACTTAGAGTTCCCTGCTGAAAGTGATCAGTCAGATGTGCCATAAATGCATCCTGCCTCCATATTAGATGAAGCCAGAAGGCTTAAGCAATGCCTTTCAATGCTCTTGTAGGCTTTAAAAAAAACTGAGAAGTTTATTAAATGAGAATCTCAGATTTAAAAGTGTCAGTTAAAAAATTATTCATCCCTCTGTAACATTCCTGGCTGAACAACTGTCTAGAGCATGCTTATACACTTGCTTCACCAATTCAGAAGTACTCTATGGGATCCTTCATTATGTTCATACAAAACCTACTACATTGGGGCTACGGTTGTAGCTCAGCGGTACAGAGCTTGCCTAGCACGTGTGAGGAGCTGGGTTCGATCCTCAGTACCCCATAAAAATAAATAAATATATTAAATAAAGGTATTGTGTCCAACTACAACTAAAAAAAATATTTAAAATAAAAACCAAAACCTATCACCTTATAATCTCCTTCCATTTGACCTAATTCTGTATTTGCAATATGATAGCTCTTCAGATGTTTGAAGACAACTTTCTTTTTTCCTGAGACTTCTCACCTATCTTCAACTGTCTCCTGTAGCATGGTTTCTATTCCCCAATCCTGTTCCTTTCCTCTCTTGCTATGCACCAAATTCTCTTTTTTTCATGATTAATTCTTGGCCCCACAACACTCCATGTGCAATTTGACCAATATTATATAAACAATGACTACTGCTCTCCTCATTCTGGACACTGCACTCTTACTAATAGGACCACTAATAGAGCTGGTTTTCACAGTGACCACATGTTAATTCACATTAAAGTTACTGGCATCTTCAAATAATTTTTAGATGGACACCTCAGCCATATTTCTTTAATCTAATAATTTCACAATTTATTTGGGGAATAAATATAATTTTTACATTTTTTTCCAGGCTTAATCTCAGTAGATCTTGCTTAAACTGTATTATTATGTCAATTATTTTATGTAATATATTCCTACTACTTACCCTATGCAAATTCTTATTCTTAGAATTTATTTATTATTTTTAATAATTCTTATTATTAAGCCTAAACACCTATTCTGAGGTGATAAATTTGAAAATTTTTAAACTAGTAAAGAATTTTGCCATTATTTCCTTCAGACTCAAATGATCCATTTATAGATACTGTAGATACAGTCTATCCAACAGGTACACAGTCATATAATTTTACAAATATCCAATTCACATTTATCCATTATATTTATAAGAATGTGATGAGAAACATATCATGTAAAATATCTCTTTATCCACATTTTCAATAAAAGAAAAGTCTGATATAGGTTGATATGAAATGTCTTAATGAATACACACTGATTCTGGGTCTTAATGAAGACATACTGATTCTAGTGAACACATCACACATTGTTTCAATGATACATTCTGGAAATTTTCTTGAGATTGAAACCAAGCCTGTCAGTCTATAATCTGAAGAATTTCAGTCTTCCCCTTTTTGAAGATTAAAACCATATTTATCCATCATCATTCTTTCTGCTCTAGTTCTTCCAAGACTGTTCAAAGACAACCCAATTAGGGCTTTTACCCAGTTCTTTTGCTGATTGTTTCAGAATTCTAGGATCTAAGTCATCAAGACAAAATTACTGGGAGTCATTTAGCCAGTTTCATTACTTTTCTGAAATTCAGTTTTCTCTCTGCAGTGTACATTTTATATTTTTAGTCCAAGGTGTATTTTCATTGATAAAAAGTGTTAAAAACAAAAAGAAGGTTGAGAAATTCTGCCTTCTCAAACATCCACAAACATTATACTTTTATAGATGAATATCATCAAAAAGAATGAGGAGGCAGGGCTTCCTAAGCAAGGTACCAGAGGTGGAAATCATAAAATGTCAGTATATCAGAAAATAACAGAAGAAAATTTTAAGCAAATGACAAACCTCAAAAAATATTCAAAAATTAAATTCACAAATATTTGATAGACTTATATAAAAGGAGTTATTTTAAGTTGGTTGATATAGATACAACAATAGAAAAATATATAAAGTTCAAGAAAAGAAAATTAAATAAATAAAAAAGAAAACCAAAATCCCTTTTTTTTAAAGTCCATCTTTATTAATAACCGAACAAATGTAAATTTAAGCAAAATATTTTATATTTAACAAACAAGGAAAGTTCTGTGTTTTGTTAAATGCATAATAGTTTGACTTCAGTAAAAGTCTAAGATGGAGGAAAACTGGCATTTTCACATACACTGTGATAAACTGGAGCTCTAAGAACTTAATACTTATCCAAAAACTTATACTAAGTGATTACATATGTTATCTTATATATGTGCCTTCAAATATTTACTTCTCTTATGGCTAGAGCTGCCCTACACCCCAGAGATCAGGGCACCAAAAAAATACTAAGATAACAAAGTCCCAATTTGTCATAAAGATACTTATTAACCAAGTCAATTCTCATACCTATTGGAAAATGAAACAATCAACAGTGCAAGTTGAATCTCTTTGTTAAATGCTCTTGATTTAGTCTGCCTGACTCCCAACATATGTTGCTACAGTTGAAACATTCCCGACTATGACATCCAACCTCATGCCAATGTTATATTTTAAATTAGAAGCATATTAATTGTTTTTTTCCTGTCTGTTCATATAGTATCTTATTATGATCTCAAAATGGTAATTTGCCTATGATACTCTCATTTTTATCCTTTTTTTTTTTTTTTTTTTTTTTTTTTTTTGTACCAGGGATTGACACCAGGGTTGCTTTACCACTGAGCTACATCCCCAGCCCTTTTTATTTTGTACTTAGAGACAGGGCCTCACTAAGTTGCTTAGGGCCTTGCTAAATTGCAGAGGCTGGCTTTGAACTTTCGATCCTCCTGCCTCAGCCTCCCAAGCTGCTGGGATTACAGGCATGTGCCACCATGCCCAGCTCTCATTTTTATCTTAATTATAATTTTAAACAGTGTATGCCAACCTTACAGTGAATTTCTACCTAGGTATTTCATGTATAGAACAGACCTCTCTTCTTTAGCATATCTGTATCTTTTCTAATATAAATTTTTAATTTTAGATTCCAATCCATTGGATATCATTTTCTCCTCTTTGTTCCCTTATCTTATAAATGTCAAATGTTTTTTGAATATTCACTATGTTTTTAGACATATCAGAAACATAACTATTTTATAACTATTTTCCTACCAATTATTTTCTTAGATGTATCACTATAAATAATCCCTACTGATGTTTTTTATTTCCATAATAAACTGTTTTATAGCTCTACTTGGAGGGCTTTCTCCCTCCTGTTCCACATTCATTTTGAATTGTTCTTACTTAGGATAAAGGAAATAGCTCAGGGAAAAAAAGACAAAAGAAACAGTTTCCAAGGAGACAGACAAAATTCAAAAGACAAAGCCAAGGTGGAGTTGAACAGAAATTTTTCATCCAAGTTAAAAGATGTGAAGAAACTCTATAGCACTGGAATGATTATATAAGGGCAAAATTACCCATGAAGGATTAATCCAGATCTTACAAATAAGAGACAACAAGAAGCTTAAAGCAGACCACACATAAAAGGAATAAAGGAAACATACCACCACGTTCTGAGAGGAAAGTAACACATCAGAACAGCTGTAAACGTAAAATACAGAGAGAGCTGGAAGAGCATTATCTAACTAAGGTGGGTGTTGGGCATATAATAGATAAACAAGACCCACATTTTATGATATCTCACAAAACAGTTTCACATCCGTACTGCACTTAAACTTCAAAAGCCAGGCAAAGCATGTACTATTATCTTGCAGATAAGAGAACTTTCCTGAAGTTGTTAGGTTGCAAAGGCTCAGAGCTAAAGCTGGCACAACAACCTAAGTCCAGCTAAACAAGTGCCCAAGTTTATGCTTTTTGCATTACTATACTATACTATATTGCTCCTCCAAATAAATAATGATTGATAAATTGACAATGAGTTTTTATGAAACCTAGTCTCAAGTTCTTCACCAGCCACCTCTCCCAGAAAATTCCTCAGCCATAAGTGGCCCAAACAATACAGTGAGTCAGAGTGAGAAGTAGATCGAAGCACTCAAGTGGATAGTTTGGGGTACATGATGTTTTTGTTTTTTTGTTTTTCACTAAACAAGCCAGTTCTTTAGGCAAAGGAATCCACCCACCATTAGTTTTCTTACTAAACATTCCAACATTCATCTGATATCTGTGCCTTTGCATAGCTTTGTGGACTGTATTTATTGTTCATATAATAGACACATTTTTTGCTCACATACATAAAGTACAACCCCAAGCAACGTTGAGAATGACCATGAAAATCATGCAATTCTGTGTCCGTGTTTATATTCGCTCATGAAATAATTAAAAAATGTCTCTGACACTAAGTGCCATCTTCTTTAAGACCAGTACCCTATCAGTTCTGTTCTAATTTCAAACGAAGTCCGGAATATTTGGTTGGAGTATTGTTTTTTAAAGTCAGAATGGAAAGAAGTTTTGTGTTTCTGGGCTGTGGCTAGACTAGGACTGTTTTAAAGCATGATTAGCAGGCGGTTTATTCTGTCTCTTTTGTAACACCTCAGAGTGCCTGGAAGAAAGAGTTCTCTCAAAGTTGGAAGGGAAGTTCAAAATAAAGACATCTGGACTCTGAGCCTCCTGGGGCAGCAGCAGAGGCCATGCTCTGCATTGCTACTATTTGCTTTGTCCTCCCAATACAGTTCCAAGATTTTCATCAGAGTCCAGCTCTCTGGAACCCAAACTCAAAACCCTCAATCTTTGTGGAGAACCCCAAGCTTCAAACAAAATTGCTAATACTTCTATGCTGCAGAGAAGCTGTTTCTAATCTAGTACTTTCACAAACAACATTCCTTTTATGTGGTGTTGATGAAGGGCCAGATTCTGTACTTCTGAGTACTGTTTTTGCAATACACAAGATCAGATTCTGTGGGGAAGAAAATCTCCCTTTACTTTTGCCATCATTAAGGATATTTGCCTCAATTAAACTTTCCAAAATTCTTCATTCCTATAAGAGTTTTCCTACCCACCTCAATGTGATATGGAAGATGAGTATTGGGCTGGAAAACAGGAGTAGTGAATTCTGATGCCTGAGTAGCTGTGCGGCTTGGAGACTTCTTACCCTCTTTGTGTCCCTTCTTCTTCCAGGGTAAACTGAGAGTTCAGACTAGAGTCTTGGCTTTAGTGGTTATCCTGGGACTATTGAGACCACAGGCTCTGGAAACAGCAAAGAATTATCTGCTAAAAAAGTAGAGAAAGAAGAAAAAGAGAATGTGGAAGAGAAGTAAGGGAGGATAAAGAAGGAAGAGAAATAGGAATGGAGGGAGAGAGGGGAAGAGGAGGAAAGGGAGGAAATAGAAAGGAAAGAGGAGAAAACTCATACCACCTACAGGACAGTCTACTACTGTTATTTTTATATGGATTGAGGGTCTTCATGAAGTTTTGCAGAAGATTTTATTTGACACTATAAAAATGTAATTCTGCTACTGCAAGAAGTAGAAAATCACTAAACACAATGATCTTTGATGGTCTTTATAGCTTTAAAATTATATTGATCATAATAACTATTTTAGTTACCTTTTATTGGATGTGTCTTATATGTCAGGCCCTGGACTAGGTCTTTTTCCTTCATTATATCATTTCATCTTCACAGCAGTTCTGTAAGGTACATATTTATTTTTCCATTTCTTTTCTTTTCTATGTCTTACAACTTGTTGGGTAAAGAGCCATGATTTACAACATGATTTCTCAGGTCCAAAGCCCATATCATTCATATTCTTACTCTTAGGCTCGCTCCATCATTGAAATTAAAATTGTCCTAAAGGAAATACCTCAAAATGTTAGCAGAATATAGGCAGAATCATAGCTCCTAAACATGTCCCTAACCTAATGCACAAAACCTGTAAATAGAACTATACAGGTGTAATTAAGTTAAAAATTTTTGAAACGGGGACATTATTCTGAATAATGGAAGGTGGGCCCAATGTGGTCAGAAGGGTATTTATAAAAGAAGAGAAAAGAGGGGCCAGAAGAGTCTGAGAAGGAGATGTGATGATGAAAGCAGAGAACCAGAGTGGTGCAATGGAAGAGAGCCTCCACCAGCTACTGCTGGCTTTAAAGGTGGAAAAATGAGGGTAGCATCCAGAAGCTGAAAAAGGCAAGGAAACAGATTCTCCTCCAGATCCTCCAGAAAGTACACAGCTTACCAATACCTCAAATTCAGTTTCTTCCAGAACCATAAGATAATAAATTTGTATTGTTCAACACACCAAGTTTGCCTGTGGTAATTTCTTACAATAGCAATAGGGAACTAACACACAGGTAATAGTGTGAACTCGCACACACACGGAGGTAATAGTTAGTGAAGTAACTAACACACAGTAGTAGTCTATAATTTTCAAAGACTTCAACGTAAAGAGTGTGGTTTAGTGTGGCATTTTTTAGGTCAAATAACAAGTCAAGTGCAATTAGATGCTCTAATCAGGAACCTGTGCTTCAGAGAGGGTCAGCCGGCTATATACCTGCAGGCTACACTCAACATAGCTATTGCAAGTACTTCTGTTACCAGTATTATCAGTTGTCAGCACATATTTTATTAGTTCACATAATTAAGTCTAACTAGGACTTTTATTGGTGAAATCTATGGCTTATTAGTCAGCAAAAGGAATGTTAGAAATATGTTCTTGTGTGGTGTATTTAAAGCATTCAAAATACATAGATTGGCCCAAATAATTTAGAGACCTTTACTGCCCCCAGCATGAAAGAGTAAAAGAATCTAGTGAGACTTCTGGCCTCAATCCCTAAAGATGAAATCTGTGGCTTGAATCCTAACTGGTCCTGGGTCAAGTTATGGTAGGATTTCTGGTTGCCTAATATCAACTGTAAGAGAAACAGAATCCTGCCTCTAAAGTGTTATTGTATCTTCCTGAAGAGAATCACTCTTGTAAAGTGGTGTCAAAACATCATAAAGATCAAAAGCCTAACCTTCACCAATACTGGATCTGTGACATATTGTGTGCCTATTGACTACCAAATGTTTGTTTAACAAGTACCTACTTTTGAGGCCCAGTTTGGACTAAGGCATATTTCATAAGAACCTTATGGCAAGGCTGTAGGCAAATAGTTAACCCTTACCTATCTGAAATTTTTTGGTGGCAATCATTAGTTACCAAATAAACCTAATAAAATGCCATTAAATTAGCTCAGGATAGTTTGCAACAATAGGAGCCACATACCTTTGAAAAACATAAAATTAAGCTTTCCTTCTCCTTTGCAGCAATAATGACATGTGCTATTACTAATGAGATCTACAATGGTAAATTGTAACTATAGGTTTCTAGACTTTCTTTCACTAAATTATATTCCATGTATTTCAGTGGAACAAAAATGGCACAAATCTTCATAGACCAAACTCCCCTGAAAGTATCTCCAAGCCACCACTATGAATATTTGATATTTAGCCTTCCATGACAGGCCATGGTGAAGCCAGCAGCTTTTATACAATGTTCCCAGCAGAAAATGTCTACAAAAGTTACAAGAATGAAAGTCAAAAAGTCAAAAAAATTGGTCAAGAAGCCTTTAGGTAGTAAGGAAAAAGGAGCAGCCAAAACTCCAATATAGCCAACTTTGGCACATGTGAAGCTATGCCAAATTTCAAAGAACCCCTTATTCTGCCCCCTCATGGACTCCTGGCGGAAAGATCAGAAAGCAAATCCAAATGGGATCAAATATATTTAACAGAGCCTTCATCTGTGTGAAAGATATTTGAGGAAGGATGAAAGTAAAATAGATGACAGAAAACATGAATAAATCAGGTTTTTCACACACATTTGAAAACCACCCTAAGAAATGTTTCACTGAAACATACTGTTTCAATTCTCTATTCTGTGCAATATTTGAGGGGAAGTTTCCAGGCAAAATGTCTTATGAAGGCTACCAATAGGCCATATGGAAACAATAAGCAGAGTGTCTCTATTTGCTTCCACACACAGGAACCAGTCTAAATGATATGATTAGTTTTGCCAGACTTCTCAGTCAAAAGAGAATCTGTAAAGTCAGTTACTTGTTTGTTTTGCTTTGCAGAATGTTAGGCCAGAACAAATTTAAAATCCATCTATTCCAGTCCTCTTAAAGTACCAAGAAATGAACTTGCCCCATATCATATAGCCAATTAGTGACAGAACTAAGCAATCCTTCTATACCGCCAATTGTTCTATCATAGCTATTTAATGTATTTTACTATTATTAATTAGCATAAAAAATGATAGTTTATATGATAGCACTCTAAATAAGACTTCTTTGTTAGTTTGTTGGCACTTCAAATAAACAAAACAAATGGTATATTTATTTTTGCTTCTATTCAAATACTACATGCTACAAGTTCTTTCCCATTTGCCTGTGATTACCCATTTGCCTGGAATAGGGTGGCCCAATTCTCTGCCTGGACAACTTCCTTCCAAACAATGATTCAGGTCACCTGTCAACCCCTCTGAGTAGCCCCAGAAAGTCAGAAAATTTGCTGCTTCTTCGGACTTTCCCTGTGCTCTGCACACCCCAACTCCCTAACACTTCTCATGCAGGAATGTAAACATTTTTTTATGTATTGACCTCTCCCACTAAATTGTGAACTACCTGAAGACCGGGATTGTTGCTAAAATTCTGATTTCTGTTCATACTCTGCCTTCTTCCTTAGAGCCTAGCACACTGTTAATTACATAACACAAGTTCAAAAAGTGAATTAAATTTTGGAGATAAACAGATACATTTCTTTTGTCATTATAAAAATTATAATGATATTTGAAATATACTCATTCATTTAGTATATAACATTTGAGAAAGGGAAATAAAGCAGATCCTCCCCCATAGAAACTCTAACAGAAACAAAGTAAATAGTCACAAACATTTGTAACATGCAAGATACCTCTTGTACAATGCTTGCCTAGCATGCTGTGAGGCCCTGCATTCAATCCCAGTACTGCAGAAATAAACAAACAAACAAAAAAACCTTATCAATTTCTTTTTCTTTTTCCATTATTTCACCAGAATTTGGTGGCTACTTTTTAAATGAGCTAGCCAGTGGTATACTTAATATGAATTTGAGCAGTAAATAATGTATGTGACCATTTCACTTGCATAATTTCTATCCCAAATTTACTTTTTAAAATATTTTGATAGATGTGGTAGGCACAATAATGGCACCCAAAAATGACCATTTCCTGCAAATCAAAATAATACTAAGATTTTATCTCACTCCAGTCAGAATGGCAATTATCAAGAACACAAATAATAATAATAAATGCTGATGACAATATAAGGAAAAAGGTACACTCATACCTTGTTGGTGAGACTGCAAATTAGGGCAACCACTCTGAAAAGCGGTGTGGAGGTGCCTCTAAAACTAGGAATAGAACCACCATATGACTCAGTTACCCACTCCTTGGTATTTATCCAAAAGATTAAAAATCAACATATTATGATGTTACAGTCACCTCAATGTCTATAGCAGCACAATTTACAATAGCCAAATTATGGAGTCAACCCAGGTGCCCATCAATAGATGAATAGATTTTTAAAATTTGGTATATACACAATGTAGTTTTTCTCAGCCATAAAAAAGAATTAAATAATGGCATTTACTGGTAAATAAATGAGAATGGAGAAAGTCATGCTAAGAAAAATAAGCCAGACTCAGAAAATCAAGGGTCTAATGTTTTCCCTCATCTGTGGAAACTAGAGCAAAATAAGGTAAAGATGGTGGTTGGGGAGGAAATCAGATATCATAAAGATACAGGAAAGATCAGTGGAGTTGAAGAAGGAGAATGAGAGTGAAGGAGGAAGGAAAGGAAGGGGAAGAAAATGGAATGAATTTAATAAAATCTTGTTATATTCATAGGTAAAGGTATCAAAGGGAATTTTACCCTTATGTATATGTAGAAGAAAGGAAGTTAGTTTAGCAGAGGAGGGAGAATGGGGGTATGAGGATTGAAATCAACTTCCTTGCATGTATGATTTTGTCAGAATGAACCCAAATACTGTCTATAATTACAATAAAATAAATAAATTAAATAAATAAATAGATAGATAAAATTTTGAAAAAATGTTTAAATTACTATTTCCTAATTTCAAGAATGTGTAAATACGTTATTGTTACAGTTCAGATATGAGGTTTCCCCAAAAGCTCAAGTGTGAAACAATGCAAGAAAATTTAGAGATGAAATGATTGGGCTATGAGAGTCTTAACCTAATCAGTGCATTAATCCTCCGATAGGGATTAACTGGGTGGTAACTATAGGCAGGTAGGTTGTGGTTGGAGGAGGTGGGTCACTGGCGACATGGCTTTGGGGGTATATATTTTGTCCCTGGTAAGCAGAGTCTCTCTCTGCTTCCTGATTGTTATGTCCTGAGTGGCCTTCCTCTGCCATGCCCTTCTGCCTTGATGTTCTGCCTAATCCATGCCCCAGAATAATGTAGTCAGCTGTCTATAGACTGAGACCTCTGAAAGCATGAGCACTAGATAAACTTTTCCTCCTCTAAAATTGTTCTTGGAAGGTCATATGGTCACAGCAAAGAAAGACTCACTAAAACAGTTATCTTACATGACAAGAGAAAATTAGGTTACAGATGAAATACACTTGTTAATCAGTCAAACTTGAATAAGATTATTCTGTATTATCTGAGAAGGCCGAGTATAATCACAAAGGACCTTGAATAAATAAGATCAAAGCAGACAGTCAGATCAAAGCAGAAAAATCTGAATAAAGTCAGAGGCCATGGGACATGCCTCTAGTCCCACCTGTTGGGAAGGTGGAGGCAGGAGGATCACCTGAGCTCAGGAATTTGAGAACAACCTTGGAAACATGGTGAGACACCCATCTCAAAAAATTTTAAAAAATATGAGTACAAAAGAGATGACATCAAAAGAAAGGTTTAACCTGATAGATGGAAGATGGAGAAGTGGGGCCATGAGCTACAGAATGCAGCTAGAATCATGGAAACAGATTCTCCCCAAAGTCTCCAGAAATAATGCAGCATTACCCACACCTTGATTTTTAACTCAGCAAATCCAATCTTGGACTTTGGTCTTTTATTATAAATTTTTATTTCTTAAGTCTCTATGTCCATAGTAATTTGTTACAACAGCAACATAAAATTATACAGTGAGAATTTAGCTATAAAAATGTAGTAATATACATAGGTACTTCAAAAACTGAATAAAGGCAGCTTAGACTTTTAAATGACTACATGTCATAAATCACTAAGATTCTTTCAGTCTTTTTTTGCCATTCTTCTATTTCTGACAAATAAATGCATTCTTCTGTTATGCATAACAACTTAGAACAAATTAAAAATAAAAAATTTAAAGTAATGTAATGTCAATAATTTAAAGCATAACTATCAATGACTAGGCACTCCACTGTTCAACTTTTGCAGAGACATAAGAGAAAAGAATATTTAGGAATAACTCTAAAATCTGAAGACTTGATAGCAAAAGGAACAATATCCAAGATTATATTATATTATTAATGACATATGTTTATCCTATTCAGAAACAAACTATGTTCCCATTTAGTTATTCAGGGGGATAATTTTTATAGATTTTTTCCATAATCATTTATATATAGCAAGAATAAGAGAATGCTCAAACAACTTCAATAACTACATGTATTTATGCTTTCCTGGCCAGTGATATAAAAACAAATGGTCTCTAAAACTATTTGAGAATACATATAAACATGCTGTTAAAATGACAAGCAATTATATTTTTATTGATAAATACACACATAAATTGTTGACATTTAAGGAGAGGGTTGTAGCCCTGGCTCCCCAACCCAAATATTTAATTATGTGAGATTGCAAATATTCAGAATAATTGAATTCTGACTGCAAATGTTTATCCATCACTCCCTGGAACTAATCAAGTCAATAATGGTAATCATCTCAATTTCCAGACTTTGTATTCCAACATCATTATGTTTCTCAAAAAAAAAATCATAATCAACTTTCATCTTCTAAGCATATCAAAAGCCAATGACATTTATAATTACATATGAGCCATCAGCAAATGTATTTTCTTGAAGTTCTAGAAACAGAAAAGTCCAATATCAGGGTCTAGTGTTCAGTTTCTGGTGAAGGTTTTCATCCTACCTTACAGATGGCCACCTTCTTGTTGTGTCTTCCTATGGTGAAGAAAGAAGGAACAAGCTCTTTGGTATCTCTTCTTTTAGAGACACTAATCCCATCATGGGGAGCCTCACCTTCATGACCTCAACTAACCCTAATTATTTCTCAACCACCCTCAAGTCTTAATTTAGAACTTCAATAGATTTCAGGAAGAAATAAATGGTTAATCCATAGTAAGTATTATTAACTTCTTCCTTGATATCACCCTCTATACTAGCCCCCTCTGAAATCCAATAAGTCACTGTCAAATGTGCATCAGTGTTTTCTTTCCAATCTAATCTCCAAATCCATCTCCATGACCAATGTTTTAGTTCAAGTTGTTAACTTCTAACCTCTAACTCACTGATCCAGTCCATTATCCACACTACCTCCAACACAATCTTTCTTCTCTGCTTAGAAGTTTCTACTGTCTCTCAGTTTCCTACAGATTAGATTAATCATCAAATTATTTATCAAGCATTCAAGGCCATTAACAGTTTGTGTCCAACCTACCTTTCCAGCATCATCACCCATTGCTCCCTATCTCCTACCTTCCAGCTAAACAAAATTTCCCATTACAGCACACAAATAAATTACACCTTTTGACATTTCAGTGTCTCTGCACATTGAGTTCCATATTCATGCATTTCCTGCCTAGAAAATTCTATAATCCTTTTAGATTTAATCCAAATGAGATATTCTTGAGAGGTCATCTCTATTTTCCCTCTGCATCAGTTCCCTTTTCTGTGTTGCAAAGATTTTTGTTATTGTTCTATTATAATATTTATCACTTCAAATTATAATTATTATACTACATATTGTCTTAACAAAATACAGTAATGTTCATATCTGTGATTTGTACTGGGCTCCTTTTTACTTAGGCTAAACATCAAGTAAATATTTTGCATCTTCCCTCTAGTCTGTGCTAAACATATAGGGTATATAATGGAATGCCCTTTGAACAGATGCCAAGTCAAAGATTAAATTAATGTTTCTTTTTTTTTTCTTTAAGAGAAGATTGCCAGTTACAGCTATGCTGTATGGGTTTGTGTGTATCTAGTATGTGTGTGAAGTAAATCATATACAGAACAAAAGTCAAGTTGTAATATCTAAAGGTAGCTTCCTTTGGAGGACAGGCATAGAAGAAATAAAATAATCCAGTAATATGGGGAAAGTGGTGTTAGTTTTCAAGGCTGCTGTAGTAGTAAACCGCTGTGGTGGTAAACTACCACAAATGTGATGGCTTAAAACAACAGAAATTTTGTTCTGTCAAATTTCTGGAGACCAGAAGTCAGAAATCAAGCCAAAATCAAGGCTATGGCTAAGCAAGACTCCCTCCAGAGACTCTGAGGAAGAATCTGATTTATGCATCTTCCAGGTTCTGGTGGCTTCTGGCATTTTGTGATTTGTGGCCACATTATTCAAATATGTGCCTCTGTGATTACACTGACTCTCCTTTGTGTGTTTTTAAAATCTTCCTCTTCCTACCTCTTACTTGGTTTCATGTGATGGTATTTAAGTCCTTCCTAGATATTCCAGGATAATCTTCTCTTGTGAAGATCATTCTTAACAACTGCAAAGATACTTTTTCTTTATAAGACAACATTTACAGGGTCCAGGGATTAGGATCTTATATCCTTGGATACCATAATTCAGCATAAATTGGATTTTTTTTTCAAAAATCCCTGATTAAAAGATAAAAATAAGAACAGGTATCACCACAAAACCAGCTGTCCCTTCACACACACAAAAAAATGAATAAATTGTTCAAAATAACAGAACTACTTTGTTTGGAACTTTAGAATTTATTTTAAAAATGCATATGCAAGGTTGTGGGTTTGATCCCAGCATTGTTGAAAAGAAAGAAATGTCCAACAGCCGGAAGAATGCTTAATGAAAAAGCTGCAGAGTTTCAGTGTTTAAGGAAATCTTTGTCAAATCACTAGCTGTCAGAACAGAGACTTCAGTTATCACACACAACAAAGAATATAGCTATCTAAAAACAACTAACAACCCACAACAAGCAGCATGTGAGGGAAAGAGGAGAATTTTGTTTCCATTGTCAACACAATGTACCATCAAAATGTTGGGTTTTCAACAACAACAACAAAAATTACAAGCATGCAAAGAAACAATAAAATAGAACTCATTCACAGTGAAAAAATAAATTAATACACATGGTCCCCAAAGAAGTCAGACATTGGACTTTCTAGACAAAGACTTTAAGTCAATCATCTTAAATATGTTCAAAGAATTATAAGCCACAGAGAAAGAACTAAAGTAAACCAAGAGAATGATGTTTCAATTGAGAATGTGAATAAACAGAAATTATAAGAAGAAATAATTTTAAAAAACCTCTGGATCTGAAAAGTACAATAACCAAAATGAAAACTTCACTAAAGAGTTAAAAAGTATATTAGATCAGGCATTAAAAAGAATCCAAAAAATGGGCACAGTGGTGCATCCCTGTAATCCCAGCAGCTCAGGAGACTTAGGCAGGAGGACCAAGATTTCAAAGCCAGCCTCAGCAAAAATGAGGTGCTAAGCAATTCAGTGAGACACCCTGTCTCTAAATAAAATACAGAATAGGGCTGTGGGTGTGGTTCAATGGTCAAGTGCCCCCAAGTTCATTCCCTGGTACAGAAAAAAAAATCCACAAATTTTAAAGTGAGATTATCCAGCCTAGGAAGTAGAAAAGGGAATGGTAAAAAAATGAAGAGGCCCAAGAGACGTAAGCAAGCACATCAACACATTCAAATAGAGTTCCAAAAGAAGCAGAGAAACAGAAAGGGGGAAAGACTATTTGAAGAAATAATGGCTAAAAATTTCCCAAGTGTGATGAAATACATGAATTTACACATCCAAGAAGCTTCATAAACTCAAATTAGGGTAAATTCAAAAAGAATTGCACCAAGGTACATTATAATCAAACTATCAAAGGAAAAGAGAAAATCTTGAAAATAACAAGAGAAAAAAACTCTCAATGGAAATTGGGAAATATTTGAGGCAAATGAAACCAAAGCAAAACCTGCCATAAGTTATGGCATGCAGCAAAAGCAGTGGTCAGAAGGAAATTTACAGATTTCTCAAATTAATAATCTAAATTTGTATCCTGAGAAAAAGAGGAAAAAAGAGCAAACTAAACCCAAAATTAGCATAAAGAAGAAAATAATGAAGGCTAGGTTAGAGCAAGGATAAATAAAATAGAGAATATAAAATAATAGAGAACTTAATAAAACCAAAAATTGATTGTTTGAAAAGATTAACAATATTGGCAAGTTTTTAGGTAGACTAAGAAAAAAGAAATGAGATTCAAAACACTGAAATTAAAAGTGAAAATAGAAACATTAATCCTGTCTTTACATAAATTAAAAAGGAATATAAGAGAATAGTACAAATAATTGCACACAAACAAAATATTGTAGATAAAATGAGCAAAATCCTAGAAACACAAACTAATAAAACTTATTTAAGAAGAAATAGAAAATCTGAACAGACCTATAATAAATAAAAAAGATTAAATTAGTAATCAAAACAAATTCAACAATGAAAAGTCCAGAAAAAAAATGGCTTTACTGATGAATTCTACAAGAATCTAAACAAGTAGCATCAATTGTTCTCAGACTTTTCCAAAACTTGGAATAAAGGAAGACGTCCTTACTTATTCTATGAGTGTAACATCATCAAGATAACAAAGCCAGACAAAGACATTACAAGGCATCTATGGATCCACATGTTTTGTGAATATAGGTGCAACATTCTAAAAAAAAAAAAGAGCAAATTGAACCCATCAACACATTAAAATGATAATGCACCATCGCCAAGTGGGATTTACTCCAGAAATGCATGAATGAGATATTATATTCAATATGAAAATTTAAAGCACATGAAAATGATGCATATGAAAAATAATCAACATAATAGGCCACATAAAAAAAAAGGAAGAAAAGACACTTCATCTCAATTGGTACAAAAAAAACTGAATGTTGAGTCTCCAAAAAATTTATAGGTTGAAACCTAATGTCCAATGCAATAGTATTAAGAAGTGGAGCCTTCAGGAAGTGATTATTTTATGAGCACGAAAGTCTCATGAATGGAACCAGTGTCCCTATAAGGGGATGAAGAGGCCAGAGTTTTCTCCTTCTTCAATATGAATATAAGAGAGAAGATACATCTTCTATAAACTAGAAAATGGACCCTCAGCAGTGAATCTTCTAGCTTCTTCACCTTGGACTTCTCAACCTCTGGAACTGTGAGAAACAAATTTCTATAAGCCACCATTTTTTGGTATTTTTATATGAAAACCCAAAAGACCTAAGACACACTAAAAGCATATCACAAAATCCAACAAAATGATAAAAATAATAAAAAGGGAAAGCTAGGAATATAAAAAGGGACTTCCTCAGCACTATAACAGGTATTTATTTTTAAAAAAAACAGCAAATCATACCAAAAAGTTGAAAACTGTTTCCCTAAGATAAGAAATAAGACAAGAATTCCTTTTTTCACCATTTCTAGTCAAAATTTCACTGGAAATTCTAATCAGAAAAATAAAATAATATAGAATAAACAAACTCTATCCAAATTAGAAAAAAACAACACAAGTATACCTATTCATAGATGATAGTGTATTGTCTATAGAAAAATCCCAGAGAATCCATCCAAAAAGCTATTAAAAAACAAATTCAGGAAACTAGCAATATACAAGATCAACAACAATAATAAGTTATATTTCTACTCATAGCACTGAACAATCTATAAAAGAAATAAAGTAAATACATTTACAGTAGCATCAAAACAATAAAATACTAAGAAATAAATTTAACCAAGTAGGTTCAAGTCTGTACACTGAGAACTATAAACAAAGCTAAAGAAATTTTAAAAGACAAGCAAATGAAAATATAGACTATGTTCACAAATTGGAAGACAATATTGTATGATAAAAATAGCCCCCAAAGTAATCTACAGAATTGGTACCTATAATACCCCATTAATTTTTTTCAGAAATGTAAAGTTGGTATTAAAGATGCCCTTCAGTAGATGAATGGATAAAAAAAAATGTGGCCTATATACACAATGGAATTTTACTCAGCAATAAAAGAGAATAAAATCATGGCATTTGCAGGTAAATGGATGGCACTGGAGAAGATAATGCTAAGTGAAGTTAGCCAATCTCCAAAAAACAAATCCCAAATATTTTCTCTGATATAAGGAGACTGAGTCATAGTGGGGTAAGGAGGGGGAGCATGGGAGGAATAGAAGAACTCTAGATAGGGCAGAGGGATGGGAGGGAAAGAGAAGGGTCAGGAAGTTAGCAAGGATGGTGGAATGTGATAGACATCATTATCCAAAGTACATGTCTGAAGACACGAACTGTGTCAACATACTTTATATATGACCAGAGATATGAAAAATTGTGCTGTATATGTGTAATAAGAATTATAATCCATTATGCTGTAACTCATTTTTTAAAAAATCAATAAAAAAAGAAAAAATAATAATATTAAATAGCAATGAACCCTGAATAATGAAAACAACCTTGAGGGAAAAAATGAGTAAGAAGACTTATACTTCCTAATTTTAAAACTTCACAAATCTATAGTAATCAAAAGTAGCATACTAGTATAAGGCTAGACATGCAAATCAATAAAATAGTATTTATATGCCAGAAATAAATTAATATATCTATGTTTAATGATTTCTAACAGGAGTTTCATCACCTTTGAATAAAGGAAAGAATAGTCTCTTTCACAAATGATGTGGGGATAACTGGATAGCCACACTCAAAAAAATAGAGTTAGATCCTTCCCTCTTACCATGTACAAAAATTAACTCAAAATGGATCAAATGCCAAAAATATGAGTTAAAACTATAAAAATATTAGAAAGCTTAGGAGTAAATCTTCAGTACCTTTGATTTGGCAATGATATATTCCACATGATTCCAAAAGTAGATATGACAAAAGAAAAATAATTAGACTTTATCAAAACTAAAATTTTTTTCATCACAGAATGGGAAAAATATTTGCAAGTTGTATAGCTGAGAAAGGTCTAGCATACAAAATAAATAACAAACTCTTACTGCCCAACAGCAGATACAAAAATTTGATTAAAAATTGAGCAAAAACTTTCAAGAGATATTTCTCAAGAGAATACATACAAATATTAAAAAAAATACATGAAAAGATATTCAATATCATTAGTAATAATTGTGCAAGTTATTGGGTTTTACTTTGACATTTCCATTTTTTTCTCCTCCAGTCCACCTATTTGACCCACTAAAGTATAAGTTCATAGAGATCAGAGATCATGTATGCATTATTCAGCTACCATTCATTCATCAATCCATCATCTAAAATACATTCATCAAGCACCTATTATGTGCCAATCATTAGATTAGATGATTAGATGAGGCAGAATGACCATAAGAGACCCTCAATAAATGTTGAATAAATAGAGTAAAGGAATTCTCAACTTTACAGGTAAGAATCTTTAAAGAAACAATTAAAGGGATACAAATAAGAAAAGAAGAGTTCAAACTATCTCTATTTGCTGATAACATCATCCTATATTTAGAAGACCCAAAAAACTTCACCAGAAAACTAGAACTCATAAACAAATTCAGAAAAGTAGCAAGATATAAAATTAACACTCATAAACCAATGGCATTCCTATGCACCAACGATGAATCAGCTGAAAGAGATATCAGAAAACTATTCCATTCACAATAGCCTCAAAAATAAAATACTTGGGAGTCAATCTAACAAAAAGATGTGAAAGACCTCTACGATGAAAACTACAGAACACTAAAGAAAGAAATTGAAGAAGACCTTAGAAGATGAAAAGATCTCTCATGTGCTTAGATAGGCAGAATTATTACTGTCAAAATGGCCATACTCCCAAAAGTGTTATACAGATTTAATGCAATTTCTATTAAAATTCCAATGTTGTTCTTTACAGAAATAGAAAAGGCAATCATGAAGTTAATTTGGAAAAATTAGAGACCCAGAACAGCCAAAGCAATCCTTAGTGAAAAAAGTGAAGCAGGAGACATCACAATACCAGAACTTAAATTATAATTCAGAGCCATAGTAACAAAAATAGCATGGTATTGGCACCAAAACAGACATGAAGACCAATGATACAGATTAGAATACACAGATTAGATAATCCCACACAAATACAGTTACCTCATCTTAGACAAAGGAATAATAAATATACATTGGAGGAAAAAAAAAGTCTCTTCAACAAGTGGTACTAGATAAACTAGAAATCCATATGTAATTGAATGAAATTGAATCCCTCTCTCTCACCCTGCACAAAACTAACTCAAAGTAAATCAAGGACCTAGGCATTATACCAGAGACCCTGCGAAACTAGAAGAAAATGTAGGCCCAAATCTTCATCATGTCATCTGAGGAACTGACATCCTCAATAAGACTCCTAAAGTGCAAGAAGTAAAATTTTAAAAAATCAATAAATGAGATGGCTTCAAACTAAAAAGCTTCTTCACAGCAAAGGAAACAATCAAGAGTGTGAAGAGAAAGCCTACAGAATGGGAGAAAATCTTTGCCACCTGCACCTCAGATAGAGCATTAATCTCCAGGTTATACAAAGGGCTAAAAAAACTTAACACCAAAAGAAAATAATAATAATAATAATAATAATAATAATAATAATAACCCAATCAATAAATAGGAAAAGGAACTGAAGAAGAAGAAATACGAATACAGAAGAAATACGAATGGTCAAAAAATATATGAAAAAATGTTCAACATCTCTAGCAAGTAGAGAAGTGCAGATTAAAACTACACTAAGATCTTATCTCACTTCAGTATGAATGGCATTTATTGAGAATACAAATAACAATAAATGTTGGCAAGGTTGTGGGCTAAAAGGTTCACTCCTACATTGTTGGTGGGACTGCAAATTGGTGCAAACACTTTGGAAGCAGTATAGAGATTCCACAGAAAACTTGGAATGGAACCACCACAGGACCCAGTTATCCCACTCCGTGGCATATAACCAAAGGACTTAAAATCAGCATATTACAGTGATGCTGCCACATCAATGTTTATAGTAGCTCAATTCACATTGGCTAAGCTACAGAATCAACCAAGGTGCCCTTTAACAGATGAAGGGATAAAGAAAATGTAGTATATATACACAATGGAATATTACTGAGCTTTAAAGAAGAATGACTTTATGACTCTTGCAGGTAAATGAATGAAACTGGAGACTATCATGCTAAGTAAAATAAGCCAGTCCCAAAACCCAAAGGTCAAATGTTCTCTTTGATAAGCAGATGCTAACACACAATAAGGGGGGTTGGGGAGAATACAAGTTCAGTAGATTAGACAAAGGGGAATAAAGGGAAGGGAGGGCAGAAGAGAATAGGAAAGACAGTAGAATGAATTGGACATAAATTTCCTATGTTCATATATGAACACATGACCAGTGAAATTCTATATCATGTATAACCACAAGAATGGGATGCTAATATGTTATATTACATGTATATATAATACGTAAAAATGTATTCTACTGTCATGTATACCTAAAAAGAATAAAATTAATAAGTAAGTAAATAAAAAATTTAAAAGATAAAAAACCCTTTTCCTTCTTCTGTGTTGGGGAATCAACATATTATCAACCATTTATTTCATTAGCTATCGTTCCAAGTCATTATGCTGAATAAATACTAATTACATAAAAACATAGAACAAATCTTCATGTTTCATTCAAAATATTGCTGCCATTGTGAAATCAGTTACCACTCTTCAGATTTTACATGAATAATGTCAACACTATTCCTTACACTGTGAAAGGTAGGTAGATATCATTCACTTAGAGATCTTTAACCAGAATGTGTATACTGTTGGGAGTCGATCCGGCTCCAAAGACTAACTTCCCCATCCCCCAAGAAGAGCTGCCCAATGGTGGCCCTGCTGGCTCACATGATCCTTACCCACCAATCAGAAAGCACTTCAGCCAACTGTCAAACCACTCAACCATTAAACTGTCATAACTGTCAAACCGCCCCCGGCTCTATAAATATGCAGAGCTGTTCCTCAATAAACGGGTATTTTCTCCAACAGCAAGCCTTGATCGTTCTTTCATTGGTGACAAAACCTGGGATGGCAGTCATGTCCTTATGACATATTTCCTCTTGCAGAGCTACCCTGACATCTGGGCCAAACTAAAAAAGCTCGAACATGGCCCTGCCACCCCCCAGACTGAGAAATTTCAGATGCTCACCCAGGCGCTGCAGGGTGCTTCCTCGGGTGGCCGCCCATCACCAAAAACCCCCCTGGGTGCCTACTTCAAGTGTGGCAAGGAGGGATATTGGGCCAGGGCATGCCCCACACCACGCACTCCATGCCCTAAATGTCAACAACAAGGTCATTGGGGCTCTGACTGTCCTAGATCCCATAGGAGGCCTATGGCCAGGGAACCCTCTGACCTTCTGGGCATGGCAATCGATTGACGGTGCCTTGGGTCCTTGTCCCCAGCCATAATGATCGATAGACAGGAACCCAGGGTATGGATTCAGGTGGATGGACGCAAGGTTGACTTTCTCCTTGACACCAGGGCTACCTTCTCAGTCCTGACAGAATTCTGGGGGCAAACAGTGCCATCCACCTCTCCTATTGTCGGGGTAGGAGGAAAGACCATCTATCCAAGGAAGACTCCCCTATTACTCTGTTCCATAGACAACTTCCCATTCTCTCAGACAATCCTAGTTATGCCCCAGTGTCCAGTTCCTTTGCTCAGCTGAGATATTCTCTCTAAATTCAATACAACCATCAACATATGGGCTCCTGGCATCAGTCAGGCCCCAGAATCATCCTGTTCATCTTTTCTGGCCCTTTTGGCAAGACTGGCCATTCTGCTCCACTTGTGAGGCTGACATGAAATACCATACTAACCTGGTTGACCCGATTGTATGGGATACCCACACCCCCTCCACCGTTTCCTGCCCACCAGTTAACATTCATCTCAAAGATCCTAACACCTTCCCAAATCAGGCCCAATACCCCCTGTCCACAAAAGCTCTTCTGGGCCTACAACCTATTATTCAGGACCTTCTTAGCAAGGGGTACCTCCGTCCTGAAAACAGCCCACATATTTCCAAAATGTATCTGCCTGGAAAGCAATGTCCTACTCCACTCCCATCAAGAATGTCCATAGGTTAAATTGAATAAAGATTGTTATTCTTCCACCTATATTGCTTGCCTTATCTAACATCTAAGTTCCTAGAAAGCTCCATGTAAATTGACTCTCATTTACATGTGTGCGTGCGCACGCATGTGTGTGTATGTGTTTTGCTGGGGATTAAGCTGGGGATTCATTAAGCCGGGCATTCTAAGCAAATACTCCACCACTGAGCTATACCACCAGTCCTAAATTAATTCATTTAAGTAGAGTACAGCAATTGACAGAAATCTGTGACAAATCCTCCTGTAATAAAGAATATTATTATTGATTTAGCACTTATTAAGTGCCAAGTATTGTTCAGTGCTTTCTATACATCATCTCATTGAATGCTCCAAAACATCTCAATGAGGTAAGTAATACTATTAAATCCAGTTTGCTGATGAGTAAATTTAGGCTAAAAGATATTAGATAATTCATCCAAAAATCCAGCTAGAAAAAAACACAAGCCAAGATGTAAACCCAGGTCTGTCTGTCCTCAAGTCATACCTTTAACCATGAGGGCATTCTTATAACTGATTCCTTTAAGTGAAGAACACACCATCAATCCTTAACTATGTTTTGCTCAGTAGCAAGATAAACTTTTTATGATTAGATAGGGTTACTTCTAAACACACAATATATTCTAAATAAATTTTAGTATCTTTCTTGTTTTCATGAAACTTCAAACTGTTGAAAAACATAGTTGTCTGATGAATCTAAAAATAAGGGAAACTTTTGTGATAAAAAAAGACCACCTTATTGTAGCTCTCATTCAGCTCCCTGAAAGTTGTATTATTACTGAATTACTTAATTACTGCAGTATCTTTCTCATATGTGGTTGTGATTTTATCACCATAATTACTTGACACTTTGCTGTGTGAGGGAAGACTTAGTCAGCACATTGATTTTCTAGACAAAATGCATCTCCAGACTCAACAAGTTAGTTATACATTATTTCTCCAGTATTTTGCCACACTAGTATCTACTTGCTTCTAAAAGTATTTCAAAAATTGTGTTGACATCCAGCCACCTATTTCTTAGGTAATTTATTGCTTGCCCTACTAGGAAAGATTTGAAGGATAAACACAGCTTAGTATTTGTTAGCACAAAAAGACCAGGCCAGATGTAAACTTCATGAATCAGCCAAAAGCCTTTATTCAGGAACAGAGTCATGCCTCTGATGGACCCACTTTCCTGGTGGAAAATGAGCCACTGGGGCTGGGGATGTGGCTCAAGTGGTAGCGCGCTCGCCTGGCATGCGTGAGGCCCGGGTTCGATTCTCAGCACCACGTACAAAGATGTTGTGTCCGCCGATAACTAAAAAATAAATATTAAAAAATTCTCTCTCTCTCTCTCTCCTCTCTCACTCTCTCTTTTAAAAAAAAGAAAAGAAAATGAGCCACTGGGCAAAGGATGGGACTGGGCTTATATAGGTTATACGAAGAGGTGACCCAACTATTGCAAGAGTGTGTCTAATGGAGGGTCCGGAATCAGCAGTCAGTGGGCCAGATGGAGGGTCTGGGATTGACAGTATTTATCTCTATCCCTCCAGGGACTCGTTGTACTGAGAAAGGACTTATTTGGGGAAGGGTCAATACTTTGGCTTTCCAAACCCAAAAAACCAAAGGCCAAATGTTCTCTCTGATAAGTAGATGCTGATCCACAATGCGGGCACAGGGGTGGGAAAAATGGAGGAACGTTGATTGGGTAAAGAGGAGGGAGGAAAGGGGAGGGGGCTTGGAGGCAGGAAAGATGGTGGAATGACGTGGACATCATTACCCTGGGTACATGTATGACTGCACATATGGTGTGAGGCTACATCATGTACAACCAGAGAAATGAAAAGTTGTACTGCAATTGTGTACAACGAACCAAAATGTATTCTGTTGTCATATATACCTAATTAGAATTAATTAATTAATTAATTAAAAAATACTTTGGCTTCTTCCTAGAGACTGCCAGTCGAGGCTTGGATGGATAGTTCCTCCCCTGGGCTTGTCTTGTCACTAAGAAAGAATGTCCTGGGAAAGGATCAATGCTATCAACGTATGGCTTTCTCTTCACTCCCCTTTCCCAGGCCTCACTATATTGGGATTTGTCATTTGCCATATATAATAGTATTCATACCAGTGATGAGAATCAATCAGGGCTGAGCTCTGTCTCCCCAGATGTAAAAATTGAACACTGAGAAATGTGTAGAAAGCAAGTTTTTTTGTCTTTGTTTTTATTTTAAGGATAGGTTAGGAATAAACTTCACAGAGAAGGGGATCCCAGAGCTGGGTGTCTAAGGAAGTGGAGGTTCATTGTCCCTTTATACAGTTTGGAGTTCCTTGGTTCTCATGCCCTCCTTCTCCCTTTATTTTGCCTATATTAGTGACCAAAAGTGGGCCAAAAGGTGGGAAAGAAGCTTCCAAGGGTGTCTTTCTGTCTGGAAAGGAGTTCCCTAGAAGTACTTCATTAACAGCCCCTCAACTCCCTGCAGGGAGGAACCATTCCCAGGAGGCAGGTGGCCTTGGCAACAGGTTAGAGGAATGGGGGAGGGGAAGAGCTTTGGAGATATTAGCATTTTATTTTATTTTGAACCAGCCCCCATTTTCCCATCAGACTCAATTATTTATTATTTACACTGACTTTCTTTTGCCCTCAGGCCTGAGTATCTATTTCTGTGAGAGAAATCCACAGCAAAAAAAAAAAAAAAAAAAAGAATCATATTTACCACATATACCACATAGTGATGTTCCTTGATGTTTTCTTGGAAATTTTTTAAGTCATGATCATCTTCCCAATACTATAAAAAAAAATCTTTTTAAACATTTCTGAAGTGGCTTCTATCACCATCTATTCAATTCCTCATCAGGTGATGACTTCTCAAAGAAGTGCAGATGGATCTTGACTCATTTCCCAAGTACTTACTGAGTGCATGCAATACGCAGTTGTGTTTGATGCTGGGGTACAAGGGTGAACAAGATGGGCAGACATACTCCCATGTTTCCAGAGAATCTGCACTTAAATAAACAAGGTCTCTCTTTCTGAATAAGGGGGTCTCTTCCTGAAGACTTTTTTGTAATGAACTATGACTGTTACTCTCAGAATGACCATCTACCCAGTTATCTAAGACAGAAGAGGCAAGACTCCCCTTCACTGACCCTGCCCCTCAAAGTCAGACATAATGGTTGACAGATGATCTGACAGGCTGCATTCATGAATCATTTGGTTTGACTCAGCCTACTGAGTCATTCTTACTGTAAGAAGTCATTCTATAATGTCATATTTCTTAGTTTACTCCTGCTTTATAATAATATTGCTACTCTTCCAATCTAAACTGTTAAAGGACACAGCCTTGAGTCAAATTATCCCTAAAAAGTCGGCTAGAACCACGCCTTCAGTTTTTTCAGGCTGTGTATTAGTCCAAGACACCTATTCTGTAATTCCTGGTTTTTCTTTCCTTCTGTGACCTTAAATATAAACACATAAACACCCCTCCCAAGATATTCTTTGGTCTTCTTTTATTCACTCTTTCCTGGGATAGCTTTTTCTACTCCTGGGGTTTCAACAGCCACCCCTCAGAGATGACTTACTTTGGGACCACTCACCCTTATTCTCCTGAGAATGGCTGTGGTTGCTGCTGAAGCAGCTTGAGTCAGAGGAAACTGGAACTTGAACTGCCATCCAGCAGCCTGGAGGGGGTGTGGGAGGGTAATCCACAGATCAGGGTCAAGCAAATCACAAGCAGGAATTAATAAGAAACCAGGATGAACTGGCAAGACAAATGAGTCAATGAGCTGGCAAGATGGTCTGAGGCTGGTCAGCACGGGAGACAGCAGAATTAGGATTGAATTCCAGTGAGTACAATTGTCCACTTACATTCATTCCCCTTTCTTCTCTGAAACATTCAGCTCTAAAGTCATTGGTAAGAGCACAAAAATAGAGTTTTTGCTGAAAATAGGAGGCAGCCATCATGGTCCTGAAAAAAAAAATTATATATATATCAGAACACACCCAGGGGGAGGAGAGGATCCACGTCGGTTGTTATGATGTGTCAAAACCCGAATAGGACAGGGAGGCAATCACATGGAGGCAAGATAGGAAGGCAAACAGACTTCAGGGAGACTCAGAGGGAGACTTCCAAGCCTAATCAAGGTGAAGGAGGCATCAACAAAAAGTGAGGTGTCAGGCTCCATGGGTGATAAGGAGGATGTGTATGCAAGAAGTCCCAGTGTTGGAAGTCAGTGCCCAAGCAGGGTGGACAGAGAAGCATGTGCAAAGTGGGAGAGAACAGCCTGACATGGGTTACAGGAGACCGTGGCAAGATAAAAGCAGGATATCCATGGGAAGGAGATGCCTGGTAGACCGTATTGGAGACTGAATGTGCTAGAAGAATTGGTGAAAGGAAGGAGTAATGGTTGATATGCCATATTACTTATATTCAAGAAAGTTGATTATGTAAGTAAATATATTAAGATTAAAGGAGGCCAGGTTTCTCAGTGTCAGAGAAAGAATATAAGAATATGGAATGAATCAGAATGAGAGATCATTTTCATCATCTAGAAATATACAAACAAGGAGCTAGTCTTGCTAACTTGCACACTTCTTTGGTGCTAAGGCCCATGCTTTTATGCCTGTTGTTACTCCTCATGTCACGCCTGTGTGGTAAAGATGGTAATGGCCTCATTTCACAGAGAAGAAATTTAGGCACAGAACATGTAACTTGCTTAAAAGCCACACACCTGATTGAAGAACTGAGATGCTCACTCTACCCAGTGCTCCTGCTCTTCCATTCCCATGCTTCCTCTAAGGAAAGAAGGAAAGATGAGAAAGCATACATAATATCAGCACTGATTAGGGATAAAACTGAAAGAATGCTTATTTGATAATCCAGATGTTTTTTGTAAAAGAGGAAACACCAACTCATCAGCTAAAGCTCAAGGATGACACAGGGGACTGAAAAAAGGAGTCATTTAAAAAAAAAAAGCCTTATAAGACTAGAAAAGGAGCCTTATATGAGTGAATTAAAGAATTGCTAAGCATCATGAGGCCCAAATGAGCTTGGCACACATGGCTGGTAATGACACCAATGACACGGTTATGCAACTTTCTTGAGTACTTCTCAGAAACCCAGGAGCATTAATCAAGAAAACAGATCGTTGATCTCTAGCTATGGGCCTGGAAAAGGGGTGAGATTGACAGTAAATGCCTTAAGGGAATTGAGGAGGATGGTTGAGAACAGTCGAAATAATTGATCATGGAGTCTAAGCCAAATTGGAAAGGAAGCAAAGCTAATGAATATCTATTGAGTCAAATAATAAAAAAAAATGCACTATCTTTCCAGTGTACAGGAATTTGTGAGATTTATCTTAATTTTATTTTTAATCTTTAACTATATAAAGAACAAGTCTTTACATTTTATCTCTTAGTTGAAAACCACATAAATCTTTTAAATATTAAGAAGACTGGATCAAGAAGCCCAGGATTTAAAACTAGCCCCAGCTCCATATTAGTGAACTATATAACCAAATAAGTCATTTTAGGAAAATTGTGTCTCAGTTTGTGCCTCTGTTAAAAAAAAAAAACAAAATTGGATTTAATTACCTAATATCCTGGGCTTCAGTTCTTCCTTTCACCATAACAGAAAATAAATGTCAAAGAAATGTCAAAGCTGGTTTTCCAGGAGATTCAAGATGGCTGAAGAGAGGTGCTAGTATTTGCCTCCTCCTCCACAAAGAAGAACCACAGTCACAGATTTATAACTGTACATTTTGAGGTGAATGGCTGTGGGAGAACACTGGAAATCAGCAAGAGAAACACTGAAACTACATGAGATTCAGAGACCTGGCACAATAAACAACTTAATAAAAGAAAAAGAAAAAACACCATGGAAACTGCATCTCTAATTCCACAGATGGGGGAGGAAGGGATTCCCCTGCAAAGGCATAACAACAAATGTGAGAGTCTCAGCAAATTCTATCCGCGCATTCTGGCAACCAAGCCACTGGGAAATGTCACAGTCCTCGCAGGTTTGCAGCCAGTTAGTTAAGCATCCTGAAACCTGCACAATAGCTTTGCTTTGGAGAAGGATCTCACATCGTCTCCCAGTTAATCCCCAGGCTGCTATAGCCAGGAGTCATCTTGAGAAGTTGTGCCTGGTCTGAATTTGGGCTGCTCTACTGTCAGGACCCCCTAAGTATTCCCATCTCTGGAACCTCACAATCAACGGCACCAACTCAGGGGGTAGTTGAAAATCCAACCTAATACAGCATAGTGACTTTTAACCAATTCTACTAGGTGTCCTGAGTTAAGGGCTAGATGTTCAAATAACAAGGTTGAGAGAGAGCAGGAGATCAGGGCACTTTCCCTGAGAGCAGGAGATCAGGGTGCTTTCTCTGAGAGCAGGCACATGGATAACCATGTGTGGACTCAACAAGGACTGAAGGCAGGTGCCCCCATATGGTTCTCACCCCCAGACACAGACCCCCTCCTTTACTTAGGCAATTGTTTCTGAAAAGACTGGCAGGGAACATCCAAGTTTCCTCCTGCTCCCCTGCCCAGAGGTACATGCTGGGGGGCTCTAAGCAACTCTTATTCCAGCCATTGTTCCACCCACAGCATGCACAGGAAATGGACTGAAAGGAGTTTTGCCATGGTTCCAGCCACTGCCCTGTTCCCAGGGTTCACACTATAGATACAGGGGTTGGGAGAAAAGTCACAACTCCAATTGCTGCCACATTCAGAGGTGTGTTCTGCCACTGATATGTCCAAGAGGACAATATTGGCTCCAGAAGAGACAAATGCTGCAGTTCCTATGCCATCCCACCTATGCAATCCAGGCTGCCACCCTGCTCCTTCACTGCCTCTGAACACACATTGCTTTCAGGGCTGGATGTGATCCACAGAAGGGGTGCTGTGGTACCCAACACTGCCTCTCCCCATGTAGCTTCTGAGCCTATACCATTGACTTGCCAAGGGACATGTACTTTAAGCCCCTCACCACTCTTAGTGCTGCCAGTGCTAGAGACCCTTGCTGGTAACAGAGCTAACATCAATAGTGCCTGAAGCAACTTCTGTCATCACATTGGGGTCACCAATTCAAATATAGGAATAGCCACACAATAAGTACCCCACACCCATTGTTGCCTACACCATACATACCTGAGCCACTAGTGTCCCCCACTCTTGCATGGCCTGCAAAGATAATGGGTCTCTCCAACTCTGCCTCAGTATGAATTATGCCCAAAGTCATTAATTACAGCCAAGAAAGCTATAGGGAGTCTACACAATAGTGTCCAGTTGGAAACAGAACCAACATTGAAAACAAAACCAACACCCAAGACATTAAGAAGGTCATCCACAAAAACAACAGAGTTAGTGGTAGAGATAACTGGTTCACTAGATGCACAAATAATACAGAAACACAAGAATTGTGAAAAAGCAAGGTAACATGATACCTTCAAAAAATATAATAACTTTCTAACTATAGATCCCAAAGAAATTGGTATGGATGAAAAGCCTGATAAAAAATGTAAAAGGATGTTTGTTTAAAAGTCCAATGAGAGCTAAGAAAATATGGATAATTAAATGAAATTAACATTACTATGAAATAGAAATTCAGCAAAGATATAGGGGTTTTGAAAAAGAACCAAACAGAAATTTTGGAAATGAAGGGCTTAATAATTCAAATTTTAAAAAAAATACAGTTGAAAACCTCAACAACAAACTAGATCACTTGAAAGAAAGGATACATGAACTTGAAGATAGGTCTTTTGAAATATCCTCGTCAGACAAAAGGAAAAAAAAAGATAAAGAAAGCATTCAAGACCTCTTCAATACCATCAAATGAACAAATATCTGCATTTTTGGAAGAGCTAAAGGAGTTAGAAAAAGTAAGGACACAAAAAACTTATTCAATGAAATAATAACAGAAAACTTATCTTAACTTGGGAAAGATTGTGGATACCCACATATAAGAAGCCTATAAGATCCCAAATAGCCATGACTAGAAAAGATCTTTACCACATCATACTATAGTCAAACTGAATAAAAGTACAAGACAAAAAAAAATGAATTCTAAAACCCAAAGATTAAAGGCACCAACTCACATTTTAGGGTATGGCAAGAACAACAAAGTTCTCAGCAGAAACCTCATAGACCATAAATTTCTTTACATAGAATAATATATCCATTGTCATGAAAGAAAACTACTGCCAATCAAGAATACTAACCTAGTAGTGCTGTCCTTCAAGAGTTAAAGAGAAATAACGATCTTCCAAGATAAGAAAAAACTGAAAGAATTCATGACTACCAGACTGGCCTTACAGAAGACGCTTAAGAGAGTCATTAAGTGAAAAGAAAGTGAAAGAAAGATAACTGCTACCATGAAAACATGTAAAAGTATAAATCCTACTAGTAGAGCAGACACACACACAATCCTTAATTCATTTCTATTGATTATCAATACAGTGAACCACCATACCACAAAGATGAGTGAGAATCAAAGACAAAAAACAAAGTACATTCAAAACAATTAAGAGAAAATCAACAAAATGACAGGAGTAAGTCTTTACTTATTGATAATATCCCTGAAATAAACAGACTGAATTCTGCAATTAAAAGACATGGATTGGATGAATGGACACTAAAATATAATAAACAAGACCCAGTAATGTGTTGTCTACAAAAAGCTCACTTAACCAGTAAAGACACACAAAGATGGAAAGTTATATTCCAAGCAAACAGAAACCTAAAGCAAGCTAAAGCAAATCGGAGTAGCTGTAATTAGAGTTAACAAAATAGACTTTAATATAACAACTATAAGATGAGACAAGGAAAGTCACTATATAATGATCAAAGGATTAATTCAATAAGATACAATGATTATAAATCTGGATGCATCTAAAATTAGTTGACCCAATTTTATAAAATAAACACTATTGTACTTACAGAGAGATAAAGGCTCCAATACAATTATAGTAGGTGTCTTCAATATCCCATTTTCATTGATGAATAGATCATCAATGAAACAACAACTACAACAAAATCAGAGCTAAACCATACTATAGATCAAATGGACTTAAGAGACATTTACAGAACATTTCAACCAACAACTGCAGAATACACATTCTTTTCATCAGCACATGGGTATTTCTCCAGAATAAACCATACATTTATTAAGAGTTGTTTTTGTTTCCCATCTCTATGGATGAAGAAAATGTAGTGTATATACACAGTGGAATATTATTCAGTCATAAAAAGAATGAAATTCTGTCATTTGAAGTAAAGTAGATGAAACTAGAGGATATTATGTTAAGTGAAATAAGGCAGACATAGAATAAGTATGACAGGGGTAAGTCCTTACTTACTGAAAATATCCCTGAATATAAACGGACTAAATTCTGCAATTAAAAGACATAGACTAGATGAATGGACATTAAAATATATTCATAATATAAGTATGAAATGTTCTTTCTCATATGTGCAAGCTAAAAAAAAAAAAAGCTGCCCTAAATGTTGAATAGAGATTAAAAGAGGAAGGGAGGGGGGAGGCAAAAGGAAGTTGAATTTGATCAGTGCACATCATATGCATATGTGGAAGTATCACAGTGTACTCCATAGGTACAATTAATACATGCTAATCAAAAAATTTAAATAAAGCTTATTTTACTGATTATGTTTTAAGTAAAACATTTTTTTAAAGCCACAGGGCTTCACATCCTTTAATGCCAACTCCATAACTTCAATAACCACTCAGTGAAATGATCTACAAAATACAATGTAATCCATTATATGCTGCATATTCAGGATTTCCTTTCCTTCTTTTTTATTTATTTATTTATTTATTTATTTTATTTATTTATTTGGTACTGGGATCTGAATACTTAACCAACTGACACATATCCCCAGCCTTTTTATTTTTTTATTTTGAGACAGGGTCTCACTAAGTTGCTTAGAACCTCAATGAGTTGGTGAGGCTGGCTTTCTACTTGAGATCCTTCTGCCTAAACCTCCTGAGTTGCTGAGATTACAGGTGTGTACCACCTTGCACAGCCCAGATATTCAGAATTTCAATAGTCTTAAAATACAATGATGATTCACATCGTAGCATTCAAGATCTAAATTAAATAAACTAGATATCAATGTTGGCACTATGCCCTATATTTATCTTTCAATTATGTAATTTCCATTATTTGGCTCTCTTTGAATATTTTCTCCATTCCTTTATGTCATGTGGTTCTTATCATCCAGAACCATAGGTATTTATTATTGAGTATTACTAACGTAGTTTCTAAATTCATAATCATTTTAAGTTTGGAATTATTTGGTTCTTTAAAGTAGGTGTTCATGGAGTCCAGAGCTTCCTGGTCTGTTCTGGACCCGGAGAGGAAGAAATACTTCCTGGGAGCACTGTGTGAAAAGTGTGTGGTTTCCACAGAGCATGTGCGCTAGGTTGAGGCAGACCTGACTCCAGATAGTAGTTCAGTTGTTTAATAGTGCTACTGAGACCTGGGGAAATTTCCTGACATGTCAAGAGCTTCAGTTTTCTCATTCACTAAAACAGTGAGGATTTAGCCCTTCTTACAGTGTTGCTGTAAGGATTCAAATAGGTAATTTATAGCCTAAAATGCCCACCAAATACTAAAAAATAAATATTTGCTCCTCCTCAATCCTTTATGAAGGATATAACAGGATGTTATCTCTATGAGCGTGAAGATTTTCACACCAGAAGCTGACAGATCTCTTAAAGGGTGTGCTCAGAATATGAGCCAGCAAAGCTGCCACACAGGCAGTGGTGCTGCCTCTAGTTATCGGTCAGTAGAAGTACTTCACAGTGGATTAAAATGTTGGGAAGTGAAGTCCATTATATAATGAGGGAGAAAGCATCTTTATGCAAAAAAGATTATAAATTGATTTATTCGATCAACAAGTATTAATGTAGTTCCTACGGTGTGCTAGAGACTGAACTTAGCATTGAGGATATGGTTCTGTTTGCAAAAAGATCTCAAGAAAATTGCTTTAGAATTCCCATTTATGGGGCTGGGGTTATGGCACAGCAGTAGAGGGCTCACTTCACAAGTGTGAGGCCCTAGGTTTGATCCTTAGAACCACATAAAAATAAATAAACAAAATAAAAAGGTATAAAAAATTCCCAGTTATGTAGAAATGTTTCCAATATCTGTGCCAGGAGTTCCTATGTGGGGACTCCCATTTTGTTGACTTTAGAATTTAGTTTGGGATCTATTCTTTAGGATCAACTGTGTGTAGAGGACCAGGTGGACCCAGAAGAAAACTATTTACATTAGGGAATCAAGAAGATTTTATAGGGGAAAATTGTATCCTGACTTGCCACCAAATCTGGCCCAAAGATCTGATCAGGGTTTGTGGGAGATGTGATTCTGAATTTGTAGTTGAGCTCATCCTCTTCCCGCATAGCATATTAACTAAGACCCGAGTTCCAAGGAAAGGGAGGCTGTTAAAAAGGGAGCAATTAATAAGTAAAAGAGCTATTTCATTGAGATCCCCTTTGGGGTATTAGAAAAGTGGTACCACTGAAGTCAACAGTTTGAGAGGGAAAAAAAATATGCCTTGGTTTTCTTCTCCAGATGTAGATTCAGCAAAAAGGAAGAGCTCCATAAGTACACATGAATGAATGAAGATCAAGTTCTTCCTTTATGATTTGTCAACTGAAAACAGTAAATATAAGACACAATCCCCATTCTTAAGGGACAAACTATAATTAGCATTATGCAAATAGTTATAGAATCACAAAGCTGGAAGAAATTCATTTACTTGGAGAAGTTAGTGTGAACTGCAAGAGGTGAATTGATAGCTGAGCAATGAGAAGTGAGAAGAACAGGTGGACAGAGGGGCCAGGAAAGGGAAGAACACAAGCAAGCAACCAGATAGTTTTAATGAATTAGAAGCAACAGTATCTTAATAAGGAATGTGAGGATTAGAATTGGTGAAAAAAGATGGTAAAAAAAAAATACTGGGACTAACTCACTTTTTGAGATTTCCTCCACTGTCCTGATCTATTTTATGTCATTTCTTCACTGTAATCTAAATATTCTGAGTTTTCATGTTCTAAACTTGTAAAAATCATACAGCCCTCCCTAAATACAAGTAATGTGCACTGACCTATCAATATGCCTCGATTCTCTTCCTTTGGGAAAGGTTCTTCCTGGGAGGCACCTTCACCTTCAGGAAAAAAGAACCCTGCTCACCCCACTCCACCCTGCCACACCTGGCAGTTTCTCCCCATTTAAACTTCTACAACAGATAGATTGGGGTCACCTGTCTCCTTGTAGAATCCTGGCCATGTTGTCAGCACAACCAGCTCACAGACCAAAGAGAGAAATCAGGAGGAAGAGAAAGAGATGAAAGAAGACAGGGAGAGAGAAAGGGAGGGATGAAAGATGGATCAAGGCTTGCCGTTGGAGAAAATGCCCGTTTATTGAGGCAGCTCTGCATATTTATAGAGCCGGGGGTGGTCTGACAGCTGGTATGGGGTGCTTTTTGATTAGTGGGTAAGGATCAGGTGAGCCAGCCAGGGCTAGTCTGATTGGTGGGTAAGGATCAGGTGAGCCAGCAGGGCTAGTCTGATTGGTGGGTAAGGATCAGGTGAGCCAGCAGGGCTAGTCTGATTGGTGGGTAAGGATCAGGTGAGCCAGCAGGGCTCACCATTGGACGGCACTTCTTGGAGGATGGGGAAGTTAGTCTTTGGAGCCGGGGCAACTCCCAGTAAGGGACACAGAGAGAAAAGAACAAGGGGAAAAAGAAAGGGAACAAGCAAGAGAAAAGAGAAAGAGAGGACAAGTGAGGGGAGAGGTTCAGAGAGAAATGGAAGGCAAAGGAGAGAGAGGAAGAGAAAAAGAAAGAAGAAAATAGAGAGTGTGGGAAGAAGAGAACAAGAAAGGAAAGAGGATGAGCAAGAAGGGAGAGAGTGAGGGGAAAGCAGGGCTGGGGACTGGTCGATCTGCTCTTTAAGAAATACATGGTTCTGCTTATACTATTACATGAGCAACTCCACTTACCAGAATCTAGATGATTTGGCAATTCATTTACTAAGATCATCAAATATCTATCTAGCACACATTTGCTTTGGACAATATATTTTGGTAGATTTTAAATTTAAAAATGCATTCTTAATGCTAACATATTTCCCTTTGGATAACACATATAAATCATTTCATTGCCTTATATTTTCTATTTATATTCTTCAAGAGAAATATTTCTAGATTTTTGTTTCAAAGGATTTCACAGAAAAAAAATCTGTCTTAGGTTAATTTAGGAAGACATTGTTTTTCTTCTTGCATCTCACATCAGCAATTTCTCAAGGTAGCACATGAAAATTTTATAAAACCTTAACTTTTTTCTGGAAAGTTCTTCATAGTCTACATGCTTACAAGGCTGATGGTGGGGGGGAGGTTATTCATTAAGAACTAATTTCCAAAGAGATGATGATAAACTAGCCTATCATTGCAAAACATATTACCTTATTAAACCAGTAAATAGAAACATTCTTCAAAGATAATGGTTTTAGATATAGGACATTCTATTATATTTCACCTAAAAGTTATCTTAAAGTGAAAGCTCAGCTTCACATGTAAGCATCCAGAAAGTAAAATTAGAGAATTTATTAAACATCCTGAGTCATGAAAAAGTCCTAATTCAAAATTATTCAAATTCAAAAAAAAAAAACTCAAGTATTCAGTTCTACTACCAAATAATCATTACAGCCATTACATAACAATAAAAATATTTAGGGAAAGGCCTGACCTACCATGCAGCCCAGCCCACTGCCAGAGAGAAACACCATACTGCGGTTCCCTGTTCACCAATGTATGGCTCCACCCAAACTGCCTCCATCTTGGAACATTGCAGCCACTGTCATAGCCCTCCCTACGTGGTAATCTCCACCATGGGACATCAGAAAAGGCCAAGAGGCAGCTACCCATTGCAGCACCGCATGCCACACTGCACCATCACCAAATAGGCCACCCAACACCATCATATAGCCCATCTTTCCAGCTCCATCTCCGAAAGCAGTTGCCTTCAGCTTGGAACAGCTCCACCACTATCTTGGGTTACTCTGCTGCCACCTCCACCACCTTTAGCTGGGGAAACTTTTACCTTGGGACACTGACTGGGCCCTTGAAATCTGCACCTACAGGCTTGATGCTACTGCCACCACCAACTAGGGACATGGCCATACTTACAGGGACATGAAATCTGTACCTATAGGCTTGATGCTACTGCCACCACCAACTAGGGACATGGCCACTTCCATCTAGGAACAACATCACCAAGGTCTCTATGGGCCCCGCTGCATCAGAGGCATCCCTACTAGGTGTGCTAACAGACACCATCCTGTTGCAGAGGCAACATGAAGCCTTACATGGGGTTGCCTCTCTCTTTTTTCTCCTGCTAACAGCCAACTTCTTTTGATTACCCTTTCACTAGTTCTATAATCTAATACCTCTATATTCTCACATCCTACCTCAAAAACATCACAGCCAACCTCCCCCCACCTGTCCACAATTAGAAACCATAAATGCTTATGCAAACCTACTGGCTATATGATAGAGGATAATTGGACTCGTCATTTCTACTTATAGTGACAAAAAGTAAATGTCAAAATAGAAGCTAATTGACATATGGCTGCATATTTCTTGCATTGGATGCTGTAAACATTGATATCCCCCTTAAAGGGGAGGTATTGGAAACCTGCAGGCACACTGCAAGATTATAAAGTAGAAGCTGCAATACCACAGATCTGCACTGCAAAAGAGGAAGACATATAGATAACATGAAAAATAAAAGATTTTGGTTAAACCAAGATACTACAACAATAGAATCCATTGACAGTTCAGTAGAGTAACTGTCAGGGAAGGAGTTCAAAATTTACATAATTAAAATGACCTGCAAATTAAAGAATGACCAAAGTGAGCAAATACAGGCAAACATTGATCACACCAAGGAAGAGATAAGAGAGTAAATACAGATAGCAAAGGAGATCCTGGAACAACAAATACCAATCTCTGAAGAAAAATGGATGCCAACCCAGAATCTTATATCCAGAAAAATTAAGTTTTAGATTTGATAATGAAATAAAAACCTCCCATGATAAACACAAATTAAAAAGAATTTACAGCAAGAAAGCCTGAACTACAGAACATCTTGGGCAAAATATTACACAGGAGGAAATGAAAAACAACAATGTAAGTCTGCAAAGGGAAGAACTACACTAAAGGAAAAGCCAATCAAAGGAGAAACCAAGTCAAGTTAAAAACCAAAAATAAACCAAAATGACCAGGCATACAAACCATGTCTCAATAATAACCCTGAATGTCAATGGCCTAAACTCACCAATTAAAAGATATAGACTAAAAGATTAGATTAAAAAAAAGACTCAACAATATGCTGCCTTCAAGAGATTCACCTTATAGTAAAAGACTTCCACAGACTAAAGGTGAAAGGATGGGGAAAATGTACCACTCACATGGACCACGTAAAGAAGCAGGGATTTCCATCCTCACATCAGATAAAGTGAACTTCTAACCAAAGCTAGTGAGAAGGAATAAAGAAGGACATTTCGTACTGCTTAAGGAACTCATACATCAACAAGACAAAACAATCATAAATATCTATGCCCCAAGCAATGGGGTATCTATAGATATCAAACAAAACCCTCCTCAACTTTAAGAATCAAATAGACCATAATACAATAATACTAGGTGACTTTAATACACCTCTCTCACCACTGGATTGATCTTCAAAAAAAAAAAAAAAAAACAACTAAAAACAACTATATAATTCAATAAAACAATCAATAAATTAGACTTAACAGACATATATAGAATATTCCATCCATCAACAAGCAAATACACTTTTTTCTCAGCACCACATGGATCCTTCTCCAAGATAGACCATGTATTATGCCATGCCACAAAGCAAGTCTTAGCAAATACAAAAAAAAAAAAAAATAGAGATACTACCCTGCATTTATCTGACCATAGTGGAATGAAATTATAAATCAATGATAAAATAAAAATAGAAGCTACTCCAACACCTGGAGAATAAGTAATATACTGTTGAATGATGTATGGATAACAGAAGACATCAGGGAGGAAATAAAAAAAATTCTTAGAGGTAAATGAGAACTTTGATAACAACATATCAAAATCTCTGAGACACTATTAAGGCAGTACTAAGAGGAAAGTTCATTGCATTCAGCTCATTCATTAAAAGAAGAAAAAGTCAACAAACAAATGACCTGACATTGCATCTGAAAGCCCTAGAAAGAGAGGAACAAATCAACACCAAAAAAAGTAGATGACAGGAAATAATTAAAATTTGGGCTGAAAGCAAGGAAACAAAAGAAAAATTCAAAAAACTGACAAAACAAAAAGTTTGTTCTTTGAAAAAAATAAAAGAAATTGAAAAAAACCTTAGCCATCCTAACGAAAAGAAGGAAGAGAAAACTCAAATTACTAAAATTCATAATGAAAAAGAAAATATCACAATAGACACTATTGAAATACAGAAGATAATTAGTAACTACTTTGAAAATTTATATTCCAGTAAAATATAAAACCTTGAAGACACCAACAAATTTCCAGAGGCAAATGACCTACCCAAACGAAACCAGGAGGACATATACAATTTAAACAGATCAATTTCAAGCAAGGAAATAGAAGATGCCATCAAAAGCCTACTAACCAAGAAAAGCCCAGGACCAGATGAATTCTCAGCCGAGTTCTACAAGACCTACAACGAATTAATACTAATACTCCTCAAATTATTCCATGAAATAGAAAAGGAGGGAACCCTTCCAAATTCATTTCTACAAGGCTAGTATCATCCTGATACCAAAAACAGGCAGAGACACATCAAGAAAAGAAAATTTCAGACCAATATCCCTGATGAGCATTGATGCCAAAATTCTCAGTAAAATTTTGAAAAATCTCATACAAAAACATATTTTAAAAATATTCACTATGATCAAGTGGGGTTTATTCCAGGGATGCAAGTTTGGTTCAACATACAGAAATCAATAAACATAATCCAACACATCAAAAGACTTAAAGATAAAAATCGTATGATTATATCAATTGATGTAGAGAAAGCATTTGACAAAACACAGCACCCTTTCATATTCAAAACACTAGAAAAACCAGGGATAGTAGGAACATACCTCAACATTGTAAAAAAAAAAAAAAAAAACTAAGACCAACATCATCCTAAATGGAGAAACACTGGAAGCATTTCCTCTAAAAACTGTATTCAACGTTATCCTTGAAACTCTAATTGCCAGAGAAATTAGATAAAAGAAACTAAAGGGATACAAATAGGAAAAGAAGAACTCAAACTCTAATTATTTGCTGATGACATGATTCTATACTTAAAGGATCCAAAAAATTTCACCAGAAAACTTCTAGAATTAATAAATGAATTCAGCAAAGTAGCAAGATATAAAATCAATATTTATGAATCAAATGCATTTGATATATCCCTGATGAATCCTCTGAAAGAGAAATTAGGAAACCTACCCCATTCACAATAGCCTCAAAAAAATTAAATACTTGGAAATCGATCTAAGATTGTAGAGGTGAAAAACCTCTACAATGAAAACTACAGGACACTAAAGAAAGAAATTGAAGACGACCTTGGAAGGTGAAAAGGTCTCCCATGCTTTTGGATACACAGAATCAATATTGCCAAAATGACCAAACTACCCAAAGTGCTATGCAGATTCAATGCTATTCAAATTAAAATCCCAACATCATTCTTTATAGAAATAGAAAACGTGATCATGAAATTTATTTTGAAAAATAGGAGACCCATAATAGCCAAAGCAATCCTTAGCAAGAAGAGTGAAGCAGATAATATCACTATACCAGACCTTAAACTATACTACAAACCCAAAAATGTCATGGTATTAGCACCAAAAGAGACATGTAGACCAATGGTACAGAATAGAAGACACAGAGACAAACCTACATAAATACAGTTATCTCGTACTATACAAAGGTGCCAAAAGCATTGGAGAAAAGATAGCCTCTTCAAAAAAATGGTGCTGGAAAAACTGGCAATCCACTTGCAGCAAAAGGAAACTAAACCCCTATCTCTTACCCTGCATGAAACTCAACCCCAAGTGGATCAAAGACTTAGGCACTAGGACAGAAGCCCTGTGCTTAATAGAAGAAAAAGTAGGCCCAAATCTTCATCATGTCGGATTAGGCCCCCACTTACTTAACAAGAAATAAAATCAAGAATCAATAAATGGAATGGATTCAAACTAAAAATGTTCTTCTCAGTAAAAGAAACAACCAATGAGGTGAACAGATAGCCTACGCTTTGGGAGCAAATTTTTGTTACATGCACATCAGATAGAGCACTAATCTCCAGGATATATAAAAAACTCAAAAACTTAACACACACACAAAAAAAAACCCAATCAATAAATGGACTAAGAAGCTAAACAGACACTTCTCAGAAGAAGAAATACAATCAGTCAACAAATATATGAAAAAATGTTCAACATCTCTAGTAATTAGAGAAATGCAAACCAAAACTACTCTAAGATTTCATCTCACTCCAGTCAGAATGGTAATTATCAGAAAATAAACAATAAGTGTTGGCGAGGATGTAGGGGGAAAAGCACACTAATACATTGCTAGTGGGACTGCAAATTGGTACAACCAATCTGGAAAGCAACATGAAGATTCCTTAGAAAACTTGGAATGGAACCACCATTTGACCCAGCTATCCCACTCCTTGGTTTATACACAAAAGGCTTAAAAACACATACTACAGTGATGCAGCCACATCAATGTTTATAGCAGCACAATTCACAATAGCTAAATTGTTGAACCAACCTAGACGCCCTTCAATAGATGAATGGATAAAGAAACTGTGATATATATATACACAATGGAATATTACTCAGCATTAAAAGATAATAAAATCATGTCATTTGCAGGTAAATGGATGGAGTTGCAGAATATCATGTTAAGTGAAATAAGCCAGTCTCAAAAAACCAAGAGCTGAATGTTTTCTCTGATAAGTGTGTGCTAATCCATATGGAGGGAGCATGGGATAAGTGGAGGAACTTTGGATGGGGCAAAGGGGAGGGGGGGGCCAAGGGGTAGAAAAGACAGTGGAATGGGATAGACATCATTACCCTAGGTACATGTATGATTGCTCAAATGGTGTGACTCTACTTCATGCACAACCGAAGAATTGAAAAATTCTGCTCCGTTTGTGTACAATGAATCGAAGAGCTTTCTACTGTCATGCATAAATAATTAGAACTAATAAATAAATTTTAAAAATATTTATTTAAACAGATAATCATTTTTATTAATTCAAAGAAGTTTACCTTTCTACTCTATTTTTAAAATAAGTTTAGGGACTTGCAATAGAAACCCTGGTTAAAATTTTTTTCATTAGTTTAGTAATGAAAAAGTAAAAGTTATCATAACTATTTGACTCTAATTTTTAACATGAAAAATATTTAGTGGTGTTATGAAATCCTACCTCCAACAATGGAGAAAGTTATGACAACCATAGAAACAAATAGCAATGTCAATGAAAACACTGGCAAACACATAAAGAGATCTCAGAACTCACTTCTGTCTTCAGAAGTTTCTTTTTCCCCCACAGAGCAGTTGGTTTCCATAATCACTTGCCATGACATCACTCAGCTAACTCTCTATCGTGTCATTTTTTGACTTCCACATTAAAATCTAATGCCAGTAAATATCCAGATTACATTACCCCATTTCTCTTTGGCATGAACATGGAAAACAAACTATTTTTCCAGAGATGTTTTCAACTTTTTTGAAGAATATTTTGCCATACTTTACAAATTTCCAAGTTTCAGTCTTCATATAATTGACATTTAAAATGAAACTCAAGGATTGCAACTAGTTCTCCTTAAAGTCAACAGATCCCAAATGGCTTTGAACAAAGACATTAAAGAGGTCACTGAGAGAGCTATCATCATCATGATTAAATACTAACAAACATAGGAGGAAAATTTCTGGATCAGATAGTAACTATATATGTGCCCTTTGAGGGAATGCCAAGCTGTTTTCTCAAGTAGCTGCACTTTGTGGAGTAGAGCCGTAGCAATGGCATCACACACCTAACTCAAGGGCAGCAGAGAACATTCCCACCAGCAATATATCAAGGCTCTGATTTCTCCATATGCTTTTCAATATTTGTAATTGCCCATTATTTTTATGACAGCTTTTATAGTGAATGTGAGAGGTACCTCTTTTGATTTAAATTGTTTCCTTGATGACTAACTATGTTGGGCATATTTTCGTGTACTTATCAGGCATTAATATGTCTTCTTTAGGGAAATGTCTATACTGATACTGTGCCCATTTCTTAAATTGCCTGTTTATTAATGAAATGTAAGAGTTGTTTCTATATTTTTTATATTTTTGTCTTTATTTATGACAAGAGTACCATATTAGAAACATGACTTACTAGTATATTCTCCAAATTTATGTATGTGTGGTGTTTTTATTTCAAAATTAATTGTTCATTTAGTCTGTTTCTAATGTAGTGGTGTAAAGTTGTCCAAGTGTCCAGAAGAGCTGTAATGATTTCTTTTATTTCATGCCTGATACTAATAATTTGTGTTTTCTTTTTTCCCCTCCAGCCTTATTAGAGATTTTCAATTTAATGTTCTTTTAAAAGAAAAACTTCAGTTTCTTTTATTTCTTTTTTTTTTAATGAACATTAGATCTTCAGAATTTATTCATTTTATAACCATCCCAAGGAATGAGAGTTAATATGTTAGGAAAAACTAAGTGAATGCCTAAAAAACAATCCTGGGTTTCTGGAGACAATTCAGTGATTGTTTACATCATAGAGAACTTAAGTATGCACAGGTAGTGATTCCTGCTACATTCCCATTCAACTCACGTAATTTGGCCCATACAGAAGACAGATCTAGGAAAATGAGATTTTCATAAGTTTAATCAGATGGTGACACCAATCACAACTGCTGTTGCAGAGATTATTTTGTTTACTGAAGCAAATCAATACATGCTCAGTATGCAGCTACTGATCCATCAAATGTCTTTGTCTCTACATCTGTTAGTGAAGACCATTATCAGTTTTTCTCAGTTGGCAGAGCCAGGAATACATCCTTACAGTCTTCCCTTAGAATAAGCACAACTGGTAAATGTGAATTGAAGTTCTGAAGGGTATGAAGGAAAATATCTCCAAATGGTCAGAGGGCATATAAATATGCACCTCAGCAGAGGATAATCTTGTAAGTAGACAGAGAATGAACCATTCAGTGGCTCTCACTGTCTTTTCCCCAATGGACACATGAACGAAAGAATGAAGACTTTAGATTTACTCACCAAGGACTATTTACTTATGACAACTTTAGAAATGCCAAACCTGCCAACAGTACAGACCAACACTGAGCCCTCGAGATGTCACCATTCACCTGGAGAACTAGCAAGAAACTTTGGCAGGTTAATTACCTAGGATTATCAAAGAAAAGCCAGAACTTTCTTCTCATAGGCTCTCTGAATATAAATTTGCCTTTCCAGCCCTGAATGATTGTGCTCTACTCCCTGACATTATCCTCCCACAGTGTTACCTTTAACCAGGGAACTCATTTCACGGTAAATGAAGTCTGCCAATAGGCTCATGCTCACAGAATTCTACATCCTTATCTTTTTCCCCCATCACTCTGAAACTGCCAGCCTACTACAATTGTCGGATGATCTTTCGAATATTTAGTAATAGTACAAACTAAATGGCAGCACTTAGTGGCTCTTATGTGATGGGATTAAGGAATTAGTATTTTCTCTGAATTAGTAGCCACCTCCTGTGGTTTGAAAATGTCCCCAAAGGCCCATGTATTAAAGACCTTGGTAACTAGTCTGTGGTGCTATTGGGAGGTGGTTGAAACTTCAGGAGGTGGTGACCAGTGGAAGAAAGTCATTTCCCTGGGAATGTGTTCTTGAAGGACCCCTTCCTGTCTCCCTGACCACCCCGCTCCATTTCCCAGGTTTCCCAGATGCCAGGAGGCAAGCAGCTTTCTTCACCTGTGCTCCTGCCATGACACACTGCCTCACCACTAGGTCCAAAAGCAATGAGACCAATGGACCTTGAACAGAGACCTTCAAAACCATGAACCAAAACAGACTTTCCTCCTTTGAAGTTGATTCTCATGTGTTTTGCCACAGTTGTGAAAAGCCAATAAATACACCACTATAGGATTCCTGAATTGGAGCTATGATTCAGGAATCCAAAAATCAAGGTGTGGAAATGAAAATGATTCCTCTCACTATTATTTCTAGTTATCCTAGCAATATTCTTATACTTAAGACTGGTAGCAGCTCCATGGTGTCAAAAAATGCTAAGGTAAGAAACAGTGTTGTTTTCTATTCTTCTGGCATTCAAGAAACTGAGAAAAACTGCCTCTAAAAGGCATTTATCAACAGAGGGTATCATCTGCTCAGTTACAGACAGGTTGGATTAATGGAACTCTGATGTTTTTATATTGAGAGAAGACCAATGTACAATCTTGGGCTGACCTGGAGTAAAATTATCAAATCCCACACAAAAGGTAGGAAAAGTCAGATGGAAATGTAGGAGCAGGTCTTGGAGAAAAAGGCTGAGTCCAGGAAGAGGCATTTGCAATGACCATGAAGGAAACAAAGAAATGCATAGGCACCCCAGTTGGCAAGTAAGGAAGTCAGGGGTAGGGCCAGACCAAAGGAGCAAGGAGAGGGTCTTCCAATGAGGTCAACTTCCTGATTGCCAAAAGTTCTCATGGACAGGAGTGGAGGACCCAATCAGACACTTTCATACCCGTGCTCCTAATGAGGAATCCAATAGGAAAAACTAAAATAGATATGTGGACACAAGAGCACCAGTGAATAGTGAGGAGAGCATGGACAGGGTATGAGACATGGAAATTCCAGGGACCATAAAAAGAACAAACCAAAACATCCCCACCAGACTCCCAGCTCCAGGGCCCCTTCTCTTAGAAGTCTATCACTGTTGCTTTTATAATAAACCTGCTGCTTGCTTGCTATCTCTGTGTCTTGTTCTTCAATTCTTTGCTGAATGGAGGCAAGAAACCCAGCACCCCCAGAGGTAACAATCAGGGGATGTATTTCCAAGATGCAAAAGGAGTTTGTAGCCAAGAGTAGCCAAAACTCTTTGAGATGAGGGCATTAGTGGTTAACTCAAGTGAGACACAGAGGGAGAGGTTGTTGTCTTGAAGATTCAAAAGAATACCATGATAAAATGAAAAGGATGGTAGATTCAGGGATATGGGATTTTATCTGTGTAGAAACAGTTTGTCGTTCTTATAGATATCTGAAGAATTGGGGAGAAAGAGGCCAACATGATGCTTTTGGAAAACATGCTAGACGGGACTGCCCAGGCCAGGAGAGAAAGGAATCCTTTGAACCTGGTGTTGGACATTCTTGCCTATATTCCTATTGAGTCTGAAGTGGCATTTTTGGGTGTAAACCATACCACAAAACCATCTTGGCTCACGAATATTTCTTCCTTGGGATCTCTGTGTGCCTTTCATTTGGTTTGTGTTTATTTGCAAGTTGCCATAACTCACTGAATTGAATTTCACCAGAGAGTTAAGGATCTGATTAGTGGGAACTTCTGGGTCCCTGCCTTCGTTGAGAACAAAGTAAAAGATAACTAAGTATTATAAGTTCATTACTCCCAAGAAGGTGGTAAGAGTCTGCCCAGGGCTTTCTTTCCTGTTCCTGGGTTCAGATCAAAGCAGAAGTCATTACACAGCTCACATGGAAGGTGTTTCAACAAACAAATGTTAAATGATCGGAGAATGGCCATAAAATTTGAGATTCAGCCTCAAAACTTTTGTCCATTAAAATTGCTTCAGTAACTCTGGGACACAAAAAAACAGCAACTGCTTTATTAATTTTTAGAACTGTACTTCAAGAGGAATTACTGGAATTAGTTACATCCTAAGGGACTTGAAGGATGCACACATAGTGATTTCTATTCCATCTCCATTTAATCTGTGCAGAAGACAGATGCAAACTTGGAAAATGACAGTGGATTTTCATAAACTTAGGTGGTGATTTCAAATCCAACTGTTTTTCCAGTTGTTTCTTTACTAGAATAAATCAGTACATTCTCTTGTATGCAAGTCTGGTCTGTCAATTTTTTTTTTCCTTCTATACTTGTTAGGAGAGTGAAAAGCAGCTTTCTTTCAGTCAGGAAAGCCCATAATATATCTTTTCAGTGTTGCCTGGGAAGAAACACTATTGGAAAAATCTATGAAAGGAAGATCTGAGGGTTATGTAAACAGGAGTCTCCAGACAGGCACAGAGTATGTACAAATCTGTGTCCCCATGAATTCCCAGGGAAGAACAACCTCAGCAGAGCAGAATCTTAATAGAAGAACAGGATGAACCTTTCTGTGGCTCTCAGACAATTCCTTTCCATAAAGGCCACACAAATAAAGACATGAAGCTTCTACATGTGCCTTTTCTTGTTCTGTGCTTGTATGAATCTTTCCCTATCAATATTGTCCAAGATATGATTATATTGTCAAACTTTTCAGAAACTCTTTTTTTTTTAGTTGTAGATAGACACAATACATACCTTTATTTATTTATTTTTGTGTGGTGCTGAGGATCAAAACTAGTGCCTCACACATGCCAGGCAAGTGCTCTACCACTGAGCTACAATTGTAGCCTCTAGCCTCTCCATTATATTTCTTACATTTCATTTATTTCGGCTTTGATCTCTGTTATGTTCTTTGGGTTCACTTCTTTGGATTTGCTCTTGGATTTTCTGAATTGAATGCTATTCTTATTCATTTTTTAACCTCTTATTTCCTATTGGTTCTGTTTAAAGCTATAAATCTCCTACAAATTTAGTACTTCATCAATATTCCATTCATTAAGATTCAAGCCTCATAAATATTGAGAACAGTTTTTTCATTACATTTGAGTTCTAAGTGTTTCTTAATTTCCTTCATGGTTTCTTTTTTAATCCAACAATTATTTCGTAATATAAAGTTTCCAAATATACGGTGGGCTGTGGGGGTTTGGTTTTGGTTTTGTCTTTTTTAACTATATTTTATTAAAATGAATTATATTAAAAAATTGATATCAAAGAACATTTGAGATCTGATGAAACCTCTGTGGCCTTCTACAAGTTATACTTTTTAATAATTCTTGATTGCCCAAGAACATGTACATTTTGCTTATTGCACAGTCTTCCATATATTTAATAGAATAAGCTTATTAATTGCATTATAGGGTTTAAAATAAACTTTCTACTTTTAAATTGTTTATTAGCTTCTAAAAGAACAGTGTTAAAATCTCTACCTCTAATTTAGCTGTTTTTCCTCAAAGTTCTGTCATCTGTTGCTTTATACATTCTGATTTGGATTTTTGAATACATCTATATTTATAATAGTGACATTTTCATCTGTTTTCCTTTTTATTGTACATAAAATACATTTTTTAAAATATGACATTGTACTGCCTTAAATTATTTTTGTCAATTATTAAAATGCATAACTTTCTTCCAACTCATGGTTGGCTGGCATATTTTTGTTTTCATCTTTTATTCTCAATCTCTTTTCATTTTAAATGTATCTAAGTAGATCATACATTCTTGGATCATATTTTCTTAATCTAATCCTGGTTTATTATATTTGTGCTTTCACTTTTTTTTTACTATTTTAGTACTAGATTTTATTTTTCACAATAAACTTATATGCTATTTGATTACTCTTGTCTCCTATATTACCTCTGATTTCAGAACTTTCTCCAAGAGTCTTTGGTAAGGGTTTGCATAAGGCCTTAAAAGCTAAGAGTACTTTTTATTAGATTCTCACAATTGAATGACTATTTATCTGGATTTTTAAAAATCTAGTTCAGAATTTTTTTCATTACCTTAAAAAATAGTACTTCATCATTCTGTCTCATGTTAGTGTTAAGAAATATGGAGACAATTCTGTTCATTTTTTGTTTAAAATCTGCTCTTTGGGGAAATTTCTGGAATTTTTTCTTTCTTTTGGTTCCTAAATTTCACTATTTAATGTCTGAATGAGAATATTTTATTATCTCACCTGTTTGGCCCTATAAGATCTCTTTCAAGTTAAGAGTTTTCATCTTAACAGTGGAAACCAAATCATTATTTCCTTCAAATTATCTTATTATCTTTTCTTCTTCTATAAATCCTATTAAGTGAATATTTGCACTGTCCTCTTTTATATCTCTTAGGCTTTATTTCACTTTTCCCTCCATATTCATCTTGGCCCCTCTAGATACATTTCTAACATAAAATATCTTTTCTTTCCTAATTCCTTCTTCTGCTATGTCCTAGATGAAAGCTCAATTTGTTTATACCTTATTTCTGTATTATACTCTTTATTCTGTATTGTTTCCTTTGGTTCTTATTTATTTTCTTATTCTTGTTTCATATTGATAATAAATAGATTCACACATATTTTAAATTCTTGGTATACCTGACCCAAAAATACTGTTCTGAATGGCACATGTTGTTCAGTTTATTGTTGTGCATTTATACACACACACACACACACACACACACACACACACATGTTTTAAATAAGAGGTGTATTATTCATACATCCATTCGCTTAACACACTTTCCTTGTATACCCATGGAGTGTTGGGTACCATGCTTGGTCTAGGGATAGAACTGTGAGGTAGATAAAGAGTCATAATTTCTACCTCATGAGGATTATGGCCTAGTGTGTTCATGCCAAGGTGTGGGGATGCCACACAGGCTAACAGGAAAATGCAATGTGCAATGATATGGTCAGTGATGCAGAAAGACTGGTTGAAATAGGAGCACCAAGGAACAGAACATGACACAGTGTAAATAACTAGAGATTATCCTGATGAAGAAACATCTAGACCAAAATTGAGAGAAAGTAGCATGTGGCAGATAAAGTAGGACTTGAGAGATTTACAGATAAAGAGTTTATTAGATGTTTAGTTATAAGAAAATAAGGTTTATTTGTTTATATTATGTTAGGTAAATATTAGCTGCATTTATAGATCTAGTGACTTGAAGTTGAAGTGAAGATCTCCTCTATTGGTTTCTTTCCTCTATATTGCCATAGATGAGATCTCCTACTTAGTGTAAGAGGGAAAGTTATGGGGTCCTGAAGTGTTGAGTACAGGTGAGAAAGTACGAGATATAAAGTAGTGAACATAAGTTCTACTTAGGTTCTGGATACTAACCATACTAACCATACTAACCCTAAAAATAAAAGAAAATCATAATTCTTTTTTCATATTTTTATTGGTTATGTACTTATCAGATAGCTAAAAATACAAAGAAATTTAAAAGGACCAAATAAGAGAATGAATAGCATTTTCTAAGACAGAAGATATCTACAGTAGTTTCATTCCTTGCTGAGTAACAGGAGAAAGAATAATATTATAAATCTCAAGAAATAAGGAAAAAATTATGTATATCCCACAATAAACTAAACTTTCTAGGCTAGAATGTGCCTCGCTTTGGTCAAGGCAGTTTCAAGTGTTATGCAAGCAGACCTCAGAAATGTGCTTGCATATTGGGAGTCATCCTTTCAGAACAGTCCCTACTGGTACCCAGAAGCCATGACATAAGGAAATTCAGATGAGACTGCTAGACTTAGAGGTCAAATGAAGGAATCCTGGAAAAACAAATACCATAGGAATATAAAAGCCCCCAAACTAGGAGAGAGGCTCTCTTGGAACTTCTAACCCAGCTCAACTACCAGCTGAATTCAGCCACATGAATGATCTCAACTAATATCATATGAAGTAAAACTGCCACATCTACTAGAACCATGATGAGTGCTGATGTTCAAGTCACTGTTTTGAGGAGAGTCTGTTACAGAGTAATAGATAACTGATAGACCAGTTGAACTTTTAATTGCACATATGGCAACATGGTGAATTAGAATCACCAGGAGGTTTAGACACAGAATATGTATGAATTCAGCCACACAATTTTTTCCAAGGACATTCACCAAGTGCACAGGAGTTGTACACTGATGACTAGGGGCAGGCTGGAAGAGCTAAGGGAGTTCCCCCTTGAGACACACGGAACATTTCCCAGTGGTCTGGCTGAGGAGTGGCAGGGGAGCAGGAATGCTGAGATAACTGTGGTGTGTTTTGAACTTCCACTGAGTTTAAGGCAGTGGCCAGCGAAGACTAAGTGAGCTAGAAAAGGCTCAAATCAATGACCTAAGATCTTGTGGAAAGAAGTTGGAATAATAACAATAGAAATCAGAGTAAGGCAAAGTAAGAAAACAAGTAACAACAAAGATGAACCTAACAGAAAAGAGACAAAAGAAAAAAAAACTAACAAAGCCAAAAAATGGTTCTTTGAAAACATTGACAAAATTGATAAACTCCAAGTTATTCTCATCAAAAAGTACATAATGAAATTTAAAAAGATGAATAAAGTTTACCCACTATCAGGAACAAAAACTTAGTTATTACAATAAATCCCACAGACATGAAAAAATAATGAGAGCATCGTGAGCAATTTTATGCTGAAAATGTTTATTGGCATATAAAGCTATTGGGGGGGGGCTTGTGTCTGTCTTGTTTTGTCTTGTTTTGTTTTGTTTTGTGTACTTCTGGGCAGAATGGTAGTAGATATGATTCTGTTCAGTATTGTGCAATGAGAATGGCTCAGAGGCTTGTCAGTTCCAGTGAGTTAAATGACAGGGGATGCAAGGAGGGAGGCTGGAGAGCCTGTGGCAGAGAAAACTACTATTGACACTGTTTTGCCACCCTTCCACCAGACAGATCCTTGAAGTAAGGTTTCCACCCTTCAGTACTCGGGAAGAAACCACATTGGCACAGGATAGTCTCCTGGCATTGTAATTCCATCGTCTCTGGGCCTTTGGAAGGAGAAGGGCTGGAGGTGTGAAGGTCCAAGGGCAACTGGCCACTCCATGGCTGCTTTCCACCCTCTCCCCAGCAGAGCTTTTCTGCTACTCTGTTACTACTTGTAGGCGTTGCTCACAATTTCTCTGAAGGGGAGACATCCTCCCAAGGAAATGGGGAAGGGGCAACTGTATAGTTTAGAAATTTCCCTCCCTCCTCTCACTGAAGTCTGCAACCACCACACCCCACTATTCAAGAGAGCCTCAGCCTCATTTTATAGTTTCTTCAAGTTGATTTCTCCATCTCGATGGGAACCACAAAACAGTTTTATTTCTTTCTGGAAGCTTGTGCTTCACTCTCTTTATTATTCTTGATCGTCATCCAAAATACAATTCCCTCCTGTCAGCTCTCCTCTCCCACAGTCTCGTCCTCATTTTGCTTTGGGCCTCTTTCCTTCAAACCAATTATACTTCTCCCTTCTCTCTAAAACTTATTTATTGTGTCTTAGAGAAACTCAGAGCTTTACGACATCCTCAACTTCTTCCAACTCCCTGCCTCCTCTGCAGCCTCTCAGGGTTCAACACCCATTCTGCCATATCCATCAGGCTTGGGTGTTTGGATCCACCTTTCTCTAGTTCCCATGCTGTTATCCAGATCTTTTCTCTTCCTCCTTCCGGCAAAATGTCTGCTCCTATATGGATCCTGCCTCTCTTATTCTTCATCACTGCCAACACACTGCTTCCATCTGCCTCTTCCTGACTAAACCAAAGACATTGCAAACCATGGTTTTCCTCCTGCCATCATCTTGGGTGACTTTACCGTCTACATGTGCAGCCTACTCAAAACACTGTCCTTTCTCTTCTTAATTCAGTGTCAACTCCATGCCACTTCAGCTACTGTACAAACAGTAACAAAAATCATATCCATTTATGAAGTACTTATCATGTACCAGAAATTTATCATGATTGCCTCATTTATCTCTGGCAGCAATACTATGAATTAGTTACTCTTATTTGTTATTCCATTTTCCAAATGAGAAAACTGAGTTTTTGAGAGTTTATATACTTATCCAAAGTTTACAATAAAAGGGCCACAATTCAGAAAGATTCGGGCAGAAAAGGAAGAAAGGATACTTGAAAATTCCAAAGTCGAAAATACATACACTTTTATTATATTATCTACACCATCTTCTGGGTCAAGAACTAATACACCAGTAATTTAGAATCTTCTGAATCAACAGCAGCTGGAAAAGTCATCAAGTTGGCAAGTAAAGTGAATCATTTTTTAAAAGTATAAAACACAACTCAATCTGTTTTAATCTTTGTTAGAAAACAGGATTATTTTGCTATAAATTCCTGGTGCTGACACAGTTATTACCAGAATATTTATGAAATTTGAGCAAAGTTGGTCCCAAGAGAGTTAACACAACCTAACCAATGCCAAAAAAGAAAATAAATGTCTTACAAATCTTGATTCATGTGCGCAATCTAAGATACCTTGTCTTTACTTCCTCTTTTTCAAAAATAATATCTGGTCTTATTGTATGAATTTAAACTTTTGTTAATTTTCAAAGTTTCTTTTAATGATGTCTCCTTAACATTTATACACAGAGGAAAAAACAAAAGGAACAAGAAAATCAGTATATGTTACTTTGAAAATGTCCAAAGCAACACATCTTTAAATATATATAAAATCTTTTATTGAATCTGTTCTGGAAAACCCTGAACAATACATATATCAGGCATCATATTGTGTGGGGGGTGGGAGGGTCTCGTCATCCTTTTTGTATTGGTACAACAAAATATCTGAGGCTAAGTACTTTATAAAGAAAAATGGTTTATTTAGCCCATGATTCTGGAAGCTGGAAATTCCAAACAGCATGGCACTGGCATCTGACAAGGTCCCTCCTTTGCTACATCGCAATATGGCAGAGAAACAAAGAAAGAAACAGTTGCAAATGTAGAGAAGGCCAAGCATGTATGGTGGCTTCACTCTATAACAATCCATTCTCATGGAAACTAACCTGGTCCTGAGAGAACCATATTAATCCCCTCCAAGAATGTGGCACCCTATGACCTTATCTCCTTCCACTGGGACCCACCTCTTAGAGGTCCCACCATCCCTCAACATCAACACACCAGGAACCAAGATTCTAGTACCTGAACATTTGGGAAACAAACCATATTCAAGTCATATTTTTTAAAAAGCTGAATAGTAAGTTCATAGATTTTTTTTACCATTATTCTTTGTATATTATTTCCTATTTATTAAATACATAATTTTAACAATTGATTTTAAAGAGTAATATAGGTTTGGTTCTTATCTTCCAGTGGTTTTCTCTGCTTCTTTGTTTACTGAGCTGATGAACATGGAATGGTCGTTCATGCTGCCGAGTGGAGAAGATTCTACTTTGAAGGCAGGAAAGCAGCAGCCCCAAGGGGTCTATTTGGGTACAGAAAGCAGCAAGCCTCAGTTCAGCCTCAAACCAAAGCCTTGTTTTCCAACATAGTCTATGGAAAGTCCAAGATTGGGGGTAATGAAATGGTGCTTTGATATTTAATTTTATCCAATCAATTATCTTGAAATACCTCCACAAAGAATGAGCAGAATGAATCCCCCCCCTATTGAGACTGCATACAAATGCTTACAAAGAATTATTTCCAAGACAATGACAATCAGAAATTCCAGGTCATTAGTCCACTCTTTCTTTATGCTAAGTCAGAATTTTTCTCAGATAGAGTGAACAGTAATTTCATTCAAAAATTTAAAATGAATCTTTAACAGACTATCAATAGGGATCCAAGTCATTATGATTAAACTGTCCATGATGTGCACCAGGCACATTCATCCCATTGTACATGCTATATTTGATTTTTCACCAAAAGCAATCTTGATGGATGTCATAAAATGAATGCAATTCAGTCTCGCATTCTTGTAAAATATTGTCTTGTTAATTTAAATTTCACAATATTAAAATAAATACAATTTAGTGCTGCCTATTAGAGGAGACCCAGCACTTAGCTAATTTTGACCATTATATATTAAACTTTCTATTAAAGAGTGCTCTTTAAAAAAAGAAAGAAAGAAAGAAGTGGGTACCATATTCAAAGATTTTTCAGTCACATCTGAATTTTTATCAAAATTTACCAAAGTAAATATAGGCTACTAGGTGGTATATTTATATCTATGTTTTCATTAGGTTCAAATTTTAAAAACTCTACAATTGAAAGTTATGTTATTTTGAGATGCATAAACTTAACTTTATTTACCATTACCCTCTTTTGCTCCCTTTTTCTGCTTCATCAAATATCAAAATGTGTCATTTTGTGGCTTCCCACTAGTAAAAGTGCCAGAATGTATGAAATTATCAAGGTTATTGTACTGTCATGTGTAACTAATATAAACTTTGTTTATATCTCCACACCTTCAACATTCCAAGGCACATTATTTATAAATAGGCTTATATCTGTAAATGCTTAATTCTGTTTAGGACACAATTTCTGCTGCGTTCAACCCATAATCTCATGAACTCCTCATCTCCAAAAAGTTTTGATTCCTAGCAAATATTTTTCAATTATCATAACTGCATTTTAAATTATTTGCACCTATTTACCAACATTCCAAAACAAGCCTATTGTAATGTCAGTTGCTTAATTAGGTCTTTAGGTTTCTCTTTTTAAATATTTTAAAATTTTTTTAGTTATAGATGGACACAGTATCTTAATTTTGTTTGTTTATTTTTATGTGGCACTGAGGATCAAACCCAGTGCTTCACATGTACAAGCCAAGCGCTCTGGCCACTGAGCCACAACCCCAGCCACTAGGTTGCTCTTTTTATGAATTATTTTTACCTTGTATCAGTAACTGACCTAGAATGGTTTGCTTCTTAATGACCCTCTTGAGCTTTATTCTTCAAAAACAGATATACTTTGAATATTAAAGGCAAAAAGACATTTTCTCATACTTGCATGCACACAAAATATTTTCTTTTGTTCTCTCCCATTTTTCTTGATATGTGTGAACTTCTTGGTCTTTTACTTTGCCACTGATACTAGAGACAAGTATACACAAAATGTTTCATGTCTGTCCTGATAAAGAGTAACCAATGCTCAGTCTCAGTATTAGGAAGATCAAATGAAGAGGCAGGTTCTAGAGTAACTCAGGTGTTCACCTCCAGTCAATAGTTTTAACCAAAAAAAGTGGGTCCAATGTTGTCAAATAGCATTATGTTTTAGGAGATGCCAGAAATCCATACTTGAGGGGTTTTTTTAAAAACTCATACTTTTAACATTGATAAATTCAATATTTTTTTAACAGTAAACAGCTCAAATAAAACATTTTACTAGCCAGGTATATCCTTCAGCAGGCTCACTTCAGACTAGAATAAATGCTTTTGAGTTTCAGTTGTTGATATGATCTTACTTAATTGAAAGTTATTTTAAGTTATTTTGAGATTCATAAACTTAAAGAGCTTCCAGGCAAACATAGGACTCTGGTGGAAGTAATTAAATTCTGAGTTCCTAAACTCTCAGGACAGATACCTGTCCTTCTCTTTGAATAGTAAAACAACAGATGTCTGGCCCACTGTTGATGCAATCTCACTACAGAGAGTATTTAAATGCAAAGACAATGGGAAAAGTTAACTTTTCCTTCAACTTTTACACATGGTGAGACTACCATTACCCTCTTTTGCTCCCTTTTTCTGCTTTATCAAATATCAAAATATATCATTTTGTGCCTTCCCACTAGTAAAAGTGCCAGGTTTTTGTACTGTCATGTGTAACTAATTAAAACAAATTTAAAAATAAATTAAAAAAGAATAGCAACAAAAAAAAAGAAATTATCAAATAAAAACAAAGACATATTCTCCTAGTTTAAAGAAATAAAGAAGATGGCTAACAAATGTTTAAGTTCAATAATTTAGTTGCAAAGACCAAAGAAAAACTTCTACACTATCTAAAAAAGACAAAGAGTAAAACATTTTCTAAAAATCTTCCAGATGATTAATGGTCTAATTTTATATGATTTTTCAGAATGACTACCTTCTGGGGAGTTATTTAATGAAAATTTTAAGATGTTAGCAATGTAACTTTATCATGATTAACAGAATTTATTCATCAACATTATCTTTTACTTTTTAGTTATTGTCAGTCTTAAGCACATTTCTATCATCTCTTTTACTGAATTAACCTTTATGATGTAATGAAAAAATACAAAGTACAATTCATACAAAGACTGAATTAGGAAAATTACAGACATCAATGATAATATTAATAACCTCTTAATATTATTTCTTAGGCTAAGGCCTTTGATAAGTTTTAAAATCTTATAATTAAGTTGCTTTCATAGGTTATACAGAATCAATAAAGTGTGTAAAACTAATGTTAATGCTCACATATAATGTTCTTAAGATGAGGCCAAGGAAACTCAACAGTTCTACCAATGTTCTCACTGTATATTACCAGCAATACTTACTCACCTCACAAATGTTAGTCAAGCACTCTGTTCCTGCTAAATCCATTATACTAAGTAGTGGGGATGAAAGGATGAACAAGCACCCAGAGATCTTACTAATTACTACTTATTGCCAGAGCATGTATAATACTGTTATAAAGCATGTTACTGTTAATTTGAATCACAAAAATAAAGTCTAGCTTATTCTAAGCATCCTTATAGTTTTTCTATATTTTCTACTTGAACGTTCATAAGTTTAAAGTATGTAGAAATGATGACCTGTTGATAACTGTTTTAGTCAGCTCTTTCAGTGCTGTGACTAAAAGATCTGACCAAAACAATTTTAGGGAAGGAAAAGTTTATTTGGGGGCTCACGGTTTCAGAAGTCTCAGTCCTTAAACAACAGGCTCCATTCCTCGGGGCTCAAAGTGAGGCAGAACATCATGGTGGAAGAGCATAGCTAAGGGAAGCAGCTCACATGATGATCAGAAAGCAGAGATAGAGACTCCCACTAGACAGACACAAAATATATACCCTAAAGCCACACGCCCTCCCCAACTCCTCCAGCAACACCCCACCTGCCTTCAATTACCACTCACTTAATTCCATCAGATAACTAATTCAATGATTGGGTTAAGGATCTCATAACGTAAACTTTTCTTCTTTGAACCTTCTTGCATTGTTTCACATGTGAGCTTTTGGGGGACACCTCACATCCAAACCATAACAATAACATTATATACATATTAGAGGTAACTGTGTGTTGTTGAATCAAGTATTTGAAACCTTTGGTATTCATCATTTTACATAGTGTTTCTATAGCCAGCTAGCATATCATTAACTAGTTTCTCTATACTTTCTCAGGCAAAATGTTTGTGTACAGAAAACAGGCACTGAACCTGAAACAGTCCTGCAAGGCATTTTATTTTAATTTAAAAAACCTATCTGTGTATATGTATATGTATATACATATATATATTTACACACAATATGCACACACACATTGTATGTGTATATCCCAACTGTTCACTTAAGAACTCTAGAAACTGATAAAGACAGTAGCAAAATTCCTAACAGTGCAATTAATTCCCACTAAAAGAAGACAGTTTCTTATAAGCAGGCGCAGTGGCACACACTTGTAATCCCAGTGGCTCAGGAGGCTGAGGCAGAAGGATCACAAATTCAAAGCCAGCCTCAGCAACCACAAGGCACTAAGCAATTCAATGAGACCCTGTCTCTAAATAAAATACAAAATAGGGCTGGGAGGTGACTCAGTACACAGTCAAGTGCCCCTGAGTTCAATCCCTACTACCTGCCCTGCCACACCATAAAAAAGACACCAGTTTCTTGAAGAACTTGCTAATTCCAAGTCAGTATCAGGAAACGTACATGAGGAACATGGACCTGTTTTGACCTATCAGGCAACAAAGGACTGAATTGAGAACCAACCTGAATTCAATAGTCAAAGATGGAATAATCTGAGCATAAATAAAGCAAAGAATTTCATTAAAGATAATCTTTGCTTTTAATAAAACAAAAAATGGATTGAAAAACATCAAGTATGGTTAAATCAGTGAGTCCATAGTAATCCTTTAAATCATAAGATAATAGAGAACCATTTTTTTTTTATTTTGAATAATGATTATAAAAGAGGAGGTGGAATCTAACCTTAATAAGAAATTAAAGGATTTTTCCTGCCTTTCCTATATAAATTGAAACACATGTCAACCAAATAACTGAGGAAGGGAAGTATTTATAAAAGTATTGCAATTGTGAAATGAAACTTAAATTGCAGAATTAGAATATGTCCATTCAAATTACTAAATTAAATAAGTTGAGGCACTGAGTCTCAACCATTGTCAACATCAAGGAAAACAGAAACTATATGTGATGCACTTTTTTTTAACATGGTAAAATTTATGTTTAATTTTTATTTTTTATAATTTCTTTTTTATTGATTTAAAAAAACAGCAGAATGCACTACAATTCTTATTACACATATATAGCACAATTTTTCATACCTCTGGTTGTATATAAAGTATGTTCACACCAATTCATGTCTTCATACATGTACTTTGGATAATGATGTCTATCACATTCCACCATCCTTGCTAACCTCCTGACCCCTCCCTTCCTCTCCCACCCCTCTTCCCTATCTAGAGTTCGTCTATTCCTCCCATACTCCCCCTTCCCTACCCTACTATGATTCAGCCTCCTTATATCAGAGAAAACATTCAGCATTTGTTTTTTTATTGGAATTGGCATTATCTTCTCCAACGCCATCCATTTACCTGTAAATCCCATGATTTTATTCTCTTTTATTGCTGAGTAAAATTCCATTGTATATATGCCACATTTTTTTAATCCATTCATCTACTAAAGGGCATCTAGGTTGGCTCCACAGTTTGGCTATTGTGAATTGTGCTGCTATAAAGATTGATGTGGCTGTGTCCCTGTAGTATGCTGATTTTAAGCCCCTTGGGTATAGTCTGAGGAGAGGGATAGCTGGGTCAAATGGTGACTCCATTCCCAGATTTCCAAGGAATCTCCATACTGCTTTCCATATTGGCTGCACCAATTTGCAGTCCCACCAGCAATGTGAGAGTGTACCTTTCTCCCCACATCCTCACCAACACTTATTGTTGTCTTCATAATAGCTGCCATTCTGACTGGAGTGAGATGAAATTTTAGAGTAGTTTTGATTTGCATTCTCTAATTGCTAGAGATGAACATTTTTTCATATATTTGTTGATTGATTGTATATCCTCTTCTGAGAAGTGTCTGTTCAGTTCCTTGACCCATTTATTGATTGGGTTGTTTTTTGTTGTTGTTGTTGTTGTTGTTGTTGTTTTGTTTTTTGGTGTTTAACTTTCTGAGTTCTTTATATAACCTAGAAATTCATGCTCTATCTGATGTGGAGGGGTAAGAATTTGCTCCCAGGATATAGGCTCTCTGTTCACCTCACAGATTGTGTTTTTTTTTGCTGAGAAGAAACTTTTTAGTTTGAATTCATCCCATTTATTGATTCTTGGTTTTAATTCTTGTGCTACAGGAGTCTTATTAAGGAATTTTCAGCCTAATTCCACATGATGAAGATTAGGGCCTATTTTTTCTTCTATTAGACAAAGAGTCTCTGGTTTGATTCTTAGGTCCTTAATCCACCTTGAGTTTTGTGCGTGGTGAGAGAGAAGGATTTAATTTCATTTTGCTACATATGGATTTCCAGTTTTGTGATGCACTTTCTAATGAAAAAAATAATAACAACTCCAGTCAGAGGTTTGTCCAAGAATGAGAACAACAGTCTGATTTCACTGGATCCATCTGCCAATTTACAGGAAACAAAGGAACAGCTGAAGTGCACCATAATTTCATTGTGCAATCAGTTAACTCTACATGGGAAATTCTAGAGGTCAACAAAATAACCCAGTTCTTCCAAAGATAACTTTTAAGGGAATGAAAGAGGCACTTGCAGAATAAAAGATCTCAAACACATCTTTTTTTTTTTTTTAATTTGGCAAGATTTAACTATTTTATGTAGGAATGCACCTTAAAGGTAAAATCATAAAGAAATGGAAGGAAATATTTACCTGATAAAAGTCAGTGGTTTCTTCAGGGAAGGGAAGGAAATGAACTGAGATGTGGCACACAAGAGCTTAAAGCTCTGCTTCTTGATCTGAGCAGTGGGTATAAGGGTCTTCACTATTCATGCATTTATTTGTTTTGTATAATTTTCGACATCAGCATTTTTTAGGTATTTCTCACAAATGAACAGCAGAGGACAAGTACCAAAGTTTTGAAGTGGAATTACTTATATTCTGTTCAGTCCTCACTTTCCGAAGATGAGCATTAAGCAAAATCACTTGCCAAATCAGGCAATGATCAGAAATATCTGTGAAGGACTAATGTATCCCAGCACTGTGTTAAGCTTCTATGCATACGTTAATCTGTCTTGGATCACTAAATAATGAGCTCTTGCTTTACTAGTTCAATTATGATTTATTTTGTTTTCCTAGGTGCCAGGCATTTTTTGAACATGCAAGGACCCCAACCTCAAGAAGTCTATATGTAATCTTCATTCGCAAATTGAGGGGTATATTAAAACAGGTTCTCAGTAAGGTGCTAGCTAGATACACATTATCTTATCTCCATCTCCCAGAATCCCCATTTTATCCTAAAGGAGATCAAGTTCAAAGAAATTGAGTAACATGCCTACTTAGAAAGAAAGAGTCAGTATTCAGGCTAGGTCAGTCTGATTCCGTAATCAATGTTCTTCAGTGCTTGCCAAAGCTTCTCAAACTAAGATTCTAATTTTCATGAGGATACTTGATGATATGCCAGGGCTACAGAATAATCACAGGACTATCATGAGACATTTTTCTGGAGTGATAATCATACTAAATTGTAAATAATTTAAAACATGCTGTGTACCAACGTGTATTTTACAGTATTTCACAAGACCCGTACACATTTTTGAGATAAAACCTAGGATGACAACAGAATCACTTCACTCTAGAAGGTCAAGAATTAGTCTTTCTTCCTCAGGGCAAGTCATATTTGCCTCTTTCGATAACTCCCTGCCTCTCCTTCTTTATAAGGATAACTATATTTCTCCCCAGGACTAGTCAATTCAATAACTAGTATTTCTTAATAACTACTCATTATAAACTTACTCTAGTGAGATTCTTGATGATTCAATTCTCCTGATTCAATTCTCCAGATTTATTTTATTAGTGGGAGGGGGTGTCTAAGAAAATGAGTAATAAATCTAAACTAGTGGTCTTTTCACTATTGTGAAAATGCTTTAATAGATGTGAAGTTTAAAGAATGTGCCTAGAGGAAGACTGATTTTTAAACAGAATCTGATGGTTTAAAAGTGTTATAGCCAAACTAACTAAAATCGTCTATGGGACTGTCCACAGTGAGCTGAGATTCTGTTCTTCCACTCTGCACTGCCAAGTTGTGAGGCCTTCAATAAATGCAGTGTACATGGCACAACGGTGCTCATAAGAAATAATGACCTTAAGCAACAAAAAAGTATTGGTAAGTACCAAGTCCCTTTGGAAGGGGTAGAAGCATTTACCCGATTCTGGCTGCAGGACCATTCCACGTGCACAGCTACATTTCCTCAGACTGGGGGTGTGTGGGGTAAGGGGATGAGTCATAAGTTGCCACTACAGGATGCCACCCAAATAAGCTTCTGTGCCAGGAGTGAGCAAAGCATTGACTGGGAAGTGATGCAGAAGGTTCAAGAGCCAAAAGAGTTTAGTTGAGCTAGGGCTCAAACTGCAAGCCAAGCAAACAGAAAGCTGATGAAAGATTATAGGTCAAGACTGGGTAGTTATAAATGAAATCAAGACACAATAAGGTTATGGCCAGGGTAAAAACAGACTTGAATACAATCCAGTAGAATCATTTCAAATAATAGGCAAGATAGTCCAGTATCTTTAAACCAAATTTTATATGTACATATATATGTCTGTGTGTGTATGTATGCATATATACACACACATAAATGTGTGTGTGTGTGTATAAATGTAGTTTTATTTGCACATATAGCTAATGGAAGCGTATTCTTCTTTTTTGGAGGGTCAAAAAAGGAGGAAACTGGGGCTGGGGTTGTGGCTTAGCCATGGAGCACTTGTCTAGCACGTGCGAGGCGCTGGGTTAGATCCTCAGCACCACGTAAAAATAAATAAAATAAAGGCATTGTGTCCAACTACAACTAAAAAAAAAATATTTTAAAAAAAGGAGGAAACCAAGATTAATGTAGTAGTGTAGATGAAAACAGAACCTTAAAAGTTAATTTTTGTCATATGAAGAATTGCCTTCTGTCCTATGTTGTTCTATAAATCCAAGGAAACCAAGCACGCTGTTGAATGCTAAGTAAATACTAAAAGAAAATTCAAAAGAGTCATTTCTCTTTGACAAAGAAAGATTGGTTGGCTGATTGGTTAATTTTAATTCCCTAGTGTCAATGCTGTACCTGACATGTAGTGGGCCTTCAATACACATTTGACAAAGGAGAATTTTGCATGTCTGGCCAATGGGGCATTCCTTTGTCATGATTCCTTAGTAAAATTTCAGTCTCTTATAACCTGAAATTTCTTTAAAATTAGGAGTAAATTTTTCACTCTGAAATTTCTGAATAAAAACAGCTAAGGCAGGAAGACTATATTCCTTTAAATTTGTTTCTAAAATAGTATAATATAAAAATAAATATTCTATGTGGATATTCTTCAGTTCAATTTTTAGTAATGTTTCCCTTCAGTTTCAACACACATTTCTGCAATTCTGGCACCGTGAGCAGAGAGGACAGCCTCAGAATCTCTCTGCTGCTCCCTTCTACAATCAACCACAGGCAGAGTTGTGTGTACAAATAGTGGAACTATGGTAGGCAGAAAGCTGCTGGTTTGTAATTTAAACTTCATTTCTGTACATTCGTAATCAGAGAACACAATCAAATTAAAATGATTTCAAATTGACCGGATGTGTTGTTTATTTTTTTAACAGATTATAATAACACAGGAGGAAAACAGCTGGATGAACCAAGATGCATATGTTCAACAACACATTTTATAATCAAGGAAAAACTTGAAGTAAAAGCTGCAGCAAAAACTAATTATTTGTCAGAGATTTGTTTAAGAAGTCAAGGATTATCAAAAGTGAATTTTTAATCTTTTAATCAGCTTTTTCGCACATCTTACCAAAATCTGCTCCATCATTTAAAAGAAATATTTATAATGAGAAGAAAAATATTCTATTGTGGAAACAGATAGAAAACAAGTTATTTTCATAGCAGGCCTTTGTTGATGTGTTTGAGAAATAATAAATTCCATTTATTATTTGTGTAGAAATGTATTACTCTTAGTCACAAACAGAAATCAATATATTGAGAACCATTACTTCCAATCTTAATGGTTTAGCAAAAACCAGTTTACCCCTTAAAAAACTAGAAGGCCAAACAAAATAAGTGGGGACCGGGGGGAAGTAGTCTTCAAACATTATACAATAGGTGGCATGAGACTTGAACCCTGGGAAAATAGAAATAGATGAGGTAAGCCCTACTTACTGCCTAGAAGAATTTCCAGCTGCAGCACAGAAAAGGAATGGGCCATCAGAGATCAATGGCATGGCTGGGTTGGAGAGACAGAGATTAAAGTACAGGGAAGCCAAGGAAAGTAGAATATGTGGGAAAGAATACAAAAAAAAGCAAGAGAGTAGCACAGAGAGTGCGGGGGGGGGGGGGGGGGTGGCCTCCAGTCTTGACAGTTGCAATAGAACATCTTGACATGCATGAGAGGAAAATGCCCCAGGCCAGGAAAAGAACCAGTAGACCAAACAATTCTCTGAAATCATACAGAGCTTGGAATATACTGTGTTCCCACCAGCTGAAATGGAAAGACATTCTAACATCCAGGGTACTGGGTTGAGTCCTCAGAACAGTGCCTCCTTAGCAGTAAGATGAAATGAGCTCTAGACTAAATACTGCCCTGGCTGTGTCCTAAGGAAGCTTAAAGCAAGCTTTAAAAGGACCAAACTGTTTCCAAGTAACTTAACTGTATGCCAGAGCACAGTGCAACACCATTTAAAAGAAGATGACCAAACCTTGCACCCAAAAACCTAAAATAAGTCCAGCATCCAATCAACAATTACCAGTAATGGATGACCCACCACCAAGAGGGAAAACAATCCAATAATATAAATGGAGCCAAAAATTATGAGGAGCATGGAATTAGCAGAAAATGACATTAAAATAGCAAACTGCTATTAAAATTATGATTTATATTCACAAGAGGGAGGGAAAATACAAATGTGATGAGGGTAAAAGTAGAAGTATTTTTAAAGGACTTTAGTGACACTGGTAGAAATGAAAAATACTAGGTATAAGGGGTGAAATAGTCAACATGTTTCAAGGATATTTGTTGTGAGGTAAAATCCATAAAACCCTGCTACCACCCTTTGTTCAATGGGACTGGATCTATACAGAACAGCTACCAGGCTCTGTATTCAAACAAGACACCGATCTCCTTTGTGACAGAATTGCTTCCCAAAATTTCTTAGGACACATTCTTAAAAGCCAGAATTTACAAAGCCTCTCTCATCTAAAGAGATCATCAGTTTTCCCACAAATATTATTATCTTCCTTATTCCTATAAGTTCTGGAACCATTTTACATGGAGTGAAAGAGGAAATGCAAAATAATAGAATATTTGCCCATGTACCAATGAGTCAGCAATGACCTTGTATCTATCAGGATTCCTTCTGGTCCTGTTCCTGTTCAGTTTCTCTGTGGCATATGCTGCTGTTGGCTATTTCTTCCTTGAAACTCTTCATGGTTGGCTTTGCACCACCATTTCTCTTGCTTTGGACTTCTGTTTTAATACCTCCCTCTCGTTCTCCTGTTCAGTATGCCTGGGGAGATGATTTAAGCAAAGAAAGCTTAAACTTTAGGGTCCTTCACAATGTGTTCCAGAGTGAGTCATTTTTATAAAATATATCAGAATTTTATAAAAGTTAGACATGAAGTGTGGTGATTGTGTTTCAATTGTATATCCCCAAACCTTGTTAGACATCAGTAATTACCCATCAGACATGGGGGTAAAAAGAGAAAGGAAGAAAAGGGGGAGAATGAAGAAGAGTAGGATATGTTGCCTATATTTCTTAATCCAATTAAGGGAACACTGAATTAGAGATAGATTTGCTGGAGATTTATAGGGGTATATTTATGTGGTCTCTAGTCACTTCCATGTATCATTAATTATTGCCCGTCACTGAAGAGCAGAAACACTCCTGCAGCCCACCAAGCATCATGACGTTAAGATGCACAGCCAGAGGCCACGTTGTGATGCAAACATATACTGCGACTTCCAGCACCAGAAGTATATGGAAAATAAGATTTGAAATGTACAGTGCTAGAATCTAGTTTGTGGAATATTCTTCTAATCATTAGCTTAGTAAAATTACAACAGAGGAATCAGTTCTCAGAAACATTTAATCTAGAAAAGAAATCCTCTCTCATCAAAAATACATTCAATAAGGCAACACAATATACACAAAAGAAAATTTATTATAATTTCTGCCTTTGCAAGACACAATTGATCACACTATTACAATTTAATAATTTGTGCTTTATGCATCCCAAAATAGAAGTTCACATCTTAGAAAAATGGATATATTTTGTCCTGATCTAGTATAGTACTTTAAGTCTTACATCATAGGCTGAAATATGGCTGGCAAAGCTGGTATAACTAGTGGAGCCAGCATCAGGGATCTGGAAGATAGAGGCAGATCTAGGACAAGGAACCCACCAATACAATCAAGGTCAGTGCAATTCATGTGATCAACAGGATCCATGGAGCCACAGTAGTTGAGGGTTCAGGGACTGGAAATAAGATCAACAGAGCTGCCATATTTATCTGGACCAGGGATAAAGATTCAGTGAGGGCAGTTGCCATGTTTGTTGAACCAGGACCAATAATTCAGCTGTCAGAACTGATATGCTCAGCAAGTCAAGGATTTGGCAAGAGCAAAAGGAAGCCAAACCCTTAGTCATATATTTTTTTCCCTTGAAATATTAAAAAAGAAAACCTTGAGGGACATTTTATCTACCCAAGACTAAAATATAAGCAAAAAATAAATTTCTCTGTTCAAGCCAAATTTGGGGTGCATTTATTACTGCAACTGATCTATTCTAGTGCTCATTCTCCCTCTCTCTCTCCTTCTCTCCCTCCCTCTCCCTCTCTCTCTCTCTCTCTCTCTCTCTCTCTCACACACACACACACACACAATCTCTTGTGATGTCTTCAGAGTGAAAGAATAGCCTGGAGACCCTGAAAGAGAGACAATGTTTCTATCATTAAAGGCCGTTTTCTGTTATAACAAATGATAGAGATAGTATACTATAGAGGTGTTCAAAAAGAGTAGGGACTTCACAGAAGAAAATAAATTTCTAAAAGAAACAATAGAAAAAGTTATCAGAAACGAAATATAAGTATGAGCACAAAGCAGAAAGTTCTCAATATCGGAATGAACACTAAATCTTCAGATATGACTATATTGATGGATTTGGGGTCTTGGCACAATATAAAGACAAGGCATGGCAGCATTAACTTCAAAGCTCTAATTATAACTCTGACAGATGATAACCACTGTAGTTTGGATTTGGAATATGCTCCAAAGGCTCATAAAGTAGTCTTGGTCCTCAGTTTGGCACTATTGGAAGGTGGTAGAATTCTTTAAAAGGTGGGGACCAGTGGCAGATTTAGGTAACTGAGGTACCCTTTCAAAAGGGACAGTGGAACACCACTTTCATGCCTTCTTTTTTTTTTTTTTTTCTTTCTTCCTGACCACCATGAGGTGAGCAACTTGCTCTGCCACATGCTCCTGCCATGATATGGGCTGCTTGGCCAAAGGCCCAAATGCAACGAGGCCAACTGACCATGGATTGAAATCTCTAAAACTATGAGCCAAAATAAACCTTTCTTCTTTTTAAGTTGATTATCTCAGGTATTTTGTTATAGTGATGGAAAGCTGACTAATTCATCAGTCATCTGCGACCCTACTGAGATCATAACCTATACAGATTAATTCCTGAGCAAGTTGCATTAATGATGGATACATCCACAGCTAGAAAATATTAACTTAAGAAATTCCACTATTTACTTACATCTTTTGAAGTACATTGATCTGATTCATAATACACAGCAACATTTCTATATACCTTCCCTCCTATTCCCTTGATTATTTCATATGTCTTTAAATATGATTTAAAAAGCGCAAAACTATAAAATAAGGTGAGGAGACAAGTTTTGAGATGGAGAATACCAGGCTTGAGTTGTACAAATGGTAATTGATTTCTGGGCTCCCAATTATAACCTATGACAAGTCAGCTAAGTCCCTAAGGCCCCTTTGCTGGGAGGAGGTTATCTACCTCACAGTTTTGTTATTGGTGTTACATTTGTTACATTTTTAACTGAGATGGGGTTGTGCTATAGGCTCTGGAAAACACCAGAAAATGTCACTTTGGAGCAGGTTGTAAGTCACTGGTCCCAGGATGAGGGGGTCTCAAGTTTTCTGTCTTTGAAGCCTCCTAGAGCACTCAGGACTAGAGCAGAACTGGGTGTACCAAGATGCTGTTCTCCTGGTGTTGGACCCCCACCCACCTTTCTCTTATTAGAGGGGCAGTATGAGCATATCCTTAATATAGGATATGAATACCTGGACTCAGACAGCAGGCACTGTGGGTAGAGATGCCAGCTGAACCTGGAAACCTAGGAAAACCAGATGCTAACAGAAGAAAAAATCAGGAACAGTCACTTTCTCTGAGGGAAAAGGAAGTTCCTCACCAACTAATTCAGATCACCTAGCTCTGAATTATTGTTCAAATCCATTCAAGGGGCTAATCATGATGCTTGTTCCACAACAGACTTTGAAAACCACATGTAGCTTACAAATGTTCTTAAATGTCATCATTGATGATTTGTACTGATTTTCTTTTACTACATTCAAAATTGGTCATTGGGACTAGCCACTTAGGATACAAAACAAAATAAATGGAGGTATAGAAACAAATGTATATCCTCATTCCCAAATTCTACTGTCTCCACTCAAGAATTTAGAAGCTTGATGATATCAGCCTTACATCAATTATTGCTAACCATTTTTAGTTCATTATCCTCTTCGAGAATAAGGTAAACTTATTCTTCACTCTCAGCTTTAGAAAAACTGAAATGTATACGAATGTATACAACACCATAAAGTTTCATATAATCAAGAGATTCCAAATACATCCCAAGTTAAAGTACTATGAGGCAGATCACTGGCTCCCTCTCCTATGGGAAAACTGAGTATTAAAATAGACAACTAACATTTTTAAGGTGGTAAATTATCAAAAATGTGAACCTACATCATCGGATTCCAAGGGCAATACTTTTCCTGTAATCCACGTAGAGTGATCTCATCCTCCACAACATCCATTCATCAATGTAATAAAGTCTCACTTCCCGGGTGCTTTAGCAAGGTGGGAGTCCTTGTAGGCACCCACACTCTTCCATTCACATTTTGTGAGAGCACATCTCTGTGAATTTGTTCTGCAAATATTTAAGTCCCTGCTATATACCTGGAACTATAAGCTTCAGGGACAAAGAGCTTAAATATGTACAGTCACTATAAACATGGAGCTTATGATCTAGTTTACTACTTCTCCTCTGAAAAGCAGAAACCCTCTGGAATGATCATTTCTTTGTATAGCCCTCTATGTATAATTAAAACTATGGAAAATATTCACTATCACTTTTAATACTCAAATATAATTACATGTATAGCATATAAACAGTATCTGTACACACATACACAGTCAATAAACTTTGAATTGATCCATAGGCAAATGTATTTCACCTTAAAAGAGAATTTATTGGTAATTAATGGTCAGATGAAATTGATAGATGGGTCGGGTTTTTTAAATGATTATTCTCAATTGGGGTGACCTCAAAGAAGAAAAATTTAATATTTGAACAATTATGTGCAAGTCAGCTGTTCATCACTGTGACCAAAGTATCTGATGAGAGAAACTTAAAGGAGAAAAAGCTTATTTGGGGCTCATGGTTTCAGAGGGCTTAATACATAGTCGGCCAACTCCATCGCTCTGGGCCTGAGAAGTGGCAAAACATCATAGTGGAAGGTTGTGGGGGAAGAAATCTGCTCAGTTCATGGTGACCAGAGGAGAGCAAGCAAGGTACAAAGAGCAAAATATAAACCCCAAGGGCATGCCTTTCTGGTGACCCACTTCCTCCAGCTCCACCCTACCTGCCTAGAGGTATCACCCAGTACAGTCATCCTTTCAAATTATTAAGCCATAGGAGAGAGTAATCCACTAATTGGGTTACAGCTTTCATAATCTAATCATGAGCTTCCAGAGTACACCCCAAATCCAGAAGACAAAAATGTCTTTCATCTTTCCAGATTCTCTAAAAATTATTCAATAACTTGAATATATCATAGTCACAGTGTTCAAGAATATTGATTTGGGGGATTGTGAAGGAGGAAAAGAACATGCTAAAAGGAGCGCCATTGCATTCCATAGCTCAGTGGGAACCTTTTAGGAATTAAAGAAGCTATGTTAGCTCAATACATTTCAGTTTCATTTTTGAATTGGTCAGCACCGACTAACTAGGTTGCGGCAGTAACAAACAATTCCAAAATTCTAGGCACTCAAAACAAAAAAAGTTTATTTCTCGTTGAACCACAGCCCATCATTGATCCAGGACACTCTCCAGGGTAGCTGTCCTCCATATGTTGGCTGGGCATTCCGGCTGCCTCAGTTTAATGACATCTCCATCTCAACATGTACTTACACCCCTGCCAAAGAGAAAGAGAGCTGGCGAAACAAACCCAACTCTCAACTGTTTCCTCACAGATGTCCCCTCTCCTTATATTTCATTGGCAAGAGTGGATCACGTGGCCATACCCGGCCTCACAGGAGCAGAAAGTTTTTCCTCCCATGTGACCACAGGGATGCCAGTGCCCAGAAGTAACAACTACCATGGGTATCTTCCAATTTAATAGCAACAACATGATTCAACAAATAGTTTCCAAAGAGGAAAGTTTAACTGAAACTATTTTTCTTTGTTTTGTTTAAGAAGGAAAGATGATATATATCAGCTTTTCATAATTGTAACTTTTAGTGGTATGTTATGTTAGGTAACTATCCATGACAGGAATGAAATCTTTGAGCTATTGTGAATGTTTTCGTTAGATGAAAGCTAGTTTGGAGAGGCTACCACTTCACGTTCATTCTAAAATAATTCACAGAGTATGTACTCAGTCACAATCTAGTAGTCACGTTTTGAGTGCCAGTCTCCATCTGGCTTCCAGTTCCAGTTCTACTCCTGAATAAATGACTGAATTAACCTTTGGGGGCTGCTATTTCTTTTTTTTTTTTTTTCCTTAGTTGTCAAGGGACCTTTATTGTTATTGATATGTGGTGCTGAGAATCGAACCCAGGGCCTCACCCATACTAGGCAAGTGCTCTACCACTGAGCTACAGCCCCAGCCCGGGGGCTGCTATTTCAGTAAACCAGGAGCAACGTGTTTCAAAGGTTGACCTGACACACAAATTAATAAATAAAAATGAAAGTGCTATTAAGCCTATAAACCAAAATGATAAATATTATTTAAAATACCCACAAGTTGGAAGATTACATTGGCCTATAAAATTTATCTGTCCTAGAATTTAAATTCCAGACAATGGAAATAAATTATTTAGCTCTTACTATAATGCCCAGAGATATTATAGAGAAAAGAGATCTGGTAGTGTTTTTTGATGATGTTTAAACATTGTTTATTTCCTAATTTTATCATCCACTGGGCATATCCACTCAAGTTCTTAAATAACCCTAATGAGTAGCATTTATGCAATCCCTTCTATGATCTCACTCTAATTTTTGGCTCCTAGGAAAAGGCATGAGGTGGTCCAAATGAAAAACTGCTCAAATTAAACCCATCTGCTGATACTAACATAATAGAATGAACTTGGATATAAAAGGCAAAAACAATGAAGGTTTTATGTAATGCATCTTATTCTAGAAACAGGAAGGGCATGTTAACTAAACCACCTGCCTTTGCATCTAATCCACACTCTGTGGATTGACTAGTTATGTTAAAATCTCATTGTAAGATAAATATTTGTTTAATGTCTGTATTTTAAATAAAATATTCAAGCAAAACAAGGAGGAAAGGAGGAGGGAAAGGGAAGAAGAAATGAAGGAGGAGAAAGAGAAAGAAAAAACAACTTGAGACTTGGTGAATGATCAATCTGACAGATAAAATTCTATTTGAAATGTCTGTATTTGTAATCTTATGATTAGATATATATGGAAATTTCTTTTCCAAGCAATAAAACAATTTTTTCCCTTCTTGCTGAGGAACAAATGCAATGTGCCAAAGACAAAAAACCAGACAACAGATAACCTTAGAACTCTTTGGAATCATTTATTATTATTTTTATTTAAGCTAAGAGTGTAATTTCCTTCCACAAAATGTTTTTGCCCATTTTTCCCTCTGATTGGACAGGACAATGTTTCAAAATAAATTTTCCTTTCTGGAACAGCCTAAGTCCTCTTCTTCTTACTAAGAAGAAGTGCTTCTGAACTGTGTTTTAATTTAGCCTTGTGATAAGAAAGTCCATTCTGTATCAAACCAAAGATATTAAATCTCTAAAGTGGTATTACACAGTTTCATCAGGAGACATCATCTTAAAAGTTGACTATCACTCAAGAAGAATAAACACTAAATTTGAAAAATAGTAACACATAGTCCAGACTAAACTTGGAATCCTGAAAACGCTATGGAAAATTTTGTAAATATGTTTTTGATTTTAGTCAGCAGAATACAAAAGCATCTCACTAATGAGGCACATTTTTTCTGTAACCTATATGTGGAAATTCAGTTTTATGAAATACTCTGATTCATAGGTTCTTTTTTCCCTTAGCATTTTTTGTAAATGAAGAAACACTACACATATCCACTGCATATTGAGTAGCCAAAAATTTGTCCTGGCCCTGCATGATACCAGTATGTTTCAAATTAACAGACTTGGCATAAGACACTGAACATATGGAACCTACTGACTCCCTATGACCTAACAAATTAATACAACTTCTATGGCTGCAAAAGTTTGAGTCAATCAACAGATCCAGAAACTCAGCGGTGTTACCTAGCCTGCTTACTAAACACAGCTTTTACTGGCAAATAAAACCCTGAAAAACAAACTAGAAGAGAAGGGATTGGGAATTTGACTCTCAGCTGTAGCCTCCCAGCACTAGGGTGGTAGTCAACGACACACTTTCTGTGTGCTGTATGACAGTGTTGGTAAATGCAGCCCTAGAGCTGACACAGGTGCACATCCTCACAGGTCCATGCATAAAGTCCAATCATGATGAATTTTACTTCACAAACCACTTTGAACTTAGTGGAAATTAGACTGACCTGGTGGTTGTCCCATTTGTTTTGCATTTAAAGTCTCTTTAGATTGATAGGGTGACCTTACTCAAGCTGGATGGCCTTCTTCAAACACAATAAATATATTTGGGGGGTTAAATGGAAAACTTCCACTCCCTCAAAGTGATCTTCTCTTTTGTAGATTTGTGAAACTCCTCTGCTAGTCATTGGTTTAGATAAATGAAGCCTTCTCGTCATGCAAGAAAGGTAACACACTGTGCTCCAACTAAGGAATTTGGGGGTGATTGGTGAAAGCACTAATTCTTTGCTTAGGGGTCAACACACACTGGCTTGTAGGCCACACTCACTCCCTTATGTACCACTTCTATGCTGCAGTGCCCACATGGCATTGAGTAGCTGACATGGAGACAGTATGGACCATGAGACCTGAAATATTTGCCATCAGACCCTTCACAGAAAATATCTACCAACTCCTGACTCACAGCAATGGGCCTCAGGACACCTAGAAGGGAGGAAAACAAAGAGGCTATGGGGAGCATGCAGTAACTATGCTTTGCATTTGGGGAGCATTCTGCTCTCAGGAAGGATCTTTGCATAACAAATTTTCAAAATATAATCTTCAGAGATACATATCACAGACTCTAGTACATGCAGGTGCTCAAGAAATAACCATGACTGCATACATTTACTCATTCAACAAATAATGCACCAAAGCTTACCATGTGCAACACACTGTTCAAGGAAATGTGAGAAGAACAGCAGGCCAGACAAGAAAGGAGCAACACTGTATACTCAGAGTTTTCACTGTCATGTAGAGAGACAAAAAATAAATGTATGATTGTAGAAATGGCCAAATAACAATGTGTTAGTACACAGAACAGCAGAGGGGTGCAATTTTAAAAAGTGGCCACAGAGGTCTCCCTGATTCTGAGATATTGCAGCAGACCTGTGGAAAGTGAGGGGGAGCTGCAGGTAGTCCAGGGGAACTGCAAAGGCCCTGAGGTGTTACGGAGTGTGGCAGATCCCAAGAAGCCCCCATGGCTGGAGCACAATGAGGACTGGGTCATGGAAGGTCAGAGGGGAACCCAAACAGCATCTCATAGAGGCCTGAAATCCACATGAAGAACTCTGAATTTTACCCGAGATGTGAAAAGTTTTAAGGCAAAGAGGAGAGAAAGAATTGCACTTGCATTCAGAATGATCCTTCTGCTTGCTGCATGGACTAGAGGGAGAACAGCAGGAAGATACTCGTATAGGAAACCAATTGTTCTGAGGACAAACACCAATGAAAAATTCTCCCACACAGTAAACTCCTTCTCCTGCAGGATAACATCTCAGAGAACTTGCTTTGTTATTAAAGATAAATCCCACCACCTCCACCTGGGAACAATCCTCGAAAGAAGGTTGAAAATAATTTTATTATAAAGGCCAATTAAATTAACAAAAATCTTTTGTGACCTTGTGCAAGGTGGGAAGACAAAAATGTGGGCTACTGATGTGGAATAAAGAAGGCAGGTGCTGGGACACAGAAGCAGTCTGAGCCAGGGACCTGAGGAGACACCAGTGGGTGGGTGGCCAGAGAACTTGAGCATAATGATACCTAATGTTCAACTCTTAACCCGTTTTACATTTCTTTATGTTGAGATGTAACAATCCCTATTGCCCCCAAACATCCATGAAATAGACCTGCAACACACAGTTTGGTTTTAGTGATGGTTTTAGAAATTCTTAAAAGACTAGTGAAAAGCAGCCTTCTTCATAACCTGCTCTATAAGAAACCTAAGCTCTCCTATTCTCTCCACCAAAAAAAAAAAAAAGGATAATTATTCAAATAAAAATTCTGATGACAACATACTCATATTACATGGGTTAGGAATTCAAGGTCTTCCATTTAGATGGTTTTTAAAATTTTTTTTTAGATGTTGATCAACGTTTATTTTATTCATTTATTTATATGCGGTGCTAAGAATCGAACCCAGTGCCTCACACATGTTAGTCAAGTGCTCTACCACTGAGCCACAACCCCGTCCCATTTAAATGTTTTTAAGGTTCACTTTAGATTGGAAGAGGATTTGTGATCCATCATGCATGCAACCAAATCTTAGGTTACACATACAAGTTCGAATTAGAGATATCAAGGTAATAATTAATAAAACAGGTGACTTCATGCATAGGTTGGATCTTACAGCAGGTTCCCTGGAGGAGGTGGAGTCCAAACCCAGTTCTCTCCACCACAGCTGCCTTGTCCACACAAATTTCTCTAAGTCCAGCTGTGCTGATGGTGTGTTGAGCCAGATATTCCCAAAGGTTCAAACTGCTTCTTGGAAGAAATTACTCATATAGGAAATCAGACTAGAAGTTATTGCAAACAACTTTCAGAGTCTAATTTAAAAAGCAAGTATTCCTAGTTTCTTGAGATGCATTAATTGGTTGTTGATTTGAGAACTTTCTGCTTTTTGATATAAATTTATTGCTTTAAACTTCCTTCTTAGCATTGCTTTTGCTGTATCCCAAACCAAACCTGAAATTAGTAGAAGGAAGGAAATAACATAATAAAGACCAGAGCCAGGAAGGAGAGAAGCCTAGAAAGAGAAAAGAAAAAAATAAAGATCAGAGCAGAAATAAGTGAAATGCAGACTAAAAAGAAAAAAATACAAAATTTAAATGAAATAAAGAACTGTTCTTTAAAAAGAAAAAGAGATATACCCTTAGACTATAACAATTGAGAGAAGACTTAAATCAGAAATGAAAAGGGAGACATGACAGCTAACACCAAATAAATACACAGATTCATCAGAGATTATTATGAACAATTATCAACAAATCTGATAACCCAAGAGAAATGGACACTTTTCTAGACACATAGCCTTACCAAGATTAAATCATGATAGTAAATGATGTAAGCCAGGCCCAAAAAGATAAGTAGCACATGATCTCACTCATAGGTGGAATATAAAAAAGCTGATCTCATAGAAGATGAGGGTGGAATGGTGGTTACCAGAGGCCATAGAGAGTAGGGGAGAGCGAGAAATGGGAAGAGGTTGATTGTTGGGTAGTAAATTTTAGTTAGGAGAAAGAGGTTCTGGTGTGCTAGTGCATAGCAGGGTAACTATAGACATTGACAGTGTAGGGTGTATTTCAAAGGGCTGGATTTTGAATGTTCACCCTAAAGAAATGATAAATTCAGAGGCAAAATGTTTCACCTGAGTTAAACATTACAGTGTATACCTGTATCAAAATATCATATTATACTCCATAAATAAGTACAATCTTTATGTTTTTATCTATCAGTTAAAAATAAATTTAAACTTAAAAAAAAAGCAAGTATGCCTCCCTAAAGGACATTCTCTAAGGTAAATAAATCTTTTGGGTCTAAATCTACCTATTAGCAGACGCATGAACATTTTCAATACATTGATTCAGAAGTGGCAGAGGAAATGAAAAGTTCGACCCAGCCAAAATGGGGAACTCCAAGGGATCCATGTAGGGTCAGCACTGCACAGTTCTGCTTGCCTCCACCACAGTTAGCACCCACCAAAGAAATGCTCCCAGCTATGGCAACAACACACACTGACCACCTCTGGAATAGAAGCCCTGAGGAATAGCAGCATGCACAGAAAGACCCCATAATTAGGAATATTCAATGGTGAGGGTCTTCGTAAATGTTTTAGTCAGCTTTTTCGCTACTGCAACCAAAAGACCTGATGAGCCCAATTGTAGAGGAGAAAAAGTTTATTTGAAGGCTCACGGTTTCAGAGGTCTTCGTCCATAGAAGGCTGGCTCCATTACTCGGGGCTCAAGATGAGACAGAACAACAAGGAGGAAGAGTGTGGCAGAGGGAAGCAGCTTACATAATAACCAGGAAGCTGAGAGAGAAAGTGCACTCACCAGATACAAATATATACCCCAAAGCCACACCCCCAATGAACCACTTCCTCCAGCCACCTCCCATCTGCCTCCAGTTACCACTCAGTTAATCCCATCACGGACTAATTGACTGATTAGGTTAAGGCTAGAACCAATAATTTCTCTTCCAAACCTTCTTGCATTGTCTCACACATGAGCTTTTAGGGGATACCACATGTAAACCTTAACAGTCAATCATAGTGTTCAAGAAGAATTAATAAAATTTTGTACATTTTTAAACTTTTCGTAGACTACCCATTACTAACATTTTATATGCAAGAAAAAAACTAATCAGGTTTTAACACACTTAATTTTAGAACCTATATAAATTATTTAGCGTCTCTGGGTCCATTTACCAATAAAATGATAATCACAATGCTTACCTTATATGATGGTTTTCAGAATTAAATATTATATAATATATAATCCCTTTGCCTTATCATTTATAGATATATGTAGATATAGCTATAGATAGGTATACACATATGTGTGTGTGTATATATATACATAGTATATATATATATACTGCGTGTGGTAGAGATAGCTTTCAATACTTGACACTCATTATTAAAATCGTCAATAATAATAATTACTTGAAATAGAAGAGCTAGCCTTATACTGACGCAGTGGTTAAGAACCACCCACTGATCATAGACCATCCTGAAAACCACTTGCTGAAAAAAAGTCAAATTTCCACCTAAAAATATTGTATACTCCATAGATAAATCTCTTTCCAATATTACAACAACCTAAGAGGCACAACAAGGTGAAGGCAAGAACAGTGCTTCACATTTCTACAGGCAGCACACATGCCTCTCAGCACTCTAAGCTGTCTTTGTTCCTGAGCAGACAATGCATAATTACCATTCAGCAATGGCCATGAAGACCTTCATGACCACTAGATTTGAGAAATAGAAGTTGTAATTTACTTTCTTCTAAATCTTTGCAACCTTTATTTAAACAAATAACTTTGACGTGGTCAAAATTTCATGCAAGAAGTAATTCTGGAAATATTCCAGTCAGAATGGTAAGGAATAGAGCACCCTGGGCAGCTGGGCCATAGCCACAATCCTAGGAAAGTTTGCAAGGCAGGTTGCTCAGAAGACCACACAGCTGGCAAGCCAAGAAGACCTCGGTTCTGGCTTTACTTCCACCTTTACCAGTAGTGTAAACATGTGCAAGTCCAGTGATATCTCCAAGCTCTACCATCCCTATTTCTAAATGGGGGATAACAACAGACCTATCAGCCTTATTGAAATATAGACAAGACGGACAGAAATGTGCTTTATAAACTATGAAGTATTGTGTGCAAACTCTTACTATTATTTGTCTGTTCTGCTCCACACAGAGCAAAGCAAATAAGTCTTTGGTTTATGCGTGCCCTGTAAGCTGATAAGCAGACCAAGGGTATTTTCTATTTTGTTGTTTTGTTTGATTCTTTATTTCTAGAATGACCTTGGTCCTCCTTTAATTCCATTACCTAAAATGGAAAGTAAATTAGGCAGTTGGAATCTCATAGGCCACCGAGTGACTCTGCAGTTAGTAAAAATGTTTTCACTGTACTCGTGAGTCTCATTACAAATATAAGCTTTCCTGTGGGCAGAATCATCAGGTTCTCTAGGCAAACCCTTGAAACTTGTAACTGATCTTTAGCAATACCTTTTCTTCCTCTTTGGCTCCCCCTCTTTCAGTAATGCCACAAACTTATCCAGTGTTCAGGATGCTCTTTGTGATTTTTCCCTGATCACCCAGAGATCCCCACCAGCAGATCATTCCAATCTGACATTGTGAGGAAAGACCTTTGAATCCCCCCTCCTCCCCTCTCTTATCAAATTGTATCTGCTCCAAATTACAGACCTATCCTCTGCTAACAAAAGATAGTGGTGTCTCTTTGAGGTAAGGGCTTTTCAACTGCACCATCTTCTTCTCTCTTCTGGGTTTTTGGATTTTTTGTTGTTGTTGTTTTTCTTTGTATTTTCATTTTTGTTTTTGTTTTTGTTTGTTGTTGTTGCTATGGTTTGGTTTTTTATTTTATTTTTGAGATGGGATGTCACTGTGTTATCCAGGCTGGTCTTCAACTCCTGGGCTCAAGCAATCCTCATATCAGCCTTCCAAGTGGCTGGACTACATGCATGCACCCTTATGCATGGCTTCATCTGGATCTTCTCAAGTGATACTTAATACTTTAAGGAAGAGACTTCAGTTACAGGAAATTTTTTTAAAACCAGCGCAAGAGTTATTTGAGGCATTAACACACACCCTCACATATTTATTCATCAAGTATATATTCAGCACCCATGATGGATTAGGAATGAGTCAGGAACAGAGGGTATCACAAAGATCATAAATTCAGTGTGTGATGAGAGACAGAGGTGGGGTAACCAGCCTAAGCATAGATGCAGAGGAAAGTCTGCTCTCTGCCCAAGTCCAACAGCTCTAACTAGGTCAGCACATACCAATTGCTTCATGCTGCCACCCAGCAACAGAGTTCAAGCTGTAATAAAACATTCCAAGTTGCAATTAAGAAATAACTGGAAAGAAAAATTAATTGAAAAATGCAGAATATATTCTTGCCCTCAAAGATCTCCCAATCACATGGAAAGGACAAAGAAAGCAGTTCATCATAATATAAACAGATAAAGGTTTATTATTTGTGTAATTAAATAGCACTAATGCCAGATAAATGCCAAAAAACTAAAAGAATTGTATTCCAAAAAAATGCACGTGTCATGGAATATTAATAGCCCATGTAATAGTAAACAGAGTTAAATTTGTGCCCATCAGAAGCAAAATTCTAAGAATGGTGTCCAGTGGAAAAGTAACAGCCAAAGCCCTGAATCTGAGGGAGTTGGGGGAAAGTACATTTAGAATAAGAGAGATCAGCTGGATTTTCTTTAGTACAGTAGTAGTAATTTCTCAGCAGTAGTTTGATTTATAAGATCAGCTTATTTTCAAAGAGTCTAGTCTATAAAGTCTTTAATTGTGGACATCTTAGGCAAGACATATAGAAAAAAAGGTATTTATCCCCTTTGTCTTAGACTGACCTCTGCTGAGCTCTAAGATTTACCAAGGTGTAATAACCGCCTGATAAGGCTCTGAGTGACCATAGAAATTCAGTGATGGACAGGGGAGAACAGAGCTGGAGCTTCATCGTGGTAAAGATGGACAGATATGTGGGAAACTGGGGGATATTAGGCAGTCACATCAAAAGGGGCTTTAGTCATAGATAGTGATGGTAAAAACATAGATGGCCTTTAAAACTCCTTTATATTCACTTACTCGTTAAGTATCTGTCAAGAATGATAAACTTGTATGAAAATAAATCATAAATAAAACCAAAGGAGAATCTGCCTCTATTGGGATAACACCACTGATACAGACAAAACAAAATAATTGCAGGCTATGTGTTAAGTATTACAGAAAAAACCAACATGGAACTGAGATAAAAATACTAACATGCATACACACATGCTTGCATGCACCTACAGATGAGTCAGGAGAATAGAGACAGTCAGGGTGATAATTACACTGAGACAGGAAGGATAGAAGTGAACTAGTTACACAAATGTGTAAGGGTGGGAGGGGGGGTGAGGGAATAGTGACTTCAGATCCAGGAACCCATGAGTGCAAAAACTCAGGTGCTTAAAGTCCTGCCAGCAAGGAATTTCTAGAAGACAACGAAGCCTGGGGTTTAAAAAGTGAGAGAAATATAGGCAGGACCTAATTGTAGAGCTGTATGAACTGTAAAAGAGAGAGAGAGAGAGAGAGAGAGAGAGAGAGAATATTGGCCAGGCACAGTGATGCACACCAGTAATCCCAGCAACTAGAGAGGCTAACGCAAGAGGATTGCAAGCTCAAGGCTAGCCTGGGCAACTTTGTGAGACTCTGACTCAAAAAATAATAAGGATGAGGATGCAGCTCAGTGGTAGAGTATCCTTGGGTTCAATTTCAAATAAAACACCAAAAAAAGAAAAGTAAATTTTTTTATTTTACTTACAATATTTTTTTCTAGAGCTGTCATAACAAAGTTCCCCTGATTAGGTATTTTTAACAACAGAAATTTATTTTCTCATGAATATTGAATTGGTTACTACTGAGGTATTTCTCTTTTGCTTGCAAATGACCATGTTATCCCTGTGTCTTGTATGGTCTTTCATCTATACCTGTTTTTGTCCTAGTTTCCTCTGTTTATAGGGACAGCAGTCATAGTAGATTAGGATCTGCTTTAATGAACTCATTTTAATTTAATTACCTCTTTAAAGATCCTATCCCAAGTACATTCTGAAATACTAAGAGTTAGTATGAATCTAGGGGAAATAGAATGCAGCCCATAGCACTTATGCCAATAGGGAAACCATTAAAAGATTTAAGCATGACATAAATGAACATAAACTAATTTATATATTAAGAACAGTGTGGTTACAATATGCAAAAAAATTGGAGAAGAAAATGATGCAGAGATTATTTCAGTAATCCAGACCCCTAAACAAATATTCCTTCTTAATATATTTTTATTTTTAATTGATACATAGTAGTTGTTTATATTTATGGGGTGCAGTATGACATTTCAATACACACAATGTATCAGATCAGGATGAAGGGTATATTTGTCATCTCAGATATTTATCTTTTCATTTCCTTGTTTTGAGACATATAGGCAGGACCTTTCACCTATTATTTTGAAAGAGTCAGTTAATTGTTACCAACCATAGTTAATCTGTCTTTGCTATAGAATGTGAGAAATTATTCCTCCTGTTCAATTTCACCCCTGTGTCCATGAACCTTCCTCTCTCTATTTTTCTACCTTTACACCCTTACCAGGTTCTGATAACCACTATGACAAAATTTCATGCATTTTGTGACTTCACAATATTCAACTGTGCCTCTATGTCATATTTTCTTTATCCATTCATCAGTCAACAAACACCTTCGTTGATTTCATCTTGACATTGTAAATAGTGCTGCACTAAACATGAGAGCACAGGTATCTCTGATATACAGGCTTCATGCCCCTTGGATATATGCCCAGGAGTAGGATTGCTAAATCATGTGACATTTCTATTTCTAGTTTTTTGAGAAACCTTCATACTGTTTTCCATAATAGCCCAGTTAATTTACATTTCCACCAAAAGTATATGAGAGTTTCACTCTCTCAGTCACCACACCAGCATTTATTTTTTGTCTTTTTGATAATAGCCATCCTAAGTGGGATGATGCTATTTCATGGTGGTTTTGAGGTGCATTTTCCTAATGACTAGTGGTATTCTATATTTCTCATACACTTATTTGTTGGTCATTTGTATATCTTCTTTTGAGAAATATCTGTTTGGGTCACCACAATACACACTTAACCTGGAGCTCACAATTAGGCTAGGGTGGGACTGTTCTATAATTTCCCCAGTGCTGAATTTATAGAATTGAATGAGGATGCATATGTGCCTGTAATGTGAATTCATCCTAAAACTTTGTTACATCCAAAAGCACCAAAATATCCAAAATAAATAAATAAAGACAAATAGACAATTATTAAATCCCATGTTTTATTCATATTATTCAAAGACATTCAAACACACAATTCATAAAAGCATTTACTAAAATACTCTCTGTTCTTCTGCCCCCTTTGCTCCTTTTCTACAGGTATGACAAAAATCTCTCTCCTCAAAAACTTCAGGGAAAAATATTCCACCATTCCTCCAGTGCCCAGAAGATTTTTCTTCTCTTCACCTAGTCTTCCTTTTCTAAGAACTTTAATATGTATCAACTTAGCTTCTCATCTGCAAAAAGAAAGAAAGAAATATTTGGAGGGAGAAGTTTTGTTTCACTTAGACTAAAGATGATTTTTATCAGCCAGGGAGGTGGTGGAAAACGTTTCTGAGAATTCCCACATAATCCTTTTTTGTCTAATCACATGTATTTTCTTAGAGTCTGGGTTTTCATGATATTTTGAAAGGAATCAGTACATTCGTTAATAAGCATTTAAAGAAAAAAGAGGTAATAGGGAGATGGGGAAGAGATTGTGGTTGTTTAGGGACTAAGCAAGGACACCTGACTATTCTCTAACAGACTGGTCCATAGATAGATACCCACATCTGTGGTTATCCACCCTGCCCATATTGCAGCCCCAAACAACCAGTGTACACTGAGGATACTTCTAACAAAGACACTGGAGTGATTGAGTCTCACCTCAAAGGGCAAGACTTTTGAAAATAAATATATCTACTTCTCAGAAACCCTGAGCAAACTGCTGATATAGGTCATCCAGTCCAGTACTGAGTAGTATTTTCATTCCAATCAAACAAGAAGTTAGTGAAGATAAATAAATAGTGATTTTATTTATTTATTTATTTATTTATCTATTACATGAGCATTATTACTATTATTGGTGGTGGTGGTGGTGTCAACATACTTATATACAAAGATATGATAAATTGTGGTATAAAGGTATATTAAGTACATAGTGATTCTATCAGACCACTAACCTACTGTCTACAGATACAGTGTGGGAAGACACAGTAGAAATGAAACACAGAGTATAAGAGAGGAAAATGAAGTGTCCCAACCACACCTTCCTCCCCATCTAATTTGTTCACATCCTCCATGTCCCAAAAGAGGGCTTTTCTTTCTACAAGCCTTCATTCCAAGTGAGACATCTCAACTCTTGTCCCCACAGCATCCTGTGAGTCCCTCTATCATTTTACTTACTGCCTTGTAATTCAAATTATTCATCTCCCCTACTAGATTGTGAATCTCCATGGAACAGGGATAGGATTTTGTTTTCTGAACACCTAGTAATTCAGTACTTTGCAACATAGGTAAATATCCATTGATAAGGCTAGTTTCATTTTCACTATATTACCCTGCATCCTAGTAAGAAGATCTAAGTAATTTGTCTATGGTTTAGAGTATGGGAAGTATTGCAGAGAAGCTAGAAACAGGGGTTAGAGGTATCACCTTGGCTCAAATTTCTTCCTAAGGTTTAAGAAGTTATGTTTTCTTGGAAAGCAGTGGTGTTGGAGTCAGCAAGTTGGTGGGACCTGGTGGAGTACTTAAGGAAAGAAGGGTTTGACCATTCTTCAGTCATCTATGGAAGCTTGTCCTCAGATTCTTTGACCTTTAGACGGGAACTTCCCAAACTGCTTCTAACCATATCCCATCCAAAGTTTCCCCCTGAATCATGCAAGAGCCATGAAGATGTGGGTAGAACAGACCTAAGTTATTGCAACTATGTTTTTGTTAAGCATCACAAAGAATTACAACATCTCTGTGAGGGTATTCTTGATTTGAGTTTCCTGCATTAACAATATATAGAAGTCCAACATCAGAGGCCCACTTAGTGAAAGTTAGAAAAAAAAAAATTATGCCCTTCTATAAATCCACTTGTATCAGAACCACCTCCCAGGCTGTGTGGCATCCATATGCCACTAAGGATTAGGGATCTGCCACTAAGATTCTCTGAGGTTGTGGGTCAGAGAGAGACTCCTCATGAACAAGTTCCTGGGTAATAACACTTATCAAAACTCGGTTCAGAGAGATTCCATATTCAGAGAAGTCTTTTTGGCTCTTCACCCAAGCTCATAAGCTGCCCCCATCTCCTCCTTGTGCATACCATGTTGTCTGCCTACCCTGCTGCATTAGGTTCCAAGAAGGCAGCCGGTTTCTCCTTGTTCATATTTGAAGCCCAGAATTGTGGATGGTATTGATGAATTGAGTGAATGATACTTACACATTCTAAGATGGACAGACAGAACACTAGGGTTGAAGTTCCTGTCCAGGGCTTGCAAGATTCTTGGAGGTCTTGCCCTAAACATAGAATCTTAAAGTTAGAGAGCTCCCTGTATAGCATCTGAAATAACCTCCACTAAATTCCATGTTAAATGGAGGAAAATCATGTTTTATCTTTTTTTTTTTTACTAATAGCCCAATGATCTAGTTTCCTATTGTTGCTTTAACAATTAATTATAAGACATCACAAATATATTCTCTTGCAGTTCTAGAGAAAAATCTTAAAAAGGGACTCACAAAGCTAAGTTCAAGGTGTCAGCAGACTGTGTTCCTTCTAGAAGCCTTGGCAGAGCCTCTGTCCTTGCTTCTCCAGCTTCTGGAGGCTGCCCACATTCTTTGGCTCATGGCTCCTTCCAGCAAAGGCCTCTGCTTCTGTAACCTCTGATTTTATCATTGTATCTCCTCCGCCTCTCCCTCTATCACCACTCACCTTCCACTTCTAAGAATTCCTGTGGTTCCATTGAATCCACCCAAATAATCCAAGATAATCTCCCCAACACAAGATCTTAGATTAATCACATTTGCAAAGTGACTTTTGCCATGTAAAGCAACATATTCACAGATTCCTGGAATACTGCAACCTATTCATGAACTTTTTGGAGGCCATTATTCTGCCTACTCCACTCAGCCATATTAAAAATATTTTAGAAACTGAGTCAAATTTTAGTAGAAACAGTAATTGTGTAACTAAATTCCCTATCAGCGACAAGAAATTAAAAGATACACAAGGAGTAGTAAATTAGAATTATGTCATAATTATGTCATAATTTATAGTTTCAATTGGTTTTCCTCAGTTAAAAATCCAAATATAAATGATATTGTCCTCCTAAGAGAAGAGCATTGCCACTTTCATTTTGATTAGCTATGCACCTCCTCCAGGTCCCTCTCTTGGTGAGCAAAGGCACATATCAGGACTAGAGATGATAGCCACTACAATGTGTCAGCACCAGCAGTTCACTAGTAGAGATGGCAGGTAAGAGAAGGGACCTGTTGAGGAAGATGAGAAAAGCAGAGAGGTCCATCTGGGTACCCAGATGAAGGCAAAGGCCATGAACACTTCAGGCATATGCAAAGGACATCAAGGAGGCCAGTGTGGTTAGAACAGAGTGAGCCAAGAAACTAAGAAAGGAGTTAGGGGGTAACAGAAGTCCTGGTGTTATGGGACCTTTCCAGACATTTCAAGGACTATTCTTTTGTTTTGTTTTGTTTTTTGTCCTCTGAGTGAAAATGGAAAGTTTTTCAGAGGTTTTCTACAGAGTTATGTGATCTGTCTTCTGTCTTAGCAGGATCATGAGGCCAACTGTGTGAGAATGAGATGAGGCTCAAAAGCCAGCTTGTGGGCGCACAGGTGCAAGTAGGGAGTCAGCTTGTGGGCGCACAGGTGCAAGTAGGGAGATCCCTTAGGTTATTGTAAACAATCTCAGCAATAGATGCTGGCATCTTGGACCACGGTGGTTGCTGTGAAGTTGAGAGGAAGGGATGCAATTTTGGATATGTTTGAAGGAGGGGTTACCAAATTAGCGGAAGGATTGAACACAGAAGAGAAAAGGATGACGGGGTCTTGGCCTAAATTACTAGAAGGCTGGAGTTACCATCAGAGAATAGCCCACCTTCTATGTATAAATGGTGGGCATGGTATACAAACAAAACTCCAAGGTCAAGGTCTAGTCCTTTATTCCAAACAGATGACCATTCTACATCCCTTCTATATAATAATTTTGGTGGAACAACTGTGTAGGGCACATCCACGATCATGTCAAGTGCTGTGTCCTGCAGCCCAAAGTACAAAGGCATGAAGGAAAGAGGAAGCTCAAATTAGATGTTGACAAGAGATTGTAAAAAGCAAGAAAAGAAACAAAATTACCTCTCAAAAATCTCACAGCATGTTGATTGCATACCACAAACTTGAAAATGCACAGATGTTCCTCCCATAATCCATCAAAAAATAAAACCCCTGGTGATTCACTCCTCGGCAAGAAAAATCCTAGGAAATTTTGATTAAATTGAACTTACCAATGCTACATCATTGCTGAAAAATTCACACTTGTGGAAAAAGAAAATGAGGATGTTCTTTATGAGACAATAAGCCAACTACATATCCCCCAGCAGAGAATCACAAACTATTAATATTGTGAAATGATAATACCAATTGAATAGGTTTATTTCCCGAACTCTCTGGGTGGTGTTTGAGACATCTAAAGGGTCAGAGCTTGGCAACAGCGTGGTACTATGTGGAAATGATTGAGGGATGAACTCTACCTTTGGAGCCTACCAGTCACTCCGGAAACTCTAAATTATAGGAATAAGCTATTGCACATGCAAATTGCATTCACTCTGAAATTTATTAGTGTTGCTCCAATATCTTCTATTCAAAGGCAGCCAGATCCTCTCCCAAGGGCATAGGACTTCCACTGAGCAAAGGAGTTAGGCCAACCTGAAAAGAATACAATGAATCCTTCAGCATTTGGCAGGCAGTAGGGTGAACATTTTACTACTTAAAAATAAACATAAGCATCCCATAATTTTTTTGCCCTAGAAGCCTGTTGTACCTGGGGGGTTAGATTCCCAAGTCAGTCCATAAATATTTGTTTAATCTACATTTTTCCTAAAACAATCCATAAACAGTACTCTAGGACCTAGCAACATGAAAACCTTGTTTCTGTTAACTTAATGAGTATTTGGGGAATACTGGTTATGTGTGGGCACTGTGATTGTACTGGAGTTACAGAGTTACAGAACACAAGGTTCCGCCTCAAGGAGCTGACAGGAAGGGGCACAGACAAGGAGAACATCAGGGTTATGGCAGAAACATGGGTAGGGGCAAGGGAAGCAGGCAGCAAAGGCTGACATCCGAAGGAAGAATACTTCCTCAAGGCAGATGAAATGGCTGTGCAAACGCACAGCTGCAATGAACACTCAAAACTAAAATTTAGATCATATCTCTCCGCAGCTATTTCTCTCTTATTCACACAGACTGAAGCCCACCCAGCTAGAAGCTCCCTGTGAGGGTTCTTCTGCACTAGGAAAAGACTTCTAGCAGAAGAGGAAGAACTGAAGAGGGTAAAGAGCCAGAGCAAGTGCCAGCAGGCATGAAACACGCAGAAAGCACTAAGAGAAGGAAGCAGTATCTCCAAAAAAAAAAAAAAAAAATTAAATAGGACACTGTGGGAGGGAGTGTCATAGATCAACCATTGTGAAAAACCCATAAGTGCTTAAGTGTAAGCTCTGGGGGTATAAGGATTCATAAGATATGCAGTAACATGTTGTAAAACAGTTAACATGAAAGCATCAACCTCAGATGGTTATTATGAGGCTTAAGTTTATACACTCAGTACTTAGCACATGGTAAGAGTTCAAGAACTATTGATATGATTTTAAAATGCAGTTACATACATACGTTCAGGTGCAGTGTTCAGGGTGAAGAAAGAAATAGTTCATTCTAATTGGGAGAAGACATGAAAAGCTCACAGGTGCTAATAATAAGGGCACTTATCACACAGGCTAGGACATGGGTGCTAGAGGACATTTAAAAAGAAAGAGCTAAGACATAGAGGCAAAACTAGCCTGGAGCATGCTGACCTCAAGCAGAAACTCAAGACCACCTTCTACTCCCCTTAGCCCCAAATCCACTTGCAAGATAAAGGCGCTACTACAAATCGGCTAAATTCAAAGATACTTGTTAAATGAAATAATAATAATATTCACAAGGGCCATTACTACTAGTACTTACTATGTCTCAGATACAGTGCTGAAATCTTAGCAAATATTCATGTCAGTTAATCCTCAGAGTCAAGATTAGGTATGGTTAAGAGTCCCGTTCCACAGGTGAGAGGGGTTCGGCTATCAGGAGCCACCCTCTTAACCACGACTCTGTATCACCTATCACATACAAAAGAAGTGTGAGAGTCAAGTGTGCACATTCTGAAATTACTCATTTTTGGTTACTGTGTGGTACTATATTCATTTTGTTGTTGTTGTTGTTTAGACAGGGAAAAAATAGAGAAGAGACATATTTCTTTCCATTGTTCAGAAAAGAAGCAACAGCAAAGGAAACTGATAGCTGGTAGTTAGGGGTGAAATTGAAGGGAAGAGAGAATTTTATTTAGGAGACATTTCCTGACCCTGTGGTTGAAATGTGTCCCCGCACATTTCAAGTGTTGGAAACCTAATCTACAAATTAACATGTTGATATTATTTGGACATGGGGCCTTTGGAGGAGTAACTGCAATTAGATGAGGTCATGAGGGTAGAGCCTCCAAGGTGGCATTAGTGGCTTTATAAGAAGCGAGACCCAAGCTAACATGCTTACTCTGTCTCACAACGCAATGTCCTCTGCCTTATGATGTAGCAAGAAGGACCCCAGCAGATGTTGAGCTGATGTCCACAGCATGCTCTTAGACCTCCCTGCTTCCAAAACTATGAGCCAAATAAACTTCTAATCTTTATAAATTACCCAGTCTCGGGTATTTTTGTTACAACAACAGAAGATGGACTGAGACAACTGGTGTTATACAGCTCTAACCCTATTTTTTCACTTTCTATGTCGCCTTTATCCTAATTGAGGATTGATTCAATTGAGCTTGACATTAAAAAGCAGTCAAAGAATGCCTCTTATGCACCCCACCAGGAGGCACACTGGAAATTTCCCAGGTCTATTGATTTCTTTCAAGTCCTCAGAAATCAGTCATTCCTCTATTTATACTGTTCTGGAGTTAGAGAAGATGAGAGAAATTTTATCAATCAATTTTATGAAGCTAGTATATTCCTGGGGGCGGGGGCGGGATTCCTAATGTATATAGCAATAGAAAAAAATCTTAAAGTATTAACTATTCAAATTATTTATTAAATAAAATAATAGACTGTAATCAAGTAAGATCTATTTCCAAGAACAAAAAACAGTTCAATAAAGGGATCTATTAATTTAGATAATTTACCATCTAAAATATCCTGTTCTTAACCTACTAGACTGTGAATCTCTTTATTTCCTCAAATTGCAATCAAAAGGGGTGGGAGGGGAAGGAGGAGGCAGGGAATTAGCAAGGATGGTGGAATGTGATGGACATCATTATCCAAAGTACATGTATGAAGACAGGAATTGGTTGTCAAGCTACTTTATATACAGAGATAAGAAAAATTGTGATATATATGTGTAATAAGAATTATAATGCAAAAAAGTACATGTATAAAGACATGAATTGGCGAGAACACACTTTATATACAAAGATATGAAAAATTGTGCTCTATATGTGTAATAAGAATTGTAATGCATTCCACTGTTGTGTATTTAAAAAAATAAAGTTAATTAAATTTTTTAAAAAAGACCAGGAAGAGAAAAGAGGGAAAGGAAAGGGAAAATACTGAAGAATTATATTGGTCAAATTAGTACCATTACATTGTGTACATTTATAACTATGTAACAACAAATCCCTCCACTATGTACAATTAAAATTCACCAATAAAAATGAGGAAAATTTTTAAAAAAACAAATTTCAATCAATATCTGTATCTTATATTGTGAAGATATTGTGCATTAATATTCATAATTTTCAAGTGTTTGGGTGGCTTATCTCTTTTATCGATATCTATTTTATCAGTATCTTTGTCTCATTCATGATTTTGCCTCATTTCATTTTATCCTCATTCAAAGAAGTCAATACTCTTTCATCAAATTAAACATCCATTCAACACTTTAAAATAACTTTAGAAATCTAGACAAAGAATATCCATCCAAACATCCAAAAGATAAGAACCATATCCAACCTAACAGAAAGTAAAGACATTCCCATCTTATTATCAGTAATAAGAAGAGGATGGTTGTTATTTCCATTATTTCTTCAATTCTGGAAATATAAACCAAGAAATGAAAAATAAATGAAAGGGATAAATAATGGAAAGATAAAAATAAAATCTTAATTAATGTCAAATGGCATGACATTAGCAAATTAAATTCAGTTGTATTTTTGAGGAAATTACTACATTATAATCAATAATTCATTCACTTCCAAATTAGAGGAAAGTGTAAGTAAATACTTTAAAGGCAGACAGAGAGATTTTAATTAGAAAGGCTTGGCTTGGTAGTGATGTAAAACTTCTAAACAATCAAAACTCAGTTTATACTGGGGCATGGGGAAATGCCTTACAAAAATTTCCAGACAAAAGGTCAGTAGTTCAAAGATACAGAAAGTTCTAAATTTTAAAATAAAATAAAAAAGACAAGCATGTCATTCGAAAAATAAAGGTCAAAGACAATTCAGAAAAGAAAAAGATCAATAAATAAAATTTAATTTCACTAGCAGTTTAAAAATAAGTCAAATAACATACCACTTTTTCTTCTCAAAGTTTGGAAAAAATAAAGGGAAATGGACACTTTCATCCACTCAGGGTAGGAAAGTATATTGATGCAATATTTGACAAGAAAATTAAGAAGTCATATCATACCTTTGAATGTACACATTTTTAACCCAGTCATTTCATAAACTTATTCTAGGTACATAACAATGCATATGAACAAAAATGCATATTCAAGGATATTTGCAACAATAAAAAGGAGACAAAAATAAAGGATTAATTAAATAAATCATGATACCCCCTTACAATAAAATGCTATACAATCATTTAACTTGACTCACTAAACACTTAATGATTAAAAGATTTACACTACCATGTACTAAAGATATAAATAGGAAAAATGTTACCCACTAAAAGATTAACAGTGTTGGGGTTATAGAATGTTTACTTTTTTGTGTTTGTCTATGTTTCCTTGAATTTTTATGACAATAAGAAGTCACTTTTAAGCAAAAATATTTTTATTGATCAACCCCCCAACCCCTTCACTAAAACTCTTTTCAATAGAAAAGAGAGTTTCTACTGTGTGTTGGGCACTTTGAATAGATTGCCTCTAACCCTCACTATAGCCTAATTAAGTAGCTATTGTCTCTGCACTTTAAGTGAGGAAACCAAATTAGGAAGCCATAATAACTCCTCTAAAGTCAGATACAAAGTCAGATCTGCTTGACCTCAGTCATTACTATTTCCACTTAAAGATTAGCCATCTTAAAGATTACTGAATTCCTGAGGAGCCTCACAAGCTCATCTTCGGCAGTGACAGCACTGGCTTCTAACCACCACTGGTGTCCAAAATCTCAATGTTGTGGAGGCAATGCAATAACCCAATAAAATTTGTATTAAAAAGAGGTATTTATCAAACAATCAAACAAACTACACAGAACCAAGAGCCAAATGGGGTTACTTTTCTTTGAAAACTTCACCAATACAACCATTAAGGGATGCAGAAAACCATCAAAACCTCAAGATGTCAGAGTTGACTCACGATGGAGAATTATGCTACATGCTCCACTTCTTCAAAAATACTGACATAATTATAAGCATTCTGTTTTATGGTCTCATTTTTTGATATAGGCTTAGAAGCACACAGTCACAAAATTGCTGTCTTTAAAATTTTCCTGCTGGGGATTCATTTAAGTGGCAGAGCTCTTGCTTAGCATGTGTGAGGCCCTGGGTACAATCCTCAGCAAAAAAAATAATAATAATAATAACATATATCCTGGTGGGTAAGACCAGTGTTCTGCCCTTTCAGTCCTAAGCCAACAGTGACACCTTTCACATTCTATAAGTCATCCCACACAGGACCAACTTCAGAAGCTTTGCACTTGCCCCAAATCATCCATTTCCCTCAATAATCTCATTATAGTTCCTTGACTATATTCATATATTCAGCCTCTTAAAATAATGAGTTTCATAAGTTATTACCTTCTGAGTGGGCAGCATTTTCCTTAAGCATTTTTTTCAAGCTAAATAAAGAGTTTCTTCTTATTCTAATGAAGAGGACATTGAAGAAGAGGTCTGTGTTTTATGTTATCCATTATTTCAAACATCAATCTTTGCTTTAGTCTTTCTGAAGTTCTCAACCAATAGAAACTCTGATTACAATGGAATATTACTAAGACTAAAAATGAAAACTATTCTACCCTTGGCCTCAACGGGGATAAACCTGGAAGACATTCATTATACCATGTGAAATAGGCAGGTCAGAAAAGCAAGTGCTGCATGATCTCAATGACATGTGGAATCTTAAAAAGTCAAATTCAAAGAAACATAGTGTGGGAGAAGGGTGGGGGCTAGAGGAAACAGGGAAATGATGATCAAAGGGTGCAAAGTTGAAGTAACAAGATGAACATGTTCTGGAGACTGGTGCAAAAGCATGGTGACCATAGTTAATAACGTATCGACTACTTGAAGTTGGCTAAGAGTTAAATACATGTACCACAAAAGATGGGTAGTTAACCATGAGGTAATAAATATGTTAATTAGCTTGGTCATGGCAATCATTTCACAATGTGCATAAATAAATGCCTGAAAATATTACATCACACACTTTGAGTGTACATTTTTATTTGTTATACCTCAACAAAGTTGGAATATGTAAATCAATTAATTCAATTTAATTTAGAAAATATATCCAGGAGGTACAACCAGGTTCTTCTTAGAGCAGATAGCTCACATTCATCAACTCAAATGTATCAGAGAGACTAAGAATTGCTACAGGAAAAAATGTGTATAGGTAAGAGAAACAAAAAAAAAGCATCCCTGGTGGAACTTCTCAGAAAGCATCAGTTGTTCCAAATCTTTCCAAAATCTTCCTCAAACACACATACCAATCTCACTGCAAGAAACTCTGAATTTTAACCCTGGATGAAGATCTCTCTATCATTCTAACTTATGCAAAGAGAACAGATAAAAATTAGAAAGATAAAACATTTATGGATTGAACTGTGACCCTGCATTATCTTGAATCAAATGCTTTCATATTGGTTATTAACGGATTCTGTTTATTTGTTTCACTTAAAGTTTAGAAAGCTTTACAGAGTGAGGAATATAAATTATCTAATACTGGAAACCAAGTTCATCATCAGAGACTAAACCTCTTCTCTCTGCTATAAAACAAAAAAGAGATTTTGTTATTCCAAGGTCATCCGCATTTTACCATGATATCAATCTATAGCAGCAATATCACTCTCTCTTTTCTGCCCCTCAACTTACAGTAGTTATCTAAATTCTTTTCAAAGAGAAGATATTCTAACACTAAAATAAAATGATCCCACCATGTAGATTTAAACCTCCACAAGAAAAAAAAAAACTTTAAGGAACTTTCCAAAAAGTATAAAAGACACCAGCAGCTGCTCTATTACAAAATAGTACAAGACAATATTTCTGTGAAAAACTTGGGTGAAAGTCCAGGAAGCATCTAGAATGATTGTCTCTCTGAAGTAAACATCTGTGTTGATGGGAAATTAAGATAAAAACACACATCTGTATTCAGAATTCAAACGCAATTCCCAAGTGAAACATAAGAATTCCACTGGTTTTAGGGTGAAAAAAATAGATCTTCTAAGCTTTGTAAAATTTTGAACAACAGCAAATTCAACCACATAAGACTGTCTTTCATCTATGTGTTTGGGTTACCAATTAGAAAAACTAAAATTTATTTTTTGGTTTTTTTTTTTTTAACTGAGTATTTTCAACAGCCCCTCTATCAAGCCCGTGTCTCTGCTGTGCAGCTGACACTAGCCATGGCATTTGTACATGATGATGATTTCTTTCCATCTACTCATTGATTTTTCCATCCTACAAAGCAGTCATGAATGTTGTGTTTATGGGCTCTATTACAAAAACATTCCTGTACACAAGTAGTGAGAGCTGTCACTCACGGGCCCCTACCTTGAAAGAAATGCATATCCCCCTTCCTCATCCCATTTTCCCTTCCAAGGGTGGGTCACAGTGGAAAGATTGCTTCACCAGTCTTATAAAATACACTAGAGCAATCCCACTTCCTGCAGGAACCACACCCTTATAGTCAGCAAAAGAGAATACTGAGGACACACAAAAATAAGATGGTATAGGTGAACCTACCCAGTCTTCCCTTGAATGTCAGTCTCCTTGGGGTAGGAAATATTCCTTCTTGATGTTCCTTAAGGTACCAGGTACAGCTTTATAAACAAGTGGATTCATAAAAAAGCCAACAATGAAACCCAAAAGGCTTTTCTTTCTGTTTTGTCTACTTTATTTTTAATGTCTTTCTGTAAAATTATACCCTAAAAAAATAAAGATAAAGAAGTAAGGATAAATGAAGGAGAAAATGTGGAGAAGTGAATAGCACTTTCTGTATGTACTGCATCCCCAGGCCTCACAGACAGCCTCAAGGTAGCTCTGCTGAGCCCAACTCACAAATGAATAACTTGCTATCATAAGGTGTATGTGACTTGTCCCTGCACATCATTAATAACTGACAGACCAGATTTCAAACCATTGACCAATGAGTCCCCGGCTTCAGCACTTCTGTGTTGCCAGGTTAACGCAGAGCTCTTGACAGTTGAGCTAACTGTCTGAAAGAGGAAAGAAAGAAAGAAAGAAAAAAACACTACTATGATTGACTCATTTTATTCTTGAAATATGATGAAAGTGGTATAACCAAAAGTTCATTTTGGCCAGAAAGCAATCCTAAGAAAACATCCATAAAATCTCAAGTTTTGAACAATGTAATTTCCTGATGAGTCCTCTGTAATAAAATAGCTGCAAAAGTTTACATAATGAGGCAATTTGTTTTATCGGATTGCTACATACAAACTAGTAAAGAGTTGGGGGACTGTCTTGGTTTTCTATTGCTGAGTAACAAATCACCACAAATTTATCAGCTTAAAACAAATGCCACCTACTAGTGCACACTTTTTCAGGTCAGAAGTTCAGCCTGGCATCTAGGTTCCTGCTCCAGATTTAAAAGGTTGAAATCAGGGGTTAGACAGGTTGAGGTCTTCCAAGTCCACTTCCAAGCTTTTTTGTTGTTGTTGTTGAATGAAAGATTCAATTGTTTGTCATTAGTGGGCTAAGACTCCAATTTTCTTGGTAGCTGCTTCCAGCCAAATAAAATTCTGCTTCAAAAGGCATGATACAATTATGTATGACCCACCATACAAAAACTCTTTAAAGTCAGTTATGCAGTGTAACATAAACGAATCATGGGAGGAAAATCCATAAATTCCACTCTGGAAGTTTAGATGTTGCATATTTACCATGGGAAATCCTGGGAACCATCCCAGAATCTGATAGGAAGTGAATTAAAATAGTATAAATGATATGTTGAACTAGAGAAGCCAAACACAAAAGCACATACTGATTCCACAAAATCTCAAAATAGACAAAATTAATCAGCACTGTCATAAATGAAGACAGTGGTATGAGGGTCAAGGAGGATGTAGACAATAGCGGGCATGGAAAGCAAGGATTCATTTATCACTGCATATTTACCTGATGCTAAAGGGGGTGTTCCACAGCAGTCAAGACAAGGCCTCTGTCCAAGTAGAGCTTAAAAATCTATCTGGGAAAACAGAGGCTACTAAATAAACTGGTACCATAGCAGTGATAGGCCTTATACTTAGGAAAGTAAGAAGTGCTCTGAGGCCATAGAGCAGGAGGATCTAAACAAGAATAAGCCTCAAAAAGAGACATTAAAACTGAGACCTTTAAAAGAAGTAGAGATCAGACAGACAAAGGGGTCCTAGCTGACTTGGTAGCATTGGCTGACTATGGACTGATCTTTACCTACAAGATGCGACAGCATAAAGGCCACATGGTCTATAGCTCTGTCATTGGGAGAATGGCCTCAGGACCAATGGAGACACTATTCCTAGTCTGTCCTGCCCTGGTCAAGCAATCACTTTAATGTTGCAATGGACTCTATACTTCCTTGCACAGGAGGAATATTGACAGCCAGAAGGTAACCTGAGAATAACCATGAGGATAGTTCAGGATCTTGAATCCATGTGGAGGGAGGCAGCTGAAAGACACAGTGACTTCACACACAGAGTCTGGAATCGGACAACCTGGGTTGGAATCCTGACTCCACCACTTGCTAACTGAGCTTTCTCTAAGCCCTCAATTTCCTAATCTCTAAGATAGAGGCAATAGTGCTATACCCCATTAAAGGGTAACTGCTGCTTCAGGAGAAAGGAGGGGACTGTACGGACTATACACTTGTCTTCAGGTGGAACACTCCTCATTGTGCACAGACACGGTGTTGGGAGATCCGGAATGCATATGAGGAAGAATCGTGTCCTGCCACCCTCGGACTCGTGAGCCATGCTCACCCGTCACCACTCCAACACATTGAGCACTCTTAAATGTCAAGGCACTTGTCCCCTCTTGTTCTCTTCCTCCACCTTGTCTTGTTTGCTCAGTAAAAAAGTTTACTTCTCCTCCACATCGCATCTCATACACCACCTTACCTGGGAGAATTTTTCTGACAGCCCAAGACAGAACTTGGTGATTGCTTGCCCATGATCTCATAGCACTTGTGAATATCTTTGAAACAACACATATCACTTTGTATCCAAATTGTTTTTTTTAACAGATTATAATCTTCTTGCTGGAGCTTCTTGATATAAGAGACAAACACAGTATTTAGCCCATGGTAGGGAGAAAATGTTCACTGAATGAATTGAATGATTGAATACTGTTGCCTTAAGAGGCAATGAATTCCTGCCACCAAAAATAATTTAAAGACTACACAACTACTTATCAGAAATGGTTGTAGCATCAGATACTGGACTAGACACTAAATAGGACCCTCCAAACCTGAGTTTCCTTGGGCTAGATAAAAAAAAAAACAGCAATTGAATAAACACCAGGTGGCTCTGGGCAAGAGAGGATAGGACAGATAGAGTCAAAATTTCAGCAAGAAAGGTATGGCACATCCAGAAGAGTAAAGGAAACTCATTTAATATTTGTATTATTTAAAAGGAGTGAAATTGTATTGTTTTTAATAACTGTATTATTTAAAAGGCAAGGTGAAAGTACCCAGCATGGGCTGAGAAAGCCCAGAGGGACCAGCAATAAGCATGAAGCCTTCTGCCAATGGGTCTGAAGAGACAAGGAAAAATGTAGAGCCAGAAGCACCCTGGGGAAGAGGGTGGCTTGATGTGAGTCATGGCCTAGATAGAAGAGCAAGACTTAGTCACACCAAAATCAGGGACCCACAGGAGGAGAGGGAAGATATAGGTATCCAGCCATCTCCCCTTCAGAGTTGTTCAAGGAATGACAAGAAAAAAAATGACCATTTATGTTTGGTACAGGCACAATTTTTTTTTCTGAATGATTTGGACCCATGGCTGGTTGAATCAATGGAGATAGAACTGGATGTGGAGAACCAACTATATTTGCTCTGTATAGTTTCTCCTCTACACTTGAATAATCTGCCTTCCTTATTCTATTCTAATAGAATATCTCCATCACAGCAAGCATGGCGCCTGGAGGGCAGGCATGTCTCAGTGGTTGAAGCCAGGGTGATAGGAAAGGGTTTCACCTGCAATTTCTTGTTTTCTTTTGAGAATAAGACTCTTTTTAAAAAATTAATGTTATTACACAAAGTTTCCTGAAATAAAAAGAGCAGCAGTTCTTTGAGTTTTTAGCTGTTTTTCTGATATGCAATGCAGTAAGGTCTCGTTTGATTGGGATTTACATCTCTTCTGCACAGCCTTATCAGAAGATGAGCATTCCTAAGAGGATTATGTGCAATATGGTATTGCTGGGCATATGGACATTCTTTGAAGATGTGTCTCTCAACACACTCCTCACCAGGCTTTTCAACATCAAAGTATAGAAGGAAAAAAAATATCTGGAAAGGAAGAAGGCTGAGTTACCACACACAGAGAAAATCTTCCCATACTGAAGCATTACCATGTACCATCAGCAGCATGAGTCCACAAATCCCAATAGATAAGTTTCTATTTCAGATTCAAAGGCAGAATGATGATACAAATCAGCAACTCCATGGGTCTGGGGCTCACATACTCTCACACACTTATTCTTCAAACCTGTTCAAAAACAATCCTCTTTCCATTATGAGATCCACATTCATATTGGAATTCTTTAAGTTGTACTCCATGTATGTATAATATGTCAAAATACACTCTACTGTCAGGAAGACCTAAAAAGAATCAAAAAAAAAGTAAATTAACCAATACATGATCATGACTAAACATTACCCTTAAGAACTGCTTATTCTATAACTTAAGCAATGTTCTGGAACAAATGAATAAATAATCTTTAAATACTAAAAAAAAAAATGGAATTCTTACAAATAAAGTTTTCCTGATAAACTTCTCCACTTCCCCACACCCATCACTATATCCACTTCCAAGAACAGAACTTCCAAGGTCAGAACAGGTCAACCCATGGAGTTTTGCTCAGACTCAGGGCTGTGGTAGAGATAATTAGATGACCCTCAGTACAAAAGAGCAAGATTGGTTGAAGGCCACAAAGACAAGAAACCACTTGGAAACCACATGTTCCCCTGAAAGAGTAAATAACATAGTATGGATTCCACAATTCATGCTATTGATGTATCCAGCACACAATGATTTATCTGGCTGCAAATTTATTTTTGTTTTCTGACATCTTTTACAAAAGTAAATATCATGGCAGAAAAGCATTCTCTTTAATACTCCTGATTTTGGAGCTCAGAACTCTTTCTGGGTCTGGGGTTGTAGTTCTGGGGCTGGGATTGTAGCTCAGTGGTAGAGCACTTGCCTTGCACGCATGAGGCCCTGGGTTCCATCTTCAGCACCACATAAAAATACATAAATAAATAAATGAAAATAAATAAAGATATTGTATTCATCTACAACTAAAAAAATATTTTTTAAAAAAAGAACTCTTTCTGTACAAAGGGCTGTACAAATAAATCCCTCCCATCATTCTCCTGGTACAGTCTACATCCCTTGCACATAACCATACCGTTTCCCTGTCTTTCAAGTAAACACACAACAGCTGCCTTCCTGATGGAGCCCTCTGCAAAAAAAGAAGGTGCAACTCAAAGAACCTGGCAGATGGAAGGTTCCCCAGGGTGGGAAGGGCCATCACGGGCCACATGGACAGACAGGATCCATGAACTGATGCTGCCGTCACTCATGCAGCTGCTCACTCTTTCATCTTCTAAGGAGTGGTGCTGGCTCAGTGTTCAGAAAGCATCTGTTTCCCAAATTATGTGATAAGCTCCTATCATCACAGCCTATTTTCTTTAGCAGAAAGAAATCAGCGTATATTAACCAAATTATGTGGTTACATAGTGTACATGTACAAATATGTAACCATGAATCCTACTACTATGAATAATTATAATTCAAAAAAAACAGAAAAAAGAAAGAAAGAAATCAGTTTTAGAAAGTTCTTGAATGGGTAAAAAGTGAATAAATATCTTATTTTTTTCCATCAATAAATCATAAGTTCTCCAAGGGTGGAAGCGTAGTATAGGTGACTCTTTTTGTTAATTGTTGATATCATGCTAAAATACAGATTAGTTCACCAAGAGTGCTGGACTTTTTTCTAATCAGACCCTGTCTGAATGGAGGAGGAGTACAATAATAGGGGTCTGGACATTTTGTTTTTCACACTGTTTTGGTTAATTTTTTAAAGAAACATCATTTTTGTCACTGTGATACCAAAAAAAAGCTCTTACACTAAAGGAGTTCTGCATGTGACATAAATGGTCTCGGGGTTTTGTCATTTAAATGAGTTATTCCAGTGTACAGTATTGTTCCAGTGAACAGTACAGATAATGCCCTTGATAAGAGAAGAATCCTGAGATGCCCTAATTTAAGTTACAGGCCAGAGAATTGAGAGAGGAAAGAGATAATAAAGGCTATTTTAACTCATAGCATCAAGCTAAATCAAAAGAGTAAACTGGAAAAAAAAATTGCTCAGCTGTGGTGGCACACACCTATAATCCCAGAGGCTCTGGAGGCTGAGGCAGGAGGATTGTGAGTTCAAAGCCAGCCTCAGCAATTTAGTGAGGTCCTAAGCAACTCAGTGAGACCTACTCTAAATAAAATACAAAAACAAAGATTGGGGATGTGGCTCAGTGGTATAGTGCTTGCCTACTATTTATAAAGTCCTGAGTTCAATATCCCAGTACTGCATGAAAAAAATTTTTTTTTTCACCAGGCAATTTCCCTTTCAACATCCCCCATGACATTGTACTTCAGTCATGTCTACTGGTTGGTCCCCTCCAGGGCAAGAACTATATTTTACTCACCACTGCATGTCATTGCACAGCATAGATGCCCTGTCAATATGGTGAATTGGATTGAATTGAATCCAACCATACCTTCAATTCAGACCATATCTTCTTCCAGAAAACACCCTAAAAAAAAGTATTGTGGTTCTAGGTTCAGCCTGTTTTGGGTCTTCCTGGTTCCTGTGTCTCGCCAACTTGAAAACTTCAAATGCAGCCCTAGTCTCAAGTCACCGGATCAAATGTGAACTAAGTCAAGAGAATTTAAGGTAACTCCAGACCACAGAGTCACCCTTGCCACTAGTCCAGTCTTGCCTTTATTTATTAATTTATTTGATAAATATATGAAAGCAAATTTTTGTCAGTACAAAAGAAATAAGAATGAAGAATGTACGTGCCCAGTCCTTAGAGAGCCACAGTCAAGTTGGGAAAGATGGAGGTAGGCCGACAACCCTGTTGCAAATATTCTATCACATCTTGTCCAATCCCCAGTCTCTCTCCTCCATTTCTTGTCTGTGGCATTTGCTCTGCTTTAATTCTTATTCCAAAATCCTCCACTCTCTTTCCAGACTGAGACCTTCCAATCCCAACTTCCAGGATAAAAGACTTGTTCCCAAAATTTGTTTGCACTGTAACCAGGCTTCCTGACAATCCCTCTTCATGGAATGAGGAAAAGCCAGCTTTTCCACAGAACCCATTGCTTCACAACTCTGACCTGGCCCTAAAGGCCAGCAGCTTCCAATATGAATTATCCAATGTTCTTTAACTTTAAAGCACACAAGAGCCCATCCCACCCCAGGCCTGCCCAGGCCCCTATTTCAAATCGCCTCAGGATCTGCCCCAGATATTCCAGTTCTCTGTACTTTTCCCAAGCGTTCTAGGTGATTTTGAAGTGGGTGGTCAATGATGTTTGGAAAACAGTGTCCTAACATGCACATAATCTTAGAATCACGTACATTATGTCTCACCCCAGCACCACCACTGTCACCAGCACCACAGCCTAAGAGCCTAACACCCTCCACTGACTGCACTTAATCCCCCAAATCTTCTGCTAAAGGACGTGTCATTAAGATAACTGAGAACTAGGTGAAATGGCACATGCCTAGGAGGCTAAGGCAGGAGGATCACAAGTTCAAAGTCAGCCTCAGCAACTTGGCGAGGCCCTAAGAAACTCAGTGAGACCCTGACTCAAAATAAAAAAAAATAAATAATGAAATGGGGATGTGGCTTGGTGGTTAAGCACTCCTGGGTTCAATCCCCGATACCAAAAAAAAAAAAAAAAAAAGACAGCTGAGGACTGACTATCTGACCCAACTTTTAAAAATTAACGTCTCCAAAGTCTCCATCAGTAGGCACTACTTACCTCTTGGGACATCTTGATACTTACCTTGGCCTTTTTCACAGTTATTTTCTTGGACTCTGACCTATTTCCATAACCACTGGAAATGTTCTGTGTTTTGCAACAATATCTAAAATCTAGTCATTTTCATCGGCCCCTGGCCGATGTTTCTACCTAGCCAGATCCAACCCTCCCCAACTATCCCATCCAAGTGTAAATTATTGACTATGTCTACTTAATTCCTCAAAAATCACAGCCCATGGTCATATTTTTTTAAATCTGAAATCCTCTAGCACCAACTGTTTACATTGCTAATGGACACTTGTTATGCCTAATCCTGCTACCTATTTCCTGTCTGCCCAGTTAGATTGTAAATTAATATTATAAGTATTTGCAGATTAAATAATCCTAAATATACTAACTTTGGGGGAACAAAAAATAAGAAATGTATAATCATGGCAAAAGCCTAAAGGAACCGCCATTGCTAGAAAGGTCAAACTTAAAGGAGATATAAAGTTTTCACTGAGCCCTGGAAAGAAGAGGGTTTGTTTTTAAAGTTAAAAGGTATTTATTTCTTTTTTTAATTTGTTCTAATTAGTTATGCATGACAATAGAATGCATTTTGACACAATATACATAAATGGGGTATAACTTCTCATTCTTCTGGTTGTACATGATGTAGAGCTACACAGGTCATGTAATCATATATGCACATAGGGTCATAATGTCTGATTCATTCTATTATCCTTCCTACCCCCATCCCCCTCCCCACCCTTCACTCCCCTCTGTCTAAAGTACCTCTATTCTTCCATAGCCGCCCCATCTTGTTATAAATTAGCATCCGCATATCAGAAAAAATATTCGGCCTTTAGATGTGGGGGATGGGCTTATTTCGTTTAGCATGATATTCTCCAGCTGCATCCATTTACCAGCAAATGTCATAATTTCATTCTTCTTTAAAGCTGAGTAATATTCCATTGTGTATATATACCATATTTTCTTTATCCATTTATCTGTTGAAGGGCACCTAGGTTGGTTCCATAGTTGGGCTATTGTGAACTGAGCTGTTATAAACATTTATTTTTTCAAAGAACCAACTTTTTGTTTTGTCAATTTTTCCAATCATTTCTTTTGTTTCAATGTCATTGATTTCAGCTCTGATTATAATTATTTCCTGTCTTCTGCTGCTTTGGGTGTTGATTTGTTCTTTTTTTTTTTTTAGGGCTTTGAGATGTATTATTAGATTATTTATTTGTTTACTTTCTATTCTTTTAATGGATGAGCTCAGTGCAATGAACTTTTCTCTTAACACTGCCATAGTGTCCCAGAGATTTTGATATGTTGTGTCAGTTCTCATTTACCTCTAAGTATTTTTTTATTTCATCCCTGATTTCTTCTGCTATCCATTCACCATTCAGTAGTGTATTATGTAGTCTCCAGGTATTAGAATAGCTTCTAATTTTTATTTTATCATTGATTTCTAATTTCATTACATTATTATCTGATAGAATACAGGGTACTACCTTTATTTTTTGTGTTTTTGCTAAGAGTTGCTTCATGGCACAAGATATGTTACAATCAATAATTTAGACTTAATGGATATATAGAGAATATTTCGTCCACCAATGAGCAAATACACTTTCTTCATAGCAGCACATGGATCCTTCTCTAAAATAGAAAGAAGAGGTTTTAGCATCACCTTTCCTATTTACTGAGGGCCAATTATGTGCCAGAGTATACACTAGGTTTATTATGTGACTTCCCTTTAATCCTTATAACTATCCTATGAGGCTCAAGGAATTCATTGTGTTCCCTAACTGACATAACTAGAAAATAAAGATGCAGATATATTGGTTAGGAATATATATACACATATACATACACACACACACACATACAAACACACACACACACACACACACACACACACACACACACATATATATATATATATGATTATAAAAAGGGGATTTCTTTTTTTTTCAGATTGATTTATTTCACTTAACATGATATTCTCCAGTTCCATCCACTTACCAGTAAATGCCATAATTTCATTCTTTTTAATGGCTGAGTAATATCCATTGTGTATATGGACCACATTTCTTTGCCCATTTAAGTTAAGAGCACTTAGGTTGGTCCCATAGTTTAGCTATTGTGAATTGAGCTGCTGTAAACTTTGATGTGGCCGCATAACTACAGTATGCTTATTTTAAGTCTTGGGTATATGCTGAGGAGTGGGATAACTGGGTCAAATGTGGTTCCATTCCAAGTTTTCTGAGGAATCTCCATATTGCTTTCCAAAGTGGTTGCACTATTTTGCAGTCCCACCAGCAATCTATTAGTGTATCTTTTTCCCCCACATCCTCATTAGCATTTATTGTTACTTGTATTCTTTTTTTTAAAAAAAAAAAGGTTTATTTATTTCTACTATCAAAGAACAGAATTATGACAGTGTAATTTAACAATCCTAATTGGCTTCATTTTTAATTTTAAAATCAGGTAACACTTCATTCCATAAAACAGAATCAGTTTTCCTATGAGCCAAGCACTCATCAAAAAGAAAAAATTTGATGAGTTAATATCAGATTATTTATTTTGCTTACACAAAATAAGGACAAGGGAACTTCACTATTTCGCTAGTTGAGAATGGCTGTTCTCCCTCCAATCCAGATTTCTCTTGGAGGACCAGATGTGTCAGCTTGGTTTGATGGACTCCATGTTGTTCCCCCCTCCACCGGAATATTGTCTCTGTTGAAAAACTGGCTTCACAAAGAAGATGGCAGCAGGAAAATTTCAGAATCCAAAGCTTAAAAATAAGTCTTGGGCAGTGTGGGGTTATTTTCTGTCTCTGGGAGGGATCATCCAGTGTCTGAGGCCTGGGGATAGAGGCAAATTCCCCAGCCACCTATCCAGGAGATGTCACTCTCAGTAGCATCTGGTGTCCTGACCTTTGCTCACCCAGGATGACAGTGGGTAAGGAGCAGCAGGTCACAGGGGCCCCATGACCCTCTGGAGACAGAGCTGTCCCTGGGCAGACCCCGGGCTGAGGGTCAACGGCCAGGGGAGAATCATGTCAATGGCTCCCCGCCTGTGGTCCCTGAGGTCCTGGGGCAGGGATGTAGGAGGCAGCTAGTGTCATAAGACGTCCCCATCCCCAGTCAGGCTGGGCACCTGGCTGAGCAAGGAGAAAGTCGGTGTTCCTCCTCAGGGCCTTGGTCTCACTTCCTCCCTGGCACCGCCTGGAAGGGGAAGAAGTGACACCCAGGGGAAGGCTGGAAAGTGAGGCCACCACCGTCACATTCAAGTTCAGGGTGCGACAGCTCAGCCTGCCCCCCAACAGGCCCCATACTCAGCTCCCCTTCATGGGCCACGTCCCTTCTGAGAGTCACGCCCTGCCCTTTATAGGCACAAGGACCCAGAAGTTCCAGGGACACGTCCATGGTTAGGCCCTCGGATCCGGAAGTGCCTCAAGCATCCATATTTAGGTCCCGGGATCCGGAAGTTCCTCAGACATCCATGTTTAGGCCCCTGGATCCGGATCCAGAAGTTTCAAAGGTGCATGTCCATGTTTAAGCTCCCAGGTCCGGAAGTTCCTCAGGCATCCATGGTTAGGCTCTAGGATCCAGAAGTGCCTCAGGTGTCCATGTTTAGGCCCCTGGATCCAGAAGTTCCTCAGGCGCACGTCCATGTTTAAGCCCCTGGGTCCGGAAGTTCCTCAGCATCCATGTTTAGGCTCTAGGATCTGGAAGTGCCTCAGGCGTCCATGTTTAGGCCCTGGGATCTGGAAGTTCCTCAGGCGCATGTCCATGTTTAAGACCCTGGATCCGGAAGTTCATCAGTTCTCCATGTTTAGGCCGTAGCAACCGGAAGTTCCTCAGGCACACATCCACGTTTAGGCCCCCAGATACAGAAGTTCCTCAGACATTCATGTTTAGGCCTCCGGATCCAGATCAAGAAGTTTCAAAGGTGCACGTCCATGTTTAGGCACCCGGATCTGGAAGTTCCTCGGTGCACATCCATGTTTAGACCGTAGCATCCAGAAGTGCTTCAGGTGCACGTCCATGTTTAGGCTCTAGGATTTGGAAGTTCCTCAGGCATCCATATTTAGGCCCACGGATCCTGAGGTTCCTCAGGTGCACGTCCATGTGTAAGCCCCCGGGTCCGGAAGTTCCTCAGCATCCATGCTTAGGCTCTAGGATCCAGAAGAGCCTCAGGCATCCATGTTTAGGCCCCAGGATCTGGAATGCATCAGGCATCCATGTTTAGGCCCCCGGATCCAGAAGTTCCTGAGGCGCACATCCATATTTAAGCCCCCAGATCGAGAAGTTCCTCAGGTGCACGTCCATCTTTGGGCCCTCGGATCCAGAAGTTCCTCAGTCCTCCATGTTTAGGCTGTAGCATCCGGAAGTTTCTCAGGTGCACATCCATGTTTAGGCCCCCTGTTCAAAGGGGGATTTCTTATATTGGCTTACAGGATTAGGCAAAGACACAGAATCAGGCAAAGACTCATCAAAGAAAGAAAACTTCAGACCAATATCTCTAATGAACATAGATGCAAAAATTCTCAATAAAATTCTGGCAAATCATATACAAAAGATATCAAAAAGATAGTGCACCACGATCAAGTGGGGTTCATCCCAGGGATGCAAGGTAGGTTCAACATACAGAAATCAATAAATGTAATTCATCACATCAATGGACTTAAAGATGAGAATCACATGATCATCTCAATACATACAGAAAAAGCATTCAACAAAATACAGCACCCCTTTCATGTTCAAAACACTAGAAAACAAGGGATAACAGGAACATATCTCAACATTGTAAAACCTATTTATGCTAAGCCCCAGGCCAACATCATTCTAAATGGAGAAGAAATTAAAAGCATTTCCTCTAAAAACTGGAACAAGACAGGGATGCCCTCTTTCACCACTTCTATTTAACATAGTTCTTGAAATCTAGCCAGAGCAATTAGACAAATGAAAGAAATTAAAGGGATACAGATAAGAAAAGAACTCAAATTAGCACTATTTGCCCACGATATGATTCCATACCTAGAGGATCCAAAAAATTTCACCAGAAAACTTTTAGAACTAATAAATGAATTCAGCAAAGTAGCAGGATATAAAGTCAACACCCTTAAATCAAACGCTTTTCTGTACATCAGTGGCAAATCCTCTGAAAGAGAAACTGGGAAAACTATTCCATTTATAATAGTCTCAAAAAAAAAACAAACTTGGGAATCAACTTAACAAAAGAGGTGAAAACCTCTACAATCAGAACTACAGAATGCTAAAGAAAGAAACTAAAAAAGACTTTAGAAGATGGAGAGATTTACCTTGTTCTTGGATAGGCAGAAGTAACATAGTCAAAATGACCATACTACCAAAAGCACTACACAGATTTAATGCAATTCCAATAAAAATCCCAATGACATTCCTCATAGAAATAAAAAAAGCAGTCATGAAATTCATCTGGAAAAATAAGAGACCCAGAAAAGCTAAAGCAATCCTTAGCAATAAGAGTGAAGCAAGTAGCATCACTATACCAGAACTTAAACTATACTATAGAGCAATAGTAACAAAAATGGCATGGTATTGGCACCAAAATAGATTTGTAGACCAATGGTACAGAATAGAGGACACAGAGACAAACTGTGGTACATATACACAATGGCATATTACTCAGCATTGAAAGAGAGCAAAATCACGGCATTTGCAGGTAAATGGATGGAGTTGGAGAATATTATGCTAAATGAAGTAAGCAAATCCCCAAAAAACAAATGCCAAATGTTTTCTCTGATATGAGGATGCTGATCCATAATGGAGATGGGGTGAGGGGAAAATGGGAGGAATGGAGGAACTTTAGGTAGGGCAAAGAGGAAGGAGGGAAGGGGAGGGGGCAGGGAGATAGAAAAGACAATGGAATGAGATGAACATCATTAACCCAAGTACATGTATGAAGACACGAATGGTTTGACTCTACTTTGTGTACAACCAGAGGCATGAAAAATTGTGCTGTATATGTATACTATGAATTGAAATGCATTCTGCTGTCATATATATAACAAATTAAAATTAATTAATTAATTAATTAATTAAAATAAATAAATAAATTCAGCAGAAACAAAATAAGCAAACACTGGGCATGGTGGCACGTGCTTGTAATCCCACTCACTGGGGAGACTGAGGTAAGAAGATGGAAGTTTGAGGCCAGTCTGGGCAATTTTAATGAGACTTTGTCTCATAATAAAGTATACTGGGAATGTAGCTTAGTGCTCACCTAATATTTTCAAGGCCCTGGGTTTAATCACCAGTACAAGGTACAGGGGAAGGCAATGCTTAGATATTCTGTTTGAATTTTTTCCCCTGACCTGAAAAATAGCCTTCCACTTATAGTATCTCATTAAATTTTCCCAAATTTGTGGAACAAAAAAGAAGAAGAAGTGGGGATAGTCCCACAATGGCCATCTGCAGGCTGCAAAGCCAGAGGAACCAGTAGCTGCTTAATCCAAGAAGTTGGAACTTCAGAAGGACCAGAAATGTAGTCCCATTTCAGGGCTGTAGGTCTGGAAAACTACCTGGAGAGTTTGGTCAGAGTCGGCTTTGGAAGAATGAAGGAGATAGAGAGTGATGTCCTCAGGGTGATCACAGAAGCGGTTGAAGCACCCTCTCAAGATGAATGGAGCTTGCCTCTGCAATGGCTTCCTCGTTCTTCCCCTTTTTTTCCATCCAGCCCCCTACACATACACACACACACACACACACCTATTAGACAATGCAGTACATATTTAGGATGGGTCTCCCTCTCTGGTTGATGTCCCTTGCCAATCATTCTTGGAAACTCCCTCATGGACACATTCAGAAGCCTCTTAATTTTAGGCATCTCTTTATCCAATCAAGTGAATAATCCAGATTAACCGTTACACTAAGATAGCAACACAGATTGACCCCAATGTCTCCTGATCTATCTACTGCACTACAAACCAAGGCAACAACTATCTCCACCTCGATTTGCCAGAGTTTCTTGTTCCTTGAAGGTACTGCATTAAGAAATTTTCAACAGGTTCAAAAATTTGTAAGAAAGGAGAGGAGTTCTTCTGGAAAAATCAGAGAAGAGTAAGCAGTTGGGGTAGACAGAAGAAAAAGGGAAATTTTTCTGCCATGTTAATTCTGCAAATTTTCTGTGGTATTCATTCCTCTATTCAACTTTGTGATACTAAACTTAAAGTGAAATGAAATGGATGTTTTGTCTGACATTTATTTAATAGGACAGGAAAACAGACTAAGCAGGCTGCTGCATTGTGACTCCTCCAAATAAGACTTCATGGCTGAGCCTCTGTAGCTTCTGTGTTAGACTGAAGTATCCCCTGGTCCCTTCCCTAATTGCCAAGGCTGCTCCCAGCAGGAACGCTGGATTACCAGTGCTAGTTAAAGAGCATTTAGTGCCATGCCTGTCAGAACACCCTCAAAACTTCCAGGTCTTCAGTGGATGCCAAGAACTAATTAATCGATGCCAATGGGAGTTGTCAGCTTGGGATGAGGGTACCACAAAGACTGGGAGCAGATGCAACACAGCCACAAGCCTCATACACTCAGCACTCCAGCTACTGCATAAAGCAGCAGGGAATATGTTGGGTGCATTGGAGTCACAAGCCTAGGGCTCAGCCTAGGGATCTGAAGTCTTGCTAATCTTTCTGAATGTAATATCTCATCCGTAAATAAGAAGAATAATCCCTGAACTACTCATTGCCTAAGTCTCAGAGAGGCTCATATGAGGTATGTGTATGTGAGAGCTCCATAAAAACTAGGTTAAATGCCCCCTCAACTACTCCAAGAGAAATCTGTGCTTCCCCAAGAAGCATTTACCTTATTTTGTAGTTATTGGCTCTTTGTCTATCTTTGTCTGCTGTGCTATACCTAACAGTATACCAATATTACCAACTACCATATCCTAGTATCTACTGAATACAAGTAACCAACCAAGTTCTGGGGACTTGGATGGTGCTCAGTAATATTTGCAAGATGGATGGATGGATGGATGGATGGATGGATGGATGGATGGATGCAGGCCTATAGAGTGCTTATTTCTTTTGTGAAAATCTCATGCCATGGTAAAACAAATCCTATGTTGGCATCAATGTCTTATTTCATTTGAGTTATTGGCAAATTTGCTTCATTTTATAACTAAAAAAATAGCCATCAGCTACTTGTGGTCTTCATGAAAAGACGATGGAATGAGATGGACATCATTAACCCAAGTCCATGTATGAAGACACGAATGGTTTGACTCTACCTTTTGTGACTTTGGTATGACTTTTCCTTTCCAAAGGGAAGGAAACATGTGCAAATGAAAAATCAAATAACAAGACACATTATAAATGCCACTTCCAACAGACATCTCTTTTTATTTCAAGCTTTTCACAGAATTAATCTCCAGGATGATTCCCCACATTCTAAAACCAGAACTTTTTATATTTGTAGGTCATGAGCTTCTTATGACTTGATGGAGTATTTTAAATATCAATGGGATCATGCAGAAACCTCAGACTTTTCTTTGTGAAGGGGTGACTATTTCCTCAAAATTTGGAGAAACAGAAGTAGACAGTATGCGTGGAAGGTGTGGTGGAGGGTGCAGATGAGAGCAGAGAATGCTACTGCAGTTTCAGGGGAAATATTTGGTGAAAATAGATCCAGACTCAGGACTTATGGATGGGCTCTGGCATTTACAAAGATCTGTGTGCAATAAGAAGAAATTGGGGAGCAAATGCAATAGCAGAGACTTAATGCCCCAATATTTTTAGTACCTTAAAATTACAAATGTTCTTTTATCTTTTTTTATGTAAAACAACCAGCTGACCTAACAACTTGATGGTGCCACCAGCATGTTCTTTTAAGAGGTTTGTTTTGGTTTGGTTTGGTTTGGTTTTGGTTTGGGTTTTGGTTTTTGTGGCGATGAGTCTGTAGAGGAGCTAAGGACAGGGGCATCCTGTGATACAGGGAAGCTTGGGGATAGTTCTGCTGAGGAAGAACTGAGTAAAGATTTTATCACTGTGGAGAAGGGTGAGTGAGAGAAGGGAAAATGATAAAAAAACAAGCTGAGAAGTCTAACAGAAAAATCTTCCTTTCCTAGCAACTAATCGACTACTAAAACTTGCAATCTTTAAGTTTGAAGAGTTTAAAAGATAAAAGATAAGAATTCTTTAATTATTTTTCTTATCTCCCTTAAAGATAACAAGCAAATATATGGTGAATAAAATTCCCACTATATCCACTACCCAACAAATAAACATGAGTTCAGTGTTACTTACCTGATAAAAGTTCATCATGTTTTTCTCAGATAAAACTCAAAAGGAAATCAGTCCAGTGCTCCAATAGTGCCTCTTGCTCTGAAAGTCCTTAAGGACGCAAGTTCTACTCCTTCCAGGTCACCATTCCCCGATCTCAAGTACTGTCCTCAGCTTCAAGGTGGCAATATTAATTAATTAACCTGGGGGTCTGGGGTTGTGGCTCAGTGGCAGAGCACTTGCCTTGCACATGTGAGGCCATGGTTTGATTCTCAGCACCACATAAAAATAAATAAACAATAAATATATTGTATCCATCTATAACTAAAAGAAAAATTTTTTAAAAAAAGAATTAATCTGGAATAAGTGCCCATGGTAGATACTTTAAGGTTATAACAGAAACTGAAATTTGTCCCACAATATTAGTTCTCACCTTGGTCCACAGCTAGGCACAAGACAGCTGTGGGTTGGATTTTATATGAGCCCCAAAGGCTAAAGGCTTGGTTGCTGACCTGTAGAGTTACATAAATAGAAGTTCCACATTAGCAGCTTCCAGGAGGTGGTGGAACCTTTAGTAGGTGGAGCCTAGTGGAAGGAAGTTAGGTCATGAAGGCATGACCTTGAAGGGGATATTGAGACCATGGCCACTTCTTCTTTCTCTCTTTGTGTCCCTGCTACTCTGAGATGAGCAACTTTGCTACACCATGCATTCCCTGCCATGATGCTCTATCTCACCACAAGTTCAGAAGCAATGGAGCCAACTGAACTTAGACTGAAACCATGAGCCAAAATGAGTCTCTCCTCCATTTAAGTGATTATCACCAGTATTTTTTCACAGTGACAGAAACCTGACAAAGAGAGTCAATAAAAATTAAGACTGCATTTTCCCTTGAAGCTGGGTGTGTGCATGTGCCTAAGTTCTACAAGTGGGACACAAATAAAATTGCCACATGAGCAGCTTCCAGGGATCTTTCTAAGGACATAGATGGTGCCTATTGTTAGCACCCTTATATTTGTCTCTCCCCACTTTCTTTCTTCTGAAATAATCATACTGCCACCTTGAAGCCGAGGACAGTCTTGAGATGGGGAATGGTGACCTGGAAGGAATGGAATTTACATCCTTAAGGACTTTCAGAGTAAGAGGCACTATCCCAGCATCAGACAGCTTTCCTTTTGAGTTTTATATGAGAAAAATATACTTCCATCTTGATGAAACCACTGTTATCTAGAGGTTTTGTTATTGCTGTTCCTAGACTTTATTGATACAGAAAAAGCCCAATGTTCAATAAGAAACAGATCCCAACTTTGAGTTTCATAACTTTAGAAGGATATGAATTGTATACACATAAGTATCAATCTGCACAAAGTAGAAGATTATGGATTTCACAAGAGAAACCAAACAAAATATTATCTTGATGAATAAATAATAAAAAGAAGATGAATCACTTCTGTCAGGAGAATATGAAAGAGGCATCCTGCTGCCTGATCACCATGTGAGCTGTTCCCTCCACCACACTCTTCTGCTGTGAAGTTTAGCCTGACTTCGAGCCCCAAGGAATGGAACCAGCTGCTTATGGACTTAGACCTCTGAAACTGTGAGCTCCTGAATAAACTTTGCCTCCTCTTCGATTGTTCTGTTTGATTCTTTTAATCACAAGAGTGGAAAAGCTGACTAAATGCATAGAAAATTATAGGCCAAGATAGAAGAAGCACTCAAAGAAATCCGAGGGAAGCATAGATAGAAAAAAATCCATATTATTTCATTTTATCTTCAAACCTGATCACACCACTAAGATAGAAACTGGCTCTATTTTGGTTCTTTGTACATTTTTGGCTAAAGTAAGTTAAGCTTCAATCTAGGAATAAATGGGATGTTCTCTAAGGTATATTTTCATACAAAAATTCATATAGGGGAACATGGATGTTCTAACCCTAACCTTAACCCTAACGCTAACCCTTAACTTTACTCCCAACCGTGACCCAAGCCCTGCCATGGATGCTCTACCATACAAAAACGTATACAATTCATTGCATATTTATACATGTATTCACATAAATATTCATATAGTCACATATAAATTTACATATAAGATCATATTTATTCATTTGCATACTCATGCCCTGTATTTATCTAAATGGTAGCTTTGCATCTTACCCTAAATTTTTCCATACACAGGAACACACATGTTTTAAAGGTTTCCATGCATATTTTTCATATATATTCATATAAATATTCATATTTATTGATATATATGTTCTAACCCTAAACCTAACACTACCTTCTAACTTGGTCCAAACCCTAACAACTAATGGAAGCCATGAGCTGATTCTTATTAAAAATTCCATATGTTTATGTGACTATACATACTTATGTTAATATCTACATTCACAATTTTGCATATAAAGTGGCATATGTTTATATTCACTCATTTGCATATTCTTACCCTATTAGTAGAGCCAACCAAAAACAAGCATGTGTCAGGAAATTCATCCGTATATAAAAACAAATACTTATACATGTTTTTGTATAGATTCTCACACAAAAATTTATATACATAAATATGTATGTTTTTACCCTAACCCTGCCCCTAATGCCAGCCCTAAACTTGCTCCTAAGCCTTACACAACCCCTACCTTGGAGCCCCTGCTGCTATACAAAATGGATATAATTTATTGCATATTTATACATGTGTTGACATAAATATTTATATATTCACATATAAATTACTTATATGTTTACATCCATTCATTTCCTTATGCATGCACTATATTTTATCCAAACTAGCTATGCATCTTACCCTAAATTTCCCCATATGTTTTAAGTGTTTCTGTGTATATTTTTACATGTCTATTCATATAAAGATTCATATTTATGGATACATATATTCTAACCCTAACCCTAACCCTAACCTTACTGTCTGACTAGGTTCAAATCCTAACACTAACAGTAGCCATGAGACAATATTTATTTAAAATCATATATATTTACATGAATATTCATATTTTAACTCATATTTACATTTTCACAAATGAAATTACTTATATGTCCATATACACTCATTTGCATACACACTCATCATGAAATTCATCAGCATCTAAAAACAAATAGCTATCCATGTTTTTGTGTATATTTTCACCTTTTTTATATAAAAATTCATATATGTGAATATACCCCTAACCCAAACCCTAACGCTAGCCCTAATCTTCCTTCTATGCCTGACACAACCCCTAACATGATAGCCGTTCTATACAAAAACATATATAATTTAATGCTTATTTATATATGTATGGACATTAATATTCATATACTCACATAGCAATTTAAGTATATATTCATGTTTGTTCATTTGCTTATTTTGCAGGCCATATATTTTATCAAAGCCATAGTTATTCATTTTACCCTAAATTTTTCCATGTACACCACCACACATAATTTAAGTGTTTCTGTGTATATTTTGACATGTCTATTCATATAAACATTCTTATTTATGGATATATATGTTCTAACCCTAACCCTAACTCTAACCCTACCTCTGACTAGGTCCAAATCCTAACACTAACAGTAGCCATGAGGTAATTTTTACTAAAACTCATATATGATTTTATAAATATTCATACCTATGTAGACATCTCCATTTACATTTTCACATATGAATTGGGCATATATGTCCATGTGTACTCATTGGCACATTCATACCCAAGGAGTAGACACAACTGTAACAATTCACATAACATGAAATTAATCCATATGTAAAAATAATTACTTATATAAGTGTTTGTATATATTTTCACACATATTTTCCTAAATATTTATATATGTGGATATATGTGTTTTGCCCTTACACTAACCCAATACCAGCTGTAATTTTGTTCTAAGCCTGACACAACTCCTAAAATGGAAGACTTTCTATACAAAAAGTATATCATTCAATGCATAGTTATACATGTATTGACATAAACATTTATATATTCACATATAAATTTACATATATGTTCATGTACATTCATTTGCATATGTATGATCTATATTTTATCCAAATGGTAGCTATGCATCTTACACTAAATTTTCCTTATAGAGACCACACGTTATAAATGTTTTTGTGTACATTTTAACATGTATATTCATGTAAATATTCATGTTTATGGATGTATATTTTATAACCTTAGTCCTAACCTCTACTCTTCGAATTAGGTCCAAATCCTAACATGACAGTAACAACATAAAGAAGGACACAAAGGACCATAAACTGTCAGTGGGGATACAAATTATAAGCCCAGGAAAGCATTCACATTGTTGGGAGGCAACTAATACCGAATCTGGATATGCTGCTCTGACCCATGGACCTAACAGTTCTATGGCTGCTAGTTTTGTACAAGGCCAGAGCTAGAGTCATCTCCAAGCAAGATCCAAGTTTGGATGTACTCCATCCTGCCACTTGGTCCTCCACCAGTAAATCCAAAGTAAGTCCAAGTATCTGCACTAAATGAAGATGTGGTATGGAGTCTCTAACAGCCCCTAATAAAAGAATCACAGCAAAGAGCCCTGGATTCCTCCTCTGTTGGTAACTCTTAAGTTTCACCTTTTAAGCAGCAGCTCCTGGGGCTGGGGATGTGGCTCAAGTGGTAGCGCGCTGGCCTGGCATGCATGCGGCCCGGGTTCGATCCTCAGCACCACGTGCAAAGATGCTGTGTCCACCGAGAACTAAAAAATAAATATTAAAAATTCTCTCTCTCTCACTCTCTCTCTTTAAAAAAAAAAAAAGAAGAAGAAGAAGAAGCAGCTCCTGGCTTGCTCTCAGTACTTGAACAAGACCCCAGTTATCTACCAGGAACCAGATGCCATTTGATTCTTTCAGTTATTGGTCATAACAAATCACCCCCAAATCTTAGCAGCTTAAAACAAACCAGATAACAGAGTTCTCTATGCCAAAAAAAAAAAAAAAAAAAAAAATGGTGATTTTTAAATCCCACAGTAGTTGTTAAGTTACATTAACAAATTTTGAAAATTCAAAACTAGTAAGTACTTTCTGGATTACTTTATAAATACTTTCCAGATTTTTACTGACTTAATTGGTTTTGACCATAAAATGTAGGAATACGGCCTATAGGAAATAGAGGAATAAATTATAGGAAGAAACAAAGTATTTGCTACATAAATCCTCACTTCCCCAGAATTATGATGCTTGAGAAAATTGTGTAATGCAGTAATTCTGAAATCACAATGTAAACACCAGTTAGTGTTACTGCTTATCCTCAAGTGAATCCTTACTAGGAAATCAAACCAACAAATCCTGGCTACAGAGAAAGATAGTAAATGTGTCTAGTTTCTAGTAAATCCCATACTTTCTCAGCTACATCTTTCCCCAATCACACAGATGGGTCTCCTGAGAGTGTGTTTTAAAGAAAAATTGAATGGAATGACAATAACCAGAACTGCAGTAATGACTGGTCCCCAGATCCCACTGGTGTGTTATGTACCTTCTTGTACGTCAACAGCTGGAGGGCACATTCATGCTACATCTATAAAGGCAAAACATTGCTAAGCAAGGAGAACAGTATAAAATAGTTTACTGTAGCTCTGAAGCCCCTGACCCCAACTACCAAAAAAAAAATTCCCCAGTGAGGAAATTAAATTCCAGTTAAGATTTAGAATACTTAGCCAACTTTCAAAAACGTTCCCAAATACACAGTCCACTCAAATTTCTAGTGAATGAAAGTTCAGTCATTTTTCCCTTCTCACAAAATCAGCAGAAACTTTTATTATTCTGTAGGCCAATCTTATCCCATTCTTAGCTACATCCAATAGAAGTTACATGTGAGCTATTTCAGGTCATTAGCACCATTTAAATAACTTCTGCTTCGAGTCCATGAAAGTGAGATCAAAGTTCAGTTCTGGTGATCAGGCAGCAGCTCCCAGTTCTTCAAGTATTGGCCCGCCGAGTATAAGATCCAGCCTCATTTACCTTGCTTGCTTTGCTTCTTTCCCTCTTTAAGGACCAGAAATAAGTGATGCAGACACATCTTCACCAGTTGACCCAGAATTTATCTTCCTGTTGGTTATTTGACTGTCAAACTTTTCATTTCACTCTTGGCTCAGGTGTGGCTTTCCTGGACACTGTGTTCCATCTCTCTTCCAGAAATTCATAATGAACATCTGTGATCATCCACCCTCCAAACTCTCAAATCCCTGCACTCTTTCCTTACTTTGCTCCTCTATGAGAGTACTTAGTCACACTGCCTTGTAATTATGGGGCAGTATTGTGCCCCACTTTGGTGAACACTGATTTCGCAAGTTACTGACACATGGAAGTTTCTCAATCAATATTGTTTGAACAAACTGATTTTTTTGTCTATAGCCCTGGATTATGTTTTGGGGGGGTTTGTTTATTTGTTTTGTTTTGTTTTGTACTGGGGATTGAACCCAGAGCATTTAACCAATGAGCCACATTCCAACAATACTGGGTCTCACTAAGTTGCTCACTAAGTGGTTGAGATTGGCTTTGAACTTGCAATCCTCCTGCCTCAGCCTCCTGAGCCACTGGGGAGCGAGCCACCACTACACCCAACTTGGATTATGCTTTTTAATTTAGCTTCCAACCACATTTTCTTCCCCAAGTTTGGCCAGGGCTTTCCTTAGCAACACAATCCAGCTTCAGAGCCTTCTGATAAAGTTAACATGACGTTTTGCTGCTTCCTCTTGGCCACAACCAACCTTCTTCTACCATGCAAACCTTTCTTCTCCTACCCCAAGTGAGAGTAAATAAGTATCCTCAGACACAAAGAAACACAGTAAAAGAGCACAGAAGACCAGTGCAAACCTATTTCTACTATTTGAAATACAATTCTAAGTGTTACCTGATCTGCCAAAGACCACGCTCAGCTGAGCATGCACCAGGCATTAGGCACTAAGCTGCACTTTATTATATGTCATCACATTTAATCCTGCCAGCCCTACAAGGAAGAGATTATTATCCCCATTTTAAAAATGAGAAGATTGACATCTAAAACGTATGTAACTAACCAAAAATGACATAGTGAATAAACAACGGGGTTAGAATTCCTACCCAGATGTGTCCAACTCTGGTGACAATGCCAGTGCCATTTCCACTATGTCACTCAGCCTTACTGCCATGGTCTCAAATGGACTCTACCAAATTTACCTAATGAACATTCTAGGAAGAATAAAAAAATATATGTTGAAAACAGAAGATACAAAAACTAAAAAAAAAAAAAAAAAGTAAGACTTAGAAAATAGGAAAAAAATGGTGACAGTTAATGACAGAGTAATGCAAAACATTGTAACTCTGTTTGATGATGGTGTAGCATTTTAGTGCATGATAGAAAAATTTACAATAATTAGGAAAACACAGAGGCCTTCATAAACAAGAATCTCTCATGTGTTTTGAAAAAAGAGCACTATTGGTCTGAGGAGGTAGCTCAGGGGTAGAGCACTTGCCAACATGTGCAAGACCCTGGGTTTGATCCTCAGCACTCCAAAACGATAATAATAATAAAATAAAATAAAAACACTATTTGAACAAAGAGAACCAAGAGTTAATTATAAGATTGCAACAGTTTTTCCCACCATCCTTCACACACACAAATTTTCTCATTACTTGTTATGAATATAAAATTAGCCAAGCCAGAAGTGACCAGCACCACATCACTGTGCAACACAAAATGTTCTCCTGCAATCAGATGACTGAACAAGAGTAATCAGAGAAGGCATTTTCACTTTCAGATAATCTAATGCTGACTTAGAGAAAGTATGCATTTCCTTGATCAAATGACAGATAAGAGTGCATTAAAAAAAATGTACATGAGGGAGGGAAAGTGATGCTTAAGCAAGAGCCAGGGTTTTAGTGTATAAATTGGGTTCCTTAATGGAGCTTCAAATTAACTCTGATTTGCCTCCTCTCTTCCAATTCTTCTCCCCAACCATCTAACTGCCTTGATTTATTGCCAGCCACTTAAAAAAAAAAAAAAAAAAGTCCATTCACTCAAACTTTCCAGCCACACTGACCTTCTTCCTATTCATTGAACACACTCTTTTCTGTGTCCAGCCCTTCACTCCAAGTGCTTTAGCCCCCTCAACACATCCACAGGGTAGCTGCCTCCTTTCAGGTCTCAGCCTAAGAGTGATCCTGCCTTGGACAGAGAGCTTCCCTAGTCATTCAGTGGGAAGCCAGTCTCCCACACCATTCTCTCTTTTGACCCTTCTCTTGCCTTTAAAGCACTGGCTATTCTTTACAAAGATGCATTGCCGTGTGAATTTATTTGCTTAAATCTCTTCTACACTAGCTTCTTATGCCTAGGAATCTTGCTATTTCATTCACTACCATCTATCCAAGATCAAAACACAGGGTCTAGCAGTTAGTAGGAGCTCAAAAGTATTTACTAAATGAATCAAAGTCCATAATATCTCTATGTTCTTAATCAAGTAAGTCCTCTATCAAACAAACACAAATGCATGAAAAACTTCTGATAAGAGAATATCTTCAAGATTATAAAAATTATAATAAATAGAATTGCTGAGGGAAAATATTTCAAAATGTTGGATTTCATAATGCCAAAAGAACTTAATTGTACCATTGAATCACTTTAATAAATATATAAAAAAATTTAAAAAACACTATCCCCAAACATACCTTCTTCATCACATTGTGACTATTTCTCAACTATCCCCTCTAGTAGTGCTCAGAGTTTTAATTGAGGTGGGCTTCATTTCAATCTAAACTCACTGCAATTTATATTTTCTACCAGTATAAATTACTTTATTTGACCAAGTGTTAATCATTCAAATAATAACTTACTTTAATATTCATTGACTTATTTAAGAGCTTTTACATGCTCTGAAGCTGAGGCTTGGTATGATTTTAAAATTAATTCTGCAACAATATTGAAAAACTTAATGCTGGGCTGGATTGTGGCTCAGTGGTAGAGTGCTCACCTAGCATGCACGAGGCACTGGGTTTGATATCCTCAGCACCACGTAAACGTAAAATAAAGATATTGTGTCCACCTTAAAAAAAAAAAAAAAAAACTTAAGAATAAATATTTTAAAAAAAAGAAAAACCTAATGCCTACACGTGTTTTATCCTTTCCAAAATTGCCTTCTTCAAAGAGAAATCTATTTATAGTCCAGGCTGTACAACCATGTCTGGATTTTTCGTTTCATTGTTTGCTATATTAGAATTATCTGATTCACTCACAAAAGAATTTCATGAAATGATAGTTTTTCATCCCCTGCATCCAACCCATCTCCAACTCCTGAGATCTTCTTTCCCAAATATCTCTTGAAGCCACTAACTTCTCTCTATCTCTACCATTTCCACCATGTCATCATCTTCTTCTGGCTGGAGAACACTGCCATATCTCTTCCTGGTCTCCCACACTTACCCTGGCTTCCTTAACCCACTCTCGAAGCCACAATGTTCTTTCCAGGCTCCATGGGACTTTTTGGTCCTACACACTCTACCTACTGTCCAACCACACTGACCTCAGAGCTGCCAGGCAGCTCCTTGCTCTATATGCAGTAATCTCAGACCTGTTTCCTTACATTGCAGTCCTGAGACATTACCTCCTAACTTTGTGTATTCAGGTCCTAGCCAACAAGGACTTTATTTGGCTTTACCATCCCCAAGGTCTACTTCGGCTTACTTCCCTGTCTCTCTGGCTTTGAGTTTTCTCAACATTTTGTGTACCTGAAGATTTCCAATTTTTTAAAGCTTTGAACTGTTCTTTTTTAAAATTAAACACTTTAATTTATATTATACACCTTCTTTTGGAATTAAAGTTCTCTTTCTAGTCTTTCATAATTATACTAGCTAAAAATGGTTCCATAGGTCTGGGGTTGTGGCTCAGTGGTACAGTTCTCACCTAGCACATGTGAGGCCCTGGGTTCAATCCTCAGCACCACATATATATACATAAAATAAAGATATTGTGTCCAACTACAACTAAAAAGTAAACATTTTAAAAAATGGTTCCATAATCTCTGTATATAAAAAAAGACAGTCTGAGGATTGACCATTCTCAAGAAAATAATGTTCTTATATTTGGAATAAAATTCTGTGGATAAATTATGAACCAAGACACGTATCCCTGAGTTAATAGGTCCTGGATTAAACTCTTTATATCCCAAAGCTGCCTAACTGCAATATGTTGTCCTCTATCACAATTCAGCATGACTAAAGACTGTCAATTCAGACCCAATTCAGGTATTTTATTCACAGGAATAAATATCCCATGGACTGCAACATCCTTAGAACTATGAAAATGGTATTCTCAAATGCTGGGGATTTTTGCTGTCCTGTGTCATGCAGGTTTTGATCATAAAAACAGAAGCCACACTAGACATTTTCAATTAGAAAAAGGTTGGTACAGAGAAATAGATGTTTATACCACTACTAGAGAATAGGAACCAAAGGTCTAGAAAATCACTTCTGTACAACTCCAAGTACAGGGATTCTAAAGATTCAATGAAACTGGCAAACCTCGGGAACTCACCAAAGATATTGGGAGGCACCATCAATAATCTGAGGAGAATGCTCAATAGCCATGGGCAAAACCCATACCTGCTATCTGCTGATACCTACAAGTCTGCTGTAAAATAATGGCCATTTCTTCCCTTGCATCTTCCAAATCTCACCTGAACACCTATCATTAGCACACTAAGGAGAAGCCTGTCCTTAAAGAAATGTAGTTCCAGGATTGGATCCCTATAGTTGAAGGATGTAGATGGTCCTACCTACAATAATCAACACATACCTCTACCCATTATTGCACAGTGTGTGTGTGTGTGTGTGTGTGTGTGTGTATGTGTGTGTGTATGCCCCCTTTCTTTCCTCCACCCAACTCCCCAAGTATATGAACTCTTAGAGTGAAAAGGTTTTTCCTATCTGTTTAATGTCTAGCGGGAACCTGCAAACCATACTAAGAAACATATGATAAATAAATGGTTGGCTGTCTGGCTAGATAGATGGATGGATAGATAAATAGATGACAAGAATTAATAATAAGCTGTACAGCGAATCATAAAAATACTAGAGAGATTCATTATAGCTACCTAAGAAGATTGTACATTATTTCTACTCCTAGTTTCTTAAACTTTATTAAAGTAGTGCAGTTTTCAAAATGCTAGGAATTTTTCTCCACGTTATTACTCAACTTTCATCTTACTCTCAATTTTTAAATATTCAACTTTCCCACAATCCCTTTCAAAATCTCCACCAAAGTCCTTAGCTTTATTAAAATAGAGTTAGGGGGTTTGAGTTCTGATTACCTACATAACTCCAAATAAGTCATTACAAATCTGTAAAACTGTGTATGCTATTTACTCTGCAATTCTGGCAAGAGCAAAGGGAAATACTATTACTATAATTTCTCTAACTAAATCTACTTTTCCTCAAGGATGGAAATTCAAGGTTGTTATTAAACAGTTCTTTTTAAATATTTATATTTTTTAATTTAGTCATTCTGCAAATTTTAAGGACTTTTTATGAGCCTAATGTTTTGTTAGGACTTGGAAATACAATGTCCCTAATAAAGGTGTTATAAAACAGGAGAAGCTCCTAACAGAAGTGTATTCAAGAATCCTATAAAATTTCAGAGGAAGAAGCAATGGTATTATTTAAGAGGATCAGTGTCACAGTAAGAAAGGAGATAGAAATTTAAGCCCATCCCTGAAGTATGGATTGCAACACAGCAAGATAAGAAAAAAGACTTTTCAGATAGGGGAGGGTGCACATACAAAGACTTAAGGACTTCTACCAGATTGGGCTCAATCGATAGGGAGAACTCCATGACAGGTATCGGAATAAGATTTTTTTGTGGATATTAAACATTCTGCAATTATAGGAAAAGCTAAAGAAGTACAAACCTGGAAGAAAGATAGAGAATCAGAGAAAAATCACTCACCAGAGACAATGAAAACAGAGTTGATGAAGAAAGCAACAGAAAGTGCTTGCCTCTGAGTCTGGTGGTTGGTCTGAAGTCACTATAGGTCAGCAGGTTCAGCAGATAATGGACATAAATAATGGAATAGTAAGTACACATCAGACCCGTGACAACAAACAAGAACCTGTAAGGACAAGTTGGAACTACAAAATAAACTGAAAGCAGCATCTGCCTTTAACTCTGCAGATGCTTTGGTATCCTTTACCTCAGAATACACCCACTCCTGGCCCAGGACTCAGAGAAGTTGAAGAGGGGAAACCTGGCAAGAGATGGAGAAGATGTGGATCAAGAGGCTGCTCCCACCTCTTAAGTAAGCCAGCCCTGAGCCCTCACTGTCTCCTGAGCATGAAGCTGGCTGTATCACTTCCACCTTCCAAATCTTCAACAAATTTCTCTTGTGACCCACCCTAATACAGAACCATATTTGGAAGTTGTTTCTGAGGTACATAGTTTCATTCAGTGACACAGTACAAAACCAGAAGGCATGAAAGATTATTCAAGGAACAGAACACATTGCTGCTGCTGGAATTTGAGAAGTTGGGGGAGGAAGAAAAAGAGGAAAATGAACCTATAGAGAAGACTGGTCAAATTCAAGTAGTAAGCTCCCTGTCTATTCCAGGATGGTTTTAAGAGTTATGAGGCTAAGCAAAAATTAACCAGTGGTCTATTAGCTGGATGATTTCAATTATCATCACCTCTTCCTGAAAACAAAGGAATACTACATTTCCTGGTTGCCCTTGCAGTTAAGTTCAGAGTCACCTGAGTTTGGAACAATGGGATATGGGTAGACGTAAAAAGCAACCCATCGTTCCTGTCAATAACATGTCCCACAAAATCCTTTATCTTCTCTTTCCACTATGTTCTCTCTCATCTGTTTTCCTGTGTCTGTTCCCAGAAGGAAAGGATTCCAAGACACACAACAGAAGGAACCCAGATCCTTCAAGTCAATTCTTGGAGGAAATTCACTTCTTCCGTGGATCCTGCACCTAATGATATAAACCTTTGTAAAAGAATTGAAGCATAAGAGGGAATTCAACAAAGGAGAGTTTCTGTTACCAGATTTGGAAGTGTAGGGAGCCATGTGGCAAAAAAAAAAAAAATATATAGTGTAAGTGGCTTCTAGGAGTTGAGGGCAGACCCAAATGACAGCTAGCAAAAACACAGGGACTTAAGTCCCACACCCACAGGAATTCACCACCAAAAGAATGATCTTGGAAGCATATTCCTCCCCAAAGCCTCCAAAAAAAAAAAAATGCAACTTGGCCAACACCAGACTTCAGACTCATGAGAACATGAGCAAAGAACCTACCTTCTCCATGACCAGGCTTCCAACTGTGAGTTAATAAATGGGTGTTTCTTTAAGCTGCTAAATTGTTATTGTTATTGTTTCATTTTTTTTGTTGGTGCATTAGAGTTGTACATAATGATGGGATGTGTTGTTATGTATTTGTACATTCACACAATATAACAATATAATTTGGCCAATATCACTTCCTAGCACTTCTCCCTCCCTTCCCACCTCTCACCCATTGGTCTCTTTCCTCTACTGATCTTCCTTTGATTTTCATGAGATCCCTGCCATCCCCACACAGCTTTTCTTTTCCTTTTCCTCTCTAGATTCCACATATGAGAGAAAACATACAACCCTTGACCTTCTGAGTTTGGCTTATTTCACTTAACATGATGGTCTCTAGTTCCATCCACTTTCCTGCAAATGACATAATTTCATTTTTTATTTATAGCTGAATAAAACTTCATTCCTAGAATTCAAACCTAGGTTGATTCCATAGTTTGTCTATTGTCAATTGTGCTGCTATAACCATGCATATGCATGTGTCACTATAGCATGATGACTTTAATTCTTTAGGATAAATGTCAAAGAGTGGTATACCTAGGTCACATGGTAGTTCTGTGCCTGGTCTTCTGAGGAAACTCCACACTGATTTCTATAATGATTGTGCCAATTTACAGTCCCACCAACAGTGGGAGAAAAAAAAAATTGTTCCTTTTTCTCCACTTCCTCTCCTAAACTACTAAGTTTATAGGAATGTATTATGCAACAAATAAAATTAATAAACAATAGCCAACTGAACTTGGATCCATTCCTTAAACTCTCTGATCTTGCATATCTTCATATATAAAATGGACATAATTAACATATCACAAGATTGTGGTGGAGATTACAAGAGATAATGTAAGTAAAAAGTATAATATGGTTGTGGTAGCATTTTATGTATAGGCACTCAGTAAAGTCTGTATTCTTTGACATAAGAATAGCCAGGATCACCAATGCTGACCCTATAAGAAGGATCTCCTCAGATACGAGAGAAGTGGCAGTTCCACAGGGCTTTAACTCTACTCCCAAGGATTCAATTCCTTATGGCAAACAGAGCAATAGCAAATTCATCATGGGCATATCTGGAATGGATCCAACTTCATTCAGCTATGGTACGTTAGTTTTATTTGCCTTATAATAAATTACTAAAAGTTAGCAGCTTAAAACAGCACCCATTTATTAGCTCACAGTTTGCTATGTCAGAAGCCTAGACACAGAAAGGCTACTTCTCTGCTCATGCATATCCTGGATTGCAATCCTTTGCATATTCCTGAAAAACTTATTTGTCCTGGAAAACCTCTCAGATTTCTAAGTTTCCTTTTTAAGTTGAGAGCTTAAAGTAAAAGGATATAAGAAAATCTGTAAGATCACATTAATCCATAAAATCTTCAGTGGCTTTACTAACATCAAACAAAATAGAATTTAGAACAAACAATATTATCAGGGATAAGAAGAGTCATTTCATAATGAAAAATGGATCAGTTCCTCAAAGGACAACAATCATCAAAGTTTATGCACCTAATAATAGAACACAAATAATAAAATGGATAGAACTCTGAGAAGAAATAAAGCACAAATCATAGTCAAATTTCAATACCTCTTGATACTTGATAAAAACAAATGTAGGGATATCTCAGAGATATTGCACATTCAGTGTCAGGACATGACTGTAAAGTGAATAAGAACATGAAGTGAGTCACACAAAATTTTTGCTCCCAGTGTACATCAAAGTTAGGTTAATACTATATTGTAGTCTAAGTATGCAATAGTATTAGGTCTACATACCTTAATTTTAAAATTCCTTATTGCTAAAAAATGCTAAGGATCATCTGAGTCTTCTGCAGGTTGTAACATTTTTGCTGGTGGAGGTCTGACCTCCATGTTGATACTGCTGACTGATCAGGGTGGTAGTTGCTAAAGGTTGGGGTATCTGTTAGCTATTTCTTAAAATAAGTCAACAATGAAGTTTGCCACATTTGTTGACTGTACCTTTCATGAGAGATTTCTCTGTAGCATGTAATGCTGTTTGGTAGCACTTTGTTCACCATAGAACTTCTTTTGTAATCAGGATCAATCTTCCCAAACCCTGCACTGCTTTAAAAGCTAAGTTTATGTAATGTTAAAAGTCCTTTGTTATCATTCCTACAATGTTCAAAGCTTCTTCACCAGGAACAGATTCCATCTCAGGAAACAACTTTTTTTATTCACGCATAAGAAGCAACTACTTATCTGTTAGTTTCATTATGAGATTGCAGCAATTTGGTCACTTTTTCAGACTCTTCCAATTCTAATTCTAGTTCTTTACTATTTCTACCACATCTTCAATTACCTCATCCACTAAAGTTTTGAATTCTTCAAAGTCATTCACATGGGTTGGAACCAATTCCCCCAAACTCCTATTATTTTTGATATTTTTATCACTTCCTGTGAATCACACGTGTTCTTAATGCCACAAAGACTGGTAAATCTTTCCATATTTTAAATGGACTTTACTCTCATCCATTAGAGGAATCACTAGATAGATCAATTGTGTCCTTATAACATTTCTTTTGAAACTAACAAGACTTGGAAGTCAAAATTACTACAAGTTTCATGAACTGCAGAATGGATGTTCTGTTAGCAGGCATGAAAATAATATAATCTTGTTGTACGTCTGTATCAGAGCTCTTGGGTAGTCAGGGGCATGGTCAATGAGAGTAATATTTGAAAAGAAATATCTTCTCAGAGAAGTAAGTCTCAACACTGGATTAAAATATTCACAAGAAGAGGTAAATTAGGACACAACCAGGAAGAATGCCACATGACATTGGAAGCAGAGGTCAGACGGACAGGTCTTCAAGCCAAGGGTTGCTGGTGACCACCAGAAGCCAGGAAGAGGTAAAAAATAAATTCTTACCCTGGAGACAAGCATGAAACTACCAATGTGTTGATTTTTAATTCCTAGCCTCCAGAACTATCAGAAAATAAATTTCTTTTGTTTTAAGTTGCTCGCTTTTTGGCAATTTGTCGAAGTAACCCCAGGAAACTAATACAACTGTCAGCTAATTTGTAATCGATATTTGTAGAACACTACAGCCAACAAAAGAAAACACTTCATTTCAAGTTCAAGGCATGGAGATATGGCTTAAACTCTAGACCACAAAAACAAGCTTCACTAAATTTCAAAGAATTCAAGTCACACAAAGACTGTGTTCTGACCACAGATGAATTAAATTATAAATCAATAACAGAAAGATAGCTAGAAAGCTCCAAAATATTTGAAAACTAAATAACATTCTTGGAAATAACCCAAAAAGCAAAGAAGTCTGAGATGATATTTAGAAATATTAGAAATTGCACGTGATAAAGATCTTTTATATGAAATAAAGTACTCTAAAAAATCAATAATAAGAAAGTAAATGGTGTATGAATACACAGGCAAGAGATTTTAAAAGAGACTTCACCAAAGAGGATATAGGAATGACAAAAAAGGTACATGAAAAGATGCTCAACTTTACTAGTCATTATAGAAATTAAAATGACAATGCAATATCACTGCATCAGAACAGATAAAATGTATGGCTGACCACAGCAAGAGATAGACGTCAATTAACTCAAATTCTTACATAGTGCTGGCTATAAATGATGCAACTACTATGGAAAATAGTTTGGTATCTTCTTCAAAAGTATATACCTACTAAGTGTTCCTGCCATTCCACTCCTGGTTATTTACTCAAGAGCAACTAAAGCCTATGGCCATATGTACAAAGACTCATACACAAATGTTCATAGTACTTTTATTCGTATATGGCCAAAATGTAAAGCAACCCAAGTATCCAATAATAGGTCAGTGAATAAAAAATATAAGAGAAGCATATAATATTACTCAAAATAAATTACTGATACAGAAACATAGATTAATCTTGAAATAATTTCCTGAGTGATGGCAATCAAAATATATACTGTAAGTTTCCATTTATATAATAAATCTAGAAAATGCAAACCAATCTCCACTGACAGAGAGCAAATCCATGATTCTTGGGGACAAAAATGGGAAGTAAAAAAGAGAGTAGAAAGGAGAGATTACAAAAGGATGCAAGGAAACTTTTTCTTCCTGTTAAAAGTAAAATAAGCCCAGGAAATAAAATTCAGCTTCTGTTTAATTTGCACACCAGATGTGGGAAAAGGCTCAATGATTCCTCCGTCAGGCATGTAGAGCTGTCACCAACTTAGGTAAGCTACAGGTGTGCGACTTCTGTGCATTGAGAGCTGAAGCATGGGCTATGCCCTTCAAAGCCATAGGGTGGGGCTGCTTGAGATTGTGAAGCCCAACCACCACCCCAGCATATCTGGAAAGTGGGAACATGGAGTCCAAAAGGTTATATTCAAGTCTTAAGATTTAATGTTGCTTCCCTGTTGAGTTTTTCATTACTTAGGACCCTTTCTCCTCCCTTATTTCCTGTTTCTTCCTTTTGAAATGAGAATGTTTTTCCTAAGTCCGTTCCATCATTATATTTTGGAAACACATATCTTATTTGATTTCATAGTCTCCCAGCTGTAAGTTAATGTTTTATTTTCTATCAAAGATAAACCCATAATGTAACACACAAACATGTTTACTGTAGAAACCATATGGTTAAAATGTAGCCATTTTTAAGCTCCTTAACATGTATCCACTTCCAACTATAACTATAACTTTGCCGTCCCCAATTTACAAATAAGCCAATCCTCCTATCAGAGTGAGGGGCAGTGCTGCTTTAGGAATAACAGCAGGCAAACTGCCTTCCTAAGTGTGTTTTGCTTGCCAGACTTACTGCTGTAGTACATCCTTCTGCAGAATTAAAACTGGCCTTGCTGAGCTACTTCCAAGCATGCCTTTGATTCCTTGTAGCACCCCGTTATTCCTAACACAGCTGAGAGCAATTTTCCTCAGGAAGAATAATACTTTGAGTGTCTCCCATAACTGATTTATAATCGGAACTTAAGAATTTTGAGATGTTGATAGAGCAAGTTGATCTTTCGGGGATACTGAGATGGAATGAATGTATTCTGCATATGAGGAAAACATGAATTTTGGAAGCCAACAATAAAATGCTATGGTATGAGTGTGTTCCCTAAAATTCATATATTGGAAATTTAATCCCCAAAGCTACAGTGTTGGAAGGTGGGGTCTAATGGGAGTGCTTAGGCATAAGGGCTCTGACTTCCTAAGTGGATTCATGCTGCTATAAAAATAACTGACAGAGCCAGGCCCAGAGGCACTGTAATCCCAGGGACTCAGGAAGCTGAGAGGATCACAAGTTGGAGACCAGGCTAGGCAATTTAGACAGATCCTCTCTCAAAATAAAAATAAGAAAACTGGAAATGTAGCGCAGTGGTAGAGTGGTTGCCTAGCATGTATGAGGCCCTCGGTTCAATCCTTGGTACTGCAAGAAAAAAAAAAATGGCAAGAGTGCATTGTTTCCCTTCTGATCTTGGGCCATGTGAGACCATAACATTCATCCCTGCTTGCCAGACAACTTTCTCCTATATAAGGATGCAGTAAAAAGGCCCTCACCAAATACCAAAGCCTTGATCTTGGTCTATGCAACCATCAGAACTGTGAGAAATAAGATTCAGATCTTTATGAATTATCCAGGTAGTAGCTCAACTAGACTTAAGACAATAGACTGCCATGACTTCGCTGGGCACAGCCCATACTTGAGGTCTCAATCATTAAAGCCTGAAGCTCTTCCATGCTGGTATTAAAAGACCTGGCTCTAGGGATACAACAAATCAGATCCTTCCCCTCATCCTAATTCAAACAGCAATGACAATAGTGAAAAACACAAAAGGAACTTTAAGAAGAATGACTTTAAGAAAGAATCATAAAGTATTTGCCAGTAAATGGATGGATCTGAAGACTATCATGCTAGGTGAAATAAGCCAATCCCAAAAAACTAAAGGTTGAATGTTCTCTCTGATATGTGGATCCTAACACACAATGAGGAAGCGGGGACCACGGTGGCGCCCAGAATAGAAATTTGATGGATTAGACAAAGGGGAATGAAGGGAAGCGTGGGGGGATGGGAATAGGAAAGACAGTAGAATGAATCAGACATAACTTTCCTATGTTCATATATGAATACACAATAATGTAACTCCACATCATGAACAACCACAAGCATGGAAGTTATACTCCATGTATGCATGATATATCAAAATACACTCTACTTTCATGTATAAACAAATAAATTTCTTTTAAAAAAAAAAGGAATTTTAATTCAGTGCAGCTACACTTGGAAGACAAGGGGATCTATGTCTTTAGTCATAGCTTCAAGAGACTGTCAATGCCTTTGAAGATTTATAGAAAGTGGAATGAAGGCAGTGGCATTTGGGAGTCCTTTTAAGTGGAGGAACTGCACAGCTGCCAAAGCAGATGATCCAAGCATGGTCTGATGGACCATTTCCTCCGGGTTTGCCAGGCAGGTCCTGGTCAGATAAGAAAGTTCCTCTCACCTAGGCATATTTTTGACTCTTGTTATGTTTATCCATCTTGTTTCTGGAATCCAAAGTGATTACAGAGGAGAACAGCTCTGAAGAAAAAAGTCAGAAAGACAAATTGGAGTCACAATGGAGATGGGTCTGTGAGGTTGCCTCCCTCCATAAGTGCTTGTTATGCTGGTACTGATCGCTGGTGACACTACAGGTCTGGAATCTTTAGGGAATCCCTCTCCCAGGCTCCATGAGGCATCGCCCTAGTGGGAACTCTCTGAGGTGGCTCTGCCCCCACCGTAATTCACTGTTTGCTCCCTGAGGCTGTCCAAGGCATCCTTTGAAATCCAGGTGGAGGAAGTCATGCATCCACAGGACCTACACTCTATGCACCTGTGGAGTCAGTACCAAATGGGCACTTTCGCCCTGCAGAGCAGCAGCCTGAGCTTCACCTAGGCCTGCTCGTAAGAAGTACCATGCTGGAACACTAGGAACGGAGACTTGAGACAGGGACCCACGAGCTCCAGGTCCCAGGGGCATACTGGGGTCTCTCGAAATCCTTCTGCCCTCAAGACCTGGGCCCATGAAGGGCATGACAAACACCTGTGAAATGCCTTCAAGGTCATTCTCCCGTTGTTTTGATGAATAGCATCCAGCTTCCTTCAATCAATACTAATCTCCTTAATGAACAAGGAGATTATATAATTGTGTGAAATGGGATATGTGACTTGAGTGTTATAGACATCAGAAATTAAGATTGGAATAAGAGAACCTGTGATTGTCCAGCTGATGACTGCTAGGTAAGTGATCCACATGTATTCAGTGTACGGCCAGTGTAGCCTGTGAATTCACAGTGTAGCCTGGAAAGACACAAACAAGTTTTGCCTATGTTAATGACATAGCACGCTCACCACAGAATTCAACTGAAATTTTTAACAAATTGCTAGAGGCTTAGTGGGAGCCATGACAAGAATGTGGAATCCCAGAAGCCACAAACCAGAGGGCGAACCTACAGAGTTGTTTCCACAAACCTCACTCGGCTAGGAACACAGAGGAAAAACTGAGAAAGCCAATCTCATGGATCATCCTTCAGTAAGGGAAGAAGCCTCTGTGGAAATGGCACAGAGCTCATTCAGATCCTTCTCTTGTCTCCCTGCCAAGAGATTGGAGAGGAGAGTGTGAGCTTCCAATTAGCACAATTCTGCATAATGTAGGCCTAGCAAAAGAGGAAGTACCCTCATTTCCAGATGTGTGCCTTTCAACCAAAAACCTTGAATTGAACACAGGATACCACAATTTGTGGTATGCCACTAAAACAGAATTTTTTTTTCGGGGGGGGGGGATTTTGGAGCACTAAATACTTACATTAGAAAATAAGAAAATTCTCAAAAATGATCAAAGTCTCTATATTAAGAAACTAGAACCCAGCACAGTGGTGCATGCTTATAATCCCAGCAGCTCGGGAAATTGAGGCAGGAGGATCGAGAGAGTTCAAAGCCAACCTCAGCAATAGTGAGGAGCTAAACAATTCAGTGAGACCCTGTCTCTAAATAAAATACAAAAAAGAGCTGGGGGTGTGGCTCAGTGGTTGAGTGTCACTGAGTTCAATCCCCAGTACCCACCCGCCACCCGCCCCCAAAAAAAAAAACTAGAAAAGAAGGAAAGAAACCAATTAAAAAAACAGAACTCAATAAATCAATAACAAAACCAATTTTAAAAATCAATAAAATGTAAAGCTGATTCTTAGGAAAAAATCCAACAAAATTGCCAAACTCCCTCTCACACTAAGAAAAGAAGGGAGAAAACAACATTACATTGGTAGTGAAAAAGAAGATATTACTATAAACTTTAAAGAGTGTAAGAATTAGAAAGTATTATGAAAAATCCCTATGCTTATAAATTCCAAACTTAATTCTCTGAAACTAATTCCCTGAAAGTCACACTGCTGAAGCTCACACAAGAAAAAACAGATAACTAGGGCTACATCTATTGGTCCTCACGCTTGCTGTTTATTGTACCTGCAATGTTTCCTCCAAATTGCAACATTCTTCACCCAGCTCCAGGGTGAGGAGACCTTCTCGCACCCCGTTAACAAAAGTAATCGCCTTTCCCCGTCACCAGATATTGCAAAAATTTGGTTTTATCATTTCCAGAGTGTTTATACTATATAATCTTATCTGGTTTACTTTTAACATATTTGTTTATAATCTCTCTTCCCACTTTGTCTGTCTTGTTCACCAGTGTGACCACAGGGCTTAGCACAGAGTTTGGGGGCTTGGAGGTACTTAATATTATACCATATTATATAATATTAAATAAAAGTAATGATACTTCACAAAATAATCATTTCTTACCAGTCTTACTAATTTGTCTCAGCTGAGTCCACCTGGAATAAAGACTTTAATAAGCTCAACCTCTGAAACTGTAGCCCAAACCAATGACTCCTTGTGCTTTGCATTTATCCAGCTAATCTCCTAATCCCACGATCTGAAAATGAAGAAGTCAATTAAGTTCAACAGTGAGGAAACTGACAAACAAAATGTTTTTTCTGTTTAAATGTCTGAGTGTTGTATAAAGCTTCCCCCTCCCTTCCTTCTTATGCATATTAACCCATTTCATCGTTGCAACAACAGTGAAGATTGGATGTTATTATAGTTCCTGTCTTATCAGTGAGGAAACTGACAGAGTTTAAGTCACACTGTTCGTCATACAGCCAGATTTTAAATCCAGGCTGTCTGTGCCAGAGAGGAGGCTCTTAAACACTCCACTAGACCGCCTGTACGAAGGAGTAAATATCCTGCCTGAAAGACCCACAGGCACTTTGTCATCCTTCTCTTCTTGACCAATAATCCCAGACAGAGACAGGAAACCAGGAAGCTAGTCCCTTGAGAAGCATTTCAGGGTCCAAAGAGCCACTGGGGTAAGAGAGATGAGATCCAACCCAGAGAATATCCAAGGGGGGTAAGAAGGCTTTTCTCTAATGACAGTCACCACACAGAATAAGCCTGAGTGTCTAGAACAAAAAGCTTGCTCTCTTCAAGAAAGGATACGTGAAATCAAGCAGAGTGGGCTGTCTAGAGTTGGCCCTATCTTCTGGCTGCAAGATCTCTCAAATCCAAAGAAAGTACTGTTTTTTGACCTACTATCCAGCAATTTCTTATATGACTGGCTGGCAAAAGTAGCATTGCTAATTATGGGCTATCACACACCTCCTTCTACACCAAGGGCAGGGTTCTCAGTTACAGAAAGATAGTGGTCCTGAAGGAAGCTCAGCAGATCAGGACATTTTGTCCAAACCTCCCTGGTTCCAGCTTCCTCCTCGTTTCAGCCTTTACATTATTACCAGTAATCATTAAAGGGAGGCTTGGGGATTTCTATGTGAAAGTCTAGTACAGTTCTTATTTTACCTTCCACCTTGTATTTTTCTTTTTCTTTTTTTTAATATTTATTTTTTAGTTGTAGTTGGACACAATGCCTTCATTTTTATTTATTTATTTTTATGTGGTGCTAAGGATCAAACCCGGGCCTCGCATGTGCTAGGGGAGTGTTCTACTGTGAGCCAAAACCCCAACCCCCACCTGGTATTTTTCCCAAGGGGGGAAAAAAAACTTAATTAAGAAGTTTTTTCTTTACATTTTTTTTTTTTGCCACATTTGTTCCCTCAAATGAAAAAGCACAGCATTCTCCAGCCAAAAGGAGAAAAATTAACTTAAAAAAAATAAAGGCAGTCACCCAAAAAGTCCAAATCTTCCAGTAAATTAGGTCAGGGTTCTTGAGTCCTAACACACAGATGATAGTCTCTTGAATAATTCAATACCTCTTTCATACCAGGCCCAGGAGTTATGCCCTCGTAGCCTACAAACCCTTCAGGGAAAGTGAATAACGCTGGGGTTTTCCTGCGTTTTCCTGAAAACTGCTCTTTACAGATTTCACAACACTCATGTCTGACCTCAGTGGTTCTCAATCTGTGATGCCCCAACTCTTTCAGTGGCAAATATTCTTCAATACTATCTTTACTGTCTTAAAACTGAATTCATGAAAAATTATAACCTGAGCCAGGCACATTGGCGCACACCTGTAATCCCAGTGACTCGGGAGCTGAGGCCGGAAGATCACAAGTTCAAGGCCAACCTCAGCAATTTATCGAGATCCTGCCTCGAGATAAAAGCTAAATAGGAATGGAGATGTAGCTCAGTGGTAAAGTGCCTCTGAGTTCAACCCCCAGAACCCTCCAAGAAAATTATAACCTACCCACACATATTATTATTTTAAAAACAACCAAATGCCTTGACTATAATACAAAGGAGAAATGAAAAGAATTGCATTTATAATAAAACAATGTGTATGCCAACAGGCTCAGACACAGCTATACCATATAAGTAGTAAATGTCTCCACACACAGAATCAGTGGGAATTTGACATATACGTGGGCTTGCTGATTAGGTGTATTACACTGGCAGTTCAAATGCCAAAAGCAGCATGGTCTTTGGGTAATATGAAACCAAGAAAACAACCCTTTGTTGTTGTTGTTGTTGTTATAGAAGGACACACAATATCTTTACTAACTTATTTTTTATGTGGTGCTAATGATCGAACCAGTGGCTCACACATGGTAGGCAAGTGCTCTACCACTGAGCTACAGCCTTAGCCCAAGAGAACAACTCTTGGTAAAGTTCCAAACAAATCAAGCATTCTCTTCATCAATTTACACAATAGTTGTAGTCATGGAATGCCACAGTCTGGCTGGGCACAAATAACCGGGAAGTCACGAGCCACTTGTAGATTCAAGCAGGAACGAACTTTATTTCTGAACCCACAGGAACGCCACCCACGCGAACTCTCCAGGAACTCAACGAGAACTCAACCATCACCATCCTAATGGCTGGCTGGAGCCACCTCTCAACCACTCCCCCTGGCAAAACGCCAGGCACCATCCCGACTCGGCTGCGGCTCTCAACAATGGAAAATATAGCCTATTTTAAAACCATACAAAAAATATTGTGATTTTATATGTAAAACCTAACTAGGTTCTATACCCCAATTATAAGCGAGTTTCCACCTACTTGAGTGGTGACTGCAAGGCATTCAAGTTATTTTTTTAATTGTTCTTTTTAGATATACATGACAGTATAGTATATTCATTTATGTACATAGAAAAGTTATGTCCAATTCATTCTACTGTTTTCCTATTCCTATCCTCCTCCCTTTCCTTTATTTCCCTCTGTCTAATCCCGTGAACTTCTATTCTTCCTCTCCCACCCTTTGTTGTGTGTTATTATCATCATATCAGAGAGAACATTTAATCTTTGGTTTTTGGGGAAACTGGTTTATTTCACTTAGCATGATAGTCTCCAGTTCCATCCATTTACTGGCAGATGTCATAAAGTCATTTTGTTTATGGCTGAGCAATATTTCATTTTGTATGTATACAACATTTTCTTTATCCATTCACCTGTTAAAGGAACCTGGGTTGTTTCCATTGAGCTGCAATAAATATTGATATGGCAGTGTCACTGTAGTGTGCTGATTTTAAGTCCTTTGGGTATATGCCAAAAAATAGGATAACCCGATCAAATGGTGGTTTCATTCCAAGTTTTCCTGGGAATCTTCATACTCTTTCCACAGTGGTTTCACCAATTTGCAATCCCACCAGCAATATATGAGTGTACCTTTTTCCCCATATCCTCACCAACATTTATTGTTACTTGTATATTCTTGATAACTGCCATTCTGACTAGAGTGAGATGGAATCTCAGTGTCGTTTTAATTTTTATTTCTCTAATTGCTAGAGATGTGGAACATTTTTCATATATTTGTTGATAATTCATATTTCTGAGGTGCCTGTTCAATTATTTTGCCCATTTACTTATTGGGTTATTTGGTTTTTTGGTGTTAAGTTTTTTTGAGTTCTTTGTATAGCCTGATCTATCTGAGGTGCAGGTAGCAAATATTTTCTCCCATTCTGTAGGCTCTCTGATCACGTTCTTGATTGTTTCCTTTGCTATGAAAAAGCTTTTTAGTTTGATGCCATTCCACTTATTGATTCTTGACTTTACCTCTTGCATGTTAGGAGACTTGTTGAGGAAGTCAGTTCCTGAGCTGATGTGATGAAAAGTTGTGGCTACTCTTTCTTCAAGTAGGTGCAGGGTCTCTGGTCTAATGCCTAGGTCCTTGATCCATTCTGAATGGAGTTTTGTGCAGGCTGAGATATAGGGGTTCAATTTGAATCTACCACATTATAGATTTCTGATTTTTCTAGCATCATTTGTTGAAGAAGCTAGCTTTTCTCCAATGTATGTTTTTAGGGCCTTTGTCTAGTATGAGATAACTGCATTTATATGGGTTTGTTTCTGTATTTTCTATTCTGTTCCATTGGTCTTCATGTCTATTTTGCTGCCAATACCATGCCATTTTTGTTACTACAGCTCTACAGTATAATTTAATGTCTGATATTATGATCACTTCCCTCACTAAGGATTGTTTTATCTATTCTTAGCCCCTTATTTTTCCAAATGAATTTCATGACTGCTTTTTCTATTTCTATAAAAAATATCATCGTAATTTTAATAGGAATTGTTTTAAATCTACATAGTGTTTTGGTAGTGTAGCCATTTAGACAATATTAATTCTGCCTATACAAGAACATGCAGGATCATTCCATTTTCTAAGATCTTCTTCAACTTCTTTCTTTAGTGTTCTGTAGTTTACATTGTAGAGGTCTTTCACCTCTTTTGTTGGATTGATTCCCAAGTGTTTGGGGTTTGTTTATTTGTTTGTTTGTTTTAAGGCTATTTTGAATGGGGTAGTTTCCTGATTTCTCTTTCAGCTAATTCATCATTGATTTATAGGAACACAATTGATTTATGAGTATTAATTTTATATCCTGCTACTTTACTGAATTTGTTTTTGATTTCGAAAGCTTTCTGGTGGAGTTTTTTGAGTCTTTCAAATATAGAATCATGTCATTGGCAAACAGGGATAGTTTGAGCTCTTCTTTTCCTATTTGTATCCCTTTAATTCTTTCTTTTGTCTAATTGCTCTGGCTAGGGTTTAAAGAACTATGTTGAATAGTAGTGGTGAAAGAGGGCATCCCTGTCTTGTTACAGTTTTTAGAGGGAATACTTTTTAAATTTCTTCATTGAGAATAATGTTGGCCTTGGGCTTAGCATATGTAGCTTTTACAATGTTAAGGTATGTTCCTGCTATCTAATCTTTCTAGTGTTTTGAACATGAATGGATGCTGAATTTTGTCAAATGCTTTTTCTGCATCTATTGAGATAATCATGTGGTTCTTGTCTTTCAGTGTATTGATATGATGAATTACATTTATTGATGTCTGTATGCCACTTGATCATGGTGCACTGTATTTTTAGTATGTTTTGTATGTAATTTACCAGTATTTTATTAAGAATATTTGCATCTATGTTCATTATTGCATCTATGTTCATTCAATATTGGTCTGAAGGTTTTCTTTCCTTGATGTGTCTTTGTCTGGTTTTGATATCAGGGTGATACCAGCTTCCCAGAATGAGTTTGGAAGGGTTTTCCTTCTGTTCTATTTTATGGAATAATTTGAGAAGTATTGGTATAAATTCTTCTTTGAAGGTCTGGGAGAACTCTTCTGAGAATCCATCTGTTCCTGGGCTTTTTTGTTGTTGTTGGTAGGTTTTGATGGTATCTTCAATTTCATTGCTTGAAATTGATCTGTTTAAATTTTCTATGTCCTCCTGTTTCAATTGGAGTAGGTCATATGTCTCTAGAAATTTGTTGATGACGTCAAGATTTTCTATTTTATTGGAGTATAGATTTTCAAAGTAGTTTCTGATTATCATCTGCATTTCAAGTGTCCATGATGATGTTTCTTTTTTCATCACAAAGTTTAGTGCTTTGAGTTTTCTCTTTCTCTTTATTAGTGTGGCTAAGGGTTTATTAATTTTATATATTTTTCAAAGAACTTACTTTTCGTTTTGTCAATTTTGGGGATTATTTCTTCTGCTTAATTTTATTGATTTCAGCTCTGATTTTAATTACTTTCTGTTTTCTACTCCTTTTTGTGATGATTTTTTTTTCTTTTTCTAGGGCTTTGAAATGTAATGTTAGGTTATTTGTTCATTGGATTTCTCTTCTTTTAATGAATGAGCTCAAAGCAATGAACTTTCCTTTTAGCACTCATAGTATTCAGAGATTATGATATGTTGTATCAGTTTTCATTTACCTCTAAGTATTTTTTTTATTTCACCTCTGATTTCATCTGCTATCCACTGGTCATTTAATAGTATATTATTTAGTCTCCTGATGTTAGAGTAGCTTAAATTTTTTATTTTATTGTTGATTTCATTTCATTATGACCTGATAGGATGCAAGATATTATCTGTATTTTTTATTTGCTAAAAATTGCTTTGTTTTCTAAGATATGGTCTATTTTAGAGAAGGATCCATGTGCTGCTGAGAAGAAAGTGTATTCAGGGGTTGGGTTTGTGGCTCAGCAGTAGAGCACTCGCCTAGCATGGGCGGGACCCAGGTTTGAACCTCAGCACCACATAAAAAATAAAGGCATTGTGTTGTGTCCATCTACACCTAAAAAAATAAATATTAAAAAAAAAAGAAAGCGTATTCAGTCATCAATGGATAAAATATTCTATATATGTATGTTGAGTCTAAATTATTAATTGTATTTTTTAGTTCTATGTCTTCTTTATTTAGTGTTTGTTTGAAGGATCTAGCCAGTGGTGAGAGAGGTATGTTAAAGTCAACCAATATTATTGTGTTGTGGTCTAATTGATTCTTGAATTGAGAAGGGTTTGTTTGTATGCAGATGCTCCATTGTTTGGGGCATAAAGACTTAAAATTATTGTGTGCTGTGATGTATAATTCCTTTATGCAGTATTGTTGTAGAGGACAGATGAGGCAAGGCACTGAAGATAGCAGGAAACAGTTTTATTTGACTGCAGCCAGGTTCAGAGAGCAGAGCTTTTGCTGTAATCAATTAATGCCCTGTACCCCAAGTTCAGGTAGTTTCATAATTTTATACCCAGCATATAAGGGGAGAGGCTCAGAAGTTCACAGTCTACAGAAGTTCACATAAAAGCATCTTTTTATTTCACTGTTCTGGGCAAGTTAACCCTTCAAGGACAACACCTGAGAAGGGGAGAGCTTCTTCTCCCCTTTTTTTTCTTCCCCTGCCAGCTGTTACCATGGAGCCCAATTGGTAAATTCTCTTATCTTAGAAATGTAGACATCTCGGTGAAGCTCCAGCTCAAGGCCAGAGGCTTTGTTAAAGGATTTGTCTTTTTTTTAATCACACTTTGTATTTGCAAACACACTTCTACAAACTACTATATTGGATAAATGTTTGTGAGAAATTAGTAAGGTGGGAAGACAGCACCTGGAGTGCTGATTTCTTCTAGGCCAGTGGCTAAGTAAAATAGGCCAACAGGAAAATAGGAAGTTTAACTACATTGAACTCTTTCATAGAGACCCTTTTGCTGATAGTCCTAAAATCAGCCATGGTGAAGATTTCTGGAAAAGTCCAGTTAAGATTTTCTGTGGAGATGGGGGTTCCACTACAGTATGAAATGCTCTTCTTTGGCCCTCTGATTAACTCTGGCTTAAAGTTCACTTTATCTGATATGAGAATAGAAATCCCTGTTTGTTTACAAGATCCATATGAATAATGTTTTTTCCGATCCTTTTACCTTCAGTCTGTGGATGTCTTTGCCTATGAGATGAGAGTCTTTTGGAAGCAGCATATTATTGGGCCTTGGTTTTTAATCCAATCTGCCAGTTTATGTCTTTTGGTTAATGAGTTTGTGCCATTAACATTTAATGTTGTTATTGTGATATGATTTTTATTACCTGTCATTTTGATTTATTTCTGATTTTGAATTTGAATTAGTTTCTCCATTGATTCCCTGTTTTTTTATTGTAGTTCCTCTCTTTGCTAGTTTTCACTTTTATTTTTCATTTCTTCTAAAGAAATATCTTTGAGTATGTTTTATATTGCAGGCTTTCTAGTTGTGAATTCTTTTAACTTTTTTTTATCATGGAAGGTTTTTATTTCATCATCAATTCTAAAGCTTAATTTTGCTAGGTATAGTATTCTTATCTGGCCTTCATTTTCTTTCAGAAGGTATATATTATTATTCTAAGACTTCCTAGCTTTGAGGGTCTGGGTTGAGAGATCAGCTGATATCTATATTGATGTCCCTCTAAATATTACCTGTCATTTTTCTCTGGCAGTCTTTAAAATTCTTATTCTGTATGTTAGGCACTTTCATAATAATGTGCCTTGGTGTGAGTGTGTTGTAATTTTGTATATTTGGGGTCCAATAAGCCTCATATATTTGATTTTCCATCTTGTTCTTTAGGTTTTGGAAATTATCTGATATTATTTCATTGAAAAATCACTTGTTTCTTTCATTTATATCTCTGATCCTTCATTTATACCAATAAATCTTAAGTTTGGTCTTTTCAGGTTATCCCATATTTCTTGGGAATTCTACTCATGATCTCTTAACATCTTTTTTCCATGGTCACCTTTGCTTTCAAGATTGCATATTTTGTCTTCATTGGCTGAAACTGTCTTCCAAGTGATCTAGTCTGTTGGTGATGTTTTCAATTGAATTTTTAATTTGGTTTATTGATTCCTTCATTTTGACAACTTCTGCTTTTTTATTTTTTTTTTCAGAATCTATCTCTTTATAGAAGTGATCTTTCACTTCCAGTATTTTCCCTCTGATTTCACTCCTTACATCATCCTTTACCTCACAGGCCAGTTTAACTATGTATATTCTAAACTCCTTCTCTGACACTCCTTCCGCTGTGGTGTTGATTGACTCTGTTATTAGAATATCTTGGTTTGTTTGAGGTGATTTGTTCCCTTGTTTTTTCATGTTGTTTTGTGTCTACTGAACTAACAGTATGTATCTGAAGCAGTAGAGTTTCTACCCTGTGGACTTATAGTGTTGCTGAAGGTTTCCAGCACCTTACCATTGAGCGGGAGACAAATAATAACAACCAATGCAAACAATATACAGCATTAAATAGTTTCTGCTAGGACATCTACATTGTTAACTGACACAATAAACAGAAATTATATGATGATAAGTTATTGCCTACAGTAAAAACAATAAGTTTGCAAAAGAGTTTACAATTTCAAATGGTGAACAGGAAGAGAACAGAAGTGGTATAGGATGTGATGATTATGAGGGAGGAGGAGAGAGGATAGTAGTAAAAAATTAAAGGAAGAGTGAAAGAGAACAATAGAGATTAGCTGTTAGTGGGAAAAAAGGGAAAAAGAATCAAGGGAAACAGGTGGGAGAAATATATATGTATATAAAATAATTTTTAATTAAAAATAAAAAGAGAATACAAAACTGAAATATACTAATCAAACATTCTATTCCTCAAAAAACTGATCCATGAAAAATAACTGGCTTCAAAACTGCTAGAAATGAGAAAAAACCAAAATATGAGTATGTATAAATGTCCATGGATCATTAAGGTCACAATTAAACAGAGAAAAGAAAGAAAAAGAAAAAGAAAACAAACAAAAAAGAAAAAATCTCAGTGAAAAGTTAAAGAATTGTTTCCATTGGAGTTCAAAAGATTCTAAGCTTCTCAGCAGTATTACATGGGGTCATCTAGAGTCATTTAGTGTTGATGTTCCACCCTCTGAATTGCCGGAGTGAGAGAGGTAATCCCATGGGTAGAAATCCTGCAGGTAGGGTTCAGGTTTAGGTGGGCTCTAGGTCTAGGCTCTTCACTGAATACTATCAATTGTTCTGGAGATTTTAATTAGCATACCTCCAGGGCCCAGAAATTTTCAGTCTATCTGGAAGACTGCACCCTAGGGATCTCCCCTGGCTTCCACTCTTGTGGTGGAGGAACCAATTGTCATACTACTAGATTACCCAGATTACCCGCAGACCCCACGTTTCCTGGTCTCAGGTTCAGTCTCCAAACTCCATCTCTCCTGCCCCTGCCCTTTCAAATTCCCAGCCAGGCGTGTCTCATCCAGCTGGTCCTGCAAGCAACCAGATTGGAGGGAAAGAAGTGCTAGGTGGGTTTCCACCACAAGTTGTCCCCTGTATAAACCTCTCTACACATTCGATTTTCTCCTGGTCACTCCTGGGCACACTCTATGTCATGCAGTGTGGGTTTGCCATACCTGTATTTCAGGCCAAACTCAGGTTTGCCAGGAATTGGCTCCCTTAGCTGCCAGCTCCTGCCCCTCACTGCAAAATGGTTCCTTCCTATGTCCTCCACACACAGCCAGGAGAGATGGCTGCTTCTTTCCAGCACAAGAATATTGTGCAGCACACCTTTCAGCTGAGTCAGGCAGTGTCTTTGATCTCTAAGTTCTCCATATCAGACAGGCCTCAGGCCTCCTAAAAATGCAGGTTCTCTTAATTCCCTTATCCCTCCACTCTGCTCTGGGGGGACTTCTCTGGCTGGTGCCTCCAGCTACAGTAGCAGCTGTAGCACTGGGGATTTTTTTCCTTATTCATTATATCCAATCTTTGCGTCCCCAATCTGCTTTGAATGTCCAGATTTAAATTCCAGTAAAGTCCTCCCAACCTTTTCTTTTCACCCACCTTGCTGAGAAGCTGCCTGTTTTCTTGGTTCCATGCCCCAGAGCAGCCAGGAAAGCGACCCTCTCTATTCAGCCGTCTTAAAAGTCCTCCTGAAAGTCCTTCTGAATTGGACACAACCTTCCTTTGCAGACTGAAACTCCACTCCTTTCTTCACACAATTACTTGCTCTCATACCTACCCTACACTTCCACCTCCATGTCTTGCCCTTTGCCTTGAATTATTTCCCTGCCCCACTGCTAGCCACAGTTTAAAGTTCCACTGAAGATTCTACCTAACAACTCTCCCCTTCTTTCAGTGGGACATATTTGTTCACTTCTTTTTGGCCCCCGTGATTGTGTGTCTCTCAGAAAGTTACTGTTCTCTGCTCTGCATTACAGCCATCTTGTGACTCTCACATCTTGTCTGAACTCTAAACTATAAGACCCCTGAGGACAGAGTCTTTCTATTTCTTTCTTATACTTTCAGTATCAAGTATAGCACCTTGAATATGACATGGTAGATGTTCAATGAGTATTTTCTAAAAGTTAGAAATTTAAACCTAAAATCCAGATCCTGGGAGCACTGACTACATACCCCAGTAGTGCAATTCACTCTACTCCAGAACTTAACTTTTGGGCAATGTGTGAGGTTTGGGGGGCGGGGGGAGAGAAGGGCAAATTGAGAGAATTCAGTGATCATGAAGAGAGAAAGTGAAAATAATGTTACATTCCTGGTTCCAAATAGTGCCTAGTTGTATCACCAAAATGAAGACTGTTCATGATCCAATGTTTTAGCCTACCAATTAGAAGAGATTAAAACCTCCACATCTTCTTTATTGTAAAATTTTTAAGAGATTACAAAGAATCTCTTAATTTTCAAAACATCATATCAGCATTTCTTTAACATAATCCAGCAAGGAGAAAATGTGCAGCTGCCTCCCTTTCTAATATCAATACCATTAGCAAATGGAATTGACATGAAAGTAGCTGGGTGAGGAGAAAATATTGGCTATCTATAAGGTTTCCACAATGGTGCTGTAAGAGAACACCAAATCAGCATTATTCAGTATGTATTAGTCAAAGCCAAAAGTAGAAAAGTCAGTGTCTATGAAATATTGAAGTATACCAAATTTATTCTCTAAGATCTGGAATATAATAAAGAAGAAGACAAATGCTTGAAGTTTAAGTGGAGACAAATTTAGAGTGAATAAAATATGCACAAGTTTTTTCTAAAGTGGGGTAAACTTCGGGCTTTTCTTAACTAATAGACTACAGCAGACAATGATGAAAGGCAGAGTACATCCATGGGTATAAAGTTAAAACTCATAAAGCTTAGTGAGGAAAGAGATTTTTGTGGGAATGGGACCCACTCTCTGTTGGGTTCTGAGGCTTGCTGGTCATTTTATCTACTACAAGGAGACCTCAAGTACATACACCCATCAAGCCACATCTATGGATTGTACAAATGATATGCCCAACACCTACATACAACCATTTGGCACAAACATATAGACACATTACTGATGAGTGACAAATGGCAGATAGGCTGTGGAAGCCAGGTGAGCCATTCTAACAGGGTCACCATCCTATGAGTGAAGCTGTAAGGAGGAAATGATTCTACTCCATGGAGCCTCATGCCAATGAAGGGAATCATAGTGGGAGCTGCACTTTGAAGAGCCCCGAGTAGAAAGCAGAGACAGACCCAGCAAGATGGCATAAGGCTGCATGAGGAGCACCAGGACACCTCAGATCTTCAGAGAAATGACCACAATCGTATAATTCTAAACGTGGTTACATATTTTGTAAGAATGGATAAGGGGGCTGAGCTCTAGACTTAAACACAGCTCCCAGACATCAGAAAAAGTAAAACAAAGCCATGAGGAATTAGAGGAGAAAACTCAAACATGAGCATCACTTTGCCTGTTATTGGCCCTGGAAATGGAGCTCAAGAAAAATTTAATCTGATCTTGAGAGATGTGAGGACCTTGGACAATAGCTCAATTTCTTATATAAATTCACGTAAAAATATTCCTGGGAGCTTTATGCCATTATTTGTTTCCTCGGTAGATGGAATAATACCTTTAAACATTTTACATTTTTAAAAATGTCCATACTATGAGAGTCAAGGACCACGGTTTTCAGAGCATTGGCCCATTATGATTGATGTCCAAAAGAACACAAAGTTGTCGACATCTTGAGAGAAGGAAAGCTGAGCTGAGTCCACCACAGGCCATTGTCTTTCCTGAAAGCAACTACAGGCTACATCCCAGCTGTGTGTGCTGTTGGATAAGTAGGAATGCCAGTCACTGGAAGGCCCAGCATGAGTGTAAGTGGTCAGAGCCTTAGTCAAAGCCTCTGCTTTCCTTTCCTTCCTCTACCTCATTTAATCCTCAGGCAACCCTATCCAGAGGTTAATGTTATGATCCCAATAATGAAGTTGAAGAAACTGAGGCACACAGTTGACCTTCCCATACTGGTAAAAGTTATATCCATTACATTTTAAAATGAAGTCTTCCCTAAACCTTTTCTTAATAATTTATATACTTTGTCTAGAATTTAATAGAAATACTTTTTAGTCCCAAATACCTAACAATTCCTTTTATAGCAAGTAGGAATATCATTTACACTTGTATCTCTTATAACATAGTAATTGGAAGTCTACATGTAAATTAGACTTCGATTTAGTCCTCAGGGAATGCATAAACTTACTAAGGCATTAGTGTGACATTAATTCAGAGTTAAGATCCATTCTGATATTTTTTGCATTTACCAAATAGACAAAGAGACAAATTTGCATTTACCAAATTTCCCTTACTTGCCTGGGTAAGGAAAATGAGGACTGAAAAGGTATAAAGGGCACTTAAATTACAAGCATCAGCTAACAAAATGCCAGGATAAAAAAATAAACTGATCTCTAGGACTGTGGGAATGATGCCTAAAACAATGACAAGGCCTATCTTCTGAGCCAGCGCTGAGGGTTAGAGTCAGGATGAGGTCTCAGGGTTGGGCTTCCCTAAGAGCAGGAATCCTACCTTTACGTCCCCAGCAACTGATGAAATGCAGACCTAAGAATAGGTGCTTAATAAATTTCTGAAGTTAAAAGAATGGATATATGTAGAATATTATTTTAGCAGAGGGAGCAGGGAGCAGAAGAAAAAAGAGACATTGCTATCCATGGATGTGATGTGGCCTAATTACAGGTTTGTTAGGTTCAGAGGTTAAGACTCCATGACCACCTCTGGATTACATGAAGGCAGGTTCCCAAGGCCTGACATGCTTTCCTAATTTTAAAAATACTTGCATTATTCCCTATGGCAATAGAACATACCAAAAACTGGATATTTAAGAACTCTCATTAAGTTCCCCACACACCCAACTTTTCCTTTTTTTTTTTTTTTTCCTAAAGAGCTAGTAAATGACTTTTGTACGTTCATTAAGGAGAAATAATATTTATTTCAAATTGTCCTTTTCTGGTATTAGTTTCTACCACCTTCACATGCTCAAGCATTGTTTTTCAGCTTGCAAAAATCGACTTTGAAACACACACACATTAAGATTTATGTCAACTTCAGTTCTGCTTAGAAATGCAAGATCAGCTTTGCTTTATATGTGGCATTATGGGAATTCTGATGCAGTCAGAGGTTAGACACTCCTCCAAAGCCACAAAAATTGTTACATAGATAAGTAAATATACAGCAATCAAAAAAAATCTCCTCTTATTAGACATTTCCTGGGAAGAAACCCAAAAATTTCACTATTGATACAATTGGTGTACAAATTAAATAAAACCTTCTTCTCAAAGCTTTCAGAACAAGAGAAGACTGCTGGCCCAAGACAGAGGGTCTAGACTTCTGCATCTGCAAAAAGTGCCTTGAGAACCTTCAAACTCCAATATTCTGTCTGAAAGAATCAGCACAGTCAATTGTCTAGACACAGGGTCAGCTCACTAGGAAACAGACACAGAAAGGGCAAGTTCATTAGAATTGACATGTGTTCAGACCAGAATGAAGACTATTAACCGTGAGGTGAGATGTCACCCACCCAGTAATTTTCTAACCACTTATACTAATGAAATCATAAATTCATAGCAATTTAGGATTGGGTGAGGCATTAACAAATCATCTAGATTCTAGGACAAAACACATCATCAGATGCATGACTATACATATTTTAATTCATTGCTTACATGAAATGTATTTTGAAATGAATGAAGAAAGTCTGAATTAATCATTTTTAAGTTGCTGGCATTTTATGTACATCCAACTTGGAAAAAAAAAAAGCCACTTGCCAAAAACCAATGGGGTATAGGATGAAATGTTTAGGAAGATAGTAATTTAGGAAATTCTGATAGGTGATTTTGTTTTCTTTTGTTTTTAATGTTTAAACATCTATTTTGAAACTTACTTTAGATAACAAAAAAAAGATGAAACAAAAAGAAGGAGAACGGATGAAAAATATAACACATATTATTTCTCTGTCAAATGATAAAACCAAACATGTGCCCCTACTGGTTGTAGAGGGATCTCAGTCCCACTGACATAGATTAGCTGCTTGATTCTGCCAGCTCTGCCAAAGCAGCAGGTGTTTTATTTTATTCTAATATTTCTCTGTGGCTTTACAGCTACTACATATTAAAAGATGTCATAGCTTTCCCCCTGAAGTCTAAGATCTGTTTAAATGATAAGGTCATAGATGCTTAACATTTCCCAAACTTGCTACCACTTGTAGCAACTTGGTTCATTTATCTAAGACCTTTCTACTAACACAGTTCAGAAATGGCCCTGATGAGATCTTATAGAAAGTAATATGCAGTCTGCCTGGGAGGACTGGCTTTAAAAATTATGTCCTCTGAAAATTTATCCCTTACATCTTTGAGATAAAGCAAAGCCTGAAATAAAACATAACTGTCATCCATGTAAACTTTATTTTCCAGGACTGTACAAAGAGCATGTATTTAAATATAGCATTAAATGAATAATAATAGAGGCTTGGTTACATAAATGGTAATAATATATCATTCTACTGGCAACTAGGCAGTCATTTAAAAGATGTGGAAGAATGTGAAGTGGAAAATGTCTATAATGTATGATAAGATTAGAAGACAGAGACAAAACACTATCAGGATATAATCTTTATTTCATAGGGGAAAAAGAGAAAACAGAAAAATGTACACCAAAATAATAATTGTAGTTATATCTAAGCAGTAAAATCAAGTTGATTTTATTCTTATCTTGAACTTTTCCATATTTGTGGGCTTTTCTTTTAAAAGTATTATTTTATTAAATAGATTTTAAATAATTGAAAAAATAGTCAGTATTATCTGTTCAGCAAAAGATGCCTTGAAAAACTAAAAGTCAAAATATTTTGTGTAATTGGGAATAAGCATCTTTTGCATTTTTCCTTTGTTCTTGCCTCTTCTTTCTAGTCAAATATGTTATGTTGTATTGCTGCATTACAAGTTACCCCAAAACTTAGCAGCTTAAAACAATTCTCATTTATTATCTCAGTTTACGTGGTAAATGAGTCTGGGCACAGCTTATCTGGGTCCTCTGCTTCATGTCCCTCCATCAAGGTGTCAATCCAGGGTCTACAGTCTCATCTGAAGGTTTGACTGGGGGAGATTTGACTTCCCAGGCTCACTCAGTGCTTGTTCACAGAAGTCAGTTCCTTGCAACCTGTTGAACTAAGAACCTCGGTTACTTGCTGGCCAATGGTCAGAGGTTGCCCTCATGGCAGCTTCCTTCATCAAAGCACGCAAGCTAGGCAGACAAAAGAGAGAATATGCTAGTAAAACAGAAGCCATTATATTTTGTAACCTAATCACAGAAGTAATAGTCCATTATCTCAGCATATTCTATTGGCTAGAACAAAGTCATTAAGTCTAGCCCACACTCAAAGAAAGAAGATTATACAAAGGCATGAATACTAGAAGATGGGAATCACTGGGGACCATCTTCTAATTCTGCATAGCATTTCATTCTTTGCAATTAGCCTTCTAAAATTTTCTCTGATAGGAGCAGTGGCATATGCCAATAATCCCAGCAACTCATAAGGTTGAGATAGGAGAATGACAAGTTTGGGGCCAGACTCAGCAACTCAGCTAGACTTTCTCCAAAAAATAAAAAGTACTATGGATGTAGCTCAGTGGTAGACCAACTTTAGGTTCAACCCTCATATAACAACAACAAAATTTAAAAAAAAAATTTCTTGATAAACCCTATGATTAGTTTTCATCTTTCACATGCCTCAATTTCTCTTTCTTCATAGTGTATAAATTTATGAAAATAAATATAACAAAAATCAAGTTTTCTGTTTGGATAAAATAAGTAATGAAAATTTGTCTTTTCTGATGATAAATTGATGAAATTTTTGAGTGTGTAATCTTTAAAGGATTTTCTATTTCTTCAATGAAAAAAAAGGAAAAAATTCTTTCACCATATTTATTTATAATACCAACAAGCCATTTTAATAAACTTTTTTTCAGTATATATAAATTATGATAGTCAGATTAAATAATGATCATTAAAATCATGTTGTAGAAGAATATTTATAACACTAGAAATGCTTTCTACACTATTAAATGAAAAAAACATGGTCTAAAATATATGTGGAATGTGATCACAATTTGTTAAAATATATAACTAAACAGAGATATTATTGGAAGTGTGCACATTAAAATATTAGTTTATAGAATGAGATGGACATCATTACTCTAAGTACACATGAATGGTGTAACTCTAATTTGTGTATAACCAGAGATATGAAAAATTGTGCTGTATATGTATAATATGAATTATAATGCATTCTCCTGTCATACATAACAAGTTAGAATTAAATAAAAAATCAGTTTATCTTTATTAAAATCTCAGTTAATTTTTCTTCTTTACAATATCTTTAGAATTTGAATATTTTTAATTAGTGTACTTTTATCTCTCTCCTCTCAACAATGCAATATTTAAATTTTATGTATTTATTACTAAAATTTAATATTTTAATTAATATGCAGGACTAATATTAACCACAAATTCCTGATAAAAAAATAATGCAGAATCCTGTTTGATGAAATTTCTTTGGGGCATGGAATGAGTGAAGTATAAACAAAGTTACCAAAAAAAAAGTTTATTTTTCATTGTTATTTAAGTGTCTGTTGTGTACAAAGAGATATCCTTATAAAACTCTAAATTACCTGTTAGTTTGGAAACATAAAATCCAATCTAGCACATAAAATTTTCCTGCTTTGATGTATTAGACCAGTTTTTAAATGTCCAACAGTATTTTCTAACTAATGTATTGAATTTGCATTTATATCCACTAAACTTTTAATGTAAGTTACTTGCTACTGAATTTTCAGTAAATTAGTCTTCTGCCATTTTTGTCACATTATAGCTAATAGGCGAAAAAATAATAACACACGGGAATATTAATATTAATGTTAATCAACACTAAAATATCACCTAAAAAAATACTGCTATAGTCATGATCAAGTCTTTCACAACTTCCAGTGGGCAAAACTCATTTGTTTTTAAAATTAACTTTAAGGGACTAAATAGAAAATAAAGGAAAAAAGAGGTAAAGGAGAAACCTTCCAAAGCTCACTGAGGACAAGTTAGTCATGTGAAATTGTCTAGCCAATCATTTGCATAAACAATATCAATTTATGCTGTTCTTTATGCCTCCATTTTGATTTAGCCATCATCTTGTCTTTAAAAATATGTCTTTTCTGGGCCAGGTGCAGTGGTGCCTGCCTATAATCCCAGCAAGCTCAGGAGGTTCTGGCAGGAGGATTCCAAATTCAAAGCTAGCCTCAGCAACTTAGCAAGACCCTAAGCAACTTGATGAGACCCTGTTTTAAAATTTAAAAAAAATAAAATAAAAAGGGCTGGGGCTGGGGATATGGCTGTATGGTTAAGCACCCCTGGCTTCAACCCCTGGTAGTAACACTCCCTCAAAAAAAAAAAAAAAATACAAACACACACACAATATAAGTAATAAGTACTCATTGTAGAAAATTTGGAAAACAGACTCATGCATAAGGAAAAACATAAAACTTGCCCACATGCACTGCATAGATTTTACTATTAATATTTATATCATTATCTTTCTTTAATTTTATTTTTTTATTCACCAAAGGAATTCTGTTAAATATAAAGTTATATACCCTCCTTTTTCACTAAGCAGTGTATATTTTCTCATGGCATTAAATGTCTTTTGAATACAGTATTTTAATGATGCTCCATCCTGGTGATTTCTTTTTCCATTTAAATCTCTGTACGAGTACATAAAACGTTTTATCAAACTTTATATCAGCATCATACAACATTTATAAACTAACTGATAAAAATTTAACATGATGTCCCTATGCTTTACAACAGTTTCTATGAAGCAGTAATTATCTTTTTTCCAAAAAAACAAAAAGTTACCTTTTCCAACTCTCTACATAGCATCATTTGGGAGATAAGGGAAATTCCTATATGATTTGAACAACTCAGATTTTCTACTCATGTTGAATCAAGCTGGGTAATTTTTTCCAGAAAATTTATGTGTGTTGTATATAGTTGGTTGGTAAAAATTCTTTCTCACATAAGGCAAATTATTGCTCAGTATTCTAGTTTTGAGTGTACTTCAAGATTATTCAAATAGGAAAGTGGGAGAAGGCAAATCAAGCACTTCTAGCCAGCAGCCACCATGTTCAGAAACCTCTCCATCAACTTTTGAAAACTCAATGTCTGCCTGGAGGTGTATCAACCGTAGTAATAAAAAAACTTATTAAATATTTACTATGTTCCAGATCCTGTGCTAAGTGCCTTAGGTATATTATTTAATGTGACCCTTACAACAATTTTACAGCAACCAAGTATTATTAATGCTATTTATAGATGAGGAAACGGAACGTTGAAGGAGTTAAGTAATTTATCTAACCTGTGGGTGATGGAGCTAGTCCAGTGTCCAAGTCTATAATGACTCAACCCATTTCCTTAAGTGCAATGCAAGATTCTCTGCCATTATGAGCCATTTTTCACTTCATTTATCACTTAATTCTATATGTTTACATACATTAACAATTTCTCTCACCTGTTAAAGATGGTGAAAGACTCTAAAATGAAAAAAGAAGAGAAAGGAAACTATAATAAACAAAAGACTTTGCCACCATGTTGCAAGAGGCATAAGTTGAAAGATCCCAAAGTTTTCCAAAAACTGAAAATGTTCTACAGCATTATCTTACCAAAATGAAGTCCCATGTGCAGGTCTTGTTCTGCTGTATGTTAAATGACAGCAACAATATTTTCACTTAATCACTGCCATTATATCTTAGAATCAAGAGATTCACAGCAGAATAAATCTTTTGGTATATAAGACATTTAAAACATTATATTATCCATAATTCTCAAAACAAAAGAGAAAATATCTTTTCTGGCTGAACTAGTGCCCCAACAATCAAACCGTTGGGGATGGAATTAATACTGAGTCAGTGACTAAAAGAAGCAAAGGAGAATAAGCATCCAGTTTTTAGAGAACAAAAAGAAAAACATCACTATCATTTAACATTATTCATAAAATACAATTTAGAAAAAAATATATAATTCATTGGGAAGATGTTTTAGTCTAGGCAAGAGAGAGGCAAAAAAAAAAGTCATTTGCTCACATAGATCAGATATTTGTCTATATCCTTTTCATTGAGATACTCTGTAATAATATGAGCCTAATACAGTTCTTTCAAGTGAACCATCAATCATATTAGGAACAAAAGATTTAAAAAATTTTTAAGCGCCTGTAATCCCAGGGCTCTTTGTGCCCTCAAAGAGATGAGTCATGATTCTCAAGAGCCATAGGAATTGAAGCACATAGATAGGTCCCTGTGACTGTCAATCAGAAAAACAGAGTCTCTACTACGCTACTAAAATCCAAGATCAACATTTGGTTGAGGTATTTGGTTTCAATTAGGAAGAACATGCCATACCTAATAAAACACCATGGACAGAGAAAACAAGCAGTAGTGTAAAAGTGACCCATAAATCAGTGATGTTAATAAATTAAACAATAATTTAATGCCTGACATTCACTACCTAATTATCCATGCTATTATTCCTGGAGCCAATTACTGAATTCTAGAGATTATGAAGTCCTTATTATCAAAGCAACACAAAGAATTCAGACATTTAAAATAAGATCAATGCTCACAGCAGGACTTTTCCACAGGTTATAGTAAAGGGAAATTCTCTAGAAACTACTGTTTCCTTTCAACTTTCCCTTTAATATCTCTGCTACTCCCTGTTAGACTCTATCATATCATGACCAGTTATAAAGCCCAGAGAAAACTTTCTAAATTGGAGCTTTCATTTGTTATTCATCTGCTTCCCTCATGGGCAAGATTATCTCATACAGTGGCAGGAAATCACTCATATAAGATCTGGACCACAAAATGGCAAACACAGTCTACAAGAAAGCAGTTCTATATTGTTATGATTATAGGAAACTATCACAATTCCAACTTTAAAAATTCTTGTTTCTAATGAATGTTATTTACAAGTAGATAATGAGTCTCTCAAGTAGCATCAGGTGAAACTAGAACTAATTTCCAATTAACAAAAGGAAAATATCCTGTGACATATATCAGTGTTGTAGCTCAAAAGTGGTGGTAAATTAAACGTGAAAAACATTAGAAAAAATAAAAATTCAACTGACAGTCATTAAAACAGTAATATATGAATCAACATTTGGTCAGAATTCTACCTTAATGGATATAAAGTCTTTTCATGATTATTACTTAAGGCAAAGACGCTCAACTTGTTTTAGTTATTCAAGCAAAGAACAATTTAATTCACAATTTTCTGTTTGCTTGAACCCCATTTAAAAGTTTTGAAGTTATGAACTGTTTTTAATGTACCTATTTAATTTTATGCTTGACATGAAGTCATCTAACTTTCACAGAATATTAACCATAATCACTTCTGCAGCACTTCAGTGCTCAGTCGTTTTCTTCGCCTCTCAAGTCTAGAGGAACTCAAGTCAATTTGGTAGAATTACTCGTTCACCCAGAATAGCCTCTGGGACCACATAATACAATCCCCAAGTTTCAGGAAATATCTGAGTATCAAAGACACCTTAGCTGTCAAGGACCCCTACTTAATAACATCACAGATGAGCTCAAAGATCACACTGGACAAATCAGAATGGGTACAAGAAAATAAAAAATACCGCCTTGCTGTTGAGGTTCACAAGAGAAAGATCGCTTGAAGTACAAGTCAGGACAGGGAGTGCCACCTACTGGTCAGCCAAGGTAGAAAAGAAATGAGTCTAGTGAATTCACTTGTGCTAAATTGGGTGATTTGGGGCTGTAAGAGTGATGATCTCCTTTTAATCATGTATAGGAAACTATGGAATCCCATTAATTTATTTTTAAAAATTAAACCAAAGTGATTGATGATGTTTATCAATAAAGTTGAAAAGGAGAGACACAGACATACTCCATAGAAATTTGAATGATTGCTCTTTAACGTACCACTCTATTTCAATCTACCTTCCTACTTCAGAAGTCCCCCGACCCTCATTTAAATTGGAATTCAATAAACACATGTCTCCATTATAAATGATTATTTGATCCTCTGGAAAGGAACATAATTAAGTTCTTTTTTTAAATCAACACTTACAAAGAGTCTTATTTTGGATCTAATACTGAGAGAAGCCTTACAAATAATCCTGGTTATTAACTCACAAGGTATTGTTGAAATTGACCAATTTTATGTATAGGAAATTATCAAGTCAGAATATATTAGGGGAATTGTAATCATTTCTATAAACTTGCCCCCTTCAGCATACAAATTAGTTTTAGTACAGAAACGGGCCTTCTAACACAACATAACTTCCCAATTTATTCCTTAGAACTTTTAAGTTTTTTTAAAGTAATTAACAATAAGATTTCATGGGCCATGAGACTTCAAATGCTAATGTCATTTTTAAACAGTAAATGGCACAAAGGGTATTTGGTAATCAGCTGCTACTTTTAAATTTTTTCTCTCTCATACTATCAAAAGAGATTCATGAACACAGTTGCCCTTAATAGTTTTCTGAAACACAAGCGAAACAATAATGAGTCCAGAAAGCAAAATACCCACATCCCAAGTCAAATCAATTAAACCATGAAATCAGTTTACCCAGAAGATTTGAAAGATTTCTAAGGCCAGTCCTTGTTTTTCAAGAAATGGTCAGTGGTAAGCAGAGGAAAGGGACCAAAGGGAGGGGAATGGGAAGGCAAGGGGAGATACCAGGAATGAAACTGAGCAAATAAATTATGTTTTGTGCATGTACCAATGTGTCACAATGAATCCCACTATTATGTATAATTAAAATGCATCAATTAAAAATTAAGAAAAAAATGATCAGACTTTTTAAAATCTTTTTAGTCATTCCAGCAAGAATTTATCATGCCAGTGACCACATTGTTAAATAAAAACTCTAGGCTTAATTATTACTAATTTTATTTTTTTTAACCTAAAGTATCACTAAAAACCTTCAGCATATGGTTTCTATCCTAAGATCAGTTATTTGGTTGTGTAAATCTGCTTCCTCTTGGCCTGACCTCTAGGGAGCTGTTCCTTATGCAGGCTCAGGAGAAGAGTTAATTGAATCTCTAACCTTGCTCTCCAGGCTTTCATTCCCTACAAAACTGTCTTCGGTTGAGTGACTAGTACATTTTACATTGTTCTGGTAAAATATTAACAGAATCAGCTTCTGAGAGAGCTCAGGACTTAAGCTCAAAACTGTGTTCAAATCCTGTCTGCCACTAACCAAATGTGTACCCTAGAGTAAGTGATTTAATTTCTCAGGACCTGCTTCTTCATCTTTAAGGTGGGAGTAATCATGACCTAAATCAAGAGGTTGCTAAAGATGAGGTCAGATGACCCATTTTCTGCAACTGGGCACACAGTAAGCATGCAAATATTTGTAGATATTTTTCACCAATAATACCCACAATAGTGTTTAACATGTACCAGGCTCCATGCTAAGTGCTGGGCCTGCAATCCTGAGAAAGACAGAAACAATGCCATCCCTCAGAAGCCTATATTCTAGTAGATAATGCTATAGAATAAAAGCATACTGATAAAAAGAATTACAAATAATGATGTGTTACCGTGGAAACAAAAAACAAAAGCTGAAATCAAGATTACAAAGAATAAGGAGAGGGTCAAGAAAAGCTTCTAGGCTTTTGTATACTTTTTTTTTTTGTACCATGGATTATTAACCACTGAGCCACATCCCCAGCCCCTTTTTATTTTTATTTTGAGATAGATTCTTGCGAAATTGCTAAATTGCTTAGGGTCTTGCTTAGTTGCTGAGGCTGGCCTTGAACTTGCAATCCTCCTGCCTAAGCCTTGGGAGCCAATGGGACTACAGGTTTGTGCCACTGTGCTTGGCAAGAAGTGTCATTTAAACCGATGACTGAAGGATGACAAGGACCTGGTCATGCAAGTAGCTGGTAAATATTATTTCTAGGTGTGTCTGGGAGGGTGTTTCCAGAAGAAATCAGCTTTTGAATTGGTGAACTGTGTAAGCAAATGAATGTCCCAACGTGGGTGACCACCATCCAATCCACTGAGGGCCTGAATAGAACAAACGGGCACAGGAAGGGTGAATTCCCTCTCTCACTTGAGTTAGGACATCCATTCTCTCCTGTCCTTGGACAGCGAGGTGCTCCTGGTTCTCAGACTTGCAAAGCCAGACCAGGACTTACCACCACCCCTCTCCAGCCTATTCTCAGATCTTTAGACTCAAATGGAATCAGCTTTCCTGGTTCTCCAAATTCACAGAACAGATTGTAGGACTTCTTAGCCTCCCAAACCACAAGAGCCAATTCCTATAATAAATCTCCTCATATCCATACACATACACACACATATATACATTTTATATGTATCTGAAGTTCCTCGACTTACTTATTGGGTTACATCCCAATAAACCCATCATAAAATATTGTAAGTTGAAGATGCATTTAATAGAAATGGTAAGACAGAAAGGTCTTACCATCAAACACTTCCAGAGAAGAAAAAAGAGACACATTTACATTTTCATTTTTTAAATAAGCTGAACACTCGTGTCTTGCCATAAATGTTTATTACTATGTGAAGTCTACACTGGGAGAGCAGGAATAGAAGGGTGCCAATTCAGTGTCTGTTGCTACAGCCCAGATAAGGAATGAGGTGTGGATTAAAGAGATGATAGCAAAACTGGAAAGAAATGGACATATCTGAGAAATATTTTGGGAAATACAATGAAAAGGACTAGCTGATGAATTTGGTGGGGTAGATGAAGGAACAGTAAGGTGAATTGTGATACCACTTTCTATGTAAGGAAAACAAGACTTTATTTGGTTGGTTTGGGGTTTTTTTCCGGGGTAGAGGAGGTGTTTGTTTTGGGCAATGATGGGGACTCCAACCCAGGGTCCCACATATAGTAAGCAAGTGCTGGACCACTAAGCTACATCTCCAGTCTAGAAAACAAGACTTTTAAGAAAAAGCTAAAGCTTCATCCTGAATAGGAGGGTAAAGTTTCAGGACATCAAGTGGAGGTATTAAGAGACAAATATCTGAGTTTGGAGCTCAGAGGAGAGGTCTGAACAAGAGGTATGAATTTAGGGATTATTAATATTAAAACATTAAAAGGCACAAGAACAGATGAGTCACCTAAGAAAAGAAGGTAGAGGGGCTGGGTTTGTGGCTCATTGGTAGAGCACTTGCCTGGTATGTGTGAGGCACTGGGTTTGACCCTCTGTACAACATAAAAATAAGTAAATAAATAAAGTAATATTGTGTCCATCTATGAGAGAGAGAGAGAGAGAGAGAGAGAGAGAGAGAGAGAGAGAGAGAGAGAGGAGTTCCCATGGATGAAGGTTGAATAGAAAAGAGAGAATCAGCAAAGTAACATGTAAGTTGAAGATGCATTTAATAGAAATGGTAAAATAGAGGAAGGAGAGGAAGATGGCTACCATGTTCCCCTCATCCTTCAACCAAAGCTAAAATATCACAAGTTTCTCTCATCATTCCTTAAACATTGAGGATTTTATTCCCTCATTGTCCTTTGGTGCCACTGCAGAAGAGATAGTGTCTTGTTGTTTTATGGGGAAGACACTGAGTCTTTGGTTTATTTCATTTTTATATTTGTTTAGTTTTCTCTGAAAAGTTATAAAATAAAATTAAAACAAAATATGTTTATGATAGGTTATCTGACCTCCATGGGCACAGAAATTCTGACTTTTAAGAAAACCATTCTTCCAAAGTTAAATGTATTTATTGGGTCTATAATTTTTTTGTTGCTTGTTTCACATCTTGCAAAATATCTTGTGATTTTATTTTTTCATTGGGTCTATAATTTTTAAAAATCAGAAACATTGTTTCCCACATATTTTTAAATGACACATAAGATAATAAAGAATAACACATGTCCAATATTTACCCACTTCATGAAGGAAGACTAAGAAAAAAATCTATACAAGGAGAATTCATGTACCACTTTCTCAAGCTTAGACCCACTGATATTACTGTCATTAGAGAGGCCAATCTTATCATGCATGTGAATTCCATTCTACTAAAAGCAAAAATGTTCTTTTGAAACCATTGATTGTTTCAGAGGATTATCACCTGCAAAACTAGAATAGGATAAAATACTAACAAGGGTAAATAAATAACCAATGTTTATTTATATCATCAGTAAGCATTAAATACTGTATGTAAACTGAGACAAAATCAATCTCATGGGTTAATCCATAGTGTCAATCAAGAAGTCTATTCAACTAAGGTAAAAAAATTCTTCTAGCAAACAAATTATATTATAAAAATCAGCTACTTGGGACTGGGGTTGTGGCTCAGTGATAGAGTGCTTGCCTAGCATGTGTGACATACTGGGTTCAATTCTCAGCACCACATACAAATAAAATAAAAATTCATCAACAATTAATAAAAAATTTTTTAAATTTAAAAAGTCAGCTACTTTTAAATTTTAAAAAAAAATTTAAAATTAAAAATTAAAAAATTAATTTTTTAATTTGTAAAATGAAAAAAAAGCCCTGCTGTCACATACAGCTTTCTTCCACATAATCTTATGCCCATATAGCACTTACCTGTTTGTATTAGAAATAATTTCTATGTCTCTGCTTACCTTGATAGAGCATGAGCTCTCAAAGTCATATCCTTACTCTAGAGATAGGCCAGAACCTTCAAAGACCTCAAAGTAAAGATCCATGATTCACCTCCATTAGAATCACTTGGAGGATGTTTCCAAATGCAGATTCCTGGGTCTGATTTACCCAACCTTTGGAATTAATGTAGTATTTGTGTGGATTTCTAATAGCTTTTATGAGGTCTTCAGAATGTACCAAGGAGATAATAAATCCAAAAGATGTAACCTAAGAGCTATGCACTGATAGTTCCACTTATTTACTCACACAATTGTTCAGAATCTTCTGCCATGAAATTTGTTAAATGGAGGAATAAAGGAGAAAGCATCACTCTGAGAAGCTTTCATCTTATAGCTGAAACCACTTGCTACTATTATATTACAGCGGTACTTATTTTCCCTCAATCCAAGCAAACAATTTGGGAATTTTAAAGTTAGAGACCTTAGAGATTATACCTGACATAAAATATGTTAAGAAAAAAATATACCAAGGTATGTTAAAAACATAATAGGCTGAACAATCACAGTGCTAGTCCTGTCATTTATAAGAGCAATATTAAAAACTCTAAAATTATTAAAATCTCAAACCTTTTTTTTCTTTTTGCTTTTTTTTCCACATTTTTATTGGTACATTTTAATTGAACATAATGGTAGAATTTGTTGTTACCTATTCATACATACACAAAATATAACAATATAATTTGGCCATTGTCATTCCCTAGTATTTCCCCTTTCCCCCTTCTCCTCCCTCACCCTGGTCCCCTTCCTCTGTTCTACTGATCTTCATCAAATTTTCATGAGATTCATCCCCCATCCTTCTTTTCTTTTTTCCTCTCTACCTTCCACATGAGAGAAAACATACAACCCTTGACCTTTTGAAAAACTCCAAATCTTTTCAATGACGAAAATATTCATCCTTTGTTTCATAAAAAGGTTTTTAAGGAAGCATATTTTAAATATAAGAAATATTACAAAATTATATACAACAAATAATTTATTTTTTGATCAACACACAACTAAATTTCACATCTATAAGTAGAAATATAATAAACAATATATCCTAGAACAGTATCAAAATAAAATTCACAATTGATTAGTAGATCCCCAAAATCCAATCTCAAAAACATTAAGTACATGTTATGATTTTTTACAAATGAGAAAAACCTTTTTTTAAAAAAAATAGAATATTTTACCTATATTTTTGTATGGCACAAATGGTTCAAAATATTAAATGTTAAATCAAACCAACAAATTTCTTCTTTTTTGTTACTGCTTCAAAAATATTTATAGCTATACCTAAGTCTTATAGAGACTTACTATCTCTGATTGAAATAAGAATGTCATATTTACCTTCCACCCTCCTAGCAGATAATAACCAGGAATCATTTCTTAAAATTAAGTTTTCACTTAATAATACAGGCTATACCACTTTATATAGTTCACAAATTAAGAAACATTTTATAATCATGATATATGTAAGGACTTGTAACTACTTTGTTATCTCCTTTAATCTTTTTCAAGAAAATAAATGTGTATTTTAAATAGGGCACTAGTACTTGGGACTAAGTCGAATATCATCGCCTCTCTCTTTACTCACTAATAGCTTTGGTAAAACACTTAACCTGCCTTCTAACCTAGTATCTCCACCAGAGTAATAGCAATACTCTATTTGGTATCTATTTTTAGATGCATCAGAGAGTGAAAAAGCCATTATATGATCAATCTCTTACATCTTTGGTGGATAACTATGCTCTATTTAGAAGGGCCATTATGTTGCAAACTCCATTTTGCAGATGAAATTCATTTAGCAAATATGCTAATTCTGGATAGGCAATGATAACCACAGGAGACCAGGAAGATGAGCAATAACATGGGCTCATGAAGTGTACTTTCCTTGAAAAAATATTTATTTGCTCAAATTAGAGAGGGAACATTGTAAATTGTACATCATTTGGGAAGACTGTTATCTCTTTTTCATTTTCAGTCACATTATAATATTGGATATAGCAGCTCCAGAAGCTAACGGATTATTGCTTTTATAATTGAATTCGTAAAGTTTCACGTCATGAAATTATATAATTACGTTTTGAAACATCACAGAAGCTCAAAATATATCTATTTGTAATCATCATAATGTGTACATCTGATCAGGACCCAGCTATGTTCAAGGCCCAGTTCAATCATCATCCATATTTTATGCCACAATCAAAGAAAACACATTGTGTGCTCTTAGTGGCCACTAAGAGAAGATGCTATCTTGCAATCAGAGGAAATCATAAACAAATAAAATAACCATCCTTCATTGGGAAAAAAAACTGAAAAGAAAATGAGAGTCCTGAAAATGTCTAGTGGCACTAATTAAATGAATGTTTCAAAACAATGATTTGCCCCATCGTAGCACCAGCAGCAGAGTAGCCCACACTTATGTGACTGCACTAAAAATAGAGTCTACTCCTTTTTCTGCACAGTGAGTTGCAAAAAGGCACAAAGTTCACAAATAGATGTATTTTCAGGTATGGGAACAAAATGACATAAAAGATGACCTTATTACCAATAGATGTTAGAGTTAAGAACATTTCAAGGAAAAACCCATTAGTATACAAAGCACTTGAGCCCAGATGAAGTCCTCAAAAAGAACAATATCCCTTTGAACAGAGACAAGAATAATCAAGCTGTACATGGATGTACCTTACACATCAAAGTTCTAGAAAGATCATTGCTAAGAATACATCCCATAAACCACAGCATCAAGTTTCAGTCTTCATGCATGCCCCAAAAAGGAGAAACTGACATCCATCAATAATAAACAATAAGTCAGTGGAGCATGGTGTCATGTGCCTGAAAGTCTCAGCTATTCAGAGACTGAGACAGTAGGATTGCTTGGAAACCACAAGTGCAAGATCAGCTTGCACAATGCAGCAAGACCTGTCTCTTACAAAAAAAAAAAAAAAAAATCTTTTTGAAATAATAATGATAAAACAATGAATCATTTCAAATCTAACATATAGTTCCAAGAAATTTGTTGGGGGGTGGGGGGTGTTGCTGGGGATTGAACCCAGGGCCTTGTGCATGTGAGGCAAGCACTCTTTACCAACTGAGCTACATCCTCAGCCCAAGAAATTATATTTTTGTTGCTTAAAATGTTTCTATGGGTCTCCTAAATCATATAACAACTTTCCTATTTCTAAAAATATCAGCTTTTTTTGTATAAGATAAGTGGTATTAAGACATAATAGTGCCAGGCGCAGTGGCACATGTCTGTAATCTCAGCAGCTTGGGAGGCTGAGGCAAGAGGATTTCGAGTTCAAAGCCAGCCTCAGCAAAAGCAAGGCACAAAGCAACTCAGTGAGACCCTGTCTCTAAATAAAATACAAAACAGGGCTGGGGATGTGGCTCAGTGGTCAAGTGCCCCTGAGTTCAATCCCTGTTTTTCAAAAAAAAAAAAAAGACAATAATAGGTATTTTAGGAACCTCCAAAAGAAACCCATTAAATGAGTACTGACAGATTGCAAACTGAGCTGGATCCTATCTTAAAATACTGGGCAAGAACAATAAAACAATCCATATTCTTTAAGGCACCTTGGTTACATACTAATGGCTAAAACAGCTCTGTGCCCATTTCAGATTAATATTAGCTTCACAGCATTAACATCACATGACAGAGGAGTAGATGGCAGCAAAAGAAACCTTTTACCAGAGGACAACAGAGTTATCTAAGCAAAAACCCAGCATGAAAAGAGCACTATCCTGATTTCCTAGAATGCCTCCCTCACAAGGGATTATTTCTGATTCCTGGGACAGTGCACAGCAGTTCTCATCGAACACTTTAGAAGCACACTTGGTCACACCATGCTCTGCCTTATTAAATGATCTATATTGAAACCACTCATTTTCATTTCCCTTACATCAATAAATGCCAAAAAAGAGTGATAAGACTGTCATTTACCCTCAATTTCCTCAATAATGTAAGAGTTAGAGGGAGTGTGTAAGAACTCCAAAATAATAGGCGAATACATTCCCTAGTTCTCCTTTCTCCTTTATTTCTACTAGGAGGAAACCTATTTCAGATAATATCTCCTCTAAAGTTTAGGAGGCTGAAAAGGATTGCTGCTTAACCCCTCCCCCAAAAAATATTCTCAAACATAGTGGTTTTCTGAGTAAATAACTTTCAAAGGGAAAGTGCTACACAGAATATAAAACCTTCCCTGGAGTGCTCATAAAGAGTAACATAAAAGTAGTTATAGGTGGAAAAAAAGAAATAATATTCTAAGAACTGCAAAAAAAAAAAAAAAAATCAAATACAAGTGATTCTACCCTCCCTGCGTCTTCCACCCATGCAATGCAAATGTATACACACAACAGACTCAACCACAAGTTTTAAGAGCAACTACAAAAAAGCAAAAAAGAAAATGAATCTTTGTTTCACAAAGAGAGAAAGTATGTCATAGAAAACAGCAGACCAAAGGAATCTTCCTTCACTTACTCAGTGAGCAAAAAACAATGCTTCTAGACCTATGGTAGGCATAATTCACATTTCATTTTCAGAAAATATTCTATTCAAACTAGCATAATAAAATAAAATGAAGATGTTCTGAGGTAATTATACTCCTATTCTAATTATCATTACATTAAGATTTTGCAAAACAAAATCTACAAAGCTGTTGCAATCAGAAAACTAAATGCAGAAAACTAAATATGATATTAATGGAGAGAAAAAATGTTTATGTAAAAATACTCCTTAAATCTTTCTTTTAAAAATTTCCAAATGAATATTAAAATCAGTCATATCAAGTAACTTACACGAACTATAAAAATAATTACAATAAAGAGAATTCAGAAATCAAAATTAACAATTATATTTCAGACTTGATTCCACATACACAAAACTAAACCAGAGTTCATGAAGGTGTCTAAAAGAATTCTTATACAGATTTTTTTTAAGAACAATAGTTCATTTCTTCAGAGATAGATCATCCACATCAAAATCCTCCTTGTTTAGCATCACCAATGGCTCCCCAAACATCAAAGACAAATTCATCTGGGAATGCAAAGTCTCCAAGAGTTTCATCAAGTGCTGTGGCAAATTCATCTGGATTATTTTTGTCCTTTCCAGCTTCAAACATTGTGGTGGCTGTCAAAGATAATTAAGGATAAATGAGATATCATCATAGGACTGAGAAAAATGATCCCAGGAAGTGCTTTCCAAATGTAGCATACATACATATCATATATTCCTAGGTAAATTAAAACATGAGGATACTCATTTTCACTTCTTAAGGTAACAAAGACATTTTTTCAACAATCTGTCCGCTGCACCAGGTTGGCAGCTGTCACCCACCGACCTCTCTCCTACCTTGAAGCTAATTGTTTGGGAACCTCCAGCATTCCTATGTGCAAAACAAGCTATTCTGAAAGAAAACCTTGTAGTACACCCCTTCCCAGCCTCCCAAGAGTCATTAACTATCTAAGATGTAACAAAAAAGAATACAGCATCCCACATTTGTGGTACTCCTGCCAAAGAAGTGCAGCCTAAATGTAATTATGGGGAAAAAAAAGATTGGACAAAACAAAATGGAGAAACATTCTACAAAATAACTTGCTTTTACCCTCCAAAGCATCAAGGTCATGACCATTAAGTAAATAAGGGATAACTATTTAAGTTGACACAGCGTGGTATGTAAATGCAACATATGATTTTTTAACACACTTTTTTGCTATCATACCTATTAAAGAATTTGATGAAACATGAATAGGAATAAATATTGGATGGCAATAATGTGTCAACATTATTTTCATTATTTGGTTGATTATATTTTGGATCAATAGGGGAACACCCTTGTTATAGGAAATACACAAAAATTTATTGGGGAACAATGGAATATCAGTAAGGTAACTTACTCTCAAATGGTTTAAGACAAAAATGTCTTTGCACTTCACATGTAACTCTTTGTAAGTTTGGGATAGTTTCAATTAAAGGGGGGCAAAACAGTAATAAAGAGGAGGAACTGAAGCCCTTCTCTTAATTGTGGTTACCCTCCCTCACCTCTCAACCATGACCCAAAGTGCTCTTCATTGATCATTAACCAGAAGTACTTCAAAAAGGAGGGAGGTCCTCAGCTGCAGTGAACTGCTCCAGCCACAGATCCTACCAAGTTACTCAGACTCTTCTAAAGCTCCTGAGTTTATGAAAACTTTTCCTGTTTTTAAAGAATATGGCAAGATTGGGCAGGATGTATTAAAATCAATACTCCAACATGCTGGTTTGACTTTATAAACTAGACTATTGAAAAACAATTTGGAAACAAGTGACAAAAACCTCAAAAATTTCATATCCATTAATCTACATAACATTTCCACCCTTGGTAATCTGTACTTTAAAAATAAAATCTTGGGCTGGATTTGGAACTCAGAGGTATCATGTGTGCAGCATGCAGAAGGGTCTAACCCCCAGTACCAAAAAAAAAGCAAAATCTTAAAAACAGAAAATAATTTAGCATAAAGGTATAACTAAGTATCAAATAAATCTAAAATGTAGAATTAATAATTAATCTCTACTGCAATGAAATGTATGGGGTGAAATATTTGATAAAATATTTTTGAAATAATTTTAGTGTTTATGAACAATTTGTAATAACCTGGGGAAATATTTTCTCTTAGGATTTACTGAAAAGAACAGTTATATACATTTTACATTATAATCATAACTACATTTTTACAAAAATCTATACAAGGAATAGATAAGTAGAAATAATAAACTCGGGGCTCAATGATACAGTGTGTACCTAGCACGTATGAGGCTCTGGGTTCGATCATCAGCACCACATAAAATAAAGGTATTGTGTCCAACTATAACTAAAAAAACTGTTTTTTAAAAAGAAATAATAAACTAATTATAGTAAAAAAAAAAAAAAAAACAATGTGGGAACAGGGAATATAACTCATTGTTAGAGTGCTTGCCTTGCATGCACAAGGCCCTGGGTTCAATCCCCAGCACTATCAAAACAAAAAACCAAAAATCAATTATGTGTATGTGCACTATTGGGGATAGAACCCAGAACCTTGTGCATGCTAGGCAAGTACTCTACCACTGAACTACACTCCAAGCCTTTTAGTAAAAGAAAATTTTCCACTGGTACCGAGGATCAAACCCATAGCATCACACACACTGAACCAACACTCTACCACTGAGCTTTATCCCCTTTAGTAAAATATTAATGGCATAATCTAGATGACAAATGGAGAAGAATTCACTAAAACATCTTTCAACTATGCTTTATGTTTTAAAACTACAATAGTAGAATATTGGTAGAAATCTCTATGAAGACAATGAATAAAAACTTTTTAAAACAGTAGAGAAATTCAAATAGGAGAGGAAAAAAATTTTTCTCATGAGTACTAAGTAGCTGTACTTGGGAAATTATTTTCTAAACTATTAAGGAATCCCTAATATCCATAACCAGTGTTTTATCTCTTTCAACAGGAAGTCATGGTACTATGTTCAAGAAAAGAATAAAGCTCCCTCAAAAAAGAAACCAAATGCCCAGACAAGTGTACTCCATCCATATTCCCCACAATCCTGGAGGTTCCATCTGCGTCTCTCTCCTCCTTAGATGTCCTGCCTTGGAGAACTGATCTGCAATCCCTATGTAAACAAGACCTTGCTGCAGAGAAGCCCCAGGCCTTTGCTTCTACCCCCAACTTCTCCTGAGCCCCACCCTCCCATGTCTGAATAAGTGGTGGGCAATCCTTCTTACGTGTGCCATTAGCATCTCAAGCAGCAGATACAGAAACCAAACTCATCTACCCTTCAGAAACTGCTACCCTTTCTCCAGTTTCCACCATTGTCCTCAGTGTGGTAAGCTCTCTCCTGTTATCTTCCTCTTCTCCCAGTCCCTCAGCTTGTGAATCAATACTGCCTCTCCTTTGTTCTATCTTTGTAATTGCTCTAACTGATTCTTTCCATTCCCACTGCCACCATGCCATTTACTTCATCTCTAAGTCATCAGCCCATTCCACATGGGCACATTAGACTCTTCTTTCTAAAGCACAGCTCTGATTCCGTAGATAATAGAACAAAAGGACAAGGAAGCTCTGTTCCACCTCTTGTCTTTCTCATCCCCATATATAAAAATATTCCTTGTGTCACCAACTTCTTCAAAACTCTAAACCCTAGTTTGTCATTCTGATCTGAAGCACCTCTGGCTCCCAAATGACCTTACTCCTCTACACTAATGCTATGCCCTCAAAAATATGATTACTAAAAATGCTATTTTTAATCCTTCTGTCTTTGCATTGGATAATCTCCTAGTCACCAGCTCCACCATCAAAATCCTTTCTCTCCTTGAAGGTCCTCTCCTCGATGAAACTCTTTGTCCACAAATGGAAGTCATATCTGAATTCTCTAAACCCTCTGCCGGCATTTTTCATACTAAAGGTGCAAACAATCTAACTACAATCTTGATAAAATACAGATTCTGCTTCAGTAGTTCTGCAGTTATGCCTGAGATTTTTCCCTTTCAACAACTCCCAGGTGGTATTTATCCCCAAGCAATACTCAAGTAATAAGATCTTACAGTACAAATTCATAACAACAAAATTATAGAAACAGCCTACATGCTAGGTGTCAGTGGATGAATAGATAAAGAAAACTGGTGTATATATTCACAGTGGAATATTATTCATCCATAAAGAAGAATGAAATCATACCATTTGCAGAAAAATAGATGAAACTGGAGATTATAATGTTAAGTGAAATAAACCAGCCTAAGAAAGATAGTATTGCAGGTCTTCCCTCATATATGGAATATAGGGTTGGGTGTGTTGACCATGAAAGTAGAAAGAACACTGTTAGAAAAGAGGAAAGGAACTAGGGAGGGAAAAGAAAAGGGTAAAAGAAGGTACGGGATTAGTAGATATTATATGCATGTATGAATATGCCACAGTGAAACCCATGATTTTGTTTAGTTGAAATGCACTAAAAATAACATTAATAAAAGATCTTATAGTGCATATTCAACATTGCTCAAGTCTTAAAATCTATACTGATCTTATTTTTATGTATTGTTTTCTATCCTACTAAGGAATAAATTTCCAGTGGATCTTGATTAGCTTACTCAGTCTTTCATGCCAAAAGGAACTAGTTCAGTATCTTACACATAGCAAATACTGGTGGATGGGTAGAGACAAAGGAGGCTTTGTAATTAAACTTAAATATTGTGCATATTGGGGGCTGAGGTTGTGGCTCAATGGTAGAGTGTTCACCTAATATGAGGCATGAAGCACTGGGTTCAATCCTCAGCACCACATAAAAGTAAAATAAAGATATTGTGTCCACCTAAAAACTAAAAAAATAAATATTTTTTAAATATTGGGCAAGTTGGCACAGCTAGCATGTTTAGAGGAAGTGAAGTCCAAAACTCTGGACCCATAGCTAGGATGTGAAAGAAGAGCAACCAAAACATAAATGGTAAGAATAACTGAAGTAAGATTCAAGTTCAGAATTTTGCTTAATCTACCTTTTAACTATTTCTTATAGGTCCATCAAATAACATTTACTGAGTCAAATTGCCTAAACACTTATGAGTAAAATATATGGAAGAAGAAATCTAGTTGAAAAAGAAATAAGATGCACACAGATAAAAGATATAAGAAAATGTATAGTCTATTCAGAAGCAGAAACAATAGTATAGACGATGATTTTAAGTGTTGGAATAATCAATGTAAGCATTTACTGATGGACTTGGAGTCAATCAAAATCTATCTATCTATCTCCCTCCATTAATACACACACACACACACACACACATACACTACTGTAAACAGGGGAAAACCCTTGGCGCATATAGTACATTGTTTTTTATACCTCCAGGAACTCAGCAGCATTGTCTAGTGCACTTAGCTCAGGAATGTGCTGTGGACCTGGCCTGCTCTAACTTACAGAATTGCTGCTTTTTTTTCCTAATTATAAAATCAGAAAAAATACTGTTTCAAGATGTCCATACTACTTCTTTGCAGTCAAAATGTATAATCTCACTCATGCACTCATTCTGACATAGAAGAAAAATGGAGGAAAAACCCCCACATCCAATGCAGTCCCACAGGTACTCACACCTCCATATATGCAATCCTGTATTTTCTAACTCCACTCCTCTACTGTTATTGCTACTAATAATTATTAGTGATAATTGCTGAGAATGATAATAGTTACATATGTTATTTATGATGTAACAGGAACTTTATATACATTATTTAATTTGATGCCTTAGCAATTCTATGAGGTTGTTTTTATTGTGCCCCTTTTACAGATATGAAAATCAAAGCTTAATAATTTGCCCAAAGGCTAAAGCTTCAAAGTAATGAAATCAGAATTCATACTCCCTGTGAATTCTCTACTATTGTGCCTCTCAACATTTTTCAGTATTTACTTTGAGAGAGGTACTATAGAAGTGGCAAAAAATACTAATTAGACAGCCTCATAATTGTGCTAGAAATACTATAATGCCCCATAAATCTCTTGAAAACTGCACTTGAACATGTTTTAAATTTTTGCTAATACATAAACATAATGTTTAAACATCCTTATAGAAAAAATGAATGTTATAATTTTATCCTTTTGATAAAAGATTATATCTCTGCTTTAATCAAAAAGCCAGCTGGGCATGGTGGCACATGCCTATAATGCCAGCAACTCAGGAGGCTGAGGCAGGAGAATTGTAAGTTTAAGGCCAGCCTCAGCAACTTAACAAGGCCCTAAGCAACTTAGTGAGAGACCCTGTCTCAAAATTAAAAATTTTAAAAAGGCTTGGGATGTGACTTGGTGGTTAAGAGTCCCTGGGCTCAATCCACAGTACACACACACACACACACACACACACAGAGAGAGAGAGAGAGAGAGAGAGAGAGAGAGAGAGAGAAGCCAAAAAAACTTCACCACAATGAAAAAGTTTTATCTTATATACTAATACACTGTATAGCTTATATAATACATTAACATAAGATAGTACTGATATGATTTTTATCTGTTACTGAAATAGATCTGCAATATATCATAGTATAATACTTGAATACAGTCTGGCAAAAAAAAATTCCACTGAAAGTAGCTTTTATACCACACATAGCAGCTAAGTGCTGACCTCTCATGGACATTCTGAAAATATCTTATATCATCACCACCCCTGAACTTTCATTTTACTATTAATGACAAATCTAGTTTAATGACATAGGCCAATATAGTTTCCATTAAGTTTTTAAATATTTAAACATAATTATTAGATATTTTAAAATTATTCCATAGCTTAAAATCTTAGTAGCAAAGTCCTAGAATTAAATCTTAGTTCTAACTTGTTAGTTAACTTAGGGCAAGTTGCAGAACTTCTCTGAATCTTAGCATTCAAACCTACAAAAAGGCAAACACCAGTACTTAGATAAAGATTAGTCATCACTGTTAACTTGACCATAAAATCTGTAACTGTACCTCACTCCATGGAAGGTCTTCAACATTTATACTCCTTAAGACTTTTCATAAATATCAACCATTTAAAACAATTCGCATGAGTCAAACACCAATAACATAGCCAATATAGAATATATTCTTTTTTCTCTTTTAAAAAAACAAGCTTTATTGAGATATAATACACACACCATATAATTCAACCATTTAAAGGGTGAAATCTGAAGCTGGGGGTGTCACTCGGTGGTAGGGTACTTTCCTAGCATGGGCAAAGCCCTAGCTTCAACCCCCAATATCAAATGAAGGGGAAGGAGGAGGGGGAGGAAGAGAAGGGAAAGAAGAAGAGGAAGAGGGGAAAAAAACTTATATGATACAATTTCCCATTAAGTTAGGTCAATTTAGATAAAACCTCATAGACTCAAAATCTTCTAGGACCTTTTTTTGTTATTGCAACTGGTTGGTTGAAAAATCACAGTTCACACCTTAACTTTACAACCAAATAAAGCACATTCATCTTCAAAGTTAACTTCCTACAGAAATTCATTTGAATTCATTTCTATTTTCAAATAATAAATATACCCTAATTACTTTTTCTTTTTAAGGACAGTGTTTTCAATCACTTTATGATTATGCTATTTTAAAAAAAAAAATTTAAACTTACATAATTCCAGAATAATGTGATATCAATGTAATTTGCATTAAGAAATAACATTTCTGAAAGTCAAGAAATACTAGGAATACATAGAAGTAAATATATTCATTAGTCTGTTAAATAAGTCTCACATTTGTGATTTATATTTCATGCTAATAATATCTGAATGGTAGAAAGCCCTAATTTAAAACATTCTTCAAATAATTATTTTCCTAACACTTTTCCTTCCTAAGTGACTGATCACATTGCTAATCATTATAATGATAATGCTTCATGGCAACTGGAGGAATTTGCTACAGATGATTGATTAATCTTACAAAGAGATTGCTAATTTATTTACCAAAGAGATTACTAAATAATTTACAAGGAATTTGTGAGGGATGTTTAATGCCCTGTGTGAACTTCTAGGATTGTGAGTTTTCTATTTTTCTTCAAGGATCAAGAAACAGAGCACGAGTGTTTTTTAGTTACAGAATTCATTTATACATCCTACTATAGAAATTTTTAAAGATTGGACAGGCAAGAAAAAATAAGTATAAATTCTGTAAATGAAATGGACCTTGGTTTGGACTAAGTTCTTTGCACTAGGCCCAACAGATGAAAACAAAACAGGGTCACTTGTGCTGAAGTTCCACACCAACAAGCCTAAACTAAATTATTCATCTCATCTTCCAAGAAATCAGGGTGAGAAATAATAGCCAAATCCTAAAACAAGCCAGTTTTTGCTGGTATGACAAGGAAGTCCCCTGATGTAGCCTTTATAAGGCAAGTAAACTTGGAATGACCAATTGTATTTGTTGTTTTGCTTTCTTCAGCCCCTTCCTGTCTGTGAAGCCTGTCTCCTCTGTTCAGCTCATTAAAACATTCTTCCTTCTATTTTATAAAATAAGATGCTACCCAATTTTCAATTAATAAAAACCAAGTAAGACTTTAAAGTACATTTGTTTTCATTTTGTCTTTTGACAATTCTATAAGAAAAATTTAAAATAAGTGGAAATTGAATAGAGAAGGATGAATGAACTTTAAATTCTCTACCTGGTAGCAGGTAAACAAAATAGGCAAGTCCTTGACTTTAGAAAATGTATTCAGCACCTGATTCAAATGCACACACACGCATCAGTGCATGCAGGCACAAACTGTACCCTGTAACCACCTTCCACAAGGAAAGAACCAGGCTTTTCTCAATCTTGATCCTTGTATTTCAGGATACTCTCAGCTCTAGAGATAGAACATTTGGCCCAGAGCTAACCATCCCCCTGGGACTGCCAACCCAACCCAAGACAATCTTGGGCATTTTGTTCCAATGACTTGCCCCTCCATCTTTCCCATTGTGCTTGATGCTAAGAGGATAGAGAGAGTGAAGTAGTTGCAGTCATTTTAGTTTCATGAGGTACAGCCTGAAGCTGCCAGGGGATACCAAAGGGACACAGAATGAATCCAGAATTGCCAGAAGAAAAACCATATTCTTTTTTTTAATTTTATTTTTTAGTTGTAGCTGGACACGATACCTTTATTTTCTTTGTATGTGGTGCTGAGGATCAAACCCAGGGACCTGCATGTGCTAGGCAAGTGCTCTACCCCTGAGCCCAACCTCAGCCCCAAAAAACCATATTCTGATGACAGCATTATAACTCTGGGTCTAGCCATTCTTGAAGATAAGAGCTATCTCTGAACTTTTCCATTATAAGAATCTAAAACTTCTCCCTTTTGTACCTCAAGACAGAGTTAGGGGTTTGGTTTGGTTTGGTTTTGCTTCATTCTTGTTTGTAGTTATTTGCAACTGATAGGATTTTAACTGACAAATCATGACCTTGACATCTTAATAATGACCTAATAAACACACAGAAATCCAACTGCTCAAATGCTTATCAGTCATGTGCCAAGTGTCTGTCTTCTCCTTTTTGTTTTTTAATGTTGCCTCACATATGCCAGCCAAGTGCTCTGCCATGGAGCCACATCCCCCACCCCTTCTCCTTATTTCTGATTCATTGTTCAGAGGGTTGCAGGAACCACATTAAACTGTATACAACTTTAATATCATAATACACAATTGTATCAATGTAAATATGGAAAAATCAGCTAATAAAACCATTTATTTGAATCACAAAATTATTTTCATAAATATTTTTAAATTCATAAAATAACAGGTGATATCATTCACAACATATAGATTAAAAATTACCAGGGGCAGGGCAATCACAATTTTATTTTTAAAAAAAAAAAACTTTTTTAAGGGGCTGGGCTGGAGATATAGCTCAGTGACAGAGCATCATTGGGTTTAATCTCTAAACACACACACACACACACACACACACACACACACACTCACACAAAAGAAACCTAAAATTTTTAAAAGTTGACTTATCTTTATATCCATTATTCTTTTTGTGACTCTACAAATACTTTTTAATCTTGAAAGGCACAATTGGATATATAAATAAAACATAAATAAGCATTAGATTTCATCAAATTAGAAGATAGGAGACTTCTGAAGGTAGCATATTCTTAGAGCAGAGAGAAGCAGTGAGAAGGATCCTCAGACTGAGCAAAGCCACAGCTGCTGCATCCCCGGGTCCAGCACCAAAGTCCCATGGCTGTTGCCACCTTTCCCAAGAGAAGGGCTGAAGGGATGGAGAGATAGAGCCAAGGTAATGGGCAAACCAGAAAAGATCCACAAAGTTGTCTATTAAACCTGCTCCTCCAAAGCCAGAGCCCAAGCCTAAAAATGCTCTGCAAAGAAGAGAGAGAAGATGTCCAGATGGAAAAAAGGAAAAGCTGATGCTGGCAAGGATGGGAAAAGCCTGCAGAAAATGGAGCTGCCAAGCAAACCAGGCACAGAAAGCTGGAAGTGCTGCCATGCCAAGAGAAGGGTGTGCACTGTTCCTAGCTGTGTGTTTCTGGTGACTATGCAGTTTGAAATACAATTTCTTATCAAGTTTTATTTTTAAAAAGCATATTCTTACCTAAATCAATATCTCGAATTCCCATGTACAGTTCAAGAAGATCATCAACCTTTTCGATTGCCTTTGCTTTGGTTTCAGAGGGCTTTATCAAAAATGAGAGAAATAAGACATCATATTTTTATAATGAAATATCTTGATTGTCAGGGGAAAATTTGATGGAGAGCCAACTCATGGTGATGTTCTTCAGCTTATTTTAGTGAAAGTATCTCAAGAATGTGCTCTGTAACTAAATATAAATCAACACAGTAAATATTTGCTTTTGGTGTTAGCTTTAAATGTTATGGATTCAAAAACTAAAAGCTGGGAACATAGTTCCCAAGTAGCTTACTATCTAAATGGGGAGATCGAAGTAAAAATAAATGACTATGTAACAATCATAAAGGACATAAATGGTACAAGGGCACCATGGGGAGAAAGCAAATTTATCAAAGAGATATGGAAGACTTCAGAAAGAAGGTGACTTCAGAATTATGTTGTCCAAGTGGACAAGAAGAGGGGCACTTGAAGCAGAAGGCAAAAGATATGCAGAGTCTACATGAGGTTGGAGGCTTTGCATACCAAAGGAACTGTGAGAAGCCCCATGTGACTTGACCTTAAAGGGTCCTGTGTGTTACTAAAAGGACTTTGATCTTTATTGTCTAAACCAGGGTCTCCAGACTCTTGATGGCTCATCCCAACAGTAAAATGCTTCTAAACTTCCACTCTTTTTACTTACTTTTTATTTAACTGTATTTTGCATATTTTTATTAATTACATACACGTATTACCATATTAATATATCATATATATTATAAAAACACCAAAAAAGAAAATTTTATAAGAATGAAATACTTATGAGATAATATTCTTAACATAGTTTGTGTTTTATGTACTAATGACACCAATTTTGTTCTTCCTAAAACTGTTAAAATTTTCAGTAAAAAGCATGATTATTTTTAATATTCTTTTAAAATATTTGGTAAGTCTTATTTATTATATGTTCAGACTATTCTTGGTTTTCTTCACACCTGAAAAGAAATGGCCCAAAGACATTTAATACTCAACTACAGGTCCAAATGTAGATTTCATCATTAGTCAGATTTTCAAAATTTCACATTATTTTCAATATTGTTATAAATATTTGTTGCTTTGTATTTTCAAAATTTATTAAAGTCATGTATTATATAGCAAATAAAAATTTATGTTTATCTCCTTAAGGAGATCAACAGTACAATGCTTTACTTTTTTTTTTTTTTTCCTTCTGGCTGTATATGTTAGGTAAGCACTCTAACACTGAGCTACAACCCAGGCCCCATACATTTTTATTTACAAGCACTAACCTTAAAAATAGTAACAGACCTAATATATTGCTAATGCCTTCATTATAGTGTATTATTTTGAATTATCTGTGTAAAGCATCAGGCTACAAAAAATAACTTAGGCATTAACGTTTGTATCTATCTACTCAGCCACACTGTAAGTTGCCATAACAAGTACCAGGACTTGGGCACACACAAGAGTTTGCCACTCTAACTCCTGCATAGCTCTTGATCTATAACTTCTTGTCCAGTCACACTGTTTGCCTGAGTCTATTCCTCATCTTTTCCTATGCACAGAAGCTTCCTTTTACCCGACCTTCCCATCACTCTCTCAAATCCATCCTGCTTAACAATCCATCCCCTCTAACCAAGAGATTTTTCTCTAACACAAAACTGATTGCATTGCTCTCCAGTTCTCATAAGTCCTCTTGCATCCAGACTCCAGCCAATTCCGCCAGCCTCATCACCCTCATTCCCCACCAGGTACTTCCAGTACCCACACTTCTATCTCAGGGACAGCTTACCAGCTCTCCAAGCCCATCATTGTGTCATGTCTAAGATATTCTTCTCCCCATCTTGCATGAACTTAATCATTTTGTTCTGGAAGAAAACCTGCTGATGTCCTTTCTTTCCCCAGACCTGACAGCTACTGGCCAGCCCCTTCTTTGTGACACTGTGTACCTTGTGCAAAGCCCTGTTCAGCTGGTTCATAATGGCTCCTTGTCATGCCACTCTCCCTTAGAGGAGAAGCAAGGCCTTTATCCATCTTTATATCACCAGCACCTGGACTGTGCAGACCCAACAAATGAATAAAGTATGAGGAATGCAAATAGAATACCACTCAGTGTTCAGAATTTGTGTCAGGTTGTAAGGGGATGATTTGTTTCAAATCCTATAAATCCTTTAAATACTTCAATCCTTGAAACTAGATTACAAGTCATTTGTATCAAATTTAATATTAGCCCCAAAACCGCTTTTTCCTCTCATTATCAGCTATTTTTAATTGGCCTATTTAATTAAGCAGGCTATGCAAACAGGGATGGATTTTTTGGATGTTTCATTTTAAATAAATCTTTCCTACCTCCTCCGACAGATTTTAAGAATTCTTTTTCATCCTAGCACCTAATACATAGCAGGTGCTTAACAAATATTTACTATGTTAACTATGAGAAGGGACATCCTGCTCTCCCTGTTTCCTTTTCAAGCTGCTTCAACTCTGCTCATTTTCCCTCACAGCCTCCAGCAGAAAGCAGGGCTGGCCTTCTCCTCACTGCCCACTGCCAGTTCCTTCCCACTGTTCTTCCATTCTCTTCAATGTATTTCTTCCACTCAGGCTTGTTCACTTGTTCAAGAAACAGTAATGGCCTTTGGCAACACACCAGGCAGTATGCTCAGCAATGAAAACGTAAAGGCTCAAAATGACCAGGTGTTACTGTGTGGGTTTTGTTCACATGCCTCCTCAAATCTCATTTTCAAAATGCTTTTGACTCTACCAGGTCTGTCGGTTGCCATTTACCTCCAGATCAAACCTTTCATTCCCCCAGGACCTAAGTACAAGGTATCTATACATTTCCAAGCAAAACGGGAATCAAATGAACAGAACATACCATTTCTTCCATGGTAGCAGGACCTTTAGATCTCAGACGAAGGGTTCCTCTTGCAGTTCCAATTTTGTCTGCTGATGACTTTCCAGCTTTTGATCTTGGTTCTATCTCTATAAACATATAATGAAGGGAGAAAGTTTTATGTGTGTGTGTGTACATTTATATTCAGAAAGAATTCCAACAGATTGCCGCAAAAGCCAACATAGTTTCCATCACAAAAGTTATTGTAGAGATTTAACAAAAGGTATGCCTTCTTACAGAATTACCTAAAAAAAAAAAAAAATCAATTCATCTGTCATTCATTATTCTCATTATTCTTTTTGTACCTACAAAAAGAGGGAATATGTGAAGTGTACCGATAAGAAAGGTTGGAAGGCAGGCACAGTGGCACATGCCTATAATGTCAGCAACTCAGGAGCCTGAGACAGGAGGAACAAAAGTTCAAAGCCAGCATTAGCACTTTAGTGAGGCCCTAAGCAACTTAACAAGTACCTGTCTCAAAATAAAAAATAAAAAGGGATAGGGATGTAGTTTAGTGATTAAACACCCCTGTGTTCAATCACCAGTACCAAAAAGAGAGAGAGAGAGAAAGGAAAAGAAAGAAAGAAAGATTGGAAGTTCTAAGGAAAACAAAGTTAGAACAGTTGGCTTTGTTATAAGAGCAAAGAGCTGTAAGTAGCCAAAAAGCAGCACTGGACTTCATCCAGGTCGTGAAGATGGGAAAGAACCATGTCTTAACAGAAGAGAGAGACAAAGGCACTATTATTTGTGTACCAAACCTCCACTTGATGCATTATGTACACAATCCTATTTAATATTCATACCACCCTCTCAGGAATACTATCACCCTCATTTTAAAAATGAGGAAACTGAACTCAGTAAGTTGTAGCTGGGATTCAAAACCAGGTCTTGTAATTCCAAAGTCATCATGCTTTAATCAACCTCACTCCAGCCAACACAAGGATAAATTTAAAGATAATTCATATAGAGAGAGAGTCTAAAGAAAAGTAGGCTGGGAGCAGTTCCAAGGGAGAAATTCCCCACAGACAGCAGGGACCAGAACAGGGAGCAGCAGTCCATGAGAAGTTGCCCTTTTCCTTATGTTTGTTTTGTGTTTTCTTTTTGTCTATGTAATGCACCAAGTCACCCACCCATCCCCAATCCCAAACAGCAACATACACTAGTGAAAGGAAAAGGTAGGGAGTGAGGATGATTGGAAGAAGTGTGCCATATCTAGAGCACTCCAACACTTTCTGCCCTGTGGAAATGTAGGCCCTGCTAAGCCAGATTTATTGTTCTGCAGAGAAACTGGATACTCAAGAGTTTTTCATGAATTTTCTGATTTTTCAGATTGGGTAATTAAGTTAAACATTTTAAAATAATGTATTGGCAAAAATAAGAAATCAAATTTCAAACACAGGCCACCAGTTTATAGCCTCTGCAGATATTTCCCATGTCCCCTGGGGTGAGGAAGAAGTATGGAAAGGATGCTGCACCCAGAGCTGGAGACTGAGCTCCAGAGACTCACAGGAACAGCTGATAAGTGCAAGCAGGTAACAAGGTCCATGCAAAACTCCCAAGATCCAGACCTCAAGTGCCTGCACAAAGGCATTCTTACAAATTTGGAAACTAGAATAAGCCCCACTTTTAGTCAAGTACTGCATTGGTATCGGGAATATATCCCAAGGTGATTAAAGATTTTGCGTATTAATTTTACATTGCATTTGGGGATAGAGTCACCAAAACATAAGTTTTCCTCTGAGAATGAAAATATAAAAAAATGAGCACACAATAAGTAGAACAGCTTCCCCTAAGCAAAAAAAAAAACTGTAAATGGTGGCTAAAAAGTTTTGGTTAACACCCAAATGCTAGTCCTGGAGATCAAACAGGTTCTCTAACTAAAGCTTTATCAACAAGCCTCCAGCAGTTGCCTTGCCACTCATCTTATGCCCTGAGGGAAGAAAGGATTCCCAGATGCTCGACCAAGAGCATCCAAAGAAAAAGACTGGTTTGGTCTGTCATTAGCACCTTCCAGGATTCTGTACCACCCAGTGACTTAAGTGTTCCCACCCCCAGTCACATACATCCCTAAAGTGATGAAGATAGTTTCAACATAACAGCACTAACCATTAAACAAACAGCACACGGGCATACACATACACACCAGCCCACTGTGATTTCACTAAACAACCTATTCAGTATAGTTGTCTTTCCAAAAAAATTCCTACAAGGTATAAAATAAACTACTCAGATAACACATGCTTTGGTCAACTGCTACATATATATTTCTAATTGTAAGGCAATACATTGGCATTATGACTTTTTATCAAAGTGTTTCTTGTAAATTTTGTGAGCATGATGATTCCTGGAAAATTGAACAACTCTGAATTCATTGGGGGAAAAAATAAGGTTTCTGATATTTATAAAACTAAGGACTCAGACACAGGACTACAGGGCTTCCCACTTAAGAACTCAGCTGGCCTCCCTAGACAATGTCTCTACCTTTTCTTGCTCTTACTTGCTCTTACCTGCCGCAGTCTCTGGCTGGGCACCAATCACGAGCCACCACACAGCTTGTAGATTCAAACAGCAATTCTTTATTCCCGAACTCACACCGGCCGTCTACAAACACGTTCTGGGGGAATCCACGTTCTCTGCCCAAATCCACTCCACTGGGCTTCTGTCCCCAAAATATACTGTCTGACCCTAAGAACTCAAGAGGACCTCAGGCAGCAGGATACACCCTATTCTAAAGGGGGAACACCCTAATCTCCTGTTATGCTAAACCACCCTATTCTAAAGGGGGAACACCCTAATCTCCTATTATGCTAAACCGCCCTATTCTAAAGGGGGAACACCCTAATCTCCTATTATGCTAAACCAGGGACACCCTAAACACGGATCCGCCCTGGTCCTTGAGCAAGGTCACCTTTCAGAAGTCCTTCCACTAGACAGCATGGGAGTAAGCTGGCAAGGAAATTGTCATACCTACTTGGCTGATGGCTCCCAGCACTTACCAGTACCCAGAAGGAAAAATGCATGTAAAATACAAGATTTTTTTAAAGTAATAAACTATATTTAGAGCAGTTTTATGTTCACAGTAAAATTGAGCATAAAGAATACAAATTTCCCATATACCCCTACCCCCTCACACACACACAGCCTCCTCCATCATCAGCAATCCCCACCACAGCAGCACATTGTTACCATGGATGAATCTATACTGGGGTGTGTGTGTGTGTGTGTGTGTGTGAGTGTGTGTGCGCGCGCGCACGCTTGTGTGTGCGTCTGTATATTTTTTATTTTTTTGTAGTGGGAATTGAATTAAACCCAGGGGCACTTTACCACTGAGCTATATCCCTAGCCCTTTTTAATTCTAAGACAGGGTCTCTGGGATTACAGGTATGTACCACCACACCCAGCTGGTACACCATTTTCACCCAGAGATCATAGCTCACATTAGGGTTCACTCTTGGTATTGTATATTCTATAGATTTGGACATATGTATAATGACATACATCCACCATTGTAGCTTCGAACAGAAATATCACTACCCTAAAAATTCTGCATTCTGTCTATTCATCCCAGATATTTTTAATCATTATGTATTTACTAAACCATCTTCCTCTTGAAAGCAGCATGCTCACACTAACCACTTGGGGGCACCAAAGCAAAAGCTAAATTTTAAATTCTGGTTTGCTTTGGGCTCCAGAAGGACAGTTTTCACCTCCAAGGAAAGAGCGGCCAGTTTTCTCCATGATCCTGTGGTTCAGGTACATAAGTCGACCTGTTTATACATGAAAACAGAAGGATTCTCTTGTTCACCCTCAAGGAAAAAAAAAAAAAACAGGTTTTGTGTTCTGGGAATGTTTTTAAAATTCTGAATGTTAATTGTCTGCTCTACTTTAGGGAATGCTGGCCTGCTTAAGCTTGTCTGACTAGCAAAGCCCCACCCTAAATCAGCTACTTCATGTGAATGGGTCTGAATAATGCCTTTCACAGGGCTGACCTAAGAGGGGATGTGGTTTACACCGCAGATACAAATAACCAGCCTGCAGATTCATTGGTGCTCCCCACTCCACCAGCAAACATAGGGTTCCTGCCAGTCATGGGTCACTGAAGGTACAGGAACACTCCCAGCTTGTGGATACCTGGCTGCTCCCACAGTTGAACTACATGTCACCAAGAAGCAGTTATATTTGTCCCCACGTTTTCTTGTGGCAATTGTATCTTTTATTCTGATTTAATTTAAAAATGCATGAGCTGATGAAATGAGTGTGAAATGAGGAGTTATTATTGCTCCAAAAACTAGGTTGACTGCTTTGGAATGACTCCATAAGACTTATTTAAAAAAAAAAAAAAAAAAAAAAAAAAGGTGTGGGCAAGATGATTCTAAGAGATTAGTAAAAAAATATCTTTAAACATCCATCATTTCACATATCTGGTTTTTAAAAATGAAAGGAGCTCACAGATATGCATTAACATTGTGATTATATAAGAAAGACTTCATAGATCTCTAATTTGTGTTCTTTACTCCAAGAAAAAGTCTTCTCCATCAAGAGTGGTAAAAAAATGTATATTTCTATGCTTCAAATTAAAAAATTTATATGTACATGTATCATGCTTTATGACATTTTTAATAGACATACAAACTCCCAGTCTCTGCTATATAGCAAAGCTCAGGCAGTAGGGGTGAGAAAATGGAGAAGGCAGTAATATATCTGTATCTAGTCCCCACCCCACCCCCAAAAAAAACTGTACCTATATCTTAGAGAAGAAGAAAGTACAGACAGAAGTCAAAAGCACTATTTCAGGAAAAGTGCATGCAACATGGCTTAGATTCTCAATGACAAAGGGTGACACATGGGGGAGGCTGGGCATTCTCCCCACTTCTGCACAGTATGAGGGCCCTAGTTGGCCTGGAGTATGAAGCATTACTGGCAGAGCAGGGACAGTGAACACAACTTTAACAGGAGGTGGGCACAAATGCTGTATCCAACATCTCTTGTTGCTCAGTGAACAAGAGATGGCCCAGGGACTAGGGATGTAGCTCAGAGACAGAGTGCTTGGCTAGCATGCACAAGGTCCCAGTTCAATCCACAGCACCACAGAGGGAAAGAGAGAAAGATGACCCCAAAATGCCCAAAGCAGAGAATGGAATACTTATGATACAGAGGTCAACAGGGATGCCTAACAGGATTAGACTCCCAAGCACATGTGAAACCCTTGGGAAGATTTAGAAATAGCTATAAATGTCATGCATGAAAAGAAAAAGGAAAAGAAAAATTAGTGGCATTTTGGTAACAGAAGCAAATGAATCACCTGCAGGTCAAAATTGTGATAAAACTTGTTCTACTATTTTTCATTAGATTTCAGCTGAAAGTAGAGACCCACCCCCTTATTTTTCCGACTTTTCAAAAACATTATCTGACCCTTTTAAGACATCTTGCAAGGACTTTAAGACTGAGGTCTGATCATCTCTACCTTCACAGTGTTTTCAACTGTGGTACTGCAATGCCCCGAGTGATGTTCCCAATTGCATTCTGATGGCTGTTATATCATGGTTTGCCCTAGGAGAAAATTTACAGATTATGTAGCAAAATTATTATATAACAAAATTATAGATTCTGGCCAAATCTATAGTATTGTCCACAGAGTAGTGGTTAAGAGCATGAAATTCATAATCAGAATACCTGAGTTAATGCCTAGTTCCTTCATTTATAAGTTATGTGAACTTGAGGAGTAAGTCCTTATCTATAAAACACCCTCTACATACAGCTTTGTTTAAGCACTCAAGGGACTGATGCATAAAAGGTGCTCAGCCCAGCAGCCAGCTCATGTTAACAGAATGCTGGATGAGTTTCAGTCTGGGGAGAGAGAGATCTGCTCTTCCACTCCCTCCATAACAACACTGTTTACATTGGTTCTCTCTCTGAAAACAAGAAACATGCAAAAAGATCCCTTTCCAAATGTTCAAGTTGTCACTTCAAATATTAGGAGCAAAGTCTCTTTTGTATTTAACTTTTTTTCTTGCTTCTATGACTGCTCTTGACTATGACTGCTCCCTTCCTTTTAGAGCAGGATAGAAACAATAACTGATTCTCCTACTGTTTCACAGATTCCCCAAAGTGGACAAGTTTAAGCCTGACCCCCCCATGGGACATTCCACAGTGGAGACCTCCACTGTCCATCTCATTGGTGGAAGGACTTATAGACAGAGAGAAGAAAAAGGGTCACTTAAGAACCTGATAATAGAGTGAAATCCCAGGACCCTGCATTCTCTTTGTCCCTCATTAGTTTTATAAGACCCATGGGCAAGTGACCAGACATATCTCCACTCCAACCCGGAAAAGGAAACACATAGTCCACTCCCCTGACCACCCATGTAGGGTGAATTCAGTTACCTCACCAAATTCAACAATTGATTTCCATAGTTTCCATCTCGACTTACATAGCACCAAGAGAAACATTAAAAGGTGGCCAGATGGCAACTCAGGGAGGACTTTACAGCAGGTATACACCAAGGATTCTCAAGCTTTGCAAGCTCAGAATTGCTTGCTTTTTTCAGGGTTCTCAGTGCTAATCTAAATCTCAGAGAACGATTCACCCTAACCAAATTGACAAGGAGCAGATGTCATCACATCAGTTTAATCCATAGGTATAGGAGTGATTTTACACAGCACTGAAAGCATTATTCCATACACGGGTGCTTAAACAAAGCTGTAAATGTGTATCGTTTTACAGAAAAGGGACTCACACTTCAAGTTCGCATAACTTGTAAACAGAAGAGCTGGGATGTTAACCCAGGTCCTCTGATTCTAAAGTTCATACTCTTAACCATGTAAATCCATAGGTATCAGAGGGTCAGGCGGACTCCCATGCTTCTTCCTCATGAGCCTGAGACTTCCTGGAAAAAGTAATGTCCAAACGAAGACTCAACTACCAAGGGCAAGAACAGCAGGTAGGAAAAGGAACAGAGAATCAAGTGTTGTAGGCCACAGGTTCAGCAAGGTCCTAGACTACCAAAGCAAGGAGTGGAGAATTTCAGAGTCCCTCCCATCTGGAAGAGTCTCAGTTCACTAGTTGTCTGGCCTTCCTGGAAATGACTCATTAAAATTTCCTTCCCACCGGATATATGAGAAGCTTGGTGTGCATGGCACCAGATCAAAGGACTTGAGCATGAAGGACAGTACTCATGGGCCAAGGCTGTAAAAAGGTAGTTCAAAGTTACAACTTTATTTCAAAGGAATAAATACACACACACTATAATTCACCTAGGAATACCAATGTAAATCATTGGGGAAAGTCAATATAAAGTAATAGCTTAACTAAGTATTTAATATAGCCCAGGCAACAGATAAATCTTTATATGTTCTTTCATTTAATCCTTATAACACTAATACAAGATAGGTATTGTTATTATCCTAATTTTATAATAAAGGAAAACAAGGCTTAGAAAAGTGGAATGATTTCAACAGGTAAGTGGGCAGAGCTGGAATACAAGGCCAGGCAGGTCTAACCCGAGTCGCCACTTGATTTTGTATTCTTAAAAATTATGAACTGTCATCAGAACTAGATACTAATTGCTCATCTTCTCAGTACCCAGTGGTCATTTAAAGATTATTGTGGTTCAGGGGAAACTGACTGCTCCCAGTTTCTGGGATGGGTCACATGAATGGGCCATGTCAGTAGACCCCTTCATCACAGTGACTGTCCCAGAGGTGGGCAGCATGAATCTCTCTGGTCTTTTACTAGAAATGATAAAAAACAAGGACACCCCCTTTCCTGCTCTGCTTGCATAAAGAAGCATATGGTCCCAGCAACTGCTGACAGCCATCCTGGGACACAGCAGGGTGCCGACCTGAATGATGGAGCTGAAACATCAAGCAGCAGGGCAGAGAGAATGGGCAAGACACAGGATCCTGATCCCATCATGTGGGCTCTCCAAGGAGCCTTGCTGATGCCAGCACCACTCAAGGACTGTTGACTTATAATTCCCCTTCCTGCTTAAGCCAGTTTTGGCAGGGTTTTCCATTGTCTTCAACTGAAAGACACCTTGCAGATACAGAAGTATGTCCAAGTAGTGAAGCAATCCATCTAAAAAGACTTTCCAATGCGTGGACACCCACCAATAGCATGGTCCATATAAAGTTCACATGCTCCTTTCCCTATATCCACCACCAAAATACGTATCTTCCTCTCTGAATAGCTGACAAAATCTAGCTTGTGTCCTAGGACTTAAAATTGAACCATACATTTCCTTTTTCCATGTGTCCTTCCTCTCTCCGATATTTCTGACTTCTCTAGAATAGGCTTTTTAAAAATAACTAGAAGTTGTGCTGGGACAGATAAAAAGTAAGAAAAAGTAGGCAAGTACTGTTCCACCAGCAGGAGGATGTTACTTGTTGTCTGTTGGATAAAAAGAGCCATCAACACAAGAGTGAACCCACAAGGACACAAAGTTGGCTCTGAAGCATTCCCTTGATGAGACTGAGCAGTGCCTGGCAAGTATCAAAAGTGGGAAAACTGTGCCTGAAATCATCTTGTTCTTGAGTTAAAGTGCATCATATGAGAAAATGCCAACCCCATTTTTATAACTCCCTAAAATTGCAAGCAAAAGTTAGTGTGTATTTCTGGGGAGAATGTTGGTAGCTCTAATCCAGAGAGGAATATGTTACAAAAATAGATCACAAACCCCTGGACTCCAATTTGAGGAAAATAAAGAATCGCTCTTCTTAAAAGAGTAACAGCTAAAATAATTTATTTTTACTCTTTTACTCATTTTAGTCTCCAACAAAATTTTATATGAGAATTTAAGAAACAAAAATTATTGTTTTGTCTTTATGACTGGTTTATTGCATATATTTTCCCCCTAGACTTTTAAAAGTTAAGCAGTTACCAAAACAGATCCTGACAATTTGAAGAGTTGATAGGATGTAATATTCTACCACACTTGTAACATGGAACCATTTGCAATAATATTAAAGAAAACTGTTCAGTGATAGAGTTGAAAAACCATAAAAACACTATTTTACAGAATGGCAAAGTTTCTCCCATTTCCTAGAATGCTAACCTTCTTTTTGAAAATAACCATTTTCTGGTTATAAAAGTTAAAATGTTCATTTGATATTTAAAATTTTTAAAACTCCAAAAAACCCTAAATAAAGTCATCCCATACACTTACCACTTAAAGGATAACCAGTGAACATTTTGATAGAAATACAGGGAAAAATTGTTTTTCTTCTACATTAAAGATAGTTTTTACAAAAATGGAATATTACTGTACCTTGTTCTACAATCTTTTTACTTAATATATCACAAACATTTTTCAATACATGAAAGGAATTGCTTCTCTACTTAAGTTTTTCAGAACATACTCTGGCTACAATTTTGAGCATCATCTCTTAAATCTTTTTTCCTATAACTATATGAAAATTCCCACAATAAAAATAGTCTCTGAAGAAATATTCATTATTGTCATAATTGCTATTTTTCAATAAGTCACATTATACTCATATGATTCAGTCATATTAAAGAAGCCACTTGTATTTAGCATCATTGTTTACCCTTTATCCCACACTCCATTTTAATTACTAATTTTAAAAGTAGTTGAAAATCAGTAGCTTCTTTCTACTCATGGTTGTTATTAGTTCCAAATGCTCCCTAAAATGCATTGTAGTCCCAAGAAATCAATCATAGTCATCACTTAGGAAAAAAATGTCTTGGAAAATACAGTTTACAAGATTTTAGTACTATAGGTCATAATAATTTTACTTTTTTCAGATTATAATGTGTTTAATGAAGTATTTTTAGATGAGAATAAAAATAGAAAGAGTCCATACTCAGGTATCCAGCTGGTCTTACACTGAAAATGCATTTGTCAGTTACAATCAGGATTCATCCAACACATCTGCCATATCCCACAAGAGGGAACCTGGCTCCTCATTCATCTTCTCCCAAGGGATCTCCAAAGCAAACTCCAAACCAATTTCTAGCTGGGTATGAGAAAACGAGAATAGACTCTACTAAATAAATAGATGATTAAGGGACATGTTCTTCCACCCCCAAATCTGTCATTGTAAGCACTTTAAACTTGACCAGTATCTAAGAGTGCCACACAATGCATCCAGACCTTGAACCTCTCTCCCTCACTGTCCCAAAACCTTCTCTATATCCCAACTGCCTCATTTCCAATTATAGCATCATCGTTATCCCAGGCTCCCAGAATAGAAATCTTGGAAATGACATTTGCTCCTGAACTTTCTCTCCTGTCCTCTTCATCTAAGGGTTATCAATCCAGCTTTTATTCCTACTCTACCCTGGCTTCTTTCTGCCCTTGGAATCCCCACTGCTGCCCATGGCCCCCGCCCTTATCATTTCCTCCTAGACTGTCATGACAGCATCTTACATGGTTTATCCTCTAGCCAAATATAGCCCCATTGGTCTTCCAGGCTTAATTCCCCAAAACATATTTCATACATCATTCTTCAATTCTAATGTCTAAATGATTCCCTATCCTCTCTAAAACAACCTTGTGTTCCCCACCTAGCTTTCAAAGCACTTCTTTTAACATGGCCCTAGTATGATTTTGTAGGCTGCTTTGCCACAGCTAGGCTCTTCGCTGTCCAGGAAACCTTCCTTGTATGTAATTTCCATCATATCCTCTAAGGCCAAATTCAAGTGCAATTTTCTCCAGGAATCTTTCTCAGAGTCCAGCCTTTTCATATCTTTCTCCTCTCTGAACAACCATTTAAATTTCTTTACGGGATTTTAAATTTAACTCTCCAATTCTAGACATAAAAAGTGTCACATTGTACATGACCCTGAACCCCCATGCTGTAAGTTTGGTAGGAATTTTAATCTTGGTTTTGTTTGGGAAGTTATTCTCCCTCTAAGGATCCAGAGGGCTGATGTTGCACTCAAGTCCATCACAAAGTCTACCCTGAAGCTCTACAACCAAGTCAGAGTGTCCACTCAAAGGCTGACCCCAAAATTTCAGATCAGCTCTTAAAGCTCTAATATCCCTTTACCATTCTAGAAGCCATCCTGTTATGAATGGGAGACTGGTCCTTGATGCTGGCAGGACTGTCATAAACCATCTTTCCCCTGGCTCTCTCTTTGTGGAAGCTCCTTTTTAGCCTCTGTCCACTCCACCACTCTCTAAGACTTAGACTCCCTCTCCATAATGGATAAAAAGTTCTCATATGAACTGCACTTTGTTTAAATCTGCTTTACAGCAAATATCATGGTCTGCACTATATTCTGAAGAGACAGTAATACAAAATGCTAAGAACTTAAGCTTGAAACAAACAGGTTTGGAGTTCTATCCCTGTACTTCCAGTCCCCTCTGGGTGACCTTAGCAAGTTAGTTAACCACCCAAGCTCCAGCTGACTTGTCTGGAAACCCTTCGTTGGAAGAGCATGAGGATTAAATGGGGCCACAATAGCGGTAGTCTTAATAGCAGTGGTTTATATTTATGTGCCACTATGTACCCAGCAATGTTCTAAGAACCTTACATGTAGTAATTCATTTAATCCTCATAATAATTCACGTACAAGTAAATAGGCATAGAAAGGTTAACTAATATCTAAGATCACCTAGCTAATAAAAGCAGCAGAGAAAGCAATCAAACCCAGGCAGCTTGGGTCAGAATCTATTCTTCATATATCACATCATTGTTTCTAAAAAACATGCAATAAACAGTAGCCATTACTATGAACAAAATTATACATTCCTAATGTATCTGTCTCTTTATGTAAACTGTAAGCCCCTTGAGGACAGCAACACATTGGCTCATCCATAACAGCTGTCAGAGAGCTGGCCCCAGAGGCTGGCCCAGTGGCTGGGAAGCCTACCTCCTTCGCTCATCACCTAAAACCTGCAGCAAACTGCTTTCATTTATAGTTGGCTGTGAGGCTTAATGGTTTCCTACTTAGAATTATTTTTCCTACTTGGAAAAGTAAATGGCAGCCACTATTGTGATATCCTGATATACTTCATTATGTGATTTGAGACGGGATATTTTCAGCTATCTTCCTGAATCTGAAACAGTGTCAGAGTTTTCAACAAATACTTGCTAATCGTCAACTCATTGGGTTGGCTAATCGTTCATGTGGGTTTCTCCTGTTTCTCAAATCAGGTCTTAAAGAAAAGGCTACACCTTCACCGTGTTGGCACAGGTTGAGTATCCCTTATTTGAAATGCTTGGGACCAGAAGTGTTTCAGATTCAGATTTTTTTCAGATTCTGGAATATTTGCATATATATATAAAATGAGATATTTGGTGCATGGGACCCTTATATGCACAGCCTGAAGGTAATTTTATATAATATTTTTAGCACACTTTTGATGGCAACCTATCACACAAGGTCATGGTAGTTTTTCCATTTATGGCATCAGGCCAGTAATCAAAAAGTTTAAGATTTTTGGATTTGGGGTGCTCAACTTGTGATAATAATAGTTTAATTTTTTTTTTTTTTTTTTTTTTTTGGTACCAGGGAGTGAACCCAGGACCAATGAGCCATATCCTAAGCCTTTTTTAATATTTTATGAAGAGTCAGAGTCTCACTAAGTTGCTTAGGGCCTCACTAAGTTCTATGGCTGACTTTGAACTTGTGATCCTCCTGCTCAGCCTCCCAAGCATGCACCAACAATTTACTTTTTTTAATTGAAGACTTACTATTGCCAAGGACTATTCTATGATTTTATCTTGTGTAATAACTCAATCCTCACTGTTGTTAAATCCTCAAATTGTTAATACTATTATCATTTTCACTTTTTGTGTGAGGAAACCAAGAAACAGAGTGTACTGCTTACTTATTCAATGTCAAATTATCACACAGCCTTGACCTGACAGAGCTTGCAGGCTTAACCACTGCATTTTCTGTCTTTTGTCACTTGTTTCACATTCTCCAATATATTTTGTAGAAGTCAGAATATATGAAAAGCAAAAGTAATTGTTGGTTGAATTTTTTTTTTGCTAGAAATAACATAAATAGTAAAAAGTATTTTTAAAATGTTTAAAATATCTGCCTAAAATGTTGTGTAAAACTTAAAATCTAAAGTTTATTTTCTAATGACAAGTAAGCTCAGCTTTTGAAACAAGTACATCAGTTAAGTTGAACTGGGAAGATGAAGTCCAACACTTCCAGCTGCGAATGACTCAAAGGACTGAAACGCACTTCACATACTTAACATCCTAATCTGATGGATACACAGCACAGAAATGAAGGCTCTAAAAGAAGGCATCACAGTTCCGCTGCAAAATCTAACCTCAAAACAAATGTCTTAGGAGGTAAGTGTTTTCTTTCAGTTCCCTTGCCGATTTTGAAAACAGAAATGTTCCAGGCCTCCTTTCACAGACCTCCTTCCAAAAAGGAAAACAATTACAAATCAGGCAAATTCTCCAGGATAAATGGACTCAAAACTCATTTAAGGAAAACAAAATCAAAATTTCATAGGTTTAATAGTTCTTATGCTGCAATTAAGAGGTCTCATATGAAAATGAACCAGTTGGACTAGTCTGGTCTTTGGGTCATTTACATGGAAGAGTGGATTCACATAGCCTTGGGAAAATCTAGGTTCACAGGGTGAATTGCAGGGTTGAGCTCATTGTGAAGACGTATTCCTTTCATCAGCAAAAGGAGAAAGGAAGTGAGCCATGCCCTCAAAAATATCACTAGAAACATTCCAGCTGATACTTGATAAGAACTGGGAAGGCTGCCATCATCTCATGGGCTGGAAAAAGGAAAATCTGGATCAGAATGCAGCTGACCAGGAGAAACCATGCTAGGTATGGGAAAGATTTCCACTAAGCAACAAATTTTCAATAGGGAAGTCATTTAAACCAGTTTTTTGTCTTTTGTTTGGCTGTATCATAGTAAGAAATATATGCCTTATATTGAATTCCATAAACACAAACATATACGGTGAAACTGAAACACACATACATGTGAAAAATAATATTTACCCTCACTTAGTACAAAGCACTATGTTATTTTCAACTCTTCCACTTTGCACTCTAAACACACTGGTTGAGATGCACTAGCTGAAAAACAGTGATTTAAACTCTGACCAACACAAGAGATGCTAAAGGTATCTTTTTAAATGACCTTTCATTCTCCCTCAGAGCCCCAAAGCCAACTTTGGAAAGCTACGACGGAGCATCTGCTTTTGAGACAAGTGGTTTGTTTTATATGCTGCATCTTCCATGTGGGGCCATTCCTCACTAGGCCAGCTCCTCCTCTTCCTAGCCCTTTAGTGCAGGTATCCCCCACAGTTCTGGTTTCCATCTTTTTCTCATAGCACTCTCAGGGACTGCATCTATTTGCATGGCTTCCACTACCAATGTAGGAGAATCACTCATTAACCCCATTTTCTAGACCTTAATTCCCAACCTTTTATCTCATAAGTTTCTACCCAAAATGAACCACAGATTACAAACTCATTAGATCCCAATACTATACTTATAATCTATCTCCTTACCCAAATTTTTTACAGCTTTCCTCATCACAAAGAAAGGCACTACACTCCGCCCCTCACCCAAGCAACAAATCTGTGGGTCATCATTTGCCATCTTTCCTTCCTTTACCTCTACCTCCAAAGATTACTGATTCAGCCTTCTTAATACTCAGTAGTATGCAGGTAAACATTTAACAATCCACTTTCAGGTCTAAAAAGAGTCCCTACCATGCAACACTTACCTATTCCTGTAGTGTAAATACCCTACCATAACTCATTTCAAGCCACCCATCTGATGCCCCTGAAGGACGGATTGAGAAGAGATGTGCACAAATTACTCTAGCACACTATTTTCAATTACTCAGAACCATTTCTCTTCTCCATATCTGCTGGTGCTGCCTTAATTCAGGATTTCATCTCTCTCCCAACTAACAAAAAAATGATCTCTATGATCACCTGACCTCATAAACCACTCCTCTGACAGTCTCCAAAATATCCTTCTAAAATCCAGTGCTCATCATGTCACTCCCCTAAACCCTTTATGTGTTCTCCATTACCCACTCTTTATATTCATATAGAATGTCCTTGATAATTTGGTCCCTACTGACACTTGAGCTTCATCTCTTATGACAGCACTACCTATAAGCTATTCCAAAAACACAGGCATCCATGATATCCCCAAATATATGACACTGTTCCATACCTCTGCACCTGTGCTCATTCTGTTCCTATTCCCAAGGAAAACCTTCCCCTACTGCCCACAGAGCAAGCACCTCATCTTCTCAGATTCAGCTCAAATTCGTTTGTAAAATTTATTTTCATGCATATTAATCATACAGGATAGTTATTCTCATTACACTATAGTCATACATGCATATAACATAATTTCATCAATTCCACTCCCTAATATCTCCTATTGCCTTCCCATTTATTAATTCTTGGCATTATATACTGAGCTTTAGAGGTCCTACTCAGGAAGTTGTTGCCTGTGCCTATACCACGAAGAATTTTCTCTGTTTTCTTCTAGCAGTTGCAAAATTTCTGGTCTAATTCCTAGATTTTTTATCCATTTTGAGTTGACTTTTGTGCAGGGTGAGAGACAGGGATCTAGTTTCATTCTTCTACATAAAGATATCCAGTTTTCACCAAATCATTTGTTAAAAGACTGTCTTTTCTCCAATGTATTTTGGCACCTTTGTCAAGAATCAGGTAACCGCAGATGTGTGAGTTTGTCTCTGTATCTTGTATTCTATTCTATTTGTCTATGTGTCTGTTTTTACACCAGTACCATGTTGTTTTTGTTACTATAGCTCTGTGGTATCATTTGAAACTGGGTATTGTGATGCCTCTAGCATTGGTCTTTTTGCTCAGGATTGCTTTGGCTATTCTGTGTCTTTGTTCCTCTATATGAATTTTAGGATTACTTTTTCTAGTTCTGTGAAGAATGTCATTGATATTTTGATGGGGATTGCATTGAATCTGCAGATCACTTTTGATAATATAGCCTTTTATTTTTCCTCAATACTGGGGATTGAGCCCAAGCGAGCTTTATCACTGAGCTACATTCCTAGCCCTTTTTATTTTGAGATAAGGTCCCACTAAGCTGCTGAGAGTCTTGCTAAATTGCTGAGATTGTCCTTGAATATGTCATCTATATACCTTAGTCTCCAGAGGCACTGGGATTATAGGCATGTGCCACTGTTCCCAGCAATCATTTTAACAATATTAATTCAGCCTATCCATAAACATGCAGGGGTAAGGAGGAGGGGGTCTGATCATCTTCCAGTGTCATCTTCTTTTTCCATTGTTCTGTAATTTCCCTTGTAGAGGTGTTTCCTTGGTTAGATCTATTCCTAGGTGGTAGTGGCAACTGCTGTTGAAGCTACTGTGAATGGAGTTATTTTCCTGATTTCTTTCTCAAATCCCTTCTGTAGGGAAAATTCCTTAGGTAGACTTGATGCCTCCCACTTTCATACATCTAGTACATTTTAGCACCTCTAACCCCTTTATTGAACATCTTTCTTTTCATGTCTATTTCCTCTCACTGGAATAAGATCTGGATCTTATTCAGCATGTACTAAGCACGTAATGTGGTCATGGTGAACAGTAGGTTCTCAGTAATGGTGACTATTATTATCCAGGGTAATTAGCACCTTAAGACCAGTATATTCTAAATGCTCAAGAAGTGTTGAACTGAAATATCAGTATGTTCTTGCCACTTGTCCAGGGCCAGACAACTGCTAAAGTACCAGTCCATTCTGGGTTGTTAGGAGTTCAAGATCTACTTCCACTACCAAAGACCTGGCATTGTACTTTTTTATCCTTGCCTATTGGCCTCTGTGTTAATTTTCAAAATGGGTGGCTTCAACAATATAAGTTTATTTCCTCATAGTTCTGAAGGCTAGAAGTATAAGATTAAGGTGTCCCCAGCACTGGTTTCTTCTGAGGCCACTCTCCATTGCTTATAAATAAATGCCTATCTTCATTTTCAATAGCATTCTTCCTCTAAGTGTGACTGTGTCCAAATTTCCACTTCTCATAGGTACACGAGTCATAATGGGTTAGAGTCCACCCTAATGACCTCATTCTAACATAATTGCCTCTTTAAAGGCCCTAACTCCAAATGCGGTCTCATTCAGAAGGACTGGTGATTAGCATTTCAACATACGAATTTTGTAGGATACAATTCAGTCCATAACTACCTATTGGACTGTGAGCGCCTCAAAAAGCAGGAACTTGGGCTTCCTTCTTAGGCACCATTACACCTATCAGAACACCTGGAACACAGGAGATTCTCAGCATATCATGTGTGGGATACAAAAATGAAGGACTTCCCAGAAGTACAGTCCAAATCTGTAGCCTCAAAATCCCATGTCTAGCACCAAGAAAAATAAGGTTTTACTCTTTCCCAGAAACAGTGTTTGTTGCTGTCATCATCTCTAGCTAGTTCACTGCCAAACACCTATTTATGTGGCACTCTATTCATAGCATAAAAATGAAATCCTTAAGGACAGAATCCAAAGCCGTTGACAATATCCTCTTCTCTCCAGATCTATTCTAATATTTGCAGACAGACAGCTTGGCTAGAGTCAGATTCAAGGTTAAAAGAAAACCAACTCCGCTCTGCCTTCAGAACAATGTGTAACAGTGTAGGATAAAGGGTAAGTTGGGTATCTGCTGCTTTTTTCCTACCCAAAAGGAAACTTCTCCCTCTCTGTTCTGTGTGATTTTGGTAGACCTATCAATCACATAGTCTGCCTTCCCCAGTTTCAGGATGGGCACATGACATAATCAGGCCCCCCACATTCTAGGAATTTGAACTCTATATAGGATGACATGAAAAATAATTGGAGGGAAGTCCATCAATCCTATGCCATTAAAGCTTCCTGGTACACACATCCCTGAAAGTTATTGACTTTCCTAAGGCTTGATCAACTATTTTTATTTGAGACCTATCTGGTAGATTTCCAACAAATGCTTTTCCCTTAAATTAAATAGTGAATCTTAACATATATAGGGCCTCTAGATGTGGAGTGTGGAAGTGGTGGACCTAAAATATGGAAATGGGAGCAGGTAGTAGGATTCCCCTACTTGCTATAAAGATGTTGTGCTCACAATCCTTAATATGCCATGGCAGAACAAAGTATTTGAGGATATAGTTCACTCACATGCCTCTCCTGCCTAAACCTATAGGGAAGTTGATAGAAAAATATCAAAATACTGGAGTATGTGGCCACTTCTGACTGTTCTTGGTAAGATCCTAGAAATGGGCCAGCTGTGGTGGTGAACACCTATAATCCCTGCAGCATGGGAGGCTGAGGCAAGAGGATTAAAATTTCAAAGCCAGTCTCAGCAATTTAGTAAAACCTTAAGCAATTTTGCAAGCCCCTGTGGCAAATGTAGGGATGTGGTTCACTGATTAAGCCCCTCTGGGTTCAATCCCTGGTACCAAAAAGAAAAAAGAAAACCAAGATCCTAGAAAGCACTTCACTTCAGCTAAGGTGGCTATATGAATGCAAAAAAAAAAAAACTCTTCCTGACTTAGACTGACCCTGTTTCCTAGCAGAAATTCAAGATAACAGAGAGGCAGATAATTAATGAAAGGCTATGAAATTTGAATTTTTGGCCCTGAGTCAATGATAATGCTAGAAAATACAAGGAGAAAGGAAGGAAACATAGCAAAAGATAAGATTGCAACCAAGAGAATTGGGGGAAGCCTGATCCCCCAAGTACCTCCTGATATAATCTCCCTCCCTGGCAAAGGACTAAGCATTGGGATGAAGCCAGAGGATGAGAAACAGACCAGCTTTGCCTTTATCCCAGAAGCAAAAAAAAAAAGTAACAAAATTAAGGGCTAGAGGATGGGCAAAGCAGTAAGGCTTTCTTCTAAGGCTAGGGCCAGAGTCAAGGGTCAAGCCACAGAGGAGAAAATGAAGACTAGCAGCTTTGAAAACAAAAAGCTATCACTGCTCCAAAATCAATCTCCAGGTATCCTAGCCCACCGCACCAACAGAATTTGAGATATTGAAATACATACCCCTATCCAAAAAATCCTAGCCAGGGTGCATCTCAGATATATCTCTGAAATTCACAAGGCAATAAAGAGCAGGTTCGATAGTAGCTAGATACTTAAGTACATTAACTAAAACATATGTCTCTGATATCAAAGACAGAACTATAATTATAGGACAATAATGGCTAAATACAATGACATCTGTATCACTCAAGACAAATAGCAACTTTCTACGAAGACAAAAGAACCAAAAGATATATATGCATAAATAGGAAAAAATTGAAAATGACTAACTCTGGAAAACAATATATGTTAGAGAAAAATGTAAAAGAGTTCATATTTCTTCAGTTGTACTAAGAGAATAGCTTTAATTTACAAAAAAACCTAAATCAAAAAAGAATATTTATCTCAAATCTCCTTTGCCCTGTTAGTTAGATATGCCACGCCATCAGGGGAGCTGGACTACCAAATGAAGCCCTTTCAAAAGAAGCTGCTGGAGAGCAGCCTGGGGGCCACTGGCCTTCCTTTGTAGGAGGGAGAGCAGATGCTGCAGGGTACCAGCCAGAATCACAGCAGCTCCTAGAGTGCTCCCTCCAGGTGCAGCACAGGCAGAAGGCACTCTTTTCTTATACTGCTATGGAATTCCATCTCCCACAGGCAATGTGATGTTTACTATACCTCCATTAAGTGGCACAGAATTGTGGGAGCAGAGAAAATGTCCTGATTCCATAGATGTAAGCTTACTTGCTAAAACAAGGAAAATGTGATTCCCCAGACCCACTGCATTCTCCCAGCATTTTCACTAACTGGCATTAGAAACAACTAGAAGGCATATTTGTGTTCTGTGAGCAAAGGAAAGAACATGGGGTGGGTGGGGTCACGGATGAGTAAGGGCAGGCTTGGAATGATTCTACCAAAGATATTTTAACACTGGTGAACACAAGGCCTTCATCTGGCTTATTAAAATAGTGCTGGGTAGTGAGAGGGAAGCTGGCACATTCTCGTGTAGATGAGATGGCCCTGGGGGTTTGAACGACAGTTGTAATACAGCTGCCGTGGCTAAAACTAGGCAAGTACAGATGTCACATCAACGAGGGAGTAATTTCATACTGTTCCAAGCTGCCAAATTCAAAATGCCAATGGAGGAAAAGTAGAGGTGAAGGAGGTCTTTAAAATAGACTAGATAACTATTTTAAATACCAATTCTGTGTATAACTAAAACTTTTTGCTGCTGAGGTCCATGAACAACAGTTATTATGGTTTAAAGTGCTCAATCAAAAATCTTACTGCTCAGCAAAATGAAAACAATACAATGTGCTGTTCTCAGAGACTGGAATAGCCACATTAAATCTAGTCACTAGACATCAGTCTTTGTCAAATGTTTGTTTAGAAAATGTCCTTCTACAAGGCTTTATTTTTCCTTCTTCAGTAGTTGTTGTCCCTGTAAGCACAGCGCTCTGTCATTCTCTATGTCCCAAGCTGATGTGTTAGATAAGATGAAATACTAAAAGCACATGGCATCACATAACAGTACTCGTTTCCTTGAAAAGTTAGATGAGAGGAAGAGATGATTCGTGTACGCACACACCCACACAAAACTTACCAAATGCCTTCTTGGGTTCTATTAACTTCAAGGTAAAGAGTTCCTCTTTTTTTAATTCCTTTAACTTCTTAGCAACTTCATAGTGACGCCACCCAACGATATTTTCTCCATTTATGGATTCAATATGATCCCCCACACAGATTGTTTTAACTGAGTCAATAATGCTTCCATCTTTAATTCTCTGAAAGAAAGAAAATTGATGATGTTATAAAAAATAACTGTGTGGCATTACTTTTCATGCTGCTGACATATTACATCCATTGTATTGACATACTAACAATGCAGCTAAGGCTCAGTTAAAGAAGGAAGACCAAACAGTAAAAAGCCATACCATCTAACTGCCAATCATTCTTCATCTTCCTTATCATTCAGAATTCAATTACCTCATAGTTACCTCGTCCTCTGAGAAGCTTTCCCTAACTTCCTCCCACAGGAATGAGTAAGGTGCCACTGTCATCTTCTACAATACTTTTTGTTATATACACTGAGCTTTAAGATAAGCACTTTACACTTGCTGTTTAATTTAATTCTAACAACATTTTTGGTAGATCAGGAAGATGGAGGCTTGAGAAAAACCAAGTGATGTCCTAGATTCAACAAACCACAGTGCAGTTGCTCCTTTTCTTCTCATTCACCGTAGCTAAATTGTGATATCCTTGGGGACAGAGAGTCTCACATCATTTTACGTCCTGTGCATGGCACAATGCCTGCACAGAAAATCCTTCTGTAAATGATTGTTGAATCATTTCAACATGAGATCCACTACAGAAATATAAAGCTTAAGATTTTTTCTATTGGCTATATTTTTTAAACCTTATTTACAAATGCAAAGATTCAAATGGTATAATCTTGACTAAGAAGACTGATACGTAATAAGAGACAAGTGTGGTTATCATTCGGGAGTCAGTAAGAGTGATTTTATACTATTGTTCTTTCTTGGTCTATTTTAGATGAGAACACAAGACTAAAGTAGAAACTTGAAACTCATCTTTCTTCAGTCTTCTCTATAATGCATCGATTATATAGAGTCTCAATATTAGATCTACGGTCCTGTAATGATTAATTTGAATTGTCAACTTGATTGGATTAAGAGATGCCAATGAGTAAGAGGTTTTCGGGTTTATCAATGAGGATGTGTCTTGGCATGTGGGATAATCAACTGAAGTGGAGACCCTCCCTACGCATGAGTGGCACCATCCAATAGGACCATGAATTGGATGGAATATAAGTTGGAAGAGAAGGAAGCAGGAGCAGATGCAAGCTCGATTCTTCTTGAATAGGTTCTTGATTCTTCACGCTTCCAAAGCGGACTCTGCCAGTGATTCTCCAGAAGCCTTCAGTCTAGTATAGCACCATTGATACCACTTATACTTCCTGTTGATTCTGTTCCTCTATAGAACCCTGACTCTCCTAAGATGGCACCAAGAATTTCTGAAAGGATTTTAGGGACAAGAGCTCTAGAAAACTATGCAAGGGTAACACTCCTGCATGAATGTACAAGTACTTCCACAGTGACAAGAAGTGGGTCAAAATAAAGGCCATCAGCTGCCTCAGGAGTCACAAATCCTTCATGGGAATGACAGGACAAACGTCAGATGCTGCTGCTACTTCAAAAAAGCTGGTGTATTCCCCATCCTTGCCACATGGACGTGTAACATCTTCTGATTGAACATTGTGTTCAATGAGAGAAACTGATCTCATGTATCTCAGCATCTCCATAATACCATCGTCAAAAAAAGAAAAAGTTGTAAAAGATGAATCTGAGACGGTTGGGATTTTTTTATGAAAAATGTGAGTAGATTTCCTTTTTTACACTCAAATTTTAAGAATATTGCTATGTTTGTTGTTACAGTATTACCACGCTACATGCAAATAGAAAATAATACCAATTTAAACAGAGTTTATTATTTATCATTACAAATTGTTACTTATAAAGCAAAGAAACCAAAAACTGCATAATCTGGTATTGTTTTATTAGAAATCCTTAATAGACTTCCATAGTTAACAAAAACAAAAGTAATCAGAACATACCACTCAATACAACTACATTTTCTAAACTGCCACAGAAAAATAAACAAGATTAAGCAACAGATTAGAGTCCAAAGAAAAAAATTTAAACATACTGTTACATAACCATTTTAAAGGTATTAAAGAATTTAAGTTGGACTGTTTTCTTAACTTTTATTCTAATTTATCTCTTGATATAGCTTGAAACTATTATATATGATTAATTATACCATGCAAATTTCAGTGTTCTACCACATGCTATTTTTACTTTTTCAGACTTATTTTTATGAGTTTATTAAAAATAAGCATTATATAAAATTAATAAGTAAAAGACCTAAAAGTCACGCCTCACCCTTACTCCTGAAATAAAGGTCGAAGTAATAGCAATTTCTCATTGCCCAGGCTACTGAGTAGGTATAACTGTCACTAGAAGAAGACCCAGACCAAAGGAGGAAAGGCAGTTACCAGGAGTCAGAGCAGGCAGCAGGGTGAGAATCCAGGCAGAGAATCTGGGATGAAAGAAGGGAAAATCAGTATGAGAAACTTAGAGAGGAAAACCAGAAGTTGGGCCAGATTTAGAAGCAAACTTGGAGACATTGATTATTTATAGAATGGGTTACCTGGAACTTAGCCTCCTAAATAGGTAGAATGAAGAATGAGGTCGCAATGGGGACTGAACCCAGGGGTGCTTTATCACCAACGTACATCCCCAGTCCTTTTTATTTTTTATTTTGAGACAAGGACTCACTAAGCTGCTGAGGCTGGCCTCAAACACAGTCCTCCTGCCTTGGCCTTCCAAGTCTCTGGGATCAACAGGCATGTACCACTTACCTCAGCTGGTTTTTACTTCTTTTTAATAGTTTTTAATAATCAAAACAATATTTATAATGTGAAAATTATATGAAACCTAAATCACAGTATCTGTAAGTAAGGTTGGTCCCACAGGGAAACACCCATACTCACTCAAGTATTGCCCATGGCTATGATGACTAAGTCGTTGACATAGTTGAGTAGTTGCAACAGAGGCTGTACAACCCACAAAGCACAAAATATTTACTATCTGGCCCTTTACAGGACATATTTGCCAGTTCCTGTCTCAGACTAGACTAGAAATTGGTTTCATTATAAGCATTCTTTAAATTTTCTAACGAAGTTATTTATGTACTTTTTGTCCTGGGACATGTTGAGACCTGGATGTTAAAATCATGACTGTTTAGGTCCACTGTCTTTTCACCTGAGGAGTTTCACCTGTGAGAATCGTGGAAAACTACAGAAAGCATTTATCTGCCATTTCTCTCTCTCTCTCTCCTAATTATGTAATGATTTATTGTTACTAGTTTTATGATTAAAGTATTAGCTATCAATTAAGAACACTGTCAGGTATTTTCATGTATTTTCTTTATATCATAAGTAACCCTATAAGGTAGGTGCTAATATTTGAGAGAAGGTTCTGAAAGGTTCAATGGCTTTCCCAGGGTCACAGGCTTGTCTGATTCTACAATCCCAGCTTTATTCATTACATTGTACTGCCTCCCCAATCTGGAGTCCTGCCCCTTGCCCTTGAATCCTATTACTGTCCTACTCTTACTTTGACCTACTCTTACTTCCAGCTACTATTAAAAGCACATTAAGTATTTATTTCAGTACTATATACACTGAAATTGTAATCATACAGAAGAGACAAGCATGGTCCCTGCACAAGGACAGCATGCAAACTCATGCACATTCCATTTTTTTTTCTGCTTATTTTGGCCAAGATAAGAATCACAGGAAGGATACGTCAGAAATGAATAAAACTGATTACTTCTAAGAAGTGGGGGAAGCTAATTGAGTAGAAGGAGTAGGAGAAGAAATGGTTACATCTTTGAATATATCTTTTAATATAGTTCTGATTTTTTTGAATCATATAATATTTTTTTGTATTCAGAAAATAAAATTAGCTAAAGAGGGATGAAGAAAAAACAAACAGAAGCAAATGGACTCAATAGTATTTCAATTGAAAAGCATAGTCACCTGAGGTAGGGGGAAGTAGGAAAAAACTATTCCAAGTAACTTGTGAATACAAAACTTCAACTCTATATAATTTATACACACACACACACACACACACACACACACAACCTAAAAACGAAATGAGTGCATTCAGATCCTGAACTCTTCTCAATAGGTTTATTTTTCATAGTATTATGGATATAGAATACTGAAACTGGTTGGTATAAATTACAGGACTAAGTAATTGAGTATTTGTTTGAATAAATTTCAAAATAAATATTTTTATAGAAAAGCCAAGGAATAACCTTGAGATAACAATGAAGCATTATGAATTCATCATTTCTAATAAACATGTTTTTCTTTGTTTTGTTTTGTTTGTTTGTTTGCTTTTGGTACTAGGGATTCAACCCAGAGGCACTTAATCACTGAGTCACATCTCCCGTCCCTTTTCTATATTTTATTTAGAGACAGGGTCTCACTGAGTTGCTTAGGGATTCACTAAATTGCTGAGGCTGGCTTTGAACTTGCAATCCTCCTGCCTCTACCTTCTGAGTTGCTGGGGTTACAGGCATGTGCCACCATGCCCAGCATAAACATGTTTTTCTAATGTTATCACTGAAAAGACCTAGAAATAATAACACTCCAGTAGCAATGAAAGAGTACAACTCATAACAGAACTTGAATTTGAAATATCATTTTAAAAAATCAGAGTTCCTTAGAGAAATGAGTCTGGGCCTGGGAAAAGGAAGACATAAGATGAGCCTAGAACATCTTGTGCCAGAAAGTAAGGAATTGCTCTGTTAAATGATGGACGCGACATTGAAAGAGCCAACAGGATTCCCACAGGCCAAATCTCAGAAAATTTGAGCATCAAAATCAATTATAGTGCTAGCTTACAACCCATTGAATAAAATAAGAAATAATGTACTCATGCTAATAAATAAATAAGTAAATAAGTAATGACAGCTTTTAAAAATAGAATGTTTTCTAAGAAATACATAAAGAATTATGGTATTGGGAAAACCTCATTTTGCAACCATCATAGGAAAAATTGATTCAAGCAAGATATATCAACAGATGCTAGATGTGTGGATTGTGAGTAAGGTAATAGGATATTTTCATAATCTCAAATTATCTCCCCACCATTATTTATTAATTACAAAGGAAAATAGAATACCTTTGCAGTGAAAAGACTGGTGGACTCCACTTTAGACAAGAGATAAAAATTAATATCATAAATAACGAGACAAACCAACATCAAGCACCTTCTGACTGTGGTACACTGAGGACACAGCAGTACTTAATGTAATTCTCCTTCCCAAAATGCACAACCTGTCTCTAACATGAAGAAACATCAGAAAAACTCAAATTAAAGGATGTCTCTCAAAAGGCTAAGGAACTATTCTAAATTTTAAAAGACTACAAAGAAAAAACCCTGAAGGCTCAAGATAGCATAATAGTGACACCCACTACTAGTTTTCTCCTCCCAGGGGATAGAAACAAATCAACAGTTGTGTAACTGCTTTTGGGGTTAGTAGCTATGGGTGAGCATTGTAAATTGACAGCAAAGGAAACAAAACCTGGTGAAAGCCAGAGAGTAGGGATAATGACACAACAAGAGAATTCCCAGTGTCTGGAAGCTCAACTGGGGAAAAGGGACTCTACCTTTCAAGGGAGTAAAGGTGAAAGAGAAAAAGTTGCAATATGGCCCAGAGGACAGCACCCTACAGACAAACAACTTAAATAAATAGGTGACAAGGACTATGCATTACAAGTTAGCTTTAGAGAAGAAATTCACCTCAGCAAACAGTGCTTTAGCCAGGAGCCCTTGAGATGGGTCCTATTGTCAGAGATCAAACTGCTCTGGGGGTCAGAAAATCTGGCATAATCACATCTCAGGGTTCCGGTGGACATTTGCTGCACTGACTAGATGGGCAGTGGCCACAAGAGACAAATGAGGCTTAAGGGAGTGTCTCCACCCAGCTGCAACTAGAGGGAGTGGAGGGCATAGCAGTTCAGCCATTCTGACCTCTACAACATGAACAAAACCAATGGAGTGTGCTTCTGCATGACCAGGTCTGAAGGTGCCAGGATGAAGGCTAGCTGGCTGCGAAGTCCTTGTATCATCCCTTTCAGTTCAGAACTCAGTGGTTCAATTGCTCCCCCTACCCTTGGAGAAATTCTGGGGATCCGCTACAGCTTTGCCATTCACCAGGCCACCCAGCACAAAGACTAAAACCCTTAGGAGCAAACATATACTTGGCACAGACCACATCCTGCCAAAATTCAGCTGAGGAGAAGGGCTTGTTGTGGTTCCAACAATTGCCATGCCCCTGGGCGCACAGACTAAAAGCCTTGTGAGAGAATATATATACCCCTGGCAAGATCAACACTCTGCCTTAACCTATTCAGCAAGATACCCAGGGTACAACCTGGATACCACCCCAAACTCACTTGGCAAGAGCTGAGAGGAACTATAGCAAGCAGTAGTTGAACCACACTACTATCCCCATACCTGGTGAATTCCAACCTTAGAAGTCCTAGTAAGAAACATGTTTGAGTACCTTGGAGGAATTTGTTGTTGTTATTCTCTATTCTATCTTTTTTTTTTCTTACTTTTGTTTCATTTTTAATTTTTCCTTTTTTTTCTCATATTTTTCCTTTTTATTTTTAATATCATTTTCCCTATCCATTCTCTTTTTGTTTTTAGGTAGTTTTAATTATTTCTCTCTTTCTCTCTCTCTTTTATTTTTTCCAGTGCTGAGAATTGAACCCAGGGATTCAGATGCATCAGGGAAGTGCTGATGTCTCTGACAACATTCCCAGCTCAGATGAGAGGAATTAAGCCCAGCACCAACCACAACCCAGTCCTGCTAAGATCCTGGCAGACACTTCTGCTTAAAGAAAAGGGGGACATAAGCTCTCAACTGACCTCCCATACTAGGTGTGCACAGATAAGGAAGGCTGGGGACTGTATCCTGGACTGTATCCTGTGTTATCCCCACAGTCATATTAGAGAAGAAAAACACAATGTCATTACATCTATGTAGATCCTCTACATCATTATTGGCCACACCTGGTGTGGAAACAGTACTTATGGAAAACCCCAACTCCAGATAGAGGCTACCACTCCCAAAATTGAAGTACCCAGAGGTCACATCCCACCTACTCTGCTATCTATACCATATCTATCTGAAGTACAAGAATTCTCCACTCTTACAAGTCTTGCAGAGATTGAAGGATATAAAAACTGTAATCAGTTGGGATGTGGTTGGAGGAACCAGGTCATAGGAGTGTGTCCTGGAAGGGTTTATTTTCTACCCAATTCCTCCACCACCACCACCACCACTCCAAGAACTGAGCAGATTTTCTCTGCCTTGCCTGTCCACCATGGTGTTCTGCCTCATCTCAGGCCCAAAGCAACAAAACTGTCCAACCCTGAACTGAAACCTTTGAAACCATAAGCCAAAATAAACATTTATTCCTCAAGTTGTTTATGCCAAGTATTTTGGTCACAGCAAAAAAAAAAGTTGACTAACACAGCTGCATATAAAAAACTTGGTTTTTTTTAACTTTTTTTTTTTTATTGGTTTTTCAAAACATTACAAAGATTGCAGAATCACATCGGTTACACATCCACATTTTTACATAATACCATAATAGTAACTGTTGTATTCTGCTACCTTTCCTATCCTCTACTATCCCCCCTCCCCTCTCCTCCCATCTTCTCTCTCTACCCCATCTACTGTAATTCATTTCTCTCCTTATTTTTTTCCCATTCCCCTCACAACCTCTTATATGTAATTTTGTATAACAATGAGGGTCTCCTTCCATTTCCATGCAAATTCCCTTTTCTCTCCCTTTCCCTCCCACTTCATGTTAATGTTTTCATCCTGGTCTTCCTCCCTGCTCTGTTCTTAGTTGCTCTCATTATATCAAAGAAGACATTTGGCATTTGTTTTTTAGGGATTGGCTAGCTTCACTGAGCATAATCTGCTCTAATGCCATCCATTTCCCTGCAAATTCCATGATTTTGTCATTTCTTAGTGCAAAGTGAAAGTATAGAAAAGGATATTCCAAGCAAACGGAATGTGAAAGCAAGTAGGAATAGCTGTAGTTATATATGACAAAACAGACTTCAGACAAAATCAGTTAAGAGACAAAAAAGGTCACTTTACTATCTACTGATCAAGGGAATAAGATATAAAAATTATAAATACATATGCACTAACATCAGAACATCCAATTTCATAAAAAAAATACCAGTAGACATCAAAAGTAAAATAAGTCCCAATAAATAACATAGGTAACTTCAATATACTACTATCACCAATAAATAGATCATTTAGACAAAAAAATCAACAAAGAAACATCAGATTTAAGTTATATGATAGATCAAATGTACTTAATAGACATCTATAGAATATTCCACCCAAGAGCTGCATAACACACATTCTTTTCATCAGCCCATGGAACTTTTCCCAAAACAGATTGTTTATTATTCTATAAAGCAAGTCTTAACAAATTCAAAAAAATGTAATAATTTCTTACATCTTATCTGATCACAGTGGAAGGAAACAAATCAGCAGCAAGAGAAGCTGCAAAAATTATAGCCGATCACTGTGGTGCATGCCTGTAATCCCACCCTGTCTCTAAATAAAATTCAAAATAGGATTGGGGATGAGGCTCAGTGGCCGAGTGCCTCTGAATTCAATCCCTGATACCGCCCCCCCCCAAAAAAAGGAGAGGCAGAAATAAAAGCACATGAAAATTGAACAACATAGTATTAAATAATGAGTCACTGAAGAAAGCCAGGAGCAGTGGCACATACCTATAACCCCAGGTACTCAGGAGACCGAGGCAGGAGGATCACAAATTTGAGCCCAGCCTTGGCAACTTAGTGAGATCCTGTCTCAAAATAAAAAATAAAATGGCTTGAAATGTAAAGCTCTGTAGTAGAGCACACCTGGTTCCAATCCCCAGTACCACCACACACACAAAATCATATATATATATATATATATATATATATATATATATATATATATATATATATATATATATATATTAGGGGATATCTTGAAAAGTTATGTTAACAAATTGGAAAATCTAGAAAAAATGGACAAATTTCTGGAAATGTAGGCCCTTCCAAAATTGAACCAAGAGGATATTTAAACAAATACAGCAATAACAAATAATTATATTGAAGCAGTAATAAAAAGTATCCCAACAAAGGAAAGTCCAGAACAAGATGAATTCACTGCTAAATTTTATCAGACTTTTAAAAAAGAATAAACACTAATATTCCTCAAACTAGTCCATAAACTATAAAGGGCAGGAACACTTCCAAACTTATTCTACAAAGCCAGTATTACCCTGTTATCAAAATCTGACAAGAACACTAAAAAATTAACCAGACATGGTAGTGCACACCTGTAATCCCAGCAATTCAGGAGGCTGAGGCAGGAGGATCAGAAGTTCAAGGCAGCCCCAACAACTTAGTGAGACCTGGTCTCAAAATAAAAAAATTAAAAGGACTAGGAATGCAGCTCAGTGGTAGAATGTCCCTGGGTTCAATCACCAGTACTACCAAAAAGAAAAAGAAAAAGAAAAGTATGGACCAATATCCCTGATGAACAAAGATATGAGAATATTCAGCAAAATATATGCAAATTGAATTTAACAGCACATTAAAAAGATCATACATTATCATCAAGTTTGTTTCATTTGAGGGATGCAAGAATGGTTCCACATACACAAATCAATAAATATAATATATAAATAAAATCAAGGACAAAAATCACACAATCATCTCAATAGATAAATAAAAGGCCTTCAGTAAAATTCAACATCCCCTCATGATAAAAGCCCTGAATAAATTAGGTACAAAAGAATCATACCTTCAACATAATAAAGTCTACATAAGACAAACACATATATACCCAAGGTCCTACTGAATGGGTATGTTAGTCAGTTTGTGTTGCTGTGATGCTACCTGAAAAACAAAATTAGAGGAAGATTTGTTTTTTGTTTTGGGGTTTTTTTTTTTTTTTTGCTTATGGCTTCCGAGATTTCTGTCTGTGATTGGCTGGCTCCACTGCTTTGGGCCTAAGGTGAGGAACAGTATTATGGTCAAAGGTCACACTGGACGAAAGTTGCTCAGCTTGTGGCAACCAAAAAGGGGAGAGAGAGAAAGGAAGGAGTGAGAGAAAAGATAAACCACAGCAAGCATCAGTGACATACTTCCTCCAACTGGATCCAACTTCCCTTTAGGCAGCTGTCAATCAATTAATATTTATTATATATTCAGCTATTAATGGAAAATCTATCAAATGGATTAATCCACTGATGAGGTTACAATCCTCATGATCCAGTCTTTGCCTAAAAGCCTCATCTCTGAGTCTTGATGTTGGGGATCATGCTTTCAACAGGAAACCCTGGGGGACATTTCAGATCCAAACCATACCCTGGGAAAAAACAAAGTATTTCTCCTAAGACATCAGAAATAAGACAAGGTTGTCCACTCTCATCACTCTTATTCAGTATAGTATTAGAAGTGCTAGTCAGAGAAATCAGGCAATAGAAAGAAATAAAAGGCATACAAACTGGAAAGGAGGAAGTCAAATAACCTCTGTTTACAGACATGACTCAGTACATAGAAAATCCTGAAGATTCCATCAAAAGACTATTAGAGCTGGTAAACACATGTAAGTACCGGGATTCAAAATCAACATACAGGGCTGGGGATGTGGCTCAAGCGGTATGGCGCTCACCTGGCATGCGTGCGGCCCGGATTCGATCCTCAGCACCACATACAAACAAAGATGTTGTGTCTGCCGATAACTAAAAAATAAATATTAAAATTCTTTCTCTCCCTCTCTCACTCTCTCTTTAAAAAAAAAATCAACATACAAAAATCAGTAGCTTTTCTATACACCAATAATGAACTTACTAATAAAGAAATCAGAAAAGCAATCCGATTCACAATAGCCAGAAAACAAATAAGACAGCTAGGAATAAACCTAAGCAAGTCTGTGAAATACCTTTACAATGAAAATTGCAAAACAATGAAGAAAGAAATTAAGAACACACTAGAAGCAGGAAAGATTTCCCATGTTCATGGATTGAGAAAATTAATATTGATAAAATGGCCATACAACACAAAAGTGACCTAAAGACTCAATGCATTCCTAATCAAAATATAATGACATTTTTCACAGAACTAGAAAAAATAATCCTAAAATTCATATGGAAACAAAGAAGACCCTAAATAGTCAAACCAGTCCTGAGCAAAAAGAACAATGCTGAAAGAAAGCATCACAACACCCAATTTCAAAACATACCACAGAAACAGTAATAAAATCAATATGGTATTGGCATAAAAACAGACCCATATGAATAAAGTAGAATAAAAGACCCAGCAGTAAGTCCACACATCTTCAGCCAACTGATTCTCAACAAAGGTGCTAAAAACATGAAAGGTCAGCCTCTTTAACAACTGATGCTGGGAAAAGTAGATACACACATGTAGATGATTGAACCTAGATCCCTATCTCTCACCTTGCCCAAAATGGATCAAAGCCCTTACTATAAGATACGATGTTTTGAAACTACTAGAACAAAACACAGGAGAAACCTTCAAAATATTGGCACAGATAATGATTTCCTGGTTAGGAACCCAATAGACCAAGAAACAAAGGCAAAATTTGACAAATGGGATTAAAGCAAATTTAAAAGTTTCCAAACAGCAAAGGAAAATAAAGAGACAAACTACAGGATAGGAGAAAAACTTTGGCAGCTACTCAGCTGACATAAGGTTACTATAACTCAAGTCAAACACAGCAGCACATGCCTATAATTCCAGCAACTCAAGAGGTTGAGGCAGAAGGATGGCAATTCAAGACCAGCCTCAGAAACTTAGCAAGGCCCCACACAACCTAGTGAGACCCTATCTCAAAAAAGGGAGTGGGGACTGGGATGTGGCTCAGTTGTCAAGCATCTCTGGGTTCAATCCCTGGTACACACAAAAAAAATAAAATCAAAAAATCAAAAAAACTTAACAACAACAATAAGAACAAAAACAAATAATCCAACCAATAAATGGGCAAATGATCTGAAAACACACTTCACAAATGTAAGTACAAATGTCCAATAAATATATGAGAATGATCAATATCTTTAGCCATCAGGAAAATGCAAATCAAAACAACATTGAGATTTCATCTCACCCCAGTTAGAACAGCCACTATCAAAAAAGTAAGCCAGTGCAGGGGCACACACCAACTACTCAGGAGGCTGAAGCAGAAGGATCACAGGTTACAGTCTAATCCTGGCAATTTAAGAGAAACTCTGCTTCAAAATAAAAATAAATAGGCCTGGTAATATAGTTCAGTGGTAGAGCACTCCTGGGGTCAATTTCCAGTATGGGAAAAAAATGTTGGTGAGGTTGTAGGGAAAAAAGGCACCCTTATATACTGTTTGTAGGAATGTAAATTTGTACAGTCACTATGGAAAACAATATGGAGGATCCTCAAGGAAGTAAAAATAGAACTACCATATCATCTAGCTATCCCACTCCTGGATATATAACCAAAGGAAATGAAGTCAGCATACAAAAGAAAAAACTTCACACCATGTCTATTGTGGCACAATTCAAAATAGTAAGAGATGGAATTAGCCTAGATGCCCATCAATAGATGAATAGATTAAAAAAATACACAGACACAATCGAGTAATATTCAGTCATAAAAAAAATAAAATCCTGCCATTTTCAGGAAAATGGGTGGAACTAGAAGACAACATGATTAAGTGAAATAAGCTATATACACAAAAAAAGACAAATATCACATTATCTATCATATGTAGAAATGAAAAATAGATGACCTGAAAATAGGACTATGAAAGTTCAGAAAGGGAGTTGGGGTAGGGTAGGAGAAGCGGGGAGGACATTATCAGAGTTTAACATAGACATGTATGGAATGTCACAGTAATTCCCATTAATTTGTACAATTACTGTGTTAATAATTATAATAATTTTTAAAAGACATAACAAATGAAAATCATGACCCTGGATTAAACCTGTATTAGGGAAAATGGACACTATTAGGAAAACTGTTGAAGCTGAAATGTAAACTACAACTTAAAGTATTATATAAATGTTAGATTTTTAAATTTTATAATTGCACTATAATTAGATCCTCAAAAAAAATAAAATACTTGGGAATCAACCTAACAAAAGAGGTGAAAGATTTATACAATGAAAACTATAGAACCCTAAAGATAGAAATAGAAGAAGATCTTAGAAGATGGAAAAATATACCCTGTTCATGGATAGGCAGAACTAACATCATCAAAATGGCAATATTACCAAAAGTTCAATGCAATGCCAATCAAAATCCCAACAGCATTTCTTGTAGAAATAGATAAAGCAATCATGAAATTCATATGGAAAAATAAAAGACCCAGAAGAGCAAAAGCAATTCTAAGCAGGAAGTGTGAATCAGGAGGTGTAGCGATACCAGATTTCAAACTATACTACAGAGCAATAGTAACAAAAACAGCGTGGGACTGGTACCAAAACAGGCGGGTGGACCAATGGTATAGAATAGAGGACACAGAAACCAATCCACAAAATTACAACTATCTTATATTCGATAAAGGGGCTAAAAGCATGCAATGGAGGAAGGATAGCATCTTCAACAAATGGTGCTGGGAAAACTGGAAATCCATATGCAACAAAATGAAACTGAATCCCCTCCTCTCGCCATGCACAAAAGTTAACTCAAAATGGATCAAGGACCTTGATATCAAATCAGAGACTATGCGTCTGATAGATGAAAAGGTTGGCTCCGATCTACATATTGTGGGGTCGGGCTCCAAATTCCTTAATAGGACACCCATAGCACAAGAGTTAATAACAAGAATAAACAAATGGGACTTACTTAAACTAAAAAGTTTTTTTCTCAGCAAGAGAAACAATAAGAGAGGTAAATAGGGAGCCTACATCATGGGAACAAATTTTTACTCCTCACACTTCAGATAGAGCCCTAATATCCAGAGTATACAAAGAACTCAAAAAATTAAACAATAAGAAAACAAATAACCCAATCAACAAATGGGCCAAAGACCTGAACAGACACTTCTCAGAGGAGGACATACAATCAATCAACAAGTACATGAAAAAATGCTCACCATCTCTAGCAGTCAGAGAAATGCAAATCAAAACCACCCTAAGATACCATCTCACTCCAGTAAGATTGGCAGCCATTATGAAGTCGAACAATAACAAGTGCTGGCGAGGATGTGGGGAAAAGGGTACTCTTGTACATTGCTGGTGGGACTGCAAAATGGTGAGGCCAATATGGAAAGCAGTATGGAGATTCCTGGGAAAGCTGGGAATGGAACCACCATTTGACCCAGCTATTGCCCTTCTCGGACTATTCCCTGAAGACCTCAAAAGAGCGTACTACAGGGATACTGCCACATCAATGTTCATAGCAGCACAATTCACAATAGCTAGACTGTGGAACCAACCCCGATGCCCCTCAATAGATGAATGGATAAAAAAAATGTGGCATTTATACACAATGGAGTACTACGCAGCACTAAGAAATGACAAAATCATGGAATTTGCAGGGAAATGGATGGCATTAGAGCAGATTATGCTAAATGAAGCTAGCCAATCCCTAAAAAACAAATGCCAAATGTCTTCTTTGATATGAGAGCAACCAAGAACAGAACAGGGAGGAAGAGCAGGAGGAAAAGATTAACATTAAGCAGAGTCATGAAGTGGGAGGGAAAGGGAGAGAAAAGGGAAATTGCATGGAAATAGAAGGAGACCCTCATTGTTATACAAAATTACATATAAGAGTTTGTGAGGGGAATGGGAAAAAATTAAGGAGAGAAATGAATTACAGTAGAGGGAGTAGAGAGAGAAGATGGGAGGGGAGGGGAGGGGGGATAGTAGAGGATAGGAAAGGTAGCAGAATACAACAGTTACTATTATGGTATTATGTAAAAATGTGGATGTGTAACCGATGTGATTCTGCAATCTTTGTAATGTTTTGAATAACCAATAAAAAAAATAAAAATAATTTAAAAAAAAATAAAAATTAAAAAAATAAATAAATAAATAAAAAATTGCACTATAATTAGATATAAGGAATATCCTTGTGCTTAGTAATTATACTCCAAGTACTAAGGGATATACATACATATTATATATCCCAAGTACTACATATATATGTGTACATATATACATACTAACACACACACAAATGTATATAAGAGAAAATAAAGCAAATGTAGAAACTGGATATTTAGGTAAATGATTTATATAAGAGTTCTTTATATGTTTATGCTGTTTTTGTATGTTTGAAATGATCCCATTTTTAAAATTTTTATAAACTAAGTATACAATATGATATGAATCTCTCTTTTAAAGTGAACTCCATGTTTGCTGTTTGGATTGTGTTCTCCTTTGCTATCAGGTTCTTGGTCTCCACAGGGTTAATGACTAGTACTCTAAGGCAGGCACATGTTAGACAAGGCATTAAAAAAAAAAAAAGAAAGAAAGAAATGTGAGCTACAAACGTCAGAGGCTAACATTTTAAAAATCCACACATATTTGCAAAACTTCCAAGCCCTTCTCTGCTGACATTAGAAAGTCACTGCTGCATATGCCTCATGTCCTGAGCTTCCCTTGGATAATCCCACATGACTTTCCCAACTCACAGATTTTCCATTTGGTCACCCACTCAACCTTCAGCACAGTCATATCTTTTGCAGAGCTAAAAATAGCCATTCTATCAAGTGGGTAGTTGAAGCACCATTTAGTTAGGAAGATAACTTTCCTAGACTATTTCTTTAATGATGACAATGCATCAGCAAATCAAGATTTGGACAAAATAAAGACATGCAACATGCTGTGCTGCATGAAGCCTACCACTAATTCTTAGCTCAGTGCACAGAAATTCCAGGCCCACTGTGAGGCTTCTTGGGATTCATATCCTGAATTTTTCCAGCTGTACAACTTTGGGCAAGTTACTTTAACCTTCCTGATCCTATTTTTACATCTGCAAGATAAGAGTTGCTAATATTACCTTCCTGTGGACAAATCTCACAGACATCATGTTGAACAAAAGAAGTCAGAAAAAATAGAGCATATAAACTTCAAGAAGCAAATAGTGACAGAAGTTAAAAGAGTGGCTACAACTCTCCCCAAAGGGGTGAAGAGGAGAGTACTTACTGAGAAGGAGCACAGAAAGGTTTCAGAGCAGTAGAAATACAATTTCCATTGATCTGTGTGATAGGTACACAAGTGTTATGATGTAAACATTCATTAAAGCTGTACATTAAAAATCTGTTACATCTCAGCTAGTTGCTGTGGCACATGCCTGTCATCCCAGCAACTCAGGAGGCTGAGGCAGAAGGATTGCAAGTTCAAGGCCAGCCTCAGAAATTTAGCAAGGCCCTAAGCAACTTATCGAGATCCTGTCTCAAAATAAAATATAAAAAGGGCTGGGGATGTGACTCAATAGTTAAGTGCCCCTGGGTTCAATCCTGTATTACACTTATATGTAAATACTGGTACTATAACTACTGGTACCAAAAAAAAAAAAACAAAAACAAAAAGAAAAAGAAAAAAGTTCTTATACCTCAACATAAAAGTAAAAAAAAAAAGAAAAAAACATAATATCAACAAATAGAATTGTTGTGATAACTAAATAAAAAAATGTAGGCCAAGTGCCTATTACATGGTAAGCATTTGATATAAGTCAGCTGTTATTACTACAATTAATGGTAACTCCAAGGCAGGAGGATCACTTGATCCCAGAATTTCATAGCTCGACTGGGCAACATAGCAAGAAACCATTTCAAAAGAAAAAAAAAATTGCTTCTGTCTTGACCAATTACAGATTTTTTTACTTGTCATTATTCCCCAAACAATACAACAACTATTTACATAACATTTAAATTTTATAAGAATTATAAGTAATCTACAGATAATTGAAAGTATGTAGGAGGATGTCCATAGGTTATATGCAAATACCGTATGCAAGATGTAAGCATCTAAAGATTTCAGCATCCCCAGAGGGTCCTGGAACCAATCTCCCCACAGATGTCAGGTGACAACTGTCCTCATTACAACAGAACTATTTTAAAGAAGCATCTACCTTTTTACTATTCCAGAGTTCGTAAAAATTTTGTACCATTTCAAACTTCTTTATCTTGCCTTTGTCTCTCTATATTACTTTCTTTGTATTTAAACAGAGAAATTATACCGTTTGTGTAATTTTGAAGAGCAATTTTAAAGAAGTAAATAAGATAGCTGAAAATCTGTGCAGTTAAAAGTAACCCTCATCACTGGATGTCAGCATGGATGTCATCTGATTTTAGAGCTGCAAACCTGGAAAAACTTACATGGATAATGAATAGGCACCAGGAACAGTCTTTCTTTTTCAGTAAGTTCTATATTCTAGAGGAAGTTTAAACCAAAGGGAAGAAATTCAAAGAAAGGGTAAACAAAAAATGATGTCTTTGAACATTTTTTTTTAAATGACAGTAAAACTAATGTTACCAGTTCATGCATGCCTGCTGAGCTGCCTCTCACTCTGAAGATCATTTCTAACTGTCATTGATCTGGTAGATTTTTCTTAAATGTTAACTTCAATTAGGTCACACTGTTTTGGTTTGCTTTTTAACTTACCTTGATAAAAGCATAGCCAACGCCATTATCTGTAATGGTGAGTCCAAGTGAATCCTCAGATTTATACACATTCACTTCTTTTTTTAGTCCTTTCACGTGGGCAAATATAAAATCTTCAAGACCTAATTGCCCTCCTAGGAGTTTCTCCATGTCAATTTTAGGTGTGTTTAAAGTACAATATAAGATCTACAAAAGAAAGAAATATATTAAGTTAGTTTCTATTAGAAAAATGTTCTGGTCATCAACTTATTTGATAAACATTGAGTGAAATAGTCCTAAATTTATAATGTCTAAGTCCACACATAAAACATGTTTGTATGTTGGCTGGACAAATTTTGAAACTCATTTTCATATAGAGACATTAGGTAACATGTACTGTTTCCCATAGGCCTGACAGTAGCTTTATAAAGTACCATGTTATTTGCATATCACAAACAGGAAATTGAGGCTTAGAAAGCTAGGTTGCCTAAAGTCACAAAGTCAGTACTTGTCAAAGCCAAGGATTCAAGGTGAGACTCTTCACCTTCAAAGTGTCTTCAACTATAAGATCTTCTATTTACAAAGTTGAAAAGACTATATTCTCAAAGATCTGCATAATGCATACTCTGCATGATACACACATGGCAATGAAAATACGGGCAAACTCACATGTGAAAACTGGTAAATATATTTTTTAAAAAGCAATTTTTTATTTATCTTGCATTACAATGCTTTAAAAAAAAAAAAAAAACAATTTCATGGCTAGGCATAATGTACCACCTGTAATCCCAGCAACTCCGGAGGCTGAGTCAGGAGGATTCCAGATTCAAAACCAGCCCCAGCAACTCAGTGAGGCCATAAGCAACTTAGTAACACTCTGTCTCAAAATAAAAAATAAAAAAAAGCTGGAGATGAAGTTGAGTGGCAACATGGCACTGGGTTCAACCCCCAGTACCAAAAAAAAAAAAAAAAAAAAATCATTAGTGAATGAGGTGTAAAAAGTAGAAATGTTTTAGGGCTAAGTTAAAACTTAAAGACTGAAAAATCGAATCCCTTAACTTTAAAAAGGAGGACTGAGGTTTGGAGGAGTTAAAGCAATTTATCCAAATTCACAGGATAATAAAAAGGTAACCAAAAAAGTAGCTTAACAGAACACTGTGTGAACACTTTAAAGAGACTCCTTATTGGATCTCATTTTCCTTCAGAAATATGACTTATTTTACTAAAATATGCAGTGCCACTCTTAAGTTTGTTAACCATAATCTGGGTAATTTGGGAGTCCAAATAAAAAATTATGGAAGAGAGGAAAGGCTGAGAATTTGTCACTGGTTTAATGTGTCACTGTTAGCAAAAGCTCAGTCCTCATCCCCATGCCAATCCAATAATGAAGACAAGGTTTTGAAAAAGAAAAAAGAAGTTGTATTGCTTTGATAGCAACGGAGAAAAGCAGGGAACTCCTGTCCCAGAGGCTGTGATTCTCCCCATCAGCGGGAATAGACTTGTTTTTAAAAGATGATTCAAAGGCTACATTTTCTGTCTAGAGTTGTAATTCACTTGTCCATTTAAAGACAGTCATTTCTTATATCTTCTGGTGCCATCCTCAAGTATGAATTACTTTGTTCCTGTGATGGGTGTGTGCTCAAGGACAGATAACCCTTCCCTTGATGGAGAGAAATGATGATTCTGTTTCCCCTGAGATTAGGATGAGGGGGTGATTAGGAACAGGGAGGGTGAGAGGAAGAGAAAGAAACACGTCTTAAAAATAAGAAGTGGCAGAGCAACAAGGACAATATTCAGATAATAAAGTGGCCCACTGTTACAAGACTACACCCAGATCAGCACCTTCATCCCAAAGCCTGGCTCCAGCCCTCAACTCTCCCCCTGTATCCCTGAGTTTTGCACCATTCCTAGTTCTCACCAGAACCCTGAGCCTTAACACCTCCATAATCCTCATGAAGCTCAAAATCAGGGGGCAATTAATATTTATCAAATGGCTTTTTAGGCCATGTCAAAATGTGTCTGATTTAGCCAGCATATGCCTGGCATTCCAGCAATTTAGGCAGCTGAGGCAAGAGGAGGATCCCAAGTTTGAGTCCAGCCTTGGCAATTTAGCAAGATCCTTTCTCAAAATAGAAAAAAATAAATAAATAAAAAGTATAGGGATATAGCTCAGTAGTAAAAGTGTGCTGGGTTCAATCCCCCACACCCCAAAAAATAATAGTAATAATGTGCCTAATTTAGAAGAGCTTCATAAAACAAAGCTTTCTCTGCTACACAATTAAAAGTTTACAAGGTCAACAAAGGAATTAGGCAAGGAAAATACCCCTGCACATACAACAGTGAATGCCTAAGGGAAAAACTAATGCCCCACCCTTTCCTCTTTACACCCTGGTCTTTCCGGAACCTTTCATTTAACTCTCTGTGTTCCTAGAATGGGTAAAATACATTCAGCCTTGTGCCCAATAAGTTTTTACAAATATCCTCTTCTGTAAAAACTGTAATATTCCCAGCGGGTAAAAAGTTAGGTAAGCCAAGAATGGCTTCTTTTTGTAATTGTAAAATCAATGACATAATCAGTCCATTGACAAAAATCAATTTAAGTGGTTGGAGGGGAAAGGGTATTCACAGCTTTTCTGAACTCCTTTCTCAAAATCGTGGGAAGTGAGAAGAAATAACAAACAGTTCTCTCCTTGTGCTTTTTTTCAGTGAATCTGTCAATCATATTCAAAGCATATCTCAAACACCCCTAACATGAAAGCAACTTCACAGTTAAATAGGAAATAAAAGATTAAAACATAATGATAATATAAACAGGATAGGAGGAAACCCAAAAAAGGAAATCTCACACAAACTGACCTTCTAGTTACTAAGCCATTTCCTTTCTTTCAATTTATCACATGTCTCCTAGCAGAGCAAACATTGGATTTCCTGTAGATAGAACCCTTTGCCATTATGCTTCCTTCCCTGCAGAATAACACTCCTTTCCAAGCAGCCAGAGTTGGCAGGCAGTCTTCTTCTTCTTTTTTTTTTTTTTTTTTTTAAATAGAAGGAGTGGAACCAGCTATATCCTTCACTGAACAAAGATCAAAGGGAAGTTGTATTGAAAACTCACAGAAATGTGATGGCCACTAGGAGGTGAAGTAAAAGCCCTCCTTTAGCAAGCAGGTAACTAAAGCTCCAAGACTTCTGATCAGCAGTTCATCACGTAAGAATAAGAATCTACCACTCACTCTATATATATGCAAATCTTTCAGCAAAGATATCTCTAAGTATGTGACAAAAGTCTAGAAACTCAAACACAGGGCTGGAAATACACCTCAGCAGCAGACACCTGCCTTGCATGCATGAGCCTGGGTTCAATTCCCAGCACCAAAAAAAAAAAAAAAAACTGGATTTGCCAGGCACAGTAGTGCACAATGGTCCCAGCAATTTGGGAGACTAAAGCAGGAGGATAACAAGTTCAAGGCCAGCCTCAACAATTTAGCAAGACCCTGTCTCAAAATAAAAAATTAAAGGAACCAAGGCTGTAACTCAGTGGTAAAGCACCCTTGGATTCATTCCGGAGGAGGAGGAGGAGGAGGAGGAGGAGGGGGAGGAGGAGGGGGAGGGGGAGGGGGAGGAGGAGGAGGAGGGGGAGGAGGAGGAGGAGGAGAAAAGTAATTCAAAACATCGTCATAAATACTGTATTTTGAACTAAAAAATATAGCTCTACACCACCTTTTAAAGGCTTCACAGTTTTTATTAATTCATCTACTCATTAAATACCCATTTAACACCTGGTTTTTGCCAAGTTCTGTGCTGGACACAGATGAATATCATAATCCCTATACAGGAGGAATTCCCAGGCTGGTAGATGGTCCACTGAAGTACAGTAAGGCAATACAGAGCCAACTGTAATATAATAAAATCCATAAACATTTAAACCAAAAGGAACCTAAAATACATACCATGAATTTTCCTAAACTCTCATATAGTTACTGAATTCAAAATCTATAATGCCTGCCTGACCAACCCACTCTACCCCTATGTAACTGCCCAGGTGGAGTCTAAACCTAATAATCACTCTTTCCATTTTGCTCATGTAATCTAAAATCAAGTGCCTCCTTTGAGTGACTGAGTCACCTTGTCTGAAGTCCACTCAGTTTAACACACGTATTTGTCACTCTCACTCTGCTGAGAGAGGGGGATCTTAGTCATCTCCTACAATGTCTAACACAGCACATTCACTTACCTCATCTAACATGACACACCTGCATGCTAGATTTTATTATCCTCATTTTGTGGATGAGAAAATTGTGACTTTATCCAATTAACACACAGAGTCAATGTTAACTGTTAAAAAGAAGCATAAGGGCTGGGGGTGTAGCTCAGTGGTAGAGCTCGTACTCAGCATGCATGAGGCCCTGGGCTCAATCTCCAACACCATAAATAAATAAATAAATAAATATGAAGGAAACATGATAGAAAAAAAAGAAAAGAAATAGTGAGTTGGTCATGTTGTAAAAACATTCTTTTGGAAATGTGTGCTTCCAAAGTAAAAATATGTTAGATAAAAGGCAGTAAATGCAATACCTTTTATCTTTTACACTCTGGGAAATAAATTAAATTCAAAAAGATTAGGAAAGCAAATGCATGGCAAGGTATCATGCAATATAAAGAAAACGACTGATCCATTACATATAATAAAGAACTTCTTTGTTTTTCATGAAATCCTCAACACATTTTCTGGGGTATTTGTATTAGGTGCTTTACCATCATCATTGCCCTATTTTTATAAGAAAAATGGATTCTTTTTCATGATTTTTCATTTTTTAGAGAAGTATTTCCCAAAAGAAATATAATGTTAGCCACATAATTTTACATTTTCTAATAGCCACATTAAAAAAGTAAAGTCAGGTGTGGTGGCACACACCTGTCATCCCAGTGACTTGGAAGGCTGAGGCAAGAAGATCTCAAGTTCAAGGCCAGCCTCGGTAATTTAACGAGATCCTCAGTGACTTAGCAAAATAGTCTCAAAATTTTTAAAATAGTAATAAAAAGAATTTTTAAAAATAAAGAAAAAGAGCTGGGGTTATGGCACAGTGGTGAAACACTTGCCTTGCACATGTGAAGTACTGGGTTCAATTCTGAGCACCATTTATAAATAAATAGAATAAAGGTCCATAAAAAATTTTTTTTTAAATAAAGAACAATAGTAAAAAAAATAGAAAAATAGAAAAGTAAATAGAAATATGTGAAATTAATTTAATTTATAGTTTAATTATAAAACCCAACATAACCAAAATATTATAATTTAAACATATAAATATAGTTTACATTTTTGTATTAGGCTTTTTTTTAGTTGTATATAGACTCAGTGCCTTTATTATTATTATTTTTTTTTTGTAGTGCTAGGATTGAACCTAGTGCCTCACACTTGCAAGGCAAGTGCTCTATACTGAGCCACAACTTTAGCCCCTGTATTAGGCTTTTAAGATCTGGTATGCATTTATTCTTATGTCTTTTCTCAATTTAAACTAGCAAGCCACAAAGTATTCATTAACCATATATAGACAGATCAGTTGTAAAATTGCATGTCTTTATCAATATTATACTTTGTGTTTTCCCATTTCTTTATATCTGATCATATCATTTCCTCAGGCAAAAATGCCATACCTTGAACCCAACTTCTATATGTCTGTCAACATCTTCCCCACCCAATGAAGCCTAAACTAATTTTGTCCACTACTACCCTAGAGTAATGTTCCTTCTTCATCTTCTACATACCTATTAGATTTTATACTACTCTTATAGGGCTACCACATGCTAATTTGTAGACTTTTAGTTGACATGGATTTTTATCTTATTGTCTTTCACATGCCTATCACTCTCTTATGTATAGGGAGAGAGAGATTAATAAAAGTAGAAAGCTATTGCCCTTGGGGTTACAGATGGAGGGCCTTGAATTGTTATTACTATACTGGTTACCAATATCTACAAAACCATTCCCCTTCCGCTTGATTTTCCTCTGGCAACTTCTCCATTTAAGCCACAGGGCAGTTGGAGTGGGAGTGACCCCACCCTTAGTTCCATTGAGATTGAGTCATGATTAAACTTAATACATTTAATGGCTTGATTAGGTCATAATCCAATTTAGTCCAAGAAGATTCAAGAAAAAATTTGTTGGGGTTTCTGGAGAAAGAATCTTTTGTTTTCCACAGAAGATATAAAAGGTGGCACACCTCCCATGCCTCTCCATCCCTGCTCCCTCCACTTCCCCAACTCCAGCTCACAAACTATAGAGGAGTAGCCTGAAATAAAGCTGACAGAGAGGACAAAGCCTCTGGATCCCATGTTACCTAAATATAATCAGCACTCCACTCTTTTCCCTAATAACACAACCCCCATCACCTATACCTCCCATGAGCTTAGGAGGAAAAGGATTCACATCCCCTGTTCCAGGCATAACATTTAGCTATTCTAAGTAGTGATTTAATACTAGCCAATAAGCCATGAGAAGAGGACATCCAGAAAGCTTCTGGAAAATTCTTTTGCTCTTAAGATATAAAGAAAAAGGAGACAACCCCTTTTTCCCCCAGGATATTGCCTTATCTGGAAGTGGTCTAGAAACTTTCACTACCATTGAGGCATCACTGAGAAAGAAACCAAAGCCAAAAATGGAAAACCAAAGAAATGGAGTAGGCCTAGATCCTTGATGACTCACTTTCTTTTATGCAAAATAATAAACTATCTTGTTTTAGCCAGCTTGAGGAGGTAGTTTTCTGTTCCTTTCAGCTGAAAACATACCATCTGATGTACAGGCTTATCCCAGAATATTCAGTCACATAAGCCAATTATTTCACTAAGCTTTTCTAGGTGGGATTTTCTGTTGCTTTCAACTAAAAGATTCCTGATAGAATAATGATTCCTTGTATCTTTAGAATTCTTCACAATTTAAAAGTTCCATTTATCTCATTTTATCCTTTAAAAAAATTTTGTAAAGCGCATGGTAAATTGTGTTTCTTCAAATGCAGTGAGATACTATGGTATCTATAGTACCTCATATTCTACCTCATAGTCTTATTCTATATCCTCTAACAGTCATTACTCTCCCTTACTTTAAATATCAGTAAAATAAATCAATCTCTTAGGAATTATCTTGTCCTTATAATGATTGATAAAAGGAAAAAATATAAAAGGAAAGGCAAGAGACAAAAATGATGGATTAAGAGTTAGGATGCTGGGTCTAGTCCTGATTCTGTATGTTACAAGTCTTTCGACCTCCTGGATCCACATGTAAATCATGACATTAGTAAAGCTTGGGCTACATCACAGAATTGTTACAAAAATTCAATAAAAGCTATATATAAAAAGTATTTTATAAATTCTGAAAGTTTTTATCATTATTCCCGTAATAAGCACCTGCTTCCTGAACAATAATATGCTTGAGAGCTTAAATTTCATGACTTTTGCTGAAGATATTACAGTTTTCTCCTTTTTTAATATCATAACTAGGATAAATTCCATTTTCCCCATAAACTGTATTACCTATTATCCTTCAACTTTTTTTCTTATAGTTATAGATGGACAGCATGCCTTTATTTTATTTGTTTTTTATTTTTGTGTGGTGCTGAGGATAAAACGTGGTGCCTCACACATGCTAGGCAAGCACTTGCCACTAATTCATGGACAGTATTTTCTCTTTTTGGTACTGGGAATTGAATTCAGGGATGCTGATGCACATTCCCAGTTACAGTATTTTTTTTTTTTTTTTTTTTTTTGAGACAAGGTCTGGCTAAGTTGCTTAGGGCCTCCCTAAGCTGCTGAGGCTGACTTCAAACCTACAATCCTCCTGCCTCAACCTCAATAGCCACTGGAATTACAGGTGTGCACCACCACTCCCGGCTCAAAATCATTTTTGAAACTCCAGGAAGTCCATTTCCAAATTTCTTTTGTTTAATGTTTTCCTTAAACAGGAACTGAGCTGGCCAAATAATCTACATGTTCCAAAGATATCTGCAAAAAAAAAAAAAAAATATATGAGCTTGTTCAAGAATTAATGTTAATTGTGGATGTGATTTTAAATACAAGTAACTAGGGCTAGGCTTGTGGCTCTGCAGTAGAGCACTGCCTGGCATGTGTGAGGCACTGGGTTTAATCCTCAGCACCACATGAAAATAAATAAATAAATAAATAAATAAATAAAAGATATTGTGTCAATCTACAACTAAAAATATTTTTAATAAATAAATACAAATAACCAGGACAGTTACCTTACAACTGCCAAAAGTGGCAGTCCTAGTAAAGATTTTTTTTTTAGTTGTAGTTGGACATAATACCTTTACTTTATTTATTTTTATGTGGTGCTGAGGATCAAACCAAGGGCTTCGCACATGCTAGGCGAGAGCTCTACCGCTGAGTACAACCCTAGCCCACTAGTAAACATTTTTATACGATGACTTTCATTTATCTCAATCTTTCCAGGAAGCTTCCTTTGTACACTTTATCTCAAATAAGCATTATACAAATATCAGTCAAAATCATTATAGAAAATAAAGAAACTACATAATAATAAGCCTAGTATAATATTAACTAGACCTTACTTTCCTCAGGAGTTATTATCACATCTTTACATATAAAAAAAAACCACTTGGGTTATGTTTCCTTTGTTAATGACTAAGGTTTTATCTGGGCTGTTCTTATTATTTAAGCCTCAAAAATGCTTTCTCCAGAGGAAAAAAAAAACTTTTATTTTCCTCCAACTAGGTAATTGCCCTTAAAATAGTAGAAATTAAAACCAACTTGAATTTAAGAATGAAATAATTATTGGGGGTGGGGAAGATTACTCACTTACCTTGAGTACTTGAAGAGACAAGATCATCCCTAACCATGTCACATGTAAAGAACTACATTACTCAAATACTTCCAAAAATCTTAGAGTGTCATAAGCTACACAACACCAAAATATTTGGTAAAGGTGTTGTATAAAGGAACTTTTATAACTCAAACTTCTTCAATTATATTCACAGACTACATTTTGAATACTGGTTCCCACTTCCACTAAATTACTGTGACAGCAAAAAATGGGGAGATGAAGTTCTGCAAGGATAAAAAGAATATTAATTATTAAGGTACAAGAAACGTTGATTACTTGTGTGCAATCAGTTACTTGCACATTTACTTCATTTAACCTTACAGTTCTAGGTCACAGAACATCCCTAGACTGAAATGCAAAATCCAAATTATTTGAAAATCCAAAAATTCTTGTTGTACCAACATGGTGCCAAAGGTGAAATACTCCACAACACAAACTTAGTTTCATTCACAAAAATATTTAAAATTGCATAAAATTGTATGAAATACCATCAGTCTAGGTGTATACAGAGTACATGAAATATAAATGAATTTTGTGGGTAAACCTGGGTCCCAACCTCCAACTACTTTATTATGCATATGGAAATATTCCAAAATGCAAAAAAAAAAAAAATGGAATTCTGGAATCTAAAACACTTCTGGTTCCAAGCATTTCAGATAAAGGCTGGTCAACCTTTGTACCTTTTTTTTTTTTTTTTTTTTTTTTTTTTGGTGCTGGGTAGATTGAACACAGATTTCACACATGAATGTAACCACATACTCTACCACTGAGCTATATACCCAGTCCTACCTATTTTTTACAGCTCGTAATGGCTTAGAGAAAATGGATGCATAGGGTCACATAATGCAAGTGGAACTTCAACACTAGATGTCCAAATTTAAGCTCTGTTCCCTGAAGTGCTTTTCTGACATCTAAGGATCATCATCAAGGACACTTGTTACTTTCTAATGCCTAGCTCAACTAATTCTTACGAGTCAGGCATGAAAGAAAGTATCCCTATGCCCTATGCAGACAAGAAAATCAACTCGAACCCATTAAGAGATCTCTCTAAGTTCACATAGCTAGTTAATGGCACTCAAAACTAGAATCCAGGGTTAGAGACTTTTTCTAAACCATGACACTAGCTGCAATGCAAATATAAACTCAGTTTTGAATTTAAAACTCCTGGAAGGCAGAGATTATATAGTTTTATGCTCTACATTGAGTCAAATAAAGTGTTTATTTCATAAATCACCTGCTACCTAAAAAGAGTAAGACATCTTGCAAAAGAAGCTATTTGTAACCAGGCACTGTGGTACATACCTATAACCCCAGCAACTCAGGAAACTAAGGCAGGAGGATCTCAAGTTTGAAACCAGCCTCAGCAACTTAGTGAGGCCCTAATCAATTTAGTGAGACCCTATCTCAAAAAATAAACAGGGGTGGGGATGTGGTTTAGTGATTGAGTACCTCTGGGTTCAATCCCTGGTACAAAAAATATATATATTTGTAAAGGGAATCTAAAAGTTAAACATATTATATGGCTTCACAAATATCAAAACAGCAATAATATATCACTGTTTAATTTGAATCACTGTAAATAAATTTTTAACATATTTCTTCCAGTTAAAAAATTTTAAAACTGACTGGTTACATTTCTTTCTTTGTATTATAAACATAGACATTTAAATTCTCATGTTTATTATTTTCCAATACAATAGATATACTATATTTCTAAGATTTTTTTAAAATACATATCATTTTATATATCCAATGCCTTTATCTTCACCTTGTCAATAGCTGCAGTCATCTAGAAACAAGTTTCACAGCTTGGAAAAGATATAAAATTGGCAACAAGACAGATATTTAGAAACATGATACTGTATGCTCTATTTAGACCTTCATGAGGATATTGTATAAAGCCCTGCCTCGAACTGGGTAGAACTTTCTATAAATGATTCACTTCTAAATTAGCTGCCCTAGGTCAGCAGTGGTAAGCCTTAAATAAAAGGTGAATCATTCTTCATACTCTTTCTTCTCCAGTACAACTACTTTTTTTTCAGTGTTTTTAATGACCAAAATAGTATAACAAAAGAATTCTACCCACCCCCCAAATGAAAGACATAGTCAAGTTTATATTTTTAATCTATTAAATGACTTCCCAGAATAACTGAAAAAATATTTTTTTCGAGGGAGGGGGTTGCTGGAATCTAATCAAAACAACTATGTATCCAAGAAAATCAAAATTGCAAAGCAATTCTTGAGACATTAAAAAAGGTTAAAAGTACAGAGAGGTTTCAGTCTTCCTTTGTGGACATGACCCAGACACTAAACCAACAAGTAAGATAAATCAAATGTGTGTAGCTATATATATCACCTCTCCCACAATATTCTTGCAGTCAGAGATGTCTGAGCTTATCCTAGTCTAATAATGCTGTAAGGTTACATGCCAATTTTAAAGACATCATAAATCATTGCTATTCCCCCTTGTCAGCTGCTGTCTCAAATTTTCCAGCTTTCTGACCATTTATCTTCTTTAAAAAGCCTTCGCCTGTTTGACACTAAAGAGAGGAGAAAACCTAAACAGAGAGACTAGAACAGTAGGGTGTTTTGTAAAATAATAATGAATATAATAAATTATAATTTTCAGTAAAGAGATTTGTGAAATAACCTTTTTCAGTTAGCTAAACAAATACACTGACAGTTTGTAAAATATTGCCATTTATCTCAAAAAGATCCTTAACAAAACATTCTAATTTGTTTGGTAGAATGCTTATATTGCACTGTGTTCCAATGAGCCCAGGAGGCTGACTTAAACCCTTATAATGAAATGCCTAAGGAGCATGTGATATTTAAAAACCACCCAAATGAATCATGGAAAACTGGAAAGCAGGCATGATGAGCCATTCAGGTGTCAACATGGAGCGGCAGGGGGCTGGGGTGCAGCTCAGCAGTAGAACTGTAGGTTTGAACCCCAGCAGTTCAGAAAAAGGAAAAAAAAAAAAGATGAGCAATGGGGGAAGACAGTCTATTCCTTACTGTTCTCCAGAACAGAAATTCTGACAGAAAGATGAATACTTTATGGAAGAAAAATAGGTCACTAGAGAAACTATCAGAGGGAGAGGGCACAGGGTGAAGCGGATTCATGAGAGACGCTAGGAAATGGTACTACAGAATTTGCTAGATGACAGGTGACAAAGAACTCTGGGGCAGGGAGTAGAGGCAAATTCACTGACCACCTTAGGCTCAAACTGTTCATTAGAAAGTTGGAAAGCACAGAAAGTAAACCTATGGGTAGAGCTGGTGGGACTGATGCACAAGCTTCCCTCCATCAGGACTGTGTGTGAGGATTCTTCTAGGCTTGGGGTTACTTGGTTTTGAACCACCACCGGCCTTGGAGCCAGAGAGCCATGGGTACACAGAATAAGAAAAGGTGAAAAGAAGCTGCCAAGAATAGAACTCTGTCACAGGCTCAGAGATACTCAGATACAACCCTGGCTGAAAGACTGTCCTTTGCTGTGAGTTGTTTATTACCAGCTTCCTGATCCCAACCTCTGCTGGCCCACTTTACTGCCATTCCAGGCTGTGGGATTCCTGGTTTTGGGGGAGGCAAAGAACTTAGAGAAGTGGGAGAGACGACCAGGCAGGGTGACCAGGCAGGATCAGGAGACTTCCCAAAGAAGTTGGCAGGCTACCTCCGGGCTCCATCCTCAACTCCCAGGAATGTGTCACCACAACACAGCCAGGACGAGGAGTACCAGTCCCCTGGCTCCAAGGCTGGGTACTGACACCGCGCCCTTACTATCTGCTTCTATTTTTATGACCATGTGCACTGCCCTTCCCAAACGCCTTGAAACCTCCCTCACTGCCCAGGAAATAGGCTCATATATTATTGGTGCCTAATTGACAAAGGTATGAAAAACTTTCTCACTTTATATTTTTCTTCTTTTTCCTTTTCTAGCAGGCAAGAAATGTATTGGTTTTATTGGTTATAACTTATTGGTTATAAGTAGGATAACTTCTAGCCCCAGTTTCCCTGTCATCCCAAAGTAATTATAAATACCATTCCTTTTATTCTCTGAAGTGTCTGGGCTTGGAACATAAATTATATATATATGGTCACATATTTATACTATATTTCCTATTAAACTGATCAAATAAGCATGCTCCCATTTCAGGATGTGGAAAATCATATGACTTGGTGTTGAGGAAAGGCAGTAGCTGAATTCTTCCTCTATCCCTTGGTACCAAAGTCACCTTCTAAAAATGCCCCAGTCCTGCATTTCTTGGGAGAATATATCAATGTCCCATGACTTACATACAATAAACAAGACTCTAGGAGACTTAATGTGGGGAAAAGTGAAAATCAGTCCTAAATGTTGAGACAAATTCTGTCACAGGTACTCTCTATGCCTAGAAATATGAAGCAAAGAAATACATATAAAGAGTCATTTCTGGCTTAGGGGAATAAACATGAACAAATATACAAAACAATTCTGGATGAACTGGAATATTTACTTCTTTATTTAATTTTTCAGGTTTAACTGAGATTCTTTGTTGACCAGGTTTTATACTAAATTTTATTGAAGAAGCCCTCACCAGAAGAGTCCAGAATAGTTACTACAACACAGAATTCCACACTGAGACATATTAGTTTGAGGACTGTATATAGAGATATGCTTTTAAGCTTGTCTTCCTTGTTTTCTGGGCTTAGGCAAAGGGTAGGAAAATGAAAACTACGTGGGTCTAGAGTAGAAAAATTTCAAGGAAAATATTTAAATATTAGTATCATCCAGCATTCTATTTGAGGGAAAGAGAACTAGCATTTATTAAACCATTGTTCTGGACACCTAATATGCTATTTCATTTAATTCTCACAACATCCTATAATGCAGGTGTTTTTTGTACATTTTAGCTGGGAGAAAACTGAGGCCAGATGGTGGCATCTCCAGGAGTCAAATCCATGACATGCCATCCTCCTCTGAAACTCACCTCCCCATCTGACCTCGAAGGCTGTGTTCCTCTATCATGCCACCCTGACTGTCCATCTGCCACCAGACTCTGTAAGCCTCTCCAAAGCCATAGCAACATCTGACACCTCAAAATATTACAAAAGCTTGTCACATCACCAATTTAAACAATTATGTGTTCCACTTGCAAATTATAATCCTGTAAAATTGATCCTAAAACTAAAAGGATAAAACCAACAGGAGTTCTATTTCCTGTCTTCAAGTGTTAGGCAATTACTTAATCCCAGGTAACCAGGAAAAAGCACTGTTGCAGAGGAGGGACTGGAGTGATACTAATCTCTAAGGAAACAGGTTGAAATTCTGTGAGGGCTTTTTTGGTTGTATGATTATGTGACATCGTTTATATTTGGGGAAAACTGGAAAAGGGCCAAAGATACTTTATGAATTGCAATACTTGAGAAGCCTGGCCAAGTGAAAAACTCTTTTTGCATTCCACATGATTTTCAAATGTCCTACTTGACATTCATACTGGGAGTGAGGAAAACACTATTTATTATTTAAGCCTAGACCCTAATTCTGTGTTACAAATTAACTCACTTTTGTTCTTTATTTTTCTGGACTGCAATTACCATGTAGCTCAAGGAAAGATGTACCGGTTTATGCAGAACTTACCAAGAGTTGCTCATCATTTCAGTAAAGCAAGTCACTGACAGCAATGCTGTTCAAGATATTGAATTTTTAACATAAAACATGTTTATTAATCTGCTTCTATTGTTGCTACATTATGGTAATTCTGTGAACATGAACAAATGTTACTTATACCTATTTCAAAAAGTCACATATACAGAAAAAGAAACATTAACATTTGTTTGAATATTGAATATTGTCCTAATTTTACTCTTTTCAAATACAAAATTTTCACTGTAAATAGATACAAGCACTTGACTACTTCATTATGTCTCCAAGGATACTTTTCCTAAATATATGTATATTGAAAGCTATATTTCTCTCTAATATTAGAGTTAAGGAACATGTCTTAAATTATGTTTATAGATAATATTCTTTTCATTTCAGGGTAGTAAAGGTGTTATCATTTAAAACTCACTAGAGGGGAACTTTGGGCATACGATTAAGAATATTTGTGTAGGGCTGGGGTTGTGACTTAGAGGTAGAGCACTTGCCTAGCACGTGTGAGGTGCTGGGTTCGATCCTCAGCACCACAAAAAAATAAACAAATAAATAAACAATATTGTGTACAGCTATGACTAAAAAATTTTTTTTAAATTGTGTAAAGGAAAGAGCATGGACTTTGGATTCAGACAGGCCTAAGGTCAAAGTCATCCCTCTGGACTGTGTGACTTGAGTAATTTACTTGTAATCTGAGCTCCGGCTGTCTAATCTATGGATGTTAGTCATTTCTGGGGGTTCTGTTAAGAATTAATTCTGATAAGATAGCATACATAAGGGTGATAGAAGTAGTCAACAACAATTACAACATCTCTCCTCCCACGCCCCCGCCCCTCTCTTTGGTACCAGGGATTGAACCCAGGAGTGCTTAAGCACTGAGCCAGATACCCAGCCCAACAACAATTCTTTTCTTAATTCTCAAGATATGTTTTCCATCCCCCACTTTGATCTACATAGAGGCAGACAAACTAAGCTAGGAAGGGGAAAATTCAACGAATACAGAAAGAGAGAAGAAACAATGAAAATCATGACCAGCCACCAAAACGAACCACACCCAGAACACATGGCCATTGTCAAGTGAGAGCAGCTTCAAGAGGTTAAGTTTAGGTTCTGCCCTTGATCGTGAAAAGCATACAGTTAATGCCAATCCTATAACCACCACTAGACGAACCCAATATACAGACGTGTAAATCATTTCAAGAAAGCATACAGAATTAACATTTCCTCAACTTCAATACTGTGTATCCCTTAGAGGTCACTTTATGCTTTGATTTTTCTCCAGGGAGATTTTTATACACATAGCAAATACATTTTCTGAATGCTTGAGTTGTTAAGTCTCCTAGCTACTAGTAACAGAGGGTCATAGAGTTTCTAAAAGCAAATATTCTATCACTGACAAGCTCTAAGGTCCCTTCTGGCCTTTTATATACCCAGAGAAGCCACAGAATCTCCTTGGTATTAGTCATATCCAAGGCTCAACTTCCCGCTCCACATTTTCATCACTAAAACCTCAGAACACTCTGCACACTCCAAAGAGCACAGCTAGAATTCCTAAGTTTCTTGGATCCCAAAGAAGCAGTGGCAGAGCCATCCACCCTCACTTCACTTTTCTTTGTCTATCTCAACAAGCATCTGGACCATAACAATTTGCCAATTAGTTACTTCTCCTTGAGTACTGCATTTCAAGGAACACTTTTGGTTATCCCAGGTGATGGGAGTTTATCCTCAGGTAAACAGGGAAGCAAAAGTAGTAGCACAGGAAACCCCTTCAGGAGACATGTGGGCTTCTTAGAAACCATTAAAATTTAGCTCATCACCACTGAAGACATAATAGCAGCTCTCCTTGAATAAAGTACCCCCAATGGCCCTCAGTACACTGCAGGCTGCCATTAACTGCCATTCTCATGCTTCAGCATCTCTTTCTTAGATCCACTCCTCTTCTGCCACTACCAACTGTACAGAACAGATGTACAATATGCTTCTAATTGGGCTTTAAAAATAAAAGCATAGGGGAAGGTAATATCCAGAGATATGCACATGTTGTCACATATATGCATTTAAAAGAATTTCAGAAATTCAGAAAAGAAAGTAGCCATAGCAAATACTTCTGTGGAAAAGGATGAGGGAATTGTGGTTCTAGGTGACCCACATTTTAAAAATTTTTACCACATACATCATTATTTTTTAAATTAAAATGATGTCATTTACCATGCAGCTCTGCTTTTGTGTTCTATGGAGAGTAATTTCTGTTAGTAGCTTCAGTGATTGAATGAAACACAGAAGCAGGGAGATCACTTTCCTTTGGTGGTCACCTGGTCAAACATTATGGATATTCTCATTAACTGAGAACCAACAAATGGATGGAAGAGGAAACTCTCACAGGAAGGTTGCAATTCATACCAAGACAGAGTCAAGAGATGAAACTAGGTTGGAATAGAAATAGACTTTAAGAAACTAATTACAACTATCCTCCCTATGTTCAAAAGCTTTGAAGTAACAACGAAAGAGCTTATGTGATACCACCATGCCAAATTTTCAAGAATTACATTTGATGTCAGAAAAGCAAAAAATACAGCTAACATACTTAAACACTTTAATCTCAAGTTTATATTACTGTACCTTACTGAATTACATGCATGGAATTATATTTTCTAAAATTCCTCACGGAGTTCAAAAACACTTTAAATGCATTTAGTATTTATCTCTAATTGACAGAAACTATTATTAGCACTTCAGTTTTAAGCTCTCTGTCCAGCACTTTTCTAACAAGAATGAAGTGCTCTCCAAATGAACACTTAAATTACACCAGGGTCTCTACCATTTCAAGGATTTCAATGTTCCACCCACTTGCAAAGGACTTCATCTACAAACGGGTGACAGACCAGCTACCTAACGCTATCAGGGAAGTTTTTATACTCCATGTTTGTATAAATACGTCAAAGTATTTATACATGACTCTACTAAAAAGAACAAATTTTAAAAATAAATATAGGGCTGGGGTTGTGGCTCAGAGGGAAAAAGCTCGCCTCGCATGAGTGAGGCACTGGGTTTGATCCTCAGCACCACATAAAAATAAAATAAAGATATTGTGTCCACCTATAACTAAAAAAAATAAATATTAAAAAAAATATATATATAGAACATTCTCAGACCTTTGTTCAAAGCTGTAAGGGTAAGGCCCAGAAACTTATGTTCTTTAAAAGGATGACCAGGTGATTTTGAGCTACAACAAGCTTTGGACACCACTGCTCTGGTCCACTTGCCCTCTATTCATATGAAGAATCTGAGGCACAGTTAAGCAGAAGACCTGCCCAAAGTTGGATGGTGACATGAACAAACAGTCCAAAGATCAGCAGAGGATGTGAATCAAATGGAAACTACCTGGCACCGCTGTTCTAAATGAGTTAAAGAGAAGCCTTTACTAATTGAAACATTAAAAAGTATCATAAATAGGAAACTTTTATTATAAAATAAAACAATTGATAAAGAGTTGTGTTTTTTTTTTAATCAATAGTTTAAAAAATTATAGGCCTCAAAATATTGGCCTAAGGAGTGTTATGCAGGGGAGAAATGGAGAGTTCCCTAGTTAAACAAATGTGGGAAATGATAAACACCAAGATTCTTAGATTTTTTAACTTTTATTAGATTCCTTGAGTCTTTGATACATACTATGAGTTTACAAAATACATTTCCCAAAGTTATTTGAGAACAGAAGACATTTTTCTAGGCATTTTTAGGAAACCTTACACTAGTTTGTCATGTCACTTGTCTTTTTAAACCCAATTCCGCTGGAGGAGGGGGCTGTCTTTTCACCTTTGTATTTCTGGCATAGAGCTGAACTAATAGCAAGCACCCAGATAAGTACATGCCTTCCATAAAAATTAGTTACAAGTTATATTGGGGATGGGGAAGTTATAAATATGTAAATATATAAAGACCAAAAGTCGATAAATATCATCTGGGGCCAGAGAGCTTAAGGGTGGGGAGAAGGTAGGAGGAGGGAGGGATTGGGAATAAATGGTTATTCATTTCTTTTGGGGTGATAAAAGTGCTCTAAAATTGATTGAGGTGATGGCTGCACATCTCTGTGAACATACTAAAAAACACTGGATTATATACCTTGTTTGTTCATTCCTTTGCAGTCCTGGGAATTGACCCTAGAGTCCCTGGATCACTGAGCTACATCCCCAGCCCTTTTTATTTTTGTTTTGAAACAGGCTCTCACTAAATTGCTGAGGCTGCCCTCAAACTCAGTCTCCCAAATAACTGGGATTAGGATTGAAGCTTTTAATGGGTAAATTATGTGATATGTGAATTATAGCTCAATAAAGCTGTTTAAAACACTTAAAAATAATCAGAAATGTTGTTTATTTGATAAATAAGTAAAAAAAAGTTAAAATACAATAAAGACCCTTTCAACTCTAGAATTATAACTAACACTTCACAAATACCTATTAAATATCAGGCACTGATCAAACATACATAATTTCATATACTCCTCACAACGACCTTTTATATTGAGCTTCATCATTGGCCCCATTTTACAGATGAGGAACAGAAACAATGAGCAGCCAGGAATGTGCTCAAGCTCTCACAGTTAGTGACACTTCTAACCACTATGTTATCTTCCACATATAAGAGGTTTCAGAGCACAGGGTGCAGAGACAGCATTAGGAGTGACCAAATAAATGATGAAGGGTTTTTGAGCAAAAAGACATAAACATGCTTATGTCTCCTCCTGCTTAACATAATCTTCTAGGTCCATTTTTCTTACAATGAAAGAAATGTGTGTGTAAAGAGAAACCCTGTATTCATAAGAGCTCAGACAACAGACAATAGGCCAACAAATGCTCACTGTACTGTCTGGCTGGTGTGGCACTGACTCAAGAAATAACCATCTCAGAGAAGGGAAGACTTGAACATAAGTTCCATGCTGGCAGGAACTTTGTCTATTTTATTCACTAATGAATTCCAAGATTTGGAGCAGTGACTAGAATAGGTTAGTACTCAAGAATTTCTAATGAATGGTAAGACTAAACAGGCTCAATATGTGTACCTTCTACTTAAAAGACTTATTCAATGCTGGGTCTGGTGGCACACACCTGCAATCCCTTTTACTTAGGAGGCTGAAGCAAGAGAATCACAAATTTGAGGCCAATATAAGCAACTTAACAAGATCCTGTCTCAAAATAAAATTTTAAAAAGTGCTTTAGGGTAGAGCACTTTCCAAGCATGGTTTAACCCCCCAGTACCACAAAAGTTAAAAATATTTTAAAACTATATTATAATTAGTCTATCCTGTTACAAATTCATAACATATACAAATAAGTAGACATTTTTTTTGTATGATAAACACCTTTTTTATTAGAGAGCTTTATGGTTTTCTCTTCCTGTACTTGATTCTTCACAAACATAGCAGAAATAAATATATCTCCAGAGAATTCTTTTGAAGAATTAAAATTCTGCCAGCATTCAGATTCAGAAAAGAGTCCAACTGGCTTTGCCAGGGGTATGACTGGTAAAATAGATAGTTCTAGCTTTATGCTCAGAAGGTTGTAGAATAACATAGCTACAACTGGGTGCAGTGTTACATACCTGTAATCCAAACTATTGGGAGACTGACTCAAGAGGATTGAAAGTTTAAGGTTAGCCTAGGCAATTTAACAAGACCCTATCTCAGAATACAAAAATAAAAAGGACTGGGCATGTAGCTCATTGGGAGAGCATTCCTGAATTCAAACCCCAGTACCAAAAAAAAAAAAAAAAAAGGAAAAGAACAAAATAAAATCACAACTATTTTACTATGCAAACACTGAAACACAGAATATGCAAGGAACTTTTCAAATGGTACGGAGTCTATTCCAGCAGAGATACATACAATATTGTAAAAGGTACCCTATTTTCTCTGTTGATTTTATTCATTCAATCAATCAGCACAAAATTTTATCTATACTTTTGACATGTCTCAACAGGAGGTAAAAAAGAACTCACTGGATTAAGCCTGAAGATACAACTATCAAAGTATAAGAAATACAATGATGATGAATGCTTAATTATACTACAGAAATTTAACAACAAAAAACAAAGTATGAAAAACCATACAGCATAAAAGATCTGGCTTCTTCAACAAATATATTGGGAAGGGGGAAAGAGCAAGGGTGAACTATAGATTGAGAGAGACTCAAAAGAAATATGTAAAAGAAATCTAAAATATTATGTTTAAGAAAGTACACTTCGAGGGGCTGGGGTTGTGGCTCAGTGATAGAGCGCTTTCCTAGCATGTGTTGAGGCACTGGGTTTGATCCTCAGCACTACATGTAAATAAATTAAATAAAGATCCATCCACAACAACAAAAAAATTTTTTTAAAAAGAAAGTATACTTTGAGGGCTGGGATTGCGGCTCAGTGGTAGAGTGCTTGCCTAGCATATATGAGGCACTGGGTTCAATTCTCAGCACCATATATAAATAAACACAGTAAAGTCCATTGAGAACTAAAAAATATTAAAAAGAAAAAAAAGAAAGAAAGAAAGTATACTTTGAGAAAAAAGTGCAGGATTCATTACCATAAGTCAAGATAGTAGTTATTCTTAGGGGACAGGTGGAAGGATCACATAAAAGGTTCTCAGGTGGCTGCCAAGCTATCTATATCCTAAACACATGTATGATTTACAAGAGTGTTCAACCCATCCATTAAATTGTTTTATGTGCTTTGCCTTAATGTGTTAAATTTAATAATAAAAACTTTTTAAATTGGATATGAAAAGAATAAATGTTGGCTCATGTTGATAACTGTTGCATCTGGGCACATGGAAGTTAATTACACTATTTTCTTACTTTAACATATATTTATAAAGTTTCTGTAATAAAAAGTTTTACTGCACACCAGCTGCCAGCCCCTGCCCAGAGCAGCTCTCAGTCTCATGGAAGAGAGTCATAGAAGCTCAAAGAAAAGGCATGGAACCCAGCCCTGAGGTGGAGCGAAGGTTTTGGGTAGTGACTCTTGAGTTTTATAGCCTAAGTAAGAGTTGACAGAAAAGAACATGGGAAAGAGTTCCAGGTAAAGAGGAAAATGATGCATAAAAGCACAAAGAACAGACTATAATTTCATGTTCTAGACAGGCCACGGAAGGTATCTGCCATTTGCATTTCCCCAGTTCCGCAAGTCTCTGAATACCTGTCATGTACACAGTCTTTAAACCATAAGACCTCACAAGCTGGAGCAGAGATGAGCCCACACTTGAGCGGCCTATCCCACAAGTACTGTTTCCTGACACAACAGACACTCTCTTAGAGACTTTGTTTGAGACACACAAAGTAAGGCACAGAAATCAAAGAGGCAGAGAAACATAAAGACAAAGAGACAAAGCAAAAAGAGTCTTGGAGGAGTAAAGTAAAAAAAAAAAAATGTATGTGAAGAAAGAACCATTCAGAAGTGGTAGTCACCAGAGAGAAGAAGACTGAGATGGAGGAGACAGAAGAAGCAACTAGACTTACTCTTGGTTCTCTAGCATGTACAGCTACTACTTTAATCTAGGCGGGAGGAACCATGTTCCAGTTGTCCATGGAACATAACTGTGCAGGTGCAGAAGCTGTCCTGGGCTTCCTTACCTCCCTCTACATCCGAATAATATTAACTGGTATAAACAATGTTTTTGTCCTCCCAAAATACATATGTTAAAATCCATGTTAAATCCTAACTCCCAAGGTAATAATTTTGGGGAGGTGGTTAGGTCATAAGGCTGGAGTCTCATGAATGGGATTGATGCCCATATAAGAGGCTCCAAAGAGCTCCCTTGTCCCTTCTGCCTTCTGAGAACAAAGGTATCATCTATGAACCAAAAAGGGTCCTTCACCAGACACCAAATCTACTGGCATTTCAATCTAGGACTTCCCAGTCTCCACTACTGGGATAAATAAATTTGTTCATTAGTCAGTTGATTTATAACAGTTCATTACAGCAGCCCAAACAGACAGGTGAATACATATAAATTGCCCACAGTTACCTGAGTGTCTCCATCTCTTGAAACCTGCAAGAGCCTTCCACTCCACTCAGGATGGCTTGAGAAGCAAGGGAAAGTAAAGAGGACACCAGCTGGGGTAAGAGGAGATGACAGGGCCAGCCTTCAGCCTGAAGGGTATCTGGGGATTGAAGAGGGGACTACCCAGCCCAAGGGTTCCAGTTTACCCTGGAGTTTGTTCATACACCTACTTCAGAGGAGGTATAGCACAACATGAAGCAGGCTTATCTATTCTTACCTTCCTTAGAGCAATGAGATGTAGAAGACAGCTGGTTAAATTTTCCTCCTACTTCTCAAAATGAGTCATGTTGTTCTTGCTTGAAATTTTTATACAAAAAAATGAAGCTAATGCTCATAGGGATATATTGAGCATACATAATAACTGTAACATATTTATAACTTCTGAGATGATACTAGACAAATCCAGAAAACATCACTATATTCAACTTAAGTCAAATATTATTTATAAAGAAAACATAGCTAATGGATGGTTGGTTGTGTTTTCCTTTATAAAATATACATCGAGCATCATTACCTCTTCTGAAAAACATCTGAGTTATTCACACCGTCTACAGAATAAAATTTGTACAATTCCTAGGACATTTAGACAACCTTCAACTATCATCTACATTGTCAGCTTCACTGCCTATTGTATCACTCATATACTTTTATTTAGTAAACTTTTATGGAGTGGCTAACCATCTATTGATTCAGGGAACAAGATTTTTTTTGTATACTTTTTAAAAAAATCTAATTTGTATTATATGAAAGCAGAATGCAATTCAATTCATATTACACATACAGAGCACAATTTTTCATGTCTCTGGTTGTACACAAAGTAGAGTCACACCATTTGTGTCTTCATACATGTATTTGGGGTAATGATGTCCATCTCATTCCACCATCTTTCCTAACCCCATGGCCCCTCCCTTATACTCCCTCCCCTTCTCCCTATCTAAAGTTTGTCTATTCCTCCCATGCTCCCCACTGCCATCCCTATTATAAATCAGCATCCTTATATCACAGAAAACATTTGGCATTTGGTTTTTGAGGATTGACTTACTTCACTTAGCATAATATTCTCCAACTCCATCCATTTAACTGCAAATGCCATGATTTTATTCTCTTTTAATGCTGAGCAATATTCCATTGTGTATATATACCCCATTTTTTTATCCATTCATCTACTGAAAGACATCTAGATTGGTTCCACAATTTAGCTATTGTGAATTGTGCTGCTATAAACATTGATGTGGCTGTGTCCCTGTAGTATGCTGTTTTTAAGTTCTTTAGGTATAAACCAAGGAGCAGAATAGCTGGGTCAAATGGTGGTTCCATTCCCAGTTTAGGGAACAAGATTTTTAAGAGAGAAAAAAAGTCCCAGCCCTCTGGAAGAGATAGAGGAGAAACTAAATTCAATTCAGTGGGCTGGTGCTACATTCAAACTTATACACCTGCAGCAATCTAGACTGATAGGTTCACAGGATGGTTTCTTGGAGGAAATGACAGTTGAGATTGGAAAGATGAGTACAGACTATACTAAGAAACAAAGAACAGCATGAGAAAGGGCACAGAGGAATTAAACACTTAAATATTCTGAACTGTAATGAAGAGATTGTCAAAAGCAGTGGTGGCAGCAGCTGCCATAGTATAGGACTCAAGCAAGGAATATGAGAAATTGTTTTGCTTAGGCATGGAGAGTCATGGTATTGGCAAGAAACTAGAAGCCTGGAGTGTGTGTGTGTGTGTGTGTGTGTGTGTGTGTGTGGTTTTGTTTTTTGTTTTTCCACTTTTGATGCTACGGATTGAACCCAGAAATGCTTTGCTACTGAGGTACATCCCTAGTGCTTTTTAACTTTTTATTTTGAGACAGGTCTCACTAAGTTGCTGAGGCTGGCCTTGAACTTGCGATTCTCCTGCCTCGGCCTCCAGAGTGCCACTGTGCCCCACTGCCCTGGAAGCTTTTGAGGAAATTGATATGATCAAAGCTCCAAAATATTAAAATAGAAGACAGATGAAATCAGGAAAACCAAATTCAAAGTGCCTCTTTACAAAATTACAATAACCCAGCAATGACAACTGTCAATACCCAATAGTCAAAGATCACCAGGGATTTCTCACCTGAAGTTTATTGCTCCTTGCAATAAACACCAAGAGCTCCACAGGGAGACTGCATTCCATGTGAAATCTTGGGGAGAAAGAGGGACTGGGGATTTAGCTCAGGGGTAGTGCAAGGCCCTGGAAATATCTCACAAACACCACAGACAAATGCCTAAGAAAAAGTTTGGGCTTAGTGTTTGGTGAATTGGGGGAAAGTTCAAAGAAGCACAGGTTTGCTGTAGAGAGAGTGCTGTCAGGAAGGAGGGTCAATCCTATGACCAAGTGTCTTAGTAAACCTGTTTACTAGGTGGGACATACTACCTCAGTCACATAGCATTTTTACCTGATGCCAACATTCTGTGGAATTGTTTATGTGCAATGGGAGAACACCAATACCAACCCAGGAGTGTCAGGCCAACTCCCAGATGCCAGGGGCTGCTTTTCTCTTATGCTCTTTCCATTCCATTTTATTGGGTTTACTTAGAGGTCAAAGGTGATATTCACGCCAAAATTTCTGATCCCCTCATTTTGTGGGTTTGCTGTTGCTTCTGGGGGCTACGCGCAAGTCAATGGATTCCATCTTTCTCCATTCTTCCTTGAGCTTCCATTTGTGAACCAAAGAGACAACAGTTTCATTTGCCAGTTATGTGCCTTGCTGGGAAATGGTAAAATCTGAAGAACATTTCATACTCTTCAGAAGTGCCACATAAATACACAGTATTGATTTCCATACACACTCAGTGCTGGTGCCAGCAAGTGTAGTAGGAGAAGCAGTTTCTGGGAAGCCTCACAAGGCAGCTCCCCATATGCTGTAACTCATTTAGGAAGCAACTTTGCTTGCTAACACAGCCTCCAACTTTGTATTTCTAAGATGGATATGTCAATTAGTATGACATAATTACTCACTCTACATGCATATCAAATATTGTACATCTTAAATATTTTATTTAAAACTTAAAACAAGATATGAATGTCCTCATACCCCTCCCCAACAAGTCTCTTTCCCCTCTACAATATAAAAAAGTTAATATCTACATAAGATGTCAGTGTTACAATCAATAGTAAATCTTTATGTTAAAGATGCAGAATTTAAGTACAGAATTTGTGAGGATTCTTTTATTCAACAATTATTTTTTGAGCTCCAAGGATGTTCCAGGTATAGTTCTAGGCCCTTGGGGCTATATCAGTAAACACAAAAGACAAAACTTACTGCCTTTATGGTGCTTATATTCTAGTGGGGGTAAGGGGACAAACAAACAAAGTAAATAATAAAAGTAATAAACAAAGTAAGTGATAGAGAAAAATTAAGTGGAGATACTTCATAGAGAAGAATTAAGTGGAGAAGGGAATGGGGTTGCTATTCATCTAGATTGGAAGATTAATGTCAGCCTTGCCAACATGACACTATGCAGATTTTAAAAAGAGCATTCTGTAGGAAGAGGTTCTGGCAGAGACAAGAGCCAATACAAAAACCCTCAGGCTCCAGTGTTCAAGGACTAGCCTGGTAGCCAGACTGGTTAGAGCATCCTGCCAGCATTGGAACAATGATGGCAGAGTGGTAATAACAGGGCCTAGAGCCCATCACAGAATTTTTGTTCAAAGTGAGATGGAAATCCATGGAGGATTTGATCAAAGAGTGAGATACAAAACACATTTCATTGGAAATAGCAGCTTTGGAAGAGTTTTGCTATTAAGGAGAAATGGGGTGGGGAGGATGGGAACCAGTATCAAGGGAAGGTTGATTGGGTTAAGAGAAATAAGAACATGTTTGCACACACAAAATTTAAAATTTTAAAACCACAGCTCTTGCCAGGTGTGGTGGCATATCTATGTAATCTGAGCTGAAGCAGGATGATTACTTGAGCATAGGAATTCAAGGCCAGATTGGGCAATACAGTGAAATCCTTAACAACAACAACAACAACAAATCGCATCTCTTGTCTTCTCTACCTCCCAACTATGCTGTTCTATTTCTCTACCTTACATGTCAAGAGAATGAATCACTGAATGATTCATTTATTCATTCAATGAACTGTTTGGTGTCTAATATATACAAACTCATATTGGTTGAGCTTTCCTAATCTTAAATTTGAAGTACTCCAAAATCTATAACTTTTTGAGTTATGACACAATGCCAGAAGTGGAAAATTCATCACTGACTTTATATGATGGGTCACAGTCAATATATAGGTTAAAAACATTGTATAATAGGAGGCTGGGGTTGTAGCTCAGTGGTAGAGTGCTTGCCTCGCATATGTGAGACACTGGAATCGATCCTCAGCACTACATAAAAATAAATAAATAAATAAAGATATTGTGTCCATCTACAACTAAAAAAAAATTTTTTTAAAATATTGTATAATAGTACCTTCAGGCTATGTGTATAAGATATATAGAAAACATAAATGAATTTCATACTTACACTTGAGTCCCATCCCTAAGACATTTCATTATGTATATGGTAATATTCCAAAATTTAAAAATATCTGAAATCCAAAACATTTCTGTCTCAAGCATTTCAGATAAGTGATACTCAACATGTTATAACCAAGTCAAAAGGAAATAATATCTGAATTCTATAAAGAAACTGAGTCTGGGTTTTTAGTTATTGGACATGTCAAGCTTCTAACTACAAAACTGATTTATTGCTTTAAAAGCTTTTCAACTCATTATCTTTTCCTACAATCTTGCCTCAAAATAAAAATTTAAGTGAAGAAAACATGTCATGGCACAAACTACTTGCCAAATAATTACAGTAGTCAAATATTCAAAACGCCTCTTCAACCAAATTTATGACTATGCTTAAGAGCTATAGTCATAAATAATGACTCAACTCTTTTATGTAACCTGAATATTTTTAAAGATGGTATTAAACTTTCTGAAAAATTGCTCCTGCATTTATGTTATAACTATTTTTTAGCTAAGATTAATTTACTTTCTCTTTTTTCTCTTTTTACTGAATTGCTCATTTAGTTGTTTTAGAAAAAAGACATCAGATATATGGGATTTCTGCATAATTGACCATCTGTTTCAATGTAATGATCACAATAGACTGCAACCTGCCAGCGTTAGTAACAAATCTTAAGAGATTCACAGGCTTCATTAGCTTCTCCCTTCAGGGACCATGAAACAGTCGAAATCCACAACTGTCAATTTCACAGAAGCATCATTTTGAGTTGAAAAACTATTTGTCTAAAAAGAAGGTTTTCCCAGGTTTGTATTTGGAATTTGAAAGCAGTTACTCAGAATTTTCCAGCTGGTTCCTTGAAACCAGGAAACCCAAATTCAAATTCCAGCTCTACCATGATCTGAGTGATTCTGGGCTAGCTCACCAACTCATTTGGCACAACTATAAAATGAGAAGAACTCTCATGAGGGTAAAAAGTGACCAAACTGCTGACTACAAACCTAGAACAGGTATGGGCACATTATGGGCCCCAGAAATTTATCTGAATGTGCCCCATCTGACATCTAATCCTGTTCTTTTCCCTCAGTAAAGAGTATACAGCTTCTATCTGGGTGAGTTGGCCCACACCTGTAACCCCAGAGGATTGGGAGGCTGAGACAAGAGGATCACAAATTCAAAGCCAGTCTCAGCAACTTCACAAAGCCTTAAGCAACTTAGCAAAACCCTGTCTCAAATAAAAAATAATAAGGGCTGGGGTTGTAGCTCAGTGGTTAAGCACCCCTGTGTTCAATCCCTGGTACTCCATCCCCCCCCCCCAAAAAAAGTATATTTCTCTCTATAAAGTTCCATTTATATCCTTACAGCCACGTCCCTTGAGAAAAGGCCGGCCTTCCAAGTTAACTATCTATTCAGTCCTTTTAAGAGGGAAATATTCTGTTTCATATGCACTGATACCTCAAAAACTATTTGCATCACTATTCCTCTTGCTAGGAGAATGGGAAAATGAATGGAATCTCTCTGGTGTGAATTTGATTTTAATAATTAACTTTTGTTTCAAAGTTAACTACTGAGATACTTAAGGCATACTATACAATGATGGCCAAAGGTTTATCCTGCACATATTTTTTAAAGGTCTTAATTGGTTTATTTATTTTTTTAATTGAAGAGCCAGGCAACACTTTGTCCCACAAAATAGTGCTCCAATTAGTCTAACATGCTGGAACTGGAATTCTCTTACAGATCATGTATATATTTTGTTAGATTAAACCTAGATTTTTTTTTCTATGCTGGGAATAAAACCCAAGGCCTTGGGCATACTAGACAACAGCTCTACCACCAAGTTACAGTCCCACATTTGTTTTTTGGGCTCTTGTAAATGATATTCATTTTCAATTTTCCTTTTGTAGTTATTCACTGCTAGTATATAAAAAAATTTTATTTTTTTACTTTGAGGTCATATGCTATAACTTGCTAGCTTTACTTATTTTCTGGAATTTGTGCAAATTCACTGCAATGTTTTCTAGAACTACAACATCTGTGAATGGGACAATTTTCAGTATGTATGACTTGTAATTCTTTGCTTGCCTCATTTCAGATTGAACCCAGGGCCTCAAGCATGCTGAGCAAGTATCCTGCACATATTTATTAACTATTTTTTAAAAATTTTTTTTAGTTGCCAACAAAACTTTTATTTATATGTGGTGTTGAGAATTGAATCCAGGGCCTCACATATGCTAGTCAAGTACTTTACTGAGTCACATACCCCAGCCATAACTATTTTTAATCATTAATGTTGGTTATGCACATAACCATGCTAATATACATATATTAGGGCAATAAAATATACTTATGGGGCTGGGGTTGTGACTCAGTGGTAGAGCACTTGCCTTGCACATGTGAAGTACTCAGTTCAATCCTCAGCACTACATAAAAATAAATAAATAAAGATATGTGTCCATTTACAACTAAAAAAAAAATTAAACATATACAAACACATACACACACATACACATGTTTATGAACTTTGATACAACACATCAAAACACCTTATGTTCATTAGTTTGGAATTTTATCGTGCTAATCAGTGCACTGGAAACTGAAAATATTGAACATGGCTGCTAAAATAGGAGACACTGGAAAAATTGGGAAACAATAAAACTTCATGGAATTTGGAGTCAGAAGAAAAAAATTGGACTTCAGGCTTGACCATTTACTATGTGCAATTCTAAAAAAGTTCTGAATTCGAAAGCTTTCATTTCCTCTCTATGAAGCAGATATTAATAATAATACTTCCACCTTAGGGATTAAGTGGATTGAAAAAAATCATGCATCTTGAGCTCAGAATAATGTCATAGGACAATGAAAACTGTTAATGTAAAGAAACCAGAATGGTGTTCTTGATCACAGGAGAGACATTTAAAGCTGTCAGTTAAGTATTTTTAACAATCTTACCACTATTGAAATAAATCCAAGAATAAATAACAGCTCTGCTTGTTGTTTTCTTTTCTTTTTTCTTTCTTTTTTTTTTTTTTTTTTTTTTGGTAAGCTACATGACCTTACCCAAGGCCCAGTCTCTTTATACCTCAGTTTATCATTTAACTGTTAAGCATTAATAATATTTATTACAATTCATTGAGCACTGATCATATGCCATGCCATCTGATAGGTTTATATACAAAGTCCAGTCTTCACAATATCCTTCAAGGTAGATAACCTTATCTGTACTTTATAGTTAACTGAAAATGAGAGAAGTTAAACTTGTTCAAGGCCACACACTAGCATATAGTAGAGCCAAGCTCCACATTCAAGTTTATCTCATTAACTTGCCACCTACCTCACCTACAGAAGATCAAAGGGAATTGTTCCTTCAAATGCACTTTTGTTTTCCCAAAAAAATGAATACTCTTGTTTATTATATATCAGTATTTCTAATATTGCATAGGACATACTTACATTAAAAAATAATTATTGGTTTATCTATGATTCAATTTTTAAAATTTTTATTGGTGCATAATAATTATACATCACAGTAGAATTCACTGTGACAAATTGGTACAAGCACATGCATAATTTATCAATTTCAGACCCCAGTACCTTCCCTTCCCCTCCAATCCTCTCTCTTCCCGGTCCCCTTCCTCTAACTTTCTAGTCTCCCTTCTATTTTCAAGAGATCCCTTTCAAAAGTGCTTTTTAACATTGGGCATAGGGGCACTTGCTTCTAATCCCAGCTACTTGGGAGGATGAGTCAGGAAGATGGCAAGTTGGAGGCCAACTTCTTGCAACTTAGGGAGACATTGTCTCAAAATTTCAAAAAAGGGAAAGACAGCCAGTGTGGTTGCTCACGCCTGTGATCCCAATAACTCAGGAGGCTTGAGGCAGGAAAATCAAGTTCAAAACCAGCCTCAACTTAGTAAGGCCCTAAGCAACTTAGCAAGACCCTGTCTCAAAATTTAAAAAATTTTTAAAAGGGCTGTGAATGTGGCTCAGTTGTTAAGTTCCCCTGAGTTCAATATCTGGTACAAAAAAATAAAAATAAAAAAGGGGGGGGGAGGGTAGTTCAATGACAGAGTGCTTGCCCAGCAAGAGCAAGGATCTAGGTCCAAATGTCAGTACTACTAAAATAAAAATTTAAAAAGTGATTTTTTTTTTTTTTAGTTGAAAAGTCCCTTGTAAAAGTAGTTTTATTAGTGTCTCATGTAAATATAAATAGTTTACAAAATGGGTTTGTGATTTAGCCCTTAGTACTTGGAAACCGAAAGAACAAAGAGTTACGCTTTATGTTCTCTTTCACATCTTTTTGGAATTTTGCCTTGACCTCAATTTCGCTTAAATAGACTTGACAAACAACTAATTTAAAAAAAAAATCAAACAACAAATTAAAGAAAGGATATCTAGATGTTACCCTATGTCACTCAATGGCAGCTCTTTACACACAGAAGTCCAAGGCAACAAAATCCTGTGCTTTTCCTAGAAATGTACACAAAATATTTTCTCGAGCTAAGTTCTCACAAGTACATTTTACAGTTTGATCTCTTGGATAAGCACAACGTGGTCACATAAAAAAGCCTCATAAACTAGTGCTTTTGCGAGCACTCCAGTTCCAGGCAAGCACACATTGGAATTAAATTTCTCAGGTCCTTTTCAAGTTTAGGATGTAAAAGTTACAGCTCATCTCCCCCATGTAAACTGCGTAAACTAGTCACACATAGTTAAGTATAATTTTTTTTTTAAAAAAAAAACATGCCTCCCTTGAAATAACAGCCCAGCTTTTAAAAACTTCTTAGAAATACCACCGTTTCTGGTGTTGATGTTGGAAGTGACAAATGAGAGGTAACAAGGGCCTTGGTTGGTGATCGCCTGGAAGACACTCCAATCTCCCCCCACCCTCGCGCCCCTATCCCTGACTTTGGGCAGAGGCCCAGCAACACTCTCACACCTACAGAGGAATCTGGAGGGTAAAGTCCCATTGAGATGAAGGGCATTAATTTGCCCAGCCAGATCTTGGACTCTGGGAATCCTGAGCGGCTGAATCTGGGACATCTAAAGCCAACTCATTTACATGAGGAAGAAGAAAAGTCGCCTCGCCCCAGTTTCCCACAGGCCAGATCTCGGAGCGTGGGGAATGTGACTTTCTCCGGTCCTGGGACGTGCCTTTCCCCTTCCCTCTCTCGGTCCCTGAGGCGCTCCCGGCGGACTCCACCCTGCGTGCGTGCGACCGAGGGTTTAGGGAAAGCTGCTCAACCAGTCTGAGCCAATTTAAGCCGACCTGGGCTCGGCCGACCGCCGGAAGGAGAGGCTGAGCATCTGGCCCTTACCTCCGACGGCGAGATCTCAAACACGCCGGCGATCTTCTCGTAGAGCTCACGGATGCTGGAGAAATCCTCCACCCGGCCCGTGGCGCTGCCGTGCGCCAGCTGCGTGTGGAAGACCAGCCTGCGTGCGGGAACCGGGGGATCTGGGAGGCTCCCGACGCCCGCGCCCGCCTGCTCGCCCTCCACCAGCCGAGCGGTCTCCTTGGACTTAGCCTTCTTCTTTCCCCGCAGCCCCAGCGGCATCTTGCCTGGCCGAGGGCGTGGGCGCACCTGCGCTGCCAGTCGCCGGCTCCTTGGCCCAGCGCCGCGGACTTTGCGCTTGGGGCCCCCCGGGGCTCCAGGCAGGTAAAAGCCGCCGCTGGACCAATGGCAACGGCGCTTCCGCCTGGCAGTGCCCGGTGAGGGCCCCCTCCTCCCTGTGGAGGAGCAGGCACCTGGACCGGACCAACCGCCCTCCTTCCTTCCCTCGGTGTGAATCTGGAGAGAAGGAAAGTTGTGCGCAGTCCCTCAGCCTCTCTCCCGGTTTATGCTTCCTCCGGAAAAACTCGATTTCCGTGAGGGCCTCGGATGCTGACGCTTCCCAACAATACGTCTTAGAATATAAACATGCTGGCCTTTCTGTGTGCTTTTCAGAATCTCTAGTGTCTGCTCGACGATTTGGCTGCTCTCCTTTGGGTCCCTAGGCCTAGGCCTTTGGGGATAGGGATTTAAGTGGAACTCAACCTTCATCTGCTTTCTCGGCACTTGTAGAGTACAGTTAGAAGGGAGAAGTTATAGAACCTCGAAATTGGTGACACATTCAGTTCATAATCACACACCTGCAGGCAGGTCTTGGCACCTCTCAGTAGTGCTTTGTACTTTTCCCTGGGCTGGTTTCTCTCCCAAATCATTTGCCCCAACTCTGCCCTTCTCTCTACAGAGGACCTTCCTTATCATTCCCCAGAGAGAATTGAGGCCATTCCTTGTGAGGCATGAGGGACCTCAATTTCCCATCCCTTGTCTGTAACTCCTCCAAGCTAGGAAGAAATCTTTACATTTGACCCTTGATGTGATCTCTCCCCTCTTCAAGGAGCTCTATTTTTAATCTACCTATTGTGCTGCTTCTCACCAGTTGGTGCCACAGATGGTCAAGATTATTATGTTATTTTCAAGTCGACCATCCTTGGGGGAAAGTTCCCTCTGGCTGCGTTTTTCACAGCAAGGCAAAACGGTCTTGAATTATTAGCTGCATTTCTTCATTTCTTTGCTTTTAGACTCACTGTGATCAGACTTTGCCCCTTGGCTCCACTGAAATTGTGCTTACTATGGTCAGTACCTCTTAATCACTAAATACAATGAACTGTTTTCAGTCTTGAACTCTAAATGCATCTTGACATTTTCATTCTTCTTCAATCTTTTTTTACTATATATATTTGAAAACCTGTTTTTTTAAATTTTTTATTGGTGCATTACAGTTGTACATAATGTTGAGATTCCTCATTATGTATTTGAACACACACACAATATAGCAATAGAATTTGATCAATATCATTCCTTAGTCCCCTACCCTTTTTCATAAGATCTCCCCCGCCACGAAAACACACACACCTTTATTTCCCTTCTTCTTCTCTAGCTTTTATATATGAAAGAAAATATATCACCCTTGAGTTTATCAGTTTGGTTTGTTTCACTTGACATAACGGTTTCCACTTCCATCCATTTTCCTTCAAATGGCATAATTTCATTCTTCTTTATGGCTGAAACTCCATTGTGTGTGTGTGTGTGTGTGTGTGTGTGTGTGTGTATATATATATATATATATATATATCACATTTTCTTTATCAATTCATTCATAGACTCCTAGTCTGGTTCCATAGTCTGGCTATTGTGAACTGTGCTTCTATAAACACGGGTATGCATGTATCATTATAATATACTGATTTTAATTCTTGAGGATAAATATAAAGGAGTAATATAACGGGGTCATATGGTGGTTCTAGTCCTAGTCTTTTTTTTATTTGTTTGTTTGTTTGTGTGTTTGGTATCAGGGACTGAGCTCAGGGATAGTCAACCACTGAACCACATCCCCAGCCCTATTTTGTATTTTATTAGAGACAGGGTCTCACTGAGTTGCTTAGTGCCTCGAAGTTGCTGAGGCTGGCTTTGAACTTACAATTCTCCTGTCTCAGTCTCTGAAGCCCCTGGGATGTGGGATTACAGGTGTGCGCCACCGCGCCCAACCTAGTCCTAGTCTTTTGAGGAACTTCCATACTGATTTCCATAGCGTTTGTACTAATTTACAGTTCCACCAACAGTTTTCCTTTTTCTCTACATCCTCTTCGGCATTTATTCCTTTTTGTATTCTTGCTGGTTGCTACCCTAACTGGAGTGTAATTCTTGAATTTTGCTTCTCGAAATTTATGCTTCCCTTCCTTTGTGCTCCCTACCCACAACTTTGCTATCTGCTGCTCTCCAGGAAGTGTGTTCACCAGGTTGTTTTTCCTTGGCCACCTTCCCCTTTTACTCCACGTGTTCTCTCTGAATGACTGTTTCTACTCACTTTGGTTTCATAGTGTAGATTTCCAAACTGATACTTCCAGCTCACTCCAAAAGGAAGGGAATGTTCTACAGGAAACTCAGATTGAGATTGTACAAAACTGACCTCATCCTTTTTTTCCAGAACATATGGTCTTTTTTCCTCTCCTGGCTGAAGTAAACAGAACTTCCATGCACTCAGTGACCCAGGTCAGACATCCCGAGTCCTCATGCCACACTTTGTCCTTTTCCCTAATGTCTCACATCAACTCAGCCCTGAAAATGCATGTTTCTCAAATTAGAATTAACAAATATACTTGGGGAAGAGAGAGGAGTCTATAAATTTTTTAGGATAATTTTTTGTTTTATGTTTTTGTGTCTTAAAATAGTAATGTAAACAGTCAGGTGTGGTGGTACTTGCCTATAATCCCAGTGGCTCAGGGGCTGAGTCAGGAGGATTGCATGTTTGAGATCAGCCTTCAGCAATTTAGCAAGGCCCTAAGAAACTTAGTAAGACACTGTCTCAAAATAAAAACTTAAAAAGGACTGAGGGTATAGCTCTGTGGTAAAGTAACTAGTGTCCCCCTTCCCCCACCAAAAAAAAAAAAAAAAAAAGCAATATAAACATATTCTGGTTCATCCAAATGATTTTGAATCATAACTCATAGGATCTCAAGTCTTGAATTTGCCTTTCAAGCCATGATTGCCATAGCACTAAATAGAATTGCTTAGTCCTGTACTAATGAGAAAAGAGTAAAGAAAACAAAAAGTAAATGATGCATTCCCATCAAAGCCAAACAACTTCACAATGTATTGTATGGGTTAAAAGCTAAGTTTGATTAAAGAAAAGTAGAAGTGAGTCATCATAGAGTACATTATCAACATCTGGGAACATGAGAGAACACAGGAGGTGTTAAATTAAGAAAAACTTCAAAGAGAAGAATGCTTTTGAACTATGTCAAAAAATATTAAAAGAACAACAGTATTGATATAGGGTAGAAAGGTCAGTTTCTATACTCTTTTTCAAATCCCTTTAATTTCTAAATGCTGTTTTTCCTTGCCTAGAAAGTGAAAGTGTTCATCAAGGCCCATATCAAGTCTACTTTTGCTGTATTTTCTCACTTAAGGAACCAACTGTATTGAGCATGATCACAGCAGGAAACAGATGGTAAGGTATTTTGTGATGATTTAATAAAGAGACTAGGCAGGTGGTGGTCAGGATATAGCCAGAACATACAGTATAATACCCCAGGGCTATTTCTATCCCAAAGTTCAAGGAGATAAGGGCTTAGAAAGTTCTGTAGAGAGAATCACCTTAAGAAGTAAAGTGGCATTTGCTCAAGGAAACATCCATCCAGAAATGATCTCCATCTCCAAGGAAAGAACCTGAAGAAAAAAAATAGCTTGATCCAGTGTTATCCATAGCCGCAGGCAAAAGACGTTCCTATTACATATCTATATGTTACTACCTAAAGTAAGTAAATTAAATATAATTAATCAATATTATTGGGTTGGTGGTATACAGCACAGTGTCAGAACACTTGCCTGGAATGTACAAGGCCCTGGGTGTGATTCTCAGGAGAAGTGGAATTGGAAGGGGAAGAGAAAGGGGAAGTAGAATGGGAAGGGGAAGGGGAACTAGGTCTTCACTTTACCTCTAGGCTTAACCTAGATTATCAATATGTAATATTCTATTTTTTAACATTTGGTGTTTCTAACAGCATTAAAGTATCAACTATGAAATCAAACATAAGTAATTTATTTTTGAAATTGTAGAACTAATATAACCTTGCATGTCTGCCAAAGACAAAACATGTAGCCATCAAATGAATCATAAGATAAATTTACTAACTTGATTTTCCCAGCAAATATAGCCTCTAATTACAATCTGAAACATTAGGAATTCTGGAACAATACCGCATTGATCACCCTCCTTCAGTCTCCCCTCAACCCTGTTATGTATGTATCCAGTAGGCAAATATTTCAGGGAAAATAAACACAGGATTTGTTAAACCATATGCTGTTTTCCTTAGGACTAAAGATAGCATGTTTTAGAGTTCCATGGCAACAATGAGAAACTGACAATGGCAAATGGGGGAAGAAATAACTTTTACCTGAAATTCAGATAAAAAATTTGATAGGAATAACTGGGAATAGAAAACTGGGAAAAGGAAAAGGAAATGATACCAGGTGAAGAATAAAGTTAATAATAAATAGGTAATTATTGAGCTCATTGAGAACCTACTATGTGTCTGGCCCAGTGCTCAGTATTATCTCCATTATCTCATTTATGTACACCTGGAAGAAACATTCTGGCATAGTCCGTGTCACTTTGCATCTCCAAGGTTGTGGCCCAATAAATGTGAACAGTAAGCTAATTTAATATAAGTTCTTACCATGACATAAATATGGAAAACTGCATGAGGTTTAGAGAGTAGCTACAATCAAAAAATCACATGATTTTAATCATTCAAGATCCATATACAAAACTAAAATAATAACTGGCTCACATGTAAGCCATAGAGGATTCTTTCAGAGTTGGGCAAATGATTTTCTTTATACAAGCCCAAAATAGTTGTTAAAACAAGTGTGTGTGTGTGTGTGTGTGTGTGTGTGTGTGTGTGTATGTGTAGTACTGGAGATTAACCCAGGGATTCTCTACTACCAAGCTACATCCCAGCCCTTTTTATTTTACTCTGAGACAGGATCTCACTAGAGTGCCAAGGCTAGCCTTGAATTTAGGATCCTCTTGATTCAACCTCCCAAGTTGCTGGGATTACAAGCAGGCACCACCACACCTGACCAAAATAAATATTTCAATAAAAATAATAACCTAAAGCTTCTGAAAGTAATCATTTTTAAAATCAAAACATAGCAATGACAAAAAAGAAATGAAATTTCTTAAGAAAATTTCCCCTTAAGAAAAAAATAAACATCTCATAATAGATGTTTTTAATACTTCTATTACAGATCAAAAATATCATGTTAGTCAGCTTTTTGTTGTTGTGACCAAAATATATGACATGCACAACTTAAACAAGGAAAGGTTTATTTTGGCTAATGGTTACAGAGGTTTCTATGAATGGTGGGCTGGCTATATTGTTCTGGGCCTAGAGGAGGCCGAGAAAAGCTGCTGTCTCATGGCAGCCAGAAAGTAGAGACAAGAGAGGGAAAGAGAAAGTGTCCAGGGAGAAGATAAACTTTTCCAGAGAATACCCATGGTAATGTACTTCCTCCAGCTAGGTCCTACTCCCAGTAGTCCATTCAACAATGGTCTGATGAGGTCAGAGCCCTCATGGTTCAGGCATTTCTAGAAACCCACCCCCCAACCTTGCTGAATTGGAGACCATGATTTCAACAGGAGACTTCCAGAACATTTAAAATCCAAACCACAATAATATGAAATTTGGGGTCAATCTGCTTTCCATTTATTGGGGAAAAGGTAGAAGATTGTCAATAATTTGGAATCATTAGCTGGTGATGATTGCTTTCCCAGCCGTTCCATTGTAAACTTGAAATAAATGCAAATGATAGGTTTTTAAACATAGTCAAATACCTTTCACTTTGTTCCACCATTTTGTTGCAGAAATTATACTAGTAAATGTATCCAAAATAGTTTTTTTCTTTTCTTTTTTTATTAATTTATTTTATAGTAAAATTCATTTTGACTATTATACACAAATGGAGCACAACTTCTCATTCCTCTGGCTGTACGTGGTGCATAGTCATTCCTGTAGTGTAATCATCCATGTGTATAGGGTAATAATTAAAGTCTGTCTCATTATACTGTCCTTCCCATCCCCACAGCCGCACCACTCCCCCATTTACCTCTATACAAACCAAAGTTCTTTCATTCTTGCCTCTTCCCTGCCCCACTATGGATCAGTATCCACTTATCAGAGAAAACATTTAGCTTTTGGTTTTGGGGGATTGGTTTATTTCACTTAGCATGATATTCTCTTGTTCCATCCATTTGCCACATTTGGTAATTTTAAAACAATGAACTTACCCAGTAAGATTTTTAAATTAGAATTTGATCTGAAAATTAATCCTTCTAATATAACCTCAGTTACTCAAAATAACATAAGTTTTGCTGTAATTTTAGCAAAAGCAGAACTAAATTTATATCTATGAAGCAAAAGAAGCAAAATGAAGACAATGATTATTTACATGGGACAAAGATAACCTGAAAATCTAAACAGAATTTTTGAGTGGGCATCCTGCTTTCTACTTTCTTTTGTTCAAAAGTTAAATAAACAAATTGAAATGGTGAGTTTGAGTTTTTGTAGTACTGGGAATTTAACCCAGGACCTCATACACATTAGTCAAGTAATGCTACCTCTGAACTACACGCCCCCTTTTTGTTTTCCTTGAGACAAGATCTAAGTTACCATGGATGGCCTCAAACTTGTGATTCTTCTGCCTCAGTCTCTCAAGAAGCTGGGATTTCAGATGTGTACCACCACTCTGAGTTTATGTATTTAAAAACAAAAAAGGGAGAAGCCGGGCATGATGGCACACTACTATAATCCCAGCAGTTTGAGAGGCTGAGGCAGGTAGATCTCAAGATCAAGGCCAGTCTCAGCAATTTAGTGAGGCCCTAAGCAATTTATCAAGACTCTGTCTCAAAATAAAAAATAAAAGGGCTTGGGGATGTGGCTCAGTGGTTAAGTATCCCTGATTTCAATTCCTGGTTGCTTCCCCGCCAACAGAGAATAATAGTTATAAGGGAATAAGATCAGGGCAGAGATGTATCACTTCCTATATTTTTCACAACTATTATAAATAAGGGACACTGTACAGAATACTAATAAAGAACATGAGTTTTACGAAAAAAGAACCTTATACAGTATTGGTAGGAATGAAAATTAGTACAGTCAATATGGAAATCAGTATGGAGTCACCTCAGAAAATCAGTATGGAGGCACCTCAGTAATCTCACTCCCATGGGATTACTGAAGGAATTAAAGTAGGCATACTATAGAGATACTTGCATACCCATGTTAATCATGGAATAATTCACAATAGACAAGTTACAGAATCAGACTTGGTGCCCATCGATGGATGAAAGGATAAAGAAGATGTGGTATATATACCTAGGCACAAAGAATGAAATCATGCCATGATTTCATGGATGAAACTGGAGACTGTATTAAGCAGTATAAGCTAGACTTGGAAAGACAAATATCTCATGTTTTCCCTTACATGTTCCCCCTTGGGGACAACGGGGAGATGACAGGAAAAAAGCAGAGGAACTATTAGAGAAGAAGAGAAACTATTAGAGTATTAGCAGAGAAACTATTAGCAGAGAAACTTATTAGAGTATTCAGGGGGATAGGAAGTAAAGGGGGGTATTAGGGGTAGATATGATCAAAGTATGTTATTTGCATATATGAATATGCCATAATGAATTCATTATTCTGTATAATTAAAATGCACTAAAAAAGAACTTTTGAATTTTAGATTAAGAGATTTGGTTCAAATCATCATGGTGTGACATAGTAGTTGACTACGATTTGGGGCAATTCTTTCAATCTTTCTTGGCTAATACTTTAAACTTAAAGATATTTACTTCATAGGGATAATATTAAGATTTATAGATCAGGTGGTATAGTATCTGGCACATAGTAGATGATTAAGAAATAATCATCTATAATAGATATTCATAATTAAAATTAAATGACATGCTCTAAGATCCTGTAGTATATTCTGAATAAAATACATGTTCTGTAGTTGATGATAGCTTTTTCATTTTGTTTGTTTTGTGGTACTGGGGATTAAATACTGGGGCACTCTAACACTGAGCTACATGCCCAGCCCTTTTTAATTTAATTTTGAGACATCTTTAAGATGTTCTTTATCTCTTTTTCTTTTTCTTTTTTCTGGTTGATCCTCCTCCTCCTTCTTTTTTGGAACTCAGGATTGAACTCAGTAATGTTCTTCTGAACTATATCACAAGTCCTTTTTATTTTGAGAGAGGGCCTTGCTAAATTGTTCAGGATGGCCTTGAATTTGGGATCCTCCTGCCTCCACTTCCCTAGTAGCTGGAACCACAGGCATGCACCACTGCACCTGGCTTGATAATAGTTTTCATAGGGCATATTTCATCAAACTCTTAAAACTTTGAAAACAGGCTGTCTGAATATATGCATTTAAGTTATTCAAAATAATTAATCAAAACATTCTGTTCTAATCATTTTATTTATTTATTTATTTTGAGAGAGAGAGAGAAAGAGAGGGTGTTTTTTTTAATATTTATTTTTCAGTATTCGGCAGACACAACATCTTTGTTTGTATGTGGTGCTGAGGATCGACCCGGGCCGCACGCATGCCAGGCGAGCACGCTACCGCTTGAGCCACATCCCCAGCCCTCTAATCATTTTAGATTATGAAAAAAATAGTTTAAAAGTACACACCCCGATAATAATAATAATTCCAGATACCCAGGAAGTTGGTGCAGAAGGATCCCAAGTTTGAGACCAGCCTAGACAATTTAATGAGACCTGTTTTGAAATTTAAAAAACAACAACAACAACAAAAACAAGTAAATGGGCTGGGGATATAGCTCAGTGGTAAAGTGCTTAGCGAGCACAAGGCCCTGGTTTCAATCTCTAGCACCATATACAGAAAGGAAGGAAGGAAAAAAGGAAAGAAAGAAGGAAGGAGAAAAAAGTCAGTTTTCCAGAATGCACAATCCAGTGAGGAAGATTAACATAATCATTAATTATACAAAGATGATTATAATAAGCTCTACAAAGAAGTAGCAGAATGAAGAAAAAATGGATCTGATAAAAGAGATCAGAAATGTTTCACATGTGAGTTGGACCTTTATTTGACAGGTAGAAGATGTAAGTCCAATGAGAACTACATGAAGAGAAAAATTGTTGTACATTCTTTCTGCAGAGGTGAAACCTTAGTAAATGTTTATGGCTTGCATTACAAATGTGTCTACAATTGATGATTCAATATATAAAACTGAAAACATAGGTTGATACCAGATTATAAATGGTAAGAAATACTAGGAGGAAGTTTTTATTTTAATTTTAATAATTTGTAATAACTAACAATGTGATTGATGCAGAACACATGTTTGGCAATGAGGACACCTAGTCCAAGCTCTACTACCCATTAGCTTATGGACAAATCATTTAGCAGCTCCAGGCAGCATTTTCCTAACTTGCTTAAAAAAAAAAAAAAAAAGAGCTGAGTTGGACTGCTGATCTGATTCCTTTACATACAAAAGTGATGTAATTGTGTGACTCAAACTAAAAACTATGGAACTAGTTGGAATCAGTAGCACATGCCTGTAATCCCAGAGGCTCAGTAGACTGAAACTGGAGGATTTCAAGTTCAAAGCCAGTTTCAGCAATGGCAAGGCACTAAGCAGCTCAGTGAGATCTTGTCTAAATAAAACACAAAATAGAACTGGGGATGTGACTCAGTGGTTAAGTGCCCCTGAGTTTTCAATCCCCAGTATCCCCAATGGAATTAAAACTATATATGATACCCCATAAAAATGTACAGTTTTTAATGTGTCAATTTAAAATTTTTTTAAGTATGGAACTATACCTTTTATCAATCAGTATCAGTCAGGAGGTAAAAATGGATTCTTCCTACTTAAATAGAAAGTTAGGATATCATTAGTCTTGTGGTTGTTTAAAAAACTATTTCACTTTGCTGATATCTGGTTCTAAGTTTGAAAGACATTTTCTTTCTGAAGATTAAATTCCATATATATTTCCCCAAAAAAATGTATATCCCATTCTCATACTTTCTTCTCTGCCAAGATCTCAAATACTTTGAAAAAAATCCAGAGTGTATTTAGACATGATACCTGACATTTAATAAGTACTAAATATTTGTTGAAATTATTTTCCCCTACTTCCTAATCCATTGCTAGTTTTAACTCAAATCCTTTAATCTAAACAATCATTTAAAAAGTTATTTTCCAGTGGTCTGATTTCTTCTGTGCTCTATCTTTCCTATTTATCTGCCAGACCCCTACCTGGGAGGGATCTTTTAGTAAACTTAAAGCCTAATTATGTTACTTTTTCCTGTTTAAAACTGTTTATTTTTGATTGTTTATACCAATAGTGCTTAAAATGTGGTTCCCAGATATTCAGCGGCAGCATTGTCCAGTGATTTTACAAATGTAAACTCTCAGGTCTCACCTGAGAAACCCACAATCCATGTTTTCACTAGTGCTCCAGACTGCACAGATGCACACTGAAGTTTGTGAGCCATTGGCTTCTAAGATAAAATATAAATTCCTTAGGATAGTGTATACTCAGCACCAGTTCCCCACCAATTCCCAAATCAAATCCCATACCTGGGGCCTATTAAAGTGCTGGCAGTTTCCTAAATAGCACTATCCCCTTTGCTCATGGATATCCTGGAAAGCACTTTCCCAACATGGCAGCCTGAAAGCCTCTTGCTCATTTTTCAACGTTTCTCTCAAGGGTGCCTGAAATGTTATAGCAGAGCCATTTGGAGACTGTGTCAAAGCTTATGGAAAGAATCAGGGTGCAGAGCCCTAGAATTTTGAAGTAAGGGTATAAGCTTTGCTGCCAACAGACATTTTCCCTTTGAAAAGAAGTCTTGCTGTAGAGACTGACTTCATCATGGAATTCTAAGTGATTATTCAACCAGAGCTAACTCCCCATGAATTGATTACTTGGTCAACCAAATCTTAAAGTTGAAACATGCACACACCATTATTAATGGAATTTATGGAATAATGTATTACATTATTAAATAGAAATGCAAGGGTAGGCTCAATTGATGACTAGTTAATAAAAGAGGTAAAGCACAAGCTGGGTCTAACACCACATGCTGGCACAACCAGAATTGGACAGCTGCTGCATTATACTCATAGGTAATCCTGAAGGACATGGGGATGGGAAATCCCTCCAACTTAGGGCAGTTCACCTGTTTGTCCACTTTGCATGGAAAGAAAAATGGTCTAGTATCTATTTACTTTGGCCACATTCCTCTGGCTATTCTAGCTGATAAGGTAGATTAAGGAAAGACATACAACAAGGGCCCAAGGGCCCTAAATTATTAATGATGGGGTTGGGGAAGAGATGAGCTCACAACCCCAGACACCATCTTTTCCCCCCACTTTTTAAATATTTATTTTTTAATTGTAGTTGAACACAATACCTTTATTTTATTTATTTTTATGTGGTGCCAAGGATCGAACCCAGGCACATGCTAGGCAAGCGCTCTACTGCTGAGCCACAACTCCAGCCCCACAGACACCATCTTAACACTGCTGATCATTCTGTTTTGCTGTTTACTTGCTAGGCAACTCCTTTGTCAGAGTTTTGCCTTTAAATCCTTAGTGAGAATCATCATTGGGAAAAATAATTCACCAGCCCAAGGGCTTTGGAAAGAAAAGAAAAAGAGGAATGACTATCCAAAAACTACTAAAGAACTACAAATCAGTATGCGTTGATTTTCCCCAACACCTCTTGTCACCAAAGCTTCTTGCATTACTCTGACACTCTGCAGTTATCCACATCAGCAGCCTGGGCTGTGGCTTCTCATTGTTCATTCCAAAAGCAATGAGACTGAAGTTGATGTATATTAACAAAATAATGCTGGAGGAAGTCAAGAGTTAACCTAAAAAGCTTTTCTCCAACCAATCCTCTCCCCAGCCGGCCACCTATCAACTTTAACATTTCACACCGGTTCAAAAGAGCCTGAAGTCTCTACAGGGTTCCTCCTTATTCCATCTAGCTCTATAGTTTCTGTGGGGCTGACCTTGGAGGGAGTTTGCAGCTCCAGCTGCTTTCCTGCTTGTCTAGAAACTAGAAGATTTCAAATTCTCGTGAATCTAATTTTTGGTATACAGTTCATTTATGAAATGTTTTAATTAATATTGAATAAATCAATTCTGGTAATTGAGGTCAGAAACTAAAATTTTAAGTCTACTTCCAAACAAAGAGATGCCATGACTAGTAATGGCTAATATTTATTAGTGAGCCAGACACTATTTTAGGCCCTAATATCTTTAAAAGAGGTAATACATTGAAATAACTATAAATTTCTTCTGTGTTCTGAGTGGAAAATAAGAAGTATACGTCTTTATAATAATCATGTACAGTTTAAATTCCACTATGTGTTTAACCTACCATGCCTAATATCTTCCAGATACATTGATGGAATCAATTCATGCTCTACTATTTTTCCTAAAAAAAAAATATTTTAGTTTTTCTAAAAATGTATTTTCCTGACATACACACAAATATACCATTTAATTCATATTAATTTTCTAATAATTTTTAATACTCTTTTTTAGATTTCTTGTTTTCCACATTTTTATTAGTACATTATAGTTATACATAATGATGGGATTTGTTGTTACATATTTTTACATGCACACAATATAGAAACATAATTTGGCCAATATCACTCCCCAACACTTTCACCCTCCCTCACCCGTTGGTTCCTTTCCTCTACTGATCTCCCTTTTATTAATTTTCTTATAAGATTTATCAGACCATTTCTTCACTTGTTACCTTAGAGATATATGTGGCTCATTTTATCCCAGAAGTACACTTTGTACTGAGCCATCATTAATAAAGAGGACCATTACTTAAAGGTCCATGAATTACAACAGGCTACACATAAATGCTATGCACAGTCACCTAAAACATTAAGATTACACCAAATGTTTACAAATTAAAACTACTAACTATAGCAACTTGAGATTTTTTTTTTTTTTTTTTTTTTGTGTGGGAGGATACTGGGGGTTGAACTCAGGGGCACTCAACCACTGAGCCACTTCCCCAGCCCTACTTTGTATTTTATTAGAGGCAGGATCTTAGTTGCTTAGTGTCTTGCAGTTGCTGAGGCTGGCTTTGAACTTGTGATCCTCCTGCTTCAGCCTCCAGAGCTGCTGGGATTACTACCGGTGTGCAACACTGTTCCCAGCTTGAGAAACATATTTTACCCTGCATTATGTTTGTGGTCACTGATGATGATAACCATAAAATTAAGAAATAATATGAAAACAGAATTCAGTTAAATATTTTTAGTGGCATTTTTTTAAATAAATAATTCTGAGAGAAATAGTTGTGCTGCTAGCAAACAGAATGCAAAAAAATTTAAGTTAATTTAGGGACTTGGAACGAGATGAGCCCAGAGGCACAGAACCCCAGGCACCACTTAACCACTGCCTTAAGTTAACTTAAAATTTAAGGTAACTTTAAAAAAATGTTTACAGTGAGTGGTACGTCCTGTACTCCCAGATCCTTGGGAGGCTGAGTCAGGAGAATCACAAGTTTGAGACCAGCTTCAGCAACTTGGTGAGGCCCTGTCTCAAAAAAAAGGACTGGGGATGCAGCTCAGTGGTAGAGTGCTCCCAGTTCAAACCTCAGTACCAATAAATAAATAAACAAAAAAGTTGTACTTCATTTAAGTTACCTTTCCTATTTTCAAGGTAAAGTAACCCATCAGAATCATGCTCAAATTCATTCTGAACTCAAAATTAATAAATAATGTTAATAATAAATAATAATCTAAGAGAAACGACGTATTTCTTTTTTTTTAATATTTATTTATTTATAGTTCTCGGCAGACACAATAACATCTTTGTTGGTATATGGTGCTGAGGATCGAACCCGGGTCGCACGCATGCCAAGCGAGCGCGTTACCGCTTGAGCCACATCCCCAGCCCCAACAACGTATTTCTTACTAAAAAACATCCATCTCTTTACGTAAGACTTTCATAGTCTTTGATTTGTAAATTTAATTTTTTTTAAAAAAATTTTTGATTTAGTTGTAGTTGGACACAATATCTTCATTTTATTTTTATGTGGTGCTGAGTATCAAACCCAGCACCCCACACATGCTAGGTGAGCCACAACCCCAACCCCTGTAAATTTAATTTTTAAAAAGGATTACTAACATGTTTGCTAAAATATAAATGAGAATTTAAATTCTGAATGTTACTGTCATAGCAGATATGTGCCTTCAAGATGACAAATTTAATACAGATTTATTTTCTATTTATAATTATCTGAAGTTAATAGAAATGAATTCCCATCTAAATAATGATCTTGCTGAATGTGGTATCCACATCTGTAATCCCAGCAACCTGGGAGGCTGAGGCAAAAGGAACCCAAGTTGGAGGTCAGTCTGGGCAACTTAGGGAGATCCTGTCTCAAACTAAAAAGGGATGAGAATGTAGCTTAGTGGGGCAGCATCCCCGAATTCAATCCCTAATATTGCTACTACTACTACAAATAATAATAGTCTTTTATTAGAATTTGTCTCATGACCAAAAAGTAGCTATATCTACTGCTGTTCTCACAATCAAATAATAACCTTCTAGTTAAGTTTAAAAAGTAATTAAACAAATTGACAATTGTATTCAATTTTAGCAATTGTTACTTTTATACCCTTATAAGAATTCCTAGAATTCTTCAAGCTGTAGAGCTATTTCCTACATGTAGATCATGAAAAATATAGTGGAGCAAGCACAATTTTTAAAAATGACTAGAATACAATAAAAAATGTCAGAGTAATTCCATGTAGGAAGGGTGGGTAATGCTTTATTAAACTTTCATTTTATATACATATGTGCATATACAATTATATTTGAAGGTCAAAAAAGATAATTCCATGTTGCTATTTTTTATTGTTTTGTTGTTTTTTGAGATGGGATCTGCTATGTTGCCCAGGCTGGTATTGAGCTACTGGGTTTAAGCAATCCTCTTCTTCAGCATCACAAGTAGCTGGGACTATAGATATACACAAATGCCCTGCTCATACTAGCTTTTCAATAGAAAAAGTTGAATAGTTGTAATTTCATATATGTTTGTTGTTGTTTTGCAGTACTGTGGATCAAACTCAGCCTTGCACATGATAGGCAAGTGTTCTTTCACTGAGCTACATGCCAGTTCTGTAATTTCACATTGTTCAAACTAATAAAAACACATTCACACACAATATAAGCAATTAGATGATAATGTAAAATATAATCTTAATTACAGAGAATAAAAAGAACACCAGATAGCCCTCAGAATGCTGCTATATTTTACATACACACCTGCATCACTTAACACTGAGGATATGTTCTGGATGGTCAGGCACAGTGGCATACCTGTGATCACAGCTTCTCAGGTGCTAAAGCAGAATGATTGCAAGTTTGAGTACAGCCTTGGCAAATTAGCAAAATGTGTCTCAATTTTCTTTTTTAAATTTTAAGGGTATTTGTTCTGAGAAATGAATCACCAGGCAATTTTGTACCTAGAAGGTATAACCACATATATAACCACATATGTGGACACATGGTAGAGTCTACTGCTCTTAGGCTACAAATTGAAACTGGAGGCAATTGGAACACAATAGTGTATTTGTGTAGGCATCTAAGAAAAGGTAGAATAAAAATATTAGATAGGAAGTTTTTGCTCTATTATAATGTTATGTGACCACCACTATATATGCTATCCATTGGTGACCAAAACATTTTTATATGTTGTTATAGGGCTGTAATTCTAGAAGATAGCCAGATACTTAAGAATTTTTATTTCTGTTGAATTAAAGAATAGTTTTACTTATTCATGAAAATTTTATGGCTTATTAAGTTTTTATGCTGTTGTGATGTGGATTGATATTTGAAAATGTGAACTCTAACAAGCTAATTAATATGTAAGTATTTTTAAGTTTCTAAACTTCCATAACTGTTCTCCCTAGTAACACCGTTAAGGGAAAAAATGAGGGCTGGTTAAGAATAAGTCAGAGAGATGGGCAAACTAACTTTCTATTTGTTCCCTGTTCCACTTTTCGAAAACCACTTATAAGTAAATATAAATAGTTTGTTTCCAAGTATTATAAAAAAAGTAACATTACCTAATTAAAATTTCATGTATTATTTACTATTACCATTATAAAGAACATAAATTATTCTTTTCTACCCAAACATTATTAGTTGTTTGTGTTAGGATATTTACTTATGAAACCTCCTAAAGTTCTTAATGAAACAAATAAATTTATGGCTCATAATTAAAAAGTAAAAAAAAACCCACCCACATAAACAAAATTTTACTGTAGTCTGTTTTTCTGAGTTATGGTATGATTTCTAAAGGCAGGTTCATATTCTCAAGGATGGATCTTATCTAATGTCATGGTCAGCAAATAGCAGGTACAAAATTACAGTCAAAGCAAGCCTAGTGGCTCCTAACTTGAGCACAGCCCCAGGAAACTACAAAGGAGGTAACAGGAATAAGTGATCAAGTTACTTTCCATATTGCAAATCACTTATTGGGAATCATACATCCCTAAACATCACACACCATGTGTTTGTTTGTAGCTGTTTATTTTCTGTTTATCAGTAGTAGGCTAACAATTGTATTATAGTTGTTAGTTCACATGTAAAAATAGTCTTTTTTTTTTTTTTTTTTTTTTTTTTGAGACAGGGTCTTGCCTTGTTGCCCAGGTTGGCCGTGAACTCCTGAGCTCAGTTTTGCCTCCTGCAAAACTGGAACTACAGGCACACACTCCTACACCCAACTCTAAATTTTTAATTCAACATAATTTAACTCTTCTGTGAATGTCATTTGTCCATATCCAGAATTTTTATAGAATCATATATTCTATTAGGAATTATATATATAAGTATTCTCCATTAATATGGAAAACAAGCCTGAAAAGAAATGTGGCAGAGTAAGAGCCAGGACCAGAAGCCAACACTTGACATAATGTAGTCCAATTTTCTTTTTGTTTTACATTATCTTCTTTGCCACTTGATTTATATTAGGAAATATATCAATAAGATTTGAAAATTTGATAAAAAGTCTTATTAAACTTGATTAAATGTATCTTTCCTTTCCCCAATAAAGTATTTCATTGCAGGACTTTTTTTTTTTTTTTTTTTCTTGTATTAGGGGTTGAATCCAGGGCACTTTACTACTGAGCTACATCCCCAATCCTTTTTAATTAATTTGAGACAAGGTCCTCTGAATTGTTGAGTGTCTTGCTAAATTCCTGAGGCTAGCTTCAAATGCGCAATCCTTCCACAGCCTCATGAGTAACTGGGGTTGCAGGCATGCATCATCACAAGCAGGTCTTTTTCTATTGCTGTTCCTTTTTCCTTAAATGGTTTTCTACCAATCTTCCAGCAGCTACACTATTTGCTTTACTGAGGTCTGAGTGCTCATGTCTTTTTCCAGAGAGGCTTTCTTTGACTATTCTACCTAAAAGTAGCATTCCGCTTCCCTCTCCACTCAGTTTCTATCCAATTTTCATCTTTTTCTTACCGCATATTGTTGTCCAAAAAATGAGTTATCTCTTTAAATGTTTATGTCTTTAACTGAATTATATAACTATTGTGCACATTTAAGATAGAGAATGACATTTCAATAAATGTATACAATATGTCATGATCAGATCAGGGCAGTTGGTATACCAATCACTTCAAAGAGAAAGAGACAGCTGGGAGGAACCCTCCTAGGGTCAGAGCAAATCTCAAACAAAATTTCAGTATTATCCTTTCAAAGAAGTCCAAATTTGCTGTGTATAGAGCAACGTATATGCCAGGGCTTGTTGAAAGCAGTAAAATAATCAGTTAGCAACTAATGGAGATTAACATCTAGATGTGGTCAAGGAAACATAAAGCTTCAAACAGAACCTTATCAAAACCACTGTCATTTCAGGGTTACTGTGTGAACACCCAAGGTTGCTTCACCTGAAGAGGAACATCATAGGCTTCACACTGTGAGGGTAAAATAGGCTTTACTAAAAAAATTCTTACAATCACTGAAGAAGTAAATAACAAGTTCCAGAGGTGGGTGGGGATCAGTATCCAGAGTTGCTAAAATAAATTGCTTCTCTGAAAATATTTTGTTTATTTATTTGGAGTGCTGGGAGTCAAAACTATGGCCTCAGACATCTAGGCAAGCACTCTGCTACTGAGCAACATTCCCAGCCCTTTTTATTTTTTATTTTGAGACAGGGTCTCACTAAATTGCCTAGGCTGGCCTCAGCCTCCTGAGTAGCTGGGATTTCAGATGTTCGCCACCACATCCAGCTGAAAATAGTTTAACTCAATAACATGTACACATTTTAAAGCATGTATAACAAAGCCTATGTAAAGAAATTGAGATTTACATAGCAATTGTCTCCATTTTTTTTAACTACACATAGTTTTTAAAACAATTTGAGCCTGTAGAATGATCAAAACTACATGTAAAACTATTTTGTATTAATAACTGGTAAATTTTAAAATTTCACACCACCACAAAATTAGGATTTCTAGCCAATGGCTGATCTTAATATTTAAACACATCATATTTAACAAGAAAAATTATTAAATAAGATGACTTGTATCTATTAATAATACTACTTTTTTTTTTTTTTTTGGTACTGAGGATTGAACCCATGGGGGGGCTCAACCACTGAGTCACATCCCCAGCCTTTTTAAAATTTTTTTTTGTTTAGAGACAAGGTCTCAATGAGTTGCTAAATATCTGAGGCTGGCTTTGAACTGGCTATCCTCCTGCCTCAGCCTCCCAAGCTGCTGGGATTATAGGCATGTGCCACTGCACCTGACCTAAATTAGTCTTTTTAACCCATAATAAGGGAGGGGAAGATTAGAAATTCATTGGATTAGACAAAGGGAAATGAAGGGAAGGGAGGGGGTATGGTAATAGGAAAGATTAGAATGAATTGGACATATCTTTCCTATCCTCATATAGAAATACATGACCAATGTAACTCCACATCATGTACAACCACAATAATGGGATCTTAACTGAAACAATTATACTTATGTGTATGTATAATATTTCAAAATATACTGTCATGTAAAAAAATGATTTAAAAAAAGAAGAAAAAAAAAAAAGGCCAGGCGCGGTGGAACACGCCTATAATCCCAGCGGCTCAGAGGCTGACTTAAGGAGGATCGCCAAATTCAAAGCCAGCCTCAGCAATTTAGCAGGCGCTAAGCAACTCTTTGAGACCCGGTCTCTAATAAAATACAAAATAGAGCTGGGGATATGGCTCAGGAGTCAAGTACCCCTGAGTTCAATCCCTGGTACCCCCCCCCCAATAATAAAAAAAAAAAGTTGAGAAACAAATAAATTCATCACACCTGACACTTCAAGATTCTGAGAGAGGAAAAAGGAAAAGGAGGGACCTGGTATTCATTTTAGTGCCATCCCTTTAACAGAAACACTAAGAAAGTTCTTTGTCTCTGACTTCATAACATTTAAGGCTGCATCTGAATTTTTTCATTTGCTTCTACCATTTACTATCATTTTCTTTGTTCAAACTCCAGTTTTCTCTTTTCAAAATGATCTCAAGAATAGCTTAAGAACTGTAGTCACATAAACCAATATTTTAATGGAGGTGTACCAACAAATTTTTAGATTGAGAGAGATTACTCTATTTGCAAATGAATATAAAGGTTCTATAGATTATTATTCATTATAAACTTTTCTGATAAACTCTGCAAGCTTTTTTCTTCCTTTCCTCCTCCCTCTTTTGTGTACACTGATATAATTTCACATAGATACTATCTTTCTTTTAAAAATCTTATATGGCTTATATGAAACTTCAAATATGGCCTTATAGCACTTTAGAAATAATTTTGAGTACAGTTTTTAAAAATTAATCAAGGGTCCCTCCTAATACTGTTGCTATTAGTTTCCTTTAAAAATGTTTTTGAACCTACATGATAGTTCATGCCTACAATCCTAACTTTTCAGATTTATGAGGATTGCAAATTCAAGGCCAGCCTGGACAATTTAGCAAGACTGTGTCTCAAAATAAAAATTTAAAGAGGGCTGAAGATCAGTGGCAGAACCCTATACCTAGCATGTGTGAGGTCCTAAGTTTGATATCCCAGTACGACACACACAAATAAAAATAACCCATTCTGTAATTAGTGTCTCATAAGTTGTAACTTTATATTCTGTCTTCATAAATTATTCAAAATATTTCAAATATATATACTAAATTACAGACTATACAAATAAATAGCAAACAAACTTTAAAACATTTTCTCTGTTCTTGGAAATTTAACAACACGAGACATTAATGGCACACTGGGGAAAAACATGGCACTGAGAAAGAGACAAATTCTGAGTTCCTTTACAACTTGGTCTTTAACTGCAGACAAGTCACTTAGCTTTCCTGGTTTTTACTTCTTCATATAGAAAATGTGATTTCTAAAATTCTTTCCCACTCCAAAAGTTTTATGAATTTTATGAACTAAAATCACAGGGGGAAAAAAGAGGAAATGTTAAAAATATTGAGATATTTAATCTATAACATTCATCTACTCATCCAAATTTTAATGAAGCTATTATCAAACAATAACAAGCAACATTTTTGTGTTTCCATAAAGGAGAAAGCACAAACACACACACATACACACCCCCATGACATATAGGCGGTATACTACATTATACATTATTGAGAAAAAAATGTTAATATTTTTTGGTTGTAGATGGACACAATACCTTTATTTTATTTTTATGTGGTGCTAAGGATCAAGCCCAGTGCCTTCCACATGCGAAGTGAGCACTCTACTGCTGAGCTAAACCCCAGTCCAAAAAATTGTTTTTAAATTAAGGATGATGTCTATTTATTCTTAACTCTGGGAGGTTAAGTACATAGCTCTTGAAATATGAGAATATATCATTTCTAAGCCATTTACTGAGTTCAATCGTATATATGTTATGATGAACATATACATGAATTATAATTATACCCATCATAACTATTCGAATGACAGTTTACTAAAAATAAAGAAGCAGGAGCATTTTCAATTCCTTGCTTCCAAGAGAAGGTAGTAATAGGCAGAAGTGATGAGCTAAAGTAGGGGTCACAAACTCAGATGCTTTCAGATGTCAGAGACAAATGAACTGAACATGCATGACAGCTTTATGTAACACAATAGAGAATGGTAGGTCAGTGGCAGAAGTGTATGCCTTGCCTAGAAACAGCCTAATTAAAAAATGTTTTTTAAACTATTGAGCTGGCCAAACAAAATGTTTTTTTTTTTTTTTTGGCAAGCCATCAATGACCTTGGTCTATGGTTGTTCTTTTAACCATAAGTAATGTGGTTTTTCTTGTAGGAAAGATAAGCATCTTTATCACTTAGCTTACTGGGATCTACAGTACCTCATAACTATTCCAGCTATTCAAAATTGATTCAAGAGAATATTTTAAAATCAAAATACTCTCATAATTTAAAAAAATAATAAAAATTAAACTTTACTTATATTACTGCTATTAAATCAATGTTTTATAAGTAAAAATTGGGCACTTACTATATGATAAGGCATTATTAGTATCTCCTTAAGACAAGAGAGAGATAAGTACACTGTATAACAATGTAGATTTATTATTTTACTACTTAGGATAATTCTCTACTTAAAAAAAATACTTAGTTAAAAATTGCAGTTAAGTGTGGGTTTAAAATAGAAATCACACCCACAACAACAATGCTTTTCACTTCCAGCTTTTTAGACTATAAGAAAATTCCCAAGGTGTTCACACTTCCCTAGGGCATTTCACTCACTGCAGTGCAGGGATTGAACCCAAGAGCATTTTAACTGTTATTTAGAGAAAGAAAGTTATAAAGAATTTATGAATTAAATAGAGCAAGTATGATTAGCTCAAATCTTTGCATTTTTTCAAGTATCTTCCTTTTGCAACCAAATTATATGGTTATTTCCAACAATTCTACTTTAAGGTATATGCCCAAGATAATTGAAAAGTTATGTCCACACAGAAATTTGCACACAAATGTCAATAGCAGCATCATTCAGAAAAACCAGTAAGCGGAAATAAAACAAATGCCCTCAAACACCCACCTTAACAGATAAACAAAATATACTAGGCATGATGGCACAAAACAATAATCCCAGTTATGTGGGAGGCTGAGGTAGTAAAATCACAAGTTCAAGGTCAGCCTTGGCAACTTAATGATTCCAGATCTCAAAACAAAAAAATCAAAGTACTGAGAAAGTAACTCAGGGGTGAAGAGCTCCTGGGTTCATCCCCAGTAGTGCACACATGCACAAACAAAATGTGACATATACATATAATGAAATGTTATTTGCCACATATTGGGAAAAAAATACCAATAGATGACACAACACATATGGATCTTAATGTTGAGCTAAATTAATCAGACAAAAGAAAGCCACACATTATTTTATTCCATTTATATGAAATATCCAGATAGACAAATCCATCAGATTAGTAGATTAATGTTTGTGTTAGAAGAAGGAAAGAATGGGGAATGACTGCCAAGGACATAGGGTTTCCCTGGGGGGGTGATGGACATATTGTGGAATTAATGAAGATGGCACAACTATATGATCATACTAAAAATACTGAACTGTGCACTTTAAAAGGGCAAATATGGGCTGGGAATATACTTAATGGAGAGCACTTGCCTAGTTTCAGTGCCACTCTCACACACAAAGCAGGGGAAGAGGAGTAAACTGACAGGTCAGTGGTATAGCTTAGTGGTAGAATGTGTGCTTATATCGCACGAGAGGTCCTGGGTCCATTCCTCACCACATATACATAAAAAAGTAAACTGTATTATGGTATATAAATTCTCTCAATAAAGTTATAAGGTATGTACTTATTATAACCTATTTACAATAAAAGATTTCAATTCTACTAAAAGGTAAGAGAATCCAATTGTGTGTGTGTGTAGTGTGTGTGTGTGTGTGTGTGATCATTATGGAAAGTGGTTTTGTTTTTATTAGTTTGTTTTTGTTTTGTATTAGGGATTGAACCCAGGGGCACTTTACCATTGAGCCATATCCCCAGTCTTTTTTATTTTGAGACAGGTCTCACTAAGTTGCTTATGTCCTCACTAAATTGCTGAGGCTGGCCTTGCAACCCTCCTGCCTCAGCTTCCTGAGTCACAGCATTACAGGCATGTGCCATCATAACTGGCTGGGAAGGTTTTTTTTTTTAACCAAAAACTTCTCAAAACATTATTCTTAATAAAACAGAAGACAAAATAATTTTTAAACGCAAATATATTTAAAAAATTAAAACACCTAAGAAATGCAATCTATACATATGAAAAAGTAAAATATTTATGTGCATAACAAGTAGTAGCAATACTGACCATAAGCAGCAGTTAGTGTTTATGTTTCCTATACTTTGGTTTAACACCATAGTGGTAGTTTATTCTTTTTTAGGGAAATTATATAAGGTATATATAGCATATATAAGTAAGTTATAGAAGACTGTGTAATTGGAAATTAATTCCAAGTAACAGTGTTTCCTCTAAAAACACATTTCTTATTAAACAAATTATTTTAAACTAGTGGACAACAAAATGAGCCGATAATTTAGTAAGCCCAAGATATATAGCTAACTTGCATAAAATTACATATGGCATTTAAAAAGTCTATTTCTAAAATATCAGTAATTTAGGCAATTGGGATTTCCAGAGGAGATAAATTGCCATTCATTTTATTTTATGAAGAAAAGGTCTGCTTTTAAGAACCTTACAACCATGTTAAGAAATGTTACCACATACTTCAAAAATCAAAATGGTGAAACATATTCACCAATATGTTCTTTTACTGGTTGGTATTAGCCCTCAAACATTTAGCCCTCAAGCATTTCAGGGTGACTTATTTATAAGTCTTATATATTTATGAGAACCTAATAATACTGATTATCTAAAGATTTAAGAAATAAAGTACTTGGATTGTCTAGAACTTTATTAGAAATATATCTGATGACTTCACAAAACCAACTTTTATATATAAGCAAAATACTAAAATTTCTGATTTGGGAGAAATAAAATACAGTGAGTAGTTTTCTCTTCATCTCTAACTGTAAAAATCCCTTTTGCCTATTTATTTGACCCGTCTCTCTCTATTCATGCAATTTAATGAGCCCTCAGAAGAATTTACACATTTTTATACAGAATTCACATCTACATCAGTAAACTGCCAGTCCTTTTATATTTTCAGTGCCTTATCAAAATATGGGTAACAAAGTTCTTCATTCTATGAGGCAGGAAGATGTTTTCTAAGAACTTCTTTGGATGATGAAGATATAGTATCTGGGAAGGACACCTCAAATTCTATTAGAAGGTCACCACGTTGGTCAGGATTTTTTGGAAATGGCAGCCCATATCCAATAATTCTTCTTCTCATGCCAGGTTTCACAATATCATTTATTGACATAGGTATGTTTCTTCCATCCATTGTTGGCACATTAATTGAACAGCCACACAATGCCTAAAATGCACAAAATAAAATAGTTAACAAAACCTAAAACTTTTTAAAAATTTAAGTAAACATATTACCAAGTAGTAAAAAAAAAAATATTATTAAGGTAAAATTTTAACTTCCTAAAGAATAGTAATAGTTACAAAACTTTTTTCCCATTAGAAAAATCCTTCAGGAAAAAAAAAAAGAAAGAAAAGAAAAAAATCTTCAAGATATTTATAATCAGAGATGTTACAAACGATGGGAAAAGTTAAGAAAAAGAGAAAGGAGAAGTAAAGGATGCCTTTCACAATGCTTTGGTATGAAATGGATAAACTGAAGTTTCTATTACAACAATCAAGACGCAGAAATTGGAATGCAAGAAAGGGAGAAGACTTAGAACTGGAAAGACCAAGATGGGACCAATACCTATTTCTCTATAAAACCACAGGATAAGAAGAGTACACTTGTTTTAGTCAACAAATATTTACTATCTACTACATGCTACACAATTCCTATTGAACCACAGAGAGACCATGAACAAAGACACCACCTCAGGAAAGCACAAGTCGCTCACAGAAACTTACAAGCAAATTAGTAATTATAGCCTGAGCACAGAGGTCTTTTGTGAGAAAAAGGGCATTCACATTATCACCCTAGAAAGCTGGAGCTAAGCCTTGGACTAGGTGTAGGTACTGAGAAAAGTTGAAGAACAATAGTGCTGCATAGAGTAGAGGTGAGACTATGATAAGAATTATACAAAATAATAACAACAGAGCAAACTCAGGGATAACATCTTTAGGTAGAAGTCAAATTTTAAAATGACCTTTTATTTTTAAGTCAAGTTTAGACTTTAATGTAGAAATTATGTAGAGCCACTTGAGAATTTTAGGCAGGACCTAAAATTGTCATGGCCATATTTCATGGGTTATAATCTACTTTGAGAAATAGTGCAAATAAGAACTCAAGAACTATACTGAAGTACAACTATTATGTAATTATTTTCTATGTAATAATTACTATAAAATATACATTATGATTTTAATACTTTGTTATACCATTATTACTCCAAATTAATAATTTTAGAACACATCTTATAAATGGATTAAGGTGATGAGATTTCAGGGCAAATCTTATAAACAACAATTATAAAAACAGAATAGAGTTAATCCAGTATTAAGGTCTCATCATACATAATTCAACTTAGAAAATATAATTTCATAAAAGAGATTAAAGGTAGTACTAGCTCAGAGAGTTGTTATAAGGATTACCATAAAAAAGATACAATAAGTACAAAATAAATGTTAGCTGTCCCTTAGATTACTCCCTAAGATCAATCAGCTGCATAAATATGTTTGGTTTCAGAATCCTAGGTCCTATTAACTTACCTCCCGTAAACTAATTTTAGCATTATAAATTATATTTGATCCATCTCTTTTAAATTTGGGGTGATCTTTGTCTTTAATAATAAAAACAATGTCTGCTGGAATACTATTTGGTGTTTCATCTCCTTCCCTTGGAAAAGTAATTTTGGTGCCTTCTTTCCACCCTTTTTTAATCTCAATGGTGAGAATTTTGTCCTCAGTTCTATAACTCCTTCCATCAGGGTTTAACCTTTTCCTAGAAATCTTCATCCGTTTGGTGCAACCATTGTATATTTCTTCAAGTGATACTCTAAGTTCATGAATAACTGGAGGATCTTGTTTGAGACGGGATGGCCCCACAGAATTCCTGTCTCTTGGATATCCATTCATGCTGAATCCAAAGGCACTAAAAGGATCTCCATCTATTTCCATTTCTTCCGAATCTCTACCACCACCCATCCGTCTTCCAAAGAAGATTTCAAAGGGGTTGGAACCTCCAAAAAATGCCGCAAATGTGGCATGAGGATCACCATGAAAGGTGTACCGGAAGGTACCTCCTTGTCCATCAGTACCTCCTGCTCCCCCTTTCAACCCTATGGGAAGAGATAAACATGATTATAAAATGTTTGCAACTCTTTGACAGTTAAATTTTCAAAAACTATAATGCTCAGAAACTTTGGCCAAATTGGGTTGCAATTTATTAATAATGGTCATAAATATAATTATATCTAAATATAAATAACTAAATAACTTCTAAAAATTCCATCCCAAGTTAAATTTCTAACTTTCAAATTCTTCCTCCAAATTTTTAGCTTTAATACTTTATTCCTGGGCTGGGGATGTAGCACAGTGATTGAAAGTTTGCCTACCATGTTTGAGGCTTTAGTTTAATCCTCCCTCAATACTACACATACATACAAATATAATAATTTATTCCTGAGTATTTGTTTTATAATGAGTAAGAAAAAATTTAAGAATCCCTTATCTCATAAACTACTGGTTTGGCATACTGAAGTATACAAATATAAGTTTTTAAAATTTTTCAGTTGAAAGGTGTTTAGTAATCAATGCAAAATCTGAAGTTTAAGTACCATTATAATCAATAAATACAATTAATAATATATAGTCCCATATACATACTAACTTTATTTCAGGCCATCTTTTACTGTTTAAGAACTAAGAAAGAAATTTTGTGGCAGAGAGGAAAAAAATTCCAACAATGAGGACACACTATGACAAATGGTTTTTTGACACATTTAAATTATTTTTGTAGTACTGTGGACTGAACCCAGGGGTGTTCTACCCCTGGGCTAAATCCTACTCCTTTTCACTTTGTAATCTGAGATAAGGTCTGGCTAAACTGCCCAGGCTAGACTTGAATTTGAGATTAAACTGCTTCAACCTCCAGAGTAGCTGGGATTACAGGTATGTGCCACCACACCCAGCCTAAGGTTCTTACACCTAAATACCAAAATTTGTTTATTTAGGCATATATCATCATAATTTTATTCTAAAAACAAGACTAAAATCAAGAGCTGTAAATATTCCTCCCATGTAAATGGATTTTAACTGGTTACTTCTGTCTATTATGGACAACCCACTTCAGACTGCAGTATAGTGACATTTTGCTCAGAGGCTCAACTAAGTAAGATTAGCTTACAAAAGATTACATATATTTGAAAAAGCATTTTCTACTATATGCTAAAGAAAGATTCTACTAAAACCAATAAAACAACAGCATAGTGATCTTTTAAGGGGTCGATACTGAGATTAAAATCAGCAAAGTCTCTGAGGCAACCTTATAGGAATTCCTAACCAAGGGAACCAGGAGGAAAATAAGATTATAAAACTGATAAATGCACAAAATAATTTAAAGTTCCACTGGAAATAGTCTGCATGCTCTCAAAGGGAGAGCATATTTCTTATTCCATACTGGCTTCGTCCATTAAAAGGTATATATGTATTCTACATCATCAAACAGCCTCAACTCATGTCTAAATTTTTACCTTTATCCATGAATAGAAATCTCAAGAGATCTAATACTCTGAAAATGTCAAAATTGAAGGATAGGGCTGGGGATGTGGCTCAAGCGGTATCGCGCTTGCCTGGCATGCATGCGGCCCGGGTTTGATTCTCAGCACCACATACATACAAAGATGTTGTGTCTGCCGAAAACTAAAAAATAAATATTAAAAAATTCTCTTTCTCTCTCTATCTCTCTCTCTCAAAAAAAAAAAAAAAAAAAAAATTGAAGGATATAACCAAATAGCAGTTAGAGAAATTCCTTGTAGAAACTCAATGACAAGAATATGCTGGATAATAACTTAATATGCAGTTCATCCAAAACTCACGTGTGTGTGTGTGTGTGTGTGTGTGTGTGTATTTGTGTATTTATTTATTTATTTTTGGACTGGGAACTGATGCCAAGGGCACTTTTACCATTGAGCTACATCTACTGCCCTTTTTATTCTGAGACAGGGTTTCACTGAATGGACCAGGCTAACCACAAACTTAAAATCCTTCTGAGCTGCTGGGATTACAGTCGTGTATCACTGTGCTTGGCTTTTTTTTTTTGGGGGGGGGGCAGTACTGGGGATTGAACCCAGTGCAGTGTCAATCTACCACTAAGCAACATATCCAGCCCTTTTTATTTTGGGACAAGGTCTCAGAGTAAGTTGTCCAGGCTGGCCTTTGAACTTGAGATTTTTGTGACTCTGCCTCCCAAGTAGCTGGGAATAGGTGGGGTGTAGCTCAGAGATAGGGTACTATGCATAGCATGTTAGAGATCCTGGGTTTGACACCTAGTTCTAAAAATAAAATAATCCAAGTTGCTAATATTAAAGACATGTGCCACTGTGCCCAACTTCCCTTTTATAAATTTTACTAGTACAATTATATTCCCCATGTTAAAAGCTAATGATATATTTCTTTAAATGAAAGAATGCATATATAACTCAAAGTTATAACCAAGTAACTAAAATGAATTATTTCAATAATTTTATCCTTCATCACACAGATTCATAGAGTATAATTATTTATTGGAGAGTAAAGTAAATTAGGGGCTGGAGATGTAGATCAGTGGTACAGTGCTTGCCTGTCATGTCTAAGGTCCTAGGTTCAATCCCAACTAGTACAAGGGAAAAAATTTGAAAAAAGTTAAGAAAATTGGTTAAATTAGCTTTTTAATCTAACTTTCTACAAGCCAAAAAGTGTAAATGCTTTGGAGCCATAATGAATTCATGGAAAGAACAACATTTTAAGTTATTACATCATGGGTTTGGCTTTCCCTAAAACCTCTCCCCACTCTGCCAAAAATGGTAACTCTGTCAGGATTACTGAATCCCTAAAAAGATTCATACATAGTCTGAAGTATTATTTATAAAAACTGACAAAAAGCCTCCAATGCAGCTTTGATGTTTTCCTAGATATTAAATGGTCAATTATGTGGCTCAGATAAAGAACAAAGCTACTACAAAGCTGAGAAAATTCTATCAAAATTCATGCCACCATTATACAACATGAATTATTATGTAAGTATCATTTGCAATATAGCACTTGAATTATAACAAGCATGTCATCAACTATAGTTAATCATGTGCAGTTTAACTGTTAATGGAAAACTTTAATATTCAACTGGATTTCTTCTTCCATCCAAAATATTTTCTAGATACCATCATCTCTTTGTGTGATCAAGGAATGCATTCTAAAACATTTGCCTATTAGTAGGTCTGCTATTATTTTTAAAACCAACCAAAAAATTTGCTATCTAAAAACAAATATTTATTGGGAATACTGTCCATAGCAATGACTTCACTAGTTAGTTAACCTGATTAAAAGATTATCAAAAGAAGAAATACTGGAAAAGAATTATAATTTCAAGGAAAAAATGATACTATTTAAATAACTCTTACATTAAGGAGATCTAATATGTAAAAATCCGGACTTACAACAAGACTTTAGAGTTATAGAATAATGAGATCCTTTTTAAAGTTTAATTCACAAAAATCCAATTGACTTACATATTTTTAGAATATGTAATGATAAACACCAAAGAGATTCAATTGATTAAACATATAAGTTAAAGAGAAGAAGCTAGCATAAAGATTAATAAACTAAATGTAAATTTAATCATATAAACACCACTTTTTAGTACTTGAAGGAAATTGAATAAACTGTAAGCAATAAACAAAATATGGAAGGCATAAAGAAAAAGACATGCTAGAGCATTAGAATGATGTTATTAGAAACATGCTAGAGCACTAGAATGATGTTATTAGAAATCTTTTTTTTTTTTTTTTAATCTTTTAATGCAAACCTCTGTTAACATTCACTGGACTATTCAGAACTACACCTAAAACTTTTGGGAGAGAGTGGTTCAAATTCCAATCCTAAATTTCTGTGGTTCTGTTTTTTGCTTTCAAAGGATTTAACTACGGAGAAAATTTATTTTTTAAAAGTTGATTACATACCCTAAAATTCACTCTTTGTAAATATGTTTGTGCCATCAACAAACCACTTATGGAACATTTCCATAATTCCAAAGAGTTCTCCAGTTCCTATTTGTAGCTAATCCCTATTCCTACCTTCAGCCCTAGGCAAGAAGATCTGCTTTTTTCTCTATGAATTTGCCTTTTCCAAATATTTCATACAAATGGAATCATATAATATGTAATCTTTCATAATGGCTTCTTTCAGCTGGCACTTTTTAAGTTCATTCATATTGTAGCATGTTTCAGTAAAATGGTCCTTTTAACTACTAAATAGTAGATGCATATACATTTTCTTTTTTTATTTACTTTTTTTATTTTTTAAATTTATTTATTTTGCATTATAGTTCTTAATACACCATTATAATACAATCATTTGTCATATCTCTGATTACATATAAGGTATGTTGACACCAAATTCACATCCTTTCCCTCCCACCCCCATTCCCTATCTAGAGGTGATCTTTCTCCCTTGTTTTCCCGCCCAACCCCATTTTGAGTCACCCCCCTTATATCAGAGAAGATATTCTGCATTTGTTTTTTTGGGATTGGCTAACTTCACTTAGCATAATCTGCTCTAATGCCATCCATTATCCATTTCCCTGCAAATGCCATGATCTTATTATTTTTTATTGCTGAGTAATATTCCATTTTGTATAAATGCCACATTTTTTTTTTTTATCCATTCATCCACTGAAGGACATCTAGGTTGGCTCCACAGTTTAGCTATTGTGAATTGTGCTGCTATAAAGATTGATGTGGCTATGTCTCTGTAATATGCTGTTTTTAGGTCCTTTGGGTATAGTCCCAGAAGACGAATAGCTGGGTCAAACATTTTCTTTATTCACTAACTAATTGATGCTACTTTTGATGTTTTCTATTTGGCGCTGTTACAAATAATGGTGCTATGGACTTTCAGGTACGTCTTGTGTAATATGTTTTTGTTTCTCCTTTATAGATTAAGATTCCTAAGAGTAGAATTGTTGAGTCATAAATAGGTTAAGTTTAAAATATCTTTTTTTGGGGGGATACTGAGGGTTGAAACCAGGGGAACCTTACCACTGAGCTATATCCCAGGCCCTTTTTTGTTTTGAGACAGGGTCTTACCAAGTTGCTAAGGCTGGCCTCACCTTGCAATCCTCTTGCCCCAACCTCTCAAGTCACTGGGAGGATTACAGGCCTGTGCCATCCTGCCTAGCTAAAACATCTTTATCTCTGTCCATTTTCTTTTTAAATTAAAGCATTTTAAATTACAGATTAGAGATTTTTCAGAACACAATGATTCTCTTAATTCCTAAATACATATATTTAGTAACAACTAAATTTCATGATTCTTTATTTCTACTATACCAGCTCCAAGAATATAATAATTAAAAGTGGGGGAAAAGAATATCCAGTAAACTGATAGTGTCTCCACAGTGCTAAAATTCAGTATTTTGTTACTACTAAAGAAATCTATGAAACCAGGCCTGCAGGCCAGACAGAGTACTAAAAAGCCAAGAAAAAAATGTTTTCCCACACTTTCACGGTGTATCTAAAGGGGATGAAATGCTCAGGATCAAACCCAGCACCTATCCATCATTGAGCTACATTCCCATCCCCTAAATTAATGAGATATTCTGAGTAAGGTCAAATAATAAATATGATACTTCTCTTTGAAGGAAGAATAATTCTAAAAAATAATTCAACTGTATTTTCAAGTAATCTATAACTATGGAACATTTGTGAATAGTTCAATGTTTATAAAAAAAACATATCCTCTCCCCACTCTTTCTTTCTATAGCTTACACCAATTATCTCAATTAGAAACAACAACAACAAAAAGATTCAAGGCATATAGATGATCCTCATTTTGTTTTTAAAAATTTACTCACTGATGATGACCAATAAAAAACGAAATTGGAAAAAACAAATTACTCAAGAAAAGCACTATTAAGAAGTAATACAAGGGCTGGGGTTGTGGCTCAGTGGTACAGTGCTTGCCTGGTATGTGTGAGGCACTAGGTAAGCCTTGGCACTATATAAAAATAAATAAATAATATATAAATAAATAAAATAAAGGTATTATGTTCATCTACAACTAAAAAACAATATTTTAAAAAAGAAGTAGTAATATAGCTACGAAAACTGTACCATTTGGTGACTTGAAAATTCTGAAGACAAATATCCTTAATAAACCTGAATCCCTATGGCTTTGTCACAGATAAACTTGAGCAATCAATGAGATAGACGCAGCCAAATACCTTAGATTTAAAGCAGTGGATATCTACTCTTTCATGTGAATTTACAGTGCCACTCCATGTTCACAAATTTCTTTACAAAATTATAAATAACTCCTTCAAAAAGAGTAGTAGATTATTGATAGTATCTCAAAATCCTGCTTAGCTTTTGAAATGAACCAAATCATGGTATTTTGAGTAGTATGGCCATAGGGAATATGCACTATTTTGTCCCTTTATATTTACAAGACCTCACATTGCAGATCCTCACCACACCAAAACAAGCAGCATAAACTTCAATTTTGGCAACTTACAGATGAAAATGAAAAACAAGACAAGAGGTAAAAACCCTTTAAACACAATCACCCTGCTTGTCTCCATTTAATTTGTTTAATTCAAAATGATAAGTCTCTGCTTGGCTCTATTTTAAGAATATATTTCTAATTAGCAAAATCTGATGTTAAAATGCAATAAAGAAAGGAAAGGGATAACAAAAAGTTTTCATAGCTACAATAATTTAAAAAACATTCTGAGAGAAAAACTAATAATAAAATATCGATTTTAAATTTTGAAAATATGCCAGGAATTGTAGGAATTAAAAGGTTTTTGTTGTTGTTGTTAATTAGCAATTTAAAATAGTTTTACTTTATTGTTTATATATATATATATATATATATATATATATATATATGAGAGAGAGAGAGAGAGAGAGATGATAAACCTGATTTAAAACCCAGAAGGATAAAAGGAGAATCATAAATTATCCCTATTTATGGTGTTCACTAATTTCTGATCACACAATGTAAGAAACAAAAGTATGGCATGGAGAGAAAAGGGAAGTTGTCATGCTTTCCTCTACACCTAAATAGTAAAATTTCAGAAGGAATTGTTACCTAAAAGAAAATCAGTAATTGTTCTAACTAGGTGGCCATTTTAGGTCAAAAACTGTATTTCTGGGATCTCATTTTTCTTGGCACACAATTACTGTTTACAATTAAGCTAAAAACTTGTTCTGGTATTTTATGACATCAGGAAAATTCTTTCCCCTCCAGGCAAAATGCCAAAAACAACTAGAAGCTAAATGCCTGCGCCTTCTGCTTCTAAGACAGACGACTTTGTCTTGTTCAGTCTAAACTAGCCTTGCTTTAAGAAAGGCAAAAAAAAAAAAAAAATCTTCTTTTTGTTTGTGTGAATAAAAGATAAAGTACCCAGAATTTGAACATGTAATCTTAAAAATTTTTTAAATCATTATTGATTCTGGCAGAAAATACATCAGAAAACAAAACAGGTTGCATAAGACTTTTGACAAAATTTAATGATGGGTATGGGAATTTAAGGTTTCTATTTAAATATACAATGTTAACAACAAAAGTCTAATGGTAGAGTATGTATAATACAAAATGCTAAAATCCCCCATAAAAGGCAAACAAGGACATTTCATTCATAGCTATGCAATACTCATTCATATAATCAGGGATGAAATCTTGTTTTTATCTATAACTTGTTTATTTTTGACATGTCTGAGGATCTAATTTAATGATAACCACAAGTCTAAGAAAGGAAAGAGAGATGAAGAAACAAAAAGATACACACAAAATACTTACCTTCTTCCCCAAACTGATCATATATTTCTCTCTTTTTAGGATCACTCAACACTTCATAAGCTTCTGCGACCTCTTTAAATTTTTCCTCTGCTTGAGGAGATTTGTTCTTGTCTGGATGAAATTTGAGGGCTTGTTTTCGGTAAGCCTTTTTAATATCTTCATCGGAAGCTCCTTTTTCAATTCCCAAAATGCAATAATAGTCTTTCCCCATTTCGAATGCCTTGAAATGAACTTAGATTTCCCTTTGTGAAAGAAAACAGCGTCCCCAGTCTTAGCAATATGATTCTAAGAAAAATAAACCAAGCTGGGTATTTTAAAAGTTAAAGCAAATCAGCAATTTAGCTAGCTGTCTTAAGGCAGCAAGCAGACAGCGTCTCCGTGTTTAATTCCTTCCCAACAGCTCACTTACAGATAAATATACACTACACAAGAGACGGCCTCCTTCTGGATCCTCCCATTTTCACTACGTGTCTCTGTACTTTCTAGAACAGCAAATGCTACAGGACGTCACTTTCCCAGCTGCCTCTAGTCAAAGTACTGAGCTATGTTTTCTCCTCCTCCGTGATTAACTATTCATTTTCCTTCTGGCTTTATCATTTTTATTTTCTATTTAAGAGGCTAAGTAGATTTAACAAACCCAGTTTTTCAACATGGAATGTTATAACCACATATTTATTTACTCCATTCTAGGTGAAAAAGCCACAAAAATAATTACACCCATTAAGCATTCCATGTTATCAAGTTACTATACAAGTGCCTTGAACTTATTTTAGGTATTTTAATTTTAAGTCATTTCATTGTAAAACATACAATATTAAAATATAGGTTTTTTAAAAATTTCAAATAATTTGCTTCATTTAAAAAAATTCCTGGGGTTATCAATCAGAAACTCAAATTATATCAATTTTACATTGTAAAAAGACTATCATAAAGTTAAAAAGCAGTATTTTAAAATGAAGACTTAAATGATCTGAACTAGCTTTTTGATTTTTTGTAGTATACAAGAGTTAACAGCTCTAGGAAACCAGTGTTTTTTTGTAAAAACCTAATACCTGAATTTACTATTAATTTAAATTAAAACAGCATGAGACTCACCCCCCACATCCCCACTCCTGGGGTCACTAAAGAATTTTTGTAATGCAGGAAAGTTAGGAAAAAAGTATCAGGTTACAGATAATACATACTCATATTCCTTACTAAGATCAAACTAAAATCTAGATATGCTATTTAAAAGGGCAGTAATATGGAAATATGTTTTCCTTTTCAAATACATTTCCCCTAATTAGAAATACATATTCACTGACAAAGATTTTGGAAAACACAGAAAAAAAAAATCTCTCCATCATACCAGTTTAGGTAATTCTGTTAAATGTTAGTCTATCTCCTATTCCTTTCTTCTATGAATATTGATGGTTATTTTCTAAAAAAATTTTTATTTTTATTAACAAAGTTTAAATAACAGCATTCATATTTATATATCCTCTGATGCCTGTTTTCTCATATTTTTTAATATTTTGAGACATTTTCATGTATATAACATCTTTTATCTGTATGGTTTTCTCATCTTTTAAAAAATGTTCCCATTTCTTTTTTCTTTTTTTGGTGGGAGCACTGGTGGGTGGTTTGGTTTGGTTTCTGTGGTGCTTGGGGATCAAACCCTAGGCTTCACATGTTAGGCAAGTACTCTATAACTGATCCTCCATTTCTAATAGAATATTGAAAAAAATAGATTAATAAGAAAATTTCAAAAGAATTGTATCCAGTTCATAGTCAGTGTCTATAAACATGGGGGAAAAAACTATGAGGTCTGAGGTATACCTCAGAGTGCTGTCCTAGCATGAGCCAGTTCCTAGGTTCAATCCTAGTAACACACACACAAAACAAAACAAAACAAAACAAAAAACCACTTTACTAGAAAATTGACATATATGTTTAGAATATAATGAAAAGGTCAGGTATGGTGGCACACACACCTATAATCCTAGCTACTTGGGAGGCTGAGGTAGGAGGTTCACAACTTCCAGACCAGCCAGACCTGTCTCAGAATGCCCCTGGGTTCAATCCCCAGTACCACCAACAAAAATAACAACAACAACAACAAAAAGGAGATAACCATGTGTTAATCTTTAAAGAAATGGTAATTTTATACACACACACACACACACACAGTATAGGCCAACAATGATGACTCAGCACTTCTTTCTGAATGGCTCACCTTTGTACATTGTAACAACTATGATTTCTCATTTCTCAAAACTCTCTAAAAACACTGTGGCATTAGAAATTTTTAACATTTATTTAACAGTACAGGTTACAAAGATCTGTCAGGTAGTTGGCAAGGTTTTTATTCTTATCAAGGAATAATTAATGGCAAAAGATACCTTTTAAATCCAGAACATTTAGGGAAAAATACTAATATTGAAAGTCACTGAAAGACTTCTATTTTTAAAAAGCATACTTTCAAGTTGGAATTCAGTACATGGTTCAGTATCTAAAGCTGATAAAAAAATAATAAAAATTTCCAATGAAATTTCTTTAAATATTCATTACCAAAGGAGCACTGACATTATTGTCTATAAAAAACACGAAATTGTTCTATTAGATAATGATGGGATTAAGAAAAATACTTATCTGATTCAGTCATTTGGGTATTTCAAGTTAACAAGGAAGCAGATATAATCATGTTTTAAGACCACAAAATAAAATAAAACAGTCTGGTTAGGTTTTGGTAAAATGAGCAGGTACCTGCATACTCACAGCTTTGTAAATTTTTATAAATAATTCTTTTAAACATTTGGCAACAGTCATTAAGAAGCCATTAAATATGATATTTAGATGCTCCATAAACATCACACCTGGAATTTTATCCATAGGAAAACAATTCAAAGATAAAAATAATTATGTATCCAGATAAAAAAGTTCAAAGACAAAAATAATTATATATCCATGTAAAATAGTTAAAAGATAAAATATATATATATATATATATATATATATATATATATATATATAAATATAGTTACTGAAAATAGATAAAATGGGGGTAGTGGATCAATGTGATTATTAAATAGTACATTGGAGACATCTATTCTTGCACTCACTTTTTCAGACTAAACTATTTTGTCTACCACTGTGTTGAAAAACCATTACATATTCCTGTTAGATTAAATTTTGGCCATTCAAGTATTTATGAGATAAATGTGGGAATTTTTTATAGGGAAGGAATAGTTATCTTTGAAAATAATTATCATGACAGAAATAGGAAGAGTCTACAAAGGAAACAGAAGTAACAGCCCTTAGGGAAAATGGAGAAGAGATAAGATCAAAGTTTATTCAATAAATGTGTTAAGGGTTCGATCCTTAGTACCACATAAAAATAAATAAAATAAAGGCATTCTGTCCATCTACAACTACAAAAAAAAAAAAAAAAGAATTTAAAAAGTAAAAATAAGGTAGTGGTAGCAGTTTGGGGAGCCGAGGCAGGAAGAATGCAAGTTCAAAGGCAGCCTCATCAACTTAGTGAAGCCCTAAGCAACTTGGCAAGACCCTGTCTCAAAATAAAAAATGAAAGGGGCTACAGATTGTAGCACAGTGGTTAAGCACCCCTGGATTCAATCCCCAGTACCAAAAATAGTCTCCTTTCACTCAGGAAGTTTAGCTTGCCATAAAGCATTAAAGTGAATACCAGAGATTCACCCTCAAAGTACTCAGACATCCTGAAAGTTCATTTCACTGTCCAGTGCCTTTTTCAGACCTTTATTTCAGAATTTTAGTCTCACAGTGTCAAAAAAAGAAATTCTAGCCTTCCCCATGATACCATTTATATAATACTTCATAGTTTATAAAACACTTCCATTGTTCTAATAATACCTCAATAATAGACATTGTTCTAATATTCCCTCAAGATTAAGGAGTATGAGGTTGCATTTATTCAAATCTATGGCTTGCTTTTCAGATATCTAAATAATTACCTAAAATAAAATTACAGTCCATCTAATAATTACTGTCTTCTACAAGTTATACTTTCCTTAAGAGACTTTAAGCACAAAGAGGCATCACTGTCAAGGATTTCTATAGAGCAAATACTTGATGTAAGTTTGGAATTTGGACTCTAATTCTCATTCCTATGGAAAAGCTTCAGATTTTGAGCACAATAATTAAAATAACTATAAAATTTGCCCTGGTTGTAATCACAAACTTGGCAGGGGGGCGGATAGAGAAATTCAATCCCCAGTACCAAACCAAACAAAAATGATACTTCAGCAGGGTGTGGTGGTACATACTTGCAATCCCAGAGGCTTGGGAGGCTGAGACAGGAGGATCACAAGTTCAAAGCCAGCCTCAGAAATGCAAGGTGCTAAGCAACTCAGTGAGACCACATCTCTAAATAAAATATAAAATAGGGCTGAGGATGTGGCTCAGTAGTTGAGTACCCCTGAGTTCCTGGATACAAAAAAAAAAAAAAGATAATTCAGTCAACAATGGACTGAACCGCATATATGACAGTAATCCCTTAAGATTATAAATCATTTAGTTATATCACAGCCATCTTAGTTTATGGAAATACATTCAATGACATTCACACAATGATGAAAATCACCGAAATATAATTTCTCAGAAGATATCTCCATCACTAAACAATGTATGACTGTATCAAGAAGAAATGTATTCAGCTCTCCTTTTCCATTTATTCTCTATAGGCATCAAAAGATCTAAACATCAGGGACTGGGGTTGTAGCTCAGTGGTAGCGTGCTTGCCTAGCACACATGAGGCACTGGGTTCAAACCTCAGCACAACATAAAAATTAAATAAAGATATTATGTCCACCTACAACTAAAAATATTTTTTAAAAAAGATCTAAACATTTTTTCAAGCTTATAGCTAACAATAAAATTCAATAAAGTGAACAAATAAATGCTATTTAACTATCATGGGAGTTGGGAGACAATCACAGCATAGAGGAAAAAGCATAACTTGGAATAAGAGGATTTGGTTCAGTACGCTTAGCTTTGGTATGTAGTTACCCATATGAGTTATAGAAGTCATGTATTTCTCTGAGTCTCAATTCTCTCCTCTATAAATAGCTAACACCGGGCTGGGGATGTGGCTCAAGCAGTAGCGCGATTGCCTGGCATGTGTGCGGCCCAGGTTCGATCCTCAGCACCACATACAAACAAAGATGTTGTGTCCGCCGATAACTAAAAAATAAAATATTAAAGTTCTCTCTCAAAAAAAAAAAAAAATAGCTAACACCATCTACCTCACTGGACTGGCATAAAGACTGAGAAAATATTATGACAGGGCTTTATGAAAAAGTGAAATACTGTACAAATGTTGATTATCATGCTCATCTTGGCTGGAATGGTGAAGATGTGAAAAGTTTCAGAAAAGAAAAATGTAAGGGCTGCAGGTGTAGCTTAGTGATAGAACATATGCTTAGCATGTATAAGGCCCTGGGTTCAAGCAGCCATAGCACAAAAAAGATGAGGAAGATCTTGAAAGATTGCTAGATTTTAAAAGAAAGGAAGCAGGAGGGAGTTTGCAATTTGTACCAAGAACACAAAAGTCCACAGGTAAAAAATCATAAAATGTATTCCATATAGCAAAAAAACTAGTCCGGTTAAAAGAAGTTTAGGGAGGCTTGCCTTAGGAAGTTGACAGAAAAAGTTATGGCCAAATGTTGAAAGTTTTGAAAGTCATTTTGTTTGATGACTGCTTGTTCATATTCTTAAAAAAAAAAAAAAAAAAAGTAGCTCTTGTTACTTCAAGAACTGGGGACATAGCTGTAGAGTACTTGCCTACCTACCATGCAAGAGGCCCTGGGTTCCATTCCTAGTACTGCAAAAAATAAAATAAAAATAGAAAAGTGCTAATTCAATGGTTTGGTCTTTAAAAACTAAAACCACAATCTATTTTTAATCCAGTGAAATTACTTCTTTGGTTTTCTTAGTAAGGTGAAAGGATCTTAAAATTTCATTAATATTTGTAAGTTTTCTAAAAGCATGAATAAAAGATGTCAAACTAACCTAAATTTTTCAGTACTTTAATTTTCTTTTCTTTTTCAGTATTGGGGATTGAATTCAAGCTTTGCATGTGCTAGGCAAGTGTTCTACACTGAAGTGCTACATTACCAGCCCAGTTTTCCAACTTTGATACTGTCTTATTGTTTATTTTATAATACTTTCCCTACACAAAGCATTATAATATACACACTTAATATACATATTACTGATTTAATGGTCTTCAAAAACAAATAACTAAAATGAAAATTTAAAAATTTAAAAGTATATGCGTTTTGGGCTGGGGTTGTGGCTCAGTGGGAGAGTGCTTGCCTAGCATGCAATGAAGCCCTGGGTTCGGTCCTCAGCACCACATAAAAACATAATAATGTGTCCACCTAAAACTAAAGATACATAAACAAATAAACATATTTTTTTAAAAAGTATATGCTTTTAAAAACTAAGGTAAAAGTAATATTGCTTTAAGAATTTTATTAAAACTACTAGTTATCTGTAGATACTCCGGGGTCAGAAATATTTTATACTTAAAAATATATATTTCCTTTTTTGGAGTATAGCACTGATTTATTCTGTGACATTAAAATTATTATTAAATACATTTAAGTGTATCCTAATAAGTCACAGACAAGTTTATAAGAGAGCCAGTAAATACAGGTCAGCTAATAAAGTTTCCTACCATTTTGGAAGACACTTAAAATGTTTTCTTTACACAAATTTTTAACAGTGAATTAGAAGTCAAAAGAAATTATAGCTTCACTAGATTAAAAGTAAAAAAAAAAATTGTGACATTAATTTTCATGATATATTTTATTTAACCCAGTAAATCCAAGAACATGTAATATACAAATTTTCAGTGAGACAATTTTACATGCCTCTTTGGGGACTAAATCTTTGAATCCAGAGGGTTGTTTTACATTTATACAACATCTCAATTTGAATAGTACATTTAAGAAGCTTCACAACCTCATGTGACTAATGGCTACTGTATACAAAGTATAGATATACAGATTTTTTTCTAATCACCATTGCTAATGAACCAATTTTTCAGAAATCTTAGCTTATGAATTTATCTCATTTATATAATTCTCACTTGCATTTTTACTTATAGTATTTTATTTTTCCTTTTACACAAAAAATGAAGATTTACATTTAAAGTAAACTAATAGGAATGGTTCTATTTATATAGGTTCAGTTGACAAATACTTTCATAATGTTCCAATTAAAGCAACACTAGAACTTTATGTGATTTTCACTTTCCTTTTTTGAATTTGTCATACATGGATAGAGAAGGCATCTTAACTGGATGGTCAGAAGAAAGTAGTATGTGGTCAAAGTGAAACCAGCAGCTCCTAAGATAAATAGTACAGAGAAAAAGGGAGAAAAATGTCTGTAGCACAAGAGGTGAGGCAGGGGAAGAAAATATGCTGCTATTTCACTGAACTGTTAAGCTCTTAGCTAAGATAGAAACAAACCGATTATCTAACAAGTTTAAGTCTTCAATCGTTCACAACTGTAAAATGATTTCTTTAACTTAAATTAGTATTGAATTTTAACTGTGAATTATCTTTATGTTAAATCCTGAAGACTTAATGAAACCACTCCTACTATGACCCTTAACGATTCAAAGACTTTATTGACAATTACCAAAAATAACTATTAGAACATTTATAAAAATAAGTCAACATGTTCTATAATATTTATCAACTATAGTGGTAGTGTTACAATAGTTGAAGCAGAGACTGTATGGCCTACAAAGCCTAAAACACATACTGTCTGGCCCTTAACAGGTCATGTTTGCTGACTCCTGCTTTATATAAATTATTCTTAATGGAAGAAGAGGGTAGTCTAAAAAAAGTATTAAATACAATAAAATGTTATTGAATCTGGCAAATTTTTCTAAAATTCTGGTTTTCACTGTAAGAATTCAGAAAATGAAAGGTCAAAGTCTTCTTGCTAGGTCAATGATGATATAAAATTTGTAGACTAATTTTTTTTTTTTAAGTTGTAGATGGACACAATACTTTTAGTCATATTTATTCCATGTAGTGGTGAGGATGGAACCCAGTGCCTCATATGTGCTAGATGAGCACTCTACCACTGAGCCACAACCCCAGCACCCTAATTCTTAACCTAGACATGTCTGCTAAGGAGACTATATTAGAATATTTGAGGTATCAGATAAGATGTTTATCAAAAGACAGTACATACGTTACAAAAAAAAAAAAAAAAAAACTGAGAAAGCTGGCTATGTGGCTATGGCACATGTCTGTAATCCCAGAGACTTGGGAGGGTAAGGCAGGTGGACTGAAAATTCAAGGCCAGCCTTAGCAATTTAGCAAGGATCTAAGTAACTTAGTGACACTCCAAATAATAAATAAAAAGAACTGGGGATGTAGCTGAGTGGTTACACACCCCTGTGTTCAATCCTTGGTAGAAAACAAAACTCTGAGAAAGACTACTTAATAATCATACTGTTTTGCTTAATTTAACCATTCCCTTCAAACTCCTCAGTCCTGGCCATAAATGACTTTGGCCATTTCCCAAAAGTCACATTTACCCTGAAAGCAGTCGATTCACATTATCTGCCATACTTATATTTGCTAAAATTGCAGGGGATGCTGAATTAGCAAATTCTGAATCATTATCCCTCAGGAAATACAGTTAGATTCCTGACAGATTGATCACATTTTCTTCTACCAACCAGTAATACTATTTTAAAATACCTTATTCAATATATATTGTTAATTTATTGACATTAACTCATAGCCAACAGCACTGTAAGTCATGAGCCTAAACAAGCTTATTTAACATAAATATCCATAAGGCACATCAGACTATAGGAGGTAGTACTGGGGACCGAACCCAGGTCCCTGCACAGGGTAGGCAAGCTTTCCACCACAGAGCTACAACTCCAGGCTTTTTTGTTATTTTGAGACAGGATCTCACTAACTTGTTCAGGCTGACCTCAAACTTGCAATTCTGCCTCGGCCTCCTGACTTGTTGAGATTACAATTCTGGGCCACAACATCTGGATTCACAAAACATAGGCTTCTTGCACTTAGGAATATTAGACAGCACCTCAACACTGTGGTTGGGAGCCATTTTAAATAGCGATATCACCAAAAAAGCAGAAAGATGTAAAAAAAAAAAAAAAAAAAAAAAGATTTCACTAAATAAGACTACAGAAAAAGAGACTCATTTACAGTACAAGAGCTGAAACAAGAATGCACAGTGCTAACTTATTCAACCTCAGCTGATTCATAAGACTCAAATTGCTACTCTTGTACCCAAAAATCTGGAAATGACCTCAGACCACCTTCAGTATTGATTTGGGGATAAAATAAATTTTGCTTATTAGGTAAATTTGTAAATACAGAATTGGCAAGAAATGATGATCAACTATATAATGATGTGCCATAATTAAGAATCTTCTAAATTAACTATAAGTTTTTAAAAATTATTTCTGAGCAACATTAAGTACACAGGCACCAAGGGCTGTGCCTTTGAAGTGACATTTGTTATAGATAAAGCAAACAGGTTGTGTGTATGTAGATGTATCCCCTCTTCCCCACTCCAGACACTCTTCACCTAGTTTATTTCTGCTTTGTTACTCTAGTTGTACTGCTTGGGTTCAGTTCCCCTGATTCACTTTTACCCTATAGCTCAATTCTATCACTACAAAAAAAACCCTCTAAATAATGGTTTACTGATGCCTTACTCACTATGGTTTTTTTTTTAATTTTGTTTTGTTTTGCAGTATTGAGGATTGAACCCAGAAGTGTTCTGCTCTATTACCAAGCTATACCTCCAACCCTTTTTATTTTATTTTGAGACACTCTTGTTAAATTGCTGAGGCTGGTCTCTGCAATCCTCCTTTTGAGTTGTTGGAATGATAGGACTGTGCCACCATGCTGGTTATCCACTGGGTTGAAACCTCCCTGAGAGATCTTGTTTTATTCTTTCTCTCTCTTTTTCCTCCTAGAACCAACAGAATAAAACCTTTACAATATACTGCTGCTCAATGAACTTTCACTGAGTGAATAAATCAGAGATTAGTAATTGAGACCTAAAGTACAATGAACATGATATAAAGACCAAAAAATTTAAAATAAGAAGTAGAATCTATACAATTTGCCAATTGGCTGGATATATAGATAAGGATTTCAGATTACCAGTTTCTGGAGTGAATAAAGTTGTGCACAGCTATGTTTTCACGAATATGCAGAATACAGGACAATGTTTGAAGGGAAAGACAAGTTCCATTATAAACAGGCCTATGGCTCTATTAACAGCCCCTTCATCTATGCTACTTCTATTTGGAAAGTTTTATTGTTTGATTGCCTTTCTAAGTACTACTGTGTTGTAATAACCTGTTTCTCTAGCTAATTCCTCCAACAAAAATGCCTACCTGTACAGTGCAAGATTTATTTTTCACTCCCCAAAACTTAGTAAATATTCACTTAAATTAAATGTGGATGAAGGTGTCCACAAAACAGATTTTCTGAACTGAAGCTTAGAAAGAAATAGCTAGAGATAAAAAAAAAAAAAATTAGAAAGAATCATCACGTGTGATATTTTTAAGTGTGAAAAAGAAATGACTTTTGGAAAGAATCAAAGACAGAATGAGATGACCAGTATGTATAGATCACATCAGTAAAGCGAAAACATGAAAAAACTAAGGAATCATTAGAGATTAACCAGGTGAATCAGCCATTCATGTCTTCTTTCCGGCTAACAGCTATCTAATTTCTTCCAGGAATAAAGTAAGTGACTCAAGGAAGGTAGAAGTTTTCTCCAGTCTCTGGGAATTGGTTCATGTTGGTTGAAGTCAATCATAGTAATCACATTTTCTTTTGCCAGTAACTGGTGCCCAGTAAGATGTAAGAGAAATGATCTGGGGAACTGTGGGGGAGATTTTCCTCCCTGAAAGAAAAATCCTAGCAGAAACCCCAGCATTGCCTTCCAGGTTTTGAATGATGAAAATACAATGCTTGCTATCTTATAACCCTGAAAGTAGACATCTGTGACACAGTAAGATGGCAGAATATACAGCAAAAAGTTAGGTTCTCTGATAGTGTTGTTGCATCTCTAAATGAGCTGCCTATCACTGGACTTTCTGTTAAAAGATTCTATTACTTGCAATTGAAAACACCCTGATACTACTAGTTTCCCAAAAACCAAAGGGAGGAAAGCATTTTTTTGAAGAACATAGGGAAGTCGAGGGTGATATGAAAGTTATTCTTGGGGGTTAGAATGATTTTGGTTTCAGTAGTAGTAGCTAATCATACAACTACGCAAAAATTATCCTAAAAGTATTCTAAAAATACACATATAAATTCATTTACTCTTTTACAATAATTTTAAGGTAGATGGAATTGTAAGCAATAAAAGAAAAAGTGAGATAGCAGTGAATTGAACAGTACGAAGAAAATGAGATAATAAATTTAGTATTTCAAAAAAGTTGTCTTAAGGAAAGAATAAAGAATTATAATAACAAGGGATAAAAGAGGTTTTAAGATGGTCAAGAGAGGAAGTAAATGATTAAAAAAAGATGATTTATAAAAATATTTTAGATACATTAGGAAAATAAGTAATCAGGTAATATCTCAGAGAAGACTTGTTAAGTATGAGTAGGTGAGATCTGCACAAAATTATAAGTTGGCTCTGAGAGCAAAAGGAAATAGACAAATTTGTAAGTTTGAAGGCAAAAGGATTAGAAAGACCAAGTTCATAAATGCTATAAATTTTCTCTTAAAAATGTTTTAAAAAGGCTTCTATTTCTGGGGCTGTGGCTGTATCTCAGTGGTAGAGTGCCTGCCTCAATACTCAGCACCACATAAAAATAAATAAAGGTATTGTGACCCTCTACAAAACAAATTTTTTTAAAAAGGCATCTATTTCTAAGAAGTTGAGAATAAAGTAGAATGCTTGATAATAATAATGATGGTTTGTGAGGCATGGCAGTACATACCTGTAATCCAGTGACTCCAGAGGCTAAAGCTAGGCAGCAGGGTCACAAGTTCAAAGACAGCATTAGAAAATTAATGAGGCCCTAAGCAATTTAGTTAGACTCTGTCTCAAACAAACACACAAACACCAAAAAGGGCTGGGGATATGACTCAGTGGATAAGCATTCCTGGGCTCAATTTCTGATACTGGGTTGGGGGACAGCGGGAATGACAGGATCACTTTGGAGTCTGTTAAGAACAGAATGGGTGGAGTTGGGATTGTGGCTCAGTGGTAGAGCATTCACCTAGCACATGCGAGGCCCTGGGTTCGATCCTCAGCACCACATAAAAATAAAATAAAGATACTGTATCCAGCTACAACTAAAAAATAAATATTAAAAAAAAAAAAACAGAATGGGAAAGATGGGCTGAGGTTGTGGCTTAGCGGTAGAGAGCTTGCCTAGCATGTGTGGGGCCCTGGGTTCGATCCTCAGCACTAAATAAAAATAAATTAAATAAAGGTTAAAACAAAAAACAAAAAAAGAATGGGAATGGTTAGTAGGAAGAGCAGAAGACCATAAGAATGCACTGTAGGGGCTGGGGTTGTAGCTCAGGGGTAGAGCGCTCACCTAGTGCAGGCGAGGTCCTGGGTTTGATCCTCAACACCACATAAAAATAAGTAAATGAAATAAAGGCATTATTATGTCCATCTATATCTAAAAAAAATGAATATTAAAAAAAAGAATGCACTGTAATAATTCAGATGGTTTGGAACATGATATAGCGGAGGATGTGGTGAGAAGTGGTCAACTTCTGCATATACTTTAAAGATAGTCAATAGGATTTCCTGATGAATCAGATATGGGATGTGTGAGAAATCAATAATGACACCAAGGTTTTTCAGCTTCAGCTATTTACTGAATTAGAGAACGCGGGGAAGTTGGGGAGTTCAGTACAGGAAACACTAAGTTCAAAATGCATGAAAATGTCTAGAATGCAATTGGAAGAGTCTGGTAATCAAGAAATAGTCCAGACAGAAGGAAAAAAATAAGAGGAATAGAGGTAAAACTAAAACCATGACACTTAAAGAAAGTACTAGAATGAATGAAGGGTTGTTTTGTTTTGTTTAGAAGTTCAAGGATTGGATCCAAGGACTCATAAATGTAGTAGTAATAATAAATATTACTAGCAAAGTGAGGTTTCTCATTCATCCCAGGAGGTCTTAATTATTCAAAAGCAAGTATGATCCTTGTAAACACAAACCTGTGTGACTCAGTTCTAAATTATTCAAAAGTCAGTATGACACTCGCAAGCATGAAACCTGTGACTCAGTTCTAGTCAAGACAGGGATAATCTGGCTGGTAGTCAGGGCTAGGATAAGGGGAATGTATACTGGTAGAAGAAACTTTTTTCTTCCATTTAACAGTTATGACCGTATAATACCTGGAACTATGGCAATGCTTCAGTAGACATTAGGAAAGCTAAGAAGTAAGCTGAGGATGGCAGAAGACAAAGATGAAAAAAAAATATGGATACATCATAAAACTGTTGAGTTGCTAACTCAATCAGCTTTAGGGTCACTCCTGTACTTTCTATTATTACTTAAGCAACTTAAGAGTTTTCATTACTTGGAGTCAAAAATATCTGGATGTAACCATTTCATTTAATAACAATGCTCAGATAACAGAAAAGCAAACAGACTAAAAAAAAAAAAAAAGGTTAATACCTTTGCAAGGTCACTTAAGTAACAAATGGTGAACTGAAGTTTATCTGACTCCAAGTCTATCTGAACTGTTTAATGGCCGCAAATTAAGAGTGGACATAATTAAGAGAGGTGAGTACGAATTGAGAATTAGCAAAGTGAATGATAAAAAGTTAAGGCCAGGAAGTAAGATGCTGAAAAAGGAGTAGAGAAACAAATGGAGTACATTAGTAGACAAGCTAAACTGACAGGTCTTCCTGAGAATATCAGATTTTTATTGTTTGAAAAGTCTGGATGAAGGTTAGATGCAGGTAGCCATGAATAGGGAATAAAGAGTATTTTGAGTGGTCAAAGATTAATGTACCTTTTACTAACATTTACCATATGGCTTACTTGATTTTCTGATATAGTAGTGACTAAAATACACAAGGTACACTAGAGTTTCCACTCCAGAGTGAAGGACAATAAACAAAAACTAGAACTTTAGTGTGCAAGAAGATTAAGGCCAGTACTGTCAGTGGAACTTAGTAGCACTGACCTAAGATGAAGGTACCCAGATGTGACATAGAAAGCAATCTGAGGCCTTTTCTCAGGGTTACAAACAAACATCAAAATGACAATAAGAATGACATTGATTAGCATTCATGAGATATTTTTTCAAATAATTTAACTTACATTAGGGAATAAATGTTTAATGAATGATCCACCTGGTCATTAAACTTTCCCTACTTCAACTTTTCAATCCATTGCTTAATAAATGCCTAAAAGCAAATAAATAATCTACAAAGTGATTCATGATTTCATTCAATATTCACTCAATTAGAATGTGTGCCAGAAAGATAGAATACTTGCTTATTGTGTTCACTTCTGGATCACCAGTATTTTTATTGGATTGAATAAATTAATACACTAATAAGCAAGCTTTATGTTAATTCTCAGTTGAATAAGAATCCTCTTGCCCTTCAGAGTTCAGCTCCAATTTAAATCTCTTGATCTTTTTCTAAGCACATACTTAAGGATCAGAGTTTAGAAGAAATGAAAAACTAATAGCTGTCTGGGAAAAACGTTTATTTTAAGCTTCATATACTTCTAAAAATTTATTTTTAATAAATTTTATCTTGAAAAATTAGTATTGTATCCTTAGTTGCTACAATTAGATAATGTAGCATAAATGATGATGATAAACTACAGGAAAACTCTAATTTCAGATGCTTCTAAAACATTTAATTCCTTTTTTCTCTCAAGTTCATATTCCTTCAAATAGATTTTTTAAAATGAAGTGAGGCCATCAGTTAATGTGAAGTAACATAAAATAGCAAACAAAATCAGAAGGCAAATTCCAAAGAGATCACTGCTATAAATAGACATGGAAATGTCAGCACAGAAGCAAAGTTCTACTAAAAACAACACAACTGTTATCTCAAGTGAATCTTAAATCTTATACCCACTCAGTTAAGGATTTTATTTCACTTGGTAAAGATCTTCAGCATTTCAATAATCTATTTCCAAAAGGAAATGCTGTAAGTAAAAGACAGATGTCCTGATTACAAAAAACAAGATGCTTCTGGTTCTGCACAGATTCTTCTTCTTCTTCACCCCAAAACTGCTGCTTCATATAGAAGACAACTCATGAAATAAAGAGCATTGAATAGGAATCTAGCATTGGCTCTGTAAGTAATTTTGTCACTTTTTTATACAAGACACTCAAGCAATCTGGGTCACTGTTTCCTCCACCATAAAACAAAAGAAATGGATTTTCCAAAACTCATATTTTAAGAAAAATTTGAGTGAAGTCACCCTCCAGTGCCATCTTGCCTCAAATGCCCTCAATATTCATAACCATATATTCTAAAATTTGCTGAGCTTTAAATTTGTAAGAAAATGATAAGTAGGAGATAATAAGGAATTCAACTTAATAGTTATTAAGATTTTGCCAAGATAAAAGCACTAAGCTCTACTGGGCATACCAAAGAGTAAGACCCAGTCTTTGAGCAATCCTCTTTTAAAGAGAAAGGAATAAGGACAAGATCCTTGTATTCAGAACATTTACTATAATTTATCTGGGGGAACAAAATTTAACTCAGTTTAACTATCCAAACATTTATTAAGTACTTTTTATGCAAAAGGGAAGTTTTCAGATTTTCATGAGCATATGAATAATGCTCCCTTTCTAAAAAATAAGAAATGCAGATTCCTCAAAACATGATTCAGTAGGGCTGTTGTCTGCACTTCAAAAGATGACACTGGTAGTTTTTGGTTAAGAAACACTACCCTAACCTACATTACAAAAAGTTGATAGGACTCTCAAAATGTAAATTTTGGCACCTTAAATTTTTAAGAATCATCGAAAAAAGCAGGCAGCATCAAAATGAAGGCCACAGGGAACAGCTTTTCTAAGATAAGTACATGATACAAGGCAAAGAAAATATATGATTGGCTAAGATGGAGCAGAAGCCTTATTTGGCTTATGCCAGTGGGAAGTCCCTAGTTAGAGGTTAGTTAACAGTTTCTGTCTGGTTAAGACTACAGTTAGGTTTCAGTTTGTTTATGTGGGAACCCAGGGTACTGGAGCCATTTAGTTATTAGAGAACTTAAAACTTCAGAGTTTCTTGGCCTGCATTTAACAGGATTAATTTCAGAAACTTTTAAAGATTTAAATACAGACCAATTAAATCAGTGTCTGGGAGTATGGATTGGAACTAACTCTTCCTTATTTTATTTATTTATTTTTGTGTGTGGCGGGGGTGTTGTTTTGATTTTTGTCTTGGAGTGCTGGGAATCAAACCCAGGGCCTTATGCATGTTAGGCCAAATGCTTTACACAACTTAAATGCTTTACCTCCTCCTCCTCCTATAACCCCTATCTTCATGTATTTATTTATTTATTTATGTGGTTGCAGATGAACACAATACCTTTATTTCATTTATTTATTTTTATGTGGTGCTGAGGACCAAACCCAGTGCCTCACATGTGCTAAGCAACTCCTCTACCACTGAGCCACAATCTCAGCCCATACCCTCAAATTCTTAAAAAAAGCTCTCTCTTGCAACTGCAGACAATACTAACTAAAATATCACCAAAATAGGTTAGTCAGGTTAGGTTTCATGAAAAAAAAAAGAGGGAGTGGGGGAGGGGAGAAGAGGAGAAAGGGAAAAAGATGTGTATATGTGTGTGTCCACCCTGTGCTGGGATTTGAATCCAGGGGCTGTGCATGCTTAAACAAGTGTTCTACCACTGTCCTACCACTCCCCCTCCAAATGATAATTTTAATCTGGATTTTTTTTTTAGCCAAAGTTTTAAAAAATGTAATAGAAGAAATAAAAGGAACTGGTATATTAATATCCAATAAGGAAAGGGAAAAAATGTTTTGACCACAAAATGAAGAGAGAAAAGGTTTTTGTTTGTTTTTGGTACTGAGGATTTAACCCAGGGGTCTTAACTACCAAGCCACATCCCTAACCCTTTTTATTTTTTATTTTAAAATAGGGTCTCACTGAGTTGCTGAGGCTGGCCTCAAACTTGTGATCCTCCTGCCTCAACCTCCGGAGTCACTAAGATTGCAGGCATGTGCCACCATGCCTGCCTGTTTTAGACATTTTGTTTTTAAAAAAACGTGCAAAATAAAAGTCTTATAGATAGCTAAGCAGACACAGGTTTGGAAACACACTGGGGTTAATACAGGACCCATTTAAAGTAAATTAAAAGTATGTATGTGTATATATATATATATATATATATATATATATATATATATATATATATCAGGAGGGCCTGGCATACAATTTAGCTACAATTACTCAAGAAATGGGTGTTAAGGCCAGTTTTTTGAGACAGATGCTCTGAAGGGCCTGAAATTTTCAACCTAGCATTATAACCCTAAGTAATGGGAAGTTGTGAGTGTTATGTCCTACCATACCAGTAAGGGCAGAAAGCTCTGAACTTTTCAATTTCCTAAATAATGATGCTGTGTTGTAGCTTCTTTGATCTTGGTTAAAGGACAGATCCTATCAACAGCTATATGCAGCTAACCAAACAAAACATACATATATTCAAAGAAGCACTTTTGTATGATATAGAAAGAAGTTCTTTCTCTCATTAGACGTGAAGAACACTGTACAGCTGGAAATGACATTTTGGCTACCCACTAGATATTCCTTTTACCTTCATAGAAAGGTCCCAAGAAGCAGAAAAAAGTGTGTCATGTTTTCACAAAGGACCTTTGTTTCAAGCATTAACAGTTCTAAAAGATAAACTATAAAGAATTTTACTCAGATTTCTCAAGAGTCTGATCTCTGGAAGTTGGAATATTTTCTAAAGATATCTGATATGCAGAAAAACAGTACAGATACTGTTTTCCCATGTTACCACACAGCATTATTGGTGCTGTGTGGTAACATGGGAAAAAAGTAATCAATCTGATCCTTGCCTTGAAAAGACTATTTTATAATAGACTACAAACATTATCAACCCCTAAGTAACGTATCTGAAAAATAACACTAATATATATAGACATCCCTCAGTATCTTGAGGATTGGTTACAAGATCCCCCTCAGATACTAAAATTCAAGAACATTCATATAAAATGGTATTTAGTATTTGCATATAACCTATATACATATCCCCCTGTATATAGATATAGATTTGTGTATGTGCTCTAACACTGAGCTATATATCCAGTCCCTTCATATATATATATTTTTTTTCAAGTCATCTCTGGATTATTAATAATACCTAATTGTAAATGCTATGTAAATAGTTGCAATATTGCATTGTTCAGAAATAATGACAAGGAAAAAAGTCTGTGTATGTTCTATAAAGACAGAATTTTTTTTCTGATTATTTCTGATCCATGGTTGGTTGAATCCACAAATGCAAAATCCACAGAGGACAGACTGCATATGTAGGCATATATAGAAACATACCATATAAAGTGTTATATACTTTAATAACCCATCCAATGTAACAATAGAAAACAGGATTATATCATGTGACATGAGTTCATTAAATTTTGCAAATTAAGTCCATTATTTTTTCCTTATATAAAGAGCTGCCTTCTCATGAAGAATTTTGGTCTAGGTCTTAATTAAAAATGAAGGCAAATATTTTAAAGATTCAAATAAAAATGCTAATTCATGAACCATATCCTAGAAATTACAAAGACATTCATTTTCTTACCCATCTTTTTACAGACAATTCCTTTCTTCCAAGTCAGGCTGCCCACATTCAAATTGCAGTTTGCAGCTCTAACACTAATATGTTACCCTGGGCAAGTTAACATACCTATACCTCAGCAAAATGAGAGAGATTAATAGCCTCTATCTCATAAAGCCTCTTATGAGAATAAACTAGTCCACTTAAAAAACTCAGAACAATGACCATTACATGGTATACACTATTACTATCAGTGTTTTGAACATTATAACCAAGTGGGAATTCCAAATAAACAGCAAATGATACAATGGTAAACTACCAAGATACGCACAGGAGAATGAATAGAAATCCCTAATTTAGAGTTTCAGACAAGCTTTTTGGAAAAAATAGGGAATTACCATACAACAGTAAAATAGAAGTCAAAGGTCAGTTTCTTACAGAGAAAATATACAATAGCTCAAGGGCTCCACAGTTAGGAATATGTGGAATGATTAACAGTAAACAGATGGATTTAGAGTAAATCAATGGTCATTAGCAACATCATAGTACTCTTCAGACCTCTAATAGCTCTTCAATTAGGACACTCAAATTTGGCATCCAAATCAGAAAAGAAATTTCTGGGAACTCAGGTGAGATGATACTACAACAATTTCTTTTTCTTTTTCAGTGGTAAAGTAAGACTTAGACACACATACATCTCTAGCCCTTTTTTAAATTTTTACTTTGAGACAGGGTCCTGCTCTAAGTTGCTGAGGCTGGGGTCTCCATCTTTTGATCCTCCTCAGTCAGCTTCCCAAATTGCTGAGATTACAGGCATGTACCACATAGTCTGGCTAAGAAATTTCTCAAAGGCAAAAATTTTATTATTTTACTGTTAGCTACTTTAAGAAACAGATTAAAATTTTACCCTCTCTTAATGTTATGCCAGTGAAAGAAAGAACTTGTAACCTACCAAAGGGCAACACACTTGATTCTAGATCCTCTGGGACCAAAGCCAGAGTCTTTTCCACAATATTGGGCCGCCTCCAGTTTCAGACACTGATCAAACTGCTATTCCCTACAATGTTCCAAAGTTAGTTACAATTTGTGTTAACAACTTTGTCCTTTAAAATACAAAATATCTCCTGCTTCCATTCACACCATAGTCTAAAATAAAATCCTAGAAACTCAAACAGCATGGAGATCAAAGTCACAAAGATTAATCACCCACCTAATAATCAAATATCTGAATAACATCCTGGACCATCACTTTAAAGTGGCTGCAATTCTCACATTTTCCTGTCTGCATCTATTGGGACTGTAGACAGGAAAAACAGAATTGGTTTCAATAACAGACTATAACATAAGAGTATAAGGTTATAAGAGAGCCTTCTGGCTAAAACCTATTAGAATGTATATGGATATAAAACGAGGCAGGAAAGAGAGACAATTTTGCCATTCTAAGATGCCTGTTCAAAAACCATAATGGGTTACTTTTCACCATTAGGTATAAATAACAATCTATCAATATTCCACACAGTCTTAAAAAAATCCTACAGTGAAAAGCTGTACTAAGAATGAATCAATTTGGTAAGCAATATTAGAAAGTAAAAGGAAGAAACTTTCTAGTATATTTAATAATCCAACTTTTATTTATCCTTTTATTCTATTATTTGGCAATTTGTATGATATTAGACTTTTCTTAAAAATTTTGTTTCTTTAGTTGTTGATAGATCTTGATTTATTTACATGTGGTGCTGAGAATCGAACCTAGTGTCTCACACATGCCAGGCAAGTGCGCTACTGCTGAGCCACAGTCCCAGCCTGCTATTAGACTTTTATAAGTTCAGAACTATGATTTTTCCTTCATCCTGAGGAGAAAATATGGAATACTTATTAGAAGTTAATTTTTTAATATTAAAAGAATTATTTTTTCAGACTAATGCCAGAGTTTTAAAAATTGATTTTAAAATTTCCTTGATAAAAGTGTGATCATCAAACATACTTCAGCTGGACATTCAGCTAATCTCTCAAAGCCCGATAAACCAATTTTAGATTATTGTGATATGCCCATGATAGGTTCGTTTTTTTTCTTGTTGGTTTTTAATTTTTCTTTTTTATTTTTCATATTCCCATTTTTAAGAGGATTTACACTGGAAAGGGGAATAAGCACTCAAGATGATTTTATCAGTTTCAATAAAATTAAGCTAGAACAAAGAAGAGTATAAACAGCTTTGAGAAGAGTGTATGAACTCAAAACTAACACATATTCAGCTTAGGTAAATCACTAGCAAACTGGTACACTGGCTCATGCCCATAATCCAAGTGACTTGGGAAGCTGAAGCAAGAGAATCATAAATTCATGGCCAGCCTCAGAAACTTAACAAGATCTTGTCTCAAAATAAAAAATAAAAAGGACTGGAGATGTCGTAAAGTGCCCCTGGGCTTAAACCCCAGTATAAAAAAAAAAAAAAATTCATAGTTTTCCCACAATTTGGTTGACTTTGCAGAATTTTGTTTTACCAAAAGTATTTAAATATACTTGTATATACTAAGTGGACTATATGCTTATTTTTTCCTGATCATGCAATACCAAAAAATAAACTGCATTTTTAAAAATATTTTTTTTTAGTTGTAGCTGGACACAATGCCTTTATTTATTTATTTTTATGTGGTGCTGAAGATTGAACCCAGCGCCTCACATGTGCTAGACAAGTACTCTACCGTTGAGCCACAATTTATATTTGAGCCATATTTAAAATATGCAAATTGCATATTTTAACTCCCATTTGCATAGCACTTTATGATTTCTGAAGAGCTTACAGATATAGCTCATTCAAGGATGATAACGTAGATTATGATCACTATGTAGGTGTAAAATCACAAACACATATTAAGCCACCTACCCAACATCAAAAAATCAACTAAGCCAGGTGCAGTGGCACATGCCTGTAATCCCAGCAACTTGGGAGGCCCATGCAGGAGGATTGCCAGTCTCAGCAATTTAGTGAGGTCCTAAGCAACTTAGCCAGACTGTGTCTCAAAATTAAAAAATTAAAAGGGCTAGGTGGCTCAGTGGTTGAACATCCCTGGATTCAATCTCTAGTACTAAGGGTGAAAAAAAAAAAAAACACCTAAAATGGAAAAGCTGAGTTTTTTTCAGCATGCATTCATTCAACAAATACAGAGTGCCAAAAATTTAAGCTAGGTAGAGACAAAAATCCCTGCTCTCTAGAAATTTATGTTTTAATGAAAGAGAGGCATAAAAAAGTTTACACATAAAACAAAAAATTATTTCAGATAAATGCCATAAAGAGAACATGGTATCAGACAGTAAGTACAGAATGGCAAGATCAGAATGGTCTAAGGAGTAGCACCTGAAGAGCATATTGGCAAAGGAAAAAACAAGTACAAGGTTCCACAGGCAGGAAGTTCTTGAATAGCAAAGCAGACAAATATTTGGAGTGGAGTTAGTTTTAGACACGGTGGCCCAATTACATGGAACCCCCAAGGCCATTCTAAGAAGAGGATTTAAAATGCAATTGGAAATATATAGGTGAGACCTGATTTGTTTTCTTAAAAAAAAATATTAACCTTCTGTATGAGGAATGAATTGTAAAATCATCAGGAAGAGGTACCTCTCAAGCTTCAAAAATACCCATAATGGTTTATATCTTGGATAATATTCCTACAGAATGGATACATGGGTGCTTGTTACTTTTGAAACCATATGTATTCCATAAATTTCTGTACCAAATTTCATAATTTCTTAAAAAGCAAATTTAAGAGATGTAAGAGCAGAAGCAGAGAAATCAACTAAAATGCTGCTTAACCATCCAGAAATGAAGTGATGGTAACTTGTGTTAGGGTGGGAGCAGTAGGGGCAAAAGTAATGAAATTTAGAATATGCATTGGCATTACAGTCAATTGGGTCTTTCTGGATGTAGAGAAGAGGCAGAAACAAACCAAGGATGACCAGTACTTATCAATAAGGGGTAATTTTGCCCAAGGCATACATGAAATGTCTGTATCTATTTCGGGTTGTCACAACTGGTGATAGGCCAAAGGGAGGCGCTGGCATCTGTAGGGAGAAGACAAGGAAGCTGCCAAACATACTAGAATAGCAGAACAGTACAGCAAAACAAAGATTTTTCTGGTCTAAAATGTCAGTAGTGCTGAAGGTGAGAAATCCTGGTCTAGACTGATTCCAACTTCTTCCCATTCTAGCATATCCATACCTCTATCAGAAAAAAAAAAAAAAATATATATATATATATATATATATAAAAAATATATATTAAAATATATATGTACATATATATGTATACGTGTGTATAGAGAGGTTCTTACTTTCAATATCTAAATAAAACTAAAATATACATGAAATAAAGGTTGTTTGGGGGGGGGTAAATTATATGACTCTGGTAAATTATGATGACCAGAAGGCCTAACTGGTATCTAATTACTAAAACATGAAAAAAACAATTACTCATTAATAATATTTGTTGGTCAGACAACTAAAAATATAAAGTTTCTGTTTAGCAATACACCCAACACTGCTTTTATAGTTTGTTGATATACGGTAGTCTAATACATTAACTGCTTTCCCAAATACAATTTCCACTTAAAAAAATACAAACCCCCCCCCCCTTTTTTTTTTTGGTACTAGGGGTTGAACCACAGGCTTTTTGCCACTGGGTTACATTCCTATACCTTTCTATTTTTTTAGATTAATTCACGGAAGACCAAAGTACCACAAAGTTGAAGAAGTTCATTTTTACTTCATTTTGTTAACTAGAAGGAAGTTTGGGAAACAGAATAAGAAACCATTGTGGAATATTCAAGTACGAACAGAATGACTTGTAAAATACCCTAACTTGTCTCTGGAACTACTGCTACTATTAATATATAAAATATGCTCCCTAAGTTCTAAAAAGAAAAAATCTGAAATTATTTGGTAAATATATTAATAGAAATTGCCCCCGTCCCCCCCAAAATCAGTTAGTCCAGGGATGACAATCCGAACATGACCTTACAATTGAGTACACACAGATGAATGGGAAAAACAGTCTCAGAAGCCACAAAATCAATTCTGGGCAAGAAACGGATGTTAATTATAAGGACCTCAATAAAAATGGTCAGGGACCCACAACCTATATTATCAATTCTGATTAACACTGATTTTTATAAGTAATCGCGTTTTCAACAGATAGTCATTGTCAGCCTGCTCATTCACTAACTTAAAAAACATGGAAATCAGTTCGATAATTAATAGACTTCCAACCTCAGTTCATCCCCAGTTGTGATAAAACTCCAAAATCTTGACAGCCTAGAGGTAAATACAGGGACGCTTTACTACCCTGAAAATCATGCTGGGTTTCCACTAAGCCAGGCAGGCGTTTTCAGAAGCATAGCCGCCCGGCGTCCAGGGCGCGCTTCTCTCACGCGCTCTCCGGGCCGCGGTGCTCTCGAGACACTGTTGCGTTGTCGTCACGCCCCTCGGCGTCAAGCCCTTCCTCGCCGATACACAGAATAACCCCTGGCGGAAATTTTTCCGCACTACCTTCCAGAGGCAGCGGCTGGGAAGCAACAATTACTCTTTTTCCTTCAAGTTTTCTGCAACCCAAACCCAACGGCGGCCTCCGCGCCAGTTCTACCCACCAACCCGAAGGAACAATTAGCCAGCCTCACCCCAACAACGCGCGGAAAGGAGGCGCCAAGATAAACCATATTCTCGCGAAACTTTAAACCCAGTTCTCGCGACGCTCTCTGCTGCTCCTTCTTTCTCAGCCCCACCCCCCACGGCAGCACGTCGCCTCAGAAACATCGCGGGATTTCCATCTTTCAGTCTCCGCCCCTTTACGGCACGATGGTCGCGCAAGAATGTGATAGAAGCTCGACGGTCGCCATTTTCTTTCTTTCTTAGCAGTTAGCTGAGAGGAGGTCTCTGTGAAGAAGCGGCAGCGGCTCTCGTAGTGTAGCCATGGCAGACTATTCAACAGTGCCTCCACCCTCCTCTGGGTCAGCTGGTGGTGGTGGTGGCGGCGGTGGTGGAGGAGGAGTTAACGATGCTTTCAAAGATGCGCTGCAGAGAGCCCGACAGGTAAGTCTGGATCGCGCGGCGAGTTCCCGAAAGCCCACGGTAATTGGCCCGCTGACTGTGTAGGCCGCTATCTCTTCCAGCGTGAGGAAGAGGAAAGAGGTGCTCTTCCGGGCTGAAATTTGAGAAGATTCACGTTGTTCTACGTTGATAATAGCGACAGGAGACCAGAACTCAAGTTTTGTATTCTTAGCGTTGGAACTCCAACGCATGGTACTCAGAGATGGCATTAAGTCTCGCCCAGTTCTGCAGTACTAGCACTTCCAACAAGTTAGCTCAGCCTCCCCTCGCTCTTCCTTAGAAAGAATGCCTTTTTTCATGGTATGAAGCGCGTGTAATTTTACACAATAGGATGGAAGGTTCTGGTAATTAGTTTGGAATAGGGCTAGGGTCCGTCTACAGGAGTCTCAGGTAGTAAGGGAAGGGATTTGTCATTAAAGCAGTCTTTTCAGCTTCCAGCTCTTTTGAGCTCTCCCTCCCAATTAAAGCAGCTTTCGGTAACGTTCACCTTCATTTCTACAAGGAAGCGATTCTAGAAAGCACCAAGCACCCTTCCTTTGGGCGGGATTTGTGTGTAAGTCCTTCCTCCTTTCTCAAAATGGCCTCAGGCCCTTTATACCCGCGGTTTCAATTTGAATCTGCCTCTCTGTTCAGAGTCGTAAATTGACCAGACCTCTTTGTATTACGTAGGTGCGTACATTTGCCCTGAAGGCACTTCTTTCCCAGGCTAAAGCCATTTTAAAAAATGGTTTATGTGCTCCCGGAACCTGGAAGATTACTTAACTTGAATGTTCTTTTTAGATGTCCCCTGATGCGCTTATGCTTTAAAATATGTGATATTGGTGCGGTGTAGTCTCTAAACTAAGGTCGGAATATGTACTGGGTGCTAGGCATTTTAGACCAGTGTCAGGCGAACGGTAAGTGGAAACCAGTTTTGATGGTTAGGAGTTCACTTCGTTAACTTTTTAAACTACAGAGTATTTTTTTAAAAAGCAGTTGAAACATTTATGTACCAAACAGAAACACTGAAAGCAAGTTTTAAATAAGATTGGGTTGGAAGACTTAGCAGTCTTTATTAAAACTAGTATTTTGTGCCACACTATTCATAGACGTAGGGGTTTTTTGTTTTTGTTTTTTTGCACTTGGTGCTGGGGATGGAACCTCACATGCCTGGGCAAAGTCCCTACCACTGAGCTATATCCTCAGCCAGAGACTGGAAATTATTTTAAGGTATGAATTGGATTCTCTCACTTTTTAGAATCTGTGATATAGTCAGAGAACCAAAGGCAAGTAACAGAATTTCTGCATTTAATATTTTCGTTTATACGCCTGCAGACAAAATATGGACACTTAATTCATCAGCTTGTTCTCATAAAGCATTTCTGCTGTGAGTCAGGAACTGTAAAGGAATACAGGATAAGGGGTTGTTCAAGGCATTGGAGAATGAATTTGGCCATTAAAGAAAAAGCATCATTGTGCAAAGGTATAAGGATTTTGGGAATGGCCAGAACCCAAGAGTGAAGTTATTGGAACATAGTATTGAGTGGAGCAAGGAAGATGGAAAGAGGTGAGAAAAATACAGATGGATCAGATATGATAGACTTTGGGTTACTAACAAGGTTGATTGTGGTAATAAGCAAATGGTGGTATAATACTGCAGGTGTCCATCATATCTGACATTTCAGGTTTATGACCATGAACTCCCATAAGACCTTGCCAATAGTTGGTACTCAATACTTTCTGAATTAAATCAATGAATTAAAAGTGTTGTGATCAAATTTTGTTTTGACAATAATATATTCTTTAAAAATGCATGTTATTAGCTATATCAGATCCTAGGTCTACAGAAGGTGCATATCTTGTTGGTCTCCAGGCACATTTTTCACAAGTAGAATGCAACTATATTTGACCCAAATGCATTTTTTAAATCAAATATTTGTGGACCCTGCCTTAAATTTGAATCATATGTATGCTGATTTGTCATGATAACTAGCAATTTGTTGAGGCTATGCTACATACTAAACTCAGAGCTAAACATATCTTGTTGATTAATTTGATTTTTGCCATCTTGCCACAAGGTAGGTGTAGAGACTTACCATTTCATTATATGCAAATGTGGTAAATGACAGTTTTAGAAAGAAATAAGATCAGTTCCATGTCTCCACCCAAAAACATAAGAGGCATGTAGTGGACTGAAAGTTGGCATTTAGATAGTTATCTTCTGAGAATTGGCTTTTTTAAAAAACTAAAATTGGGGCTCAGTGGTAGAGCACTTGCCTAGCAAGTGTGAGGCACTCGGTTTGATCCTCAGCACCACATAAACAGAATAAAGGTCTGTCAACAATTTAAAAAAAACTAAATACTAATCTATTGAGTTTCCTATCGACTTCAAAATTCTTGGATTTTAGCGATGGCCAGTGAAGAAGGTGGAAATGCTTAAAACATACATATATGTATGAAAGCAGAGTAGAGTAGGGTCCAAATAGAAAGTTTGGATTATTCAATGTTATTATTAATGCATTATAGCTATATATGATAGTGGAGTTCATTTTGATATTCACCTATGCATGGAATATAATTTGTTGCATTTCAATCCCTATGTTTCCACTTTCCCTACCCTCCTTCCTCTCACTGTTCCCCTTTACACTACTGCTTATTGTATGCTTGGATTATTTTTGTATATTTTCAAAGTAAGAAGTTCCCACACTTAATGTATAGAATTGAGTATATCAGGAAGTTAGTTGGTTTTTAGGGATTCTATCTTTTAAATTAGCCCTCTTTGTAATAACTTTGAAAATATATTTGATCAAATCTCTTAATATTTATACTAAAATCTTTAATGTCTTTGTATTTACTCTGTTTTTGAGATATTACTGGTTCTTTAAGCGAACTAAGTATCATCTTTCATTTTCATATGCATAGTTGTAGAACCATTCCATGATTAGAAATGTTTAGTAAATTATGTACAAGTAAGTATTCTTTCTGTGGAAGTTCCTTAAAGTTCAAGGCGTGTTGCTTTGCAAATTCAGAGCTTTGTAAATGCCATTTACTGTTTAAATTCTCAAAGTGCTAAATGTTTTGAGACTGAAGGAGTTCAAGTATGATTAGGGAAACTTTGAGGAAGGAAATAAGATTAAATTGTATGCCCAAAGATGAAAGTAGGGTTCTTAGGGGCAAAAAATGAAAAATGGATAAGGAAGTTTGCATTCATCAAAGCTTTAGAATCAGGGAAATCAAATTATGTGCCTTTTATATCATGCATTTTAATAATATGCCCTGTGTTGTAGGTATTTGCATTTATGGATAAGGAAAAGGTAAATCTAGGAAACCTGGGAAATAGTTATTATGTGGAATACGACACATACTGGCTTTAAGTGATTCATATTTGATTTAAGACACCAATATCCTTGAATATACTCAGCCTCTCCAGTGTCCTGATTATACATAAATGTAGAAGCAGTTGGATTAGTTCTTTTAATCCCACATCAGGATCTCTTGGGAATTTCAGTCACTAACAGTTTTTTTTTTTTTTTTTTAAACATGGATGATTTCAGACAAAAAGTTAAAATGGTATAATAAACCCTCATAAGTCCATCACACATCTTTAATGATGAGTATAATACAGAGTATTGTGGAGTTTGACCTTTGCCAGTAATAATAGTTCCATTTTTCTTTTCGTAGAAGAATGCAATAAATGCCCATTGGCTGTGCCCTGTTTGTGACTTCAAGCTGGTATTTCTTATATGGAGTTGGTTTAGTCAAATAAAATTGTGTGCTCCACACCACTTACTGTTCTACCACTGAGCCAAATTCCCAGCTGTTTTGTTGTTGTTAAGATAGGATCTTGCTAAATTGCCTAGACTGGCCCCAGATTTGTAATCCTCCTGCCTCGGCCTTCTGAGTAACAGCAATTACAGGAATGCACTGACTTTCCCACTCTTTGTGGGTGGCAGAGGATACTGGGGATTAAACCTAAGGCCTTGTACATGCTGGACATGCACTGTACCCCAGCCCTTTTATTTTGAGACAGGATCTCATTAAGATGCCTTGAATTGAGATTCTCCTACCTCAGCCTCTCAAGTAGCTGGGATTACAGGCACACATCGGACTGGTTGCCCCACTCTTAAAATTAACACTTATTTAAGAGAATGGCTTTTTTGAGAGATTGAGCCCAGGGGTACTTAACAACTAAGGCACGCCCTGAGCCATTTTTTATTTTGAGACAAGGTCTGGCTAAGTTGCTTAAGGTCTAAGTTGCTGGGGCTGGCTTTGAACCTGGGATCCTTCTGCCTTAGCCTCCTGGGCCACTGGGAGTGCACCATCATGAGGAAAGCCTTTTAAACAGAATTATCATTTTCTAGCTAAGATTTTCTTAGACTAGAGCTCCCTAGGCTCCAGCATTTATTCTTAGAATAACATTGTCTGGTGGAAATATAATGCAAGCTCTGTATTTTGTTTGACCCAACATACACAAAATATTACCCTTTCAATGTGTGTTTAATATAAACTTTTCAAATGTTTTATGTTCTTCCATTAATTGCAGTTTTTCAGTATCCAAGTGCATATTTTACACTTACAGAGCATGCCGGTTTGGACTGACCACAATTTAAGTACTCAGTAACCACATGTGTCTCCTAACCATTTAATTAAGCACCATAGTACTACAGTCCTAGAAGTGGTCACATGCTCTGTGATCACAAACATCTTTAAAAGCCATGGGGAAAAACTATGGAAAGATAGCATTAGGATCCAGATTTTCTTCAAAACTAGTCTTTTTCCTTAACGATGGCTGATTTCAGCTACTTTGTTAATTCTTATATGGATGTATTGGAAGCTTCATTTCAGACCATGATTGGTTGTTAACTCTGTGAAGTATTAATAATATTGATAAATTTGAACTATGGTTTTAGTTTGCCATTGTATCAAGTGACTTTGCTTTTGTGCGCTGAATAATTTATAGTAGTTTGTGTTGCTATCCTTGGTAATGGTGTGTTTTTGTTTTTTAAGATTGCAGCAAAAATTGGGGGTGATGCTGGTACATCATTAAATTCAAATGACTATGGTTATGGGGGACAAAAAAGACCTTTAGAAGATGGAGGTAAGTTATAGCCATAAGTAATTTTAATTGTTTCAGAAAGCATTTAGTTGAAATTATTTTCAATATTTGTTATGATTCCTAAAATTGTAAGGTTTATATTAGCCTCAAAAGTAAAGTGGGGAAAGGGAGACCTAGACAAGGTAGGTAAAATTTGATTCAACTAGAAAGTTTTGTCTTAGTAGAAAACAAGTTGATTTTTCCCTCTTAGCATTGTGCCAGATTGACAGTTTGCACAGACTTCTCATTAATACTGGAAACAAAACTATAAATAGTTTAGGAAACACTTTACTGTTTTTTCTTATGTGAATGAATTTTTATATGCTGTATTTTCATCATTTTACTATTTCAGATTTCATTTTACAGATTAAGGTTTCTGTAGTTTGCTACCCTGGTGTGCTTGTTGTAGGTTATAACACTTTTATGTTATTTTGTGTTTCAGGTTTAATTTTAAATGTGGATTAAATCAGTGGATTTATAGTTTTCTATTTAAAAAAAATAATAGTTGAAGTTTTCTGAACTTAGAAATCTGTGCATTTTTTGTTTTAGGTTTGATTATAAATTTTGGTACACTTTCTTTGGCCCTTTTTTTTAAAGGAGGATTCTGAACGAGCCTATAGAATGTATTTGTAGCTTTGATCAGAAGTACTTGGTTTCCTCTTATTGAAGTGTCTTTCATATTTGTAGTGAGGTTTTTAATATTTAAAAAAAATGAGCTAATGATGCTTCAGATGTTGTATGTAATGTATTCTTTTTATTTTATGTGTAGATGGCTCTTGGACAAGTCCGAGCAGTACAACACACTGGGAGGGAATGCCCTCTCCTTTTAAAGGCAGGAATTTTTATTTATTACCTGTGTTTAGTATGTAAACGTGAAATAAACCAGTGGATTCTTAAATGGACACAAACTTTCTTTTGGATTGTGTCTGAATTTTTGCTTCACAACAATCTTTATTTTATGTTTAATCATTTAAATTTGAAGGGGGCGGAGAAGATAATTCAATCAGCTGTAGGTTGTTTGTTGTAAGGTATGCATTGTATTCATCTGTAATTCATTTAAAGATAGTCATGTAGTTGCTTTGAATTCTGAAGTTTTACACAGTGAAATGTTTACAGATAATAGAACAGTTTAGATTGAGATTGCCTTGTAATGTGATTTTTTTTCTTTTCCTTTTTGAATCTAGTTTTGTGGTCACTGTCAAATACACTCAACTTTGGATATATCAGATTTTTACATTAGCCCACCCTCCCCCCACCTGGTTTTCAGTACCTACAGTGGAAGCATCATTAGCCAATAGCATGTGATATTTTGCTAGTAATCAAGATACTTTGTCTTATATATCATTCTAAAGTGTCTTAACACATTAAGGTCAATGATTTGATATAATGAAAGGTTTTTTTATAATGTCTGTGCATTTTTTAAACGCAAGGATAATGAAAGACTAGTTTTTTTGTTAGATTATTGGGAGTAAGTTGAGGTTTGGCAATTTTGGTTCAAGTAATAAACCATTCTACCAGATTTTTAATAAATGTTTATAACTATTTACTCTTTGGCGGGAGGAGCTTTGTCCTTACTGGCAAAAATTGAAAGACTCTTAATTTTTCAGATCAACCAGATGCTAAGAAAGTTGCTCCTCAGAATGACTGTAAGTATTAATTTAAGCTGGGTTTTAAAAGTACATTAATTTTAATATTAAGGGCTTATTTCTATTTTTAGTGAGTATTTTTGAAATTTGATTGGTCTTTTAGAATGTGAACCCTGAATTCCCTTGTAAATATATGCCTTTCCTTTATTTATATTTTATTCCTTTTAGCAGTCCTTATGGCCAGGCATATATAAAGATTGATTTCTAGGCTATTATAAATGTTATTTAACTGTTCTATTTTTTAATCTATGCTTGTATCACTTGGATAAGGAAAGTTTTGTGCTTTTTGTTAATATATTTGCCCTTTCACTGTCTTTCTCATCAATTGTCAATGTTGATTGAAATCATCTACATAAAATTGTATTCTCTCCAGAATGTTCTTGCATCAGGGGAAGTTTAGAATGTCTGATTTGATTGTTGTTAAATATATAAGTAAAAGTAAATTTTGAATTTTTATTTAATTTTTTGATAGCTTTTGGAACACAGTTACCACCAATGCATCAGCAACAAAGGTATAGTCAAAAGCTTTTTTTAAAGTACTTTGCAAGTGTGAATTTAACTATATGTACAAACATAAGTTAATGTTTAGTGAATATATGTCAATATATTTTTTTGCATATGTAGTTCATTTCCTTCTATTGGGAAGATGACACAAAGGGATGGGGTCTTTTGTTTGTTGTTTTGAGAGAGATCCACTTGAGATTTGGCAAAACAGGTGGAATAGATTACATTTTAGAAGAGCTAAGGTGAATTAAAATGATTAAGATGACATTTCCTGAACTTCATCTTAACTCCTTTGCCATTCATGCCTTTAGACTATTCAGTTCACCATCTTTTCCTCATTTAATAGGTATCACCTTATTTAAGATTCTTAATTTAACTATACTACACAAAGAATAAGACCATATTTTGCCAAAATTATGTGCTTGGAACCTTAGTTTAAGCCATTAGGAAGCATTAGACTAAAATTTAGATTACCTTTTATATATAAACATTATCTTTTCTTGAAGGAAATTTTTAGTTACTCTTATTTCTTAGCAGATCTGTAATGACAGAAGAATACAAAGTTCCAGATGGAATGGTTGGATTTAGTAAGTAACTTATATTTAAGTTTTGAAAACAAAAAGCATACTTTGTATTCTTTCGGCAAATAATTTTTTTTTTTTTTTTTTTTTTTTTTAACTAGTAATTGGGAGAGGAGGTGAACAGATCTCACGCATACAGCAGGAATCTGGATGCAAAATACAGATAGCTCCTGGTAATTATTTTCTTGGTATTTTCAAAGTGGCTAGAAAATGTGTATTATTTTTAAGCTGCTAGTTATAATGATGTAACTTGTTAGTATTTTCTTGACCTAAAATTTTATTTTATTTGTAGACAGTGGTGGCCTTCCAGAAAGGTCTTGTATGTTAACTGGAACACCTGAATCTGTCCAGTAAGTATGAAAATCTTAAGTCTACTTAGAGTAATAACATGAAGACTCTGAACTTTGTCCTTGCTCTTAAACTGCTTCAACACCATTGTCTTCCTCTCCCCTTCCCTAAAGTTTAACCTTTCAAAATTTATACCTCATGTCTTTCTTGATTAGGGTTCACTCTCTGAGCCATGGAACACAGAAAATGACTAAAACCAATTTTGTATCTACTGCAGTCTCTACTTTGGGGCCTGGAGAAAAATACATACAACCACACTGACTGATGTTACATAAAACTCATAACCATCAAGCTCATCTCAAGTAGATCCACTGCCCATTTCAACATCGAACCCCTTCTTTCCCACCAAAGTTCATTTAGCAAGAACATAGAAACAAAATGTTAGGAAGTTTTCTACCTCATTTTGCCACTAAAACTTTAACAGTCTTCATTTCTACTCCATATGCACAGTACTCAGATACAGATCTTGCTTGCTTATTCTTATAGTTCGACTGACTTTCTCCTGCATCAGTAGTTTTTTCCTTTTTTAAGGTAATTTCTAATAACAGGTTGAAAGTCTATCCATCTTAACAAAAACATCTTTGAAGCTTCACATTATATTTATCTGACTAGCAAAGTCCCTTAAGAGTTGCTATGCTTAGGTTATCATTTACTCATTTTCATTTTCTCTTGAACTCATTCATCATTCCAACCATTCTGCTGAAATTTCTTTTTCCAGCATTACAGTGTGCCACCACATCCTTAAGCCTATCAGCAGTATTTGACACAGTGAACCTCCTTGAAATACTAGATTTATTTGATTTTTGAGGCACCAACTTATCTGATTTTTCTTAGTGGTTCTGCTTTGTCTTCTAGGTTGTAAAACATGGAAATGCCCTAAAAAATATATCAATGCATACTCAATAGATGACTTCATTTAGTCTTTTAAATTACATGTGATAAATGAGTTTATATGCCATGAGTTTTATATTTTCCAACATTTTCAGTTCCTTTTCTAAGTTATGTCTTCATTCTTTTTTTTTTTTTTTTGGTCAGTGGACCTTTATTTTATTTATTGATAAGTGGTGCTGAGAATCGAATGTGTAATTCTTACAGATTCTAGGCAAGTGCTCTGCCACTGAGCCAGAGCCACAGCCCCAACCCCAACATGTCTTCATTCTTGAGGCCTCCTTTATCTGTTTTGTATGTACATGTACACATGCTTACATTCTCTTTGTCCTGCTTTGATTTTCTTTATAGCACCTAAGAAATGATGTTATTTATTTGATATATGCTATTTTTATGGATTTAATGAAGTAAAGTCAGATTAAGTGAGCAGAATTGTGATTTTAAAGTATAAATGGGCTGGGATGTATCTCAGTTTAGAGCTTCTGCTTTAATATGCCTTAGGCCATTGGTTTAATCCCCAGCACCAAAGGAAATTAAATAATTTTTTGAGGAATCAGCTAAATTCTGAGATAACTTTAGAATTTGAGCACTTCTTAAACTTTTGGACTATTCTCAAAAATAAGTCATGTATCTAGAAATTTATTACATAGTGGTGACCCATCTGTAATTCCAGCCATGCTGAGACAGAAAACACTGGTTGCAAATTCAAGGCCAGACTGGGTACCTTAATGAAACAAAATGGCCAGTTAGGGATGTAGCTCAGTAGTATAGTCTTACCCAGGTGAAGGAAGTAAACAAAGAATCTAAGTTTTATTGCCAAGTCTCAATCTTGGCTCTTGGGCATTTTATAATTAAAAGTATAGTAAGTAACTTGAAGCATCTATTAGAATAGGATTACTTGATATATGATGTCTCTTTTTGGGTAAGCTTGGGTATGCTAAACATCATTATTTTATATGAATTTAACAGATCAGCAAAACGGTTACTAGATCAGATTGTTGAAAAAGGAAGACCAGCTCCCGGATTTCATCATGGTGATGGACCAGGAAATGCGGTTCAAGAAATCATGATTCCAGCTAGCAAGGCAGGATTAGTTATTGGAAAGGGAGGAGAAACTATTAAACAACTTCAGGTATGATTATATTGTAAAATGTTAAAGCTTTTAAACTATTTTGAAGCTAGTTTTTTTTTCCCTTTTCCTTTCCCCTTTTATTGACTCATAGAATTTTTATTATTTTAATAGGAACGGGCTGGAGTTAAAATGGTTATGATTCAAGATGGGCCTCAGAACACTGGTGCTGATAAACCTCTTAGGATTACAGGCGACCCATACAAAGTTCAAGTAAACTTCACTTTATCCTTTATTAAGGGGTTGGATGGGTTTAGACACATGAAGAATTAAAATGTTTTAAGACCAGCTTTTTAAGTCATCTATGTTTTTCTACTTTAGCAAGCCAAGGAAATGGTGTTAGAATTAATTCGTGATCAAGGTGGTTTCAGAGAAGTTCGAAATGAGTACGGGTCAAGAATAGGAGGAAATGAAGGGATTGATGTAAGTAAAGAAACCAATCAGAAATGGTTGTATGGTAATCTATAAATATAGTAGTGTTTTTCCTGTTTGGGGTTAGATAGCCTTCTTTAACATTTTATCCCTTTTTTACTTTATACTTTACCAGACTGTGTTCTGTATCTTATTACTGTACTGGATATATATTTGATATATATCCTGTTGTGATTTGATGTAGATTAATTCTGGGGAAATTTCTTTTTATATATATATACTTTGTTTTCTTTGCATAAGGTTCCGATTCCAAGATTTGCTGTTGGCATTGTAATAGGAAGAAATGGAGAAATGATCAAAAAAATACAGAATGATGCTGGTGTTCGAATTCAGTTTAAGCCAGGTGAGTACATATATTTAATCTTTTAAGTATTGGTAACAGCTAGTTTGGGGGGATTTGGGTTTTTTTGGTGGTGCTGGGGATTGAACCCAGGGCCTTGTGCATGCAAGGAACAGCTAGTTTTGACACGCATTTAATGTTTAATTTCAATTTGTTTCAAAGATGATGGAACAACACCTGATAGAATAGCACAAATAACAGGACCTCCAGACCGATGTCAACATGCTGCAGAAATTATTACAGACCTTCTTCGAAGTGTTCAGGTTTGATAGAAAGTTAATATTTCAGTTTGTTTGCATTGGAGAAGTATTTTCCTTTATATCTGAAAGTGCCCCTTATATTTGTTTTATAGTCCACTTGATATTACTCTATTGTAATTACTAGAAAAGTGTAAACTGCTTTAAGGGAGTAACCTCTTGGAGCAGAATAAGTATCCTCCCTTACTCACCCAGTATAAAAAAAAAATAGAAGTTATTATTTTTGTCAAATTATTTCTGAACTTGTCTCTAAATTTCTGGTTTGATAATAGAGCATTGGGGAAAATAATTTTGTCATAGAAAAAAAAATGTTCATTTCTATGCTGACTTGTCTTTTCCCTCCTTAGGCTGGTAATCCTGGTGGACCTGGGCCTGGTGGTCGAGGAAGAGGTAGAGGTCAAGGCAACTGGAACATGGGACCACCTGGTGGACTACAGGAATTTAATTTCATTGTGCCAACTGGGAAGACTGGATTAATAATAGGAAAAGGCAATGTATTAAAATTTTTTTAATATTTAACACATAACTTAGTTTTTCTGGATAGTATTTCTGATGCTTTTGTAAACAGGTAGCAATAATTTTTCTCTTTGGCTAAATTTTTAATAAAATTTCAATAAAATGTGTTTATATTAATGTAATAATAAATGAAGTATTTTATGTATACTTACAGAAAAAGAGTGGGATTTGATATTAATTGGCTCCTAGAGATAGGGGGACCAGAAACTTATTGGTGTAAGGAACTTGACTCAGAGTGGTTTGGGGATATAGCCCAAACTCTCTTAGTAGAGTGCTTGCCTCACGTGCATAAGGTCTTAGGTTCAATCCCTGGCACCACCACCCCCCAATTTTTTTTTTCCACAAAAAAAAAGTGGTTTGGGTGGGTTTCTTTCTTAGTTTACTTTGTTTTTTCCTGAATCACATATTGTTAAAAAGTTTTATGTGGGGCTGGGATTGTGGCTCAGAGATAGAGCTCTAGCCTAACATGCATGAGCTACTGGGTTTGATCCTCAGCACCACGTAAATGTAAAATAAAGATATTGTGTTCACCCATAACTAATAAATAATAATTTTTTAAAAAGTTTTATGTTTAGAAATGTGTTAGTTTTTTGCATTGGTAAGTTATAATATACATTAAAGAGTGTGTAATTTTAAGTGAACTTTAATACAGTTTTAAAACATGAAATGCTTCATGTAATTGAAATGTAGAATAAATGAAAATCCTACTAGAATATTGTCAGGGTAGTGCCCCCCAAATTTTTAAGGCTATTTAATAGTGACCATTTTGTTTTGAATAGTATGTCTTATATCCTTTGAACCTAAAATTAATATCTTTTGATTTTAGGAGGTGAGACCATAAAAAGCATAAGCCAACAGTCTGGTGCAAGAATAGAACTTCAGAGAAATCCTCCACCTAATGCAGACCCTAATATGAAATTATTTACAATTCGTGGCACTCCACAGCAAATAGACTATGCTCGGCAACTCATAGAAGAAAAGATTGGTGTGAGTATGCTTTAAATTTCTAATTTATGTAAAGCATTAATTCAGATGCATCATAAGAAAGTGTACCATTTCTAATCTAAAGTATAGGTTTCTTAATAGAAGGCGTCTGGCAATGGAAATAATTAATAAAATATACAGTTAAAGGTGCTTACAACCACCTTACAGTTGAGTGTACTCAGTTAAGAGATGTATTAGCTGTAGACACAGTGTTAGTTTTGGTGAAAAGTTGTGAAACATAGCTGAAGGGAGTTCGTAATGAAAATTCAGTGTTTATAAAGTTCCTAAGTATATACCCATGCCTGGTGAGACAAAAAAGATGAATTCAGTGGATCTCCCACTTCATAACACAAGAGTATAAATTCTGGCTTTTGGATTGGATTGCAATCATACAGGTTTTAGAATGAAGACTATTTGTATTTTTTAACAAGTTCTATGGTACGGATAAGTGTATTCGCTCTAAAAATGAAGAAAATAGTTCTGGACTCAGTAATAACAGAGGTTTAATGCCAAAGCAGAAAATGAATAGCACATTATAATTTTTTATTTTACTAACCTAGCAAGCATGGGTCAAGATTTCTGTTGGATTCATGGAGAAATGCACACTTAGAGAACCATTTTTGTATAATTAGTTTTTAAATTTTTTTTAAGTTATAAAACTGATTATGACTTGAGTCTGACTACGTGGTTTAAAAATCCCGTGACACATTAACTGTGTGGCCTGAAGAAGTTATTCTGTGCCTCAGTTTCCTCCTATAAAATGAAGATAACAGTACCTAGTTCATAGACATGAAGAGATTAAAAATGAGAATGTATGTTTCACTTAAAAATGCCTAGAACTTTGCCCTGTAAAATGTTTTCTTTTTTCGTTCTGTTAAATATTAATTGATTTGAGGGATGATGGAAATTAGAGGCAAGTTAATAAGGGGCTTAAAAGGTCATGAAACTGTTTCCCTGTTTCTTAGTGAGAAAGTTAACCAAATTAAATTAATACATGTCCAAATGTCTCATGACTTGTTTTTTGTTTTTATATTTTAGTTGTAGCCGGATAATAATACCTTTATTTTGTTTATTTCATTTTGTGCTGGGGATCGAACCCAGGGCCTCACACATGCTGGGCAAGCCCTCTACCACTGAGCTACAACCCCAGCCCATGATGAGTTAGGGTTAACTGAGAAAGGAGGGTTTTAGGCATTAAAATCAAATGTCTTTCCAAGTTGACTTGTCAAAAAAAGAAATAAGTGGGCTGGATTGTGGTTCGGTAGTAGAGTGCTTGCCTATCATGTGTAAGGGACTGGGTTCAATTCTCAGCACCACATATAAATAAAGGTCCGTCAGCATCTAAAAAAAAATTTTTAAAGGGAAAGAAATTGGCTAAACATTAATTATTATCTGGCACAATATGGATATAAAAATTCTGATTTATTAATTGTAAGTGGAATTTTCCTGCTATTTAGAAATGATATTTAAGAAGGAAAAAAGAATTGAATTGTTGTTCTAAATGGGATTCCAGGTACAGAAATAAAAAGGTTATGTGGCAGATATTAGTTTGAGAGAGAATTAGTAAACTTCATATGTAATTTTATTCACATTATAGAATTTAAACATTTGGGCATATATCTCATCAAGATGGTTGTTGATTTAGGGGAGTAAAGATAGAGTAAATGCAGAAAAAATGGGAATAATTATCTGAGAAGTGTTTGTGATTAATATGGTAAATCAAGTTGCAATGGAGATACAGAACTGTCTGAAAAGAATTGATTAGAAACTATATCAGTTCTTGAATTCGTTTGTTAGTGCTATTTTTGTGAGTTATGTCTCGATATGACAAGTACAAATATTTTGCAATAAGAATGAAGAAAGGAATAAAACTAAAATTTGTTACTGGTATATATATAAGAGGACAGAACTGTAAGATTATTTGGCCTTTGTGTTATTTTGACCATCACTCTTTTTCTGAATGTTTTGTGTTATCTTGGTTTTATTTTGCAGGGCCCAGTAAATCCTTTAGGGCCCCCTGTACCCCATGGGCCCCATGGTGTCCCAGGCCCCCATGGGCCTCCTGGGCCTCCAGGGCCTGGAACTCCAATGGGACCGTACAACCCTGCACCTTATAATCCTGGACCACCTGGCCCAGCTCCTCAGTAAGTACTACATTTGGTTTTGGACTTTTTCATAAAAGATTTTAAGTTTTGGTAAGTTGTATTTTTATATTGATTTTCTTTTCAGTGGTCCTCCAGCCCCATATGCTCCTCAGGGGTGGGGAAATGCATATCCACATTGGCAGCAACAGGCTCCTCCTGATCCAGGTAAAGGAAAACATTATTTTTGTGTTATCTGTATCTGTCTACTATCCCTTGTTACATTCTTAAGTTTTCTGTTTGACTTCACATTTGCATGCATTGTGTTCACTCTTTGCAGAATATTAGGCATTGCTTCTACCACAGTGTATAAGACTGAAATGATTTCCGCTGTCATGAAACTTTTTGGGCTTTCCCTAATTCTAAATTGATGAGAGTGCTAACAGCCAAAAGCTACACAGAAAGAAATACAGTGGTTTTGATTTTAGATACCAGTGTATCAAATGTTTATGGTGTGTTAATTGTAATTTGTCCACAAAAAATTTTTTTTAATTCCTGTTTATAAGATTATTTAAGGGTCTAATAAAGTGTTAAATACTTGAGCTTTCACTTCCCAGTTCTCAAATAAGCTTACATGAGCTGTCTGTGTTAGTATTCATGATAGGATAACTTAACATATTAGTAAAAATCAGGTTCATACTTAATAATTGCATGCTGGAACTTTAATTATACTTATTTTCTCATTCAGATCTGGATTTTTTTTTTTTAATATGCATTCTAGTCTCTTGATTTTTCCATACCATATAGTTTGCATTTCATATTGGGCAAATAGGCATTCTTCAAAACCACATGTCATTTATAAATGATTTTTTTTTAACTGCTCTACCTACTTTTTGAACATTTTCCACTGGAGTAGTTTAAGAGAATGTATCCTGAATTATGGATTTCTTTATGCACAATGTATATTTATTGAAAGAAAAAATTAACACAATTTATTAAAATGAAATTTTAATTAAATTTGGTTAAGTATTTTTGTATTTAAATGTGCTCCCATGTTATAAAATACCTTCATTTTATAGGAAGTTTGCTCTGTGGAATCTGATGACATGACAGTCACCAAAACCACAGTTTCTACCTCACTTAAGGAACAAATTCACTTCTAGTTGAGTTTGCATAAATGTCCCAAAGCTAAAGAATGTACTCCCAGTGTAAGCAACACTGTGATTGGAGGATTTACAGGGTACATACAGGTGTAGCATAAAAAAATTATTTGCTCTAGAACAGTCAGTAGTCCATCTTTTAAAAATTAAAAGCATTTTCTTTGGAACCTATTTGGAATGGTGTGGTTACCAAGGAACAAGTCAAGAGTTTGAGCAGATTAAGGGGCACATTTATATGTTTTGTCACTGCGCTTCAGGATTATACCTATGAGCACTGTTTTGGGTGAGTAGCATGATTTAAAAAAAATGATAGGAGTGAAAAATGATCTTTGTATCATTGTCTCAGTTTCCCACATGGAGTAGTAATGAAGTCTACTATAAATATACTATAAGCCCTAATCAGTGAATATGGCTTCCAACATTTCTTTTGGTACATAAGTAACCCATTTAGCTAAAAGGTGACAGCCAGTCAGTTGGCTGACCTTAGGTTTATTGGTTTATTAGTTCATGAGTCTCTGGATTAGATGTTGCTTTTATTGGACTTATAGTTCTGTAATATTTTACTGTCAGTATTCTGTAAAATGATCTGTCAACATTTGTGTAGTGGTCGAGAACTTGGATTACAGAATTAAACAAATCTAGAACAGTACTAGTTCTGAAACTTAATGATTGTGGGACATTGAAGAAGCTTTTGAACCCCTCTAAACCCGTTTTCTTACCTACAAAATGATGATAAATGAATGGATGTTATGTTGAATGAATAGTTAGTTTTCAGTACATATTAGATACAGTAACTGTGAGACTGGTTTTCTTTTTATGGTTTACACATGAAGAAGTACAAGTGTTGCTTGTTAAAGTTTGTTTTATCTGCCTGGCGCCGAGGTGGGAGGATCACTTGAACCCCTGGAACCCAGGAGTTCGAGACTAACCTGGGCAACTGAACAAGAACCCAGCTCAGAAAAAAAAAAAGTTTGTTCTATCTTAATTTCTCTATCCAGATATTGTATCAAGTAAAATATTTATATTTATTAGTAGACATGCAGATAATTACAGTATTGACATATCAAAGTGGTACATTGAGCACTTGGGAAAGATTTGGGGGGTGACTAATACAGTATAATTTTCTTTTTCTAGAAATACTGCCCCTTTTTTCTCAAGTTCCACAATTGAGAATTGCTGCTGCTTTGGAATAAAGGCTGAACAGATTACTTATGGATATAGACTTTGGCTAAGGAAATATATTATTATAGATATAAAATAATAAAAAGTATTCATATAACATTTTTAATTTATTACAAAGCACAGAACCAATAAGAGGACTTCTGTTGGCTGACCAAAAGGTTTCAGACTTCACATCACATATCAGTTGATTTATGAGAGGTGTGAATGAAGATGAGCCAAGTACAGAGGAGACTTAGGACAAAAGACCCAATCATGGTGACTTTAGAAAAGTACAAGCAATTTTTTGTGGCTAGAACTTGGGTATTAGAGAGGTATTGACAAAAGAGAGATATGGGGCTAGAATAAGAAAGATAGCTAGATTTGTATCATCAAACATGTTGTTGAATGTTGTGCTGTACTTAAAAGCTTTGATCATCCTAAAGATTCTAGAGAATGAATACATTTCCATTAGGGCAGTAACTTCAAGTTTATGACACCTCCTGTGAAATGAAATGTGGTTACTCTAAGATTTTTATTTCCTCCTGGAAAACAGGGCAAGACATGAGTCATAGTTCTAAAATAATTGCTTTCTTCTTATACAAATTGCCCCTAGAAATGTTTTTTCCTTTAATCATTTTCCACATAGAACTGTTGCATTTGAGCTAAACTGGTTTAGAAGAACAAGGGCACAAGATAGTTTTAGATAAAGCATTGGGTTTGAAGCATTGGATCCAAGTTCATGTCTCAGTTCTGCTGCTCAAGTAATTTTGTAACCTTGAAAGTCAATCATTGAGTCTCAATTTTCTATAATAGAAGCTAACCAAAATATTAGTAAATTTGAAAGTTTCCATTTACTCTTTATTGTTTATTGGGGGGTTTATTTGTCAGAAAGCTGCATCTATGTGAGAGAGTAAAGAGATGATGGACTTTGGATATAAACCTTGAACCTTGTGTTTATTCTAGCTAAGGCAGGAACGGATCCAAATTCAGCAGCTTGGGCTGCTTATTATGCTCACTATTACCAACAGCAAGCACAGCCACCACCTGCAGCTCCTGCAGGTGCACCAACTACAACCCAGACTAATGGACAAGGTAACTATGGTAACTAAGCGATTTATTTTGTATATAAAAGCCAAAACATTCAAAATTATATATGAAGTGTATCACTATAAAATACCTTAAGTTTCTAACATAACTTCAGTGCTATAGATTTTGCATTCTTAAATAAGTTACTTTGAAATAATATGAAACTTTTCATAAGAACAAAATCAGGAACACATAGATAGCCAAGTTGTTGTTGTTTTATCCCCACCTACTTCATTACCCTCTCATATATGTGTCCATGTTTATTGTCGTCATTTCGTTATAGAGCCCTGAAAATTAGTCTCCCAACGTTAATATATCATTACTATCCCAATGTGCTGCCTTTTTTAGATTTCACCAATTGTCCCAATACTTTCTCTCCTGATGCAGGATCCCATTTGGTAATATAACATACTCTCCCCAATCTGAAATTGTTCCTTGTTCTTTTTAAATTTTTTTTCCCTCTGTTAAAATAGAGTGCAGATTTGTGTTTTGTTAAAAGATTGCCAATCTAGGTCCCTTTGACCTTTTCTTTTTTGAGTTGGATTCTCGCTGTATTGCCTAGGCAGGTCTTGAAAACCTGGGCTCCAGCGGTCCTCCTGCCTCAGCTTCTCAAGTAACTGGGATTCTTGCACCACTATGCCTGGCCTATTCAATCTTTTCTGTTGACCATAAGGTAATGCTTACTTGACAAGAAAACTCAAGGAACGATGCAGTAATGTTTACACTTTGAACAGGAATCAAAATGTTTAAATCTTCCATATCTGGTGACAGTAAGCTTGACCATTTGGTCATATTGATTGATGTGTGTTAGGTTTTTGGGCCATGATATTACCATTTTTCTCTAAAATTAATTAGTATTTTATGGGGCATTATATTGAGATTATACTGTTCTTTGTCAAACTTCTATCAAACAGCCTTCATTAATAATGTCTGCTTTTAATACTAGCATGGTGATGATAATTTTGATTTTATACTTGTACATTTATTAGTTGGTATTTTACCATAAAGAGCTTTCCCTTTTTATCCTATTTAGTTCTTTATATTGATATGGGTTCCTTTTGTATTTTTTTAAATCATTTTTTGTTATTTTAATAATCAGATTGTCCTAAATTGGGCCAGTCAGTAGTATCTTCAAGGTGGCTTCTGTATCCTTTTGAAGTGCCTATAATTCTTTAAACACTTTCTTATTTTCTGGCACAATAAGATGTTTATTTTATGTTTTCAGGCTCTAGCCATTTCTACAAAGATTCCTGATTTCCTTTGGTGGAGGGCAGAGGGTATCATAGGTTAAGCTCAGGGGCAGTCTTTATCACTCAGTCACCTCCCCAGACCTTCTTTTTTAATTCTTTGAGACAGGGTTTCACTAAAATTGAAGAGGCTGTCCTGGAGCTTAGAATCCTCCTGCCTTGACCTCTGGAGTCTTTGGGATTATAGGCAACACAGCACCATGCCTGGCATGATTTCCCTTTAATGAAGGATGACATTTAGAAACCAAATTGAGTACGCATATTGCTACTGAGGTGTCATTACATCTAGCTTTTTTTGGCAGACAAAACTAGGAAATATTTGGGCATGGTGGTACACGCCTATAATCTCAGCTACTTGGGAAGTTGAGGCTGGAGGCCAGCCTAGGCAGTAATACCTTGTCTAGGGCTAGGGAGTGTAGCTCAGTTCAGTGGTACATCCTGGGTTTAAACCCTAATATCCCTCCCACCCCAAAGAAAGAAAAACAACTAGGAATAGTTCTTTAAAGTGTTTTCCCTTTTCATATTTAAAAATGGAAAGGGCTTGGGCTGTAGCTCAGTGGCAAAGCACCTAAATTTAATCTATGAGTGCCCCTGAGTTGAATCTGTGATACTCCCTGCTCTCATACCAGCATGTGTGAGGCACTGGGTTCGATCCTTAACCCTGCATAAAAAACTAAACAAGTAAAGGCATGCTGTCCATCTACAACTTTTAAAAAAAAAAAATTTTTTTTCCTATATGGTGAGAATCAGGTATCCTTGATGTATTTTCTTATTTGACATCAGTTTGCATATATATATATATATATAATAACCAGTGTTATCTGTCCAACATTTCAATCTTGTATCATCTTCTATTGTATATGTGTGTGTTTGCGCGCTTGTGTGTGTGGTGATTAAAATGCAGGGCTTTGTCCTCGCAAGGCCAGCACTCCTACCAACTGGGCTATATCCCCAGCCCCATCATCTTCTGTCTTTGATATTAGCAGGGACGACGCCACTACCACACAGCAACTCCCTTCTACCTCACTGCTCCATCATAGTTCACTGCCAATTCCTACACTCCAAGAAGCAGAAGGAAAGGCTCAAAATAGCCTTTAAAAACTTTTAATCTTACTCTTTTGTTGTTGTTTGTTTTTCTTTAACAAGGAGATCAGCAAAATCCAGCTCCAGCTGGACAGGTTGATTATACCAAGGCTTGGGAAGAGTACTACAAGAAAATGGGTATGTTGTGTATATTTAAATATATGTGTGTGTGTGTGTCCTTATAGTTTTGATTCGTTAATTATTGTAATATTGAGGGGAATAATTACCAAAATTACATTATAAAATAACTGGATCTTCAGCCAGTACAAATAATTCTTAAATTTGGTCTGGGTTTGCAGCATAGTGGTAGAGCACTTGCCTAACATGCAGAATCATGAGTTCAATCCCCAGCACCACACAAAAAAAATAAAAATAGAAATAGATCTTAAAATCTGTAGTTATTAACAAGAAAATGCATTTGTTAATCAGTTTTATTTGTAACTAGAAGTTTTGTCACTGGCATATATGACTTTGAATATTGCTGAACTTTTGTCAAAGGCCAGTTAACCTTTATAACTAGCATAAATGATATGAAGTTATGTTTCTGAGCACCAAGCAGAAGTTGGTTGTGTGTGCTATCATTTTCGCTGCAAGATAGCAAGTAAGGTCTGAGGCTATAGCTCAGGGAAGAATACTTGCTTAGCATGTACAAGGTCCTAGGTTTGATCCTAGCACCACCACCCAATAAACAGTAAACCAGGGAAGAAGTAACCTACAGAGAAGGGAATTACTTAAATAACATTGGTATGTATGAAAAAGGGAAAATAAGTCACCTAGAAAAAAGCTTTTTCCTTCAGTAACTATAGCTTACATAAAGCCATGTGCCTAGCATAGTGGTACATATTGAGAGTGCATTTAGAGCATAGGAGCTAGGAGACCTGATCTAAAAGGATACGATTGTTAGTCAAATGATTTTTCAAATATATCATTTCAAACTGCCATGCAAAGCAAAAGAGCTTTCTCTTCACTAACAGTTCACTTGTACAGATTGAGATAGAATCTGAATTTTACTTCACAAGGTCTTGAGTCCCAAACCTGTTTCACAAATTTTATGTTTTTAGGGACCATTTAAAACCTGGTACTATACTTCTAGACTCTTGTTTTTCAGATGCTGTGGCTTATAATTCTTTTAAAGTAACATAGCATTACCACAGTCAGTTACCAAAAATGAAAGTCACAAATGAAAGCTAAACAGATAAATTTGCCCATCCTTCACTGGCACAGAAAAAGGTAGAATTTGTTGTAAGATAGTCTACTTGTGGTTTTAAGTATAAATTTCAGTGTTTTCTAAAGATTTCTGCAAAGCTAATTCTTGGTTAATTGTTTGGTTTGGTTTTGTGGTACTAGGGATTGAAAGTAGGCCCTTATGCTGGCTAGGCAAGCCCTCTACCATTGAGCTACCTATCCAGCCCTTTTGAAAATTTTTTTGTTTTTGAGGCAAGGTCTCACAATTAACCTCAAATTTACAGTCCTCTGTTTGCTTCAGCCCCAAAGTCATTGGGATTAAAGATGTAGGCCACCAGGCTTGGCTGATTGCTGTTTAAGGAAGATGAATTTTTCCAGTTAGAATGACCTTGAAAAGAGTGTCATGCTTTGTGTCATTCCTAAGGATTTCTCAGATTTATTAATTTTGTTTTTGTGACCTAGCTTAGCTTAGACACATCTATAGCAACTGCATTAAGAAGTTGTTTAACTTTAATCCTAAATAATATACTCTTCTTAGTGTGACCACATAATTTATTATGTGAATGGACATGCTGTGAATAATCATGCCCTGGCAACACAGTGGTTGCCAGGTGGACCTATTATCCACCTTAAATTTAATTTAATAACTTTACCATTTTAAAGAATTAAGCATGTTGAGGTTAAAGTACATTAGTTCAAACTTCTTTTTTCACACCATGCCAGACATGTTCCTATATTGTTACCAAGTGGGTAAAAACAAAGACCTTTTAATGACTTGGTAACTACTGGCTTCTTTGGTTTGGCTTCTGTGCTTTATTATATCCTACTGCTTCTTGGCAACACAACCACTAAAAAGTTTTCTGTTGAGTTGTTTTATATTTTACATGCCCAAAGTGAGTACCTTGATTTCTGATTATTACTATAAAAGTGTAGGCATTTTAACTTGCCTTTGTTGTAATTTTTCATTTACTACTATTTCCCTGCCAGCCTTTTTTTTAAATCATCGTTCTATAGATATTATGTTGGATTATATAGACTGGTTGGGCATTTGCCTCTCATGTAATTGTTTTGGGTGGTGTTAGAGATTGAATCCAGGTTGGTCTATAATACTGAGCCACATCCCCCAGCCCCTTCATGTGTGTCACCCCACCTTTTTTTTTTTGTACCCAGGATTGAACCACAGGCACTTAAGTCACTGAGCCATATGTCTTATTTAGAGACAAGGTTACACTGAGTTACTTAGGGCCTCTCTGAGTTGCTCAGGCCAACCTTAAACTCAGCCTCCCAAGCCACTGTGTGTAACACTTCGCCCATTTAATGTGCTTTTTAAAGAAATTAAGACTAGATAATTTAGTCGCGTTTAATGAACATGTTCTCTTATATGATAGGGATGTCAATTAATTTTTTTCCTATAACAGTTTTTTTTTGTAAATGACCTTTGCTTAACTACTCTGATTTCTTCTAGGTATAATCCTCAAGCTCTTTTTAGGGTATCCAAAAATAAGACTTTAAATATAGTTCAGTCATCAAGTATCATAAATGGCAGGAGGAAAAGGAATGATAATATTGGGAGATAAAAATCTTTACTCACAACCCACTTCCTTGTTAACCCTTCAGTTGGTCTAGATTTTCCAAGACTTCAGATTTCCTAGTTCCCTTGATTTCCCATCTAGTACTCTTTACCAAACTAGGCAGGCTATGACATTGGAGTTTTTTCCCCCAAAGAAACTCGAGTTAAAAGGTTTAACTAATTAGCAAAAACTCCATAAGAGAACAAATAAGGTTTCAAACTAGAGAGATAATTTCTGTTTTGGAGCAGGGTAAGTGAAGTCATTTTGGGAAAAGTTTGACTTAAGAAAGGCCCTTCTGGGGCTGAGGCTATAGCTCAGTGGCAAAGTGCTTGTCTCGTATGTTTGAGGCATTAAATTCAATTCTCAGCACCAAATAAAAATAAATATACTGTGTGTTCATCTACAACTAAATAAATATTTTTTTAAAAAATAGAAAAGCCCTTCTGATGTTAAGCACTGATATGATGGACTCAGAACACTAGCCATCTGGTATCATAAGCCTGAAGAAGGAGCAAGAGGAATTGTGGGAGGATACATGGAGAAATAATTGAGTGCTACACACTGTTCAAGGAAGGGTGTATCTTAGACTATTGTAGAAAGTTGTTACCCATAGAAAGAAACGGAAGTACTGGAGGTAGAGAGCCAAGTCTTAAGAGTTCTTTGTCCTTCTTAACTTTGCAAAATGAGTAACATTTGGCCTTTGGGCGGGAAAGGTGAAATGAGTTTTTCTTTCCTTTTAGTTGTAGATGGACATAATACCTTTTATTTTCTTTCTTTTTACGTGGTGCTGAGGATCAAAAGCAATGCCTCACATGTGCTAGGCAAGTACTCTACCACTGAGCCACAACCCCAGCCCAAATAGTTTTTTTTTTTTTTTTTAATGTATTTTTCAGATTGAAATGTAAAATGTTGACAACTTAACAAATATTTTTCTTTGAGTCTAACACCTTACTTCTAGTTTTTCATCAGATACTTGGGTTTGGGAGGTTTCAGGGAATATTTGAGTCTAATGAGTTTTTTCTTCACATGTCTGTTTAACATCTTGTTATGAACTGGGGATATAGCTCAGTTGGTAAAGTGCTTGCCTCACATGCACTAAGGCCCTGGGTTCAATCCCCAGCACCATAAATAAATAAACAAGCAAGCCAGCCTCTTGTTACATATCCTTTAGCCTAAGCATATCTTACAATGAAGTTTTGTTCATTTTGTAAACTTGTAAGTGGGAATTATTGCTCTCTTAACAAGGTTTGTTTCCAAGGATGAAAGAGATGTGTTTTTATTGCCTTTACTTTACTACCTGGTATTTGTTTTGCAAATATTGAAACTTGTTTGAATTGTCTCCTTATAAACCTCAAAATGTTAAACTCACTTTTGGAAAAAGTTATTTATGGAAGAAAAAGAAATGTGAGAATTTTTTTGTAGTAAATTTTTCTCTGTTGCCCAAAGGAAGGGGTTTTTTATTCATTTTTAAGGTTAATGGTTATAACTTAAAATTTTATTCATTCAGTGGCTTTTTAATTCTGTTACAATTTTATAATGGTGGCTACTACTTTCTTAAACTACATAAAGTTGCCTTTTTGGAAACATCCAGCAAACATAAAAATAGCTTCCTATATAATGCTCCAGTATTTTTTCTATGTAATTATGTAATAGAACCAAGTGTTCATGTGGAGGAGCTGCAAGAAAACATGTCTCCTTGCTGCGTGCGTGCGTGCGTGCGTGCGTGCGTGTGTGTGTGTGTGTGTGTGTGTGTGTGGCCTAGATGCTAAGCAGGTTTTCCACTACTGAGCTATATCCCCAGCCCTTTGTTTTCTGACAGGACCTTGCTAAGTTTCCCAGGCTGACCTCCTGTGATCCTCCTGCCTCAGCCTCCCAAGTAGCTGGGATTACAGGCACACACCACTGCCCAGCTGTATTTTCTGTTTTGAAAATTGCGGGGGGGTACAGCACATACCCAGTTTCACCATTTTAAAAAAGTGATTCATATCCCTTTGTATTTAATGTTTTTTGTACATGGACAATTACAAAGTAAGTTGCAGATAATTTTTCTTCCAAATATACTCAGCAGTGTCCTTAACATGTACAATATATTTATTCAGAAAACCTTTTATAATTTTATATTTTCAGAGCCCATTCAGTGTCTCTTTAATCTTATAATTCAGAAAAGTCATCTTGCCTAAAGAAAGATCTGCTCCTCATGAGTATTGTGTTTCGTTGATCTAATTTTTTGTGTTATTTGCCAAGTTATTTTTAATAATATTTTGTTGTAATTTAAACATTGAGTCTGTCATGGCCTTTAAGTGTTCTTTATAAATATTTTTTGTAATTCTCTGTTGAGGGCTTGAATTTCAAGACCAGTTGTATAACAGATGAATCCAAATAGATAAACAACCAAAAAAATAGAGAATTTTCTCTCTTCTTTTACCCTGTTTGCCATCACTACAGGGCACCATCCAAAGGTTTACAGACTACTTAACTTGAAGTACTTTTGAAACTTATTCAGAACAGTAGCAGTTTAACTCTGGAATTGATTCAAGTATTATGCGTGAATTTTTACCTTTACTTAAGGCTATGTGCATTTTGGAAAGTATTTGTTTTTAATTAATAGTGATGCCTTCTAAAAATCCATGATTAACATAAGACTAAGAAACGAGGGGGGGTGTGTTTTTTTCAGGATAGTTTCAACATTAGTGAATATTTAAGATAAACAGGCAGAATTCTGACCCTCTGCTTTGTCATTATAACCTGTACTTACAGTGGATATAATTTATATTAAAATATAGGGGGTTTTTTTTAGGTCAACAAGGGCAGACACAAGATTATTCAAAGGCTTGGGAGGAATATTACAAGAAGCAAGGTATTGTTTTTATTAGAAATGAGATTGTTTTGGGCTTTTAATTATGGTTGCAGCAACAAAGTTGTTCTGTTTTCTTGAAGGTCAAGCAGTTCCTGCTCCTACTGGGGCTCCACCAGGTGGTCAACCAGATTATAGTGCGGCCTGGGCTGAGTACTATAGACAACAAGCAGCTTATTATGCCCAGACAAGTCCCCAGGGAATGCCACAGCATCCTCCAGCACCTCAGGTATAATAAATAAATATACTAATTTGTTGATCCCCCCCCCCCCCTTTCCAATCATGTTTTCTGCATGTTTACTGTTTTGTCTGTTTGGGATTGTTTATCTTTTTTATTTTCATCTGGCAGACTATAACTGAAATGTTGTGTATTTGGTTTTTTGTTTTGTTTTGGGGGTTTCTTGTTTTTGATTTTAAATAATGCTTTCTGGCATCTGAGTGCTGAATATTTTTACAATGCCTTTGATTTAAAAATAAATTTTCTTCCCCCCAGGGATTTGCAAATCATGCAAGAAGCCACCACCATTTATATTAACCAATTTTTCTTTCTTAAAGGATTCACTCCTGAATTAGCTCCATTTAAAGGATTTTCTTTAACTTTTTGTGTATTTCTTATGTATCTCTTCTGCACAGGGCCAATAATAAGAAGTGGACAATACAGTATTTGCTTCATTGTGTGGGGGAAAAAAACCTTTGTTAAATATATGGATGCAGACGACTTGATGAAGATCTTAATTTTGTTTTTGGTTTAAAGTAGTTTTTTTTTTCCCTTTTTTTTTCTTTTTTTTTTCTTTTTTTTTTTTTGAAAATGTACAAAATATCTATCACTACTGATAGGAGGTTAATATTTCTGTGTAGAAATGAAAATTGGTTTGTTTTTAGTGTTTAGTGTAGATGTACACATTCCAGCAAATGTATTTGCAACTATTATGTGGTCAATGCTTTGTGATATAAATGTACTTTTTCAATGTATACTTTCACTTTTAAAAATGCCTGTTTTGTGCTTTACAATAAATGATATGAAACCTCCTGTGTCGGTAAGTTGGATATGTGGGTATTTAAAGAATTCGTAATTTCTTAGCAATGATAAGATACATATACACAAATATGTAAGCTTTCCCCGTGGATTATTGAGTTTTTAAACACTGGCATGTTTTTTCCCCGTTGCAGTATAGTGGTAGATTGGAGACTTTTCCATTTATTGTATTTGGCTATTTCAGCACAAGTAATCCTGATATCTTCATTTTTTTTCCCTTCTGTTTGATTAAAAACTGCATGTGTGTACAATGATCTTTTGGCATACTTCCATTGCATTAACAGTAAAATTTCCTTTTATACATGACCACTGTTTCAGACCTGTACTGCTGCTATAACAGTTAACCTTTCTGTTCTTAATTTGATATTTACTTGATTTCCAAGACTGTTTCAGCATAACTAATTTTAAACAGTTTTCAGATAGTGAATTTGAGTAGTATAATGACTTTTTTTTTCATGTAAAGTAACTCTTTGGATGTATATAATATTAGTGTGTTTCTTTCTAAATTTAGGGTAGAAAAGCGAATAGTATGCAAAAAGTATAGCTACATTGCATCTGCCATTGAAACATAATTGGGGTATGGAAACGTTCAAGTTTTTTTCTTTTTTCTCTTTTTTTATTTTTGCAGTATAGATAAGCTTTGTTTTGTAAATGCACAAGTCCAATCATTGAATCAACTTAATTTTTTTATGTACTTGAAATCATTTTATTACTCTTTAACACTCATGCTGAAGTTCTGATATTTTGTTGAAATCCATTGTTTTACTCTTTGCATATTTGTTGGCTCTTTGCATATTTATAGACTACATGCAAATACAGTCTGTCTTGCCATTGTCTGTTGAAGTGCAGGTTTGATCCAGCCAGTATAGAACTAGCTCTGTAGGGGTGAGGAGGACTGTGCTGTGTATCATCCTTGATTGTGTTCCTTCAAGGAGCATTGCACTGTAAGTACATCAGAATGACAAATTGATGAACTGCAACAGTATCTTTTTGTCAATGTTCCACATAATGCAAATGCTATATTTTGTGTGAATATTATGTTGGAATACAGTGCTAATATCTTGGAAAACTATAATTGCTTAACATAGAATAATACATAGTTCTGTTTTTTTTTTTTTTCTAAGTGAGCTTAATGGGTAAGTATTTTTGATATGCTTTAGCTATAGCTAAAGAAAACTTGATCATTAACAAAACTGAACAGTATTATTGGTGCTCCTAAAATATTGTTTTTTGTTTAAAATATATGCATATCGTATATTAAATATGAAAAACTTGAAATGTGTAAGACAGAAGTGGTTTTCAGCTTGCAAATAATAAGCAATGTAGCACTTTTAACACCATAAATATATTTTCTGTCATTGGTGGGGAGCACCATTTGTTGCTTTGAATATACTGTAAAGGAAGATGTGCAAGAACAAAATGTTGAGATTACCTGTAGGGGAAAATAGCAGTACAGTTCATTTTAGATATTTTGAAATGTTTTTGATTGTTTTATATAACCTAGAGTGATTTCCCTTACCCTTATTTAGATATGGATGTGTAGTACTAGTTTGAAGTTTAATAGTTAAGGAGTTAGTTATCTGTTATCTTTTAAGATTAGGGTATTGACATGAAAATTTGAGTATTTTGCATGATTCTGTTGTGTAGATGATCTTTTAGGAAAGTGGTGCATTTATTAATTAAAACTGAAGAAATAGTTCAGTTGGATTCAGTATCATTACTCACAAATTGGAGGCTGTTGATTTTGATTCATTTAAGGTTTAAAATCTTTATTAATTGCAAACAGTGCAATTATTTATACTTCACAGTGCCTTCCCAGACCTTCCACCTTAGGTTCTGCTGCAAAAAGCACAGGTAAGCACAACCTAAGGACATATATAAATAAATATTTCAGTACATTAATGTTGTCCCTGTGAGGTTTTTGTGGTTGTGTACTCAAAAGCAATCTGCTGCTGCTACCCCAAAATGTATTTTGTTATGCTACCATTTTAGTGGAAAGTCTATTAAGTTGTTCAAGCAACTGTACATTTCTGGGTTATGTTTTTCATTTTAATTTTTTATTAAAACGAAAATAATGTAGATTGCTGCTATAACTGATCTACATGCAAATCTTTTGCATTTTTCCCCCAAATATAAAATTGTTGCAGTTAAGAAAGGACAGTTGCATAGTTTTCAAAATTTAGGAAATCGGTTGGTCAGAAACTTCAACAGCCTTCACAGTCTGTTTATGATTGACACGACATTTTCTTTGCCCTCCAAAGCTATGGTTTCTTTATTTTCTTTTTTCTTATTCTTGAACTATAATAATTCAGTAAGAACATTATGGAACAGTTTTTATTATCATTTTTTTTCTTAGACAATTCTGTTTTCATAACATAAATGCTGAAAAGAAAAAAATATGAAATACTGGCAGTATGTTTTGATAAAAGGCATGTGCATCAGTGAAATGTTAACTGTATAGCAAATAACCTTTCATAATCTGTGTAGCAACCAATATTTTTCTGACTTATAATATTTTAATAACTGACGCTGCATTTATTTTATTTTTGCCAGTTTTAAGTGTTTGTGTGTTCTTATAGATGATTTTAACTGGTACATAATTTTGAGTTAAGATGATTGTATTAAAGCAGCATCATACCAGTTTTGTTTATTCAATTTCTAAAATGTGCTGATCCTTTTAAAACTCCTGCTTATCTCTACATCAAAGAAAAATATTCAAAAATACTGCCTTCATTTTCACACACAGTGCTGAAGATGCTGCAAGCACCAAATCATAGCTCATAAAATCAGGTCCTGAGATAGTTACCCATAAAGAGGAATCCTTTGAGTGTATGCCATTGGTGAGCCGATGAGCATGGACCATAGAAGGGCTCAATGTAGAAGGTAAAATTGGCAAATCATAATTGAGAAATATGAAATGTATTCCCATACATAATATGGTATAGGGTGTAATGTACCTGCTTTTGATCACTTTTCATTTTAAAGTGCTATTCACTTGATCTTAAATGTTCCATGAACTGTTAAATTTCTTAAGTTACTGCACCACATTTATGCTTATGTGTGTTTGATAGTCAATGCTAGTTATGTTAAAATTTGATAATATAAAGGGGCTCTTGACTTTAAGAGCCTATCAAGTTTTGGTTAGTTGTAGTTTGCATTTTTATAAAAGAAAATATAGATGAATGCTAATAGATATTGTGGCATTGTTGCTATCTCATGAGAATTTTTTAATTCATAAGCCTTCTTGATAAAATAAGCATTTTTTAAAAATGGCGCTAACCTTTCCATAATTTTGAAATAAAGGGAAAGCAGAAAAGGTGAGCCAGATGGTTTGAAATGATAATGGATTTTAGTGGTGGTAGGGGAAAAAAAATGTTTAGATTGAAATTTAACTGATTGATTTGATTAGCACTTGAGCAAAAACTTGACAATGTGTTTTTAAAACATCTTAGTGTGGTGATACTTAGAATTCTATAGTTTGATGTTTTTTGTTTTTTTTTGTTTTGTTTAGAAATAAGTATAGTTTTTTAACTAATGAAAATGGTTTAATACTAAGACTAGTGATTTGATACTAGTTGTTTATTAACATTGTAAAACGTATCCTTAAACAAATATCTTTGTAGTTTATTCACAATGGCAGGTTTGGTTAGGTGTAGCAGAGTAACTTAGAAAGAAATAGGAGTATATTATTAAGTAACAGTATTTGTTTGGATGCTCTGCCAGTAGAATCTTCTACCTAAAAAGTAATCTGTTGTCTAGAATAATGTAGTAGAGTTTACTAATCAATGAGGATGTTTTACCTTTTTTTTCTGCAAATTCTGCCTCATTTAAAAATGCTTTTTAACAATACCTAGTTAAATATAATTTGACTCTGAAAATAACCTTGCGTTTTATTTGAACAGTCACTTGATTTTTCTTACCACAATAAAACTTTTGAGGGATTTTTAAATTGGTGCTTTTAAAAAGCAAATAAATCCCAGAGTTTTATTTTCTTCAGTAATACCCCTAAAGAAAACTCTTAAATGTATTTGCGAATATATATATATATATATTTTTTCTTATGCATGCTCGATGCATTTTCGTCCTGAGAAAAGTGTTCTCTACAGAAACTACCCGTGTGTAAAAAGAAGATTGGCTTAAAATGGCTACTGTGATGGGAACAGTGTCTTAGGGAGATGCAGCTTGGACTTGAGGTAAATTGAATACTTTACAAACTGTGGTTTAGAGTTTGCTTTAATGACACTGTATGTAAAAGGACGTATGCTTGCTGTAATTTTGTATTCATTTTGGTCTCCTCAATAAAATAAATAAATGTACTTTGAATTATAAGAGAGTACTTTGTGTCTTTTATGCATTTAATACTCAGGAAAAAGAATTTGTCTTGACTGTCTTTAAAGGATTATTGTGGGTTAAGAATTCTAATGATAAGGGTAAACATCTGCTTGTAGGAATTTTTAAACCAAGGAAAGACTTTTTTTCTTTAATACAAGTTACTTTATTATGGGTTTACATTGTAAAATAAATCTGTCTTCCAGAAAATGAAAATATAAAAACAACTTGATGACAGAACATAACTAGTTATTTACAAATAGACTAGTATTTTTGATCAAAGGCTTTCTACTCAGTCCTCTTAAAGCTTGAAAACTTCAGTTATGTTGAAAATGTTTTCTAATTAAAACATAATTTGTTCAGACAAGATCATAATAAAATTTGCTTTAGTGGTTTGGTTATATATTACATGCATTTGAAAAATATATTTAAGTATACCTAACACTCAGAACAATGTATAGATAGTGGTTTCTTATTAGGTTTTGTCTGGTGTCTGTTTTCCATGAATTCTTACTTAACTTTTGTTTTTCTGCATGTTCTCCCTATTTCATGAAAAGAATGATCTTATTCCCTCTCTATTTCAGAAAGACTCTAAAACTACAACATTCAGAATTCTGTTCCTCTAAGAAAACAAACTAACTCAAATTGATTCCTAATTAGTTGTCTCAATCTACTTCAGACTAATTTTAGGTATAAAAGCTCACAAAAGATAATTCTTTCATGCAAAATAATGTTTACTTTTTTAAAAACATAACTGCTATGAATATGGGAAATACACTACCACCCTTGTAATTAGGTTCTGATAGAATAATTGAATCAATTTCCCACTCATAATATATTTTATTGACTGCTAAAATACATATTGTAGAATATGTTGATAAATCTGATATTCAATTGAAAAACAATATTTTGTAATAAGAGTTTGTGTTTTGAAGACTTATGAAAAGGAATTAAGGAGTCAACAGAGTGGTACTTCTGGTATCCTTTTTGGCACTGCCACAGAAAGTAGGAAGAAAGAAAGTTGTAGATAAAGAAAGTTCCAAGTTGAGAAGGTACCCTAGTAGTCATCAGCTAAAAAAGAGAAAAAGAAAAATAATTTTTTAATAGGAAAAAACTTTTAATAGAATAAAAAGATTAAAAGATGATTAATTCTTACTTTCAATGGTAAGAATACAGGTACTAGCTGCAGAGCCTTTATTGTTGACTGCTTTACACATATACTCTCCTCCATCCTCTGGGAAAGTTTCTGGTAAGTAAAGGCAGTAAGTTTCTCCTCTTTCAATATATTGATAGTCTTCCCCATCCTGCAGTATTTCTCCTTCAAACCACCATGTGATTTCTGGTTTGGGTTCTCCTGTTACTTTAACAGTAAATCTGACTGGCTCACTATCTACAACTGAGGTGTTTTTCAGAGGCTTCTTGAACCACGGAGCTCCTGATCTGGTTTGCTCTTCGTCTTCAATCGTGGAGCCATTCATGATGCTACCCTCCTCCTCTTCCTCCTCTTCTCTCTTCTGTTTTAAAATAAATGCATTCAGGATGGCATTTATAATATCAGTATTTTCAAAGCAGCGGTATAGTAATAGAATTTTGAAGGTAAAAGTAAATAATGTACACTTATTATTAAGTACACAATATTCCAATTACTTGAAAGCTATTAAAACATTCTTTAAATTCCTCTTCATAAAATTATGGTATTTAAAAGCATCCTTAGAAATTTTTTTTAAACAAATGTGTAAGCCTAGTACCTTTTGTAGTGCTGCATCAATTTCTTTTTGTTCAAACTGCATTCGTCGAAACTTTTGTTCTTCAATTCTTCTTTGTTCTTCTTCTTCCCTTGCTTTAGCCATTTGTTCAAATCTTGCTTTCATATTCACTTTATGAGTGAATGGAGCTTCACTTTTTTTTGCAGGCTTTATATCAACATCTTCTTCCTTCAAGAAAATGGGCCAAGAGTAACAATTGCTTGTTTTCTAAAAACAAGCTGGGGTTTTGGCTCAGTGGTAGAGCACCTGCCTAGCACGTGAGGCAGTGGGTTGGATCTTTAGCACCACATAAAAATGAATAAACAAAACAAAAGTATTGTGTCTAAGTCCAAAAATTTAAAATAAGAACTGAAGGGTTAATAGTTGTGTTGTGTATAGGCACAAAGTGATTCACATCATTAGTATGCATGTGCTCTCCTAGACAGGATTGTTTTAGTGCCCTGTAATTAAAAAAAACTGGTACTGGAGGTTGAGCCTAGGGGTGCTTTACCACTGAGCTATACTCCCCCCACTCCTTTTTATTTTTTGAGTTTGGGTGTCACTAAGTTGCTGAGACTGGCCTCAAACTTGCTATCCTCATGCCTCACCCTCCCAAGCCACTGGGTTTACAGGTATTCACCACCATGCCCAGCAAGGCATTCTTAATTATGATCCTGTTCTCCCAGTATAAAGATCACACAATATCATTGGAATGCCGGCCTATTTTGCCCAACCAACTCTGGCTTGTTTTTGATGTTACTGAATAATACAAAAAAGGTCAGAATATAGTACTACACCTTTCACGATTAGTAAAACTTCCTTTCCCACCCTATAACAAAGAATATAATTTGTTATTTCTTGTTTGATTTTTCCTTCTTTACCCATCTTGGGCCTGTATCCTAGAGATGAATTCTATCCAAATCCTGGTCAAATGGCAGAGAAAGGTGTTACAAGTAGAAATGGGAAGACAACTGTTAAACTACAGAACATGTAGCATAAAGAAGGGATTATGGTCAAATGTGTAGTTCATCTGTGTAAGGCTAAGTGTTGAAAGAAATGGGTATAATTAGTGATTTAAGAGCAGTATCAGTATGAGTCTAGGAAAGGGCCAATTTGATAGTGATGTATCTTGAGGGTGGTCTTAGAGTGGGGTTCAGTTAATCCATACTTTCTAAAGTATTATAGTAGTTGACTCTTTATTTCTAGGCATTTGTGGGTCTATCTGAAAACCATTTAATAATACTGTAGGTAGTTGCTTCAGGGTACCCATAGCCAGCTAAAGAGTTTGTGAAGACAGATATATGAAAGTCTTGGTTTTATATCAGTTTAAGGTGTTGCAACCTTGTTCTAATGGGGGGAGTAGGAAGTAAAAGAAAATTGAGCAGTTTTTTATTATTAGGTTAAAAAGTATGTTATCAACAGGGTTTTCTATAAGTTTGAACAAGTAAAAATTTCTCATAAGCTAACTGGGAGAAAGTGAATGAACATTCACTTAAATACAATGTCATCTTTTCTTGGATCCCTGAAAAGCAAGGTTCAGGTTTCTGGGAAAAACCTGTATCCTGTTGAATGGAATGAATGCTTATCTAGGTACATTATTTATAGGGCACTGACACCTTCAGCACAGTTAAGCAATCCATTTGCCTTGGAATACTTTAATTATGAAGTCAGATAAGGCATAAGGTAGGTGTTCAATTTGTTTAAATACCAAATGAGTTCATGATACAGATGAAGTGCTTGCTACAGGAGCTGGAATGGAATTCTTTGGGGAAGTACACATGAATGAGACTTTGAAAGATGTTGAACATTTTCTAAAGGAGAGAAACTAGTCAAATGATCAGGTTTGGAAAAGGGACTGCTATAACAAGGGTCCTCGCTTTTAATTTCACTCTACCAAAATTATGCTAGTAGATTTTTTAAAGGCTACCTCAATGGTCTTTGATTCAGAAAAGTATGATTGGAGGGACTTCCATGTCTTGCAGGAAACGCCATTCAGAACATCCTGATGTATTGAATTCCATCCTGTCCTAATCTCACATTGAAGATCCAATAATATCAATAAAACAAGAAGTCACCTACATATTTTTATTTTGCCTGCATATTTTGTAGGGATAGACAGGATTGCTCAGGTTTTATTGCTAGCAACTTCAGGAAGCAAGTACATGTTGATTTGACTTTATCTTCTGTGATAGATTCACTTCATACTGTTATTTTCAAATGGCTTTAATCTACTCCCTTCAGCAAAGTTAACAGTACATTAGACCTTCCCATTTACCTAAGTTTAGGACCAGTTTTTCAGACTGCCTTTACCTTATTCAAAACAATTTATTCATCTTGCCTCATCAGAACTAATTTCTCTAGCAATGTCTGGTTTTATTGGTAATCAGTGTAATATTAGGCTCCTCAGCAACCACCTTCCCTAGAAGCAATAGTTTTGTTACAAGTTTGATCTACTTTTCTCCCCTGGCCCAAACTTATTGCCTTTGTACATATTTTCCAGTTCATCCATCATGATCTCAGAATTCTTTCATAAACAGTCTTTCTTACTGTCCTAAAAATTTGTCTATTAACATTTCCCAGAAAATAGTTGATGTAAGTTTAAAAAGGTGTTTACACTACCCATAATCTGCTTTTACAGGTTTGTAACCTGTGTCCCATTATTCTATGAACCTTGTATTATAGCCCTATTTTCCACTCCCCAAATTTTATTTATAGCCTCTGTTGAGTCATTGTTTCCTCAATCTGGAGTGTCCTTATCTGCAACTTTTATGCAACCTTTACATTCAGTGTGAATGTTTGCTCAGCGCTCTTAAGCCTCTCCTAGACATCAATCCTTCCAATTTGATCCCATAACGCTAAATATAAAACCTATTAAAGCACAGTCATATCTCATTTGGCTTGCACACTTTCCCCAAAACAACTCAGGGTCCCACATTAGAAGTGGTGGTTACAAATTTATTTCCCTTACCCCTACTTCATTAACCTCAAGCTTTTATTTGCCAGCATTCAGTAATTGTTTGCCATCTTCACCTCTGTCTCTAAGCGATACATGAAATGACAAGTTTAGTCACTAAGGTAGTACCAGTGTCTACAGCAGATCCTGAAACATCGGGCACTTATTTTTAATGCCTATATCCAAGCCCACCTTTAATTTCAACATTATGTAGCTAAAAGAACTCCATGTTTTAAAAATCCTTTTGGTGGTTTTGAATCACATCCCTAGCCCTTATTCTTTGAGACAGTTTTGCTAAATTGTCCTGCCTAAGTTGTTGAGGCTGGCTTTGAACTTAGGATCCTCCTGCCTCAGCCACCTCCTGCTTGGCCATCATGCCCAGCTCACATGGCATCTACATGGGCCAGGTACAGTGATGCACACCTGTAATCCCAGCAATCCAAGGCTGAGGCAGAAGGATTACAAGTTTGAGACCACACTCAACAATTTTGGCAAGACACTGAAAATAATAGAGTTGAGAATGTAGTTTAGAGTATAGCACCCCTGGGCTCAATCCCCAGTTAAGAAAAAATACATGTTCATCTCACCTGTGCTTGCATCTTCATTGTCTTCATTCTATGCTTGCCTTGATAATTGTTTCAGTAATTAACACATAATTTCATTCCATCCTTAAGTCTCTTCTAAAGACCCTCCCAACTTCCCATACCTGTTTGCTACTTGAATATTTGAAAATGTATTTTTAGGCATATATTTTAAATATCAGAATTCTGGCAGGAAAAAAATCTAGATTCTATTTTAATGCACACTATGGAAGAGTCTGAAATAGGAAGGGACATTACAGGTCAGTGATTGACTCCTTATTTTATGTATGAAGATACCTCAATGTCATGTCCTCAGAATTCTAATTAAGGCTCTTCCACTGAATTATGCTGTGGTTTTGATCATATCATATGGCTTTATAGCTTCATCTATAAAACATGAATGTTAATATGAATAATCTCTGGGGTTTAACTTGAATAAACTGGGTTATACTAATTGAACTAAAACACACCAATATTTTTTAAACCACTTTTGCTTAGATTAAACAAGTTGATCTCTATAGGTTTTAATACTGAGAAAGGCCATTCTGAAACAATGCTAGATCTTAATGTGCTTTTGCTATTTTGTTTCCAATTATATATGTCAGTGGTTAGTTGTAAGTCCTTTTTTTAAGTACTAAAACTTACTTCAAAAGCAGTGTTGTATCTGTTAAATTTTCATTATCATTATGTACCATAACCGTTAAATATAAAAGTACATACCTCGTGGAAGTTTTCTGCTTCTCGCTCTTTAATTTCAAGGTCAATTGCTCTCCTCCTTGCTCGTTCTTCTTCTATTTTTTTCTGTATTTCTTTTTCAGACAACTGCCCAATTTTTTCAAACTTGCTTTTTAGGTTTTTAGCTTGAATAGAACCATTTCTTTTTAATTTGATTAATTCTTCATATTCTCTGCTCATTCCAAAGGTTTCATTTTCTTCTTCTTCCTTCAGAAAAAATAAATTTTATATGTTGAATACCAGCAAATTATAGTTGTTCCCCCATGTATCTGCAAGGATATGTACCAAGATGCCCAGGAGATACCTGAAGCCACAAATAGTACTGAATCATATGTATGGGTTTTTTCTTATTAGCAATTTCAGCAAACAAATCTTTTTCTTATAAGTCAAAAACTTTTACTTTTTCACTTAAAGGAAGCTATTTACAGCTTCTCTGGCATATCCAAATTGCCATCATCACTACTCTTGTTTTGGACCCATTATTATGTAAGCAAGCACTGCTGTCATGTGATAGTCAATCTGATATTAGAGGAGACTACAAATCATATCACAAGGATTGCTGGACAATGGGATGATTCCTGTTCCAGGCAGGATGGAGTGGGTCAGTGACAGATTATATTACACTATATAGAATGTTGCAGAGTTTAAAACTTGTGAATTGCTTATTTCTGGAATTTAATGTTTTCAGATGATAACTGGCCAAAGAAAGGAAAACTTCAGACAAGATAGGGGACCTCTAGTTTGCATAATTTCTTATTTGAAATCAAAAATAAAACTTAAATTAGCTGTTTCTTCAACACAATGTCCAAATTTACTTAAAGTGGCACTATATATTTAGAAGACACTTTATTCCATGTAAAATATATTTGTCAGGGAATATAACTAAACGCCTGTAACATTCCACATTAACCTGCTAAAACTAACATATGCATGGCAAGATTAATTTTTACTAGGAATTATAAGAAGATTGTTTAGGGGAAGGCAAAAAATAGAACTGAAACAGCATTGGGCTAGAAATCAGCTATGAATTTGGTTTAGGCTTTTTGCCTACTTGCTTACCCCACTGGGCATGATTTTCTTAAAAGTCCAGAGTGCCAGACGTAGTGGCACATGCCTATAATCCCAGTAACTCCAGAGGATGAGGCAGGAGGATCACAAATTTGAGGCCAGCCTAAGCAATTTATAGTGAGACCCTGTCTAAAACAAAGGGCTGGGAATGTAGAACACTTGCCTAGCTTGTGCAAATCCTGGGACAATCCCATTCCCAACATTGCAAAAACAAATAACAAAACTCCTGGACATAATAGGGTATAGTAAATTTGATAGCATTAGAATGTCTGACCATTAATTTTCCATGTATTAATAATAACTATAGCTCCATTAAATACTAAGTTCTCCTAGACTATTTTCAGCTTTCTTCATTAAATAATTGCTACTAAGTTTTGGGAGAAGTGAGAGGCTGAGGGAAAGAATTTCCTACATCATATTCATGGTATTTTAATCATAATTTCTATTTATATGGTATTTATATTCTCAGAGCCAGCTATATAATTTGCTGAGCCACAGCCAAAGCAGAGGAGTAAAGCTTCTCAAAACCTACTGCCCCATCCTGTGACAAACAGGCAACTTCCAGGAGACTACAACCTCTGTGTAGAGATTCAGTTCTTGGATCAGAAGTTGATAAGAGGATGCCACTAAGTCACCTGCCAATCATGCCATGGCATTGCCAATCAAAGACTGCGAGAGTCAATGCTCACCTTACCCCTATTCAAACATGGCCTGACACATCCAGGGGCCCTCTCTTCTCTTGCCTTCTGCCACCTGAGCAACCTGACCCACCCACACTGAGTATGACAGTAGCCAGGCATGGGGAAGGTTAGACAAAGCTTGGGAAGGAGGCTTCTGAGAGCCCATTCCAGTGTGATAGGGAGACAGCAGGAAGCATGGGTAAGCCAAAGTGCCAATGTCCTAGCACACATTTCATTATCCAATCAACACAAATTCAAAGATAAAAATTAAGATTTTTCAATATGGCAATCTTAGAGCATTGAATCATATGAAGTATTTGGAACATGGGATCCTGTGAGTACACAAGTTGCATCCCATAAAACTGGCCCTGTGTGTAATATATACATATATTTTTAAAATTAGGAGCTGTGGTACACAGCAGTAATCCTAGTGGCTCAGGAGGCTGAGGCAGGAGGATCAAGAGTTCAAACCAGCCTCAGCAACAGTGAGGTGCTAAGCAACTCAGTGAATAAAATACAAAATAGGGCTGGGGATGTGGCTCAGTGGTTGAGTGCCCCTGCGTTCAATCCCTGGTACCTCACTAAAAATTTAATTTCAACACTAGAAAGACCATACTAACATATTTAACATCATCACAGTTCCATTTTAGAATAATTTAGTAAAACAAAATGATTCAAATACTTGCCAGTAGGGCTGGGGATGTATCTCAGTCAAAGAGAATATGTTTTGTATGAGCTCCTCAATTCAATGCCCAGCATCAAAAAATAAAAATACACTTAGTGAAACTGATGGCCCTAATAGTATCCATGGTCCTGTAGTTTTTCTATTAAATTTATTAGTATGCTATTTATTTCCAGGAAAAATAAAATAATATATTAAATATAGTATTTTAGAACAACAGTTCACAATCATGGTGTACCCAGATAATTTTGAGCCATGTAGGAAAATTTGTTACTTAAGGAACTATAGTGCTTCTCTTCATCACTGTATCATATAGATAGATATAAATATACATTTAAACTAGCAAGGAGGGAGTTACAGCAGACCAAAAGTACATATAACTGCTGAAGCCTGTACCACATTGAGTATCCTTTATGTGAATAATATAAGGTTACTTCCTATAAGGTAATATAAGTAATATACCTAAGTATAAATAGTATATAGATGTTTCTTAAAATCTTACCTCTCCCATTTCTTGTCTCAGTTGTTCAAATTCCTGTTTCTCCATTTCTAGTTTATGCTTCCGTTCCTCCTCTGTTCGCCGTTTTTCTTCTTCCATTTTTTGTTTTAATAATTCCTCAAAATTTATTTCCAGTTTTCCCGGTGTAAGAGATTCTTGAGAGAATGTTTTATATATTTCTGAGGAGTCATCATCTACTACCTATTTGAAATAATTCCTTTATTAAATTTGCCAGAATTATATAGGCTAAAAAGGGAATATTTCTTATAGAAATTGGGATTACTTGAATAGAAAGGTTTCACATTGAACTTGAAAAAAAAAAAAAAAGGAGATTGGGGCTGGGGTTGTAGCACTTGCCTAGCACACACAAATAAATAAAATAAAGGTAGTGTGTCCATCTACAATAACAACAAGAAGGAAAAAAAACAGGAGATCATAAATTCTCTTCAAAAAAGTTTAACACAATAAACAAGGGAGAAATATTTAGAAAATTAAAGACAGGTATTTTGTGGTTATGAAGAAACTAAACTGATAACCTTCTATTCTCCCTTCCAGTGAACACAGTAATTTTCCTTTATTTATACTATGAGAAATTTGGATTTGATATTAGTAATATGACACTTTTAAAAATAGTTATTTTTTATATGTAGGTGGACACAATATCTTTATTTCATTTTTATGTGGTTCTGAGGTTTGAACCCATTGCCTCATGTATGCTAGGTGAAAAGCATCCATGGCTTCAGTCCCCAGTACTAGAATGAATCAAATAGAAAATTTCATTTATAGTCTTCTCTGAGTGAATTAGTTAACCAACCCATCATGAGCTCCTCATAATCAGGGGAGAAAACTCTTAATGCTATAATTTTATTGTATTGACTTATTTACTGCCAGGTTAACTTTAAAGAAATAATAATAGTTAATACTTAGAGCTGCCAGTTAGGCACTTTACATGTGATGACTTATTTATTTAACACTGCAACCTTATAAAAGCTATTATTAATATCTTCATTTTACAGATGAAGAAACGGAGGCACTGAAAAGTAACTTATGCAAAGTTATAATAAATACAAAGTGATAAAGCTGGAATTCAAACTTCAAAAAATTTCTAATAAGATTATAAATAACTTACACTACCCTTTTTGTAATTTCATGAATTTACCGGGATAATTAATTAAATTAGTAGTTTAAATAAATACCTGCCATTTAGCTGTGACCTTGGGCAAGAATCTATCCTCTCTGAGTTTCATTATCTGTGACAACTTTCATATAGGTGTCATGAGGACTAAATAAAGTTTGGAAACAGCTGTGAATCTAACTAACATCATGGTAGTTTTATTCTTACATTATCATTCCCTATATAAGGCAATTCTAAATTGCAAATAGAAAGTTTGCTTTTGTTAACTTGGAATATATTTTACCATGAAAAAGTATTATCTAAGTGTGTTTTTCTGTCACCTAATGGCATATACATACACCACTGTTCTGAACTCTGTCTCTGTGATTGAAATAGTCAAAGAATGTATAACTAATTAGAATAAATTAAGAAAAAATAGAAGGGAGACCAGTAGAAGAAGGGAATTGGGGAGGGAAGAGAAGGAAAGGAGAGGTACTGGAAAATGAAATTTATCAAATCATACTGTTTTATTGTGTGCTTGTATGAATTTATTATAACAAATCCCACTGTTATGTACAATTATAATGCACTAATAAAAATAGACATAAGAGAATGAGAGAGGCTCATTTATTTGATCTAAATTTTATCAAGGCTTTATAAAACCCAAACTTTACCACAGAACTAATCCAACTCTCAAACAATGTTTAAATGGTTTCAAAATCCAATGTATGAACGAACTGAATCATAGCATGCAATTACAACATTTGATCCTAAATAAGAAACACTAATGAAGAAACTTGTCTCTCTCAATTCAAAATGTCTCTAGGAAACTTTGTTTTGGTTTCATGCCTTTTTTCCTTCCCTGAACTTTTTCTATTAGTAAATCATGGTTAAAAGACAGTTTAGGCCTAAAAAAAACACACCTCCTTGACTAGGTCTACTGATCTTCATACTTCACTACTACGTCTCAACCTGCTTATTATCCAAAAATTAAGTGCTTTTACCATGTGTGTTCTCTATGTAGAAACCATTTGTTAATTAGGGATTATCTGATGCACACAAGATCATTTCAATATCACTGATATTTAAAACATTTATTGGGTCAGGCACAGTAATACATGCTTATAATCCCAGCAATTTGGGAGGTTGAGGCAGGAGGATTGTGAATTCAAGGCCAGCCTCAGCAGCTTAGCAAGTCCTGAAGCCATTTAGTGAGACCTTGTCTCAAAATGCAGTTCAGTGGCAAAGTATCCCTGGGTTCAATCCCCAGTACCAAAACAAAACAAAAATCCATTTATTGAAAGTCTGTTATGCTAGGCGCTGTGCCACATGTCTGATGGATAGTCTCATCCTCACTGAGAGATACAGCCATATATAATAATACGTATTAGTGCTATTTTAGGGGAGTATTAATTGCCATAGGAATACATAGAAAGTGTTTATTATCAGGAAAGGCTTCTTAAAGGCAATGGAAGGTTATAAATAGGAAATAGCAGAGCATAGGGAAAAGAGAAAGGGACATGTTTCAGACAGTATTTGTGAAAGCCTAGTGGTTCTCACTTGGAAGAAATGAATTAAATTTAGTATAACTAGATCAAAGATGGAAGATTAAGATAGATTAAGAAATGAAACTGGAGAAATATATATAAGAACAAGATTATAAATAAATTCATATTTAAAGTTTTGGGATTTTGGCTTTGGGAAGTAGAAAAATTTTAAGCAAAAGTACCCAAGTACTGCAATTGAACCCATGGGTATTTTACTGCTGAATGAACTATAGCCCTTATTTTTGATTTAGTGACAGGGTCTCCCTAAATTGTGATCTTTTGATCCTTCTGCTTCAGCCTCCTGAGTAACTGGGATTACAAATCAGCACCAGCATGTTTGGCTTTTTTTTTTAACAGAAGGATTATGCCATTGGGCCTGGGGCTGGGGCTCAGTAGTAGCGCACTTGCCTGGCATGTGTGAGGCACTGGGTTCGATTCTCAGCACTACACATAAATAAATAAAGATCTATCAACAATTTAAAAAATTTTTTAAAAATAAAAAGATCACTCCATGGATTAAGGGGTGTAACTCAGTGGTAGATGACTTGCCTAGGAGGCACAAGACCCTTCGTTCAGCCAGCACTGCAAAAGAAGAAGAAGGGGAGCAGGAGAAGGAGGACAACAAGGACAGGGAAGAGAAAAAGAAAAACACTGCTCCTAGCATTATAGGAAAGATTTGATTAAAGGTAAGAAAGAAAGTAAATAAGGAATTGGTCCTAAGCAAGGAATAACAATAACCCAAATTATAGTAATTGCAAAGGGAAAGCTAACAGATTTTAGAGTAATTGAGAAGATAGAATAAATGAGACTTAGTGACTGACTGGATTTCAGGCATGAAAAGATATAAAATGTTTTTAGTCTTTCAATTTCTGATTTGAGCATCTGGGTGGGTGATTACACCAAATGGACACCTAGACAAATATGCTTGAAACTCAACTGGAGAAACAAAACCAAGTTATTACATCACTAAAGCCAACTAAAATATTTCAAGAAGGGGGTGTAGTCATGTGTCAAATTGTTTGAAAATATTTGTCATATAACCATATAATTTTACAATTGAAAAATACCAATTTTGTGACAGTTAAGTTAGGTCACAGTATCCCAAGTGATGGGTGAGCAATTTGGAAAAGTTACATAACTGATTAAAATGATTACAGTCATTTAATATATATTGGATAAGAGGAAAACTAAAATGAAAAAATGAATGAAGGAGGGATAGAGGTAGTATGGAAAAAGACAGGAGGAGGGAATGGAGAGAAAGGAGAAGGAAGGGTAGGGAGGAGACTCCCTGCTTCTTCCTTAGACACCCAGCTCTGGAAAACGTAACTTCCCATAGAAGGAAGGTACTTTTCAGTCCCTTACACTAGGCATGGTAATTAAACAGAACCTTCTCAAAAGTAAATTCAAGTAAATAACTTCAATTGATTGATATTATTTCATGAAAGACTCTAAAACCTATTTGCCAGGACTGGGGTTGTAGCTCAGTGGTAGAGCTCTTGCCTAACATGTGAGGCAGTGGGTTTGAGTTTCAGCACCACATATAAATAAGTAAAATAAAGGCCCATTGACAACTAAAGAAAAAAAAAAAAACATATTTGCCATTTCTATTCTTGGCACCAATTCCAGAAAAAAACAGGATATTCCCCAAAGTCTGATGATTTCTGTTTAACATGCTCTAAAAGCTGAATGCTAATGGCATTTTCCAATTAGGTTCCGTCTTACCATGCTTCTTCGTGCTTCAGCAAATGCCTTCTTTTCTTCCTCTATTCTCCTTCGGGCTTCTTCTTCTGCTTTCCTTTTTTCATCTTCTCTCCTTTGCCTTTCCATTTCTTCAAAACTGAGTTTGAGTTTACCAGGACGGTATACCTGAAATTTTTTTTCTGTGTCTTGGTTTTCCTCATCTTCATTTACCTAAGCAAAGAAACGATTCATTACTAAGAATTAAGGTTCATTAAAAATAGCAATGAATTATCAATCAAAAAGCACAGAATTAGCTTTTTTGCACAGTAGTGTTTCTATGCCCTTAATACACTTTTTAATGTCTTATATGATAAAATCTTCAATTTGGAGAAATTCCAAATAAAGATGTACTCAAGTTGAAAAAAACTTCCCAATCAAATCAAATCTTTTTAGGGGCTGGGGTTGTGGCTCAGTGGTAGAGTGCCCGCCTAGCATGCGTGAGGAACGGGTTTGAGCCTCACCACCACATAAATATAAAGATAGTATGTCCACCTAAAACTAAAAAAAAAAAAAAAAAAAAAAAAAAAAATCAAAAATCAAGTCTTTTAAATTTTTTTTTTTTTTGTAGTTGTAGATGGACATACCTGTATTTTATTTCTTCTTATGTGGTGCTCAGTGGCCAGTGCCTCACATGTGCTAGGCAAGTGCTCTGCCACTGAGCTACAGCCTCTCAAATCAAATTTTTAAATAAATAAAACGGAATATTTAAAAATGTTTGAAAGGGTCACCCTGAATATTAACTCTCCCATTGCAAGCATACGATGTGTGTTTATGTACTTACATTGAGGTGCAAATATAACTTAACAGAGTTTTTTTGTTTTGTTTTGTTTATACTGGGGATTGAACTCAGGGGCACTTAACCATTGACCTACATACCCAGTCCTTTTATATTTTATTTTAAGATAGGGTCTGGATAAGTTACTTTATTGCCTCAATATTTTTTTAATATTTATTTTTAGTTGTAGGTGGACACAATATCTTCATTTTATTTTTATGTGGTGTTGAGGATCGAGCCCAGTGCCTCATGTATGCCAGGCGAGCACACTACCACTTGAACCACATCCCCAGCCAAACCTCAATAATTTTTTGAGGCTGGCTTTGAACTTGCCATCCTCCTGCTTCTGCCTCCTGAATTGCTGGATTGCAGGCAGGCACCACCGAGCCCGGTTTAAAGTACACATTTTGTAATTTTTATGGATTTTTTTTTACTATAAACTATGGAACTTTTCCATATACTTGTCAGGTTAAAGATTATTATTTGGAACTATTTTATATAAAATTCAAGTTTCATGCCGGGTGTAGCGGCACACACCTGTAATCCCAGTGGCTCAGGAGGCTGAGGCAGGAGGATCACAAGTTCAAAGCCAGCCCCAGCCACAGCGAGACGCTAAGCAACTCAGTGAGACCCTGTCTCTAAATAAAATACAAAATAGGGCTGGGATGTGGCTCAATGGTCAAGTGCCCCTGAGCTCAACCTCAAGTACCCCAAATAAATAAAGAAAGAAAAAAAGAAGATTCAAGTTTCATGATTTTAATTTACTAATTTAATATTGTTATTTATTATACAGTTAATTAGCCATTTCTATTTCTTTGTTAAGATGTCTATCAATGATGTCTAAATTATATAAGTATTATGTAACTAGAATTGCCCCCAAAGTAGAAACATTTTCAAATGTCTACGAAATAAAAATTTTTGCAATGTAATATTTAGATATCGTTAATAAAAGCTGATCAAGAAAGATGTGGTCAAAAAAAAAGAAGAAGAAAGTTTGTGGTCACTTTAAAAATTATAGATGTTCCATTTTAAAATTCTTTTTGGGGGGTGAGTGTGGATACCGAGGACTGAACTCCGGGGCACTCAACCACTGAGCCACATCCCCAGCCCTCTTTTGTATTTTATTTAGAGACAGGGTCTCACCGAGTTGCTTGGTGCCTTGTTTTTGCTGAGGCTGGTTTTGAACTTGCGATCCTTCTGCCACAGCCTCCTGTGCAGCTGGGAATACAGAGGTGCACCACTGTACCCAGCTTCCATTTTCAAATTCTTAAAATTAGATTTGAAATTTGTGTTTTTTTATTTTAATTTTATTTTTACTGATAGATCTACTAATACCATAATAATAATAGTTAACATTTTAAAAACACCTAGTATATGCCAAATCCTATTTTAGGTGCTTTCTAGATATTTACTCATTTAATAATTTAAGAAGGAAGCACAGCTGGGCATAGTGACCCATGCCTGTGATCCACACGAGTTGGGAGGCTGAGGCAGGAGGATCACAAGTTTGAGCCCAACTTTAACAAACTTAGTGAAACCCTGTCTCAAAATAAAAAGAACTGGGAATGTTGTTTGGTGGTAAAGCACCTTTATTCAATCTCTAGTCCAAGAAAAAAAAAGAAGCATTATCATTTTTGCCATTTTACCAATGAATATGGGTAAGACATGGAGAGTTTAATAACATGGCCATGTTTACAGAGTTATAAGCAGTTGAGATCTAAATCCAGGCAGTCTGGCTCCAAAATCCATGCTCTTAATCACTATATCATATACACACATTCTCAAACCCTACAAACTGCATATTCCTTAGTAAAATGTTATTTCAATAAGTTCAAATATTTGAAAAGCTGGACTGAAACCAAATGTACCTTTATAATTAGACCTGAAAATGTCCTGCAACCAGGCCATTAATACATTGCAGGCTGAACCAAGAGATAGAGAGAAATTAGGTTCATTGAGTATTTTGCACGTTTCTATATATGTGTATTGGATAAAATGCCACCAGGTGAAAACTTGAAAACAATACAGATGAATTTTATATATAGGATATGTATACAGTCTCAAAATCAGACCCTGTTTTCTTTCTTTTTTTTTTTTTTTTTTTGTACCAGGGATTTAACTCAGGGGCACTTGATCACTGAGCCACAGCTCCATAAATTTGTATTATATTTAGAGACAGGGTCTCATTGAGTTGCTTAGTGCCTTACCAGTTGCTGAGACTGGCTTTGAACTTGAGATCATCCTGCCTCAGCCTTCCAAACCCCTGGGATTACAGGCATGTGCCACCGGACCTAGCACTGTTTTCTTTTTTCGGGGATTGAATACAGGAGTGTTTTCTCACTGAGCTATATCCCCAACTCCTTTTATTTTGAGGCAGGGTCTTGCTAAATTGCTGAGGCTGGTTTCAAACTAGTGATCCTCCTGTCTCAGCTTCCCAAGTTGCTGGAATTACAGGAATGTACCATTGCATCCAGCCATGTCCTTTGATATAGAAAATCTTGAATTTGTGGTAATGAACCTAATCTAAAGCTAGTTAGTTTCTCTAATACTAAACGTAAGGTTTAAGTATATATATTTACCATTTGCCGCCTTGCTTCTTCAAAAGCACGCTTCTCCTCTTCTAAACGTTGTCTTGCTTCCTCTTCAGCTTGCTTTTTTCTGGTTTCTTGTCGTTGTCGCTCCAATTCTTCAAAAGTTAGCTTCAATTTTCCAGGAAAAAGTGATTCTTTTTTTGCCTCACTTTCCATTTCATCATCCTATGAAAACACACCTGTTAGTTACAAAATGGGATGCTGCCAACTTAACTATTTTGATATGTTCCTTAAAATAATAAAATTACCATGAGGAATGAAAGACATTTTGCTTCCTTGAGAGATCGTCGTTGTTCTTCATGTCTTATTCTTTTATCTTCTTCACACTTAATCCTTTCTTCCTCCTCCTCTTCTTTTTCTAGATCCTCAAAATTCTTTTTTATTTTTCCAGCTGTTTTGTATGATTTGACAGGTACCACTGTTATAAGTAGTGAATCGTCTCCTTCCTATTTTATAAGATAGATAATTAGCATAAAACTTCATAATAAAAATTCAGGGTTTTGGGGACTTTACCTCCATCATTGGTGAATTTCATTACATTGCCATCAGTGTTACTATAAAGAACAAAAAATTATTTTTACTAGTTATTATTAAATGTTTCTCAATATTCACTGTGCATTGTGAGTTAATCTTATTGAAATCCATTGCTGACAAGGTTGAGAAGCATTCTATTTGCTAGAAGATAGAGTTAAATAGGTAATCAGATAAAACTGTAGTGACACTGCCTGAATTTAGCTCTCCATGCACTAATCCCACAAAAAGATAATGAACATGTGAGTGCACTTTAAATCAATTTGATGGTGTATAGATTCAGTCTAAACACACACAAAATTATATAATTTTTCCTCACCATGCAAGTTTTTAAAATACTTAATATAATTAGTATTTAATGAGGGAAAAAACCCTACAAGATATACAAGTGATTTATTAAGTATTTTTAATATACTTTAGTATTTAATCCTATTAAAATTTTTTTGAAATTGATTTTAATTAGTTCCACTATATAATCTATTATTCCCTCTTTTTAGAAAAATAGAGAAGAGTTATAAAATATAACGCATGTCCCTAAAGTAAAATTTTTCCAATTCATGTGGCTGTGGTTTTAGGCACACCATCAGATTGTTTGATTGATTTTTAACTTTCTTTGTTAGATAAAAAGGAATTATTAAAATTTTTGTGCTTGTTGATACATGGTAATACACACTGCACTCTGTACTCGCAAATGAAAACTGAAACACAAACTATCAGGAACTCTGAGGAAAGAAGACAAATAATTAAAACAAAACTACCTTTTACAGTGTTAGCTTTCAACAATCTCAACTGTTAGTAGCAGTTCAAGAAATATATAGTCTTGGCAGAGTATCCAATACTGAAACTGAGACTTGTCCTTCTAACTATGAGAGCAAAAACATACCTTTCTTAAAAAACACTATAGTGTTTGAAAGTGCAAAAGTATGAACTTGCTTTCATAAAACATTCTTCTTTTGTGTTTATAATAAAGAGTTAAATACAAAGTCCTTTTCATATTTTCTTAGATTACAAGAAAATTTGTGAATAAGATAATTGAAGTTGAATGTTTCATTAAAGGAAATGTCCGTTTACCTCTGATGTTGTTTCAGTTCCCGTATTGTTTATGTCCTCAATCTATATTGAATGAGAATTTCATATCATTACATTACATTGGATTTCTGCTTGTTTCCTTTAAATATAAAACTGAAAAGTAATTTAATTGTGGTTTATGGTAATTTTTCAAATTTATAACTTTTGAAATATTTTTTATATTGCTCCAAATTAGCCAAATGTCCTTTCGAATGGAGATTAAACCTTATACTGGCTTTTGCATCTTGAAACTTATATAAATATCAAGGAACAGCATATTAAGAAAAAATTAAGTTAAGCCTACCTTTGTAAATCTGGAAATTGAATAATGGACCAAACTCTTTTGACCTGGCTTTGAGTTTACAACCAGCAGTTATCAATTTAATTAACAATTTAAACTGACATACACAGAAAAACTACTCCATTCTCTGTTCCTGCCCCAGCAAAAGGAAAAAAAAAAACCTATCATTAGCAATCAAAAAATTGTCATGATTATATTTTACAACATAAACAAATGGCAAAAACACAACTGTCACAACAATAAAGTATGGTAAAACCATGTAGGCTAGTTTAGAAGGGAAAGCAATTCTGGCCATCAAGTTTTCTATATATTTTGACCAGATCTAAGTAGGAAATGCCTTCATTTAAAAAGTAGGAGCTCGCTGAGCCTGATGGTTCACACCTATAATCCCAGCAACTCAAGAGGCTGAGATAGGAGGTTGAAAGTTTGACGCTAGCCTCAGCAATTTAGCAAACCCTGTCTCAAAAAAATAAAAAGTGCTGAAGACGTAGCTCAGGGGCAAAGCACCCATGAGTCAATTCCTAGTACTACAAACACACACATACACACACACACACACACACAAACACACACACACACACGAGTGGAAGCTCAATTGATTATTACTCTTTTAAAAACATAATTAGATTAGTTTGAGGGACAGACTAATGTACCTTGGCAAACTGAAAATTGAAAGGAGAAGGTTGATTTAAATAATGTAATGTTTGAGATCTCAGGAAAAGGAAATACAAGCAATAGGAAAATCAAAACCAATAGTAAAAATTCAAATTGTTTATTGCTTTAATTTTATTGTAAAACCAATGGGAGTGGTCGAGAGTTGTAACCCCTTGCTTAGCAAGTGTGAAGCGCTGGGTTTGATCCTCTGCACCACATAAAAATAAATAAGGGGCTGAGGTTGTAACTCAGTGGTAGAGCACTTTCCTGGCATATATGAGGTACTGGGTTCGATTCTTAGCACCACATACAAATAAATGAAATAAAGGTTCATCAACAACTAGAAAAAAAATCTTAAAAAATAAATAAATAAATAAAGGTATTGTGTCCATCTATACCTTAAAAAATATATTTAAAAAAAAAACAATGAAAGTTTGACAGTGGTTGTTCCTCATGCAATTTAAGGGAATTTTTATTATATTCTGGCTTACATTAGAAACTGGACAGGTGGAAACGTTAAATACCTGTTCTCTCACCTGACTTTCCTTTTCAATATTCTCTATCAAGGAGTAAAGAGATTTTATTTGGATACCCAATTTCTTAAAAACTAAGTTACTAAATTATTCTGAACAAATGGTTCTTTTTTTTTTTTTTTTTTTTTTTTTTTTTTTTTTTTTTGGTGCTGGAGATGGAACCCAGGGCCTATTGCATGTGAGGCAAGCACTCTACCAATGGAGCTATATCCCCAGCACCCAAATGGTTCATTTTTTGAAAGTCTGTTTTTATACTTTAGTAATTGAAATGGGTTATTCAGAATAATCTTATACACTACAAAAATATTTTGTTCAGAATAATTTGCTTGTTACAGAATTACTTGTTACACTGATGTCCTAAATAAGAGTGAACATTTTATTGAATGTTTGTTATATTAAGAAAAAATATTTTTCCATATTTTACTGGTGCATTATAGTTTACATACTGATGGGATTTATTGTTAAATATTTGTACATGCACACAATATAACAATATAATTGGACTAATATCACTCCCCAAGACTGTCCCTCTACTTCCCTATCTCCCAACCCTTGGTCCCTTTCCTCTACTGATCTCCCTTTGATATTTATGAGGTCCACCCCCATCTTTCTTTTCCTTCTTCCTTTCCAGCTTCCACATATGAGAGAAATATACTAAAAAATATAAGAAAAGTTTTAATAAATCTATAATAAATAATTTAAAAATAACTTGTCTTCAAAAGAATATTGATCATGTTAGTCAACATGATTTAAAAAATCATGTTAATCTCTCAATAAAAAGATTCAGAAGATATGGTAAGAAGCCAAATATTGAGATTATAGGAAAGAGAAATGCTAAATTTCTTTTTTTTTCTTTTGGTAGCTGTAAGTGGACAACATGTCTTTATTTTATTTGTTTATTTTTATGTGGTACTAAGGATCGAACCCAGTGCCTCACATATGCTACGCAAGCACTCTGCCACAGAGCTACAGCCCCAGTTCCAAGAAATGCTAAATTTCTTAATCCCAAATTTGGTCTATTCTACAATCTTCCCAGATCTTTCTTAGGTTATTATTTGGAGATTTCTTTTAATTTGTGCATTTCAAACCATTACCATAAGTTGTTGGTATATTCACAGAGAACAGATTTTCTGATGTTCAATTATGGTGTTGACTTTCAGAAGCCACCATTAAAAAGCTGCTTCCTATTTATTTTGCTTTGAAAGCAAACTCCTTTCTTCTCAAATCACCTTCCTTTTTTCTCTCCTTTCTTTTGAAGATACCCTACTTCAACCAAAACTGTTCTTTATCTAAATCAACAGACTTTAATTTTATCCATCAATGTATCATTATAGAAAACCAGATAATCCCAAATCAAGATTTCCCTCAAATTCTGTCAGTCTTCATTTCTAACAATACGCAAGGCACATTCATTTTTAATTCTTTAAAATATCCTAGAATCTCAGAAAATTATCTTGGCTGTCACTCAATCAGCCACCTCCCAAACTCTGGAATCTCTTTTATAGCATCTCTCATCCCAATTCTGGTGTTACTGGGGATTGAACCCAGGAGCATTCTGCCTGTTAGTTATATTCCTAACACTTTTTTAAAATTTTACTTTGAGACAAGGTTTTGCTAAATTGCCTATCCTGTCTTCCAACTTAGAATCCTATTGCCTCAGCCTCCCCAAGTAGCTGAAATTATAGGTGTGCACTACCACACTAGGCTCCTTTTACAGCATTCTTGCATATGAATTTATACAAGTGGACTTTGTAAACAAACATTAAGACTCTTTTTGATTATCTGTACAATCTTGTACTTCTTATATTGAAAGATACATTAAATTATATCAGATTTGAGTGGAAATGTACTTAGGTTTTTAAATTAGACTTACATATTTACAAGATTTTTACTATTAATAATTTGTACCACCTACATGTCCTTAACTTAATAGGTCAAAATTTTATTAACCAAGATTCTCTTGGGCTGGGGATATAGTTCACTTGGTAGAGTGCTTGCCTTGCATGCACAAGGCTCTGGGTTCAATCCCCAGCACCACAAACAAAAACAAAAACAAAAACAAAAACAAACAAACAAAAAAACTCTGACACCCTATCCACGTAGCAAGTATTTGTAATGTTTTCAAAGAAAGTATTTTCAAAAAACAGTTTTTGAAAAACTACTGTCTAAATATTCCATTCCTGAACTTGAAAGTGAGCCAGAAAGAGTATAAAACAATCAAACAATCAATGCTGTAAAATAATATAAAAGAAGAGCCCATGTACATACTACTTTCTGCCAAATACCATATATTTGAATTATATATTTATTATATTTTTATTCTTTTATTTTATAATTTATGATACTGTTAATATATTAAAGATATATATTTATATATGCTTATAATATTATATATCTATATTATATATTTATAATAATTCTCATGTTATAATTTTATTTCCTTATAACATTTCATTATAAAATGAATGATAATTTTTATTTACTAGAAGGGGCAGTAGTAAAGCATATAACATTCTTTCTTCAGAAAAGGAGGTACAAAGTAATAAAATATAGGAAATTCCCTTTTTTTTTTTTTTTTGAACTGGGGATTAAACTCAGGGGGCACTTGGCCACTGGGCCACATCTCCAGCCATCTTTTGTATTTTATTTAGGGACAGAGTCTCACTGAGTTACTTGGTACCCTGCTTTTGCTGAGACTGGCTTTGAACTTCAATCCTTCTGTCTCAGCCTCCTGAATCACTGGGATTTCAGGCATGGCCACCATATCTGGCTACCATTCTTTTTCATAGCTTACCTAGCATATGTCATCATTTACCATTCTGTGGCTATTTTTGCCATAGAAGTGGTTATTTGCAAAATCAGAGTAAATAAATTTCTTTGATATGCAAGTTTGGCATGTTTTACTTTCATTATACTTTTGAGAAAGTTAGTAGAAACAGAAGGAAGCATTTCAAATAGATTTAAGGTACTTAAACAATTGCTTTTAAAAAACAGCATTTAGGGGCTGAGGTTGTGGCTCAGTGGTAGTAGAGTGCTTGCCTAGCATATATGAGGTACTGGGTTCGATTCTCAGCACCACATATAAATAAATAAAATAAGGTCCATTAAAACATCTAAAAAAATTTAAAACCCAGCATTTAAAATTTTTGCTGTTGGTGGGTAGAGTTGTGGATCAGTGGCAGAGCGCTTTCCTAGCATGTGTGAGGCACTGGGTTGATTCTCAGCACCACATATAAATGACTAAAATAAAGGTCCGTTGACAACTAAAAAAATATATTTTTTTAATATTTATTTTTTAGTTGTAGTTGGACACAATATCTTTGTTTATTTATTTTTATGTGGTGCTGAGAATCGAACCCAGGGCCCCACACGTGCTAGGTGAGCACTCCACCGCTGAGCCACAATTCCAGCCCTAATTTTTTTTTTAAATGTTTTGCTATTAAAAATCCAGCATTTGTGTGTATCTGTGTGTGTGAGCGCACACCCGATGTAAACAGGTTATGTGTGAAATTGTCTTACATCTTTGTAAAATCCTCCAGTGTGTCAAGAAAAATTAGAAATGTGGACCATGTAAGGAACATGGACAGAATCATAAGATCATACAACAAAAATCATCTCAATGTTTCATCTTAAAATGGCACATTCTAGGGTTGGGGATGTAGTGCTTGTTTGGAATATGTGAGAGCCTGAATTAAATCCCTAGTACTAAAAAAAAAAAAAAAAAGAAAAGAAAAGAAAAAGAAAAGCGCATTTTACCTGTATCCTTCTAGGCATCTGATATTCAATATTTTACTTAAGATATTATTTTTAGGTTAGCTGCTATTATTAGGCTTATATTATATTAAAATGTTTTAATTAGGCAACATACTGATTAGTCTTTCTTTATACAGTAGTTTCAGAAGAAAATACCAACTTAATATTTAGTGTATACCTGCTCAGCTCTTTTTGCTAATTCACGCTGTATTTTCCTCTTTTCTAACATATCCTGTTCAATTCTGCGTTTTCGTTCCTCCTCCATTCTCTTCCTTTGTTCCTCTTGTCTTTGTTTCTCCATTTCAGCAAATTTACCTTTAACAGTCCCTAAGAATACATTTTTTTTAAAAAAATTAATACTTTGTTATGTTTCTTTCTTTTGTAATTTCTTTTACCATTTACCCCTCAAGTTTCTTACCTGTTAGCTTTGGGACATAAGCCTTTTCCACTTTAGAAGTTACCTCTTCCTCATCATCAGAAGCAAGCATCTCTTTAATCTAGATGGTAAAATAAATTAAGATAAACATGTTTAAATTAGACTAAATCATATTATAGTAGTCCTCCCTCATCTGCAGGAGATACCTTTTAAGACTCCCAATGGATTCCTGAAACTGCAGATAGTACTGAGTGCCATATATATACACATACTGTGGTTTTTACTGTATTTACACACCTATGATAAAGTTTAATTTATAAGTTAGGAATAGTAAGAAATTGACAGTAATTATAAAGTTGAACAATTCTAACAATATAATTAATAAAATTTATTTAAAAATTAAGAATTATTTTTTCTGGAATTTTCCATTTAATATTTTCAGGCTGGTTGACTTTAGATAACTGAAACAGTGGAAAGCAAACCTGCAGATAAGGAGAGACTACTGTCTATGTAGAGTTTAAATTAGCTTACAAACATATTAAAGTATTTTAATTATAATCAATATGAAATGTAACTATGAATAATAAATAAAATGTAAATTAAAAAGATGAAAATTAATATTTGCATAGAATAAAATAAAATAAAATAAAGTAACCTCCTGCTTTCTCCTGTTCCATTCTCTCTCTCTAATATATTGTTCTTTTCTTCTTTGCTTTTCGTCTCTAGATCTCCTTTGATTTCTTTCTTCCCTGGCTTTCTGCATGGCTTCAAACTTATCCTTTACATCACCCTTGCCAAGTTTTGGCACATAGGATTTTGGGACAGGTTTAGACGAAGAAAGCAGAATCTTCGTTAGAAGAAAATAAAGAGAAGAAAGTTTAAAAAACAAGATAGGAAGAAATTAGGTAAAGATAAGAATAAGCAATATAAAAAATACTTATTGAAGCAGAAAATAGAAATGAGTTTTAAAACCTTCTTTGCATTATCATAACCTGATTAGATACTATCTACAACTTATGTATAAAAATGAAATTATAGAAAATATGAGATACATTTTATTAATATAAATATTCATTAATGTAAATTCTATCCATATAAACTGCCTTAGTAAAGAAGCTCCATTTTGTACATACCGATCTACATAAGCTGAAGGTCAGTAAAATATAAATATCAAATACTAAAGCCAAATGAGAAGCAACCTGTATTTTATTATCCTATTCCATTAATAAAAATTCAGATTGGCCCAGCGGGGTGGTGCTCAGGAGGCTGAGGTAGGAGGATCATGGATTCAAAGCCAGCATCAGCAACTCAGTGAGATCCTGTCTCTAAATAAAATATAAAAAAAGGGCTAGGGGGCTGGAGTTGTAGCTCAGCAGCAGAGCGCTTGCCTCGATGTGTGAGGCACTGGGTTTGATTCTCAGCACCACATATAAGTAAGTAAATAAAATAAAGGTCTATAAACAACTAAAAAATATTTAAAAAAAGAAAAAAAGAAAGGGGCTGGGATATGGTTCAGTGTGTAAGTACCCCTGGGTTCAAGCCCCAGTACCAGAAAAAAAAAATCAGATTTGACATCTCTTGCTTAAAAGTTACCAAGACTAATTTCAGTAAATTAGATGAAAATGAAAAAAAAGGCAGAAGTTCAAGCTTTAAAGTTTAAAACTTAAATCATGTGTCATATTCTTGCTGTTTTCCATCTTTTTATTTTTTAATTTTTGAGACTTACCTCGGCCTTTTGGGAAATATCATTCATGTTTGCTCAGTTTGGTTTTGCGCTGATACAGCTTTGTATATTTTTGCACCTGTAAAACATTTGAATATTGTACAAGAATTTTAATAATTTTATTTTTAATGTGTTATGTATTTTTATAAGTAGAAATAGCATATAATGTTCCCCTCAAAAAAATGCATGCTAGTACTGCGTTGTGATAACCTTCAACATCTTTTCTCAAGAATCAGGGTATGTAAAATACAAGGTGTATGGTATTAAAAAAAATCCCAGAAAGTTAATGTCCTAAAATAGCTTGGTGAACATATCAAGCACGCTTGAAAAATTTGTAGTCTATAATTATTTAGTGTATTATTCTATAAATATTAAATCGATTAAGATGACTGGTCATGTAGATATATTCTTCAATATAAAGAATTTTTTATTATTCCTTTTAATTACACCATTCTTGTTTCATGTAATTTCAGGTTCTTTGAAACATGTACCCATTATGATTGCAATATCTTCTTTTAGAATTGATCCTTTAGTATCAAATTTCCCTCTTCCTTGTGTTGAATTTAACTGATATTAAAATAACCACACCAACTTTTTCAGCTTTACAGTTTGCATTGTGCATAATTTTCTATTTTACTTTCAACCTATTTATGTTTTTATATGTAAAGTTTATCTCTTAATTGGACTTTGGATTTTGCTTTAAAAATAATTGTTATCTTTTTTTTTTTTTTTTTTTTTTTGAGATGAGGTCTTACTATGCTGTCCAGGCTGATCTCGAACTCCTGGGCTTAAGTGATTCTCCTGCATCAGCCTTCTGAGTAACTGGATTACAGAGAGGCCTGCATACTAGGTTCAGGAAGCTTTCCTTGAATCTGCTTGGTGCTAGGTCTATGTTAGGACTAGAGATACAAAAAAAAAAAAGGCAACATGGTTTCTCTATCTTGTTCTGTATATTCTACTTTAAATGAACATAATAATCATAGTTTATGTGTGTCCAGCAATATTTAATTTATATATATATATATATAATATATACATATATTATATATATATATATATAAAATATATGTATGACATAAAACTGCTGGGTGTGATGGTGCCCACTTGTAATCCCAGCAGATTTTATTTATTTATTTATTTATTTATTTATTTATAGACAGGGTCTCCCTATGATGTCCAGGCTGGTCTCAAACTCCTAGGCTCAAGTGACTGGCCACAGCTTTCTAAGTAGGTGGGACTACAGATGCTCACCACCATATCTGGCTATTTTATTTTTTGATAGGCTTTATTTTTTAGAGCAGCTTAGATTCATAGCAAAATTGAATGCAAATTACAAATATTCCCCAAATATACCTATCCCCACACATGGACAGCCTCCCTATCTCCCATTTGTTAAACTATATTGACACCAGAGTTCACTGTTTATATTATGGTTCACTCCTGGTGTATATCTTATGGTTTGGCATGTATCCACCCTTATAGTAGCATACCAAATAGTTTCATTGTTCTGATAATCCTCTGTGCTCTACCCACACATACTCCCTCTTCCCCATAGCAACCTCTGCTGTTTTTACAGTCTCTTTAGTTTTGCCTTTTCCAGAATATCATATAGTTAAAACTATTGTATTTTACAGTTTGACATCTGCTGCTGCTGCTTTTTCTTTTTCTTCTTTTTTTGGAGTGGTGGAAGAGATTGTGGTGCTGGAGGTCAAACCCACAGTGTCTCACATTCCAAAACCGTTTTTTTCCCTTGTAGCCCTGTGATTTAACTCAGGGCCTCACACATGCTAGGCAAGTGCACTACCATTGAGCTACATCCTTCTCCCCTCATATTGATTTCTTTTTTTTTAATATTTGTTTTTTAGTTGTAGTTGGACACAATACCTTTATTTCACTTATTTATTTTTATGTGGTGCTGAGGATCGAACCCAGGGTCTCGCATGTGCGAGGTGAGCACTCTACTGCTGAGCCACAACCCCAGCCCTCATATTGATTTCTATCACTGAGTAATATGCATTTAAGTTTCCACTACAATTTTCATGACTTGATAGTTCTTTTTTTATTATTTTTAGTTGTAGATGGACATAATAACTTTATTTTATTTATTTATTTTTATGAGGATCAAATGCAATGTCTTATGTGTTAAGCAGGTGCTCTATATTCTTGTCTGGATGTACCATTTTATCCATCTTTCTACTGAACAGCATTTTAGTTGCTTCCAAATTTTGGCAAAAATAAATAAAATGAAAATTCATGTTGCCCTACATCCTTACTCATGCTTCAGGTTCTAAGTGTTCTGGATTTCAACCATTCTAATAGTGCAGAATGGTATCTCATTGTCATTTTAGTTGGCATCTTTCTGATGACATGTGTGTTAAGCATCTTTTCATATCCTTATTTGCAATTTGTGTATTTTCTTTAGTGGGTCTCCGTAAGGTTTTTGGCTGATTTTTTTAAAGTCAGGCTGTGTTCTTATTGTTGAGTCTGAAGAGTTCTTTGTATACTTTGGATAACAGTCTTTTCTCTGATATATCTTTTGCAAATATTTTCTCCCAGTCTATACAATAGTTACATGATGAGATGAAGTGAGGTGAATAATGTATACATTATGATGCAATATTAAGCTATTACTTCTCTCTCTCTGATGATTCATTCTTCACATAGTAGAAATTTTAAATTTTACAGAAGTCCAGCTTATTGGTTCTTTCTTTCACAGATTGTACCTTTGGTATTATATCTAAAAAGACAATACCAAACTGGAGGTCATCTAGACTTGCCTATGTAATTATCTTCTAGGGCTGTTTTTTTTTTTTTTTTGGTACCGAGGATTGAACTCAGTGACACTTACCACTGGGCCACATCCCCAGTCCTATTTTGTGTTTTATTTAGAGACAGGGTCTCACTGAGTTGCTTAGCACCTCACTTTTGCTGAGGCTGGCTTTGAACTTGCAATCCTCCTGCCTCAGCCTCCCAAGCCGTTGGGATTATAGATATGTGCTATCACACCCACCTTCTTCTAGGGGTTTTATAGTTCTGTGTTTTACATCTATTTTGAGTTAAGTTTTATGAAGGATACAAGGTCTGTGGCCAGATTCTTTTTTTTTTTTTTTTTGCATGTGGATATCCAGTTGTTCCAGCACCATTTATGGAAAAGACAGTCTTTTCTCCACTGTATTGCTTTTTCTCCTTTGTCAAAGATAAGTCATATATATTTATGTGGGTCTATTTCTGAAAATTTTATTCTGTCCAAAGATCTATTTGTATATTGTTTCATCAATGCTATACTGTCTTGGTTACTGTGGCTTTATATTCAACATTTCCCCCTTACCTGCTGTTTCACCTTCCACAGTTTCAGTTATCCATAGTCAACCACCATCTGAACATATTAAATGGAAAATTCCAGAAATGAATAACTTATAAGTTTTAAATTGTATGTCATTCTGAGTAGCATGATGAAATCTTGAGCTGTCCTACTGCATTCTGCTCAAGATATGAATCATTCTTTTGTCCAGCATATCCACAGTATATATACATTACACTACCATTTGTTAGTCACTCAGTAGCTGTCTGGATTATCACATCGACTATTGCAGTATCTCAGTGCTTGTGTTCAAGTTACCCTTGTGTAGTAGCCCAATGCTGCATCACAATGCCTACATTATTCACCTCATTTCATCTCACCATGTAGGCATCATATCTCACATCATCACAAGAAGGGAAGTAGAGAACAATAAGCGAATTTGAAAGAGACCCAATTCACATAACTTTTTTTACAGTATATTATTATCATCATTCAGTTTATTATTTGTTATCATTGTTAGCCTCTTATAGTGTCTAACATAAATTAAGCTATATCACAGATACATATGTAAAGGAAAAACCATACTGTGTATAAGGTTCAGTACTATCTGTGGTCTCAGAGATCTGCTGGGGTCTTGGAGCATATCCCTTGCAGATAAGAAGAGACTACTGTATATCTTTAAGTTCAGTGATATCAGTCCTATAGCTTTGTTGTTCTCCTTAAAGACTATGTTAGAGCTGGATGCTGTCATACATGCCTATAATCTGAAGATTTGGGAGGTGGAGGCAGGAAGATTGCAAGTTCAAGGCCAATCTCAGCAAATTAGTGAGATCCTGTCTCAAAAAAAAAAAAAATCTAAATAAGGACAGAACATGTGGCTCAGGGGCAAAGTGTCCTTGGGTTCAATCCCAGTATCACACACACACACACACACAAAAAAAAAAAAAAAAAGATTGTGTTGATTATTTTGGATCTTTCCCCTCTCTACATAAACCATAGAATCAGTTGGTCAATGTCCACAAAATATCTTGCTAGGAGGCCCATCCCCTTGGGCCTCTTATAGTGTCCTATGCTAGAGCCAACTGTGACCCCAAACCATTGCTTGGCCTCTGTGTCTATAGGCTGCTGGAACTGAAGTGTATTGCACAGTGGAGAAAAAAAGTAACTGCTAGGATTTTTATTGAGATTGCATTCAATCTATAGACAGATTTGTACTTTTCAATGTGCAGGTCTTCCACATCTTTCTGTCAAATTTCTCCATAAACTAATATTGGTTGATGCTACTTGTATTAGTCCATTTTTAATCACTGTGACAAAATATCTAAAGCTGGGTATTAAAAAAGAAACTTATTTAGCTTATAGTTGTGGAGGCTGAAAGTCTAAGATCTGGTGGCCCCACTGGTTCTGACTCTGGTGAGGTCCTAATAGTAGATGGTATCATGGCAGAAGCACATATAAGAGTGAGAGATAACATCACAAGACAGGAAGCCAATGAGCAATTCAAGGATCAGGTTTAGGCTTTTAAATAACCTACTCTGCCAAAAATAACTCAGGGTCCCATGAGAACTACTAATCCTTTTTTTTTTTATTTATTTTTTTTTAGGGCATACTCCCAATGACCTAAGGACCTCCCAATTGGCCCCAATACATCACCTCTACCACATCACTGAGGACCAAGCCTCTAACACAAGAACATTCTTTTGACAAACCACATTGAAACCACTGTACTACAATAAATGCTTTTTAAAAAATTTCAATGGTGATTGTTGCTAATATATAGAACTACAATTTTTGTATTGTGATATTATATACTGAAACCCTACGAAAGTAGTTCGCTTATTTGTGTTATTTTTTTTTGTAGATTCCATCAGATTTTCTACATACACAGATAATCATATCACTTGTGAGCACAGTTCATCTTTTTCCCCTGGCTTTCTGTCCCCTACTAGTCTTTCTACATATCACTTCATAATGCTTTCTCTTCCAGACAGACACTATCACTCAGAACTCTCCCAAAACAGTCTCCCTCTCTTAGATCAGTCAACTAGGGACTGTACCTTGAACATAATAGATGTCAAAAATGTTGCTCGGTGCGATGACACAAGCCTGGAATCCCAGTGCCTGAGGCTGCTAAGGCAGGAGAATATTGAGTTCCAAGCCAGCCTCAGAAAAAGTGATGCACTAAGCAACTCAGGGAGACCCTGTCTCTAAATAAAACACGAAATAGGACTGGGGATGTGGCTCAGGGGTTGAGTCCCTTGAGTTCAATCTCCAGCATCCCCCCTCCAAAAAAAAAAAAAAAAAAAAAAACAATGTAAATGGTCATAATTATATTGGTAAAATGTATATTATGAAAAAAATCAAAATAAATGGCATATGCAGTTTCAATCATTGTCATGAATTTTCACAAACTCTCTCTTTAGTATCTAAAAGACTTCTATCTGTACTTAGGATTTTAGGTTTATCTGGTGTGTGTGTGTGTGTGTGTGTGTGTGTGTGTGTTTTAGGTGCTGGGAATTGAACCCCAGGCCTTATACAAGCTAGACAAGCCTCTACCACTGAGCTAAATCCCCAGTCCTAGTATATACATTTTAAAAAATTATAATATTCAACATCTTAGATGTATCAGCCAAATCTACTTTCTTTTCCTTTTTATTATGGAAATTTTCAGACATGCAAAATTAAAGAGACTACTCTAATAAACACCCATATATCCATCACCAAGCTTCAACAATAATCAGCTTTCTCCACTGTCTTAAGCAATACAAAATGTTTCATTTGTTTTATGCAACTTATTTCAGCGCAATATATTTTTAAAGATGCCTTAAATCATGCTTTATATTCTAGCTGTTCCTACTACATCCTAGGCTATAATATGAGGTACATCCTCCTATCCATTCAGAATTATGTCCCCACCAGTGCCTTCCATTTTCTCTTGAAATGACTTTAGTGTAACCATTTACTTAAAGTTGAAGCCAGGTGCAGTGGCATTTGTCTGTAATTTCAGCAGCTCAGGAGACTGACATAGGAGGTGAAGTTATAGGTATGACTCAGGAACTTAGCAAGACCCTAAGCAACTTAGTGGGACTCTGTCTAAAAAATTTTAAAAAGGGTTGGGGATGTAGGTCAGTAGTAAATTGCAGCTAGGTGAAATCCCCATACCCCCTCCATACTTACCCAGATGACAAGTTATTATCTGATGAAGTCATTAATAAAGTAGTGAAAACTTACACATATAAGTAAAATGTAAGGATCTACAATACATTTTTTAAAAGATTAGAAGGATTGCAAGTTCAAAGGCATCCTCAGCAACTTGGTGAGGTTCTAAGCAGCTCAGCAAGACACTATCTCTAAATAAAATACAAAAAAAGAGTCAGGGATGTGGCTCAGTGGTGAAGTGTTCCAGGATTCAATCCCTGGTACAAAAAAAAAATGCCTAGAGTTGCTGTCTACACTGTATAAAAGAGAAGGTTGGAAAACTAACATTGAACTCCTATATGTCACATACACTAGTTAGTTTGCCTATTATTTCATCAATCTAAAGCAGGTAAGTATGATAGAATTAAGAATAAATGAGGGCTGAGGTTGTGGCTCAGTGGTAGAGCAGTCGCCTAACAAGTGTGAGGCCCTGGGTTGGATCCTCAGAACACATAAAAATAAATAAATAAGTAAAATGAAGGTATTGTGTCCAACTACAACTGAAAAATAAATATTAAAAAAATAATAAATGAGAAGAGATTAAATTAGTTAAAATGGATAAATATTAATTTGAGAAACATTTATTTCTAGCCACTGTGGCACACACCTGTAATTTCTGCTACTTGGGAAGATGAGGTAGAAGGATTGCAAGTTTGAGGCCTGGGAAACTTAGACAAAAAATAAAAAGGATTGGGGATGTAGCTCAGTGGAGAGTGCCCCTGTTAATGCCTGATACCACAAAAGATACATTTTGACCATCTTTCTGTCTTCTAGATACAGTACTACATAATATAATGATGAATAGGGTAAAATACCTGTTCCCATAGAGGTCAAAGTCTAGATGAGATAAAATATAATTACAAAAGTATAATAAGACTTATTACACTTTTAGTTTATAAAATGTTTAATTAGATAATGTGAAAGTTTATAAACACATAGAAAAATAAACTGTGTGATGTTAAAAAAAATGTGCCTTCTTAAAGAAAAGCTACGAATTACAAGAGGGGGCTTCAAATTTTGGGGGTGCAGGGCTAAGGTGTGGGCCTATTACTGAGGATCCTAGACAAATTTTACTTATATGAATTATTTTTGTAGATATGTAATGTATTAGAAACTTTAAAATAACAATAGTAGTATCATTTAAAATTTTTATTTTTGGATTGCTCATTGCTATTATATAAAAATAAAATAATAGACTTTTATCCTAAAAATATAAAAATAGCAAACCTCATTGTTATAAACATGAAAAGATTTTATGAAAAACAACTATATTTTCCAAAAAAAATTAATCAGAGAGAGCGGCACTGTTTTACATTTTAATAAGTCTCTTTAATTCTGGCTTTATCTGCTTCTACATTCAAACTATTGCAATATATTGTTTTGAATTAAATCTACAAAGAAAACATAATATCATACAGATATATATTTGGAGAAGGAAGGACTTCATTGATTCTTAAAGGGTCCAGGGGACTCCCAGGGTTTTGTTTGGTTCTGAAGATTGAACCCAGAAACATTTTTACTACTGAACTACATCCTCAGCCCTTTTTATGTTTTTGGTTTGAGACAAGGTCTCACTAAGCTGCTTAGGGCTTTGATAAGTAATGACATCATCATCATCATCATCATCATTATTTTATTTATTTTTGGAGGTACTAGGGATTGAATCCAGGGCCTCAGTGTGTTAGGCAAATGCTGTACCATTGAGCCATAGCCCTATCTCAGGGTCTTGGTAAATTGCTGAGGCTGGCTTTGAACTTGTGGTCTTCCTGTTTTAGCCTCCCAAGTCATTGAGTAGCTGGGATTACAAGCATGCCCTACCACACTCAGGTGAACTCCCAAGAGTTCTAAAAGAACATTTGAGATCTGCTGAATTACAGACAAGAACATCCTATCAGATCAAGTTTGTCATGCTAGAAAGGAAGTGGTTACACTATATATTTACTCACAGTATTTTAGAATGCAAAGTGAAAATCAGTTTAACAATTTCTTAAACTCAGTATAAGAAGCCAAAAGATTTTATATCTGAAATCTCATAGGTTTTTTTTGAAGCTAGTGTTAAATAATTTTTCTTCTGTCTGAGTAGGCACATGCAATGTTGTTGGCCACCTTAAAGGGGCAGCAGCAACATAACAATTCAGTCCCACTGCACTTTCTAAATGAAAGCTCAGGCAGAGTAGATGAATTGTCATCAAGAATAAAATTGGGCTGGGACTGTAGCTCAGGGCTAGGGCTATAGCTCAGTGGTAGAGTGCCCGCCTTGCACAGATGAGGCACTGGGTTCAATCCTCAGCACCACATAAAAATAAATAAAGATATTGTGTCTATCTACAACTAAAAAATATTTTAAAAAAGAATAAAATTAAGCCAATCATGGTGGCGCACACCTTTGTAATCCCAGCAGCTGAGATAGGAGGATCGAGAGTTCAAAGCTAGCCTCAGCAACAGCGAGGCACTAAGCAGCTCAGTGAGACCCTGTCTCTAATAAAATACAAAATAGGGCTGGGGATGTGACTTAGCAGTTGAGTTCCAAAAAAGAAAAAAAAATAATAAGATTAATGTCTGCACACACATAAAAGAAAGACAGAAATATAATTAAACACTAACCAAAAGGTAAGGTTGAATGTGTTTCATCAATAAGAGTTTGGTCACAGTTAAGGATGATAAAAGATGGGATGATAAATGGATTTAGTAAGCTAGTCTAGCATATTAAATATTCATGTTAAATGAAGGTAAAATATTCACCAGAGTTTATAGGAAATATTGCAATACTAATATAGGCTGTATGTGATTATCAAAAGAGTTGCAATTTTTTTCAAATTTGACAGATTAGATCTTTATTTATAAGATAGTATCTTTCTGAGAAGAATCTACCATGTGCCAAACATTATGTCCTTATGAATAAAAATGAATAAAAGATAAACCCTTATTATAAATCAAGTATCTTTGGTGAGAAAAATAGAGTGGACCACAACTGATTGTTATAATACAAAGTCTTAGGTGCTATAATAGCAATATTATTACAGAGCTATAGAAACACGGAAAAGAGTACAGTGTGGTTAAGGAATGGGTTCAGTTAAAAAGGTTTCAAAGAGATGATGACATGAGTTAAAGAATAAGTAGGATTTCACAAAGTAGAAAAAGAAGTAAGACACATAAACAGAAGACCCAATATTAACAAAACTACTAATGCTTGAGAATTTGCAAGTTTGTGGAGCTATGAATTGTCCAATGACTATAGCTAAATGTGAAATATAGGCTGGGCACTGGCTAGAAAGATTGCTGAATGCCATAATAATAAAAACTTTAGACTTGATACTATAGGCAATGGGTGCAAAGATTTCTTAAAAATATTTTTAAGATGTTGATTGACCTTTATTTCATTCATTTATTTATATGCAGTGATGAGAATCAAACCCAGTGCCTCACACATGCTAGACCAGCCTGCAACAAAGATTTTTTAAGCAGGAGCATGACTTAATCTGTATGTATTCTAGGAGGGTAAAAAATAAAAGACTGTTCTAGCAGCTCAGAGAATGGAGTAAAATAGGGAAAGGCTAGTAAGAGGAGAGCAAATACAATGATCTTGGCAAGAGAAGGCGAGGAACTGAATTATGATAGTAGCATTAGGAATGAAAAGTCAGAATAGACATTTTAGGAGTGGAATTGAAAGGACATGGTGACCCATATTAACAAATTTATTAATCTCCTACTATATGCCAGGCAACTATCCTAGGCTCTAGGGATATGAAAGTGAACAAAAAGACAAAGTCCCTTTGTGAAACTTACGTTGTAGTGGGGACACTATAGAAAGAACTTTGATCAATTTGATTTGAAGGGATAGAAGTGAGGAGATAACTACTGCCAAGAATGAACCCAAGGACTGAGGTTATAGATCAGTGGTAGAGTGCTCACTTCACACGTTGTGAAACACTGAATTCGATCCTCAGCACCCCATAAAAAAATAAAGGTATTGTATCCATCTGCAACTAAAAAAAAAGAATGAACCCAGATTCCAGGTTTCTTAACTTAGTCACTCTGTCATTCAACCATGGGTGTCATGGTGCATGCTTATAATCTCAGGGACTTGGGAGGCTGAGACAGAAGGATACAAGTTCAAGATCCAAAAAAAAAAAAAAAAAAAAAAAAAAAAGGTGAAGGGGAAGGGGCTTGGGATGTGGCTTAGTGGTTTAACTCCTCTGGGTTTGTTATTCGGTTATACACCTGTAACCTGTACTACCAGTGACTGGGGAGGCTGAGGCAACTTAGTGAGACCTCTCTCAAAATTAAAGAAATTAGAAAACCTTAGCAACTTAGTGAGACCCTCTCTCAAAATTAAAGAAATTAGAAAAAAATGGGGGGGGGGAGGGCGCTGAGAGTGTAGCTTAGTGCCAGTGTGTCTCTGGATTCAATCTCTAGTATCAAAAAAGCAATTAAAAAAAAAAAAAACCCACAAAAGAAACCCCCTAAAAAAACAAGATTTCTAGTTGAAGCCAAATGGGTTACCACTGAGATTAAATTTAAAAGTATGTTTAAGTCAGAAAATGAACTCAGTTTTGAACAGGTTTACTGCCTGCCAAAATTATATTTGAGGCCAGACATGGTGGCTTGCACCTATCATCCCAGAGACTTGGGAGATTGAGGCAGGAGGATCACAAGTTCAAGACCAGCCTCAGCAATTTAGTGAGGCCCTGAGCAACTTAGTAAAACCATATCTCAAAATAAAAAATGGGCCCAGAATGTAGCTCAGTGGTAAAGATCCCCTGGATTCAATTTCCAGTACCTTCCCTTGCAAAATTAAATTTTGGGTCTGATTGTGCATAGATTAAGAATCATGGAATTTTAGAACTCATTTTCTAAGAACCTTACAAATCATCTAGTTCAACAATTCAACCTCTTCATTTACCATATAAAGAAATGAGAGGCAGAAAGATATTTAACGACTTATCCAAGGTTACAAGCTGCTAAGTAGTGGAACAAGGAACTAGATTCCAGGTTTCTTAACTTAGTCACTCTGTCATTCAACATTATTACCTATTTTAAGTACATGAAACATTACACATATGTAAATAACATGCTCAATGGCAATATTAATGTTGGTATCAATTTTCATTGTACTTATGAAAAATAAGCTTTGAGAAGTTTTTAAAAATGACTTAATTGCTTGATAAAATGTTTCTAGAATAAAATAATTTCCAGGTAAGATATTAAGATATGAAGTCAAGCCATGAGAGAATAAGTCTAATAGTAGAATGTAACAGTAAGTATAACATATTTTGGGGAGGCTACTGGGGATTGAACCCAAGGCCACATTCATACTAAGTACATATTTTACCACTGAGCACTGCCACCCATAACAAATTTTTCTTAAAATATGCATGTTAATGATTCAGTTATAGAATTTCTTTACATTTATGTTTAACTTCTAATTTTCATAATTTTTATTAATTTCCCTTCACTTTTTAGATATGCAATTGAAATATTTCAAGAACAGCAAATAATGCAAGAATCAAAAGAATTTGAAATCATAGCTCTCTATTATTTAAAATAGCTGTTTCACTGTATTATTATCTCCTTTTCCAAGGAGAATAGAATTGTCAAGACAGTGACTGTTTTAAATCTGCATTTTAAAAAATTTGAAATATATTTTTTATTTGTTCTTTTTAGTTATACATGACAATAGAATTTTTGTTATTGTTGTTTTTGGCACTGGGAATTGAACTCAGGGGCACTCAAGAACCGAGCCACATCTCCATCCCTATTTAGTATTTTATTTAAAAACAAGGTCTCACTGAGTTGCTTAGTGCCTTGTTTTGCTGAGGCTGGCTTTGAACACGTGATCCTCCTGCCTCAGCCTCCCTGAGCAGCTGGGATTACAGGCATGCATCATCACGCCTGGCAGTAAAACGTATTTTGACATACCATATATCATGGAATATAACTTCCCATTTTTGTGATTGTACATGATATGTAGTTACTTTGGTCATGTATTCATATATGAACATAGGAAAGTTATGTCCAATTCATTCTACTGCCTTTCCCCTTCCCATCCCCTCACCATTCCCCCTACTCCCCCCTGTCCAATCTGGTGAACCTCCAATGCCCCTCTCCTCACCTATTTTGAGTCACCATCCACATATCAGAGAGAACATTCAGTCTTTGATTTTGGGGATTGGCTTATTTCACTTAGCATAATAACCTCCAGTTCCATCCATTTACTGGCAAATACCATAATTTCATTCTTCTTCTTTTTTTAAAAATTATTTTTTAGTTGTAGTTGGACTCAATATCTTTATTTGTTTATTTTTATGTGGTGTTGAGGATCGAACCCAGGCCCTTGCACGTGCTAGGCCAGCACTCTACTGCTGAGTCACAACCACAGCCCAATTTCATTCTTATATATTCTTTATCCATTTATCTGTTAAAGGGCACCTATGTTGGATCCATAGATTAGCTATTGTGAATTGAGCTGCTATGAACATTGATATGGCTGCAGCACTATAGTATGCTGATTTTAAGTCCTTTGGGTATAAACTGAGGAGTGGGATAACTGGATCAAATGATGGTTCCATTTCAAGTTTTCTGAGGAATCCGCAAACTGCTTTTCCCAGTGGTTTCACCAATTTTTAGTCCTACAGGCAATGTATGAATGTACCTTTCTCCCCACATCCTTGCCAACATTGATTGTTATCTGTCTTCTTGATAATTGCCATTCTGACTGGAAAGAGATAAAATCTCAGTGTAGTTTTAATTTGCATTTCTGTAATTGCTAGTGATTTTTGAACATTTTTCATATATTTGTTGACCATTCGTATTTCTTCTTCTGTGAAGTGTCTGTTCAGTTCTTTTGCACATTAAATCTGTATTCCATTGAACTCAAGCAAATTCTTCATCTCAACTTTTAAGAAAGGTTTAATTCAAACACTTAACTATGTACTTCAAGTAAATGTTAAAACCTAATTCTTACAGTCTTTGGAATAAACAACAAATTGTTTATAGCTTCATAAAATGCAATCCTAATTTTTTATCATGTTTTACTTGTGCAAGAAACATAAATATAACTTCACTGTATCTAATTAACAAAGTTGCAACTTTATTCTTTTTTTTTTAATATTTATTTTTTAGTTATCAGCAGACACAACATCTTTGTTTGTACGTGGTGCTGAGAATCGAACCCGGGCAGCACGCATGCCAGGCGAGCGCGCTACCACTTGAGCCACATCCCCATCCCCAACAACTTTATTCTTTAAAAATTAAGCTACAAAATCCATCATAGGGGGTGGGGCTGTGACTCAGAGGTAGCTCACTTGTGTGACGTGTGTGAGGCGCTGAGTTTGATTCTCAGCACCACATATAAATAAATAAAATAAAGGTCTATCAGCAACTAAAAAAAAATTAGAAAACCCATCATAAACTTCATCACAACTTAAAAATATGAAATAAGATCTAATTTTACCTATTGAAATAGTGAGAATTTTCCTTCCTACCAATACACAATTCTTCACTGAAAACCAAGAATCTTACTTTCAACCTGCTTTGACATTCTTCTCTAATAATTATATATAATATTTTGCCTTCATAAAACTATATATGATACTTTTCAAAGTATATTCACCATACCATGAGCCCTGAAAGATAAGAATTGCTCAATCCCCTCAATATCCTTAGTGTTTCACACAATATCAAGTACAAGCTCAATTTATATTTGATGAATGACAAATAACAGAAAAACTGTGGATCTAAAACAGCCCAAATAAGATATGATTGACATCTACAAAAGGAAGGCTCATGATAGCTAACTAAATAATAGTAGAAGATAAAAGGGGGCGGGTTATTCTAAATATCATAGACAAACAATCAGTAACCTGGGGCTTCAGGAAGTTGTCTTTCCAAGCAAATGATGGTGATAACTGCTGGAGGAGTCTGGGCCTCTTCAGCCTCTCTACAAAGTGGAAGATGGTCTTTCACTGAAAAACATAGCTGGGAATTAGAAGACCTAGACCTCTGGCTCCAAACAAATCATGGGGTAAGGAGGCAGAAGAATAGTAAATAAGTACTTAACTTCTATTTATGGCAAGCTCTAGGAGTCACAAAAACATGTAAGGTACAAGCACCCAGTTCTAAGCCCAGCAGACTTTCTATCATATCATCCTTCCTTCAGACTTTGCTTAATACATACCAGATCAGGGAACTGCATATTCAAGTGTCTAGGGTCAGGTAATATAAATGCTATGTAATGCAACTGAAGGTAACATAAATGAGTATGATTAGTTGTAAAACAAGAGGGGATCATGGAGACTACATCAAATGGAGAATGTATACCCTGTCTAGGGCAACCACTGCTTGGTTCCAAAGTGTTGCTACTATGTAGAAATGTTGCCCCAATTTTGCCCAGATTTTCCAGTTTTTCAAGACAGAATGTAAATCCATATTTTAATGTAAAAAGTACCAATATTTAGGCATTTCTATGGCTTAGAAGTTTCTTTTGATTTTCAATTTGTGGTTCCATTATCTAAATGAATGGAACACAGTGAGAAAATGGAAAGGGACAAAGGGGAGACCCAATTTGATCAGAAAAAGAAAGACAGAATCAAAGAGGAAGAAAGGATAGGAAAGGAGCACAGAGAGGAAGGCGGGAGCAAATCTCACCAACCTCAAAACCTACCTATGGAGTCCCACCCAATTTACTTATCTTCTAATTTGAGAACAAAGAGGAAGAGATGTCTGGAGGAAAAAAAAAAAAGGAGGAATAAAGAATCTGTTGAACTGTTGAGCACTTACTAGATGGAAGCTACTACATCAGATGCTTTCTAAGATGCTTTCATTGAGATATGACAATTCAAGCGGAAAAAAATCCTTTGCAAGCAGAAAAGATTAGAAAATACTAACAACAGAAGTGTCAGATTATGAGAACACCTTTTTATGTTCTGCATAATTATTTTTAGGGGAGAGAGAGAGAGAGAGAGAGAGAGAGAGAATATTAATCTTTTTTTTTTCTTTGTAGAGGAACACAACACAATGCCTTTATTTTTTTAATGTGGTGCTGAGAATCGAACCCAGGTCCCGCCCGTGTTAAGTGAGCGCTTTTCCGCTGAGCCACAATCCCAGCCCCATGTTATGCATAATTTTTAACCATAAGTATAATATAGTTGTATTACCTTTATAACACAAGTAATAACTATGAGTTAAGGTAAATTTCTGGGTTAAAATCTGCCTACCCTAGGGCTGGGGCTGTAGCTCAGTGGTAGAGCACCTGCCTTGCATGCGTGAGACCCTGGGTTCAATCCCCAGCACCACATAAAAATAAAGATATTGTGATCATCTACAACTTTATATATATGTGTGTGTGTGATGTGTGTGTGTGTGTGTGTATATATATGTATGTATACATATATATGTATATATATGTATGTATACATATATATGTATATATATGTATGTATACATATATATGTATATATATGTATGTATACATATATATGTATATATATGTATATGTATGTATGTATATATATGTATATGTATATATATATGAAATCTGCCTACCAGCTAAAATGTACAAAATATACTACAAGTGTTGGAGCATTTGCTTAGCATGCACAAGCCCTGGGTTCAATCCACAGCATACTCATACAGGACCATAAATTAAGTCAAACTATACATTGAATATTTATGTAAAAGAATAAAATATAACAATTTCAAATATGTGTAATATGTAACTATGCAATTAGAAAATCAGAAGAGAGAGCATGAAAGAAACTTCACAGGTGATATGAACTATAGATTGGATAAATAAGAAAAGAAATACGTGAAATTGTTAAGAAATGTTTGTAAGTCATTCTCCCTCTGAATTATAAACTACCAAGATTTTTTTGTGTGTATGATTTTTTGTGTGTGGTGTACAAAATTATAAAATATGCTAAAAGATCTCTTTTCTGCAAAAACTTTTAGACAACTGCCCATCTCCTATATACAATTCTCATGTTTATTTTTATTAAAATTTTTTTTTTAGTTGTTGATGGACCTTTATTGTATTTATTTGTATGGTGCTGAGAATCGAACCCAGTGCTTCGCACATGCTAGGCCCCTCTCAAGTATATTTGAATATTTTTTTTTTTATTCTAGGGCTTTTCAAAATAACAGTTTAATTTTTTTAATGAACAAAGTATATTATTCCATGCTACTTTGGTCGTAAGCAATCTCAATCCCCAATTCTCTTCCAAACATAAATATTTAGTTTTCATTTTATTCATGAGTAAAACCTTAACCTAAATACTTCAAGTGAAATTTTAGGGGAAAAATACTGTTCAAAAACCTAGATAATGCATTCCTTTGTTGGTGCTAAATATAGTCATCTCAAGATGACATACATTTTGACAATGATCTGCCTTACATGTCAAATTTTCAAAAATAGCACAGATTCTCATTTTAAAGTGAGCAGGAAAAATTGCTACTCACTATTTTAATTGAAAATGAATTTGAAAGTGAAAATTGCCAATTAAAGCTGGATTTCATCAGTAACCATAAAAAGGAAAACTGGATTTAAAATAATTTTGTTGTGGTTTTTGCTTAGGGCTCTTTAAATGAGTTGTTGGCAGGTAGAATAAAGAACTGCACACTATTTCAAAAAATTATTCATGGAAGCATCACCAAAATATAAAATACCTTCAGAAATAGGTGCTAATAGCTGTGAGGAAGAAGAAGCTTAAACCAGTTATATCAATAATCAAAGTTAATTTATACAAAATATACCTTCCTCTAAAAACCCTTTCCTTCATTTGATTACACATTTTTTTCCCCTTAGCAATACTCCTAAAACTCAAAAGAACTTCAGATATCTATGTTTCAAGTTTCCTTATGGCAACAATTTAACCCATAAAAGGATTTTAGGGGTGCAAATTATGCGGTCCACTCAATAATGTGTGACTAAGTTGGTATAAATACTCAAAATTATTTAATCACACTATCCACCACATACTTATGTTATGACTCGAAGACCAGTGGGCCCGTATTATATGAACTCATTAACAAAATTTAGCTGATGAATGATGTTATCATCGCTTTGGTCAGATAACTAACTTCTTTCTATGGTTTACTTCTTTTCTCCACCTGCCTCTTTCTCAAGGACAGACATTTTATTAGGACATATCCTCATGCTATTTTTACCGTGTTATCTCTCTCTCCCAACTCTTTGTTCACGTTGTAGCCTTTAATAAATATAAAATAAATATCTTGAAGTCATTGCAATAACCAACTAAACACTCAATTTGATTACTTTTCTTGCAAATGCCAATAATAATAAATCTTTAGTATTTATAGAACGTTTCCAGTTTACAAAGACCAGTTGGCGTTATCAAATGCATATATAGACAAGGGACTTCTCAAGAGGTTACCACATTCTTCTCTTCAACTTTGAGCTCTATTTGCTCTATCTCCGGCATCCCACGTCGGGGAGACTTTAAAAAAAAAACAAAAACAAAAACAAAAACAAAACAAAACAAAAAAAAAACACACCATCCCCCAGCAACAACAAAAAAACAGTTTTGGAGATGATAGGCTGTTAAATCACATATTTCATTCCCAGCCTCCATAGGGCCGATCAGGAATGATTCTTAAATAATGGCACTGCTGGTGGAGACGTAGACCGCTGGGGCGCGTGGCGGGGGATCGCAGTGAACTTTACCCTCTCGGACCCCAAAGGGACAAGCAAGGGGACAGGCACACACTCTTTTCCTGCAGTAGTACAGGAAAGCATCCAAAACACGACCGATAAGGCAAGGCAGAGAAGAAGCAAGGGAGGGGAGCAGGGAGTCGCAATCAGAAGCCAGAGGCAGGAACACCGAGATGGTGAGGCCAACCCGAGCCCACAGGACGCAGCCCCGAGGGTCGCAGCCTTCTGGCCGGAAACCGAAGCCTACTTACAGCTGGATGGAACCCGGTGCGCTCCAGTGCTGCAGCCGAGCCGGCCAGGAGCCTGGGCGTCCGGAGCGCCTCTTTGCTGCCGCTGCTTCCACAAGCGCCAGGGGACCCGACACCTCGGTCTTCGCCACCCCCATTCCACGTTACCCCAAACCCTCTTACCCTTCAGGAACTGGTGACAAGCTTAGGTCCTCTTTGAGTGCGGAGAGATTGTGCGCGTCCGGAGCTTGGGTGTGGGTAGGGGTCTGGGAGTTCTGACCGCAGCCACTGCTGCTCCAGTCGCTGGGAGCCCTCTGGCTGCCGCCACCGCCGCCGCCGTCCCCAGCAGCAAGTTTCCATAAAAGTCCTGGTGCGCAGCCTGTTCCCGCATTCCAGACGGGCCCAGCGCCGGCTGCAGCTGTTCCAAAACACAAGGCCAGTTCCCCCACCCCCCCACCCCCACCGTATCACCCAGAGAAGGGTGGAGAGTCCTGGAGAAAGGCGAGCGAGCGGGCGGTGGCTGCCAACTTTCCGCCAGAACTTGCCTGTTGCCCGGCCATGAGTGCCTGAACTGATCCCCAGCCTTGGGCCTGCCTCCACCTACAGCAGGGCCCAGAGAAGTGAGGCTGCCTGTCCCATGGGAAAGGAATGATGCTAGAATGATCATCCCCAGACTGCTTCCTTACAACCTGTTTGCCCGAGACCCACTTCTCATTTTTCTTTTTTTTTTTTTTTAATAGTTATTTATTTTTTTAGTTTTCGGCGGACACAACATCTTTGTTTGTATGTGGTGCTGAGGATCGAACCCAGGCCGCAAGCATGCCAGGTGAGCGCGCTACCGCTTGAGCCACATCCCCAGCCCACTTCTCATTTTTCTACCTACTTTTTTTTTGGTATCAGGGATTGAACCCAGGGGCTCTTAGCCACTGAGCCACATCACATCCCCAGCCCTTTTTTGTATTTTATTTAGAGACAGGGTCTCCCTGAGTTGCTAAGTGTCTGGCCAAGTTGCTGAGGCTGGCTTTGAATTCATGATCCTTCAGCCTCCTGAGCCGCTGGGGTTACAGGCATGCGCACCACACTAAGCAACCTGTTTTCATTTCTAATCAAATAGGGAAGCTATTATATTATTATTATTGTTGTTGTTGTTATTTGTGGTGCTGGGGATTGAACCCAGGGCCTTGTGCATGCAAGGCAAGCACTTCACCAACTGAGCAATGGAGCTATAGCCTCAGCCCTAAAATTGACTTTTGATCAGCTTTTCCTCTGTTACCGAGAGCCTGGTTGGACAACCCCAGAACACTTCATCAGTTTATTGTTCTCTTTTTCTTGAGCTCTGGTTTTTAACTCCAATAAGTTGATTAAAAAAAGTTGGAGAAGGAAGAAGAATATAATTAATTTTTGTATGTGTGTTTTGTAGTAATTTTCACTCTTCCTTAACTGAAGGCAAATCATCTCTGGTTTTCCTAAACGTTCATAAAGGCATCTGTAAGTATTAGCCATCCCCCATTTTTTTTCAGCTTGGATCACTAGCCTGTGAATTAAATCCATCAGACAACATCATATTAGATTGTGAAATATACATCCAGAAGAGGCATTTTTTGGTGGGGGGGGGATTACTGCATTTTAAATTAAAAAAAAAAAAAATCAAACTGATATCCAGACAGATACACCAAGAACAAAAGTAACTACTTGCAACTTCAGGTTCCTAGCAGTACTCAGGTCATATTTCAGGGATGTCAAAAGACCTTTTGCTCATAAATATATCTGTTTCCCATCCCCATTCCCACACTATTTATCAGGATAAAAATTCTTTCTTTTTTTTCTTTATTATTTATTTATTCTAATTTGTTATAAATGATGGCAGAATGCAATTCATTTCATATTACACATATAGAGCACATTTTTTCAAATCACTGGTTGAACACAAAGTATTTTCACACCATTCGTGTCTTCATAAATGTGCTTAGGGTAATGATGTATAACTCATTCCACCATAATTCTTACCCTCTTGCTCCCTCCCTCACTTTTGCCCTATCTAAAGTTCCTCCATTCCTACCATGCTTCCGCCATTGCCATTATGAGCCAGCATCCTCAAAGAAAACATTCGGACTTTGTTTTCTGGGGATTGGCTTACTTCACTTAGCATTATATTCTCCAGCTCCATCCATTTACCTGCAAATGCCATGATTTTATTCTCTTTTAGTGGTAAGTAATTGTTCCATTGTGTATATATACCAAAGTTTCCCTATCCGTTCATCTACTGAAGAGCATCTGGGTTGGTTCCACAATTTAGCTATTGTGAATTGTGCTGCTATAAACATTGATATGGCTGACTCTCTGTAGTGTGCTGTTTTTAAGTCCTTTGGGTATAGGCCGAGGAGAGAGATAGCTGGGTCAAATGGTGGTTCCACTCCCAGTTTTCCAAGGAATCTCCATGCTGCTTTCCAGATTGGCTGCACCAATTCACAGTCCCACCAGCAATGTATGAGTGTACCTTTCTCCCCACATCCTCGCCAACACTTATTGTTGTTTGTCTTCATAATAGCTGCCATTGTGACTGGATTGAGATGTTTTGATTTGCATTTCTCTAATTGCTAGAGATGTTGAACATTTTTTTCATATATTTGTTGATTGATTGTATATCATCTTCTGAGAAGTGTCTGTTCAGGTCCTTGGCCCATTTATTGATTGGATTATTTATTTTTTTGGTGCCTAGCTTTTTGAGTTCTTTATATACCCTAGAGTTTAGTGTTCTATCTGATGTGCAGGTGGTAAAAACTTGCTCCCAAGCTGCAGGATCCCTATTTACCTCACTGATTGTTTCTTTTGCTGAGAAGAAGCTTTTTAGTTGGAATCCATCCCATTTATTGATTCTTGGTTTTAATTCTTGCGCTATGGGTGTCTTATTAAGAAAGTTGGGGCCTAATCCCACAAAATGGAGATTTGGACCTACTTTTTCTTCTATTAGGTGCAAGGTCTCTGGTAATTCCTAGGTCCTTGATCACTTTGAGTTGAGTTTTGTGCATGGTGAGAGATAAAGGTTTAACAGGATGAAAATTCTTTTAAGATGAGTAAGGCAACCAAACTAGGTGCCCTTCAACAGATGAATGGATAAAAAAAAAATCTGGTATAGATACACAATGGAATAATTATTTTCTTTACTTATTTATATGTGGTGCTGAGAATTGAACCCAATGCCTCACACGTGCTAGGCAAGTGCTGGCTCTACCACAGAGCCACAACCCTAGCTCTACTCATTCATAAAGAGGAATGAAATCATGGCATCTGTTGGTAAATGGATGGAACTAGAGACTATCGTGCTAAGTGAAATAAGCCAATCCCCCCAAAACAAAGGCCAAATGTTCTCTCTGATATACAGATGCTAACACACAATAAGGCTGGGGATGGGGTGGAATAGAAGTACTTTGGATTAGACAAGGGTGAATGAAGGGAAGAGAAGGAGGATGGGAATAGAAAAAAGTAAAATGAATGGAATGTAATTTTCCTATGTTCATACATGAATAAACTCCACATCATGTACAACCACAAGAATGGGAAATTATATGCCATGTATGTATAATATGTCAAAATACATTCTACTTTCACGTATAACTAAAAAGAACAAATAAAAAAAAGACGGGTAACATATTCATTCCTCAGTGAAGCTCTAAGTTAACAATTAAAATGGTTAAATACAGATAGTGATTGGTGGTTGGTATTATTTAGCTTGCCCCTGTGCTCCCTTCAGTATCCTCACCTTGGCCTTGGTTAGTTCATGGTCATTCTGGCTGCACGGCTTTTCACAAGTTATTCCTTCAGCATGACATCCTCTTCCCCCATTCTTCACCTAACTTCCACATATCCTTTGGAATCACCACTTAAATATCACTTCCTCATTTTTACATGGCTCACTGCCTGCTGCAGTCTGGATATGGTTTACAATATCTGTATGTGCTCATCCCATCCTTTTCCTCTCTATTCATATCAATTTATAACTATATATTTTTGTGATTTAAAAAACTGAATAGGAGCTTTCTAATTTTGTGTTTCTTAACAGATTCACTATATTAAAAAAGCTCTCCATTCTTTCTAAAAAATGCTGAAAACTACCCACAGCCTGCAAGGCCTACTTACTCACCAATTCATCACCCTTTTAACAAATTATCAGTTTTAGATACTGAAGATATAGCAGGAACAAAATAAAGTTCCCATTCTCGTGGAACATAAATTCTAATAGAAGATGGATAAGCAAATAAATGACATACGTAGTACTTACTGATATGCAATATTTATAAAATGAGCGGGAAAGTAGGGAACATCAAGAATGGGTGGGGAGTGAATGTTATAAGTTTAGATAGAGCAACTAGAGAAAGCCTCAAGAGAGTAAAACTATTAAAAGTGAGGCAATGTATTAGTTCATTTCCTATTACTGTAACAAAATATCTGAGGCCAGATAACCATAAAGAAAGGTTTATTTAGCTCACAGTTCTGAAGTTTCAGGGCAAAGTTTGGCTCTGGTGAGGACATCATGACAGATGGCATCACAATGGCACAGAGTTTGTGGGAGAGGGTGAGATCACACAGTGAGACAGGGAGCCAGAGTGTAGGGTGGACCAATAATGATCTCTCACTAAGCCCTACCTCTTAAAGGTTCCACTACCTCTTAACATTGTATGGGGACCAAACTTCCAACACATGAACTTTTTTTTTTATATGAATTTTTCAGTTTTTATTCATTTATTTATATGCAGTGCTGAGAATTGAACCCAGTGCCTCACACAAGTGAGGCATGTGTTCTACCGCTAAGCCACAATCCCAGTCCACAAAACATGAACTTTTGAATATTGTAAACCATATCCAGACTGTAGCAGGCAGTGAGCCATGTAAACATCTGAAGACTGGACCAAGGAGAGGTACAAAGGCCCAGAGAAGGATCAAGGAGGCTTGTGTTGGTGAAGCTTGAGTACACTAGGAGTAAAATAACAAGAGGTGGGCTGGGGCAGGGGATGAGGGTAAAACCCTTTCTGTAAGGCTGGGATGTGGCTCAAGCGGTAGCGTGCTCGCCTGGCATGCGTGCGGCCTGGGTTCGATCCTCAGCACCACATACAAACAAAGATGTTGTGTCCGCTGAAAACTAAAAAATAAATATTTTTTTTTTTTTTAAAAAACCCTTTTTGTATAGTGTAAGGACTTTGGTTTTTTACTCTAAGATGGGTGGCCATGGTGGTGAACAAAGTGGTGACATGACTGCTTGTAACATGTTCATCTCAGTTGATGTGCTGGAAATTTACTAAATGGGACAAGTGAGGAAGCAATTGAGAGACTTCCACAGGAATCAGGATGTGGGATAATAGGGATATGAACCAAGATGATAGCTGTGAAGGTAGTGTGACACATGGCTTTGCTCATTTTTTTTTTTTCTTGGTACATTTTTAGGTAGAACTTGTAACAGGCTATTAAGTGAAATGAAAAGAGGTTTTTGGTTCTTGAACTGAAGAAGAGAGCTGTCATTCACTCAGAGGGGAAGACTGGTAGTGCTGGCAGGGGTGGTCAGGGGCTAAGTTTTAATAGGCTAAATTTGAGAAAATTACAAGAAATTCAAGATTTGTCAAATTGTATAAACATTCCTGACGTATCTATCATGAACCAGCTGAATTTGTTGTCAATCTTGACTGTATCAGAGCTTTTTCTTTTTTTCATGGTGCTGGAATCAAATCAAGGGTGTTAAAAAACATTTTAGCAAGTTCTGTACCACTGAGCTATACTCCTGGCCCCCTTTGAAATCATATATTAAAGTTAAAAGACTGTTATAATCTTTATAAGACCTAAATTGAATGCTTTGAAAAGACTTAATAAAGGCAAATAGCTTATAAAAATTATCATCAACCTAGGTGTGGCGAGGACATGTACAAAAAGATTGGGTACAAACTTAGTAAAACCTAGGGAGATTACATACTCATTGCTTCCATATCTAAGTTGTTTTCTCCTTTAAAAGGGCCTTGAAATAGGAACTGGGGCTGTAGCTTAGTGGTAGAGCGCTTGCCTAGCATGTGTGAGGCACTGGGTTCGATCCTCAGCACCCCATAAAAATTAAAAATATAAATAAAGCTATTGTGTCCAACTACAACAACATTTAAAAGAACAAAAGAAAAAAAAAAAAGGGTAATGAAAGAAAAACAAAAGTAAGGGACTAGAAATCCCAGAAAATGACTTAAGGATGTAGCTCTTGGACCAAGATATCTTGGAATATCCAGTGAATCCATATTTTAACTAAAGATCTTCATTTATTTATTTATTCATTCTAATCAGTTATACATGACAATAGACTGCTCTTTGATTCATTGTATACAGATAGAGCACAATTTTTGACTTCTCTGATTGTACCCAAAGTAGGGTCATCATGGCATTCCTGCTAACTAAAGGTCTTGAGGCCATGATGGTCCTAAAAGCCAGGAGTGGTGAAAGAGCCTATTCAGGAAGCTGATGAAGGAGGATCACTTGAGCCCAGGAATTTGTAACCAGTCTGGAAAACACAGTGAGACTGTCTCAAACAAAGGCGAAAAAAATGGAAGGAAATATTTGCTTTAACCTACTTTATATCACATATTAAGTACTTCATTTGTTTTTTTCTTTTTTTTTTTTGGTACTGGGGACTGAACCCAGGGGCATTCTACCATTAAGCTACATCCCCATCATTTATTTTATTTTTTGGTACTGTGGATTGAACTTAGGGGAGCTTAACAAACTGAGTCACATTCCCAGCCCTTTTTATTTTGAGATAGTGTGTTGCTAAATTACTTAGGCCCTCAATAAATTGCTACAGCTGGCCTTGAATTTGCAATCATCCTGCCTTAGCATCCTGGGTCACTGTAGGCATGCACCACCACACCTGGCAAATACTTCATACTTTTTCAAAGTTACTGGAACCATTCTCTAAGTATTACTAAAAACAATTTACAAAGTTTGATAAGTTATATATTCCAATTGCTTTCAGATGGTAAAATGCTTCTCTAGAGTCAAGAACTATGGTGTTATTTCAAACACAGCAAATTATCAGTTCTGTAATTTCCTATATATAAATGTACTTTGTGAAAGGCTTCTATGACACACATAAAAAAAGCAAAATGCTGAGGAGATATTTGATGTATCAGTTGCCTTGCTGTGGCTTTTAAGTAAAGAATAAAAAGTGTCATAGAAGGAAGGTTTGCTCTTTTTCTTTTCTCTTCTGAAATCCAGCCCTTCCCTGCCTAAATGATGAAGGTTACTGTGTGGTTTTCACTGTTTAGAACTTCAGCAGACCAAAGAGCTTGTGCAGCCTGATCAGAAATATCAATAGCATAGGACAGCAAGGGATCAAGGGGGAAAAAGTAGCAGGGTAAGGAATCAGAGAACATAGGGAACAGGAAAAAACACTAAAGAAAAAAACAAGTCAAAAGCAGCATAAGAACAGTAAAAAAAGACAGTGGATAAAAAAAAATTTAAAAAAAATCCTACAAGTAATGTAATAACAGAATAGCGAGATGCTTGCAGAGAAGCATTTTATATGCACATAAGAATTCAGAGAGGGGCTGGGGATGTGGCTCAAGCGGTAGCCCGCTTGCCTGGCATGCGTGCGGCCCGGGTTCGATCCTCAGCACCACATACAAACAAAGATGTTGTGTCTGCCAAAAACTAAAAAATAAATATTAAAATTCTCTGTCCTCTCTCTCTCTCTCTCTCAAAAAAAAAAAAAAAAAAAAGAATTCAGAGAGAGATGTTTAAAGGGCAAAATATTAAGTTCAGACAGTAGGATCAAAGAGGATGCATGAGACAACAAAGAATATGACAGAAATGACATGGAAAACAGTAAATGAGACAGAAATACCAATTTGGGTCCCCATTCTACTCTAACCCTATAACCAGAATGGAAAAGACTCAGTGTTTGTATGATTTGCTTATTAAGTAATATACTTCAGTTGATAAGTTTGAAACTTTTTTTTTTTTTTTTTTTTTTTTTTTACATAATGGCTAGTATGCAGCTCAGCTGGAGAGTGTTCAAGCATTCAAGAGACCCTGGTTTTAATCCCAGCACTATAAATAAATAAATAAATAAATAAATAACTGACTGCATAATTATATAACTACCTATTTATCTATGTAACACATGCTTAATTACTTTATAACAAACCTATTTGTTTAAAGTCTCAAATTAAGAATAGTGTTTTTGTGTCCAGGCGAATCCTTTCTGCCATCTGTTGGCAGCATCTCTCTCCTTGACTAAATGTATCTAAACCCTTCTCAAGATATCATGAGAAAGGAGGTTGAAATCTGAAGAGGGATGGATGCACATGTATCAGTTTGAAAAATTTATATTATGCTTGATGGCATTACCCACTGCAACACTTTAATTAAAACACAAGTACTTTGACTTTATTCATCACAAAACTACCTTTTTTTCCCACTTAGTACATAAAGAGACACACCTTTACATTCAATTTCAATGCTTCTACAGCTGTCTATGTTCTCCATGTGTGTGTATACACACACACACACACACACACACACACACATATGTATATATGTGGTGATATACAGATGGAAAGCTCTCATAGCGTAGAGTTTAATGAGACAATTGTGACCTTCCAATTATACATAAACATTGTTTAAAATATGCAATACATTTCCTAGGTGTACAATCACTTTTTTATTTGGCAGTTATAGAAATACATCCATGTCATAGTGCTTATTTTGGCTAAAGGGCCAATGCTATTTTTTTCCGCTACTGTAGTGTTTTATTTTTACACAAATTAATTCAGTTCTTACATTTAAGAAATAAATACATTTACTGATATCAACCAAGTAAAGCTAAAACATGGTTGTTCTCAAACTAGACCAGAACAGTGACATAACCATTAGGAACAAGGTAAAGATGTCCTTATTTCCATTTTTCACAGATAATATAAATTCTTATTAAATCTCACATACTTATATTAATCTGATTTATCCAAGTAAAAAAAAAAATTGAATTCAGCCTAATTCTTACAGTCACTTTGAAATTTACAACCCAACCAATTTCTAAATACATGTGCATATTAAAATAAAAGCAAATGGGTTATAAACATATTTAAAAATTTCTGATTATGAAATTTCACAGAGAAGTACATTAAATGTTACTTTGGCATTCCTGTTTCCTAGGCTTAAAGGAACAATAAACTAATAATTCCTTTGTAATGCAAATAATAACTCTTTTGGGAATAAGTAGAAAATATTACATTCTAAGGCAAGAAACATTTGTAAATACTTTTTACAATCATCTAACAACAAATTAATAAAACTGATTCTAAATGGATGCAAATGATTGAATGCTACTTTATGAGAAAGAGAAAGTTCTTTGGAGCTGACTATAACAGTATGAAAAACTTAGCTTTTAAAAAGTTAGTTCAATTTTGACATTTTAGTAACATATCGTAAGTAACATATCATAAGAAGTAACTACTTTGTTACATGTAAAAAAAAATGTAGACAAACCAAACTAGAAAAAATTTTTAAAAAGTAACATGTAAATCATCTGAACACTTATTTTTTCCTTCCAGAAAAGAGGAGGACAAGTCATTTTCTCAGGATTGACTAATCCAAGGCCCTGTTTTAACTTACATATGGGAGTGAATGAAGGGACTCATGGTGGTTAACTGTACTTTCCTGACAATACCACCAGGAGTAAGTTGATGGGTTTTACCCTGAAAGGCTTTAGACTAGTTTAAGTGCTATTTTATTTTTTAAAGCATTGCCTTTGCTGCTTAATCCAGTTTTAAGGCAAATAAAAAGAGGCATGTATATCTTCAGTACCCTTCTGCAGTCAGAAATATTCTTTTTAGAAAATGTTTACTTTTCAAAAAAGTCATGTTTCTTCACATACAATAGACTTTTCCTACATTTATTGCCCTGAAATTCTATTTGGTTACTCTTATCCCTTTTGTTAAAAGGCCACAAAGAAAGCTTCTTTGTAATTTTGTAGCTACAGAACTGATCAAAAACTAATCATCAAAATCAAGCACTGAATTTGAAAAATTAACCTCCTGAAGATGGGCAATTTTTTCTGTTTTAAAAAATTGAAATGTGAGAGAGGTGGGAGTATGGGGGAGGGGAGGGGAGAGACCCAAATATCTCCTAGAACTCCATTCACCTTGTCTGATGAAATAAATTCCCCATGGTTATCTAATAGCAGCATTATTAAACAGTGCAATTCTTCCAAATTGAGTTCAAACAGTATCTTTCTTAAATAAAATAGTAAGTTCACTCATAGCTTTTGTTTATAAATAAAAATCATGGCATAAAACATTTAGCCTCAGTTGAGTAAATTAGTAGAAGTAATAACTGCCCTGCCCACGTGGTAATAGGAATGAACACACGCACATATGTGTATGTGTGCATCATTCAAAGCCAGTGATACCTCAACAAGAGGGTGAAAAAACTCAATACCAAATGAAAAGTAAAATGTTACATAATGGAATTTTCCATTTTCGTACTTCTAATACTCCTCCATCAGTGAGAATTATGAATAGGCAATTGTTAATTTAAAAATCTGTGTAAGAGGACTGCTCAACAGCAGAGCATTTGCCTAGCATGCATGAGGCCCTGAGTTTGATCCCCCAAACTGAAAACAAAACAAAACTAAGACACAAAGGAGTTATATACTCAAGAACAATTAGAGTAATATTTCATATATTTAATGTTCTAACCTATACAGTACATGCAAAAATTGTATGATTCTGAATTTCATATTTTGTAATTGATTTAAATTATTGTGGCACATACATTTTAATACTTAAAAATTATTCCTTTTCACTTTTCATTTTCTATTCATTAATCTGAAACTAGGCACTTTAATCTAAAAATGCATTTTTAAAAAATGCATTTTAGATCCTTTTGTGTAATTCACTCCTAAAATGTATAAAGACCACTTCAGGGAGCAAAAGCAACAAATCTAACCCACTGATAGTCAGCCACTCCAAACAAGTGGTATATGACTTAGGAACAAAATTAATGCAATTCTAAAAATATCTAATACACTCTGAAAAGCCTCACTCAAGAACAACCCACTTGTTCATACGCTTGTCATAGAGGACACAGAATATACTTCCATATCATTAAAAATATTTTGTTCTTTATCAGAGGAAGAAAAAATAAAAAAAAATTCTTTAAAACCTCACCAAGATTCAGTGGGGTGCAGTATCCTATGCCTGTAATCCAGCTACTTGGGAGACTGAGACAGGAGGATCTCAAGTTCAAGGCCAGCCTCAGCAACTTAGTGAGACTCTGCCTCAAAATAAAAAAAAATATATATATATTTTAAAAAGGGCTGGGAATGTAGCTCAGTGGTAAAGCATCCCTGAGTTCAATCCCAGCACTGCAAACAAATAATAACAACAAAAAAACCTATGACTCAAAGTGTGAACATCTTAAAAATATGGGCATATTATAACAAATTCCCAATGTGCTGAGTCCCCTATGAGAGTAACTAAAAACTTGTTTTGTGGAAGAATAAAAGAGAAATTATTTTACTGTTACCAAGTTTGAATACCTTAGGTGTTGGGAGTCAGTCTCAAAATTACATTTATAAAGGGAATATTTTAAATTGCTTTTCTTAGTAAACAAATGCTATCTTTTGAATCAATATTAATTCAAGAGAAAAATGTTCTAATTATTAAAAGATTAAAGTACTTCAGTCTCTGTATTATAATTCATAGGACCAACAGTTAACATATTTTGGAAACTACAATTAATCTAACATAAAGTTATAAGTTGTAAACTTCTCAAGTGTCAATTCATCTAAATGTTTTATATTGATACTCAGTGATTACAATTTCTCTGATTGAAATACATAAACAAATGTACAGGCAATAATATAAGCAGTACACATTAAATGCCACTACTGCCTAAATTTGATCTAACAAACAAATAACTTTACAGTTAAAAAACATGTTTTCAGGCAGTTAAACATATTGACACTAGCAGTAATATATTCTTCTATGTATGGTCCACAAAGGTGTTGTAATATATTCTTGCATGTGTGGACCATGAAGGACTTGGCTAAATGTATACTTTCAAGGTGCAAAGAATAAAAACAAACCTTTTAAGTATGACACTGGACATTTCTGACAGCTTGAAGATGATAAATCAATTAACTCCCAAATATTGGCTTCAAATTAAGCAATATTCCTATAGAATTCACAATTCACAACTTAAATTACTAGATTATTAAAAAGCTGCTCTGAATATACTACACAGGGATGCAAATAATTTCTGTATAAGTACAGTACTTATTCATTCATTCTTTACTAGATTTTTTCCCCTCCCTGAGTCCACATCCACCAATTCTGTAATACATATTACAAAATCAATAGTTACCTTAAAATATTTTATACCACTCTCAAAATGTATGATTCTTATGGTACTTATTGTACTTTGGCTTCCAATAGCCCACTGGATATAACATGACCATGACCGCTTAAACAGCTACTCGTGTGTCTCAGGGCATCTGCTCCAAGATAGGCCATTAAAAGTTCCATTCGGCGAATGAGTAACTGCATGAGGTCTTCAGCCAAAGTCTCTATACTTGAATAGCGCACCTTCTCAAAATCAAAAATGTCTTTGAGAAAGAAAATAACTTGATTCTGGAGAATGAACACAAAACAAATTGGCATGTATTAGACCAAAATTATATTAAATCTAAAGAGTTACTAACATTATAACTAGCATTATATCAGGAGTCAGAACATCTGAACTCCAGGGATGATTTCACATCTCATTGGAAAATGGACCTTGAACAAGCCATGTAACCTGTTTTTGGGTCCCATTTTCTTTTTGACAGATAAATATAAGATAATACCACCCATCCAATTTACTACTCAGGGCTGATATAATGATTAAAAAGAAATCTAAGAGAAGTGCCTGCGAACTCTAAAGCATGTATAAATGTGAGGGGCTATTTATTAGCCTTTCCTTCATTGTTTCCTCTGAGTACTGGTAATACTTTAGGAGAAGAATAAACTATTTTCAATAATCATAAATAATTATTAAATGTGCATTCTTCTGTACAAAACCCCTTAAGACACAAAAAATAAAAATAAATTCAGGCCTCAAATCAGAGAAAGACCTAGAAGAATATTTTACCTCAGTAAGTTGATACTTATTTTGAAACTCATCTCCCCCTCCCCCCAGGGCTAAGGACCAAACTCAGGTCTCAAGCATGCTAGGCAAAAACTGTGCCACCGAGCTAAATCCTTAACCTCTGACACTCATTTAAGTACATTTACTTAAATGGGTAGTATACTATTTTTTTAAATAGTATACTACTATTAAGTATACTATAAATTGTAAATTTCAATTGCAAGGTCATGATGAAAACAAAGTATTTCCAAAGGAAAAAAAGCAGGAATATATCATTTATATCCTCTAGAAATCAAATACTAAGTACTAAGAAGACATATAGGTTCACTGGATTTTATATTCACAAGGATAATTAGCAATCAACCCGTCATTTTATAGACAAAAGGATTATTTTTCCCCCAAGTCAGACTGTTCATTAATGACAGATTTAATTCGCAGCTCAATTTTTTCAATTAAAATACATACCTTACATCTGGGAGGGCAAGTAACCTAGTTAAAAATTAATGAGTTCTAAATGACAGTAAAATAAACATTTCCTAAATTATTTATACAAATATTGCATCAATAGCACATAAACATAGTAACTTAATTCAAAAATGAATATATAATGAAACATCCAAACTTTAAAATTCATATTCAATTGTGTTTACTTTTAATTGCTCCTTGAAACTCAGCCTACACCTTATTGAATAGAGACACTCCTTTGGCACTTTGCTGACAAGATAATTCTTCAAAACTTTACTGTGTGTTTTGGCAAACATAATCGTCTGACATTAGGATACAACTTTAAACTCCCATGTTATTTCTCACAACTTGGATTTTATCGTTCATATCAGAATTTACTGCACTAGGAGGGGGAAAATGCTTGGAACAAATTATATTGGATAAATTGTACTGTTATATTGTGTATTGTGTACATATACAAATATGGACCATCAAATCCCATTAGTATGAACAATTATAATGCACCAATTTTTAAAAAGTGGGGAGAAAATAACTTACTGCAATAAAAATATTGCTTGTTTATAAATTTCAAGTATCTAGGCATGAAGAACAAACTACATGAATTCCACTGTAACACTGTAACACCATGCAAGACCATGACAGAAAGAATTGATAAGGCGAATGGACTCAGTAAACCTATTCTACACTAAGGCACCAAATCTATAAAGCACTGGTTCATTTTAATAACATTACTATAAAATGTCACTAATTCAAATTGGTCACCTGAATTTAGGTAACCTGTATAACTTCACATTTAAATAAAATTCTTTCTTCTACAAGCAAAACCAAAACAGAATAAAACCTTATCCTTTTTTTAAAAAAATATTTGTTTTTTAGTGGTAGGTGGACACAATAACCTTTATTTTATTTTTGTGAGGTGCCAAGGATTGAACCCAGTGCCTCACACATGATAGGCAAGCACTCTACTGCTGAGCCACAACCCCTGCCCCCTTATCCACTTTTTGATTCACTAAAAAAGCAATAAATCAATATATCAATGACTGAACATACCTTAAAGAAGCAACATAAATCATAAAGAGAATTTCTAGGACCCAAAAAGCCCCAGGCGAGGACAGGGCTTATGTGCTCACAAATGGCATAAAAATGGGCAAAAAATCCATCTGGGATCTGTTGGGAAGTAAAAAAAGAATAGTTATTTTGTCTTGTATTTACTTCCTCTAGCAGAGAAACTGAAATTGTTATCTATTATATGATCAGCTCTTTTTGAGGGTAAGCCAAGAGTCAATCATGAGCCAGTCTATTAAAAAAATTAATAAACTTAGAAGTAACTTTCAGAGTCAAAGAGTGATTTCATATCCTAACCAGTAGTATTCCAGATATGCTGAGAAAAGTGGTTTTTCTTTCTTTCTCTCCCCAATCCCCTCTTCTCTATTTTTTGGAACTGGGGATTGAATCCCGAGGGTGCTTTACCACTGATCTAAATCCCTAGCCCTTTTTATTTTGAGAGAGGGTCTAGCTAAGTTGCAAAGGCTGGCCTTGAATTTGTGATCCTCCTGCCTCCTTCTCCTGAGCAGCTGTGATAACAGGCATGCACCACCACACTTGGCTACATTTTAGAATATGTGAATATACATAATGAGATATCTTGGGGATAGAATGGAAGTTTATGCTTGAAATTCATTTGTACTTTATACATACCTTATAAACACAGCCTGAAAGTAAGTTTTCACAATATTTTTGGTGTACTTTCATTTTGACTGCAACCTGTCACATGAAATACACTGTGAAAATTTCTACTTGTACCATCATGTCAGCTCTCAGAAAGTTTCAATTTGAGAGCATTTTGAATTTTTCATTTTCAAATTAGGGATGCTCAATCTGTACTTCATTAAAACAAACAAACAAAACCAATCATGGGGCTGGATTTGTGGCTCAGCACTATACGAAAATAAACAAATTAAATAAAGGTATTGTGTCTATCTACAACTAAAAGAAAAAAATTTTAAGGAAAAAATCTTAGAAAAAAAAGAAAGCAATCATGCTGTGTTGTAAATAAGCAAAAACAAGAATGTTACAGTTCCTTAGCCATATAAACTTTAGGAGTATTCTTGAGTATTTAAAAGCCTTACTAAATCACTTAATGGTATTAATGAAAAAGATTAAAAAGAGTTCAAATGATTAGTTATTAAGTTATTTTTACTAGAACCCTAACCTTCAGTTAAGAAATCCAATATTAAAAATTGAATTGTATAATTGCTTCTTCTTATGAAATATTAATACATATGCTTATGTTTTAGGAAACTGTTTATTAATAACTTTCTGAATGTCCTTTGTTAAATATCATCCTGTGGGATCTGTCATAAAGCACTGATTGGGATAATTATGCCTTAAGATTTTGTCTTTTGGGGCTGGGGTTGTGGCTCAGTGGTGGAGTGCTCGCCTCACACGTGTGGGACCCTGGATTCGATCCTCAGCACCACATACAAAAATAAACAAGTGAAATAAAGGTGTTGTGTCCAACTACAACTAAAAAATAAATATTAAAAAAATTCTGTCTTTTGGAGGAGTTGTTTTTTATTTTACAGTCTCCAGGACAATCTTTTAAACCTCAGTTTAAAAAACATGACAGCAGCAGTTATCATTTAACAAAGAGTACCCACTGTATTCTGGATAGTATGCTACATTCTAGTTAGTTTGCTAAAACATTCTTGGCAAAACAGATCATGTTACCATCATTGTAAGTATGTGAAAAGTGATATTTGGGATGTTAAACAACCAGCTACAGCATACCAGCTAGCTAGTGGTGAAGGATGGAAAGTTATCAGGCATTTACTGAGTTTATTCTAGTCTAAAACATGTTCTACATATATTAAAATTCTACATGATACAGACTCAAGTGTTTTAGGAATTCGAGAAGTGAGAAATTAGTGTGGGCTCAAACAGAAAAGATGCACTTTGGCAAGGAACATTGAGAGCCGAACTCAATAGTAGATTAGATTTATTTAAGTATAAAGGGAAGTTTTACATTCCATACATAGAAAATAGTTCTTCCAAAGGTGAGATTTATAGGTATTTGAGGATATTGAAAGAAGACTAGAATGAAGCATAGTATTTACTCTATGAAGTAGGAAACAGTGCTGGTGATGTAGTGCAGTGGTTGAGTACTTGCCTAGCAAGTGTGAGTTCCTGGGCTCAATCCCCAGTACTGGTTTGGAGGGAAAGGAGGCGAAAACAGAACTATTGGTAATGATGCTATTACTATCATTATGGAAACTGTTGCTTATTAAAATCTTTTAAGATTACTTTTAACTTTATGTTTAAATTAAATTTGTTATATCATTGATATTATCTCATTTCATACTGACAGTAGTTTTAAAAAGTAGACATTAACTCCATTTTGCAAATGGGAAAACTGAAGGTCAGCTAATGGTTGGTATTTGCCATAATCGTGCTAGCTAGTATGAGAATCACAGTCTACAAAAATCTGTTTTCTAGTGCTAAACCAGTTTCAAACATTATCATTTATAATAATCATTTAGGAAACGCGTTATGATTTGAATGTGAGGTATCCCCCCAAAAGCTCCTGTGTTACTGTAGGAATGTTTAGAAGTGAAATAATTAAGACTGTGAGAGCTGTCACCTAATCAGTCTCACCCTAGTTTGAATGGGCTAATGAGGTGATAACTGTAAACAGGTGGGGCATGGCTGGAAGAAATAGGTCACTGGGGTATGTTCTAAAGGTTGAATGTTTCCTGTGGGGCCCGTACCCCAATCTTCCTAATCCCACCTTGAGCTAGGTCCTTCCCCGATGATGTCTAAAAGATGTCTCTGCCTCATCTTAGGCCCAGAGAAATGGAGTTGGCCATCTATGGACTGAGACCACTGAAATTGTGAGCCCCAAATAAACTTTCCCTCCTCTAAGTTATTCTTGTTGGGTACTTTGGTAACAACACATAAGATGACAAATGGACTAATGCAGAACCTGTTTAAAATATAGGGCTTCTGGAAAAATCTGAAATAAGAATTATTCAAATATAGGGTCTCTGGAATTCTTTCTTTGGTTGTGCTGGGGATTGAATTCAGGGACTTGCACCTGAGCTACAATTCCACCTCCAACTCAAATTATTTCTAACAGCACGTACTGAAGATATTGTGAAGACTATATTCCTGGCATTATCAAAGTTAATAAATACTGAATTAAAAATATGGATGATAAAATATTACAGGTCCTTGGGCAAATAATATAGTAATGGGCAATATTTGCATAATGCACTATGCTAAGCACTATTGAGCACTTTACATTGTATATTCACAACAAATCCTATGAGGAACTGGGTGTGGTAGCACACTTTTTGATTCCAGCTTCTTGGGAGGTTGAGGAAGGAGGATAATCAAGTTGGAAGTCAGCCTTAGCAACATAACTAGATTCTGTCTCAACAAAACAAAACAAAAAACAATCCTATGAGGTAGATACTATTATTATCCTCTTTTTAGAGACAAGGGAATTGAGGCACACAGAGATTAAGCAACTTGTCCAAGGTCACATTGTTAATAAGTAGCATCTGAATCTCACTTCAGAGTTTATGTCTTTAGCCACCAGTACTGTATGGTGAGAGCAATATGTAGTGGATGAAATGGGCTACAAACTTTTGAGACTTTTGGGGTAAGTACCTAGAACTAAATAAAGCAGCTATTAGAATCAAATCATTAATTCTCAGTTGGATTATATGAAGGAGAGACCACTATATTACTAATTTTTAAAAATGATATCATTAAATTAAAAAAAGAACATAAAAGCCCTATTAGAGCTATTCTAACCCTAAATGTCTTTAGTTGAAATCTCACATATGTCTCAATACTTGCTACACTGAATTATACAGAACATTAAGGAAAAGGGAGAAGGCACATTCAAAAAAGGACCCAGTACCAATAAGTCACTCATCAAGCTTGAGGGATAGTCCCTATTATTAGCTGCCATCCTTATATGAGAACTGACATATTTTATTGATAAGATCCTCAAATTGTTTCACAAAATAGCTGCTATGGTTTATCCCCACCAAATTCATGTTGTGGTTTGGTTCTTAATGCAGCAGTGCTAGGAGGTAAGGCCTAATGGGAGGTGCCTGGGTCATGGAGGTGCTGCCCATGTGATGGATTAGTGCCTTTCTCAAGTCTAGTCAGACTGCATTAATTATCATGAGAACAGACTATTATATAGTAAGGCTGTCCCTAGTGTTTTGCCTCTTCCCTATGGGACTGCATGTTCTGCTTTCCATCCTGAGCTGAAGCATCTCACCAGCATAGCTGGCAGATCTTAGATTTACCATTTCAGAACCATGAACTGAATAAACTTCTTTCCTTACAAATTAGTGAGTCTCAGGTATTCTGTTTTAGCAACAGAAAATGCACTAAGACAGGAGTTTAGGGAAAAATGGGTTTTACCTTCATCTGTTCCCTTTTCTGTTTCAGCACTGACCAACAACTTGAAGCCACAGCCTAAATACACGAAGAAGAGAAAGACAAGATTAAATTTACACTACAGCAACATTTCCTTTTAGAAAAAGGTGATTTTTATTATAATTCAAAGTTCAGGGGAATAAAATGTCCCATTTATAATTTCTTATTTAGTCCAGGTTCCTTATATTGCTTGTAAACTTTAATAAAAAGATACTTCATTTTTACAAATTTAAAATTTAAATATATAACCCCAAAGAAAAAAGGTTTAATCTGATGCTTCAATTACAATTAAATTCTTAAGAGTTCTTATCTTATATTCTGAGGGGAAAAATGAAAATATATGTATACAGATGCACATACATGAACAAATGTTCCATGTGTAAAATGAAACAAAGTAATACTTTTTCCTTCAAAAAAGGAAATATTTGTGAGTAAACATTTTTATTTTAGAAGTATGAAATTATAACCATGATAGGACAATAAATAAAATAAATAAACTTATTCAGCACATTCTGAAGAATTCTGACTCTACTCTTACATGACCTAACTTTGATGAAGGTCATTTTACCAAACAAATTCCAGAAATGAAGAACACATACTTCCTATGATTAAAAAAACTTAAATCAGAAGAAGGTAGATTTATAAAAATACTTCAAAAACTAAAAATACTTTAAAACTTAATATGAAGGTTAGGGTTGTAATTCAGTGGGAGACTACATTATCTATCATGCACAAAGCCCTGGGTTCAATCCCCAACACAAAAATGAATAATGAGGAAATTTCAAAATAATTGTAAAACTGCCAATAGGAACTAACTTACTTCTAGATGCATATTTAAAGCTCATCAAAAAATCAAGGTCAGAGAATTAAATATAATAAACAGACTGAGAGTATTCAAAGTATAAAATATGGCTTGAGCCTATCTTATTTTTACAGCTGCCAATTTTTTCTCTCATAATTTTCTTTCTTTCTCTATTTTTCTGCCACCCCCATCCCCACCCTCTACCTCGTACTGGGGATTGAACTTAGGCACTTTATCACTAAACTATATCTCCAGATCTTTTTATTTTATTTTATTTTTGGTACCAGGGATTGAACCCAGGAGTACTTAACCACTGAGCCACATCCCCAGCCCTGTTTTGTATTTTATTTAGAGACAGGGTTTCACTGAGTTGCTTAGCACCTTGTTTTTGCTGAGGCTGGCTTTGAACTCAAGATCCTCCTGTTTCAATTTCCCAAGCCACTGGGATTACAGGTGTGTGCACTGTGCCCGGCCTAGGCCTTTTTATTTTTAGACAGTCTCATTAAGGTGCTGAGGCTGACTTCAAACTTGTCATCCTTCTGCCACTGCCTCCTCATTTACTGGGATTACATGCTTGTGCCATCATAACCAGCTTCTCCAAACTTTCGATAATATTTAGGAATATAAATATCTCTATTTTCCTCTTAAAAATATACATTGTCACTTAAAAAAACTATATTTTATATTTTAGTCTAGTCTTTCAGCCATTTCCATTACAGATAATTTTTTTGTTAGGCCTGAACTATCTGAAGTCTGAGTTTCTTTAGAGATCTGAAGAAATATGAGGTTTACCAGATCAAGACTAGGACTGGTAAAAGGGTCAAAAGGAGAAATTCATCTGAAGGTGTGATGTATATACATATCTGATTCTACTATCAGAGAATGAGCTCAGTTTCCACAGTAGTAATTCCACAGGCAGATATATATGTAAATTATATTGTTTTCCTCAGTTCTGATCATTTTCTTATAAAATTTAAATGGCTAAGAAAGGAAAAATCACCACTTACAGTTTCTTTTTTTAAAAAAAGTATTTATTTTTTAGGTTTTTTTTTAGGTAGTCACAATATCTTTATTTTATTTTTATGTGGTGCTGAGGATCAAACCCAGTGCCTCATGCATGCCAGGCAAGCTCTCTACCACTTGAGCTACATCCCTAACTCCACTTACAGTTTCTTTGAAGGAAGAGTTCAGCCAGCGATTATTTACTACATTCTGTATGGATGTTGGTGGGTTTTCTAGGTCTTCAAAAGAATCCATTAATATAAAATCCAGAACAACATCATAAAAATTTAGATTTTTCACCTGCATTAAATTGGAATTAAAACATAAATTATTATTACAGAGAGATGGAATAAAGTCTGAGTCACGGTTTCATACTTGGGTAACAGCAGGGTTTTCTGTTTTCTGAGTCAAATCTGATTGTATTTCTGACAGAGATGAAGATAAGAGTTAAATATGAAATATCACCCCCAGAAATTATAATTCACATGGAAGCTGCTCCTTCCTGAATCTCATCAAGTACAATTAATTTCTCATTACTCTTTATTTTATGAGTCCTTTTCAGGCTTCCGTTAGATCATCCATATAATGTTCATTCTACCTTGTTACTTAGTTATTAGTATATCTACTTGTCTTCCCACCAGATCACAAACCTCCTGATTTTCATTCCTTCATATAGATTGTTATATAACATATGCTAGACTAAGTGCTTAGACTTCTATAGTAAGCAAACTGATGCCTTTTGTCTAGTCGGGAAAACAGCAACAAAATAATTTCACAAACATCCAATGACAAACTCTGATAAGCACAATAAATGAGAAAGTACATGAGAGTCAAAAATGGAGATTTTTTTTTTAAATTTTTATTGTTGGTTGTTCAAAACATTACATAGTTCTTGATATATCATATTTCACACTTTGATTCAAGTGGGTTATGAACTCCCATTTTTAATATTTATTTTTTGGTTTTCGGCAGACACAACATCTTTGTTTGTATGTGGTGCTGAGGATCGAACCCGGTCCTCATGCATGGCAGGCGAGCGCGCTACCGCTTGAGCCACATCCCCAGCAAAAATGGAGATTTTGATTTTAAGCGATGCCAGACAGAGCTTTTCTTGGGGAATGAGGCTTCCCAGGTAGAAAAAATTCTTACCAGAGACTTTAAGGTGAGAAGGAACAAAATGGTGTTGAATTGAAAGAATGGTGTAGTACTCTACAAGAGAGTGGCAAGATCCAAGAATGAAGGGCTGGATCCTGCATGGATTTATGGCCCATGTGAATGAGATTCCATTTCATTCTCACAATATTTGGGGTGCAGGATGGGGTTGGGGATGATAGAAGAGAGAGACCCATGATTAATTGATTGATTGATTGATTGATTGTACTCGTGATCTAACCCAGGGGTGCTTAACCACTGAACCACATCCCCGTCACTTTTTATTTATTTATTTTGAGACAGGGTCTTACTACGTGGCTTAGGGCCTTGCTAAGTTGCTGAGGCTGGCTTTTAATTTGTGATCCTCCTGCTTCAGCCTCCTGAGTCACTGGGAGTACAGGTGTGCACCACTACAACCAGCTCCAATTGTATTTTTAAAGATCATTTTGGTAACAGTGTAGAGAGTGGAACAGAGAATGGAAAGAGTAAAGTGGTGGTGGGAGTTGGGGGCCAGGCAGGGAATCAGGGAACACAAAGATTCTGAGGTGGGTCAGAAGAAAGGCAACAGACACTTAGGCCAAGATAGTAGAGACAGAAATAGAGAAAAGTTGAAGAAATTAAAATATATTTAAGAGATAAAATTGACAAAACTTAGAGATGAATATGAAAAAGTGGGAGAGGACCAGGGAAGGGTAAAAGATGCGACTGAGGTTTCTGGCTTATAGAACAGAAAGGATACTGATCCCATTCATTGAATACAGGAACACTACAGAAGGAAAAATCATGCCTCTATGTTATAAACCTGTTTTTTTCTGCTTAGAATGCCTTTTGGTGCCTTTTAAATTCATTCTTTAAGCCAAGATGCTCCAGGCTTATCATGTGCTCTTTCTATCTCAGCACTGAAATAAGTTATTTTCCCAAGGAGTCCTAGTTTGTTTTTAGTGGAATGTGGTCATTAGAAATCCAAGATCTGTGTGCTGAGAATAATTTTTTTCTTGTAATATTGTTGCTTCCAGATCCTCTCAGTGGACAGAGCTAGGAAATATTATTTATGTACATGCAATTTTTTCTATTTACATTTATTTCTACAATAATATATATTAGAATCTATAAATTCACACTGATAGCTCCAATTCTAATCCTAACTTTTTATACTTTCCTTCTCCAACAGTAAGAATCTGTCTCTGATTCTTCTCAATAGTTTTATTTGTTCAATTCTTGTAACCAATCCCCAGCTCCACTGAGCAGACTATTGTCCCATCTGAAACCACCTGCATAGGACACCATTACTGCCCTGATAGAGATTGCCAATTGACTTTTAGATGGAAAGAAAGTAGGAAAGAAAGGAGGAAGGAAAGAGGGGTGAACAGAGGAAACAAAGGTTTTTTAAAAGTTGTTTACCACAATTGGCCCAAGTATAAAAAAGTAGTTTCTATTGTTTATGACTCTGTCAGAACACTGCCCTACCACCACATAATTGGTTTTACTATCACTTAACAATGAAACAAAGGCCTCAACTCATATAAACATGCACAAATAATGAAGAAAAGTTTAGAAATTATAAAAATTTTGAATTTACCCCTCTGGCAGCAAGTTCCATTTCAGTACTAGCCCAGTGATCAGTTTGCTCTAAAAAATATATCATTTCATCAAAAACATCTTCAAACTTCTTTGGATTCTGCAGATGAAAACACATTTTAATCCTAAAATCAAGCCTACAAAATAAATAAGTTGCTATTCAAGTAAGTTTGCTGAATCTTAATTATTTTAAGTAACTGAACTGAAATAATTTTTCAAGATATGCACATTTATTTCATTTACTATTTTGTTTTTCTAATATTTTTCAGAAGTCAAGAATGAGAATGGTAATAAAAGGTCAAATCAAACTGTTTATTACTCAAGTATGTATGCCTATTTAGGTCAGTCTTTAAGATGAAAATATGCTTTAGCAGCCATTATGAGATGCTTTTGTGGTTCCTCTCCTTTTGGAAGAACTCAAGTTCAAATCACTGGTTTTATCTGCTATGAGAAGGTCAAGAAAGGAACACAAGATTTACACTGGGAATTACAAGTAGTTAATATCACCTTATGTTTACTTAATACTTTACATTTTAAGTTGCTTTCCCATTTATCATTTATTTAAATATAATTCTATTATATAAATGAGGGAATTGAGTCGAAAGGAATTGTATCTGAAAACCAAGTACATGCAAATGATTCAAGGAAGGCCCTGTTTTATTTTTTTTTCTCTCATCATATGGACAAACTGCATAAAATAAAGTGATTTCTTATAGTCTGAATGAAGTTCTGTCCTTGTATCTACTTTATTCAGTTCCATAAAGATAAGTAAGAGGCATCTCTATTTGTAAGATAAGTAAGAGGCATCTCTATTTGTATTCCAGAATATTTCTGGATATTCTGTCCTTTAACCTTCTTCCTGAACAGGATTAAGGAAGGTAAAAGAGGAGGTATTATTAGTCATAACAACAGTGTTGGCTATAATAGTAGATCTAATGATGATCTTACCATGACAATCACAAACTTTATGGCAAATTGGGAACAATCATGCAAAACAACTTAGTCAAAAAGGTATGGATATTATACATAGGAAATAACAACCCAAGTAGAAATCAATGCTCTTTGGATGACAATAATGATGATGATGATGATGATGATGATGATGATTTTACTATTATTTTGAGGTGCTGGGGATTGAACCTAGGTAAGCATCCTAGGTAAGTACTTACCATTTAGCTACTTTCACACTCCTTTTTGAGACAGTGTCTCACTAAATTGTCCAGGCTGGTCTCAAACTTGAGGTCTTCTTGCCTCAGCTTCTAAAGCAGCTGGGATTACAGGCATGAGCCACATGTCCAGTTTAGATGATGATGATGATGATAATGATGATGATGATGATGATGATAATTTTGTGATACTGGAGATTGAACCCAGGGATGCTCTGCCACTGAGCTACATCCCTAGTTTTTTTTTTTTTTCTTTTTCTTTTTTTTAGTACCAGGGGTTGAACCCAGGTGTGCTTAACTACTGAGCCACATCCCTAGCCATTTTATTTTTTAATTTTGAGACAAGGTCTCACTAAGTTGCCCTGGCTGGCCTTGCAATCCCCTTGCCTCAGTTTCCCCAGTTGCTGGGATTATAGGTTTGTGTCACTATGCACAGCTTGGCTTAGATTATTATTTTGGGGGGGGGGTACTAGGGATTGAATTCAGGGGCACTCGACCACCAGCCACATCCCCAGCCCTATATTATATTTCATTTACAGACAGGGTCTCACTGAGTTGTTTAGTGTCTTGCTCTTGCTAAGGCTGGCTTTGAACTCACATTCCTCCTGCCTCAGCCTCCCAAGCTGCTGAGATTACAGGTGTGCTCCACCACAACCAGCTTTACATTATTATTATTTTTTGAAATATTTTTGAGTTGTTGATGTACCTTTATTTTTTATTTATTTGTATGTGGTGCTAAGGATTGAACCCAGTGCCTCATACATGCTAGGCAAGTGCTCTGCCACTGAGCTACAACCCCAGCCCCTAGATTATTTTTAATATGTGAATCTTTGCAACTATCTACAAAAACTTTTCAACCATTAAAAAACTAATGTACTTTAATCTTCAGTTAAATGAAAATAATAATAAAAAAACTTGCTAGCAAAAGTAGTTTACCTTTCGTGCTTTCACAATTAAAGCTGACAAAATTTTCCTTCCACTCTCTGCAAGGAATATCCTGTTGGCTGTTTCTGAAAGAATCACCTGAAAAAATATCCATCCCAAACAAAGTAAAAAGAGACCTATAATAAAATTGGACATCCAACTTTATAGCACATCCACACATAAATAACCTTAATATAGCTAATACATTGCATTTACTAAATTTAAAAAAGTCCACATTTACTAAAATAAAAAGCTCTTGAAACCTATGAACAAAAAAAATATTAAAGGGAGACAAATCTGAAATTAGATTTTGTTCAATATAATCAAAAAGTCTAAAATAAATTTATACAGTCCCCAAATATGACTTCATTTTTTTTTAGAAAATGACTTTTAAAAACCCTAAAATACAAACCAATTGATAATAACAAGGATGATTTTTAAATAGCCCCAACTCTTTTTGAGCAGTATTGGGGGACTGAAATCAGGGGTTCACTGAGCTACAAGCTCAGCTTTTTTTGAGGGGGTTAGGTACTGGGGATTTAATCTAGGGGTGCTTTACCACTGTGCTATATCCCCCAGCCCTTTTTATTTTTTATTTTGAGACAGGGTCTTGCTAAATTACTGAGGCTGGCCTCAAAATTGGGATACTCTTGCCTCAACTTCCTGGGTTGTTAGGATTACAGGTGTTCACCACCATGCCCAGCTCCCAAGCAGCCATTTTTAGATACTTATAGCATCAAAATACTATTACTGATTTGACAAAGTGCAGTGGACTTGGGAGCCACGGAAAAGCACAATAACAAATGGAAACCAAGTAGCAGGGAGGAAAAATATACCCTAGTAGGCTTTATATCAAAAGGGTGAAGATGAGTGGTAGGTAAAGTCACTTAATGTTTGAAAAAATACCTGAAAAGCCTGTCGAATACAATGAAGTTTGGCAAGAAAATCACTGTCTCCCAGGCACTCCAACATTTCAGTTCTGTATAAAAAATAGGGAAGACAACTGTTAAACTTCATTCAAGGTCAAGCTGAGTACAAATATGAACTCAAACAAGGCTAAACCTCAGGACCTCAATATAAAATATATATCTTCCCTATACAGACAGAACATGTGAAAGAATTTCTTTTTTAACAGGACCAAAAACATTTTTCTTTATTCTCATAAACATAGTTTCAATAAATACCACACAAACATACTAACAGCAACTTAATATTTTCCATAAAAACATGCTAAACTGGAGAGATACCTCAGTACTCTGGAGTAAATTTTTCCTTCTTCAACTAAATGCATGGCTTCTTCATAAAAAGGGCAGCGGCAAAAAGACTCCAGGCTGTAGGTATGTCGTATTTCTCTGTGTTCTGCAAGCTAGGAATACAGTGTTAACACAGATGACACTGATATAACAGGAGGAACTAAAAGAAAAAAATGGGATTTCCCTATTATCAAAATATGCTAAATTTGATTAAAACAAAATCTTCACCAACATTTTATAGCTAATAAAACCTAATTTACTTCAAAATTCAGTTGTTAAGGAGTAAAATTTTGTTAAGAAGCTTCATTCATTTTGAATCCAAACATTTAACTTCACAGGGTACATAAATAAGCAATGTCTTATTATTTATCAATAATAATAACTGAACAGGATGCATTAGAAAAAGAGAGAGAAGCTAGGTGTGGTAGTTCATGCCTGTAGTTCAAGTTACTTAGGAGACTGAGGCAGGATGCAGGAGGATCATAAGTTTGAACACAGCCTGGGCAATTTCGCAAAACTCTGTCTCAAAATACAATAAAAAGGGTTGGCTCAGTGGTAGAGCATTTGTCTAACATGTGCAAAGCCTGGGTTCAATCCCCAGTAGTGTTGAGAGAGAGACAGAGAGAAGGATGAGGAGGAGGAGTAGGAGGATTTTTATCATCCAAAGAGTACTTAAAAGTATAACTCATGAAGCAAAACTTTCTACAAAAACATGGAAATAAGCTTGACTTGGCTATTCTAAGAAATTCTGTCTTATATTTAGCTTTGATTAAACTTTGTGTAACTCAATGTCATGTTCTTCTGGCTAGCAAAACAACTCTACAAATTCCAGCCTTCTGACAGTTCATTTAAAAAATAACTGCAAATACTATAGAGGAGCCAACTTAACAAAAATCCTCTGGAGTAATTTTATTTTTCAATATGAAGTGATCCATTTAATGATACACTGCACTTTTTTCCCCTTGTGTTACTGGGGAACCCAGGGTCTTGCCCATGCTAGGCAAGTGCTCTCTCACTAAGCTACATTCCCATTCCCAATCTCCCCATTGTTTTTAATTTTTTTTTGTTTTGTTTTGGGGGGTGATACTGGGGATCAGCTCTTTACCAGTGAGCTACATCCCCAATCCTCTTTGTTTTGAGACAAGGACTCACTAAATTACCAAGGCTGGCTTCGAACTTGTGATCCTCCTTCCTTTGTCTTTCAAGTAGCTGGGATTACAAGTGTGCACCATCATGCCTGGCCCCAGTCCTTTTGATTTTGAGACAGGTTTTGCTATATTTCCCAGGCTGCCTCAAAGTCACAATCTTCTACCTTGTCTCCTATGTAGGTGGGATTACAGGTATGTACCACTGTGTCTAGCTACATTTTCTTTTATATAATAGTTTTACTGAGATACAATTCACATACCACAAAATTCACCCTTTTAAAGCATACAACTCAGTGCTTTTGGTAAATTCAGAGTTATGCAACAAGCACTATTTTCTAATTTGAGAACATTTGTATCACTCCACCAAGAAACCCCCTACCCCCCAGTAATCTCTCTCAACCCTGACTTTTCCCTAGATCCTGGAAACCACCATCTATTTGCAGGCTCTATGGAGTTCCCTACTCTGAAAATTTCATATAAATGAAATCAAACAATATGTGTCCTTTGTGTCTGACTTCTTTCACTTAGCATAATGTTTTCAAGGTTCAATCATGATATAGCCTATATTAGTACTTCACTTGTTTTTATAGCTGAATAAAATTCCATTGTATGAATATATACCATATTTTGTTTATCCATTCCTCACAACTGATGGACATTTGTTTTAACATTTTGGCTATCATGAGTATAGCTGCTATGAATATTTGTGTATAAGGTTTTGTGTAGATAGTTGTTTTCAATTCTCCTGGTACACCCCTAGGAATGAGAGGGTTGGATGGTAACTTTGTTTTACTTTTTTAGGGAACTTCCAGACTATTTTGCAGTGGCTGCCCATTTTCTAATACAATCAGCAATGTAACAGACTTCATATTTTTACTTATTTTCAATAACAACTGTTCTTGTCCATCTTTTTGAATATATCTACCAGAGTGAATGTGAAAGATCTGAATTCTCAAATAACTAATGATACTAAATATTTTTTCATTTTTCATAGACCATTTGTATATTTTCTTTTGAGAAAGTCTATTCAATTGCTTTGCCTTTAAAAAATATTATTTTATTTTTTGGTACTGGGGATTAATTCCAGGGGCACTCTCCCACTGAACTATGCACCTTAGCCCTTTTTTATTTTTTATTTTGAGACAGAGTCTTGTTGAATTTCTCAAGCTGGGCTTGAACTTGTGATCCTCTTACCTCAGTCTCCCAAGTAGTTGGGATTTATAGGCAAGCACCACCTGGATGCTTTTTTTTTCTTTTGGTACTGAGGATTGAACCCAGGAGCCCTTTACCACTGAACCACATCCCTAGCCCATTATTTATTTTGAGACAGAGTCTAGCTAAGTTTCTGAGGGTCTCACTAAGTTGCTCAGGCTGGCTTTGAACTTGTGATACTCATGTTTCAGACTCCCAAATCACTGGGATTACAGGCGTGCACCACCACACCTGGCCTGGATGCCCATTTTTAAATTGCGTTATTTATTCATTTATTATTGAGTTATAAAATTTCTTTACACATTCTAAATACAAATTCTTTCCAGAGTAAGAGAAAGAAAATAAAAAGGATAAAAATAGGAATGGAAGCAGTCAAATTATTACTGTTAGCAGATGATATAATCCTATACTTGGAAGATTCAAAAAAACTCCACCAAAAGATTGCTAATGCTAATAAATTCATCAAAGTAGCAGGTTGCAAAATCAACATATGAAAACCAGTAACTTTCCTAAATACCAATAATGAATCTGCTGAGAAAAAAAAATCAGGAAAACAATTCCATTCACAATAGCTGCAAACAGAACAAAACAAAACATTAAAACAAAACAATTTAGAAATAAATCTAACCAAGGAGGTGAAATACCTCTACAATGAAAACAACAGAACACTGAAGTAAGAAATTGAAGAAATTGAAGAGGACCTCAGAGGGAAAGACCTCCCATGTTCACAGATAAGCAGAATTAATACTGTTAAAATGGCCACATTACCAAAGCAATATATAGATTCAAGACAATCCCCATCAAAATACTAATGATATTCTTCACAGAACTAGAAAAAACAGTCCTAAATATAAGCTCTTTATCAGATATATAATTTACAAATATTTTCTCCTATTCTGTTATCTTTACACTTTTTGTTGGTGTCCTTTGAGGCACAAAAGTTCAATTTTAATAAAGTCTAATTAATCAATATTTTTTCTTTTGTATGACATAAGTTATATTTCCTGCTTGTACAGAATATCAAGGTCAGCCAGAGGTGAGGGACTAGGGATGTCTATGTTTCTTCCTAGCTGTGTGCATAGCACTATACGTGCATGTGACTGTGACTTTCTGGATTTCCAAGAATATAATGGAGTTTTCCAAAGCCTCCTTTGAACATCTCATTGCCCAGTTTTTCCTTTTAAGGTTCTTGGTGAGTTTCTCTTTTGCTCCATCTGGTATTATCACTTCAGGTACCTGTGATGGTAAACAACTGCCACTGATTCTTTTTTAAAAGGTCACATAAAGATAAGACTTGAGAATGGAATTTGTAAGGAGCTGCTTTAGAGGTCTGACATTGTCAGTTCTCTAGGGATGGGTCTTTCGGGAAGTGTCAATGCCCTTAAGTTTCTGCCAATGGCTGCCAGACTGTTTTTCCCAACCATAATCACAATATTTGGTTTTCAACACTATCACAGAGAGAAAGAGAGAGATAGGAACTGAGCAGATTAAAAATGTACAAAGCTCTTATAAGAAGTCTACCATTTTTCTTAAATAAATACTCTGAAATTTTACTAGTCTTTTCTCAGTTTTTAGTTTTGTTGTTGTTGTTATTGTTTATTTTGTTTTGTTTAGTACCAGGGATTGAACCCAGGGATATTTAACCACTGAGTCACATCACCAGTTCATCTTTTAAATTTTTTATTTTGAGTCAAGTTCCAGCTAAATTATTGCTTAGAGTCTTGCTAAGTTGCTGAGGCTGGCTTTGAACTCATGATCCTTCTGCCTTAGCCTCCCAAGTTGCTGGATTTACAGGTGTTGTGCTCCATTGCACCCAGCCTGTTTTTGGAGTTCTGAAAATTTTGATTTTGATAATTTTGATTTGGGGGTTTGTGAAGGAGACTATTAGACATTTTCTTTCTTTCTTTCTTTCTTTTTTTTTTTTTTTTTTGAGGTGCTGCTAGGTGCATGTTTATTTTAGGGATAATAAAATATTCTGGAATTAAAATGTAGCATTGTTTGCACAACTTTGTGAATATACTAAAAATCACTGAACTGTACAATTCAAAAGTCTACATTAATTGGCATGTGACTTACATCTCTATGAAGCTATTACATAAAAAAAGAAATAAAAAGAAAAGACTTTTTTTTGAAAGCAAAGTGTCTGCTATACTTTAGAAAAGAAAGACTTCAACTGTGGTTACAAATCAATGTTCAGCAAAGCTTATATAGGGAAATCTTATTAATCAGTTTCACAAATGATTGACAAGCCTAGAGAAAAGTTTATGTGCAGAATTGTTTTAAACAGGCAAGAAATATTTCTAATTCTTCCCATCCCCTTGTGCTGTGGACTGAACCAAGTGCCTTGTGCATGCAAGTACTCTACAACTGAGCTATGCCATCCAGTTCTTTCTGATAACTCTGCATAAAATTCTTATAGCTCAAACACTGTTTTACTTCCCAAAGAGTTTTGATCTTATTTTCTTAATAACCTTCCCCATTATAACAGTTTTCCCTAATTAAGTGCTTCACATATAGCAAATGTAATTTAAAGTAATTTAATGAACATTTCTTATAACATAAAAAAATTTAATTTGGAACATTTGTATTCAGAGATCATACTTTTATTCCCTTCTAGCACTTCTAGGATGTTTCTTGGATACTGAGTCCTTCTAATATATATTCATACATTTTGTTTTCCACGAGAATTGTTTTAAGTGTACTTAAACACCAAACTTAGTGGCTTATGCCTCCTGTTATACTGTCTATGTATAACTAATTAGAACAAATAAAATTTTTTTAAATGCAAATAATTCAGGAGATGACACTGTTAGCAATGGTTAAAATATACAGAAAAATCTTTAAAGGATGAAAGAGACTGTAGGACTGGGGTTGTAGCTCAGTGGTAGAGTGCTCACCTAGCACGTGTGAGGCACTCGGTTTAAATCTCAGCACCACACATAAATAAACAAATAAGGGCCCATTGACAACTAAAAAATAAATGAATAAAGAAAGAGACTGTAGATTAGTACTGCTTTTAAAAAGGGAGAATCAAGGTTTAGGACACAAAGTAACTGAACACCTAAAGCACCTAAATCTTTCCAACATGACAGAATAAATTCTCACATCATTGAAGATACATAATATTGTTTAAATGAAAAAAGACAATACCACAAATCTGCCATAAAAATGCAGATATTATGAGGTAAAACTGGTAATATGTGATTTTTTTTAATATTTATTTTTTGGTTGTAAATGGACACAATATCTTTATTTTATTTATTTTTATGTGGTCCTGAGGATCCAACCCAAGGCCTCCCACGTGCTAGGGGAGCACCCTACAGCTGAGCCACAATCCCAGCCCCTCATATTGTTTTAAGGTTAAAAAATTATAAAAAGCTGACCTCTTTACAAGAAGTCTCAGTAGAAAATAAATGACCCACACATTTATGGGTGTTCAATGATCACCAACATTTACACATTAGTGTATTTATATCTAGGTTTATTCCTGTGCCTATATATTTGTATAATATACCACATTTTTCTTTTTACAAAATTATAATAATATGTTCTATATAAAACTTTCCATATTTTTCACTTAAGATATATTGCCATGCTATTAAAAGTTATCAAAAACATTTATGGCTGAAAATATTTCAAGTAATAAATGTCCACTATTGGGCATTGTATTGCTTTCAGTTTTTCATTATTATTGAAATGCCAGTGAACATTTTTATATACACATCTTTGAATCTGATCACTTCCTTGGATCAAATATCTACAAGTATTATTTGTGAACTAAAAAAATCTGAATTTTTAAAAACTTTTTAAATAAGATGAAAATTGTTTTCCATTAAGATAACTTCATATGTCTCAGCCTATGAAAGCGCTCATTTAGAGAATGTGTTTATACAACCACCTCCTTATAGAGACTATAAGATCCTGTGGGAGTTTATATCCCTATATCCTGGTATCCTCCATACTAATAAATGGTGCTAGATAAATGGTAACTAAACTGAAATTATAGTACAATGGAAAAATTGTACTCTTGCTGAAAAAGAAAGAAAAATTTTCACTATGAATATTTAGGAATATACATGTCCTTCCTACCTCTGCTACCGAAGCAAAGGAATCAGTTGATGCAACGCTGGAAGTGTCTCGCAGGCCAAAGTCATCCATGTTTCCCTTTACAGTGGTGTCTGTATCTTTGTCTTAAAAGTGAAAAAGGTGAAAAGTTCAGAAATGAATAGATACTCTTTGTCTCTGCCATATTTCACTTTTTATAGTTTTCTCCCACTCATTTTTTATTTAGACTACAAGAATCTAAAAAGGAAAAAATAACAAATCAACTGGATATAACCTGATAATAATCAAAGCATATTCACTATTTAATTGTAAAATACTGCCAAGCAGAGAAGAAAGTGTTGTAGAGAATTTCACTTTTTGAAAGTGGGTGGGGAAACACTGGCGATTGAACCCAGGGGTGCTCTACCACTGCACAACACCTCCAGCTCACTAGCTCTATCTATCTATCTATTTATTTATTTGGTACCGGGGATTGAACTCAGGGGTACTGGACCACTGAGCCACATCCCCATCCCTATTTTGTATTTTATTTAGAAACAGGGTCTCACTGAGTTGTTTAGTGCCTCACTGTTGCCGAGGCTGACTTTGAACTCGCAATTCTCCTGTCTCAACCTCCTGAGCCTCTGGGATTACAGGTATTTTTAAATTTTTTATTCTGAGAGAGCAAGTCTCCCAGTTGCTGAGGATGGCCTCTAACTTGCAATCCTCCAGCTTTAACCTCACAACTAGCTGGGATTATAGGTGTGTGTCACTGCATCTGGCAAGACACTACCTTCTTTAAAAGAAAACCAGAAATCTTTGTTTTCATTTATCTAAATTTCCACTCCATCATTCATCTCTAAATAAAATTTATTACCTTTACCAGAAATCTTTCAAGTTCTCTTTAGCACCTCTAAATACCATTTGTGATAATATAGGGAAGTATAGTTTGTTTGTTCAAAGTCAAACCATAAACTTAGTTTAAATTCAAAAGTTGTGCAACTAATTATGTTCCAAGTTTTAAGTCAAGCAGAAGAGAGAATAAGCCACAACTGATACAAAATTCATTCCTATTAAGAATAAAAAATAACCACACATTTGGATATTTTCCCCTAATTTCCTTTTGGTAGAACAAGATTCTACATTTTAACTATTTATTACCTTCTAAGTTTAATTATTACTGTTCTCAGATGAAGTTTACATCAATTCTTTCAAAGTACTAAACTCAACCAGGCACAGTGGTGCATACCATAAACCCAACTACTAAGTAGGCTAAGAAAGGAAGATTTGAAATTTGAGGCCAGCATGAGCAACTTAATGAGACCCTGTCTCAAAATAAAAAAAAAAAAGAAAAGGGCTGGGGACATAGCTTAGTGGTAGAGCACCCCTAAGTTCAATCCCCAGTACTAAAAGCAATGAATGAATAAGTAAGTAACCATACTTTTACATTTACAATCCTTCTACTTATAAGTGACCTACACTTATAATCCTAGCTACTCAGGAGAGTGAGGCAGAAGTATTATTGAGCAAGGAGTTTGAGGCCAGGCTTGGCAACAAAAGCAAGACCATGTCTCAAAAAAAAAAAAAAAAAAATCCTACTACTTCTACTAAATGACTGATAAGAAGACAAAGTCCAAGGTTAAATCACTGTATTTCACAATTATTTTAGAAACTTACAGTTTTCTACCAAACTAGAGAATAATACAACGTGATTGGCCTGGGGTTGCAGCTCAGTGGTAGAGCACTTGTCTCACACATGTGAAATACTGGGTTCAATCTTTAGCACGACATAAAAAATAAAATAAAGGTACTCTGTCCACCTACAACTAAAAATATTTTAAAAAAACAATATGATTACTTTACACTTCTAAACAGCTACAAAACTGATATCTTTACATCCTCAATTTTGGAAAAATTCTCATAATTTTCTTTTCAATTAATGTATGACTTAAAAAACTCATTCACACACTTGGAGATTATTTACAAAATCAGCAATTACAACCTTCAAAACTTTGTCTTAATTATTTTCCATTCTTAGTATTACCTGTGCAAAAAAGAAATCACGACACAATTTTCAGTATGCCAAAGCTTTTACAGTAGGATTAAATTTACAATCAAGTCACTTTTGGTTCCATATGCCTCTTGCCTTTTGCTATATTCAGAGTGGGACCCAGATATTTCTCTTGTGTCATTCTACCTTTAAGACATTACCCATGAGCTGTTAAAAGTCTGTTTTATTTCAGTCAACAGTAACAGCCATTCAGTATCATACAGATCTGTTACCATGGTTGTACTTAAAAAAAAAAAAAAAAAAGCTTACAAAAAAAAAAAAAAAAAAAGCTCAATTCCAGAGGGACTAGAAAGATTTACTCATTAAATCCTACTCTACAAACCACAAACATACCTCTTATATCAGTAATTATTGTGATTCCTGGAATGGCAACTTATTAATTATGAAGAGAAATAACACATCTGTTTTTTAGAGAAACCTATAAAAAGTATAAAGAAAGAATCTTGGGCAATATCCCAAACTAGCTGCTTTTATTTTTCCAGTTAAAATTTAAAATACTCTTTCTAAAAAATATCAACATGGGCTGGGGATGTGGCTCTGCAATAGATTGCTCACCTAGCACATGTGGGGCACTGGGTTTGATTTTCAGCACCACATAAAAATAAAGGTATTGTGTCCAACTACAACCAAAACAAAATATTTTTAAAAAAGAAGTACCAACACTTGTGGTTCTGAGAGACAGGGAAAGCAGCAAAATTTAAAAACCAAAGGTTTTGTCTTAGATAATATTTTTAGAAACTACTTACTAAATTTTTCTTAGTGGAAAAAAATGCTAAACCCACAGTGAGATATTATTACCACCTACCAGAATGGCTAAAATTGGAAAAAAATGGCAATTATTTCAAAGATAAATAGCAATGGAAATTCTCACACACCACTGGTGGTACAACCACTTTGGAAAGTTGGACTTTATTCTACCAAAGTTCAAGATTTCATTTTCTATGTCCTAGCAATTCTACCCTTGGATTTGTTTTATAAAAAAGCATGCTTATGTCCAAAAGAATGTTCATAAGAATACTATTCATAATATCCTCAAACTGGAATAAAAACCTATCCATCTACTATGGAATACATAAATGAACTAGCGTATTCATTCAATGAAACAATGAAAATGAATTGCTGCTAAATGCAAGGATAGGGATGAATCTTGCGAAGAATTATACACATGACATCATTCAGATGAAACTCATGAACAGGCAAAAGTAAATTATGGTGATCAGGGCCAAACACTTCACTGGTAAATATGAAGGAAAACTAGAAATCTGAGAGTGAGCAACAGGCCAGTAGTTCTGTGGGGAAGTGAAATGGGTATTTATTAGAAGGAGGCACAGGGAGTGGGCAACATTTTATGTTTTGATCTACATGATAATTGCAAAGAAGGTGTAATAAGTCAGCGTACTTTTTACTTGGGGTGGAGAGCACTTTCCTCTAAGGATATAAATAGCAGGAAAGAAAACAATATTGATTATACAGCTTGGTCCCAAATGGCTGAGAGCAGAAAAGGTTCAATCAGAACTTTGAGGTGAGGGGAAAGGAGGATAAGAAAAAGAATGCTTTCTGTATTTCATAAAAGCTGAAAATTGTTACTAGATGTGAATTTTTTTTTTTTCCGATTGAGGAAGCATCTATAATGGTGTTAGGTTCAAAAAGCCAAAACACCTGATTAGTCTGTTTAGGATAGGAGCAAACTGAAAAATCATTTGCACCTTACAGGGGAAGGCTTAGCAGCAGCAGTAGTATATCATGCCAAGCTTATACCACTCAGCATTTTTTCTCCCAGGTCATCAATTTTTCTTTGCAATTTAGTGGTGGGTTTAGAATTTTAAGTGGGAATGTTCCTTATTAATTTACTTATATTGAGATGAAGCCTTCTATGTTGCCCAGGCTGGCCTGAAATTCCTAAACTCAGGCCATCATCATTCTGCCTCAATGTCTGAATAGCTGGGACTACAGTGTGTGCCACCTGACCTAATTTAGGTAGGAGTGTTTAGGTGAGAAAAATGAAATATCTTCAGGAAGGAAAAGACACTGGAACTAAAGAATGCTTACTAATTAAGGTCAACAATAAATATTGATGGAATTATTAAAATAAGCATTTATTTTGCATTTACTACTTTCCAGATACCAAGTTACATGCTTTGCATATATTACCTCATTTAGTTCTCAAAACAACCCTTTGAAGTATATGATATTTTTTTTTAGAATTTTAATATTTATTTTTAGTTTTCGGCGGACTGTGGTGCTGAGGATCGAACCCGGGTCGCACGCATGCCAGGCGAGCGTGCTACCGCTTGAGCCACATCCCCAGCCCCTTAAGTATATGATATTAATTTGCTTATTTTATATCTCAAGAAGCTAAGGCACAAACAGGTTAAGTAACCGGTACATACACACAGAGTTAGGAAATACAATGGTAGGATTTAAAGGTCATCTGACACCAAATTCCATACCATAAAAACCACAAAATTGTGGTATCCAGTACAGTAGCCATACATGCCTATGAAGCACATCTGTTATGGTTTATATGTTGGATGTCTCCCAAAAGTTGATGTGTGAGACAATACCCATCAAATACTCAGAGGTGAAATGACTGGGTTATGAGAGTCTTAACCCAATCAGTGAATTAATCCCCTGATAGGAATTAACTGAGTGGTAACTGAAGGCAAGCAGGCTGTGATTGGAGGAAGGGGGGGGGTCACTGGGGTGTGCCATTGGGGTACACATTTTGTATCTGGCAAGTGGAGTCTCTCTCCCTGTCCTTGGTGGCCATGTCTTGACCTGCCTTCCTCCACCATGCTGTTCCACTATGATGTTCTGCCTCACCTTGAGCCAGGAGAAATGGTCTGACTAAGGACTGAGACCTATAAATCCATGAGTCCCCAAATAAACTTTTCCTTCTCTAAAATTGTTCTTGTCAGATCTTTCAGTCATACAGCAAAAAACAAAAAACAAAAAACAAAAAAACAAAAACCATCTAAAACAACATGAAATGTGCTGTTAAGTGTAAAATGCACAGTGGACTTTGATGAACAAAATATATCTCATTAATACTTGATATAAAAATATATTATTAAAATTAATTTTACTTGTTTCTTTTTTAGTTTTAACGTGGTTAGAAGTTTTAAAGTAACAACTGTGGTCCATATATTTCTGGTGGACACAGCTGTTAGAGCATCACTTTTTCATCTACAGTACAAGGAAGGAGTTTATATGTTCTTTAGAAGATTATGATACAACTCACATTTCCTGAGTAACTACTATCTGCCCAAGTATTCTGCTAAGTGCTTTCACAGAGTATTTATTTAACACATGTAACACATGATTAAGTAGGAATAGCCCATTATGTACAATAAACATTTTATTGTACTTAGAACAAAACAGCCATTTTCTAACCAAATGGCTTTTTGTCTGGTTTTCAAAACTATTCATAATCACTGGCTACCCAACCTAATGTTATTTTCCATTAATTAATAAATAAAAATCCCTCAGCTCTATCTGAGGATATAATATATTCACCACACTTCTACTTGCATAGTAATGCACAGGTAAAAGTTTTAGCTTTGGAGTCAACCAGCCAACAACTGTACCCTGATCCTAGATTTGCTACTTTTAGTAGCACATTTACTGTCTAGGCAAACTGAAGATAACTGTACTGATTTCATAGAGTTGTGGCAAGAATAAGAGTCTGTAGAGGCACTGTACTTGGTATATGGTGAGGACAATATAATTTGTGCTGTTATTATATTACATATTACCATATGGATATTTTACACAATTCTCTGTTTCTCCTGCATCTTCTCTCTATATAAACTACTCTCCTAAAGGGTTGGGGATATATCTCAGCGCACTTGCCTACCTTGTGTAAGGTCCTGGGTTCAATCCCCAGTACTGAAACAAAACAAAACAAAACAAAACAACTACTCTCCTACTTTCTTGTCCATGCTACCTGAGAATTCACATTCTTTTTTCAATACTGAGCTCAAGTATTATCCTCTGGCACACATCCCCCCAAAATTATCTAACTTGCTGCTTTTATGTAAGGCAATATAGAAAAAGTGTTAAAATCATGGTTATTAGAGCCAGTTTGGATTCAAATTCTGACTTTGCTGCTTATTAGCTGTATGATCTTGGGAAACTTTCTCATCTTTTCTGTTCCAAAATGTTCTCATTTGTAAAATGGGATTAAATCTACCTCACAGAATTGTATAAAAATTTAGTGAGTAAATGTATGTAAATGTTAGAAACCAGAAACTCTTTGTTACTTAAAAGTATGTATGTGCCCTTTAATAAATTATATTTTAAAATATCTAGTGTCTGAATATATAATACAGAATATTATAGTGTCTGTTCAGTTAGACTGAAGCAACTTGAGTGGCAGGACTTTTTCTTTTTTCTTCTGATAATTTCTACAGTTCTCAGGAGACTACTGAACATATTATAAACACTTAAAGGTTGGTTTTTATAGACTAATATGTGTTATTATAAAGTGACCATCCCCTGGACATGAAAATCATTAAAGAGTCTTTCATTTAATTCTTCTGGATCATTGTGCCTGTAATATGATTTTAACTTGTTTTCAGAGCCCTGTATATATTTTCTAGTACTGTAAATTAAACCTATGTTTAATTTCTTAAAATAAGCTTATGATACTATTTTATAAACTTGACACACATAGTTTTGTACTTTATTAATGATAATTAATCTTAGAGGTCCCTAAAACAAAGCATTCCTCAAACTGGGTAATTATACATTAAAAATGCACCACAATTACAATTACTCCAAAGGCCCTCAGTAGTGTTTTTTTGTTTGTTTACTGGCAATCTTTTAAAATTAGTGATATAAAATTTATTAAATATTTTTTTACCTATCTCAATCACCCAGAACTTTTAAAACATTCATATATAGACATAAACAATGTTCTTTTTTGGAAGAACACTGAAACTGTCATGTTTACTTTTAACTAAATCGTCACCTATTTTAGGCCAAAAATCTGACTGGATTCAAGCCTTCTTTCTTCTTTCACAACCTCATAATTCACATACTACTTAAGTTTTTCCAAAGAAGGATTTGCTTTAAAAGTTATAAAAAAGAAACCTAGAAAACACTTCAGTCCCAGAATTTGGAACTTTAGGCCTGCATCTATTTCCTTAGTCTAATCCCCTTGTGTTTTTTCTGTGTCTCACTTTTGCCATCCCTAGGCACATTCTATTTTCTGTCACTTGGAAGGCACTGGGTCTATTTTAACTTCAACAGTCTCTAGTGGAGATTCCAAAGATGCCACTCCTCTCTTAAAACCCAGGCTGTCCACTGTAGGTTTTACAACACCATCAAGGAGAGGAAGCCTGCCAGATGTCTCAGTGTCATCTGACTTCTATGTCAGCAGCTATTCTCTAGACAGTTTTTAGCCATTTAAAAATGATTTGGAACCTTGTCCTTTCTATGGCTTTATTAAAAACAGACAAGTTCCGGCTGCCAACAAGTATTTTGCAAACAGTCTGCTATGATTTGCTTCAATAACTGAAAGTCTAGAAAACTACTGCTGCTCTTTGAGTATTTTGTTAAGACAATCTGTTCATGCATATTGTGATTAATTTTTTGATTTGTTTTAAATGGTATAGTCTGAAAGAAAGAACAAAGTTGAATACAAAAGCAAAAACAACAATTTTATCAAGTGAGCGAAATAAGATCTCATTGTCACTCTGCACACAGATCCATGTTTTCTTTGATATTTTATTCTCAAGGTGCCTCACAATATTGCAAAGTGACAATGAGACCAACTGGAATGAAAGAGAACTGATAGGGTGGGTTGGGTGTGTGTGTGTAATACTGGGAATTGAATATAGGGTACTCTACCACTGATTTACATCCTCTGTCCTGTTTATTTTTTTGAGTTAGGGTATCTCTATGTTGCTATGGCTGGCCTTGAACTTGCAGTCTTCCTGCCTTAGTCTCCTGAGTTGCTGAATTTACACGTGTACATCACAATACCTTGCAGAACTAATCAGTTCTTGATTGTTAAGATTTATCGGGGCTGGGGATGTGGCTCAAGCGGTGGCGCGCTCGCCTGGCATGCATGCGGCCCGGGTTCGATCCTCAGCACCACATACAGACAAAGATGTTGTGTCTGCCAAATACTGAAAAATAAATATTAAAAATTCTCTCTCTCCCTCTTTCTCTCTCTCACTCTTTCTTTAAAAAAAAAAAAAAGATTTATGGAGTTTCACCTATGTGAAATGATAATACATGTCCAAAAATAGCCTGCCACTATGACACTACCCAAAAGGAGATTTCCACTACAGTTTTATCTGGCTTTCCCTATTTATCAAAACTTTCATACTACCATGACTGGCCAATGTAACAACTGTGATACAGCTGTCAATGTTGAGTAACAGGAGGAAAAGAAAGGGAGCCACTCACATTTTAAAGGAGTTACAGAATTTTCTATTTTTTTCTTTTTAGAAGGAAAGATAAGTGACTGAAACAAGAAGCAATTAAGATTAAGGCTAAAGTTATAGAGACTTTTCTAGGGTAACTAAGTACAGTTGGTCAATCTGTACGTTACATAAAGACTCTTGGCCAAGGGGACAAATAGTGGGAGAGATCCAGTCCAAATATCAAGCCTGAATCTTTCTGGAGGGTGATGAATTTTTTTTTTTTTTAAAGCACAAAGATGACCTTCCCAAAGAAGGTTTATGTGGACCTTTTTCTAAATCATACAGAGAACTTGTATGGTCTAGTATAGTCCTAGACATAGAAATTCAAGTTATGAAAATATAACTTGAATATAAATGAGGCAAAAGCAAATATCAGGCAACGTTATTTGGGGGACCCCAGCAATTTTCATTGTACTGCTGTCTCTTCTGAGCCTATTTTTGACTTGCATAAGTAACACCAGTTAGGCTTCATTTGGGGGCATTATTATGCCCTTTGAAATGAAGATTATGATGGAAATTACTAAGCAAAATTTCTCATCTGCTGTGCAGTTTGTACCATGTATATTTAGAGAACTGAGTATACAACTTAAGCCTGCAATTCATATAACTCCCTAAAAATAAACCCACAGGGAGTTTATCCTCTTACACAATGATTCTGCAGGAAAGGAAAAGAAGGTCTTAGAGCATCAACTCTGGGCTGCTATTTGATGCAAGATAATAAGTTGAGGTATTTCCTCTTGCAGCCAAGTTCATTCACTATTCCTAAATGTTCTATCTGGCTGTTCACCAAAAAAAGAATAATGTCTCTCTAGTGGTCAGGAGGTCCCACTCTATAGCTCTTCCTGTTCTCTGCCAGAGAATTTGTGCAGTCAGGACTAGGCTACAAAACATCTTTAATTTTCCCTTGGAGAATGCTGCACTGGCTTCAAAAAATAGTATATGAAAAGAAATTATAAGACACATGAATAAAATATTTAAACTGTACTGGTCATCCTTCTAGAATTTCCTTCAAATATATAAATTTGATTATGACTTCTTATACTCTTCCATGGCTTCCTTTTGCCTAAAGGCACCTTCATGATTTATCTCCTGACCATCTTTCTACATTATCTCCTACCATTCTTTCATATATACTATGTTCTCATAATATATCAAACCATTTGTAGTTGCCTGAATGGACTGCACTCTACACCTTGATCCAGTTGTTCCCATCTGCAATGTACTTTCCTTAACTGTTTTCCTGGTGGACAAATCATGTGTCTTTAAGGGCCACTTCTTCTGTGAAGCCTTCCCTTGAGCATTCCCATCAATAATCATACGCTTTTCGGGGCTGGGGATGTGGCTCAAGCAGTAATGTGCTCTCCTGGCATGCGCAGGGCGCTGGGTTCGATACTCAGCACCACATTAAAAAAAAATAAAATAAAGATGTTGTGTCCACCGAAAACTTAAAAATAAATATTAAAAAATTCTCTCTCTCTCTTTAAAAAAAATAAATAAAATAATCATACGCTTTTCTTTCATGTTTCCATGAACTTTAAAAACACATTATTATTGCTTACTCCAATGTGCTATATAATTTTTAATTCATCCTTAAACAACTCTAGTTGCCTAAAGGCAGGGATGAGATTTTTATTTTTGTCCCTCCAGAAATAAATATCCCAGACATAAGATTCTGTGAGTTCATTCTGTTAAAAAAACATATTATAAAGAGGCCTAATATCTGAAATATTCAAAGCAATGCTTTTAAGCTATAAAAATTCCTCATTTGTTTTTAAGGTCTAAATTTGTTCCTACACATCAGTATAAAAGAATCTCAAAGTCCTTTGCTTCTGCCAAAAAAAAAAAATATATCATATTATGGCTTCAAAGTTGCCTGCTAACACTGCTATTGCAAATACACACTACTCTTTGTAGAAAATATAAGCACATAAAATATGAAGCCAAATTAATTTTAGAAAGAAACTAAAGTATATACTAATAAGCTTGAACTTCATTCATGTAAACTATATCAACTAAATAATGTCCTCCAAGAACTATGAACAAACTCCATCTGTTGTTAATCAGGTTTATTTTTAAACTGGTATTAAATTCAGCAGTTAGTTCCTACCCAAATAGCCTAACCAAAATGAGTACAGAACCATCTTGAGGCTTTAGATGTACCTCAGTGGTAAAGCCTTTGCCTAGCATTCATGAGGCCCTGGGTTTAATCCCTAGCATTGCAAACAAACAAACAAACAAACAACAACAACAAAAAACCAATCTAAACAAAACAACAAGAACAACAGAAGCCACTTAATTCCTAAACATGCTTTACTGAAATAAACTACCCAAACATGTATTGCTTTTATTGAAATAAACTACCCAAACATGTATATATATCCTACATAAAAGATACATAACACATATTCTACATACATGACAATAACAAAAGTCACCAAAGTATAAATCATTCCTTTGTGTTAAATTGTAATCTCAAATTCTACAATCTCACATTAGTTGTTACGAGCAACTAAAGTCTATTTGCTACAAAAAATTCAAATAACATAAATTTCTGTTTACTGTAAGATATGAATATATACTTTTATTATATATTTGATATGTATAAATTATATGAATATGTAGAATAAATGTGTTCTTTGAATTAAAGTAATAAAACAAACATTTTTTTAATTCATCACCAATTATGGCCTACTATTCAAAGTTTACAAAATTATTTACTCATTAAAGAAAAATAATCATGCATAAAAATACTTTTTTACTTATGATATTTGGGTCTCCAAACTTCACAGATCTTCAGATAATTTTAGGAAAAAAAACAGGAGCAAACCAAACTTAGTGAGACTGTGTCTAGAAATTTTAAAAAAGAATTGGGGATGGCCGGGTGCAGTGGTGCAATCCTGTAATCTCTGAAGCTGGGGAGGCTGAGACAGGAGTATCAGGAGTTCAAAGCCAGCCTAAGCAATGGTGAGGCTCTAAGCAACTCAGTGAGACTCTGTCTCTAAATGAAAATAAAAAATAGGGCTAGGGATGTGGCTCAGTGATTGAGTGCCCCTGAGTTCAATCTCCAGAATGCCCGGCCCCCCCTAGAAAAAAAAGGACTAGGGATGTAGCTCAGGCGTAAAGTGCCCCTAAATTTCAATTCCTAGTACCACAGGGGGCAAAAAACAGAACAATAAGATTGGCAGGGGGATATGAAAGCATAAGTGTTAGTAAAAAATGAACATGCCAGTATGATGGTGCATACCTATAATCCCAGCGGCTTGGGAGGCTAAGGCGAGAGGATCACAAGTTCAAAGCCAGCCTCAGCAAAAGTGAGGCACTAAGCAACTCAGTGAGACCCTGTCTCTAAATAAAAGTACAAAATAGGACTTGGGATGTGGCTCAATGGTTGAGTGCTCCTGAGTTCAATCCTCAGTACCCCTCAAAAAAAAAAAAAGAAAAAAAGAAAAAAATAAATTCATAGATAATATGTGGTTTAAATAAAACTTTCAAAAGAACCCATGACAAATTCCTGGTAGTAGAATTATAGTTCACAAGGGCTTTTAACATTTCAATGCAAAAATTTAAAACATTTTGGGTACTAACAATAAAAATTATAAAACTTAAAAATACCATTTAAAATGACAATCAATTGGCAAAGTGGGTAAAGTAAGTGGGTAGGATTACATGACTGCGATCCTACCCACTTACTCAGGAAGCTGAGGCAGGAGGAGATCGAGGCCAGCAATATAGCAAGACCATGCCCCAAAATTAAAAAAAAAAAAAAAAAAAGGGCTGGGTGGGTTGCTCAATTATAGAGCATTTGTCTAGTATGCATGAGGTCCTGGATTCAGTATCCATTACTGAAAGAAAAACAAGACAATGGAACTATAAGGAACTTAGGAAAACAGATGTATAAGACCTTTATTGTAAAAATGATAAAAGTATTACAAAAGATATAAATGAATACCTAAATAAAGAACCATTTCATGTTCCTAGCTAGAAAGACTAATATTATAAAAATACATATTCTCCCACAGCTGAGCTATAAATGCAATGTAATAATCAGATCCTAAGAGAGTGTTTCATGAAATTTGACAAGCTGTCCTAAACTTCACATCACATGGAAAAGCAATGGGCTAAGAATAGTAAAAAATAAAAAATAAAAATAAAAAAAGACAAGTGAATGGACTTACTTTCTTTTGTGATACTGGGGATTGAATTCAGGGGCACTCTACCACTGAGCTATATCCCCAGCCTAGCCCCCCTTTTTTTATTATTTATTTTATTTTGAGACAAGGTCTTTCTAAGTTGCCAAGACTGAACTCCAAATTGCAATTCTTCTGACTCAGCCTCCAAGTATCTAAGATTACAGGCAAGTAGCTAGGATTACAGGCATACACCACTATGCCCAGATAGGTTTCAAATTTTATTATGAGATATAAAACTACAATAATTAAAACACCGTGAACCAATGCAAGAATGGACATACTAACACAACAAAAAAGAAAGCCCAGAAAAAACACACATACAAGGAGACTTGACATATGACAGAATGAATATTTAAAATCAATGAGAAAAGAATATGTTACTCAGTGAGTAGTTCTGAGGCAATTAGCTATTCAAATGTTAAAAACAAAACAGTACTATACATTTAAAAAATAAACTTTTGGAGGATTGAAGATTTAAATATGAAAAACAAAACTTTAACATTCCAAAGAAGGGGCTGGGTGTACACATATAATCCTAGCAATTAGGAAGGCTGATACAAAAGAATCCCAAGTTTGAGGCCAGCCTTAGCAACTTAGTAACACACTGCTTCAAAATAAAACGAACAGGGGATGCAGCTTGGTGGTAGAGTCCCCTGGGTTCAACCCACAGTATTAAAAAAAAAAAAAAAAAAAAAAAAAAAAACTTTCCAAAGAAAACACAGATACAAATATTTTTATACCTTCTAAATAATACACAGAATGTGAGGACCATAAAGAAAAGATTGATAAATGTGGTTATTTTAAAATTAAAAATATGAAGGCTGACACAAGAGAATTTCAAGGCCAGCCTGGACAACTTATTATCTTGTTTGATATAAAAATTTCAAAAAAGGGAGGTTATATGTTAAACTTAATTGCTAGTACTGTTAAAAAAAATTAAAAATCCTGGTACAACCAAACAGACCTTAATAATTTAACATATATACTAGGGCTAAATATTTGAATAATTGACCACGTTATCAATTCTACATTTACAGCAATATTTGTCATTCTTATTTGTCTATGCTGCAAAGTAAGAAACACATTTTGGAACCCAGTAGACACAGATACATGAATATATAAATGAAACAAATTTCATAAAACAATATATGCATGCATGTATGAATATATTTGTATACTTGTATGTATGTGTTATATGTGTATGTCTGTATAGATGCATAATGGAGTGTATATGTACCTGTACATTTATTTTAATGTTGGCTGCAACTCACTGAACTGATTTCATGACCACTAATGATTCATTACCACATTAATATCTTGGGGGAGCCCTGTAAATGTACATAAAAAAAAACACAATGAAGAACACTGGAACATTATCTATATGTGTATATAAATGTAAGTCCAGGTTTATGATAAACACCAAAACAATATCTCTGGAAAAAGAAACCAAATTTGAGAAATTTCAAAGGTTCCTTCAACTATACCTGCAATTACAATTCTTTTTTTAAATTTTTTATTAGTTATTGATGGGCCTTTATTTATTTGTTTGTTTATATGTGGTGCTGAGAACCAAACCCAGTGCCTCACACATACCAGGCAAGCACTTAATCACTGAGCCACAACCCCAGCCCCAACTGCAATGATAATTCTTTGTTTAGAAAATCTTAAATATATTTGGCAAAACATTAGTATGTGATAAAATTTTAAAACACATTCTATACACTTTTATGTCTGGAGGCCTCAGCGTAAGACTCCTGGCCACTTGTCCATGCAGGACATCCAGGTGCCCGAGTAGGACCAACAACATTAGCACCGGCATAGGAATTCCAGCCATAGCCCAGGCACATGAATTCCTGTGGCCACATGGACCCCCATCTACCGATGTGGGGCTCCCCCAGTTGCCTCCATCTTGGGGCACTGCAACCACTGCCATAGTCCCCTACAAGTGGTAGGTAGGCTGCACCTGGGGACACCGCACTGGGTCCAGAGACAGACACCAGCCACAATACTACATTTTTATGTTTGAGCTTTCATTTTTGAAGAGAAGAAAAAACATGAATTTTTTTTTTTTTTTTTAAATGGGGGGATCTCACTATGTTTGTCTAGACTGGCCTTGAACTCTCAATGCCTCTGCCTCCTCAGCCTCCCAAGGAGCTGGAATTTCAACGCCAGCTAGGCATGGAAACTTTAAAAAACAAAACCACTGTTGCTCAGTGGCAGAGCGTTTGCCTAGCACGTGTGAGGCACTGGGTTGGATCCTCAGCACCACATAAAATAAGGATATGCTGTCCAACTACAACTACAAAACAATTAAAAAATGAAAAACAAAACAAAACAAACTCAACCACCACCAAGAAACCTTACCTAGTAGAAAAGAGGAAAGGAAAAAAAGCATCAGTACATTTTCAGTTTGTGTGTGTGTGTGTGTGTGTGTATACACACGTGCATGCGCATGGTACTAGGGATTAAATCCAGGGTCTTGTGCATGTGAGGCAAGCACTCTATCAAATGAGCTATATGCCCAGCCTGTACATTTTCAATTTTTTTTTTTACAGAGAAATAAACTTATTGGCATCAACATTTGAGAATATTTGGTAATATTTAGTAATTTGGTGTCTTAATTTATTGTAACTATAAATCGGAGGTTTAAATGAAAATAGATATGAACCATATGTTATAGTTTCTTCATACCAGTAGAGAAATTAGTTTTGGCTACATTTCTACTTCACTAAAATTAAAGTTCTGCATTGATATGCAATTGGCAGCATTTTCACTGGATTCTTTTATCTCTAATAATATTACCCCAAATATTAATGAAGGTGCAGGAAAAAAAAGAGTGAATGACAATTGTATTATAGAGGGAGAATTGACAGAATTTACTAAATAAATAGATGTACTACCAGGAGGAAGTATATCCATTATCATTTTTTGCTTTCCTCCTATGCATGACAAGAGCAGATATCAAGGAAAGCCAATACTTTTAGCTATACATAATCACTTTTGCAAATCCTTCAGATGACATTTTTTTTCCTAACAGAGGAAAAGAAGATTTAATATCTTGTTTTACTTTCCCAAATAAATAACTTTCAATGTGACTTAAATATCTTATTTCAGTAAATGCAAATATATGCTACTATGATAATATAAAATCAAATCTATTCCCATAAATGAATTTTGTCTAAAAATGATCCAACATCATCATAATAAAAGAAGGAATGAGGGTTGGGGTTGTAGCTTAGTGGTAGAGTACTTGCCTAGCATGTATGAGGTACTGGGTTCTATTCTCCCCACCATACATAAATAAGTAAATTTAAAGGTCCATTGATCACTAAAAAAAATAATTAAAAAAGAAGTAATGAACAAGTTACTTCCATTTACCTGTAACCATATAATTCTTAAATCGTCTCACAATAGGCCCCTTTAAACACCTAGAATACAATTTCAATAATAAATCAATAACAAAGTGGTCACTTTGTGCTAAACATAATACATGCTATCTCATTTAATCCCCACAATTCTACAGAGTTAATCTAGTATAGTCCTGCATCTTATATTGAAGAAGCAGTCTAAAAAAGGTCAAGGCTTGCTTAAGTTTTCATAGTAAGTACAAGAGCCAGGAGTTGAAGCTATATTAGGTTGCCTTTAAAGTTCATGTTCTTCAGTCATTTCATAGAAGAAAAAATACAACTGAACAACAAATATATGGAAAAATGCTCAACATCTCTAGCAATTAGAGAAATGCAAACCAAAACTACTTTAAGATTTCATCTCACTCTAGTTAGAATGGCAATTACCAAGAAAACAAGCCACAATATATGTTGGCAGGAAAAAGGTACTCTTAGACATTGCTGGTGGGACTGTAAATTGGTGAAACCACTCTGGAAAGCAGCACAGAGTTCCCTCAGAAAACTTGGAATGGAACCATACCATTTGACTCAGCTATCCCACTTCTCGGTTTATACACAAAGGACTTAAAATCAGCATACCTCAGTGATGCAGCCACATCAATGTTTATAACAGCTCAGTTCACAACAGCTCAACTATGGAACCAACTTAGATGCCCTTCTACAGATGAATGGATGAAGCAAATGTGGTATATTACTTAGCCTTAAAGAAGAATAAAATTATGGCATTTGCCAGTAAATGCTTGGAGCTGGAGAATATCATGCTAAGTGAAATGGGCCAATCCCAAAGAACCAAAGGCTGAATGTTTTCTCTGATATGTGGATGCTGATTCACAATAAGGGGGGTGGGCTTAGGGAAAAATAGAGGTTCTTTGGATTAGGCAGAGGGAAGTGAAGGAAGGGGAGGAGGTACAGGAGTAGGAAGGATAATGGAATGAATCAGAAATTATGATCCTATGTTAATATATGACTACATGACCAGGGTAATTCTACATCATATACAACCAGAAAAATGAGAAGTTATACTCCATTTATGGACGATGTGTCAATATGCATTCTACTGTCATATATAAGTAATTAGAACAACAACAAAAAAGTCCATGTTCCTAACTACTAAGCTAATCTATCACTGAAATCATATTAAAGGTTCTTGGTTGAATCTCCAAAAATTGTAACAAAATATAAGCCTCTGAAAAACAGAAACTACAAATCCACTTAGTATTTAACTATTAACTAAAAGAACTTAACAGTAATGGAGATTCATGCTAATGAATTTAAATCTTAAATGAATGAAATCTTAATGGTTTAAATTCATGCTAATGATTTAAATCTATTTAAATCTTCTGTGCATAATTTTCATGCTTTCTATCACTGAGTTACAGTAGCAGGTGTACACAAAACGTTGCCAGAACAAGTGATGACCTAAATTTAACTCCCAGTGCTACAAGCTACTGAATGGCATTTATGAGTCATAGGTATCCAAAACGTAGATAAATGTGCTGCCCCCTAGTGATTTCAGCACTTCATACCTAATACTAACCCAAACAAGTCAGTAAATACTTTCATTATTAGAGAATTGAGTCAAATCTTCATTTCAGGGGCTGGGAATGTGGCTCAAGGGGTAGCGCGCTCGCCTGGCATGCGTGCGGCCCGGGTTCGATCCTGAGCACCATATACAAAGATGTTGTGTCCGCCAAAAACTAAAAAATAAATATTAAAAATTAAAAAAAAAAAATCTTCATTTCATTTGCCAGAAATTGTCTGACTTCTATAATAAGAGGACTAGAACAATTATTGTTTAAACCAGAATTTGGGATGCTTAAGAGCTTATAAATAACGTAATAGGCTAGGTGTGGTGGTGCATGCCTGTAATCCCAGAGACCAGAGAGACTGAGGCAGTAGGATCACAAGGTTAAGAACAGCCTGGTCAACTTAGCAAGACCTTGTCTCACAATAAAATATAAAAAGAACTTGGGATGTTGCTTAGAGAGCACCCTGAATTGAATTTCCAGTAAAACACACAGACACACACACAAAATGGTGGCTAACAAATATTCCAACCTTGAAAGCCTACCAAATTATTATTTTTTTTAAGAGAGAGAGAGAGGGAGAGAGAGAATTTTAATATTTTTTTTTTTTAGTTTTCAGCAGACACATCTTTGTATGTGGTGCTGAGGATTGAACCCGGGCCGCACGCATGCCAGGTGAGCGCGCTACCACTTCAGTCACATCCCCAGCCCCCTACCAAATTCTTAAGAGAGCCAGGCACTGTGGCACACTTCTGTAATTCCAGCCACTCCAGTAGTTGACAAAGAAGAATTGAAAGTTAAAGGCTAGTATGGGCAACTTAGGGAAACTTTGTCTCAAAAAAAAAGTTATTAAGAGATAATAAATTAATTTCATTAAATAAGACAAAGCAGATTCCAAATCAATGAAGTATTCACTAAAGTCAGATTAATACTTGGTTTATACTCACCCCTGAGCCTTTGAAGGCATTTGTGAGGCTCTCTTTATGTATGACTACTAATATAACTTGCCTGCCAATAATACAAATTAAATGTATAAAATGAATTTGGACTTGGAGAATGAGGAAAGTTAAATAACTTCTAAGTAATTTTGATTAATATCAAACAAGAGATATAATAAAGCTACTCCTTACTTAGCCATAGTAATCAGTTCTTTCAATCCAAAAGTTTGAAAATGGAAACCTGCAAACAAGTCTTAAGAAGAAACAAAATGTAACAGCTTTGTAATTACTATTTACCTATGTACTCTCCAAGACAAAAGCAGGCAAAGGCCCTTCAATGCTGCAAGAAGCAAGCTAGTCTAATAGCCAATGACAGCTTGGTTAAGACGTGAGTGGGCTGAGGAACTCATTCCAAACCTAAGTTAACTGAATGTCTGGATTGACTATGGGTCCTGTTCTAAACATCCTATCTTTTTAGTATTTCAAACTAATAATAATTTCCTCAGAAACAACTTGAAGACTCCCCAAATTAAGCAACTGGTTCAGGGGTCTTTCTGTCTAGAGGCAATATGGACCTAAAGTACCCAAGAAAGATTTCTTGGGAAGTACCCAAGAAATCTTTATAATCTGAAGAAATTGAGTTGGACTCTATCAATCTCTAAAGAAGCTATAGATAAAAACAAATTTGGGGCATTCCAAATAGCATCAAATCTGAGATGCACATACAAGACCAAAAAAGCAACTACACACCTACATAATTCTTATCATGAGGCTGGAAGAACTGCAGGTAGAACAGTAGACAAAACATTCCTAGTGTAAGACCTTAAAAGTCTCAGAGTTAGGGTTAGGGATAGGATTAGGGTTCTTTTTCCCTCCTTATATTTATAATTTTTTCCTACTTCTTTCTGTTGATTCTTATCACTTTCCTAGAGTTTCCAATTGTTCTATTTTCATTTTACATTTGAATTATTTTAAAATTCCTTCTCTCAGGACTGCCTAGCATGCATGAAGCCCTGGGTTTGATCCCTGGGACCACCAAAAAAACAAGAATCCTTTTCGCAAAGTTGGGCTTGGTGACACACACCTATAATCCCAGCAACTGAGGATGCTGGGGCAGAAGGATCACAAGTTCGAGGCCAGACTCAGCAACTTAGCAAAACCCTTTTGAAATAAAAAGGGGTGGGTCCTGGCACAGTATCGCATGCCTGTAATCTCAGAAGCTTGGAATGCTGAGATAGGAGGATCACGAGTTCAAAGCCAGCCTCAGTAACAGTGAGGTGCTAAGCAACTCAGTGAGATTCTGTCTCTAAATAAAATACAAAATAGGGCTGGGAATGTGGCTCAGTGGCCGAGTGCCCCTGAGTTCAATCGTTGGTGCCTCCCCACCAAAAAAAAAAAAAAGGGCCAGGATGTAACTCAGTGGTTGAATGGCCCTGGGTTCAATCCTTAGTGTACACACACACACACACACACACACACACACACGTTAGAACTTTTTTCTCTTGGCTATTTCCTTCCTCCCTCCCTCCCTTCCTCCCTCCCTCCCTCTCTCTCTCTCTCTCTCTTATTTTTAGTTGTTGATAGACCTTTATTTATTTGTATGCGGTGCTGAGAATCGAACCCAATGCCTCGCACATGCCAGGCAAGTGCGATACCGCTGAGCTCCTGCCCCACCCCCTCTTGGCTATTTTAAACTAAATATCTAACTTACTGATACAAAAGACAAATGTATTAATAACCAAGTGATTTCAAGAATATAAAAGAAAAAATCATATACTTCATAAAAACCAAACAAAAGATCCATCTTACCAGTATCATTAGCAAGGGAATTAGGATCAGACCCCCCAAGGGTAGCTTCAAACTCCTCTTGGAGACGATATGCTCTTTGTAGCAGAGCTTCAAGTTTATGGATGAATTCAGTACTAATAATATCCTACAAAGAGAGAATAGAGCAAATTAAATTCTAATGTTAAAATTCTAAACACAGAAGATGTTTACTTAATGCAGGCAAAAAGGAGGATACATACAACTGCTAGCTGAGCATGGTGACACATGCCTGTAATGCCTATAATTCTAGTTACTCGAAAGTCTGAGGCAGAAACAAGTTTCAGGCTCATGTCAGCAACTTATTGAAACACTGACTCAAAATAAAAAGTAAAAGGGCTGGGGATGTGGCTTAGTGGTAGAGTTCAATCCCCAGTACTGCCAAAAACAAAAATGAAAACAAACACCAGCCTGTTGTTAGGCAGTAGAAAGGGTGCTATAGAAATCATGAGGCTTGGATTCTGGCAAAATTATCTCAGTTATCAGGGATTGAGTTTCATTATCTGTAAAATTGAGGAGTTCGATTAGATCAGGGGTTCTCGAATAAGGTCCCTGAACCAGCAGCATAATTATTAAAAATGCAAATCCCATAATTCACCTCAATTCTACAGTATTAAAAACACTGGCCCATAAATCTGTGTTTTAACAACTTCTCCAGGTGATTCTGATGTACGCTCAAGTTTGAGAACTACTAATCTACCTAAATGATCATTAAGGACCAGTCTAGTTTTACTTCTATGTGATATTTTATGAATTATAATAGCATATAATTAAACCCAAAGCACAAGAGAGATTTTTAAAAGTTTCTTTAGAAATCTTATTTGCTAGGGCTGGGGGTGTGGCTCAGCGGTAGAGCACTAGCATAGCACGGGTGAGGCCCTGGATTCGATCCTCAGCACCATGTAAAAATAAATAAAAATTAAAGATACTGTATCCAACTACAACTAAAAAATAAATATTAAAAAAAAAAAGAAATCTTATTTGCTGAGCTGGCAATAGAGCCCAGTGAAAGAGCACTTGCCTAGCATGCTTGAGGTTCTGGATTCAATCCCCAGAACTGCAAAAAAGAAAAAAAAAGAGAACTATTTCTGTCTACTTAACGTATCCTAGGAAAGTAAGGAAACTTGATGAATGGCAACTAACTGACCAGAAAACACCTAACAAGAAATATCCCACACAATCCCAAAAGAATGATAAAAAGGTCCAGTCAATGCCACTGAAAGCAAATACACTGAATGAACATTAAAAAACGTTTGAGGGGCTGGGGTGTAGCTCAGTGGTAGAGCACTTGTCTTAGCATGCATGAGGCACTGGGTTCAATCCTCAGCACCACATAAAAATAAATAAATAAAATAAAAATTAATAAAAAACAGAACAGTTTGAGGGCTGAGGCTGTAGCTCAGTGGCAAAGCAATGCTTAGCATGTGTGAGGCACTGGATTTGATTCTTAGCACCACATAAAAATAAATAAAATAAAGGCATTTTGTCCATCTACAGCTACAAAAAAAAAAAAAAAAGAAAAATTAAAAAAAACACTTTGATTCTTCCTCATCAATAAATCACCCTTACATCTACACTTTCTTCAGCAATGGCATCCCCAGCACCCAGTTTAATGGAACCGCAGGCTTCATCTTCAGCCTGTCTATTGCGAAAGGTTAGAGCTTGTTCCCATCGACGCAATGCCTCTTCAAACAATTCCATACCTAAAAGTAGGAACACAATAATAGTGAGTAAAATCAATGCCAAAATAAGATTATTTGGGGTCTGAAATGTTTTCACAGAGTTATCTTTAATAGCACAGTCTAATGCAATTTTGGCATTAAAGAATAATTTTATACTCTTATTATTTCAGAGTAGGATTTAAATTCCCCAATATACTCTGAGTCTGCAGTTCTAGTCAACCAAAAATCAGAAAAGTAAATGGCCAATGTGATTTTTTTTAATATTTATTTTTTACTTGTAGTTGAACACAATATCTGTATTTTATTTATTTTTATGTGGTGCTGAGGATTGAACCCAGGGCCTTGCACATGCCAAGCAAGTGCTCCACCACTGAGCCTCTGGTGGGTGGGAGAGGGGTGAGGGGGATGAATATATACCTGTTTTTCTCCAAGTTAAAAAAAAAAAAAAACATACTGGCCAAAGTTATTATACACTTCAACCAAAACTAAAATATATTAAAACTTCAACTTTTCTGCATTAAGAAAAAATATTTATAAGTTTCTTAAGAATCTGGACAAGTCATATTCAAGATTTTTTTAGGATATTTAGATAAAGACTACCTCTCCTCTAAAGAAAATCATCTGTAGAATGAAGAACATGAAACAAAATCATCTCCATGTAGAACTTATCCTTGTTTGATTTTTCTGTAGCAAAAATCATGCTTTTGATTTTTTCATTCTAAAAATCTTATGCTCTTAAAAGATAATTGTAGGTGAACTGAGTTGTAGCTCAGGGGCAGAGCACTTGCCTCACATATGTGAGGTCCTGGGATTCAATCCTCGGCACCACATAAAAAAAAGCAAGCGAATAAAATAAAGATATTGTGTACATCTACAACTAAAAAATATTTAAAAAAAAGATAATTGTAGCCAGGCACAGTAGAGTACACCTGTGATCCTAGCTACTTTGGAAGCTGAGGCAGGAGGATCCCAATTTCAAGGCCAACCTATGCAACTTAGTGAGGTTCTGTCTCAAAATAAAATATAAAAAGGTCTAAGGGTGTACCTCAGTGGTACCCCACCACCACAACACTCTTCAATCCCTAGTACTCATTTGGGGTAGGCAGTGACAATTATATCTACCCTCTTTTCTGTAAGCTATCTAACTCTACTCTATTTTTCTTTACCTTACACTATCCCCTATCTATCTGTCCAATTATTTTGGCTGAACACAGGAAAATTACCTAAGACCAGAGTTGTCCAAACAGATGACTCCTTGGGAAGTACTGTGGTTTCACCTCACTGTGGACCATCACCCAGACCACCATAGCTCATCAGTTTTATAACAGGACGTCAAATATAAGTCACCAGTTTTTGTTGTTTTTTTTTTGGTTTTGGGGATTGAACCCAGCCGGGGATCAACCATTGAGCCACATCCCCAGTCCTTTCTTACATTTTTTATTTTGAGACAGGGTCTAGCTAAGTTGCTGAGGCTGCTTTTCAACTCATGATTCTCCTGCCACAGGCTGCCAAGATGCTGGGATTACAGGATATGCTACTAGACAAGTCACCGATCTTTTTAGAACGTCAGTTTTGGAAAGGGAATTTAAACAAAAATATAGAAGTGATTAGATTAGGTAATCCACAGGGCTCCTACCAATCCAAATTGTATAATACAGCAAATCTCATTGCAGCTTATCTGGTATTGCTCTACTTTTCTTCAATTCAAGTGCTGAGTATTCTAACAGAATCTGTGACTGAAGATTTACTAGACAGAGTTATCTAGAAACAGAGTGAGCGTAATTCTTTGGTGACCTTTGGAGAAAATGGTAAAAGAAGTGTTTTTCCTTACCCCTTGCAGAAACCCCCACTGTAATACCACTGGATTTGATATAGCCTAGCTATTCCAGACCATGGGAATACCCTAAAAGCACACGGCCTTTTACTAAGACAACCCTTGTACTGCTCACCAGGACCACATCAAAGATTTTAGGGGTTATTTTTTATTTAAAAGGAATGTGGCCTAAAATACAGTGCAAAATATTAGGAAAGGAAAAGCACTTGAATGTTCTGATTCAATAGCAGGTTCAGGGTTTTTTGTTGTTGTTCCCTCCCTACACAAGGCTCCAGTGAGGCTCCCTAGACATGCTTGTGGTCAAGTCAAGAGTAACACTGAGATGGGATACACAGAAGATTTTCTTTCTACTTAATTTCTCTGGATATAGGAAGAATACAAATGATAGCAGATGAAGTAAAGTGGATTTGGATAGATTATTAGAGAAGAGTCATTAGGTTAGCTTAATGTCGTTGGCTTAATGATGGCTACACAAAAATAGCAAGTTCTAATTCCCAGAATCTGTTCCACCTTATGTGAAAAGAAGTATCTTTGCAGATGTAATTAAGGTAAGGATCTTAATGAGATTGTCCTAGATTATCTGGTGGACCCTAAATTCAATTACAAGTGTCCTTTTTTTTTTTTTTTTTGGTATTGGGGATTGATCCCAGGGGTGTTTAACCACTAAGCTACATCCCTACATCCCAGCCTTTCATTATATCTTATTTAGAGACAGGGTCTCACTGAGTTGCTTAGGGCCTTGCTAAATTGCTGAGGCTGGCTTTGAACTTGAAGTCCTCCTGCCTCAGCCTCTTAAGCTGCTGAAATTACAGGCGTGCTCTACCATACTTGGCACAAGTGTCCTTTTAAGAGACGTGAAGGGAGATTTGATGTCCACAAAGAATGCAACAGAAAGACCGAGGCAGAGGTGGAGTAATGTGGCCACAAGCCAAGAAAGGCTAGCAGTCTCTAGAAACTGAAAGAGACAAGGAATGAACTCTCCCATAGGCCTCCACCTTGATTTCATCTCAGTGATAAAGACTTCAGACTTCTGGCCTCCAGAACTCTGTGTGAATAAATTGCAACTATTTTAAGGCACCACATTTTTGGTATTTTGTTACAGCACCATCAGGAAACTAATAAACTGGTGATGCTATATAGACTAGATTCAACAGATACAACAACATTTTAAAATTATAGTTGCTCTTTTTAAAATAATTCAGTTGTTTTAGTTTCAAAACACAATATCTTAAAACTTTATCATGTTATTCTTACCCATTAAGTATAAGTTCTCAGGAGTGGTCACAGGAATATTTACAAGTTTAACATCATCTTCATCAGCTTTGTCCCAGGAATTAGAATTGCCACAAGCACAGCTATGGCAGGAATTGACACTCTGCACCTAAAAGAAAGATTAATAAAAGTTCCTTTAAAATCTCTCTAGGATAATATATTTATTTATATTTATTAATTATTTACATAAATCCTATAGCAGGGGAAACAATCAATGCAATTTTCATATGAAGAAATAATTCTGATTATATTCAAGCAAACTTAGGATTCATATGACCCTAAATATTCTGAGTCTCTGTTTGCTAAAAAATACATAAGTAGAACAATATTTTGAATATAAGTCAGTTATTTCCATAAGCATGAGGCAGTTATTTTTATAATGTTATCTAGCTTATTTCCCTTTTAGAATGTTTGACAATGTTGACTCTTTGCCAAGTGAGAATTAAAAGTGTGTATCATTATTGTACATACTCATCATCCTTAGCAAGGTCCACTACATCATATTTCAATCACCTCTATGCAAATGAATTACAAATCCCTAATTCCAATTATGTTTTCTTTTGAGTAATCCAGATCCATCTTTTCTTCTGCCTACTAGTTGATTCCACCTGGTTTTCTCCTGGCATCTCAAATTGACTACATCATAAAAAGAAGTTCAGCATCTTCCCACAACAAAAATTCCTCCTCCTCCCAAGTTCACTAATATTTCCAATTCCCATAATTTATCAAACAAACAACAACAACAAAAAAGCAGGAAGTCATCTCCCACAGGTCTTCCCACATCTTTCATATCCAGTGACTAAGCATTTCTAGATCCTTTTTTCTCCTTTCTACTTCTGTTAACATGACCATAATTTAGGCACTCATAACCTACTCACTACAGGGAAGAAAATCCAGGCAGAAATCTGGGTTTATATTCCTGGCAGGAAAATGTTGAGACTGGTTGAAAAAGTACAGTAAAGTGATTCTGAAAACTTGTTATATTACTATCATGAAACTCCCCATGTCTAATTCTAGTTAAAAATAAAAGTTTCAAATTTCAATTGAAAAATTTCTAAGTAGGTATTTCTGACACTGAACTATAGGTATACTCTTTATTATCCTGTTCAATTTCATAGCACAGAAAGTCTACAGGTCTTTGATCTAAATGTTCCTTCCCATAAGCCTTTTAAAAATTATATTTTTACTGGGCATGGTGGTACATGCCTGTAGTTTCAGGTACTAAGGAGATTGAGGCAAGAGGATTACAAGTTTGAGGCCAGCCTCAGCAACTTAGCAAGGCCCTAAGCAAATTAGTGAGACCCTATCTTGAAAAAAAAAAAAAAAAAAAAAAAAAAAGGACTGGGGGCGGGCGTGTATCTCAGAGCCCCTGGGTTCAATCTCTAGTACAAGAAATAAATAAATAAAAATTTTAAAGCTATATAAACTTTATTCCTCACTTGTCAATCAATATTATATTAAGGATTTAGGGGCTGGGGTGGTGGCTCAGTGGTAGAGTGCCTGCCTAGCATGTGCGAGGCACTGGGTTCACTTCTCAGCACCACATATAAATAAATAAAATAAAGGTCCATTGGACAACTAAAAAATATTTTTAAAAAATATTATATTAAGGATTTCAGGAAGTCTTCCACCTATCATTTAATACAATATGAACGCTGCAAAAGAGGAGGTAAGGAACCCCATACTTGCCAGCGAGTCAAATACTTTTCCTTAAGTAGGCTCATCAAGGGATTTTTGTAACTTAGCACAAAGTCTGGCTACATCAATCAGCTTCTTGTATAGCATCTAATTGTGAAGCACTGCTTTCACATCAAAACCACTCTCATAGGATCCTATGAACTATAACACTCACTCAAAGAAACCTGAAACCAAACTGTCTGATATATTTAGCCAAAAAATACTTTTACCTGCCTGAAGAAAACATATTAACCAGCTGATTCTTTCTACACTAAGAGCTGTTAAGTGTGTGACACTTAAACTAATATATAACAAGAGACATACAACAAATGTTATAATAATAATAATAATGATAGGGCTGAGGATGTGGCTCAAGCGGTAGCGCGCTTGCCTGGCATGCGTGCGGCCCGGGTTCGATCCTCAGCACCACATACAGACAAAGATGCTGTGTCCGCCAAATAGTAAAAAAATAAATATTAAAATTCTCTCTCTCTCTCCCTCTTTCTCACTCTTTCTTTCAAAAAAAATAAAATAATAATGATAATAAATATAGGTTTTTACTTACAGAAGCCAAACTCTGTGCAGAACCTGAGTATTTACTGAAAAGTCCTCCATTGGCAAAGTTACAAGACTGAGATCCTTTGTCTTTGGTGGAACTTAAAGATAATGTCAAATTCTGTCTACTACTGGAACAACTTGAACCTATTAACAAACATACAAATATTTAAAGTATCAATAATTTTAATAATAATTTTCATGTAAAATTTGAAATTTATATTATATTCATTCAGAAAGCTTCTAATTTTTAAAACATACTCCATTCACCTGAACAAATTATCAAATGTACAATAGTATTAATATTTATATCTCTAATCATTTTTAAAACATTTTTAGGTGTAGATGGACACAATATCTTTATTTATTTTATTTTTGTGTGGTGCTGAGGATCAAAACCTATGTCTTACATGTGTAAGGTAAGTGCTCTACCACTGAGCTACAACCGCAGCCCACCATCTCTAATTTTTTTTTTTTTAAGAGAGAGTGAGAGAGGAGGAGAGAGAGAGAGAGAGAATTTTTTAATACTTATTTTTTTTTTTTTTTTAGTTATCGGCGGACACAACATCTTTGTTTGTATGTGGTGCTGAGAATCGAACCCGGGCCGCACGCACGCCAGGCGAGTACGCTACCACTTGAGCCACATCCCCAGCCCCTTTTTTTTTAATATTTATTTTTTGTTTGTAACTGGAAACGATATCTTTATTTTATTTACTTATTTTTATTTGGTGCTGAGGATTGAACCCAGGGCCTCCCACGTGCTAGGCGAGTGCTCTACCGCTGAGCCACAATCCCAGCCCCTCTAATGTTTTTAAAGCTTCTAAAATTTGCTTCTGAAATTAAGAGTCAGTTCACCTAATTAATCAAGAAAATTTGAATGGTCTATTGTAATCACTATGAAACCACTAACAACTATTAAACTTCAAACTGTACATTATAACAAAGCAATTCCTTTCCTGAATTATATCTAAACCTTACCCACATTGTATTACATTCAGTTTTTTATACATCTCTCTCCTCCTCCATCTGTCCATTTTTCTGGGGCAGATGGCATATCTAAGTTTTTCTTAACAGACCAGGTAAAACACTTCTAGATTCAAATCCCAGTACTTTAAAATTATATAGCCTTGGGTAAATCACTTAACTTTTACTTATCTCAATTTTCCTTTATATATAAAAGCGAACAATCATATAGAGTTTTGTAGTCCTAATTCACAGGACTGCTATAAAGTTAAATAAAGCACAAGTATACAGCATCTATCTAAAACCTAATAAAATTTCAATGAATGATAGCAATCACTACTGCAATGTTCACTGTGCTTGGTGCAAATTGTTGCTCCTTATGTGCTGGACAAATGCATCATGAAAACATATCATACACTAAATAAAAAACTGAAAATTCTAGTATGTTCAAGAAAGTATATTTATTGCTACAATTTAGCAATATGTACCATATCTCTAACAAAAATTACAAATTCTTTAAAATTCAGCAATTCTTCTATAACTATAGATTATGAGGAAATAGAAAAATGTGTGCAAAATAAGAAAACCATGAACATACCACAATAAACAATAATGGAAATGCTTAAATAGATTAGGGTACATTTGTTCAAATTTAACCCAAATTATATATAAAAATGATAGTACAGATATATTTTTATAGACCTGGAAAGCTATTCTTACTACAAATTTACTTATAAATAACAGCAAATTTTATACCTCAATATAATTAGATACAAATATTAATGGGAAGACACACTAAAGCACTATCAGTAGCTATTTCTGTGCAGTAGAATTTCAAGTGATTTTAATTTTTTCTGTTTACTTTTCTATATTTTCTATTCTTTCTAAATTGTTTAATTACTTACAAATTAAATATTAAGGGAAAAATTTTGAAGACTGAAATGCTGAAATCCCTGTATTTCATCCATGATTTACACAAGAAATTTCTTCTGTGGACTTGGTTCAGCTATTTTCACATACCTTTGTCTGATGCTGCTCTTTTAGTGTATTCCAGTAAGAGGTGCTCTGGTTCCCATGGTAATATTTTTCCTTTCTTCTTTCCACGTTTTCTTTTAAAGTGATGGGCCAGAAAAACTACAGATATAGCACTCACCGCAGTTACAACAAACAACTTTTTAGCTACCGGCGAAAATTTGATCTGGAAAAGATGCAGTTAGTTTGAAAAAAAATCTCTTTTATTTGTCCAATAAAAATAAAAGCATAATACTAAATTCATTCTTAATCTAAACTACTTATAAATATTACAAGGAGAATACAATTTTACTCTTTTACAAATAAGTTTGATGTAAAGAAAATTTTTAACATAATAATTTATTACTCACTTTTCTGAGGTTCTCAAATTAAAAAATATGGCCCCAAAGTTGGGAGAAAATAATTCAACCCTGTGAATCTTTTTTGAGCAAGTAATAATTAAACCATGCAACTGAAGCTGTATCAAACAAGATTTTTTATTACAGAAATGATTAAATCAAACTTTTATTTATTTATTTTTAAATATTTATTTTTTTAGTTTTAGGTGGACACTATATCTTTGTTTTATTTTTATGTGGTGCTAAGGATTAAACCCAGTGCCTCATGCATGGTAGGTGAGTACTCTACCACTGAGCCATAACCCTAGCCCCTAAATCAAACTTTTAAAAAATCTGTTCTATTAGTTATACATGACAGTAGAATGCATTTTGACACATTGTAAACAAATAGAGCACAACTCCTCATTCCTCTGGCTGTACATGGTGCAGCATCACACTGGTAGTGTAGTGTAATCATACATGTATATAGGGTAATAATGTCTGTCTCATTCCATCATCCTTTCCACCCCGATATCCTTTCCCCTCCCTCCACTCCCCTCTGCCCAATCCAAAGTTCATTCATTCTTCCTTACCCACCCCCCATAAATCAAACTTTTAAACGGACCCAATTTTTAAAAAATTACCTGGAAATCTAAGCCAACAAAAGTTAACTCAATTTCTAAATATCATATAAATAAGCCATTTTATTCATGAATTATTCAACAAATCAAATATTTGATACTCAAATGAGATACTCTGAATCTTACAAAGTACCAGGAATGTGCTATGAATTAAAATCTTCTTGTAATTCTATTCAACATATACTAAGTGCCTACCACTGATCAGGAAACATTTAAGTATACAGAGGTCACAGATGTTACTTCCATCGAATAGTATAATAACTCACAGTAGAGACAGATATATTGGCAAATAATTACAAAACACTGTGACAAATACAGTTGTATGAGGACTAAGTACTAATATCATATCAAGAAGTAATTAACTTTCTCTCAGGGGACAGACTCTACTATTCATCTAAAATGCAGAGAAACTATAAAATAAAGCTTACAGATTGGAACACAGCTGGAAAAAGTGCTACTACCAACCTCACAGCAAAAAAATAAAGTCAGACAAATGGCAAGTTCTCAACTTCTTGAACCCAGGTCATCCAGACAGAAAATCAAAATAGAAAAAGTAGAGCTAAATTGTATCCTACAACAAATTAACCTAACAGAACATTCCATCTGAAATATACATTCTTCTCATGAATACATGGAACATTCTCCAGGATAGATCATGTGATAGACCAAAAAAAAAGGCTCAACAAATCTTTCCCCTCTGCATTTATTTCTTGTCTGATCTTTGATTTTTTTCCTTCTACTAATCTTGGGTTTGGTTTGTTCTTGTTTTTCTTATTCCTCGAGATGTGGTGATTGGTGGTGGTTGTTTTGTTGTTATTGTTGTTGAGATCTTTCTTCTCTTTATTTTTTTGCAGTACTGGGCATTGAACCCAGGGGTGTTCTACCACTGAGCCACTTCCCCAACCCTTTTTATTTTTTTTTATTTTGAGATGGTCTTGCTGGCCTTGAACTTGAGGTCCTCCTGCCTCAGCCTCCCAAGTCACTAGGATTACAGTGTGTGACACCTATTCTCTTTCTTGATGTAGACATTGATATCTATAAACCTATCCTACTGCTTTTGCTACTGTATCTCATGGGTTTTTATGTTGTTTCTTCATTTTTCCACCCAGGAAATTTTAAATATAAATGGCTATTGTCAGCAGGTGCAATTAAGATCCCTGTAATCTTAGCAACTAATGGAGGCTGAAGGCAAGAAGACTACAAGTTCAAAATCAGCCCTGGTAACTTGGACCCTGTCTTAAAATAAAAAAAATTAAAAATGGCTGGGGATGCAGCTCAAAGGTAGAGCTAGAAGGTCCTGGGTTCAATTCCCAGTTCCAAAAAAAAAGAACATTTTCTTTTTAAAAAAAAATATTTATTTTTTAGTTTTAGGTGGACACAATATATATATATTCTAATATATTTATTTTATTTATTTATTTCTACGTGGTGCTGAGGATCGTACCCAGGGCCTTGCACATAATAGGCGAGCACTCTACCACTGAGCCACAACTCCAGCCCTAAGTGGACACAATATCTTTATTTTTTATTTTTATGTGGTGTTGAGAATTGAACCCAGCGCCCTGCCCATGCCAGGCAAACTCACTACCACTTGAGCCACATCCCCAACCCAAAAGAACATTTTCAAAAAGACAAAAGATAACAAATGCTAGCAAGGGGGTAGAGAAAAAGGAATACTTTTTGCACACTGTTGGTGGAAATGTAAACTGGTACAGCGATTATGGAAATCAGTATGGAGTTTCCTCAAAAAAATTAAAAACAGGGGCTGGGGATGTGGCTCAAGCGGTAGCCCGCTCGCCTGGCATGCGTGGGGCTCTGGGTTTAATCCTCAGCACCACATAAAGATAAAGATGTTGTGTCCGCCAAAAATTAAAAAATAAATATTAAACATTTTCTCTCTCTCTCTCGCTCTCTCTTTAAAAAAAATTAAAAACAGAACTACAATATGATCTAGCAATCCCACTATTAGGTACATATCTGAAGGAAATAAATCATATGTTGAAGAGACAGCTGTATTCCCATATTTACTACAGCATAATTCACAACAGTCATGAAATGAAAACAACCTAAGTGTCTTATGAACTGATAAATGGTTATAGAAAATGTGGTACACAATGGAATATTACTAATTCATTAAAAAGAACGAAATCCTATCATTTCATATAATAATAACATGGGTGAAACTGGGCATCATTATGTTAAGTGAAACACTAGGCACAAAAAGATTGTATATGTTGAATCTAAAAAAAGATGATCGCTTAGTAGTTGAAAGTAGAAGAGTGGTTACCAGAGGCTAGGAAGAGAAGAGAAAAAGGAAGGGAAGGAGAAAGATTGATCAATGAGTAATAAGTTGTAGTTAGATAAGAGTAAGAAGTTCTGGTGTGCTATTGTAGAGTGACCACAGACAACAATTACATGTTTCAAAAAGCAAGAAAGTCCAGGCATGATGGCACACACGTATAATCCCAGCAACTCAGGAAGCTAAGAAAAAAAGGATCACAAGTTCAAAGCCAGCTTCAGTGAATTAGCAAGGCCCTAAGCAACTTAGCATGACTATTTCAAAATAAAAAGGGCTGGGGATGTGGCTCAGTGGTTAAGCACCACTGGATTCAATCCCTAGAACAAAAGAAAAAAAGAAAAAAAAAAAAAAAACAAGCAAGATGGAAAGATTTTGTATGTTTTCACCATTAAGAAATGATAAAAGTTTGAGGAAAGAGGTTTAACCTGACTTAAACATTATACAGTGTATACATGCCATCAAAACATTACGATACTCGAATAATATGTACAACTTTTAATATGTACAACTTTTGTTTTTAGCCAGGCTTGCTGGTGTGCACCTGTAGTCCTAGCTATTCAGGAGGCTAAGGCACGAGGATCACTTGAGCCCAGGAGTTAAGAGACCAGCCTGGGCAATGTATTGAGACCCCATCTCAGGGGGTCTCAATATCCAAAGTGAGTGAAAGGAAAAATATCCCATGGAAATAGTAACCAAAGATTTAAACAGATCAATTTCAAGCAATGAAACTGAAGACATCATCAAAAGCCTACCAAAAAGGAAAAGCCCAGGACTCTCAGCTGAGTTCCACCAGACCTTCAATGAAGAACTAACACCAGTCCTCCTCAAATTATTTCATGAAATAGAAAAGAAGGAAACCCAAACTCAGCCTATGAAGCTAGTATAATCCTGATACCAAAACCAGACAAAGACACATTAAAGGAAAGAAAACTTCAGACCAATATGCCTGATGAAGATAGATACAAAGATTTTTAATAAAATACTGGCAAATCACATCTAATAACATATTAAAAAGATAATGCACTATGATCAAGTGGAGTTCATCCTAGGGACACAAGGTTGGTTTAACTTATGGAAATCAATAAACATAATTTACCACATCATTACATTTAAAGACAAGAATCACATGATTATCTCAATAGATGCAGAAAAAGCATTTAACAAAAGACAGTATATCCATTCATGTTCAAAACACTAGAAGAACTAGGGATAATAGAAACATACCTCAACATTGTAAAAGCTATATACATTAAACTCAAGGCCAACATCACTCTAAAAGGATTGAAAGCAATCCTTCTAAACACTGGAACAAGACAGGGATGCTCTCTTTTCCCATTTCTATTCAACATAGTCCTTGAAACTCTAGCCAGAGCAATTAGGCCCAAGAAAGAAATTAAAGGAATACAAATAGAAAAAGAAGAGCTCAAACTATCCCTATTTGCCGAAGACATGATCCTATATTTAGAAGACCCAAAAATTCCTTCAGAAAACTTCTAGAACTCATAAATGAATTCATCAAAGTAGCATAATATAAAATGAACACCCAAAAATCAATTGTGTTTCTAAACACTAATGATGAATCAGCTGAAAGAGAAATTTGGAAAACTATCTCATTCACAATAATCTCAAATAATAAAGAAAATATTTGGTGATCAATCTAACAAAAGAGGTGAAAACTATACTGAAAACTACAGAACACTAAAGAAAGAAATTGAAGAAGATCTTAGAAGATGAAAAGATCTCCCATGTTCTCAGGTAGACAGAACTAATATTGTCATAATGGCTATACTACCAAAAGCACTATACAGATTTAATGCAATTCCTATTAAGGTTCTGATAATGTTCTTCACAGAAATAGAAAAAGCAGTCATGAAATTCATTTAGAAAAAATAAGAGGCCCAGAATAGTCAAAGCAATCCTTTGCAAGGAAAGTGAAGCAGGAAGCTTCATAATACCAGGCATTAAATTATACTACAGAGCTACAATAAAAAAACAGCATGGCATTAGCACCAAAACAGACATGAAGACCAACAGAACAGAATAGAAGACAGAGACAAACCCATATAAATATGTGGATGCCAACACATAAGAAGAAGATGGGGAACAGAAGTTCAGTGGATTAGACAAGAGGAATAAAGGGAAGGGAGGGAGAATAGGAATAGGAAAGAGTGGAATGAATTGAACATAACTTTCCTATGATTGTATATGAATGCACTATCAGTGAAACTCCACATCATGTACAAGCACAAGAATGGGATCCTAATTAGAGTAAGTTATACTTCATGTATATATAATATGTCAAAATACACTCTACTGGGGATCTGAGGCTATAGCTCAGTGGTAGAGCACTTGTCTAATATGTGTGAGGCACTGGGTTCTATCCTTAGCACCACGTAAAAATAAATAAAATAAAAGCATTCTGTCCATCTACAACTACAAAAAAAAAAAAAAAAAACTTAAAAAAATGAAGGGGTAGGGCTGAGATTGTGGCTCAGCAGTAGAGCGCTCGCCTAGCACGGGAGGGACCCGGGTTCGATCCTCAGCACCACATTAAAAAAAAAATAAATAAAGGCATTGTGTTAAAGAAAAAATAAACCCCTTAGCTCTAACATAAAGAGCACTCTATTCAACAACATATATATATATATATATATATATATATATATATATATATATATATATACACTTCTCACATGCACGTGCAACATTTTCCCATGTAGCCCAGATATTAGACCACAAATTAAGTCTTAATAGATTTAAAAAGACATCCATCATACAAAATTATCTTTTCTAACCACAACAGGATGAAGTGAAATCAATAAGAGGTAAAACTGAAAACTTTCCTAATTGTGTAAATTAAACGCACGCTCAAACAACCAATGGATCAAAGAAGAAATCACAAGGGAAATTACAAAATACATAAGACAAATGAAAATGAAGACATAACATGACTACTGGTTGTCAAGAGCATCAAGAGGTATGGGTAAGTATTGACAAATAATTATAGTTTTGAGTTTTACAAGATGAAAAAGTTCTGGAAATTGGTTGTACAACATGACCATTCTTAATGCTACTGAACTGTATACTTAAAAATGGTCAAAATGGCAAATTTTATACTATATGTCTTTTTACTACAGTACAATTAAAAGGACTATAATGGTGAGAATAAGTCTTTTGAAAATAATCGTAATAGACTGCATAAATTCACTTCAGATAGAAAAAACAATTTTAAGTTATGCATTTTTTAGTAACTAAATAAAACCAAAAACAAAACAGGAAATAATACAAATCAAGTAGGTTTTATATTAATAAACATTCTGAAAAATACCATATAAAAATCTCAGGGGTTGGAGGATGTAGCTTAGGGGTAGAATGCCTACTTGGCATGTGTGAGGCCCTATGTTTGATTCACAGTATCAAAAAGTAAAATTTCAACTGAAACTGAAATACTGGAAACAAAATATGCTCTGAGCAATAAACTTATCATTCATCTATGTATTTATTTCTTTTGTTTACCTGGGAGAGAGAATTGTACCAAGACAGAGGAAGATCAAACACTCTTAATGCTGCTGTCTTCAAGGAAAACTGTGATTCCCTTACTGTTTCTTCTGACATGACTCCTCTTGTAATCTACATTAATTGAAACATTAAGAACTTATTAGTCACAAAGATTTCTGGTTACTTTACCAATGAAAGATACAAATTAAAACTACCAGCTTTTTCTAAGGGAGTTAATTATTTATCATTTACAATTGAGCTGAAATTATATTTATTATATTTATTAATCACCAAGGCATCAAAATAGAAAATAAGCTAGATTTGCACTTAATCTTAGCCAAAAGGCCCAGAGGTAATGAAAATGATCTATAGCAGGGCATAGTGTAACATATCTGTAATCCCAACAGCTTGGGAGGCTGAGGCAAGAAAATCGCAAATTCAAGACCAGCCTCAGCAATTTAGAGAGATCACCAGGAAGTTAATGAGAATCTATTGCAAAATGTTAAATAAAAGGACTAGGGTGGCTGTGGTTGTAGATCAGTGGTAGCACACTTGCCTAGCATGTGTGAGGCACTAGGTTCAATCCTCAGCACCACATAAATTAAGTAAAATAAAGGTATTGTGTTCATCTACAACTAAAAATAAAATAAAATAAATGAATAAACAAATAAATGGACTGGGTAAAGTGGTAAAGTGTTCCTGAGTTAAATCCTCGGTATCAAACAAAACAAAAACAAAAGAAAAAAAGAAAATTATCTAGATTTAAACGTTGAATTCAGGTAGTAAATTTTCCTTAGAAAATTACAAGCTCTAGATTCTCTCATCTCTGAGTAAATAAATTTATCAGCACTTAGCTGGTACAGTCACACACACCTATAATCCCAGTTACTTGACAGGCTGAGGCACAAGGATGGGTAATTCAAGGACAGCCTAGACAACTTAGTGAGATCCTGTTTCAAAAGGACAGGGATGTAACTCAGTGGTATGGTGCTTGTCTAATATGTGTAAGACCCAGTACTCCAAAAAACATAACAGACAGACAAAAAACTACTTTAGATATTAATTTAAAATCTACTTCTTCCTATTGATGTCCTTCACATAACACTTGAGGTAGGGAGTTGCTGAATGGAATCTGAAACAGACTTCTGGAGCTAGAAAAAAATCTCAGAGCTGGGCTAGGTGGTGGCATACCTGTAATCCAAGGGGCTGGGGAGCCTGAGGCAGGAGGATCATGAGTTCAAAGCCAGCCTCAGCAAAAAGCAAAGCACTAAGCAACTCTCAGTGACATTCTGTCTCTAAATAAATACAAAACAGGGCTGTAGATATGGCTCCATAATCCAGTTCAATTACTGGTACCAACAACAACAACAAAAAACTCAGAATTCACTAACTAAACCTCTGAACTCCTGCATTTATTCCTCTACTGATTCATTTAAAAATTTTTTCAAAGAAATACCAAATACGTGTTACGTTTTTTGATACTGTTTTAATGTGTGCTCTTTCTCTTGAAGGGAAAATCAGATGTTTACCTTTTTTTTTTTTTTTTCCCCTCCAAGAGATGGGTCTCCCTAGGTTGCCCAGGTTGACCTATAACTTCTGGACTCAAGTGTGTAGCCTCTCCAGTAGCTGGAACTCCAGGGAGGAACCATGTACCCAGTCACAAAAAAGTCAGATTTTTATTATTTATTCATTTTTAAAAATAGTTTTAGTTGTATATGGATATAGTAACTTTATTTTTTTATGTGGTGCTAAGGATTGAATCCAGTACCTTACATGTGCTAAGCAAGTGCTCTATCTCTGACTCACAAACCCAGCCCCCTCAAAAGTCAGATTTTTAAAGAGGAGGCAGATGTCACTCAGAGAGGTCCTTAAGGTAGCAGGCCCCTCATAAGAACATGAGGGCTCAGGGTCTGGATCACTGCTTCCTAGACCTAGAAACTCAATTTTATTGGTGTATCCAGTTGAACATCCACTAAAGGTCACATGCATTCATTTATAATTGAGAAATACTCATCTAGTGATCAAAATATTTATACATGCTACAAAACATACTCTCTCTAAAAAAGAAGACTGTAGAAAGCTAAATTAATCAGTCAAAAAAGGTTGCCTAGTGAGCATGAGATCAAAGGGTCCTGAGGAACATTTCATTCAAAAAAAGAAAAAACATGAGAACCATCTCTAGTAAACAAGAGAGTAATCTTTTCTGGTGACCAGGATATTTATACCAGCCAAATTTAGTATTTCTTTTCTTTGGATAGTGCTGTATATTTTCAAGGAGAAAATAAAAATTACCAATGATCCCCATATAGAAGTTTTTCTTTTTTTTGTGCTATATTTTCCTTGAAGTCCTTTATTTCTGCATATATCTCTGTGCTTTTTCTAAACTCCAGTAGATCACCCCCTTGTACTAACTCTCTTTTCAGAAGTGTCAAAACCACTGATTAAGTAGTGGTTTCCTTTCAAATCAAACACAGTAACACTTCTCAAGGTAGGATACTCCTACTGATACATACCTTAATCCTTACTAGTCACACTGCAATGTACCCTTGATTCCCCCTACCCATGTTTTAATTACTTTTGGACTCAGTATAATTAGTTTTATTGAAGTATATTATTCCAGCCAACAAACTGTAATATTACACAATAATTTGAGAAATACAGAGGAAATCATGAACCAACAGTTAAGCCAGTGAAAAATATTTCTGTGGAAAATAAGGTCAGGAATGTAGGAGGGTTGGGAAGAAACCATGACTGTTCTTTTTCTATAATAATTGATATTGTGCTAAATGATGCTCTGAAGGCACATCCAAAACCCACTAAAATATTAGTGTAAAAGGGAGGGAAAGTACATTTATTTTTGTCCCTCCCCTAAAAATTGACTCTCTCTCTTTTTTTTTTTTGGTACTGGGGATTGGACCCAGGGGTACCTTATACCCCTATCTCTCTCTCTTTTTTTTTAAATTTTGAGACAGGATCTCAAGCTGACACTGGCCTCCAATTTGCTATTCTCTGTCTCAGCCTCCAGAGTTATTGGGAGATTTTTTTTTTTTTACATTTTTACTAATTAAATAGATTCTGGATCTATGTTACTGAACTGCAAAAAAAAAAAAAAAAAAAAAAAAAAATCCTGAGTGTAGTTCAAAATTTTCCACAATAAAGCATTTTAAAATTTTAAGCAGTAAAATAAAAAACACTTCAACCTGCTGCAGAGTAAGTCTCTTGAAGAATTCTGACAAATCTTTATTTTTTCATTCTTGATACTTTATTTCCCTTCGTTGGAAATCTCTGCAGAAGTGGACTCTTAAGTTTAATGATTATTAACTAACTTAAAAAAAAAACTATAAACATTTTAGTTGCTTTCAGAAGTATAGTTAAAATAAACATGAAAGCAGTTTCATGATTATTCAAATTTGTAAGAGGAGTCTAAAATATTACCAAAAAGCAATGTACAGTCTGATTTTACACATCCTAAAATTCTACTTTGACTTTACAAAGCAAGGAAGTCTTAAATATCATGAAAATCTGACGTGAAACATAAATCTATACAACTGAACTCTTAGAAGATACTTTAAAGGCAGCGGAAAATGCTTAGTTACAACGATAATAAAATGGCAATGACAGTAATAATGGTCTGTAAGTCTGAGCAAGAACAAGATCTCTTGGAAGTCCTCCTTCCAAAAAAAAAAAACAACAACAGAATTTCAACTACAAGAAGGAACCCGATGACACAACCCTCAAAGTGCTAAATGATTCTCTGAAACCACCTTCAAAGCACCAATCTCCCACATCCTAAACCCACTGCCTGCTCACAAGCACCGGCATCCAAGGAACCTGGGACCCAGCTACCCCACCTCCAGCGTTCGGTCCGGAGCCCCCACGGCGCTCTCTGCTGCTCTTTTTCTTTACCAAGAGGATCTGAAAGAGGGTCCCTCCCGGGTGGGCTGCCCACACTGCCCACACTGCCCACACCTGCTGCGGGCCACCCTGACTCGGCGCTCTCCTTGCGGATCTTGATCAGGCAAAGGGGCCTCCTGCTCTGGGTTTCTGCACCCCGCACCTAGTCCAGACTGCAAAAGCGGGCGCTGCAGCACGGACCCCGCCCTGGCCTGCCTCGCACCACCCTGCGACGCCTACGGTGCCGCGATCCTTTTCTGCGGCCTCGCCCTCCACCCTAGTACCTGGCGCCTCAGGCCAGGTGCAGCCTGCCCACGCCCGCTTCGCGGCTGCAGCCTGGCTCTGAGATGTAGCTGCCTGACTGCCGGAGGCGGATTCCTTCCGGGGTCACGAGTGGGAAAGTGAAGGAAAAGTGGAGGGGGCCTTCTAGCCTTTCTACGTGAAGGGGTACGTATGAAGCGGCTCCCGCCATTTTTGTTTCGGGTAGAGGCTTTCAAGCTTTCCAGCTGGATGTGAAATCTAGAATTGCATCTTTTTACAAGCATGTCTAAAACTAGAATTGTAGTTGGTATACCTTTTAGGGGATCTAGGAATGTTCTGAATATCTGGTGAAAACTATGGAGACTTTCCCTAGAAAAATGCAAAGTCTTACTTATATATTATTAAAATAAAAAACTAGCTGGGTGCTGGGCGAGGTGGCACATACCTGTAACTAAAAAAATAAATATTAAAATTCTCTCTCTCTCTCTCTCTCGCTCGCTCGCTCTCTCTCTCCCTCTCTCACTCTCTCTTTAAAAAAAAAAAAAAGAGAAAATAGGGAGAATGATAATTCCAAAGTGATGGGGGATAATACCTAAAAATGCACAGAATTAGTTCTACCTGAAAATATTTTTGCACTTATGAAATAATGGAGCTCTTAAGACTTGAAGAAACTGGAATTTGTAAGGCCATTTTTATTTCCCTATTCCCTTCTCTGTTGCCTCACAGCTATTCTTATCTTTTTTCTCATCATTTATCCAAGTGTTTTTCACGATGCATGTACAAATCAGAACTAAGCCAACCAAAGGCATCTGGAAGTCAGAGTATGATTCCAGATGTTAATAAAAACCACCCATTCATATTAGAATGGTACATACACATCCAAATAGAGCAGAGTTAGTTCCTCAAAAATGTTGCACATAGGGCTATGGGTGAGGCACTGGGTTCCCTCCTCAGCACCACAGAAAAATAGATACTGTGTCCATTTAAAACTGAAAAAAAAAATTAAAGTTGCACATAGAATAACCATATAATCTGGAAATTACATTCCTAGTCAATACTCAATACACATATTTGTTTACACAAAAATCTTGTATACAAATATGCATAGCAGCATTATTATTATCATTATTTTTTGAGTACTAGGGATTGAACTCAGGGATATTCAACCACTAAGACCTATTTTGTATTTTATTTAGAGACAGGGTTAGCACCTTGCCATTGCTGAGGCTGGCTTTGAACTCTCGATCCTCCTGCCTCAGCCTCCCGAACTGCATGTGCCACCAAGTCCAGCAGCAGCATTATTCTTAATGGTCAAAAAGTGGCACTGGGTTCGATCCTCAGTACCACATAAAATAAAATAAAAGCATCTGTCCATCTACAACTACAAAAAAAGTGGAAACAACACAAAGTGTACATTAACTGATGAACATGTTATAGTCACATAATGAAACATTATTTGGCCCTGAAGAGGAATCATGTACTGATAAATAAATGCTATAAAGTGGACAAGGTTCCAAAATATTATACTAAATAAGTTAGTCATAAAAGATCACATACAATATGATTCTACTTACATGAAATTTCCAGACTAGGGAAATTCTGTGGCCGTTTCGGGCTGGGAGGATAGGGAGAAATGGAAGTGACTGTTAAAGGGCACAGAATTTTTGGGGAGTGGTACAAATGTTTCTGGTGATGGTTACATAAATATGAATACACTGAAAACAATTGAATTCACTTTAAATCAGTGAACTGTATGTGAATTATACCTCAAGTAAGCTGTTACCAAAACAAATTATTACTTCTTCCTCTCCTCCTCTCTTCTTCCCTTCACTTGTAACCCCAGCAACTTGGGAGGCTGAGGCAGGAGGATCACCTGTTGGAGGCCTGCCTTAGCAAGTTCAGGGCCAGCTTCAGCAATTTAGGGAGACCCTATCTCAAAATTAAAAAAATATAAAAGGCTGAGGACATGGCCAGTGATAAAGCACCCCTGAGTTTAAATCTTAATTACTGCAAAAAAGTGGGGAAAAGACTACGAAAGTAGTAAAAGCTGGAGATCTAAGGCCAGAAAATTTTCTAGACCGTGATTCACTGCACTGTCTCAGCATTTGTGAAAATGCTATGCTACTCCAATAAGAGCCATTATGTTATACTGGGAGGTATTTATATACTAGTGTAAGATAAATAATACATAATGTATGCATTTTTCTAGTAAGAGTAAAGGTATATGTGTTTTCTCAGAAGTTACTTTAATATAAATAATAAAATTTAAGTTAAACTACATGGAAATAAGAGTTCATGTTCTGCATTTCCAAAAAAATTCTATGACACTATAGAAGTCTAGAAAACTATGTGCCATTGCTAAATTTAGTTTGAAAACTGGGCAAGATGGCTTCACCTCTAGTTCTAGCTACTTGGGAGACTGAGGCAGGAAGATCTCTTAAGTCCAGGCATTTGAGGCCAACATGAGCAACATAGCAAGATTCTGCCTCACATAAAAAGTAAATAAATAAATTATTTATGTGTTACATAATATATTAGGTTTGAAAAAGTTGCATCTTCTATGTATTTAAATGAAGGAAATTTAGAAAAAGGCAAGACAATTACTATTTCTTCAAATTGGAATATATGTATATATATGTGTGTGTGTGTGTGTGTGTGTGTGTGTATTTTTAAAAAAAATTTTTTTGGTATTGGCAATTGAAGCAAGGGGTGCTTTATACCTTAGCTATATCCCCAGCCCTTTTATTTATTTTTGTTAACCTGTATCTTGTTTTTTTTTAATTGGTACATTATAATTATACATATTGATGTGATTTGTTGTTACATATTCATACATGCACATAATATAACAATATAATTTGGCCAATATTACTTCCCAGCATTTCCCTCCTCCCTCCCTGCCTCCGACCACTTTTTAATTTTTATTTATATTTATTTATTTTTATTTTTGGTATTGGGGATTATATCCACAGGTATGTAACCACTGAGCCACATCCCAGCCCTTTTTTATATTTTATTTAGAGATAGGGTCTCACTGAGCTGTTTAGGGACTCCCTATATTGCTGAAGCTGGCTTTGAACTCACAATCCTCCTGCCTCAGCCTCTGGAGCCACTGGGATTACAAGCGTGTGCCATCATACCTGGCTTTGTTTTTTATTTTGAGACGATGTCTAAGTTGCTGTGGCTGGCCCCAAACTTGCTAAGACTGGCCTCCTTCTTGTGGTTCTTTTGCCTCAGCCTCCCACATTGCTGGGGTTACAGGTGTGAACCACTACTCTCGTCTGGAAAATATTTCTTAATTTCTTTATATTGGAAAATATAAAGAAATTAAGAAATATTTGTCTTCTTTTTAAAATAAGGTTATCAATTTGTTTATCTCCTACCTTGTATCGTGTACTATGCTGAATGCTGGAAATACCAGAATTAGTAAGGAAAATCCCTGCTCACAGTTTGGTTCAGGACATGGAAAAGTACAGAATAATGACATTACAATGTATTGCATAATCAGCAGTAATCACATCACTAGAGAATATGTTAAGGAATACAATCAAAAGGAAAAGCTTACACAGACTGGAGAAGCCTCAAAAGCCTTCTCCTAGGAGACGTTCGTTAAATGATGAGACGTCAATTAAATGAGTTCACTTTTAAGAGAGGGCAATTTCAACACTTATTGTTGTTTGTATTCTTTTTTTTTTTTTTTTAATTTTTAGATGTTGATGGATCTTTATTTTGTTCATTTATTTGTACGTGATGCTGAGAATTGAACCCAGTGCCTCACACATGCTAGGCAAGTGCTCTGCCATTGAGCTACAACCCCAGCCCCTTATTGTTGTTTGTATTCTTGATAATTGCCATTCTGGTGTGGGATGAAATTTTAGAGTAGTTTTGATTTGCATTTCTCTAATTACTAGAGATGTTGAACAATTTTTCATGTATTTGTTGATCGATTGTATATCTTCTTCTGAGAAGTGTCTGTTCAGCTCCTTAGTCCATTTATTGATTGGGTTGTTTGGTTTTTTGGTGGTAAATTTTCTGAGTTCTTTATATATCCCGGAGATTAGTGCTCTACTTGATGTGTGTGTGACAAAAATTTGCTTCCAAGTTAAAAAAAAATTAGCCTCAGTTAGAGCCATGATTCTCACTGATTTTGCTTCCTGGAGGACGTTTCATAATGTTTAGAGACATTTGTGTTTGTGTGACAAACACAAATGGGAGGAAGTGCTTCTAGCAAGTAGTGCACAAAGGCCAAAATGCTGTGAAACATTCAAATCCTACAAGGCATAGGAACCACCCCCAGCAGCAAAGATTTCTTTGATGCAGAATATCAACAGTGTCATTTTTTAGAAACCCTGAGCTACAGAACCCAAACCATTATTCTAAAGAGTGAACAGATGGTAACAGATTCTTGGCAGGGACCTCAAAATGTCAATGCCAAATGCTTCCACATCCAAATTAAGCTACCACTATGTGGTAGTTTATGGGGGTGAAAGAAGTTGGTGCTTCTCCCTCATCTCAAACCGTCTCCAAAAGGCTTCAAGAGGACCATTTGGAAAGGATGACATATATCCATTAGAATCTTAGAAAATGAAACCTAATGATTGACTCATCTTTGAAAAGTCTTATGTCAAGAGACCAAAGCTTCTGAGCAGAAAATGCTCACAGGACTGATTAGGAATAGCCCACGCTTCATATATGTGGTGTGAGATACATATATTCATTTGAAGTGGACAAAGTGAGGGTCCCAGGTAAGAGACCCCTTTCTAAACATGGCTGTTGACCTGAGGGATGTAGCTTCACTGGAGAGTGCTTGCCTAGCAAGCCCAGAGTTCTGGGCTTCATCCCAGTATCATAAGAAAAAAGGGACGGGTCCCCAAGAACCAGAGGACTGAAATGTATGTCTTCAGTGGCCCCTCAGAAGGATAAATCACTGAGCCTCAACTTCACAAGAAAAAAAGCATCTTCTTAAGACAGCTGTACCCGGAGGGAAGTGACACCAGGCTAAAAAAAACTACTCCAGTCCAGAAAGATTCTTTCTGTTCTTGTCTTCTCCCACCCTGGATGGGCACAAAATGAAAAGCTAGGCTTGGTGCAGTGGCACGTCTGTCATCCTAGTGGCTCCGGAGGCTGAGGCAGAAAGATCGCGAGTCGATGGTGAGATGCTGAGCAATTCAGTGAGACCCTGTCTCTAAATAAAATACAAAATAGGGCTGGGGATGTGGCTCAGTGGTCAGAGAGCCTCTGAGTTCAAACCCAGGTACAGAAAAAGGAAAAAAAGAAAAAGAAAAGCAAAGCTGATCAGCCAGGGAGAGCGGGAGGAACAGCAGAGAATTTTTGAGCTTTGTAAGTCTGGAATTTTTTTTTGTGTGTGTGGGGGAATACCAGGGATTGAACTCAGAGATACTCAACTACTGAGCCACATCCCAGCCCTATTTTGTATTTTATCTAGAGAGAGAGTCTCACTGAATTGCTTAGCGCCTCACTTTTGCTGAGGCTGGCTTTGAACTCTCAATCTTCCTGCCTCAGCCTCCTGAGCCCCTGGGATTACAGGCGTGCGCCACCAGGCCTGGCAAGTCTGGGAATTTTGACATGGTACCAGTCAGGTTCTTTTTGTTTGTTTGCCACTTCCTCAGCTCTTTTTGTTTTTTATTTTGAGCCAGGGTCTTGCTAAGTTGCTTAGTGCCTCTCTAAATTGCTTAGTGTCTCTGTAAGTTGTCAAGGCTGGCTTTGAACTTGTAATCCTTCTGCCTCAGCCTCCTGAGTCACTGGGATTACAGGCATACACAACCGTGCCCAGCTAGACAGGGTTTTTTTAATACCAAAGTTTTTAAATTTTTAATAAATTACTGGAGGACTTTTCATTATATGAGACTAATTGGAAAAGCTAAAGTTTTTGCCTATGATTTTGTCCTAGGAGTACAGAGAGATTCTTAGAGATTTTTGGGGATCACAGTGAGAAAGAAGAAAGTTGTTTTTTTGTTTGCCCCCATAAAACCTATCTTGTTTAGCAACTAAAGAAAAATAAATAGTTTATCTGGCACTTATAAGAAGTCAGTTTAAATTTAGGTTCAAAATAGCACATCAAGGAATGTGACCAATTCCTTCTTGCCCTACTCTTCTCCAGGGATATTTTTATATACCACCTTGTGAGGGCAAAACCACCCATATTTGAGATACTTGAGTGCTTTCATGGTAGACTCTCGTACTATTGTGGATAAACAAATAGTGACTGTTCTCATTGAACTTAGGTTCAAATAGGCAAAAAACTAAGCCTACAAAAAAACCCTTAAAATAATTAAATATTATAATAAATGATCTGAAGGAAACAAACAGGATGCTAAGATGGGAACAATGAAGTGAAGAGAACTATATTAAACAGGAAATATTAGGTAGGAGTGAGCCAGGAAGTAAATGAAGGAAAGGGAATGGGAATACCTAGAAAAGTATACCTGACTCAGGAATGGCATTTGTATAAGCTTATGAAGTCTCAGGTACATGTGCATCAAAATGTATATTTTGGCTGGCAGAGGGGCACATGCCTATAGTCCCAGCTACTCAGGAAGCTGAGGCAGAAGGATCTCTTGAGCTCAGGAGTTTGAGGCCAGCCTGGGCCACATAGCAAGATCCTATCCCTTCTTTTTCTTGGTGGTTCTGGAGATCAAACTCAGGGCTTGCACAATCTAAGCATATTACCACCAAGTGACACCCCAGCCTCCTTTTGCCTCCCCTTAAAAATATGTTTTTTGCATTGTTGTTATAAATTGTCATTATTCAGTTGCAAAAATGAGAAGGCATTTGTTTTGAAATGAGCATTCAATTTTATTCCTTCCACCTTCCCTCTTTCTAACCTTTCTTTTCTCCTCCTTGTCTTCCTGTCATTTCTTTTTTTCCCCCCTCCTTGCGTTAACAGAGACTTCAGTATTGGTTCTGATGCATAACTTTAGGTCATACAATTCATATTGTATTCTCCACAAATGGCTCCTCTAGAATTCCACTTTAGAATCAATGTAACGCAACTGAGCATCCACACTGTGGGATATGTAATATTTTTTCTCTCAGAGGGGAGATTTTGTTAATTGGTTTATTTCTCAAAATGGCCCCTCAAGAATTCCACTACAGAATCAGTGTGACTCAGCTGAATTTGCACATGATGGAATGTATGCTTTCTTCTCTCAGAGAGAGCAGCTGAATGGTTTAATTCCATTGAGAATGCGCTCCCTTATAATCTATCAAGAGATATCGTTTGAGCCTGTCATGATGGCACATGCCTGTAATCCTAGCTACTGGGGAGGCAGAGGAAGGAGTATCATGAATTTGAGGCCAGCCTGGGCAACTTAATGAAACCCCATCTCAAAATTAATTAATTAATTAATTAATTAAATGGGCTAAGGATGTAACTCAGAAGTAGAATGTTCCTGGATTCAAACCTCAGTACCCCGTAAACACACACACACACACACACACACACACACACACACACACAAATATACATATATACATACATTTATACTATTTGAAGAAGGGTAAAGAATTAAGAATTCTGGATTGAATGATAAAAGATTAAAATGTAAATACCCAAGCATGAACTGAGATTGTGGGAATCTGTGGAAGATAAAATTGGCAGAAGTATTGAATTATGTCAGAGTGCATTTGCTTCATGAAGACCATTCCCTTGCAGGACTTGACATGGTGTCCTTATGAGAGGTACTTGCCTATTCTCACCTAGGCACCATTCATATCTGCCTTCCCTGAATAGTGCCCTAGAACCCCTCTAGGACAAGTAAGCTATAAAGGACCTTAGTTACTAAGCAAGGTTGTGGGGGGATTTGGGGACTTAATTGAATATGCTAGAACACTGTAAGATGAGCATATCCTAACAAATTTTCAATGCAGGAATTTTGGGAGAGGTGACTTTGCTTGTTTTTCTGTTTGGTTATCTGTCTTTTTCTTTTCCCTTCCTTCCTTTCTTCTTTTTTGTGGCATTGGAGATTGAATTCTTGAACTCTGGAACTTTAGCATGAAGCAACACCCCCACCTTTTTATATTTTTTCTTTTGAGACAGGGTCTCATGAAGTTGCTGAACCTGTCCTAGAACTTGCAAAAGTCCTATCTCAGCTTCCTGAGTGACTGGAATTGCAGGCATGGGCCACTGTACCTGGTGGTTAGATTTGAGGAAATACAATACATTTATGTATATGCATCTTATCAATTATATATATTTCAAATAACTTCCATTTGCTGATTTGACTTTCCATATCTTAGTCATATCTTTTGAGACAGAAATAAGTTCTTATAGATGACACATAATTTACTTAATGATGAAATCATTTCCACACCCCATTTTTCAAACTTTTTTTCAACATTCAGATCTTTCAAATGCACTTATGTCCCAGTCATTTAAAAAATATCTGTTTTACTTTGAAGACATTAAAATTTTTTTGTTAGGTAGCACATTACAAAAATCAATAGTTATCACAGTAAAAGAAGATTTACTACACTTTTTTTTTTTTTTTTTTTGTGTGTGTATGGTGCTGAGGATTGAACCCAGGGCCTTGTGCATGTGAGGTAAGCACTCTACCAACTGAGTTATAGTCCCAGCCCAACACTTCATGGTTTTTTTTTTTTTTGGCACCAGGGATTGAACTCAGGGGCACTCGACCACTGAGCCACATTCCCAGCTCTTGTGTTTTATATACAACTAGGGTCTCACTGAGTTGCTTAGTGCCTCACTTTTGCTGAGGCTGGCTTTGAACCCTCGATCCTACTGCTTCACCTTACCCAGCCGCTGGGATTACAGATGTGTGCACACCCGGTTTAGAATACTTGTTTTTATTTGAATAAACCTATAAAACTAATTTAAATTAAGCCAGGCATCATGGTGTAATCCCAGTGATTTGGGAGGCTGAGGCTAGCTAGCCTCAGTAACTAAGCAAGGCTCTAAGCAACTTAGATCCAGTCTCACAATAAAAAATAAAAAGGACTGGGAATGTGGCTCAATGATAAAGCACCTCTGGGTTCAGTCTCCAGTACTGGGAAAGATAAAAGAAATAAAAAAAAAAAAAAAAAGAAAAAAAGAGAAACTCTTTTAAATCAGAGAATTTTTAAAGACTTTGCCTCCCAAAACATTTGGAACAAGTGATTTTTTTTTTTTTTTTTGAGGGGGGGACTAGGGATTGAACTCAGGGACACCCAGCCACTGAGCTACATTCCCAGCCTTATTTTTTTTTTTTTTTTTTTTTTTTTTTTTTGTTTAGAGACAGGGTCTTACTGAGTTGCTGAGGCTGGTTTTGAACTTGTGATTCTCCTGTCTTGGCCTTTGGAGCCACTGGGATTACAGACATGAGCCACCTCATTAGGCTTCAGAACAAGTGATTTTTATGATTCCTCCCTTATCTCCTCACAGAACAGTATATATACATATTATAAACAACTACATGTTTAATAAAATAAAAATTAACCACCATATTGCTGACATCCTGTAGCATGTAAAATGCAGTATCTTGAAACAGGGTGAAGATAAATGAAAAGTGGCAGCACTATGTTCCAAATTGTGAAACTTATATTCCCTCTCAATGAACCTAGGATAGGTAATCATTTGTGGTTAGAATAAAGGCCTACTGTTAAGCCCTATGTAGAATTTTGCAGCATCATTTCTTTTTTCCATTTTTTACCATAAAATAAATATAAGCAGAAATTTCCGTATTTTCTCCCTTCTCCTGAAGAATACTGAATGTCTTACACAACACTTGAGTACATGCTCCCAGGTAGACATCAAAGAATTAGAGGTAATCAGACAGATTGAAGCTGGCAATTTTAACAACTTTTGTTAATTTAATGGTTTTTATGCACATATTCGAAGATCAATCGAAATAATTTTAACAGTTACATTAGTAGAAGGCAAGTCTCCTCCAAAGCTCTAGGCACTAAGCAGATACTAAGGTTTTAATGAATATTTCATTCGATCCTGATTGGCCTAGGGAAAAATGGTAGAGATGAATTTCTTCTTTGCATATGTGTAAAAAGAGAAACACAGTTGCTTCCAGAGAATCTAGGTCCGAAAGAAGTTAGGAGAAGAAATAGGAGAGGAGGGAATACAGCCGAATTGAGGTAAATCTAACATTTCTTTGTATGAGGTCGCAAACCTCAGGTCATTCAGTGGTCAGTCTTAATGCTGATTCTGTAATGCATTAAGACAAGGCTTAATGATAGTGTAGTGTAACTGTAAAAGAGCGGGATAATATGTATAAAAAACGAAAAATGCTCCACGACTTAAAATACTGCACAATATGTACAGCTGGCTGCCCCTGAAGCTGGAGGAGAGGGCAGGCCTGGGTCTCTGCACCTGGGCCTGGCTCCACGGCCCCGCCCCCCGGCCGGCTCTCCGCGCAGCCCCGCCCTGCCCGCCGGAGACGCCCGAGACGCCTGCGGCGGCCGCAGAGACACCGGAAGAAGCTGCGGCTGCTGCGGGAAGTGGCCGGCTCGGAAGGCGGGGACCCCGCGGGCAACGCTGCGGAGCCGTTTTCTGGCCCGCTTGACACGACATCGCTTCTCTCCGAAGACGCGGGGAGGAATAGAGGCAATTGCAGAGGTGCGGCCACAGGCCACTGTTGGCTGCGCTGGCGGGGCCCGCGGGAAAGGCCGCGGAGGTGAGCGCGGCGCTATCTGGGAGGGGCGCGGGCCCCTAGGGCTCCTCGCCTGCTTCCAGGGCCGGGCTCGGTTCTCGCTCCCGCGCGCCGGGGCTGTGTCCACTACAGCGGACTCCTTTTCTTGGTCAGGGGTAGAGGTATGCTCTCGGGGTAAGGGCTTCGGCCCTTCTATACTGTGCGTTGCAGAAATAACCTGGTGGCCCCTCCACCAGGGGTTGGCGGCGCTCGAGAACCGGTAGTTAATTTGAGAGAGGGTCCCCAGGGGGCGCTCCCTTGGAAGCTGGAGGCGGGAGGGGTGAGGTGGGCCGAGGAGAGGGGCTCTGTTCCTTTGCTGGTTTTCCCCACCTGGCGGCGAGCCCCTCCCAATGGGCGCGGGCCCTTGAAAGCCCCGCAGCGCGCCGGTTCCAGTTCTGGGTTTCGTTTTGCGGCGCTACTGGGGCGGCCAGACCCGTTCGGGCGGCCCCGTTATTCATTGTTGAAGGAGAAAACCAAAGTGTCACCGTCCCTGGAATTTTTCTTAGATCGTGTTTTGTTTGGGTCAAGTCCATTCTTACCGTCTGTCCATCAGCAGCTTTTGTTTGGAGCAAATTTCCATAATGTTTGATTTCCCACGCTTTTAAATATTTCTGAAATAACAAAAACACTCTTTTGCACTCAGATATTTTGGGGACTTTCCGCTTTCATATAATCAGTATTAAAAATTGAGCTGGAGGGTGAAATCTTGGCAAGAGCAGAGAATTAAAAAAAGACGAATTTTACTACAGGAATTTCTAGATTTTTGCATAATAGAAATGCGGAATTATAAAATTTTTCACTTCACCGTATTTTTTTCTTAAAGGAAGCTCTCTTACAAAAAGTAATGAGACTGGCCTCTTTCCATTTCTGATCGAGATGGCATAATTGTATCATCTCGAAGATCTGACCAAATCATGTTCGTAGCGGGCTGTTTGATTTGAACCCAATATAAATATTGTTAGTGATTTCATGCTGTTACTGTAAATAAGGGAAGAATTGGAATCTTATTGAAAAAATGATAATTTTAAGAAAAAGTAAGTTACACTATGCTGGGAATTTTATATTATTTAATTTACTTTGTCAGGATTGAATAAAAAGACAAGGCAGGAGGATTTGCAAGTTTGAGGTCCAGCCGCAACAACTTGTCCAGTTTTTGTCTCAGAAAATAAAAGGAACTGGGGATGTAATTCAGTACCCCTGTGTTCAGTCCCCAGTACCACAAAAGCGGAAAGAAAGAGAACAAAAAGTATTCCTGGATTAAAATATTTGACCTGTGTGCCAGAGGTGTGCTATACTTATGATTGCTTCTTGTTTTTCATCTAGTTTATTGTCAACTTTCAGTTTTGTGTGTTTTTTAGCTCTTTTTAAAAATTTTTCTATATAATCTATCAATAAACAAATATTTTTACATAACTGCAGTTCAGTGGAATTAGATGGTAATAAATAGGTGATTTAAAAATAGTGTTATGTAAATGATAGTTCTTATATTTTGTATTACTACTAGAATTTTCAGTGACCTTTCACTTTACAGTCTTATTTGATCTTTATGCCAATCTTCCGAAGAATGTTAAGAAATAGTCTTTCCCCATGTCAGAAGCATTTCAAGATTGTGTAAGGATCAGAATTTCTTTTAAGCCTGAAATAATGTTGCCAAAGCAGCTGCCTTGATGTAAATTGGAATTCAAATAGTTTAAGATTGGAGCATTGTGACTGACCTATCACATAAAACAGACTGCGGGAAAATGAACTCTGTAATATGCTGAAAAGTTTTTGGTGAGAAATGTGAAATGTCTTTTATTTATTTTTTTAAAGAAAGGAATGAGTAACAGCTCTATTTCTTTATTAAAACTTTAAAAAATCTACATGTGATTGCAGGAGCATTTTGATAAGTAGGAAAGTTCTAAAAAGAGCCTGAGATAAGTGCTGTTGGTTTAATTATCTATAAGAAGATACTTGGATTTATGTGCAATATAGTGTGTGTGTGTGTGTGTGTGTGTGTATAAATGACAATTAGTATTATGTGCAATATAGTGTGTGTGTATATATATACACATACATACATATATATATAAATGAGAATTGGTATTTTAAGAATACATAAATACTAGTGGTATTTAAGAAATAACATGTATCAAAATAAATGTTGCATTTAAATGTTATTTTAAAAGACTGAGTAGGTCACTGGGCACACATCTATAACCCCAGCTACTTGGGAGGTTGAAGCAGAAGGATCACAAGTTCAAGATCAGCCTCAGAAATTTAGTAAGGCTGTCTCAAAATAGAAAGGGTTGGGGATATAGCTTAATGGTGGAGTGCTTGCCTAGTTTCCACGAGGCCCTGGGTTCAATCTGGCCAAAACATAACAAAAAACAACAACAACAACAACAACAAAAAGACAACTAAGTAATTGGTCAGTAATTGAGTCTGAGGGCAAAGCCCTTTGAAAAATAATAAAGAGTGGAACATGGTTTCTGTACTCCAAGGTCTTGTACTCAAGTAAGGTAGTTTTTTTTTCTACAACTGCAGTAAGTGCCTTATTGGAAATTATAAAAATTCTTGAGAATTTGGGTGAGGGACACAATTACATGTGATTGGGCCTTGGTGGAAATAGTAATATTTGAGGTGAATGAGGTGTTTTTTTTTTTTTTTTCCCTCCCTTTTTCATGGTGCTGGGAATTGAACTCAAGGGCCTCACACATGCTAGGAAAGCTCTCTACCACTGAGCTACACATTACCAACATGATGAGCTTTGAAAGGTTTTGGACAGGTGAACATTGGAGGGTGTTTTTTTTTTTTTTTTTTGTTTGTTTACTGGCCCTCACCCTCCCCATACCAATGACCTAGAGGACATTTCAAATATGAATGCTTAATAGGTTTTTATAAGTCATATTTGTGACAAGATCAGTATAATGGTTTGGTTGATAATAATTTATGATTTATGTAAGTAATAGGAATTAAACTAAGAAGAACTTCTTTCAAGGTATTTGACCAGAAGAGATGTGATCCACATGAATGCAGAATGAGCTGTAATTGGGAGAAGATAAACTAAAAGATTTGTTGGGTGGCTTTAGGTTAAGATAATCTTGACACTGTCAATTTTTTTTTTAAATTGACATGTATTCATTGTATATATTGTTGGGAATTAATACATGCATATAACAGACAGCATCACTTTTGGGACTTCTCTGAAGCACAGATTGAACTCAGACCTTAAGATGACAATATGGGTGTAGATGAGATGCCAGAAAGTGTAAATGAGGAAATAAGGTCAGAAAAGGGAAAAAAGCCAATAATGAATGGATAACCAAGGGCATAAAACTATGGAGACTTTTGTGTAACTGCCTCAGAATTATCTTGCCAATGGCATGGGGCCTTGCTGTTTTTCTACCTACCCTCAGTCCTTACTGATTGTGAGTGCCCCCGAAATACTCCCTACATATCCTAGTTGATCTGGTTAGAACTAAGCAAGCTTTTAAGGTGCTGGAGAACTGAGGAGAGAAGCAGAGAAATGGTTGAGGTAGGAGGCTGTTTGTGCTCCTAGAAACTTCCCAAATAAGTTACAATTAAAAATTGAGGTAAGTTGGAAGGATATGGGGCCAGGTAGCAACTCTGTCTATTAACAGGCATTCTTTTGAATAATCCAGCCGTGGAAAGCCTGAATTTAGCTTGTGTTCTAGAAGTGTGGGCTGTGAAGTGGTGAAAAACAGTAGAATTTGGTAACTGACAGTAAGCAGGGAATCACAAGATGGTACGGAGGTTTGAAAGTTAGATAGCTTGTGATAGAGAACTGACGCCAAATTAGTTATGTTAGAAGAATAAAAGAATTGCAGGGTGTTGAGGATAGTAGCAATAGAGTGTAGATGGCTTCCCAAAAGATAATAGGATAGAGAGTAGAACAATGCTGGCACTCCTGCTCCACTTTTTTTTTCGGGTTGTGTGCGTGTACGCACTTGCTGAGGATGGAACCCAGGGCCTTGCACATCCTATGCAAGAGCTCTATCACTGAGCTATTTTTCAAGCCCCCTTCCCACCAGATTTTGTAATGCTTAGCCCATACTTAATTGTAAGCTTTTGTTGAATTAGTCTCTTTGCAGGGCTTGGCACAGTCCTTAAATACAGTATATGGTGAAAATATGGGACCAAATGTAACATGAAATGAGATCATTTCCTATAGTTTTTAATTGTTTATAAAATTATGAAGGAGAGAATTTAAAAATATTTTTGCTGGAGGTGGTATTTTTATTATTATTATTATTACTATTATTATTACTTGGTATTATTATATACTTGGTATTTAACTCAGGGGTGCTCCATCTCTGAGCTACATCTCCAACCCCATTTTTTAATTTTATTTTGAGACAAGTTGTTACTAATTTGCTGAGGTTGGCCTTGAATTTGGAATTATCCTGCCTTAACTTCACTAGTTGGTACCACACCTGGGTTGACAAACTTTTTCTTCAAGTAGTTTTCACTTGAATGTGATTGATTGCATTTGTTTTTCCATGTTCCTACATAGCATACATAAGTATTTTTAATGACTATCCCTTAATGCCAGTGTACTTTCTTATTAACCCTCTATCTTACTCAGAAGTGAGACTTGGGATGGAAGTTAACATAATCTTATTTGAGCCTCTTATTAGAACTCTGTTGTATTCATATTTTCTCTTTCTGAGGTTTGTCATGATTATTTAGATAATATTAGAATTGACCATGCTTTGTCATTCATTGAACAGAATTTTTTTCTTTGTAGGAAATGCTAATTGAGATTTATAAATCTCAAGGGATTTTATTTGATGTAAGTTTTGCTATATTGCAGCTATGTTTTAGAATGATTAATGTGGCACTGTTAATATTAGATTATTAAAAAAAGATTAGATTCTAGAACAGGTAGGTTGTAGGTAAAGAATCAGCTAATCAACAATGTAGTTTTCTTAATAAAGCTCTCATTAATTAGATTGTTGAGGACCAATGACACATCTTTCTAGAAAGAGGGAAATAAATTATTACTGAATTTCTTTGTTATGGTTTGAGTGAAAAGAATGATTGGGTAAAAATTTTAGGACTGTTTGTGAGACTGTAATCTTCTCATTCTACAAAAATGTTTAAAGAACAAGAAACATGGTTCTTTAAGATGTTTGTTAACTTCAATCTTCAGTGCCTATTACTGAAAAAAAAGCTTGTCAGCAGATTTCATGGGTTAAAATATCTCCACAAATACTGTGGTTTGATTCAAAATGAAATATGTTTTTCTACTTGTTATTACACTCTTCACTGATAATCAGTTGTTTTTTTTTTTTTTTTTGGCTTACCTTTATTGGATAGCAGTTTTCTTCTATGATAATTATGGAAAGATGAGTCATTGTATTCTTGCTATTAATATAATTTTGAAGAATAATATTCAAAATGTTCTTCTATACCCTTGAACTAGTTAAATTAGTTGGAACTGTTAGAATCATAGTCTAAGCTAAAACTATTGATAAATCAATTTTTCTATAATCACAGAATCTTGAGTTTTTAGTGTAAAATGCTGTCCTTCGAAACATTTATGACAGTTGGTCGTCTAACCTGTGCAACAATTATGGAGAACAACTTGCTTCTTTGATAATTTATCTATATTCGAATCAAAAATCTCACAATTGATTGGATTTACAGAAAAGAAAGACTTCCTCTTTGGTGATAATGTTCAAATAATTAGGACACATGTATCAAGTTCTGCAAATTTTTTTTTTTTTGTGTGTGTGTGTGTTCACATCCTTGCTTTCACTTGTTCCTTATAATAGTTATCATTTATTTATTAAATACTATTATCACTCTTTTTTAAGCCCTTTATATGTGCTAAGATATAATGAATGCACTTAAACCAGATATCTACTTTATTCTAAAACATTTTCTGCTGATAATTAAGTAAGAATTTCTCTCTCTCTCTCTTTTTTTTTTTGCAGTGCCCAGGGCCTTGAGCATACAAGGCAAGTGCTTTACCACTGAGCTACATCCCCAGCCTTTGAGTAAGAATTTCATTGTTTCATATATCTTTTATGATCTAGAATCCAAATACTTGAATCCCTTTTTTGTGGACTCATTTTTTTTTTTTTTTAATTTTTAAGTTTTTTGGTACTGTGGATTGAACGCAGGGGTGCACTGTCACTGAGCTACAATCCCCAGATTTTTTTATTTTGAGATGGGGTCTGACCTTGAATTTGAAGTCTTCCTACTTCCTCCTTTTGAATGACTCGGATTATAGGAGTTGCCATTGTGCCCAGTTTAAAGCCTTACTTTACATGGTAGTTTTTTTTTTTTTTTTTTTTTCCTTTGGTACTAGGGATTGAACTCAAGCACTCTCTACAACTAAGTTACATCCTTAGCCCCTCATTTTTTGTTTTGAGACAGGGTCTTGCTAAGTTGCTGAGGCTGGTCTTGAACTTGTGATCCTTCTATCTCAACCTTCTGAGGATTACAGGCATGTGTCACCTTGTCAATTTAGCTTGTTTTCGTAAATACTTTAGCAACTAATGTTTATGATTTTAAGCTTATAATCAGTTTTCAGTAGCCTGCTTTCTGTAACTTTAGTGATATTTTGGTTAAAAATATTGAATAGTTATAGCGGGGCATAGTGGTCTGTGCCTATAGTCCCAACTACTTTGGAGGCTAAGGAAAGAGGATTACATGGACCCAGGAGTTTGGGGCCAGTCTGGACAGCATATCGAGATCCCATCTGAAAATAAACAACAAAAAAGGATTTAGCAGTTCTGCCACATGCTAATAAAGACCTCTGCTGGATTTATATTAATCTTACCTATACCTATTAAATAGTTAATAGTCCTCCTGACATAATTTTTTTTCTCTGTCACATGAATTTGATTTTGATTTTGTGTTTGTGTGTATTGTGGTGCTGGGAATTAAACCCAGGTCTCATAAGAGCTAGGCAAGTGCTCTACCAGTGAGCTATATCAGTGGAGACTGATTTTTTTTTTTTTTTTTTTTTAATGAATTGCTTGAGTTTTTGGAAGAGACTAAGCCATGGAATGACTTAGTTTCTCAATATTAAAAGACTCTCAGTGGGTTACCATGCCTTTATGTATACCCAAAATATTAATAGCATGGGTCCCTGTGCTTTTCCTATATTAAAATTTTAGTATCTGGTTGTCTGCTATGATAGGATGGTAGAGCAGAATTTCAGGACTGAGCCAGTTGTGGTGGCTGTAATCCCAGCTCCTCTAGAGGCTGAGGCAGGAGGATTAAAAGTTTAAGGCTGGTTTAGTGAGACTGTGTTTGATACTGTGGATGGAACGCAGGGATGCACTGTCACTGAGTCTCATAAAAAAAGGGACTGGGGATGTAGCTTAGTGGTAAATCTGGGGTTCAATCTTCAAGACCCTCCCCACCCAAATTGTTTTTTTCCAAGACTGAAACTTGGAGATTTTAGCACTAGAATATTACCCTCCATTACAAGCAGTATCTTCAGAAGTAGTTTTAGAGCTCCTAAAGTACAGATGGGCAGTTGAGCCCCCAAAGCTGTATATTGTAGAGCCAATGAATGCAATAATTTCCATCTGGAAAAAATTTCACTTGATATTTATTGTCACTGTTATGGATGAGAACTTCAATAATCCAGTTAGGATAGATAGAAAAAACTATGTGAGGGCTGGGGCGGTAGCTCAGTGGCAGAGTACTTGCCTAGCACGTTTGAGGCACTGGGTTTGATCTTCAGCACCACGTAAAAATGAACAAATAAATGTATGTTGTCCATCTACAACTTCTAAAAATAAAAAAAATCTAAAAGAACTTTTTATCTAAAATTTATGTAAGATTGTAAAAGTAAGAACAGGTGAGGTACAGTGGCACATGCGTAATCCTAGCTACTTGGCTTAGACTGAGGCAGGACGATTGCAAGTTTGAGACTGGCCTCTGCAACTTAGACTCTGTCTCAAAATAGATAAATAAAAAAGAATGGTGATGGAGCTGAGTGGAAGAGGACCCCTGGGTTCAGTCTTCTATACCAAATTAAAACAAACAAAAAAACCCTCCAATAAAAAACTAACATAAGGATAAAAATGAGATCAAATTATGGAAAAATCTTAATTTCCATGTAAATTTTGGATTTTTTTGTGCTTCCTTGGTGATTCCCAATCTGTGAGCCACAGGCTTGTATTTTTGAGGGAATCTGAGTTTTGTGGGATCCATGCTGTGGACTAAGATAGTTTTCACTGTTTTGTTGTTTAGTATCTTAATACCTATCTCCCCTGACAATTGTGAGACTAGAATGAAAATAGATATGCCTTATTCTATGTGAAGAACACATTCTTTTGATGTGTACTTTGAGAAGGAATTGAAGTAACTAAGAAATTTGTCTTGTCCTCCTGAATCTAAGTACCTTCCTTCAATAAATCCTTGTCAAATATAAGAATCATTTTGTTAACATAGTGAATATACTTAGTACAACTAGATAACTAAGGACCTTCTATTTTCATAGCATTGTATTTAATTATATGGAATACTATTTAGCCTTGCTACAAATTCGTTACCTTTTATTTACATGCACTGATTCTCTTTGAATTCTCTTTAAGTAGCAGAATAAAGAGAACTTAACTTTAGCCTTTTTTTTAACTTGAAACTTAAAAAAAAAATTCATCTTTTTGAAAGTTTCTTTTTAATTCACTGACCCTATTTCTTTCCTTTGAGACAGCATTCAGAGCATTATTTAGAAAGCAGTGAGAACAGTTCCATTTCACTGGCAAGCACCAGAAGTTGTACTTAGAAGGAAATGAATAGTTGGGTTTTTTGTTTTTTCTTATTTGAGATGGGTTTTGTTATATTGCTCAAACTTTCCTAAACTCCTGGGCTCGTGACCCTCTTGCCTCACCCTCTTGAATAATAGAAACAACAGGTGTGTACCAACTGTATACAACCCAACCACTATGCTATGCTTGAAAATGTTTGTTTAAATGCTTTTTTTTTTGGAAGTGGATTGAACCTAAGGCCACTTTACCATTGAATTAAATAAATCCCCAGTCCTTTTTATTTTTATTTTGAGATAGGGTCTCTATAAGTTGCTGAGGGTCTTTCTAAATTGCTGAAACTGGCTGCAAACTTGTGATCCTACTTGCCTCAGCTTCTCTAGTTGCTGGAATTCTAGGCATGAGCCACTTCATCTAGCTTGGTTTAAATACTTTTATTAATTAAGAGAAAAAGGGTTCAGTCCTCACCTTTAGAGATTACGAAAACCAAAATTAGGATATGAGGATTAAAGATAAAACTATTTAATGGAATTGGAAGCAGAGCAAAAATAGTGGAAAGAATAAATTAATCCCAAACCTGATTCTTTGCAAATATCAAGGAACTAGGTAAACCTTTTAAAGAAGGGAAAAGAATTGAGTATAAATATGTAAGATTAGGAAGGAGGGAAATACCATATACTCTTCAAAAATATAGGAGAGATTAACAGAATCATTTTTTTCCAGATTTACTTGAGAATGTACATGTAATGCTATGATCTCAAAAGTTATTTCAAGAGGAAATGGATGGTGGTATAGAAAAATATGAGTGAAATTTACCCAAAAGATTAAAACTTGAAATGATCAATTTCCATCGATGGATTGAAAAGATGATTAGAGACTGGTCCTTGAAAAAGGCATTGTAGCAGATGGTTTTACAGTTGAGTTTCATTTAATTTATGAAGAACACATCATCATAATAATGACGGCTACTCTCCACCATTGATGATGCAAAACTACCCAATGCATTCTCTGATAAAAATGCTACCGAATAGGTAAATATCATTTATGTATAGAAAGACAAAATCTTTAAATACAATACTAGACAATAGAATATAAGTGTAAAGCAACAGATTAATAATACATTTTGACGCATATGGTATATTGCATCAATGCAAGCATCGTTAAGTACTAAATCTGTTAATAAATGGGTCATATCAGCAAATGAAGCAAGTAATATATAGTGAGCTGTGAGTAGCTGTGGAGAGGGCATTTGATAAAGTTCATTAAGACTCCTCTCCCCCGCCCCCTGCACTTTTTTTGATGCTGCATAGCAAACCCAGGGCCTTGTGCATACTAGGGAAGCACTGTACCACTGAGCTACATTCCCAGCCCCATCAAGTCTTTTTCCCCGCCCTTTTGGTAGTGGGATTTGAATTCCTGGTGCTTTACTGAGCTAAATCCCGAGTCTTTTTTTTTTTTTTTCATTCTTTTTTAATTATACATGACAGTAGACATTTTGATATAATTGTACAAGCATCGACCATGTCTTACTCTAGTTAGGAACCCATTGTTATGGATGTACCTAATGGTGGGATTCACTGTGGCCTAATCCTTTTTATATTTTATTTTATTTATTTTTTTTTAAAGAGAGAGAGAGAGAATTTTAATATTTATTTTTTAGTTTTCGGCGGACACAACATCTTTGTTTGTACATGGTGCTGAGGATCGAACCTGGGCCGCATGCTTGCCAGGCGAGCGCGCTACCGCTTGAGCCACATCCCCAGCCCTTATATTTTATTTTGAGACAGCATCCTCCTAAGTTGTTGAGGGTCTCACTAAATTGATGAGGCCTCTGAGGCCTCTCATTAAGTTGTTGAGGCTGATCTTGAATTTAGGATCTTCCTTCCCTGCCTCAGCCTCCCTGGTCCTTGGGATTAGGGTCACTGAAATTAGATTTGCTGGGATTACCACTGCACCCCTGCCTAAAAACATTTCTAACTAACTAAATGGACAAGAAAGTGATAGCAAGTATCTTAAACATCAGAACCATTAAAAATAGGAAATTGGTGGGGATGTCCATGATCACTTTTGTATTCTGTGTTGTATTACCAGTTCTAGTAAATGCATTAAAATGCCAAATTAAATAATTGGTATCAATATTGGGAAATAAAAGGCAAAATTTATATTTTCTAGTATGTTCAGAGAATAGTCAAGGAAACTAAAAGGGAATAGTGAGGAGGTATATTTTGTAACTATAAAATATCAAAATAGTGTCTATAGCCTCTGTACTCAGATTATTATCCTATTAACAGATAGTATAACAAAATAGATTCTCGAAACTCATTGTAAGCAAACAATAAAGAATAAAGGTAGTGTCTTTATTTTTTATTTTTGTGATACTGGGGATTGAACCTGGGGCCTCTGAGCTATATCCTCTAAGCTCTTTATTTTATTGAATTTATTTTTATTTTTTTGAAGAGAAATCCACAGACAAGGATGAGTGAGTGTAATAGTAGGATTTATTCAAGTGTAAATAGAAACAGAACTCTTGCAGGGCTAGAGGGGACCTGATAGGGCCCCTTTTTAAATTTTATTTTGAGACAGGGTCTTGCTAAGTTGCCAAGCTTGAACTTGTGATTCTCCTGCCCCTGGAATACCTGGAATTATAGTTGTGCACCACCACATCTAGCAGCACATTCTTTTCAATGCGACGTTGGACAAACTGTATAAGTACAAGCAAAAGAATAAAATTGGGGTCCTACTCTGTACAAAAACTAACTCAGATATTTTAAAGATTTAAACATAAAGAGTTAAAGCTATAAAACTCTTAGAAGAAAACTTGGGGGGGATAGCCAGGTGCAGTGGTACATGCCCATAATCGCAGCAGCTGGGAGGCTGAGGCAGGAGGATTGTGAGTTCAAAGCCAGCCTCAGCTACTTAGCGAGGCCCTAAGCAACTCAGCGAGACTCTGCCTCTAAATTTAAAAAAAAAAAAAAAAAAAAAAAGGGCTTGGGATTTAGCTCAGTTGGTAGAGTGCTTGCCTCACATGCACATGGCCCTGGGTTCAATCTTCAGCACCACCAAAAAAAAGAAAACATGGGAATGGGTGTGTGGGGGGTGCTGGGGATGTGGCTCAGTGGTTAAGCACCCCTGGATTCAATCTCTGATAACAACAACAACAACAAAAAACAATGAAAGAAACCATGGGGGCGATACTTGGATTTGGCAATGATTTGTTGGATATGTCACCAGAAGCACAAACAAAACTTGAAATGGGCTTTGGTTAAAGCCACATTCATCAAACTCCTTCATGTGGCAGATATTTTGATAATTGCCTGGGATGGGAATATAAAGAAATGGCAAGACTTCAAATTGTTCACATATTCACTGATTGATACAGGAGTAGGCAAAACTACAAAAGGAAACAGGAAGAGCTGTTGCTGCTGCTGCCTTTTTTATTTTTTCCTTTCTTTTTGTTTGAGACAGGGTCTTGCTGAGTTGCAGAGGTTGACCTTGAATTTGTGATATTCCTTACTCAGCCTCCCAGGTTGGTGGAATTATAGGTATGTGCCTCTGCAATGAGATTCATTTGACATTTCTTTTCAATTTTTATTCTAGCCAAAGGATTAATCTTAAAAAAAAGGATAAAAATGCTTCAGAAGTGGGTAATTTGAATTTCCTCCCTTTTATTTATCTATAAAAAGTGAAATTGGGGTTGGGGTTGTGGCTCAGTTTTAAAGCACTTGCTTCACACGTGTGAGGTGCTGAGTTCGATCCTGAGCATTTCATAAAAACAAATAAAACAAAATAAAGGTATTATGTCCAATTACAACTAAAAATATATTTTTAAAGTGAAAAGGGAAGGAGGAAAGATCAGGAAAAGTCATGGAGAACCAATTTATCCATGGGTGTCAATTTAATAAGATGTTTAGATAGAGAAATTTCCAATGTTCAGATTAATTTCAATTATTAAACTTATCTCGGGATGTTTGAAAATATACTCTTGCAGGGAAAACTTGTGAACTTATCATTCATATGTTATTTTTCACTCCCAATGATTTTTAGTATGTTAGCATTTTCTTATTAAAATTTTTGGGTCACTTTTCCGTAGATACTGCCTCATTTGGAAACCTTTGGGAAACAGGAAAAAAATTCTAACAAAATGTCAGCTTTTCGAAATCATTGTCCACATTTGGATTCAGTTGGTGAAATAACAAAAGAAGATTTGATACAAAAATCTCATGTAAGATGTTAATCTTTCTTAAAAAAATCATACTTGGCTTTTCTCCCAAATGTGCATTTTAATAAAATATTATTTATGAATCCTCATTTTAAAAATGTATGATGTTATTAGAGAATTGTATATCTTTGGCTGTGTCAATATAACAAATATTGTCTTTTAAAATTTCCTTTCATTAGGGTACTTGTCAGGATTGTAAAGTCAGAGGACCAAATCTTTGGGCATGCCTGGAGGTATGTGTGTATATATATATATATATATATATTTTTTTTTTTTTTTCTTGAAAATTTTGATAGTATAAATGTAGATCTGAATAATGATAACCAAAAAAAATTTTGACACTTTAGAATTTCATAAATGAGCATAGTTTTAAGACATCACTATTTGATAACAAAATACTAAACTTTAAATTTTGGAAGAATTTTAACTTAGAAGGCTCTTATAGAGTTTTTAGTCATTGAGATATTTTATGCTTGCCTTTTATTAGAGGTGACATAATTTTCAACTTAGAAATATATATTCTGGTTTCATTTTGTACCTGGTACCTTTAAGTTAAATTACTATGAAAAGTAATCATTAAAACATGTAATTAAGATCTGGTTATAAATGTGGTTTTAATGCTATTATACATTCTCATGTTATAAAATATTTTCCTTCTTGTATGATTATTTATAGAATAGATGTTCATATGTTGGCTGTGGTGAATCACAAGTAGATCACAGCACCATACATTCTCAGGTATGTATATAATATATTTTAATACAAAACTTTTTTTAAAAAAAAAACTTGTTTTGAGACAGTGTAGAATGTAAACCTCTGTGTGTGTGTGTGTGTGTGTGTGTGTGTGTGTGTGTGTAAACGCGCATGCATGCGCGTGTGCTGGGGATTGAACTTGGGACCTTGCATATTCTGAGCTTGTTGTGCTCTACCACTGTACCATTGAGCAATACCCATAAGCTCTTTGAGACAATTTTTAAGATGGCTGAAAGAAAGAAAAAGTCAATAGAGTATTATTAATTCAAGATGGCTGAAAGAAAGAAAAAGTCAATGGAGTATTATTAATTCAAGTTTGGTTTTTTTTTTTAATGAGTTAAAAGTAAAAGTGTGTTGGTAAGTAGGGAAGGGAATTGCAAAGAAGACCAATATTAGAATGAACCTATAATTCAGAGAATACTTATTTAAGTATGCATCCAGGTATATTGAGGTGCCTTAATACTCATGGCTGGAATATTAGGAGGTTATGGATTTTGAAATCAGAGCAATATGTAAGTATATGACATGGTCTAGCTAGCTTTATATTTCAATTCATATTGTATTGCCTTTTCCTGTCACCTAACTGGTGTCGTCTTTGTTTTGCTCTGTTTGGTGCTTCCTGTGTAACTCTGGCATGCATCTTTCAATTATTAACATGTTTGGCTTTTTTTTTTTTTTTTGGTGGTGTTGGGGATTGAACCCAGGTCCTTGTACATGCTAGGCAAACATTCTACCGCTGAGCCTCATCTCCAGCCCTGGCATGAACTTTTATAGTATTAGGTAGATTTCACATTCTAAACTACAAGTTTCTCGAACAAACTTGTCTTAAGATGAACAAAGTAAGTCTCAAGAGAATTAATTAAGCCGAAATACTCAGAACTGCAAGGCATCATTATACATAATTTGCTTCTGTGAAGCTAGAATGGTACTTGCTATGTGTGCCTTGGGAGAACAAGAAATTAGTCACTCACATCATTTTCTGCAGGCAGGGCTAAAATTCTTTTGCAGAATTTAACTTGAGAAAGACTGGAGTTTTATTTATTCAAGATCTCATATTCCCTATTGCTTGAGCTGTTTTGCTGTTGTGTGCTTTGATTCATGTTAGTTTTGTTTTTTTGCTGTTCTCAGTTCCTAGAATAGTTACTTGCTATTGTCTGTCATTTTTTTCTCCTTCTTTCCCTTTTTGTTTTTTGGAGGGGGTCGGGGGCAGTGCTGCGTATTGAACTGGAGCCTCAAATGTGTTTTTTATCACTGAGCTGCATCCCCAGTTTCATTATTTCTTATATTCTACTTACTTGCTGACTGCAGAGTAGTCTTATACTTTTACATTTTCCCATTTATCTTTATATAATGAATAGTAGGGGGAAATGGGTTATAGAGTAACTTCTAATGGATTTAGGTATTGTTACTATTCACTATGCTTTAGCAGTTTATTGGAAGAACAGTTTTTTTGAGTCTCTAGATTAGCTCTTTTGGGTATATCACAAATCATCAAAGGCCAGCAGTTTATCTTCTGTGATCTTTTGAAAAAATATTTTCAAGTATATCTAATTGTGGTTCCTCTTCTCCCTCTCCTGTGAAATTATACAGGAGACAAAGCATTATCTAACTGTGAACCTCACCACTCTTCGAGTCTGGTGTTATGCTTGCAGCAAAGAAGTATTTTTGGATAGAAAATTAGGAACTCAGCCTTCATTGCCTCATGTAAGACAACCTCAGCAAACACAGGAAAACAGTGTCCAGGTAATTTAAACCCATTTAGTTAAGATACCAAATAGTTAGCAGTTTAAAAAATTTTCATGTGGTTGAAATTTGAAAAGGAAACCTTCCTAACCTACTCATATTCTTAAAATGTCTGCAATGTGTCATTTCTCCTTTTTGGGAGGAGTATAGAGTGATAGATAAAGATGAGATTGAAACCCACCTGTCAGAAGATGGAAAAGCAGGCCAGGCATGGTGACACACGCCTATTACTTCAGTTATTCGGGAGGCTGAGGCAGGAGGATTGTAAGTTTGAGGCCTGCTAGGGCAACTTAGACCTTATCTCAAAATAAAATACCAATGAAAAATATGGGAAAAAAAGTAAAGTATTGATTAAAAACAAATAAGATGGAAAAGTACCTAATGATCTGAAAAGAAAATGATTTAAGTATTTATTTTATTTCTAGCAAACCTGATTGTAGGATGGTAGGCCTTCTTTGCTAGAGAATGGAAGGTACTAATTCAGTTCCCTTTTCCTTATTCCCTCCCCTCTCTACCTCCATTTTTATTACTGTGAACGTTTTACTAATTATTAAAAACTATATAGAATATAATGAAATATAGTATGTCTTAAATTAGAGATTTTTCTCCCTTTGGATCAAGAGACTTAGAGTACATGTATAGACTTGTGAAGATTGATCACCTAATTTTCATAATTTCCAGTCATATAAAAATAAGAAAAAGGAAATTATAACAGTTAACTTCTAACTTATTCTGTTTATCGTTTGATTAGATTTGATTAACCCTGAGGCTTCTTTTCCTTATGTGTATTGTAAAAGTTATGTTGCATTTGTATATTGGTTCCTTTCTTTATGTGTGTGTGGTACTGGGATTTAACCCAGAGGTATTTTACCACTGAGCCACATCCCCAGCCCATTTAATTATTATTTTTTTGAGACAGAGTCTCATTAAGTTGCTGAGGGCCTTGCTCAGTTGCTGAGGCTGGCCTCAAACTTGCCATTCTACTGTCTCAGCCTCCTGAGTCTCTGGTATTACAGGAGTGCGCTGCCATGCCGTGGTTCTAAATTTGTTCTTGATGCCAACTCAGATTTTTCTGTTGTATCTTTGTATCACATTTTGATGCTTGACATTTGTGACAGTAAATTGCTTGCCTACACTATAACCTAAGATAAGTAGATTTTAGACAGGGAATGTTTGTTGCATTGCCAGATTGACATTGAATGGTTCCAATAAATTATCACCATTACTATTTCTTCCGCAAGTACCTACTTATTATTCACAAGTGTTTAATATATTTCAAAAGCTTTAATATTTTGAAAATAAGTTTTTTTTAAAGAGAGAGAGGAGAGAAAGAGGGAATATTTTTTAATATTTATTTTTCAGTTTTTGGTGGACATAACTTCTTTATTTTATTTGTATGTGGTGCTGAGGATTGAACCCAGCGCCCCGCACATGCCAGGCAAGCGCGTTACTGCTTGAGCCACATCCCCAGCCCCGAAAATGTTTTTTTGATTCTTATATTATTAACAAAAGTGTGATGTGATGTGCTGACTAAAATTTTAATCATGTAAGAAACTGATCACAGTTTATAAAGGCAAAGTTATTATTAGCATTACTTACTAAAAGTAAATTAAATAAGATATCTGTTCCCATTTTTTTTTTATTTTTTGGTTGTATTGGATCAATACCTTTTTATTTATTTATTTTTATGTGGTGCAGAGGATTGAACCCAGGGCCTTGCATGTGCTAGGTGAGCGCTCTACTGCTGAGCCACAACCCCAGCCAATCTGTTCCCATTTCTGCCAAAATAGATTAAGATTGAAAATTCTAATGAATTTTGAATCTGGTAGAATAAGTGTACTGATACTTAATTTCATACAGCTTCCTGATGAATTGGAATATTTTATTATTTAGAAGAAAAGTTATTTATGTAAACTTCTTTAGAAGTGCAGAATTTATAGGCTGTTTGAATTCAGTTCACCTAAGTATTGATAAAAAAAATTGGAAAACTTGCAAATGTCATTAAGATTTTTTCAGATTGAAGTGAACATGTACCATTTTTATAAAACAATTATTTTATAAATACAAGCGAAAATATGAAACCTATTCAATTTTCAGTATCTATAGATATCAGAAAGTACAGTAAAGATATAAGTGGGTGGGTATAAGTACATATGCCTGCACTGGGAAGATGTGATAAGGCTTTTAAGTTGGAGATCCAGAGTACATGCTAAATGCATTATGGTATTCCTGTCCTCTATTTGATTGTTGTTGAATGAGTTCAGTGTGCCTTGATCTTATGATATTAAAAGACAGATTGAAAATTCTGTTCTTTATGTGCACTTTCCTGATATTTTAAACTTTAGCTCAAATTTTCTTTCTTTTTTTTTTGGGGGGGGTCTTTCTTTTTAACTGTAGGCTAGCATTTGGCCAACAGGTCATCACTTGCAATGTGTGAGTTAAGCCAATTCTTGGGAAATAATGTTGGAATTTTTTAATTTAAATACTTTTTTGACTAATAAGCATAAGAGTGTGCAAGCTTAGTAATATATATTAAGAAAAAATATATTGGAAATCTACAAATGTTGATTTGTTTTGATGAAAAATTTTGCATCTTTTTCTTGCAAAAGTTAGATCTGAAAATACAATGCAGGATAGTACGTTTTGGAGGTCTTATTTTAATTGAGATGATATTACTCAATTATTGAGTTTAAATTTAGGAAAGTCAGTTATAAAAGGTAACTTTTTATTCAAGTTCAAATATTAATAAAACCAAGATGATATGCTATTAATTATCGTAGATGTGTATTTCCTTAAAAATTAAATGTAAATTTTAGAATAATTGCTAATACCACAAATTCTTAGGGTTCTATTAAAATAACATCTACTAGTAATTGTATAAGTTAAAATTAAAAGTTTTTTTTTTAGCCTAAGGATTTATTCAATTTTGCCATATCTTTTTGCTATAAGGATTTTAAAATACCTAGTAACACAACACTGAAAACTCCTCTGGTTGCTGTATTTGATGATCTGGATATAGAAGTGGAAGAAGAAGACGAACTTAAGGCAAGAGGTAACATAATTCTCCTGTGTAACACCCCTTTTTTGTTTGGCTGCTTGTTACTTAAGGAAAATATGTAGTGTGAAAATTTCAAAATTTAGAGGTTGTGGGAATGGAGATAATTACAAAAAGAGAGTTCAGAAACATGTTCTATTATGTATTTGGAAACAAAGCAAACTTTTGGTTTCTCTGGAATCACTTTACCAAAGCTGGGATCCTAATGACTCTTTTACAGTTGGGCCTTATGACCTTTTGCTAATGTGCCTTTTGATATCTATTTGAACAGTAGTTCTCAACTCATTTTTAAATTTTTAACCTGTCAGTTGGTGGGGAAATATTCATGTATCCCCTTAGAACTTCTAAGGGACAACATTCATTTGGAAAACGAGGTGATTATGATAGACCTTTGCCCCACTCACTCCCTTACTTCAACCCCTACATGAGAATAAGTCTCACATTTTTTGTGTTCTTTTAGGTCTATAGCTCATGGTAAAACTTCAAATTTTCTATTTTATAATTGTTTTTAGTGTATATTTAGTATATATTAAAGTAATAAAATGAGGATTAACACTTTGTTATAAGTTTAACATTACTAGAAATAATATATATTTCATATACTTCTGTTTTAATCCATTAATTCAGCCTACAGTATTATTTTATTGGATACTGTTGACAACTGTTACTAATTCAGCTGTGTTTTAGAGATTCTTAGAAGTTTAAATTTCCAGGTAAGAAATGTAGTTTTAGTGACATAGTGTTTGCCTAGCATGTGCACTGAGCTTCATCCTGCATCTCTATTTCATCTTTTAATAATGTGATAAAGTAATGTAAGTGAACTTGAGTGTAAATGGAAGGCAGCTATGCTCACCATTCTGCTGCCTACTGTGAACTTGAAGATTCATGGAAGAGAGAAATTTATCCAGTGTCTGCTTTATTGTCTTGGCTTGAACCACAGAAAATTGATGTTGTGTAGTTTGAACTTTGGCAGTTTTTTATGGCTCAAGCTAACAAATACTGCTTTAGTGTTACACATGGAAATGGAGAGAAAAAAGATTTTTATTGTTTCTCATTACATGAGTTTTTTGCATTGTCATCAAACTGTTTTGATGACTAATTGAATATCTTTTGTGTTTTTAAATGAGGACTTTATATTTTTTCCCAATAGGTCTTACAGGTTTGAAAAATATTGGAAATACTTGTTATATGAATGCAGCTTTGCAGGCTCTTTCTAACTGGTAAGAAGTCACTTAATTTTTTTTGTGTGTGTGTGCATGTGTAGTTTTAAAAAGTTACTCTTTGAGCAGAAAACAATGCTATTGCAATAGTAGATTAACTCCCAAAATAGAGTAGGCAAAGATCTGGATTAGAACACAATCCATTGTTGTTCAAATGGGGTAACTGTGTGCATGTCTATAGTTTTCCAACACTTTTGGTCCTGGCATAGACTATAGGCAGTTTTTTTTTTTTTTTTTTAAAACATATAGAAAATAAAGAGCTTGAAGTAATTAATTCCTCAGATAACTTTTAGTTTAGAAATCCTATGAAAATATTTTTTTTTCCCCTAGAAGTGGAAACCTCACTAAGAAAGCATTCAAAAAAAATTTTTTTTCTAAATCATACAAAGTAGAAAGGGCAGTTATTACTCTTAGGTGTAGAGGTATTAAGTAAGGACCAGAATTCATAATCATTGATTTTGACGTTATACTGGATTGAATTTTAGAATAGTGATTGGAGACTAAACATAAGTATATTTCTTCCCAGAGTAATCTCGTTTTTAGTACTCATAACCCTCTATTAACACTTTACTGTTAGTTCTCTTATGTTCCAATTATATTATGTTCCATAACCCAATGAAATAAAAAATAATAATTTTTATTAAATGATCAGAGAATACCTCTTTGATGAAGTGAGATTTAGTCTGGAACTTGAAGAATGAGTATGAGCTGGTTGTATAAAGGGTAGGGAGAACATTCAGCACAGAAAGATGAATATTTGGTAAGCAGCCTTGACACTTTTGAGGAACTGGAAGAAAATTTGTGATAGGAGTATGATAATCGTGGGGGTAAATAGCATGGGTCCAGGTAACATAGACCACATGAAGGATTTAGGTCTTATGCTTAGTGAAGTAAAACAATTGGAGAATTTTTACAATGGATAGCTAAATAATGCAGTTTACATTTTAGAATGATTGCCATGTGGATAGTAGATTGGAGGGGGAAGAGAATGGAATTTGGAAGACCACGTAGGAAACTGTAGTGATTTAGGCAAGAAATTGTGGTGGCTTGCACCATCTAGGGTGGTAAGAAAAGAGTGGATGAATTAAAGACATTCTTATAATGATTGATTGATATGGTTTGATTAGAGTCAGTGGACAAAGGGAGGAGACTATAAGGTTAATAATGTAATTATATGATGAAAGGATTGTAGGTTGATTTTTTTTTTTTTTTTTTAATACTCATAAGAAAGTGTACCACAGAAGGTTAAATAATTTTGCCATGGTTGTCAGGTCATTAGTGTGCTTGCATAACCAGTATATATACTAAAATTGGAACAGTACAGAGAAGATTAACATGGCCCCTGTGCAAGGGTAATACACAAATTCATGAAGTGTTCCATATTTTAAAAAAAAAAAAAAGATTACCAGCTTATAGTAAATGTTAGAGTAGATTCAGAATCTGGGATTTTTGTGTGTACATTTGTTGCTGTAGATCTTTTGTTGATTACTGCACAATACCAATTCCACAAATTTACTTTGCATTTCTTCGATTTCATTGGGAAAGATATGGATGATAAAATTACAATGTTGCAAAGGATAATTTACTGGCTATCCAGATGTCTTCATAGGGTGGTCAATTTATTGCAGGTCTGGATCTGGTCCTTTTCCAATTTCCTGTAACTGAATAGAATCATAGAAGCTAATCAAACTCTAAAAGATTGTTAACTTGAGTCATCAACATCATCAACGTGTAACAGTACCACGTAGTAGAATGTAGAAGGAGAAGGAAGAGATTGACTTGAAAGTTAAATTTCAAGCATGTTAAATTTGAAATGGTAACAGCCATCATTTTGAGCATTTGCTGTAAATGGAGTTTAGATAAGTTGGTTGACTTTATATAAATATGACCATCACTGGAGTATGGGTGGGAATTTCAGATTGTCCAAGAATAAGAGTATATTTAGGAAAGAAAAATTGTAGCATCCTTTATATATACTAAAAATATTTTTATGGGGGCTGGGGATGTGGCTCAAGCGGTAGCGTGCTCGCCTGGCATGCGTGCGGCCCGGGTTCGATCCTCAGCACCACATACAAACAAAGATGTTGTGTCCGCCGATAACTGAAAAATAAATATTAAAATTCTCTCTTTCTCTCTCCCTTTCTCTCTCTTTAAAAAAAAATATTTTTATGTCTCAGAGCAGAAAGAACAAATAAAATGAGAAAAGGAGTTGTCTGAGAGGTAAAGAGAATTACAGTGGTCAAGAGAAGGTTTGTTTAAGAATGAAGGGGAGTTACCTATGACAGATATTACTGAGAGAGGACTGAAAGGGCATTAACTGGATCTGGCAGCATGGAGGAATGATATGGTTCAGCTAAATCTGATTTGAATGGGTTGAGTTCCATAAAAGGAAATAATCGATATAGGGATGTATGTGCTATCAATTCATTAAATGACCAAAAATTAATCAGTAATTTGATTCTGCTTTCAGCCAGATCTGCAATCTTCCAGTAACTCATCAAAATTACAAACACAAAGGACAAGAGGAAAGGCACACAGTATATGTTCTTTAGGTCTTTTAGAACACTTGGAATTGTTCTTTTGATCATGTACGTGAATTTATAAAGGTGATATTGTAGACATTAAAGGCAGGGGTACTATTCAAAAAGGAATGCCCCACAGAGGTTACCATGGCAAAACTGTCAGAGTCTACAGTGTTATCCAGTGTGCTATTGGCATTGTATAAAACAAGCAAGTTAAAGGCAAGATTCTTGCCAAGGAAATTAATATGCATATTGAGCATTTTAAGCACTCTTAAGAGCTGAGACAGCTTCCTAAAATGTAAAAGAAAATGATCAGAAAAAGAAGGAAGCCAAAGAGAAGGTATCTGAGTTCAGCAGACGTGCCAATCTTCTGCACCTAGAGAAGCATGCTTTGTGATAATTAGTAGAAAGGAGTCTGAACTGCTAGAACCTGTTTCCTATGAATTCGTGGCATAATAGTTACAAAAAAATTAAAATACACTTGGATTGTTAAAAAAGAAAAGCTTGATTCCACTCTAACCTTTCTCTTTTTTTAATTAGCCCACCTTTGACACAGTTTTTTCTTGATTGTGGTGGACTAGCTAGAACAGATAAGAAACCAGCCATTTGTAAAAGTTATCTCAAACTAATGACAGAATTGTGGCATAAGAGCAGGTATGTACTTTATTTATTTTTCTTATTCTATTTCTAAATGAGTATTATAAATATTAAAAGGATGCAGGCCTATTTTTTGGAATGGGAAAAAGTAGAAGATAGACATTCATGGCAGTTCAATTAAGTTTCAGGCATGTTACATTTGAAACTTAACACCCAAATAAAGGAGTGTTCAGTTTAAAAGTTTAGAAGCATCTGGAGTGCTGAACTGCTAATACTGCTATTACCAAAATTTGTGAGTTATAATGCAGGAGTAGCAGTCTCACAATGCTAAAATCAGACCATGGATATCTTTATTTATCAGTACTAGGGATTGAACTCAGGGGTACTTTACCACGGAGCTGCTTCCTCAGTTCTTTTTTATTTTTAGAGTCTCAATAGGTTTCTATGGCTAGCCTTGAACTTGTGGTTCTCCTGCCTCAGCCTCCTGAATTGCTGGGATTGCAGGCATGCACCACCACACCTTTATGGATGTCTCCCTGAATGTGTCAGTTTGTTCTAAAGTTTAGTAATAGGGCAATAATATTTACTGTAGTATATTAATTTTGTTTTAGAACTATTCAGGAAATTGCATTTTTGAAAAATACAGTGAAATATGATAAAAAATGAAATATGATCATTTAATTGAGAAAAGAGCAGTACAATGTCACTTAAAATATCAGTGATAAAATGTTTTGATGAGCCTGTGGAACATAATGCTGGATAGTTTTGAATGAGTTTTTTTAAAACATTAAAAACACTTTTCAGTTTATCAGTTTGAGTTTTTGATTTTTAATTTCTAAAATAAAAATTAAAAATTTCTTTTTCAAAATGATTTCTTCCTCAGGCCAGGATCTGTTGTGCCTACTAATCTATTTCAAGGAATTAAAACTGTAAATCCAACTTTTCGGGGGTATTCTCAACAGGTAAGTCTATTGCTTTTCATTCATAATTTTCATAATCCTTAATAAGTTTGGAAAAGGCTGTTATGCTTTTTTTATTTGTCCTTTTTTTTTGGTTATTGCTCCTTGTGTCTGTATTTGCCAAGAATGGTAACCCTTTATCATGTTTATTGTTTATATTTTTACAACTTTCAGTTTTGTGATATGTGTATATTTTTCTAGAAACTTTGAGTGTGGGTAAATGTGTATTTCTTCTAAGTGCTTCTAGTTTCAAGTTCCACATCCAGAGAGCAGATACATTTTCAATATTTTATCCTTTTATGATTCATTACACGAGGCACTTACTTTATATTGCAATATGACCCAAATTTTATTTTTATTTGTTTCAAACAGCTAAAAAATTGTACCAGATTGTATAAATGAAAGAATTCCTATCTGATTAAAAAATTTTTATTTCTTTGTTAATTTTTTCATGCTTATATTAATATATGTCAGGGTCTGTTTCTGGTCTTTGTGTGGTGTTGCTGTACATGCTAGGTAAGTTCTTTTCCACTGAGCTATACCCTTAGCTGTCTCTGGGCTTTCTAATTCATTTCATTGACTGGTCTTTTTTTGGATTGTTATCATGTGGCAGTTTCAATTATTGTAGTTTTTAATAATATCTTTAATATTTATACATGGTCCTCACACTTTATTTTTTATTACTATCATTCTTTTTACTAATTTTTTTTGGGTGTGTGTGTGATGATGGGGATCAAGCTCAGGGCCTCACACATGTTAGGTAAGCAACCTACTTCTGAACTACACCCCTAGCATCCTCTGTTCATTTTTTCCCATGCAGATTTTTGGGACACCAATGATTATAATTTGGTGCTGTGAGTTAGGGTCCAATAAGCACTTCAGTTGATCAAGGAGATACAGTACAATATTGGATAAAGCTTAAGCCAAACTTATATAATATTCATGTTTAGTATATCTATCTGAATTCTGATTATCACATGAGGAATTCTGATTATCACGTGTTTTCTATGTCATTTTCTATGGTTTATTAATAGCAGCACTAATAAAAGCTGACATCCAGATCATCTTTAGTTTATTGAAACTTCTGTTTTATTTATATAACTTTTTAGAACTCAGTGTTTTCCATCTCTCTATTGCCATTCTACACAAATTGTTATTTCCTTAATTTAGTGTTCTATATTTAAAATCTATGTTGTATATTTTCCTTTAAGTTCCTATATACACATAATAAAATTGTAACTACCTTGTTGATATATTAGGATGCTCAGGAATTCCTTCGATGTTTAATGGATCTGCTTCATGAAGAACTGAAAGAGCAGGTCATGGAAGTAGAGGAAGATCCTCAAACCATAACTACTGAGGAGACCATGGAAGAAGAAAAGAGCCAGTCAGATGTAGATTTTCAGTCTTGTGAATCTTGTAGCAGCAGTGATAAAACAGAAAATGAAAATGGCTCCAGAAATGGCTTTTCTGAAGATAATAATGAAACAACAATGTTAATTCAGGATGATGAGAACAATTCAGAAATGTCAAAAGATTGGCAAAAAGAGAAGATGTGCAATAAGATTAATAAAGTAAATTCTGAAGGAGAATTAGATAAAGATAGAGACTCTGTGTCTGAAACACTTGACTTGAACAACCAGGAAACTGTCAAAGTGCAAATACATGGCAGAACTTCAGGTGATAATTTAATAATTTGATCATGAAAATGATAGTATTTCATTTGTAGACAATGAGTGCTTAAGTAATTGTTATTTTCTAATTAGTAGACTTAATTTAGTGATATTTGCGTGTGAGCTTTAATTTAAAGTCACAAAATTATGGCACCTGAGGATAAGAGGAATTTTGTGGGTTATTTAATAGTGTAAGATCGTCATCTTACTGGGCATAGCAGCACATATCAGTAATCTCAGCTACTTGGGAAGCTGAGGGAGAATTGCAAGTTTCAGGCCAGCCCAAGCAACATAGGGAGATCCTATCTCAAAGTAAAAAAATAGAAAGAACTGGTAATGTAGCTCCAGTACCATAAAAGAAATTAGTCATATTCATTTTGAAATAAAGATTCATCAGAAATCTAGTAGAAAATTGGGCTCCTCAGAGTTTGGTATAAGCTTTTCTTTTTTTTTTTTTTTTTTTTTTCTTTTTTCTTTTTTTGTTGCCATGTTGGAGATCAAACTCTGGGCTTTCATATATGGTAAGCAAGTGCTCTACCACTAAACTACATCCACAGCCTTATTATAAGCAAATTCTGTTGAGACACTGGAAAAATGCCAAATAACCCAAATTACAATTTTCTAGTTATAGACACTATTAGTTTCAGATTGCTGTCATTGATGTCATATCAGATATGTTTTAATGTAGCAGTTCAGTAAACCCTGTTACAAGAAATCATGCTATAATATTGCTCAGTATTCCTTTGAGAAGGAGCAAGTAGCCAGATGATAGTTAAATTGCTTTGCATATTACATTCATCTCTCTCTCTCTCTCCCCCTTTCTCTTTCTCTCTTTCTCTCTCTCTCTCTCTCTCTCACACACACACACGCACACGCACACGCACACGCACATATACAATTGAATCAATTAAATCCAGGGACCCTGAGCACTGAACTACATCCCAGCCATTTTTATTTTAATTTTTTAAATTATTTTGGTGATGCTGGGGATTGAACATAGGACCTTGTGCATGTGAGGCAAGCACTCTACCAACTGAGCTGTATCCCTAGCCCCTTTTTATTTTGTTGAGACAGGGTTTTGGTAAGTTGCCAAGGCCTGGAACTTGTGATTGTCTTGCTTCCCAAGTCACTGGGATTACAGGTTACGTTTATGTCTTTAAGAGGCAACTTGTGCTGGGTATGGTGGCACACACTTGTAATCCCAAGGGCTCTGGAGGCTGAGGCAGGAGGATTGCAAGTTCAAGACCAGCTTCAGCAACTTAGCAAGGCCCTAAAGCAACTTAGCAAGACCCTCTCTCTAAATAAAATACAAAAAAGGGCTGGGGATGTGGTTCAGTGGCTAAAGGCCTGTGGGTTCAATTTTCAGTACCCTCCTCCCCCACAAAAAAAGAGTAAATTTGTTGTAATGTGGTATTTAAGATAAATGACCACAAATATCAAAAAGTTTGTCTTCTGTATAATACTGAAGAGTGAGAGCTACTAAACAATTTGTTTAGGTATTCAAATTATTCCGAAATTTGTTCTGGAGGAATAATATTTCCTTAGCCTTAAGAAGATTTAGGGTTCTCCTGTGTATATTATGTATACCTTCTAGTCAGTAAAATTAGGAGTATTATCCTCTTTAATTATATTGACCTTGTGTAGAAGTTGTTTCGTCAATAAATGTACAAAATTTCAGTTCTGAAAGACGACCTGTACTGCTGTCTAGCCCTTTCTTGTCAGAAGCCCTAATAAGCTAATTGAAGGACATAGTGTACTTTATTGCTTAGTAATAGATTTTTTCTTTTGTACAGTAACTAGGTAATGACTTAAATTGGGGTTTGATTGTTTATATACTTTTTATTTTTTTTTTTAGTTATATATGAGCATAATATTTTTATTTTGTTTATTTGTTTTTATGTGGTGCTGAGGATCAAACCCCGTGCCTCACATGTGTGAGGCAAGTGCTCTGCCACTGAGCCATAACCCCAGCCCTGATTATTTACATATTTTAAAGCCTTGATGAAAAAATGTGACGAAGACCATATGGTATGCAAAACCTAAAATATTTTTATCTGTCCATTTACAGGAAAATCTTGCCAACTCCTAACCTAGATCACATTAATTGATTTTCCTATAGAAAGTCCTAGAGTGAATCTTTTACCCCCAATATTATACAGTCTGATGAATCATGATTGACATATTGAGAAATGCCTATATGAAAAATTAATTTATACTGTCTGGAAAAATCCCTGTGGGCATTCCATCTCAGGGTCTCTTATCAACAATTCCTTTTTTAATTTTCATTCAAGTATTCATTGAGCATAGTTCCTTACTTTGGAATATGCATTAGGAACTAGGAATCCAACAACAAACTATCAAATAGTGGTCATGGAACTGGTGTTTTCTTGATATCTTTTGTAGAACCAAATTACAAAATCACTTTCCTGAGGCCAGTGTGGTGGTACACATTTGTAATTGCAGCCACTGTAAAGGCTGAGGTAGGAGGATCGCAAATTTGAGACCAGCCTGGGCCATTTAGTAAGATCTTGTCTAAAAATGAAAGGTAAAAAGGACTGGGGATGTAGCTCAGAAGTAAAGTGTCCCTAGGTTGAATCCCTAGTATCAGAGAAAAAGATCTTTTCCTAATAAAAAGGTGTTTTTCCTTTTATCACAGTAAGGACAGACATGATGATTATTTTATGCCTGGATTTCTTATCTGATTTTGATTAGTATTTTATTCCTGGGGGAGCGGGAAATCTCTTTTTCTCCTACTTTAAAAAACCTTTCATTTGGGTATGGTGGTACTTGCTGCATCCCTAGCTCTCTGTATTTTTTTATTTTGAGATAGCATCCTGCCAATTTGTTGAGGTTGGCCTCAAACTTGGAATTCTCCTTAAGTCTCTTGAGTTACTGGGATTTACAGGCATGTACCACTGTGCCCAGTCTATGGTTTTTTTTTTCTTTTTTTTGATTACTAAATTTGGACAAATAAGATCTTCTTTGGCTTTATTTTCACTGCTCACTTCCTGAAATGCTTACAAAACAGTAATGTATTATAAACATTAATTAGATTCCTAGGTAAAAAAGCACTGTTATTTTCTCAACAAGCATTTTGTTTTTCAAATAATTGACTTGACATTTGTTAAAGTGAATTTTATTCAAAACATCAATCTAAGAAACCTTTAAATGTAATTAATGTGGACTAGACACAGTGGCACATGCCTGTAATCCCAGTGACTAGGAAGGCTGAGGCAGAATTACAAATTTGAGGCCAGCCTCAGCAATTTAGGTTCTAGGCAACTTAGTAAGACCCTGTCTCAAAATAAAATTAGAAGGGCTGAGGAGGTAGCTCAGTGTTAAAGCATTCTTGAGTCCAACTCCTGTACCAAAAAATAAAATAAAAATTAAATATATAATATGCATATGTATAAAATCAGCATTGGACATGTGCAATAATTTTACTATTTAAGGTAAAATATAAATTTTAAATTTACAGAATATGTCACTGATGTCCATTTGAATGACCTGTCTACACCACAGAGCCTTCCGTCAAATGAAGGTGTTAATCCACGTTTATCAGCAAGCCCTCCTAAATCAGGGAATTTGTGGTCAGGATTGGCATCCACACACAAAAAAGGTAAAAAGTTTCCCTTATTCAAATTCCATTGCTTTGGGTTTTAATTTAGAATGCTGATTTTAATAATTTAAAGTTTTAATTAAGAAATATTATTTGACCTAATATTGACAGATATCTACACAACCATGATTAAATCTTTGTGTGTTTGGAATACTCTTTTTAAAATTAACAGTCGAATTGTGTGTGTGTGTGTGTGTGTGTGTGTGTGTGTATGTATGTATAGAGTATGATGAGTTTTAGCACATGCACAGATACATGTTTTCAAAAACAGACTACAGAACAATTCTAATACCCCAAAGAATATCCTCATATTACTCCTTTGTAATCATCCTACATCCTTCTCTTTTCCTATTGTTTTCCTTTTCCCTGGAACATCCTAGAAATGAAATCATTCAGTATGTACGCTTTCAAACAGTATTCATTCACTTAGCATGATATATTTGAGAAATCAGTTGCATTATTGCATGTCCAGGTTCGTTCCTTTTTATTATTGAGTTATATTTCATTGTAAGACTATACACTGTTTATTCAGTAACCCCTTGAGGGACTTTTGAATCGTTTTCAGTTTGGGCCAATTATGAATAATGCTTCTGTAAACATTTGTGTATAGGATTTTGTCTGGATATGCTTTTGTTTGTCTAGGATAAATATCTAGAACTTGAATTTTATTTTTATTTTATGCTTAACATTGTGCAAAACTGCTAAACTGTTTCTCAGAGTGCCTTATCATTCTGCATTCCCACTTACTATGTCTTGAGAATTCCTGTATTAAAAACTGTGAAACTTTAGAAATGGTAGAAGCAACCGTAGGAGAAAGTCTTTATGATCTTGGCTTAGGCAGAATTCTTGAAGACATCAAAAACACAATCCATAAAAAATAAAAAATTCTTGGCAAAGGACATTGTTAGGAGAAAGAAAAGGTAATATTAGGAGGAGATATTTGCAAATTATATAGCTGATAAAGGACTTGTATCCAGAAATATATAAAGGGTTCTCAGCTTAATAATTGAACCCTTTCTTCATATAAAGCTTTACTTGGTAACAAAAACAAGTAAAAGCAGAATTATTCTGAAATAAAAATGGAGAGACTGAAGCCTCCTATTTCATCTTTAGCTTTTGTTTCTCTACTTCTAACCTCTTCCTTTTCTTTTGACCTTCATAACAGATTTAAATTTCCCAGTGATGAGGCTAAACTCTTCATTTTGCAGTGAAAAAACATGACTTGAATATTGTGCTAATTCAGAATTTTTTCATTTTTCCATATGTACATTTGTGGTGGCCAAGTATAAAATACTTTTTTTTTTTTTTTTTTTTTAAACAAAATGAGCTTAAATCTTGTCTGATTGGTTTAACTGTTTAATGCTTTGGAAGGGTATTTTGAAAATTTCTCTATAGTAGTTTTTACTGTGAAACCTTCTGGAGAAGAATGTTAAAGAAACTACTTTGAATTTTTTGTTTTTTTAAATGTTCTACACTTGTTTTTCAATCCTAGCTCAGTCTGCATCTCCAAAGAGAAAAAAACAGCATAAGAAATACAGAAGTGTTATTTCAGACATATTTGATGGAACAATCATTAGTTCAGTGCAGTGTCTGACTTGTGATAGGGTGAGTATGAGGGAATGAGAATACACAGAAAATTGAAAATTTCTGTCAAATGCTCGTTTTTAAAAACCTGAAAAAATGGTATGAAATATTTGGTTCCTTCTTATTGCTACTGTTGATCATGCATACATTTCTCATTTTGCATCAATATAAATTGATTCTATGAATAGAATTTACTTTTTGGAGCTAACAGAAGTAGCTTTTTCTAAAGAATGGGTCTTGACCTATCATTGGACAGGCACGAACATTACTAAGTTCTTCATCTATTTGGGTTACACATAAAGATGAGAAGTTGTTCAGCAACAGGAATTGGTAACACATGTATATTCTGCCAAAGCTGATGAAATTAGCATGCTGGGAAGCTTGCTATTCATAGGCACAAGGCAGTGACGGTATATCTTAACATTTGATTTTACTTCTGGCTTGTAAATATTTTCCCATGTTAAGATTAATGCTCAGATAATATAATGTCAATTCAGAGACAGTAACCAGGGTGTAAATTAGAATCACATCATTTCTTATAATTTTTGCCAATGATGAGATCACCTGAAACAATGCATTTTTCATAATGCATTCCCATTGTTAAGTGGTGCATGATTTTGCTTAAAATTGGATGCCAGGTTTTGTATCTTCCTATTTAAAAAAACAAAACAAACAGAATTTAAAGATTATTATCAGCCTGTAGTCCCAGCTAGTTGAGAGGCAGAAGTGGAAAGATCACTTGAGCTCAGGAGTTTGAGATCAGCCTTGAGAGCAACATAGTGAGACCTTGGACTTCAAACGATTGTGGCTGGATTTGGGGTACATCTTGGTACTGCAATATCCATGACTGTAATGGGGTTGCCAATGGCCACTATCCAAGGTTTTCATGAAAATTAAATTTGGAACAGCACTTGGTACAGAATAAGTGTTTTTTTGCTGTTACTGCTATAAAAGTAATATGGATTTTTGTTTGATTTTGCTTATTATAACTTGCTTTGATCTTTGGAGTCTGAAATCTAACTTTATAAATGCTTGTGCTGGATTATTTTTATTCCATTTTTTAAAACACAAAACAATTTTAGGTATCTGTAACCCTCGAGACCTTTCAAGATCTGTCCTTGCCAATTCCTGGCAAGGAAGACCTTGCTAAGCTACATTCAACGAGTCATCCAACTTCTATAGTCAAAGCAGGATCATGTGGTGAAGCCTATGCTCCACAAGGCTGGATAGCTTTTTTCATGGAATATGTGAAGAGGTATGTATGTATTTTCCTCGTTAAAACTGATGTTGAAACTGCTGTTTCTGCTGTACTGGCAGAACACTTCCTTTTTTTTCTGTCAATGATGTTTCAGGTTTGTTGTCTCATGTGTCCCTAGCTGGTTTTGGGGTCCAGTAGTAACCTTGCAAGATTGTCTTGCTGCCTTCTTTGCCAGAGATGAATTAAAAGGTAAGAAGTATAATTATATCTATGGGTAGTTTTAGAGCAGCTTAAATAATACTTGCCCATACTGGCATAATGGCCAGTATCTACCATGGCAGTATAAATATAATAAGAAAAATCATATTCTGAAGGAATTTATACAAATTCCTATAGTACTAGATAATATGTCTTAAAGGTGTTCTGATATTTAAAAAAAGAAAAACTCAACCAAAATAACTGAAAATTTGTGTATCTTGAATTGTCTATGAACTGCTCCATATCGTTTAAGTTCCTTCACTATTTTTGTGTGTTCAGTCTTGAAAGACTATTAAGACAGAATGTCACTAAATTTCATTCAGTGAATAAATGAAAAGGATGTTATTTGAAGTAGGTCTTCAAGATTAAAAATAGAGGGAGTTTGAAGGATGTTTTAGGTAAGGTAAACCTTATGAGCCAACTCAGGTGCAGAGACTAAAAGAGTGAGTAAAATCCTGTTTTATTGTGCTATGAGATCAGCAGCTGGCAAAATCAAAGAATTGCAGAACCAAAAGAAAGTAATTTACTGTAATTAGAGAGGAATGACTAGATCTGTTCTGTTTGCAGGTGACAATATGTACAGTTGTGAAAAATGCAAAAAGTAAGTGAGATTGATAATACTTTTAATTTTATAGTTTGTATTTCTTTTAGTTATTTGATTTGGGACTAGATAGTTATACTTGACAGTATATTCAGAAAAGTATCAGCCAGAAAGCTTAGGTCTAGTAATAACAGATTAGTTGTTTTGTAAAAATTAAGGTAAAAATTTAAGAAGTTGAATAAACTCATATAAGATATTAAAAGTATTTTAAGACATGAAATAAGTATGTGAATTTGCATTAAATATTTTCTAAAATAAGTGAATATGCTCTTCTGGGTTACCAGTTTAATAGTAAATGAAATGTACCTAGTTTCACATCTCCATAAAATTTAGAAAGGTTGTACCAATTTTGATGTTATAATGCAGTAGAGAACACTTAGGCCTGATTTTATTTATATCTACTACTAGCTGTCTTATCAATTTGTTTTTCTTTCTTTTTTTCTTTTTCTTTCTTTTTTTTTTAAGTGCTGGGCATTTAACCCAGGAGCATTCTATCTCTGAGCTAAAATCCCAACCCTTTTTGTTTTATATTTATACAGGATCTCACTAGGGCAACTTAGTTATCCTCAGCTCCTGAGTAGTTGGGATTATTAGCTACTGAGCCTAGTCCAGCTGCCTTTTCTACCCTGTTATAAATTCAGACTTTTAACACCTCTTGGTAATAAGTCAGAACAAAGTGATTAGAGACTTGATAAAGGCATATTTTTTGTGGGGAGTGGGATGGGATATAGGGGATAGAACCCAGGCCCTTACTTATACTAGGCAAGTGCTCTACCACTTCGCTACAATGCTAACCTTTTAAAATTTTATTTTGAGACAGTTTTCTCTATGTTGGCAGGGCTAGTCTAGAACTTGAGATCCTCCTACTACTAATCAAGATATTAAAGCCTCCCAAGTAGCTGGAATTACAGGCTTACTAGGCAAGCACCCTACCCTCAGCAACACCCTCAGCCCAAGGCAATTATTTTTTAGGTAGAGGTAACATTTTTTAAAAAATATTTTTATTTTTTAATTGTTGTTGGACACAACACCTTTATTTCACTTATTTATTTTTATGTGGTGCTGAGGATCAAACTTAGGGTCTCGCATGTGCGAGGCGAGCGCTCTACTACTGAGTCACAACCCAACCCACTTTTTTTTTTTTTTCTGATTCTGTTAAAAAAAAAAAAAGGACTTCTCAATAAAATCTAGTATTTTAATTATATAGACTTTTGGCTTTTGGCAGTAATCCAAAGAAACCTTGATCTGCAGCTGTTGGTCTTTTTCATGAGAAATGAATGGTGCACTGTTTGATTAATAAAGATGAAAAAGATGCCTTGTACTTTTGGAAAGATTTTATCAGTTTGTCCTTGAAGCCCTAGCTGACAGCTGAAGAGGATCCTTCTTTGCAAAGCAAAACAGGCTAGGAAAAAAATTAATGAAAAGAGGAACATTCCTTGCATTTACCCTCAAATCTCAAAGAGAGATCTCTCAAGTGTATATTAATATTGATTATTAATAATAACCATCTTTTATCTCAAGATTTTCCTACATTTATGAATAAAGGTTTTGAGTCTGGGCATGGTAACACCTGTAATTGCAGCAATTTGGGAGGCTGAGGCAGGAGGATTGCAAATTCAAGGCCAGCCAGCTTTGGTAACTTAGTGAGATCCTTCCAAAGTTAAAAATAGGAAGGAAGATATGGCTCAGTAGTTGAGTGCCCTGGGGTTCACTCCCCAGGACCCCCATCCCCCCCCAAAAAAAAAAACAATAAAAATTTTGAGCCAGATGTAGTAATCTAAACTGTAGTCCCAGTTACTTGTGAGGCTAAGGAGGAAGAGGATGATTACTTGAGACCAGGGATTTGAGGTCAGCCTGCACAACATGGCAAGACTGTCTCCAAAAAAAAAAAAAGTGGTGGCGTACGCTTGTAATCCCAGTGGCTAGGGAGGCTGAGGCAGGAGGATTGCTAATTCAAAGCCAGCCTCAGCAAAAACGAGGCACTAAGCAACTCAGTGAAACCTTGTCTCTAAATAAAGTACAAAGTAGGGCTGGGGATGTGGCTCAGTGGCCAATTACCCCTGAGTTCAATCCTTGGTACCCAAAAGAAAAAAAAAAAGAGGCAGAAGAAAGGTTTAATATATTGACTGGAATTACAAATTTTATAAATTTGGGATTTTGTTTTATGCAGTTTTACTTGCTATATGCTTGTCATAAAAGGTTAGCCAGGCCATAGACAGCAGCACATTTGTTTAAAAAAAAAAAAATTTTTTTTAAATCCAAGGATTACAAAACTCCCTGTAGTTTTGTTATGGATGTCTCGGTTTAGATTATTTTTCATAATAAGGCACTTCAACATTTTGATTTTGATTATTTGGGTCTGTAGTGTGTAAATATGTAAGAGAATTCAATAGTGAGCCTTTTCAATCTGATAACATTTAATCTCTGCAATTTCTAAAACATTTTTGTTGTATATTTAAATATACTAAATTTTTTTGGCAAGCCTTTTTTTTGTGTGTGTGTGTGAAAGTGGTGATTGAACCCTTGGCCTCATACATGCTAGACAGGCATTATATCACTGAACTACATTTCCAGCCCTAAATATACTAAATTGTTTGTAGATATCATTGAATTTTTTTTTTTCCGTCATAGGTTGAGAAATGGAGTAAAGTTTTGTAAAGTACAAAAGTTTCCTGAGGTATGGACTTTAACTCATTTTATTTTATGTGGTAAAACATTAATGAAACACAACATAGTAATAAATTCTCATAGCATATTTGAAGATTGAAGTGATTCTGTTGACCGGTTGCTGTGCATACCTTATTTGGATTATTTATTTCCAAAATATTGGGTTGAATATCCTAAGTGCCCTCAACAGTATACTATGATGGACATAGTATAATTAGACATTGTAGGAACTTGACGAGTATAAAGTGAAAAATTAGAAAAACAAATAACAGTGAACTTTGTAAGAATCATGTTTCTACATTTCAGGTTATGACTTTATAATGTGGTTGATATTTAACCTTGACACATAGTTCAGTATGAATATTTAATAATATTATAGCTTAATAAAAAATTTTTAGCTAAATGAAACTTAACTTTATTTACAATTTTATTTCAATCAAACACCACAATTATTTGCTTGTAGAATAAAAATCTTAATGTCCTAAGTTTTATCATTTTGGAATGCTTTTTAGTCTTTTGTAATGGCAAATAAGGGTTTTTTATTTTATTCTCTTTCAGATTTTATGTATCCATCTGAAAAGATTCCGACACGAACTGATGTTTTCCACCAAAATCAGCACCCATGTTTCATTTCCACTAGAAGGCCTGGATCTTCAGCCATTTCTTGCTAAGGATAGTCCAACTCAGATTGTGACATATGATCTTCTGTCAGTCATTTGTCATCATGGGACTGCAAGTAGTAAGTATATAGGTTTGACGTTTGTTTTTAGATTTAAAAAACTGTGTCTGAATACAGTTGAATTAATTGCTTAAATAAGTTGTGCTTGGAAAGGAAAAAAAAAAAACTAAAAGTAGATTTTACTGCTGGTTATTAAAAACATGTCAGACTCCCAGTGTAAAAAAATGATAAATGTATAAGGAAATGGAAATGTTTATTACCCCAATTTGATTGTTGCTCATTGTATATATATACTTATTGAATCATCACTCTCTGCTCCATAAATATGTACAATTATTATGTGGTAGTCAAAAATATCAGTTTTAGGAAATGGAATATTTTTTACTAAGGTGTTTGGAATATTTGAAATTATATAAGATAAGTAGTAAGGACTTTAGCTTGATAATTTTTACACTGGGTTTTTAAAGATTAATTTTATGTGTTTTTGTTTTCTCAAGCAGTGGTGATGAGGATACATATTAAAAAATAAGATCACAGTTCTTGCCATATATTTTAGCTGCTATGCTAGACACTGGAGATAGAAAAAGTTTATCCTCCATTTTGTGTTAATTGTATTACCATAGTGATTTCTTTTCCCTTAAATACAGGTGGACACTATATAGCCTACTGCCGAAACAATTTAAATAACCTGTGGTATGAATTTGATGATCAGAGTGTTACTGAAGTTTCAGAATCTACGGTACAAAATGCAGAAGCTTATGTTCTTTTCTATAGGTAATGGAAGTCATTATCTCATATATAAACTAGTTTACAAATAATGAGAGAACATTTATTTCACTCTTTGGAGTTATTAGTGACTTCTAAGATTTTCAGTTGGATTGCTCAGTAAAGATAAGAAATTGCTCTATTCTCGTTAGAGTAAAATAAAGTAAAAAGTTTTCTACAGAATGAGGCTTTGTTTAGAGAATGTTAACATAAATAAGAAGGACAAAGGATGTATTTTGTCTTAGAAAGATTGGTTTTAATAAAAAAAAGTCAGGATTAAATATCAACTTTCCTGCTAAAACAGCTGATTAAGGAGGTATTAGTATAAAATTCTTCAGTATTTTATGAGAGAAAATGCTAGCTACTGTAACAGGGATACTAATTAGGTATTTAGCTTGATCTTATTAACAAATATGTGAATGCTTACCATGTGTCAGTATTGTGGACAGGAGTAGTTAATATATAACATCTCCTTTAGAGGTGTAAAATGTATTTGAGAGGTGATGCAAACTATGTTTCTCTTGGAATTACCAAGGCTTGAGAGATCCACAGAATTAGTATGTTTGGGAGTCTAATAAGGAAGAGGAAAAAAATCAATCTAATAGTCTAATGTAGTAAAATACATATTGGACTTAATGAATTATTGTCTTTAAAAGGAAGAGCAGTGAAGAGGCACAAAAAGAGAGGCGAAGGATATCAAATTTGTTGAACATAATGGAACCTAGCCTCCTTCAGTTTTATATTTCTCGACAGTGGCTGAATAAATTTAAGACCTTTGCTGAACCTGGCCCTATTTCAAATAATGACTTTCTCTGTATTCACGGAGGTAAGAAATCCTGTCCGCAAAGTGGTAGAAGTGGTAGAAGTTTGTTGTTAAATAATTTGCAAATTAGGAATAAGCCAAGAATTTTCCTCTTCTATTTATTTCTTATTTCTCTATCTGCATTCTACCTTAATGTATTTATTCCATTAGGTTTTCAAAATTTGGCCTTGTCTCTCTAATTATGGGCCTGTTAAACATTTTATTTATTGAGTACCTGTTTAAAACCCTGTGCTAGAGCCTGAGAGTTATTTCTGTACTAGTGATTTCAGCTGCCACCTGTACCTGTAGTTCTTATCCCTTTTATCTAAATGAATAGCTGGCTCTTTTCCTAAGTATGGAAATTTATTTGGGGTTTAACAAGAAAGCTTCATATGTGTTAAACATAACTTATATCCTTGTAATTAGCTAAATTAATGTTTATTCCTAGAATAAATAGGACCTTTGGTGTTTTGATTAACCTTTGATTGAAGTCTCAGTATTCTTGCTAATTATATTTATAGTGAAACCACAAGGAATGGGAATATCTTATATTGGATATAGAAACTTAAACCCCACAAAATATTTGTGGGCCTCAGTAGTAGAGCACATGCTCCATAGCACAAGGCCCTGAGTTCAATCCCCAGCATTGACTTAAAAAAATAAAAATAACCAAGAACTCCTTATGAATTTCAAGGTATACATTCTTCTTTAGAAAGGATAATAACTAAAAATACACACACACATACACACACACACACACACACACACACACATATATTTTTTTTTGGTACTGGGGATTGAACTCAGGGGCACTCGACCACTGAGCCACATCCCCATCCCTATTTTGTATTTTATTTAGAGACAGGGTCTCACTGTTTTTTAGCCCCTCACTTTTGCTGAGGCTGGCTTTGAACTCTCTGTCTCCCTTCCTCAGCCTCCTGAGCCGCTGGGATTATAGAAATGTGCCACCATGCCTGGCTGAAAATACTTTTAAAAACTTTTTGGGAGGGGATGCTTGAGAATAATGATTGACCAGTCAGTCAGCAGTCATTAAAAATGAGTTTAACCTTTGAAAGGAATTAAAGAATGAAGCTGACCTGTCAAAAATATTTTTAGGTGTTCCTCCACGAAAAGCTAGTTATATTGAAGACTTGGTTTTGATGCTGCCTCAGAACATTTGGGATAACTTGTATAGCAGGTTTGTTTTTATTTTTCTTTCACATTTTTAAATTGTTGTGTATAGTTGTAGATAATAATGGAATTTGTTGTTACATGTTCATACATGTACACAACACAACAATGTAATGTGGCCATTATCACTCCCCAGCACTTCTTGGCTCCTTCTCTACCTTCCACACTTTGCAGGTTTGTTTTTAAAAGCAGACAATGTATTATTGTGAAAACTACTTAAAAGTAGCTAAAGGGGGATTGGATTATTTCCCAGATGCTTCTTTTGCTTTATGTTGCATACCTCTTTTTCATTCATTTATTTATTTTGAAGTGTGAATAGGCAAACTTTGTAGCTAGTGTGGCTCTAGTCTAGATGATTTATTCTGATTTTCATATTCTAAATATCTGTTTGTGAAGATATACTTATCATACCGAAGTACTTTATTTAAAAGATATTGCCTATACTCACCACTAAAATTTTACTTATGTGTGCACTCCCAAAATTGAATATTCTACTCTGAAATTTTAAAGTTTTAAATCTTAAAAAATATTTTGTACTGTAATGTTCTTACCAATTATGTTTTCTTTAAATATTAAATCCATGCCAGGAATCCTTTCTACTTGAGAGAATAGGGGAAACCTTCATCTGATTAAAACTTGACTGTGACTGTTTATTTTATATGTTAATTTTTGAAAACCCTTTTTTGGTTGTTGCTGCTAACATTTGGTAGAACAAGGGAAAATTGAACTATGGATAAGGCAGCATAGGCAATACATTGGTAAAGTTTTTATTCTAATAAACATAATATCAGGAACTTGTAATTTAAAAACATTTTTTATATTACTTTGAGAATTTTCCTGTGAGGATTTATTCTTAACTGGGTATTTAGCTATTGACTAAAAAACTAGAAACTGTGTGGTAAAACATCAGCTTTGAGATTGCTATAATTTTAATTCTTAAATTCTTCATGCTTTAGGTATGGAGGAGGACCAGCTGTCAACCATCTGTACATTTGTCATACTTGCCAAATTGAGGCAGAGAAAATTGAAAAAAGAAGAAAAACTGAACTGGAAATATTTATTCGGGTAAAAAAAGTAATGCTTTTCAAATTGTAAATGATGTAGGATAAAGATGAAGATCTGACAATTAACAAAATGGTTGAATGAAAGTGTTGTAATAGATTTCAAATGTTCTGGGTACCTAATAGTGATGACTTAAGGCCTTCACTGGAATTTTAGTGAGTTAAGTTTTCCTTTGTGGGCTTTTGTTTTTATGGATTGGGCAATACATTTTGTTTTAGGTATTTGTAACTATAAGATATCTCCTAATTAAAATGGAAAATTCCTCATTAGTATTGTCTATAGAATACCCAGCTGGCATTCTCAACTTCCATTCTTCTATGAAATATAATGCTGTTTTGTCTTTTGGGAACTCTGTATTTACAAATATACTGTTTCCTCATAGTATATTACAAAGCATTCCTTGATTGTAAACAGCAGAAAATTGAGTCACAGAATGAAAAAACTGAACAAAGCCAGTTGTCGTGGTACATTCCTGTAACCTCAGCTACTCAGGGAGCTGAGGCAGGGGAATTGAAAGTTTAAGGCCAGCCTTGCAACTTAGCAAGATCTTGTCTCAAATTAAAAAGGGCTGAGGATGTAGCTTAATGGTAGATTGGTTGCCTAGCATGTGAAAAGCTGAGTTCAATTTCCAGCACTGTGCAAAGAAACAAAGTTTTTTAAAAAAAATACTGAATTGACAGTTTTTGTAGACAAGGACCAGTGAATTCCAGATGTCTAGGTAGCAAGAGATCTTTTTAAAGTATTGCTGTAACACAGCTCCAACTATTTTAATACAATCCAAAGTTTAGTTTACCTGAGAGGCATGTTTATTGATAATCCTACTGGGACAATATTGGAAGAGATAATATGCCAAAGAAAATGAATTGCTTTTTTTACTGTTAGAAACAATTTTATGAAAATGATTTGCATCTCTTAATATGGGCTATTGCTTTAGCTATTGCAGGAGAAAACGTATGTAAAGTAGCTTCACTGCCTCCAGACCAGTTTCTTCTGATTTCGAGTGGCAACAGAGAACTGCTAGCAATAATAGCTTCTGTAAAATAGAGTAACAGAAGCAAAGTCGTACAATGAAACTGCTTAAGGCTAAACTGTTTATTTCACTTCTCACAACTTTCCTGAAATCATTTTATTCCTATGCAATCCTACTTCCTAAAGAATGAATACATAATAAATTGATTCTAAAAAGCTACTGAGATAATTTAAAATAACATCTAGCATTAGAGGGAATGGGAACTACGGAAAGCTCTTAATATCAGTCCAAGTGATGAAACCAATTTTTAGTCTCAGGACTAAAATTAAATATTAACATTATTCTCACTTCTCTAGAAATGATTCTTGCTTTTGCAAAAAACTAAGCTGCTCCTTTTCTGTCTTCCTTTTGTTTGAGTTCATCTAGCATATTCTGAAACCTGTTCTTGGGAGACAGGTTTTCCACATTCGTGATGAGATAGATCCTCTTGTCGTTTTGCCCCTGTCCTAGGTCTCTTAGAGTTTGCCTTTCATGTTATCATCTGTTTGTTTATTTATTTTTACCATCACATTTTTTTTTATTGGTGCATTACAGTTGTACATAATGACTGGATTTGTTCTTATGTATTCGTACATGCACACATATAGCAATATAATTTGGCCCATATCACTCCCTGGTATCAATCTGTTTCTGAATGGATTTTTTAATAAAGTAGGAGAGAAGATATTGAGCAGACTAAAGTTAAATGTCCTGTGTATTCTGTGTACCATGTGTGTAAAAACACACCTGCTTCTCTCTTTTTTTTTTAATTTTAATATTTTTTATTTTTTAGTTTTTGGCGGACACAACATCTTTGTTTGTATGTGGTGCTGAGGATCGAACCCGGGCCGCACGCATGCCAGGCGAGCGCGCTACCGCTTGAGCCACGTCCCCAGCCCCTCTCTTTTTGTTTTGTTTAAATCATTTTATTATTGTTCTTATTTAGTTATTATGAGGTGATGGGAATTGAACTCAGGGCCTCTTGCATGCTAGGAAAGTGCTTTACAACTGAGCTATCTTCCCAGCCCACCTGCTTTTCTCTCTCTTTTAAAAAAAAAATCTTTATTTATTTACTTTATGTGGTGCTGAGAATTGAACCCAGTGCCTCACAAGTGCTCAGCAAGCGCTCTACCACTGAGCCACAATCCCAGCCCTCACCTTCTTCTCTTTTGATTCAGGGTTTGAGTGGGTGAGGGGGCTTGCCTAAAGTAAAGAAATACTTACTTAGAGAAGATATTGGAGGTGTGGATTTCTTAATTTTACTCAGGACTCATTTGCTTCTTGAATCTATGAAAACAAGTATTAGTTGAATATTTATTTATTTATTTATTGAGTAATCCCAGGAGCTTGGGAGGTTGAGGCAGGAGGATTTCAAGTTCAAAACCAGTCTCAGCAAAAGTGAGGTGCTAAGCAACTCAATGAGACCCTGTCTCTAAACATAAAGTACAAAATAGGGCTGGGGATGTGGCTCAGTGATTGAATGCTCCCGAGTTCAATACCTGGTTAACTCCTCCACCAAAAAAAAAAAAAAAAAAAAAGAGAGAGAGAGAGTATAGAATAAATGGAAATGATGCTCCTTAATAGATAATACACTACAGTTTGATCCTTTGTCAACTCAGCTTCCATATGCCCTTCCATATCCATATAAATAGTAACAACAGTATCATCCTTCTACTTGACATGATAAACCTAGCCCATATACTAGTACATGTTGTATTGACTCTTTCCCTAATTTGTGAGATGGCAAGTTCCATCAGTTACTATATCCATTTCTAGCTGTTGTCATTTATCTTTTAGTTCAGCCAATGCAGTTAAAAATATATATATTTTTTTATAATCTAAGGAATACTAAGGGTTTGGAATGTAACTCAGTGATAGAGCACTTGCCTAGCACGCACAAGGCCCTGTGTTCAACCCCCAGCACCAAAAAAGAAAACAACAACAAAAAAAACTTATAGTAACCACCACAGTTACATCTTATAATATTAATCGGATGAAAGAAAGGAAAAAATTATTTCAAATTTTCATGTTTATAAATATGTACAAGGAAGAAATATGTGACTTCAACTAATCATTATCCATTTCATGTACCCTATGTTCTCATCCAGCACTTCAGTTGGTTGTGGATGTTTTCCTGGGAAAGCAACCCAGACCTTCCTTACTAAAGTGTATGAATCCTTAGTAGTCATGTATCTGTTAGATTTCTCTAGCTAGTCTATTAATTTTTAAGCTATGGGTATAGAAGTACTAATAATGCCTATAGTGGGTTGAATGGTGGTTCTCAAAAATATACTTCCATGCTTCAAGCTCTATGAATTGATCTTATTGATGAATATGACCTTATTTGAAAAACAAAGAGTCTTTGCACAGATAAGGATTTCAGGGTAAAATTATTCTGAATTAATCTGTGTGGACCCTAAATTTAGTAAGTGTCCCTATCAAGAGACAGACAGCAGAAAGATACATGAAGAAAGAGGTGAAAGCCGTGTGAAGACAGTGGCATAGATTGGAGCAATGCAGCTACAAGGCAGAATCTTGAGGAGGTGGGGAGTGAAATGTCCTGTAGAGCTTCACAGCGAGCCCAGTTTTTGATTTTGGATTTCTGGTCCCCAGAACTGGGAGTGAATAAGAAAAGGCACCACATATTGGTCTCTTTACGGAGCATATACTACATCATGTAGGATAGTACCAAGCTCACAAAATGTTATCACAAAGTTAAAAAAAAAAAAAAAAAGTATTTGATAGGCCATCAGATTTTGGGTGATAACACGTGGTAAGGTAATTAATCTTAGAATATGAGATGTTTTTTCTTTTGTACATAATGACTTAATTCCATGATCAGAAGCAATGTGGATGTTAGTCAATGAATGAGATGTTCAGTAAATTCAAGATTGGTGGTACTGAGAGAAACATTGTGTGGTAAGAGAGTAGACCCAAAGCCTAAATCACATGTCACCAGAGCACTATATCCAAATTATATGAAGAACTCATACAAGTGAGTAAGTAGGCAAATATTTCAATTTAAAAATAGATGCAAGATTTGATATATACATTACTACTAAGAAATTATGACTAATAAGCATGTGCATAGTATATAGTAGGGAATTCTCAAGTGACTATTAATGATGAGAATGCAAAGTACAGCAGGCTACATGATAAGCAGTTTGGTAGTTTCTTAGATTCAGCATTTAGCATGTGACCCAACAATCTACTCCTAGGTTTTCACTCCAGAAATGTCAGTTTACATTCACATAGAACCTGTAAAATGAAAGTAATACATTAGTATTACTTATCAGTTGCCCCAAATTGTAAACAATTGAAATATCCATCAGGTGGCATATGCATGAACAAAATGTGTTATATTCATACATTGGAAGACTATTCAGCAATAAAAAAATAATGGATTACTGATGCATGTGACAACATGAATGAATTTCAGAAACATTATATCAAGTAAAAGATAGGGGCTGGGGTTGTGGCTCAGTGGTAGAGTGTTCGCCTAGCATGTGTGAGGCCCTGGGTTCGATCGTCAGCACCATATAAAGATAAATAAAGGTTAAAAAAAAAAAGTAAAAGACATAAAAATGACTAATACCTAATTTTATTTATAAGGAATTTCTGAAGAGGGGGAAAAATACAAAGGTAAATTATTAGATCAGTGGTTTCTAGAGCTAAGAGCAGTAGAGTGATGGTAAACTGATGTAGTGTTTTGGAGATATTGGAAACTGGATTTTGGTGAAGATTGCACAATTAAATTTACTGAAAAAATCACTGAACTTCCCAGTAACATTGGGTTGATTATATCAATAAATCCATTTTAATTTTTGTTGTTGGCTTTTATTTCCCCCGACCCCTAAGGATCAAACCCAGGGCCATTCTACCATTGAGCTGTCCCTAACTCTTTTTAAAAATTGAGACAGGAGCTTGCTGAGTTGCCCGGGCTGGTCTCAAACTTAAGATCCTTCTACCTCAGCTTCCCAAGTTACTAGGATTATGGGTGTGTGCCACTGCACTTAGCAATAAACCTATTTTTAAAAATATTTTATTTTTTAGTTGTAGTTGTACACAACACCTTTTATTTTATTTATTTTATTTTTTAATGTGGTGCTGAGGATCAAACCCAGGGCCTCGCACGTGCTAGGCAAGTGCTCTACTGCTGAGCCACGATCCTAGCCAATAAAGCTATTTTTTAAAATGAAAATATATACCTCAGTGGTAGAGCAATGAGGCCTTGGGTTTGATCCCCAGCACTGTGCCCTCCCCTACAAAAGGAAAATCTGTGATTACTCCATAACACTAGGTTTTTGTTTGTTTGTTTTTTAAATATACCCCCTTTTTAACAAACCAAGTGTGTTCGTATAAAAATAGTACTGGCATACAGTGATCCTCCTGTCTCAACCTACTGAGTCATTGGGATTATATGTGCCCTACTAGTGCCGTAGTTTTGAGAAATTTCCCAAAATTGGATGGGGGAAAAAGCATGTTATTAAGTTAATGGAGTTATTGTGCTTAGTTAAATTTTAAAAAGCCCCCTCCTAGATGTATAAGGAAGAAACTTACTAATCTTTATCAAAGAAACATCTTTATCAATGATAAAGTCCTGAAAGAAGTGTCCAAATCTGGTAATGGTGTATTTAATAAATGCTATAATTAATTCAGCATCTTTGAGAAATCTCATCTTTCTTTATGCAATCTGTAAATCACAGAAAGTACTAACTCTAATTCCATGCCTTGAGATAAATATGCCTTAATTTCTGTAGAAAAGATAGCCACAGCATTTTTTTCTCACACACACACACACACACACACACACACACACACAGGCATGCACGCGCGCACATACACACACACGTCTATTTTAGATACTTGGGATTGAACCCAGGAATGATTTACCCCTGAAATACATTCTCGACCCTTTTTATTTTTTATTTTGAGACAGGGTCTTACTAAGTTACTGAGGCTTGTCTCAAACTTAAGATCCTTGCAGTCCTTCTGCTTCAGCCTCGCAAATAGCTGGGCCATCACTACCAGCTCACAGCATCTTTTATTCCCTTTCATTGTTCATTGTTAAGCAGATATTTTTGTCTCAGAAAGATTCTTTCCCTCAAAGAACCTACATTTAATAAATAAATAAATGTTTTATATTAAAAATCATATATTATGGAAAAAGGAATAGGGTAAGAGATCAGGATTATCGTATGAGGGGATGAAACAAGTTGCAGTTTTAAAGAGAATAATCAAGATAGGACTCAATGAGAGGTGACATTTAAACAAAAAATTAAAGGACGAGAGAGACACAGTCATTTCAATACCTGCTGAAAGAAGGGATAGCCAGTGCAAAATCCTTCAGAGATGGGAATGTTATTTGATTGGTTTCTAGGAAAACAAAGAGATTAATGTGATTACATGTAGATATGGAGAAAGAAAAAATTAGAATGTAAAGTCAGATCATGGGAGGTACTTCTGGGCTATTATAAGGATCTTTGGGGATAGTTGCAGGGTTTCTGTTTAATTAAGGGGATGACATAATCTGAACTTGTCTTTGTCCAGTTAGTACATACCATGGGCTTTTAGTTACCCATCATGAAATACTACTGTAATTAGATAAATTCCCAAATACTCTTCATTTTGCTGAGGCTCTGCTACCTGTACTGCTCTTTCTATACCAATTTTTCTGTCAGTTGGGTTTTTTTTAGTTGTCAGCAGTGGAGGGCCAGACTGATTAATTTAAGCAGAAACATAATTTATTAAAAAAAAAACTGAATAATCAGACATTCAAAAGTTTGAAAATCAAAGTAGCCCTGGGTATGTAAGCTAACCAAAATTGATGTCAAAGTGACTCCATTCTAGCCATTAGGTTATTCTCTTGAAGAATTCCATTTCTAATAGAATTGTGCCTATTGTGGGTCACATACCCATTCCTTAGGCCTTAGGGCTAGTGGAGGAAGTGAAACATGTTTAGGGATAATCCCTCTACTTTTGAGAATTTACATATACATACCACATATATATTGCCTGTGAAAGAACATGTACAAGAATATTCTTTTTTATATGTATGCAATTTAATTATTTTTTATATGGTGCTAAGGATTGAACCAGTGCCTCACATGTGCTAGGCAAGTTCTCTACCCCTGAGCCACAACCCCAGTCCTACAAGAGTATTCTTTACCACAGTGTGTTGGTAATAGCAGATTGTCCACCAGTATCTTAATTGAACAAAAGCAAAGTTTAGATGTTGTTCAAGTTTACACGTCAGAGTTTTAAGAAATATGTGTTATTGTTGTGTAGTTACAGTTCGAAGACTTTACTTTGATCATCTTCCACTTATACAGACTTCTATACCCATTTTGTTAAATTTTGAGACACAAACTAGAATTGTTTATTAATAATTTCTACCACATATCATAATATTAAGATACTTAGCATCAGTGTACATTTATTGTGGTACCATACTCTATATGTGTATGAGAAATTGGCCTTATCAGATACTGAAGTGGAATGATTTTACTGTTTTGTGACTTTGCAAGTTGTGGATTAAAGATGACTGATTTTTTTCCTTTCTGTAGCTTAACAGAGCATTCCAAGAGGAAGACTCTCCAGCGACATTTTATTGCATAAGTATGCATTGGTTTAGAGAATGGGAGAGTTTTGTGAAGGGTAAAGATGGAGGTGAGTGGTTAACTGAATTTTTTGGTAACTGTTTATTCATTTAACAAGTATCTTGAGTATCTGAGAAATACTTATTGCAAAAGAAAAAAAGACCCCTGACCTCAGAGAACTTACATTCTAATTTATTTTCTTTGGTTTCTGTTTGTTTGTTTGTTTGGTACTGGGGATTGAAGCCATGGCCTCTTTACCACTCAGCTATGCCCCCAGCCCTTTTTATTTTGAGACAGGCCATCTAAGTTACTGAAGTTGGCCTTGAACTTGTGATACTCCTTCCTCAGCCACCTGAGTTGCTGGGATCACAGATGTGCACCACCATGCCTGGCTATATTCTTGTTTTGATTGGGGGTGGAGAGGTGGGATTTATAAGCCTGTTTTATTGGCTTAGAGATTATCTCAGTGGTAGAATGCTTCCCTAGGAAGCATGAGATCCTGGGTTCTATCTCCAGCATTACAGTAAACAAATGGGTAAACATTTTATGAATTATAGCATATTCACAGCAAGAATAAAAGAACTGAACAAAGGCTGGGGATGTGGCTCAAGTGGTAGCGCGCTTGCCTGGCACGCGTGCGGCCCGGGTTCGATCCTCAGCACCGCATACAAACAAAGATATTGTGTCCGCCGATAACTAAAAAAATAAAATATTAAAATTCTCTCTCTCTCTCTCTCTCTCTCTCCCCCCTCTGTATCTTAAAAAAAAAAAAAAAAAAGAACTGAACAAAATGAGTCAATTAGTCTGATTTTTTTTTTTTTTTGGAGTACCAGGGATTGAACCCAGAGTGTTCTACCAATGAGCTATATCCCCACTCCTTTTTATTTTTGAGATAGTGTCTCACTGAATTGCCTAGGCTAGCCTTGAACTTCAGATCCTCCTGCCTCAGACTGCCAAGTCTCTAATTATAGGTGTCTGCCACTGTGCTTAGCAGTATTATTATTATTAGTTGTCGATGGACCTTTATTTTATTTATTTATATGTAATGCTAAGAATTGAACCCATTGCCTCACACATGCTAGGCAAGTGCTCCACCAATGAGCTACAACCCCAGCCTACCAGTCTGTGATCTTATTATTGAAGAATTTAATAAATTATAGCAGTAAAAGATTGATTATGGTTATTCAATACAGTGGAATACTTTGTATGCCTTTAAAATAATTTTATGTTATAATAGTTAATAATTTCAGAGCTGGGATTGTGGCTCAGCGGTAGAGCACTCGCTTAGCACAGGTGGGACCTGGGTTCGATCCTTTGCACCACATAAAAAAATAAAGGCATTGTGTTGTGTCCATCTACACCTAAAAAATAAATATTTAAAAAAAATAACAATGATTTCATAATTAGATGTTCTTGATATATGTAAAAAGCTTGCAACTCAATATGCATAGTTTGAATCCTGTTTTTTTTTAAGCTAAAATTATATTATGTAAAAGCAGAAAGACCTTATAGATATTAAAGCAGTTTGCCTATCTGGGTGTGGTGGTGGATGTCTGTAATCCCAGTGATTTAGGAGACTGTGGCAGAGAAGAGTTTGTCAGCCTAAGCAGCTTAGTGAGACCCTATCTCAAAAAAATAAAGGGGCTGGAGATATAGCTCAGTGGAAGAGCACCACTGGATTCAATACCTAGTACCACCAAAGGGGGAAAAATTGCCTATTCTTCTGTAATACAATTAAAATAATTATTTTCTTCTGTTCTGATATTGTGCCTATTTCAAAGCTGCTCCTTTTTTTGTGTGTATGTGTGTGTGTGGGTTATCAGGGATTGAACCCAGGGTGCTTTACCACTGAACTACATCCTTTTTTATTTTGAGACAGTCTTGCTAAGTTGCTAAGGCCTATGTTAAATTGTTGGGTTAAACTTTGAATCCTCCTGCATCAATCTCCCAAGTCACTGAGATAACAGGCATGTACCACTGTGTCTAGCTAAGACATTTTTTCTTAAATTAAGAGAGGATATATTTTTAAAATTTTATAATTCGTATTTTAAAATTTGCTTCAATGACTATCTGAAACAAATTGAGAATTGTTTAAAATTTCTTTTTAAATTAAAATGGAATTAATTGAACATGATGGTACAGTCTTTAATCCAGTTACTCAAGAGACTTAGGTAGGAGGATTGCAAGTTCAAGGCTAGCCTAGGCAATTGAGTGAGATGCTGTTTCAAAATAAAATTTAAAAAGCTGCTGATAGAGCTCAGTAGTAGAAGACCAGTGGTTTCAGTCTCTGAACTAGGGGAGGAAGTTACAAAGGAATTGTTCTTTGATAAGATTAAAGATAACATTTTGATCTGCAGTCCCTAAATGGAGAATTAAGAAATAATTCTACTAGACTTTGGGAAGGTTAATGAACCTCTCTTACCTTCTTTCCTAGAGCTATTTTGGGAAAAATAAAACCCAAAAAGGAAGAAACTCAGAAAGAATCTTTACCTTAGGTAGAAACTGTAATAATTTGTAAACAGTTAGATTATTTGGTTATAGCTCTCAATCATTTCATGCACAGAATTATGTAATTATTTGTTAAATTTGTTTGACGTATGCATTTTGATAAATCTTTTTTCCTTTGAACTTAGATCCTCCAGGTCCTATTGACAATACTAAAATTGCAGTCACTAAATGTGGTAATGTGATGCTCAGGCAAGGTAAGTTTTATTAATACTAAAACCTTTACTTAGCCAGGTATGGCAGTGCATGCCTGTAATTCCAGATACTGAGGAGACTGTAATAGAAGGATTACATTTGAAGACAATCTATGTAACTTAGTGAGAGTGTGTCAAAATAAGATAACAGTGGCTAGGGATATAGCTCAATAATATTTTGCCATGGGTTCAACCCCCAGTACTACAAGAATAGAAGAGAAAAAAAGAATGTCATTCATGCTAGAACTAAGACAAAATAGTTGGAAAGCAGTCAGTGTTTATTTGTTTATTTTAATCTGAAAAAAAGATTGTAAAGCTATTGACAGGAGCTGGGAAAAAGCATATCTAACAGACATCCATTGCAAGTTATGAAATTATTTCAGGCACAATTATGTTATCAGTTATTTATAATCAATTTTTTTTACAATATAATCAAATTATTATTATCAAATTGTACAATACAAGTTGGTAGTCTGAAGACTGATGTTTCAGAAGTTCTCATTTATTTCTAGATGACTTGTGCTGGTGGGTACATTATAAAAGCATGTCCAATATGAATATATATGTTTGTAAACATTATTTGCTCTATATACCCATAATTTTAGGAGCAGATTCTGGTCAAATTTCTGAAGAAACATGGAATTTTCTGCAGTCTATATATGGTGGAGGACCTGAAGTTATCCTACGACCTCCAGTTGTTCATGTTGATCCTGACATACTACAAGCAGAAGAAAAAATTGAAGTAGAAACACGATCTTTGTAATCTGGAGGATATAGGGAGTTCTAATGAGAAATCATTTTCACTTCCCTTGACACATACATTCAAAAACATTCCTTAAAGCATGTTTTTTCTTGATTTTTTTCATCTTTTATCCCATTTATTCTGTCTTACTGGGCATTATGGAAAAATGTTAAAATGTGTAATATACTACAGGTTGGTGTATTTATTGCTAAATAACTTACATATAAGTCTTTCAGTGTAATATTTTTGAAACAGAAGGGACAGTTGTGATTGATTGGTAATCAGTAGGCTGTCTTTGATCTTTTTACTACACGCAGATCCTGTATATCCTTTGTAGTGTTGTAAATATTTTTTGCTTTGAAAACTTTTTCATTACTCTGTGTTAGTATAACTGACCAATCTTTTCAGTTCTCCAAAATCCTAATTTAATTGTATAGTTTTGACATGGCTTGATATAACAAAGAGCCTATTAAATTAAGAGTAGTAGTCAGAAAGTTGTTAATTTTCCAAAGCTCAGGAAACATTAGGGTGTCACTTCTTTTGCACTGTACCATATAAACTAGCATATTAAAACGTGCAAAATGTCTTTTGAATGTATCAAAGATATATTTAGTTTGAGTGGAACTTGTCAGCCGACATCAGTAACTTATTGCTGCTTATATTGTAAAATGTTAAACTTCAATTCCTACAACCCTGGATAGTGTTCATTAATGAGAGTAAGTAAAAATCCTTAGAGTTAGTTTTAGGCCTCCTTTCATTTTGCAAGCATGAAGTGTGGAATGTGTCAATGAGATTGTTGATAAAGCTGAAGCCACTTACAAAATGATTTTTTTAATGAAATGCATAAAGTCTTTTTGAATAATGTAGTATGCACCACTATTTGCTTGATTATGTAATGTGAAAAGTTTAACTATACTCCGAAAGCATACTGGATAACATTGAGGATGTTGGATAACATTCTTGATGTCTTTGTTTCAGTTTGGGGCAGCTGCCACCATTTAAAGTGATATTGTTAAAAATTAGTTCAATAAAAATGACTTATAATTATATAGTTGAATATTGAATTTATTTGATAGATATTAAAGTTGAAGGGTATAGAATTTGTTAATATTAATGCCTTCTTAGTACTTCTTTTCAGAAATATGGACATCATTCAGGAAAGTTTTGTTTTTTTTTTAATATCTTTATATTTATGTGGTTCTGAGGATGGAATCCAGTGCCTCATGCATACCAAGCAATTGCTCTACTACTGAGCCACAACCCCAATCCCATCAGTAAAGTTTTATTGTTTAATGAGTTTATTAATCAGCTGTTTAAGATCCATTTGAATTTTTTTGGTACCTGGGATTGAACCCAGGGTACATAACCATTGAGCCATATTCCCAGCTCCTTTCTGAAATATTTTATTTAGAGATAGGGTCTTACTGTGTTGCTTAAAGCTTTGCTGAGTTGCTGAGGCTCGCTTTAAATCGATCCTCCTATCTCAGCCTTCAGATTATTATAATTCTCAGCTAGGATTATAGGCATGGGCCATTCCGCTGGCTTGAAAATTTTTAAAAAAGGTTTTAGTTTTCTTCTTCCTCATAATCATACTGTGATTCTCCTGAAGGGTTGAATGATTTTTTAATTTTTTACTGATACTTAAAAACATAAAATTTATACATATTAATTTAGTGGCATGTAATATTTGATACATGTATCCATTGTATACAATCAGATGGTTTTGATCTGTGTTTAAATCACCAGAATTTAGTATAATGCTTGGCACTTATTTAAATTTAAAAAGGTTTGTTTTTAATAGCATTTGCCATTGAACACTTAACAGTGTTTTAGTCACTCTACTAATGTGCTTTCCTTATGTCTAATAATTGCAACAATTCTATGATATAGGCTAAGTGTCTTGCCCAAAGTTATAAAACAAAGAAGTGGCAGTTTGGGATTTCAACTTAAATCAACGTGACTTCATACCAGTGCTTTTATTCACTACAATATATTATTCCCTAATGAGTTCTCTTGAAACTGGTTATGGTATCACATTCATTTATAGTAACGTATTATTGAAATACAATAGGGCTGGAATTGTGACTCAGTGGCAGGCTCTTGTCTAGCATGCATGAGGCACTGGGTTCAATCCTCAGCACCACATAGGAATATAAAAAAATGAAATTATTAAAAAAGGGAATTGGGGCTGTGGCTCAGCGGTAGCACACTTGCTTGGCATATTTGAGGCACTGGATTTGATTCTCAGCACTGCATATAAATAAAGGTCTATCAACAACTTAAAAAAATATTTTTTAAAAAAAGGAATATAATAGACAATACTAGTCCCACTGGGTATGGTGGTGCATGCCCGTAATTCCAGCAATTTAGGAGGCTGAGGCAGGAGGATCACAAATTTGAGGCCAGTCATGGCAACTTAGCAAGATACTTATCTCAAAAAAAAAAAAAAAATGGGTCTGGGATGTGGCTCAGTGATACAATCCCTTGAGTACAATCCCCAGTTACCCCCCGCCCCCCAAAAAAAGAGTTCATTCAATTTTTTACATTATGATTGTCAAAATACATAATAAGTGGTAGCACTATGCCTTTTTAGCTAATGGAAAATTGTAGTCAAAGGATAGTGAGAGCCTATGTATTTAAAGTATTTTGATTTCTAATATGAAAGTGATTAGTTTTTTAGAGTCACTTTGGTAAATTCAAATCCTAGTTGCTGTTACCTTCCAACTATGATTTAAATTTTTTAAATTTTTTTTTTTTTTTGTATTGGGGTTGAATCCAGGGGCGCTCAACTACTGAGCCACATCCCCAGCTCTTTTTTGTATTTTATTATTTTCTTTAGAGGCAGGTTCTCAGTGAGTTGTTTTGGCTTCACTAAGTTGGTGAGGCTGGCTTTGAACTCATGATCTTCCTTGCCTCAGCTTTCCAAGCTGTTGGGATTACAGGCATGTTCCACTGCGCCTGGCTCTATCTGTGATTTGGAACAATATTTAAACTTCTTTTATCTTCAGTTTTCTTTGTTAAGTGAGAAGGCTGTACCTTGGATTTCCCAGGAAGCAGACACTGAGATGTTAAGAGCACATACAATTTGTTGTGGAGGAATGGGATGGTGCACATTGCTCAGTGGTAGAGTGTATACTTAGCATGCTGGAGTCCATAATTGTAATAACCAGTACCACCCCTTGGGAAAAAAACGAAGGAAAGAATATTATTAGATTAAGCAGGATTGACCAAGAGTTATCAGAATGATGCAGACCTGATAGCCTCTGCCAACCCCCTAAGGACATCTGGAGCTAAGATTTCAGAAATAGCTTTGTCTTTGTACTATAAGTAGGCCTTATTTTGTCACTGACTAGTGACTATCTGGAAAAGAAACTCAGCTTGACCCCAGAGGAGTCAAGGGAGCTATCAGATTTCTAAACGCAGGAGCTGATAGCAAGTGTTTTCTTGAGAGAAGTCTGAACAAATCTGCCATACTCAATCATGGGATTATAATAATCACATTTATTGTTACATATTATTATATGAACACAGTACTGAACATATTTAGCACTCAGTGATGTAATCTGTTATTCTTTCTTTTCAAAATACATAACTTCTAAGGACACAGCATCATCTGTGTAGGATCTTCCCAGTAAGGTTTAATATGAATCTAATCATGAGGAAAAGCAAGATAAAAATTTTAAAGGCATGTTGTACAAACACAGCTGCTCTGGACTCTTCAAAAATTTTGTGTTATGACAGACATAAAAGAGGCTAGATGGCCAGACATGGTGGCACATGCCTGTAATGTCAGAAGCTCAGGAGGCTGAGATAGGAGGATTGCCAAGTTCAAAGCCAGCCTTAGCAACTTAGTGAAGCCTTCAGCAACTTAGGCAGACCCTGTCTCAAAGAATAAAAAGAGCTGGTGATGTGGCTCAGTGGTTAAGTGCCCCTGGGTTCTATCAGTGGTACCAAAAAAAAAAAAAAAAAAAAAGATTAAGAGAAGGTGACAACGAAATGCAATATCTGGTTCTTAATTTGGTTCTGGATGGGAGGGAGCAGATTATAAGGAACAATAATTGGAAGAGTTTGAGAAATTCAATTATATACATTATATATGCTGAAATGGGATAGATTTTAGATCTTAGATAAAATAATATAAATGTTAAAATTTTTTGTTTGGTGTTACTGAAGATTGAATTCAGGGGTATAGGACTACTGAACTACCTCTTCTCCCAGCCTTTTAAAAAATTTTTTATTTTGAGACAGGGTCTTGCCAAATTGCTCAGGCTGGTTTTGAACCTGTAATTCTCCTGCCTCAGTCTCCCACATTGTTGGGATTACAGGCAAGTGCCACTCTGCCCTGCATCAGTGTTAAGTTTCTTGAATGTGAAAACTAGTATGTAGAAGACAGCCCTTGTTCGGAAATATATGCTGAAATACAGAAGTTTACATGGTAATTGTATAATATTTAGGAAGGTGGGAAGATATTTAACAATATCTCCATACTTTTACTTGGTAATTTTATAATATTTAGTTTTGCATTCAGTTTGGTTCTCAATGCTTGGTGATATTTTTAGTGATCCTTTGTCAATTTCCTAGGATAGCATACTACCATCATAGTTCTCCATAGTCTTATTCTTCTCCTGGCTTCATTAAATAACCTGACCTCTATTTTGCTAAGACTGAAACATTACTCCTTTGTCTTCCTTTCATTGCCACCTCTTAATATCTTTCCAGATTAGAGAAAGAAGGGGCTTCTCCCTCCTCAGCTTTATTAAGGTATAATTGACAAAGGGGGACTCTTTCTCTTTTCCTGTCTTCCTTGGCAATTCATTTTTTCATTTAGTTTTTTTTTTCTTCTTTTTTTGCAGTGCTGGAAATTGAACTCAGGGCTCTGTGTATGCCAGGTAAGTTCTCTACCACTGAGCTACACCCCCAGCCCCTTTTGTTTTTATTTTGAGATAGGCTCTTGCTCAGTTGCCCATGCTGGCCTCAAATTTGTAATCCTGCCTCGGCCTCCTGAGTAGTTGGGATTATAGCTGTGTACCACTGTGCCTGACTTCATTTAATTAGTTTCAATGCCCTACACTTTCTGCTGTGTTTTTAAAAATCAATTATCAACCCTTCATGCTACAGTGCTTCTTAACTCTCCCTCTTCACTAGCACCTTGCCTTTCCTTCAGGGGAAATTCCCTCATTTCGAGCCAAGGAAATGAATATTCTCTAGAACAACCTACCACACCTGTTTCTTCTTTTACAAAGTTTTGAATCCAGTCTGTTGTTGCGGACCATCCATGGGCTGTGTGTATGAGCTGTGCACATTGAGCAGTATGAGGGGACTGGCCTGATATTGCTGCCTGATTGGGCGGTGCAATGTATGTGTGCCTTTTCTGCCTGTGATCCCACACAGCACCTGAGATGGGTGTGGCTTTCCAAGATGTCAATCAATCTGCTGACCACAAGACATCACCAAGCAAGACTCCACCCTTTGAAACCCAATCCCTTGTCTTATATTCTATGAATGGCTTTTCCCCAATACATAGGGGGTTTCAGGTGTGTTCTCTCTCTTGCCTCCCTTGCTCCCATTGCCTTCAGTGTGGGACCTGACACCTGAGGTCTCAGAGCCGTCTCTGACTCCCCCCAAAAGGTATTTTTGTGTTTGTGTGGTTTTTTAGTTGCCAGCCCTACAGCTGGTGACAGTCTATACCCTTTAATTCCACTTTATGCCCTCTTTCCTTTTCAGATCTATCTGGCTTTTATCTTTGTTACACTGCTTGAATTACTTTCCCCTTATTAGTACTCATTACTATTTTCATAACAAACTTTAGGATATTATTTGTGTTAGTTACATCAGAAAGGCAGTTTCCTTATGTCTTAGCTATTTCTCTGACCCTCAGTGGTCAATTTGAATATACTTATTACTATTTTGAATGATGGCACTGGGAAGGGGAATTAATTCTCTATGGAAAAAAAATGAATTACTATTTTTCTAGGTAGCTCAGTGGTACAGGACTTGCCTAGCATGTGTGAAGCCCTGGGTTTGATATTTGATCCACAATACCACCAAAACAAACAAACAAACAAATAAATAAATAAATAAATAAATAAATAAATAAAAAAGAAAGAAAAGAAAAATGGACTATTATTAAACTATCTTAATAACAACCCAGCTACCTTTTAAAAATGTTTTTATTGTTTGTACAGGGGATTGAGGCCAGAGGCACCCTACCACTGAGCTATATCCCCAGTCCTATTATTTTTAGTTTTTTGGACTGGATATCTGGCTAAGTTGCCCAGGCTGTTCTCAAACTTGCAATCCTGTCTCAGCCTCCTAAGTGGCTGGGATTACAGGAGTGTACCACTGTACCTTACTATCCCATTCTTTTAAGATGATTCTCCAGTATATTTTACTAGCTTTAATGTATCTTTCTAACTGTACTAGATATATGTACTCATAGGTCAGTCATCTAAAACTCAACAATTTGAAAAGCAGCATGAATAGTCATTAAAAATATGGGCTCCAGCTGGGTGTGGTGGTGTACACCTGTAATCCCAGTGACTCTGCAGGCTAAGGCAGGAAGACCTTAAATTTGAGGACAGCCTGAGCAATTTAGCAAGACCCTGTCTCAAAATAAAAAAGAAAAAGGGCTGGGGACTTAGCTCAGTGGTAAAGCACTCCCAAGTTGAATCCCCAGGAAGCCCCACCCCCGAAAAAAAGTATGAAAAAAGTATAGGCTCCTGAGTTAGTTTATCAGTTTTTGCCAAATTTCAGTGGTGTGTAAGAAGAATTTATTTTATAAGTTTGTGGCTAATCAGACTTTGGCCCATTCCCACTGATGCATCTGCTGACCTTTCCTGGGTTTACTGATTTTTCTTGGGATTGACTGATCTGGCTGACTTACTCCTGAGATGACTGGAGCAAATTGGCCGTTTCTTATATTCTTCAGCAGACTAACCAGGTGTGTTCTCTGTATAGCAGAGGAGCAAGTCATTTTCAAGCCAATACATGTGTCACATCTATTAACATGTTATTGGCTAAAGCAAGTTAGAGGTTGATCTCAGAATCAAGGAACAGGGAAATAGGTTCTACTTTCAGTGAGAGGAACTGCCAAGTCAAATGGCAAGCTGGGCATAGTGGTGCATGCTTGTTCCAGTGACCAAGGAGGCTGAGAAATGAAGATCACAAATTGGAAGCTAGCCTTGACAATTTAGCAAAGCTTTGTCTCAAAAAATAAAAAAGAAGTGAGGATGTAGCTCAATGGTAAATTGCTTCTAGGTTCAATTCCTTGTGTGTGTGTGTGTGTGTGTGTGTGTAGGGGGAGGTCACATGGCAAAAGGTGTGGCTACAGGGAAGTGTAAATAAGGTAACCTAATCAGTGTAACATACTGAGATTGCTTGTACTTGAATACTAAGTCCTGCCAACATCTATAAGGCTTGGCAAGTTCTCTGGCCTTGGTTTCCTTATCTGCAAAATGAATATTTATTTTATTGGTTTGTTCTGAAACTAAATGCTATATTAGATACAAAGTACATTGTGAAGGTATAGTATCCATCTTCCTAGCTTTTGGTGCAACTAACATGCCCTGCCAGTTCTATAGTCCTACAGTACTATTCATTTGTCACCAATGGCAGAAAGTCAAGGATTCCAATACAGATAATAACCTTGATTCATGTCAGAAATGTGTAAATTTAGCAAAATTATGGAAGCATGATTTATGATAGCAGCTCTCCACATATAGATTAATAAGACAAGCCCTTTTGGGTTCAAGTTCCTTCAGCTCTTTGTCTCTTGCCCACATTAAATTTTGCTACAGACCTGTGTACATAAATGTGAGGCTATGTGAACGTGACAGCAGGGGTAGTTCAACACTAGGCATGATGCCATTCAGGCTTAAGACTATCTTTTATAGCTGGGTGTGGTTGTACATGCCTGTAATCCCAGGAACTTAGGAGGAGGATCTCAAATTTGAGGTCAACCTCAGAAATTTAGCAAAGCCCTAAATAACTGAGCAAGACACTGCCTCAAAATAAAGAATAAGAAGGGCTGAGGATGTGGCTCAGGGGTTAAGTGCCCCTGGTTTAATCCCTGGTACAAGAACAAAACAAAAAGCATAAAACAGTATCTCAAAATTTAACTGATAAAAAAATTATTATTTTTAACAATTCTGTGTGTAGTCCTTGTGGTGTTGACCAGATTCACTCATCAGGGTGCATTCAGCTGATAGTGAAGCTATGCTGAAATGTCAATAAAAACTTCTCACTGGATTGGTGTGTTGGTGTTCAAGTTGACCAAGGTGCAGAATTCATCTCTCTTAAGGCCTTTCTTTCCCCATGATCTCACCCACTAGGGTCTCTCCATGTGACTTCTCTCCAACAAGATAGCATAATTTATGGTAGCTGAGTTCCAAGAGGGTAAAAGTAAATGCTGTAGGCTTCTAAAGAGTCATAACAAGAACTGGCACAATGCCATTTCTGCCATCTTTGTGTAGGAAGGGAACTACACAAGAATATGCCCTACAGGAAGCACAGCTCATTGGGCGTTATCAATTTAAGAGTTTATTGATTTGATTAGCCTGGTGAAGCAAGAGGAAAGAAGGAGGGCTTGCACAATATGTTTGTTTCACTGGTAATGATAAGAAGATTGATCAGTGGTTTGGGTGGTGAGGGCCTAATTGATCCATTGTAAAATTACTGTTCAACTTTTCAATTAATAGATTTTGTGGTTGTTTTTTCTTTTCAGTGCTGAGGATTGAACCCAGGGCCTCATGCATGCTAAGCACAAGTTCTGTCACTGAGCTATACCCACAGCCCCTAGTTCTCCTTTTGAGAGACTTTTTCAAAAGATTCTTTAAGTGTAAATGAATTGTGGGGAGGCAGGGATTAGTTCTAAATCTTTTACGTTTTGAAAGCAAAACTGATTTGGTTCTCCAGGAATCAATTGAGACCCAGAAGACTCATGTTTTATGGATCACATCAGCTAAATGAATGGAGGATCATCTGAATAATGTATAATTAATTTATTCCTTTAAATGTTTCTTAAATATTTCCTTTTACTTAAGATGAAGTTTCTTTCCTAGGCTATGCTTATCACCTTTTCCAAGCTGAATTGCTTTCAGCCTAGAGGGAAAGATGTATTAAAGGATCCCATCAAATTAATTGTTGGATTTACTAGAAAGATGCTGTTGAGAATACTGTTCACATGATCTTGTCTTTAGGAGGTACTATGGGAGAAATTTATCTTCTTTTTACTGTTGGGAATAGTAATGCCTCCATTGGGCAAATTGTTTTATTATCTATATGGATATTGAAACTGTTATAACTGATCTTGTTTTTCCTTGTAACACCTGCTAGAAATCCTAAATCAAGTGTTTAGGACCTTAGAGCATATATGTTTGTGCATTATTTTTCTTCTGTTTTCCTTTCCCCCTAATTTTCCTATTTTAATTATTTTGAATTCTTTTTTTAACCTGTATACCGAGTTTTTCATAAACCACAAAAGGTTTCTTAGAAATTCTAAGTACTTTCCTAGAAACAAATAATGTACAAATTTTTAACACGTGCTAAATATATTCATCATTTTGGTGATGTACAACCATATCTTCCCCACTATATAATAAGCACCAAAGAAAAGGGTTTTGTCTTGTTCACCCCCATAGCTTAATGTGGTCTGTAACACAAAATAAGTGTCTGGTAAATTTGTCTAATATGTTAATGTTGATGATTCCTTTTTTCAAATTTCCTCATCCCTTTTGTTTGGGGTACTACTTTATCCAGTTTCTCTTTTACTGTTCTAGTCCCTCAGTTCTGTTTTTCACTTTCCTTGCCTATAAAAATGTCAGTATTTCTCAAGACTTTGTTCTTTCTACAATTCTTTGTGTTTTCTTCATACGATCCCCCATCACCACATTTATATCCAAGGTTCCAGTTAACTTCCAGATTAGACTCCTAGGCAGCTTCATTTGGATATACTAGAGTTATCTTAAACTCAGTATATCCTTAATGGAACACATCATTTCCCATGATAAACTTGCTCCTATTTTAGTATTTTCTGTGGTCATCAATGACACCTCTATTTCCCTAGTCACCCAAGTCAGGAATCCTAGGCTTTCTTTCACATACTCACAAATTCAATCAACTACCCAAATTATAGAGCTTCAGCCCTACAAATATCCAGACACACAAAGGAAATGATCAAACCAATTACAGGCATGTGCCAGTGTAGCCAGATTAAAAAAAAAAAAAATTATTGTGCTAAGGATGGAACCCAGGGCTTCATGCATGCAAGGGAAGTGATCTATCACTGAGCGACACCCACAACCCCAATGACCTGGGCTTTTCATCCACAGTACTTGACAGTACTTGGCATATGTTGAGAGGAAGAATGAACTATATTAGTGATTTTTCAAAGGGGATTCCAAGGCAGTGCTTTACATGTTATAGTAGGGGACTGAGAGAAACGTGAGCTTTTTGCCCACTTCTAGGCTCTCTTTTATTTGGTTCAAGTATTAGACTGAGATTGTAATAGGAATGCCAGTGTTTCAGAAAATATTGTACAAACCTTTACATGATTTGATTTTAAAGTATCTTCTCTCTTCAATATTCTAGGATGGAGGTGTATTTCATGAAGCCTGGGTTCAATCGCCAGCACAAAAAAGCAAAAACAAATCGATTCAGATCTTCAGAGTTCTATGATTGTAGATGAAAATAACAACAGTCATATAGGACTATACCTTGGTTAGGATGGGGCATTCACAAGCAAGGTTAACAGTGGTTATGGATATACATTTAGTCATTTTGGGGATGGAACCTAGGACCTTGCACATGCTAGGTAGAGGGAGAAGTTACAATGGAGTACCTCAGCTGATCCTACAATTCTGTAAATATGATGATCCTTGAGGATTGTCTCAAGCTGAGATAAGCAGTAAGTAGGTTGGGACTTTTATCCATGCATTGATCAGTTAGTGGATGTGGTCTCTCTGGTAATATTATTTGTTGTACTGGAGACTGATCCCAGGGGTGCTTTACCAGTGAGCTACATCCCCAGCTTTTTATTGTTTAAGACAGACTCTCACTAAATTGCCCAGGCTGGCCTCAAACTTATGATCCTCTTGCCTCGACCTTCTCTGGGATGTAATATGTAGTATATGGCTGGACACACAAGACTCAGAAAGCCACAATTATTGTGGTCATGTTACATAGAATTTGGCTCTGTAAGTACACAGAGCAAGATAGGGAAACCATGTTGCTACTAGCACCAAGTAGACTGAAGGAAAGCTTCCTGAGCCTGGTATGCAGGCCTCTTTGTAGTCCAGTTACTCAGGAGGCTGAGGTGGGGAATCTCTTGAGCCCAGGACTTCAATGCCAGTCTAGGCAATACAGTGATAGATAAGTTAGATAGATAAATAAATGTATTTCTCAACATAAAAATGTACCCTTGAGGCAGATGCTGTTTTGAAATGGAAACTAAAACAAATACAGGAGCCATTTCAACCACTGAGTAACTTTTATTAGCACACAAATCCATTTGCCTGAAAAAATTGCTTCGGAGATAAGGAAAAGAAAAGCAATACTTGACAACTGTAAGAGAGTACCACTTTATGTCTTTTATCACTGGGTTTGATACTTTTGGAATATGTCTTCTAATTACAGACAGTGAAGGAAGTTGAGTTTTCCACAGCTCCTAAAGGAAGCAATTATGTGTTGGACTTATTTGTATGCTCAATATGGTTGGTAGATGCAGTGAATATTTTTGGGGGTTGGGGGTGGGGCTAGGGATTGAACACAAGGCCTGCACATGCAAGGCAAGTACTGATCTACACCCCCAACAATCCACGTCCCCTTTTAAGTTTTATTCTGAGGCAGGCTCTCTCTAAGTGGCCTAGACTGGCCTTAACTTGAGTAGGTGGGACCACCACGTTTTGCCTGGCGATTTATATTTATAAATATATATGTGTAAAATTATTTATATACACATATATATATATGTGTATATAAATAATTTTTGGTATGGGGATTGAACCCAGGAGCACTTAACACTGAGCCACATCTTCAGTCCTTTTTGAGATAGGGTCTTGCTAAGTTGCTTAGGGCCTCATTAAATTGCTGAGACTGGTTTTGAACTTGTGATCCTCCTGTCTCAGCCTCCAGAGCCACTAGGATTACAGGCATGCACCATCATGCCGCAAAGTGCTGGGATTAAATCCAGGGCCTCGAACTTGCTAAGCAAGCACTCTACTACCAAGTGATATCCCCAGTTCTTTTTTATTTTGAGGCAGGTTATAGCTAAATTGCCCAATCTGGCCTCATCCTTCCCAGTCAACTGGGATTACAGGCGAGTACTATCACACCCAGCAATATAGCTTTTTAATTTTTTTTTTTTTTTTGGTAGTGCTGGGGATCAAACCCAGGGCCTTGCATATACTAGGCAAGTGCTCTACCACTGAGTTATACCCACAGCCCCTTACCTAGAAATTTTTGAGAGTATTTATTGAGTCCTGTTTTGTGCCATGGTTCTGAGAATAAAGCAACGAGCAAAAGTTACTAAATCCAAGCTAGGCCCCATGGTGCAGGCCCGTATTCTCAGTGGCTGGGAAGCCTGAGGCAGGAGGATGCGAGTTCAATGCAAGCCTCAGCAACAGAGAGGCTCCAAGCAGCTCAGTGAGACCCTATCTCTTAAAAAAATACAAAATAGGACTGGTGATGTGGCTCAGTGGTTGAGTGCCCTTGAGTTCAATTTCTGGTACCCGCCTCCCCCAAAGTTACTAGATTCTGCTTTTAAAAATACCGGACTGGGATTGTGGTTCACTTGCCTAGTATGTGTGAGGCCCTGGGTTCGATCCTCAGCACCACATAGTGAAAAATCCATTGGCAACTGAAAAAAATACTACATGCTTGGTGAGGAAGACATTTGCAAGTAATGTCTGGAAGTGATAATTGTATGAAGGTAGAAAGTGGATAAGTAGTGACCTGGAGATACGCTTTTCCGGAAGCTCTCTGACAGTGACCTCCGAAAAGGTACCTAAAATGCGCATCGAACATCGATGAGTTAAATCTGGGGGAAGTGCTCTACCTGGAGAGGTTGGAGCTTGCGTGCTGTGATGAGAGCCAGAAAGCCATGGAGGTGAGCTAGGGAGGTCGTCCCGTTAGCGATGAGGTAGGCAGAAGTATTTAAAATATACCACACTACCAAGGGAGCTAGGGCTTAGATTCTCAAAAGAAGCCAAAGGTTAGGATGAAGCAGTCGTTCAACAGTGGAGAAAAGAGGCGGTATCTCCTAGAGTAGTGACAGGACCGACCACTGCAGGGGATGGACTGGGTCCTGCCCTCAGAAGACCAACCCTCGCCCAAGGGCGGGGATCCGCCGAGAGGGCGGGCCTCAGCGGCCCTCTGCCCGTGGGCGCTGCACAGGTCACGATTACCAGCAGGCGGTGCAGTGAGCGCGCCTGCAGCCTTAGCTGCTGCCGCCGCCGCCTGCCGGTCCCAACCAGGAGGAGAAAGGAGGGGACCGGAAGGAGCCGCTGGTGCTGCGGGAAGTGGCAGGAGCGGGAGGCGGGGACCCACCTGGAAGCGCCGCGGCGCCGCTGTCGAGCTTCCTGCGGCGGCAGCCAGTCAAGCAAGTGCCGTGGCGGGAGCAGAGAGCGGCCACGGTGGCGGCGCCTCCCGGAGTGGCCCGTCACGCCCGGCCCCGCGCGGAAGGTGAGCAGGCGCTCTGGGCACGTGGTGGGGGCTAGACTCGGGGGAGGGAGAAGAAAGGGGGAGGGCGGGGGGTTGAAATGATCGGCTCTGGGACCCGGATTTGGAGCCAAAGGCTGGGAGGGGGTGGGCTGGAGGCGGCTGCGGCGACGGCGACGGCGACGGCGAAGCCCCCACGTGGGGCGGGGGTGCGCGCGCACGTGTGCGCGGGCGAAAGGGGGCGGGGAGGGCTCTTGGGAGGGCGACTGGCGCGCGCCCGCTCCTTGGCGGCCCACGTGACAGACACGCTGAAAATCTTCCACGTGACAGGCAAGCGGACTGAGTTATAGGGTTGGACTTTCTAGTATAACCTTGATCGTCGAAGGTTTTGGGATGGCTTGCTGCTGTTCTTCTTTTCTAGGAGGTTAGGAGGAGACACATAAGGTGGAAAATACTTCCTGTTTTTTCTGTATTTTGCACGTTCTCCAGTCGTTAATAAAAGCACCTTTTAAGTTCCGAAATACTGCTTTTTCCTTACCGCCATGTTGGTTTTAGAGGAGGCTCGCGAGATGCTAGTATGTATCGCGAGATCTCTCGATTCTCGCGGGACGTTGTTGGCAGAGCAGTTGTCCTGGATGGCGAAGCCTTGGGTTCCGGGGGCCTGGGACCCGCAACTCTTTCTACAAGGCAAGTTGTTAGGGAGGGGCCTCTGGCGTGTGCCTCTTGGTGCTGGGAAATGTGCTGTGTCAGCTTCCCCTAATCTTGAAGGGAATACAGTGGTCCTATTGAGGCGGCACGGTCCTTCCCACCCCCTGCGTGTGCTCCGCCACCTGCAGAATCCTTTGCACCCTTCAGCCCAGGCAGTTCCCCGCGCAGTGATAGTTCTTCCCCCGTCCCACTCAGTGGAAGTCCGGAGCCGTGCTCGTACGACGTGACGATCCCATTGGATACCGTTCATCTTACTTTCAAACGTTCTTGTCAGTTTTTCGCTTTGTTGCCATTTTCTGAAGTATTCCAGATCTGTTGTTAACCATTCTGTCACTCTTTCTGCCGTAGTACCTTTCTCCAGTCGCCTATAACAGAACTCCGTCCATCTCTTCTCTCTGGGTATCATTTACTCCCATTTATATGGCCATTAATAACTTCCTCATCTCTGAGACTTCATATTTACAATAACTTTTAGCAGTGTTTGGAGATTCCTCTACAATTTCTGACACTACTTGAGATCAGAATAAAATCATTCTTTTCATCATTATGTATGTGATTATTAACTGGAAATTATCCGTCTGGTTTTGATTACAACTTTTCTGAGATTGCCATACTAGATGTTCAGGGATGGTTATTTTAGGTTACATGTTTAAGGAAATGGATTATTTTAGGCCAAATTTTTAATTAAAAGCATATTTCTCATGAACTTTGCAAAGTTTGAGCTCATTTTTTTTATAAGTGATTTTGAAATTATTTTCTCTCTAGTCCTCATATCCCTTCACAAATAATTCTACCTTATGCATGTGTTTTTAGTATCCTTTAGCAATGTTTGAATTTTATGTAGTATTTGGAGTGGGGAATGAAACTAATCAGATAATTTGGTACTTTTGTCTTTTTTAGACTATAAAAGTAAAGCTGCAAGTTTGTAATCTCAGAGACTTGGGAGGCTGAAACAGAAGGATCATAAGTTCGAGGCCAGCCTGGGCAATTTAGAGAGACTCTGATTTCAAAATAAAAAGGGCTGGGGACATGTCTCAGTGGTAAAGCATCCCTGGGTTTCATTCCCTGTATCCAAATAAATAAATAAATAGAGTTGTTTGTCCCTACACTTGCTATAGAGAGATTCAGAGAGTGGAACCTCCCCCTGTTTCATATTGCCATTGCCACCAAGTTCCCTTTTTTACTCTTATATCTGCTCCACTAAGTACCTACTGTTTGTGTATGTTTTATCATTTACTTTAGTTTTTTTTTTTTTTTTTTTTTTAATGAAGGGGAGAAAGTGGAGGGGATTATTTTATGTATACTACCCCAACAATAACAATCAGCAAATTTTCTACTCTGTTAAATTTTTATCTAGTTATATATGACTATTTTTAGGACTCATGTATACATGCTTTCTAAGTTCAAAAGAAAAGTGTTTTGCTAGCATAGTGATGCGAAAATATCTCTAATTATTTTTGCAGTGGAAATGATTTTAGTGTGTTGGTAGCTTGGCACAAAAGAAAGTCCATATAAAACAAAGGTTTAAAAAATCACTTGAGTTTCTTATTTTTATATTTAAGTTTTATGTTATATATTTACTTTTTGGGGGAGGTACTGGGAGTTGAACCCATGGACATTTAACCACTGAGCTACATCCCAGCCCTTTTTTCTTTTTTTCTTTTTTTTTTTGACTTAATTGCTGAGATGGGCCTAAAACCTCCTGCCTCAACCTCACCAGTTGCTGGTATTATAGGCACCACTGCTACTAGCTCATATATTTATTTTTATATGGTATGTTACTTACATATTCTAAATTGTAACTCAAGCATGTCTGTAGGGGTTTTTTACGAAGTTTATCAGCTTAATTAAAATAATAGTTATGACTGGATTAGTGAACTCAACTGAAGAGTTGTAGATAACAGAAGTACAAAAACATCTATTTAAATTAAAGTTGCTAAAAAGCTATCATTTTGTGGTTGGTTTTTGTGTTCTTTCACCCCAAAACTTATCAGTAATATTATCTATAACATCTGTTGTGTTTAAAAATGTATTTGCTCTTTAGGCATTTTTTTAATTGTAATAGATCAAGTAGGAATGTTGAGGAATAGAAAGAAGCAAGTGTTGAGAGGTGTGATGTGGGAAAGAGAGAAAGAAAATATGGAATATTGGGTGATAATGAAATTGAATTATAGAAATTGCAGGGAAAAGAGTAATATATAATACACAAGTCACAGTCAAGAATAGGCATGTGCATAATGGTTTGAGGGAAACTTGAACAGAATTTGGAAAGTGTATTTGAGGCAGTTTTTTCCTCTTAAGTAATTGTTTTAGATGTTACTCCAGGCTATTTCCAGAATTACTACATGGTACCTGTAATAAAAGTAACTGAAGTTGATATTTAATTGAAACTTTTGTGAATTTTTTCCTTATTAAAGCCATTAGGTTAAATAACATTTGTTAAGTACATTTTATTACTATTTTTGGAAGTAGGAAATTGTGGAAATTATAATGGGTTTGAAGATCACACTCTTTGGAGTGGCCATTGCAAAGATATCTACATTAGTTTAGCATAGTAATTGGGTCTTTGGTAGGCTACCGGGTGCCTCAGATCAATAACATATATTCCTTACTCTTACAATTTTGTGTTGTAAACTGCTTTTGGTAGTAGGTCTTAAAAATTGCCAGTCTTTTACAGACACTAATGTATTTGAGGTTCTTTGTAAAAATATTCTGAGAAAAACCAAGGAAGATAGAAGTATTTATGTGGTTTTAGTTTTCTTGAGTAAAACTTAAACAACAATTTTTATTTTCTTAACTCACAGAAGTAATGAGATCTAAAAAGCTTCAGTGATGGGAAGAAATTAATAAAAATGATAATGTATTATTGATTTTATCCTCCCATGAATGTTTTCTTTAGTCTGGCACCATGCTAATTTCCAAAATTTCTAACTTATTGAAGTGGTATACTCATCATACATATCACGAATATGAGGGCTCTGTTATGGCTCTTGCCTAGCATGTGTGAGGCACTGGGTTTGACTGGGTTTGATCTCTGGCACCACATAAAAAAAATAATAATAAAAATAAAGATTTTATATATATATGATTTTATTGATTATTTCTTGAATCAATATACAAGAATATTGTAATAATTACATGGCCAGAAATATCAATGAAGGTGATTAAAAAAGAGGTGCAGGTGCTTAAAAAAGGTGCAGGTGCTTAAAAAAAACTAATTTCATATGAAAATTCAATTTGGAGTTATCTACAAGGAATAATTGCTAAAAGACCCATTTTCATTGAGTGTTTAATATAAACGTTATATATACTGTGGTGCAAATTTCTGTAGTTAATATTCTGATAACCATTGTCATTCTACTTAAAAAAAAACTATTGTTAAATATCTTTCAAAACTCATAAGTCTCAACTTCTAAAACCATGAAAATATGGACTTGGGTCTTTTGTTTGAACCTGCCCTTTCCGTCTGATCTGTTTTTTTTTTTTTTTTTTTAGATTTTCTTTCTCATTTATATATGTAATTTTCAATTTGTCAGAGATAAGTGAGTTGAGAATATCGTTGCATAATTGATCAAACTAGTTATTATTACTTTTTTGTGTGTGGTACTGGGGAGTTAACCCAGGGACACTTTACTAATGAGCTATATCTGTAGCCCTTTTTGAAATTTTATTTTTGAGATATTGTCTTACTGAGTTGCTGAAGGCCTTGGTAAGTTATACAGGCTGGCCCTGAATTTGTGATCCTCCTGATTCAGTTTCCCGATTATTATTACTTTTTTTTTTAATAAGTATATTTGTAATTTAGAGTCAGTGATTCAGCCACTGTTTATTGAGTGCTAGTGATCCCAGCCATTTGAAACAGCATAGATCCTGGATATAAAAAGGTCTCTGAGACCTTCATCATTATATAGAATACATGTATGAAGATGTGAATTTGGTGTCAATATACCTTATATACAATCAGAGATGATAAATTGTGGTATAAAGGTGTATTAAGAATTGTAATGCAAAAAAAAAAGGTCTCTGAGTGTTCAAAATAACTAACACAAGCAGTTATTCATTGCTTAGAGAGGAGGATACATTCTGAAAAATATGATTGATTTAATTGTTACATGAACGTTATAGGGTGTACTTAAACTAAGACGGTTGTGACAACACTGGGTGATACAGTCTAATGGTGGTCCATTGTTGAGATCTTGTCTCAAAAAGGAGGTTGGGCACTGTGGTACACGCCTGTAATCCCAGCTTCTCAGGAGACCAAGGCAGGAGGTTTGCAAGTTGGAAGGCCAGCCTGGACAACTTGGGGAGATCCTGTCTCCAAAAAAAAAAAAAAATGTGTTTGTGTGTAGTAAGGATATATCACTACAGAGTGCCTCTGGGTTCAATCTTCTGTACAACCAAAAAAAAAAAAAAAGGAAGAAGAAAAGTGTTGCTAAGGATGTAGCTCGGTGGTAGAGTGTTTACCTAACATGTATGGGACCCTGGGTTCAATCCTCAGTACTGCAAAAATAAATAAATAAATTTAAATTTTTAAAAAAGAAGAAAATGATAGTTGGTCCTAAATATACAGTAAGTCTGTGGTCTTTATTCAGAAATTGCTAATTGAAATTAACCCATAGGCCTGGGGTTGTGGCTCAGTGGCAGAGCGTTTGCCTCTCACATGTGAGGCACTGGGTTCGATCCTTAGCACCACATAAAAATAAACAAACAACAAAATAAAGAGATTAAAAAATATAAATTAAAAAAAAAGAAATTAACCCACAGATGAAAACCCACAGTGTTCGTCATTGGGTTAAATATACTCACAACTGAAGTGTCATCTTATTTCAAGGGAAAAGAAAGAATTCTTTAAAAAGTAGATGGAACTATAGAAGAAGAGTGTTTAAAGATCATTACATAAAAACATACATTCCTACCACCATTAACTCCAGAGGAAATCACAGTATTGTACATAGTAGTCCATTTGTCACAATCATGACCTTAAACATAAATTTTTATTCTAATGTCTTTAAGAATGTAATAAGTTGGGCTGGGATTGTGGCTTAGCAGTAGAGGGCTTGCCTAGCATTTGTGAAGCAATGGGTTTGATTCTCATCACCACATAAAAATACATAAATAAAATAAAGGTATTGTGTTATCTACAACTAAAAATATTTTAAAAAAGTAATAAGTTGTGTGGTGCCTCTTGAAAAGGTTGCTATAAACGTTTAAAGTTTTGTGAAAACTCAAGTGCAGAGCTTCTTATCTGATGATGCCAAATAAAAAGGGCTTTTTGTGTATGGAATTTCCTTTGTTTTATTTTATTGCTTTTGTTTATTTATCTGTTTACTTATTTAATATTTCAAGGGATTGTTTCCCAAATAAGGCTCTAGTTCATTTTCCTGTCAGTAATAAACAATTAATTCCTTAAACAACTAACACATTTGCTAATGAATAAATTAGCAAATCAGAAATGACCTGTTTATTGATTTAGTTCTATAATTTGAACCCTAATATTAAATCTCTATCCTTAGCTCACCTAGATTCCAGTGGTGAGAAATGTTTCATTTTACTGCAGATTTTCTTGTTGCTTTGCTGACCTTTTCACTGGTCTTTTATTTTAAACTTTGTATTCCTTCAGTAGTGGTGATAGTATTTGACTTAGGTATAAAGTATGTGAATATATTGTAATGATTTCAAAGTCTGGCTTGAGGCCTTTAAATCTTAGGAATCAACATAGTTTTTATTAGTATTTACACACTTGGAGATAAAACTTTTTACTTCATGTTCTGCCCTCTTTTTTTTTTGATTACTGGGATTCCACCCCAGAGGTGCTTAACCACTAGCCACATCCTAAGCCAATATAAATATAAATATAGATAGATTTCTTTCTTCTTCTTTTTTTTTTTTTTTTTAAGCTTGAGACAAGGTAAGTTGCTTCGGGGCCTTGTTAAATTCTTGAGACTGGCTTTCTACTTGTGATACCACTGTCACAGCCTACTGAGCCACTGGGATTACAGGTATGCACTACCATGGTGCCCCACTTTTTTTTTTTTTTTTTTTTTTAAGATTTTTAAAAAATTTGAAAGGATATCTCTAAGTTGCCCAGGCTGGCCTTGAACTTGGAGATCCTCCTGCCTCAGGGTCCAGAGTCATGGGGGTTACAGGCATGCTCCACCATGCCTGGCCTAGTCTCATGAGTCCTTTTTTTAAAAATATTTTTTAAACTGTTGATTGACCTTTATTTTATTTACTTATATGTGGTGCTGAGAATTGAACCCAGTACCTCACACATGCTAGACAAGCTTTCTACCGCTGAGCCATAACCCCAGCCCTTATATTATCATTTATAATGGTGGTTATTAAGACTCATGAGAGGGCTGGGGTTGTGGCTCAATCAACAACTAAAAAGAATATTAAAAAATGATGATATGATCTTCTTTGTAGATGTGTCATATTATTCCACTATTCTAATTTTTTGCATATGTAAATAATGAGAAAACATTTATACCTAGTGTTTCTTGCATGTAGTATTAGCTTTTCTAATTAAATATTGCCAGAAATGATTTCTAGGTACATTCTGAAGTCTTTGAACATATTGCCACAGTATTTTTCAAAGGGATACATTCTCATTGGAGTATTATTCCAAACATTGTCAACATTAAATATTTATAAAAATTTAATAGTATGTATGACATGTTGTGCCACTTACTTTAATTACTAAGGTAAAACATATTATGCTTAATACATATTTCTCTTGTGAATTCTTATGATTAAAACAGTTTTAAAGCTTATGTACTCAAATATCTTAATATACTTTTGTTCTGCTGATTTTATGGAGTTCTTCCTGTCTCCAGAAATATAAAAAATTAATACTGATTTGATACAGTTAACTTTTATTTCATCTGGCACTTCTGTAAGTTGAGAATCTAAATGTTTTCCTCTAAATTGGTGATCATCTCAGTGCTTTATTTTCCCAAAGTTTTGTTATATTTCATTTTTACATTAAAAGTCTTTATACTCTACACTGTTGATTTTCATCCTAAATTTTAAGAAGTATTAATATTTTTAGAATGTTCATATGGCATGTTTACTCTTTTGTCTTGGTTTTCTTTTATTAAGGTCGATGTTTTCTTACTGTTAGGAACACTTTATAAGTAGAGGATAATAAAGCTCATTCTTTATAAAACAATGTTTTACAATTTCTTTTCTTAGCTAAGATTTAAAATATTTTTAGCTGGGGGTAGAGTTCATGTTAATCATGCACAAGGTCCTGGGTTTTCCTCAACATTAAAAAAAAAAAAAGAATTTTAGTAGCAATTTTTTGAACAGATAAAATGTGAAACTAAAGAATATAGTACTAGAGGCTCTAAAGAGAAAAAGTGCTCTGGTAGATATTGAAGAATTAGAGAAATTAAATTCTAAGATCAGTTTAGGGTGTATATTAAATAATAGTACACAGCTTGACATATATTTTTAATATACAGAGTGAAAAGTTTTAATTAGTAGGACTCAGGCTATATATTCATAATACCTTCTTTGTTAAGAATGGCAGTGTGATGCATTTACTGAAATTTAAAAATTGAATAACATGAAACTTTGGGTGGGTATTAGGAGGATATTCATAATTTTTAATATTGAAAGTACTTATTTTTTGGTTGGGCCCTGTGGCTCCTGCCTCTAATCCCAGTCACTCAGGAGGCTGAGGCTGGAGAATTGCAGGTTGAAAGCTAGCCTTGGCAGTATATTGAGGCCCTAAGGAACTTAGTGAGGCCTGTCTTAAAATTAAAAGAAAAAATAAAAAGGTCTGGGAATGTAACTCAATGGTAAAGCCCCCTGGGTTCAATAATCCTCAGTACTTCCAAAAAGGTTCTTATGGTTTATTGGTATGTGTTTTTTTCCCTTTATTCATTATATATTTTTTTGCAGAGTTGGGAATATAATCTGTGGCCTCACATATGCCAGACAAACGCTCTGCCACCGAATCACATTCCCAGACCTTTTTTGTTTATGAATTACTGAATTTCTTAAAATAATTGATAAAAAAGAGGTAGTATACTTATTTACATTATAAAACTGTGATGACTCCAAATCTGCTATTTTATTAAATGATGACTTTGACATTTTCTATTGTGTACAGATTGTTGTGATTAATGCTAATAAGAAAAGGTCAGATTTAAGTGAGTTTGTGACTGTGAAACAATAATAAATATTTGGGAAAAAAAATGTGTCTTGTGCTTGGAGATAACCTAAAGAGAACTTCAGATGAAAAACTTGATATGATAAAATATCCTTCTATCTTGGATTGTGATGGCATTTAAAGGGATTAGAAAACAGTTTCTACCTTTTATTTCTACAAGGATTCTGATACCCATAAGGGATGAGTGGCTCTTACAAAATGTCACTTAAATGGCCTAGGAAATTGAGTTACTAATTATATTCTGGCATTCTTCTTTTTTTTTTTTTATTTTTTAGTTGGACACAATATTTTTATTTATTTATTTATTTATTTGTTTATTTATTTATTTATGTGGTGCTGAGAATCGAACCCAGGCCCTTGCACATAGTAGGTGAGCACTCTACTGCTGAGCCCCAGCCTCAGCCCCTATATTCTGGCATTCTTTACCCTCCTTACTAGTTACATAGTTTTTGGATTGATCAGAAAGAAGTTCAAGGAAAATAGATTAAGCTACTACAAACTTTCCCATTAGAAAGCAGGTTTACATGTTTCATAAAATGAAATAATGCTGTTAGGGGCTGAAATTGTAGCTCAGTGGCAGAGCACTTGCTTAGCATGTGTGAGGCACTGGGTTTGGTGCTTAGCATTACATAAGAATAAATAAAATAAAGGCATTTTGTCCATCTACAACTACAAAAAAGAAAAAAGAAAAAAATGGTTTTAATTGGCTCGCTTGGTTATACTCACAAAGAAAAAGCAAAAAATAGAAACACAGAGAAGTGAGTGCTTCATTCTGATCATTAGTCATTTCTGCCTGCTATAAGGAAACCACTGTTTCGGTGTGTAGGATTGAAGAATAATTTTGTTTCCCTTCTTTCTTTCTTTCTTTTTTTTTTTTTGGCTCCAGGGATTGAATTTAGTGGTACTTAACCACTCCACATCCCCAGCCCTTTTAATTTTTTATTTTAGACAGGGTCTCACTAAATTATTCGGGCCCTCACTGTATTGCTAAGGCTGGCTTTCAATGCAATCCTCCTTCCTCAGCCTCTGGAGCTGCTTAGATTATAGGCATGCACCACTTCGCCTGGCTTTTTCTTTGCTTTTGAACATGGAGTCATACAGTGTGTACTGATTTGTGTCTGCTTATTTTTGCTCAGCATTTGTTGGTGGCATTGAACTGCTCTTTGGTTTGTTAACCTTGTATCCTGAGAAATTCTAGAATTCAGTCTGATTTCTACCTGGAGAATTTAGAATTTTCTAAATTCCAATTTAGAATTTTCTGATGGCATTCATAGTTTTCAAGAACTACAGTGAGGGGAGGGACATCTTTGATTTTACACTTTGTTGTTGTTTGTTTATTGGTACTGGGGATTGAACCAGAGGCACTTTACCACTGAGTTACATCCCCAGCCCTTTTTATCTATTTTTTAAAAAATTGAGACAGAGCTTGGGATCCTCCTGCCTTAGCTTCCTGTGTTGCTGATTACAGATGTGTACTACTACACCCAGCAATGTGGAGATTTTAAATGTCTGATTTTAGGGGGACCTTTTATGAGAACAGTATCTCATGAAGAATGAGGAGGGGAGAGTAACTGAATTTTCTATTGGTTATAGAGTTACTTATCAATTTGAATAAATGCTTTACTTAACTGGCGAACTGGTCAGAATATTTCCCAATTTGACCTTTGCCACATATATAGGCATATACTTTTCTATTTGTATTTAGTGTACTTTGACTAAAGTCTGTCTAATTCATTTGTAACTGTCAGGTAGTAGTCCTCCAAGTTTAGCATGTTTCATGATCACCTGGATGGTTTGTTTTAAATAATATATTTTCCAGACTCCACCCTTAGAATTTCAAATTTAGTAGGTCGGAGTATCACATTTTGCAACCACTGTTTGGGCAGATTATATGTATATTGAAAGTTGAAACAGACTAGCTTAGATTAGTTTAAAAACTATTATAACAGTAATACTAATAATTTATTGAACATTGGCTTTGTGCTACCTATATACTAACCATTGAATTTATTATTATCATTAGTCCTATTATAACAGTAATACTAATAATTTATTGAACATTGGCTTTGTGCTAGCTACATACTAACCATTGAATTTATTATTATCATTAGTCCTTGCTACAATATTATAAGTAATATTACTGTTACCCTCATTCTACAAATAAGCAAATTGGAGCAGAGAGGTTAATATTTTGCTCATGTCCTATAGGTGCTAAATGCAGGGTTTGACATAGAATCTAAGCAATTTGACTCTGCTCTTGTGATTTTGAGGTGCATTTTTGTGTGTATCTGTCTTTGTACCAGCATGTACATGTTTTTTTTTTTTTTTTTTTTATGTACATGTTTTTGGACCACATTTTACAGTGATTTTTGAATTTTCCTCCAGGTGTTACATTCACCAGACAGTCACAGCTGGAAGTAGCTGTGATCTGAATACTTTTGTCTTTTTTTTTTTTTTTTTGGTACTAGGGATTGAATATGGGGGCCCTTAACCAGTGAGCTTTATCCTCAACTCTTTTTTATTTTTTATTTTGAGACAGAGTCTCACTAAATTGCCCAGTCTGGCCTTGAATTTGCAGTCCTCTCATCCCCCTGAATTGCTGGGATTTTAGGTATGTGCCTCCACACATGCGAATACTTGGATTTGAAAAATAGAAATTTCTTAAATTATTCATCAAAGTATTATGCGTCCAAACTCTTTTGTTATGCTGTAAATTTGTTTTTGTGACTAGTTTTAGTAAGACAGCTTTTGTTGGTTAGTGTTTCAGATACAATTTTGAATAGATCCTGGCATGGTGGTGTGCATCTGTAGTTCTAACTACTGAGAAGGCTGAGGCAGGAGTTCAGGGTCAGCCTGGGCAACATAGTGAGACCCTCTCAATTTAAAAAAAAAAAAAAACGCAGCGATAAGTATCATATTGATCAATTAAAGAAGACCACAATGCAGTTCTGTACTTTGAGGTGCTTCACCTCCTGTACTAAAATTACACTTTGGGATTCAACTAAAGTAACAAGGTCCCAGAGAAGGAGACCTCACCTTAGTACATCGGGATCTTTGGTGTTTGTTACAGAAATGAATTTCTGCACAAATCACATACTGAGGCACAGAGATTTATTTAGGAAAACAGGGAGTACACATTCAAGGGAGAATGCAGGTCCTCAGGAGAGTTAGTGAGAAGTCCTTTTGGGGTATCATGTTCTTTTATAGGATAGTTGATGAGGAGTGGGCATGGGAAAGTATTCGGGGATGACATCAGTCTGGGTGGGACAAGATGGTTTATGGTGGTCTGGCAGTTCTTAGGTTGATGACTTCTCTATGATCTGATTAATAGATATCATTGGGAAAGTACTCTATATTATAGGTTTTAAAAACCTATAATATAGAGTACTTTGCTTAGTCTGTTTTAAAAATGCAGGTGTCCTGATTCTGAAAATTAAGATTTTCATAAGTATGGGAATTTTCAGTAACTTTAAGATTGTGAGTAAAGATCTGCAGATTTCCCAGAAACGTGGGCATGACAGACTGGGAGGAATTCAGGGTTTGGGAGTGAATTTAGCAAAAGACATTCAGATTTAAGTTATCGCTTACTTGTCTTTCCTTTTGTAATCTTTCTATCTTTTAAATTTTTTCTTTATTCTTTTCCCCTCCCTTTCTTTTTTCTTCTCTTCCTTTCTTCTGGGAATTGAACTCTGGTGGGTGGTACTCTACTATTGAGCCACATCCCTGCCTTTTTCACTTTTCATTTTAGTGGCTGGGATTACAGGCATTTGCCTCTTCACTCAGTTTTTATTACTTTTCTGTTCTACCTCACAACCATTGTGACATTGCAATTTTAGAACATTTTTTTTTTCACTCAAAAAGATATCACTTGTTATCTGTGTGTTTTAAGTCATTCCTATCCTAAGCCTATTGATTTTTTTTTTTTTTTTTTTTTTTAATGAGCTAGTGCTGGGCGTGTTGGTGCACACCTGTAATCCCTGTAGTTCGGGAGGCTAAGGCAGGAAGATCACCAGCTCAGGTATTTAGCAAGGCCCTAAGCAACTTAGGGAGAACCTGTCTCAAAATAAATAAATAAATAGGGCTGGGGATGGGCTCAGTGGGTTCTATCCCTGGTACCAAAAAAAAAAAAAAAAAAAAAAAAAAAGAAAGAAAGAAAGAAACAAAGCTAATGCATTTTAGCAGTCTTCACCTTAGGGATAAAAACCTAATTGTAAACCTTTATGTATGAACTTTTTTAATTTTAAGAAACTGAGGGGGGAAAAAAAGTTACTGGTATTCTAGTTTCTCTTTCTTTTTCTTTTTCTTTTTTTTTTTTTTGGAGATACTAGGTATTGAATCCATGGTGTCACCCATGCTAGGCAAGTGCTTTGTCACTAAGCTACATCCCCAGCCTAGTATTCTAGATTTTAATTTCTGTCCATTCACATCATTTTCTCTGACAGGAATTAAAGTAATATGAATTTTTTTTTTTTTTTTTTTTTTTTTTTGCTGGGGATTGAACCCAGGGCCTTGTTCATGTGAGACAAGCACTCTACCAACTGAGCTGTATCCCCAGCCCTAAAGTGATATGAATCTTAATATTTTTTATGGTGCTAGGGACTGAACCCAGGGCCTCGCTTATATAGGCAGGCAATCTACCACTAGGCTACATCCCCAGCCTTTCTTATTTTATTTTGAGATAGGGTCTTGCTGAGTTGCCAGGCCAGTCTAGAATTTGGAATCCTTCTGGCTCAGGCTCCTGAATAGCTAGGATTATGTGTGCAGTTTTATAGTCACTTTTTTGTAGTACAGTAAAAAGAATGTGGGCTTGGAATCAGACCTGATTTTAAATCCTGTTTCTAGCCCTTATGAACTCGGTAACTTTAAGAAGTTACTTATCATTAAGCTTTGTTTTTCTTATTATAGATCTAGTATAGTCTACTCATACCTAGAGTGCATAGTTACTTGATGTAAAATAGGTGTTCATTAAGTGGAAATGGAAGATCAGAAAAGTTTATACACAGCTAGTAAGTGACAAATGTCTGAGTGGGAAGTCCATGCCTCTCAGCTAGAAATTGAAATGATGGAAATCAAGGTAGTAACTAAGTCATCTTGGAGTGGATTTCAGAAAGTTCCAGAAAAATGTTTGGCGATGCCCACAGTTAGTGTAAACAATCAGTATTAATAGAAAGCTCCTAATAATGAAACCTGTTACTAAAATTACAAAAAATTTGCTGGGTGTGGTGGTGCATACCTGTAATCCCAGTGGCTGGGAGGCTGAGGCAGGAGAATTGGGAGTTCAAAGCCAGCCTTAGCAACTCAGCAAGGCCCTAAGCAACTCAATGAGACCCTTTCTCTAAATAAACTACAAAAAAGGGCTGGGGATGTGGCTCTGTGGTTAAGTGCCCCAGAGTTCAATCCTTAGTCCACCCCACCCTCCAAAAAAAAATCACAAAAAATTTTCCATTGAAGGCCTGGGTTGTGGCTCAGTGGTGGCCTAGCATGTGTGAGTCACGGGGTTCAATTCTCAGCACCACATATAAATAAATAAAGGTTCATCAATAACTAAAAAAAATATATATTTTTTTGAGGTTAGAAAAATTAATAAGTAATCTTAAGAAATTATGACTTCCATGTATGTAATTTCTAATAAAATTAAATTTCAAAAAATATGTCAAGAATTCCTATGTAATTAATGGTATATAACTAATGATTAATCCAAAATCTTGTGCTTCAGTAAGGGGAGGCTAGAGGTCTGAGTAAGTTAAGGTTTGCCAAATAATGCTTGCAGAGTCTTCTGAATATACAAGTTTAGTTATAAATTACCTATTGTTTAGGGGTTTGATAGTCATTGTTTTAGATAATTGGATTGTATGCCATGGTGGAAATGTTGTTATATCAGTACTACACAGGTGTGACAGCATCCTGCTCCATTACCAGGATAACATGGGGGCAGTGCCACACATTCAAATCTATAATTCTCACTGTTTAGAGAGTGTTAATGATAAATGGTGTATGTATAACAGTCACATGTAATAGCCCTTAAAATTAAACTATTGAGACTGCCATAAATATTTTAAAGTTATGGAGGTGCCTTTTACCTGTTTAATAGAAGATTTTGGAATTATTATTTCAAAAGCAATCTTTTTTTCATGAGCAGTCTTTTAAATTTCACTTAACATAAAACTGAAATTTCAATAAGACGACAAGAACTTTTTAATAAGGCTACCATTTAGCTCAAATGTGTTCATCTTGGCTTTCACAAGTAAAAAAAAAATTATTCTTTGAACTGCAGCAATAAAATCATCTGTTTCTAACAAGTCTTTGAGGGTATTCTATATATTTTGCTTTGTTTTATTTTCTGTAAATTTTGTAGATGATTATGTGCGTAAAAATTCTTTATATTTAACTAATGAAAAATACTTAAGAATAATACTTAAGAAAAATACTCTATCATATAACACAACATGGAATAAAATCTTTTCTCTTTTAATCAAGTAATTTTTATTGCTTGATTAAAAGTTTTGGCTAAATTAAAAGATCGGTAAAAAAGGAGAAAAGCCTGTTTGTTGCTCATATAACGTGAATAGTGAGAACTACTGAAGTCCAACTTTGCTTTTCTTATGTGTGGGAGAATGATTTTCATTCTAAAAGGGAAAATGTAAAAATAACAAAATCCTGTTTTTTGGTGGGGAGGGGGTGAGGTTGTTGTTTTTGTATTTTTGATACTGGAGATCTAGGGGTGTTTTACCACTGAGCTGCATCCCCAGTTCTTTTTATTTTTCACTTGACAGAGGCTTTCTTGGAATGTCTTGAGTTGCTGGGATTACAGGTGTGTGCCACTGTGCTGACTAAAAAACCTCTTTAAAGAGGAAAAATTTTTCTCAACGTTTACTGATACATTTGGATAAAAATAAAGCTAAAAATGGTGAGCCATGCTCAACTTGAGGATGTCTACATTTGAAATAAAAACTTTATTGAAGTTACCTATAATTTTTTATGTATTTGTTTCAACTATTTTGGGAATAAAAATTGCTTGATTAAAAGAGGAAAGATTTTATTCCATGTTGTGTTATATGATAGAATATTTAGTTTAATTAAATAAATTAGATTGCCAATTCCAGTGAGTTACTTAGCAAAGAAATGTCAGTATGTTTCTTTTATTTACATTTGGTTTAAAAGACTACATGGAGGGGCTGGGGACATAGCTCAGTTGGTAGAGTTCTTGACTCACATGTATAAGGCCCTGGGTTCAATCCCCAACACCACACACACACACACACACACACACACACACACAAAGGCTACAAGGAGTGATTAAAATCATAAAGTAAAATGATCTCAAGCTGGTGGTATGTGCTTGCAGCCTTATCTTTGAGGGAGCCTGGGGATTACTTGAGCCCAGGAATTACAAACCAACCTGAGTGACATAAGACCCCATGTCAAAAACAAAATAAAAAGTTCAATATACATGTTTTATTATTCTGTTAATGTAACAAATTTAATATAAAGAATACTGATTAATCCTAACAATTCCATTTGAATGGATTAAATCTTCCTTAAAATATCCTTTAAATGGCCTTTGTACTTGTTTTCTTTGAAAATATTGCATCCCTTGCTCCCTCATTTCTTAGGTTCACATTTTATATCATGTAGAGAGATTGTCTTTGAGGAAGGTTTTTTTAAAAATATAGTTGTAGTTGGATACAATACCTTCATTTTATTAATTTATTTTTATGTGGTGCTGAGGATCGAACCCAGGTTGCCAGGCAAGCTCTCTGGGTTTTGTTTGTTTTTATACTGGGGATTGAACCAATCCAGGGATGCTTAACCGCTGAGCCCCATCCCCCAGCCTTTTTCTTTCTTCCTTTTTCTTTTTTTAAAGAGAGAGAGGGAGGGAGAAAGAATTTTAATATTTATTTTTAGATTTCGGCGGACACAACATCTTTGTTTGTTTGTGGTGCTGAGGATCGAACCCGGGCCGCACACATGCCAGGTGAGCGCGCTACCGCTTGAGCCACATCCTCAGCCCCCTCCCAGCCTTTTTCTGAGTTGCTAAATGCCTCCTTAAATTGCTGAGGCTGGCTTTGAACTCTCAATACTCCTGCTTTAAGAGACAGTCGCCCAGATTACAGGCTTGCGCCACCACACCTGGCTCTGATGAGTTTTTAAGGGGCTTTTCTTTTTTTTTGTACTGGGGACTGAACCCAGGTACACCCTACCTTTGAGCTAATTCTCCAGCCCTTTTTATTTTTTATTTCAAGACAGGATCTCGCAAAGTTGCTTAGGGATTCGCTAATTTGCTGAGGCTGGCTTTGAATTTGATGTACTCTTGCCTCAGTCTCCCAAGTCTCTGGTATTACAGGCATGTGCGGCAGCACCAACTCTCTGAGGAAGTTTCTAAGGGGCATGCATTTTTTACATAGACTTCCATGTGAATTCTGTAACCTGGTGTGACCTCCATGAAGATACCCAATCCTTCACTTTGTCTGGTTTGTTTTTCTTAATAGTACTTACACCTGAAATTTGTCTCTTCTCAGTACCATGTAAGATCCTTGAAGGCTAGGACTGTTCTGTTCACTGATGCCTACTTTGTGGTAGATCCTCAATGTATATTTGATGAATAAATGAGTTTATATTATAAAGTGCTTAGAACAAGTTGAACACTAGAAAATGGTGTATGACTGTTAGCTATTAGAAGTACTAATTGCATTCCTTACACATTTAATATTCTGTTTTATTATATTTTTAAACAGTTGATATGCTTCATGAAGTAAACGTAAAATTTCAACAAGCAGGATTTTCCTTAGTACTTAACTTTGTTTTTTCCCTAGATTTACTGAGTTTAATTGACAAATATCAACACTTTCAAATTAATTTAATGAAAATTATAAATATTGTGAGTCACAAATTCTCTTAAATGTTCCAGTGTCACTTATTAAGCAAACCACATACTTTTAAACTCAATGATAAGCCTCTTTTAAATTTAGTGTCATAAGACTACACTGTTAAACTTCTCTTAAGCATCTAAGAACTTAAAGAAAAAATATAGACAATCATTTTAAAACTGAGCACATCAATATTGATCTCTCTCTCTTATTTGTTTGAACTGGGAATTTAACCCAGGGTGCTTTGCCATGGAGTCACATCTCCACCCCTTTTTATTGAGACAAGGTTTTGCTAAGTTGCTTAGGGCTCTGCTAAATTGCTGAGGCTGACCTTGAACTTGAAATCCTACTCTCAACCTCTCAAGTGGCTGGGATTACAGGTGTGTGCAGCTGCACCCTGCAATATCATGGTTTTGATGTACTTAATTTTAGTATTTAATACCAATTTGTCTTGGAGATTGAATTGAGGAAACAATTTTGTTGTCTCAAGCTAGTTGAGATTAGTGTGATATACTTGAGTTAACCATCTCTTGGTAGGCTGTGTATCAGCCTGAATCTGATCTTGAAAATGTATTTGTCCATGTAGTTTTTCCTCTCTCTGCAGATGGACACAGTGAAACTTTTAATAAAAATTGCCTCTGTATCAGTAGAACTTCAAGACAGTGCCCTTTGGTTTCTTTTGAGTTCAAGTTTAAGGCCTTTCTTAATTATTTTGAGTGTTTTGTAAGTTACTTTGTTAAAAAACATTTTGACAGTACCTGAGATTGAACCCAGGGGCACTTTACCCAGTGATACGCTTCTTACCTCTTTTTATTTTTTCTTTTGAGACAGTCTTGCTGTGTTGCCCAGGCTGGCCTCAAACTCGTGATACTTCTTCTTCAGTCTCCTGAGTTGGGATTATAGGCGTGCACCAAGAGCAGTTAATTCTGATGGATTATTGGAGTGAGTTTTGAGGAATAAGTTTTCCAAGAATTGAAGATGAGGGAAAATAGTTTCTTTTTTATTGTTTGTTTTTTATGCTTTTGCTGCTACTTCTTCTGTTTGAAAAATTAGTCAGGTCAGTGGCATATGCCAGTGACTCAGGAGGCTGAGGCAGGAGGATTGCCAAGTTTGTCCCTAGTTTTGATGCTCAGTACTGCAAAAGAGAAAAAAGAAAAATTGGTCAGGACTAATAAAGAATACATTGGACCATTTAGGCTTTACTTGTTTAAATAGGATGAAAGAGTGGAAAGTCATTTCCATTTCTGGAGGTAGAATGACTAGGGTTTGTTGATTGTATATTGTTAGAAGAAGGAATGATTTAAGAAGTCTTGTGTTTTTGAGTTCGGATAAGTAGATATTTGTCACTGAGACTGTTGATATAAAGAGAAGATAACTTTGGTGGGAGGATAGAAAGAAAGTAACTAGAGGTTTGTACTTGTTGAATACAAGGTAATTTGAGGACATCTAGGTTGAGAGTTCAGATTATGCTGGGTTTTTTTGCTATTAGGGATTGAATCCAGGGGCATTTTAATCACTGAGCCACATACCCAGCCCTTTTTATTTTTTATTTTGAGACAGGGTCTTGCCAAGTTGATTAGGGCCTTACTAAATTGCTGTGGCTGGCTTTGAACTTGTGAATCCCTCTGCCTCAGCCTCCAAGCTGCTGGGATTATAGGTGTGCAACACTGCACCCTGCAGAATATGCTGGTTTTAAATGTGAAGTTGGGGCTGGAGATTGGGGCTAGAGATATAAAACTGTAGATTAAAATTATCTGAATGAGAGTTAATGAATTTGCCTATAGAGAAACTTGAAAATTTTTTTCTCAGGAGGAAATGGAGGTAGTCAAAGATGGGAGTTTCAAAGAAAGGAAGGAATGATGACTTGGTTAAAAGCTTCAGAGGAAGTTCTTTGTTGTAAAACTTTAATGGTATGGGAACTGAGAAGAGAAAATTAAAATTTGGAGGAAGAACTAGATGAATTCAGTAGACATTTTCTGGAGTTTGATTTTGTATAATCTCAGACATCCAACAGTGTTAGTTGCTTAAAAAAGAAAACCCCCAAATAAACAAAGTACCAGGCTGCACTAATAGGATTCTGCCTATAATGAGGGATATAATATATATTCCACATTGGTTAAAACACATTTACAGTGTTGCCTTTGCTTCTGAAAGCTATACTTAAAAGAATAAGGAAATGAAAAATTGGATTGATCAAGAGGAGAGTAATTAGAATGATGAAGTGTTTGAGCACTGTTGAAGAAATTGAGAGTTCTTATTGTGGAAAAGAATAGACTTTGCCAGAATGAGTGAAGAAGGGGAGGGGCAGTTATTTTTCAGGTAGTGAACGGCAGTAATGAATTATTCCATGTAATAGAATTGGATCCAGGATACCATCAGACTGTTTTCTCTAAGAACTAGGTTATTTCCTAACTATACTTAGAATGTTTAAAATTTAATGCTATTATCTAGTTTACAGTTAATAATCAAAATTTTAAAATCATGCTAATAATTGCTTTTATAGCTTTTTAAAAGCAAGGATCATTTAATGATTTTGTCTCATTAGTCTCCTTTAATTTTGCAACAGTTCCTTAGAGCTTCACACTTGCTATGCAGGCATTCTAATACTGAGCTATATGTTCACCTCGACCTCTTTTAAAACTTTGAGACAAGGTCTTGCTAAGTTGCCAAAGACTGGCCTCAAACTTGGTGACTCTCCTGAGTAGCTGGGTTTATAGGTGTGTGCCACAATACCTGGCAACCAGTACACTTTTATCTTAAAAGCAACTTGACATTGTCCATCAAATACCTTAAAAAAGTTCCTGTTCTTTGATCCAATAACTTTGTTGTAAGGAAATAATCAGGGACACAGATGTATAATTATAATGTACAAGAATATTCATTTTTTTTTTTTTTTGCCATGTAGGGGATTCAACCCAAGAGCACTCTACCTCTGAGCTACATCCCCATAATTTTTTTGTTTTGTTTTGTTTTATGTTTTAAATTTTGAGGCAGGGTCTCACTTGGATCCTGGCCTGAAATTTGGGATCCTTCTTTCTTAGTCTTCCAAATAGCTGGGATTATGGGAAGGAGCCATCCTGTGTTTTCTTTTTTTCCCCTCACAACTTTTTTTTCAGAAGCTTCATTTGTTACAGAAATAGTGTGAATACTTCTGATCAGCATTGAGATAAATAATGTTTCCACATAATTTTGTAATCAGAAGTCAAGATGTGTAGGTAGAACTAATGATTATGATGTAAATACAGTTGACTTATTATTTGTGAGTTCTGATTGTAAACTCATCTAAAATTAAATTAAACTCCCTAAAATTATTCCTAACCCCAAAATCATTACTCTTGGTGCTTTTATTGTCATTCTTGGACATGTGCAGAATGATGAAATTTGAATCCCCTGATGTGCACATTCCTAACTAAGGTTAAACAAGGTGATGCTCAGCCTTCTAGTTTTCAGCTCTCATATTGTAAACAAGTATCCTTTGTGAAGTGAATTAATATGCCATGTCTTTCCCACTTTGGTGCTTTCTTTGGAATCAATTTCACTGTTTAAAGTGACCCCCAAAGGGGTGGAGAATGCTATAGTGCTTCCTTAGCAAGCAGAAGGACCTGGGTTCAATCACCAGCACCAAGGGGGGAAGAATCCGGGAAGAAGAAAGCATCCCTAAATGTAGAGCTAAAGTTCTGTATAGATCCCAAGTACGAGGAAGTTTTGAAGAAAATACATGTGTTAGATTTATTAAGTTTTATTCAGCCAAGTACTTTTGACTGTGAGTTCAGTGTTAATCAGTGAATCAACAATATAAATTAATTGGGTAAGATGTTTTTAAATAAAAACATATAAAATGATAATATATGTTTATAGCTTGACAAAAATGTTTTCAGAGGCTCACAGGAATTTAACCCACATTTTCCGTTAGTGTCTATATCAGCTAATTCAGGGTTTGTGGTGACTAGAGTATAACCACCATGAGTTATGAGAATTGACTATATATGATGTTTTGGCAGTTATGTTTTTGGGAAAATTAGATCAGGAGCTCCTTTTCTTTCCCTTTTTTCTTTTTCTTTTTTTTGGTGGGGATACTTGGGATTCAACTCAGGCGCTTAACCACTGAACTATATCCCCAGTCCTTTTTATTTTTTTATTTTGGGGCAGGGTCTCCCTGAGTTCCTTAAGGTTTGCTAAATTGCTGAGGCTGACATCGAACTTGCCATCCTCCTGCATCAACCTCCCAAGTGGTTGGGATTACAAGTGTGTGCCACCGTGCCCAATTCCTTTTCCTCCTCTACAGATTGTTATTCAACTTTTTAATTTTTTTTTTTTTTTTTTTTTTAGAGAGAGAGAGAGAGAATTTTTTAATATTTATTTTTTAGTTTTCGGCGGACACAACATCTTTGTTTGTATGTGGTGCTGAGGATTGAACCCGGGCTGCATGCATGCCAGGCGAGCGCGCTACGGCTTGAGCCACATCCCCAGCCCTTAAATTTTTAATTTAATTTAATTTTTAATTTTTTGTGTGATGCTGGAAATTGTACCCAGGGCCTCAGTATATGTTAGGCGCATTCTACCACTAAGCTACATCACCAGCACCATCCTTTATCATCTTAGAGGTAGTGAGTAAGCTAGCATAGAGATTAATTAGCATGCTGATGAAAATATTTCGCACTCTATGAAATGATAGTAAAAAAAAAATACAAGAATTTAGAGGAAGCTATTTATCTGATAAAATTGAAGGTCTCTGTATTTTGGTATTCAGACCTTGACATTGATATCAAAACATATTTCTGGGAGAATGCTGTCCTGTTAGAGAGGAATGATAAAATATCCTACTTTGTTATAAGTATTTATCTTGATTTGTCTCTTGATTATTTCATTTGCTTTCAAGGCTTTTTCTAATCTTAAATCTTGTACTTGATTGTTGTCTTGACAAAAACCATTGAGTGTTTTGGAACAGATAAATAATCATTATCTGTGCCTGGCTTAAAAAAACATATAGTTTTTTTTTTTTTTTTTTTTTTTTTTTTAAAGTTGGCCTGTTTGGCAGTGCTAAGAGTTGCAATTTAAGGCCTAGGTAATGCTAGGCAAGTGCTCTAGTACTGAGGCACAACCCTAGCCTCTAATTTTTTTTCTTTTATGACAGGATCTCATGAGTTGCCCAGGCTGGCCCGGAACTTGTCATCCTCCTTATCTTAGCCTAGTGAGTTGCTGTATTGTAGGCATGTGCCACCAATTTTCTTATTTTTGCTTATGAAAATGAAAAGTCCAGATGTTTATTTGCTTCAGGCAGAGCTAAATTGAAGTAGTTGGCTTCCTTCTGTTGCTTGACCACTGTAAATTTTAGTTTTATTTTTTGTTACTGGAGAGAGTCTTGTCTGTTCGGCTTTCTGTTTTATCGGCTATCATCAAGTCCATTTGAGTTGCTATAACAGAAAACCATAGACTTGGTGACTTGGAAGCAATAGAAATTTCTCAGTTCTGGAGGCTGAGAAAAATAAAGCACAGATTCTGATAAGCCTTCTGGTGAGGATCCACTTCCTGGTTTATAAATGGCCATATTCTCACCATGTTCTTATATGGAAGAAAGGCCATAAGCTTGACTAAATCCAGTCAAATAAAGGTAATTTTAGAGAAAAAGAATTTAATTTTGATCTTAAGTCATTTATTTGATCATGTTTACCAGTATTAATTGTTTGACTTGCTTCTCTTAAATTTTCTATTGTAGAAAATAACATAGGAAATAAATGTGACAGGTACTTTTAGTATCAAGGCCTTATATGGTACCTGTGTTCAGGTCCAAAAAAGATAATTTTTTCCTTTCCTTGAATAAAGATAGGGAATGACTTTGTAGGAAATACTGAATGGCTTACCAAGAAGTATAAAATTATCATCTCTAGTTTTTAAAAAAAAATTTTTTTTAGTTGTAGTTGTACACAATACCTTTATTTTATTATCTATTTTTATGTGGTGCTGAGGATTGAACCCAGGGCCTCCCACGTGCAAGACTCTACCGCTGAGCCACAACCCCAGCCCTCATCTCTAGTTGTCTGTTTAAATGATGTCTTTAATTAAACAAGAAACTTACCACAGAAAACAGCACCTGTTAAAGTTAAAACTTAACACAGAAAACAGACCTGTTAAAATATCTTCTCCTTGGCTTGTGATTAGCACTGAGCTTTTCTCACAAGTTAAAATATCTTCTCCTTGGCTTGTGATTAGCACTGAGCTTTTCTCACAAGTTTCATAGAAATAGTATGAATTCATTACTGATCATCTCAAATGTTGACTGCCACTGGAAGGAATTTTTTTTGATACCAGGATGCTTTGCCACTGAGGTGAGTGGCTTACTTGTATAATAACTTGGAAGCGGATTGTCTTTCAATGCAATATGTATATTAAGATCACACTGACATCACACAGCAATAATTCTAATGCAATCACGCAGATATTAAATACAGTGAACGCTTCAATTAATAATTAAAGTCAATCCAAAGGATAACAAGTCCCAGAATATCTCCAAGGCCACGCGACTTCTGGTAACTGAAAGGTAAATGTCCTCTGGTGGTTTCTTCCAGCCCATTCGGATGACAGGATGGTGTATCAGTGTTCTCCCTATGCAGCTGCAGGTGGTCTTGTGCTTTTAGTTTATATTGGTGCTGAGCTCAACGTTCATTGATTACGCCCATGGATGTTTCTGGTTATACCCAAGTGGTCCTCTCAGCATGCTCCCTACTGATAGCTACAGGACATACGAGGCATCAGCTAAATATGTTCCTTACAGCCACTGAGTGCCCCCCGCCAGCTCTTTTTATTTTTTAGTTTAAGACAGGATCTCATTGAGTTGCTTAGGACCTCACTAAGTTGCTGAGGCCTCCCTTGAATTTGGAATTATGCCTCAGCTTCCCACGTCCCTGGGATTATAGGCATGTACCAAATTGCCTAGGGCTAGCCTGTTTTTTAAAAAATTTTATTTTGGGAAAGAGTCTTACTAAATTACTTGCCTTGAACTTGTGATCTTCCTATTTTAGTCTCCTGAGTAGCTGGGATTATAGGTGAGTACTATTATGCCTGGGAAAGTTTTAATATAGCTCACATAATATCTCTCTTTTTTTTCCCCCTGATCTATCTACCTTCCTTTTTTTTCTTAACCATCTTTTTTTTTTTTTTTAAATTTTAATATTTATTTTTTAGTTATCGGCGTACACAACATTTTTGTTTGTATGTGGTGCTGAGGATCGAACCGGGGCCGCACGCATGCCAGGCGAGCGGGCTACCGCTTGAGCCACGTCCCCAGCCCTTAACCATCTTTTTAAAAAAAGTTTTATTTGTTTTACTTAGTTGTACATGACAGCAGAATGCTTTTCAATTCATCATACATAAACAGAATGCAACATTTCAGTTCTCTGGTTGTACACGGTGTAGAGATGCACCATTTATGCAATCATATATGTCCCTAGGGTAATGATGTTCATCTCATTCCACCATCTTTCCAGGGAAATTCTTCATTTAAAGTGTTTATAGAATTATTTTTATAATGCAGAGGTACTAGTCTCATGGATTGAATTCTGGTTTAGGGATTGAGGTCCAAGCTGGGGGTGTAGCTCAGTGGTAGAAGGCTTGCCTAGCATGTATAAGCACACGGGTTCAATCTCCACTACCTCCAAAAGGGGGAAAAAAAAAAAAAGAGAAGACCTAAGTTCTGGCTCTGGCTCTGGCTCTGGCTCTGGCTCTATTAATTGTGTGATCATTGGCATTCCTGAGTCTGTTGCCATATAAAAGGAAATGACGATGATGCTTGCCTATTTACTTTTGAGATTATTATGAAGATATAAAAATGTGCTTTGTTGGGCTGGGGATGTGGCTCAAGCGGTAGCGCGTGTCATGCGTGCGGCCCGGGTTCGATCCTCAACACCACATACAAACAAAGATGTTGTTTGTGTCCGCCGAAAACTAAAAAATAAATATTAAAAATTCTCTCTCTCTCTCATCCTCTCTCACTCTCTCTTTAAAAAAAAAAAAGTGCTTTGTTATTGCAAACCATGGCATCAGCAGAGTAATTAAGACTCTCTGCCACCTAATTAGCTATGTAATGTTCGATAAAGTACTTTTATAAGCCTTGGTTTTCTTTTCTGTAATATGAGGAGAATAACAGTCTTAAGGACCATCATGTGGTTTTGAGAGTTTTAAATGAGTTAATGCATTTAAGTATAGTGCCTAACAGTCTTAAGAACCATCATATGGTCTTGAGAGTTTTAAATGAGATAATGCATATAAAGTATAGTGTCTGGCATATTTTCTATAATAAATGTTAGTAATCATTATTACATTTCTTGATTTTATACTATTACATTATGGCTAACTGATATAATTTATTTGGCTTAATTCTTAGGACAATTCCATGAGGTAGGAATGCTTTCCCAGTGTTTGACAATGAGGAATGGATATCAGAGGTTAATTACTTAAGGTCACACAACATGAAAGTTCTTTAGTTGAGATTGGAATCCATACTTGTTTTTTCACAATACTAAATGCTTCTCAAATATATGCACTGGACACATCTATACCTTACAGACATATCATCTTTAATTCATGTTACAGAATTTTTCAGACAGGGTTTTGTGCATTTCCAATGTTTTCAAATGTCTTTTATCCCAGTCTTCTTAGGTTTCTTTATTTTCCTCTATAGGCCAGAATTTGTACTGCAGAAATAAACATGCTCTGTTGATATATACTTAAGAACAGTTATGGTTTGTTTACCAGTAGATTCCTGGAGTCTGACTGATTTAGCTAATAGAGGCTAACTTTAGATTTCACCTCTGGAAAAGAAAAACTACTCTTTTATTTTGCCCTTGTAAGGAGCTTATGTCAAGCTGAAGTACAAAACTATAATGACTTTATAAGCCCATGGCAAAAGGCTGATGGACCTAGAAGTGAAAAAATACCAGCTTTAAATATTGCTGGATGAAGTTTTTTGATGCTGAATCTAAGGAAATAGAAATTGCCAATATATTCAAAGAAAATTTTTGGAATTGTATGGAGGTTTTCTCCCTTCTTCTCTTCTTTCTTCCTTCCCTCTCTCTCTTCCTTCCACGGTACATTTCTTTTCTTTCTTTGTTCTTATTGGTTTTGTTTTTGTGGTACCAAGGATTGAATCCAGGGGCACTCTACCACAGAGCTACATCCTCAGCCCTTTTTATTTTTTATTTTGAGATAGGGTCTCACTAAGTTACCCAAGCTAGTCTTGAACTTGGAATCCTCCTGTCTCAGCCTCCCTAGTTGCTGGGATTATAGGTGTGTGCCACTGCACCAGGCCCACAATACATTTTGGAACTTGGAAAAATAATGGAAAATTTTACAATATTTCTTAACCCAAGTACCTTTGACATGATGACTGTTTACATTTCCCTCTATTGTTGTAAAATGGGGCAACATTCATTTATATGTGTTTATGTATGTTTATAAACATATAATTTTCTTCTTTTTTTTAAATTAGAAATTCACTTTTAGAACTGGGCATGGTGGCACATGCCTGTAATCCTAGTGACTTGGAAGGCTGAGGCAGAAGGATCTCGGGTTTTCAAACGGTCTTGGTTTAAAGGTTTATGTTTTTAGGAACAAAAGATTTTTTTTTTCTACTGGTAATTCATCTGTGAAGTTGAATTTTCGAAGCTTTGAGAAAATAACAAGATTTACAAATGTACAAACATTCTGTTATCTGTATTCCAGCAGCTGTGTGGGTTAGGTACTATTCTCTTGTTGAATCCTGGAAGATATTGAGAAAAATAAAGAGAAAAATTGTTAATAATCATTAATGTGTAGTTTTTGTTGTGGTTTGTTTTGCTATGTTGGGAATTGATGTCAGGGCTTTGTGCATGTAGGTAAGTCACTGTTCTATGACCCCAACCTATGGAAGTGTTTGTTTTTATGTTCTTATTGTTCTTATCCAGGTCAATATGTATGAGTTATTTTTGCTTCTTAAGGAAAAAAAAAAAAACAACGATTTACTAGACCTGTTTTAAGATACATTTTGGAAATAACATAATCTTATATTACTACCACTTAAAATTTTTTTTTTCTTGGTCTTTCCAATCAGATTCTACAGCTTTTGATGATGGAGATAATGTTTGAAATAAAATTTTTCTTACCTAGAAGTTATTTCTTTAAACCTCAACAAAAAACAAACGTCCAGGTGTGATGGCCCAGTGTCTGTAATCCCAACAGTTTGTAAGACTGAGGCAGGCGGATCTCAAGTTCAAAGCCAATTTGGGTAATTTAACAAGACTTTGTCCCAAATAAAATGAAAAGGGCTAGGGATATGCCTATAGCTCAGTGGTAGAAGGCCTCTGGGTTCAATCCCTAGTACCAAACAAACAAATAAACCAACCAAACAGCCTCAGCTCTTTAGGAAATTAAAAAGGCTTCTGAGTGATCAAAACAGGTGCCATGAAGTCCTTCCTTCTGTCTTCCATCTACCCACCTACACATTTGTATATTCTAATGATAAGACTTCCTGGGTTTGCATTCCTACTTTAGTACCAGTGAACACTGAGACCTTGGGCAAATCACTTCAGTTTTTCTCATCATTCAAAAAAAAAAAATACTTATAGAGAGTATATCAGAGGGGAGTTAGTTGTATGAGATAATACATATTCTTAAAGTACCTGGTATGGAATGTTCACAATTTGGGGCGGGGGGGTTATCAGGGGCACTCAACCACTGGGCCATATCCCCAGCCCTAGTTTGTATTTTATTTATAGACAGGGTATCACTGAGTTGCTTAGAGCCTCACTTTTGCTGAGGTTGGCTTTGAACTTGTGATCCTCCTGTCTCAGCCTCCTGAACTGCTGGGATTATAGGTATGCACTACCGTGTCTGGCAAACGTTCACATCTTAATGTTTGCTGTTGCAGTTCATTTGTTGATCACCATTAAAGTGCTGAAAATGTGCCATGCACAATATTTAGTGCCAGGGATATAATGGCAAAAATAGAGATAGGGTGTGTCTTTTACAAAGTTTACTGGGGGAAATCTGAAAGGTGTTATTGTAGTGTTGTTCTGAAGGGAGAACTGTAATGATAAAGTAATGTCAAATAAGATATCTAATCCTTAAGAAAACTTTCTCTGTAGAGTCTTCTATCTCTAGCTCTTTGACCTTGGGCAAGTTAACTTCTCAGTGTATCTCATCATCAGTAAAGTAGGATCTGATAGTAATTATGAGAATTAAATGATATGAAAGGCTTGTGTTCGGGTCCTTGAAGTATGAAGTGCTTAGCATATGTTAGTAACATCAATATATTAGTATTATTATGAAACAGAAAAGGTAGAGGTTTACTTAGATGAATAGAATGTGAGGGATGGGCAGGAAACCATATTGTTCTACGTAGAAAAAAGCTCAGGAAAAAACATGAAGAGTAAGAAGGAATGCAGAATTTGGAAAATTTGAAGAACTCAAAATAGTTTGAGACTGAAGGCATTGCTGGGGAATTGGCAAAGATGAAACTGAAAATGTTAGGGTAGGGCTTTGTCATAGAGAGTCATTTAAGAGTTTAAAGAAGGAGAGTGCTGATATGATTAGACAAGAGTTGCACCATGGTGTGAATAGGAATGTAGGAGACCTACATTCATGGTGTGAATGTAGGAGACCTTATATGAAACTGTTGTTCCAGTCTAAGCAAGAGTCTGTAGTGGTAGGGAGATATTGAAAAATGTGGTCGGGTATGGAAGTACATGCGTATATAATCCTAGTGACTCAGGAGGTTGAGGCAGTAAGATCAATCACAGGTTCCAGGCTAGCCTCAGCAGTTTAGTGAGGCCCTAAGCAACTTAGTGAGACCTTCTCTCAAAATAAAAAATAAAAGAAGGTTAGGGATGTAGCTCAGTTGTAAAGCATCCCTTGGTTCAATCCCCTGTAATGCAAAGAAAAAATGGGGGTAGCAGATTTTGAAAAATGCATCAAAAGGGGAAAATGATATGAAAGGCATTGACAGGGTCAAGGGAGAATTTTTATCTCAGGAAACTGATCTTTCAGAGAAATAATTTTTTTTTAAACTTTTGTACTTTGACATTATAAAGTACATATTATGTACCTCTATCCCCCCAATAAAAAGTATTATTAATGATCAGATATGTATATATGGTGACCAGGGACTAGGAAATTAAAAAGGTTATCCATAGGGTTTTGCTTTGGAATGTAGGATATTTTGTAAGGTCAGTTATTAAATACTTAGTTCTGGGCTGTGGTTGAAGGGAAGATTGTGAATTGTTTTGAACAAGTAAATTCTAGATTCTTACTGAGTCTGGCAGGCAGTTGGATATATAGAACTGAAGATCAAGAGAAATATAGAAACTGTCCTTTTAGATTTAGGGAAACTAAAGTGAAGTACAGTGATGAAGGAGTAGGAACAGGAAGAAGACTAGGATAGAACCTTGAAGAATACTGCCTGGTGGAGGTAAAGTGTGTAAGAATCTTTGTTCCCCTCCCCTGCACCATCTCCACCCAGAGATAGTGTATTAGTGAATTCTCTAGGGCTTGCTTTCAAAATCTAAATTGAAGTGGATAATTTCTTATCTCTTCCACTGATAACTTTATCATTATTTCTCCTATGGCAATTATAGCCTTCCAAACCATCTTCCATTTTTTTAAACTTTTTTTGCTGTCTGCATTCCATTCTCTGCCAGATCATGTTATTCTCTTGATAAGAATTCTCCAGTGGGGGTGGTAGGTAGAGAGTGCTTGCCTAGCATGTGCAAGGCACTGGGTTCGAGCCTCAGCACCACATAAAAAAAATAAAGTATCACGTCCAATTACAACTAAAAAAAAATTCTTCAGTGGCTTTCATCTCATATAAAATGCTATCTCTATTATGGCTTATCAGGCCCTATATGATTGCAGTATAAATGTTAGGCCATTAGAATTCCTTCCTAACACCATCTTACTCTTCATTGTTTTACCTTGCTTTATTTTTTTGTAGCACTTCTCACCTGTCGTAACATATATTTTATTTGTTCATACAAAGTGAAAGCTTTGTGAAAGCAGGAACTTTTTATTCCCCATTGCATTCTCAGTGCCTAGAATAGTGCCAAGGCCATAATCGGTCCCTTTGAATGTTTGTTGAATGAATGGAAACAACAAAATTGGACCATGTGACTTTTTTCTTTTATTCCCCCAATCACATTTAGTATCATACATTTGTTCCTTTTCCATTATACTTGAGTGCACACAGCAGTCAAAATGATCTTTCAGAGTATAAGAAGCCAGGTGCAGTGTTGTGCACCTGTGTTCTCAGTGACTTGGGAGGCTGAGGCAGGAGGTTACAAGTTCAAGGCCAGCCTGAGCAATTTAGTGAAACTCTGTATCAAAAAATTAAAAAGGATGGCAATGTAGCTTAGCAGTATAGTGGTCTTGGGTTCAATCCTCAGCATTGTTCTGTTTAAAATTCTTTGGTAGAATAAATAATCAAAATAAAATCATAAAAGCAAATATAAATCAAGTTTTTACTACAGCCTTCATGGTCTGGCAGCTTGAGAGCTCATACCCACTAAGTTTTAGCCTCTTTGGCCTCATTTCAGTTCCTTTGACATTCCAAGTCCTTTACTATTTTAGGGCCTCTACATATTTATTCCCCCCCTTTATTGATTTATCCCCCATATTTACTCTTAGTTTGAATAATGTCCCAATAATAATGCTTAATGAATTTCTAGGCACAATGGAAATAAAAAATAAGAATGATCTTCTATTAAAATAGTTTTGGTAAATGAAGCAGAAAAGGGAATGGATGAATATAATAATAATTTTCAAACAACTAGGGGGATAGTCTGAGGAAGGGTAGGCAAGCTGTCATACAGTCACTGTACCTTACTTTTGACTAGAGTAGCTTTACTTTCTTCTGTTTCTCTAGGATATAATTTAATAAAATGTTCTTAACAAAGTTTTGAAAAATACTACAAATTCTCAGTGGTATGGTAAGAGCTATGCATAGGATTTACTGGCAGTCTAGTGTCTTGGAAGAGGTGGTTGGTTGCATCTGATAATGTGATTATGAGGGCAAGATAAATGTTAGGTGAGGAAAGATGGAAGGTAAAGAAGCTTGAGATGTAAATAAATAGTTTTAGTCTTCTATTATTATACCACCCTTGGAACCCTTAAAAATGCATATCTCTACATTGTGATAATTCATCAACTATATATTTATTCCCCTCTCTTAATGTATATTGTACTTCAATGGAGAAATGAAAAATTATAAAAATTTAAAATTACAAAAATAGATTACAACTGAACTGAATTCCAGACTTTTGGAATTAGAAATTCCTGTTACCTTTTTTTTTTTTTTTTTTTGTAAGTGCCACAAATGATTGATAACTTAGCTACGTTTTTTGTTTTTTTTTCCCAATATTTATTTTTTAGTTTTCAGTGGACACAACATCTTTATTTTATTTTTTTTATATGGTGCTGAGGATCGAACCCAGCGCCCCGCGCATGCCAGGCGAGCATGCTACTGCTTGAGCCACATCCCCAGCCCTAAATTTTTATAATTTTTCTTTTCAAAGTAGAGAAAATAATTAGAGGGCATTTGGGCTAGTTCAAATACAAGATGATGAAGGATGGTCACAGGTGATGATATTACAGAGGTGGAGAACAATTTGAGAAATATTTTGGAGGAAGAATATAGTGCAGATTTTCTAAAAAGATGGATCATGTCTCTCGTACATCTGAATCACTTATAGTATTTGATAAAATGAAGATTTTTGTGCTCTATTTTCTGATCTGGAATTTTAAGGATGAAGTTTAGAAATATGCATTTTAAATACATAACTAGGTTAAGGAACACTAAGGTTTTAGGAGAAACTGATGTAAAGTATGATCTTCATTCTACATTGGAATGACTTGAAGTACCTAATTAAAATGAAAATTTATGTGTTCATGTCCAGACCTGCTGAATCTCGATATTTGGGGGTGTTGGCTTCAGGAATTTCTTAGCCTACTAAAGTTTGATAACAAACATACAAAAGTATCTCACAGACTTGCTCTTTTTTCTGAACTTTACAACAACCCTGTGAGGTTGTAGGCAGATATTGTCTGCCATTTTGCTAATGGAAAAAAAAAACACACACACACAAAGATAGGCAAAGTGGCTTGTTTATTGATGACAGAATCACATTTCCATCTCCTCCCACCATATCCTGATACTTTCTACTTTCTCTTGACCAGAAATAGACTTATTTCTAAAAATCTGTAGACATCATCCAAAACAGAACCTGTGATTCTAAACAATTAAGGGGGCCAGGACAGTGGGCTCTGTGATCATAATTTGTACTTAATAAAACTTTGGTTCAGCTTTTTATAGCAAGTAACTGTGAAATGTTGTCTAGGAAAGGTGTTTCTTTATCATGTTTTAACATGATCTTGATGCTTTTTACAGTTGACTGGATTTTCTTTGAAGTTCTGGGGCTTGAACCTAGGGCCTTACATAGACTAGGCAAGGCAAGCACTGTACCACTTAGCTACACCCCCTGCCCTTTTAAAATTTTATTTTGAGACAGGTCTAGCTAAAAATTTTCCAGGCTGGTATTGAACTTTTGATTCTCCTGATTCAGCCTCCTGAGTAGGTAGGATTACAGGATTGCACTATCTTACCTGGTTTAAATATCTCTCAATTTCTTTTAAAATCATAGGGTAGGGGACTGGGGACTAGCTCATTGGTAGTCACTTGCCTAGTAATGTGTAAAGCCATGGATTCAATCGCCAGCACATTTAAAAAAAGAAAGAAAGAAAGAAAAAGAAAAAACCTGTTAAGGCAATAGCATAGTAGACATATTTTGTGTATTTTCATCTATAACAACCAGAATTAGACGCTAAATATGAGTATGGTATAACCTTTCTTCCCCCCACCCCAATCTCATAAGAAAATACTACAAAATTTTTGTAGTATCTCATAATTTAGGTTACCTTTAGCTTGGATTTTACAGTTTTATAGTATGTGGTGTGGTTCATAACTTTGCTATGTGACCAGAAAATCTCTAGTGAGATTTTCTGTACACTTTTGAAGTGATTCATGTGTGCCATGAATCTGAGATCCTGTAATCTAGTTAGCACAGTGGTACCAGTGTTAGACTGAAAGTAGTAGGAAAAGTAATTCTTTTTAGTGAAGATTGGTTTTTAGATCTGCTGTTGAATGGTTGAATAGTCAGTGAATTTTATTAGTGAAAACAAGCAAAGCACTGTCTGTAGCAAGGAATAAATAAAATAAGAAGGCTTTAGGAAGAGGACATAAGTAGTTCATTTTGTTTTGTATATTTTAAAAAGATAAAATAGCTAGATTTTTTAAATTTCTAGAACAAAGTTACTATGCTTAAATAATGCAAATGAAAAATTGTTATAATTTGTCATAACATAAAGTAGTTTATCTGTCCCAGAAAGCACATAGTATTTTTGTGGAAAGCTTAAGTTTGAAATTCATAGTGTATGAAGCGAAGAGTGTAATGTAAGTGCTATGAGTTTTGGCTCTCATAGCATAAAAATTTTTAAAAATTGTTAAATTTATGATTACTTAGATTTGGGTTGTTTGTTTGTTTGTTTGTTTGTTTGATACCTGGGATTACACTCAGGGGCACTTGATCACCAAACTACATTCCCAGCCCTAGTTTGTATTTTTTATTTAGAGACAGGGTCTCACTGAGCTTCTGAGCGCTTCACGTTTGCTGAGGCTGGTTTTGAACTTGGAGATCCTCCTGCCTCAGCCTCCTGAGCTGCTGGGGTTACAGGTGTGCATGCCACTGCCCCGCTTGGATTAATTTTTTTATGGTGTTAGTTAAGGTTAGTTTTCAACATTTGAAAACAGTTTTGTCAAGAATTATCTACAAACAACGCTATCTGCATTTTCCTCATGGATTTTTACTCTTTGTTTTTATCATATAGGAATTTGGAGCAGCAGACCTGGTGAATCATTTTAAAATGTCTTTCAAAGACTTCTTTTGATGTATATGAATGAGCATTTTCAGTCACTCATTTTTTCTAGTTTTAAGCTGATTAAAATAACTTAAGGTTTTGTTATTATTGTGTTTTGTATTTGAGATGGAGTCATTCTGTGTTACCCAGGCTGGCCCCTAGCTTCTGGGCTCAACCATCTTTCTGCCTTAGGTTCCTGAGTAGCTGGGCCTAAATGAAAGTATATAAGGCTTTTCCTCATCATTGTAGTCACATGAATATATTTCTCAGATTTGTAATCAGCCAAATTTGTTTTTATGAAGTTTATTTTAAAGGTATGTTTGTATAGTTACATTTCTGTTTAGTATTAGGGTGCTGGGTTTTGAACCCAAAGTCTTGAATATAAGTTGAGCTACACCCATAACTCCTTGGTTGATTTTAAATAACATTTAATTTCTGCTTATTTCTAAAATACTTTGACATATTAGCCTACAAAAGGTATAGTCTAAGGTGAAAGGAGTACATTAAAAGATATTCAGCTGGGCATGGTGATTCTCACCTTTAATCCTAGTGACCAGAGAAGGCTGAGGAAGGAGGATCATGAGTTCAAGGCCCTAAGCCAACACCCTGTTTCAAAAGAAAAAATGAACAGGGCAGGAGTTGTAGCTCAGTGGTAGAGAGTCACTCCTGGGTTCAGTCCTTGGTACTGAAAAATTAAAAGATGTCACGTATTTAATTAATCTTCCTTAATATCATCATAAAACAAAAAGTGCTTTAAATTAATGTCAGAGTTGTTACAGCCTTAGAAAATGAAGTATTTCAACACTGATACTCAATGAGGATCTCTCTGCAGGAGTTTTAATTTAGAATTAAATTTAGAAAACTTGTTTATGGGTACTCTGAGAAGAATTTGTGAGAATGTGTTAACAAATCATCTTACTCTGTTGAAAATATCACAAATTTCATGGCTAAATATAGATAATTATTTATGAAATTTATTAGAAAATGAAATGTCCTATGTTAGAAATATTATCACTTTTATCCACAAATCTGTAAACAGTAATACAGCCATAGTGACATTGTGGTTTCCCTTCACAGATACCAAGTTGTGCTAGTACAACCATATAAATAATTCATACCTGAAGTCTCAATGTAACATGGACATTAACAGTGATGACAGATAAATACAGACGCTTGGGATTCAAATACTAGGCGAAACACTTTAAAAAAAGGTAAGAACAAAATGTAATCTTAATTAAGGCCAGGTGGGATCGAGTTAGAAGTAATTGAAGTCTCTTTTTCAGTGTATCAGGCTTTTATGAAATATGTCCTCAGGATCCTATCTGTCTTAATATTGGTAGAAGTCAGCTGTAAGTATCAGTCCTTCTATAAAAATAACAATTGAACATACACTCTTCTGGTATGATGTTCTTCAGGATGATGTTCTTGAAGTGAACTCTCGTCAACAAGGGTGGTAATATTGTTGACTAGAACTTGATAGAGTGCTAGGACAGGCACATCCATGTATGCTTAAAAACACATTTTAATTTGTAGGTTACCTTTGCCTCTGATGGGTGCCACCACCATCACACACTTTAGAATGTAATGTTTATGAAAGGTTTCAGGGGTCGAGTACAGAGGAGTTGTCGTTTTGAGTCTTTGGTATAAGAAGAGTGAATTTTAAAGTTAGTAGTACTTCATGTTTTCACTGTGCTTTCCCTCCTCATGTTAATTTAGAAGATTTTTAAAAAATCTTTTTATTTAAAAAAAGTTTCTTTTTTTGTGTGTGTGGTTTTTTTTCTTTTTTTGGTACTGGGGATTGAACCCAGGAGTACTTGACCACTGAGCTGTATCCCTAGCCCATTTTATTTTTTATTTTAAAAGAGTATTTCACCAAGTTAATTAGGGTCTCACTAAATTGCTAAGGCTGGCCTCATTCTTGAAATCTTTTTGCCTCAGCTCCCTTGCTGGGAGTAGTGGCGTGTACTACTGTGCCTGGCTAAAAAAATTTTTTAACATAGTAGTGAACTATTAAATTCAGCCACTTTTCCTTTTTTGTGCTTTTCCAAGACTCTACAAGGCAAAACTGGAAGAAGTTACATCTGTATATAATAAATATTAACTGTATTTCCCCCTTTTTTTTTTTTAATAAAAAGCATAAAAAATTTATTGAGTAAAATGGAAGGAATGCTCCAAGGTGGGTGGAGCTGGCCACCTTCAAGAGAAGAAACATTTAATCCTATTCCATTCTAAAACAGTAATATAATTTTACTAGGCAGTAACCCTACTTTACAATTATTGATAATTGCATCAGTCTCTAAATTATAATTCTTCACTGAAAATAGTATCACTTTTAGAATATGTAGTTTTATGCTTATCATAAAGTGACACTCTATCATAAATATCTGCTGGTCTTTTTCCTGGTACTCTTTGTCTGCAGATGGGCACTCATAATAACTCATTTAGCCAGATTATATCTTCTGAAAAGGATATCATAACACATTAGTAAAGCTGTAATTAACAGACTGTTCCAAGAATTGGAATGATTTAAGTTAATTAAATATCTGGCTAACTGGGTACTCAGCCCAGAAAATCCTTATTATTTTTGTCCTTGTTGAAAATCTACATGTCAGAAGTAGTAGAAATTTCTTTTAATAAATGAGTATCTAGCACTTTAATAAATATGAAGATTTTTCTGTAGGTTTAGAAGATTTGGTTGATTCTTTGGTATGTATAACCTAAATAGTTTATGTGCTCAGTTCCCAAGTTTTTCATATTTGGAACACAAAATCCTCTAGAATAAGAGTAAGAGATTATAAATTCTGATATGAGAAATCCTGTCAAGGACAATTCTTAGATCACCTAAAAAAAAAAAAAAAAAAAAAACCGCCTTAGAGCAGAACTTTATAACAAGAACCAAGTCATATTTTGATTCAAACTAATACTAAGTTGTATGGATTTGGTGTATTTTGAAGGTTTGTTTGTTTTTGTTGATTTCTAAAAATCCTAGTTTCTTAGTAACCTGGCTTCAGTTATCAAGAAGCCCCGAAGATGTCATATAAAGAGATTCTATTACCTGCTGTGTCCTCTCATCATAGGAGTAAATCTATTAGCATAAATTAATTTTCTTCTTTAATTCTTTTTTTATTATTTTATTTTAAAGAAAGGAGTTTAAGAGTTTCTAGTATTCTCCATGGCTGAAGCTGAGAGTCTGAAACCCTGATGCTTAAGCTCTATTCTAGATCATAGCTTCAACTCCTTCAGGATATATGGAAAAGAGATAATATTTCCACAATGATAGATCTTTGGTTGTACAGGTAAGTTATTTAGTTTTGCAGTAGTGAAGACAACTTTAGTCTGATTTCTTTTCTTTCTTTTTTTTGAGGGGACAGACTATTTTCATACTGTGTAGAAGACTAAAATCTGATGGAGGGAAATGCTATAGGGATGAAATATTTTTCCACTCTTTCCATCAGTATTGTGGAATGTCTAGACCAATAAACCAAGGATCTTTGAGCCAGGCATTGTGGTTCACAACTGTAATCCCAACTACTCTGGAGGCTGAGGCAGGAGGATTGTAAGTTAGAGGCCATCCAAAGCAACTAACTTATCAAGACCCTGTCTCAAAAAAAAAAAAAAAAAAAAATTAAACTGGTGATATAGTTTGGTAGTAAAGTATGCCCTGGGTTCAATCCCCAGTACTGGGGCAAGAAGGCATAAACATCCTATCTTTTGGCACCTTAGATATAACATTGTGAAATTCTTTGACTTCTGTTTCTCCTCAGTTATCTTTTCAAGTGTATACTCACTTCGAACTATTTGTCGTGGATCTGTCTCTTAATGGCAGAGAAGGAAGAATTTTCTTTATGTAAGACAGTATATATCAGAGTTTCTAGACTTCACAGAGGTGAATATTAAGAACTTTTTAAGTTGAAGTGTATAAGTAGGTCCCCAGGTATCACTCTTCTACCTTATAGTGGTAATTTCACAGCTAAGATAATTTGTCTTCAAGGAATTGTATGACGAGCATAGTGTGGAAACCCCCGCCCCCCCCCCCCCCACCACCACCACCAATACTTAGTATTGAACCCAGGGACACTCTACACTGAGCGACATCCCTATCCCTATTTATTTTTACTTTGAGATACGTCTTGCCAAGTTGCCCAGCCTAGTCTTGAACTTGCAGTCTTTCTTTCTTAGCCTCTCCTTAGTTGCTGTGATTATAGGTGCGCGCTACCTTACCTGGCAAGCATAGCCTGAACATTATTAAAACAGTTACGTTCTAGTCAGGTAGAAAAATAATCATATTGGTGACACTTCCCCCAATTCTCATGTTTTTTTTTTTCCTTTTACTTTCTGTGTGTGTGTGTGTGTGTGTGTGTGTGTGTGTATGTATATATATATATATATATATATATATATATATATTTATATTTTAGTTATAGTTGGACACAATACCTTCATTTTATTTATTTTTTTATGTGGTGCTGAGGATCAAACCCAGCACCTCACACATGCTAGGCAAGCACTGTACTGCTGAGCTACAACCCCAGCTCTTACTTTAGTTTTAATACATGAACGTATACCAGTATCATGATCAGATACCTAAAAATTGTTCACTTACTAAAACTAAATATTATAATAATATATACAACAATCAGAACATTGGTGTTAACAGAGGATTGCCAGCTCCTCGATTCCCAAAATAAATGGTAACAACTTTAGTTATAATAGTAGTAGGAATGAATAGTTACAGGCAGTGTTTTTGAAATAGCTTTTTGAGATTTCTCTCTTTTAAGTAAATGTAATACCTGGAGCACTATTTCATTATATTGGCCTTTCTTATTAAAAGTTATTATTCCTTTTAAATCTTACTGATGAGTTTAAGTATCATCACAGGAACTGGAAATTATGATTTTAAACAGCTGGTAATGTTTCGGAATATCACAGTCAGATTTGGGCATAATTGGCTCAAGTTTGTGGTTCAGTGTTAAATAAATGAGTTTTGTGGAATTAGGTGTAGGATTTGGAGATTAATATGAATAGATAAAGTAGCCCTCCTTAAATAGGCCCTTTGATAGAATGAAAACTGAATGGGATGGAGAAGACTGGTTAGAGAGTCTGTTTAATTCTAATGGTTGATTATTCTCTACCTGTCTTCCAGAAAGTGCCACTGTTGATTAATTGGTGGGTAACTGAAAAATCTTCAGTCTATTAGATTATTTTTTTTCCATGATTTTCATAGATTGGGTTTTCCCCATATGAATGTGTTAACTTAATAATTTCCCTTAATTTTAAAACCAGGGTGATTTCCAAATGGGTACTGGCTAAGGTTTTCATTGTCTAGCTTCTCCTTAGCCACTTAATATTTGGAGGAATATAAATTCGTGATTCAGTCCTCTTTACTGGATTCTTCAGTAACTGTGTTATGCAGCTAAAATGAGGAAAACGACATCTGACACAACACTGAGTAATATAGACATTTTTGGTCCCTTTTTGCTTATTGAATTTTGTATTCAGTTTATCAGATAATTACAGAAAATGTGTACCTTTAAATATACATATCCAAAAGAGAAAAGATATGAAGGAAAATGCATAGAGCAGAAGGAAAAAAAAATGCATTAGAGGGAAGATTAGTTACATTTGTATTAAAGTCTACTCTTCATAATTTTAACAGTTTATTGCCTTAAGTATATGTAATGTGTTAATTGAAGTTACAAGATTTTTTAAATTTTTTTTTTAGTTATACATGAGCACAATATCTTTATTTTGTTTATTTTTATATGGTGTTGGATTAAACCCAGTGCATCACATATGTGAGACCAGCGCTCTGTCACTGAGCCATAATCCCAGCCCAAGTTACAAGATTTTTACAGACTTCTCTTTAATGCTTTTGTAGCCAGAGAGGTCATGGCTTTATTTATAAATGTTTTTGAATAATTAGTGTCCAGTAAAGAATTAAGGGGTATATTATAAGTAAATAATTTGGTTTGAAACTTGATGGATTATATTATTAGAATACTGTCTTGAGTTCAGTAATCTCATCCTCTAATATATACATGAATCATCTGGGAATCTGACTCAGTGGTAGGTTTGGGGCGGGACCTCACAGTCCCACATTTTCTGAGAATCAAACCCAGGGTCTCCAGCATTCTAGACAAGTATTCTACTGCTGAACTATACTTCTAAGCCCCCATTCTCCATTTTTAGTAAGTTTCTAAGAGTTTCCATTAATGGTGCTTTTCAGGTTACATTTGAATATTTTTTCAGTATTTATTTATTTTTGCAGTAATGGGCATTTTTACCACTGAGGCACATCTCAGTCCTTGTAATTTTTTCTTTTTTCTTTTCTTTCTCCTTGAGTTGCCCAGACTGTTCTCATGCCTCAGCCTTCTGAGTAGCTGGAATTACAGGTGTGTGCCATCATGTTCAGTTCAGGTTACATTTGGAGTTGTAAGAGTTTACCAAAAGACCCTTGTTTTAAATAGTTTCTCTTTAAATACCAACCTTAAGAACCTTAAAACTTGGACTTCATTGTAGTTACTGAATGGAATAAAAAAATTTTTGGAAGCCGAAGACGCAAAAAGAAGTGTAAATCTTTTACAGTAATGAATGTTTCAATATTATCATCATGGAAATGGTGAAGAGATAATATAGGCCCTCATTATAGGTATTTTGTAATGATACACAGAAACACACACTGTATAAGTAATTTTGAGTACTACTAATAATAGTTTTATTTCATCCAAAATACAAAGTAGTCTCTTTTTGGGAAGTTGTACTGCAGAACAGATATTGTTTCTATTCAGTTTGGTGTGGAAAGAAAGGAGAAATTAGGAAGTCCTATTAATGGAGTCATTTAAGAGATTTCTGCACCTTTAATTGGCCTTGCATTTTAAAAGGAAAAATTAACATTCTTTGTGTATGTTTGTAAAATATTACTATTGTCAATATTAGTTTTGAACCATAAATTATAATCAAGTTTACATTGAAGTTGTTTGCATTAGGTTTTTTTCAATAAAAATTACTGTTTTTATTTGTAAATGTATATGGGTACTTAATATTTAATCTTCAAATTTGATAGCTTTCGATTTGGGTGTGCAAAATAAATTTCTTTTACTGTTTTTTAGTGTATGTTCTTTTAAAATATCATTTGAAATTTAACTTAAATTTATTGTAATTATAAGCAGAAATTTATGGTGTATCACAAATCTCTGTAAGGAATTTCCAAACAGCAAAAGTTTACTATAAGAAACTTTCTAATTTCTGGTTGATGTGCCCCTTTCTTACTGTTCACTTGATTACTACAAAAGTATCTAGAACAAATAACTGTGCTTTAGTTCCAGGGTTGGTTTTATGAGTCTTGTAAGCTTTTTAAAATGTTAATTAAAAATTTGAAAGTATGCCAAATTAAAACAAAAACTAAAATTCAACCAACATAACATAATTTAACAGGCCACTTCTCTCAAAATTCATTTGAAGGCATCCAGAAACAGGGATACAGTACCCTTTTTTTCTTACATCCTGTGTCAGCAGGAAGAGACAATATCCTTTTTAAGTTTCTTTTTTGATTATGGTACATGTTGCAGTGTCTTCTGTAATTCTGACCTTTCCATTGTTAGATTCTTCTAGTTGAGGCAAAGAAGAGATTGTGTTTGATTTGCCAAGGGAAACGGGTAGGAGGGCATTTGGAGGGTTATACTTGAGGGAGGCTGTAGAAGGGTGGCAAAAGGCAGGAGCAAACTCTGGAACTTTGCATTATGACCACGATTGGCCTCTTTCTCTAACCATCCTGCAGTTAAGTTACAAAGTATCTTATGAAAGATGAAGAGTAGGTAATGGAGACTTGAGATGTTAACAGTTCCTTTATTGTGCTCAATCAGGGAGCCTTTGGAAGCTATCATTAAATCTTTCAGAGTTTATCCATATGGATCATCAGGGCTTTTATTCATTATTCCTCACATTGATCTCTTGGAAACATCAAGCATCAGAAAACTTGTTTCATGTCATAAACCATGCGTTAAAACTGACATACACTGTATACACAGGAGTTCAAAGAGGGAAAGGGTAGGGTTATATGTATACTTCTGATGTCTTAAATGTAAATATTTGCTCAGAGGCTTCTTTCCCATTTCCTTCTATGCTTTTAGAATACTTCCTTTCACTTTCTGATTTATGGCTTCTCTTCTAGAGACTAGGAAGACTTTGTTTTATTTTGGTGTTAGCCAGTACAAACTAAGATTGTGATTTCTTTCCATCTATTTAATTACCAAAAAAACCTCTACTACAACCAAAATTTTTTGAATACAAATAGATTCTTATAGAGGAATTTGACCTGAAATGTATGTTAGTAAGAGCAAATTATAAAGAACAGTCTGCCTTTCTATCTCCTAAGAATGTTTTGAGAGAATCTTAGAAATGATTGGAATAGTTTTTGCAAGATAGCTGTTATATAAATTTAAGATTATTATTTTAGTAACCAAGATGAAATCTCATCTTTAAGATAGATTTTTTTTTTTTTCTGGATATTTGGTACTTGTCTGAGAGAGAAATGAATGGTGAGGCAGGCTAAACTCATGGTCTCTAAAGCCCTGCTGTGCCACTTACTAGCTGTATGACTTTGAACAGATTATTCATATGGTGCTTCAGTCTCCTCATTTGTAGATTAGGAGTGATAGAAGCACCTGAGTTCTTGTGAGTTAATGTGTGTTAAACAAATAAGATGATTCCTGGCACATATTAATTGTTCCATATAATTGTTAGCTGTAATTAATATCATTATTGGAAATAAAAGAACTTTTGTCTCATAATTTATTAATGTTGGCTATACTTACAGTAAAAAATTATGGCTTTATAAACTTTTGTTTTAGGTATATTAACTATTACCTTTTTCTCATTATTTTGTTTACATTTTTGAAGGTTTCCCAATGAGTGGATCATGATGACCGTATTGTAGGGACTTGCCATAGTATGGCTGCTTCCCGATCTACTCGTGTTACAAGATCAACAGTGGGGTTAAACGGCTTGGATGAATCTTTTTGTGGTAGAACATTAAGGAATCGTAGCATTGCTCACCCTGAAGAAATCTCTTCTCATTCCCAAGTGCGATCAAGATCACCAAAGAAGAGACCAGAGCCTGTACAAATTCAGAAAGGAAATAATAATGGAAGAACCACTGATTTAAAACAGCAAAGTACTCGAGAATCATGGGTAAGCCCTAGGAAAAGAGGACTTTCTTCTTCAGAAAAGGATAACATAGAAAGGCAGGCCATAGAAAATTGTGAGAGAAGGCAAACAGAACCTGTATCACCAGTTTTAAAAAGAATTAAGCGTTGTCTTAGATCAGAAGCACCCAACAGTTCAGAAGAAGATTCACCTATAAAATCAGACAAGGAGTCAGTAGAACAGAGGAGTACAGTAGTGGACAATGATGCAGATTTTCAAGGGACTAAACGAGCTTGTCGATGTCTTATACTGGATGATTGTGAGAAAGGGGAAATTAAAAAGGTGAATCTCAATGAGGAAGGGCCACTTAATTCTACAGTAGTTGAAGAAATCACAGGCTATTTGGCTGTCAATGGTGTTGATGACAGTGATTCAGCTGTTATAAACTGTGATGACTGTCAACCCGATGGGAACACTAAACAAAATAGCACTGGTTCCTATGTGTTGCAGGAAAAATCATTAGCTGAAAATGGGGATTCAGAAACCAAAACATCAATGTTCCTTGATAGTAGGAAGGAGGACAGTTATATAGACCATAACGTGCCTTGCACAAATTCAGAAGTGCAGGTCAAGTTGGAGGACCACAAAATATTAACTACCTGCCTGCCTGTGGAACATGTTAATCAGCTGACTACTGAGCCAGCTTCAGGCCCCATTTCTGAAATTCAGTCATCTTTAAGGGATTCTGAGGAGGAAGTAGATGTGGTGGGAGATAGCAGTGCCTCAAAAGAGCAGTGTAATGAAAACACCAGTAACGTCCTGGACACAAATCTTGAGAGTATGCCAGTCTCTGGCGAACTAGATTCATCTTCTGTTCTAGATTGTGTTTCATCTCAGATGATGTCTTTATCAGAGCCTCAAGAACATCGTTATACCCTGCGAACTTCACCACGAAGGGCCGTCCCTACCAGAGGTAGTCCCACTAAAAATGGTTCTCCTTGCAGAGAAAATGGACAATTTGAGGAGAATAATCATAGTTCCAATGAAACAATTGCACCTGTTAGTGATAATGTAAGTGAGTCTCCCACAAATCCTGATGATATTTCTCAAAATGAAAAAGCTGTATGTTGTGACTCTCAAAACTATGGAAGTGGTGAAGGACTAAGTAAGCAACCCTCAGAGACAAGACTTAATATTGGACATTTGTCATCTGCCAAAGAGAGTGCCAATCAGCACATTACAGAAGAGGAAGATGATGATCCTGATGTTTATTACTTTGAATCAGATCATGTGGCACTGAAACACAACAAAGAGTATGTGTAAATATGGTAACCATGAATTCTGCTTTGTTTATTATTCCCCCAGTTTTCACTATTTATTCATACGTTCTATTCATAGTACATTTTTATTACAGATAAAATTAATGCTTTAACTAAAAGTTTTGGTTTAGCATAATGATTATTTTTAACTCTTAAAAAAAATCTGAAGAAAGACTTTAAAACTCAAGTTTATTACTCCTTCCTATGACAACACAGTTTTGCTGGTATTTCACATATATAAGAAAAGACGTGGAAACATGAATGATAGTGTTATTATTTTTTCTTAAGTTTTAAACCATTTAGGGTAATTTATAAAATGGGAACATCTTGACTTACCACAATATAATTTGTTTTATAGTTGTAGAATTTTATGTAATAATCTATTCCTTTAGATAGTATAGAACAAATAATGTGTGTGTACACATCATCCAGATATGGGAAATCGGGCAAGCTAGAAATCTCCTTTTATCTTAGTTGCTTACATTTAAATCCCAGTTAAAATTTTGGTTTTAAAAATTGTGCTTTATGCATTATCTTTGACTTCTGTGACTTAGAAAATTAGATATTACTGATAATACCATGACAGTTAATAGTATGTTATAATCAGCTCATTAGCTAGAGTTAGTATCTGTTCTCTAGTTTACATAAAATGTTTGACATAACTTTTCCTAATAGTAAATATAAGGGAAGACTATTTCAAAATATCATCACTTCTTGGTCTTTACTTAAAAAGGCACTTTTCTAAATAAAGAATTCTATGTCCAAATTTTTTACAGTTTTGCTTAGAATTACTTTAAAGTATTCTGGAAAGTAAACAAATGAATTGGAGTTAATTCTGTCTTAATATTCCTAAAAGAAGCTAAGAAACTATAACAAACAATGCTCATCATAAATACTGTGATCAACAACAGTGAAAAGCTTATTTAATAAGTTATACCTTTATTTTTAAATGGTAGGCTTTTAAACTTATAATCAGATTGTATTAGCTGTGCAAAAATACTTTGATATTGAGAACCCTTTCTAGTGTTTTGTTGTGACAATTGCCAGGCTCTATTATGTTCAGATCAAAGTATCAAATCCTGGTTATGGGACATGATACATTTTTGGCCACGCCTAAGAGATGATTCAGATTTGTATAGGGTAATTTGATGACCTACCTAGTAGGTTTCTTTTTTTGAAAAAAATTTTCGTTTGCTTTTAAAATAATGTTTAATACTGGATTTAATGAAGAGTTCATATTATTTGAGAGTTTTATAAATTTACTTTTAAAAAATGTTAGGAATCTCATGTATTTGAAATGTTTGAAGTCCAATTTGAGATAGGAAAACATCATAATTGTATAAATGAAAATTTAAAAACAAGAATTAAGTTATTACTATTCATATATAGTATCAATTTTTAAAAGTAGTGGTGTTTAATCTACAAATACAAGGATGCAAAACAAATACATTGGGGAAGTACCAAAAGTGATTTTTTCTCACAGGGTCTTGCTATGTTGCACAGACTGCTCTTAAAACTTGTAGGCTCAAGTGATCATTTTGCCTCAGCTTTCTAAGTAGGTGTGCACCACCACACCTGTCTTAAAGTTCATCACCCCCAAACCTCTCTATTCTGTGGATCAAACCCAGGGGCTGGCACATGTTAGGCAAGTGCTCTACTACCGAACTACATCCCCAGTTGCATAAAATGTTACTTTATTTGTTTTATTATTTGATTTTCATTGTTTCTTTCTCTTAAGTCTTGGCTGGTAGATCATCAGTAGATCTTGGAAAATATTTTTCCATTAATAGTCACTGTAGTATTTTGTAAGAGATTTCCTGATGATGATTCTAAAGAATGTGTTCCCATAAAACAATTACCTAAAGATATTGTCTATAATATCAAAAGGTGATATTCCATCTTCATCCATGTTCATCTTTAGATTAGAGCAATATGGTTTCATGGCTTCCTTTGAATATGCAGAGCCCTTTGGAATTTGTATGTTGGTTACTCTGGACAGTATTCTCAAATTAATACTTTATTGGGTAACCTTGGGGGGAAAATCAATCACTCAATCCTGCCTATTTGCCATGCTTCAAATCTTATGAAGATGGTACAGTATGATACTTCATTTTTAACTTTTGTTTTTTCAAGGAAGAAAATTGGGACAAATAAGATGGAGAGATAGCATCATGATTAGCATATTGGTTAGAGATGAATTTAGGAAAATTGAAAGAGGGTAATTTCTTTCATTAAAGTACCTTTCTTCTCTTGCATACTCCCATTTCCTTGCTTTTTGTCTAGAACCCAGAGATAATTGGATATAATATTAGCTCTTTTTACCCACGTTACCCTTGTTAAATAGCAACGTGATACCTGTGTCATGCTTTCAAGTCTCAAGTTTATGGCAGTTTGAAAAGTTTATGATGTTAAAAGCCATTAGGGTTTTTTTTTTTTTTTTTTTAAGGAATTTGGGGTCAGTGGATTATTTTACTTTAATATACATGCATTAATACATACCCTGTCAAATATTTCTCTTTTCCTTATTCTTATGCTAGAAAAGTTCTCTAGATAATTGTACTTTGAAACTGAAAATCAAGCATTGTCCAGACTAACCATGATTATCTCTACTAGAAGGAAATGAGTAGTACTTCCTGATAGCCCATTTTAAAGATAGCTTGTTAATAGAAGATAATTTTTTGCCTAGAGGCAGAAAATTACTATACTCAGCTAAAATAAAAAATTTTCCTCTAAGTGATCATTTAACCAGCAGCCACCCCTATCCTGGCATTCAGCCTTTAATTTATCCATCTCATTTGCAAGGCCATCACATATAAGGTTATTTTGTGACTTGTAAATGTTTGAAAAGATACTATGTGTTGAGTCTAATCTTAAACCCAGTACATGGTAAATTAGGGTATGGGCCAGGAAAATGAATCTGCAGATACTCTGGGTACTTACCTTGTTGCCTTTTAATGTGCTATCTCTCTTTAACACATTTGCCCATATTATGCTTTTATATATTAAAATGGAGAACTGTGGCAAGAGACCAGAGAGAATCTTTTTGTGGCAAGATTCCAGCTGTGTATCATTTTAGTAGATGATCAAAAGAAATACAGTTTCTCTCAAAGCTCTCTGATCTACAAGGTTGGCAGATTCTGGAAAGTTAAATGATGCTTAGTGACTCCTTTTGTGGCCTAGAGGGCTCACTTGACTGAGATCATTTACCTAACTGTGGTTGCTCTTTCTGTTTGGGAATTGACCTTTTGCTGATTTTGAATCAGAATCCCTGAAATGGATCTCTTGAGTTTTGAAGTTCTGGCTTTAGGAAGTGCAGATATGGAAGATTTTCGGTCCTGGGCTTTAATATTCAGAACTTTTCTTTCAGTTTAGAAGGTAATCTCTAGAAAATAAGTGTTCAAATGAAAATTTGATTTGGTCATTTGATACTTAATTCTCATTGTGCAATGTTATTTTTATTTGAAAGGCCTTGAGTAGCTTCAGTTAAGGGTCTTTGGTATTAATTGTAATAATTCAGAGCATTGAAAAGTCAAATATAGGGTTCTATCTAGATTGTTAGGACCTTGCAAAGAGTTAACTCATTGATAACAGATTGCTAACATTTGTACCACTGTATAAATTTATCCAAATGTCTTAAGGTAGTTATTGCTTATCTAAGTGTATTACTCAAATAGTTTCCAGATGAGAATGTTATTTTTTAGCCATTTATAAACACCAAATAATTACAAATTGACCTTCTGTTGTATCATGCTTACTTACTAGTTGAGAGCTATGATATTTTCATCAATTTCAGAACTTGAATAGAGAAAATTCATACTAATTTTTATAAGTTTGCTTTTTAAGAATCTACTTTTGCTATTGGTCAAAATAATTTCTTTTAAGGGTTCAGGAAAATTTCCTAGGGATAGATTTCCTTAGAGAGAAAGAGCACTAGAGGAATTATTCTGCCACAGATAATTTTACATCTATATTATAAATTATTGAAGCAATTTCATATAGTTTCTCATTTGACATAGGATAGGTGGCATTATACAATTCACATTTCCTAACTCATTAATTTAGGTTATTCATGGTATATTCACTGAGGGCTGGGGTTTAGCTCAGTGATAGAGTACTTGCCTAGCATACCTGGGACATCCCCAGTAGTGCAAAAATGAGCAAAGTATCAAATCAGTGGAAGAAATAGGATCAGACTTCTGTCTTCTAATTCCTGGTCTGAGCTATATTTACGTACGTCATCCAGTGAGAACTTCCTCCGTGGACTTTTGGGTTTTAGGGTTGAGAATCCTCATTGAGCAGATCTTGGTACTCAGTTTTCAAGAATTCTTTATCCAATGGTTAGACTCTCTAATTAGTCATGATGATCTGGTTTTTATCTGTCAGAGAGTCAGCATTATAGGTAAGTAACCTGCTTTATTTATTGAATGAAATAACTTTCATATTCACTGTTTTAAAGAATATCTTGGTAGTGGGTCTGTGAAGAACAAAAGTGGGAAAATTAAGAAAAACTATAACCATACCTTAACTTCAAATAAAGGGTTTGGCTAACTTGAGAAGAATATTCTGGGGAATTTTAGAATGTAGTAGGTATACTAAAGTCATAGGTTACTAGAGTAGACTCATAACTTTCTCCACTCATTGGAGAAAATTATAGAACAGCAAGATTCAACTCAAGTTATTTGGCACAAAGATTAATGGGAGGAGGGAGGTAGCTGCCGTAAGTATAAAATTTTTCATTTAAAAGGGATAAACCATTGACTACTCAAACATTCTGTGAATTCTTTGCCTTTTCCTTTGAATGCTAGCAGCTTTTATTTCAACTAATATGAATGATTTCTAAAAGTGATTCTTTGTTGTAATCCAAATATGTTTGTACTGAAGTATGATTTAACCTTTTCTTGATTGAGGACCATCTTTGTTGACAAGAGATTTTGTAGTGTTACTTCTCTGATATCATTGCCAGAATTGCCCCTTCAATTACAGTGTTTTTTGGCTATTTTCTTTTTATATTTTTTTCCTGTGGCTTCTTATTATTTTCTTTTCTTCATTTGTGTTTACTTTTCATTAGTCACTTGAACTGTCATGATACTTTCATATAGTAACTCTTTAATTGATTGCTTTTAGTTTTCTTTGAATCAGAATAACCAACTATGTCAGAATTGTGTCTCATGATTTTGCTGATACACTGAACAGTTTCTATTTTGTTGTTGTTGTTGTTGTTGTTGTTGTTTTGTTTTGTTTTGGTACTGGGGGACACTCAACCACTGAGTTACATCCTCAGCCCTATTTTGTATTAAGTAGTACAATGGAAACAACGCACTATTTTGCCTTCTATACTGACATCATGTTTAGTACTTCTTCTGACAGCAGATGAATATATAGGAAAAATCAACTATCTTTATATTCAACACTTCTCTGACGAGATGTATAGATGTTTTTTCCCATTTAGACCAGTTCTCTGACTACTGAGTATCCTATAGTTCCAGTTAAATTTCTTAACAATAATTGAAGTTAATGCTGACCTACTTGTTGGGGCCTCAGTCCACCAGGTTGCTCTATACTTTAGACACCAATTATTAACAGGTCCTTAGGTTACCCATAATTTCTGTCTGACCTGGCTTTAAATCAGGTTACCCTGGACTAGAGCAGCTCACAGAGCCCAGGAATACATATTACTTATTGCTGATTAATAACAAAGATTTTTTTTTTTTTAATTGTACCAGGGATTGAATTCAGGGGCACTCAACCACTAAGCCACATCCCCAGCCCTATTTTGTATTTTTTATTTAGAGATAGGGTCATCCTGAGTTTCTTAGCACCTTGCTTTTGCCGAGGCTGACTTTGAAGTGTGAACCCTCCTGCCTCAGCCTCCCGAGCTGCTGGGGTTACAGGCATGCACTACCATGCCTGGATACAAAGAATATTTTAAAATAGGTGAAGAGATACATGAGGCAAGGCAAAATCTGGTCCTAAGTATGGGAGCTTTATTTCACTGTGGAATTTGGATGCGACAACCTCATATCCCCTAGATTTGTTCACCAACCTAGAAGTCCTCCAAACGCTGTCTTTTATGGAGCCTAATAATCAATTTCTAACTTTTTTTGCCTACCCAGAGGACAAATTTGAGACTGAAAGTTCCAGATTTCTAATCATAGTTTGGTCTTGCCAGGAGCCCGCCAAGAGTCACTTTATTAAGACAAAAGTTGCTCTTATTACCAAGAAAGTTCTAAAGGATTTGGAGTTCTTTGTTAGTCACTCCTTTCAGTCAGGAAATTATGGGTCTTGGGAATTCTGTGTTAGAAACTGAGGGTAAAAACCAGTGTGTGTGTGTGTGTGTGTGTGTGTGTGTGTGTGTTTTCAATTTCATAAGCAGGCTCAAAAATGTTGTATTTATTATATATTAGTAACTAGTGTATTCCATATATACTATTTTTGTGATGATTTGGGTCATTAGATGCATAATGTGTAGTAGTTACAAATGGAAAGATCTGTCTTGTGACAACTTATTCTTCTTTGTCTTACTTTTTAGTGGGATCTTTTTTTACTTACTTTTTTTTTTTTTAAAGTTATTATTATGGAAAGCTGCTTCTGCCTCTTAAATCTCTGACTTTAACATAGGGAAATGTTGCAAGTGGCCAGAGAAGACTTGAGTAATAATTTGTTCAGGGTCTTCTTAGTAGGCAGGGTTTTCTTTTCTTTTCTTTTCTTTTCCCTCTTTTCCTTTCTTTTGTGTCGGGGATTGAACCCAAGGGTACTTTATCACTGAAATACACCCCCAGCCCTTTTTATTTTTATTTTTGAGGTAGGGTCTCACTAAGTTACTGAAGCTGGCCTCAAACTTACCATCTTGTTGTTTAGCCCCCTGACTTGCTGAGATTATAGGTGTGTGCCACCGCGTGTAGCTAGTTGGTAACATTTTCTGTAGTATATTGTGATTTAATTTTCAATTGTCTAGTAATCTTGTGTTGGACAATAGACACCGTGAATGTGTTGTTGATGGTCTAGATTTCTTTTTTTTCTTTTGGGAATTGAACCCAGAGATACTTTATCACTCCTCTGCATCCTCAGCCCCCTCCCTCCCCCCCGCCATATTTTTTTAAGACATGGCCTTGCTAAGTTACTGAGGCTGGCCTTGGACTTGCAATCCTCCTGCCTCAGCCTCCTGGATCCAGCTGGCTGGATTTTATTCTCTTTAAAAAATGTTGACATTTTTTCAGACAGGTCATTTATTTGGGAATACGTTTGGTTCTGTTATGCTTATGCTTTTAGCTTTGTTGGGGGAGATTTACTCTAGGACTCATTTAGCCTTACCTTATTTTTATGTCATGACTTTTCTGTGTGTTATATGAAGAGTCTTAATTCTGGCTGGTTGAAGGCTTCTAGTTGTTTGGTATATAGCTCCATGATAATTATTCTTTGTTTGGTCTGTGAAGTTTCATTTTATGTGCATGGATCTTTGTATTCAGCCAAAGGCTCTATGCAGATTCTGTGCTGTCTTTTTCTTTGTTATTTCTTCCTCTTTGGTGCTCTGTCCCACATATTCTAGCTGCTTCAGCTTCCCCAAACTGTTTTCTGTCTGTGCAAGACATCTTCTTGTTCCTTAGTACCGAGTATCTTTCCAAGTGGAAAAGAAGGGTGATCGTAGACCTTTCTCATTTGTTTCTTCCCTTTCACAGATCACATTTGTGAACTATTTGTTGCCCAATATCAGAAAATAGTTATTTCTGTATTTTCTCCAGTTTTCTAGTTGTGTAGAACAAGAAAGTCATTTGGTTTCAGACTTTCTGTCATTACTGCAAGGAGTTGTCTCTGAATTAATTGGGGGTTGTGGTGGTGATTTGTGGTTATCAAATTCAGGGCCACTCTACCTCTGAGCTATATCCCTAGCCTTTTTTATTTTGTTTTGAGACAAGGTCTCACTAAGTTGCCCATGTTGAACTTCAACTTGAGATCTCCCTATCTCAGCCTTTGGAGTTGCGCCACCACACCTGGCACTCTTTAATTTTAATATATACTAGGTATGTTTCCTTCCTATTATACTGTTCTCCCAGCCTGCAGTTTGACCAGGTGGTGGTAATAACAACTATTAATTATTATATCAAGCCTAGGACCTCTAAGTAAGTGGTCTGAGTTATATTCTCAGCCCTGGAAAATTTTTTGTTGTTGTTGACACACCTGTGACATTGAAGGCTAACTTTTGTTTATACCTTAAAAATTCATTTGAACAACTGTCGTATAAAGAAGTTGAAGTCAGAAGAACTGGAATAAAAGGAATTTTAATTTAAAAAAATGAAGTCAACTTTAAATTTTTTTAGTTAATGTTGATCAGGTGTTGCTCTGGTTGCAGCAGAAGTAAAACTGGTGTACTGGTTGAGATATGGCTTGATGAGAAAGAGTGAAAGAGAAAATGACTCCAAAGAAAATATGAAACAGTGTTTACTAGGTTCCAGAATGTCATCCCAAGAGATTAAGGAGTAATGAATTTTTTCATGGGTTCTTCAGGACTTTTTGCTAGGCCATATTTGCTATATAATTTCAGAAAGCTATATTATATTACTTAACAATTCAGTCCAGTTTCTGGTAAATGATTTTCTTTTTAAATAAAAACTATATAGAGTATTTTGAAAAAATTAACTTTTCCCTGGTACTGCAGTTTTTACCATTTAAGTGGGAAAAGTTGATTCATCTTTTCTCTTTGCTACTTTCCATTTGTTCTACATTATCATTCCTCTTTTTTTTATACAGTCTTATATTTTTAACTAAAGGTTCACAAAATATAAGAGCATAAGATAATTTTATGTTTAAACTTATAGTTGGAGAGAAAGGTTCATGCCAACAGTTTACTGGTAATGAGGGTAGCAAGTAAGATTAAAAATATTAGTGCCAAAACTGAAGTATATTTATTTATTCATTCACTCATTCATTTATAAATACTAGGAATTGAACCTAGAGCCTCATTCATTTTAGGCAAGTACTCTACCACTGAGCTACATCTCTAGCCCTTTTATTTTTTTATTTTGACATAGGGTATTGTTAAGTTGACTAGCTGGCCTTGGACTCAAAATCCTCCTGGCCTCAGCCTTCAGAGTTAGCTGGGATAGGGCATGTGCCATCACACTGAGCTCTTTATTTATTTATTTTTTTCCTTTTTATTTTTTTAGTGGTGGAGGTACTAGGGGACTGAACTTGGGCACTCGGCCACTGAACCACATTCCCAGCCCTATTTTGTATTTTATTTGGAAATAGGGTCTCACTGAATTGCTTTGCACCTCACTTTGCTGAGGCTGGCTTTGAACTTGCAATATTCCTGACTCAGCCTCCCAAGTTGCTGGGATTACAGGTGTGTGCCACCACACCTGGCTTCCTTTTTAATGGACATGTAAGTGTACATATTTATTGGTACAGTGTGATATTTCAATACATGTATACTGTGAATAAGGAACAGATCAGAGTACTTGGTATATTCATTACTTCGAATACTTACTTCATAGTGTTGAAAACATTAAAATTTTTTCTCTACTAGCTATTTTGAATTATATAGTTTTTGTCAGACATAGTTACCCTAGTGTGATACAGAACTGTAGAGAAGTTACTCTTGTCTAACTGCATCCTATCTACATTAATTGTCTTCTTTCCATACCTTCTAGTGCTTTAGGTCCCTGGCCCCTGGTAACTACTGTTCTATTTGAAACAGTTTCTTAATGAACATTTCAGAATATACATGTGTACATCAAGAACCAAGTTAAAATGAAACGTATTTTATGACATATGTAGTGTTCTTTTGAAAGTATCAATCATAACAACATAATGTCTTCATTTTTAGGATGCTATCTCATTTAAATCTAGACTATGTATTTCAGTTTTATTTTTAAATTATTAACAAAGGCAAAACAATTGGATCAGATTTGTAGAGCAGTCCAACCCCTTCCATTTACTATTTTTAGCTGTCAGTATAATGCTGAGCAAATACTTTTAACTTTGTTATTGTAAGTTTTCTCTGTATAAATGTATGTTGCCGCTCTTTGATTTCTGTAATTCTAGTTAGTGTGCTTTATACATGAATTTGAATTTACTTTTTTCTTTGCCCTTCTCACTTTTGATACTGCTTAGGTTTCAGTTACTGGCTTTCTTCTAACTTTGCATGCTTTTCTCTGGATGTTCTCACTGACTTGAAGTTGAGGCTTAAATGACCGCCCATATGCTGATGGGTTTCCAAGTGTATATTCTTACCACAGATTATTCTCAAACATCAGACCATGAACTGGATGGACCATTTCGATGTCATGCAATACCAGTGTATTTGTAATGGATAATGTATTTATCATTGCTTCCTGCACACCCACACTCAATATATAGCACATTTTCCTTAAATTGGCAGTCAAGACAAAAGAAGTATTCTTTCAACCCCCTGTCCCACCAGGTTTATTGATTCAGCTCCATTTCCTTTTCTTAAATTTAGATCACTATCCTTTCTTTATTGATTATTGTAAATGCTTTCTTATCTGCTTTCTGAGGTACTTGTTGACTACTTTCCCAAAGGATTCCTATATTTTAACTGAAGTAAACGTCTTAGAATAAAATCTTCTCTTTAAAATGAATCATTGCATGACCCCCCCCTTTTTTTTTGGTTGTACTGGGGATTGATCCCAGGGGTTCCCTACCACTGAGCTATAGCCCCAGCCCTGTTTATTTTTTATCTTCAGACAAGTTCTCACAAAGTTGCACAGGCCGATTTTGTTTGTTTTGTTTTGTTTTTCTACCAGGGATTGAATCCTGGTAGATTCAATCTGAGCCATATCATAACTGCTGAGCCATATCTCTAACCATTTTTAATATTTTATTTAAAGACAAGGTCTCTCTAAGTTGCTTTAGGACCTCACTAAGTTGCTGAGGCTAGCTTTGAACTTCTGCCTTCGCCCCACCTCCCCCAGCTGCGGGGATTACAGGCAGTCTGATTTTAAACTTGTGGTCCTCCTGCCTCAGCCTCCCAGGTAGCTGGAATTATAGGTGTTCATATGCCCAGTTTTATTGCATTTTTAAACATTTTTTCACTGTCTGCCTCTCACCCTACATTCTAACCAGACTAAAGCTTAATTTCTTGTTTTATTTATTTATTTTTTAGAATTTTGTTCTTTTACTTGGGACCTTCTCATATGCCTAATTGCCTGCTCTGGTCTACTTTATCACATTCCCCTAGTTATTGCTCTTTGTCTACAAAGGGAAAGGAGCATCTCAATTTAGACATATTTTCTGAGAAATCTTTCTTTTCTTTCCCAGACTGATTATTTAATTTTTTGTGTGGTCTCTCAGAGGAAATTATAATTGACTGAATGTGTCCAGTAGACCTCACACTTTTTGAGGGAATATGTCTTTCTAGTTGGGTAATGGATCAGTGGGGAAATTTGAAACTTTATCCTCCTTTGAAACATATAGCATGCTTCTCATAGTAGAAGCTTTATAATACTATTGGTTTGGCCTTTAAGATTCTGAACTTATATAGTGTTTATGATGATTTTTTTAATTTGAAAAAATCTAGGCTTTAAATCTTCCAAAATAAAAGATGAGTAAGCTATATAATGATTCACATAGTTCATTAAACTTAGGTATGGAGAAAGGTATGGGGGAGTCTCATATTTAGGGGTGGGTTGTCTGAGGTATGTTACTTAATAATAAAGTTTTGTTATGGCAATATAAGAAATTTAAGTTCAGTTGTTAATATCAAACCCCAAAGAAATCATTATATTGTAAAATGTATTAATGTTTGTTAATGTATTTTTATAGTCTTAGAGTTTGCAATAGATTTAAAAAGCCTACAGAATAGTAAGAATTTGGTTGAGGCTGTCTATTGATTTGAAGGACTTGAAAGAAAGTAAATGCCTTTTTAATACATGGTAATGATTTTAATTTAGGGGATAGTACTCAACTTTCTCTGTGTAAACTCTTAATTTTGGTTAGATTTACTGTGAAATGTAAAAGACATTTTGTGCCTTTGGAGTTACTATGAAAAACAGCACACACAGGGTTTAATAGATACAGTGTGGCTATATTGCTTGTTACACTATTAATTTATAATCAGTAATTACTAACTTGGCTCTATTACATGAAACTGGTGTATTTGCAATACCAAAATAGGACGTGAGTGTTTTAGATGTTTCACAGAATGAGTGCTCTAAAATTCTGGAGTGGAGAAAGTATGTGAATCTTGACCTGACTGGTGATCAGGATTTTTTCTTGATTAATATGAAACTTTTATAGTAACTTATCCACAATACTGTTGGATTCAGCTTCCTGTTTTAAGAGAATAGTCAGTAATTTTGTTGCATTGGTGTAGAAAAGCAAACACTAGGAACAGATTGAAAGGTCCTATTTCAGGCTCTATTCCCATAAGAATCCTAGTCTTCAGAAGGTGGATAGCTCTGAAAATGTGATTTATATACTGACAGATTCTTTTAAAATTTCCTGTGGAAGGTATTCATTTTCAGCAACTAGAAAGGAATCTCTAAGCTATTTAAAACCAGCAAGGAAAATAAACATAGTTAAGATAGTCAAAGCTTGTTTTAGTAAGTTTGTGGGTAGCCCAAGCAAAATGGATTTTTTTTTCATTAATGTGTAATAATTCTTCATATTAATGGGGCATGCTGTATTTAAATATATAAGCATTCAAGGTCAGAACATAGAGTCTAGTCCAAGCCTCATGCAATTGTAACCTGCCAGTGTTCAAAATTTTATACACACACACGTGTGTGTGTGTGTGTGTGTGTGTGTGTATGTGTGTGTGTGTGTGTGTGTGTGTGTATATATAGAGAGAGAGGGGGGGGGAGGGAGAGATATTTTCATTTATTATTTATTTTGCACACATTCCTCCTCCTTTTTCTGGTAACTTCATTTGCAGATAACATTGAGATCCTATAGTGCTTGTCATAGTACCAAGTCTATTCGTATGGCCTTTCATTCCAGGAGCCTCTTGACATTCTCTAAAGGGAACCTGGTTGTTGACTAAGCACGATTAGTTCCTGTAGGTTAAGTATCAATTGTTAGGGTTAGGGTAATTGAAAAAAGAAACAAAATTAAAAAGATTAATGGGCAGTGTAGACTGCCAAAACAGGACCATTATGGACCATTTGATCTTTGAGTCAAATTATGATTCTTTTTTTTTATAAAATTATGATCTTGATCAGTTAGTTGTCTATAAAATAGGATATGAGACTCTTATATATTGCTCACAGGCATGCACAAATAGTGTACCTCTTGTGTAGTGATCCCTCAATAAATCAAGGGTAGAATTCCTTATGCCCTAAGAATTCCATTTTTAAATACATATACCAAAGAATTAAAAATAGGCTTTTAAACAAAAACTTGTGCACACGTGTTCCTAGTAGCACAATTCGCAGTAGTCAAAGGTGGAAATAAATCAATGTCCATTAACTGATGAATGGATACACAAAATAAATATTATTTGTATAATGAAATATTATTCAGCCATAAAATGAAGTAAGGTACCCTACATGTTATAACATGAATGAATCTAGAACACAATGTTAATGAAAAAATTGAGACACAATAGGTCATATGAGTATATATGTATGAAATAACCAGAATAGACATTTATAAAGATAGAAAGCAGATTAATGGTTTACAGGGGCTGCAGATTAGGCAGAGAATGAAAAGAGGTTGTTTAGTTAGTATAGGGTTACCTTTTCAGATGATGAAAATGTTTTGGAACTAGATAGTTCTACAACATTGTAAATGTACTAAATGCCATGGAATTGTACTCTTCATTTGAAATCGTTAAAATGGTAAATTTTATATTATGTAAATTTTGCCACAGTAAAAATATAAAAACAAATTGTGAAGGGATTATGTGCCTACTAGTGTATGGTTGAGATAATCTGGGAGATAGGAAGAAAATGTGATTTGTGTGTTTTTTCTCATTCTTACAGGGTTTTTTTCCCTATATGTTAATAATGTATAATATATTTAAGTATAGTAGAATAAATTATAAGTGGGTATACATAGATTGGGCGCATGCCCCACAATTTTTATTTGCTTTACCAGTAGGAGTACTTTACAGAAAAAAAATGATATGGAAGCTATTGTTTTTAACAAGGAAGGGACAGTTACAGATGAATCAACTTTTTGCCTTACAATTTAGGGAAGGTTTTAAAGTTAATATCAGATTCTGTTGAAGTAGACAGGTTGTAGAATCCTAGTAGTACACTTAGAGAAACAACAGGGCTCAGGTGTTATTCACTTGATAACTTGAATTGCCTTTCACCACATTGTATGATGTATTATAATTGGACTGACATTTAAAATATGACCATTGTCATAAGAAGAGCTCCAAAGTGGTTTTGGGGATTAGAGAATTGTGAATATTCTTGATACTGAGAAGCTTTGAAGCCAGCAATACTAATGATAGTGATAACAAATAGGAACACTAGATATTTAAAGAAAAAATAGTTTTGGAGGGGAAAAAAATCATGATTTCTGCAAAGACTGAGGAGGGAAGCATTCCTGACCAATTAGAATTTTTAAAGGGCTATATTATTAGATAAAAATTGACTTTTTAAAATGACAGTTTTAGATTTATAGAAAAATTATGAAGCTGATGTAGCTTCCTCTTCATTCTCTGTTAGCATCTTAACATTAGTATGATATATTTGCACAAGTAATGAACTGATATTAATTGAAGTATACACTTTAGGGTTTCTTAAATTTTAACCTAAGTCTTATTTTTTTTTCTAATGTCTTCATTTTAAAGGCTTTGGGAAGTGTTTCAGGAAAATTTTAATAATTTCTAAAGATTTTTTGCATGATTAATTACCTTATAATATCTATCTAAATCTCTTTCAAAAGTGAAGTTTTCATTATAAGAACAGTGAGACATTCATCCCAAGAACAAGAAATGTAAATAGTAACGTACTGTATTTTGAGTTACATTATATCAAAACCTATTAAAATTTATTTTTTTCTTAATGGATTAAAATAACTTTATTTTATGGTGTTGGAATTATATTTCACATTTCTGTACTTTGTGTTATAGGATAAGAAATTTTGTGGGGGATACCAGAGATCAAATCCAGGGTTGTTTAACCATTGAGCCACATCCCAGCCCTTTTTCATATTTTATTTAGAGTCAGGGTCTTGCTGAGTTGCGTAGGGCCTTGCTAAGTGCTAAGGCTGGCTTTGAACTCGTGATCCTCTTGCCTCAGCCTCCTAAGCCTCTGGGATTATAGGTGTGCACCAGAAAATATTTTAATAATAAAATTTAATGAAGATGTTATAAGGAATTTAAAAAAGAACTTTAACCAAATAGAATAAAGAAATAAAAAGTAAAAAAATAATAAAAAGCAGCTTTTTCTCATGCTGTGCTTAGGAGGAGATTAAGCTGTACAGTCAAGAGACAGCATGGGTCTTAGCCATTGTGAAGAAGTTTTTAATCTTTTTGAAATTCATATCCTAAATTGTGAGATGAAGAGGTGGTTGTTTTTGTTTGTTTGTTTTTTGGTACCAGAGATTGAACCCAGGCATGCTTAACCACCAAGCCACATTCCCAGCCCTTTTGAAAAGTATATTTCATTTAGGGGCAGGGGTTGTGGCTCCGTGGTAGAGTGCTTGCCTAGCCTGAGTGAGCCACGGGATGCGATTCTCAGCACCACATATAAATAAAATAAAGCTCCATTAATAACTAATAAAAATATTTTTTAAAAAGATAATTGTCAAAATGGCCATATTACCAAAAGTAATATACAGATTCAATGCAACGTCAAGTCCATTGATCACTATATATATATTTCGTTTAGAGACTGGATCTTCCTAAGTTGCTTGGGGCTTCACTGAGTTGCTGAGACTGGCTTTGAACTTGTGATCCTCCCGCCTCAGCCTTCTGAGCTACTGGAATTATAGGCATGTGCCACCACACCTGGTGAAGAGGTTGTTCTTATCCCTCTTGACTCACTGGGGATTGAATCCAGGATCTTGTGCATGCTGGGCAAATTCTCTACCATTGAGCTATAACCTTAGCCCCAGAGCTTATCCTTGAAGTGGTTAATTTCTAGTTCCAATATTCTATGATAATGTGGTACCTATAGTTGCTATTTGGTAATTTTGCTTAATATTTTTCTCCTAAGTGTAGACTCTAGTCCATCTTACAACATTGGCTATGTCTTGGCAAGCTACTTTCAGAAACATTCAGTGAATAAATAATCAGATTTTGAAAAGCACATTCATTTTCTATTTTTTATTTATTAGTGCCATGTCATTAATCAATACCGATTATTGCAAGCTCTTAGTTAAGTTGTACATTTAAAAAAAATCTTCTCCCCCTCCCTAAAAATAATTTTCTATTCATTACTCAAAACTTTGGTGGGGGGTACGGTTCGCTATAAAAGATTATGTGTAGCTTACACATTTGGGTTAGTGCAGAGCTTTAACTGTTTCTTTTGCCCTTTGACATTTTAAAAAATATTTATTTTTTAGTTTTAGATGGACACAATATTTTATATTAAATGGTGCTGAGGGTCGAACCCAGTGCCTCATGCATGCTAGATGAGTGCTGTACCACTGAGCCACAACCCCAGCCCTGCCCTTTGAAATTTTTGAAAGTGAAAATGCAGTATAGCGGGGCACAGTAGTGCAAACCTATAATCCCAGTCGCTCCAGAGGCTGAGGCAGGAGTATCACAAGCTCAAAGCCAGCCTCAGCAATTTCGCAAAGCCCTAACAACTCACTGAGACCCTGCTTTATATACAAAAAATGGGCTGGGAACATGGCTCAGTGGTTAAGTGTCCCTGGGTTCAATCCCCAGTTAAAACAAACAAAAAATGCATTATGGAGTATATTGAAAGGGATCCTAGTTTCAAAAATTGTAGTGTGTGTTCGGTCTAGGTGAACAGTCAGTAAATAGGGTAACCCTTTTTAGCATATCAAGTAGAAATAACACTCTTGGTGTATGTTGGTATGGGGCCAGGAAGTGTTGCAGGTAATGGAGTTCAGGAGACAGGGAAAGGTTGTTAGCTGGGCATCTTTATTTTATACTAATAAGGGAATATCTTAATTTCATATTTCCCTTTTAAAGTCTCTTTACCCATTTTCTCTTCCTCACACTGGTATAGTAACACTAGAGATGAACTAGTTTGGTTCCTCTGTGTCTACCCAGCTACTCACAGAAAAACTTTAGCCAGGCTGTGTGGCACATATATGTAATCCCAGTGGCACGAGAGGCTGAGGCAGGTGGATTGCAAGTCAAGCCAGCCTCAACAACCTCGTGAGACCCTAAGCAACTTATTGAGACCCTGACTCAATAAAATAAAAAGGACTGTGAATGTAGCTCAGTGGTAAAGCACCTTGGTTCAATGCCAGTACCAAGAGGGGGGAAAAAAAAGAAAAAGTAAAACTCATTATATTATGCTTGAGAAGAGGGTTTAACATTCCCCCTTTTTTGTGTTATTTATTTTTTAGTTATAGTTGGACACAAAACCTTTATTTTACTTGTTTTTTGTTGTTGTTGTTGTTTTGTATGTGGTGCTAAGTATCGAACCCAGGGTCTCACACGTGTAACGCAAGTGCTCTACCGCTGAGCCACAACCCCTTAATTTTTAAAATATTTATTTAGTTGTAGATGAACACACAGTATCTTTATTTATTTTTATGTGGTGCAGAGGATTAAACCCAGTGCCTCACACATACAAGGCAAGCACATTACCACTGAGCCTCAGCTCCCCTCCCCCCTTTTTTTAAAGAGAGGGAAATGAACTTTATTTCTCTTGATTCCAATAAAATCATTTAAGACCTGTTTTTTAAAGTTTATTTTGTGGTTAGAATGTGAAAGTAAGCTGAGTGTGGTGGCACACGCCAGTAATCTCCGCAACTTGGGAGACAGGAGGATCGAGCCTTCAAAGCCAGCCTTAGCAAAAGTGAGGCACTTGGTTGGTAGGTAGGCTTTAGAGTTTTTTTATATATAAGGTTGTGGTATCTATAACAGTTTAACATTTTTCTTTCAAATTTAGATGCCTTTTATTTCTTTTTATTACCTATTTGCTCTAGCTAGGTACTACAGTTATATAAATGGCAAGAGAGGGCATCGTTTCTTTTGTTCCTGATCTTAGAGGAAAAGCTTTCAGCTTCTCACATTGAGTAGGATGTTAGATGACTTTTATATGTGGCTTTTACTGTGTTGAGGTACATTTCCTCTATACCTAATTTGTTGAGAATTTTTCTCCTGAGAGAATCCTGAGTTTTATTAAATGCTTTTTCTACATCTATTGAGATGTTTATGTCATTTGTCTTCATTCTGTTAATGTGGTACTTCACATTTACAGATTTGTGTATGTTGAACCATCATCCTTGAACTTGGTGAATAATCCCATTTTATCATGGTGGGAATGATCATTTAAATGTGCTGCTGAATTTGGTTTACTAGTATTTTCTTGAGCGTTTTTGTATCTGTAGTTCATCAATGATATTGGCCTTTAATTTTCTTTTTTTTTGTAGTATCATCTGGCATTGTTATCAGAATAATGCTGGCCTTGTAAATTAAGTTTGAAAGTATTCCTTCTTCAATTTTTTTTGGAAGAGTTGGAGAATGAGTCTTCTTTTTTACATGTTTGGTTGAATTCAACAGTGAAGCAATCTAATCCTGGGTTCTCTTTGATAGGAGACTTTTTAACATTGATTCTTTTGGGGAATTAAACTCAGGGGCACTCAACCACTGAGCAGTATCCACAATCCTGTTATTTTGTATTTTTTATTTAGAGACAGGGTCTCACTGAGTTGCTAAGCGCCTTGCTTTTTGCTGAGGTTTGCTCTGAACTTGCAATCCTCCTGCCTCAGCCTCCAGAGCCACTGAGATTATGGGAGTGTGCCACCTCTCCTGGTTTATTATTGATTTTTGTTAAAAATATTACTAATGTTCCTCTCTTTAATATGCTAATATATTTATAACTAGATTATATATATATTATTAATTTTTTATATTTTTTAGTTGTAGACACAGTACCTTTATTTTATTTATTTTTATGTGGTCTGAGGATTGAACCCAATATCTTAAACATGCTAGGCAAGCTCTATACTGAGGCATAGCCCCAGCCCACTAGATTATATTTTTACTTTTATGATTTTTTCATTCAGAACTATTTAAATGAAAAGTTTTGTCCTATAAGTTCTAGCTTAAAGAGTGTGTGTGTGAAATAACTAAAATGGAAAATATTACTATAAACAATAACAACATTTTTTTAGTTAAGTTTTATCTGAAACAATATAGGTGGCATTAGGAATGTGGTAAAGTATAAATGGAGTGAACCGTTACTATCAAGTGCCTATTGAATATCTTTAATAAACTAAGCTCAGACATACTTACGTTCAGAAGTAAACATATTCAGCAAGGTTTGAGAGCCAGGAAATGGATACAGAATATAGGGGATTGAATTGCTTGAATTGCCTGTTCTTACGTGGCTTACTAGAAATATTACTTCTGGTCATGACAAAATAATTTTGTTTTCTTGATTTATGGAGGCTTTAAAAATATATCTTATAAAGTTGTTTTTGTTTTTGATACTGGGGATTGAGACTAGAGGTACTCTACCCCTGAATTATATCTCCAGTCCTTTTTATTTTTGATTTTGAGACAGAGTCTTGCTAAGTTTCTGATGCTGGCTCTGAACTTTTGATCCTCCTTCCTCACCTTCATGAGTCACTCATTATAGGCACATGTCACTGTGTGTGGCTCACAAAGAAAACTGTACTGCAGCCTGGCACTGGGATGCATACCTGTATCCTCAGCGGCTTGGAAGGCTGAGGCAGGAAGTTAGCAAGTTTGGGGCCAGCCTCAGCAAATTAGTGAGGCCCTAAGCAACTTTGTGAGACCCTTTCTCAAAAAATAAAAAGATCTGGGGATATAGCTCAGTAGTAGAGTGATCCTGGGTTCAGACCTCAATACCTGTCTCCTAAAATTATACTGCAGTTATACAATGCCTTTACTTCTTAGGTTTTAGTTGGTTCTTTTATCTCAACTGTAAATAGCAGTTTCTTTCTTTTTTTCTTAAAGAGAGAGAGAGAGAGAATTTTAATATTTATTTTTTAGTTATCAGTGGACACAACATTTTTGTTTGTATGTGGTGCTGAGTATCGAACCCGGGCCGCACGCATGCCAGGCGAGTGCGCTACCACTTGAGCCACATCCCCAGCCTAGCAGTTTCTTTTCTAAGTGTAAAGAGAATGAACTATTGGTAATTCCTAATGAATATATTTCTTTTTACTATATTTTTTTCTTTTGGTAGTGCTGAGGATTGAACTCAGAGCCTTGCACATGCCAGCCCCTTGTATTTATTTTTAAAATTAACATAGCATAATAATTCTGAAATCTGGCTACCTATTAGAAATCATTGGTATATTATAAAAGTATAGGAATGCCTAGCCTCACTCACCCCAGAGAATCTGATTTAATTGTTGAATCTCAGTCATCTGTATTATTATTATTTTTAAAGCCCTGCAAATGATTCCTGGTTTGAACCATTGCTATATATAGAATAATTTTAGAAACTATTTAAGATGTCATGTTGAGACCAAAGTTTGAAGTTAAAAAGAGACATGTTAAGTTGGTTTTTCAATTGAAATATTTTTGTTATGCATTTCTTTTTATTTAGCTTTAGGAAAAAGGTTTTTCGTTGTTTGTTTTTTTAAACGGTACAAGGGATTTAACCTAGGGCTGCTCTACCTCTGAACTACATCCCTAGCCCTTTTTACTTTTTCTTCTGAAAACTAAGTTGCCTGGGCTGGTCTTGAACTTGTGATCCTCCTGCCTCAGTCTCCTGACTCATTGTGAATATTACAGATGTGTTCTATCACACTTGCCTAGGGAAAAGCATATCTTTAATTTGATATCTAATTAAAATCAGATGCCTTCTGATTTTTTTGTGGTGTTAGAAATTGAACTCAGGGTTTCATGCATTACAGGTAAATGCTATATCACTGAGTTAAGTATCCAGCTCTTAATATTTTATTCAGTATAATTTTATTATAAGCTATAATAATAATAAAACATTCTTAAAATATTTATAAGCAAACAGCAAAGTATAATTTTAAACTGTCATTCCAAAAAGTTATATGAGGGGTTTATAGAAATATGTTGTTTTGATTGTTTATTTAGCCTTATTTTGAAGAACTTACTGTTTAATATCTAATACAGTTTTCTTTAATCTTCATACATTTAATCTTTGTATGCTGAAAGTCAACAGTAAAATATATCTTGTAGAATTAATTTAAATTTTTAGATAATAACTATTTTTGACTAATAGTTGGCTTCTGTGTCTTAGTAGAGCACTTTCCTAGCATGTTTAAGGCTCGGGCAAAATCTCAGTACTGAAAATAAAAATCAGAAGTGTCTTTAATTATCAAAGATTATATTAGTTGATATAGATTTATTCTCAAATTAGTTTAAGATCTATGTAAAACGAATGATTTTTCTAAAAAGAGTTTCTGAGAATTTTAAGTGATGTAATGCATCTGGAATAGATTTTTCCCAATTGATATTTGTTCATTCATTCAGGAAATATGTAAGAAGTCCCTTCTTTATGTTAAAGGAATGTTGACTACTTGGGCTATATCAACAATTAGGTCACCTACTTTAATGAAATGTGTGTATTATAAATAATTTGTTACAAGTCTATGTATATTTTTATGTGCATTTGTCTTTCAGGTTTATTAATTTTTCTGGAGATTTCCTTTTTGTAAAAAGAGATAAAAACAAAGTATTAGGTGTCATTATCACATGAAGTTCAGTGTTGAATGATGACAAACACTTGGTGAAACAAACGACATAAATTAATTATGTCAATAAAAAAGTATTTGCTGAGATCACCAAGGTTTCTTCCCTTTCCCTGTTAAGAATTTGATACTGAAATAAAAAGCATATAAACTGACATTTGGTTAAGTTCATACAAACTAAAGAGTTGGAGGGGAAAAAACCTTAGTCTGTATAAATTTTATATTGTCTTGTTAAAAAATGTAGATTCCTAGGTCTCTATTCAAATGCTTTTAGAAAATTTGGGATAGGGAATAGGTACTTGGAGGTTTAATTTTTCATCGTGAGGATATGTATAAAGATGGTCCTTGGACCACTTTGAGAAACCGCCTGGCCTTATAGACTTCTTTCACTTTTAAGATGTTGCTGTGGCGCCCTACATTTTGTGGGGGTAGAAGAGAAATAACATCTTTACTTTTTTGGAGAAAGATATTATTTTGGAAAGAGAACATAGCAGAGATAGGTCCCTGAGAATATCTTTCATCATTTCCTTGATTCTAAGAAACTGTTGAAATCTTGCAGGTTTTCTGATGATTAATTTGAAAATAGGTACTGTTTGTGCAAATATAATTTTTTTTTATTGTCTAAGTAGTCTAGAAGAAACTTGAGTTGACAGTATCTTGAAGAATTAGGCAAGCTCTAGAATTATTTTTTCTTTGCTAGACATGTGATTTTTAATCTGTGTTCAGTCCTGGGTTTGACTAATTTCACACAACCTCAAAAGTGAATGAAAAATTACAGTGCCCTGTTAATTATGCTCATAAATAATGTAAAAGTATTGATTGTGTCCATAACTGCATAAATTGTGTTTAATTAAGTATAAGTTGTCAGGCATGGTGGCACCTGCCTTCCCAACTATTTGCAAAGCTAAGGCAGGAGGATCATTTGAATCCAGGACTTTGAAAACAGCCATTGAAAAGTAATGAGATCCTTCTTGGTTACTTACATTGTGACTGAAGGTTCCAAGCATTTCAGTACTTGGCTGGGGGTGTGGCTCAGTGGTAGAATACCTAGCACATTCAAGATCCTGAAGTTGATCCCCAGCACTACCAAAACACAAGCCAATAAACAAGTATTTCAGTGCTGGGGTACTTACTTTTGGTTAAAGCCAGTGCTTTAGGACTATAGATTTTTTAATTTTATCCATTAGCCAGTATGCACTGTGGGCTGCTGTTGCTTTATTCTGAGTAGATGGACAACTGGTCACTGACATAGACATATATTCCCTGATCTTGCTTTTTTTCTTTTTGGTACTGGGGATTGAACCCAGGGTTGCCTTACCACTGAGCTACTTCCCCAACACTTTCTTGTTTTATTTTTCAGACTGGGTCTTGCTAAATTGCTGAGGCTGGTCTCAAAGTCGCATTTCTCCTATCTGAGCCTCCTGAATCACTGGGGTTACATGTGTGTACCACCAGGCCCTGGCAATGTCCTGTTCTTTAAGTGCTTAGCTTTCTCATCAACATTTTTTTCTCTCTTCTCCCAATGCCTTTCCTTTTGAGGAATGGAAGAGGAAATTTCTCATACTTCTTCATATTGGTAGCCTGGTAAACAGAATTTCCAATTAATTATATTTGGGAGCCTCTTAGGTTCATAATTAGCTTTTGTATCACATATAAAATCTTCTTTACTCTTATTAAGCCACAAGATGAACTGATTTCTGCTTCATAGAGAAAGTAAAAGGTAATGGAACTGAACTTCTTCAGCCAACATCTTGCCAGGAAACCTACATGTATATCTGCATGTGTACCTATCCTATGTAAGCATATATAATAGCCTATCAGTTATGCTCTTAGAAGTCAGACTTAGCTAGGTTCAGATCCCTCACATGAAATCTTGAAGTTTTGTTTATCTTTTATTTATTTATTTTAGTACTGGGGATTGACCCCATGGGCACTTTACCATTGAGCCACAACTCCAGCCCTTTAAATTTTCATTTTGAGACAGGGTCTCAGTAAATTGCTGAGCCTGGCCTTGAACTTGGGATCCTCTTGCATCATCCTCCCAAGTAGGTGGGATTACAGGTATGCACCACCATTCCTGGCTTGTTCCTTAATATTTAAAGGGTAAAAATAATTATAGAACTACTGGTATTGTAGTATCTTATAAATACTAAATCTTCAATGAAAAATGATGCTAATTATTTTTAAACATGTGGATGGGAAGGACTTTGTCTCCATTGGAGATTAATCCTTCTGTCATGGAGTTGGGTCCCATCCCCTGCTTTTTAGGTATCTTGTTCTATTTATTTTTACTTTTGACTGATTTTGCATTAATCATCCTTTCTAATCACACTTTCCCATCAGCACTTAAATCTTTCCTCATTTAAAAATCATAATTTTGCCAGGCACAATGGTGCACGCCTATAATCCCAGTGACTCAGGAGGCTAAGGCAGGAGGTTAGCAAGTTTGATATCAGTCTCAGCAATTTAGTGAGGTCCTAAGCAACTTAGTGAAATCTTGTCTCAAAAAATAGAGGGGGACTCTAGCTCAATGACAAAGTGTCCATGGGTTCAATCTAGTACCAAAAAAATAAAAATCATTTCAGGGCTGGGGTTGTGGCTTAGTGGTAGAGCACTTACCTAGCATGGGTGAGGCACTGGGTTTGATCCTCAGCACCACATAAAGATAAATAAATAAAGGTATTGTGTGCATCTACAACTAAAACATTTTTTAAAAAAATCATATCATATAATTTACTTTTGCAAATACTATTCTACTTATTCTCTTCACAGTTAAATTTCTTGAATAAATTGATTCTACTTTCCATGTGTACTCTGTTCATTTTCATTTTGTCTAAAACCATTGATATCTAGCTGTTATCAATCTAGTTGTCCATTAATCCACTGAGGTGACTCACTAGTATCTTTGTATGAAGTCCACTGGATTCATCTCATTGATTTTTCATTTACAGTATGTTTCGTAGTGCTACTCTCTCTTTTTGGAATACTTTTTTCAGTTTCTGTAATTTTTTTTTTTTAAACAGTCACCAGGTGCTGTAGAGGTCATGTCGTAAATCTCAAGTTTACTCATTTGCCTCTTTGTGTCTCCTTTTTACTATCCTAATATAGTATCTTAATATAGTCTGTCTATCCCCAGGTTATTACAACAGCTCATTAGTTGGTCCTCCTTTAGAGCCTTGCTTCACTCTAATCCATTCTCTTTCTGATGTGAATGATTTTTGCAATGTTTTGTTGTTCCCCAGCTTAAAATCCTTCATAGCAAGTCAAGTCTTGGCTTTATAGAACCCTGTGTAATTGATCCCTTTCTTCCTTTTGAGCATTAAGTCTTCTTCATTACCAGTTGCACCAAACTTCTTTCTGTTCTTAAGTGTCATGCTTTGTTTGCCCAGAAGCATTTGTGCATAATGTCCCTTCTATTAGGAACAACACTTGAACTTTTTCCTTGCTACTCCCTTTTCCAGCTATTTCTCTGTCTTCTTTCTGGTCTCAGTTGAAATTATTTTAGGTAACTGAATCTGATTCACAAAGATTTTATCTGATGCCCTCTCATATTGTGTGCTTCTTTCTTTCTTTTAATAAGTGGACACAATATCTTTATTTTACATTTATGTGGTGCTGAGGATCGAACCCAGTACCTCTTGCATGCTAGGTGAGCACAATACCACTGAGCCACAACCCCAGCCTTTGTGCGCTTTTTTCTACAGCACTGAACACCTCATATTTACTTTTTTATGTTGCTTCCCTGACTGATACAGGAAAGGGCCCTTTTCTGTTTTTACCACCATTATATTCTCACTGCTTAATATAATATTTTAATCAGTAAAAGAATTAATGGGTAAGTGAATGAGAACTTGCTAGTTCACCAGGAATTTGGAACTAATAGGAATTTACTTTGGCATAAAAGTACAGAAATGTTTATGTCACTGACTGAATTCTTCTATTTAAACCAGGCTGATTTTTCCTGTGTATTTTTAAGAGTTCCTCAATGTCTGGATTGCCTTTTTAGCCTTACTGGTTGTTTCAGACAGATGTTCTAGTCCACCCAGAAAGAACTATTTATTTCCTTCTTATCCAGATTTATTTGTGGAGGGTATTCAGGATCCCAGTCCTAGGTAAGGACTGGTTTCTCAGAGCCTCTGCCTTTGTTAGGCCCTGGACACCACCTTTGATCCTCTACAGTTTTAGGCTGTCAAAAGCATTGCTCAGCCTCTCAGCCTCCTCTTCTGTGTCAGAAAAATTGCTTCAGGGTGAAAGATAAAACATGTTTTATCTTCATCATTCTGTTTTTTATCTTCCCTTGGCTCTTGACCTTGTAATAACTCACAATTTTCTTAGCTCTTTGATGCTTTTAAGACAATATTTTTCCAGCCTTTTATTGGTTGTTTTCATTGAAGAGTTTGTCCTTAATTTGCCTAGTCTGTATTTTCCGAAAGTAGAAATTTGTCCCTGCTGAGCATTTAGTTTTAGTTATTATACATTTTTATATGCTTCCTTTTCAGTTACATACTCAGTTTTTGTAGCTTCCTATTCTTTGAAGATATTTTCTTGCCTATCTTCTTATTCTTTTTGTCTTGCTTTCTTTATATGCTTGTTGAATGTGAGCTGTTTGCTTTCTTTGGGAAATTGCATATGGTTCATCTTTGAGGCCTAGGATAAAGGAAGATGCATTCCTTTAGAAAGGATTGCATGTTTCTGTGGGGTGGAGTGTGGGGTGGATGGGGTTGTATATCAGTCTAGGACCCCTGTCATAAACTTTAATCCTGCTTTATTTTTTTTGAGCCACCTAGGTAATATGATTTTTTCAGTTCCCATAGAATTTTTTCTTTCATAAAGGAGTAGAAAGTACCATATTATGCAGCTCCTATTTCACCAAATAGATGATTCTTAAATTTTGTGTTCTATATACTTGAAATCATGTATATACTTTGTGAGTTCATTATTTTGCAGAAAGTTAAAATACTACTCTTGATTGAAATTGTGGGGGTAGTTAGAGTAAATTCAGGCACCACCACCACCCCCGAATTGTTTTAATGGGTAAATTGCTAGATTGGCCGGAATTTGTTATTTTTACAGTGTTCTGATTTTTATTCTTAAAAATCAGTTTACATAGTTTTGTCCTGTTGAATGATATCCAGCATATATCTTTACTTATTTTTCTTATTTCCTTTTGTTCACCTGTATGTACCTGTATAATGTATACACTTGTAAAATCATTAGTTAACTCATCTGATCCTAAGTTTTTATAAACCTCTTTACCTTTTCTTCTTACAAAGTAGTTAAATAAATGCATTAATTCTTATGACATCTAACTTCATCTGGCTGTTCTCAGTGTTCATACGGCAATCAACTGCCTTTTCTACTAGCAAAGTATAATGAAACACTTTTTCATATGTTTTTTAAAAAATATTTATTTTTTAGTTATAGGTGGACCACAATATCTTTATTTTATATTTATGTGGTGCTGAGGATCAAACCCAGTGCCTCACGCATGCTAGGCAAGTGCTCTACCTATGAGTCACAACTCCAGCCCGTCATATGTTTGTTGTTTTTTTTTAATTAATTTTTATTGTTGGTTGTCCTTCATATGTTTTTAAGAAAATTATAAAACTTGGAAAAGTTAGAGTAATATAAGCATCTGTATATCTTTAATTTAAATTTATCACTTGTTAACAACTTACTATTTGTTGTCTTCTTATTTCGTTATCTCTTCCCTCCTATCTAGTATAATTATTTATTTTGTTGTTGTTGTCAAGCGTCATAAAAATAGGTTGTAGACTACTTGGGAGGCTGAGGCATGAGGATTGCAAGTTCAAGGCTAGCTTGGGCTACTGTCTAAAATGTTTTTGAAAAGCAGGGGAGGAGCTGGAGTGTAGGTCTATGGCATTTCCTGGCATCCTGGCATTTCCCTCCAGGGGAGGGAAAAAAGTAATGACTACAGCCTGTGTGTGTGTGTGTGTGTGTGTGTGTGTGTGTGTGTGTGTGTAAGAATTGAACCCAAGCCTCACATATGCAAGGCAAGTGCTCTGCCACTGAGCTGCACCCTGGCTCTTGTAGACTTAATGCTCTTACATTTTAGTATGTTTAAATATCATTATCATACTTCAGCATTTAATGTTGGTACAATAAAATGGTTTCATCCACAATCTTTCTTTAAAATTTTTTTTATTTATCTCCATAAATATTATATAGCTATTTTTCCTCTTGTGGAAACTAATCCAAAATTGTGCATTACATTTCCTTGTCATACCTTTTATAGATGTTGTAGAACAAGGGTTAAAAAACCTTTACTTAAAGGGCCATATAGTAAATATTTTAGCCTTTGTAAATTAAATAAGTGCGGTTTCTGTTGCAGCTACTTCACTCTGTCCATTATACATATAGATAGACTTCCATCTTTTTGTATTTAATGACATGATTTAATGACTTTTGAAGAATTCTATCAATTTTTTTGGCCGTATGTTTCTAATTTGGATTTTTAAAAATGTTTCATTTGTCTTTTAGAATTACAATTGCCTCTATAATACTAAGATTTATTTCTACCATAGATATGGGAATTGATTCTTTGAAAAAGATTATGAAGCAGTTGAAAATAATTTTTGTCTGTTGTCCTTTCCCCTTTCACTTTATCCTACCCTCCTCCTTCTCCCTTGCCTTATTGATTGCTGTATATATAATATTACTTCCTAGAAATTAGACAATAAAATTAACTTCCAAGTTACTAATTCCTTGATAGTCTCAGATATCAGGATTTAAAAATAATTTTTTTTTTAGTTGTTGATGGACCTTTATTTTATTCATTTATTTTTATGCAGTGCTGAGAATTGAACCTAGTGCCTTACACATATGAGGCAAGCACTCTACCACTGAGCCACAACCCCAGGCCCAGATATCAGGATTTTTACCTATTTTTTTTTTATATATATAAATGTTTTTATAATCACAGAAATAAATAAAAACTCAAGCAGACTTAGATACTGAAAAGTAGTGAAAATAGCATAGATATATTTATAAGGGCATTTGTACTTTAGCCAAATATAATTCTACATTATAAAAACTAATGTCCATGTTGAAGGTAGTGAAACAAAAGTAAACACTTTGCCACAGATAAACTCAATATCCTTAGCATTAAGATTCAGAGATTCAGCTTTAGAAATAGATAACATATCATTTTACTGCAAAGTTGACCTTATGGGAATGTTATAATTGTACTTGCATCTGTGCAAAAGCATATAGAATTTTTTAAGTTATTTTCTTACTTGGTTAAGTGAACAGCATAAGTGAAAGTAGCATGTTTTATTGACATAGAAGAGTTTTCAGATTTTTAATGTTTTCAAATTTCCTTTAAATATCTGGAGGAACATCTTTGGTGATTGGGTGCTTATCCTGCTATCTTTTATTGGTTTTGACTGAGACAAGGTTTTTCTTTGTATTGTGCCTTTATCACAGTTTGCTCCTGGTTTGACCCTTTGTCCTTATAAGATAAAACTATTTCCTTTTCTTCATAGCTGTTCATTAAATAAAACTTGAAATAATATTGTTCTGGAAGTTTTCATTTTTTCACTAAATATTCTTAGTCTTTAATCATTGCCCTCATCCACCACAGCTCCACCCTAAATAGCTGGTATGATCTTGTCAAGTTACTTAATGAGTGCTTATTTAGAATAAGGATAATAATACCCATCTCAAAAGTTTGAGACTTAAGGTAAGAAAATGTCTAGCATATAGTGTATACATAAATGTTCAGTAAATGTTAGGCACTATTGCTATTTCTTTCTCTTTTTTTGTACTGGGAATTGAACCCACGGCACTTTACCACTGAGCCGTGTATTTAACCTTTTTAATTTATTTTTTATCTGAGATTGAGTCTTAATATTTCTGAGGGACTCACCAAATTGCTAAGGCTGACCTCAAACTCTCGATCCTTCTGCCTTAACCTCCCCGGTCGAGCTTCCACTCGGTTTCTCCTCAGACCCTTCCCCTGTCCCCTCTGTGGGTCTGATCCAGTTCCACCCGGGAGTGATATCTCAATAAAGCCTGTTCAGCAGCCCTTTTAAATCTGCCAACTTTGGTTGCTGACTGCCCAGCCTGATCTGACACTAGTGTCTGAGATTATGGATGAATGCCACCTGAAATTATAGTGCCCAGCCACTGTTGCTATTTTATATATATATATTTGTTAACTTTATTTATTTTCTTATTATTTTGTGGTGCTGGGGATTGAGCCCAGGCCTTGAGCATGGGAGGCAAGCACTCTACCAACTGAGCTGTATCCCCAGCTATTTCTTCTTACATAGTTTCTTCTATTTCTTCTTACATAGTTTCTTATCCACCTTTGTCTGTTTATGAACCTATTAGTCTTTGTCTCAGAGCAAACTGAGTACATTGGCAGTTGTGTTGTGACTAGTTGTGTTGTGTAGTTTTGAGGCGTACAGCAGTATTCCCTTGTTAATTTGGGCCAGAGTTAGAGTTGTTTTGTTTTTAAATTTTTAATTCAGAGAGTTTTGAACAGCTACACAAAAATAGATGTACTAGTGTGATAGATCCTCCGATACATGTTCCTTAAGATGACCAATCCTGGCCCATGAAAATTCCCATCCAATTCCTTTGCTTCTTCTTTGGTGTAATTATAGCTCTTTTGTTATACCTAAGTTCCATGCCTGATTTACCTTAGTAATTAGAAAGCTTTTAGGATAGTACCTTGTTTTCTTAGTAATTGTTGAATTAATGAACAAGTCTTGCCATGGATCTGTGACTGGATCAACTTCTGTAGTTTTGAGAGTGGAGTAGGTGGAGGGAGAGAATTGAAAATAGACTGTTTTTAACATGTTTTTAACTTGTTTTCTAGATGTCATTCCTGTTTTTTATGATTCTTTCCATATCTGAATGTTTTTCAAAGTCAGATTTATTGTGGAGTAATTTACATACATTAAAGTTGTTATAATTTATTGACATCAATTATAGGCCTTTCTTCCCACTGTCAGTTTGCTCTAAACATAACAAAGGACAGCTGTCTTTGTAACTTTTTTTTTTAAGTATTAGCTCTTTTTTTTTTTTTTTTTACAATTCCATTCTTTCTTGTGCCTCATTAATTATTACTTTCCCTATTGAAATTTGCTGAAAACTTAATAAGCTCAAAATTTTTTAAAAAGTGATATCAAACTACAACTCCTCTTTTAAACAGAGGAAGACACACCAGGATGAGTCTTCTTTGTATCCATCTAGTGGAATAGGAGTTCTAGATGAACCGCTTAATAGAGTGTTGTAGAGAGGATAGCTTCTGGTACTCAGCTCAATATCATTATCCTGAGATTGAGCCTTGGGGGAGCCGATGGAGTACAACCAGCCATGGAGGCTGGGTTTGTATGTACTTCATACTTCCCAAAGCAAAAGGAAGCTTAGCTCCAGTTCTCATTTTCTGGGTTGCTTTCTAATACTATATGAAAAAAACTTTTGAATTTAGTGCTATTGATATCACTCATTTTAAATAGACCTGAAATCCAAAAAATTAATAAATTTTTTAAAAAGGAGCCTTAATGAGGTTAGTCTTAACCTCTATAACTTATCTAGGAGTAATTTAGAAGAGCCCTAGCCTTCCCAGAGGAAGCTTACCCTTCAGTGTTAGCAGTTTTACATTAATGACTAAACATTTTATTGAGATTAGTTAACAAAGACTTGAGAAGAATAAGATGAGTTTTATGCAGGGGAATCAGAAAGTTTTTTTAAAGAGAATATTATGTTGCAGTTCAATTATGGCTCTGAACCTCAAAGTTGTATTGTTTTACCTTTGACATTTCTGTCCATTTGCTGACTTCTGAACTTAAGATTCAGTTTACTTTTGATTTTATAAGATGTAAGCAAATTTTGATTGCACAAAGTATCAATCCACTCATTTCTTTATTCAATAAATACTCTAATACTCTATGAGCATCTAGATGCTGGGAAGTATGTCATACTTGGCTAAACAAAATGGTGAACAGAACAGACGAGTTTGCCATTGTGGAGCATACAGTCTAATGGGAAACAAGATGCATTTGAAGCCATAAAGAAAAAGCTTCGCCATACTTTAAGGACTTAATTGTTTATTTTAAAGTGAACTTGGAGTGACTTTTTCTTGATGCTTTTTATAAAATGTGTTTGGATATTCAGGGATTTTTGTGTTAATATGTTTCTAAATGTAGAAATTAGACATTAGTCAGAAGGGTAGTACAACTTATGCTGAGAGACTATGAATGAGAATGAATTAATTAGTATATATGAACTAGAGTGAGATTTTAGGATAGTGACAAGTGATAGATTTATACAGGCAAAATACTATTTTAGCTGTGCTAAATAAAACTTTGCAGGGAGAGAAGTAAAAATAATGACTTCTCTATAAATGCCCATTAACTTAAAAATATTTGTCTTTATCATAAATGCTAAGGGGAAAAAAAGTGCTATTTGTTGATAGAAAAGTAAATCTTTAAAATGAGGGAGGGGTATAGTAGAAAGAATAAGTGAGAATCATGAGACTTAAGATCATATCTGAATTATGTGACACTATCCTGTGACTCTGGCTAAGAAAATGTGCCTTGAGATCCCATATTCCAACAGAGTACAACAAAGTAGCTGGATTTGGTGATCTTTCCTAGATGAAATTTTATGATTTTTATTTAGCAGTTTTTTAACCACTCTGATTGTTGGAAAGTCAGAATACTTTCTTATTTTTTGTACTTGTTCAGGATTCAAGAATTAAAAGCTACTGATGGGGGAAGAAGGCTTTGCTTTCTCTAACTGATGTTTTCTGACTAGGTTCTACGTAACTCAGGGAGACCTCATTTATTCCCAGTAATATGTTTTACTAAACTCTTTCAGGTAACTTTGAAAAGATTGTGTGCCTTAATGGTAGATCATGGCTTGAACTCAGTTTTTACATATTGTTGTTACTTGAAAATTTTAGTGAGATGTTTTTCTCTGTAGTTACCAGAGATTGCTACAGACAATTGCTGTACTTGAGGCTCAGCGTTCTCAAGCAGTCCAAGACCTTGAAAGTTTAGGCAAACACCAGAGAGAAGCATTGAAGAATCCTATTGGATTTGTGGAAAAACTTCAGAAGAAGGTATACATTGGTATTTCTTAATATTCATTAAGATATTTTTGACAGGTACTTAAAATTTGGTTTCTTCTTCTATATGAGTATTTGCTTTTTTAAACGTTTAATTTTCTCCCCTTCTATTATTAACCATATTACTGAAGGTAGAACCATCTTTTTCTATACCTACTTAACACACAGTGAAATTTACCTAACTGAAAATAGCTATGAGCTTTTATGGAGCTTGTCCTATTTCTTATTCATTTTTCTAGTTCTTTCTGTTAGTAGTCTCATGTTAGTATTTTCTGTCTTCTGCTTTCAGGGCTTCAGAGTTAGTAAAACTAAAAGAAAAAATACTTCAAAATTTATTAACTGCTTTTGTTTTGTGTTGACTTTGCACATTAACATAATAAGTACCTTCCATTAGGGAACCACATTGCTCAAAATTTTTTTATTTAGTGATTTTTATTTAGTTAGTTTATTTTTTGGCACTGTGTTGGGGATCACTGTGTTGGCTTTGTGCATACTAGGCAAATGCTGTACAACTGAGCTTGTAATGTGCCCTGAGCCTAGCTCAATAAATTTGAGAGGCATAATATTATATTGTGTGGAAAGATTAAAATGAAATGACTTTAGAAAAAAAAGAAAGAAAACCTTGTTTCGTACAATATGACTTAGTACCTTTTACTAGTTACTTCCCCTTACCAAATTACAAAAGTGTTGTCTACCAGATGTTGGGCAACAACCTTGGGGACTTCATTTCATTACATGTATTAACTTAGTATTTGTATTTTTCTAGCTCTATTATTTTTTAAAATATATATTTAGCTTTTAGCTGTAGTTGGACACTATACCTTTGTTTTATTTATTTATTTATTCATTCATTTAAATATTTATTTTTTAGTTATAAGTGGACACAATATCTTTATTTTATTTGTATGTGGTGCTGGGGATCAAACCCAGTGCCTCATGAATGTAGGTGGGCACTCTACCTCTGAGCCACAGCCCTAACCCTATTTATTTATTTTTAAAAAATTTTTAGTTGTAGTTGGACACAATATCTTTATTTTATTTATTTATTTTTATGTGGTGCTGAGGATCGAACCTAGGGCCTTGCATGTCCCAGGTAAGCACTCTACTGCTGAGCCACAATACCAGCCCCTATTTTATTTATTTATATGTGGTGCTAAGGATTGAACCCAGGGCCTCACATGTGCTAGGCGAACGCTCTACTGATGAGCCATAACTCCAGCCCCTCTAGCTCTATTATTTACTTGGCAAACCTTCTTTCCATGCTTTCAAAAAATGTTAAATTTCATAATAGATGTGGAATCTATATATTGATTTGTTAAAACTTCTAAGACTTTAGAGCTGTATTATACTTTCTGTGTTAAAATAGGGTCCCCTTAAATGTTTGTCAATTTTGCCTTGTTAATAGCAAGTTTGCTGGTGAACAAAGATATTGTACTTATAATGGTATTTTACAACAAATTAATGTTAGAAAAGTAAATATTAATAAAAACATTAACCTTAATCTTATTTTAATTATATTTCTAAGTAGGCAAAAAGATGCTATTAGGCATATATGCTAGATTTGTATGCAGTTGATTATTTGATACTTCTTTTTCTTTAATTTATTTATTTGTTTTAATTAGTTACACATGACAGTACAATGATCTTGACATATACATTTGAATCAGATGGGATATAAGTTCTCATTTTTCTGAGTGTACAAGAATTTTTTTTACAAAGAAATACAGAAGTGTTTTAAATTCAGACACATTAATAACATGAAAGATTATGTTCTTTAGAAGAAATTTCCCCACTAAATTTGATGTAGAGGTTTAAGTCTTTCATTGTTCTGTGTCTATACATGTGTATTCTTTAGGTATACCATGTTAGTTGTTGATATGTGATCAATTTAGTTTGGGGACATCTAAAAATTTCCAATGTGAAATTAATGAAACTTGGGATATATTGGTATATAGGATGCGGGAATATATATGACTTGTTAGTTTTGTTTGATATTACCATCATTATTTTAAAATACTCCATCCTCTAATTTTGTAAAAGTTGGACCTTAGAATAATATGTAGTTTTTTGATGGTGATGATGCAATATGTTGTAAGCAAAATAAAAATTAAGAATTTTGTGTCATAAGAATTTTGCTTGTCAGTTTTATAATTTATGATGATTTCCCCATATTTTAATATAGAAAATTTTGAACACATAAAAAAATTGAAAGTTTTGTATAATTAACACACTTAGACCCATCACCCGTATTCTACAAGTAACATTTTACTATCTTTGCTTGTCATATATCTTGTGTCTGTCAATCCTTGTGTCTGTCATTTCCTCATATTTGAATATGGGTGGAATGCATTTGATCATTTCAAAGTTGCAGATTTTGCCCACCAAAACACTTCAGCATGCATGAGTTAACTATAATTTTTTTTAAAAAAATTATTTTTATGTTTTTGTAGTTGTAGATGGACAGCATTTATTTTTATGTGGTGCTAAGGATCAAACTCAGTGCCTCACACATGCCAGAAAAGTGCTCTGCCACTGAGCTACAGCCCCAGCCCTGTAATTCTTTCTTTTTTAAAGTGGAATTTGCAACTGGGATTAAGTGCAGTGGTGCATGCCTGTAATCCCAGGGGCTCCATCTGGTGGCTGAGGCAGGAGAATCGAGAGTTCAAAGCTAGCCTTAGCAACTTAGCAAGGTCCTAAGCAACTCAGTGAGACCTTGTCTCTAAATAAAATGCAAAAAAGCGCTGGGGATGTTGCTCAGTTAAGTCCCCCCAGTGGAATTTGCATATAGTGAAATTTATAAATCCTAGTTATTACATTTTGTAAGTTTAAATGCAAACACGTTTGTAACTCAAATTCCTATCAAAAGATACAGATCATAGTGACCTTTTTTTTTTACTAACTATAACTAATGACTTCGTTTGTTGTTGTTTTTAAGTTCTTTTATCTTATTTATTTATTTATTCTTAATATTTATTTTATGTGGTGCTGAGGATTGAACCCAGTTAGTGCTAGGCAAGTGCTCCACCACTCAACTACAACCCCAGCCCACTTCTTTTGTTTTTGTTTGGTGCTGGGAATTGAATCCAGGGGTGCTAACCACTGAGAAACCCTCTCAGCCCTTTTTACTTTTTATATTGAGACAAGACCCTGCTAAGTTGCTGAGGCCAGTCTCAAGCTTGGGGTCATCCTGCCGTAGCCTCCCAAATCACTAGGATTACAGGTGTGCTCCATCCTATCTGGCAACTAATGACTTCTTTAATGATGGCTTGATAAAATAATGAATTCCATATGAATGTAGCTCATTTGAAGAGCAGATGCTTAGCATGTTTGAGACCCTGGGTTCAATCCCCAGCATCACAAAAATGAAAAAGAACAAAGGGGAAAAGTACAGTTTTGATTATAAAATTCATAATTTGGGCTGGGCATGATGGTGCATGCATGTACTTCCATCTTTCAGGAGGCTGAGTAGGAGTTTGCAAATTCAGGACTAACTTAGTGAGACCCTGTCTCACGAAGAGAGAAAGAAAAAAGAAGTAGGGATGCTCAGTGATAGAATACCCCTATGTTCAATCCCCAGTACTGGGTCGGGTGGGGGGAGAGGTATGTGTGATAATTTGGGCCTGGGATTTAGCTCAGTGAAGGAACATGTGATTTGGATGCCCAAGGCCGTGGGTTTGCTCTTCAGCAATGCAAAAAAAAAGAGTCATAATTTCTGTAAATGTGATAAATGTACAATTTGTGAAAATAATTCATTATGTACAAAGAAGTCACAAACATGGGGTGCATTTAAAATGAATTCTGTGTGTCATATTTTGTTATGGTCAAGACATTTTATACTCTATTCTTAGATACATTTTTGCCTTGGCATTTATGTTTAAATGTGTTAGTGATAATGGTACAATGTGTCTGTATCGTTGATATTTAGAACTGTGTCTTTAAGGAGTACTTATTTTTTGCCAAATTCATTTTTTCTTGTCATCATTTTAGCATTTAATATCTGGGCTATATTATCTTAACTAGCTTTATTATTCATTGGATCCTGTTAGTGCATGGAAATGCTTCACTGGTAATTAGAATGTGGGGTCATCTGAAAATTTGAGTATATTTGATTGTTTCTTGAAGTAAATTTAGGTTTTCCCTTTGTTTTTCTTTGTTTCGTCTTTTTTCCAGGCTGATATAGGGCTTCCATATCCACAGAGAGTTGTGCAGTTGCCTGAGATTTTATGGGACCAGTATACCAATAGCCTTGGGAACTTTGAAAGAGAATTTAAAAATCGTAAAAGACATACTAGGAGAGTTAAGTTAGTTTTTGATAAAGGTAAGAAATCACATGATAAGAATTTAACTAAAGAAGCATATGGCAGTGCCTTGCTTTAACAGTTCTGTACATGGTTTTGTTTTTAGTAGGTTTACCTGCTAGACCAAAAAGTCCTTTAGATCCTAAGAAGGATGGAGAGTCCCTTTCATACTCTATGTTGCCTTTGAGTGATGGTCCAGAAGGCTCAAACAGTCGTCCTCAGGTAAGCAATATTAAATATTGAAGTAGGAAAATTTGAGTTTTGGATACAATATTTTAATATTTTGCTAATTTGTGTTCTAAAATTAAGGCAGTCTTTTTTTTTGTAGGGGGGTGAGGGGGTACTGGGAATTGAATCCAGGGGCATTTTACCACTGAGCTATGATCCCTAGTCCTTTTTCATATTTTACTTTGAGACAAGGTCTTCCTAAGTAAGTTCCTGAGACTGGCCTCTAACTTGTGATCCTCCCGCCTCAGCCTTTTGAGTTGCTGGGATTACCTGGTTAAAGCAGTGTTTCAGAAGAAGATAATGGTAAGGATATCCACCTTGAAGTTAAGCAGAACCTGGGTTGGTGTCTAAACTTACTAGCTGTTAAACTTTGGGTGTTGTTTTTGTTAAAATCTCTAGGCTGCAATTCTTATTAAATGTAACTAAGGTCAGCATGGTGGCATGTATCTATAATCCCAGGAATTCTGGAGGCTGAGACAGGGGAATCACAAGTTTGAGGTCAGTGTCGGCAACTTAGTGAGACCCAGTCTCAAAATAAAAAGAGCTGGAGATGTAACTCAGTGGTAAAGTGTTCCTGGATTCAATCCCCAGTACTTTAATGTTAATGTTAATGTTAATGTTACAACAGGTGTTGTGAGGATTAAGTGGGTCTTTACATGTATTGTGCCTAGTAAAGTGTATATTGTGAAATGTGACCGGGAGTTCAGTCCTGATCTTTTCACTGTTAGACATGCTACATTTTGAATCCACATTTCCTTTTTTAAAAAAGGAATTATTAGCATGTTTGTGACAGCATTACTAAGAGTAATAAATAAATAAACAAACAAACCAAATATAAGAATTTGAATAGTAAAGCTTAGGTATACATTATTAAAAAATAAATGTACCAGATTTATTTTGGGATTCATAAGAAGTCCCACAATTTTTGTTATTTGACTGTGTCAAAGGGTGGTCTTTGTTATTTCCCATTTGAAAAAAGCCTTATTTTATTATGCAGATGATAAGAGGACGCCTCTGTGATGATACCAAACCTGAAACATTTAACCAGTTATGGACTGTTGAAGAACAGGTAATAGATATTTCTAAACTGTGTAGGTTTTAAAACAACCCGTAAACTGTTACCATTGTTAATCGGTATTATGAGTCAAATGTGTATTATTGAATGTCACCCCTTTTAAATATTGATTTTAAAATATTTAGGTATTTTTGTATGCCTTTTTTGCACATTTCAAGAATTTTGGATTTTGAGGATATACGAATTCTTGTTTAGAGATAATTTTTAAGGAAGAAACCTGGGTTTTGAAAGGGAGATAGAAATGGATGAAATAAAGTATGTGTGTGTGGTGGGTTTTTTTGTTTGTTTGTTTTTTTTTTTTTTTGGTAAGAATTTCTTTTTTAGTTGTAGATAGACACCATTTTGTTTATCCATTTTTATGTGGTCCTGAGGATTGAACCCAGCCGGTGCCTCACGCATGCTGGGCAGGTGCTTTTCCACTGAGCCACAACCCCAGTCCCGTAAAGTGGATGTTTTTGTAATGTACCTTTGGAAGAGGGAGAAAGCTCCAAGTACATTTTTAAATTTTGTTGTGGGGAGAAGCTGATAAAGCAAAGCCAGAGTGCTCTGTTATGTTTTGGCATATGACAAGGGTTATTTATTGGCAAAGTTTGAAACACATCTATGTCTCATATTAACCTCACAGCTATAATTAGTTTGGCAGTTTATTAAAAAACTTGTAGGAAAAAAAATAAAGATACCATTTTCTTCAAAAAAATTAGGAGGACCACATAAAAGAGGGAAAAGCTTCTTTTAATATTCTAAATTTGAAGAATTTATATGTGTTTTTCTTAAAACTATAAGGGAGAGCCTGACATATTTTAGCAAGAAAAGATAATCAGTGGAAATCACTATGATGTATACATATTATATGATAGGATTTACTCATTTCTCAGTTTGTTTAATTTATTTTCTGGTTTTGTCTCTTTTACTGAAGTGTATAGAAAACCTTTATAAGATCTTTCATAGGTGTTTTCTTTAATCTCATTTTCTCTGGGAAGCCTTCAGTTCTAACTAGAAATTTTTCTTACTCTGACGATTTCTAGTAGCATAATCCCCAAAGTTGGGAAAGAAATATTATACTTTGAAATGAAATGTTAGTGTATTTATTTAGAAATTCAGTGATTTTAATTTACTACTTTTTAAAAAATTTGCTCTTGGGTTTGGCTTAGAAAAAACTTGAACAGCTCCTTCTGAAATACCCCCCTGAAGAAGTAGAATCTCGACGTTGGCAGAAGATTGCAGATGAGCTGGGTAACAGAACAGCAAAACAGGTAATTGAAGAGATGGCTGCGGATCATCAGCATGTTTCTGTTAGTTTTATTATGAAGAATAATGCAGCTGACATCAGATCTGCCATATCATTCTGTCTGCAGAATGCAATCATATATGGTGTTTTAAAAAAAAGTTATTAGCATTGTATATTTTACTTTTCCTAAGTCTGGCTTATTTTTTAAATGTTTTTTTTTTTTACAGTTTTACTTGTTATATATGACAGCAGGATGCATTACAATTCATATTACACATATAGAGCACAATTTTTCATATCTCTGGTTGTACACAAAGTAGAGTCACACCATTTGTGATTTTATACATGTACTTAGGGTAATGATGTCCATCTCATTCTATTGTCTTCCCTACCCCCATGCCCCCTCTCTTCTCCTCCCTCCCCCTTTTTAAATTTTCTTTTTTAGTTGTAGATGGACGCAATGCCTTTATTTTATTTTATGTTTATGAGGTGCTAAAGATTGAACCCAGTGCCTCACACGTGCCAGGCAATGCTCTACCACTGAGCCACAGCTCAGCCCCTCTCCCCCTTTGCTCTCTCTAGAGTTCATCTGATCCTCCCATACTTCTCTCCCAACCCCATTATGAATCAGCCTCCTTGTATCAGAGAAAACATTCAGCATTTGTTTTTTATTTTATTTTTTTTTAGTATTGGTTAACTTCACTTAGCATTATATTCTCCAACTTCACCCATTCATTTACCTGCAAATGCCATGATTTTATTCTCTTTTAATGCTTAATAGTATTCCATTGAGTGTATATACAACATTTTTTTATCCATTCATCAACTGATGGGATCTAGGTTGGTTCCACAGTTCAGCTATTGTGAATTGTGCTGCTATAAACATTGATGTGGCTGTGTCCCTGTAGTATGCTGTTTTTAAGTCCTTTGGGTATAGACTAAGGAGTAGGATAGCTGGATCAAATGGTGGTTCCATTCCCAGTTTTCCAAGGAATCTCCATACTGTTTCCATATTGGCTGCAGCATTATATATTTTCATATTAATTTCAAAAACAACTTGAGGTAATCTTGTTTTTGGTTATTAAAAAGTAAAAATATAGTAGACTTAGTAACTTTTGAATGCTTTTTAAGTGTATTAATTTATGTACTTTTTGGTTAGACTGTGTTAATAGATTTAAAATATTGCTTTAGTATTCCCTTGTTTCCTTTATAAAAATGTTATCTTGTGGGTTCTTTCTTCACATTCCCATATATATTAATAGATACGTTTTTATGCTACAAGCATGGATGTTCACAAGTTGAAAATATGTGTGTTGCTTTGGAACAAACAAATTTAAATTTACTCAGATTATTTTTTTTTTGTCTAGATTTTAAAATAAAAATGTATTTGGTGCCAATTTGAAGTTATTTCTAGATTTATGATGGTTTTAAATTGTTAGCATTAGTTATACATGTACATTTAAATTTACTCAAGTATTGCATGTCATTTCATTATTTTAAAAGGCTTGTCATATTTCCTTAGGTTGCCAGTCGGGTACAGAAGTATTTCATAAAGCTAACTAAAGCTGGCATTCCAGTCCCAGGCAGAACACCAAACTTATATATATACTCCAGAAAGGTAAAAAAAAAAAAATAGATGAAAGCAAACCCTAGATTAAATTCATTAAATCAGAATTGCTATGTAAAAATGTGCTTATTTGTCAAATAGAATTATTTTATTTTAAAAATTTTGTTCACTATAAGCATTTTATTATATTGGACATAAATGCAGAATAGGATTCCTTTAGAAAAAATTAATGAGCCTTAATGCTTCTTCATTATTCTCTTGGAGGTAAGACAGATGAGTGCTACTTGAAAAACTTTATATTGAAACTGTATTAGAAAGGCCTTTGAGGTTAAAGCTTTTAGGATGTTTGTACAATTTGTTTTGTAGCTCTGGTGCATAAATCTCAAAATAGAAATGTTTGTTAAGATATTTTACTTATCCTCACTGCAATTGTAGAAATGTAAGTAATATTCTTACTTTCACTTTCCTGAAAATAATGTTAATAAGTAGCGGTTAACCAGGCATGGTAGCACACACCTGTAATCCTAGCTGCTAGAGAGGATGAGGCAGGAGGATTGCAAGTTCAAAGCCAGCCTCAGCAAAAGCAAGATGTTAAGCAACTCAGTGTGACCCTGTCTCTAAATAAAATACAAAATAGGACTGGGGCTATGGCTCAGTGGCTGAATGCCCCTGAGTTCAATCCCTGGTACCATCCCTCATAAAGTAGCAATTATTCTTACTTTTGAGATCCTTGGGTCAGATATTATTCTGTAATAACCTTTTTTCTTTTGGTCTGGTCAGGTAGCTAATAAATCTAACCATTATTCACTGTTTCTGATACCATGCCCTTTCCATAATTCTTTTCTGTTTGTGCGCGCGTGCGTGCGTGCGTTTGTGTGTGTGTGTGTGTGTGTGTGTGTGTGTGTGTGTGTGTGTTACTAGGGATTGAGGCCAGGGCCTCACACATGCTAGCAAGCACTCTACCACTGAGCTTTGTTTCTTCTCAGTCCTTCTGTTTTTCTATGGTTTAAAAAAAAAAAAAAAAAAAGCTACTGTTTGTTTTCTTTTTTTTTTTAGTTCAGAATAGTAGATTAAATTGTAGTCAGCTTTTTGTTGTAATTGGAAAAAAGAAAAGTAGCTAATTGAATTTCTTTTATTTCCTAAATTGTTCGGATACTTCCCCTCCCCCAACACTGCCATTCTAAAGAGTATATCAGTATATCAGTTTTGTTGCCTTTCCTAATGGAAGTGAACTAATTATGTAATTTAATATGTCTGTATAGCTTCATGTTTTACAAGTTTTTAAAAGTTGTTTTTACCAAGCTTTTGAAGCTTGTTTCAATTTGGCAATTGTTTTAAACAGTTTGGACCCTGCCCCAAATATAGCATTTACCCTTATTAGATGTGAAGAGTTTATTCTATAACTTTAGATAACCAGTGTTCTCCCTGACAGCTCTAATTTTCATGAATAATTTCTAAGCTAACTTTACAGGTGTGATGTGTTTTGCACCTTAAACTTTTACAGTTATCTGGATGATGATAACCAGAGGAATACTGGAGAAACCTAAATGTGTCCATTTGTTTGGGTGTATTGTGTTGTAAGTTAACATACATTTAACTATGACTAGCACAACTGTGATCACAAAAATTTCTTACAGTGGTCAGAGTTGAAATTTTAAAATGGGGGAAATGATTGTTCTCCATGTAGCTTAGGTTATTCGTTCAGATTGTTCTTTGTATTTGTGCAATTGATCATGAAAGGCAGTCCTCACAGTGGGGGAGAGTGAGTTTCTTGATACTGCACAGGCCTAGTTTGTAACCCTGGTTCTAACACTGTGTAGCTGCAACACACTGAACAAGAAACTTAACCTCCCTCTATATCAGTTGGTGGTAATAGTAAGTGCTTTATAGGAATGTTGTGAAGATTAAATTATATTGGCATAAAGTAAGCAGTGTAAGGTAATTATTTTCATACATTCATCTAGTGATAGAAACTTTCCTTCTACTAGATAGTCACCCTTCAGTTTAAATCCCCAGTACTCCCCCCTGCCCCCCCTACACAAAGATTGTAAGAGGAGTTCAGTGCAGTCAACATTTGAATGCAAAAATGATTAATGCTGAGGATACAAATATAAGCTAAGTACTGAACATGTGGTCAATTATTCCATTGTTGGGGATTTTACCTACATTTCTGGTATAATTTTTTTTTTTTCTTTCTTTTTTGTAAAGACTAGTGGTGCTTTAAAAATCTAGATAATATAAAAGGGTGTTTGAAAGGACAGAAGTGAAATCCTTCTGATGTTGCTGGAAGTAATACTTATAGTTTTGATTCTTATCTCATCTAAAAATTTGTTTTCTCATCTAGTCTTCAACAAGCAGACGACAACACCCCCTTAATAAACATCTCTTTAAACCTTCCACTTTCATGACTTCACACGAACCACCAGTGTATATGGATGAAGATGATGACCGATCCTGTTTCCATAGCCACATGAACACTGCTATTGAAGAAGCATCAGTAAGTTATCTGTTCAATTATAATACAGATCAGAGTGCACTATGAAAGTATCAGGATTTTCCAATTATTTCTACTCTTCAGAGAATATTGATTTCTTCTAACTAACAAGTCATATTTAAAGCGATTTTTTTTTTAAAGAGTGTATTTTAAATCTTTTTTACAAGAAAATTTCAAACATATACATAAGAAAAGAGAACAGTATGAACAGTATAATAAACCCACATGCTCCTATCACTCAACTTAAATAGTTACAACTTTTGGCAATCTGCTTTTCATCTCTCCCTACCCCAACTCCAGCCTGAATTATTTTGGAACAAGTTCAAAATAAAAGATAATAGGGCTGGGGATGTAGCTCAGTGATCACATGCCCCTGAGTTCAATCTCTGGTATCAAAAAAAAAAAAAAAAGAAAGAAAGAAAGAAAAGAAAAGGAAAAAGTGGTTCTCTGTATAATGAAATTAGTGAGTGTTCCCATTTCCCCTGTCATCTCAGAATATTTATCTGAACTTAGATCTAAATAAAGACAGTAAATTGCAGAAAGTTTAGTTTCTTAATAAGTCTTTTTTCTTTTGTCCTTGTACATTATTTTTGTTGGAGAACTGGATAGTTTGCCCTGTGTTGATTTTATTGATTGCATCTCTTTTGTGTCATTTAGCCTATTCCTCTGTTCCTTGAATTTTCTGTAAATCTGATAGGAGGTCTTGAGAATTGATCTTTTATTTATGGAAAATTCTATAAAGTAAACCCTACTATCAACTGTTATTTGGTACACTGAGGTACATATAGAAATGGCAGGATACCTATCAGATTTGGCCTTTATTTTCTTGTGTTCAAATTTATCCTCTTCTATGCTCCAAAGATGACTAATAAAATTTACTTAAAAATTTGTGTTTTTCTGAATTATTGGACTTAATATATGATTGTTATCTCTTGTGACTTGTTGCCTATCCAGGTTGGATTCTGAGTTCTTATGATAAGACTAGTAGCATTTGATAGCTTCCTTATAATCTGTTTCAACAAGGAACATTTAAGCTCATCATGTATATATGCTGCCTCCGACATGCAGATAGTCTTGCTTTCTTCTATTAGAAAATGGCATTTAGAGACTATATCCTGACTTGAGGAATATTAACTTGCTTCTAGGTTAATTATTGTTTTTATGTCAATTTAGTGGACAGAGCTGGGAAATATGTTACATTTTTGTTTAAGGATGAAAAACATAATCATAAGGAATTTTTTTTGCGGGGGGGTACTGGGGATCAAACCCAGGGGCTCTTAATCACTAAGCCACATCCCCATATCCCCAGCCCCCAGCCCCCATTTTTTAAAATTTTATTTAGAGACAGTGTCTTGCTAAGTTGCTGGGGCTGGCCTCAAACTTGTGATTCTCCCGCCTCAGCCTCCTGAGTTTCTGATATTATAGACATGCTCCATAGTGCCTGGCTGTTAGTTCGTATTTTTTATTAAAATTCAGCTTAGACTGTTGTGCTTTTGCTTACTCTCACTGATTCTAGTTCTCATCTTCATGGATTTGACTGACTGTTCTAGGTACCTCAGATAAATGGAGGCACATAGATGACCTTCTATAGCTGTGGATTCAGCTAACGTCAAACTGAAAATATTTGTGAGGGAAAAATTATGTCTATATTTATCATATAGAGACTCATTTCTCTTATCATTCCCTAAAACAATATAGTATGCAACTACTTACCTAGCATTTACATTATATTAGTATTATAAGTAATCTAGAGATTTTGTATAAATAGGAGGATATGCATAGGTTAGATACAAATACTACACCTTTTTTTTTTTTTTTTTTAATAGAAGGGACTTGAGCATCTTTAGATTTTGGTTGGTCCTGAAACCAAGTCTCTGTGGATACTGAGGGGCACTTATTCAGAATTTGCCCTCTTGTGAATGACATATCTTACGTAATATAATATCCTCAAAATTCATCCATTTTGCAGCAGGTACCACAATTTCTTTCCCCTTTTCTTTGTACTGGGGATTGAACCCAGGGTCTTACACATGCTAGGCAAATGCTCTAGCATTGAACTACACTCACAGGCCTCTTTCTTTTTTAAGACTAAATAATAATTCATTTTATGTGCATACATAACACAGTTTATCCATTCATTTGATGGATACTTGGGTTGCTTCCATCTTTTGGCTGTTGTGAATAATGTTGGTATGAGCATGGGTGTACAAATATCAGTTTGAGTTCTTGCTTTCAATTTTTTAAGATGTGTATCCATAAATGGTATTGCTAGATCATATGGCAATTCTGTTAATGTTTGAGGAACCACCATACTGTTTTCTAGGCAGCTGCAACACACATTTTACATTCTTGCCAACTCTTTGTTATTTTCTTTCCTTTTATAGTGGCTATTCAACTGAGTATGAGATGATTTAACTTTTCTTAATCTTAGACTAGATGGCCAAATCTAATATCCTTAGATTTAAAATGCAAATTTAAAAACTTTAGTTTTTGTACTCTTCATTTGTTTTAAACATCTGAATTTAATATATTTTATTATAAAATTTCTTAATTATTATTTGGGTCACATCATACTTGTTAGTATATACTATTACCAAGATTATCTTTCTGAGTGGTGAAATAGATAATACCTATTATTTAACAACTTTAGTTGATAAGAATTTGAAATGGATGAGAGAGACAAATAAGGTAGTGAAGTGTGAAACTAAATGATCTTTTATCCAGGTGAGGACTTTGGACTTTATGATGTCCATAGTTAGGAAACTACTGGGAGATTTAAAGTAATGATGGGGGAAGGGGAGGGGAGGGAATGGATACTAGAGGACTGATTTGAGAGAAATTTTAGATAGTATTAGGTAGTGACAGAGTTTGTTGGATTAGATAGGAGGGAGTAAAAAAATAAGAATAACTCTTAGATTTCTGTCTTGAGCTGCTAAAGTTGTCAGAAACTCTGGGTTTAAATCATCCAACTCTACAACTAATTAATTGTATGACTCTGGACATGTGTTACAGCTTTTATAAGTGTCAGTGTCCTTGATGGGAAAATAAACATGGTAGTTAATAATAACCTAACAGGTGGAATGAAAGGGATAGGAGTTAGGTTGTCCAGGATTGGAAATCAATGGACCTTGGGGGTCACTGAATTGGAAATGCATTTAAGCAGTTGGTGACCATGGACTCAGCTATTAGGGATCAAAGGAAAGGAATGGGTGGCAGAGTGTGAATACACTGGAAGAATAGGAAACCAGGATAATGATTAGAAATTCTAGTAAAGTTTAAAAGGGCGGGGGCAGCCTATTTGGGAGGAGAGTTTGAGAAAAGTAGAAAGTAACACTGTAGGTAAGACATCTAAATTTAATATTTTGGAGGCAAAACATTTCTAGTTGACAGCAAGGTCTAAGGATTCTCAAAATGGGAGACTTAGAAAGGGTGAAGATGAATGTCATTGTAGTAGAACTTAAGGATAGAGGCTAGAAGTAGAGGATTGGTTATTTGTAAGTTGAAGTTGCTCAGGATAATGAGTAGTGTTCTCAGTAGTAGATCATAAGAAGCCATGAATATGTAGAGATGGGATTAGGTTTGTGGTAGTGTATGACATGGGTAGAATCATATCATGTTCCCCTTCTTCCTACATTATGAAGTAGTCAGCATCAGTATTGCATTAAAAAGCCCTCTACAAAATATTGTTAACAGCAGCACTAATCTACAATGAGGTATCTTAAAAGTGAAAAAATCTTATCAATAGAAAATTTATATCTGTATTTCTTACACTTGTTCATTTTAATTATCAAACTAACATTTTTGTTTTCTATTTTGTTCTGTTTTTTAATAGGATGAAGAAAGTATTCCTATCATGTATAGGAATTTACCTGAATATAAAGAATTGTTACAGTTTAAAAAGTTAAAGAAGCAGAAACTTCAACAAATGCAAGCTGAAAGTGGTTTTGTGCAACATGTGGGCTTCAAGGTAAATTCTTACTATTGATAAGAGATACTTAAAGTGGTTTCTGGAGTGGTAAAAATCTAAAACCTCTAAGCATTCATGGAAAATTTCGGCTTATTAGTTCAGTTTATCTCTCGTATTCTTTTATAGAAGTGGTGCACCTCAGTTCATGATGTCAAGAGGCTTATGATTCAGTGTAGAGAAGAAAACATACAGTTGTCTATAAGTTGAGGTAGAATATGAGAAGTTTCTGTCTGCTGCTGTTCATGGATCAGAATCCCAGAATCCCCTGCCCTCCCTTCACTTCAGGTTGAATTACCTCAGCTTTTTTTTTTTGGAGAGGCTAATTGAAATACATTCACTCATTCCACGGTATTTGGAAATGCCCATTATGTTCCAGGCACTTTGCTAAGTGCTAGAGATTCAGGAATAAACAAGGGGGACTCAGTTGCTGCCCTTATGCTGTTTTCATTCTCATAAAGAATTTAAAGATGCTAAACAAATGAAATAATTGAACACAACTAAGAATGCATACTAGAGAGTAGTCAGAGGCTTTGGGGAAGTTTAACTCCCCAACCTCTTAGGATGGAGTTTAAACCATCCTAAGAGGTTGGGGAGTTACTGAAAGATTTTTAAGTAGAGAGTAATGTGCGAAAAATAATTTAAATGACTTAACTCTTAGCTTTGATAATTTTAGGAATACAGTGGGCTTTGAGAAATAGTCACTGACTGTTTTTAAATTTTGTAAGACAATAATCTATGTATGTGTCTTATTCATGTAATTAAAAATATAAGTGAGGGGGAGGGAAAGATCATCCTGGTCATATTTTATGGAGAATGAATTAGAAAAAGGCAAGACTGGAGGCAAGGAGATAGCTTAAAGATTCCTTTAGTAATTTAGATAAAAGAATAACCTGTGGAAAGAGGGAGAGATTGACAGGTATGAGAAAACTTTCAGCATTATAATTGACTGTATTTGGTAAAATTAGAGGAAGTAATGAAACCATAAACTTGATGTTGGTATTTCTGTTGGCAGTATACTTAAAGTCTTGGTATACACTGTGACTGACCACCTAAGTTGAAAACAAAATTATACTTCTGACTCTGGAGTAACCATCAGCTATACTATATTAAATGATTTTCCCTCTTGATCTCCTTTAGAGGTTTTCCTAACTGGCAGCTCTTGCCTTTTTGAGAGGAAACTTGCTACTTGTCATTATTTTGTTCTAGGACCCAGCCACTACTTGTTGGCCAGGCTGTTAGCCACCATAGTTGGCCTGATGATCAAAGAATCTTAAAACATAATTGACTTGGCTTTTCAAAATTCCACAGAAAGTACTGAGGGCTATCACAGTGCCACCACATTGAGAAAGAGCTGAATCTGCCTCTTAGTCATGATGAGCATTGGTTATCAGGTTCTTTTGGGCTTCCATAAGATAAAGAGTTCAGAGAACATTTTGTAGTTGCCTGAGTTATGGTAGTTATGGTATTACTGTTAAAACAGTCCTGATAGTTTTTGGATAATTTTAACTATGGAATGAAGTCAGTGTTTACAATCATCACACACCGGTCTGAGGTACCTTTAAAATAATGGTTACTAAGAAAACAATGGCTGAGTTATAAGGAATAACGTTGAAAGTTATTCCTTATAATGCTCTTCTCACTCACCTGTGGGTTGTTTTTTTTTTTTTTTTTTTTTTTTTGGCTGGGTTGGGAGTACTTGAGATTTAAACCAGGGGGCCTCTACCACTGAGCCATACCCCCATCCCTTTTTGTATTTTATTTTTAGAGAAAGGCTGGCTTTGAACTTTTGAACCTCTGGAGTAGCTGGAGGCATGTGCTAGTATACCTGGCACCCACCTGTATCTTGCTCTCAAGTGGATAGACCCTTTACCTAGTTTGCATCCACTAGCAACCCCCACCCCCAGTACTGGGGATTGAACCCAGGGGCATTCTACCAGTGAGCTACATTCCCAGCCCTTTTTAAATTTTTTATTTTTGAGACAGGATCTCATTAAGTTTCTGAGGCTGGCCTTGACTTTGGCAATCTTCCTGCTTCATACTTCCAAGTAGCTGAGATTACAGGCATGCACCATGTACCCAGCTGCTTACCTCTACTACATTAGGCAACTTTCTAGTGGGTAGGGGATGAAGAGAAGGCATCTATGTGCATTGTTTTCCCAGCAGAAAATGAAAGAGGTAAAGCAATATAGCTTAATACTTTTTCCCACTGAATCTATTATAGTGTGATAACTGTGGCATAGAACCTATCCAGGGTGTTCGATGGCATTGCCAGGATTGTCCTCCAGAAATGTCTTTGGACTTCTGTGACTCTTGTTCAGATTGGTAAGTGTTTTCTTCATTTTTTACTTTAAATTGTGGCAAGTAAAGGTCTTCTCAGCCAGTAAATTTGATCTCCAAACTTCTTTAAAACAGTAACCATACTTTTGTTGAATTTTGTTCTAAGCAATTAAAACATTTTAATCATACCATCTCAAATAGCTTTCTATTAAACATTTTAATAGCTTAATGGATTTAAGTAGGTAGAACTGAAAAAGTTTTGTAGTATGTAGACAAAATGCATCCAGTGCCATGTAATGATGAGTTTGTGTTTTTTTTTTTTTTTTTCTTTTCAGCCTACATGAAACAGATATTCACAAGGAAGATCACCAATTAGAACCTATTTATAGGTCAGAGACATTCTTAGACAGAGACTACTGTGTGTCCCAGGGCACCAGTTATAATTACCTTGATCCAAACTACTTTCCAGCAAACAGATGACATGGAAGAGAACATCATTTACTAGTCCTCTTCAACACATAGCAATGGTATCATTGTTAATTATGTGCACAGTTTGGAAAGATTCTCTGCTTTCCCTAAAATGACACTCACAGCATGGGAGCTTCCTGAGTGTTCTCGTCAAGTATAGCTCTGCACTGTTGTGGCTCTAGATCACGTTCAGCAGTTGAACATTCCTGGTGAGCGAAGGGTTTCCCTGGTGAATTTTTCACCACTAAAAGCCTTTTAGGTGGCGATCTTAAATGGGTGAGATGGAAATGAGAGCACACATTAAAGCAAGAGTAAATTCCAAAGGTTTCAAAGAACTTGGTCATAAATATGATAATGAGAAGACAAAGTATTTATATTAAAACAGTTAAGTAGTTTTCAGTTTTGTGAAAATAGTTTTCAGCACAGAAACTGACTTCTTTAGACAAAGTTTTAACCAATGATGGTGTTTGCTTCTAGGATCTATGCTCTAAAAGAACTCACTGTCCCAGTGGTGGCCATTGATGGCCTTTAGTAAATCAGAGCTGCTTCCCCATATTGATATATAATTTCTTTTAACCACAATGAATTGTCCTTATTACCAACAGTGAAGCACTACAGGAGGCAATTGTGGGATTGCTTCCTTAACCAGCTCATGGTGTGTGAATGTTATGAAATTGTCACTCAGATATATTTTTTAAATGTAATGTTATATAAGATGATCATGTGATGTGTACAAACTATGGTGAAAAGTGCCAGTGGTAGTAACTGTGTAAAGTCTCTAATTCACAACATTAATTCCTTTAAAATACACAGCCTTCTGCCTCTGTATTTGGAGTTGTCTGTACAACTCATCAAAGAAAACTGCCTAATATAAAAATCATATATATGGTAATAATTTCCCTCTTTTGTAGTCTGCACAAGATCCATAAAAGATTGTATTTTTATTACTATTTAAACAAGTGATTAAATTTAGTCTGCACAGTGAGCAAGAGTTCACATGCATTCTTTTATACTGCTGGATTTTGTTGTGCATCATTTAAAACATTTTGTATGTTTCTTCTTATCTGTGTATACAGTATGTTCTTGAATAATGTTCATTTGTCAGGAGAACTGTGAGAAATAAACTATGTGGATACTGTCTGTTTATATTATAGAATGCTTGTTGTGATTTCCTTTTGGTTAGATTTGGATTTTTTACCAATGTTAAAACCAGAAAACTGTTTTTTTTTTTTTCTGTCCTTTATAAAGAGTAAAGAATATATTAGGGAAAATTTTGAAAGTCAACTTGACATCTATAAAAGATGGTAGTCTTTTCAATTAGTATGTGCTAAAACAGTTAAAGTGTTTGCAAAAAGGAAAGAGAGACTGTGGTTAAAGAAAAAGGCAGTTACAAATGCCTAGATGTGAAAAGTTGAGATATTTTATTCTAGATGCTTCCCGCCATCCCGATGCTGGGGATTGAACCCAAGGCCCTCATGCATGCTGTGCAAGTGCTCTACCACTAAGCCACATCCCCAGCTCTACTCTTAATTGTTTTTGATGAAAATAAGTCCCGTGGATTTAAACAGGTGGTTTCCTGGAAAGTATTGTTAACTGGGAAAAGATAGTATAAATATTCCAAGATGGATTAAGTATATTATTCCAGATCTAATTTTTAGAGTTGCTTGGTTTTTTGTATTTTTAAATCTAAGGAATGTTATTTATTAGCTCTCTTCAATACATAGCAGGGTATTAAAAATCTACCCTAAGTTTTTTTAAATTAAGTAATGGAATTTTAAATATAGAAATATGAGAATTTTAAAGTAATATATTAATTAAGGATCACTAGTGATGTTGATACAGTATATCATAATCAGAAAGAAAAATTGATGAACTTCTCACCCTGAAATTATTAGTGAGTGGAAGAGGGGAATTGTTAGCATTCTAGACATATTTATATTAAATGTTATGTGCATATGCCAGAAGATCTGCCTTCAACCTGTAGTTAGGCAAGACAGTAGCACTTGTTGGGAAATTCTGTAACTTCTGTGTTTGTATAGAAATAGTACCAGTTAGTTTTGGAAAACCATTCAGATCTATTCAAAATTCCGTGAAGAATGAACTATTCTTTGGAAGAGGGCAATGAGTGGTATAATTGTTATATAAATAGAATAGACAAAATAACTTAGTTGAATGCATTTTCAAGGGCAAAGAAGACTTTTTGATGTTAAAGAGGATTATTTTCTGCCTGAACAGAAGGTGTGTTTATTTTGAATTCTTCAGCTCAAAGCAATTAGTCCTCCTGGCTTTAAGAGGTTCTAAAGGATAGTAGTAGCAAAGATTATGTTTTGTTGTTGAGGGTTGCAGGAATAGGCAGGGCTGTCATTTGCACGTAGACTTCCATCTGTCTACACAGAAATATTGGCTATTAAAAAACAAGTAGATTGGAGATCTACTTATTAAAATATTGGTTATTAAGTAGTTCTCAGTAGGTCAGATCTGTTTCCTGGTATATATTATGCTCAAATTAATTACTAATGACTGAAGAAACTTTTAATGATGCCTAAAATCACTGCTATAAGGTTTAGGCAGAAAAGGTTTCCTTTGGTGTGACAAACACTGACATAGCACTTACTATGTGCCAAGCAAGCATATACTAATTTAATTCTCTGCAGTCCAGTGAGACAGGTTCATTTAGTATCCTGTCTAGCCAGAGAGCCATTAAATAACTTGCCCAAGGTCATATAATTAATGAAGTGGTGATGCTTGACTTTAACCTAGACAGATCAGTCCAGAGTCAGTGTCTGCCTCACTGTCCTGAGTAAGAATATTCCTGTTGTGTCAGGTATCCCTGAAGTAATAGGAGTGGAGCTGTGTGGGGCTGGTTTGTGTGGTTGCTGAAATATAAACCTGAGCATATGTCTGGGTTTGTAGCACAGGAGAGAAGCCTATGCATGGATGGGGGGAAAGCACTAAAAGATTTTGCTCTTGTGAATTAGGAAAACACATATGCATGTTGGGTGCTTCTCACTTACTTAGTAGTATACTTTGACCATATTTCTTCCTTTCCTCTTTTGTTTAAATTAAATCACAGAACATAACAATTTACTGAGGTGTGAGGAACATTTTTTAAAAATAGGGAAAATAGTATCACATGTTAATTGTTATGTGGAATTTATTTTTCAGTTATAAGAAGTGTGGATGTTCTATAGAAACTGTTTCTTACTGTGGGTGATAGGTTGGAAGTCCCTTATTCTAGGTGCACTGGATGAAACTGGGAGTCTCCAGATTATAAGTAGCTTTTTTTTTTTTTCCATAAGATTATGGAGGCATTGTTCTTTTCAGGCCATAAAGTATTTGTTTGAAATTTTTTACCTTGATGAAAATGTACTGCTGTTCATATGATCCCAGAAATAAAACCTTTTTTTTTCTTAGTTTATATAGCAGATTAGTGGATTTTTGGAAGTTGTGTCATATTTAGCTTCATGAGAGCAGAGACCATCCATGTCTTTTTGTGTGTGTAGGGCCTGACTTTTAAAGATTCTCCATAAATATTTGTTGGTTGTATGACCAAAGTTTTGGTGAGCTACATTTTTTTTTTTTTCTCTAGGAAGTTAGGAAACAGCCCCAATACCTGCGTGTGCCTGATTCCTACAGGGCTTGTATCAGGAGAGCCCTTCACAGGACCTGAGAGGACAGGGGAGTTGCCTCCTCCCTTATCTGGAGGATATGGCTCTACCCTGAATGGCTAAGAAGGTTTTAGTCCAATATGCTATCTCAGTTAGGTCACCTCTCTAGATTCTCAGTCTGTAATGTTTTGTGAGAATAGTGGAAAGACACTAGAGTGGAACTTCTGGGTCTTAGTCCAGTTGTGGAAGTGAAGCACTCTGTTGACAGCCATGTTTCATTGAGCTCTAGGAACCAGTAACTTGTTTGATCCCCACAACTCCTCTCTGAGGTTGGTCACTATCATGATCTCCACTGTACGGATGAGCAAACTGGAGGTACAGAGAATGTTAAGTATGTTAGCCCTTTAGTCCTGTGTGGGGCTGGGGATACAAAGCCCTGCCCTTATGAAGCTTCTAGACTAATGTAGAAGAAAAGCAATAAACAAAGTTTTAAAAAGTACTTAAAGCAGAGATACATGCTGTGAAGAAAAATATGGCTTGAAAAAAAATAATAAGGGAGGATGTGGAACATTGCCAGTTTATATAAAATAATCAAGGAAAAGCCTCCATGACAAGAGTATATTAGAATGTCAGAGACCTGAATGGAGTGAGGAATTTTGCTGTGGGGATGATCTGTAGGAAGAGGCAGAAGGACAGCAAGGGAGGGCTCTGAGCCAGGAAGGAGCTTGGTGTGCCCAGCAGCATTGTGATGGCCAGTGAAGCTTGAGCCAAATGAGCAGGAGGAAAGTAGTAGCTGATAGGGTCAGAGAGGATGCAAGGTCAGTTCAGGTGTGGGCTTGAGTATAGCTCATCATAAAGGAGTTTGGATTGTGTTTGGATGTGTCCACATACACATATGGCCTTTTGCTAGGCAGAGGTCCTATCCTGTTTAAAATCCTATGACTTTAAGGTAATGATGACTTTTCAAGCCATTCAAATAAGTAAAATGTGTTTTAGTAGTAGACCAGGTACTTTTCAGGGGTAGAGCCATTTACCTCTGCTGATTTTTCAAGATGGCTGCCGACTATAGCCATAAAAGCCATTGGCTGGGCCTGTCTGCTTCTTTGCTGTCTCATTTCCCTTACCCACACTGTCAAAGCTCTAGTGGGCACAGACTGTGTTTGCCAATCTATAGTATGTTTTGGAAGAATGTTAATCCCTACAAAGAGTCATTTTATGTTTTCTGGCACAACTGATAACTTTCATTCTGTAATTTTTTCTCCTTCACTCAAATACTCTTTAGGCTTCCCTATAGAAGTGTGACAACTTGGGGCGGTAATAAAGTATTTGACAACTGTGTGAGTTGTGGGAACATGCTGCACCCTTTCTGTTAATAGAAGTGTAATTGTAACCAAAGAAATTTAATTTCTTCTCTAGCAAACACTGACATTTCTGTTTAAGAACGAATGTTAGAGAAAAAAGAAATATGAAAATTACCATGTATCACGAATACATTAAGTATTCTCTTTGTAATAGCTCAAATCTGGTCTGTGGCCAAAATTAAAACCATATAAACGGATCATAAATCTCAGCTATTACTGTGTTTGCTTCTAATTCTGTTTGGAATAAAGCTTCAAATGCTTTCCAGAATGATGTGAGTTAAATAAATAGAGAAAGAGTTATCCTGTCTTCCATTTATTTTATTTGTATATATCCATTTCAAGAAAAAAAATGACTTTAAAAATACAATTTTGTCGAAATGGATCCTTATTTGCACAACCATTGAAGAAAAAAAATCATGCAAACTGAAACTCTGGTCTTTTGTAGTGACTGAGTGGAAGATGCAGTTATTTCAATAGAATATAGAAGCTCTGATTTGACAACTGCGCACAAAAGAGAACCTGAACTTCACTGATTTGATGCAAGGTTTGCAAACCCCAGGAAAGGGCCCACATGAAACAAATACAACATTGGAATCTGTAAGACACCTGCTTATTAACATGCTCCTCCCACCCATGTCAGTTTTTGTTATTTTTACTATATTTTTTACTTGTCTGCAAGTGGATGATAACTTGGAATCAAAATTATAAGATGGTTATTTGTCTAAGAAATGAATAACAAATCATCCCATGCTTTTACTTTGGTCAGTTTATAATTTAAAATTGTTAATTTATAATTGCTGAAATGCACCACCACCGTGTACGGAGGAGTTGAGATTACACAGTGATCAGATTTGTTCTCTTAGCCATTTTGAAAATATTCCAAGTAGCTAAATAGAGAATAAATAACCAGTGTTACTGATGGATAACATTGGTTACCCTTGGCCTGGGTTTTTGCCATCTTGGAAAAGCTATACAATTTCACATTTTAAGAAATTTCAATCAAATTTTACTCTCTTGATGCTTATATATGCTATACATGGCATTGTCTAATCATCCCACTCTGGTTCTGAGCCACTAGTGGATGGGAAGTGAAGAATCAGCCAGTTACCAGAGGAAGATGTGCCCAAGCCTGCCTCTTTGTTGAGGACCTTCATCAGGGAACGGCATATAAATTTGGGGGAGAAGAAGGAAGATGTGATGGGGAGTTAGGGATGCTGGCTCCTTTTCTGATGAGACTAGAACCAACTGATCAAACAAGTCCCTGCACTGCACTGTCACGACCTGACCTTGCCCTGAGGTGCAGCCTACATGATAGGTGTGTGTGCTGGAGCAAGGGCAGCTGTGTGCGTGAAGAGGCTGATGGTCCCAAGTACACCGTGCATGGTTTCCAGACACCTCTCACATGACTCTAGCTGGGAAGCAAACAGTGATGTCACGATTTGGGGGGACACAAGGCTTAACTTGAAACATCATGTTAAAAGATGAACCTTTTAATGTTTTTCTGTCTCCATTCTGGGCATACATGCATTTTTCGCCTTCAGAAAATAGAGTCAATAGCTGTGCAGAGCTGAAGAAAAACTTCTTCTGGCGTTCCTTCTGCATTTATCTATATTTAAAAGGAAAAAAGAGAAAGTCTTAAGACATGTTTGTAAATGAGATTTCTTTCCCCCAATACTGGGGATTGAACCCACAGGTGCTCTACCACTCAACAAGCTACATCCCCATCCCCCACCCCTTTTTTTGAGACAGGGTTTCACCAAGTTGTCCAGGCTGGACTTGAACTTGTGATCCTTCAGTCTCAGATCTCTGAGTAGGTGGGATTACAATCATGTGCCACCGTACAAAGCTAAAATAAATTTTTAATAATGGGGGGAAAAAGATTACCTACTTTTGCTTGGCAAAATTTAAAAACATAAGACCTTGAGAGGGGCTGGGGTTGTAGCTCAGTGGCAAAGCACTTGCCTGGCATGTGTGAGGCACTGAGTTCGATCCTCAGCACCACATATAAATAAGTAAAAAATAAAGGCACATCAACAACTAAAACATATATATATATATATAATGTATATGTATACATATATATTTGTATAAATAATCCACAGAGTGAAGAGTAATTGTTTAACAAAAATACCTTCATAGAAGAAAAAAAAAACCCTGAGAGACATGGAAAAGGAACATAGTACCAATGGGGGAAAAATTAGAAATGAGATGAAGAATCAGTAGATATGATCAAAGCACACCATTACAACTCACTGGTATTCAATAGTTTGGCTCTGCAGTGGAAAACATTTATTTGGTCATAACAATGAGAAAAAAAAACAACAGGGCGCTACCACTAGGTATCAGAATTCCTAAACTAAATTCCAAACACCAAATAGTTGACTAGAATGTACAGCAACCACAACACTCACTGCTGGCAGGAATGAAAAAATGATAGAGGTGCTTTGGGAGACATTGCAGTTTATTGAAATATATCCATCTGTTGCATTCCTGGGTGCTTACCTAAATGAATTGAAAACTTAAATCCACACAAAAACCTACACATGGATGTTATAGCAGCTTTATTCATAATTGACAATACTAAAAAGTTAACTGAGATGTCTTTCAGTATTTGGTAAACAAACTGGTAGAATATTATTCAGCCCTAAAAAGAAATGAGCCACCAAGCCGTGAAAGACACAGAGGAAACAATCATGTTACCAAATGACAGAAGCCAATCTGAAAGGGCACATAACTGTAAAGTTGCAACTATAATGACATTCTGAAAAAGTCAAAAATAACCGAGACAAAAGAAGACCAGTGTTTGCCAAGGGTCGGGGAGGAGGGAGGTTAAATGGGAAGACTTAAAGTTTTAAAGATTTAAAGTTAAATGTGGATTTTTAGGGCAGTGAAATTGCTCTGTATGGTGCCATAATGGCATATATAAAAACATTATAAATTGACCCAGATTCATATAACATGCAATGCTAGGAGTATTGTTATAAACCCTAGACTTTGGGTGATAATAATATGTCAATGTAGGTTGATCTATTATAACAAATTACCACTCTGGTGGGAGGAGTTAGTTGAGGAGATCATAGTGGGGTGGTATTTGCAGATTCTATTTCATGTTTGATTTTGCTGTGAACCTAGAACTGCTCTAAAGTACAAAGTCTATTTAAAACAATAATAGCAACAAACTCGGTGCCCTGTTTATGCAAAGTATTGTTAGAGGTCACAGAAATATTTTGAAGTTACCTAAAATGAAGCTTTTGAGTGGTCTGAAGCACGTGGAGTGGGGTGGGATTAGGGCAGGAGAAGGGGTTGAGGGGTAGTATGTGGAAAAGAAAGCAAAAGCTAAGACCTCCACGTGGAGATACTCAAGTGCTGAGTTTGCTTGGAGGTTGTTGATTCCCCAGCACACGGAGCCAACAACAGAGGAAGGAGGAAGAGGAGCTGGTTTCCTGGGCCTGAAGGCACTGCCCTTTCCTCTTTGCTAACATCTATAGCACCCATCGCTTAAGATCTGTTCCATCATACAGGTAACATCTACAGGAAGTGGGGCCTGACCAAGCACCAGAGGCACCCAGAAGGCCAGGATGTTGGTGCAATTGGGCTAGGAAGGGAAAGCTGTCGAAGCAGACTGTTTTCATGGGGCCAAAACATGCAGTGGAAGAGTTGGGCAGAAGATCAGGTTCTGTATTGGGAAATATATCAGGTTTCTGGTCCCCAGGAATTTGTAGGAACACAAACATTCAGTACAGTTCTTTGGTGAATAATGCAAGTTCTTGGCCTTAGTGATCCAATTCTTTGTCCTTGGTGCAAACATTTTCCAAAATCCACTTCAGATGTTTACCAGAAGTGGAAGCTAATTAGACTAGGGATTAACTCCAAGTCATCGTCTGCTTCAACTACGTGTTGAGTTTTCTCCTTATTCATTACCTAATTGATGGGTGCCTATAATGACAACTTTTTTGGCCTCAGTGATGCCCTCAGCTCTATCTGGACAAACCCCAACCCTGTTCTGGGCCTTCTGGGCCTCACAATGTTGACAGTATTTTGCAGCAGCGTCTTCTTCATGTGTTCTCCAGTGTCTTGCTAAACTCTACTAATCCCCTGAATTTAACTGATGTATCATGGTTCTATTTCTACTAACTAGTCTTGAAATAGTTCTTCTTCCAGTCCGTCTTCTGTAATCAATACTAACCAAAGCTCTCTCTGAACCCAGGAGTTCTCTACCTCTGAGCTGCACCCGCAACCTATTTTTGAGGCAGGATCTCACTAAACTGCCCAGGCTGGCCTTGAACTTGTGATCTTCCTGCTTCAGACCCCTGAATCGCTGGGATTATAGATGCCATGCACCACCAAGCCTGGTGATTCCCATATTCTTATCTCCCATCAAATAATGCATCATGTTTTTCTGAACATTGATTTTAGTACAAAAGAAAAAAATTTCAAAGAACACTGATTAAGTCCTCTCTAGTTTTCTCCGTTTTTTTTGTTAATTGATAAGTTGTTAGTTCTATATTACACTCACATCATTTGGATTGACCTTTATGCAGGATTCCTTGTAGTTGAAAACACAGTTACTCGTAACAAGCTTTTAATCCAGTATGTTACCTTCCTTCTTTTACCACCACAAAGAACTAACAGCTCCTTTGACACATTCAGCTGGTTGCAATTCACTATGAGGTTCAACTTTTTACTTCTTGGACAGCTATAACCCAGCATTAGCCCAAATATCTGTATGTCATTAAAGAAAAAAATTACTCAATGATATTTATTAAATCTTAATAAGGAAGACTTTATTCAGGACCATTGTGATAAGTATAGGAACCACAGCAATGGGATTCTGCAGTGAGGGAGAGACACTGGGCTCAACTCTGAATATGGCATGGGTAAGTAAGAATTCATGTTAAAGGGGATATAAAATAAAATATAAAACTAAGAGTAACATCAAGACCAGGGAGACTCACTAAACCTAACAGCTCTTGCTGAAGACAAGCCTGCATGATCAGACATCACAGTCGTGAGGGTGGGGAGGGGGAAGAAGGAACCTGATCAGATATCCGAAGTGATTGTGGGGGTGGGGGACTTTTGCTATACTGATTTAGCAGAATTCGTGGCTAAAATTGTTTTTTATATGGAAGAACACACATGGGTCTAAAAGAAGGGTTAGGAGCCTGACTGAAGATTGGTCAAGCAGAGAATCTTTGCCAACGTCCAGCTAGACATCAAGTTTTGAGGACATTAGTCATCTTTGCCTCTTCCTTTCCTCACAGAAATGAGCTGTTGTGAGGGCAGAATTATGCTCTTAGAAGCCCGTCTTGTGACCCACATCCTGGACTTCATGGTAGGATAGGGATTTCTCATTAAAACCAGGCAACCTGGTTCCAGCACAGAAGGCCACTGAGCACAGAGTCTGGAGGGACTGTGTGATTCTCTGAGGGTCCGGAGGTTCCTCAGTAGGATCTTACCAACCAGGTCAGGGCAGGTGTTTTGAGGGAAGCTGGTGGCTGGTCTCCAGAGCTTTTGCTGGACTCACTTCTATTTCCACCCCTTCCTTCTCATTGTGCTTTATGGGTTAAATGTTTATTTAATTATTTAAGTAATTTAAGTATTAACTGGATTTATTTAATTAAATAAAACTGCTTCTGGCCACCCAACCAGAGACTACAGTGCTTGTCTCTGTGGAACCTCCAAACATACAGAGGTTTAAATAATGAAGCTTTCTAGATGGAAAAGGGGAGTGGGAATTCTATTAGGCAATCCAAGACCCTCCTTAGACCTATGAAGCAAAGTTTGGGAATAAAATTCGAGAGGCAATGAGGCAACTTCTTTTTTCCTCACACAAGGGTTTTGTGTGTGTGTGTGTGTGTGTGTGTGTGTGTGTGTGTAGTGAGAAAGGCTGGATTCCTGGAATGGATTTTTAAGAAGCAAAAGAGAATCCAGCTGACTGGGTAAGACCAGAGCCTTTTGTCTCCTCTCCATATTTCTCCTTTAGTTCTTCACATGTTACCTCGACTCTTTCAGAAATCTCTAATTCCCGCATGAAGAATATTTTAAGAGAAAAAGTAAGTGGCTCTTAATTTCAACATATAACTGCAATTCAAAGAAAATGGAAAAGAACCAACTAACCAGTGCTTTCTAAGTTACAGAAACTATTCTCTTGATGCTTACAGCCTCAGCAGATTTTAACGGTTAGCTAACAAGGTACTAGTGTTTCAAGTGTTCTGTGAACAGAGAATCTTGTGTAATTAGCATACTGATTGTTTTATGTGAATGAGACTTCTCAGTGGCTGTGCAAACTTGAAAGTTTAGAATGTCCTCCAGCACAGGGAGTGTGTTTGCTGTAATCAGCTCTCATCATACTAACAGCAACCCTCTCTTCCCAAGTATAGTCAAAAGTAAATTTCTTCATGCCCTTTCCCTAAAAGATCTCTGTGAATCAGGGGCTGGGGATTGGCTCAAGTGGTAGCACGCTTGCCTGGCATGCGTGCGGCCCAGGTTCTATCCTCAGCACCACGTACAAACAAAGATGTTGTGTCCGCCAAGTACTAAAAAAAAATAAATAAATAAATGTTAAAAAATTCTCAAAAAAGATCTCTGTGAATCAGCAAAGTAAAAGTTTATAAGGTTTTAATGTATTTCATTGTATGTATTTAATTAAAAACCAGGTTGGCAGATTTGCTTCTAAGAATTTATCCTTTTTGGTCTGAGACTTGCTACAAAACCCTTTAACAAGTGGTGTCCTGAAGAGGGAGAGGGGAGCCCTGCAATTCCATGTTGGTGAAAGCCTCTCAGGCACTGGCAGCTGCAGAGGGAGCCATACACCCTCACATGCTTCCGGGGAAGATCTGAGCATGACTAGTACTGAGGGCCACCAGGAGTTGAGGCACATAAAGATGATCTGCACTAAGGATGATCACACTAAAGATGATCTGCATATCCTTTATGTTCATAGCAGGTCTGGGAGGGTTCCCCTTCCCCTCCACACTTGAATTGGAGGATGTGGCAGATTTTAGTTTTCAAAGATGGCTGCAATAATGTCTCCCCTTTCACATACACTCCTAAATGAGACTTTGCCCTCCCCCATCAAAAGAGGAAGTATAATCTCTCTCTCCTTGAACCTAGGCTGTCCTTTGCAATTTGCTTGTAATCAGTAAAATGCAGTTGAAGCAATGCCATGTGAATCCCCACCATGGTCCCTTGGAATATGTCATCATGGGATGCTCTCAGTTGGGCTTTACCTTTGGACCCCAAGAGTGATGCTATATGAGAAATACAGGCCATCCTAGAAACATCATACAGAGGTGCTCGGGTTAATAGTTCCAGCTAAGGTGCCAGACATGAGAATGAAGAACTCTCTGGAGTGGACATGTCAGCCTCTGTTGTTGTGACTCCAAGCCTTTTGAATCTGTCTCCCTGGCCATTTCAGGTATTCCAGCAGAAGCTGCAAACATCATGGTGTTTTCCCCAAGTTTCTGAGACATGGAAACCATGAGTATCAAATGATGGTTGTTATTTTGTGCTACTGGATTTTGGGTACTTTGTTATATAATAATATATAAACAGATCCCAAAAGTAAACTTAAAACAGACTAGTGTTTATGAAAAATACCACAGAAAAAGGCAAAACACGCATAATTCAGAAGGAGATAACACTTCTGAAAACCATGTAATACAGAAATTGGAAAATTTTAAAATAAAATTCCTTGTATATTCAACAATAAATAATACTGCATACATTTTTCTACTCTTGTGTCAGGTATTGTTCTACCGAGGTGATAAATCTGTGGACAGACAGAACTCTTGCACCAGAGCATTTACTTTCTGTTGGTAGATATAAGAAGTAAAGAAGTAATTACAACAAAGCATGATAGACACAGACAGTAAATAGAGTGCTATAAAAACACACAGGAAGATCAACTAATGTATACTGTTGCTAGCTTAAATAGTATGTTAAGAGGACATGGTTGGTATGAAACAAGATCAGGAAATCATGAAATAAGAATGGGCTTAGGCTGGAAAAACAACAGCATGAGGGAAAAAGAATAAGCTAAGGTAATAAAATACACATGAGAACTAAAATCAATATTGGCTAGAGATCAGGAATGATGTAAACAATTGGATCAATAATGTTGAAGACAGGGCTGCAGATATGGCTCAGCGATAGAGTGCTTGCCTCACATGTGTGAGGTATTGGGTTCAATTCTCAGCACTGCATATAAATAAATGAATAAAATAAAGGTCCATCAACAATTAAAAAAATTAAAAAAAAATGTTGAAGACAAATGTGGGATTTTTCCTAGAAAGCAGATGGTAAAATAATAGCAGTGTAGGTCTAAATATAGAACTGTACTCTCTGATATAGAAGTTACTTGCCACGTATAACTCATTAGTACTTGAAATGTGGCTTTTCTGAACTGAGATGTGCTGTAAATGTTAAATACACACCACATTTCAAAGTTGATAAAGTCTGTTGTTTTGTTTACTGTTTACTGTGACTACTAGAAAATTTCAAATGACTCACTTTATATTTCTATTGAACTGTGCTTTTACGGAAGGCAAATAATGGAGATCTATGAATGGTGTGTTCCTGAGGAAAAAAATGAGCAATGGTACATAAAAGTACTCAAAATAGGACTGGGTGCATTCAGTGGTAGAATATTTGGCTTGCATGAACAAGGTGCTGGGGTTGATTCCTGGGTAACACAAAACCAAAACCAAAACTATCATCAACAACAGAAACAAATACAACCATAATAACAAAACAAAGCTAATTAGAGAAATCTTTTTGGAGTTACAAAAAGTGTCATCAGTGCTATTAAAAATCAACAAAAACAGACTTATATCTGGACACAATTCCTGAATGACATGAAGAAAATTTTTAAAAATTTGAAAAAAAGTTTTTTTGAACAAGTTTACTTCCAAATTTGTCTCTGCCTTTTCCTCTACAACACTAAATACTTGAAAACAAGGGAGCAATGTTTGCTATCTTTTTGTAGAAAATAATTACTTTTTAAAAAAATTTAATTGTTACTTTTTGGTATTGAGGATTGAACCCAGGGTCTCATGTGTGCAAATCCAAGTGCTTTACGCTAGACAAATAATTAGGACCTAGATTTTATGTCCAGTGAAACTCTTATTTGTGTATAAAGCCATCACAATGACATTCTCAGATGTACACAGAGAAACTGAACTAAAATTTAGAGTTACTTTAATCAATTGGGAGAACAATCAAAATTAAGAATTCAATACAGATAAATCAAGGCAAAAAGTAATTTTGGGTTTTCTCTTTGCTAGTACTAGACCCTAACCTTAGGAAATTATCGGTTATGAATTCTCAAGTGGATTTTGCATCCAAGGTGAAACTGGACCTTCTACTTTCACTTTTTCCCTATTACTGGAAACTGCATTCCTCCCTCCTTCTCCCTCAGTTCACAGTACATCCAGTCAGGCTGAATGACCACCCAGAACAACACTGAGCGCTGCAGTGTCAGGAGACTAAACTTGGCCACACTGTTTGTGAAGGGGAACATGGCAGCCAAAGAGCAGCTAAACAAAAGCTTATTCTCTCCTTTACAGAGGCAGAGTTACCAAAGGAACTTGATTTTCTCTATCTGTAAACCCCACATTTAATGAATGACTGTTCTCTTTTTATTTCTTAAATGATTAAAAGTAAGAGGTAACCCAAGGTAAGATCTCACCTGTTATCAGGCCCTCTTTATCTATGGTCTGAGGTGTATCTAGGGTAATTATGCCACAAGCAAATCATATGTAAAAATGGAGAAAAACAAACATAAGAAATTATATCATGATGTTCATTAATGATTATCTTTGGATGGAAGAATTCTGGATAATTTTAATTTTTATCTTTATGCTCAAATATTTTAGTTTCTTTCTTAAACAATGTGTAGTTGCTTACTTTTATGCTTAGACAAAAGAGAGGCTGTAAATACCAATTTATGCAATTCTGCACCTCTCAGGTACAGAGATCTCTGTGGTTTCTCTTAGTTCACAAGCCCTCCTCTTCTGGGAATTCCTTGTCCCCACCCACAGGGGCTTGGAAAAGCCCCTGTGACAACCTGCTTGTCCCTACTCAATAGGATCAGTTAGGTCCTAAGTAGAGCAAAGCCCATCAGAAAATTTCCCTTGGGGATTTGGAACTGGGAATTAGAGATTGTCAAGGTAGCATGGGAATGTGGAAATGGTTAGGTGGCCATATTCTAAAGAAGAAGGGAAAGAAATGTTTGAGAAGTAGAGGGCTTCAGCTGGGAGCTTGCTAAAGCCTGGTCCCTTCACCCTAGAGCCTGCTTTCGGCATTTGGTGGCATTCCTTGCATTTCAGGTCAGACCAGCTGAGTTGGGTGCCTGTTACCCACAAGGAGTCCAGATTGATATTCTCTATAGTCACAATCATGCTTTAAAAACTCATAGCAAGCTGGGTGTGGTGGTGTGCACCTGTAATTCCAGGTGCTGAGAGCCATAGCCAAGTAGGAATGATGCATGGCATTTTTGGTTGAAAGGTGACGCCAGCAAGCCATTGAGATGATATGATTAAGTTAAGATATGCATTCAATTGGATATTAGACCCCTGCTGTTGCCTCGGCCTGCTACTTTGGAGCTCTAGTGGGACTCCCAAAGAGTTTCCATTGGTTGGGAAAGTGCGGTAGGAGGGAATTCCGGAGGAGGGATTTCCTGTTGGGGTAGTGTGTCCCGGGAGAACGCCGCGTGTGTGGTTCGGCATATTTCCCGGGAGCGTGCGTGGCATTGGTGGGAGTTTCAGAAATAAAGTTTGTTCCTGCTTGAGTGACTCGTGATTTTGTGCCCAGCCAGACTGCGGCAATTGGTGGCCCGTGCGGGGGACGCCTGAAGCTCGGAGGTAAGCAAAATTGCTCGCCCCTGAAGGAAGGTGAGAGAATGGGTGACCATTTCAAAAAACAATGTGTTCTTTTTTTGATTTATTTTGTTCTTGTTTCAAGCTGCCTATCCCTAGAACTTTCTCAGGCAAACTGGGAAAAATAGTTGGCTCAAGGTTTGAAGTTGTTCGGCCCTGAGGAAGAGAAAATTGATACAATGATTTTTTTGTTCCGTTTTTGTTTCATTGTGTTTTGGTTTTGTTTTACGCTGTCTTATTGGGTTGCGTTACCTTTTTAGTAGATTAGAAATTAGTAAAAAACAAACCGAAAGAGTGTTAAGTAAACTGTTAGAGGTCCAGACTATGGTAGAAAACATGTTAGATCAAGCAAAAGAGAAGGTCTCTCTAGCTAGTCAGATAGAGGAAGAAAATTTGAAGGAAGAAAGCTTAGAGGAGAAACAGATATCAGGGGGGAAACTACAACAGGAGGCTGCTACTAACTCCATTCTATCACCAGAGGGCGTAATTCTACCAACAGCTCCATCTATAGAGACAGCTGAGTGGCCCTCAACCCCCATAGTTGATAGATGGAATCCTGAGGCAGGACCTCAAAGATTAGCATGCCCTGTACTTGAGCAGGCAGGAGGGCAACGAATTCATAGTGCTTTAGATTTCAAAACAGTGAAGCAATTAAAGGAGGCTGTAACAACCTATGGTCCACAAGCACCCTTCACTGTAAGCATGGTTGAATCCATTACCAACTTGGACATGATGCCAGCAGATTGGGCTAGCATGTGTAAATCTGTGCTAAATGGAGGACAATATTTGTTATGGAAGGTTGCCAATGAGAAATTTTGCACGGAGACAGCTAGGCGAAATGCAGCAGTCAGTTACCTTCAAAGAAATCTGATATGTTATTAGGAAAAGGACCTTATGAGGGTCAACGGCAACAAATTGAATATGATCCTGCTATATATGCACAAATTGCTGCAGACGCAGTTAGGGCATGGAAGACTTTACAAGGACATGGAGATTTACAAGGTCAATTATCTAAGGTAATACAGGGAGCTAATGAACCTTACGCTGAATTTGTAGATAGGCTTATTCAAACAGCTGCCAGAATTTTGGGGGATACAGAACAAGCAATGCCATTAATAAAACAACTGGCTTATGACCAAGCAAATCGTTACTGCAGAGAGGTCATTAGACCATGGAGACATGAAGATTTAAACACATATATTAAATTATGTAGAGACATTAATGAACAAGGGCAAGTCTTGGCAGCTGCAATACAACAGGCTTTAGATGCCAGGCCAAAAACATGCTACAATTGTGAACAAACAGGACATTTTAAAAGGAGTTGCCCCATAGGAGGAGGGTTTAACAAAGCTAGGTATCAAAGGAATAGAATACTGGGTATTTGCCCACGATGCCATAGAGGGAGACATTGGGCTAATGAATGCCGTTCTCAAACCACCATAGAGGGTACTCCATTATAAAAAACGAACAAGGACCAGGTGTTTATCCATGATATCGTGGAGAAAGGCATCAGGCTCCATTGCCAAAACACAGACTGGCGGGCCCAATGCTCCGGGGCCCACAACCACAAATATATGGGGCAATGGAGGAACCCAGCAACACCATCAGGGTAGTGCCCAGGACACATTATCCATTAAATCCCTCATCAGACAAACCAGAGGGAGTGCAGGGTTGGACATCTGCGCCTCCACCAGAGCAGTACTAACTCCAGGGATGGGAGTTCAAATCATTCCCACAGGAGTAAAAGGACATCTTCCCCAAGGAACAGTAGGCTTATTATTGGGACGCAGTTCTTCTACACTAAAAGGACTTATGATAAGTCCTGGGGTAATTGATCCCGATTATGAAGGTGAAATAAAAATTATAGCTAGTTCTCCAAGAGGTATATCAGTAATTTCACCAGGGGATAGAATAGCACAGTTATTAATAATACCCAGCCTGTATGATAAATTTTCCAGTCGTACTGTAGAAAGAGGTTCCAGGGGATTAGGCTCCACAGGTGTGGATTGGGCTATGCCGTCTTTAAATTTAGATTCTCGCCCAATGCTAAAACTAAATATTCAAGGACATGAATTTAATGGGCTACTGGACACAGGTGCTGACCTTAGCATCATATCTCGTCAAGAGTGGCCAAAACATTGGTCATTACAACAAGCCCCTCAAACGCTTCGAGGCCTAGGAGTGGCAACTAATTCTCATAGAAGTGCAATGGTATTAGATTGGAAGGATCCTGAAGGATGTGAAGGAACTATACAGCCATATGTATTGGATCATCTTCCTATAAATTTATGGGGACAAGATGTCCTAGATCAATTAGGTTTGACATTAACAAATAACATCAATCCTAATGCGTCCACTACTAGGGCTAGACAAGGTTTTAGGAAAGAAAAAATATTAGGAGAACAAGAACAAGGTATAGCAGCACCAATTCAAATAGATCAAGAAATAAATAGACATGGATTGGGTTTTCAGAAGGGGCCACTGAGACAATCAAAATTACTTGGAAATCAGAAAGACCAGTATGGGTTCCTCAGTGGCCCCTGACTAAAGAAAAGATACAAGTAGCCCATGACCTGGTCAAACAACAATTAGCGGAGGGACATATACAACCTTCCGTATCTCCCCATAATACTCCCATTATTGTCATTAAAAAGAAATCTGGTAAATGGAGATTATTGCAAGATTTAAGAGCCATTAATAATGAGATGGTTATTATGGGACCTGCTCAATCAGGGATTCCCCAATTGTCTGCTTTGCCAAAAACCTGGTATGTTTTAGCTATAGATATTAAAGATTTTTTTTTTCAATTCCAATTCATCCTGAGGATAGTCCACGTTTTGCATTTACTATCCCTGCACTGAATCATGAAGGTCCTGATCAGAGATATGAATGGAAAGTACTCCCTCAAGGGATGGCTAACAGCCCAACTATGTGTCAAATTTATGTTAACAAAGCAATCCAGCCACTTAGAAATCAAAATCCTGAACTACAAATATTTCACTATATGGATGATGTATTATTTATTGGCACATAAAGATAAAAACACATTGCTAGAATGTTATGCCACACTTACAAATTTATTAAAAAATTATAATATAGAGATAGCAATAGATAAAGTACAATTAAGTCTTCCAATTAATTATTTAGGAGTTCTATTATCCTCAACCATGGTTCGTCCACCAAAAATTCAAATATGAGTAGATCAACTCAAATCACTTAACGACTTTCAAAAGTTATTGGGAGACATAAATTGTATAAGGCCTTATCTAGGCATTCCAACAGGAGAGTTAGGACCTCTATTTGATATCCTAAAAGGTCCATCAGATCCAAATTCACCCTGCATGTTAACTCCTAAAGCAGAAAGGCATTAAAAATTATTGAAACATATATGGAAAATATGCATTTGGATAGAATTGATATAAGTTTGCCTTTATTATTTATTTTACTACCAACAAAAAATATTCCTACAGGAGTATTTTGGCAAGAAGGTCCATTATTGTGGATACATTTATCTTATTCTCCTAACACTATTCTTACTAGGTATCCTGAGGCTGTAGGACAATTAATACTCAAAGGAATAAAAGCAGCAAAGGGAGTGTTTGGAATTTCTCCCAATAAAATTATTATTCCATATACTATGGATCAAATTGATGAGTTAGCTATTGAGTTAAATACTTGGGCAATAATCATGTGTAAATCTAATGTTACATTTGATAATCACTTACCATCTAATCCTTTGTTATCTTTTTGGTCTTTGCATCCTGTAGTTTTTCCAAAAATGACAAGAAAAACCCCTATCATGAATGCTCCAAATATATTCACTGATGGGTCAAATAATGGTACAGCAGCAGTAGTTACCTCTGATCAAACTTTTACATTTTTAGTACCCAAACAATCAGCTCAAAAGGTAGAGCTTAATGTAGTATTACAAGCTTTTATGATGTTTAAAGATTCTGTATTTAATTTATTTTCTGATAGTCAGTGTGTAGTTAATGCTATAGTATCCCTTGAAGATGCTGGTAGGATTTCCCCTTCCTCTACTGTTTTCTCTTTGTTTTCCACTATACAAAGTCTAATCTGGGACAGAAAAGATCCATTCTTTATAGGACATATCAGGGCACATACAGGATTGCCTGGAGCCCTTAGTTTGGGCAATGATTTAGCAGATAAATCTACACATGACATACATATTTTCTACACAATAGAAGAAGCTATAATAATTTTCATAAAAGGTTCCATGTCAATGCTAATACTTTACAAAAGCGTTTTAAAATAACTAAGGAACAAGCCAGGCATATAATAAAACAATGTCAAAATTGTGTGACCTTTTTACCACAAGTTAATCTTGGAGTCAATCCTAGAGGATTGATACCTAACCATATTTGGCAGATGGATGTCACACACTTGCCAGAATTTGGAAAATTAAAATATTTGCATGTTACAGTTGATACTTCTTCCGGATTTTTGATGGGCTCCCTTCATGCCGGAGAAAAAACTAATTATAGCTCATTGCTTACAAAATTTTGCCACTGTGGGCATTCCAAAACAGCTAAAAACAGATAATGGTCCTGGTTATACTTCTACATCTTTTAAACAATTTTGCTCATCATTTGGCATTACTCACATAACAGGAATTCCATATAATCCACAGGGACAAGGGATAGTTGAAAGAGCTCATCAAACTATTAAAATGTACTTATTAAAGCAAAAAGAGGGAATTGGAAAGGGGTATATATCCCCCAAAGATAAACTTAAAATAACCCTTTTTACTCTAAACTTTTAAAATTTGGATTCATCAGGACTTAGTGCTGTGGAAAGACATATGTATCCAAAAAATGTACATAAGCCTAAGGTACTTTGGAAGGATATTCTAACAGGACAATGGAAAGGTCCTGACCCAGTGATTGTCTGGAGTCGGGGTTCTGTTTGTGTGTTTCCACAGGGAGAACAGCAGCCGATTTGGATTCCAGAGAGACTAACCAACGTGATTTCTACAGACCAAAAAGAAGATGATTTGACTCAAATCCATAACAGCTAATATCCAGAGCTCCAGCTTGGCTATTCTTACATCTGCAACAGTGATTAATCAGGATGCTTTTTTCAGTATCTATTTTATTATTGCCTTTTCCCACATCATAAAGTTCTATTTTATTTTTTGAGCTCATACAGACCTAGGTTAATGTTTTTCTGATCAGTTTATTTTTTGACTGTGGAGTTTTTAAACATTGCAATGGAGATTTCACCTATGTAAACCTACAAGGCCTTAATATTGTCTTATGTGTTGTATGTTATGTGTGCACACTTCTGTTTTGTGTTGTATGTCTGTATGTGCATATGTCCATATATCATATATGAGGAGCGCTCATGAATAAATGGATCCAAATTTTTTTATTCACGTGATTTTAATGGTTTAATTTAAATTGGGTAAACAGCTGTTGAGGATTGTTTTAATATGTGTACAAATAAGGAGGTTAACAGATCTGTTTGTTTACTTTCACCTTTCCTTTTCATTATATTTAATAATTCTATTCAGAATAATGTAAATTGTTCAGAAAATTGTTTTCTTAGTGCCTGTTGGAATGTTACGTAATTTTTTTTTAGCCATCATTTTCAGAATTCCTACCTTCATCCCAGTGCCGGTGAAGACAAATATAAAACCAAACTATAGCTTCTTTGATAGCTATCACAGTAAACTGTATAAACTGATGCATCAATGAATAATAACTCAACAAGTAATGCTCAATCAAGGTGTCAATTTATTTTGGGAGGAAATGGACATATTGATAGATTCCTCTGCTTTGAACTGCTTGCAGAACTTGCCTGGACTATGTATCACTTGTATGCATTGTGAACTATCTGTTGGTGTAGCGAATTGTGGTAGTGCTGGCGTATCTTTGCTGACAGTGTCACCAGTGATACAGTTTTTCCAATGGAGCCGTCAATTGGCTTGGTGTCGTGGCATTTCTGTATCCTCCTCCCTTCTACTAGTGATGGTCTAAATTTGGGGGCCAAAAGAGGTGAGGCAAAGAACCTCACCCCCCCACTAGCACCAAGGCCAAATTTGGGGGCCAACAGAGGTGAGGCAAAGAACTTCACCCCCCCCCCCAACTGTTGCATAGGCCTATCCACAAGTATGGCTGTATGCTGGACCAGTAGTCAGTGACGGGTATGATCCAATTGCAGTGGTACCAACCTAAGACATGAGGCTGACGCCTAGAGGTCAGCTCATCCGATGATGGGTAAGAACCATATGTTGTATTGGACAACCTAACAGGCATGGTCCCTAAGCCACATTGCTTGTTGCTTAATTAAACAGAAGGGGGGAGATGCTGAGAGCCGTAGCCAAGTAGGAATGATGCATGGCATTTTTGGTTGAAAGGTGACACCAGCAAGCCATTGAGATGATATGATTATGTTAAGATTTGCATTCAATTGGATATTAGACCCCTGCTGTCTGCCTTGGCCTGCTACTTTGGAGCTCTAGCAGGACTCCCAAAGAGTTCCCATTGGTTGGGAAAGTGCGGTAGGAGGGAATTCCAGAGGAGGGATTTCTTGTTGGGGTAGTGTGTCCCGGGAGAACGCCACGTGTGTGGTTCAGCATATTTCCCGGGAGCATGCGTGGCATTGGTGGGAGTTTCAGAAATAAAGTTTGTTCCTGCTAGAGTGGCTCGTGATTTTGTGCCCAGCCAGACTGCGGCACCAGGCAAGAGGATTGCAAGTTCAAAACTGGTCTCGGCAATTTAGCAAGACTCTAAGCAACTTAGTGAGACCCTGTCTCAAAAAAAGGAACTGGGGATGTGGTTCAGTGATTAAATGCCCCCTGGGTTAATCACTGGTACCAAAAGAAAAAGAAAGAAAGAAATTATTTTGAGACAGAATCTCACTAAATTACTCAGGCTAACTGAGAGTTTGCAATCCTCCTGCCTCAGCCTCCCACATTGCTGGGATTATAGGTGCACTACTGCACCCAGCTGTTTTCTACAAGAAAAAGCATTAATTACTTTTGTAATTAGATTTAAAAAATTTCCCCAAGAATTATAGAGTGACAGACTTGGAGAATTCCAGTCAAGTATGTTCTGTCTACCTACTTTAAGAAGAGAAACTGAGAGGCTAAACAATGAAATGACTCACCAAAGTTCCCAAACTGGGTCAGGAGCTTTTTGATGTCTCCACCAGGGAGTGTTTGGCTAGCATTGGTGCTTTTCACCCCAAATGCTACACCTCAGTTATTTATTCAATAATAAAATCTCTCAGTCACAGTGAAAGAGAGATTCCTCCTGTGGGCGACTTCAGTCCACTGGGTTGCCTCTGTGCTGCTGAGTCCAGATTCTGCCACCACTGGTTGATGGCGTCTGCCTGAAGTGCATGGAGGAAGGGATAAGATGGAGAAAGTCCTCTTTTCCAGAGGGTAAGCAAGGCTTTCCTTTATGAGAGAGGCAGAAAGCAGAAACCTGGGGTATACCTGTGCCACATACTCCTATCCCTGGGTGTGTAAGAAGTTCTGGCTTTATCTGTGTGGGTGGCAGAGAGCTGCGTGCTCAGGCAGAGGGACAGAGCAGCTTCTCCTGGCAGTCCACCAGGAGGCTCAAGGGCTGGAGTCTGTTTTAAATATTTGCAGAGTGGCTCATAAATGTTACCTCACTACAGACCCAGCTGCCAGCATCTCCAAAATGCAGGAGAAGCTGAAGAGATGATCTGAAGGGGACTGGAATTTTCCTTTCCCATTACAAACTCAGAATTTAAGAAAGTTCCAAGGTGGATTCCAGAAGTCAGATTTCTCTTAGATCTATTAGCCCTGTGTCCATGTGCCAGTCATTTGTGAATCTGTAGAATTCAGGTTGGAACGATTTAAGAGAGAGAAAAGGATTTTATGACTCTGAGATTAGTTTAAACCCCGAATTCCTTAGAGATGTTCTCATCTTTATGCATCTTGAAAGAGTATGAAATTCCTTTCTACCTGGAAAATTCTGTGTGTGTTTCAGGCTGCACAAAATCACCAGAAGACCTATCTGGAAAGGCCTTTTCAAACCTGAAATTTTAAGTCTGCACTCTTATATGATGTGCTTTTGGTTTGTTTTTGAAGATTTTAGTCTTCAATTTATGTGGCAATAAGAGGTTACATGAAGCATTCGAGGAAGCATTTGATATCCCGAGTTATATTAAGAGACACCTTTCAGTATATCCAGGGCTTCTTAGTATTCTGGAAAGTGGACCATTGCAGGTTTAGAAGATATGAATTCATTCCCAGTGGTTTTTCCCAAGGAATTGACAGTGTCATCTCTGAGACAAGTCTGATTGTTTATTGTTGGGTGCCTCTAAGTCCTATGATTAGCAAGAGGCAGAGCCCCACGCTCTCACCTGGTTGGAAGGCCTCAGGATTTTGTTTCGGACATCTGCCACAGCTTCCTGGGGGCATCCTAGCCTTACCTTCTTGTATCCTTTCTGCCCAAGGCAATAGGGTGAGCTTTTAGTTTGGAGCCCTGATTCCATCTGCCCGCTCTGGTAGTTCCCATCACCCAAAGGGCGATTAGTGGTTCCTCTTGATCTAGTCCTTGCTCTCCTCTCCACACCCATCTTTGTCCCTGTTTTCCTGGTGTGTTTCACAGTCAAGTGGAGTGATGTGTCCCTCTTGACCTTTTCACTCGGGGTGTCCTCTGCATGGAGTGCCCTGTTCCTCACACAGCACCCGGTGGACACTCTGCCTGGTGCTTCTGAGGCGGCCTTCCTGGATATACCTTTCCTCAGACTAGAGAAGAGGCATTCTGTGCTTGCTTTGAACCTATCCTGCAATCCCAGGTGTGTCAATCTCCCCACTAACCCCTTAAGCTATGTAGGCAAGAACTGCATCAAAACAACTAAAGCAACGTGTGGAACATGGGCACCTGACACACAGCCATGGAATGAGTGAAGCAAGGGGACCAAGCAGTTTACCAAATACCTGTATTAATGATGGTGCCTGAGCTTGGGTGACAACTCATGAACATTAAGTTGAAACTACCACCTCCCCACAGCATCTCCCCTCTTTCACCTATTACCTGCTTCCCTGGCCCCATATGCTGCTTCTCCCCAGAACATTAATTATTGCAAGAAATTGAGGCAAAGGAGCCAAGTTCCAATCATAAACTATGTAAACTCTAGAACTTGAAGGCATCACATCTTGGATCTAGAAGAGACCTTTCAGATCATCCTATTTAGCCAAGGTCATCCAGAGTCCATGGCAGAAACTTTATGTCCCACCCATTCTCTCTTGGAAAAGGCAGTTTTCAGCAAGTATAATGCCATCTGTGAAAACGGATGTGACCAAGTTTTGTTAGTCTATATAACAGATAACTGTTTTTTGATTGAGACAATGGTGAAGAAAGTCAGGAGCTCATATCTTGGCCCAATTCTGCAGTTGCATGCAGTTCCAGATCCTATAACCATCTTTCCCAGACTTTTTTCTTGAAAAGGGGCAAATGGCTCATTTTGGGGGTCACAGGAGGGCATGAAATGACTCACCTTCCGTAGCTGTGTTTTCGTCTCATAGTAGGCGATCACAGGAATGGATGCTCTGTAGTAGGTTTCCAGACGCTTGGCGATGGTCTTGGAGGCGTCGTCCATGCGCGGGCTGCTCTGGCTCCTTTGGAGCAGACGGTTGGTCATGGTGTCTGCCGAGCAGTCCATGCAGATCACCAAGTGTGGGTCTCTGATCTGAGGTGGATGGAGCAGAGCACAGATCATCAGAAGTTCCACTCTGCTGATGTCCTGAGAGGCTTGGGGCCCTCATCTCTTTCATTTCTTGGCCTTCTGGGTCCTCTCAAGAACCCAGAATGATATCAAGGTACAGCAGGGATTGGACTTCAGGGCTCCTCATTTCCAGGTCAGTCCCTTTCTGTATGCTGTCTAAGAGCTGTTTCTTGTCCTCAGCTTTAAGGTCATGGCACACAATGCCGGGATAATATGCTCCCCAGTGCAGACAGTCTGCCTTCACACTCAAGGGGTGGGGTGGGGTGTGATATTTGCTCCTATGGGGAACCTTCCCTGACCTACTGAGGCAGCGCTAATCACTTCCCTTCTCCATACCACCATTACAACTTCTTCTAGCCACCAGTAGGTACTGGCTGAGCATGCAAAGATTGGAGTCAGGCTGTTTAGGGCCAAATCGTGGTACGGTGATTTGTCTCCAAGATGAACTTGATTAATTCCTTATCTTGCTTTACTTGTTAGCTATTGCTTTATTGATATATAAAGCCTAGTCCTCTACCCCTTGAATCTGAGCTGACTTATAACCGTTTTGGCCAACAGAATATAATGGTATAATGCCACACACTATCGTATGGGTCCTAAGGAATTTTGTGATTTCTGCCTGGTTTTGTGGAATACTTGCTGTAGGGGAAATCAGCAATCATCTAAGTGTCTACTTATCTTGTAACTGCCAAGTGGTGAGGTCCAAGATAGCCATGTGGAGAGGCCACATGGGCAGAGATGCCAACTAACCCCCAGCCCCATCCTCAGCCCCAGACATGCACACCCAGCCTTAGCCACTACCTGACTGCTGTGATGTTAGGGACCCCATATGAGAACTGCCCATCAAACATCAGAGCCATGAGCAATAATATCTAGCTGTTCTTTTAAACCACTAGACTTTAGGATTCACTAAAGTTTCACCTAATGTCTTTGCATCTTGAATTTCTCATTTGTACAATAAGGGTGGTCATAAGATTGTTGCGAAGATTAAAGAAAATGAAGGTAATGTAAGTATGCTGCTTGGCATATAGCAAATAGTAAGCACAAAGCTTAGCTATTATGCTTATTCCCACTAGGGAGTTCTGATCTTAGTGGGTAGGGGCTAGGAAACCTGTTTCCTGTCCAAATTCTTGCACATAAAAGATGATTATATTTTAATGAATGACTAATTATAATATAATCTGTAACTTGAACTTCTCCATTTCCCCATCTCTCTCTCTCTCTCTCTCTCTCTCTCTCTCTTTCTTTTGCACTGGGGATTGAACTCAGGGGTGCTCTACCACTGAGCAACATCCCTGGTCCTTTATACTTTGAGACAGGGTCTTGCTAAGTTGCCCAGACTGGCCTTGAATTTTCCATACTTCTCCCTTAACCTCCCAAGTCTCTGAATTACAGGCATGTGTCACCATGCTCAGCTCCCTATTCTCTTAACGGATCTGTTTCTAATGTCTCTGGATTATACCATATGTGCCTCCATAACTCACCCCAACCTCAATGGATCTAAAGAAGCCATTGCTCCCCTGATTTGGCCATGCCCAGGCTGTGAGTTAATGAAGGCTTGTCACTCCCCTGTAGAAAGTACCTGGAGTGGGGCAGGAAGAAAGCTGGGGCAGGGGAAGACTTCTAGGACACACAGAGAAACATGAGCTGCCACCAAGTGTTTTATATACACCCACCTCCGAGGGATGGAAGGTCCTTTAAGGAGCAGAGTGGAGAAATTCTCCAAAATGTAAAAGAATGAAACAAGCCTCTAGAGCATGTCATATTTTTCTGTCTGTAGTATTGGAAGGGAAAAATGAGCATTTGTACAGCAAGAAAGGCTGAGTGAGAGTTTGGGAGAAAAATGATCCCTGTTCACCAGCAGAGGGCGAGTGTGGGAGGCAGTCCACAGTTCAGTCACAGAGGTCTCCCTGAAACAGTTCCTGTGTGGGTCCCTTTCAGGCCATTCTTGGGGGCTGGAAAGATAATTCTGGAATCATTCAGGCACAAAGAGAGATTATGTGTATCAAAGTGGGAGCTGGCATTAAATGACTCTCTGGACTAAAATAAGTGCTGGGCAAAGAGAGGCTGCTTTGATTCTTAAGTGTGGTGGGTGAATCATCAGCATATAATTAGGGGGCTTGTTAGAAGCAGTCTCAGGCACAGCACCTGACCAAGACCCATAGGTGATGCTTCACAACCTGAGAGTTTGAGAAGCTGCCCTAACCAGCCATTTCCTTGGGCTAGAACTATGGCGCTTGACCTCTCTTCCCTGTAATCAGTGCTCTCTTCTTCTGCACAAAGCGGTCAAGCCATCACATTCCATTTGAAAGGGGCCCACGCCACATTTTAATTTTATTACCAAAATCTTTGAAATGTTTTGTTTTTTCAAAAATCCTTTAATATATAACTTTACAAAGTCCATTGGAGTAGTTCTCTGGCTGCTAGCTATGCCTTTTGTCTCCACACCAGTGGTTTACCTCCAACATAGAGTGGGCAAGAGAGCAGAGAACTCTGCCCTTGTCTGAACGAAGGCCCTGATACCATCACCCTGGCTGCTTCCCTGGAACTCTGTCACCACATCTTTGGATACTTCATTGCCTTTGGTATCGGGGACCCTCCACTGGAGCCCAAATGTCCTTCAAAGGTGTAAAGATTCAGCTTGAACTGATTGCAGCTACTTTGAGTCATAACTCCCATGGTGGCCTCTGAGTCACCCTGGTCCCTTTTCCTTATGTAGTCTCCCAGCATTCTATAAATAAACAAAACCACTGAAGAGGTATGCAGTGCTTACAACCAGACCCTGGCCTTTCTCTTTCATATTAGCTGAAGATAAGCCAGGTACATTCTGGTTTGGATGCAGCCACTTTATAGGCCCTGTCTTCCTGACCCAAATCATGGGGATTTTTGGTCTTGCTTTTACTTGGGACCATACCTCTGCAGTAAGTCCCTAGGACATTGTAGTCTGTGTAGTCCTGGATCTCCCTGCCTCTCTGGTGCTTTGGGGCCGATTCTCATTGACTGGGATCTGGTGTTCTAGAACAGAAGGCTATTGGGATCCTCTAGCAACATTTCAGCAGCTGAATGGGCTCAGCTAAGGGCTTTGGAGACAACCATCTATAAACCCATTAGCACCCCTGCTGGGAGGTATTACTATCTCCACTTTAAGTCGCGGAAATGGGAGCTCCAAGAAGTTAATTTGCCTAGTCAGTAAGAACTAATCAGTAATAATTAGTTAACGACAGGCCTGAGCCACCTGCATTTAACTCAAAAGCCTGGTAACTTCACCCTTGTGAAGAGCCAGGGCTGTCAGAATAGGGCTCAGGCAAGATGCTCAGTGGGCACACAGAGGCAGTAGAGGAAGATGGGATGGAGGGAAAGGAAGTGGGGACTTGGCATGCATGGTGTGGCCTATTTTTCAGAATCTGGCTCTCATTGCTTTTTGATATTCAATTGGGATCAGATTCTCCTTGTACTCCTCAGTGGGCTTGGAACAATGGTTTGGCCTTGGTAATCCCAGCAAGTGGAGGGAGGAATGTTTGCCTGGCTCTCCTCTGACCCCCACCTCAGTTTTCCTCCAATGGAGTGGGAACACAGGTTAGGCCATGTTTACAATGGGCAGGAACTCTCCATGCATCTAGGAACTCTCTTCTGTGGAGAAGAACAGCTCTCTGACCCAAATGGTTTCTTCATTTTTTTTTAAACAAGTTTTGTGTCAATTTTATTGAGGTACAATTAACATACAGTTAGATTTGCCTATTATTATTATTATTATTTGTGTGTGTGTGTGTGTGTGTGTGTGTGTGTGGTGCTGGGGATTGAACCCAGAGGCCTTGTACATGCGAGGCAAGCACTCTACCAACTGAGCTACATCCCCAGCCCAGTTCCTTCATTTAACAATGGATTTAACATTAGTTTCTGCCTCTTGGGAGTATAGTGAGGGTAAACAAGTTCATGCATGTAAAGTGCCTGACTATGTCAAACACCACATAATTGGGGGCTAACATTATTTGATATAGGCCTTTGCAATATATATATATATATATATATATATATATATATATACATACATATATATATATATATATTCTTTGAGCTGTAAAATCCCATTGGTCATATTTGGGTTTATACAGAATCAGAAGCCACTTTGGCTTTTAGCCTGAGGTGCAGGCTCCAGCATGCTTACTTACATCCCCACAATGACTGACAACAAAGCCACAAAACCCATTTCTGTGACTGCCACTCAGAGGTACAGCCCCTTGGGGAACCTTCCGAAGGAGTCTCTGGGTCATTCCCATATGTCTGAAGACATTCCCTTCCATTGCCACCATCTCTTCTTCCCCCCACACCACCATCACACAGACAAATATTCTGCAGGGAACAGAAGTCAGAAGAATGGGAGAATCTCAAGTAGAAAATCCAAAGTGGCTCTCAAGGCTCCCCACAAGTACAAGCAACTGGACCCAAGCAACTACACAGTCCCTTGGCTAGACTCAAGGTTTCTGTTAAGCGACTACAGCTTAGATTACATATGTGAACAAAACTCATGTTTCTGCCCATGAAGTCCAATGGGAGTGAGGAGTAGTCAGGCAGAGGGACAGTAATGCCATCATTCACACACCCAGGAATATCATGTTCATGTTCCAGCTAAAGACAGAATTGTAGCTCAGTCTCCTGGGAGAGAAGAACCCAGAGCAGGCCTCCGCCTTTTACTTTCAATACCTGTGTGTTCAGCTTGGCTGTTGTTAGCAGGGGATGGAGTTACAACAGGAAAGTGTTTCAGTTTCCCCCCAGGCAGCCAGACTAAGTGCACAGCCTTCTTAGAGATGATAATCTATAAAATGGGGGTAATGACACCTACTGAATAGGATCATTAAGGATTAATCAAATGGTATATGTAAAGCATTTGGTTTAGTATGTTGTAAGTGCTCAAAAAATAATGGCTATTTTTCTAATATTTTGTATGATTTTAACTATATAACAATGGCAGAACAAAGACTGGAAGAACATACATCAAAATGTTAATTATTCTTTGTTTTATAGTTTTGCATATTGTTTCATATTCATATGATTTTTTATTTTTATTATTTTTTATTAGAGCTCTATAGTTACATACAGTAGTTGGGTTCCTCCCAACAAACTCATACACACATGGAATTCAATTTCCCCTTTCCCTCTGGTCGTTCCTCCCTTCCCACACTCTCCTTTCTCTACTAGACTTCCTTTTGCATACACACACACACACACACACACACACACATATATATATATATTTGATTGGTTCTTTTTACTTGTGCATAAAGGTGAAATTCCCTGTGTCATATTTACATATGCACAAAACATGATTTTTATATGATTAAGAAAGTTTTACTAAGGATCAAAGTTGGGTTGCTTTACCACTGAGCTACATCCAAAGCCCTTTCTATTTCTATTTTTTATTTTGTAACAGGGTCTTGCTAAGTTGCTGAAGCTGGCTTCAAACTTGTGTTCCTCCTGCTTTCACCTGCCAAGTTTCTGGGATTACAGGTATGCACCACCACACCCAGCCATATTATTTTTATTTCTATAGCTGGAAAAAATATTACTTAATTTTAACCATTAATTGAATATCATGCTCAGGTTTATAAATGGGAAAAGGCACTTTTCAAGGACTCCATCCCCATCTTTCCAATACTCACTGATGGATTGATTTTCAACCTACATTTATTTTCATCCTACTTCATAGAAGAGGAAATGGAGATCTGCAAAGTTAAGTGACTTGCCTGTGGGTCAGAGAGTTGCCAAGCCAGGCTCTGAGTACAGGCCTGTTAGACCAAAGCCACTGTAAGCAGGTTCTCAGTGGGATGGTGATCAAAAGCGCCCAGCTCTGCCTTCACATCCCTTCTGTCCCTTCTCTCACATGCTTCCCCAGCATATCATACTGGAAAGTGAAGGCACAGACTGTTGATTCAGTGGGGGAAAAGGAGCCTGGAGTGTGTGTGTGTGTGTGTGTGTGTGTGTGTGTGTGTGTGTGTGGCAGCCTCAGGGATAGAAGATAGGAAGGTAATAGAGAAAGCACACACAGACTTCAGATTGTTTTATCTTTCACAATGTCATATACAGTTAGCTAAGTCCTCAAAGGACCTCGCATCTCCGCTATAGCTATGCAAATATGTCAGTCTAACTAACTGAGCTGGATTTTCTCAGAATACAAATGGTTTGCATCAATCTCTGTGACTGCAGAAAGGCTGGTGAGGCTGCTTCTGTGGTCTGTTTGAAACCACTTACAGACCTGATTGGGCTTCAAATGCAGTTGTAGACCTGATGCATGGACAAGAAACCCTCACTCTGCTCTCTGCCAAGCTGATTACTCTGCAACTTTGGAGAAAATCAATTGTCTATATTTATCATTGCCAAATTGCAAATTAATTTCTTGCCTGTAATTTGGAGGAGGCTGTCCAAACGATGGGCCCCTGTAGGACACAAAAGTGTCAACAGGAGCTCCTTCTGTTTGTAGGTTTTTTGTTTTTCTGGTCAGGATTAAAGCACCTGTGCACCACCCAACTGCGGAGAGCCATGTTCTCTTACGTCCTGCTTAACTGATATAATCTTTTAAAGTCATTGTATCTGGGGACTAACCAGTGTCACTCTTTGTAAGCTCCTCCCAGCAGTAAAAGACTGTCTTTGTAGTTCAGTAGTGAAACGGGATGCCTGTGTGTTTTTTGGAAATGATATCATGAAGTTTTGCATTGGTTGAAACTGTCTAGTCTCAGGCTGGTGACTCTCTCACCTTTCGAACCAGTTAGGTTTCTTTTCTCCCACATCCTGAAACGTGTCTGAATGGGGCCTCAGTGGGAGGAGGGTTTCGCTTTACTTTAGAAAGGATTGCATGGATGATTTCAATTTCTATGTAGCCAAAGGCTGGGAGCAGAACAACTGGTGACAAAGAGGCCCGAACGCTTCATTGGGCTGTAAGCCATAGAGGGAGAGGTGATGAAGTAGAGATTTTACAGGTTTGTATGAAGTGTGGTTAAAAAATGAGTGATCCCAAACTGGATAATACTTGGCTGAATAGGAAGTTGAGTGACTTGCCCAGGTCATACTAATATTTGGCAGAGGTAAAATTCCATATTTTCTGAGTCCAGACCTTATGAGTGATGTGCTTCAAAGATGTAACCTTACATGGATCCCAATAGTGCTGTTACTGCTCAGAATGATTTAGAAGACCATTGGCCTAAGTTCTGGGATTTGCCTCTGGATCTAGTTTTAAAAGCTTCAAAAGGAGGACAGGATGATAGTTTTGTGTTGTTTGCTCCCAGTAGCTGAAGGAGAGGAGAGACCGACTATGTATTTTATCCTTAACAGTTTGAGGATTTCAAACAAATAGTCTACTACCTCTGAGAGCAATTTGAAAAGACTTCTATTTCCCGGCATTTCAAAGCAAGCGCATGACCTGTCCTGACCTCCCAGGGCTCTCTCAGACTCCTCTGACCTTAAGTTCACAGAGAAGATAAATGTGAAATCCCCTGGTGGAATCAACAAATGGGCCAAGGACCTGAACAGACACTTCTCAGAGGAGGACATACAAACAACCAACAAGTACATGAAAAAATGCTCACCATCTCTAGCAGTCAGAGAAATGCAAATCAAAACCACCCTAAGATACCATCTCACTCCAGTAAGATTGGCAGCCATTAGGAAGTCAAACAACAACCAGTGCTGGCGAGGATGTGGGGAAAAGGGTACTCTTGTACATTGCTGGTGGGACTGCAAATTGGTGCGGCCAATTTGGAAAGCAGTATGGAGATTCCTGGGAAAGCTGGGAATGGAACCACCATTTGACCCAGCTATTCCCCTTCTTGGACTATTCCCTAAAGACCTTAAAAGAGCATATTATAGGGATACTGCTACATCGATGTTCATAGCAGCACAATTCACAATAGCAAGACTGTGGAGCCAACCTAGATGTCCTTCAATAGATGAATGGATAAAAAAAAAATGTGGCATTTATACACAATGGAGTATTACTCAGCACTAAAAAAGGACAAAATCATGGCATTTGCAGGGAAATGGATGGCATTAGAGCAGATTATGCTAAGTGAAGCTAGCCAATCCCTAAAAAACAAATGCCAAATGTCTTCTTTGATATAAGGAGGGCAACTAAGAACAGAGCAGGGAGGAAGAGCATGAGAAGAAGATCAACATTAAACAGGGATGAGAGGTGGGAGGGAAAGGGAGAGAGGAGGGAAACTGCATGGTAATGGAAGGAGACCCTCATTGTTATACAAAATTACTTATAAGAGGAAGTGAGGGGAAAGGAAAAAAAACGAGAGAGAGAATGAATTACAGTAGATGGGGTAGAGAGAGAAGATGGGAGGGGAGGAGAGGGGGGATAGTAGAGGATAGGAAAGGTAGCAGAATACAACAGACACTAGTATGGCAGTATGTAAAATGTGATTCTGCAATCTGTATATGGGGAAAAATGGGAGTTCATAATCCGTTTGAATCAAATGTATGAAATATGATATGTCAAGAGCTTTGTAATGTTTTGAACAACTAATAATGATAATAAAAGAAATCCCCTGGTAGGATACTCTCTACCCTAAAGCCTGGACCCTGCAGCAGTCGGAAGGCATCTTCTCTTGCATGTGTTTCCACATTGTCAGTCCCTTGACTCCTGGACCACATTGTTCTTGCCTCTGGAGACTCCTCAAATTCCAAGCCTTACACGGGCCATGATTCTAAAGTGGTATAGGAAAAGTACCCCTGTTCTTCATTCAATTGTTTACAGCCTGCTTCTACCTCTCACTGCTCCTGCTCTCTAGCTAATGAAGTAGGCACCTTTGTTCTCCCACATCCTACCCACCATGCTGTTCTGCCTTAACCACAGGCCCAGAATCAATGGAGCCAAGCAACAATGGACTGAAATCTATAAAACTGTGAGCCAAAATAAATCTTTCCTCCTTTAAGTTGACTTTCTCAGGTATTTTGTAACAGCAATGGAAAGCTGACTAACAGGCAAGAAAAGTAAAAATAGGTAAGTTAGACTACTTCAAAATTGAAAATTTCTATGCAAAAGGGCACAATCAAAAGAGTGAAACTGGGGAAAATATGTGCAAAGTCATAAATCTGATAAAGGGTCAATATCTAGAATATATAAAGAACTCCTGTAACAACTGGGCATGGTGGTATACACCTGGAATCCCAGAGACTCAGGAGGATGAGAAAAGGAGGATCACAGGTTCAAGGTCAGCCTCAGCAACTTAGTGAGACCCTGTCTCAAAATTAAAAAAAAAAAAATTAAAAATGTGGCTCAGTGGTTAAGCACCCCTGGGTTCAATCCCTGCTATCAAAACAAAAACAAAAACAGAACAGAACAAACAAACAAACAAAAAAACTCTATAACATAACAATAAAGACAAACAACCTGATTCAAAAATGGGTAAAGGATTGTTCTCCAAAGAAGATATGCAAATGGCCAAAAAGCACACAAAAAGATGCTTAATATCTCTAATCATCGGGGAAATGCAAATCAAAACCGCAATGAGATACCATCTCATATCCATGATGGACAAGATGGCTACCATCAAAAACAAACAAACGAACAAAAACTCCCAGAAAATAACAAGTGTGGGTGAGGAGAGGAGAAATTATTATTTTTCATTATGTAAAGTGATGCAGCCACCTTGGCTGGCAATATGTCTATACAGATAGTGTGGCAGTTCTTCAAGAATTAAAAATAAAATTACCATATGATCAATCAATTCCACTTGTGGGAATACACAAAAGAAATGAAAGTTGGAGCCTGGACAAATATTTGTGCACACATAGTCAAAGCATCATTAATTACATTAGCCCAAAGTGGGAAGCCACCCAAATCTCCACAGAAGGACGACAAACAAACAGAACGTGGTACATTCACTGGTAGGTGGTTCAGACTTGGTTGGATCTGGGTACTCAGATTTGTCCAATGATGGTCTTACTCTCTCTGTCTTTTGGCTTTTTTTCCATTCATGTTGGCCTTATTTTCTTCCTATTCTAGTCTTATATCCTACCATCCAAGGGTCCTCAAAATAAAGTATTTCTGTTCCTAACAGGTCCAGCAAAAGTCCCAGAGCTGAGCTTCATTATCCTGGATTAGGTTGTGAGCCTATCATCACAGAACCATTTACTATGGCCAGTGGGATGTTATTCAACCTGGAAAAGGGAGGAGAGTCTAACATGTACTCCAAGAAGAATGAACCTTGAGGACATTTTGCTAAGTGAAACAAACCAGTCACAAGGGGATAAATCTACTACTTCTACTTATAGGGGGAAGCTAGAGTAGTCAAATTTATAGACAGGAAGTAGAATGGTGGTTTCCAGGGGTTGTGGGGGGGGGCGGGGGAGGGAAGGGGAAACTCTGTTTAATGAGTATGGAGTTTCAGTTTAGCAGGATGAAAGAGTTCTGGAGATGATGAACAACACTAGGAATGTAGTTGGTTCCAGCGAATGATATACTTTGAAACGGCTAAGATGGTAAAATTTTATGATGTATATTTTGCCATAATTATAAAAAAGCAGAACAATTCTCCCAATTCCATTTTGTCAGTGTATAATGAGGCTTGCACTTTTAAAGTGATTTATTTTGTGAAAAGAAGCTCATTAGAATTCTGGTGCATGAGGGTCCCCCACTAAGGACTGCCCAGAACCTATCTAGTCACAAGGCTCCACCGCACAAAGCTACTCTCCCTGCCCTCCCCAACCTGTGCCCGCCCTCACCAGCTGGACCTGAAGAATTTTTCTTTGTTTCTGGTTGCAAGTGGGAAATTCAGGGAAGTTATATAAAATAGGGTCAGAGAGAGCTCAAAACAAACCCCAGGAGACACGCAAGCACAAATCACCTTAATCTATGGTGCAGTGTTAGAGGGGATATTATCTTTCCTATCAGCAGTTGTCACTTACTAGAAAGTTGTCATCTGCTGTGTGACCATGGACAAGTCATCAAACTTCTCTGGACTTAATTCATTACCTTTAATAATAGGACAATAACACGATCTATCTAAAAAGATTATTTCTAAAACCATCAAATGAAAGAATGCATTTGAAAATATTGTAAAACTATTCTAAGGAGATCATTATGTAGGTATGGATTTTGCTGGCACAAGCCTGTCATCCCAGCACTTAGGAGGCTAAGGCAGGAGGATTAAAAGTTTGAGGCCAGCTTCAGCAACTTAGTGAGACGATGTCTCAAAATAAGAAAAATAAAAAGGGATGGGATGTAGTTCAGTGACAAAGTGCCCCTGGGTTCAATCCCCAATAGTAAATAAGTAAATAAATAAATTTAAATATGAATTTCTTGTAGGTTCTAACTGGGACAATTGTACCCTTCTTGCCTGGACTTTGTAAAGTTACCGGCAATGCACGTACTGTGTAGCACAGGACCCAGCTCAGAGTCGGTTCAATGCCTGGCAGCTGGGATGGTATTTACCATTCCTATGGGAGTGTCCCTGACCCACCATCTTTAGTAGGAGAGTGTAGGAGTAGGGGAGGCTGGGATGATGGGAGATGGAGCTGTGTGCATTTTTGATTCTGCCTGACTGGCATCCATTCCCCTGTCTTCTTGTGTAAGGGTACCTCTGCTTTTCCTGTGGCAATTTGCTTTTCCTTGCTCAGTCTATGTGGCTCAGGTGTGGTGCCCCCATCCCCTCCTGGCTGTGGTCCTCCACAATGGGTCAGCGCCTTCCCTCACCTTTCCCTTGGCCACAGTAAACGGCTCTCTGATTGATCTAAATCCAGGGTAACAAAATTTTTGCTGGGACCTCTGGGAAACAGAAACACTTTTGTGTGAAGTCGTTTAGATGGTAGGATATGAGACTAGAACAGGAAGAAAATGAGGCCAACACAAATGGGAAAAAAATCCGAGAGAGAGGGAAAGAGAGAGAGAAAGACCATTGAAATCTGAATACCCAGGTCCAGCCAAGTCTGAACTGCTACTGGGCATTTTAGTTATTTAAGTCAGTAGACCCCCTCCCTACGCCCTCCCACCGCTTTCTTTTTCTTTCTTTCTTTTTTCTTTTTTTGCTAGTTTGAGTTGAGTTTTTGCCATTCATAATGGAAAGGTTGATTAACGTAATTGGGAAAGGAACAGACTTTGAATTTACCCCCCAACCTCAATGATGATGTCCCCTGTTTTTCTTCTAGAATGATCCCCATCACCACAGCTCACCCTGCGTCCGAACTCTTGCCCTTGCTTCACTTCCCGAGGGTAGCCGTCAATCAAGAAGCCCTTGGTGTTGCTGAGGCTGGCCACCATAGCCTCCTTCAGGAGCTCCAGAACGATGCCCTGGAGCAGGGGGAGAGTGGTCAGACCCGAGATGAACAGCACTAGAATTCCCAGCGTCTCCTTCAGTCATCCCACTGAAGGAGGGAGGAAGGTTCAGACAAGATCAACCGCAGACAGCAATATTCCATATTTTATCAACTCCTAGTCTCACTCCCCGTACACACATTTAATGTCTATTAAATGGGTAGGTATCTTAAAATCAGTGTGCTGGGTCGTAGCGTAATGGTTAGCTTTTTTTTTTCCCCTTCTTTTTCTTACTAGTGCATTCTTACTTTTTATATTCAACCAGGGGGTCTTAAAACAATGACACCTTAGATCACATGAACTATAGTAGCCCTACTTCAAATGGCAGCACTCTACGCATTAGGCATCATGGTAATTTAAAACTAGACCAAATATGGAATAAAATGTATTTCACTGTTAATTTTTTTGAGGGGAGAGGTACCGGGGATTGAACTCAGGGGCACTCGACCACTGAGCCACATCCCCAGCCCTATTTTTTGTATTTTATTTAGAGACAGGGTCTCACTGAGTTGTTTTAGCGCCTCAATTTTTGTTGAGGCTGGCTTTGAACTCGCGATCCTCCTGTCTCAGCCTCCCAAGCCGCCGGGATTACAGGCATGCGCCGCCACACCTGGCTCACTGTTCATTTTTTCCAGTACATATTTTATACAATTTGACACGCACCAACTTGAAAAGACTTTCCGTAGATGTGACTAGCATTTTCTGGCGATATCATCTTCTCCATTCAAAATCTGTATCTAATTAGTGCTTATGGGCCATAAGGGAGGAGTTTGGGGGAAAAGCACAGGAAAAATGCACTCAGCTGCCTTCTGAGGAGGCAGAGGCATTCCCTGCTGCCTGGCCTTTGGCAGGGCATGGGGAATGTAGGCATCTAAGTGTAGTCAGAATCCTCCCCAGATAATTATGAATAACTAACTCCTCATGAAGTTTATAGTCTAATGGGGAAGACAGACAATAAATAGAGGATAGTGAGCTAAAGATAACTTCCAGGCACAAATTAAGCAAGACAAAGAGAAAAGCAAGCTGGAGATGCTATTTTAGATGGGATGGTCAGGGAAGGCCTCTTTGATCAGTTGTGACATTTGCAGGGCTCCGGGTGAACTAAAAGAGCAAACTATGTGAATATATAAAGGAGGAGCCCTTGGGGCTGAGGGAAGACCTGTGCAAAGACCCTGAGGCAAGAACAGCCTGAGCTATGGGAGGAACAACTTGGAGGCCAGGGGCTGGTGGCAGCAGGTAAGGTGGGGGTGGGCCATAACAGTGGAGAGTAGCTGGAGGCCAGAGCTATGGGCAGGACCCTGGGTTTGAAGGTTCTGAGGAAAGGAACAGCCAATTTGATAAACGTTTTTTAAAAAATCCCTTTGGTTTCTGTAGAAAAGAATCGATGGCAGGGAAAGAGTGAGTGGTTGCAAGGGGGTCAGCTAGAGCCAGCTGCAAGGGTCTACTTTTCTTTCATGAGGACCATGCCGGCTTCCAGGTGGTAAAGACTCCAGGTGGTGGAGGAGGACATGGCAAACTTTATACAATAGGGACTGCATTGTACAAGCCCAAAGTACAGAGTCCAGCAAGGAACATAGTATGCAAGAGTGGATTTTTTTTTTCTTTTTTTGCCATGGCATCTGGCTTCTCAGAGATGAATAGTAATTCAAAAAAAAAAAAAAAAAAAAAAGAAAGAAAGAAGGTACATTTTTACTTTAATTCCACAAGGAAGACATCTAATGTTAAGATAATGCTATTACACTCGCTAGAACTAGACCAAAAGGTTATTTTCTGTTTTGGGGGAGGTTTTTAATTCTAGGCTGAAAAACAACCATATTTACCACTGTTGAGAAGATTTTTAACTCTTAAGAGGGGCCTGGATTTGGGGGAAAGTATGAGCCAGGGTAACAATTTGGGGGCTGGTGAAGCGAACACAGAGAGGCAAGTGGATTGTCTGCATAGACCTGCCTGCCTCTGGATTGTTAGAGAGAGAAAACAGCTGCTGTCTGTCCCTCTGGGTTTCTTTGTTTCGGCAGCTCAGACCCCTCACAACAGGTTCAGAACCTCTGCCACCATAAAGGCAGAAGTTTCCTGATGTTGCTTACCGAGGGCACCAGGTCGCCGCGCTCCATGATGTCTCTGATCAATTTGCTTCTTTCAGATGTTGATGCCAGTTCTTGACGCAGGAGCTCACCAGTTGAGAGGTGTGTGAATCCGTATTTTTCCACCAGTTTTTCACACTGTGTGCCTTTGCCGGAGCCAGGGCCACCTTGAAAAAAAAGTTATATGTCAGATATGCGTCCCGAGTCTGGTGCCTCCCTGTGTCTGTGGCCGCCACGGTGGGCAAGCCTCAGTGCTTCACTCACTAAGTGCATACTGAGGACTTGGGATGAAGCAGGAGCTGTGCTGGACGCCATGGATACAAATGGAGAGTATAGTACAGTCCTCAGCCCTTAAAGAGCTCCTGGTCCATGGAGGGGGCAGGTACTAGAGACAAGCCACAAGCAGTGGCTACAGCAGTTGCAAGTGTGTGATGCAGAGGGTTCAGCTGCTGAGGGGGGCACAGAGTCCTATACCAGGACTCTACTGGTAGAGACAGGAGTATGAGAGGTTTCCTGGGGAATTGAACCTGCTCAGGTGCAAAGTACTGGCCACAGACCTGATACTTAGTGAGTACTTGGGGAATACCAGCTGTTAATTTTGAGAATAAATTATTTTTATTTGCAAACCATCATAACCTTACAGATTCATAAGCGAGGAACAAAGAACATTCTGAAACATTGTTGTGGGTCACACAGGTACGTTTGAGTGTCGTTTCCTGAAAGTAAGGAACAGGCGTATCTTCTCACATAACTTCAGACCTTATTTGAATTTCAAATTGTCCTACGGACTCAATGTTCCTTGAAGCCAACAGACTGAGTTCAGAGCCACGCACTGTCTTCTGCTGTCATGTCCTTCTGGTCTCCTTCAGTAAGTCCCGGTTCCTCTGGGACTCCTTGACAATTTTGAAGACTATAGGCATTCTATAGGTATTCCTCAACATGATTTTTCTCTACTTTTTCTAGATATTCTTTTTTTTTTTTTTTTTTTTGGTATGGGGGATTGAACTCAGGGGCACTAGACCACTGAGCCACATCCCCAGCCCTATTATTTTTTTTTTTTTAATATTTATTCATTTTAGTCGTAGTTGGACACAATACATTTATTTAATTAATTTATTTATTTTTAAAAAATGTTTTAGCTTTAGGTGGACACAATATCATTATTTTACATTATATGCTGAGGATTGAACCCAGTGCCTCGTGCATACTAGCCGAGCGCTCTACCACCGAGCCACAGCCCCAGTCGCCCCCAGCCCTACTTTGTATTTCATTTAGAGACAGGGTCTCACTGAATTGCTTAGGGCCTTGCTTTTGCTGAAGCTGGCTTTGAATTCATGATCATCCTGCCTCAGCCTCCTGAGCCACTGGGATTACAGGCAGGTGCTGCTGCACCTGGCTATTATTATTAATTCTGAGTGCCTTCCATATTTCTTTGATGAACACTAGATATTTGACTCCTTTCCCTACCCTGCCAAGTGCTATTAGTTGCTAAAGCGTAGAATTTTACATCTGAAAATAATCATAGCTAACGTTTGCCAAATGCTTACTGTACCAGTCACTGTTCCAAGCACTTTATATGCATTGATTTAAGATAGGCTTCAGAGGCAGACACCGTTGTTATGCCCAGACGGGAAGTGAAGGCACAAAGAAGGTACTTCCATTGCTCTGGGTTGCATAGCTAGTAAGCACCAGAGGTGTTCCCTTCTCTCTTCCTCTCTGTGGCCAGATCCACCAGTCACAGTTTGGGTCCTCATGCTCTCTGATTGGCAAATGGCAATCATCCCACCTCTGCATGTGGGAATGGTTTAGGCTCTGGGGTCCAACAGACCTGCTCATAGGATGATTTACCTGAAAAGCATGTCATTCTCCAGCTCCATAGCACTCAATAGCTCCCCATGCCCCACACAATAAAATCCAAGCTATGTGTAGGGTCACTTCCACACTCCAGAATCAAGTCCCACACGACTTCTCATCTGTTTCTTAATTCACTTCTTTTTAAAACTGAGATATAATATTTGTACACCTTTATGGGATATAGTGTGATAATTTGATACATATATACAATGTGTAGTGATCAAATCAGGATAATAATCTCTTTCGTTTCTTGAAATGTTAAATCTTTCCCTATTTCTTGCCTCGCCCAACATCATCATGTCTAACCACAGTTCCTCTAAGAAGACATACTTTTCCCAGTTACCAAACTGGCTCTCCCTGGTCCTGGGCTTGAAATGCCCTCCTTCTTTCTCTTTTTTTATTCCCAAGCTTTATTAAGGTTAAATTGGCAAAACGGTATAAATTAAGGTATGCAGTGTGATGCTGTATGGTAAATAACCGCAGTGATGTTATTAACGCCTCTATCGCCTCCATAGCTACCATTTCTTTTTTCAAGTGAAGACATGTAACCTCTATTTTCTTGGCTAGTTTCAAGTATAAAATACCCTGCTGTTAACTATAGTTACTGTGCTGTACACTGGGTCTCTGCAACTTATTTTCCTTATAACTGAAAGTTGATCACCTTTGGATCAATCTCTCTCCACTTCCCCCACCCTCAGCCCCCAGCAACTATCATTCTGTTCTCTATTTCTGTGCATTTGACTTTTTTAGGTTTCACATATAAATGTGATCATTCAGTATTTGCCTCTCTCTGCCTGGCTCCTTTCACTTAGCATATGTCCTTTAAGCTCACCCGTGTTGTCTGCTGCCAAGTGGTAGGATTTCTCTGTTTCTTTAGGCTCAATAATATTCCACTCTGTAGTCCACATATATACCCATGGCGTGTGTGTTCAGCTACACACTGCATCTCCTTTCCCCATTCATGCTTCTTTTCTAACTATTCAGACTCTTCTCATCCTTAGGTCTAGCTTGGGTCTTTCCCCTCTTTCAGGAACCATCTCCCACCCTCAGCTCTGTTGGGCAGGATGCCAATGGCATCTAGTGCTTCTGCCTGTTTTCCAAGGTGCCTGGGTCCCTCACCAGACCCTCTGTCCCAGAGACTTCTCTGGGCACCTTCAGGACTCAGTTCAGCACTTTGCACATGGCAGATGCTTCATAAATGTCTGATGAATTGCAGGGTTTTTATTTTCTATTTAAGGGGAATATTTAACATTAATAAAAATGCAAAATCACGACTGAAATTTTAGCATGTTAAGATTTATGACTTATTCTGAAAATTGATTGGTTTATCTCTCTTCCTATAAAAAACTCTTTTCTTGGGTTAGTTCGAACTTCTCTCTTAAAGGACATTAGGATTTGTCTTTCATTAGTAGAAAGGTCCATGTTTTGTATCTTCTGCTCGTCCATATAGCTGCCAGGTCAGGAGGGTTGAGGCCCCTCAGAGTATATTGTCCTGGATGGGCTACATGCAATAGGAAAACAGCAATTACAGAAGCTTGCAAAAATAATGCAGACCACTTAAAGGAGCAGCCAATTCCCAGCTAATGCTACGTTTGCTCCAAGCACTAGACTGCTGCCTCCTGATATAATAGGAACACAGAGTGTAGAAACAAGAGAAGGCCACTCAGGGGAAGAAGTGCTTCCAGATAAATGACTAAGAGGAGCAAGCAGCTGAGCTCCTGCAGACGCCGCCGTGGGGCTTCTATGGGTCGGATTTACCTGGAAACTCTTTTCCTGGGAAGGCTGGTAGCTAGCTGGTCATGTGGAAAAGATATTTTCAGACTTGGCTTACAAGGCAAAAATGTTGTGTTCCAATTATTTTCTTCCTGCAGCCTCCTACTAATATGACTATTATAGTTTTTGTTCCTCTAAAATGTTATTTAATAAATCTGGATACAAAGACAATTAAAAAAAATCTTCAACTCAAATTAACAACAGCTGTGTGTTAAACAGCAACCCCTCCCCACACCCTGCCCCAGTCCCAGTTAGAAACCTTTCGAGCAACAGCTGCAAATTCTTAGCATTTTTTTTTTTTTTGGCCAAATGGTGCAGGCACAGTGGAATTTTAAGCAATCTATACAATGGCTTGATTCTTCCCTTGGCTCCAAACTGGGGAACAAAGCGATTTTCTCACTGCAATAAAAGCACAAAAAAAACTGCTGGTGGAAACATGAATTCTCATATACTGTCACTAACATGTCTCTGAGGTCTTAACTTATGACTTCTAAATAAAAAACAATGGGGCTTTGATATCCCTCCAGGATAATTTGTTACATGGAAAAAAAATCTTTGAGGAACCACATCTCGGAATGAGTGGGCTGTGTTCTCTGGTGACAAGATGACTGCTGACAGACGCGGAGCCATCCCAGTGCCTGCCATCTCGCGGATTGTTAGTGTATCCTTAACTCCAGGCTCCTACGCCCAAGCAGACCTGTGCACAGTGCCACACGGTGTGACACACACAGAGTCTATGAAATTCCATTTTGAAGGGGTCTTTCAATATTTCAGGGGGGAGAAAAGTGGAAAAACCTTTATTCTTAATCTCAAATGTAATTTTAAAAAAATCTCCCACGTAAGACCATAGGTGCTTAAAAGTATAAGTGGTGTGAAGTCCTACTCTAGGGCTCAGCCTCTCACTCCCCCTGGATCTACAGAAGGAAGAGAGAGGACAGAATAGGGGGCTTGTGAGCCCAGGCACCTGCTGTTCTTTGAGGTGGAACTGAAATGATCTGTGTCACCTCAGCATGTTCACCTGGGTCATCCCTTCCTCTTTGCTTTTTATTTATGGGTAAAATTCTCTCTTAAAGACAGCTCTTGCCTCCTATGCAATTATTGCAGATACTTGGCCTCCGGGAAAAAGGATGAAATGTTATAACAAAGCTGGCATGTTATAGCACATTCTGGGCTCCCAGAGAAAGTTCAGGCAAATAAAGATGTCAGGTAGAAATCGGCGGAATCCCAAGCACAAACTAATGCATGCCCTTAAGTTTGGTTTACACCTTTATTTTTACATGTTTTCCATAGCAGTGGCACAGAGCTGGTTATTATGTCCTTTGTTGACATTTTACTGTATCTTTTAACTGCTTGGTGCAACCTGGAATTAAGCACAAGGCATATTAATTCAGCTCTTTGTTTGAAAAACATTTACTGGTCAGCTATTAAGAGGTCTGACACTATGCAAAGCTCCGGGAACAAAAAGATTCAGAGCTGGGTCTTTCTACCAGAGAAGGGAAGATGGAAAGTGACCCCTATCACAGCTGTGTGACAGGGCTGGCTCTGAGCCTGTAAACAGCACTGGGAGGGGGACTCTCCACCCAGGCAGGGGAAGGGTAAGCGATTGCCAACACTGGGGAATTGTGGTAAGGAAGACCACCAAGAGTTGGAATATGAATTTGGAGATATAGAAGAGGAACGATAGACTGAGTCTCAAAAGAGAAGTGCCCAAGAACCCTTGGAATGCAGGAATTGCCCACAAAACTTTGAAATGGTGAGCAGCCCACTCCACATCCTTAGCCTGTGCCCTTGGCCCTCATTCTTGACCCATGCACTTTTCTGCAAGAAGTGATGGCAATACATAATGGCAGGGAAAATTTGTATAACTTGGCCCTTGATTCCTCCTGTAGTCCAGTCCCTTCTAGGGTCCCTCTGGGAATACTAACATCCCACACCAAGGTGTTGCTGTCTCTCTCTGGAGGTGGCCCACATCCTCCCTTGAATATGTGTTCCTTGTTTTACCCTGAAAGATGTCTCTCCCTTGAGGTAAACACATTCTCCTTTGAACGTGTATCTGCTTTTCTAAATAAATCTGTCGCTGCAAGTTGTCATCCGTATATCTGGTAACTTTAGTTTTTTTACTCAGTAACAAGAAAGTCCACAAATGGAACTTCAAAGCTTGGTTACCTTCTTGAGATGGGAAAGGGACAAATATTGACAGCAAGGGTATGTGGGGAGATATATACATAGATTTCATATAAATTCTTATTAATAGTTGTCTATCAAAATGAGATAGAGTAAGGCAGCTGTAAGTGAAGAAAAAACCCGACACAGACTTCCGGAGACCCTATCTCAAACATTAAAAAGAAAAAAGAAAAAAAGAAAAGGGCTGGGGATGTGGCTCAATGATAAAGTGCCCCTGGGTTCAATCCCCAGTACCAAAAGAAAACACCAAATAACCAAGCAAACAAATGAAAGAATTAGGTGTCCATGAATGGATTCTAATATTTCCCCATTGTCTTCAAACATATTCTTCTTCTTTCTGGTACTGGGGACTGAACCCAGGGGCACTTAAACACTGAGCTACATCCTCAACCCTTTTCTGTATTTTATTTAGAGACAGGGTCTCACTGAGTTGCTGAGGCTGGCTTTGAACCTTTGATCCTCCGGCCTCAGTCACCTGAGCCCCTGGGATTACACGCATGCACCATTGCGCCAGTCTTATTCTTCTCATTTTTAACAGATATTTTAATCCTCTTATTCACTAGAAGATGAAAATTATTTTCTTTCCTCATTATTTTCCCACTCATTGACTCCCTCTCTTCTTGGATGCTATTTTTACTTTCATCATTCTCTGAAATTGAGCTTCCAAAGTTCACCGGGGTTGAATCACCATCATATTATTCGACAGCTTTCTCCTACTCTTTCATATCTTTGATTCCTTAGCAACCTTTGGAACCGCTGACAAACACTTGGTAACCCTCTCTTCCCCTGGCTTGCGGCCTGAGCCAGGCTAAGGTCACAGAGAGAAGAAATTGCTTTGCTTCACTGTCCCTACACCTTGGGCAAGGGCCCAGGTAACTGTTAATTCGTGCCACTGTCTAGGAGCCTTGTGGCCCCACCATGCCGCAGTCTGGCTGGGCACAAAAAAACAGGAGGTCACGAGCCACTTGTAGATTCAAGCAGGAACAAACTTTATTCCAGAACCCACACGAACTCAACGGGAACTCAATGGGAACTCTGTGAGAACTCAAAAGTAGCGGGCACTGGAGGCAGCAGGAGCCGCCCCTTCTGGCAAAGTGCCAGGCACCATCTTGACCTGGCCGTGGCTCTCAACACCACCAAAATGACAACTCTGTTCCATTGAGTTCCAGGTTCATGACTTTGATCAACCCATGTATCCTCTTTGAGCTTCAACCTCTTCAGTTACAGAGTGGAGATGGCCTGTGGGTTTGTGAGGACCAAATGAGGGGATACATTTCTGTGCCTGAAGAGTAGCTGGCCAGTGAAACACGCCCTGACACAATTACTGTCTGTAAAATGAGGCAGCCAGTAGGGGTGAAAGCTTGAAAGTTTTCCTAGCTCAAACACCTCGTGATTTTACACAGCATTTAAAAAAAAAAAATAGTGGTACTATTTTAACACATTTAAAGATGGATACTCTTCATAATCATAGCTCGTGAGGATATTAAATGTCTTTTGCAAAACCAACTATCCTATTTCTAGCTAATATTCAGGATTTGTTTTTTTAAAAAAATCTATCATATTTCTGCCCCTTGAAACATTTTTCTCTCTAAATGAAAATGGTCCCAACGCTGGGTTCAGGTTTTTGAGACTGAATGATCCTTTCCAGAGAAAAGCTATTAATGCTGTCGGACCCTGAGCCCATGGTGCCCAAGGAATGACCCCCAGGCAGTCTGGGCTCGTGAATCACTTTAAACACCCTGCATCTAGGATGAACTGCACCAGTAAGCTGAGTTTCTGCAGACTGTTGCTGGTAACTGAATCTCTCTGACCAGAAGCAGTTAAGAAAAATGGAGCTTTATCCTCACAGACAACGACTCTATTAGTTTTGAAAGGCACCGACTGCTTCAGGTTATTTGTGAATGTGTTGAAGTGCCAGTGACAGGGTCAGCTGAAGGTTATATGGAAGAACTTTAAATAGGGCTGGAAACTTCTTGATGGCCAACTGTGTCACTTATCAGTGCCTGATATGTAGTAGGAAATAGATCAACAGATGAAAGTGAGGCAAGCGCTCTACCACTGAGCCACAACCCCAGCCCCTACTTTGAAATTTTTAAGAAGAAAAGAGATACTGATGGGTGGACAGAGGGACAGATAATTTGATAAAACAAAATAACAGTAAAATGTTAATGGCAGAATCTAGGTGGTGGGTTCGCCAGTGTTTACTGCAGAATGCTTTCAGCTTTGTTGTACGTTTGAAGTATTTTCATTATTAAAAAAGATAATCTTTACAAAACATTCCCTAGGCGATTCTGATGATTAGCCTGATTTGGAGCTTCTAGACTAGATAATCTAAGAAAGGCAATTTGCTGTGAACTCCCTGATGGTCACTGCAGGGAGGCTGAGCTGATCTTTCTTTTCATATTTACAATGTAATAATGCTGAGATAATGGTCCTACCATGAATGACTAATTGTTATGATAGTTAATAAGACTCCTTACTGCCTTATTAAAAGATGAGCCATTCCTTTCTGTTGCAGATGGGAGGGGGGACTTTCAGATATCTCAGTATCAAGCTGGAGAGAAGAGTTGTGGCACAGTGAGCTCTTTGGCATCAGTGATGCCGTCTGGGGACCCAATGTGTCTGAGAAGTTTCTGCGTACCATTCAGATAAAAGTTTCTGGTTCACCATGCTTCTGGCATAATGACACATTAACTAATAAATATATTTTATTTGTAGTAATTCATTTGATTTTTACAATTATTTGAAACAGGTACTATTGGTAACCCAATAATAGATGTTAAAAAAAAAACAAAAAACTGTGCCAAGGACCAACTATGCCTCCGTACCATTAAATTCTAAAGCTTCCCCTCCAAAAGCCCTCCCAGCCCTTCTTGCTGGAAATCAGACAGACCTGCTGTTCAGAAATACACCCACACAACTCTAGGCGGTAGGAGTGGCCGCCAGGAGCCAGGCTTTCATCTTGTCCCCATGTGGTTGCCAGAAGAAATACAGGATGCTCAGTTAAATATTGCTTGGCACATCATTACATGAAATACCATCAGTGTTATTCTAAAATTCAAATTTAACACACACACACACACACACACACACACACATACCACATGCATACATTTCAAATTGGGTTTTCTTTTTTAAAAATTAATTGGTTCATTACAATTATACATAATAGTGAAATTCATTGTGACATATTTGTAAGGGAAAATAACATAAGTAGGTCAATTTAATCCCCCCATACCTCACACTCCCCTCTTCCTTCCTCTTGATTCCTTCTCTAGTCACTGGTTTCCCTTCTATTTTCATGAGATTCCCATCCCCTTTATTCCCCCACCTTTTCCCCTCTGACTTCCACGTATGAGTGGAAACATACGGGGTCTTATATTTTTATTTGTTAAATCTGGAACACTATCAGGCCCCATCGTTTGTTATCTGGGAAGGACACGGTCGTATCTTTGTTCTGACAGCTGAGTCTATGGTTTTGATACATTTAGTCAAAAACCTACCACAGCCACAGAGACAAAGTGAAATGTCTCGTTAAGACATGTCTCTGAAACAGGATGCCCTGACTCTGCCCCTTAGGTGGGCAGATGAAAGGAGGGTTCAGGTCTCAGGTGACAGGAAACAGCAGGCACCACGGAGTGGTTTCTGAGCATTTCTAGTGTCGCACCTGCACTCTACCCTCACCCCATCATACCCTAACCTCATCTCCAAATAGGGACAGGGACAAGAGCCATAAACTGACCCCCAAGAAAACACCATCAAGACACCTGTCCTTGGTTCCTTTACCCAGAGGTCTCTGGGCTTGGTTCAGACCCAACTCACCAAGTGTATTTATCTTTTCAAATCTATGGAAACCGGAACCTTTAAAAGTTGCTTCAGTCGGGCCCTGCTTGTTTGGCTCTTCCAGTTTTTTAGAATTCATTGCTCTAGAATGTGCTGCCTCTTCCACTGTTTTCTTAAATATACGAACCTTTCCCCCCCTATTTTGTAGACCACTTCACACTGGGTTCTTAGGCAAGTACTGAATGAATATAACAGAAAATTCATAACCTAGCCTGTCCTTTCTATTCTGTTTTTCTTTTGAAGATATATATTTTCTCTACTGTGAAAGAAACACATACTTCTTATTGAAGACTTAGATTAATTTGGAAAAGTAGAAAAAAAAAACAGTCCTAGTCCCCAAAGGTAACTGCCAGACACTTTCTGTTTCTTTGTAACCCTTTTTTCTATGCCTGGTTTTCACTGGGAATCTGCTCTGATGTTCTACCTCTTTGAGCATCTGCGTTTTCATCTCAAAATAAGGTTGCCTGGCTGAAAATAAGCTTGTTATTACTCCAAGGTCATTTCTAGCGTTATCATTCATGTTTTTGTCTTTGTCAGAGAACTTGGAAAATGTTTGTGCTTGCAGTCTATCTACAGTAAAAGGAAAAGAGGTTGTGTAAGGCAGATGGGGACATTTGTGGTGGATTTTGGATTACGTCTGAGGTTTTGTGTTCAATTCTGGGCAACGCCATGGAAACTGGAAGACTTCTACATTGTGATGGGAATATAAAATCAGTAGGACCTTTCAAAGAGCAATTTGGCAATGTAAAATAATTTCTTAAAAGTTTTTATACTTATGAATTTATTCTAAAGGTAAACAAATTACTGTTTTATTTTCATAGACATTAATTACAGCATTTTAAATGAAAGCAAAAAATAGAAAAGACAGTATATGGAATAGGAATTAAACTTAATAAGTTATAATAGATGAATGCAAAGGAATAGTATGTGGTCATTAAAATGATATACACAATGGAATATTATTCAGCACTAAAAAATAACAAAATCATGGCATTTGCAGGGAAATGGATGGCACTAGAGCAGATTATGCTAAGTGAAGTTAGCTAATCCCTAAAAAACAAATGCCAAATGTCTTCTTTGATATAAGGGGGGCGACTCAAAACACAGCAGGGAGGAAGAGCATGAGAAGATTACCATTAAACAGGGATGAGAGGTGGGAGGGAATGGGAGAGAGAAGGGGAATTGCACGGAAGATGGAAGGAGACCCTCATTGTTATACGAAATTACATATAAGATGGTATGAGGGGAAAGGGAAAAAAAAGAGACAGAGAAATGTGTTACAGTAGATGGGGTAGAGAGAGGTGATGGAAGGGGATAGGAAGGACAGCAGAATACAACAGACACTAGTATGGCAGTATGTATAAATGTGGCTGTATAATCAATGTGATCCTGCAATCTGTACACATGGAAAAATAAGAATTCATACCCCATTTGAATCAAATGTATGATATGTCAAGATCATTGTAATGTTTTGAGCAACTAATTAAAAAAAGTTTCAGTAAGATAAAAAAAAATGATATACTGAAAGAAGACGATATAAGAATATATGTGATATATCCCCTTGTGACAAATAGACCCACACAGCCTTGCGCGCGCGCACACACACGATCACTTATCTTAAATACCACATTAAGACAAGTTTACTTTCTGGTACCAGGGATTGAACCTAGAAGAGCTTAACCTCTGAGCCACATCCCCAGCTGTTTTTATTTTGAGATGTTGCTAAATTGCTTAGGGCCTTGCTAAATTGCTAAGGCTGGCTTTGAACTTGCAATCCTCCTGCTGCAGCCTCCTGAGCAGTTGGGATTATGTGAGCACCAGTATGCCCAGCCATTTATAAAAATTTTAGAAGTATCTCTGGTCACCCTTGCAGAGGACAGTGATTAGAAGAGGGATGTTCAATTTATCATGAAATTTCCAGTGAAATTTCACCAAACTGAACCATTATGATTTGTGCACTTTTTCACTTTTCTATTTCAATTAAACAAAACTTAAAAATGATGTAGTATTGAGGCTGGGGATGTGGCTCATGTGGTAGTGCGCTCCCCTGGCATGCGTGCGGCCCAGGTTCGATCCTCAGCACCACATATAAACAAAGATATTGTGTCCACCGAAAACTAAAAAATAAATATTAAAATTTTCTCTCTCTCAAAAAAATGATGTAGTATACACAACATATATGTATTGAAATATTGCAGAGTACCCATGAATGTCTATAATTTTCATTTTTGTGTATCAGTTAAATTTAATTAAAAGTGGCATGGTATATTCAGATAAACTATCTTGGAAAGACGCTCCAGAGATTTTGTTAGGTACAAAAAGTAGGTGTTAAAATTGCATGACCTCATTTTAATGAAAAATGTATGTTTAATAAATATATGCATAGGAAAGAAATCTAAGAGGAATACAAATAAAAATACTAATACCATTTCTCCTCAGGCATTGGGATGTTGGGCGATTCATTACTGTTGCTGATATATGTTTCCTAGAATAAAGATATTTTATTTTTGTAAAAAGGAAAGAAATATTTAAGTTAAAAAATATTCTGACCAATCTTTTTTTTTTTTTCCTTTATGAAGTGCTGGGGACCAAGCCCAGGGATCAAGCATGATGGGCAAGTTCTCTACAACTGAGCTTCATCCCCAGCCCTGACCAAGACAGAATTTGGCTGCAGGTGTATAAGGAGACACAAAAGAGGGGGAAATGATAAAGGAGAATTTCCTGATTAATTCTGTAAGTGAATATGGGGATTCTGTATGAGCTAGACACTGTATTTAAGTACTGTGGCACAAAGATGAGAAGGCAGCACCTTGCTCTCAGGGAGCTTGTGAGAAGCTGGTTTGGAGAAGCTGGCTAATAAAGACATGAACCACAGGAAAGGTACATGTCTCCAAATATGTGAAGGGCTGTGATGCTCAGAGCTGGTGTGTTCTTCATTGCTCTCCAGGCAGGACTGGACTATGTGGAGGAGCAGTTATGGACTCTGTCTTTGGAGGACCTTCTTACGTATGGCACTATTCAGCAGAAGCAGGCCCTGCAGGGGAGACCAAGCTGGAGCATCCAGCGGCTCCCACAGGGGCTCCGTCAGGACTACTCACCTGAATTGCCTACACCACAGTGGAGAGGAAGGGAAAGTGGGTGGCATTCCTGGGGCTGTGGTAGGTGACCAAGTAAGGTCTGTTGGAAGCTCCAATAGAAGCAGTTTCACCGCTGGGCAGCAGTCTGCATGCTTGCTTTGTTCTGGCTTGCTGAGAGTGGCTTGCTGGCTCTGGGATGCTCAGCTCAGTTCTGTTGCTGCCGTGGTGGTAGCCCTCACTCCAAAAATATCTTTTTCCTTCTATTATTTTGTTGAGCTCAACCCTACCAGGGAAGGTTGAAACTAAAACTTTTTTTTTTTTTTTTTTTTTTTTAAGTCAAACTAACTTTTCCTGCTGCCAGAGGAAGAGGCTTGCATTAGATTTAATTGTAGAAACATGATCTCCATTTTCTCCTTTTTATGATTTCTTCTACTTTCTTTCTATGATTTTTATGTGGGAAAATAGCTTCCTGGAATACAGACTACATTAAATAACCTCCTTGAAGATAAAAATGTCCTTTGGACCAATGGGATATAAGCTGGAAATGGTGAATCCAACTTCTAGGATGTGTCCTTAAAAGAAAGAAGGAGGTTTTTCCGCCCCATTTTCTTTCCTGCTTAGTGAACTTAGCTGGAGCTTCAGCAGTCATTTTGATACATAAGATGACTTTGCAGAAACCACACAAAAGAGCAGCTATATAGACTCTGAGACTATATAGCCTGTTATACCACTCTTACTACATCTTGCATCCAGAATTTTACATGAAAGAGAAACCTCTATCTTGTTAAGCTACAGTTATTGTTTTAAAAAAACTTTCAGCTAAACAAAATCCTAACTGATACAGACTCCAAATAGGACCAATTGTTGTTGGTTCTAACATGATTCCTAGAATAGTGAATATCCTATCATTTGAGGTATTGAAATCCCAAGACTGGATGATTATGTGTCAATGACACCTGGGATTCATTACCTGAATTAGTTAGTGAATTCAGCTGGACTCTCTGTGAATTCTGCACTTCTGGCAGAGAGGAGTAAATGGGCCCAGCCTCTGCTTTCCCATCCTTCACTGATGTTGTGCTATGCTGGGGCTCATGTTTTAATCTAGGGTTCTTCCTTCTTTGGAGAGAACTTGAAAACAGGCCTACAATTCTTTTGGCCTGAGCTATTTCAAATGCAAACTTTTTTTTTTTGTTTGCATCCTCCCATTCCTACTTTCTCTTTTTCTAAAAATATTTCTAAAAGCCTGTGGGATTAGAAAAGTAACTATGAGACAATATGGGAGTAATCATTTGGTAGCTATTTGTTTTATATTTTTACTTTGCTCCTGACATGAAGTTAGCTACGTGGAGGTGGGCTAGAACTTGACTCAGCATACTTTACCAGAAGCCATCCCTAGTTATTGTTTTGTGGGAAGGAGTTAAGAAGGCTTTATAAAGATTCCATGTCACTCACCTGGGACTCACCCAGAGAAGTCTCTTAGTCACGATCAGCACTTACAGCTGAACTTCATAATGTACCTTAAAGTTCTGTCCTCAATGTAATTGTTTTAAGATGATTATTAGTTATTAATAATGTAATTCCTTTTTTTATATTTACTTTTTAGTTGTAGTTGGACACAATACCTTTATTTTATTTACTTATTTTTATGTGGTGCTGAGGATTGAACCCAGGGCCTCAGCATGCTAGGCGAGCGCTCCACTGCTGAGCCACAACCCCAGCCCTAATGTAATTCCTCTGACAACAACTTGTTATCAGCTGTAACTGAGCTCTGGAGAATTGAGAGCAGTAATTTTGAGCTCTCTTTCCTTCCCTTCTGTTCTATTCTATTCTATTCCATTCCATTCCTTCTAAAGACATACCAAGTTCCAGGCATCCTGATAAATGCTTTAGGAACAACAACAAAGGAAGAAAAGAAAGTAGAAAAGGGCATAATCCCTGATTTCTAGGATATTTAGCAAAAAACCTCCCTCCAATCACCTAGTCATCATTGCCCTTAAATGAGTGATCAGTAGAAGGGCTCCCTGGGCAGATCCCAGAAGTCAGCTGGCTGATTTTGGCCAGGCTTCTCAGGCTGAATAGTCTCTTCCTTTTTCAACAACAAATGTGAGACTGCAGGTCCGTCTCAGGCCTGCTGTGAAAGCTCCACCAAGACACCAGAGTGTGTTCCACTTGCTGCTCTGACCATACCTGCTCTCAAGCATTATCACAAGAGAAAGTCCAAGCAGGGAAATATGTAGCTAGACTATGTAGGTTCCTGAAGGCACTGGGTGGTGTTGATGGGCAGGAGTGTGACACAAACATGGGGTCACTTATTAGTAGATGGCATTCCTCAGAGCATGGCAAGACCATGAGGAATAGCTCCTCCAGGGTCTATCACACAAACAAATACGAAAAAAAAATCCACCTGGGTCACAGGAATATAAATCATGTTAAAGCAAGAGAGCTGAATTCTGTTACAAAAAGAAAGAATCTTGCCTTGACCACTTGATGGTTGGTTTAAAATGTATCTTATTTGCAGTTAAAAAGACCCTGAGATTCTTGATCCAGAGAAGCCTGGAGAAGATTGGAAGTAAAATACTGTGTGAATGTTCTATTCTATTTTTTTTCATACTGGGGATGGGACCCAGGGGTGCTTTACTGCTGAGCTACATCCCCATCCTTTTTAATTTCTATTTTGAAAGAAGATCTCTCTAAGTTGGTCAGGGCCTCACTAAATGGTGGGGTGTTGTATTTTAAAGGCCAAGACGGCCACTGTCTTCTGAGTTGTTGGCTTATTACTCTGCTTCATTCTTCAAGGCGAAAAAAAAAAAAAAAAAAAGAAAAAAGAAAGAAAATATCTCCTATAGTAAAATGACCTCTTATGGAGTTATTGTAAACAACCACAGGAATGTGTCAACTAGAGCAGCAGTTTATAGCAGTGGCCAGGCAGCTTAGGCCCAAAGCCCGAGAGATACCCTCATTTCAGCCAGCTCTGAACTTAGCCAACTGCAGCTGGTATAGATGAATCGCCAGGTAACAGCTCAGCCCTTAGGGAAGGAGCGTTACTTTTTCTTTTCTTCTTTTTTTTTTTTTTTTTTTTGTACCAGGGATTGAACCTAGGGGTGTTCAATTGAACACCAGTTCATTGAACCCAGCCCCTCTTTTATTTTTTACTTTGAGACAGGGTCCTGTTAAGTTGTTTAGGGCCTTGCTAAATTGCTGAGGTTGGCCTTGAACGTGGGATCAGCCTGTCTCAGCCTTCTGAGTTGCTGGGATTACAGGTGTGTGCCACTGCGCCCTGCAGGAGGGTTAATTTTAATATGGAACATCAACAGACTGACACTGGCACTTACCCAACCTCAAAACCCCATCTTGGGGCTGGGGTTGGGGCTCAATGATGGAGCGCTTGCCCAGCGAGGTACTGGGTTCTATTCTCAGCACCGCACATAAATAAATAAAATAAAGGTCTATCAACAACTAAAAAAAATAAAATAAAAATCTTGTGCATATCCTTTCTCCTTCCAAGTCACTTTGATCCATCCTCTTCTCCCTTTTCTCAGGATCCTCTTCCTCTTATTGGTTGTCTCCTCTCACTCAGCATCTGAACATGATTGTTAACATGACAGCCCATGACTGTTGAATACTTTTTTGTGTGTGGTGCTAGGGATTGATCCCAGAGGTGCTTTACCACTGAGCTACATCCCCAGTTATTTTTGTTTTTTAAATCTTTTTATTTGGAGATGCTTAGGGTCTCACTAAGTTGCTGAGGCTGGTCTCAAACTTGAAGTCCTCCTGTCTCAGCCTCCAGAGAGTGGGGTGCCACTGGGCCAGGCTTGTGGAATTATTTATAAGAGTACCATTGGGGGATGTGGCTCAAGCGGTTAGCACGCTCACCTGGCATGCTTGCGGCCCGGGTTCGATCCTCAGCACCACATACAAACAAAGATGTTGTGTCCGCCGAAAACTAAAAAATAAATATTAAAAATTCTCTCTCTCTCTCACTCTCTCTTTAAAAAAAAAAAAAAAGATGTTGTGTCCACCGAAAACTGAAAAATAAATATTAAAAAAAATTCTCTCTTCTCTTTCTCTTAAAAAAAATGAGTACTATTAACTGGCTCATCTTCACATTGCCCTCTGTGACCTACATACTATCATCAGTCTACATGCCAGTTGAGAAGACTGAGGAACAGTGGGTGTAAAGACATTACCCAAGGTCACATAGCAGCCAGTTCCTGGGGAAGCTGGCATCTGGCCTTGAGCCTGTGCTGCTTCTCTTTATGCACATATACTTGCATCTCTCATTTTAAAAAATAGTCCACCTTTGACCTTCCCTTCCCTTTAGAAACTCCTTAAGTCTTTTCTTTCAGAGTCAAGTTTCTTGAAAGTATAGTCTGTTCATATCCTTGTTTTCCTTAACCTCCAGCCGTCCCTTAACCCATGGCTTTTAGTTATTTCTCTTCTACTGGAACTTCTCTCATTAAAGCCCCCAATAATGCTTTGGTTGCCAAATCTAACAGATTATTTTCATTACATTTTGTTTAGCTCTTCTATTTCCTGCCTCACCTTCTACGTATGATGCCATTGGCTCTCTCTCTCTCTCTTTTTTTAAGTAATTGTACATAGTTTTATTATTTTTTCTTTTTTTAATTTTTATTGTTGGTTGTTCAAAACATGACATAGTTCTTGATACATCATATTTCACACTTTGATTCAAGTGGGTTATGAACTCCCATTTTTACCCCGTATACAGATTGCAGAATCACATCAGTTACACATCCACTGATTTACAAATTGCCATACTAGTGTCTGTTGTATTCTGCTACCTTTCCTATCCTCTACTATCCCCCCTCCCCACCTCCCCTCTCCTCTTCTCTCTCTACCCCCTCTACTGTAATTCATTTCTCCCCCTTGTTTTTTTTCCCCTTTCCCCTCACCTCCTCTTGTATGTAATTTTGTATAACCATGAGGGTCTCCTTCCATTTCCATGCAATTTCCCTTCTCTCTCCTTTTCGCTCCCACCTCTCGTCCCTGTTTAATGTTAATCTTCTTCTCATGCTCTTCCTCCCTGCTCTGTTCTTAGTTACTCTCCTTATATCAAAGAAGACATTTGGCATTTGTTTTTAAGGGATTGGCTAGCTTCACTTAGCATAATCTGCTCTAATGCCATCCATTTCCCTCCAAATTCTATGATTTTGTCATTTTTTAATGCAGAGTAATACTTCATTGTGTATAAATGCCACATTTTTTTTATCCATTCGTCTATTGAAGGGCATCTAGGTTGGTTCCACAGTCTTGCTATTGTGAATTGTGCTGCTATGAACATCGATGTAGCTGTGTCCCTGTAGTATGCTCTTTTAAGGTCTTTAGGGAATAGACCGAGTAGGGGAATAACTGGGTCAAATGGTGGTTCCATTCCCAGCTTTCCCAGGAATCTCCATACTGCTTTCCAAATTGGTCGCACCAATTTGCAGTCCCACCAGCAATGTACAAGTGTACCCTTTTCCTCACATCCTCACCAGCACTGGTTGTTGTTTGACTTCCTAATGGCTGCCAATCTTACTGGAGTGAGATGGTATCTTAGGGTGGTGCCATTGGCTCTTGATAGTCCCTTTTCCTCTCTCTTCTTCCTCCTCTGGCTCTGAACAGGAGCTTCAAAGGCTCCAGGTCTCGACCTGTCTCTAGCTTCACTCTACGAACCTCGCTAGGTGATCTCTTGCTAGTGTTTGGCTTCACCCATCATTGATACCCTGGTGAAATCCACACATGTCTACAGCCAGAACGAATATTTTGGGTATAGGATCTCAAACATCTCTTGTTTAATGGACACCAACAGTGGATGTCCCGTAAGCATCTCAATGGTAGCATGTTTAACACTGAATTCTTCATGTCTCTCTCAAAACCCATTTCTTCTCCACATCCCTTAGTCCTTGAATGGCACCTCTGTCCATGTGGTTGTCCACACCAGCCACTTCTGAGTCATGCATAATTCTTCTCATTCACCTCCACACACAACGGATGGTTGTGTCCTATTGATTTTATCTCCTGGAATCTCTTGGACCTATTTTTTCTCACTCACCTCAATTGCCTCCCTTTCCTTCCATGAATGGCCATCTGATGGCCTATGACTGGCCTCTCTGTGACAGCCAGCACTCCCTCTCACTGCTGCCAGAGTGCTCTTTTGGAAATCGGAATCTGTCGCTGTATGACTGAACCGAGGCCCTGATGGCTTCCTGCTGCCACTCAATGAAGTTCCTCCTTCCCAGTCTGGTCTCACGGCCCTCACATGCCGGACTCTGCCTCCCATAACTTTCCACCCCTCTCACTTCTAAGGCTTCCTCTTGCACACGCTGCTCCCTCTTCCTACAGGGTATCCATCCCAGCTTTCTTCCCACTTGCAACTTGGTCTTTTCTTCCTCAGGACTCGGCTCTGACTTGCCCCCGCTGCAGTCTTCCTCCCCAGGTCCAGGCCTTAGTCACTGCATGTGCCAGCTGTGCTCTTGTCCCCTCCACAGCTTCTTGAGCTTAGGGAGCTTGTCTTTCATCCGTGCAAAAGACCTAGCACATTGCTGGTGCATAGTAGAAACTCAATGTGTCAAATATGCAATTCACCCCAAAGCATATATATTTAGTGGAAGAATTTAATAGAGCTGAGAGATCCATATTTATCATTACAGGAGTTTAGGCAGTCCCCTTGAAGTTTATATATCCCTGGTCTAGGCTGTCTTTTTTATTCCTCCTTCATACTATATGGTATTGGTAAAGATCAATATGTAACTGAGGTACTCCATGCAAACTGCAATGAACATTCCAGAATGACCTGGTCCCCTCAGATATACCCAGCATCACATTCTCAAACATTTGTTCATGGTTGCCCTTCTGAAATTGTTTTGAACTTGGGTCTTTTTAATATTTTTATTTTATATTTTTGGTACTGGGATTGAACCCATGGGGGCTTTACCACTAAGCCACATCCTCAGCCCTAAATGTTTTTTATTCTGAGACAGGGTCTCACTGAGTTACTCAGGTTGGACTTGAACTTGGAATCCCCCTGCCTCAGTCTCCTGAGTCGCTGGATTACAGGTGGGTGTCCCGCACCTGGCTTCTGAAATAGTTTTGGTAATGCTCACACAAGATGTGCCCACGGTGTGTCTGTTTAGTGAACAATGTAGTGTATATTCTGAACTCAATGAGCTTGTGTGGGGAGTGAAAATGATGGTTCAGGGCTCTTTTCTGCATCCAAATTGTTTCTTATTTTGAAGATAATATGTCACATAATTGGGAGAAACCTGGCTGGGCACTCAGAGTTCTGTTTCATTAATATTCCTTTCTTATCTTATTATTTTGTCTTTGTTTTCAGACCTCAATAGCTAGCTAATATAGCAACAAAACAAAATAGAAAATTGAGGTACTTCTTCAAATAAATATGGAAAACCCTTCCTTAGCCCGCTGTACTCCCACAAACTCACCCTCGATATCTACAGACACTTGAGATTTGAAGTCTCTGAAACTCCGCTCTGAGCCTTCTGAGCCTCACCTTGGTCACTTATTAACTCTTTGCCCTAGTGTCTGAGGCAGCTTTTGTTTTCCTGTGACCAAAACATCCAACAAGAACAACTTAGAGGAGGAAAAGTTTATTTGGGCCTCAGAGTTTCAGAAGTGTCAGTCTGTGGACAGCCGACTCCTTGCTCTGGGCTCAAGGTGAGGCAGGACATCATGGGGGAAGAACATGGCAGAGGAAAGATGCTCAGCTCAGGGCATGGTCTGGAAGCAGAGAGAGAGGGGAAAGGGTCCCAGGAAGAACAACTGTTGCAGGGCACGCCCTCAGTGACCCACCTGCCTACAGTTATCACTCAGTCCGTTCAAACTAGGATGGAATGATTAGGCTACAGCTTTCATGACCTAATCATTTCACCTCTGAATATTCCTGCATATACAGGAGCTTTGGGGGACACCTCATATCTAAACCATAACACTTAAGAAACTTACTTAGCCTTTTTGAGCCTCAATTCTTCCTCTGTAAAATGGAGACGATATGAATACTGAAGATTAATGTGAGGATTAAACAAGTTAATATGTCTACAGACAGCACAGAATCTGGGGCATAGTAAATCACTTTTTGATGTGTTAATTTTAATATTGTTATTAGATAATTAAATGAATATTTTGGGAGTAGAGAATGGGACTTTGACTTATTAACTGCCTTCATACTTTACTTTCTTGGAGCTGTGTCTCAGTGGTGTGCAGTATTCCAGTAAGAGAACAATTAGTAATGGATTAACTCATGGGCTGCTCAAGTGTAAGGTGGACAGAGAACAAATGATATTTTGCCGTTTTAAGAGAAATTAAAGCAGGGTGTGGTGGCACATGTCTGTAATCCCAGCAACTTAGAAGAATGAGGTAGGATGATCATAAGTTTGAGGATGATCATAAGTTTGAGGCCAGCCTCAGCAATTTTGCCAGGCCCTAAACAACTGAGATGAGATCCTGCCTTAAAATAAAATAATCAAAAGGACTGAAAATGTGGCTCAAATGTGCCTCTGGGCTCAATTCCCAGTACCAAAAAAGAGAGAGAGAAAGAGAGAGAGAGAGAGAGAGACAGAGAGAGAGAGAGAGAGAGAGAGAGAGAGAGAGAGAGAGAGAGAGAGAATAGAGAAATTCAAATTCCCTTGACCCAAGATTTTGGTGTTTTTTTCCTTTTCAGTGCTGGGTCCTGCTATTTTGTTGAATACATTTGATTAGCCTTTAGTGAACCAAGTCCCTAAACTTCACTTGGCAGCTCAGTGGGCAAGTTAATAGTCCTTCCAAAAAGATTTCATCCAACACTTAGGGAGGCAGTGAGTGTGAGGTCTCTACTCCTGGTGCCACGTAAACTCAGACTTGTGCTGTTCTCCCTCTAGTAGTAATTTTCCCTTTGGAGAACTCTTAATTAGCAACATTTCTTCAAGGAAATAATTTAAGAACCTAAAAATAATATACAACAACTGCAGTGTTTTGCAGTGTCCCAAGGACTGTTTTATATCCTTTTGAATCTCATAGTTCCTTGAGTAGTGAGCCTTGATAAGGGCTTATTAATTTGGCTTGATTAAATTAAGAAATTGTTGCATCCTAATTTAGCATCACTTGGAGTCTTTCTGCAGTGTAAAGTTCATATAATTAAGTAGGTTTACTGTCAGCACACAGTGTCCACCTTTTCCCAACATTAGAGAGAGTTCCTATTGGTTTGTAATGCATTTGAGGCTCCCCTGGAAAGCTGGCCAATGTCTTTTCTTCTTTATAGGGACCCTTAGTGTCTGTACCCCTTTAGAAGAGAAAAAGCTGGGTGATTCTGTATCTGAGTTTGGCCCAAGGACAATGCTTCAGGTGGGCCAAGTCAATGGCTTGGTGTCAGATGGAGACTTAATTCTCTTCATGAACCTAGCTGTATTTGTCAGGGTTCTCCAGAGAAACAGATCTAATAAAGGTATATATAGATATGTAAGAGGGAATTTATGATAGGCTTTGGCTCACTCAATTTTGGAGACCCAGATGCCGCAGGGTAGGCCACCTCAGGATGGAGAAGCAGGGGAGCCAGGGGTATTGTGCAGTTTTGAGCATAAAAGCCTATGATCTTGCGGGGGGTGGGGTGGGGGGCGTTGCTGATGTAAGTTCTGAAGTTCGAAGGCTCAAGAACCTGGATTCCTCAGATTATCACACATTATCAGAGATTATATGATCCTAAATTTAGAAAATCCAACAAACTTCACCAAAAGATTGCTAGAGCTAATAAACAAATTTAAAAAAGTAGCAGGTTACAAAATCAGTAGCCTTCTTGTATACCAACAATGAATCTGCTGAGAATAAAAATCAGGAAAACAATTCTGTTCACAATAGCCTAAAAACAACAACAGCAACAACACCCCAAACCAAACCAAAATGAAAAACTAGGAATAAATCTAACCAAGGTGAAAGACCTCTACAATGAAAACTATAGAACACTGAAGGAAGAAATTAAAGAAGTCAAAAGATGGAAAGACCTTCCATGTTCATGGATAGGCAAAATTAATATTCTTAAAATGGCCATACTACCCAAAGCAATATACATATTTAATGCAATCCCCATTAAGGTACCAATGACATCCTTCACAGAACTAGAAGAAACAGTCCTAATATTATTTGGAAGAATAAAAGACCCAAAGAGCCAAAGCAACTCTAAGCCAAAAAGCAATGCTGGCGACGTCACAATACATGACTTCAAATTATACTACAGGGCTATAGTAACAAAAACTATATGATGCTGGCAGACGCATAGACCAATGGTACAGAATAGAAGACACAGACAAACCCACACAACTATAGTCATCTGATCCTTCACAATGGTGCCAAAAGCATACATTGGAGAAAAGACAGCCTTTTAGAACAAATGGTGTTAGAAAAAACTAGCTATCCTTGTGTAAAAGAATGAGACTTGCTCCTTCTTTCTTACCCTGCACAAAAATCAACTCCAAAGGGATCAAAGACCTAGGAATTAGAACAGAAAATAAGGGCTGGGCTTGTAGCTCAGTGGTAGAGCGCTTGCCTAACATGTGTGAGACACTGGGTTCAATTCTCAGGACCACATAAATAATAAATAAATAAAATCATAGGTATTGTGTCCATCTACAACTGAAATAATAATAATAATAATAATAATAATAATAATAATAATAATAATAAAGAAACTATGCAATTCCTAGAAGAAAACATAGGGTCAACACTCCAACATATAAGTGTAGGCAATGACTTTCTCAATAAGACCCCTAAAGCTCAGGAAATAATGTAAAGAGTTAATAAATAAGATGACATTAAATTTAAAAGCTGCCACACAGCAAAGGAAACAATTAGGTACATGAAAAGTGAACCTATCGAATGGGAGAAAAATATTTCCAGCCACTCTTCTGACAGAGGATTAATATACAGATATATAAAGAACTAAAAGAAAAACCTTAAGCCAAAAAACCAAATAATTTAATTAATAAATGAGCCAATGAATTAAGTAGACACTTCTCAAAAGAAGAAATACAAGTAGCCAACAAATATGTGAAAAAAATCTTCAACATCTTTAGCAACTAGGGAAATGCAAACAAAACTAAACTGAGATTTCATCTCACACCAGTCAGAATGGCAGTCATCAAGAATACAAGTAATAGGGCTGGGGTTGTGGCTCAGTGGTAGAGTGCTTGTCCAGCACACGGGAGGCAGTGGTTTTTTTCCCCCAGCACCACAGGGGGAAAAAAAGACTAAATAAACAAAATAAAGGTATTGTGTCCATCTACAACTAACAATATATTTTTTTAAAAGAATATAAATAATAATAAGTGCTGGAAAGAATGTGGAGAAAAAAAGGAACACTTTCTCATTGTTGGTGGGATTGTAAATTAGAACAACCACTGTGGAAATCAGAACGGAGGTTCTTCAAAAGACTAGGCATGGAACCACGATACGACCCAGCTATACCACTTCTCTATCTATCCTAAAGAATTAAAGTCATCATACTGTAGCAATACATGCATACTCATGTTTAGATCAGCACAATTCACAATAGACAAACTATGGAACAGCCTCGGTGTCCATCAATGGGTGAATGGATAAAGAAACTGTGTTACATATGCACAGTGGAGTTTTATCCAGCTATAAAGAAAATTACATGATGTCATTTGCAGGAAAACGGTTAGAACTTGAGACCATTATGTTAAGCAAAATAAGCCCAAAAGCCAGAAGGTCAAGGGTTCTATTTTTTCTCATAGGTGGAAGTTAGAGAATAAAAAAGGAAACGAAAGGTGGGGGTGGGCAGATCAGTAGAGGAAAAGAACCAGGGGGTGGGAGGGAGGAGTGAGGGGGAAAGTGCTGGGGAGTGACACTGACCACATTCTGTTGTTGAATTACATGCATACACAAATAGGTAAAAACAAACCCCGTCATTACGTATAAATATAATGCCATAATAAAAAATGTGGAAAGAGAAAACAAAATCTGGACTTCTGATGTCTGAGGGCAGGAGAAACTGGATGACCCATATCCAAGAGAAAAGTTAACCTTTGCTCTGCCTTTATATTCTACCTGGGCCCCCAACAGGTTGGATGCAGGCAGGTCTTCCCTAATTTAGATTCAGCTCACAGACTCAAATGCCAATCTCTCCTGGAAACATCCTCATAGACACACCCAGAGAGAATGTTTTACTGGTTACCTGGGTTCCCCTGACCCAGGCAAGTTCTTACCGAAAGTTAACCATCACCTCAGCCGCCTGGTTTCACTTCATAGTAAACTCGGTCAAGTCCAGTCTGAGTTTCTCAGTTCAATCCAGTGATTTCTGACAATGTGGACAGTCCAGTTTACAGTGCGGTCTCCACGTCGGGGCTGTTTCTCTGCCCTTCTGCTAGTCCTGGTGCTGTTGGCTTCCATCTAACCCAGCCTTGGGCCTCCTGTTGGCCCTTCTGCTACTCTCTTCTTCCACCTTCTGACAAAGGCATAGGCTTTTCTTCTTTTCAGACATGTCTGGTGCCACTGGGTACAGAGACACTTTCAGAAGCACCCAGCCTCCCGGAGACAAGAGAAACAGGCTTTCTGAAGCTGCACCCCGTTCCCCATGATCCCTTCCTCACAACTGTGCTTTCAAAAGGACAAGTGAAAATGGCACATGGGACTTTCCCCCTCTAAGATCCCCTAAATGCTAAGCCTGGGTTTTGTTTCTGTCCCCTGGACCTACTGAACTTCCCACTCCCTCCCAATCACCCCAGCTTGTAGTTCTCCCAGTGTGGCCTCCAGATACTGGAGGTTCCTTATTTTCATTATAACACCAAGAAATGATTGGCTTTCCGTGAATGGTGCAGAAGCCGTGATGGTGAAACTGGTGAATCGTTAGTGTCCAGTGTGCCAGCCACTGCATTCTTCACTACTCCGCACTTGGAGTGGAAGGAAAGAAGGAGGGATGTATGTTACCTAGGAACATCTTGATGAAGCAGTAAAAGAGATTATTTTTATTTTTCACTCTTAGGTGCATATTATTTAAATTTTTTTTTGACAAAATAGGAAGTATGCATAAAGCTCCCAGCACAGCTAGGAATAATGATTTCCTCAAGGAAAGGCACTTGTGTGACTAAGTTGCTCAACTAGTCACTTTCTTCACTGAATATCATTTCTACTTTTCAAAAGACCATTTAGCAGACAAACTATGGGTTTTCAGATTTGAGTGTCCGGCAGACATTTCCTTGACTGTAAATAAAACTAGTCCTTCAAGAAAGACAACCGGCAGCATTTGTTGCCAGTGTTAAACTATTTCTTTTCTTTTTTTTTTTTTTTTTAATATTTATTCTTTAGTTTTAGGTGGACACAATTTCTTTATTTCACATTTATGTGGTGCTGAGGATTGAACCCTGTGCCTCATGCATGCTAGGTGAGCACTCTACCACTGAGCCACAACCCCAGCCCAGTGTTAAACTATTTCAAGCTCCAGATATACTACTTATTAACAGGTGATTTAATCTTGAAAAATCAGAAAGGCACTGGCATTTTCTCCATAGGGTGGATACAGGCAGGCAGTAAGACAGCGTCAGAAAGTGATTTGTACAGTGCCTGTCCTGCGTTCAGTACTCAATGATGGGTTTCTCTTATAGACCTACCTGGCCAAAACAATCAGATTTCCCCCCCATATTTACATTAGTAAAAATTAATTTCATTGAATAAAGATTGAATTCAATTTTCTAAACATGTGAGTCAATTAAATAAAAAGTGTCCATGCTGAGCCCCAAGTAACTACTTCTAAAAATAATAATAATTCATAGGGCTGGGGTTGTAGCTCAGTGGTAGAGCGCTTGCCTAGCATGTGTAAGGCACAGGGTTCAATCCTCAGCACCACATAAAAAAATAAAGAACGAAAATGAAGGTATTGTGTCCATCTACAACTAAGGATATTTAAAAAAAATAATCCATAGTTCTTTCATAATAGGGCAATAATGAAATGACAACGGGGCTATAATTAAATAAATAACAGGCATTGTAATGCTGAGTTTTAGGTCAAAATTTTTATTTCTCCAGTTTTCTTCAGGAAAATAAGTAGGACCATTTGTGCAGTGGTTAACAATGCACAGAGTAACATAAAATATTTATCAGTATACCTCTCAAAGCTGACAACTTAAAAACAATTTTTCATAGCACCAATGCCAGCATACACAAGGCCATCTGTGTCCCTGACACACTGGAAGCTACGGCCATTGAATGATGTCTTGATCATTATGCCATTAACATCACAGCTCACCTGATTAGTCAGATGTGTGCTCCATATTATAGCACTTGTATCTGGGCTCTGGTTATGAATTAATGGGAATTCAGGTTATGTCACATTTTGGGCATAGGCAGGCAATGAAAATGGAGAAGAGGAAAAGAATGATCAAGAGAAGGAAAGAAGGAGAGAAAGAAATGCAACAAAAAAGGTGGTGGAAAACTAGTCACCTGTTAGTGGGACACAATGAGGGTCTTTAGAGTGTATTTCTCCATTTTCCAAATAATTTTTATACTCTCAGCAATGATTGAGGCCCATCTTGAACACCAGCACAGGTTCTTGGATCTTGTGTGGAGGCAACCAAAGCTCAGAGAACTCTTTCAACCCTTGTGATCAATCTGGCACTACCCTCTGTATGCCCTGTTCTTTGAAAGGTATTTTTCTAAACAGCTATTGAGCGGCTTTCTTCATGAACAAAAAGGGTGACATTCACACAATACTCAGAGGCCACCTAGGCTCATGTGGCCTGTCCTTTAGGTGCAGATGGAACACTTTCCCTGAACATTTTCTCCTATTGGATGGTGGCCCCTGCCATCAGCTCCCCACTTGGAAACTTTTGCCTTGCAAATGAGCCAGCTTAGGGTAAGAGTTGCTTGTCATCAGTGAGAGGGTAGCATTTCATGGAGCATCTGAGTAGGCTCACAATTAACCTGAAAACCGTCCTGCAAGAAACAGTCAGAGCGGCACAACCTGCCTGTCAGTTCCAGTCCAGGACTTTCAGTTGCTATTTTTGTTGTTATGGAAACGAACCGCACTGCTTCCTCAAGATTTCATGATTCCAACACATATATTTTTTCATAGTCATTATAAGGTATCAGAAGTAGCCCGAAAGACTCAAGGGATGGAGGCACCCAGAGGAGAAAGGCTGGTGATTAGAGAAGACTTCTCAAGGAGCTAGAACTTAAACCTGAACTTGGGGCATGTTTAGATAGGGGAGAAGACATTTCAAGGGCAAGGATTAACAAAAAAGCAAGCCTGGGAGAGAGCAGGGATGCAGGTGGGGTTGGAGTTCAAGACTAACAAGAGGATGTGGTGGGAAATGGTAAGGATACACTGAGCCCGTCAGGAGAGTCTTAAGTTGGTCTAAGGAGTTTGCACCTTTCTGCAGACAAAATGTCTTCTGCATGCCAAGAAAACTAATAAATGAAATCAATAGTTTAAAACATGGGGTGAGTGCTTTAAGAATATTAATTTTATCTGAAGAATAACAATGAGAATGTCAAGCTAAGCTCTGGCTAATACTACTGCGCTTCTTGTAGATGTCAAGGCAATGATTTAAAAAATGGAAAAACTCAGCCATCTTATATAGACAAAACCACATGAGTTCCATGGAAATTACCTGATTTTTGTTTATTAAAATTCACTGAAGTGAAATGTGATAAATATATTCAATGGAATATTACTCAGCCTTAAAGGAGAATGAAATTATGGCATTTGTCAGTAAATGGATGGAGTTGGAGACTATCATGCTAAGTAAGCCAATCCCAAAAAATCCAGAGGCCAAGTGTTTTCTCTAATATGTGGATGCTAATTCAGAATAAGGAGGGGGGCACTAGGGAAGTATAGCATTACCTTAGATTAGGTGGAGGGAAGCAATGGGAGGGGAGGGAGAAGGCGGTGGGGACAGGAACGATAGTAGAAGGAAACAGACATTATCACTTTATGTATACATGTGACTGCATGACCAATGTGATTCTGCAACATGTACACTCAGGAAAATGAGAAATCATATCCCATCTATGTGTGATATATCAAGGTGCATAAATGCATTCTAATGTCATATATAATTAATTAAAAAAATAAAAAATTAGTAATAAAAAAAGGAAAAAATTCACTGAAATGGCTATGGGTGTGTCTATGACATCCTGAGAGTTTTTACAAGCTTCAAAGTGACCTGTGATAATGAAGCCCCCCAAAACCACTCTGCCATCTGACAAGGAAGAATTTGGAACCAAGACCTTGATTTTTGGAGTGTAGAAGTCATTTCCCTCATATCACAGAGGCTTTGTACCTTCTGCCTAAATAGGAGGCTCAGATCATTTTACCATAGTAGTGACTGACCAATAAGTTGAAATACAGGAATGTTCAGTTAGATGCAAGAAAAACCTCTTGCTCAGAGCACAGGTTCTCAGTGTGGTCTGTGGATCTTTGAGTGTCTCAAGCTTTGTCTAATGTCAAAAATTTTATATTGAGCTGTTTGACTTTCTAAAGGGCACAGGACTTCAGAACAGGTAAGCCAAGGTCTTTAGTTATTCCTAGACAGATAGAAGTGACATTTGAAAATATATTTCAAAATCCAACTATGAATGATAAACAGTGGATAAATCTGAAATATTACTACTGGAGACAGTAACAACAACACAACAGGCTGTATTATTGATAGAAGCTTTTTTGGACCACATTCTTGAAAGATTTTTCTATAATAATAAAGGATTCCTACTCTAAATGTCTACGTATGGAGTTTCAAAGGTCTCTCCATAATTTAAATTTAAATTTCCTAATTCAGGTTTTTCTAACATAAAAGCGGCACAGAAAATATAATACATTGTGTATTTGTCTGCAGCCAAGAAAATTGATAAATAAAATTTATGTGGAAAGAAAATTTTAGTAATCTATAAGCACAACTGAAATTACGATGAGTTCCTCCTCAGCAAGGGAAATAAGAAATATACTTTTACTTTCTGAAAAGAATACAAAGTTAAGTGTGAAAAGAGTCCATCCAGTTTCCAAGGTTTAGATCAACTAGAGGCATGCAGATGAGAAATTGCACTAAGGCAGGTCTCAGGAATTCCCACTGCTTGAGATGTGCTATTGTCTTGGACTAGAATTTCCCCTCTAGCCTCCCATTGGACCCTTCTCTGGTCCAGACTCTCCTTCAAGTTCTTTTTTTGTGTATGTGGTGCTGGGGATTGAACCCAGGTGTCATGCATGCTAGGCAGTTACTCTATGCCTGAGCTACATGCCTAGTCTCTGGTCCTTTCTTCTCCATTTAAACGTTGCCTCCTTAGGAAAGTCTTGCCAGGTTACCCTCTCTGAAGTCATCACCCACTTTTACTCCAAATGCTTTGCTCTGATTGTCCCATTTCAGCTTTTCATTTCTTTCCTAACACTTTTCAAGGTTTGTGATATATCAATTATTCTCTTCCTCTGAGATGGAAACTCCATGAATCCTGCTCACTGCCCAGATGGGTCCAGCGTTCAAGAAGTATTTGTCAAATGGCTGGATGTATGAGGCAGCTGTAGTTCAGGGCAACAGCCAAACATGACCCGGTGGTACAGTGGGGAACCCTGGAAAAGCTGTCCCCTCCTTCCACCAGTTGGTTGAATGACCTTGACCAAATCTCTTAGCTTCTCTAGTTCAGATTCCATGTCTGACAATGAGACGGATTTACTCAGATTTTCAAGTAGGCGTCCTGGAGTTAGTATGCAAGATTCAAAGTTTATCTGATTACATATCTGTGGTGCTGACAACTACTCTCTTCCCACTCATTGAAGAAGTGTGGATCTTTTCATTATTTCCGAATATAAATAGATATTTTTTTGAAAATGTACAGGCAGGTGTACTTTTAAAAATATGCTTTTTATGATTAGCAGAAAGAGCATAAGTTTTGGGAGGTGCTCTGACAATATCTGTGCTTTTCTTGGCTTTTTTTTTTTTCCCCCCCTGGTGCTGAGAACCCAGGGTTTTGCACAGGCACTACCACTAAACTACACCCTAGCCCCACTTTTGATTGTTTTTAGCTGTGTAGAATACAGGGTGTGGCTATGGAAGTATATTTGCATAGTGGTCACTGATGCATTTAGTTTAAAAAGGAGAGGGTTGGTGTTCAAACAGAGAAGGTGTGTCTTAGACACTAACGTTCAGCATCCCCTTGTCCTTGTAATGAGGTACTTTGTAATTGTAGAGCTAAACTCAGGGGTTTGATGTTTCTGAATCCTGCTTTTTCTATGCTGAGAAGACACAAGGCCAAAAGCAATATAAAACTGCATAAGTGCAACTGATAATCTGAAAACCTCCTAGGGGTTATTTTGACCAAAAAGCAAACATAACTTCTCAACAGTGATAAATGAATTGCCATTTTTTTTTTCTTTTTTTGCTACTAACTTGTTATTATTAGCAATTGTATTAGAAAATTTGAGGGTTATTACTCACCCATCATGAAAATAATTTTACATTTCCTCAAATCTTCTATGAAGCCTTAAAGATAAGAACAATATAAGTTAATTGCAAGAAGTACTACATTGGAACCCTGATTTCACTCATGTCATGTAAAATTCAAACCTTACAGAGTTTTGCTTGATTAGAAGCTCAAAGCTGAGTAGATGCCTTAATAGGTTGCTATTAATAGGCACTGATAACCATTTCAGCCTTATTCCCAGATCCAGGCAATATATTTTTATTTTCACATGCACTATTACTTTTAGGTGGTAAAACAGATGATATTAAATAGTATGAATCACAAAGCTAAATTTAAAACTTGTTTTTAAGTCTTTCTAAGTATCTCAGTTTGGTACTATTTCACATTTTTTCACATTGGATAATCTCCCTTTTAACAGAGAAGAATTAAAATGTGGTATCTGAAGACAATATTAAAAAACAAGTTTTAGTTCACAGTAAATAATGCTATTTTCCATTTAAAGTGGTGATATAAAATTTCTTTTAAAATAAGTATATTAAAAACAGTGAGTCAGTTTACATGATATCAGTAGTATAAAGTAAAAATCAAAATGGTAGCAAGAATTCCACTGACTTCTAGAAGCATTTCCTTGATGTGCTTAGGCAAATCCAAGCCAAGTAAAATTCTACAGTGAAGTGGTGTGTATTGACAATGGGGGCTGTGGTTAGCAAGAGGTAATATTTGGAGTCAGGTTTTTAGATGCATCTGAGGCTGGATTCTTCCCTGAGTCAGATGTGAGTGCTGATACAGTAACTGAAGATAGTTTTGAATAATTTATTATTCTTGCTAATTCTTATGCTAAGGGAGATACTCTTCAAATTTGCAAGACAACTGAGTGGACATTAATGTATCATGATGTAGGATGAAACTTGCTTTTGCTTGGAATTTTAAAGTGAACTAGAGTTCAGAGATGTTTCAAGTTTTTTTTTTTTTTGGAGGTCCAGCCCTTGGATGTGCATTTCAGATCCTGGGCTGAGGTTCCTGGAGCAGCTGTCTAAGTAGGGAGGGTCCAGGACAGAAGGGCAGGACCTGATGGAGTCAGTCATGAGCTGTGGTCCAAGTGGAGTTCTAGGCTCTTTCCTGGGTCCTGGGAGTGGCCGCTTTTGCCAGTCCTCAGGGTATGAGTTGACTAAAATGATGGATGGGTGTGATTACTTGGAGAGGTTGTAGGTTTTTATTTTCTATCTTAGTGATAAAATAGCCATTTTTATTCTTAAAATGAATTGATAGGACTCTGGCTTACATTTTATATTTTATGCAGATGATAACTACTTTTGAAAGATAGCTCATTATTTTGACAGTTATAAACATTATTTTTTAGCAAAATTGGGATAGCACTTTTTATATACATAATGCTACATATTTGCAGGACTCCACCATTAGCTGAGTGACAATTCTGCCTCCTCCCACATATATAAAGATATGGTGTCCCTAACTTGTGGGATGAGGTGGTCATCTCATGCTTTCCCACCTGCCAGTTTACTTCGTGAAGTTGAGTAATTGTGAATTTATTTATAGTCTAGAAAAATGATCATGGTTCTCGTAGGTCTCTCTTTTTTTAAAAAATATGATTGTATCCTATTTCAGTTTTTAAAAAGTTAGTGTTTAGTTAATGATGGTACAATTCATATAATACAGCATTACAAATTAAGTTTTACAGTGTTTTTAATGACATGGAAACAGATTATGTTATGATATATATAAAGATTTGAAGATATCTGTATGTATACATGTATTCTCAACTATGCAAAAATAGTTATGTAGAGAACACTCTGAAATGAAATACACTAGAATGATAGCCATAACTGTTTATAGGTCATAATGTTTTAGATAGCTCTTAGTTCCTTCCTTAAAAAGGAAGTGTATGTTAATTTTATAACCAGGAAGAAAGGAAACTTAATGAAGCAATCAGTCACCCCTATCCAGTTGAGACAGACTTGCTTATTTGCACTTAGCTAAGTGACAGCTAAGATATGGTTCCTTTTTATGTACCTTTCTCCATGAATCACAATGATATCATTTGGTAACTGTGATTTTTCACATATTGCTATTGTCATTATCATCAAATGACACTGTATCGGCCACCTCATGTTCATGGATCAATGCAGAGTTAGGACTGGGTTATTTAAAAAACCAAATCACTTATTTGCATGTGTTCACAATCAAAACTAAAATATTTCCCTGAATTTTAAGGATAACTTTTCTTACAAAATGGAAATATTTTACCTAGGACAATCATGGACCTTTTTTTTGGCCCCCAGTACCAGGGATTGAACTCAGGGACACTTAACCACTAAGCCACATCCCCAGCCCTTTTTTCTTTTTAGTATTTTATTTAGAGACAGGGTCTCACTGAATTGCTGAGTTTGGCTTTGAACTCATGATCCTCCTGTTTCAGCCCCTGGAGCTGATGGGATTACAGGCTTGTGCCACTGTGCCCTGCCCTTTTCTTTTTTTAACAGTTCCCAATCCGCATAGTTTTATCTGTTTTCGATTACATTTATAGCTAACTTGGGATGAATATTTTAGTTTTATGAGACTTTTGACATGATAAAAATCACAAAGCAGTATAATCTTGGTGTAGGGTGGGTTGGGTCCCAATGGTACACTGCAGAATCGTAACCACTATATAGGAAAGAGTTTAGTTTTGTGTTCCAAATAAGTTGAAGAATGCCAAATTAAAGTTAGACATCTCTCTTTACTGGGACCTGGGGGTGTCTTGTTATGCTATTACACATGTGAATCTTCCAATGGAGACTGAATGGTGTGTGTTTCCCAAGTTTCTTTGACCAAAGCATCCTCTTTTCACTGAGCACCTTGGGAGCCATGTTCTCTGGGCGTTTAGGAAATGCATCTCTTAGTAATGAATCCCTTGGGTTTATCACATGGGCTACGAAAAGCAAGATCCAAATTCTCTGGCCAAGGGAAAAGTACACACTGTTGACATTTTACTAGCTGTTAGTTGATGTTTAATTATTCCAAGCTATTGAAGTGACCTCTTTGGTTTGATCAATAAAGGAAACTCACCTCCCATGGTGTCCTCTCCAAATACATTTAACTGGTCATCACCCTGTTTAAAAAAAAATCACAATATTAGATGATACTACTAACAGTTACTATTTAAGCTCCTGGTTAACAATAACATACGTAAACTTCCAAACAACTCTAGGAGGGACAACATAGCAGAGACAAGAATCTGAGAATGCTAGAAGTTATGCTGCTGAAGGTCATACAATGGTGAGGGACAGAGCTCAGATTTAAAACCGGGGCCATCTGTCCATGTTCTCTTTGTACTTAGTGCAATATCCAGTCTCATTGTCTTGGTGTATAAACTGTCTGTGGATAGAAATCTGACTTCAAAAAGACAAAATCCTTCAGTGTCAGAAGGATTTTATCCACATCAATGGATAGATGTGGTCACAGCTGTTTTATAAATAACTCTACAGTTTAAAGCGAGGGTTGCCAAGATTTCTGGTAAAGGGCCAGATAGTAAAGCTTTGCAGTACTGTGGGCCACATGGTCTTTGTCACAACTATCTCATCACTGACCATACTCTGCCAATCCATGAGCCAGAGCATGAAGTAAGGAAAGCTGGAGTGACCAGCTTTTGCTGATGCTTTAAATTTTTCATTTTATTTCTAACAAGATGCTCCATTTTCCTTACAGAGTAGTCCGAGGTGTTTTGGGGAAAAAATTCAGAAAGTTTTCTCATTCCGGCCTATGTCTTCATCTATTTTATTGTCCCACTTCCTCACCCCTTATAGATAGTTATGTACAGAAGTTTCTTTCTAGGTACACAAAAAACCAGCTTCTACATAGCCAGGGTTATACTTGATATAAACATATATATTCTGATGACTTCCATTTCTTCTGTAAAAGAAGCATATTTTAATTACACATGGACATGACATCATACTATCATATCATAATAGGATATATACTTCTGTAACATTCTATTCTTCCACTTGCTTTTTCACGAATCAATGTGTTATTGACAACTGTCCATGTCAATATAGAATGTTCTCAGTAGAGAACGTTCTAGGTTACACAGTTTTCTATTTTATGATTGGTGCCATAGTCGTCATTGTTTTTTAATCAGCCCCTTTAACGATGGGCTATTGAATTGTTTTCAATCTTTGACTACTTTTGGCAAAGTGGCCCAGAGAATAAAATTATACAAATGTCATGTCACACACTTACTCCTATAGAATAAATTCCAAGAGAGAGGGGACCATGTGGTCACAGAATAAATGTATTTAAAAGTTCTATAAATTTTGGCCCAGCTGCAGAGGGCACAGAGGACATACCCTTTTGCAGGGACAGCCTCTTGCTGTCACCTCATCCCAGCCTCTTGCCTCTAATTCACTCTGATGTGGGAGTCAGTTAAATGAGATTGTCTGGTTGCATTAATGCTCCCTGGAGGTAAACTGCCATGAAAGCGCTTGGTTTAAAGTCAGAGCCTTGCCATCCTTTTTAGTATATATGCCCTCAGGGTAACTTTACTGCTTGTCTTCTTAGATTTGCCCATGTTTCCCCAAGCTATTCCAGGTAGAGAAGAGCTTTTAATGATGCAGTCATTCAGGGACACAATTACATCAATTAATTCCCTTCCAGGAATAGAAAGAACATCATTACTCCTCAGTAAGCCTCCCCACCAGTTCCCTTGTTGAATTCATTGCTCTGCAAAGTGGGAGTGTAGGGATGATCTAATGGACCCTACCCTCCCTGCTTTTCCCATCTCCCATTTTACAGCTGAGGAGACTGATGTTTAGAGAGGTCTGTGAGAAACCTGTGGGGCATACCATTATGTTCTTGGTGAGGTCAGGGTTGGAATGAGAACCACACCTCTTACTCCCTTCTTTGGCTGCTATAGATTTAGTCCCTTTAGCGTAGTTGCCATAGTGGATGTTGCTGGTGTCCCATTTCTCTCCTGGCCCCTGGCTGCAGCACCCTTCTCCTCCTGCTGCTAAAAGCTCACAAAAGAAAACACGTCGCAGGTTCAAATTTATAGAGTTTTTTTTTTAAGCAAAATATTGACTTTTATAAATCCTTTGTTTGACTTTCTAATTTGTAATTTACATTGATACTTTCATTATTATGTTGGAATTTGGGTTTCTCTTTATCCCAACTATTTTTATAATAGATAGTATGGATTATGCTAGAAAAAAATATAATGAATAATTTGAATACATTTATTATTAATAATAATAAAAGCTCACAAAAATATGGCCCTTGCCTCAAGTTGGGATGATTCCATGGTGCAGTCTGTGTCCTGGGGATCCCTGTGGGAAGGTGCCAGGACCACATCTTTGCTTAGCTTGTACCCTGCCCAATCCTGCTTCTCCGTCCCCTCTTCTGAGAGCACAAACTAACAGCACACTTGCACAAAAATGTCTGTCTCAGGCACTGCTTCTGGGGAAGAGGACCTACCCCAGAGACCTATTTAAAGCAATTAATATGTTTGTCTAAGATGCAGCTGCACAGTAAGAGGCTCAGTAATATTGGCTAGAAAAAGATTATTTAATCAGAATCTGTCTGTTGCTTGTCAAACAGTTGTTGAATATATCCAGGTAATGTTAAGAGGAAAACACTGAGTTCTCTCCTTCACTTTTTAATATAATTGTTAGATTATCAGATCACACCCATTGCACAGGCTAAGCTATATCTGATTTTTCTTGTACATGTTATCTTTTCTTGGGAGTTGTTTGACCAAGGTTAAGCTGAATTCATTAAAACAAGGTACCATAATATAAAGGGGCCTACCTCACTTTTATCTGGCTTCTGGAGGCTGACCTGTTTTTAATCCAAAACTCTTACTCACAGCCTTCTACTCTAGTTGCCCACATTCTTTGAATGAAACACAGCTTTATTTCCATTAATTCATCGATAATTCATAGGTTTCTAGGGCATAAATGTGACTGTCATTACTTCTTAGGAATGTGGTACCCTGACACGAAAGCCCAGGTGAATGGGTATTTGACTGGAGGGAGTTATTTTCCAGTGACTCTTAATACACCGCATGATTGCAGTGTGACTCTTTCACAAAGAAAATCAACTGGGCATTGTAAACACACGCACACACCTATGCATATAAAAGAGGGGTGAATGGCAAACACTTCTGATTTTGGTATAAAAATGCCAAACTGCCCGTGGAAACACTTCATCTTGGGTTTTTTAAATTTTATTTTAATGCTAGGTGTATTATGCATGAAAGGTATTAATTTTGAATGTTAATTGATTGCAGAATGTCAGCTGGATATGGAGGAAAGGAAGAGCCTTATTCAGGACACATCCAGTAAGATGTTTGTGCCCAGTTGCTTTAGCGCTTCATCTTCAGTGAGGTGTGACTACAGGAATCACAATGCTTGGGCCACCGATTTCCACTGAGAGCCGTGAGTGCTTCTCTGTGCAATGGCCTCTTCCTTAGCAAATGCTCCGTTTAGCCTTTTACACTTAAGGTCTTTGGTCACCTTAAGGCGGCCTTATAGATTTAGGCTTTGTGGGTACAATGAGACAAAGCTGACCCTCCTAGTTCAGGGCGTCGTGGAGTGGGATACTAACTCTTCTGAACTGGTAGAGTATAAATATAGACACAGATTCTATGTAAGTGCCATTTAGGGCTCCTAGGTGTGTGGAGCCAGTACACAGACTGCAATGGTATTGCCATCAATACCAGTCCAGGTGGGTCAAGCTGCAGCTACAGTACCAAAGCAATTCAGCTGGCTGCAAATTTTCGTTGCTGTTTATTGGATAACATGTTGTTTACTTGTGGGAGAAGAGATTTAGAAACTGATTGAAAGGGCACATTCAGAACCTCGAGGTTGGATTAGTGGCTTTCTGGGGGAAACTGCGGATTTGGACTTCAGATTTTGATCCTATCCCTGATTCTATAGTTAACCCAGAGCCACAAGGAAAGCAAAAGAAATCCACATTCAACTTTACTTTCTTGTGTGGATGTGCAGGCAAGAAACTATTTCTACAAAGCTGGATTCTAGTTATGATCTGTAGGAAGAGCAGGTAATTGGTGTATATTTGTTTTCCTGAGGGAGCAGAGTGCCTATCACCTCTATCTGAAGATATGGAAGTCTGGTGGTCACTAACAGTGCCTGGAATTATTGAATTTTATGTGAAGGAGGACAAAACAGAACTACTTAGAAACACAGATAAGTTCACCAGTTTTAAGAAACTGTTACTGAGGAGAAAGCTAAATAGACCCTCTGGCTTCACTTGCTCTTAGTTGACTTAAAAACCACTAATATTGAAGGTCTCACAGCTGGTAATACATATTCATCTCCTTGTTGTAGGTAATACCTCGGATGTGTGGGTTACGATGATAACAGTTGTCTAGGTTACTATTCAGAGACCTAATGGCCACGTTTGCCCCCAAACTGACTCTTCACTTGGCCCTGATAGGTGACTGGAATGGGCTAAAAGGCTTGCCATCTCTGTCTTCATATTGTGTCTCCTTTGCTACCTTAACCTTTGGGTCAGATTCTATTCGGCTTTGCATGGAGACATGTTGATTATATGGGAAATGGTTTGTCCTAACTGTAAAGTAGGGTTGATTTGACCTAGACTTATCCTCTATCTCCCCCTTCAAGGAAAAGACACCTACTAGTCACCAGACATGGAGACACCAGGCCATGGAAAGAGCAAAAAGAGGCAACAACTGTGGTCCTGGAAGAGTTTTGCCTATTCCCAGAAAAGACGTGAATTTTCTTCCCTCTATTAGCCTCTGTCTCCCTCATCTTATCCCCCTATCCTATATCTATCGGTAACTCCTCAAGCCCCTTGGAATGGAGAGGTTGCTTGGTGAGCTTGGGTTCCCACTTCTCTGTTCCTAGGACACAGAATAAAATCTTTCTCCCTAACACTCTTCTCTCCGACATTGGTTTTTCTGTGGGACAAACTTGTGAACCTGGGTTTGGTAATGAACTGTTGATCGAGCTGCTTTGATTACAGCGTAGTGGGTGCTTCTCATTAAAGGAACAATGTCACATGGCATTGCCACAAGCAGATCACATCATAATAAGAAGCTGACCTTCAAATCGTGCTTTACATCCCTGAAAAGGTGTTTGCAGATGTGATCTCTCTTGATCCTCACCGCAGCCCTGTGGAGGGGGAATGGGGGTGACTGGAGTTGGGAGAAGCCACTGGATGGGATGTCCCAGGAGGGGGCAGAGTTTAATTCTCATTGTGATATTAATCATTACAGTCTCTGCAGAGTCCTCTTAATGTGTTCAGAGGTGGGGAGCATGTATTTACATATGCCTGCTGTCCTTCCTTATTTAGATAGCTTTGATTTTTTAAAAACGCTTTCAGGGAATCACAGAATCAAAGCTCCCCCTGGGAAGGAAAAGGAACTAGTAAGTCATTTGGGGGCTGTCTTTCCTGTTCAGAGTACCTTGTTGGTATTAGCCAGTGTTTGTATTTCGTGGGCCTCAAATGGCATTACGAGAAAGAGGCTTGCTTGACAACAAAATCTTACAATTAAGATTAATTTCTTGCCCTAAAATTCACATAGGCTGCAAAACACCACAAAACCAAAAGCAACATAAAAAAGACTGCTTTTTCCTTCTGATACCCACTATGTTTTTGTTTTTCAAAAGGAAAAACAAAACACAAATAAAACAAAAACATAACAAAAGGGATTTCAAACATATTCCTAGTTTTTGAGACAATGTCTTTTCTTACTTCAACTAGCACCAAGCAAATAGCACAAATTCTAAAAAATCATGAACCACAAAATGCTAGCATATGATTTTCCTAGATTTCCATTTAGATTGGTCTAGCGACTTGTCTTTGGTTATAAGTAACAGCAGGGCGGTGTGAGCCATGGTGGGACACAGAATGTTCAGGAGCTCTTGTAAGGGTCCATTTCATCGAGGAGCAGAATCTCGACAAAATAATACTGAAGACAGACCAAAACCAAAGGACACCGAAATTGATTTTTTTGGATTCTTTCCATTATGCCTGTTTAAAAAAAAACCAAAACACTGAAACACCTCACACGTAAACAGTTTTAGGAATGATGACTGGAACTGTTACTTAGATGGTACTGAGAGTGATTTTAACATGAATGTGATCTCGGGAAACGCTAGGAGGGAGGCAGGTTTGATATTCTCCGTGTTTCAGACAAGTAAGCTGTGTTGCAGAGGATGATATGGGGCTTACACCGGAGGCCAGGGGTTGGCTAGTTTCCTGAGTGGCAGGCCCTGCATTCTGCCTTCCTCCTGCAGCTTCCCCGGTGAATTGAGATGACAGGTGGTTGTGTGAAGCTCCCAAGGGAAAGGATCATAAACACTCAGGGTGTCATCTACATAGAAATAAAGGTGGGGGGTTCATTTGCTAATAGAGAAAGAGAAATCAAAGTCAAGTCATGCTTATCAGATGATTTGAGAATGAAATTTCCAAGTTTTACTGGTTAGCTGTGAAGGAGGTTTTTGAAGTCCCTTGATCAGCAGGAGAGTATTGAAAAATAAAAACATAACTCCGTTTTATCAGAAGGGAGAAGGAAACTGCTCTTGAAAAATGTTTTGAGTGTTTTTATAGTTCTTTTCAAAGCATGTTTTCATTTAAAGTAATGGGAAATCTGAAGAAAAAAAAAAAAGAATGGGAAGTGGTATGTAATTTAGTTACACCCAAGAATTTATTCTGCAGCAAGTCCCATTTCTCATTCACTGAAGTATACACAATTAGAGGTCTGCTTGCTGTGGAAGTACTTGTATAATTGAGTAAACAGGGATGAAGAATGGAGTGGATGCGAGGCTAACCTTTCTTCAGTCGTATTAAATTGTAGGTTCTCCACATGAGCCGATTTAAACAGTGGTTTACAGACCTAGTTCTCTAGGAGAAGGCAGTTTTCTTCTTTTATGGATAAATTGAAATGTTGGTGTCTCTAATCAGAAATTTTAAAGAAAAAAAAATTCCTCACTGTTTTCCTATAGATTCCTGTCTCACCATCTCAAATATGTGTCAACTTGACTCTCTGCTAGGAAATCATGAAAGGAACACGTTTCTTTTGTCCTCATCTACCATGTGGCAGCCCGGTCAAGAAGAGCTTTGTGAAGCTGGTGGTTTAAAGGGAAGAGATTTAGTTCCCATTCAGATTTCTTCCCATTTAAAGTTAATGTTGGTCATAAAATCACATCTGACTAGAAGCTTCCAAAGGAGAGTGATTTGGCCTTTATTTCATTGTAAAACAGAAAATGGCAAAGCTTAGTTTCAATCACTGGGAATTATAAGGCTTGCTTTTAGAACTTTGGGGGGGGGGCTATATATACACTCTTAGCAAAGTGGGAATCAGAGTATTAGAATAAAACGTGTTCTATGTGAGTTCATGTGTTTTTCAGGGAACAAAACATTACCCAAGTTTATCATCCTTTCTCTCACCAACTTTCTTTCTTTTTTTTTTTATTGGTTGCTCAAAACATTACATTGATCTTGAGATATCATATATCATACATTTGATTCAAATGGGGTATGAATTCTTATTTTTCCCATGTGTACAGATTGCAGGATCACATTGGTTACACAGCCACGTTTATACATACTGCCATACCAGTGTCTGTTGTATTCTGCTGCCCTTCCTATCCCCTTCCTATCCCCCCTCCCCTCCCCTCCCCTCCCATCATTTCTCTCTACCCCATCTACTGTAACTCCTTTCTCTCTCTCTCTTTTTTCCCTTCCCCCTCACATCCTCTTATATGTAATTTTGTATAACAATGAGGGTCTCCTTCCATCTTCCGTGCAATTTCCCTTCTCTCTCCCTTTCCCTCCCACCTCTCGTCCCTGCTTAATGGTAATCTTCTTCTCATGCTCTTCCTCCCTGCTGTTTTGAGTCACCTCCCTTATATTAAAGAAGACATTTGGCATTTGTTTTTTAGGGATTGGCTGGCTTCACTTAGCATAATCTGCTCTAATGCCATCCATTTCCCTGCAAATGCCATGATTTTTGTTATTTTTTTAGTGCTGAGTAATATTCCATTGTGTATAAATGCCACATTTTTTTAATCCATTCATCTATTGAAGGTCATCTAGGTTGGTTCCACAGTCTAGCTATTGTGAATTGTGCTGCTATGAACATTGATGTAGCTGTATCCCTGTAGTATGCTCTTTTTAGATCTTTTGGGAATAGTCCGAGAAGGAGAATAGCTGGATTGAATGGTGGTTCCATTCCCAGCTTTCCTAGGAATCTCCATACTGCTTTCCAAATTGGCCGCACCAATTTGCAGTCCCACCAGCAATGTACAAGTGTACCCTTTTCCCCACATCCTCGCCAGCACTTGCTATTGTTTGACTTCATAATGGCTGCCATTCTTACTGGAGTGAGATGGTATCTTAGAGTGGTTTTAATTTGCATTTCTCTGATTGCTAGAGATGGTGAGCATTTTTTTGTGTATTTGTTGATTGATTGTATATCCTTCTCTGAGAAGTGTCTGTTCATATCCTTGGCCCATTTGTTGATTGGGTTATTTGTTTTCTTGTTGTTTAATTTTATGAGTTCTTTGTATACTCTGGAGATTAGGGCTCTATCTGAAGTGTGAGGGGTAAAAATTTGTTCCCAGGATGTAGGCTCCCTATTTACCTCTCTTATTGTTTCTCTTGCTGAGAAAAAACTTTTTAGTTTGAGTAAGTCCCATTTGTTGATTCTTGATTTTAACTCTTGTGCTATGGAGATTAGAGCCAACTTTTTCTTCTATTAGACACAGAGTTTCTGGTTTGATATCAAGCTCCTTGATCCATTTTGAGTTAACTTTTGTGTATGGTGAGAGAAAGGGATTCAATTTCATTTTGTTGCATATGGATTTCCAGTTCTCCCAGCACCATTTGTTGAAGATGCTATCCTTTCTCTAGTGCATGCTTTTAGCACCTTTGTCTAATATAAGGTAGTTGTAATTTTGTCACCAACTTTCTTTAAAAAGAAGAGCAAAAGAGAAGGTCGGTCTGGATGAGAGGAGCAGGTGCAGGACAGAAGGACTCTCACAACTCCTCCTCCATTTCTCTTCCCTCTGGCTCCCCAGCTAGGTTCACAGGTGTACCCTAGTGCTTTCTCTGCAGTCTAAATTACTTCATGATCATCACCATTATACATGCAACGAACAGATTTCTACCTTTCCATCGACCACTCCTAAATATACAATCCAGTTCAACCTTGCTACTATGTCTCCCACTTTCCTCATTCCACCACCTGAATGTCTATTTTCAATTCTCTGAGATTCCAGAGGGTGAGGCTGATTGAGAGTGGAGCAGTGTTTATTAATAGCCATTGGGCTTTGAGCCCAAGAGATACTAAAGATGACATTCAGGATGGACTTGGGAATCAAAGAGGCAAGTTAGAGAAAGTGTTATTCCCACTAGAAACAATCTCTAGATTGGCCAAGAGGATATGAAAAGTAATCTTTGGGGCCTTTGAAAGAAAGAAAATTTCCCTATTTTAAAAGAAAGACATCCATGGGGAGAATCAGCCTCACTCTCTCCTTCTAAGTTTTGCAAGTGATTGTGGGAGATGCCATGTTTGAAGCCACACCACCTTGCTTCCATGAAGGGAGGAGGGCACATGGGCTGTGTGTAACTCTGTGTCACGGTTGGGCTAAACCTGGGACCATCTATCCACCTTGGACTGTGGTTAAGGGTGAAAGCATTTTTAATTATTTATGACATTTTTTTGTTAGGTTACTTGCAAGTGCAAGCAAGGTCACTGAACCCTGTTAAACTTACCCACAAGTGCAAAATCCTTTCTTGGGTGAATGATGGTGCAAGTATAGATGATATGCCTATTTACATAGAAAAATCTGAATACTCCACCAAAAGACTATTAGAACTAATAATGAATTCAGTGAAGTAGTAGGATATAAAGTCAGCATACAATATTCTAAACACCAATAATAGTTTGCTGAGAATAAAATCATGAAAACAATACCATTCATAATCAACTCATCCCTCCCCACACAACCCTAGGAATACAGTTAGCTGAGAAAGTGAAAATCACAAAACACCAAAGAGATAAATTGAAGATGATCCTTAATGGTGGAAAGATCTCCCATGTTCCTGGATTGGAAAAATGGATGTTAAAATATCCATACCATCCAAAGCCATGTACCTCATCAAAAACCACAATGACATTTTTCACTGAATCAGAAAAAACATTCTAAAAATCACGTGGAAGCACAAAATACCCAAAACAATCTTGAGCAAAAATGGCAAAGCTGGAGGCATCGCAATATCTAATTTCAAGACATACTACAGAGCCACAGTAACAAAACCAGCATGGTATTGGCATAAAAATTGGAGCACAGAAACAGAATAGAGAACCCAGAATATAAACCCACGTATCTACAGCTGATGTTGACAAAGGTGTCAAGCGCACAATGAAGAAAGAACAGTCTCTTTTTTTTTTTTTAAAGAGAGAGAGAAGAGAGAGAATTTTTTAATATTTATTTTTCAGTTTTCGGTGGACACAACGTCTTTATTTTATTTTTATGTGGTGCTGAGGATCGAACCCAGCGCCCCGCGCATGCCAGGCGAGCACACTACCGCTTGAGCCACATCCCCAGCCCCAGAACAGTCTCTTTTAACAAATGGTGTAGGTAAAATTCAATATCCACATGAAGAAGACTGAAACTTGACCCCTATCTCTCAAAAATGAGAGATCTGGTCTCTCATTTTTGTATTTGTAAAAAAAAATCAACTAAAAATCTATTAAAGACATTAATGTAAGACCTGAAACTACTATAGAAAAATATAGGAGGAACATTTCAAGATATTGGTACAGGCAGTGAGTTTTTGGATAGGACTCAAAAATTGACAAATGAGTTTTCATCAAACTAAAATGTTTCTTCACAGAAAAGGAAACATTTGACAGAGTGAACAGATATTCTGCAGAATGGGAGAAATTATTTTCCAGCTATTCATCTGGCATAGAGTTAATATCATAAATAGATAAAGTACTAAAAACAAACAAAACCTGTGACCAAAAACAAGTAATCCAGTTAAAAGTGGGAAAATGACCTGAGTAAGCACTTCTCAAAAGAAGAAATACAAATGCCTAATAAATATATGAAAAAGATGCTCAGTATTATTAGCCATCATGGAAATGCAAATCAAGAGGTTCTTTCCACCATTAAGGATCTTCTTCTTACAAGAAGATACCCTCTTCACCCCAGTAAAAATATCTGTTTTCAAATAAAAATAAAAACACAAACAAAATCCCCTCAAATAATAAATGCTTATGAGGATGTGGAGTAAAAAGAACCCTTATACATCGCTGCTGGTGGAAACGTAAATTAGTACAGCTTCAATTGAAAGCAGAGTCTTCAAGAAATTAAAGTAAGGCTGGGGAAATAGCTCAGTTGGTTGAATCTTGCCTAGCCCTGGGTTCAATCCCAGCACCACCAAAAAAAAAAAAAAAAAAAAAAAGAATGTTTTGGGCTGGGGTTGTGGCTCAGAGGTATAGCACTTGCCTAGCATGTGTGAGGTACTGGGTTTGATTCTCAGTACCACATATAAATAAATGAATAAAATAAAGGTCCATCAATAACTAAAAAATTTTTTAAAAAACAAATTAAACCAGAACTACAATGTGATCCAGCTAGTCTACTCTTGGGCACATATCTAAAGAATAAAGTCAGCATACTAAAGAGGTACCTGAATGCCCAGGTATATTACAGTGGTAAGTAGTATAATAATACAATAACAATACAATAACTAAGGTATGTAATCAGCTCAGGTGCTTGCCCACAGATGAATGAATAGAAAAAATATGGCATATATACACATAGGCTACTATTCAGCCATACAGAAGAATAAAATCCTGTAATTTGCTGCAACATGATGGAACTAGAGGACATTGTTTTAAGTGAAATCAGTTGGGCACAGAAGGAAAAGTATTACATGTTTTCTCTCATATGTAGAAACTGAAAAAAAAAAAAGAAAGACCTGAAAGTAGAAGAGAGATTACTAGGGACTAGGAAGGGTGCTAGAGGAATGGAAGTATGGAGAGAGGGAAGAACAGGATCAGTGTATGATGCATGCATATACGTAATTATCATTGTGAATCCCTTGAATCTGTACAATTAGTATGTGTTAATAATAATAATAATAATAATAATAATAACCCAAAGGGATGGCCCCATGCCTTCTCTTGTGAGGCTACAATGAAGTTTAGAGAGTATATAGTATGGTATTTCCCTACAATGGCTATCACAGTATTTATGGTCCCACATGCTCTTCCAGAATCTTCTTACTCCCCCATCAAGAAATGTAGTTTGAGCTGGGCACCGCGTGCACACCCTCAATCCCAGCGGCTTGGTAGATTGAAGCAGAAGGATGACAAGTTCAAAGCCAGCCTCAGCAAGTCAGAGGTGCCCTCAGCAATCCAGTGAGACCCTGTCTTTAAATAAAACCTTAAAAAGGGCTGGAGATGTGGCTCAGTGGTTAAGCACTCCTGGGTTTAATCCCTGGTACCAAAAAAAAAGAAAGAAAAGAAAAGAAGAAATGATGTAGTCTGCTATAGTTTGGAGCTTGAATGTCTCCAAAAGCCTTACACTGTTAAAAGCTTGGTCCTCAGGATGGCATTATTGGAAGCTGGTAAAACTTGCAGGAAATAAGGCCTAGTGCAAAGTCTTTAGGTCATTGTCAGCATTCCCTTGAAAGGGACTGTGGGACCCTGAACACTTTTTCTTCCCTTTGCTCCCTGGCTCATGATACAGGGGGCTGTGCCTTGCCATGTGCAGCCACCATGATGTGCTGCCTTGCCAGGCACACAGTGATGGGGACAACTGATGATGGAGGAAAACCTTCCAAGCTGGGAGCCCAGATATCTTTTCTCTATTAAAACACACACACACACATAAACACACACACACACACACACACACACACACACACACACGTTTGTATATATATAAAAAAATTTATGACCTTAAAATAAGAAAATTCAAAATCATGAAGACAAATTATGGCAATTATATTGTATTTGTATCCATAAGGTATACGTTCTCTTGCAAATTGAAAAGCTGTACTTGAATCACCACAGAGACCAAACTTGTCAAATAATTATTTTCTATTCAAATTAGTTTTTATTTATGCATATTCTAGTCCTGTGCCTCCAATATATTTTGCCTTGTTTTTCCTTGCATGCAGTAGGTGCTCAAGGGTTGCTGGCAGAAAAAAGCATCACTTATTGAATTCCTGCTAGGTACTACAACAGATGCTGTCACAGCTCTCTTATTATCTTATGCTAATAGCACAACATTGGCTTTATTATTCTTCACTTAAAAGTGAGACATTAGGGGCTGGGGATGTGGCTCAGTGGTAAAGTGAAGTGTCTGTCTGGAATGCTCAAAGCCCTGTGTTAGACCCCCAGCACCACATACAAAAAAGAGAAGTGAGAACATTACTATATTAAGTCCAAAATTTTCAGTTCTGAAAATATTTCAAGGAAATTGATACAAGCACATTAAAATAGTTTGGAAATCATAATCTAGCATCTATATCTTATTATATTGGTTGATATGTATTAATACTATAATTATTTTATTATAGCATAATTATTTTATTAATATAATTCTATAACATTATATATTATACTTAAGTTTTTAAAATTTTTTTAGTTGTTGATAGATCTTTATTTTATTTATTTATATGTGGTGCTGAGAATCGAACCCAGTGCCTCACACATGCCAGGCAAGTGCGCTACTGCTGAGCCATCCCCTATATTTAAGTTTTGATAGGTGTTTTACATCTGGGACAGTGGGATGAAAATGAATTAAAGCTATGAATTTTTTACTTTACAGTTTTACCTACCTTAAGAGAGAAAAAGGCATATTGGTGTTTTAAAGAGAGTTTTGACATTTGTCCTTTTCCAATCTCAAATTTTCATGCTTCTCTGCACTGTTATTTTGCAGATCTTCTCATTTAGAGGTGACTATTTTTCCCTGTGCTTGAACTTGTGCCAGTCAATGGAATAAAGAAGAGGCTAGGGCTACAGCTCAGTGGCAGAACACTTGCCTAGCATATGTGAGGCTGGGTTTGAACCTTAGAGCCACATTAAAAAAATAAAATAAAATAAAATAAAATAAAATAAAATAAAATAAAATAAAATAAAATAAAAACATGCTGACCACCTGCAACTACAAAATATTTTAAAAAAAGGAAGAAGAAGAGGTGATGGTGTGCGGATTCCAAAATGGATGAGAGATGACGTGGAGCAAAATTTGAGTTATTCTAGTGGAGGTCGTCCCAGACCACCAAGGCCCTGGCAGACCCAGCAGCTGGCCACATGTATTGAGTAGGGCTCTATCAGAAAAACAGAGCCACTTGTCTATTTATGTCCATGTCCACGTCTCTGCTTCTACCTATGAGATTTATTGCACAATTGTGGGTAGACAAGTCTGAAATCCATAGGGCAGGTTGGTAGGCTGGAAAGTCTGTCAGGAACTGACAATGGCAAAGCACAAAATTCCCTCTTTCTTGGGGAACCTCAGTTTCACCTGATTGGATGAGGTTCCCCCAGGTTATGGAGGATAATCTGTACTTAATGTCAACCAATTGTAGATGTTAGTCACATCTACAAAACACCTGCACAGCAAAACCTAGGTAAGGATTTGCTTAAATAACTGGGTACACAGCTTAGCAAAGTTAACACATAAAACTGACCATCACACTGTGGAGGTGGGAGTGACTGAGATCAGCCATGCCCCGCCTTAATCAGTAGAACCACCTAGTGTCCAACCCAGTGTCCAACCTTACTGTATCAAGAGAAATAATAAATGGATGCTGTTTTAGGTTACGAAGTTCCACATAGTGACACGGCAGCACTTAACTAAACATATAGCATTTCTTACTTTGAAATGACATTTGAAAAATCCTTTAGCCCAAGGACTTTTGCCCTTTCTTGTTCAGCTCTGCTATAATTTCCCCAAGACAGCGCAGAGGACAGCTACAGGGTGGTTTCCAGAGTGACCTCGCCTGGCTGTGGGCCTCCTGGAAATATGTTGTACTTGGAAGCCAGCCTTTGTGTCTTCTCTTTGTCTTAAAATCTTAGCACAAAACTCCACAGGAGGTAAAGAGAAACATTTTTCTGGCTTTTGAAAAGCTTCTGGCAAAGAGTATTTGGGGAATGTTTAAAAGTCACAATGACATCATCTAGAAAGCACACATTCAACCCACCATCAAAACAGCAGCAGGTACAAGAGCCAAGGAAACTGGTCTGCTCTTTTCTATGTCTAGAAGTCCTTTATACATAATGCAGTACAGAGAAAAGATGCAACCGTCAGAAGGGGAAATAATAGAGGCTTGGATAAGACAAATCTACTTGAGAGTTAACCCTTCAAAGTTAGGGCATTCAGAATGGAGAACTGGATCCCCAGGACTGACAGAAGGCATCCCTGTCTCCATGGGGCTGTCTCTGAGTCACAGCTGCCAGCCATGTGCAGATCTGCAGTTGTACACTGCACAAATATTCTTGGCCAAGGGGCCAAGTGGGAATGAATCTCACTAACCTATGCGCCCCCAACAGATGTGGACGCTTGGATGGGGGTGTTTTTCTTTAATCTGTACAAAGTTTCAATATGAGCCAACAGTTGTCCAACCTGAGGTGAAGTTTTATCACCACCTCTCACCACCTTTTTAAGTATTCAGAATAGGAAATAAAGAAAGTATGGAGAAAGAAAGCAAATCAACTTTACAGGTTTTGCAAATACACCTCTGTGGTATCAGTCAGAGGCTGCAACCTCACAGCCCCAGTCCCTATGGCAGTCTGAATTAACATACACTGCATTTATATATAAGCTGGGGACTTGCTGTGTGAACTTATGCCAGTCCTCTAAGTCCCCTGCCCCTGAGCCTACCCCAGTGCTTTACGCCTTGTCTGTCAACATTCTGGAGAGGTCACTGCTGCTTTGCCTCCTTTGCTGATTGGCAACAGAAGAAACCCCCCCCCCCCCATTTTTTTACATGAGGATAAGGTGGTGAGGATGGGTGAGGTGTGAAAAGAAGGAAACTACAAATCTATGATGAAACTGCTCACCCCCCAGGAGAGGTGCAGGGCAGGTCTTCTCAGACACACCTTAGGAGTTCAGAGCAGTCTCCCCACCCTGAAGTTGCAAGACACCAAACCCTTAAAGAATAATGGGAATATTCTGAAGTCTGGAATCAGTCCTCTCATCAACGCCTCTTCATGTCTTTTCTGTATATGTACACAATTAAAGAATTAATAGCTCTGAAGAGGAGTAAGTATGGAGGAGATTATGCCACGGATTTGACACATTTGTAATTATTTTAGAGAAAAAAATCAGCTATGGAATTACCATATGTGAACTAGATGATCTGTAGTTATATTTTGTTGCAAAAAATTTTTTTACCTTTGAACATCAGTTTCATGAAATCACATTTATAAGTCATCAGCCTTGGATATACAGGGCGCTCTTGTTCTACAGGCCCTGCATAAAACAGAAGTGTAAGGGATGGAAAGAGGGATTCTTGTGGTTGTAAATATGTCCCCAGAAATCCTGGGGAGAATGGAATCAAGAGCATCTACATTACAAAGAAGGAAATGATACACTGTCCAGTGTATCCTTAACACTGATCCTTAACCATACCAGACAGGACTGTATAGAGATTTCATGTGCTTGGCTCCATCCATCAATGAATAAATAAGGAAACTAGATACTATTTTTACGAAAGTGTATGTTAGTATGTATTGCAAGAGTTAGTATATGTTGTATGTCCAAATCCAAAGTAATATCATCCCACAGAAACCACTGTATTTTCTTGAAATTTCAATGTCCAAAATTAATGTGATGCTTTACATGATGGAGAATATTTTCATCACAACTACTGGCAATGCAATGTTAGAAAAAGTATTGGGATTAGGTCCAGTCTTCTCTGTGTGCTTTGGGGAATGCAAATGAGCCCTTACTCAACGCTGAGGGCCCACTCTGTCAGGAACTATGCCTAGGCTGGGGGGACAATGTCCCAGTCCTTACAGAGCCTGGTGTTTACTTAAAGAGATCGATATTAAGCATATAATTAAATGTATATTAAAATGGATGTACATAAAATGCAGGGTTCTGGGAAAATTAATACAGGAGCTCTGATATGGACTGGGATTGGGGAGTAGCCTCTGTTGGCCAAGTAGGGAAAAGAGAAAGGTGGGTGGTGGGCAAAGACAAGAATACCCCAGGAAGAGCACTTAGCTGAGGCTCGGAGCTGTGGGGAGGGTGCACAAGGTACCCGGCAGAGCCTCGTGGGCCACAGTAGGGCCTTGGGTTTTATCCCAGGACAATCAGGAGGACACTGGAGGGGCAGCAAGCTGGGTTGTGACATAATCTGTGTTGTGTTTTTATAAAGATCACTGTAGATTCCATGCAGAGCATGAACCTGGAGGTTTTGTTCTAACGTGTGGAGAACAACGGCCACTCCAGAGTAGGTTTCTAAGAGGAAATGAGACATCCGAAGTGTTTTGTAAACAGTCAATTCTCGTCCAAATGCAGTGTTATTACATTCTTACTATGTCAAGGCAGGCGATGTTTTACTCATGTCTTCAGAAAAATCATGTCTCTTGTTTAAGGTTATAAAATAGGTTTGGGCTCAAATCCAGTGCTAGAAACCACCCACTATTGCCACCCACGCCTCTGATACAGGCTCCACTCCACCGCCTCAAAATTCTTTGTCGCAAAGGTCATCAAAGAGCATTCTGAGGTGAAACCTGAGGCTCCTAACCAGAAAGGACTACTCCAGCATTTCAGCTCAGCACAGAGTGGGTGACTGGGACTTGCTGGTTAAAAGGCAGAGAGAAGAAATGCAACGTCTTAGGAAAACCTTGTGGAAAATAACCCACTAAATGTATTATTTTCTTTTTCTTTTTTTTTTAAAAAGGGATGTTAGGTTCAAGAGCAACTATAGTACATTTACTTCTTCATTTTTTTTAACTTAATTGAGCAGTTGCCATGGCAACTCAAGAACAGACTACTCATTGCCTTCAATGAATTGCAGATACACATTTTTCATCTACTGAAATTTGCAGCAAGCTTTTAAAAAAAGGTAATCTTGATCTGTTGCTTTTTTTTTTCCCCTTGTCTGGTGTCAACATTCTCTCTCTACATGACCCTGCCGTGGCATCTCTTCATTTTCATGAATGAGAAAAAATGTAAGAAGAGGGGCGAGGGTTGGAAAATGGCATCAGGATTCAGACCTGCAGCCAGACAACAATGGAAGGGGCAGTTCCCTCTTTCCAAGAGGAGCACAAAGTCAGCACCTCCTTTCTTGGCAAAAGAGCTTCCAGAGACCATCTGAAGAACTCAATCCTGGAACCAGAGGGACTCAAGGAGCTGAGAAGCTGCTCTCCCTTGTTTTGATTATTTGTTCTCTTATTATTCCCTCTGCCTCTGCCCCATCCATGCCCTCCCCGCAAACCAGTTCCCACTTCTGTCCATTCTCCCCGAGGTTGCAACATTATATTCTTAAAATGCAGATCTGAGGGTATCTTCCTGCTTAAGACTGCCAGGGACCTTCTACTGCTACAGCTCACAAGGCCCTTCTGACCTGTACCAACCTATCTCCAGGCTCATTTGTGTCACTGTCTGCCTCCATATGTCCTTGGGTATGCACTGTCATTGATTCAGCCTGTTACCTTTACTTAGAATGACTTCTACCTACCTACTCAACACCTCTTGTTAAAAGACTCATTTGAAGCTTGAATTTGAGTCAATCTTCTACCACCCACTGGTATTAATTCCACCCTCTGATGTGCTCACAGAGTGTTGGATCTCTGTGATGATGTGTACTTCAAGTTCTGCCCTATATTAGAGTTAGTCGTATACTTTATTCATCTTTTCATCTTTCATAGTGCCTTGAACGTGGAAGGCAGAATGAGTGTGGTTCCCTCACCATTTTAATAACATGGCTACAATTTCTCAGGACTCTTCCCAGCACCCACCCTTCCTCTGTAATGTGATGCTGGCCCCAGGGGATTGGATCAGGAATGCACCTGCACCAATCTTGGACGATTAATATTCTTTCCAGGAATTTAGACTGTGAGGGACGGGGCTCTCTGCTGGGCAGACCAGTTGGTAGATACTTTTACCACCAGGGAAACAGGCCTGCACAGAGAAAAATGAGTTAATGCATAGAAGGGAGCACACATACAATAAAGGGAAATTCTTAATGGTCTTTCAGCACCTGGCTCCACACTCTCTCCAGGGCTCAGGTGCACTTTTTCTTGGTTTTATGAGATATTTTGAAAGCTCTACAATAAATTTACCTTTTTGCTGAAGCTAGGTTAAACAGTTTTTTTTTTTTTTTTTTAAATTGACTTGCAAACTAAAGAATCTTATCTAAGACACTCACATAATGAAGGAATGTTTTTGCAATTCTGGTCTTTCCCAGGAGACTGGCATCACTGAAAGCAAGGACAAAGTGAATCTTAATTAAGTTTTATAGCCTCCAAATCTAGCATAGTGCCTGATGTTCAGTAGGTGTTCAATATGTGCTTGCTGAATTGACATAATTGATATTTTCTTGAATCAAATGAGATGATATACAAAAAACATAAAGCACTCAATCAATGGGAACCAAATTTGTTATTGAACCAGTAATGCTGATCTCTGGCCCCTCACTCATTTCTCCTAGGAGGGGGAGAAGACAAACACAGTATTTTGGGGACTTCACCACTATTCAGAAGTCAGGCAGAGAGGAGGAGGAGGGTGCTAGTTATCAGCACTCTTTCAAATATTAAGAGAAGGTCACCCTCCAACTACCATAGCTTCTAGGACTTCTTTGAAATGTTCTACTAACTGAATTAGTAGAATTAGCTTACTCATTGAATACATTTTTATTATAATCACATTAGAGTGTGGAACCTTTGTGTTTAATAAAGAAAGGAATTTGGTACTAAATTGCAAATAAGGCAGCATAATTAAACTAGTCATAAGCATTGTAGAGGTCCTAATTTATACAGAATTGGTACAAATTACTTTTCTTTATTAAAGCAGGTTCAAGTTATTAGTAATAATTATCTTAACCTACCCAAAGAGTATTTTCAATAATTCAGTCTTGTGATTTATATATATATATATATATATATTTGTAGATGGATATAATACTTTTGTTTTATTTATTTTTATGTGGTGCTGAGGATTGAACCCAGTGCCTCACATATGCTAGGCAAGTGCTCTACCACTCAACTATAGCCTCAGCCCCCAGTCTTGTGATTTTAAAGCACAGAGAACAATGTCACTGTATTTTTTGAATGTGACTCTGAAATTGAGACTTAGAAAACATGCAAAACATTCAAATAATGGTGTTTTTACTACTTTTATGCAGCTATTCAAAAGTGGTGGTAAGGAAGTATATTAATATTGAAAAATTCATAACATTCTATGAATAGACAGGCAACTAAACAGTTGGTATACTGTGACCCAGTTTTATAAAAACATGTATGTAAGAATTTTAAATAAAAACTTGTGTTAACATGTTAGATAGCTTAAAATTAGGTGCCTGGTTAAAGATGATTTTCCTTTTAAGTATATTTTATAATTTCTAGAACATATTGAACATGTTTTGCTCAAGCACAAAATTTAAACATAAAATTCATTCATTCACTCATCTATCCAGTCATCCTTCCATCTGTCTGTCCATTTGACAAATATTAGTGAGGAACCTAGAATGTGTCATTCCTACTTAACCAAGGTGGGGCTGGGATTGTGGCTCAGTGGTAGAGTGCTCGCCTACTTAACCAAGGTCAAGGCAGGGAAAAGCACCTTGGCCTCATCAGCTTCTTGAGTGGAAGCTACTGCAAGAAGTTACTGTAGTGGATAATGTAGACCACCAACTCTCTTGTTGATGACTTTTGAACAGGATAAGAGGGTGTGGGAAAACAAGAAACGTTCTTAGTGGGAAGTCAGAAATGCTTTACTAAAGACTATCGTTTGTCCCCCTACTAAGAAAATGTTCAATTTTCTATTTCAAACAATATTCCTCAAACATTTTTCAATATCCCTCTGAATCATTTTAAACCAAGCTGAAATATAGTATATTTTTAGGATTGGCAAATGAACTTCCAAAAGACAGTGAAGATGATATTTCTTTCATTTTTTTATTGGGACCAAAGTTTGGGAAAAATAAATGTATGTTGTAGTCTTAATTGAGGTTTGATAAAAAGAAAAGAGTGCATTTATATGTAAAAATTCATTCTTTGTCTTGCTTTGTATATTTGCTGTGACATGACTATTACTCCAAATGCTCTTCACTTGATTTCTCTTTTGCAACAAAGCTAGCAATAATATAATCTCTTATCTATACCTTTTCTTATTTTGTGATTATGGTGACCCATAAAGTTTGGATCATTTTATTAGTATCTACCAGTACTAGTCACTGTATTTGAAAATTTCTTTGTTTTTGCCTCAATGACTACTTTATTAATAAAATTTGTATTCTTGGGCAAGTTCTAAAACTGTCATATATCTAAGATACTATGTGTATCTTGAGCCTAAATTGATGTTCTCTTCTTATCCTAAGACCATAAGATCTAGAGCCTTACCAGGTTTCCCTGCATGCCAATGTTTCTCCTTGGTACTTGCATTATACTGGCTTAAAGAGTACATGCTCTATTTTTTTAATATTTATTTTTTAGTTTTTTAAGTGGACACAATATCTTTATTTTACATTTATGTGGTGTGGAGGATCAAACTCAGTGCCTTAAGCATGCTAGGCGAGCACTCTACCACTGAGCCACAACCCCAGCCCCCTACATGCTCTATTTCTTTAAAATATGATGAAATGCAATTTAATGATTCAGAAGCTGAAATAGGAAAAGTTTAAAGAGATTCTTTCCTTTATGCTTCATGTTCAACTCTTTTTATTGATAATAATGGCCACCATTTATGATAATGAGGCCCGACTCCGTGCTAGACACCATATTAGCTGCTAGGGATGTAGAGGTGAACAAGGCAATACTCCATGAATATTTGTTAAACCATGATTCTCAAAGTGTGGACAATCAGCATCACCTGATTGTTAGAACTTGTTAGAAATACAAATTCTCAGACCTTACCTCAGACCTCTTGAATAAAAAACCATGACCCAGGGGAGCTGATGTTCCTTCAGGTTAAAGAATCATTGGGTTAATGAATGAATGAATGAAGACAGAGGCCTTTGGGATCTTCTAGTCTATTGGGGTGGTTAGGGGTGGTTGTAGGCCATTCAGAGAAATAAATTGGCAATAACAATTCCCCTAACCTACTGTAATAGGGAAAATGTAGAATTCCTCAAAATTGTTTATAGACTGGAGAGGCAATAAGGGGCTTAACCATTTAGGAACTTATAACCCAGGAAAGGAGCTTAAAATTAATCTTAAGAGCAAAACCATTAAAGGGTTTTAAAGGAAGAGAGTGATAAAATTAGGTCTATGTTTTAATTAGCTTACTTGTGTTCTTTGAAGAAAGGGAACAAGGTAATGTAGGAGACAAAGGCCTCAGGTCTTAGCACTCAGGAGGGAGGTTAAAGTCTGAAAACTATTAAAATTTGCTTGTGGGCAGTTGAATCACTAAATCATCTTGTATTCATGAAACCAAAAACCAGGATCCTATTTCCTACATAAGACATGTAGGTAGTTTGGGAAAAACAACAACAGGAAAATCTCTACGTTTTGGCATTGAGGGGTCTACTGAGAAATGACCAGTCTTTGCTTGTGGCAGGGTGAATAATGGCCCCTCAAAGAAGTTCATTGCCTAATCCTCAGAAGCAATATGTTGTCTTCTATGGAAAAAAGGAACTTTACGGAGGTGATTAAGGATTTGAGATGGAGAGATTTTCCTGATTATGTGGGGACAGAGCGTATCATAGGGGTGCTAGAGAGAGAGAGGCAGGAGGTCAGTCAAAATGGGGATAAAATGAAGCATTTGTGTGTGTATGTGGGCGGTAGTGGAGAAAGACTTGAGGAGACTATCTGCTAGCTTTAAGGTGATAGAGGGAGGCACAAGCTCAGTAGTTCAGCAGCCTCTAGAAGCTGGGAAAGGCAGGGAAATGGATTCTCCCATAGGATTCTATAAGAGGAAGGGGCTCCTGCCGACATGTTGGCTTTAGGACTTCTGTCCTGCAGAACTGTTAAGTGAAAAATTTGTGTTACTTTAAATCACTAAGTTTGTGGTAATTCTTTACATGATTAGCAATACCCTGCCTAATCATACTGCACTAATTATCCACCCTTGGATGAGCCTCCTACTCCAGCAACCCCCACGCACCCAGAGCTGTTCGCTTGTCTCATTTTTAATATAAGTGAATGACCATGGATCTCAAAATTTAGGAGGAAATCTTTGAGTAGGAAAGGAAGAGTTGGAAATAAGCAAATCCTAAGAAAATAAAAATAATGTAAGAGATGAAGAAAATTAAAAAGCAATCTAAATATTATTTTTTTTCTCAGAAAGATATGAGAAGCTATTAGATCTAGGAAGTAAAAACAGCAGAGTGTGGGAAAGGAACAGTTAGACAAGAAGGGCTCTTAAAAAGTAAAATATGATAGCTGAATTAAGTTTGATAGAGCAGTTGGCTAAGGAGAATTTAAGGAGTTTCCCAGAAAGCAGAACAAAGAATATGAAGCGAGAATGAAAGGATTAATTCAGGAAGCTTAACACTGGATTCTAAAACGCAAGAACAGAAATAGCTGAGAATAGGAAAAAAAGCAAAGAAAAAAGAAATTCTGTAAAATGTTCCAGGGTTGAAGGCTCTGAATCTCTGCATTGAAAGGTCACACCAAATGCCCAGCCCTGTGAATGAGAAAAGATCCACGTGAAGGCACCTCACTGGGGCACTTCAGAACACCAGGCATGAGAAAAGAATCTTTAAAAACTTCCAGAGATGTCTGGGAGAAACAAGTCTGACATTTAGAACAACTTCAGATTCTGCACCCCAGCAAGATAGAAGACAATGGCCCAGCACCTCCAACATTGTCAGGAAAGGTCTAGGATTAGATTCAGGTAAATTATTAGAAAATTAGGAGGAAAGAACAAAGCCATTCAGCAATGGAAAACTTTTAAAAACCTTGACATTACATTGCCTTTTTTTTTTTTTTTTTTTTTTTTTAGTTGTAGATGGACACAATACCTTTATTTTGTTTATTTATTTTGTGGTGCTGAGGATCGAACCCAGTGCCTCACACATGCTAGGCAAGTGTTCCACCACGGAGCCACAACCCCAGCCCTATATTGACCTTTTTTTTAGGAATCTGCTACAGGAATGTCAGACAGTACACAGAGACTAAGACACCCCAGACCCTAGAAAGGGGCTCAAACAGGTGCACATAGGGAGTTTACTGACTTCCCCCAAAGAGGTGGCATGGGGCAGGAGAGTCCAGGCTTGCAGTCTTTGGGGTACACTGTGTTCTGCTCCCTACCCATTCTACAGGGTTGTCAGGAGCTGGGGGACCCACCATCTGTTAACCCACAGCTAAATAGCATCTCAGGATGTGGGATTCTCAGCTTTAAAATTGGGAAAGACCCAGGCATCCAGAAAGGTTGGCTGCCCTTCCTGGAACCGCAGCTCATCCTTGTTCTTTGTGTCTCTGTCTTTGGCACACACTCTCCGTAGGGTCAACTCCTACTCAGCTACTAGCTCTGGTTCCACTTAGGCGATGGGGAAATCCATCCCTGTGGAGTTAGTTTTCTTCTCCAGCAAGGTGTTAATAGACACAGTCTTCTAACTTCCTGAGACATTTCTCCTTGTGCAAGTGCTACATGAAACTTTCCCCTGATCTGAGGTCAGAGCTGCAGTCTGAGTGGGGTTTACTTCCATTTTCTTGTGATATCAGAAACTAGTGCCCTTAAGCAGGGGTGCAAAACCATCAGGAAAAAAAATCCCCCCAAAGAGTTCATTTAGCTGGGAAAACAACTGCAGTGGTAGAGTCTAGTCTTTACAGCTCCCTGAAAACTATTGCCACGCACATTTACTACTGAGGCATTGCTGTTTTAGGCCCTCCCCTTGTGGTTCTCTGCCACAGGCTCTGCCATTGCTGGTCAAGGTTGAGCTGAATAGCTGTATGGAAACTGCAAAATCCCAGGCACCCACTTACCCAGATATATAAGGTCTATATCTTCTCGAATTAGCATATTTTCTTCACATTTAAACCGATTTGAAAAGACCATACTTTCTTACATTTTGGAAACCAGTGCTCCTGCTGCTTCTGCTCTGCTGATTTTGCACTCTTGATCCCTTTCCGCATTTATCCTTCTTGGCCAGTGGCAGTGAGTCTCACCCAAGGTGCACATTAGAATCCCTCGAGAAGCTTTTAGAACATAATTTTGCTCAGGCTTCACTCCCAGACCTATTAAATCAGACTCTCCAGGGTGGGGCTTGGATACAAGGTGGTTTTACCAACTCCCTAGATGCTTCTAATGTGCAGCTGGAGCTTAGACTATTGGATTTAGAGAAATGGATTTTGTTTTAGTCTGACCAGGCTGCTATAACAAAATGTCACAGACTGGGTGGCTTATAACCCATTTATCTATCACGGAACTGGAGGCTGGAAGCCCAAGATCAGAGCATCAGCAGATATGACATCTGGCGAGGGTTTGAGCTTCTATTATAAGGACACTAATCTCATTTATGAGGGCTCAGCCCTCACGATCTGTTCACCTTCCAGAGGCCTCATCTCCTAACACCATCACATTAGTGATTGGCTTTCGGCATGTGGGTTTTGTGAGACACACGCATTCACACCTTTGCAATTTTGGAGACAGCGACATCTGGTTCAAGTCCTGCTTTGGTGTTTTACATTGGCCAATTTTACACACTGTCTGCCTCAATTTCTTTGTCTATGAAATGGGCTTAGTAACACTGGTCAGACAGAGCGGCTCTGGTATGGATAAAGTACATGAAGTGCTTAGGGTAATGCCTGACCCACATCCAGTGCTGGAGCCGTCCTTGCTTTGGCAGTGTAAAAAGCTTTCCACCATAGAGCAAAAGGAGGGCAACGTGGCTCAACAGCTTGCTGGAGGCTCTCAGGGTAACGATGGAATTTGAGACCTTAAATCTTGGTAAAACTTAAGCCTGTAAATTAAACTCCTCAAAAAAGAAAAAAAAGCATTTGAGAGAAAATGTCTCCCTTTAAAATATAACCTCCACCCACTCAAAGTGTGCCGGTCATCCAATGCTGTGTGCCAGATGGAGTCAGTCACAACATTCCACTCTGGGCAGCTGCCGGTGAAAGTGCTACCCATGCAACTTGATATTGCCAGATAATGATTTTTTTTTTTTTGGTAATACATATTAATTTAACTTTGTAGAAATCTGTTAAATTTCTTTAGAAAACATAAAATCAATCAGATAGTTATGGTTTGACCTACAAAATTTCAATATGCTATTTGAACATAGTCATTACAGAGTAAACAAAAACTCATAAAAATAAAAATGATGAAAACTTCTAGAAATAAAGCTAGCCAGGAATCTGTTGAAAAGTAACCATATTGCATTTTCTGCTGTTGGTTTATTAGAGAGACAGCTGGAGGCTAGGCTCTTGGAGCAAATGGGGTAATACTGTCCAAGAATTCGTGCTACCAGGTATGGGGGCTAAGGAGAGGGAATGAGTCAACATTTCCTTTAGCAAAGGAAAGGAGACCTGAGCCCTATTCCCACAGTGATAGTCCCAGGACATTACAGGACCTCTGGTGGGTTTGACAGGAGGATGGCTGGTTCAGCTGGTCACAGTAGCATGGGTGCTGTAAGCAGGACAGCTTGCTTTTGAGTGGATCACACAGGCTTGAACAATTAGTATTTTGTGTTGATCACACAGAGCTAAAGACTAGAAGCCTTTTCTTCAAACTGTTTGGATGAGATGAGCTTTTACAGACTCTAGTGGGACTCCAGAAGTCAGGAAGATGGGCCTTCCCATACCATTTTTGAAAAGAACTTCCAGTATCTATAACGAAAAGGCCGTGGAACCAAACTGATTTAAAAAAATACAGAAAGATTACATAGAAGACATCTATATCCCTTTCCTAACTATGATACCAATGTTGCTAAAGTTGTTTCTAATTCAGAATTGAGGCATATGCACCAAGTATAGTATAATTGTTGGAAGTCACAATTTCATAAATCCAATTACCTTTGATACATAATTATTATATTTAAATATTAAAAAACGATCAATTCAATTAGAGGAGTTGGGAAATATACAATAAAGTCGAAGATGCACAAACGTATTGAAAAGACCAGCTAGCCAATGAGCCTCATTTCACTTGTGAGTAAGCTGACGCCCAGAGGGCTGAGTACTACCTAAGTTCCCATTCACCCAGCAGAGATGGAGCAGAGGCAGGAACCACAGACCCTTTCTACTTTCTCTCCTAGTGTTTGTTGTAGCGAAGCTCTTTAACTCAGTTTAACAAGAAGTCACTATCAGAACATTCATTGAACCTAATTAAAGACATTAAAAATGGGAGACTACTAGGCTGAGTGTGGTGACACAGGCTTGTAATCCCAGTAGCTTGGGAGGCTGAGGCAGGAGGATCACAAGTTCAAAGCCAGTCTCAGCAACTCAGCAAGTCCTTGTCTCTAATAAAATACACACACACACATACACACACAAAAGGCTGGAATCATGGCTCAGTGGTTAAGCACTGCTGAGTTCAATCCCTGGTAACAACAACAACAACAATAAAATTTGGAGCCAACTCAAGGCCACCATTGGAAGGACCGAGAATTACACTATGGTATGGTCTTAATTGGAATGCTGCATGGCAGTGAAAATATGGGAAGCAGAGTTACATGATCTGCAAGGAATGAACAAGAAAATCAAGTTGCAAAGGAAAATGGACAACATGGCAAATTTATAAGGGATCCAAAAACATGAAAAAAACTTTATATTGCTTATGAACATATTGTTTATTTATCAGTCAATAAATATTTCTTGAATACCTGCCATAAGCTGAATATTGTTTTAGGTGTCGATGACACAGAAGTGAACCAAGTGTGTGCTTTCCTGGAAATTGCCTTCCAGAAATATGCCTACACACACAGTAGAAATATAGACCCCTGTGGGGTTGGTGAATACTGGATTCAGAACTGTGGAAACCTCTGGGGAGGTGCAGAGGAATGGAAGCTACAATTATTTGCAATGTTTTATTTCTTAACCTGGGAAGTGGGTAAAGCATTCTCTACAGCTTTTAGTTTTTCTGAAATGCCTTATGAACGTTTTCTAGTTTTGCTTTTACAAATTTCTTTTGTTCTTGTAAAAACAAGTTTCCTCACATAGATAACAGTGAGGCCAGAAGAAGATTAATGAAGGTGTTTTGGGTGCAAGCTCAAAGAATTTAAGACAGATATGTGCTTGGAAATGACAAGATGTCTTAGATATTTTGAATGATACTGTAGGACTGGACTCATTTTGTAGAAAAAGCATGGAGGTTCTGCCGCTCTCCCTAGAGGCATCCTCTCACCTTTCTGTCACACAGTGGCTGCTATGTTGGAGGACTAGCTTATTGATCAAAGGACTGCAGATATGCTAGCACTTAATGTAGTGCCTCCTGAGTCATGTGAAACTAAATTGGACCTAGTATAATAAGTCTTTTTTTAAAAAATATTTTTTACTAATTGTTGATGAAATTTTTTATTTTATTTATTTTTATGTGGTGCTGAGGATCGAACCCAGTGCCTCACACATGCTAGGCAAGTGCTCTACCACTAAGCCACAATCCCAGCTCTCTCTCTCTTTTTTAAAATATTCATTTTTTAGTTCTAGGTGGACACAATATCTTTATTTTACATTTATGTGGTGCTGAGGATTGAACCCAGTGCTTCATGCATGGTAGGTGAACACTCTAACACTGAACCACAACCCTAGCCCCATATAAACAGGTCTTTTTGCAAACCATTTAAACAAGCAGGTTTATCTAAAAATCTTCCCTGTAGAATTCTTCAGCCTATTAAACACACCCACACACACACACACACACACGCACGCACACACACACACAAACCTTGCTTTATTTCTGAGGTATTTCTGATTAGAAAGAAGCAAGAATATTACAATTTTAACCTTTAAACCCTTCACCCTTATTACTCCTAGAATAACAATCAGAAATTTAAGAAAAGTTTATGTGTAATGATATGTCAGGGTATGATTCTTGATAACACTGAGTAGATGAAAAGAAAAATAGGCTATGCAGGAGGTGAATGATGAAAATAAATATAGTATTCCTATAGAATTATATTTTATACTGCCATTAAAATGTGTTACATGAATTATTTTATTACATGGGTAATCCTACTATAACATAAAAATTTTATTTTAAGTTGATAAATAATAATTGTATATTTTCATGGGGTACAATGTGATGTCTTCACATAAGCTTATGAAGTAACATGATTAAATCAGGCTAATCAGGCTAACAAATCCATCATCTCCCATACCTACTATTTCTTTTGTAGAAAAAAATATTAAAAATCTACTATTAAGCAAATTTGAAATCTACAATGCATTATTATTTATGGTAGTCACCATTCTGTAAATAGATCACTAAAGCTTCTTCTTTCTGACTGAAACTTTATACCCTTTGATGAATCTTTTCCCTTTATCCATCTGATTATAACTTTATTAATAACTATCAGTCAAGAACAACTCCATAATTTAATGTTAATTTTCCTCTTTATGCTTTTTGTCATTTTCCAAATTATCCAAACCATGTAGTTTTGATTTTATAAATATGAAAAAGTTATTAAATTTAAGAAAATAGAAAGGAAATGGAAGTGTATTATACATTGAAAGACAAGCAATTCCAGACTTGATATTTATTAGTCTTAGACATCTGTGTATGGCTTGCTTATTTTATAAACCTGCAAAGAGATGAATTCCTATGATTCATCTTGAGTAAAATACAACACTAGAGTAAAAAAAAATCTAGATTTTTATATTCTTTTTTTTTTTTCTTTTTTGGTGGGAAGGTAGTTGTTATAGATTCTGGGGTAGCAACATAGCTTACTGGGAAGTGATGAACTTGGAGTAAAGACCTTATTAGCTGTGACCTTGGGGATAATGTTTTTCCTCGAAGAATCGTGGTAAAGATTAAACCAGATCATGAGCGCTCTTGGCCCAAAATAGGCACTTAATAAAAACTGTTGATTTCTACTTTCTTCAAGGTTATAAACACAGAGTAAAACACTGGAAGTTTTAGGTTGTATTCCCTGCTGGCTTCCCCAAGATAAGATTAATTAAAAAGCAAAGTGGTTTTAAAGGGAGACTGTTGCATTTACTATTTAGAACCAATCGTGTTCCTCCTGAGTCATCAAGATTCTAAATTAAAGAAGACAAGCAAACAAAAAGCCCAAACCCAGCACCACATGGTGTACCTCAAAGGTCTGTCCAATATGTTCCCCTCTGGGTCCATTCCCACTCCTGGATCTTGTGAGAAGTTCTAGAAAAGTCATTGAGGAGCTAAATGAATTCTGATACATTCCTTCTCAGCTCAGGATTCAAAGGAAACCTGTGGTTCCCAGGTTTTCCAAAGTCCACTGTTCCACTCAGGGAGCCAGGGCTAGGGTTGTTAATTGTACAGTGCTTAGCATTGTTCTTGACTTGGAGTAGGCACTCAGTATGTTCTCAATATTATTGTTCTGTATTATCTAATTTAATCCTTGCAGAACTCTCAGTTTGCAAGTGAGGAAAACTTTGACACAGAAGTAAATGATCATACAATTAGTAATGGGGAGAACCAGACCTCAAACACAGGAGTCTGAGCCCCCTAGCCCGTAGTCTCAACCACCATAAACCACCACCTCTGCTTACTGATAAGGAATTTATCCATACTGCAGGGCCAACAGCCAATAATAATTTAATATGTTTCTATTGTACAACAGAGTTGTCTCTTAAAAGAAAACTCCTAAATTTTTAATATTTGATAATATAGTGCTTTTCACTGGTGTGAATCTAAAGCTAAGACGGATTGTATAATTAACAATGTTCTAAGATGATAGAAATTTTATTCAGCTGAGTAACTTTTGATAGATGTTAAGTTAATGTTGAAAAATTTGGAGAGAACTCCTAGTGAAATTATCAATCTCTGGTAGATTCCCAGGTGTAGGATTTCTGGTATTGATGCAGGCAGGTGGAGGCTGTATTTAGTTGTTTCTGGATGGTGGTGGTGAGTGTTTATGTTACACACACACACACACACACACACACATACACAACCACACATCTCTTAGCCCTTTCTACCAGATCAACCACTTTTTGCTTTCAAGTCCTCCAATATCCTAGGTACCCTCCTTTGAAAACAAGTAAATTTAAAAAGAATCATCATTGCCACTTAATCTGTTTTACCACCTGTTCTTTGTTTACAGTTTACAGAACATCAGACTTCTTCATTCTGTTTAATGAGGCAAATAGTTTTGAATTGCCCTCCTATAATTTGTCAGTTATTGTGAAAGAAATTGAGGAATTAGCATGGAGTATACATTGTCCATGTCCATAGGTATAATATACTGGGGGAGAAAGACACACAAATAGTCAAAATGCATGTGATAAGTCCACAACAGGAAGAGGAGCAAGTGCTAGGAGAGTAAATTTTCAGGATGACACTGGAATTCCACATAAATTCTTCACTTGCACTATTTTATTATTTTTGTCATCTTTGTGTGATTATTTAATGTATTTATAAGGGAGTCCTTTTAAAATCATAAGCGATTAAAGCTGTTCTATAATTTATGTTTTATCTAAATTCAAATGAGAAATTTACAATGCTCATTAAGACTTTATGTGTTTGTTGTATAACTATATGTGTAGTGCTGTGCATTTGAAAAAATGCCTTGATAGTAATTAACTCCTTAAGCTTCCCACTATTGTCTTCATTTTATAGATTTGGGAACTGAGGTCAGAGAAGCAATTGTATCAACAGTATAAAGCCACTAAAAGGCAGACCAGAATTCAAACTCATGTAGGAGCCCAGTCCTGGGAATCTCCACTTGATCTAGCCACAACCACTGTCCATAATAAAAGCATGGATCCAACAGAAAATTAAGATGAGGACACACAGTGTGACCAAGACCCAACAGGATGTAAAAGAGATTTGTCACAGGTGGACAATGGTAACTGCTCCTTGGCAACTGCCTCCCGGGAGCAGAAAGTGACCTCATTACATCCGTCTCCTTCCTCCCTATTTAAGTCTGTGCAGGTCCTCGTTTGCTATTAGACTGGGTTTTCAGGTTTTGCACAGCCCCGATCCTTACTTCTGTAAACACATAATAATCTCAGTTTATTTGGTTTCCCATTAGCAATCGTTTCCTGTCTTTTAAGGCTCCAAGACACACAAGATGAGGGGCCATACACAAGTTCTATTTTCTTTTCTTTATTAGACTGTGATACTATTGTGTTATCACAAATATTTTCATTTTGCTTTCAGAATGACATGGCATTCAAGGTTACTCTGGTTAATAAGATGTTACAGGAGCCCATGAAATTAAGCATAAAAATTGTCTGACAAGAATAGTAAGGTTTTTGAAGAGAGAAAAGCAAACAGTCTCTTCTGATCAATTCTTCATATATTTTTACCCTTGGAGCATAACCTACTGCTCTGAAATAAAAAAAAATTCTATCAGTTCTCATTCTATCAGTTCTGCAAAGGTTTTTTCCTATATTCCTGTGATGGGGCATGCCTGACAAACATAGTGATAAGGCACTTACTTGATGTCTTCAGAGTGTGGAAATATATTAAATCCCTGGCTCAGAACAGGCAACCTAAGTGACATCATATCACTGTTTAATATTTACTCTGAAAATATGAAGCACATCCTTAACTTAGCAGTCAAGAATGGTGAAAATATGTCCTTATGAATTTTATGATGTTTGAAATTGGGAATTGTCTTTCTTCTTGCAGAATCAATTAGTTCTAACTCCCCATGGCCTGTGAAGACAGTCAGGAAGTACTGGCTGCCCGAATTTGCAGCAGGTATTATTGTTTTAGTGTTTGGGGAAGAATAGACTTGCATCCTCCTGACCTCTGTTTCTCTCTAACGTCGCAGCTCTCATTCACTGCACCATGCCATCAGCAGCTTTCTCCAGCAAGTACACTTCCTGCAGAACTGAGAGGCAACCTGGGCACTCCAGCTTTTCGACTTCAGCTGATCCTTGTAGGACATACCACAAAAACCTGACGTACCACTTAGACTCAGTGTGTAAGCTACAATTCACTAAGTCTCTAAATTATTATCAGTGCTGTATTACTGGAGTATACTGCCTTGGGAATGGTACTATTTCATCCTTTACTGGGGATTGAACCCAAGGGCACTTTACCACGGAGCTACCTTCCCGGTCCTTATTTTTATTTTGAGACAGGGTCTGGCTAAGTTGCTGAGGCTGACCTTGAACTTGCAATCCTCCTGTGTTAACCTCTTGTGTCACTGGGATAACAAGCATGAACCATGAGGGAATGGTACTATTTTAGAGCAGCCATACAAATACAACTTACCACATGCTTTAGTTAAAGGGTAATATTTCTTGATTTAGAATGTCACTATGGAAATTCAGTTACACACACACACACACACACACACACACACACACTCCACACAATAAAAGCTATCATCTGTTATGACTAGGGAATGTGGCCTTTGATTTTATTCACTAAGTCTATTTGGATTCCTACTGTGTCCCTGCCACAGTACAGTGGATACAAAGGAAGTCTATGATACGGTGTTCCCTCCTGAGAAGAAAAGAAAGAAGTAGTATTTACTGGATGTTCTACAGTGTCAGGAGCTTTTACACAGATCATCTAGTTTGATCCATAGTCTTCAAGTTGTATCCACTTAATAGATGAAGAAATTCAGACTTGAAAGGGTTAGGAAACTCGCCACCTACAATTTGAACCAGGCCTACCTGGCTCCATAGTCATGTAGATGCAAGCAGGAGACCACAGGGAATTATATGAGTTGGCATATAATGAAGTACAAAATTAAATACAATCAAGTGCTAAGGTATAACCTCAAGAGCTTTAGGTGTTCAGTGGCAAGAAATTAATGTTTATTTTACTTATTAGAGAAGATCACAAGGAAGAAACAACAGGATTTAAAATGATCCTAGCAGGATTTCTTCTGGTCTCCGAGCAACCTCTCTTCAGGTGCTTTAGACCCTAGCCTCACGGCCTCCAGATGAGGTTTTCTCTCTCTTTGGTATTTTCCTTCTTCCTAATGAGGAGATCCTTCCTATGAGTTTGAAACTTGCTTGTCTTCCATTACAAACAAATGCCCTCTTTGTAAGGTCAACAATTTCCTCCACGTTTCTATGCACAATGGCTCTCTCCTAGTCTCCCTCTTCCTCATCCTGATGCTCCCTGCTTCATGAAGAACTGTTTCCCTTGGCTTTTGGAACACCATGTTCCACAGACCTCCCTCCTTCTCTCTAACAGTTTCTTCTGCATCCTTTTTGCTGCCTGAGGCCCTCCGTCTCCAACAAGCCTTTTAATTTCCTCAGCGCTCAGCTACAGAACCGGTTCTCTTCTCAATTCTGCTTGTTCTCTTTCTCATCCTCACTTACAGCTTCAAGTCCTGTCTGTATTCAAAGGGCTCATAATCTTATATTTCTAGCCTGTATCTTTCCTTTGAATGCCAGATCTGTATATTTAATTGCTTACTTGAATTCTCAACTCGGATGTGTTAAGGCACTTTGAACTCAGCAAGTCTAAAATTATATTCGAGCTCTTTCCTTGCAGAACTGGCATTCTCCTAGTGTTCTTCCTCCGCCCAGCTGCACAAGTTAAAAGGCCAGGAGTCATCTTGAACAGCTCCCCTCAGCTCCCATATCCATTATAATATGAAGTCCTGTGGCTTTTGTCTCTCAAGTACTTTCTTTCCATTCCTCCACACTCCAGTGCCACCTATCATCTCTTCTATGGACCAAGGGACTTCCTAGATTCATTCTTGTCCTCCTCCAACCTATTCTCAACATTGCAGCCAGAGCAATCTTTTTTTTTTTTTTGAAACAAGGTCTACTATGTTGCCCCTGCTGGCCTTGAACTTTGAACTTCTTGGCTCAAGTGATCCTCCTGCCTCAGCCTCCTAAATACTAGCTGGGATCACACCTGGTTCAGAATAATATTTTTTAATTTTTATTATTATTATTTTTTAGTTATAGATGGACATAATACCTTTATTTTATTCATTTATTTTTATGTGGTGCTGAGGATTGAACCCAGTGCCTCACACATGCTAGGCAAGCACTCTACCCACTGAGCCACAACCCCAGCCCCCAGAACAACCTTTTTAAAAAAGCGAGTATAATTATGTCAGCACACTCTTTTGCTCCCTCCATCCAATCAAAAAACCAGCCCCTCCCCTGGCAAAGACCCACAACACTGCTCATAGGTGCCAAAATACCCAAGCTGCTCTGCAAAGCCCTCCTGTCCAGGCTCATTTCACACCTTCTTCCTCCTCCTGCACTGCAGCTACACTGGCCTTTGGTCAGATGCTGTGCTTCTTCCTGTTTCCATGCTGCTACTTCCTCTTCTGAACACCCCCAGCTCTTCCCTCCATTCTTTGCTGTTCTCTCACTTTCTTACACATACTTGGCTGCCTCTTACTTTCACATCTCAATTGGAGCATCTCTTGTCTTAGAGAAGCCTCTCCTCATTCACTGGCCACATCTACCCATGGCCGCATTCAGTTCTTCTTCCAAGAAACTGCCACCGTTTTTCTTTAACTTTATTCTTCGGCTATACTATGATCATTTATATCTGTTGATATAAATGACTGCAGGAGCTGTGCTTTCTTTTGCTCATCATTGTATCCCATCACCTCATATAGAGTCTGGCACATTAAATTTTCTCAATATTAGTTGCATGAATAAGAAACTAATAAAGTTGAAAGCCTGAGCATGGATGAAGAGATGTAAAGTGAGAGAAGAGAGCCTAGGATGGAGCTTGGTGAATGCAACATTTTAAGGGGAGGACAGAGGAAGGAAATCATGTTAGGGGAAGAAATAAAGAAATAATGACTATATAAGTGGCATAAGCCAAGGGAATCCAGAGTTTTAAGAAAGCAGAAATGTCATTGGGTCTTCACCCCAGATATTGGGAGAACTGGGAAATGAAACTGGTTTATAGGACAAATGGGAGGTGAGAAACTTAGCATCAGAGGAGTTGATTTTAATTTGGTGTTAAAGGAAAGCGATGAGAAAGACACTTGGCACTGTTGACAACTCTTTCTTCCTTCAAAGTAGAGGTAGAGAATTTTGCAAATAGAGAAAGATACTTTTAGGATGAGAGCCTTGAGAAAGGAAATGCAATACCTGTTTATAGAGCGGGATTCTGAAGAAAACAAGAGGGGTGTGATTATATCTATATACGCATACATAGTCAAATAGTTTGTTATTATTTTGAACAAAATGCTGTTAGATACACTAAGAATAAGAAAAAGAAGTTTAAAATTTTTCTATATATATATATATATATATATATATATATATATATATATATATATATTTAGGTGTAGGTGGACACAATACCTTTATTTTATTTTTATGTGGTGCTGAGGATTGAACCTAGTGCCTCACACATGCTAGGTGAGTGCTCTACCACTGAGCCACAACCCCAGCCCCACAAGTTTCTATTTTATCTTTACTTATTCATTCTCTTATGTTGTGTTAGTTAACTTTTTGCTGGTGTGACCAAAATACCTGACAAGAACACTTAGGGGAAGAAAAGTTTATTTTGTGTTCAGTTTAGTGTCTGGCATTAACTTGGTGGAAGTTCACAGACACTGTGGTTCAGAGGTTCGGTCCATGATCAGCTCCCTTCATTGCTCTGGGCCCCAGATGAGGCAGAACACCATGGAAGAAAGGCATGGGTAGAGAAAACCTGATCAGTTCAATGCAGCTAGGAAGCGGGGAGGGGGGAGGAGAGGGAGGGAAGGAAGGAGGGAGAAAGAGGTAGGGGAGGGGGCCTGCAAGGCCAGGGACAGAATGTACTTCCCCAAGGGCATGCCCCAGTGACCTAGTTCTTCCAGCCATGCCTAACCTTTCAGTCTTGCCTAAACCTACTTCTTTCAATTGCCAGCCAGCAGTCCATTCAAATTACTAATCCATCAAATGGATTAATCTGCTGCTGAGGTTACAGCTCTTATAATCATTTTTACCTCTGAATATTCCTGCATTGTTTAGTACATGAGATTCAGGGAATATTAAAGATCAAAATATAACAGATCTCTTCCTTTCTTCATGAAGATTTCAGTTTCTGAACTATGTCATTTTCCTTTTCTCTAAAGAATTTCTCTTAACATTGTTTTTAAGACAGGTTTACTGGCCACAAATTCCTCAATTCTTGTCTGCCTGAGAAAGTTTATCTTTTTCTTTATTTTTCAAGGGCAATTTTGTGAGGTATAGAATTCTGGGTTGGTATAGTGCACATGCCCCCCTTCCCTGCCAAGTACTCCATTCTCTTTTGTTTGCATGGTTTCTGAGAAGAAGTCAGGTGTAATTGTTATTTTTTACTGTCACATAAGTAAGATGTTTGCCCCAATAGTTTCTTTCAAGATTTTTTTTTCTTCAATACTGTGCAGTTTGAATATGATATGTCTAGGTGTAGTTTGGGTTTTTTTGGCATTTATCCTTGGCTTGACATTCTCTGAGCTTTGTGGATCTGCGGTTTAGTGTCTGGCATTAACTTGGTGGAAGTTTACAGACACTGTGGCTTTGAAAATCTCTTTTGTTCCTTTCTCTTTATTTTCCTTCCCGTATTTCCATTATGAATATATTATACCTTTTGTAACTGTTCCACAGTTATTGAATATTCAGTTCTTCATTTTTTTTCTCTGTATTTTAATTTTGGAAGTTTCTATTGTCAAATCCTCAAGCTCAGAGATTCTTTATTCAGCTGTATCCAGCTGACTAAAGAACCCATCAGAGGTATTGTTCATTTCTATTCCAGTGTTTTTTTTTTTTTTAATCTCTAGCACTTCTTTCTGATTCTTTCTTATAATTCCCATCTTTCTGCTTACATTATCCAGCATATTGTCCTTTACTTTTTTTTCATTAAAGCCTTTAGCATATTAATTATAAGTTTAAAAAAAATCACTGGTTCGAGAATCTCACATTCCAGCCATATATGACTGGTTCTGTTGTTTGGTCAGTCTATTCAAACTGTGATTTTGCCTTTTGGTATGCCTTATAATTTTCAATTGATAGATGGATATGATGTACTGGGTAAAAGGAACTGTAGTAAATAGCATTTTGTAAGGTACTTGTAAAGTAGGGGAGGGGAGGGACATTCTATAGGCCTATCACTTGGTCTTAGTTTTCTGGTGAGCCTGTGCACCTGGACTGTGAACTTCACCAGTGATTCTTGTTTTTAAAATCCCTCTGGGGATTTCTGTTTCTCCAGGTAGGTTGGGCTCTGGTAAAATAATTTCTTTTGACGGTAGGATTTGTTAAGAAGAATAGAATGCTCAGGCATATTTCAGAATTTTTTTTTCCTTCTCCTTGACAGGAATTTTTTTCTGATGTTCACTGTGATCACCTGATGGAGCTCCTGGAGGTGACGCTCACAAAGGTGTGGGGGCTTCCAAGACTGGGTCCCTGTGGGGTTTTTAAGCTCTTGGATTCGTCCACACCGAGCCTCTAGCACTTGTAATTATTCATTTCTTCCTACCCTAGCACTGGTTCCCATGAATTTTCTGCTGGTGGGTTTCTGTCTGTCGAGGTAAGTTGTGATGTGCCTCTCTGTCTCTTTAGGGTTAGTGTGGTATGTTTGGCTTACAACCTTACTTCTCTGAAGGATATTAGCAGGGTTGATTTTTCAGCATGTTCAGCTTTTTACTTGTTCTTAGGATAAAGTGGCAACTTCTAAGCTCCTTGCATCTGGATCCGAAAAGTGGAAGTGCTCAGATAATTAGTATCCACTTAGCTGAAGAAGTGGGGCCTTTGTTATCTCCAGGAGACCACTGGGGCCTGAAAAGTTCCGTTTGAGTCAGATCTGGGGGAAGGCAGGGAGGGAGTTATAATTTTGAACAGTTGTTCTACACAAGCTCAGTGTGCTCCCTTCCTTGCACAGCAGTTCTTCTAAGTGAGATTACTGTCATGACTTTCTAAGAGAGATGCAAAAGAGGCTCAGTAAGTTACCCCCCAAATCACAAGTGAAGTAAAGAACTAGAATTCATTTCTTGGCTTTCAAAAAAGTGGACATTTATTGAGCGTATGCCATATTCCCAGCCATGTGGCAGGCATTGATGATACACAGAGCAGAGCCTAGTCTATGTCCTGCATTAAAATATCACAACCTTAGGTGCCATGGGAAGGGACTGCAAAGCACACCTCACTTCAAGGAACTGCAAATGCTTTGGTGTTGCAAGGGATGTGGTGGGAGAGGAATGTAGGGTCAGATATTGCTTTGTACATTTTCATGTATTATGCTAAGATGTTCTGATTGAATTCTGAAATCAAGGAGCCAAGAAGGGTTTTAAGTAGTGGAATGCCATGACTGAGTCTGCTTTCACAGGATCATTTTAGGAACAAGAAGACTGGGACGGGAAGACTGGTTAGAAGGTTGTCCCTGTGGTCCTAGGGAGGAAGGCTGAGGGTGTGAACCAAGGAAGGGGTAGTGGAATTGGAGAGGATTGGAGCAATTCCTGCATGGAACTGACCAAATGGACACAGGGAAGGAAAGACGCTAGGAAAACACCCTTGTTTCTGGCTTGGGCAGCTGGGGGGATGGTGGTATCATTTACTGAAATAGAGAAAACAGAAGGAAGAACAGATTTTGTGGGGGAAGATGGTGAGCTCAGTTTTGGACGTGTAAGTTTGAAATGCACATGGGAAATCTCACCAGTGCTATGTAGTAGGTAGACATGACAGGAGCTTACCAAGGAATTCCACGTGAAGCTGGGACAATGGTTGTTACTGAGCTTCTCAAGGGAGAATGTGTGCAGTGAAAAAAAAAAGGGGGGGCCACTACCAGGATGTTGGGGAACGCCCACATTTGAATAATGGACCAATAGAGAGTTCAGCAAGGAAGCCAGGAATGAATGAACAGAGAAGTAGGAGAGAGGGAGAGCACTTGCAGGGAGGTGCTACAGACTGAGGTTAAGAACATAGCTTTGCAGTGAAGGCTGACTTGGTGTTCACTAAACCCATCTCTCTCTCCTTGGGCACATTAGGAAGCTCCATTTTCCAGGCTCCTTGCATGGTAGTAGAGCCAGCAACTAGGGCTGCCACTGACCATGCGGTGAGCTCATGTGCAGTTAAGAGCAGGTCCATCATCCTCAAGCTCTTCTCCCCCTCCATGAAACTTTTGGGCTCACTTATAAAAGGACCTCTGGAAGGAAAGCACTCAGATTTTCAGTTTTATTTTCTACCCCCGCACAACCGAGTCTATTTTCCCTGATCCTGGCTCTGGAATCAGATCTCTGGGTTTGAACCTCTTACCAGCTGAGTGGATTTGAATTAACTGCTTAATTTCTCTGCACCTGTTTCCTCATATAAAACTGGAATAATAGCATAAATATGTATTTCCTACAGTGGTCTGAGGATGAAATGAGGTAATAAATGCGAAGCACTAAGAAGAATATTAAAGACTCTAGAAATGTTAGGAATTAAGGGAGAGTAGAATGTCAAGGACAGGGGAATGGCTTATGGCAGAGGCCCATGGATTAACGGCCTGCAGGTCAGATCTGTTCTGCTGCCTACTTGTGTACAGCCTCTTAGCTGAAAATGTGACATTTTAAAGGTTGAAATAAATCATGTGGGGAGCGGGAGCATGGGAGGAATAGACAAACTCTAGATAGGGCAGAGGGGTTGGAGGGAAAGGGAGGGGGCATGGGGTTAAAAATGATGACAGAATGTGATGATCATTACTATCCAAAATACATGTATGAAGATACGAATTGGTGTGAATATACTCTGTATACAACCAGAGATATCAGAAATTGTGCTCTATATGTGTAATAAGAATTGTAATGCATTCTGCTGTCATATATAAATAAAAAATACATAAATCATGTAAAAATTACGTGGAGTTCAGATTCCAGTACCCATAACTTTTTTTGGGGGGGGGGACACAGTCATGCTAGTTAGTTTACGTATTTTTATGGCTGCTTTGTGCAACCATGATGGGATTTGAGTAGGTACAGCAGAGACTATATGGTGAGCAAAGTCTGAAATATTGAAAAGGTGGTTCTTTAAAGAAAACAGTTTGGTGACTCCTGGATTACAGTGTCAAATGCAGTAAATATCAAGAAAGATAACTAAAAAGTGCTGACCAGAATTAGCAATAGATTACCAGTGACTCTCATCATGGCTCTCCTGGAGTGGTAGAAGAAAATAGATTTTTGGTGGCAGTCAGATCCAAGTTTGATTTCTGACTCTGTAACTTGTTAGTTGTGTGGTCTATTTCTTCCCTTTTCCTGTCTGTTCCTTTCCATTCTTTCATGGACTTGTTTCATGGTTTTGAACCTTCTCTTTATTTCTTTGAATGTTCTAAATATTCCTCTATTAAGATTTCCTTCAGATTTTTTTTTTTCTGTTATTTCTAGTTCCTGGGGGTGTGAAGCCTCCCATTTGTTGCTGCCTGTCTTGTTATACGTCAATTCTTTGTGCAGTCTATAATTTTAGGTGCACATGATGAGTGGTTGTTTGGCATTTGCTTCTGCTGAGGCCTTGCGAGTCAGCAACTGAAAAGGCTCCAAAAATGTATCACTGAACGACCTCTTTGGAGGCTAGGACGGAGGCAGTAGAGTGTGGGTGTTGGGGAATGTGCCTCGAGTTCACATTCCTACTATGAAACCACTTGTATAACCTTGACCTAATTACTCTTCTTGTTTAAGTTTTCTTTTCTGTGAAGTAGAAATAAAAACTCCTACTCTTTAGAGATATTGTGAAGAATTAATGAAATAATATAAGGAAATCAGCATAATGTTGTGCATGTAGCGAGTACTTGATAAATATTAAAAACTACCATAAATATTTGGTAGATATTATACACCTGGCAAATTTTCTCCTTGTTTCGTGATATAAGGAAGAAGCTTGATGTTCATAAAAATAGTTTCTGAAAATACAAAACGTACAGTTGATTATTATGTATGGACACTGGTCAGATCTCTTTGCTCTATTTGCAACGCGTATTAGTTTAAAATAGGAACAAAAAACCCCTCATTAGAACATAGTCACTTAGTTTTCAGCCACTGGTAAGGAGCATTGATGGATGTTGGGGGGAGTTTCAGACATTATCCTTTTTCAAAAATAGCCTAATTAGAAGTTGGATCATTTGCCAACTATTTTGGGTCATTAAAATACAGCAGAAAAGAGAGTTCTTCTGCTGAGAGGAAAATGACCCAGATAAAGTTCTTCAGTTTTATTCAAAGAGAACATATATTTATTTTTTGGCCATGTTTTTCTCAGTCACTATTCCAATTGAAAGGTTAGAAATAGACTGGCAGAGTCCTGAGCCCATAGCTGACTCTCATACATATTACCTATTTATTAGTGGGAAGGATAGAAGCAGGCAAATTCTTGGGCAAGAGTAACTTCCTCTGTCTCAAGTAACTTGCAACCACAAATCTTTCCTTAATTAACTGCTATTTTGGATCTATAGATAAGGGAGGGTCAAAGAGCCAAATGGTGAAAGAAAGCTGTAGGCTACTATGATTTATCATGAAATATGTTATTAGTTACCCATAAGGATTTCACAAAATGAAGTCTTATAATTCTATTTTTCACAAAAAAATCACAAAGGCTAATATTAGAAACATTTAAATAGAGAAATAGTTTTAGATTTATATTACCTGATCTTCATAATCAGATCCTGTATCAATGATCTCTCCAGTGTCCAACATCATTGAAGGATCAAAGTCACTTGAACCTAAATTTAGAAAAGGAAAAATTAGCTTATGGAGGCTGTTTCTAAAGAAAGAAATCCCCTCTTAGGTTTCCATATTGTTCTAGGATTCTATTAAATTCACAAACATTTCTAGATGCTTCCCATCTGCCAGGAACTGCATTTGAGCTGGAGATTGAAGATGCAGATACTCAGAGCACTGTGTCCACCCCTAAGAATATGACAGTACTGTGGAGATTGTCAACAGCAAGATTCAGAAATCAAGAAGAGTGACTAGTAGAGGAAGTGGTGGAGTTGGGATTCTTCATAAGGAGCTGATCTGTGAACAATAACACTCAGGGCAAAATGTGATTTGTCCAAGAGAAATAGCTTCAAGATTGCTAGAGTAACTAAGGCAGGAGGAACACCACGTTCGGAGTGGGAGAAGAGCAAGAGGTTTCCAGAAATAAAAGGGCTGGATCTGCCCACTCCAGAAAAACCTGAGATGCTTTCCCTCAAGCCTTTGGGGTCACCTCAGTCTCTGAAGGTGAGAAAAATCAGATTAACTTAATTTTTTAATAGAAAGATTGCTCTCCTGGGTATTAGAGGTTACATTAAATCACTTATCCATTTCTTCCCAAACTTAAACCACTGATCTTCACAAAGGGGCTTCTGAAGCACAATTTATTCATAGTTCTCATTTAATAATTCAAAATATACATCATCTCAAAATATACATCACCTTACCAGGAAGGAAAATAGATACAAAATCTAAAAGACTTATATTACCATAATCTAAAATATTATGTGTCCTGTAAAATAATGAACAAACTCATGTTTTACTATAAATGTGGCCTTACTGAATAATTCCTGGTTAGACTATTGATTGAGTAATATTTAGTGAAAATAGCTTTTCACACAACATCAAGCATCTCGCACACTTCTCAGACATGGACCTGTCCCAGAGATGTTGCCTCTGTACTCTCCCAAAACAGGAGCCAAGACTTCCTGGTGCGGTGGTGCATGCCTGTAATCCCAGTGGCTTGTGAGACTGAGACAGGAGAATCATGAGTTCAAAGCCAGCCTCAGCAACTGCGAGGTGCTAAGCAACTCAGCGAGACCCTGTCTTTAAATAAAATACAAAATAGGGCTTGGGATGTGGCTTGGTGGCTGAGTGTCCCTGAATTCAATCCCCGGTACCAAAAACAAACAAACAAACAAACAAAAAAAAAAATGAGAGCCAAGGTGTGTCCTCACTCTGCTTTTCTCTTTGCTCTCTTATCTTTAGTACCCCATCCACTCCCATCTATTACAATGACCAATACTAAACAGCAACACCACTGTTTCTGTCTTCAAAAAAAATTTTAAAAAGAAGATAAAGTTTTCCCAGATGGAGACCCCTGAACCATCAAGCCATTCTGGAGAAGTCACCTGGTGTGGAGTTGACATGTGTAGTGGCACAGGTGTGTTCAGAACAACTCTACTGATGCTAGTTGCCAGTCACATCATCGGAGCAGCCCCGGCCAATCCTGTTGCTAATGAGGCAGTTGGTAGAATGGCACTGGGAAGTCTTTGCCCCTTGATACCAAGAGGATAAGACTAGAGCATGAAGTGGGAAACTTTAATTCTTATGTATACCTTTTTAAAATGAGTGGGATTATATGTAATTTTCCTATCATTGTGTTTTGGTATTTTTCAAATAAAGAATTTTCTAAGTGTATCTTGGGGACAAAATACTTGACTGTCTCAAAGCCCAGTCTGAAAGTCAGCTTACATTTATGTGTTAAAGGCAATAAAGATGTTCGAAGTAAATTGCAAATTTTTTTCATTATATGTCATAGATATTTTAGAACCAACATTTTGCAGAATCCCACTCTGTCATTTTAGAAGAGAAGAAAATGAGATGCAGAGAAGTTAAATAACTTGGTGAAGGTCAATACAGAAAGTATGTGAGATCAAAGGCAGGGCCCTTAGCTCCAATTCCTTTGAACACACTCCACCACTGCCTCCAAATAGCTTTACAAATATTACCTTTCACTCAAGTCTCTACAGGAGAGGACCTGGAGGGATATACTGTCTATTCTGCATTCTGAGAAAATGAGGATCAGTGATAATTCTCAGTGAGATGGATCTTGGGGTGACTGTGAAAATGGCAGGGTCACAAGTGGAATTAAGGAGTCTTGTTCAAGCCCATGACCATCAATGCTCCATTGCTGCTATTGATAGCATCATTAAAGGTAATATGAATTTTGTTTAGCTGTCATTACTTCCTCAATGTGGCTGTTATCTACCACTGTCTAGTGACATGGTGATAGGTACGTGGATTCAAACACTACCTTTGAATCAGCTTTATTTAGAATGATTCATGTGGCATGAGAAACACAGTTTGAGCACAGAATCTTATTAAATGTATAGCTTCTCTTAGTGCCTGTGTCCTACTTATTTTGTTTAACTGGAAACAGTTCTTTCAATTGTTTTCAAAAAGTACAACCTGAAGGGCTCTTCAAAAACCTAGTTAACAGATACCACATATGAATATTTGATACTGAAGCAAGTTTATTAGGAAATTATCTTTGACAATAGCAGAATGAAAAGATTTTTTTGTTGTTGTTTAAGAAAAACTCCTGCTTATAATAGGAAGAAGAGATTGGCTTTCCTAATCAAGTGCTTTTAACAGAAATTTCAATATATCATTAAGGGATAAAATTTCTCGACACATTGTTGCTCCTGGCAACAGCAGCATTAATATATCAGGAGGCAACAGACAAAGGATATCATCAGCAGCTCAGATAATGATTGAAAAGCTTTTTTTTTTTTTCTTTTAGCATTGGTTGCTTGGTATGCTCAAAATGGGACCTTTAATAATAGTCCACCATTTGGCATGTGAAACAAGGAGGTAAATACAGACATATGTACACACTTTTGCATTCTTTCAATGGGCAAATTAACACATAAAACAACTGCAAATGATCTTGTTACTCAAAAAAGACAGCAAAATCAGGGCATTTTGAAAAAGTGATAGTGTGGTTTTCATTTCTCCTGATTTTGAATTTCTCGATTTCTTTTCAGATTTAAAAATATCTGTTCTATAGATAGCATGGAAAGGTCTTAGCTGAAATGTAGAACCCCACAGGGAAGACTTAGTGTCACTAGTTTTAGATGTGGTATGGTCTTCGGAAATATTATTTTCAGGTTGTCTCCTTTAATTTAAATGGAAGATGAGACAGATTGGCTTTAGAGGTACTAGAGACTAAACGTATTGCTTCCTGGGACAATGTTACAGACTTTTTTCCTCCTGGTGGATTCTCAGTCAAAAGTTGTAGGAATTCTCCTTCCACTTTGAGTGCTTCCTGAACAGTGATAGGTGCAGGTAAATAAAACCCCTCCAATCCTCCATTCAGTCCTCCAGGGAAAGCAGGCTCTCCCTTGCTCCAACTTCCATTAACTGCAGGCTGCTCTGTAAGAGGAGGTTGCATTTCATCCTTGAATCTAAAAAACGCAGCTTAGAAATGAAATGCATTCTATGCATACATGCCGAATGAGAGTAAAGAAAAGGAAGTTTACACTTTACCTTTGCAGATCTTGCTCTCATTCACTTACTCTAATAACATGAAGTACCTCCTTGTAAATGCCTGACTGCATCGGGCACTAAGAATCCTGCTCTAATTTCAACAGTCATGGAAAGTGTAAGCAATGCTTTTGTGTCAGAATTCCTTTGAGGGAGAGAAAAAATATTATTTGGAAAAATATCCTGAGTATTTGGAACCAGAAAGTGAGCTCCTGGAGGGATCTGGGTGTTGCAGGACGGTTCTGGGTGAGAAGCGGAGAGGGATGGATTATTTCAATACTTCAGGACAAGGGTTGGGAAAGAGGAAAAGAGGCAGGGAGAAGAGAGTAGAAGAAAATACAGGAAAAGGAGGGAAATTTGTGTGAGATGTGGTCTCTCCCTATGAGCCCTCAAGTCCTTAGCAAAAATACTACCACATATACAGCCTTTTTAGTGTGGCAGTTTTACACATGGAAATCATTCACTCTTGGCAACAATCCTATGAGGTAGGTGCTATTATTTCCTTTAAAAAATAAATCTCAGTCCCTTTTATAAAAAGTTGCTATTGAAGCCAACCACTTCCAAGTACAACCATCAACTCTGCACAAAATATGAATTATACCTAGGAATTGAAATTAACCTAGATGAGTTCTGGCTATTTTTTAAAATGCATATATTTCCTCTTTATAGATAAGAAAATGTAGGGCCAGAGAGATTGATTGATGTGGCCAGATGGCTCTTCCAAAAGTCCTAATGGAGGACTCCACAGAGCAAACACTGCAGATGAAACTGAAAATTTGGAGCTCATGGCAGCCTATGGGAAAAGGTGAGCAAGTGTGCACTCAGCTTGGGAGCAAAGACTTGGTGTGCCTGTGAGTCCCACGCTTAGATGGTGACCCAGCTGAGGTGGCCAACTGGAAAAAGAAGACCTTATGTACCCTCTCGTATGAGATTCACACTGGGTATCAAACCCTCCCTGGTTCTCTGTTTTTCTTTCTGTGTGTCCTCATGAAATCTTATGCTTTAATAAAGGAAACTGCTGCTTAACCAACAATCCTGTACCTAAAAATTGTGCAGGAAAAGCACAGGACATTATGCAAGGGCTTAAACAAGTCTGGAATGGTGTCTGAGAGGCTTCTTGAATAAATCACTCTTGTACTGAGGCCAGGGTCTAGCCAGGTGAAGGATGAGACTATAGAGTTGGGAGAGTGGAGGGATATAATGAGGACAGGTTTCCTGAGCAACTGGGAAAACAGGTGCAAAACAGCTACAGAAGGAAGGTACTGGAGCCATTGAAGGAACCACAAGAAAGCAAATACTCAGATATGGGTGAGGGAAGGAGGTGATGTCCTGCACAGTGGGAAAGCTAGGGATTTGTGGCTTTCTGCTATGTGAGGAACACCAGTGCCCAGCCTGCTGGAAGGTCACTGAAGGGTTTGTTTTGTTTTGTTGTCAGAAGCCAGCACAGTTGCAGGACTGCAGGACAAAGCTACTTTGGAGAAATGCCACTAGTGAGCCGTAAGGTGCTACGAAGTTGTAAAGAGCGGGCAGCAAAATTCAGCTCCTCCACTCTACCGTATTAGCAAACTAAGGATATCTAGCAGCTAGAGACTTGTTCTTATTTTAAAAATTATGTTCTAAATAAAATATTAACTTAAAAGGCACAGGAATCGTAGCATTTTTTTTTCAGAGCAATAATAGTCTTATTTACATGATGCAACACAGTTCTCAATATTCCATCTTTCCTGCAACAGGCAGGAAATATTACTGGAAAATTAGGCAGGAGAGTTTGTATCAGTTAACTGTGCTCTGCTGGTCTGCCCAGAAAGATCTCCATCTCTTTCTTCTTATAATTCTTCCATTCTTGGCAGCTACACTTAGGTCGCTTCAAATGGTGGTTTAAAATTTTAAGTGTTTTGCCTTGTACTTCATAGCTCAGAACTTTTTTTTTTAACTTTTGAGGCCATAACTCTGAAGAAAGGTCAAGACTGAGACCAAGATTTAAAGGGTGAGATAGCACTATGTGTGCAGCTGTTGCTGTGGTTAGCATGATGTCCAAGGGCAAGGCTCAGAGCAGAAGCACCTGAACCAAAATGCTAGATGGAAGGCAGCATTGCAGGTCTAATGTGCCCCCATTTCCTCTGTGCTTGTGACCACACCAAACTGATGAGACAGAAGCTGGCCAAGATGAATTGGCCAATGATCCCTATGAAGGTGGTGCCTCTCCATAAGAGAAAGGTGAAGGCCATGGAACCAAGCATAGAGAAGAGTCCTAGGAGCTTGTGTAGAAACCCATGTACAAAATGACATGGAGGCAAAGAAGAATAAGATGGAGGGTGAGTGGCTGGTTTACAGCTGCCCCAGGCTGAGCCCATCTCTGGGACCAGCAGTGTTGAAGGCAAGGAAGGAGAGATGTGTGGCTTCAGAAGAGCTAGCTACATGCCATGGGATCAGAAGGTTTTCCGCACACACTCACTCACACACATATTCACACTCACCCAGTCTCCTCTCTGGATAAGGAACTGTTTCTCAGAGGCTCAACTTACACTCTTCTGGGGTCTCATGGAAAAACCAGAGCGTGCTGTTTGAAGAGTGGGCATTTCATTTGAATATGATGTGTACATAATACAAAATTTATTATAAAAATAATGTTGTTCTCAGTCCTGACCTTTCTTCTGCGTTTTGGCCTCAAAAGGTAAAACCCAAAAGTTCTGTGCTATTTTTAAAAACAAGAGAAAATCATCTACTTAGAACTGGTAGGTGAAGCTATGCGGGCAGTGAGTTGGACCAGAGTCAGAATAGAGAATAGAGAACCGTGAGTGCCACCTGTCTTAGGCACACTCCCAGGTGGGAGTGCTAAAGAAGGGAAGGGGCAGGGCCCACAGGAGCTGTGGATTGGGATGGAAGTGCTTTACTCAGGCAATATAGAAGAAATCCCTTTAGGCTGGGGGAGTCTTGGAGGAATTATAACTTTTAATTGTTGCACAAAGTATATGGATTAGTTTAGACGTTTTTCCTATTATGTGTGACTACCTGCTAATTTAGATGTGCAATGATAGGAAGAAAAACGTTAACAAACTGCAAAGGACAGATTTATAACCCTTTCATTCTATTTTGGTCTATCCCTTTATTTTTAAACTAGAAAGAATGAGGGCTGTCCTTTAAGCTTATAGCAATTTGTTAGGCTTCACCCATTAATACAAAGTACGACATTTGGCAGGTGATCACGGTGTATTGTTGCCCAAAGGATGTAGCAACTTACCTGCTGCAGTTTCTTTGTTGGGAAATAATTTGCTGTCAACTGCCATACTGATGTCATAGAACACCTCATCCTCGTCTCGGTCAGCATCAAACTGGGGGAAATCAGGACAGACAAATGTGGAATGTGAGTATACATAAATCAGTTCATCCTCAAACACAATGTATGTGCATTGCACAACTGTATCTGTGATGAAGAAAGACAAAGGAAATAAGGCACTCAAGTCTTTAATCAGACATTTAGAGGGTTTTTAAGTCCAGATTTCATACCAAATAAAGAAAGGCATTAGGAAGTAAATGTATAGTCACTTAAGGATAAGAAAAGTGCATACCATATTTTCTTCACATACAAAGCGAAGTCCCCACCACCCCTGGCAGGGCTTTGCACTTGCTAGCCAAGCATTCTACCACTGAGCTATACTCCCAGCACTTTTTCAAATTTTATTTCAAGACAATCTTGCTAAATTGACTAGGCTGTCCTCAAACTTCCCAGTCTCCTCTCTTAGACTGCTGAGTAGCTGGGATTACAGATGTGTATGACTGTGCCCAGCAAAACCCACCTCCAAAATCAAATTTAAGATACTGTCCTGAATACAACAAATACTATATTACAGATATGGTTTGTGAACACTATAGACTTAGATGTAACAAAAATTAAATATTTATTTTACCATTCCATAACATTTATAAAATGTGGCTATATGCACAAAACTGCTATTTCCCAAGAGGTTCAAGTGTTTAAAATACATCTCTCTTTTTTGTTAAAAATCACATTATTGAATTATAATTGATATACAACAAGCTGCAAGTCTCTGTAGTGTACAGACTGTCTAAATTTTGGTATCTATACATACCTGGGAAATAATCATAAAATCAAAATAGTAAAAATTATCTATCACTCCCCAAAGTTTAGAATTATTTTTACTATCTCTCTCAGGCACCATGGATCTGCTTTCTGTTAAATTATTTGCATTTTCTAGAATTTCATATAAAATGAAAAATATGCAATCTTTTTTGTCTGCATTCTTTCACTTAGCCCAATTATTTTGAGGGTCATCAATGTTATATCTGTAGTTAATTCCCTTTCATTATTTAGTAGAATTCCATTGCAGGTATATATTTTGAATCCCATCCCAGTAATTTTTCATCTTAGACATTGTAGTTTTCATCTCTAGATGTTTGATTTGAATCTGTGTGTGTATGTGTGTTTCTGGGGATAGAGCTTGCACATGTTAGGTAATTAAATATTCTACTTTTGCGCTATACCCCCAGCCCTAAGTCTTTTTTTAAAAATTGTTTTTCATGAATTTAATTGTCTCAATATCTGAAATTAAATTATAATAGCTATTTCAACATTCTTCTTTGCTAATTCTAACATTTACATCAGTTCCGATTGATTTTTACCTCTCATTATGGTGAATGTTTTTTTCTTTGTATGCCTGGTCCTTTTTTTTTTTTTTTTTTTGGATGTCAGGCATTGACATTTGGACCTTGTTGTTTGTTGGATATTTTTTGTATTACTATAAATATTCTTAAGCTTTGCTCAGGAATGTAATTTAATTACTTGGAAACAGTTCAGTCTTTCAAGTCTTGCTTTTAAGATTTGTTAGGCTGGACCAGAAAACTATTGAATTTAGGGTTACTTGTTTCTTACTGTTAAGGGAAGACTTTTCTTGGTCCTCTCTCCAGAGTCTTGTCAATGAAGAGGTTTTCTACTCTGGCTGGAAGAAAGATGCATAAGTCCAAGCCTGGTGTGAGCACCAGGTAATGTTCCTTCTTACCCTTTCAGGGGGTTCTTTCTTGGTTTCAGGTAATTTCCTCATGTGGATGCACTAAATAGGACTCTGCTGAATACTGGAGGAGGGGGGGCCCTCAGCTTATCTCCAGAACTCTCTGTGCTGTGCTCTTATCTCTGATACTTTGGTTCTATGAACTCAAACCACCTTAGTCTCTTGGACTCGCGGCTCCATCTCCTCAACACACACGTCCACCAGACTCCCCAGGGCTCCTTTCTCCCTGGCACTGCAGAATGAAAACTCTCCAGCCAGTCAACTGAGGCAAGCACCGGGGTTGCTGCACCTAATTCCTTTCTTTCAGGGATCTCTTCATTGTTTGATGTCCAGTGTCTTGAAAATTATTTTTAAATAATTTTTCATGTTTATGTGTTTATTTGCTTATTTAACTTTTGATCATTTCACGTGGGAGGGAGAATTCAATCTCTTTTTATTCCATTTTGTTAAGGGGTAGAAGTCTCAATTCATTAGTTTTTAATCTTTTAAAAAAAATTCTGATTTGTTATATATGACAATGGAATGCATTACAATTCATATTACATATAAAGAGCACATTTTTTTCATATCTCTTATTGTATACAAAGTATATTCACACCATTCATGTCTTCATACCTGTACTTTGGGTAATCATGTCCATCACATTCCACCATCATTTCTAACCCCATGCCCCCTCCTTTCCCTTCCCACTCCTTTGCCCTATCTAGATTTGTCTATTCCTCCCATGCTCGCCCTCCCTACCCCACTATGAAACAGTTTGATGCTGGTAGTTTTAATGAATCATAATAATAGCCATTATTTATCAGGTGGTTAGTATGTGCCCAATACTGTTAAAACATTTCATGAACTAGATTTATTTTTAAAGTCATGTTTGTTGAAGTATAATTTATGTATGGTACAATTTACCCCGTTTAGTTTTATAGCTGTATGAATTTTGATAACACAAATATAAAAAATGACAACATTTTATGGATATATAGTACTACCATCAAGATATAGAATATGTTACCTTGTTCTCCTTTACTTCTTTTTTTAAACAAATAGAGAAATTAATTTTAATATATTTTAATTTAACCCAATGATTACCGACATAATTTGCAAAGAAAATAATTGTTATTAGATATTTCATGTTCATTTTCTTTGTCCTAGTAATTCTTTGGAAACTAATGTCTATTTAACACAAAGCACACCTCAATTCAGATTAGACACATTTCAAATACTCAGTGGCCTCATGTAACCAATGGCTGCCATATTGGCTCCTTTCTCCATCTTTCACCTTTTGGTGAGACATATACTGTAGGCTGCATGATAAGTCCCATTGTTATGTGGTTTCTTGTTGAGTTCCATCAAAAGGGACACCAAAGAGATGAACTTAGAATATATGAGAGTAGAACGAGGTGTTTTATTCCTCCCTATAAGACTCTATTAGACTGTGAGTTGGTTTCTACATGCTTTTGATGAGAGTAATTTCAGTTAGGTCACCTTCTCCTACAAGTTTTTCATAGTGACTCTCTCTTATTTTACCTCCTACCTCTTCAAATTTACAGAAGGAAAGGTGCTTCACAAAATTTGTTAGTTACTCTCAACCTTGCCCTTACCTTAAATTTGGTCTTTTGATGGTATCCCATGATTTTTGATATTCTGTTCATGGTTTCTTACTAGTTTCACTGTGAGGTCAACTTTATTTTCAAGATTGTATATTTTGTCTTGATTGTCTGAGATCCTAACTTCCAAGTGATCTAGTCTGTTGGTGATGGTATCTATTGAGTTTTTTTAATTGGCTTATTGTTTTTTTTTTTTGAGAATTTCCATTTTTTTTCAGTATCTCTCTTTCTTGAAGTAATCTCTTGCAACTTGTATTTGCTCTTTTATCTCTTTGTTGTAGTGATCTATTTTTGCCTGTATCTGCTTGCTTAGGTCATTCTTTAATTCCCAAATCATCTTAGTTATGTATATTCTGAACTCTTTCTCTGACATTTTACCTGCTTCGCTATCTATGGATTCTATTGTTGTAGTATCTTGGTTTGTTTGGGGCACTTTCCTCCCTTGTTTTTTCATGCCTATGAGTCTTCCTCTCTTGTAGTGTAGATCTGAGGTATGACAGTTCTGCCCTATTGTCTTATAGTGTCCCTACAGCTTACCAATTCCTCACTTTTAAGGGAGAGATCAATATTACAGCACTCAGTGTACCCAGTGTGCAGCCATATATCAGTTAGCTTCAATTTTTACATTTGCAGTTTTGTCACTATAATCAAAAAGGATGAGTTTGGTTATCTTCTACCTTATTGTCAATAGGTTTGCAAAATGGTTTACAGTTTCTATTGGTAGAAAGGGGCCTAAGGGGTTGCCTGAAATGTTTATGAGGTAGGATTTAAAATATGGAGGTATTAGATTATATGACTAGTGAGAGGGTAATCATAAGAAGTTGGCTGTTAGTAGGAGAAACAAGAGATAGGCAACCCCATATAAGACTCCCTGTTACCTCAGGAACAGGATAACTGTTAGCACCCCGAGTAGAGATCATTTGGTGCAGCCAGGTCCACACGGACCTTGATGATATCTTACCAGGTCCTTATTATTGTCCCTTGATATAAGCAGTGATGTCCCAGTTTTGTGGAGTGGCAGCCTCAAGCCTATATGTACCCTGATGTTGGGCTGTGGAGCCACGCTTTGGTGAATAAGGAATCCCAGGACAGGGTGACTCACCACATATCTCTGAGCCCAGGAGAGGCCTATCCTCCTGATCTCCTAGCTTTTAATATTAAATATTATCTTGAAGATAGTTCAGATTCAAGTGGTTTATTCCTTTATATTTTTTTCTATTGAAGTGTTTTGTTTTTTCTTGTGAGAGAAATTTGGGAAATCTAAGTTAGACATTTATTTCCTCATCTTTCCTTACAGTTAAAACACAGTCATGAGGGAAAGATGATACTTAGGAAAAAGCAAAGTTCACTAACTCAGATTTTACAGAACTCCAGGCATGTTCCAATTCCGTCAATGGGTTTAAAGAACTTATAAAAAGATTCTTTTTTCCCCCACTTTTTATGTTTATTATTATTGTTTAAAACATATTTGATGTGCAATAAAATTTCAGAAAAGCATACAATTGTTTAATAAATTATCACAAAGTAAACATTTCATCAAGAAAGTAAAAAAACAGGATCTTAACAGAAACACCAGAAGTCCCTCGTGACCTGCCCCAATGCTGTCGCCACTCTTTTTCCTCCCTGAGCTAATGCCCATGCTGTTTTCTCAACACCATAGCTTTGGATTTTTAAAACATTTTTATTTTCTTATTTTTATTGGTGCATTATAGGTGTACAGATTGATGGGATTTGTTGTTATATATTCATACATGCACATAATATAACAGTATAATTTGGCCAATATCATTCCCTAATATTTCTCCTTTCCCTTTCCTCTTCTTTTCTCCTTGTCCCTTTCCTCACTTTACCCATCTAGATTTCAATTTCATGAGATTCCCCCCAACGTTATTTTCCTTCTTTCTCTCTAGCTTCCTCATATGAGAGAAAAAAATAGACTCTTGATTTTCTGAGTTTGGCTTATTTCACTTAGCATAGTGTTTTTCAAGTTCCATCCATTTTCCTGTAAATTACATAATTTCATTCTTCATTATGGCTGAATGAAATTCCATTGTGTATATATATATATATTACATTTTCTTTTTTTTTCTTTTTTTTAATTAATTTTTATTGTAGGTTGTTCAAAACATTACATAGTTCTTGATATATCATATTTCACACTTTGATTCAAGTGGGATATGAGCTCCCATTTTACCCCATATACAGATTGCAGAATCATATCAGTTGCAGAACCATTGATTTACATATTGCCATTCTGGTGTCTGTTGTATTCTGCTGCCTTTCCTATCCTCTACTATCCCCCCTCCCCCCTCCCCTCCCCTCTTCTCTCTCTACCCCCTCTACTGTAGTTCATTTCTCCCCCTTATATTTTTCCTCCTTTTTCCTCACTTCCTCTTGTATGTAATTTTGTATACCCCTGAGGGTCTCCTTCCATTTACATGCAATTTCCCTTCTCTCTCCCATTCCCTCCCACCTCTCATCCCTGTTTAATGTTAATCTTCTTCTCATGCTCTTCGTCCCTACTCTGTTCTTAGTTACTCTCCTTATATCAAAGAAGACATTTGGCATTTGTTTTTAAGGGATTGGCTAGCTTCACTTAGCATAATCTGCTCTAATGCCATCCATTTCCCTCCAAATTCTATGATTTTGTCATTTCTTAATGCAGAGTAATACTCCATTGTGTATAAATGCCACATTTTTTTTATCCATTCGTCTATTGAAGGGCATCTAGGTTGGTTCCACAGTCTTGCTATTGTGAATTGTGCTGCTATGAACATGGATGTAGCAGTGTCCCTATAGTGTGCTCTTTTTAGGTCTTTAGGGAATAGACCGAGTAGGGGAATAGCTGGATCAAATGGTGGTTCCATTCCGAGCTTTCCAAGAAATCTCCATACTGCTTTCCAAATTGGCCGCACCAATTTGCAGTCCCATCAGCAATGTACAAGAGTACCCTTTTCCCCACATCCTCGCCAGCACTTGTTGCTGTTTGACTTCCTAATGGCTGCCAATCTTACTGGAGTGAGATGGTATCTTAGGGTGGTTTTGATTTGCATTTCTCTGATTGCTAGAGATGGTGAGCATTTTTTCATATACTTGTTGATTGATTGTATGTCCTCCTCTGAGAAATTTCTGTTCAGGTCCTTGGCCCATTTGTTGATTGGGTTATTCGTTATCTCATTGTCTAATTTTTTTAGTTCTTTGTGTATTCTGGATATTAGGGCTCTGTCTGAAGTGTGAGGAGTAAAGATTTGTTCCCAGGACGTAGGCTCCCTATTTACCTCTCTTATTGTTTCTTTTGCTGAGAAAAAACTTTTTAGTTTGAGTAAGTCCCATTTGTTGATTCTAGTTATTAACTGTTGTGCTATGGGTGTCCTATTGAGGAATTTGGAGCCTGACCCCACAGTATGTAGATCATAGCCAACTTTTTCTTCTATCAAACGCCATGTCTCTGATTTGATATCAAGTTCCTTGATCCACTTTGAGTTAACTTTTGTGCATGGCGAGAGAAAGGGATTCAGTTTCATTTTGTTGCAAATGGATTTCCAGTTTTCCCAACACCATTTGTTGAAGATGCTATCCTTCTTCCATTGCATGCTTTTAGCCCCTTTATCGAATATAAGATAGTTGTAGTTTTGTGGATTGGTTTCTGTGTCCTCTATTCTGTACCATTGGTCCACCCGCCTGTTTTGGTACCAGTACCATGCTGTTTTTGTTACTATTGCTCTGTAGTATAGTTTGAAGTCTGGTATAGCTATACCGCCTGATTCACACTTCCTGCTTAGCATTGTTTTTGCTATTCTGGGTCTTTTATTTTTCCATATGAATTTCATGATTGCTTTCTCTATTTCTACAAGAAATGCTGTTGGGATTTTGATTGGCATTGCATTAAACCTATAGAGAACTTTTGGTAATATCGCCATTTTGATGATGTTACTTCTACCTATCCATGAACAGGGTATATTTTTCCATCTTCTAAGATCTTCTTCTATTTCTTTCTTTAGGGTTCTGTAGTTTTCATTGTATAAGTCTTTCACCTCTTTTGTTAGGTTGATTCCCAAGTATTTTATTTTTTTTGAGGATATTGTGAATGGGGTGGTTGTCCTCATTTCCATTTCAGAGGATTTGTCGCTGATATACAGGAATGCCTTTGATTTATGCGTGTTGATTTTATATCCTGCCACTTTGCTGAATTCATTTATTAGCTCTAATAGTTTCTTTGTAGACCCTTTTGGGTCTGCTAGGTATAGAATCATGTCATCTGCAAATAGTGATAATTTGAGTTCTTCTTTTCCTATTTTTATGCCTTTAATTTCTTTCGTCTGTCTAATTGCTCTGGCCAGTGATTCGAGAACTATGTTGAACAGAAGTGGTGAGAGAGGGCATCCCTGTCTTGTTCCAGATTTTAGAGGGAATGCCTTCAGTTTTTCTCCATTCAGAATGATGCTAGCCTGAGGCTTAGCATAGATTGCTTTTACAATATTGAGGTATGTTCCTGTTATCCCTAGTTTTTCTAGAGTTTTGAACATAAAGGGATGCTGTACTTTGTCGAATGCTTTTTCCGCATCTATCGAGATGATCATATGGTTCTTATTTTTAAGCCTATTGATGTGGTGAATAACATTTATTGATTTCTGTATATTGAACCAACCTTGCATCCCAGGGATAAATCCTACCTGATCATGGTGCACAATTTTTTTGATATGTTTTTGTATCCGGTTCGCCAGAAGTTTATTGAGGATTTTTGCATCTAGGTTCATTAGAGATATTGGTCTGTAGTTTTCTTTCTTTGAAGTGTCTTTGTCTGGTTTAGGAATCAGGGTGATGTTGGCCTCATAGAATGAATTTGGAAGCTCTCCCTCTTTTTCTATTTCCTGAAATAGCTTGAAAAGTATTGGTATTAGTTCCTCTTTAAAGGTTTTGTAAAACTCTGCTGTATACCCATCTGGTCCTGGGCTTTTCTTAGTTGGTAGTCTTTTGATGGTATCTTCTATTTCCTCAATTGATATTGGTCTGTTTAGGTTGTCAATATCCTCCTGACTCAATCTGGGCAAATCATATGACTTAAGAAATTTATCGATGCCTTCACTATCTTCTATTTTGTTGGAGTATAAGGATTCAAAATAATTTCTGATAATCTTCTGTATTTCTGAAGTGTCTGTTGTGATATTGCCTTTTTCATCCCGTATGCTAGTAATTTGAGTTCTCTCTCTTCTTCTCTTCGTTAGCGTGGCTAAGGGTCTGTCGATTTTATTTATTTTTTCAAAGAACCAACTTTCAGTTTTGTCAATTTTTTCTATTGTTTCTTTCGTTTCGATTTCATTAATTTCAGCTCTGATTTTAATTATTTCTTGTCTTCTACTTCTTTTGCTGTTATTTTGCTCTTCTTTTTCTAGGATTTTGAGTTGAAGTATTAGATCATTTATTTGTTGGTTTTTTCTTTTTTTAAGGAATGAACTCCAAGCAATAAATTTTCCTCTTAGAACTGCTTTCAATGTGTCCCAAAGATTCCGATATGTTGTGTCTGTGTTTTCATTTATCTCTAAGAATTTTTCAATTTCCTCCTTGATGTCTTCCATAACCCATTGATCATTCAATAACCTATTGTTCATTCTCCAAGTGATGCATGATTTTTCCTTACTTCTTTTATCGTTAATTTCCAATTTCATTCCATTATGATCAGATAAGATGCATGGTATTATCTCTACTCCTTTATATTGTCTAAGAGTTGCCCTGTGACATAATATATGATCTATTTTTGAGAAGGATCCATGTGCTGCTGAGAAAAAAGTGTAACTGCTTGATGTTGGGTGGTATATTCTATATATGTCAATTAAGTCTAGGTTATTAATTGTGTTATTGAGCTCTATAGTTTCCTTATTCAACTTTTGTTTGGAAGATCTGTCCAGTGGTGAGAGAGGTGTGTTGAAGTCTCCCATGATTATTGTATGGTGGTCTATTAGACTCTTGAACTTAAGAAGAGTTTGTTTGATGAACATAGCTGCACCATTGTTTGGGGCATATATATTTATGATTGTTATGTCTTGTTGGTGTATGGTTCCCTTGAGAAGTATGTAGTGTCCCTCTTCATCCCTTTTGATTAACTTTGGCTTGAAATCTATTTTATTTGATATGAGTATGGACACTCCTGCTTGTTTCCGAAGTCCATATGAGTGATATGATTTTTCCCAACCTTTCACCTTCAGTCTATGTATGTCTTTTCCTATCAAATGCGTCTCCTGAAGGCAGCATATTGTTGGGTCTTGTTTTGTGATCTATTCTACTAGCCTGTGTCTCTTAATTGGTGAGTTTAAGCCATTAACATTTAGGGTTATTATTGAGATATGGGTTGTTCTTCCAGCCATATTTGTTTATTTATGTTACTAAACATGGTTTGTTTTCCTCTTTGATTATTCCCCCCCCTTTACTGTACTACCTCCCGCTGTTGGTTTTCATTGAAATTTTCCATTTCCTCTTCCTGTAATATTTTGCCGAGGATGTTTTGAAGAGATGGTTTTCTAGCTGCAAATTCTTTTAACTTTTGTTTATCATGGAAGGTTTTAATTTCATCTTCCATCCTGAAGCTTAATTTCGCGGGATACACAATTCTTGGTTGGAACCCATTTTCTTTCAGTGTATGAAATATGTTATTCCAGGATCTTCTAGCTTTCAGAGTCTGTGTTGAAAGATCAGCTGTTATCCTGATTGGTTTACCCCTAAATGTAATCTGCTTCCTTTCTCTTGTAGCTTTTAAAATTCTCTCCTTATTCTGTATGTTGGGCATCTTCATTATAATGTGTCTAGGTGTGGATCTCTTATGATTTTGCACATTCGGCGTCCTGTAGGCTTCTAGGATTTGGGATTCTGTCTCATTCTTCAAGTCTGGGAAGTTTTCTCATATTATTTCATTGAATAGATTGCTCATTCCTTTGGTTTGGACCTCAATACCTTCCTGTATCCCAATGACTCTTAAGTTTGGTCTCTTTATGTTATCCCATATTTCTTGAATGTTCTGCTCATGGTTTCTTAACAGCTTTGCTGAGCTGTCTATGTTCTTCTCCAGTTGAAATACTTTGTCTTCATTGTCTGATGTTCTATCTTCTAAGTGTTCTACTCTGCTGGTAGTATTCTCAATTGAGTTTTTAAGTTGGTTTATTGTTTCCTGCATTTCCAGGATTTCTGTTTGTTTGTTTTTTATAACCTCTATCTCCCTGTATAATTGATCTTTTGCTTCTTGGATTTGTTTATGTAATTCATTGTCGAAGTGGTCGAAGTGGTCTTTCATTGTCTGATTTTGCTGTCTAATGTCTTCCTTGAGACTCCAGATCATCTGAAGCATGTATATCCTGAATTCTTTATCTGACATTCCATCTGCTGCAGATATTACCTCTTCTAAAGTTGAATTGACCTGCATTGCTTGTGGTCCTTTCTTTCCTTGTCTTTTCATACTGATTGCGTTTCTTTCTGCTTGGTGAAACTGTTGTGTTATTTATTTTTCCCCCTATATATTATATTGCTCTTGTATAGCTGCAACGTCTCCCTTGTAGGCTTTGGCGGTTTTTCTGCCCCTCCTTCAATTGAGGCAATGTGCCTACCACGCCGGGAGGCCGCTGTGCCTGTACTTTCGATGGGCCTGTTCTTTCGGTGGTCACAGGTCCGCCTACCTTGCAGGCGTGAGCAGCGGCTTTGCCCCTCCGCTGGCCACTAGGCCTGTTCTGTCTGTCGGTTGCAGGTCTGTCTACCTAAAAGGCGCTGGTGGAGGCTCTGCCCCTCCCCCAACCGGGGCGGGGCGATGTGTCTGGCCGACCGCTGGGCCTGTTCTGTCGGTGGTCAGGGTTCTGCCTACCTAGCAGGCACGTGGGGCAGCTGTGCCCCTCCGCAGGTTTTTGGGCCTGACCTGCTGGTAGGTCGTAGGTCTGCCTACCTTGTAGGCTCGGGGGGTGGCTCTGCCGCTCTGTGGATTGCTGTGCCTGTTCTGCTGGTGGGTAGTGGGTCCGCCTACCTTGCAGGCGCCCGGCGGCTCTGCCCCTCCCCCAACCAGAGCGATGTGTCTGGCGGTCCACTGGGCCTGTTTTGTCGGTGTTCACAGTTCCGCCTACCTTGCACACGCGTGGAGCAGCTGTTTCATTAGTGCCTGGGCACACTCTCCTTGTTTGCCTCCCTCAGGCCCTAAGTTTGTAGAGCTTGGGGCTGAGAACCCCCAGCCAATTTGCTTACCTTCTGGTAGCCACGCCCCCGTATCTGGTGCAAGAGACCTCAGTTGTCAGCACTGGTGGGAGCGGTAGCTGGGAGTCCCGCGTCGCGCGGCTCCCGCCGGCTCCTGTGCCAGCGCTGCCTCCGGGGTTTCTTGACTACCACGCTGGCAGGTCGCTGGACCTGTTCCGGGCGCGAGCGGAGGCTCTGTTTGGCCCCCGCTCTAGCCGGGGCGATGCAACACCACGCCGGCGGGTCGCTGGGCCTGTTCTGGGCTCCGGCGGCGGCTCTGCTCCGCCCCTCTGGCCTTCACAGTATTCAGCAGGACCCGGACGAGAAACAGTTTCCGCGGGTTCTTTTATCCCTGGGCCAGAGCAGTTCCGGGGGCCAGAATTCGGCCTCTCCGGACTTCGTGCATGCTCCGACAGGAGCAGGCTCCAAGAAGCAGTTTCTGCGGGTTCTATAGCCCTGGGCCAGAGCAGCTCCGGGAGCCGGAACTCCGCCACTCCGGGCTCGGTGCGTGTTCTGATAGGAGCAGGCTCCAAGAAGCAGTTTCCGCGGGTTATTTAGCACTAAGTCTGAGAAATTTGTCTGCGAGACGCAGACAATTGTCAGCCTGAAATTACCTGTTCTATAGCTGAAAGAAGACTACATTTTCTTTATCTGTTCATCCATTGACGGACACCTAAACTGGTTCCATAATTTGGTGATTATGAATTGTGGTGCTATAAGCATGGTATGCATGTATTGTTATCATATGATGACTTTAATTCTTTAGGATAAATACATAAGAGTAGTATAGTTGGGTTGTATGGTGGTTCCATGCTTAGTCTTTTGAAGAACCTCCATTCTGATTTCCACAGTGGTTGCACTAATTTACAATTCCACTAAAAATGTAAAAGTGTTCCTTTTTTCTTCACATCCTCTCCAGCACTTATTATTGTTTGTATTCTTGATGACCACCATTCTGCCATTCTGATTGGTGTGAGATGAAATCTTAGTGTTTCTTTTTTCTTTTTTTTTCTTTTGGGGCACCCAAGATTGAACTCAAGGGCACTTGACCACTGAGCCACATTCCCACGCCCTATTTTGTATTTTATTTAGAGGCAGGGTCTTACTGAGTTGCTTAGCACCTCACTTTTGCTGGGCTGGCTTTGCAAGCTACAGGGATTACAGGTGTGTGTCACTGCATGCAGCTTCAGCGTAGTTTTGATTTACATTTCCCTAATTGCTAAAGATGTTGAAGACTATTTTTATTTGTTGGCTGTTTGTATTTGGATCTTCTAAGCATAAGATCATATCATCTGCAAATAGTGATTACTTGACTTCTTCCTTTCCAATTATCTTAAAATATTTTTTTTTAGCTATAGATGGATACAATATCTTTATTTTTATTTGTTTATTTTTATGTGGTGCTGAGGATCAAATCCAGAACCTCATGCAATCAAAGCAAGCACTCTACCACTAAGCTACAACCCCAGCCCTTCCTTTCCAAGTTTTGTCCCTTTTCTTTTCTTATTGGTCTGGCTAGAATTTCTACTACTATATTGAATAGGAGTGGTTAGAATGGACATCATGAACAAGGATATTTTGAGTACTAAAGTACTTGATTGCCCAATCCAAGAGGCAAATGTACAACACAATTCTTGAAATCATTTACCAAATGTTTTTTGAGTAGCTACTGTGTGCTAGGATAGACTTTTCAACTGATCACCTTGGACAAATGAACATGGAGCTATGAAGAGTGCAGAAAACATTCACATAGTCAGATCAACTCTGGGATTATGCAGATGTCATTGAAGCCAATGCATTCCCACATTAGAACCAGGGAATTACAACAGGTTTCCTCATTTTCTACAACATTCCACTTCTACAACTCCAGACTCTACCTTCTTTTAGTAAATATCATGCCATGGGGACCCTGAGAAACATTCTGATTGAATGTTATCACAAAATTGTCATGTAATTTGCAAAGATTTTTACAAAATGAATCAAACATTTAAATCATTAAACATTTTATGTATTATTTGTTTTTCATGAACTATATCCACATGTTCTTAACTAGGAGTGATTCCCAATCTCCTAAGAATTGTGGCAATGTCAGGAGACATTTTCGGTTGTTAACACTTGCAGGAAAGGAGAGACTACTTGCCAGGGATGCTGCTAAATATAGGAAAGCCTAGCTCCGACAAAGAATTAGACCATTTAAAATGTCACTAGGGCCCAAACTGTGAAGTCCTAATACACACCAAGGCATTCTTGACCAATGGTCCAGAATAGAAGACACAGAGACAAACCCACATAAATACAGTTAACTCATACTAGACAAAGACACCATAAACATACATTGGAGAAAAGATAGCCTCTTCCACAAATGGTGCAGGGAAAACTGGAAATCTATATGTAACAAAATGAAATTAACCCCTGTCTCTCACCCTGCACCAAATTCAAATCAAAGTGGATCAAGGACCTAGGCAGTAGACCAGAGACCCTGTGCCTAATAGAAAAAAATGTAGGCCCAAATATCCATCATGTCAGCTTAGGAACTGACTTCCTCAACGGGACTCCTAACGCACAAGAAGTAAAATCAAGAATCAATAAATGGGGGCTGGGGATGTGGCTCAAGCAGTACGCACTCGCCTGGCATGCGTGCGGCCTGGGTTCGATCCTCAGCACCACATACAAACAAAGATGTTGTGTCCGCTGAAAACTAAAAAATAAATATTAAAAAATTCTCTCTCTTTCTCTCTCTCTCTCTCTCTTAAAAAAAAAAGAATCAATAAATGGGATGGATGGCTTTAGGATTTTAAACAGTATGTTGAAACACAAGTAGTAATTTTTTTTTTTAAGAAAAATGTTTTTGAGGGGCTGGGGCTATGACTTAGTGGCACAGTGCTTGCCTAGCATGTGTGAGGCATGAGGTTTGATCCTTAGCACCGCATACAAAAATAAGCATATAAAATAAAGGCATGCTGTCCATCTACAACTACAAAAAAAATTTTTTTTTGAATTAAAAGAATCTAGGATGCTAACTTTAAAATATAAAAGATAGAAGAAGTGTTAATGCTGAAGGAGCAGTATAGGTAAAGATCAATGAGAGTTCCTAGGAAGGAAAATTCATGTATATATCATGGGTCAGAAAAAGTTTCAGGGGGAGATAATTATGTGGCAATAGAGCAAATGAGGTCTGAAGTTGCTCCTAGTTCCGTCATTCTGTGATTTAGATGGGAATTTTAGGTTTTAGATGATTGTTATTTAATGCCTAGCAATCTTAGGTAAGACTTTTCTTATTCTAAAGGAAAAAAAATCATGGTCAGTAGGTCAGTAGGATCTGTTTTACGTCATTTAATGCAGGTAGGCTGAAGAGGTCAATTGGAAATTTTAAAATGAAGTGCTTACCAAATTCCCTAGTTTACTCAAAACACATGTTTTAATTTGAATGACAAATGATGTGACAGTTTTCAAAAGCATACACAATAGATCTAGATTAGGAAAGGAAATTATAGCATAGTAGAGGGAGTAAAATTATTCACTACCCAAGGAGCAAGCAGCAATGATGATTTGCATTTTTAGTGGCAGAAATGAGTTTTTGTTTTTTTGCCTCTGATTTTCAGAACCCAATAGGCTGCCCAGATTACCTCCACATGGACAGGGCTTTCCATACTCTTACCTCTGATAGCCAGCAATGATAGGTCCATAAAATATCCTCAATGAACTCCAATAGGATGGTACAAATTCAGTTTTTGCTTCATGATTGCATCTTTGATTAAACTTAGGTCTGTCTCATTTTTTATCTTCTTCATGTTGAAGAGAAATAAATGGCTCTATTTTTAGTATTATTTCAGTTTTATATTTCCCTTAAGCATCATTCTCTAAGCATCAAATGAGCTTCTTGAAATTTTTACTTCTCCTTTGATTCATACAGGGGATTTCAATTAAGCATACTCTCCACCAGTGGTTTCTGTCATTTGCTGCTGGAGATCCCTCAATATGCCAAAAAACCAAACCAGACCAAACCAAACAACAACAACAACGAAAATCCCACAAAAAACAAGCAAACAAACAAAAAAAACCCTAGCCCTTCAAATATTCTCTCTCTCTTTTTTTTTTTTTATGTTTGGAGATGTGCCTCTAAAAGACTGATTGTTGGTGTTCTCTTTGAAGTATTCTTATTTTTCTTCAACCCCAAATTGGAACTGGCATTAAAATAATAATACATTAAAAACTCATGGTGGGCTGGGGATGTGGCTCAAGTGGTAGTGTGCTTGCCTGGCATGCTTGCGGCCCGGGTTCAATCCTCAGCACCACATACAAAGATGTTGTGTCTGCCAAATACTAAAAAATAAATATTAAAATTCTCTCTCTCTCTCTCCCTCCCTCTCTCTCTCTCTCACTCTCTCTTTAAAAAAAAACAAAACAAAAAACTCATGGTGCCTAGAATGAAATATGTCATTATCAGTGACAGGATAATGACCATTGGTATTACTTAGCAGAAGCATATTTCTAAAGCTTCATAATTAATCATAAAACTTGAAAGATAAATACCTGCATGGTGTGGTGGGTGGGGTGGATAGGGACGGTCTCTGAGAAAGCCAAAGCAACCCTATGTTTTCCTGTGTGTGACCCTGTGGAATCAAGTTCTGTAGAACTTATTCTTTTTTTTTTAACAGAATGAAATACCCTTAAGTATATGTATGAAGACACAAATTGGTGTGAATATACTTTGTATACAACCAGAGATATGAAAAAGTGTGCTCTATATGTGTAATATGAATTGTAATGCATTCTGCTGTTATATATAACAAATTAGAATAAAAATTAAATTTTAAAAATAGTAAGGAGTTAACAAAAATAGACATGGTTGTATGCAAAGAGATGAATACAGAATACTTGAAAGTTGTGGATAGCTGAGTGAAAGATTTATTTTCTTAGTCTTCTGCACAGAATTTTTATTTCACTGGATATTCAGAATATAAACAGCATCTAGAAAATTTGTTGAGAACAGTCAACACAATAAAAAGATTCCAGAGAAAATTGTTATGATATTTATGAAATTTTAAAAAAGATTCTCTCTGAACTTGAAGCTTTAAAAATGTAGTAACTTCGAGCTAGTTTTACTATAGAAACCTAGAAAAGAGGGCTAATTCAAGATGATTTTGATTATTCTTACAAGATTTATCTCAGAGAACATTTTCCAGAATCTTGTCAGCACTCAGCACTAACAAAGCTCTAAATAAAGTACCAGATAACACTGATGTTCATCGAGCAACCACTATGTGCCACATGCTGCATTAGAAGTTTGCATTCTACATTTTAATTACTCAGTCACTATAATAACATTATAAAAGATGTATCACTCTCATTTTACAGATTCAAAACTAAGCCTCTGGGTTGGGAATAGAGTAAATTTTCTCAGTAAATTTTCTCAATGGTAGAGTGCTTGCCTAGCGTGAGGAGGCCCTGCATTCAATCCCCAGCACCTCGGAATAAAAACAAAACTAAGCCTTTAAGAGATTAAGTTACTCTGTATGCGGTTATGTAGTGGCAGAGTCAGGATCTAAATCCACATCTGTTCACATCAAGTGTGAGCCCTACCAGCTGCCAAGGCTGTCAGGATCAGCTCTCAGCTTCATGGGGGCAGCCTTAGATCTTAGCTGGGGACTTGCAAGATGAAGAGGTCTCTTATAAGTACTGTAAAATGGAACCCCAAGAACCCTTAGAAGCCAAGCCAGGTCCAGGTGCAAAATACACATTCTTTATCTTATTCCCTGTTTGGGGAACATAGTAGAATATTTTATTTCTCTGCATGACACTGTGCCCTGCTGGATGGCTGTGGCTGTTGGCAGAACTTCCCTCAAGGCTGGCCAGGAGCAGCAGGACAAGCAAGGGCAGGCTAAGTTGACCGTAAGAGGCAGATGACTTCCCAGCTCCTAAAAGAGTTCTCTTTGTCTATTGTTGACTCTAGCTGTACTCCACAGCAGTCTTCTAAAACTTCTCTCTGCAAACAATCCTGACTTTTAATTTATTGAGAGGACTGAGATCATCTCGTGTAGTCTGTTTTTCTCCTCTCATCATTATCAAATCTCCATCAGGAATCAGAGGAAGAGCAGGCACACGTCCCTCCTAAGGGTCTCCCCAAGATGGGAGAACAGATTTCCAATGGGGGCCCTTCCCTGGTCTGGCACTTCCTGGAGAAGCACCCCTGGTTCTGTCTCCGGGTTCCATCCACCAGTGTCCATGGACATAGGCTCAGCTTCTTAACCACCCCTTCCCACAGCTCAGTCATGGCTTCTGCTCTCCATGGCTCCTCGGATTAGAGGAAATACTGAAGACTCCATTTCCAGAGTTCCTTGCTCTGGTTGTTAGGGAATGGTGGGTCCGAAGCCAGATCATCCACAAGAGGCGAGTTGGATCTTAGGCCATATGGGAGGGTACTATTGAGAGAGAAGGACTAAAGTACAAAAAAGTCAAATCAGTGGTGGGTAGCTCAGTCTGGAATGGTTCTTTAGCTGAAAGGTGGGCAGCTGCAGAGGCTGATTATTTTGCTGACTCAGCTGCAGACCCAAAGCAAACATCCTTAAGCTGACCAGTGCCCAGATCATGAATCGACATCAAGTCCCTGAGATGCTACTCCATGATCTGTGGGTGCTATGAAAGCCACTTTTAAAACTAAGTTGTTACAAAAAGCACATAAAAGATACATATATTCTAAGGAATGTAGCTAAAATAAACCCCTGTTTAGTAAATGCCAACAGAATTTAAGATATTAAGATATGCTGATAATACATTGCTTCTTACTCAAAAGTTAACAAAGAAAAAGATTTGTTGCCCAGAAAGTAGGTTGATACAATAGATTTTGTCAAATAAATAAAGTTTTAGAACACGTCTTAGAATCAACATAAATTTTATCCAATCTCTTACACCATTATGCAATTCAATTCAATAAAGATTTATTGAACAAGTACTTCATGCCAGGCATAGTACTGGGCACTAGAGATACATGGAAGGAAGATTAAATCACACTAGCTTTTCTAGACTTGTTAATTCACCAATGAAGACCAAAGTAATTAAAAAAGACTTGGTAAATAAAAGGTTAAAAGGAGTAAACTGAGAAAAAAAATATGCTGGTTATACAACAATTACATCTTGCATTTCCTAATTTTCTCTACTGCACCTACCCGAATTCTGAGCCCAGCAGCAGTTAGACAACAAACACTTGACAAACTGGATTAACTAGAAAATTAAATTAATTAAAAAGCCCTCTTCCCTTCCCCTTTTCTCTTCTTCTCTCCTCCCAGGATTCCAGCAATTTGAAGCTTTACAAAACTACAAAGTAGTGGGGTAAGGATTTAAACCTTTGCCAAGAAAGCTTCTCAACTAAAGAAGCCAGATTTCAGCCTCATGTGACATTTGGTACCTTTCCTAATTACAGGCTCTGTTCTCTCTAAAGCCCAAGTGTCTCCCTGCTACAGAGTTCTAAGTGGCACCCTGAAAGCCTGACAAACCCACTGTGCTGCCAAGGCACCAGACGTGTGACTAGGGGCTAATTTAGGTCCTAAATGATCACATTCATTCTATTTTCTTTTGTTCTTTTCTATTTCCTTTTATTATTTTTTCTTAGTTGAGATGCTGCATTCTTTTAATTTAATTTTTTGTAGTGCTGGAGATTGAACCCAGGACCTTGTACATAGTAGGCAAGTGCTCTATAAGTGAACTGCCCCACCCTAGCCCTATCCTTTTTTTTTTTTTTTTTTTTTGGTGGTGGTGCTAGGGATTGAACCCAGGGCCTTGTGCATGCAAGGCAAGCACTCTACCAAGTGAGCTATGTCCCCAGCCCTTTATTTATATTTATATTTTTTATTTTGCAGGGGAATCAAACCCAGGGCCTCAGGCATGCTAAGGCAAGCACTCTACCACTGAGCCACATCACCAGCCCCCATCCTTTTATTTTTAAAAGATTCTCCTGCCTAGCGCACATGAGGCTCTGGGTTCCATTCCTGGAAACACAAAATTAAATAAATAATTAATTAATAAGTTTGTATTCTTTTAAGCTACAAAGGCCAAATATAAATGGTTTATAATTATATGGAAGATGCAATGGAGGGCAAATGTAATCAGAGACCAGCTTAGAAAATGGAAAACTAAGGGAAGGATATTTTGCAATAGGAACACAGGACAATATAATGAAAAACATTACTAACAAAGTAGAAAAAGGGTTTGGATTTTAAATTAACTTCCTTTTAAGTTAATACACATATCCAGTATTGCTAGTATGAGAGTTTGTCTTTCTCTTTACAAATCTTTAGGATGGCATTTGACATGTATGAAAACATTTTAATAGTGAGTAATCAGAGGCTGAGGTTGTGGCTCAGCAGTAGAGCACTCGCCTAGCACGTGTGAGGCCCTGGGTTTAATCCTCAGCACCACATAAAAATAAATAAATAAAATAAAGATATTTTTAAAAAATAGTGAATAATCACCTGGGATAGTAAAATAGTTGCTAGAGGACTCTTGCTAATGTTTCCCCATTACACAGTGCACAGGAAGTAAGTGTGACATTGGGAAAATAATTAAATTCAATTCAGTCAAATATGGCAAAGACTTTGCTCTCAAGCAGTTTAAGGTCAGTTAGGATGATAATCAAATCCTTGGTAACAGCTCAGTGTGGGAAGGGCTGCATGGAGGTGTGTGCAGGGTCTCCTGGTGACAGGGGAGGGCACTGCTGTGGTGTGAGTGAGGTCATAGGGTGGCCAGAGAGTTCCCAGGGATGCGGAAGCAGGTGTCAGGTTCTGAGCAAGTGAGACCTGCAAAATGTAGCAAGGAAAGGAGGGGCTCTGCAGGGGTAGGGGCCACAGTGAGAAGGAATAAAGGTGTGAAAGGCTTAAAGTCTTTGAGGGAAATGGGGGGCCCCTTCTTAAACTCTTGATATTCTCTTTCTGAGATTATTTGAATATTTTGGATTTTTACTTTGGTAGTTAGCCACTTTCTACCCGAAATCTCTGGACATGTAGTAAGTGGGTGTTGTGTTGTACACACAGAAATGTGACAGTTGAGTTCATGTGCATAACAGTAGTTAACATTTATTAAGCCCTACTGTATGCCAGGTAACAAGCAATGCACTTTGTAAACATCGCAGTTAAATTTCAGAACAACTGGAGGTATTACTTTCCTAAGGAAATAGTTGGCTAAGAAAGTCATAAAAAGTCATAAATCTAGCAAAGAAAAGGATCTGGATAAGAACCCCAGTCTGTCTTGCTATAATGTTTGCACTTTTAAGAACTAAACTATTTTAGGTATGGGGGGAAAAATTCTGTGACTTAGTTATCCTGTTTCTCTCTCTTTCTTATTTTTAGCTTGATGGTAATTTTCCAACTCAGAGTCATTTAAATACCCATCCTCATTTTTGCCTTGACACATTATCCCCAGGTCTAATACTTTGTGATAATGTTCTTTGTACCAGGTTATCCTCCCACCCCCAAACAAACTGATCTTAGTTCAAAATAATTGACTTATTAGCAAGATGGCCATGAGAGGCTTGATGATAAAAAGTAATTACAGTGTGGAGGGTTGTTTAACAACTGGATAGACATTAGGCCTTGGGTAATTGAGACATTTTGACCCAATTTTTAGGAAAAATATAAATGCAGCTGGAGGAAAAAGGAAAATTGTGAGAACAGAAATCAGATTTGTGGTCATGGGATTTACGTTTAGATCCATGGATAGAAGAAGAAAATTAATGTGCAAATGGATTTTTAAAAATCCTTATAAATGTTTCTGATGCTTAGACTTTATGTGAATTTAACTGACTCAGCTGCAGGGATAATTACTCTTCTTATTCCTTTGCTGAAGTGGTTAGACCTTTGACAAGAAGCAACATGTAGAAAATGAGATTAATGGCCACCCACAAGTAACACCTCTATTTTACCTGTTGAATTGAACTAAAGTGGAATATACAGAAATTAATTTTATCAGTCATATATGATTCAGTCAAACACACTCAGCAAATTCAGATATGCATGTGGCTAGTGATGGTCTTGCTGAGTGGGAATGGTTTTGATGGATCTTTCAGGCAGTAGTTGAATTTCCCCAGTAGAGAGAAAGAAGAGGAGTGAGTGGGAGGTACAGATGAATAATAAGCCTCCATTGCGTTCCAAGGAAACTTGTCCATGTCTGTCTTGGCTCTGCCTTCTTCACTATCTTTTTTTTTCTCATTGAGGTTTTTAAATATGCCTCTACCCTTTTTGTTTTCAGATATGCTTGAACCCTTGAAAGAAATCTTTCTTAGCCTCCCAGAGACATCAGCATTTAGAGATTCTGGTCTATGAAGCTGTGACTTCACTCAAAGCAACATGAGCTCAGCATCCTAAGAACTGCTGAGCCTCCTGTGACCTCAGGACAGCCAGCTGCTGTTTGTATTTTCACTGCTGGAAGCACAGACATGATCAACCTCTTCCTAAAAGAGCCCAAGACTGATGAGTTTACGAAAGTATCCACGGTGTGTGGTGTGTAGGATTTGCAAAGAAACAGACTCCTTCAAATTATTAGAGAAGATCCTGCTTGGTCCATGTGGTTGATGATGGAGACAGAAGCCAACTAGAATCTGTTAGGGGCCTCAAGAACAAAAAGCTAAGCCTGAGAAAAACAAAATTAATGCTGATTTCAAATGCAAACTTCAGTCTTTGTGGAGTGAGGTGAACCTGATCACATGAAAACAAGCAATATGCCAGCTTTTACAGAATGACAAAGCAGCTTTGCAGGACATCTAGACAACTTATCATAGCTTCAGGACCCCTTTCCTTCCAGAAAAAGTTCCATCCTTATCCTAAGAGAATCCATCCTTCCTCCAGCAGGGTAGGGAATCTGCACCATGCTCTAATCTCTTTGATCCTCTTTTCTCCCTCCTCCACTGGGAACCTTCACTGTGGGAAAAGCTGGGGGAGAGAGGACCCTCAAATTTGCTTCCCCTCCCTCCAATTATGGTATAAGAGAATATTATTGAGAAACAGGTTTAAAATTTTTGTGTCCTGGGTAGTCTTAGGTCCTGTGTCTCTTAAAAGCTACGTGAGTCACAGTTTCTCAATACATTTCCCAGCAAATTCTTGAATATATAAGCTCACAGTAAGTTCCTAAGGGTAGCTCAACAAATATTTGAGTGCCTGACATTTGTTGAGGGTACTATGCAAAGTTGCTTTCCTTCAGTGTCACATAATACGGCAAATAGTATCTTCACTCTTACGAACCCCTTCTCCCTGACCAGTCAGGAGCTTCCATTAAAGATGAGTGAGGAGTGAGTGACACTATTAAGTTTGTGGGAACTTCTATGGATTCATTCATTTAAAAAAGCACTTACTGGTCTGGGGTTGTAGCTCAGTGGTAAACGGCTTGCCTTGCATGTGTGAGGCACTGGGTTCGATCCTTAGCACCGCATAAAATTAAACAAATAAAATAAAGGCATTTTGTCCATCTACAACTACAATTTTTTTTTAAAAGCACTTATTGAATACCCACTACATGCCATGCACTGGGGGTTCGTTGTTCAGAAAAACATGATTCTTATGCTTACAGAGTTAAAAGAGCCTATAAAGATCCTTGTCTGAGTCTGGGGCTGCCACACAAGATCTAGTAAAGATATTCTTTATCTAATAACAATCAATGAGTCAGAAAGTAAACAACCAGAGCACACCATTTTTAAAAACCTGGCTGGGGAAATCAGTTTCTTAATAATATTCACAATACTGTATTGCTTTACTCTGAACACAGGCAAGACAGAAAGGAAGTGGTAAGATGTAGGGTAAGACACTAGAGGCAGACTGTGGAGGTTCAAATCCCAGCCCTACCACAACTGGCTGCATGAATCAGAGGAGTGACTGACTGATCCACAAACCTCTTTCCTCATTGATAGAGGTGATAATAACAGCAGAGCCTGTGCAACGTACATGTGGACCACTGAAAGGGTTAAGTAGGAGAATCCATTATTAGTGGAGAAGTTGGCACACAGCAAACCTATTACTATAATGGGGAAAGGAAAGTAGTTGTCAATGTAGAATACCACTCTCTGGAAGCATTTAACGTAGGATAAATTCATATAAGCCCCAGATGATTTACTTGCTGACAACCTCTTAGGTCTCATCAGTGCTTCTTTTTGCAGCCCCACCCCTGCACTGGCTTCGTATTTACCATTATAACAACAATAGAGGAAAGTAAAGCTTCAAGAGCCACAGACCATTACACCACCATGCCTGGCTTTCCCTTTGCACTAGTCTGTTTTGAACCAAGCAGTCACTTACCTAAAAGGGGTGCTCTGCAAGGGAATAAATAAGTCATTATCTTAATGGTTTTGCCTCAAAAAGAAGTGTAAGGTATTACAAAAATCATGGCCTAAGAACAGGCTGAATTTCTGTGTTTGCTTTGAAAGTTGGTAGTAATTGTAGTATCCCGAATGCTTTTCTGAGTTTCAAAAAACATAAGAAATATCACCACTATTTCCTGGTTGGAAGGGCAAAATGAGAGATCAGAGGCAAAGTGAGGAATTTGAAGTGAGAAACTACAGCAAATGACATTAACACTAGATCACTAGAACAGGTTTCCATGGATTATGGAAAAAAAAAAAAAAACAAACCCTAACCCCAGTTGTTCCTTTGGCCACTAAAAGGCCATTTACTTTTGGCATAGAACCATGACCTACTTAGCTGTCTTGTCAGAAAAGTCAGAGCCATTATTATGAGTGTGCAGATTTGGATTCACAATTAGCACAACTGAATGACAGTGAGAGAGTGAACACAATCCACCGAGCACACACGGGACAGAAATCACAGGTTTTCCTCTTTTTGATATTCAGGTACAAAATTTTTTTAAGGATTTGGGAGTATGATAAACAATAGTAGGGAGACCAAGAGAGTAGAGGAAGGGGATTGAGAGGGGAGGAGGAGCAGAGGCAGGGGTACAAAGTCTACCAAATGACCCTATATCCATTTACAATTATAGCACAACGAATCCTGTATATGTAGATAAACATAATGCTAGTTAAAATGGTGATGATGATGATGAAAGGGAGATCTGTAGAGTTAAGCAAGGGGATCAGAGGGAGGGTAAGGGAAGGTGCTACAGAAGGAAACTGATCAAATTATGTGCATGTACAAATATGGCATTATGAATCATATTATGTATTATAATGCACCAGTAAAAATAAATAAATTTGAAAAAAAATTTGTAAGTAGCCAAATGCTTATTTCATTTTAAGGTAATGTTAGTATTCATTTAAAATGTTATTTTAATTTTTTTCTTAAACACATCATATAAATTATAAAGGAAATTTGGTTTAAACTTTACATCAGTTATCTCATATATGGCACAGAACAAATCAGTAATTACCCCAAAGAAGAACTAAGCAACTCATTAGAAGGGCCCCAAATGCATTAGAGACTTTTCACATTCGATTCATGAGATTTTGAGTTTGGAAACTTGTGCCTTGGAGGAATCCTGAAAAATTAACATCTATTTTAGTTTCATCCTTCCAATAACACTCACAGCATATTTTTAACTACAGCCAGGCCGAAACACAAACAACCAATTTAGAATGTATAATTATATTTGTGCATTGTCAGTGGTTAATCTTTCATATAGCAGAGACAAAAATATGAAGAATCTTCTGGATATTTCAGCCACTCTGTATGATCCAAGGAATCTAGAATGTCTACTTTTTATCCAAGGACCATGTTAGAACCAATATACCTATCCTTTTAAAAGGAGGGGAATACAACATTTAATTCTAACAAGAAAATAAAGCCACCCCCTGAAACCAGAAATGACTCAGACATTAGTTTTCAAAATCTGTTTACCCTTTTTATTTCATCTCCTCATTTCTGAGCATTTGGTATACTGAAGAGGTTAAATGTGAGAGTTCAGACATCAGACCAGCTATGTGGCTCTGGAAAACCTAGCCATCTCTGTTTCTGCAGCTATACAATAATCATGATAAAAACTTCATGTCTGATGAAAAGAATCCATGCATCATGCCTGTTTTATAAATGCTAGTTATTATTGTCGAGTTCTTCAAGGTCTTTTCTGTAGCATCTATCCATGTGTTCATTCATTCATTAGATATTAATTGCATAACTACTATGGACAGGAACTGTGCAACATCAACAGCCCAAGGACATTTCTGCATGAATATATACTGAGATAGATAAATACACACACACCAGGTTAGTGCACCTATCCCCCAGTAGTTGCATGTTGACTGCCAACAGCTCACTCTTGCATCCTTCCTGGAGGACTGACTGCTCTTACTGATGGGTGCTGCCTGGGATCAGCAACCCCTGGGCCTTTTCTGTAAGTCACCTCTCAGAGTCGCTTGTGCCATCAGGCTGAAGCTAGGCTTCTGAACCCATTTCTTTGTGTCTGGCTCCTTTCTCTGTCCTCTCCTATTTCTCTCACTCAATGACAGGTATCTCCTGAGAGCACTTGTTGAACAGACCTCATCAAAAGCTCTGCTGCTAAGGAATCCAACTCAGGATAAAGCATACCAATGTGTTATTTTGATAAAAATTTTTATAACAACACAGCTTTTAAATAAACAGATAAACAATGGCTAAATATTTCCAGAGCTCTCTTTAAAATACACAGACACAAATAATCTATTGTTTTTCCAAAGCGACTGAACATGTACTTTTTAAAGTATTCTTATTAAGGCTTCACTTGGTCTTTATTATCTTAATTTCTTTATTTTTATTCTTAGCTTCTTCACTTTTAAATCTAAGAAAGCATGCTATTAAAATAGACATAAATTAAAAAGAACAAAAATCTGAAGAGCTTTTTCAAGCCCTTTTTGGCATTGTTTTTATATCTTTTTTTTTTTTTTTTTCCAAATTGAAAGTAAAAACCTTTATTCTTTTGTGGACCTACTGTTGATTTTTATCCTCTCTCTGGGTCAATGTTTATTCCCATCTATTGATTTTTTCTTTTACTCCTTACAAGTGGTCTGGACTTGCCATTTTGTGTAGGAGTAGGCTGTTTTTTATCATAAACGAAGCTAAAATGGATTTTTTCACTCTTACCTAAGTGTCCAGGGAAACAGTTTTATATTATAGTTGACTGTGTACTGATAGTGAGTAATGAGGTCATCCCACACTAGTCTGGAAAAACAATTTTCACATAGTGAAACATGTGCTCTGGTCGAAACTTCCACTTCTTTGTTTTATAAACTATGACAAATAGTGCAATTATGGGTAATTTTTGATGAATGCGTGGCATAGGTATTTCACACTATTAGAGATCATGCTAAAGTAACTTTTTAATGATAAAGTGTAATTGATTTTAACTAGGTAGGAAAGTTGGACAAGAACAGAATGAATTTCTTAATATTTTGCAAATGTCTTTATCAAATTATCTTTGGTAACGGGCGACCTTCACCAAACCATGGAATGCTAGTGTTAAACAGACCCTGAACATAGAGCTGAGCCCTCTTTTTACTCCTGAATTTGGATACACTCCTGCTGATGTCGACCTGCCATGAAATTACACTCTTTTAAAAATAATTTTAGAGAAACCATATCACACTAATGATATTTAGTTAAAGCAGTTATAATTTGCAATTATTTTACCTCCTAAATTTATGCAAATTCCTTATTAATCATACTATCAATTTCTAAAAAAAAAAAGGTTAAAACTGTAGTCTGTCTTTCTTTTTTTCACTTTTGTCTTCTCTCTACTCAATCTAGCCTCCTTCCACTTTTCTGCACTCATGTAATTTAGTACTTCTGCTGTTTTAGGCAATATCTTTGCCCCAGAGAATGCTACTGTCTTTCCTATCAACGGGGCCTGGACACTGTTCTGGTAACTATAGATTTATCCACTTCCTTTCCCAGCATTAGAGACAGGAATTTGCAAACATCTTTCTGACATGTTTTACAATTGAATGCCCCAGTCTCTCATTATCTCCACCATTTTTTTCCCTTCTGGCAGATGTGCTGACTTTAACCAATAGCATATCATGTCAAAGGAATTCTATAGTCTCCCTCTGGAAATACCAGAAAAGCATCCTTGGGATAAGCTTGAGACACTACAGGAAACTTGTGTTAGGTTTTTTTTTTTTTTTTTTTTGGCATTATGACCAAATTACCTGGCATAAACAACTTAAAGGAGGATGATTTATTTTGGCTCACAGTTCCAGAGGTTTCAGTCTATAGTCAGCTGGCTCTATTGTTATGAGCCAGTGGTGAGGCAGAGAGTATCATGGTAGAGAGGGAGTGGTGGGGCAAAGCTGCTCCCCTGAGGAGCAGGAAAGCAGAGAGAGGCAAAGAGACCAGGAACAAGATATAGTCCCAAGCACATGTCCTCAAGGATCCTTCAACATCTTACAGTTTCCACCACCTCTCAATAATTCCAACAAATTATTAATCCACAGATGAGGTCAGAGCTGTCATGATTCTATAACTTCCCCGAGTCCCCACCTCTGAACACTGCTGCGGTGGTTACCAACTCTTCAACATAAGAACTTTCAGGGCACATTCCAGATCCAAACCATAACAACTCTCAAATACAGTCCTTTGCAATCCAGCCTTCCATTCAGTCAAAGAAGTCAGTTACTACACTCCACGTCACAAGCTCTACAGATCCTTAATTATGCTCTGTGGTTATTACTAAGCCTCCTGTTTCTCAGACAGGTTGGTCCTAATTCCATGAATTAGTTCTTTTTTGACCCAGTCCCCTCATTCTTCTCTTCTTTCCTCTGCATTCTCTGATTATTCTGAATTTGCTTCCTTTATTTGTGGTTGGTGACTCAGCCTGTCCATTGCAACAGCAACCTTTCCAGTGAACCCACCAAAAAGGCATAGGTACTTCACATTCTCCTGAAGTTCAAGGCTGTAATCAGCCTTTAAAAAAATTTTTTTTAAAATAGATTTTGTTCTTGCTACACTTTATTTTCAGTAGTATACTAGTTCTTTTAAGTGTCAGGCTTTATATAGCTGACACGATTTCAAAAGTATTTCTCCCTCATTTCATTCTAATTATTATAGTTTTCCAATGGTTAGTGCAAAAAAAGAAAGGCAAGATCCAGGATCTTTTATATGACTTTGAGTTACTCAGATGTTAAAGATTTGATGGCAAAGGCTCTACCTGAATGCTGACAGAGAATCAGCAAGTTTGGGGTGATGGTAATTCAGAATACACAGATTGATGTGCTCCCTAAATGCAGCATTTAACATTGAACATATATAGAACAAAGATCCTGTGACTGCTGTTTCACTTTTCCTTCCCCTTAAGGACAAACATCTGATAATCTAGCAGCTTGACTTGAACTATAAAATATGTATGTCACTATGGAAACCAGCAAGGCTGGTCTGGATAAGCAGTTAATGCCCAACACTTGTGATATTCTATTTGCAGATTTATGGAAGGAAAAAAAAGTCATAGAGTAGAAGGAGAAGGATTCAAATCATGACTCTGCTAAAGCCCCACTTTCATATGTGTATGACAATGGGACTTTTAATAATGTGACTGGTAATGTGTCATTATTTCCTTGTGGATCAGGAAACAGCAATGCTTCTTCTTGCTTAAAATCAGAGGACATTAAGAAGTAGCTATGAAATGTATGTTTGAAAATACGATTCAGGTGGTGGTTTCAGTAGACAATGTTAACCCAGAAATAATGGTTATCTTGCTTTAAGCAACCTTTTACTAATGGAAAAGCCAGTCTAAAAAAAAAAAAAAATGAGGGGATCACCATTTGCTTTTTAAATGACTCAGCTGTTTTCTGAAAGGGTTACTCTTCAGACACCAAGTCCTATGTGCTCAGAAGTTCTGAGGCTCGTTTTGATTCTGTTCTACTAATAACTAAGAATATGTTTAGGATGCATCTGATTAAATTTTTGCACCTATAAAGGGAGACATTCTGGGTCTAATCATTGGTTTCCAACTTGGGAGTCTCCCTGGGGTTTAGGAGAGCAATGATAAGAATCCATAAGTTACTTTTCTAAGTGTTTTACATTTCAGAATGCCTAGTGCATATCGTACTTTTATCCGCAAACATACTCTAAATACTAATTAAATCCTTAAGTTTCTTTGCTTGACTTTGTCACTTTAGTAAAATAACAGTCTTGTCTGATTCATTATAATGACATTCTAGAAATTTCCAGTGACAATTAGCATAAATAATTTTTAATATTCTTTAGAGATAAAAATGTAGATCTCTGAGTTTTTTTTTTTTCCATCCTTGATGTTCTAATATTAAAGTCACTCTTATCTCCTAGCTGGAATATTGCAATAACCATTACATAACCAGAGGTCCTCCCCTGTTGAGAGCCACAGCTGAAGGAAGGGGCCCCAGCAAACTTCCAGCTGCCAGCAAACTTCCAGCTGCCTGTTTAAGATTTATGTAGAATGCTAAAGAGAAATAATTTATAAAATAAAATAGGAATTGTAGAAATATGTTCTCAACTCAAAAAGTTGGTGGCTGCTATTTTTCTTTAAAAAATAAAAATTGATTACACTGAAAAAAAACAATCTTTAATATCTATAACTAAAACATACCAAGTTTTTGGCAAAGCAGATAATTGAGGAATCCCCGATTGAGCAGGTCCCATAATAACCATCTCATTATTAATGGCTCTTAAATCTTGCAATAATCTCCATTTACCAGATTTCTTTTTGATGACAAAAATGGGAGTATTATGGGGAGATACAGAAGGTTATATATGTCCTTCCGCTAATTGTTGTTTGGCCAGGTCATGGGCTGCTTGTATCTTTTCTTTAGTCAGGGGCCACTGAGGAACCCATACTGGTCTTTCTGATTTCCAAGTAATTTTTATTGTCTCAGTGGCCCTTTCTGAAAATCCAACCCATGTCTGTCCATTCCTTGATCTATTTGTATTGGTGCTGCTATACCGCTGTGAGCCAATCATCAACTGGCAGCTGGAAGTTTGCTGGTAGCTGGAAGTTTGCTGGGGCCCCTTAGGCTGTGGCTCTCAACACTCCCCAACCTCTGATTTGGTCTTCTGGTCATAGCATGCCACGTATCACTGATCTTGCCTACATCTTGCTAAAAATGTTTGAAGATTATTACTTCCTATCAGATAAGATCCACTTTATAGCCTGTCCAGACTCTTTCATACTTATTTCCCTCTTTTGCCAACACAAATCTTGTGTTGCCGCCAATCTGTTTGCTACTCATCTCATAACCACACATGAGCTGCCTCCCTCAATGCTGTGTCATTCCTGTTACTTCCACCAGAGTCCTTACACCACTTGACTTAAACACAACCTTCTTCTTAGTGCTCAACTCTCTCCTCCAAGGACTGAAGCTACACCATCTCCTCTCAAGTTCTGATACATTGCCAGATGGTTACTCTTATTGGGTGTTTGGAATACACTGCCCTATAACATCATCCAGGAAAAAAAAAATATAGACTCTTGAAAGCCACTGGCTTCTTGTAACACTCTATATTTCTTCATAGAGCCTAAAATAGTTTGTCTGGTTTACTAAAGGCTCAAAGATAATGTTGATTGATTTACAAAAATTAGTATACAGATTGCCAGGGACATAGCTATTATATTAAGCAAGTTTATGACTATTTCAAAAAGTCTTCTTAAAAACAATTAAACGAAAGTAATATAGCTATTAAAGGAAAAAGAATACGGCATGAAAAGGCTTAATGAAATATAGCAGTCTACCGTCTCTTACAGAGAAATTCAATTTTTACTTCAGCTGTTTCTTCTGGAAGTAATTGCCATTATAAATAATATACTTTGAATTGCTATTTCTTGATTTCTCAATTTTAGAATTTATTTTTTACACCACTTTCCACCTCTCATTGTTTTAATCTCCCAATAATATTGTATCAGCATTTTCCATTAAATGATTGATCTTCTTTTATGACATCCTGTTCCTATTTTACGGTGACACCACTTCCTCATATTTCTCTGAAAAATGTAACTAGAGTGTTAATGTTTTCTCTTCCTGCATCTCTCTCTTCTAGGTTCATTTTCCCCCCCTGTGGTTTGTAGTACACCCTCTTTCATGTGGGGTAGCTTTCCTTAAAAGCTTTTTGGTTGACTATGCACATTCATGAGTGAGGCCATTTGATCAAAAGACCTCCCAAACATCAGGACGCATTTCACTGGGGCCCACTGGTTTCTCCAGCAGAGAGGTGTATTCTCATCTTCAGTCAAGAGACAGGCTCTTGAGCACTGGTACTATGCTGGGGTAGGGCAGGAGGCTGTGGTCTGAGAGCCTGTGAGAAGGATCTCAATCTACTTTTAGCCTCTCTCATTTGGGTGCTGTCTTTGGTGTTATGAATTGAATTGTGTCCCCCCACAAGTTCATGTGTTGAAGTCCTCATCCTCAACATCTCAGAACATGACTGTTTGGGGGGAAATAAAGGTTTTCAAGAGATAACTAAGGTAAAATGAGCTCATGTGGGTGGGCCTTAATCCAATGTCCAGTGTCCTTATAGGAAGAAGTAGGTGAGGACGCAGAAGCTCACAGAGAGAAGACACCATGTGAGACACATGAGAAGACATCCATCTGCAAACCAAGGAAAGAGGCTACAGAAGAAACCAACCCGAAAGGCCCGGCATGGTGGTGCATGCTTGTAATCCCAGCTACTCAGAAGGCTGAGGCAGGGGGAGCTTGGGTTCAAACCCAGCCTCTGCAACTTTGAGGCCCTAAGCAACTCAGGGAGACCCTGTCGCTAATAAAATATATAAAAGGGCTGGGGATGTGGCTCAGTGGTTAGGCACCCCTGAGTCAATCCTGGAACTCCTCCTCGCCCTGCAAAAAAAAAAGCCAACAACAATAACAACAACAACAACAACAAAAAGCAACTCGGCCAACGCCTTGATTGTACACTTGAAGCCTCCACAGGTGTGAGGAAATAAGCTTATGTTGTTTAAGCCACCCAATTTGTGGTAGTAGGTTAGGGTGGCCTCAGCAAATGATCACACTCTGTGTTTTTGCACCTTGAATCTTTCTTGGTTAGGTTTCTGTGAACAAAAGCCCTCTGAACTCTTCCTAGGTGAAGGGCCTGAGACACTGTTCTGTGCACGGGTGTGCACATACTTTACAATGTGTGCATTTCTGCTTTTGTCCCCTCTAACTTTTCTAGTCGACAATATTGTATTTTGGCCACAATAATGTATAATGGCAGAGAAAAGCCAACTCTTCTATATGCTAATTTTCAATTTGATGTTGGTCTTCATCTTTATTTCCTCATGTAGCTGGGGCATCCAGATCCTGATCCTTTTCAAGTTTTTGATTTTTTTTAATCCTTGTTTATCACCTCCTTTTATGCATTTAAAACTGACTTTCTTTTCCCTGTTAGGTCAGTCCCTTGTATCCCATCTGTTTTCTGTCTCCCCAAAACATATCTTTTGTTCATGAATGGTTTCTTTTGCTATTGTTGTCTGTTGGTTTGTACATTTTCTTTAAATATTTTTTTTTTAGTTGTAGATGGACACAATATCTTTATTTTATTTATTTATTTTTATGTGGTGCTGAGGATCGAACCCTCACACATGCCAGGCAAGCGCTCTACCACTGAGCTACAATTCCAGCTCCAGTTTGTACAATTTTTAGCCCTTTGTCATCTGTCAGTGAGCTCTTAGGAAGGAGAGGAAATAAACACAAAGGGAGTCTAACAGTCATGCTTAATCTGAGTCAAATATTTACTTAATGTTAAAAACTAGGAGTAAAATGAAAGTCATTTCCAATAAACATTTAAAGGCAAGATTAACTATAGTAATGAGCATCCCACTTCTGATTAAATTTTATTTGAAATTAAATCTTAACATTTCATCATTTGATTTTATATCCATATAAAGTATATTCGAGGATTTTAAATTGAATCAGTAAAAGGAGGGCATAATTCTGAACCAAATTTGATTTCCTTTATAAGTAATATAATTAGTATAGCAGAAATTATTGAACAATAAATGCCTAGAGAAGTTTTATTATAATATGAATTGGCTGTTTATTATAGCTTTTTGTTATTGTGTATTATAGCACTAGGAATAAGTATAATAGTCACAAATATTTGTTGATTGACATATGCTATTAAGTGGGTAGGATGTTCAGAACAGAGCAGCTTCCTCCTATATCAGTGATAGTCCATCTTCCTAACATTAAACTGAGATTTTACAATGTGTACACTTCTATTTTTGTCCCTTCCACCTTTTCTAATCCACAATAATGTATTTTGGCCAGATTTTACTATTAGGCATCAAATTCCCACTATATTTTAAATGGCCTCTAGACTTTGTTTTCTTTTCTATATTATGTGGCATTAAGTAGGTCACGATGAGATTCCAAGTTCTATTTCTCAACTAGTTGCCTTTTATGGGAATTTGTGAAGTGTACACTTTTTTTTTGGCATAAATGTTTGCTAAGGAAGGTATATAAAATAATGATAGTCATTATGACTTCCTTAGTATGTCCATTATCTTTTGAACCCGTTAAGAGTATTGCTGTTTGATTTTGTATTTACTGTCTGTGTATAAGACCTTGACACAATGCTACCTTTGTCAAGTTAAGGTTAATTAAAAAAAAATTATATTTGCTAGAAGGAAAACCAATAGAGTAGAGGACGGGTATCAAGAGGGATGGGGGAGGGCATGGGGAGGTACTGGGGAATAAAATACACCAAATTTATGCCATGTCCATATATGAATACAACACAATGAATCCTATGGGTGTATATATGTATATGCATGTATGTGTATATTCATACTTACACATGATTATATATATATATATTTATATATCATAAGTGACATTTATTTATAATGTACTGATTAAAATAATAATAGTAATAAATAATAATAGAAAAGAGATCAGTATAATACAGCAAACATATCAAAGAGAGGGAGGAGAGGGAAAAGGAAGAGGAATGAGATTGATCAAATTATGAATATTGTATAATAAATCCCACTATTATGTATAATCATAACACACCAATACAAATAATCATTTATTATTAAATGATTTCTTGAAAAGGAACTTATTATAACATATTATTATAATATATAATATATATAAAAATCATACACGCAAATTGTATTTGCTAATGTTACAAAAAAAATAGAGGGTTTTTCAACCTAAAACAAAATAGTTCTCTGACTTTATGGCCCATTTTTACACATAATCCATGAGATCCCACATTTTGCATTCTTTTCCATTTATCACACATAGGTCAGGTATTGTTCCAAGTGCTTGGCACTTGTCTTAGTCCATTTTGTGTTCCTATATCAAAACACCTGCAGCTGGTAATTTATAAAGAAAAGAAGTTTAGTTAGCTCACAATTTTAGGGTAATAAGTCCAGCTGTTGGCCTCTGGTATGGGCGTTCTGGCTACATCATAACATAAATGATGGCATCATGGGGTGTAAGTGCATAGAAAAGAGGTCATGTGGCCAGTGAGGAAGCAAGAGAGTGGGGAGGAGCCAGGCCTGCTCTTTGAAAATGACCTGTTCTCTTGGGACCTAATCCACTCCTGCAAGACACAACCCATTCTACAAGACCAGCATTAATTTCTTCACAAGGGTGGTCATTCCTTAGCCACCTTGCACTAGGTGCCATCTCTTCAAGGTCCCACCTCCTTTTTTTATGCTTAACATTGGGGAATTAATCCCAGCATGAGTTTTAACAGAGACAACCCACATCCAGACCACAACAGCATTCACCCACTCATTCTGTCCACAAACATCCCTGTGAAGTGGACAATATTCTTTCCATCCTGGTCCATTTTACAGGGAGGAAACTGAAGAATAGAAAGTTCAAGAGTTTAACCTACGTCCTGCATCCACTGAGGGCAGAGCCAGGAGCTGCAGCCAGACAGCTCACTTCCAGCTTTCTCCAAGACCTCTCAATTCCACAACCACCAAATTCTCCACAGTCCTGCTATTTACTAATTTGTTATTATTTGTAGTAGCATCATTACATAACCCTGCAAGTACTGCTGCATTCAAGGAGCGCATTCCTCCTGATGGATACCAATCTGATGGAAGCCATTCTATACTTTCAATTCACTTCCAAAGTGATTGTTGGGCATTGGATTATTTCTGATTTACATCACGAAGCAAGAAAACTAGTCCAAAAATTCCTTCATTTTCTTTCCTTCCTCTTCTCCTTTGTTTGTTCTTGTCTTCTCTTTTTATCGATTTTTCATTGCCCTGTTTCAGGAGTAGTATAAGGTGGTAGAAAGAGGTTGGGTAAAACAATATTCGGATCTCCTTAACTCAGGTGATTTATCTAACCTTTCTGGATCTTGGTTTCTTCATCTTTACAACATGGTCAGTGATGTTCACCTGTAGTATTTTAGTAAGGATGTGAAATAATATCCATAAAGTGTTTTACACATGTGTACTTAAGTAGGTTCCAAAAGGGATAATGGCTTTAATCATCATCATTCCTACATCTGGAAGTATTGCTGCATAAAAAGGATATGGTCATTTTGAAGGATTTTGTTATATACGACAACCGTCTTCCAGAATGATAGTTTACAATTTATATTGCTTTCTGCAATTTGTGACTACACTGTACAGCTGTCAATGTAAAGCTTCACTATTTTTGATAATTTAATTAGTTGTGAAATGGTGCTGCTTATTTTGGTGATTAATATTTTCTTGAAAACCTGCCAAGTGGGAACATTGTTTTTCTAAAAGCCATCTGTTCATGTTCATCTGTATAACAAAGACCCGTCCTGTGCTTGTGACTTTTCTTTAAATTCTAACTTCAGATATGAAGGTAACTGTAATACCTTTGTGATCATTTCATTATATCTCCAATGTGATATATTTTTAACATTTTAATAATATAATTCATCTACCTATTATTACTGGCCTAATGGTAAATGGAAATACATTCTCCTTAAGAATTGAACAACCATACCACTGCATTAAACACACACACACACACACACACACACACACACACACACACACACACACATACTTTAACTGTGTCATTCAGCTGGAGTTTATTGTGCCCTATGGTATGATGTTTTACTCAGTTGCTTTTCTTTATGTTGACAGAGAATCATTCTCCAGAGCATTGTCATCATTTAAAAAAATACTTGGTTTAACATACACCTATATTTTGCATTTTATAGTTATTCTGTTAAGTTTTTAACATTTTGATATTTTGCTTGGAATTGCACAACTTTGAGTGTTATTAAATATTAAGGTCAGGAGCCAGGCACACATTGGCTTTTATTCAAATTGCCTTTTATTTCTCCCATTAAGGTTTGGTTATTTTATTTATGCAGAGCTAGAGAATGCCATATTAGCATAAACAGCAGATATTTAATATTTCCATAAAATAGAAAATGAAATCCCCTTTTTTTCTTCATTACTGTTCATTTTATGACCATTTTTCTAGATCACCACAAAGAGCTTTTATTACCTTGGATCTATAAATGGTTTGCAAATAGTAATTTTTTTCACTCTTCATTTCATTATTGATTCCCACTTTTTATGACATCACAATGATAGAATTATTTTAAAATATAGCAAGCTTGAGTGCAATAAAGCATACCCTTGCTTTGTTTGAAAATGTGTCTTTGCTAGGTATATCGACTCTTAATTTTAAGTAAACATTATTTAGAAAGAACCATTTATTCTTGAGCTTTAATTTTCAAAAACTCTAGATAAATTTATAATTTTAGCAAATGTCTTTTGGAGCAATATATTCATATATTCACCATAATATTTTTCTAATCATTTTGTTAATGTATAATAAAAATGGTTTTTCTCATATGGTAGTAAATTGCATTTTAGGAATAAAGTATTTAGTCATGGTAAGTGAACTGAGGGACATATTTACTATTCTTTTTGCATTTCTCTTAAGGCTCATAAGTGGGTTGTCTGTACAAGAGTTTTACTTTTTTGCAATAAATTGGGGAACTTTTAGGATCAAGATGACAGATGCCTCAAGAATCCTGTAATACTAGCTGAAGGTATACTATTTTACTACTAATGACATTATTAATGATAATATCACAACATCATGGAATTTGAGGAATGGAATTTCTGTGAAAAACATCAAGAATCCATTTTTTAAAATATTTACTTTTAGGTGTAGATGGACACAACACAATGCCTTTATTTTTATGTGGTGCTGAGGACTGAACCCGGGTCCCGCCCTTGCCAGGTGAGCGCTCTACCACTGAGTCATAATCCCAGCCCCCAAATATCCATTTTTATTTGGTTAACATTTGAGAAAACTGAGACTATGTTAATAACTTAAGATGGTTAGTGGCATAAAATGTACTAAAAATACAAAAATGTGCATTATATCCTTAGAAGAAATAGCAATATTAAAATTATTAAAATCTATTATTTCACTGAAGTCTGTTACTATCATATGACACAGTCATCTACTTTGAGAAAAATCCTTAAACACAGACTCTCTCCCCTTCCCAAATTGAAGGATTAGAAAATGAGTCTTATGAGAAAATGGGACATAACTGGGTCTATCTAGTTTATGAAGGATTGAAAAGACTTGATAGCCTCTTATATTGTATTTCCATCTTTATGCAAAAAAAAAATGTGTAATGAAAGGGTGCCTGAAAAATCTGTTTTACTAAAGTTCTTGGAGGAGTCGCTGGTGAAAACAGCTGCCTGGGATACTTCTGGCCTTGGAACAGTTACCACCTGCCTGTCCAGCCTCTCCCTGTGCTGAAGGGCTTGTGGGGGAGGCAGCATGTACATGGTGAGCACTCCCTGAAATTTAATAATTGGCTGTTAGTTTTTTCTCATTAATTGATTCCTTTGCATATTTTAATGCTATCTAGTGAACTCGCTGAGGTTGTTTCCACATTAACATGGAATGTATTTTGCTTAATAAGATGTTAGTTACTTTGGGATAATAGAGCTCTTTCTAGAATTCAGATAAATATATACAATGGTGGAGAATGCTGAGAGCTCTAGTGGGGGTAATAACAGTAGAACGGGGATGATGATAAGATAGAGTTACTTGGGCACCTCCAAATAAGAGCTGAAGGAAGATTGCTCAGAATTTCTTTCATTCAGAGTTCAGTTAAGTGAACTCTTGCGAAGTCAAGGATGCCACACTGTTGTAGGCTTGGTAAAGACAGATTTTGTAACTGCCTGGTGGCATGCCGGTCTTGCCCTTCTGTAAATGATGTCTCTGAAAATAGGACTGTCCTTTGTTTTTCTTTGTAACCTCTGCTGTTGAGCACAGTATCTTGTTTGCAGTTGGCCTGTTTAAATTATTTGTTGAAGAAATGAATGGATTCAGGGCTGGGGTTGTAGCTCAGCGGTAATGCACTTGCCTGGCATGTGTAAGGCACTGGGTTCGGTCCTCAGCACCACATACAAATAAATAAAGATACTGTGTGTCCATCTCCAACTAAAAAAATTAAAAAAAAAAAAGAAAGAAAAATGGATTCTTAGAATCTGGACTCTCTTAGCCCCTTATGGCAGCCATCACAAAATGTCATAGACTCAGTGGCTTATAAACAACAAAAGTTTATTTCTCACAGTTCTGAAGGTGGAGAAGTCTAAGATCAAGGCACTGGCAGATTCAATGTCTGGGGAGAGCCAATTTCCTGGTTCCCAGTGACCACCTTCTCACTTCTACTCTACTCGGTGGAAGGGAGAAACAAGCTATTTGGGGTCCCCCCTATTTTTAACAGTACTGAAAACTTTTAAAAGTATTATTCTTAAAATCAACATGAATAAGAAATTCAAGTATTTTTTTCTCTTACATGAAATGTTCCAGTAGCCTAGAGATACTAATAAGATGAGAATGACTTCAAGATTATTGCCATCAGGAAATGCACCACAGGATGAAGCCTGAGTCAGGATTTTGATGGTAGATTAAAATGTACCTTAAAGGACAAAACAATTGACTAAAACCTACACACAGTGCACAGCCTCCTGCTAATACACCGGGTCCTCTGCAGCCAGCTACTCAAACACATCTCTCTTGACACCACTGATCCAGGAACATGCGTGCATTCCAGGCCTGAACTCTAGAAAACCACCTCTTTATAGCCAGTTTCACAATTGAGAAAATACCTTCATAGAAATAGCAAAGCAAGGGAACAAAAACATTGGCAAACAGAAAAAGTTAACTTAGGTTAATTGTGCCACCAAAGGTCTCTCAGAGGGAAGGTCAAAAGTGTGCCAAGGAGTTGGCCTGGGCTCACCTCACCACGGGGTTTTGAGCCAGGGCATCAAGAATGCAGTGTAAATGCAGCTCATGGCTAGTACCCAGGCCCCTGTCTTTGTCTACCTTCTCATCTCTGTGCTGTGAAGAAGAGGCCTGCCCTGGTCCTGCAGCAACAGACAGGTGTCAGGGACACAGAGCATTCTTTGAAACAAAGGAAAATGTGACGAGGGAACTTATCCCAGCAGCCCTTTAGTGATTTCCAAAGTTGTGAGTACCTCCCCACATTTGGGGTGAATTCCCATGGTGTCACTGAGTGGCTGGTTTGTGAGCTCACATTTTGTTACCTTTGCAAATCCTTGGGTAATCTCACTAGTGTTGAGTCGAAGAATATGAAATCCTCTCACTCAATCATTACCAAATTATTGCAGATTATTTTTGCATAATAAGTACTGTTGTCTCTGTTGGTTACTGTTCATTCCAGAGGCCAGAACAAAGTATGGTATACTTCTAGATGCTCTTTTTTTATATATTTCCATATAGCTTTCTCTTCAAAAAACCCATATGAACCATATTCCAAAGGAGTAAACGCTGCGCTTGCAACATTAACATAATCATACTTTTCTAAAGAGGCCCAGAAGAGTCTTCCAGCTAGCTGCTGGCCTGCCTTTACAGTGACAGAAGGGTGCTCTGGTTTGCCCTAACAATATCACCAATAGCACAGATGTGGGTCACGCAGGTCTGTTACACATCATTTACTGGTATTGTGCCACTCTTCCATTGATCTCGATATCAGTCTGCTCCAAAACTATGTTCCTTGTACAGTTTGCCATGACTAGCAAAACATGAAAAAACAACTTAGAGGAGGAAAGATTTATTTTGGCTCATAGTTTCAGGGTTTTCAGTCCATGGTTGGCTAGCTCTGTTGCCATGGGCCTGTGGTAAGGCGTGGAGGGGCCGAGCTGCTCAGCTCACGGCTGTCTGGAAGCAGCTCTGACATCTCTTATAAAGGCATGAATTACCTCCCAAGGGCCCCACCATCCAAATACCATCACAATGGAGATTAGGCTTCAATATATACGAATTTCGGGGGACACATTCAGTCTGTAGCAGGAGAAAAACTGAATCCGTGGCTTAAGGAAGAGGAATTTTCCTTTGTTAATGTTCTGAGAGAATTTCAACCTTAATGTCTTGATGGAATTAAATTGAAAGAGTTAGGATTTGCAGTCTCACCTCATTCTAAGATCAACTGTTTCCTGACCATATCCACTCCACACTCTTTCTGGCTAGAAGCCTGGATCTCCCGTCCTTGCCCAGCTAAGCCTCATTTTTCCTTTGTTTCTAAGCTCAGGTCCACCTCTTCCTGGAGACTTCACTCATCTTCTGTGCGGCATACCGCCGCCACGACTGTGCATGGTGTTGAGGACTGCTGATTGACTTGTCTGAGCTTTCCCTGAAGGCAGGCGCCATGTCTTCACCATGTTTGTGCCCCCAGTGCTCAGCACAGTGCCTGGCACTGAGGTGGTGCTCAATAAATGCTTGTGGATTAAAGGAGTGAATATGCCCACAGTGTCCCCCGGGTCTTAACCCAGTACTTGTGTATAGTAAATGCTGTGGACACATTCGGGGAACTGAGTGGCTGTTCTCCAGACAAAACATAGTGAGAGGGAGAGGGCAACTAGTTTGATGTGCAGGCTCCAGTGTCAGTCACTGGTTCTAGACCTGGCTTCATCACTTACTGGTTGTGTGACCTCAGTTTCTAGTCCTGGAAAAACAGAGATAACGGTAGTGCTGACCTCACAGGGATTTTGTGATGATTTGGCTGTAAAAATGCTTAGCAAAGTGTCTGGTGCTGGGCAAGTGTTTGAGAAATAGGACCTATTATCATCTCGAGGTAAAACTCTGAGTGCTCTGGGCTGGGTTTTGCATGTTATTTGCATTTTCCTTCTAACCTCAGGGGTGAAGGTGACTGATGGTCCACTCAGCAGTTCCTTCCTCATCAGCCCTGCTGGGGAGGATGCCAAACAGGAACTGTGCCCTCCCAGCCGTCCCCTTTCAGCTGGTCCATTTAGAGTCTGCCTTCTTAACAGTTTGAACCACTTTACTCTGTGGGCTCAATGGGAACCTTCAGGATGCTGTCATTAATAATTATTAGTTCTTTGGATCCCAGAGAGCTGTTGACATGCTACAGAAACAGATTTAAAACCCAGTCTTCTCACAAGTAATAATCAAATATGCTTTTCATTCCAGTGGTTTTCAAGGCAGGCCAGTGTGAAATGCCTACTTTAAGCACTGACCCAGATACATTACTTAGGATTTTTTAGGTTCCTGTCATGTAAAAGTTATAATCTGAGAAGTGCCTATGCAATAAGGGCATGGAGATCCACAGCTGTGGAAGTGTTTTTATACCTTTTGTTTCTGTCCCTTTCATTTATTTTATTTGGGCTCCCTGTTTTGGAGTTAGGGAGTCACAAGTTAAGTCACAAGCTTATGACTTAAAACATGCTGTTCCGCCTACAATTTGCTGCAGGGTTTCCTGCTGCCTCCACGAAGGTTACCTGGATCACTAGTAACAAAGGATCCTAGATGTGATAATTGGTGGCCTTTTAAGTCTATGCAGAGTGTTTTCCCTTGGGAATCTCTGATGATCTTCTGCAGGCCATCTAAATCCAAAGGAAGCAATGAAATTGTGAGCCCTTTCCTTTATAGGGTCTGTAATAATGACGATGACTAATGCACTCTGTGACCCACAGTGGGAGTACTGAAGAAGCCAACTTGTCCATTGCCAGGGGCAGATATCCGTGGTGAGATAGCATCTGAAGCTTTCTGCCACAGCTCACCCAAAACTAGGGGTCTTTGCCACACATTGTCCTTCCTCTTTAACCACTGGACTTTCTCATGCTGGGTCACCCTATACCCACAAAGGTTGAAGGGCACAACAACATGTTCAGGCCACAAGATTGTGGCAAATGGGATCCCAGAGAAAGCTCACTGTATTCTTTTCTGTGCTTGCTGTGGTGCATTTCTGCTTAGACATCCTGAGATTGTAAAACTACATCCATCTCATAAAGAGCAACTGGAGCAATAACCGGCCCTAAACACTGCCTATCATACCTCTTCTCTGATCTAATCCACGGCAATTTGCTGCCCTAGATACCTAACACTTCAGTAGCACCAACCCTAGTCCTAACAGCTCTGATATCTTTGCTGGCGAGCTCTCTGAGTTCCACCTGCGCGCGCGCACACACACACACACACACACACACACACACACGCCCTGCCCTCCCTTCACTGGACAACATCTCTCCAGTTCCTTCATCAGTCCAACCTGGCTAACATGCATCTTTAATCAACCAGAGTTCACCTTCAAATACTATGACAAGACTTGGCACGAAGCAAGGGACCTTACCACACTATGTTCCCATTTCCTCCCTTGCGCCCTTTCAGCACACACATTTTATATTTTTTTAACATTTTACAATTTATATTGTCAAACATTTAACTTTTACAAAGGCCATTAACACAAGATATGTACCTATTAATTTTTCTTTAGACAGTTTTCTTTTTGATTAATTAAAAACAAGAAAAATGGATTTTCCTTTACCCTCATTTATTGCATTCCAAGCTCTCTTTGTTTCTTTGTGCAGGCTTAATTTTCTGACCAATGTCATATTCCTTTACCTGAAAAAATTCCTCTAAGGTTTCTTGTATTGTAGCTCTGCGGGTTATGAAGGCTCTCCGTTTTTCTTTGTTTTTTTTTTTTTTTTTTTACAAATCCTTATTTCTTCATTTTTGAAGATACTCTCACTGAGTACATAATTCTCGGCTAACTTTTTGCATTTTGCTTTTTTAATAAGTTACCTCATTGTCTTGTGGCTAATAAGTTTTCTAACATGAAGTGTGTTGTGATTTTTATTTCCCCCCCTATTTCTCTGTCTGCCTTCAGTATTTTCTCTATCTCTTGTTTACAGCAGTTTTATTATTACATTTCAGATTTTGTTTTTGTATTTACTGTGCGCTCTGGTGTTCTCTGAGTTTCTTGTATTGTGTTTGGTGTCCATCTTTAATTTTTGGAACATTGTTTCTTTAATTTAAATTGAATTTAAATTCTTTTGCCTCATTCTGTCTCTTCTTTCTTTCTCCTGGGATACCCATCATGTTAGACCATTTGGTACGTTCAGTTCTATTTGTTCTCTTTTTTTTGTCTCCCCCACCCCTGTCTGTGTTTCAGTTTGGGTAATTTCTAAACCTGACCTGTCTGGAAGTTCTTCCATTCTTACCTTGGCTGTGTTGAGTCAACTGGAGAACTGTTAGACATCCTTCATCTCGTACTATGATTTTCATTTCTAGCATTTCCATCTAGTTCTTTCTTATCTTCCATCTCTCTGCTGAAAGTGCCCATCTGATCTTCCATGTGAACATCCTTTCCATTCATGTTTTTAATGTTATCATAGTTACGTTAAATTCCTTTTCCGATTATTCAAACATCTGTGTCATATCTGGTTCTAGTACCACTTTGTCTCCTGACAGTTATGTTCCCTTTTGTTGCCATTTAGTATGACCCATCATTCTTGTTGAAAGCCAGATACCTTGTATTGAGGGTGAAATGGATAGTTTTTATGTTTGGAAATGGGCCTGCCCTTCCTCTGGCTCAGGCTTCTGTATTTGAGCCTGGATTAAGGAGTGAAGTCAGGAGTTAAGGACTTAAGCTGGATTTAAGGTTTCTTGCTATTACGATTACCTTCAGGGCACCAAGGCTTCAGATTCCTCCAGAGATACCTTGTGTTTAGGATAATGTTTCAGAGATTTTTTTTCTCAGTATTTGCTCCACTCTGATCCTTTTCTTTGTGCTGTGCCTCAGAGGGGGTCTGCCCCCACATTCTCACAACTCTGCTACCTGGGTTCCATAGTCACTGGCTGGGCACTGCTGTTTGTCCTGGTGCTGGGGGTCGGGAGGCATCCTCTGTTTCTCTGATTGAGTCTCAATGATATGTGGGCTTTGAGACCTTAGGTTTCAGTGGCCTTATTAATGCTCCAGCCCTTCCCACAGCTGCATTTCTGGGACCAGCAGCATTTCTGCCCTCATCCAGGAACAGAATTTGTTTTTTCTTTCAGCTGCTATTGTCTTTGCCAGTTTCCTGAGATGAGGTGCTTCTCTCTTCTACTCCTTAGGGTATTCCCCCTATAGATGAGATAGAGAAGGGGCCAGGAAGAGGGTCGCATTCCCGCCACAGCACCTGCTATCCCCCCCCCCCCCGCAGACCTGCACCACAATGGGAACCTCCTCAGGATCCTCACCAATTTTCTTTGTGAGCCCTTGGTAGCTGGTATCCAAGGAAAAAGCTTGCAGGAGGTTGTCCTCACCCCTTTGTGGAGCCAACTAAGAGTCTCTGCAGTCTCTCATTGTGAACTTTTCCACCTGAAGTCTTCTCATATCTAGCTGTATCTGCCCAGTAAGCCTCTTGTTGCAGATGCCTGTCTTACCTCAAATTTCTGGCCAGTTGGTTGCCCTAAACCTCAATTTTCCAGCATATTCAAGGACAGTCAGGAACTGGCAGTTTATCTGGATATTTTTGTTGTTTTGTTAAGAGTGGGAGTGAAGTTCTTTCCTGATCTCTACATTCTGAGCAGAAATGGGAAGTTTCTCTGATCTTCTTTAAGATGTAGTCCACAATACACTTCCTCAAGGAATCCTGCCCAGATCAACGCTCCACATGACTCACTTTTCCTTACTACATTGTATTTTCATAGTACCATATGGCATATTTTTCCCTATCTTGACAGTTCATTGTTTAAATATGAATGGAACATTTACTATATGCCAGGTGTTGGAGATACCAAAGAAAAAGGCATAGCTTGCTCTTCAGGAAGCTGGGAGAGACAGATATGCAAAGAAATATTCAAAATGGTTGCCATAGGGTGGGGAGGGGGTTGTGAGATCTGGGAAGATTGTTCACAGGGCTTCAAATGTATTGCTAATGTTTTATTTTGGGGCTGACAGTGGTTATATGGATGATTGCTTTACTCTTATTATTTAAATTGGGCAGATGTCTGATTTTTGCCCTTTTATCTTGTAATGTGTTTAACAGTTTAAAGCCTAAAACAACACTGTACATGGTCACATTGCTGAGATCACCAATATGTACTCAAGGAAGAATGAAAAAAAAATTTAAATATCTTTCAAATGAGTATTTAAGAGTTGGAAAAATTTTCATTGATAGCATCCTACATGGATTTTTAATTTTTTTTGTGTGTGTATGGTGTTGGGGATTGAACCCAGTGCCCTGAGCATGTGAGGTAAGTCCTCTATCATTGAGCCATACCTTCAACCCTCTGCATAAACTTTTAAAGTGCTATATCCCAAACAGCCTGCATGGAATTGAAGTTGATGTGTTCTGGAAAACGAGAGCTTCAAGAGTGGTTTTAATGATGACAAATTACCCTGATGTTAAGGATGCAAATAAAAATTTGAATAAAATTATTTTATGATAAGAAAGAAAAACACTCTTTAGAAAAACACTATTAATAAAACAACACGATAAGTCCTATCAAGGGAGTATTTACAGGTTGCTATAGAAACACAAAGAAGGAAAGTTTCCTGCAGATGTGACATTCAAGTTCATCTTAAAGAGTGAGTGGGGGGCTGGAGTTGTAGCTCAGTGGTAGAGTGCTCACCTCGCATGTGGTGGGTACTAGGTTCGATCCTCAGCACCACATAAAAAAATAAAATAAAGGCATTGTGTCCATCTACAACTAAAAAATAATTTAAAAAAAAGTGAGTGGTACATTCTGTACCGGTAAAAGGTACACAAAGGAATATCTTTTTTTTTTTTTTGTGGTGCTGGGGGAACGACACTGGACTGTCGTGGCTGCTCTGTCTGGGCTGTGCATGTGTGTATCCTTTTCATTTGCTCTGCCTGTGGGATCACCACACAGCCTGTGGGCTGTGCATGTGTGTGTCCTTTTCATTCACTCTGTGTGGGACCACCACATAGCACCTGAGATGGGAGTGGCTTTCCAAGATGTCCGTCTGTCTGCTGACCACGAAGACATCTTGAAGCTAGAGTCAACCTCCTGAAACCTGATCCCCTTGCCTCACTGGGGTGGAACTTTTTAGAGAGCTTTCTCCTCCATTAAATAGGGTGGTTTCAGGCGTGGGCCTCCTCTTTTGTCTGCCTCCCTTGCCTCCCTTATGGGAGCTGGAGCAGAGGAGCCGTGGTTGAAGAACCCCCCCCAAAAAGATATTTTTTTCTGTCTGGGTGTGGTTATTTTGTGCTAACCCAAATTCACCTGGAGTGACCTGAATGACTTAGTCACACGTAGTGGCAAGAACTAGTCCATCAGAGACAGGAGCTGCTTCAGACTTTTGGGGCAAGTGATTATTGTATTGCTTGAAACACTCAAGTAGCATGATCTATGCTCATTTAGCTTTAGAACATAGCAATGCTATTTAATGTGCCACTCAGTGAAAGTGGAACTTCCGTTTCTTATTTCTTCTGTATCTTTTTTTTTTTTTTAAACTTTGGTTAACATTGCACAACCTCCCTAGTAAATATAACATAAAAATGTTAATGGTTCTTTCCAGAAGTCAAAGAGGAAAAAAAAAATGAGATAAGATTTACAGGAATAGCTCCATGTACCACTGATCAAATCATTCATAATTAAAAAAACAAACAAACAAACAAACAAAAAGACCCCAACAACAGTGTTTTGGGCATTGATTGCAGTGAAGTTTTTGCTTTTTAGCTTGGTTTTGCATCAACCATAGACTTGGTAGGCTCCCTTTCTTCAGTGGCTGGTAAGAGTAGGCTGTCTCGGGCCTGAATGAGAAAAGGATGGAGCCTGAACCATGTGGCTGTAGACTTTATATTAAATTATTGTCATATTCCCTAATTACTGTTTGGTATCTGGAGTTGCAAGTGACATAAACCAGTGGTGTCCCCGTTGAGTTTTCACGCAGCACCAGCAGTCTGAAGCTGTGGTGGATGGGCTTAACACTGGAGCATGACATTTGCTGCTGTGGTTTTCCGTAAGAAACTGCTATATCTTAAACAAAAATTCATAACTTTGCAGCAATCTCTAATAGGGAAAACACAGCTCTTGATAGTTTACATTTATACCTGAATTCTTGCTCTTGAGCATCACAGCAGTCTAGTGAAATAAATAGTAACATGATTGATCCATTATCACAGATGAGAAAACAGGTTCAGAACATCAGTCATCAGGTCACACAATGGAGCAAGTGGGAGGAATGAGTGAATGCCAGCCTTCCAAATTTCAGACCATTGCACCATCTCTGGTATGGAACCAACACTTTGGGTCTGTTTGGTTATTGAAGCCTCTCTGAACAGTTGCAATCTATTGTGGACATAGGGAAGAAGTGGCCACGCCAGCATGGATATGATCCAATGGGTCCCAGTTTCCCACTCAAGAGAAAAACTGTTGCACAGGGGATCTAGAAGACTGTTTGCAGAACAGCTGGAAACATCGTCCATTCAAATATTTGTGACCAACAAACTGTAAAAAGAAAATCACTTTCCACATTTAAAAAAAGAACATGAGAAGAATGTGGTTGGGGTATGGGATATCCCGGGGAAATGTGACTCTCCCACTGTTAGTTCTCACTTCCACTTGCTCTAATAATACTTTCTTTAAGATCTGGAAGCCATGCATGTTATCATCTCCTTTTCTGACAGATAATGACAGTAAGAGACCACCACTCTGATAGAGCTTCAATCATTCACCTGCCTCAGCAAAGCATCCAAGTGGGCTGCTGATCAAGTTTGGCATGCCAGATAAAATATTTTGGAGTTCCTGCATGAGGCCGTTGATTTGAGATACTTTGTGTTATCTTGAAGCACCATGAGTACAAGGTCGGACCTGTCTTGAATCAGAACACTCTTGCACTTTAGGCAAATGACTTGATAACTATTTCCAAGTCTCTTCAGCCTGGGTTTCTTAATCTACAATGTAAAGTGAGACTAATAATGGCATTATTGAGAAGACTAAAATGAGATAATGAGTCACTTAGTTCATCACCTGGCACAGTAACAAAGTAAATGGTGACCCAAGTCTACCTAAGGACCCTGTCAAGAAGCGGAATAATTGATTTTAACAGTTTGATAAGAATGTACTTACTAATATAATTAAAATTATATTTAAATTTATATTTATATTTAAATATAATTAAAATTAAGGAATTAAATAGATTTAGTAAACATTGAATGTGTTAACTGTTTTCTCAATAGACTTTCTTTTAAGCCTATTACACGCTCTGTCCTTAACACAAACCTTTACTTATAGAAAAGGAGTCTTATGAAAAACGTGTTTTTGAAAGAGATATTGATCACCTTAATCTTGTGGCTTCCTTATCTTGATTTTTAAAGATAGTTTTACCTCAATTGGTATTTAAAAAAAAAAAAAAAAAACTGAACTGAAAAAGACATAGAGAAACTTAACCCAAAAGAAAATTCTTCTTTGGGAGGATTTTATGTTAACCTCTTGAAGAATTAATTGGTCGCTTTACCTCAAACAGGGAAAGAGAAAAAATGAAAGCAAGCCCAAGGGCATTTTGCTTGGCTAACAAAAAAAGCTGGGAACTGTCCAAGGACAAACTGCCAGCAGCTTTTTTGGAGGGATTTGAGTTTTAAAAGAGATTTGCATATCCATTTTGATTTTTTATGAGAGAGTACTGAGAATGGTAGGCAAATATGCAGCTAAAACTAAATTCTACATTTTTGGCACATGCTTTAATAAAGAAACTGAGACACCAAAATAATTTCAGATGAATGTTCATGGGCTCTGAGCTAGAATTCATTCAATTGGGAAATAATAATGTTGTAAGTGGAAATCTCAGAAAAGACACATTTATCCAATATATATATCTTATGGGTTGAAAGACATACATAAAGCTTCTTGGGACTCTTTGATGCTAGTTAGAAAAATATTTATAAATATTATTAAATAGACTTCTGATATTGATTACAGTATAATGTTGAAGACTCAGGAGCTTATTTTTAAAATACAGAATATGCTCACTTCAAAAGCACATAAATTTTGAATAATCATATGGCAATTGGTCGACTATTAAAAATGTTTATTTTGCTGGGGTTGAGGCTCAGTGGTAGAGCGCTCGACTAGCATGCATGAGCCACTGGGTTGGATCCTCAGCACCACATTAAAAAAATAAATAAAGTAAATGTGCTGTGTTAAAAAAAAAAAAAGAAGAAGAATGCTTATTCAACTAGGTGGTTATTCATAGATTCACCCATTAACACAACAAGTCATTGTTTGTGAGGCACTGGGAGTATAATAATGGATACTAAAGAGTCCACCTCAAGGAACCTCCCAGTACAACACTAGGGGGAAGACAACTTCTATGTTGAATTAAGGGTTGCAGGAAGTGGTTTGTAACGTCTTGGAAGACTAGGCCTCCACTATAAAATGTGTTTTAAAGTGCTAATGCCCAGGCTGGCCAGGGTGATATAAAGTGGGAATGCTTCCTTCATAGATGGTAGACATATAAGCCGCCATGAGTTAATTTAATTTTATTTATGTATTTATTTATTGTGGTGTTGTGCTGAGAGCCATAGCTGAGTAGGAATGACGCATGGCATTTGCCAGCAAGACATTGAGATGATAATGATTATGTAAAGATGTATATTCAATTGGATATTAGACCCCTGCTGTCCCAGTCAGCCTGCTACTTTGGAGCTCTCTCGGGGTTTCCTGGAGGGTTCCCATTGGTTGGGGAAGTGCAGTAGGAGGGATTTCCGGAAGAGGGATTTCCGGTTGGTGTGGTGTGTCCCGGGAGAAGGCCGGGTGTGTGGCGTTTGAGGGAGGTTTGGAAATAAAGTTTGTTCCTGCCTGAGTGGCTCGTGATTTTGTGCCCAGCCAGACGGCGGCAGTGTTGGGAATTGAACCCAGGGCTTTGTGCACGCAAGGCAAGCACTCTGTCATCTGAGCTATATCCCCAGCCTGCACAAGTTTATTCTGAAAGTAATTTTGCAATGTTTCCAGAGTCTGAAGAACTACAAGTTTCACTTCTTGGAAATAATTCTGAAAAAAGAATTAAAAGCATTGACATGGACCAGACCTGATGGCACTTGCCTGTAATCCCAGCAGCTCAGGAGGCTGAGGCAGGAGGATCGCCAATTCAAACCAGTGTCAGCAATTTAGTGATGCCCTAAGCAAATTAGTGAGATTTGATCTCAAAATAAAAAATGCTGGGAATATGGCTCAATGGGTGACTTCCCCAGGGTTCAATCCCTGATACAAAAAAAAAAAAAAAAAACATTGATATGGAAAAAACAAAGATGCTTGTCACATCTTTATAATGGTACAAAACTGGAAAGCTGAACATTAAATAATAAAAGAGTGGGTAAGCATATTAGACAGAATCTTACAATAGAACACAAATCCTAAAAGGATGTTCTTGTGGAATTTTTAATTGGTCAATGCTAAAATTCTAAGTACAGAAATTGGGCACTCAATCACATTTATAAGATACATTCATCTTATATGCACACACATATTATATTATTTATATTTTATTTTCTAAGAAAATTAAAATGTTTGGAAATTAAAGATTTTTGCTGAGGGACAACCAGGTGTCAAAAGACTTCCTTAAGTTTACCCAGTGCTGCATTTTACATGAGTAATTTTGAAGTTTTATATATTAAGAGTGAGTTGGTAGATACTATTTTTTTTTTTTGATCAAAGAGAGAATAGGGTCTGGAAACACATATTGACTCACTGTTATTTTGACTTTAGTAAGTCAAATGTATTAAAAATGACTAAGAGTCATACTTCTGTTTTAGAATATTAACTACAGAGATTTAACCACATATCCATTTGTTAAAGATGTCTTTTAAAAAATTCCCCAGAGTGCTGTGCTGAAGATTAATAACTTTTTACATCAGAGAGGTGAGGGTGGCACATGGAAGTCTCTGAATGTCTAAATTTTGGTAGGTTAAGTGCTCACAAAAAAGATTATTATGATTGGATTATGTCCCTGAATTTTTATGATTGTTACTGTGAAAGAGAAAATGGCATGCATTTCTCTCTGCATTGTACAATTTTTAGAATTTTGTAAAGCAGTTTTATAAAATTCATTGTAAAATTTCAAAGGAATGTATTGTTTCTTTTAAAGCTAGTGCTATTACTCAAGTTCCTGTGATAGTGGTTAAAAATGTATGAAGAGTATGGCTTATTATTTGAAGAAATATATCAAAGATAGGCACGGGCTATCAGCACATGCTGCATTAGTATGGCTTAGGGTTAAGAATTGTTATGATTTGGATCTGAAACATCCCCCAAAAGCTCATGTATTGAAGGCATGGTCACTAAGGCAGCAGTGTTCAGAGGTGGGGCCTTTGAAAGTGATTGGATCATGAGGTCTCTGGTCTCATCAATGGATTAATTCATCCATGGATTTATAATTTAATGGGCTCTTGGGAGGTGGGGCCTAGTTTGAGGAGTGTCCTTAAATGCTATCCCCAGCTCCTGTCCCTCTCTCTTTTTGCATCCTGGCTGCAAGGAGGTAAGAAACTTTGCTGTACCATGTGCTCCCTCATATCATGTTCTGCCTTGCCACAGGCCCACAAACAGGAGCCAAGTGACTACAGGCTGAAACCTCTACAACCATGAGTCCAAACAAACCTTTTGTCCTTTTAAATAATTTTTTCTCCGATATTTTGTTACAGTAATGGAAAGCTAACACAAAAATGGCAGGGAAAAAAATCAGAAGCAGATTAAAAAAAATCCAAATGTTGGAACTGAAGAACATCATGCTCAATGAAATAAGCCAGACCCAGAAAATCAAGGGTTGAATGTTTTCTCCAAAATGCAAAAGTCAGACCAAAATAAGGGGGAAAAAAAGAAGCAAGTGGTGGGGCAAGGGGAATCCCATGAAAATAGAAAAGAGATCAGTGGAGAGGGGAAGGGGATTTATGAGGAGGGAAGAGGTATAGGAAAAGGTGGAATGATGGAATAAAAATTTCCAAACTTCCTATGTACATATATGAACATACAATAGTCAATTTCACCTTTATGTATACCTACAAAGCACTGATTAAATAAAGCACTAATTTAATTAATATATCTATATCATTATATTTATATAATTATGTATTTATATAATTAATATATCTGTATATAATTATATTTAATTAGATATATTTAATTAATACTGCTATTAATATATCTATTAATAGAAGGAAGGCCCGTAGAGTAGAGGAAAGGGAATGGGGGAGGGAGAAATGGAGGAAAAGGAGAAGCACTGGGAACTGAATGGGAACAAATTATGTTCCATGTTTGTATAATTATGTCAAAATGAACCCAGATATTATGTGTGACTATAATGCACTAATAAAAAATATGAAAAATATATCCAAATGTTCAGATGGACACACACCCTCAAGGAGGACTGCAGGTCTCCCCACCTCTCATCTCTGAGGGGGTCAAGCAGCCTGGATAGGACTAAGTCAGTCAGGTAATTCTGTTCCTTTGACCTTTTTCCTTTCTCACAGTGGATCTTTCCAAAGAATGTTAATAAATATCAGAGTCAACTACAAATTTTCCTCCTTTTCCCTCTGTTATTCTTAAGTTAGCTCACTAAATATGGAGTAGTAAAATATTAGACTTTAATTTCTTGAACATTTATTAAATGCCAGGTTTCTTACACAAGCAATCTGTTTAGATCCTTTTAAACAGAGTAGGAGTTAATAATTTCTGTTTTATAGGGAAGCAAACTGACCCCAAAAGAAGGTTAAGTGCTCTAATAGCTGGTGAATCAGAGGTCAGTGTGAACATCTCAACACAAGAGGACCTGCGTTAGATAGAGTCCCACGTTCTTTGCACCTACTCTCAAGTGGATTATCAGATGCTGCAGGGCTTGATTCACCCTTGAATGACAATGAGAATAAACAGGAGCCACATCAGAGGACCTCAACAGGCAGGGTTTGCCAGAGGGTCCGCTATTGGGTTGACTTCCAAACCTGTTGCTTTTACTACCTCCTTTAAAACCAGCTTTCCAAACAGCACCGTTGGGGCTGAATCTCTAGGATTCAGAGAAAATTATAAGGTTGTGTCTGTGCCGCTCTTTGGCCCAGAAAATAGACTAAACAGCCAGCTCTTGAAGAAGGTAGGACTATTCCTTCAAAGTACCACGTAAATACATTCTTGGAAGACCCTAAGTGGGGCCAACAAGAGTTTCTGGCCATGTGAGGACGATAGTTAGGACTAAAAACACGTTGTTATGAATGAGAACCAAAGCAGAATCCTGACTGCAAGAGAGAATCACCTGACTATGTGAAGACTTGTGAATGGAAAGAGACTATGGATAATTATAGTCTCCCTATGCCCACACCCTCTGGTTCAGCATGGATGGAATCAGCAGGTAAGGAAATGTGAACTGCAGCCTCACATATGATTTAAAAAGAAGAAAGCAGAGCTGGGGGAAAAAAAAAAGACTTCAAAAGGGAGTTGTAGAACAAAGTATGGCACTCATGATTAACTTATATATGGATAGTAATAGGCAGCTGGAACAATCCCAGAAATACTGGAAGGATGAAGGAGGCTATTTTGAAATAATGCCCTGCTGGGAAGGAGGGTCCCTACATGGGGCTTGCAGGTAGCTGGTCTGCATTGTTTGGCAGGCTTGCAAAGCTAGATCAGATGGGGCTGAACAAGGACAATGTGAAGAAAAAAACAAACAAAAAACAAAACAACCAAAAATAAGAAAGAAAGAATATTCTTTTCCTTCCACTCTCAGTGACTTTGTAGCACAAGAGACTGCAGTAAATGGGAGAATAACCAAAACACCTTCAGTATTCCCATCCCTTTCCATTGCCTGCTTTTGATTCATCTTTGAAGTCTTTCAAGTCCAATCATGAAAACATTATTAACGGTTGTCATACATGAAGTTGGAAAATAAACTGTGGTCCAAATTCTTTACAAGCCTATTTTGTACCATGTGATGTGGAAGTTTATATTGAGAGAAACTATGGAGTTTGAGGCTCCCTGAGCATTTCTGAAACAGAGAAAACATGGGGAAGACTTTTTAGAGGCTGGGAGGTAGAATTTGCTTCATTTCAGCTTTGAGAGGTGGAGCTTAATCTCTTTTCATTGACCTATGGGAAAAAGTGTCAGGCAGCCAAGCTCACTGCGGGAATTCTCCAAGGGGCTGGAGGTGAGGTGTGAAGACAAAAGCTGTGTACCAGTTGCTTGGACAAGTGTGAGCAGGTGAGAACCTGCGGGCTGGGCCCTGAGCCCTGGAGATGGCATCTGCCTAGTCTATAGTTCAGGACTCCCAGGGGTAGCTCCTGTCACTGCAGCCTCAGTCTGCAAGGACACAAGAACTTTCTCCCAGCAGCACTGGAAGCTATTTCAGGAAGAGCAGCAACGTGGAGAAATGATCTGGCTTCTCAAAGCAAATGTAACCGCTGTGTCATGGCAAAAGCAGTGGCTTCATGGTGTTCTGTGGAAGGGCATGGCTGCCATCTAAACTTTAAAATTTGTCTATCTTCCTTAAATAATTGATGATGAATTTATCCTTAGTGCTTTTATCAAAATGCTTCTTGAGACTACATGAATGTTCATTACCTTTTAAAAGTAATAATTACTTCTGAAATAAAACACTATTTTCTTATACTACAAATAATTATCATGTTAGAAGTTCTTTTTTTTTTTTTTCTTTTTCTTTTTTTGGTACCAGGGATTGAACTCAGGGGCATTCATCCACTGAGTCACATCCCCAGCTCTATTTTGTATTCTATTTAGAGACAGGGTCTCACTGAGTTGCTTAGCACCTCGATAAATTCATGAAGCTGGCTTTGAACTGATTAGTCTCCCAAGCCACTGGGATTATAAGCAGCACAACAGAGGTTCTTATTAAAACAATTTGCATTTACCATTTTTACATAATGCATATTACATAAACAGCAGTGTGGTCACATTTTATTTTCAGATATACAAATGGTAGAGATGAAAATTAACATGACTCTCAGGTTTAATTGATACAGGAAATCAAAAACATATGATGACAGACTAGGATGGTAAAAGACAACCCTACTAACTTGAATAATTTTGGAAAACCTATAGCATTACGAGACAGATGTATATATTATTTATTTAAAGAAGAAAATTAGGGAAAAAAATAAAAGTAACACCTTTTCATAGGAAAAAAACCCCCAATTTGCTAATGTAACACTTCCTTAGAAATATTTGCATTTTTCTCTAAATTTTGAAACTAGAGTTTGCTAAAATCTAAAATATATGCTCTATTGAATAAACTTGAGATGGTCTACTGGTGAGAGAACAGGCTTTGAATTTAGGTAGATCTTGGTTTGAATCCTGGCTTTAAACGCAACTATCAGATTTTAGAAAAGTAATTTAGCCTCCCTGAGCCTCAACAATCTTATCTGTAAAATGGATAAAATTTTCCTTTGAATAAAGTTAATTTAATAAGGATGAAAATGAGCACCATTTCAATGAACCAAGCATTTGGTAGACTTGCATGAACTGGCACTGACATGGGCTGACTAGGGAGAGATGCATAACCACCTTTGATTGCTAAATGGAGCTTGATCATTAAATTAAGATTATATTTTATTAATTTTTAGAAATGCATATATAGCTATTAAAATATTATCACATGGTTCAATCAGAAGGAAAAAAAAGAACTTTCTATAATACACTTTACAAGTTTTCTTGAGAAAAAGTAACTTTGGAGCCAAAGTTATTTTAGAACCAAATAATTAACTTCTTTTTTTTTTTAAAGGCATATGTTCAATTGGCTCATTCTTTAAAAAAAATATTTTTAGTTGTAGATGAACATGATACTTTTATTTATTTATTTATTTATTTTTATATGGTGCTGAGGATCAAACCCAGTGCCTCATGTGTGAGGCAAGTGCTCTACCACTGAGCTACAACCCCACACTCCAAATAATTAACTTCTGACACCAATAGAAAGTAGCTGCAGAGCTTCAGCATTTCTGATGTGTAACAATAGTCCTCATGGATACATCACTGATGTTTAACAATGATGGGTGAGGGCTGGGGTTGTGGCTCAGCGGTAGAGAGCTCGTCTAGCACGTTCGAGGCCCTGGGTTCAATCCTCAGCACCACATAAAAATAAATAAACAAAATAAAGGTATTGTGTCCAACTACAACTAAAAAACAAATATTAAAAAAACAAAGCAACAACAACAAAAAAACAATGATGGGTGAAAACTAACACATCAACTGCCATAATTTAAGAAATAGGAAAAAACACTAAGCCCTCTGCTCAGAAAGCATATGAGCTAATAGTAACAAAAAACAGCATGACACTGGCATAAAAACAAAATCATAGACCAGGGAAAAATAATAGACAAAGAGACAAACTCATGCAGGTATGATCATCTGATCCTTGACAAAGATGCAAAAAAACATAAATTGGAGAAAAGACAGTCTTTTTTAAACAAATACTGCTGGGAAAACCAGATATCCATAGGTAAAAGAGTGAGACTAAATCCCTGTATCTCACCCTATAAAAAAGTCAACTCAAAGTGCACGAAAGAGCTAGGAATTTGACTAGAAACTTTGCAACTGCTAGAAGAAAACAACACTCCAACATATAGGCACAGCAAGGACTTCCTCAAAAAGACTCCTATATCTCAGGAAGTAATACCAAGAATTAATAAATAGGATGGCATAAAAATTAAAAAGCTTCTGTGCAAAAAAAGTAATCGAGTTAAATATGTGAACAGAGAACCTACAGAATAGGCAAAAACCTTTGCCAACTACTCTTCTGACAGAAAATTTAATGTCTAGAATATATATAAAATCTCAAAAGAACCCTTAAACACCAAATGCAAAAACAAACAACCAAAACCACCAAATAGCTCATTTAGTAAATGGGAAAATGAACTGTAAACAGATATTTCTCAAAAGATGAAATACAAGTGGCCAAAAAAAATAATGAAAAAAAAATGTTCAACATCTTGAAGCATTCAAGGAAATGCAAATCAAAACTATACAGAGATTTTACTCACTCCAGTTAGAATGGTAATCATCAAGAATACTATTAATAATAAATGCTGGTGAGGATGTGTAGAAAAAGGAACACTTACTCACTATTGGTGGGACTGTATTAGTATAGCTACTATGGAAATCAGTATAGAGGTTCCTCAAAAGCCTAGGAATAGAACTACCTTATGACGCAGCTATACCACTCTTTGGTATTCATCCAAAAGAACCAAAATCAACATACTATAGTGATGCAGTCGTACCCACATTTATAGCAGCATAATTGATAATAGCCAAATTATGGAACCAGTCTGAGTGTCTGTTTGTCAACAGGTGAATGGATATATATATATATACACACACACACACACACACACATACATACATATATACATACACACACACACATACATACATATATACACATACACACACACACACAGGAGCTTTATTCAGTTATAAAGACGAACAAAATGATGTTATTTGCAGGAAAATGGATGAAACTTGAGAATATCATGTTAAGTGAAATAAGCCAGACTCAGAAAGTCAAGGATCATACATTCTCTCTCATATGTGAATGATAGAAAAAAAAAAGGAGAAAAGGGAGTTTTCATAAAAAAAGAAGGGACTCTAGTAGAGAGTGGGGATCAGGAAGGGTGGAGAGGAAAGGAAGGAAAGGTGAGGTAACGGGCCATGAAACTGACAAAATTTTGTTATATGCTATGCAAATATACCAAAACGAACCCACTATTTTGTCTAATTTTGATTAAACAATAATAAAAAGAATATATATATAAGCTAAAAGTCCATTTTAGATCACTAATTTACCAGCACTTTACCATAGTCATTATCATTATGAATTGACCTTTTTGAGGAGTAAAAAGTGCCTATAAGTTAAAACCAGAGATTTTGTCCTGATAATTTAACTCCAAGACATGTGGTTCTTGTTCACACATTCATCCAAGGCACCGCAACAAAAATAAAGCAACTGAGAATAGTTAATTTGAAACTTACTCTTTGGTACTCACAGTGAAAATAAAACTTTGTATCTATTAATCCTAGGTGTTATGGTTTGGGGTATGGTTTTGTATCCCCCAAAGGCTCATGTGTTGGGAGGCTGGTCCTTGGTGTGGTGGTGTTGGAAGGTGGTGTGGAACCTTTAAGAGGTGGGACCAAGTGAGAAGTAATTAGGTAATTGAGGGTGCTGTCCTGGAAAGGAATTAATGTAAATCTTGTGGGACTCTGCTTAGTTCTTAGGAGAGGGCTGTTACAAAATGAGAAGACTTGCCCCTCTCCTGTCCCTGGCTTCCTCTCTCTTCATGTGAGTTCTCCCTCTCACACATTCCTGCCATGATGCTACCAGCCACGATGTGGTATGACTAGTGGGGGCTAGTGGGGGTCCTTGCCAGAGTGAGCACCATGCAGCTTGGACTTTCAGCTTTCAAAAACTGTGAGCTCAATAAATACATCTCTTTTTTTTTTTACACATTGTCCAGCCTCAGGTGTTTTGTTTTAATAACAGAAAACATACTACTATACTTGGCTAAAGGTAGAATGAGCATGGGTTTTGCACCTAAGCAGACACAGAAAAAATTCTGGATCTGCTGTTCACTTGCATGTGAACTTGGACAAATTATTGATCTCTGTAAGTGTAATAACCTTATCCATATTACAGTTAAAGTTGCTAAGTAAATGAGTGATAATAATGATAATGAAAACAAAAACTAGTACCTACAAATTACTGAGGGCTTACAAGGTATGCAGCACCAGACCAAATGTTTTTATATACTGAATCTCATTTAATCTGTAGAGAAGTTCTCTGGAGGCCTTGTTAACCTAGTTCAAAAAATGGAGACTAAAACTACTATGTAGGATCTGAACCTATTTGACTACAAATTTGATTATTTAGTTTTCTTCTTAAGGGCACTTGTAGATAAAGTCTCTTGATATCATTGATAGAAGCTATGATGATGATCTTCTTTTCATTAAGTGGTTTTTGAAAAACCATCTGAGTAGTATGGCTTTTGAAAAAATAATCCTCCAATTTTAAAAGCAAGGTTTATATGCATATTTGGAAATAAAAGTGAATAGAAAAGGTTGTAAGCTTAAGACCTAGAAAACACCAGAGTTAATATTTTGTTATACTTCCTTCAAGATTAAAAATAAGTATACTGTTTTAAGCTGATTTTTATTTTTTTTTACATTTCTGTGATATTAAATAGCTTTGAAAATGTGATCTTTAAAAATGTTCCTAATCATTTCCTTTCTAGATGTACTATGATATACTTAACAATTATTCTATTCTTCAAGTTAGTGAGAGCTTGCTTCTAAATGAAGAATAAAATGGGTTGGAGATCTAGCTCAGAGATAAAGTGCATAAGTTCAATCCCCATTATCAGAGAAGAATACAAAACAAACAAAAAGTCCCTATTATCCTACTCTTGCACTCTATTTCTTTTTCTTCTTCTTTTTTGCTCTTGTAAATGTATTGACTCATTCAATAAATATTTATTGAACACCTACCATGTATAATGCACTATTCTAGGATTAAGATATCATCATACATATAAAAAAAGACACCTGAAAAAATACCAAATTCTCTGCCTTCATGGAGTTTTGCAACCTAATAGGGGAGAGGTTGACAATGAACAAAATTAACTAAATGTATACTAGAGTATAAAATGTCGTGGAGAGCCAGGCGCTCTGGTGCATACCTGTAATCTCAGTGGCCTTGGAGGTTGAGGCAGGAGGATTGTGAGTTCAAAGCCAGCCTCAGCAATTTAGTGAAGTGAAGCAACTCAATGAGACTCTGTCTCTAAATAAAATACAAAATAGGGCTGGGGATGTGGCTCTGAGTGTAATCCCCGGTAAACATCAACCCATCCCCATCGCCCCCCCCCCCAAAAAAAAAGTTCTCGAGAAAAAAATAAAACAGAAAAGGAGTTTGGGACAGGGAAGGAGAATTAGGAAAGGAAGATCTTAATGAGGAGGTAACAATGGAAGGAAGACCTGAAGCCACAAGCATATCAGGGAAGATGTCCAACACAGGGAGCAGTAAATCCAAGTCCTGAAGGGCAACTGTACCTGAGAACAGCAGAGGAGGAAGGTGAGAGAGTGGAATAAACAAAGAGGAGATGAGAGTTGATGAGGTCAGTCAGGAAAAGACACCTCATCACACAGGGGCCTCAGGGGCCCTGGTGTGGACAAGTTTCACCGGTGAGTGAGAAGGGGCATGATAGATTGACATCAGCTGATTAGCTCCTAAAACATTTCCTCAGGCTATTATGTGACCAGTCTGCTGGGGGGCAAGACTGGAAGCAGGAAGACCAGTTAGGAAGCTATCACCAAAATCCAGGAGAGAGATGGGTGACCTGTAGTGGAGAAGGCTGTGAGTGTGCTAGGATTGAGATATTGTTTGAAGGAAGAGACAATAGGTTTGTCCACAGATTGGAGGACAGGGATATGAGGTTTGAAAGGAATCTAAGATTTCAAAGTTTATGGCTCAAACTATCAAAGGACTGAGGTGCTAGCAACTGAAATGGAGAAGACTGGGAAGAGAGGCATATAAGGCGGGGGATGGGGGAATCCGGAGGCAGGAGATCAATTATGCATGTCAGGGTGCTCATAAGACATCCAAGTGGAGATTGTTGATGTGAAGTTGCACATATGAATCCAGAACTCAAGGCAGAAGTTGGGCTTAAAGAGATAAATTTAGGAGTCAGCAGCATATCGAGAATTTATAAATAGAAAGAGCGAGATCACCAAGGAAATGAGTGTGCATTTGATGAATATTCTTTTTTGTAAACACTTATCCTCATCTATGGTTATGGCATCAGGACAGATTTCTAGGATTAAAATCAAAGAGTGTGCATATTGCAAGGCAATTCATATTACCCAATTACTTTGCAAGGTGGCAACAATTTTTATTATCAGTCAAGAACAAATATTATGTCTTAACACAATCTCTTTTAACTTGGCACATATAAAAATGCAGTCTTATTGTTGATTTGATTTTTTCCGATGATTAGTAAAAAGCTTTTATAATGTATGTTGATCATTTTTATTTCTTCCTTGCATTGACTTTTTTTCTTTTTTTCCTTTGGTATTGGGGATTGAACTCAGGGACACTCCATCACTGAGCCACATCCCCAGCCCTATTTTGTATTTTATTTAGAGACAGGGTCTCACTGAGTTGCTTAGTGCCTCACCATTGCTAAGGCTGGCTTTGAACTTGCAATCCTCCTGCCTCAGCCTCCCAAGCAGCTGGATTTATAGGCATGTGCCACTGTGCCCAGTTGCATTGACTCTTTATGTCTTGCTTATTGAACAAGTTTTATTGAGTATTTTTTTTTAAAATATATAATTTACATAATTTGTAACTTTATTACTCAATCATTTGTAGTTTTTGTTTCTCATGTGTTAGATAAGAAAGTATAGGCTATGAAGGAAGTCTAGACTGAGGTCATTGTAGTTTTTCTGGTAACTCATGCATTGTGACATTCCAGGTCATTTGATATGCTTGGCGGTTTTAGAGTAGTGTAGTATTGAACTACAATTGAGGAAGCATACAAAATACAACCCTTTAAAAATCACATAATAAAAAAAAGCTTCAAAGGAATGTAAAAAAAAAGTTTTAAAAAATTAAAACATTGTGTTTACCAGTGAAATTATCTGAAATCTAGAAATATCATTAATATTGGTAGAGGGTGAGTAGCAAATATTTTAAGTACATATCTTTTACTGTATCATACATGACAGTAAAGAAGACAACACATTAAATATTTACATAGTACTTATTCTATGCCTGGTGTTTCCTAAGCATTTTATTCCCTCATTCCATCGTCCCACTCTTCTATGGGACAGATACCAGTTAGGAATCCTTTCATGTAAAGGCACAGGTAGGTTAAGGAATCTGCTATAGATGCCACAGCAGATCTGGGATTGGAACAACACAGTCTGGGTTAAGACCCTAAACTTTGTATCAGTTGCTAAATATATATATATATATTTGTATGTATATGTATATGTGTATGTATGTATATATATAATTTCATTTACTTTTGATAGCAATCTTAAGAGGTAAATTTATCCTTGCATCCTAGAGACGGAGAAACTAAATACAGAACTTTCCAGGTCTTACAGGTAGTGAGTGAGAAAGCTAGATCTGACTCAGGTCACCTTGAGACTCAGGTGGGTGCTCCTCCCTTAATCCCTCACTGCCTTTCAGCAAATCCTTAAGAGCCAAAATGTGGGGTGCAAGTGTTCAGTAGTGAAGCAACTCTAAGACAGGAGTCTCCCCCTCCCCAAGTAGCTGGAGGAGCTTGGAAAACAGGTGAAATAATAAGCAACAGCAACAAGTAGGATCTGAAAGGAGGATGAAAGAGTAAGGGCATCTCATGTGAGAGAGAGCAGAGCATGGGAGGCACGTTTGGGGAACAGGAGGGGACCAGGCTGGAAGAGAGCATTTGCACTGTAATGTAAGCATGTGGGCTGACCTTGATCTTACTTACGTTTGTAGAAATCTTCTTGACTTTATTCTGGCATATATTAATGATGTGGTCTCCTGCCTCTTGCCCTTACACATCCTTCCTATGAGTGAGTCTCCACTAAAATGCAGCTTTTAAAATGCAGAGAGCTTATCTTGTTTGTTCTTGATCCCTGGCCTATAGGGACACCATATATTTCTTGAAATTATTCTAGACTTTTAAATAAGGCTGCTTACGTTCACAGGTTCAGAGTCAGTCTCTCTGCTTCTCAAATGTGTGCTTCTACCAGCAATGAAGCACTGCTCAAGTCTCCCCCTCCCCAAACTCTTTCCTTAATTCCACCTGCCACTCTAACTGCTGCCTTATTTTTCTTCTCTCTTTCACAGTCAGACGTCTTGAGTTTTCTACACCTACCCACCCAACTCCATTTTCTCACTTCCCACTTCTCTGCCTACTCCAATCTGGTGTCTGTATCTGTCTATTCACCAAACAAGCAATGGACGATGAAATTCATGAACTTCCTCCCAACTGTCAAAATGAACAGGCTTTTTGCAGTCCTCATCTTGCTTAACTTCTCAGAGAATCAACTGTATAGATGACTCCTTTCTCTCTCTGGAAACACATTTTTAAAAATTTTAGCTTCTCAGATCCCTAATTCTCCTTTTCTCTTGCATCTCTGATCACCTTCTCCTCCCTGACCTCCCTTCCCTCAATAACAATCCATTCTCCAATGGCAAAGTATACTTATTCAGTTAATGAATAGATGAACAACCTAGTGCCTTCAGTGGGCTGGCCCTAAGAAATCCATTTCTCTCTTCTTTATTGATAATTTGGCTGGATCTTTTCCTTTTCCTTCTGCTATTCTTGCATCTTCTGAATTTTGCTAAATCCCACTTGGTCCCAATACCAATCTATCCCTGTGACTCAGCTAATATCTCAACCCTTGGTCTATTAATTCAATTCCTGGCTCAGACAATATTGTTTAGTTTTGGACACATTTCGACATCATTAATTCCTGGTAGACTTTATTGAGGAAGAAAAAGAAAACATTGACACTGAATTTGACAGTTGCTTGACAAACCATGAAACCAAATAAACAACGGGAAGTAAAGCTGGTGAGCTGCCCAGGGAGAGGTTTTACAAAAGGTTCAAATAAGCTCAGTATGCACTTCTCCCTTATGGAAAATATTTCAATGGTTTCCTGTATAAATCACATTGCTGTATTTTGTTTATTTGAACTGAATTCTCCTATTTTTCACTTATTTATTCTGGCTAACTTACTGTTTTTTTTTTAATCTTCAACATATGCAGTTTTTGATAATTTTTATTCATTTTCCCCAGATTGTCAACAGAATATGTATTATAGTAGACAGATTTGTAAAAAATGACAAAGGAAAAGATAATTCTTAAGAACACCTTCCAGGCATAACTAAACACATGAATTTTCCATGCTAATGTGTTAATTGTGCAAAAATTCCCCTTATCTTAAGGGAATTTATTAAAAATACTTTTTACTGAAGTTTTTTTCTTCAGTAAACATTGGTTTTTATTTAAACCAATCATTATAAGTAATCTGAGTTATAAAAATAGGCTTTTTGTTTTCTCTCTCTCTCTCTTTCTCTTTTTTTTTTTTGTTGGATGGGGATAGGAAACTTACTATTCAACTGGCAAATCACATTATTGTGGTTAAAATTATAATTGTGTATGAGGTAAGAAAAAAATAATGCTCTGAAGCATGACTCATTTTAAAATGGCAAGAGCCAAGGATAGAAGGAATTCAAGATCAGAGGACTCTTTAAATAAGGCAAAGTTCTACTTGTAGTCAAAAAGAGAGCTTAATCTCTGTTTCCTCAACGTTTTCAAATTTTAGCTTTGTCCCTGGGATCCAAGTGTAAACTATCTGGGCTCAGGAGTTGTCTTGACTCTGTTCTAGATCCCCAAAGAGATCTTCAGAGGTTGTGTGACATGATGCTTAATAGATATGAACTTTTCAACTCCCAAGACAAGGGGATCAGAACAAATAAAAACTTCATTTGTGTGCTTTATAAGTGACTTCCAAAGGATTCAGATGTTCTTAAATTCAAGCCTCATGCAAATTCAGTGAAGTAGAAACACTGGGTCATTACTAAGGAGACTTCTAGAGGGCAAATTACAGAACTGATGTCTTGCAAAATCATGCTCATGGTAGAATTTTAAGATTAAAAAATTTAAAAACAAAGTACAAAACGATTTCAACTATCATATTATTGAAATATCATGGAAAAACAGTGCATAAAAAATTCAAAATGTTAACCGTGCTTATTTCTGAGTTGCAGAATAATGCTGAATTTTTTATTTCTCCTCACACTCTTCTGCATTCCTCACTTCCAACACCCACCCACACAGAAGCACATGGGCGTGTGCGCGCGCACACACACACACAGACACACACACACACACACACACCCCACCTCCATAAATATTACTTGTCTTAAGAGGAAGTATAACATTTTTTATATAAAAAAGAATTAGAAATGGAAGTAAACAGACTCCATTTCTCCTCCTTTTGATAAAAACTTGAAAGCTGCTCATCCTACAGGCAGCTCCTTCTTGCCAATGTTGAGAAGTAAAATGATGGAAAATAACATGGCATGCATCTGCCAAGACAGATTTGTGGTTGACATTTCTTCTGAAAAATGTCTCCATTAAAATAAGTAGCTGTAAGTGTTGTCTCTTGATTTAGTCATTTTAAAAAGTAATGAATAAGTAGCTTTCAAAACTGGATTTTCAGTTTTCCCATGGAACCCAACACTTTGAATGGATATACCTTAGACTGAGCATGTGGCAGAAGAATTTATCCCAAGGCACATGCCATCTTCCTAAATGTATCTGTAGGATATTGTCCAGTATTTTGAAGTACTCAATAAATGTAAGTTCTTACTTCTTCTTCTTATTATTATTATTTTGTGGTGCTGGGGATTGAACCCAGGGCCTTGCGCATGTGAGGCAGGCACTCTACCAACTGAGCTCTATCCCCAGCCCCCGTACTCGTTATTTAGCATGTTTTGTGGATTCATTTTTCTAAGTGTTCTGGGTCCTAGAATATGGGTTACATATACCAATAACTACAGATACATTTATTTAGCTACCCATGTGATATAAATACTTTATCCATATTATCTCTAATCCTCCAATTAATCTCGCAAGCTGGTTATTTCCACCCTCATTTTATAGATGAAGATATTTCAGCTTAGCGATATTCAGAAACTTGCCAGGATTCAAGCTCTGATCTTTGTGGCTACAAAGCCATCCCTGGTCCATCAATAATATCACATTACATTTTGTTTAGTGTCATATTTATCATTGAGTCCCTTGCAGCACTTCTATAACATGGGATTTCAGCAATTATATTAGAATTTGAGCCAGATTTTAAATGACACAGGCATGAAAAATTATGAAACTGGAAGCCAGATCTAACATTCTTGCTGTCTACTGAAACCTTCCAAGGAGAGGGAGAAAGGGGGACTGTCAGCAGAGAGAATGAAAGTAAAATTGGAGAAGAAAGGAGAGAGAAAATCAATACCAAGAGCCAAAAAAAAAAAAAAAAAAGAAAGAAAGAAAGAAAGAAAGAAAAGAAAAGAAAAAGAAAAAGAAAACACTCTTGAAGGACTTTTACAGTGGGTGACAAGTTTGGCAACACTTCTTTTGATTGTTAAGTTCTGTTCAATTTTCTCAGTTCATTATTTCATAGGAGCTGCAGAAACCACCTTCTTGAGATTTAAAAATTGTCACTGGAATACAGGAATCTCTCTCTTGTCAGAAATCCAACACAATGCAATCGTCAGGATGAGAAAGTACCCAAGGCACGTGGTAGCTATCGCACTGCTAATACCTGTGGCCAGTTCAGGGACAGTGTTATTCAATCATAAGAGCAGCCACAGTGGCTTCTGACCAGTGCCTGCTCTGCACAGGGTACTATGCCAGATGCTCTTACCACCCTTTCTCATCAGTCCTCACCGTTGTCCTGTGAGGTAGAAATAGTGAGATGTACTTTTCAGAGAGTAGAAATGAGGCCCTGAGAGTTCAGTGACTTGTGCAAGGTCAAAAGCCGGTGAGTGGCCTACAATGATCTCTCTGCCTCTGACTTCTGAGTTTTAATCCCTGGCCCTGTTTTTTCTCTCAGTAGGTGTTGCTGCTTTCGCTTGACTGGTCATGCTCACTTTTGTTCTAAATTCTTATCATATTTTTCCAAAGTTAAGATGTGATTAGGATGTTGGGTTAAATTTACTTTTCATTCAACAAATGCATATTAAGTACTTACTATATGCCAGGCAGCATTACAGGAGTTTGGGATATAATGGTAAAGAAATCAGTCAAAATATTTTCCCTATACAGCTGGGGCTGTAGTGGTAGAGCGCTTGCCTAGCACATATGAAACACTGGGTTCGATCCTCAGCACCATGTATAAATAAATAAAATAAAGATATTGTACCCATCTACAACTAAAAAATATTTTAAAAAATACTTTCCCTTGTTGGTCAAGGTGGTACATGCCTTTAAAGCCAACAACTCAGGAGGGTGGAACAGGAGGATCCCAAGTTTGAGGCCAGCCTCAGCAACTTAGTGAAGCACTAAGCAATTTAGCAAAATTGTGTCTCCAAATAAAAAAATAAAAAGGGCTGGGGATGTGGCTCAGTGTGTCAGTACCCTTTAGTTCAATCCCCAGTGCCATACACAAGTAATAATAATAATAATAATAATAATAATAATTATTATTATTATTATTATTATTTTAAAAAAACTCATGGAGCTTTTGTTTCAGTAACATTGTACAACATATCTTATATAACATCTGAAATTGTCATTATTTGAGGAATTCTAATTTACCTTAATTTACCTTATAGGAGAGTGGAATAAAAATTTAATCAAAATTTGATGTGCAATTTAAGATTTAAATTTTGAACCAAGACTTAAAAGAAAAACAGAGCAAGTTTATGGCAATATGAAGAATAGGAATCCAGGTATTGCCTAGGATCAACTTCAGAGAATATGTGAAAGAAGGTTTTCAAGCTAAAATATCTTTTTACTTTTATTTATTTATTTTTTAGTTTTGTGCTCTTTCTTCCCTCTTAGGTATTGGGATGTGTGCACACACACTTACACAAACACACATATTTAATGAGGTTTTATTATACAGTTGATGATTCACTAATATGTCTATTCATGTAGTAAATATACACTGAAGGTGAATTAGTGATCTCAAAGCCAGGTGCTGAAAATAAAATATTGACGATGAGAAAAGAACTGTAAAGAAGAAAATAGATAATGAAATTATATAGACAGTAAAATTATGATATCAAGAAAGAAGAATCATGAAGAAGTAGAAATATTGTATGGGATCATACAGTATCCTTGATGGGATCAAAATTAGGTGTTATGGGAGCTCAAAGGTGGAGTGTCTGTCCTGCTTAGTGTGGCCTCCAGCAGCCATACCATATATGATGGTCAAGACAAAGCAGTGGGGTTAATTAGGACATTGGGGAGATGGCAGGGTGTGGGCAAGCAGTACCTAGCTCAAGAGAATGCAATCTTTGTATAACTGCAAGTAACTGAAGAAAATGTGAAAATGTGAGAAAGCTGCAATTTCCTACATTTCTTCTCTTACAGTTTAAATTGCGGCTATCATTTCACCAAATAGAGAGTAGAGCAGAACCATTATAGCATTGCCTACTTAAGCAATTTTAGAAAATTGATTGGTTGATATTGCTAAATTTCAGGATTTGGGGAATTTGGATTGTGTTGATGAAATGAACAATATGAGTGTTCATATGACCAGAGGGTTTTACCTAAAGTTCTACAAGATCTGAGACAGCGTTTAATTGGAAATTCTGCTGCATTAATGAATGATTCAGTTGTAAGGGATCATATCATCTTTTTGAACTTCTACCAAAATTAATTTGTCATGAACATATGAACTCTTAAAGACTTGGTGGAAACACTAAAAATAAACATTATCCTGTATATACCAAGTGATTTTGGTGATGTCTATGTTAAGATTTTTAAACAGATGTTTCAGAATAAACAGAAAAAAATCATCTCACAAGGCATAACACTTTTGATATTTTCAGGTAAGAAACAAGATTTTCTTTACCCCTCACTAATCCATTATTTTTAGTTTTCCTCCTTGATCCTGAATTTAACTGCAATTGTGGAAATTGTTTGAAACAACACTCTATGTTATTTTCTGAGAAATCTCTCTCGGTTGCTGACACCTTCAAATAACCTGTGAATTGGCAACAGTTAGAGGCCAGACCATAGGGAAAAGCATGAATTTTTGAAAGCCCGAATTTAAAAGATTACTGAAAAGCTATGTATCCAGTCGAAATGAATGAAGTCAAAACAAGTTCTTGTTCGCTCTCAGAATGAATTCATGCGACCCAACCCAGTATGTGTGTGTTAGTTCAATGCACACTGCACACCTGCCCCTGGCTGGCTGCATTAGATCTGCTCACAGGTTGCTGAAGAGGACAGCCTACACCATGTTGCACCTTGGATACATTCAGGTTGCCTTTCTACAGAATCTTCTTGAAGTCAAGAGTTGTTTTGTCATCTCACACAGGAGCTCTGAAAGCCCCCAAATCAACACTGTCATTAATCTGTGAGTCCTTCACATTAGCTAGGAATCTCAAAACAATTGCCTACAAAGACATTGATAAATGAGTATATTTTCGAAGTTATTTTATGCTGTGCTAAATTAAATTCCTTAATTAAGGAGGAGAGGAAATCAACAAGAAATTGGAGTAGTTAAGATGAAATGACTTTCTTCCCCATTCCTTACCTGGCTGCTCATCCCTTGATTCTGTCTTTTCCATCCCCCATTCCCATTTCCAATCCTGTGCTCTGTAAGGACTAAGACTCTTCACTCAGAAATTTCAAGTGCCTGATTACGTCTTTGAATGCATGGAGGAGCCTCATTTCCAGTGTGTTCTCAGTTTACCTAGCACCTTGGAGCTGTGATGGGGAGGACAGGGGCAATTTACCCCACCTCCAAGCCCTCCGCACATCCCTCTGTCATTAGCTCCTCTCCTCCCCTTCTGCGCAGCCTCCTTCAGAGCAGGGGCATATCCACACATCTGCCTGTGTTCCAACTGACAGTTCAGGTTAAATTAGGTAGAAGTACTTTCCTTGGTGCTGTCCCTGAGGAGGAAGAGCCTTCCAGAGTCCAGCTGGGAGGCAAAGTGACAGATGAGGGAAGCCAGTCCTACAGGAGGAGAAAATAGCAGGTAGCTGAAGCACAAGGTAAGGAAGACCAGGTAAAAGGAGCAATGACAGAGTGACACATGGAATGAGTGAGCAGAGTCAGGTGGGCACTTTTTGATTTATCCCAGGAAGGACAGCAAGCTCCCATCTTTACCTGAAATGAGGAATCTTAGAAGAAACACCTGGCACATATAAGACTCCAAGTAATTTTAATACCTACCTTACAGGACTGAGTAATTGAAAGAGGTGAACATGTAAAGTAACACAGCATTTGATAGAGTTTTTTTCTCCAGTTCTAGAATTAAATTTCTTAACTTTGTAATAATAATAATTACATATGTCAGAGTAAATAAAAATGGAGACGAGGCCTGAAGAATCCCTGAACAAAGCCACTTAGACTTCATCAGTGATGTCAACTCTGTTTGATTTGCAAATATAAGTGAAACATAAGTTGGACTATTTCCTATAAATGTCTATATTTTAAAAAAATGAAACTTAAGACTACTAGTCAGCCTGTACTCCCAGCAGCTTGGGAGGCTGAGGTAGGAGGATCCTGAGTTCAAGTTCAGCCTCAGCAACTTAACGAAGCCCTAAGTAACCCAGCAAGACCTTCTCTCAAAATATAAAAAGGGCTGAGGATATGGCTTAGAGCTTAAGTGCCCCTTTGTTAAATCCCTGATACAAAAAAAAAAGAAAAAAAAGAAAAAAAGAAAAAGAAAAAAGAAAGAAAGACTAACAGAGGCCAGAGGCCAATCAACTTATGTAACTAGGAACTCTCCAGCAGAATAGACCCAATAAGGCAAATGTGCCTGTAACCAATTAAATATTTTCTTGCTTTACTTCCATGTTTGCCCTATAAGAAGCATTCCCTTTAGGATTCCTCACTGGAACTCCCAAACTGTTTCCCGTTTGGAGTTCTCCAATTCATGAATCACTGTTTGCTCAAGAATACTCAGTAATGTCTTGCAGGTCACATTAGTGTGGCATTCTCAGTATATTTTCTGACTGCTTTGAGAAGGGGATTTAACTTGGCTAAGACACAAGTTCTGGCTCAGTCCTTGGTTCTTGACTGTGAGATAGGACCCACGTCAAGCATCAGCTCCCTTAATTACTGGCTGTGGTGGGACCTTCCGCATGCTCTTGAAACTCTTTGAATCTCTGTTTCTTCATTAATCTTCAAGGACTTCTGTGAGAATTAGGTATCAAGTGAGTAAAGACCCTGGCATAGGAAAGGTGCTTTTTGAAAAATAGCCATTGTTGTCTTATTATTAGACATACTCTCTAACTGTTTTTGGTAGAATTATTTGTGCAAGTGTTTCACTAGGTCTTTTTAAACAGAAAAATAAGGACATTTTTATTTCAAACCTTGAAGTGGTTATTATGGGTCACCTCACTCAATATTTATTCTAGCTTCTTTTACTTTTGCTTTCTTCTATGTCAGAAGCTGCAAAGTTAAATATGGATGCCCTTAACTTATAAGGGGGTTACATTCTGATAAACCCATAAATTGAAAATACGTCAAATAAATTTAATATAGTCAGTTCTCTAAACCTATGGTTTTAAATTCACATATTCAACCAACCATGGGTTGAAAATGTTTGGAAAAAAAATTGTACCTGTACTGAACATGTATAGACCTTCATTTTGCTATTGTTCCCTAAAAAAATAGTGCAACTACTACTTACATAGTATTTACATTGTATTAGTATTACAAGTAATACTGAGGGTGACTTAAAAGTGTACTGGAGGGTTCTATAGGTTATAAGCAAATACTGTGCCACTTTTTGCAAGGGAGTTGAGCATCTACAGATTTGGTATCCTTAAGGGTCTATCACCCAGGATGACTGTATACTAACCTACTTAACACCATGGCTTAGCTACACAGCATACTGCAGAGCAGGTTATTTACCCTCAAGGTCATTTGCTGACTGGGATCTGTGGTTGAGTGCCACTGCCCAGCATCACAAGAGTGTATTATGCCACATATGGGTAGTTAGGAAAAGATCAAAATGCTAGACTGGAGATGCTATTTTTTTTTTTTTTTGGAGACATATCACTTTTCACACCATCATAAAATGAAATCATATTATTGTAATTTGAGGACCATCGATATTCCATGTTGTACCTTCTCTTAAATGCTATGGAGAACATTTCACCCTATTCTGACTGATAAGACTAAAGTGTGAGTCTGTGAGGGAGGAAGAGGGAGAGAGCTTTTGCTTTCCTCATGAAGGGTAATAGGTGTAGCTAATTATCCCTTTGACCTAAACATCTTTGTCTTGTGTGGAAGGTGGGCTTGATGATGACAGTAGCAACAGCTATTTTGCACAATGAGAAAACATCAAAGATAGTAGAACAACAAGATAGGAGTTGGGATCCTTGATTATGCCATTTAGTCATGGAATCAGTCCCGGATTATCTGTCCTGAAGCTTATTTTGACACAAATGAAATAAACCTGTTTGAACCATAACTGTTCAGTTATTCTCTGACTTGTACTGAAACACATCATCACAACAAATATAAGCCTTTTATTTCTGGTGATAATTAATTACTTGGTAGTACTTTAATGGAATATGTCTTCACAGTTATAAGATATATAGGCCTGTCATGAAAATGAATGGTTCCAGACAATGTTTGACTTAGTTCATTAATTTTTTCAGCCAATGAATTATTTTGAAACAATCATTTGTGGAAAGAATAATTTGGGATTCAGCTAACTCTGCTGTTAGTAATGTCACTTTATAGTACTTTACCATGTCAGACTCCCTGCCCCTTTAACCCTGGTTTTGCTTTCCATAGTTTCAGTGACCCACAGTGAACCACAACTCAATAATATAAAATGGAAAGTTCCAGGCAGAAGCAATTCATAAGTTTCAAAGCATGCCCTTCTTTTTTTTCAATATTTTTTTTAGTTGTAGTTGGACACGATACCTTTATTTATTGATTGATTGATTTATGTTTATGTGGTGCTGAGGATTGAACCCAGCGCCTTGTACATGCTAGCTAAGCACTCTACCACTGAGCCACAACCGAAGCCCCACCAAAGCATGCTCTTCTGAAAAGTGTGATGAGAGTTCACATTATTCTACTCCTCCCTATCTGGGACACAAGCTGCCCTTTGTCCATCACATCCATACTACCTGTCCTGAAGTCACTTGGTGGCCATCTCCAGTATCACACTATTGTAATACCACAGAGCAGCTGCTCAAGTAATCATTATTTTACTTAGTAATGGCCCTAAAGAACAAGAATAGTGACTCTAGCAATTTTATTACAGCATATTGCTATACTTGTCTATTTTTTAAATTAGTTTTTGCTGATAATCTCTTTGCGGGGGTGTATCAGAGATTGAACTCAGGGGCATTTGACCACTGAGCCATAACCCTACCCCTATTTTGCATTTTATTTAGAGACAGGATCCCACTAAGTTGCTTAGTGCTTTGCTTTTGCTGAGGCTGGCTTTGAACTCGCAATCCTCCTGCCTCAGCCTCCTGAGCTGGGGGGATTATAGGCATGTGCCACCATGACTGGCCTGTTAATCTATTACTGTACCTAATTTATAAATTAGACCTTATCCTGGGTATGTACATATGGAAAAAAACAGTATACATAGGGTTTGGTGCTCTCCAGGGTTTCAGGAATCCACTGGGGTCTAGCCATGCATCCTTTTGCAGAGAAGGGGGACTACAGTATATTACTTTTCATTTTCTATTCCCTTTCCTTTCAGTTCTACTGTGAACACTATCCGGATGGGAAATCCAAGTGGTTAAATTGATAAAATTTACATTATACCTTGTATGCAGGTGATTAACAAGTGCTGTTTTTCCTTAGAGCACTATCTCAGTTACTGCCACATTTGTGGTGGGCTCTAGATGGTTGTGGCTCCTACCCTACCGAGAAGTAAAACCTTGTCACCATTGCAATTCAGCCCCTTCTGGATCCTTTCTCTAAGCATTGTTTACACACAGCTACCACCTTAATATTCCTATTTATGTCAGTCCTTTGCTTAGAGGTTTTAGAGCTGGCTTCTGCCCATGGAGCAACCTTACTACTCAGCCTAGCTCTTCAGCACCTTCCCAGTGGGTCCCAGGGTACTTGTCCCTCTCCATTCTAATTATCATGGCATGCTGAAGGTTTACTAGTCAGGAAAATACAAGAAAAGAATATGAAGAGACAATGCCTTAAGAAACAATAGCTGACAATTCTGAGTGCTTCGGATGTGCCTGGTACCCTTCCAAATGCTTCACTGTAGTTCATTATTTGCACCATGATACCCACCCTGTATCATGGGTCTGCTTAGGATGCCCTTCTTCTCTGTTTCTGGGCTCCCCCCCTTTCCTGCCTCTCAAGGGCAATGTTTCCAGGAGAGCCTCCCCTCATCTTTCCAGGAGTGATGCTCCCCTGCCCTGATTCTTGGGGCCCGTTCCTCCTCTGTGTGGTACACACGCCCTTTCCTGTGCTGTTGAAATTGTTTATCCACATTGTCTGTGCACCTACAGTACAAGATCCATGAAGGCAGGATGTGGCTCTGCCTCATCCCTGTGTTCTCTATAGGGACCAAGGAGGGAAAGCTTGATTGGCATGTCAACAGACGGTTGTTGAATGAAAGAAGGACCACTGCTGACTGATGAAGAGGACACCATGAGCACACAGGCCTTCAATAAAATTGAAAGAATGACCATCATAATGGGAAGATGAGCTAAGTACACGACTCAAGAATTGAGAAGGACATTGTTTTTCCTGCTGCAGAATTAGAGTCAGGTCTTACAGCAGGCTAGTAGAACTGAGTGGGTAAGAAAAAGAGACAGCATTACACAGATAAATAGAAATACAAGGCTCAATGATTGGTATTTGCGGTAAAACTTCCTTGCTTGTTATGTGGGCCCAGATTAATCAATTTTATGAATTATCTTAATTATTTTACATCTATTATCTAATAAAAATGACTTTTTTAAAAAAAGGCCTCTCGGTGTAATTTAGCAATAGAATTAATTTTCTCATTTATTCTTTTCTGAAAAGATGAAATCAAGAGATTACAGCTGAACAGAGATGCATATCAGGGAATAAATGCCTGGGGAAGCATTGAGGAAGAGCTTCTCTCCAAGATCCAGTGCCCTGTGCTAGTCCTGTGCTAAGGAGAGGGAAACACAGCGGTGGGTTACAGGTGTCGCCTCTGGATCAGCAGCCTGAGGCTGGAACAAAACTCCCTGCTCTTGGTGCAATCTTGGGCAAGCTACCCTTGCATGTGCTTTAGCCTCCTCATTTAGAAAATGCAGATGATGCTAATGCGTGCCTTATGGAGGTTTGGTGCAAAATAATGAGCTACGGTGAAGCATTTGGAACAGTACCAGGCACATCCTAAGCACTCAGAATTGTTAGCTATTGTTTCTTAAGGCATTGTCTCTTCATATTCTTTTCTTGTATTTTCCTGACTAGTAAACCTTAAATGCCCGATCTTCTGTCTTCTCTTTTAGGGGGAGGTTCACTTAATTTACAGTAGCATCTCTCTTTAAAGATATTGGTCAATTTCAACTCATTTAGCTTTAAACATGAAAAAAATTTAGTAAGATAATCTTGCCGAAAAATATTAATAAGATTTATTAAGAAAAATATCTAGTAGGAAAATTGTACCAAAAATCTTTTCTTACTCATGTTTCCAATAAGGCTCACTATAACATTTTATAGTAAATAAAGACCTAATTTTAGGAGTCTGGAATGTTCATTGACACTATTGCTAGTTATTGTTCTGATTATGGTGTTTCCTGAAGAACCAACCAGTTGAATATTTTGGGGAGTGGGTATGTGTGTTTTCCTGTCAGAATCTATAGGGTTGAATGAGATTTTAAAGGAAGCTGTCAGTAGGACATGACATTCAGCTACCAGCTATATACCGATCTTTTTTTTTTTTATTAAAAAAATAAACTTATAAAGATCAGCCGTTATCAAATCTAGTTCCATAGAAATACATAAGCCTTAACTAATGTACTATTCTTATATAGACCTGTCAATATCAGGCCTTGGCCCTGGATTTTCTTTTTTTTTTTTTTTTCTTTTTTTGTGGTACTAAGGGTTGGATCTAGGAAGCTTTACCACTGAGCTACATCTCCAACCCTTTCTGTTTTTTATTTTGAGACAGGGTCATGCTAAGTTGCTCAAGCTGGCTTAGAACTTGTAATCCTCCTACCTCAGCCTCCCCAGTTGCCGGAAGATTACGGGCATGTGCCACTGTGTGAGGCAAAACTGGAATTTTCTTAACATGAATCTTCCTAATGTGTTCATTTGAATATTACTTGTTTTGATCTAGATGATTTATTTCACAGTTATCATGTGAGGGCTTTGCCTCATACTTCAGATAATTAAGAGGCTGATCAAGAGACTTTTTGGACTCGATTTCATGAGTGTCTGTTGTAAGAAAATGAACAGAAAAACATTTTCCATCCTTCCAGGGCATGCAGCGTGTTCATTCTTCAAGCTCTCCTCACCGTGCCTGTATCACACACCACAAGAACACTGCTTGTTGGCGCGCCAGCTCTTACCCTCAGAGCTGACAACAGGGGTGCGTCCATTTCCCATTTCAATTTCCAACTTCGAAAGGAGATGCATTCACTGAGTCATCTGGTTTGCTCTCTGCCTGCTGAGTGTGAATATGACTGATACTGAGCGAGCTTTGGGAACGGAAAAGTTGTGAGTCAGGGCGTTTGCTGGTTTCTGAGACAGAACGCCAGAATGAGCTATAAATATGTTATCTGCTTGTTCTGTTTCAATGCTGTTTAGGAACTAGCACAATGTGCTCCCCAGGACGGTGGTTGTTACTTTGCTGTATGTGGGTTGGCACTGGGTGTGCAAAGGGCTTTATTTCTCAGTGCTTTTATTTTCCTTTTTATGTAAAAGATCAGAAAATAAAACTGGCATCATAGTATTTCAGTTTCTAGAGCCCACAATAATGACAGTTTCTGAAAGTAATCAGATTTGCTTTTCAATTTACTTCTGGATTATTTAAAACTAGGAATAAAATGTAAATAAGTGAATTAAAGGGTTGCACCAAGCAATGCCCAGAGCTGTTACCCTCCTGAAGTGAACAATAATACTTTTCTGAGGGCAACATCCTCTCCCCAGCTCTACACACTGTAGGATTTGATAAATGCCTGTTGCCTGGACAAGGCAGTTCCTTAACAATCTGCTGTTTACTCAAGGTTCTATCAGTATTGGGTTTCATGCCAGAAAGTACTGTTTACTTAATTTAAAAATATTATGGGCAACTGGAAAACAATCGAGAGGGCCAGATGTCTAGGTGCACCTGTACACCACCATCATCCGAGTATCTTCCAGAATACCTCCATAGTCTATCCTTTATCAAGCTTTGAAAACTTCTCCTTGACTCTTTTCTTAGTTACTAAGTCCAATGAATAGGGATTAGTAGGGGCCTTTGATTACATCACAGTAGATGTTTAAACAAGATAGGAAAGTGGTACTGCTTAAAGGGAACAGCTTCACTATGTTAGTTGCACACTGAAAATTCACCAACCTCTTACCTATTGAGAATCAGCAACAAAAATTTCCTTCTAGTAATTTCAGGAGGATGGATTTTTTTGGGACAAGCTGTTACCAAGTTTCTTTGCTTTTCTTAAATTTAGATAGCTCCTGAGACTGAGGCAGGAGGATTACAAGTTTGAGGATAGCCTCAGCAACTTAGTGAGGCCTTAAGCAACTTAGCAAGACTCTGTCTCAAAATTTAAAAAAATAAAATAAAAATAAAAAGGATTGAGGATGTAGCTCAGTGTTAAAGCGCCCCAGGGTTGTTAAATCTTTAGTACCAAAAGAAAATAAAAAATTTAGATAGCTCCTAAAGGTTTATGCAATTTCGATTTATTCCTTCCTAAGCTTTCTTTTTTCCTTCCTTTCTTTGTTTTTCTGTGTATCAATACTCCTGGAGGTGGTGATGACTAACCATTGGCTGTGCACTGGGAGTTTCGGAATGAGTGTACTTGTGTTTTAGATATTAGTGTGGATTCCTATGACACTTGAAGTTAATTAACAAATAATTATTCAGCAGTTCTGTCTATATTAATTTACTATTCTTGCTTATTTTTCTTTTGGTAGGAGTGGCTAATGGGATGTGACTTAGTTTCAGTGGTAAGTTTAAAATTTTAAGGAAGTGATATGGGGCAAATTAAAAAATTGTCCTGCCAGTGGGGTTTTCTGGGACTCAGGGTGGATGTCTAAAGAACAAATGCAGGAGGTTTTCACAAGAGTGTGTCTTCTATGTTGTGGTTCCCAAGCACCAATGCTAGTTTGTAATGAAATGTTCCCTAATCCTCAGCAAAATGAGAAAAAATAAGTTAGATGTTAGTAGATTTTTTAACAGCCAAACATTTGTTTAGAAACTGTTTGGAGAAATACCATTCCTAATCTTTTCATGTTAGAAATATCCCTTTTAAACAATAGCAAGAGTAGGTGATTCTTTTCTTCTAATGCCTTCATTTTGTGAAACTAAAAAATCCAAGTTCATCCTAGCCCCATTAAAAAAGAATATTTTCTCTGATCTAGTAAATACTGAAATTAGGGAGTATAGGGCCCTGCTACAGCCCGGATTTACTTCGGCAGAAAAATTGGTGTTGGTGAATAAGAAACAACCTTGATTTTGATATTTTTCAGCCCAGGCCTTTCCTGCCTGAAGAGCTCCAGCTGGTAAACGTGGCTATGAGTTAGTCAGCCTCTCCGTGCATCCTGTGACTACAGATTCCTTCTCATTTTAAGTATACTTCTCTGCTTCCTCCTACAAAAAGTCCTGAAGGAAAATGACCATTTGCTTACTTCACAGTCTGAAGTTAAACGTGGCTGTTCACTAACTATCACCCACGTTTAAGAAGCATTTGTTCAATGTACACAACTGTGCAGCCATTTCCCTGCAGAGTGGCCTGTTTTTCCAGTTTAATGGAACATTCAATGGTGTAAAGCTTTGGATATATTTTGAAAAATAGGAGAGACATTACATCTTGTCCTATCATTTTCCAAGCATTTAAAAAGACTCCTTTTTCAAAAAATAAACAAAACTGCATTTATTTTTAAAGGAATGCTTCAAGCTTACAAAGACTTGGGCTGGGGATTATGGCTCAGTGGTAGAAAGTTGCCTAAAAAGCGTGAGGCCCTGAGTTTGATTCTTAGTACCGCAAAAACAAAACAACAACAACAAAAACAAAAAACCTACCTGAACATGACTAAAAGAAAGACAAATTTTGTTTTAAAAAGCTTTTAAGGGGTGGGGTTGTGGCTCAGTGGCAGAGTGCTTGGATTCAATCTCAGTACCACATAAAAATAAAGACATTGTGTCGGTGTATAATTACAAAAAAAATTTTTTAAAAAAGCTTTTAAAATAAAGATAAAAAATCACTTTTAAAAAATAGACATTTTTATTGACGCTTTAAAAAATTTCTACTAAAGGGAAATTATTATTCAAGAATTTTGTAATTTTATAAAATTCAAGTCCCCCAAAATGTCATGAGGCACAGCTCACTTGGTAACACTAAGTAGGAAACTTTCCTTGTTTCAATAATACTCAAATTCCCAAGAATAACATCTGACCAACTCACCGCATCCTTATCTTTAATTATTAACATAAAACCATAAAAGAAACTTTATCCAATATGACAAGTTAAAAACAACACATAAACATGTCAGAGAAGATTCTATGCAGAATTCCCTAATACAGAAGCTTTATGATTTCATGTTATTTAAATTCATGCTTGCACACCTCTATACAGAACATAGAAGATAATAATAGAAATGAAGAGATCCATGTGATGGGAATCATGACAATAAGATATAGTAGTCAGGCAACAGCACGTTTTTCCTGGCTGTTATTATTAGATTTTTCTCTTCAGTCAAAGGGATATTTTTAACACACATACAAAAATTAGGAAAAATATTTCTAAAAAATAAGAAGTTAATTCTTTAGTCAAATCCATCAACAAATGCCCAATCAATTATGAAGTAAAAAAGAAAAAAGAATGAATTGATTGAATTCAAATGAATGAATATATGTTGCAATTAAACTACATTATTCAGACACAGTCATCATAGAGCTTGATTGCATCAGCAATATAGACGTTCAAGAAAACACTGGATCAACTTTAAAACTGATTAACAAACACTTAAAGAAAAACAAATTTGGCATGAAGTTTTTAAAACCTAAATTATTAATGTTAGATTTCTTCAATAATCTATGAGAGAAAAGTCAACAGAGTTGACTTTTCAATAATCTATGAGAGAAAAGTCAACAGAGTTCCCTCAAAGAGTACCAAATTGTCAATGGTAATTATAGTTTCCAGAAATGAGCATGAGACAGGGAAGAAACCGAGAGGAAGAAATGCAAAAACTATAAAATAATATTAATTAACAAATTACCCTCACAATGTTTCAAACATCATTCTAAGCACTGGACATCCATTACTCCTTGAAATCACATGAGCATAGGTTTGATGGTTGTGTCCATTTTATAGACAAGGCCTGTGAGTCACAGAGAAGATAAGCAACCTGCAGGAGGCCACACAGGTGCCAGGTGGTACAGCTGGAATCTGAGGCTGCATGGTGCATCTCAGGCAGTGTCTGCACTGCCACCCGCTATCACGTTACACGCATTCTCTCATTTGACCTCCACAGCATTGCCATGTTGGTAACATCTTCTACAATTTACAGCAAGTTTAGCACCTTGGAATTATTAAATGGCAGTGGAGTTGAGATTGCAAGTGAGAGGGCTGAGACTCCAAAACCCTAGGAAGTCGAGTGCCAAAATGAAAATTCTCAGCTGGATTAAGGACAGACATGGTCCCTGTGGTTCGTAAAAGGCTTCTTTGGAGATAAATGATTCCTCTTATTCTGAGTGGGGAAAGTTTATTCTACTCACTACAGTGACTTCTGGTCCCTAACACAGTGCATGACATATGTGAGGAAACCGTGCACGTTCTCACACTCAATAATCACTCTCACCTAATAACTCCACAGTCATCACACTGGATAACCCATCCTTCAGTTTCTCTTTTCCCACAGACTATAAGCCAAGTTCACTTTTGGAGGGGTTACTGTGTGTTGGGCAGGTACTACTCCAGGTGCTCAGAATATGTCAGTGAATAAAGCGAAGATCCTTACCCCTTATTTATTTAGCTTTGCCCACCTAACATCTAACAGAATATCTTGGTTCTCAATTAACATTTACTAAATGAATAAATGAATCACTAGGAGCAGCAGGCAGAAGCAAAGGCAGGCAGTGGAGAGACCACAGGGAAAAGGATATATTTGGGTTTAATCTATTAACGTGCAGATTTTTTTTATTAAAATATTAACATTCATGTGATTCACAGGATGACTATTTTTATATTTAACTCATTTTTAAAAGCAGAAGATCTATCAAATGCACTTCAATTCCGAAAGCAAACTATGATCTGAGTTCTGAAAGAGAACAAGTGTTTCAGGATGCAGTACCTGCTTCTTTGTCAGACTGTTTTTCAAATTATATTCCCCAGAGCCTAGCCTGTATTCACTGCTTTCCAAAAGGTGACTTTCCAAGGCAAGTCTTCTCCCAGTAATTAGAGGTGTTTATCTTAAAGCTCATTTGGTTTCAGCAGTGAGGTTACAGGCTGTCATCCACACTGTTATTGACTCCCTCAATTAGAGGCAATGGCATTTCACCTCCATGCAAAATATTAGTGAATTAACAATCCCCACTCTGCATTCATTTGGGAAATCTGCTCTGCTTGTGATGACGAATGTGACAAGCAGGGAGTAATCAGAAACACTCTGGTAATACCTTCAAGCCTTGCAAACATCAATTAAAACTCTGGCTTTTCAGACTGCAGTTGGGGTTTGATCTACAGGATAAATTTCTTTTTTTCATGATACAATGCTGAAGTCAGTGCTGGTAATTGGTGAGAAAACACACACATACACAACAACCCCCAACCAAAAATAGCCACAGAAATGTTTACCTTGATTTTCCTAAATCTTTCTTATTACTCAATTTTTATTATTACTCTGTTTTAAACCAAAAAATGAACTCTGGCATTGTGAATAATTTTCAGATCAAATTTACAACTCTCTGACATGACAACTTTGACTCAAAGAGCAAAATGTAATGAATATTTTGAGACTGCAAAAAGATCATTATTCAAATGTCATGACTGTCTCTTTCAGGTCTAAGGGCATCCTAGTCTAATGAAGAAAGTTTTAACCCAGGAGTTGTAAGGTTACAGGGGCTCTGTGGATGGGCATCAGTTGATTTACTTAAATGTGGAAAATGTCTGTGTATTTTATTGGGATACACATGCATTGGTTTCACAGAATTCTCTATGGGGGCTTGTGACCCTCCTGCAAGGGTCTTTGTTCTGGTGGGAAGGGGTCAGGGCTGAGAGGAGGGTTCTGCTCTCATGGAACTGCTGTGGTTTTGTGGCTTCCTGCATACTTCCTTCAAATGGCTTACAACCTTGTTTGTTTCCCTGTGATTTAATACTGGAAACTGATATTGCGGGAAATCATCAATTGAGCTAAGCCTTTTATTTCTAAAAACTGAATTAACTAATGATTCAGTGTCATCTTTCCTTGACACACGGAATACCATTAACTAGAAAACAAACTAAACATTTAGGAAAACATTGATTTCTGTATTATATCTGTTAATATTTGCATTTGATAAATGAGCAGAAAGATTAATGACTCCCATTTTAATATATTATCCCTTTTTATGACAAGTCAAACCCTCAGAAAATTTTTTTCTCAAGTCAGAATCTCATTTCTTTAGGTAGCACAATACAATAAACAAAACTTACAATCCAAATATACTCTAAAACTATGCCAACTGTTGTTTATAAATCTTACCATTTTGTGACATTTTCAAAGACAAAAGATTCAAGAAGTTGGGCAAGAATTGCTTAAAACAACCCCCAATAATCCTTTAAAAACACTCTTTTACTCAGGGACTATAGAATTCTAGACGAGGTTAGAATTTATCACCTTTCACAAATTGACTTTTTAAAAAATCATTATGTCTTAATAAGGCAAACAGGTAAAAATGATTGATTTTCTTGATTGGTTTTACACTTCACCCAAAACCACTTTTAAGAGCAAAGGGGATTTCTATATGAGAACATAGGATAATTAGAAATCTGACAAGGTCATTCTTGTGTGGACACTAAGAGCAGAACTAACTTACTGTCATGATGAGCCCCTTCTCCTGGAAGTATTTAACCAATGGAGCTGCGTTCTGCTTGAAATTCATTAGTCTTCTTTGGGTAGCTTTGAGATTGTCATCTGGACGCCCCTGTTGTTCTGCACGCTTCAGTAATCTTTCCTTGAGCCTCTGGTTGGCACAAGCCAGGAAAACCACCAGGTCAGGGGTGCAGATCTGGGGAGAGCATTGGACAAGCAGAGAGGCATTCAGTATCCCACCAACACATGCATAGGCCTGGCATTCATTTCCCTTGGCCTTGTGGCTGCCATGTATTTGGCCCTCTAGTTTTTACCAGCCTATCTCCTGGGCTGCCACTCTACACATACCAGGGCCAGCTATTCCCATCATAGTCCATGTAAATGGCATCCCCCACCCACATGGCTGTATGCAGTTGTCCTACAGAATTTATGGAACACTTTTTAGTCTATGCTCATATAAATTTCCAGCTTGAATTAAGAATAATATAGGACAAACTTTGTCAAAAGTATGTGTGCAATCTGATTTTAGAGGAGAAATGACTTTTGGGCCACAATGTTGTCTACAGCTACTATTTCTATTTCCTACCATTTTAAAATTATCTACTGTATGCCAGGCCCAATGCCAAACCATTTCTTTATAATACTATAAACTTTGCAGCAATTTATAAAATGAACATTATCTCCATTTTATAGATGAGCAAACTGAACCTCAGAGAAACTAAGAACCTGTCTGAGATCACATGGTCAATAAAGTAAAAGTTGGTATTTGAACTATGTCTGCTTGGTCCAAGGACTCTCTGTTCCTTCTACTAACACAAAGCAACAAATGGCCCAAAGCCCTTCATGAATTCCTGAAAATACCAATTTTAACTAAATTAAACTAGTTTGCATTTAAAAGATAATATGATCAGATGAAGTAAATACAGTTTGTTATTGAGTATGAGACAAGGCAAAAAGCAGTCTTGCATAGTTGTTTGAAGCAATATTCTCCAATTTTTTCTAAAATAGTTATCTTTATTTATGACACATTTAATGTTATACCAAATTTAGCTGCTGCCAAATCAAAGAACTTCTTTTTTTAAAACTCAATATGTTCTTTACAAAAATTTTAAATGCATCTTCACAGTAATAAACTTTTTGACCATATATCCCAATGAACATGTACTTATTAATTTATAAATTATGCATGTAGATCTGATATGTGTCCATTACCATACTAACATAAGATCACATTATAAATACATTAAAAACAAAATTTTTAAAGAATGAGATACACTCCTCTTGAGTGTATGAGATACAATCCTCTTGGGGGGACTGGGGATTGAACTCAGGGGTACTTTACCATTGAAACATACCTCCAGTTCTTTTTATTTTTTAATTTGGACAGGGTCTCCCTAAATTGCTGAGGGTCTTATTAGGTTGCTGAGGCTGGCCTGAACCTGTGATCTTCCTGCCTCAGCCTCCCAAGTCACTGGGATTGCAGGTGTGTGCCACTGTACCCAGTCAATCATCAGAATTTTTAAGATTTTCTCACACACCACAATATTTTACTTTGTGTACTGTGGAGACCACTTGTCTCCAGAAGCTGGGAAATATGGATTCCAGTTTTTGACCCAAAACTCCTTAACAGCCAAGTGATGGGCATATGGCTTAAACTTGCTAAGCTTCTGTGTTCTCTCATTTGTCAATAGAGAGGTATGAAATCTACGTCCCTGAGTGATTATGAAGTCAAATAATTCACACAAAATAAACTCAACAAATTTCAGCCTTGTTTAGACTTTTTTGGTTTTCAGGAGTTTGAATGGTCTTGGTTCTTCTTTAACTTATTTTTTTGTTTTGTTATTTTTTCCTTCTGCTTACATTTTTTCCTCCTCAAATCCCCAAGAGGAGGTGTTTTCCAAGGCTTAGATCACACGTTTTTCCTTCTCCAGGTTCTCATTGTCCAGTGTTTTGGTTTCAGCTACTACCTTCTGTTGATGGATTCCAAATCTACACTTTAAGTCCTGACTTTGAACAGTCTCTCAGCTCTGTATTTTCAAGTGTCTGTGACAGTGCTATTTGCACATCTTAATCTAACTTTGATTTACTAAGGTCAAAATTAATCTCATACTTTTCTACCTAAATCAAATTCCTGTCCTGTTTATTTGTTAGTTTATTTTTACTGTAGCAATACTCCTTTCCCAAATCTCTCAGCTAGAAGTCTCCAGCATTTAGCATCACCTTGGAGTCTTTCTTATCAAAATTTCAGTCTATTGAAACTATCACTACGAGTTATTGATTACGGTTAGGATTGAGACACCACTCGGACTTCCCTCCCCGAATCTCACTGCTGTGTAAGCACAGCCACAAGAAATCACTAGAAAGAGTGATGAAGAATATGAATTTTAGAATCAGATCATCCTGAATATTAATCTAGAATCTGCCATCTATTAGGTTTGTTCTGACCCAAACTGTTCAATTCCTTTGAACCCCAGATTCTCAGCTATAAAATAAGGGGGAAACTTGTGACATGGTACTTTTGTATTTCCCAGTTATTAAAAGCATGTAAATCACTTTTGAGAAGCTTGAAAAATTTTGAAAATCACACATAATTTTTGTAGGATATATGATGAAGAGATTACATAAAGTTAAAACTTTTTCTTATTTAATATTATATTATAAAATTCATATTTAATATAATTTTCAGTAATATTTAACATTTCCTGATAAAATAAAGAAAACATTTTAAAATTTACTTTAACTAAATTCTAGAAGACCATCTCTGACTAATACAATGTAATATTGGTTTTGATTTGATAATATTGGTATAGTTAGATACAATAGCAAACAAAAAAGAAACCCAACACCCTGAGCTACCAGATCAGTACTGGATGCAGATAAAAATGTCTTGCATCTAAAAATTCTTGCCTTTTGCACTTAAAACAAATTTAATGGTTTATGTTATTACATTTTGCATTTTGTTTCAGACTGCAATGTAGGTGTTTCCTTATAACATGATGAGGTCAGAGGTAGCCTTATATATGTAGTCATCACTATACTTTATCTCTTACTATTGGGTTTTATAGTACTAGAGACAATTTGGAATCCATCAACAGAAGGTAGTAGCTGAAACCAAAATCTGAGACAATAAGAACCTGGGGATTGAATCCAGGGATGCTTTACCACTGAGTCATAGTCCAGCTCTTTTTAGTTTTTAATTTGAGACAGGGACTTTCTAAATTGCTGAGGGTCTTGCGCACTTGCCTAGCATGTGTGAGGCACTGGGTTCGATTCTCAGCACTGCATATAAATAAATAAAATAAAGGTCTATCAATAACTAAAAAAAAAATTGAATGGCATATGTCAGAATTTTTTTCTGGATGAATTAAACTTCAGCTCTGACAAAAATGATCTAGAAGGAATGTGCAAAATTATTTAATTTCTTAATTGTGGATAATTTGCTGTCTTTCCTTGACATAAATAAAAAATATGGCTGGGAATGTAATTCAGTACAGAAGGCTTATCTAGCATGTGTGAAGTCCTGGGTTCAATACCCAGCACAGCAAAAAACCCACAAAAAATCATAAACAAAGCCACCTGTTAATTAAAAAAAAAAAATTAAACATACAGCTGGTTACTATAGCAACTAGGGATAAGGAGCTGATTACCCTGCAGAGTGACCCCAGACATACGCATGCTCATCTGATTCCTAGTAGCTCCCATACCCCACACACAACCACTCATTATCACCTCATGCTCTTCAGCAGTGCTCCATTGTTATTGGAAAATATTAAATGCTTGTTTTTTTCCCAAACTTAAAAAAAAAAAAAAAAAAAAGCAGACACCATTCTATTTCAAACCCTAGAAAATGTTCATGAAATCCACTTGTGACATGTTGGGAAGTCATAAGGTCCCAACATAACAAAGCTGACTAGATGAATAAGGATAAAGACATACATAAGAGCAATAGCAGAGCTATCTCTTTTGTCTACATGACAGTAAATTTCTGAATTGCTGATGTGTTTCTCCCATTGAATCAGGTAAGTCAGTTGTTACACAGACAATTCAATCTTCTTCTACCCACTTTTTAAGCCCTTATTGGAACCACCGTTCTGTTGAAAAGAATCAGTGATTCCCCGTATTCACTGCGTCATGCTGCAAAGTGAGCTCATTCTGATTCTCCCTGTTTTGACTGTCAATGCTTTCGACTGCTCTGTTCTTGATGAAGATATGTTGAGAGGGCCTAGGCTCAGTAATTCAGATCAGCTACACTGTCAGAAATCAGGAAGCACAATATTTAAGAAAAAGGAAGATCTGAGTGGAAATAAAAACAGGAATCACAGAAACTAAAATATGGGGAAAACTTGGAGGTTATCTAATCCTAAATAATGCAAACCTGTAATCATCTCCATGGTCTCCTGACTAATGATTTTAAAACGTGAACATTTAAACTCCAATGTTCTGCCTTGAGCATTTCTTGTAATGGGTACTTAGTTCTCAGACCCTTTCATCACTCCTTGAATCTAACTGGGAAGTTTCTAACAGGGGGCTAAAATTTGCTTCTCTGTTCTGCCTACAGGAAAAATGTAAAATAAATTACTACTACTTTACCTTTTAAACATTTATTGAACACATACTATCATCATAAAAGCTAGACTAGATCACTATAAGGGGGGGGGAAGATGGAGAGCTAGATTCACTAACATTTAACAAGGAGATAATTTCTAAGCAGAGCTTTCAGTAGACCATAGGCCAAGGGACAAAAACTGGACCATATGGCCCACCATAGAGGAAGGGCTTTAGAAAGTACCACCCTGTACCCAGGAAAGGCTTTGGTTAGCCCAGTGAAAGGCTATATATACCCTCTGAGGGTATGTGAATCAACCTGCACAGGACTAAAGCCTCTTTAGAATCAGCTCAAGTCCTCATTACATTATGGTGATCAATCCCATAGTATTGGCACATGCCCCTTCATTTGCTGATCCCTGCTGTAGATAAGCATTAAAATGTTGTATTAAAAAAAATATAACAGCTGGGCATGGTGGCGCACACCTGTAATCCCAGTGGCTGGGGAGCCTGAGGCAGAAAGATTGAGAGTTCAAAGCCAGCCTCAGCAAAAGCGAGGTGCTAAGAAACTCAGTGAGACTCCGTCTCTAAATAAAATACAAAATAGGGCTGGGGATGTGGCTCAGTGGTTGTGTGCCTCTGAGTTTAATCCCTGGTACGCTCCCCCCACCACAAAAAAAAAATATAGTGAGCAATCTAAAATTTAAAAATGAAAATTATTTAATTTAAAAAAACAACAAAAAAAGAAAAACAAAATGGGTGGACAAATAGAAAATAACATGTAAAATAATAGATTTAAAATCAAATACATAAGATATTGCATTAAATTTGAAAAGATTGAATGTTGTTATTAGAAAACAGAAGTAGATTAAATTAAAAAAAAAAACAAACCCCAAAACAAAAAACTGTTTGCTGTTCATAAGATGGTGTCTTAACCTGGGCTCTTCTTGAAAGCAGGGTGTGTGGTTCAGTGGTAAAGAGCCTGCTTAGCATGCACAGGATCCAGGGTTCATCCCCAGTACTAGAAAGAAAGGGAGGAAGGAAAGAAGGAAGAAAGGAAGAGAGGGAGGGAGGAAGTGAGCAGAGGAGGGAAAAAGAAAGCAAAACCAGGACAGGAGATTGCCAGCTTGTGGTTGGCTGGGTCAGGGTCCAGCAAGAGTTCAAAGTCAATGCAAGTATCAAATCAGTCACTGCTGCAGGACACTGGGTCTCAGTGCTGCTAGATCTTCTGAGGGACAAATATGAGGAGATTTTATTCATCAGATCCCATCCCCTCTTGGTCAAGAGTTGCCTTCTGGCACACCACCTTCTCCTACTCTCACACTGAGTATGTATTACTGTATGTGTCTCAGGGCAGAGGCCAAACAGATACAGGGAGTTGCAGCACATCAACTGGCACAAAACTAACTTTCTCTCTCTCTCTCTCTCTCTCTCTCTCTCTCTCTCTCTCTCTCTCTCACACACACACACACACACACACACACAGACATACATACATGCACCATAAATAAATGCACAGAAATTAAAAAATAAAAATATAACCAGAAATGGCCAAGTAAAAAGTTGATTGAGGGAATACATAGAGGACATCAGAACAGCTTGATATAGCAGTACACTTTAAATATAAAAATGCAGCAAAGCTAAAATAAGGTAGGGAAAAAGCACACCATGAGAACACTCACCAGTGGAAAGCTGGTAAAACTACACAAACATCAGACCAAGTAGAGGACCTCAGAGAGAGAAGTATTACTATAGCTAAAGAAGGCCATTTCATTATAATAGAAGGTTCAATTTCCAAGAAAAAATAAAACACTCTTAAAATGCATGACCTAATAATCTAAACCCAAAGGATATAAAGCCAAACTTGGACAGAACTAGCAGAGACTCTCAACCCATAATCATAATGGGAGATTTTAATATATCTTTCCAAGTAACTGATAGAACAAACAGGAAAAGAAAAACAGTAAGGATACAGATTTCAACATAATTAACAAATTGCTTCATGTTTTTATAATAGTATTTGAGTTGAATAAAAAGTCTTTTAAAACACATAAAATCTATAAAAATTTAACATATTCTGAGCCATAAAGAAAGTTTCAACAAATCTCAAATGATTGAAATCACAGAGTATCTTCGATGACTATAGTAGACATAAGCTCTGTGTTAATGAAAAAAAAATAGAGGCTGGGGTATAGCTCAGGAGCGGAGCTTGCTTAGCATGCATGAGTTCCTGGGTTCAATATTCAGCACCATAAATGAATAAATGAATGTATAAATAAATAAAAAAACCAAAAAATCTTGTTTGGAAATTAAACAATACACTTTAATATAATTTCTGGGTCAAAAAATCACAATATAAATAGAAAATATTTAATTAAATAATAACAAAACATGACATTCCAAGTCATGTGTGATGTAGCTAAACCACAGCTGCAGAAGCATTTACTGCCTTAGATGCTTTCATTAGGGGGGAAAAGAAGAAGAAAATCAGTGACTTAGGCATCCATCTCAAAATGGCTAGAGAAAAGTTAGATCTTTTAGGCTTACTAAAAAAGAGAATGAAGGAAAAGAGTAGAAATTATATAAAATTATATAAAAAGATAAAAGTAGAAATTAATGAAATATAAAATAAAATAGCTAAGGGATGGGTTCTTTGGAAAACTAATAAAGTTGATAATCCCTGGTGAAAGTAATTAAGAAAAAGAGAAAGGACAAATAAGGATTGAGAACAAAAAGGAATGCATCTCTAAATAAAATTCCACAGATATTAAGATGATAGCAGAGGATATTAAGAATATGAAAACAAATTGAAAAATTTACATGAAATGGAAAGTTTTCTAAAAAAATACAACTCTTTAAAATTGGTTAAAAATAGAAAGTCAGAATAGTCTGATGTTTTTGAAAGATATTTCCAGAACTCTCAAAGAAAACTCTAGATCTAGATGACCTTTTGTTGTTGTTTAAAATTTAAAATTAATCTTGAAATTGATTTGGAAATGTAGAGATCCAAGGATAGTCAGGACATTTTCAAGGCAATCTTGAAAATAAGTGATAGAACTCATTGCCAGATAGTGTGATTCACTTCAAATCTATAGCCATGAAGAGAGGGTGGTAGGAGAAGTGAAGCAGACCATTGCACAGAAGAGAGAAACCTAAGACGGATCCATTACCCCAAGCTATGCTATCCATGGCAAAGACGGCTCTACAACATGTTAGGAAAAGCACAGTCTTCAATTCACAGTGCTGGGTCAAGTGGATGTCCACATGGAAAACAGATATTACATTATATGATAATATTAAATGATACACAAATTTGTTTCAAAATAATTTTTCAATCTAAATGTGAAAGGTAAAGTGATAAGAATTCAAGAAGATAAAATATAGGGAAACAGCTTCTAGATGTTAGGGTAGACAAGGATTTCTTAAATAGGATAAAAAAATCTAACAATATAAGAAACATTTGCTAAATTTGACTGCTTTACAATTTAAAAACACTCTTACTTATTAAAACATCATTAAGAATATGAAAACAATAGCTAGCCACTTAGAGAAAATATTTCCAATATGTATAACTAACCAAGGGTTTGTTTCAAAAACATGAAAAAAAAATCTTTCAAATCAGTAAGAAAAAGAGAAAACAACAGAAATATGGGCAAGAGATTCGAACAGGTATTTTTACAAAAAAAGACAGATAAAAGACTAATAAATGGTGTTCATTGTCATCATTTAAAATCCAGATAATTCAAATGGAAAGTACACACACAAACCAGAGTGGAAAAAATCTTGAAGATTGACAATACCAAATGTTAACAAGGTTATATAACCATTGGAGCAAATTTGCGATCATTTGTTGAACAGCATACTTATAACCTCTGTGCCTATGTGCCTGATTTGATTCTGGGCACCAAAGATGAACAGTGAACACAATGAGGCCTGTCCTTGCACTTATGGAGCTTGGCCAATTGGAAGAGGAAACCTCAATCAAAGAATATCACAAATAAGAGTCAAAATATTATGTTGTAGGGGCCACAAGGCAGAGATAGAACAGCTGATACTGTGAAAACAAAAAACTGGGAGATTCAGCCTTCACAGGGAGGTCATTCAAGGCTCCCATGAGGAACTAGCAACTGAGCCAAGATCTGACGATAAAGGATTGACCAGAGAAAAAAGAGGAGGGAAGAGCTGTCCTTCCAAAAGAACATGAACCCACACAGAAAGGCAGGCAAGTGGACTTTGGAAGGAACATAACACTCAATTTAGCTTGAGGCATGCGGCTCACAGGATGAGAATCTTTCAGATATCATCCTCCATAAGAGGAGATAAACAGTTACACAATTCCTTTCCAAGAGAGTGGAAACAAGTAGATTTTGATTAGATGTCTTAATTAGATTTTTCCCAATTAAATTTGATGTTTACAGGTGGAAGATTCTGGACACCAGAACAAAGGAACTGGAATCCTGTCAAATAGGAAGTTATGTCATCTGTTTTCTTTTGTCTCCTGTCTGTAAGTAACACGCATGGACTCTACGATCACACTGGCTTGGTTATAAGCTGTATGGCCTGAGTTATTAAGACCCCCTGGTCCTATAAGAACAATAATTAGAATATTAATCTCTCAGAAAAGCCAGTCTTCCCTCTCATTCTTCTGCATCCTCCTCTCTTCGCTTCTGAGGACAGAAAGTGTGGCTAAAGTTGGTGAGAGGAAGACATTTCACTATGCTATGTAGTACTAGGCAGAGGGATTGTTTGCTTCACTCTTATTTCCAAGAGGCTAGAAAGTTAACCCTCTCTTTCTCTCTCTCTCTCTCTCTCTCTCTCTCTCTCTCTCTCTCTCTGCCTCCCTTTCCTTCCTCTCCCTCCCTCCCTCTCTCCCTTGCTTATGCTTATCTGATTTTATGAACTCGCATTTTTCTGTAGAACTGGTGAGATCTGCTGGACTTAATTCTCAGAAGGCCTGCCCTGGGCCACCAATCACAGACAGAGATTGTGGTTCTCTGCTCTAGTTCCTGTCTTCAACTCTACGTGATGTTTGGATCAACATGTCTGTGACAAGAATAAGACAATCCAAGATCAGGTGGCTTCAAGATTGGGATTGGAGAAGACCATCTGGCCTGCTTTGGCCCTGGGCTTCAGGTTGTCTCTAACCCAAACTAAAGGATTTCTTCTGGGATTCAGATACAAAATTTGGAAACAAAGTTTCACAATAAAGGATGTTTTTGCTCTTGGTAGTCATCTCTCACATATTTGACTTAGATCATGTTGGAAGTAGACTGACAGGATTTGGTTGCTCCCCAGATACCATTTTACTCTTTCATGTTTCCGGTGGTTTTCACTAAGAATTAGACCCTGATAATAAAAGAAGGAGTAAGACATTTTTTTTTTCCTGGTCATAGGAGGCTCATATTTTAGTAATTGAGATAAAGAGAGAATTATGCAGGGAGACAGACTATGGAGATGGTGGTCAAAGGATATAAAATTTTAGTTAGGAAAAATAAATTGAACAACATGGTGACTAATTAATAATGCAGTATATTCATGAAATAGATGAGAGTAGCTTTTAAGGATTCTCACCACAAAAACTGAAAAGTATGTGAGGTGATGCATATATTAATGAGCTTCCTTGAGCCATTCCACAATGGAGTTATGTTTCAAAACATCATGTTGTACATAATAAATATATACGGTTTTGTCAATTAAAAATTACTTTAAAATATACAATTATAATATAATAAGCAAAATGATTATGAAAACAAGAGTAAGAAGGAGGGCTATTTCCATATGGCAATTAAAACACCTGGTATCAGTTAACATATTCTCCTTAAGTCTTCTTTTCTCCAGGATAAATACCATTTCCCGTCCCACTACTATTCTAATCATAGGAAATTGTGTGGATTAAGCAGTATCTGTTTTGTTGAGGAAAACTCTGATGTGGAGGTGAAGGAGACTCTGCAGGAATGTCTTTGAAAGGGCACTCTGCACCAGCTCCTCTAGCCTTATTGTCCTTGGAAGCTTGTCAGAAATGCGCTCATGAGCTCCACTCTTCAGAGGTGGTGATGGGACCCAGGAAACTGGATTTTAACCTCTGCTTTATGTTGTAAGAAATCCAAATGGTAGAAATGAGTGGTCAGGACATGTGCTTAGTGAGGTGCAGAGTCTTAAAAAGATAACAATAACAACAATAAAAAATCCAAAGTGGAGCGAAGTGATTAAATACAAAAATACTGCCTGTTTCACTTAGGGAGACGACTAGTACTCGAAGCACCATATTCTACCCAATTGGTGATCTCTTACTTTGGGGAAGTAGTTATCTTATCTAGGTTAGTCTGTTCCTTCCACAATTTGTCACAAGCCGAATTAATCATATCTGCTAAACAGAGCATATCATTAATAGCCTCAAAAATATTTCTTCAAAGTTAGCTTATGAAAAGAAGATTTCTGCCGTTTGATTTTAACGTGCAAATGTTCAATAAAAGCAGCTAGGGTACATCAGAATGGCAAGATGTAAGAATTTAAAGAAGAAGTTTTTATTTAATATATATCAGGTGGACGATAAGTAACTTACAATGCTGTTTTTCCCCCAGAGTTCTTTTATTCCATCTAATTGCCTATCAGGCAACTATTTCCTTTGCTTATTTATTCATTTGTCTAGTATTCACGAAGATCCTATTATAAACTAGAAATTGAAGTTATGGAAAGTTAGGCTGTGACTAGATGGGCTGGCATTGTCTTAAACACATGGGGGTATCATATTTTATTTTGTACTTTGGAAGGAGAGTCTATGGTAGTGCAGGAGGCAGATTGTGTGAGGAGACACTGGAAGCAAGCAGATCATCTGGAAGAACTAATGAGTCTGAACTGTGTATAATGATGTGATTCTTAAGAGGAGAGGTCAAGTAAAATACAAAGTAAAACATGATCATTATTCTTAATATTATCTTTATAGATGTGCTTTACTTTAATGATCATTTAGGAAATACAGAGAACTATAGGTGCCAGAATGAGGTAACCAGCACTGAAATGGAACAGGAAGACTAGCTGGGTGTGGCAGCATGAACCCATAATCCCAGCTACCCAGGAGGCTGAGGCAGGAAGAACTCGAGTTCCAGGCCAGCATGGGCAATATAATGAAGCCAATCTCAAAAATCAAACAAACAAAAACAAAAGCAAAGCAAAGAAATATTGAACAAAAGGACTTTCTGAGCTTGAAGGAGAGGGAGAAATGAAGTCCGGTGAGAAGAGTCCAGAAATATATCGTCTCTGGGGTAATCCATGCCTGCCTGGTTCACAGAGTTCAGTTTATGGACTCTTCATCACTAGCACATGTGATGCATGACTTAGACAGAAGAAAACCCTACATATTAAGAAGTAGTTAAATAATTGGAAGCTATTGTTGGGTGATGCTGCCAAGCCCCACCAAGAAAATCACCAGAGATGCTGAGGGATGTTTGGCTCACTTTTTAGCCAATTTCTAAGCCAGGCCCTCTCTACCTTGCTTCCTTTCAACCATTTAACATTTAAACCCACAATGTCAGCAACAGGTACACTTGTCATTGGTGTGTGAACACAAACCTGACTTATATCATCTACTATGTTCGTAAATTCATGGAATCAAAGAAGAATAGGAAGATCCTTAAAGGTCACGTGGCCCAAGTCCCTGTCTGATCCATTGTACAACAATTAGTTTTTTAAAAACCCTCTCAGAGCTAAATATATGTTTGTAGTCTCATCAAATAAGCCAAAATCTACTCATTTTAAGAAGAAAATCATCTTTCTCCCTGAACTACTACCTATTTTAGACGACTAGATTTTATGCTTTGAGGCATACTGCATTCATTCAAAGGAAATATTAGAAAAGTGGTTGAGAAATTCTTAAAGCAAGAAGCACATTTTCAAATCTTTTAAAAGCATTTCTAGGAGGAAAATGAAATTCAAGAGTGTATTACATGTGAACTGATATTGCGAGAATAGCAAATAGATGAAAAATTGTGTGATGGTTCCATTAATACTCTGTGCACAAATTTATTGAATAGAAAATAGGCTGAAAACTCACCCCCAAATGTCATTACAGTGTATAAAAGATTTCCATTAGGAATTTAGATAAAAGTTCCTTTCTCTTTCTTTTCTTCTTCTTCTTCTTTTTTTTTTTTTTAAACTTTTGTGTCATTCCAAAGAAAACTGGTATCATTTTCTTGGGTATAAGTTATCCCAATTTTTGTGGCTGAAAGAATTTAACACTTTCAAAGAAGATGGATGCCTAATATAGTTATATTTCACACTTAGTCACATTTATTGCTTAGCACTCACTCAAAAACAAAGACTGTCTCCAAAAGAAAATCAGAAAAGAAATTCAGAAAAGACTACTAAATTATTAATAGCTGGAAGAGTGATGGTATCCACTGTATTCATTAGACATTATCTCTCTGCTTAGCTTATCTCAGAATAACTCTTTTCCTTCTACCGATAATGATTGAAAAAAATTATTTCAAACTCAGTATTTGAAGCAATAAGGTCCGGGGCTAGGGTGTGGCTCAGTAGTAGAATGCTTGCCTAGCAAGTGCCAGGTCCTGGGTTTGAGCCTCAGCGTGCACGTGTGGGTGCTTTCTTTCTTTTTCTCTCTCTCTCTTTCTCTCTCTTTATCTCTCTCACACACAAACACACACACACACACACACACACACGCACAAAAATCCATAAAACAGTCTAGCTAGTGTGCTAGTATGTGAGTATGTGACTATAATTCCATCTACTCAGGAGTCTGAGGCAGGAGGATTGTGAGCTTGAGGTCAACCTGGACAACATAGTAAGACCCTCTTCCTTCCTTCCTTCCTTCCTTCCTTCCTTCCTTCCTTCCTTCCTTCTTCTTTTCTTTCTTTCTTTTTATTTTTTTGGTGCTGGGAATTGAATCCAGGGCCTTGTGTATGTGAGGCAAGCACAAAACCCTGTTTATTATAAAAACAAAATACACAGGATACACCGGATGAGGGATATAACTCACTGATAGAGCACTTGCCTGTCATGCTTGAGGTCCTAGCTTCCATCCTCAGTAGTACAAATAAATTAAGTAAACAATCAGTAATTAGTGAAACCCAGAGAAATTCCAGCCAGAGTGTGGGAACACATCTTTAGAACCTCTTGCTATCAATATCTTCTTGTACTGCCTAAGTATGAGGGCATTTCAAGGAAGACTCATTTTATTAATTGTTTCATGTGTCTAAACTTGTTAAAACAAGTTTTATAGAAGACTAGTCTTCTATTCATTTCTTTTTCTTTTTAAAACTCTTCTGACAAGTAGGGTTCTAGTGGTACCTGGAAATGCATTTTTAACTGTCTGCTTCAGGACAACATTTATTGAGCATCTAGTATAAGCCAACTACCAAAAAAAGATGAAAGAGATCAAAATGGACAAGACATAGTTCCTGCCTCCATGAACTTCCCAATCCAGCATGGAAGCAGATACATAAAACGTTGCCTCAATATAGTAGAATTGTGTGGAGAGTTCACTATTTTGGAATCCAGCTCCAAAATGGAGCCTGCACAGAGTACAAGAGAGATACAGAAAAGGCCTGGAGATGTAGAAGAGTATGGTCCATGTGAGAACCACATAACCACATAGGATGACTTCTTTCCCCAGCAACCCTCTATGGCTCTGCTCTTCCTGTGACAAGTTTAGCACGGAAGGAAAGAAAAGAAGTTATATCCCAGTCTAAGTCATGGTAGGCAAAAAGAGGTCTATGAGAAATCTTGATAATAAAATAAAACTATCCTTCTATTACTCAAGCACTCACTCATTCACTTGGTAAGACTTTTACTTTATTTTTTTTTCAGTGCTGGGAATTGAAGACAAGCAAGTGCTTTTCCTCTGAGCTATATCTACTTGTTGAGATTTTATTGTGCACTATACCAAGCATCTGACATATAGAGTTGTATGCTGTATTTTAAAAGTAGTTCATAATCTGGCATCTAGCTATAAATTACTCTGACACAATAAAAATATAATGATTTCAATGTTCATTTTAAAAATTGATGGCTTCATAATTATCATATCTAGAATAGCAAGCAAACCAGAGAGACTACTCAGTGAAGAGACCAACAGGATGTATGAAATCTGGATTCCAATAATCAAGAAGAGCCACCAGTTCTACAAGTTTTCTGGTAGAACTTTTAGGATCTTCTAGGTAGAGAATTATATCATCAGCAAACAGTGCCAAATTGAGTTCTTCTTTTTCCTATATGTATCCCTTTAATTTCTTTCCTCTGACTCCAGTCAGAATGGCAGCTATTATGCATACAAACAACAATAAGTGTTGGCAACGATGTGGGGGAAAAGGTACACTCATACACTGCTGGTGGGACTGCAAATTAGTGCAGCCAATATGGAAAGCAGTATGGAGATTTCTTGGAAAATTCGGAATGGAATCACCATTTGACCCAACTATCCCTCTCCCCAGTCTATATCCAAAGGACTTCAAAATACCATACTATAGGGACACAGCCACGTCAATGTTTGTAGCAGCACAACTCACAATAGCTAAACTGTGGAACCAACCTAGATGCCCTTCAATAGATGAATGGATTAAAAAATGTGGTATATATATACAATGGAACACTACTCAGCAATATAAGAGAATAAAATCATGGCATTTGCAGGTAAATGGATGGAATTAGAGAAGATAATGCTAAGTGAAGTTAGCCGATCCCAAAAAAACAAATGTTGAATGTTTTCTTTGATATAAGGAGGCTGATTCATAGTGGAATAGGGAGAGGGAGCATGGGAAGAATAGACGGACTCTAGATAGGGCAGAGGGGTTGGAGGGGAAGGGAAGAGGCATGGGGTTAGAAATGATGGTGGAATGTGATGATCATTATTATCCAAAGTACAGGTATGAAGACATGAACTGGTGTGAATATACTATGTATACAACCAGAGATATGAAAAATTGTGCTCTATATGTGTAATAAGAATTGTAATGCAATCTGCTGTCATATATAAATAAAAAAAAGAAAGAAAGAATAGCCACCATTTCCCATCCTACCCCATGTGCTTTCAAATGCAATCCCACTTTCAGTAAGAGGGTGGAGAGGTTTGTCATTTTCCTATGAAGATCTAATAAATGTTTAGAAGATCCAGGGTTTTAGAACATGAGATGGGAATTCAAAGTGTTTAACTTTCTTACACTAGGTGAGTGGCTCTTTCCAGGAGGGTTTCTATCTGGAGATGGGCAGAGAATCATCTCTGCTAATTATCACAGTTCTCTGGATACAGCCTCAGAATCCTACTCAGTAGAGCAGGTCAGAAGAACAATTAACATTTAAAGGTGATACATAAGACAATTTTTCTGCCACCACTGGTGAGGTGGCTCCTTAAGACACTCATGAAAATTAGTTGTAGTCTCAATCTAGAACTACAATGAGTGACACACACACATGCACATACACACAAATGGTGGTGAACACGTTTCTGATATGTTCCATACTTGGTTAATTGAATTTTTAATGCTAAGTATTGGTGGACAGAAGAAGTATTTTTATTAAAATCAAAGAAGCTAATTCCTAATGTTGTTGATGCCCATTTTTCATGCTCTACTTAGCATTTTTGGCAAGCAAATCTTTAGTTGCCTTCCTGTTAATAAATGGGTAATTGTTCAAGGCTCTATAACCAAAACCCAGATTTTCAGTCTCAGCTGGCCACAGCCACATCTGTCTTGGCCTTTTCCTTTCTTCCCTAACAGGGAGCAAGAGCACTGAAGTATAACCACTCTCAGAGGATATTTTTAAATCATTAGTTTAGTGCTTTATTGTTTTCTTATTTTGGGAAATGTATGAATGATTTGGGAAGAAATTAATTAATTAATCTGAGCTGGAAAATTTTCCCAAATATTTCTTTCCTTTCCTCTCCTCTCCCACTGTGTATATTTATGTATCTATACGCACATGTATTTATATACATACATATACACATATATAACACAAATTAACTGAATAATACTATTTATTAGAATATTTGAAAATTCAAGCTAAACATATCTTGATGAATTTCCAAAACACTTATTGTTAAATTTTTAAAAAATGTTTTTAATTATAGATAATACCTTTATTTTGTTTATTTATTTTTTTTATGTGGTGCTGAGGATCAAACCCAATGTTTCACATGTGCTAGGCAAGCACCATACCACTAAGCCACTATCCCAGCCCTCATTGTTAAATTTTAATAGAAAGCAAAGACCTTCAGATATGAGAAGGCCCACCAGAGATTTTAGACCACCATCCATTTTGTTATTCACTTACTAATTTATGCAATCATTCACTCAGTAAATATACTAAATAATATTAATATTCTTTATAATTAAGGTATACAAAAATAATACTAAAGAATTCCTAAAAATTTCCAGACAAGAAAAATGAATGGTTGGCTCTGATAATTTGCTCTAATGCTTAAATATTGGTCCTTTTAAGGAGATTTTTCCCCACATATAATTCAAAATTATTTTCTTAGACACAAATACATGTACTCAGCAGAGAAGAATCAGACAATATACTATTTAAAAACATGCTTGGGAAATGTTTTATGAAGAGATGACTATTAAGAAAAAAAAGATCTAGAAATAAACACAGGAAAACTTATAAAACTGTCCTTTCTCCTTCAAAATAGGCCATTTGGGAAAGCAAAAATTCACTTTTATATGTCATACACTGTTCAAAGTGCTTTTGGATTTAACTCCAGAGAAGTTCTTCTGACTGGTAAACCCTGGTCCTTTGAGACTATTCCCATCTTTTTATACTGCTCAGACATAGAATAATTGGGAGGAAAAAAACACTGGAATCAGTCTTTAGTTTCTTTCTTTAAAAAGTCTTTTTTTAAATCCCAAGAATCTCCATATGGCAAAAACTGTACATTTTTGGTATCAGTTGATGGAGAGAATGCTTAAGCTTGCCTAGTATTGTTTTTAAAATGACTCAGGCACCCTCAGAGGCAGGCACCACCAGTTACCAGACGCAGGTTAAAGTAGCCTCTAAAATTTGTAACTGAGCTGTTCTTCTATGACTCTAAATACTTATAGAGAGCATTATTTAAAGCATGAATGGGAAAATTTTCTTTATGTCATGACTCACAGAAAAAGAAAAAAAAAATTAGAACCAAGGACTTCATACAGATTAAATATAATAATTAAGGGCTACTCACCATATTAGAAAATTAGTCACTACCCACTTTTCTGATACAAACATAAGCATATCACCCTCTATCCCACCTACATATTTAGCAAGTACCCATGACTATGTATTGGGACAATGGTATTAGAAAAGATGTTTTATTTTTCAAGTGAATAACTCAATAATTTTAAAAAACTATGATGGAAAGTTAAATTGAACAATAACCTAAAGGTAACTTACCTTGCTTTTGTAATATTTAGAAATTTGTTGCTAATCTGTTGAGATACAGTTGATTCATACATTGGCCCTGCATTCTGTGATCTTGTTAAGTAGTTTTATTGGTCATTTTATAGATCCTTTCAGATTTTCTTTGTAAACAATAATGTAATTCACAAGCACAGATTTACTTCTTCCTTTCCTATGTTTATTATCTTTATTTATGTTTCTTGCCTTTGTTCTATTTAGAACTTCTAGCACAACCATAGATAGAAGTAGAAAGAGAGTACATCTTTCCAGTTCCCAATTTTAGGAGAGAAACACATATAGTGTTTCACCATTAAATATAATGTTAGGGCTGGAGGGTAGCTTAGTGGTGTGGCTCAGTGTGCACGGCCCTGGGTTCAAGCCCTAGCACCAAATCAATCAAGGTTTTTTTTAAAAAATATATTTTTTACTTGTAGATGGACTTCATACCTTTATTTATTTATTTTTATGTGGTGCTGAGGATCGAACCCAGTGCCTCACACATGCTAGGCAAGCACTGTACCACTGAGCCACAACCCCAGCCCCTAACTATAGGTTTTATTGCAGATTTTTTAAAAAAATCATATTGAAACATTTCCCTTCTATTCCCAGTTTGCTGGGCCTTTTCATGAACTGATGTTGAATGTAGTCAAATGCTTTTTCTGCCATCGTGGTCAAAGAACACACTCTACATGACTTCAAGCTTTTGAAATGTATTGAGACTTGTTTAATGGCCTTGCTCACCTTAGAGCTTGTACATATGTACTTGAGAACTCTGTTGTGTGGTTGGATATAGTGTTCCAGATGTGTCTATCCTTCAGATTTTCTCTTTACTGATATTTTTTCTAATTATTATATTAAATATGTGAGAAGGGGATGGGGTTGTGGCTCACTGGTAGAGTGCTTGTCTAGAATATGTGAGGCACTGGGTTCGATTCTCAGCATTGCATATAAATAAGTAAAATACAGGTCCACTGACAACTAAAAAAAATGTGAGAAAAGACTTAAAATTTCCAATGTAAGTATGAATTTGTCTATTTCGATCAATTTTTTATTAATCCACTTTGAAAACTTTTAAAAATAATTGTACATATAATTTTGAAAATTTTATTAGGTATATGCATATTTACAATCTGTGTGTCTTTGTATTCAAAGGGGTCTGATGAATTGACCCTTTTTTCATTATGAAATATTCCTGTCCCTGGTAATACTCTTTGTCTTGAAGTTCTCTTTAATAGGAGTAAAGTTACTTTAGCTTTCTTACGTGTTTGCATGGTAAATATTTTTCTCTCCCTTTACTTTCAGCCCATATCTTTATATTTTAAAAGAATCTCTTGTAAAAATGAAGTATGTTCATTTCTATTCAAATTACAAAAATCCCACTTGCATTTTTCTATAAAGGTAGAATCCTTCTGTGGTATAAACAATTGTTACTAATTTTAGAAACTGCGCATTGTTGATGACATTTTCTCATAAGACGAGAGCACATTTGTACACTTATCACTGTTCACAGAATGCAATGTGCTTATACGCAGTACGGCTAAATTGGTAGACCTGAGAGTAGTATCTTGGACTTCCAAAATACTGGACAGCTAGTTGAATTTGAAAAAAAATTTTTTTTTGTTTGGTAATTACTTAGGGTACTCAAATTATAGCTATATCTGCATTTTCTCAAGGAACTGTCCTTTTCTGTTAGAGACATAAGTGAATTGGGCCTGGAAATTAAAGAAATAAAATAGTTTCTGTTTGAGTGAATCACTGAGCAGAAAATACAAAATGTGAGTGCTGGGAAAGCCTTGTGTGTCACTCATCCTTATCAAGCACTCTGGGGAAATGAAACGAAGGTCCCCCGGCACAAAAGAATGAAGATACATTTACTGGGTAACTCCTATCAGGTGGCACATGGTAGAGCTTTGAGAAACACAAAAGCTGATGAGAGTGTCCACCTTTACTAGGTCTGTAACTGAGTTGCGGGTTTTCCCTCTAGCTTGGCTCTCCATTTTCTTTCCACCTCTGTGCCCTGGGTGGGTGACTCTTCTGGAATGCACCAGCGGGTTCTTCTGACCTCTGGTTTCCTGCTACCTTGGGCCAATGGTGAACATGAGCAGGACATCCAAGAAAGAGAGGAGAGAAAAGCCTGGATACTTATTTATGCCTTTGGTTCTCATCTTGTGGTATCACCAGAGGCTGGCTCCCTCTCTCTACTAAAGGTCAAGGATCCTGTACACAATTCTCTTCCTGCATTTGTTCTTTTGAGGGGACTCAAGTAGAACAATTTCCCCTTCTTGAACCTACAGGTCTTGGAAACAGATTTCCCTGCTACTAGCCTATAGTTCTGAACTACCATTTACAGTGTCCTCATGTCCTGTGCGCATCTTTTTAAAGGTAGCCTGTGAACACCTGTTGCTTCCTCATGACCTCTGAGCACCTTGATTAAACACTGTTCTGTGTAACCTATCGGAGTGTGCCATTGTGTTTCTGTTGGAACCTGAGTGTTGGAACATAATTTCCTGAATAAGCAAAGGTAGAGAGAAGTCTCCAAAAATTGACCTCCCTAAAGGAAGGTGTTTAAGACAGGGTGAGAGTAGAGAAGCAGTTAAAAAAGAGAAAAGAAAAAAGAAAAAGACTATGGAACAGTTTATCATCGTGGCACACACACAGCTGTAATCCCAGTAATTTGGGACGCTGAGGCAGGGGAATTGCAAATTTGACGCCAGTATGGGCAAATTAGTGAGACCCTATCTCAAAACAAAAAATAGAAAGAATTGCGAATGTAGCTTGATAGAAAAGTGTCCCTGCAGGGGTGGGGTGGGCGGTGGGGTGGGGTAGTTGGGTTGGGGGAAGACTACTGAAGACAGAAACAGCAAGGAGCAAGTATGGTGATAAGATGGTCACATATATCTCAGACCCCACTGCATGGGGCAGGGGTTCTGTGGAGACACAGTTCCATGAGCCTAATTCACACGAATATATGGAACACATCTTCTGTGAAATGCCTCATATTGTAAGGAATTTTTCTCCCACAGAAGGCAAGAAGTATGAAAACTATCCAGTGGAAATGTAGGGTAACTGTGAGTGTGCTCTCATATCTGTACTTCACTATTATTACCAACAGACCACTTGCACCATAACCATGACAACAATGGGTGAGAATCACTGCTGCCTGCTGGTAAATACTAAATTAAAATTTGCATTTTCATGTGTTTAAGAATCAACTTTACTAAAGGCTGTTAACGTAAATTTGTAGATTCATGGAACCTCCCCGCCCCCCTCTTGCGCCAGAAGTTCTAATTCAAGTAATTCTGTGATGGGACATGAGGAGTCCACATTTAAAAATAAGACATGTGTATGATAGATGAAAAGGTTGGCTCCGATCTACATATTGTGGGGTCAGGCTCCAAATTCCTTAATAGGACACCCATAGCACAAGAGTTAAAAACAAGAATCAACAAATGGGACTTACTTAAACTAAAAAGTTTTTTCTCAGCAAGAGAAACAATAAGAGAGGTAAATAGGAAGCCTACATCATGGGAACAAATTTTTACTCCTCACACTTCAGATAGAGCCCTAATATCCAGAGTATATAAAGAACTCAAAAAATTAAACAATAAGAAAACAAATAACCCAATCAACAAATGGGCCAAAGACCTGAACAGACACTTCTCAGAGGAGGACATACAATCAATCAACAAGTACATGAAAAAATGCTCACCATCTCTAGCAGTCAGAGAAATGCAAATCAAAACCACCCTAAGATACCATCTCACTCCAGTAAGATTGGCAGCCATTATGAAGTCGAACAATAACAAGTGCTGGCGAGGATGTGGGGAAAAGGGTACTCTTATACGTTGCTGGTGGGACTGCAAAATGGTGAGGCCAATATGGAAAGCAGTATGGAGATTCCTGGGAAAGCTGGGAATGGAACCACCATTTGACCCAGCTATTGCCCTTCTCGGACTATTCCCTGAAGACCTCAAAAGAGCGTACTACAGGGATACTGCCACATCGATGTTCATAGCAGCACAATTCACAATAGCTAGACTGTGGAACCAACCCCGATGCCCCTCAATAGATGAATGGATAAAAAAAATGTGGCATTTATACACAATGGAGTACTACGCAGCATTAAGAAATGACAAAATCATGGAATTTGCAGGGAAATGGATGGCGCTAGAGCAGATTATGCTAAGTGAAGCTAGCCAATCCCTAAAAAACAAATGCCAAATGTCTTCTTTGATATAATGAGAGCAACCAAGAACAGAGCAGGGAGGAAGAGCAGGAGGAAAAGATTAACATTAAGCAGAGTCATGAAGTGGGAGGGAAAGGGAGAGAAAAGGGAAATTGCTTGGAAATGGAAGGAAACCCTCATTGTTATACAAAATTACATATAAGAGTTTGTGAGGGGAATGGGAAAAAAAATAAGGAGAGAAATGAATTACAGTAGATGGGGTAGAGAGAGAAGATGGGAGGGGAGGGGAGGGGGGATAGTAGAGGATAGGAAAGGTAGCAGAATACAACAGTTACTATTATGGTATTATGTAAAAATGTGGATGTGTAACCGATGTGATTCTGAAATCTTTGTAATGTTTTGAATAACCAATAAAAAAATAAAATAAAATAAAAATAAAAAATAAAAATAAGACATGTACCAGATTCTGATTCAAACCACAAAGGGGGAAACACGTTTGTGGACAATTAGATGGCTTTTAATCAGAAGAATGAATCAATGAGTAGTGTTTTAGAAATATTAATCTGTATGTGGTATAAGATAGAATGAGTATGAAGAGAATAAGAACAAGGAAGTTAGATAAGAGAAGACTCTAAAAGTCTGAGTAGACGGGAGTGAGAACCTGGCATGAAAAGATTAGCAAGAAAGAATGGGCAGAAAGCAAGGAGAAGAATGAGCAGGTAATTACTTGTTGAGCTTCATGGTGTAGTGATTTAAAACATGCCAATAAGGTTTATTTATTTGTTTGTTTGACATTCCTCCTATTTGCAGGGGGTAGGGTAGATCCTAATTCCCCTTCCCTTGAATACATTTTTACTTAGTGGTAGAAATAGCAGTTTGAAGCTAGGTTAAAAAAGGTGACAGGGCTCTCTTTGGAGACCTGAGCTGCTGTGAAGCCCAGCTACCCTGGGCTTCAACAACAACAACAACAACAACAACAACAAAAAACAGCAGATAGTCATATATGCAATGATAAGAGATGCCTGAGGAACTGAAGCTGTTCCAACTCCCAGCTGTTTGCAGAAATCAAGCAACCCACAGATGAGTAAAAACTTCTGGGTGACCCCAGCCCCGTGTAAATGCAACCTCACGGGAGACCCTGAGTCAAAATCAACCAGCTGAGCAGTTCTTGATTTTCCGTTCCATAAACATAAGCAAAGTTATAAATAGCTATTGTTTTAAGCCACTAAGTTTATGCAGTGATTTGATATATATATCAACAGTATGTAATATATATGACAAAGTAAAAAACAACTCTGATTTTATCTTTGTACAAAGTTTACATGGGACAATTATAATTATCTCATCAGTCTTTTAATTTTAATGATCTTTTATTGTATCATAATACATTGCAAGAAAAATAAATGAATAATTATCTTCTAATATATTCTCAATTTCAAAACCTAATTATTAAATAATTATAAACAAGTTTCTAAGTCATTAGTTCCAGGGAAAGCATCAACTTTTTTTAAAATATGTTGCATGAACATGCTAATGCTTCGGGAAAATATTGTATAATTAAAATTAAATCATTCCCCCTTAGGAGCAAATAAAATTTGTCCCCCTTAGAGACAGCAAATCAAATTATGAGTCTGTCAAATCAATTCACTATGCAACTAGGTTGATGACAGCCCTCTGAGAATTCATTTCTTTTATCAATCTAAGATTTTTTTTATTAAAGAAAAAATATTTATTTAGTTGAGCTTTTTTCATTTATACAATCTCAGTCAAACTCAGAACTTAATCTATTTTTAAATACTTTTTAAATGGTAAAGCTCAGACTACATTATAGATGCTAGAGGAAAACAAAACAAAACAAAACAACAACAACAACAACAAACAACCAGCAGATAGTCATACATGCCTGCTCCATCAGATCTTACCCTCTTTTATCTCACAATGTGTGATGAATGGAGTCCACAAGGGCTATGTTTGCTCATGGGCCACAACCTACCCAAGCACAAGTCCTGGAGACCTTTCTCCCTTACTCAAGAAACCTGAGTGCAGGCAGTGGGTATATAGTTTAGTGATATAGCACCATGCTTTGCATGCAGGTGGCCCTGGGTTCAATCCCCAGCACCAGAAAAGTAAATGAACAGACAAATAAATAAGAAGGAAAAAAGCCCAAAGGAATGCATATGCAAAAGAGTGGCATGTAAGATGTCTCAGGGAGGCTTTACAGTCCTCTCCCCACTATCTCTCTATTGCCACTCCACTACAATCCAGATAAACCTGCTTTGTGCCCATTATTGCTAAGAATCAGTACTTTGACTATGAACATTATACCTCAACACTGTGAAAACATACCTCAGAAAACCAAAGATTCATAGTAACGGCTGCTTTAAACAAGAGTTTGAATTTGTGTTAAAGAGGACATTGTTTTAGTTATTCTCAAACCATCCTGAGTGTTATGGATAGACATGTTTAACCCCCTTGTCTGTGATTCCTTAAATGTGAGCACCCAGGAAGGTGTTTCGAGATGATGAAATGGGATACATGAAGAAATATCTTTAAATGTACTATATTTGTGTCATATGTACCTCTTACTCCATCATCCAAACATTTGCTATCATTTTTTTATTTCATTTAGTATGAGCGGATTTTAGGTTATACTCCCCCAATTTTTTTTCCCTCAGAGCTAGGGATTGAACACAGGGCCTCGCATGTGCTAGGTAAGCACTCCACCACTGAGCCACATCCATTGTCCAATTTTAAGTTATAAAAATAACATTGCAATAATAAAACTAGAGAATATTCTGGCAGATTAATCTTTTCTGAGAATGTGGGTGGTGGTTAAGACTAAAGTTTCATGAAGTATCCACTTAAAATGCCTCAGATCCCCTCTGTACTTCATGATAACTGTATGACTTTGAGCAGATTCCCTGGTCTCTGTAAACACAGTCTCCATTTCCTCATGAGTAAAATAAGAACTTTTTGTTTATATCATGGAATTGTTTTGAGGATTAATATATATTAATAGATGAACATACATGGTTCAGAACAATGTCTGGCACAGGGCAAATTCTCGATATCTGTTCAATTAATTTGTTATTTCTCTCTCCTTCCCCACATCAAACAAGTAAGTAGCTAGACCTGTCCTTCATAGATGTGTGGCAGGCACAGGCAAAGACTGCTTTCCAACAGGCTGAGTCTTCAGGAGAATCCTGGAGGACTGGAGAAGCACTGCAGGGCACTGCCTGACACAGGGGAACTGACTGTGTATTCCTCTTCATGTTCAGGCCCAGGCTGTACTGACAGTGAAGTAACAGCATCCCAACACACAGGCAGGACAGGTAGGCAGGGAATGCTGAGCAGCCTTTTGGACTCGGTTCTGGCAACACAGGGTCATGGCTGAGATGAGCGGAGGACAGTGGGGCCTTCAGGGATGAAAAGGCCTAAAAGGCCCTCATAAGGCCCAGGCTAGTGATGGAGAGGAGGGCTGGGCTGCCGTTGGGCAATGGAAGTGAACTCAGGAGCACCTGCTCTGCCTAACAATGCATCCTACTCAGATGTAGGAATGTGGGCTCAGAGCTGCCAAGTCCTCAAAATTTTCAAGAAAAGCAGAATTCTCATTTTGTAATCTTCCAATTTTAAAATTTGGCACACATTATTTAAGAATGGTCTGAAGCCCACATTCAGTCTGAAGGTTGCCTGTGGGTGATCTCAAGTTCAAAAAGAGCTTGTGGTCTAGAGTCCATACTGGCCCAAGAGTGGAATCCTAGTTCTGCTCTTGCCTTGCAGGTGGCTGTAGACAAGTCACTTAACTTGTTTGAGCCTCAGTTTCCTGACCTGTTGGGGAGTGGGAGGTGAGAACTAGATAAAAATTAATGATAAAATATGTGTTTGAATATAAATAATATTCTAACAATAATATACTTGGCCTGTGCCAAAAAGTAGAATAAAAAATTTAGGCATAGTTGAAAACTCAGTTTTACGTCCATCAGTATAATAACTATGGATACAGTAGAAAATAAAAGTCTGGATCTTCATCATTGTGAGTCATAGAAATAGAAAAAAAAAATTATATACACTTGGAAGAAAAAACCCATCAGGATCATCAAGAAAAGTCTGCTAACAAGGCAGCCAGGGACAGCAAACCACAGTGCATGTGAAAAATCACATGGGCGTAGATGCAAAGGCCTAATTGGGACAGGGAAGGAGGCAGTGATGCATGATCAACTCCTAGGAAGGAAAAGTGGGAGGAAAACTTACACAGAATGGATGGAGTTTGGGTTTTGTTTAAATATGTAAACCCAAGATATATGCTGGAGAGCATCTGTGGTTGTCCACGCGGACAACATCGACAGCCATACGAGTGAATCAGATTGCTTTGGGGACAAGTTCTTAGGAAGCAGAGTTCAAGGGAGACTATTGTGAAAGGAGCAGTGGTTCCCTGCAACCAGGAGGACCAGGACTGTCCATTCAGAGGTCAGCAGGCCCCTCAGAGGACTGGCATTAAATAAGATCATATATTTAAACCACAGCACCAGTGCCTGGTGCTTAGCACCTACTTCCTCAGATTTACTTCTCTTACCATGGGCTCATTTTGTAACTCTGAATTATCATCACCTCTGGCTTCAAATAATCAATTATTAATTCTTTTTTTTGCTTCAGGAGCAGGAAAGGGACGAAGGATTGGGGAGACAGGATGTGCTAATTAGTGGACTTCAAAATGCCTCCTGCCCAGCAGCATGAATGTCCCCTGGGCTCCAGCTGACAGGTCTCTGGAGTGATTTCCAGACATTTTTAGCAGTGGAAAACTTTCTTCAAACAAAGGCTTAGGTGGAACCTCAGAACACAGAATAAAAGCTGAGCTGTGCTACGTAGCCTTAATTCCTCAAGTTGTCTGTGAGGAATTTATCAATCAACTTGAAAAACAGCCCCTAGAAGGAGTCTAGACCTTTGCCTTCAAAGGCTTTGTGGTGCTGGGGATTGAACCCAGGGCCTTATGCATGCAACTCAAGCACTCTACTAACTGAGCTATATCCCCATCCCAAGTTTTTGTCCTTAACATGAAGTAACAGTAATAGCCACTTCCTTTTCTTGGTTGTTTATTATGAGGCACACACTGTGCCAAGAACTGTAGGTATTATACCTCACTCAGTCTTCCCCACAGTCGCATCGCTATCCTCATTCTTCAAAGGAAAACACTGAGTCTTCAAAGGGTCAGTAAGTTAGCCAAGAGCACAGAGTAAATGAGAGTCGAAAACCACTATTCCACTGGCATTATAATGATATCCTCTGATTTACATGAGAATCCGAGAAACTGAAGATTACTTTTTACAAAGGTGCTCAAATCATCCCTTTGCCTGGATGTCCACAGCACTAATATTTATTTACCACCTCAAATCAACATACATCTAATACGGCTAAACATAGTGAAGGGACATCCTAAGTTGGCAGGGTAGGTGTGAGGGTCCTCAGGGTGATAGTGAAGGGAAGAAGAAAGGAGGGACACTTACAACAAAAACGAGTCAGCTCTGCCCTAGAGGGAACAGAACAGAAGCTGATTGGGAAGACAGACAAACAGACACACCCACAAACACAATCAAGAATTCCATAAAGATCAGTTGAGCTCTAAGAAGAACCGATTAGGAAAAAAAGTCATTTGTGCATAGTAGTAGAAAAACTATAAACGACTAGCAACAAAACTAACAAAAATATTATACAGATTTTTATGTGGAAAACCATAAAACTTCAATTAATGAAGAATGTAAAACTAGATCTAAATAGAGTAATGAGAAGATGTTCTCTGAAAATTAATCTGTCTCCTGTCTATAAAATCTATAATTTCAACAGATTTTTCCAGGTCTACAAAATTGAGAATAAATTTATGAAAAAAAAGTAAATGTACAAGAATGTAGCCAACTTAGAAGGAGTGGTATATCAGTCAGCTCTGTGTCACCATAAAAAATACCTGACACAGGTAATTTGTGAAGAGAGGCCTATTTTGGCTTTTGATTTTAGAGGCTCAAACTCAAGATCAGTGGCTTCATTGGTTTGGGTCTCTAGTGAGTTGTCATATCACAACAGGAGCATATGTTGGAACAAGTGCTCACATTACAAGCCAGGAAGAGAGAGGACTAGCTGGGGTCCCGCCATCCCACCCCAGCGACCTACAGACCTCCCATAGGGCCCTACCTCTTAACAGTTCACAGAAATTTCAGCTACTCAAACCATAGCAGGAAAGGCTTGATATCAGAATATGATTAGATTTCTTCAGTTGAAACTACTATACTGGAAATACATAAACAGACAAGAGAAATGAAATAGGGAAACCATAAGAGACCCGTGTCTGTATAGGAATAAGTCCTTCTAATAGGGGACAAGGTGTAGAAGTCAGCAAATGATCTCTGTACCACTGATACTTTTTAAAATTTCCATTTAAAATATACCATAAAATTCTATCTCTGCTTCATGCTGTATACAAAAATTGATGCAAATAAATACCTGAATCATCAAAGCAGAATTAACAATAACTAGAAAAACATGAAATATTTTTATGAGACTATAGGGAACACTTTCTTAAGAACTAAATAAAAAGTCAAGGTGAAAATACTGATATATTTGCCATAGCAAAATTTTAAATTTCTGTAGGACAAAATATGTCTTAGACATAACTGAAGAAGATATATAAAAGAAAATATTATAAGATATATAGCAAAGAACTAGTATATGGGATGTTCAAATCAATTTTAAAAAATCAGACAATCTAATAAGAATCAGGGTGGTGGGTAAAGTTAATGAATTTCCAAAAGAGGAAATACAAATTATTGATAAATACATTTCTTAATGTTTGGATTCACTGATAATTAGGAAAATGCAAATGAAAATAGCAGTATAGAAACTTTTCTAATCCATCAGATAGTCTAAAATAAAAAGGGTTGGAATTATGTATTAATAAGTTGTGGGGAAATAGGAAAAAAGTAATCATAAATTTTAAATACTGCCTTTTAATAACAAAATCTAAAACAAAGACTCAAAACTACATAATATCTATTTATATGGGTTATATAAACATTTTCTAGCACAGATTTTTTTCTAGCTTAAAATATTCATTTGCAGAAATATTCCTTAGAAATCTCTTTGACATATGCAAAAGGAGATGTACAAAAGGTTGTTGGTCATAGTAACCTTGCTTGGTAACAGCCAAGATTTTAAAAGAACTGGGATATCTACTAATAAAATATGATATTGATGTATCATTACGGATCAGGTAGGTCTGCATATGTCAATAATGCACAGTGAAAAAACTAAGTTATGAGAAGATAGGAAGGGAAACGAGGAAACGGCAGGAGCAGGTCACTGAATAAGAGGTGGTGTAGCATACAGAATGTGCAGATAGATACATGAAACCAGAAAATCAGCTGGGGCCAGAGGATTGACTATGCTGTTAATTACTATCAGTTTGTGGGGTTTTTGAAATTAGGGGTTTTGTCTATTAGAGATTTGGTCTAGGGTCTTGCCCATGTTTTCAATGACAGCACCATAGAGTTCTTATTGGTTTCAACTTCACTGTTTGTTTGGTTTACAGATCCCCACTATGGGAATCCAGCTTTTTTCTCCATTTGCACCCTATGGAATCTGAAATTCTAAACCTTAAAAAAAAAAAACACTGCCTGGATTTTCACTGGGAACTCTAGGTCACCTAGTAAAATCTTGGCTGCGCAATATGTTTAGTTGGTAGTGAAAAGACCTTGGACTTTGTACTCTTGCCTACCTTGATGCTTTCCCCCTCACTATCTGTTACCATGTTTTAATAATCAGGTCAAATGTGAGAATATATTTTTCAGATAGAAATGAACTACTACACAAATCCCATAAGTGTAGCCAGGGAGTCTTATTTCCTCTCCCCTTCATACAATGCTGGGCCCCGGGCTAGGAGACCTCAGCTCTTGGGATGAGAAGTCAGTGGGAAGAACAGATGACACTATGCACAGCACTTAGCCCGTGGTAGAAACTGCTAGTTGTCTACCAAAATCTATTTCTTTGCTTCCATAGCAACAGGTCTGTAGGCATGATTGATGGCTTGACTACATTTCCCAACCTCCATTGTAGTTGGGATGCAGCCATTCGACTTAAGGGATATGTGCTGCTTGGGGCTTTGGGACTTAAGAAATTGAGCATGTGTCCTTTTGCACTATCTTCCCCTTTTCAACTGGTTGGAACCTGGCCAAGGCAGTGAGAAAGCAACTGCCACAAATATGTCAATAATGTCCCATGGCAGTGTTGAGCACACTTTGAAAAACCTCTTGGTTTTGCCCACATCATTTCTGGAAGGTCATAGGTCAAAACTACATTCATACTAAGATGAAGTCATGTGCATTTTCCTACTCTCATTTGCTCACAAAGGTACAGTGGAGTTTTTCAGTGGCTACATGAAATGTGATATCACAGTATTAGAATATAAAAGCAGATATAAAAATACAGCTCTCTGCTATTAGCTAGAAATTAAAGAGTTTTGCAAATATGTACAGTAATGTCTCTCTTGTCACTATTTTTTAACTTTTATAAAATATGGTTACTTTTCATAAAAATGTGTTATGTTAACTTATAATCTTCAAACGACTTAATAAATAAATGTATTTTATGAATTTCTGTTGTAATTTCGCACATGTTGTAAATGAAAGCTTTTGAAGTCCTTAATGACTTCTAAAAGTATAAAGAGGTCCTGAAACCAAAAACTTGAGAACCATCACCCCTGGGTTGGAGGAAGAACAATTTGGATGCAGCCTACATATCTGAATAAAATCGAAGACTGAAGCTGCCCTCCCCTCCTTCACAGTGAGGCCATCATTATGTATAAGAGAAATGAGTTCTGCTACTGTGCCACTATCATTGTGTCTTATCATCGTATCACCTTGGTTTACTCAAAACAATACAGATAAAAGTGAATACTACTATACCAAATAGACTTAAATATGGCATTGGTTTGCTTAGGCGGTAAGGGCACAGATATTTCAGACAGGAATGTTATTGTATTTGATACAACTATTACCATGATAACTTGGAAGGTAGGCTAAGTTTCAGTGGATTTAGCAAGACATTATAAGAAATAGGTAAACTCAAGAAAGAACGGACCAATTTGCAAGCAGATATAAGAGGGGAAAAAGAAACTTGTAGTAATTTAGAACCTCACAAGGTTGAAAAAGCCAACTGCTTCCATGCCTCCAAACAGCAGATGAGACAGTCATGACTCAGAATGAGGTAGGATAGAAGAATTTTTTTTAAAGTAGAAATAGACATAAAGGAAGGACAAAGAAAATTATTTTAATTCAGAAGTTCTGCATACTTTTCTAGATTTGTCACTCCATAATACTGTCTCTCTCTTCCAGATCAGTCTCTTCAAATTCCTGGGAAATGTACATGTGCACTGTTAATTAAGCTCCTAATTAATAGATTATAGATAGGATAGTTTGATAACCTATCATCTGGGGGACTTTCCAGCATTCTCTACTGATCAGATAATGAAGATAAGAGGCTGAGGATCTTGAGAATGACCAAAACACCATAACCCATCTTGAGATCACCAGACTGATGATTCCTACATACCTTCCCATACCCATCCCTCACCAATTTTCCTTTAAAAGGAGAGCCAGGAGTTGCAAAAGGCATCTTTTACTCTTGAGATGGCCCCCACTCTCCCTTGAAAGTGTATCTATTTCCTAAGTATAAACCTCTGCCTCTGCCTCTGACTGGCACACGCTGAAATTCTTTTCCGTCAAGTAAGCCAAGGACTCTGTTGGTCCTGAGTCAAGTTCTGCCTTCTCTCTGGGAATTCCTCAGACCCTTCTTTGGAGACACCTATTCTGTGACAGGACTCCCACTAACCCATCAACATCACCAAAAATGGGGGTTTGAAGCAAAACCCAATGGTGCTTTCTATCTACGACTGCTGCATTAGAAGATCTCAAGGTAACTGTCACGACAACAAGAAAACACAGAAATAAAGCAACTTAATAACTATATCTGAAAAAGAACTATGGGTATAGTCACAGGCAGTACTAACTGGAAGCAAAAAAGAACTTAACAAATTTTTGAGGAAACAGTTTTCCCAAAGTAAATATATGCCGGGTCATAAAAGGCTTGTATTTGTTTCATTTTCCAAACTTAAAATTGGTCCCAGGAGGGCATAGTCTCCTGCATATCACTTTGATGTGCCCAGGCAGGGCACTGAACAAGGCGAACCTCTCAGAGCGCCTGAGCCTCAGAAGACAGTACAGTGAACCCAAATAGCAGACCCATGAGTTGCCAACGGGCTAACCATAGTACTCACTCCACTCCTATGGCATGGGTCCTCTTTGATTACCGCCTGACAGGATTTATCACTAGATAAGGTTCAGCGACTACAGCCCAAAGTCTCCTTTTCCAAATAGGAGACTTCATTTACTCATCCTGATCTTGCTCCTCCATAGTTTATCAGTGGCAAGGAGGAGGGGTTTAATTTATAAGTGGCTGAATATGAGCTGCCAAATCTGGATCCAAAGAAGAAAACTATACACAACATAGAGATTGTCAGCACTTGAATGACATGATGGCACTTGGGTTGCTCTCCTTGCTGAGTGAGTGCATTCTATGTGTGGGAAGAAAGGAGCAGGCAGACATTTGCACGGCCAGAGGGACAAGCTGGTAGAAGCTGCGAGTTAGTTCTCTAAACTTTCCACAATAATGAAGCTGTGGCCAGGCACCTGGCTGCCCAGATGGACCAGATTTTCTAGTCTTCTTTAGAATTTTCACAATTGCAGCATGGCTAACTTCTCGACCATGCCATGTGAGCAGAAGTGATGGATGTCACCCCCAGATCTGGGGCTTCAGACCTTCACTTCTCTTCCCCCTCATATGCCAGCTGGAACCCATATGGGATGGTGGCCCTGTTTCAGCCTTACAGATGACAATGCCAGTGTCCTAGGAGATGGCAGAATAACAACTGGGAAGGAATCATGATTGCTAAATGACCTCAAGGAAAAAGCTGGCCAGCCAATCTGGACTGTTCACGTGGAGACTATTCCCTAAGAGAAAAACCCTTCTTTATTCTCTGAGACACTTCAGTGTTAGGTCTTTTCCTTATAATGGCTATACCATCACCTACATATGGCTGACATCAGAAATCCACCTCTCCTTTCATCCTGAACCTATGAGGATCTGGGGAAAATGTTTGCCTAGGTGCATGTGTGTGTAAGTTCAAAAAAACCCCACTAAATTAAAGAAAGCCAATGAGGAATGGTGGTATAGTAAAAATATATAGTATTTGTTCCTGGTACTGGCCTCCTAAAGCCTTGGGATGGCTTGGGTGACAGGAATATCTTCTGTTACTCATAAAGTACCTTCTGACCACACTGTGCCTACGCTAATAAAGCGACTGGAGGGTAGGACTAGATAGCCTAAGAATGAGGCTGACCAGAAGGACCAACGAGGATTAGAGTGTGAACTTTCAGGTCTACCAGTGACCTCCAATGGCAGGAAGGAGGTGGAGATTAGATTCTAGAAACTTTAACCAAGAGGTTTAGAGAGCTTGAAAACTGGTAATTATATTGAACTTCTGGGACAGTGGCATGCCTGAAGAGGGTATAGAAACTCTGCACATCTACCCTTATTCCTATATATTTTGGTACTGAACTCAGGAACTCTTTAACACTGAGTTACATCCCTAGCCCTTTACTTTTTTTTTTTTTTTTCAATATTTGAGATAAGGTCTTGCTGAGTTGTTGAGGTTGGTCTCCAACTTGAGATCCTCCTACTTCTGACTGCCTGACTGCTGAGTCGCTGGGATTTCCTGGTATGCATCACCATACCCAGTACTACTCATATTCCTTGCTCTTTACATTTCTTCCACTTGGATGTTCCTGAGTTGTGCCCTTTGTAATAAACCAGTAAATACAAATAAAGTTTATCTTGACTTCTGTGAGTCACTCCAATGAATCATCCCACCTGTGGAGGGCATTGTTGGAACCTCTGATTTGTAATCAGTTAATCATTGGTGCAGGTGATTGCTGGGACTTACAAGCAGTGTCTGAGATGACAGTAGACAGGTGGGACTGAGTCTTAACCTGTGTGGTCTATGTTAACTCTGTATGGTTAATGTCTGAGTTGAATCAGGCTCTTGAACAATCAAATGGTGTCAGAGAACTGGAGAACTGACGCAACAACCCCTAACAAGTGTTATCAGAAGTGGTAGCAGAAAAAAATGAGACACCACAGGAGCTTCCCTACATATAGTGTGGAGTATTATGGGCTGACCCCAACACTTTGTGTAGACACCTTGGCTTTGCCTCTGCACCTGCAGAACCCTATATGATCACTAAAAGCAGCACTAACCTCAGGGAGCACTATACTGTCCATGGGCCAAGAAACCCTAGGCAGCTACAATGCCAATCTAAGAAGTTGTTAAGTTTGGATTTTTTCAACCTCAAAAGCATGATCAAGAACAATAAATGCAAGTGACTGCACCCTCTACACAGAGATAGCAGATTATCCTACAGAATTTGCCGACAGAGCCAGGTGTGTTGGTAAATGCCTGTAATCCCAGTTATTCCAGAGGATGAGGCAGGAGGATTGTAAATTCAAGGTCAACTTCAGCAACTTCATGAGAACGTGTCTCAAAATAAAATTTTAAAAGACTGGGGTTAAAGCACAGTAGTAGAGCACCCTCAGGTTCAATCCCCAGCACTCTCTCCCCCTAAGAAAGAATTTGCTGACAGGTGTTCCAAAACGAGTACTGTGATCTTAACCCATCACTCCTATGCAGACTGTAAAAGAACTTCACTGCAAGTTACAGGAGGCAGAACTGCAGAATTCTGATACTCTATATTTCTGAACCTGAACCAGGCCCACGCTGGTGATGGCAGAGGTATGTTAAGTTGAATGAGAAACTGAAATTTTGATTTAGATTGGATGAAACATTTTAATAGCTAAATGAGATTATTTGTTAGGGTTTTATAATTTATCAGGAGAGCCATGGGTTCTGCCCAAATTATTATCCAGAAAAAAGAGAGGTACACGACATAGCATGTTACAAAGCAGTAGAGGGGGACTGGAGGTATAGCTCAGTGGTAGAGAACTTGCTTAGCATGCCGATGCCCTGGGTTTAATCCCAGCCCTACAAAACAAACAAATAAAGCAACAGAGAAAGAAAGAATCAAGTAGGTTCATCTGTTGTTGCCTACCAAGTGCAGCTCATTGAATACTGGGCGTAGACCAGATTTAGGTGATGATGTATGTCTGCCTGGCTGTCATGCTTAGCCAAGAATCACATGGACGGGTTATTACAGCACACCCATTTGCAACAAAAATGACATGGCAGCAATAGCAACGAAAAAAAAAAAAAAAAAAACAACTGATGCTATTTGTCCCTCTCCTCAGAAAGGCCATAGCAAATAGACTAAACCCTTAAACTGACTGAACATCATTAAGGTGAAGGGGAAACCAGAGGAAGAGAGAAAGATGTTCCCAAACAATAGGTATTCTTAAACAGTGAACTGGAGAGTTCAGGTATGCTTTGTAAAGCTATTTCTGGCCTTGAACTGGCCAATTCCAGGTTTCTTTTATAGGAGATTTCTTATTTCACCTAACCTTGTCTGATACAATATCTGCAACATATTAAAAGCTCCTTCAACTAAATAAGAAAGGGAAAATAAGTCTGTAGAAAAATGGGAGAAAGAGATCCACAGGCAATTCACATAAGGAAGAAATACAAATGGTTACTGAGTATATGAATGTATACTAACCTTGAGAGTAACCCAAATAATGTAAATTAAAAAATGAAATGCTTTTTTTTTTTTTTGTACCAGGAATTGAACTCAGCAGCGCTCAACAATGAACCACATCCCCAACCCTATTTTTTTGTATTTTATTGAGAGACAGGGTCTCACTGAGTTGTTTAGCACCTTGCTTTTGCCGAGGGGCTGGCTTTAAACTCGCAATCCTGATGTCTCAGCCTCCCAAGCCACTGGGATTACATACGTGTGCCACCATGCCTGGCCAGAAATGCAATTTCTCACTTGTACGGTTGGTAGAAATTTTAAATATGAATTCCATCTGGCTGAAAAGGGTCAGGAATAATAGGTATTCTCATTCAACATTGATGAGAATCTAACCAGGGAAAGTGTTTCTGGAGGACAATTTGGAAATAGGTATGACTATTTAAAATTCATTTATGTATGAGCAAGTGCTCATGTGTGGATGTGCTTCTGTGTATATGTGTATAAGTCTAGAAAAAATCCCGGAATAATATATAACAAATTTAACAATACTTTTATTTTTTAGTAGTGGAGGGGCGGTGAATGAAAAGAGGGTATTCATGGATTTTCACTGTTTCTAGAATGAATAAAATTTGTATAGCATATATTACTTTTTTAATTAAAAATATCTAAGGAAAAATCAGTCATATGAGCTTTATAAAGATTAAACAGATATATAAAATATTTTATTTATTTCCCTTTAAAATAGATGTAATAGGTGTTGAGCAGGCATGGTCTACTCAATTTTGAGTATATTTTGGCAAACAAACCCTATCTTACTAAAGGTAAGAAGTTCAATATTTTACAACCCAATAAAAAGGGTTTCCTCATTTGGCAAGAATGTAAGTACAAGGTGATGTTTTTATGTCTCTGGACATTACTGAATAAGGCTTATTTTTAGTAATTAAGTATAAAAAAGCAATCTTAGGAAAAGCATTTTGAAATAAATTTTATAAAGCTTTGCATTTAATAAAAATAATGAATTCTATTATTAGTGTTCATCTCTTTTTGGCAGAGAAGACAATCTTTGATTTTTAAGCATTTGCCAAGGAAATAACCCTCTGCCAACCCATACTGATGGATTTGCTTGTTCCAGACCAGAATTCATTAAAAAACAGCAATTCTTCCAAGAAATCTTTTTTTAAAAAAAAAATCTGAAATTTTTAAGCAAAAAGTAGGTCGTTTAAAATATAAAGAGACAGTCTTACTTGGTCCTCAAAAGAAAGTGCCTGGGCAACGTCTCTTGGAAATCCATCAATAACAATGCCCTCTTCATCAGGTATTTGCATCAATTTTTGTTTTATCTCTGTGATAGTTGTTTCCTTTTATAAAGAAAAAAAACATGAAAAGAAACCACAGTTAAACTTAGTATATTCATAACTGGTACAAAAATTTTTGCAGAATAGAAGCAAATTGTATAACAGTACCTGTGGGGCCAATTCTCCATTTGTAATTATCTTGGCAATAAGACTCCATTTCCTATTACTGCTGGTGCTGTGGATCTTCTTTCTTAATAATTCTCCCACTGAAATGTACTGGAATCCATATCGTTCTGCAATTTTCAAACTCTGAGTACCCTTTCCACTTCCTGGACCACCTATTATTCAAAAGAGGCAAAACTGTGACTTTAGGATATAATAAGAAACTTCTTTTTATACAACTACTACTTTCATCTGAGATGGGGATTCTGGATCACCAGTAACAGGGTGGGTAGCTGTTTCATTTGTGACGTTCTCAGTGCTACTTTTCTTTTGAATGCAGAGCTTATCCAAGGAAAGGGTGCAGATGTCTTAACCAACTATATTAGGTGGAGGAGATGTTTCCCCCCTCTACCTATCTTAGTATATAAACAATTAGGCTGGGGATATTTAGCTCAGTGGTACAGTGCCTGCTTAGCTTGCACAAATTCCTGGGTTCAATCCCTAGCACACAAGCACAAAACAAAATCAATTTAAAAATTTTTAAAATAATGCAGTTAACAGAAACTGTGATTATTATTCTATGTAAAATCTTATAGTTTTCCCCTCTGTAATCAAAGAAAAACCTATGGGTTTCAAAAGACAATGATCAAAATAATGGAAATGTGTTTCATGCCAACAAAGAGTTAACATGTAATCTGGTAAAATGTAGCAATTATTTTTAAACCAAAGGTACACCAATAAACATGACATATTTAAATCTTTTCTTGAAATCTGTTTGCACATGCATATCCTTGCCTTATTTCCTTTGAATTAAAATTTTATGCAAAGAATATACACACTGAATGGAGAAGGTCCTCAAGGTAGAAAATATTCATAGAACTAATAATTTTGAGTGGAGAAGGTCCTCAGGGTAGAAAATATTCATAGAAGTAATAATTTTGAGTTTGTAATACAGTTGTATGAAATATCAACATTTTGTAACATAACTGAGTATTAATCATCTTTTATTTATTTTTGAAAAGTAGTTGCTATTCACTTTTTAAAAACAAATAACAAAAGAATCACAAAATATATCTCAGATTTTATTTTCAAATATTAGGCTAATTTTTAGTTAATTTAGTTTTGTAAACAACCTATACAAACTAGATTCTATAGTTAGAATAAATTTTAAAATAAAATATATAGCCATCACCCCATCTGTAATTATTTGATGGCAATATCAAATGAGATATTTTCAAAGAATTGAGCATGCATTATTGAATGTAAGAAAAACACTTAAAAAATTCAATGCCTAATAAGTAGAAAACATAGGGTCAATACCCCAACATATTGGCACAGGAAACAACTTCCTTAATAAATTCCTAAATATCAAGAAATAATACTGAGAATTAATAAATAGGATAGTATAAAATTAAGAGACTTCTGCACAGCAAAGAAAACAATTAAGAGTATGAAAAGGAGTCTACTGAATGGAAGAAAACTCTTTGTAAGCCACTTGTAAATTAGCATAACCACTATGGAAATCAGTATGGAGGTTCCTCAAAAGACTAGAAATGGAACCACTTGTGACTCAGCTATCTTACTCCTTGGTATTTATCCAAAATACTAAAATCAGCATAATGTCGTGATACATGCATTACAATGTTTATAGCAATTCACTATAGGCAAATTATGGGACCAGCCTACATACCCATCAATAGATGAATGGATAAAGAAAATGTGGTGTATGTATACACAAAGGAGTTTCACTCAGCTATAAAGCATGAGATTATGTCATTTGCTGGTAAATGGATGAAATTGGAGCACATCATGCTAGGTGAAGTAAGCCAGACTCACAAAGTCAAAGGTCAAATGTTTTCTCTCAGATGCAGAAGCTAAACAGAAAGTGAGAAAAAAGTAATAGTAATAATAATAATAAAGGAGGGATTGCAGGAAAATAGAAGGAAGACCAACAGAGTAAAGGAAAGAGATCAAGAGGGAGGGAAGAGGATAAGGAACAGGGAAATACCAGGATACAAAATCTTCCAAATTTTGCTGCATCCATGTATGAACCTACTATAATGAATCCTGCTTATATGTATAATTCACTAATTAATAATAATAAAAAATAATAATAATGGAAGGGAGATCAGTAGAGCAAGCAGATAAGAGAGAGAGGACGAGAGGAAAGGGAAGTACTGGGGAACGAGGTTGTTCAAATTATGTTATTTGTATGTACAAATATGGCATAATGAATCCCAATATTATGTATAATTATAATTTGTACCAACAAAAATATACTTAAAAAATTAAATGCCTACAAGTAATGATATGTATTAGTAATATTCACTGAAATATAATTATAATGATTAAGCAATATTGAAAATAATAATCAAATCAAAAGAAAAGTGAATTCATATTTTTTTCTACTAATGTCAAAGTTTTTGCATATCGAAGTCATTTTATATCTATGCATTTAATAAGTATTTTTTATCCTTTCAAATAATATAAGTAAAACATAAAGTTACTTTTCTTGTGTGAAGAAAATTTCAGAGTGGGCAGATTTGGTTGGCAGAATTATAAGATCAACTAATATGAATAGAGCCATTTCTGAGCCCCAGAACCAAACAATGCACCAAATAATATCTACCTTTCACCTTTTTATTGCTCTATTAAACTTAATATAGGAATTTATTAACATTTTTGACCATTCTCTTAAGATATTATACATTCAATCTGTCTACACTTAATATCATAAACACCTCTGCTTCTACCAGATTAAATTCTTTACTTTGCAATTCAAAAGTAAATTCTAAACCAGGTGTGGTGGTTCACACCTATAATCCCAATGGCTCAGGAGGCTGAAGCAGGAGGATTGCAATTTCAAAGCCAGCCTCAGCAATTTAGTGAGGCTCTAAGCAACTTAGTGAGACCCTGTCTCAATCCCTGGTACAAGAAAAAGCAAAAACAAAAACAAAAAAAGCACCAAACAACAACAAAAAAGTAAGGTTCCAAATAGTTGCTTTTGGTCTATTAACACAGGCTATTCAAGGATTGGCTTCAAGAAAAATATAATATGATCAACACCACTGACAAATCCAATCTGGTTTAATCTGAAAAAGCAAAATTCAGGATATAGGTATTTCCATGCTTGATCTCAGAAACCATGAAATTCAGAGCCTACAAATTCCTTTAAATTTTTAAAAATCAAACACATTGAGAAAGTTATGGAAACTTCAAGGAAAAAACTTTATTTTGTTAAATAATAGAGGCAATATCAGACAACAATAACAATAACAAAATAAGACTGACAGAATTGAAAGAAAATAACACTAATTTATTAGATGAGTTTGATTACTGAAACTTGCTAACAAATTAATTTTATTTTCTTCTCTTTAAAAGCCAGAATGAGCTGTTTTGTTCTATTCATCTCTAATTAATATTAACTCTGAGATTTTATGATTACATTCACATAAAAGGAATTCATATCTGTACCAAGAAGACCAGTTTAAAATAAATCTGTAGTGCCAGAAGGGAAATTTTGTTTATTTAGATGTAATACCATGTGGGCCTCTGCACCTTCCCCCACATACATTTTTCTGGATGGAATAAAAATTTGTAAGATTTAGGTACAATTATTTTATAATTCCCCAGAAAGTCTTAAAATTGCTCTAGTTTTCTTAGAAAAATTAAGAATCTTCTTTCCCTGCCTTGCCTCAATCATTTAAATATTACATATACACATTGGTTCTGTGTCACTCTTATAATATGCAAAATGTACAGCATGTAAATCTGTAACCAGAATCAAATCCAGAGAAGTAAGTTGATTTCACCAAACAAAAAAGAATTGTAAAATAGGTGAGATGTGAGGGTTTTACACCTTCTCCAAAAATTTAATTTATTAAAATATTTTAGCCATTTTCATATAAAATTCACAATAAACAAAAAATCATATGGGCCGTTTTATACAAGAGCAACTTGGTCTTATACCATTTTCATGGATAACCAAACTTCCATTTATTCATCTTGTTTATAATCACCAATAACTTTACTAATAGCAACAAGAAAAACAAAATTGAAGGAATATATTCAGTCCACCTTTAAACCATGAAATGGTAAGAGAATTCCATTACGCTTCATCTATAGCTCTCTCTTAGTTATTTCCTTGCCTTCTGGGTAAGAACCCCAAATTTCTAGACACAGAAAAGTATTCCATTTCTAAAAACAGAGGTTTATGGTATAATAATGGCTATAATAAGCCATACAAATATTTTGACTTTTTTGAGAGCTGATTTCTTCTGCCTTTTCTTGTTTTGTTTTGTTTTTGCTTGTTTGCTTCTTTGCAATGCTCTGGGGATAAAAACTAGGGCCTTGTACCACCACACAGCTACTACATCCCCAGCTGATTTTTAAATCTCTTCCAGCAATATTGTTAACAATTTGGAGAGAAGTATATTTGTCATTTCACTTTGCAATGTACAAATTTCACTCCTCTAGTTTGGTCAACCTAAGTTCTTGCTATAGCTCAGTCATTTATTCGCATGCTTATATCCTAGTTGCCAAATTCATTATGTTCTCAGAGCACTACTTCTCAGCATGGGGGCTGTATACATTTAGTTTTCTGTTAATAGTTACTGGTTAGAACAGCTCTGAACATTTCACACTAGATATTTGCTTTTGGTCATCTCCATGAAGGCCAAGTAAAATTGGAAAGTGATACAATAGTCATTGTATATGTTGCTTGTTCACAGGACTCTTCATGATTTTCACAGATTTTGAGAAAGTTAGAATTTGCAAGAGTGAGAAAAAATGCATTTTGCAAAACTACTTAAAACATTTTCATTATCTATTCCTTGTGAAATGGCATCAGGCTGATATTTTTTATATTCAGTGTAAGATTCACAGTGGTAATTTTAAAAATGAATGGTTACCTTTGTTATTTTGGTTAATCCTCAGATGTCTTATGCTGTATAAAACACTGTTCTTTTTATTTGCTTGTCTAATAACATGGAAACTTAAATTTTATTGTAGGTACCAGTTTGCCACAAGGAAGTTCATTTATATGAATCCTTGCCAACATATTATTATTTACTTTTCCCTCTAAAGTTAAGTGAATAAAATTTCAATTTGCTGATTTAAAGGGAAAAACATCATATTTAGAAAACATCTAATGTAATCTTAGTAAAGAGTAAATAAATAAAACCACAGAGTAATAAATCTTGAAGAGATGCTTTGAATTCATTATAAAGAATTCCTATGATATTGTAATAGAAATCTAAGAAAATTCAATAAACATTAGGTTACATTATAACAATTTGTTTTATTGAAAATTATTTTTAAAATATTTCAATTTTTCCTTGAACCTTTGTTTCTATGCCTCATCATTATTCAGCTAAGCATTTCAAATAAGATACATAATTGACATTTTTCAAAATGTAAAAATATAAACAAAATTAGCAATAGTAGAGAATTTTGCTTTCTGTTTTCATACCTATGACAAGAATGATTTTTGGACGAGGTCTGGTAGGATCAAAAACCTCATACTCCTCAATTAACTCTGCAGTCTCAGAGAGATCCGTGTCACTTTCTATGGAGAATTGATGGATTGGAGGGAGTCGATCATACCGCCGATATGGAAAGTTTGAATTTTCAGGCATTACTGCAAAAGAGTAAGATAACTTTGAAAAGGGAAAAAAGCAAAATAAAACACTTTTCACATTTCAACTATGAGTAGAAGAAATTTTATTAATGAGAAGACTTTCCAAGTGGCCCAGCAAACATTTTCATAAAGGGCCAGACAGACAATTTTTGCACTCTGAAAGCTAGGTGATCTTGTACTCTACTCAGTCCTGGTAGCATGAATGCATTCATAGACAATATGTAAACAAAGAGTGTTCCGATAAAACTTTATTTGTAAAAACATCATTGGACTAGACTTGGCCAACCCATGGCCTACAGAGACCTTCTCAGACACTGCCTAGTCTTGCTTGGTAGGTTGTGTATATCCCGGCCTCTGCAAAAAGTATTCTCTGGAGTTTTGCAGTACATAACCTTCAAAACCATCTGTAGCTGCCCGTGGAGCCAGTGCTTATGCATCATATATTTCATTCATTCTACAAATGCACATGTGTGTACTCAGTATGATCCAGGAACCCTGGAGGTCTAGTGGAATGGTTTGGTAGCATAATGAAAAAAAAAAAATTAGGGTTGGTTACAAATCAGGTGGAAGGGTGCAAACAATTTGTATACGTGGAATGTTTTCAACATCATTTACTTTCATTTTCTCAGTATTTATTATATTTAATTTATTTGACTTAAAGATGTAAATATGGTGATTTAACTTTATATATATGACAGTAGCAGATATTTGCCATTTATTGCCAGGCATATTAATGTACTAAGGATGATTCAGTAGAAGAATAAGATGTCATCCTGTATCTTCAGTGCTTATAAGCTAGAGCTCATATGCTTATATCTGATAGCTGTGTGCACATGAGGCAGGAGAACTGCTAAAATGAAAATCTCTCATGGTAAACACCACAGTAGATAGATGAATGGGTAAATTCATTTGATCTGGAGTGGTAGGAAAGGACTTGCAAAAGAGGCAGAACCATTATTTTTAAAGACAAATACAAAGATAAAAATCTAGAAAGTATATCTCAGTTGGTGTACATGATACGAAGACTCAGAAAATACAATTGACATATTCAACAGGACAGAAATCAGACCTGACAAGCCCAAATCAGGCAATTATCAATATGTAGTTTATGGCTCTCTCTTTCTTCACTCCATGTGTCAGTATCTCAGAAGGCTCAGAGAAGCCCTAACTACCCAAACAGCCCCTGCAGAAAGAAGAAAATAGACCACCCTGAGGGGTTCTACAAGGGTGGCTACCATATCTAAGCAGAGCATAAAGCTCACATCTCCTTAGGAGTATCAATCAGATTTTTCCTTTCTCTGCTGATAAACTGAATGAGACTACTGATCACCACCCCTCTGGGCTCACTTTAGTTTCATGAAAGGAGTGGATGAGTATACAGATGACAGTGGATAGTCTGTAGAAAACGATGGGAAAGGCCATGTCAGATAAGGCACTGACAACAGTAACCTGCTCTGTCTTGAAGTTCAATAGCTTTAGTTAACATAAGGCCAAACTCTAAGCATTATCCTTGATTACTCTCTTCTCTCACTTTTCCCACTTATTCCCAATCTTTTACTCTGACTACTTGACTTTTCTGCCTGCTTCCACATTTACCCCTGCAATCTGTTATCTGAAATGCTCCTTCTCTGTTGGTCCCTTGGCTGGCTGTCATTCACACCTCAGCTTAAATACCTCCTCTTGTAAGAGCACCTTGCTGACTTTCTAAACTAGTGTAGCCCCCCCAACCAGTGACTCTCAAGGCTAGTACTAATGCTCTTCACCAGCTGAGAGTTTTCCATTTCATCCATGGTTTTTCTTCTACTAGACTATAAGTTCCACAATGGTGGGGACCTTACCTATCATTTGGAACTCTGCATCCCTGGCATCTAGTTTGACAGGTAACCAGCGCCCAATAAACATTTGCTGAATCCATAACAAAGAGAACACCTTACTAAAATAGTTTTCTATAGAGAAAACCCAGAAGATAAGATGGGTAGCTTAAGTGTGGCCACAGTGTGAATAGCATTGAATATCAAGGTAAAAGGTTTAGCTTTGATCTGTTGTAAATTCAACAGAGGTTCTGGGGGCTAGAGAAGGCACACAATTTTAGAAAACTTAATCTGCTGGTGGCTAGAATAGGTTTGAGTAGGGAAAGACTAAACAGAAGAGCAGCAAGTAGGAGGCTGTTAAAGCAATACACAGGTGAGCAATGAAGGTTTGGGCTAGAGTAGTAGTAGGGGGAACGGAAATGAGAGGCTGCATGTAAAGACAGCTTCAAGACACAAGAAATCAAAGGGGATGATAGCTTAGCAACAATTTCCAGGTCTTAAGTCCAAAAATCTGCATTTCATGTAGTGTTTCTCTGCTCTACCTTCTGTTCCAAAACTACTGGGCTTCTTTCACTCCTGACCATATCACACCTTCTTTCTCTACCTCAGGAACATTTGCAATCTCTTCCATCCTTCTCTAGCCACCACACACTCAACTTTTTGTCTCCAAGTATTAGCATATCACTTGAAGCTTAGCATATTCACTTGAAGTATTAGCATATTCACAGGAAGCTTATCCTGAACCCCACCTATGCTGTATCCAGTCCACTGGTCAGTCCACTGGTCTAATCCATAACATATTATTTCCCACAGCACTCATTGCTATAGCAATTATATTTTGAATGCCTGATTTCATTGCCAGACTATAAGCTCCCTGAGGGCAGGTACCACGCCTATTCTTTTTTTGGTGGCTACAATGAGTCTTAAAAGAATATCTGGTACATAGTCATCTCAAGAAATGGTTATTTTATTGCACCACTGACTCACTGACTGACTTCATAGGAAAAGGAAAAAGAGATGTGAGTGGCAGTTTTAATGCAAATAGAGTGTATTTGGTTTTCAACATATTGAATACGACAATGAGATATTCCAGAAGATAACTATAGATGCTTGCAACTAGAACTCTTATTCATAGATTATTATCTGTTCAGTTATATGCATATGACAGGAAAAAAAGGATGGATGTCTCACATTTAACATGTTAAGGACTGTCAGCCAATAATTTATTGTTGCTTTATTATATTCTAATTTACGAAAGCAATTGCTTAGATAATAAAAATGTTTTATGTCATAGAACACTTTTTGGGATAATTATATCTTAGCATATCTACATCAATATTTATGCAAAACTTTCATGAGTAATCTATTTTTGAAAATCATCATTTTGTTTTAAGTTACTGGACAGTTAACAATGTTGTTGAACTTAATAACCTAGTGCACAAATTATAGCTAAAATTGACAAAGCACAAATGTGTAAAGCATTTCATAAAACAAAATTTTATTATTACAAAATAAATCAGTGTAGAAAACAATTTCCATCTTTTAGCATATATTCCAGTAATAGGACATTAGAGTATAACATTCTTGTCACCCTAGTACATAGAAAGGCTTATCTGATTATTAACGAAAAGACCTCTGGTTGGAAAATATAGTAAAGCATTAGAAGGTATGGAAACCCTAAAATTAACAAGCAGTTTTATTTTGATAACAGTTATACCTACTGTCATATTAGTTTATCTCGATGGCTCAGGAGTTCCAAATTGGCTATTTATGAACCCAATATAATCCCATAGATATGTTTTGTTCAGCTTGTTATTTTTCTAAAATTTCTACTTGACTGTCTAGTTCTGTTTTCTAGTTTAGTCCCTACTGTTAGCTTGCCTGGTTTCTACACATTATCAAGCCAAGAAACAGTATCAAGGCTTAATTGTATTGCAAACACTTTTTATACCCAGTCTGAGAGCAGTTTACCTATAATTGAAGGTCATAACATTTTAGATTTAATTCTTAAAATATAAAAATACATTAGACTAAATCTAGAACTATCTGAAGTTTTAGCAGTGCTTTAAGATTTAGGAAAAGAATTCCCCATATTTACCTTACTTGATCTAACAAGGGCATGAGGTATGTATTGAACATTGGGCCAAATTTTATTAGCATAACACCTCAGGAAGTAAGTTAGCCACTTGGGGAAGGTGTATAAACTTTAAAAGCCCACTAAAATATAATTTTGCTCACCCAAAAGCAATTATGTGCAAAGTGTGCTATAGCAATAACTGGCTAAAGTCACTCTGGTGACTGTAGCCAACAAAGGTGCCAAATCTAAACTGTTCAGTTTGAATTGGGGCCCTAAACATCAATCTTATTCACTCCCTACTCCGTGTATCCTACACTGTTCTCAGTGAACCAGCAACCTCATGATTTACAAAGAATACATTTTTCAGTTTGGAACTGACACCTGTTATTAGCCAGGAACTGGGTCTAAGAGTAAACTCTATGCAAAGAATAAAAATCTCTGTAGAATTGTAATGGTTCTAAGAGTCAAATTGAAATATTCAGTACAAATTTAATTTTATAAGCACAGGAAGACATGACCTCAACCTTAGGACTTACCACAGAATGTAATGACATGGTTTAGTATGTAGTGAGGGATGCTTTATCTAAGATGAATTGGCATGAGAAACCTTGTAGAGTGATGAAGTCAATTGCTGACTCTGAGAGCTAGTTTATTTTTTTGTATTGGGGGTTGAACCCAGGGGCACTTTACCACTGAGCTGCATTCCCAGCCCTTTTTACTTTTTATTTGATTACACAGTCCTGCTAAATTGACAAAATAGCCTTAAATATGTAATCCTCCTGCCTCCGCCTCCTAAGAAGCTAAGATTACATGTGTGCACCACCACACCTGACTTCTGAGCACGAATCTTATGGTCACACCAAATTATTTTCTAATTATTTCTTGTTTTGTGGGGTCTGTTAGAACTTTTGAGAGTTTCTGAAGTTAGTTTTAAATAACAACATCAGATGTTTCAATTGTTCTTCAATGACATTGGAAAATTTGGGAGGGAGTCACATCACCTTCCAGTAAAACCTGGCATTACCTGGCATTGATTCCTGCATAGACAGGGAAGGACTCTTCTGCCCTTTAGTACTGTTTTTGAGGAAATGGTACTTTTACTTTCCATTTTCTGCTTGTGCTTCTTAAGAATTCTCACACCATGACTTTTTCCCATACCACATTCAAATAAAATCTAAGTGGGTCATCACTGAATAAGGTTAAACAAACTAAGGTTTGTTTCCTCTACATATTAATTGCAAATAGAATTGTTTCCACTTCAAATTTTGTTGGTTTAGCTGAAAACTTTTTGTGGTACGATTTTTAAAACAGTTTAAGTTTTGAAAATATAATGATCTTGGCCACTAGAAAAGAATTTGTTTCCCCTGATTGGAATTGATTCTACTTTTTACAAACTACTATACATCACAACTCATCCTGAGCCTGAAAGGCTAGTTGGCTCATGTCCAATTCATGGTTTTGAGAAGTACATATTTCAGAAACAAATAGCACCTCTTGTCTAACAAACTCCAGTTCTTAATTATAAACTACTCCTAAATTGAAACAAGTTTATTTCTTCTCCTTCTTTTATAGCACCCAAATGCCTACTCTAATACATTGCATTAGACAGCTGCCTAACAAATCCTTATTGAATAAACTAGCATAAACTTTACATTCATTTATTCAGATGCATTAATATGAACTCTGGACTTGGAAACATATTAATAAGCTAAATCTCTTTCTAGCTAATGACAAATGGTGAGTGGTTATGTAATAACTACCAATTTTATCAGTATTCTACTCATGTAGTTGGAAAAAGCTTACTTGCAATTTAAAATAATCCATTGGTTTTTAATGTAATTCATTTTGCAAAATAACGAAGTCAGTAATATAAAATTTCATTAAGTCTTTAGCAAATTGCTGGACAATGGTATGTAATTGTATTTGTCTTATCATGAAGGTGATTAGTATTAGTAGCAGAAAGAGATTAATCATATTCCAGGGCTTCATAACCTTCCAGCCATTTATAAACCCAATAAATTACTGCTTACAGTCCATATGGCATGTTTTAAAGAGAACTTCTCTACCTGTAAACTGGCTATTATTCTACATATACATTACCATTTCTTAGGAAGGATCTTCGTGACTGTCCTCCATTTAGTGGAGGTAAGATCTTCTTCTCCTGGCTGACAAATGTATCCCACTTCACCTTGTCACAGCCACCTAGTTCCTTCACTTTCTGTAAACAACTTTCCAAATATTCTACTGGGTCTTCTGGCTTAGAACACATCAGTCCATTCAAAAGGCTCTGAAATACAAAAATATACATACCAATAAAATATGTTTTAAAACCACCTTTGATAAAATACTATTATGTCCCATCTGTGAATTATTTGTTTTGTCCTTAATGTTTATTTTTAATTTTAAAAAAGTTGAAATTGAGCAATTAGGATAATCCCTTAAGTTCCTGATGACCAAATGATATCAGCTCAGCATTCTCTGCCTTTTAAATAATTCAGGCAACTACATAGTTTAAAATAGAAAAGTCCTACCAAAGTGGGACAAAATGCAGGATGTAAAAATGCCTGAGGCATTATTTATCTTACTCCTACTCATCTTTTAAATTTCTAAGCCCTAGTATCTTCTGCAAAATGGATGTAATAATATCTACCTCACAGAGATTGTATATATGCAGGGATTGAACTCAGGGGTACTTAACCACTATGCCACATCCCTAGTTTTTTTTTTTTTTTTTTTTTTTTTTTTTTTTTTGTATTTTAGAGATAGGGTCTCGCTGAGTTGCTTAGGGCCTTGCTAAATTGCTGAGGCTGGCTTTGAACTCGTGATGCTCCTGTCTCAGCCTCCCAAACTGCTGGGATTATAGGTGTATGCCCTGGTGCCCAGAAGGATTGTAAAGAATTTTTCAAATACAATATTTGTACAGTGCATAGTAAGTTCCTGACCTGTAGTAAACTGCACAAATTTTAGTGGAATTAGATATTATCATCAAAATTATTATCAGGAAGTGTTTCCTGAGCCCCTAAGTTGGCCTGTGGTCCCCCTCTTCTGTGTTCCCATGGTACTTGGCATAAAATATCACGCTTGTTATTTATACTGAAAACACTGGTTGCTGTGTTCCTTGTCTCTTCTAAACTATAAGCTTGTAAATGACACAGAGTGGGTTTCATTTTTTTTTTCTTCCAGACCTCTACATCTAACACTTTAAATGGCAGGTAGTGGGTGCATAATAAAATTTTTTTCTGATTAGGAAAAAAAAATCATTCAAAATTTAAGTCTGAGTGTGATTCAAAAAATTGAAGTCTGAGGAAAAAAAATGATGTTATTTTCTATGCAACAAGTGACCACAATATCTACTGAGATTACACAGAAAGAGAGGGAAACAAGATTTGATGCTATTACTTTTTCTGTTTATGTCGTGTGAGATGCCACATGTATTTAAATGCTACTAGTTTGGAAATGCTGACTCCTTGGAAAATGACTGATATGCAAAACATTTCCTTTCAGGAAAAATGGAAATTTTTCCTCATGGAAAAATCAGGCGATTATAGTTACCAATATATACTATTAATGTACAAAACATACACTCTTGGAAAGGTTAACAGCTTTCCTAAATACAATATTTTACTTTCAAATTGTAAATTTTGCCCATAATGGTGGACAATTCTTACTGGATACATTTGTTTTCTGAAATCCTATGTAGAGTGGGTTAGAGTATGAAACTCCATCGGATGAGTTTAGGTGCTGAAGGAGCAAAAAAATAAGCTAGGTATCTATATCCAGTTTGTGTTGAGATCTTGCTGTAAATCCAGATGTGGCAGTTAAGCTTCCTGCACTCTTCCTATACAATGAGCCAGAAACAGACAAATCAATGCAGAAAGACCTCTGTGTCTTTCATGCACTATTTTACCCATTGTAATCTCAGCCCTGTGAGGCACTATTATCCCCATTTTTAAGAGTAGTAAATTGCTGCTCAGAAATGTTAATGACTTACTCAAGTTTACTCAGCTAAAGACGCCTAGGCCCAGGATTCCAACTCAGTTTCTGATTCCAAAACCCATACATTGCTTCTGCGCATCTTGCAAAAATATCATAAAATACCATATTCTCTATGCACCATTCATAATCCAACTACAATATGAATCACTCAAGATCATGTCTTTTAGTTTTGCCTTTTACTAATGCCTCAAATAAGAGAACACAATCAATTGAAGCTTTTCTGACTGGGAAGTGTACATTTCTAACTTTCCAAACAAAAATGACATAAGGGCATAAATTCTAAAAAGGAGACAATGGGTTCCATTCCTCAGTCTTTGAATAGCTAACCACTAACAGGAATTAAAGTTAACCAGTAAACATTATTATTCAGTCTCTGAATTAATATTTTGAGAACTTTAATAATCCAATTTGACTTTCCACAGTATTAAAATTAATTGCCAAAGCTCTGCTCTAAGGTATGAGATCAAAATAGATCACATAAAGTGATAAAAAATTAAGATTTCATGCTGGGCACAGTGGCACATGCCTGTTATCCCAGGAGCTTAGGAGGCTGAGGCAAAAGGATCGAAAGTTCAAAGCCAGCCTCAGCAAAAGCAAGGTGCTAAGCAACTCAGTGAGACCTTGTCTCTAAATAAAATACAAAATAAGCCTGGGGATGTGGCTCAGTGAGTTGAGTGCCCCTGCATTTAATCCTGGATAACCCAGCCCCCAAAAAAAATTTATGATGAAATTGGGAGAAAGTAATTTTTTGAAAAATATTAATCTAAAGATAGAAATGTATTTCATATATGAACCTACCAGAGATACACCATATCTCATTTAGCCTAAGTGATGTGTCACATCTGGAAAAACTCTGAAAAAGTCAGTTATATCTAATTGTTTGGTAATATGTAAATTCAACACTCTCTTGGCCTATAATGGTGTCTGATGTCCACATTTCAGGGTTTGATAGATACCTAATTGTTAAACTTCACATACCTAGAATATTGTGGTTTTGATGAAGAAAATCCAGTTTAGAAACCTAAACTTTATTTGGTTTTGCTGTCTACAGTCATCACATGGAGAACTGCCAGATTTTGCTATTCTCTTGTATTGTGCACAACACAGATGCATTTTACTGGAAGGATGGAGCCTTTGAGGTCACCAGCAGTCTCCTTCCATCTTCCTATTGTCCAGGATTGATTCTAAGTACACTGTATTACTGCATTTCACCTAAGCAAGTGGTCTTCTTTTTCTGGTCTCATTACTTAAAATTGTTTCATTCATATTCAGAAAAGTCAATGAAAAGCCTCAAACCTGAACAAGGAACACCAGCAATCACTTATTTTCATATGCAGCATAGATTTTCATGAACTAACTACCCAGATTCTCTGGAGTTGCCTTCATCAAGGAAGAAAAACAGTATCCACATTCATAAAGAAAAACGACTACTATTTAGCAGTATTTTGCAATCAGGTGGCTCTCCTACATATTACTTTTTAAGAAGTGTAGAAATAAAATTGATCTCAGTAGTAACATCTGCAATTTTTAAAATCCATTCGCTTTTCATCTCCATATTTATCGTTTGAAAATTAACAACAACAACAACAAAAAAAACCTCTTACAATTCCCAAACATTCTTAAGATCTATCCTTATGCAACACCACCTGATTACTTTCATACAGGAATAACACACTTGCTAGATTTGGGCTTCATATGCCAGGCTTGAACTCAGATTTACCTGTAAATCTTGACTTTGACCTAAAAACAGTGACTTACAGAGGTGAGAGAAAAGGAAGATATGTAATTATGGCAACCCATTTTAAAGATAGTTGGGGAAATTGGGGCAAAATTATTTTCCCCAGTGGTATTTTAAATTCCTCTTAACCGAACAAATCCGCAAAATAGAAAAAATACAAACTCATGACTTTTAGTTCATCAGTCTATCATTTTGATTTTAGAATTGGGAGGCCAGGTTTGCAGTGAATGCATTTCCTCTTTCAATGCTCTGCCTACAGAGAAGCTTGGCTCTGTTCCATTCTTTTTTGTTTTCTTTTTTAATGTAAGCAAAAGCATGTAGGATTTAGCAATTTAAAAAAAAATCAAATATGGAGAGAAGAATAGAAAAAACCCAGACGGAGGCTGTGGCTTAGAACTAACCAAGGTTCCTTTAGCTCATTTCTCAAACCTCTTCTCTCACATTCTCAAAGTCCCTCCACCTGCCAGGTCCCTGGTGCAGATGATGCTGTGATGCGGTCTGAGGACAGCAACAGGAGTCACGCCCGTCTCGCCGCTCCCTTCCCGACCCGCTGTCTCTAGGTGGGTTGGCCAGCGATGGGGAAAAGCTGCGGCTTCTGGGGCAAGCGAGGGGAACCATTCCTTCCAAGGCGAAGGCAAAACGTGCTCAGGAGTTCATTCACCGAAAGCGCACAGCACCACTGGGTGCCTGCCACCCGGGAGGTAGTGCTGCACTTGATGGGCTGGGATTCGTTTTTTGCATCTTCATCCCTCTCCTCCAAGCTGTCCCTAGGGACAGCTGCTTCCGCCCATCTTTCCCCTCTCTCCAGGGGTCCGGACCCTTAGCCGTGTAGAGGGACTAGGGCTTTGGACCTCTCTGTTTCTTGTCCTTGTCTCACGCTGGGCGACAATTTACTCACCTGGCCTGACTGCTTCTCGCCCCCAGAGAGTACGGCCAGGCCGCTTTCTGCAACCCTGGGTGTCCACATCCGAGGGGCGCTCAGCCGGCAGCTGCTTTTCAGAACCCTGTCTGGAGACGGAAACTTGATCGGTGACAGGAGGGCTTCTAAGCCCAGCCATCCGATAGCGACCTCGGCAAACCACGGGAAAGGGGACTACCCTCGGGCGAGCGAGCCTCAGCAGGCGCCTTCACTTCCGTGCCCCGCACGGGGAAGATGTGACAGGGCACAAGTACCTTACCCCGAACCGCCGGCTATTCTCTCTCCAGCTCCTCCTACCCCTCTGTTGGCTCTAGCCTCTTACCTCGAAAAGCTGAGGGATTTCCCTCCGGGCCAGATACTCCTTGGCTTCGTTGGTGTTCATGGTTGTACCACGCGTGCCTTGGGGCGCAGGCGGGGAGGTTCCTTGGCTGCGGCCACTTGGGCTGGGGCTGAGGCTGGGACTGGCGGGGTCCGCGCGCACGGGTGCAGCCCTAGAGCTGGAGCGCACTCTCACACTCTCTGCCAGACCAGGGCCCTGTTCCACCTATCCGCCCCGAGGGCTGTGGTCTCCGCGCTCCCGTCGCCCGGTTTGGATGCTGGTCCCCGCTCCCGAGCTGCGGGCTCTGAGCAGCGGCAAGGCGGCTTCCCGGGTTCCCAGGCAGCGCGACTGCCAGGGGAGGGGCGGAGGGAGAGGAGGAGGGAGGACAGCGCGGCGGACGCCAGGCAGCAGCCCGCCCGCCCGCCTCCCCGCTCTGCGCGCTGCGCTCCGCGCCTCCCGGAGCAGGGTCTGCGGCGGCGGCCAGTCACGCTGCGCTGGCAGGCACAGAATGCGGGGGTGGGGACAGGCGCTCGCAGGGAACTCGCAGGCACACCCCTCCGTGCTGCACAGCCGCCAGAGCGCGGCTCTTCCCTGAGCATGCCGCCCCGAGGCCGCAGCCACCCCGGGACCAGGTGTCCAAGGGAACAGGGTCGGGGTCACTTGGAACTCTAGACCTTTTTGCTTTTCCAGACCTTCCCAGACGTGCGCGCGCGCACACACAACACACACACACACCAGTTACCCTGAGTCCCCTAGGATCTTAGTGTGTGTGTGTGGGGGGGACCTAATAGTCACAGAATTTTATCATTTATTCTTAAGGTTATTGGTGTTTCAGTGATGACAGATGGGGGGTAGGAGAAAAGGGAATTCATGGTTCAGAATCCTCCCTCTTAAAATAATTCTATTATTTCGGGTGTTGCTACCCTTCAAGAAAGTTTTGCCAGCTGGTTTCGATTTTTTTTTTTCTTTCTGCCTGTGTCACAAATTCTTGCTCATTTCAGTATAAGGCCTTAGTGTTAGCCTGAAATCTTCATTAATAGAAGGATTAGTAAGTACAATTAATTATTTCCATCTAGAAGAATGGGAAGATGGAGCAGAAAAGGGGTGGCAGTGGTAGAGTGCTGGATTCTCCTTGAATTGGAAAGGGCTTAGTAGGTGGAGTAGGTGTGCATCATTAATTAGATCTGAGGAGTGTGCAGTCAGTGGCCTATGAGTTATCAGACACACCCCCCCCTTGATGGGAAGTATGAAGGAATATAGGTGGGTGCCTAAGGCATAATGGGTAATAGATCCTCTTCCTGTTGCAGACCATTGTTAAGGTGTACCCATCCTCCTGCTTGCTCCCAAGATGACTCATTTCTCCATTAAGATATCTTTTCATTGCCTGGTGGAGAGATGGTCCATGCCCTCTGGGAATATGATCTCTGAATGCAAGGCCTGACTCTGTGGGAGGCTGTGTGAGAGAAAGGATGCTCTGATGGGTGCTGGCATCTGAGATCTGGTGAAAGAGAAAATAACACTCCAACTGCTTCAAAATAGGTGGTCCTGGCCTGTAATCCCAGCTGCTGGGGAGGCCGAGGCAGGAGGATCACAAGTTTAAGTCCAGCCTAAGCAGTTTAGAGAGACCCTGTCTTAAAAATTAAACATTAAAAAAGGGTTGGGAGGGGCTGAGGTTGTGGCTCAGCGGTAGAGTGCTCACCTAGCACGCGCAAGGTGCTTGGTTCCATCCTCAGCACCACATAAAAATAAAAATAAAGGTATTGTGTTCAACTACAACTAAAAAAAAAAAAAAATTTTTTTTAAAGGACTGGGAATGTAGCACAGTGGTAAAGTGCCTTTGGGTTAGGTCCCTAGTACCCCTCCCCACCACCACACACACAAAAAGACTGTTTCAAATTCAACTTTGCGGAATTTTTTTTGTTGTTGTTGTTGTTCTATGTCTTTTCACATAAGCAACTTCTAATCAAGCTTGACTATAGCTGAAACTTTGTTTTACCCAAGAAAAGGAACTCGAAAATTAATTAGTTGCGTTTTATAAGGTAAATGTTTTGAGGACACTTGTGAAACCATGTGTCAACGTTGTGTCATTTGGTAGCCTTAAATGAGGCATGTATTTCAATTCATGGAAATTGGTGTCTGCTCCTAGAATATGCCACATCACTTACAGCCCCAGCTTTCACTTTTCTCCCTTACTTAAGACTAAGCAACAGAAGGAGTGGGAGCTGTCTCTTCACTTTGACACAGTACTTAAAAAGTTCCAGGGTCCATGGTATGAAGGCCTACTTTGTGAGCAGACACAGTAGAGGTGAAGCACACAGGACTGAAGAGACCCCTTCTTGTAGGGGTCTTCAAGACCATTCTTTCCAGACAAAAATATAGCAGAGCACGTTTCACATCTCTCTCTCCTGGTCCTTTGAATGAATACACAATTCTAAGTGTCTTTTATTATAGCCAGGTAAGTAATGGCCAGGTGTGGTGGGGCATGTCTGTAATCTCAGCCTTTTGGGAGGCTGAGGCAGGAGGATTGAGAGTTCAAAACCAGCCTCAACAATTTAGTGGGATCCTAAGCAACTCAGTAAGACCTTGTCTCTAAATAAAATATTAAAAAGGCTGGGGATGTAGCTCAGTAGTAAAGTGCCTATGAGTTCAATCCCCTGTACCAAAACAAAATTGTTGCACTACAAATTGTAGATAGCCTGAAAACTGTAGCAGATAGAGATGTAGCAAAAACATTTGTGTAGCATTAGGCTCTCACAGTGCTTTTTGGTGTGTCTCAGGGTGGAGAGAGATGAGCGAAAAAGGTAAGATGTTCATAAGTACTTCCACAGAGTGAATGTGTTCCCTCAGAGGGATATACAGGGCTTAAAAGCCAGGCTGAGGGTTTGGAAGAGAGGGAAGGAAAGGGTCAAGGAACACTAAATAGGTTCTTGTCATGAGAAAGCTAATATGTCATTCCCTGTGCTGAATATACTGCATTTAGATAAAAATATAAATGGGTCATGGCTGAATAAGGTTACACAAACTAAGATTGATTTACATTTATTACAATTACAGTTGTCTCCATTTCAAATTCTGTTCAAATAGCCGAAACTTTGATTTTGAGCACATTTGAGTTTTAAAAATAAAAAAGATCTTGTCCACTAAAGAAGCATTATTTAAAATGTCTCTTCTGGTCGCCCTTTGGGAAAGTGTGCTGGGTTTTAAGATCTGACTGTGACTAAGACAGACATGATAGCTGCCTTCAAGGAACTTTAGTTCTGCTGGAGAGTATGTAAGAAGAGCACTTAGGTGCTGGGCTGTCGCTCAGCTTACCTGGCATGCTTGAGGCCCTGGATTTCATCCCTAGCTGGGGCGGGGTGGGGGGCGGTGGAAGGGGGAAAGAAAAGAAAAAAAAAAAGTAGAAGTGCAAGTAAACAATAGTAAAAAAAATGCATAAACAACATCAACATCTGAGAGTGATAAACAAGTAGCAGAAAAACAAAAATATAAAGAAAAAGACATAAACAAGAATATATCATTAAATATGACACATGCATATGTGAATATATCATTAAACATGACACATTAAATATGAAAATCAAAATGAACTTTGTCAGTTTGGAATCAGGGTCTCAGGATCTAGATCTTTTCTGTGGAAATGGCAGAGGAAATAGAAGTGGCCATGGGAAAGATGAGTAGGACTTCCAAAGGGCCGGACACCCTTGAGGAGGAGGCTTTGGGTAGAAATGTTTCCCTGAGCCATCCCTAGAAAGTCTCACTGCTGACTGACACACATCTCAACCTGCTCTACTCTACTATTCAAGCGTCTGTAAGGAGGGACCATTTATCCATGTACACAAAGAAGGCCTGAGGACTCTCTACCCACGCCAGTGCTCCTTCAACCCTCCAGGAGAGTTGGAGCCTAAAGCTCAGACCCTCATCTACTCCTAACAGATATTTATGCCATCTATAATCTAACTGTGGCGATTTTGACAAAAAATGCAAACTATTTCTCATGTTGCAGTCCCTTGCCCCCACATGAGAGCCTAAGGAGATCAATCATAAGTACCAGTCTGGGGCTGGAGTTGTGGCTCAGCGGTAGAGCGCTTGCCCAGCATGTGTGAGGCCCTGGGTTCGATCCTGAGTACCACATGAAAATAAGTAAATAAAATAAAGGTATTATGTACAACTAAAAAAATAAATATTTTTTTAAAAAAATAAGCACCAGTCTGGTTGATAGTAATGATGCCATGACAAATTGGGCATGACACACAATAAAAACTTGCTATAAATCAGGAATTGTCCTAAGAATTATACATAAGGTATAGTTTATTACAAATTTATGCATGTGTCATATTTAATTTTTAAAACAGTCTGTAGTGGATGTATGCTTCCTTTCGTGTAAAAGAAGTAACCAAGATTCCCAGAGCCTAATTTCAAGGTTATTCTCAATAAGTGTCAGTGCAACTGCCATTTAAGCCCCATATGTCCTTATCGCTTAAAGCATCATCATCATAATACCTATCATCAAGTTTTCTTTGGACCTTTCACCGTTTTCTTTTTTTTTTTTTAATTTTTATTGTTGGTTGTTCAAAACATTACATAGTTCTTGACATATCATATTTCACACTTTGATTCAAGTGGGTTATGAACTCCCATTTTTACCCCGTATACAGATTGCAGAATCACATCGGTTACACATCCACTGATTTACATATTGCCATACTAGTGTCTGTTGTATTCTGCTGCCTTTCCTATCCTCTAGTTTCCCCCCGCCTCTCCCCTCCCCTCCCCTCCCCTCCTCTCTTCTCTCTCTACCCCATCTACTGTAGTTCATTTCTCCCTCTTGTTTTTTTTTCCCTTTCCCCTCACTTCCTCTTGTATGTAATTTTGTATAACCATGAGGGTCTCCTTCCATTTCCATGCAATTTCCCTTCTCTCTTCCTTTCCCTCCCACCTCTCATCCCTGTTTAATGTTAATCTTCTTCTCATGCTCTTTCTCCCTCCTCTGTTCTTAGTTACTCTCCTTATATCAAAGATATTTGGCATTTGATTTTTAGGGATTGGCTAGCTTCACTTAGCATAATATGCTCTAATGCCATCCATTTCCTGCAAATTCCATGATTTTGTCATTTTTTAATGCAGAGTAATACTCCATTGTGTATAAATGCCACATTATTTTTATCCATTTGTCTATTGAAGGGCATTTAGGTTGGTTCCACAGTCTTGCTATTGTGAATTGTGCTGCTATGAACATCGATGTAGCAGTGTCCCTGTAGTATGCTCTTTTTAAGTCTTTAGGGAATAGACCAAGAAGGGGAATAGCTGGGTCAAATGGTGGTTCCATTCCCAGCTTTCCAAGAAATCTCTATACTGCTTTCCAAATTGGCCTCACCAATTTGCAGTCCCATCAGCAATGTACAAGTGTACCCTTTTCCCCACATCCTCTCCAGCACTTGTTGTTGTTTGACTTCATAATGGCTGCCAATCTTACTGGAGTGAGACGGTATCTTAGGGTGGTTTTGATTTGCATTTCTCTGACTGCTAGATATGGTGAGCATTTTTTCATGTACTTGTTGATTGATTGTATGTCCTCCTCTGAGAAGTGTCTGTTCAGGTCCTTGGCCCATTTGTTGATTGGGTTGTTTGTTTTCTTATTGTTTAATTTTTTGAGTTCTTTGTATACTCTGGATATTAGGGCTCTGTCTGAAGTGTGAGGAGTAAAGATTTGTTCCCAGGATGTAGGCTCCCTATTTACCTCTCTTATTGTTTCTACATGAGAGAAATTCAACACTCACAAGTACAATAATTAGGAATGGTGTCTTGCCTGTACAACCTCTTAAACCAAGGATTTTCAAACATAAAAGGACTTTGAGCAATGGGAAAATCCACTGAGATAAATTTGTCACCACAATTGTTTTTGGTAACACATTTTCCTCCAAATATAAAAATAACATCTGCTGAAAAAACAGAAAGGAAGGAAGGAAATTGGGAAAAAAGAATGAAATGACCCTTAGAAAACGGTGAAAGGAGAAAAAACTTTTTAGTTTGAGTAAGTCCCATTTGTTGATTCTAGTTATTAACTCTTGTTCTATGGGTTTTCTCCCAGATATGTAGCTTTTCATAACATTGTAATAACACACATTTCCATGCTCTGTATAGTTAATTTTAAATATGGGTTTATAAGAGCTCCTTAAAATACTTTGACATAGACTATATAACCATATCCTCTATGTTATACTTTGCTTCTACTGCTATGCTACTATAAGCAATTCTGGTATAAACTCTGTGCATAATTTTCTACATGTGTTTATTCCTTAAAATAAATTTCCAAAAGTGGAATTGATGGATAAAATGGAAAATACATTTTGTAGTTCTTGTTTTTTAAGTTTCCAAAAGGATCTGATCCATTTGTAGTACCATAAACTGTATTTTGAGTTGATGAAAGTTCCAGTTCTACCACACACTCTCTAATAAGGAGCTATATTTTTATTCTTAATTTTATCTTAAGAGATAAAATTATACACTAAAACAACTCCATCATAACTTAATTTCCATCTCCCTTGCCTAATCATACTTTGGGTCATTTCTTTTTTAATGTGGGTCCTTTTTTTTTTTTTCACAATTTCTTTTTCCTCCACTGTCCATTCTTGTGTTTGTAGTGCTGAGGGATTGAGCCCAGGGCTGCTCTAACACTGAGTTACACCACTAGCCCTTTCTATTTTTCATTTTGAGACAGAGTCTTGGTAAATTGCTGAGACTGGCCTCCAACTTGTGATTCTCAGGCCTCAGCTTTTGGAGTCACTGGGTTGCAGCGTGTCATGTTGCCCAGCTCCATTGTCTATACCTTTGCTGTTCTTCCATGATCATGCTTTTATTTATGACTCTGTTGTGGTAATTATTCTATTCTGTCTTACAGAATGATTATTTCCCCAATTCTGTCTTTTAATAGGCCATCAGTGACTTTTGCAAGGGATTCATCTTTGCATCTGCCACAGGGTATAATGCAGTGTCTTACACGTTTTGGGATTTAAAGTACAAAGCCCTTTATCATGTTGTCTCATTTAAACCACATGATAAGTTGACACAGACATTGTTTCCCTCTTTTGGATAGAAGAAATCAAAACTAAATTTTAGGTTACACTGGTAAAGAGTGATTTAACCCAATACTCAAAAATCAATTCCATGTGATTCTAGTTCTAAATGTAAAAGGTAAATTCATAGCTTTTAAAAGAAAACAGAGGAGAAGAAGTTTATAACCAGCAGGTAAAGTTTTCTTAAATAGGACACTAAAGGTGTTAATAACGAAAAGATGATAAATTGAAGTGCATTAAGAGGAAGAACTTCTGTTCCTCAAAAGACAATTAAGATAATGAAAGGAACCCTATTGAAAGGTGAAATATTTTTAATACATATATTCAATGAAGGACTCAATATATAAAGAACTTCTAAAACTCGATAAGAAAAAAAGAGATCCAATAGAAAAATAGACAAAGGACTCAAGAAGACACTTCAAAAAAGATGATATCCCAGTCGAAATTCAAATGATCAACAAATAAATGAAAAATAATAACTTTATTAGTCATCATATAAAATGAAAATTAATATCATGATACCACTGTATACCCCTCAGAATGGTTATATTGGAAAAAGACAGTAGTTACCAAAGTTAGGCTATAGAGCAATCAAAATTCACATGACCCTCTGAGGAAATGTCGATTTGTACAACCACTCTGGGAAAGTATTAGTAAATAACTATTAAAGCTGAATATGTACATATATTTGGTAAATATATATATTCACCAAAAGATATGTATGAGATCCTTCACAGAGCACTATTTGGAAGAGCCCCAAATTAGAAACTACCCTAATGGCCATCAATTATAAAATATATAAAGAAGCTGTACTATACTCACAAAATACAGGGCCATAAGCAACAAGAATCAATAGTCTACAAGAATACATAACAATATGGATGAGGTTCACAAATATGATAGTGAGTAAGCATCTGACACAATTGATATATTCTCTATGGTTCTATTTACATAAGTGCAAAAACAGGCAAAACTAAGCTGTCCTTAGAAATCAGGAGAATGGTCAGGCATAATGGTGCACACCCATAATCTCAGCAACTTGGGAGGCTGAGGCAGAAGGATTGCAAGTTCCGGACCAATCTCTGCAATTTAGTGAGACCCTAAGCAATTTAGCAAACATTAAATAACATAAAAAATAAAATGGACTGAGGAGATAGCCCAGAGAGCCACTGGGTTCAATCTCCAGTCTCCAGGGGTCAGGGAGAAAGAAATCAGGACAGTGGTTATCAAAAGAAAGAGAAGTGACAGGGAGCTCAAGGAGATTTGGGGGAATATAAAATTTACATTTTCTTCCTTGATTTGGGGGAAGGTCACGTGGATTGCTAATTTTGTGCAAACTCATTCAGCTGTACAAATAGGTACTGTGCTTTTCTGTATGTGTACCATACTTGATAAGGAGTTACTCATTGGGAATACAAGGTGTTGAAGTATGGGATTCAGACCCAAGACCATCTCTCTCTTTTTATTTCCTTCTTTGTCCTCTTAACTCTTCCATGCTGGTTTATCACTTAATGAACAGTTCTCAAAATTAATTTGCAATTCTTGGGACTTTATTGTTGCATTTAGAATCAAATTGCTTCTATAAACATGTAGGTAATTATATGTAGGTAATTCTTTGTTTACAGCTGAGTCTCTCTCACTGCTTCTAGCTCCTCACAGGCAGGAACTATGTCCTAGAAATGTTTATATTTCTAGTGCTTTGAACAATGCCTGGCCCATATCTATATCTGTACTTATAGAATGCTTAGGGTCAGCCAAAGAAATTCAGAACTTACTCTAACAGGAAAAAGTAAGCATTCTATTCCTTTAAAAAACAAACATACTGAAGTCTTTTACAATTACACCCTGATGACTTGAAAGAATTAATGCCACTTATAGGGATTCCAAACTTATGTTTGTTTGTTTGTTTATTGGAGAGTAGCTTTAGGTGCTGAGGAAATCTAGCTAAGGCAGTGTCTTCCTAATGTCTAGAAACATAATAGTTTATAAATACACAATTAAGCTACACAAGTCACAAAAAATAGTGTTTCCTGATGATAGTTTTCATTCTGTCAATGAATTGATCACCTACTATGTTTCAAGCATCCACTATATACCTGCTCTACTGCCAGGAACAAGGTGAAAAAACACATATCTAGAGCACCTATCTAGAAGGAGAATATAAACAAAAGATGTCATAAGTTAGTATAGCATATGGTTGTCAGGAAGTGATAAATACCATGAGGAAAGAAAAAGTAAAGGAGAATCAGATTGCTGATTACAGTTTTAAATACGGTTGGTGAAAGCCTCATTGAGAAGATGACTTTCCAGCAAAGATTTGAGAACTTGAGGGAGCAGTCAGTTCAAATATCTTAGGGTGGATATTTCTGGCATGTTCTGGCAACAGCAAGGAGGCTCATGTGGCCGGAGCGGGAATGGGGAGAGAAAAGTAGAAAGCAATGGAGCCAAGTCACTCAGGAACTTGTAAACTGCTGTATGTTCTTGGACTTTTACTCTGTATTAATCCAGAAACTAGTGAAGAATTTTGAGCCAAGACTAATATAAACTAACTAAAAGGATTGTCTGTTTTGGGGTTTGGGAATAGGTAAAAGAGCAGAGGTTGCAGCTGGGAGAACGATTGGGAGGCTACTGTGACTTAGGAGAGAAATGGCAGAGGCACGGACTGGGACATTGGCAGCAGAGGCAGGGTGTTAGAGTCTGTAAACAAGTCAGGATGGCGCCTGGAAAATGTTAGAATCTGTAAACAAGTCTGAATGGCGCCTGGCAAAATGCCAGAGGGAGTGATTTGTGAAGTAACTCCAGCGAGCCATTAAGTGTGGAGATTCCTTATTGGTTGACTGCTGTATCTAGTTTATGTTAATTAGATAAGCTGTGTGGAATGTATAAATACCCCTCCTGTCCTACAATAAACGGCTCCCACTCCTGCTGTATCAATCTACACAAGTTGTTCATCACACCCCCCCCCCCCCCCCCCGGTTATTTTGCTGCAGCCGGACTGTGGTAGCAGGGAGAACTGGTTAGACTCTAGCTACATAGAATAAGATAAAATAAAGAGGATTTCTTGACAGATGATGTATGGCGTGTGACAGAAAAAGAAAATATCAAGGATGACTTCATGGTTTTTGGTCTGAGGATAGAATCAATCAAATGGACTCAAGCAGCTTACTAACTTACAAAAATAGATACACAGTGAGGGACTCTGTGCATCCCAGAGGAGTTACAGGACAACTTGCTGTGAAGGGGACCTGGCATACACTGCTTACTGACCACATCTCTCGGTTTTCATCTACAGCTCTTGGTGTATGGCAGCCATTTGAGCTCCAAAGTAATTTGCATGTTAGATTTGGCCTCCATGTTGGGCAACCTCTTGTGTAAGTTGAAGAGGGAAATTTCTACTTGCTTCCTGAACATATTTGCAAATTCATTAGAATTTCAATGTGCATCCTTTGGCATAAATATTTTACCTGTTTGTTGGAATACTGTAATTCCAACAAATCTAGTCTACATCAGTCAACAGGTCAGCCTAACTTGGCTACTATAGATGTAAATAAGGCATCAACTTGAATTCCAAGGAATTTCTCAATTTCAAAGCTGCAGGTAAAATAGAGAAGCATTTTCATTTTGATTTACATAAATATTCTGCCATATGCTTTTAAGTAAAGGCTTTTTTAAGTTCCATAGACACATCAGAGAAAAGCAAACAAATGAGATGAATTTTTTTAAAAATTTTGTTTTCACAGAAAACAACACATTATGAATTTTTATTCCTTTTTATCATTATTGACAAATAGCAATTCTGTGAACCTAGAGGCCTGAAATTTTTAAATCTCACATATATTTCGGAATGCCCTTTTGAGTGTCTACATGACTTATTTTTATGTCTTTTCTGTATGTCTTATGAACAATGTATTAGTAATGCATACATTAATCAGCCTAGGATGAGTAAGATATCTTTCCATCCAAGGAATAAAATGTGTTATTTCTCAACAGTCATAAGCCATTCATATTGGTGTGCTAGAAAATTTTTAAATTTACCATCTGCTCCTGTTTTTATCAAGGCTATTTAGCTACATTTCTTCTATTAATTGTTCTGTAATACAATTAATTAACTTTCACACTGTTTTTCCATCTAGATGGAATCATAAAACTAAAGATTTTGTGGAGTTACATAAGCAGTAAGTAATTTGCAGAGAACTATCCCTCCAAATATATATAAAATTTTTATTGGTGTGAAGCAAAACTAATCCTAAAGCACTTTTCTAATCATGTCACTCTCCTGTGCAAAAATGTGCATGGTGGCCATTATCTGCACTGCCCAATATAGTACCCGCTAGCCACTGTGGATACTTGTATTTACATAAATTAAATTTTTAGTTTCTTAGTTGAATTAGCCACATTTAAGTGCTCGATGGTCACATACACCCAGTGGCTACCATATTGGATAGTACATACATAGAACATTTCCATCATCACAGAAAGATTGGCTGGAACTGCTAATTTTTTAGCACAAAGTTTCAGGCCCTTCATAATCTTCTTCCAGTTTATCTCACTAGGTATATCTTCCACTATACCACTCATATGCAAGCCGTGCATCCTGTACTTTTTTGCTTCTAAATCTATACTTGATTCTCAGCTATAATATTTTCTTCTGTTTTCCACTTAGTGAAATATTTCCTAAACTTCAAAGCCCCACTTAATGGCAACCTTCTCCGTAAGAACCATCTTTATTTAGCCCAATGGATTTAAGCAATTTTTTCCTTTGTTCTCTCTAGAATATTACTTACGTTTCTTCTGCTTTGTACCTTGTTTATGTACCTTTGATTATATTATCTGCCCCATCCCCAAAATGTTTCTTCATGATTGTACCCTTACGATGCTTATCACGGTGTCATGTATATAATAAATACTCTAAAATGATGATTTTGGCAATTTAAAACAAATTTATTACTTCTTTTTACGAGCATTTATGGCCCCATTACTTGGTATGCTTTATATGTTCAAATTTATTTGCTCTATTATTGTCTAGGATTCTAATTTTTAAAGCTCATCAGCATTGACTAAAGAGGGAGAATTAATTGCACCAAGTTATAGACACAAGATTCTCTTTTTGTGACTGTAATTTGATGCTTGAGCATTTGAATTGCCTTCACTATTATCTCTCATGCCTGTAGCTGGCAAACAGGAGGCAATTTAAATCAATCAAACAGTGTCTACTAATCCCTGATAATTGGTGCTAGGTGCTAGGCATTTTTCTCATCCTGCTGTCCCTAGTCACTGGTTTTTACAGAATCACTGTCAACAGGACAGAAAAAGGTTTTTATGACCATTTTTATGCCTTTATAAAAACTTGCCCACTGTTACACTTCCATTATTTAGAGCAAAACAAAGGCACTCATCAATTAATCTATTTTCAAGTTACAAGCTCCAAACAGATTACCAGAGGTCATTGGTCCTATTATCTCCAGAAGATATATCACAAAACCATGGAATGTTCCTTTTAAGGAAATTTTGAATTGTGATCCTCTGATCTTCCAAGAAACACTCATTTTGTAATTTTCAGAAATCATCATGGTTATTTGTGATTATTTTATGCTAATAAAACATTGGAAGTTCCAATGTTGGAGTTAACTATATGAAAGGAGAAGAGGTAGTTCCTGTGTCTGTTATTCTGAGCAAACACTTTCAAAAGAAGGTGCTTCCCTACATGGCCCCGATGGCCTCTTGGGACAATAATCTGATCTCTTTGGGTTGATAGCAACCATTTAACAAGAGTGGAAAGAAAAAGTACCCTTTTGCTTAGCCTGAAGTCAAAGTATTCAATAAGTGCTCTTTGAATTTATGACAAATGCCTTTCAACTCTTCTATCTTATAGCTACACCAGTGAGAACTCAGCAGAAGGCTTCCTAACTTGAATATCTTAAACCTTTGTCTCCCTCCCATGCTCCAGTTCTACCCTGACAACAGGTTGCTAGGTTTTCATTCTTTGATTCAGCTGACACTTATTGATCACATGCTATATGCCAAGCATGTGCTATGTTTTTGGGAAGCAAAGACACAGTCATATGGCAGAATGCCCAGACGGAAAGCTTACTAAACTAAAGATGTCAATACAACAGGGTCAATGTAGCATAGTAGAAGGAGCATATGCTGTGGGGTCATAATCTCCAGCTTTGTCACCTTCTATCCAAGTATCTTATGTACACAAGTATTAGCTAGCTTGAACCTCACTTTTCTCTCTTTAAACATTGACTTCTTAATCTTTAATTTATCGAGTTATTATGAGAGTTAATTGTGCTGAAAGGTGCAGAGTTGAAAATTACCCTAATTCTCTGTCTCCAAATTCATTGGAGTGATTTTGGAATTCTCTAGTTTATTGCCTCCCAAATTTCTCATTCTGACCCCAAATTTAAGACCCTCATCACGATTATCCCTTCTTCCCTTTCCCACACTGTAAGCTCAAGTTAGACTGATTTGTTCTTTGCCTGTTGCCTCCTTGTCTTTGTTTGGGCTCAACTCTCTCCTAGATTACACTCTCCTATTCTGTATGGCTAAATTTCTTCCTGATTCAAGGATCTTGATGAAAAATAATCTTTCATAAGAAAGATTTACTTGGTCCCTGTACCATGAAATAACTGCTTCTCATAAAATCTTATAGTGTTTTGTTCAACCTTTTTTAAAAAAATCTATTTTTAAGAGACAAGGTACATGGAACACTAGAATGAGAGTGATAATATCTATGCATCAAAAACATTATAACTGTAGTAAAAATTTGTCATTTGAGTTTGAGGAGGATGTGGTGGCACACTCTTAACTCTGAAATGAAATTAACGGAGTGTGGAAAAGGGATGATCAGTCTTCCCCATAGCCAACCCTTAGAGTGTGCTTGCTGCTTCTACTTCACCACATTTACTTTCTTTTTCTCTTCATGTAGCTAATTCTGTGTTTTAAAGTAAATTAGAAATGGTGATAATGGACAAGAAATAAAAAAAAACTCACTAATTTTAAGTCCTTATGAACGACTTCAAACTGGGCATTTTCAAGCTTTAGTTGTCACTCTGGTTCTTGATAAACATGGATTTGTTGGCTAACCTTTCTTTGAACTATCAAAAATCTTGTTTTCTTGAAAAGATGTGAATCTCTAGAGTGTGGAAATGTTTTAATTACTGAAGAAAGAATGGTTCCACTGGTAGTCTCTCTCATTTGCTTCATATGCCATTGGACTATTCAACCAATAAATATGTTGAATCTTGATAAATACGAAATATTTTCCATGTCAGCAGTTTGGTACTTACAGTTGTAAAGTTCTCTTTTAAGAACTTTGAGAATACATAATGAATTAAATTCATTACCAAAATAACTTTATTTTTTGCATTTGTGCAAATATTGGTATGGTTCACTGATCTCTATGAAATACTTGGGTTCTCTGACAGGTTAATATGATTTGATCTGCTCTTACCACTTTCGTGGTAGCCATCAACACCAGGACAAGGACCAGTGGTACTGGGACCAAACCAATGACAGCTTATAATTTTTACATGTCCACTGCTGCTACCTGTTGGTCATCCTTTTGCAAGAATCCCCATTCCTCATTATTGTGAATATGTATATATTATGATGTATACAAGTACGTACAAATAAACTCTGTGAGCAACCCTTCCTTCTTAATCCCAATTCACAGTTACACTTCTGTACTCCATGCAATGAAGTCAATGCACTCTTTTTGTTTGCTTTCTTGTGTTATTTCTACATTGACCACTACTAGGAGTTATAAAAACTCTATACATTTGATTTAGTACTTCTAAACATTCAATTTCAAAGTGTTGACCACTTTGCCTGTCTCTTTCAGCTAAAACGAATTATATAGCAAAACTATCCCCCCCTCTTGTTGTTGAGACTGCCATAGAATTTAAATTCTTTACTGTTCCAGTTCCTTAGAATTTTAAAATCTCTATTAACAAAAGAGTTTTAAATTGAACATCTCTGCTACATTCTTTAGGATATGACATGCTATTTTTCTTATTTACCTAACTTTTCATTTAGCTCCATTCTAAGTTATTCTATACAAAAGGCCTGTATTGTCCAACTAACCCATGGATAATAGTCTGTTGATAGTCACTGATCATTGATAAATTTATATATGAAGAAATTCACTTAGAAATATTTGAACCCCAATAATGTGAGAGAACTGATGACCTAATTCTATAAAGCTATTTCTATTTCCACTACAACCATATCAACAACTGCATATGCACCCTTACCTGAGTCATATGGTGGAGTTAGTTACCAGTCTGGCACCCTTCTGGAAGAGAGGACGGTGATATAATTTGATGGGTTGGACTTGTGCCCCTGGGGAGTATTCATCCTTCTTTAGTGGCACTTGGCACTTTCTCACTAGAGGTTAGAACATGTTCTGACAATAATTTGTGTAGTGGCTAGAAAGAGCTCAGAGGACTGCTTTACTCACCAATTCTGACTCCTACTGACTGGAAGTTTGAATGTAAACATGGGGGAGAAGGAATCTCATTTCTCTCCTCCGGTGCCCTCCTCAATGGGAAGAAGACTTCAACCTGACTATTATGGAACCCCTCAGCTTTGCAGCACCACGTAGCAATATCAGAAGGATCCTAAGGAGACTGGGAAATTAATTCTACCCATGATTATGGACCACATTTGGAGAAGATTCCACCAATGTCTTCATTGAACCAGGCAGGCTAGTGCCTTAAATTATTCTGGAATCAATAAGTTCACAGCTGACTTATAATTATTTCCCTTCATGTGATTTGAACTGTGAGTCATCTGTTCTTCTGAAACTGTGGACACATTGGTGTATTTTTAACTTACTATGAGCCACTCTTCTAGACTAAAACAGAACAGAAATGCAGTATGCCGTGGTCTAGGGGGAAATGGTGTGTCTGTTCTCAAGAGGAGCTCTATGTCCAGGGTCCAGGTGATAAAGAACTCCAGGGTGAGGCTTTAAGCCCATATTACCTAGGGGTGTCTTACCAATCCAGAAGCAGGAAAACATCATTTCCAGAGTGAATTATTCCTCTGGGCTTTTGTAGCCATATGTTTCTCTGTCTGCCTGTCTTCTGTACCCTCTCTTATTTAGCTTTATGGCTCCCAAGCCAACACTGGTATCCAAGTCACAGGTGAATTTGCACATATTCTAATGAGTCCATCCATCCATCCATTCATTCCTTTATATAACAAATTTTTATTAAGCACCTATAATGTTCAAGAGCTTGTGCTTGGCATTGGTGATGTGGCAGAGAACAAAGCAAACAGTCCTGAACCTGACAGAATTCAATTGTGTGTGTAAGTGTGTGTGTGAGTGTGTCTAGGGTGGAGAATTTCAGTTTATACATTAATAATTATACAAATGATTTACTAAGCGCTCTAAAGGACTAGGGAATCCTGACACAATCATGCCAATCAACTAGCAATATAAAACGGGCCTCAAGTTTCAGTTTTTTCATTTGAAAAATAAGAGATTTGTAGAAACTAATGTCAAGATCCCTCTTAGGCCTGAACTTTATCATTGTGTGCTTGCTTTGTGAAAACTGTTTTGTACAAAGAACATCTGATTAAGATTATCCTTAAAAAACAATATCAGTAGCCATGATCCAAAAGTATTAATTTTATAAATTTTCAAACTCTCATTGATAATAATGGGAACCTCATTACACAGAAACAAATAACAGCAGCAAAACCTAAAACACAGTTAAATTGAGAATTAGAGTAGAAGGAAGAAAATATCTGAGTCCTAAATGTCTTGGCAACATTTTGGATGACTAACAGGATGGTGTAAAGTATTGAGACCTTTTCTTGCTAGAGAAGGTTACAAATAGTGCAAGGTTTACAAAAAAATAATACTTTATTAAGAATAGAATTATTGAATTCTACAATACTGAGTTTTTCCAAGCTTGGTAAGAGACGTTTCTGGTTTATTCCCAGGTTAAAGGAGCTAAACTGATCTTTACCAGTGAGGAAGATAAGAAAAGTAGGCAACTTGGAGAATAGAGCATTGTAGGGATTATCTCATCTTTCACTTGAATGCTTCCCTTCCTACAAATTCACTACTCCCATGATGCCGCAGTCTGGCTGCAGCAAAATAACCAGGGGGTGACCAGCAACTTGTGTAGATTGATACAGCAGGAGTGGAAGCCGTTTATTGTAGGACAGGAGGGGTATACATATTACACACAGCTTATCTTAATTAGCATAAACTAGATACAGCAGTCAACCAATAAGGAATCTCCACACTTAATGGCTCGCTGGCATTACTTCACAAACCACTCCCTCTGGCACATTGCTTAATTTCTCTGCCTCAATTTCTTTATCTTTAGAAAAGATAAAGTATTAACTTCCCTGTTGACTTATTATAATAGTTAGAAATGATACAGATACAGTCCCTGGCACACAAATAATGCTAAGTCTTGGTAATTACCATTAATATGATCACTAACTTTCTTACTTTTTCTAAACAGAGAAATCAGAATCTCTGGCCCCTGTACACTATTTGCTTTTCATGATAAGTCCTAATAAATCTCTTAGCCACAGTCATTTCTACTATTTATTATGGATAGCCTATGCTGACTAAAATATCACACAGAGGGTTAAATTCTACTTGTTGTCATTACTTTGCAAATTCTTTTAAACTAAAATATACTTTCTCGTTGAACCTTAGGAAAAGAAATGAGAACAAAATGTGAAAATTAACTTTAGAAATCAATGAAATTCTTTAGATTTGTCTTTTAAACAATGAAAATGTAGAGTTGGGAGTTTATTTAATCCTCAGAGGTAACCAATTAAGTTATTTTTAGCTCCCAGTTCCTTTTTTTGCCAGACAAGTAGGAATATTTTGTCCTGAAACATCAAAAAAATTACTTTAATTCCCTTTAAAGAACTAAGTAAATATCTGTTTAGATAAAAAATGTATAGAGAAAACAGACCATTTGTGAAAATTGTCACAGACACCAATAAAGTATTAAAATAGCATTATTTACTAGTTCTATAAATGCACAAATAGCAAAACAGTACTGAGATTTTGGGAGGGCTGGGGTTGTGGCTCAGTAGTAGAGCGCTCGCCTAGCACATGGGAGACACAGGGTTCGATCCTCAGCACCACATAAAAATAAATAAAATAAAGATATTGTGTCCAACTACAACTAAAAAAAAATATTTAAAAAAGATGTCTACCAACATACTTTAAAAAAAAAAATCAACTAAAAAATCTCCCAAGATTTCTAATTCAGAATGACATTAATATTCAAACATGACTACAACCATTGGGGTGCAAATAGAGAAGTTGTAATGCAACAGATGTTTCCTATACAGTAGTCCCTTCACATCGGTGGCTTTTCTTTCTATGGTTTCAGTTACCTGAGGGTGACTGCGGTCTGAAAATATTGAATAGAGAATTCCCAAAATAAGCAATAGATAAGTTTAAATTGTATGCCATTCTGAGAAGCACAATGAAATTTTCCATGTTCCTTCTCCTTCCTGCTCAGGATGTGAATCATCCCTCTGTCCGTTGTGTCCACTTTGTGTGCACTACGCCCCATTAGTCATTTAGTAGTCCTCTGGGTTTTCAGATGGACTGTCAGTGTTGCAGTGCTGGTGTTCAAGTGACCCTCATTTTACTTAATAATGGCTCCAAAGCACAAAGGTAATGAAGCTGGCAAAAGAGAAGCTATAAGGTGCTTCTTTTAAGTGAAAAGTGAAAGTTTTCAACGTAATATGATATATATATAATAATAATAATAATATGAAATATGATATGTCAAGAACTATGTAATGTTTTGAACAACTCATAATAAAAATTTTTTAAAAAATTGTAAGGTAGATAAGAACTATGATAAGTTATTGTTGTTAATCTCTTTCTGTGACTAATTTATAAATTAAACTTTATCATGGCTATGTGTTATAAGAAAAAATATAGTTTGTAAAGTGTGTGGGACTATCTAGAGCTTCTGGCACATGTTATGGTTTTGCAATGTATTCCCCATGAATAAAGGGAGACTAATATATATATATATAAATTAATCAGTCACAATACCTTTATTTATTTATTTATTTATTTTTCTGTGATGTTGAGGATGGAACCCAGGGCCTCACACATGCTAGGCAAGTGTTCTACTGCTGAGCCACAACTCCAGCCCCAAGGGAGACTATTGATGTAGAAATCTTTTATTGTGTAACTTAGACATTTGTGTTTTTTAACTGGATTTTCTTAGTTCTTATCTCCATGGTTAATCATGTAGACTCACAATTTTGATATTGCTGTTTCACAGCTCTTTGCTTTTGCTCATATGCCTGGAATATTAAAATCATCCTTTAAAGATTCAGCTTAGGCATTTGCATTTTTTTTTTCCATCAAGAGGCCTTCTAAGAACTACTTAGACCAAGTTCTCAAGTCTTTGCAAATTTGAGGTACTTACCACATTTTATTGAAATTGTCACCTTACTTCTCTATCACCTCTACTAAACTGGAAATCTGTTCAGTATAAAGAAGACCCCCTTCCACTGTGGGTCTTCAGTGTTTAGCCAGTGACTTGCAAAGAATTCAGGGAATTACATGGCCCAATGGACAACAGCAAAGATGCTGTTGCCTGTCGGTTATTTGCCTTGTATACCTATCAATTTACGTCTAGGCCACTCCCTAGCCATTGCTTCTCAGTTTTTTCACGAGCATGCTATAGCTATGATGCTCCTATGCAGAATATTCAGAACTTTTTTATTAAAATTTTCTTGATAATATATACACCAGTGTTGATGTTGCTTGTAACTAAGAAGGAATAAAAATTAGCTATCCAAAATCTTACTTTGAAAGCCTTATAAGGAAATTTTTTAAAATCCACTTCTTCATTTTTTTTTTTTTTTAATTCACAGAAAATCCTGTTTAATTTTTGGATGAAAAGAGGCAGCTTAACACAGTAGTTAAGGGGGAAGTCTTGGATTGGGGATGTAGCTCAGTGGTACAGCATTTGCCTAGTGTATGTGAGGCCCTAGATTCAATCTTTAGCATGACAAAGACAAACAAACAACAGGCTTTCTACAGTCTACCTGCTGGGGTTTAAATTATCTGGTTCTGCTCTCTATAGCTTACTTACTTTAGTTCTTAAGCTCTTTGGAAAGCTACTTACACTCTCAATGCCTTAATTTCTTCATCTCAACAATGGGAGTATAAATACTACTATCTTAGAGAGTTGAGTTGTGAGTATTCAAGGAATTAATAAATGTGAAGCATTTTGACCAGGGCTCAATGAATACTGAACCTTTAATATTATTGTGCAGAGGCTTGAATGGGTTCAATGGATTCACCAAGACAGAAATGAAGTGTATTTGCAGAGTTTCTAAAAAATATTAATACCATTTTTTTTCATTTAGGCTATTTTCAAAATTCATAAAATAATAAATCATTTTTTCCCAAGTTGAAGAGAACTCTGGGTTGGGGCTCTAGAGGGAGAAGAGGTCCAGTTGCAAGGGCATACACTTTGGGAAGCATAAATAACCACTGCCTACTGGGACGGTCAATTTTGAGCTCATGTGAGGTCCTGTATGTGTATTTAGTGGGAAACGTCACCATGGAATGATAGTTTGACTTCTTTTCCCACTCTAGGAGCAAAGGAAAGTACAAATTCAACTGTGCTCTGGGAATCTGTAGGAGGTGAAAACTCCTAGTAGAGCTGAGCAGGGTGCAGTAGCAGCGTTTGGAGTACCAGGTGGCCTCTGTTTTCATTTAGCTGGTACAAAGAAGAGGCCAGCATGTGGTCTAGCACAACTAGAAGTTAGCCTGACCTCCCATATCATTGTGAAAGATGGATGAAGAAATCCAAGCCAGGTCCCATATTCAGGAGCACTGGAGAAAGGCTCACTGACATTAACTGTTTGCTAGAACTTAAGCTAAATTGCATTTATGACCTTGTTCTTTGAGCTGAAATCCCTTTTGAGATTTCTTCATCCTATCTCATCCATTCTAATATACATGCACATGAAGTTAATTCTCATTGTTGAAATACATGAAGTCCTATTTTCTGCTGAATGACAGACATGTTTGGTTGAGCCAAGTAGGCACTTTGCCTGCATTAGGTGCTTGATAAATGTTTTTGAATAAAATATTAACAGACTCAAGGATTAAATATTAATAGACTCAAGGATTTGAAACTTTTAAAAGGTATAGAAGTGAAAAAGACATTTTTACCCTGCACACCAACAATTTATCCCATTGCCAAAGGATAACCACTATTAATAGTGTGGCTTAATTTTTCCTTCCAAAAAGTATCTGTCTACAAATATAGAGCACATATTTTTGTATTTTACAAAGTAAAATGAAATCCCTGTTAGTATCTTTGTTACTATATCACACAAAAACACTCTAATGAGATTTCAATGCATTTGAGAAGAACTCATTGAGGATGGTTTGACTTAAAATATAGGCTCTGTGATAGATAAAATTCATTTGGAGAGAACTACAGGTTATCCAAAAGAAGTAGGCAGTGATACTCTAAGGCTACTGACACTGAAGTACAAATTTATGTTGTTTTGTCAACTGGAAGAGAAGTGCTGTATAGATTAAAATATCAAGGACAGAGAAGGCAAACTGGGATTTTAGACATGGATCCCAAATGGAAATTCCTATGAACGGGCACATTAAATTGCAGGTGTTAATTTCTGCAGAAACTCTTTCCCAGATAAGAGATTATCATACTGTCCTTTAGGATGAGTAGCAGCAGGTACTCATTTATTTAGGAACTTCTCAAACCTCTCTGAGCAATTTGTTAATTCTATGTACAACCTTCTTCCCCCTCATATGAACACTTTCAGTATAAACAGCAAATATATGAGTATCTACTCTGAGCCAGACATTATATTAAGAAATAGGGTTAAAAAAATAACCAGCACTTGGTTCTTGACTTTACAGAGTTCAAGTCAAATTAAGAAGTCATCCTCAGTGCTCTGGAGAGTATGTTAAGTGTCCACTTTGAGCCTAGAGCTCTGAACTTTGTAGGAAGGATGATGTAGAGAGGGCATCCTTATGGATGACTTTTTAAAAGTGGTTCCTTTATTCATAGACATTCATTGAACAATACAGTCAGCCTTCTTACCCATGGGTTTCACAATAGCAGATTCAACCAAGTGTGGATTGAAAACAAAATTGCCTTTGTGTTGGATATGTACAGAATTCTCCCTGTCATTAATCCTTAAACAATACAGTATAACAACTATTTACAAGGTTTAGGTACTTTAAGTAATCTAGAGATAATTTAAAATATACAAGAGAATGTGCATAGGATATATACAAATACTACAACCTTTCATATACGGAATTTAAGCATTTGCATATTTTGGTATCTCTGAGGGAGACTAGAATCAATTCCCCCATATATACCAAGGGACCACTGCATATATATGGTGCAAATATCTTGGTTCATAGGTTCTTATTGTTCACTGTAAGGATTTTGGCTTTTACTCTGGGTGAAGTGATTGGAATGTTTAGAGTTGAAAATGATATGTTCTGGAATGTTAACAAATTTACTATGGCTACTGTATGAAGAATAGAGTCTAGGGAACAAGGGGAGAGAAACCAGTTAGGAGGCTATTACAATAATCTCGAAAGAGATGATGGTGGAGGTGCTAAAAATCAGTTATATTTAGGATATAATCTGAAGACATGTTTGGTGATGGATTAGATGTGGGGTGTGAGCATGTTATAGATGGAGAGTTGGATTTAAACAGGTGTTAGGATTTAGCTAAGTATGTATACTATATGCTACAGTATGATGAAGTAAGCATGTATATAAGAGAATTGATTATAATAGTAGAACATGAAGAACTTGTGGTGTACTTCATAGCAGATCACTTGCCTAGCATGAGTGAGGCTCTCTGTGTATTTGATATCATCACGTGTGCATGCATGTGTGTGTGCGCGCACACACACACACACACACACACACACAAACTGAACATGGAAGTTAAGTTAGATAAAGAAGGATTCAAGAATCTTAGATGAGGTGAAGGAAAGTAGAAAGGTAGTAGAATCAATAGATTATTGGTTTTGATATTGTCAGGGATCTTTGGAGAAAGGATTCTAATAAAAATTAGTGGTAGTGGGAAGTTGGATGGAGAAAATTTAGATTAGACTGCAATTTTTGGTCTAAGCTATACCATAGAAATGAGTGGCTGGTGTAAGGTGACAGACAAGATGAGGGAAGAAAGCGGTATAGGAATTGAGAGGTTAGAGTCCTGGAAGAACCATCCACGCAGATTTTGAAATCACTAAAAATTAAGAAAGAAGTAGTGTTGAGGTATGTGGTTGTGAGCCAGAATTAAAATGTGGGGGCTGGGGATGTGGCTCAAGCGGTAGCACGATCCTCAGCACCACATACAAACAAAGATGTTGTGTCCGCCGATAACTAAAAAATAAATATTAAAATTCTCTCTCTCCAGAATTAAAATGTGGTGGATGACAGCAACAAGAAAAGGCAAAGGGCACCTTGGTTGGTTTCATAGCTTAGCGTTTTGAGTTGAGCTGCTATAAGCTTTGAAATGGCTGCATTACTGTAGTTTGCTGAATTTAAGTCCTTTGAGTATAAACCGAAGAGTGAGATAACTGGGTCAAATGGTGGATCCATTCCAAGTTTTTCAAGAAATCTCCATCCTGCTTTCCATACTGGCTGCATCAATTTGCAGTCCCACCAGCAATGTATGAGTGAACCTTTTTCCTCCACCCACACCAACATTTATTGTTACTTGTATTCTTGATAATTGCCATTTGGACTAGAGTGAGGTAGAATCTCAGTGTAGTTTTAATTTGCATTTGGCTAATTGCTAGAGATGTGGAACATTTTTTAATATATTTTTTGACCATTCATATCTCTTCTTCTGTGAAGTGCCTGGTAAAAAAATGTGGTACATATACACAATGAAATATTAGCCATAAATAAGAATGGAATTATGGCATTTTCAGGTAAATGGATGGAACTGGAGAATATCATGCTAAGTGAAATAAGCCAATTCCCAGAAATCAAAGGCCAAATTTTCTCTCTGATATGTGGATGCTAACACATAACAAGGGATGGAGAGTAAAGAATAGTAGTTAATTGGATTAGACAAAGGGGAATGAGGGAAAGGGAGAGGAATGGGAATAGGAAAGACAGTAGAATGAACTGGACATACCTTTCCTATGTTCATTTATGAATACACAAACAGTGGAACTCCACATCATGTACAATCACAAGAATACAGTCCTAATTAGAATAAGTTTATACTCCATGAATGCATAATATGTTGAAATATAATCTACTATCATGTATATCTAAATAGAACAAATAAAAAATTTTTTTAAAGAAAAGGCAAAGGTGTAGGATAGTTAGATAAAATGAGATAAAAATGTCAGAGAATTTTAGGTGAAAGAAAAGGAAAATGACCTGGAGTGAAGGAAGGAGGACATTATCCCATATTTTACTGTACCTTCAGACCCAACATTTCAAGAAGTATAGAACATACACGATATAACATGAATCTAATGGAGAGCCAGGTTTATAATAAAATAAGAAAATATTGAGAAAATAAATGTTCGCTAATGATGGATTTGAGTCCCACAGGCCCCAAGTCTCCTTACTAGTTCCTGCCATTTGACTAGTAGAGGCTGCAAGCATGAAAGTCTTATTCTCAAAGCCCCTTCAGCAGGCAGAATTTTTCCAGACTTTGGTGAATCATGAATTTTGTTTAGCAGAATATATATTCTTTTGTATTTCTGCAGTGGGAATGCCTTTGCATTTTTTAATACATTTTGCCTAGTACAGAAAGTCCCTAGAAGCAAAACTAATCCACATATGTATTGTAGGTTTTCTTTTTTGTTTTCTTCTGTACTAGGGATTGAACCCGGGGCGGGGGGGGGGGGGGCGCTTAACCACAAAGCCATATCTCCAGCTAGTTTTATTTTTTAATTATGAGACAGGATCTCACTAAGTTGCTTAGGGCATCGTTAAATTGCTGAGGCTGACTTTGAACTTGCAATCCTCCTGCCTCAGCCTCCCAAGTCCCTGGGCTTACAGGTATGTATCACTACGCTTGGCATATTGCAGGTTTTCTATAATGGGTGCTTGGAGGGACTAATCAGATACAGAGAAGAGACCCATTTGGATTGGTAATGGCATCCTAGAATTAGGACTACTGAGCAAATAGTGGGGAACAGAGCCACTCTGAACCTCTCATAAATCCCCAGTTTGATAAAGGACTAACACTGAGGTAGAAAATAATTGAGCTTCCTTGGACAGTCTGTGGCAAAATAGTGATGAATTTCAGCAATTCTTCTGAGTGAAAGTCAGAGCCAAGGACTAATCTTTACCTAGTTTTTATTATTTTCACTCCCTTGTACCTCTGGTAACTGGTTGGGGTACCTGAGAAAGCCAGGGTTGCATAAATCTTCAAATCTGAAATTGATTAAATCTGACAATGCCTTGTCACTGAAGTAGCACATTGCTTTTTTTTTTTCTTATTAAGTATTCTATACCATTAATTCAGAGCAGTAAATGGAGTTAGGTTTTCTTCATAATGCTTTTTTAAAAAAATTATACTAAATCATCACTACACTTCATGCACATCCTTCAGCTGGAATAATGTAATGGGTTTTTAAAAGCATTTTCTTCCCTAATCTGATATTTTGGGATAGAAACCAAGATCTTTTGTCCAAGTAATTTCAAAAGCTTTTTATCGACTTATTTCTGGAATACTTCATCTCTACGTTCTTAGAATAGATATCAAATGATATTTGACTTAATTTCATCTTACATATTATATTTGATATGTTCCTAGCCATCATTAGAAGAGCAGTAATGAAAATCAAACACACAGACAGAACACAATATTTATGTTTTCTTTGGCATACATAACTTCATATATAACCATGTGGCAATGTTACATATTGCTTAGACACAATTTTATTCTTATTTTTTTTTTAATTTTGTGCCCTCTTTGGCCTGCATCAAAAATAGAATATTATGATTAATCAAGGATCAAAATAGTTGTAGGCTTATACAACTTGTAACACATAGAAGCTTCATAGACACAAACTCAGGTGTGCAAAAGATGGCAATTCACTTTATTTCCCCCATAAGTAAAATTAATTTCTACCTCTAGCTCCTGTTTCCACCTGATGGCAGAAAGCTTTATTTTGTTACTTGAGGTCAACTCAGGTAAATACAGTAATTTAGGTTAAAATGCAGTTCAAAGTCCTCCCCTCTCTTCCCCTCACCCCAGGATGGTGTATCCTTTGTGAATAGAGGTAAGGCCTAGAGGGTCATAAATAACATTACAGCATGGGATAAGCAGAGAATTCAGCTCTGGAATTCACTGATGTAGCTGGAAATTGCTCATACTTGCAAACACTGGGTTTACGTTTGGTTTTTCATTTATATGTTCCACTTTGGTATCTTCAGATGTGGCCTCTTTGAAGGCTAATTAAGACCTCTGAGACATAGATGTTTCCTTTGTATAATCTATTCTCTGAAGCAAGGGATGGTCTGGCCATTGCTCTCACCTCTCTGAAGCTGTAAGTGTCCCATTGCTACCACTGGGCTCTGTTTCACTGCCTTCATCTCACTGAGGACCAAAGGACTACACTGAGATTATTTGAGTATCACTTCCAAAGCTCCAGATGTGAAGCAGACACAAGTCTTCTTCATAGACACCCCCAAAGTTTTGCATGGTGGGCCCATTGTCCACCACCCTTCCCAAAGACCAGTTGTAGGAGGGGACAGGGTAAAGACCCCCCCGTAAGAATCTACACTAGGCTTTCTTCTTCCACTTTTGAATTCTTTTCAGAGGATGGCAAGTAGATGTTACTCTGGTTCTTTCTTGGAAGAAATCTTAGGCTTCAGTTATTCTAGAGCACAACTTTTTACAGTTCAAAAACTTGCCAGTTTTTAGAATCTACTTATAAATCCAAAATATAAGTGTTGACTGTTTCTTTTGACATCTCCTACCCCCAGAGGCAAGGGATGCTCTGATCAAGTACAGGGAGCTGAGCAAGATGAGGAAGAGCAGGGGATGGGTCAAAGATGAGACTGTAGACTGGAAGACACATTGGTGAGTCCCTGAAGCTATTATCCACACCCTCTGCTCTGAGCTGGTGAACATTGCCATTTGTATATTCCTCTTGAGATTCCAAGACATGAGCCTATTCTAATTTTCTTCTGACCTCTTCCCATTAGTACATTATAATTTTTTCCTTCCTCTCCAATCCTTTTTCTCCATTCCTGCTTTTGTCTCAGAGAAGCCCTGTTTTTGGCTCTTTATTTTTCTCTTTTAACCTTTGCCTCTTTGAATTTTTGTGTATTTCTACACCATCACTTGGCATATCTATAAAATAATGCCTTATTTCCAGTCCCGACCTCTAATCTCACATTTCAATGGCTTTAAAGACCTTTCTGCTTGGATCTACCATCACCTCAAAATCACATGTCCACAATCAAACCCATTATATTCTCTTTACCTTTCAAAACTAGCCCCCAATTTTTTATTCATTTCTGTTACAGTTATCACCATTTTTTCTAATCATTATGGCCAAAATTCTTTCATTTATTGACTTCTAACAGTCATCTAATGTCACGCATTATTTTTTGAGATCTCTCTTTTATATTTGCACCCTGTCTCCATTCTGAATCTCACCACAAGACTGTGACAACTTCTATCTCAGTGCTGTGCTCTGACTGAAGAATTTCCTAAACCTCATCTTCTCCTGCCTCATCCATCTTCTTTGGATCTCTTGGTTACCTCTATCTTATTTTGGCTCTACACTTTGGCTTTCACATTCCATCTTGCTTCTTAAATGAATGATTAGATTTTAAATGCTCTCTCTTGGCTCTGATTCAGAGGATCTTACAGGGTTTTTGTTCTTCAATTTTGTGAGCTAAGCCTGGATGCAAACTTGACAGATGAAAATGATAGAGCCTAGTCCTCACCTGGCCTCTTCCTAACTGGGAAAAGGCATCAGACTAATTCCACTGCACAACATCCTCATATTAACGATAGTTTTGTCCTGTTTCTTCCTTACCTCCTATTCCTGTCTACCTACAGGAAAAGATTCAAACATATTGGGCTTGCATTTAAAATCCTCTGCATTCTGTCACCTCTAGCTTTCTAGCTTTATAAGATTCATAAAAGAACCCTCAGTTGGTCCACTAAATGGATCTAATTGCTATCTCTCCAGAACGTTTTGCTTTGGGATGTCTATTTTTTCAGATATCTGAAATTCCCTACTCTGCCCCCAGCTCCTCTTTGGAAACATACCCTTCTTTCATATTTTAGCTTAAATTACTGCCTAAAGCTTTTCCACTAGCTTATTGATTCTCTCCCACTGAAACCATAAAATAATAATAGGAAGTGAAACAATGAATCTTTATAATCAAATAAACAGAAAGATAAAATATAAGGGATTCTACATATACTAGTTGAATAAAAATAATTTTATTGATTGTTATAGCAACTTGACTGGCCTGGCTCTGATGGCTTTCTGTGACAAATGATTTTTAATTGTTCTAGCAAAGGTCTAACATGACCTCAGAAACCCCACATCTATTTCTTCTTCCTAGGTCTCTCCCTGAGGTTTGTGGCATCTGTTCTCCTTGTATTTTCCTCCAATTCTTCCCTTAATTCCCTGACTTTGGTCCTCCTTTCTCACTGAATGCTCCCTTTTTGAGCAGGTCTCACTTTTTTCTGCTTAAAACCTGATCTGCTGGTGTTCTCTAAGTGACTTACCACTGATTTTTAGGACAGACTTATGACTCACAAGTCTGCCATTGACTCTTCTATAGCAAGACTAGTCTGATCTATCTATGTTGTCCCAGGATCCCCACCCCCACCTCCAAGTCACCCCTAGGCTTTCTGGCTGCCAAGAGAGCTGAGAAGCTTTCCTCTATCATGGTTTTCTACCATAATGTTTCTGCCTTGGGGTCACCCTTAAGTTGTTCTTGTAGGTATTTTAATCACAGAAACAAAAAACTCACTAACACAATAAATAATTAGCATATGCATATAATAAGCCTTCTGGATAAACTGTTATTTTCTCATGTAAACTATTTTCATGGCCTTCAAATTGCTTCTAGTCCTTTTATTGCTCTGTGTTCCTAAAACATAAATATGATCATGTTATTCTGCTGCTTGAAAATTGTTGACAGATGTGCACTGTCTGCAGGATGAAGTTCAGTCCTGCAGTGTAGAATACAAGGTTCTTCATCATTTCCCACCTTTCAGGCCAATGATTCTGTCTTCCATTGGGCTACTCATCCTTCATCCAGAGGTATGACTTTCCCTGATTCTGTATTGCCTGGAATGCCCATTGGCCCTTATGAACCGGAAAATTCTTATTCTTTCTTTCTGTCCCAGAACATGTAGTTCTGCTCAGTGAAGCCTTTCTCCTAATAATATTATCAATATTTAAAAATAATGATTAGTTATACTTATTGAGTGTTTGCCACATGCCAGATCCTGTGCTACACTTCATATTTATTATACAATTAATTTAATCTTTTCAATGACCCTATGAGTAAAATAAATATTAGCTTTTATTATATTATACACATGGGGGAACCAGGGTTAGAGAGGTTAATTAGAATTAACAATTTTTTGTTCTTCAGCAGGATTTTGGATATCCCTACATTACAGTTCCATGTAATGGTCGCTCTCTTGCCTTCCTTCCTGCAGAGTAAGCCCTTGTGGCTTAGAACCCTACATTCACATTTTTATCTTCTTGGCTCCCTGGGATACCTGGTACATAATAGTAAGTCAGAAAGTACTTCCTCTTGTCTGAATTGTGTTTTCACCAAGATAACTTTTTCTAATTATGTCTAAAATTTCCCTTTGAATCCTTGAAACTGGTTTAAAATTATCTTGTTCATTTTTTAAAAATAAAATGGGGAGAATGAGATATTAAGATACGGAGATATTAAGCTGTTGTTGTTGTTGTTGTTGTTGTTATTATTTTGTTACCAGGCATTGAACTCAGGGGCATTTAACCACTGAGCCACATTTCCAAGCCTCCTCCTTTTTTTTTTTTTTTTTTTTTTAATACTTTGTTTAGAGACAGGGTCTCACTGAGTTGCTTAGCACCTCACTAAATTGCTGAGGCTAGCTTTGACCACTTAATCTTCCTGCCTTTGTTTGCCTCCAGAGTAGCTGAGATTACAGGCGTGGGCCACCTGCCTGGCTTTGCTTTTTTAAAAAATCAACTTTAAACACAAATGATAAAAAGCTCCACTGTAAAAACAAATAAAATGTAAAAAGCATCCATATGCATTTTGTGGTATTGACATGAAAGGAGTAAAAATGGCTTTTATTATGATTAAATTAATTCTGAGACTTCTAATGATACCCTCAGAACTATATTTTTTGAAACAATAAGGCTGAAGCTACAGAAATTTACTAGTATAATAGCCCTACATATCTTTCATTGATGGGTACTTCTCTATTCAAAACAGTCTCCATTTTTTTTTTTTTATTGGCAAAGAAGCTTTTGAAATAACACATGAAAAGATTAGGCTTTTTTGTCAAACCTGACAGATAAAATTAGAAATTCTATCAAAGAGGTAGTTTTTGAGAAAATTTTAGTTTATTTTTGCCAGAATATGCCTCTATAGAGAGAGATGTCAGGCAATGCAAATTATAACTTAACTCCAGTTATTCTACTATTTAGATGGATATAAATATCAGAAATACGAATTTGAATTTTGGAAAAATTTCCTTAAAGTTATGGGAATAGTAAGAGCATTGAAAACAGCTTATTTTATAACTACATGAAATTTAAAATGCAGTAAATTTTGTAGTGCAGTTATAAGTCAGACTACCACAATAATTTTTGCCCCCACAGACCTCCAATGTGGCTTTCTATTTGGGGCAGACAATGAATAAGCTAGAGAATTTGCTGGAGAGGGGCAATAGGGCCAACAATTGGGAATGAAAAGAAAGAAATAATAATATTAACATTAATCAAGCACTCATGATCAGACAATGGGCTAAGGTTTAGCATGAATTATTTCATTTAAAGCCATAACTCTATGAAGTAGGCATTTCTATTATCCCTATTTTATGTATGAGAAAACCAAAGTTTAGAAGAATTATAGAACTTATTTGTGGAAACATAGTTTAGTAATATCCAGGTAAGAGCAAAATTGACAGGATCTTGACTTCAGAGGTTGCACTTTTAACCATAAGGGTTAAACCACAAGGCTCTAGTGGCTTTGCTTAGCATTAACCTTCATAAATAGAAACTTATGGTGAAAAAATGTTCAATTGTTGGATTCAACTTAAGAAATGCAACAAATAGGAAATCAAGAAAAACATTTCTGGTCAAGATTGATGTTGGTTTGGGGGAGGTTAGGGGCTCCATCTTTTAGATATGCTCTTTAGACAATAAGAAAACTAAATGCACAAATAGGAAAATTAAGGCATACACAAGGAAAAATATAATTTCAGATGACAACTGAAGAGGTTGTACTGCTAAAACCATTATGAAGATACAATCTTTACAGTAATCTCAGACATCTTCAGAGACAGTAGTTTATAACCTCCCTGACAAACATTATGGCCATGAATTTCTCCTCCATGTCTACACTAAGTCTATCAAACTGAAACTTAAACTCCTGATTTACTTAAGCATAGATGATCCATACATGTTCAAGGAAACTATACAAAATGTTGACATTTAGGTAAATTCAGGTTAATTACCGGGCAGAATCTTCAGGCTATTAATTTTTTTATAAGCCTCGAATAATTTCTCAGTAGTGATGAATCTGCCCAGCACTGATGTATAGCCAACTCGAAAAGTCTAGTTAATAATTATGCATGTGGGGATTTGCCCTTTCTCCCTTTGGCCAACTGTCCCCTATAATTTCTCTGCTTATTCACAATTAAAATCCATCCACCTTGCTCATTGTTAGCAGATAGTCAAACATATTTGTTAGGGTTAAAATAATATTTAGTCAAAATGATATATTACACATAAAGTCATCTTTTTAAAAATGTCTCCTTTTGCTTACTAATAATTGACTCATTTTGCTTTCTTTGACATACCATGTCACGTTGTTCTAAATTAATTCACTGAATTTGGTTCATAACAGTTGTCTATTATATTGTGTGGTAATAACATGGTCTGTACTTTTAAACAGATGCATTTCATTTTTAAATACTTTGATTTTAGCATAATTTAAGCTCACAGCAAAATTGAATGGAAAGTAGAGTCACCACATTTCTCCTGTTTTTACACATGCATAGTCTCCCCTATTATCAACATTCCCTACTGAAATGGTACATTTTTACAATTAATAAACCTACACTAACACATAATTATCTCCCAAAGTCTATACTTTATATAAATTAGAGTCCACTCCTGATGTTGTTTGTACTATGGGTTTTAGCAAATAGATAATGAAATGTATCTACCATGGTAATATACAGAATGGTTTTGCTGCCCTAAAAATTCTCTGTACTATGTCTCTTCATTCCTTCTTATCTTCTAATCTCTGCTCACCACTGATCTTTAAATTCTCTCCATAGTTTGCCTTTTCTAGAATGTTGTACGGTTGGAGCCATACAATGTATAGCCTCCTCAGATTAGCTTCTTTCACTTAATAATATTCACTTAAGGCTCTTCCATTTCTTTCTATCACATGATAGCTCAGTTATTTTTAGTGCTATATTTCATTGTCTGGATGAAATTTATTTATTTGGTTAGTTTATTTATTCACTTAACTACTGAAAGAAACCTTTGATTGCTTCCAAGTTTTGACAATTAAAAATAAAGCAGTGATCTGGGTTTGTGGCTTAGTGGCAGAGTGCTTGCCTGTCATGTGTGAGGAACTGGATTCGATTCTCAGCACCGCATATAAATAAATAAAAAATAAAGTTCCATCAACAACTAAAAACACATTTAGAAAAAATAAAGCCATTACAAACATCCATGTCATGGTTTCATGTGGATATAAGTTTTCAATTTATTTGGGTAAATAATGACTGCGATTACTAGGTGTTCTGATGAGAGTAGTTTGGTAAGAAAAAGTCAAACTGACTTTCCAAGGTGGCTGTATCATTTATTCCCAACAGCAATGAATGAGAACTCTAGTTGCTCCACAGAAGGACCTGCATTTGGTATTTTTCATTGATTTGAATTTTGGCCATCCTAACAAGTGTGTAGTGAGATCTTCTTATTTTCATTAACATTTCTCTAATGACTTATCATGCTAAACATCTTTTCATATACTTATTTGCCATCTCTTTCACTTTTTCTTTCCCATGGAAGTACTGGGGGTCAAATCCAGGGCCTTGGTCCTACAAGATGCTCTACCACTGAGGTATATCCCCAAACCTTGTTCATTTAAAAATCAGGTTACTTTCTTATTGTTGATTTTTATGACTTCTGTGTTTTGGATAATTTCTTTTACCATATGTGTCTCATTTTTACCCTTTATTTATTTATTTCTCAAATATTTTTTATTTGTTCTAATTAGTTATACCTGACAGTAGAGTGAATTTTGACCCATCATATATAAATGGAGTATAATTTCTCATTCTTCTGGTTGTACATGATGTAGAATCACACTGGTTTTGTAGCATATATATACATAGGGTAATAATGTCTGATTCATTCTACTATCCTTCCTACCCCTATACTCCTCCCTTCCCTTCACTGTCCTCTGCCTAATCCAAAATAACTCTATTCTTCCCAGTGCCCCCACCCTTATTGTGAATTAGCATCTTCATACCAGAGAAAATATTTGGCCTTTGGTTTTTTGGGATTGGTGTATTTTACTTAGCATAATATTTCCCAGCTCCATCCAATTACTAGCAAATGCCATAATTTCATTCTTCTTTAAAGCTGAATAATATTCCATTGAGTATATATACCACATTTTCTTCATCCATTCCTCTGTTGAAGGGCACCTAGGTTGGCTTCATAGTTTAGCTATTGTGAATTAAGCTGCTATAAATATGGATATGGCTGTGTCACTGTAGTATACTGATTTTAAGTCCTTTGGGTATAAACCTAGGAATGGGATAATTGGGTCAAATGGTGGTTCCATTCCACGTTTTCTGAGAAATTTCCAGATTATGTTCTATAATGGTTGCACCAATTTGCTGTCCTACCAGCAATGTAGGAGTCACATTCTCGCCAAAATTTATTGTTGCTTGTATTCTTGATAACTGCCATTCTGACTGGAGTGAAATGAAATCTTAGAGTAGTTTTGATTTGAATTTCTTTAATTGCTAGAGATGTTGAACATTTTTTCATATATTTATTGATTGATTGTATTTCTTCTACTGTGAAGTATCTGTTCAGTTCCTTAGCCCATTTATTGATTGGGTTATTTGGTTTTTGGTGTTAAGTTTTTTAAGTTCCTTATATATCCGGAGATTAATACTCTATTTGATGTGTGTGTGGCTCTCTCTTCACAGTATTGTTTCCTTTTCTGAGAAGAAGCTTTTTAATTTGAATGCATACCATTTATTGTTTCTTGATTTTACTTCTTGCACTTTAGGAGTCTTTTTAAGGATGTTAGATGCTAGGCTGACATGGTGAAGATTTGGGCCTCAATAAAATTCTGGAAAATTTCATACAAAAACATATTAAAAAAATAGTGCACTACAATCAAGTGGGGTTCATCCCAGGGATGTGAGGTTGGTCCAACATATGGAAATCAATAAACATAATTCACCACATCAATAAACTTAAAGACAAGAATCATCTGGTCATCTCAATAGATGCAGAAAAAGCATTTGACAAAATACAGCACCTCTTCATGTGAAAAACGTTAGAAAAATTAGGGATAGTAGGAATGTACCTCAACATTGTAAAAGCTATATATGATAATCCCAAGGCCAGCATCATTCTAAATGGAGAAAAATTAAAATAACTCCGTCTAAAAACTAGAACAAGACAAGGAGGCCCTCTTTTATCACTTCTAGTCAACATTGTCAACATTAAACCTCTAGCTAGAGCAATTAGACAGGAAAAAGAAATTAAAGGGATATGAATAGGAAAAAAAGAACTCAAAGTATCACTATTTGCCAGTGACTTTTTTTTTTTTTTTATGTAGAAGGTCCAAAAATTCCACTGGAAAACTTCTAGAACTAATAAATGAATTCAGCAAAGTAGCAGGATATAAAATCAATATCTATAAATCAAATGCATTCCTGTATATCAGTGATGAATTTACTGAAAGAGAAATTAGGAAAATGACCCTATTCACAATAGCCTCAAAAAAAAAAAAAATACTTGGGAATCAATATAACAAAAGAGGTAAAAGTCTTCTACAAGGAAAACTACAGACTAAAGTAAGAAATTGAATAAGACCTTAGAAAATGTAAAGACTTACCATGCTCATGGATAAACAGAATTAATATTGTCAAAATTGCCATACTACCAAAAGCGTTACACAGATTTAATGCAATTCCTATTAAAATGCCAATGATTTTCTTCATAGAAATAGAAAAAGCAATCATGAAATTCATTTGGAAAAATAAGAAACCCAGAATAGTCAAAGCAATCCTTAGAAAGAAGAGTGAAACATGAGGAATCAGAAAACCAGACCTTAAACTATACTACTGAGCCATAGGAACAAAAACATCATGGTACTGGCACCAAAATATACACATAGAACAATGATATAGAAGTCACAGAGACTAACCTATATAAATACAGTTATCTCATATTAGACAAAGATGCCAAAAACATTCACTGGAGAAAAGATGGGCTATTCAACAAATGGTGCTAGGAAAATTGGAAATCCATAATGGAACAAAATGAGATTAAATCCTTATCTCTCACCCTGCACAAAACTCAACTCAAAGTGGATAAAAGATTTAGGCACTAGTACAGAGACCCTGTGCCTAATAGAAGAAAAAGTAGGCCCAAATCTTCATCGTATGTGTCTTTTGCAAATATTTTATATTTATTTTTTAAGTCTACACATTTTCAAAGTGTTTAGTTATTCTTTCCCCTGATTAATATTCTTCATTAATTCAATTTCTTTGAAAACTCTTATGTTCATATATTTAACAAAAACATCTGCATTTGGCATTGTCCTAGTAATAGAAGGTGAATAAAGGCACTTGATATCTTTGCCCCAAAGAGTTCAATCAGTCCATTATGAGAGAGAATATAATGGAGATACATTAGAAATACGCATAGGTTGTTACAGATAGATACAAAAGAAAGTTGTAACTTTCTCGGGATAGGTAAGATCAAGTGAGTAACAAGTACAACAAGTAATAGCTGAGATTTATTTATTGAGCTATTACTTGGTACCTGGCACCATGGTCAAAAATTTTACCTACATTATCATATTTAAAGTACACACAAAAGTCTATGATGTATGTACATTTTAATATTAGTACATTAAAGATTTTGTTCAAGAAGGATTACATGGACAAAGTTGAAAGACAAATGATAAAATAGGGAGAACATATTTGAAATGTCAATGTCTAAAACCAACAAAATATTAAATATCTGAACTTTGTAAGGAACCCCGGCAAATAAACAATAAAATAGGAAATACAACTTAAAAATGGATAAAAAATATTAACAGGCAATTTACAAAAAAAAAGATTAACAAGCATATAAAGTTTTGTGAAAAAATATTAGTAATCAGAGAAACACATATGAAAATAATGAACTATCACTTTCCCCTGTTAGAATGGAAAAAAATAAAAGGAATGCCAAGTGTGGGGATATAGGAATCTTAGTGCACTGATTGTAGATTAGAGTATTTATTTTGAAAGCAATGCATGTCCACCTAATTAAGTTAAATATGTATATATTTAAATCCAGCAATTCTAGTCCTTCTTCCTTCCTTGTGAACCCCTTGCTGCTTTCCTGAAGCAATGTTACCCAGTCTTTGGGGTCAAACAGTGATTATCTTGACTAATCCTATTAAGCCTGTCCCCCTTTGCCGGTGATTGGTACAGAAATGGGCATGTGTCACATAGTCAAATACAAATGGATGTCTGCTAGGAGGTTACTAAGTTTGTGTTTCCTGATAATGCAAGACTATGAAATTTGGGGTTTCAGCTGTCATCATGCTACAATGAGAGAAAAAAAAAAAACAGTCTCAAAAAAGAGAAAAAAATGTTGAGATGATGGAGCAGGAGGACCTTGGCCTTTGAAGAAATCATTGAGTTTGCATACCAAGCTTGAAAACAACTTTCAGTGGAATGCTAGTTTTCTAGTCTTGCTACTTAATTAATTAAATATCCTTGTGGCTTAAGTGCCTTTTAATGGGGTTTTGTTACTTCTGGGAAAAATCATTCTTAAGTGAGTCAGTGCTGAAATGTTTGTCAAATGAGCGGATTGTTATCAATATCACAAAACAATCAATTTTCTTTGTTGGTCTCTATTTCTGCCATTGAAAAAGTTAAAGAAGTGGAGGAGTGATGAATGCAGATAGCATAATACTGAATTAAAATAGTTGAGTCTTGTAGGGCTACTGCAATAAATTATTATACATTGTGTGGCTTAAAATAAAAAAGACTAAGGGTGTCACTCAGTGGTAGAACCCTTGATTGCCTAAGAGGAATAAGGCCCTAAGTTGATTTCTAGTACCAACTTTCCAGCTTCTGGTGGTTACTGGAAATCTTTGGTTTATAGTTATATCACTCCAATATTTTCCTTCATGTTTAAATGGTCTTCTTTTTAATTGATATCTGAGTCTTTTCTTCTTACAGGACACCAGATATTGGCTTTAGGGCCCACACTAAACTAGAAGGAGCTTATGTTGATCCTTACCTTGATTACATCTGCAAAAATCCCTGCTTTTAAATAAGACCACATTCTGAAGTTCTGAGTATACATGAACTTTGGGAGCCTGTTCAACCCACCACAGAATCTAAATATTTTATTCATTTTATCTGTGGCCAGAATATTTAAACTCCAAATCTTCCATTTTTTAGTGACATTCTCATTGATATCTTTAGTTACAGTCTCTCTTATTAGCTGATGATCTCCTGTCACAATAGCATTTAACTTCTCATTAAAGCATAATCATTATAAGGCAATTCTACATTATGTTGCATTTTTGTTAATTGCAGGCACATATATCCTGATTCTCCTTAAAGGACATTACTGCTCAAAGTGTCACAGATACATCAGTATACTGCAAAGCAAGCAAACAACAAACAAAAATAATAAATTGATAACATTTTTCTTATCTATTGACTTTTGAGGGAATGGTATTTTTTAATAGTCTATTTTAACATTTTCATTTTGCTTTTCCTAGAGATAATATTAACTACAAAAATCAATAATCATATTTATTGTAGAGATGTTATACTCACCTCTCCTTCTCAAAGGTAGTATCAAGTTAGTGTGGAAAATTACTACTCATTTTTGGAATCATAACCAAAGACTCTAATGTTCAAATATTTGGAGTTCTTACCTGGAGTCCTTTCCTTTTAATATTCATTGAAATCTGTTTCACTTATGAAGTTCTTTTGAGAAAAAATCCTTTATTGATGTATTTTTGGGTTGATTTCAAACTAATTATTGTCCTTTGTTCCTTTACTTGTGTTCCTTAATTTTGATCCCATAAAAAAAGAACTTCAACTGGCAAGGAAGCTGGGCCTTATTTTCCTTAAGGTCAACATTAAATGTGTTTCACAAGCTCTTTTTGATAGATTGACTACCAAAAGGTCATAAATCTAATAGTTTCCTAATATAAGCTCTGGGCAAGGAGGCTATTAACCATTATTTAATTTTACTTTTTTTTTGTCTAGCAGTCTCAATTTATTAGCTTAAATATTTCATTTGACTGAAGTATTTGAGAGAGAGAAAAAATGTCTGATTATTAAACTGAATTTGGCTAAATCAAGTAGAGAGAGCAGGTCATTTCCAGCACTGAGCAGCTTACCAGATACAAAGGGAAGGAGGAATGTTAGTTATTTTCTAAAACAAAATGAAAATTGTTCTTTTTATGATAAAAGAGATAATACTCTTTGTAAAAAAAAATTCCTCTGGCAAATTCCCACTTATCCTTTAGCTCTCTGCTGAGGTTATTTGGAAAAATTTCTTTGACTAGGTTAGGCTGCCCTAGTACATGACGATGTTAACCTGTACTTCTTCATTGAACTTATTACAATATAAATAATAATATGTGTAATTATCTTTTAAATTTATGCTTCCCTACAATATATAAGTTCCATGTGTCTTATATTGTGTCTTATTCCCCACTGTGTTCTCCTTCCTGGCATATTCTCTAGCCCAGGTCTGATCAATTAATAACTTGAGTGAATAAGGATAAATAAAAATAGAATGACCATATTCTTACTTCCCAAATAAAAATGGATAACATTTTAGTTTGCTTATTTTTTTTTTCTATGTTTTTGTGGTTGAGAAATTACTCTATGTACAATTTTCTAGTTTTCTCACTTAATGTTATCTAGTTTTTCCTTTTTATTTTTTGGGGTGTTGGGGATTGAAATCAGGGCACTCTATCACTGAGCTACATTCCCAGCCCTTTAAATTTTTTTTTTCTTTTTAAAATTTTGAGACAGAGTCTCACTAAGTTGGGGAGGCTGTCCTCAAATTTGTGATCCTCCTGTTTCAGCCTTCTGAGTCACTGGAATTACAGGTATGTATCACCAAGCCTGGCTTAGTTTTTCTTTTAATGATTTTTTGAAAGTTTTTTTTAATTCTTTTTTTATTAGCTACACATGACATTACAATGATCTTGGCAATTCATATTTGAATTATTGGGGTATAATTTCTCATTTTTCTAATTGTACAGATTGCAGAATCACACTGGTCATACAGTCACCTATACAGCAATCATAATGTCTATTTTTAATGATTTTTTTAACTTAAAAAGCAGTGTCAATCAATGATAAAACACAAAGCTTTAAATAATAACAAAGAATGGAGAACAAAAGTCCTCTTAGATCCCAATCTTCATTCAAGAGGTAACCACTGTTAAAAGTTAAGTACTTTCATTAGTTTCCTATTGCTATCTTAACAAATAAGCACACATTTAGTGATTTAAAACAAATGCATTATGGTTCTGGAGGTTGAAAGTTCAAAATGGGTTGGCAGAGCTGCACTGCTTTTGGAAGCTCTAGGGAAGTATCCATTCTCTTGCCATTTCCAGCTTCTAGAAAATAAACTCATGGCACTTTATCACTCTGACCACTCCTTCCATCTTCACATCTCTGACCTCCTTGCTTTCTTCTTTTAATGACTCCTGTGATTACACTGGATCAATCCTGATAATCCAGTATAATATGTCCCTCTCACTATCTATAAATCACACTTGCAAATTTCCTTTTGCCATGTAGGGCAACATAGTCATAAGTTCTAGGGATAAGAACATAGATAACTTTTTTTGCTTTTTTTTTTTTTTTTGATACCAAGGATTTAACCCAAGTGCCTTTTATCACTAAGCCACATCCCCAGCCCTTTTTATTTTTGAGACAGGTTCTCTTTAAATTGCTTAGGGCCTGGCTAAGTTGCTGGCTTTGAATTAGTGATCCCCTTATCTCAGCCTCCCTAGCCACTAGGACTACAGGGCACTGCCACACTCAGCTCCGACACAGATATCTTTAGGGAGCCATTATTCTGCCTACAATGATATCCATCTAGCAATTTTCTATAAAACTTTACAATACATGGTGTCATTAAAATATTTACTAAATGTCCTGCAATTTTAGAGAATTTCCCCAGATGCTTAATGAATAAAATCGATGTATAATTAAATAAAAGTCAATTAAACAAAATCAACTGCACTTGAAAGAAATTCTCAGCTCATGGAGCACTGAATTCTTTATCAATTAGCTTTTTTTCAATAGAACCACTGGGTTCTTGATGGACAAGAGAGAACTATACCAGGAAGCAATCGTTGAACTGTTAAAGCATTTGACATAACTTTATGACCGGGTCACTATGGCATTTTAATGACAGCATAGGATTTTCAAGTTCTACTTTTGCATTGCAGCAATGTTATTATGGGTTAGTCTGAAGCTAATTAGAAGGTCATGAGATGGAAATGGATTACAGTAGAATAATAAACTATTGTTAAGTGGTTCACTGAAAGCGGGGAAGAAACATATTCAGGCCAAGTAAAAATGGAATTTAAGGTGGCCTAGTATCAAAATCAGAACTAGAAAATGATACAAATACACTAGAATAAAAACCCTTTTGTTTTAATTATTTTTCCTATTTGTATTGTATTGTATATCTAATTTACTTTAATTGAATTTAATCTTGCCCAAAGAAATATATTTGGCTGTTGATACAAAATGCTTCAATCAAATACTTTGGGTTTTGACTGTTGCAGCAAACAGACTTGCCTGTAGGAACTAAATGTATACTACAAAACACACTGAAAAATCTCTCTCAAGGGTCATGTTTTGATCCTGATTAAATGTATCCTTTCCATTCATTTTATTTCTTAGCATTTATTTATTAGTCACAAAAGTATTTACAGTAGGTTTACATGAGTTTGTCTTCCAAATTGCTCTGGGTAAATATTTAAACCAGACTTTACTTGTATACAAATCCTTTACTTTACTTGTATACAGGTAATGTATGTGATCTCTATGTTTTTAAAAAAAGGGCACACCTACTGTGCATTCAGTTGTACAGGCCAGATCAGATCTCCAAAAGTCATCTTTGAAACTGTCCTTTATGACTTCCCTAATAGAATCCATCCCCATGTTCTGATGTTGTAACTTTAAAATCCCTTTTGGTTACCTCCATTTTTCATTATCTCTATTCTTAATACTCTGGTCTAAGCTACCATTACCTGGACGGTAGCAATAGCCTTTTAAATTCTGCACCCATTCTCCTCTTTGGAGTCAGTATGCTCTCTCCCTTTCTGGAACTTTCCAGTGGGTTTAGGATCCAGGCTCATAACTAGCCCTCAAGGGAGGTGGCACCCGCTTAGCAATTCAGCCCTTATCTTGTAGCACTCTCTGTTCTCTTCTGTGAACTGCAAGACTAATGCCATTCTAAAAGCATTAGTCTAACAAGTCGCCCCTTTCCTCCACAAAGGATCTGTAAGGGTTGTTTGCTCTGCTTTACAGTCACCTCTTCCCTAAATCCTCCTCCTTTGCCTCAGTAACTTTTTAATTTCAGCTCAATTCATTTCCTCAGGGAAACCTACTCTGGATTTTCTTTAAATGGTTGGATCCCCCATGAGGAACTTTCCTATTAGTATTTTACATTTGTTTAAATGCTTCTATTTTTAATGTTTGGCTCCCCCAGGCTGTAAACTCTGTCAGGACAGAAACTTGCTCCGTCTCTGCTCTTATGTGTTGCCTATGCCTAGCACAACACCTGGTATATAGCTGGTGCTTTTGTTAGTTTTGCTTCACTATGACAAAAAACCTAAGGAAAAGTTTATTTTGGATTATGGTTTCAGAGGTTCAGTCCATAGTGGGTTGATTCAATTTTGGGGGGCCTGGGGTGAGGCAGAACAGGTGAAAGGGTATGATAGAGAAAAGCTGCTCACCTCATGGAAGCTGAGAAGCAAAAAAGAGAGGGAGGAGCCAGAGAGCAAGATATAAATCCGAAGGCACACCCTCAGTGACCCACCTCCTCCAACCTGCCTATAGTTACCACCCAGTTAGACCATTCAAATTAGTAATCCATCAAATGAATTAATCTATTGATTAGGTTATGGCTAATCATAATCTAATAATTTCATCTCCTGCATTAGTACAGGGCTTTTGGGGGGTCATCTCATACCCAAATCACAACAGTGTTTCCTGAGTATCTGTTGAATGAATAAAATAACATAGTCATTTTCTTGATGCAGAAAGGAAAGGGAGTGGGGGAGGAAAGATAAGGAAGCCATACAGATAAAAGAAGAAGGCAAGAATAATCTATGATCAGTAGGGATCTTGGAATTAGGAAGGTCAACCTTAGTTATCATTTGATTGAAGAATATCAGTAAAAACAGCTTGGACAGACTTTGTGGAGTGACTTACTATAATGCTCAGCTATAAAACTTTTATTAAAGAAACCAGAAATGTGTGCATCTATGCGTAATTTTTAAAAACATTTTTCTTTTAGTTGTAGATGGACACAATGACTTTATTTTATTTATTTATTTTTATGTGGTGTTGAGGATTGAACCCAGTGCCCCACATGTGCTATACAAGCACTCTACCACTGAGCCCCAACCCCAAACCCTAGTGGAATTTTGATCAATAAAATGCCTGTTTTCTCTTTCAGTTATCAAATTAATGCTTAATTAATTCACTTACTAAATAATTTAAGTTAATGAATAACTGAATGGAATTCTAGTCTAAACCCAGACTATGGCTAATAGTTCTAACCAAACAAATTATAAACAATATTATATTTTAATAGATAAAAAATATTTCTAATAGGAAATGTGTTTACAACTGTTCACATGTCCTTCATTTCTGTGTAAAGCTGGCTGTTGCCTGTATTTGAAAAACAGTTTCAACTGGGGAGGCGGGGAGGGGGAGGGGGGAAGAGAGAGGAATAGAAATCTGCTTCTTTTAACATGACAATGAATATTCTAATCCAAGAGCTAATGATAAAGGTGCTAAACCCATTACTTTTAAAACTAAATAGCCTCAAAATAGACATGTTTTATTGGAAGAAAATAGAATACTCAGAAATACTATACTTAATAGAACTTAATAAAGGAGTATCATGAGACAATAGGAAAGGTAAGGAGTATGTAGAAAATTTTGTTGGATGCCAGTTTTGATAAAAGTAGTGGCAGATAGGTATAGCAGAGAGTTTCTCTCTCTCTGCCTCTGGCCCCCATAAACTCATGTCTCCCTGTACTGGTTGGTCATCACCCTGTGTTTCTGAGGACATGCCACAAAGTTCTGAGTGGCCTGTTATATAGCAATAGATAATTAACCTGGTAACTTATAGCACAGACCAAAGTATATTCCAGTAGTAAGAGTTAAACACAAAATTAAAAGAAAACAAGAAATTAAACATTAGAAATCTGCTGCCCTCAGAGATTTGCCTTTCTAGCTCTTTCTCATCATCTGGGTCTCGGATCAAATGTTACTGTTATGGTTTGGATGTGAGGTGTCCCCCAAAAGCTTACATGTGAGACAATGATAAAGTTCAGAGATATGAGTCTTAACCCAATCAGTGATTTAATCCCCTACAGGGATTAACTGAAGTGGTAGAGATGGGAATCAGAGTGTGGCTTTGGGTATATATTTGTATCTGGTGAGTAGAGTCTCTCTCTCTGCCTTCTGGTCACCATGATGTGAGCTGCTTTCCTCTGCCACACCCCAAGCACTGAAGAATGGAGCTGGCCTTCTGTGGACTAAGACCTCCTAAACCATGAGCCCTCAAATAAACTTTTCCTCCTCTGGTCAGATCTTTAGTTATACCAGAGAAAAAGTTGACTGAAACAGTTACCTTAGTTTTTTTTCCTGACCACACCATTGAAGGGAGTGTCTCCTTTCTCCATTTTCTATCACTTTCTCCTATTTGTATCATGTGAATTTATTGTATTTATTTTTCTTTTTGTCTGCTTTTCTTACAGGAATGTGAGGTTCATTAGTGCAAGAACTTCTAAGTATTTCTTGCTCGTATGTTATCATCATTCAATAAGTTTTTGTTGAATTAATGAGTAAACGAAAGGCATTCTTGATAGTGTATTAACTTTCTAGGCTTCATATAATATAAAACCTAAATTTGAGTAATTAGCATTAAACCTCCCATAAAGTACAAATGAAAATGAAACAAATGAAACAAAAGGGAAATAGATAGGGAATGAGAAAAGCAAAAACATAAAATACAGCAAGGTTAATGATACTGCTTTATAAAGACTCTCCAATTTTTATGTAAAACATAAAAATATGAACTGAAAATTTATATCAGAGTACACACAGATAGTTTGGAAACAATAACAAGATCTTGATAGTAATTAAAGAATTAGAAGTAAAACAACCTTGAGGTAACATTTTGTATCAAGGAATTTAAAGAAAAAAATGGTGTAATTTGGTGTTAGCTTGTGTATTCTGATAGCATTGCAAGTTTGTATATTTTGGAAAGCAACATCTGAGTACTTGTTAAAGACATTTTTAAATATTTTGACCCACGACTCTTATTCGAGGAAAATTACCAAAAGAAAATAACTCGACAGATAGAATGCCAAGTGTAAAAAAATATTCTTTATAATATTATTTTCCCACAGTAAAACTTAGAATAGCTGTATTGCTCAATAGAGGGGCAATTGCTTCTTTAGTTGAAGCATCAATAATGGATGGAATTTTATGTTACCATTAAATGTTAAAATTGTAAGGACTATGAAGCATCTTGTAACCATGGTCATACTACAAGAATTTAAAATTATATATATAAATTATATATATATATATATATATATATATATATATAGAGAGAGAGAGAGAGAGAGAGAGAGAGAGAGAGAGAGAGAGAGAGAGAGAATGGTGGCACATAGCTACGTGATCTTTGTTGTTTTCAGATTGGTTTTAGCTCTAAAATTAGAGAATTCACTAAAGAAGAAAAACATAGTCACATCCTTCTACTAGTAGGCCTCCAGTCTCTGAATTGCAGCATTCACCCATATCTCCCCTTGAAATTTATCACCTTTTGTGGCAAAATACTTGTTCTTCCCACCATAACCTGCTTCATATACTCTCAAGAACTGGCAGTACTATGCAAAAAGAGAAATCGCTTTTTAAAATTTGTGGATTCATAGGTTCTTTCCCCTTTCATTTTTTTTCCTTAAATATTATATCTACTTTATAATACAAAAATCGAAAACGCAGTTAAGGACTAAAAACCCAGCATCCCCCAGTAATCTCGCTTCATTTCCCGGGAAAACTTGGATTGAAAACGCTGAGTCCTAAAAGCTGGCGGAGGGCGGGTCTCCAGGAGGTCGCAACAAATAAAACGCAAGCGCACCCGCCGCGCTGCTTTACGGCACGCGTCCCGCCCCTCCAGGTACCGGAAGTGCGGAGCCGGCAAGCATGGCCGCCGCCTGCTTTCCCGGCTGTCTGGCGGCTATCCTGGCTGCCTTGTTGCTCTTGTCTTTCGGAAGCTTGGCAGCTAGTCAGCTCGAGGTAGGAATTGGGCTATTTTGATGAGTTGGCCGTAGGAGGACGGCTGTGTAGTGGCCGCGAGCACGTGGCAGATGTCCCATACACAGTAGTTTGACAGCAGCCTCCCTCCTGGAATCTTCAACCTCACCAGCGCTAGCGGGTGGGGAGGGTGTCCCTGGGAACCGGACAGGATCATCTCTTTCAGTTTCAGTCTTTAAAAATGGCTATTGAAAGGAATCAAATCCTTGGAGACAGAGGAGAACTTGCCTTTACTCCTACGTGTGTGCAGTCCTTCCTGGCAGGTGAATGTCCACACCGGAGTGCAGTACCTACTTCCCTCCTACTTAATAGGATTTTCTTTTCTTTTCTTTTTTTTGGGACCAGGGATTGAACCAGGGACTCGTAATCACTGAGCCACATCCACATCCCTTTTTGTTTTTTAAATTTTGAGACAAGGTCTCGCTAAGTTGCTTAGAGCTTCGCTAAATTGCTAAATTGCCAAATTGCGGAGGCTGGCTTGGAACTTTTGACCCTCCTGCCTCAGCCTCCGGACCCGCTGGGATTATAGGTTTGCGCCACCACACCCGGCTGCAAGGCTCTTTTGATAACAGTCGGATGGGTACTCTTTTTTATACTAGCCTCCCAGGCGCCGCCCCACTCCCCGTCCGTCTTTAATGTGTTTACTAACACTGTGCTCAGATGGTTCTTCAGTTCTATAATTTTGATCTCTAGCATCATTTTCAGACTTGCATGTTCAGCTGATTAAGGGGCCCAGATAGTCAGCAGACGTTTGGAAATCAGTGTCCAAAGTTTTATCTCACCTCCTTTTAGAAAGGCAGGCAAGGAAAAACTAAACATCTCTTTTCTCTTGTATGTCGTAGCCCAAAAGTGTTGCTGGTAAGCTAGATACCCGGGAGTCCTAATTATCGCTAAATTTTGTGTTCTGAACTCTTATAAGTGCCTTTACCTCTGTAGTTTCACTGGTGTAATTCAGGCTATGGTCGTTTCTTGGCTATACTATTGTAATTTATTTTGTTTCCTTTAGGCTTCTGTTCTCCTTTACATTAAATCCTTTTTTTTTTTTTTTTTTTTTTTTCAGTTAGGTTCCATCCCAGTGCTCCCCACCCTTTTTTTCCCCCTTAACTTTGAGACAGGGTCTCCATAGTTGCTGAGGCTAGTTTTCAATTTGTGATCCTCCTGTGTCAGCCTCGTGAGTCCCTGGGACTACAGGTGTGTGCCATTGTGGCTGACCCCATTGTTGTTTTTTGTAGCTGCACAGTTGCTGTGCTTTTTCACAGTTTCAGGTTTTACACCTCCAATTTCTTTTGTCTGTTCCTTTATTAAGTTTCGGTAAAAACAATCTCTGTAGAACCTTTCCCTGTCTCTTATTTTTCCCTTTACTGTTGTAGTTGGTACATTCAGCTAATATAGCAGTTATCCATTAGAGCCCATGTATTCTTTATATTTTTTTTACTTGTTTCTTCTTTTTTTCTATCTTTTAAAATTTGTTATAATTAGTTATACATGACAGTAGAATGCATTTAACACATCATACATAAATGGAGTATAATTTCTTGTTCTTCTGGTTGTACATGATGCAGAATCACACCAGCCATCTAGTCATATATGTACATAGAGTAATAATATCAGATTCATTCTCCTATCCTTATTGTCCACAAACCCCTCCCTTCCCTTCACTCCCTTCTACAGAATCCAAAGTAACTCTATATTCTTCCCTACCCACCCCCCTTATTTTGAATTAGCATGTGTCTATCAGAGAAAACATTTGACCTTTGGTTTTTTGAGCCAATTCCCCCAAACCATGCATTCTTTGTACTGTTATTTCATACTTCTCACTTAGGGTACAGTAATTTCCTAAGTGGTTTGTCAGGAGTCAGTCTTTTTCCAATTTGTTCTCCAAGTTGCAGCCGGAATAACTTTTTAAAATCCACATCTGATAATGTCATTGTTATATCCATTAATGTTGTTCTGCTATTCTAAAGGTAAAGAACAAATCTTAAATAATTCAGATTAAAAAAAATCTTCATCAAGACCCATAGATTCCCCTGCTTACATCTAGAATTCTTTTGCTGTTTCTTCCCTTTCAGATGTCTAGTTATACTAAACTTCTTTCAGTTTAACAAACCAAACTTCTTTCAGTTTATCAAACCTTTTAGCTCTCTTCTGCCATTGGTCCATATTTCCTCTGTTTGGAATTGTCTTCCCTCCTTTCTTCATCTTTTGATTAACCCAAATGCCATTTCTTTAGGGAAATGTTTTCTGCCAGGTCCCCGTATTATACTTTTTTTTAAATAGAGATTTTCTTTGCTTTATAGGAGTTATAGTTCATTTTTATTTATGCTTAGTATGTGTCTATCCTATTGAAGGCAAGTACTATGGCTATTTTTGCCCATTATAGTATTCTAATCACTCAGGGCAGTGATTGGTACATGATGTCCAATGAATATGATGAATTAATGAATGTTGCATAGTAAAGTGATGTGTTTGTATGCTTGTCTTCCTTATTAAATGCTGGAATTCTTAAGAGAAACAGCATGTTTTTTAGTGATTTTCCTAGGACTGTACATTATGTGGTACCTGGAACATATGAGGTGCTTCATTAACTACACATAATTTAAATAACTTTATAATGACTATATTGTCTAAAAAATTAGAGTTACCACTTCAAAATTTTCACTAAAGTCTTAATGAAGTAAGCATATTGGGGCTGAAAAGTACATTAGAGATTTTTTGGGTCAACTCTCATTTTCTGCATCAGAAAAGTGATTTAAAGAGCTAAATGACTTACCTCAATCTCACCCAGCCATATTTTAGCTGAGGTCTTCAAATTCCTAAGCCAATACTTTATCCACTATAGGACTTTGCTTTCTTCAACATCTGGGCAACTATAGTATAGACAACTATAGTATAGACAAGGGTTTGTAGGGGGAGGAAAAAACTGCGTATTCTACTCATACATATTTGAGTAGAACTTTTTATTTTATTCTCCCTGAAATTTTTCTGTTAGCCACATAATTAAAACAGCTAATATTTGTTGTGCATTATGTTCTAATCACCATTCTTGCATTTGGTGAGTTAAATAATGCTATTGCCATTTATAGATAGCATAGTAGAGGCAGAGAAGTTAAATGATTTTCCTAAATTTATACAACTAGTGAGTAATAGAGCCCAATTTGAACCCAAGCATTTTGACTGTTATTGTAATTAATACTGTTTGGGAGCAGATCTGAGGTAAGCATGGTTTCGATCCATTATTATTTTAATGTATAAATAATATCGTGTTCAAGATGGTATTGGATGGCAAATATTCAAACATCCATAACAGATGGGTGAAATGGTACGTGGCAGTATGCTAGACTATGTGTTCAATCAAATATATTGGAGAGTTTGAATAAAGTGCCCAGCATATAGTAGGAATAGGTAGTGAATGAAGTTTTGACAGGAAAGATATGAATTGTTATATGTAGAATCAAGACATGAGAAAAATCATTCACAGTTTTAAAAAATCGAATGGAAAATTAAAAGCATATGAGGAAGATTTGGCTGCATTTGAGATAAAATATTTTAAAACAAATAGTCCTACAATAATATCCCCCAGCAAAAACAAAAACAAAAATTCTGTCGTTTTTTTTAAAAAAATATATATATCTTTTTATTTGTTGATAGATGTTATTTTATTTATTTATACATGGTGATGAGAATCAAACCTAGTGCCTCACACACACCAGGCCAGGGTGTTACTGCTGAGCCGTAGCCCCAGCCCCACCAAATTCAGCAGTTTTTATGGATGCATCAACACATCTGTCTGACTTAATATTGTGACCAATATTAAAGAGTGAACATAATTGCAGAGATTTAATAAATGAACAGCAATGATTATTAAATGATTAAAAAGACTTCTGTGAGAAATTTGAGTAGTGATTGTTTTGGTTGGGGAAGTAGGGAGTTTTTTCTTATGGGGATTAAAAACTGATATTACTAAAAGTAAAATATTAATATTTGAGAAGTTCTTGGCATAAACATTTTCATAAACATTAAACTCATGTTTAATGGAGAGTTTAATGGAGAGATTATTAGAATACAATCTAGAAGGAGATTTTGAAATTTGTAGTTTTATGGTACAACTTTTATGTAATAGTTTCTTCTTCTGAACCCATCATTCATGTAGTTTCAGTTTTCTAGGGGATTCTTGTTTTGTTCACTGTCAGTAAAGGCATGTGTACTATGTATTCATTCAAAAGATATCTATTCAAAGCCTGGTATGGTGATACATGTCTATAATATGAGCTACTCCCAGAGGGCAATTTAGTGAGACCCTGTCTCACCACAAAAAAAAAAAAAAAAAAGATGTAATTCAGTGGTAGAACACCCCTAGGTTCAACCCCTAGTTACATGCCCCTTCCCCCAATAAAAAAGTAAAAAATTATTCAAAATTTACTATGTGCCAATTTTTGAAAAATAATTAAAGCATCTGTCCTACTGGAGCTTACACCCTATGGGAAAATAATAGTATGCATAGTAAATGAATTAATGGTATATAATAATGAGGAAAATAAGGTAAAGAAAATGATGAGGTGAAATTGCAGTTTTTCTTTTTTAGAACTGGGGATTGAACCCAGTGATGCTCTACACCTAAGCCACATCCCCAGCCTTTTCTGTTTTTTAAATTTGAGTCAGGGTCTCCTTAAGTTGCTGGGGCTGCTCTTGAACTAGTGATCCTTCTGGTGAGGCTGCAGTTTTGAACGATAATCTTGTAAAATCTTTTGAACAGATATTCTATATTCTCTGTAAAGAACACTCTAATAGTTCTCAGGGTATGGAAAGAGTAAAATGTGATTTCTATAATAAACTTTCATTTGTATAATGATTAATAATTTTTTAAAGCAGAGGCTCTTGCACACATATCTTTATAGACCAGTAAAATGGCACTGTGGTAGAGTTGGCATCCTTTGATTTCACATAGAAAGAGAGTGAGTATCAAGGAAGGTCCCCCCCCTCCTCTTCTTCCTCCTCCTTCTTCTCTTCCCTCTTCCTCCTCCTTTTTTTTTTTTTTTTTTTTTGTGTGTGTGTGTGTGTTTGTTTGTTTGGTGATGCTGAGGATGTAAGGACCTGATGCATGGTATGCAAGGACTCTACCACTAAGCTATATACTCAGTCCAGGAGTCAAGCATCTTAATTAAGGTTACTTTGCTTAATTAGTCTCAAGCAAGACTGAAATCTAGATCTCCAGATTTCTAGTTCAAGGATATTTTTCCATAGTATTTTAAACTATGGATTCCTCCCAACCCCCACATAGTATCTTAAACTAGGGCTTTCCCCCCCTCAATATAGTATCTTATACTAATTTCTATTTAGGTTGGTTCTTTATTTTGTTCATAAGGTCAAACACTAATATCTTCAGAAACTTCCATATATTGATTAAAGTCCATGAGTCTTCACTGATTATTAACAGTCTTTATCTGGAAAATTGGAGCTTTTTTTAAATCATTTTGCTGTTTTTGACTGATAGGATCAAGCAGAACAATTCTTTAGAAGTGGCCATACAAACAACTGGGCTGTTTTGGTAAGTATATTCTATAATTGTATACCTTGCCATTCACATTAGTTATGTGTCTGAAATATTTTGCATGAATCAAATTTTTGAAAATAAAATTTATTCTTTCTTTTTTTTAGAAGAAATTCTTTATTTTGAGTTGGTTATATTTTAAATTGACCACATCAACTAAAACTATTCTGATAATATTCCTTGCCCTCAATTTACTTGTTAGGCGGTAATTTGTAAATAAATATAAGAATAAACTAGGGCTGCTATTGTTAAAGGAAGCATTTTATAAAATGTAGAATTATTTTAAGCTGGAAATGAGTGAATATATCTTCTATGTCTAACATTAGTTTATAGTTGCTCTATTTATGCTGTTTTATCTTTATAATTGTTATTTCTGTTTACAAAACAGTTAATGATAATTGTAAAAACTTCAAAAATATAATACGGAAAGGTTTAAAAGAAGACAGATTAATTTTATGTTGTGTGAATTTTACCTCAATTAAAAGAAAAAAGAGAGGGGAAATATGTTCAATTCACATATTTCAGAGTCAGTATTTTGGTAACCCCCTCTCCATTTAAAGAAGAAAAATATAAAGCATAAAATAGTTTCAAGATTTTATATAACTGGGATTATAAACTACCTGCTGTTTTACAGTACCTTAGCTTATTTTGGGATACCTTCTCTGCTGGTAGATATGCAGATATGTATCCTTTCTATAGGCTGTATTGTTTCTGTTAGGAATGTACCATTATCTGGAGATAAGTATTTAGATGCTAAAATTTTCATTATTTAATCATAGTTGTGTTGAATATTTTTGTTTTACATTTACATTTTTGTGAACTTGATTGATTTTCTCTTTTTTTCTTCTTCTCTTTTTTGATGGATTAAACCTAGCAACACTCTACAAGTAGGCTGCATCCCTAACCCTTATTATTTTTAATTTTGAGACAGGATCTCACTAAGTTGCCCATGCTGGCCTTGAACTTGTGATCCTCTTGCCTTAGCCTCCCAAATAGCTGGGATTATGGGAGTGCTCCACTGTGCACAGCTTAACTGATTTTCTCTTTAGGATAAATTCCTAGGCAAAAAATACTAAGTTGTGGAACATGATTGTCTCCAGAAAGGTTATGCCCTTTCTTCTAAACCTAAGTAAACTGTGCATTAACTTGTTTTTTTTTGGCTGCTGAATAACAATTAAATTTGTCTCAGTTTGCATTGGTTCGATTCTTACTAAGATTTGTTTATTGGCTTATTTTTTTCTTTTGCCTTATTTCTGCTTTGTGTGAATTAACATTTTTAATTTATCTGGATTAAGAAATTTGTATTTTTTCATTCCCTGAACAGAATGCATGTTATCAATTTTACTTTTCTTATATTTGGATGATAGTTTCACTTGTGAGGTTTTACTTAATGACATTTACATGATTAGATGATAGAATAAGTTTGACTTAGTGAAAAAAGATATAAAAAGGTTATCCTACTCTATTCCCTTTTGCTATAAAAAATAGCAGAGACTGGATAATTTATAGAGAATAAAGGTTGATTTGGCTCACATTTCTGAGACTTGAAGGTTCAAGAACATGGTCCTGGCATCTCCTCTGTATTGGATAATGGCCTTCTTACTGCATTATATCATGGCAAAGGGTGTTGCATGTTGAGAAAGGTGAATTTGCTAGCTCAGGTCTCTCTCTTCCTCTGACGCCATCATTGGATGGGATGATCCCACCCTGATGACCTTATTTAATTCTTATTACCTCTGAAGGGCTTCCAAATATCATCAACATATGAAATTGGGTATTAAGTTTGTAATACATGAACTTGGGATGTCACATTCAAATGATAGCAATGAACTAGAAGAAAGAATGTAAAGAGTAAGTTCAAAGAGGCAGGAAAGAAAGCTGATTTTTATGAAAAAGGGAACAAAGAATGCACAGCATCTCAGAGCCATTAACTCATGCTGGAAAGGAAAGAAAATGGGAGCACAGGTTATAAGAGCAGTGGGAGTTTTAAGGAGGTGGGTAGAGGAATTTAGCTAACGTGCAGAACAAACATAAAAGACTATAATTAACTTTACTAACACCAAAGTAGAATGTTTGAATGTTTGAGACCTTATAAATTTATTAAGAATTGTTGTAAAAGTATGTAATTATCTACTGGTTGCTATGCATATTTGTATCATTTGTAATTTTATTCTGATTAAATAGAATAGTATAACATGGTCTCATATTCTTCTTATTCCTCATAGGAGATTTTATGAAGGAATTTAACAAAAGCTGCTTGAGACAAGGAGAGAGGTTTTCAATGACTACTTAAAAAGTGAGGAAAATTATTAGGAGCCAGGACATGGTCTACCAAACTGAAAGGATAAATTTGTTCTACAGGAAAATCAGGGCTCTTCTATTACAAGTCTATAAGGAAATCTAAGAAGAGGGAATGTCTATCAGTTGCCAAATTCCTTCTTTTTTAGAACTAAGAGCCTATTAGCTTATATTACTACTACATTAAAGCTGTCCTCACCTGGGTACCCTCTAAGCAAGTCCCTTTTGAGTTTTAGTAACTTGGGTTCCAGATGAATAATAGAGGGTAAAAAAAGAGATATTTGTATAAATTCATGACAACTGCAGTTTTCATATTTTGTCCAGTATTTTATACATTAGACTTAATACTGTATAGTGAAACTTTAATAAATTGAACTTTCTTAAATGGAAAGTTATGAACTGTGAACAGGACCAACTGAAAGTACTAAAAATGAATTCTTTCAATGTTATGTTGTTTATAGTTAAAAAAAAAAACAAAAAAACTACCCCCCCCCCCCAGTTTGGATTAATTGGAAGTTAGTATTGGTTCAATGATCAGATTTTACTGTTGTAAAATAACTGAGGGAATTTTTGCCACAAGAGGGAGATAGAAGGAAAGTTGGATTTCATTTTGGTTTCTAATTTGTTTTGCATAAACATTTTTGACTCTGTTTTAAAAAAATATTGTAAAGATAATCCATATTCATGGGAAGAAAGAATATAGTGAGAAAGGGTATAAACTCAAAAATTATTTCACCCCTTTTGACCCTCATTTTTATTTTCTAGTGGTAATCACTATAAATTGTTTCTTGTATATCCTTTCAGAAATTTCCAGTGTGTATAAACATGTTTGTATCTACACTTCTTTCTTTCTCTTTCCCTCTCTTTTGGGTATAGGGGCTTGAACCCAGGGGTGCTTAACCACTGAGCCACATCCCTAGCCCTTTTTAAAAATTTTTAATTTGACTCAGGGTGTTGTTAAATTGCTTAGGGTCTCACTAAATTGCTAAGGCTGACTTTGAACTTGTGAGCCTCCTGCCTCAGCCTCCTGAACTGCATGTGCCACCATGCCCATCTGTCCTCTTTTTATAAAAAACTACTGGTCTTCTAAATGACTTTACCATATGCACTTGCTTTTAAAAAAATTCCATTCAGTGAATATTTGACAATTTATATTAGTTAGTATTTTCCTGGTCCTTTCCATTTTCCCATTTTAATTTTCTGTCTAATAAATTGGATGTGAAAAAGAGGGTAGTTTTTTAGGTTTATGCTTATTAGACCGTATAATAGATGCAAAAAGCTTTTGTGTATGCATAAAATGCAATGAAAATATTGGTTTCTATTACGATTAATTCAGATGTAAATTGTTTTATATATTTTTTCTGCTTCAATAAGGGAACCTGTGGATCTTTTTTACTAGCTTTTTTTGGACAGTAATTTGTTTTCCAGCTCTTTGGTTTTTAGTTTTGCTAGTACAGGCAATGTTATAGTGAAAAGCCTTCAGTACATATTTTTGCATACTTGCATAGGCTAAATGAAAAGACATGTACATTTTCAAACTTGATGCATATTACAGATTACCTTCTTTAAAGGTTTATGTTAATTTTTACATATCCATCAGTCAACTCTGAGTACTTATTTCCTCACATCCTTGACAATGATATTCATTAGAAGAGTTTTTGATATTTATCAATCTGATTTGTTTTTTAAAAAAATGGCTGAAATTGAGTGAGCAAGTTTGAATTTCATTGTCCATTTTTAATGCTTTTGATATGAAATGCTTGTTCTTATCCTTTCCTCTTTTTAAAAATTAGTTTGTTCATTTTTTATTAATAAATTATAATTGAGAAAATTATACCTTATAATTTTGAGTTTTTCATTTGCTAGGATTTTAATGGTATTTTTGACATACGGAGTTTTATATTTTTATGTGATCAAAAATTGTTGTCTTTTCCTTATTGGATTGTAGGATGAAAATTCACTTTAATTTAAAAGATATCATATAGTTCCTTTTTATTTGACAGAGGCAAGAACATTTATATTATTCTCAAAATTGTCATTATATCTAGTATAAGCACAAGGAGTGTGCTCACTTGGATACACTATTAACTGACCCTAGTCTCTGTTTACCTCCTATATAATGGATTCTCAAGACACTAACTCTTGAGTTATAGTGTATGATTTTGCTAGAACCACTGATATCATTTTTAGTTAATCTTTTTTTAAAGTGTTGAATTATTTCTCATTTTCTAGTAGTTCATTGGGCTTATTATGTATTTTCTTATGTATATTTTAAACTGCTTTGTATAGTATGTTTTAGTCTTATCCTCAGTGTCTCACAAATAAGGAAGCAATCAAGAGTGAAACAAATATTATTTAACCTAAAGTAGCTAATTTTCTCTATTCTGTGAAGAGGTTAAGGACATTTTCTTTGATTCTAAACAATTTAATCTTTTACAAATAGGGATCTTAGATAATTGCAGAAATTGAGAGTAACTATGTTGGTTCAATATTTGATTAAATTCCTTGAAGATTTTTTCTCTTAAACTGAATGATCTTTTTGTATTTGTTATGGTATGAAAGGCCTGTCTTTAGAGAAATGGTTTATTGACTGTTTCTTGTTTCTAAAGCCTGATATTCTTTCTTCAGGCAGTTCTATGTCATACCTAAAGAAAAATAATTCTGTAAATCCATGGCTTACTTTGACTCATAAAAATCATATATTTGTTTTAATACTTTAGGTGTGTACATCCCGATTCTGGTTTAATTATCGACATGTTGCAAATACTCTTTCTGTTTACAGAAGTGTCAAGAGGCTAGGTATTCCTGACAGGTAAGAAGTCTTAATTAATTTTGAACTTCAGTGAAGATAACCCTTAGATGACTTGTTACTATACTTTGTGTTTCTTTTGAAAGAGGTAAAGAAACCTTATTTGAATTGTTTTTGTTCTTGTTAGAACAAACCTTTTTGTGTAAAGCAGATGTTACTTAAGATATTAATGACATATTACATAAAAGAACAATCAAAATACAGCTTAAAAATTAGGTAAAGTACAATTATTTAGTGTTATATATTTACTAAATGCTTAGGATTTTTAATTGCAGGTAACAGGGCAATTCTGACTGATTTAGGAGAAAAGGGACTGTTGATAATGTATTGATTAGTTCAGTTCCTGGGAAGGCCGTAACCTTAAAAAGTCAGAAACAAGAAAGACTAGATAGCAGAAAAGACATAGCTAGAAATCTTGACATAAAACCAGTCTGGTGACAAACAGTTTGGCTGCAAATTGAAGAAAGCTAGAATTGACTACAGCACAGCTGCTCCTTTTTGCCTTTGGAAACTTAATGTTGATGCTGCCTCCTTCTACCAGAATCTAACCTTTACTGTTCCAACTTTATGCTATCTCCAGATTTTACTGGGTAAGATAAGAAGAGTAACTGGTAGGAGTATGTGGCATTGTTGGTTTTTATGGGCTGTCTCTTCTATGAAGATTAATAAAGTGGGGGCATTTCCTAATTACAAGGAGGGAGTTCAGGTACAAGGCAGTACCCCACACCTCCACTGGGATCATGTCCTCTCTATTTGGTTTACCTTTGGTAAATTTGTTTTTGATAGTAACAAAGCAGTGATAGCAAGAAACTGTAGTCAATTGAGTTATTTATTTGATTTATTTAGTACCTGTGTAGACAGAGCTTTTGTAGTGAGATTGAGTTTGAAATCTGGTTTAAGATGATTTTGATTACATCATTTTACATACTAAGCCTATTTTCTCATCTTTTACCTGGTACTGATAGTTCCTTCTTTGCAGAATTCAGGTTCTTGCTATTAAAAAAAAAATGGAGATATGAATAAAATGCTGCTGGAGCAGAAGACAAGCAGTATATGACTCAGGAAACTAAGCTATACTACATTCTGTGTAAACAGATCATTTAATCCCGAGAAACCAACAAAACTATAATTTGATTCTTGTGATTCGTCTGGAAGTTAAGGCAACTAGTCATAAGTTTGGAAACTTAAAAAATTAAAACTTTTAAAAATTTCAATAATTAAGTCCGAGAAAGAGATTGATTTGTTGTATCACATATACAGCTATAATTCTTGTCATTTGTCAATTAGTTCTTCTAATAGGTCTATATGCTTAGTCCTTTGATTTTTTTTTATACCTTTATTTTATTTATTTATGTTTATGTGCTGCTGAGGATCGAACCCAATGCCTCACATATGCTAGACAAGTGCTCTATCACTGAGCCACGATCCCAGCCCTAGTCCTTTTATTTATTTTTTAATTTTTAGTTGTAGATGGACACAATGCCTTTATTTATTTATTTATTTTATGTGGTACTGAGAATCGAACCCAGTGTCTTACACATGATAGGCAAGTGCTTTATCCCTGAGCCACAATCTCAACTCTAGGCCTTTGATTTTTAACTGCTGTTGCTTCTCTGCCATATTTATTCCTCTGGGGAATCACTATGAGTGATAGTAGTGGAACAACTATAATTTTTACTTTGGTAAACAAATTTTCAGCTGTTCTGGGAATCAATTATTAGGATATATTTCAACAGAATAAGATTTGGAAGATAGTTTTAAAAATAGAAAATAGAAATAGAATGTATTTTGTATTGTATTCATAGTAGGTTTGTCCCTAGGCTTCTGAAGAATTTTCTTTAAAGACTTAATTCTGTGCCGGGTGATTGCTTGTCTATATCTCTGTTTATGGAGTGTTTGTTCTGGAGGTGAATTGGGAATTTAAACTATTTTTTATTTAATAAATAGAAGTCAATAGAGCCAGGTGTTGTGGTGTACACCTGCAATTCCTAACCACTGGGAGGCTGAGACAGGAAGATTCCAAGTTCAAAACCAGCCTAAGCAATTTAGCAACTTAGTGAGACTCTGTCTCAAAAATAAAAAAATATAAAAAGGGCTGGGGATGTGTCTCAGTGGTTTAGTGACCCTGGGTTCAATCCTTGGTATCAAACAAACAAACAAAAAGAAGTCAATAGAAAATATTCTATTTTGCTTTTGGCCTGTTATGGTAATTGTTCCTGTCATTGGTAACTGTGATTTAACTCCTACCTGGAATGAGTGTAAAAATAATTATTATTAAGTGTTGGACATAAAATAACAAATTTTTATGAAATAACCGTTTGAAAATATAGTATCATTAAGGACAGTTTTTATGTTTAAAACTTGAATTTCAAAATACATGAATTCATTTTATATGTTATACAACATTTCAAGTTAAAATGGTATTGTCATAACTTCTGTTCTAATACCAGAAATGATTCTGAGGGAAATTATTAGTTACTATATTAATAAAAATTGTGATGAGTAGTGTTCTGGTTCGTTTTTAAAGGAACAGCTTGTCTTTGTCTTGAGATGCAAAGTATTTGTATTTAGATTTTCCATATGGTTTAATTAAGAAATTTGTTCATGATATAAATAATTTACTAAAATGCATGACATAGATGATTGTCATTTGCTTTGAGAGTTTGCACCAATTCTATAGGTCCTATTTGAAAGACTATAGAGGTTATATTCCTACTCTTGTTCTGATTTCTCTCTAGTCTTCTGTTTGTATTTCACATATTTCTGCCATGCTAAGTTCTTTCCCATGCCTGAATAATTATCTGTAGTTCATGGCTATCCCAACCTGTTTTATTTTTTATTTATATATGACAAGGGAATGCATTCTTATTACACATATAGAGCACAATTTTTCCTATCTCCAGTTGTATACAAAGTATATTCACACCAATTCGTATCTTCATTCAGCTATTTTGGATGATAATGATCATCACATTCCACCATCATTAATAACCCCATGCCCCCTCCCCTCCAACTCCTCTGCCCTATCTAGAATTCATCTACTCCTCACATGCTCCCCCTCCCTACCCCACTATGAGTTAGCCTCCTTATATCAAAGAAAACGTTCAGCATTTGTTTTTTTTTTTTTGGTTTGGCTAACTTGACTTAGCATTATCTTCTCTAACTCCATCCATTTACCTGCAAATGCCAATTTTATACTCTTTTAATGCTGAGTAATATTCCATTGTATATATATGTCACATTTTAAAAATCCATTCATCTATTGAAGGGCATCTAGGTTGGTTCCACAGTTTAGCTATTGTGAATTGTGTTGATGTAAACATTGATGTGGCTGTGTCCCTGTAGTATGCTGTTTTTAAGTCCTTTGGATATAGACCAGGGAGATGACCATACTTCCAAAAGCACTATACAGATTTAATGCAATTCTGATAAAAATTCCAATGACATTCCTCATAGAAATAGAAAAAGCAATCATGAAATTCATCTGGAAAAATAAGAGACCCAGAATAGCTAAAGCAGTCCTTAGCACGAAGAGTGAAGCAGGTGGCATCACTATACCAGACCTTAAACCTACTACAGAGCAATAGTAACAAAAACAGCATGGTATTGGCAGCAAAACAGATTGATAGACCAATGGTACAGAATAGAGGACACAGAGACTAACCGCAAAGCTACAATTATATTAGACAAAGGTGCCAAAAACATGCATTGGAGAAAAGATAGCGTCTTCAACAAATGGTGCTAGGAAAACTGGAAATCCATATGCAACAAAATGAAATTAAACCCCTATCTCTCACCATGCACAAAATTCAAAATGGATCAGGGACTTAGGAATAAAACCAGAGACCCTGCATCGAATAGAAGAAAAAGTAGGCCCTAATCTCCATAATGTGGGATTAGGCCCCAACTTCCTTAATAAGACTCCTGTGGCACAAGAATTAAAATCAAGAATCAATAAACGGGATGGACTCAAACTAAAAAGTTTCTTCTCAGCAAAAGAAACAATCTGCGAGGTGAATAGAGAACCTACATCTTGGGAGCAAATATTTAGAGCAGTAATCTCTAGGGTATATAAAGAACTCAAAAAGTTAAACACCAAAAAAACAAATCTATAAATGGGCCAAGGACCTGAATAGACACTTCTCAGAAGAGGATAGACAGTCAATCAACAAATATATGAAAAAATGCTCATCATCTCTAGCAATCAGAGAAATGCAAATCAAAACTACTCTAAGATATCATCTCACTCCAGTTAGAATGGCAGCTATTGTGAAGACAAACAACAATAAGTGTTGGCGAGGATGTGGGGAGAAAGACACTCATACACTGCTGGTGGGACTGCAAATTGGTGCAGCCAATATGAAAAGCAATATGGAGATTTCTTGGAAAATTGGGAATGGAATCACCAACCTGTTTTAATTCTGAATCACTTGTGGTGCATATTGAACGTACAAAGTTCTTAGAACCCCCTGGAGATTTGAGAGATTCTAATCCATTAAATTTTCAGTGTGGCCCATACAAAGCTTGATGTTTGGTTCTGATGAACAACCAGATTTGGGGAGCACTATTTGGAGGTTGATGACCAGCATATCATTGAGGGCTTCTTCTTCTGCCCAAAGGAGTCCAAGCCATCGTAAACCTTATATCTCAAATAATTAACAAATAATAAAACACACTCAGAAATATATTTACAGACAGCGAAGCCCCTAATTGATCTAGTCCACACCGGTTCTTGAACTAGACAAAGAGAAAACGCTTCTGGTGGTTTATTTAAGGGGGAACATCAAAGGCAGGGATAAGGTTTCAAGGGCAGAATCTTGCACCCTGATGTCTTTTGCAGTTAGCAGGTTGATTGACATCTTGGCAAGTCACACCTGTCTCAGGTGCTGTGTGGACCAAGGCAGAGTGGAAAGAGATTTACGAGGAAATGTCCACTGTCCATTCCCAGACACCAGATGTCTCTATCCATGAGGCATCCATGCGCAGTGACCCACATGCAACCCATGGATGGCTTTTGACAGAGCACAGCTTTAATTTTTACCTGATCTGCTAAATTTACTTTACTCATACAATTTGTGACTCTTATAAAAGCATTTCCTGACTCCCTTATTTGCTTCTACAGGTGTAAATGTTTATTTTAACATGGGTATTCTAAGTATTTTATTAGGTTGTAAACTCTGAAGGGAACAAGAATTGTGTCTCTTTTCCTCTGTGCTAGAGATCAGACTCAGGGCCTTGAATACACTGGGCAGGCTACACTTGCAGTCCCCAAGGATTGTGTTTTATTTCATTTTGTATTTCTAGCATCTAATATAGGGTCTGATACACAGGTAAGTGCTCAACAGAAGTTCATAAAAAAATATATAACTTTGAAACATTTTATCACTTATACATAGCAAACACAGGCTTTCATTTTAAAATTAAAAATACTTATATTCCTTAAATTGTATTAGTTTGGTTTTCAGAAAATGTTTATCTGATATTAATGACATTAATAAAGGACTGGGGTTGTGGTTCAGTACTGGAACACTCGCCTCACACATGTGAGGCACTGGGTTTGAACCTCAGCGCCACATAAAAATAAAATAAAGGTATTGTGTCCAACTACAACTAAAAGATAAAAAAAGATATTAATAAATATGTTGCCAGAATTTTACATTATTATTTGAGATATTTACTCAGGGAAAAGAGATATTAATAGTGTCATTGGGCAATGAGTCCCATGGTTCTTCTCTTCCCAAAGGAAAGATTTCTGTTGAGAGACACAAATAGAAAAAGCAAAGGGTTTATTTAGCCAAAAGGAAGTATGCTCCTGAGAGCATGGAGTAGGCAGTTTTATGAGAGGGGTAGCTCCCTATGTTTTGAGTTGTGGGCTTTTGTAGCCTTCTTGGGCTCTTCCCATCCCAAGAATTATTTATTTGGGATGGTTATAGCCTTCCTGCCTAAGTTTAATGTGCCTGCTCCCGAACTTGGCCATATTGGAAGTTTCCCAAGGTTAGAGTATATCCATTTTCTTCAGATGGACAGGGAGCTATCTGACTGTAAGGAGCTGGTCCTTGGGCAGTGTAATGGCAAGCTGAGTGCCATGGGGTGGAGCCTGAATTTCCTTTCCCTACCTCCCTTGCTCAAGTCTGTCTAGCTACCTAACAAAAGTTCTGTGGGTAAGTGAAAATACCCACTTGTAAACCCCTCATAAGTACTTTATAGCTTGACTATAATAATATCTAAGTTCCATGCAGGAGTTGTGTCTTCCACATGGTGCCCACATTTGTTTTCTGTAACCATACCCAGTGCTTAAAGATTTTGTTTTTATTTGTCTGATTTTAGCTTCCTGAAATGTTTCATTATATTTAGGCAATTTTTCTGCTCTTAAATAATTGTTTTGACTGAAATCCTGGTTTAGTTACCTCTAGTGTGCTTACTATGATTAAGATAAGAGAAAAAGGGTGTTAAGCAGGGAATAGGTTCTAAAATCTGTATGTGAAGCAAAAATTGAGCCAAAATACCTCAGAAAAACTTTTTAAATAGCATATAAATTATAGTATAAGTATTGTGTTTTATAAAGTATAACAGCCAGTTTTTCCTCCAGTGTTTGAATAGATTACTGTTTTTATTTTGAGCACTGGATAAAGTGGTTTACTTAAGAGTAGGGCTGTGTTACATGAAAAATATACATATCTTTAACTCTAGGATTAAGGTGCTCATGCTGTGAAAGGGACATGAGCTTTGAGGCTGGCTTAGGGAACACATTTATAGCGCCCATATCATGTTTACTCTGGGAAATAAATGCATTTTAGTAGTAGGTTCAGAGAGATTTTAAAAACTTTTTTGTTTAACAGCTTAGGGAATGAAATTTAAGTTCATGGAGTAAAATATGTACATAATTTTTCTGAAAACATGATTTAGCTTTACTGTGAGTTGGGGGATATGAGTTTATATAATTATCACTGTTTGATGACTTGTCTATTTCTATCATTAACTCTGATAGCTTTTTTTAACCTACCTAATACTATTTTTTCCCATATTTCATACTTAAATCATTATACAAGACTAATTTTCCTAATTTAAACCTTTAATTCTTCATTTCCCTTTATTTTGAAACTATTAGTCTTTACAGAATAAGGTTTAAATTTTTTTCCTGTTATCCAAAAATATTTGTACAATCTCATTCCAAATCTAACACTCAGATCATTTCAATTGCCTAGGCTTCAGCCAATTTCTACTTGTCAGTGCTTGTATTAGCCTATTTAATTGCCTTAACTGGTCTTTCACCTACAATTTTTTCCTTTTTCCCTCTTTTTTGGTTTTCTGATGTCTGTATTCAATCCATGCATTTCCTAAAACTTTCTTGGTCCTTCTTGCATAAGTAATTTTTAATTTATATATATATATCTCTTATGGCATTTTTCTTAAATATGTCGATCTGTTTTCTTCAAGACAGGATGTAATACAGTGTTTACATTCCTTAGAATGCATTCTCTGCTATATTGTACAGAATTTAGTGAATGAATGCATAGTGTGCTAGAGACTCTTAGCTAATTGGAACCTCATTAGTCTAGACTGGAAAGGAAACATTTATCAATACTGTTTATGTTCGTACGTTTCTCAAATCCTGCAGAGCTAAAAGTGCTCTGTAGTCAATTTCATAAACTATTCTATAACTCTTATTTTAGGAATTCATGGAAAGGACAGTTTCACTAGGACATTTCAAACTGGTTTCTTTTACCAGATAGAAGTTCATAAGAGTCTTGCCTAAGCAAGTTAACTTCAACCTTATTTATTCCCTACCTTGCTGCCACTTAAGTTTCCACTGGATGCACTTTTTCCTTTTCATCCCTTGTCCCGTTTAACATTTTTCATAAGTGTAGGAGCTATGTAGACAGTCTAGTGATTTCTAGTAATGTTTCTGTAAGTTGAAAAAGAAAAAAAAATCACTATTTGCCTGTTATTATTGCTGATTTTTAAATCATACTGGCAATATGAATTGACTGTTGTTCTTTAGCTGCTGTGGATTTGGCCTTTTCTAAGGTACAGCATTAATAAGATATTTTAGCACTCTAGTATGATTTTTTTTTCTTTTTTTCTTTCAGGTACCAGGGATTAAATCTGGGAGCGCTAAACCACTGAGCCACATCCTCAGACCTTTTTAAAATTTTACTTTGAGACAGGGTCTCATGAAGTTGCTCAGGACTTCACTAATTTGTGGAGGCTGGCTTTGAACTTAGAATCCTCCCGCCTCAGACTCCCAAGTTGCTGGGATTACAGGGTGTGCACCACTAAGCCCAGCATGTAATTTCTTATTATAATAGCGTGGAGAAGGGCATTGCTGTTATGGATGTTAGTAAATGCTTGTGGCTTTCTCTCCAATAAGGACAGTCAAAACGGATCTCTAATTCTGGCTTCCTTCCCATTTCCTGCAATACACATTTACTACCCACCATAATTCAGAGACAATGTCACAGATTTTATAATGAATTATTTAGTGTATTCTTTGAAATCTTTTTAATAGCCTTTTCCCAATGTAGATATTAAAAAAATGGTGGCTTAGGATGATTAAATGACTTGCTTAAGATTCATTAAATATATGTTACAGAGCAAGGGCCTGCTGCTGAGCTGAGGCAGCTGTGTTGGTCTTTGGTTACTGGTTCTTGCAGTCATACCAGAAAGATTTAAGACATGTTGCCCAGAGTAGTGGACATGAATTATGAGAAGGAATAATAAAGTGGAAAAAGGGGGACACTCTTAAGGGAGAGAGTGGGTCCTAGAGAGGAGAAGGATGGCATGTCCCTCTTGGCTACCAGTTTTATTGGGGGTCCCTGGGAAGTTTCCAAAGAATTCAACCCGGGTTTACCTCTTGACTTTTGACTAATAGTAGGATTGTGTCAGACTTTTCAAGTCCTCACTGTGTATGCTAAAGATCCAAGGCAATTCTGGGTCACTAGCTCACTCTGACTGTTCTAATTGAAACTTTTTCTTAACCAATTTTATGATTAGGGGACTTTTTTCCTAATTATCTTTTTTGGGTTTTGGAATCTGCTCTGTGTAAAGGTCACAGCTGGGGGTGTATGGGGGAATGGGGGATGGACAGGTAATTTGTGTTCTTATTGGTAGGGAAGAGGCTTTCAGGCTGCGTTTCTCCTGGTGATAACAGGTTGTTTACTGAGGAATGTAACATATCCTATGGGCTTAAGCTAGGTAGGGCTGCAGGTAAATTGCTTTTTAGAAGAGAGTATGCAGGTTTATCATAGTGGGCCTAGTTGATAGAATTATTCCTTTAACTTCATGTTTGCACCACTCATATCTATGTTACCTATCAATAGCATTGAGAAAAAACTAGAGTGAGAATTTGAATTCAGGTCTAACTTTATAGACAGAACATTTCTATTATAATCACATATCTCTTCCTTAAGAAATTATAGTAATTAATATTTATAGAACATTCACAATTACAGAATTCTTTTAATATACATTATTTCATTTTATTTTTATGACAATCTATAGATATTAGTATAATTAAACATATTCAGGATTTAAATACCTAATTAATCCAAAGTTGAATTAGAGAAAGGAGAATGAAGGGAAGGGAGGAGGAATGGGAATACGAAAGGTAGTAGAATGAATTGGGCATTATTTTCCTATATGCATATATGAATACATGTCCAGTGTAATTCCACATCATGTACAACCAGAAGAATGGGAAATTATACTCCATATATGTATAATATGTCAATATACATTCTATCATGAATACTATCATGATTAACTAATAATAACAAATTTAAAAAGATACCCAATTAAATTCTAAAAGGCATATCTACATGTTGGATATAGTAACTGGGGGTTGTGAAAATAGTTAATATTAATTAAGTAAATATGAGGAATTCCTCCCTAATTTTTTTATTTTTCCATAGTTTTTACTGTTGTAAAGATCTTCATTATTTTATGCTAATGTACTTCATGCTGTAGTTCAGCATGCTTTGTGGCTATAGTACAGGATGAGCCTCCCTAATCTGAAAATCTGAAATGTTCCAAATTCTGAAATTTTTTGAGCATTGATACTTCAAAGAGGAAAATTCCACATCTGACCTCACATGATAATGTTACTGGAGTCCTAAGTCAGAGACCAACTCTCAGGACATCTAACAATTTATGTTCTGCCACTGGCCTCACAATCCAGAGAAGGTGATGGTGAAGAGCATGAAAGGAACTTGAATTAATGTAGCTACACTGGGAAGACAAAATGCCCATGTTCTTAGTTCTGCCTTCCAGTGGCTAATGATGACTGAGGTTTTGTGGAAAGGATAATGAGGGCAAGAGTTGGGAGTTTTTCATAGCTGGAGACTTTTCACACGTGCCAACGCTAGTGATCTTGATCACATGTGGTTGGATTCATCATTGTCTCAGATTGAACAGGTGGGTACTTACCCACAATAAGAAAGTTGCTGTTGCCTGGGGAGTAACTTTTACTCCTCACAAGATGTATATCCATTCCAACCTCATTCCTGGAATCAAGGGTGACTCAGACCAAAGAAGGAGGATGAAAAGTGGAGGGAGAGATACCAATCCTTTAATCTTGCTTTTAGCCACCCATTGAACATTTGTAAGCAAAAGTGAAGAGCCTAAGTCTATGTTACAATAGGTTGCAGTCAAAATGCAAACACAAAATGCAGGTGATGTGTGTAAGGTGTATATGAAACATAAATAATTTTGGGAGTTTAGACTCTTTCTCCTCTCCAAGAGAGCTCATTATATATACATACAATGAGTCCAGGTTGAGTATCCCTGGGCCCAAGTATTTCAGATAGGGATATTCAACCTGAACATGCTTTTGTATTTCAGCAGCTTTATAGCTGTTTATTCCTTCCTCTAGTGTCTTTTCCCTTCCAACTCATCCTACACACAGCTGTTATAATCTTTCTCACACTGCTTTCATTCTTTTACTCCCACGATCAAGAGCCTGTAGTGAATCTCTGTTGTCTTTCTAACAAATCCATAATTTCCAACCAGCTCTTCAGCATTATTGCTTTGTAATTCCAACATACTATGTTCAATTTGTTGGTCTCTTGTGACATTTTTAACTATATAATATTTGGTAATTCACATTTTTTTTGACCATTTATCCTTCCTACCTAGGGCACTTATATAGTCTTCTCTGGGCTCCTTTCCTATCTGTATATCTTAATTTTGTTTCACTGTGTAGAACTTTCATAAAATAATCTGTATAGAGAGGCATTTTCTGACTGGTATTTTTTTAATTGACTAATTTTTTAAAAAAGTTTATTCTAATTTGTTATATATGACAGCAGAATGCATTTCAATTCATATTATACATATAGAGCACAATTTTTCATGTCTCTGGTTGTACACAAAGTACAGTCATGCCATTTTTTTCTTTAAACATGTACTTAGGGTAATAATTTCCATCTCATTTCACCATCTTTCCTATCCCCATACCTTCTCCCTTCCTCTCCCTCTGCTTTGCCCTATCTAAAGTTCCTCCATTCCTCCCAGACATTCCCTCCATCCCCATCATGAATCAGCATCCTCATCTCAAAGAAAACATCTGACCTTGGATTTTTTGGGATTGGCTTACTTCACTTAGCATAATATTTTCCATCTCCATCCATTTACCTGCAAATGCCATGATTTTTTTCTCTTTTAATGCTGAGTAATATTCCATTGTGTTTATATACCACATTTTTTTAATCCATTTATCTACTGGAGGCCCTGTAGGTTGGTTCCACAATTTAGCTATTGTGAATTGTGCAGCTATGAAATTGATGTGGCTGTGTCCCTGTAGTATGCTGTTTTTAAGTCCTTTGGGTATAAAGCAAGGAATGGGATATTTGGGTCAAATGGTGGTTCCATTCCAAGTTTTCCAAGGAATCTCCATACTGCTTTCCATAGAGGCTACACCAATTTGCAGTCCCATCAGCAATGTATGAGTGTGCCTTTTTCCCCACATCCTCACCAAGACTTGTTGGTGTTTGTATTCTTAATAGCTGGTTTGCATTTCTCTAATTGCTAGAAATATTGAACATTTTTCATATATTTGTTGATTAAATTGTATATTATCTTCTGAGAAGTGTCTGTTCAGTTCCTTTTATTGTTCAGGCCCATTTATTGATTGGGTTATTATTATTGTTTTTTAGTATTTATATTTTAGTTGTAGTCGGACACATACCTTTATTTTATTTATTTTTATGTGGTGCTGAGGATTGAACCCAGGGCTGTGCATGTGCTAGGAAGCGCTCTGCTGCTGAGCCACAACCGCAACCCTGGGTTATTTGTTTTTTTGGTGTTAAGATTTTTGAGTTCTTTTTATATCCTAGAGATTAGTGCTCTGTCTGATGTGTGGGGGGCACAAATTTGCTCCCGTTCTGTAGCCTCTCTATTCACCTCACTGATTGTTTCTTTTGCTGAGAAGAAACGTTTTAGTTTGAGCCCATCCCATTTATTGATTCTTGATTTTATTTCTTGTGCTGTAGAAATCTTGTTAAAGTAGTTGGGGCCTAATTTGACATGATGGAGGTTTGGGCCTACTTTTTCTTCTATTAGGCGCAGGGTCTCTGGTCCAATTCCTAGGTCCTTGATCCACTTTGAGTTGAGTTTTGTGCATAGTGAGAGAGAGGGGTTTAATTTCATTTTGTTGCATATGCATTTCCAGTTTTCTCAGCACCATTTGTTGAAGAGGCTATTTTTTCTCCAATATATGTTTTTGGTGCCTTTGTCTAATATGAAATAACTGTATTTATGCAGGTTTGTCTCTGTCTTCTATTCTGTACCATTGGTCTACAAGTCTATTTTGGTGCCAACACCATACTGTTTTTTGTTAGTGTTGCTGTGTAGTATAGTTTAATGTTTGGTATAGTAATGCCTCCTGCTTCACTCTTCTTCCTAAGGATTGCTTTGGCTATTCTGGGTCTCTTATTTTTCCAGATGAATTTCATGATTGCCTTTTCTATTTCTATGAGGAATGTTAGTAGGATTTTGATTGGGGTTGCATTAAATCTGTATATTGCTTTTGGTAGTATGGTCATTTTGACAATGTTAATTCTGCCTACCCAAGAACAAGGCAGATCTTTCTTCCCATCTTCTAAGGTCTTCTTTAATTTATTTCTTTAGCATTCTGTAGTTTTCATTGTAGAGGTCTTTTACCTCTTTCGTTGATTCCTAAGTATTTTATTTTTTTTTTAGGTTATTGTAAATGGGATGGTTGGGCTGGGGATGTGGCTCAAGCGGTAGCGTGCTCACCTGGCATGCGTGCAGCCTGGGTTTGATCCTCAGCACCACATACCAACAAAGATGTTGTGTCCGCCGAAAACTAAAAAATAAATATTAAAAATAAATAAATAAAAATAAAAAATGTAAATGGGATGGTTTTCCTAATTGCTCTTTCAGAGGATTTGAATTGACTGATTTTTCAAGTTATTATAATTAGTTTGTAGAATTTCAAAATAATTTATATGTAGCCTAAAAATTTTATTCTATAGCTATTTTTATAGTTTTCAAATATATTGATAATCATGTATTTATGTTTTCGCCTCATTTATAATGAACAAAAGGACTGGAGCTGTATGAATTTATTTTGAAAATAATTTGCAACATACTAACATTGTCAAGATAGTTTTAAGTCATGCCTTTGAATGTTCTTTCTCTTGTCTCCTGTCACTTACCAACAGTTTTTTCTCATATACTCCTTAAAAATACAAATAATAGTGTTTGAATATGGATTCTTATATATTCTGAACAATCTGTCCTTTTAGTCTCATGTTGGCAGATGGATGATCTGTCTGACACTTCACATGATGTTCTGGGTGGAGAAGTGTATATCTTGGGTAGGGAAACATTTGGTATGGTTTGAAAATGGAAATGTGCTTTAAGGAGAATAGTGACAAAATAAAAGAACATTTTGGCTACTACCTTTAAGCTCTTTTATTTAGTTTATAAGTAGCAACAATTTATAAGACTTAAGAAGACCTTGAAGGGGTTTTATGGAGCATAGAAGAAATTTTATTTATTAGTAAATAGACAAGAAGGTCTTGGGTTGAAGAATAGAGAATGCTACACTGTTTTCATACCTGGTAACCTGATTTTCTTGACTTTATTCTTACCAATGGAATTTTCTTGGGTCTTGTTCTTCTGCATTAAGTTTTTTTTTTTTTTTTTGAGGGGGGGGAGGTGCTGGAGATGGAACCCAGGACCTCCTAATTCCTAGGTAAACATTCTACCATTAAGCTGTACCCCCAGCGCTTCCACATTAATTTTAGAATCAGCATGCCAGGTTCTTAAAAAACCCTGTTGGGATTTTGATTTGTATTGTCATGGGTTTATATATGAATTTAGAGAGAAGGGGCTTGCTTCCTTGGGTATTAAATCTTTTCATTTATGAATAAAATATATCTCCATTTAATTATGTCTTTTATAGCATCCAATAAAGTTTTGAAATTTTTAATTTTTTTCCCATAAATCTTCGTAGAATTTTTTAGTTATCTTTTTTGTTGTTGTTAATATTGTAAATAATACCTTTCTCCAAATACCCACAATATATTTTCTAACTTCTGTTGCTATGCATGCAGTTAACATTGTTCTAGCAACTTATTGAGCCTAATTACTTTTTATAACATGACTATAAATTCATTTTTGATAGCTATGAAATGTGTAAACATTGATAGTTTTCTTCCTTTCACATCTTTGTACCTGTAAAAAAAATTTTTTAAACTTAAAGGTCAAATGTGAAAAATTTGGCATAAAAATCGTCTTCAAAACTTCAAAATTAATAGCTCAAAAATCCAGTATTTTACGCATGAGAAAATGTATACTTGAGAAATAAAGTGATGTTTAGGGTCAAAAATGGCATAGTAGCAGATCTGATATTAGAATGAGTGTAGCAATGATATTATACTATGTTGCCCAATTCAGTATAAATAAATGAAATAATAAAAATAAAGGATAAGTGAAAGCAATTAATTTAAAATAAAAATAAATGTTGATATCACTTATGAAGTTGCTGTTCATATGATAATGTTCTTGATTTATTGTTATAAATAATAGTCTAATCACTTTACTGAAATTACGGTAGCCTATCTTCATAGCTTTCTCTTATAAGTTTTCTGTAGGGCTACCCATTTATTTCAGCTTGAGGATAGCTGAGCAAATTATTTTTATTTTCACTGTGGTATTCCCCCAAAAAGTAAACCTATTGGCATTTGACATCCAGTATTTAGGTTAGAACATGCAGTAACTTGCTTTCCTGAGTATTTGTAATGCCCTTGTTAAATAACTTTCTTTAATGATTTTTTAAAAAAATAAACTATAACCCAGTTTAAATTCAGGAGTTTTCAAGGATTATGTAAACTTAAGGATACCACAACTTAGATAAGAGGGAGTTAATATAGTGTTTAAGAGTATAGGTTTTAGTGTCAGAGACTTTAAGTAATTGTTCTTGTTTTTGAGCTAGGCCAAACCAGAAAGAGATGGGCAAAAATGATGACTTAAGTAGCTTTTGCTTCAGATTGTTATCAGACTAACAGAGAAGCAACACAAAGGATACATGAGATAAAAATATTAGTGAGTAGCTTACAGTTTACTTTTTAAAAATTCTCTAGTTTCTCACTGGGGTGATACCAAAATTTGGCAGTTAGCACAGCCTGTAGAGAGTGAGAAGTCAGAAAGGTCAGATTAATCCAGAACAGTCGAGAGAGAAAGAGCTTTATTGTCACTCAGAATTCTACCTGCTATCACATAAAGCAATTCTTTGCTGTGCCTGAGGTTCATACTTACATGTTTTACTTCTTACTGCATCACCAGCTGTTCAGTAAATTTGAAAATGGCCTGAGACAGTAAAAAAAAAAAAAGAGAGTTTTTTCATCTTGGACAAATTCATCTCTCATAGCCTTAGTTCTCTTATGTATAAGATGGGAGACAGAAAAGTGTCTAAATGGGGTTAATATTGTTGGTTGGCTGACTCAACAGTAATTTCCAGCTTCTTTTTCTCCTTACTTTATTATAGTTTTTTGAATCAGCCTGTCTCATATTCTAATTACTTTGATTACATAGGCCTAGCATTTACTAATTGGGCATTAATTTAGTGATGCGAAATATTAGTTTATTACTATAAGGATCTTAATATAAAAAAGGTCATAAAATGGTGGAGGTTTATAAATTGAGCCATTTTCAGTGATGAGTTACCTGTGTGTAGATGAGACAGAAATATAGGCCTATTAGTTGTGAATGGAGAAATAGTAAATAAGTCATATTAGTGGAAAAACCTTGAAGTCTGTAATGTTTCATAGACTATGGAATGTTTATGTCTAACACTACTTTTGAATGTTTGATGCCCTCTTTTCTATTCTTTTTTTCCTTTCCCTAGTGCTGGGGATTAAACCTAGGACCTTACAGGTACTGGGCAAGTACTCTACCACTGAGCTACACCTCAGCCCAAGCCTCATTCTTGAATTTCCACAAAACTGTAAAAATTGTGTGCCTTTTAAATAGCTATTCTACTTCTTTTTAATTGCAGCAATGGGGATGGAAGCCAGAGGTATGCTTTACTATAGACTGGGCTATATCCCTAGCCCTTTTAATAATTTTTTGAAAAAAATTTGAGACAGGGTCTTGCTAAGTTGGCAAGACTGGCCTCGAATTTGTGATCTTTTTGCCTCAACCTCTCAAGTAGTTAGAATTACATACCTGCACCACTGAGCCTGGATGATAGTTATCCTTCTTACTTGAACTAGTTTTAGTAATTCCTTGCAATTGAAAGAGCCTAACTAGAATACATATTAAGGTATAGTAAAGAGGTTACAAAGTCCTTTTCATTAGAATTTGACGTTTGTTTTCTTTTGACTTCTGACTTTGTTCCTTTGGAAATGTGATAAAGACATTTCCAAAGGAAATGCTTATGGTAAAGTTGTGTAAATTAAATAACTGTAACTGGGCTGGGATAAATGAATGATAAAATACTTTAGGAGAAATATATCTTTGGGTCTCTCTGAGTGTGATGATTCTTTTAACTGGGCTTGTTCCTTTTAGGAACACTGAAAACTTTTTCTATAGAGTTATCATATAGACTACCAACAATAGTGGGCCGTGAATCTTTTAAGCTGAAGTGGGTATTCTGCCTATCCAATGTAAGTCTTATTCCTCTAGTTGTCTCCTGAAGAACTGAATAGAATAGCTTGGGAGGATCTCTCTTTCTCTCTCTCTCTCTCTCTCTCGCTCTCTCTCGCTCTCGCTCTCGCTCTCTCGCTCTCTGTTTACCTTGCACCCCACTGTCTCCTACGTACACACTCCTGCATGTGCATATACACAGTCATATGCATGTGTGTACACACAAATGCACGGGTACTTCGCTGTCAATTACAGCCTTTGACTTGAAAGAGAAAGTAAGTCCTGGACAGTTGTCCCTGTTGAGAATCTTTGCTATTTATAACACATTTGCCAGTGTGTGTAATTTTAACTGTAGTGGGGATACATGAAAGAGTTAGAGAAAGAGTTAGTAGAGTAAATTACAGCCCCCCCAAAAGGAATTTAGTGCTTGGGTGGTGGCAGTGGGAGTGACTTCAGAATAAGTCAGACCCAATTTGACATTTCACCATGGAAAGTGGTAATAATAACACATATTTTTAAGTAAGTTCTGAGGACATTTAATGGAGAATTGATAGAATGTTCTTTCTCATTATTATATCTGACACTTTTAAGAGTATTGAGAGCATAAGTGAAATTAACATTTATGAATGTAATTTGATTTCTTTGGAGAGAAGATATTTCACAGAGTTTTATATTAATAGTTTCCAAGAATTTAGCCCGAGCATGAGTGGGAAGTTACTTAATTCATTAAAAGGCACTACACTCATCCATTAACTTATTTTAAAAATTATATTCATTTCTAAGGCTTCAAATCATAAAATTTAGATATGATATTTAGAAAGTAAAGTCTATATTATTTAGAACTTAATTCACCTAAACTGTCAATTTTGCTCAACCATACTGGTCATCTAAAGAAAAGAAGCAAATGACCATCAGATAAGATATTTTTAGGGAACATTCTCTACAAATATATTTTAGAGTTTGTTTTCAGGCAAATAAAGTCCAACCTAATTTCTTGGATTTAGCCTACTTCTAATTATTATGCTTAACAAAAATAGATGTTCAAATGTCAACTTTTTTATACTGATAAATACTTACATGTGATATGTTTTATATATGTATTTACTCAAGAAAATAGATATTTAAAAAATTTCAATATTAGGTTTTATAAGCTGGTGAACACTGACAAATTATTTTTCCCACAGAACTATAACCACACATTACTAGACAGTGTAAATGTATGGTTTAACTAACATTAGTGCACATGATGATTTATCAATTACATAATAACAAATTATCAAGTCTCCAGATATTAAATTGCACAGCTCACAAGGCATGTAAAACATTGGGTCTGTTTAATTCACTAGCAGAATCCCGCTTTTTTTTTTTTTTTTTTTGTAAAAAGGAATTGAGAAGAGAGGAGAATTATACTAAAAACAAAGATAGTAGATAGTGAGTAATTTCCAGTACAAAAAATAACAAAAGCTGAGTGTAGTGGTACACACCTGTAATCCCACCTATTCAGGAGGTTGGGGCAGGAGGATGACAAATTTGAGGTCAGCTTCAGCAACTTGGTGAGACCCTGTCTCAAAATAAAAAATAAAAACGGTCTAGAGATGTAGCTCAGTTGTAAAGCATCCAGGTTCAATCCTTAGTACTGCAAAAACAAAAAATAAAGCAAAAAAATTAAAAATTGCCAGAATTTTATGATATGAGTTATTGTAGTAAAGGTAACAAAATATCTCTATCTTTAAAACATATTGACTAAGTTAAAGTGTATATTCTTCATATTCTGCATGGGAAGTACAATGCCCATTTTTTTAAAAGTTTTTTCTATTAAGTTGTACCTCAAAGTCCAAACATTAAATTATTATTATTTTAAAAATTAATTAATTTGTTCTAATTTATTATACATGACAGCAGAATGCATTTCATATTACTCAAATTGAGCACAGTTTTTCATTTCTCTGGTTGTACACAGAGTAGAGTGACACCATTTGTACTTAAGGTAATGATGTCCATCTCATTCTACCATCTTTCATACCCCCACACCCTCTTCCTTCCCCTCCCTCCCCTTTGCCCTATTCAAAGTTCCTTCATTCCTCCTATGCTGCAACCGCCTCCACCCCCGCCATGGATCAGCATCCACTTATCAGAGAAAAATTCCACCTTTGGTTTTTTGGGATTGGCTTACTTCACTTAGCATGATATTCCCAACTCCATCCATTTACCTGCAAATGCCATGATTTTATTCTCGTTTAATGCTGAGTAATATTCCATTGTGTATATATCCCACAGTTTCTGTATCCATTCATCTATTGAAGGATATGTAGGGTGGTTCCACAATTTAGCTTTTGTGAATTGTGCTGCTATAAACATTGATGTGGCTGTTTCTCTTTCAGAGGATTTGTTACTGATGTACAGAAATGCATTTGGTTTATGGGTATTGATTTTATATCCTGCTACTTTGCTGAATTTATTTTTTGTTCTAGAAGTTTTCTGGTGGAATTTTTTGAATCCTCTAAGTATAGAATCATGTCATCAGTAAATAGTGATACTTTGAGTTCTTCTTTTCCTATCCATATCCCCTTAATTTCTTTGTCTGTCTAATTGCTCTGGCTAGAGTTTTAAGGACTATGTTAAATAGAAGTGGCTGTTTTTCTCCATTTAGAATAATGTTGGCCTTGGGCTTAGTATAGATAACTTTTACAATGTTGAGATATGTTTCTATTATCTCTAGTTTTTCTGGTGTTTTGAACATGAAAAGGTGCTGTATTTTGTCAAATTTTTTTTTCTGCATCTATTGAGATGATTATATGATTCTTATCTTTAAGTCTATTGATGTGATGAATTACACATATTGATTTCTGTATGTTGAACTAACTTTGCATCCCTTGGATGAACCCCACTTGATTGTAGTGCACTATCTTTCTAATATGTTTTTGTATTCAGTTTTCCAGAATTTTATTGAGAATGTTTGCATCTATGTTCATTGGAGATATTGGTCTAAAGTTTTCTTTCTTTGATGTGTCTTTACCTGGTTTTGGAATCAGGGTGATATTGGCCTCATAGAATGAGTTTAGAAGTGTTCCTTCTTTTTATATTTCATGGAAAATTTGAGAAGTATTGTTATTAGTTCTTCTTTGAAGATGTTATAGAACTTAGCTATGGATCTGTCTAGTGCTGGGCTTTTCTTGATTGGTAGGCTTTTGATGGTGTTTTCTATTCCATTGCTTGAAATTGATCTGTTTAACTTGTGTATATTGTCCTGATTCATTCTGGGTAAGTCATATGACTGTAGAAATTGTCAATGCCTTTGATATTTTCTTTTTTTTAAATATATTTTTAAAATTTTTTAGTTGTAGTTGGACACAATATCTTTATTTTATTTTTATGTGGTACTGAGGATCGAACCCAGAGCCTCGCACGTGCTAGGCGAGTACTCTACTGCCGAGCCACAGCCCCAGCCCCGCCTTTGATATTTTTTATTTTATTGGAGTACAAATTTTCAAAATAATTTCTAATTATCTTCTGTATTTCTTTAGTGTTGTGTTATTTCCTTTTTCACTGTGGATTTTAGTAATTTGAGTTTTCTCTCTCCTCTTCATTATCATGGCTATGGATTTATCAATTTATTTAGTTTTTCAAAGAACCAACATTTTGTTTTGTCAGTTTTTTCAATTGTTTCTTTTGTTTCAATTTCATTAATTTCAGCTCTGATTTTAATTATTTCCTATCTTCTACTACTATGTTTGTTTATTCTTCTTTTTCTAAAGCTTTGAGATATAATGTTAGGTCATTTATTTGTTGACTTTTTCTCTTTTAAGGAATGAACTCCATGTAATGGACTTTCCACTTAGTAATGCCTTCATAGTATCCCTGAAGTTTTGATATGTTGTATCATTGTTCTCATTTACCTTTAAGAATTTTTTAATCTCCTCCTTGATGTCCTTTGAAATCCATTGTTCACTCAGTATCATATTATTTAGTCTCCAGGTGTTGGAGTAGTTTTTTATTTTATCATTGATTTCTAATTTCATTCCATTATGATCTGATAGAGTGCAGGGTAGTATCTCTACTTTTTTGTGTTTGCCAGGAGTTGCTTTGTGGCATAATATATGGTATGTTTTAGAGAAGGATCTGTGTGCTGCTGAGAAGAAAGTGTATCCACTCATTGATGGAAATATTCTATATTTGTTAATTAAGTATAAGTTATTGATTGTATTGTTGAGTTATATAGTTTCTTTGTTTATCTTTCATTTGGAAGATCTATCCAGTGGTGAAAGAGGTGTGTTAAAGTCACCCAGAATTACTGTGTTGTGGTCTATTTTACTCTTGAAATTGAGAAGAGTTTGTTTGATGAATGTATATGCTTCATTGTTTGGGGCTTGTATAGTTATAATTGTAATGTCTTGTTGATGTCTGGTTCCCTTAAGCAGTATGAAATGTCCTTCTTTATTTCTTTTGATAAACGTTGGCTTGAAGTCTACTTTATTTGATAAGAGGATGGGAACTCCTGCTTACTTATGCAGTCCAACCTTTTTCCCAATCTTTCACCTTCAGTATATGAATGTCTTTTCTTATGAGATGAGTGTCTTGAAGGCAGCATATTGTTGGGTCTTTTTTTTTTTTTTAATCCAATGTCTTTTTTTAAAAAAATGTTTATTTTTTAGTTTTAGGTGGACACAATATCTTTATTTTGATTTTATGTGGTGCTGAGAATCGAACCCAATGCCCCACGAATGCTACGCGAGTGCACTACCACTTGAGCCACATCCCCAGCCCCAGTCTATGTCTTTTGATTCATGAGTTCAGGCCATTAATATTCAGGGTTATTATTGAGACATGATTTGTATTCCTGTTCATTTTGGTTTATTTTTGGTTTTTAACTTGACTTAGTTTCTCCTTTGATTGGTTTTTCCTTTGGTGTAACACCTCCCTTTGCTGATTTTCATTGTTGTTTTTCGCTTCCTCCTGGTGGAATATTTTCCTGAGGATGTTCTGTAGTGCAGACTTTATAGTTGTAAATCCTTTTAACTTTTGTTTATCATGAAAGGTTTTTATTTCATTATCAAATCTAAATCTTAATTTTGCTGGATATAAATTCTTGGTTGGCATCCATTTTCTTTCAGAGCTTAGTATATATTATTATTCCAGGCTCTTCTAGCTTTGAGGGTCTGGATTGAGAAAATCTACAGAGATCCTAAGTGGTTTCCCCCTATGTATTCTGATTCCTTTCTCTTGTGGCTTTTACAATTCTCTCCTTATTCTGGGTATGCTAGGCATTTTCATTTTAATGTGCCTTAGCATAGATCTATTGTGATTTTGTATATTTGGTGTTCTGTAAGCCTCTTGTATTCAATTTTTCAGTTCATTCTTCATTTTTGGAAAATTTTCCAATGTTATTTCATTGAATAGATTGTTCATTCCTTTGATTGTAACTCTATGCTTTCCTTTATATCAATAATTCTTAAATTTGGTCTTTTAATGCTATTCCATAATTCTTGAATGTTTTCCTCATGGTTTCTTATCATCTTCACTGTGCGGTCAACTTTATTTTCAAGATTATATATTTTGTCTTCATTGTCTGAGGTTCTGTCTTCCAACTGATCTTATCTATTGAGTTTTTAATTTGGTTTATTATTTCCTTCATTTTAAGGATTTCTGTTTGTTTTTTTTCCCCATAATCTCTATCTTCTTATTGAAGTAATCCTTTGCTTTCTGTATTTGCTTATGTAGCTCTTTATCGAAATAATCTTTTGCTCCTGCCTGTATTTGCTTTCTACTTATATTATCCTTTAATTTTCAGAATATTTTAATTATATACATCCTGAACTCCTTCTCTGGCATTTCTTCTACTGTGCTGGCATGGATTCTAATTATGTAGTATCTTGGTTTGTTTGGGGCACTTTCTTACCTTGTTTTTACATGTTGTTCATGTGTCTTCCCTTCTAGCACTGTTGGATCTGAGGTGTTACAGTTTTTACAGTTCTTGTCACTGTAAGATTCCAATACCTCTCTTTTAAGGGGAGATCAATATTAACAGAGAGATGTTAAGGAGGTAGGATGTGAGGATATAGAGTTATTAGATCTTAAGAAGCATTAAAGAGAAATGAAAAGAAGTTGGCTAGTAGCAGGAAAAAAGAGAGAAAGAGATTTTAGGGAGACAAGTAAGTGGGAGGACAGTAGAGTACAAAAATCAGGCAAGCATAAAAATTAAGAAAAAGAAAAAATGTAAAAGTAGAAATTAAAAGAATATATAACACAACTGTAATATACTATTCAGACATTCCAGTTATCAGTAGTGTAATGTGTGAAAAGTAGGAAAAAAAAGAAAAAAGAAAAAAAAATCTGGAAGGAAAACTAAAGGATTGTTTCTGATTGGAGTTCAGTATCTTTTCTGCTTCCCTTCTCATCCAGTAGTGGGGTTGTCTGATGTTTGCTGGTATCTCCACTCTCAGGATGGTGAAAGTTATTAGGGTGGGAGGGTTGGTCTTGTAGGCAGAACTCGGAGATGAGGTATACAACTTGCCGGTTCCTGTTCGAGGACTGTACCCCAAGGATCTCCTTTGGGGCCTGCTTGTATGATATGGGTGCCTGGTCTTATGTCCTGATATCACCTGATATCAGAATTCATGGTCTCTAATTTAGTCTCTCAACTGTATCTCGCTCATCCCCTCCCTTTCTACTTCCCAATCAGGAACCTCTCTTTCCTTGTGAGCTGCCCTCTGGAGCTTGCACACCTGTCGCAGAGAGCTGTTTTGTATCAGCCAGGTCAGGATGGACAGGCTACATAGCTGCAAGCATTGTACCGGGTTAGTGGCTGTGACGGAGAGGGGCGTGTTGGGGGACTGTAGGTACCTGGTTATTGCTTCTAGGCCTCAACTGGTGTCCCCAGCTAGGAGTTGCCCCAACTAAAGATGGTTATGGTGGTAGCAAGGCTAACGCAAGTTGGTGGCAAAGGTATCCCAAGATGGAGGCGGCTGCTTTCAGAGATGGGGTGTCAGATTGGGCCGGGCAATAGCATTGGGTGGGGTGTCCGGAAATGCTGCTCATATCAAACTAAAACCTTAGGAACTATGAGTTGTGTTGTGGCTGGTGGCTGTCTCCAGACCCTGTCCAGTGTCCCCAGTTGCAGGCAACTATGGCAGTGATTTCAGTGTTCCAAGATAGAGGTGACTGAGGAAGCCCCACACTGGTAGATGGGGGTCCACATGGGAGTGGCGACTGGGAGTTCTGCATGGGTACTGATGTGGGCGAGTGGTGGTGGGGGGGATTCCTGCATGGGAGCTGCAGTTGTGGGTTCTCTAATAACTCACAGAGAAACAGTATTCCCACTGCTTGAATCCCAGGTCACGGAGTGACTAGGAATGCAGCCTCCCTCTAGCCCGCTATCTTGGATCCTCCAAACATTTAATTAAGTGTCAATTTTTTTTTTCTTTTTTAAACCTGGAAACATTAAAGACTTGCATCTGTACAGTGTAGCTTTTCAAAAAGAAAGTTTTCTGTAGCAGCATAAAGGGAGATTGATAGAAAGACATTGATTGCAGATAACTGAAAGACTTAGTGAAAAAAAAATCCATCAAGAATCAAAGTTGGTGTAAACCTGATATGTAGTGGTATGAATGTGAGAGACAGATGTGAAATGATCAGGTAAATAACCATGTAGATTCTGCTTTCAATGTTTGAAATTACTTAAGGAATAAACCACATAAGATCTAAAATACTCAGAGTTCCTAAGGTTTTAGTTTGATATGATATTAAAAACATACAAGTATTATGCTGGGTATTCAGTGCTCTATTTGTTTAACTTTCTTATGTATTGGTAAGGTTCTGGCATTGGAATAAATTTAAAGAAGACATGATTCAGTACTGCATGATTTCAGGAAAGGTCTGCTGGTGCAAATTATAAGTAAATTTTAAATGCTGAACAAGAAGACTCTTTTGCTAAATGCCTGTAGAGTTTCTGTCATGTTTGTAACTTGTAAAACTGCTTCTCAGTTATTATGGAAACTTCATCAGTTTTTTTTTAAACCAAGTCTTTCAATTATCATGCAATTAATGTCTTTATATCAATCTCCCTTTATGCTGCTACAGAAAACTTTCTTTTTTGAAAAGCTACACTGTACACTTTAAAATTCTATTTTTTAAGATAATAGGATCAAACAACCTGTTTTGTTGAATGCAACTTATGTTTCTAAGACCATTGAAGTCTCTGCAACACTGATATGTTTTAGGGTGACAGTTCTTTAAATACATAAGTTCCTTGATGTTCAAAGTTCTATGTTGCTTTTGTCTTTTGAACTATCCTACATCTTCATGTTTTTATTCTACCTTCTAATAATGCCAGAGCAATAAGCAATAAAGTTCTCCTAATGCCTGCAACATAGTCAGTAGCAGTACAACAACCAGGTTCTTCATGAAACTTAATTATTATAAGACTTAGCTAGACATCAGTAATCTGGTTGGGTGGTGTTAACACCTTCATCAAAAGGCCAGTGAAAATAATGTATGTGTTTTTTTCTCCACAAAACAGTATCATAAGTTGTTTCACATGTTCTTAATTATTTTAGTAACTCCATACCATTTTTTTTTAAAGAGAGAGTGAGAGAGGAGAGAGAGAGAGAGAATTTTTTTAATATTTATTTTTTAGTTATCAGCGGACACAACATCTTTGTACGTGGTGCTGAGAATCGAACCCGGGCCGCACGCATGCCAGGCGAGCGCGCTACCACTTGAGCCACATCCCCAGCCCTCCATACCAAATTTTATCAAAAAAATTTAAGAATGCTTTGGTTGAATTGTCTTTAATAAGAAATATGTTTTTGTTTGTGATTCCTATAGGACTTGGGTGCTTCATTTAAATCATGTTTACTTAGTTTAAAAAATACTCAAGAATTATGAAAGAATTTTTTGATTTTTGTTTTATTGCTTCCATACTAATTATACATGAAATTGTACATTAAAAACTTACTTCATTACACTTAATGCATACATCAGCATGAAGAAATTAAAACTAGTACAGATGTAAAGAAATTGAAATCTACTTCCATACACTACAGTTGAAATTCTCAGTGTTTTGAGTATAAAGTTATGTATGAGTAATGGGATGTGAAATGACCTTCTAACACGAAGATTCTTCACTTCAGCAATACTGGGTAATAGAAAGAAAGTACACTGAAGTTTACCCATCTAGGTCAGAACTGTAAAATGCCTGGACAATGTCAATTCAACACTTCTGTGTCCAGGTTAACTGCTCTTATGAGGGCTTCTTGATTTAGTAATGAATTTCTGTGGTTCAGTTGTCCTCATAGAGGTCTTTCTGTGCCTGGCACTAATCTCTCTTGGTTTTTAGTAACTCTGTAATATATAAATTACATAGAGAAATGTGTTTACTCATTGAAAATTGTAGCCTCACCATATAGCTGGTGCTGTAACCAGAGGAGTTCCAGAGAGAGGGACCTTGACTTTGGACAAGTGGGATCCTTGATGTAGGTGATGGAAAAGAATTTTAGCATTTGCCAGTCAGAAGCACAGATTTATTTAGGAAAGCAGAAGCAGGTATATACATTCAAGAGAGAATGTAGGCCATCTCCAAGGGGAGGCAGTACCCCTTTGTTTAAGGGTGTTAGAGGGATAGTAGGTAGGGGCTAAACTACAAGTGAAGTCAGGGCAGAATCACACAGTTTCACACCAGTTTTCTATGTGTTTTGCTTGTGTATTGCACTCACATTATGTTAATTTTTTACAGGTAAGGATATGGGCTAAGGAATCAGATGGTTTGCTCATAAGTTGCTTGTTTTGCCTTTTAAGGTTTCATGGACACTTCCTAAATTCAGACAGTTCAAGGGTACTTCTGAGATTCAGTATATCTTTCTTTTTTTTTGTATTTTCAAATTCCTATCTCAGTACAATGATGGCATTGATACAGGTGACACCAAGGTGGGTTGATAGGGCTGGCTCTGGCTGTGGCTGCAGGACAGAGGTCCATGATGGTCATTTACAAGGTAGAGGTGGATCAGGTGGTGGTTGGGGAGATAGGTTGATAATAGGGTTTGGAAAAGAATTGAACTGCTTACAGGGGTGCATGCCTGCGAATCATAAATTTGAGGCCAACCTGGGCAACTTAGTGAAACCTGTCTCAAAATAAAACTAAAAAGAGCTAGGTGCCCAGTGATAGAGTACCCCTGGATTAAATTCCAACTACTGAAATCAGTCAATTAGTCAGTCAATTGTTATGGTTTGGATATAAGGTGTCCTCCAAAAGCTTATTTTTGAGACAATGCAAGAAGGTTTAGAGAAGATATTATTGGGTTATGAGAGTTTTAACCTAATCAGTGAATCGATCACTGATGGGATTGAGTGGTAATTGAAGGCAGGTAGGGTGTGGCTATAGAAGGTATGGCATTGGGGGCATGGCTTTGGGATATATATTTGTATTTGGCAAGTGGAGACCTCTCTGCTTGCTAATCATCATGTGACCTGCTTCCTTTTGCCATACTCTTCTGCCATGAGGTTCTGCGTAACCTTGAGCCCTGAGGAATGGAGTCTGCTGTCTGTGGATTGAGAACACTGAAATTGTGAACCCCAATAAACTTTTCCTCCTCTACAATTGTGGTGGGGTCTTTTAGTTGCAGTGGCGAAAAAACTGACTAAAACAAAAATTGGTTGTAAGAAATGACTATGACTAACCTGACCATGTGGTTCAAAAGCTATTGGAGTTTGTTGGAGGAATTTTGAGATATGGAAATGCTTTCGATTGTTGTAAGCAGAGCTTAATGGCTGATTCTGATGGGAACTCAGAAGAACAGAATGCCAATGGGACTGTGGACAGTGAAAACAGGGCTTAAGAGAAAAAGGAGGACATTATTATTGGAGTAGAGGCCATTCATTGTTATAATCTAGCTGAAAAGTTGTCTGCATTTTGCCCATGTCCTGAGACTTTCTGTGAGACTGATTTTAAAAGTGACAGACTTCATAATCTGGAGGAAGACATTTCTAGGTAGCATAACATTCAGGAAGGGGCATGGATATTGCTGTGGCTTCCAGCCAAGTTTATTGTGATATTTAGAAGTAGAAAGCAGAGCAGAAAGATTTGAGAAACTTGAAAGGCCAGAGTAAGACTGGCCTAAGGAAATTGCAGTTGCTAAACACACTGAAGAAATGCTAATGAGACAATGAGACAGATGGCTTGAAGGCATTTCAGGAGCTGGCAAGACCACACCCATCTCAGACTCAAGGAAGTAGACATAAAAATTCTCTCTGAGAAGAGACCAGTGGGGTACCTTTCTTGCACAAGGATGTCTAGGAAATTTTTTCAACATGTTTAGCTACCCAGGCACTCAGGGGCTGCTGCATCCAGGGTCCCTGGAGGCTTGGATACTGCTTGAGATGGTGACAGACCTTGGTGTCGACCATGGTATTCCAGAGTTAGGGGATCATGGAGGTTTCCACCAAGATTTCAAAGGAGGGCCTGGGAGGCCAAGCAAAGTGTTAGCAGGGTTGGAGTCCCTGTGGGCACTCCCTGAGAGGGCAGAGTGTGGAGCGGAAATCTCCAAGATTAAAGAATTGCTAGTAACATGGGACATCATTCTAGGGAAGCTGCAGGAACTGAGCAGAGACAAGCCAACAGAAAGGCTAGTTGGACTGCAACCAACAAGGGTACAGGAGTGGATATACACAAGCCCTTTGGACAGAACATCATGATGCCGTGTGACCATGTGACCAGATGCCAGACATGGAGCTACAGGACATGTTTGCCCAGCTGGATTACATTCTTGCTTTGGTCCTATCCCTTCTTTCTATGCCCTATTTTTCTGAAAAGAAATGTTGACTCTGTAATATTATATATTGGATACTTGTAAATTTGCTCTAATGTTACAGGAGCACACAGTGTGAGATTGCTTTGAGCCTCAGAGAAGACTTTAGACTTGGAACTTTAAGCAATCTCATAGTTGAGACTATGGGGACTCTTGGAAATGGACTGAATATATTTTTTTTTATTGGTTGTTCAAAATATTACAAAGCTCTTGACATCTCATATTACATATAATAGATTCAAGTGGATTATGAACTCCCATTTTTACCCCCAATACAGATTGCAGAATCACATCGGTTACACATCCACATTTTTACATAATGCCCTATTAATAACTGTTGTATTCTGCTACCTTTCCTATCCTCTACTATCCTCCCTCCCCTCCCCTCCCCTCTCATCTTCTCTCTCTACCCCATCTACTGTAATTTATTTCCCTCCTTGTTTATTTTCCCCTTCCTCTCACAACTTCTTATATGTAATTTTGTATAACATTGAGGGTCTCCCTCCATTTCCATGCAATTTCCCTTTTCTCTCCCTTTCCCTCCCACCTCATGTCTCTGATTAATGTTAATCTTTTCTTCCTGCTCTTCCTCCCGGCTCTGTTCTTAGTTGCTCTCATTATATCAAAGAAGACATTTGGTATTTGTTTTTTAGGGATTGGCTAGCTTCACTAAGCATAATCTGCTCTAATGCCATCCATTTCCCTGCAAATTCCATGATTTTGTCATTTTTTAGTGCTGCTTAATACTCCATGGTGTATAAATGCCACATTTTTTTTATCCATTCATCTATTGAAGGGCATCTGGGTTGGTTCCACAGTCTAGCAATTGTGAATTGTGCTGCTATGAACATCGATGTGGCAGTATCCCTGTAGTACGCTCTTTTAAGGTCTTCAGGGAATAGTCCGAGAAGGGGGATAGCTGGGTCAAATGGTGGTTCCATTCCCAGCTTTCCCAGGAATCTCCATACTGCTTTCCAAATTGGCCGCACCAGTTTGCAGTCCCACCAGCAATGTACCAGAGTACCCTTTTCCCCACATCCTTGCCAGCACTTGTTGTTGTTTGACTTCATAATGGCTGCCAATCTTACTGGAGTGAGATGGTATCTTAGGGTGGTTTTGATTTGCGTTTCTCTGACTGCTAGAGATGGTGAGCATTTTTTCATGTACTTGTTGATTGATTGTATGTCCTCCTCTGAGAAGTGTCTGTTCAGGTCTTTGGCCCATTTATTGATTGGGTTATTTGTTATATTATTGTCTAATTTTTTGAGTTCTTTGTATACTCTGGATATTAGAGCTCTATCTGAAGTGTGAGGAGTAAAAATTTGTTCCCATGATGTAGGCTCCCTATTTACCTCTCTTATTGTTTCTCTTGCTGAGAAAAAACTTTTCAGTTTAAGTAAGTCCCATTTGTTGATTCTTGTTATTAACTCTTGTGCTATGGGTGTCCTATTAAGGAATTTGGAGCCCGACCCCACAATATGTAGATCGGAGCCAACTTTTTCTTCTATCAGACGCAGAGTCTCTGATTTGATATCTAATTCCTTGATCCACTTTGAGTTAACTTTTGTGCATGGCGAGAGGAGGGGATTCAGTTTCATTTTGTTGCATATGGATTTCCAGTTTTCCCAACACCATTTTTTGAAGATGCTATCCTTTCTCCATTGCATGCTTTTAGCTCCTTTATCAAATACAAGATAGTTGTAGCTTTGTGGATTAGTCTCTGTGTCCTCTATTCTGTACCATTGGTCCACCTGCCTGTTTTGGTAACAGTACCATGCTGTTTTTGTTACAATTGCTCTGTAATATAGTTTGAAATCTGGTATCGCTATACCGCCTGATTCACACTTCCTGCTTAGAATTGCTTTCGCTATTCTGGGTCTTTTATTTTTCCATATGAATTTCCTGATTGCTTTCTCTATTTCTACAAGAAATGCCGTTGGGGTTTTGATTGGCATTGCATTAAATTTATAGAGAACTTTGGGTAATATCGCCATTTTGATGATGTTAGTTCTGCTTATCCATGAACAGGGTATATTTTTCCATCTTCTAAGATCTTCTTCTATTTCTCTCTTTAGGGTTCTGTAGTTTTCATTGTATAAGTCTTTCACCTCTTTTGTTAGGTTGATTCCCAAGTATTTTATTTTTTTTGAGGATATTGTGAATGGAGTGTTTTTCCTCATTTCCGATTCAGAAGTTTTGTCGCTGATATACAGAAATGCCTTTGATTTATGCGTGTTGATTTTATATCCTGCCACTTTGCTGAATTCATTTATTAGTTCTAATAGTTTCTTTGTAGACCCTTTTGGGTCTTCTAGTTATAGAATCATGTCATCCGCAAACAGTGATAATTTAAGTTCTTCTTTTCCTATTTTTATGCCTTTAATTTCTTTCGTCTGTCTAATTGCTCTGGCCAGTGTTTCGAGAACTATATTGAATAGAAGTGGTGATAGAGGGCATCCCTGTCTTGTTCCTGATTTTAGAGGGAATGCCTTCAATTTTTCTCCATTCAGAATGATGCTAGCCTGAGGCTTAGCATAGATAGCTTTTACAATGTCGAGGAAAGTTCCTGTTATCCCTAGTTTTTCTAATGTTTTGAACATAAAGGGATGCTGTACTTTGTCGAATGCTTTTTCTGCGTCTATCGAGATGATCATATGGTTCTTTAAGTCTATTTATGTGGTGAATAACATTTATTGATTTCCGTATATTGAGCCATCCTTGCATCCCAGGGATGAATCCTACTTGATCATGGTGCACAATTTTTTTGATGTGCCTTTGTATCCGATTCGCCAGAATTTTATTGAGGATTTTTGCATCTAGGTTCATCAGAGATATTGGTTTGTAGTTTTCTTTCTTTGAGGTGTCTTTGTCTGGTTTCGGAATCAGGGTGATGTTGGCCTCATAGAATGAATTTGGCAAAGCTCCCTCTTTTTCTATTTCCTGAAATAACTTGAAAAGTATTGGTATTAATTCTTCTTTAAAGGTTTTGTAAAACTCCGCTGTATACCCATCCGGTCCTGGGCTTTTCTTGGTTGGTAGTCTTTTGATTGCTTCTTCAATCTCATCCATTGATATTGGTATGTTCAAATTGTGTGTAGGACTGAATATATTTTGCATTGTCAGATGAGTGAGCTTTTCTGAGTCAGGGGTGTACTGTTATAGTTTGGATATGTAGAATCCCCCAAAAGCTCATGTGTGAGATAATGTAAGAAGGTTTAGAGAAGATATGATTGGGTTATAAGAGCTTCAACCCAATCAGTGAATTAATCACCTGATGGAATTAATTGGGTGGTAGCTGAAGGCAGGTGGGGCATGGCCTAAAGAGGTGGGGCGTGGCTGGAGGAGATAGGGCACTGGGACATGGCTTTGGGGCATATATTTTTATCTGGCGAGTAGAGATCTGTCTCTGCTTTCTGATCTTCATGTGACCTGCTTCCCTCTGCTACACATTACTCTGCCTTGATGTTCTGCCTCACCTTGAGTCTTGAGGAATGGAGCCTGCTGTCTATAGATTAAGACTGGAAATCATGAGCTCCCAAATAAACTTTTCCTTCTCTGCAGTTGTTCTGGTGGAGTCTTATTAAATCACAGTAGCAAAAAAGCTAACTAAAACATTAGTGTTGCTCATTCTTTAAGCATTGTTGGATTTTTTTACTCAGATTTTAAAAATTCCATTCTGTATATTTTGGCAAAATATAGGTTATGCTAGATCAGTGACATTCATGAATACAGCATTCCTTATTTTGATTATTTCTGTGAACCATCCAAAATATTCAAGAAATATGGTAATTCATAATTTTGGTAATGTAATGTGTAGATTTGAATTCCAAATCTTAAAGCTGGTGTGCTTGAGTAAGTCTTTAACCTAGTTAGGAGTTAAGCAATGGAAAACAGACGGATGAGAATTTCTCTACATAATACTGATTTTAAACCCAAGAGGAAAGGATAAGCGTGTCTGTGCTACTTGCCCTTTCCTGCAATCAAGGAAGAGTGGTAAATACTGCCGGAGCATTTGGAGGTAGAGATGAAGCAGTGAAGACTTAATTATGAATTTAATTATATGAGGGTAGAAGCTACTGGTAGAGATGGTTGTGACTGTGACCAAGTGGTAGGCGTGTTGACTGAAAAGACCTAATGAGAGCAGGGCCAGGAGCAACCTGTATCCCTTATTTCTTTCTGTAGAAAAGATGGCTTTGGTGAAATGATTGGAGACAGACTAGAATATTAGCTTCTGCATCTCTTGGAAGTTCTGTTCTCTGATTTTCACATTTAAGGAGGCACTGAAATTTTTCATTATGTCTTGTTACACTTATAGGAGGAGTTACATGCTTTAGTGCCGCTATTCTTTGATTTGAGAGTTTGCTAAGGTCTTTGGATAATTCCATTTAGAATTTCAAGGGCCTATTTTATTCTAGATATGTGCCATAAATATTGAACAGTGATAATGAGTTCATGTATCTAACTTAATCATCTGAGACAATTAAATTATCAGTATGAGATAAAATACACATTAAATCATTTTAAATCATTTTAAATGCCAATTCATATAGTTTTAGGGTACTTTAGATTTATTAGAAGGAAACATTCATATTAAACAAATCTGGGATTGAATTCAGACTCCATTAACTTGATAACTGTGACCTGGGGCATGTTACTTAACCAATTTGATAACCTGTAAAACAGAAGTGATAATACATTTCTCATAGGGATAATATATGAGATAATATATATAATGTGCTTATTAGTATATTGCTTGAGATATATCAAGTGCTTGATAAATGTTAATATTTTTTTAGATGTTAGCTATTATACTAAATGACATATGAATTTAATTATATGAGCCTCATGTAATTTGTCAGTATGATAGATAACGTGTCTGCAGTGTGGTTGAGTTTTTATTTTTTAAATTTTTGATAGTAGGGATTGAACCCAGAGGTACTTTACCACTGAGCCACATCTCCAGCCCTTTTTATTTTTTATTTAGATGTAGTCTCACTAAAGTTGCTTAGGGCCTCACTAAGTGTCTGAAGCTGCTCTTGAACTTTAAAAACTGCTTTTGAACTTGAAATCCTGCCTTAGCCTCCAAAATCCCTGGGATTATAGGCACATACGACTGTGCCTGACTGAGTTTTCATTTTAATACAATTATCAGATATCTGGCATCATATAGTCTGGGAAGGCTAATTGATATTTGGCAAGTTGAAAGTAATTCAGAAAATTTAAATGGTCTAGCATTGGTGGCTAGCATATTTCTTATGATTAGTTTCATTGTACATTGGTGGTAAGAATTATTAATTTGGAGATTCTTTAGGACATGGAAGAGGAGGAAGAGGAAAAGCCTAAAAGTAAATTACCTTAATATCAAGCTACTGATTAGTTTGATTTGCTGAATTTTTTTGTTCCAATAGTCATGACATTGCTGCAGAAGCTGAGTATCCTAAATAATTTGTGTCAAAGGTGAAAAAAGCAAAGTCTACAAGGCAGAAACCTAGAGGGCCAGATTTAAAGAGAGCATCAGAGATCCTAAAGACACTCATATTTCCTGCTGCTTTAATTTCTGCTGTTATTATAGCTTGGAATGTTGATATTAATGAAGGTGAGCCCAGTAATTCTAGCTACAGCAGCTAATGATGCTATATGTAGTAGTATCTGATTAATAGCATGACTATTAATCAGATACATGACTAGAGAATGTCAAACAATTTTAAGGGAAGAATTTAAAAACATTTTGACTGAAATAGTAATTTATTTAAATTTCATTCAGTGAAAAGTTTTTGTTAAAGTAACACCAGTCTATTTTAAGTGAAAATTTATGCGTTTTTTGAAATTTTATACTCTTATGGTCAAGAACTGTGAAAGAGTGTTCATTTATTCAAATGAATTTATTTTTTAACTCATTTGATCCCTGGGTTCCTGATTGTGTTAAGGAAGATTTTCAAGGAAGCAGATCAAAGAATGGCCTTGCATCTTCAATGCAGGATTTACCTGTTCATTCAGTGTTTGGCAAACATGATGGAAAAGCATTTATATCTTAGATCACCCCTCTCTGTATATTTCTCATATTGGGATTTTAAACTTATTTTTAGAGAAGTTTTAGAATTTTACTTTCATATCGATCATGATCTTTAAAAAAAATCTGTAAGTATGATAAGGGTAGATACCAACAAGTGGTAAGGAAAAACACATTGATAGTTTTCTTTATGTTTGTTTTTATCAGATAAGAAAGAAGTTATGCTTTATGAGTCTTCTATATTTAATAAGTAAATACATATGACTTATAAATAAGTATATATGAGTGTGTCCTCACAAATTTTTAACCAATAGGTAGTGTACGATTTAAAAAATGTGGAAACCATTTGTTTATATAAATAAGTATTATATAACTAACTTGCCATACAGTTGCTCACTTTTTTTTTTATTTTAAGTTGAGAGAAGGCCACATTACATATGCTTTGTTGTGTGAAAAAGTTTTTACAGGGGCTTGAAAAGAATAAAGTGTGAGAGTTGAGTCATCACATATGGTAGTCATCACATATGGCTTGCCAAAGAATATCGTATTCTTGTATGAATTGGTTGTATTTTGGGGATTTTGTTTTAATAAGATAGAAGACAACTTCTTGTTAGTTATTTGTAGGCATGTCTAAGTATGTCTTTAAGGTAAATTATTTTGGTCTTGATTTTAGCAGTGATGGATTTGATACCCATTATGTGCAGATTTAAATAATTGCTGTGATGCTAACCTTGATAGTTAAGTGAAAAAGACATTTTAAGGAGTCAGTAAGTGAGATCTCATACCTGGCATTCAAGGAATGTTTATTGGCAAAAACTTACTTAAATATAAGGATCTGATTGTCTTTAACAGTAAGCAGAGGCTTAGAAATTTTGAATTGTGTATTGTACAATGTACTTTTGTGAACAGGTATTTCTTATGTTATTGAATTATATTTGTAATGTTGATGTCAAAATATAAAATGAAATTAAATGTAAGACCAGACCTGAAGCTCTTCTTTTAAACATAACAGTAGTCATTTCATTTTAGCAAAAATAATATAGGATTATTGTTTTTAAGAGTATTTCTAGTTTGGTAGTTTTGTTAGATTTTAATTTATAATTTTATCTTGATTCTGTAGTTTTATAAGAGGTATAGCAAACCTAAGTAGCTTACTTGCATGCATATATTAAGTACCATTATAGAGAAAAATTAGCACTTAGACCAAGTAAGAATTTTTATTTTCTACAGAAAAAAAGTTCTGTGCATTTTTTTTTTTTTTACAATCTCAGAAACAGTGAACTAGAATATGTGGTTGGACTTCTAAACCTTTGGAATCCATTCCATTTCTTGACTTTTTCTAATTTACCCACATTATTACAGATAAGATGATTTTTAAGATATATTATGTTTGATCAAGGGTCATAGTACTTATCCTGAGGCTCAAAATTATCTGCAGGAAAAATGTTGATTGAATTTATAATTTTAAGCCGAAATTATTACTTCTTTTTGGTTAATATTGATATATAGATATTAAATAATCATTTAGTTTTATAGAGTGAAATTAACAATAAACAAATGACATGGCCTTAATGTATTCATTTAAATATTGACATTTGTATATCAGTTCATTCTTGTTTAATAAAAATTATAGGATTGATAACAACTTAATGTAAATTAATGATCTTAAGATATAAAAAAAGAAAATATATTTTCTATTTTAAGAGGAATAACTTTCATCATTCTGGGAGTATGAATCAGTAACAGCTGAAGATCTGATATTTGAATGTGGCAGGATTGGAATGATTTCAAAGTTGAAATCTAGCCAATTTTCAAGAAAAAATCACAATGTTTCAATTTTGAACTTTAATGTATTTGGAACATATGCAGCAGAACATTTTCTTCTTGCTGTCTCCTGCCAAACTAATTATGTATGCCACGTTAATTTTTCCCTTAAGTTTTGGAAGCACAAGTATATGGTAGAATAAAGAATTTCCTGATTCATGTTCACTAGTTTTAATGGTAGGATCAAGATAAGAAATATGTAAGAGGTATTTTGAAATTTCCTCTTAAAGAAATGATTTGCAAAAATGAAAATGTTTTATTTACTTAAAATTATTTATTGAATTCCTACTATATGAGAGACTTTATTACTAAGGCTGTGTGACAGTAGTAAATAGGATGGATAGAGTACTGTCCCTCTGAGAGCTTATATTCTAATGGAATGATGGTGGGAAATGATGGGGATTTCAGATTCATAAATGTCGTATATAAAGTCAAACAAAATGAGTAGCTTAGCTAATTGGAATGATTTGAATATCTGTTTGGAAAGAAGCTTTAAGTTTGGTCAGTAGCCCTTAAAGTGAGAAAGACTTGGCATATTTCTGGTATAGAAAGTCCAGTTATGGAAAGAATCTAGTGATAATGGCTGGTCGGGGCTAAAGACAGAAACCAGATTAAATGAACCTTTAAGACCATGTAAATGATTTCAATTTTACTCTAATTATAATGTGAAAAGCTGGGAAGGTTTTAAATGGAAAAGTTTTGGCTTATTTAAGTAAGATCCCTCTGGACGCTATCAGGAGAATGAACTAAAAGAGGGTGAGACCAGGTAGGGAGATATTCCAACATCTAGTGCAAAGATGATGGTAGCTGGAATTAGGGAGGAGTGGAAATGTGTTCTCATGCCACACTGATCCCACATGCTGATGGATTGCATCCTTTGGGAATTTAAAAGTTAAGTTATTTGGAATATTATTGTTTTAATGTGAACTCTTTAAGTCTAGAGAATGTCTAATGTTACTAAAATTAAAAAAAAAATTGGGGAAGACAGTGTAGATTCTTTAGCTTCCCTTGGCTATATGACATAAAGTAAACTCTTGGGAAAAAAATTAAGTTAGCAACTTCAAGTTCTGTGCATAAGTTCATGCTAAATTGCCCTATTTCTCTACTTTAAAATTTATGCTATGTAAGAATATGAAAAAAACATAATTAAGGCCCCTTTAAATATGTAGTTGAAAATTTAGTTAGTTTTAGTGAGGAAAAGAATGAACATACTTGCTATATGATATAAATAAAATGTCTGTGTTTAACATTTTGGCTTTATTTAAAGAGTATATTTACTGGAACTTTTTTTTTCCCCTAGTCACATTGTCCTGATGCTTGCTGATGATATGGCATGCAATCCTAGAAATCCCAAACCAGCTACAGTGTTTAGTCACAAGAATATGGAACTAAATGTGTATGGAGATGATGTGGAAGTGGATTATAGAAGCTATGAGGTAAATTGTTTAATTCAGCAAAATTTTTGAACTGATGTTATTACTTTTATGTCTTGGAGACAGCAGAAGAATACCATTAATTGTCTTATTCTTTTTCTTTAAATTTAGTACCTAATTTTTGCTGAGCTTTCATGTAATTTGTCTCTGTAGTTCATATTAAAGAAATAATATGAGTAAAACTACTGAAGTATGAATGTTTCATATGTATTTCTAAGATAGGAAACTTCATATTGGCTTTTAATTAAAGCATTTTAGTGAGGTTTGATGTATTACTTCTCTTTTACAGGAAATGTTATTACTTGTGTTTTACCTTTGCTCAGCAATTTCTAGTATTTTTATAAATATATTAATTGTGGAAAAGTTGTAATGACTAACAAAACACCATATGTCCACTGCTTAGAGAGTAAACCACTTTTATTTTGCTTCCAGTGTTTTTATGCATATATAATTGAAAGCAAAATGTGTATAAAATGCTATTTTAACTATATTTTCTTCCTTTGAAATTGTTAAACTTAATAGATTATGACAGTGTTTAAATTTTGAAGTCCTTCTAGATAGTTCTTCCTCTTTTACCAGCTAACCAAAAGTAAGACACAGTATTTTTATCTTCACTGAAGCAATTCTAAAAGCATAGCTGTCTTCTAAACTGTAAACTCCTCCAGGACATAGCCTAAATCTACATACTTTGTACCTAGCAAGTACCTATGTAGTCCTTTGTAAATACTAAAAATATTTTTCAATGAATTAAATGTATATGAATATTTGACTTTTTACTTATTTATTTAGATGCCTTAAAATATCGACCAAAAATATTTCTTCCTTGTTAGTCAGCAAGAGGTCTTATTAAAATTGACATTTTGCTGTTTCTTGGGCAAAATATAGATTAAACATCTTATACATACATACTCATACACATTTATGTACCCATGATGTAGAGAAAAGTCCCACAAGAAAGCTGGATTGATTTTCTATTCTTTAAAGTTATATATGCATAATGTGTGACTTAGCTCTTGATTTTTACATTTTACCCTCTGGAGGTTTAAATAATGCCCTCAAAGAATTCTAGAGGGCTATAAATTCCAGGTTGGGAAATCTGGTTTAAAGTGTTACGAATTTTTTGCATGTTAAAGATACTCTTCTAGGTGTGGTGGCTCACGCCTGTAATCCCAGTGGCTCTGGAGGCTATGGCAGGAGGATCATGACTTCAAAGTCAGCCTCAGCAAAAGCAAGGAGCTAAGCAACTCAGTGAGACTCTGTCTCTAAATAAAATACAAAATAGGGCTGGGGATATGGCTTAGCTATTGAGTCCCTGTGAGTTCAGTCCCTGGAACATCCCCTTTCCCCCATAAAGATGCTCCTAACGAAATCCAAGTTTACATAATTCATTCAAAAATTAATGAAACATAATTTTGGGGGATGATTAATAGATCTTTTTTCATTATTTGTTATTGACTAAGTAGTTGTACATATAAGTTGCAATAATGTAACTGTACTTATTTATAAATTCTTATATTTTGTGTCTTTCCAAAGAATTACCTATTCAGACAGACTAGTAATTTTTAAGCTTTTGGGTAAATATTTTTTATTTTATTTTTACAGTACGAAGATTGAATCCAGGGGTGCTTTACATCTGAGTTATATCCCCACTCCTTTTTTTTTTTTTTCCCACTGAGACAGGGTCTCACTAAGTTGCCCAGGCTAGCCTCAAACTTGATGATCCTCCTGCTTCAGCCTCTTGAGTAGCTGGGATTATAGGTATGTGATTATAGGCATGTGACACCACATCAGGTGCTTTTGAATAATTTTTAAAGGCAATATTTTGTGTAGTATTTAAAATTTTAAAATGAGATTTAACTTATTTTTTCTCTAAGGTATTTTTTTTTTTCAGGTTCCATTTCAACTGATCTCTCTCTCTCTCTCTCTCTCTCTCTCTCTCTCTCTCTGTCTCTCTCTCTTTCTTTCTTTCTTAAGGTAACTGTGGAAAATTTTTTGCGGGTATTAACTGGGAGGATCCCATCTAGTACTCCTCGGTCAAAACGACTTCTTTCTGATGATAGAAGCAATATTCTTATTTATATGACAGGTAATTTTAGGATTTAGAGATTTCTTAGTATAATATGTTGGAACTCTTTTTGAAGAGAAATTCATGGGCATTAAACACTTTAAATGATTTGAGGTTAAAATAGTTTTTTGTCATGTAGTTCTGTCTTCTCACGATACAAAACTATTTGAAATGACATTTGAAAATGGTATAGGTTGAGCATTCATAATAAAAAAATCTGAGATCTGAAATGCTTCAAAATCAAACTCTGAGTATCAATGTGAATGCCACCAGTAGAAAATTCCACACTGACCTCACATGAGAAAGTAGGCACACTAAAAATATTGCGTAGAACTACCTTCAGGCTATGTGTGTAATGTATACCTAAAACATAAAATTTATTTTATTTTAGACAAGGATCTTATCCCAAAGATATATCTTATTATGTAGAAGCAAATATTTCCGAATCTGAAATCTGAAGTACTTCTGTTTCTAACAGTTTGGAACAGCAGTACTCAGCCTTTATAACATTTTGTGCTATTGCTGTTTTCTTGTCCTTTTGCTCTTTACTCTTGCCTTGGTAAAGTTTACTACCTTTTACTTTGTATACTGCTAAAGCATCTCTCTTTCAGTTTTGTTTTCCTGTTAGTCATCCTGCTTAAAATGTTTATTAGAAGTTGCAAATTTGTCTGTCCTCTGCTTAAAACTTCAAATGATTTCTTATTGATTGAATCTCAGATTTTGTGTGTATAAAGTATAAATATTAACTGAATGTAGACACTTAGACCTTATCTTAAAATTCTTATTCAGTTTTGTTCTGGAGTGTGGGTTCATGAAATTGCATTGTGAACATACTTATGAAATGTAAGATGTAGTAGTCTTTTGACTATATGTTAAGGAACTTTATTGGACATAATGTTCTCCATAATATGATAGTTAAATACTATATATAATAATATGTTATGATTTTACATATTATTTAATTTCAGTCTTAATTCTTACACTTTTTCTAAGTATAAGCTCTTGGCTGTTCTGTCCTCCAGATATTTACTTAAACTGTTGCTTTTGCTTATGACGTCCTCTCAATCCACTTTGCCTACGTGACTATCGCTTATCTTTTGGTATTAGCTCAGGAGTTTCCTTTCTAAGTCTAAGGTGACTTTTGTTTCCAGTTGCCTGGAAAGCCCTAGTTTACATCTCTTGTCCCAATAATTATTGATTTTGAATTCTGAGATATAATCATCAATTATATGTTTTTCATCTTTTTATGATCAGTACCTATCTTATAGTAGTATTTAGTAAATGTGAATAGTATAGTAGTATTCAGTAAATGTTATCAAAAGGTATTCAATAAATATTTTAGAGAGCTTTTCATTAAATTGATAGTAAAAGAGCTGCAGAATGTCTTAGATGTTATATGGCAGGGTAGGTAATGATCCTAGCTTAGTGGCTTTTCTTTATCATGTGGCATTTATTTACCACTTTTTAGATACTTTTTATTTATAAATTAACTCAACAGCATTAATGAAGTCCAAAATCTTTCATTTTATCTTATGTGAAAATTATAAGAAAATTATGTGCTTTGTTGGCAAAGAAAATGAAGTATAGTTTTATAGCCTAACGTTAGTTGATGTGTTAAAAGATTTACACATTTTTCTTCTAATTATGTGGGTTCTTTTTTAGAATAACTCATGGTATAGAAGACATTTCAATAGTTTAAGATACAGCTTGATAAATTATCACCCCTGAATGTCTGCCTGTTTTGGAAAAAATTCTTATTGAGACACAGTTGCACCTATTCATTTACATATTTTTCTCAACTGTTTTCACCCTATAATAGCAGAGTTCAGTAGCTGTGACAGAGACCACATGGCTCATAATCCTAAAACATTTACAGTTTATAGAAAAAAGTTGCCAACCTCTGTAAGAGAATATAAAGGCTGATAATTATAATGTTATAAAAAAGATAATAACTAATAGTTATTAAGGCTTACTATACATTATGTAATATCCTAAATTTTACATACATAAAATTTATATATAAATAAAAAATACAAAAAACAATAACACACACATATATTTCATCCTCATAGCAGCTTGATGATTTAAGTGCTAATATTCAGGGCTGCCATATATGGTAATAAGGGTTTTACACACAAGCATATGGCTTGGGATTAAGTGGGAGTTAAAATTTAGTGTATGTTTATACTTATTAAACTGCATGCCATGCTGCAGAATTGTGTCTAATAGGAGGGAAGAATATTCCCCCTGCCTCACCACATAGGCATAGTCACTAACCACTTATGACCTCACAAAAATGCATAATATCCAGAGGAAGACACTAAAATAGTCTTTTCTACAAAACTACTGTAGTTTTATTCAGTGGAAGGTACAATTTTAGTAATCCCACAAAGGAACTATAAAAGCAAACTAGGTGTGATCTTGCTGGTATGTTTCTCACTTATGGCTGAGGAAACTGAGGCATAGATTAAATTATTTGCCTAAAATAAATAGTAAATGGCACAGCTAGATTTGAATCTAGGCAGACTGGTTCTTTCTTACATACTGAATGTCACAGTCTTTTAGACAAGTCTTGTGGGATTATTGTCAGTGATGGTAAAAATGTCAATTTCTAGGTGAGAACTGCAGTTCCTAGTATTAATAACAATCTAAGTATATACACTGTGAATAGTATAGTCATATTATGGGACTAGCTAGTGTCTTGAACTCTTTCCTCATCAAAAATGTTTACATGGCATTTGAAAAAATTTTATGTCTGGAATAAATTTTGGATGTAGTAATGGAGCCAGTGGAAGAGTATAAATATGGGTTTCTGGAATTGAATGATAGAAAAACTCATATCTTCAATATTTCTCTACTATTTTTTACACAGTCTATCATTATCCTCTTCTTAATTGATATGGTAGAAAATTATTTGTTTCCATAGTAAATTTTTTAGAGCATAAAACAAGTGATATTAAAAATTTGCAATGAATGAAGTAAGTGTATATGTTTGGATGTGTGCAGTTTGCAATTAAAAAAATATATCTACTTGACTTTTTGATTCTTCCTACAAGGACATGGTGGAAATGGTTTTTTGAAATTTCAAGATTCTGAAGAAATTACCAACATAGAACTTGCAGATGCTTTTGAACAAATGTGGCAGAAAAGACGGTAATTAGAAAATGATTTCTTTTCATAAAATAAATTAATACCTAAATACCTATTTTTTTATGATAGATTCCTAGTTCTTATTTAATAAATTTTACCTTACTTTGATCATTTCTTCCATATTTAAAATTTGTTTGTTATACATTAAACTGTGTTTTTTAAAGGAAAAACTCAAGAGTTATTACTTAACATGAAAAAAATCAATGTTTTAAGATCAACTCTCCTGTAATTTAGCATCCTTTTTGGGGGAGAGTCCTTTGTAAGCATTCGTTTATTTGAGAATTGTTGTATATATGAGCTTACATGAACTCAAAGTAAACAATAGAACTACTTTTAGCTTGATTGCACTTATGGGTTACCTTCTGTACACATGGCACAAAGGGAAATATGATGCTTATTCTGCCTTCAAAGTGTTTAAAATCTAACATAAGAGAGAAATGTATATACAAGCATATGACAAAAATTATCACTTTTGAAATATAAATAGAATGTATGGAAGTATTGAAGAGGAAATTTTATTTGGTACTGGTTGTTTTATCTAGTGCTTAAATTTATTGCATATTAGGTACTGGACACTGTGTTTTTCATGAATTATCTTAATTTCAGTAGCAACTCTGTGAGATAAGTACTATTATTTTCCAGTTTTTAACAAATGAGTAAACTGAGGCACAGATAGGTTAAGTAACTCACTAAACTTTATGCAGCTGATAGTGCCAGAGCTAGGATTTATGCCCAAGTGGTCTGATCACAGAGCTTGCTTTTAGTTATTTTACTATACTGCCTTTAATAATTTCAGAGGTTTCTGATCCTGCACAAATATTGTCTCAGAACAAATATGTCATATTTATTGTATCTTCTGTCATTCTCTTGGACTTTGTGGTTCAAGATTCTATATATCCTTTTCTAGGAGCATTATTAGCTGTTTACTCAGACCAAATGTCTGAGGAAAACTTCCACCAAAACCTATCTACCTCTTACTTTCACCTTCACCAGTTATCTACATTTTTATAAAAAAGAGATTTGATTGTGTTATTCTTTCACTTAACAACAAAACAAAAGAGAATAAAATACCACTTTGGTGGCTTCCTCAAATATATAGAATCTTATTGTAAAGAGACTTCGTATGGTATCTTTACAAATTGACCCTACCCCACCTTTTTAAAAACCAACTTCTCTGCAATACCTCAAATTTACTCTTTCTAAACTTTTTACATTGTTTTTGTTCACATTAGGTGCTTTTTCTTCTGTTGGAATCTGTCCTTTCCCTAAGAGATAAAATAATGCTCACCCTTCATTGTCCATGCCAGGTATCACCTTTTTGTGAACCTTTTCTTTTCAGTTCCTTCTATTCCTTTCACAGTGCTCATAGAGTGCTTTGCTTTGTTAGACTGTAAACTCTTTGAGGTCAGGGATTTTTGTATCCCCAGCGTAGTGTCAGGGACATTGTAGATGCAATATATGTTTGTAACACTTACCTCATTTCAATTTAGTTTTATTTTAAGCTCTTTGAGTATGGTGACTAAGTCACCTCCCTCTTCCCCACACATTTTTTTTTTTTTTCTCTGAACCTCGTTCAGTTTTTAGGACAGTGCCAAATTAGTGGTTGTTGAGTTGAATATTCACTTGGTTCTGAATAATGTGACATCCACAAGGGAGAAGAACTTAAGTCGAGGCACAACTGCTACTCCCTATTCAGGTGGTTTCCCTGCATAGGATTATACCTTTAACTTTTCAAATGGTAAATTTCTATTGAAGACTCCACATTTTTAGTTAATGAAATAGCTAAGACAACACAAATATCTTATGTAATAGAAGTATTGTAAAAATATTATTGTATGATTAATACAGCATGATCTGTGACAAAAGATATTATCACTTTTCTTTCAGGTACAATGAGCTACTATTCATTATTGATACTTGTCAAGGAGCATCCATGTATGAACGATTTTATTCTCCTAACATAATGGCTCTAGCTAGTAGCCAAGTTGGAGAAGATTCACTCTCAGTATGTATATTTTCCCAATTTGTAAATGATACTATTTTTGGAATGTGTAACTATTTCTGAAATCACTTGAATAGTTTTAGAATATACCTATTATTTTTCATTCTTAGACTTTTTAACACAGAGGAAATTTTAATTATATTTTAAGCATTTTGTTACAATGATGCTGTTGGACAATATACTGTTTTTTTTTTTTTTTCCTCTTTTCATAGCATCAACCTGATCCTGCAATTGGAGTCCATCTTATGGACAGGTATACATTTTATGTATTGGAATTTTTGGAAGAAATTAATCCAGCTAGTGAAACTAGTATGTATGACCTTGTAAGTATGCCTTTGATTTGATTATAACACATAGTTATGTTAATGTGATAAATGAAGTTGATTATTCTTTGGAACCCTCTGGATTAGTGTTTCTAGTGTTGAATTATGGCCTGTTAAATTGTTTTGAATCTTCCTTCCTATTAGTATCTTTCTCTTTATCACAAAAGATCCAAAGCTTCAGCCTAGTTAACTTACTATTCCTGAGGTATTTCCCTGTTTTTATTGGTTTACTCATTCTCTTTTCCCTATCAGAAATGTAATTTTTTAAAGATTAATCTTTTGAAATTCTACCTATTCTTCTGGGGTCAAATCAGATGTATAATTCAAATGCTTCCTTTTGGAATTTTTTTTTTTTTTACCTTTTCAGAATTTCCATAGAATTTTATTTATTTTGTGACCACTATTACGGTTTTTCTTTTTAAAATTTATTTTATTATTTTTTAATTTTATTTTATTTTGTTTATTTATTTTTTTTATGTGGTGCTGAGGATCAAACCCAATGCCTCACACATGCTAGGCTAGTATTCTACCACTGAGACCGAACCCCAGCCCCAGCCCCAGCCCTACAGTTTATCTTTTTTTTTTAATGTAAATTTTTAAAATTTATATATGAGAGCAGAATGAATTACAATTCTTATTACATATATAGAGCACATTTTTTCATATCTCTGGTTGTATACATAGTATATTTACACCAATTCGTGTCTTTATACATGTACTTTGGATAATAATGATCATCACATTCCACCATCATTAATAACCCCATGCCCCCTCCCTTTCCCTACAGTTTATCTTTTATTGACCATCGTGAAAGCCTTTCTATTTAATGGGAAACTCCTAAATAAAAGGAACCTTTGTTATCTATTTTTATGTGCCCTACAACTTCTGCTATAATCTTTTGACATCATTTGTTGAATTTCACTCAAAAATCTTTCAGACTTTTCTGTGCTGATTATGTATTTTTAATTAAATGAACTTTAAGTTGCTTTTGAAAAGCAGGAATAATAAAAGGTTGAAACAATTCTAGGCTGAATAAATTACTGTGTGTAAATGACTTTCTCTTCTTGTTTCTTTTAACTTATACCTTCCTCATTTATTCACAAACATTTGAGCGCTTACTAAGTGCTAATCAGTGGCTATTCCCCAGTGAATAGGCATACACTGTTCCTGCTTTTGTGGAGTTTAGGAAGGGAGACTGAGTAGGCAGGCTGCCTCTTATCCACATCAGCCCAGCACCTTTGCATTGATCTTTTTAATTATATAGAAACACATTCTTTGGTAAATTTTCTTTTACAAAGGGGGTTCTGCTGTAAAATTCTGAAAACGACTGCTATAGCTTATCAAATTTGATAAAAGTACTTACTTCAGTTTTAAGATTATATATTTTCATGCCTGTTAAGTCTTGATTTGAATTTTAAAACAAAACTTATGATGCTTTAATTTCAAGAAATAATAATCACCTAAATTCCAGTTACTTTAAAAAGTTTAGTCTTGCTTTTGGATTCTACATTGTATACTTTATAAAATTCTTGACGTATTCTCAAAAGTGTAAAATATATGAACTTTATATTTTAAATGTCTAATGCATTTAAAAAGTACTTCTTCCATTGAAATTATGTGGGAAAGAGTGAGGAAACTATTTTTTTAATTGTTCACAATTGTGATTTATTTTTAAATAAACATTCCTTTCTAACATCTGATCTTTCCCTTTTACCTCTGTTAAAAAAAAAAAAAAAAAAAACCTATGTATTTTTGGTACTGGGGATTGAATCTAGGATCTAAGCTCTCCATTACTGAGGTACAACCTCTACCCGCTCCTTTTTGTTTTGTTTTGTTTTGAGATGGTCTTGCTGTGTGAAACTCTCCATTCTCCTGCATTAGCCTCCTGAGTAGCGGGGACTGTGGGCATGCACAAATATGCCCAGTTCCATTTTAAAATTTAATGATAACTTTTTTAATCTTAATTCAATCAGAATGGCCCATATTGTTGCAGTATACTAGTACAGTGATTTGACATATCTCTATATCATTTTTGTAATAATAGTTATTTTTTTATTGGATTATGTGTATGCAGTAAAGTTTACTGAGAATCAGCTGTATTCTGAGTACCATATATATTGGGTGTTTCAGTAACCACAAAATTAGACTGCTTGGTGTGTAGCCCCTAAATGTCATAGAAAGCAGTTAGCACATTTATAAATTGTTACCTGTTATATGAAGTCTCTGAACCCTCTAGGTAATATTCCTTTGTGAATATATAACTCTTGCATATGCTTTTATTATACTTTTATTGTTACAGTATCATTGTTTAGATTTGTGATATACCCTTCTGCATAAGAAAGTGTTTTCTTTTTTGTTAATTTTTCAACTTTTTAATTTATTATTATTAATTTTTTGGTACCAGGGATTGAACTCAGGGGCACTAGATCATTGAGCCACATCCCCAGCCCTATTTTTTGTATTTTATTAGAGACAGGGTCTCAGTGAGTTGCTTAGCATTTCGATGAATTGCTGAGGCTGGCTTTGAACTCGTGATCCTCCTGCTTCCGCCTCCCGAGGTGCTGGGATTACAGGTGTGCGCCACCATTACCGGCTTTAAATTAATTTTTAATTGGCACAATATATGCAAAAGTGGGATACCTTATGATATAATTATATATGCACATAACATAATTTGGTTGGTTTCATTCCCCAATACCTCCACTTTGGGTCTAACCTTCTTAAATAAAAGATGTAAGGACTATGCTTTATGCTTCTTAATAACCACTTAACTTGATTATGTACCTGGTCTATTTGTAGATGCTCATTGAATATTTATTGAATGAATGAATGAACATAACAGCAATGTACATGTATATAGTTCTTTTAAATACATTTTTTCTTAGAGGAGGTAAATTTTTAAGTTTGAAGGGAAAGAAATATAGCACACTTTAGGGAAATGGAATACTTGCAGATGGACAAAAGTTGCAATAACAGGTGATTCTTCAATAGTAAACATATAGCCTGTCTGGAGTATGGAGATTCTGTTAGTAAGGAGGATTACTGAAAATTAAATTTAGTAATGTAGGATTTGTGGTCTCTATTGTAGAGGTTAAGGAAATCAGATTGATATGATAAACATTCTTGAAGGGAAGAATGACTTCATAATAAGTGGAAGTATATTTATTTTAGTAGCAAAGAATAAGGTAATACTACTCAGTGTTTCTCAAGCTCATTTGACTACTTTTTCTGTTTTTTTTCTGCTGGGGTACCTAATAAAGCCTATCAAATTGCTTTCATAGGAATGCTCTCAGAGGCATTCAGTATACCTGGGGCTTCAGTCTTATCTCTGTTTATTTTATCTTTTAATTTGTTTATTCAACCTTTCATGTGTTGTGTCCTTCCTGTTGGACATTTCACCTTTTTGAGCTTCTTTCTTTTTCCCTTCCTTTGCTTTTAATTTATGTTTTATTTCCTTCTTTGTATTTGTTTTGTATTTTCCTTTTCTGAACAGGGAAGGCAAAGATTACTGATAATGTGATGTTAGTTAAATTGCTTAATCTCATTGAACCTTAGTTTAAAGTGGAGATGTATACTCAGAGCTATTAGTAGGCTTAAATGAGAGTCTTTTCAAATTTCTTATCACGTTTCTTGGAACACTTGTGTTTCATAAACTTGATGCTCAGTTCTTCCCCACCTCTTTCCTTTCCTGTTGGTAATTACCTATGCGGCTGGTCTTGTCTTCACAGGTGGGAGGTGCTGTGGGCCTGAGTACTTATTGGTAGGCTTGTGATTGTTTCTTTCCTATACCCTGTGCTTCAGCCAAACTAGATTGTTTTATGCATCTCTGCAACTGACCCTATATTTTCCTTTCTATAAAGACTACTTTTTCAAACATAGCTTAATTCTCACAATATCTTTTTTTCTCTTCCTCAAACTATAAGAAATTCATCTTTTTCTGAAGTAAAACCTGTCATTTTCCCTACCCTGTTATGTTTTATTTATCTCTAATCTAAGACATAAAGCCTTTACAGGAAATTTTATCATTCTTTGTATTCTCTATGGAAGGTAACAGTGGGAACTATATGAAACAGATACTTTTTATGCTTTGTAGAATGGAATAATTTGTGTCTGTTCTTGATAATTCACTGATATTGAATATCATATATAAGATTAACACAGAATTTTTTGTGGCATCTGTATAAGTGGTGAACCATTTATAATGGTTTTCACATTATATTCTTTGGAACAATAGAGTGTCTGTAGAGGTGTTTTGGGTTTATTTTCATTATTGATAAACAAAATTAATTGATTTATAAAATGGTACAAAATTGCACAGCAAGAGCAAGGGGTTAGGTATTGGGGAGGTTACATGTTACTTACTTGAAACCCAGACTTTCTCCACTTAAATCTTTTTTTTTTTTTTTTTTAAATGTACTTGGCTATCATATTACATTTTATTTGAATTTTGAGTCTAGGGTCATGATTTCAAAATGTCTGAAAACCATTCTGGTAGAGAGAGTACCCTTCTGAAGCGGACTTAGAAATACACAAACAAAAAATTCTGTTTTCATAATGCTGACTCTGAAATCTCAATGGATTTAGGAGTTCAAAATATATTTTGTAGCATATGATTCAAGAAAATGAATTTTTTTTCTCTCCAAGGACAGCTTCTCTTTTTCATTGTTCTGATGTCTATAAATCTGTAGAGTTGTTATTTTAGAATATCAAATATTATAATAGGAATGAGACATTGATTTTTTTCCCCCTGAAACTGGAGATTGTACTAGGGGTACACTGAGCTACATTCCCATCCCTTTTTATTTTGAGACAAGGTCTTGAATTTGAACTTAAACTTGCCATCCTCCAACCTCAGCCTCTTAAATTGATGGGATTATAGATAGGAGGTGCCCAATGAGACTTTAATCTTTAGAACCAGTAGCCTCTTTATATTTGGGGATCTTTTTTTTTTTTTTTATTTTTTATTTTTTTTTTATTTTTATTTTTTTATTGTTGGTTGTTCAAAACATTACATAGTTCTTGATATATCATATTTCACACTTTGATTCAAGTGGGTTATGAACTCCCATTTTTACTCCGTTTACAAATTGCAGAATCACATCAGTTACACTTCCATTGATTTATATATTGCCATACTAGGGTCTGTTGTATTCTGCTGCCTTTCCTATCCGTTACTACCCCCCTCCCCTCCCCTCCCCTCCCCTCTTCTCTCTCTACCCACTCTACTGCAGTTCATATCTCCCCCTTGTATTATTTTTCCCTTTCCCCTCGTTACCTCTTGTATGTAATTTTGTATAACCCTGAGGGTCTCCTTCCATTTCCATGCAATTTCCCTTCTCCCTCCCTTTCCCTCCCACCTCTCGTCCCTGTTTAATGTTAATCTTCTTCTCATGCTCTTCGTCCCTACTCTGTTCTTAGTTACTCTCCTTATATCAAAGAAGACATTTGGCATTTGTTTTTTAGGGATTGGCTGGCTTCACTCAGCATAATCTGCTCTAATGCCATCCATTTCCCTCCAAATTCTATGATTTTGTCATTTCTTAATGCAGAGTAATATTCCATTGTGTATAAATGCCACATTTTTTTTATCCATTCGTCTATTGAAGGGCATCTAGGTTGGTTCCATAGTCTTGCTATTGTGAACTGTGCTGCTATGAACATCGATGTAGCAGTGTCCCTGTAGCATGCTCTATTTAGGTCTTTAGGGAATAGACCGAGAAGGGGAATAGTTGGGTCAAATGGTGGTTCCATTCCCAACTTTCCAAGAAATCTCCATACTGCTTTCCAGATTGGCTGCACCAATTTGCAGTCCCACCAACAATGAACAAGTGTACCCTTTTCCCCACATCCTCGCCAGCACTTGTTGTTGTTTGACTTCCTAATGGCTGCCAATCTTACTGGAGTGAGATGGTATCTTAGGGTGGTTTTGATTTGCATTTCTCTGACTGCTAGGGATGGTGAGCATTTTTTCATGTACTTGTTGATTGATTGTATGTCCTCCTCTGAGAAGTGTCTGTTCATGTCTTTGGCCCATTTGTTGATTGGGTTATTTGTTATCTTGTTGTCTAATTTTTTGAGTTCTTTGTATACTCTGGATATTAGGGCTCTATCTGAAGTGTGAGGAGTAAAGATTTGTTCCCAGGATGTAGGCTCCCTATTTACCTCTCTTGTTGTTTCTTTTGCTGAGAAAAAACTTTTTAGTTTGAGTAAGTCCCATTTGTTGATTCTAGTTATTAACTGTTGTGCTATGGGTGTCCTATTGAGGAATTTGGAGCCCGACCCCACAGTATGTAGATCGTAGCCGACTTTTTCTTCTATCAGACGCCGTGTCTCTGATTTGATATCAAGCTCCTTGATCCATTTTGAGTTAACTTTAGTGCATGGCGAGAGAAAGGGATTCAGTTTCATTTTGTTGCATATGGATTTCCAGTTTTCCCAGCACCATTTGTTGAAGATGCTATCCTTCCTCCATTGCATGCTTTTAGCCCCTTTATCAAATATAAGATAGTTGTAGTTTTGTGGGTTGGTTTCTGTGTCCTCTATTCTGTACCATTGGTCCACCCGCCTGTTTTGGTACCAGTACCATGCTGTTTTTGTTACTATTGCTCTGTAGTATAGTTTGAAGTCTGGTATCGCTATACCGCCTGATTCACCCTTCCTGCTTAGCATTGTTTTTGCTATTCTGGGTCTTTTATTTTTCCATATGAATTTCATGATTACTTTCTCTATTTCTATAAGAAATGCCATTGGGATTTTGATTGGTATTGCATTAAACCTATAGAGAACTTTTGGTAATATTGTCATTTTGATGATGTTAGTTCTGCCTATCCATGAACAGGGTATATTTTTCCATCTTCTAAGATCCTCTTCTATTTCTCTCTTTAGGGTTCTGTAGTTTTCATTGTATAAGTCTTTCACCTCTTTTGTTAGGTTGATTCCTAAGTATTTTATTTTTTGGGGGGATATTGTGAATGGAGTGGTTGTCCTCATTTCCATTTCAGAGGATTTGTCGCTGATATACAGGAATGCCTTTGATTTATGTGTGTTGATTTTATATCCTGCCACTTTACTGAATTCATTTATTAGCTCTAATAGTTTCTTTGTAGACCCTTTTGGGTCTGCTAGGTATAGAATCATGTCATCTGCAAATAGTGATAATTTAAGTTCTTCTTTTCCTATTTTTATGCCTTTAATTTCTTTCGTCTGTCTAATTGCTCTGGCCAGTGATTCGATAACTATGTTGAACAGAAGTGGTGAGAGAGGGCATCCCTGTCTTGTTCCAGATTTTAGAGGGAATGCCTTCAATTTTTCTCCATTCAGAATGATGCTAGCCTGAGGTTTAGCATAGATTGCTTTTACAATGTTGAGGTAAGTTCCTGTTATCCCTAGTTTTTCTAGCGTTTTGAACATAAAGGGATGCTGTACTTTGTCGAATGCTTTTTCTGCATCTATCGAGATGATCATATGGTTCTTATTTTTAAGTCTATTGATGTGGTGAATAACATTAATTGATTTCCGTATATTGAACCAGCCTTGCATCCCAGGGATGAATCCTACTTGATCATGGTGCACAATTTTTTTGATATGTTTTTGAATCCGATTTGCCAAAATTTTATTGAGGATTTTTGCATCTAGGTTCATTAGAGATATTGGTCTGTAGTTTTCTTTCTTTGAGGTGTCTTTGTCTGGTTTAGGAATCAGGGTGATGTTGGCCTCGTAGAAAGAATTTGGAAGTTCTCCCTCTTTTTCTATTTCCTGAAATAGCTTGAAAAGTATTGGTGTTAGTTCCTCTTTAAAGGTTTTGTAAAACTCTGCTGTATACCCATCCGGTCCTGGGCTTTTCTTAGTTGGTAGTCTTTTGATGGTTTCTTCTATTTCCTCAATTGATATTGGTCTGTTTAGGTTGTCTATATCCTCCTGCCTTAATCTGGGCAGATCATATGACTTAAGAAATTTATCGATGCCTTCACTATCTTCTATTTTATTAGAGTATAAGGATTCAAAATAGTTTCTGATTATCTTCTGTATTTCTGAAGTGTCTGTTGTGATATTGCCTTTTTCATCCCGTATGCTAGTAATTTGATTTCTCTCTCTTCTTCTCTTCGTTAGCATGGCTAAGGGTCTGTCGATTTTATTTATTTTTTCAAAGAACCAACTTTTAGTTTTGTCAATCTTTTCAATTGTTTCTTTTGTTTCGATTTCATTAATTTCAGCTCTGATTTTAATAATTTCTTGCCTTCTACTTCTTTTGCTGTTGTTTTGCTCTTCTTTTTCTAGGATTTTGAGATGGAGTATGAGATCATTTATTTGTTGGTTTTTTCTTTTTTTAAGGAATGAACTCCAAGCAATGAATTTTCCTCTTAGAACTGCTTTTAATGTGTCCCATAGATTCCGATATGTTGTGTCTGTGCTTTCATTTATCTCTAAGAATTTTTTAATTTCCTCCTTGATGTCTTCTATAACCCATTGATCATTTAGTAACCAATTGTTCATTCTCCAAGTGATGCATGTTTTTTCCTTCCTTCTTTTATCGTTGATTTTCAGTTTCATTCCATTATGATCAGATAAGATGCATGATATTATCTCCACTCCTTTATATTGTCTAAGAGTTGCCCTGTGACATAATATATGATCTATTTTTGAGAAGGATCCATGTGCTGCTGAGAAAAAAGTGTAACTGCTTGATGTTGGGTGGTATATTCTATATATATCAATTAAGTCTAGGTTATTAATTGTGTTATTGAGTTCTATAGTTTCCTTATTCAACTTTTGTTTGGAAGATCTGTCTAGTGGTGAGAGAGGTGTGTTGAAGTCTCCCATGATTATTGTATGTTGGTCTATTAGACTCTTAAACTTAAGAAGAGTTTGTTTGATGAACATAGCTGCACCATTGTTTGGGGCATATATATTTATGATAGTTATGTCTTGTTGGTGTATGGTTCCCTTGAGCAGTATGTAGTGTCCCTCTTTATCCCTTTTGATTAACTTTGGCTTGAAATCTATTTTATTTGATATGAGTATGGACACTCCTGCTTGTTTCCTAAGTCCATATGAGTGATATGATTTTTCCCAACCTTTCACCTTCAGTCTATGTATGTCTTTTCCTATCAAATGCGTCTCCTGTAGGCAGCATATTGTTGGGTCTTGTTTTGTGATCCATTCTACTAGTCTGTGTCTCTTGATTGGTGAGTTTAAGCCATTAACATTTAGGGTTATTATTGAGATATGGGTTGTTCTTCCAGCCATAATTGTTTATTTATGTTACTAAACATGGTTTGTTTTCCTTTTTTGATTATTTTCCCCCCCTTTACTGTCCTACCTCCCACTGTTGGTATTCATTGTTATTTTCCATTTCCTCTTCCTGTAATGTTTTGCCGAGGATGTTTTGAAGACATGGTTTTCTAGCTGCAAATTCTTTTACCTTTTGTTTATCGTGGAAGGTTTTAATTTCATCTTCCATCCTGAAGCTTAATTTCGCTGGATACATGATTCTTGGTTGGAACCCATTTTCTTTCAGTTTTTGAAATATGTGATTCCAGGATCTTCTAGCTTTCAGAGTCTGTGTTGAAAGATCAGCTGTTATCCTGATTGGTTTACCCCTAAATGTAATCTGCTTCCTTTCTCTTGTAGCTTTTAAAATTCTCTCCTTATTCTGTATGTTGGGCATCTTCATTATAATGTGTCTAGGTGTGGATCTCTTATGATTTTGCACATTCGGCGTCCTGTATGCTTCTAGGATTTGGGATTCTGTCTCATTCTTCAAGTCTGGGAAGTTTTCTCGTATTATTTCATTGAATAGGTGGTTCATTCCTTTGGTTTGGACCTCTATACCTTCCTGGATCCCAATGACTCTTAAGTTTGGTCTCTTTATATTATCCCATATTTCTTGGATGTTCTGCTCATGGTTTCTTAACAGTTTTGCTGAGCTATCTATGTTCTTTTCAAGTTGAAATACTTTGTCTTCATTGTCTGATGTTCTATCTTCTAAGTGTTCTACTCTGCTGGTAGTATTCTCAATTGAGTTTTTAAGTTGGTTTATTGCTTCCTGCATTTCTAGGATTTCTGTTTGTTTGTTTTTTATTACCTCTATCTCCCTGTATAGTTGATCTTTTGCTTCTTGGATTTGTTTATGTAATACATTGTCGAAGTGGTCGAAATGATCTTTCATTGTCTGATTTTGCTGTCTAATGTCTTCCTTGAGACTCCAGATCATTTGCAGCATGTATATCCTGAATTCTTTATCTGACATTCCATCTGCTGCAGCTATAACCTCTTCTAAAGTTGAGTTGACCTGCATTGCTTGTGGTCCTTTCTTTCCTTGTCTTTTCATATTGCTCGTGTTTCTTTCTGCTTAGTGAAACTATTGTGTTTTTGAAATTTTTCCCCCTATATATTTATATTGCTCTTGTATAGTTGAAAAGTCTCCCTTGCAGGGGCGGGCGGCAGCTCTGCTCCTCCTCCAATTGGGGTGATCTGTCTACCACGCTGGTGGGCCGCTGGGACTGTTCTGCCGGTCGGTCGCAGGTCTGTCTACCTTGGAGGCGCGGGCAGCGGCTCTGCTCTGCCCTTCCTCCTATTGGTGTGACGTGTCTACCACGTCACCACGTCCGTGAACCCCTGGGCCTGTTCCACCAGTTAGTCGCGGATCTGACTACCTTGCAGGCGTGGGCGGCGGCTCTGCTCTGCCCCTTCTCCAATTGGGTTGTCGTGACTACCACCCCGGCAGGTCGCTGTGCCTGTTCTGGGCGCGGGCTGCGGCTCTGCTCTGCCCCTACTCCAAATGGAGTGATGTGACTGCCACGCTGGCGGGCCGCTGGGCCTGATCCAGGCTCGGGGAACGGCTCTGCTCTGCCCCTCCCCCAAGTGGTGTGACGTGTCTACCACGCCGGCAGGCCGCTGGGGCTGTTCTGCCAGACTGTCACAGGCCTGCCTACCTTGCGGACGCGGGTGGAGGATCTGCTTTCCCCCTACTCCAATTGGGGATTCTTGACAACCACGCCGGCGGGTCGCTGGGCCTATTCCGGGCTCTGGCAGCGGCTCTGTTCGGCCCCTGCTCGAGCCGGAGCGATGCGACACCACGCCGGCGGGTCTCTGGACCTGCTCCGGGCGCAGGCGGCGGCTCTGTTCGGCCCCCGCTCTAGCCGGAGCGACGCGACACCACGCCGGCGGGTCGCTGGGCCTGTTCCGGGCTCTGGCGGCGGCTCTGTTCGGCCCCCGCTCTAGCCGGAGCGACGAGACACCACGCCGGTGGGTCGCTGGACCTGTTCCGGGCACAGGCGGCGGCTCTGATCGGCCCCCGCTCCAACCGGAGCGACGTGACACCACGCCGGCGGGTCGCTGGGCCTGCTCCGGGCCCCGGCGGCGGCTCTGTTTGTCCCCTGCTCTAGCCAGAGTGACGCGACACCACGCCGGCGGGTCGCTGTGCCTGTTCCGGGCTCTGGCGGCGGCTCTGTTCGGCCCCTGCTCTAGCCGGAGCGACGCGACACCATGCCGGCGGGTCGCTGTGCCTGTTCCGGGCTCTGGCGGCGGCTCTGTTCGGCCCCTGCTCTAGCCGGGGCGACGCGACACCACGCCGGCAGGTCGCTAGGCCTGTTCCGGGCTCTGGCGGCGGCTCTGCTCCGCCCCTCTGGCCTTCACAGTATTCAGCAGGACCCGGACCGAGAGACAGTTTCCGCGGGTTCTTTATCCCTGGGCCAGAGCAGTTCCGGGAGCCAGAATTCGGCCTCTCCGGACTTGGTGCATGCTCCGACAGGAGCAGGCTCCAAGAAGCAGTTTCCGCGGGTTCTATAGCCCTGGGCCAGAGCAGCTCCGGTAGCCGGAGCTCCGCCGCTCCGGGCTCGGTGCGTGTTCTGATAGGAGCAGGCTCCAAGAAGCAGTTTCCGAGTGTTATTTAGCACTAAGTCTGAGCAATTTGTCTGCGAGACGCAGACAATTGTCAGCCTGAAATTACCTGTTCTATAGCTGAAAGAGCTGCAATCAGTCAAAAACAAGGATGGTGACGTCAGCTCTCCAAGATGGTGGCCGCTGGCTTCCTCCGTGGTCTGACCGGTGTGGAGAACCGAACTGGACCGTTTCCTTCCCCGTCTCCAACCCAGAATTCAGCTCCGAGCTCAGCAAATGCCTAGCTGGCAGGAGCCCGCAGAATCAGCATCGCTGTATCTCTGCGCCACCAGCCCGTCGTTTCCCAGTGCGCTCCGCAGACTCCAGCCGCAGGGCAATCTGCCGAACAATAAGCGCTCCGTACGGACAAATCGCTCGCTTTTGAGCCCCTGAAGCTGATCCTCGTGCGATGAAAATCCTTCCACTAGGTTTTGGAGCACCCCAATTTTGCTGGAAATTCCTAACCAGATAGCTTTTAGCCGTTCTAACTCATCATTTTCCCTCACAGTGACGCAGTACTCGGAGTTACTGCACTCCCTTCGCGGCCATCTTCCCTTTCTCCGGGATCTTTTTTTTTTGTACCAGGGATTGAACCCAGGGGCCTTAACCACTGAATCACCTCCTCAGCCCTTTTTATTTTATATTTTGAGATGGGGTCTCACTAAGTTGCTTAGGGTCTTGGTAAGTTGTTGAGGCTGGCTTTGAACTTGTGATCCTCTTGCCTCAGCCTCCTGAGCCAATAGGATTATAAGCATATGCCACCATGCCTGGCTTGGAGAGTTTTAAAGATACATTACAGTTTTCTATATTGTGTCACTGAATTTAATAAAAGTTGTATGTATATGTGTGCATGTGTGTATTTATTAGTATTTTTTTTCCAGTTTCAGGTATGTCCCAAAAGTCTCTGTGTTTCTACTCCTGGACATCGTACTGATCTTTTTCAGAGGGATCCTAAAAATGTCCTGATAACTGATTTTTTTGGGAGTGTACGGAAAGTGGAAATTACAACAGAAACTATTAGTTTGCAACAGGATTCAGAAATCATGGAAAGCAGGTATTCGTCTTAAATTGTTATTTGAATAATCTAGCCTCATAATTTGTAAATTTTTATGAAACACATCAAGATATGAAAATTAGTGTTTGTCAGTAGTTTCACATTTCTACCCAATGTTCATTTTATATAGGCCACATGCTTTACAGATTTATGGACAAAAACTTAATAATAAATATTAGTGGAAAGTTAAGATTATGATTAAGATTATGTTGGCATTTTAAAATGCAGTGTTGGTAGTAGTGCAGTGTGAGACTTGCTAAGACCTAAAACTTGGCCCCTAACTGGCCACTATGGAGCTATACTTTTCACTTTATTGGAACTCTTGGTAATTCATTAGGGAGAGGCATAAGAGAGATATAAGCCAGGTACTTCCTTTTTGAGGAGTGGATTGTTGTGCATGTATATTTGTGTGAGACAGGTTGAAAGAAATTGGTTAACTTTGAGTAAATTAATTTTAGAAATATTTATAATGTTCTTTTTTTTCCTGAAAGGCAAAAATATCTCATTAAAATTAAATAATGGCTTGATTAATATCCACTTTCTTGAAATATATAACAATATATTTTGTTAGCTGTATAACTTAATTTGTTATTGTCTAATGCTATTGTCTCATGATATCATACTTTAGGGAACTTCCCTGGCTTGTTAAATGGCAACATATAAAATTCTCACAGTTTTGAACATTTCAGAGATTTCTAGTTGAACTTAGGACGTGGTAGGAATAAATCCAGAAACTAGCACAAAATACTTATTTATTTATGAATATTTAGAATTGATATTGCTACCTGTTGTGGGTATTCAAAGTCTTTTTTTTCTTTTCCAATTTCCTATTGCTATTGGTTTAAAAAAGGTGTTAACGCATAGATTAAAATCCTACAGCAATATTTATTACCTTTATTTTTTGTTTAAATAACAGCTTTCAAATAGCCTCTGTAAAAATGGCTAAACTGTACTTTAACAAATGAATATTATGTCTTTTACTAAATTCATTCTATAATTCTCCTTGAACTTGATCCTATAAAAGATAATATTTGCCCTTGCCCTTCTCTGAACCATCCGAACATGGAATTAATCTCCTTTAAAGGCAAGGACCATCTTTTTACTGCTTTACTTATTTTCTGTTCTCTCAACATACAATATTAAATATATAGTGACTGGACAATAAAAAATTGTTTCACTGGAATTCTGTTATATGTTCTGGAAGAATGGAAATTTGTCTCTTCAGTTTTCTCTGTGTATTAATTTGAAAGCAAAAATTGTTAGTGCTGAAGAGATCTTAATTTATTCTTGTGGAAAATATTTTAAGCTTTAAAGCCAGACAGCAAGCATTGTTGAATTAGAGCACCCTCTAGTGTTTGTAGATGAATTTTATTTAGGTTGTTTACCAGGTAGTTTCATAACTCCTAAACTGGATCTGGTGGCATGGGCCTGTAATCTTAGCCATTCCCAAGCTCAGGCAGGAGGAGTGTTGTAGTCTAGGCATTAGGGGTAATAGGACAATATAAGAGACCCCATTTTTTAAAAGCAAATTTACTTGTATACTTTATTCAACTAATGTATAAGAATTTAGTTCTCATTGTGCTCCCAGGAATTTTTTACATGAATGTTACAGATATTATCTCATTGTATAAAGGTTCTATTTACATTTATTTATGAATGACAATTGGAAATTCTTTTAATAGTCTTTTTTTCCCTACCCTTTTTATTGGTGCATTACAGTTGTACATAATGGTAGAATTTGTTGTTACATATTAGTATGTATACACACTATAACAATATAATTTGGTCAGTTTGGCTCCCCAGTTCTTTGCCCTTCCCTTTCTACCTTTCACCTCCTGGTTGCTTTCCTGTGTTCTACTGATCTCCTTTCATTTTCATGAGATCCCTTCCTCTCACCTTTCTTTTCCTTTTTTCTTTAGCTTCCACATATGAGAGAAAACATATGATCCATGACCTTTTGGAGTTTGGCTTATTTTGCTTAACATAATGTTCTTCATTTCCATTCATTTTCCTGCATGACATAATTTCACATTTCTTCAAAATGAATTTTAGGATTGTTTTTTTCTAGTTCTGGGAGGAATGTCATTTGTATTTTGATGGGATTTACATTGCATTTACAATGGATTACAAACAGTGTAATCCATTGTTTGACACTGGCCTTTTAAAAGATATTTTGTATATCTTGTTTTGATAGTATGGCCATTTTAACAATATTAATTCTGCCTATCTGTGAACATGGAGGTCTTTCCATCTGTGTGTTTTAAATTTCTTTCTTCAAAGTTTTATAGTTTTCATTGTAGAGTTCTTTTACCTCCTTGTTTAAACTTATTCCTGTTGTGAATGGAATTGCTTTTCTGATTTCGTTCTCAGCAGAATTCATTGCTGGTTTATAGGAAAGGTATTGATTTTTGTATGTTGATTTTGTAACCTGTTACTTTGCCAAATCTATTAGTTCTGGCAATCTTTTGGTGGAGTTTTTGGATCTTCTAGGTGAAGGATCATATCATGTGCAAATAGTGATAATTTGACTTTTTTCTATTTTTATCCCTTTTATTTCCTTCTCTTGCCTATTTTCTCTTGCTAGAATTCCTAGTACTATATTAAATAGGAGTAGTGAGGTAATATATCCTTTTCTTTTTCCAGATTATAAAGAAAATGCTTTCAGTTTTTCCCCATTTATTATGTTTTGGGTTTTTCACATGTAGCCTTTATGGTGTTGGGGTAACTTCCTTCTATCCCTAGATTCTTCAGTGTTTCTGTCTTGAATAGCTATTGAATTTTGTTAAAGGCTTCCTTTACATGAAAGCTTATTTAGAGAACAGCATATTCACCAAAAATCAGATATCAACTATTTTGTTAAGGAAGTTATAGCCTAGAATGTTTATCTATTTTTTTCAAACTTTAGTTTGAAAATATCAATACAATATTATTAAAATTGGTAGTTATGCCTTAAAAATATTACTTCTACATATATTTTAAGGAAACAGTGTAATCCATTGGTTGAGATTGGCTTTTTAAAAAATATTTTGTGTAATAGTCTAGTATATACTACTAGTCAGATATGACAGAAGATATTAATACATAAAATTGACTGATGTTGTTTTATGGAATAAGAATTGTTTTAGTGTTACTGTTTTCTGAAACTTAGGTATATTGAGTAAAATAAAGTTTTAATGGTATAATGAACTTGGGATTGTGAATATCTCTGACAAACTTGAATTTCATTTCCTTTGGATATATAACCCAGAAGTGGTATTACTGTATTATTTGGTAGTTTTCTTTTTAATTTTTTTTTAGTTGTAGATGGACACAATACCTTTATTTAATTTTTTTATTTTAATGTGGTGCTGAGGATCAAACCCAGTATGCGAAGCAAGCACTCTGCCACTGAGCCACAACCCCAAGCCTTGTTTTTAATTTTTTGAGAACCTTTATACTATTTTCTGTAATAGTTGTACTAATTTACATACCCACCAACAGTGCATAAAAATTTCCTTTTATCTATATCTTTGCATTTTTGATAGTAATCATTTTAACAGGTGTGAAGTGTCATTTCATTGTGTCTTTAATTTGTACTTCACTGATGATTATGATGTTGAGCATTTTTTCATATGCCTGTTGGCCATTTATATGTTTTTGAAAAATGTCTGTTTAGATTCTTTATTCATTTTTTGATTGGGTGATTTTTAACTATTGAGTTATTTGAATTATATATTTTGGACATTAACCTTTTATCAGATATATAGTTTACAAGTATTTTCTTTCATTCCATAGGTAGTCTCATTGCAGTATTGATTTCCTTCCTTTCTTCCCTCCTTCCTTCCTTTCTCTTTCCTTCCCTCCTTCCTTCCTTCCTTTCTCTTTCCTTCCCTCCTTCCCTCCTTCCTTCCTTCCTTCCTTCCTTCCTCTTTCCTTCTCTCCTTCCCCCTTCTTTCCTTCCTTCCTTCCTCCCTTCCCTACCTCCCTCCCTCCCTCCCTTTCTCCTTCCTTCCCTCCCTCCTTTTCTCCTTTCCTCCCTCCCTCCCTCCTTCCTTCCTTCCTTCCTTCCTTCCTTCCTTCCTTCATATTGAGGATCAAACCCAGTGCCTCACACATGCTAAGCGAGCACTCTACCACTGAGTTACAACCCCAGTCCCTCTATTGATTGTCTTTGCTGTGTAGAAGCTATGTAATTTGATGCAGTTCCATTTACCTGTTTTTGCTTTCTGTTGCCAGTGCTTTTGTGATCATATTCAAGAAATCATTGCCAAAACCAGTGTCAAAAATGTTTTTGTTGTTGTTGTTGTTTTGTTTTAATTCTTCTAGTAGTTTTGCAGTTTTAAGTCTTAAGTCTTTAACCTATTTTAAGTTGACTTTGGTATTTGGAATGAGCTAAGGTTTCAGTTTCATTTTTCTGCATATCTAATTTTCCCACCACTACTTATTAAAGGCACTGTCTTTTCCTTTGTGTTCTTGGTACCTTTGTTGAAGATTAGTTGATTTTATAAGAGTATGGATTTATTTCTGAGATTTCTCTTGTGTTCCATTGGTTTGTGTGTCTGTTTTTCCACCAGTACTATGTTACTTTGTAATTTATTTTAAAAAACAGCCATTGTAATGTTCACAGCTATGTTCTTTTAGCTCAGGATTGCCTTGGTTACTATTGATTATTATTGCCTTGGTTGTTTGGGGAGTCTTTGTGGTTTCATACAAATTTTAGTATTGATTTTTCTATTTCTGTGAAAAACGAATGTTATTGGAATTTTGATACAGATTGCATTGAATATTTAGATTGCTTTAGATAGTGTTGACATTTTAACATCTTTCTCAAATTCATGAATGTGGGATGTTTTCATTTATATATATATCTTCAATTTCTTTCATCTTTGTTTACAGTTTTCAGTGTGCAGATCTTTCACTTTCTTGGTGAAATTTATTCCCAAGTATTTTATTTATGTTTGATACTTTTGTAGATGAGATCAATTTCTTGACTTCCTTTTCCGATGTTCATTGATAGTGTTATGGAGATTTACATCTCTTCTGTTCATGATAAAGCCCAAAGAATAAATTGCTCATTGCCCATTCTAAATTTTACAAAAGACTTTGTGATCAACTCAGCTTGGTCAAGTGCCCACCTCTGGTCCAACTGGGAAGTAGTAAGGATCATATAACACAAAAAATATGACTGCTTGGGACCTACTCCATGTGAGTAAAGTGAACTCCCAGAAATTAACTTGGAATTAGGCAGATACCCTGAAGGATATTTAAATCAATCTCATTTAATCCACATGATAACTTTATGCAGCAGGTGCAATTTCTCCATTTTATAGGTGAATAAACTGAGACTGAAAAAGGTCAAGAAACCTGCCTAAAGTCACATATCTAACAAACAGTAATACCAATATACAAATCCAGGAATGTCCCACACTCCTAAAAATCAAATATTTAATTTTATTCTTTCATAATTTACTCTGAACTACTTGGCTTGCTTTCTTATAAATTTATTTCTAGCCGGATGTGGTGGCACATGCCTGTAATCCCAGTAGCTAGGGAGGTTGAGGCAGGAGGATCACAATTTCAAAGCCAGCCTCAGCAACTTAGTGAGGCCCTAAGTAACTCATTGAGAACCTGTCTCTTAATAAAATATGAAAAAGCTAAGTGGTTAAGACCCATATGTTCAATTCCTGGTACCCTCCACCAAATCATTTCTTTTATTATACAAACCAAAAAAGATACAAACTGTAAATTGTATAAAAGGATACAATATATAAAGGATATGAATAAAAGTGAGTTCTCATAGTGCAGATATTCATGTAATGACCAGAAAAAGAAACAGAAAATTGATGATACACTAGAAACTCCATATCTTTTTTGCCTTTTCTTCTACCCAGTCAACTCCTAACTCAGAGGTAACCACTCTCTCAGCTCTTACAGAATTTATTTTCTTGTTCTTCATTTTAGTTTTATCCCCTAAGCATGCGTTCCTAAACACTATGTTTTGCTTCTTTTGCTAATATTGCCTTTGTGTAGTTCATTTATATTATTGTACATAGCTGAAGTTTGTTCATTTTTCAGCTTTTAAAAAATGAAGTATAATTTACTTTAAGTAAAATGACCTTCTTGAGTTTACATTTCTAAGTTTTAACAAATGCATGTAGTTGGATAATGCTATATCTGTTCTTCACCACAAGAACTCTTTTTTATGCCCCTTTCTATCCACTCTTTCCCCATGTTCTTTTAAGCCCTTGATCTGTTTTCTGTCCCTAGTTTTTCCTTTATCAAATAGATGAAATCATACATTCTTTAACTCTCCCCGCCCACCCCGCTTCGGGTACTGGGATTGAACCTGAGGGTATTACCACCAAGCTACATACCCAGTCTTTTTAAAATTTAATTTTTTATTTTGAGATAAGGTCTCCCTAAATTGACCAAACTGGGTTCAGACTTGTGATCCTCTTGCCTCAGCCTCCTGGATAGTTGTCACCACTGCAACTGACAGCTTACTTTTAAAAAATTTTAACTGTATGTTCTGTGATTCTCCTGATTGCCATAATAATTATTTCATGTCATCAAGTTAAACCTTAATGTTCTAAATAAGTTAAAGTAAGTAACTTAATGTTTATCATCTGACATTATAGGAGATATTACAGCATTAATAATAAACAGCAAAGCCATTGGAATCAACTTGTGAATTCAGATCCTCTCCATTTCCTAGCCATTTAACCTTGGGCAATGTACTTGAACTCTTCTCAGCTGTAAGATGAGAATAATAATCATATAGTTTTTAAGAGAATTAATTTTAATTTTGCTTATAAAGCACTTAATTCTTTGCTTCAAATAGAGTTAAGTACTTAGTTAAGTGTTTGACATCAAGAAAGCTTATCACATGTACTGATAGACATTAATTATTGCTAGAATTCTATTTATACTACATTTTAGTTATTTGCTTAAATTATCTATTATGCTTTTATTACTACAACTAGTTATTTCATATCTGTAGGATTTTCATTTTTAGAAATCTACGAATTGGGAAATTGTGTTTTTACCAGAAGGTGGCAGTAATATCATATATTTGTAGATATGGGAAAAGAATGATAAGAATTTTTCTGTATATGTAAGTTGATCTGCTATAAGAAACCTAACCATATGTGATTTTAACCACAAAAGGTAAATTTATAGGAAGCTTTTTAATTATCACTTTTTTGGTATTTTTTTGATATTAGTTTGGATATTATTAAATACTTGACCAAGAAATTCAAGAGTCAAAAAAAAATTGTGTGAGGATTACTTGTATTTGTAATTCATTAGTAATAAGGGTAAAGTAATTTTTATTTCTGTGGGGAAGAGTAGATTGAATTTTTAGAAGATTTTATATATAACACTAGGATTAGGTAAAGCAAGGAACAGAAGACATTTATATTAATAATATAAATCTCTAATCCCAGTTTTAGAAGTTGTCATTTTTTACAGAAATCATGGTATATCGTTTTACCTGGTTTCCAAGTATTTTTCAGTTACACGTTGCCTATCCTAGCGCTCCTTGAAACCTTTGATGCAACACTGTATAGTAGGAATAGCATGATAGTGAATAAGACTTTATTATATTTTGGTTTAGTTACTTGCTTTGTTTTTTTCAGCTGCCTTATTTAGTTTTCCTCAAATTCAGATAGTTTATCTTTAAAAGGGTGTCTTCTTTGTACTTCTAGAGTAATTTTGAGGTTTGGAGGTAATGTATATAAAATGAGCATACTTAGCATTTAAAACTCATTGCAGTCATGTTGATGTGTAGTGAAAGAGACACAGTGGATTTTTCTGTTCTTTATTTGGTATACTACAGTGCTGTTTATATAGCTTGATTTCCATTTTTATCAGCCGTGCCATTTGTTATGGTTTGGATGTGAGGTGTCCCCCAAAAGCTCACATGTGAGACAATGCAAGAAGATTCAGAGGAGAAAAGATTGGGTTATAAGAATCTTAACCCGATCCATGAATTAATCCCCTGATAGGATTAACTGAGTGGTAACTGAAGTGGTAGGGTATGGTGGAGGAGGTGGGAATTAGGTAGTGGCTTTGGTGTATGTATTTGTATCTGGCAAATGGAGACCCCTCTTTCTTTGCTCTCTGATCACCATGTGAGCTGCTTCCCTCTGCCACACTTTTCCTCCATGATGTTCAGCCTTACTTCAAGCCCCGAGGGATGGAGCTGGCTGCCTGTGGACTGAGACCTCTGAAACCATGAACCTCCAAATAAAATTTTCCTCCTCTACAATTGTACTAGTCAGATCTTTTAGCCACAGCAGCGAAAAAGCTGACTAAAACACCATATATGGCCCATTTGGACAGGAATCATCATTAGCCTGGTCTTCTCATATTTATCTCCATAGTTGATATCATAATATTCACATTCAATTACTATAGGTTTTATTGTGGGACAGAAATTAACCTGGTAAGAGATGGGGCCCTGAGGTTTTTGCTGGTAATAATGTCCTTTATGATTGATGGAAATTTTGGGTCACTGTTAAATTTATTGGAAAACAATCATTGTCATTGCCAATTAGTAAATTGAAATTTCACAATAAAACTTTAAAGAAGAAAGCCAAAATGGAACCAAAACCCGAAAGTAAAGTCATTTAGTGAGTTTTCATTAAATTGTTATAGTATTATTTAAAATATATTTTTAATAATGTAATAGATATATTCCTATGAGGTAATTAAAAATTTTCTTTTCACAGTTAATTTTGTCATAAAAAAGAAATTGCAGAAGACTGAATAAAATTCATGTTTGATTTGGCCATGTTGTGTTACTGTGAATAATAATTAAATATTTATATAAGAAGAGAAACATGTTACTTCATGAAACAAAGACTTATCAACAAATTTGATTTGAGCTAAAGATGACATTAATTTACCAGTACTGTCTAGCTCCATTATTCCCCATCTTTGTTTTTAAATTCATGTCTGTGAAATTTTTCCCCCATAGCTTTATTGAGGTAAAATTGAAATAAAATAAAATGTATATATTGGAAGTATGAAATTTGATCAATTTGACATGTATGTAACCAATATAATCAATATAAAAAGCATTTCTATTACTATTTTTTAAATTTGAAATTATTCAAACTGTGTTTCCTGCATGATTTACTATATTAGAAATCAGTCACCTTAAGATATATAGAAACCCATCCCCACGTCAGCTATTTCAAGATTAAATAACATATTTATAAATATCTAAGAGGTCAAGGAAAAAGCACAAGGAAATTAAAGAAAAAGTTATTTGAACTAAGTGATAATAAAAGCTTAAAATATCAGGATCTCAAGGATGAAACAGTACCCAAATTAACATATATAACTTAAAGTAATTCTATCAGAAAGAAGCTAGAATACAATCAAATTATTTTCAAATAATGTAGTAGGAAGGAAAAAGTAAGAGTAGGAGTAAAAATATATGGAATAGAGAAGAAATAATATAGCTAAAATTTGATAAAAATCAAGTCTAATCAAGAAGAAACCAAAACACAGAAATTAATATCAATGGAAAGGGTGCTATCAAAATAACCCTACAGATGCTAAAAATATATGAAAGTAATATATTAATATTACAATTGTATGCCAACATATGTGATAGCTTGCATAAAATGATCTGTATTAGAGAAGAATCTGTATGCTGCTGAGAAGCATATTCAGTCATTGATGGATGAAATATTCTGTGAAATATTATATATTCACATAATATATGTGTGTGTTAAGTCTAAAGTATCAATTGTATTTTTTACTTCTATAGTTTCTTTATTCAGTTTTTGTTTGTAGGAATCATTCAGTGGTGACAGAGGCTTATTAAAGTTACCCAGCATTATTGTGTTGTAGTCTATTTGATTCTTGAAATAGAGAAGGGTTTATTTGAGATACATAGATGCTCCATTGTTTGGAGTATATTTTTGATTATTTTGTCTTGTTGATGTGTAATTCCCTTAAGAAGTATGAAATGGCCTTCTTTGTCCCTTCTGATTAACTTTGGCTTAAAATTTACTTTATCTGATATGAGGATAAAAACCCCTGCTTTATGTGATCCATATGTTTTTTCCCATCCTTTCACCTTCAGTCTTTGTCTATGAGGTGTCTCTTGGAGACAGTATATTGTTGGGTTTTGTTTTTTAATCCAACCTGCCAGTCTCTGTCTTTTGATTGATAAGTTTAGGACCTTAATGTTCAAGGTTATTACTGAGACATGATTTGTGTTCCTCGACCTTTGGGTTCCTCCCTTTGCTGGTTTTCACTTTTTTTTTTTTCATTACCTTCTCATGGAATATTTTGCTGAAAATATTTTGTGGTGTAGGCTTTCTAATTGCAAATTCTTTTAACTTTTGTTTGTCATGGAAGGTTTTTATTTCACCTTCAAATCTGAAGCTTAATTTTGCTGGATATAGGATTCTTGGTTGGCATCCATTTTCTTTCAGAGCTTGGTATATGTATTCCAGGACCTCCTATCTTTGAGGGTCTGGGTTGATAAGTCCAACTGAGACTTGAATAAGTTTCCCCCTATATGTAATCTGATATTTTTCTTTCGTAGCCTCTAAAATTCTATCTTTATTCTGTATGTTAGGCATTTTCATTACAATGTGCCTGGGTATGGGCCTATTACAATTTTGTACATTTGGGTCCTGTAAACCTCTTGTGTTTGATTTTCTATTTCATTCTTTAGGTTTGAGAAATTTTCTGATATTATTTCATTGAAAAGATCGTACACTCTTTGGTTTGTATCTCTGCATCTTCATCTATACCATTATATCTTAAATTTAGTCTTTTTATGTTACCCCATAATTCTTGTAAGTTCTGTTCACTGTCTCTTAACATCTTCTCTCCGTGGTCAACGCTGTTTTCAAGATTATATATTTTGACTTTATTGCCTAAGGTTCTGTCTTCCAATTGGTCTAGTTTGTTGGTAATGCTTTCTATTGAATTTTTAATTTGGTTTATTGTTTCCTTCATTTCGAGGATTTCTTCATGTTTTTTTCTTCCAGAATCTTTGTCTCTTTATTGAAGTGATCTTTCACTTCCTATATTTTCTCTTTGATTTCATTTTTTATACTGTCCTTTACTTTGCAGATCAGTTTAACTATGTACATTCTAAACTCCTGACATTTCTTCCACTGTGGTGTCAGTGGATTCTCTTATTGGGAGTATTTTGGTTTGTTATTAGAAGTATTTTGGTTTGCTTTTTCATGTTTTTTGTGTGTCTACCCATCTGTCAGTATGGATCTGAAGCAGTAGAGTTTCTACCCTATGGACATACAGTGTCCCTGAAGGTTTCTAGTACCTCACTCTAAAGAGTGAGAATGACAAATAATAATAACCACCAATGAAAACAATACTCTGCATTAAACCAAATAGTTTCTACTATGTCATCTACAGTATTAATTACCACAATAAACAGAAATGATATGATCATTTATTGCCTACAACAAAAACAGCAAGTTTGCAAAAGAGTTTATAATTTTAAATGGTAGACAGGGAGGGAAAAGATGTGATATAGGATGTGATGATTATGAGGGAGGAGGAGAGAAGTAGTAAAAAAATTAAAGGAAGAATGAAAGAAAAATAGAGATTGGCTGTTAGCAGAAGAAAAGAGAATTAAGGGAAACAGGTAGAAGAAAAAATATATAACATAAAAATAAAAATAAAAAGATATCAAACTAAAATATACGAATCAAACATCCTAATTCACAAAAAATTAATCCATGAAAAATAACTAGAAATGAGAACAAAACCAAATGAGTATGTATAAATGTCCATGTATCATCAAGGTCACAATTAAGCAGAAAAAAAGAATTAAAAAAAAATCTTGATGAAAAGTTAAAGAATTCTGTCTGTTGGAGTTTAAAAGATTCTGTTTTCCCTTCTCAGTAGTTTTAGATGGGGTTATTTGGGACGTGATGCTCCACCTTATGGATTGCTGAAGTGTGAGAGGTATCCTGGAGGTAGAATTCCTGGAGGCAGGGCTTAAGCTTAAGTGGGCTTCAGGCTCTTTGCTGAATGCTGATTGCTCTGGAGATTTTAAATCAGTGTTCCTTCAGAGCCCAGTACTTGCTAGTCCATGCTGGTAGACTGAACCCCAGAAATCTCCCCAGGGTTCCACTTGTTTGGTGGGGGACCCAGTTCTTACTCTCCTATGTCCCCTTCGGACCCTGTTTCCTGGTCTTGGATTCAGTTTCCAAACAACCTCTCCTGTTCTCACCTTTCTGAGTTCCTGGCCAGATGGTCTCTCCTGCAAGCAGCTAGGTTGCAGCAGGAGGTGTACAGCTGGGTAGGTTTCCATAACTAGTTGTTATCTGTGTAAACGTCTCTTCGTGTTTAATTTTTCTCCTGATTGCTTAAGCACATTCTATGTCATGCAGTTTGTGTTTACTGGGTCTGTATTTCCGGCCAAACTTGGGTTTGCCAGGAATCAGCCCCCTCAGCTTCTAGCCCCTATGTAGTAACTGCAAAATGGTTCCTTCCTTTGTCCTCTGCATGCCACCTGAGAAGATGGCTGCTTTTTTTCCCGCACATGGATATTGAGCAGTGCATGGATATTGATCCAGGTTTGTCAGGCAATGTACTTGATTTCTAAACGCTCTGTACCCAGACATACCTTGGGCCTCCCAAAAATGCAGGTTCCCTTATCCCTCCACTATGCTCAGGGAGGGACCTCTCTGGGTAGAGCTTCCGACCCAGCTGTGGCAGTGGGGATTTCTTCCTTATTTTATTATGTCCAACATCTTGGGTCCCCAATCTGCTTTGAATGTCCAGTTTTAAATTTCAGTAAAGCCCCCTCACTTTTTTTTTGTTCACCCACATTGTGGAGAAGCTGCCTGTCTGCTTTCTTTGTTTCACTCCATGGAACAGCCAGGAACATGACCTCCTCTATTCCACCATCTTGAAAACTCACTGATGATATCTGTGAAATTTTTATCATACTGAGTAATATTCTATACTCTGTACTTTCTTTAATTTGATCAAATTGCAACATTATGCTGACAATCTCTTAAGGAAACCAAAATATTGTTATGGAATGCCTCTTATAATGAATTTGATCAACTTCATTTTAACTTTAATATAAAAAGCCTTTCTCTGCTGTTTATCTGATGGCATCAGTTTCTAATGTTAATTAATATTTTTCAGTATTGTTTCCCAAGAAATGAAAAACAAACAAAAATTAATGAAATACAGGGTTCACAGGATATGATCTCAGGATACCTGAATTTGTAACATGATTACTAAATGTGAATATTGGCATATAATTATATTTTGCCATCCTCACACTTATCTCCATAGTTAATTTCTTAAAATCTCTTCTTCAGGGGCCTGGGATGAAGCTCAGTGGTAGAGTACTTACATAGTATATACTAGGCTCTGAGTTTGATCCCCAGCACCACAAGACAAACAGAAAATCTATACAACTCTGTTTTAGGACTTAATGCTTATTTCTTGATGTTTTTATCTTTCTAATTATTCTCATACAAGTTTAGTTCATTATAGTAGTAATGGACCTAGTTTGCTTCATCAGAACTATATTGCCAGTTAAAGATTTAGAAATAGTGAGCAGTTTAAACTGGGTTTTATTAAAACTATTTAATCTAATTTTTTAAAATATTTTTTTCTTTATACCAAAGATGTGCATATTTAGAGCATCAAAATTGAGAGTTAGGAACAAAGTATTTTAGATTTCTATTATATGTTTTAAATATTGAATGTTTCATGACAATCTCTTGCACTTTGGCCTTAAGGTACTGCAAAAGATGATAATAAGCTATATGGTGAGACATAAAATTGTAACTACTCTAATTGCTTTGCATAAACATGACATATACATTTAAAATCTTATATCTAACTAAAGGGAAAGCTCTTAGGCTTTAAAAAAATAAGTGCTATTCATCATGATTTCTGTTTAGTATGCTCAAATACTGCAATACTTATCTCTTAAATCATAGAAAGTGGTTAAAATATCTATGGTTTTAGTGTTAAAGATAGTTTTTTTTAAAAAAATTTTTAAGGATAATAAAACCTTGAATATCCAGAAAGTAGGTAACTTTTGGTAATAACAAAAGTTACATCTACATCTGAAAAGTTGCCAGTGAGTTAACATTGAATGCCAGAAATCCCTATTTTACCTTATATTAAAACACGACTTGACTTTAAGGCCTTTGGCATTCTGAGTTTGAAATTGCATGAGAAAGAATCAGTTCTCAATAAAAAGAATACTCAGAATTCAGGATGAGATGTGATATTTCACTTTGTCTACAATAAGAAATTAATGTAAATGAGATAGATGGTGTGAATTAATAATAAAGAATAATTGATTTCACTTTTGAGATTGTTGCTGACTGTTTTTTTTTCTGAAAAACTTGTTATAAAATACCTAGATGCTTTATAAATTACACAAATATGCTTTTAAATACATAGCCACGCTGCCAAAAGAGTAGGTGTATAGAGATAAACAACATTGATTTATGAATAGCATTGCTGTTTTTTTCCAGATTGAACTAGAGTTGGTGAGCCCTCTTTATTTAAGGGACTATATTATGGTTAGAATATGAAGTATGAGACAATGCAAGAATATTCAGAGGTACAATGATTGGATTGTGAGAGGTGTAACCTAATTAGTGGATCTATTCACTGGATCTAGATTAATTGGGTAGTATAGAGTGACTGGAGGAAGTAGGTCACTAGGGGCATGCCTTGGGGTTTTATTTTGTCCCTGGTTAGCAGAAGTCTCTCTGTGCTTTGTGGTTGCCATGTTCTGAGCTGCTTTTCTCCATTACACCTTCCTCTATGATGTTCTTCCTCACTTCTGGCCCCCAGCTATGGAGTGGCTGACCATGGACTGAACCTCTGAAACTGTGAGCCAAAATAAAATTTCCTCCTCTACTTCCTTCATGTCAGATATTTTGGTCACAGCAGGAAAGCTGACTAAAAGAAGCTACAAGGACTTACTTTCTTACAATGTTTCTAGATGGTGACTGTTAGTTTTTCTAAACATACCTTGGCAGCAAAGCATAGATTATCTCTTTTTGCAAGGTCTCCTTTCTTTTTGTGAAAGGAGAGTATCATCAGTATGTGGGGTCTGTCTCCTGTTTCAGGCTCCCATGTGTATTAGTATTATAATTTCCTTCTTGGTTCATTCTATGATGTGTTCAACTGTACCTTGATTCAAAATGCCTTTTTAGGGGACTTTGTGCCTCATCTTGATTTTGGTCTGTTTATTTATGAACAAAAATTAATAGTAAGAGCCTACTGCTGAATAATAGCTCTAAAAAGGGAGCCCTAAGGGAGTTTTGCTGAACAATAGGGAAATTTCTTGGAGAATACTTAAGGAGCTAAATCCCAAGACTTAAGTGTACTGGGAAAGTATGGGTACCTAAGGTAATAATTGCTGATAGAAACCTAGAGTTCTGAATTAGTATAGTTATAATGAAGGTCAGGTCAAAAAACTATGGTGGATAGTTGGGTTTAAGGCCTTTGCATAAAACCATTAACTTCCAAGGTTAAACTCAAATCAAATTAGGGACTAGAACAAAACTCTCAACAACCTTTAGAGGAAGAAAATATGGAAATTTTTCTGATGGGCTTTAGCTACAGATGAGAAAAGGAAATGGTTTCTCTTAAAATATGTAACCAAAATTATATTCTTATGTGGTTTAGGGTTGTAATTTCCTTCTTGGCCCAAGAAATTCAATAGAAGTGATAGCTAGCCAAAGCAAACAGAGGCAAATTCAAATTTTGTTTGGAGGAATTGCCTTCAATCAAGATTCCTCAGAACCTCACAGATTAAGGTCAGTCAAATATTGCTTATAATCTTACATTGCAAACAATTTTGGGAAGACAAGCCACCCCAAGGGCATTAGTTTGTATTGCTGTACAATAAACTATTATAAACTTAGTCTAAAACAGCACTCAGCATTATCTCACAATATCTGTACTTTAGAAGTCTGGGTGGTATGGATTAGCCAGGTCTTTTGTCCAGAGTTTTCCCGTAGAAATCAAATGTTAGCCAATGCTGTGATCTCAACTGAGGCTTGACATCCCTCTTCCATGTTTATGTATTATTGATCACATTCAGTGCCTTGCAAGTAGATGGTTGAAATTCCCATTTTTTTCCCAACTGTCAGTCAAGAACATTTCTTAATTCCATTAGGCTGCCTTCCATAAGCAGTTTCCTGTATGATTGTTTGCTTCTTTCAAGGCCAGCAGTACAATCTCTCTCACTTGAATTTCTCTGACTTTAGAAAGGGCCTGGATCCTTTTAATGAATCAATCACCAGATTAGGTCAAGCTTGCCTAGGACAGTTCACTTCTGATTAACTCATTGTGAACGGATTTGGGACCCTAGTTATATTTGCAAAATTCCTTCACCTTTGTCACCTTATTATAGGAATGCAATCTGTCATCGTTACAATCCCGCCCAACCTTAAGGAAGCAGATTATATAGGGCACAAATACCATCTCAGAATTCCACCTACCACAATATAGAAGAATGAACAGACTTAGACCTACAAGGACATTAATATTTGAATTATCAACCAAAAAAATAGGAAATGACCATTTAAATTATTTTTAAAAATGAAAGAAGGAAATGAATAAATTTGAAAGTATTACAAGATGATTAAAAAATGATCAGGCACTTTGAAAAAAGACCAAAACCTTTCTTGAAAACCATAGTTATTAAAATTTAAAAAATTAATAGGCTAAGTAACTATGTTCTCTACATATTGACACATGATACACTGTTCCTAAACTTAGCATCTTTAAATAACAAACATCTATTTAGCTTATGATTCTGAGGACCAACAATTTAAGGTGGGTTCAGAAGCATGATTCTTTTAGATTATTGGTTCTTTTCAGAACTTATAGTCATCTCTGGGTTGAGTGGATGGCTTCTGAAATCCACATTTTTGGGACTTTTGATGTTGACTCAGTTCCCATGTGGTCTCTTATCCTTTAAGAGTTTAGCTTCAGCAAGTTCACATGGCGGAGACAGAGGTCTCAAAAGTTTGCAAGACCTTTTGAAGTATAGATTTCAAATTGTAGTACTGTTATTTTTGCTGCATCCTGTTGTGCAGAGGGAATCACAAAGCCAACCTTAGCTTTTGTTGGAAAGAGCTACAAAGTCACATCATAGAAGATATGGATATATGTAGGAAGGAGTAAAAGATTCCAACCATTTTTGTAAGATTAGGCACAATGGAAGGGAAATAGAAGTTAAATTTGAAGAAATGCTACCAGTGTGAAAAAAAGACAAAGAAATGGAAAGTTTAAAAGATAGGTTATGGGGCATGAAGGTAGCATTGGAAACTGTTGACTAATTAGAGTTCCAAAGGAGAATGAAAATATATAACAAGTAAAAGGTGTTACTCAAAGAGATAATGGCTTATTCTTTTGCATTTTAAAGTTAGTTCAACAGCTCCAAAGCAGAATATACAAAAGTTCACACTTCGTACTAAAATTTTAGAACCCCTTCCCTCAAACAAAGGGATTTTAAAAATTAGCCAAAGGCTGTCACTATCTTCTAGGATCTACCCCACCATGGATACTAAAATCAGCATATGCTCAAATGGTTTTGATATAACTCACTTATACCCTCTCATGTACTTTAAATCATCTCTAGATTTCTTATAATAGCTAATACAGTGCAAATGCTGTCTAAATAGTTGTTATTGTTTAGGGAATTAGAAGGAAGAAAAAGTCTGCATGTTAAGTACAGACAGGTTTTTTTTTGCAAATATTTTTTGATCTGTGGTTAGTTGAATCTGCAAATGCAAATCCCATGGATACAGAAGGCTGACTATATCTACAATGGGATATCCACTATGTTGATGTAAAAAAACCTTAATGGCAAGAGTAGAAACCAAAATTATTAATAAAGTACTGAGAAAAAATAACTTTGATTAGAATTTATTGCCCAACTAAAATACTATTAAAGAATGAACAAGTAATATTTCAAGCATAGAAAAAAATGTTTTGTATCAGTCTACCTACAAGATGTACTTCTTGAAGAAGGAAATAAGCCAGAAGGGAGCTCTGACTGCAAGTAAGAATGCTGAGCTAACAAATTGATAAAATGTGAATAAATTCAAGCAAAAACTGAGTATATTTCATAATTGTGATGATAATAATGACAATGATGGTAATTATTTAAAGGTAAGTCAAAATATTAATATATGTAGTAATCATGTAAGAAGAAGAAGTGATTGGTTTTAAATTATTTTGAGGTTTTTCATGTTGTTTTGGGAAAAGGGTCATATGTTATAGTAGCATTAGACAGTGAGGTAAAGACACAGTTGACATTTTGAGAGGGACCACAAAATGAATAGAAATAGAGGAAATAAGATCAGTGACAATACAGGAGAAAAACTTGGAATTAAGAAAAATCAATGAGAAGGCAACAAAGGAATGTAGATAAAATATAGAAAAAGCAGGAAAAAATAAAATTACAAAGTAAGAAGGCAGAAATAATTAAAATAATGTTTTGTATCACAATAAATTTAAACTATAATAGTAAAATGGAGATCAAATTAGGATTAAAAATAAATGTAACTAGACAGAAAATTAGTGATTTTAAATACCTGAAAAAAATATTACTAGGCAGCTGCTAACCAAAAGAAAATTTATATAAGTATATTAATATTAGGCAAAATAGACTCAAGAAAAGAGCATCATCAAGCATAAAGAAATAAACTAATAGTAAAAGATTTAGGTCATCAGGGAGAAAAGCATACAAATTTGTAGTTACTCAGAAACATGTCCACAGAATATTGTATAAACAAGTTTGTATACTTCAAGTAAAAGAGGTTGATGAATTCACCATTGTATTGGAATATTTTAGTATCATCAGAAATTGAAAAAAGATCCTTTCATAATTTTAAACTGACTATATGAGCAACATAATAGATAAGCTTGATCTGATAGATTAAAAAGTAAGGGAATAAATATCCTTCCCAAGATCAGGTACTTACTATCATAAATAATGTTTTCAAGGGCTGGGATTGTGGCTCAGCGGTAGAGTGTTGCCTAGCACGGGTGGGACCCAGGTTCCATCCTCAGCACCACATAAAAATAAAGGCATTGTCTTGTGTCCATCTAGACCTAAAAAATAAAAATAATAAATAAATAAAAGATGGCAGCTATGGCTGCACCCAAGTAATGTTTTCACTACCATTATGTTCCCTATTTACTGTTTGTTTATGCAAAGAGTACTTATTTCGTATGTCATTGCATAAAAAGTTACTTGAATGAATTCTTTAGTTTTATCACTGATTCTGTGTAGTGGTGATTTGATATCATGGTATTATATCCTCTGCAAATAAAGATATTGCTTAAAAAAAGATAAAGTATTTACAAATATTGACTCATAGTAACCAAAAAGGCAAGTCTCCATACCTGTAAAGTGTTCAGAACATTTTTTTTTCTGGTCTCAATGTTATTGTTAAAATCAGTAGCATAAAAGATTGTTTGAAACATATGTTTAGAAACCTAGATGTGTACATTGTATATAGATAGATATGCATATTATGTATGTCATATATTTTTTTGGAAAATATCAACAACAGCACCTATAATCTACTTGGGTATAGATCTTTAAAGCTGATAATCTTTATGGAGATAATTATAAAATTATTATAGATCATAAAGGAATACTTAAATGGAGAGGCCAGACCATATTTAGAGATGAGAATTATAACTTCGCATAACTTTGTAAATGTAATGTAACTTGGATTAAATTTTCAGTGTTTAATAAATGCCTAATACCATTCTAAACACTTGAATTTAAAAACTTATTTAATCCTCAGAATAGCTGTGGGGTATGTAGTCATTTTACAGATGACTACTGATGCAGAAAGCTTTGTATCTTGTTACTTAATGAAAAAGTGAAAGTGCTAGCTGTCTGACTCCAAAAATGTCCACTTAACAATTACCATATTCTGTTCCTTTAAGGAGTTTTTCGTGGAACTTTATAATAAGCTAGCCATCAAATTCACATGGACTAGTATAGGAGCAAGGATAGCTAAGACTATTTGGTTGATTAAGGAGTAAGGGCACTTGTGGTGGGAGAGGCATTTACTCTGATACTAAGACTTTGACTTTTAAAGCCATAGTGATTCAAAGAATGTTGTATTGGTTCTATTAGGTAAATAAATATGTAACAGATTATAAAGCTCCCCAAAGATCCATCATAACAATATATAATAGATAAGCTTTATGAAAAATTGGAGGAAAAGATAGATAAGTAAAAAATTCATGTTGAAGCAATTGGTTTGCCATACAGAAAAAAATAAAATTAGATTTCCCTTTTTCACTTTACATAAACACAAAATACAAATGGATTAAAGATACAAATGTAAAATAGAAAACATCAATACTGTTGAAGAATATCTTTTTGATTTAGGGAGAATAGTCATGCTAACCCAAAGCACAGATAATAAAAAATCAACAGTATTTGCTGAAACAAAATTAAAATATGTAGAAAGACAAACAACAACAACAAACCAACTTAAAGGTAAAGAGAAATTCTGGATGAAATGATTGACAACATGAATGCCAGAGAATTTCTGTACAGATTATGTAAATAACTACACATTGATTTAATAAAAAGACAAACCCAACAGAAACATAAGCAAAAGATAACACATTTGGAATGGAGAAAAGACTCATTTCCAGTGACCATATAAAGATGTTTTTAGTAGGGAAATGGAAATTAAAATAATATATTCTTTCTTGTAGAAAAATAAGTGGTAATGATGAAAGGAAATGGTAAATTATACATTTCTGGTGGCAGTATAAATTGATACAGCCACTTTGGATAATGATTTGGTTGTTTCTAGCAAAATTTAAAATGTGCATATTATGTGACCCAGCAAACTCCCTTCTACATAATTATTCTAGCACAGAGGTTAGAAAACTTTCTGTGAAGGAACAGATAGTAAATAGTTTAGCTTTTGTTAGACACACATAGTCTTGGTTTTGACCATGTATGTTGTGGTATAACAACTCTTTGTTGTAGTGTAACCCTGAAATTTGAATTTGATACAGTTTTTACTTGTCCTGAAATATTATTCTTTTGACTTTTCCCCCCAATAATTTAAAAATGGAAAAGCCATTCTTAGCTCATGAAACAAACAAAAGCAATTGATGTATTTGCCTTATGTAATTGAATAAACAAGTAATAATGCATAGTATAATTTAGTAATGAAACAATATGCATATTCTATGTATTTTTCATGTATACATGGATATATATGTGAAAGCAAAAATAAAACAACTGTAACAACAGAAGCATAGAGTACAGGATAAATACTCAATAATTTTGGCAGTATTTTTTTCTGATACCTTCCTCCCGCTCTTTCAGCTGATTACAGTTAGGCTCCAAAGATAGTTCCTTATGTATACAAAATTGGCACGTTGTGTGAACTTTTAGAAAGCCTGCTTTCTCCTTGTTCCAGATATGAAGTTACTTTTAATGTCCCTTGAATGAGAACTAGAGCTTGGATTTCTGGGATTTTATTATGTCATCTTACTGAGTTTGTGGGAGGTACTTTGTACTATATTGTTAGGTGATAGTAAATAAAATACATTTGACAGTTAGATCATAAATTAGTATAGTCTTAATTGTTTGAGAGTTAACTTCTTATTTTCTACCTCATATTACACTTCCTCTGCCTGACTTACCATCTTCCTTTTGCTTTTTTTTTTTAAAAAATATTTTAGTTGTAGTTCAACACAATACATTTATTTTATTTGTTTACTTTTATATGGTGCTGAGGATCGAACCCAGGGCCTTGTGCATGCTAGGTGAATGTGCTACTGTTGAGCCACAACTCAACCCCTCCTTTTGCCCTTTAGAGCAGGTTATAATCAAGGTCGTATTCTTATCTTCACTTATAATTTTTAGTTTGCTAATTAGAAGGAATGATGATGCAGGGAGTTTGGGATGGAGAATTTTGTTTCATAGGAGATGATATATTAGATTATTTTCTCATTGCTGTAATCTATATTCATAAAAATTAATAATTTTTATTGACCATTGGGACTTTTCTGGAGTTCTAGTAGTATTTTGTGCTTGTCTCCACTGACTAGTAGACTAGAATTCTTTTTACTCTTAGTGCCTTTAAATTTTTAGGAATATCAGAGCCCCAGATTTGTCAATTTTATCTTGCACAATGTGTTGCAACTATACAACTACGTGAAAAAAAATCAAAGAATGCAGTTTAGGAATGAACACTTTTCTGTGCCTTGTTAAAAGATCGTAAGAATAAATTAAGATCGTAATAAATAAATAAATATTGTATACTTTTAGTTTCAAGTAATTCTTTTGAGCTGTCATATTCAAGAGGTTATGCTGAGTGTGTGTTGGATTCCTATTTTTGCTATGTTTAGGAAATTTCTTCCTGATAATTTTGGATTACTCCAGATATATTTTGAATTGTTTATTGATCTTAATTTTTAGTTTTATCTAACAGCATCATATCTTTGCTTTCCTGTTCTTTTTGTTGGGTTTATTTGCTGTGTTTGGAAAGATGCTTTGGCCTTTAGCCTTCAGTAAGCTTTGTCATTTTATACATGAATAATCTGATCTCAATATGGTATTATAGAATAAAAACTTTACTGTTTCTGAGTCAGAGATGACCTTATGAATAGGCACTATAAATAATTTTACAGTGTTATTTCAGTACTTGGATAGCACAGAGGAGAAAGAATTTTGAGAGCATCTCTGAAAAAGAAAAAGGACACAAAAGGGAATTGTGAAGACCAATTTCATAGGCTTTGTAACTTGCCAGCTGTATTTTATTTATGCAGAGGATTTGGACATAATTTTAATTGTGTTTTCATTTGCGATGGTAGCATTAATGTATTGGATTCAAAATTCTTTCATAGAGTAAACAAATTTCATTTGTTGTCTTCTATAAAAACAGGAAAATATTAAGTAAAATTAGGATTTCATGGCTTTTTCAATGCAGAAATTACTTCCATATTGAATTATTTAAATAAACCTTCTTAGTGAATGACCATGGAAAGAGAAAATGGAAAAAGGATATCCTTTTAGGAAGTTCCCTTGAAAGGCCTCAAACTATTAATTAAATTTTTAAAATTCCTTTTTATTTAAAAAGGAATACTAGGATGACTTTAAGAAAGAGAACTTTCAAGAGAAAAATTATTAAGTTTCCTTGGGATGGCAGCCACATGTAACTTGAAATTAGCATTTGCAGTTTTCTCTGTCTGAATTATACTATAAGCATGGATCAGAAAGTATGGGTGACCTTAGGTGGCAGTCTCAGGGAAAGCATCAATTCTGTGAGACGGGAGACATCTTGAAAAGGGAAAAGGTTCCTCTTGGAATGTAAATGGTGAAGGGAAAGAAGAAAACAACTGAAGATAAGGGCTTTATGGAAATAAACTAGTATTTAAACAATACAAATTCTGTTCCACTGCCATCACACATTTATTAAAGATACTACACTTCAGCACAGCCACAGAAGAGGGTGCTGTTGAACTGAGAAACCAAATAAGCCAGCTTCTCTCCTTTTTTCCCCATCTCAAGATAAATTGCCATTACTAATCCTGAAAGAGCCAATGTATATAATCCTCAATAGGAAAAGAAACCAGCATCTATATGAAGTTATTATAAGAATAAAATAGAAAATTAAGATCAAGTCTAGTTTGTAAGTTATATGTATACACAGACACAAAAAATGAAAACAAAAATAAAAATGTCAAAGAAAAACTACAAAACAAAGGAAAACTGAAATGCAATACTTGAACATGAATAACCCGTATTAAATAAGCAATTGCAATATAAAAGGGCACTATGAATCAGATATTTTAAAAAATCACAGCTGAAATAGACAAACAACAGGAGAGTACGTGAAACAGGAGCTGACTCAACTCTGCAAATTGACAAAAATCATCTTAGAAGTGAAAACTAAATTACAAGCTACCCAAGGGAAGATATATATTACCCAAAGTCCAGTAAAGGACATAGAGAATAGAAATGAAATAGTCAAGAAAGTGACACTGAAATAAGAGAGATAAAAAGGATTAGGGATAAAATGATAGAGAAGCTCTATTATATTTAGTTCCATGCTTGAACTATAAAAACAAATGAAAAGTAAACAGAAGTAGTACTTAAAAATCTAATAAAAAACTTTTTAGAAGTAGAATACTGAAATTCTATATTGAAAGGATGCCTGTCTCCTGTGCATCTGGGAGAATTGATTTAGAATAAACCAACTCAAAATATCTTAATATTAGACCTAAAATAAAAAGGGAGAAAAAGTCCATCTGAGCCTACAAGTAAAAAAATAGCAAGTAACATAAAAATGGTAAAAATTAAAAACAAATTAAAAGTTAAAATAAATGGAAAGAATATCAAGCTGGCGTTATACCTCTTGACCACAACACATAAAGCAAGAAAACAACAGACCAACATTTTCAAGACATTCAAAATGAACAGTCATTTTAGTTGATTATGAAGCATTAAGTAAAAAAAGTCATGTGTTCATGGTGATACTCAAGATCACTAATGAATTGCATATGAGTGATTTTGAAAAAAAGATGCAGTTAGGAAGAAAATTTTCAAATGTATCCTTTGTTGTTCAGTATTTGAAATATTTAGATGTGAACTGTCATGATGTCTGCAACTTACTTTCAAGAGATTTAGCAAAAAAATACACACACACACACACACACACACACGCACACACACAGGTCTAACAGTTTTTTGACATTTAAAACAAATTGCCAAATTTCAAATACTTTCGTGTAACTAAAGAAATATCTTTTATAGTGAAAGGAAATATTTTGTGAGTAAAACGTATTCATCTTTTATGTTGTTATTTTAGATTTTTGCAGTAGTCAATGAAGAGTGACTTTTTCATATTTCTCTGTATTTTTAGAATTATTTTTAGTGATCTAATACCTCTTTCAGCAGTTACCGAAACTGCCGGTGCTTTCTCAGGAGTTAGGATAGTGGCATCAAACTGAGTTGTCACTGTATTCTTGCCACTCAAGATCACAGTAAAAAAGAAAGCAACAAAAAACAATGTCAGTTTTACTTAAGAATTCGGTTGAGGAAGGAAGAATTTTAATGAATGATTTATCTTTTTATTCCTGAATTATAGTATTTACATATCTTTGATAAATGTCTTTTCAGATAGATAATTTGCAAAAAAATTTTTTCCATTTTATAGGTGTTTTCACTTTCTTGATTGTGTTCTTGAAACACAAAGTTTTTTGAATTTGATGGTGTCCAATTAATTTTTTTCTTTTTTTGTCTTCATTTGTTTTTTGTACACGAAAACATGGATAGACTTTTGAAATGTACATTGTGGAATGTTTTAGAGCAATGTTTTGGTTTGTTTTTGGTTTTGTTTTCGTTTGTGAGTGACTATATATCTCTGATAAAACATACTATATGGATTTGCTAGGATGGCCATAATAAAGTATCACAGACTGGGTGGTGTAAACAACAAATGTGTTTCCTGAAGTCTGGAAGCTAGATGTGTCTGCAGGATTGATTTCTTCTAGGGTCTCTCTTCTTTGCTTGATGGCTGTTTGCTTTTCTGCTGTCTTTACATGGCCTTTATTCTCTCGGTGTGTCCTAATTTTTTCTTATAAGGACACTTTGTGATATTTGACTAGGGCTAACCCCAAAGACCCCATTTAACCTTAATTATCTCTTTGAAGACACAGTCTATGAATGTAGTTATATCCTGAATTACTGGAGGTAAGTGCTTTAAAATGTACTTCTGGAATACAGGAAGAGGGACGTAATTCAACTTGTAATAGATAAATAACATAAAATTTAATTAGTTTATTTTTACCATTTGAAGTACACAGTCCACAGGTATTAAGTATATTTACATTATCATGTATTGTCACTATCCATCTCTACAATTTTTTTTTCATATTGCAAACTAAAATTCTAATTATGAAACAATAACTGCCCATTGTCCCTTCCTCCTAGCCCCTGACAACTTTCTTTCTACCTTCTTCTTCTATAAAACATAATGTTTTGAGACAGTTTATTTTTCATAATTTGTAAGAATTTTCAAAGTTTCTCGAAATTGTTACGTTTTTATGCTAATCCTAAGATATACACAAACTTTCACCTAGAATACACTTGAATTTCTTTAATCCTGTCTAAACCTTTGTCTTTATTTGTATATCTGCCCTTTTTCTTGGGAGAGATGCCAAAGTTACCAGATTCCTTTACTGTAGCCATTGAAATTTGGGGCCAGTCTATATTTTTCAAGAAAACTCAAAGTTTAAGTTTTTAAATTCTAATTTTAATTTGATAAGTTGATGTATAATTCACAGAAAAAAATAGAAAGGAAGTTTAAATATGTGAAGTTCTCATCTTGAAATCTAGTGTTTGCTATTTCTAAAAAGTTCAATAACTTTTTAAAAAAACTTTTATTAGATATTTTTTTTATTTAGGAAGGTTTTCTAACATTCTTATTCCTGTTCTTTACTATTTTATATTGTATTAGATTTGTATTATGTCAATTTGCATCTAATTTTAAATGTATATATTTAAAGGAAATATTTTTCATATAAAATGAACAATCAGGGCTGGAGTTATAGCTCAGTGGTAGAGTGCCTGCCTCTCATGCGTGAAGCACTGAGTTAGATCCTCAGCACCACATAAAATAAATAAATTAAATAAAGAAATTGTGTCCATCTACAGCTAAAGAACATTAAAGAATTATGAACAACCAATTGTTTTAATTTCATTTTATTCATATATTCATTCAACAAACATTGAGTATTATATGGTGAACACTAGATATACAAAGAAGAAAAAGCATGATTTTTCTCTTTAAGGAGATAAAAATAGTATACCTAGACTGTTAAGAGCAAACAAAGAAAAGAATTGGTGGTTGGTTCTAACAGATGTAATAGTGTGGGAAAAGTAAGAGTTCTGGAGATGGAAGGCCTACTCTGGGGTGGAGAGTAGTTGGATATGGCCAAAACAATAGACTGGTATATAGAGAAGGTGTTGCTAAAGACAAGGCTTGCAAGAGATTGGAGCCAGGTTTTGAAGGTCTTTAAATGCTGATAAAAACAACCTCCTATGAACACAGGGTTCTTCAACATTTTCAGGACTTGGAGTGAAAGATAGGAACTGAGAATTTTAGGTGAAATTAGCTACTTTTATAATAATTGCAGTTTGAATACTTTTTTGGTCATGACATTTAAAATTTTTCATTGGGTAGTTTTCAAAAATTATTGATACATACTGATTATTTCAAAAACTTATGTTAAATATGTGTATTGTAATATATTTCACTAGTGGCATATTTAAATATTTTCCATATTTAAAAATAGTATTTGCCTTAGATTTGTGTTTTTTATTTCTTTTGTTCTAGCTATACGGAAGACAGGATGGATGAAGATCTAATGGAACCTTTGAAATATGCTGAACAACTTCCTGTAGCTGAAATAATACACCAGGTTTGCTTTTCATTTTATTCTTTTGAAAGAAACAAGATTTTTAATCTGTGAAAAATAATTGCTTTTGTTAGTTTTTCCCCAGAACCATTGTGCTATAGCTGAAAGGCATTCCAGGCCATCTATCCCTTCTTTGGCTGCACTTATTACAGTTAAGTCTCATTCAAAGCACAATATTAAAAGGCTACTTACTGTGCAACACTAGAATTCTTACTTATGTGAAATACGGGGTAATTGGAATTATCTTTTGTATATTGCTTAATAACAAAACTTAATTTTAGAAAACTTTAATTTTGAACCATTATGTATAGTACTTGTTAGTGAGAAGGAGAAAGACCTGAAAAAATATCATTTTTTGGAGTAGCTAAAAAGAGAAAACAGTCTTGCCCTACTTCTTCCACCCTCCTCCATTAGCAACCCTTGTAAAGTATAATTCTAAATGTCATGTGGGCAATTTGTTCATTTCCAATTATAATGACTCTCTCATCCCTTCTACATAATGATAATTTTAGAAAAGGCAGTGTTGTAAGTATTTAAGCTTAGACTTTGTACTATAATTTTGGCAGCATATAACCTCTGTCCTGCTGGGCCAGAATCTAATACTTCTAAGTGGTCTGTTGACTAGCATTATAGCCTTTACACCTAGAAGATTTTTTAGACCCTTAAAGATGATAGGAAATATTAAAAGCCCTATTACATGTTAGAATTTCTTAGAATTTTATGAGTATTAGCTATTATTGTGAGTCTTTTTATATGTCTTTTTCATTCAAAAGAAATTTTATTTAGCTGATATGGGTTGATTAGAAATGGCATTTGAGTTTATTAAAAGAAACAGGGACTTTTACTTTCAAATGTTGGCTATATAGATCTTTTCACCCATATAAAAATTTAGTATTAAAATTCTGTGAGAAATTATTTTTAAAAAATGGTCAGATATTTGCCCCCTTGGGGAGCTCATCTGTGCTTGGTAATCAGGTCCAGTTTATATGTCAGGAATTCCCCAGTGTTGTCAGAGCTTAAATGACCTAACAGTCTGCAAATGTCACATTTAAAATTCTGTCTTCATGCCTGACTCTCAGCATAAATGAATTAAACAGCAGAGCAGGCAGCAAGTCAATATGTTCTTAACAGTAAGAGTGAGCAGTGAAACAGTTTGTGGTTTGTTCAGAATAGGTAAATAGAATCTGCCTAGAACAGTTCACCTAGAATAAAATCTGAAGAGGAAATAAGAATTAACCTTTAAGATGGTTGACCAGTTGAAATGTCAGTAATATTTTTATAGCATGAATGAACCAATAAACTAACCTGGTTTATATAACATCTGTGTTTTATAGTCATACACTGTGTGAATTCAAAGATGAAGTATATTGAGCCTGGTGAAAATTTTAGTTTCTTTTTTCAGTATAAAAGGCTGTTAATTTTAAGACTGAAGTATAAACATTATAATTAAAATTATGTAGTACTGAATTTTATAAAATTTCAATCTTTAAGAAATCTTGCATGGGTAGGAATTTTTAAATTCAATTTTTATTTTTATTGAACAAAATTTTTTTCTCAAGAAGTAGTCAGAAAAGGTCATTGTTAATATCAGATTCTCCGTTTATTCCTGTTGTTATTTCCCTTTTTTGACTGTACTATAACTTAGGGACTGTTGCCAATGAGTTGTTTAAGTGGTCTTTAAGAAATATATGAGTTATGGACTAGAACATGGCTTAGTGGTAGAGTGATTGCCTAGCATGCAGGAGACACTGGGTTTGGTCCTCAGTACTACAAGCAAACAAACAAAAGAAATATATGAGTTATGTTGCCATAGATTATTTCTGTTTGATATAAAGTTGTTTGCATGCTGTACACATCCTGTTTGATTATCTTTCTGGACATTCTTGACTGATTGATATTCCTTTCAGCATCTTGTATTGTGCCATGTATACATGAATTTGAATGGTTGGATATGTACTTTGAAAACCAGGGCAGGCTCTATTTGTCTCTTCTCTACTACCCAGGCATTAGAAGCCCAGGACTCTCACTGGTAGGACCATTTAGAAGCTGCAGAAGAAATGGAGGATTCTAAGAGAGAGGACAGGGACATTGTCTATATTAGGAGGAGCAACTTGAGAAATAGAAATAGAAGAGAGGAATGAGTTTTAGTCTTTGACTAATTCATTTCTTGTATATGATACTTAAACTGTTCCACAATCAGGAGCAAGTTTGGATTCTTGTTATTTACCAGTTGGTATTGCCAAATTATTTACCAATTTTTTAGTGGTCCTAGCAAATATGATTGATTGTACATTCGAGTAACCCAAAAGATTCAAGTTAGAAACAATAAAACTAATAAGAGAAACTGGTGAGGTAGCAGGATAGAAGTTAAATAATTGACAGCTTCTTTGTATTTACAGTAAACACACAGAAATGGAAATGGGAAAAATGTTCAGCTACAGCAATGCAAAGAATATTAAATAATTACAATTAAATTTAACAAGTAAACCATATGACCTATAGTAGGAACCATGGAAATGGACCGGGTTCTTGACAACTACCCAGTGGTGGTGAGGGAAAAACAATATCATAAAAGCATTTGTTCCCTCAAATTAGCAATTTTAATTATAATGGAAACAAGTTTTCTTTTAATATTAAGAAAAAACAACCATATGATTTATGTGTAAGAATAAATGTCCAAGAATAATCAAATAAAGTATGTAAAAGGGAGAAGGGACTTGCTTAACTAAACATCAGAATATTTTCTGAAAACAAATATAATTAGGTAAATGTGGTAGAGATAAGGAATAGACAAATGGATCAATGGAACATAATGGAGGAGTAGATTTGAAGCTTTCTTGGTTCTGATTCACAGTAAGAAATATATTTTACACGCATCTTGGCCCTTGATGTGGATGTGTACATGTGTTAAAACAAAAGTTTCATGACCCATTTACCCTCATTACATATAATATACTCTGGTATTTTCTTTTCCTGTTCCATTTTATATTTTTTAAAATGCCAAATAAAGCCCACAAAATTGATGTTGTAAGTAACAAATGGTCTCAAAAGACATATGACTCAAAAGACACTATAGAATCCAGAACACATTTTATTATATTTGAAAATTTAATATATGATAAAAACAGTATTTTATCTCAGCAGGAAAATAGCTAAAATTCTATTTCATACCATAATGTATACAAGATAAATTTTATTTATTAAAGACTTATTCTAAAATAAAAAAATAAAAATCTTAGAAGAACATTTAAGCCACTGCTTGAATAATGTGGAAGTAGGAAAGGATTTCTTCAAAAAAATTTTTTATAGTTGTAAATGGATAGCATGTCTTTATTTTATTTATTTTTTTATGTGGTGCTGAGGATCAAACCCAGTGCCTCATATGTGCTAAAGGCAAGTGCTCTGCCACTGAGCCACAACCCCAGCTTAGGAAAGGATTTCTGAATGAACACAAAAAACCCAGAAGATGGATTTAATACCATAAAAGTGGAATATTTTAAAGGATTCAAGGAACCATTAAGTTAAAAGACAAATGTTAGGATCAAGACAGACATGTTTACAGGGCAGAAAATAGCAAATTGATTAATATCTATAATATACAAAGAACTCTTAAAAGTTTATAAAGATACTAAATTTTTAAAAAGTTTCATAGAAAGAAACCAAAATGAAAAAGAAAACCAAAATGATCAGTGACTAAAAGAAGAGCCTTAAACTCAATAAGGAAATACATATTACAAAACCACTGTAATTATGTAATGCTTATCAAACTGGCAGAATTAGTTATACTTTGGAACTTATTTGGGCACTTTATCAAATGGTTAAATAGTTAACATGTGACCAAGTGATTATAACATAGATATATACTCAAGAAATATAAAAAGTCTCTATGTGACCATATAAAAACAAACAAACATTGCAGCATCCTTTTTTGGGGGATGGTACTAGGGATTGAACTTGGGGGGTCACTCAGCCTCTGAGCCACATCTCCAGCCATATTTTATATTTTATTTAGAGACAGGGTCTCGCTGAGTTGCTTAGTACCTTGCTTTTGCTGAGGCTGGCTTTGAACTTGTGATCCTCCTGTCTCAGCCACCAAGCCACTGGTGTTACAGGTATGTGCCACTGAGCCTGGCTGAAGCAGCATCATTTTTATTAGTTGAAAAAAAGGATTTCTGAATGAACACAAAAAACCCAGAAGATGGATTTAATGCCATAAAAGTGGAGTATTTTAAAGGATTCAAGGAGCCATCAAGTAAAAGACAAATGTTAGGATCAAGAAATAACCTAAATGTTCATCACCTGCTAAGTAGATAAATAAAATATAGTATATCCATACAGCAGAATATTATTCAGCAATAAAAGGATGTAAAGTAGTAACATGCCTAGATAAATCTTATAACTTATTAAGTGAAATAAGTCAATCACAAAAACTCCCATTTATATGGTTCCATTTATATACAGTGTCTAGAATAGACAAATCAATAGAAATGAAGGTAGATGAATGATTGGTTAGCTCTGGGATGAGGTGGGGGAATGAGTACTCCCTGCTAATGGCTCGGGGTTTCTTTTTTGGAATGATAAAAATGTTCCAAACTTACTAGTAATTTGAGATTATTCTAAATCCACTTAATTGTACATTTTAAAAGGGTGAATTTTTTGATATGCCATTGTATCTCAAAGATATTTTATACACTAAAATCAACTATTAGTCACAGAGGTGCTTACCCTATTGTACCCTATTGTTTAACAGGTGAACTTTTCCTGTCTTTCTAAAAGTCCATCTGGCAACATCTGTTTACATTTTATATACATTACACTCTTTTAAAAAATATTTATTTTTTAATTGTAGTTGGACACAATACCTTTATTTTATTTATTTATTTATTTTTATGTGGTGCTGAGGATCGAACCCAGGGCCTTGCACATGCTAGGCGAGTGCTCTACTGCTGATCCACAACCCTAGCCCCTACATTATACTCTTGAACACAGTAGTTCTACTCATGAAAATCCAGTCCATACTTCTCATATATAAATAAAAGAATTAATATATAAGAATCTCAGAACAGTGATACACACACACACACACACACACACACACACACGCACACGCACACTAGCCTCACTATGACTACGACAAACTAGAAACAATGAGTGCCTCTCAACATAGTTGATAGTAGTGCATATGATTTTCAGAAGCTGTAATTCAGTAGAACAAATGCATGTTTTTCTTTCTTTTTTGATAATTGGATTTATTTTCTTATCAACTAACACTCTCCCATCTTCCCATGCAGAAATTGAATTAAGTCCCTTCTAAATAAAGTCATGCTGAGAGTTTGCTCTTCTTCTTCCTAGGATGGTGGAATCAGAACTTAGGTAATAGGGTCTAGTTGACATGGACTCATGGCACAAAGAGATTCAATGTTCCTCCACTGAAATATAGACTCTTATATTATGGTTTTTGGATTGGCATTTATCTCTTCTGATAACCACTGAGAAAGCATGAACAACACATTAATATTCAACATATCATTTTTCTGTACATGGTTGCATAACTCTGGTAAAGTTAAAGCAAGAAACCAGAGTAACAGGAGAGAACAACTCTTTGCTATCACTCTTTCTCGGACTTTTCTGTCTTCTGATTTTCTCACTTTTCTTTTTTCTCCTTTGCCCCATATTTCCTTCTATTTCAATATTGTAAGTCGATGTGATATGAATCCTTCCCAAGTGTTTGGTGAATTTAATTTTTTTGTTGTTGAAAAATTAATTAGATGGAGTGTCTTATCTATAGTACACTTTTAATAAGTATGGTGATCACTGATGTTGAATGTAGGTTTCTTTCAGACTGACAGAGAGTTAAGGGATCTCTAACAGTCACCAAAGTGCTTGTCAACAGACCTGCTATATAAATAAACAGATTCCTTTCATACCCAACAATGATGGTATTTATTAAACATTTCTGAGAAGGTATGCAAATTGTAGCATTCATTATATTAACAATTTAGGCAGTCTAGTGGTTCTGCAGCAAAATATAAAGGTGCAAATCATAGGAAGTGTAAATTGCTATTATTGATGTAAGGGGCCTTACCATATATGAAAGTACAACTAATCCTTTTAAGAGTTTATTAAGCTTATTAGAACTGAGAATGTTATGAACAAACAGCATACAAAGAAAGTGGTTTGGTAAACCTCGCATGCTTATGTTGATAATTTCTCTTTAAAGGTGATTATTTTTTCCTTGAAATTTGTTCACTAGGAAGGAACATGTAGTACTATGTTGAAACAGATACAGAGAGAAGCAGATGATTTTTCCATATAAGTAAACTTTATATATACTTTGCGAATATTAATTTGAAAATTAAACCACTTTTAAAATAGCTTAAATTTTGAATTCAGATTTAAAACTGTTGAATATAATATGGAATTTTTATGAAAAGTTGATATTTTGTTTTTTTGTAACAGAATCACTTGCTGATGGGTCAAATGTTTTTGTGTAATTAATAGATTTATTTCAATTAATTTGTAAGCATAAAAAAAATTGATTAGGGGCTGAGGTTGTGGCTTAACGGCAGAGTGCTTGCGAGGCACATGTGAGGCACTGGGTTCAATCCTCAGCATTACATAAAAGTAAATAAATAAAATAAAGGTAGTGTGTCCATCTACAACTTAAAAAAAAAATTTAGTACCAGGAAGAGTTTATTGAATTACAAACTAGTGTTTTAAAAATAATCAAGACACAAAAAAGTCTTTTGAAAAGAGAAATCTGTATGTAGTTAGTATACATTATTTACATATGTCTGTGGTTATGGTGAGATTATAATAAATTGCAAAGTCAATCTTAAAGCAGGAGACAGAACCTTTATTCACCAGCCAACAGTCTGCATCCACCAGCTGGCAGGCCAAAGGGCAGGCTACAAGTCTACACCCTTTGACCCCCTCCTGGGGTTTGAGTACACCTCTTATAGTTCAGAACCTTATTAATCATAAGTGGCTGTTGCTTTTATTCAAAATCATAAACAAAGCATCATGAGATCTAAAATCAAAAGCAGAAGGAAGAGTGGATCAAAACATCCCTAGTTGAATACAAGTTAAATAATGGTTATTAACATCTGCATAGTCTCTGACAGGGTACATTGTCCAAGAAAAATGGGAACCAAAAAGAAAACAATTTTACATTGTATAAGAATTGCCATTTTGTGTTGCCAAACATGCTGTGCTAAACAACTGTTGATGGGTACAGAGATAGGATGTTCCCATGGAGAAGCATTTCTTACATGACATGGAGCCTCAGGGTAAAAGGGAATCTGTTTTGCCATTGCCCATAGAGCTTGGCCCATAACAGTAATATAAGTTTCAAAATATAGATGTTGCTTAAACTTTACTTAGAGTAAAAAGGAAATATACAAAGAAATGAAAAAGTAATGAATGAATGAAAAAAATACACACACACACATATAATTTAGCTATTATTATAAGACTTTTTCTTAGTCTTATCTAGTTATATATGTCTTTTTATTTATTTTATTTTGTATCAGGAATCAATTTTGGTTGCCTCTGGCAGATATTAAATGTTTAGGTCAGTATCTTTTAGATATTGAAAGTGACACTAATGTAAGAAGTTTTGGTAGATCTTATGAGCAGATGAGCATAGATATATTACCTAGGTGACCTAGAAACCCTAATATGTATATGGATTATGTAAATTGTGAAAGTGACATTACAGTTCAATGGTAGATTCAGTAAATGAAGCTGAGATAATTATTAACTTTTTGTAGGGAGAGGGATACTAGATTCTTGTTTATAACACATGGGAAAAGTAAATTTTATCTGGATTATAGGTTAATAAAAATGGAAAATATCAAAATAATTATAAAAGATTGCTGGCAAATATTTATGGGTAAGGACATTCTAAGCCTGAAAATAATGGCAAGAACGACAAAGGAAAATTATACATCCGACTTTGTAAAAATGTAAAACTTGTATATATCAAAATTAAAAAGGTAGATATCAAAATGAGCAAACATTTCCCACAAGTATTTAACATCTTTATATATATATAGTGTATAAAGAACTTTTACTGGGGCTGGGGATGTGGCTCAAGCGGTAGCGCGCTCGCCTGGCATGCGTGCAGCCCAGGTTCGGTCCTCAGCACCACATACAAACAAAGATGTTATGTCCGCTGAAAACTAAAAAATAAATATTAAAATTCTCTCTCTCTCTCTTTAAAAAAAAAAAAAAAAAGAACTTTTACTGATTGACCCCAAAAAAACCAAAAAAAAGGCGGGTGGGGGAAGGAGTTAAGAACTTACAGAGACATGCCTTAAAAGATGGAATACAAAGCCAAGCATGTGGTGCACACTTTAGTTCCAGTTACTTGAGAAGGTGAGGTGGGAGGATCTCCTGGCTTGTGATTTTGAGACTAGCCTGAGCAAAATAGCAGAATCCTTATGTTTAAAAAAAAATCAAAATACAAATTGCTAAGTGACTGATAAAAATGTGTTGATGTTCATTAATGACCTAAGAATTGTTCATTTCAACCAGAAAATACCTTCAAAATTAAATAAACAACAACAAAAAACCTCTTAGATTAGCAAAGATATGAAAGGTAGTAGTTGTAATGATTAAATCATTGGTATGGCTGCAGCTGAGTGTAAATTGGTACAAACTGAGTATAATTTGGTAGTTTGTACCCCAATTTGTAAATTTGTTTGTAAGTTAGTTAAAACATTACAGATTGAACACACATTTATTCTTTTCCTTTCTAAGAACCTAAAATGAAAGATAAGATACAAAAAAATATGTAAACTCCAGAAGACAAAATAAAAGAGAAATGAATTAGCAGATGAGAGAGGCAAAAAAATATGGAAGAAGAAAATAGTTATACAAATGGTAACCAGTTTAGCAGAATAGAAAAACTGAGCTGTAACTTTCATCATAGGGATCCCTCTAAGAACAAGGCAGCTTATACTGCGGAACCCTAAAATGGTAGATACTAGACATCTCAAAAGTTGGGTCTAAAATGGAACTCCTTTGTCATTTTCCTATTTAACCCTCAGAACACTGTCTTCAGGCTTATATTCTGTTAGGCAGAAGATTAGAGAATTTTTCACTAAAGTTACTAGTCTAATATATAAAATAATGTACAGGGCTGTGGTTCTAGCTCAGTGGTAGAGTGATTGCTTAGAAAGTACAAGGCCCTGGGTTCATCCCCCAGCACTTTAAAATATAAAGGGGGCAGGGAGGGAGGGTGGAGAAAAAGTACATTTGAAATTTACAGGACCTCAGTTTAATAGTCCCAGTCTGTAATATTGCTAATATATGAAGAGCTTATGATCTTTTTTTTTTTATTGCCTCTTAACTATGAAGATACAATCAAGGGTCATAAGACTTTTGTGGAATATATTCATTATGAAAGACAAAGATCAGTATAAACAAATAGAAAAGGGAATTTAGCAAACACATATAATGCCAGGAACAGAAAACAACAACAACAATGGTAACAACTTAAGAAAGAAATGAGAAGATGTTTATGACCCAGGATCCCTTATAAAAAGGAGTATTCAAGAAACAGGCAAAAACTCAGCAGTTGAAAATCTGAGTAGAAATAACAATTTCAGTAGAAGGATTTGAAGGAGAAGTTAAGGGAAATCCTCGAAGATAGAACAAAAGGACAAACAGAAGGAAAATTAGATATTGTTTTCTTGCTTTTTTTTTTTTTGGTGGTATTGGGGATCTAAGCTAGACCTCATACATGCTAGGCAAGCACTCTACCACTGAGCTACATCCACAGCCCGAGAAAAAGATTTTTAAAATATAGGAATAACTGTTGGTACTCCATGGGTCTATTATATATCTATACCTCTTGTTAGTAGAGGCACTGATAGCTTTTTATTCTAGGATCATCTTGTCAAAGATGTTTATATAAACTGGGCATGTGCCAGTGGCACAGGTTTGTAATCCTAGCAGCTCAGGAGGCTGAGGCAGGGAGGATTCCAAGTTCAAAAACCAGCCTTAGCAATGTAGCAAGGCCTTAACGCAACTTCGCAAGACCCTGTCTCAAAATTGAAAAATAAAAAGGGCTGGGGATGTGGCTCAGTGGTAAAGCACCTCTGGGTTCAATCCCTGGTACCAAATAAATAAATAAATAGATAAGATGTATAGTGAACAACCTTGGAAGACAGTGATAGTAACTCTCTTGGGTAAAGGGTAGGCTTGGTTGCTGTCCAGTAAAATAAATGGCTATCTCCAGAGGAAAGGTAGGACAGGTTTGTTGCAGCTTCTTATAAATTTGTTAATTACGTACACCTACAGTGTGCTTAATATTTAACCTGGGCCTACTACTCCACTGCCCTTGTGGGATTTGGGGGGCAAAGGGTAACTGGTACAAACATGAAGTACATGCTGCTGTGAGTAATAAACTTCTTTATTCTGCCTGTGTCCATGAAAATGTGTTAGGCCAATTTGTTAGCTTGGAAATGGGGTGAAATTTCGGACCCTTCACTGTTTCAGATAATACCAATGGGTCTAACATCTGACTAATAAAAGTACTAGAAAAGTAAGAAAGAGAAAATAGAGGGGAGAATATATTAAAGAAATAATACAAGAAAACTTTTCCAGAACCCAGTGGTTCATTGAGTACTCAAAACAATGAATAACAAATATATCTTATACAAATTATCATAATTTTGGAAAAATTAAAACAGAAATGTTAAAAACTTATAAAATCTTTTAGTATGAAAAAAATACCATAAGGGAATAAGAATCACAATCTCATCATATTTCTCATTATTAATATTTAAAGTAAGAAAGTAATGGAGTGATATCTTCAAAATTATATGAGGAAATAATTTCCAATTTAAGATTCCATTAACTACCAAATTGTCCTGCAAATATAATCATATAGGAAAGATATTCCAGGTCTTAGAATATTTTTTTCTTTTTAAGAAACTACTGGAGATATGATTCATTAAATGAAAGAGTAAACAAAAACCTGGGAATGTATTGTCCAGGGCACAAGAGATTGTTCCATCAAAGTGAGATGCTAATGAAATTTCCAGATTGATGGTAAAGGGAATTTGGGGTAACAGTTATGTTGAATTTAAATAGTAAAGAGTACAAATTGGGATAAGACAATGGAGGGCACCCAAATGGGTGTCTTGAATTCATGGAATGATGATAAATTATCTGATGTGTATAATTAGTTATCACTAAGTTAACTCTTACATTTAAATATAAGAGTTAACTTAGTGATAACTACATAGAAAATTAAGCCACCAGGAGAATGAAGTAACTATTAACATCAGTAATAAAAGTTATATAATAAAATATATGTTGTCAGATGTATTTTGTGGCTAACCTCAAATAATAGTTGTATAGTTATAAAAATGAAACTAATGATTTAATAAAAATTTGTGGTATAAATGCCTAGAGAAGAGCACACTTCTATGAAAAGAACAAAGACATGGTGTGAACTGTAAATAATGAGTACTGAATTAAACCTCCAGGAGTCTCTCTGTTCTTGGTCCTGATGATTATAGTTTTCCTTTGTTACATTTAGCTTATCTTTACTTTCTAAACCTATTCTAAATTAAGCACACACGCACACACACACACACACACACACACATGTATACATGTCAGTATATATACACATGATTAAAACCTCTTGATTAGAGATCTTTGGGTACAATATTTTTGGGGGGAGGGTCAAGGTGTGTACGAAATTCAATTCTGGGACTCAAAATATTGAAATAGTTTTGTCTTCAGTAATTCCGATCTCTCCACTAAAAGACTCCGCACAAACAAAGCCACAAACTATATTTACTTACAAAAAACAAAAAAACAAACCAAACTTCATTCCTAATGCCAGTGAATACTCTGCCTTGATGGAGAACTGTCACTCCCTCTGCCCCTCATCTGTTTCTATCCATATTCCAATGCCTTCTCTGGATCCCCTATTTTGATCACAGGACCTCTTACAAATCTTTCAATATTTTGACAATGATAGTAGATTACAAGATCTGTTTTTAAATGCATCTCTGTACATAATGATGCTAGAGTGTAATCTTACTATTCTCTCTCTTTTTTAAAAATTAATTTTTATTGTAGGTTGTTCAAAACATTGCATAGTTCTTGATATATCATATTTCACACTTTGATTCAAGTGGGATATGAACTCCCATTTTTACCCCATATACAGATTGCAGAATCACATCAGTTGCAAAACCATTGATTTACATATTGCCATTCTGGTGTCTGTTGTATTCTGCTGCCTTTCCTATCCTCTACTATCCCCCCTCCCCTCTCCCCTCCCCTCTTCTCTCTCTACCCCCTCTACTGTAATTCATTTTTCCCCCTTATATTTTTCCTCCTTTCCCCTCACTTCCTCTTGTATGTAATTTTGTATACCCCTGAGCGTCTCCTTCCATTTACATGCAATTTCCCTTCTCTCTCCCTTTCCCTCCCACCTCTCATCCCTGTTTAATGTTAATCTTCTTCTCATGCTCTTCGTCCCTACTCTGTTCTTAGTTACTCTCCTTATATCAAAGAAGACATTTGGCATTTGTTTTTAAGGGATTGGCTAGCTTCATTTAGCATAATCTGCTCTAATGCCATCCATTTCCCTCCAAATTCTATGCTTTTGTCATTTCTTAATGCAGAGTAATACTCCATTGTGTATAAATGCCACATTTTTTTATCCATTCGTCTATTGAAGGGCATCTAGGTTGGTTCCACAGTCTTGCTATTGTGAATTGTGCTGCTATGAACATGGAGGTAGCAGTGTCCCTATAGTGTGCTCTTTTTAGGTCTTTAGGGAATAGACCGAGTAGGGGAATAGCTGGGTCAAATGGTGGTTCCATTCCGAGCTTTCCAAGAAATCTCCATACTGCTTTCCAAATTGGCCGCATCAATTTGCAGTCCCACCAGCAATGTACAAGAGTACCCTTTTCCCCACATCCTCGCCAGCACTTGTTGTTGTTTGACTTCCTAATGGCTGCCAATCTTACTGGAGTGAGATGGTATCTTAGGGTGGTTTTGATTTGCATTTCTCTGACTGCTAGAGATGGTGAGCATTTTTTCATGTACTTGTTGATTGATTGTATGTCCTCCTCTGAGAAGTGTCTGTTCAGGTCCTTGGCCCATTTGTTGATTGGGTTATTTGTTATCTTATTGTCTAATTTTTTTAGTTCTTTGTATATTCTGGATATTAGGGCTCTGTCTGAAGTGTGAGGAGTAAAGATTTGTTCCCAGGATGTAGGCTCCCTATTTACCTCTCTTATTGTTTCTTTTGCTGAGAAAAAACTTTTTAGTTTGAGTAAGTCCCATTTGTTGATTCTAGTTATTAACACTTGTGCTATGGGTGTCCTATTGAGGAATTTGGAGCCCGACCCCACAGTATGTAGATCATAGCCAACTTTTTCTTCTATCAGACGCCATGTCTCTGATTTGATATCAAGTTCCTTGATCCACTTTGAGTTAACTTTTGTGCATGGCAAGAGAAAGGGATTCAGTTTCATTTTGTTGCATATGGATTTCCAGTTTTCCCAACACCATTTGTTGAAGATGCTATCCTTCTTCCATTGCATGCTTTTAGCCCCTTTATCAAATATAAGATAGTTGTAGTTTTGTGGATTGGTTTCTGTGTCCTCTATTCTGTACCATTGGTCCACCCGCCTGTTTTGGTACCAGTACCATGCTGTTTTTGTTACTATTGCTCTGTAGTATAGTTTGAAGTCTGGTATAGCTATACCGCCTGATTCACACTTCCTGCTTAGCATTGTTTTTGCTATTCTGGGTCTTTTATTTTTCCATATGAATTTCATGATTGCTTTCTCTATTTCTACAAGAAATGCCGTTGGGATTTTGATTGGCATTGCATTAAACCTATAGAGAACTTTTGGTAATATCGCCATTTTGATGATGTTAGTTCTACCTATCCATGAACAGGGTATATTTTTCCATCTTCTAAGATCTTCTTCTATTTCTCTCTTTAGGGTTCTGTAGTTTTCATTGTATAAGTCTTTCACCTCTTTTGTTAGGTTGATTCCCAAGTATTTTATTTTTTTTGAGGATATTGTGAATGGGGTGGTTGTCCTCATTTCCATTTCAGAGGATTTGTCGCTGATATACAGGAATGCCTTTGATTTATGCGTCTTGATTTTATATCCTGCCACTTTGCTGAATTCATTTATTAGCTCTAATAGTTTCTTTGTAGACCCTTTTGGGTCTGCTAGGTATAGAATCATGTCATCTTCAAATAACTATTCTCTCTTATTCAGACAAACTGTATAAAAGGTTATGATAGAGCTACATATCATTATGGATTTAGTTTTCTGTAGGCAAGTATTGGTTGTCTTCTGCTAGGCCCTTGCTTAAAATGTGGAAGATTATCTTACAGAGTCTTGTTTAATCTGTTCTTTTTTTTTAGTCCTAGAGATAATTTTTTTCCAGCATCACCAGTTTATATAATATCTTGGTACATCTGTTGTCTGCCATGGGGTCATTCTTGGCATTTGGGTAGGATTGTTCCTTCATTGTGCAGGATTGGTCTGTGTGTTGCAGGGTGTTTGGCATCCTTGGTCTTTCCAAACACTGGTTGCCAGTAACACAGGTGCACTGCTTAGTCACCGTGACTCCAAAAACAAACAAACCCAAACCAAAAAAAACCCTGAAACATACATGTGCCCTCACCTTTTCTGAACTCCTCACCTGACACAAAACACAATACTACCTCAGGTTGAGGCTCACTGCAGGTCATTATTTGCAGTTTCTGCCCATAGAACCTTTTGTTTGTCTATTCCAGCCCCTTATTATTGTGACATTTCAAATTATTTATAATTGAGAGTCTCTTCTCACTTATCTACATCTGAAATGTTGTCTTGAATTCTGCAATTCTAGCTCCTGTCATTATATGGCATGGATTGGGGTAATTTTTCAGTTCTTTTATCCTTGTTTATGATTAGTCTTCATTTTGTTCTACTGTAACCATTTTGACATTTAGTGTTTTTCTATTCTAGTAATGCCTACCCATTGTTGCTAATCCTTACTAAATATTTACTGAAATGTTTTATCAAACAGAAAGTCTCTGATGCCTTTCTTAAAATGTGTCTATTGAATGACCATTTTCAAGAAACTCAACAAATGGTACTGAGTCCATTTACTCTCTTTGCCTAGGAATTGACTTAAATTACTTTAAAATCTTACAGAGCTTTCCCTTAACCATAGCAACTTTAAAACTAAAGTGTAGTGAAAAACAATATACTGTTCATTTATTTTCATTCAAATTGTAAGGCAAGTAATGAAAATTAAACTACTTTGAGGCCATGTGCTAGTTTTTTAATGTTGACTGTGATATATTTTTAAATTAATATGTTAACCCCAGCTTTCATATTATAACTTATGATATTACTTCCAAAATGTCACTTCTCGAGGAATAAATGAAACTGTTTGGAAATAGTGATCAAAAATTTCAATAATGATATTTTATTAACTTTATGTAAGTTTGAAATGTTTGATCCATCTATAACTGTCATCATATAACTTTCTGATATATTGTTTTATATTAAAAATGAAAAACGGGAGCCTGACTAGTTACACATTTTCCAAAAATAAAAATAGATTCCTGCCATTTTTACCAAATTTGTGAAGATTTTAAAAAGGAGAATAGTGATATTAATGAGGAGGCAATAAGGTGGATATATTCACACCTTTTCTACCCCCCTACCTCCTTTCTTTCCTTCTCTCTCTCCCTTCCTCCTTCTTCCTTTATAATTTTTTGCACATGGGTTGGTTTTAGTTGCTATTCATCCAACACATGTTCCTTAAATATCTCTTAAATGTACCTCCTTTCCATGCCATTCTGACTGATGTGAGATGAAATCTCAGTGTAGTTTTGATTTGCATTTCTGTAATTGCTGATGATTTTGATTTTTTCATATATTTGTTGGCCATTTGTTCATCTTCTTTTGAGAAGTGTCTTTAATTCTTTGGCCAATTTATTAATTGGGTGATTTTATTTATTTATTTTTTTTGGTGTTAAGTTTTTTGAGTTCTTTATATATTCTAGATATATAAAGTTTGAAATGTTTGATCCATATATAAATGTGTCATCACATCACTTTCTGATATATTGTTTTTTTATTAAAACATCTTCAATTTTGTTAATTTAGCTTTTCTCTCTTTTGGCTAGTTTGGCTGATGGTTCATCTATCTTATTCATCTTTTCAAAGAACCAACTCTTTGTTTTATTGGTTCTTTGTATTTTTTGTTGTTATTTTAACTGATTTTTAGATCTGATCTTAATTTTTTTCCTTCCTTCTACTGATTTTGGAATTGTTTTGTTCTTCTTTTTCAAGGCCCTTGAGATGCATCATTAAGTTGTTTATGTAGTCATTCATATAGCTATAAACTTTCCTCTTAGATCTGCCTTGATAGTGTCCCAGAGGTTCTGGCATGTTGTATCACTATTTTTATTTGAGTCTAAGAATTTTTTAATTTCTCCCTTGATTTCTTCTATCACCCACTTCATCATCAAAATTGTATTGTTCAATCTCCATGTGTTTATATAGTTTCTGTAGTGTTTTGCCATGTTGATTACTAATTTCATTCCATTATTATATGATAAGATGCAAGGAATTATATTCTTTTTTTTTTTTTTTTTTTTTTTGTAATTTGCTAAGAGTTGCTTTGTGGACAAGTGAAAGTTCCATGAGCCACCGAGAAGAAAGTGAATTCAGCTGTTGCTGGATGGAATATTCTGTAGATGTCTGTTAAAGGTCTTCCATCTTAAAGTGGTAAGGCCAAAATTTGAATATAGATTAGTTTCACTCTAAAGTCAATATTGTTGAATACTACGCTGCATTCCCTTCTTTTGGACACTTAAAATTTCATTCTTTGTCCTCAGAAAATGTGATTAAAGTGTCAACAGGTGTAATATATGTTTTAGTTAATTAAACCATATTTTGAAAGAACTAAATATCAACAGATTCAGTTCAGTGTGTTTCAGCAGATAAGTTCCTTTATTTGAAAACAGACCTAAAGAGAATCACCCTTTTATAATTCTAGTTTTAATTTCTTTCTTTACCTCAGTTGCACTTGACTTCTTAAGGAGGTTTGAGACAAGTAGAAATCTGAAGAGTCATGGATACAAAAAGTGATGGAGAAGGTTGCTAAAGAATAATAACTTTGCTTATTTAAAATTTTACCTGTATGGGGATGGGGTTGAATAGATGAAATTTAGATAGGTCAAAGGGGAGGGAGGGGCCATGGGGGGTAGGGAAGACAGTGGAATGAGATGGACATCATTACCCTAAGTACATGTATGAAAACATGAATGGTGTGAATCTACTTTGTGTACAACCTGAGACATGAAAAATTGTGCTCTATTTGTATGATATGAATTGAATTGCATTCTGCTATTATATATAACAAATTAGAATAAATAAAATAAAAAATATTTTAAAAAACAGAAAAAGGAAAGAAAAAATGACATCAGATTAAAAAAAATTTACCTGCAGATTATTTACTTGAAAGAAACATTTTGGTTATGTGATTACTTATTCTGAGAATCCATATTTATTCCAAACAGGTCAGTGACCTTAAGGATATAAGACATCTGTGAACTATGCAAGTAAGTTAGCCACCATTTATAACATGATTTCCAAGAACACTATTATCTGATTTTTGTAAAACATAATAAAATAAATGTTTAGACTATAATTTATTCACCAAAGATTGCCTATACTAATTTTTTTATCCATTACTGTGGACAGCCTAGTAGATAAAGGGATATCCAAATTTGTAAGAAAAATGAGTGTCCAGGAACCTTGATGATCATTAACTTGCATGAGTGGACCTTGAATACTTGAGAATTAGCTATATGCAACTAAAACCATTGGTAATTAAAAACAGCTAGGAAAATACACATTTCTCTTAAAAGTCAAAGTAATTTAGAGTTTGTCACATTTAGAAAGTGAACATCCCTAATGAATATTAGGCATTTGATCCTTTGTATTGCTTTGAATATTATGATAAATAGTAGTAAATACCTTCCTTCTCTTTACATTATAGTTTCATCATCTTAATAAGACAAAAAACTTTGAGAATTTTTAGTGCTTCCTAGAGAATATATTATAAAGATTTTTTTTCCTTTTTTAAAAAAATATTTTTAGCTGTCATGATGACACATGTCTGTAATTTTAGTGACTTGGGAGGTTCAGGCAGGAGGATTACAGTTCTACAACCAGCCTTGGCAACTTAGTGAGACCCTATCTCTCAATACAAAAATAAAAAGACTGGGAATATTAACAGGTGCCATGATAAAATCACAGTGACAGTTTTAAATTGAGTTTTGATCTTTTAAAATTCATTGTAATTTTGTGAATATGCCAAATAGGAAGAATTTTTTTCTGTATTCATTTATATTATGTTGTGTTACATAGCTTGTGGTGTATTCTTGGGTTTTCTGACTATATTTGACTTAAGGGTGAAGTACAGACTAATACTGTGGTGTTAGGGCATAAATATGGCCTTCGTTGTAGGTTTTTGAATAAATGTAGTCTTTCTGTGGATTAAAGTAAAACACTACTAGAAATAAAGAGTTGGCCCTTTTTCAGCTCCAAGAAATAGGAAAATGATGCTCCTCGGATAGTCCTCAAGGTATATATTTGTACCCACTCTTAAGGTAGAAAATATAGAAGGAAGAAAAAGTACAGTGAAAAAAATAGAACCAAACCACTTATGCCCTCTTGTGCCTTCAGTGGATCCTCTGCTGCTAGTGGGAAGATTTTAATTTACAATGCAATATTTTTTTTTCTTTTTTAAAACGAATTAACATCTTAGTTAAAAAAAAAGAAAAAAATATATATTGTTGCTTTTATCAGTTGACTTTCATTGTTATGTGACCATCTTAATGAAGTTGATCCCTGTCAAACCCAGGGATCCACCAAAATTAGTACCAGACATATCACTGGAAAAACGAAAATAAAGCCCTAGGGAATCTCTTCTCATAAATATATAGAAAGTGTTTAGATATAGTCATTAAAATATAATCCTGTCCCTTCATGCTGTATATGAAGCAATGTTTACTGATTTGCAACAGACTAAAATAGTATAAGTAGGAGTTAGTTAGTCTGTCATCGAAACTGACCTGAAATCACCTTAATGTGCTTCCCAATAAGAGTTGAGGTTATTCACTTTAAAATCGATATATGCATGTCAGGAAGTTCCTATTTTGTATGAAAGTATTCCATATCCTTAGCAATAGATTTTTAAAATTTTTTTTAGTAATAGATGGACACATTACCTTTATTTGGTATTTTTTATGTGGTGCTGGAGATTAAACCAGTGCCTCACGCATGCTAGGCAAGCGCTCTACCACTGAGCCACAACCCTAGCCCTTGATTTTTAACCTTAAGGATTAACTTTTATTTTAGTATACGGATCATGTTTGATGGGTAATTTGTGTATTATTCTTTTGATTATCTCAGATTATAATTTCTGTTAATTTCTAGAAAAGCAGATATTTTTGTTTTAAAGATTATTTTACTTTAATTTATATTTAAATGTATTTATCAGTGTTTAATCAGTATTATTTAATTTTTTCATTTTGTTTGCTTATCTTTTTAATTTACCCACTCTTAAGGTAGAAAATATACTTATTCCCTTTTATGCCCTCAGTGTATCCTCAGTTCTATATCTGAGGTTCTTAGTATCTTGTGAAAGCAAAATGGTATTCACTTTTCCTAATTTTGTCTAATTAAGAATTTCCTGGCTTAATATGTAGCAACAGACATCTTAATCTTGTGAAATAATTAAACATGTCTACCTTTAGGTAGTGTCGTTCAGCCTATAACATTGCTAGAGAGAAATGTAATAATTATAAATGGATATGTTATACACTAATTAAATTCTTTTCTTCTCCTAAATAGCTCCATATTACTAAAATTATTCAAATTACTAAAGTTTGTATAGAATAGTAATTGGCATTTCAACTTTGTGTGTGTGAGAGTGTGTGTGTGTGTGTGTGTGTGTGTGTGTGTGTATGTTTGTGTGTGTGGTGCTGGGGCTCAAATACAGGCAGGATCTCCTGCATGTTCAGCAAGCACTTTACCACTGAGCTAAATTACTAGCCCCACACAATTTTTTAGAATTTTCATACTTTTTATTTAATTTCTTTTCTGGTGTATCTTGTTTGGCTGTTTCTGCCTATGCTAAGATGATGTTGTGATATGCTATAAGCCTTATCCTCCTGTCTTCAACTAGGATAAAAGTAGAAAAGAGCTGTTGAAGATCATTGTTATTGATTAAATCACATAGAGAGTGTTTATCCAGGGAAAAGATCATTGTATACAGTAGTAAAGTATATGAAAAATAATTACAAGATTTTTTTATTATAAAAATGTTAGGCATTTTTATAATTATTGCTGTGACTAAAAGTGATTATTTTATTAACAATATACTGTCAAACTTTAGATAATTTAGTTTAAAAGAAATTTAGTCTGAACTTTTTTGATACAAATAGAGTTCCAAAAAAATTAATTTGAAGGAATTAATTTTTTTCTCCCATGAATGATTTTATTTAAGCACAGAGGGGGGCTTACTGATTTGTTCTTCAGCTTATGTATCTCAAAAGAGAAGATGCCATACTCAAACTTTTAACACTTGAAAGTATTGTGATGATTCTCTAGGGAAAACCCACATTAAAGAAGTTAAAATTAATAAAATTCTGCTTGAAAACAAGAAGTTGGACTTTAACTTTATTAAACAGGAAAATAACAGAAGCCCATTATATACATTTTAATTTTTCCCTTAATTGTTTATTCATGTAGGAAAATTCTACTACTGATAAGAAGCATTATTCGTTCATGATATGTTGATGGGTTTTTCTTTTTGTGTTACATATAGTTTTAATGTACTTTTTGACTTCTCAGGTAGAATGAATTGTGGCAAGTAATTGACATATTTTTTACAGATTGAGAAAATTTCCTCATGCTTTGCAATCATAGAAAAATCTAATAGTAGACATACTGATTTTTCACTGTTTTCATAGAATAATATCTCAATGTTAGACAATCCTAGACTTTTAAAAATCTGTGGTACTCTTGAATCTCTTATATCCCACCAAAGTTTGCCAAGTGTAGATTAAAACATCTCTAAATGATGGAAAATCCTCTCATATCCCTATTAGAGGACTGCTTTGTTAGAAAATTCTTTCTTATATTTAATGGGAAACAATCTCTCATACTTTACACTTCTTCATTTTAGTTCTAGCACCAAAGGCTTTATAAAACAAGTCCAATCTTGGTTCCATCTGCCAACCATCTTCAGATATTTGAAAAAATTACCATTTCTCAACTTTTCATGTGTCTGTCTTAAGGTTAGAAAACATTGTGGTATAGTCAAAAGAGTTTGATCATGGCGCACAGTGATGCATACCTGTAAAACCAGCAACTCTGGAGGCTGAGGATCAGGGCCAGCCTTAGCAACTTAGTGAGACCCTGTCTCAAGAAAGGAAAGGGGAGGGGAGAAGAAGGGAGGGGAGGGTTGAGAATGTGGCTCAGTGGTAGAGCACCCCTGGGTTCAATCCCTAGTACTGCTCTCCCCACCAAAAAAATAAAAAGTTTTTGGAATGAGTCAGAACTAAGTTCAAACCAAGATTAATAGTTTTGTTACCTTGGGAAATTTTCTTACCTGTTAGTCTACTTCTTCATCTGGTAAACTGGGATAAATGATAACTTCAATGAAGAATTGCTACAAGATAATGTATATGGAGCATCTGGCATATTCTTGACACTCAACAAATACTGGTTCTTTCTTCTTTTTAAAATCTTTTTGTTTATTTTCTATGTGGTATTGGGGATTGAACCCAGGGCCTCATGCATGCTAGGCAACTGCTTTATCACTGAGCAAGGTATCCACCCAAATATTGGTTTTTGACTAATGTTAACTTCCTCTTCTTCTTCCTCTCTCCTTTTAAGTCCTCCCTTCCTCCTCCATATTTAGAAGAGTGTTTTTAAGAGCACAGTGTTATTTATTAGGACACAAATAGGTTAAAATAAGGAAGTGTTATTGATCACTTACTTAGTTACTGACCAATTTTTGGGTGAAGAGAATTCACCAGCACTTAACCCTTTTACTGCATTCATTTTAATATTGTCAGGAAATGGTAATTTCTATTGAAGATTAGAGTCAAATAAAGAATAATGTTCTGCAGGTTTCTTTGGGGATTTAAATATCAGTTCCTTCTAACATGTACTTGCTATTCAAAGGAATTTTGCAAACCCTTTTAGAAAGAAAATAATAACCAGAATCCCTTCTATCAGAGGGCTTTTGCAAAGGAATTTTACTTATAATTATTTTTGTATTTTACTATTTGGTTGTTGACCTCTCTCACCACAGTGTAAACTCCAAGGATTATGTCTGTCTGCTTATCATTATATCCTAGTCCCTAATTCAATGCCTGGTGTATGGTAGGCACTCAGCTCATATTTATTATGTGACTAAAATAATAAATCATTGATCTATTTATATCTGATTGGTAAAACTAGGTGTACATGTAAAAAATTTCACTTGACAAGAATATGACTAGTTGGTATACATTCATAATCAGAAAGTTTTGTAGCAAGCACCAGTTTTGCTTTGAATTTAAAGTAAGTATCAATATCTTATAGGAGCATATCAGTAAGTTTTGTTTTCATTCAGTATGATAATCTCTTAATTGTTTAGACCCTTTTGCTTAACGTAATTATGTATGGGTATAAGTATACTGCTGTTGTTTCCATTTGCCCATTTGGTTCCCTTGTCTTCTTTTCTTGCCTTCTTTTGGTTTTATTGATGATTCTATTTTATCTCTATTATTAATTTATTAGTGAATTCACTTTGTTGCTCTAGAGTTTATATTATACATCTTCAATTTATCTGTTTACTGTTATACTAAAGTGTATCATAAGAAATTTATATTTCTAATTTTTTCTTTCTATACTTCATGCTGCTATATACATTTGATTCTTCATATTATAAAACCCACAACATATTATTATTATTATTTGTTAATAATCAATTACCTTTAAAGAAATTTAGGAACAATGAAATATATTTACTCACCTATTTATCATTTCTGTCTCTCCTCACTTATTTCAGATTTCCATATGGTATAATCTTTCTTCTGCCTGAAGAACTTCCTTTAACATATCTTGTGGCATAGGTCTGCTGATGAATTTTCAAAGCTTTTGTCTAATAAAGGATGTTTTATTTCCCTTTTATATATGAAAGGTATTTACAGTTGGTATGTTTTGCTTAGATTTCTTGGTTAACAGTGGTTTTTCTTTCAGCACTTTAAAGATGTCTCTCCATTGCTTTCTGTCCTCCATAGTTTCTGACAGCCCATCTTCAAACATTCTGATTTTTATTCCTGTGTAGCAGTGGCCTACGAACTTCCTTATAGGACCAAATAGTAAATATTTTGGATGTGTGGGCTACATACCCTCATGGTCTTGTTGCAGCTACTCAACTGTTGATGTAGTGTGAAAACTGCAGTAGAAAAGCTATAAATTAATCAGCATGGCTGTGTTCCAGTGAAACTATAAAATCAGGTGCCTGGCACAGGTACTATAGTTTGCTAAATCCTGTTCTGTAAGAACAGTCTCTTAAATGCACATTAAAACTACACTGAGATTTCATCTCACTCCAGTCAGAATGGCAGTTATCAAGAATATAAATAACAGTAAATGTTGGTGAGGATGTGGGGAAAAAGGTACACTTTTACATTGCTGGTGAGGCTGCAAATTGGTAATTGGTGCACCACTGTGGAAAGTAGAATGGAGTTTCCTCAGAAAACTTGGAATGGAACTATCATTTGACCCAGTTATCCCACTCTTCAGTATATACCCAAAGGACTTAAAATCAGCATACTGTAGTGATGCAGCCGCATCTAGTGTTTATAGCAGCTCAGTTCACAGTAGCTAAGCTGTGGAACCAACATAGGTGCCCTTTAACAGATGAATGGATAAAGCAAATGTGGTATATATTCACAATGGACTATTACTCAGCCATAAAAAATGAATATGACATGTGCTGGTAAATAGATGGAAATGGAGACTATCATTCTAAATGAAATAAACCAATCCCAAAAAACCAAAGGCTAAATGTTTTCTCTGATATGCGGTTGCTAGCACACAATAAGTTGTTTGTGTTTGTTGCTGGGGCGGAGAATAGAAGTTCATTGGATTAGACAAAGGAGAATGAAGGAAGGGATGGGTAATGGGAATAGGATAGACAGTAGAATGAATTGGACATAATTTTCCTGTGTTCATATATGAATACATGACCAGTATAACTCTATATCGTGTATAACCACAAGAATGGGAAGTTCTTACATGTATATGTCAAAATACCCTCTATTGTCATGTCTATTGAAAAAGAACATTTTTCATTATTTTTCAGCATTTTTATTGTGATGTCCCTTTGTGTAGTTTTCTCTAGTTTTTGTTTGCTTGGTATTGAGCTTGTAAATTTGATAGTTTATAGTTTTTTGAAATTTGGTAGAATTTCAACCATTATTTATTTTAGTTCTTTTTCTCTCTTTGCTCTTAGAAATCTGGCTGTACAAATGTTATCCTACTTGATATTGTGCTGTAGTCACTTAGACTCTGTTTATTCTTTTCCTTGCCTCTTTTTTCCCCCTTGTGCTTCTTTTTGAATGATTTCTACTGCTACCTATTCTCTGATATTTCTTCTGTAGTGGACAATCTGCTGTTAATTCCATCCAAAGCATTTTCATTTCATATATCATATTTTCACATTTTTTATTGGTGCATTATAGTTGTACTTAATGATGGGATTTATTGTTACGTATTTGTGCATGTATACAATGTAGCAATACAATTTTGTCAATATCCTTCCCTAGCACTTCCCCCTCCCTCCCTGCCTGCCACCACTTGGTCCCTTTTTTATACTAATCTCCTTTTGATTTTTATGAGATCTACCCCCATTTTTATTTATTCCTCTTTAGCTTCTGCATCATATATCATATTTTAGCTTTAGAAAATCCCATACAGGTCTTATTTATACATTCTGTTTCTCTCCTTATATGTTCACATTTTCCTCAGCACCCAATTTAAAATAGCTATTTTACAGTCCTGTCGACTCAATCTATTCTTTTATTTTTGGGTCTGTGTCTTTTAATTACTTTTTCTCTTCTGGCTGTGTATCATATTTTCTTGCTTCTTTGCATGCTTGCCACCCGACCCCCCTGCCTTTTACATTTTTTTATATATATATTTTTTGTTAGCTGCTGGATTTTGCATTTTTGGTTTTAATTAGTGAGTGATGGATTTTGTTCTGGGGTCCCTTTGATTTCTTTGTGGATGCTTTTAGCTTATATTAGGAAGATCCAGAATAGTCTTTTTCTTTTTCTGTATTTTTTTTTTTTTTGAGAGTCTCACCATATCTGATATTCTGATTTAGCATAAGCTTTGACCTGATGCTCTGTGTATTACAAGTTCTGTCTACTTCCATAAGTGTGAACATGAACTGTTTCCAGTTCTGGGAATTGTTTAGCCTTTGGTGTCCCCCCCCCCCCCCCAGCTGCAGGTTGTTTGTTTGTTTTTAGTGGTCTGAAGATTGAACTCAAGACCTCACACATGCTAGGCAAATACTCTAAAACTGAGCTACATCCCTGGCCTTATATATAGTTTAGTGTCATGCATGTGCAGAATTAGAAAGCTACTAAAATTTTAAGGAGACCCCATTTGCAGATCCCTGGAGTTTGAAAAATAATTTTGTTTTTCTTTGTGACTCCTGTAGTGTATACCCTGCAAATTCTAGCCACCTAAGCCTCCTTGAATTCTAATCTCTGTCTTTTCAACTCAGCAAGATTAGTTGGTTCTGTTTGGCTCTCCCTCCCTGTGCTGCTGAGTTTGGGAACTGCCTCCAGGCAGTAAGCTTGGGGCAATTAAAGGACTAGTTTTCTGTTCTCTCAGCATTAAAAAAAAAAAGAAAGAAAGAAAGAAAGAAAGAAAGAAATCCAAGAAACTGCTGCAACTTGTCCCAGTGTCTGAAATTTTTTCTTATTTTTGTCTGATTTTTTAGTTGTTTAGATAGAGTTAACTCCCGTATCATTTAATCCTTCATAGGTAGTAACAATTCTAATTACCTCTGAACAGACACAGACACTGTTGATAAATGAAATGTTATTATTTACTTTGAGAGAATGATAGGTTACTTAGTTAAGAACTAAAATTAGATAATCATTTCAAGCTTCAAAATGTTTTTCACACATTTAAAATAATATTTTTTAACTGATGACTTCTCACTGTGAACTCCTAAAATAGATTGTTATTTGATTACTGCAATTCTTATTTTTTTCTTGTTATTAAAACCAAAGCATAGGCTAGTAAATTAGCATTTGATATGATTTTCATATTTGAATATTTTATAGTTCTTATTTTCAAGAAAGAAATAATAAAATAATAATTGATTGCCTTATTGTATTCAAAGCTGAGGATATTTCGATAAAATTTAGATATGAATATCAAAAACAGATCAGAATATAGTGGAATCAACTCATAAATTATTGTGTGAGATACAAAACTAATGCCCAGAAAAGAAATTAATTCTTGCTGGAATATTAGAATAGACTTTACTTAGAGGTGATACTAGATCTAGGACTTAGAAAATAAATAGGTATGGAAGAGTAGGAAGAATTAGATTGAAATATTTCATTCTCTTTTCTATTTTTTAACATAAATTGAATATTGTGACTGTTATTGTTTGGATGTGAGGTGTCCCCCAAAAGCTCAAATGTGAGACAATGCAAGAAAGTTCAGAGGAGAAATGATTGGGTTCTGAGAGCCTTAACCCAATCAGTGAATTAATCCCCGGATAGGGATTAACTGAGTGATAACTGAAGTGGCAGGGTGTGGCTGGAGGAGTAGGAATTGGGGATGTGGCTTTGTGGTATATATTTGTATCTGGCAGCTGGAGATCTCTTTCTCTTCTTTCTGATCATCATGTAAGCAGCTTCCCCTGGCCATGTTATTCTGCCTCACCTCGAACAGTGAGGAATGGAGCCTATTGTTCTGGTCAGATCCTTTGATACAGTGGTGAAAAAGCTGACTGAAACAATGACTTTAAGGGTTTTTCCACCCCAGAAACAAATATTAAATGTAATTAATAATTTTATGTTCTATTAATATATTCATCTTTGTTGGACAAGTTTGTGGAATAATTTTCTTTTGCTCTGTAACAAACTTAGTGATTTAAAACTGTTATTATCTCACAATTTCTATGGGTCAGGAGAATAGGCATGACTCAGTTGGGTCCTCTGCTTGGATCTCAAGGCTTTAATCAAGGTGCCATCTCAGCTCAGTTTCTAAAGCATGTCTGCCATTCCCTCCTGTCCATGGTCCACTATACAGTATGGCTGTTCAGTTCTTCAAGACCAAAAGGAGGTCATCTTGACTGCTTCTAAAATATCTGTCTATCTGAATCCTGTCCCTCCTATCTAGACCTCCTTTTAATGGACTCATCTGATTAGTTTAACATCCTCATCCACTTGCTCTCCCACCTTACCCCATGATAATCTCCTCTTTGATTAACTGAAAACCAACTGATTAGAGACCTTAATTACATCCTCAGAATTTCTTCTTTTTTGCCATTTAATGCAGTCTACCTAGAGGTGGGATACCCATTATATTCACTGATCCTGTCCAGTGAACAAGTCAAGGAACAAGTATTCTATAAGGCATGTACCTTAAGAAGAGGGAAACTTGGGGGTGATCTTAGAATTCTGCCTACCATTGTTTGATTTATAATATTAATATTATTTGAAGAGTGAAAATCATATTTTATGTAAAAGGCATAGATGGACTGGAAATACTAATAAACTATCGCTGATTAGATAGTTGAAAGCAGTTGTTTTCTTGAAGTATAACTGGAACCTTAGTAGATTGTTTTATATTTTTTTATTTCCTTAAAGTATAGCATAACTGAGCTACTGATTATAATTGAAAAGAATAACATTGAAACTCAGGAATTCCTATTTTTCATTTGCTTACTAATACTTGTGTCCAATTTTGAAAATCCTTGTTTTCTCTTTTTTAACATAATTTTAATACTTGAATCTATGATCTCTTAAATATTTTGAAGTTATATGGTAATGTTCTCCTAGCAACATGAAAGGGAAAACCTGAATACTATTCACAAGTAGAAGTGCAGTGTTGCTTAGCTACTACCTATCTTTTTAATTTGAAATATTAGGCATTTCAATAATAGGTAGCCCTTAAGCTTTTTTTTTTTTTTTTTTTTTTTTTTAGAGAGAGAGTGAGAGAAGAGAGAGAGAGAGAGAGAGAGAGAGAGAGAGAGAGAGAGAGAGAGAGAATTTTTAATATTTATTATTTAGTTATTGGCGGATACAACATCTTTGTTTGTATGTGGTGCTGAGGATCGAACCCGGGCCGCACGCATGCCAGGCGAGCGCGCTACCGCTTGAGCCACATCCCCAGCTCCGCCCTTAAGCTTTTTAAGTGTTTGCTCATGGCAGATTGCAATGTTTTATGTATGCTTTTCACCCTTGTATTATAGTTGTTATTTTGAAAGTTAAAAAAAGGAGGAGTGTATTTAATAGTAGTCAGTAGAGTACCTTAACTGCATAAAATCAGTCATTTTATAAGAAACTTTAATGGACACAAATGAAATTATAAGATATACTTTAATATGAACTTACTTCAAATAACAGCTGTACTACAAAATGTAATAATTATACCAACCAATCTGTCATTTGATTGTAAGTAAAATCATTGTAGAATGTCTAAAATGTTACATATAGTAGTTTTAAAAATAGCAATATTGTTATATGGCAGCAATATCATTAAACACATACTGAAAAAGTATTTTATCATATTGTATTGCTGTCATGCTATTCATGTTACTCTTAGTTAAAGTAGCATATCAAGTGCTAAATAGTTTTATTGCTGTGCACCTCCCAATTTTGAAAAGAATGTGTGAAAATTCAGTATTCTTTGAATAAAAACTTTTCTGCATATTCCCCCACAAAATTTAAAAAGTACATATCCATTATATGTCTACCTTTTTCAAAGAGATTAAAATCCACCTAAAATCTTATTTCTCCCAGAGGAACACTACTAAGATTTTAATGTATTTTCCTTCTTTGAATATTGTTATAGAAATACAGATCATATTTCATTTTCAATTTGTATCTTGTTTTTATATCCTTATTACTATAGGATAAGCATCTCTCCAAGTCATTCAAATGGTTTGAAAACATTTTTATGATTGTTTGATATGTGGATATACAGTATTTCCCCCTTTTATTTACAAAGGTTTTTTTCTGATTTTTGTGTTTTAGATAAGACTGAGACAAAAGTATTCATGCCAAACCTTTATCAGCATTTCCAAGTTAGATCTAGGAGTGAGAAGAAATGAATATATTTTAAAGACCTCTGAGCATGCTAATAGATTACTTTTCTGAAAAGTTGGCCATCCTAATTAACATTTACTAGTTTAAAAAGAGGAAATACTTAACATATTTTGATTAAGAAACTTGAAGTTTTTCAAATGTGAATTTGTCATTTGTAATTGTTATTTTGTGAAAATTTTCATTTCCCTGTTCTATATATTAATAAATCCTATGTCCTGTTGACTTGGGGGAAATTCATTTATCTCCTTTCCTGTCACATTTTCCCATTTATTTGACATACACTGTGAAATACAAATCTTTTAAAAATTTGTTTTAAAAATCTCTTCATCTTTTATTTTTTTATTTTCACTCATTAGATTTAGGCTTATAAGTTTCTTTACTGTTCAGATTCTTCTACATTTTATCTCTTTTTATTTTCTGTATTTACATTTAATTCTAAATCATGTAAAGTGTATTTTGGTGTTTCTAGTGTTGAGTTAGGAACAAAGCTGATTTTTTTTTTTCAAATTCTTTTTCATTGTTAGAGTACTGGAAAGAATAATATTCCCTTGCACACTCATTTATGATAGCTCTTTTGTCATATATAAATTCTTGAATACTGGAGTAATTGCTGACTTTCTGTTCTGTTTTATTTATCTTTCTGTCCTTACATCAGAACCATATTATTGTTTATAGAGTTATATCTTTTTTGTTACTGTTTACTGTTTACCCTTTTCTATAGGATAATATAGATTGTGTACTTGACATTTCATGTTAGAGGTATTCCCACTTGTTTTTTTTTTTTTATTTCGTTTTGTCTTTTTTATTACAATTGTGAATGAAATTTTTTCCATTTCTGACTCTCTTTTTTTAAATTAATTTTTTATTTGTATATGACAGTGGAATGCATTACAATTCTTATTACCCATATAGAGCACAGTTTTTCATATCTCTGGTTGTATACAAAATATGTTCACACGAATTTGTGTCTTCATACATGTACTTTGGATAATAATGTCCATCACATTCTACCATCATTTCTAACCCCATGCCCCCTCCCTTCCTCTCCCACCCCTCTGCCCTATTTAGAGTTCGTCTATTCCTCCTATGCTCTACCTCCCTACCCCATTAGGAATCAGCCTCCTTATATCAAAGAAAACATTCAGCATTTGGTTTTTGGGGATTGGCTAACTTCACTTATCATTATCTTCTCTAACTCCATCCATTTACCTGCAAATACCATGATTTTATTCTCTTTTATTGCTGAGTAATATTCCATTGTGTATATGTGCCACATTTTTTTTTTATCCATTTATCTATTGAAGGGCATCTAGGTTGGTTCCACAGTTTAGTTATTGTGAATTGTGCTACTATAAACATCGATGTGACTGTATTCCTGTAGTATGCTGTTTTTAAGTCCTTTGGGCATTCTGACTCACTTTTATTCTATTAAGTGTTCAAACATTTATCTCAAATCTGAGCTCTCTAATTTATCCTCAGCAATTATGAGAGTTGTGTGTTGATATCTAATTATAACATCTGCAAATAATGAAAATTTACCTTTCCTTCCTGAGGGTTATATAGGATTGGCCAGAAATTCTAGAGTAATATGGCCAATAAATGTTAATAGTTAATGTGAAGGATGACCCCTCTGGAATGAAGGTCTTCAAGGATGAGGCAGAAGGGAGGGAGTGACCTTTCTAGTTGTTAGGGCTGACTTTGGGGAGAGTGGTTCTGGTTTGTAGGTTCTGCCTGGGGAAAGAGGAATCCTGGACAGGAGATGAGAGAGACCTTGCTTTTGACTCCTTCAGGATGCCAATACCTTTCAGCATGTCAAAGGACCGTATTTTGGGATATTTTGTTCTGAGCCCCAACATCTGCCCCAACACTTTTTGTGGCCCATTTCTGTACCCACCTCAGTTCATTCAGTCAACTGACATCTCTTAATGCCCATGCCCCAAATTCATCCTTAATTTCTCGTCTCACATCTGCTCTTTTTTTGACCTATATATTTTAATGTATTTTGTTTTGTGCATAATGACACATGACTATATTTTTTCACTGATTGGTGTATCAAGATAAAAAGAATTTCCTTTATAACAATTAAAAAATAGTTATTGCTGGGGCTGGGGTTGTGGCTCTGCAGTAGAGTGCTCACCTAGTATATGCAAGGCGCTGGGTTAGATTCTCAGCACTAGATAAAACTAAATAAATAAAATAAAGATATTGTGTCCAACTACAACTAAGAAAAAAATTATTATTGCTAATAGTGTATATTCTTGTCACAGAAAAGTTAAAATCATGGTTAAGGAAAACTCTAGTCAATCTTTATTAAACTTAAAGTCGTACTTGAAAACATCATCCTTAATCTGAAATTAGATTAACTGCATTGAAGGTTTATCATGGATAAAGTGCATAAAGATCTTAGGAGATGTACATTTATCCATCAGGGGGCAACATCTGATTTCCACTAATTGATAATTTTATTTTTTTTTATTGGTTGTTCAAAACATTACAAAGCTCTTGACATATAATATTTCATACATTAGTTTCAAGTGGGTTATGAACTCCCATTTTTACCCCAAATACAGATTGCAGAATCACATTGGTTACACATCCACAATTTTACATAATGCCCTATTAGTAACTGTTATATTCTGCTACCTTTCCTATCCTCTACTATCCCCCCTCCCCTCCCCTCCCATCTTCTCTCTCTACCCCATCTACTGTAATTCATTTCTCTCCTTGTTTATTTTCCCATTTCCCTCACAACCTCTTATATGTAATTTTGTACAGCAATGAGGGTCTCCCTCCATTTCCATGCAATTTCTCTTTTCTCTCCCTTTCCCTCCCACCTCATGTCTCTGTTTAATGTTAATCTTTTCTTCCTGCTCTTCCTCCCGGCTCTGTTCTTAGTTGCTCTCATTATATCAAAGAAGACATTTGGTATTTGTTTTTTAGGGATTGGCTAGCTTCACTAAGCATAATCTGCTCTAGTGCCATCCATTTCCCTGCAAATTCCATGATTTTGTCATTTTTTAGTGCTGCGTAATACTCCATGGTGTATAAATGCCACATTTTTTTTATCCATTCATCTATTGAAGGGCATCTGGGTTGATTCCACAGTCAAGCTATTGTGAATTGTGCTGCTATGAACATTGATGTGGCAGTATCCCAGTAGTACGCTCCTTTAAGGTCTTCAGGGTATAGTCCGAGAAGGGGAATAGCTGGGTCAAATGGTGGTTCCATTCCCAGCTTTCCCAGGAATCTCCATACTGCTTTCCAAATTGGCCGCACCAATTTGCAGTCCCACCAGCAATGTACAAGAGTACCCTTTTCCCCTCATTCTCGCCAACACTTGTTGTTGTTTGACTTCCTAATGGCTGCCAATCTTACTGGAGTGAGATGGTATCTTAGGGTGGTTTTGATTTGCATTTCTCTGACTGCTAGAGATGGTGAGCATTTTTTCATGTACTTGTTGATTGATTGTATGTCCTCCTCTGAGAAGTGTCTGTTCAGGTCCTTGGCCCATTTGTTGATTGGGTTATTTGTTATATTATTGTCTAATTTTTTGAGTTCTTTGTATACTCTGGATATTAGGGCTCTATCTGAAGTATGAGGAGCAAAAATTTGTTCCCATGATGTAGGCTCCCTATTTACCTCTCTTATTGTTTCTCTTGCTGAGAAAAAACTTTTTAGTTTAAGTAAGTCCCATTTGTTGATTCTTGTTATTAACTCTTGTGCTATGGGTATCCTATTAAGGAATTTGGAGCCCGACCCCACAATATGTAGATCGGAGCCAACTTTTTCTTCTATCAGACGCAGAGTCTCTGATTTGATATCAAGCTCCTTGATTCATTCATTCATTTTGAGTTAACTTTTGTGCATGGCGAGAGAAAGGGATTTTTGCATCTAGGTTCATCAGAGATATTGGTCTGTAGTTTTCTTTCTTTGAGGTGTCTTTGTCTGGTTTTGGAATCAGGGTGATGTTGGCCTCATAGAATGAATTTGGCAGAGCTCCCTCTTTTTCTATTTCCTGAAATAACTTGAAAAGTATTGGTATTACTTCTTCTTTAAAGGTTTTGTAAAACTCTGCTGTATACCCATCCGGTCCTGGGCTTTTCTTAGTTGGTAATCTTTTGATAGCTTCTTCTATTTCATCCATTGATATTGGTCTGTTCAAATTGTGTGTATCCTCCTGACTCAGTCTGGGCAAATCATATGACTTAAGAAATTTATTGATGTCCTCACTATCTTCTATTTTATTTGAATATAGGTTTTCAAAATAATTTCTAATTGTCTTCTGTATTTCTGTAGCATCTGTTGTGATATTGCCTTTTTCGTCCCGTATGTTAGTAATTTGAGTTCTCTCTCTTCTTCTCTTCGTTAGCATGGCTAAGGGTCTGTCGATCTTATTTATTTTTTCGAAGAACCAACTTTTTGTTAATTTTTTCAATAGTTTCTTTTGTTTCAATTTTGGTGATTTCTGCTCTGATTTTAATTATTTCTTGCCTTCTGCTACATTTGCTGTTGTTTTGCTCTTCCTTTTCTAGGGCTTTGAGATGAAGTGTGAGCTCATTTATTCATTGGTTTTTCCTTTTTTTGAGGAATGACCTCCAGGCGATGAATTTCCCTCTTAAAACTGCTTTCATTGTGTCCCATAGATTCCGATATGTTTTGTCTGTATTTTCATTTATCTCTAAGAATTTTTTGATTTCCTCCTTTATGTCTTCTGTACCCCATTGATCATTCAGTAACATATTGTTCATTTTCCATGTGATGTAGGATTTTTCCTTTCTTCTTTTATCATTGATTTCCAGTTTCATTCCATTTTGCATGGTATTATCTCCACCCCTTTATATTTACTGAGGGTTGCCCTATGGCATAATATATGGTCTGTTTTTGAGAAGGATCCAAGTGCTGCTGAGAAAAAAGTATATCCACTTGGCGATGGTTGATGTATTCTATATAAGTCAGTTAAGTCTAGGTTATTGATTGTGATATTGAGTTCTATAGTTTCTTTATTCAACTTTTGTTTGGAGGATCTGTCCAATGGTGAGAGAGGTGTGTTGAACTCATAATTATTGTGTTGTGGTCTATTTGATTCTTGAACTTTAGGAGAATTTGTTTTATGAACGTTGCAGCACCATTATTTGGTGCATAAATATTGATAATTGTTATGTCTTGTTGGTGAATGGTTTCTTTTAACAGTATATAATGTCCTTCCTTATCCCTTTTGATTAACTTAGTCTTGAAGTCGATTTTATTCGATATGAGGATGGCCACCCCTGCTTGCTTACGAGGACCGTGTGTGTGATATATTTTTTCCCAACCTTTCACCTTCAGCCTGTGTATGTCTTTTCCAATCAGATGTGTCTCCTGGAGGCAGCATATTGTTTGATTTGTTTTTTTAATCCATGTTACCAGCCTATGTCCCTTTATTGTAGAGTTTAAGCCATTAACGTTTAGAGTTACTATTGATATATGGTTTGTACTTCCTGCCATGTTTGATTATTTATCTTTTTTTCTAATTTAGTTTGTTTCTCCATGAATAGCTTTCCCCCCGCCCTCTGTCTTTACCGAGGCACTTCCCACTGATGGTTTTGGTTATTGTTTTTCATTTCTTCCTCATGTAGTGTTTTGCTCAAGACGCTTTGCAATGCTGGTTTTCTGGCTGCAAATTCTTTTAGCTTTTGTTTATCATGAAAGATTTTTATTTCGTTGTGGTACCTGAAGCTTAATTTTGCTGGATACAGAATTCTTGGTTGGCATCCATTGTCTTTCAGTGTTTGAAATACGTTGTTCCAGGATCTTCTTGCTTTCAGCGTCTGTGATGAAAAATCAGATGTTAACCTTATTGGTTTACCCCTGAATGTAATCTGCCTCTTTTGTCTTGTAGCTTTTAATATTTTCTCTTTGTTTTGTATATTGGATATCTTCATAACAATGTGTCTTGGCGTTGGTCTACTGTGATTTTGTGTGCTCGGTGTCCTGTATGCATCTACAATTTGTATATTCGTTTCCTTTTTTATTTCTGGAAAGTTTTCTGTAATTATTTCATTCAGCAGGTTACTCATTCCCTTGGTTTGAATTTCTATACCTTCCTCTATCCCGGTGACTCTTAAATTTGTTTTTTTTTATGTTATCCCATATCTCTTGGATGTTTTTCTCATGATTTTTAACCATCCTTTCTGAGTTGGCTAGACTCTTTTCAATATATTTTGTCTTCATTATCTGACGTTCTGGCTTCTACTTGCTCCACTCTGTTAGTGATACTCTCATTTGAGTTTTAATTTGGTTTATAGTTTCTTTCATTTCTAGAATTATTGTTTGATTTTTTTTATAATCTCTATCTCCTGATAAAGATGCTTAACTTCTTCTTTTATCTGTTTATGTAATTCATTTTCAATGTGTTCTTTCACTGTTTGAATTTGTTGTCTCATATCCTCTTTAAGGTTCCATTCCATCTGTCTAAGGTATTCCTTGAGTTCCTTATATTACCATTTTTCTGATGACTCTAGGTCCTCCTGAATATTTAGGCTGTCCTGCATTGTTTGTACTCCTTTTCTTCCTTGCTTTTTCATGCTGCTCATGTTACTTATTGTTCTGTTTGACTGCTGAGTTACTGTTTACTCCTATAAATTTATTTGATGCTTGGGAGGAAAGGTATTAGAAGGGAAGGGAAGAAGTCACTAAAGAGAATGAGTAAGCAGGTAGAATTCAAGGAAGGGGGAATAAGAGAACTGAAAAGAAATGAAAAGACAAAAGAAAAAAATAGAAAATAAAAAAAGAAAAAAATTAAAAAAATAATAATAATAAAAAATGAAAATTAAAATTAAAAAAAATAAAAAATTTAAAAAAATTTAAAAAAATATTTAAAAAACAACAACAAAAAAATGAAAATGAGGGTAAAAAAAATTAATAAATGCAGTCTTAGAGTTTGATTAACTTCTCTTCCAGTAGGTGGAGCTGTGCCCACTGGGCCAAGCTTCTCCTCTCAAAAGGCGGGAACCAATCACTGTGCAGCAGCTCTTCCTCCCAGACTGGGCGGGTCTCCAATCCTGAGTGCCTAGGGCCTTCTCTTGTGTTTCCTCAAGCGAGGCCCCGCTCCCCTGTGAGGCTCACCACAATACTGGCTACACACCAGGTCTGCTGCTCCTGGGAGCCCTGTTTTCATGAACTCCTTGGCACACTCTCCCTGTTTGCCATTCCCTCAGACCCTAAGTTTGTAGAGCTTGGGGCTGAGAACCCCCAGCGAATTTGCTTGTCCGCTGGTAGCCACGCCCCCGGTAGCTGGTGCAAGGGACCTCAGTTGTCAGCACTGGTGGGATGGTAGCCTAGAGTTCCGTGCCGCGAGTCCCGCGCCACTCCTGATTCCCTCAGTCTGGCTATTGCGCTCACGGGAGAGCTGGGAGGGTCCCTTAAGGTTTCCCCGCTGTGTGGAGAGGGAAGGCTAGGGGATTACACACCTGTTGCCACTGGTTTCAATGAATTTATCTCCTCTGCCATGTTTTGGTGACGTCAGATCTCTGCCATGGTGGTATCCCATGCAAATGGTGACAGTTCATTCCCTTTGCCGGGTGACCAATGCAACGGGTTGGTCCTGACTGTCTCTCCCAAGCCCTGTTTCAATCCTGTGGCCACTGCCTATGAAGGCTCGCTTGGCATTTACCTCCAAAGGATCAGAAGGGCCGACCAGTTGTTTTGGCGGGATCGTTAGTGCTGAGTCACAGCGGTTTGGCTGCGAGAAGCAGGCGAACGGGAGCTTGAATGCCCTAATTGGTAATTTTAAAAGGAAAGGAGCTGGACTTCAGCTCTAGACTCTAGTCGGGAGAAGGAGGCTACAGTGAAGCTGGGTGAGTTAGTTTCAGATTTCCCCACTTCATTTCCTTGAGAGCAGTTTCTGGCATAGTGACAGCTGGAGTCTCTCCAGGAAGACTGTAAGGGTGAGTAGCATTGCAGATCCCCTTAGTGAGGAGAGTAGTAGAGAGCATTCACAAAACTTAGCACAGCGGGTGTTTTGTATGCATGACTTTGAGTCCAACAGTGATGAGTCAGGTACCTGTGGAAATACTTGGGTTGTGGACTTTAATGCTGATTTGCTAATGAGGCTAGAATTCTCATTGTAAGAAGGGATCATCTTGACGAACCTTCCTCATTCCAGCAAAGTTCCTGGTGGACAGGGGATCAATTACCTGCCTTTCATACTATTCTTATTTATACTGTTGCAGAAAGCTACAAGAATGTATATGGGAACATTTTCTGTTTTATTATGATTTTAAGAATCAAGGTTTTGCCTTCCACATTGTCACCTCATTTGTTATATGTCATAGCTTTTGATATATAACAAACTACTCTAAAACTTAGTAACTTAAAACATTTATTGAACTCATGATTCTGGAGGTTAGAAATATAGGCTGAATATAGCTGGGCAATTGTTTGCTTTCTCTTGAGCCTGTGGTTAACTTTGGATTAGTTAGCAGGTCTTTCTGGGAGTTGGCTAGTTATTGGCCAGGAGGACCTCAGTTCTTCTCAAATGGTGCCTTTTCTTCAGAAAGCTCAGGCTTTTTCTCATGGGAGGTCTGAGAAAGAGCAGAAGCAATAAAAACCTCTTGTGGCTTTACTTGGAATGGACTGTTACTTGTGTTGCATTCTGTTGGCCAAAAGAAGTTACTAGACCAGCTTATTCAAGGAGGTAGGGATGTAGATTCTTGATTTAAGCTTCTATGGAACCATGTTGGAAAGGTATAGACACAGAGATGCATGGAGAATTAGGGACAAATTTGCCATCAGTCTAACACAACAGGGTAAATGAAAGACTCAAAGATGTTCTGGAAACATGTTTCTCCCTGTCTGCGTGGATTTTTGTTTTGCTCTTATAATACTGAATTTCCTTTTAATCTTTGCCTGTGTTTTTGTATCTTGTATTCTTTTTCTCTTTATAATATTATCTTGGTTTTGGTTGCTTGTGTATCATTATCTGAATCTGTGCCAGTACAAATTTTCTCAAACATTATTTTGGTTCCTTATTAAATTATATTCAGAGACATTTCCTCTGCATCTTCAGGATATAATTTCTCCTTCATGTATAGGAGTATTTTTCCTCATAGAGCCCACCTTGGATTTTTGTTTTTCTTTGGGTGCTGTTGGTATTTGCCAACAGTGTGTGGATGCTTCTCACTGTCCACTGAGATACAAATGTCTTCTCTAATCTGTGTTTGATAGGTTGTGATACTGTTCCCAGTAACTGGCAGGTAGTGATCAAATATGACTCTGCTGAACTAAACTAGGATCAAATGCTGCCTTACCACTATGTCTGATTCGGGGGCACTTTTAAAAAGTTAAAATATTTCTTAACACACACTGCTTACAAGGTTGTTCCTATATTTTCCCCTGTCTGCAGAGATTTTCATGTGAACATTGAAACTTCTAGGATGCATTGAAACATTTTTAGTGCTCCTCCACCTCTGTCATGTTGTTTACTGGGAATTATATTTAAATAGAAATATAAAAGAGGTGTGTCATGAGGAGGTTGGAATGAGTTCCACAACTTGGCTACATAGTAAACTAATCTATTTACTATATGGAAGGCTCCCAAACAGCAGGCAGAAAAAAAAAGGAGTGAAAAAAAAGGAGCAGGCAGAAAAAATAGGAGTCTCTTTCAGCAGCAGAATTATTATGTTTCTTTGAGTAAAGCAATAATTTGCATGGTATGTAGCAATTAGAAAATTAGGCCAACTATTAACTTGATTTTAGACCTGGCTTTTCAGACTTTCAGATAGTGAAACTATCAGGTTTCTCATTAAAGGTTAACTTTATTTTAGTAGGGTATATTACCATGTTTTTCTGTGCCTTTGTACAAATTGTGAGAAGATGGGAGAGGCTATACTGAGGGATTCTAAATGAGATGCCTTCCTAAATTGAGTCCAAAGTATATTCAACTAATGCATTTTCCATTTGTTCTTCATCAAAAAGATGTAATGGAGATACAGCAATAAAAGTGATAACTGTAAATAGTTTTTGAAAGACTAAGATTTGTTGCTTTGTTGGCATATATTGTTACAATGTGAGTAAATGTATCATTTTATTATAATTTTTGTAATTATATATATTTTTTAGTCCTCCATTATTACTTTTAGAGTTTGCTCTTGGAAACTTAGCTCTAGCACTTTGCTTTTTTCTGTGGCTCTCTCCTGGACATCAGTGGTGTGGATGAGACACATGACTATCAAGGAGGATGAAGGACCAGGAAGAGTGCATCCACAATTCTTCAAACCAGTTTTGGAATAAAAGGTCAAAGTAGCTGTCAGAGCTTATTCTTGAGTCTTCAGAGAAATGATTACTTCCAATAATGCTGTTTTTCTTAGTTATCTTATTTCTGGCTGCTAAGTTTAAGATCTAGTGGTAAAATTACTAGGGAATCCATCTCATTGGGAAGTAATAAGAGTTTCTATAACTGCAGAAGTACAATTTGCTGTTAACTACTTGATTATTACTTCTGTAATCTCATGATAGCTTAAATGGTGTTCATTTTTCTTTGAACATAACTTGTTTTAAACACCTCTTGAACTCTTAGTACTGAAGCTCTTTATTTTGGTTTATGAAACAATTGTCTATGGCCTGTTCTTCTCAGTTAAGAGTATACCTTAATGCCAAATTTTGAGCGTATTTATTTTAATTTTCCTAATGTAGTAGTAGTGTGTGTGTGTGTGTGTGTGTGTGTGTGTGTTTTTTTTTTCAAAAGTCTTTTAAATCAGAACCTCCTAGTTAGGGGAAATAAGAACTTTGTCTCCCTACCTAGGTCAGTGCTCTTAAGCTGGGTTCCCAGGGAACATCTGAGGTTGTTATATAAAGGTGGGCTTCCACTAATAATGTTTAGTGGTAATCTTTTTCTAGTTTGTGGAAAAGTAATTTTTGTTTTTAAGCATTTTTAGTGCTTTCATGTGACTTATCAATTGTTTGATTAGTAGAAAATAAAAAGACAAAAACAGAGTAGTAAGCTGTATGGTTCACATACTTGTTTTTACTTTGACACATGCTTCTGATATTTTTATTTACATTACCTATTTTTAATACAACTGTGCTTTACATTAATTACTCTAGGTTTTCTACTGAAGTTAAGGTTTGCCACAGTGTTACGCAAAAAGCACGGTGACTTCCAGGCACTCTGCTATTTGAATGGTTTGAGAACTACTGAATTTATTATTTTTTAAGATATCAGAGGGTATGAGATGGACATTATGTATGTGTATGATTGCGTGAATGGTGCAACCTTGCATCATGTACAACCAGAGAAATGAAAAGTTGTGCTCTGTTTTGTGTACAATGAGTCAAAATGCATTCTGCTGTAATGTGTAACTAAATAGAACAACAAACAAAAAAGATAGCAGAGGGTAAGAACTTTTATCATCATCCTTATCACACATATGACCATAAGCCATTGCAGACTTTTGAATGGAAAGTAATATGAGGAAAAATTGGACTTAATGGATAATATTTTGGGGGAGTTTTCTGAAAGAAGTGGTAGAAGGTGAGAACAGGCAAAGGAATGAAGATAGAATATAACTATTATAAACTATGTGTCAATTCAGTTCATATTAAGCATTTGATTAAAAACTCCTAAAACTCTAATATTATAATCCAAATTAAGATATTAAGGTGTTATTGGCTCCCTTGTTCGAGAAGTTAATTTTGAATTGATGAAAGTTGATTCTCATAACTATTATAATCTTGACCAATAATTCAATAAGTAGACTCATTAAGAGATTTTTGTTACAAGTCTCCAATTATAGGGCTATAATTAGACTGTTGAAAAGTCAACTCAGGGAAGAGGACTGGTCCTTGCTGGGCAAAAAAACCCAAAAAACATAGAAGACACCTGTCTTGGTATTGTGGGGTGGGGAATGGAGAAGGGCATGCAAAATGAACTCAGATGAATTTTGACCTTAGGATGTATTGCATAGAGGTAAACAATAAAGGCAACTGGAATAGTAGGTAGCAGTAAAAGTCGATAGTTATGGATCAGTTACTATGAGAATTCAAAGAAAAATCTGGAGGAGTTGGTATGACTTGAAATAGTGAGTTTTGAAAGGGCATAACATTCTACATCAAGGGAGAAACATGATCAAAGACACTGGCCTCCAGACAAGTGATTGTCGAATATCTGAAGGAATGACTGAAGTTGGGTAGCATTTGTTCTGGCACTGATTTATTCAGTATGACACACAAGTTCCTTTTGTGTGGCAGGCCCTGTGGTAGGTCAGTGCTGGGAATTTAACAAGGTGACCCTCATGGAACTATAGTCTAGGAGAAACAGATAAAACTGAAAAACTAATGAATATCTCAACTCAAAATTGAGAAGGACTATAAGACTACTGAATAACTTTGGTGAGGAGAGTTGGTGAATTGGTTAATCAAGGAAAGCCCCATTGAGGAAATAGAATATAAGCTAAAACGGATCTTTGTTAGGAGCCAGTTTACCCTTTGGAATATTTACTTTGTTTGAAGTCTTTACCATTGTTGCTTTCCCAATAGATTTAATTTGATTAAACTTACTTCCCTTTAAAACATGGACAGTGAAATTTCTCTTTTCCATTAGTATTAGCTTTATCCATTGATGAATTATTTGCCTGTTGTTAAATTGACAATGTTATCCTTCTTTTGCAGAAACCGAAGCTGAAAGACTGGCATCCTCCTGGGGGTTTTATTCTGGGATTATGGGCACTCATTATCATGGTTTTCTTCAAAACTTATGGAATCAAGCATATGAAATTCATTTTTTAAACTGAAGGACATATGAAGAAGAATATATTGAAAATTTCAACCTTGGATACAAATTTGTTATTGTCTGTTTTTTAAAATACATTACTTTTGTGTAAATTGGAAAAAAGTATAAGAAAACTAAATATAAATGAACTATTGACTTCATAACTTAAAAAATATTTGTAATGCAATTGCTTATTGGCCATAAATATATTTCATTTTTTCATTTTGTGTATCATAGAAACAAATGGGACAAAGAGATTAGAGTAGATTGATTTTTTTTTTGAAAATAATAGTTTCCTCTAATCTTATCCTCTCTTCTTTTGGAAAAGAAAAAATTGTGAGACATTAAATTCTCAGTAAATGATGTAACTTCTGTTAATAATTTTGTGTATGTTCTACCAATTATGCATATATCTTTCCCAAAGTAGAGTTCATATAAAATATTTCATTTTACAACTTTTCATTTTATAATATATTATCTACCTTTTCATTTTCCTTGGATATTCTTCAAGAATACATTGTGAATGACTGCATAATATCCATTGTATGAGTTTATAACAATTTATTTAACAGTCTTCTGTTATTGGACCACTTACCTTAGGTAGTTTCCAGAGCTTTCCTTTGGTTTATTCTTAAATGTATTATTATTTTTTTTATTAATTTATTTATTTTAATTAGGTATATATGACAGCAGAATGCATTTTGATTCATTGTACACAATTGCAGCACAACTTTGAATCTCTCTGGTTGTACACAATGTAGTGTCACACCATATGTGCAGTCATACTGTACCAAGGGTAATGATGTCCATCTCATTCCACCATCTTTGATACCCCCTCTGCCCCACCGGCACCCTGTATTATTATTTTGCTATCAGTTACTCCAGAAATTCTGCAGGTTTAATTATAAATAAAAATGAAAAATCAGCTCCTTTATCTATAATACTGACAATCTTAAGGCCTTTTTTGCTGTCAGTAGTTGATCTGAGAAATTTTCAACCTTTGTAAATCACATACTGACTTCCCAAATAAATATACATTATTGTTTTTCATTTCTAAGCATATTGTGATTCTCTAGACTTGATCACCTCCTCTTCAAGTTTCTCCTTGATAGAGAAGGTCAACAAGGACTTTATTTCATTCAGGTTAAGCTAAGTCTTGCCCACTGGCTAGATCTACCCTTTCCCTCAGGACAGTATGGTAAAGTAGATGACTTTCATGGAAACATACATACTATGGTCCTTCTTATCAGACAGATATATCACCCCTCTTCTGGACTTTGATAAGATGCAAGAGCTCTTGTCTTTATCACTGATTTTTAGCCTACCAGCCATCTTCATGTTTTTCTTTATGACTGGAAATAGTTATTGAGATTGTGCTTTGTGATTAATGCCAGACACTGATTTTTCTTTTCAAACTTTTGTATATGGCGTGGAGGGGAATGACTGAAAATTCAGTATTCATGTCCCAGGGGAAACTTTTATGTGTTTTATCTGTTTTTGTTCAAGAATTTATGTGTTAATCTTTTTTCATTGCAAAGATCAGTTTTATAGTTACAAGTAAGATCAAGAAGATAAACTTCTTTCATAATAAAACCTCTTAATATTCCTAAGAATTTGGTTACCTTTTAACAGTTAAATATTGTACTTTAGTTGCATGCAGAATTGTTATATCACAGGCAAAGGATAGTTAGGACAAATAATTTTGAGATTTTTGCTGGCTGAGTTTATTTTAATTGATCTTTTTATTGGTACATTATATAAATGAAGAAGAAAAAATACATCTAATTTATATAAAGAAGGATTTTTTTGTACCTAGAAAGGAGGAAAAACAAACTTAAATCTGAATAACCTCATCTTAGTGGTGCAAGACAAAGTTTGAGCATATCACCCTCCAGACATACACACAAGGTCATAGGCACCATGGTGGGGTGGAGCTAGTTAGAGTGGTAAAGGAATTATGATTGTTCTTGAGCCAAAGTAATTTAGCCTGAATATAATGAAACATACCCTAATGGTAAAGGCTGCTGGAAAGTAAAAAGATTCCTCTTCAGAGGCTATAGAAGGTGCCCTTCTTAGTTAAAACCAAACTGGGAGAAGTAATGCTGGATATAATATACAGGATTAATTTTGCCTAGACAGAGTTTCAAAGGGCAATTAAATTTTTCTCTTTCACTATTGAATTTTCAGAATATAGTTAAAGGAAAAAGCTTAAAATATGTTAAAGTTTAGCTCATAACCATAATATTTTTATATAAAGTATATTCTGCTTTTAATAATAAGCAAATCCTGTGCATATGTAAGTGAGTATACTTAGGAAATATTTTAAGTGCAATTAAATGGCTTAGAGTTTAAATGATAATATAAAAGCACATCCTTATATGTATTCTCCTTGAGCCACAAAGAGCTGAACAACAAAGAAGTGTTTTGTCCCCCCCCCCTTTTCTCATAGTGTTGTTGTGGTGAGGATCAAATGAGATGATGTTATGACTAAAGGTTTTGGAAATTGTAAATATGTGGTGGTATTCTTATTTCTGCTTAGGAAGATATTAAGGTGGGAGTTAATGGTGACAGTGTCCCCCTGTTCTGTTCTACTTGTTTATCTTTTAAAGCTATTCAATGTGATTCTTGTTCTCCTTGCTATTCTCTTTCTCCTCCCCCACCATGTCCTTCAGGGAGAAAAGAAATATAGATAAATAGATCCCAGCAGACATGTCCTGACATTTCAGGGAGGGCCAGGGTATAATGATGCCATCCTGCAAAGGCAGCCTGTGTGAAAAAAAGAAACCAAATGATGTGAATTTTAAAATTACAAAAGATATTTATATGCAGCTTATGAAAGGAAAGTGTAGTTTGAATGCAAAGCTGATTAAATTGGATCAAAAATTGGAATTAAATACAAATATAATGCATGCATTTATGGTTTCAATTTTTATATTTTCTCAGCTAGTTGAAAGTGATGACTCCCATAGCAAGCATAACTCAGTTTGCTTCTGCTTACTGAGTATTTTCTACTATGGTATATGTTGATAACTTTTCTTCCATTATGTATGTTGTATAGCAGAGTTACAGTTACTGTGGGAATTATCATTTGAAACTTTGACTCATGTGTTTCTGGAATCTTTACAATGAATGTTGCATTAACATAGAACCTTTTTCAGTTGATTCTATCAAAATTAAGCCCATCTGTAGTAGATTGTTTGTACATGTGAAAGAAATATTTTATAAATATATCACAAGGTACGACTATAAAATAATGAGATCAGTATCCATTTTTGCTTTATGGTATCCAGCCTCATTACTTTATTGTTACGATTCAACCCAAAGGCATTTACCATGAAGAAAGGGGTGTCAGGATTGCTGTTCTGTTGCTACCTGCCCAATTACACATGTACCTGCTGCTGGAATAGGAAAGTCTTTCAATTCATGGACAATACACCTTGATAGTGGTAACCAGGCTCCCCCCCCCCTTTTGGTACAAAAAAATTTACTGTTTTGGAAATGTGTTTTAAAATGTACATTTTGATTTAACTGTGTGGACTGTTAAAATTGGTATCAGTGAGGGTGTAACCAAGAAACTGGTTATTAAAAATTCATTTATTCCAAACACGGAAGTGTGGTGCTGTCTTTCTTGTTTCACCTTTGCTGCTCATATTCTCAGAGACTTGTGAGGACTTTCAGCTTTGCCTCCGGTATACTAGTCCTATGGAGTCAGTCCACATTCACTTTTCCCTCTTCTGAGTGTGGAAGGGCCAATCTGACTGCTAGGATTTTACAGACAACACCATAAGCAAGAGGGGACACCCTCTTAAGGGTTATTAAATAAAGCCATACATGTGAGGCATGCCATACATGGCCTGCCTAGCTTATAGAAAAGAGTGTCAGTGTTTTGCTTTTTGCTGAGCGGGACTCTACCTATTCTGCTTCTAACATCCACTCAGCACAGGGGATGGTTGCTCCTAAAGAACATTTGCTTTGCTACTCTGGGACAGTCCTTTTCTCTTTTCAGCAGGTGGTTTTTTTTGTTTGTTTGTTTGTTTTTTTAGTCATACATGACAGCAGAATGTATTTTGACATATAATACATATGGAATGTACATACATCAATCATATTGTCTATTCTATTCTGCTGCCCTTCCTCCCCTCCTCTCCCATCCTTTCTCTCTATCCAATCTAATGTGACACACTTTTTCTTCTTTTTCACATTACAACATCATATATGTATTCTGTATAACAATGAGGTTCTCCTTCCATCTTCCGTGCAACTCCCCTTCTCCCTTTTGTCCCTCCCACCTCTCTTCCCTATTTAGTGGTAGTCTTCTTCTCATGTTCTTCCTCCCTATCCCATTTTGAGTCACCCCCCCCCCTTATATCAGAGAAGACATTCGGCATTTGTTTTTTAGGTATTGGCTAACTTCACTTAGCATAATCTGCTCTAATGCCATCCATTTGCCTGCAAATGCCATGATCTTGTTATTTTTTAGTGCTGAGTAATATTCCATTGTGTATAAATGCCACATTTAAAAAATCCATTCATCTATTGAAGGGCATCTAGGTTGGTTCCACATTCTAGCTATTGTGAATTGTGCTGCTATAAACATTGATGTGGCTGTGTCCCTATAGTATGCTCTTTTTAGGTCTTTTGGGTATAATCCGAGAAGGGGAATAGCTGGGTCAAATGGTGGTTCCATTCCCAGCTTTCCAAGGAATCTCCATACTGCTTTCCAAATTGGCTGCACCAATTTGCAGTCCCACCAGCAATGTATGAGTACTCGTACCTTTTTCCCGCATCCTCGCCAGCACTTATTGTTGTTTGACTTCATGATGGCTACCATTCTTATTGGAGTGAGATGGTATCTTAGAGTAGTTTTAATTTGCATTTCTCTGATTGCTAGAGATGGTGAGTATTTTTTCATGTATTTGTTGATTGATTGTATATCCTCTGCTGAGAAGTTTCTGTTCAAGTCCTTGGCCCATTTGTTGATTGGGTTATTTGCTTTTTTGTTGTTTAGCTTTTTGAGTTCTTTGTATACTTCAGAGATTAGAGAGCTCTATCTGATGTTTGAGGGGTCAGCAGGTGTTTTTGTTAACAGTTTCTTTCCACATTCTTTTAACACTATCCAACAATTTCAATCTACTGACTTTGTTACTTCTCTTTATTTGGGGGGTTTGTGCCCCCCACCTTGATTTTAGGTAGCAGAGCTTTTCCTCAACCTTCCCTGAACCTTAGTTTTCTAGTGTCTTCTGACTCCATGGCCTGTCCACTCTGTTGTAAACACACATTTCGTGTGACTTAATGGACCATCTGTCTTCATTCCAGGTCCCAGATGCTTGGGTAATTCAGGACCTCAAGACAGTGGATGCTGCATTTCCCCCACCCCTTGTTAGGACTTTTTTAGTTTCAAATGATGAAAATGCAAGTAGAACAAATTTAGACAAAGAGAAGAATTCTCTGGAGTGATGTTAAGATATATTGTATAATCTTGGTGTGAGGGGCTTTCTGTTCTAAGTCACACGGGGGACTGGAATTTCACCTGATTCTCTTCTCCTAGTGAACTCCCTTTTCCCTTCCTGAAAACAGGCTTTCTCACATGGCTGCTAACGGCAGAGTTTTATATCCTTTGCTTTTATTACAAGGCAGGAAAATTAGTCTTCCTTTCGTTTCAGTTCTAAAAGTCTCTTGGAAGGACTGAGTAACTTTATATCTGTGAGGATTTCACCTGGCCAGGACCAAGGTCCTATATGCACAAAAGAATCTCTGGTGGGATATTTGTTGGGGCTTCTTCCGGAGAAGGGAGAGAGAACAGGAGATAGGCAGTCACTCTTGTTTCTACTAACTTGCTATTTATTCAGTGGGTGCCTCTGCCGATCACAGGAGCTACAGCATCAACCTAGAACTCTCAGGAGTGCAGAATGTCAGCTTCCACCTCAGACCTACCCAACCAGAATCTGCATTTTCATGAGATTCCCAGGTTATTTTCATGCACTTGAAAGTAGTAGCACTGAGCTATAACACCTTCCTAAACAGCTCAGTTTTATCTTCAAGGAGTTTGTGAGATTACCAACACTCATTTGTAATATAAACAGCCATGAGTAGCATATTTTATAGTTTAATTGACTCTTTAGAATTGTCACTGACTTCTATTCAAACATTTTAAGCCTCTGCGCCACGCCACTGTCATTGTCTCTTTTTCCTTACCTTTTTCAAAATGTAATAAATGCTTAAAATAGGAGTCTAATTAGCATTTACATGTTTGGGATATCTGCAGACTCTGACACTCCTCTCACCAAAGTGTCTAAACTTCCATCCCCTTGAATATGACTGGTCTTATGACTTAATCCTGATACATAAAATGTGCCAGAATAATTCTGCCTGATTTCAAAGGCTTGGTCATAAAAGGTGTAGCATCTTCCTTATTTGCTCTCAGAACCCAGGCACCATCCTCTGAGGAAGCTTTTCTATAGAAAAGCCATGTCAGTGTATTCTGGAGGCCAATCCAGCTGAGGTCCTCAGCCAAGCGCCAACGTCAAGCTTCAGAGATGTGAGGGAGGGACCCCCAAGTGAGACCCACCTAGTTGATCTCCAGAACACTAAAGGATAATAATTAGGGAAACATTTATTTTGGAGCGGTTGTTATACAATATTTGCCAAAGCATTGTGTTGTGTTACACACTCTGGGGGATGCTTCTCAGACATATTAAAATAATGTGTGTGTGTGTTGATGCTTTTAAATATTTTATGTATATATATATATATATATATATATATATATATATATAATCTTAAAAAGTAATAAGTAGATTCTAGAAAGACACATGAAAAAACATATTTCTACTGGCCATATAGATATATTATTAATCTTTTATTTGCTATAGCAGTTGAAGGGTCAGAGAACACTCCAGTGAGGAAGGGACGTTGAACTGAGGCCATGTTTAAAGACAACCAGATTAGAGTTCTTCATTACTTTCCCTCCCTTTGGACTCAGAGATCGAGGTAGACACCCCTCCACTTTGAGTTATTGATCCTGGCCCTTCCTGGGGATCTTCCTTGCTGGTGACACTCTCTCTCTTCCATTTCTTTTTGCAGAGACGGACGTGTTCCCCTTATATTTTGTAAATGTTGAGGTCTTGCTCACCTTCAAGATTCTTTTCAAGATCAGGTTCTCTTCTAAGTGCTCTACAGACCTCTTGTCTGATTCATTTTAGAGCTCTTATTTTGAATGAGTGGCCTCAGTTCAATGATGTGGCTGCCCTGTGTTGCTGTCATCATGAACCTTTTGGTCATCTGGCTTCTTCTACCTTTTTTCTGAAACATCTCTTTACATCAGTAACTTCCTATTGTGAAATCAAATGGAAACTGCTCTTTTTATACCCTTCAATTTCTCCCGAATAAATCCCACTTTTATTAAACATTTCTACCTCTGTCTTCATGTTGCTGCCCTCTTCTGGGGTTTTTGCATTTAGCCGCTCCTTTCAGCCTTTCCCAGTGTTCTCTTCGGCAGCCCACTCCAGACATTCTGCCAAATTCATTTTCAAACTCTTCAGATTCTTTGCTGTTCCTGATGTTTTTATCCCCATCTGGTTTCCACGGTTGCCTCTCCATCACTGGCAGCCAGATTTCTTTATTCAGGTATCTCTCCTGAGTGGCAGAAGAACCTCTCTCTGCTTGAAAGCCCCTAGGAATCTCAAACTCAGTATATCCTAATCTGAACTTATCATCCTTTCTCTCATTCCCTAGCTTTTCCTCCTTTATTTTTTCTATTTTCTATTCCAAATCCTCTCTGAGTGACCAGAGATTGTGAAGATAGGTGTCCCATGTAATGCCCACTAAAGGGCAGTAGTGGATGTTGAAAGATGAATAAAATGATGTATTTGGTAGCTGTCAGTTAGTTTGTCTCGAGCATCTCAGTGCTGGCTCTCTGGGCTCATCTAAAAAGTGGCAAGGATGGAGAGTATGAATGGACTTTCTTTACAACACTGACTTCTTGCTAACACTGATTTGGCTAATGCTAAATGCAGACCTATATTGAAACTCAGGCACCAGTTGGTTAGCACATCCATTCTCCAGGTGCTCAAACTAGTAGCAGGTTGATTATGTCCAGTCTCTTTCATCATAGAATAGGCAGAAATCCATGCTCACTGGAATAGACATTCTGAGTGTGGATTTGCATTCCCTGCTTTGCAGCTTCTATCAGCCTCTGTGGATTCAGACCCTGCCATCATGGCACTCTGCTGAGCACTGGATCTGAACAAGGAAGTCATTTCACAGTGCAGGACGTGCAGCAATAAATGTGTGGCCACGAAATTAATTGGACTTACCATATGCCTCCAAACCCAGAAAGTGGCTGGCCTAATTGAAGATAGAATGGTTTATTGAAGACTCAGTATGTCACCAGTTGCGATACAACACTCTGAAAGGAGAGGATTGTTTTACCGGGTACAGAATGAGCTTTGTATCCCCCAAATGCATAGATCTGTGAACAAGGAGTAGAGATGAGAGTGGGTTCTCCAATAATTCATTCATAGAATGTTTGCTTCTTCTACCTGAAAACTTTGAGCTTTGCTGATTTGGAAATCAGTCCCCTCTTTGCCTCCCATCCAGGGCGGGAATACCTTCATCAGGAGTCACAGCAACATCTTGGAATTTGAAGAGAAGATTGCCACCTGGTCATTTTGAGGCTGTTTTTTTTTTTTTTTTTTTTTAAACCACTATAACCTCCAGGTCCACAATAAGGTGTTACTATATTGGCTGGAGTGAGCGATTTCAGCAACCAAAGGAAATTGATTAACTGCTCTACACTGGGGACAAGGAGGATTTCATAGCTTCCAAGGGATTCTCTGGAGTACCCCTTAGCAATTCCATGACTGATGGTAAAGGTTAATGAAAGACTATAATAACCAAAAAAAGGTAAGACAACGGAAGTCTCACTCTTCTGAGTGAAGATTTGATTCTCTCTACCAGAGAAAGAAACTGACCACTGAGCTTCTGGCTGAGGGCAAGAAAAATTTGAGCCAGCTGCTAAAGCAAAAATCAGAGTAGCTTTGTGTATTTTATCTTTGTTCTGTGTTTATGTGTGTATGCCATTATTTTCCTGTCTCTTTTTTTCACTTTTATTTTTATGCAAGTTACTGATGTTTAAAACTACCATATAATCTTTAGGGTAAGAAAATATTTGGTGCAATTACGATGGAATTTGAAGGGTGATTAATACAGCCAGTAATGGATTCAGTGACAGTTTGGACTGTGCATCTCTTTATTTTGGTAAAGGGTGAGAATTTCTTCATTTGTAAGAAGAGTAGTGATATCTTGTTAGATGGAAATATGGAGTTGTTTCATTAACTCAAATGTGTTAAGGGTGACTGTGGAAGCCAAATAGCAAAGAGTATATTGTTACCATTATCAATTCGTTGTCTTTCAGTTCCAAATCCACTTATTATTGTTCTATGATAATGGAGCTGAACTCTTGAAGCATTTCTCCTTCACAATGAACACAACATCAAGTTGTTTTTGTTTTTTTTTTTTTTTTTCGGCATAGAGTGCTAGAGTGCTCCACTGCAGGAGCAAGGAGCTTCTCTTCTCATGTCTGATGATCTCCTCCTGCAGAGTGTGTGTGCACATAAGTGAACAGATGAGTGTGGCTTTCAGCAGTGCCCAGGGGCTGACAGCACAGAGCATCGTCCTAGCTCCAGCATCTTTGCAGGGGGGTGTGGGTGGTGGGCACATTCCTGTGAACACTTTCCTCCTTGGGCATCCTGGAGGGCTGCTGTCAGGCACCTCCCCTTGAGCAACTTTCCCTTACCCCCCTTCAGTGGCTGAATTCCAACTCTGGGTTCCTTCCTGAGGATGGCTTTCGCTAGCATTCCAGAGAGTAGCTTTCCAGAAAGTTCCACATAACCCTCCATGGCTCTGTCATCCAGTGGACGAGGTCCACCTCCTCCAACCACATGTGGATGTCAGCCTCTCAAGGGTGGGCTTTTCCTTGAGTGCCTGCCTTAAGTCTCAGACCTAGGGGTAGATGCTGCTCCAGATGCCTGCCTTTCCTCTATTTTGCTGAGTGGTCTCTCACAAGCAAACTCCCTCTTACTCTAGGAATTGCTTTTTCAAATTACTATGTGATTTTTTTTTTGGTCTCCTGACTGGATCTTGACTCACTTAAGAGAAACCAGGTGACATCAAGTGGTGAAATTTCTGGCCATGGCCATTTAAGTTGTTCAAATTACATCCCTGGTTCAAAGAAAAGTCTCTTCCCATTGGAACACTGAAAGAGAAGAACAAAGGACATGTCTTACCACCTCCCCTGAATTCTTTTTCTTTTTTAATTTTTAAAAATGTGCTTTTAAAAAATACTTTTTAGTTATATATGATAGTATATTTTGACATATTTATTATAAACTTGCACTATATCTTATTCTATTTAGGATCCCATTTTTGTGGCTGTACATGATGTGGAGATGTACTGTGGTGTAATCATATATGAACTTTGGAAAGTTATGTCTTTCCTATTCCTGTGCCACTTTCCTTCTCCTTTGTCTAATCGAATGAACTTCTGTTCTTCCTCCCCACCTGTGGTGTGTTAGTATTCACATATCAGAGAGAAACATTTGACCTTTAGTTTGGGGGGATTGGCTTATTTCACTTAGCATGATAGTCTCCAGATCCATCCATTTACAGGCAAATGTCATAAAGTCATTCCTTGTTATGGCTGAGTAATATTCCATTTTGGATATATCACATTTCTTTCTCCATTCTCTGTTGAGAACCCTAGGTTGGTTCCATTGCTTAGCTATTGTGAATTGAGCCGCTATAAACACTGATGTGGCTGTGTCACTGTAGTGTGCTGATTTTAACTTCTTTGGATATATACCGAGGAGTGGTATAACAGGGTCAAATGGTGGTTCCATTCCTAATTTTTTCAGAAATCTCCATACTGCTTTCCAGAGTGGTTGCACCAATTTGCAGTCCCACCAGCAATGTGAGTGTTCCTTTCCCCCCACATTCTCACCAACATTTATTGTTACATGTATTCTTAATTGTTGTCATTCTAATGAAATCTCAGTGTAGTTTTGGTTTGCTTTTCTCTAATTGCTAGTGATGTTGAACATTTTTTCATATATTTGTTGACCATTCATATTTCTTCTTCTGTGAAGTATTTATTCATTTCCTTTGCCCGTTTATTGACTTGGTTTTAAGTTTTCTCAGTTCTTTACATATCCTAGAGATTAATGCTCTGAGGTGCAGGTGGCAAAGATTTCCTCCCATTCTGTAGGCTTTCTCTTCATGTTCTTGATTGTTTCCTTCACTGTGAAGAAGCTTTTTAGTTTGATACAGTTCCTTTTATTGATTCTTGATTTTACTTCTTGTGCTTCAGGAATCTTGTTGAGGAAGTTTGTTCCTGTACATTTTCTTCTAGTAGGTGCAGGGTGTCTGGTTTAATGCCTTGATCCACTTTAAGTTGAATTTTGTGCAGGGTGAGAGATAGGGGTTCAATTTCATTCTGCTACATGTGGGTTTCCAGTTTTCCTAGCATCATTTGTTGAAGAGGCTATGTTTTCTCCAATGTATGTTTGTGGCTCCTTTGTCTAGTATTAGATAACTATATTATGTGGCTTTGTCTCTGTGTCGTCTTTTTTTTTTTTTTTTTGGAGGTGGTGCTGGGAATTGAACCCAGGGCCTTGTGCATGCGAGGCAAGCACTCTATCAACAGAGCTATATACCTAGCCCTTCTATGTCTTCTATTTTGTTGGTCTACCCATCTGTTTTGGTGCCAATACTATGCTGTTTTTGTTACTATAGCTCTGTATTATAGTTTAAGGTCTGGTATTGGGTTGCTTCCTGCTTCATTTTTCTTGCTAAGGATTACTTTGGCTATTCTGGGTCTCTAATTTTTCCAAATAAATATCATGATTGCTTTTTCTATTTCTATGAATAACATCTTTGGAATATTAGTGGGAACTGCATTAAATCTGTATATCACTTTTGGAAGTATGGGCATTTTGATAATATTAATTCTGTCTATCCAAGAAATGAGAGATCTTTCCATCTTCTACGGTCTTCTTCAATTTCATTCTTTAGTGCCTGTAGTTTTCCTTGTAGGTCTTTCACCCCTTTTGTTAGATTGATTACCAGGTATGGTTTTTGTTATTGTTGAGGCTATTATTATTATTGAGATAGCCTTCTAATTTCTCTTTCAGCAGATTCATCCTTGGCATATAGGAATGCAATTGATTTATGGGTGTTAATTTTATATCCCATTACTTTGCTGAGTTCATTTACCAGTTCTAGAAGTTTTCTGGTGGAGTTTTGGGTCTCCTAAATATAGGATCATGTCATCTGCAAATAGGGCTAAGTTGAGCCCTTCTTTTCCTATTTGTATCCTTTTAGTATCTTTCTTTTGCTTTATTGCTCTGGCTAGAGTTTTACTTCTATGTTGAATAGAAGTGGTGAGAGAGGGCATCCTTGTCTTGTTCCAGTTTTTGGAGGGAATGCTTTCAGGTTTTCTCTATTTAGAATCATGTTGGCCTTGGGTTGAGTGTATATAGCTTTTACAGTGTTGGATCCTCTTGTGAATTCTGAAGGCATCAAGATGAAAGCAACACCACCCTTGGATATCACAAGATGTTGGAGCTGACTGAGGGAGTGCTCAGACCTGTGGATAGGTGGAAGCCACTAGCAAGGAGCTCATTAACCACCTTCAAAACCCTGGGTCCTTCTAGCTCTGGACAGTGCCTCCTTTCCTTTTCTGTGAGTACAAGGAAATGGAATGATTCAGACAGCAGGAGAATGTCTCTCAAAAGAGAAAAAACATGCTAGGGCAGATAGGAGTAGGAGATACTCTAGTTCAGTAAGCTATAGAAGTGTTTAAGATGAAGGCAGCAGAATAATATGAGATGAAGAGCCCGAGTTTTGCATTCTGTGGTCAGACTGACAAATGCACACTATACAGACACAGAATGATTAAAATTACAAATAAGGAAATATATTTTAAAACCAAAGGTTGGGGAGAGAAATGAGGCTGAAGTAAGAATAACCAAATGAAAGGAATAAATATAACACTTTCAACAAGCTAAAAGAACAAAACCAGAAACTCAGAAATTAGAGCTTAAATCGTAAAAAAATGTGATGAAAGAATTTTAAAACTTAGATGTTGAAGTCAGAAGCTTACAATCTCAAAGATTTGGTTGTGAACAAAGCTAAAACAAAAAAGGAAACAAAAATCTTTTAAAGTGAAAAACAATAGAGGGAAAAATTAAATGAAATATAAAAAGAAAGCCAGGTAGCTGAAACATTTTAAAGGATGATTTAAAATAAGATAAAATTAGTTAAAGGACTATAGCATTCTCTAACTGGTAAACACTTAGAGAACAAAACAAACAAAATACAAATATAGAAAAAGATAAAAGATGAATAAAATATGAGAAGAGCAAAATTTTCTTTACCAAAACAAAAAAGCAAATTATCTGCCTTTTACAGACATCTGACTTCTGTTACAATTATTCTTCAGATACTAATGTAGCCATGGATTCTAGTAGCTTACCTCTGTACTTTGGATCCCTAAAGCCAGGGTCTTTGCAAAGCACCCTCTGGGTTCCTTTAGGCCAAACCATAAGTGGCAAAGCAGTTCAGAATGTTAGGCTGCTTCTAGTCCCTCTTCTCCACAGGCTCCAGTCTCCTGTGTCTGTGTGGTTTTCAACTCACTACCTGGAGGAGCTGGGTGTGGGAGCAGGCTGGAGTCATACTTGTCCTCTTGGGACTGGCACTGTTTTCGGTCTAGGCTCCACACAAAGTCCTGTCTACAGGCTCCTCAGCACTTGTGCAAGCCCAGGAGAGATCCTCCAGATGTATCCTGCCTCTGTAGCTTTGGGGGCTGAAATTCTTATGGACCTTCCTGCCCCCACACCAACCTGGTGCCTTAGCTCAGACAATCTCATTGTTTTGTAATAATTCTGGCACCAGGTAAAAAGCAAGTTGATGGTTTTCAACCAATTTGCCTACTACCCAGAGTCAGAAATACACTTCACATTGTGACTCTACTTGTATATGCAGATATCTATAAGACCAGAATAGAAATTTTACAAAATAAAACCCTCTTTAATATCATGTACTCTATTATTGCCTGTTCTTCTACATTTCTGTATCATCAAATTGTCTCCAATGGGAACTTGATCAATGGTTTTAAAAAATATTTTGCTTCCATTCAAACAAAAAACTACATTTTACATTGTGTCCAATGCACACATATAGGTATGCATCTAGATAATTAAAAGAAACTTGTAAAACAATGCTGACTGTTCATATAGTACCCCTTTTAATTTTCTATTATGTTGTTATAGTTTTGCTTATAGATTCCCAACAATATGTGACTATACTCATATTTTTATGCTTCCTATCATGCCCGCTCAATGACGGCAAGGAGAACCACAGCTAAGGAAAAATCCCTGAATTCTTTACTCTGTCTCGGGAGACAAGTTATGCCAAAGGGGTTAAGCTAGCCAAGGTCTACTCCTGGAGTTGTGTATGGAGCAAATACCCCATAGAGGTTTTCCAAAGAAAATTTGGGGAACTGTGACCTGGAGAGAGAGTGGGAAAATGGAAGCTGGGCTGCCAATACCAAGGGTTCACTCCACTGAGCCTTGCAGATACTGTGACAATGGGGAAAATGTTCTCACAGGGAAGGCTTGCCACTTGGGGGACATGGAAAGAGACCGCGCTCTAGATGGAAGGAGGAGCATGAGTGAAATCGAGAGCCACCCCTGTTGCCTGGTGTAGCTGGAGCTTCAGGACATACTCAGGCACCGTGAGGCATGGGACTAGAGCTAAGGCAGATTGTGGGTTCTGAATTCCAGGCCGTGGAACAAGAACTAAATTTAGCAGCTAGTCAGAATTCAGAGAAAGTAAAGTAATATGGGCATTTCAGGAGATGGAAGGGCAGAATGATGGAAGAAAAGCAGTCCAGGAAGGTCACAGTAGTCCAGGCAAGAGTGGGTTGAGAGCCTGACCAAGTGCCGGGGAGTGTGGAGAGAAGAGAGGAATTGGTTCAAAAGTTCTGTACCTCTCTATCTTATAAGCCCAGGAAACTTCCCAACCTTTGTGCAGAGGAGGAAGGGATCTTTAAATTTTCACTGGTTTCAAACAAAGATTAAATGATTCCTGAAAATTTTACTTTCTAAAAAGGAAGAAATCATTTATTTGAAAAACAAGTAAGCTCCTGTTTATGTAACTCATAAAAATACAAATCGTTCAACAGTTGAATTACTTTCTAACAAATGAAACCAAGGACATTTGAGCTCACCACACAGGCTGCACAGGACTCCCAAGATCCTTCTGGTCTGAATTTGTCAAATCCTGTAGGATATTGATTCCAACAGTGTTGAATTAACACCCCCATATGTGCGTCCTTGAGAAAAATGGTTTCTGTCCTTCTGCATCCTTTTGCCAAGGACTTGGATACAAGCTCTGTGATAGGTGCTGGACATGAACCCAAGGAGGCCCTGGTATAATGTGGGAAGTTTGACTTTTAATAAGTGCAGTGAGACATCTGTACAGATGTGATATGCAGAGAGGGTCACTGTACAAGGGGAGAACAGGAAATGCTTCATCAGAAGCAACCTTCATATGGCGTCTTAACAGAAAAGTAGCCACAGAAGGTGGATAGGAGAAGGGGAAGCCACCGAGGAGTACTTATCTGGGAGATAGATATCTGAACATGGGGACTTTGACCTTGGGATATCTACAAAAATGTGCAGACATTTCTTTCAGAGGCCTCTCCAGGTTCCTGGATCCAGGCAATTGGTTCTGTCTCTGCCTATGCTGGGATTGTCTGGTGAGAGCCAATATACCAATTTATAGTTTACATGAAACTTTCATTTATTTTTATTAATTCTTAATACAATGTTGAACAATAGAAATGATAGGAAAACTTCTCTGGTTTCAGAGGAGACACATAAGCAGACGCAGGGCTTTTAAGATGTGCTGGCTCGTGGTTCTTCCGCTCCATCAGTGGATACAGCTAACAGCTACCCTTCTCTGTGCTTGTAGTGACTTTGCTTTTAGATTTCAATTGGACTGAGAAACTGGGGTGCTCTTAAGAGTCCTTGGCTCGGCCAGTTCTTCTATGTGCTAGAATCAACCCAACAGTTTTTACATCTGCTTAATGAAGAAGCCCATTATGGGAAATCAGAATGAAGTACAAACACACACACACACACACACACACACACACGCACACACACACACTCACACACTCACATATACACACAGTTAGCCAGGATTGATGGCTAATGTATAGGGAAAGATGTACTATTAAGGACATACGTTTATCATTATTAAAATAAGTCAAACAAGATTTGTTTCTCTGTGCACTGAGTCACAGTTATATTGAGAACAAGGGATGCTCTTGTATAAACTGAAACAGTGATACTTAATGTCATTTTGATGCCTTTATTTAAAAAAAAAGTCTTAGCAGAAAAAAGTTTTTAATATTTCTAGCATCCCATGAAGTCTTGCTTTATTCTGTGACTTCCATGCTTAACAGAACTTCAGTGATAAACTGTTAACATCAACAAGTCCATACCCCTCAAAGTAGGATTCACGTTCTGCAATGATTTCACCATAAGTTAATGTTTCTAGTTTTATTTCCTTTTTCATCTCAAGTAGTTTTCTTCCTCTTTGTCCTTGCCCACTTCTCTCTACTCACCTTCAGCAATGGTCCTATCTTCTCAGTGAAACTTAGAGCTTTGGACATTCCTATCTACGCCAAAAATAATTAGTAGAAATCTAAAGACTCCTGAGGACAAAAGCCCCGATTTGATATATTTGTGGGTACAAATCCCCTGCCAGTGAAATGTCTATGGTCTTCTCTTCTCTCACCCTGTAAATGAGCCTAGCTGGAGAGGCCTCCACTTCTAGGCTTCTTGTTGGGTTCAAAAGGATAGCTCTAGTCTCAACAGCCTCACAGAGAGGCTGTTGGTGGGATGGACCATTGGGTAACCACAAGTCCCACTCCTTGTTAAGAACTCTGGACAGCAAGGACTCACAGTGAAAAGGTAAGGTACACCACAAACCAAGATGCCCCCATCCCACCACCTTCTCTCATTTGTCCTTGTTAAAAATGCCAGGCCAGTTTAAAAGGATAGTCATACATCTCTTAAAATCCAGGGAAAGGAGGCAGATGTGGGCCCAAGAACTGGAAGGTCCTGGTTACAAACACAGAATATAGAGGAGCCTGAAACTCCAAGTAGAATACTGTAGGGAAGGATAGTGCTGTAAATGAGGTGAGTTATCAAACAGAGCTTTGAAAATTCTCTGTGTGAAGCAAGAACTCAAGAGCTTTCACCAAGTACCATCTTAGTTTTCTTTTTAGACTGATGACAGGTCAGAATGATGATGTAGATAGCTAATGTTCGTATTTCAGCAGCAAGTTTGCAAAAGTCTTCTCCTGCATCCCTGTAAAAAAAAAAAAAGGAGTGAAATATGTTCTGGATCAAGGTAAGAAATACTAAGTAGATCAGTTGTAGCCAAAATAGCAGGCTTTCGTTGTCCCATGGGAAAGCTTAACTGGAATGTCATCTCTTAATAATATGCTGATCAGCTTTATCCTCAATTAAATAATAAGGGATTAGATGTACAACATATGCAGAATTAAAATTCTTTTGGTAGGCAGAGACCAACGTGATAGATTTAACATGGATAAACATTAAATTCTTTATTTAGAGTAATCATTTTTCTCCCGTGGTTGTATGTTTGGCATACAGAATCATAGGAAGATGTGTCATGGACTGAACATTTGTGTCCCCACAAAATTTTGATGTTAAAGCCTATTCCCCAATATGATGGTGTCACAAGGCGGGGCCTTCAGGAAGTAATTAGGTCATGAGGGTGGAACTCTCACAAACAGGATTAATATATTCCCTTTTAGAAGGTGGAGATGCAGGATCTTCCTGCTTCCACCATGTGAGGACCTAACAAAGAAGAGTCCCGTCCCCAAAACAGGACCAAGGCCTTCACTAGACACTGGATCTCTAGAGTCAGTCATCCTGGACTTTGTAGTCTCTAGAACTGTGCAAAATACAGTAATTGCCTGTTATTTAAGCCATACAGTCTATGGTAGTTTGTTGTAGTATCCCAAACTAGGATGCTACTAGAAATTATAGTTGACTCTATGATAACTAACTCATTTTAAAATCCATTTAAGGGAGTGGGGTATAGCTCAGTGAAAGAGTGCATACTTAGAAAGTATGAAGTCCTGAATTCAGTTCTCACTACCACAGAACAAAAATCCATATAAACTATTTTTAAATATTCCATATGTACTATTTTATTCTGTTATATAAGAGTTTGAATTTTTAAAGTTTTTTTCTTCTTGTTCATTGTTTCTATTGAATCTCCCTTATGCTGGTATATTTTCCTTGGTATATTAGGGGGGAAATTGGTATTATATCATTGATGCCAAATGCTCTTTATATAGATTTTATAAATAAATGTCTAATGAAGCATGTTCACAGGAATGCTTCCCCCAAAATGTATCAGTCAAAATATAAATTTGGGCTAAGGAACATTGCCTGGAACATTGGTTAGGTTGAATTAAATAACACATTAGATCAGAAAAGAAAAAAACTAGCAAATTGGGAAATAGAATTGAAGAAATTATTTAGAATGTGGCATAGAAAGATGGGTAGATGAAAAATATGAAAGAATGATTAAGAGCATGGAGAATAAAATAGAAGATCTGATGTGTATCTAACTTGAGTCCCAGTAACTTCTGGATAATATAGGAGAGGATATCAGTGAAGAGGTAATGTTTAAAGCTTTTCCAGAATTGATAAAAGATATCAATGTAAAGATGTGGAAAATAACCCATACACCCAGAACAAAGAAAATCCATATTTAGACATATGGAAACCTCATAACTCTAAAGGCAGAGAGAAAGGCACATAAGCAGCCAAAGACTGTACAAAAGAAATATCAAAGTCAACAGCAGAAGACTTTGCAATAGCAACATGAATCAGGAAATAGTTGAATAAGGTCTTGAAATAGGTGGGAGAAAATCACTATTAACTTAAAATTGTGTATCCAGAAAAAGAAAAATGAAATAACCATATTTTCAGGCATGCAAGTCTTGCATTGTTTCCCTACAAAAACACTCTTACCAATGCAACTTCTACAGAACTTAATTGGAGAAAAAATAGAAATCAGAGAAAATTTTGGATAAGCTCAAAGAAATAGCAAAAAACAAGACGTTATAAATGTAAATAATAGATTTATAAATTCACATATAAGATAGAAACAATAAATTCTAATGTGTGGCATTGGAAAAGAGTCAGATGGAAATAGGTTGTATGTGGGAAGGGTATTATTGAAGTTATACGGTCCTTGCTTATTCAGGCAGGAGGAAGAAATTTACAACTGTTGACTAGTCATAGAATTTCTAAGAGTTATATGATAAGATTTCAAGGATGACCATTAATAGAAAGAGTTTATAACCTTCAAACTAACTGAAAGGCAAAGCTAGAATAATAACAATCAATTGAAAGAAATGGACAATAAAGGAGAGAAGAGTTTAGAAAAAAGAAGAATGAATGCAAATTATGAAGGAAGATTGTAGTAACCAGCTGAATACATTATTAATCCATTCAAATTGGAAGTGAACTCAACTCTATAATGAAAGACAGATTGTCAGATTTAAAAAAGAAAACAATATATGAGAAGTACTTAAAATACAGGGGCACAAAAGTTTGACAATAAGATATTCCCAGAAAATAGCAATGAGAAGAACACTGAAGTGGCTATATTAATGGCAGAAAAATTATGGATTTTAAGGTAAAAGCAATATTAGGGGGAAATTGGTATTATGTCATTGATGCCAAATGCTAAAAATTAATCTTACCAGGAAGATATTACAAATTTGTATGTACCCTAAAATTGTTCAGGAAAACAGTTGTGGGCTTATAGAAGAAAAGTAACAAATTCAATATCATATTGAGGGGAAATCAAAAACACTTTCAACTATTATTTCACTCAACACACTAAAGTTAGTAAAAATTTGAACTACATAGTTAGCAAGGTTGATTTAATGGGTATATGTAGAAATCCTGAGTCCCTAGCATTAAAAATACACATTCTTTTCCAGTACACATGAAACACTTATACAACTTGGTATTGAACTATATAAAACAAGCTTCAATATTTCAAAGGATTAGCATAATGCTAACCATATCTCTAAGTACAACGATTAAGAGAGATAGCAACACAAGAAGATTAGCAAAGCTCTATACATGTGGAAATTTAAAATATCTGAATAAGTGGGGAGAAGAGATGTTTCCTTCTTACAGTCCAATTCTAAATTCCAGACAAAACACAGAATAAATGATGAAAATAGCAAAATATCAGTATTTGACAAGCACCTCAGTAATAGTTGTTGCAGCAAGAATCATCAATCAATGCTAAAATTAGTGAGTAAAGGTATGATGAGAAACAGAATATTTGCATATTTTCAAAATACCACCCTGCAAGATTCTTGATAAAGGGGAAAACAGTAACTTTGCTGTGGAGAAACATGAGGAATTGTCCGTCTTAGTGTATTAGTCAGGGTTTTCCAGAGAATCAAAATAGATCTCTCTCTCCATATGTGTGTGGGTGGGTATATATATATTCTAGTTTTTCTAGTTATATTTCTTCTGCTAATGGTCACTCTTGAAATTTTCTCATATATGCTTAACATCTTAGAAATTCTATGATTAATCAACATCTGTAAATTCCTTCTCTCTGTTTCAATAACCAAAGATCTTTGAACATTCAATTTGCATAATATAATTTGTGTGTGTATATATATATATGTGTGTGTGTGTGTATATATATATATATATATGTGTGTGTGTGTGTGTGTGTGTGTGTGTGTACATATGTGTCTATATATAGGTAGCAAGATAATATGTGTATAAATATATATAATTATAAAATTTTAGTAGAAAATAAAAGAGGCTAGACATTAATGCCCTAGTTTCTTCAAGGTAAGACATCAGACCAGAACCTAAATAAAATAGAAGTTGTATATAAAGATAAGAACAGCAAGTAATCAAATAGAAAACAAATGGTAATTAGAAAAAGTAATTATTTTAAAAGACTAATGAAAATCAAATATCCAATTAAATTAATGAAGAAACAAGATTGATTCTGAACTTGAAAATATTTGTGAGGTCCTCATAAGAAAATTCATACTTAGAGTTGAAACAGTAAATGTTTTCCTGAACATATGTCAAACTACTAAATACTAATGACAAAAAAAAAAGCTTAAATCAAAACTGTGGAAACAAGATGACAATAGAATGGAATGACATCAAGTGCTGAAGGAAAGTAGCTCTCAGGGTGGAATGCACTGCTCAGTAAAAATATGGGTCAACAATGAAAAAATATTTATAAATGTTCATGACAAGCAAAATTTTAGGAAATTCATCCCCAGAAAATATGGCTTTAAAAAAGAGTAATGGGAATTCTTAAAACTAGGAAAAAAATCCTGATGGAAACAATAAATTGTAGGAAGGAGAGAAACACCAGAAATGGCAAACACATGAGAGAATGAATATGAAAGATGATGATTGTTCAAGACAACAGCAATGATGATGATGATGATGATGATGATGATGATGATGATGTTTTGTCATTATAATAATGAAAAGGTAAAACAAAATAATAACACAAAATCATGAAAGGGGGTTGATGAAGTCCAGCTATTCTGATGTTCTGACATTTTCTTGAAAGTACGGAAGTACTAATGAGTAAAGATTAGAAGTCAATTTATGAATATCATAGCACAGAATAACCACTTAAGGAAAAATAAAAAACAGGCTGGATGTGGTTGCACATGCCTTAATCTTAGCGACCTGAGAGACTGAGGCAGGAGGATTGCAAGTTTGAGGTCAGCCTCAGCAATTTGGCAAAACCCTGCCTCGAAAAATAAAAAGGGCTGGGGATGTAGCTCAGTGGTAGAGTGATCCTGAGTTCAATCCCCAGTACCACATTAAGAAGAAGAAGAAAAAAAAAGAATAAGTAGATGAAAAGACGTGAAAGAAGTTCTCTATATGGAAAATTTCAAATTATATTAATGAATTGAAAGACTTGATATCAATAAAGTGTCAGTTCTCCCTGAACGGATCCATAGAAATCAATGCCACTGAAAATCCCATCAAATTTTATTAAATATAAATAAAATGATATTTTGATTCCAAAATTGTGTATGGAAATATGAATTGCGACAATTAGTGGCAATATTGAAGAAGATGATTAGTACACTGAATATCTTCTAATTCTAGATACCAATATCCATGAAGTTTTAATAATTATGTGGTAACAGCGAAAGGATAAAAACCTGGGGCAGAATTCAGGGTCAAGAAGTCATCCAACATACATGTGGTAAGGTCACTCACCACCAAAGCACCACTCTAAATCAGTGGAGAAAGGGTGGCATTTACAACTAACGGTGCTGTGTACCTCAAGAGGGAGATGAAAGAGAACCTGACCTCTACCACACATCATGCCTCAAAATCAGTTTGAGATAGATCATAAATTTGAATATAAAAAGGAGAAAAATATGCTTCTAAAAGAAAACATAAGGCATGACTTTCATAACTTTGGACTAGGTAAAATGTTCTTAAGTAGGACACAATTATACATGAAATATTGATAGATTATACTTTATGAAAATTAAGATCTCTTAGTTACCAAAATATGCCCAATGACAATGGGAAGGCAAGCCATATAGTCCAATACCTGTGTTTCTTATTCCCACAAATAAGAAAAAAAAGGACAACACAATTAAAATATTAGGCAAAGGCTTTGAACGGGTGTGTCAAAAAAAAAAAGGAAAGAAAAGATAAGCAAATAGTTAATAAGCATATGAAAATATGCTCAACATCATTATTCATCAGAGATAAAATCTATAGCCATAATGAGAAACCACTATACAGCCAGCAAAAGATTGGATTTATGTGGACTGACAATACCAAATGTTGGAAGTATGTGAAGCAATAGGAACTCTCAGTTATTGCCTGTGGGGTGTAAATGACTATAACTATTTTGGAAAATTGTTTGGCACTATCTACTAAGATCTAAAACATGTATATCCTAAGAGTCATAAATTCTACTTGTGACAGTATATCCAATAGAAATGAATGCTGTGTCAGTTATCATGGACTGAATATTTATGTTCCTCCAAAATTCATATGCTTAAGGTCTAACTTCAAGGTGATGGTATTAGAAGGTGGGGCCTTTGGAGATATTTAGGTTATGGGCTGGAGCCCTCCCAAGTGGGGCTAGTTCCCTTAATAAGAGATCCCCCAAAATGCTCTCACCCTGTTTTCTTCTGAAGATAAAAGAAGATTCAGTCTGCAGTACAGAACAGAGCCCTCTCCAGGACCTCAGTATGCTGGCACTGTGATCTTGGACTTCCCCTACCTCTAGAACTATGGAAATTTATGTTGTTTATAAGTAATTCAGTCCATGGCACTTTGTTATAGCATCTCGAGTGGACTAAGATAGTCCACCAAAGTACATGTATAAGAATGTTCATTATAACTGTACTCATAGTAGCTCTAACCTGGAAACCCCAAAGACTACCAACACTAGAACTAGTTATTCTAATGCAGCGTTACCCTATATGGCAATAAATCAAAGCGCTATTGCTGCATTATGAGCTGGGACAGACTGTATAAATATAATTTTGACTGAAAGAATCTAGACATAAAAATATACATCCTAGAATTTCGTCTGTATGAAATTTTTTTAGAAGGCAAAATACATCTATTTTTCACAAAGTGGTTCTCGTTGGTGGGGAGACTGGAGAGAGCATGAGGGAGCTTTCTGTGGTCCTGGAGACATGTTTATCCTGGTAGTGGCTACATGAGTCTATAGCTATATAAAATCTTATTAATCTATACACACAAGATATATAAATTTGCTGAATGAAAATTGTACTTCAGTAAAAATTAGTGGGTTAAAAACGATATTCCTCAGGAAGAAGAATTAGTTGGGAGGGAGAATGCGTATAAGATATTAAGATTCATTACAAAATTGTAGTAATTACAATAAGGTATGTGTGGTATTAGAAGGGGGACAGACAATTTGATTAGAATCGAACAGAATACGTAGAGCAGAAATAAATCCTTGTATTTATGGAAATGGGATTGCAGGTCACTAGGGAGGGATGAATTCTTCAGGAAAGTGTGCTGGGACAGTTAGTATCTAGATCAAAAAGAGACTTTTACTTCACATGATTCAAAAAATAAATTAAAGCCTTGACTGCCCTGTGAAAGACAAAAACTTTGAAACTTTCAGAATAAAATGTAGGAAAATACTAATCAGGAGAAGTGGGAGATGTTATTATGTGAAAGCTCTCATCACATGAGAGAGAAAACATGACTCCATTAAAATTGAAAATTCTGGTTCATTAAAAGTCCTCATACTTGTGTGTATTATTTAGTATGTGTTCAAATATTACATGAATATGCTAATAGAAATTATTGCCTATAGGATTAAATTTCTGCCAAGTCATACAGGGTAATGAAGGACAGACTCCATAGACTGACTCTGGCTCTAATCTGCCTTTCCCTGTTAATAGCAGCATGACCAGTTACTGAAGTGTTTTGTGCCTCAATATTCACACCTGCAGAAGGGAAATGATGAAAGAATCTTATGAGGTTATTGTGAGGAGTTAGTGATATAAATATTATTGTGCATTGACAGATATAAAGCACTTAGCAGAGTTCTACAATATGGCACGCTGTGGGTTTGTTTGACATTTATCGCCCTGGGGGCCAGATACACAACCTCTCTTCAGTCTCAGTTTACTTATTTGAAACATGAGATAATAGAATTATGGTGAAACATGTGCCATAAATGGCAATGCCATGTGTAGTAGATCCAGTAGACGAAACATAAAAAGGGCTGGGTGTGTAACTCAGTCCTGATGTCCCCCTCCCTAACTAATTTCAATCCAAAGGGGGAGGGGGGTAGAAGAGTAGTTAGACATGGTGTACTAGATTTTTCATAACATCCTTGTTGGGATTCTGGAATCCTGTTACAATGTCCTTAATGTTTTAAGAAATAACATTTTATGATTGTAATAAAAATTTTGAAAATGTGGGAAAATCTGTAATTCTGTACATTCAGAAATAAGCACCCTTGTCAGTGTAACATGTGACTTCTAGCTCTTATTCTTTAACAAATGAAACTGAAACCGTGTGATTAAATAAGGGGATAAAAGTGGGGAACAGCAGTGTGCACACACTCAAGAGGGAGGTGATTATTGTCCCTTGCCCAGGCACCAGTGGCAGCTAACTCCCCTGGACGCACTCTCCTCTCTTGCCCTCTGCTGTGTCTTGGGGGTAACCAGACACCAGCTGCTGCCAGCTGAGGAGTTGGGAGCCTGGGATGCTCCACCCAAGAACACCTTTTCCAAGAGTTCTCTTTCCCCTCACTTCCTGAGAGGGAATAAAACCATTTTGGATCTGCTTCATGGAAACAAAAGTTCTGTCTTTGTTTCATTTTGTTTTTAAGACAAATGTGTACTTAATTTTGATGGATCTCAATAACCACCGGTTGGATTCCCAGCAGCTTTTGGAAGCAGTCATTTTAAGGCAGGTTATCCTTATCTCATTTTAGTCTTCCTTTGTCCAACCACAAAGTCAGAGCCCAAGCTGCTTCTCTGTCTTTCTGCATATGGTGGAGCATTTGTCAATATTAAATTTAATTTGGGCTAAGAGCAGTTCACTAACAGTGAAAACACAAAGCTTGCTGAACTTTACTTCGCCTGTGTGTTCAGTACAGCCAACGTTAGCAAACTTAGTAAATTCAGCAACATTATTCTACCCAAATCTAGGTCAGCTCTGTTGATTAAACATGTTACAGGTTTGGGAACTGACCCTATAAAAACCCACGTAAGATTTAACTATATCATTACCTATTGCACCTCTTACATTTTAAATAGAAGGATATATTTGTACGCAAACACCAATCCAATGGGTCAACATTAAAGAGGTCATCATCATCAACAACAGACATTTATTGAGCGCCTATTGTGTGCAAGGCACTGTACTAGGTATGGGGCTACAAAGACATAGGAAAAACAGTCCCTGCCCTCAAGGAGCTTACAGTCTAATCTAACAGGACACATACGTATAAAGACAAAGGACAATCCAAGGTAGCATATAATAAATATTAGGGCACCAAGTAGAAACAAACAGGATTTCAGCCTTTTTTTTGCATTTGCATTTCAATACCCTGAGTAGGTGGGGGTGAGTGAGCTAGAATAGAGGGGTTACTCCTGTTCAGTTTTAAGCCTCATAGCCACTCTCTCACCTTCTTCTATTCCAAAGCATCTTCTGGTACATGCTAAAACCTAAGCAATCTGTACACTACTCCTGTCCACCCCCCCAGCCTTATTACGATGGTCCCCTTGAGGAGGCTTCTGAGTGGGAGACCCACTGCCCCAGTTTGTGCAGGTCTGCCCTGGTTTTAGAACTGAAAGCCTGCCTTTTGGAACTCTCTTCCCTCCCCTCCTCCCTACCCTGGGCCAAACCAGAGGCTCCTCCCACATACTGTGGTCAATGCTCTAGTAGGACCTACCCCAAGTCTGTCTCCTAGACGGGGTTCTAGCTTAAAAACATATAAGGAAGACCTTAACAGCCCCAAGACTGCTGGTTTGAGAGCACAAGGAACACAGAAGAAAACCAGGAGAGAATGATGGCGCACAGAGAGTGAGGCTCAAGAGAAGCCGTGAGGATGAAAGCAGTGATTTGGGTCAGGTGTGTAACACGCAGACAGAAGAGGAAGACAGGCCTTCTCTCAGTAGGTCTATTTACAACTCGAATCACTCTAGTAGAATCCAGAGTACATTTGTGAAACAAGATTGCTCTTACACAAGGGCAAATATTTGGGCAGCTACTAAATATGTACATATGCATTTAAAGAGCACTCTCTTAATTTCAACTTTTTGCTTCCACTTTGACCTCGTGTTCATTGAGCTTCCAAATCAATAATTTTTGATTTTTGAAGGAATGTTTATGTCACAATAAGATTGTTTTCCTCCATTCTTATGTAATTCAAATGGTTCTGTAATTCAGAGGACTTGCAGAAAACAAAGGTAATCTGTGTTGACAGGTGGTGTTTGGAATCTGCTACAAAAATGTGTTAGTAACCCAAGGATTCCAAGAAGCCTCCCTAATTTCTGTATTAGGTATAGTACTTTGTGTTTTGCTTTCAGCCAGTTTTTGGAAGAAAGGGTTGAACTTTGGAACCGTAGGACCTTGGCGTTCCTGAATTGCTCCCATTTTCTAGCCCTCCGGAGTACATACCAGGGCTATCAAAGCACAGGGACTGAGTCGCCAAACACCCATTAACGGTAATGGAAATCACACAGCTAAGTCCCCACGCGGCACACTGAATATTTACCTCCTAATGTTCTTTTAATGTATGCTTTCGTGGGTGAATATTTACTGTAGAATATTAAATGTGAGATTCCTCTTTTTATGGGCCATTTGAAGTGATTGATTTTGTTTGTGAATTCCTGTTTCTTTGCCCATAATGGCTATCTATTGTAATGGCCTCTGCCAAATGTTCTTGCATTGAAATAACAGAAGCCATGGATCGGCCAGCTGTGGCATTGTATTACTGTGGTCTTAAAAGCTAGGAGGAGGCTGATGACACAGCTGGGGAGGGAAGAGAAAGGTATATAGCATAACAAGTATGACTTAGGCTTCAAACAACTGAAACCACTGAGGTCTGTAAACGTGATTCTGTAGACATCTTTTATATCGGAGTTTATGTTTAATGGTGTTGAATGGTGTTAAGTCTGACAATTGTGAAATGATAGTGGCAAGACAAGAGTTCAATTGCCCACAACTGGGTCCATCAGCACAATCCATCAGAATTCTAGGCATTTTCTTTAATGCTGCAATAAAACCACTATTCAAGTGATAATTTCTTATACCTATTTATATCGTATTCTAAACAAAGCATGAATTCATGTGTTCTAGCTACATGTAGATTTAAAACATTTCCCAGTGAAAATAGGACTTTTCAGAATGTACTTGCTTTTCATTTTTTTTTTTTTGAGTATGTGAAAGAGAGAAATTACAAAAGAGATGAAACAAACTTGATTTTTTTAAAAAAGAAAAACCTAAAACCCACAGGTACACAGACGGGTGAGGTATTATTAGATCAGGTAATATAGTTTCAGCCTTGCAACGATGCTTTCCCAAATTTCCATAAATATAGGAGTTGTTAAAGGAGCTGCTCACATATGAGCAACACAATCTCTTCAAGTGATTGTAAATGGTGGCCATAAATCAATTGTGTAAAATCATACACTTTTTTATATATTCATAAAAACATTGTGTGTTCAGAGTCTGTGCTGCAGAAGAGATTGGGTTCAAATAAAATTCATAGTCCCTTTAAAAACTATGGGAAATTTTAAAGAATGAATTCAGTATGCTTTGGACAGCCATTTCAATTTTTTACTTGCTTTTGACAGCTCAAGTCACACCACAGTAATACTAACTTGGTTTTCGCTGTGTGAACATTTGGACTGTGTTTGCATTTCAACAACAGTGCTCCACATAATTAATAGTATTAGCTATTGGAAGCAAATGAAGTCTTATTACTAATTAAAAGAAGGAAAAGAAGTGGTTATGTGGGAGAACTGCCTTAATCACAAGCCGGGTCTTATGGGTAAAATGGTGTCTGTCTCCATACACAGTGCTTGCTGGTGCCTTCAAATTTGGCATTAGATAAACTAATGCCTCCTATGCCATCTATAAAGAAAACCTTAGGATGCTAAAAACTAGTTTTTAAACAATATTACTTCTTTAAATGAAAATTTATCATACTAATTGATCTTGGCTTGGAATGAAATGAGTCCTTCATGTTCCTTCAGACCAAGGAATAAACACAGTAAGAAGATGTGCAGTGAGAGAGTCCAGATGGTTCACAGGCTAATGCGTTGATGGGAGGGTGTCTCCTGTAATGATGCTCTCCTCACAGGAGGACTCATCCTTGCACTTGTAGCCAGGGAATATCTCAGAAGCGTGTGTGTGTGTGTGTGTGTGTGTGTGTGTGTGTGTGTGTGTTGCTTCCAGAGAAGCAAGGGGTTGATTTTAGCCAATGAAGACCCAGGAAGGAATATGTTTTCAATTACAGAGGGAGATAAGTCATACAGGAATATAAAACACCCCCCCAAAATAAGGTTCCTGATACGATTGGAGCCCCATCATTCCAAGTGTAAAGTCTTCCAGTACATCAATGAGAAGCTTGTAGAGTTTTAGATTTGGAATAAAAACCTAAGAATTCTTCTGGTGCAGTGACATCATTCTGAAGAAAGAGAAACCATTTACATCAACTGTTACTGAAGAAAACTGTCTTTAAGTTTCTCTAGTTAGCATCTTTTTGTTTTAATAACACAACTTTTGGTTATCGAATTTGTCCTTTTGGAACACTTCTGTACATTAGAAAATCTTATAGCTGTTCTTGCTATGAAAGAACAATTTTTTTTTCTGGAGCCTAGGAGTTCCAGAAATGCGACACAACATTTCCAAGTCAAATACCAATCGCATGCTAACAATGGGCTTTGTGAACACAGTAACTCATCAACCCTGTTCTAGGCCATTTCCAACCATCATTCAGGATTAAAGAGTTATGAAGAATAAATTACCACATAATTATAATCTATAAAAATACTGGCCTAGAGTACACTAAAAAACTCTCAATAAATAAATATTGGACATTTGCTTTATGAAAGTCCAGTGGAGATGTGCTCTTCAGGAATCATGTCCATACTTTCAGGCTGCTTTTTACAAATCACACAAACAGAGTCTGACATATGACAAAGGTTATAAGTCAGGTTAGAATACAACTTGGTAGAAAAACATCTTTTGACATGGTATTTCTATAAAGGAATGCAACTAATGTTGAGTTGCTCATGTAGCAGTTTCAAAGGCAATACTTAAAGAGATCCAAAGTGGTTTTAGCCATGGTGGCATCACTGAAATGAGTGCTCAGTTCCTAAGGGTGACCTCTTTCAAAGGGACAGCATTCATTCGGGTGTATTAATTCGGCAGTATGTTCTTACAAACCAGCTGCATTGTCTTGTGGTCATGCCTGCTGGGCATCTATCCATGGTATTGAGTTGAAGCTACCAATTCTGTTCCCTTTTCCTGGCTGGTGGCTCAAGAAGTTCAGTGCCCCGTGTCTAACACAGTAGGTACCTGGCCTTATGGTCTGGCATGCTCATTCCTCACAACACAGGTTTATTCTCAGGATGATTTATAGCAGGTGATTCTGGTTTCCAGTCTGGTTGAAAAAAGTGAATGTTGAATGTCCGTGCCCAGTTCTTAAACACTCGTTTCTCTGTGATAAAGCGGTGATGACTGCCCTTCCGTCCTCGCTCATGGGAAAGGTACATTGTACATTCATCAGGTCCAAAGGGCTCATAATAATGATAAGGTACTGAAGGATGATTGGGATCCCTGTAGGAGGAAAATGAGATAATTGATTAGAGCCAAAAAAAAAAAATTTTTTTTTGACTGATTCAGGCAAGATGTTATCTTTAGTAAGCTGATAAGCACAGATCATGTTTTCTAGTCAAATAAATTTTAGTAAATGGGTTTTCTGATGTTTAAGCAATAAGCAAGTGGAGAGGTTTCAGGTTGTAAAATAAATGCAGTGGCCATCATTGTCAAACAAAGAGATTAAAAATGTGTGGCAGGGGCTGAGTATATAGCTCAGTTGGTAGAGTGCTTGCTTCCTATGCACAAGGCCCTGGGTTCAATCCCCAGCACCACCAAAAAAAAAAAAAAAAAAAAAAAAGAAAGAAAGAAAGAAAGAAAAATGTGGCGGATGTTCAACTTCTGGGATGTAGGTATGACATGTTCATAGTCACAATTACAGTTCTTACTTCCATTCTTGGCCCCATATAGTCTATTTAGTACAAATAGCCATTGAGACATTTATGAAACAAAAACAGATCCTTCCCTATACCAACTGTAACATCCCAAACCCTTCAGGTGCTTCTGGCTCTAGTGGGACTGTGGCCTATAGGATATTACATGATCTGGCTCTTCTCTGGAGTCTTCTCCTAACCCAACCAGCCTTGCCCTTTCTGTTCCAGCCACACTGGATTTTTCTGATGGTTAACTTCATGAAGCTTGCCCTCACTCAGGGCCTTTGCACTTGAGAATGGTCACCTGCCTGGAACACTGTCCCCCATAAGTTCACTCCTTCTCACCACTGGGTATCGATTCAAATATATCCTCCTTGGAGGCCTCATCTGACCCCTCCTCCCTTCACTCCATCTCACTTTTATTTCCCTTACGGTGTTAATCTCTCTTTGAAATTGCTGTTGTCATTTACTTGTCGACTGTCAGCTCATTAGGAAAGGGATTTGTCTCATTCCTGGAACAGTGCCTTCTAGGGATGCAATGAATAATTTTTGAATTCTGTTGTTGAAGGAACAGTTAGTTAGCAGCTGAACATCAAGCCTCTTAAGAAAGTTCTTCCTTCAAGTATGAAAGCTGATGACCCTAAATTGATCCTGTTGGGAGAGAAAGGAAGAGAGAAAGCAAGATGCCACTCTCTTTCTCTTGCCGCTCTCAATGTCCCCTGTACTCAAGGATTAGGGTTTCTTGGTCTGGAAATCCCAAGTCCTTAATCCTGGATGGGTAGCTTGACAGGTTAGCATGTTTTTGCATCTATTTCCCTGATCAGCCTCAGACAAGAAACACTGGCTTATTTCAAGGTGGTATGTGCAGGATGAATGTGTAGGGATGGTTTGTGTCTCATTGTAGAGTTGCTAAAGAGCCCGTTTGCAGACTAGGGTTCATTCTATAACAGTCCTCCCTATCTCTTCTGTCTTTTAAAGAGTAGATGATAAAGTTAGTCAAAGTTTCATAGCAGACAAACTTTTCTACCTTGAGCTACACTTACCAACAGGCCTTGGTGCACAGACTAAGCGGAGAAAAGGCTCACATTCCCCGCTTCTGAATGCCAGTGGTCTTTCAGAGCCCGATGTACTGGGGTCCCCCTCTAATCACTGGGTTCTGCGCTAAGTACAGGAGCATGGTTTCCCAAAGATTCTCATCCTGCTAGCCACCTATTTGTTTTGTTCAGAGGAGATCAATACACAAATGGCTTTTGGAGTAGCAACTTTACTGGGGTCAGAGATCAAAGTCTTTTATCAAGAGAGGTGTCGAGTTTGTGGCTCTGACAACAATAAACCTTTGAGCAGCTTCTCCTCTTAGGTTAAAGTTCTTCCAGGAAGACAGATTTATTTTTTGTCATGTAGCATCTAAACACTGCTCATCCTGGCTTGGATGCTGTGTTGAATTAACACATTGCCTCTCTAGAATGCCTGAATTGGGAGTATAGTGAAACTCTGGATCCTTTCTTGTCTTATTATGGATTTCACAGATTTATTTCCCCTAGAAATTGGAATTATCTTAAAATTTAATAGAAGGTATTTTCAATATAGAAAATGCATGCCAGGGAAAATTCAGACTGGAACTGACTTATATGAAGAAAAACTGAACAAAAAGGAGTAGAAACTCATGAGTTAACCCTTCACAGGCTCACATGGCATAATTTCAGAAACTATGCCCAAGTTATATCCACAGTATACTTGGGGTTAAGTTTTTTTCCATCTCAAATCAGGTTTTAAATCTGATTCATCTATATTTTGGACATTTTATTGGCATCAATCTGACTAAAGAAACAATTAGGTTTCTAAAAATATCACAAGATTGATTCAGCACCTAGGAATAGAGGGTAATTGGAAACCAGCTAAAGGATGCTATGTGATCAATTTCCTTATTCAGGAAGACCACCTCTTTGAATGAAAACTTATCTGGCCCCATATTGATCACTTAAAGGGTGAATTAAATGTATGTATTTGGGAATCAAGATTTCAGAGGTGTCCAAATGAGCCATTCATGTAAACGAGAGCTGTTTCCACACTTGAACACTCTGACCAACTAGCAGCAAAGTGCTTTGCGGGATTTGGGAAGGCAGATCCGCAGGAGGCAAGAAGAAGATCTCCCTCCTTTTGGTTTAGAAAGCCCTTCCTAGCTTCGGGTCATAATTCCTGAGTTCTCTTCTCAAACCTGACTTTCTAAAGGCTGCCATAACTTTTAATTCCTTCACCAATTCCAGAGAAAACAGTCATGAACATGGGCATAATTTCCAGGTTCAGGGACTGTTATAAAAGGAAGGATTCTAGTGCCCCAGTTCCTGTTTGGGGACCAGTGAAGCTGAATGAGTTGAGGTGGAAGAGTGGACTGTTGCATGGGGAGATGGTCACAGAGCCAGTTCTCTGAGTAGCTCACTCTTAACAGCCAATGTGGACACAAGTCTTGCACAATGAAAAAAAAAAAATTCTTTTCAAGAAGGAGCATGTGGGGAGAGTGAAGGAACTAACATTTAGTGTACCTGGGGAGCTTCAAAGATGTACTCTTACCAGTGTACCACTCCCATAGCTCTTGGAGAGGTCCCAGACTCAGGTATTTTTGAAGTGCTTTAGGTTTGAGCATCAAAATAAATAATGGCAGGGTTGGATAATAAAGTCCTTAAAATGAATTAAATATCCATGAGTTCGTGATGATTATAATAAATAGCTGAATAAATAAATAAATGGGAGAAGCAATAGTGTTTCATTACAAAGGAATTACAAATAGTAAATGTAGAAAGATTGAGGGAATAGAAAATCACCCTAGAACAGTGTAGTAATTATTATGGACAAGATGCACCAATGAATGGAATATTAGTGGGGAAAAGGAAAATAAGTAGGTTATTTGCATAGTCTTAAGGCTTTTCCCCAAGTTATGTATTAATGACCAAAGGGAAAATTATAATTTTACAATGGGTCAGCCCAGCAGATATCACCTTAACCCAATGATCAAGGTTAACATGGCCGGTAATAAAATACTGCCATCATGTACCTCCTCGGAGGAGAGGCTGTGAAGGGCTTAGCACTTCAATGGTATCCTTCCCAGGAATGCATAACCACAATCTTATCATGGGGAAATATCATAAAAACCTACAGTGGGGGACATTTTACAAAACACTTGACTAGGACTTTTCAAGGGTGTCAAGGTCATGAAAGAAAAATATTGAGACTGAAGAAACAAGATAAGTAAATGCAAGGGAATCTTTGACTGGATCTTGGAGGAGATAAAGGATATTATTAGAGAAACTTGTAAGATCTCAATAAAGTCTGCAGTTTAATTAAGCATTGTACTATTAATTTCTTAGTTTTGAAAATTGGACCTTAATTAGGAAAACTGTCAGCATTAGTGGAGGCTGGATAAAGGGTGTGGGAACTCAAGTTTTCTCTAATTCTAAAATTATTTAAAACAAATGTTACTATATAAATAACACACATCTGAATGTGTGCTTATATATACATATATAAATATATATATTATTTAAAAAGAAGCTCCTTAGGAGGTTCTAATGTTTAAAAAGCTCCTTAGGATTTCTAATATGCAAACAGGCTTGAGAAGACTGAAGTTACCTGCTAAAAACTTCAGTTTTTAACTAATGAGATGCCCTTTCCATCTGAGCATGTGGCACTCAGGGAGAGATTCCTTTGTCTGGCTTCAGGTACACAGCCTCACTCATGGACCATCCAAGCTGCAGTACTTGAGCATTTCAGCCCAGACCACAGTGCTTTAGCACCCTACAGGTATTAACTTTAACACTCACAATACTCCCTGAAAGAGATATACTGTTATCACTCATATTTTACAGATGAGAAAATACATGCCCAGAAAAACCAAAGACATTTCAGAGCCAAGATTTGGGCCTGAGCTGGTTGACCCTTGACTCTTTATACTCAGAGTGAAGTTCTATGTCTTAGAGAAGCTCCTGTCCCCAGGGGGGATAGCTGAACTAAAGTTACTTGGTTTCTGCTGGGCTCCTCAGCACATGACTGGGAGCTAGCTTGTCTAGGCTACATTATTCCAGGCCCCCTGCTACAGAGGTGCCCCATGTGTGCTTCTTGCTTTGTGCCGCTGGTCATGATGGTAAGTAGATGCCTCAGGCTTGCTTATAATTCTGCTCACTACTGTGAATGGCAGCATGCGTCTACAATGCCCCATTTTTTTTTAATCTTCCAAAGCAAGTTGTACAATTGGGAGGAAACCTCACAATATTAACAAGCAAGAGAGGATACTTCAATTTTGGGGTATAGATGAGGTTCAGCATATGCTACCCCAAAATATTTGAAGAAGCAACAGAAGCAAGAAGGTCACTCCCACCTTCCCCTCACCCTTCTTCCATGAAGTAGATCTTAAAGGAATTCTTGACCTTCCTCTAAAGTAGATCATAAAGCTTTTTATCCAGAAATACACACACACACACACACACACACACACACACACACACAGAGGAAAGGAACATCCTCATCCTCAAAGACCCAGAGATGCAAAGAGGAGTCTGAGTTAGGACCTGCTGACTCCCACCCAATGCATCATCCTTAGATCATACATTTTTTGACCTATCATATTTCTCCACTACTATCCTCCTCTTCTTCAAACTTAGCATAAAAATATGCAGGTTCCTTTATTTCATTGGGTCTCCATTTCTGAAGGCTCCCCACCCAAATCTTACATTAAATAAATGTGTATGCTTTTTGTTGTTAATTTGTCTTCTGTTATGGGATCCTCAGTCAAGAACCTTGTGATGAGTGAGGACAGGAAATGATTTTTTTTTTCTCATCCACAGTACCATCTAGGTTGTCCGTGCTCACTGGGTTTGGGGCCGAACTATTCAAAAGGCTGAAATTGTTCCAAAGAAAGAAAAACATTTTTGTCTTTGTCTAGAGTGCTCACTCTCTTTATGTACACTTCTATTTCTGATGTGGTGCCTGGCTATAGTTGGTACTCAGGAAATGTTTGAAGAATACAGTTGAGCTAATAGCTGTCAAGTGTCTAGGTTGTTCTGCAGTTGGCTTATGTCAGAAGCCTTTGGGATCACCCTGTAGTATTCAAAGAAAATGTACTTACAACATCCTTTCCTAAATAGGAAAGAGTGGAATGAATCTGACAGAACTTTCCTATGTTCATATATGAACACACAAGCAGCGGAACTCTACATCATGTACAACCACAAGAATGGGATCCTAATGAGACTAAGTTATACTCCATGTATGTATAATATGTCAAAATACACTCTACTGTCATGCATGTGTAAATGGAACAAATTTTTAAAAAGAACATTAAAAATTATCTTCTGTAAGTTCAGAAGTCCCGCCAATTCATAATTACTCTGCTACCTTGATTTCTTGGCTTTGAAACCTCTTTAGAAGGGAATTGGTTGCACACTTGCAAATCTTGGTAGGAACATGTATCTGGAGCACACAGTAACAAGAACCTGTAGCTGCTTATCCTTCACGTGACAAAGAGCCATGATGAGTCACCTGAGCCCCACGTTGGCCCCCATAATTTAGACTCTTTGGGTGATGTCATAACATTTCAGAATGGACCAGTGATATCCATGGGAGTTGGAGGAAGGTAATGAAACCACCCAGTGACTGGCAAGAGTTGGTCAAATCATGGCAAAGCTGGAGGAAACAATAAGCTTTCAGGAAGAAATACAATAATATGCTTTAATTCTACTTCATAAAATATAAATCACATAGGTGGCAATACCATTCCACACCTGTCCACTATTAAGTATCTGATTCTGCACAGTGGACTATCTCCAAGTAGGAATTTTCCCTGGTACTTATTGCTGGCAGTTTTATTAATGTTCACTAGCTAAGAATTCTAGCAGAATCAACTCTCTGGTATTCACGATACCTTTGAGATGTCCTTCACATTATGGATGAGATATTAATTTAGTTCCATGACAGTGATCACTCTGAATCATTACCCCACTAATTAATACTCAAGAAATGATGGGTAACAGAGAGTTGTAAACTTGGTAATGTGCTAAGTATGTCCAGAAATAAGATTATTAGGTAGAATTTAAATGCTTGGCCCATTACTATTGCAAATAATTTACAATGGAAAATGAGGTTAAAAATACTCATCATAACTTAGTTTAGAAAGCAACGATAACAGATCTTTATAGTGCAATTTATAGTCCATCCAAGGAGAAAGGATTTGGCTTCCTACATAGATACGGCATGATTTAAGTGTCTACTGTCCACAGAATAATATATTTCGATGCTGTCTCTGGTGCAACATGGCATTTATTTTCTCCAGCTTTCTGAACACTGATGAGCATGAAGTCTGGCAATGGGGGAAGGGTCAGAGCTGATACCTGAGCTCTCCTATGAGGACACAATGCTGGCCCTGGCTGGGAATGAGACAGTAGGGTCACCATTGACTCCTGGGCCTCCCTCAAAATCTGAATTTGCCATTTGCTAATTACACTCTTCAATCACCCGGCACTTTTTGTCTTGGGACAAAAGTTTTGAACTAATCTCTTAGATACCCCCAAGGAAAAGTCTTTTGTTTATCATGGAACCAGCCTATACTGAACATATACTATGTTCCAGACACGGTGACAAGGGCTAAAGATACAAATGGGGACTGAGACATGACGCCTTTTCTTAAGGGGCCAAGAAACAAACGAAGGAAGTAGACCAACTGGTCACTGAGGTTGGGCAGCATAGAGGTAGAGGAAGGCCCAGTGGGCCCCAAAGTTCTGACATGTGTCCAGGAGGATTTGAGGAAGTGGAAGGTTGAAAACTTTGGCGCCTGAGCCCTAGAGACCTGGATTCAAATCCTGGGTCTGCCACTTATCTGCTGTAAGACCTTGGTGAGCTGTTTCAGTCTTTATATAAAATAGTGATACTAATGATGCTCACCTCATCAGATTATTTCAGACTTCAACAGAATAACACATGCGTTCATGCTAGGCACAGTGCTGGTGTGAGATACGTGCACACAAAATTTCAGCCATTCATATTATTAGTAAAGAAATAGTAGTAATCAGCCAGATTAAGAAACTTAGGGGAGGGGCCTTCCCAGCTGAGGGCACAGGGAAGGTATCTGCAGTGTGATTTCCTTGACAAGATTTTCAGTGTGGTTCAAACAAATCTGTGTGAGTGGAGGAGACGCGACCACAGGAGCTTGTGGAAGCCTGATTCTGAAGGGCTAATGGGTGCTAAGCTTGGAAATGTAGACTTTATTTTTAAAGCTTTGGGGCTGGGCCACTGAGCAAAGTGGCAAAGGTCAGATCTGTGGTGTTCCCTGGCTGCACAGTGATGTTTGAAGAGAAAAGGATCAGGACTGGAGAGAGCAGTCAGGAGGCGATGGATCTAACAAATCCAAGAAGAAAAGTTCTGGCCACTCAGATGACTTTTAGTCAGTGTTTGATTCTTCCAGGTCTTGAATATGTCCCTCATCTGCCAACATGGCCATTTATATATCTAATGGATAATCTATCTACACATAATCCTAAAAGTAATTCAAGCCAGTTGGGTTGGGTGAGAAGGCCACAGCTCCAGGAGAGCTGGATAGAAAATGGCAGCTTCAGGTTTGTAGGGGTGAATATCCTACCCACCCTTAACTTGGAGATCGTGCAATGCTTAGCTGTTCGCTTCTCTGAGCTGTAATCTAGGCCCCACTTCCTCTCCCACTGCCTCCCCTCCCTCACATCACCCATGTTGGATGTTTTAATGGGAGTGAGTTCAGTGCTTTGCCTCTCTATTCCTCAGCTTTCCTGGAAATAAGAAGGTGATGGTCAAACTCTTCTGCAAAGTATGTGAGAGTTATATTTAGACTGTAAAGTAGGATGATTGTATCTTAGACCAGAGGTTGCCAAGCTGCATATTTGCCAAGGGCTCTTTTGTTGAAAAGAAATCCTATGTGATTGACAGCAGGGTGCTCTCTCCAGCCCTTCCCTTCCAGGTGATACCCAACACTTCTCCATGTTTCTGACAGGACTCCAAGAATAGGGATCCTTTTGAAGAGTTCTTGCTGAAAGCATCTCATGCAGACAACTGCTGAACCTTTGCAATGGCAGCTGAGGAACAGAAACCCAGAGCCAGTGGCAGCATATGGTACACTGACATCTTAATTTCTTTGTAAGTATCGTTCCATAATCGTTTCTATCCTACTGTACATGAAGTTGCAATGAATGAACTGAGTAAGGAAAATGGCAGGTTACTTGCCTTTCGTTTTATAATAAATGAAATATTTCATTAAAAATAATGAAATAAATGAAATATTTCATAATAAATGAAATATTTCCTTGAACACTCTAAAGCATTAACATTTCAACTTATTTTTGCTTTTTCTTTCCAGCACCCTGATGGCTTGGAAATGTATTACATAATTATATCTATTATATAACCGTTGACGACTCTTTACATGTCTGTAGTGCTGTTCTCGCTGCCTTTGTTAGGCTGTTGGTTTGAAGAGGCAGTTTGCTTTTTTGTACCATCCTCCCTACTTTTTGCACATAAGTTGTTAAACAGGGAAACAATGCCAGTGAATTAAGTGATGAGGAACTGGGTGAGGATCCAAGCTAACTTGCTTTGTGCTTGCCATGTACCAGGCACTGTTCCAAGATATGTATTAACTTATTTAGTCTACCCATGATTCTCGGAGGCAGTCTATTATCATCATCATATCCACTTCTACAGGTCTGGAAGCTGAGACATAGAGCCATGAAGTGCCTTTTCAAGGGCACCCTAGGTTGGCATGTGCTAAACTGGGCTTTACCCTTGCAGTCTGGCCCTACACAGGACACCCTTGCAAGTAGGTCTCTGTGTCCAGACCATTCCCTCTTTGTGACGTGACTCTGTCATATTCACCAGCTCTGTTATTGTGTTGAACTTGTGCATTAAATATGGTAGGAGAAGAGTGGCAAAATGGTAATGGCATTGCTATGGTTTTTGAATGCATCCACCAAAACTTGGGTTGAAGTTTAATCCTTATAGTGAGGTATTAAGAAGGGAAACCAGGTGGGACCTGTAAGAGGTGATTGGTTCACGAAGGTTCTGCCCCCATGAATGGATTAATGGATATATGGATTAATGGATTAATGGATAGTGGATTAATGGGTTATCTCGTGGGTCTGTTTTGAAAGCCACTTTGTTGGTGTCTTGTGTGTGCCCCTCTCACTGTGTGTTGCCTTGTGCTGCCCCAGGACTCTGCATAGCCCTATCAGCAAGAAGGCCTTTACCATATGCACCCTTTCGACCTTGTACCTCCCTGCCTCCAGAGCCCTGAGTTAAATAAAGCTTCATTGTTTATAAACAGCCAGTTTATGGTATTCAGTTATAACAACAGAAAGCAGACTGGCATCATTAATTTCCAGGCATGATTAAATATTCTTTCTCATCCTTGTTTTAAACCTCCAAATTGTAGCCTTTGCCCAACGATCTATATGGCCTTTGAGCCATTGTTGAGTTTAAAACTCATGAAGGCATAGGCAAGCATGAATTTTAACCAGCAAGTTTAAAATACAACAGCCCCAGGTCTGACCATTTGAAGATCAGGAGTGAGGCCATGTGTAGGCTATTGGGCATTCCTGAAAATTGGGTGCTTTCTGAATTTATTGACCTGAGTACTTAAAATTACAAGTGAGTTTTTAAGTGGGCTTCCACACATCAGGCCCCGAATACTGTGAGGCTTTGCTGGCACACACACACTGCCCGGGCACACGCCAGGAGGGAGCTCAAGGCAGCCACAGACATGTGCACATGCTGCCTTTAAAGTGATACATCAAAATAATTGTGCCTGTGCTTTTTGGCCTTAGAACTGCAAACTGAGGCTACTGATGTGGCAAGAGAAAGAGGCTCAGAGGGATATTTTAATTTTAGAAAACAGGCTTCACTGTTCAAGGAATTTCCCTCTTTAATTCATTTAAAAATACAACCTTCCTTTCAAATGAGAAGAAAACTAATATTTCTTAGTGCTTGTTCGTGGTTAATATTATGCCAATTATTGCATTACTTTTGGCTGATAAATATTCCGGGCATAAATGAAGCCCATAAGATGGATTAATTCTCTGGGAGTACAAACAAAAACTTTCAATATTTTATATCACATAATTAAATGCTGTTTGTTGTTTTTAGAACCAGAACTTGGGACATGCTAATTAATTGCTTCAAGAAGACAGACATGTTTCATGGTTGATATTCAGAAGCAGAATATTTATAAGCCCTGTACAACACTGATGACAAATTACACTTGCAGAATAAATCCTACCTGCAGAAGTCTGGGGGCACCATGCCATAAACATTGATCCTGTCACACAGCTCCAGAGCAATCGTCATTGTGAACCAGCCAGTGCTGAGCCAAGTATTGGAGATCTTCCTGGAAGAAACAGTGATTAAGTCTGCAACCTGGTAAAATAGTCATCAAATCCATTACCACCTTAAATTCTTTCTGGAGCAAAGCTGACCATAATCAGACAGACAGACAGATACAGATGTTCTCCTTCCTTCCCTCCCTCCCTCCTTCCCTCCCTCCCTCCCTCTCTCTCTCCACTTGGTAAATATGCAGAACTTTACCAAAATGATCTCTCTTATCAACAGCACCATACTACATGGTATGATCATAACCGATATTGGCATACTATCACGGTGGGTTCGTGACACTAAAGGATGCTCAGAAGACTTCTGTATCACCAAAGAAAAATGATTAATGTTTTAATGTTTACATATGTGTTATCATAACTCAATTTCTTATAAGATGGCATGGTATCTGTGGGACAGTTTTTTTTTTTATTAACTAGATTATTTGAGTCTAAGTAGAAATTTTCCTTGTACTCCAAGCTGGCTAGATAATGAAGAATTAATTAATTTTCATTGCTGGGGATGGAATCCAGGGCCTTGTGCATGCAGGTGAGGCAAGTGCTGTACCACTGATTCCATCTCCAGTCATGATAATGAATAATTTAAATATGAGCAAACATGTGGATATGTCTATCAATCTATTGATCAATTGATCAATCTCAAGGTCAAAGCTTGCCTTCAAGTAAACAAATTAACACCAATGCTGGGATGGAACATCTTAGGAAAAACATACTTATTTGGGAAGGGGCTAATGACCAGAGGAAAAGAACCATAGGAGTGCTTATATTAACGGATCCTTTGCTTTATTTTCTCTTAGAACACTCAAGGCCTTCTGAAAATTTTCATGGGCAGTCAAAAATGAACAAACTTAAGGGATGAATCTGTGTATTCCACATTCATTAATTTGCCTGGTCACACAGCTGCATTGAGCAACATGCCAAGCCTAAGGATAACTGTGGAGACCTAACACCAAGGTCTAATTTGACCCTGTGAGATGACTCGGTCTCCCATGCTACGCTGCTATGGATATTAATTTCAATTCTTTGGGGGTTGCCACTTTTGCTTTTTTTCCCAGTGCTTATGGCATGCCTCATTAGCCAGTTTCAAACACCTTATCCCCAAGGTCAGACTGTCTGACTTTGCCCAGCCACAGCACCAGATGTGATGTGAATAACAAAGTTGCAGAAAGGCTTTTCTGTTGGCGTTGTGTAGCACCCCTCCCTGAGAAGAAGGAAGACTTGTTCAGCAGTCTGCATTATTTCCATTTCAAATAAGGACCAAAAAAAAAAAAAAAAAAAAAAATTTAAGGAGTCCTTTGTTTCATCAAATACCTGGCAGGCATTGGTGATTCAGTTATTTCCAAATTGGGGTTTCAACTTTTTAGTTCTTAAGCCCTTTGCTTATTTTTTCCCCCTTCATTCCATTCCATCCCATCCTGACCCAGTAATGTTCCGGGAAGTGCATTTAAATGCTCCTAAAAATGGGAACAACACAGGCTTGAATCTTTCCTGTTTCTATCATAACCAGCTGGATGACCTGAGGCAGGCAGTTTGTTGCTGATTTCTGACCCTTGGTTTCTTATCTATAAGGCAGACACGGGAAGCTCTGTCCTCTGGGCTGTTTGAGAACTAAATGAGAGAACACCCATGAAAAGTGTCCAGTGTAGTGTGTTCATACATCATGATCCCTTCCATCTCTTTTGGTTGCTAGAAGCAAATAATTCAAACATTCCTCTCAGTGCTTTTTAGTATGAAGAAAATCCTTCTAGTACTGTGCTACTGGGGTCTTATGTAGAAGCCATCATCAGTAGTCAGAGCAGCAATTATAAAATTCAGAAGCTTCCAGCCCACAGAAGAATTAACAGTCTCCCTCAATTCTCACGAGGGCTTATATTCACAAAGACTTGGAGGCTGAAGGAGATTGCATGGAGCACAACTTACTGAACTGTTAAGGGTAAGGAGAGGATGTGACTTCCCTTAAGTTAAAGCCAGTCTTTGCCTCTGTGCTGTGATAATGTCTTGGCCAATTCTAATCTGGGTAAATAACAACTGGGAGGATGTGGAGCCCTGGAATACAATAACATTCCCTTATATCCACGGCATCTTGATCTAGGAACCACATCTATATCCCCTATGCTTTTAAAGCTACTGGAAGCATCAAAGAGGGCTTTTCCCCGGGGGGTGGAGGCTGTCCTGTAATTTTCGTTCTCTTGTGTGATGTAGTGGAGATCACAAGCCACAGCCTTCAACACAGGAGGATGAGGCTCTACAGAAAAAGGCTTCATGGGTAAAAATGGGGAGAATATAAAGTAGAGGAGTAAAGAAACTACAGTGAGAGTTCTTTAAAGTGCCACTTAAAATTCCCCAGACTTCCTAAATAATAGCCTTTTGGGATCACGTGCTATAGAAATACAACTGCTTTGTACTTTCTTTCTAAAAAGATTTCAACTCTTTTTTTTCCAACAAAGGAATATCTACTGTTTTTACACTTAATCAGCTATAATGAAAGAATATGAAGAGCTGTCATGTGCTTATTAGGGAAAATTATCAGATATTCTTTTATATGATGAAGTAACACACTGAGCTGATAATTCTATAGTGCACACTAAATTACAATTAAAGGCCTTTCTGCTCCACCAGAATCTCATTTATAATCTCTATGGAAATATTCTTCCTGCAGTTATTTCATTTATGCTTCCTTTATCTAATTACTATAATATTGGTTCTGAATCATATTTTCCTAATGTACCCTTATTCAATTATAAAGTTATTTTCAAGTACAGTTACTTTCTAATATCAAAGAATACTACTTGGCCATCTATGTCATTTGTCATGCTTCTTAATTGCAGATTGTTCCTGAGCCATTTTTTTTCCTCCACTTTTAAGTAGGGTGAGACTTCTATAAATCAAAATCTATTGAATTATCACATTTATTCAAAATATTAGCCTGAAATAAATGTCCTGATCATGAGATTTGCAAATTAGATATTCCATACTTTATGTACCTTCAATACATGCTACTATTTTATTGGGTTTCAAGAAATGCATACACAGAGGAAATATGGTTATACTCTAAATATGTTGTGCTTCAATTTACAGAAATAGTTTTATTCTGAAAGACCATTTCTGACTTGATTCTTTTAGTTTGGAGCAGGCTTCAGGTTAAGAAAATACACATATAAAAAGATTGAGTCAACAATATGAGCTTTTTGAAAACAGTTTCCTAACCAGGTGCAGTGGTGCACATCTGTAATCCCAGTGACTTGTGAGGCTAAGGAAGGAAGGATCACGAGTTCAAAGCCAGCCTCAGCAACTTAGTGAGGCCCTAAGCAACTTAGTGAGACCCTGTCTCTAAATGAAAAATGAAAAGGGCTGGGGATGTGGCTCAGTGGTTAAGTGCCCCTAGAATTCAATCCCTGGTACCTCCCGCCCCCAATTTTTTTTTTATAAAAACAGTTTCCTAAAGGTAAAAAGCATAAATTTCTAGAAGAGTCATTACAAATTTATAAGTGTGATCCATCCAGCTAGGATTGAGTGGGTCCCAGTAGATAACTGTTTGTGGAAAGAGACTCAGGAGCTTATCTGCAAAGATTTTGCTGGGATGACCAGGGAGGTAGAAGCAGTGAGCAGATAAATTTCACAAGTAGGATGTGTCTTGGTGTGAGATTGTTTCCTGAAGATCCTAAGTGGCAAAGGTTGGGATGGTTGTCTCCAAGTTATCTACTTAACATGATCCCTTAAGAAGATTCAGAGTCATGTATAGTTATCCTCAATGACTAGCTCTGTGGCAGAGTTTCAGGAATACTTAAATTTAGCAAATAACCATTCAACAAAAAAGAGAGAAGTGTTTACTAATGAAGAGTTTCTACTTACTTTGAAATTTCCAAGCAGTAAAATCAAGGCGTACACACATAGTCCCCTCCTTCTTCATCTCTTATAAAATACTTTCTTGATTAAATAACTCATTCACATGAGTAGAAGTCTCTCTTATTTGTGGGGATTAAAGGGATTTACATGACTGGGTTTTGTGGCTACTTGGAATGACAGTCAGGATACTCAGTGGTCTAACCACGGGGCTGCTAGGCCTTCCTAGAAGGGGGCCATGTGGTTACTAGCAGCAGTGCCTCTCCACTCTCCCCTGGACCCCAGGCCCACCCTGCCAATGCCAGCCCTCAAACCATCACAAGGCTTCCAGGATTTTCAAAGGTAGCTCTTCCACACAAATAGTTTGGGGATGGTGTACTTTAGTCTCTAAGAGTGTTCTCCAATAATATGCTGACTATGCGGCCAAATAATAGATTTAGTAATTTATATTCTTTATTTCACTTATCTCTGTACTTTTAAGATAAGAAACTGATTCAACAACAGTTTTTATAAGAGTAAATCACATCACTAAATGTATATTAACCACACAAGTACATGTTTTAGAGTTAAGGAATCACGGAAATTTAATCATTAGACCAGTCCAGGACTGGTAGTCACTTTCACATGTAAGTTCACTGAGTCTCTAAAATATTTGATAACATGTCCAAGGCCATGTGATAACACCAGACATCCAACCCATAGCTGTCAGTTTGAACCACACTGCACTGGAGTCCTAGGTGCCTCTCTATCTTTTGTTCCATCTAGATATGCCTGGTTGGTGATACGTCATCTCTTGACCTTGTCTTGTGCTCCTTCCCTCAACCCTCCTGAGTGCAGCCACAGCGAGGCTTTTCTCCAACCCCCTTCCTGGTCTCTCAACTGATGGGGGGAGGCTTCCCCCATCCCAGCTCCTTCCTTACTTGGATAAATCCTGATTGGTCTGGGTCTCAGCCTAAGTAAACCTTTTTGAGAAGGATTTCCCTCAATAATTAAAAAAATTTTCAACCTTTAGTGAGAAATACATTTTATATCATGATTGAAAATACCTACATATGTGCATAAATATGTACATATGTGTGTATATAAATATAAATGTTTCATTTTGTTTATTTTTCTAAAGTGGTTTTTCTTTTTGCAGTACTGGGGATTGGATCCAAGAGTTTTCTACCTTTGAGCCATACCCCACCAGCCCTTTTTATTTTTTTATTTTGAGATAGGACTCTCTAAGTTGTTGAGTCTGACCTTGAACTTGTCCTCCTGTCTCAGCCTCCAGATTCCCTGGGATTAGAAGTATGGCCACCATGCCAGGCTCCACTGGTTTTTAGTATACTGTTTCAACTAATATATTTTCAGTTTTAATTAACATTTTGGAAAACACTGCCCTAGTCCATAGTGTGTCTCCTGCTTTACATGTTACAGCATCATTTTCTTCCCCTCACATGACCCTCAGCACACAGGCCACTGCTTGGGGAGTATCTAAGACTTTATATTCTTGGAGGGCAGGGTCTTGATTTTGAATGCATCCCCAGTGGCAGGTGTAATGCTGAGCAAGTAGTAGGTACTCAATAAATATCAGTTGGCTGAGTAAAATTTTGCTTTTGAAAGGGAAAAACAAACCCATATACTTATTTTTGATAAATGTTCTTATAAGTAAAGCAAAATACAATAATGAAATATTGCACTTTTTTAAAAACTAATATTGGTCACAGATTTTCAGCCTTTTCCTCAAAATAGGGATTTGGCCCTAAATTATCTGTACAGTGGTCTCAATGCTTCATTTCATTGTGCTTTATAAATTCAGCTTGAGCATCCCAGTCTCCAGGAGAACCCTAAGGATGAGCTCTCTCAATGACGTGAGCAGTGGGGCCCACGACACAGGCCCTTAGCAAAAGCTTTGCCTCTGGTGAATCAGTCAACACTGGGATGCTCCATCCCTGCACCCTTGACCTCCCTCCACCTGAGCCTCTGTACCTGTCTTTGCCAGTCTCCTGCTTGAACAGCTCATCGAAATGCAACATCTTATGGCGTGTGATCATGAAGGCCTTTAGCCGGGGCAACACCTGGCTCAGGAGCTGCAGGTTGTTGTACACCTGTCCCTTGCCATCTCGTCTCATGTAGCTGCTGGGGCCCCAGAAGATGAACACGGTGCCCTGGCTCACGTTGAGCAGGTCGTGGCGGTTGCGGAGGATCCTCTGGATGCTGGAGTGAGCGATGACCCTCAGGCTGGTGCGATTGCCCACATCGCGCCCGTAGCCACGGGTGGGGGCGTCATTCATGCGGATGACACACTCTGTCTGGTCAATCTGGGGGCCTTGTAGACTGCGCAGCAGATGCCCTGAGCTGGTCACCAGGGCACAGTCTCTGCAGTGCATTTTCAGGGGCTGGAAGCAGGGGAGAGAAGGACACTGTCAGGACGAAGGGCAAAGGACATAACCTTCAGTTGCTACCAGCAGGTTACTTTCCTGCCGCAGGCTCAGGGGGTTCCAACTCCCTTCTGTCTCCCATGCCAGATTATATGCCATCTGCTGTGAATTCATGGATCCTTACGTTCTCTTCTGAACTGGTGACAGGGAAGTTTGGACAAGAGAGAAGGAGCTGGCACACTGATCTGCTAAACATTGGCTAGAGGCTTTCCTGAGGTTAAATAACCACATTGACACATTTACCCAGTGGGGCTGCCATCATGGTAATTTTGCAGAGGAGGGTAACTCAAGCTTAGAGAAGTTAAGAAATTTTCCCAAAGATGAGTAACAAAGGCAAACTCTCAAAACTAGTTTTTTTCTGAATTCAAAGTTACCCCCAGGCAGAAGAGAAGACCACACTGCAAATTGCTCTGACACTGGTTTTGATGCTGTTATTGAAAAATTATGTGTTTACTAATATTCTTGGATGTGCTACAAACATATTTACTCTAAATAAACATCATATAGGAATCACATGAAGATGTCATGCAGGTTGTAACCCCTTCAGTGCCATAATTTTGAAATGATAATTAGGATCATGAGTCCCACTTAAATGACAGGGAAACAGAGAGGGAAACTGAATTGGTCCGTTTTCACAAATGAGAGGAAAGTCTAAATTCAGAGCTGCAGATCTCATCCAGGAATTGCAGAGCTTGGATTCTTCTCTCATCTGCAGTCAACTTGTACCCTGGGAGGTCCTGGCTGCAGAGCCCACCAGGGACAACTCCAATAGCAGTGCTCAGTTCAACATCCTGAACTAGTGATTTGCTTTCTGAACACCTATGTTCTAAGAAATTAAACAGTCCCCTTGTTCATCTTTAATGAGAACTATCTCTTAGTTTCTTTTAGAAGATAATGAAATTAGATCCTGAGGCCAAGGCCAATAAGTACAAAAGAAAACAATCAAGATGCTCCGAAGGAAAGCTGCGTTGTTGGTTTTCACCCAGAGTCTGCCCTTCTAACTTCTCTAGCTTTGAGAAAGACACACTAGATGCACAGGTTTGGGAAATCAGACCCAACTTAGTGCCACATATGTTCAGTCTTGTATTTACTCTGGAAGTTTCCCAGAGCCATGGCTCTGACCTCAGAACCTGAATGAGAGCACCTGAGGGCAGTTGCCTTCCCTTATCGCATAGGACCCAAGAACACAGGTTCTTGGCTGTGGCAGGATGGGTCCAGCTGTGGAGCCTTGGTAAATCACTAATCTCCATAAACCTGCTTCTTCATCTCTAACTAAGGAAAACAGCCCACTCTACCTGGGTAGAATTAGCAAAAGTAGATACCTAGAAGGTTAGATTGAATCATTTGATTGCCAATATTTGATCTGCAAAATTAGCAATTGCATGTGGTTGAATCCAATCCTTAGCATAGGATTTGGCACAGTGATCATTCAATAAATGACAGGGGCTCTTAGAATTATCAGTTAGTGTGGAGCACATTTTAAGTACTCACTAAATCAGTGCTGAGCACTTCGGGTTTGTAATTGACACATGGGCTTGTGGAAGGGAGAGTCAACCATTGCAAATTCTCATCATTCATACAACATCCAGTTGCTCTGAGATGACAGGCACTGTGCTAGGCAATTTGAATGCAAAGATAGGGAGGAGAAAATCCTTGAAAGCTTGCATTTTTGTGAGGGACGGTGGGTCAGTGAGAGTGCATTAATGTGTGACAGGGGACGAGGAGGGGGCTCTGCTGGAAGTATGAGTGATAGGGTTGTTTAGAGCACAGCAAAGCTGAGAGTATAAAGAGTCAAGCAGCTAATATTTATTGGGTGCTTTACACATGCCAGGCCGTTCTGAGCTTTTTATAGAGTATATTAATCCTTCAAATAATTTTATAAAGTAGATACTATATTATCACTTCCACTTTACAAATGAGAAAATCAAAAGATAAAAAGCTAAAGAAACTTGCTCAAGATCATACAATTAGGAAATGGGAGAGTTGGGATTAGAACTCAGGGAATTTGATTTAACAGCCAATGGGATCCAGCATTGTGCCACTGCAGTGCAGTAGAATGAATAGAGTCACAGAATGTTTGCTTGGCTCATTGCCTACCTTCTGTCCTCCCTCCCAGAAACCCAGTTATACTATTTCTTAATCAGTAGTGTTATTGTTCTGAGGAAACTGTTCGGATGCAGTAAGCGGCAAAGGTCTTCTATCCAATACCTGCACTCTTTGGAGGATCATTCACAGTAGACTTGTCCAGGTAGACCCTTAAGGCCATGAGGGAAAAACATGGCTAAGGCCTGACTTGACTCTGGAGGAGAAGCCACATTCCAGTTGCCCAGAAAGTGGCCTCTGTTCTCCTCAGGAAACTGCTGGAACATGGAGTCCTGAATCCCTTAGGTGAACTACTGGGGTGAGGGCTATTTCAGTGGCCAAAGGATGAGGAAATAACTTCACTCTCCTCTTCCTCATTTTACCTGCCATTCCGTATATACACGAATAATGGTGAGGGAGAGTTCAGTGGTGATTCATTCAATGATAGTGTTCCTACTTTGTGCCAGGCACTGAACTTGGAACTATAGATAAAATGATCAATGAGAGCACACAAATCACCATTGTTCCAGACGAACAATTACCGCACAGTGAGCACCATAACTAATCAGGCACAAGGGGCCACAGGATCAAAGATAAGGGAACATTTGAGCCTGTCCAGAAGAACCAAGTAGTGGGAGCATGACAGGAAGGAATCCTGCCATGGAAATTAACACAGGAGACAATTTTAAAAGGGAGAGAGCAGTCGATGTTGTCAGTAGGACAAGACTTTTGGATTTGATGACTTTGACTGAAACAGTCTCAGTTAACAGAGGCGACAGTCTGACTGCGGTTAGAAGTGAGGAGTAGAGGCTGAAACCTGCCTTTCAGGGCTGGCTAGGTTTCCTGACCATGCCACACTCTGTGATCACCAGATGCCACCAGAGCACACTGCAGCTGACCTGATCCCAGACAGCCCTCCCCCATCTGTCCTGCCCACTGGCCTGAGCTGTGTATTACCAATGGCCTTGGACACTGACACTCATTCTTTGAGTTGTGCAGATGCACCAAACAATGCAGAAAGACTGAAGTCTGAATTACGCCTTAAGTGCCTTTTGGTGAGTGGTGCCAATAAAATGACAATAGCTGTTCTAAACCTAATGTTTTACTCCCAGCAGCTGAGAAGAGCATGTACCCAAGGCAGAACCACTTCCAAAGGAGGAAATGAAATCTATTTTCTGCATTCAGAGGGAATAATGATGTCTTGGAAGCAGAATGATTAAAAATCATACGAGCTGTGTGACCCTGTTTCTTAGGATGTGTTCTCAGAGACAGCCATGTTCCTCCATGGCTAAGTCCCCTCAGGAGCCTCAGTGTCTTAATCGCTCGGGTGAAAATATTTATGCCATGGTGAGCCAAGATTCTTGAAGTAATGCTTACATGTTCCTTCCTTAAGCACTAGGATGCTGGGCTGACCAGTCACTGAGTAGAGCATGGGAAGGTGAACCCTCGAGGATCTGCTGTCAGCCTCCGTCACTGAGGAGGGCACCGGAGGTAGGTGACTCCCCATGGATTCTCTGCCTAATAAGACCTTCTCTTTGGCTTCTTCCTCATAGTATTTAACCTCCCAGATCCTTTGGGACATTTTCCTTAAAGTCCCATTTGGTGAGAAACTTCATCCATTGGTAGAAAACAAAGTCACCCATATTAGGTCACTCCAATCTTGGTAATCTCTTTTCCATCCTGACTCAAAAAACATTTTAGTAATACTGAATAGACAGAAGGTGGATAAATGAGGGGATGAAAACCAGCCTCTTCTCCTCTCTGTTTTCTGAGAAAACCTGCTTCCTGAGTCATAAAATGTAGATACAATGTGATGCCCTAACAAATAGTTAGTCTATCCTCCTGGTCTTTAGTAATGATGCCATGGAGGGGGGTGGGAAGGAGTGGGTCATGGAAACTTCTGTCTGCAGAGGAGGCTGTGGCCAGTTGCCTCAGGCAGCCTCTCAGCCCAGGGAGCCATAATGGTCAGAGCTCAGGGCACTGCCTGGAATTAATGGCTGGCTGGGAAAATGGCCCAGGACACAGGAAGGGCCATTAAGCCCAGCCAGTTATTAATCCCCAGTAAGAGCTTGATGCCAAGGTCATTAGAGCTGTTGTGAGGTGAAAAATGCCCAGCAAAATCCACGGCTCATGGAGGAGTTACCCATTCTCCAGGCCACTGGGCCTCTGAGCTGCAGTCCAGGCCTCCACAAGCCGGTGAGTGTGCTGCACAGCAGTCTGTCCAAGGCAGGCAATGGTCCTCCAGAGGGAGAGTGGACACACAGACACATGTACATGCACATGCAGAACTTATAATTTAATTTTTATTATCCCTTTTTACATTTTGATAATTTGTAAGCATTTGCCATCATCCTAGAACCCATGACAGTGTCTAAAAACTTACAGCAAGGTTCATGAATGTTTTAGGGTATTTTAGAATGTGTGAATGAGTCTCTCTGCCTTCGTTACCACATCTTCCTGCCTAAAATAAGACAAAACAAAACCCCAAACCGAGCACAAAAACAAATCTCCAAACTCAGGAAATAGAAAAGCATGACAACTTTCATTACAACTAACCCCTTTGGGCTGCAGTGACAGGAGTAATCCCTTTTTGGGGAAACATACTCAGGAAATCAAGATCTGATTTCTGCCACCTCCCGAGAAGCCAAAGCGGCTGGAATTCTCTCTGTGACCCAGCTGATGCCTCCGAAGCCTTTCTTAAGAGACTAGACCAGGCCAAGTCAAATCAAACTTGACACCTAAAACACTTGGTGATGTCCTTGCAAACATTTGCAGCACAGCAATATCAGGCTTCACTTTTTAAAATTCTGGTGTATTTGGCAGAGGGAAAGGAGCCTCAGCACATAATGCCCATTAGCTCAGTAATGAGACTGGTCGTGCTCTGGGAGCTGCCTGTTGGACTGGAGCAAACATAAGATATATTGAAAGGCTTCAGGTGTTTCTAGAATCTCTGCATTTTCCAATCTGATGTTTTCCTGTAATTACTAGGCTTTTATTAGCTGTCAATCTCAGTCCAGCCTGACACTGGGTGTAAGTCATGCTGATTATTTGATGTGATTCACTAGAAAAATGTTGTTCTTCCGCGAAGCTCTTTTCCCTTTTAATGAATGACAAGCCCACCCACCTACCCATCAAGGCCAGGAAGACTTCCTCCATCCATCCGGGGACGCCTGATCTGATTTCCACCCACTGACTGGCTAGGGATGGACAAGCTTCCCTGGGAAGAAGGCGATACTTAGCTATGTTTAAAATATGCTCTTTGTTGTCACTGGCTTTGAATCTGCTGCTTCCACTCCCAGAGGGTAATTTTGGGCAAAGTTGCTTAGTTTTCCTGAGCCACATTTTTTCATCTGTAACATGAACATAGTAAAGCCAATCCTAAAGGGTAGGTTTGTTATCTCAATGGATAGTGAACCTTCCACTCAGCTGGTCAAGCCAAAATGCAAAGGTCATTTTTTTTTTTTTTTTTTTTTTAGAGAGAGAGAGAGAGAGAGAGAATTTTTTTAATATTTATTTTTTAGTTTTTGGCACACAACATCTTTGTTTGTATGTGGTGCTGAGGATCGAACCCGGGCCGCACACATGCCAGGCGAGTGCGCTACCGCTTGAGCCACATCCTCAGCCCCACAAAGGTCATTTTTGATACCTCTCTTTCTCTAGCCCCTACAACCCCTAGGTCCTACTAGAACTATTTATTCTCCTACATGCACATCCCCAATGCTATCACCTACGGCCACCACCACCTCTACTTAGCTCTATAGCACTCTGAACTCTTCACTTTGCTTCATTCTCTTCCTCTCCTCTCTGTTTCTTAGAAGCCTGGGGTCACCTTTAATATGTAAATCAGATTATGTCACTCACCTGCTTAAATCTTCCAATGACTTATTTTTTGCACTAGGAATAAGAAAACAAACTCACAATCAAACTTGATACCACAGGCCCCATGATCTGCAGTTTCTGTCATCTACCTCCACCATCAACTTGTATAACATTCTGCCCTGATTACACTGCCATCTCCCCATCACTTGCTGTCTGATGTGCTTTATAGTGGCTGTTCCCCCGACCCAAACCACTCTTTGATCTCTGCATGATGCTTCCTTTAAACCCGTCAGGTTTTACCTCAAGCTGTCTCCCTGCCAGGAAGTCTGCCCTAACCTCTCAATCTAAACCAGACACTTTTCCCATCTTCTGTCACTTACTCCAATTATGGAGTTTTTTGTTTGTTTGTTTGTTTTGTTTTTTAAACTCATGTGTCACTATCTAAAATAATCTTAACTATTGTTTTTTTGTATCCATATATTCTCACCTTTTTCCCTTCCTGATATTTTTAACTCCACAAAAGGAGGGCATTACCGTATTCACACAATGTTGTCAGCACCTAGAACAGTGCCCACACAGAGGTGTTCAACAAATACATTTGAACAATTAATTGAATGATAAAGCCTGTAAAGCAGTTCCTGTGGTGCCTGACATCCAAAGAATGTGAAATGCTTGTGTTCAATGTATTAAAGGATCGCCATTCCGTTGGTAATCAATTCCTGATACTTTTTGGCTGGGTAACTAGTTTTTATTTTCTAAAACACAGTGTTTGGATTTTGTGCATATTTCATAACCACCTTCATCACTAAATGACCTTCAAAGAGAGACCCAGGAAATCCCATTAGTTTTTAAAATTTAATTGCATTCTATTTTTTAAATGTGTTTTAACAGCTTTACTGGGATATAATTTGCATACCATAAACTTACCCAATTTAAACACGAATTGGGCAACCATCATCATGATCTGATTTTAGAATATTTCCATCATTCCCAAAAGAGACCTCACAGCCATTTATAGTCACTCTCCATTCCATGCCCAGCCTTAGGTGACCACTGATCTACTTTTTATCTCTACAGATGGGCCTTTAGCAACATTTCAGGTAAATAGAATTGTATGATATAAAATTGTCTCCCTTATCTATGGTTTCATTTTCTGAAGTTCTGGTTACCCATGGTCAACTGTCGTCCAAAAATGGAAAGTTTTAGAAATAACAGTTCATAAGTATTTGCTATTCTGAGCATCATGATGAAATCTTGTGTTGTCCTGTCTCAATTTGCTAAAGAGAGAAAACATCTCTGCCCAGGGCGTCCAGGCTGATACACACTGCCCTTGGTAGTGGTCTGGGTTTTCAGCTTGTTGTGCCATGGCAGGGTTTGTGTTCAAGTGACCCCTCCTTAGAAGCCTCAGCTACAATGTCTATGTCATGCCCCTCGCTTTCTGTCATCACTCAGGCATCGCAAGAAGGGTAAGAACAGGACCAGAAGATATTTTGGAGGAGAAAGACCACATTTATATAACTTTCATTATAATACATTGCTATAATTGTTCTTCTTATTGTTAATTTCTTACTGTGCTTAATTTATAAATTAAATTTTATCAGAGGCCATAGGTATAGGAAGAACCAGAGTATATATGGACTCTTACTTTCCATCCATGGTTTTGGGTATCCACTGGGTGTTTTGGAATGTATGCTCCAAGAAGAAGGGTGGACAGCATTTTGTGTCCGGATCCTTTTACTTAGTATAATGATTCTGAGGTTCACCTATGCTATGCATTGGTACTTGGTTTCTTTTTATACTTTGTTTCTTTTTTATTGCTATACTATTCCATACCATTCCTTTGCATGAATATACCACATTTGTTTATCCATTCACTAATTGATAGACATTAGGATTGTTTCTATTTTTTAGTTGTTATGAATAATGCACAGTCATATACAGATCTTCATGTGGACATCCATTTTTATTACTAGGAGTGGAATTTCTGGTTCATATGATAATTTTGTTTAACATTTGGAGAGATTGCTAAAGTGCTTTCCAAAGTAGTTCAACCATCTTTCATTCCCACCTACAATGTATAAGGACTCCAGTCTCTCTCTATCCTTGTCAACATTTAATATCGTCTCTTTTTTATTACAGCCTGTCTAATGGATGAGAGGAAGGATCTCACTGTGCTTTTAATTTGCACTTTCCAAATGACAGATGATGTTGAGCATCTTTTAATGGGCTTATTTATGCCATGATTTTGAGGCTTCTACTCTGCCCCACCTTCCACCCTGAATAAGTGGCATTGAGAATAGGTGATTCTATTAAATTTGACTCAACATTCAGCTGACCTCTGCAGGAGTTGTGTGTGTTGAATACAATAGCCAGAGGAGGGTGAATGGTCTACATCAGAGAAAAGAAAGAGGAGCCATTTAATCAATACCTTTAACACTGGAGAGAGAAATCCAAAGTGAAGTAAGATGAGCAGTGACTGAGATATATTTTTACATTGAAATCAAATTTTGCTAACTAAGGTCAGACAATTCATTTCACCTAGTCCTATTACACTGAAATGTGTTTCATGGAATCACAGACCAGTATGTCCAGCAAAAAGCTCAGTGATGATCTAGGCCAGTAATTCCCATAGCGTGGCTCCCAGGCCAACAGCAACAACTAAACCCAGAAACTTGGTAGAGGTAAAAATTCCTGGACCTCACCCCAGATCTACTAAACTCCGGGGGTGGGGCCCACCAGGCTGTGTTTTAAACCCTGCAGGCGATTCTGACCCGTCCTCAGTGTTGAGAACCACTAGGACAAGTTAGGACCCTCATTTATAGAGGAAGTTAAAGGTCAAGGAATTTGGGATTCATTCAAGGTCATGTGCTAAAGGCAGCACCTGTTATGAACATCAGATCTCCTCACTCCTAAAAATTATGAAAATCCACTTACTTTCATAGGCTGGCTATTTAAAGTCATGGGGTACTCACTGAAAACAAATAATGAATTAATAGTACCTTTAAACTTAAGAATGGAAGTAGATTTATGGAGATAGACAAATTAGAAGGGATTCTTCTGCTTTGACATGCTGCCTTCACTGGCAGATGCCTGCCTCTGTACCACCTGCTGTTCTTTTGGAATAAGGAATCAGGAATAGCTAGAGAGCATCTCTAACCTTGATTTGATTGTAGGGAAGACCCAAATGCCTCTGTGCATGGCTGGGGCTGCTTTTGCCTCAAATATTGGGCCACTGGATCTTCTCTTGGATCAGCACAGCCGCTCTGAAGTTTGGCCAGTTAGGAACCCCTCTCTGTTGTGGGGGGATATGTTGAACCCCTGAACCTCACTACCTGTAAGTGTGACCTTATTTGGAAATAGGGTTTTTGCAGATGTAATTAAGATGTAAATTAAGATGAGGTCATACAGGACTAGGGCAGGTCTTCAGTTCAGCCACTGGTGAAGGGATAAGAAGAGTGGGGTAATGCATCTACTAGCCAAGAAGCCATTCCCTGGCAACCACCAGAAGCTGAAAGACACCATGAAGGATTCTTTCTTGGAGCTTTTTGGGGGGGATAGGATCATGGTAACACCCTAGTTTCAGATTGGAAGTCTCCAGAACTGTGAGACAATATATTTCTGTTGTTTTAAGACACCCAGTTCAGGATAATTTGTTTTGGCAGTCCTAGGAAATTAATACTTTGCCACAATGGTGACCCACTGCCAGTCCTAATCCCTCATCTTTCAGCTTTCACCTAGACAGGTCATTTCCTGCACACCTGCCACAGTATTTGGAAGCATGATTGACACCATGCATCTGCCCTGCTTGGAGAATAAAATTCAAGTTCTTTACCTGGTTTGGAGTCTTGCTAGCTTCATGGCTGTCACCTCATTTCACACCCCTGTCACCTGCTATCCTCCAGCTCCCTTCTCTTCCTAAGACAGAAGCAGTTCCTACTGAAGAAGTTCCTGAGAGAAGCAGTTCCTACTCTGGTCCCTGGTCTTTGTGTCCCCAGTTGTTCACATGCTTGGTCCCTTCTTAACTCTCAGGTTTCAGTTTAAAATTCATCTCCTCCATGGGGACCTCCTTGACTGCCTCCCTCACTTAGTCTGTAACAAAGATACTTACCATTCATAACACCGATAAAATGTTCAACTAATGTGTCAGGCACAGTTCTGAGTGCAAAATCTAAATTATCTAATCTAATCCTGAAAATAGCCCTGAGAGGTAAATTCTACTTTCATCTTTGTCTTATCAGGTGTAAAAGTAGAAGCAAAATTAATCCTCTGTCATGATCCTGTTCATGGTACTTAGCACTGTCTTCAATGATTAAATTTTCTATTTCTTCATCTTCTGTCTCCCACCATGAAAAACCTGAGTTCTGTGAGTGCAGGGATGGTGTGTGGTGCATGGTGCTCAAGAGAGAGAAATTTCTTGCTTCCTCAGTCTCTCACTTTCTTGGCATGCAGTCGATGACATTCCTGTGTCCCACAGGGGTGCTCTTCATGGGATGCACCAATTTCCAGAGCCAGCTTCTCTGGATGCTGGCACAGTGGTTAATGGCATGCAATGACTCACTTTGACACTTTCAAATAACTTCCTGTTCAAAGGTCACTCATGTGCAATTACTTCCTCTGAGAGAAGACCAGATTTAAAGGCCCCATGAGCTCATTAAAGCAAACAATTGAGTTTTCATTAGAGTGAGGTGATATTTAATGTGGCCAGACAAGCCTGATTCTACAATACTGGCTTATTTGAACTGCATTGGAAAGGGGCCTAAGATAAACACAGCATGGCCCCAAACCTGGGAAGATAACTGAGAAAGGAAGGAGAAATATGAGAGCTTGGAGTTGCATGTGTAGCTGAATTAAATGGAGGAGGAGGTAGCTGAGATTTCAGTCGACCAAATGAGAAAAAAATTTAAGTGAACAAGACAATAAATTTATAGTGATAAAGTGGAAAGAGCACTGGCTTGGGAGTTGGGAGTTGGACTTAGGTACAAATCAGTCACTTGTTGTTGGAAAATCCCCACTCCCAGCTTTGTCATGTGTAAGATGGTCAGGGTAGACACTCACTGGCCAGTAGCTATTAGGGGTTAGGATGGCTTGATTCTTAAAAAAGAGCCCTCCTGAAAACCTTCCGCACCCTCTCACTTCACCTGCAGTCACTCACTCACTGACCCTGCCGACTCCGTCTTCTGTCTCTGTTGGGTTTAGCATTTCCATCCACATGTGCATTGCTTCCTTCCTCTTTGCCCCTTCACTGTCTTGCCTCCTCTCACATCCATGTCTGTCTGTTCTCCACACGAGCCAGACTGGCTTTTCTAGAAGGTACACCTGATGAGGACTTCCCTTGGCTTTGTACCTCTAAGTGCTTTGAGGATGAGGTTCTGTTAGTGCTTGCTAGGCCCTGATACCTTGCCACGTCCCTCTGTCCCGCTTTTTCTTGGCTCTGTATATTCCAACTACACCGACTTTGACCTTGTAGCTCTTCGTAGCTCTCAGTGGTGCAATTCAGAAAGCTTTGCTATGGGGCTTTGGCACCTGCTTTTTCCAGAATCTGAGTTTCCTCAATTATAAACTAGAACAATGATACCTACCTTGCAGAGTTATTTTGCCACTTAATTGATAAAATAATGATATTCAAAATTTTCCTCTCTGCCTCCTGTCCCCATATACAGATTTGTAACTTCTTCATCTCTCAAAGTGTCACTTACTCAGGAAACCTTCTCCAAACTCTAAGACTAGCTTAATACTCTGTTTCTCCCTTTGTAATTATTGTGTCTATGATCACTAACTCAGTGTCTGTCTTTCCCATGAAACTGCAAGGTTTTTAAGAACTGGGTTCATGTCTGTGGGTTTAGGTCATCATAATCTACTAGATCCCCATAGATCCTCACCAAATATTTGCTGTACAAGTAACTAAATTAGCTAATAGAAATGAGAGGATCACTCCAAGTCATAGCCTCTCCCATTTCCATTTTCCATTCTATATTCAACATGCATGAATATAGACCAAGAGACAAATCCGTCTGAAGTAGAATACTTAATTTGGGACCAATAGAAGACTTAGTAACACCAACTAAACCCATACAATGTAACCTAAGTCTTTTTATCATCTAGGCATAAGAGGGTTTCCAAAAGCAGTCATGTTGTGAGGTTCTGAAACTGACTACCGCCAAACAGCAAATAACCAGATTGTGTCCTTGTTGACACTGTGGCTCTCAAGCTGATGGTTTGTTTACTGAACTGCCTACTTCAGGGGCTCTGAGAGTGCAGGAATGGTCATCAGCAGCCTGGGTAACAACTCAGCACCCCATCTGGAAACATATGAGTAAACAAATTCATAATTTTTCACTTTGCCAAGCTCAGTAAACACCATCTTGATGAGCTACTAGCGAGGCAGACATTAGTTAAATAAATAAAGCATGAGGCTCTGACAGGATTACTGGGAAGGCACAGGTTTCTCATTTACTGACTGTTGATGGACGTTAGCTGTGATGGACACACTGACGAGGTGCTTGGCCACCTGCTTTAATCTTGCTAAGTGTGATGTGTCCTTTGGGCGCCACAATGGCTTGCTCTGTATTAGAGAAAAATCACATTTTCTTCTTTTCCCTTTTCATTTGCTTAACATGTAGTTATTAAGTACCTACTGTTTATGTAATGGAACCTCTTAGGCAGGATGCCCAGTACACAACTGTCTTCACTCTTCTGGCTACTCCCGGACTTGGCGAGGGCTGTATAATACTATGAAACAGATTGCTGACAACAAGAGGCGGGCATCCCTGATCCTTCAAGCAGCCTGGGAGTGAGTGAAGGCAGACAGGATTGACAGCGTTAAGAGAATTTTTGGTTTAGAAAAGTTCCCTTTTCCTTTTAAGAAACAGGGAGATTCTCTGCTTCTTACTCCTCTTTGGGCTGCACCCATTTATATGAGAGCTTTCTGTAGATTCTGCTCAGGATAGTAGTGGATTCATAACTCCTTGGAGACTTTAGGAGCCAGATTCATGGCTTCTGCGATTCACTCCATGTGCTTGTCTCTCTTATTCCAGCTTTTCCTCTGCCTGTGCCTATATTCCAGCTATCAGGATCCTGTGGACATTTTTTTTTTCATTTCTATTAAGGATAACAATGGAAAACAGTCCCATAAATGCCCCTACCATAGAACAATGGCTACCAAATTTTCACGGAGAAACGTTCGTATTATTATTGCTATCTCAGTTAGACCTTTGGTAACCCTGTGTTATCACTTTAGTTTACACTTGAGGAAATGGGCTCAGGTGAAGGTGCCCAAGGTCATAGCACTTCTGACACCTAGGCAAATGCCACTCCCGAGAGTCTGCATGTTCTCTCCACCATAACAGGCAAAGAGAAATGAGTGGGAGGACCAGGGAGAATAGAAGATTGGAAAACCTTAAAAGAAGATAAAGGCCAACCTGCAGAGGCGAGGGACAAGTCGGTAACAAATATGGCAGCTGACATTAGCATGGGGAACTGTAGAAATTAGAAGCATTGAGAAGACACTGTGAGTATCAAAACTCTGAGAGGTTAGAAAGGTTAAAGAGGAAGCTTAGCAGAACAGTGCAGATTGCAGGAGGCCTTCAGCTCAAGAACAAACACCCCTCCCCCACTCCAAGGCCATTGGTATACAGCGCACTGCATCCCGATAAGTGGTATTCATCATGGTGATCCCAACTCATCAAGAAAAGCTTAAATTAAGTTAAGCTTTGTTCACTTAGGTAGGAAAGTATAAAATCAATTTGGAACCTTCAAAAATAATTTAGACAAACAAGATTTGGTGCTAAAAGGGACTGTGTTTATATTATTTTAAGCCTCATTTGCTCGTAAAACTCATTCCTCGACCATGCTTCAAAATGAGGTGCTAGAGGATTTGAAAGGTTATGGCTGAAGGGAAAATAAGCATTCACTCATGTATGATAGTGATGACTGACTTTCCAGAAAATTCAGGCTTCCCTTCCGTGTAGAGTCAGATGGAAGGGGCTGCTGAGCCAGGGAGGGTGTATCCAGGCCCACGACTCCAGGAAAAGCCATGTGCCTCCCAATGGAGTTGGAGCAGAAGTCACTGGAAAACTGAAGAAGTAGATACCTCCCCAACTCTCTCCCCTCCTGATGCTTCTGTTAACATAGCATAGTGGGCTGGAAGCCACATGCCCAAAGTGGCAGAGCCAGAGAGCAAAGGGGGAATAAATCTATGATCACTTCTTTGATGACTATGAGCTCTCACTTTTTTTTTTTTTTAACTATGTGAACAAGAAACATGCTGTCACTTTTAAGCTTTTCTACATATTTTGGGACCTGTTTGTGACCATGGGCTGTTCACTTATAATTATGATGTCAGGCAGCCAGGCCATGTTCTGTTTTGTACTTATGGAGTGCAGACACCTGTTCTCTTTCTCAGCTCCAGTCCTGATCACTTCACTCACACTCAATGGGCTTCTGTAACTCCCTTTACCTATGGAGGGAAGACTACAGTGCTAAAAGTAGCTCCCCATAGCTTATTTTTTACTGGCCCATTTCTGAACTCTGAAAACTGGAGCACAGTGGCTCTCCCGGCCCCATCACTGAGAGCTGATCCCCCACGGCAGGACCCCTGGAAAGACCAGGTTTCTGCCCAACAGAGTCCTCTGTAGTAAAGACTGCTTGGGTTCAAATTCCATGGCTTACTAACTATTGACCTTGGAGAAATTTCTCAACTTCCCTGGGTCTTGGTGTCCTCATCTATACAATAGTGGTAACGAGAGGAAGCCTCATAGGCTGTGAGAGCCCCAGGAGTCAATCCGCTGTGGAGATTCTGCTTGCTCATCTGCCACCAGTGAGTCACACTGCAGTCACTTCCTCACAGTCTCAGCCATTTGTGTGCCGCCTCCTTGAGGCACACAGTCATTTTTTACCTTTGTGTCCCCTACTGGCTCACAAAATGGCTTAAATAGAGAAGAGGTCCAATAAATGTTGGTTGAATGAATAAATGTATGAATTTCTGAAGTAGCAAGAGGCGTTCATCTATCCATTCACTCAAGCTCTGATCAGAGAACTCAAAAAAATTTTTTTTTCTCCAGTTTGAATTCTTATTGGAAAGCGATAAGACCTTATTAATATTCTGGCATTTTGAAGAGGCTTTGGTCATTTTTCTGTTGTCCTAGGGAATTGTTTAACTCTTTATGGATCTGATTTCCTAAGAAGTTTCCTTTTGGTTTCAAAGTGACTGAGAGTCACTCTGGCCAGGTTGAGCAGGGCTAGCCATTTTCTTCCTTTGCGCTTATTCCTCGATATGCCTGAGGTTTTAGAGAGAGGATTCGCACTGTGAGGCCACAGAAGGGTTAAATAATTTGAGGCTGCAAGGACTAAGTGTCCTTTAGAGCTGACAGTGTGGAGGTGCAGGGCAGCAGAGGCCATGAAGAAGCACTGTTAAATATGGAGCCTGACAGACCGCATTCCCCACTGGCCTGGCCTGGCTCACTTTGATTTGCACTCGGGGCTGATGTGGTGTTTGGTTAAAAAATAAGACCTACAAGGGCTATCAGAACTGTGAATCAGACTTTCGTCAAATACTGGATGACATGTCTCTCTAGAATATTATCAAAACTTTAAAATATTAAAACAATGAAACTTCCCTACACTTGAACTGATACCTGACATTAAATCCTTTCACTTCTTGATGGATTCCCCTTTGGCTGATGGGAACCTTACCATCTACATATAGCTTCAGGCTCATTGAATTTGCCTCTCTTCCTTCCAAACCATGAAGGTCTCACCCCACCTGACTGCATAAGCCAGAAACTCGGGGGGTCACACAAAGCTTTCCCTTTCCTTCTCCACCTCAACCAAATAGTCGTTAAGTCCTGCCAGCCTTCATCCTCAGTTTCTCTCTGTTCGCTTTCTTCCCTTCCCACGGTCAACTCCTCAGTTCAGCTCTCCACTGTGGCTCAGCTGAATGACTCCAACTCTTTAGCAGTGGTGGTTTATTTGCTAGCATTCCTCACTGGGTTCCAGACAATCTGGGGGATATTATCTTATCCACAGAGCTTAGCACATAATAAATGCTCATCCATTTCAAGCTTAGGCTTCTAGCAATAAGAAGATGCCAATGAGAAAGTAAACATTCGCCCTTGCTCCCAGGGGTGGGCTCCCTGAGATGGGGTCATCAGCCCCACATTCAAGAAAAAAGGATTCTAAAAACACATCTTAACTCACATTCAGTGTAAAGGACAATTTTTATCTTTGTTGAAAGTGATTAAGGAGCAGGGACTATATCTTTTGGGGTTAATTGCATTATGGATCAGTAAAAGAACTGGTAAGCACTGTGCCTTGACACTGGTTGCTTGCCTGTGTGTCATTAGCATTTATTTCTTTCTGTCTTTGCAGCAGAAGTGAAAGAACTCCTTTGTCATATCCTTTGTCAGCACCACCCCTTCCAGACTCCTCCACTACCTGGCGGGACACTCACATTGGGGCAAAGTGTTCTTGGGCAGCTGATAACCCAAACCACTCCACATATGACCTGGGACCTCTACCTGCCTTGCTCTTCATAAATTTAGGGGCAGGCATTGGGAGTGGGGAATAGACCCTACTGCTACCTAACACATTCCCATTCATTCCTTCAAAAAACTATTTCTTAGTAGTCTACTATTCTAGGCGCTGTTCTTCATGTTAAGGATAGGAGAATGAGGTAGCTAGACAGAATCTCTACCAACATGGAGGCTACATACATATTGGGGAGATGAACAGTAAATGGGTAAATAAATACATGTCCAAATGTTGATACTTTTGGACATGTATTTATTTCCAAAAATAAATAAAGTTTATTTATTTATTTTAAATAAATAAATAAACTTTATTTATTTATAAAGTTTATAAATAAATAAAGTTATGGGTTGGATATGCAATATCCTCCTAATACTCATGTGTAGACAATGCAAGAATGTTCAGAGGTGAAATGATTAGGTTTTGAAAACCTTAACTTAATCAGTGTATTAACCCACTGCTATGGATTAACTGGATGGTAACTATAGGCAGGTAGGGTGTGTCTGGAGGAGGTAGGTCCCAAGGGGGTGTGCTTTGGGGGTATATATTTTGTCCTTGGTGAGCAGAGCTCTCTTCTTCCTGTGGTCATGTTCTGAGCTGTTCTCCTCCACCATGCCCTTCTGCCATGATGCTCTGCTTCATCCTGGGCCCTGACCTAGGAGTCAGCTGACCATGAACTGAACCTCTGAAACTATGAGCCAAAATAAACTTTTCCTGGTCTTTTGGTTAGAGAAATGCAGAAGATGACTACAACACAGAGCCCTGCACATTATGCTGCTCGTTAGCACATGGAATCAGGGCTCTATTTCACCTGCCCTGGAGAATTGCTAAGGTTAGCCCTCTGAACCCCTCTCAATGACACCTTCTTAAGCCAATGTCAAGGCTGGAATTAGGCCCCTGAGATAAATCAGTTCCAGCTCTACACAAAGGCAGCCCCACCAGGATGCAGGTGTGTGCCTTTTTAGAAAGCAATTGTAAATGCAGCTGACCATGCTGTGCCCTTATGCAAAGACAGCAGGACTGGTGAGAAAGAGGGAAAAATTTGTTGGAGAGTTGCTGAGGCTGATCCAAGGTGCTCCCAGGGTCTAAGCAGGAAGGTCCCCTCCTCTGGCTGACAGCCAGGAACCTTTCCTTAATAAGATGTCCCAGAGGTTTTTATTTTTTATCCATGAAAATGGCAGCAAACAGATCAAAGGTGGCACACGTGGCCTTTAAAATAAACCACACTAAGAACCAGGGAAGAAAGAGCAGGCCTTGGAGGTGAAGGAACTTGCCAAAGTCACCTGGTGAGTCAGGGCCAAAGCCAAGACTAGAATTTTGGGATAAAGTCTGCAATCTGTTCCCTTCCCATTATGTGATGCTGCCTCCTAACAGGATATCTTGGGGAGTGATATTCTTTCTCTGAAATTAGTTCTGGACAAGTCGGAGCCTCCCTATGCCTATGAGCTACTGATCAGCATGTATTTTTGTTCCCTGCCTAATGAGGGCCCCTGGCCTTGGCAGGCAGAGTTCTGCACAGAAAGGAAGAGAAGCCTGTGGGGAGGAGGGAGGCCGAGGTCTGGCAGACCTGTGTCTTTCCTTTGACCCTTTCTCCCACTCTCCTTTTCTGTGCATCACTTCCTCTTCACCCCCTATTCATACCGCCACATCCTCAGCATGAGCATGCTGCCTGCCTCCCCAGGATCCCACTGTGGCTACAGATGCTCTCCAAGCTCCAGACCTTTCTCAGCCCCAGTTCCTGATCAAAATTTATCTATTCCATGACCCATTTTTAAAGATTATTTCAGGTACCCAGAGATAGATGATTCTCACAAACTAAATCATGTCCAGGCATAAGAATTCAATTCCTTAAGCCAAAGGAGTGATTGTGGTGGGATATCAAGTATTTTAGCATCTCTCGTGGGACAAGGGGTGGTGTTTAAAACTTCAGAATCAGAGGGGCTTTTTCTGCACCTCTCAATGCTTATTAAGATTACACCTAGGATCCGTGGAATTCATAGAGGATTCAGGGACCAGTGATAGATGCAGAAAAAATTAGAAGGGCCAGAGGGCCAGGGAGATATCCTGCCCAGTGTTGTGGTAACATAGTAAGGTGGCTCATGCCAGGTGGAATTAGGAGATAGAAAGCCTCTCTGAATTCCTGAACAGACAAGCTGGGACTCCAGTGCTCTGTGATTGTCCCTGGAAGGACACTGCCCCTGTCCTTGCCCTTCTATGAATTCCTCAATACTCCTTACCAGTGGCCAGGCTTTGACCACTTGGAAGGGGGAAAGTGATGTTAACATTAATTCATTCATTCAATCAAGAAATATTTGAGGGGCTGGGGATGTGGCTCAAGTGGTAGCGCGCTCGCCTGGCATGCGTGCAGCCTGGGGTTGATCCTCAGCACCACATACAGACAAAGATGTTGTGTCTGCCGAAAACTAAAAAATAAATATTAAAATTCTCTCTCTCTCAAAAAAAAAAGAAAAAAAAAAAGAAAAAGAAATATTTGGGGTGGGGGTGGGCATGGGCTTGCCTGTAATCCCAGTGGCTCAGGAGGCTGAGGCAGGAGGATTGCAAGTTCAAAGTCAGCCTCAGCAACTTAGTGAGGTCTTAAGCAACTTAGCAAGACCGTATCTCAAAATGAAATGAAATGAAAATAAAGGGCTGGGGATGTAACTCAGTGGTTAAATGCTCCTGGCTTAAATGCCCAATATATATATTGGGAATTTAAACACACACACACACACACACACACACACACACACACACACACACACCCCTGCCTTCATCAACATACAGTTTGGTGGGGAAGATGGATATAATACAATAATCACACAAATACAAAATTACGAACAGCAATAAATGCTATAAAAGAAAAGTGCAGAGTGTGATGAGAAGGTTTTAGTGGGAGCTGATTCAGGTTGTTGGCTAAATGAAGAATAATTTGGGCTCTTGGCTTTGAGAACTCTCAAGCTTCTAATCCCACGTGAATCAGGCAGTTCCTTCCCCTGCTGTCTTGGGCCGGGGTTGTAGCTTGCTGCCTTGTCTCTCAGCACTCTCCCCTGAGGGTGACCCTTCTTTTCCATGTCTATTTTCTCCAATACATATCACTCTGTCTGAATTTTGCAGTTAAAATATTAAACAAGCATGTGTGGACTGCAATTGCCAGCATCAGCACAGGACACCTGCCTATGGCACCCACATTGCTTCCTGACTGGCCTCTTTGAAACCGTTCCACCTGCTTTGTAGTTCATGCTCTGCTCTGCTAGTTTGACCCTACAGTGGCCCAATTCTACCATACCCCGTGCTCAGCCTCATGCTTCTCTGCCTGCACTGTGAAAAACCTAGTGTAATAAAGTGCAGTGGATACAGAAAAGAATGCCAACCCTAAATTCTAAGTTGAAAGCTCCCGCCTCCTTCTCTGCCCACAATATCTGAGACTGTCCTAGATTTCAGGTCTGCTTTTACGGAGCTTCCTCCACCACTTATGTCATCTGCAATTCGGGAAGGCTCTGGGCTCTACTACTTGCTGCTGCAGTGGCACTCCAAATCTCCAGTTACTCTTCACACCTCTTGGTGGGAGCCTGAGCTCTGCCCAACTCCAGGGGCTCTGAGCTATTGTGGAGGAATGCCATGACCTTAGTTCCAAAATGGTAGATGGGGCCTGCCATTGTTCATAATTAAAATGAAAACATTTAAGTATTCATTAGAATAATTAAAACACCACTCTTCTCAGAACAGAGCTGAGACACGCACAAGGCACTTTAAGTTGGTTACTCTGAAAAATAAATTCCATGTAAAAACAAACTTCCAGTAAATGTTTGCCAGGGCTACCGTAACAAAACGCTACAGACAGAAATTTATTTTTCTACGGCTCTGGAGGCTGGAAGGCCAAGATCAAGGTGCTGGCAGTGGTAGTTTCTTCTGAGGTCTTTTCTCTGGGCTTGTAGATGGCCATCTTCTCACTGTGTCCTCACAGGGCCACTCCTCATTCTGTGCTGTCTGTGTCACAAACCTCTCTAAGAACACCAGTCATATTGGACTAAGACCTCCTAAAGACGCTGCTTAATCTCAATTAGCTACTTAAAGCCTGATCTTCAAGTACAGTCAAATTCTGAGATTATGGGAATTAAAACTTCAGCATACAAATTTTAGGGGTCCACGATTCAGTTAAGAACACCCAGTTTACTCAAAAATATTTATCTATAAAGAACAAAAATATTAAAGGAAGAAAAAAAGCTTCTGAGAGATCAGCTCTCCAACTCATAGGAACACCCAACTCTGAGATGCAGAACAAGGTTGAGTGAAATCTAGTTATTAAACAGCAAAGTTGTTTTATATATATATTTGTTTACCACAATAGATACAGCTGGATCTGAATCTTTAAGTTAAAATATATAAAAGAAACCCAGATAACTTCAAGTTTGACTGGTCCACAGTGTGACCATATTGAGGTAGAAGAGAGAAGCTTTAGTGACTATGGCCTGGGTTGTGAGTCCTATGAGTCCCTGTCTTTTCTGGATACAAGTCTTCACTTAATAAGCACATGGAATCCTATACTATCCTACCACATTCAAATATTGCATGACATTGGCTTTCTTGGCCTGCATATTTAGGGTACAGACTTACATTAGTAAATGAAACTTTTCACAAAATACTTTCGTGGCCTGAGAAAATAAAATTCCAACCCAGAAGCACATGTTACAATGAGAGGGTAACCTCTGATGTCTATAAACTTATCAATAACTCTTTTTTTTAAGGGGCAGAAATATCATAAAGCAAGGCTTCTGCTTCAATGAGCTGTTTGCAACCACCTTAATTTTCTGTTGTTATGGACTTAATGGCAATTTAAAGCTTTCATTAGAATGATTAAAATACCATTCTTCTCAGAAGAGAGAAGTGATGCGTACTGGGTTTCTAGGAACTGCTCATATCCCAAATAGCACTTACTAGATGTGCATTTTGTTGACTGAAAAAAAAAATACAAATGGGGTGCAGTATTGACTGCTGAATAGCACAGCAGTGTCTGGGTATGAAAAGCATTTCTATTCTTATTAGGAGGTCTGATTACACGGTTCTCAAATTTCCTCTTAAGTCTCCTGAGATGTGTGTGAGGTGCAACCTTGTAAATTGTCAGGACATAGAAAGCTAAGATTTAGAGAGTGGTTTCCACTGTGCATCCTATAAAATGTGTCCCATGAGGAAGATTAGTATCAATCACGGGCTTATTGGAGAGGGAGATGGGATCCAATGATAACCTGGCACTATCAACTAGAGTAATGGTCTAAGAAGAAAAAGCAATCAGAGAGGAGAAAGGAATATCCACAAAGAGAGACAGAAGTAGAAAATCAGAGTGCAATGTATCACATTGATGAACAGGAGCTGTTAGCCAGGACAAAGGCTCGCTTGAACAATGCGGGTTCTCACACAATGGATATTGCCTATTGCTTATCTTAAGGAGAATGGGAGGAGACAGACATATCACATCAAGCAGCCTGACTATAGATATGGTGGCACCAAAGTGTAATGAAGTCATTACACTGCTCGGGAGTCTTACCTGTAGTGCTTGAGAATCATTTGCTAATTCCAGAGGCTTCTAAAAGAGGAGCCGGCACTCTAGTTTCCCAGACAACTTCATCTTGGAAACAATAAAAGCAACATACTTCAGCCCAACCAATTTGATTTGTGGGAGTCTGGGAGAATTATTTGAGTTGTTATTCCTCTGGACGTGAGTTGATAAGCAGGGGATGGAGGAAAGATCTAATCACTTTTTAAAAGAGAGGCAGGTTTGACGACTGTTTCAGAAAAGTCCCATTTGAAGTTTTTATATCCTGGAACTTTTTGACATTTCTCCCATCTAGACAAAGTCTAACGCCCCTTGCCCTTAAGTGAGGCTGATACTAGTGCTGCCCTTGTAATGAAAAGGACACTGGGGTACGTGTCGCTGTGTGACGTCTGAGGCTAGGTTACAAGCGGAGAGATGCCTTCTGCCTGCGTCCTCTGTCTTGGATTCTCAAATCTGGGACCCAGCAGCCATGCTGTGAGGAAGCTTAGGGAATGCAGAGGCTATTTGTAGGTGTTCAGGCCAAAAACTACTACTGAGGCCGCAGCCAGCTGCCGGCATCAGCCTTCAGAGGTGTAAGGGAGAAGCCGTGACTCCATCCTTAGCCTCTAACTGCAGCATATGAGACCCGGAGGAAAACCCGCCTCACTGGATTTAGTTAGCTCTTAGGACGCTGAGAGATCCTAATAAATGATTCTGTGGTTTTGGATCATTTGGGGTGGTTTGTCACTGCTACATTAGCAGGAGGCATGGCATAGATACCATTTCTACTCTTGTCTCCTGAATCTATAGGTCTACAATGAGAAGGAAGCTAAAAATACTGAGGGACTGTCCCCTGAGTGAGAGAGCACAGCCTCCCGTGGCTCTTAGTACCACATTCTAGGCACTTAAAAATGTGAATTAAATGTGAGAATCCCCTTGAACCCACTGTTATCCTCACCTGGCCCAGTTTCCACAGTTGAAAAACACCCTCGACTCACAGTTCAGAGTTGTTGATGAAGCCTTCTCCCAGTGTTATTGGTTCAACTACTGTTCTTCATCTCAGACTAATATGTGGCTCGATTGTTTGCACTATTTTGATGGCAGTAGACTTAGTCTGAGGAGATTTTTGTGTAGAATATGGTCTAGGTCTTTTGGTAAAACAGAGTTTTGGGCAACATATCTGGTTATCTGTGGTTTGATTGTAAGTCCATTCAGCTGTCAGGGCAATGTAAAAGATAAGACAGGAATTTGGGCAGGTGAAATGAAACGTCAGATACTCCTACATTCCCACAACTACGAGCAAAACAGCGATCTTTAAATGTGGCAAACACTTTTTTTTTTTTGAGATAGGGTCTCACTTTGTTGCCCAGGTTTGCCATGAACTCCTTGGCTCAAGTGATCTGCCTGCTTTAGCCTCCTGAGTACTATGAGTATGCACTACCATGCCTGGCTCAAAGCACAACAACAACAACAACAACAACAACAAACAAACAAAAAAACATGTCCCAGGGTTGTAAGCACATCCCAAGGTGGTTTTCTAATGCAAGAGAGTGGGCCTTCTGAACACAACGATTGCAACTGGGCAGAACTTTCAGGAACCCTTTTGCTACTTATAGCATTAAGAACAAAGGATCCAGGTCTGACTTTTCCACAAAGCCAGGCTAATTATAAATTCTGCGCAGAAGTTCCTCCAGGCCAGCCTTTAGAATTAACTTGAAGTGGAGAACTGAGATAGGGCTCAGATAGTCGGGGGAGCTTTCTGCAGGAATTGCTGCCTGAACTGCTTTCAATCTTTCTACTTCCCCTGAGCTATGAAGATGCAGCTCTGGTGATGAGAACTCCTGGAGCTCTGAGTATCTCGCATCCCAATGTGAGGAGAACACGGCAGTGAGAACAAACCCGGCGCGGAAGGCCTTTTTCTCCTTTCCAATGCCACCTGTGCCACTGGGCACTTTGATGGTGACAGCCAAGTGCAGTGCCCTACCCTCCATTCAGCTGGCAAGAGGGGCCCTCCTCTTCCTTCCACAGGTCCTGTCTCGAGAGAGGACATGTTTTCCAGGGTCCGTGCTACCAAGCTGGGGAACATTTACTTCTTATGCCTGTAACTGAAGACCCAGGGGTGCTTTTCCTCTGCCCTGTCAGCTAAAGGATGTGACTTCTATACAGTGGAAAGATTTAAGCAGGGATGGCATTTTGCCCCTCCCAGAAGCTCAGGGGGGATTAATGTGGTTTCACTGCTTCCCTGGGGTTTGGAGAAGGTAATCTGGCCAGTCAGCAGGGCCAAGGCCGCCCTGGTCTTTTCTTAGCCCCATCCCTGCCTCTCTTGTGAAATGTCATGTTCATCTGTTAAGTGATTTCCTTGCTCTCCTGCTTGACAGGATGGCGGGCTGCTGCTAGGATTCTGAATTCCTAACTGTTGTTAGGATTCTGAACGGTTGATAGGAGGCTGATTTATGATTTCTAAAGTGATTAGACCTAGTACCAGAAAACGGGAAGTCCTGATGGCAGGAAGATAAAAGTGCATCCGAAGTTTTCAAAGAGGTGGTTCTTTCCTTCCATCTTTCTTTTTTCTTTATTCTATGAACCTCTGTGCTGTAGCTTAGATCTTAAGTGTTCCCCAAAGGCACATGTGTTGAAGGCTTGGTTCCAAGCCAGTAGAGATATTGGGAGGAGGTGGAACCTTCAGGAGGTAGGACCTAGTGGGAAGACGTTAGGTCATTGAAGGTGTGCTCCTGATGGGGATACTGGAACCCTGACCCTTTCTTGTTTCTCTCTCTGTTTTCTGACTGCTGTGAGGTGAGCATTTTCCTCCACACACTTCTGCAATGATGTCTGCCTCACCATAGGCTCAAAAGCAACAAGATTAACCAAATATAGACTGAAACTTCCAAAACTGTGAGACAAATGAAACTTTCTTCTTTTTTAAATTGATTTTTACCAAGTATTTTGTTACAGTAATGGAAATCTGCCTAACACCTTCTGATAGAACCTTCTTGTTGTCTGAAGTTGCATAGTGAAAGGTAACCTTATCGTACAAAATGAAACTAAGACTGCTTGTTTTATGGAGATTGCATGATGAGGAATGACATGGATTTCACTGTGCATGTACTTGTGGAGTTCACCAAGGTTAAAGTGAAAAGAAAGCTTAGATAGAATCGGAATGAAATCTTTTCATGTTTTCAGATGAAAAACCTGGAACAGGGTTAACTATGCCCTTGCCTGTGGACACTCCCACCTCCTGTGCTCTTTCCCTGTATTGTATTACCTCTCTTTACATATTGTCTCTGAAGTATGGCTTCTACATTTTGAAGAAAACTTGCTTTCAATATTTAATACCAAATTCTCATCCCACATTCATTATTTCTGATACTATTAAGGTTTTCCAAAGTCTTGCATAAGAACTTCTCATGATACACAGTCAACTATCTCTTTTCCTTCTAATAATTAAGGATGTAAGCCTTACTTTGTAAATTTCAAAACATTGCAACCTTTCAAAATGAGGAGATTTCTCATTTAAAAATATGAAAAAACAAAACAAAGAATTTTAGCTTCCCTCAAAAATTCAGAGGATCTGGGCCACCAGATCCCCTTCCCTTGGGGCTCCCAGTCATGTGGTGCTGAGCATCAGCCAAGATGTAGGGAGATCATTTGCCCAGGTGCCCTTGACACTGCCCCAGGCCAGCCTGACCCACCGAAGGCTCCTTCCTGGCTCTCATAGGCATCTGTATTCGTATCCCCTAAAGCCATGCAGACTGGAGAGCTACCAGCTCTGTTCTCCAGTGGACAGAAAGTAAGACTCTGTCATTTTAATATCTTGTGGAAACATCCTCTGTTCTACTTCATTGATATTCTGATGCTGAAGGAAATAAAAATTGATGTCAGAATGTGTCTCAGTACAAGTGCCCCCCAGTGTTTACAGCTCAGGAGGAAGTGGGCAGGTATTTCATCTCTACTTTTCTTCTTTATTCTTTTTGCCTTTTCCTGATTAGAGAGCGTGTAACACCATCTTGGATTGGGCTTCTTGTTCCCTTCATGCTCACTAACTCTGAAACATTACGGTAAGGCCCTCAATCTCTGTCTCCCTATCTCTATCTCTGTCTCTTTGTTCAGAGATTATACCCAGGCTTGTAGCACATAATGTACTATTCGCATAGGCGATTGCTAATTCTCCTTCCTTTTAATCCCTCACGTCACTCAGAAACAAGAAGTCTTAATAATGAGGTTTACCACATTGTTTTCAGAACAATTATGCATCTATTACTCTCATCCAATTAAAAAGGAAACATTTAAGAAGTTGTTGAAGATCCTAATTTCAGTGCACCGTCCCTCCTCCCTTTTATGGATGGAGGACAGTTCAAAAGGCTGGAGGACCATGCTATTATCTCCAATATAAAACAATGTGGAAAAAGAAAAAAAGACGTAATTTAAAAGAATGTGCATTATAGTGATTGTTTTGAATGGAGAGAGGGATGCATTTAAATGCTGCCATGCTAGTGCTGGGTCAGGAAGCCTGACCTCCAATCCCTGCTTGGCTCTGACTGCAGGAGTGATTGTAATAAAATCCCTCCACCCGCATCACTTTTGGGGGGTGGGTGGGTAGGGGCATTTGAATGAGCAACCACTATTGTGTGCTTTGCAGGAGAGGCATTGCCTTGAGAAGTGCTGGATGGCAACCCAAAGAGAATCTGCCTTCCTCTGGCAAGAAGGAGAAAAAGAAGGAGGCTGAGCTAGGCTGGAGTGAAGCTGAGGTCCCTGCCTTTCAGGAATGCCCAGACACAGAAGCCACTCTCGAGTTTGCAGGCTCCTCCATGAACCTGCTCCTGAGGCTCTCCTTTCTCCCTTTTCTCCCTTAAGCTCCACCCATCTGCCTGCTAAACACTCCTGCCTCTGGGATTTGTGCATACTATTCCCTCTGCCTAAGAGGTTCTTTCCATCTGGTTCACTCCCTGCTTGTCCTTGAGACCATCACTTCCTTGGAAAAGGCTTTGCTAGATCCTCTCTTTCCCCCCATTGAATTAGTGCCAGTTTTCTGTACTCAGGAAGCACCACCACTTCAAACCCTTGGGGGTTGCTGGTCAGTCTCCCCACCGCTAGACTGTGGGCTTCTTGTGGGTGGGTGTGATTGAGCCACTGGGTGCCAGATGAAGCATCATTTCTGGTTGTGTCTGTGAGGGTGTTTCCAGTAAGATCAGTATCTGAACTTGTTGGTGGGCTCAGTGTACTGCAGTTGGTATCATTTGATCTGGAATAGAACCAAAGGTGGAAGAAGGAAGAATCAAGTCCCACTGCCCCTTTTACTGTCTCATTGCTTTGGATGGGACATTTCATCTCATCTCTTACTCTTGGACTGGGATAGAAACCATCAGTTCCTCTGGTTTTCAGGCCTTGGACTAATTTATAACACTGGCCTTCTTGAATCTCTAAATTGCAGCCTGCAGATTGTAGGACTGCTCAGTCTCCAAAGTTGCTTGAGCCAGTTTCTCATAAATCTCTCTCTCTCTCTCTCTCTCTCTCTCTCTCTTCTATTTCTCTGGAGACTCCTGACTAATTCAGGATTAGTCAGGTACCCACTGGCTCAAATACCTAATGCTAGATCCAGCACAGAGTAAATTCTCAATAAGTATTTGTTTAAAGAATAAAGGGCATGCATATGCATGAGCAAATGGGTACATCACAATCTATTGATAGAGGAAATATAATTAGGGAAAAAAGTATCTGTCCCTGGAGACCTAAAACATAAACCCAGCTTTGCCATTAATTAGCCATAGGACCTTGGTGAGGTCACTAAAATTTCTAGACTTTAGTTTCCTAAGCTACAAAAATACAGACTTGAAAACCTTCCTTTTCCACTTCACAAATCATTGTAAGAAAAAAAATAGAATCATTTGCATGCAACCATGTTTCCTAAAATACTCCAATATGGTTATTTCCTTGTGACTCATGCCCAGGACCCAGAGGCCTTTGCACAAGAATCCATCAGGCCCCTGAGAACAAGGTAAGAGACCAGTTGGTTTAAGAGCACACAGCGGGTGGGAATTGTGCAGGTAAATATGAGCGTGTGTCCTGCTTTCTTCGTGATCAATTGACCCACCCAGTAGAGCTCTATCCATCTTGGCAAGGGGTGGGTTTTAGAAGCTGCCAGTCAACTTAATCAAGAATAGACTGCATTTTATAACATCTGAGAGGGAGTAATCAATGTCACAAAATTCTAAGCCTTTTTGGGGGGAGGGGCGAGAGAATCTCCTTACATTCTTTATTCATAACTTTTCAGAAAAGTGACACTAAATCTGCCATTGCTTCCTGCTAATTGCCTGTAAATCACCCACGTGTGAAGTTCTACATGCCTATCCACGGCATAAAGTTGAAGAGCCCCACACCGTCAAAGGCCCTGATGGGGAAACCTGTCATTTGGCGGATGGAAGAGTAATAGATGTGGAAGTAAGTGATGCATAATGGATCATGGGATTTAAAGCCAACCTCCACATCTGAGCTGCCTGAAAAGGTTAGGGGATTATATGGCTGTGGCCACATCAATTATGAAATAGAAAATACTCTTCCTTCCCCTTCCATCTCAGAAGGTGGTAAACATTTTATTCTGCTTTCCTCTCGAAGAGCAAATGACTCTTGGGGTCTAAGTAAGTGGAGAGGATGGGGCAATAGAGTCCCAAGAATGACAGGCAATGATCCTTTACTTATGACTTTACCCACAATTTGGCTTGACAATTGATGGGAAATGAAGTGTGATCAATTTCAGCCGACTGTGCATCGTTTCCCATTGACTGACCTGCCAAATTGTTGATTAAATAATTAGTTAAAGTTCAGTCTGAGCAGCTATTTTGCACAGCCTTCTCCCAGACAAGTCCTAATGGCATCCCAAAAAGGCCAGCTTACTGCCAGGAGCTGGAACATTAATTGTTTATCCTTTCGTTGTTTAAGGCGGTGAGCCACCACGTCAATGTAAATAAATGTAATAGTCCCAAAGGGATGAATGACAGCTGGGTGTGAGGCAAGGCACTTGAAGAAACAAGGTAAGCTTAGGATTTAGGGAAGGCTTCTCCTCCTGTAGGAAGGAGATGTATCCAAATGCAAATGTAAGAACACCAGTCAGGACTTGTCTCTGGGTTGGGAGAGGGTCCTTCTCCATGACTGATCAAGGCTAGTGATAGCAGCTATGGGAGCTGGTAAAAAATAAACACACCAACAACAACCCCCCAAATAAAAATAAAAATGAAAACTGAAAAACAAAAAACACCTATTCTTTGCCAAGACTGTAGTGACTACTCAAGAAAGATCAGATGCTCTCCCCAGCAAGTCTAATTCCACCAAAGGGGTCGAATGGCTTTTTATGCCATCCATTGTCCAGGTGTATTTATATATACAAAGAATCATAGAGGGGGCTCTAGAAACAAGGAGTCTGACTTCACACTGAGGCAGAGATCCTAGCCTGGGATGCTTGAGGCTCTGGATTTGGGTTTAAGCACTCCACCCAAAGATCAGATAGTTGGGGTGACTGGCATACTGCAGCTGCAGGCCTGTGGGGTGCCTTTGCCTTCTGACCTCCTGTACACACACTGCCTCCTGGACACCCTCCTGTAGCAGCTGGGTGACTGCAAACATTTCATGGTGTAATGCAAATCTTCCTTCCCTAGGGGGCGTTCTTCCACCTGATTTTCCTACCCTTAAGACATTTTAAGTGCCCTTGCCTCTAGATACCACAATGACCCTCTGTCTATGTGAACACCTCACTGAGTTGCTGCTGAATTTCTTGTCATTCACTCATTCAATTGTGAGGTTCTTGGGGGACAGAGAAGCTTTCCCTTTCATTTCTGTATCCCCTTCCACCATTTCTCTTTCCGTATCTCCTGGAAATACTAATACTATCTGGTTCATCAAAAACGTTCAGTGAATGTTTATGGATGAACAACTTAACCCTAAACTCTGTTATAAAACATGCATAACCTTCTGGAACTTCAGCTAAAATGCATCTGGGCCATCTTCTGCTAAAAAAGCTCTTATTCTTGCTCATATTGGCCCATGGCTACCCACCAAGAGGAAGCCCAGTCAATCCAAATAGGACTCATCTTTTTAGTTTTTTCCTATCAATTCAGTTACAACAGAAGAACCTCCTAGGATTTTAATCAGGGAAGCCATGTATCTCATTGTGTTTTGTGTCCTTTCTTCTGTGTCCGTAGTTTTAACTGGTGTTTGCAGGAAAGCCCTCCTCCGACTCTCAGGGTGGGTAAAGCCCAGGAGTTGCTTCATACGGACGCACTTCCATCTTCATTTCTAGAGCAAGTACTGACCTGGAATTCCTGTGGCTCTGATGTTCCTTTGGGCAACTGGCTGCTGAGGTTTTTCAAAGTCTGATTTTCTAAAGGCTTGACATTAATCAACTGAGTACACTGCTGGCCACAAATAGATGGCCTAATTTATTGATGACTCAAAAAACTTCTACACGTTATTTCTACAGAGAAGACATTTTTTTTTTCCTTCCCACAGATTTGTAGTACCTCTCTATTGCCTCACAATTCAACTCTGTCCAGTCAAATTTCTAAAACCACCTGGCCATTTGGATCAGTGTGAGGTGGCAACTAAAGGTCTCAGGTACCAGAATCTCCAGGTTTGGGTGATAGTCCCAGTTTACCACCAGCCAGTTATGGAACAAGCCACTTAGCTTCTTCAGGCCTCTCTTTTCTCATCTATAAAACGCTAAATACCACCTCCATCAAAAAGTCACTGTGAGAATTAATTAAGCTAATGTACATAAAACACTTCAAACAATATCTTGTATATAAGTAGTGCTGATTATATGTATAATTAATATATTGTCCTTATCAATCTATTTCAAAATAAAACCATTAGATACAAAATAATTGCAGTCATCTCTCAGTATCTATGGGAAATTGGTTCCAGGACTTGACAAAATCCACAGATACTCAAGTTTCTTACATAAAATAGTCTACTATTTGCATATGACTTATGTATATCTTCCCATATACTTTAAGTATTTCTAGATTACTTATAATGCCTTGTGATACAATGGAAATGCTATGTAAATAGTTATTGTACTATATTGTTTAGAGAATAATGACAGGAAAAACATCTGTACATGTTCATACAGATTAATCCCCCCCTCGGTTTTTAAATTCAGTTTATTGAATCTTCTGATGCAGAACTAGCATATATGGAGACCTAATGAATATTGTATTATATGCTACCCATAAAAATTAAAAAAATAGAAGTTATTTTCTATATAAGATGAAGCCAAAGTATTATTTATATAAAAAATAAAACTAAAGCAAGCTCAATTTGTCTAAGGTACAACTATGTAAGTTGCAAAAGGGAGATTCCTCTCGAGGACAGTAATTCTCAAAACTTATAATGTTCTAGAATCACTTGGGGGTATTTTTTACAAAAATAACTAGGCTACAAACCCCGGGAAAGTCTCTAATGGGTTTTCTGTTCTCTCGAAGCAAATGAGACCTCTGTTACTCCAGAGGTTAACGTGGTGTTCCCTCTGCCAATCACACTCCCGTCTTCTCTCCAGTTTGAATGTATGAACCAAGCACATAAAACAAATATGTCAGTGTTTCTTAATTCTGCTTGGAGAGTGGGATCTTCTCACAGCAAAGAGGCTCTCCTTAGCTCTAATTGTCATTGTCCTACTGAGAGCCACTCCCACATCACTAGCAGATCTGCCAAAGCTTTTTCCCAGGAAGGAGCCATCGACCCTCCCCTCCGGAATTGCTAGGGTGTTCTGTCCTTTGTTCAGAGGTTATCAGCGGCAGTTTCAGACTTCAAAGAAAATGATCCAAGGTTCTAATCTGCACTGAAACATCAGAAGGTAAAGAAGTTTCTGCCTTTTGAGGATCATCAACATCTAAATGATATGTAGAGTGTGTGTGTGTGTGTGTGTGTGTGTGTGTGTGTGTGAAGATAGATAGCTCAACTTTCCTTTCAAATATCACTTTCAGGATATGGAGAGATATCAGGAGAACTGGAGAGTTGTCTTCAGGCTGCAATTGCTTTGAGGAATAGCTGAAGAAATTCCATTTCCGGATTAATTAGAGCATGATCTTTAAGGTGAGGAGCAACCGAGTGTTCAGCCCAGAATGCCCAGGTGTCCTGGAGCCATGGCTGAAATGATTGTCATACACTGAACTTTCCAAAGATGGAGATTGTGGTCTGCACATTTAGTTGGATGGGATCTCAGGAAGGAGAGAAACACTTCCCGGAGCTGCCAAGGGTTTCTTCTTGGAAGTGTGAACCTGATGGTTTGCAAGCACACTTGGAAAAGTTGTCACTTAAAATCATAAACCATCTGTCCAATCACTGGGTAAATATTTTTTGAGCACTGACTGTGTTGGGGCCTGGACAACAAAGATAAAATGAAGTTCGGTATCCACTCAAGGACTCTGCTCCAAAGACTCTGGGACAAGTATCTCAATGCCCTTTAATGTGGTTGTTGCCACTAAAGCTGACAACCCCTTCATTTCCTTCATTGACCTTTTCTAGTTTCAGTTTGGAAATTAGAACAGCAAATAGGAAGGGATCAAGGTCATTCTATTAAAAAATGTATTTTAGTATTTTCTATAAAAAAGGAAATTGGCGATTTGTTCTAAGAAAATACGAGTAGTAAGAAACTTGAAGGACCTCAATTTTCACAGTGATAGAATTATGATTTCCTCCAGGGGAAAAGATTACCTATAACAAGATAGGAGGTGAGGCAAAATCAAGGAGAGAAATACAGCCCCAGAGGGAAATAAATCCAGGCAGGCAGATCAACTTCCTGTCACATGGGGGGAGGACAGGAAGATGGTATTTTTTCACATCCTGTTACAGTTAATGTTGTTCATATAACTCAGCTGAAAAGCTTGCCTTTCACCCTTGTTCGTTTTCTCTCTGGATGCATCTTTTCTAGCCCTAATTTCTTGTTTCCCTTCTCAGCACCAAAGCCTTGTAATTTTGCCTGTCTACCTAGTAGTGGCAAACATGTGAATTACATGTTCATGGTGAAATCACCCAAGTTGCATGGTTTTTATACCCAGGATCCAACATTTTCTCTCATTTCTTTCACTTGTAAGACTCCTATTTCCATCCATCCACATGTACTCTCATCTAAACTCCTAGCTGGTCCAGCAGCTACGTCCAGCAAGTTCCAAGGAAGAAATCAATCAAACTTACATATTGGTAGGGGGCTCTTCCAGGAAATCCAGTGGGAAGTTACAAAGGAGATATTTTGGAGGTCTTTAACATTCTTAAAATCATTCCAGGCAAGGTGCTAGTGTGTGAAGTGCTATTTTTTGTTGTTGTTGTGGAGGGACTACTTCAATGCCCGCTCCATGTCACAGAAAATTTGCTCAAATAGTGGACAGTAACCCAAATAGGAATCCCTGCCTGGCTTCATATAAAGAACAAAAATTGGTTTCATATGTGTTTTTGTCTCAACTTGAAGGTACTCACAGAGTACCTTCCCTGTAGCTTAGATTCTAGCTCTGAGATCCAGCCCTGAAGCCCCTTGTTTAATTTTTTTGAGTAACCACCATACTAAATAAATGTATAGTTTCAAACTATGGTTATGAAACTATAGGTCAGAACAGCATTTATTAAGACAGTCTTTGATTAATGTTTTTGCCAAGTGCCTATTACAGACTGCTAAAAACTCTCCATGTGTTCTCTTAGCATTTCTAATTTCATGAGGAAGCTAGTGTTATCATCCCATTTGATAGATAAAGAGACTGAGACTGGAAAGGTTAAGTCATTAAGGCTGATGCTGGTAATTGGCACATCTGTCTAACTCTAAAATGTGCTTAAATACCCCACAGGCCACCTCCTTTCTACCCTACTAGGATGCCCACTCACACTGAAACATGACATTTGACTGGTATCCAGAGAAAGCTTCTGCGTGTGAAGGAGTTTTAGTCTACCAAGTTACCTGTGCTGAGTGACCGACCCAGCACCTCTGGACCAACGGCTGGGGGATCCAGCTGATCACATATACTGTCAGTTTATAAAAATCACAATTTCCAACAAAGCACAGTTCTATTTTAAAAATACAGAATTCCATTCTATTCCCACAGGACTGAACACACACAAAATAATAAATACAAGAAAGAAGTGTCCAAAGAAAATGTCTGTTCTAGACATCCATCACTCTTCATCTGTAGGTGACTCCTCAGTGTCCTTTGAGCTCTGAAGACCTGCTACCCTCCCTCAGGCTCCTGTGGAGCTCAGTTTTAGCCATAAACCTTGCAAAAGCCTAAAGAAGGTGAGAAACAAACCCCTTTGTCTTATGCAAAGACTACAAGTGGAAAGACGATTCTCATGTCCTAACACAGCTTGACATCTCCTTCCTGGCATTCAAATACCTGGAACTTCTAATTAACTGAACCATCTTCCTACTCTAAGATATTAACAAAAGTACAAAGAAGTGATGAATAGGAAATGAAGAATATTATCCAGGCTTTTTCTTATTCTTAAACCAAACCAAACCAAAGGAAAAACACCAACTTTCTGGATATATGCAGGGTAAGAGTGGAGATCTAAACAGTTATTTTTCTTCTTACTCCCCAAGCTTTTCTGTCCACAATAGAATGTTAGTCTTGAGACAATAGAATGATAATGATAACTATATCCCCAGGACCTGGAAGATTCACAGTATTTATTTAATTATCTAATTTATTTATTTAATAAATTCACAGTAAGAATTTATTAAATAAATGAATGAATACACTCAATTGACTAGCTAACTGGTCACAAAAACTTGAGCAACCCAAATCAGAAAGCCCAGTTCAGGACAGAGGACTCACCTAGCATAGCTGTGAACTAAATAAATGGATGTGAGTTTAAGCCATTAATTGTTTTGTTTTATAAGCAAGAAGTAACTAATAGCTGGGTATGGTGATGCACAACTGTAATCCCAGTGGCTTGGGAACCTGAGGCAGGAGGATTGCGAGTTCAAAGCCAGCTCAGCAAAAGTGAGGTGCTAAGCAACTCTTTGATACCCTGTCTCTAAATAAAATACAAAATAGTGCCATGGAGGTGGCTCAGTGTTTGAGTGCCCTGAGTTCAATCCCCAGTATCCCACTCCCAATAAAAAAGAAGTAACTGATATACACGTGTTTATGAATTTACTGATCTTAAGACCATCTGGAGTACTGGTTAAAAACTATCCATTCCTTTAGAACGGTAGTTACTCAAACAATTAGATGTAGAATTTCCATATGATTCAGATTTCTTTTCAATAGCCAAATGGTGGCATCAACTCAAGTGTTCACTGAGATATGGATGGATAAACAAAATGTGTATATATACACACAATGGAACATATTAAGCCTTAAAGAGAAATAAAATCTGATACATTTTACAACATGCAAAACCTTGAAAATGTCTAAATGAAATAATCCCAATGCAAAAGGACAAATACTGTATGATTTCACTTACATGAAGTGCTTAGAACAGTCAAATTCATAGGAACAGATGGTATAAGAGTGGTTTGTAGGAGCTAATGATAAAGTTCTGTGTGTGATAGTGCTGTTGATTGCATAACAATGCAAATATACTGAATTCCACTGAACTGTATACTTAAAAGTGATTAAAATAGTACATTTTATGTTGTATATGTTTTTGCCACAATTACAAAAAACAAACAAAAAAAAGCATACACATTTTTAGAGTTGATCCCAAATTAAATAGGTCATCATCTGTAGGGTAGGAGCAAGTCTGTGCTAGACCATCCCATCTCCCACACTGCTTTTGTGTATAGTTCAAATCCATGTATACACTGGATCAAAATTAAGTCTTGCCTCTTTGTGAACCAGGGAAAGATTTGGAAAAATCACAAGATATTGGCTGGGTTTAAAAGATTAAATTCCATGTGCAAATTCCTCACTTAATTATGGAAAAGCACTAAATTTCAGATAAAACCTAACTATAAGGGAAAAATTCCTTCCTGTCTTCTAGTTCAAAGCTGGGAAAGCTGCCTGACTTCCATTTGTTTAGATATTCATGGGAAACACCACATTGAATCCAAAAGGTAATTCTAACCTTTTTTATTTTCCTACAATATTGGAACATGAATAAATTGAATCACTGTCTGAAAAGAACCAGCTGTGTGAGTTTACTTCCCTTTCATAGTCACTAGATCTAAGTAGCAATGAAAAAGGTTGCATGGAAATGATTCTAAAATAATTTCCATTCCAGATATGAAAACACCGCCTCTCTTCTATAAGAGACTGACTGTTACTCACGCAAGACAGAACTTTCAAATAGTATCCTCAGGTAGGTAATTCACATGGCAGAAACTATTCCATATTCTGCGGTGTATAATTACAAAAGAGAGTTTCATCTTCAGACATTTCACACATATTAGTCATGGAACTTTCAATGCCTCTGGAGTTTTGATGGACGACTCAATGATGGTTCAGGTTTTGCAAGAGTCTCTGGGGAAGTTGAACACTCTAAATTTTAAAAATTTAAGTTCTACTAATGAGAAAAAAACCCCCACAACTATATGTGAGTGGCATGTAAAGGAAACCAGGTTTTCTTTCTTTCTGCAAGAATGCCCTTCATTTTGCTCAGCAGTGAACATGAGTCATCTCTTTGTCTACAGTCATTGTAGTTTGTCATTGGATATAAAATAAGAACACATTTTATTAAAGTATACAATATAGTTGTCCTCAACATTTTTTTTTCTTTTAAAATGTCATTTACAGAGTGCTTTTATTGCTAGGTACAAATTAAAATTATTAGTTTCAAATGTAACTTGCATTGTAGACATTTAATTTCTTTAGTATAAGATGAAAAAAAATTGAATCTTGACATAATACTCACTATAGTTTTCGGTGATAGGTCATTTAGTTGCCTGGATCCTATTTATGAGAGATCAATTGTTCAATGTCCTGGAAAAGCTTCAGTCCACAGGGCAGGGTCTTACGTAACACAGCACTGCTTGGTTGGAAACATTCTATAGAAGGCTCTCAGGTTGTTTGAAACCAAAGCTAGCCTGGCACTCCACACTTCGTGACACCACTGCCTGCAAACCCTCACGACTTTGCCATGTTCCTTCACTTCCAACATGTGCCATTGTTCACAATGATCTCCTCTCCAGTCTTCTACCTTTTCTTCAAAGTAAGAAACTATATAAAACCTGTGTGCATCTCCTGCTGTAAAGACTAACTTCTATCACTCAGTTTTACTTCTTGGATTTCTACATACTTACAGAGTTATTTTTGTCTTTTTGTTTCAAAGTCATCTATTGTGAAGCAAAAAAAAAAAAAAGCATTAGCTTTGTAAGCTGCAATTCATGGGACCTCGTGACTTCCTCTCTCTTTACCCCACGTACCGTACCCAAGCTGTGAGTGTGACAGCTGATTAACCATCTCTCCTTCTCCTGGTACTGAAGTGACATTCCTGGATCTGACTCTTCTGGGAACTCTTTCTATTAAAATCTAACACATCCTGGTACAAATCCTGGAAGATTACTCTTGTGCCGGAAACTGTCACTTTCTTTCCTGTCATCTCTGACGATCTCACCTGCTCAAATGTAATGTGATTTCCACCTCACACGTTTGCAAGTTCTTTTCTCACTTGGAATTCTATGGAGACCCTAACACTGGAATAAGGGAAAAGACAAAATGTGCTTGCTTTCTCCAGAGCAGCTCCTCAACAATGCCAGCCTCGTTCCAACTGTACATGCTGAAAGAAATTCCACAGCTGTTTCCAAAATTTAAGCCTCTTGGCTTCAGCTCTGCAGAGATAAATACACTGTGGTGAGGCCTCCAAACACATGTGCAGAATAGTTAAAATCTTGTTTCAAGCCTGAAGCAATAGTCGTTAATGTATGTGCAAGTCACCAATCTCTGCTTTTCCTCCCATTTAACCCACATGTTATTGTAACTGCAGGCAGGGAAGGATTTCAACCACAAAAATATTCAATGCTATAAGTTAGAAATCTACATGTTCAAAATTTTCTTCTGGCATTTGATGGTGAGTGTTTTTGAGGACAAGGACCACAACTCATCCATGTTTGCCACCTAGAAGATTTGTGCAATGTCTCGAGTAGAGTTAAACACTTAATGCATCTCTATTGAGTGAGGGAGGGCGTGATCATGACTTACATGGGCACAGAGTTCACACTCTCTGATAGAGAGGAGTTGCCAGAAGTGTAGGCAAGACCCCCTGGAATGGGGAACTTCAGGTGGTCTAGTTCAGGGTTAGAGGATGAAGGTTCAAGACCTGGTTCTGCCACAAGTTAGCTATGCAACCCTGGGCAAGTCCTTTTGCCTTTCCAAGACCCAATTTCTTCTCTAAAATGGAGCAGGGAATCAATCATGGCTGCCATCCTTATAATAAGACCATGTTTGTGAAAGCTCTTTGTAAATGATAAAGTCACACAGGACATTATGGAGCCACATTTTCTAAGAGCAGAACTTTCAAAGACAGTGACATCTAATGGTCTCTCTCATTAATTAATCAATTATATTGTTAATTCATTAATTTAATCAAGATGTATTCAGTTCCTCCTGGGCTTCATGAGAATGAAATAGTGAACCAAAGAGATAAGGACTCTTCCCTCATGGGACCAACAGTCTCAGAGATGGTGCAGATATAAGTTTAATAAGCACACTAGCAATGGTGGTTAGCTCCACATTCCCAATATGGATGTTCTAAATGTGGGCTCATGATTTTTAATACTTTTCATTCATGTTATCTTCTTCTTTTTAAAACTTTTTTTAGTTGTTGATGGACCTTTATTTATTTTCGGATTTATATGTGGTGCTGGGAAGCGAACCCAGTGCCTCACACGTACAAGGCAAGTACTCTAGTGCTGAGCTACAACTCCAGCCCTCATATTCTCTTTTACTAAAATGAAACTTAAGAAAAGGTGTATAGCTCATTCAAGTGGTCACATCAGCTCCCGAGAATTTTTGGAAAATATATAGCCTACCCTAGGACATGTCATTCTGATTTTAGTTGTGAATGCTTTGGCCACAGAAAAACTCACCTTCATGAGTACAACAAAGTCATTTTGGAAAGAGTGCCAATGACCAAATTAATTCTTTTATGGAGCTGTCGGATTTGATTAAGTTGTTATACTACCTTTTAAAACTCATTAACAGGATCTATCAAGCCATTTTGTAAGTGATTTTTTTTTTTTTCCTAACGTCTTTACATTTACTGTCCTGGAAGGCTCTTGGTGTCAATCAAAATAGATGACAATGCTAAATCACCGGCCTCATAACATAATTCAACTCTGGGTGAATTCAGCTGTCTTTGTGAAATATGACCTTGCAAGAGTGGTTGATTTGCCTGTTGCCTTCTCTGATAAGAAAAATATATTTATAACCACATTGTGGTTCCATGTGTATTTCATCATATATATTATTTTATAACCAATTTATTGAATTGTAAGGAAATTCCAATATTAGGTGAAAGAGGAAAAACTTTAAAGTAGTTTATTTTCTTCTCTTTCTCTTTTTCAAACAGAATTTCCCCAAATAGATTCTGTCAAGAAGTTTCATTGGAGAGAAATTCACAATTGAAAACAGAAGGAATATGGCTTTACCGGGCATGCTTAATGAAAGAAAGAGGAGACAGTTGGATAAATCTGCACAAAGGAGGCGTACAACAAGCACTTTCCAGAGCTGAAAGCTAAACATAACACAGTGGAGAATTAACTGCTTAGATACGAGGAGTAGGGCCCTGGCAGGCAGGCTTTGCACATTTCTCCAACATTTAACAAGTTCCTTAAACAGAAATCTCAGAGATTTGCTAGATAAGTAGTTACAGCCATTATTTCTAGTAATACAAGAAAAGCATAAATAGGAATTAAACCCTCATGGGACCAAAGAACAGCATAGCAGTATTCCATATTTCTCACAAAAATCCATTAGAGAAAGCTGCAGTGAAACATAACTTTGAGACAGGAGAGAGATGGTACTATTTAATGGGTACTAAGAATGCACCATAAATGTAAGCTAATAAAGTGTTCATTAATTTAGCATCCATTGATTGAGCTCTTGCTATGTTTCCAATTTTGCACTGAGGGTGGGATGATGAAGAAAAATGGCAATTCAGTCTGGGCCTTTGGGGCTTAGGCAGGCCAGACAGGAATATAAGGATGTAATTACTGTGCAGCACAGAGATAGACAGAGTACTACAAAGTCAATGAAGACGGTGCAACTAACGCTACGGAGTTCACAGAGGCGTTGTGTGGGGTGCTATTGAAGGAGGTGCTTCTTAAAGGGGAGGTGACTATGAGAGGTCCAAGTGTCCAACTTCTGAGTGAAGTGGGGAGGAGAGAGATGAGGCTACAGAGGCAAGCTGGTTACTAGGCCAAGGAGTGGCTCTTTGAGAGGCAGCAAACTGGAAGGCAGCTCAGGGGCCAGCTGGTACCTAGAGAAGCAACTGCTCTAAGCTTTCAGATTTAAGTGCAAGGCACACAGGGGGGCAAACACACAGGAGCTTTGGTGGCAGGGAGGCAGCCAACAGGGGAGAGGTAGGGAGAGCCTTATTTTATTATCTAAAAAAGAGGATAGTAGGACCAGAGTTGCACTTTAGAAATGTTAATTGGTTACAGTGAAGGGAAATGTTTAGAAGGGGAATATTTGGGGGCAGGAAGGATCCTGGAAGGCTCTGGGAAAAAGAAGATGAGGGCCTATGTCAAGTTGGTAGCAGCAGGTACAAAGAAGGGCTGGAGTGGAGTCAGAAGGAAAAAGCTGGAAGATGGAGTCATTCATTTAAGAAATGGCCATTTCAATGCTTGGCACTGGAGATACAGAGCCAAGGAGGGAAGGCAGGGGGCTACACATTTTCACCATGGACTTACAGACACCCAGATGTGGGACACGAAGAAGAGACTGAGGATTACTTCTGGGATATGCTTTTGGGAAACTGACCCCTATACAGACTATAGAAATAGCTGGCTTCCTCCTTATAATAGGAAGCAACTGATGAAAAATTGTGAATATACCTGTTTCTCTACCCCCAATTTTTTTCCTTCAAATATTTATTTATTTTTGTTAGAAAATTAAAATTAAATCTACAAAATGTCTGAGTTTGAGAATTCAGCAGCAAGTATGGAGTGTGCGTGTGTGTGGTGGGGGAGAGGGGTGAGAAGGCTTAAGATAAGGAGTTAGATTTTCCACAGGTAAATTTAAGACGCTTGTAAAACTTTCAGGTGCAAATGCCCAGTAGGCAGCAAAGTGTTTTGGGCTAGGAGTTCATGATACAAAGCTGAGCTGGAGAAATAGTTTCGATTCTCACTAGAGAAGATGTAAAATTTAATGTTCAAGAACTGAAACAAACAAACAGACAAACAAACAAACAAAAAACCTTTCCAGGAGAAAGTGGAACTGTCAGAGAGGCAGGAAATGCAAGGATTAAAATAAGGGTGGAAAGAGCAGGATGGTTTACGGAAATTGAACGAGAAGGGGGTTTCTGGATAAAATGGCAAAAACCAGCAAACAACAAAAACACCTTGATTTTCAGATAATGCTCTGTGGGTGTGGCTTTAAATAAATCAAATCCTTAACTTTCAAATCTAGGTGTTTTCTTATTTGAACATAATAATATATAACTCTTTTTTTTGGCCTTAAAATTCACCTTGTAATTTACATATGGATTCTGACTTGCATTTTCTTTAGAATAATCTATAGCTGAGGATGTAGCTCAGTGGCAGAGTGCTTACCTAACCTGTGCAAAGCCTTAATTTGATCCCCAGTACTGGGCGAAAAAACAAAAACAAAAAGAAGAATGATATTCTACTTGCTTTCTGCAAGACAACAACCTTTGCAACATGTTTGCTATGAAAAAAAAAAAATCCTTTTCAAATTTTGTTTTGTGGATTGGCGGATCCCTAGAGTGCTATTTGTCTTCCCTTCGCCTTCCCGCACTCTCTTCCCCTGTGTCCTGGGAAGCTAACCTTTATGAATTGATCCTGCAGCTCCCTTTGCCATCTGGCTTTCAATTGGGTTTGTCTAGTGGGAGGCACTGGCAAGAGCTGAGAAAGTTCGAGCCAGAGAAGTTGAAATCCGCCCTCTACCTCGATTTTTATGGTCTACACCCCTCTATTGAAGGCCACAACTCCTTTCTGGATGCTTTGTCTATATAACAGGGGTCCTGGACTATTCCTATTCTTGCTCCCTTCAGGCCCAGACATGGTAAAAGCTCCCTGCTAATGTACAAAATCCAAAGTACCCATTGGCGGCTTTCTCTAAACTCTGAAAGAGGGTTCATAGGCCACACAGGGTTAATGAAGAGTCCTTTTATTAAACTCTCTAATCACCCAGATTGAGTGTGCTATCAAACTGGTTTGCTGCCAAGAAGAGATTAGTTCACACAATAATTTGTTGTCAGTGGCCCATTTTTTCCCAGACTAGCACTGAATGAGGAGTGTGTTTGGGAAGATTAGGTGGCAGAGAGAACAGAGACGCACCAGGGGGAGGCACAGGTTGCCTTCTTTGAGAGTCCAGCTGTCTGCAGAGTCTTGGAGCCAGCTCCAAGATCATTCCTCTGAGACATTTCTACTCAACCACTTAGCAATGAGCAACTGAGACAGCAGGAGGCTGCGAAGGCACACATTCTACCCTGGCAGAGCTGACAGATTGGGTGGGTGGGAGGGGACGAAGCCTCATGTGTCTGGATTTTCAGGTAACTGCTGTTTGAGTTCATGCTCAGCACCATCAATTTTGTGGGAAGTTCTATAAATCAGCTTGCCACATGATGAGCAATGCCTGCAGTTGCAAAGAGGATATATTCCTATACTATTTTTGGCCACTGCACAAAACCACCAAAGTGGCCGGAGAAAGAATATTTAACAGCATACAAGACTATCCTTTTGTGGAGGTTGGGAACAGAAAGGAAGCTGCCAGTATATACACATGGCTGTGTAACAGCCTTCCGCACACTTCTCTGCCTTGGAAACCCCCTAAAGCAAATGAAAAATGGAAATAGTCAAAACAAAAATGAGGTTTTTAATAAAACATCTAGAAGCAACTGCATTCTCCCTGGAGGAAGTGGGGAACTCTTGATGTCTCAGTGATAGGAGCCCAGCCCTGACATTGCTCAGGACACTCCAAAGGCACTTCAGAAGGAGACAGGCATGCTCCTTGAGAGACAAAGTTGTTCCCTCTGCTGGCAAAAGGGTGGCCTGAACAGGTCATGTTTTCAGCCCAGTAGGACCATAGTGAGTTCAAGGAAAAAAGGAGCAGAAGACCAAATGAAGAGTCAGGAGAGAACCTGTGTATTGTGCAACCAGGTGAGGCATGACTGCCACCCTGGCCCTGCCTCAGGGAGACCCTCATGCTGTAAACACCTGGACTAGGAAAAGGGGACTCATTCAGTGATGAATAATGAAAAAGAAGCTATCATGTCAGCTATTCAAATATACTTCTAAGACAAAAGAGAAAAAAGGGGTGAAATTTATGAACAAATTATAACTTTTTATAAAATATTATCTCTAGTAGATGAAGGTTGTGAAGAAATGTTTTGCCATGAGTTCAGAGGGAAAAAATGAAGTGTCACCAGGAAGGTAGACAATAACACAGCAATGGCAGAGCAGGGAAGTGGGGCTAAATAATGGGGGACGAGACATGAGCTGACAGAACTTTGAACAGATGTACAGATGAACAGATAAGGAAAATGTGGTATATATACACAATGGAGCTTTATTCAGCCATAAAGAAGAATGAAATTATGGCATTTGGGGGTAAGTGGATGGCACTGGAGAACAATCGTATGAGTGAAATAAGCCAGACCCAGAGGGTCAAGGGTGGAATTTTTTTCCCCATATGCAGAAGTTAGCCCAAAATAAAGAAGAAGAAAAAAAGATGTGTGTGTGGGATTCCATGAAAATAGATGGGAGATTCATGGAGTAAAGGAAGGGAATAGAAGGGGTGGGAGGAGAACAGGAAAAGGGAGGAACTGTGGAATGAAATTGACCAAATTATGCTATGTACATATGTGAATTCACGTGCAGTGAATTTCACCTTTATGTACATCTATAAAGCACCAATTAAAAAAAACAATAACTAAATAGAAGACTGGTAGAGATGAGGAAGGGGAGCGGGGGAGGGAGAAGGAGAGAGAAAGATGGAGCACTGGAGACTGAAATGGAGCAAATTATATTCCATGTATGTGTGATTATGTCAAAATGAATTATGTCAAAAACCATGTATAACTATAATGCACTAATAAAAACATGAAAAAGAAAAAGCAGGGGAATGACAGAAATGAAAACAAAAGGAGCATAAAAGTGAATAGACATTATATAAACAGTTGGTTCATAGAGGATAGGAATGAAAAAAGTAATAAAATCAGATAGAAATCAGGATAGACCCAGAATGACGAATGAGTCATGTACTGGGTTTCTAAGACAAAGGAAAAAAACCCTTGGAAAAGAGCAAGTCAATTTTTTTTTTTTTTTTGCAGGGGTGGGGCCATTAGGGATTGAACTCAGGGGCACTCAACCACTGAACCACATCCCCAGCCTTATGTTGTATTTTATTTGGACAGGGTCTCACTGAGTTGCTTAGTGACTCACTGTTACTGAAGCTGGCTTTGAACTTTCGATCCTCCTGCCTCAGCCTCCTGAGCTGCTGGGATTATAGGCATACACCACTTCACATGGCTAAAATCAAGTCACTTTCATAAGGAGAAAAACATTAAGCCGGCCTCATGTTTCTATACAGTAATATTGAACACCAAATATAATAACTAAAGAAGGAGAATATGAGATAAGGATTATGATATACACCAACTCTTCAAAAATAAAGGTTACAAGTAGCAGTTTTAAAGGTGCAGATATGTGAGGGATATTATTTTGTTGATCTCTTTTTATGGAAACCAATAAATGATAAAATTCAGTCAATCAATAGTTTAGGGGAAAATTTGGTAGAGACTGAATATATTTAACAATTCCAGGGCCAGAGTTGTGGCTCAGTGGTAGAGTGTTTGCCTAGCATGTGTGAGGCACTGGGTTCGATCCCCGGCACCACATAAAAATAAACAACTAAAATAATGGTATTGTGTTCATCTACAACTAAAAAAATATTTTAAACTAACAAACAAACAAAAAACCCAAAAAACCCAATTCCATTAAAAATACAAGAAATGTGTGCTAGACACATCTCAGATAGAGCATTAATTTCCAGGATATAGAAAGAACTCAAAAAACTTAACACCAAAAAACCCCCACAAATAACCCAATCAATAAATGGGCAAAGGAAGTGAACAGACACTTCTCAGAAGGTGATATATAATCAATCAACAAATATATGAAAAAAAAAATATTCAACATCACTAGCAATCAGAGAAATACAAATCAAAACTATACTCAGATTCCATCTCACTCCAGTCAGAATGGCAATTTTCAAGAATACAATCAACAATAAATGTTGGAGAGGATGAGGAGAAAAAGGTACACTCATACCTTGCTGTAAGGACTGCAAATTGGTGCTATGATTCTGGAAAATAGTATAGAGATTTCTCAGAAAACTTGGAATGGAACCACCATTTGACCATCAGTTATCCCACTCCCAAAGGACTTAAAATCAGCATACTATACTGACACAGCCACATCAATGTTTATAGCAGCTCAGTTCACAATAGTTAAACTATGGAAACAACTTAGGTGCCCTTCAACAGATGAATGGATAAAGAAGCTGTGGTATATATACACAATGGAATATTACTCAACCTTAAAGAAGAATGAAATTATGGCATTTGCCAGTAAATGGATGGAACTGGAAAAAATCATGATAAGTGAAATAAGCAAATCCCAAAGAAACAAAGGTGAAATGTTTTCTCTTATGTGCGGATGCTAATTCACAATAAGTTGGAGGTGGACCAGGGAAGAATAGAACTACTTTGGATTAGCCAAGTAATAAAATCAAGTAATAAAAAGCCAAGTAATAAAAAGAGGGAGTGAAGGGAGGGGAAGGGGTGTGGGGTAGAATGATAGTAGAATGCATCAAACATTTAACTCTGTCTAGGCAAACACCAAGAAAAATAATGTTTGCTACAATAAATATGCTGTAGGAGAGATGAAAGAGAAGAGGAATATATACATTGATTGCTTAATTGTTCAGATTTATAACTAACAAGAATAGACAATCACTAAGTAGAGGGCTAAGAGTGATTTATAATCATAAAGATAGCTAGTAGAACAAAAATATAAGTGTTCTAATAAGAACAAAACAATAACAACAACAAACCCATCAAAACTTCACGAAGAAAACAAAATGAAGAAAACCGACCATAGGGTGCACAATTAAATTTTAAAAATTTGATTAAAAACTCCTGAGATGGGGCTGTGGCTCCATGGGAGAGTGATTGCCTGGCACTTGTAGGGGCACTGGGTTTGATCCTCAGCACCACATCAACAAAATAAAATACAAGTGTTGTGTCCACCTACATCTAAACACACACACACACACACACACACACACACACACACACATATTAAAAGCAAACAAACAAAAAAACACCTGAGATGAAATGATAAAGCTCATACAAGATGTCTAAGTGAGTTCAAACTATCTGGTAAATAAAAGTGAATTTCAGATGTGGTGTTTAGTATAAAAGAGACATACTATTTAAAATAAAGTGATTTTGATAAGTAAAAAAAAAAAATAAAGAATTGATAGAAGTTTATCTGTAAATGTGAATAAAAAGATTGCAGGAGTCACGATTTTAGTAGAGCTTAATACAATTGATTTAGCCTAATATTTATGCAGCTCTTACTATATTCCAGGCATTATTGTAAGTGCTTTATAAATACAAACTTACGTAATCTTTCCCCAAACCAAATGACAGTTACTCTCATTATGTCCATCTCCCTCCGGCTGCCAGATAAATAAATATGGCACAAAGACACATAAGCAGTAAAGTGGAAATGTCAGAATTTAAATTTGGTCAATCCAGATTTTGTGATCAGTGACAATATTTCTTGCATATCCTGGCAAAAACCATTAAATGAGAAAAAGATTGGTAGAGTAACTGCTAAAAGAGATATTAAAAAAGAAAAATAAGCAGGAAAACTTTAGTAAAGGAGACTTTCGTATTTTTAACAGTTATATTGGGATGTAATTCATATAATATACACTTTCCCATTTAAAGTGAGCAACTCAATGTTTTTTAGTGTATTCATAGAGCTGCGCATCCCTCATTGGAATCTGTCACTCATTTTCAGTCAATTTCTGGGTATGGTGTGGGATAAGAATCCAACTTTCTTCTTTTCATGTTGATAGATGTCTAGTTGTTTCATATCATTTTTTTAAAAAAATACTAGTCTTCCTCAATTTAAAGGAGACTAATTTGCTCCTTTCTTTCATAACACATAAGTGGGAAAAATTAGACAAGGCATGAAAATACTTAAATAACAATATGTAATACTAAACAATATATTAACTAGACGAGTTAAGATGCTACAAACTCTAAATGATGAAAATGAAGATTACATATATATATATATTTTGAATAACAGTAACAGAAACAAACTACATTCTAGACCTCAAAGGAAGACTGAATACATTTTAAAAAGGAGAGACAGTATGGTCACCATGTCTGATTCTAATGCAAAAAAAAAAAAAGAGAGAGAGAAAATAATTCAGTTCAGAACACAGACATCAGTGCCACTTAGCTGTTAAAACTTCGCCCTCACACATTTGTATGCCAGAGAGGGTACAAATATCTAAAAATTCAAAAATCCAGAAAAAAGACATAGTAAAAATATCACCTATCAAAATCTACTAAATATCACTAAAACAATTCTTAGATATTCATAGAAGTATTTTATTAATAATTTATTAATTAATTTTACTTAAAAAAATTTAAGTCAGTTTTACTTAGTGATAAATGAAATGGACCACAAATTAATTTATTAAATATCTGTTTTAAGGAAAAGTGAGAGAAAAAAATTAATATAAATAAAAACATGTAAAAGATGACTAGATGCACTAGAACCTTGTAATTCAAAGTTTGGCCATGTGGCCATGTCCCAGCAACTTTGATATCACTGGGAATTTGTTACCAGTCCAGAATCTCAGGCTCTATCTAACCCAGACCCAGACCTACTGAATCAGAATCGGCATTTTAACCAGATCTCCCTTCTGGTGATATGTATAGAAATCAAAGGACTAACTTAGACACCAGAATAATCAGATAAATTAATACAGAAAGCCCAATGTTGGTTCTAAGAAAACCTAAACCGCTAAAACTGTGAAGTTTTATTAATTGAGGGAAGAAAAAGAGGAGAAAGTATGAATTTGCAACTAGAAAATGATACAGTGAGAAAAATAAAAATAGAGGAAACTAAAATTATATAGGGACGGCTTTAGGATAAAATGGACAACTTTTCAGGAAAATTTAGTGTATCCAATGTGACCCAGAATATTGAGAAAAATCTAAGCAAACCAGCTTTTTAAAAACATTTATTCATTCATTCATTCTACAGTTGTAGATGGACTCCATGCCTTTATTTATTTATTTTTATGTGGTGCTAAGGAGCAAACCCAGTGCCTCACATGTGCCAGGGAAACGTTCTGCCACTGGGCTACAGCCCCAGCCCAGCAGACCAACAAGAATATATAGCTGTTAAGAACTATGTCTTCTTCATCAAGAAAAACAACAGGCTCTGTTGGATACACAGGACACTTCTATTAAATATTTAAAGAGCAGGTGATTTTAATTGTTGAATCAAGATAAATAAGGGAAATCTCCATGTTCTTTTTATGTAATCATTTAAACTTCCAAAAAATAAAATAAATAAAAGCAAAAGGAAACTATAGACATCTTTACTTCTGAATAGTGATACAAGAACCTTAAGTAAATTATTGGTAACTAATTTGAAAAAAATGTTCAATATACAATACACACACATTGAGAAAGCTACATTAAGTATGAATGTAAAGCTCCATGAAATGTTATTAGTCACATGCCTATCCAAATGCTACCCAGGTCGAGAACTCAAATAAGCCAGCACCTCTTATTAATCACCCTTGTCGGTCTTTAAAAGTAGCTACTATCCTCATTTTTATACAAACTCTTTCCTTAAAATATACAGTCTTAAACATTATAGTTTAATTTTCCCATATTTACACTTTATGCAAATGAAATCTTGCCATGTGTATTCTTTTGAGTCTGTTTTCCCCCCCCTCAGGGGGTAGGTAGAGGATGAGAAGTTATAAGGTTTATCCCTCAAAGTGCATATTTTTGTAATCTGATAATTTCTATTCATGTAAAATATTTCACACATGTAAATACCCCAATTTATCTATTATTTTGCTGATAAACTGATGGATTATCTTCAGACTCCAAATTTAGAAATAATGTTGCACTAAACATTCTTGCCCTGCAGAATAAAAAACAGTATTACAAACAAAAGCAATTTATTCCATGTATGCAAAGATGGTTCAAAATTAGTAGATATATAGATATAATTTATCATTTTAATAGGTCAAAAGGGAAGATAATATGATAATCTCTACAAATACAGAAAACCATCTGAAAAATCCAAGTATGCTCAGAAACACTCAATAAAACAGTAACTAATTAATATGGTGCTTAATAATAGATAATGCACTCACTGTGTCCCAAAGCTAGTGTCATTCTTAATGGACAAACATTAGAAGTAGTTTCACAAGGAAAGGACACTGAGTATTGACATGACTATTTAACAATGTACTAGCTTTACAAACTCAGGAAATTATACTGATAAAATAATTGGAGTATAAACATTGGAAAGGAGAAAAAATGATACAATTTTATATGCAGAAATGCAATAATGTACCAGACTGTAAATAAACATGCAGAAATCACTAATCTTCACACCAGACTCCATTTACAATAGCCACAGAACAATAAAATACCTATGAATCAATTTATAGAGAAAATTTTCAGGCTTATGTTAGGGGATAAAATGTCTCAAAAACAGACTTAAAGAATACAAATGAAGTCTTCGACAAATGAAAAGGCATACTACTTCTTTAAAAAGATGATTCAAAAATCACAAAGGTGTCAATCTGCGCTAATTTATAATTTTAACTTAACCTAATAAAATACCAACTTTTTCTGTAATAAGATCAGTTGATTTTCCCTTTTATAATTTAGATTAGTTAAGAAAACAAATAAGAGGAAAAACTAGCTTTTCAGAAGCTAAAATATTCCTTAATGCTGTGGTAATTAAAGCAGTCCAGTTCTGTTGCATAATTAAGCAACATAATAAGGCAGATAAATCAATCTAATCAGAGCATAAAGCTCAGAAAGAGATTTAAACACACATGGAAATTTAGTAAGAGGTTGGCATCTTAAATCAGACAGGGAAAATAATTGTGATTATACTTAAAAACTGATTTTGGAACAATTGGATACCTTTTGTTTATTCATACACAAGAAAAACTTCAAGAAAATTAAGAATATATAAAAATAAACTCATAAATGCATTAGAGGTAAAAATGTGAAGGTTCATTTATAACTCTGGAGTGGAAGAGGGCTTTCTAAATACAACACAAAAATCCAGAAACCAAAGGGAAAGTATATAGTTGATTTTATGTGTCCATGTGACTGGGCTTCGGTGTCCAGATATCTGGCCAAACATTGTTCTGGATAATTCTGTAAAGATGTTTTGGGATGAGATCATCCTTCAAATTGGTGGATTTTGAGTAAAGTGTTAAGCTAGAATTCGGGACCCCCAAAAGACCACCAGAGACCCAAGATCGATGTAAGCAGCAAAGAGGTGTTTATTGTGAGCTAGCTTGGTCCTCCGCACACACACAGCAACAGGTGACGCTAAGAGGCCCCGAGCCCAGGTTTTGCAGCAGTTTTATACATTCTTTGGAGAGGGCAGGGACCCCCACATACATCATAGCATCTCCTAGCAAATCATCACACAACACGGGAAAATCAAATAACAATTCTAAAACATGATTAGCACATTCACTGGCGAGAACAAGTTGGGTAGAGGGGATTGGTCACTACAAGAGGGGGATTCATTTAAACTGATTGGTTTAAACCGTGAGGATGTCCCAAGGGGAGTGTGTACGTGCCAAACTGCAGGGCTTCTAGTTTAGATACTGGTCACCACACCTAGGTGGAAGCCATCTGGAATTTCAGATATGTGGTTATCTTGGCCTATCTGCGGCTTTTCCGGATTTTCCGAGAACTGTTTCCACAGAGCTTTTCTGTAGTTTTTTTCCTGACTTTAGGACTACAATAAATCAGAGGTTAAGTTTCAGAGCAAATTAAGATCCCAAGCAGAATGAAATTGCTTAGGTCTTTCAAAAGCAGATCACCATAAAGTAGGTAGGCCTCATTCACTTAGTTGATCACCTGAACAGAAAAAAAAAAAAAAGACTGATTACCTCTAAAAAAAAAGAGAAAAAACAAGAGAGAGAGAGAGAGAGAGAGAGAGAGAGAGAGAGAGAGAGAGAGAGAGAGAGAGAGAATGCAGGCTGGGGTTGTGGCTTAGTGGTAGAGCACTTGCCTCCTACGTCTGAGGCCCTGGGTTTCAATCCTCAGCACCACATAGAAATAAATAAATAAATAAGATATTGTGTCCATCTACAACTAAAAAAAGAAAGACAGAGAGAATTCTTCCAGCATATTATCTTTGAACCTGAACTGTCACATTAGCTCTCTATTCTACCAGCACCCCTTGCAGATTTTTGGTTTGCTAGCCACCACACTGTGTTAGTCAATTCCTTTTCAGTAAGTCTCTCTCTCTAATTATATACATCATACTGGTTCTGTTTCTGAACAGAACTATGACTGGTACAGAAGAACCTGAAAAAAAATTTAGTATCTATAAAGAAAAATTATATGCCAAACAAAACCAGAAGCAAGCAAACCAAACAAAACCAAATCTCTCCCCATCAGTAAAGTCAATTTCACTATAGAAAACATTCATTTGGACAAATGACTAATGTCCTTGATAGAGAATGAGTTCCTCTTAATCAATAAAGACCAATGGACCAATGGAAAATGGGCAAGTAATAAATTGTTTAATACAGCTCTTAAACTTTTGAAAAGGTGACTATTCTCACTCATCATTAGAAGTGAAAAACAAAGCCACATAGAATTACCATTCCTAGCTACAGAGTGACAAAAATCTAAAAGGATGAGCCACTAAGGATGAGAACAGGTGGAAACAGGCTGTGTCTGTTATTAACAATGGAAGCACAAAATGGTATAATTCACATGGAAGACAATTGGCATTATCTAACAGGATGACAAATGTACTCTGGAAATTTATTCCTTAGATAATATATTCTCCTGCAACATGACATATGCATGTACTATGCTTTTAGATTTATAAAAACAAAGGATCAGAAATAATCCCAAATTTCACAATAGAAGATTGATTGAATAAAGTTTGGCACGTACATATGAGAGAAATCTATACATTACTAATGAGGAATTTAATGTACAGATATGAAGAATAAAGATACACATTTTTAAAAAAGAAGTTGCAGAATAATTTGAAAAGTATGCATAACTTGTGTAAAAATGGAGGGGTAGTAAAATAGAAATGTAGAAAGCAACAGACAACAATAAAAATCAAAAGCAATAAAATTGAGTAAATCTAAATGAATATTAGCTGTATAAGATAATATTGACTTGTATATATGCATAAAATATTTCTGACTAAATACAAAAAAGAGTATAAACTTATGTAGAGAGGAATGGAAATGGGGTAGAATGGAAATGGGGTGGACGAAGGTTTGTATTAGGAAGGAGACTTTTCACTCTGTAATGTTTTATCCTATCTGATGTTAGAGCAATATACATATTGAACTTATTTGAAACACAACAGGAGTCCATTTCATAATTGAATTAGATCCAACAATGAGAATTAGGCAATTTAGACTGATTTACCCATCAAGGACAATTAGAAAACCTAAAAAAAAAAAAAAAAAAAAAAAAAAAAAAGGGTTTCTTGAAACATTGGAGAATTAACAAAGTGAAGTTCTCCAATTAAGATATCAAGGCAATCAAGAGCTCAAGAAGGGGGAGTCTGGGTTTTAGGGTTACTTTTCTCTAGAGCCATTGCCAATTTTGGAGTGGCAACTGAGATGACCTAGCACAATGGCACAACAGAAAGATAGGAGACCTCAGCTACTAAAATCTGATTCAGAATTTAAAATAGCTATAGTTGTTTTGTGGATGAAAAAAGACAAGGCTGAGAATTTTCATATAGAACTGGAAAAAATAAAGAATAAAATGCAGACTATAGAACTAAAAAGCTACAATAACCAAAATTAGGAAATCAGTAATTAAATTTAACAAAAGATTACATAAGTGGAAAAGGCAATTAATGAATTACAAGTCAAAGAAAAATACACAGAGTAAAGAAAAAAAAAAAGGACTAAAGACACAGAGGTGAGCACGGCAAGAGATGTAGAAGCTTCACTGAGAAGGTTTACAGACAGGAGATTGGAATCCTTGAAGGACAAGAATAGGGGTGGAAGCCACATTTGGAGAGATAATGGCTGAAATCCACCCCGCCCAAAATGAAGCCACAGACTATAAAGGTTCTCAAAGTACAAAGCAGAATAGTAATAAAACAACACTCCCATTTAAGCACATTATGGTAAAATATTATATCAAATAAACAAATAAACAAAGGAAAAACAATTAGAAGGCACAGTGAGGATGTGGCTTGGTGATAGAGCACTTGTCTAGCATAAGTAGCTCTGGTTTTGATCCCTAGAACTGTTAAGAAGGTAGGAGGAAAAAAAAAAAAGAAATAAAGTAAGAAAGAAAGAAAAGAGGAAAACAAGGAAACAACCTGAGAAAAATTACACAGTATCTATCTTCAAAGGAGCAACAATGAGATTGACAAGTTACTTCTCAATTAAACACACACACACACACACTCTCTCTCTCTCTCTCTCTCTCTCTCTCTCTCTCTCTCACACACACACACACACACACACACACACACCTAAAACCTGAAGACAACATACAGGGTAGTATCTTTAAGATGATAACAAAAAAAAAAATCTGTCAACCTAGAATTCTACACCCAGAGGAAATCTCTTTCAAAAATGAAAGTGAAATGAAGATATTTCCAGACAATTGAAAATGAAGCAAATTTGTTATTTGGCAGAGTGACTCTAAAAATATGAAAAGATTCTTCAAGCATAAGGAAATGATCCCAGATGGAAGGCTGGAAATGTAGAAAGCAACAGACAACAATAGAAAATCAAAAGCAATGAAATTGTTTGAGTAAATCTAAATGAATATTAGCTGTATAAGATAATAACAGTGGGGGATTTTAAAATTTCTAGAGCTTTATGCTACGTGATAGCCATTACATATAATTCTGGTCTGGGGTAACAGAGTTAAAAGACATTTATATTTTCAGAAAGAGGTCGAAGTGCCAATTGGTATTGGATAGACTTCAATCAGTTAACAATGCAAGTTTTAATCTCTCTTATACAAGTTCTCAAAGTGTGATCCCTGAGTAGTTATATCAGCATTGCCTGGGAACTTGAAATTCTCAGACTCTCTTATGGAATCAAACACTCCAGAGATGGACCCTCACATCTATATTTTAACAAGCCCTCCATGGAGCTTAAAGTTTTAGAATTTTTGTTTTAGGATAACCACTGAATGAATAATGAAAGAGAATATAATTCATGAGTTAACAGAGAAACCAAATGGAAAAATAGAAACTATGCAATTGATTCCAAAGAAAATAAAAACAAAAACAGAGGAAAAGGAATATGAAATTGTAAAGAACAAACAGAAAGCATTTTTAAGGAGCACAGAATTAAACCCAAGGATATTATTAATTTTGTTAAATTGAAAAGCACCTAATTCTTCAATTAAAAGGCAACAATTAGCACATTGTATTAAAAAAGTATCCCATCAGGAAACACATCTAAAATATATAGAGACAGAAGTCTTATAAATCAAAAAAATAGAAAAAAGTATATCATGGAACAATAAATGAAAGAAATCTAGTGTAACTATACTTAACTTCAGAGTAGAGAATAGAAGGTATTATTAGATGATAAAAGGATCAATCTACTAGGGATATACCATTCTGAATTTGATCCCCCCCCAAATAGGAAACTTTAAAATATAAAGCAAAATTTGGCAAAAAAGATAAATCAATAATCACAATAAAAGATTTTAATACTAGCCTGGTAATGTAATAAAAAATTTTAATATCATTCTTTTGGTAACAGAAAAATCAAACAAAAAATTACACAAATTTATAGAGGATTTGAATAAAATGATATGGCAACTTTTATAACTGGCAATTATAAAGCACAGTAACTGTAATCTGTACATTTTATACAAGAACATACAAGAAATTATAAATAGCAACCATATGCTAGGTCCTAAATGATCAAAATACAGTACATTTTCTTTGACTTTAAAACAATTAAACAAAAAAAATCAGTAACAAAAAAATGATGATGAGAAAATACATGCTCAGAAATTTTAAAATATTATTCTAAATAATTCATGGTAAAATAGAAATCATATTGAAAATTAGAAAATAGTTTAAGTGAAAATAAAAAAATAACTTGTTAGGTATAGCTAAACCCATATTTTGAGAAAAAATTATGACTTTACATTATCCATTTTAATATTTCCAAAGAATTGCAAATTAAACCAAAAGAAAATAAAAGGAAATAATAAAGAGCAGAAATTAAGGAAACAGTAAACTGATACACAACAGTTTGTTCTCTAAAGGGACTAATCAAATTGGTATATCCAGAAAGAAAGGGAATACTACTACAGATAACTACATGATACAAAGGTAATTGAGGCTATTCTTAATACCCTTATGCACAGATTCTTAGAAAAACATGACTTACCGAAACTGACACAAGAAGAAATAGAGAATCTGAAAATCTCCAATGAAAACTTTCCAATAATGAAACTGCAATCCTAGATTATTTCTCTGGTGGTTTTCATTAAATATTTAAGGAAGAAATTACTCTCTTACAGAGAAAAGAAAAAGAGGGTCAATCTGCAACTTGCTTTATAAAGGCAGCATGCATTACTTTGACAGTAAAATCTTATAAGGACATTAGAAGAAAGGAGAATTATGGGACAAGCTCACTTATGATGGTTGTAAAAATCCTGACCATTAAAAATAGAAAACACAGACAAGACACACACACACACACACACACACACACACACACACACATCACTTTAATTGATCACTGTACTGGAGGTCCTAATAGTGTAGTCAATAAGGAATAAAAAAGTAGTTTTGAAAAGCGTCTTAGTCTGTTTTCTATTGCTATAACAGAATACTCCCAGACTGAAGAATCTATAAAGAATGGAAGTGTGTTGGGCTCATGCTCCAGTCCAAATGCATAAGAAGGCAACTGCTAAGTATTTGGTGAGGGTTTCTTGCTGCATGGTGACATGGTGGAGGGTGTCACATGGCAAGACAAATTAATCTCCTAGCTCAGGTCTCTCTTCCTCTTTTTATAAAGCAATGCCATAATGGGGCCTTTGCCCTCATTATTTCATCTAATTCTAATTCTCAAAGCCCCACCTTCAAATTGAAATAAATTTGGGAACTAAGTTTCCAACACATGAAATTTGGGGGGGACACATTCAAATCCTATCAGGAAGAAACAAAAATTTCTTTGTTTATAGATGGCATGATTATTCCAAAATGATTAAATGTGAGTTATCAAAATAAAAAAAGGACAAAGTCTGGCTGCATGCAAAATTTGCTTTCCAAAGATAGTATTGAATGGAAGTCATACTCCAAGGAATAGTTATATATAATTTCATTTGTATAATGTTCAAGAAATTGAAAAAAAATGAAATTATGTAATTGAATGACATATAGATAAGCAATTATATTGTGCAGAAAATCAAGGAATCAGTTATAAAAGACAAACAAGTCACCTTTGAGGGGAACTTCTGGGCCCATGGTTGATAGGGGGGAGGTATCAGCATGATATGAGGTTCAAGGTGACCTGAGGCTGAGACCATTAAGAATTCTGGGTTTTATCCTATGGACAATGCACTCATTGGGTAGTTTTAAGCCAGCAAACACAACTGACTTGCATTTTTAAAGAGGACAACTCTGAATACTGGTGGGTTTGGGAAGGACAGAAGAGGAAACAGGGAAACCGCTTAGGGGGCTCTCGAAGGAAGTTCGGATGGGTAATGCTGGTGGCTTGGATTAGGGGATTGTGTTGTTGTTTCTTTAATGATGATGTAACAAATTACCACAAGCATCAGGGCTTAAAAAAAACAATTTCTTTTATAGTTCTGTAAGTTATAGATTGGACACAGATCTCACTAAAATCAAAGTATTGGCAGGCCATGTTCCTTCCTGGGAACTCTAATCCACTTCTTTGCCTTTTTCCAGGTACTAAAGACCACATACATTTCTTGGCTCCTGGTCTCCTCCTCCAGCTTCAAAAATGGCAACACTGCATAACTCACCACTCCTCCGTAGTCACATCTCTCTGTGACTCTGACTTCAGCTAGGAAAGTTCTTCCCTTTTAAGGACATGTATGACTAGGTTGAGTTCTCCTGAATCACAGGATAATCTCTTTAGGTCAAAGTCACTCACATTAATCATATCTGCAAAGTCCATTTTGGTAAGGTAAGGCAAGGAATTGTACAGTAACCTACTCACAAGTTCTGGGGACTGGAACTTGGACATCTTTGTGCACTTTCATTCTGCCTACCACAGAAGAAGGGGAAGTGGAGAGAAAAGTACACCCCTACCTCTGAGCAGCAATCTGGAGGCCTCCAGTAGCCTTTACCTACCTACTGAATTACACTCCTGATCCACTTTGTACACGATAATCACCCAAACCAGGCCTTCTTCAACTCAGGCCTGTTCCTTAGTCCGCATCTTACTCAGTCCTACTTATCTTCTCTTCTCAAAGGCTCTTTTCTGGTCATGCCCAATTGTATGGTGGTTTTTAGGCAGAACGCTGTGCTTTATATGTGCTGGTTGTATAGCTGTTATATAGAGCATCCTTGTGTGATCCTAGCCTATTGTCAACAGAGCATTCACTAGTCATGTTCAATTTGATTTATTTTCTAGCTGGAAAAAAAACTATGCAGCTTTTTGAGCCTTTAGCCACATTCTTTAAGGTAGTAGGTATTTAGATAAGTTTTAGCTAATGCATGATTTCTATGACCAAAATCCTGCCCAAACCACCCCCTTTGCTCTGTCTGTTCCCAGTCATCCTACCAACTCCCCTCTTCATTCCTACCAGGTCTTTCACAAATGCTCCCAATAATCCTATGCACACTATTTCCACAGAGCAGAAGAGAGCATTTCAAAAACGATGCAGTGAGAAGCCAGTTCTATCGCCACACTAGTGTGACGTATAATGTAAACAACTCTATAAAAAAAGACAATGTTTAGCTACTTCTTTCAAAGCTCTTAGTAAACAGTAAGGACTTATAAATCTCCCTTCACTTTTGTAGTCAATAGAATACACTAATGAGTGGAAAACAACAGCCATATTTCTGTTTTTTTCAGAAAACGAAGAAAAAGGCTGATTAAAATGCAAGACGAATTTGTAGTATCTTGCTTTCAAAGCTTCAAATTAAAACTATCGTTTCATTATACTCTTAAAAAAATACTTCTCTTGAAACAAATGAGTATTGTGAACATGCAAAAGAGGGGAATTCATTCACAGATTCAACCAGGCTTTCTCCTTGAATTGCAACTTGAATGCCTCACGTTATACCTTTTGCCTTTATGTCCTTTAGTTGCTACTGAAAATAAAAATACTTCATAGATTTGCTTTGAATTCCCCCATACCTCCACTTTAGGATCTATGTTATGTAAACAGGTATTTGTTAAAATGAAAGAGGTGACCTTATCATATGCAGCCTTTGAGCATCAAATATATCATTCCATCTCCTTCACATCCTCTTGACTTTCTGCTCTCAGTCTCTAAACTTTCGGTGAGCTGCTTGACATTTGATTTGGGATCATCTAGGCTGCCCTTCCCAGGCTCTTCTCTTCACTGTCTTTCAACTTCTAGTGGCAGTGATGTGACTAGAAATGAATATTGCTTTCAGACACAACCAGTGAGTAGCTCTGAATTTTTTATCATGTTTTTTCCAACCTTCTTCTTCAGCTTTCACTCTGTTATTTCGTCTGTTTCTCAGGCTAAGTATACGTTCAGTTGATTCAGCACCTTTGTCCAAGATTATCCAATAATGACTTTTAAAAAAATCAGCCAACAGATTATCTGCCTTCTTGGTTGTTCCATATTTGTTTCATTTGGGACATTAAAACCCTCATCAGTTGCTTGGTGGTAATTTATTCCCTCAAGCATACCACACAAACTTTATTTAGCAGCTCCTTTGGGTAGGTCTTTGTTCTATGCATGTGGAATTCAATGTGTGGCAAAAATAAACTCTGTTCCTACATTCATGGAGATTATTATCTCCTGGGGCAGGGAGGAGAAAATTATCCGAGAAAAGTCATGCAAAAGATACAAAATTACAAGTGCAAGTACTACTCTGGATGGACCAGTTCTTATGAGGATGCATTTAAAGAAACTTCTCTGAAGAAGTGATATTTGACCTGGATCTGAGTGATACCCAAATACTAAGAGATAGACTAGGTGCATTCAAGGGAGTGGGAGCAGCTTGTACAAACATACTTTGGTGGAAATTGAAAGGAAGCCAATGTGGACTGGGGCACAGAGTGAGAGCCAGGATGGCAGGAACTGCTGGAGGAAGTTGGCATGAGGCAGACCCTGGAGGATCTTTCTCATAGGTCCTGTTAAGGATTTGATCCTCATTCCAAGACAGGGGAAACCACTGAAGGCCTTCATCCAACTTTCATGTTCCCCTGTCTGTTTTCTTTCTTTTATTCCAGGGCCATGTATGTACTATGAATAACAATTATAAACAGGATAACTCTGAGAACTTGAGATAAGACCTTCTGAATTCACAATACAGAGTTTCTTAATTGGTTTCATAACATAGCCGCTTGCAAAGAACTTTATGGGAAATGCCTCAGAAGATATTTAAGTGACTGTTGTTAAATATACCCATAAAATATGTCGTTAAAAGGAGGACACTGGCAGCCTTTCTTTTCCACCACTTCTTGAACAAAATGAGGTGGCCCAAAGACGTTACAGAGTCAGGCTGTGCAGAAGCTGCCTGCACACCAGTCCTCTGTCCTCACGCCTGCTCAGACACTTTTCTTTTCTTTCTTTTTTTATCAGTCTCCAAGGAAAAATAAAGTGCTTCTGATGTAACACCCCTAGTGATCTTGAGATAGAGGCTTCTGGAGGGGACTGAACAGCCTGATAACTTCAGAGAGATGGATGTAGTAGTTGCTCATGAGAAGAAGAAACCTTAAATGGAGAACTTGAGACGTAAGAGAGTGACAAGAATGTTACAATCCATAAAGCCCATCTGAGGAAGTTGATGAGCAGCCAGACTTGAAGGGTAGTTGGTCCTTCAAAATCTCAGCAGGACTGAGTGCCTCAAGTACCAAGTGGCTGGCAGCTCAACATTTCTAAGAAATTTGCAATCAAGCCTTCTTCTGCCCTTGTCCATTTTGTGCTTCAAAAAGCATCAGCCACATTTGGACCATATTTGAACAAGGTCCCGGCTTGCTCCTCATTTCTCTAAGCATCTGTCCATTTCTAAGCAAATGAGACCATGATTCCTTATGTTCTGCGGTGCCCACAGGCTACAGCAGAAGGTCTAGAGAAACAAGTCAAAAGCAAGGAATCATTCCAAGAGAATTAAGAGTTAAGTATAGAAACAAACCATGAAAAAAGAGAGAAAGACAGAGATAACTGTATTATGGTATTCGATTTTTTAAAATGTGAAAATTATATTTACATTAAAACATCAAAAAAGTACAATGAATATATGCAGGCTTGGAGTTTCTACATGCTAACTGAATATGGATCTTTAGTGCCCTGTGAAACCTACAGAGATGCGCAAGAAGAATAAATAAAACCACTCGTAACTGCTACCTGCACTGGAAGACAGAATCTACTGTGAATCTTACTTTACACATAAGTAAGGAAATAATCTGAAACCTAAAGCCATTGCTGAGCTGAGAGTCAGTGAATGTTCAGGAAAAGAGAAGGCAGCAGGGGCTGGCAGTGGTAGAACACAGGTGAACTCATCTCCTTTAGAAAAACATCACACTCTGAGAGCATAAATACTGAGAAAGGTGTGTGTGACCCGATGGGTCACAGAAAGTGCTAATAGGACATAAAAAGAGGGGCTTGAAAGTGCATAGGTCTGGAAGTGGCAGTCAAGGGAAGGGATCTCTTTTGGAGAAGCGGTGCCCTTGGAGCCTAGGCGGGCAAAAGAGGAAGGAAGCAAGAAATTACAGATTCTTCAGAAAGAAAGAGAAGGCACCTCTGCTCCCCAACCACCACACAAAATGTGCACTTTGCTGTATCAACAGAAGACAGGCACCTGATCTAGAGAGCCAGGGGTCCTCCCTAAAACTTCATTACCAACTATGGAATCGTCTCTTTTTGTTGGTCAGGGAAAATGCAAGACAAAGCTAAAACAGCAGCTAACACCCCCCACAAAGCCACAGTACGACTATAGAAAGTGAAAATCAAAGTGTTTCAGTGGGTGAAAATTCTTCCCCCGCAAACTACCGCATAGCAGAAGAAAAGTGTATCAAATTAATTGTCTATAAAAAAGCACTTACAGATATTTTAAGAATAGTCCTAACCAGAAGCCCAAAAGCTCCGAAAAGAAAAAGACAAATAAAGAGAGCACAGGAAAACAGAGTCCAAAGAACCAGGGAACAATGTGCATCCCAATAGAGAAGGGACTGCCACACCTGAGCCACACATCACACCTGCTTCGCTGACAATGGAGCAGACAGGCAGCATGAGCCCCAGGGTGTGGTGTCAGGGGAGATCAGGGTCACCTGTATACTCTTCCATTCCAAAATGTGGTGAATATAATAATGAAGAAAAAAGTCAGACAAATCCAGACTGTGTCTCAAAAAATTACTAATTTGGACTCAGAAAAAAACAACCCAGCTAAATGAAAGGTAAAAAAGTGTGGACATGAGTGAAAATTTTCTCCTAGCTAAAAGGACACTGAAGAGAAATAATGAGTAAGTGGAATAGCTGATCATGATTTGATCCTGACGTGGGAAAAAATATCACATCTGATGTAAAGAATATTTTTGGAACAAAGGAGGACAACTGAGTATTATCTCTATGTCAGATAATATTATGGTGTCAGAGTTAAATTTCTTATGTTGCAATAATTATATTGTGGTTATGTAGAAAAATGTCCTTTTTCGTATGAGATATTAGCTGGAGGAAGTATTTAGGGCTGAAGTGTCATGTCTAGTACTTTCAGATATGTCAATAAAATCTGTGTGTATGGAGGCAAAGATGAAGGGAGTCAAAGATAAAACAAATGCATCAAAATGTTAATGATTCATGGCTGGAGGCATAGTGAGTTTTATAGTGCACCTCCAAAATTCATGTTCAACTACAACTACAGAATATGCCCTTGTTTGGAAATAGGGTCTTTGCAGATGTATTTAAATTAAGACGAGGTCATAGTTGAATGTATTAGGATGGGCACTAAGTCGGATATTCATTCCTTACTAGAAGAGGAGAGGAAATGTAGAGAGATAGCTGGGGAAGAAGGCCTCGTGATGGATGGAGGCAGATTGGAGGGATGCATCTACAAGCAAGGAGTGACTTCCAGCAACCATCAGAAATTAGGGTTAGAGCTAGTGCCCACTTGTAATCCCAGTTACTTGGGAGGCTGAGGCAGGAGGATCATAAGTTTGAGGCTAGATTTAGCAACTGAATGAGACCCTATTTCAAAATCAAATAAAAAGGATAGGGAATGTAGCTCAGTGGTAGAGCACTTGCTAGCAGGGGAAGGCCCTGGGTTCAATCCCCAGTATTTGGAGGAAAAATTAGGCAGTAGATCTTCCTGCAACCATCACAAGAAGAAAGAATGGATTCTTCCCTTAGGTTTTCAGAAGGAGCATAGACCCGCGAACACTTCAACTTCAGACTTCTCATCTCTATAATTATGAGAGAATAAATTTCTGTTGTTTTAAGTCAACAAATTTGTGATAATTTGTTACAGAAAATCTGGGAAATTGATACAGTAGGTAAAGATGAAAAGAGTTCAGTGAAAATACTTTCAAATTTGCTGTAGGTTTGTGTTGCTTCAAAATCACAAGTTGGGTATAAAAAATAAAACCAAACTTTTAAAAACTGTATTTATAGGGGGAAAAAAGGCAATATACCTATCAATGAAAGCTCTCTTCCTGATGGTTTCAAGGAGTCTTCAGCCCCCCAGGAACCTGGAAAACACTCTTCAACCCCTATTAGTTAACAAGTGCACTCAGTCATTTCCCTCCTTCCTCCCCAAACCTATGCTCCAAGGTGCAACTGATTATTGTGCAAAACTTCCAGATGTTGAGAACTGGGGTGATAGTTTGGAATTACACTGCTGGTTCATAGAAAGGCAGCTGGTCTTCAGTAGAAGGGAGTGGAGGGAAGGCCCTGTAAAGAAGATGAAAGGGCAAAACAGATCCTCATGCACAAGAGGGATAGGCAATATCACATAACAAGTCAAAATATGAACAAAGCCAACATCAGGTCTGGCTTGAGACAAAGCCTGGCTATACACAGGAGGGCATGTGCCAAGGGAGGAGAGGTTGGAATTGGCTGCTCTGCTACATTGGTTTGACTATGGGCTCTGGATCTACTCTCAACTAGTTATGAATTTAGATTTCTGCCTGTTATGGCCATTATGAGTTTAGAAATGTGGAGGTAATAATAGTACTCACATAGGGTTGTTGTAAAAAATATATTTGCAATGCATTTAGAATAGCTCCTATAACATTGTAGGCTTAACCTATGTTTTCCTTTTGGATCTTGGACCTAAGTTAGGTATATGGCTTCCTCTAGTAGTTTCAAACCTTCCTTGCAAGCAGAAGTGGTTATTTTAACAGAATTTAACCCTGACATTTTGGAATCAACACACTCAATTTTAAGGCGTGGGAGAAGGTGGCTGCTAATAGGAGCATTATGGGAAATTTTAAATTTTAATTTTTTCCCCTTGTAGTTATTATTTTCCAAATTTCTTATAATAAGGCAGTACTGATTTATAGAAAAAAATAAAGAAGGGACATAGAAAATAGCTAACCATGCCCCTCTTCTTCCTTATTTTCCAGCTGAAAAATAGAGGTACTGGAGATTGTAGTAAGAAAGAAAGATTATTTCCTTTATTTTAAACAATAAGAACCTGAGTCAGGAGGCAGAGGAACTTGGATGCCTGCACAGCCCCTGCTCTTGCCCTCTTTACCCAGGCAGACTGCGCTGTAGCTGCGTGCCCAGTATGTCAGAAAAGATTTGGTGCAAACCCAGCAAAACATAAAATAATACAATAAAAGAAAAAAGACTTCAAGTTCAGTAGATTATTCTGATAAAAACAAAGAAAGTCAAGCAAGAAATCAAAAGTATATCAATAAGTTTGGATGTTAATTTAATGTAGATTTATGGACTTCATTACCAAACCAACGCAAAACAAAACAAACAATTGATTAACAATAACTTGTTTTCAACAACTTGTACCCACAGTTGAAAATAAAATTAATTACTTCAGTACTCCTCTCAGAAGCCTAGTTTTCAAAATTCTAATTCCCCGGGTCTTGTATCATAATTTAGCTTATTTTGGAAAAGGCACAATGAGTAGGAAATAATAGTGGAATGATATTATTAAAAATATGAATATGAACAGCATCTGGTCCGGTGACTATCATACCGATTGCTGAATTTACCTGCAATTTCACATAAACGAATTCAATGAATCTGACCATCAAATTACATCTGATGGTCAGAATCTTGGAGTAGAAGAATTCCATTCAATTTTATAGGTAAAGTAGGTATTACAATACATAACAAATAGCAGGTGTCAGGCCCCGGATGAAACCTCCAAATATCCGTCTGCACTACCACGCTGTTATTGCCCTAATCTGTAATAAAAATAGCTTCCACTTAGTGACCTCTGTGCACTAGGAACAGTGCTGAGCTTTTTGTCACAGCACCTGCTTTCCTTCTTTGATGCCACTCATCACAAGTGTAATACTATTTTACCAGTGTGCTCAAAGGGCCACTGTCTGCGTCTTCATTGGACCATAACTCTTTGAGGGCAAAACTCGCCACTACTTTGCTTGCTGCTATTTCCCCAGTCCCTTACCACATGCCCTGGAACTCACTGAATATTTGTTAAATGAGTGAACTCACATTTTGATTCTTGGTGTCCTCCCTATTTTAACACTAAGGAAAACTAAGGGTGAATGAAATGTTTCCTCAAAGCCAGTAAATGAGAGAACCAAGATTCAGACCCAGCTGCATTAGACCTCAGAGGCCATGATAGTCCATGATGGACCAAGCTTTCTGACTCTGCAATGAGTTAGAAGGAGACCTATTTATTAAGCAATTTCAAATTAATAGCATGAATTACATTTAATTCCTTCTCTCTATCTTTAAGACAAATACAGTGAGTTTTAAACCTGAGTTTCAGTTTCCTACAACATAGTAGTAAAGCCACCTCTGAACCTTGATGCTTTTTATAATATAGGACATTATATATTTCAATAGTTTATAAACACTCACCACCCATAAATCATTCCTATGACTGATTTTTCTCTCTGAATCCATAGCATACATCAGAGTATCAACCAATGTTGTGCTGAGACCAGCCAGTACTGCCTTCCCAGAGAGAAGTATATTGATAAATTTTTAGGATTTTTGTGAGCTAGTTGTTTAATTAAAAGTTGAACTTAAAAAGAAATAAATTATCTTAGAAGCAAAGGAAATTTCAGTGGAAAAAGGATAATCTTTTCAACAAACAGAACTGGAACAATTGGATATCCATGGGCAAAAGAGAAAAAAAAAATGAACCTTGATTTAAAACTTCACACCGTATAAAAATTAATTCAAAATGGATCTAAATGTAAATGTACAACTGTAAAAACTTTTATAAGGAAACACTGAAGAATATATTCAAGGTCTAAAGCTAGGTGGGGAGTTCTCAGGCATGATACCAAAATCATGATCCATGAAAGAAAAGATAGCTAAGTTGTACTTTATCGAAATTAAAAGCTTTTGTGCTTCAAAAGACCATTGTAAGAGGATGAAAAGAGAAGTTACAGACTAGGAGAAAAAAAAAACACAAAACACTTGCAAACCACATATTGGACAAATATCTGATATGTAGAACTCTTAAGACTCAATGGTAGAAAATAAACAATCCACTTAGAAAATCAGCAAGAGGTATGAAGAGATGTACTGCCAAAGAGGTGAGGAGATGACAAATCAGCATATGAAAAGATGTCCAGCATTAGCCATTAGGGAATGCAAATTAAAACCACAGCAAGATGTCAGTACACACCTATCAGAACAACGAAAATGAGAATCGGCAACCGCACAAAATGCTGGCAGGGATGCAGAGAACCCTGTTTTCTCATATGTGCTGGTGAAAAAGAAAAAGCACAACCCCTCTGGGAAACAGTTTGGAAGTTTCTTGTACTGATTGTAGGACCCCAGCCATCACTCTTGGGCACTTATCCCAGAAAATGAAAAATTACACTCTTGCAAAACCTGTACACAAATGTTTATGGCAGCTCTATCCATAGTATCAAAAAAGTGGCAACAACCCAAATACCCATCAAAGGGCGAATAGTGAGATATACTCTGATCTCTACCCAAGAGAAGGATATATGCAGCAATGCAGGGGAAAGTCCAGGAAATATGCTTAGTGAAAAAAAAATCAGTTTCAAAGGTTTACATAATGTGTGGTTCTACAGTCATAAAATTCTGGAAATAACAAAATTATAGAGATCAAGAGCACATAAGTGGTTGTCAGAGGACAAGGAGAGCGAGGTAATATAAAGGGAAAGCATGAGAGAGTTCCTTTGTGGTGAATGGAGAGTCTGTATCTTCAATGTGCTTGTGGTTACATGAATCTCTATATTGGATGCAATAGCATAGACAGTCAACAGACAGACAGACAGACACGCACACACACACACACACACTTCACTCAAATGAATGCGTATATGTATGGTGATAGTTGATTAAGGTCATAGCCTAGTAGCAGTATACCAGTTACAATTTCCTGGTTATGATACTATACTGAAGTAATAGAAACTGTCAGCATTGGAGAAAACAAGGTGAAAGGTATGTGGCAATCTGTGTTCTATTTTTACAACTTCTTGTCCACCTATCATTGTTTGAAAATTAAAAGTAAATGAAAACAGAAAGAGTACTAAAAAACTCATCACTTTCCAATTGTTCTACCTTTTTTTACTATTAACCATGCCACAAGGTTATTTATAGCAACTGCATGGTGAATGTACTAGTCAGCTCAGGCTGCTGTAACAAAAACCATAGACTGATGGCATAACTAACGGACATTTGATTTTCATGGTACTGGAGTTTGGGAAGTCTGTGAACAAGGTGCTAGCTGGTTCAGTTCCCGATGAGGGGCCCCTTCCTAACTTGAAGACAACTATCTTCTCACTGTATCCGATTTTGTTGGAAAAGAGGAAGATAGAGGAAAAGAGGAAGAAGAAGGGAAGAGAGGGAAGAGGAGAAAAAGAGAGAGTGAGAGAATACTCAAACTCTCTGGTCTTTTAAGGACACCAATTCTATCAAGGGGATCTTATCATAATCTCTTCAAAAACTAACGACCTACCAAAGGCCCACCTCCAAATACCATTATTAATGATTAAAGCTTCTTCATATAAACTTATGGTGGAGGATACAAACATTCAGTTCATAAAATGGAAATATTTTATGAGGTCTGCTAATGTACCTTTCCCAAATCTGCATTCAGTAATATCGGTAGCTGGAAACCAGCCACAGAGTACTTATATCACAGAAATAAATAAACACCACCAAGCAGAAGTTGGTGTATTTTCTCTACTGTTTTTTTTTTTAATTTTTTTAAATTAATTTTTATTGTTGGTTGTTCAAAACATTACATAGTTCTTGATATATCATATTTCACACTTTGATTCAAGTGGGATATGAACTCCCATTTTTACCCCGTATACAGATTGCAGAATCACATCAGTTGTACATCCATTGATTTACATATTGCCATACTAGTGTCTGTTGTATATCTACTGTTGATTGTTACTAAACTGATAAGAGAGTAAATAGTTAAAATGTTACAGTTAGACAGAGAAGTGTTCTCTGGTGTTCTGTTGCACTATAGTTAGTAATAATGTATTATATATAATGTACTATATATTTCAAAATATCCAGAAGACAAGATTTTTAATGCTGTCACCACAAAGAAGTGATAAATGTTTATGGTGCTTCGCATGCTAATTATCTTGATTCAATTATCACATACAATATATACCTGTATTGAAATATCACATTGTACCCCATAGAACTATGCAATCATTACATCCATCAAAAAGTACAAAGTGAAAACAAATAGAAAGTGGTGGCGAAAATATAAATGTTATAGGCTATACTTAAAAGTTGTCCTGTTGTCAACCATTGCATTGTGAATAGTGTAAGTTTGGAAAAACATTCTTCTATTATTTGAATATAGTTATTTGATTCAGTAAAAAGAAGTTATGTTATTAATGAGTGAGTGAATTTCTAACACAGATTTTTTTGTTGCACTTTTTCTAAGTCAGTAATCAAAAATATCAACCATATTCATGTTGGAATTACATTCATTTATCAACTGTACCCACAAATTGGCTGCAGATATTTGGCTTTAAAAAAAAAAGGCCTCCAGAACTGGTGGGCTATATGAAATTTATCACAAAGAGTATTGTACATTTTACTGTTATTTGTAAATTGTATGCTACTTTTTTAGTAAAATTAATAATAATTTAACCCTGTATATATTCACATTTTAAAGAGAGCCAGTGTTCAAACACTTACCAGCACAGCACTGGCTTAAATGCAGTTTTCTCTTTTTGTTCTTATCTCAGTGGAGGCAATCACAACCCTGCTCTCTTTAAAGTGGTGATGTAGGTTAATTGTTTTGCATCTGACTTTCACCTTTTGCAAATGCCATGTTTCAGGGAGACTGATTTGACCCATGGCTTGTTCAGATTTGTGTGTTCAGAATCAATGGCCTATTACAACTCCAGACCCTATTGACTCTATAGGAAAATGTTCAGTTTCCCCTCAGTATAACAGGGAGCTGGGTCAGTTCCAATTGCCTTGTACCTTACACATAAGTTTATGAGGGTTCTAATGGTTTTTCTATTTTGATATAACAAAATCAGAAGGCAAGATTTCTTAAAAGCAAGGGGTTGGCTCGTGAGATTAATTGTATTTGGTCTTTACTTAATACTAAATGTTTTACATTCACTAACTCTTTGTTGTGACCATGAACTGATCAAAGATTTCATTTCTCAACTGATATGCTATTTGGCCCCATGTATGGTTCGCAGTTTTCAGGCTTCTTCTGGCTTTTCACTTCCAATTCTAGCACCCAGGACCAGTTCTTCTTATGAGATTCAGTTCAGTTGCCTTCCTTAATCCATTTGGGATGGAAAAATGCAATCCTTTCCCTGAATTTCCCATGAATCTTGCCAAATCTCTCTTTTAACATCAGTCCTGTTTCTCCTGTACATTATTGTTATGGATGTAGTGGCTTGCATCCTTCTTAATTTAGCTTTAAATTCCATTCACAGTGACTCATTTAATGCCTATATGTAGTAAGAACCTTAAAAACTTGGTTTCACGGAATGAATGGACTACAAGTCACCAGGTGAATAAGTTAGATTACCACTCTAGACCTCAGTTCTCTTATTTGTAAGCCAGGAAGAATGATAAAAGATTATAGATATGCAATTTGTAATTCAACCCATATGATACACTTTTAACATCATTATGATACATGTAGTTAGCCTTAGTGGCACTATCATCATCATACTAGTAGGCTTGATACAGATTCATAGGTCCCTCAATTATCTAGAGCATTGTAGTCTAAGAACACTGGCCTTAGAGTCAGAATTCAGAAGATGCAAGTCCTCTTGTTATTACTGTGCATGGTCTTGGGTTTGTCAGCCTCTCTGGGATTCAGTTCCCTTGTATGAAAAATGTGTATGAACATGGGGAGAAGGCTGAGCCTCTTTGTAATTCTAACGGTCTGTCATTGTACAACGCTGTGCGGTAAGTCTCCTCAGGCTGAGCTTGGATCCCAGCTGGGTTCCTAGTTCTCTGCCTTCTACAACTTCCTTTCTCCAAACCCACGGACTCTCTCTCATCAATGGACTAAGGCTGTCTTGGTGGTATATTAGTGGGTGCAAAGATACTCGACACTCTTCTTTAGTGTCTGTACTGACTAAAGAAGGATTATTGCCTTCTTCAGTTTATGACCACAGTGACCACTTGGAAGTTATAGAAGAAAAGCATCAATACCAGTGAGTTCCAGAGGTGACATATCCAATGTTTTTTCTCTTGGCAAGTCCTGTGGGAGGGATGCCTCTCAAGTTGATCAACCTGTTGACACCATTCCAATTCATCCTTCCCACAGAACCTGCGGGCCACAGGACTGGTGACCTCAATTACAGAGACAGAAACACAGATGCCCAGAATAACAGGGTGTCACAGCTGGAAGAGCCCTTGTCTAATCCAAACATTCGATTTTACACATGACGAACCTGGAGCTCAGAGAGGCCAGAGGACACCCCCAAGGTCACGGAGTGAGTTAGTGGCAGAGCTGGGTCTGTAGAGCACACATCCTGGCTTGCAGAGTCCCTTCCTCCCAGCAGTCACAGCCATTGAGGGACAGGAGTATCTCTGATGGCAAACAGGCACAGACAGGCAGTGTTCAGAACATCATTCTTCTGCCAGCCCCCAGTTCTCAAAAATGGTCTAATAGATCAAGAGTGTGGGATAGAGTTGAAGTTGATCTTGGGGAAAAAACCTAATTTCCAATTCTTAACTCCCATTAGAATAGCAGTCCTTGTCTTCAATACGTGCCACTGGATTCTGGATGTGATTATTCTGGAACAGTAAGCAATTGGTGCCTCTGAAGATTTTTCATTTTGACTGAGCATCTGCCTGGCAGCGTTGCTTAGGGTGAGATGGACAAGAAACAGTGATTGTTTACTGAAATGTATCTGTCAGGACTTGAAAGTTGATGGCTAGACCATGAGCTCCTTGGGAGGACAGAGCCTCAGGATCCCATGGCACGAAGTCTGGCCCTTGGCAGATATTCAAAATTTTGATTGGGTGAGTCCAGAAAGTGTCCCTCATGATGTTGACCACAGTGTCACAGAATATGCAGTAATCTATGCAATGACTCAGCAGTAGTTACCCTATAGGAAACAGTGATGAGGTTGGTAATGAGTGACTCAGGAAGGAAGCTTAAGGTTTCTTGATATGTATTTGGAATAAAGAAATGGGACATATACTTTATATTCACTGTGGTGGGAGTAGTTAAATGGGAGGAAAGAAAGTAAAGTGAGATATACACTTATGTTCTCACTTCTCACTTATGTTCTTGTTTCAAGAGTATAAGTGCATATTCTTATTTCAATAGTTCTCTCTCTCTCTCTCTCTCTCTCTCTCTCTCTCTCTCTATCTATCTATCTATCTTTTTAAGAACATGATGTGCGGGATGAATTCCCCTCTGGATATCTATGTTTGGGGCTCAGATGAGTTCCAGTGCTCTCTTTCTATTTCTCTCTCACTGAACATTTTTTTCCTTTAGAGTTGGTTCTGGTGAACCTGGAGCCCACACTGCAGCCCTGAGGAGAGAATACAAAGAGGTGCCTACTAAAACTAGACAAGTTTAAAGAGTTAGAAAGCTTCCTGTGGCAGAGAAGGCAGTGCTAAGTCCCACTTTGTGTCCTCTTGCTGGCCACACCCTTCCCAACTTCACTTGACTTAAATGGGATCACATGACTAAGCTCTGATGAGTGAGATGTGGCAGCATGTGTCATAAGGAACTTCTAAACCTGACCTTTGCACACATGTCTGTTGTGAATTTTTAGTGCTCTCTTTCATAGAAACTTGGCAGGTTCCGAGATGGAAAAGGGCCATCGAATGCATTCTGGGATTTGACTGCAAAGTAAACTCATGTGCTAAACACTGTCTCTCTTTGGGGTTTATTTGTCACTGAAGCATAGCCTATCCTATCCTAACTTTTTCTTCTGATTTGTCAAGCCCATATTGTCTGAGAATGAAAAGGAGGCAAGAATGCCAGGACAGGAGACTTCAGCAGTATTATAGACTTTGTGTTGGTCTGGAGATCTTCTCTTGCTATCTTGCTTAGGAATATGAATGTTTTTCAGGATAAAGGGATTTGAGGGGAAGTTTGTAAATGACCTTATTTTCTCTTCTACAGCAACACTTTCCTAAACACCTAAGTTTTCCCTAATTGCTCCTGTTTTAAAAAGCCTTTAAGATGAAAAATAAAATTTGTGTAGTAAATTAAATATTTCAGATGGTTTCACACTGAAACTTTCAATACTTTTGAAACTTTTCAATAATCATGATGTAATAACCTGAAAGCTGTATTGAAAAGTTTAAAAGGCTTTTTCCAGTACCCATTTCAATAATCATGATGTAATAACCTGAATGGTTTACCATTTCAAGTTTTTTTAGTAATAAAAATTAATTTCTACTTATTTCCTGTTGTATGATGAAGGAAAATTTTAAGATAGCTGTACGTTAAAAGGAAAGCATTCTTTATTCCATCATCAATATAGATGTATAAAATATATTCATCTTATAAAAAAAGTGTGGCATATATACACCATGGAATATTACTCAGCAATAAAAGAAAATATAATCATGGCATTTGCAGGTAAATGGATGGTACTAGAAAAGATAATGCTAAGTGAAGTTAGCCAATCCCCCAAAAAACAAATGCTGAATGTTTTCTCTGATATAAGGAGACTGTTTCATAGTGGGGTAGGGAGGGAGAACATGGAAGGAATAGATGAACTCTAGATAGGGCAGAGGGGTGGAAGGGGAAGGGAAGGGCCACGGGGTTAGCAAGTTTGGTGGAATGTGATGGACATCATTATACAAAGTACATGTATGAAGAGACACGAATTGGTGGGAATATACTTTATATACAACCAGAGATACAAAAAAAAAGTGCTCTATATGTGTAATATGAATTGTAATGTATTCTGCTGACATGTATAAAATCAATTAAAATTTTTTTAAAAAAGGAAAAAATATTCATCTTAAACTTTGGTTAATATCTAATTACAGAAAGACAAATGCATGAATTCTGGTTTCATTTTTGTTAATCTGCTGCTAAGAACTTATTGTTATGAGTTTGAATTGTTGCCCATGCAGATTAGAACTGTGGATGACTATGAGTTAATAAAATGTGTTTGAGTTTTGATAAGCGTGTTTTGTAAGCTTAGTATTTCACAACAGGAAGTTGGTCTCAGTCAATATGTTCACATACTAAAATCAAATGATTCATCTCTTTTTTTTAGTACTAGAGAGTGAACCTAGAGGATCCTAACCACTGAGCCACATCCCCAAACCTTTTCAAAATATTTTATTTAGAGATAGGGTCTTGCTAAGTTGCTTAGGGCCTCTCTAAGTTGCTAGGGCTGGCTTTGAACTCAAGATCCTACTGCCTCAGCCTCCTGAGTCACTGGGATTACAGGCATGTACCACAGTCTCCAGCTTAATTCATATCTCTTAATTTTCTAATCTGCTAGGGTGACAACCTATACATTTAGTGATAGGCATACCCGTTTGAAAGTAGGTAGGTTACGTGTACAAAAAAGTATGTGTGCTTATCCTGGTATATCTGGAATGCACCATCCAATTGAGAGACAAAAGAACAAATCCAAAATCATTTAAATTCTTTGGTGAATTTATTTAAAGTGCTGAGACTAAATAACTCCAACTTAAGTTGTTTTTCTTTCTTTTTTTGTACTCATCTATCAACCACTTTGGACCACTCTTACAAAAAAACTCACAAGGCAATTTTGGTTGGAGGCATTTTTCTTTTTTGATTCTTCCAAATACAGCTTTATATTAGGATATTCAGTAAAGCAAGCAACACTTCCACTGGATTACTTGGAACTACCCTTGACCCTCATTTCATTCTACTTGGAGGTAATTACTTGCTGCTAATGCAAAGTGCTAAAGACAGCCTTAAGTTCTGTTGAATTATTATGTAGATTGGAAATCAAACCTTTCAAATTTTTCTCTAAAAACAGCATCATAACCCTATTCTCTACTTTGTCAAATAAAAAAGTCAATCTGATTTTTTCTGAGGGCAAACTTTTTACTTAAAATAAGGTATTTGTCCTGGACCTGGTGGAGGAAATGGGTGAGTTGCTCAGGGAATGAGGTCAGAAATGAATAAACAGATGATGTTGTAGGTGAAGTATATACTTTCAGTGTCTAATCAGAATGGTGGGGCATAGCTTTTACTGTTTTTTTCATATGGTTCACTGAAAATACAAGCTTTTGTTTAGGCATTCGAAGTAGCAACTCTAAAATCTAGCCGTAGTCACTGGATAATTTTGTTGTTCCTCTGAGTCTAGATGAAAACTCTGAATATTAACTCATTTAAATTCAAATCAATCATTTCTGTACACTAAGAACTCATCTCTGGATTAATAGTATTTACAGTAAAATGCAGCAGGTTTCTCTTAGCCTCATTCCCGGAATCAATAAAAAACAACAGTGAAAGGCTATTTTTTTCCTGTGAATACCTAAATGACTTTGCAACCATTATTCCACTCAGAAGAAAAATTATTCTGATATCACAGCGAGGGGGAGAGAATGCAAGGCTTCTATTAAGACGAATGGAGGCTGGGAAGCAAAGTTCAGTTGTCAGGAAGAAAGTTATCTGCCACAGGCCTAGAGAACAGGGGAGAACTAATCTATCAATTAGTTCTTCCCAAAGCAAGGTGCGTCTTGTTCAACTTGATCTCCTTCACAGGAAAGTAAAGAAGGAGCATCATATATTCCTGAAAAGGAGCAATTAAATATCCTCCATAAATTAAAAAGATTGCAAATATAAGAATAGAAGCTTAAATATATGGGGCTGTGTGTTATTACTTTCACAATGTAGGAAATGAAAGTCTACACAATATAGAAACATTGCCCTTGAAAAATCAGCAATAGAGAGGGATGATTTATGACCTTGGTTCATCCCTGGAGGGCAGGCTGAAGGCATGGTTTCTACTACATTCCCTCTATTTTCCATTTGCTAAAATTTTTCTTCTGGTCTAATCAAAACACTATTTTGACACGGCATTTTTAATCTTTCTTTTTTTTTTCTCTTTGCTCCCACAAACATCGTCTCAGGCGTCTTAAATGCAATTTGTTGGCAACCATGATCTTGTACTTGAAGAAGGACTCAACTTCCTCTCTGAGCCCTCTGCAAGCCTTTCCTCAGGAATAGATGAATCTTAGAATCTTCGAAAGTCAGGCTGGCTCAGGTCAGAGGGAGAGTCACACAGACCCTCACTATGTAGGAATCACCTGAGGCCATTTGACCCAGTGACTCTGCCATTGCCAAGGCAGTTCTGCTGGGTCAGGACAGGATCCAGGGGCAGCCCCTACTTCCCCAGAGAACCACTCCAAGCTGGGTTCAACCTGCCTATTGTCCCCAAAGCAGCAGTGGCTCCTCTGTCTTTTGAGTTTCCAGACATTTGACATTTCCAAAGATGGAATGTTAAATGTAAGGAAAACACAATTTTCCCTTAGGTGAATTCTGGGTGGGAACAGTTGTAACTATAGATCCCAAACAAATGTAAGCATCCACTTGGTAGAGGGAAGCAGAGAGTTTCCCATGGAAAAGCAGTGGATGCTGAAATTGCAAACTAACTCTCATGTTAACTTTAGAGTTTGTCCTCTAATCAAGCAAGCTGTTTTGGAGACAATGGACCAGCTAATTTTAACAAATGAATTCTTTTGGAAGGATAATTCTTCAGATTGCCATTTATTTGTTCATTCATTCACTTATCACCCTGTTCAAGGCACTGGGGATACCACGAAAAACAAAAATGGACAGAAATATCTTCTTTCCTGTGCCTTTCATTCTTGGAAGGGGGCTAAGGTTGAGGGCAAATAATTATTAGTATAAGTGAGGGGAATAGAGAAGGGGCAATCTCATCTATTCTTATAACCCTAAATAGCTCTGTGTACTCATTACCTTTGGGATTGTGTTCAAACAAAAAAATTCTCTACCAAACAAATTCTCTGCCTTGTGCTGTATCATAATGCATATCACATTTTGTAGCTCCAGATCATCTTGACCTATAAACTATTAGCTGCAGAAGTGATATAACAGCCATTTCCTTCTCTTTTAAAAAATGAAAGCAATTCCAAAGGAATTGTTGTCAGTGTTCTCAGAACCGGGACACGTTTTCCTCTAGATTTCCGGTTCTGTATATCAGGAGAAGCACTTGTGCATTCTACCAGGATGAAAACTATTGCCTTGGGCAGCCTTGGGGTGAGAGAAGCAACACCAGGGACACACTGTTCTCCCCTCTTTTGATCTGCCTACATTTTGAGCCCTTTTTCTGCTCAGCACATGACCACCAAATAAATTACCTGCTGGGCCCACAACTTTCCTGCACCCTATCTGTGTAAACTCCATCTGGGCTAACTTTTCTTAAAGGATGTAACACTGAAGTATTATTGCATCCCAAGAAACCTCACACCATTTTGGGATATGTTCTACTGAATCTTATTTATTAATAGGCCTTCATAGTTTACAAGTAATTTCCATAAATGAAATGCATCACCTTGCCAAAATGCTGAACTAAAAGCATGAATTATATTTTGAGACATCATGGGGAAAAAAGGATTCTGGTTAAACTCTAATGCTGCTTGTATCTCTGATCATTGATATAAAGAACTAGATAGCTTCTTCCCCAGAATGTTGGGAGGACTACTCGGGTGGGGGCAGAGCCTAGTTACCTTTGGAAATGCTTCAGGATTTCAGACTCCATGGCAGAAGCTATTGCAGAAGGTCTCATCCTTCAGGGCACAGAGTGCTTGCTGGGGAAACGATGTTCTCTGATCAGGGGTACTTTTAACCAGTCAAATGGATGGTTTCAATTTCATGCCGTGGTACTTTACTCTTCAATTGTTCTCATTTCTACAATTTAAAAGTTATAATTCTAAGCAGAGAGAGATCAATACCTGTAGTCAGAGGACCTGGGTTCTTTGCAGTTTGGTTGCTGTTTAGCTAACCAACCTTCAGTCCCAGGCAGGTTAACAATGCATGTTGCTGTGGTGTTGTGATGGTGGTCTAGTATGATGGTGAAGACCGTGGACTCCAGAGCCAAGCCACCTGGGTTTCCCCTTAATTGCCTTGAAAATTGGAAAAGTTACTTTAAAAAGTTACTTTAAAAAAGTTACTTCTCTTTAACTCAGTGTCTTCACGTGTAAAATGGAAATAGTAGCACCAATCTTAGGTTGATGTGAGAGACAAATAAATTAACACACCTACTATGTTTAGAGCAGTAGGACTCAATAAACATTAGTTGTGGCTAGAGATTGCTTATGAAAAAACAACCGTATCGGTTCATCGGTTGGCAAGTGTCTCTATTTCCTGGGGCTTCCACAGCAAATTAACATTTACATAGTTCTCTGTGAATGACTGTCTACACTTAAATGTAGTTATCACTTTAGGATGAAATAAAAGTTGTTGTTTGGGGAATCTGCGATGGCTCAAGATGTACTTTTATCAGGGTCGTTTGTCAGGCTGCTAAGGATCTGTGGCAAATCCAGTGAAAATCAGCTGCTGTGGATCCTGAGTCAAGTTCTGTCTAGACCTGCGGCTGGGGCAAGCTGTTCATGTCACTGGCTAAGGTATCTGGGTATCCCAGTTGTTCTTATATTAAGGAGTTAGAAGAAAAGAGCTGATTTTGGGTGTTCTCCCACTGTATACAGGTGACAAAGGGACAAAAATGGAAGGATTTATGTGAAACAGGTAAGTCAGCTGCTCCTTTAGAAACAAAGCACCTATGTAGAGGAACATGCCAATGTTCCTACAGAGTCTCAGTGCCTGGCATCTCCATGCTTTATCCCTTCAGGACCCTTACCTGCTCACCCACGAAACCAGTGAGACCCTGCCCCATCTAACATTTCCCCTTCAGAGGATAGCCACCAGGCAGTTGGCAAGTGACTCTATTTCCTGGGGCTTTCCTAGCAAATGACCATTTACTTAGTGACTTAAAACAACAGAAATGTCTTCTCTCATAGTTCTGGAGAACAGAAATAAAGGTGTTGGGATGGCCTCCCAGTCCTTCCCAAGCCTCTTTTAGCTTCTGGGGGCTCCAGGTGTTTCCTGGCATTTCTCCAATCTCTGCCTCCATCTTTACAAAATCTTCTCCTCTCTGTGCCTTTTCTTCTGTCTCTAATAAGGACACTTGTCATGAATGTTGAGCCTACCTAGGTAATCCTGATGATCTCATTTCAAGATCTTTTTAACTTTATTATATCAGCAATGACTTTTTCTTTTTTTCCAAATAAAACGGTCCAGGGATTAGGAGTTGGAATATCTTTTTGAGCATTACTGTTCAGTCCACCAGAACAAGTGAGCAGAGCCACCAGTTCTCTTAATACAACTGTGGGGGTCAAGCAAGACCCTGCATTTCCTCACATAAAGATAGCAGTGAAATGTCTATTATGCTGGCTATAATGTGAACTCCTAGGCATGGAAAGTATTTGTTCAAGAAATAAATCCTGGTCCACTTCAGAAGGTACTGGCTATCGACTTTCCTGCTTGCTGCCTGTCGCATGTTCAGTGCGAGCAGCTAAGCACATTAGATATTTAAAAAGGCACGAGAGCAGCATTTGAGAGACCTTCATGTATGTATAAGAAACTTCTAATGTCTGACCCACACCCCAACCCACAGAGCTGCCAATCTCGACATCTGGTCAGCATGGTCACATCTTCTATATCTTGTCTCCAACTGCTACTTAACTAGAGCTTTGACCAGTAATGACAATTTTTATTTAATGCTCCCAATTAAAATGCTAATTTTGTGAGGCTCTGAACAAAAGTTTTCAGTGAATCTTGCACAGGCATAATTAAGCCAATGCAACCCAGTGCAACAAACTAGGAATCGCCAGTCCTGTAATTTTTCTGTTTGTGTCTCATTTTAATTAGGAACCCAAAAAGGTGGCAGAAAGGTGGGGGAGACTGAGAAGGTATCCATTGGTGATTTCTAGCTCATCTTCACATGAAAGAGAAAGGCATGTGTAATTCACCACTGTGGTGCAGATACTGCTTCCGATCAATGTCATCTCACATGAGATGAAGCAGGTAGAGAGGCAGCAGAACTTTCCTAGCTGGAGCACAGGCCAGATTTTAGCTTTTGGCTCACCACTCACTAGGTAGCCTGGTAAGTTACTTCATTTCCCCAATCTTAAGTTCCATTATTCCGAGAGATCCCCCACTGCATCATTTTTAAGATACCTTCCATTCAAAACATGCTGTAAACAGCCTGTCATAGAAATGCACACTGATGTGTGTGTGGCTGGGGATGTGAATGTGACCTGTGTGCCACCTAGCATTTATTAATTATTTGATGTGTACAAGCACCACACTAGTGCTTTGTTGTCAGTTTTACTTACCTGGCACAAGCTTGTTATAAATTTTAGGCTAATGTGAAGGCTTCAAGGGCTTATGACCAGATTTATTGAATACTTTTTATATCAGGTATAATAGTAATGTGTTGGGCTCTTGACCCAAACTCAGAAATCTGTATTCTCTAATACCTGGTCACTTTAGCTTTGTCTTCTTCTCTTGTTTCCAACTGCTAAAATTGTGCCCAGTATAAATAATTTTTACTTAATATTCCTAGTTAAAATGCTCATTTTGTTAGGCTTCAAATACAAATGTTTAGTGAAATCATACATGCATAACTAATCTAAGCCAACCTAAGGAAGGCAGAGAGAAACAGGTGCTAGTCTTATAATTTCTGAGTTTTATATCTATTCATGTATAAATAATTAAATGACCCTATGAGGAAGGTACCATGATGATCACCAGTTTACAGATAAGGAAAACTGGAGTGGTTAAGTAACTTCCCCCAAGCCATTTAGCTAGTAGGTAGCTGTTGTGACTCAAATCTGGGGAATCTTACACTAACTTGACCATTAAGTTCCATGAAGGTAGCACCACGGTGAGCTTGTTTGTGTCTCTTTCAGGTGCCTAGCCCAGTGCCTGGCATACAGGAGGTGATCAATAAGTACTGTGGAATGACTGAGGGTTTAATTCAGATCCCTCATTGTAACTACTATATGCTATATAGACTATATAGACACCTTAAGTGATTTTTTAATTGGTGACAGGGGGGACAGCTCCCATGAGGATAGGTAGGTTAGCACAACTCCTTCTATCTCCATACTTGCAAACCACTGAAACCAATTCCCATTTTGTTTATCATGCATGACCTCCTCCTTCTGCTCAAAGTATGATGGAGCTGTAAGGCATCTGTGTCAAGGGTGTGGAAGAGGATTAGCCTATTCCCTTGGCCTCTGTTCTGGAAAAGACATTCCCACTGGCAGTCCTGATTTTGCTTTCCCCAAAGCGTGCTGATCCATCAGTTGTGTGAGCAACTATCGCTTGTAGCAGTCATGATTAGTTTTTATCCTGCCTCTGTCTTTTGACCACAGCTAACATTGTTTGGCTTTCCAATCACCAGAACTGGCTCCTTGTTAGTGTGCTTTCCAGGCCTCACGGAAGAGAAATGGGAAGAGAGATGACATGAGTGTCCCCGTGGTGCTCAACCTACTCATGCCACACAGCAATCCGTCCCATCAGAGTCGACGGTGTCTCTGAGATGAAAAGAACACCGCCAGACTTCAGTCACCTCCGGAACACTAGTGTGCAAAAGAAGCTTCCCAGAGGAAAAATTTGCTGCAAATCAAAAACATTTAGCTCTGTGGAATCCAAGAGTGTTGATTGTTTAGTAAATATTTCATCAAGAACATTAGCATTGGAATTTGGATGCTTAAGTAATGCAGATAATTAAATGTAAACAATTAAAAATTAATAGTGTTTGAAATGTTAAGCATAATTAGGCAGGCGCTATATCAGTAATTGAAGGGGTCCACTTGCGCTGAATATCTGCTAAGCACCTTCAGGGCTGTGTCACTGAAAAATGGCTCACGACTCTTCCTAGTTCTTCTAGGCATCTGACCCTTCATGCCCACTGGGCAGAAAGCATGACCTGCAGGTGTCTTCTGGTGGAAACTACTACAGAACAGGTATCTTTACAAATGAGCTACAGAGAGCATTTATTGGTTTTGCTTGAAAGGAGGCAGAAGAGATTCTATAAATACATTGCTACAAATCACACTTCCCCCCAGAAGGAGCTAGAAAGGAAACAAAGATGAATCCCCGTTTGTTTAGTGAGTGATGTAATGGAAATGAGCTCTCTGGAGAGAGTTGTTCCATTTATTCTTTTCTTTTGCTCTTGTGCTCTCGTCTTTAGTCATTTCCCTCCCCCCCCCCGCCCCCCCAGTAGCTATTTCTCTTCAGTCTAAAATTAGTACGTTCAAGGGTTCCTCCTCTTACCAAGAGAATTCTTTCAGCATGTCTCCCTACAAAAGGGGCCAGTCTTCCTCTCTCCTTTCTTTACTCATCAACTTCTTGAGAGAGTGGAGTACATTCCCTCCCTCACTCTCCACAGCTCCCTTGCCCTGGTGTGACAGCCTGGCTCTGCCCCGTACCATGCAAACACTGCTCTTTCCAAAGTTACCAATGCCATCCTCCGGCACAAACCCAAGGCTTCATTTGGCCTTTCTGCAGGATCTTACACTTGCAGCTCTAGTCTGAAATTATCTCCTTCTTTGATTTCAGTCCTAAAATCAATCAATCTTTCTTTCTTTCTTTCTCTCTCTCTCTCTCTCTCTCTCTCTCTCTCTCTCTCTCTCTTTCTTTTGTTCTTTCTTTCTTTCTTTTTTCTTTTTTTTGGTACCAGGGATTGAACTCAGGGGACTCGACCACTGAGCCACATCCCCAGCCCTATTTTGTATTTTATTTAGAGACAGAGTCTCACTGAGTTGCTTAGCATCTTGCCATCAATGAGCCTGGCTTTGAACTCATGATCCTCCTGTCTCAGCCTCCCAAGCTGCTGGGATTACAGGCGTGCACTGTGGCACCCAACTTCAGTCATAAAATTTTTACCTAATGCTTTTTCTACTTTTCTTAGGACCGGTTCTTTTTCCTGGCCTTAAATGTGAGCTTTCCCCCTAAATTGTTTTCTTCCCTACACATGGGCCTATGAAGGAAAAATCTAACAGAGACAAGGCAGGAAACATAAATGTACAAAATGAATAGGGGATGAGGGGGTATAATACAATAGAGAATAGTGGGGCCTGTGGCCAATAGATATGGAATACCCTTCTAATGGCATTCAGATTGGAATATGGACAGTTCTGATCTCTTCAGGGACCTTACTAAGGGCAATGCATCATAAATATAGTATTATTGGCCTGTAGGTCAGAGGAGAAAAAGAAAAAAATCTGTTTCTTCCACGTGCTTCTCTGGTAATTAAGGGGCTGTCAGTTTTAAGTATTCACATTCGTTTCTCATGCCATCATAATGTTGTGCACCTGTAAGTGACAGCAGCTGAGCTCAGGGTGCACTCAGCCCCTGAGTACACTGAATGCATTCATTCCCTGTTTTTCCCTTAAGTTGGCAAAATTCTGACTCAGGTGTTTGTCTTTCCTTCACAACTCACAGGTCTCAACTCTTTCTTCCACCATCTTCCATCAAACTATCAATCATTTTCTTTCTTCTTTGAAAAAGTTTATTGGAAATTTGATCTATTTCACTGTGCTGATAACTTAATAATATTGTTATATTGCTAGTGTTATGGTTACAAACTTCTGAGTTTTGAGTGGTCTGCCACATACTTACTTTTTCAAAAGTCCTATTAATTTTAGGGTATGATTTTTGTAAAAGTTTTATCTTTCAGAAAAGCCTGCAGAGATGAACGTCAAACAAACAAACAAACAAGCAAATAAACAAAACACAAATGAAAAAAAATGACAAGCAAAAACAAAAACAGTTTAGCAAAAACTGAAGGGCCAGTTTAGGAACTCTGTACTGTATCATTTCCCAGATGACCTTATTTTTCTTCTTGGCTTCTATTACTTCTGCTGTTTCTGATTTGAGACCTAAATCCTCCAGCCCAGACTATGATCTTGGGAGGTAGATGATATTCATTATCTACAATACATCTCAACATGAATCTCCAAGGAACATGGCCAAAAGGAGTCTCTTAAAGCTCTACTTTCTGGCCTACCAAAATAGTCATGGCCCTCAATGCTGAAGTAACCCACCAACCTCGGACTGTTTCTCTGACTCCATTCCTTCTTTGCTCCAAAGCATCTTCCATGATGAAGTTTCAGATAGATGGAGAGACTAAGGAGAGACTAGGGGGACTAAGGAGAGAAAAATCGACTGCTCTCGCCCTCTAGTCTTTCAGAATCAGTCTCAGCTTTTTGGAGTCCTTACTAAGAAGAATTTGTGTGGTGGGGATAAATGTTATTGGTCAGACAGGTCAGGAGAAAAAAGTCAGGCTATCCTGAGAATCACCTAATGGCTCCATTGATAGCTGTCAATAGTGTACCTCGACTTGAGATTCATTGTTGATGTCTAATACCTATGCAGTTAGGCATGGGCTCCTCATGTAGGCCTCTAAGACTCCTCATAATATGACCCTCCTATCTGTCCACCTCAGCCCTTACTCTCTGATGTGAGGATGGCGAGAGCCCTCTCAGCCTGTGCTGCTTCCTGAGCACGTCCTGTTTATACCTTTTCCTATTCTGGCTTAGTTGTTTCCTTCTCTCTGGTAGGTCTTCCTCTTGAGTTTTTCCATCATCCTTCAAAGTGCAGATTAATTATTTCTTCCTTCTGGAAGACTTTGCTGATGCCCCTTCTCTTTAAAACTGAACATGAGGTTAAAATGGTAGAAAGATCAGTGGAGTAGAGGAGGGGGATGGATCAGTGGAGTAGAGAGAGGGAGGGAGGAGGGATGGGAAAAGGGAGGAATGGTGGAATGAAGATGACCAAACCATCCTATGTACCTCTATGAATATATCCCAGTCAATTTCACCTTTATGTCTATCTATAAGGCACTAATTAAAAAAAAAACTATCAAAAAAAGTAGAAGGAAGAGCAGTAGAGGAAAGGGAACAAAGGGGAGCAGAGGGGAGAGGGAAAAAATGAAGTACTGGGGACTGAAGTGAAGCAAATTACATTCCATTTTTTTTGTACAGTTATGTCAAAATAAATCCTAGGATTATGTGTAAGTATAATGCACTAATAAAAAAAGTAAATACGAGAACTCCTTCTTCAACTACCAAGTTACATTGGAATTCAGACAGTAGTTATATCCATAAAGACATATTATACAGTCATCTTAATACCTTATTATATCATTTTAGACTATAGTAATTTGTCTTCTTGATTTAGCATCTCTAGTAATTTCTTGACACTGACTATGATATTTTATTCCATTTCCCTTGGATGGCATTTCTGAATCTGGTATGTGGTTCTCTTCCTCCCTTTCCAGCTCTTCCTCTATAGAACCACTATGTTGGTGCTCTTGTGGGATTCATCTGTAATTCTAATTTCATTTTTCTACTAGCAACTTTAAATATGTATCTTAAGTTTTCATTGTTCATATGAACTTTAAACACACAGAGCTCAGAATTTTCTAAGAATCAAGAATTTTTCTAAAATTTTTTTTTAGAAAAATAATTTTTTTAGAATTTTTCTAAAAATTTTTTTCTAAGAATCAAGAATTTTTCTAAGGATTTTTCAACTGTAACTAGTTGAAGAAGGAGGAGAAGAAAGAGTCATTTAAAAAAGAAAAATAACTGATGTTTAAAAAAGGGAAGACTTGGGCGTGGGCTGGGACTCAGTGATCATCTCACAAGTGTGAAGCCCTGGGTTCGATCCTCAGCACCACATAAATAAAAAATAAAGGTACTGTGTCCACCTACAATGAAAAACCTATTTTTTAAAAAAGGGAAGACTTTTCCAATAGTCCTAAAAATTGCAAAGATGCTACTTAGAATCATCTAGTCCATATTCTCATTTGTATATGAAAACCCTCATCATCTTCTGGTACATGGTCTAGTGGTTTTTTTTTTTTTAAATTACATTAACCATATGACTTCTGCTTTCAGCCTTAGAAAAATCTTTGATATCCAAGATTCATTATTAGTAGCTGAACAATTAATGAAGTTTCAAAATATAAGTGATTCTAAAATTTACTGCACTTGGACAACCTCACAAACACTATTGAATTACCTTATAATACTGTTGTCGAAATTAAGGCTTGATCCCACAAAGTTAACTACCTCCTGAAAAAGATTCCTTATCCCTTATCCTCCAATAGCATAGAAAGTCTGAGAGAATGTCCTTCAGTGGAAACTACTCATGAACTTTGCTCCAGTGGGAAAGGCTCACTCACAAATGAAACCAGCCACTATTTTTGGCGTGTAGCTTTTTCTTTGTATATTTTACACTATGGACAACCAATTAAACTACAAATTTGGTTCTTACTCCAGTTTGAAGATAGCTATGTTGCTTCCAATTAAACACAATGAGTCAGACATTTGCTTTAACAAGCTGTATACCAACAAAATAAAGTGACAGAGACAATATAGTATATATGAAAAACATAATATCCTAATTATACAATGAGCTTCAAATGAATGTGAAAATGCTAAAACTCCTGGAAAATAGTGAAAGGACAATATACAAAAGGAGGTAATATAACAACTAAATAAATACATGCAAAATGCATAACCCAACTAGAGGTGTCTTTATTGCTTTATATGAGCAAACTTCTTTGGAAAATTTTAGGAACATCTTTATTTCTATAGAAGATAACCCCTTGGCTACACTAGAGGAAAGTTCAGAGTTCTTGGGGAGTCTGACAGGAACAAATTCATGTTTTTTTCCTCTTACTAACAAATGACGGCTCAGAATCTCATCTTCCTCTGGTAAGAAATTGGTATGATACTTCAAAGAGTGATTGGCAAGTATACTTGAGATGTTACACATAGGGTGTGGCACAGAAGTAGTGCCAATCAGTCAACTCTTGGAAGTAAGGACTTACTTTTGTTCATGGCTGCATCATCAGGGACTAGAAAGGATTTTTAAGACATTTAATAATAATTATAATTCTTGAATCAAATTGCATCAAAATGACTAGAATTACCACCTTGCCATAGGTCTTTTATACACACCCCAAAAATTTTCTTATAAATGCCAGGGCCAACAGTCTTATAGTTTTTGTGTTAACTGTGCAACTCAATTGTTTGATATTCTGGGCAATTTTCCCTTTACAAGAAAAAAAAAAGGCATTAACTAAGGAATTTAAATCAACAACCAACTAATAAAATGCCAATTTCGTTCCCAAATTAATAACATTACTTCTAGTTGTTTAGCACTTTCTAGCAGAAGTACCTTGCCAATCAACACTTTATATATACATATTTATTCAATTCAACAAGAGTATGCTCTGACACACTCTGAATATTGCCACTACTGATGATTTGTGCCTAAATAATAACTCCTGAGTAGAACTCACTGTTTTATGGGTCTTTGGTGGGATTTAAAAAAAATAAATTCTGCACAAGGGATGACATTAAAAAGGAAAAAAAAACCCATAATCTGATTTTTCCCCTATGCAGACTTTGTATTAGTTTCCTTTTATTAATCTAAGCAATAAAATCACTTTGACACACTGTCATTATTTATTATTTATTTTCTGCATATTTCTGAAAAAGGATTTAGAGTAGCCTATTTTAACATGCTGTTAGAGTCTTCAAAATCTGGTTCCCTGGAAACAGCTGTGAAACTGAATATACATAGCTAAGCTCTGGCTAACATATTATAGAGCCAATTCCTTCTGTGACAAATAAATAAAAGTGTTTATTATATGCCCACATACTTATTATGCTGAAATAACTTCCATTAAATCAGCAATTAAGCAAAGTAAAATCTGACTTATGAAACAACCAACAGCACAATGAGATGAAAGTAATTAAAGTCTAATTTGCGAAAACCATATATAGCTTTTAAATATTACCTATAAATTCGTAATACAATTGATTAACTCAGGATGTCAAACTCGTAACTGAAGACCCCCAAAGAGGCCTTCTAAAAGGGGCTGTTTTCTTTTTTCTTTTCTTTTTTTGCTCTTCAAAATCGCTTCAGCTGAACTGGCTATAAAGGCTTCCCGTTTAGCCTGTTAATAACCACCAAAATATTCAGAGTATTCCCTAGGCTTTTGCCACTTTTCACATGGTTGGGTTTTAGCATGCAGGCCTTATTCTCAACCCAATTACCTGGATATGAAGCTGGAACTTCACAGCTGTCACAAGATACCTATACCATTTTAGGAAGGCGTTGCTATCAATAACCAAAAAACGGGGATTTTATCGCAGACAATATGTGAAATTGCACCTCACTGACAAAGCCATTGCAAAAGCTTGGTGATAATATTATTATAGTAATTACCATATGTCTTACATCAAATGCAGCTCCAGTTTTATTATCATTCAGGTTTTCTAGAAGGAGATAGGAGAGAGCTGTCACAGTAGACAGAGAGCTTTGTCCTCTTATTCAACTGCCAGCTCCCTTCTGAAACGCAGGCTTTCTTGTTCTACTGAAGGAAATACAATTATAACTCCATTTGCATGGAGAACAAGAAATGCCCAGGGTTAATTACAGGTAGACTCTGTTGACATTCCCCGGGGCTCACCACAGCCAGATTCCATTTCTGAGGTGAAAAAGCTGCTGGAGTTTGAACTAAATCCACATTTTTTTTTAAAAAATTCCACTCTTGAAATTCTGTGTGGCCAAAAGGAGTTTGTCACTCAAAGATCTTTCAAATGTAACCTCAGAAACCTTCATTTTCCAGGGTCTGAACATAGTTAAAGAACCCAAACCTAAACAAAAAGAAAAGATGGAGGTCTGAGGTCATCTATGGAAGGATTGAGAAGAGAGGGGTGGCATTATGTGTGTAATTAGCATTATGTAATAAGCTAATTAAAAATGCAAGACAATGTAGGAATCCCCTGTATGCTGAGAGGACTATTTACTGACAAGAGCCTGAGTGTTGAAGAAATAATTTTTATCACCCACAAGCCTTTCTGCCACCTTCTTTCCTGGCTTTCTGGAACATTAAAAAAAAAAAAAAAACATTATGTGGAGGAAATGATGGGTCAGCCATATTAACCACAATAGATGTCAGGATGCATCTCTGCTCTTGGGTTCACTGAGCGACTTTGGTCTTCTGATTTAGCTTAGCTTTCCCAACATATAGACACAGCAGTTATTATGCCATTTAGGTTCTCACCTAGTCACTCAAAGACGGTTTTGCTATCTGCTTGCAACCTGAAGATCTCCTGAGTTCTGTAGGTTCTGGATGTGCAAGTCAGACTCTGCCCAATCTGTGTCCATCAATTCTCCCTATGTTAATTTGTTCAGACTTATCACTCACCACTACCTGACATATCTTTATTTCTATTACCTACTTGTCTAAATATTTATTTTCAGTTTCAATCCTCTCCCCACCACATGCACACAAGAATATTAAATGCCTGTAGCAGGAGTCCTTATCAGGAAACCAAAACAGCACCAGAAAGAGAAGTAGGTAATCATTGTATTACGCAAAAGAATAACCTGCTGCAAAATTTCATAAAATCTGGATGTTGGCTCAGGCAATAGGCATTACCAGAGCAGTATGTATATATAGATGATCTAGATATGGAGAATGTTTTCATCAGAGAGGAAATTTAAGGATTCTGTTTAAAAATGAAATGGAAGACAATTCTAGATTCATGGTTTTAGGCTTCTGGAGAAAAACAAGTTACCTCTAAAGAGTAATAATGCATGCAGAATTTTCAGAGAGTCAGTCCCAGAGAAAGATGATATGACTCTTACCCCATTTCCTTTACAATGGGAGAGGAAAGAGGTATGGACTAAAAACACTTCCAATGAGAAAGTGGACATCCTACCCCACTGCAAGAAGCATCTCCTACAAATGGAATCCCTCATTTTCAACCTGAAGACCTACATTTTGTCCTTCTTGTGACATCTTTCCTTCTTAAAACAAAGCAAAGCAAAACAAAATTTAAAAAAAAATACAAAAAGAGCCTGGTTTGTCAGCGAAGATGCAGGAGAGGAGTCTGCATTAGTGCAGAAGACATGACCTTGGCAGTAGCCTTGGAATCAGCACTGCAAGTAATTCCCCCAGTTCAGGTTTCTCATTCTGTGAGAGACAATCCCAATTCCATTCATCTCTAATTCAGAGATTGCATAGTGGCATTAATTTCAGATTTGGGAGATTCTCAACTCTTCTTAGAAGTTTAGCTCTATTCACCCAGATTTTCATTCATGTGTAGTGGGCTTTCTTTAATTCCCTTCAGCAATGTACTCACTTTCTTAAATGCTGCTTAACTCTTACCCACTTACCTTCTACAGATGGAAAAGCTAAGGCCCTGTGGGTTCCCTGATTCCCGCCCTACACATATGGCTGCATCTACTTACCCACAAAGGCTTGTTTCCCTCCCTCTGCTCTCAGGGAAAGAAACGCTCTCTCTCTTCTCAGACCGTTTTTTTTTTTTTTTTTTACACTGACCTCTTAGTGCCCTTTTACCCACTCCTGCTCCCCACTTTAATAGCCACCCCTTTGCCATCTCACATTGACCACCTCTCTTCTGGTAACTTTTCAAGAGCAACATACACAAATATCTTTTCCATCATTTAAAGATACCTCTGTCCTGGACTCAAAGTTCCCCTTAAGCTGTCACCTAAGTGAATGTTTACCTCTACTTCCTCATCTGAACTTATTTAGTAGCTCACTGAAAAGTAGCTGCCACTCCACCTTGTTCAGTCAGTACCTACATCCTAATTACAGTCAATTCCAGTCTTACTTTGCTATTCTCTTCGCCTCTATACTGTTGGCATCTCTACCCCAATAATTTGAGTGTGTATACCTTGCTTTACTCATACAGCACATTTAGAGGCTAAATCTTGCAAACTCAAAGTTGCAGTATTTTGGTTTATATGAGCATAGCAATATTACCACAGATATGTGGCTTATAATAACACACACCCATTGTGCCACACTTTCTGTGATCAGGAGTCTGGCACTGTTTTACTGTGAACCTGTGCGTGAGGTCTCAGGAGTCTGAAATCAAGGTGTTGGCAGGGCTTCTGATTTCATAAGAGACTCAATGGGGACGGACCCACCTCTCAATGTAGTTGTTGTTGGCAGAATTTAGTTCTTGCAGTGCTTGCTCATTGATGGTGGATCCTGTTCTTTGCTAACAGAAGCTATGAGCAATTCTTGCTTTGGGAGTTCCCCAACTGGGCTGCCTAATTCACTCCACTTATAAAGGAGGAACACCATGAGAAAAGTGCTACATTTTATGTCTTGTTATCACATATGTGTAATCATGAACACACTTTTGCTGTTGGTTAGAAGCAAGTCATAGCTTCTGTGTACACTTGAGAGGAGGGTGAGTTCTAGGAGGCAAGAATCAGGAGCCACCTTAAGAATCTCTCTGCTGCAAGCATATTATATTTTTCCTTTACGATTTCATAAATACCTTAAATTTGACCTCAAGGTGTGTTTTCTCCAGCTAATTAAGGAATACATAAGGTTGTGAGTGATTGCCAACAATGTTCTTTAGTGGGTTTGTTTTGCAAAGAATCCATTCCCTAAATTAGAAGCTTGGAATTTCATAGTTCAGATTTTTTTCAAGGTACCTATACAAAATAATAGGGAACTACAATATTGTGAAGGAAAAAAAAATGTAGATTTGCCATTCATCTCAGCATCCTTCTCCCAAAGAGCCTGCTAGAGAGTAATGTAATTAATTCATTTGTGTTTTACTCCTTCCCCTCCATCTGTTCTGGGGGACAGATGAGGGTGGGGAGAAGGGAATTGAACTAATAACCATCAAAATTCTTCACTGTGTCAGTCTACAATTGCTACTGTTGGTTCCAGAAAAATGTCAGGTTATTCAGAGAGCTGCTATTTTAAAAACTACTTTACTTTTCACTTTTATTTCATTATTATTTTATTTGAGACAGGGGTTTGCTAAATTGGTGAGGGTCTCACTAAATTGTAGGGGCTGATCTCAAATTCGTAGTCCTCCTGCCTGGGATTAAAGGCATGTGTCACTGCGCCTGATTACTTCTTTAATAATTCTACCTACCAGGGTGAAAATGCAAGTTGACCAGTGGATTTATCTGCTTACTCTGCAAATACTTGAAGATGGTTTACTCTGTCTGCAAAACCAGGAGAGGGGAAGGATCAGTATTTGAAGTGAAGCAGTCTACCCCAGCCTATGCCGAGTGTCACCCTATACTTGCGTGACTCAATGGCAATATAATACAAGCCACAAATGCAAACTACATCTGTACTTTTAAATTATGTAGTAGGCATATAAAAATTAAAAGAACTAGAGGAAATTAATAACATTTTATGAAGCTTAAAATGCCAAAAATATTATTTGAACAAGTAATCCATCTACAAATTATTGAGCTAGTTTACATTTTTAAAACGATACCAAATCTTCAAAATCTGCTGTGTGTTTTATAGCTGCGTTGGCTAGTGACTGTTGCAATAGGTAGCAACAGCTCCACACCACACTTTTCTACTATAGTATGTCATTGGTAGCAAAGCCCCAGATGCAGTTTTTTTAAATTTTATTTTACTAACAGTTCTTTATTAGATAAGTCTTTTATGAATATTCTTTCCAATATGTGGCTTGTCATTTTATTCTCTTGACAGTGTGTATTGCAGAGCTGAAATTTTTAAGGGGTAATAATTTATTATCTGTATTATTTATATGGGGTTTCCCCATACAATAACATAAGCTTTCAAATTAGTTCATTTTCTAGATGTAAGTTTGATTATATTTATTAAAATTCTCTAATATATTCATTCTCTTAAATCAGCAGTTGTCAATAGGTGGGGGAGGTCAGTTTTGTGCCCCAACACAGGGTCATTTGATAATGTTGGGATATTATGGTTTTCACAGCTGGGTTGGGGAGAGACCAGGGATGCTGTCAAACACCCTCTGATGCAATTATACATTCCCCACATAAACCATCCAACTGTCAATATTGGGGCTGGGGTTGTGGCTCAGTGATAGAGCACCTGCCTAGCATGTGTGAGGTCCTGGGTTCAATCCTCATAAAAATAAGTAAATAATAAAGTTATTGTGTCCACCTACAACTAAAAATATTTTTTAAAAAATGTCAGTAGTGCCAAGGTTGAGAAACTGTGTTAGGCACAGAAATTTTGCTTTAAGAATTTAAATTTAAGAATTTATTCAATTTGTCATCCAATTGAATGACAGAGAATACTTAAAAATTTATTCAATCCTTTTGGGAGAGTAATATCAGTTTCTATAAAAATTGAGATATATGAATCCCATTATTTTTTCATAGGTATTTATCCTAGAAATATTTTAAAATGTGCACAAAAAGGTATATGCACAGATATTCTTTCTAACATTATTATTATTATTATCATTTCAATTTTTTAGTTGTAGATGGATACAATATCTTTTTTAATTAATTTATATGGTGCTAAGGATGGAACCCAGTGTCCCATGCATACAAGGCAAGTGCTCTACCACTGAGCCACAATCCCAGCTCCTCTAACATTATTATTAACAGTGAAGTTTTGGAAGCAACTTAAATCTTTTTTTTTTTTCATTGTCATAATAGATTTTACATTTTTAAAAATTTTTAAATTTTTGATTCCCCAGATGCAGTTTTAAAATTTATTTCTGTAATATGAGGGAAGACTTGATATGTTCATCCAAACTGAAACTTGAAACATGTGATTGTGCAAATGAGACCATTGAGCTATTCCATTAGATTTTTAAGTCCCCAAAGGCAGGGGTTATTCCTATCATTGTCACCACTATGTTCTCCATGTCAAGAACAATGTTCACAAAATAGCATGCACTCAACAAATATTTTTGAAAGGAAGAAAGGAGAGCTTGAAGGAAGCTGGATTTTTTTTTTATTTGACCCATCAACAGCATGCATTAATTGCTCAACATGTTAAGTTGGGGAAATTGGCTTTACTCAGTTGAATTCATCAAAATGTCACCTTGTGCTAGCCTATGAAGACACCAAATCCTGAGGATGCACAGTTGGCAGGCCCAGACCTTACCTTAAGATGCACACAACGGAGACAGACAATTTAACTATCATATATATATGATGACAATTTAACTATCATATGATATACTACTATCATATGGGTATGGAATAGAACCTGGACAGTCTGGGGAAAATATTAGTGAGTCAGAGGGGGCAGAGTAGGTACTATGGATGGCAAGAACCCATGTCCTGAAGAGTAAAAAAGATAAATGATAACGCTAGGTAAGACATATACTTGTGCAAAATAAGGCATCTTTCTCATTTACTATAGCTATCCAATTACACACCTGACCCTGACTAGTTGGGGTAGGCTCACCCAGCTGATGTAAGTGAAATTCCATGGAAATTATAAGCAAAGTCCCAATGTTTCAAAACACCTATCAAACCTAGGTAAAGCAGTGGAACCAACGTGCTGTATTTATTGTTAAGAAATTAGAAAAAAAAATTACCCCTACCAAAACGAGTATATTAAGGACTTGATGTGAAACAACTGATATGATAAAAATAATTGTAACCATTTTCTTTTAGCAAAAGTCACACAACCAAAAGCATCATTTTGATGTGGTACACTTTAATGAGAACTGCTGTAATGTTTCACATCATGTTCAAAAGCAATGGAGGATGTAAATACTTAAAACAATTCAGCACTCAAAACAATTCAGATCAGGATAAAGCGGTGAACCTTTATGTTCTATTCCCTGGTCTTAGTGGAGAAGAAATAGAAACAACAGAGCTAATGGTAAAACATGAGCCTAAATTTCACCCAGTCCCACAATAAAAGCTGATGAATAACAGCAAAGTAATCTGAGGCCTATCTGGGGGCTCCCTCCCAATCGTGTGTTCCCATATTGTCCCCATCAGGCTTCACTTTCCTCCAATAAATCATGCATTGAAAAGATCAGCACTTTCCACTTTGAACCCCAAATTGGGCCCTACAACATATGGTTAATCTTCTGGAAAGCAGCATTAATACTGGCATGCACAATTATACCCGAATCACAAATAAATGACTTCAACAGATTTATGAACAACCTCTATGTATAAACTCATCAATCAAATTTAAATGCTTGAGTAATGCAATAATGCTATTTATTAGACAAGCATAAAGAGAATGGATACATTTTATTGTTGCCAAGAGTAACAAAATGAGATAGAGATCATTAGGGACCCCACATTTAAGGATAAAAAGGCCTCATATTGCATTCAAACAAAAGGGACCAGCACAAAGGAAAAACCTGGAGGCCCAATTAAAATCATAAGTCTACTAAAACACACAAATTAAATGTGCTAAAGTTCTCTGTCACTCACATACACAAAATTATCTTTTCCTTCAGAGCCACTTCTCCTTAATGAGCATCTTCTTTTTTAAGATATCACGATTGGGCCTTTGATGAATCCCCAACGGTGAGAGGGGGGAAAACATTCTCAGTTCTCTTTCAATCTCTTTTCTTATTAGATTGTGTGTGTGTGTGTGTGTGTGTGTGTGTGTGTGTGTGTGTGTATGTGTTGCTGGGGATTGAACCCAGGACATTGTGCATGTGAGGCAAGCACTCTACCAACTGAGCTATATTCCCAGCCCTCTTATCAGAAATTTGAGAATCAAACCTACTTTGTTCCTTTCCTCTGCTCATCACCTCACTACCCTCCAAATACAGCACTGTTTTTAGTGGTAAGAAACTGAAAACAAACAAACACACCAACAAGCAAACAAACCAACCAACCCCTCAACACCACCAACAACAAAATGCCAACAGCAAGGGACAATGGTACATTCCTAAAATATTATTTTATTAGAAATATTTTGTTAGAATTTCAATCATGGGAAAACAAAAGCAAAACAACAAATATCAGTTATGAAATTATGTATTAGATCTCACTAGAAGGTAATAAAATATACACACAGTTTTAAAGTTTTTGTGCAACAAGAACATTATATACAAGTTGAAAGATAAACAACAAATCAGGAAAATATTTGCAATACACAATAGGCATAAATATGTATTTATAATACAAAATAAAACTTCACAAAGCATTTGTAAACAAGAAGAAAATCTCAGCTTGAAAATGGGAAATTTGAAAAAAAAGTCAATTGATATATGAAAAGACGTTTGACTGCACTGTTAATTAAAAACTACTAGTAAAAATAACACAACATTTTAACCTAACAAATGTAGTAAATACTTCATTTTCTCCTTGCAAATTGGGGAAAAATTAGTAATATTTTAGTAATCCTTATCAGCATAGGATTTGCAGAATCCACTTTGTAAAAAATGGAATGCTAGTGAGAGCATAAATTCTCACAACTTTTCTTTTGACAGTCCTGAAATAAAAATCAAAATTAAACCAGTAATTCCCCTTCTAGAAACTTATCTCAAGGATCTATTACATTAAATTAAGCACAGGAAATTTCACTGGAGCATTATTTCAGAGAAAGAAATAACCTACCTACTCAAAAATAAGGCATTAGCTGCACAACATTCTAAAACATCTACCTATCCATTTAATGGAATTATCTGCAATCATTAAAAGGAATGTTTTTCTGTATTTTCTGGAGTGGAAAGAGCTTCCTAAAATTCAACTGAATAAAAAGCACAAGATGCAGGGCATGATATAGAAGATAATGCCTTCCATAAATTACAGGGATAACTCTGTGTGCAGCTATGATAAAAAGATGACTGGGTATTCATTGGTATTTTAACTATGCTTGCTCTGGGTGATGAATGAAATACATACTTTTTTTTCCTATATTGCTTGAATTTTCTAAATAAGTACTTTATTTTTTTAAAAAAATATTTCTATGCAAAATAAGAATGATTTTCACTTGATAGTAAGATTACATTTTTTTCTTTTAGCACTCTCAATATTTTCTAAAATTTTACTATTGCTTCCTTTTATTTTTATAACAACAGAAATAAAATAACAAGATCATAGAATTATGGGTGTCTACTTCCCCTGATGCTACATGGCAGATCCATGTAGCATCAGGGGAAGTAGATTAATTTTCCCACAAATGAGTCATCTAGAGTGGGAGGAACAGAGGTGTCAATGTTCTGCTGACTTGGTCAGGTATCAATAACTGAGAGCCCATAAAACCTGCATGTGGCATCCTGAAGAGCTGCATGTGGGTTAAAAGCTCTGGTTTATAGATTAAAATGTATCAGCCTAGGTCTCAGCCATCTTTTCCAGAGAGTTTTGTTGCATTTGTCTTATATATTCTCTCTCTAAAGTTAACACATGCAAAACAAGCAGTTTTTGAACTGGCAATTTGTGTCTCTCACAGGTTTAAGAATGCAAAAAATGTTTACATTTATTAACAGAACTTCTGAAAAAATAGAATTTAAGTTTCTATTTCTACACTTGTTTTTAAACACATCACTAATGATGGAATGTATCATGTGGGACAATCATGTTTCTTTAATTGCTTTTTTTCTTTAGGTATCAAATATTTGGCTTGAGTGATTATACATAATGATGTAGGCTTAAAACTCCTGACTGCATTTCCATTAGAGGTTCTGTCACCTTAAAGTTTAAAGTAAAGGTCAGACTGCTCTTATTTGGAATTAATTTGAGTACAGTATTGACTAATAGCAGAAAAATGGACTCTGTCCTGGCCCATTCAATTCTCTGATCTTCAAGTATGAGTTACTCTGATGACAAACAGAAAAATGTCTGGTTTTGAGTTAGCAAATTCAAATAGACTGCTGGAGTTTTTAAGGAAATCAGATTATCTAGAATTGCTGACTCTTTTCAGTGTCAAAAAACAAAACAAAACAATAACAACAACAAAACCAAAGTGAATAAGGCTGGGTGGGACACACCTGTAATCCCAGCAATTTGGGAGGCTGAAGTCGGAGGATTGTGCGTCCAAAGCCAGACTCAGCAATTTAGTAAGACCCTAGGCCACTTAATGAGACCCTGTTTCTAAATAAAATATAAAAAGGCTGGGGATATGGCTCAGCAGTTGAACACCTGGGTTCAAAAAAAGTGATTACTGCATGTGGGTCTGTACTGCTCAGGAATGTTTGAACTCAAGCCCCACACATTTCTTAATCCTTCAAGGTTTCTTGGTCCTTGTTGGTTTCCTAAGCTGAAATCACCTATGGCCTGAAACTCTGAGGGTCTGAGCTCACAGAACTGTAGATGCTTCAGCCATTGTTGTGCCCCCAGGGATAAGCCATAGAGGAACATGGCTGTGTGTGTCAAAGTACATGAGAAAATCAGACAAGTGTGTTTTCACTAGTCCATCAGTGATGCTGTCATTGCAAAGAAAAGGAGCCATACAAATTCTAGTTGTTAACATTTTAGGAAAAGGACAGTGTATTAAAAGTTTTGGCATCTTCCATAAAGTCCAATAAATTTTAGCAAAAGCTTGATCTCACTAATGCATGCATTCCCTAATCATTCAACAAATACTTGTATGCCTCTGTAAAAGTAATTGTGGTTGATAGTATCAAGATGCATGAGAGGGATCAGCCCTCAAGCAACTTGTTTTGAAGAAACTTCCTAAATAGAAACATTGTATCTAGAATAGTGTAACAAAGGATCAATGACCTGCATTTGGCTATTCACTGCTGAAATTTGAATGGAAGGTTTACTGGAGAGGGAGAGAGCAAGGCCACTGAACAGACCCTAGTTTGTGGGCTTTGAAGATATAAATAATAACTTCTTTTATTTGGAAGTAAAGGTTCTTAATTCAGGCTTGGCACACACCCACCCACACTTAAATTAAGACAACCCAATGGCAATCTGTCTCTCCCACTCTGTGGTGTCACAGCAGGGCTGAGTTTCCCCCACTCGGCTCTAATGCTCATTTTAGTACCATCATGCTGTGTTTATTTGACCATGTTTTCAATAGGACTTCCATTTGATGCATTTGCAAAAGCCATGGAGTGCAGCATGCAGTACTTCTTTTGGAATGGCACATTAATTTTTAAAGTGTCAAAGCTGATACATTATAATTTCTGTGAATATCATTAGATGAGATAGAGGATGGTCATATCTTGGGATCATGCTTTTGCAAATACACATAAATATGTCTACTGTTCTGATGCAAGTGACTGAATAGGGTAAGCCTTATATTCATCTTCAGTTGACAAACAAGTACCTTTCACTGCTCCAAATCCTGTCTTGTCACTGTAAGTCTCTAGTCGTCTTCCCTGATCCTTTACTTTTTCTTTTCTTTATGTATTGTCTTTTAAACAGAATTTATTTTTGATTTTGAAATAATAGCAGACACACATGTAGCTATAAGAAATAATAGAGTTCTTGTTGCCTCGTATCAATACTCCCCAATTGCAACACCTTGCAGAAGTATAGAACAATATCACAGCTGGGGTAGCCACATTGATATGATCAAGATACAAACATCTTATCATCCATGTGGATGCCTCATGCTGCCCTTTCATAGGTTTAGTTGGAAATATTTGTGTGGGCTGGTTTCTGGGTTCTCCATTTCATTCTATCAATCTATGTATAATATCATACTACCTTGTTACTATAGCTATATCAAGTAGGAAAACTACTCTCTTTATTTTTCTTTTAAAAAAATTGTTTATGCTATTCTAAGACCTGAGACTTTCCATAAAAACTTTAAAATATGCTTATCTATGGCTGCAAAAAATCTTGTTTTATTTCGATAGGAGTTGTGTTAAATCCACAATCAATTGAGGAAAACTGACATTTTACTGTGTTGACTCAACCCAAGAATACAATACATTTTTCCATTTATTTAGGTCTTTTTACATTTCTTTTATTGTTTTTGTGGGGTATAGCATACAGATTCTATATATGCTTTGGTTAAGTTTATACCTAAGTATGCACTTAACTTACTTTGGAGTGATTCATAAATATTTTTGAGTTTTAAATTTCAATTTCATACGCTCATTGTGAATAAATAGAAATAAAGTTGTTGTGTATATGTCCGTCTTTTCCCCCATGATCACACTTCAACCCAGTCAATGTATTTATTAGTTTTAGCAGGGTTTTTTCTTTTTAAAAGAAAACATTCCTTGTATTTCCTACATAAATAATCATGTCATCTAAAAAATAAAGAGAGTTTCATTTTTTTCCTGTTCAATACATGTGCTTTAAAATTTTCTTTTTCTTATCTTATTTCAGAGGCTGGAGCTTTTGGTACTAGACTTAATAATACAAATGGTAAGAAATATCCTCTCCCTGTTCCTCATCTTAGAGGGGAAGCAATCAGTGTTTTATTGGAAGAATGATAATAGCTGTAGGGCTATTGTTTTTGTTTTGTAGATGTTATTTTTCCAGCTGATGACTTCTCCTCCTAGTTAGCTGAGGGCCTTTATTAAATTTGCATGTTGGGATTTGTCAAATGCTTTTCTCTGTGAATTGACAGGATCAAGTTTTTCTCTATAAGCCTGCTAATATGGTGACTGATTGGCTTTCAAGTGCTCAATTCGTTTTGCACACTTCTGGAGCTTTTTAATTACAAATTGAATTTCATTAACAGTGATGGGACTATTCAGATTAAGGCTTGTATTTGGTGGTCTATTTCTTTGAAGTTGTCAAATTTATGAAGGTAAAGTAACTCCCAGTATCACACTATTATCCTTCTAATGGATGCAGAATTTGTAGTGATATCCCCATTTTATTCTTGATATTGGTGATTTGTGTCTTCTTTCTTTATATCTTCATCAGTCTTGCTGGAAGTTTATCAATTTTATTGATTTTTGCTGGAGAACCTAGGTTTTGTTTCATTGATTTTTCTATGTTTTCTGGTTTTATATTTTTCACACTCTATATTGAAGATCAGCTCTCAAGACAGGAAAAAAAGAGGAGCTCTTTTGCTTTCATTCTCTTTCTTGGTTTCTTTCCCCATCTTTTCTTCATCCTATCTATGTTAGAGGAAAGCCCCTTTCTCCTCCTTTCCAAGATCAAACTCTTCTGTTCCAGTTTTCGGTTTTCTCCTCTGGAGTCAATGCCACATTCCCTAACTTTGCTTTCTCTTTTATTTTTAACCTACTTATTCAACTATAAATTTATTCCTACCTCTATTCTACCCTGAATAAAATCCCTCAGGCACAATTCCAACTATTATTGCCCACCCACCCCACCAAACTTCTCTAGCAGGTTGTCTGCATTGTCTGCCATGTGCACTGTACTGCTCATTCATTCTGGCTGCTGCCTTTTCTCATGACTGTCTTACCCATGGCTCAGCTTACTTCAGATTCTGCTTGTCAGGTTTTACTTCTTCTGACACTAACTGTCCACTAAATGATGGTTTGAACTACTCCAACCAACTGTCCTCTCTCTTCTTTCTCTCCCTGTCTTGTTTTCCGTGGATGATGCCTGTCTGTTCCCAGCTTGTATGTGGGTGTGACATCACTCTACCCTTTGTGTTTCAGCACATGACAGCGTTTGATGGTTGGCTAACTACTACAAATGCCTGATTGGCCATATCTTTTTGTAAGAAGAGCCCATAGGCTGACTTTGGGTCTGCTTCTGCTCTCTCATCCAATCAGCTGTGGCCAGACCAAGAAGGTAACTAGCTTGGTAACTAGGAGTCAGAAACTTGTCAGATGGTTTGGGGTGGGGGTGAGGTGGGGGTGTGGTGGGGGTAGGGGTGAGGTGGGGGTGAGGTGGGGGTAGGCGTGAGGGTTCAAGAAGCACTCAGAGTAAAGCACAATCTAAAATTTCAAATTGGGTATATTTATGATGTGAATTCCAGATTTTGGCCATATTTAGTAAAGGAAATAAGAAGATTATTGGATGACAGACATTATATCTGAATTGGCAAGTTTTTAAAAGCTTAAATATTAATACTTTTATGTTTAAATTTCTTCACAGTTTCTGTGGCATGTGCATCTGAAATTCAACAAAGATTATCAGTCATATGGCTCTTTTCCTTTACGATGTCAAAAAATAATGAGATTAATTCATGGAAAGTCACTGAATTTATAATAGGTGGATTTTTTTAAATTTCTAAGTTTTGTTATTTCTTTGTAGAAGGCAGGATTAAAAATTCACAGGCACTTCACAAACCCTTATAGGTAGAGCTGACTCAAGAAGTTGTTCAAGGATAGTTGATTTTCCTTCCTTGGACATGAATGGTATGGATACATGCCCCCCCCCTTTTCTAATTTACATGTAAAATAATGTTACCACCAGAAAGATGGGTACAGCATGTCAAAATATGATACAGGACATTATTCCTCACTGTCTTATTTTTTAACAAGTATTTTCATCTTCAAGCTTCAGCACAGTTAGCTTTCTACCTTCTTTAGTGCTATATTCATGGTGTTTTCTTTCATTTTTATTAGCAGTCCTCTGTGAAACCAGTTATGGGACTTTTCTATTATTTCTGGTATGTTGCTAACGATTCATTCAGGGACACTACAGTTCTCATTCTCACTCTTAGCTTTAACTCCTGATTACAGAGTTATATCTGGGCAAAGGTATTCTGAGTTTGCCAAGATAATAATGAGGAAAGATCAGAAGTTAATTTTTTAAGAAAAATTAACTAAGAACTCTTGACTTCATCTTTGGGAATTTAGCTTAATTCAGCTAAATTTACTCAGTGCTTACATTCTGTGAGGCACTAGGGATGTAAGATGAATTAATACGGGTTTTAAAATCAAAGACCACACAGCTTGGCAGATGTGACAGTTGAGTACATGCCCAATATGGCACTGGCAAATTTCCTCACAGATGACAGAGGGAAGGAGATTGTCAGAGAAAACTTTTCAGACAAGATGCCTGAGTCACACCTTGACGAATGAATAGAAACTCATTAAGGAAAGAAGATAGGGATTTGGGGGATGTCAGGAGATGCAGGAGTGAACATAAATACTGAGAACAATGACACAGACTTTCCTGGATGCACATGAAAAACTGCAAACTTTTTATGTTTCTGGAGAATAACTTGCCTGGCTGGGAGAAAAGCTGAGAGGTGAGCAGGGCAGCATGGAAGGGGCTGTCCAAGCCATGGTGAGGAGCCTTCACTCAATCCTCAGGTTATTGAGGGAGTCATTGAGGGAGCCATGTTCTTACTGGTTCTCCAGAGGGATCAGTCAGTCAATTGCACAGAAGATGAATTTGCAGGGGTAAAACCAGAGGCAGTGAACTCTGTACTTAAAATTAAAGTCCCAAGAACCAAGCACTAGTAAAAGAGTAGAGAGGGGTTTACCTGAGAAAATTAAAAGGAAGGATGCTATTTGTTGCTATTTTACAATATCCTGATAATCTTCCAGTAAACTTAACCTATAAGAAAACAGGAAGTGGGCAGAAAATGATCCTTATGATCCTTCAGTTATAGAGGCCAGTTCATATAAACAAACCTCATTTTGAATGTGTGTGTGTGTGTGTGTATGTGTGTGTGTGTGTGTGTGTGTGTGTGATTTATATAGTTAATTTAAGCATTATTTGTGTTGCTGACCAGCTCAGGAGAGCATTTGTCTACAAGTATCAACTTTTGGCAAATACTAAAGCAGAGAGAAGGATGAGGAGTTATTGTTGCCTTGCTTGGGGGATCCTGACTTAACTCTCCAACAATGATTTTGCAGCGAAAAATGACCCATACCTTAGAAGCATTTTATGAGATTTCTTCCTTCTTCTCAAACTGACATAGAAGACACAGGAAAGGGATTTTAGGCACATCATCAGCTTGACCCTCATCTATGACTTCATTTTCTAGAAAGGTGATAATTTCTACCTAATTGTTTTTTTTCTCTCTCTCTTTCTGTCCTTATTTAAAGTAACTTTTTATATGTGACCTAGTGTGATGATTAATTGTGTGTCAGCTGACTGACTGGGCCATGGAGTGCTCAGATTATCCTGTATGTGTCTGTGAGGCTATTTCTTGATGAGATTGATTGACATTTGAAACAACAACTGACTAAAGCAAATTGCGCTCCATAATGTGGGTGAAGCTCCTCCAATCAGCTGAAGAACTGCACAGAACAAGAAGGCCCATAAGAAGGGACTCTTGCTGAGGCTTGAGATGAAACAGATCTTTTCCTGTCTTTGGCCTCAAACTGAAAAACTGGCTTTTCTTTAGTCTCACACAGAACAGCTTCCGATCTAGAACTTATACTATTAGCCTGCCTGGGCCTCCAACTTACTGACTATACGTCTCGGGACTCCATAATCATATGAGTTAATTCCTTAAAATAAATCATGCACTTTCCAATGGATACCAAAATCTTGACGTTTAAGGAAATTTCCATGCACTGAAGAATAAAATTTAGAATAAGATCACAAAATGAAGAGAAAATTTCTTGATCATGCAAGTTTTTAGTTCAGTCCCTGAGACCAATGTATGGCATTTAATAGGGCATACAGAGTTGTTATTGTTGTCGTTTTCTTTTAAAGAGAAAACAAGAAGATGAGGGTCTCTCTGGGAAGGTACCGAGGTTTTGATATGCTGAACAAGGGATGAAGTGTTTGTGCACAGCTGTGTGAGGCTGGCCTAGTCCTGTCCCTCCCTGAGGTGTTCCTTGTGTGTCCCAGGTTCCCACCGGAAGACTCTGTGTCTCAGAGATGTTTTCACCAAAATTTAGTTTCTCTTATTGACTCAAAGGTAAAAGATACTTTTCTCCTAAAAATTCCCAATGCAGAAAATCAGGAGGTGATCTGTGTTACACAAGCACTTCAGCAAGTCCATTTTTTTTTTTTTTGTTTTCATGCAGATCACTAGATCAAGCTTGCCTTTATTTTGGTAGAAAACATGTTTTCTTTTCACCTCCCAAGTTCTCAAATACACAAAATGATTGTTACCACCAAGGAAGTTTTATAAACGTGTTAAAATCTTAACAGAGACTTAGACCATCTTCAGCTTTCCTGAGAGAGCATTTGGGCTCTTCTGACAGACAGTTAAGAGCAGTTCTTTAATTATAGATGAACGAGGCTTGATGGACTGTGCTCTTGGTGCACGCGGAATTCTGGAGCATACGGGGTTAGCTTGACTAAAGCCTGGTTTTAATCAGCCAGTGGGTGCTGAACTTGAACCATGCTCTATTTGTTTTGGCCTTGACCACTTATTTAAATCTACTATTTACACATATAGTCACTGGGATTTTGAAAAAGCATATAAATCAGCACTGTCTGTATCTTTATCTATATCAACATAAATGGCTCTATGAATAGAGGTGTCAGTGCTGATAGCATACGGCTAGTTCAGGATATTAGCAAATGTTTCATGAAACTTGTATTGAGAACAACCTACAAAAAGTATGCTTAAGAGCTTACAATCCTTAGTATTTTAAGTTTTTAAATTAATGTTTTAGAATTAATTAATATTGAAACTTTGTGTTTCATCAGACACCAAACCGATTATTTAAAACTAAGATTTCCAGATCTGTAAGTGGTAAGAACAGACAAAAACAAAACCACTTATTTATGTCTAAATAAATGTTTGGTTGATTTCTTTGGGCAATCAATTTAGACAGCTAAATGCTTTCCCCTGAAATTACTACATTAACATGCTTTTATTTTTTTTTCAAAGATGAAAAAAATTATACACTTTAACCACTGCAATTGTGACACTGCATATCACTACCCGCATGTTCTAATTCCATGATTGCATATATTTACACAAATTATATAATGATGCAATTACAATAATTACAGAGGAATAGGCAACAATTGAAAAAAAATTACAAATTCCCACTAAAATAAGACTAAATGATATGAAAATCATCAGACACACCAATATGAGAAAAGAAAGTGCTTTAAGATGAACCCAACCATAAGACAGAAGACAATTTAGAAAAACACCTTAGGTCCTAGCAAACTGAAAGATGTTATACTGGGAAAGTTGAGGCCCAAAGTTTAAGGATACAGTTTTGTTTCATTTAAATTTGCTTCCTAGGCCTATAATGTGATTGTTTAACATCTTGACTTTCCTAAACATATTATGATTGGACAACCTTTTAGAGTAAAGATAATTACTAGAATAATAACACACAACTCTATGGAATTTTAATTAGGAAAGAGCAGATCCTGGTATGATTTTCTTGTCCTTTTCCTTCTAATCTGTCTCCAGCGTATATCTCACTTTCACAAATATATAGCCTGAGAATGTTGCTTGTCCAATTCATTCTCCTTTTAGGAAAAAAAAAATACATTCACAAGATAAATTATGTGGCTCATACCTTCGAGTTCTCTATAAATTGTCCTCTCTTGTCTTTTATTTATATCCCAATTTCTCACTTTGTTTTGTATTTCAGACAGATATCATTAATATAAAAACTGGGAAGTTTGTCTCTTTGATTTCTTTTTGTAATTATTTTATTAGATCTGAGGCCATGTCTTGCTAGCCTGTGATGGTGAAAAATTAACATCTCCTTACACCAAAATCCTTCACAAAGGAATTTAGTAGAGCTTATTTGTAAATTCCTATATGTCCCAGGCACTATGCTGTGTTGTTTTTTTACATTATATTTTATGTACTACTTCATGACGACCCTTCAAGATGAACTTTTCTACCAGCAGATTCCCCATTATACAGATGTGAAAACAGAGGCCTTGAGAGCATAAGTACAGAAATAGGTGTCAGAGATTACAAAGCAGTTGAGCCACGATGTGAACGGGCCCATTACAAGCATTTATATAAACATTTACTGACTTCTAATACTGTGCTAGATCTGAGGTTGTGGACAAGGATGAATACTTTGTGGCACTTAATGTCTGTAGGTAAGAAAGACATGAACACCAATGATTTCTGTATAAAGTGGAGGGGCTGAGAATCCTGAAGAATTTTTACTATGAAAAGAATGCAGCATTAGATGTTTTCTTACAGTGGTGCTAGATGCGTCATGTATTTTAATGTCTACCAGCATAACCTCAATAAATATTGGGTAGGATGATTAAAAGCAGGGAATAAATTAGATTCCTTAGAGAAATGAAACTAATATATAATTCAAAAAAATAAAATTTCAACATGTTAGAGCATTAATGAATTACATGGAATTATAAATCCATTGATTTGCTGGTTACATGATTAATAGAATAATCTATTTATTTGTTTATGAACAAAAATCCATTAAGTACTTGCTCTGGGCCAGGTGCTGCAAGAGGCTTTGAGCATGCAATAATGAACAAGGAAGATAAGAACCTGGCCATTATGGGTCCATTCCCCTCAGAGCAGCCCAATAGCCTGTACTGGTGTCCTGTGAAAGGAGGGGAAGTGGCTATGGAGGTGCACAGGAAAGCTCTAATCCAGATGTCCTGGAGGAAGAGATATGTGGGTGAACATTAAGAAGTAGTCAAGCAAAGAGGAGGGCTAAGATCTTAGTGTCTAGAAGTAACTTGTTGTATAAGTCTTGAGAGAAAAGAGTTGCTATGTGCTCTGAAGTTTGTGTCCCCCTGCTCCACCAAGTCATATGTTGAAACCTAATTACCAATGTAATGGTGTTAGGAGGTGAGGCCTTGGGAGGTGATTGGATAAGTGATTTTGTAAAAGAGAACAAGAAAGATCTCTTGCTGCTTTCAATCATGAAATGTTATGGTGAAAAGACTGCTGTAAATGGATCCTCACCACACAAAGGATCAGCTGGGAGATTGATCTTAGACTTCTCAGGCTCCATAATTGTTAGAAACAATTTCCTGTAGTTTATAACTTATCCTGTTTATGGTATTTTGTTATAGCAGCCTCTATGGTTTGTATAAAGCTTGTCCCACTGTGAAGTATTAAGAGGATGGAAGAGACCCAACCATGGTGTCTGGAGGTGGAGCATTTGGGAAATGATTAGGATTAGATGATGTTATCTGGTGGAACATGCTACATTCTTGTTCATTATTGCATGCTCCATGATTAAATACAAGGGGCTTCATAAAAAAAGAGAACATAGCACAGGTGCACACTATGTGGTGTTCTTCACCACCTCAAGACTATACTAGCAGGAAGACCAGATGCGGGCTCTTGACCTCAGACCTCCAGAAGCATGGACCAAAATAAACATTTTCTTTAAAACTTATATAGTCTCCAGGATCATGTTATTATAGAAAATAAAGACACAAACCAAACAAAGAGAGGAAGAAGAGCAAAAATAAGAACATGGGAGAAATTTAGTCTGCTTGGGCCCCTCGGTAGGAAAAAGAAAATGGTGAGAGGCAAGTAATAGTGCCATCAGAAAGAAACCATTGCATTAAATATTAAAATTGTGCATATGGGAAACAATCCCTTCCAGAGGTTCTGCAGTTGGCTTTGCAGGGTATAAATAGCCCACCTGTTATCTTAATAGAAATGGAACTAAATTAATGTTTGTAGAATTCCTGGTTAATAAGAGATATGAAAACATAAAAACAATGTAAAGAAGGGGACTGGGATGATCTTGGAACTAAAGCTAAAGTAACTAAGGATATAACTAGAAAACACAAAGGGAAACAGAGGCAAAGACTAAGTTCAAGCACTTGTCTCAATGGTCGTGATTAGAGAACCTCTCTCCAAGTGTTTGATAAGGAATATGCCTTATGTAAAGGAAATGCTAAGTAACCTGGCACAGAGTAATGTGGACCCTTTGATGGAGTTGGAAGAATTTGAACTCAGGACAGAGTGAGTTGATGTGGGAAGAACATGAGTGAATAAGGGCTTCCTAAAATCTGGTGATGTCAGAAATTGTGAAGAAGGGTTTTCTGACATTAGTGCAAGCAGAGAAAATCAAGTAAACGTTTGTTGTACTGTTCACCATCACTTGACAGAAAGTGCATGTCTCAGACTTATTGGCTTTTGCAGTTATCAGGCTTTGATAATTTTAGGCTATCAGTAAACCTCACAGCATGCTACCCCAAGTACTCTTTCAGTCCTTTGCTGCCATCAAAGGGGGTTGGGCATGCTCGGAATCAACAGGAACAGGGTGGGAGTGGGTGGTGGTGGTGGTGGTCCACCATGGCTGGAGCAGTAAGCAGGTCAAAGATCTTGACAGAGGGCTGAGGTTGTGGCTCAGTGGTAGGTGCTCACCTGGCATATGTGAGGCACTGGGTTTGAATCTCAGCACCACATAAAAATAAAATAAAGATATTGTGTCCAGCTACAACTAAAAACTATTTAAAAAAAAAAAGATCATGACAGAATCCTATAAACCACAGTAAGGATTTGATCCTAAGGGTGACAGAAATGAATGAATGGTTTTAGATAGAGAAATGTTATAATGAAAGTTGAATTTAGGACAAGCCCTCTGATGATAATGGATTAAAGGGGCTAAGGGGTGGATGGCCGTATGAAGACTACTTAGGAGAATGTGGGAGGAGTAGTGAAGGGATGATAGTGACCTCTAGATAGAACAGTGAGGAAGTAGAAAGTGGGTGGGTCCTAGAGACATGGAAGGTGACTGTTTGGGGTGTGTGACACTGGAGATAGCAGAACATAAGGAGAATGCCTAGATACATGATTTTAGAAACAAGTTTAACAGAAAACAAAATAGGAAACACTAGTAAAGGGACAATATTGTTGGGCAGGAGAAGGCTGAATTGGTGAGTTTTATTTTGAAAATATTGAACCAGGGTACCTGTGGGGCATTTAAGGGGTTGTATCCAGTAAGTAGTTAGAAATGCAAATTTGCAGCTCAGGAGAGAGACCTGGAGTGCTGACACACACAGATGTCTTGCATTAATCGCGTACAAGTCTAAGCAAAAGAGACAAGTGCAATTTCCAAGCACACACACCTTACTATTTAAGAAAGTGTTCTGTTTATGCTCTATCTTATCAATCAGAAGTGTCTTCTTGAAATCCCTGTCATGCCTGTACTTGACGATCAAAAAAATTATCGGAGGAGTACTAGCTTTAATGATGGTATTCTCTAAAATTCAACATACTAAAGTGGCATTCACTCTTTTCTCCCATCTTATGTAGACTTTCAAGAATAATTACCTGATCAGGAAGTTCAAAAGTTCAGATATTATTTTAACTGCCTTTCTTAATTCAAATTCTTCCTGCACCTTTTCCAACAGTCATAAAAGATACTGCCACTTTATTTCCCCCACGGAGGAAACTATTCCTGAAAAATGCTGCCAACAGAACACTTCCGTGAGAAAGCATGAGAATGCCTTTATTCTGGAAGCTCTTGGAAAGCCTGATTTGGTTAGGGGTGTGCCACTTGTCCTAGTCTCCATCTTGAAAGAACTTTCAATTTGGCCATAAGACCGCCCAGTAGAAAGGAATTTTTGCAGGTGACTTTTTTTTTTTTCATTAGCTTGGATTTTTGTTGTTGTTGTTGTTGCTAAACAACAGCTTTAAAACCATTTGGTACTCTTCAGTTAAGAAAAAGAGAGAAAGAAGGGCTCATTATGACTTTTCCTCCTCCAAAATGATGAATCCGTGTAAGATTAGAGCACTGTGCTTGATTTCAAGCAGGTAGGTCATGCTAACTTTCTGCATGCTGATGAGAAGAAGGTGGTTCCATCCAGCAAGATAGAAGAGATCTTTTTCAACCTGAATACCAGCTGAAAACTCTCTCTGCTCTAGGGAGAGCCTGCAGCATATGCAAAAGATGACTGTATCACTCTCCTTGCCCAAATGCTCCCTGCACATCAAACAAACCTAGACATACCCTACTGCATCTCCTGGGAAGGCCTTCCTAAAAATCTGAATATGGACTTAAGAAACCAAGGTTTTAGTCTCTGAGAATAACTTCGAAATACAGAAGTTTTGTCTTTACAAGTGGAAAAAAAATGCTCATTCATAATCAAGGCACAGAATTTTTAACATTGAATAGAATTCAAAGGAATACCACTTCCTTCCAGTCACACTTAGGAGTGCCCTGATAACTAACCTTTCTATTTCTTAATGATTAATGAGCAATTATGTCATCTGGACATAAGCCCACGGTACAGAAAAACACTCTATTCCTTACCTCGTTTTGCAACCCCTGTCTAAACCTGTCATCTCTATGTAAATTTGAGAGGGAAGATTTCAGTGGTGGCCTGACCAATATGGCAAGAGATGACCACAACCATTGTTAACTTGAACATCTGGAAGAACTGCTGGTTGAGGTGTTTGTCTCTAAGATAATGAGAGCTGGAAGGTGCTCTGTCCTTTCCATGCTCAGCAAACACCCCATAACTCTGACCACTGTAAGTGATTATCCCTCTGATTATTACTCTGCCCTTGGACAAAGAATCTTCCCCTGCATTGGAGATAAGCATGACTTGTTGCTTATCTCTGCAGAGAGTAAACAAATCTTTATACTCTCCTCCCCTTTTATCAGAGTATAACATACTTAGAGAAAGGGACATAAAAAAGGGAACCTCTCAGTGAATGTTTGTACAGTGAACCTCTCAGGTAAACAGCACAGAGCTGGGACATAGTCAGCACCCCGGGTCCTTCCTCTCCTCCAGGCATCCACCCACAGCCCCCCACGAAGATAGACACTAATCTGTCTCCTTACCATGCATTCCATTAGCCTGTGATTTACCCTACTTTTGAGCTTTATATAAATGGAATCTTTTGGTTTGTATTTTTTTTTTTTTTGTGAGCGGCTCTTTTTATTCAATATCACACTTGTAAGATTAATCCAGATTGTGTGCTTATTCTTGAAGCTCACTTATTCTTGCTGACCCATGGCATTCCATTTTGAATACACCACAATTTATTTGCTCAAACACGGATGGATGTTTGGGGCTAATGACTGGACTTGCTGAGGACATTCTTATATGAGTATTTTAATGAATGTGGGTGTGCTTGTTACAGCACCAGAACAGAGTCTGAGCTCCTTCCCTCCCCTCTTTTGAGTTATTTCAATGCTGCAACCTCACCCTCCCCTTGTAAAGATCAGCACTCTTAGCCACTCAAGGACTTGCGTAGTGTGTAGTAGACTTTTGCTCTTCACCTCTGGTGTCTATTCATCAGCCTGTCTGCAGTCCCTGCATCAGGGGACTCCTTCCTTGGAAGAGACAAGGAGCACATTGCCTGGGCCCGGGGCACTTAGAGCATTACATTCTTGCTTTGTTTTATTTTTACAACAGCTTCATAGAGATACCATTTACCCACTTCATGGAGTACTTTGCCAGCCAATTCAGCAATGTACAAGAAACTGTCCTCACAGTTGATTTTAGGACTTTTTTTTTTAACACCTCAAAAAGAAACCCCTTGCCCTTTAGCTATCACCCTAGTATCTACCCATCTCCACTGGCCCTGAGCACTCATGAATCTACTTTCTGGTTCCATGGATTTGCCTTTTCTAGACAGTTCATACAAACGGGATCACATAATATATGGTCTTTTGTGACCATCTTTTTAAACTTAGCATCATGGTCTCGTGGTTCATCCACATGGTAGCATCTAGCAGTACTTCATTTTTATGGCCCAATAATATTCATTTGTGTGGCTATACCACAAGTTGTTGACCATTCAACAACTGATGGACATAATACGGGTACAAACAGTTGTGTGCAAGTCTTTTTCCAACTAGATACCATCATTCGTTTTGGTGCATACCTGGGTGTGGAATTGCTGGGACATATGGTAACTCTATGTGTAACCATTTGAAAGAATGTCAGACTGTTTCCAAAGTGGCAGCCTGGCTTCATATTCCCATCAGCAGTGTGTGATGAATCCAATTTTTGTTTGTTTTTGTAGTGCTGGGACTGAACCCAAGGCCTTATGCATGGTAGGTAAATATTCTATCTCTGAACTATACTCCCAACCTGGGATTCAATTTTTTATATCCTTGCCAACATGCACTGTTATATCTTTCTAATACATCCATCCTAGGGGAAGTGAAGTTATATCTTACTGTGGCTATGATTTATATTTCTCTGATCACTAATGATGTTGAGAATCTTTTCATGTGCTTACAATCCATTTGTATATCTTTTCTGGGGAAATGTCTATTCTGATCCTTTGCCCACTTTTAAACTGGATTAGTTCTTTTGATTATTGAATTGTAAGGGCTCTTTACATATTCTAGATAAAGGTCTCATATGAGACACATGATTTCCAATTATTATCTCCCATTCTGTGGATTTACCTTTTCACTTTCTTGATAGTGTCTTTTGAAGCACAGAACATTTAAATTTTGATGAAAACCAATTTTTTTTTCTTTTATTCCTCATGCTTTTATTAGCATACCTAAGAGTTCATTGCCAAATCTCAGGTCATGTAGATTTATTTACCTTTAAGTTTTCTTCTCAGTGTTTCTATATACTTATATTTACCTACATTTTACATTTATGTCTTTGATACATTCAAATTAATTTTTGCACATGGCAAGAGGTAAGGGTCTGACTTCATTTCTTTTGCATGTGGATATCTGGTCATGTTAGCACCTTTCCTTGGAAAGATCATCCCTTCTCCATTAAAGAGTATTTTAAAAAATTAATGTATTTATTTTAATTAGTTATATATGACAGCAGAAGGCATTTTGATTCATTGTACACAATTGCAACACAACTTTAAATTTCTCTGGTTGTACATGATGTAGCGTCACACCATCTGTGCAGTCCTACATGTAATGGGTAATGTTGTCCCTCTCATTCCACTGTTTTTCTTGCCCCCATACATCTCCCCTCCCCTCTCTTCCCTTTGCCCAGTCAAAATTCCTCCATTTTTCTCATGCCTTCTGGCTTCCCATTATGGAGCATCCATTTATCAGAGAGAACATTCGGCCTTGGGATTTTTGGGATTGGCTTATTTCGCTTAGCATGATATTCTCCAACTCCATCCATTTACCTGCAAATGCCATAGTTTTATTCTCTTTTAGTGCTAAGTAATATTCCATTTTGTGTATATATACCACAGTTTCTTTATCCATTGAAGAGTCTTGATCCCCTGGTTGAACTTGGTTGACATGGACACATGTGCTCATTTCTGGACTCCCTACTGGTTTACATGTCTATCCCATATGTTTTGATAACTGTCTCTTTGTTATAAGTTTGAAATTGGGAAGTCTGAAATTTGAAAGCCCCCAACTTTACTTTTTTTCAGGATTGTTTTGACTATTTGGAGTCCCTGGCAACCCTATATGATTCCAATAGGTTTTGTGTTGAATCTGTAGATGAGTTTGGGGAATACTGTCATCCTGAAAATAAGAAGTCTTCTAATCCATGAATATAGGCTGTTTCCCACTTACTTAAATCTTCTTCAGTATCTTTCTATAATGTTTTATAATTACAGATTTTATACTTTTCTTACATTTATTTCTAAATATTTAATCCTTTTTGATTTTACTGTAAATGGAATTGTTTCCTTTATTTTGCTCACTGTAAGTTTATAAAAATGCAATTGATTTTTGCATATTGATCTTATATTCTGCAACCTGACTGAACTCATTTATTGTTTTAGCAGTTTTTAAGTACACTCTTTAAGATTTTCTTTATAAGCTCATGCCCTGCCCTTTAAAAAAGAAATGTAACCACAATAAAAAAGGACACTAATTATTTCAAGTATCATTTTATATCAATTTTTAGGACAGAGGATGATTTCTGACCCTGTGGGAATATCTGCAAAGATATGCAGGATAGATGTCAAGCTATTCAAACATTCCACCTTCTCAATTGACAATACAACTGATATGGCAGAATGAAAACAAACAAACAAAAATAAATAAACAAACAAACAAAAGTAATAATTGCATGTAGAAATAGGTTCCATTTATATGATCCGTTTTATATGGTACCTCATGAACAACCCAAAGAAATTTTAAATCAGCTAAATCAAGGTGAGAGAGCAAAATTCAAATCAATAAAGACATTTTGGAAATTCCCCAAAGGACTAAACAGTATTTTTATTAGCTACACTAGGCAAACAATCAGGAAAATGTTAACTAGTTTAGAAAACCAATGCAATGGAACTTCTTCTCTTCAAGCACAAAAATCACGCATAGCCAGCACAAAACATTTCTCATTCAAAAGGTCTTATATTCCCCCAATGCCCTGTTCTGTTGTTTTCTTGTTATTTTATCAGCAGTTTTTGAACACACCATAATTTATCCTCATGTTTCCCAGAAACAGTGTTTGATGACTTGTAATAAAAGTGCTAAAATGATACTTCAGTAGACTATGAGAACATATATCACTATAGCCTGACTCAGATTCTGCACATAGCAGCTCAGATTTTAACCATACTCACCACAGCTCACTGGGTCCGGCCCGAGACTGTCTCAGTGCTGCCCTCTTGTGGCAGATGCCGAGAGAGGGCATGGGTAACAGCAGGAGGAGTAACCAGGCTTCTTTTTAAAAATCCCAATTGGTGTGCTCTTTTCCCCCAGATACCCTTTGACCAACCAATTTCACTTCGGGGACTTTATTCTAAGGAAACAGAGAAGTATGTAAAAATATATGTACCAGGATGCTTACCAAAATTTTATTATAATAGCAAAATGGAAAAAAAAAAAAAAGGAAATGGTTGAATAAAGCACATGAATACAATAGGTAGGGGGAGTCTAATCAGGAAATGTCCTAAAAAGATGGCCAGTATGTCATGATATACACTATGACATTATATTCCACCAAAAGAACACCAAGGACTAAGGAATCAAAATGCATCCACAATTCTTTATGTCCTGGGAATATATTGTGGTCCTGTTATTGATGTAAAAAATTAATCGATTATGTATTTTTAGAAAAAGAAATTGAGATTTATGTACCACAAATACTTATGTCAACTATTCTATTTTCTCAACCTTTATTTTCTAAAACAGAACATTTTCTTGAATTCAAGAAAACTGAGGAACTTTATAAAATATTTAAGTGAGAACTACATTGACAGGTAATGAAGCTAATAAAGTGCTGACTCTATCATCTTAGTTGCTAAAACACTGATGTCCTGAGCAAATATTAATCCATAAGAATGCTCACAATTCATTATTTGAATTAAGTATATACTCAGATAATTCCCAACAAACCAGTTATGAAACTATGAAAAATATTCCTTAGTAATAAATGTAGCTACCTGTGATTTTAATCACTGAAGAAATGAGAAATACATATATAAGAAAAGCTATTCCTGAGTTCAAAGTATAAAAATGAAAGATTTAAAATGATAATTATCTTTATAAGTTTTGTTCACTTTTGAAGTCAGAATGGCCACTGTCCTACTTTCATTTAATTCAGTATATGCTGAATTAAATCAATTACAATGATTCAATTCAGCATATTCTGAATTAAATGAATTTATTTAATTAATTTTATTAAAATTAAATTTATTAAAGTTCTAGAAAGAAACAAAGTATATTCTCATTCTGGGCTGGCACTAAAGGTTTGTTTGAGAAATGAATAGTTCCAATATGTTGAGGTCTATTCAACCACTAATAAATGTAGCTAGGAATCTAAAGTCCTGGTCATTATTAATGATTGGGATGAAAACAAATAAACAACAACAACAACAAAAAAACTGACTTCTAGAAGTTCACTTTTCGAATAACTCCCAATACTTACCACTCCTGCGTGTATTGCATACCTACCACTTTCAAGGTGTTTGGTAGCATTTTAAAGGGTTTGGATTAACTGTTGGACTATCACTGTCTTTGCTCATGAAGCTGAATTGCTGAAAGATGACAGAAAACGGTTTTGTTTTCTCCTTGAATGTGACCTCAATTACTGAGGGGCAAGTGACAATTGGGTGCCTCCCAAGTTCACAGGGAAGGCCCAATGGGCACAGCTGGACACAACATTTCCTGGCCTGAAGTTCCCATCTCTTGTATGTTTCAAACTCCTGTGTCACCTGATATCACCTACACTGGGCTGATACTGGTCACAACTCCACACATAAAGCTCTTTAGGATCCTGAACACTGTTGCCATAGTGGCAGTGGAAAGGGAAAACGCATACTCAGTACACTGGAGTGGCCCTGTTTGGGTTGACAGGAGGCCAGCCATCAACAGACCTCACTCAGGCAGCTCCAAAAAAGAGTTAAAGCCAACTTCAAAATTTGTTGTGATGATTCTGTTTCTATTCAAACTTCCAGGAAGGTCAAGGGATAAACTTTAGAGAATTGACAAGAGTTTTAGATTGGCAAATGGTAGTGTGTGTGTGTGTGTGTGTGTGTGTGTGTGTGTGTGTATGTGTATTACTATATATATGCATGTAGCTATTACCATGTCTAGTATGTAGAAAAGCAAATGTGTATGTGTGTGTATATATATGTATGTACATATGCATATGTGTGGGTGTATATATACATATCTATTCTACTGCAGAGGCTTTCCATGAGAGCATAGTCTTGAACCTATTTTAAAGGTAAAGGAAAATCTAAATGCCTACCACTCAGGAAGCGTTTGAAAATGTTTACATTTGTCACCATGGCCACATTTCAGAGTTAAGGGAAGCTGGATGCAAGCAGCGTTTTCTATTAATTGCTAACATTTCCTGACATCTTCTTATGTGTACTAAAGAGGTAATACTTATTTTCTTCTTAAGTCCCCCCAATAATACAATGAGGTAGGTATGGCTACTTCTTACATGTTTTAGAGGTAACTGAGGTTCTAGAATAATTAAGTGGATTTCCCAACACCCCAGCCAGTGAATGTCAGATCTATAATTCAAACCTCGTCTGAAACTAATCAGTGCATTTCAGCATCGGATCTTGATTTTCTTCTTCTGGTTCTCATGCCTTCATTAGGGTATCTTCGTCTTTCTCACCCCACTTCCATGTCTCAGGAGGCTGTTTTCATCTTCTTTGGTATGAAGGATAGAATACGAGTATGTCAATTCCTCTCTCCTTCCTTCTTCTTCCCTATTAACAAACTTCCACAAAACATTCTATGCCAAGCTATCTTTTGAGTGCTGGGTCTCCAAGGCTTCTGTGATCCTGAGGGTAGATTACATCTTTTTTTCATTGTGATATTCCTTACGCCTTCCAACACCTCAGGTATAAACTGAAGAATGAATGCATAAATGATATTTAGAACAAAATCCTCCTGTCCAGGAACCTTGCATGCTTGAGGCTACAGCAATAAATTTGGACACCACAGTACATGATACTGGTTGGTGAGAACAAACAAGTTATGGTGAGCAAGGGGCATGTATTCATTCATTTGGGGAGCTGATTAAGAAGCAGCTAGAGGCACATGTTACTAAAGTGCACATTTAATCCTCTTTTTCTTGTACAACTGGGCAGACTGAGGTCCAAAAAATTTTAAAAAGAGATTCAATTATGTGTGCTGGACTCACCATGTGCATTTTATGTTGGTTCCTTTGTTCATTGCTTAAAGAACTCTAGATGTAGTTGATTTTTTTCTTTCCTAAATTTTCTTTATGTTAGCCACACGTGACTTCTTTAACAAATATGCCATGTGTGAGATTGCCAAGGAGTTTTCTATACTCTGACTTCAGACACATAGGTTTTATTTAGAAGTGAAATTAATCTGGGTGGAGTATATAAAATACATCTAGATGTCTCTAGGATGGAAAGAAAAGTTTGAGACCATGACTTTGTCACATATAGACTATTCATAAAGATGAGTATCAGAAACCATGTTTGTCTTCATTGTTTATAAACAATGGTGAATGCTATGATACGGTGTTGCTGCTCATATTGCAAAGTATGATCTTTTGAAATAACAACATCAAAAAAAAAAAAAAAACAAAGAAGCCCTAAATAAAAATAGCAGCCACAAGCACTGTAGTCTTTGTCCCTGTCCATAGTGACACTCTCATAGGAGTACTTTTATTCGAAACTGTCATGTACAAGTTGTGAAATCAAACTTGCCGCAAATGTGACTTATTCAATAGTGTACAAAGTAGACCTGTTTTTATCTTAGTTTTTATAAACTAAAAAAACTCTTCACTGCATGGGCATCCACATGGAATCATTTTGATCATCATTCTTCTCCATGGTTAGTAATATCTATCTATATCTATCTAAAATACACTTTTTTTCCAACTTATTTTTGATGAGAGTGCCAAGACAATTGAATAGGGGAGTAAACAGTCTTTTCAACAAATAATATTAGGGCAACTGGATATACATTTGTAAAAGATAAAGTTGAATCTGTTTGCCACATAATAGGCATAATTAATTCAAACCAGACCATGGACCTAAATATAAGAGCTAAATTATTAAGCACTTAGAAGAAAACATAGGAGCAATTCTTTATGATCTTGGATAGTTTCTTAAATATGACACCAAAAGTACAAGTAAGGAAAGAAAATAGATTAAGTAGCATCATCAAAATTAAAAATGTCTGTGCTCCAAAAGACACTACGGAGATACTGAGCCAAGTGTAATGGGTAACTGATGATCCTTTTGCTTAGAGCCTTGCATTTCCATAGCCAGTTGAGGGACAGGAGGCAGAGTCTTGAGCCTAAGCAGTAAGGGAAGACCTGGAGGCCATGCCCTACAGAAAGAGGAAACTAGGACTGGGCATGGTAGTGCAGGCCTATAATCCCTGTAATCTCAGCTATTCTGGAGGTTGAGGATGGAGGATCATAAGTTCAAGTCTAGCCTTGGCAATTTAACAAGACCCTGTCTTAAATAAAAATTAACACCCCTGGGTTCATTCCCAGTACTGGGGAGGTGGGGTAGAGAAAGAAAGTAAAAAGATAATTCACAGAAAAAGAACATAATTTTCAAATAGTGCATTTCATGTGAAAAGTATATAAAGAATACTTACAACTCAACAACAAAAAGACAAGGCAAATAAAAAAATGGGCAAAGGATCTGAATTGAAATTTCTCCAGAAAATATATACCAGTGGACAATAAGCACATGAAAAGATGCTCAGCATCTTCACTCATTAGAGAAATGAAAATCAAAGCCACAGCAAGATCATTTCACACCCACTAGAATGGCTAAAAGAAAAAAAAAAGGCAGGTAACATGTGTTGGCAATGATGCACATAAATTTTAACACGTTGCTGGTGGGACTGTAAATGGTGCAGCCTGTTTGGAAAACTGGCAGATCCTCAAAAGGCGAAGCCTCAGGTTACAATACAATTCAGCAACTTCCACCCAAGGAGAATAAAAACTTGTATCCTTCCACAAATACACATCTGTATAATAAACAGTTTGTTGTTAAAAACATACCTTATTACTACACGATGAAGTTTCAGATTGGAGGATCTGAGGATGGAGGTTTTCATTTGGAAAGACAATATTATTGCTGCCAGTGTGTCTTTGTAATTCTCCACCTTGCCACTTGTGAAATCTTTTAAGGATGCTTAAATTGATATACATTCGGTGTGATCTCATCTATGTTACATTATAAGGAGAAAAAATATCTTAAGAAAATATTCCCCAATTTTTATAACTTATGCCGAGTTAAAAGGAAGATCCACAGAGCTCTAGAATGGAACTTGGAGTATATACCTAGCAAAGTGAGCAGTGGCTGGAGACAGTGGCTAATTTAAGGGTAATTGATAATCTTTTAGCTCAGAGCCTTGCATTTCCACAGCTGGTGGAGGGACAGGAGGCAGAGTCTTGAGCCTGAGCAGTAAGCTGAAATGTGAAGGCCATGCCCCACAGAAAGAGAAAACTAGGACTGGACATGGTAGTGCAGGCCTGTAATCGCAGGGGCTTGGGAGGCTGAGGCAGGAGGATCACAGTTTAAAATCAGCCTCAGCAACTTAGCAAGACCTTGTCTTAAAATAAAAAATACAAAAAAAGGACTGGGGATGCTGCTCAGTGGTCAAGCACCCATGGGTTCAATCTCAATATGAGAGAGAGAGAGAGAGAGAGAGAGAGAGAGAGAGAGAGATCGATCCAGCATAAGCACAGTAAAAGAAAACCTGCCTGTTCAGTCCTTGGCTCTAAGAGAAGAAGACACAAATATCTTCCTCTTCTTATAAAAATTGAGAATTCATGAAAACCACGCAGATTTGTGTTTTTCATTTACACAATTGGCAAGTGTGCAGAAAGTCTGGGCTCCTTTTAGAGTGGGAGGTCTTGGATGGTGGGTCCCCTAGGAATCTGGCAGAAGAAAATGCAATCTTTCTTTCAGGAATTAGTTTCAGGTCACTAAGGACTTCCCAAAACAGGGTCCAGATGAACATGGAGTCACAGTAACATGTACACCTACACATACACAACAACACAGTAGATTCCTTTGAATGAACCAGCCCAAAAGCAAAAATCAGACTTGCAAAGATTTAAGATATTAAAGTTGCCAGACACAGAAATAAAATGTAAATAAGGAAGAAGGTACTTCAAAAAATAGACCAGGACAATGTGTAAAAAAAGATTGTAGAAATGATAAATAGAATTATTAAAATAAAATACTTGGGAAAAATACTTGATGGATGAGTTACACAGCAGATCAGACACAGCTAATTAGAGAATTAGAAAACTGAAAGAAGAATCAGAAGAAAATGCCCAGAATGCAGCAGAATGAAACAAAGAGCACAGAACACGGAGAGACATAGTATTTCAGGAGAATATGGGTTTATATAACTAAAAAGTAATGACAATAGCCTCACAACAAATAATACAACTTCAACAATGACCAGAAGAAAACACAGGAATTAGGTTTTCAAAACACTGAGACAGAAAATAATTGATGTGGACAAAATAAAGATATTTTTAGATAAACTAAAATTGTGTTTACTACCAATAGAATTTCTTCAATGGAGTTTCCAAAAACTGTATTTCAGGAAGAAGGATAAAAGAGATCTAATTTGAAAGAAGGAATAATAAGCAAAGAAATTGGATAATAGGCAGGTGAATCTGTATAAATAATTGCTATCTGGAACAACAACAATAATATTGCTAGTATTCATCCAATTTGTTAGGCTTAATAGAAGGCAATTAAAAATGACAACATACTGACACATAGGTCAGTGACCAGAGTTAAAGTGCTAATGTCCTTGGATTATCTGGAAGTGCGACAAAGATATTAATTAATCCATGTATATGTGGAAACTAAAAAATTGAACTCATAGAAGTAGAGAGTAGAATGGTGTTCACCAAAGGTTGACTTGGTTTAGAAGGAAGAGGGAGGAAGAGGGGATGTTATGAAGTTGGTCAAAGGAAACAAAATTTCAATTAGGAGGAATAAGTTCAAGAGATCTGTTGTACAATGTGGTGTGAACTGTATATGTAATAATAATCTATCATGAACTTGAAAATTGCTAATGGAACAGATATTCCATGTTTTCACCACACAAGAGGTACATATGTTGATACATTTGTTATTTAGCTTGATTTAGTCTTTCTACAATGTTTACATCTATTGAAACATCATGTTGTACACTATATATATATATATATATATATATATATATATATAAAATATATTATATATAATTATAATATATATAATTTTTATTTGTCAATTTAAAAGAATAAATTAAAATATGTTAAGTAACTTAGGACTTTGGTAAGTATGCATGTTAAAATTTGAAAAATAACATAAAGTGAGTAGAAATCAAGAGTTTAACTTCCAAACCAGTGTAGGTTAAATGACAGAATAAGTGAGGACAAAATTAATAAAATGCATAAACCCAGAGGAGGGAGGAAACAGAGACTTAGATAAGTAAAAGCGAAGAAAGCAGCAAATACAAAAATAATGATTAAATGATAGGAAAAACCTCAACATATCAGCATTATGTGGCAAAATAAAAAAAAACCCACACACAATAAATGTAAATGATCTAAATATAATCTTAAACTCAGTTCCCAAATTTAAATTTAAAAGTTCCAGTTATATAAAGCTCATATAGGACACAACAGTGTTTTTCTTAATATCAGGCAAGTGAGTATCCCTGATCGGGGTTTTACGCTTGAGTAATTCCACTTAAAATATGGATCATGGATCAACAGCAGCAGCATTGCTTAGGTACCCATTAGAAATGCTGATTCTCAAGTCCCACTCAGACCTAGAGATTCAGAATCTGCATTTTGATAAGCCCCACAGGTGATTCATGTGTACACAAATGTTTGAGAAGCACAGCTGTAAGTGGCACAGCTAACCCCAAACACAGGACTTGTATCAAAGACCCCAGGGCACTTCTGTCACTCTTGTCACAGCACCATCTATAATCCCACACATCCACAGCTGTGTCCAGAAAAAGTGCTTCTCCACATATCCTTGAAGCAAAAGGCCACGACTGTCTAAATGCCCTGACTTGTGGCTTCATAGTGTGGGGGAGAGGGCAGAGGCAGAGAATGAGCAGAATTTGAGATTGTAGTAAAAGAGAATTAACAGGAATCTTAGAGGGAAAAACTAAAAAGATAAATAGGCAGTCTGTTTACACTTTGGAAATGGAAAATAATGAAAATGGATGGACTTCAGTCAAGACATCCCTGTAAAAATTCTCAAGCAGATACTTTTTATTTAATGAAGATTCAGTTACTAATCAAAACAATAAAACTGAGCAAGAGAAGTACTCTGATCAAATCCATAACTGGAATAGATCAAATGAAACCTTTGAAATCTGAAAATCTTTCCTCAGTGAGGACATAATTACTGAATAAAGACATCAGTATGTATCTGGTTCTCCATTTGTGCTCTTGGTAAGCCTTGAAAATATTAGAGACAGGTCTGGACACAGATGAAATGTAAGTACACAGAAAGACTGAAAATCATAGGATGGAAAAGATGTAAGAGGCAAGCACTACCAAAGGAAACCTTAACAGCTACTTTCATATCAGCAAAACAAAAACCAGACACAATTTTAAAAACAATTTAATCTGCTCAAAGGTTTTAAAACAATTCAATGTAAAATATGGCACAAGTAAATCAAAATTATATCACTTATATTAAATATATTCACTTATATTAAATAATTATATTTAATAATATATCACTTACATTAAAAACATATCACTTATATAAAAGTATGTCGCTTGTATTAAAGTGGTAGAATTATGGGAACATTCTCCCTCTTGTAATTTTTCTATAGTTTTTCAAAAAAATTTTAGATAATTTTTAGACAAAGAAATATAATTAGTGCAATCATTGACTTCTATTTATTTTAAAATTTCTATGTCTGCTTGAGTGTGTGTGTGTGTGTGTGTATGTGTGTGTGTGTGTGTGTAGGTGGCACAGCTGGAAGCAGAGCAGCCCCACAGGTCTGAGAACCAAGATTCAGGTGATGCCATGGGATTGAAGGAAAGGAAAAAGGAGGAAAAGAGCCGGGTGTGGTGGCACATGCCTGTAATCCCAGCGGCTTGGGAGGCTGAGGTAGGAGGATCATGAGTTCAAAGCCAGGTTCAGCAAAAGTGAGGTGCTAAGCAGCTCAGTGAGACTCTGTTTCTAAATAAAATACAAAATAGGGCTGAGGATGTGGCTTAGTGGTCCAGTGCCTCTGAGTTCAATCCCTGCTACCAAAAAAAAAATATTTTAAAAAGGAGGAAAAGGAGGGTGATCCTGTAGATGGTGACAGGATCACCAAGTTCACTATAGCACTATTCTCAATTGCCAAAAGGTAGACTTGGCCCAGGAATCCACCATAGATGACCAGAAAAACAAAATGTGGTATAGCCATACTACGGACTAGTATTCAGTCTTAAAATGGTATGAAGTTCTGACACCTGCTACAACACGGAGGAACCCTGAAAATACTGTGCTAACTGGTGTTCATCAGACACAGATGGGATTAGATGCCCTTATAAGGGGATTGATGGAGAAGTTGGTTCTCTCTTGCCCTCCTACCTTCAGTCAGATGAGGCCTTCCTTTGTGGCAAACATTAGGTGATTACACTTAAAGGAAATATTTAGACTAGTGAAATTCAGGTTACCAGGAACTTGGGGGTGGGAAAATGGTGAGTTATTGCTTAATATCTATAGCTTCTCTGTTAGGCATAGTAAAAATTTTTGGAAAGAAGTAGTAGTGATAGTTGCATAAGACAAGTGTGAACAATGAATGGGACATTTATAAATGACTAAAATGTCAAATTTTAAGATATATATATATATATATATATATATATATATATATATATATATATATACACAAATATACATACACACACACACACACACACATATATATATATATATATATATATATAAAATATACACACAATAAAAGTATTCAGAAGAACAGGAGGAGGAAGAGGAGGAGAGGAATTATTAAAGATTAAGTGATTCTTTAATCTAGAGTATAAAGGAGGACTTGGGCAGTAAAGGAAAGGACTGAGTTGATAAAGAGCTTGCTGTCAGAGCTCTCTGGTGTTATTTAGACTTGACCCTTTGGAAGCCACCAACCAAGACATACAAATATTTCCTGCCAGTAGACTTCCATGAGAGAGGGAGGCCCCAGTGTCTCTAATGACAGAATTAGTCTATCCATGGACTAGGGGAAAAATGAGTTCTGAGATTATGCCAAAATCAAGGTATCAGAGCACATTCTGAAAAGCGTAAGGAATAAAGAGTAGCTCAGAGATCTTATCAAATATAAATAAATAAATAAAGTAAGGAAAAATAGTCATAGAATTCAATCAGTTGGGTTAAAATAAGGAATTAAAGTGTTTTAGAAAACTAGAAGATGAAAAGGAAATATAGACAAGGTCACTAATTAAGAAGAAGGTAATACTTTTAATCATGCTATAATTTTTTTTTTTTAAGAAGAGACAGTTATGTCAAAGCAAACCTACCCTACATACGCAGAGGGGACTGGATTCGAACTATTTATGAACAAGGAATTAAATCACAGAGACTATGTCCAGAAAATAAAGGCATATTCGAGGCCGTATATGTGGAAGGGGCTGCCCCACACACCAAAAAGCTAGTGATCACCTCTAACAGTGTCCTGAAGTGCCATGGTGGGCCACCACCACCACCGGCCATACCCTGAAGCAGCTACTGACAGGTTAGAGGAAATGTAGAGAAAAGGGGCAAGAAGAATTAAGGGACTGTTAGAAATGATGTATCAAACATCATTGTCTGGAACACATTCTGCAGCTGGGCAAACTGACTGGAGTCGGGGAGAGAGCTGGACGCACCTCCACACTGAAAAGGGCTGGAGGGTGCATGTGAGCTACAGGGGAGAAGGGGGAAGGGGCATGTGGACAGGAGGGAGGATGAGTGTACCTCATGATCAGCATGTGGACACTTCAGTACCAGGACCATGACACATTTCCTAATAATTCCAACTCTAATGGAATATACTTTGGTTTTAAGTATTAAACAAGTGAAGTCTTTATAATTATGATCTAAGAGTAAAACTCACACCTACCCACCTTTATGCCATCCATCACATCATATTGGCAAACCACACACACAGATACCACATATCTAGCACAGATGTACAAAAATGGGAAGGAAATATATTAAGGATTCTATTTATATAATATATTTATAATATATTATATATGATATATTTATAATAATAATTTATATATTATATTTACATTATATTAAGGTTTATATTTATATAAACACATCTTGATACCTATGAAAATGTTTGTAAAGAAGTACATGAATGTATCAACAGTAATTATGTTTTAATGGTAGATTTATGAATAATTGCTACTTTCCTCTTTCTGCCCTCTGCCACTTTGAGGAGACATTAATACATATGCATTTACCACTGGGAGGGGTAACCTTTGTCCTTCCAAACCAGCATTGTGGCTCTGTTCTTCCTTATTTCTGATTTGACCCGCTACAGTGGGGATGAAGTGGAGGAAGATTTTCCCAGAAAAAGACATTCCCTATTCTCTAAGATGGCCTACAGGCATAGTTTGCATGAAATACTGCTGAGTTTTGGTCTTCCTAGGTTGGCACAAAATCCCAGAAGACTGATAAAGAAACTTCTGATCCCTTTCCATCCTTCAGAATTTCCAAAGGCCTGGATGCTCCATGGGGCCATTAAGAACAGTCCTTCACTTGCAGACTAGTCAATATTGAGATTCATAACTCCCTCAAGGGCCAGAGCCTGCTCATGTATAGCAGCACTATAGCGTTCATTCCAGAAAAAAAGCCAGTTGCTACTCTTCCCCAGTTGTCATGGGTTCTAGTCAGATAAACTTTTTTTTTGGACTAAGTTCCTCTTTTGAGCATTGATATTCTGTTATCACACAGGACATCAGGTCATATTTAAATGTAATAACATCAAATGGCTCTGAGTCTTTCTAGATGCTGCAGAGTCCCTGACAATCCACCCTTAATTCTGGAACCCAATCAACATTTCATGTCTGTACATATTGAGTCCCTCTGATAATAGGCAAGAAGCAACAGATGCTATTTGTCAATGGCTCTTTTCTTGTTTCTAGGTTTGATTATATTATCTTTACCTGTTATGGCTTTGATGTATCACCTACAAATTTAAGGTGTTGCCAAAGTGACAGTATTAGAAGGTGAGACTCTAAGAGGAACCATGCCACAAGGGCTCCTCCTTCATGAATGAGATTAGATGTCTTCACAAGGGAATTCCACAGAGGGAATCCTTCCACCTTCAGCCATGTGAGATCATGGTCTCCCTCCCCATCCCTGCAGAATGCAGCCTTCACCAGACACCAAATGCCTATGGCTTGATCATGAACTTCCAGATTCCAGAACTATAGGAAATAAATATGTATGTTCTTTATCAGTTACCAGTGTTTGTAGTTCTGTGATAGCAGTGCAAAACAGATCAAGACAACCCCTTCACCACTGCAGGCTCATTCAGTGGGGATACCCTATTCTTCAAGGTATCATTCTCTGAGACTTATGTCTCAATTTTTGGACCAAGTAACTCATCACATTTCATGCTGAGCCAAAACCCATATACAATTGTTAATGAGAGTAGTGGGCATAATTCTTCAAGGAATTAGTGATGCCTAGGGCACCAAAGTAAATCTTCTTGCTGTGGCTGGAGCCTTGGGAATGGGAACTACCCACAAGCTCACACTCCCTTTTCCCTTCTCTGAGTACTGGACTATAAGCAGCATGTTATCATTTTCTGTGCTTTCATTGTTCAAAACTCGTATAAGTGGAATAAAAATGAAATGAATCAGCTGTATGATTTTCAGTGCAGAGTGGAACAGATACCACTTCAGGTAATGTGAGACAACTTGAGAATATCCCTGATAGCAGCCTGGCAGGTGTGACAATGCCAACAACTCCAGATATGGTCCCATAAACCTGAAGTTCATTTAGATGTACAGTATACATTTTTGTTCCCAATCAAACGCTTTTGAGTGAATTAGGAACCAGACTCCCTCTTGACAAGTTTTACATTACTTTATGGCCAATTTCCTTCTGATGAAAGTGGAATGGAAACTTTCCTTAGAAGTTGTTAACAAACTTAAGTGATTTAAAAGAATGGTAATTGCTCTCTCTATAGTTATGTGGGAAATGAAAGGAGAGGAAACCACTCTTTACCCATACTTATCCAATGGATCTACACCTGGTAAGATTTATTGTGCAACAATCTCCCCTGACAAGATTATTCTAGAATAAAGGCTGCCTACCCCACTGTAGAATTGTTACATAGTAAAGTTCCTGCCAGCACATTTATTTCATATCCCACTGGCTCTGCTGCAGGTGGAGGGTTTAATTCCTGTTGCCACCAGCATGCATTATGGAGTCTCCATGAACAGCTTGTTTCAGTCCTAACCATAACACCACTGCTTCCCGTTTTGCTCAAGTCAGTATGTGGTATTAAGATGCACAGCAAGGTTTGAAATTAGGCGAAGTTAAAGTGCCATCTGGGAATCATCCTCAAACTCTTTTCACCAACTATTATTGGGAGGCAATCTTGAACCACAAACCTTCTGCTATTGGAACAGCCTCATTCTGTCTGTCTGCATGAACACAGTAGGGTGAGCAACCACAGAAATTTAGGGTAGGCAGAAACCTTAGGTATCTTCATCCTCTGGCCACCTCTGGATCACTCACTCCCTCAAACCACAACAACAGCCTTTTAACTGGTCCCACTTCTCATAACCCAGGACTACTCCAATCTATGCAATGTCAAAGCCAAAGTGACCCATTAAGATACACATCTGATGGAGTTACTCATATGCTTTTCCTTTTACAGATTCCCCCAAAGCCTTCAGGATAAAATCCAGTCTCTGTAGCAATGTAAAGAATTCTATCCAAATCTGCACTGTAATTCTACTTCTCTGCCTCTCCAATAGATTTAAGTTCTGTGGAGGCAGAGATTACACCTTATTCGTCATCTGTTGCCTCCTGGGTCCTGGACACCACCAGCATGCACAGTGCTAGCCACAGTACTAGCCACAGTGCTAGGACACAGTGCTAGCCACAAGATATTATTTTAATAAAGGAGGGAGTGATAAAATATTGTTTAACCTCTTCTCCAGACTATATCAGGCCTAGAAGTAATGTGACTTACAAGTTAAAAGCTTGAACGTGTCCCCCTGCCTCCCAGGTTCAGAAACTGTTCTCAAATATGGGCGTCATTGCATCTCAACACCTGTTCTACCATTCTGGAAGGGTCATCAAGTGATGTTCTATTTTAAAGGGAGAGAAGAAATTAAAGTTATGCAAGGCATTTATGCAAAGTCCTTCTGCCCCCATTTATCATTTCGGTCCATTCCCATAAGAAAGTCTATGAGCCAGACTTGCTATAATCATGACAGGACTTTGCCTACCCAACATATAACAAAGACTTATTGAATTTGGACACATATGAGAAATAGTTGAAGGTTCTGGAGATACCAGCATGGATAAATTATATTATTGGCTTCAAGAAGTTAGTCTACTCCTAGAGTAAGTATAAGGACAAAGAATTGCGAAATTGTGTGATCAGAGGCAGGCACAAGATGCCAAGACTATTTCAGTACTTGCCAAAGCATACTAATTATAATACAGTCATGCATATGGTATAATGACATTTTGGTCAATGACAGACTACATATATGACAGGGTCTCATAAGGATATGTCACCAAGTGATGTTGTAGCCATCTTAATTTGTGTAAGTATATTCTATGATGTTTGTATAAGAATAAAATAGCCTAAAGATGCATTTCCAAGAAGGAGTCCTCATGGTTAAGTGCCATGACTAAATTTATTTCCTTGGATGGTTTACCCATGGTCAGGAATTAGGTACTTCATCTTGTTTCCTCTTCCCCATCATGTCAATACATGGTAGATGCTCAGCCAATACAAGGTTGATGGACTGATGCATGGGTGGCCTCAGGGAATGTCAGATCTACTCTACATGAAGGTTATACACGGGAAAAATTTTAGAAAGGAGATGCTTGAGCTGGATCTTAATGAATGATTAGTTCCTTACCTGGAAAATTAAAGGAGAAATGAGTAGTTCTTGCTGAAGGAAAAACTGGTAAGTGTGAATCAGCAAGCTGTGTTTCCAGGGCATGCGAACCTGGGCTGAGGGGAACTGTGGGAGGTGAGATTGGAAAGTAGGCCAGGCAGACCCTGTCGAGCCTTCCTAAGGTGTTTGAACTCAATCCTCTAGGCAACGGGAAGCCACTGGAAGCATGCAAAGAACATAAGCAGATCTGTGAATAGAAGTGCAACAACGCTTGCAGTTCAGCCAGTGGAGACGTCCCATATGTGCAATTAATTTCCAGAATATGCTTCCTTATAAAAAATAATTGTTTAACTCTGCATTTCAGGCTACCCGAGTACACTCAGACTCTGTGAGGTTCCCAGGAACTCTACAGACACCTCCCTACCCATGAAGAGAGAATATAATAATTTTTAAAAAGTTTCCTTTTCATTCTGAGCTACAACAACTATCAAGGTTAATTTTCCCTACCATAGATAAAGTGGTTTTTTATTTGCCTGAAGTAATTCAGAGTAAGTATTCTATCTCAGAATTTAGGGGGAGCCAATGATATTTGCAGAATGGCAGTTCCTCAAACAGTTGGTTAACTGAGTCTCCTGATGATGTTTTCTTCCCCACTGTGGAGAAGGTAATTCAGCTACATGAGTGGTCTGGGCATGGCATTTTCTGCAAATAATTAAACATGACACTCCTTTTGGCTCTGTGGACTTTTTAAAGGCAAAATCCACTCTTATTTGCAAGTTGCTCAAATTAAATTAGTACCATGCATTTCATGCTGCCTTTAGAGCACCCATTGCAAAGTCAGTCATTGGTGGAAGGGGCTTTTTAACTATCTAGAGGCATTTTCTTATATTCATTTTAGAATAATAAGATCTTTAAATATTTATTTCTTTCCTATAACTGGGTATGCCAGGGCTCTTCATTTTAATAAATTCTGGCCAGATAACATTGAGTTGCTGCTTAAAAAGATATTGGCATTTCCCTATGGTAGTGTTGTTCATTGTCAGAGACTCACTTTTTATCCCTAGCTCTTCTACCAACCCATGACCTTGGGCAAATCATACAATAACTCATGAATTCCTTTTGATGATTTTTAAGTATCCCATGTAGCTTGAAAATTCTGAGTATGTTTTAAGAGATCTGATTAGTGCAAGAAGATAGAACTACAAACGGTGGCGGGAGAAACTGATATTTATGATTTGAAGTCATTCCTTTTCAGTAACTCTAACGTGGTCAGAAACTCTTGAGGTATGCTTATGTTAGAAGAAATTTAAAATCCTTACTTAGATAATACTCATTCATTTGACAAATATTTATTGAAGGCTAAGGCATTATGTTAAGGCCTGAGAACACAATGGCACAAAAAGAGAAAAAAAAAAAAATCCCAGCTTCCAAAAGCTGCCTGTCTAGCAGGGAAGGCAGACTATTTTAGACAAGAAATAACAATAAACCAGAATAAGTATTACCATGGGATTCCAGCTATGAAGACAAAACACACAGCTCAGATCTAACCTGGGCTACATGTCAGGGAACGTTTCCCTGTGGCTGAGCTGTCTAAGCTGAGAACATACATCCCTGTGATTTTTATCTGGGAAAAATAGAGCATGCAATAAAATGTTTATTTGTCCCAGGCCCAGAATAAGCATTTAAGATTAAAAGAGCTTGTGGAAAAGAATTGGAGTACATCTCATAAATGCCCCTGTCCCCAAGTTTTAGTAATCATTTGATCATAAATTCACTGGCTCCCAAGGGAATTCTTCTCTTGGATCAAGTTCAAGGGTGTGGGTAATAATATTATTTAAGAGATGATCGTTCACTGTCTTTCTGTACTTAAGATCCTACACAGCTGCTCAAAGAGTATATAATGGATATACTTGTTGATGGATGATATGTTTTAACATTTCAAAGGCTCTACTCATTTTTAATCTCCCTTTATCCTAATATTTGCAAGACAGGAATTATATTTCATGGCCACCTAACCCTAGAGGCTTTGGAAATTCACCTCTAAAAAACAGGTACCATGTTTCCAGGACAGATCTGGTTGCAAATATTCTGTCGTGTGACCAACACAATTATATTCACATTCGTCATAGCACAAATGATGAGATTTAGCTTGGATATGGTGGTTACCATATGTTACAGAGATGGTCAGACCAGGTTAGTTCCTTCTAAGAGCCCAGGAAACCCTATGCCATGCAAAAGGAAAATCATAAAGAGAATATTTTGAATGTAAAATCAATAAAGTTTTAAAGGATACCCAAGTTGTTACTAACCATTCACTGGATGTCTCACACACACACACACACACACACACACACACACACACACAAATCCATATAAGGGGTTAAAAATAATGGAATGCTAATTTTAAAACTTTACAAATCTCTAAGGCAATAATAGTATTTAACTTATTTTATAGTTGATGGCAGAAATTGCCTCCTTTTTAGTGTCAGTTTCTTCTTATTGTTTCCTGGTTTCATATTATTATTCAACACTTGCTTTGCATTTAACTTTTCTTAATTCTTTGTCTTTTCTATCCAATTAGTTCAAAGGTTTTTGAGGATAGAAACTGTGTTCTTCCTCTAGAATGCTCAATTTCAAAACCATTAGGCTTTTGTGAATATTTATTAACAGGTATGTAACTTGTTGAACTCAACAAGCTCAAAATGAATAACCTCAGAACTACTCATTGTGATGACTAAAATTTTTAAACAGCCAGGAGTGATGGTGCATACCTGTAATCCCTATGGCTCAGGAAGTTGAGGCAGGAGGGTTGCAAGTTTGAAGCCAGTCTCAGCAACTTAGTGAGACCCTGTCTCAAAATAAAAGATAAAAAGGGCCATGGACATGGTAGCACATGTTTGTGATCCCAGTGGCTTGGGAGGCTGAGCCAGCCTCAGCAAAAGCCAGGTGCTAAGCAACTCATTGAGACTTTGTCTCTAAATAAAACACAAAATAGGACTGGGGATGTGGCTCAATGGTAGATTGCCCCTGAGTTCAATTCCTGGTACAAATATATATATGATTAAAGATGGATTCATAGAAAAAAGTGGGGGGCAGGGGTCCAGCTCAGTGTCAAAGAACTCTTTGGTTTAATCTCCAATAGCAATAAAATGTAAACAACTGCAAAATTTCAGTGATTCTCAGACTTCAATGTATACAAAATTTTAGTGATTCTCAGACTTGAATGTATACAAGAATTGCAAAAGAAGCTCACTAAAATGTAGATTCCTACATCATATTTTTAAACATTCTTTTGTTTTAAATCATTCCCCTCATTCCACCCCATAGTTAACATTATTGTTATTACTTTTTTTTTAAAACAAATTTGGAAAAAATGAGACCGCTAGGGCTTTAGGATTACACTGATGTTTCAAGCAGAGATAAAAGGCGAAGTAGCTCTGTACTTCTCCCCACCCTTACTAGCCTCTTTCAATAAATATTTATCGCATACCTACTAAGTGCCAGGTACTAGTCTAGGTCCTGGAATTGAACTGGTCAACAAGACGTACAAAGACTTGGCTGTCATAGCACTTAGACTTTAGTTAGGGGAGGGCAGACAAGAGACAAATACACTTTAAGATTTTTCTGGACATTGCTATGCTACAAGGAAAAGAAAAGAAGCTAATATGATAGAGAATGACTGTTGAGGAGGGACTGAAGAATGTGATTTACAGAAGATGACATGTGATCTGAGGAATGAATGGCCAGAATGAACAAATCATGAAAAAAAAAAAAAAAAAAAAAAAAAAAACCCTGGGAAAGAGCTTCCAGGAAAAGGATACAGCCATGCAAAGGTCCCGAGGGGGTGGAAATTAGCAAGAAATCCAATATTCCTAGAACTCAGAGGGAGCCAAATCAAACTAATCTGCTAGGAACAGGAAGATGATGGTGCCCTAGGATTACTATGAAGGGAATCTGGAAATATGCTCCTAGCTGTCATGGAATTAAAGAAGTTTTTGTATTTTAAATGTTAAACAAACACTTCTCTTGTTAAGAGTGACCACCTTATTGTAACTCCTTATCCATAAAAAAATAGTACATTTCTTGATTCCTTTTGTTTGATGCTTTGTGGCAATGACTTCATCAGCAGCAGCAGATCACATTTTGTAATACCTGCTCACTGAAAATTAGCTCACTTTGAATTTCATTGAGATCCAAATGGTCTATCAGGCATTGGATTATTCCAGTGCCATCAAATAGGTTCTAACGAATGACATAAACTTGTCTATGAATTTTCTAAAAGGGGAATTCTTATTCCATATGCTTTTTAAAAAGTCATATGACATGTTCCTTTATTTCGGCTTTGGATAATTAAAAAAAAAATTCTTGCATTGATTTGTTTTATCCTTCTAACTGGACATCTAGGATTAATAGTGATAATACTAGTACCATTACCTCTAAGCAGTTTTGATTTGTCTGAATAACTGAGTGCCTAAGGAAGGAAAGAGCCAAGGACAAAGCCATGGTTTTGGTATGTGTGAAATCTAACCCCGGGGGCTACTCCTGAGGTGGGGAGATAGCTGCTCAGCTTCAGCCCCCATTGATCACTCACAGCCCTTTCATAAGTCATCTCAGAAAAGGGCAGTCCATGTGACTATGGGCCTTCTGTGATAAGGCCCTGTCCACTGGAAAGGGGAATCTGCTCACAATTTCATTTCACAGGGTCCACCAGATGGCAAATGACTTTATCTACCCCGACCAGATCCAAACTGGGAACTGAGTTGCATTCTATGTCCCCATATACTCTGCTACAAGACTTGGAGCTGTCTTTTGATAGTTGCTTACCAAGTGTGTGTGTGTGTGTGTGTGTGTCTATGAAAGAGTGGTGGGGGTGGGAGAGGGAGAGAAAGAGAGTTTGGTTATCCATTATGCTACAGTTCTAAATGCAGAAGTTCTCACAGCCATGAAGATTTTTTTTTCCAATTATATCTGGCCAATCTAGTTAGAAATCAATGGCTTCCAAAAAATAAAAACTGGGATAGTAATGGCAGAATACAGATACAGTAGCTGCAGTGATGGACATCCAACAAGATGTAAATGAGTTGATGGAATATTTGTAGGAAAAAGGTCTGAGAAGAGGACTGAGAAAGACTAAGAGAAAAACGAAATACCTTCATAATTACAAGAAACTCTGAGTAACATTCACACTGGAATTACAATTGCAGCTCACATTGTTTGTGAAAGAGGAAATAGGGAATGTGACCATGGAAAGTGGTATTTTAAGCTCCCAACACATACAGCTCATCACTGACTTGACTTGCGGGGTATCTTTCAACAACAACAACAACAAAAAGCACATCGTGATTTAATCTCAACAGTAATTTAGTCTGCAGCCATATGAGACAAGACTATCATTGCAGACAGGCTGTAATTTGTAAAATTCAGGTGCTGGGGATTAGGACCACCTGTTGAATTTAATCTTGGAGTTATAATGTTAATACCATCATGTAACTGAACATAAACACTACATATTTATCAGTCTTTGGGACCTCCAGCTATGGAGATGTGAACCGTTTCCTAAATAGTATGTGTAACTCTCTCAAGACTCTGTAAATCAATGGCAAATAAAAAGTCTGTTGGAATTCTGATTCAATATGCAGCAGCATATGGCTTCGTGGTCATCACATTCAGCAGATCCTATAATTTTTCTGAGGCCTGATGTGAGAGTGAAAAAAAAAAAAAGCAATCTGAGTATCATCTGGCAATATAACAAGAATACGAAGGCTTTCATTTCTTACCCTCCCTGGTGTTAATCTTGGAAAACAATTCTTAGCAATATTTTAACAAATTATTTCCGCATCTGACTAAGAAAGACTATAAGAAGATGTCAAACAAAACTTAATAAAACAGCAAGTTTTGGAGTAGACATAAACATTTTACACATGCACCTTCAGATGGCCAAAGGAAATGGAACTCTGCCTAATTTCCAGCCAGCTAAATAGTAGCAGTAAAGAGGTTCAGTGAATACATTTTGAGCAGAAGTTATATTTAGTTCTGTGGGACAATTTGGGATATTGAATAAAGAGAAAATATGGATTTTAAATTTGCATTTGTTCCTTTGCTTGGAACAGGGTAAACTTCCTTGAGAACTTGGATATGGAATTTTGTGATATGTTGGTTTTCTATGAAAGAATTTTCCCATTGATAATGATAATGATTTGCATAGAAGATCTTTTTCTTGCCAAGAATTCCAAAGATTTTCACACAATATTTATCATTCACATAGCACTTCACAGTTTATAAAATTCTTTTAACTATAAATTATTTATTTTTTTCATGTAGAGTTTCAACGCTTCTTCCAAAGTAGAAAAAGAATGTTCTTAATTTTAACTGTATAAGGTCTGATACATTGAAAATAGATAGAATTAAACGTCCGAGTGAATAAACATTATTTTGAAAAGGAGAAACTATCAATATTCTTAACTGGTATCTGTGTAGCATCAGAATACAAAAAGGAAAGTATTAGAAATAACTTGCCAAAAACAGATCAAATCTTTCAGTAAATTGATCTTTTTGGCATTCCTATTAATCAAAACTTCACAAATGTTAAATAGCCATTTCCACTCAACAATTGCCATGAAAACCTATAAGTTCAATTCATCAGACACAAGTACACATAAACATTATATACATCCATGGTAAGAAGCCAGTGTCAAAACTTTCCTAGAACTTCAGCCCTTCTGGGTTGCTTGCATAAGCAGATCCAAAGGATATAGTCAATTGACAACCAAGAAAGAAAGCTGAAACTGTGATTATAAAACCTACCATCCTCTGATTTTGGATTTTAAGTCAACCAGACCCCACCCCCCAACAAAATAATTTTTTTCTACTCAAATTGCCCCCTCCTTTCTGCTTCCCTGAAATTTCAGTACAAGTTCCACCTTCTCAAAGAAACCTCCCATGCTCCTTCTGAGAGGACTGTGGTCTTTCTCCTCTCTGCACCCCACAGTACTGTTTATACCTAACATTTAATATACATTTGTGTCTATGGGTTTGTCTGTCTATACATATTTCAGGACACATTGCACCTCCACACCCAGGCATTCTAAGATCCCCAAAGACGGGGTTTTTGCCTTGAATTCTTTTGAGCCCACCAAATTCTTAGCATTATTCATTGCACAGGTGAATGGCAATATTTTTATTGTCACTTTTTAAAAGTTTGGTTTTATCATGCAAGCTAAGAGCTGTTTTCATACAAAAGGAGCATCTGTGAAATATTACTTTAATTCACAACCCTAAAATTTGGTAATATAAAAAGTAAAAGAGTTGGGAAATTTCAAGAGATTCTGTAGCTTTATAGAGTAGATACAAAGTGGAAGTATGCTTTAATAAAAATATATTAGCATCTTCAAATAGTGAGGGATGCATTTAAACTGCATTAAAATTATCTTCAAAATCAGGAAACTTGATTAGGATTCTCCCAAAGGCTTCATACACTGAAACCAGAGATTTATTATACCAGGGAAAGAAGGCTCAATTTAAAAAAAAAAAAAATTCATCTTATTAATTATTAGCCAAACCATGCAGCAGCTTCCCGGAAGGCAGAGGAAAACAGGCTTTCAAGCCAATAGAAGCTGAGTTTGTGCCTCAAGTCTTCCGCGCCTGCCTGGGCACCGCTCCCCAGGGCTGAGGTAATTCAGCCCACAGCAATCCGGAGGAAAGATCAGAGGGGAACCTGCGAGGCTGAGCAGCGACCACTGGCTAGGTGGGCTGCGTCTTCCCCTCCTGTTCCGAAGGGAGGAATGCTGGGGCTGTTCCTCGCACCCTCTGGGTTTTCCTCTCATCAGGGCGAGACTTGGTTGCCAAACCTAAGGTTTAAGCAACTGGACACACACCATTAGCTGCAATCCCGGTGCTCAGAGGATTCTAGTTTCAGGACCGGTTCCTGCTAGGGAATTAGGCTTTGGGATCCAGTCACCGCATCCCTATTCCCTGAAAAACTTTGCATCCTTCTCCAAATAGGAATTCCTACCAAGTAGGAAGTAGCCCACTCCACCCCAGCTGGTCCACTTCCCATTCCAACCTCCGAGAACGGCACCTACTCACGGCGCCTCCCAGCCCCGGGAAAGGGGAAGGCTCAGGTGTGCGGGATCCCCAGGCTGAGTGGCGGGCTGGCTGGCGGGCTAGCAGTCACCTGGTGGTCCGCAACGCCGAGGTATCCGTCCAGCGGCCGCGGTCCCGCGGGGGCTACAAGGCGCGGCTGCGGGCTGCTCTCCGCCGCCGGCTGCGCGCTGCTGGTCGCGGGCGCCTGTTGTTGCTGCTGCTGCTGCTGCTGCTGCTGCTGCTGCTGCGGGGGCCGCTCCTTCTGGCCGCCGAGGCTGCTGTACACGAGCAACAAGCTGGTGCACATGGTGGTGAGCGCTAAACACACTGCCAGACCATGGCGCTGCGGGCGGGCGGGAGAAAGAAGAGGACAGCTGAGTGTGGAGCCGGGAAGAAGGTACCCCGCGGGGACACGGGTACCGCGGTCCGCCGGCGGGGGAGCTCCACCCGCGGGGGGTGGCCGGGGTCCTGGGGCAGAAGAGGCACCTTCCCAGCACGGCAGGGGATGCTCCCTGCGCGTCGCTGCTCTCCGCCGCCGCGGCAGCCCCGGTCTCTCGGTAGAGGGCAGGTAGTGCGCTGCACCCAGCTCAGGGAGGGAGAGCGCGCCCGCGGCGAGGGCATGGGTGGGTTTGCACTTTGGGGAGGGGACCCTCTGCCGCAGCCAGGCTGCTGGAATCTTTAGTCCGTGCACGCCCTCTTTCCTGGGCCCCTGGGGCTCTACCCCTGCGATCCTTGCAAGTTTGAAATCCGGCAAGGAAACCAAGAAAGTCTGCAAAGATCCCCCCCTCCCCGCCCCTCTTGGTATTTGTCAGACTGTTGCTTTTGGGCATCCCCCTGCCCCAGAGCAATCTCCCCACTCCTTCACCGCTCCTCCAGCTCTCCGCCGGCCCCTCGGACTACTCGCTGGAGATTCGGGAGCCGAGGCAACCCGAGTACTGCTCCCGGATTCTGAGCCAGGCAAAGCCTGGGAATCAGAAGGGGGCGCGGAGCAGGTGGAAAGTTGTCCCTTTGTAACAGGCGACCTCGCGACACAGGTTCAGGCACCGCCCGCGCCTCTCCGGTGCGCCCTGGGTACGGTGAGCTTGAGGGTTCCCGCTTCTGCCCAGCAGAGTTGCAACAACTGACTCACCATCAGGGTCTTCATTTTGGGCACCTCTTTTGTGCGGAATCCTCAGGCACGCGCGTCCGGGGCCACTTTTTCTTGGAGGGTTTCCATGGTGGGTGACAGAGCAGAGGCGGATCCGATTTTTGCCCGGCAGCTGGCCGCGGCTGAGCGAGTGCGGGAGCCGCGGGACCCGGGAAGCGCTGCTGTTGCAGAGATTAGAGACAGAATTAAAACTGAACCGGACCCTCGTAGTCTCTCAGTGATCTACACAACTGCCGCCTGCCGCCGCCTGCTGGGTCCTAAAGACCTCATCATACCCCCACCCCGCCCCCAAATAGTAATCTTTTCAGCTGACTGAAATTTCTGGGGCGAGAGAGTTAACCTTGTCGTTGTACCCCCTTCTTGGTTCAAGGACTTATTTATCTTTTATGAAGTCAACAAACAAAAAGGAAGGAGAGCCCAACTGGATCTTGAATGTGATAGCGATTTGAAAATTTGCAAGCTAAATTTCATGTTTTGTGATTTTGATAAAAACAAGTCAAATTCCTATTTATATAGCTTTTGCATTTTATGTTCACGGCCTGGAGAAATCTATCGTGAGATTGTTTTTCCTAAACTATTGTATTTTTTTTTTTTTTTTTTTTTTAGTTTTCCAGTTGTGAGCTTTCTAATTTACTCTTACCCCTTAGTTTTACTTTTCCAAATTTATGCAATTCTCATGCAATCTTTAGATCATAATATTTCATTTAAATTATGTCATTAATTATTTGCTTCAAAGATTAACATTTATATTTCCGAAACCTGATCTTTGAAGTTCCTAATGTTTATCTAAGTGATTTTAAAGTTTTTTTTTTTTAAACATTTGGCACATCTTATTCATGTGATTAACTGAACCTGTAGATTCTTCCTAATTTTAATGAAGAATTTCTGGCTTCTAGAGATGGAACTGCTATGGTTTATTTCATAAGAATCCTAATGAATTTGGTTCTTTCGTGGTGTTGCCTATTGATCTGAAAGGGCATGATTTCACATTCAGAACTTTGATTAAAATTAAAAACATCATTATTGTTCAGTGTTGCGCAATTCACAATAGCCTGTTTAACAATACTCTCTTCCCTGCATTAAATTACAAGTGGCATTTGTTAAATGTCTAATTTAGCTAAAAACATATTTCTTGTTAAATTGCTCAGTGAAAATAGTTGTCTTAATGTGTTACTTAACACTTCACCTGTAGCAGTGTAATGTTAAAGATTACATTAAGATGGAAATGATCAACAGGCCAACTGAACCATGGGCACAATAAGAGCTTTCTCAAGGCCAAAAAAGGCATTACAATCCTTTTTTAATCTTCACTAATCTACTGCTGGACTGATGATACAACAGGAACTATTTTTAACTTATGAGGCATCCTTCCATACTTCATATTAAGAAAGCTAAAATGATTGGTTCAATAATGAATAACAGTGCAACTTGTTAGGGAGAGGACAAAAAACCCATGTGATTTAGCCTTTCAAGGAAAAGCAAAAAAAAATTGAAAACACTGTCCAACATTGCCATCCTTGAAGCTATTTATTCAATTTGTGCTTTAGGCATGAATAGTACCAGTTGTTAGGGCAGGAAAAGCAGCAGCCAGAGGAGAATCTTATCAAGTCTTGGCAATTCTTTATTGTATGGTTGCACTTGACACTCAAATTAATGAAACAAAGGACCAACTTGATGAATCATTGCAAGCAGATTATCTGTGTTTCTCCAGGGTTCTTTTTGAGATGCTACTAGATGCAGCTCTTGCATTTTTCAGGATTGTTCTTCCTCCATCTAGCAAGTTGCCCAGTGACCGATAAAACACTTCTAATATATTTTGCCATGCCAAACAGAGCCATCATATTTATGATTTAAACTCATGGCAGCACGTTGGACATCTGTTACACGGTATGTTTGACCAAATTCATTAAGCTTATGCTTTTTTCCCCTCCTGGGACAGCAGTTAGTTACTTGCAAAATCTACTTATGAAATGGCCAGGATAAATTTAAAAATTTAACTCTGAGCTTCATTTGAATGACTTCAAGGTGTCTGGCTTTCAAATGTTTTATTAGATTGATGCGACTATTTTAGGCATTCTGATCTGAGAGCCAAATGGACAAGGTCTGGTTGTGGGGGGCATATGAATAAAACAAATAAGACAAGTTAATTCAATTTGATGTTGATTTAATGATCACCTGTTACCTGATGAGTCTGTACTAGGGAACACAGAGATGAATAAAACACAGAGATTTTCAATCTCTGAGGGTTTAGAACCTACTGTCTGTGTGTGTGTGTGTGTGTGTGTGTGTGTGTCTAATGAGACAAGTCCATGAATAGGTAATTTCAGACAGAGTACTATAGATTCAGCATGTATTTATCAAATACCTACTGTGTTAAGCATCTACTCTGTTAAGCACCTACTATGTGCCAGGCATTGGGAACTTCTATCTCTAAGGAATTCATAGTCTGTTCCCAGATAAGTACTATGAGCTTTTATATTATAAAGAACTAGGATCATTCAACTAGTTTGTTTGTTTTTCAACTTTAGACAGTCTGTTTATTTAAGATCTGAGAGGTTTGAGATTTCAAGGGCATCCATCTACATTTATGCAACTTTATGCATACCTTTAAGTTAATAATAATCTGAATAGCCAGAAATAGCAGAAAATAGGTAGGCAGCATTCACAAATACTTGATTGACTTGGAGACAAGCAGACAGGTAGACAAGTCAATGAAGCATTTTTAGTTCCTCTAACTTGCACAGTTCAATACAAAATGAGTGGAGGAATCACAATTTGCTTCTCAAAACCCAAGTAGCTGAGATGGATTTCTCACCATTTAAAATTTTGCCACATTTCTGCCTCTGGTGCTATCACATCCAATCAAATAGATTTCTAGTTTTGAAGAAAAAAAAAGAAAGAAAGGAATAGAATTGAAAAGAAATTGAGTGTTCTACAATGTAGGTTATGTGATAAAATGAAGCTGAGAATTTATGAAACAAGGCATGTCGTGGGGTGATGAGGGAACAGGTAGAATCTGCAGCTCAGAGGGAAGGCTAGCTTTGCACAAGGCCAGAACTATCAAAGGAGGAAGAAAGGGTTCTGGAAATCCAGGAGTCCTGCCCCAATTCTGAATTGACTAATAACTCAGAAACAAGCATTTCACAATTTCAAAGGTGGATGGAAAGCAGAAAACAACACAATGTAAACTAAATTTGAGATACAATTATTTTTCACCTTATAGTTGTAAAGAACAAGAAGGAAGTTCTTCAAAATGCAACAAATAATGACAGAAAATCCTAAAGCAAGTTCAATACTCTGTGTGTGTGTGTGTGTGTCCTGCAGTTTAATTAACTCTTTATTTCAGAGTTTAGGCCCAGTAGGCTGGTTGGTTGAGGATACGTTCCTAGAATCAGGCTCCCAGGACTCAGATTTTGACCTTACCATTTACTATCTCTGTGACCTTGGGTACCTCATTGAGCTGTGCCTTAGTGTTCATGTACAAAATAGTACCTACTTCAAAGCATTGTTGGGAAGATTAAATCAGATACTATAGGTGATAGGTCTGGGCTGACACTAATAGATTGTTAATAGTATCTTATGAGTACAATTAATAAACTGTGTTTCAAGGCAACACACCAGGTCTTGAGCTTACCTAGGGTAAGGAATTTATAAATTTATTCATCATTCTTAACTCTTCTCCAAAATGGATATAAGACAATCTATCCTGCAGATTGTTTACTTATTAAGGTCTTGTTTATGTGATTTCTTTGCAAAATGTAAAGTTTTGCATAAACTAAGGTCAACGTTTAGGATGGTGACAACTGAGCAGAGATGTGAACCTATCAGATCAGATCAGTGATCCTATCCTGAGGAAGGGCATTCTATGCAAAAGGAATAGCTTATGCAAAGGCCATGATGTAAGGAAGGGCTTGCTGGTCATGGTGGGGGGGCATAAAAGAGGCTGAATTGGTTGGAATAGATGGGGCAGGCGGAAGAGTGCAAGGGAAATGGGATGGAGGAATAGCCTAGGTCCAGATGGTTTGGCCCTTGTCAGCCATGAAACAAACAATGTGCAGGAAACCCAACAGAGGGTTCAATGCAGGTAATGGATTCTTGATGTTTTAGAAAGATTGCATGGCTGCTGTGCTAAAATTAGCTTAGGGAGAGCAAGAGTGGCAAAAGGGAGACCCATTAGGCTACTGCAGTAGTCTAGGTAAGAAGAGGTCATCATGCTTTAAGAAATGACTGAACTCAGTATTTGCTGATTACTGGGTATGAGATACAAGGCAAAGAGGCAAAAAACAGTGCAACTGGAAGGATATGGCATGGCTGTATTTCCGAGGTAGGGAGTGCTGTTGGAGAAGCAGGTGTTGGGGGCCAGAGGTGGAGAATTTGTATTTAGAAGTAACATCATTTAGAAGTGACACCTCAGTGTGCGATGTCATGCCACGGAGTTCAGGCATGACGTTGGGCTGTGATACATGCCCTGGATATCACAAGCATGAAAGATGTGAACTCCCTGAGTAAGCCAGGACACAGAAGAGAAGTCACAGGCCTGGGTTCTGGGTGCTTCAAATTTCAGATGCCAGGAAAAGGAGGTCTCCTGAATAGTAACCCTAACACTAGAAAACAACAAATGACTATCCAAACCTGCTATGATGTAGGTGGCTGATGATTTTCATTTTGAATGGTTTTCCCATGCCAATGCAGTTAGTCATTTATGTTCTCAAAGCACTTTTTAAATTCTATTATCGTACTGAGCAGGTTTAGTCATGTTTATTTTTGTATTTATTGTTGATCCTTCCTTCTAACCTATAAATTTTTGAGAACCAGGACTATGTCCTATTACTGTTTATATCCACCATGCCTGGCACCAACTGAGGATGATAATATTAATCACTAACATTTATTTAGCCCTTACTGTGTGCCAACATTTTTTCTAAAAGCTTCACATATATTAATTCATTTAGAGCCCATAGCAATTACTTGGGATAGATGTTATTACTATCTTCATTTCCCAAATGAGTGAACCCCAAGTCAGAGAGTCATTTGCCTCAAGTTACCCAGATCATATTAAGTGTTGGGCTTAATAAATATTTGTTAAAACAAATAAGTATCTCTTAAAGAATGAATGAATAGAAGCTTTGCAAGAGTTTTCAAGGCCAAATTTTTCTACTGAACTCTGGATTGGTCTGACTTACAAGAATGTGGTTAAAACTCAATCTTTAGATAGTATAAGTAAAGGCAGTTTCTCATTTTGTGATGTATTTTTGCTCCTTTTATTTTTCACGATATATACACACAGTTAAGTGCACAACATTTTAGTATACAATTTTGATGAGTTTTAACAGAAACATCCACCTGCTAATCAGCAGCACTGTCAAGACAGAGACCATTTCCATCACCCCAGAAGGCACCTTCATGCTTCCTTGCGGTTGTAGCAACCCCATCCCGTAAGCTAGCACTGAAACACTGCTCTGATTTTTATAACTGTACATTAGCCTTGCCTGTTCATAGATGACACCATATGTATATATCCTTGGGTCTGACTTCTTCCACTTAGCATAATATTTTTGAGTTTTATTCATGTTGTTGAATATATTAATACCTTGTTCTTTCTTATCATCAAGTACTATTCTATTGTGTGAATACAGCACAATTTTTAAATTCATTCTCCTGTTAATGAACATTTGGGTTGTTGCCAGTTTTAGGCTCTTATGAATAAAGGTATTGAGAACATTCTTATGCAGGTCTTTTTATAGCTGTGTGCTTTCATTTTTCATGTGTGAATACCTAGGAGTGGAATGGTTGGGCCAGATGATTAGGTGTATGGTTAACTTTAGAAGAAATTGATAAAATGTTTTTCAATATGATTTATAAACCCATCAACAATGAGGGTGGTTTATATTGTTGTACACTGTCTTCAGCACTGGGTGTGACCAGTCTTGATGTCTTTTTGCTCTTCAAGGGATTTCTACAGTTGTTGAGGAGAAGTGAAAATCCTTGCATTAGCATCCAGAATCCTTCCAGACTATATGCTTACCACTCTCCTTTAAGCTCATCTCCCAACTCTCTACACAGGAACACTTGGAACTAGCCATAAAATCTGTTCTTTGAATTTTCTATATTTACTGTCCCATGTTAAAGCTTTAGAGAAGTCCCTGTGCCCCCTTCTCCTTCACCTATCAACTTGTACCTCTCCTGGCTCAGAAGCTTTGCTTCCTGAACCTCTGGGCAGAAGTAAGGCTCCTTCTTTTATGCTTCAGGCACAAGCTTGGAATCACACAGAGTAGGTTTGCCCCAGCCTCGGACACTTAACTCTCATGTGACCATGAGAAGCCATTGATCACTGCTCTCAATTCCCTCATTTATAATAGGTGGGTAGTCCAACATTTCTAGCAGACTGGCTGTATAGACAAAATACACTAATTATGTAAAGTGTCCATCACTCTTCTGGGTATACAGATGGATCAATCTAAAGGTTCATTTTTCATAGAGGACTGCCGGTTTGGTGTAGATGGAGACACATCCATCCTTCAAATGTTTATTGAGCTTACAATAAAAGTAATAGTTAATACATATTTGTGCCTGCTGTCGGGCATTGTGTTCATTACAGGGAGAGCTTCTTTAATCCTCACAATGACTTTCTGACCAATGATGGCAACATCTCTATCTACTAATGAGGAAACCAAAAGGTAGAGATGTGAGGCCATTTGTCCAAGGTCACATTGCTAGAAGGTGACAGACCTCAATATTTGACCAGGTCTGTCTGACTGCAGAGCCATCTCTCACAACCTCCACACTCCACTATTTTCAAAATGATCTGACCTTAGATCTGGACTCCTACAAGATGCTGGAAGTGCACTGATAAGCAAGGCAGCCTTCACTGCAGAGGACAAACCTGTAAGCAGATAATTACAATCCAGTGTGCTAAGCGTAAAAGTTGAGTTATGAACAAAGAAGTAGAAGGTGCACAGAAGAGGAGGAACACACAGCCATTTAAGAGACATTTCAGATATAATTTTTCTGGCAAAGGGAAAATTGGTTTTCAAGGATCACTAGAAATAGGCCCGGAACAGTGGGACATCAAGGACAAAAGCATGGAAGCCTGGAACCTCATGACAGGTGATAGGAACAGACAAGCCATTTGTGAACAAGGCAGGGAGATCAAAGAACCAGGGTAGCTCCATACAGTTGTGCAATGCACAAGGATATTCATCTAAATAGGCATCACTCATCACAGAAGTGCAGACCTGTGTATTTAATCAATTTCCCTGAAAGTAGTGACCAAGTAGTTTACTTTATAATTATTGGAACTTTACAACATTTTTTTCCCCAGTAGATAAACATAGAGTGTTACAAAAGTAACTGGAGTTTTTATAATTTTGCACATAAATGTTGTTTGGGCTGGGAGTAGTTTGCTCAGAATTACTCTCTAGGTGGATGTCTCTGGAGATAGCAAGAAGGATGCCTTTGTGGAGGGAGAGACTGGAGCCAGAGAGCAGTTAGGTGACTATTGCAGAAGTTCCAGTGAGAGAGGAAGTTTTTGGTCAGAGCACTGTTGTTCAGGATGGATTCTTAGGCAGGTATTAAAATGGCCAGAGTGGAGGATATCCTAATGTTTCATAAGTGGATTTATAAAGATGAAGCATTGATTTTTCTTATGCAAATTAGTGCTTATGATTGTGGTCACATTTCAGAGTGATATAGAGTAATAATAATAAATGGCTTATATCTTGTCTGAGTTCTCTCAGAAGCACACCCTGGGATAAGGACCCACTTGTAAGTATTTACTTGGCAGGTAAAGAAACCCCCACTGGGGGAGTAGGAGATTGTCACAGGCGGGGGAAGGCAGCCAGGAACAGTGTATTGTCAACAAGTCACTACTGTAAGCAACTGGAGCCCAATTCTGCAGAGGAAATTCTGGCAGCCAGTGTAGAACTCGGGCCTCAGTTATTCCCCCCGAGGGTGAGAGAGAGCAGTGGGATCTCTGCGGTTGCCGACTGCTCTGTGCGGGGCCCTGTGCGTTGATTGCTTGGCACGCACTGCGCAGCACAGGTGGTGAAGCGGGAGGGCTCTGGAGGCTGCAAAGTCCCGGGAGCAGACACGCAGGTGCTGGAGGTTTCCAGTCCGGGTTTGCCCTGAAGTGGCAAAGGCAAGGGAACACAGAAGGCTCATGACAGCATCTGCTGCACATGCAAATTGCTCTTGCGAGTTTTCAAAAGATTCAAATTCATTATGTCCTTTGAACCGCCCCATAACCTTGAGAAACAGAAAAGTGTGAGGCCCAGCCGCTCTTATGAATGGCCAGTTCCTCCTTCCTCCACAGCTGCCATTCCCAACAGAAACGTTTCTTGTCAAGGTCTCTCCTCTTTTTCTTACTACTGATTTGTTTAGATATCTGTCTCCTGATCTCGACTGTGAGTGGCTGAATTTAGAAACTGCCTATTAGTCACCTTTTCTTTCCAGCGCCTGCAAGTGGTGGGTGCTCGGTAAATGGAGCTGTGAAGGAATCAATGATTAGCATCACCGTTTCAACTTTGTTAAGGCCGAACTGAGATTGCTAAGCAACCTCCCCAAATCACCCAAACAGGCGACAGGGCTCATCTCTTCTGCCTTCCCCTGGAGACCTCTTGAACTACAGTATAGCTCAGCAAGGTGATGCAGCTAATCACCTTTTTATAAAGCTTTATAATCGCTTTTTATAAAGCCCTTGGATAGAGTGTGAATATGTCCCCCAATACACCCACTTCCCCAAGAGAAAAAACTCAAGTCTTTTCAATCACTAATCCATTTTGGAGACCAGGATCACTGCACAATGTCTGCTATTCTTCAGTTCTGTTATGCAATTACATTAATAGTCTACAGAGAAGAAATAGGGGGAAAGAGAGGAGGGGAAAAGACACCAGTTAAACTATACAAATATATCCCTGGCACAACATGAAGGGCATAGTTGAGGGTAGACCAATGACCACAACAGCCCTCCATGACATTCAGTGGAGGGAGCTTTCCAACTTAGGAATTATTTTTAAAAATATTTATAATGTCTCAAAATAAAATGGAAAACCACACATTGGGGACAACACCATGGCTCTTCATAATAGAAAACATTTTTCTTTTTCCCTCTCCAAATATCAAAGGACCCGCCCTGGGGGCCCAATGTAGCCATCTGAAGCTGAATGAGAATGTGTGCTCAAACTCCCTGCATCCCTGGCTGAAACAGGAAGTCGAGGGTGGTGCTGGCCCATGGAGAAGAAAGGCTTCCTTCTGCTTCTAATACAGCATGCAGTGGAAGGAGAGCAGTTGCAACAGGGGAGATCCCTGAGGGCTTTCAAAATGAATTAAAAATAAATTCTTGTCTATCCTTGCCATATTTTTGGTAATATAAAATGTATGATTGATCTATGTGCCTCTCTTCTTACGCTTATTTATATCAATCTTGTGTCTTCTTAACTTTTGTTTGGAAATGGTGTATATTCAATTTAAAATACATAATTTAAGCAACATTGAAATGTTAAAAAAGTTTAAAAAGTCAAATAAAAAAAAACAATTTAAATCTTGCCTCCTCATCAGAAGACTTAAATTGGTGATTTTGAAATTCCTTTTTATCTGTAGAATCTACACTTCACCTCCATGTGAGAGTAAGAATACAGGCTTCACTGTCCACTAGATCTGTGTTTCAGTCCCAGTTCTACCACTGTGGACTGTGACCTTGAATAAGATATTAAATCTCTGTATATTCTACTTGTCTCCTCCATGCAAAGTAGATGGTTATAAATACTGCCTTCAACAGAACAACCATTTGAGGAATCAAATGAGGTAATGATAAGAATACCTAATACGTATTAGCATTTTCTCTATATTTAATTGAATTAGTCCATTTTTTGTCACTATAACAAAATACCTGAGACAGTCTAACTTTATAAAGAAAAGAAGTTTATTTAGCTCACAGATATGGCGATTCAAGGGCAAAGTACAAACACTGATTGACTCAGCTCTGGTGAGAACCTCATGGTGGATGACTGCCGGTGTCACAGCAGTGGAAGTGCATGTGGGAGGAAGAGAATGCACCTTGAAACAAGAAGCCAGAGAGAGACTCCGGGGTCAGGCTCAGGCTTTAATAACAACTTGTTCTTGCAAGAACACATTTTGGGGGAACAGCATTCCCTTTGCGGGGCATGCCTCCACTGACATAAGGAAACTCCCACTGGTCCCACTTCTTAAAGGTCCATCCTATCTCTCAAAACTGCCACTTGGGAACAAAGCCTGCAACACGTGAACCTTTAGGGGGATACTCAAACCAGATCCAAAGCAGCATGAATCTTCATAATAATATTATTAGTTATGTACTGTCATTATCTCCTTTTTACACAGAAGGAAACCGAGGCAGAGATAGGCATAGTATCTTGTTCATGGTTACATAGCTTCTAAGGGTTAGTGTTGGTATTTGAACCCTGGCACATTAAGAAAAAAAACTTTAAGAAAAGCTTTATTAAGTACTATTGCCATTACAATAAAATCTAGCCTGGAGTCTCTTTCTGGGAATTAAAACTGGAACTGCTCTGGTTGACTTAGAATTGGGAAACCCAGATCTCTCCCTGCTCCCTGAGGCAGCTACTGAGATAGTTCCTTGAAAAACAAACATGGAAACCATTGGCCTTATTGCAGCTGATAGAGAAAATCAAGCATTAATAAAAAAAAAATAAAGGCAGGCTAACAAATCCCTATCCGATATATTCTGTTTGTCCTGCCTTATAAGTCTTATTGGATACTTCAGATGTTAACTACCTCTCGTCCTTCCACAAATAAACAGCTACATCTCTTAAGATGACAGACAAGACAAGAGCCATGACAATATGTTTCCTTGGATCTGTTTTTATGAGGTCCAAACTTGGGGATATCAAAGGCACAACCCGATGGATTTGCTTTAAAATTTATCCTTAAATAACAAAAAACTATTTGAAAAATTTTAATTCGTTTGTTCATTCATTCAGCAAATATTGATGGAGTACAAAGTTTGAATCAGACATGGTTGTAGGACAGGTGGGAAATACTGAGGCAGAACCTGGCTGTATAACCTTACACCTCCTTGCTCTCAGTCACCTCATTCCTCAGTCACCTGCAGATGCCCCACCGTCTGCTCACGTCTCCTGTGCCCAGTCCAGATACCCACTTTGATGTTGCGCCACCTCAACCCAGACACTGACGTCTTTCCCTTACTTCTTCCATGTTCTGTAATGGTTCTGTCTTCTCTTCCAGGAGAGAATGTATTGTTTCATTCACTATTTTCAGAATTTTTCTCCCACTGCTTTCCAGCAAGGGCTAACTTCTCTTGTGAATTTATTTCTTTTTCAAGTCAATAGAAGGCTGGGATCTCTTTTAACAGGATGACTCTGAAGGGACAGGCCTGCTATAACACCCAACTTGCTAGATAATCCTGAGGCTCAACCTCAATAATTCATTTCACACCAGGCACCATCCTGGCACACGCCAGGCCCTTGGTTACAAGCCATTTCCCCTCTTCCTTAAGAACATAGTACCTGGAATGAAATACTGTGTGATCATTTACAATTTATGTGTTGTCATACATCAAGGCCTTAAATATATGGAGGTCATTTCTTCCTTTCGTAAGTTATCATCAGAGAGAATTTATGAACCCTCAGATTCATGGGGTTGGGATGAATAGTATAAAATTGAGGCAATAAAGCTCCATCCTACACTTTTGCTCAGAACTTCTTTCAGGCACATTTTTGTAACTTTATAATATTCACATTTGTAGAAGATATTTTCATCTTGGACATTTGCTGCTATGGTTGACGTTGTTTTATATGTAATTAGCTATTTATGTGTACCAATGAGTAGTTTTCATTTTTCACATATAAATTTGGTGCCTGGATTTATATGTGCCATAAGTGGAAAGGCCAATTGAAAAGTAATGAGATGCAAATTGAGGTGACTTGACATGTGGTAGTTTCTAGGATTAACTAATTAATTATCTAATTCTTTCACCTCTTGAGCATTTATTGTGTCCCTGCACTGTGACCAACCACCACAGGAGAAGTCCTGATAATACAAAGGTTAGAATTCCTCAGGCTATCAGCAGAGACGGGTTCATGAAGGATTTCATTCTGCATGGGAAAGTGCAATGATAGCTGTAAGTTCATGGTATGTTAGTAGCAAAAAAAAAAAAACAGGAGTGATCAACTCACATGTTGTAAAATACAGGTTTTGTTATTTGGGTATGATGAGCTGATAGATCCAGAGATGATAGCCTTAGAAGGACAGTCTGTTATATTCAGAGATTCCAAGAAAGGTACATATCATGCTCTGGGGGGCCACCAGGGTAAGAGGTTTGGGCAGGAGGTGAGGGCATGGGTGGTTGGTAGAAGGGGTAAAGTGGGCAAGAGTCCTCCTTGTGGTTGTGAGAGGCAAAGTAAGCAGGTTCAGGACTGGACAGTTTTAAAAGTAATTTCAGGGGCTGGGGATGTGGCTCAAGCGGTAGCGCGCTCGCCTGGCATGCGTTCGGCCTGGGTTCGATCCTCAGCACCACATACAAACAAAGATGTTGTATCCGCCGATACCTAAAAAAATAATAAATATTAAAATTTCTCTCTCTCTCTCTCCTCTCTCACTCTCTCTTTAAAAAAATAAAAATAAAATAAAAGTAATTTTAGTCACTGTGGAGCACAAGAACTGTCCTTAGTTGTCTGCTACTTGGCCCTGGGGTGTTAGGTAGATAGATGAGAGCTGATGAAGAACTCTATTGGGGGTTTGTGCTCTGGATTAGTTAGTTTGCATTTCAAATATGTGTTCTCATTGTGGCTGTTTGCTCTCTTTAGGAATTAGCTAACCCTCCAGGAAGCATGGCCCAAGATGTCAAAGCATCAAAATATACAAAATAAAGCACTTTAGTTAATACAACCATGTGGAGTCAGGGCAGCCAGGAGGACAAGGCTAAAGCAGATGGAAAAGTGCCTCCTGGGCAGATGGTTCATCTTATGCAAATGTCCAGGTGCTTGGAAGAGATGGTTGTACTTCAACATGTTTGGAATCCACAGTTCGGATGAAGCATGAGTAGTAAGGTAGGGGTGGGTGGAAGTGAGTGGGATGAAGGCACGGGCCAGTTCATGAAGTTTGCCTGGTTAAGGAATTTGTGACTTTATTTTAAAGACTGTAGGAATAGCTGAAGGAGGAGGATGACAATGATTTTAGTTTACTTCTGTTTGGTGAAAATCTATGCTACTAAATCTATGCTATTTAAAAATTAATGAGGTTTCACATTTCATCTTTGTAAAATAAACAACATGATGTGTTTAGTACCTTCAGTGGTTATGTAAAGAATGTTTACTCTTCTTTCCTAGGGATTATAAATCTTTGGTGTTCTCTTTTTCCAGGGCCCACCCAGTAGACAAGTAGTACAGCAGAAAGTACAGAATGATAAGGAAGTAATTAGAAGACCAGTGTCCTGTTTATTGCATTGACTGAATCACTTAATTTCTCCAAGGAAAGACCTAGTGGATTAGATCATGAACTGTAGATAGTCAATGTGTGTGAGTTTTGACTTTGTGACTTACTTTATGACCTGTGTCTCAGTTTCCTCATGTATATAATGGAAATAATAGTAATATTTATATCATGGTATTGATAAGAGGATTTGGAATTTTTTCCCTAACTTTCATGCATCTGTCAGCACCAACTCTGGGCATAGTGATGCTTTATGCAGTGTTCTGGTAGTGTGGATTGTCAGACCAAAGAATACACATCAGAATGGAATAAAGGAAAATTGGATGTTTATGGAAAATCACTGGCACTATCACATACTCCAATACTTGGGAGCAGAGCCTCTTCTATAGCAGAGAAATGGAGTTTGAAGACTATTGTTCTTGTCTGATGTCAACATCCTCCAGAGTTGGTGTGCTCTATATGTTGCTATAAATCAGAAATCAATATGTGGTCTATTTTCCTCCTTCTTCTCTCCTTGAATAAGACACACATCTGGGAGCCAGCACCTATGGGGTGGGGAGTGACTTGCATAGTTGCTGCTAATGACCTTCCAGCAACATTTGTGCTGCCTGTCCTTATGATTCTGGGTTCTGTTTTTTCCTTTGAGTTGAAAGCTGCCATTGCTTTCTTGCCTTTTCAGTTCTTCATGCTGTTAGGCAATCACACAAAAAGAAGTTACACTTCAGTTGGGCTGGTTGACTCTGAGTAGCAAGGCAAAATAGAGCTGTTATTATACCATGAGTGTAGTGAAAAGCAGGCATGGAAACACAAGATGCTGCATGGACTCTTAACCTTTACAACCCTTCATAGGCAGATCCACCAAGTGCTCAAATCCCTAAAGAATAAAAATCTGCCTCGATGAACTGAACAAAGAAGCTGAATTGGGATTTTTCAAGCAAGGGAACACAGATGTGTAGCTTTGATCTGTGTGTCTTCATATACATATATGCATGGTACAACTCCTTTAAAGTATAAAAAGTGGAGCTCAAAACTTAAAAACATAGTTGTGTTATTATAAGATTAATGAAAAAATATATTTCTTGTTCTTTTAGTTACTGTAAAATAATAGGAAATGTTTTCAATTATTAGTTATTCAGGATATCACCACCTGTTATAAACAGAATATGTCCTGAACTAATCAAATTCCAAATGAATGTGAGGCAGTCACTCTTGAATTCGACCTTTATTTTGGCTCATCTCAAAAAGATAAGAAATTTGATTCTCACCAATTTTAGAATACAACCTGAGTGCAGCACAAGAATCAATAAAAGTTAAAAATCATGTTATGTTGATGTACTCTTCCTTTTGTGGGTGGAGGAGTGGGTCCACTTTTGGTTTGCTATGATTTCATTTTTTTTTTACCCGAGAAAGATATGGATTAAGTCTTAAATGTTATAGAATTAAGTTTTGTTAGTTTTCTTGATGCTCAGAATCCATTCTTCTTGTTTTCTTTTGTAAAATTCTTCTTTCCCCATTTGTGTAATCCAGTTGGCATTCTCAGCCAAGGGACTATTCTCCCCTACCAACGAGTAGCCCTGATCTGTGTGTTCATGGTCTGGCACATGTGTCGTGGGTCAACCAGACTTTCCCTTCCAGGACTTGAGAGCTTGTAGAGAGTGGTGCAAAGCTGGAAACAAAATCTGGCTGTAGATGACACGAATGGAGTGCATCACCCCTGTGTACCAAGTCACTGCGCGGGTGAATGACGAGTTAGAACGGCCAAAAGCTATCTTGTTAGGAATTTCCAGCAAAATTGGGGTGTACCGAAACCTAGAGGAAGGATTTCCATTGCCCGAGGATCGGTTACTGGGGCTCAACCGCAAGTGATCTGTCCGCCCGGAGATTCAAGCTGTTTATTCAGCGGCCGACCTGCTGCTAGAGACTGCAGCATGCCAGGAAACAGTGTCGCTAGAAACAGCAAGCTAGCAATGCAGAGAAACAGCGCTGCAGATTCTGTGGGCTCCTGCTGGCTATGCCTTCACTGTGCTCCGGGCTGAATTCTGGGTTGAGATGGGGGAAGGAAGGGTCCAGTTCTGTCCTCCACACCGGTCAGCCCACCAAGGAAGCCAGCGGCCACCATCTTGGAGAGCTGACGTCACCATGGCCAGTTTTCGACAGATCGCAGCTCCTTCAGCGGTAGAACCGGTCTGTGACATCTAGACCATCCCCCAGACAGCGGGGAAATCACATAAAATCTCTCCCCGGCTTTCCGGGGGCGTGATTAACAGAGTGAGCATGAATAGAGGTGTGGAGGAAGGGTAAAGGCACCTGACCTCCAACTCCCCCCTCCCACCAGTGGTGAAAAGGAAACCTGTCTCGCCAGCTCTCGGAGGAGGGGCTAGCGGAGGGAATCAAAACAATAGGGGCCGGTTCCCAATAGCCACGCTCCACTTCTAGGAAACTGCAGGCCCAGAGTGTAGTTTGAACTGCCGAGAGGTATCACACCGGGAAAGGCCTGGCTGACAGGAGAAGACAGGAGAACTAGAGACCAGGAATAAACCTAAGCTAACAGGTTTTGAGAGACACCAGGGTGGGGAGGAGGGAACGGCCTCACACGGATTGTTTCCTACAGCCTGAGGGCAAAATCTTGGCCCGGAAGCCACAGCACCACCTACTGGAAGTGAAGAAAACAGAAGCCTAATATTGTCCCTTTTTTCTTTTAATTTTTTTTTAAATTTTTTAATTTTAATTTTTTTTTCTTTTCTATAATTATACTATTATTTTTTAAATGTAATTGTTATTTTACTGCATTTTATTATTTTTTAATTATCATTTCCTTTTCTTTTCTATTCTTTTCTCTTTCTTTCCTCTCTCCCTCTCTCTTTCTTGGTTTGCTTCCTTACCTTTTCCCATCTTTCCTCTTAAGCATGACCACCCAGATTACATACAACTTACTAAATGCAAATAGATGAATACTAATAATCGGTCTATAGTCCGCCTAAGCCCTTAACTACCCCCAAGTACTCCTGTCTATTCTCTTGTTAATATCTGCCTGCATTTGAGCAACCCCCCAAAGAAGCTAACATATACTAACCTCCATACCATCAAAGCCCCCGACTTCAACATAAAATCCTAAGTTCAAACCTCAATTCTATACATGCCATCAAATTCTGTAGGCCTTTAATGAAACTAATGAATTTACCTTAAATCACAATTAAATCCAATATCTCTAAACATTGTCTCCCAACACAAAGGAGAGATATTGGAACTATAAAAACCAAAACAAATTTAAAGAAGAAAACAGAAACACAGCAGTCAAACAGAGTTGGAAAGTAATGTGAGCACCATGAAAAAACAAGGGAAAAAAGGATTACAAACAATGCAGGACAGCTTAAATTAACAGGAGAACCTAGAAGCATCAGAAAAATGGACAAAGAAAGAACTCAAGGCATACCTAACTCAGATGGAACGGAATCTTAGAGAAGACATTCGACAGCAAGTCCAAACAATGAAAGTATACTTTGAAAACGAATTAAATAGGCAAATTCAAATGGCAAAGAATGAGCTCTACCAGGAGATAGAGATTTTAAAAAAAATCAAACAGTAATCCTGGAAATGCAGGAAACCATAAACCAAATTAAAAACTCAAATGAGAATATTACAAATAGACTAGATCAAATAGAAGTCAGAACATCAGATAATGAAGACAAAGTTTATCAACTCGAAAAGAATATAGTCAACACAGGAAGGATGCTAAGAAATCACCAGCAATCTATTCAAGAGATATGGGATGTCATAAACAAACCAAACTTGAGAGTCATCAGGATAGAAGAAGGTATAGAGGTTCAAACCAAAGGAATGAACAATCTATTGGATGAAATAATCCTAGAAAAAACTTCCCAAATATGAAAGATGGAATGGATTGCCAAATCCCGGAAGCCTACAGGACCCCAAACATACAAAACCATAATAGACCAACTCCAAGACACATAATTATGAAGATATCCAACATACAGAACAAGGAGAGAACATTAAAAGCTACGAGAGAAAGAAGGCAGATTACATTTAGGGGTAAACCAATTAGGTTAACGGCTGATTTTTCATCACAGATGTTGAAAGCAAGAAGATCCTGGAACAACGTATTTCAAATGCTGAAAAATAATAGATTCAAACCAAGAATACTGTATCCAGCAAAATTAAGCTTCAGATATGACAATGAAATTAAAATATTTCATGATAAACAAAAGTTAAAAGAATTCGCAGCCAGAAAACCAGCACTGTAAGGCATTTTGAGCAAAACACTACAAGAAGAGGAATGAAAAACAGCACCCAAAACTAACATTGGGAGGTAACTCAGTAAAGGGAAGAAAAAAAAATAACCAAAAAGGAAAAACGAGACATATTAAAATAAATAAATAAATAAATAAGCATGACTGGAAGTACAAACTATACATCAATAGTAACCTTAAATGTTAATGGCTTAAATTCACCAATCAAGAGACAAAGGCTAGTAACCTGGATTAAAAAAACAAATCCAACAATATGCTGCCTTCAGGAGACTCATATGATAGGAAAAGACATACACAGGTTGAAAGTGAAAGGTTGGGAAAAATCATACCACTCACATGGCCCTCGGAAGCAAGCAGGAGTGGCCATACTCATATCAAATAAAATCAACTTCAAATCTAAGTTAATCAAAAGGGATAAAGAAGGACACTATATACTGTTAAAAGGAACCATCCACCAACAAGACATAACAATTATCAATATGTATGCACCAAACAATGGTGCTGCAAGGTTCATAAAACAAACTCTCCTCAAGTTCAAGAGTCAAATAGACCACAACACAATAATTATCGGTGACTTCAACACACCACTCTCTCCATTGGACAGATCCACCAGACAAAAGCTGAATAAAGAAACTATAGAACTCAATAACACAATCAATAACCTAGACTTAACCGACATATATAGAATATATCAACCATCATCAAGTGGATACATGTTCTTCTCAGCAGCACATGGATCCTTCTCAAAGATAGTCCATATATTGTGCCATAGGGCAACTCTCAGAAAATATAAAGGGGTGGAGATAATACCATGCATCTTATCTGATCATAATGGAATGAAACTGGAAATCAATGATAAAAGAAGGAAGGAAAAATCCTGCATCACCTGGAAAATGAACAATATGTTACTGAATGATCAATGGGTTACAGAAGACATAAAGGAGGAAATCAAAAAATTCTTAGAGATAAATGAAAATACAGACACAACATATCGGAATCTATGGGACACAATAAAAGCAGTTTTAAGAGGGAAATTCATTGCCTGGAGTTCATTCCTCCATAAAAGGAAAAACCAACAAATAAATGAACTCACACTTCATCTCAAAACCCTAGAAAAGGAAGAGCAAAACAACAGCAAATGTAGTAGAAGGCAAGAAATAATTAAAATCAGAGCAGAAATCAACGAAATTGAAACAAACAAAAAAAAACATTGAAAAAATTGATAAAACTAAAAGTTGGTTCTTCAAAAAAATAAATAAGATCGACAGACCCTTAGCCATGCTAATGAAGAGAAGAAGAGAGAGAACTCAAATTACCAACATACGGGATGAAAAAGGCAATATCACAACGGACACTACAGAAATACAGAAAATAATTAGAAAGTATTTTGAAATCCTATATTCCAATAAAATAGAAGATAGTTAAGATATCGATAAATTTCTTAAGTCATATGATTTGCCCAGATTGAGTCAGGAAAATACACACAATTTAAACAGACCAATAACAAAAGAAGAAATAGAAGACGCCATCAAAAGACTATCAACCATGAAAAGCCCTGGACCGGATGGATATACAGCGGAGTTTTACAAAACCTTCAAAGAAGAATTAATACCAACACTTTTCAAGTTATTTCAAGAAATAGAAAAAGAAGGAGATCTTCCAAATTCATTCTATGAGGCCAACATCACCCTGATTCCTAAACCAGACAAAGACACTTCAAAGAAAGAAAACTACAGACCAATATCTCTAATGAACATAGATGCAAAAATACTCAATAAAATCCTGGCGAATCGAATACAAAAGCATATCAAAAAAATTGTACACCATGATCAAGTAGGATTCATCCCTGGAATGCAAGGCTGGTTCAATATACAGAAATCAATAAATGTTATTCACCACATCAATAGACTTAAGGATAAGAACCACATGATCATCTCGATAGATGCAGAAAAAGCATTCGACAAAGTACAACATCCGTTTATGTTCAAAACACTAGAAAAACTAGGGATAACAGGATCTTACCTCAACATCGTAAAAGCTATATATGCTAAGCCTCAGGCTAGCATTATTCTGAATGGAGAAAAACTGAAGGAATTCCCTTTAAAATCTGGAACAAGACAGGGATGCCCTCTCTCACCACTTCTATTCAATTTAGTTCTTGAAATACTAGCCAGAGCAATTAGACAGACAAAAGAAATTAAAGGCATAAAAATAGGAAAAGAAGAACTTAAATTATCACTATTTGCAGATGACATGATTCTATACCTAGCAGATCCAAAAGGGTCTACAAAGAAACTATTAGAGCTAATAAATGAATTCAGCAAAGTGGCAGGATATAAAATCAACACACATAAATCAAAGGCATTCCCGTTATATCAGCAATAAATCTTTTGAAATGGAAATGAAGACAACCACCCCATTCACAATATCCTCAAAAAAAAAAAAAAAAAAACTTGGGAATCAACCAAACAAAAGAGGTGAAATATTTATACAATGAAAACTACAGAACCCTAAAGATAGAAATAGAAGAAGATCTTAGAAGATGGAAAAATATACCCTGTTCATGGATAGGCAGAACTAACATCATCAAAATGGCAATATTATCCAAAGTTCTCTATAGGTTTAATGCAATGCCAATCAAAATCCCAATGGCATTTCTTATAGAAATAGAGAAAGCAATCATGAAATTCATATGGAAAAATAAAAGACCCAGAATAGCAAAAACAATGCTGAGCAGGAAGTGTGAATCAGGCGGTATAGCAATACCAGACTTCAAACTATACTATAGAGCAATAGTAACAACAACAGCATGGTACTGGTACCAAAACAGGCGGGTGGACCAATGGTACAGAATAGAGGACACAGAGACCAATCCACAAAATTACAACTTTCTTATATTTGATAAAGGAGCTAAAAGCATGCAATGGAGGAAGGATAGCATCTTCAACAAATGGTGCTGGGAAAACTGGAAATCCATATGCAACAAAATGAAACTGAATCCCTTTCTCTCGCCATGCACAAAAGTTAACTCAAAATAGATCAAAGAGCTTGATATCAAATCAGAGACTCTGTGCCTGATAGAAGAAAAAGTTGGCTCCGATCTACATATTATTGGGTCGGGCTCCAAATTCCTTAATAGGACACCCATAGCACAAGAGTTAATAACTAGAATCAACAAGTGGGACTTACTCAAACTAAAAAGTTTTTTCTCAGCAAGAGAAACAATAAGAGAGGTAAATAGGGAGCCTACATCCTGGGAACAAATTTTTACTCCTCACACTTCAGATAGAGCCCTAATATACAGAGTATACAAAGACCTCAAAAAATTAGACAATAAGAAAACAAATAACCCAATCAACAAATGGGCCAAAGACCTGAACAGACTCTTCTCAGAGGAGGACATACAATCAATCAACAAGTACATGAAAAAATGCTCACCATCTCTAGCAGTCAGAGAAATGCAAATCAAAACCACCCTAAGATATCATCTCATTGCAGTAAGATTGGCAGCCATTATGAAGTCAAACAACAACAAGTGCTGGCGAGAATGTGGGGAAAGGGTACTCTATAAATTGCTGCAAATTGGTGCGGCCAATTTGGAAAGCAGTATGGAGATTCCTTGGAAAGCTGGGAATGGAACCACCATTTGACCCAGCTATTGCCCTTCTCGGACTATTCCCTGAAGACCTTGAAAGAGCATACTACAGGGATACTGCCACATCGATGTTCATAGCAGCACAATTCACAATAGCTAGTCTGTGGAACCAACCCAGATGCCCTTCAATAGATGAATGGATTAAAAAATGTGGCATTTATACACAATGGAGTATTACGCAGCACTAAAAAATGACAAAATCATGGCATTTGCGGGGAAATGGATGGCATTAGAGCAGATTATGCTAAGTGAAGCTAGCCAATCCCTAAAAAACAAATGCCAAATGTCTTCTTTGATATAATGAGAGCAACTAAGAACAGAGCAGGGAGGAAGAGCAGGAGGAAAAGAATAACATTAAACAGAGACATGAGGTGGGAGGGAAAGGGAGAGAAAAGGGAAATTGCATGGAAATGGAAGGAGACCCTCATTGTTATACAAAATTGCATATAAGAGGTTGTGAGGGGAATGGGGAAAAAAACAAGGAGAGAAATGAATTACAGTAGATGGGGTAGAGAGGGAATATGGGAGGGGAGGGGAGGGGAGATAATAGAGGATAGGAAAGGTAGCAGAATACAACAATCACTAATATGGCATCATGTAAAAATGTGGATGTATAACTGATGTGATTCTGCAATCTGTATTTGGGTAAAAATGGGAGTTCATAACCCACTTGAATCTAATGTATGAAATATGATATGTCAAGAACTTTGTAATGTTTTGAACAACCAATAAAAAAAAATCTGGCTGTAGTTGATTCCTCTCCATGGTGGCAGTACCAACGACAGTCTTCTTTCACCAGGATCTCAAGAGCTTTTCTTGTACTTACCTCATTTGAGCTTCGTTCTTCTAATAAATTCCTTCAATCTTGTGAACCAACTAAAAACACAGAGTGTAATAACCCAGGCTAGGCCAGAATGGAAAGTCTTACAGTGGGCATGGAGAGGAGAGCCTGGCATTTCTGGGATAGGAGGATGTGAGCAAAGTGGTGGTGGTCTCAAATAGTACAATGAGTCTGAATAACCCAAAGTAACTCACAGTAGAGTCAGCACAGAATTAACAATGAAGGGGCTTTTATTCTTATTTGTGGGTCCCAGTATGTAGGTCATGGATCCCTAGTGTGTTACATGATCTAAAACCAAAATCTATCATAATTTATATGTGATCAAACCTGATCTATAGATAGAATAAAAATCCATGGAATCACTATTGTGTGGTTCTATAAAAAATTAAAAGTACAAGAGATTTTATCATCAAAATATTAGGGAATAACTGGACTAAGTAAGCAGTTCTCAGCTATAAAGTGATTAACATGCTTGTCTATCATGGTGGAATTTGATAGTAATATAAGTTGAAATGTCAAGGTTTATAGGCACATTGCTTCTTTTGTAAATTAGAGCAGATTCAAGCTGTCCTTTTTATAAATCTGTTCTATAGTTGTCTTCTTCAATGGAGAAAAATGGAGTAGAATTTTAACTGTTACTCTAAGAATTGCACACAAATTGTTACCCATACTATCTCAATCACAAAGCATGGTGAGTCACTGGTCTTGATGTGGCATTGATGACTTTAGTGGCAATACATTCTTATGGTGGGTTTTATTTTGTGAGTTGTTCCATCATTACTTCCCATTTGTTTTTTATTTTATCTATAGTAGATTTATTATTTATTTTTTAAAAATATAAACTTACACAAAGTTAACAAAACAGTCAAATTCTCAAATATTCTTCACCCAGTCTCCCAATTGTGAATATTTTACCTCATATACCTTTTTTCTCATACATTTGAATTATATCATATATAATATACAAAATAATACATCATTGGTATAATATGTATTATGTGTAACAATATATACTATGTACATATCATATATATGTGTATATACACACACACACACACACACACACACACAATTTATTTCCATAGTATTTTTGTAAAGAAAGCATGCTGGATAAACACAGACTGTGATTTTGTGCCTTTTTACTCTTTCTTTTTCCACTTTTTTTTTTCAATCTGGAGCAGTTCTTTAGTCTTCTCTGTTTTTACATCCATGATAGTTTTAAGCAGTACAGAGCTCTCTTTCTTTGGGACAGCTTTATTCTAGTAGCTACATTACAAAAATCAAGGAGAATCAGGTGAAATCAATAGTTATCCTTATTTAAATCATTATATTTAAAATGTGATTATTCAAAATGTAATCAGCACAAAGGGACCCTCCAAAAGGCCATCAGCAGATTTCTCAGCGGGAAACTTGCAGACTAGTAAGATGGTATGTTCAAGGTGCTGAAGGAAGAAAGGAAACTGCCAACCAAGAACTATAAACTGCACAAAGCTGTCCTTCAGAAATGAAGGGGAGAAAAAGATATTCTCAAACTAAAGCTGAGTGAGTCAATCACCAATAGACCTGCCCTATAAGAAATGTCAAATGGAATTTTGCAAGTTGAGACAAAAGGCTGCTAAATGGTAACCTGGAAGCAAGAAAGTATACAGCTCACTGGTAAGGGAGGTAATTATATAGTCAAATTCAGAGTACTTGAGAGCTGTCATGGTGGTCATAAAATACTTATAACTTCAGTATGAAAATTAAAAATAACTATAGGTAAAATAGCAAATAATTTTTAATATATCCTTAATATAAAATGATGTGAATGTGAAATCAATAGCATAAAATGTGAAATCAAAGCATAACTATGTTATGCTTTTTGTAATCCTCATGGTAATCATAAGGAAAATCTCCAGTAGGTACACAAAAGTTAAAGAAAAAGAAATCAATTTGTAGTACAGCAAAAAAAAAAAAAAAAAAAAAAATCATCAAATCACAGTTAAAAAGGACAAAAGAAAAAAATACCTTAAAGCAATTAACAGAGTGGCAAGAATAAGTCCTTATCTCTCAACAATTGCTATGGCTTAAATTATCTAATTAAAAGGCATAGAGTGACTGAATGGGATTAAAAAAACAGAGGGGGAGGATCACATGGCAGATTACAGGGAGGGTGTATTCTCAAGCTGCTCCTCAGCTCAAGATTCAAGTATTGGGAAGACTGCTCCCCAGTGAGGTGGGGGAATCAGGGAATTCATTGAAATTCAACCTTGGACAGTAAAATAATCACAGACACTGAAAGTTGGAAGCTTTGAAAATAAAATAAGAAACAATATGTTAATGATATGCCAGCTTGCTTGGCAGTGTGGTCACCCAGGAGCCCCCTGTAGAGGGGAGGCGGAGCACAGGGAGAGAGAGAGAGAGGAAAGCATAGTGGATAAAATTGGCTTGGAGGAAACTGTGGAGTAGAGAGGAAGGCTGGTCTTATCTGAAAAAAAATGGCAGGGGAAGTTGTTGAGTGAAAAGTGATCAAAATCACTGAGCTGACACGACAGGAGTCATGACAGGAACCTGAGTCATGATGGGAACCATCTTTAAGTGGCCATGGAGCATTGAATAGAGGTCAGAGATTCAAGAGTTTATAAATGAAATCTCCAGCTGCCCAGCATTTGCATGTTGTGGGGTTAAGAGTGAGCCTGGATCAGGTGCAGGAAGGATTGTGCCTAGGGTAATCCAGGAGGGGGCAATTGAGAAGAAAGAGCCTCCTTTGTTGCTGGCACCTCATCTGAGCAACTGGAAGATGCCAGCAACTGGTCAGACAGGCATGTCTGCACTCCAGGTCCAATCATGGGTAATTCACATCCATGACTGGGGAATATGTGAGACCTGCAGAGGTTGAGAACTAAGAGTGAGATTTTTGGAAGGTCCCTGAGAACTAGATGTCGAGCAGAGATTGTCATCTGCCCAGAAACAGAGGGCATGGATCTAATCTCAGATACCCTCTAAGAGACTTCCAAATGATAGCCAAGGCTAAAACTCAACTGCTGGAACTTCCAGTTTAGATCTTCTTAGTCAGCCCTGCTCTAAGAGTACAGTATTTTTCAGTACCCCCAGTCTATCCTATCTTAAACTATGAGATAGGAAACTGAGAGCTACTACAACCAGCTTTGGCTTCAGGACACAGTGGCTGGCAGCTTGGTGATAAACATAAATAAATGAGATTCAACAACCCCTAGCCCTTGACACAAGGGTTCCAGAGCCCCAAAAGAAATGCAGAAGAATGGCACAACAGTGAAAGCAATGAACAAATATCCTTACCAACAGTTTTGACCACCTCAGTGGAAAAAAGCTCTTTATTTTTCATTACAAATTTTTTTCCTATCTCATTCTTCTTTTTTAAACTTAAATTTTATTTATTTATTTTTTTGCTTTCTTCCATTCTGTGTTCTTATATTTATGTGTGTGTATGTGTGTGTGTGCGCACACACATGCACTTATTCTTGCTGTGCTATTAGATTTGAGAATGTGTGTGTGTTTGGTATAATTAAATTAATATATAAAATAAATATACAAATAAAAATTAAAGAAAAATATATAAATTTTCTTTTATTCACCCTTTGGTGGGATAAAATTTTATGTTGATTTGATTTGATTTTTTTATTTGTTCACACTTTGGTTTTTGCTCCTCTTTTTACCTCTTCATCACCCTTTTTCCCCTATTCAGAGCTAAATTTTCTTTTTTCCTTTCTCCCTCTTTCTTTCTTTTATTACTTTTGGTTATTTCTTATACTCCTTTGTAGCAATCGTATATTACCTTTCTCTTGCAACTATTCCATGCAAATGACTCTAAAAACAAGCAGTAGTGGCCATTCCCATACCTGACAAAGCAGATTTCAAGCAAAAGAGATTTAATCAGAAGAGACAAAGAATACCACTACATACTGACTAAAAGAACAATCCAACAAGAAGATACAATGATAATAAATATTTATGCCCCAAATGCCAGTGCACCTAATTACATGAAAAACTACTTCTTGACATTATATTCCAGGTACACCCCAGTACACTAATATTGATGAAACTCACCCTTTTCACCAATAGACCAGTCATTTAGACATAAAATCAATAAAGATATTTCCAACCTAAATAACACTATAAATCAAATGAACCTAATAGACATCTACAAAATATTTCAACCAAAAACAGCTGAATTCACTTTCTTCTCAGCAGTTCATATGTATCCTTTTCCAAAATAGACCATATTCTAGATCATAACGTAAGTCTTAGCAAATGCAAAAAACTGATATAATCCTGTGCATCCTATCACATCAGAATGGAACAAAACTCGAAATCAACAGCAAGAAAACTTACAGAAATCACATAAGAGATTGAAATCTACATGGAGATTGAACACTCCTTTTTAAGAAAGGAATGGATAATAAAAGAAGTGAGAGAAGAAAACAAAAAGTTCTTAGAGACAAATTAGAAAAGAGATACAGCATATCAAAATCGCTGGGACAGTCCTAGAAGGAAAGTTTATAGCATTGATTGCCTATATTGGAAAAATAAGCAGAAAGATACCCACCAAATAATCTAAGACTACACCTCAAGGCCCAAATCAGTAGAAGATGGGAAACAATGAAGATTAGAGCTGAAATTAATAAAATTGAGAATAAAAAAACCACAAAGGATTCATGCAACAAAGAGTTGTTTCTTTGAAAAGATAAACCAGATTGATAAACTGTAAATCATACTAACAAAAGGAAAGACACAATACCCAAATCAACAAGATTAGAGATAAAAAAAGAAATATCACCACAGACAGTTCTGAAATCCAGAGGATCATTAGAAACTATTTTGGAAATCTATATGCCAATAAACTGTAAAATCTAGAAGACATTAACAAATTTCTAGGTACACATGCCCTGTTCAAATTGAACCAGGAATATGTAGAAAGCCTAAACAGACCAATATCAAGCAATAAGATTGAAGCATCAATTAAAAGTCTTCCAACAAAGAAAAGCCCAGGACCAGATGCATTCTCAGTCAAGTTCTACCAGGCCTTTAAAGAAGAATTAACACCAGCCTTTCTCAAATTATTCCACAAAATAGAAAAAGAGAGAACACTCTCAAATACATTCTATGAAGATGGTATAAGTCTGATATCAAAACCAGACAAGGACAAATCAAGGAAAAAAAACTATAGATCAATATCCCTGATGAACATAGATGCAAATTTTGGAGGAAGGGTACTGGGGATTGAACTCAGGGGCACTCAACCACAGAGCTACATCCTCAGCCCTATTTTGTATTTTTATTTAGAGGCAGGGTCTCTATTGAGTTGCTTGGAGCCTTGCTTTTGCAGAGGCTGGCTTTGAACTTGGCATCCTCCTGCCTCCACCTCCCAAGCCACTGGGATTACAGGTGTGCACCACTGCACCCAGCTGCAAAAATTTTTAATAAAATATTAGCCAGCCACATTCAAGAAGATAGTACACCATCATCAAGTGGGTTTTATCCCATGGATGCAAGTTTGGTTTAATATACACAAATCAATAAATGTAATTCACCTTATAAACAGAATTAAGGAATAAGAATCATCTCAATAGATGCAAGAAAGAACTTGGATAAGTTCTTTCTGTTCATGTTTAAAATGCTTGTGAAACTAAGGATAGAATGAACTTATCTCAACATTATAAAGGCTGCATATAACAAACCCAGGTCAACCTTGTACTGAATGGAAAAAAAAAAACCTGAAAATATTTGCTTTAAAATCAGGCACAAAAAAATATCTCTACTCTCACCACTACTATTCAATATCATTTTTGAAATTCTAGCCAGAGCAATCAAGCAAGAAAAGACATTTAAAGGGATATAAACAGAAAAAGAAATCAAACAATCTTTGCTGATGACATGATCCTATATCTAGAAGACTCAAAAAATTTCACCAGAAGACTTCTAGAGTTGATAAATGAATTCATCACAGTAGCAGGATAGTAGATCAACATTCACAAATTTATAACTTTCTTTTACTACAATAGTAAATATGCTGAGAAAAAAAATCATAAAAGTTATCCTATTCAGAATAAGTTATTTGGGTATAAGTCAAATTAAGTAAGTGAAAGACCTCTACAATGGAAACTACAGAACACTGAAGAAAGAAATCAAAGAAGATCTTAGAGTAGAAAGACCTCCTATATTCTTGGAGGTAGAATTAATATCAAAAATGGTCATATTACCAAAAGTGTTATACAGATTCAATGCAATCACCATAAAAATACCAATGATATTCTTCATAGACCTAGAAAAAACACTCCTAAAATGAAGAGTGATGTTGGAGTGATCATAATAGCCGGTCTCAAATTGTACTACAGAGCTATAGTAACAAAAACACTATGGTATTGGCATCAAAATAGACAGAGACAAACCCACAGAGTTATAATTATTTGACACTTGACAAAGGTGCTGAAAATGTAACTACATGTTGGAAAAAAGATAGCCTTTTTAACAAATGGTTCCAGGAAAATTGGATATCCATATTTAGGAGAATGAAACTGGATCCCTATCTCTCACTCTGCACAAGGTCAAATCAAGGTGAATCAAAGGATTAGGAACTAGACTAGAAATTTTGCAACTGCTAGAAGAAAAGATAGGGTCAACACTTCAACATATTGGCATAGGAACTAACTTTCTTATCAAGACCCCTCAAACTCAAGAAATAAAACCATGAATAAATAAGTAGAATGGCAACAAATGGAAACACTTTCACACAGCAAAGGGAATGATTAACAGTGTGAAGAGAGCGCCTACATAATGGGGGGAAATATTTGCCAGATACCCTTCCACAGGGAATTAATATCCAGAATATATTATAAAGAATACAAAGAGCTCAATACCCCAAAATTACTCAATCAAATGGGCAAAAGAACTAAACAAACATTTCTCAAAAGAAGAAACATAAATGGCCAAAGAATATATGAAAAAATGTTACATATCCCTGGCTGTCAGGGAAATGCAAATCAAAACTATATTGAGATCCCATATCAATCCAGTCAAAATGGAAATCATCAAGAATATAAAAAATAAGTGCTGGTGAGTATATAGGGGAAATGGTACACTCATACATTCTTGGTGGGACTACACATTATCATAACCACTTTGGAAAGCAGAATGAGGACTCCTCAAAATAATAGGAATAGGATCACCACATGACCCAGTTATCCCACTCCTCAGTATTTATCCAAAATATCTAAAATCAATATACTCTGGTGATACAGGTACATCAATATTTATAGCAGCACAATTCATAATAGCCAAGTTATGGAACCAGCCCAGTTGCCTGTCAAGAGATGATCTGATTAAGAAAATGGGCTATATATGCACAGTGAAGTTTTACTCACCCGTAAAGAAGAATGAAATTACAGTATCTGATGATAAATGGATGGAATGGGAAAATATCAAGCTGAGTGAAATAAGCCAGACTCAGAAAATCAAGGGTTGAATCCTTTTCTCTCATATGCAAAAGAAAGAGTAAAGTAAGGGAGAAAAAATGGTAAGGAAGTCAGATCTCATAAGGATAAAGAGAAAGCAACAGAATAGAAGAAGGAAATTGAGGAGGAGAAGGGAGGGACAGCAAAGGGGAAGAAAAGCAAAATCTATATGACAGAATTACACTATGTATATGTATAAATATACCTCATTGAATTCCACCTTTATGTATGTCTACAAAGCACCAATTAAAAAAAAACCCAGATGCAACAATATACTGCCTAAAGAGAATCACTTTAGTTTTAAGGATATAGATAGGCTGAAAAGGAAGGGATTTACAAAGTTACTCCTTGCAAATAATAATCAAAAGAAAGCAGGAAAAGCTATACTTAGATAAGATAGATTTAAGTAAAAAAAAATATCGTAAGAGACAAAGAAGGCCATTGTATTATAAGACAATCACTTCAACAGGAGAAAATAACAATTACAAACATATATGCATCTAAAGACAGTTGATGATTGACAGAGGTGCCAAGAACACACAATGGGGAGAATGGAGTATTTTTAATAAATGATGCTAGCAAAATTGGACATCCCCAGGCAGAACAAGTATATTGGATTCTTATCTCTTGCTATACACAAAAATCAATTCAAAAGTGATTAAAGACTTGAATATGAAGTCCAAAACTATGAACTACTAGAAGGAAAAGCTTCTTTTTTTTTAGAGCGAGAGAGAGAGAGAGAATTTTAATATTTATTTTTTAGTTTTCGGAGGACACAACATCTTTGTTTGTATGTGGTGCTGAGGATGGAACCCCCAGCTGCACACATGCCAGGTAAGCGCGATACCGCTTGAGCCACATCCCCAGCCCAGGAAAAGCTTCTTGACATTGGTCTGGGCAATGTTTTTTTTTTTTTTTTTTTTGGTTATATCACCAAAAGCACAAGCAACAAAAGCAGAAATTGAACAAGTGGGATTTACACCAAACTAAAAACTTTTTAAAGAGTAAGGAAACTATCAAAAGATGAAAAGGTGATAAGAAAATGGGAGAAAATATTTGCAAGTAAGTCAAATATCTGATGACAGGTTAATATCCAAAATATATAAGAAATTAAAAATGTTCAATAGCAAAAGCAAGACAACAGCAGCAAATGACTCAATTATAAAAGGGGCTGAGTACCTGAACAGACATTTCTTAAAGAAGACATTCAAATGTCTAACAGGTTTATGAAAAGATGCTCAAAATCACTAACCCTTGGGAAAATGCAAATCAAAACTACAGTGAGATATCATTTTACATCTGTTAAACTGATAAAAGACAAATGTTGGCAGAGATGTGGAGAAAAAGGAACAATGTTGATTAACAAGTTAATCAGTACATCCATGATGGAAAACTGTATGGAGAGTTCTAAAAAATTAAAAATACAACTACCCTATTGAGCAGAGGGATCCCACTTCGGGGTATGTAGTCAAAGGAAATGAAATCAGATTCTCAAAGAGATGTGAGATGTTCATTTCATCATCATTCACAATAGCCAAGGTATGAACATATTTAAAAAAGTCTACGTTTCATAGATAGATGAATGAATAAAGAAAATGTGAAAGATATAAACATAAGTATATATATGATGGAATATTTTTCAGCCTCAAAAGAGAAGTATTTATGTACACCTATATCAATATTTATATAGCCACTGAAATCCATGCATTCACACTGACACCTCCAATTCCAGTCCAACCCATTTTCTTTCTTGTTTTCCACCTTATTGTGTTTTAAATCCTTTAGGTTGACAGCAAGAACCTTGACTCCCATTATTTTCAGTATATTGTGTATTATTTATTCAGTCCTCCAACTTGTCACCAATCTTTGGATCCTGCTCACTGTTTCTTTGCCCTTGGTTCTATTGCCACCTTTGTGATCCCTCTGCTGCCTTGGTGGTCTCACTGCCCTCTCCCCTGCACTTCTACCTCCTTGACCACCCCATAGTCATCTCCCAAAGCCTGCTGCTGGCCCTTCAGCCCTACAGATACTTAATTTTCTCCTGACAAATGTTTCTGACAAGTGTTTGCTTTTCGTCTCCACCAAATGTTGAGAGTGGGCCTGGGTCAACAAAAGGTGGGTTCTTGTATCTAAATGACATTAGTTCTGTGTGTCACCGTGGGGAAACCATAGCTAACCCCCATCCTTGGCCATGAGATGCCACTGAATATAATCATGTGGGAGAGTGAGATTTGTCTTTAGAAGGATTATACTGGCCACCGTGTGAAGGAACCAGAGGAGAAAGGACATTAACCAGAGGTAAGGAGAGTACAGGAAGGAGGGGTGTTTTAGAATTGACAGCACAGAGCAAAACCTGCCAACAACCTAAAGAGGCACCAGTAAGGATCCACTCTGAAAGTGGTGTATTTCAGATTCTAGTGGCACATTGCTGTCTGTGGAAGGGCTAAACTACTGGAGGTGCCTTTCCCTCAGGCTAGGATCTGCTAATGAGAATTGTGCTGATGGCACCAGGCTCCCAACTTAGTTTTTATTTAGTGGAGTGTGTTTCCACTTAACAAATATAAACACTGATCCAGGGCTTGGGCTTGTCAGTTTTTATTTATTATTTTATCTTGAATTTGCATCACTCTTGAGATCCAAATCAATTTAGTGCCTTACTTCAAAATTCTTTCAAATATTTGAATAAAATACTTCTTGGCACTTTTTAAACTGCATCTTCTGCATCAAGCAAAAAATATATGTTGCTGAATTATTTAGGTGATTACCTGAGAAAGGACAGACCGGTCCTATCTGAACATTGCTTCTCTTTTTTGTTCTTTTTTTGGGAAAAAAAGAATTTCCCTCCTTTCCTGTTCTCATGGTCTTCTTATGCAAGCTCAAACAGAGCAATTTAGCCCAGCAGCTTAGGCCTTCTGTGGGGAATCAGAAAGGGAGATGTAGAGATTTGTACAAATACAAAAAGGTGGAGAGAAAACACCAAAGACAGTTAGCTTTCTCTTTCACAGATTGAAAATGTAAAAATCTACTCTACTATGTCCTTGCAATAGACCCAAATATCAAAAGTAATCTTAAAGGTAACTAAAGTCCATTCCTTAAATGGACAGACAGCACATGTGCCACTAGAATCTGAAATACACCACTTTCAGAGTGGATCCTTACTCGTGGCTCTTTGTTCCCCTCTCCCTGCCATCTCTGCCTCCAGTGGCTTTTAATCTGTGGTATTGCTATGAGACAGAAGTGTTCCCTATTCTTCATCAGGAGTGATAGGAAGTTGTCTTTGTCAAGCTAGTCTAGTTGGCCAGGCATTCTGGGTTTTGTTTCACTTCTATGTGAGCATCCACCAGCTCCCCAGAGCTACATAGACACTCCCAGGGGCTGTCATAATCACTCTGCATATATAAAGATTTAAAAAACACCTGTTGAGGACTTGTACATGTATTGGTTGGGCATTTAAGGAATGGACTTTGTTTACCTTTAAGATTACTTTTGATATTTGGGTCTATTGCAAGGACATAGTAGAGTAGATTATTACATTTTCAGTCTGTGAAAGAGAAAGCTAACTGTCTTTGGTGTTTTTCTCTCCACCTTTCTGTATTTGTACAAATCTCCACATCTCCCTTTCTGCTTCCCAACAGGCTGGAAATGGGCACTGTGCTGCTGAGATACCTTTGATTACATGACCAGGGCCACTTCCTCAGAGATGGCAGAGCCCTTATAGTTCAGAAGGCAGGGAGTTTGACATATAGGGCTTCCCACAGGGTTGATGTAACTACAGATCCACAATCTAGAACATGACAGAAAACATTCAACAATAGGAAAGATATCAGCACACATTTGAATATTGCTAGGCTTTCAGGGTGTTTTTTTTCCCTCAATACATTGAGAAACATCAGTAAACATCTCCTTCTAGTCTCTTCTCACCCTGACTCTCCCAGACCTTCACTTCAGAGGATGAGCATGTGCTGAAGCACTCAGCCAAAGCTGTCCAACACACATCTGGACAAGGTGATGATGCCATGAAAGAATTCATTGCTTAAAAAAAATATTTCTGCTAATGTTTAAATTCTCCAACAAAAATTTGTCACTTTGATATAATAACATGTTTCCTATTCCCAGAAAGAAAATATCTCTAAATTATCAAGAACTGCAAGGATTCGGAAATTTTACTCATTTGCAAGCTAACAAATTAGTTTGCCACGATTTCTTGGAGGAGGGAAGGAGACTTGAGACTTTTGGGTCAGAGACAAAAAGACTTTATGACAGTTACACAAGCAGCACAAGCTTTATGTTCACACTGGCTCTCTTTGCTGCTGTGTCCCACGGAGATATGGAGGCAGGCCTAGGAGATGCTGTGCACACAGGGATGTTGCATTACAGATGAGGAAACCTCTATCTTTATGGAGAGCTTCTAGTAAACCTGCTCAATCTTTTCCCCAGGAGACATTATCTTCTAATATTCTTATCCTGGATCATGAAACAACTATGCTTTCTGTCTTGTGGGATTCAAAACCTGTCTGTTTTACAAATATCCTTGAAAAGATCATTCCGACAAAGGCTGATAGAAGACATAACAGAAACATTATGGAGAATGGTGAATCAACATGTGAAAGAAGGAATATTAAGCCTTTAGCAACTTTACACACATGACAAAGCATAACTAATGACACTTTCTAAGGCTGGCCTTCTGGCAATGGCTCCCCAAGAAAAGAAAGGCAAACACAATAGGTACCTTCTGGAATCTTAGTGGCCTGGTGCTCACAGAGCGACAGACTTGGATAAGATATTTAACTAGAGACCCTGGGGTAAGGGCAAAGATGCCCCCTCCACAGACTGACTTAGATCACTTGGCTCCCTCTCACTGGAACACTATCCTTCTCCTCTTTTCTAGGATAATTCCTTCATTTTTTCCTTGAAGACTCTGCTAGGATACCTCCCCTGCAAAACCTGCCGTGAGTACGTGCCTCCAACTGAGATAACCATCCACAGCTGTGCTCCCACAGCACCCTGTTTATCTTGCTCTGCAAGACCATTTATTGCACTATATGAGAGCTGTGAGCGACGTGGTGTTTCCTTTGTCAACTGTGGCCTTCTGGAGAAGAATCTGTGTATCTGTCTACTTCTCTGGTTTGCAATAAATGTTTGAAGAACAGAACTAATTTGGTGATGATTTCAATGCCTAGGTTTGACTTTCTGTTTCCATTGGTTTTCTCAAATTCAACATAAATTCTTTACCAGATTATAATTTCCCACCGAGCAGTGAACTTGCCTTAAAAATTCCTTGATATTTCTCTCAGAGTCATGTTTCCTAATAGGAAAACAAATTAGATACCATCTTCTCTTTGGAGAATTATAAGTCTAAATGAACAAGAAGCTACTTATAGTTAGATTAGATGTTCAACAAGGTCAGACAATTGTTCTGGGCTCCATGAGGTCCACTATAAATGTCAGTCTTGGAAGAAATGGTACTTAGAGTGACTTTATGGTTATGTGTTCATCAGGGCACAAGCTAGGCTGCTGTAACAAAGAGACCCCCAAACACAGTAGCTCTAATAGGATAAGTGTCTATCTTTTATGTAACAGTCTCTAAGTAGATGGGGTCAATGGGCCAAGGTGAATAGACAGTTCTCCAAAAATAATTGGAGTTCCCTTTCATTTTGTCACTGGAGGTTGGTTTTCCCTCTCTATTGTTTGGGTCCTGAAAGCATCCAGTTTTTCTGATCTTATAGGATTCTACATTTCTGGACTTCTAGACTTTCTATTCATTTTATTTTTTGCTACAAATTGCTCAATTTTTTTTCCTGAGGTATTATTTGTCTTGTAATATTGCCAAACAGCCAATAATAACAAACACAGACTATAAAATTTCAGATTTTCATCCTCTTTTCTTAAGATGGCTGATCAGAAGACACATGATCTGCCTCCCAGGTTTCCTCAGGAGACAATTTTACTCAATGCATCACACAGATCTCCCTCGTGCCAACCTCATTTAGCAATTATCTCGACACTAGGCCAGTGCCACATTACAGGGCTTTGTTTTTGTTCATTTGTTTTTGTTTTGTTATTTGGTGACAGTTCATCATTTCTGTTCCAAATATGTGCATTAGTCAAAGTGGGACGGTGGTGGATTCTCTTATTGTCTCCAATTATTTGTTACCCTTTCCTGTAAAAGGATTGCAGTTTTGTGTGTCACTGTAGTTACTATGTGACTCGCTGTGAAAAACGAAATGGGAGATGTGCAATACACCACTTCTGAACAGAAGGTTTAGAAGCCACTGTGCTGTTCCATCAGCCCTCTTACCACCCCCATAAGATCAGTGCTGTTAAGGGTGGGAGCTGTTTCTTTCCCCTGAATCCCGGGGTGCAGATAACTCATAGAGGAGAGACACAGCCAATCCCCAGCCACATCTGATGGGAGCTCATCTTAAAGCATTATATGCCACTGGATCTTGTGGCTTTTGTTTTCACAGCATTGAACTTAGTGAAAGCTGACTGGAACAGCTAGAGTGCACAGCAGTAATACATAAATCCCCAAATCTCAGCGGCTTAGCACAAAAGAGTTTAATGCTCTTGATTAAGTTAGGGTAGATGGAACTTCATTTTTTTCTAGGATATAGCCTCCTTTCAGGCATTGCTAAATCAACTGTCATGAACAGCTATAGCTTTTAACTTACTGGCCAACTTCTGTTTATACCATATTTAACCAAATCCACTGGGATGGGACCTCATGAAGGTCTAAATTATGATTTTTTTTTTTTTTTGGTACATCAGCTCCTTGTTCCTTACTACCTGCTCCTCCATTCTTACAGAAGGTGCTTTATTTTATTTTATTTTTTATTGACTTTTTAAAATATAGTTTGACTTTCACCATTTTGAGATTTTGGTTAGCCTCAAACTTGTGAACCTCCTGCCTCACGTCTCCTGAGTTGCACCACCACCCCTGGCTTGTACCATCTTTTTAATCATTAAAGAAGAATTGTTCTGGTTGCTCCAAAATGAATCCCATTCTATTTTCCAAATTCAATATTATTTTGAACTTATTCCAGAAACTGCGAGGGAATATTGGTCTTATGATTCAGAGGGATACTTGGACCCCTGCAATCTTGGTGTAGTGGGAAGGTTTGGAACAAGAATTCCAGCTTCTAACTCTCAGTCTAAAACTTCACATAGCATTTCTAAATGGTCCAAAGTGACCTGCTTATTTCTCTCTTATCTAAAGATGGTGATTAAAATTAGCTTAGTGTCGAAGCTTTAAAAACCTTTGAACAGATTTTAGCAGCTCAGTCTATCTTTGATTAGGATGTGTTCATTTAGGTGTTCCAACTCTTTTAAAAACTCTTCAGTAAATTTCCAAGCCTCTTGTCTAACACAACTGACCGATTGCCTTTCCAACTCCCAGCCCTAAAGGAGTCTAAAATCATTTCTCTGACATTCTCATAGACTAATTGGACTTTGATTGGTGTCAGCTGCTGCCAACTGTGATAAAACTGTTTTCAGTAAGCCTTGACATTCTAGAGGTGACATTAGGTCACCTCTTCACACTTATAAACAGGAAAGTTTTAGAATTAAGAGGGGGGTTGATACTATGAATAATCTTTCATTCAAGAGACCTAAATTAAGAACTGACTATGTGCCAGATACTGTCAGTGTGGGGTAAAAACTTACTCCCTCTTCCAAATTTTCACTGGAAAGAGCAAATTAATGTAATTGGAAAAGATGGTAAATGCAGAATGAGCAAAATGCTGCCCAGCTTTGAAATTGCTGTGAGTGGAGGAAAAGCACATTTGTGGGTGAAGGAGAGGAGATACAGTGGAAGTCCACAACAGCCTCTAGCCTGTGCAGTGAGCATTCCACATGACAGGGGTGTGTGCATATATGTATGATTTTATATTTATATTTATATATGAAGAGACAGAGAGACAGAAATACTTATCCACTGTGTGAGTCAAATTTCTGTCTCTGTGACAAAACACCTGAGACAAACAACTTAAAAGGAGGAAGGATTATTTATTTTGGCTCATGTTTTAGAGATATCAGTTCATGGTCACTTGGACCTATTGCTTTGGGCCTGTGGTGGGACAAAACATAAATAAAGAGCATGTGGTAGAGGAAACTACTCACCTTATGGCTTCCAGGAAACAAAAAAGAAAGAGAGGGAGGGCTGGGTTCACCAGGCTGGGTTCCCCACCCACAGTTCAGAGGCATGTTCCCAGCGACCAACTTCTTCCCAATAGGCCCCACCTCCTAGAGTCTCCTCTACCTGCCAACAGCACCATTGGCTGATACCAAGTCTTTAACCCATAAGCCTTTGGGGGTCATTTCAGATCCAAACTTTAAATCTGCTGAAGAAGGTAGCTGGCATTGGAATTCCCAGAGTGCGACCAACATGGAAATGGCTAGCTCTATGTGACATAGCACTTATCACACGAGGTAGCCTTCCACATTCACACATCATCACTCATTCCATTCTCACAATACGATTGTGAGGTAAGTAGCATCACATTCCCGTACAGATGAGGAGACCCACTCCTCTCATTTTTTTTGCTCCCGGTTTGTAATTGAGGGAGTGGTTCAGATAAATTGTGCAGCCTCCGACAGAAGGCAGTTGTGCCAGTTAGAGAAGAGAAACAGGAGCCCCAGCTCATGTTCTGGTGGCTGACGTACAGAACCAGAGCTGCTGTGGACTGTGAGGCCCCTGGAGGTAACTGCCTTAGGGCTGCAGCTTCCTCCTGATTTCCTGGGGACAGCCAGATGTCTCATCTTGTGAAGTGAAACTACAGAAATCTAAATCCTCCTCCTTTTCTATTTGACTTGAGCCTGAAATATTTGATCAGGGACCCATCTTCTCTGTGGCAGAATCTGTCTGAACTGTTGATGCTGGGCAAACATAGCTGTCCCTTTGCAGAGTGGCAAACAAAACTCACTGGATATGCCAGAAGCAGTAGCAACTCACTCAAAAGATGGAGGCAAATTTACCCTTCAAGCCATGAGAAGAAAACTCTCAAATAATCTCTCACTGGCAGTTTCAATAGGAGAGCATTGCATTTAGGATGAAGGTGCGCACAATTCTGAAAGAGAGTCCAAGGATCAAAATTGTTTCTTGGACATGAAAAATAATGAATTCTCAATTTATGCAATGGAGGAAGTAGGCAGCTAATGGAGCATAATAGAAAACTGAATTGTTGCATAAGAAATAAGGTTGATACTTGACTAAAGACAGTAAAGAAAGCATAAAGGAGTGAAAACAGAGAAAGGAGACACAGGTCTGATCGTTGTGATCTGATAGGACATAATTTAGAACACCTTGAGAAGAGGACTAAATAACTATAGGGAAGTAACAATCAGAAATAATAAAAGAAAAATATTTTAAGGGAGGTATGTAAAACTTGAATATTAGGGTTGAAATAATTAAAATGTCTGGATACATTAGGGCAAAAATTTTAATATTTAAATGATTTCTTAACCATTTAAAATATGCAGCTTCAAGAGAAATAAATTGATTGATTTTTAAAGAAACACAATACAGTTGACAACAAAATTCTTCTCTTTAAAATGAACACTGGCAGAGAATAACAGGGCATTGTCCACATAATTTCAAGAGGCAAAATATTATGCTCCCAGAATCCAGTCCTACCCACACTTGTCTTCACATAGAGCAGTGGAGGAAAGACAATCTCCAATGTGTAAGGCTTCAGAAAGCATATGTTAGTGCATTCTTCCTGAAAAAATTACTTGAATAAGTGCTTCAGTGAGCCAAGAAATTAATCATAATAAAGAATTTAGAAATCAGAATTTATCAAAGAAAATGTAGTGAAAGATAGAACAAGTGAAATAGCATCAAATTTAGATTACTATTGCTAATGTAGACATGAAGCTTACTTCAAATGTCAAAAACAAAGAAGAAGACACACAACAATGTCCTAAAAAGAATTGAGATCTAAATTCTTAGACCCTTTAAACAAAAACTGAGTGGTGGGGTGTGTGCATCATACTTGATGTTGTGTGTGTGTGTGTGTGTGTGTGTATATATATATATATATATATATATATATATATATATATATACATGTTTATTTATGTATATCTTTGTTTTTATTTTTCAAAAGCTTTAAAGATGCACCAATAGCAAGGTTAAAAATCATTTAGTTTTTTGACAGATAAAATTCTCCTTAAGCTGCCCACACTCACCAACACACCTGAATATAAAAGACACAACAGTGAAGACTGCTCTGAGAAAGAGCAGCCAACTTAAGATTCTAACGCCTAGGCTTCCCCTTTGCTCACACGAGGGCTCTGAGGCCTTGTGACCAAATTCTGAAACTTACAGTTTAAAATTTGAAAATTCTTGCTGTAGTAGAACAAAATGAATAAAACTTCTGTTCATAAAACCACAACCTTCACCAATGTGCTGTGTATAATTGGATTACAGACATGTCCTGAAATATTGATCTCTGACACTGGAGTGGCTGGCTGTGCAGGCCTGAAGCCACTGGTGACCCGTTGCTTTTGACCTGGAACTGCCTTATCCAGGGCTCCTTGAAGAGTGAAGTGGTTTGTTAGCGTACCCCTCAGCCACCCCAGAAGTCTTCTCGTTACCTGAATAGCTCTTTCAGCCAGTCAATGTTAGTAAGATGTGTGTTCATTTATGTGAGGGGCAGGTATGGCACAAGTCCCAGTTAGCTTTGGTCCTGGGTAGGGGCAATGGGAGGTGGAACTTCCGGATGCATACAGCTCCCCGCAATAATCCTAATCTCAGTATTCACGTATCTGGAACTTCTATCCATGTCTGGCAGAGTGCCTTTGTGGTGGCAATTTAGGTACCTTCAGAATGGCCTAAGAATCTATGCTCATTCTGAAAATGAGAGCACTACCATTACTTTTCAAAATCCATCCACATTATTACAAGAAATTTCCACGTTACATTAAGAGATAAAAGAAAAGGAAGAGATGTTGGTTTCTTTAAATATAATTTAAACACGGACCTTTTTGAATTATTGTAAAAATGCTTTACAATTTTTATCACCCTCCTGTGCAAACTAAGTTTCTCAAATTCTCATTCTCATTATGAGAATTTGAAAATATCATCATGAAAAATTCTTCATCAAGAATTTTGTGTAGTTATTTCAAACCTAAACCCTAATATAAATAAAAGCTAGAACTGTGGAAGCAAGCTCAAGTTTTCATGCATTAAACATGCTGAGAAAATTTTAATTGAAAACTTTACATAAATTTAATATATAATATGTATTTTACTTTTCTTACTGTTTTACATTTTACTCATAATTTTATAATATACGGAAAATATATTTTACACTAAACTCTATATTCTCATATTTCTTCCAGTTTATTCAGGTGGGTGGGCACCCAAATATTATTTTCTATGTATTTGTGCTATAAAATAAAAGAAGTTAGGAAGCACTGCATTAGGAAAATAAATATGCTTAGAAAGTTTCATCCATCACAAAAATAAAGGGGAATAAAGGAGGTTCATTTGAACAGTAACCATTATGTATTAAGTGAAGGTGGGAATTATAAAACAACATGTGTTTTCACTTTCACAAAATAAAAATATGAAACTATCACTACTGGGTATGTGTGGCTGTCTCCCCAGTTGGCATGATTTCTTACCTCTCTATATTGTCCCTCTGTAACACAAAGTGGCAATGGAAGCAGCTCTGCTTATAGAACATATCCACGCCCCTGTCCGTGGGTACTTGGATCAGGGATGGGGTCTTTGATGAATCCATAGTTCCTCCCTGGAGGGCTTTGAAATTGTGGACAAGTGTGTATGGTTTTAGTGTGGCTGTGATGTTGGATAGAGGAAATATAAAACCACAAGACGTTGGTACTGGCCATTTTCTGTCACAGGATGGGGAAATAGAGGTGAAAGATGCAGAAAGCAGATTGTTCCAGTTCCCTGCAGCATGTTAGTCTGTTTCTAAGGCCTGGTACATTTCTGCTTATGAGTTCAGGAAGACGTCCTATTATCCTTTTTATAAATCCCCCCTTTTACTTTAGTTACTTCAATTAGGCTTCCTCTGCCCACATCCATTGAATTCATTATCTGTATATTAATTCACAGGGAATGATGAGAGACAGGGAGACCTACAGTAAAATATCAGCAGAGCTTAACTTTGGAGAGCAGAGTACAGTGAATTTGACTTTTACTTTTTGTTTGTAGCAAAACCTTTCCAAGAAGCATGTATTGCTCTTGGGATAAGAGAAAATGCTAACAAAGATATTTATTTAGGGGATCAGACATTTGGTAATAATATTTAATCTAAATTTTTTCCATTTACGCTCCTAAATTTGAGTCTTAGGATACATGATACAAAATGAAAGGTGACAATTCAGAAAATACTGGTCTTTGTTATTGTGACTATAATACTAAAATTAAAATAGAGCATTCTGCTCTTTAAATAAGTACACTTGTAAGTTCATCTTAATCTGTTTTCTAGGGGAAGAATTTATGAACTTTTTATTGGTGTACAAGTCATACTCCATTTGGAGAAATGCCTTATGAAGAGAAAGATATTTGCCCTCAATTAGTGAAAATTAAGACCAAGTGAGCCATAGGGAAAAGTAACACACTTCCATTTCTGGTCCCATAGAAGGTCTTGCATCCCTGCAATGTCTGTAACATCAACGAAGAGAGACTTGAATGGACTTTGACTGATTTCATTATCCTGGGGAATGCGGAAAGATGAGGAAGCACATTACAGAAAGACATATATTACTAATGAAGCATAAGAAGAGAAAAGGGTGCTGTTTCTCTAAACCCAGATTGCTTTCAAAATGTCAAAAAAATCCAAGCCATTGAAAACCTGAATTTAAATTTTAGATTCTAAGGGGGTGTGGGTGAGAACTTCCTTCTGAATTCAGTCTGTTCCTGAGAAAAGATATAAACACCCCACACATTAATAATTTGGCAAAGTTGGCCATCTGACTTAAAAAGCTCAAATGCTGAAATGATTCATGCTGAAGATTGGGTGGTTTGATGCTTAGCACAGATGGGTTCACCTGTGTGAATTTCTGTTCTTATTTAATGTTGTTGTCTTTAAGATGAGAAATGGAAGGTTGACATTTTCAGATGCATCTTCAGTGGCAAGTCTTGAGCAGAAATAATCACCAGCATTATTTGTCTGATGACAATACAATGGAGTAAAATGAATGATGACAGCCCTTACAACTTGTACTTTGGGGGAGAAAGGATAAGAGTTTGCTGTAGAAGGGAGAAGAAATATATGATTAAAATAAAATTCTTGGATAAGACTGTGGGATCACTTTATTTCCCCCTCCTCTGTACTTAACCCTAATGGTTGCTTAGATCTTGTTTTTAGTCTGTTACAGACCTCAGCCATTCCAAACTGTGGGACTCTGAATGACTCTGAATGTTAGCGACTGCTGTCTGAGGCCAGTCAAATCATTTCCAACTGGCACTCACTCATTGCTCAGGTTTCCTTGTAGGACAGGTATAGACCTTGGGTTCAGGCAACCAGGTTTGAATCCTGGTTCCTGTTGGTGAGACTTTGCAAGGTGGTTTAATCTCACTGAATTTTGTTTTCCTTCTTTGTAGGTTGTTGTGGAGATAAAGTGTGATGACATAATGCAGACTGGTGCAGAATCTTTGTTCTTTATGAATATCTGAAGGCTTAATCTCAGCTCTAACCTAGTCTTCCTTGAAAAACGTCCACTGCGCAGCCTCCTTGTCTTTTACACATATTCTTTGCTCATTGCATCTATGCTCATTTCTTCAGGATTGCTGAGATATTTGCTTTCTGACGTTTTTCTAGACTATTCTTTTAGAAATTTCTCTCTTTGCCCACAAAATGCTATGCCTTTAGTTGTTAGGTTTGGGGGATTGCGGTGGAGTTAACAGCTAAGAAATAAGATTTGCCTCTGTGGATTAAACTATGAAACTCTCACATATTGGAGGTTGGTTGTACTTGCCTTATATGGTTATTGTGAAGACTAGAAGAGATAATGCAGGAAGCTGTTAGCATGAATGCCTAAACATGGCTGTGTGAGTAGTGATGTTGATTATGTTGACTAGTCCTAAGAGTGCCAGGCAAAATCCGTAATGTATAAGCAGTAAGTATGTTGTGGATTTTTCCTAATAAAAAATTAGAGTTGTTAACAACTTTAGCATAGAGATTGCAAATAGGGCTTTATTCCCCCCTCATATGCTATCTAGGATATTGGGCTAAGAAGGACTCTGAAAGCTGCATCTTAGATCACTGGGAAAGTGCACCATGGAGAGCAGTGTTAGCTGTGGGAGCAGGATGTGGTGATGAATGGCAATTATTTAGTGTTTTTTTTTCCCCCAGGAGATTTCTTTCCTCCTTTCCTCTCCTCTCTTCTCCTTTTTTCCATAGTCTCTCTCTCTCTCTCTCTCTCTCTCTCTCTCTCTCTCTCTCTCTCTCTCTCTCTCTCTTTCTCTCTCAGACTCATCTAAATAATTCCCACCTTCCAATGTAAAAAAATAAAATACCCTAAGATGACACAAAATTAGAGAACAATATAATGAAAACCATACTTAAATTCTTCCAAGACAGTTACTGAAAAATTTAAGCCAAAAAATCATTACCAATTTTAGACTTTATTAGCCCATAAAAATTTGAAGTAAAATCAATGAGGGTAAAGTAATAATATTTCTTGAAAACAAAGAATAGCACCTGTTGAAAACCCTGACCAATCAAGATAATACTAGTGGTTCTCTAATTACAAGTTTTCTTCCTGCAAACAGTGTGACTTTTAATTACTGTAGGTTCATGCAGTGGAATGTTTCCAAAGTTGCCAAGCCTCAAGGGACGTATTCAGTTGAATCCTAAATTAGAAGCTTCTGTAAATTCTAGTTACACACCAGTTACAACTAATTTTAGTTTAATGTGACAAAGATTACTAATGGTTCACTTGTATCTGTGAATGGACACTGGGCATAATAATTGCATGGATTTGTATAGTTCGTAGAGATTAAATAAGATGCTAAATGTAACAGTGAGGACATTGGCCAGCACACAGCACAAGCACAGAGAATGTTAGTTATTATTAATTCATGCAATTTTAGAAATTCTAGTGAAATCCTACTAACTCTTTAAATTCATCTCTATCTTCTTATAATACTTCAACTACACTACTTGAATGTTTTTTCCTTTACGGCTCTGAATCATGTTTTAAAAAGCACATTGCCTTGGGAAGACTGACACTTCATTCCTTTAGATGTTTAGCATATTTATAAATGCCTGCAATGAGCCAGACAGCATGCAGTGTCCCACTGGGGGTAGGGAACCTCTAAAATGAATGTCATGGTTCATAACCCTAAGGAACTATGAGTCATTCTGAGTGTGCATGGCTGCCTGGCTTAGTCTGATAATTTCTGTGATCTGGCCCCAAACCACCTTTCCAAATGAATTTCCCATCACAGTACACTATGCTCTGCCCCCACGGAACCACCATGTTTCCTAAGCAATCCCGTGCTTTCCTATTTCTATGTTGTGTACATTCTATTTCCTCCAATTGAAAATATTCCCATTCTTATGGTTAGAAGAAACAGGTTAACTATAACCTCACCTATGAAATCTTTTGTTTATATCACAGTCTGTAAGAAGGCTTCCCTTTTTTACACAGCTATAGTAGTTTACCTTTTGGTGAATTAATGGCTGTGTGACTGATTAAGTAAACTTGTGTCCTACCTTAGTTATAGGACAAGGGTAAAAATATGCCTTAGGCATACTGGGTGAGTCTGTAGAGTAAGGTGGTAAGAAGCTTTGGAGGCAAGCATCAGTGGATTGGCACTTCAGGTATACATACCATAAACTATAATGTATACTGGGGTACAAGCTCTGGAATCAGGTTCTAACCCCACCACTCTTCTGTATGACCTCAACCAGGTTATTCAGTTTTCTATCTGTAAAATGGAAATAACAAGACTATCTCCATCCTAGGATTCTGAGGATTAAATGAGACAATATATATTAAATCCTTAGCATGATAACTCCTTGGTATATGGTAGGAATGACTGTTAACTATTATCATTTTCTATTCTGTGAGCTTGTCATTCTCCATGTACTGGTAAAACCCTAGACTCAGTGCTAGTTTTGAATCTAGTTCTTTGAATTCATCCTTCTTGGCAGATAAACAATTATAATCCCATGCAAATATAAAACTGGAGACCATCAAGAGACCATTTGGAGTATCAGGAAGTGTGGTTATGGAAATTATGTGACTTTTTCAGATAAGCCAGTTCTCCAATTGGCCACTTCTATGTAGTCTCTACTCCACTCTTTGAAGTTTGCATCTGTCACACTTGATGGTCATCTCCTCTTGTTAGCTGGCAATGGTTGAGACCAATTAAAATGCAATTAATAAGTGATAACTCCAGAATAGAATGATGTTGGCTTGTGTCAGAGGCATTCAGAGAGAAGCAGCTCAGCAGGCCTGTCATGTTGGCAGAATTAGCTGGAAAACCACTTCAGTGTTCTTTGAAAACAACTGAAATGCTTTCCTCTGAGTGTCACCAATAAAGTACAAAAAGCATAACCAAAAAGAGCATATTGATGCAGTGCTGTTTGCAGCAAATTTCCCTGATTAGGGACAAAACCTTCATTTATGTTTTATTTTATGTGAGTACATGTGTGTTTAAGTAATATATGCCAACCACTATAACAGGAAATTTGGATGGTGTAATTGGAAAAGAAAGTGCAGATGAGAAGATTAGAGCATTATCTTTTGCAGCACTACAAAGGATGTGAAACAGCATTTGAGGTCAATCAGAGGTTCTGTGAAATCATTTTACAGGAGGTACTTAAGCTACACCTCATTTGTGGTTTCACAGTTTCCAAGTGGACTGGTAGGTCAGATAGTGGTTGGGTGAATCCCTCACAAAAGATAACTGAAACATGTTTGAACTAGGGATGAAACATGGCAGGAAGAAACATCATGAGGGAGAGGAACTAGAGAAAGAAATATCAATTATAAGTATTTTAGCTGGAGGTTAGCTATCTATGCAGGTTTCTTTGGATAGTCCCAGTTTATGCCCATGTTTAGGCTCCTTCTCTATTAAGCAACTATTTCCACTCTCAAAAGTGTCCTTGTTTATAGGTACTAGGGTTGAACTAAAATGTTCAATTTCCTCCCATATGCCAAGATAAAGTAGCATGGACCAAAATCTGCCTTTGGCTGCTGAAATTCTGAGTTGTATGGTAGAGAAAAAGGAAAGATAAGAGACTGCCTCCTGAAAACCCCAGGTACGTTTATTTGGTTACTTGGATAATAAAGACCACACATGGAAGGCTGGCCAGATATCAAGCATGTTTGCATCTAATGCAAATTTATCCTTTGGACGATTGATCCTCTGTTGCCCTGTGCTCTCCTGCTCCTGTGGAGCAGAAATGTTGCTCACTCTTCAAGGTGGTTAAAGTAAGAGAACACAAGATAAATCTTATGGTTTCTTCTAAGATGAAGAGTTTTTTCAAGGAGATGGTCAAGAGGGAGATAAGGTTAAAGAGCTGATTCTAGTCCAAGGGCTGGAACTTGTTGTCCTAGAAGGAAGTGATTTCTCCCTTTTCAGAAAGCATACTCCACCTGTGCAGTTCCCTTAGGTCCCTGCATATCTACCCAGGACACTCAATAAGGGGCCAACTATCACCAGGAGAGAACTTATAGATGTCTCCCTTTGGTGTTACACAGGGTAGCAATAAAATGATTCTAAGACTACTAGCATTGCTCCTATTTAAAAATATTATTGAAGCATTCTGGTTTTTTTTCAAGCCAAAGGTTATTATTTTTATTTAACATTGTACTAGAGGACTCAGCCATTGGTGTATAGCAAGAAAAAAAAAGTTGCCAGTAATGAAAATAAACAGAATTGATTATTCAGAGGTGATATGAGAAATATACAAATAAAAGGCCCAATATATAGACATAATATGCACACAGACCAACTAAGAGAATTTAATAAGATTACTAGGTAAAGGATCAATTTTAAAAAGTCAATTGCACTGCTATATAATGACAACCAATAGCTACAAATTGTTAATTTTAAGTGGAATATATTTTAAAATAAACAAAGTATGGTACCAAGGAATCAATTTAAACAAAAGATGTCAAAGTCCTTTGTATAGTAATTTTACTGAAATGTTATTTTACACTATTACTGCAAAGAAGATCTAAGTAAATGGAGGCATGGCATGTTTCTAGATATGGTGACCAGGTCTCCCATAGTTGATCTGTTAAAATATCAATTGAATTCTTTATGAAACGTCTACAGTATAGATGGAAGAGATAATAACAGCCAGGAATATTCTGAAAAGAGAAAAATGTGGAGGAACTTTACCTGCCAGCTACCCAGAGCATTATAAAGCTTGATATTAGCTATATATTTGGGTATATAAAGAGATCAGAAATAGACCCACTCATTTACAGAATCCTGGTACACACAGACCTTGCACTGTGCATCAAAGAGGAAAATGGCCATCAATGCTGTTGGGCCAATGGGTTGTCTCTGTGCAAACAAGGAGAACTGGAACTCTGCCTAATATTCTGAACAAGTCTATTTCAGGTAATTAACAGTTTAGAAGTAAAAATAAGTCTAAACTTTCAAAATAGAACGTAGGATAAAATACTTACCACATGGTAGGGATGTATTTCTAAACAATTCACACAACATTTAAAACAGATTAAAAAGTAATAAATTTGTTCACATTAACAGAAGATTATGTGTTTATCAGAAGACAGAAGAAAAAACTAAGTGAGAAATGGGCATAATACAGAAAAAGATAAATCATAGAAGGCATTTAAATTCTTATAAGCATATGAGGAAAATATTCAACCTAATTAGTAATCAGGAAAATGAAAATCAAAATGGCAATGAATCAACATCTTATACCCCTCAGACTGACAATGTTGGACCGTAATAATAATCGGTGAAAATGCGACACATAGTTCTTGTGGAGTATAAATCATATATCCACTTTGGGAAATTATTTGGCATTATTTTTATTTTATTGTACATATTTGTGGAATACAGTATTCTAATTTGATATGTATGTACAATGTGTACTGAACAAAATAGGGTAATTGACATTTCCATCTCTTTATCTTTACTTTACCTTTGGAGCCCTTGAGCTCCTATTTTCTAGTTATTCATAAAATATATATTAGGCTATTGTGAATTATGCTGTACTATATAGAGCACTAGAAGTTATTGCTTTTATCTAACTGTGTTTTGGTATCCATTATCCATCCTCCCTCTATCTAATCACTATTCTACATGCAGGTGGAATAATTTTTTAAATGTGAAGAAAAGCACATTCTATTACCTAGAAAGCTCATTCATAGATTGGTATTGTAGAGAAGTTCTTGCTCATGTGCATAATGTATAAGAATATTCATACCATGTTTACTCAAATGTCCAGCTAAATGTCCATTGAAAGGAGAATTGATCAATAAATAGCATATTTTACAGTAGTGAAGATGACTGAATACAACTAAATGCTTCAACATGGATAAAAATTGAAAAACAATGTGAAGAAAGCAAATCATAAAGGAACACTCAGAGTATAACTCCACTTCAGTAAAGTTCAAATATACAAAATGAGTAATTTATTCTTTTGAGCTACATAAATAGGTAATAAAACTATTTCTAAGAGCCATAGTTTTGGGTGGAAGGAGGGAAATAAAAGTTGAGGGGGAAGAATTCAACTGCTTTACTAGAATTAGCAATTTTCTATTTTTTTAATGCTGGTTTGGGGCACATGAATATTCACTTTGTTATTCTTTATATCTTAGCTGTTCACTAGACCTGGTTTTTTGAATATATGAAATATTTCATGAAAAATACATTTTTAAAAAGTTTCCAGCTAGCCACAGACTCCCATCAGCTGATTCATGCTGTTCAATTATTTCCTTATTTACAGCTGGATTTATACTTTTACCTTTGGCTCATCCCTGAACAAATTTACAGAACATGGTCTAGTGATCAGATTAGCAGTTTTCTGTACTGTATTAGCCAATCCCAACCTCAGCATATGCATAATACAATTTTAATGACCCAGAACAACATATTTAGTTATCTAATATAGGCAGTTTCCCCATTAGCAATTTCACTGGAAATCCCCCAGTATGTAATTTCTATTAGTGACTTTATTATGAAATTCTATTGCTGCCTGCTGGGGACTGTACCAGAAACCTGATTTGATGATCCCAACAAATGTTACTTCCTCAGTGAGGCCTTTGCTAATGCCTGAAGGCAGATTTTGTTATCTCCTTCTGCTCATCCCAATAGCATTTCCTTGTTTGCAAAATGGAGAGTCGTGACATCTACCTTCCAGCTTACTATGAGTGATAAACGCGATCATGCATTTAGAGCTCAGGGTAAGCACTCACAAATATCAGCCACGTCTGTATTTTACTTATGTTATTATTATTATCATCATCATCCATACTGTATTAGAATTCCTGTCACAGTGTGATAAGCATCAGCTAATTGTCTCTATCACAGTCTCCCTCTATATTTTGTAAACTTGAGGATGGGAAGTGTGTCTTATTTGTCCATGTGTCCCAGGTGTCTACTATGGTTCCTATTGTATAGTAGACACTCAATGAACGTTTCTTGAATTTAGTTTAAAGAGAATTGTTTTAATGGTTTTATATTTTGGATTTTCAAATTTCTTCCAGGTTCTAGTCCCTTGAAAGCTCCTAAAATTTGCGTCCTACTCTGTCCCTCTGTTGCTCTTATCCCTTGTTGGATACAATCAGAGACTTAGTGATGTCAAAAGACAAAGTTACAATTTCAATATCTTAATTGGCTCTATTTGAAATTCTTGAATCAGGCAATTCTTTTTTTCCATAGAGTCAAATAAGTGTTTCAATGAGGTGAACAGAGGAGGTTGATTTAATAGACAGAAGATGACTGAAGAGAGCAGAAACAAAACACAAAGAGTGGTTTGGCCATCTAAAAGCGACTTTCTTTGCAAGGTGGGAACAGGGAGGCAGAATGATAGAAAAATAACTGATGGGTTAACAGTAGGTTACTATTGTTTTTGTAAGGATTGCAACAAAGGAACCTTTATTGTCATGCTAGCTAAAACTGGCCTATTTGGGAAATTGAGCTTCTCTTTCTTGATTTCTTGAAAGGTCAGAGAACAAGTTCAATTTCAGTTTGGTGGCATGGAACTTTAGTATTAGTGACTCCATTTTGGGTTTTGGTCTGGTTTTGGAAGGCTAGTTCAGGAGCTTAGTCAGAATTAATGACCTCTTTTAATTTTTATTTAACATTGAGATTACGGCAGGATACTCAGACATACTCCCAGAGGAAAGAGAGAAATGGCTACCCGTGATTGGGCAGTTTGCTATTCTGGATGAAAACGTTTGCTTTTGATTATCATTTCCTTAGAAAACACAGTACCTAAACATGAACAAAATTTGATTTTCCCAAATGTAACTGGTTCTTTGAAAATATTTATTTTGGAGAAACGGCAAAGAACATTAAGAGATGGGCCTGGTTCACTGACTGTAGATTTTGCTCTTCCATATATATCAATCTGAGAAATAAATGATAGCTGATACATGATGTATGGTGAGGTTTGGGCCAGAGAATAGGAAATGGATCCATGTTTCTAAATAGTTTACACTCTAATTTTGATTTGTTACTGATTGTAGTTATGTAGTTATAAGCTAAATGTGTTTAAGAATTTTCTTGTGTGAGAGGCAAGAGAGTGTGATGTGATATGTAATACAGTATGATCAGTATGAAACTTTATTGGTAAGTAGATTTATTACTATGTGTATAAAAAGTATTTGGTTGGAGTGTTTTTAAAGATTAATTATGTGGTTATATATACTTGGAAATAATTTGTGTTTTATTATTGGAACTAGAAAATAATAAATTACTGGATTTGGGGGAATAGATTTTATATAGTCACCCATATTAAGGCTCTATCAAAATAGAGAGGTACAGAATTACATGCAAATAAAATCACCAAAGCCCAGAAGAATGTGATCTTCTTAGCTGGCACTAGGAGCAGAGTTTGGGATAGAGTGCAGTAAAGGTTGGAGAAGATGGTAAAGTATAAAATGGAGAAGAACTATTTTGTGGTGGATAAAAAGAATGTACCAAGCCCCCTACATTACCAGGAAGTCCCCAGTTTCCAAGACCATCTTCAGAGTTTCCAGAGCCACCTAATTCCTTGTTGGAGGATAGTGGGGTGAAGTCTTCATAATCAACATAGAGCATGGTGCTTCTCCCCATGCAACAACAAATCCCCTGTGAGCACTTGAAACCACTGCTGGCCATGGAGGTATTTGGCTACTTGGCTAGGGATGCCCTGGCATAGTCCATGAGGGACACCCTTACAGCTCACAGGACCACAACTGAACATCCAGAGAGGCCAAGGTAAAGACTGGGTGAATAGACTATGGTGACTGAGCTCCAAGCAGTTTTTGAAGTCAGAGAATGATCCAGACAGGGGAAAAAATAGATCCATAAGTCTGTACCCCAACATGGAACCAAATGGATCAGTCGTGGTCTCCTTACCCAGAGCCAGTCAGAGGACAGCTGTGGAGGCTTGGATGTTTGCCATGTCCTTAACATTGGTGGATTTTAAAACTGGAAGTATGTGAAAGAAGTTTCTGCATCTGAAACACCTCAGCAGGGAAGGCTCTTAGTCTTTTCATACTTGTTTTTGATTTTGCTTGTATTGTCTTCTGTGTTGATTGGTTTCCTGTCACTTCTTGTTAGTTCCTACTTTTATCTAATTTTATACATTTTAAAAATTCATGAACTAAATTTTTCTCTTTTCTTTTATTTTTACTTCCTCCCCTTTCTTTTTCATCCAGTTTTTTTCTCCTTTCTCTTTTTCTTCACATTCTTAAAATGTTTTTGTTCCTTTTTCCTTCAATTATTTTCTCTCCCTGCTTTATAGAGCTTAATATTTATTTTGCTTTCTCTATTACTAACTTTTCAAGATAGTCTTTAAATTGCTCCCTATTTCTTCTCTCTGGTTAATCAGGTCGTAGAGAAAAATTTCAATAAGTTTTTATTGCATGCTGATATATGTCTTGCTTTTAAACTGTAGAGATTACTAATGGTTGTCGTCTCCTCTCAAAGTAGTGTCAGGAATTGAATATAGTACTTTGAGCATAACACTTTTAACACATTGAGTGGGTGATTTGAGCCTGAGGTAAACCCTACACTGGGACACAACATAAAGAGAAAGTAGCTCATTAAAAAGACGCTCACACAATAGTGGTAGAGATATCCATCCTAACAGAAGGACACATTCAAACATGCAAACACAGATACCATGGCAAAATGTACTAAGATGCCTCCAAAAGTTCAAAGCTCCCCAACAACTGAGTCAATAAATATTAAAGCGAAAGAAATGCCAAAGAATTAAAAAAAATTGATGGTTAAAATGATCAATTAATTAAAAGAAGAGTTAAAAAGGAACCAAGGAAGACAATGTAGGATATGAAAGACCATTTTGATGAAGACAGAGATTCTGAAAAGGAACCAAGCAAAGATCTTGGGAATGCACCCCCTAAGTCAAATACAAAACCTTGTTCAATGTTTCTCCAAGAGACTATGTCAAGTAAAAAAAAAAAAAAGTGAGGTTTTGGAGATATGATAGATGAATTAGAGTTCAGACAGTAATAAAGAAAAAATAAGAAACGAACAGCTCTGGGACAACATTAAAAGACTAAATTTAAGACTTAGATATCAAGAAAGGAATGGAGATACATACAATGGCAAACTGAATAAGAAAACTTATTCAGTAAAATAACAGGAATTCATAAAAGCAAACCTATTGGAACAACTGATTTCTTAGCAGAATCTGAAGGTCAAGATGGCATGTAATAATGTATTTCAAGTCCCAAAAGAAAAATAACTGCCTACCTATATTACAATATTCAACAAAACCATCAGTGAGAATTGAAAAAGAAACAAAAAAACCTTTGAAGATAAGCATAAGCTAAAGGAATTCATGACTAAAAAACTGAAATTGTTGAAGATAGTTGAAAAAATCCCATGCACAGAAAAAGATATAAACAACCAAGAGAGCCTGAGAACAAATACATCTCATTAGAAGAGTAAATAAGCAAATGAGAATGGGGAATGAATCCAACATTAGAAATAAAATAAAATGACAGGAATTAATAGATACTTCTCTATAATAACACTGAATGTAAATATTTTAATCCTTTAATTAAAAGACACAGACTGACAGATTGGATTAAAAAGAAGAGGCAAATGACCTAAATGTATATTGTCTAAAAGAAACATACCTTAATAGTAAAGATATTCACAGACTAAAAATGAAAGGATGGAAAATGATATTTCATGCAAATAGAATCTGAAAGGAGGCTGGAATAGCTATTCTCATAACTGAGGAAGCAGACTTCAAGTCAAAATTAGAAGAGACAAAGGTGGTCACTACATATTGGTAAAGGCAACAATATGACAAGAAAATATAATAATTGTAAATATTTATGTCTTAATCATTGGTCATACAACTTCATAAAACAAACACTACCTGACATGGAAGGGCAGACAAATTCCAATACAATGATAGTCGTGACTTTAATACATCACTCTTACTATTAGGTAGGTCATTCAGATATATGATCATAAAGATTCTACAGAGATAAACTATATTATAGATCGAATGGACTTGACATCTCCAGAATATTTTATCCAACAACAGCTGAATTCACCTTCTCTTCAGCTGTTCATGGAATTTTCTCCAACATAGACCACATATCAGATCACAAAACATATCTTAGCAGATACATAAAAGAGGGAGAATTCCTTGCATCTTATGTGATCATAATGTAATGAAATTAGAAATGTACAGCAAGAAAAATACAGAAACACATGAAGATTTAACAATATACTTTTTTTTTGTATGTGTGGTACTGGGGATTGAACTCAGGGCCTCATGCATGCTAAGCAAGCACTACCACAGAGTAACATCCCCAGCTCTAAATAATATACTTTGGAATGATGAGTGGGTCATCAAAGAAATCAGGAAAGAAATTTCAAGCCATTTCATAATCTGTGGGATATAAAAAAAGGTAGTTCAAAGAAGTTTATAGCTTGTGAGTGTCCACATAAAAGAAAAATCAAAAGATATCAAATAAACAACTTAATGTCACATCTCAAGGGCTTAGGAAAAAAAGAGCCACACAGTAGAAAGAGATAAATGAGAAACATTAGAACTAAAATCAATGAAATTGGGAATAAAATAATAATATAAAATATCAATTAAGCAAAGAGTTGATTCTTTGAAAAGATACACAAGATTTATAAACCCTTAGGCAAACAACCAAAATAAAGAGAGAAGAGAGAAATAAAATCAGAATTGAAAAAAGAAGCATTATTATGGTTACCACTGAAATCCAGAGGATCATTAAGCTCTATTTCCAAAACTTATATTCCAATAAATAGGAAAATGTAGAAGAAATGGATAAATTTCTGGACATATACAACTTACTAAATTTTCACCAAGAGTTAATAGAAACTTAAAAAAAAGACCTATAGCAAACAATGGGGTTGAAGCAAAAATAGAAACCTCCTAACAAAGAAATGCCCAGGACCAGATGGATTATCAGCTTAATTTTATCAACTCTTTAAAAAAGAATCAATACCATTTCTCCTCAAATTATTCCATGAAATACAAAGGGAAGGAATGGTTCCAAACACATTCTGCAAAGCCAGTAGCACCCTAATACCAAAACCAGGAAGGCACCCATCAAAGAAAGTAATTTGAAATCAGAATAATTGATGAACATGAATGCAAAATCCTTTATAAAATACTTACATACTGTATTCAACAACATATTAAAAAGATCACAGAACATGCTGAAATTGATTTCATTCTAGGGGTACAAGGATGGTTCAACATATGCAAATCAATAAATATACCACAATAAATATATGTGTATATCAATATAGGCACTACTTAGAATCAAGAACAAAAATTATATAATCATCTCAATAGATGCAGAAAATGCTTTTGACAAACCCCAACAGCCCTTCATAATAAAAACCCTGAAGAAGTGAGGTATAGAAGGAACTTACCTCAACATAATAAAGGCTATATGTGCCCACCCAAAGCCAACATCATATGGAAGGGGAAAAACTGAAAGTTTTTTTTTTAGAATCAAGAGCAAAACAAAGATACCCACTTTCATCAGTTTATTCAATATAGTACTTGAAATTTTAACCAGAGCAATTAGACAGGAAAATGAAATAAAAGGGATACAAAGAGGAAAGGAAGATATTGAATTATCCCTATTCACAAATGATATGATCCTATACTTAGCAGATCCTAAAGACTCCACCAGAAGACTTCTAAATTTGACAACTCCAGCAAAGTAGCAGGATACAAAATTAACATAAAATCAATAGCTTTTCTATACACAAATAATGAACCTACTGAAAAAGAAATCAGGAAAAACAAATCTATTCACAATAGTTTCAATAAGTAAATAGATAAATAAACAAATAAGTAAAAATACCTAGGAATAAATCTTTCATTCAACAACTTAGCAAGGCCAACCTGCTTAGCTTCCAAGAACAGACAAAATCAGGCCCATACAGGGTGTTATGGACATATATACTACTTAGGAAAAAATCTAACCAATGAGGTGAAAAATTTGTACAAGAAAATTAATAAAGTGCTGAAAAAAGAAATCGAAGAAGACACTAGAAGATAGAAACCCTTCCCATATTCATATATGAGCAGAATGAATATTCTTAAAAAGGTTATATTACTAAAAGCAGTCTATAGATTCAATGTTATTTTGATCAAAATGCCAATAACTTTCACTACAGAACTAGAAAAACAATTCTAAAATTTATGTGGAAGAGAAAAAGACCCAGAATAGCCAAATCACTCCTGAGAAAATAGAAATGTTGGCAGCATCACAATACCTGTTTTCAAATTATACTACAGAGCCATAGTAACAAAAACAGCATGGTACTGCCATAAAAACAGACATGCAGACCAATGAAACAGATAAGAAGACATGGAGACTAACCCACATCTGATTCATGATAAAGGTGAAAAACTTATAGTTAGAGAAAAGATTCCTTAACAAATGGTGATGGGAAAACTGGGTATTCATATGTAGAAGAATGAAACCAGATTCCTATCTTCCTTTATAAAAGTCCCACTCAAAATGGATCAACAGACCTAGGTATAGAAGAAAAAACAGAGGAAATATTTTAACATATAGTCACAGGCAATGACTTCCTGAATGGGACACCTATTGCTTAGGAAATAATACTGAGTATTGATAGATGGGTGGCATCAATTAAAAAGCTGATGTACAGCAGCAAAGAAAATAGTCACAAGAAGAAACAGCGTATAGAATGGGAGAAAATCTTTGCCAGCTACTCTTCCAACAGAGGATTAATATCCAGAATATACAAATAACCAAAAAATTCAACATCAAAAAACAACAACAACAGAAAACCCACAAAAAATCCCACTCAATAAATGGGTAAATGAACTAAATAGGTACGCCTCAAAAGAAGCATAAATTATCAATAATTACATAAAAAGAGTTGAACATCTGTAGCCATCAGGGAAATGCCGGTCAAAACCACAATGAAGTTCCATCTAACTCTAGTCAGAATAGTAATTATCAAGAATACAAATAATAATCAGGAGCATGAAGAGAGAGCCTACGGAATGGGAGAAAATCTTTGCCACCCACACCTCAGATAAGACATTAATTTCCAGAATATACAAAGAACTCAAAAAGCTTAACATCTAAAACCAAAACAAAACAAATAATCCAATCAACGAGTGGGCAAAAGAACTGAACAGACACTTTTCAAAAGAAGAAATATGAATGCTCAATAAATACATGTTCAAAATCTCTAGCAATTAGAGAAATGCAAATTAAAACTAAATTGAGATTTCACTTCACTTGAGTCAGAATGGCAATTATCAAGAATACAAGTAACAATAAATGTTGGTGAGGATGTGAGGAAAAGTTCTACATTGCTGGTGGGACTGCAAATTGGTGCAACCACTCTGGAAAGCAGTATGAAGATTCTTCAGAAAATTAGAATGGAACCACCATTTGACACAGTTATATTACTTCTCAGTATATATCCAAGGAGTTAAAAAAATCGGCATTACAGTGACATAGCCACATCAATATTTACTACAGCTCAATTCACAATAGCCATACTATGGAACCAACTTAGGTGTTCATTAACAGATGATATATAAAGAACATGTGATATATATATACACAATGGAACATTACTCAACCATAAGAAAGAATGACTTTGTGATTTTTTCTGGTAAATGCATAGATCTGAGGACTATCATGCTAAGTGAAATAATCAATCCCAGAAAACCAGAGGTCAAATGTTCTCTCTGATATGTTGGTGCTAACACACAAGGGGTTGGAGAGGAGAGGAATAGAAGTTCAGTGGATTAGACAGAGGGGAATGAAGGTAAGGGAAGGAGTTTGGGAATAGGGAAAACAGTAGAATGAATCTGCAATAACTTTCCTGTGTACATATATGAATACACCACAGAGAATCTCCATATCATGTACATCCATAGGATCGAGATCCTAAATAGAATAAGATATGCTCCATGGTTGTATAAGTATTGACTCTACTGTCATGCATAACTGAAAAGAACAAATAAAAAAGAGAATACGGGGCTGGGGTTGTGGCTCAGAGGTAAAGTGCTCACCTAGCATGCAAGAGGCACTGGGTTTGATCCTCAGCACCATATAAAAATAAAATAAAGACATTGTGTCCACCTATAAGTAAAAATATAATTTTTTTAAAAGAGAATACGAATAACAAGAAACACTGGTGAAAATGTGGGGGAAAAGAAATTCTAATATATTTTTGATGGGAATATAAATTAGTACAGTCACTATGGAAAACAATAGGGAGGGTCCTTCAAAAGATAAATAAAATAAAATAAAAAAGGAATACCATATAACTCAGACATACCACTCCTTGGTATTTTCAAAAGAAGATCAGCATATTTTAGAGATACATGCATTCCCATGTTTATAGCTGCACATTTCACAATAGCCAAGTTATGGAATCAGCCTAGGTGTCCGTCAACAAAAAAATAGATAAAGAAAATGTGGTATGTATACACAATGGAGTTTTATTCAGCCATAAAGAAGAATAAAAGTATGTCATGTGCTGGAAAAATGGATGGAACTGAAGAGCATCAAGTTAAGTGAAATAAGCCAGGCACAGCAAGGACAGTGTCATATATTTTCTCTCATTTGTAGGAAGAGGGGGGAGGGAGGAAGGGAGGAAGGAAAGAAGAAGAGGATGGTTTAAAAACAGAAGGGAGCCTATGAGAGAAGAGGAAGGGAACCGGGGGAAGGAAGAGGGGATAGAATGGTAAGTGTTGGGAAGCTGAAATTGGTCAAATTATGTTGTGCACGTATACGAATATGCCATGATGAAACTCACTATTCTTACAGTTAACCTGCACTGAAAAAATGGATGTACCAAGCATTCACCTTTAAAAGTTCAAAAACACTACTCTTACCAGTCATTTTACTCACTGGAGTGGTCATGGTCATGTTATTAAAACAAGGTTTAAAACCTCAGACCCTGGGCACTGTCACCATTGAGGTGGGGAAGGAAACCCTAGCAGCAGAGTGTGGGGTCCCACACAGCAGAAAGAGTATGACTTGAGAGTCAGGAAGTGCTTTAAGTTCAAGCTCTGCCACTCATAGCACATGAAATCTTGCCTAAGTGACTTAATATTTTTGATGACTGATTTTCTATTTTTTAATGAAATGGTATGGAAACAGGTTCTTTTTAGCTTGTTTTATTTAATTTTTGTTTTTGATACTGGGGATTAAACCTGGGAGCACTTTACCACTGAACTACATCCCCTACATCCCTAGTGCTTTTTGTTTGTTATTTTGAGACAGGACCTTACTTAAATCTTTGAGTCTGACCCTGAACTTGGGATCCTCCTGCATCAGCCTGCTGAGTGGCTGGGATTATAGGCATGCACCACCATGCCTGGATATCATATCTTTTTAAAAAAAAATTTTTTTCTTATTTATTTATTTTTTTAGTTTTCAGCAGACACAACATCTTTGTTTGTATGTGGTGCTGAGGATCGAACCTGTGCCAGGCGAGTGCGCTACCGCTTGAGCCACATCCCCAGCCCCTGGATATCATATCTTAATGAAGAACTAGAGGTTATTTATCAGATGCTGGTACATTGCAGATACTCCCAATTCTCGTTTACTAATGAACATTTACTGAGTATTCCTGCACTTAGGCCCTATGCTGGAATTTGGGAAAGAAAGATAAAACTGACACTTTTTTTTTTGGTCACAGAAGACGCTACCTGGCTGAGAATTTAGTCAGTGAAACAAATGTGGGAACCATTTTATAAAGAGGAATAGAAGAAAGTGCTAGATGATTTCTGGTGTTCATCTTCTCCTCTTTCTTACAAATAAGAATCCCAAATTTTTATTGAAAATATTATGCTTTGGTTAAATTACTATTCTCCAAAGTCCATTTTATAGCTCGATATGGCCTTGCAATTAATTTATAGCCAACATAAAAATAATAAGTACAAGTTCTATGTGTAATATTGGGATGTTTTCCAATTGTGGAGGAGTGCTTCTTTTTTTAATTTTTGTATAGGGATTCAACTCAGGGGCACTCAAACAGTGAGCCACATCCCTGCCCTATTTTGTATCTTATTTAGGGACAGAGTCTCACTGAGTTGCTTAGCTTAGTTGCTTTTGCTGAGTCTGGCTTTGAACATGCAACCCTCCTGCCTCTGCCTCCTGAGCCGCTGGTATTACAGGTGTGCGCCACCATGCTGGGCTGAGAGGTGCTTCTTTATTGCCTCTTTTTCTTTTTCGGGTATCTGGAGTGTGGACACGATAACTGCAGCTTGAGCATCCTTCTTCAGCATCTTCAACCTGAGGTGGAAGTCCTGCAGGAAAAGTCACCACCAAATTGAGGTCCTTGGCGACCGTGAGACCAGCCTCTAGCTTGGGCTACTTATCTTCAAATTTCATTTGTATGAGAGAACAATAAGCCTATCTTTTGTTGAAGTCACGGTTCTTCAGAAATTGTCTGAAATTTGCAGCCTGCCTTAATTGAATTAATGTAACAGGATACAGTGAGGGTTATAAAGTAGGGACTGGAGACCTTTGAATTAGGGGAACAGAAAGGATGCTTAGAGGATGAGCTAAGGAGAGGATGAGCTGAGGGGCCTGCCACCTAGTGTGGTGCTCCATTAGGAGTTTGCACTGTACAGACACAGTGTGCAATGCCTAGACAAGTTTATTAGAAAGAGGGTTTGAGAGCTCTTACATAAATTGGTCTGCCATTTCCTAAATAAGAGAGCTTTTCACTGACAGGCTGGAACAGCTGGACTGGTATTGTGTAATTTACTCAGGGGCGTGTGTGTGTGTGTGTGTGTGTGTGTGTGTGTGTGTGTGTGTGTTGAGAGAGAGAGAATACTCCAGAAATACTAATTAATGTTTTTCTCCTTATTCTTCCTTTAATTCTTGACCCTTCTCCTGCATTTGACCAGTTAGACTTTTATCAGTGTTCGCTGCCCCACAAGAAAACGTAGCCATATAGAAAAGAGAAAAAGAGATCCCTAAACTGCTAACAAAGACTGGACAGGCATTCTCTCACCAGGGACAGATGTCAGAGAAGCGCCTCAGATGAGTCCCTGAGAGAGAAGTGCTGTGTGTCTGCTCCCAGGGTTCAGCCGCAGGCCAGTGCTGATGGGGCCACTGAGATCTGAAGCAAGGTCTCTCTGTTCCTTCCCAGCTAGAGCCTGGGTAGCTGGCAGGCTCCAGAAGAGAAGTGAGTTTGTGGTGTCTAGGCAGGCAGCACCTTAGGTACTCAGAATGCCCCTGAATTCCAGTGTGGCATGAACGCTGCAACACAATCCCAGGGTGTCCAGCAGTGTCCTAGAAACAGCAGAGAAAGAGAGCTACTACTCCCCCGACGTTTATTGGAGTAAGAGAAATGACTCAGCAGTGACCAGCGAGGGTATTTCTGTGGGGTGTCAGCATGAAAAGATGACAGTGCACACTTGGCATCCACCTCCCAACACCATGACACTGTGTACACCCCCGGGGTTTAGGTGTGACAACCCTTCCATAGAAAAGGGCTGATTTCTAAGTCAGTCTGCTAAAGAGCAGCTTAGTTTAGTTGTTGGGGGGAAGAAAAGAGATGGCTCTTACAGACCTGAGTGTGGGAACAGAGATCAGGATCTGCTGCTGGTTCTTTTATTCATTTATTCATTCTTCCAACAATAATTTGTTGAGCACCAATGAAGTGACTGATACTGTTTCTAGGTTTGGAATACTAGAATACACAAGACAGATGAACTGCCTGCCATGGCATATAGTTTAAATGAAGTTAGGAACATAGAAACTAACAGAAAATACATTAATGTTATTATTAGATCGGGTACTGTTAAGGACTAGGTAGAAAGATAAAGCAGGGTCAGGAATACCTTACCCACCCTGGGAGATGAATATATAGATACTAATCATGAATGAATCTGAATAGAACCCCTTGCTGTTATTACCTGTCTCGTGTGTTGCATGGATCTTATGTAACTGATGAGAGCACACAATCATTGATCACTCTCAAGGTGGAGGTGCCAGAAATGATGATGGAGCACTTGAACTGTGACTGTTGTCTTCCAAAGATCAAGGCCAATCTAGAAGCAAGTTCCAGGTTTTGGATAAACCCCAGGACTGAAGCTGAGCTTCAGTGAAAGCCTCGTGTATTTCGTCTTTTAACCCTTCCATATGGCCCACTGGGTAAATACCTGTATTCGTTTTGATAAATGACAGCATTGATCCTCAGAGAGGTTAATCCACTGGACCAAGGTTGTGTCAGGATTCAGACCTAAAATTATGAATCCAAGGATCTCACCCTGCACTAAACAAAGTGAAGCTTTCTGTCAGTCTCTATGGGTTGCACTCCTGGACTTTCTTGCTTTGCAGCCAATTGAGGATTCTCAAACAATTGCACAGACCCAGGAAATCCTCTGCAACCCTAGGAGGACCCTCCTTTGCCTACAGCCCACTGTCATTCAGAATGGAGAATAGAGTTGGGGAAGGGGACTAAAATGTTTGACAGGTCTCAGAGGTCTCGGTTACCCTGAAGCAAGCTGCTGTGAATTATATTCAGCTATAATCCATTTACAACACAGGCTGTAGCCCTAGAGAATTGAAAGAAACCTTGAGGATCATCCAATATACTCATCTTTATAATCTATGAATTTTCTGAAGACAATCTCTGATATGAAGACATTTCACCTCTTTTTTTTCTTCCTATTGTCTCATGTTCTAATGGAGAAGTCCTAACCTGACTGGGCAAAAAGGTCTTTCAGTTCTCCAGGTGAGCAAAGGATAAATGACCAGATACCAAAGATGAGCAATAGCTGAAAGGAACAACTCTGGACAAAACTCAAGGATCTTTACCCAAATTCCAATTTGTCAGAAAAAGAAAATTAGAACCAATTATTGCAAAGTGGGGGCCATGAATCTGACATTTGTGGTTTTCTTCCATATAGACATTAACAGTTGGGCAAAGTTATTGGCAATTTACTCAAAGAAAAAGCATTAATAAAAGAATTCAACCTGAAAAATGTGCCCTTTTATGGTTAGTACATGTGGGTTCACCTGTATGAATTTACTGTGCTTATTTAATATCCCCTTTAAGATGAAAAATGATGCCTGCCCAGAGTTAATAGCATCTTTCAATGCTGAGAAAGTGCTCTGGTGGATTGAATGGCAGTTGCTCCTTCCTCAGATGGAGATTGAACACTTCATCTTGAGCGTCTTGCACTGGTGATGGCGTCCCATGCAAACATTAGCAGCAGAATGCCCACTAACGAACAGTGCGTTACCACAGGTACCTTGACTTTGTGGGCTCACCAGTCAAGGATGTCCTACTTCAGAAAGCCTCATCAGTCATCATTGAGCTGATAGAAAGGGAACCGCTAACTAATTCACACTTCAGTTTACAGGTCAGTTTTGTAACACTATCAGGTAGCATATTTTGCTTTTTTTCATTCTGTATCTTACTATTGTACCTCCTTGAGTCTGAAAATCTTAACCATCAAGAGAAATGATAGATGTGTGTAGCCACTTTGGTTTTGAAATTACTTAGAGTTCCCTTAGAGATTTGGAAAATGCCGGAGAACATTCAGGATACTCCAGGAAATATGGGAACACAATGTACAGGTAGTGATCTTTCCTGAGGATCAGATTCCCTGTCTATAAACTCTGAAAGTTTCTTTTAGGCCTGCTATTTTGTAAATCTAAAATATCTCTCTTGCTTTTAGGAAGAGATTCTTAGAAAATTCTTCCGATTTAGGCACACATCATTTTCTCATTTTTTACATAAGATAGTTTGAGCTGGTTATGGTGTGGGGAGAAAAAAATGACAGTGGATCAGGATTTAGGAAGCAGATTGTAGGAGAGAGGGGAGAATGGAGAGTGGACATGATCAGTGCATAGATGGAAATGACAGTGACACCCACCAATCTTACAATTAACACATGTTCACAAAAAAGAGCAGGTAAAAACTACATTTCCACTGCTCTAAGGAAAGGAATTCAAATACATATATTCTCAAAAGTAATAAACATTACACAGCTTCAATAAAAAGAACTGTACATCACCGAGTAAATCATTTATTTTATCTGAATTCATTCATTTATAAAATGAAAGCATTTATTTAACATTTTTTCCCCTTAGTCCTAAAATTTAAGGTCTTATAGACTACTGGGATTTAAAAAAAATGTAATGTTATAAAACTAAAACAACAAAAACATATAATTATTGTTTTGAGTTCTTTCAAATAAGGTCAGATTTCTTTAAATAGAAAAAGAACCCGTGGGGCTCTTTTGTTGGGGAGTGTGAATGGAAAACTGGGTAAAACAATACTTTACAAAATGGTATCCATAGACTCCTGAGAGGCCTAAATGCATTCCCAGGGGTCTGCAAGTTCCTAAGCCTTCATGAAACTATACAGAATGAAGGAGTTCAGAACATGCCACCTCGAATATTCCACTCTGGCATATTGACTATTTTAAGTTAAAAACACTTGGTAATCAACAGATGCAGAAGGACACTCTGAACTTCCTTTTTCTTAATAAAAGAAAAAGGTGAAACTCCCATGAGAAAGATGCCATCTCTAGGAAAGAAGCATTCTCATAACCAAGGGTGGAAAATAGAGGCCAAGAGAAGTCTGTACACACCAAGCTTGGCAGATGGACCTTATCTTCCTAGTTATTTCTTCACATCAATTCTCTAGCTTGAGTCCCTTTGCCCTGTTGTGTTTTCCCCATTTTCTGCTCTTTGTCTAACTCACTATAGCAGCTTTCAACTTTGCTTCCTTGGGGCTCATTTTTCTTGTGAAGACGCTCATGTACATGTAAAAAAATTGAAATTTGGTTTGCTTTTCTATTGTTAGCTTAATTCTTAGGCCTAGTAAGAAATTCAAAGAGGATAGAAGAGAAACACTGCCTTTCCTGCAAGGACCTAGAATTGGAAGTGGATGAAAGAGAGGTAGAGTTGGGAAGCAAGTAGGAAGTTGTCAGTGTATTGATCAGAGGATTTTTTTTTTTTTTTTTTTTTTTTTGGTACCAGGGAGCAAACTCAGGGGCACAGAACCACTGAGCCATGTCCCCAGTGTTATTTTATATTTTATTTAGAGACAGGGTCTCACTGAGTTGCTTAGTGCCTCACTTTTGCTGAGGCTGCTTTGAACTGATGATCCTCCTACCTTAGCCTTCCCAGCCACTGGGATTACAGGCATGCGCCACCATGCCTGGCCTGGTCAGAGTTTTGACAGAGAATAGAAGGATCTTCAGATAAAGTAATTTGAGGAGTTGTCCAAAAAAGACTTTTGCAAAGATTCACAGGGTATAAACCATAAAGGGTAGCATGGCACCCAAATACCATTAATATCCCTAGTTTAGCAAGAATGGAAGGAAGAATCCATCTGTAGAATAGAGCAGAGAAGAAGCCATGACCTTCAGCAGGGGACACAGTCAGTCTACAGGTGGGGACTTGGAAATACCCCTCATTTAACCACGTTTCTTCTCCCCGCTCCTCATTGACTAAACTTAACTCAGGAAGGGGATCTGCTGAAGGCAGACATGTTAGCCTCCAGGGAGAGAACAAGATGGTAAAGCAGGGAGGTGGATCTGTAGAAGCCAAGGATACCCAGTACAGGGGGTTAGGGGACAAGAGAAGGATATGAAAGAAGTCCTTATACAAGGATGTCTCAGGGTTCAGCACCATCTATGTCCGTATCTATATATTTATATCAAACATTTTGCTTCATGTAATTTTATGTCATAATGTCCCATAAATTAATATGTCGGTCTGTTTCTTCCCCTTCCAGGGCCTAACGCAGCACCTTGCACACATGACAGGCTCAATGAAGATGTGCTGATTTGATTAGATGGATATTAATTAAAGATTTACATTTGAAGCTAAAATCACGACAGTTTCTCTAAATTTATACTTCTCCCTACAAACTGAGAGAAAGAGAAGATGTAAAAATATTCTAGTTTGGCAGTTGTCAGGAAATGAAGTAAAAAACAAAGGAGGATGCCAGGATGTTATTTTAGTCATCAGCCATTATTAACGATGTCACCTTGTTTTACAAAACCCTTTAAAGGTTACAGTCTTAATCTGGTCTTTAAAACAACCCTTAGAAGTTTTAGTTGTTCTTGTAATTTTTGTCCCCACTTTACAGATGAAGAGAATGAGGCCAGAGGCCCATGAGCAATGTTCCTGAGGTCATACGTCTAGTAAATACAGCTGATCCAATGTTGATTCCAGCACACTGCTCATTACTTTAAGAAGACTTACTGTAAGATTCCCTAAGGGGGGGATAGGAGGTTCCTAATCTATCCATCTCCTACCTTTTCTTTTTGTAAATGGAAAATATGACAATTTTATTTGCAACCTAATGGGATAATTTTTTTTGAGAAGTGAATTTAAATGATATCATCAATCACTTAGCCAGATGATATATGGCTGTAGGAAACAAAATTAAAATAGTTAAAGCAGTTAAACATATATTTTACTTCTCTTTTGCATTTCCAATAGGACCAGAATATGGAACATTCACCAACACCTGTTTATTGTTTGCAACATACTATATTTAACTTGTTATTTTCTTTAATTAGGCAAGATTTCATGTCAAACTCAGATTCTGAGAATGGATTGTTTAGAAATAAAATGTCAAGTTTCTTATTCACACATCTAATTTCTTTTTGACCTCAGAGAATTCCTCAAATCTAATGAAATTGCTAGGTAGGGGAATGAGAAAGATCAGCTGCTATCAGGCGGTTTTCTTCCTTTTTATGTATTTTTATGGTATCTGTTTTGCAATTACTAAATGGTGGTCTCAGGGACACCCATCTGTCATGCCTAATTAGGGACTATAAATGGATCTTCAGCAAATATTTCATTAAAAATGAGATTTCCAAGTAATAGAAAAATATTACTCCCAAGCTATAATGGCAAGTGCTTTACAAAAATATTACAGAGAAATAGGGAGAAAATGAATTATATACTATATTATCCCAATTTTAATTAGACTCATAGAATGCTAAAATGGGAAGAGAGATCAGAGAGAAAGCTGAAAGTAGAGAACTAAACATCCACTTAAATAAATGTGCTTCATTTAGTACTTACACTATCACTGGGAAGTTGGAATAACTATTAGAACATGAGGAAAAGGAGGCTCAGAGAGGAATTTCAATTTTCCCAACACCATACTGGTACTACATCTCCAACTCCTACCAATGAGTCAGTTCATGAATAAGACCAGAACCCAGACTTCATGACTCAGACCAGCACCTTTCACACTGACTGTAATGTCTCTAAAGAAAGGGTGGACATTGACCCTAGGAATAAAGCCAGAGGTCTTTTCTACCCCTCATCTTAGTAATTCTCTTCATATCTCTATAATGTCCCCCATATGAACATTTATTTATGTTAAATATAACCCATTGGATAAATAGCCAGGAGGAAGAACTGAAGAGATCTGCATATCTATTCTCTTTTCTTCATTATAATGAACTTAAAATTCTTATAATACTCTCAGTGTAGCAAGGATTGCAGTGGCTTAATAAATATTGCATAAAGCCATGCATCCGAGTGGGTATCATGAGCTTTGGGAGCTAGAAGATTCCTTAGAGATGATATAATCTTTACTAATATATTACTATTTGAAAATTAAATCTCAGGGAGTTTTCATGACTTATCCAAATCTATCCATTCACGTCAAGTTCTAGTGCCTAAGTCTTCTGACCTCCAGGAGACTATTATGCCCTCACACCAGGTTGTTTCAGAAACACAACCTAAAAAAAAATAAAAATAAATAAGAAGTATAGATAAAATCAAGGAATGGCCTGCTGAAGCAATAAACTTTAAGAAAAACAAAAAATGCTATTTATATGTATATATATAAAAAGAACAGATGATATTCAGGACAAGAAAATCAATGTGGCCTTAAATTTTGGAGATATTAAAGCAATAATTTTAGATACCCAGGAAAATAGAATACAATCTTGATGCAAGATTTTGTGTCAAGCCAAGTTATTCATGAATAAAGACAGAAAAAAATGTACTCTAAAACATTTGAGCTACAATCAATAAAGAAGTCAAGACAATCATGAAAATCAAAATGAAGAGTTCTTATGAAATCATAGCAAAAAAGGTCTAGTAAACTGTTACTATGATTGCAGGCTAAAATGTAAATGATCTTATACTTGACAAAGTAAAAGTAATAATACAACTGCAAACCCACAATGTGAGTGGTGGGGACTTAAAGAGGAATGAAGAGAAGATTCAGTACAAAATCATTACCTGAGAGACAGAGACACGTGTGCATTTCACATAGTTATGAAAGTAACTCAGGGAGAATTATCAAAAGATCAGAAATGAAAATCTGCAAAACAAAGTAGGACCCAAATTCAAACCAAAGCAAAAGATTGAAAAGGCATGAAAATTGGGATGATTTCATGATCACATGTACCCTAAAATGAATGCATATAAAATATTTATAGGCCTTCCCATATTACCTCTTTATAATGATAAAATATGATGGAATTAGGAAGGGAAGGGTAAAACCATAATCACACTCCAAGCACTTTTTTAATGCAATCTTATAAAAGTAGTACTTCTATAAGATAGTAATCATAATGATATTCTTTTTTTAAAAAAGTAAACAAAAATAAACCAGTAATAGAGATGACAAGACCAAAAACTAAATTCAGACCAAAATATCATTGAAAAACCCCGGGATATATGAATTACTACCTTTCATTTAGAATTAATTATTGAAATGTGTTTTCCTCAATGTCCCAGATGTTACACAATTAGAACAGGATGGTAGGATATTTTGCCACTTCTGCCACCAGATGTGGGACACTATCACTTCCTACACCCGGATTGGGTAATTATAGTTCTACTAAATTATATAAGAACCTCATCTTCAACCAATCCTTTTGGCCCCTCTAGGTAGAAAATGATTTTTATTAAAATTAGACTCCATATTATCCCATATATTGTTGTGCAAGAGAACTTCCAGTTCTTCCTCTTTTCAGACAAGTGGAGTATGAGGGCAAGTTATGGGGAGAGCTTGACCAAAAGCAGATGGCTAATGCCTCCCATTTGAGGAAGGATGCTTTTATGCATGACATTTAAAATACCAAGGACATTTTTCATGCTCCCTTCCAGTTTTGTCTTTAGTGAATGATCTTGCAACTAACACTACACATAAGCAAAATTTATACTTCTATTATTTTGAAAATTTGAAAATAAAATGTTTTTACAAGATATAAGACATTTCTTACTGTACTAATACATTGCATTTGAGTGTCCATGAGAAAATTTGAAGGTAGGAACACTGAATGACCACAAAATAATTTTTTCTGTTCAAAAATTTAGTTATCTATGAAATGATATTTTTCTATAAGGCAATTTACTGAAACAGAAGTTCCATAGCTATCTTTTATAATAATACTGTTATGTTACTGATGACTTTACAAATTATTATTATTATTTAGTACATGGGATTGAACTCAGGGTCTCTTAACCATTTATCGACATCCCCAGTGCTTTTTATTTTTTGAGACAGGGTCTCACTAAGGTGCTTAGGGCCTTGCTAAACTTAGCTGAGGCTGGCCTCAAGTTTGCAACTCTTCTGCCTCAGTCTCTTGACACTGGAATCACAGGTGTGCATCACATGTGCCCAGATACAAATTATTAATAAGTGATGTTATTGTGCAAATGTGTGTTTTGGCATGTCTCTTGGTGTGTGTGTGTCTGTGTGTGTGTGTGTGAAAATATAGCAAGGATGATTCTCTTACTCTTATTTGATGTTCTCCTCAGGCTACTGAACTTGCATTAGAGCCAAGAATGCAAGAATTTACATTTGGGTACAGAACTCTGAAATTGTTCTGCCGTAGGCCCTGTCAAATCAGCCTCCTTTAAGTTCAATCATTTATTCAACAAGTATTTATTGAGAACCTTATTTATATGTGTCTGGCAGAAGTAGCTACTGGGCATTACAGCAGAGAACAAAAATAGGATTTCAATATTTTAGGTAATTTTTGTGGGATAGTTTCCCTAGAGAGCAGTCTCCATGCTGGAGATTTATTAGGGTGCATTCCCAAATTCAACATACAGGGACATGAAAGGTAGCAAAAAGGATTGTGTCGGGGTGAGTTGCACTATAACCTTGATGTATTATAATCACTCAGTGCTCACTATTCAAACCCCTGTTCTGTAGAACTTCTTGTTCCTGATATTCTTGTCTTTCTCCTTTCAGATCCTCAACTAACTGGTCAATTCATTTACAACTTTCCACACATTCACTATGTTCTTATCTTGAACCACTTCTCTTTTGGCACAAATTGGATATCCCAGTAACCTTCCCAAAGCTCTACCCACTGATAGGATTTCTACCCATGACCATCTATCAGCAACACTGCTAATGAGGTTTATGCTGTCCAAGTTTCTTTTTAGATTTCACTCCTGTACCCAAGTAACCTACCTGTGAATCAAGGCTGAGAGTCTTTCCCATGTCTATGAGTGGGCTGTGAAGAACCTCCCAAGGGTTCCTCTCAATATATGAGTAATATAAGGTCAGGGAGATAGATGTGTTAGTGCAAAAAATGAGGATCTATCCTAGCTCTCTTGTAGTTTATGCACTGAAGAATTGCTCATGCTCAATCTTGGATGTACTACTTCTAATTTAAGATGGTTTGCTGCTGGGCCCATCCAATTTTATGAGCTGGTGAGTCTGAGAGAACTCAGGTCATGATGGACAGTTCTGGCTGCGTAGCCATTTGATGTTCTGTGTTCTGTCTCTTCGACAGAGTCATAGGACAAGACTGCAAATACATATTGCTGTCTATTCAGGTGGGCAGTTATTTCTGATTCTCTTTTCTGATAGGGATGGAAAAGAGTTCATTTACCAGATCACTAGCTTTACAACATATATCTGAGGTTGTGTTAATCTGTTCTAGCATAGATAACATACCTAGCATAGCAGCTGAAATTGGGGCTCCTGTTTTGTGAGTTTTTAGTAGCCTACTATATCCCCTGGGATCCATCTGTTTTACTGTAGAGGCCAAACTGATGACTTAAGTGTTGTTATTATGGGGATCACTGTACCTACATCCTTTAGGTCTAGGAGTGGAACTAATTGTTGCAGTTCTCCCTAAGATGTGTTATTCATTTCTAATTTCCTGTTGGGCATGGAGTGCAGAAAGATTTCGGAGGCTTCCTCCTGGTCTTCCTTACTATGGTAGCTCTTGCCCTATAGGTTAAGCATTCCCTGTAGTTGTGCCAACTACTACTTGTGTTCATAACAATTATAGGTTTGGAGACTGAAGAACTGAGTACTAGATGGGTAATGAATTTCATAGACCCACTGTGACCTAAACCTGAACCAGGGCTTCATATATTGCCTGATGTCTCTATATCCTTGTGTTAATGGAGGACCATGGTGACACCTTGGCTCTCCAGGTATTAATGTCAACACAGACCTTGCATCCAAGAGTCCTCTCAATATATGAGTAATATCCTTTCTTCAGTGTATACATTATTAAAGAGCTGTAGGTTACTTTGGAAGTGTTATATTATGATATATTAAGAAATATATATTTGGATTTTATTTCTGGTTCCTTGAACAGGACTCCTAAAAAACTCTCATAATTTCCTGAGCCATTGGGGTGAGAAGAATATCTTTTATTACTGCTAATAAGCTCTTTTCAACCATACTGGAGAAGTTTATGCTAATGAGGTGACTCTTGGTGTGACCCTGGGTAGTTCTAAGTCAGGATCTGGTGCCAGAGAAACCAACATCTTGTTCAGAAGGTGGAGTTTTCATCCTTATTCCCTAGTTTCTAGGGAGAGGAAACGGGTTGGAGTTTGAGTTTGATTATGAATGGTCAATGATTTAAACAATCATGTCCGTGTGATAGAACCACCCCAAAAAATCCCAAACAATAGAGTCCAGGGAGATTTTGGGTTGATAAATTCAGAGCTGCTGGGAGGGTTGGCTGCCCAAAGACAGTATGGAAATTTTCAACACTCCTTCCCTCATATCTGGCCCTGTGAATCTCTTCCATTAAACTGTTCATGAGTTGTATCCTTTATAATTAACTGGCAGTAGTAAGTAAACTATTTTCCTGAATTCTGTGAACCATTTAGCAAATTTTCAAAACCCCCAGTGGGGGGTGGGGTCATTGCAACTCTCAATTTATAATTGATTGATCAGAAGTATGGGAGGCCCTGGACTTGCGATTTTCAACTGACATGGGGAAGTGTTGTGGGACGTGGCCCTTAATTGTGGGATTCAATACTAACTCCAGGTAGACGGTGTCAGAATTGAATTGAGTTGTAGGATACCCAGCTGATGCTGAAAAATTGGTCGATTTGTTGCTGTGTGTGTGTGTGTGTGTGTGTGAGAGAGAGAGAGAGAGAGAGAGAGAGAGAGAGAGAAACCCTACAGTTTGGGGCTGGAAATGTTGTGAGTTCCTAAGGGGAAATCATTATTATGTATTTTTGTATGGCCTTATATGACCACCATTCCTGTGGCTCATCATCTCTTTCAGTCAATAGAATCTGGGTCTGAAACCAGACTCAGGCCTGGAAACTGAGCCTAGAATTGTCAACTTTTAATGAGGTGGCTGCCTTCTTCCTTGATTCTCATCTTTGCAAGGTATCATTTTCTCTTTCCTTGATTTTTTTTTTTTATTTTGTGTATTGACTGCTACCATTTTTTTTTTGGTTGCCCATCTGTTTCCCCCTCAGGAATGTAATATACAATTAGCCATCTCCATATTCTCTGTAGGGGAGAATCCCCTGGCAGCCCTTGTGATTTTTTTCATCCACCATTAGTAAACTCATGTGGACCTTAATGCTTCAGGGTCCTGTTTTTCCCATGCCACTGGTGAGCCCAATGCCGTAATGGAATCTTTAGCTGTTAGTTTTGTGTGACAGAAGAGAACCACCAGAAACCCCTAAGTGACCCTTGTGTCCATTTCACCAGTGCATTCCTTACTACTTTGGTGACTGTTGTATCATTTGGGCTTTCCCGTGGACGACAGTCCATAGTTGTTTGGCCTTATATAGTATATCTGCTTTATTATAGCCCACTTTTTTTTGAGTTTCTCTTTCCTTTATTTTGCCATCTGTCATAGTTATTCTGGCTCTCTTTGAGTGGATCATCATTTTTATCCTCTCCTAGGTGTTATCCTAGTACCATACGCACATTATCTTCCAAAATCCTTGCCAGGGTGTTAAATCTTATATCCTTGGAGAGAGCTCTCAAATTCCTAAGCTCTTCCTTATCAAACAGTATGTTTAACGTACTGGATGAAACACCCTCAAATCCAGTCCCATGTGCTTTCTCCCAGGCCTGCCACCCCCTGCTAGCTCTGCCTTGTACTCCTTTGGGATATGCTTTCTTTCCTCTCCATCAAGTCCAACATGTCTCTAGCTGGATTAGGTCACAGTTTTACCCTAGTTATTTGTCTAGTGACCAGAAAGAAGGTGGGGGCATTGCTGAAGAGACACACATTTTGTATTGGAGAGTGGCTTCTGTATCATCCTTAAACAAGAGAAGACTGCTAATTCTTAAAAAGACTCAGCTACTTCTGCAGGTTTAGAGAGTCCTTTTGTAACCTGGGATTCAACATCTTTAGATGTATCAACTCAGATATTCCCATTCTACCTATCACGGTCATTGTTTATCCACAGGACTCTCAGCTTGGCACAGAAGACCTTTCTTGGTTAGGAATTCAACTGTCTTTGGAGCTCTTCTGTTCTTCCAATGAAGTTCTGAGATTGGTCCTCAGACTTCTCTGCCTCCTCACTGCAGAGGGCACGAGCATGTTTATATGCTTCCCAACAAATCCTCTGGCTTTCACACTAACCTTTTAATTGATGATTAAGCCCTCCTAACCTTGTATTATCTTTCTTCTGAGGTCATTTCAGCTTGACAATAGCTACCCAATTCTATTCGACTTAGGTATTATCTCTCTCATATTGCTCAAGAGCCTGGCATATCAACCAGCTAATGCATTGCCTTCCACTGATGTACCTTCTCAATTTAACACTGGCAAAAGTTTTAAAAAATTCATCATGTACCAGGGACTATCTGTGCTCTACCACCACCAGTGCTGAGGTTCCCATTGCCAGAATGTGGTGGGTGATCAAACGCCAAGATCCTGTTCCTGTACCTCTTCCTCCAATCACCCCCAGCACCAACTGTTTCAGGTTGGTTCCCTGGGAAGCAGATCCTGAAGTGGAGATTAATGTGCATAATCGTTACTGAGGATGCTATCTACTGTGGAAGGAAGCCTGGTGGAGCGGAGGCAGAAATTGAACTGAAATACAATCTCAGTGGAAGTCAAACTGATCCTAAGGAGAGTTCTAAAGTTGGAACCAGAATTCAAAGTTTCCTGAGTTGTGGTGAAGGGGCTTGACCTTTATATTCCATATGAATTTTTCCTTCAATGCTAGCTTCTCTGAGACAGGAATTGTGACTACAGAAAAGTGACTCTTTGTGCATGGCTGTCTCCATAGAGGCTGACAGCTAAGACCATTCTATCATTAGCACTCTCTACTGGGAATAAGTCACTTTCTGAAGTGCCCGCATGATGGTACATCAGGGTTCACCACAATTATAATAATGATAATCAGTATTTTCCAGAGCTTTGTCTATACAATAATGCTGTGTGCATTATTGACATTATTTCATCTAATATTTTCTAGAATCTTATAAATTATCTACTGTTATTTCTCTAATTTTAAAAATGAGAAAAATGAAGACTGGAGAGGTACAGTGGCTTTCCTGGGGTGACAGGTAATGAACACAAGAACTGGGATTTGAGCTTATACCCAGGAACTCATATACAGCTTTTCTCAGCTCAGCTGAAGTAGTCACCCATGCATTGGAATCGAGCCCAGCTTAGTGAGAATTGAACAAAGTCCCTTGATGCCCATTCTACCCTCTTCTTCGGGCATTCTTATGCTATCTATCTATCTATCATCTGCCAGTCTATCTATTTTGTTTTCTTGGTGGTGCTGGACATTAAACCCAGGGCCTTGTGCATCCTAGACAAGTGCTCCACCACTGAGTTACATTGCCAGCCCATATTCCCTGAGTATTCTGCATTTAGGTTGAGGCATGCTGTTTGCCTACACTGTGCTTTTTGTCCAAATTAAAAAAAAAAAAAAAAGAAAGAAAACAGTGTTCCCCTTTGCTTTGGTGTCACAGTTTCTTGGACATTTTTCTTGTCCAGCAAACAGTCCTTTTTGGTGAAGAATAAGACAACCTTTTCTATAGGGACCTCATGTCTATTACAGAGCATAAGGTTTGACAAGCCACACTCAGGCTAAATTTCAGCTTCCACTTATCCCTTTGGGTCAGTGACTGCACAGCACCTTGTCAGATGAATGGTTCCAATGCTGCTGTTTAAGAAAGTTGCTTTTAAATCGCCATCTTAGCCTACAACTGTGCGCCGAGTTTTGTGTATGCTTGAAATCAATTGGCCACTATATATTCCCATTTATAATTTCTACAAACACCTAAAATGGTTCACTTCCAAAGAATTCCTCATTTATCTCCTCATACCCATGAAAATCTGTTACTTCCTTGTATTTTAATAACTCAATCATTGGCGCTGCCATCTCTCCTTTGCCCAGGATAGGAATATGAATACAAATTCCTGGTACACACCTGGCCCTGTAGTGATGTCTAGGATAAACGGTCTTTTTCCTCATTGAATTTGTGACTTATGAGAGAGACAGGCAAGAGCTAATAAACAAACAGGTAAATAATTCCCAGTTAAGATTGCCATTATGGAAAACATCAACAGGGTGATATGACAAAAATTGAGGAAGAGATTTATTTTTCATAAGGTGGTTAGGATCTACTTCTCTGAAGAAATGACTTTTTAACTGAGGCATGAAGAAAGAAGAACAAGTGCAGATGTTTCGTGTTTGATGAATCATTTGCAATGTCTCATCCTCTTACATCCCACACAAGCCAGGTCTATGGCTTCTATTTCCTCAACAGCTCATGAGTCTGCCTCTCTTCTTCAGTTCTCCTGCGTGGACTTGCATTTAAGTCATTATGCTTTCTTTGTCTTAATTACTTCATGCTTCCTAACCACTACTATGGCCAACTGTCATAACATCTTTCTATCCCATTACCATAAGAATACTCAAAATCAGTCATATTGCCCTTATTAAAATTTGAAATTAGGTCCTCTTCTTTTTCAATATAAAACTCAAACATCATAGACTAGGATACTAGCTATTTTAGCCTGGACCTTGTGAGTCTCCCCAGATCCTCGTCATAATGCCCTGTGTACATCATGCCTCTTGGAGCTCTACTGAATCCTGGGTATAAGCTCAAATCAGCAGTTCCCTTGCTATGCCAAGCTCTCAGCTCCCTTCATTCCGGGTGTGGTTTTATATACTGTCTGTCTTTCCTGACACATGTCACCACTTCCCCTGGAGCATATAAACATGCTCAGTACTGTGATGCTGTGGCTGGTCTACTGCCTGTCTTTTCTGGAGAATTGTTAGGTGTACCCTCAATGTGTCACCTTTATTTGTTGTATCTGCTGTCTTCTGTTGAATGTAGCTTGGTGGGTTTATTTATTTTATTTTCTCTTGCCCACATCTCAGTTTAAAACCACTCTTGGACAGGTTACTGGGTCTCCTTCCAAACACACTCTTCTAGCTTTTGTGATACATATTTCATCTCTTGTCAGAAGTTGGCTTCAATAGCTAAATCCTGTCATCTGATTACCCTGCATAGAGGTGTTTGACTCAATGTGTCCTTTTCTCATACACAGACAGAAACATTTATTGGAAGAATGAATTAAAATTCACACAGGTCCCCAAGTCCTCCTGTTTCCCAGCTAGAATTTCAAATTCACCAGGGATAAGATCCAGGTTTCTCTTGGTTGGTTGCACCACTGGCTTCTGGGGTATTCTCAATTCTATTCAGTATTTATTAATCCATTCAGGTATCATGTATTGAACACCTCAGTGGTTCTGAGCACAGCTATGAAGTCAAATGTACATTGGTTGAATCCCATTCCACAACTTACTAACTCTTGTGTAAGTTATTTAAATTCTCTGAATGTCAGAGTCTTTATCTGACACTGATGAAGTGGGCCCAGAAATTATTTCAAACGCTGATCTGAGGATCGAAATGAGATGATACATATAAAGCACTTAGGCCAATGCCTGGTTCACAGCAAGCACTGACTAAGGAGGAGTGACTTGAAATAATATTTACACAAAGCCATCTTATTCTCTGTGCTAGATGCTTGGTACATATCTTGAATTTCCCTCCAGAAAGTCAGTGGATATTTTCCAGATTCATTGTGTCAGTACAAATTGTGCCATATTCATGTCACAATGATAGTACTAAAAATAATGATATTTATTCATTTACTAAGTACCGGCTTTGTACCAGCTTATGCCAAACGTGTTGCAATCCTCATCACTAATTTACAGTCATCCTCCAAGTACATGTTAGCCTGTTTTGCATATGAGGAGGCTGAGGTCCAGAGATTTAGGGGTTTCTCTAAGACTGCTCGGCTAACAAGTGGAGTTCTGGGTCTAGGTTTGTCTTACTCAAATTACACACTCTTAGCTCTCCCTTCTGGAAATTGTAAGTTTATCTCATCATTTAATGCATATCTCTTTGGTGTTAGAAGTGATGCTGCTTCCAAATTTCCCTTCATATACAATTACACATATTTGTTATAGCTCTCATGGTTTTATTTTCTCCTTACTTTAATTGTGTTAAATTTGTTCAATTTGACAATAATCCGGGCTTTTTTTTTGATAATTTTATTGTTTTATGTGATTGTAAGTAGTACACATTTACTTGGGGGAAAAAAGCATAAGAATGGAAATAAAACACACACAATTCCCACCTTCCAGGTCAGTTTTAATATTTGATTTTTATTGCTTTCTGCACCATTGGAGTATTTTTTATTGTTCGGTGCCTGGATAATTTATTTTGTCTAGGAACCCATCATCCTGGCAATACAAAGCAACATAGAAGGCATTCTTCTTTTTCTCATCTTAATTTGCTTACCTGCTGATCTGTTTGCATTTTTTGACATTCATAATTGGCCATCACCTAAATAGGAAGTCAAATGAGATTTTTACTTGAAGGCAGCTATTGTAAATCTTTTCAGACCCTAAGAGTCTTTGGCATTCCTCTCTCCCCCTGGAAAAAGAAGAAGAAAAAGAAGGAGAAGCCTATTTTGTTAGCATCCTGGTTATGTAAAGATCACTGGTTATAGATTAAAAATTTTTAGGCTTGCTTAATTAGTCTTCTCAATCTCTTTGATCTTTTTGGCTATCTTCTAAAATGTTAGTGACAATTCACACAAAGTAGAGCCAAATATATCTCCAAACTACTGATTACAGGAAACACAGATCTTAGCTTCATGAAACTATACACTTGCTAAGAATATACGGAAAATGGCTGGGCCTGAGTATTTTGGGTATGATTAGAAATCCACCAAAAGAAAGATGGTATTGAAAGGGACTCAGAAAGGCATCAAAAGAACTATGCTGCTTTGTAAAAGAGTTTCCTGCTTTTCTCTCAAAATTGTATTCATCTCAATAAATATTAATAAATTAAAAATATGAAGATAAGTATATAAAGGGCTCACATGAATCTTCAAGAAAATGAGCAGTGCCCAATACCAGGATGGCCCAATGGTGTATAAACGTATTTGACAAAAGAGAAATATAAACATCAGATATAAATATTCTTACTGAGGCCACTTGTAATCAAAGAAAACTAATTGAAACTGTTACTAAATGGAATATTAAAAAATTGATATTTAGAACTAATGAACATATGACAAATAATAAACTTACGCTGTCAATGAAAAGAAATTTGGAAATTTGTATTGAAAACCTTATTCTTCATATACTTTGATGCAAAAATCCCTTTTCCATAATCTGGCTTAAGAAAATAATGAAATATACAGGCAAAGACTTAGCAAAAAATGTTTATTATGGCATTAATAATAGGAAAGCATCTTAAATTAGGATTCTGGTTAAGTAGAATACATATACCTTTATAATGAAATACTATACTCTTAAAATTATATTTATGAAGAATCTTTAGTGACATGATAAAATGATAAGATTATATCATACAAAAATATGAAATTGTGTATTTAGATTGTGAACAGTTATGTGAAGATAGTCACATAAAATACAGGAAGTAAATATGTCTGATCCATCCTAATGGGCTGATTTTTATTGATGTCTTTCTACTTCTCCCGTTATCCTTTCTTTAAAATTCTTAATGGCAAAATAATAAATGTTATTTTGGTTTTTTTAAAAAAGTGCATTCCAGACATTCATCTTACTAATTGTCACCACTTACAAGTTGTTTGGGTCATGTTGTGTATCTCAGAAAAACTGTCCTGATTTTGTTTCTTTCCTGTCCTCATTTGAGATGAAGGAATGAAGGAGCTGGTCGTCAATAAGCCATGACATTTATAGTCCTCAGAGTCCCAGTTCCTCCTGGCCTTGGCAGCAGCTCTCAAATCCCAGTCTGCTTTTGTTACTGCCCTCAGGACTAGAGTCCTCTTGAGACCCAAAGGAACTCCACATTTTCCCTCCTGCTACTCTGCTGAATGGAAGGAGTAGGTTGTATGTTTATTTGGGGGCTGCCAACTCCCAGTTACAAATCAAAGTAATTGGCTGGAGTTCATCAGAAATGTGGGAAGGGCAAAGAGCTCACAAATAAGAAAATGATAAGTTGGTTGCATCTGCACTCCGGTTCCCGCCCCTTTGTTTGTCGTTGCTAACATAAGTCATCCTTGATGACTTATGGGTTTCTGAGATGGGGAGAGCTGAATCAAGTTCTTGGTTTTTATCTGTTTTGAATCAGAACACTATATTTATTATAGAAATACTCAAGAAACATTAATAATCAAGATGAATTGTGTTTTGAATGGCTGCTTTCACAGGACACCTAATAAAATACTCCATTCCAGAGGCTACCAGCAAAATGCAAGGATGCTTGACAGTGTGGTGCCAGGCTGACAGGGGGTGCTGGAAGTTTCTCTGCATTATTTGGTACTTCATGTTGATAGTGGGCCCTTTGTTCAGGACTGTCCCTTATTCCTTCTCCCAGCCTAGATGAAAATGATGTAAATACCCACCATCGAGTAATATATTTTACAAAGTGCTCCAACATATACCGTCTCATTTAAGACAGGAAGTCAGCATGGTGAAATGGGAGGAATTCAGGTTTTGGATTCAGCGACACACTTGGACTTAAGTCCCACCTATACCATGCATTTTTAGTGGGACCAATATGTAGGTCATGCTTACTTTGCAAGTTTGATACAAAGATTATCAATTACATATGCAATTAGCTGGTTTGTTCATTCTTTTACTCGCTATTCCAAAGGACTTGCAGGTGTTCAATATCAGTAATCTAAGAAAGTTAATAAAACAATATTTATTAGAGAGAGAAGCAAATCAATCATTCTTCCTTCTTACATAGAACTTTTAGTCTAGTTGGTTTAGCTAGGTATTAACCTAATAATAGCAAATAAGTTAAAAATTGTCACTTGTGATAAATGCTATAAAAGATGACTTTCTATTAAGTAATTAATCCTAGGTAAATGGGAAGTTGTGCCTAAACTGAGTTCTGAAGGATGTAAACAAGTTCTCCAGGGAGAGAAGGTAAGTAGGTTGCTCCAGAAGAGAAGGTAGCATGTACAAGGCCTGAAAATGTGGCAAGTAAGTGGACACATGAAGAACAAAGAACAGGGAGATAGGTGTTCAGAAGGGAGGGCAAGGGCCACACTGCGGGGATTCTTGGTTGAGTCAGTGAGCAATACCACCTCTCTGAGTAAGAACAGGTATCAATTATCCCAAGAACAATGTGAAATCATTGAGAATTTTAACCATTTGTGAATAGGATCATATTTCATGTTGAAAATTTGAACTAATTGTAAAAACTAAATTAAAGGAAGTCCAGACAAGATACAATTAGATCATTTAAGAGACTAATATAGACTTCAGGAGAGAGATAATGGTAGCTTGGATGAAGATGGCGATGACAGAAATGCATAATATGATATATAGAAATAATAAAGTATTACTCAGCCTTAAAGATGAATGACTTTATGACATTTGCAAGTAAATGGGTGAAACTGGAGACTATCATGCTAAGTGAAATAAGCCAATCCCCAAAAGGTGAAATGTTTTTGTTGATATGTGGAAGCTAACCCATAATAAGAGGGGAAGTATAAGTATTCAGCAGATTAGACAAAGGGGGGATGAAGGAAAGGAGGGGGGATAGGAAAAGAAAAGACAGTGGAATGAGTCAGAAATAATTTTCATAGGTACATATATGAATACAACATAGTGAATCCCCACCATTATGTATATTCATGAGAATGGGGTCCTAATTAAAATAAGATATAGTTCATGCTTGTAAAATTATATCAAATGAATTCTACTGTCATGTATAACTAAAAAGAACCAATAAAATTAAAATATATGAGCAAACCAAAAAAAATGAGTATATGGAATCCAGAGATATTTAGGAGCAAAATAGAACTTGATTATGAAACAAATGTGTGAGTCCTTTATACCAAAGAACTTAAAATCAGCATACTTTAGTGACACAATGTCACTGTAATGTCTACAATACCTACCAAATTTCTGAATTATATAGTCCAAAGACAAAAGCAATGTTGAATGGCAAAGATCAAGAGTTCTTCATGTGGACATGTTGAGTTTGCGGTATCTTTGAGACAACAAGAAGAGAGTTAAGGAAACAATAATGTGAGCAGAGAGTCTACATAATGGGAGAAAATCTTTACTACATGCACCTCAGATAGAGCACTAATCTCCAGGATCTATAAAGAACTCAAAAAACTTAACACCCCAAAACAAATAACCCAATTAATAAATGGGCTAAGGAACTGAACAGACACTTCTCAGAAGAAGAAAAATAATTGATCAACAAATATATGAAAAAATGTTCAATATATCTAGCAATTAGAGAAATGCAAATCAAAACTACATTGAGATTCCATCTCTTTCCTGTAAGAATGGCAATTATCAAGAATACAAGCAACAATAAATGTTGACGAGGATGTGGGAAAAAAGGTACACTCATACATTGCTGGAAGGACTGCAAGTTGGTGCAGCCACTCTGGAAAACAGTATGGAGATTCCTTAGAAAACCTCAAATGGAACCACCATTTGACCCAATTATCCCACTCCTAGGTTTATACCAAAGGACTTAAAATCAGCATACTACAGTGACACAGCACTTCAATATTTATAGCAACTCAAATCACAATAGCTAAACTATGGAACCAATCTAGGTGCCCTTTAACAGATGAATGAATAAAGAAAATGTGGTATATAAACACAGTGGACTATTACTCAGTCTTAAAGAAGAATGAAATTATGGTAGTTGCAGGTTAATGGAAGGAGCTGGAGAATATCATGCTAAGCCAAATAAGCCAATCCCCCAAATCCAAAGGCTGAATGTTTTCTCTGATATGCAGATGCTAATTCACAATAAGTGGGTGGGGCTAGGGAAGAATAGATTGTATTTGGGATTAGACAGAAGGGAGTGAAAGGAGAGGAGGGAATATGAGTGTAGGAAGGATAGTAGAATGAACCGGACATCGTTAACCTATGTGCATATATGATTACATGAACTGTGTGATTCTATATTGTGTACAGCCAGATGAGTAAGAAGTTGTACTCCATTTATGTATGATGTGTCAAAATGCATTCTACTGTCATCTATAACTAATTAGAACAAAATTTTAAAGAAGAAAAAAATAAGGGAGTTAAATAGGTAGTTGGCATTCAGTCTTTAATAAAATGACATGTATTAATTGCATCATATAATTGTTTTATGTTCACAATACAAGAAACTGCTTATATACTTTTCCATACGCTAGTACTTCCTATATTTATCAGGATCCTTAACTGTAGACAACTGAATCCACTCTATTTGTAACATTGAAGTATTGGAGAAAACTGGTTAATTCAAATAATCTATAATAGAGCTAAAAGACTATCTTTGGAGACTTTATAACCGTGAATAACAGAGCTGGGGCAAAACACAGGAAAAATGCCAAACCACACCTTGGACTGTTTGGTACCTATTAAGTTTATGACTAAGGACAGAACTCTGACAGTAGCTGGAAGACCAGATGTCTCTGCCAATTGTTTGCCAGAAAAGCCAATAAGCCCCTATGGATCCCTATAAATATAGATATGCCCTACACATTGCTCACTTCTGCATCCAAATTTTGGGTGACTCTATGATAGGCGTTAACTGAAAAGATAAGCCATTCTCCTAGCTGCAAAGGAATCTAGTTCAGGAAAGCAGATTAGAAGAAAACTGGGTGGGTTTTGAGAGAGCCAATTTACAACGTTTGATAGGCTTCCTTTACTATTCAAGTACATTTCACTGCCCATGATTAATCTTAGAAACAACAGTATGCTTCTGTTACACAGTACAGCTACATCTTTCATATGAGTGAACCATGCTTACCCTCCCTTCCAAAAGATGAAAAGGGCTGGACAGGGACACAGGCAACTTGCTGCCCATCAAATATCCACTTTTTCTTCCTTACAAAGCCTGATTTTGAGGGTGGGCTGGTAATAGACTTCGTTTTAAAAGGTTCTCTTGCAAATCGAGGAGGCCATGTCACCTAGTTCTGGGCAGTGAGATGTGATTAACACTTCTTAGACGGGATTCTGGGACAGCTGTATTAAGGTGATGATATGCTGCTTTATTTTTGCCTTAATGCTTCCTCCTTCTTCCTGACTGAAAGGTGCTTGGACTAGCAGATGCATTATCTTGTGGGACAACCATCCCATAGGAGATTGGCTCAGACAAACAAGGAAGCCTCTGAGCCCTTGCATACCCCCGTATGGCCTTTCCTGGCTTCACTTACAGGAGAGTGGAGCAAGCTCCTAACTGTATGTGCTTCTTCCATTCTTCTCCGGGATTTTCTATTATAAGCAACCAAACCCAAATTTCGAAACCAATAAATCTAATCGGGCTCTCTTATTTCCTCTTGCTTCTTCACATCCATTTTCTACACCATATGCAAGTGATCCTTCAAACAGAAAATGGTTATATAATTTTCTTATTCAAAGCCCTTCAATAACTTTTCTCAATCATTAGCCTGGCCCATAAATCACAACGCCCTCTGACAACCTCTTCAATTTCATCCTATGGAACCTGCTCCTCCTTCACCAGGCACTGAATGCACCAACTTTCCTGTCAAAGGGTCTCCTTCAATGCCTCCCTTAGCAAGAAATGACTTCCTATACTTACTCTACTAGGTCTTAGTTTTAACCATTTCCCCATAGAGGCCTACTCTGACCCCCTAGTCTTTTATTTTTTTAATATGTATTGTTAATTGTTAATGGACCTTTATTTTGTTCATTTATTTATATGTGGTGCTGAGAATTGAACCCAGTGCCTCACACATGCTAGGCAAATGCTCTACCACTGGACCACAACCCCAGCTCCTGACCCCACAATCTTAATTAGGTCTCTTCTGTTCATCGCTCTTCCTGAACCATGTTATTTTTTCTTCCCTAGCTCTTATCCCAAATCACATTTACACATAAGTTTATTTCTTCACTGTTTCCTTCCTTCGATCATGAATTCCATGAGGATAAGTCCTTCATCTGCTTGGTTGATAATTACACTAAGCAGAGGTCCTTGTGGAAAGTAAATATGTAATAAATATTAGTTGAATGTCAAATGAATGAATTCATCAGACTCTGCCACAGAAGATGTGTTTCAGCATTCAAATATTATATGTGCTCGCAGACACAGAATCTAATTGTAACAAGATTTTACTGTGGTAAAGGACCTTAGTAATCCATAGTCAAGTACAGAGCTAGAGAAAATCAGAGAGATGAATAAGTTTTCCAAGCATCATATCACTCCCTTGCCCCAAATCCAAAAATGTTCTAGAATAGTCTTGTCAAGCAACTTGTATTCATTTGGCCATTTACTGAACATTTGCCATATTCCAGGCACCACACCAGAAGGAATTAAAGACATATCCTGCCCTTGAAAAGCATACACATAGATACATGTAGTGGCAAGGTCTATGGAGAAGGAGCTGCAGCCTCTGCTGGGACCACAAATTTAGGGCATTGAACTCAGCTTAGAAGCCTAGGTGTAAGAGAAGGTTTCAAGGGAAAGGTGGTGTAGAATATCTGGACTGATGGGGATAAGGGCAGAGATTTCAACTGGATGAACAACACATACAAAGACATGGAAATCTGAAAGTGAAAGGCCAGGGCAGAGTGAAGGCATTTTACAAAAGATGCAGGCAACTCCTGACACTCCCTTGGGTCTCAACTCAGTCAACACCATGCTGAGGAACTCTCTAGACCTGGTTTGCGAGGCTCTTCCCAGTGGCAGCTGGCACCATGCAGTGGTACAAATGCTCATTCAGTTCTCAGCATCTCACCCTAGACTGCACAAGGATGAGTGCAATGTACATGTGCTTAGTGGATATTCGAATCTGGGCCAGAACCAGATCATGGAAAACCTGAATAGGGTGGCTGGATTTTTACTTTGAATAGATTGCCATGGTCTTGGGAAGTTAAGGGGAGGGCTGATTTAGATAGACTGAAATGAAGTCAAGGAGATCAGTAGAAGAGTATTGAAATAGAGAAGCTATTTTGAAGATGTATCTTATCATTGAAGTAAACGTTTTTGGTGTGTTAAAAATAATTATCCTTGGAAAAAAAATGAGGCCGGCAAACATGACCTGACTTTCTTCCATATTTCTGATATAATGTGAACCCCAGAGTCTCATAAATATAAGAAATATAAGTAAAATATTTCCCTCCCCTTTGGTTCCTAGCTCATCTTCCCTCTTTCTCTCCTCTTCATCAGCAAACTTCCTGAAAAGAAGTCATTTTTATTCTAACTCAGCCATTTCTCAAACAATGGCAAAATATGCTTTCACTGCTTTCCTGAAAATTCTCACATTGTCTAAATGGTTCATTTTGTGGACAGCTCTTTGGCTTCTAAAATAATGTTTTATTCCAAAATCTAAAATCTTTATTTTTTAGATTATGTTTTTTTTCCCCTTTCCATGCCTGACCTCCACCCCATTCAACAGCTAATCTACTTCCCTGAAATTGCCTTCTCAATGTGAAAATTCCCTTGGCTTCCCCATCTATGTAGAACAAAGTCATTGTCATTCTCCTTCCAATTGTAACTAATTAGTTCAATTGTAACTAATATTTTTGACTTTTAAATTGGTACCCTCAGCCCTCCATGTCTTTCAAATGAAAAGTCTCATAGAAACCTCAAACTCAGCATATCCAAAAGTGAATATGTCATCTCTCCTCCCATGAAGCCTATTCTCTTGTATCGCTTATTTCAGTGAATGAAGCCATCATACACTCAATTAGCCAAAGTATAAACTTCAAAGTCATTCTCCACTCCTCTTCCCCCGTCTCACTGACACCCTAAATTAACAGCCGAGTCTAGCTAATTGCTTCTAAGTAATAACTTCTGAATTGTAGTGTAATGAACAGAACAGCCCAACAGTGGTGCTGGAAACTCACCCTTATTTGAATAATGAATTAGCTGGAACCAGCGATTGTTCTCCTACAGGAAGGATCTCTACCCAAGCTTCATTTCCCATGGATCAAGAGGTTTCTTCCCTTCATTTGGGTCAACTGCACCGTGTGTTGCCCCAAGCCTTCCAGATTCTCAAGAGTTGGCATTTCCAGTCAGTTCCTAAACTGGTGGCACTTCCAATTCAGGCAGTCTTGTACCAGGTACCTTGTATATTCCTCCAATGGCAAGTTTGTTTTCTGGAGATTTTCTATTAGGAGAGAGAGTCATGGAAATTGGGCGGGGGGCATATTTCCACTGGGACATAAACCCAAAATGCATATCTGGCAGAGCTTTGTCTGTAGCATAATGCTCTGTGGAACAGTATTAAGATGTAGAGACTTTTTTCTTTCTTGACTTCTTATCCTAGTTTGTAAGTTATCTTGTTCCCCAATAAAGCTTATTCCTTAGCCTTTGCCATGTGCCCTTGCAAAAATATGCCTCAACTTGTTGTACATAGCAGGAGGTGAACCACAAGGGACCCACCTGGCATGCCACATTCCCGCCTACCCTCTGTATCCCAAAGCAACATCCTCTGTTAACATCTCATTACCTCTCAGTTGGAAAACTTCAATAGCTTCCTATCTGAACTGCTGCCTCAGAGTGTGCCTGTCTGTCTCCTAACCTTCACATACTTTCTGAAAGTAAATTTAAAATAAAAATTAGATCACCTATATGTTCCTCATTTTAAATCTTTCAGTAGCCCATGGTAGTGTTTCTGTTTAAAAAAAAATTTCTGGACTCCCAGTGGACTTAAAATTATTTATTATAACATCAAAAAAATCTATAAGCACATAAGACTATGTGTGACAATTTTTATTTCTCATAGGTAATATATAAATCTAACCCCAAAATAAATATAATCATGTGTTGCTTCATGATGCACAAACATTCTGAGAAGCATACCACTAGACAATTTCATCATTCTGTGAATATAACAGAATGTAAACTAAGACAGCTCTGTCACCAGGTCATATAATTTTAAGGAACCACTGTGTTAGGTGGGTCTAATATTGATCAAAATGGCATGTGGTGGGTCTAAGGCTGTGGCTCAGTGGTAGAGCACTTGCCTGACATGTGTGAGGCACTGGGTTCAATTCTCAGCACCACACATAATTAAATGAATAAAACAAAGGTCCATCAACGACTAGGAAATACGTATAAAAATGGCATGTGGTGCATGACTGCATACAATTAAATATAAGCAAATGACAAAACAGATAAAATTCTAATTAACATTAGTGTGAAAGATTAATAGTAGAAAGAAAATTTTTGTATACTTGTATGTTCTATCTTTGTTTCTGTACCTTTAATTTAAAATACTGAAGAGAGCAATGCTATTTACTTAAGAAGGTTGTTCACGGTGGAGTTAAGCATTGTTACTTATTTGTTTACTATTTTAGCATATTCAGACAACCTACTTATTCTATTTTTGTCTGTAGAATAATCATATTCAATTTTAATGAACTGCCCCTTGATCCCTGGGCGACTATCTTGTTTGCTTGAAAATAAGGTTATCATTATGGCATATTTAAGTCTGTATTAAATGATTACCTAATCCAATTATTACAAGATTTGTGAACAGGAAAATAATATTTCAAGTTAATTTTTGTTTCTTATACTTGTTGAAAAGATATTTATGGCCCCAGAACAGAGCCAGAGGAAAGATATCAGTAAATACTATAATAAGTGATCTGTTCAAAATATGTTGGCATGACTTGACCGCAAATCAGGTTTTCTGTCATTATTTCCATTGTGTCTGAAATTTGGAAGAAAGCATATTCAAACTCGGTAGAAAACTACCTTTATGTAGTGTCCCAGGATGTTATTTGGCCTTTAGTTGGCATAAATAAATATTTAACTTCATAAATTTGTTCCTTTGTTATAAGCTAGAAACATTTAAAAGGAGCCGCTCCTCTGTGCAATGTTCTTATCACAATTTCACATTAAAGTCCCAGTTTATTGTCTACCTTAAGAGACAAAATCACATCCTAGGAAAATGTGTCTTATTTTAATTATCAGTGTCATTATAACTGGTAAAATGATTCCACACAAATACAATGAACTCAGCATAGGACAATGATCATTTTGTCATTTAGACGTGTTGATCTCACCCCGTACAATCAAATGCATTTACTAACCCATTAAAAGTTAAAAACTGTCACTTTAGGTCAGGCTTGCAAGCTGGTGGTACAGTATTTTGTTTGGACTGCACAGTTATACCTTTTGAAATCATATTTTAATACTTTTAAGCTGAGGCATATAACCTCTAGAATACATGGGCCCCGCCACTCTTGACTGTCTTGTAGCTGACATGATCATTTATTTACAAAAATCATTTATTTACAAATGAGTTGTCAACTCCCACACTGCATCCAAGGTGACCATAATGTAACCACAGACTCCAATTACAGTAGTAATTAAATGATCCAAAGCATACATGTATTCATTTTAGAAGTTTTGTGTGTTTTTGTTTTCTTTTGTTTAGAGTCTCATCAAAATATGGGGAAAAAAAGGTTTTCTGATAATTTTTTTAAAATTTGTTGTTTTTATATACTCATTATAGTAGGATGTATTTTGACATACTATACATACATGGAGTACAATCCATTATAGTTTTGATTCCATTCTTATAGTTGAACATGATGTGAAATTCCTCTGGTCATGTATTCATATATGAGCACAGGAAAGTTATGTCCAATTTATTCTGCTTTTCTACTCCCATCCCACCTCCCTTCCCTTCATTCCCTTTTGTCTAATCTGAGAAACTTTTATACTTCTCCTCCTGATCCTCCCTTGTTATGGTTTAGCATCCACAGAACATTTGGCTTTGCTTTTTTTGGGGGGGGGGTGGTGGTGGTGGGAGAGTGGTTTATTTAGGTTAGAATGATATTCTCCAGTTCCATCCACTTATTGGCAAATGCTATAATTTCTTTCTCCTTTATGGCTGAGTAATATTCTATTGTGTGTATATACCACATTTTCTTTATCTATTCATCTGTTGAAGGGCACCGTGTTTGGTTCCATAGCTTGGCTATGAATTGAGCAGCTATAAATATTGATGTGCCAATAAACGGGATGGCATCAAACTAAAAAGCTTCTTTACAACAAAGGAAACAATCAAGAACATGAACAGGGAGCCTACAGAATGGGAGAAAATCTTTACCACCTGCTTCTCAGATAGAGCATTAATCTCTAGGATATAAAAAGAACTCAAAAATTCAACACCAAAAAAACAAAAACAAAAAAAAACAAACCACAAACCAAATAATCCAATCAATAAATGGGCAAAGGAACTGAACAGGCACTTCACAGAAGAAGAAATATGAATAGTCAAAAAATATGAAAAAAATATTTAACATCTCTAGCAATTAGAGAAATGCAAATTAAAACTACACTGAAATTCCATCTCTAGTCAGAATGGCAATTATTAAGAATACAGGTAATAATAAATGTTGGCGAGGATGTGTGGGAAACGGTTCACTTATACATTGCGGGTAGGACTGCAATTTGGTGCAATTACTCTGGGAAGCAGTGTGGAGATTCCTTAGAAAACCTGGAATGGAACAACTATTTGACTTAGTTAACCCACGCCTAGGTTTATACCCAAAGGACTTAAAATCAGCATACTATAGTGATGCAGCCACATCAATGCTTTTTGAGAATTTTCCCAAGAGGGTTCCCTCACTTAAGGATCTTGTGTTAAGGGTCTGTGGACCCCAGTTTGAGTATTGCCAGAATACTTTAATTCCTTAAAGGGGTGGCCACTACACTAAATGCCATATTGCTTTCTTGGCAGACATACCCCATCACCTATCATATAATCTGTCCTCCAGCCACATGAATTGCTTCTCTTTCCTCAAACATTCTGTGAATGATAATGTCTTGATGTCAACATACATCTTCCTTCTGCCTAGGATACCTATTCCACCTTATTAGGCAAACTCCCACTGACTCCTTTTGACTCTGCAGAACACAGTTAAAGTCTCACCTCCCCAATGAAGGTTTTCCAAGCTCTATGGCAGAATTAGTTTGCTTCCTGCTTCATGTCCCCCCACAACACTATTTTAAAAGATACTTTATTGTAGGATCTATCTCTTGGCGTTGATTATAGTGAGTCTGTAGTGAGTCTTTTCTAGGTTCTGTACCTCATTTCTTTCTAAAGGGACTAAGGAGCTGCACCATCTCCATTCCCCTGAGGACCAGGATGTCACACTCTCTTTAGAAGGCCAATACAGATGATACATGAAGGAATAGATAAGGGAGAGCAAAATAAAGAAGGCTGTGCTGAAGAGATCTGTTTCTTCCAAGTACAAGAAAGGCGCATACCATTTGGAGCCACAAGTCTTGAGTTTAATTTTTTCATTTCTGGAAAATCAGCTGCCATTGTCTTCAAATAGTGCTTCCGTTCTCCCTCCCTTCTCCTTATGAGAATCTGATAAATGTGTGTAGATGATCTCATTGTAGCTTCTATGTATTTTTCCCTTTTTTTCTATGTGTACTTGCCTTCTTCATGCTACATTCTGTACGATATTTCGAATTCCCATTCTGGTTCACTAATTATCTCTTCAGCTGGATCTAACATAGTGTATATACGACAACTTGGCTCTTAATTTTGGTTATTGTAATTTAAGTTTTAGCAGTTCTATTTGGTTCTTCGCAAATCTTTTTATAGATTCTTGTTTTTTTGTAGTTATTTTCTAGCATGCCTTTTAATTTTTTTAAATACAGAGCAAAATGTGTTGTTTTATCATTTATGTCTGTTAATTTGGCATATCAATTCTCTGAGAGTGTAGAAGATACTCTTGTTGCCTGCAGACCTTACCATTTCAGTGCGTACCAGTCCAAATTGCTCACTGCCAACACCTGCATCTTTTTGAAAGCTTTTTCTAATAACTCAAACCAACAATTCTGGACAACTATCATCACCTTCATCCCCTGGGAATAGCTTTGCTTTTGCTCTCTTATCCCTAAAATAGATAAATCTGTGTCTTGTGTTTTTCCTGACCCTGGAGTACCCCAGCAGGACTGAGCTCCAACCTCCTAGAGGTACCTTGCTTGGCAGCACAACCCTTGCTGGCTGTCTTTTCTCATTCCTTCCCTGCCTCACTTCTCAACCTCCCCACAGTCTCCTTCCACTCAAATCCTGACCTGTGAATTCCACATTAAAATTGTGAGTTTTTCTGTTATCTGTTTTTTTTCTTTTTCTTCTTGTCTTGTGTATAGTACCATGTTTCCTTGTTGCCTAGTTATGAACTACATGCTATATTTAAGGAGATATTTATGTAAGTTAATGAAGACCTAGGAAAATGATATTTTCCTCCAAAGAGAATTTTTGTTGGTCTCATCTTGAGGCCTGGAGAAATACTGATCTTGGATGACATTATTCAGAGTTTAAATTTTGAGGCTCCATAGACCTCCTAGTTGCAATAAATCTGGGCTGCAAGTCCGGCAAGGGTTGGTTTATTTCTGGTTCACTCTTGAGGCACTTTGGGGTCCCCATGTCAATGTGGACTGTTGTCAGACTTCCCAGACAGGACAGGCATGGAGCTCTTATTTCGCCTCCCATCTTTCAAGGCCATTAGAACCACAATTTGTCTTTGCAGCTATTTCATCCAAATGTGCTAAAGACAAAAGCAACTTTGAATACTGGACTTATTCCTCTGGATCTTTACCTCCTTCTATATTCAGACTGAGTCATTCTTGGGGAGTTGTTAGCTCTTAGGCACTTTAGAAAGATGCTTTTTATATTTCATCCTGACTTTTTGTTGTTTTCAGTGAAAAGATTGACTAAAAATCCTAGATCATTATCAATAGGATAAGTTGTTTTTTTTTTTCCTTTTTAATGCAGGCCACAAAATAGTAAGCAGTATAGTCCCCTGTGGAACTTGGTCTTTTATTTCTTCTAATGATAAGCCCAGTTTGGTAAAGATTATTTTTTAAAAAAAAAACCTTCCTGAAAATATTAACTGTTGGTGGAAGAAGTTTTTAGGTGGTGGCCTTACTACAAAACTCCTCTTGGCTTTAATTTAATCATCCCATCTCCTGGTTAAACTCAAGAAATGTATGCTTTTGAAGAATCTGTAGAGCAAGGATAGTAATATCTCATCTAAAAAACTGCATTAAGGGAAGAAAAGACAACTTGTAAAAACAGAGATTCAAGGTATCACTGGTAGATCCATAGTGGTTTAGTGATTTGTTCAAGGTTCAAAAGTCAAGTATGGAAAGAGAGAGAACTAGAAACCAAGATCCCTAATTTTCCCTCATTTCCTATGAGAAATGATGCTCCAAAGAATAGCCATGTTTTGGTGTCAGAAAGGCCAATTTCCTGGGAGTGATGGAGCTCATTGCAAATGAGCTCCTGTCAGGACAAAACTACTTCAGTGCAACATGACTACTTCCCAGCATCTTTCCAGCTTGCACATAAATTGACTGTCTGAACTCACAGTCTGTGATAACTGCATTGCCTGTACAATTCAGCTAAGCAACAAGCCAAATAGAGGTAACACGCATTATATTGTTACAAAAGAGGTAAGAAAAAAAAGGGGGGAAGCTATATGGCTGGGAGGACATAGTGGAATAAGACAAGACTTGTTGCAACTTGAACCTTCAATCAATTCATCTTGAATGTCACTCATTAAGATTGGTTTAGTTAACTTCCACTCAGTTTAGTTCACCTCAGAAAGCATTTATTGAGGCCCTGCTGTGTGCACTGGGCTGGGAATTCAGAGATGATGAATGTTACACACCAACTTCCTGCAAGGAGAATATACTCCAGAGGGTATACAGAGGAATAGCAATACAGTTATTATATACTAAATCTAAATCACTTCATTGTTGGCGTCTCCAAAGAATTATTTGTTTGGGGTCAGGTTGTGGGGGCACTTTACAAGTAGATTCTATAATAATTTTGGTCACAGATTACAAATTAGCTCCTCAATCCAGTGACAGTTAATACCAGATCTCTGTATTGGGCTCAAATGGAGGTGATGACAGACTCCCTTAATATTTCTGCAAGTTCATGTGTCTCCATCAGCTGTGTGTGCATTCTGTAGTGAGTCCATTCTGTTTCCCTGGACCTCAAGTTCTACAATGGCCAGGAGAAAGATTGTTATAAGTTGAAATATTCAGCCTAAAGAGAAGCTGGGAACTATGAAGATCCTCTGAGAAATATATTTCTCACCAAATTATTCATTCACTTTACAAATTCAAATGCTGGGATAAGTTTCAGGGGAAAAAATCTGATTAGATAAGCTTCCATTCTTCCTAGCTTTTGAGCACTAATTCACCCTGCACACATCTAGCTTTTACCATATAATATTTCCATGCTTCTCTAAAGGAAGAATAGGCAGTTTCTTGATTTACTGATCAGATAATGTGTGTGTGTGTGTGTGTGTGTGTGTGTGTGTGTTGTGGGGGTTTGTGATGACGGGAAAGAATGAAACCTATCCTGAAGAAAAGTAATGCACCTCCAAAGTGGAGGTGGCATTTGACATTGAGTAGGATGAGTTTTCTGCATAGTATTTGATATAACTGGGAAATGGAGGAGGGTTGGTGCTGTGTCAGCACAGGGACTGCAAAGGCAATAAAAACCACACCTGAACTAAGGGGTGGGGGGATGGGAAGCAGTCAAAAACATTCTGAGTGAAAACAGAGACAGCAGTAGTCATTTGAATGGAGGAAAACAAATAATCAGAAAGGGAAGGAAAGAGAGAAGGGAGGGAAAGAGAGAGGGAAGAGGGAGAAAAGGAACAGAGAGGATGTATGTATGTGTGTGTGTGAGAGAGAGTATTTATGTGTGTATATTAATTGTATACATCCACTCATTTTTTTATTGACATTCTGTAGATATGTTTGAATACAGAACTTTTTTTTTTTACCCCAACTACTGAATCCAAAAGTACCAGATAGTATATAGCAAAACTAAGATTTAAGGTTGTGTCCAACAGGTACAGTGATTCAGTCATTTCCAATTGTCATTTGTTTTATCTTTTTTAAACTGAACATTTCTTTGTCTGCAGCTGCGTCTGAATATATACTCGTGGCTTTGTCATAATGGCTGACAGGATAATGAAATAAAAATACTTGTTCAGTGATCAGCATTGGATAGTTATTAGGCAGACATGGTCAACACTAATTTTGCCTCTTTTCATAAGCACATTGAGTAGACTTTTTAAGTTCTAAATTGATTGATTTAGGTGGATTGACAGACTTTCAAAAGAATAGGTTTGAAAAACTTCCGTGCCCTTCATGTGCATGACTTACTTTCCTTTCTTGTTTTAATGTAACAGATAGTTCTGTTGTAACCATGTGTTTTTTAAATGTTTGTCCTTTAATTATGGTCAAATATAATTTGGTCACCAAAAATGACATGATAGTTTAAAATAAGTAGCTATTACTAAATGTACTAAGAATACTCATTTTGTAGCTTTAATTTGAAAATTTTTCAATGTATTAAAAATTGTGGCCTCATTAAGTACAAAACTACACATCAGAATTCCTATATTATATCTGTAGTTATTTACTGCTCTGTAACTACATACAAAACTTTATTTTTAGTTCCAAATCTACTAACCAGAATTCTATTATAGGCACCTAAATACATAGCATGAGTAAAATGGCATGACACAATCCTAAGGTGCTTTTTGAATCATCAGAAAGATTAAATTAAGTTTTAGATGCTTTTGTTTTGATTATATTTTTTGAAAACTCAATCGTTGTTAATGAGTTATTGGATTAATTTAGTTTCTTTGATAATGTCTCTCACAAGAACCTATTAGATAGTTTTTTCTTTAATTTGTACTCTGGTGGGATAGAGGTTGCAGAACACTTTGGTAACAGAAAGCAAGTTATGAAAGATTGTAAGCATGATGGAAAAAGGAATGCAAAATATAAGATTCCAAAAATTTGAAAAATTGTCCCATTTTTAATAACTGTAGTATATATACTAGTGTTTTATAAATGTGTAATAAAGGGGTCCCTCTTGATTTTTCTCCACTTTAAAAAAAGAAAGAGAGGTGAGGGAGGAGAGAGAGAGACAGAGACAAAGGGAGAAGTACAGAAGCTACATCTGGAAGGACTTCATTCATTTTTTAAAGTTCAGTGAAAATCAGAAGTTTGTGTCCTTTAGAAATGGTCCCCTCTTGCTTTCCTTGTGAAATTTCTTCTTTCAAATGCTTTGTTTACTGCAGCATTTCATCCCTCCCAGAACCCTGAGTTTTCCTGTCAAGAAGAAAAAAAAAATTCTGATATGACTTCTTGAAGTTGAAGTACTGAAATGCATTTCTATCCTATGGAGAACATGGTGTGGAATTTGCTAACAGAAGTGTAGGACTCATGGTTTTGGAAAGGACCACCTTTCTGGAAAACTTCAGGCACATCTTCCAGGTTCTGAGAATAACATAGAAAAACACAGAGCTTCTAAGAGTCAGAGAGAAGTATTGAGTGAGAATTTGTGAGACATGGGTAGAAGTGGCAGTATTCATTCATGGAGGTACATTTTCACAAAGTCAAAAGGGAAGCCTCCAGGTATATTGTGACTGAGAGTCAGAAAGAGGGGACACAATTATTCACTACCCACCAGGGGTCAAGTACAATGCCATCAGTTTTTAAATGAGTTGTCTCAAGTTTGACTATAGCAACATGAGACAGTTCCTACTACACCCATTTTACAGATAAGAAAATTAAGGCTTGAGGAGAAATTCACTGAAGATAAAACAGATATCTAGTTGCTACCAGTATTAATAGAAAGAGTTACCAGTTTTTGAGAGCTTACTGTGTACCACTTTGCAAATACCCAATTTAATTCTCATAATTACCTTTTGAAACAGAATCAATTTCCCCAAACTATTGGAGAAGAATATATGAAACAACCAATAAATGGCAGAGACTTGATTGAACCCAGGTATGTCTGATTCCAGGGGTGAATTTCCTCACAGAGCCTCTTTCTAGTCCTCTCTTGGTGATTGTACTGTGGTCACTGTACTCCCAGACTTCCAGATGACTGCTGTTCTTTATAATGCCCTCTTCTGCCTTCCTTTAACTCTGTCTGATACCCAACACCCTGACCTTGACTTTTACCCCCACTTTCCCAATAATGAAAGGATGCACCTACCGTGGGCACTGTCTGTACACACCAAATTGTAAAAACAGCTCTTCAAAGGAGACATTAGTGTCTCTCTCTTACAGATGAGGAAACTGAGGCTTTGCACATTCAGCGTACCCATCCAAGGTCAAACACTGAAAAGTGATGGATTTAGAATTTGACATTAAATCCATCTCGCTCTGAGCCCTGTGTCCTTCCACTTCCCTGCAGGGCCCCTTGAACGTGTTCTGGGGAATAATCCTGTGCTCACAGTGGGGCAGGGGATTAGAATTCTCAACAAAGTGCTTTCTAATCATTTGACTGTCAGAGGGCCTCCACTTTACTGAGTACCAAACTCCAATTTTTCCAGTGTGAAAGGAAGCCTTTGCAAAATAGAAAAAGTACTTTCATTCCAGAGAGAGTCCTAGGAATAATAATAATAAAAAAAAAGAAAGTGCAAAGAAAAGCAGTGGGGGAGATGGCTAATACCACTAGCTTATTCTCATAGGGGAAAAAGAGACGTTTTAGAAAAGATCTATTGTGTGAACTTGAAAACATGAGGCAGGGTCAGAAGTGCTGGGTTGCAGACCCATGAAGGAAGTAGCCACGAGAAGAATAGCCTTGATTACAAGCCAGTGTAATTAGGCTTTGGGGCTCACAATGAGCAATGGAGATTGAGCTCCAATCATTGCTCCCACACATGAAGGTTTTTATAATATGGAAAAGTTACATAATTCTCCTTTCACGTTGTCATTTTGAATCCTCAAATTAATGAAACAGTTTTCCAGGAAAATAACAGCAGCAAGAAAAATAGAAAATAGTAACAGAAGAATTTTTGAAAATGCTCACCAAGAAGCAGCTAGGAAATCAATACCTGATTTCTAGGCATGTTTCACAGGTTTGCTATTTACATGGACCAGAATTAATCTTTCCTTATGGAGAATTTATGGACTTCCAGATGTATCATGCTGAAGATAGTGTAGATCAAACATAAGGCAAATGCCTGTTCCACGTTTAATCAGTGAGAAAACAAAAACAAAAACAAATCATGAATGCAAGAGGGACTTTGTACCAAAGAGGAGGAGGGGCAAGATATTCTGGGAAAAGAGAAAGAGAGAGGATTATTTCCCCTTGGTTTATTCTCATCATACATTGAACTTCCAGCCCTTAATATCCATTAACATTATTTGTTTAATGTCTGTCTCCCTTGATAAACTGAAAAGCTCCATGAGGTTGAGACTGTACCAATCAATCTCTGTGTAAGTATGTTAGTTGAGAACTTGGCTCCGAAGCTAGGATTACTGTGTTTAAATACCAGCTTCTCTACCTGGTAGCTCTGTAACCTTGGGGAAGTTCAGTCTCCTGAGCCATATGGCAAGGATGATAGTAATAGCTACTTTGCAGGGATATGGGAAAAATGCATGATTTAGTATTTGTTAGATTAGCACCTGATGCCTATGTAAACTAGGCAAGTGTCTGCTGCTATTATTATTCTTCACAAATGTAGCCCATGACTTAATATAGTGCTTATGTAGAGTAGTTTGGTAAAAACAGAATGCGTGGATAAATAAGTTAAACAAATGTTTTGTTTCCTTTTCCTTTTAGAAGGAAATAGTTTTTTTTTTTCTTAAGTGAGTCCAAATTTGCCAAACCAGCCTCATTTTGTCCCAAATGGTAGAATAAAATAAAAATTAGGAGAAATGCCCAACTGGTGCACTGATACTTTTTGTTCATATACTCACACTCCTAATGATTCTAATAACATAGGTAACTTACCTCTGCTTCATGATTGTTTAGAAAGCAATCGTGTCTGTGAAAAGGCAGTTCACAGCCATCCTTGAATATATTCTGCCTCTTAGTGAATATGCTTTAGCTCTACCTCCAGATGGAATCAAAGTTGACCCACTGGGAATTCTGTAGAACAAAGAGCTCCTCTGTTTAGAACTTCCTTTGAAGCCAATTCATTATTCTTGTTGTGAATTTTAATGTCTCCATTCTTTCTCTCTTTCTTTAAAGTTACATTCTAAAATGCCTATAATGGAGGATATATCTGATCAAGCAATGAATAATTCTTCTCTGATGGTAGTTGGTACAGATGGCTGAGTTGAGACTATTTTTACTCAGGGAAATGGCACCATGGTGATTTGTTTAATTTGAGATGAGACTGACTACTGTGGTTGGAGTCTATCCCTCAGTGGTTCACGTGTTGGAAGGTTGGTCCCCAGTGAGGTGACACTGGGAGGTGATGGAACCTTTGAGAGGCGGGGCTTAGTACAGTTGGATAATTAGGTCATTAGAGATGCATCCTTTGGAAAAGATTAGCATAGTTCTTATGGAGTCCCACTTAGTTTCCTCAAGAGTAAGACTGGCCTGTCCCCAATCTCTGCAACCCTGTTTCACCAGGTGATCCAGCTCCCACAGTGATGCCATCTGTCATAAAACCCTTATCAGAGACTGAACAAATGAGGTTTTCTGATGTTGGACTTTTAGTCTCCAAAACCCTGAGTTAAATAAACCTTTTCTTTATACATTACCCAGCTTCAGGCATTTTGTTACAGCAAAGGAAAATGAACTAATACTCTGACAAATTTAGAACACTCTAATATTATTTTCTTCTCTTTGGGGATGTGCTCTAACAGCCCCAAATGGCCTTAATAAACTTTGTTAGGTAGTTTTGTATTCAACAGATATTCTTTAAAATTTTGTCTTCTCCTGCATTAAAACATCTGAAGAGATGAAATGTTATCTATGTGTGCTGCCTGATGTTTGCAGTCTCTCTGGATTTAACACAATATAAACATTCTTGGTTACTAGTGATACTGAGGCCACCTCCACTGTGTATATTCTGGGTCTAGGATTTCTTGCTCTTTTGGAAATGTGTTGTCCAATAGTATCCAAAGCGAAATAACTTTGAAAGACAAGGTTTAATAATAATTATATGAAAGTTCAGGAATAGCACACAAAATTATAGTCAAAATTACAACCCCCAAGTTACTCATGTAAAAGAATAGGGCTAATAATAAAATATTTCCATTATCATCAATTTAGTATTTGACTTCCGTTATTATTTATCTTAAATGAGTGAAGTCAAACTGTAAATGTGCCCTTTATTAATTTTTTCAAATTAAACTTTTAACTTTGAGATAATTATGGACTCAAATATAGTGGTAAGATATAAACAGACCCTATGTACCCTTTGCCTAGTTTTTTTCAAATAAATGTCCTTTATAACTGTAGTACTAATCACTAATCTGTTCTATATTTCTATAATTTTATCATTTCAAGAACATTGTATGAATAAAATCATAATTTTTATCCTCTGGAGAAACAATGCCATGGCATATGATGGGGGTAAAAGTTAAGAATTCAGGTCTTTGCTTGGTGCTGCTATTAAGTAGTACTTTGATCTACGGAAAATTACCTAACCTCATCTGTAAAATGATAGAGCTGATCCTTCCAAGTTCCCTCCCAATTCAAAGTCATGTGATTTGGTGATTTCAATGCACCTTAAATGCATCTGAATTGCCATAAGAGGGCAGAGCTGAGGCTTTGGGAGTGAGGAGTGTTGCTCTCCAGCCTTTTTGCAGAAGATGCTTCCTGAAATGATCTTGTCTTCTTTAGTAGCAAGCTATTGCTGAATCCTTTCCTGCCATGTAAAATTGACCTTCATTTGCAGTTACAGAAAGCAGAAGAATATTCAGGGATTTTTTCCCCCCTGTTTCTTCTTCAGAGGGGTCATAGAAACATCTCTGAAACTCACCTAAACAGGGAAAACACAGAACCTTTATTTGAAACTCCATCTCCTTTTACTCTCCCTGAATTCTGCAAAAAGAGTACTGGAGTGAACAACCAGAGATACCTCTTTGCAGTGATGTGATTACAGGTCAAACAGACATTAGGACAAGAGCTGATGAGAAGATAGGTAGTTTGACTACTATTGCTTCAAATGAAAGTTTTGATATCAGGTCTGGCTTTTATGGTATTTGGCCTACAGTAGTATTGGGTCTCATGCCTAGAAGTGGTTAGAGTCTGCTGTTACTGTCTTGAAATTCTCAATAATTTTATCGTTGGACTTTTTTTTTTCAGTAAAATCCATTGGGATATTTGTATAGGTGTCTGAGCAGAGGAAATGAAGGAAGTTTATGTTTGCTTCATCCATATGTAGCCTTCCTAATACACCAGGAGGATAGAATGAGTGTGGATCTATGTTTCCATTATTCTGCTACATGTATGAGCCATGAAATAAGAGTTGTATAATTTTGGTAATTTTTCATGTCAGTTAAATACTCTGATATTTGCATTAAAAAGACATTGTACAATAAATATAAATGGTAAAATTTATAATCTAAGTTCATGATTTTTCTTTACTTAGAGCACTAAACAGTAAAGAAAAAACTCCATGATGAGTGCTCAGAGAGGTTATAGAATAAAAATAGGGTTATATTTTAATATCTTAATACTTTTCCCCTGATTTTTATAAGTAGCTCCCACTTTCATTTTGCACTGGATCCCTCAAATTGCATAGTCAATCCTAAGTTGTGTAGTGTTATTGAGTTGCTGAGCACATACAAATAGGGAAAGGTCTCCTTAGATGCATTGATTGATTTTTTTGGTATAAGGAAAGTGAAATAAATTTGGCTAATTAGAAAATTATTTTATTTTCTTTTGCTTTGTTTTGTTTAGGAAGGATACAGGGTACCCATAGAACTGAAAGGAAGACTGAGAAAACATTTTCAGAAAAGGCAGAAATGAAGAATGTGCCAGGGATCCAGGAATGGCAACCAAAGAATAACCTGAAAGGCTTCATAGCTACAGTGAATCTGTTCCAAATGCATATCCATGTTTGTTCTGCTCCACTCGGCACTCTCAGCCAAAAGCAGCATTTGACTGGTCCATGTTGGTTTGCCATTTACTAGAAGAGGAAATGTTTCCTTGACTGACAATAATCCAAGTCTGTCAATGTGGAAGAAGTCAATTCCCAAATAGGAACTTTGGTACCTAGCTTAGGAAGGGGGATGCAGACTGAATGCCAAATCAACAAATATCCATTAAGTTAAAGGACATTCTGAAAAAAGGGTACTGAGTGCATGGTTTTGCCCATAGCACACACTACAGTCTGACTTTAATAATAAGGTGTATCCAACTATCACATATCTTTGCATAACAAAACTTGGTGAGATTAGTTTTATTTTTCCTATATTGTTCTTACAAAAATGCTATTAGAGAGACTACTACATATTCTCTACTCCATTAAATACAGGTATAAATATGATGATACAGTCATGTCAAAGACATACATGATCCCCATCTCTATAAATTTTAAAATTTAGGAAGTCTTGGGTGATAGTTAAAGTATTATTAGAAATTATGGATAATTAATGAGCATTCATTTTCTAACATTCTGACATCTGAAAATATGTGCATAAAGGACACACTGCTGGTTGCTGGTACTGATGATGTCTGAACCCTTCCCTCTAAGTAGGTGATGGAAACCTGTAGCCAGTGCTTTTGCCTAGCCTTTGTTTTTCAAATACCACTGTAATAGGCTCTGTCTGACCGGGTATGAGCAACTCCTCTTTCTGGTTCTGGGGGTCCTTTTTTTTTTTTTTTTAAAGAGAGAGTGAGAGGGGGGAGAGAGAGAGAGAATTTTTAGTATTTTATTTTTTAGTTATCGGCGGACACAACATCTTTGTATGTGGTGCTGAGGATCGAACCCGGGCCGCACGTATGCCAGGCGGGCATGCTACCACCTGAGCCACATCCCCAGCCCGGGATCCTTTTTTATGTAACACACTAGAGCATAGTGGTTAAGAGAATGAGTTCTTAAAACTCAATGGCCTGAATTCAAACTTGGTTCCACTACTCTTAGCTGTGCAAGCTTGGACATGTTTATATAACCTTTCTGTCCCTGTCTGTAAAATGGAAACAACCCCTGTACCTTCCTAGGTGGGTGCTCAATAAATGCCAGGCTATGACTACCACCACCACCACTGAATCAAACTTACTAAACTCGACAGAACTCCACTTTTCTCCTCTTCTCTGTATTGCTTAGATTATACACTGTTTGTTAGTATTTTCTGTGATGATGGAAATGCTCTGCATCTATGATTTCCAAAAGATAGCCATTAACCACATGTAGCTGCTGACCTCTTACAATGTGGATAGTATGACTGAGGAACTGAATTCAATTTTAGTTGAAATTTGAATTTAAATAGCCACAGCTGGCTAATGGCTACCCCACTGGGTAGTGTAAGGAAAAGGAAATTTAGTTAGATAAAGGACAACACAGAACATTCAAGTCATATACAGTGAGGTTACTTTGATAAGGATATAACTGAGTTGGAGGACAGAAGAGACATAAAAGTTATCTTTTCCTTCATTTCTCTCTCCTCTGTTCTTCTCTTTCATTCCCATTCCTTCCATCTCCACTGATATTGGAGGATACCTCATTTATTAGGCCGATCATCCTTTAGACGATCAAGGAGTTAAAGGATCTAAGGTGAAGGTAAGATGTTAACTTCTATCCTTGCAGTTATTCTTGCAGTTTTCATACGTACTAACGCAGTTCTCCACGTTAAAACACCTGTGAAAGTAGAAAAAAAATTGGACCAAAATCCAGCAAGTGACTAAGAGCTTATATTTTTTTGAGGTCTCTCCTGAGCCTCTCTGTAACTTAGAAGACTAAATAGGACCTAGGATTCAGGGATTTCAGATTTTGGTTATGAAGTGTTAGCAAAGACTACAGCCTTTTAAAATTCTTGTTTACAACCCTGCTCTGAAATCCCTTTAGGTACAATCTTATAGAAATAATATTACTAAGTTTTCTTCCTTCAAAAATATCTTGCAAAATGCTAGTCTCCTGATTCCTGTTAAGATGTTACATGAAGATAATGTCAAGAAATGTTTACTTTTGTCATCAGCATTTCCCTGAAAATGAATGAAATGTTCTTTAGGGTGTTGGAGGTATCTACCCTGCCTTGAAAGAAATGAAAATTGTTATAGCAGAAATGAAGAGTAAAAAGGGCCAAGTGAAGTTTTTTTTTTTTTTTTAACTTACAAAAGAGGCTAATGGAATCCATGACAGAAACATTTGAAAAGCAATTTTTTTTTGAGATAGAAGAATTAATTAAGAGAAGAGGATTGGAGGTGTAGTTTAGTGGTAGAGTGTTTACCCAGCATACCTGAGCTATGGATCCATCCCCCGTGCTGAGGGAGAGAAATACTGAGATGGATAGATGGATGGATAGGTACTGAGAATTATAAGGAAAGCTCTCAAACATGCAGTACCTAAAGATTATTCCAGAATACCAATGTCATGTAGAAAGGGAAGCAAAAAGATTCAGATGGTCCTGGCTTGAAGTGAGGGTTACTGAGACCTGGAAAGGAACAGAAAATGGATCTAGGCTTACAGAAGGAGCTGGGGGAGGGTCCCCGCTAAGGAAGCCACAGGTAGAGAAATGGAGACTAAGGCCACCCCCATCAATGGAATGGGGCCTTAGGTAACCAAGACCGATCATTCAGACCATCCACCAGGATTCTGGGAAGCAATGCCCATCATCTTGGCTACAGTCATGTCAGCCCTTTTGTTGTTCTTGATTTCTATTGGGGCCTTTTTTGGTAATTGTTTCCACGCCTTCTGCCATTGGTGGGTTGTCTGTCAGAAGTGCAGCTTTGCTGACCTCCCTCTGAAGTGTCTCAACTGGACATTCCCTCATTTCTAAACCCTTTGGGGGCACCCACAAGCCCTTGTTTTTTTTTTTTTTTTTGTTATGTGTGTGTACTGGAAATCAAACCCAGAAGCTTGCACATGCTAGGTAAGTGGTCTATCACTGAGCTACACTCCTAGCGGTCATAAGCTCTCTTAACCAAACAATGAGAACCTTTATGTTGGTACACATGTGGAGAGTGTGGAAGGGAACATGGGTGGATTGCATAGTGGAGAAGCACTGTGTTTCCAATTTTTTGTAGGGAATGCTTCATTGTCTTACTTTGCTCAGTGCTGAAGCTGTCTCTTTATAATCTGGGTGTTTCAGGACTTCTTTCTATAGTTTTGTCTTCTAGTTATGCTACAGTGTAGGGGAAACATTTTGAACATTTTTGAATGTGTTTCTTTTTTCCCTTTTGGGGGGAAACATAGGCTTTGTGAAGTAATAAAAACATTCAGCTTTAGTAGCTAAGTCAAGAGGACATGTCTAAGCTGGTCATCTTAACAGCACATTCAGTTTGGTTTTAATTACATTCAGCAGAGGGTATTAAGCACCAAATCTAAACCAAATCTACTAGGCATCAGGCTAGTGACTGTAGTACAAAATTCAAGACTATTGGTATTCATCATTCCAACACAGTTTATTTCTGTGTAATTCCTTAAAGACAATGTTGTTTATCCATAAGCCTGTTGCCAGTGTGGGTGGAGTAGTTGGTAGACAAGGAGACGCATCAATACATGCATTTGGCTTTTTTTCTTTCTCAACTGCAAACTATCACTGACTCATTCAATAGTGACAATATGGCCCTTAATGAGGTTAAAGAAGATATTTGGTGGTTCTGCCCACTCCTGCCTTTTTGCTGGCTCCTACCTTTGTCATTCAAACCTAAAGCCCTTTACTCTCCCTTGACTGCTTCTGTGTCTTACTTCTCTGGATCTTGTGTGCACCCAAAGTAAAATTCTTACTGGCTTATTTGTTCCCATTTAGCTCTGGGGGACAGCTGCTTGAAGGTGGATGAGTGGGTAGCTGGAGGCTATCCAGCTCCATTTGGCTTAGACTAATAATTTAGAAGGATTTGTTTCTTTCATTTGTTTCTCACTCTGCATTGAAAAAAATGGAAATTTGTCTGCAGAGTGGGATGTAAAGGTAGTGAGTGGGCGAGGCTGAAAGAATAAGATGGGGTGCATCCCTCCTGCCACCTGCTAGCTGCGAAAGTCAGTTCCTTTCTCTTTTGTGCTTTGTTACCACCATCTGCCAAGCTATATTAGTCAGGTCTCTTTAACCAAAGAGCTCAAGTAACAGAAACTAACTTGATCTTGCAACAAACTAACTCAAGTAACAAACTAACTTGAAATTTATAAGGTCATGGTATCTTTCACAAAGCCAAAGAACAGAAATATCTGGAATGGTATAAGGAATGAACAGAAATGAGCACTTGAAAAGTCTTTGGGTTTTTCCTTTCTCTATATCTTTTCTTATCATGAGTCATTGGAATGCCTGCTCTGCTTCTCTCTCTCTAAAGACCTTTTTTTCTGGACTTCCTATCCCAGAATATGGCCACCCCAGAGTATCTATATTCTGAGACTGCAGTTTGATTCAGCTTCAGAGACTGATACTTCTCAGACCCAGATTCTCATCCACATCTACTTGTAAGCTTTGGTCTGGTGTCCATGCCTGGTCTAATCAACCCCAACAGAGGAATTAAAGACACAGTATAAACTTGATGAGAAGGAGCCACTTCTGTGGACCAAGAGATAATTTCCAAATAATAAGAGAGAATTGGGAATTGAACACACTTACTAGCTACCTCAGTCCTAGTGATGTGCTTTATGATACCTTTTTCTTCCTTTTAGATCCTTCCAGTTCTTTATTTATATGATTTTGTCATAAGAAAGATGTGATCACTGTAATTCTTTAGGGCTGACTACCTTCACCCAGAACAGATTCATGTGGGGACAAGCACTGTGATTGGGGTAGTTACAGATCTCCACATATTAATATCTTGATCTCTAACTTCCTTGAAAAATGGGTTTGTCAGTAAAGATGCCAAGGCCTATGAATGTCTGTGTATCTCTCCCAAATAACTGAGTATCCAGTGACAAGAATAAAGAAGCAACGTCTCTTCAGATTTATGGAGCCTTAAGTTTTCCTCCTACACACCAAGAAATAGGGATGATGATATTTGGAGGGTTAGAGCACTGGAGTTAAAATGCTAAACTCAGCTGATCACCTGTGCAACAATGATGCCTTACTCCGATTCCTCATTTGCTCCTCAGTTTCCTCATACATAGGTAATGATGATGATGTCCAACTCATTAATTAATCTGAAGATTGTTATATGCCACAATTCTTTGGATGTGAAGTGTCTCATAAAAGCCTCTGTGTTAATTCAGAAATGTTTAGAGGTGAAATGATTAGATTATGAGAGCTGTAACCAAAGTAGTGCATTTCATGGATTGATAATTTAAATGGACCAGCTGAGTGGTAACTACAGGAGGATGGGGCATGGCTAGAGAAAATGAGTCACTGGAGGCATGCTGTGGGGATTATATGTACTGCCCCTGAAGCTTCTATTTCTCTCTCTGTTTTCTGGCTATCGTGAGGTGAGCAGCTTTCCTCTGCCATGTCTTGGGCCCACGAAGGTATTGGCTGACCATGGACTGAAGTTCTGAAACCATGAGCTCAAAATAAATGTTTCCTCCTCTAAATTGTTCTGGTCAGTTATCTTAGTCACAGATATGAAAAGCTGATTAACACAGGAATTGTTGCTGTAACATACCTAATCATGATGCTCTGAAGCTTTTGTAATTTGTTTGTGGAAGAACTTTGGAAAAGTTTGGAAATGCAGGATAGAGATGTCTTAGAACGTTGTAAGTGGAGCTTAATGGATGATTCTGGTGTGAACTAAGAAGACCAGAAGGCTGCTAGGAATGTGGACAGTAAAGACCATGCTCATGAGGTTTCAGAGGAGAATGAGGACTCAATTGGGAACTGGACTAGAGATCCCAAGTGTCATATTTTGGCAAAGAACTTGTCTGCATTTTGCCCATGTCCTGAGACTTTGTATAAGGCTGAATTTAAAGGTGATAGGCTAATTAATCTACTGGAGGTTTTCAGTCAGCCCAGCATTTAGGGCAGTATCGTTAGTATTGCTGGCAGTTTTCAGTCAGGTTTACTGTGAGAATCAGGAACATAAAACAGAGAAGAAAATTTTTAAAAACTTAAATTTGGCCAGAAAAGTACATGTAAAATCGGGGCCAAGGAAGTTATGATTGTTGAAGAGATTACCACCTTTACAGAGAAACTATTCTGCACAGAGATGACAGGAAAGATGCCTTGGGGGCTCCTCAGAAATCAGCAAAAAACATGCCCATCACAGGTTCAAGGGTGTAAAATGTAAAACTCCTTTGAGAAGAGACATCCTGTTCACACAGGAGCGTCTAGGAAGTTTCCTTAGGATTCAATTGACCGTGCTTGGCTTCCCAGGCACTTAGAGACCACGGCATCCATGGTCCAAGGGAGCTCAACCACTATTCAAATTGTTGACAGACCATGGCTTTATCTATGTGGCACTAAATTATCAGGAATGGAGGATACTGGCGTTAGGGAGTCAAAGAGACTTCCATCAAGTTTTCAAAGGAAGACACTGGAGACCAGGCAAAATGTGGCAGGGCCCGAATCCCTGTAGGCAGCCCCTAAGAGAATGATACATAACATTCTAAGAGGGAAGCTGAAGCTGCAGTGGAGACCTCCCACCCAGATTAAGAGATGCCAGTAATGTGGAACATCTTCTGAAGAAAGCGTCTGGCTGTGAACAGAGCCAGGCTAAGAGAGAGCTAATGTGTGCTGAAAGAAGCAAGGCCACAGGGATGGAACTACAGAAGCCATTTGGAACTCACATTTTGCCGCCATGTTTTCCAGATGCCGGACATAGAACTACAGGACCTAATGTTTGCCTGGCTGGGTTTTAGTCTAATTTTGCTTCCATCCCTTCTTTCTATGCTCCTATTCCTTCCTTTTGAAATAGGAATATATACTTTGTGTGATTGTTATTTTGTGTGTTCGAGTGTGTATCAAAAACAAGCCCCCACCCCACACATGCACGGGGGCTCTAATTTCCCCGTTATGGTAAGCTTTTAAAAATAAAATATTTCCATTGTAGTTGAAGACCCTGTTAACTTCTTTCTGAACACTTAATTTTTAATTCTCCCCGAAGTGACTAATTCCCTTAATTTGTCATTTGTTGTAGGGCATGATGTAACATGTGGGGCATGTTGCATCAGAAAGGAGGAAACCTAACTTGCTGGCTGCTACCTGCTTCCTGGTCCTGGGGCCACATGTGGCTAAGATAGCGCCTGGTGATCAGCCAGAAGGTGTTGCTGTGGGTTGTGACGAAAAATCGGACCACCTCTAGGAGAGGCTCAGAACCCGTCCGCCCTTGGGACAGCTTGTGTCTCCCATTACTGCCTGTGGGATGGGTGTACCTGTGAACTCTCCCCACCCTGTTGACCTTTATCCTGATTGGCTCCTGTACATTATATTAGCTGTGTGTTTTTTCTCATTAAACGAGATCCTGCTTTGATTGGTCTCCTGAAGTGTCTGATTGTCCTCCGGTGAGGGAGGGCTAGGTGCGGGCGGTCAGTTGGCCCTCTCCTTTCTTGGCTTGTCCTGGTCAGGGGGTGCTCTCCCCATCTCTCCCGCAGGTCAGGAGGGAACGAGGGCTAAAAACCGGTTCAATTTGTTGTATATATATGTGTGTGTGTGTGTGTGTGTGTGTGTGTTGAGAATGAAACCTAGCCAAAAGCTTACCTTGAGTCTCACAGGAGCTTTTGCTTTGGATTTGGACTTTTGGATAATTCTGGAACTGCTAAGACTGTGGGGAATGTTAGAGATGGGCTAAATGCATTTTGCACTATGAGATAAACATGTGCTTTTGGGAGCCAGGGACAGGATGTTATGGTTTGGATATGAGGTATCCTCTAAAAGCTCCTGTGTTATTGCAAAATGGTTAGAATATGAGAGTCGGAACTTAACAGTGCATTAATCCATTTGATGGATTAATAGTTTGAATGGATTACTGAGTGGTAACTGCAGGCAGGTGGGGCATGGCTGGAGGAAGTGGGTCACCAGGGGAAGGACTTGGTATTATGTATTTTGTCTCTGGTTTCTCTCTGTTTATTGGCTGCCACGAGTTAAACAGCTTTCCTCTGATGGGCTCTTCTGCCCAATATTCTGCCTCACCTCAGGTCCAGAGCAATAGAGCCAGCTGACCATGGACTGAAACTTCTGAAACCATGAGACAAAACAAACTTCTCCTTCTCTAAGTTGTTCTTGATGGGTGTTTTGGTCACAGTGGTACAAAGCTAACACATGCCTCCTATGCACCAAGTTTTGCACTAGGCTTCTCATACAGTGATGCTACCCTCACACATTTTATGGTATGAATTGTCATAAAGTACATATTTCATAATTAACAGGAAGTATTTTAGATGTAAAAAGAATAATATTGGTCAACAATATATGGTCAGCTTTTAAAAATAAAATATTTTTACTGGGCTGGGTATGTGGCTCAAGCGGTAGCGCGCTCGCCTGGCATGCGTGCGGCCCGGGTTCGATCCTCAGCACCACATACAAACAAAGATGTTGTGTACGCCGATAACTAAAAAAAAAATAAACATTAAAAAAATATATTTTTTTTTACTGCAGTTTAAGATCCTGTTAACTTCTTTCTGAACACTTAATTTTTACTTCTCCCTGAAGTATCTATCTATCTATCTATATATATGTGTATATATATATTGCTGGAGATGGAACCTAAAGCCTTATACATGCCAGACAAGCCCTTCTTCACTGAGCTACACTCCAAGTAGCCATGCGTTTCTTCATACGTTTATGTTAGGAGTTGAAATGTACCCCCTTTAGTATGTTTAAATCCTAACTCCTCACTGTGATCTTATTAGAAATAAGTTCTTTGCAAATGAACAAATTAAGACTCAATCATTAGGTGGGCCCAAAGCAATATGCCTGTGATCTTATGAAAAGGGGAAATTTGGACCCATACGCACAGAGGCAGAATAACAATAACTGAAAATGAAGAAAGATGTGGGCTGATGCACTTACAAGCCAAGAAACAACAAAGATTATCAGAAAACTACCTGAAGTTAGAAGAGAGGAAAGCGATTTTCCCTTACAACCTCAGAAAAAATCCAATCCAATTGATACCTTGGTCTGAGATTTCTAGTCTCCAGTATTGGGAGACAATAAATTTCTGTTGTTTAAGCCATTTGTTTATAGTACTTTTTGTTATAGCAGCCCTGGCAAAGTAAAACAACTACTATATCTGTATATATTCCTAAACAAGCTGAAAATTTTTTACATATATTAAAATGTTACATAAATTATATTTTGCTGCAAATAGTTTTCCATGACTTTATTTTTTCTTTTAGAATTGCTTATGAGATTGATCCTTCAGTATATGTAGCTTTTTTTTAGTGTTACATAGTAGGCTATTTTATGAATATACTTTAATTGATATGTTTTAATTATCCATGTCCCTGATGATGTGCATAATAATGATACTGCTATGAACATTCTTATCGATATTTCATTGCACATAGTTGAAATCATTTCTCTGTGGTTTATACCACATAATTGAATTTCTATGTCATTACTATGTCCAACAGTGTTGAGCAGTTTATCTTATTATACAACCTCACTGACAATCAGTGTCATCTAACTTTTAAATTGTTTCTGTACTTGTCAGTGTACCTAGAACTGATATTTGAAATTATGAAGTGTTCTATGAACCCATATATGCAAAGTGTTACGAGAAGTCCAAACTAGCCTGAAAGTGTGGCAGAGAGGGTTATGGTATGAAAAGTAACACTTAAATTGGAACTTGAGGTATAAATAGGTGTTAGGGGAATGGAAGTGGGAAGTTTGATGGATCAAGGAGCAGAAATTGAAGATAAGTGTGGCATCATTGAGTAGGGGACAGAGAGTGAACTCTCTAGTGCTAATGTAACCCTTTGATAATTCAGGTGGCCTCTCCTTCTGCAGGAACAAGAAAACGCCTTTTTGAGCATAGTACCATCTTCTATTACCTCGGAGTCTAGGACATGCACCTTGAAGTTCGAATGAGGAAATATTCTTTGTTTTACTATGTATTTAGGTCAGAGTTCAAAAACTGGGTACAGTGGGATGACATCATAAAATGTGCTTTATTTGAACACCACAGTAATTTTCACCATCAACTCATTTTTTATTTTTCTGTCACTCTGAATTCTGTCTGAAGTCACTTATGTTTGAGAGCCCTGTGGTTTGTAGGGAGTAGGGAGGAACAAATTATCTCCTTTGGGATAAATTGCCTAATTGAGAAGTCCTAGTTGACATCACTGCACAACCATTACTGTAGAGATGAGTTAAAGGAAAGAAAACCCAGCTGGCTCATCCAGGACCTTCCCTGTTTGTAGGACTAGGCCCCAGTTCTCCCCTGGCAAGTAAAAGTGGGGAAGGCTAAGAGACTCACTCCCCACCTGGCATACACATAGGAACACTTTTCAAGCTGCAGAAATGCCATTTGGGTTATAATACATGAGATGGGAGTGAGGAACGTCTGGGAGTGGGAGGAGGTTGAGTTTTCCTGGAGAAGATGGAGATTTCTACTGAGAGATGTTAGATAGCAGACCTTTTGATTTTTTTTTTTTTTTTTTTTTTTTTTTGGTGTGGTGCTGGGGATCGAACCCAGGGCCTTCTGCATGAGAGGCAAGCACTCTACCAACTGAGCTCTATCCCCAGCCCTTAGATGGCAGACCTTTTGGAAAGGAGCTTGCTACAGATAGCAGGGAGCCCTGGTAAAGAGCGAGGGAAACACCCTCTAGGGGTACCTTCCTTTCAAGGCTCAGGAAAGCCCAATTTAGTGACCCTTCTGTTCTTTTCTAGATTTGTAACTACTTTCTGAAACTGCCCTAACTCTCCTGTCAAATTCTCATCTATCTGATACACAGACTGGTGTACTGAATTTGGGGAGACTGAGAGCTCAGGCAGTAGAAAACAGGAGCTGTTCTAGTTCATGCTGTAAAATGTATCAGGCCATTCATTGTTTTTCAACTCAGAGACTCTTGATATTGGTGGTGGTTCAGGAGAGAGGTCCACGGGGAATCCTGGGAGCAGGAGTAGGGAGGGGGCTAGAAGAGGATACTAGAAAAATATATCCGAAATAATTATAAACCCAAATTCTAGGGGTTAGACTTGAATTGGTTTTCAGCCTTCTCTGAAAATTAGAATCACATGGGAGCTTAAAAAAATTCCCAGTGCCAGACCAATTATAAACCATGATTTCTGGTTGGGAGGATACAGGCATCACCTTTTTTTTTTTTTTTTTTTTTAAATAAAACACCAATGTTCAGCCAAGACTGAAAATCACTGGAAGCAATCAGAGGGGCCCATAGCTGCCACACTTACATTTAGTTTCGGTAACAAAATAAAATATGTTTTAATAGAAATGCACCATCTCAGCTCTTCTGTGCTGTCGTGAGCATATTTTTAGTGTAAACAACAATTTAAAAAATGGGTGACTTTGTGGCAGGGAAGAGAAATGCAGTTAGAAATATTTTTCTTTCTCTTTGCCTATAAAAGCTTTACAAAATATTGCAAACTTTGCCAAAACAAAATTGGATTTCCACCATATTTTATCTCTTGAAGCAATTCTAATGCCTAGAATCAAATGCCCTCCTGCACCACCCTCTGGTTCATAGATCCCAAAGAGGTTGTGTATTTTATCTCAGATATTCATTCTTCCTTGAACAGAAAAGATGTTTCGACTCTGAGGCATTTAGGAGGAATTGCTTAGAAAAAGCCCTGCAGGGTGGCTGTCATAATGATGCTGTTTTAAAGAACACCCTAGACCTCTTGGAGGGAATCACTAACCACCCTCCTGTGTTTTGTTTTCCTTCCTGGTCTCTGAGCTTCCTGCAATACTTTGGTTTGGTTTCTAAGGCAGAATTTATGATATGTTGCTGACTGAAGAACAATTCAATTTTATGCAACCGACTTGCTCACCAGGAGGACCAAGAAACCTTTTCCCATAGTTTCTCCCAATATGTTCCATGTTAATTTTGGTCCATATCTCCCCTAAAGCCCTAAAGGTGTAATGAATGGGGAAGATTGCAAAAGCAGCACATGTTTTTCCTTCTTTTTCTAAATGGGATAGCAGAAACTCCAACTATGTTACTCTGTATGTGTGTGTGTGTGCATGTGTATGTGTGTGCATGCATGCATGAATATGTATGTGTGTGCATGCATGCATGCATATGTTTGTGTGTATGTATGGGTGTATGCATTTGAGTCTTTTGGGGTGTGGGATAAGGGAGGTAAATGGACCTTCTGTGGCTTCAAATAATGGCCAAGTGGGAGCTCCCTCTTATCTTACAGATGCTGCTTGCTTGAGTTTCATGACACATTTTATTGGCATCTCAATCTTTGATCTTTCTGCTCAGCTAATCGTTTAACCTGGTAAGCAGCTGTTTCGTGTGGATATGTTTGGGATTTAGAGGATGGAATTGAATGCCCCAGAAGTTTGCTTGCAAAGCCTAATTTTAACCAGAGGATGCCAATTGCCTTCTATTATAGGATCATATCCCCTTTTATGTGTACCTGGAAGAGTTCAGTTGAGGTTTTTTTTTTTCCAACAAAGACTTTGTATATTTTTCCCATCTGTTCTCAAATGATTTATTCAATATTTGTTTGTCATCAAAATTCAGATATCACTTCCCACATCTTCACATACCTAAGGCTAGTGTGCTTTCCAGTTAAATGCCCCTGGTTGTCTTTCTTCTCCTCTGTACTGCAATTGTTCGTTTGTCCCCTTTCCCCGTCAGGACCAAAGAAGACTCCACAGGTGTTGTCATATTTAGCATATTTTTTTTTCTATCAGGTCAGAGGAAGTCGGTGCCTCTGCAGTGCCTGATATGAGTCCATGGGCTAAATCGATAATGAGCCTGTCGAGACAAATAGGCCAGCAATTGTTCTAGCCAGGCCAAAGGAGGCGAGCAAAATGCCAATTGCAGACGCAGTGGTGAACCGAGCTGCTGAGAGCAGACAGTCCCGGATTAATGAAATCGCACGCGCTCAGCTTGCACCCGGAACTAAAGCAGCTTTGGGAAAGGCATATGGCAAAAAAATAAGCCAAAGTTAATCGCAAAGTCAGGCGTCCAATAAAGCAGCAGCTGCTTGAAAAGGAAAGCACAACAGCCGCTGCACAGTGACTTCTCTCCTGCTCCGTCAAGCAGGGGGATGTGCAGAGCAGGATTAGCCGGGCTACAACCCACCGCCTGCGGTTGCCAGGGCGGCAGCGAGCTCTGGTCCGTGTGTGCCCGGGCCCCAGACCTGCTGCTGCGCTTGCCCAAGGCAGCCAGCTGTGGATCTGATTAGCGGCAGCAGCAAGCGCAGCTCTGGAGCCGGTCCGCCTCTCATTTTCCTTCCACTTACCAAACAGCCAACACCAGGCTCTATTGTTTCCTACCAATTTCTCCCCGCACTGCCAGTAATCAGCAATAGTCTGCACTGGAGTGCACGACCTCATTTAAAGAGGTTTGGCGGAATGTCAGCGTCCTGTTTTTCCCCTCCTCGTTTAATGATGGCGTCTCCCTTTGCCACTTGATTTTGAATCTGTCGTAATTGCCTCCAAGAGCTTCTATGTCCAGGACTTTGTAACACTTTCTCGTTGTTCTCCCAAAGAGACCAGACTAGGCGAGAGGGTTATGGGTTGTCAGAGGCTTGCTGGCTTCCCTGGAATTTATTTTCGCTGTTGTAGACAGTGACCGTGGTTTAGGTATTGGGCTGCTCTCACCTTGGGCTTGTGTTCTCTGAGAGGAATTGCGTGGAACACTAGTGGGATTTAAATGGGTATCCCTTAGGAAAATAAATTCCCAAGTCAACTAAATTTGAGAATCACTGCGTTTCATCGTTTTTTTTTTTTTTTTTAAGTGACTTGACATTTTTGATACATCAACGTGCTTTGTAAGGTGGGTAATAAATTAGAATTTTCAAAATTTTACAATGATGTTGTCCTTAGAACTCTGTTTTGGAAGAGCATTTGATGTTGGTTGAATTAAACCTCCCCAAATTCATATATTGAAGCCCTAACTCCCAGTACCTCAGAATATAGCCTTCTTTGGAAACAGGGATGTTGCATATATAGTAAGTTGAGACAAGGTCATACCAGGGTAGGCTAAACTCCCAATGCATCCTTATAAAAGGTGAAAATTTGGACACAGAGACAGACACCCACAGGGAGAATGCCATAGGAAGATTGGAGTTATTCTGTCATAGGCCAGAGAAATACTAGAAGTTTGGAGAAAGGTCTGCAGACCTTTAGAAGGGGCATAGTCAGCTGTCACCTTGAACTCAGGCTTTCATTCTACAGAACTAGGCATGGTCTGTCTGTTTAAGCTACTTTGTTATGGCAGCCCCAGGAAACTAACAATATTCAAGGGAATACTGTGTGAGGAACAAATACTATTTAACAGTTTTACCATGATAGTAGTTATAGCAGACCATGAACATATTCACAGAAGTTTAAGATTTTAAGAAGTTTAAGGTTCAATAGAAGATTTTCTATATATTTCTGGGTAGAGTTAATTCAGACAACCATGATGTTCATTTGCATTTAAAAGAAGATTCTTAGGCCAACTATATATTTTATAAAGCAAATGGAAACACTGCTCTCTTGCATTCTCAAATACTAGAATTATTAAACTACTTTTATTACTTAAGCTCATGATCATCTTTCTGCCTTGCCCGAATAACTGCTGCAGCCTTTAATTACATGGGTTGGCAAAATTGTCCCAGGAGTTACCCCAGCCTGTCTGTATTGTATTCCTCTATCCCATTGGCTTGAATTAAATTGAATGTCCTGCAACTCATGGCCGCACATGAGCAGGCAGTGCAGCTATTTTATTGAAGGAATTTCCAAGGTTGAATAATGATAACCCAAACTTGGGGATTTTATGGTCTAGTAAATATTAAAAATTAATTTGGAGACTGACAGAGACTTGTAAACTTTCCTTTTGTCAAATAAGCATGTTAAAACAACAGTGACTGAGAAAATAAACAAGAATCAACAACTACCGTGTGCTAGCGACATCATTTAAACTTTTAAATTTGCCAAGTAGAAATATTAAAACAAATGACTAAACGTACCAAAAAATATAAACAACTTGAACAACCATGAGTTAATTTGATGGTTTCTAAAAGTACAGGATATTTCCAAAACCAAAAGAATCAAAAGAGAAAACTGTCATGGTGTCCTAGTGGGTTATGTGTTTGGAGTGTTATGTGCCAGGCATGTTGTAAATATTTTATGTGTATAAATTCAATTACTCCCCACAAAAGACTGTAAGATTGAAACAATCTTTATTTTATAGGCAAGGAAACTGAAGTACTGGGCCTAAAAGTTGACTGGGTTTATCTGCTGCTAGGTGTTGAGGCTGGGTATTGAATCCACAAGACAGGCCCCCAGAGACTATGTTTCTGTGATTCTGAACATCAGATGATCTTAAATCTCTGATGAGATAATTCTTTCTAATAAGGAAACCTCAGCTAACTTACTCAGATGTGCCTGGGAGTGAGTGTGTATGTGGATGTTTTTATCCTGCTTCTCCCCCTTTACTACAGATCTGTGATAACATCCTCAGGGCAGTCTGGCCTGGATTTAGGAAGCCCAGATTGTAGCTGCAAACCCACATGCCAGCAAGAGGTCCAGAATGGAAATGTGCTGTGTGTTTATGGAGGGAATTCCTAAGGTAGCTAGGGGAATTGGCTCATTTTTCTCATCAGTCATCTGTGTTTTGTGGTAAGACTTGAGCAACCTTCTAAAAGGTGAGTACAAATCAATCATTTCAGCTGACATTTTGAAAATTCTGCAGGGTGGCAGAAAGTTAATGTATCAAATACCATTAAAGGTTTAAAACAACCAAACCAAAACTAAGATACTTTAAACTTAACCTCAAAACCTGAGCTGTGGTTCAGTGTTGAGATCGGTGTGTGTTTGTGTGTGTGTGTGTGTGTGTGTTCATGCAAGTGTGTATGTGTGTATAATGTGATTTGGATTTGATAGCCAGGATGTATATGGAAACACTACATAAACCACTCAAAAGGAAATCACATTCAGCACATAAATGACCTTCTGCATCTGGAATTTACCACATAGGCGTAGCTTTTGCAAGGGAAAAGCTTTGTAGCGCAGCATGATTTAATGAAAGGACATGCTTTGGGGTCAGGTAAAACATGGGTTCCTATGTGTTGTTGCTGTGGGGTCTTGGAAAATTCAATGTTTTAGTCCATTCAGGGTGTGGCAAGAAAAAGAACATGAACTGGGGTTGGTTCTTAAGGCTAGGGAAATCCAGGAGGAAAACACTTTCTTGTTGGGAGACTGGTGAGGACCTGTTCCTCACAGATGGTACCTTCTCACTGTGTCTCATGTGGTAAAAGGGGCACATAAGGGCACTAATCCCCATCCACGAGGGCTCTGCCTTCCTTTGTAATCACCACCAAAACCTCCTCCAACCTCCTCGAATCCCGAATTGGGGATTAGTTTCAGCACATGAAATTTGGGAGGACAGTAACATTCAGAATATAGTAGTCACTTACTTATCCACTGCTTCATTTATTTTTATTTGGAAAGAGAAAACCTTTAGTATAGCTTTTTAATGATAATTAGAATAATTAATATCCAAAAGGGAATTTAAAAAAAAATTTTTTTTGTGATACTGAGGATCAAACACAAAGCCTCATCACTGTACCACTAAATCACATCCCTAAGCTGAGAATTTCATTTTTTAACAAATATTTATACAGAAATCATATTGACAGACCCTTTTCTAAGTGATTTATAAATATTAATAGCAATCCTATGAAGGTAGATGTAATACTCTGGTAGTAATAATTACTTCCATTTTATAGTGAGGACAAATGAGGCAGAGAGAGTTTAAATAACTTGTTTAAAGACAAGAGAGCTGGTAAATGTCAGAGGGTTCAAACCCAGGCAGTCTGGTGCTGGGAATTGCATTCTTAATCTTGACTCTGTAGTATCCTGATAACTGAAGCTGAAATAATTTCAATTTTAAGTATCTATCAATTAACAGTGTTTGAAAGAGCTGCTTTTCAGGAACTCTGGACACAAAGGAAATAGTTGGATGTGGACAAATTGTACATGGATTTAATTAGTTGTGAATTTAAATTTATAAGGTTAAATGCATAGATATTGTGCAGTGTGGAATTCCCTGTCAACCACCAATTTCTTCACACCAGATGTTGGCAATAGTGCTTGGTCATCAGCTTCCCAACTGCCACTTATTCCTCTCTTGTCTCTTCTCATTTGCGTATTATGGTGTCCTTTCTGGCCTGACCAGCTTCCAAGTTTCTGCCTCTACCCTTAAGAGATGCAGGAACTCTCAGACTCTCTCATAGGCTTTCTGACTTTTTAAATGTCGTAGCTGTGGGCTGTCACTTTCCCAGCCCCTTCCTTCATTTCAGATCACTTCCTCTCTTTATCTTTTTCTCTCACTCTACCTCATCCACCCAGTCATCTTGCTCTTAGCGAGGACTTTTCCAGCCCTGTGTCCAGGCTGTACTCCCACTAGGCTCTGCCTTTTCTTCTTTGGGTGGGTGACATACATCTTGAAAGAGAGTCTGTAGGAGCTATTTCTCCTTTCTCCTGTGCAATCCACTGTTAAATTCCTGCATTGATTTGGCTTCTTTCCACAGCACTTGACTGAATGGCTCTCATGGTGGTCATCAATGCTCTGTTAATTGTTGAATACAATTGCATCTTCTCAGTCATTGCACTTGACCTCTCATGGAGACCCTGCATGGTCTGGCCCAAGGCCAACTCTCTTGTCTCATTTCCTGTTCCCTCTCCCTTACTTATTGTCGGGCTCCACTGACCTACCTACTGTTCTGCAAACAGCAGTGCTACTCCATGATCTTTGCATATGTTGTTACTCTTGCCCCTTGAACATTATTCTCCCAGATATTTGCATGGCTCTTCCTGCATTCAGATCTCTGTGGAACATCACTTCTTAAAGTAGCCCTTTCTAAACACTGCTATCTAAAATGGCACTGGTTTTGCCCATCATTTTCAATCTCCTTACCTACTCTAGATGTTTTCAAAGCATGTATCAACTTATCCCTTAGCTGTCTCCCCCAGGGTATAATTTCATGAGAGCAGGGGCTTATCCTCTTTGTCTGCAGGTGTAGTTTTTGTAGCTGTAGTAAGTGCCCTGCTAATAGTAGAAGTTCTGTAAATACTGGATTTAATGAGTGAATTTGAATGTCCCTTATCTCTTAGCTTCTGTATAACACTACCCTTTCTGGTTCTCCTACTTTCTTCCTGACCAAACTGTCTCTTGCTTGCACTTGATCTACTTCATCTACCTGGAACATAAGAATTTCATCCTTGCTCCTTTTTTCTCCAACTTCACATCTTGTTCTTGGGCAATCCTTTTGATGACTTTGTCCCTCCCTTATATGGTGATACCTTTACACCTTTCTCCCTTGGATCTTCCAAAAGGCAGATACATATTTCCAATATCTCCATGCAGAGATACCTCAAACTCAACATGAGGATAGGAGGGCTAGTTTTCCATCCTCCAGATGCTTTTAGTTCCTGTCTCAATTGAAAGCATTATCATCCACTCCACTAAGCTAAGCATTTCCTGCTTTTCTATTATATATCTAAGTTCTATTATATCCACTTCAGAAGAAATCCATTTCTTTTGCCGTGCTTGAGGCCAAGCGTCATCATATGTTGCCTGGAATATTTCAGTAGTATGCTATATACTGCCTCCCTGCCTCCAACTTCTCTTATCTTCATTTCAATTCATCCATATAAAATGCTTCCAGCATTCCTTTTCTGACATGAAACTTTGATCATCATTTTCTCTTTCAAGAATCTTGGTGGAGCTACTACTTCTGGATCAAAATCTGAGCTCCCTGGTCTGATCCGTAGGCCCTCACGATGATCTTAAGATATTATTAACTGGCTGCAAGAGAACAAAGCTTTTAATTGAATCATAGCATTCCAGCTGTTGTCTTTCCTCCTGGGCAACAAGGAGAATATCCAGATGTTGGTCTGCCTCACACCTCAGCCAGGCTCTGGCAGGGCAGAGACAGCCCAAGGGTTTCTCAGTGTGAGGTATGGAGGTGGGTTAACTAACCTAGGGGGTTAGTCCAATATTATGCCAACAGCCAAAATGTTCTTTTCTCCAAAAATGTGGATTTTTTTTCTTATAAAAATTAATAATTATTTTTCTGTGAAGTGTGCTTACTTCATAGGAAATAATGATGATAGCTACTACCCACCATATGCTGGGTATTATTCCAAGCACTTTATATGTATTAATTTATTCATTCATTAAACAATGTCAGGTAGATAGTATGATTCTCTTCACATTATGCATGAAGGAGCCAGGGCACAAAGAGATTAAATAACTTTCTGAAGATCTTACAGGTAGACACCAGTCTGAAATTAAAACTTAGCTAATATTACTGTGCTATTATAAAAAAATCAGGGGACCTGCTGGGGTAATTGAGAAGGAGAAAAGATTGGAATTGAGGGAGTCATATTCCCTCCTTTTTTCTCTGGGATTTTTGATGTCTGGGCTAAGAGAATTCCATGAGTAATGGAGGCAAGAACACATAAGAGGAAGTTTTATGGGGAGGAGGTTATTTCTTAAATAATCATTTGAGTGACTGGACAGAGATAGGAGGAATGGTGTGGAGAAGAGAAGGTAGAGGAAGAAGAAAGAAAGGGAGCAGAAAGAGATCTCAGATACAAATCTCAGATACAAGATCTCAGATACAAATGGAGTGAATGACCCTGGGAGTCACTGAGACATCTGGAAAATCCTCCCATTATTTGGCACAAGGATACAATTTGCTTGAAATGTGACCCTTTACAAGTTCCTCCCTTTGGGGCCTCTGCTATCCCTCCAAAATGCTGCACTGTATTGAGTCTTTTGGGGAGTTTGGTCAGGTGGAAGCCCTGAAGAAGGGCCAATTTCACTCCTTTTGTGCATTTTGGTGATGAAGGGGCAAGAACACTGGTGTTTTGAATGACCAAGCTTGGACACTAGAGAGACACATGATCCAGAAGGCACCTCAGATGAACCTGAACTCCAGAGGCAATGGCATTAAACTTGTAATTGCCCCAGATCGGTGTCTCAGTACAACCATGGGCCTGCCACAGCTGGGTGCACCTGTCTGAGCCACATCACCTTCGACCCATTGCTGTCTTGTCCACCAGGAGTTCTCCCATATCTGAGTCTGTCAGTGGGCTGCTGTCTTGGATGTCCTTCCTTCCCTTCCATCTTCCTCATGCTCTTGTCACTCTGTCTGTTCCTTCCCCTCCCTACAGAAGTCTTGTAGATCTCATAGTATGTGGGATGTATTTCTGCTGTCATATAAAGCACATTGTATGGTGATTTTCCTGGACAAGCCATGAGCTTCTCTAAGCATGCTTTAAATTCCAGTCTTGGTATTCTTTTCAAGGAGCATAGAGCACATGGTAGGTGCTTAATAAATGTTTGATGAATACATAAATGAATGAATACCTGTAAAACATTTAATGGTGCTGCAGCTGTTGCTGCTGTCACTCCTCATGCATCTCAGTGGATTTTTTTCATTCCTTTTCTTTCTTTTTTAATTTTTTCTGCATTCGCACATGGCGCCCTCTAAGGAGTAAACAGCCCCCTTTTCCCTTAGGAGATTCCAAGGGTATCATTAGTTACAAGATACTCCTATGGCATGCAAATAATACTTTATCCATTGTCCTTTCTGTTTCTTTATTAGAAAAACAAGAAAACTTTATATTAGAATTCTCCCCTGTTTGGGAAGACACACCAGACTTTAATTCTTGATAATGATTATGGAAAGCTTCACTGAAGGATTTGCTTTATGCTGGCTAATGGGGTAGGCACTTTTGACACATTTTCTCAGTTAATACTTAGGGTAATCTCCATTTTTAAAAGCATCATTTTTTCATCTTAAAATGTAGATGCTGAGGCCTAGAGAGGTTGAGTATCTTGCCCAAGACCATCTTAGTAAGTGGAGACGTCAGAATTCAAAACCAGATGAATCTGGTTTTGAAAACACGCAGAAGGAAGTGCCATGATCAGTGATCTGTTTCACACTTCTGACTGCTACATGGGGATGGCTCTCAGACCACCAGGTCCAGAGCTGGAGACACAAGGATGACCACAAGTCCTGATGGCTCTGAGACTGGGACTTGTACCAGGATATGGTGATGAGGGCAGAGAGAAACAGACAGACCAAAAACATAGTAAGGCATAAAATTTGAGGAGTATTGTGACAGATTAGACAAGGGAGACCTGCCCGTAATCTGCTGGTACCTCATTGGTTGCCTGGGAGCATGAGGACATCCAAGGAAACATTACAAAGAGAGTAGGTATTGGTGAGAAGATAACAAATCCAGTTACAGGGGTATTGAGTGTTATGTACTGGAGGTATCCAAGAATGATTTCTAGGAGATATTTTTATGTATGAGTCTGAAATTCAGAGGGAATGCCTTGACTCTTTGTATCACTCTTTGTGCTCCAAGATCATTTGATTTAAAATTCTTTTAGTTAGTAAAAGTTTTCTACTTAATGGAATCAAGGGAGTGTTTATTAGTGAATCAGAGCCTCTTAGGGAAACCTGGTCCATACTATCTTATGAAATGCAAAGGTAAGATTCCCCCCTTTATTATACTTTTCCATTGCCTGAAATAATTCTGCCTTCATTATTATATTTTATATTGTCCTTTCCCAGAAAACAGATAGCTGTGTCACCTCTGCATCTATAGTCTCAAATGCATTTTGGTTGGGAGATGAAGTGTCTATGTCTATACGTTATTTTCAACTGTTAGTTTGAAAATATGTATTATATCCACTTTTCTTCTACACTGTCTTCTAATTTAAAAGGATTACTATTTTTTTCATTTAATTAAACATTTAGCCCTTCAAATAGTCTTGCTTATCATCCTGAGCACAAACGAAAATAGCACGATTAAATAAATCTCAGAGTCCCAGCTTAGATTGTTTCACCAAAGGAAACTGAAAATACTCCAAGATATAGGAAATAAAAGGTGGTAACATGTGATATAAAGTATTGTCTCACCAACAACAACAAAAAAGAGAACAGACAAGCCAAAATGGATTGCCTATGGGTCTCCTCCCCTGAAGTGGGGTGTCCAGCTCAATGTTGTGAACTGTTGCAATGAATTTTGGCCTCTCAGTGTCTGAATACCCTTCATTGTGTGTGTGTGTGTGTGTGTGTGTGTGTGTGTGTGTGTGTGTGTTGTGTGTATGTAAGTATGAAACTGCAATCAAATAGTGAAAAGCTGGTTCTTACTAGAGAGACAGAAAATATGATTGTTTTCCCAGACCCTGGATGATAAGGTGTGGGCACATGACCCCGTCGCTGACATGGAGAGATAGCTACTTCAGGCTTACAGCTGGATGCTGGGGAGGGGAGTGACAGGGACTAAACAGACTCTACTTTGGTGAGAGTGGCAGTGGCAACATCCAGTTTTCAGAGGCAGCAGAGAATGGTTCTGCTGTCTTCCATCCTAGGCTTAGAAAACACATCATGGAATCTGTTTTGCAGACCAGCTTTGCAGCATGTGATTTTGGACACTGCTTTTGTCTGAAGAGTTGCCATGCCTGACTCTCCTAGATATTTTGTAAGCTGCCCAATACCCTTTTATTAAATTCATTTTCTGCTCACATTTGCCAGGGTTGTCTGTCAACTGTCTGATGCAACTGAGTGATACATCCTAATTCCATGTGACATACAAAATTTAAAGAATCTGTCCTATAGCTTCTCTGTAGGAATGACATTAGAATGAATTTCATTTTGTCTTGCATTATAATTACATATTTTTATCAGATTTTTGAGAACAGACACTACATTTTATTTATTTTTGCATCCTACTGCTAATGTCCAATTTCAAATGCCTTGGACATAGTAAAGATTTTTAAATTGACTTGAGCAGGATGTAAATAGATCTTTCTAGCTGCAAGAAAACAACACGGACTAGGCTAACTGTAGACTGTGGAACTGTGAAAAACACTGGGGGAAGTCAATAGGTATCCTTTTATCATGAAGACTTAGGCAGGGAGATGTTCCCCATGAGGCTTTGCCTGTTAGGTCCAGGCCACTGGTCAGTAATAGGCAGAGTGATGGCAGTAATACCTCCTCTAAGCATCTGCCATCAGGGTCTATTTGCTGAGCAATAATAGTCTGGATTTCAGTGCCTACTGGGTCTTCTCTTCTTCTGGTGAGTTATTGTAGTAGACCCAATGCAATTTCCCCCTTTCAGCAGGGTAGATATAGGCTTCTTTCCCTGTTTTTTTTTTTCAAAAGTATTTCTGAGAACCAGAAGCATACATTTTATATCATAATCTTTATTTCTTAGTGTCTCGCTGACCTTTTATGGGTATCAAAGACAACCCCGTGTGAAATTGCATTTCTTATGCATAATTGTCCTTTAGCAAGATTTTTCATGATGCTCACTGGACACATATAATAGAGTATCTGCAGTCCCATCTCACTGCTCTTTGGTGTGAGTCTACTGATCACACCTTTATTAAGTTATGCCCATCATCGATCTAGCTCATTTTAGCATGGGTGTGAATTGAACCCCTTCCTCTTTTACCCCTCTCTTTGAAGTTAATTATTGGTGTTATGTACTTGCTTTGTCATTTTCAGTTTTTTGTTTTGATCCTTTCCCTCATACTAAGGTCTTGAAGAGGTATTTGAATTTCATTTTTTCTCTTATTTTACCTGTATATTTTTAACTCGCCAAAGGGTATTATATGGTGTACTCAGCTCTTACTCTAAAGCAAATACTGCTTCTTTTGATGTGGAGATGTATGTATCTTAAAATAAAAACTTTAAAAGAAGTAAGAACTTTTCTAGTTCCTTTCTTTTGCCTAGCTCTATTGAATGTGAATTTGACTTCATCTAGAGAGTGTACTACAGAGTAGTAATAAAAGTATAGGCTCCAACATCTAACTGTTGAGGATCAATCCCAGGTTTTCCAATGAATAGTTTTGAAGTACTAAAATCTCAAACTTTGATTTCTTCACATGTAATAAGGGCATGATTATCTACCTCAGTGTTGTTGATAAATTAATTAATTTTCACATATAGAAACTTTCAACAGAGAATGGTTCTTAATAAGATTTTATTCAGTGTTAGCTATCATTACTTATATTATTATTCCCTTATTTATTTCATTTGCAACTTCCAAGTTAAGGTCATTCTTTAGGTTTTCGAAAATCATCACCATTGAAATTCATAAAGAGCCAAAATTCTAAGTCTCTTAGCGTAGATAATCTAGAATACGTTAAGCCACAAATTAATTTTTAAAACTTTATAAGTTCATCAAGTATTATTAATGCACATTAATATGCTATTAATTAAGTTCAATAGCTTCCATGCTCTTAAGATATTATTTCCCTAGCTACTATATATTTTTATATATCCACTTTGGTTTTGTTTTCTGTAGATGGTAACCATAAAATTAAAATTAAATAATGACATTTTATGCATTTTAGATTGGGAAGGGGTCTTACACATTAGATGTTTTCATTTTCTACTTGAAAAGAAAATCCAGTCACACCAGGTCTCATAACACTTAGAGGTTTCAAGCCCAGTAAGGCCTACACTTTGAGTAGCAAGATTTACTGGAAGGAGGGGAATTTCTCTCTCAGACTATAAGGTTCTATTAATTTAAAGGACATGCACAAATACAAAAATTTTTTCTAGGGGCTGGGGTTGTGGCTCAGCGGCAGAGCACTTGCCTCTCACATATGAAGCACTGAGTTCTATCCTCAGCACCACATAAAAATGAATAAACAAAGATATTTTTAAAAATTTGTCTAAAAGAAGCAGTATATATATGGGCTGAGGTTGTAGCTCAGTGGTTGAGTGCTTGCCTCGCATGCGTGGGGCACTGGGTTTGATTCTCATCACCACATTTTTAAAAATAAATAAAATAAAGATATTGTGTCCATCTACAACTAAAAAAATATTTTTAAAAAAGCAGTATATAGATATAGACAAATTAGATTGTTACTCAAAACAATTCTTACAAAGTAAAGTTCATATCTTAAAGTAGCAAGTTTATTCACACTACTGAATTTCATAGGTAGTTAACAATTTGATCTAAAGAGTTCATTATCATTCATGTTGCAGGTCAAATGTCACTGCCTCCAAGATTTTATCCTTAGACATTCAAACTACAGAGTACCCACCCCAGTCACTCCCTTTCCTTGTAACTTCTTTATTTTTTTCATACTTCATATCAGAAATTATATTACTCATATATTTTTATTGCTTCTCTGTCTCTATTCTATTGCAGCATAAATTCCATGAAGAAATGAGACGTTTTGCTTAATATTATATCTCTGTGTGCTAGAATCATGTCTGGCACATAACATTCTCTCAGTAAAAAATGCATTTGTTTGATTGAATGGATACATGCAGCCCATGCTAAGGAAGTTGATTTTATTTGGAGTGCATAATAAGAGCAATTGAAGAATTCTGTGCAGCAGTGCGATATGATCAGATTTATATACTAGAAAGGCATTGGCCAACATTTTATGCATACCATCTCCATAAGCAGCCAAAAAATTAAATTTGCTTTTGGAATTAAATTGGAAGCATTCACAAATGCCTTTTGGGACAAAGAAAGTCATAGGACTTGAAATTGGGGATAGAAAGAAGAAAAAGAGAAAGAAAACCAAGGGGAGAAGGAGGAGAAAAAGGAAGAAGAAAAGATAAAAATAAATGAAAAATGCCTAGGAAAATTAACCCAGACAAGCAAACAGATATCTGAATGAGAGAAAGAGACTTGGAGAGTCAGTGAATCCTAATTGCATTAGAAGAATTCCATGGTACAAACTTTGGGTTATGAGATGCTCTCTCTGGAGATCAGTTTGGGTTCTTATATGTTGTTTTTAGAATGACTCCATCATCTTTTCATTTATTGTGAAATTTTGTACTGACACATGAACTTGGTGATCTGAAGAGGTGCCTGTATCTTGTGAATTTAGCTTAGTTCTTGAAGGTCATATACAAGCACCAGGCAAATTGCTTGTGGAATTGGGGGTGGGCGGCCAACAATTTGACTTTTTGTGTATATTATTAGTACAATGATGGTGACTGTTGAGAGTAGCAAAAAAAAAAGCAGAGTCCCTGGGCAGGCTGGATTCAATTCTAGAATCTTAGGTGCAGAAAAGAAGACATCATATAATTAACTCGGAATTAATGGAAGGAGAACAGAGCCATGAATCATACCAAATAGTATATCATTTTAAAATTGCACATGGAACTGGGCTTTGGAATACACTGTATGACTTCTTTAGCAGAGGATTTGCATCATATTTGCTTTGCTTAAGCTAATAGTAAAATTAGTGTGTATTCCTTCTGCATTTAAAAGATATTTGGCAGCAGGTGGATTAGATGGAAAGAGTGTAGGAGAAAGCGAAATAAAAAATATAGGGGAAGAGAGCAGCCAGGCAGCATGTTGCCTGGCTGGAGATTCAGGCCAGGGTGAAAACTTGCCTCTCACAACCTCTATGATGCAAAACTCTCATGTGCACAGTTAAGAATGAACCATATAATCAGATAATAAAATTGAAAGCACCAGACCCAATAGAATCAGCATTCCAAATATTCATTAAATAAAATGAATTTTTCCTCTCTATTTAAGTAAGGATTCCTTATTTCACTGAAAATCTGCAAAAGGTTTATTCAATATTGTTTGATTTTTATTGGGTGTTATCTTGGTAAGAAGGCACAGAAATCCTCTTCCTTTTTTTTTTTTCTTCCCTTCCTCAGATTGAATCCTAAAATGGTATAAAAATATTACAATTTTCATCTTGGGTATAAAACCAGCTGTTGCTATCAGAATGTAATATATCAGTTTGAACTTTAGTCACAATGCTATTTTTGAAAAGCAATGTATGGTTAACTTTTAGGGACATACTTTTAAAAGCTTGGAGAATGAGTTACCTTAGGTTGAGGCTGTTTGTCCTTGAATGGCTGGCCACTTTCAGATGTGTGAGTACAACACATCAGTACTTAGGTTCTGCTGATGAAACTAGACACTCATTCTCTGATCACATTGACACTTCTGATCAGGGCCAGGACTACCATCAGTGAAGAGGGTGCTATGGCCAACTCTCCAGGAGAGCCTGAGGCAGCAGACACTCAGCCAGCCAATGCTTTGCTCTCATACCAGTTGGGGCCCACTGAAAAAGTGTTCCAAAGATCTCAGAGGACTGTGGTTATCGGAAGAACACCCACCAGCAAGATGCTTCATACCCTGCCTGGAGTGGTGAGAAACTTGAAACCTTAATCTCTTGCTTGGCAGGGATCCTTCATTCTTACTTCTACTGGATCTCAGCAGGACCAAGACATTAAAGCATGCTTGTATTTGAATCCAGATGGTGTGAATCTATAACTCCATATAAATAGACTAATCTTGGAGAAAACCTGTCTTGCATCCCTATCATCAGACTACATAGGCATCTGTTCTGCGATACTGGGTCTCTAATATCTCATATACACCCTGAAGTAAATAAAGATACTCTGTGTGTAACGTCAGTGGAGGAGCGTCACATAAATAGGATGAAGGCACACAGGGAATAATTCTTCACAGACACCAGCCAATCACCCTTACACCATTGCTGAAATTGTGATCTAGCAGCCCTATCAATTGAAATTATAAAGTTCTCAATGAAGAACATTTATTATTATAGATTATTTTCATTGATTGCTCCTAAACTGTCAACATAGTACAGAAAGAAAATCAAAGTTTAAGGGGTACTGTGACATTTGTCAATGTTCTTTTATGTCAGGGAATGCTGGTCGGTCCCCCTCATTGCTAATAAAACAAGGGTTGCTTTTATACTGGCAATTGTGTCTGGCTGCATGTAACAGAAGGCTGACCTCACTGGTTTAATAAACAGGGCTTTATTTTTATTATATTCTGAAGTTATTTTGTTTTTTTCATAATATATTTTGTTTTGATTTTTTTGTTTGTTTGGCAAACAAAAAAAAAATGGCTCCATGATGAAGTCTAGAACTGAGGCTCCGCCCACCTTTCTGCTTTGACATCCCTACTGGGTGACTTTCTTCCTTATGCTCAAAAGATGACTTTTTTCTTTTGGGGCATCATATTCAATTCCAAGAAGAAACCACACTGCGGTGGGGCAATTGAGGGGAGAGAAAGGAAAGAAAAGAGATATGCCAGCAAAGTCTATTCTATCAGGAAAACAATAATTTCCCTAAAATCTTAACTGAGTAGATTTCTATTTCCTTATCTTAGGGCAGAAAAGGAACCAATGGCCATCTTATTGTTTCTATTGGTGAGAAACACTGAGAATACTATTTTGGTGAGGGTATTGATCAAGCAACTTGTACTTTTATCAAGTTATAAAATGTGGGCTACAATTTTCTTCCAGATTCATTAGAATTTTTTGATGCTCCAGATGATTCATCACAGAAGTTATTTAAAGCTTCTGATATATAAAGCATACAGATAACCCGAGTCTGACAAACTTGCTGGTGTGGAAATTATTCCTAAATCTCAAGGGCCTTATTTATTTCTTTTTCCTAATAGTCAGTGAGATCTGGCGAGGGGTGGGAAAGACATCAGGGAGGGCAGGAACTTAATTTTTCCCAAGCATCTAATGTATCACATACAGCAAGAGCTCGAAAGAGCACATTTAATGAGTGAATGCATGAATAAGAGTGAGAAGATTTGGGATTTGGCACCATTGCTGATTGGCTATAAGATCTCGTGCATATGATTTGACCTTTTCCTGTCTGTTTTTTCCTATCTCTGAAATGGTGACATTATAGGTGCAAATGTGCCTCCTGAGGCTGTAGAGAAGGTCAGGTAAGAGAATGCATGATAAACATTTCTTGCACAGTGTAGGTATTTACAATTTGCCTAGTGCCTTCATTTCCTTTGTTCCTTTCTTTAGTTCTTCTTATCACCCTGGCCCTACCATTGACCTGTGATAGAGTTACAGCAGACATCACTGAGTTCACGTCTAGTGGATTAAGAAGATAAACGCTGCTGATGGCCTGCAAGTGATCTAAGTTCACATAAATTATAAGTGGCAAAGTTTGATATTTAGGTTTGAAAAAATACAGTATATAGTAAGTTATTTTAATTCAGAACCATTTTTTTTTTCAGAAAGGGCTTAAAGTGGTGAGGAATTCTTAGTATTTAGTACTCTGAGAAACACATGCATGCAGTAGCTTGTAGACTGCTTAAAAGATAGTCTCATTTGGTCCCTGAAGAAAAGGTTGAAAGCCCTCACGGAGTATTTTTAAGAATATGAAGGACCCAAGAATTTGATATAAAAGGAGTTGGAACACCATGAAATTAAGCAACACATTGTAAAATAGAATTTTGAAATTCTAAAATGTGTTAATAAGGTTACTTTCTCTAGAGAGTTAAAAAAAATAGATTCCCATCAGTGGGAGGCAGTTTAAGTACAGCACAGTAAGAGTAGAGCATGCGGTCTGCCTCCCTAAGTGTGCCTCTGAGCCTTATTATCTCCAAACTCTTAGAATTCATTATCACTTCTGTTTATTTACTTCAAAATAACAACTGACACTTCACAATTTACAAGTGCTTTTGCACATAGCCTCTCATTTAATTCTCACAACAACCTTCTAATATATTATGCACATTTTTCTAGGAGTAAGTGACAAAACTAAAATTTGAACCAAATTCTTCTGAATGTACATCTGATGCTCTTTTCTAGACAACTCATCTGCGTCCTCTTTCTATGTGATCATGTTGTACCTGGACCGCTGGTGAGTTCATTGTCTTCCAGTTTAAACTTGCTGCTTCTATAGTCCCCAGAGTACAGTCCTGGTCTTGGTTGGTGGAACCACTTTCTGCTCAGTAGTTTGAGTCAGAGACTTAGGACTCAAATTATACCACTTTTTTTTTTTTTCTCTCTTTCACCTCTGCTCAAACATCATGTTCTGTTGATTTTAACTTTCAAATGTATCTAAAAGATTTCTCTTCTTTCCAGCTCACCACTACTTTTTTGGCTTAAAAGCTTTACCACATTTTCACCTGAATTATTAAAATAATTTATTTCCCAGATTTTCTCCCCTCAGTATTTCTTCGTTCGTGACAACCCAGGACCAGAGTGAGGAGCTTTATGAGGGGAGTAAAGTAGTGAGATATCAATGGAAATCCCAGCTAGAACCTTCCCACGGCTTCCTGTTTCCCACTAGGTGCTTCCTAGTGTTCAGCTATTTTCATAGTCTTTGCATTTTGGCGCCATAGTCTCTTTATTCTAATTTTTAAAATTTGTTCTTTTTAGATACACAGGACAGTAGAGTGTATTTTGACATATTATACATACATAGAACATAATTTATTCTCATTAGGATCCCATTCTTGTGGTTGTACATGATACAGAGTTTCACTGGTTGTGTATTTGTATATGAACACAGGAAAGCTCTGTCCAATTCATTCTACTGTCTTTTCTAATCCCAACCTCTCTTCCCTTCATTCCCCTTTGCCTAATGCAATAAACTTCTATTCTTCCCCTCCCCTTATTGTGTGTTAGCATCCACATGTCAGAAAGAACATTTGGCCTTTGGTTTGGGAGGACTGGCATCACTTAGCATGATAGTCTCTAGTTCCATCCATTTACCAGTAAATGCCATAATTCATTCTTCTTTGTGTCATAGTCTTATACCACTGAAGGTTATCTGCAGTATCTTCTTGAAAATAGTGCATTGATACAGACATTCAACATAGGAGACTCTATACAACCAATTCAGAGCACGTGTTCTTCTCAGTCTTTCAGACTTGTGAGAGAAGTATCAGTTGGTTCCAAGATTTCCTCTCAGAGCCCTTAAGCCTGAATTCATGGGTTTGGATAAGACGCATTACCAGTACAATAAATATTTTAGTCTATCCAGGGCAATTAAATTGGTGCAATTGTGAATTGGGTGCTAGCTATGTTTCTCCTTAATACCCATTAAAATTTATACATAACTATTAATATTACTATTAATAAAGGGTTATTTATATTACCTAAAATCATCTCTCCTATATCAGTGGTAAATCTTGCACACTTCTAGAAACTTCTTAGTATGACATAAGTGTCTCTCTGATCTGGCTTTTTTTTTTCTTTACTAGGCGGTCTCATCTACAGGGTGATCATAAGTTGACTATAAATTTATAACCCAAACCAAGACATGTTTTAGTATGAAGGGAGGAAGGTGCTAATTGATAACTGAGATGGAACAACAGATATAAAACTAGACCATCTCAGGAGAACGAAGGCATATGCTCTTCCTAGTGATCTACTCACTCTTATTTCTAATTTAAAGACTTGAGGAATACTCAAGTATTTTTAGGTTTTTGTACCAACAATATAACTTCAAGTCTTTGAGTTTTTGCACATCCTGTTCCTTAAGCTTTGAAATCCCTTATCAATTTTATTCTGATACCTAACTCCTACACATTAGCTTCTTTAGGAAGCTTTTTCTAGACTCCAGACTGTATCAAATGACTGTTCCCAGTATTTCTTGAAAATTCTAAATATATACTTATTTTCAATTAAGTCACTCTACATTGATCTTATTCATGCAGCATATAACACTCTTTAAGGCATACATGCATGGAATATATATGACATACTCAGTATAAGGATATGTCTTATCTACAGAATCCATGATAGGACTCCATGCTATCTCTAGGGGAATATCTCCTATCTATAACACCAAATTTAACCCTTACTTGATTGGTAATATTGCTACTACCCCAAAGCATCAGAAAAGTGCTCTGAAGAAGTGATGGCTTATCTCCCTTCTCTTTTCCTTACTTTTCTTTACCTTCTGTGCAGAAACAGAATATCATGGTGCTTTAAACATGGTTTAGTAGTTAGACAGAACTGGATTAGAATTCCTGCTTTCACTTGCTAATTTTGTGATCTTGAACAAATTATTCAACTTTCCTAAACCTAAATTTCCTTGTCTGCAAAATCTGGATGATAATAAAAGCCCACCTGTGAGAACATTGTGATGATCAAATGCAATGATGCATCTAAAATTATGACCATCATGCTGGGCTTGCAGTATGTGCTTGGTATAAATGTCCTGGGAGTGATTTCAGTAACAAGATGAAATAGGAAGACCTGGACCCTCTTCGCTACCACAGAACACTAATTCAGCTACAATTCATAGGCAAATTACCTTTGTGAGAAATCCGAAACTAATTGAAAGGCTGTGCATGCTGGGTTAAAATAAAACCAGACTCACCAAAGCCCAGTAAGGAAATTTGAGGTACTCTCTGACGTCTGGATGCTGTGTAGCATCACATGATAAGGAAAGGCTATGTAGCCTGGAGTTTCACCCAGGGGAGGTAGGAACTTGGTTTACATGTTCATTCAGCACTTCAACTTTGGCAAGACTCTTTAGATGCCTGGCTCTCTTTTTGCCAGTCTTGGAGACCTGATGGTGATTGTGCTGTCTCGGCATCTGGAGGTGTTTATTTTCAGCCAGTAGGTGCTACTAATCTCTCCCCTGCTTAGTAAAGAGTGAGTGGGTGGAAAATTCCAGGTCTCCCATATGCCCTGGGAAGAGAAGGCATTGATCCACACATGCAGTAATCCAACGCGTCTGGTACTATCTAAAGAACTAGACCAACCAAGGGTCTTCAATGGTGTTAAAGTGGAGATGACAGCTTGGACAGGTAGATTATATGGCTCCCCCCTTGTTTTGTTGTGGAACAAGCCAACAAAATCACAGCTGCCTCCTTCTTCCGGAGGACGATAAGAGTTAACAGAAGGTCTCATAACCCCAATGGATTTATTGGTAGGTTTTCTTCTCTACAAGGCCAGTATTTGAAGACTAGAAGAGGAGCTCACTTTATCTAACATGCAGACATTAACACAGAAAATAAAGGAAAATAAAGAGCCAATCACAAATATTCCAAACAAAGGGAAAAGTAAGTTCCCAAAGTTCATCTATATTAGTACATACAGAAATACCTTCTTTTTTGAGGTTGTAGACTATTCCATGTATATATGTATGTGCACATGGGTGCATGCACATTACATTTTCCTTATTCATGCTTCCTTGTGTGACTATTTAGTTTGTTTGCATTTCCTGGCAATTATACATAGTTGCAGCAATGAACATGGTCCTGATATCCTGAAACGTTTTGATTTTATTTTTTTATAAATAACTATAATTGGAATTGTTGGATCATATGGTAGCTCTAGTTTTAATTTTTTTGATGAATTGCCATACTATTTCCATCGTAGTTTGTACCAATTTGCACTTCCACAAATAAAGTGGAAGGGGTCCAATATCCACTGCATCCCCAATAACACTTAGGGTCTTTTTTGTTGTTGTTCTTGTTTCTATATAATCAACCATCCTGATGGGTGTGAGGTAATATCTCATTGTGGTTTGATTTGCATTTCCCTGCTGATGAAGGATATTTTTCCCTCATATACCTATTGGCAATTTGTATGTTTTCTTTGAAAAACATGTGTACCTGGTTGTTAGCCCATTTTAAATGGGGTTTTAAATGACCCTAAGTTTTCATTTTATTACTTTTTTTGAAACTACTATTACAGGATTTCCTTACATATTTTAGAGTTTAACTTTTTATTAGATATATGGTTTGCAAATATTTTCTCTCACTGTGTGGGTCACCTTTTCACTTTGTTGGTTATTTCCTGTGCTGCACAGAAGATTTTCAGTTTGATATCACCCCTCTTGTTCTATGTTTGCTTCTGTTGCCTGTATTTTTGATGTTGTGTCCATGAAATTATTGCCAAGAACAATGGCATGAGGTTTTCCCCTTGTGTTTTCTTCAAGGAATTTTACATTTCAAGTCTTCAGTTTAAATCTTTAGTCTATGCTATTTGACTTTTGTTTTCATGGTATAAGATAAAGTCTAACTTCCTTCTCTTGAATGTAGGTATCCAGTTTTTCAAACAATTTGTCGATAAGCCTATCCTTTCTCCCTTGTGTATTCTTAACACTTTTGTCAAAGATCAGTTGATCATATGTGTATGGATTTATTTCTGAGCTCCCCGTACTGTTCCATGGGTCTATATAGATGTCCTTATTCCAGTACCATACTGATTGATGTAGCTTTATAAAACATTTTAAATGAGAATATATGATGCCTCCAGCTATGTTCTTCCCCAAGACTGATTTTTGTATTTATGGTCTTTGTGGTTCTATGTGATTTTTTTGAGTCGTTAGCGAAGACATCGGTAAAATATTTAAATTTGCTAAGAGTGGCATTGAATTTATAAATTTCTTTGGGCATTACCTTAGTCTATTCTGAATGCTGTAACAAAATACCATAGACTGGTTTATAAGCAAGAGAACTTTATTTCTTACAGTTCTGGACTTCAGAACTATCAAGGTCAAGGCTCCAGCATCTTGTATGTCTGTTAAAAACTAATTTCTCATAGAAAGCCAACTTCTTACTGTAACCTCCCTGGCATAAGGGGTGAGGGATCTCTCTAGGGCCTCTTTTCTGAGGATACTGACCCCATTAATTAGGACCCCCCTCTTTAAGGTCCAATTACTTCCTAACACCATCATATTGAGGTTAGAATTTTAACGTTTGAATTTGGGGGTAGGTTATATATTAATTCAGACTGTCTTAGGCAATGTGTAAATTTAAAAACTTCTATATCTTTTAATCCGTGAACATGAGTGGTTTTGCCATTTATTTGTGGCTCATTTAATTTCTCCCATCTATATTTTGTAGTATTTAATGTACAAGTTTTTAACTCCTTATGTAAGTTTATTTCCAGGTATTTTATTCTTTTTGGTAATATTCTGAATGAGAATGCTTTTCTAATTTCCTTTTCAAGTAGTTAATTGCTAGTGTATAAATTGATTTGGTAAAAAAATATTTTGTTGAGTTTTTAAGGTTTTCTACATATAAGATCATGTCATCTGCAAACAGAGTTTTTTTTCCTTTTCTTCTGATTTTGCTTCATTTTTTCCTTTCTTTATTTTTAATTTCTTTGACTAGGAATTCCAGTATTATGTTAAATAGAAGTGACACCCTTTCCACATTCTTGCTTTTGGAGGAAAAGCTTTTAGTTTTTAACCACTCCGCATGATATTAATTGTGGACTTTTCATATGTGACTTTTATTATGTGGGGGTAATTCACTTCTATTCCTAGTTCACCGAGTTTTTAATCACAAAAGAATGTTGAATTTCGTCAAATGCTTTCTTCTGCATCCATTGAGAAGATAGTGTGATTTCATCTTCTTATTCTGTTAATGTAGTGTATCCTATATATTGATTTTCGTATGTTGAACCCTCTTTGCCTCCTAAAGATAAATTCCATTTGCTTATGATGTATGATCCTTCTAATGTGCTATTGAATTTGGTTTGCTAGTATTTTACTGAGACTATTCACATCTGTCTTCATCAAGATGTTGACCTATTTTGTTTATTCTTTCTTTCTTTGCTTTGATATTGTTGCTGTTGCTGTGTTGCAGTGATGCTGGGGACCAAGTGTCCAAGGTCTCATACATGCTAGGCAAGAGCTGTACCACTGAGCTACAGTACCAGACTCTTAGATTTCTTCTCTTATGATCTATTTCTGGCTTTGGTACTAGGGTAATGTTGGCCTGTAAACTGAGTTTGGAAGAGTTCCCTTCTGAATTTTTTGGAAGAGTTTGAAAAGAATTGGTGTTAGTTCTTTAAATGATTGGTAGAATTCTCCAGTGGAGCCATCTGTTCCTGAATTTTTCTTTGTTGGGAAGGTTTTTTTTATTACTTAGTCAATCTCCATATTATTTATAGGTTTTTCAAATTTTCAAGTCCTGATTTATGACTGATATGTTATTTGTTCTAGAAATTTTTCTATCGTTTCTAGTGTATTCAATTTGTTGACATTTAATTATTTATAGTAGTCTCTAGTCTCTTATGTCCATTTTATTTCTGTAGTATGTGTTGCAGTCTCCGATCTGGCTTCTGATTTTATTTATTTTGATCTTTTCTTTCTTCCTTCTTTCCCCCTTCTTTCCTTTCTTCCTTTTTCTTAGTGTAGCTAATAGTTTGTGCTAGGATTTAAATGTATACCCCCAAAGTTTATGTTTAATGCCCAAAACAACAGTTTGGAGAGGTGGGCCCTTTAAGAGGTGGTTAGATCATTAGGGATCAACCTCATGAGTAAATGATGCCATTATCAAAGGAGTGGTAAGTTATCATGGGAGTGGCTTCCCTACAAAAGGATGATTGGTCTTCTTCCTTTCTCTCTCTCTTGCATGTGCTACCCTGCCTTTCCACTTTCATAGGGGATGATGCAGCAATCTGCTCCTTGACAGGTGTGGGGCCCTTGACCTTGGACTGCCCCACTTCTAGAACTCTAATAAATAAATCTGTTCTTATAAATTATGCAGCCTCAGGAATTCTGTTGTAATAGCCCCAAATGGATTTAAACATTTTACCAATTTTTTTTCTCTTAAAAATACTTCTAGTTGCTGGGAGCCATCAGCCAAGTAGGTATGACAATTTCCTTGCCAGCGTACCCCCATGTTTCTTTAGTGGAAGGACTCATGGAAATAGGACATTTTTCAGCGACATTGCATGTAAGGTGACCTTGCTCAAGGACCAGGGCGGATCTGTGTTTAGGGTGTTCCCGGTTTAGCATAATACGAGATTAGGGCGTTCCGTTTAGAATAGGGCGTATCCTGCTGCCTGAGTTCCCCTTGAGTTCTCCCGGGATTCAGAATATTTTTGGGAGACAGAAGCCCATGAGGTGTGGATTTTGGGCAGAGAACGTGGATTTCCCCAGAGCGTGTTTGTAGAAGGCTGGTGTGAGATCGGGAATAAAGAATTGCTGTTTGAATCTACAAAGCTGTGAGTGGCTCGTGATTTGTGCCCAGCCAGACTGCGGCATCTAGTATTTCTTAAAAATACTTCTATTTTCTGTTTTGTATTTAATTTATTTTGTTTTAGTCTTTATTTCCTTCATTTTCTAACTTTGGGCTTATCTTATTTCAGGAGTATAAAATTAGGTGGTTAGGTGTTCTTCTCCTTCTCCTTCTCCTTCTCCTCCTCCTTCTCCTTCTCCTTCTCCTTCTCCTCCTCCTTCTCCTTCTCCTCCTCCTTCTCCTTCTCCTTCTCCTTCTCCTCCTCCTTCTCCTTCTCCTTCTCTTTCTTCTTTTTAACTTAGCTATTGGTCTTTAGGACCCTCCCACTTGACTCTGTTTTACTGTGTCCATTTTTTTTTATGATTTTGGTTTGTTGTAGTTTTGTTTCACTTGTCTCCAAGCATTTTATAATTTACTTTTTGATTTCTTCTTTAACACAATGTATATTCAAGAATATGGTGTTTAATTGTCACATATTTGTGAATTTTCTAATTTTCTTTCTGCTATTCATTCCATTGTGGATTAGATAAATGATTCCATTCTTCTTAAATGTGTTGTCTTGTTTTGTGACCTAACATGTGATCTCTCCTAGAGAAAGATCCATGTGTTCTTGAGAAGGATGTGTATTCTCCTGCTATTGGGTAGAATTTTTAATATTTCTATCAGATCCATTTGCACTACAGTATTCTTTAAATACTATGTTTACTTATTGATCTTCTGCCTGGGTATTCTGTCCATTATTGAAACTAGATTATTAAAGCCTTCTATAGTTATTGTGTTGTTCTCTATCCTTTCAGTTGTTTCAACGTTTGCTTTATGCTTTATATATTTAGATGCTCTTATCTTAAATGCATAGGTTATATCTTCCCAGTGGATTGACACTTTTATTATTATGAAACATGTAAAAGTCACCTCTTCTGTCTTTTGGTTATCATTTGCATGAAATACCTTTATCCATCCCTTCATTTTCAGAATGGGTGTCCTTAAAATTAAAGTGAATTTCTTGTATATAGTATATCGTTGGATCTTATATTTTTTATTATTCATTCTATGTCTTTTGATTAAGAATGTTAATACCATTATATTTAAAGTGATTACTTTTATTAGGAAAGATTTAAAACTGCCATTTTTGGGATGTTTTATATTTTTTGTGTTTTTACTATCTTTTCTTCCTTTGCTGTCTTCTTTTGATTTTTATTGATTTTTTTTTTAATATGGACATTCCTTTCTCTTTTTCTTGTGTAACTTCTATGGGTGTGTGCGTATTTACATATTGTAAACCAAAATAAGTCATACACAGAAAGACCAAATACTCAAAAAATTGACAATTTTTGTGAGATTTCTAACATAGTCAGATTCATAGATTCCGAGTGGAATGGTGGTTGCCAAGAACCAGTGACATGAGGCTGGAAATTGGCAGCCATAAAGTTTTTAACAAGTAATATAAACAAACTTTAGAGATATGCTGCACAACATTATGCTTATGGTCATTGGAAAAGTATCAAACATTTAAAAATTTGTTAAGGTATATCTCATATTACACATTCTTACCACAATAAGATGAAATAAATTGCTAGAGAAAATTCTGAATTGATACTGAGATCTTACTATCTGATGAAAAGAATGCTCAAAATAGCAATGCCATTCATTTAAAAAGCAATAGAGATGGATGAATAAATTGATGAATAAGACATGAGTTAGGGAAAAAAGCAATGGGTGGAAGCGGTGAGATTTTTTTTTTGAATCATTAGAAAACCTTGGGTATATAAAGGCACTTGGCTGGAATCAACTATTCACTGAGCTCTGAAGAAGCATAGAATAAATGCAGTCAACTAAGGATGCAGAGAAGTAGAAGAGGGAAGAGGGAAAGAAGAGAGAGGGGTTGATAAAGGAAATGGATTTCACAAAATTATTTTAAGTTCATTTTGAAAGATACCAAAGGAAATTTCACTTTTATGAATATGCAGAAGAAAGGAAGTTTAAAAGGGTAGAGGAAAAGGGGGGATGGGGCTTGAAGTCAAATTCCTGTGTGTATTATTTTGTCAAAATTAACCAAATTATTCTGTATAATTATGATGCTCTAATAAAAATATATGTTTTTAAAAGGAGTGCAGCAAACATATGCTTTAGGCAGTCTATATGTCCTAACATATAAAAATGAAGTTCTTTAAACCATTGTTTTTATTTCATAAGAAATTCCGAGAGATTTTTCACTATTTGTGTTCTTCTTGGAACTCTTGACATTACATCTTCTGTGTGTTTGAAAAAGCAAGTTTTAAATCCCTAATGCCATCTCCTATCTTAGAGACAATTTGATTAATAACCCATGCAATCACTGATTGATTAAGTCATCATTGCATGCCTGTTACATATCAAGTACTTACCTATGTTCTTATTATGCATTAGGCAAGCATTATATATGCACTGGTGATAAAATGATGATTAAAGAATTTGATCTTGGGGCTCATCTAACTTAAGGGCTAGCAAGTCAAAGAAGGAGGAGGACAGGCTACTATGGGAGATTTATCCTATTTTTTACATGTTATAATTTTAAGGACTAATATTTGTTTCTGACTATAAACAGAAATTCCCTTCTGCTCAATGTTTTCATATTTCCTCAGGTTCTATACAAAAATGTATACTGTCAAACATGTCCTTGTACTACCTAAACACTCATGGTACAGGGTAAATTTAAACATTGATTAGAAAGACAGTACAATTCCACTCTATGCACAGCTCCAGGCAAGCTCTGTCAATTGTTAGCTAATGATTTCCAACAATTCATTTCAATTCATCAGTCATTTTTTTATGTCTCTATAAACTGAAAAACAATGACAGATTAAAATTGCGGAGGCTGCCAACCAATATTTGGCATGCTATCTTTGACCACCTTGGTGGCACGTGTACCCTTGAAATACTCATTTAACTGTCCCAACATTAGGTACTTAAAATAAGCCTTGTCATATTGACATATAGTGCAAGGATCATGTCTAGTAAAACTGTTCCAGTTGGGAATGATTAGTAAAATGTCTGAACTCTGGGTCTCTTAAAACAATTACAAACGTCACTGTGCCAGCTCTGGGTTATGTCAGAACATGATGTTGGATAGCTGTCCTGCCATAACATAGAAATAAAGAAGTTATTTATAGCTATTAAGCTGAAATATCAGCATAACCATTTAGACGTTCACAAAGTTTGTATGAAAATGGTTGCTTCAAATGTATTCAAAAGCTTTACTCTATAATGCACCGAAACATCTTCTTTGAAATTTAGTGTATGTATTTTATTGTTCTGGAAGTACACCACTTTATCTGTCAGTACAGTGTTAAATTGCAGGCCATTTTCTCAATTTAATTTTATTGATTTCATTTTCAACAAATACTTATTGAGAATCTGCTTTGCATTCAGTACTGTTCTAGGTTTGAGATAAAGGGGGAACTATGCATTCTAAGTTCCTGACCTCATAGGGTTTTCATTATTTTGATATGTGGGGAATGATGAGATAGAAGATTTATTGTAACAACACATTTTTATATTACTAAATACTAAAAACATACCCAATGGGAAGTTAGAATGGGAATTACTTAGAGGAATGAAGATTCTTTAGAGTATTAGCAAAGGACTCTCTGAGATGATGTGATTTGATCTAAGATCTAAATCGTGACAAGAAGATCGCCAAACTAATATTTGGCATGTGGAGGACTCTGGGCAGAGGGGACAACATGTGCAAAGACCTTGCAGCATGACTGAGATAATGACGTGTTCAAGGGACAGAAAGGAAGCCTGTGTGGCTAGAATATATTAAATGAGAGAGAGAGAGCAAGGAGGAGATGAGGTTGGCAGAAAATTAAGCCTTCCCTGATACTCTTGCAATGGAAAGACAGTGGTGGGTGATGTGATTTAAGCATTAAGGACATCTCTCGCTGCAATCTGGAGGATGGAACTGGGGTGGCTAAAAGGGAAGCAGGGAAACAATTCAGAACTAATGCTTTTGTCTCAATAAGAGCTAGCTGAAGATTAGAAGCTGGAGATGGTGAGCACTGTTTGGAGTGGAATGTGCATTGATAGTCAGGTCTGCAGTACTTGCTGAAGGATTGAATAAATGGTATGTTAAAAAGAGAAAAATGAAAGATGGTGACATTGGGGTTTGGGTTTGAACCTCCTAGATGGTGGTGCCACTTGCTAAGATTAGGGAACACTGAGGGAAAAAAAGAGGTTAGTTTAAAATATACTAAGTTTGAGGTAGCTTTTTAGACATCTAAATGGAACTATCTCATAGGTAGTCTTAATTGTATGTAGCTCATGGCAGGATCGAGGTTGAAGATAGAGGTATGGAAATCGTGAGTAAAGTGAAAAAGTGTAGGTGTGGGGCCATTCCTATAGGGTTAATGGAGAGTTCAACTGGAAGAACCAGAGTAAGAGAGCTGGAGAGTAGAAGGAGTATTTGAAGAGTAGGATGTTTGAGAGGTTGTGTTTGTTATTTGTGAAATAACAAATTCACATGGGAAGGAGGTGCTGAAGTGGAAGGCATTCATTTAGGAAATCGCTACTGATCCTCCCTGGGTATATTAGTCAATTAGAATCACTTCAGGACCAGAGGTGGAGATGAAGTCAGAGGTTAAGATGTTATAGCCACCATGACTAAGGAGCAGGGACCTGGATGTTGGTAGATGGTGGCACCCAGGAAAAATAGAAGGTGCCAGACTTTGATGACTTATGCTTTAATGGGTCTGAGGGAAAGGGGAACAAGTAGTTTGGGAGTAGCAAAATGGAGCAATCAGGACACCTAATCCTTTGCCTGAGATATAGGTAAATATTGGGGAAACTCCAATCTTGGGAGAGTTGCTAGGAAAACAGAATTTCTAGTGGAAATCCTGGTTCCTTTAGAGCATCAGAATCCTCTGCAGAACTTATTAAAACACAGATTACTGGGCCCTATCCCAGAGTTTCTGATTTAGCAGGTTGGGGTAGGGCCAGACAATGTGCATTTCTAAAATGTTCCCAGATGTTGCTCATGCTGCTGATTCATGGACCATGCTCTGACGACTAGTGACTTACAGGCAGAAGTTTCAGAGAAGAGGTTAAGATGAGGGGAGATTACTGATAGCAGTCTAGATGTTAGAGGGCAGTGTGGATGTTTGGGGAGAAAAAGGAGGAAAGCGGTGATGAATGAAAATGGTCAATTTGGTTGTCAGATGGTGTGTGAGGAAGCCAGAGATGTGAAGTACCCTTGGAGCAGTGCTCATTTTCTCTGGAAGGAAAGTAGTCAGTGAAAGCCTGATGGTTCAGATGATGAGGCATCTCTTCACTTCCATCTCATGGAATGGTGTGTGGGTCTAGAGGATGGTTAAGGGGCTCTGCTGTGGCACATCTCCCTCCTTGGTAGTTCCATGAGTATATGGCGGGTAGAGGGGCTTTTTGCTAGGAATGAGAAAAGATGTGACCTTCAGGCCACTGTTTACCTTACAAAGAAGAGCTGCCTCATCAGAGTGCAAACCTGGTTGCAAAGCACCAGTACAGCTGAGGACATGCTCCTCCATGTATTGGGGGCATTTGGGTTTGGGGTGACTTAAAAATAAGTTAAGACGCTGAGCAGTTCTTTTGCATGATTAATAGTGGTGGATGCTATCATGGCTTTGCCCCTTAGTGTCCTGGAGATGCAAGGAGCAGAGCAGCTTGACCAGTCAAAATTCTTTCTATTGCCAATCACTTGGAGTGATTATTTGCAGGCACAAATGGATAAAGGTGTTCAAACCCTGTAATCTAGACTCTACTGCATGTTCTGTCTTTCCCAATGATTTTAGTTTCTTTTTTTTCCAGAAAAAGCCTTTTCTCGTAGCAATCAACAGCCTCAAGTTTACATCTTACCACTCAGAAAATCCAGTGGAAAGAACCTTCCTTTCCCAATAGCCCTGCATAAATAAAAATGATGCAACAATCCTTCAGTCAATCACTACAACCAAAGAGACAGATGGACAGATTTGACCTGGCTTGTCATGTGCCAGAGAGAAGGAATAGGGGCATGAGATTCTCTGTCAACACTACCTGACCCAATGAACTGAAAAGCAGAGGAAATTGGGTTCCTAAAAGGAAATTGTATGCTATGATTAAAAAAGAAAGAGAGCAATAATAATGTTTATTGAAAACTAATGTTCATAAGTCATAGTGCTAAGTGTTTTACATTATCTAATTTAATTTTCATAAAGCCTGGTGAGAGCATTACTGTAATTATTCTTATATTACTCAAACGCTAAGAGGTTAAGCCATTTTGTATGCTTACATGGCTTGTGAGTGGCAGGGTACACTCTGCAGGGTTACTGGGTGAGGAGTAATACAGGGGACAGGGAAATTCTGGGTTGGGGCCCAGCAATCTGTGTTTTAATAAGTTTGGCAGAGAATTCTGATAGAGCCCAGCAAAAGCCATCTCAAGGTGCATGAAAGTCATGAGGCCAACAGTGAGGTGGGACAGCAGCAGGTGGACTAGGGGCAAGGCGTGTTGTCAGGGTGGTGCCAGGGCTAGCCCAGCAGTGTCAGGAAGCAAGGTGTCCCAGGATGGCAAGAGAATGTCAAAAACAGAGAACTTCTGAACTCAGTCAACTTGAAATAAGTGATGAGGGACTTAATGAGGCCTCACCATGAAGCTGTTGTCTTTAGGATCGTTTATGTCCTCCGCAGACAAGTGAAAGCTGAGGTGGCACAAATGTTGACGAGAGAGCTCAGTCCCGTGTCCTATTGGTACCTCATTGTCGTGTTTGTAAAAGCAATCATACATTTCCCATCTGTTTTCAATTTCTCTCCAAGAATCTGTATCGTTTTGTTTACAGACTCACCCCCCCACCCTATGGGGCAGAGTTGTGTATAATTATGCTGAACTTGAGTGGAAAAACATGTGATTATGATTCCAGCTTCAGCCATAACAATGTTCGTTTTGTTATCTCACACAATACTTTTAAGTAAGACTGCAGAGGGAGAAATTCACGGGAAACTTTCTGCAGTTTTGAAGCTCACGCTGTTCCCTTTGCTCCTGACCAGATGGAAACCCACTGGTGCAAGAATCCCCAGGATCATAGTGTATTGGGAGCGATTAGACTGACGTGATGGATTCCTAGCTGCCCTTGAGAGGAGCCCCTCCTTTTCTCTGTGGAGGTTCCCTCTCCTTATTTGCCATCAATTGATCATAACAGCTGCAATAAAATCCACTTCACCTTAATAAAAATGAACCAGAGAGACTCATTCTATATATTCCAACATCACTTGCACAAGTGCTGATTATTGATCTGAAAACAGGCTGTGCCTTAGCTTGGTAATGTTTAGCTTCATTCCTCCCACCCACCTCAGGTTTCAGTAACAGCCACCATTGCCTACTCTGAAATTGCCCTAGCAGAACGATATGATAGCGGACAGGCCAGAAAATCTCTCCTGGGTCAACAATTCATCATAATGAAAATTGCAGAGGCCCGAGTATGTTCACTGAACAGTTAACAACTCATGCTTTTCTCCCCAATATATCATATGCATTGGGCTTGCTGACTCTCATCGTTAAATTCAATTTCTCCAGTATGGCTGATAATTATGGTATTGAACAATTGATTTTGCATAACTGCATAACCAGAGCTGATTTGGCTGTCATTACTGGGAAAGGGAAAATGACAGTGGTCGCAGCTGAATGCCATGGGCCCCTGAAGAACTGTTAAGAAAGGCAAAACTCAAAAGCATCTAATTTTTCTTTCCAGTTGAGCTGTCTTGCCAGCTCCTCATTGTGAAGTGAGAAGTAGATATCTTGGAAGTGACAGCAAAATGACACCAGGGCCATGGCTACCTTTACTTTCATTGCACAATTTCCATCCTCTTCAAATCACAAAGTTTACCAGTTGATGGGGTCATTTTGCCAAGGGCACAGACCTTGGAGCTGCTCCAAGATAGGGACATCAAGCCGTGTGTTCTGTCTCTTATTTTATTGTGGACAATAAACCCTGTAATATTCCATTCTGTTCAACAGAGGTTTATTGAGTGTATGCATGCTTCAAGCTCTCTGCCAGGGGCTCGGGTACATGTGATTTGTATACACCTTGTTTCTGTTTGTGCTTGAAAGCCCACTGGGATATGCATTTAACTGTCAGCTAGATTTCTGCTTGAATCTGTGGTTGTCTTAGTGTGTTAGTGTGTCATCTGTGCTCTCATACATGCCAGAATGAGGGGAGCTATTTAATTGCTGGTCTTCTAGGTGCCATAACCTTCACATTGAAGGGGACACTACTAGGCTCTAGAGTCAGACTGGTCCTTGCTTTGCACCACTACGTGGAGTCAACAAAAATATTGGGGATGGTACTGGGCCATAGCTCAGTAGCAGCATGTATGAGGCCCTGGGTTCCATACCCAGCTCTGAAAAAAAAAAGAAAGAAATATTAAGGAGTAAGACCTGGCTTGGTAATTGGAATTGAAACATTTAGAAATTAAGATATTGTATAAAAGAATAAAAGGAAAAGTGTTTGTAATTACCTAGAAATACTAACCACTGTTACCATTTTTGCTATCTTAATGTTTTCTCTGTACATATACATGATACACACAGGCATAAACATGGTTACATGGTTACAGTTAGGAAACTGTGCCCCATCAAGCAATATCATGAATGTGTATTCATCTGCTGCACATTAAGCACCTACTGTGTTCCAGGCACTATTCCAGGCATGGCAAGTTGTGGACAAAAGAGGCAAATACAGACTTTATTGAGGCACTCTTTCCAGTAGGGGGTGGGTAAAGAGAAGAGAAAACAAAGAAAGAAGAAAATATGAAAAAGCACCACAGGTAGATGGACAGAGGGGCTTCTTTCACAAAAGACTGCTAAACCGTGGATCAAATGGCAAAACAAATCAGAAGATTTAGGAAGAGCGTTCCTGGCAGAGATACAGCCAATGCAAATGCTCAGTGAGGGAACCAGTGTGGTTTTGGGCTGCAGGAACAGAAATGGCCTTAACTGCAGTAGATGGAACAGGGAGAGAAGTATGGGATGAGGTTAGAGAGGGAGGAAAAGGGCCAGTTGTTCTCTGCTAGTTCTTTCTATGTGTGGTCAAAGCTACTGAAGTGTTTTAAATAGGGAATAACAAGAATTGATTTGCATATTTAAAAAACCCCAAAGTCTAGCTGCCGAGTGAGAATTGATTGCAGGGGAGAGCAGAGTAACTAGTGATGCCACTGAAGAGTTCATTAAAGTGGTCCTTAAGACAGATGGTAATGACTTGAGCCAGGAGTTCAAACCATTACCCTAGAAAAAGTTTATTCAGATCACCGAGAGGTATTAACTTATTCCCAGTTAAGTAATGTATGGGCAGAATCTAGCAATAGGCTCTTGGGAAGAAGAAAACCCATATGCACTTTTGGATTTTTTTTTTTTTTAATCAGGAACAAAAAAACTCTATTAGCCACTAGCAGTGTTGATGTTGGAAAGAGATGTTGATGTTGATGTTGGAAAGAGGGAGAGAGAAAAAAGACAGTGTGAGCAGAAAATAACAAAGGTAGATAGATAAATAAATGATAGATAGACATACAGATATATGATAGATAGAACAAGAGAGAATGAGAAAGAAAAAGGAAAAGACAAGGAAAAAATAAAAAGATAAAAGGAAAGTCCAAGAGAGAAACTAGAAAAACAGCTACCAAGTGGTTTATGGTGTGTGGCAATGCTATTTAACATTTCTACTTGCTAGCATCTGTGACAAAAATTACTTACTTTCCCCAGAATTTTGTCAGTTAGTAGGAATCAGCTAATTATTGGAAATGTGCAGTAGAGTCTGGAATGCAGTGGCTTATTCATAGGTGTAAGGGTTATGTTGTCAGAACTGTGGTAGAATCTTATTAAAATAAGAAAATAAGCAGCACAGGGTCTCAGGCAGGAGCAGTGACACAGAACAACCAGGTGTCCTCTCCAAGAAATTATTTTCCTGATAATTGTTCATAAACGGCTTGCTCCACACTTTCTCACATGCACTTAGCTCTCGATGGAGGCCAATTATAAGTAGAAAATCTGACTTTCATGCTTTCTCAGAGTTTATTTTCACCCTTTCTTTTGTCCTCATGTATTATTGACTAGTGATGAATGAGAGAAAAAAGGAGAGAGAGAGAAAGAGAGTTTCAGAATCTAAGTCACCACCTTTCACTCAGACAAATATCTTCAAGGCGGGAAATATGTGGGAATCTTCTTTTGCCCGAAATATCTAGATAGTAACTGGGAAAAACTTGTATATACTTGTATAAACTGAGTAGGTGCTGAATGTTAAGAGAGAGTAGGAGTTGTAGAAAGGAAGAAATGATTTGAATTCTGCATCTGAAAGAAATGATTTTAAGTCCTGCTACCTTGTCTCTCTCAGGGTCTTGGTTTTGTCCTCTGTAAAATGGAGGCAGGTTTACCTACCTTGTAAACCTGCTGTAAAGAACAGATGTGATTATTATGAAAAGTAGCTTGCACTCAGTGAACATTCATTTTCTTACCTTTGCTTTTATTGATCGGTGTGTACAACCAGTCTAACACTCTTTCCCTGAAGTCTGTTTCTACACGGGCACATTTACATGGGTAGAGGCCAAAATATTTCAAGTTTTCTTTCTCTATTGTCACCTGTCCTTCTGTCCACTAAATGCTGCTGCCAGTCTTTGGTGGATGAAGCTTTGAAATTTCAAGCTGTGAATTCTCTGGGATACTGTTTGGATCTGTCACCCTGGTCAAGGGCCATGTGGTATGTAAATAATGACATCTTTTAAAATATTTTTAATCCCTCATCTTGATGGATGCTTCTGTGTTTCACATTTGTCCTTTGAGGAAGAAAAGGGAAACTAATAGCTCCTGCAGGTGACAGGTAATTACAGACCAAGAGCTAGGCTAGCACCAAGCAGTATGCCGGGATGTCTTGCTCAAGAACAAAGGTTCACAATCCCACCTTCTTCCTGATGGTGCTGAGAAAAGGCACTACACTTTTAATTACAATTAAACCCTGCATCATCAGGGAAGCAAAAAGCTAGTGTTGACTCAGCCAGTTTCAGAATTGCCCAAAAGTGAAGTTGGGAGGAGATGTTCTGGCTTAATCCCAGGTTGATTTAAGTCTTTGGTTAATTTCCAGAGTCCTGGAAAAGTTGATTCTGAAAGTTTTTATTTTTTATTTATTTTTTGTTATTATTGCTTTTATGGAAGGTGGAATTTGGATTTCTTTACCCTGTTGTTTTTGATGTCATTACCCTAATTGATTTTTCTCCTGCTAAATGTTGTATTTTCCTGATTCTTTGAATGATTCATGATTTTTTATTAGAACCAGATATTTTGAATTTTATAATGTCAGGTGCTGAATTCTTCTGTATTCAAGTAAATAATGTTGGGCTTTATTCTGGGGTGAAGTTAATTTACTTGAAATAAGTCTTCTTTGAAGGCTTACCCTTAAACTCTGTGAATATGGATCCAGAATGGTCTTTAATCATGGATCACTCCATAACTCAGGTGGTCCTGAGGATTCTACCCAATGCGCCAGGTATTACAGGGTTTCCCTCTCTGGCTTGTTAGAACTAAACTATTCCAAGTCCTGTGAGACTCCAGGGATTGCTCCATCTACTCCTATTCATTATTGCTTCTTGGGGTTTAGGAATTTGCTTTTTCTGTGAATTTGTGTCTTGGTACTCAGGCAAAGATTTGGAACCACTCTGCAGATCTCTTGATTCTGTGCCTTGGGTGAGTCTCTCCTCTCTGCTATTTGGCTCCACAAATCCTTGCCATTTGGCACGTATGAATTATGAAATGTCTCCTCAGCTCAGCAGAACTGCTGAGATATTTTGTTTCTTCCTTCCTGGACTGAGCCTGGAAACTAACCCCAAGCAGAAACCGGGAAATTGTAAGACTTGTCCCCCGATTCCCACACCCTTTACTCTCAACCAGCACTAACCTATATTGCCTATTGTCCAGTGGCTGAAAACTGATGTTTTTACCTGGTTTTCCAGTTATTTAAGATGAAAACGTTAGCTGGTCATCAAGTCCAGAAAGCTTCCTAACACCTCCATTAATACATATGTAGACAATTCTAATTTATTGGCCCTTTGGTCAACATTTGTTTTCCATTATCCCATGCCTTCCTTCTGCTTGGATGTATATTTCATTTTGCTGAAGTATATTTTGTCAGGTGTGGTTCTGGGGGAGGTATGCTTTCCAAATCTTTGCACATCTAAAACTATCCCATCTTTCCTTCATTTGTTGATTTGGCAAACAAATTCTTGTTCCAAAGAGATATTCCTTGAAGACAGCACTCTATTGTTTTTCAAAATTTAGTGTTTTGTATGAGATTTCTAGTAGCAATTTGTTGACAGTCTGTTTTTACCTCTTTAGAAGCATTTAGCATTTTCTATTTCTCTTGGAGCTTAGAAATGCACATATTCCATGAACCAAAATGCAATTGTTTTGATGACTGAGGAAGGAGAAATACAGTTTTGAAATTCTAGTGTTATGGAAAAAAACAAAACAAAACAAACAAGCCCCAAAAAATATGGAAAACAGATTTCCCTCAGAGCTGTCTGAGTGTGGCCTGGTCTGGCCACACATAGGCTTTCTGATGCCCCACGCCTGCCTCTGTCCTTCCTATTTCTACTTGCATCTTCCTTGTTGTGGCATTTTGAACTTCCTCATTCAGTCTGACAAAGGCTCTTACCTACTTTTGCAGGATGTTGAGCCCTGCAACAAATAACAAGCTTATGTTACTTGTTTAACAATACTAGGTTTAACAATGTGTTAACTTATTAACAATAATTTCTACTCTACATAGAAAAAAATAGGCTAAAAGTTTTCCTTATAAAGAATTAGAGTTGTCAGAGAACTATCCAGTATAATTTATTGGTTTTCACAGTTCAGTATACAAATGTTCTGAAATCACATATCAATTTTATAGCTAGTTCTAAAAGAAAAATGTTTCAGGTAGGAACCACAGTTCCAAAATAGAAATGACATATACTTACTGGTTAATATTATAGCCTATAAAAATTAATCTGAGGTTTAAACAGACACAAAGGAATGATATTAGAGGGTGATAATGGTGTCAAAAGGAGCATTATTATGCCCATTTTGTGAGTTGTTCTCAAATTATGTAATATCATTAAAACTGCAGCCATCCTATGAAAGGCCACAGTGTTGATTAAAAGCAGTTAAAGTGACTTTGTGTATGTGTGTGTGTGTGTGTTAACCTAGTATGCTGAGCATAAGGAGTGGCTATTCCCTTCCCAAATATTCAGCAGAACAAGGAAAAAAAAAAAAGATAAGAACTAATCTGGGGTAGATGTGTTTTGTAAGAATCTGGTTTGTGAATGCAAGTTTCTACATCCTTCTTCTATAGCATATTCTGACAGATGTTTGATCTGATGCATGGAATGTGAAAAAAAGGACAAGTTATCTTCTCTTGGAATTTTAACATCATGTACAATGAAACATGCTTTTAAATTCTTTGATCAACACTATTTGTTGGTGTCCCTTTCTTAGGCTGCCACACAAACTATTTTCAGTACCATGAGTCATTAGGGTTAAAAAGAGTTTTTCAGGGATTCTGTTTATTTATGGGACTCTGAAAAAGTACCAGAATTCAACTGTATACTTGAGAAGTAGATAAAATACAAAAAAAGGCTGGATGAGTACAATGGAAAAATATGAAAGAATTTAGGAATTAATGTAGTTAGAAATTATTCTTAGAAAATGATAAAATTGCTTCCAAATTTCTGAGGTCATTTTCGTTGCCTTCTCTAAACTTCCACTAGCTATGTGTATTTTTGCATTTGAGTTTCACTAGCAGGTGCATGTTTAGGGTATTTTGGGTGGGCCCAGGAAACAGGGAGTCAATGCCACCAAAATGCTTGTGTGTGGGACTGTCATTAGAACAAAGAAGCTCAGGCATGGGTATAATCAGTGCATCATTGTTCTGACCTCTAATGCTGTGGTGCTTCAAAATAAGGAATATCAGAAAGTGACAATAGTCAGGTGCTAGATTGAAATAACTCCTGAGCATATACGTGGAAAGGCTGGTAGAAAGGAAAGCACCTTGGAAAAGAAATGTTTTTCAATAGTATATGCTAAAAGTAGTGTAGAAAGAGGGTGAAGGTCCTATTTAAAATAGAAAACCAAGCACATTAGTCAATGAAGAAAGTCCACTTAGGAATGAAGATATTTGAAAAATCTTGTTAAGAAACTGTTCAGATACACTTAGGCAAGGGAGGAATCCTGTGCAATGTGAATTTCTTACAACAAATGCCTTTTGGCATCCAGTATGAGCTCTGACCACAGAAGAGCAGCATATAGTGGAGATGGGGAAGTGGGGAGGTAGGAAGCGACATGGTTTTGGTTGGGCCACATCAAAACTGTTGCATAAGTTTGTAGGGATGAACACAACTACAACTACTATGTATAGCTAAAAAGCTCTAATAAAAAAGTCATTGTCATAAATAAATACGATATCATATCAATGTATAATAAACCTCCTTGTCAATCAAAAAAGAAAAGAAAAGAAAAACAACTATTGTGCTGTCAGTCAATATAATTGGTGAAAAAACTTTGGACAAACCCAATTCAGGCAAGTTTTAACTTTACAAAAGAGGAGAAAAGCAGAGTCAAAAACTGTCTTGGGAGAAAGAAAAATGTAGGACAGCAGAGATGAATAATCTCACAAATGGCAGCTGGTTATATTTAAATTGGCACTTTTCTACCTTTATGGAAACAATTGTAAACTACTATAATCCTCTTGAAAGTAACATGTTAACACAAAGCAAGAACTTAGAAATGGTCATACCCTTACCCCAGCAATGTTACCCTGGGGAATGTATCCTAAAGAATAATTCCACAGAAGCAGAAAATCTTTATGCAGGAAAGTATTCATTACAACAGCTTTATAACAACAAATACAAAAGTCTCTAAGAAATAATATATGTAAAAAACAGTTGTGAAATTGTTTAGTAAATTATGAAATATATAGTCTATAGGATATTATTCAGCCATTAAAATTATAAAGACCAAGAAAGATAAGGAAAAGTGCTTATATTATGATGTTAAAAGGAAACAGTGGGATTATGATATTATGTAAATTATGATTGCATCTGTTTAAAATGTGCATTTTGGAAAGAAAACATGCAAATGCATATATAGTTATGTTAGTTTGTAAGGCTTGTGGATAATTTTTTTTTAGTTTTAAAAATTGAGTTTAATAAATAATAAATATATTTTGAATAAAAATGTAATGGGAATATAACTTGTCAAGGGATATAAAACTAGTAAATAATGGGGTAAAGAGAATATATGTTGGAATGCTATTTAGTACTTTTGAAAATCTTGTTGCTTTATCTTGGGAGTCATCATAAGTGTGTAATATAGATTATCTTTTATAATAAGAATGGTCACATTGGTTGTATGAATCCAATAGAACTGTTCTAAGCCTGAGCATTAAGTGTATAGTAGTCTTCATATCATCATCAGTTACAGAGATGGAACATAAATGGAAATTGGCAAAGCTACTAGCTTATTGCACAATGCAAAATTGCTGACTCCTAACTCCTAACATGTACACTTTAAACAAAACTTACTATAACATATTTAACATATACAGCTGAATATGCACTATCCATGTGTCCTTGTGTTTGCATGTATTCCTCTGTGTATTATTTTACCTTTCAAAATTATGAAACTTTATAGACAAGAAAATGTATAAAATATACAGGCACGGTTTAACCAATAATTACTATGAGACACCTTGCATAACCGCCATCTAGACTAAGAACTGGAATATTGCCAATGCCTTAAACACTATCAGTCATGGCCCCTTTTCTCATTCATTAGTAGTAGCCGTAATTAGGAAGCCCTAGTATCATGGTTTGGATCTAAAAATGTCCCTCAAATAGCTCATATATTAGACAATGTAGCAATGCTCAGAGGTGAAGGGATAGGATTATGAGAGCTGTATCCTCATCAGTGGATGTATCTGTTTGATGGATTAATAATTTGAATGGGCAATGGGTTGGCAACTGAGGTGTGCTGGTAGGAAGTAGGTCACTGAGAGTGTGTCCTTGGGCTATGCCTTATACGTGGCTTCTCTTTCTCTCTCTCTGCTTCCTGGCTGCCATTAACTGAGCAGATTTCTCTGTCATTCCCTTCCACCATGATGCTTTGTTCACCTGGGGCCCAGTGTAATGGAGCCTGCCAACTATGGACTGAACCTCTGAAACTGTGAGCCCCAAATACACTTTTGCTCTCTGTTCTGGTCACAGTGATGAGAAGCTGACATCAATTCTGATATTTTTGAGTCATCACTCCCCAGTTGTGTTTGCTTTTTCTCATGGGTTTCAGGTACACAGAGTTGCTTTAATCATAATATTTGGCTTATGGAACTCTGCCATAGTTGGTGTACATATAGCCCTCCATTTTCATTTCATTTCATACTGATTTGGTGAAACTCATGTATTTATTGCCTAACTCAAGAACCACTAACCTCAGCTTTCTGTAGGCTCCTCAACTGCTCTAGTCGGCTGCCTCCTCAACAGAGGTATCCTAAGTTGCATATTATTCAGAATCCTGAATTGTATTATTCTTTCTGTCCTCCCTTTACAAATAGCCTTACCAACTACACATGTATGTTCAGACAATGTACATCTAATTTTGTTTGGTTTTGAATTTATATGGATGGATTATACAACATGTATTCCTTGGCAACTTGTTTTTCTCCCCCACTAAATAGTTTATAAGCTTCATTCCTATAATTGTGTACATCTATAGTTTGTTTACATTTAACTCTAAGAAGCATTTGATTATATGAATATATAGCTTATTTATCTAATTTCATATTGATTGGCACTTGTGTTTCTGTTTTTTAGAATTATGAGCAGTGCTGTTATGAGCAATCTGGAACATGTTTTTGGATGCACACAAACAGAAATTTCTCTAGTTTACATTCTAAAGGTACACTAAGTGTACATTTTGGCAGGGTTTTGAAATCAATATTCAACCAAAGTTGAGACCAAACATAAATGCCATCAGAATACCATCAATTCTATTATATGGGAATAAAATCTGAAATTGTATATCAAAATGTAATTATCATAATTTAACTATTAAAATTTTAAGTGACCAGTTTTTAAACATTTGGAATGGCACACATTTCTTGGTGCTGCCAATTACTGTCAGTTCTGTTGGTGACACTATAGTCACCATTTTACACATCTTTAAATAGACACTTTGAATGAGGGTCAGATGAGACACAGGTATTATTTTGCCAATCTGCTAATACCACAGCGAACATATTATATTCTCTGATTGAAATGCTGGAGCCAATTTTGTCATGTCTTCCTTTCTTTTTAATGGCAATGCACTGCTATAAAGACAAAGCTTCACTTCAACTCACGGACTTGAAAATGTGTTCCAGTGATGATGCAGTTTCAACAAGGCAAACTAAAGCTTTGGGTATTGCTTAAAAAAGATTATGTCTGACTGTTTCCAGAAGTAGACTTAAAGCTAATATCCTTACTTATATATTTTAACCTTCTAGCATTTTTGCCCTTAATTTTTCCTACATCCATAAAATTGAGAAAAAAATTGTCTTTAAACTTTGGATTTAGAAATGAGGCGATGCAACAATGTGATTAGCTTTCAAGATAAAAAGAGAAGTCATACAAAAATTTCATCTGCATCTCAGCTTTCATTTCTCTCATGCACAATAATTTCAGATTCTTCCTCAGATTGCAATGATGGGAGAATGTTTTTCAGCAGGTGTCAGGTGGGAGATGCTCACATTCTCAAAGCACTTTAGTCTGGTTGCTTCTGAAGCAGCTTCTAGCAAATATGTCATTTCATTTGTGTCATATCAGACAATATTATTGATATTATTCACAGAAATGTATGGTGTTAAATTTCTTTTAATTAACATGTACCAGCTGCTTTGCTCATGTTTAGAAAAATTCTTGTGTCAGGACAACATAATGCTGTTCTAAAATCTCTTGTCATGAAGATTGACCTTGGTAGGAGAAGGATAATTGAAGTAGGTCAATATTGTTTATGACCAATAACTCTGTAACAGTACTGGTGAGGACTGAACATGCCACTGGAGGATGTGAACAGACAGCCATCTGTGAGTAATTTCTCACCCAGTTCTGTTCTTTACCATACAGTTTCATCAATAAGGACAACAAGTGTCACACTGAGGTTGGCTGATTTTTCCTGGAGTTAAGCAAAAGGATTAACAAAATTCATACAGCAGACATAGATAGACCAATATGTCTAACAGTTACATGAAATATATTCTTTCAAACACAAGCAAAATTTCAAAATTTTCTTGTTCACAAATCACAAAACGTATTTAAGGATCTGAATCATACAGAGACATCCTAAAATTAAAATCATACACAGCACAATAAAATTAACCTAGGAATTAATAACTTAAAAATTATGTATAGCATTTGAAAATTTAAAACTAAACACTTCTAAAGTAAACCCATGTTTCAAAAAGAAATCATATTGGCACTCAATAAAAATTATTTTGAGTGAAATGTTTGTTTATGTAATTAAAAAAAGGCAAGAGTTTCTTTGAAAAGACTAAAACAATTGACAAACTTATAAGAATGAAGAAACAAGATGAAATGACACAAATTCACTGAAGAATATAAAAGGGAATGAACATAGGAATTATACACATGAAAGAGATTAAAATAATTTATAGACAGTTTCACTTATTTTATTTAGAATTCTATTCTTGTGGTTGTACATGATGTGGAGTTACCCTGGCTGTGTACACAAATACAAGGCTAGGAAAGTTATGACCAATTAATTCTACCATCTTTCACATTCCCCTCCCCTTCCCTTCCTTTAATTTCCCTTTGTTTAATCCAATAGATAGATTTCTATTATTCTTAAGTAAGTTTCTTAATACATGGAAGCATTTATGAATTTTTTTTTACCAAATCTCACATTTAAAGTGAAATGTTGAAAGTTTTGCCTTTGAAATCAACAAAAGGGAATAAGTTTTCATTCTCTCTTCTTTTAGTATTTGTTGGAGATCCCAGCCAGCACAATAAAGTAGGAAAAAGAAATAAAAGAAACACAGCTGTCATTTTTTCAACTATGATAATAAGTACTATTACAATTCATCATTTCTGGGTCTATAATTTTTTAAATCAATAGTTAAAACGCATCATTATTTTCTACAACTAAAACAGAAAAAATGCCAATTAAATTCTGAAACTGCATTGACAATTGTCCTACATGCTGTGTGATTTAGTTTTTGCTTCTGTAGAGAGATTTGTCAGTTTTTCTGGACATTGTGGTGTTGAGAGAAGTTCTCCTGACCTCAGTTTAATTACATGAAATGTGATAGATAATTATTCTGCACTGTGGCAGTAATCACACAATTTGTACCACTTATGGGTATTTTTTTCTTTTTGGATATTTGATTATTATTTTACAAGTAAATATATTTCAATTTTTACTTCCACAATGAATATTAATATGCTCTCTTGCTCTATTTCTATGCTTTTTCATGTACTCAGTAACTTTTCTTTCCAAAACCTAATAATAGTGTAATTATTGTAAAGACATTTTAATGGACAGTTACAGTTAGCACATGTAACAATGACCATGTTCACTCATTCACAGGTGATGAGGACTGCTACCTTGAAAGTAATAATTATAAATTAGATTCTAAGATTCATTTCAACTTCATAAATATTAAAATGTATAAAAAGACACACCGTGGCCTTGTTTAAAAATAAGATAAGTTAGCAAGTTTGCAGGATATATGATCAATATAGAAAAAAGATTGAATTTTTCACCAGCAATGGAATGCTCAGTTGCTTTAGAGCTGCTGATTTTCTACCCTATTTAGGGCAATGTAAGGTGGGGGTAAAATGAACTCCACAAAACCTTCTCCCACTTCTTCACTTGACTTTCATTCTAGATGCTTTCCCATCCCTTCCTACCCCAACACATAGTGGGAACCAGCTATTTTCCATCTCTCCAAGAGATTCTCACAGTACTTTTGTAATATTTTAGGAATGTGAACCTTCTGTGGCTTCTGGATTACTCCAGGGTTGGACTTGGAGAATGGAATCAAGTATGGGTAAAAATCAGTTTAGAATTTTCTAAGTCTCTTTAATGTCTCCTATTTAACATGTATGTCTTTGTTTTTCTTTTTAAGAAACAAGGATCTGAGAAGGAGTTAAGTCACTCAATGTTGCTATAGAATGGGTGGGAGATCACCAAAGGATTCTTTTCTCAGTTTCATTATTTGTAATCTTCATAGGTAGTTATCTGAAATAAGGACTTTTACATTTTCCTGCCATTGGAATAGTTAGTTTAAATAAATCATCACAATGTTTGTTACTAGAGCTTTCTCAGAGATGTAATGAAAGCTTTTGAATATATCAAGTACATTATATCGATGGCTCTTGTGTATATATTCTTTTCATTGTGTCAGTTTCCTCTGACACCTCAAATGGTAAAGAGAATCTGAACAGAGAAAACCCTTTTGTATAACTACTTTATATCAAATCCTTTCAGAAAACTTGAAAGAGTTGATTAGCTAATTTTATCTTTCACTATACAAACCTTAATGATAGCTACTCTGTGATTGACAAATCTTTTGCTACTTTTCATTTTGGTGGCTGACCATTTTCTAAAATATGTTATCGCCAAAAGATCACCTATGTAATGAGACAGGTAGGAAACCTGCTTTCAGACATGTGGATGTTCATCTTTTCACTCTTTCTCCAATTATTTCTGCAGCCATTTCAGTCTCATTCTCTCTGGGTGGTTCCTTTGACTTCATCAGGTAATTTTCCTCTTTTTGTTAATCACACAGTATGGCTTTCTTATCGACCCTACCCCTCTGCTGTGCCCTCTTTTTTCCCATCTTTGTTATCGTGTTGTGTTGTGAGTAGACCAGTAAAATAAGATTCATTTACTGTGTTGCTTTGGAAGAACGTGATTGTTAAAGTGACAGTATCCTACTCCATGTATCTCTTTCCAAAGTGACACATCTCCCTGATTTGTTGGCAACAGCAAATATTCATTCTTGGTAATGTTGCAAAACTAATATAGCCAAGGAAGAGAAAAAGAAGCATCATTCAGTCTTCATCATCAGCTATCAAATTATACCTGTAAGATTTATATTACCAAAATATTAGCAACAGGAATACCCTGATTGACAGAATTTTTGATATGGTAGAGATTTAGGGTGAGACACTTTGACAGTTTTGATATGACATATATGTGTTAAATGTTTGTCAATTTGTTTTTCTTTACAGGAAAGTTATTGGGGTCAATAAATTATAAACTCACAAAAGCCTATTTTGTGATTAGGGTTATTGTGGAAGAAAATTGACAGTGGAAGAATTCTTTCCTGGGTGTGAGCTTTGCCTAGTGAGCTGTGGCAAGTTGTTTTCCCTATCTGTCTGCCCAGGCGAGTGATGGAATTCCTCAGAGTTATTTAACATTTTCTGTTTTATGAATACATTTAAGCTCCTTTCACTATTCATAGCAGTACCCCAGTTACAATGTGTCAAAAAGAAGTCAGTGTGGTTCTGTACTGAAGAGTTATTAGCTATGACTTTTTGCAAGTTAGTTAGTCTCAGTTTTCTTATCTATACAGTGGGAATAATAAATGTACCTATCTCATAGGGATTAAATGAGAAAATGCATATAATCATATAGTCCAGAGATAGGAAAAGAGTAAATACTCAAGGAACGTTTGTTATTATTGTTAATAACATCAGGGCAAATGAGCAGAGGGTTGGATATGTGTAACAGTAGTTATGGTGTAAAGGGTAAAACTTGAGGTTTGCCACATCTGATACCATAAACCTTGTTATTAAAAAGGCTTCTATTGTGCATACCAAAAAATTAAATCTAAAGTATAGTAGATTCCCAAAGGAACGTAGGGCTGAAATTAGTTGGACAAAATTACAATGCTAATCCATTAACTGTAAAAATTATTTTTGTCTTCAGAAGGAAATAAAAGCTGATGCAATGAATGGAAGTGAAATAAAATAATCTTGGAAGTGATGATTAACTGATGAGAATATGATTAGAAAACTCTTTAAAAATGAAATGGGACCTATATCAAAGCTTTCGGTTAATGTTTGAGTACTTAAGCAATACTGAATGTCTTATAAAAGACATTTCACACTTACACTGAGACCCACAAGCAAACAAAACAAAACCAAGCAAACAAAAGATGTTCAACTATGTATAATAAGTTTAAGTCTCTTATTATTTCCCTATCCATCTTCATTGATATAACCTCTCTATGTAGTACAATCTACATAGAGATTGTACTATGTAGAACAGGTGAGACTAGACCTTAGGAAGTGACATATGCCAAAATCTCAAGCAATAAAGGGAAGGACTTCACTTGATCATCATGGATATCACCGATGTTGGGGTAGCAATCCTCTAATCCCTGCCTGATATGTCTTCCATTCAAAGAAAAAGACCCACAAATTCAACATGACAAAAGATAAATCAGAGCTCTTGAAAAAATCTTTAACTCTTCAGTGTTAATTTCCTTAGTGAAATCTTCCACATCACATTGTTGTATATGAATCATGGCATTAAAGTGAGAAAGCAATGCTTAGAGACATCTAGACCTCAGCTTCATGACTCCTAGACTAGGTCATGTCCTCAGATATCTAGTAAAATCTACCAATTTGTGAGCATCTGTTTCTAGAAGTTTTCAAAAGGGAAGGGCAGTTTGGGGAACAGGTGGATATCTGAACAAATACAAAACAAAGACATATTTCATGGGGATCTCATTGACTTTTAGAAATGCTTTGAACAATAGCCATGGCCACTGGGGTGCTGTAATGACATGCCCCATTATAAAATGTAACACTAAGTAAACGTAGGAGTGGAAATTTAACAATTGAACATTTAATGGCTGCAATTATGGCAAAAGAATAATGAACCTATTAGACAGGAGAACTGGCAATTACTCTACAGCTTATTGGAATACAGCTGTGAAAAAGTAATACAGCAGCATACTTAAGAATGGTTATTAAAAGGGGATAATGCATTCTGTTTACACTGACAGAAGCAATTTTTCTTCTGAAATGAAATGGCACTTTTTGGCTATCAGACATATGAACTCAGATATGATGAATCCTACTATTTAAAGGTAATGCATTTTCAGATATGCCTCTCTAGCTGTAAATGATGTCTCCACTAAGACCATAAGGGTGAGATCTTTTTGGTGAAAGAAATGGAAGAGGATGTCAAAATGGCCTTATAAACACTAAATAAATCACCAGCAGAAAAGTGGGCTAAATTTTAACTGATTCAAATAGCTGCAATAAATAAAATATATACAAGTTCAGATGTGGGATGTCAAGAGAAGGTGTTCAAAACAATTACATGATCTATGAAATCATCATTTCAGTGTCTGGGAGTGATGGATGTGTCCCATTGCATCTTCCAATGTATACACTTCTAAGTGCAATTTATATGGCCCTCTCCACTTTCAGCTATATCCTTCTAAATGTAGTCATCAGAACCCTGGGAGACAGCCAAATACCGGGCTGCTTGAAAACAATAGTCCAGATAAAGGGTTGGGCACTAAGGTGCAGATGAAATGTAAGAAAACTGTGCTAAGGACCTCAGTCCCTCAAGACCTCAAAACCTGTCCAGAAATTGATTTTGAAAGGGGAGCTATGTTTTCATAATATAACATAAGGTGTTGTCACTAGCCATTTCCAAGGTAGATTGGAGTGATGTACAGTAAATGCTTGAACTGCACAGAATTCTGGGAATTCAGAGATCTTTGGGGAGGTCCTCTGATCCAGCCCAGACCTCTGCTCCCTGGCAGGACCATATTCAGGCTATCTAAAATAGGGGAGAGAGTCCTTCATTTTAATCTTTTTAGCATGGAAGACTCAATGTTTATTGGATCCACGTTTTTTCCCCTCGCCGGAGGAAAAGTGTACCTGAAACTTGAGTTCAGGTCCCTTTTCTTATTACTGTCCTATAAATTGATGGAACAAGATTAAAGCATGGCACCAGACTGAGACTCCACTTGCCTGGAACACTCTTGGGTATGGAAGTCCCACCTACTGCAGTGTGCATTATGCCCATTATGCCGCATTCCGGTTCCCTGCCTGGAGCTTGAAGTTGGTTGTGCTCTGCATGCTCTACCTAACAAGCTAATGTGGGAGGAGGCTGTTTTAAATGGAGTGTTCTGTCTGGTCTAGGACATTTTGATGTTTGACATATGTAAAATAGAACAAATTAAATTATCTATTAACCTGAAAAGAAGTTGCTTTGGGCAGAGAAGGAATATGAGGTTCTAAAATAAGATATTTTTATAGTTTTACAGTCACAGACCTATTTGGGGGGTTCAATGGACTCTGTAGATAATCACCCCCCAAGATGCACATATTTACCGATTTTACATGAAATTCCAGGGCTAGAAACCTAGTAGGAAGTGTAAAGTCCTAGAGTGAAACTTATATAAGAAGTAGGAGTATCAACTTCTACAGCCCTTTATCCAAATAAAGCCTATGCAATTGCCAGTTCTCAAACATTTGATTTAAGAAGGCCAGTGAGAGTGGGTAAATTACATTCATATAGTTGAAAAACATGGTTAGAGTTAAATAGTTTTCCTTAGATTTCCTACCAAGTCAGATTCTGGCTGATTTGAAGTTCACTCTTTCTTTCTTTCCATGTTTACACAGGTAAAGAGAGCACTGGAGATCAAATTGTCCAATCAATGGACAAAGAAAGAGGTCTTTAGATGACCATCCCTAGTAATGAAAGTTGACTGTTAGTCTTGAGAGAATGGAAAGATGAAAGATGAGAGAATGGTTTTGTCCATTTTTTCTACAACTGTTGTCTGACCTCTGAACCAAACTTCTCTCCATCCAAGTTCAAGATGATAGGGAAAAAAAACCGAGATGTCCTTACTTCAGAGAGGCCAATAAAAGTGGGTATAAAACGTCAGTCCCTTTGGGGGTCTCCATGGTGCACTGCATTGCTGCATGTGCTCTGATTTCCATGTCTGCCCTCCTGATACCCACACTCCTCCACCCTTCTTTGTTCAAGTTTCTCCTTGGACTTTAGATCTGCTCTTGAAATCAAAATATTGATCATCTCTTTTGCTTTCTGACCCAGTTTTCTCTTAGATTTTGTTCCCCTGAATAGCCATTTAGTCTCCCTTGAGTGAGTCCTTCTTTTCTGTTTGCAATTACCCAAACAATATCTAGACCCATTCACCTACCAGATGCTAAAACTCAGAAAAGGGACTGAGAATGACCATGATTTCAAAACTGCGTTCTAATATCCTGGGTGTAGGCAATGGAAGGAAAGTAAAGTAAATAATGTCTAAGGTGGAGAAGGACAGAGAAGGGACAAGAGGGTACTTGGTCAGCATGTGCACAAAAGTATACTAAAATTAAATCTTCTGGCTTCTTTTATCTGATCACAGAGAGAGTACAGAAAGAGGTTAGAAATGCAGGTTAGAAAGATGGCATCCATCCTACAATTTGAGACTCATAGTTTCAGATCACAGTGCCTATTGTGCAATGAAATACAGTCATTCTTTTCAAATAACATAATTATCTTATGAATGGTATAATTATATTGCATTGTGTGTGTATTAAAATTATCAAATTGTTAAATGCCAACATTATATACACACATCTATGTATGTGTGTATATATATATATATTATATATGTATATGTATACATATATTCCTGATTTGTCACTTCTGTATTTGCATATGCCTCGAGCCTTGAAAAAGAAAAGAAGAAAAGGAAATACTCTAGACTTCCACTTATTACTGGGAAGCCCTGGGGAAAGAAAAAGAGAGAGGAAGGAGAATGAAGAAAAAAGGGTGGGGGGAATAAAAAGGATAAAGGAACAGGACTTTCTATCTAGGTATCCATGAAGAGGCCGGTCTTTTTTCACAATCCTTTTGCTATCCTTTTCTTTTCTCCTCTTGAAAATCAAAAGGTTTTTTCCTTTTGCTTTCTATTGCTCAATTGTATCTGGAGGAATATATATGCAACTTACAATAGGCAAAAGACATGGTGTGGCTTTCATGACAATGTTCTAAAGTGTTTTATTCGATAATAAATTAGAAAATGCCAAAATTCCCTGATTCTGTGACTTTACCTAGTATAATCTCCCTCCCCCATCAGTACTGGGATTTCCAGGGGTGCTCTGCCTCTGAGCTATCTCTGCCCTCTTTTTATTTTATTTTGGGACAAGGTCTCACTAACTTGCTATTATAGTCAAATTTTTTGTTGCTCTGAATGAAAGACTTGATAAGAAGAACATAGAGGAAGAAAAGTTTATTTGGGGGCTCTTGATTTCAGAGGTCTCAGTCCACAGATGGCTGATACCATTGCTCTGGTCCTGGATGAGGCAGAGCATTATGGTAAAAGGGTGTGGTAGAAGAAAACAGCTCAGGACATGGCCACCAGGAAGCAGAGAGAGCTCCACTCACCAGGGACAAGATGTAAACTCCAAAGGTACACCTACCTTCTCCACCCACATCCTCCCTATCTGTAGTTACTGCCCAGTTAATACTTATTAGGGGATTAAAGGACTGATTATGTAAAGACTGTCATAACCCAATCATTTTATTGTCTAAACTTACTTGCATTGTCTCACACATGAGCTTTTTGGGGGATACATCATATCTAAACCAGAATGTTGAGAGCCACAGCCGAAGCCCCAGCAAACTTCCAGCTGTCAGCTGATGATTGGCTCACAGCAGCCCCAGCAACTTCTAGCTGCCAACTGATTGGCTCCTCTGCGGTGATGCTCATTGGGCTGTTTCCCCGCTCTTTCAGACCATGGAGCTGCTCACTGGGGGACTTTTTTGGCTCCGCCCACACGACCCAGCCAATCGGCCTCAAGAGCAGGAGGAGTGGGGGAGGTTGAAAGGCTTGTGGGAAGCTGGTGGTGGCAGTTGGGCTCTGAAGGTTTTTCCTGAGGAGCTGTGTGGTTTGGTATGTGGTTCTAAAAATAAAGTTCGTTTCTTTTGACAAGTGGCTCCTGAATTGTGCCCAGCCAGACTACGGCATTTGATGGGCCACACGGGGAATGACTGAGGGTAAGTAATGAGGTAAACTGCTCGCCCCGAGGGCAGGGCAAGAGGATGGGTAGCCATTTTAAGATTCTTCTTTTGTTTTGTTTCGCTTTTGTTTTAAGTTGCCTGTCCCTGGAGATGAGTGAGACAGAAAAAAATCCACTCACATCTGAGGACAGATGGACATTTCAGAAGGATAGAAAGGCTATAATGATTTTTTGTTATTCCATTTTTGTTTCATTCTGTCTTGGTTTTGTTTGGCGTTATCTTGTTGGGTTGTATTATAGTAGAAATATGGGATCAGAAATTAGTAAAAAATAAACTGAAAGAGTGTTAAGTAAATTGTTAGAGGAAGGAGGCATCAGTAAAATCAAGAACAGTCAGGGTATATACTTTGATACAATACAAAAATGTAGCCCATGGCTTTTCAAGGAGGAGTTATTAAGTATATCACAATGGAACCATCATGGTGAAGATTTAAAAAGAATAGAAAAGAAAAGCCCAGGGACTCTGCCATTTGGCACATTGCCATTGTGGACATTCATATCTTGTTTGCTTAGTCCAAAGCCTTCAGTTCAGACAATGGTAGAGGAAGGAGAAGACATATTGATTCAAGTAAAAGAGAAGGTCTCTCAAGTTAGTCAGACAGAGGAAAAGATTCAAGTAAAAGAGAAGGTCTCTCAAGCTAGTGAGAGGAAAAGATTCAAGTAAAAGAGAAGGTCTCTCAAACTAGTCAGACAGAGGAAACTTTAGAGCAGAAAAAGCCATCAGGGGAAAAGTTACAACAGGAGATTGCTACTAACACCTTTCTATCACCAGAGGGCGTAAGTATCCAACCAACAGTGCCACCTCCATATGCTGGGAGGCTCCCAACCCCCGCAGTTGATAGTTGGGATCCTGAGACAGGATCTCAAATATTAACATGCCCTGTATTTGAGCAGGCAGGAGGGCAGCGAATTCACCATGCTTTAATTTTCAAAAAAGTGAAGCAGCTAAAAGAGGCTGTAACAACCTATGGTCCTCAAGCACCCTTCACTGTAAGCATGGTCGAATCCATTACCAACTTGAACATGACGCCAGCAGATTGGGCTAATATGTGTAAAGCTGTGCTAAATGGAGGACATACCTGTTATGGAAAATTGCCAATGAGGAATTTTGCAAGGAGTCGGCTAGGCAAAATGCAGCAGCTGGTTATCCTCAGAGAAATCTAGATATGTTGTTAGGAAAGGGACCTTATGAGGATCAGCAGCAACAAATTGCATATGATCCTGGTGTATACATACAAATTGCTGTAGATGCGGTTAGGGCATGGAAGACTTTATAAGGACATGGAGGTTTACAAGGTCAATTATCTAAGGTAATACAAGGAGCTATTGAACTTTACACTGAATTTGTAGATAGGTTTATTCAAACAGCTACCAGAGTTTTTGGGAATACAGAACAAGCAATGCCATTAATAAAACAACTGGCTTATGAGCAAGTGAATTGTTGGTGCAGAGAAGTCATTAGACCATGGAAACATGAAGATTTAAACACATATATTAAATTATGTAGAGACATTAATGAACAAGGGCAAATCGTGGCAGCTGCAGTAAAACAGGCTTTAGGTGCCAGGCCAAGAACATGCTACAATTGTGAACAAACAGGACATTTTAAACAGAATTGCCCCATAGGAGGAGGGTTTAACAAAACTAGGTATCAAAGGAATAGAATACCGGGTATTTGCCCACGATGCCATAGAGGGAGACATTGGGCTAATGAATGCCGTTCTCAAACCATCATAGAGGGTACTTCATTATCAAAAAATGAACAAGGACCAGGTATTTATCCATGATATTGTGGAGAAAGGCATCGGACTCTATTGCCAAAATATGGACGGGGGGCCCAATGCTCCGGGGCCCAAAATCACAAATATACGGAGCACTGGAGGAACCCAGCAATCCCATCAGGGTAGTACCCAGGACACATTGTTCATTAGATCCCTCATCAGACAAACCAGAGGGAGCACAGGGTTGGACATCTGCGCCTCTGCCAGAACAGTACTAACTCCAGAGATGGGAGTTCAAATCATTCCCACAGGGGTAAAAGGACCTCTTCCCAAAGGAACAGTAGGCTTATTATTGGGAGGCAGTTCTTCTACTCTAAAAGGACTTATGATAAGTCCTGGGGTAATTGATCCCAATTATGAAGGTAAAATAAAAATTATAGCCAGTTCTCCAAAGGGTATATCAGTAATTTCACCAGGAGATAGAATAGCACAGTTACTAATAATACCCAGCCTACATGATAAATTTTCCAGTCGTACTGTAGAAAGAGGCTCCAAGGGATTAGGTTCCACAGGAGTAGATTGGGCTATGCTTTCTTTAAATTTAGATTCTCGCCCTATGCTAAAACTAAATATTCAAGGACATGAATTTAATGGGCTAATGGATACAGGTGCAGACCTTAGCATCATCTCTGGTCAAGAATGGCCAAAACGTTGGCCATTACAACAAGCCACTCAAACGCTTCGAGGCCTAGGAGTGTCGACTAATCCCCATAGAAGTGCAATGGTATTAGATTGGAAGGATCCTGAAGGATGTGAGGGAACTATACAGCCATATGTATTGGATCATCTTCCCGTAAATTTATGGGGACGAGATGTCCTAGATCAATTAGGTTTGACATTAACAAATAACATCAATCAAAACGCACCCACTATTATGGCTAGACAAGGTTTTAGGAAAGGAAAAAGATTAGGAAAACAAGAACAAGGTATAGCAGCACCAATACAAATAGATCAAGGAACAGACAGACATGGGTTGGATTTTCAGAAAGGGCCACTGAGACAATAAAAATTACTTGGAAATCAGAAAGACCAGTATGGGTTCCTCAGTGGCCCGTGACTAAAGAGAAGATACAAGAGCCCATGACCTGGTCAAACAACAATTAGAGGAAGGACATATAAAACCTTCTGTATCTCCCCATAATACTCCCATTTTTGTCATCAAAAAGAAATCTGGTAAATGGAGATTATTGCAAGATTTAAGAGCCATTAATAATGAGATGGCTATTATGGGATCTGCTCAATGAAGGATTCCTCAATTGTCTGCTTTGCCAAAAACCTGGTATGTTTTACTTATAGATATTAAAGATTTTTTTTTTAATTCCAATTCATCCTGAGGATAGTCCACGTTTTGCATTTACTATCCCTGCACTGAATCATGAAGGTCCTGATCAGAGATATGAATGGAAAGTACTCCCTCAAGGGATGGATAACAGCCCAAATATGTGTCAAATTTATGTTAACAAAGTAATCCAGCCACTTAGAAATCACAATCCTGAACTACAAATATTTCACTACATGGATGATGTATTATTAGCACACAAAGATAAAAACACATTGCTAGAATGTTATGCCACACTTACAAACTTATTAAAAAATTATAATCTTGGGCTGGGGATGTGGCTCAAGTGGTAGCGCGCTTGCCTGGCATGCGTGTGGTCCGGGTTCAATCCTCAGCACCACATACAAACAAAGATGTTGTGTCCGCCGATAACTAAAAAAAAAATAAATATTAAAATTCTCTCTCTCTCTCTCTAAAAAATAATTATAATCTAGAGATGGCAATAGATAAAGTACAATTAAATTTTCCAATTAATTATTTAGGAGTTCTATTATCCTCAACCATGGTCTGTCCACCAAAAATTCAAATACGAGTAGATCAACTTGAATCACTTATCGACTTTCAAAAGTTATTAGGAGACATAAATTGGATAAGGCCTTATCTAGGTATACCAACAGGAGAGTTGGGACCTTTATTTGATATCCTAAAAGGTCCATCAGATCCAAATTCACCCCGAATGTTAACGCCTGAAGCAAGAAAGGCATTAAAAATCATTGAAACATATATGGAAAATATGCATTTGGATAGAATTGATATAAGTTTGCCTTTATTATTTATTGTACTACCAACAAAAAATATTCCTACAGGAGTATTTTGGCAAGAAGGTCCATTATTATGGATACATTTATCTTATTCTCCTAACACTATTCTTACTAGGTATCCTGAGGCTGTAGGACAATTAATACTCAAAGGAATAAAAGCAGCAAAGGGAGTGTTTGGAATTTCTCCCAATAAAATTATTACTCCATGTACTATGAATCAAATTGATGAGTTAGCTAACGAGTTAAATACTTGGGCAATAATCATGTGCAAATCTAATGTTTCATTTGATAACCACTTACCATCTAATCCTTTATTGTCTTTTTGGTCATTGCATCCTGTAATTTTTCCAAAAATGACAAGAAAAACACCTATCATGAATGCTCCAAATATATTCACTGATGGGTCAAATAATGGTACAGCAGCAATAGTTTCTCCTGATCAAACTTTTACATTTTTAGTACCCAAACAATCAGCTCAAAAGGTAGAGATTAATGCAGTATTACAAGCTTTTGTGATGTTTAAAGATTCTGTATTTAATTTATTTTCCAATAGTCAGTATATAGTTAATGCTATAATATCCCTTGAAGATGCTGGTAGGATTTCCCCTTCCTCTACTGTTTTCTCTTTGCTTTCCACTATATAAAGTCTAATCTGGGACAGAAAAGATCCATTCTTTATACTACATATCAGAGAACATACAGGATTGCTGGGAGCCCTTAGTTTGGGCAATGATTTAGCAGATAAAACTACACATGACATACATATTTTCTCTACACTAGAAGAAGCTACAAATTTTCATAAAAAGTTTCTTGTCAATGCTAATACTTTACAAAAGCGTTTTAAAATTACTAAGGAACAAGTTAGACAAATAATAAAACAATGTCAAAATTGTGTGACCTTTTTACCACAAGTTAATCTTGGAATCAATCCTAGAGGATTGATACCTAACCATATTTGGCAGATGGATGTCACACACTTGCCAGAATTTGGAAAATTAAAATATTTGCATGTTACAGTTGATACTTCTTCTGGATTTTTGATGGGCTCCCTTCATGCCAGAGAAAAAGCTAAAGATATTATAGCTCATTGCTTACAAAATTTTGCCACTGTGGGCGTTCCAGAACAGTTAAAAACAGATATTGTCCCTGGTTATACTTCTACCTCTTTTAAACAATTTTGCTCATCATTTGGCATTACTCATATAACAGGAATCCCATACAATCCACAGGGACAAGGCATAGTTGAAAGATCTCATCAAACTATTAAAATGTACTTATTAAAGCAAAAAGAGGGAATTGGGAAGGGGAATATATTCCCCAAAGATAAATTTAAAATAACCCTTTTTACTCTAAATTTTTTAAATTTGGATTCATCAGGGCTTAGTGCTGTGGAAAGGCATATGTGTCCAAAAAATGTACATAAGCCCAAGGTACTTTGGAAGGATATTCTAACAGGACAATGGAAAGGTCCTGACCCAGTAATTGTCTGGAGTCGGGGGTCTGTTTGTGTATTTCCACAGGGAGAACAGCAGCCGATTTGGATTCCAGAGGGATTAACTAAAGCGATTTCTACAGACCAAAAAGAAGATGATTTGGCTCAAATCCATAACAGCTGATATCCAAAACTCCAGTTTGGCTATTCTTACATCTGCGACAGAACCAGGATGCTTTTTTCAATATCTATTTTATTATTACCCTTTCCCACATCATGAAGTTCTATTTTGTTTTTTGAGCTCATACAGACCTAGGTTAATGTTTTGCTGATCAGTTCTATTTTTTGACTATAGAGTTTTTAAACATTGCAATGAAGATTTCACCTGTAAAAAGTTATAAGGTCTTTACTATTATGTGTTGTACGTATTATATTATGTGTGCACACTTGTGTTTTATGTTGTATGTTTGTATGTACGTATGTCCATTTATCATATATGATAAGCACTCATGAAAAAATGGATCCAAATTTTTTTTTATTCACGTGATTTAAATAGTTTAATTTAAATTGGGTAAACAGCTGTTGAGGATTATTTTAAAATGTGAACAAAAAAGGAGGTTAAAAGATCTGTTTGTTTGCTTTCACCTTTCCTTTTCATTATATTTAATAATTCTGTTCAAGATAATGTAAATTGTTAAGAAAATTGTTTTCTTTTAGTGCCTTCTGAAATGTTACATAATTTTTTCTTTAGCCATTATTGCCAGAATTCCTATCTTCATACCAGTGCCGGTGAAGACAAAGATAAAACCAATCTACAGCTTCTGCAATAGCCATCACTGAACTGCTTGCAGAACTTCCCTGGACTATGTATCACTTGTATGCATTGTGAACTCACTTGTATGCATTGTGAACTATCTGTGGTGCAGCGACTTGTGGTAGTGTTGGGGTATTTTTGCTGATGGTGTCATCGGTGGTACAAGTTTTCCAAAAGGAGCTGTCAATTGGCTTGGTGTATCTTCCTCCCTTCTGCTTGTAATGGTCGTTCAGCTAAAATTTGGGGGCCAACAGAGGTACATCATATCTAAACCAGAACGTTTTCAAAACTGGCCTCAAACATGTAATCTTCCTTCCTCAACCCCATGAATTGCTATGTGCCACTGTGCCTGGCTATGTAGTCTTAGTAAATGTGTTTTTGTTTTTTCTACTTTACCTTTTAATTTCATTTTATTTTTTTACTTTGTTCTAATTAGTTACTCATGACAGTAGAATGCATTTTGACACGTTCTACAAAAATGGAGCACAACTTCTCCTTCCTCTGGCTATACATGGTGCAGAGTCACACAGATAGTGTTGGTTCCATTATTTAGCTATTGTGAATTGAGCTGCTGTAAACATTGATGTGGCTGCATCATTGTAATATGCTGATTTTAAGTCCTTTGGGTATAAACCAAGGATTAGGATAACTGGGTCAAATGGTGGTTCCATTCCAAGTTTCCTTAGGAATCTCCATAGTGCTTTCCAGAGTGTTTCCACCAATTTGCAGTCCCACCAGCAATGTATGAGTGTACCTTTCCCCCCACATCTCACCAACACTTATTATTGCTTGTATTCTTGATAATTGCCATTCTGACTGGAGTGAGATAAAATCTTAGAATAGTTTTGATTTGCATTTCTGTAATTGCTAGAGATGATGAACATTTTTTCATTTTTGTTGAGCAACTGTATTTCTTCTGTGAAGTGTCTGCTCATTTCCTTAGCCCACTTACTGGAGGGTTATTTGTTTGTTTGTTTGTTTTGGTGTCGAGTTTTTTGAGTTCTTTATATATCCTGGAGATTAGTGCTCTATCTGCGGTGTGTGTGGTAAAGATTTTTTCCCATTCTGTAGGCTCTCTCTTCATGTTATTGATTGTTTCCTTTGCTAAGAAGAAGCTTTATAATTTGAATCCATCCCATTTATTGATTCTTGATTTTACTTCTTGTACTTCAAGAGTCTTGTTAAGGAAGTCAGGTCCTAAGCTGGCATGATGAAGATTTGGGCCTGCTTTTTCTTCTATTAGGCGCAGGGTCTCTCTTCTAGTGCCTAAGTTTGTGATCAACTTTGAATTGATTTTTGTGCAGGGTAAGAGATAGAAGTTTAATTTAATTTTGCTACATAAGCATTTCCAGTTTTCCCAGCACCATTTGTTGAAGAGGCTATCTTTTTTCCAATGTATGTTTTTGTTGCCTTTGTCTAGTATGAGATACCTGTATTTATGTGGGTTTGTCTCTGCATATTCTGTTCTGTACCATTGGTCTATCTGTCTATTTTGGTGCCAATACCATGCTATTTTTGTTACTATTGCTCTTTAGTATAGTTTAAGGTCTGGTATTCTGATCCTCCTACTTCACTTTTCTCACTAAGTATTGCTCTGGCTATTCTGAGTCTCTTATTTTTCCAAATGAATTTCATGACTGCTTTTTCAAGTTCTATAAAGAATGTCATTGGGATTTTAATAAGAATTGCATTAAATCTGTATAACACTTTTGGTAGTATGGCCATTTTGATAATATTAATCCTGTCTATCCAAGAACAAGGGAGATCTTCCCATCTTCTAAAGTCTTCTTCAATTTCTTTCTTTAGTATTCTGTAGTTTTCATTATAGAGATCATTCACCTCTTCTGTTAGATTGATTCTCAAGTATTTTATTTTATTTTTTGAGGCTATTGTGAATGGGTAGTTTTCCTAATTTCTTTTGCAATGGATTCATCACTGATGTATAGATATGTATTTGATTTATGGGAATTGATTTTATATCCTGCTACTTTGCTGAATTTTCTGGTGGAATATTTTGGATCTTCTAAATACAGAATCATGTTGTGGCAAATAGTGATAGTTTGAGTTCTTCATTTGCTATTAGTATCCCTTTAGTTTCTTTCATCTATCTGATTGCATTGGCTAGAGCTTCAAGGACTATGTTGAATAGGAGTGGTGAAAGAGGGCATCCCTGTCTTGTTCCAGTTCTTAGAGGGAATGCTTCCAATCTTTCTCCACTTAGAATGATATTGGCCTTGGTCTTAGCATAAATAGTTTTCATAATGTTGAGGTATGTTCCTACCATCCCTAGTTTTTCTAGTGTTTTGAACATGAAGAGGTGCTTTATTTTGTATTTTGTCTATTGAGATGATATGATTCTTGTCTTTAGTCTATCGATGTGATGAATTACGTTTATTGATTTCCATATGTTGAACAAGTCTTGCATCTCTGAGATGAACTCCACTTAATCATGGTACACTTTTTTAAAAAATATGTTTTTGTATACAATTTCCCAGAATTTTATTGAGAATTTTTGTATCTATGTTCATCAGGAATATTGGCCTGAAGTTTTCTTTCCTTGATGTGTCTTTCTTTGGTTTTGGTATCAGGGTGATAATAGCCTCATAGAATGAGTTTGAAAGAGTTTTCTCCTTTTCTACTTCATGGAATATTTTGAGGAGTATTAATAGTAGTTCTTTTTTGAAGGTCTTGTAGAACTTGACTGAGAATCTCTCTGGTCCTGGGCTTTTCTTGGTTGATAGGTTTTGATGGCATCTTCTATTTCATTGCTTGAAATTGATCTGTTTAAATTGTGGATGTTCTCCTGATTCTGTTTGTGTAGATTATATGTCTCTAGAAATTTGTTGATGTCTTCAAGATTTTCTGTTTTATTTGAGTATAAATTTTTAAAATAGTTTCTAGTTATCTTCTATATTTCTGTAGTGACCATCATGACGTTTCCTTTTTCATCACAAATTTTAGTAATTTGAGTTTTCTCTCTCTTTGTTAGTGTAGCTAAGGGTTTATCAATTTTATTTATTTATTGAAAGAACCAACATTTTGTTTTGTCAATGTTTCTGAATTATTTCTTATGTTTCAATTTCATTGATTTCAGCTGATATTAATTATTTCCTGCCTTCTATTGCTTTAGGTATTGATTTTTTTCTTCTTTTTCTAGGGCTTTGAGATGTAATACTAGGTCATTTATTTGTTGACTTGTTATTGTTTTAATGAATGAGCTCAGTGCAATGAACTTTCCTCTTAGCACTGCTTTCATAGTGTCCCAGAGATTTTGATATGTTGTATCAGTGTTCTCACTTACCTCTAAGTATTTTTTTCTATTTCCTCCCTGATTTCTTCTGCTATCCATATGTCAATCAATAGCATGTTATTTAGTCTCCAGGTATTGGAGTAGCATCTATTTTTTATTTTATCATTGATTTCTAGTTTCATTGCATTATGATCTGATTGAATGATGGGTAGTATTTCTATCTTTTTGTATTTTCTAAGCATTGCTTTTTGACACAATATATGATCTATTTTAGAGAAGGATCCATGTGCTGCTGAGAAGAAAGTATATTCAGTCAATGATGGATGAAATACTCTATATATGTCTGTTAAGTCTAAATAATTGATTGTATTATTGAGTTCTATAGTTTCGTTGTTTAGTTTTTGTCTGGAAGATCTATCCAGTGGTGAGAGAGGTGTATTAAAGTCACCCAGTGTTATTGTATTGTGGTCTATTTGGTTCTTTAAACTGAGAAAGGTTTGTTTGATGTACATAGATGTTCCATTGTTTTGGGAATAAATATTTACAGTTGTTATGTTGTGTTGATGTATGATTCCCTTAAACAGTATGAAATGTCCTTCTTTATCCTTTCTAACTTTGGTTTGAAGTCCACTTTATCTGATATGAGGATGGAAAACCCTCTTGTTTATACAGTCCATGTGAGTAATATATTTTTTCCCAACCTTTCACCTTCAGTCTGTGGATGTCTTCCTGGGAGATGAGTATCTCAAAGGAAGCATATTGTTGGGTCTTTTTAAAAATCCAATCTGCCAGTCTATGTCTTTTGATTAATGAGTTTAGGCCACTAACATTCAGGGTTATTATTGAGATATGATTTGTATTCCCAGTCATTTTGGTTTATTTTGGTTTTTAACTGGACTTAACTAAGTATCCTTTGATTGACCTTGACTTTAGTTGTAGTTCCTCTCCTTGCTGGTTTTCATTTTTTTTAATTTTTTATTTTATTTATTTCTCATGGAATATTTTGCTGAGAATGTTCTGTAGTGTAGGCTTTCTATTTGTGAATTCTTTTAACTTTTGTTTATCATGGTAAGTTTTTATTTCATCTTCAAATCTGAAGCTTAGTTTTACTGGGTATAAAATTCTTGGTTGATTTATGGGACTGGGATTATGGCTCAGTGGTAGAGCACTTGCCTTGCACATGCAAGACCCTGGATTCAATCCTCAGCATCACATAATATATATTTTATATATATAGTACAACTACAACTACAAAAATGTTAAAAAAATAAAATAGAATAAATTTCTTGGTTGGCATCCATTTTCTTTCAGAGCTTGATCTATGTTATTCTAGGACCTCCTGGCATTGAGGGTCTGGGTTGAGAAATCAGCTAAAATCTGAATTGGTTTCCCCTTATATGTAATTTGATTTTTTTTTCTCATAGACTTTAAAATTCCATCCTTATTCTGTATGTTAGTCATTCTCATTATAATGTACTTTGGCATGGGTCTGTTGCAATTTTGTATATTTGGGTCCTATAAGCTTCCTGTAATCGATTTTCCATTTCATTCTTTAGATTTGGAAACTTTTCTGATATGTCATTGAAAAGATTGTAAATTCCTTTGGTTTGTATCTCCATGTGTTCATCTATTTCAATAAATAGACAAATTTGGTCTTCTTATGTTATACCATAATTATTGGAAGATCTGTTCATGGTTTCTTATCATCTTCTCTATATGGTAAACTTTATTTTCAAGAGTATATGTTTTGTCATCATTGCCTTAGGTTCTATCTTCCAAGTGGTCTAGTCTGTTGGGTATATTTTCCATTGAATTTTTAAATTTGGTTTATTTTTTTTTCATCTTGAGGATTTCTGCTTCATTCTTTTTATAGTCTCTGCCTCTTTATTGAAGTGATCTTTCACTTCCTATATTTTCTCTTTATTTCAAAGGTCAGTCTAATTATGTACCTTATAAACTCCTTCTCTAATATTTCTTCTATTGTGTTGTCTATGTATTCTCTTGTTGGAATATCTAGCTTTGTTCCCTTATTTTTTTCATTTTGTTTGTGTGTCTTCCCATCTAGCTGTATGGATCTGAGGCAGTACAGTTTGTATCCTCTAGACTTATAGTGTCCCTGAAGGCTTCCAGTACCTTCACCTTTAAGGGGGAGACCAATATTAACAGCACCCAATGCAAACAATGTACAGCTTTACACCAAAGAGCCCCATTAAGGCATCTACAGTTTTGTCCAATAAACAGAAATGATGTGTTCAATTTTTGTCTACAATATAATCAATAAGTTTGCTAAAAGGGCTTACCATTTCAAATGATGGACAAAGAGGGAACAGAAGTAGTATAGGATGTAATGTTTATGAGGGAAAAGGAGAGAATTTAAAAGTAAAATTTGTAGTAAGAGCAAAGGAGGAATTAATAGAGCTTCACTGTTAGCATGAGAGAAATCAGAAAGAGAATCCAGGGAGACAGATAATTGAGAGAAAAAAAATATGTTCAGATTTAAAACAAAAAGAAAATATAAGAATATACAACAAAAATGTAATATACTATTCAGGCATCACATTCCTCAATAAATTGATGCATGAAAAATATTTGGATTCAAAGATGGTAGAGATATGAGAGAAAGGGGGAATAAAAATGGAAGTCTCAATGGGAAATTGAATCATTGCTTCTGTTGGCTTTCAAAAAATTTCTCAGCTTCCCTTCTTCATCCACAGGTGGGTTTGTCTGAAGTATGATTTGTTTGAGATGCTTAGATGCCCTTATACTCTCTTCCAGTCTTCCCACTTGTTGTAGCTGGCCCCTTCAGTCCCTGCATACTTTAAGACTCACTGAGTTGGACAGAGCCTGGTTTTCTCCAACCTGTGCTCCCTCCAGGGAATTGTCCCCAATCTCCAGCTTTCCAGAGATTTTCTAGGCCCAGAATTGCCCATGCAGACCCATTCTGCAATCTAACGGATCTGGGCTTCAGATTCCTCAGGCTTTGCCTTGCTACAGTCCCAAGATCTCAGGGCCATTTCAACTTGCAGAGAGATCACCAGGGATGTGCTCACATAAAATGCCACCCCACAAAGAGGCACCACTGGCACACACAACAGGAAGACATCAGGTACAACCAGATCTGCTGGTATCCCAACAATGTATCTCTAAGACCTGGCAGGTGTCCCCAGACCAAGGTGGCTGTTCCCCAAGTTGACAGCAGTGGCAGCAGTAAACCTGCAGGTCAATTGGCCTTGGACTTGGGTGTCCCAACATGGTTGCTGCTGAATATAACCAAACCTGCAGGGACCCTGACAATGGACCTCCAGACAGTAGCAGGCAGCAGGCAATCCGGGGGCGATTCACCGCAAATGGTGGGTGATTGGTGGGTGGACAGTAGGCTGTGGGTGATGCGCAGGCAAAAGGAAGGCAAACGGGCAGGTGGTTGGTGGCAGTCAGCCAGTGATCTGCTGCAAAAGGCGGGGAGTCTGCTTGGTGGGTGGAAGGGCAAACAGCAGAGGATCAGTGGGTAGTGAGAGCTGCCTCCCAGTAAAACGGTATTTCCTCTGCTTGAATCCCAAGTCACGGAGTGACAAGGAGTGCAGCCTCCCTCTAGTTCACCATCTTGAACTCCTAATAAACATGCTTTAATGAATACAAAGTCAGTGAGTTTTGAAAGACAAGTGCATCTTTAAGTTCCTCTCCAAACACCTGTAGCAAACCAACCAATAGTGCTGCCTGTTGGTATCCCCAGGGATCATTGGGGAAGTGAATTGGCTTCTCCTCACTCAGGACTCAACTGGTCAACTTCTTGCAATGATCATACCATAGAAATGTCAAACAATCTGCATTTCTGGTCCCAGCTCTATTTGAATTAGTTAAATAGCCTTGAGGAAGTCACTGCTACCTCCTGGGATGTTTTTATTTCCCCTTAGAAAATATAGGAATTTGGGGCTGGGGTTATAGCTTAGCTGTAGAGCACTTGCCTCGCACATGTGAGGCGCTGGGTTCTATCCTCTGCACCACCTTAAAATAAATAAAGATATTGTGTCCATCTTTAAAACAAAATCTTTAAAAAATATATAGGAATTCAATTATAATAATATTAAGATCTTTATAGATCTAAATGTTTTATGATCCCGTGGTTTTAATTATTGAACAACATGATACTGTTTATGCCATATAATGCAAAAATAAAAAAACAAATAAACAACAACAAAAAAGACCTCAATCTGACATGTTTTGTTGTCTGAGTACACTGTATCTACATGTTTAAGGCAAATTAATATCCAAATACAACAATGGAGTCCTTGATTTTCTGAATATACCAAAAGCTTATTTTCACTTGGCATGTCACTACACAGTAGTAGGAACTTAGTCTGAGGAACATTGAAAGAAGTAAGGTTTGTGATTATTGAGGAACTTATGCAAATTTTTTTTCAACAGAACTCAGCTCCATCCTAGGTTGTTATGATGAGATTTTTGAAAGTGTGAAGCTGGCCCTAGCCTACCTCTGCAGATCATGATTCCGTGTTTAGACACATTTTATCTTATCACAGTGGGAGTTGGTTGAAAGTACCCAGCAACTGTGCTTGCTTGCACTGAAACTTGTCATCATGAACAAACGGCACAAGCTGTTCCCTTTAGGAAGTGTATTTTGTGGATGAGAAAGTACAGAAATAAAGCAAAAGGCTGGCAAACAAGGAGCTCAGAAAGGTGATTAATAAGAAATAGGAAATTATATTGCAAGAAAATACCTCTGTGAATGGGTACTCCCTGTAGCCAAAGTAAATATTTTGAACGTTGAATTGGCTCATAAATGCAGCTATCAATGGAATGATGTCAGCATAATTCTTAGAGAACTCATATATTTTAAAAATAACAAATGTAGCTCTTTATAAATAAATAGTGAAGATTTATTGATTATTGACAGAAAAATTTAAAAACAGTAAGAGAAAACCATTCAAGTCCATGACACTGATTTAGGTAAACTGTTTACAGAAAAAGGAAGCAGAGAAACTTGCTTTATTAATATGCAGATCATTTTTTCAATATTTTCTGCGCTAGCATTCAGTGTTCATGTTGAGGAAAGTAGCTGTTTGCATCCTATGTACCCTTTCTTGGCTTCCTTTATCTCAAGCAGACTTTGGGAAGAGAACATATTTCTTTGATAAATATAATACAAAAACTCCTGCACTGAGGAATAGCTATGCCCTTTCAAACTAACAAATTAGGCAAGGCCTTTATTTTTTTTCCCATTTACTCTCCCTATAGAATATCACTGCATATATCACTACTACTGTATTAATAATATTTAATGATAATTATATTAGCAACATTAATAAAGGATTTTAATTCTCTTTTGCAGTTAAATCAATTCCCTTGTGCTAAAAAGAAATCATTAGTAATTCCACATCGACTCACGAAATTTTCCAATTATTTCAATGCTGAATTTTCACACTTCCACAGAGACATGGTAAATAAATAAGGCCTTTGAATGTGGTGATGCAAACCTTTCCATTTCAGCTTCTACGTGCTGCGTTTTTATGATCAGTTTAAGGAAGGAAGAAGCTCCTTAAGTTCATTAGGTGTTAGAAGGGGCTAAGTTTGCACATTCCCTTGCCAATTTTAACAATATACAAGTGAGGCTGAGATTGTACCTTTTTTCCTTAATTTCTTTTCTAATCCTTTTATAAATCCTGTTCATCCTTACTGCTTTTCTTTGTCTTAGTCCATAGCACAGTCATATGTATTTGTCAGTATCCTGCTATATTAAATAAAGTCCCAAATCTCTTTAGATTACTAAGGTCCATGTTTATTGCTCACTAATGGCACAGTTCAGTGGGAGTCAAGTGAGAATCCTGAATGACTCTTATCCAATCTGTGCCTTGGGGACCAGCTGATTTCCATCTTGTAACTCAGGAATCTCAGAAACCTTTGCTTTCAGCCTTTTGGCTAGAAAACATAAAGTGCAAGTGAGAAATGCCCATCTACTCTTGTTGGCCTCGGATTCAGGATGCAGACTTCCTTCACTAGCAGGGATTAGTCACATACCCCACCTAGAAGCATCTGGGTAGAAAAATGCAGTGAAGTTCATGGATTTTTTTTTTAGTAGTAACATTCTCAGCCATATCTTAAGAAAGATCAGAATTATATATTTCTAATGAACATGCAGAGGAGCAAAGTCCAAATGTAGCTAAACAAAGAAATCATCCAAGATTACATAGGGCTTTGGGGATTAATGAATTCTAAATTTGATAATTTCAATATTTCTGATATTACTCACGCTGGTGCCATATATATATGGGTATTTCCACTCTGGAAAGCACTTTTACTGTAGTGTATTCTCAGAGACTTCCACAATCTGACAGGTAAATGTTGCTCCTCAATAAATATTTGCTGAATTAAAGAATACATGTCAATTCAGTTCAAGCATCTAATAGTCCTGTGTCCCATCACTGGTTGGCTGATGGGGCCCAATGTAACAATATAATTTTGTCAAAGATGACTTTTCTATAGCTGATAAAGATCACTGAGCAGCAAATGAGCAGAGTTGTCCTCTTCCTTCTCTGGCTCTGCCCAGCCAGCTGGTAGATATGGAACTTCCCCAGACCTGGTCTTTATGGAGAAGAGAAAGACATCCAATTGTAGTCTCTTTATTGCTATTTTTTAAAAAATAGCATTTCTGCATTCCTGTAAATCCCAGTGGTTTAGGAAGCTTGAGACAGGAGGATCCAGAGTTCAAAGCCAGCTTCAGCAAAAGGGAGGCACTAAGCAACTCAGTGAGGCCCTGTCTCTAAATAAAATACAAAATAGGGCTGGGGATGTATGTAGCTCAGTGGTCAAGTGACCCTGAGTTCAATTCCTGTATCCCCCCCCCGCCCCCCCAAAAAATAGCATTTCTCATTTTGGCTAGGGTGAATGGTAGTGATTGTTACAGACAAACCCGAACACCTCTGATGCACTTTATTGTGGAGTGTATTCCTTCCTAGTAGCATTGTTCGGTGTAGATGTGCCTGGTCAGGCTGGCTCTTATGCAAGTTATATCTGTAACTAAGGATTCTCCATTGCCTTTACTTGGGGCTCCCAGGTTACCTGGTAGGATCATCTCCATCCAAGTCAGACAGAGGGGAGCGTATCACAGAAGATCCTATTTATGAGTTTTTCATGGTGGGTGTTTTATAGGACTAGAAGTTGTGTGCATCATTTCCATCTCTATTGCACTGACCAAAACTTAGTCATGTGGCCATATCCAACTGCAAGGGAATTAGGAAATGTTTTCTAGAGGTTATTTTAGAAGGAGAAAAGCAGGTAGTCTCTGTCACAATAATCAACAATGATTAAACAGACATGGAATTCAGAAGTTAGATATGTAGTCCCAGAAAACAGAAGATACTTACAAACAGAACTTGACATTTTCAACCACACTGTGTACAGATATATGTTTTAACTATAACCAATCCACTCTTTTTCACCAGTTGCCATCCACTAGGTAATAGGAAAGAAAATGAACTGATATTTCAGTTTAACCTCAATGATACAATTCCACAGAACCTTCTGCCATGGTTTGGATATAGTTTGTGCCCTCCAAGGTTCTTGTGTTAGGACCTTGGTCCCCAGGACAGCAGTGTTGGGAGGTGATAAATTCTTTAAGGGGTGGGGCATAGTCAGAACTCCTAGTTCAATTGGGGGCAGGCCCTCAAAAGGGAATAAGATATTTCTTGTGGGATGCTGGCTAATTCTCATGAAGATTGTTACAAAATCCTGAACTGGCTCCTTCCAGTCCCTTACTGCTTCCTCTATGGTCATGTGATTCTTCCTCCCACAGGTGGTCCCTGTGACCTCTGTCATTCACTATGATGTGATACAATCAGGAAGGTCCACACTATAGCTGAGTCAGTGCCAGTACCATGACCTGAAACCTTACTGTGAACAAAGTCAACCTCTTTTCTTTATAAAGTTAATCTGTCTCAAGTATTTCATCAAAGCAATGAAAAGCTGTTTAGCTGTGGATTTTTAAAAGCTAAGTCTTTACTAGATTGAGACAGTGATGTTCTAGTTTTCATTTGTTGGCTATTTTTTACATTAAAGGTTTGTGAAAAGAGTAAAAGACCTCTGCTCTTACTTGTTACGTAAATGCTTTATTATAGTGATGCAAATTTTATCTATTTGTTGTTTAAACTTTATAAATGATAGATAAATTTTTTGCTTCTATCTCAGAGCTGAGAATGTTAATCTGGGATCCAAGTGGAGAGTTGGACAAAGGACAAGTTAAGGGCACTTGTGATTGGTGGCCCAAGTAGTATGGGGCTTGCTTTTCCAACACTTTCTGTTGTAATTTTTAGAGAGCATCTCCTTTTGACAAAGGATTATTTTTAAATACAAAGATGATAAACAAAGTAGAAGTAAACATGAAAAAGCTGATTAATCTTTTTTAAACAATGGGCTCATTATTAACATTTGATGGTTATCTGAAAAAGTTTAGCAAGGCAGGAAATCATAAAAATATACACAGTAAGGATTTTAACTTTAAACATATGCATATCCATTGTTTTGCCTAGCTTTAAATGTAAATCCAAAGATTATATTTCGTTTGTATATTGATGTATTGATTAAAGTAATCTTCTCTTTCTTGCATAAACTATATCCACTATGTGTTTTCTGCAATCATTTCAGTCTCTCTTTTCTTAAAATAGAGAAGCAAATTTCCAACTATCTTTTAAAATTGTCTCTTCCCCATCCAATTTGACAATCGCTTTTAAAAAGTATACAATTTGATGGTTTTAATATATTCACACAATTGTGCAACCATCGCTATAATCTAATTTTAGAACACTTCTCACTCCCAAAGAAACCTTGCATGTATTAGCAGCCACTCCCCATTTCTCTCTCCCCTAGCTCCTGGAAACCACTAGTCTACTTTCTGTTTCTATGGATTTGCTTATTCTGTAATCTTTTACAGAATGTTTATGTTGTTTACACATGTTCAGTATTGGCAAAAGGTAATTAGATGGACATCTACTAATTTTTTCACAGTTTGCTTGATTACATCCTTTTTTGTTGCTTTTATTCTTTTCATTTTAAAATTTACCTATTCATTTTTAAGTTTTTGAAGCAAATATATTTATCATGATTACAACATGATGTTTTGAAATATGCATTCATTGAAGAAGGAATAAATTGAATAAATTAATATATGCATTCCCTCACATATGTATTTTTTGGTCAGAACACTTAAAATATATTCTCTTAGAGATTTCCGAGAATAGAATACAGCAAGGCTGTTGTTGCCTTATTGTGCAGTACTTCTTGTGAACTTACTCCCCTTGTCTAACTGGAATTTTGTATTGTTGACCAATATCTCTCCAACCCCCTCACCCCCAAACTTCTGCCATCTACCATTCTACTTTGCTTTTATGACTTCAACTTTTTTGAAATCCACATTGAAGTCAGATCCTGTGATATTTATCTTTCTATGTCTGATTTATTTAACTTAACATGACATTTAGGTTCACATACTGTCACATAAGGTCACATACTGCAGAACTTCCTGTTTTAAGGCTGAATAGTGTTTTATTGTGTATGTACACCATGTTTTCTTTATTCATGCAACTGTTGATAGACACTTAGGTTGATTCCATATCTTGCCTACTAAGGCTATTATGAATGATGCTGCACTGAACAAGGGAGTGTGGATATGAAGTGACCTATTTTGATCCAATTTTATAAGACACTGGTATTCATTTTTAATGATGAAATATGCCAAACCAATCAAGATACTTATCTACATGAAGAATTATGGACCTATTCCTCAGCTTTAAAGACATACTATTTGTATATTAGAAGCCCCAGTATGTTCCCCTTCTCATCACACCACCTACTTTCCCCTCAGGTAAGTTCTTTCTTGAACATTATGTTAGTCATTTCCTTTGCTTCTAAATAGTTCTACTAGATGAGTATATATCTCTCAAGACATATATATTTTTTATTTTGCTATTTTTTATAATTTGTATATATGTAGTCTTATATCAATGACACTTTTTGGCTCAGAATTTTTTTGAAAGTCACCCATATGAAGTGCATTTCTGTTGTTCATTCATTTTCACTGCTTTAAATTATTCCAAATTTTGAAATGTTGTAATTTATTCATTCTACTATTGATGGAGAGTGGATTGTTTTTAGATTTTGCTACCATAAGTATCCTTGAATATTTCTCCTAAAAATGCAGATGCAAATTTATTTTGGCTATAAACAGGAGTGGAAATATTGGGTCAGAGGTAATGGGCATGTTCAAGTTTACTATGTAAATCCAGTTTTCCAAAATGCTCACACCATTTTACATTTCTACCAGCTATGTTTGAGAGTTCTCATTGTTTCCATAATTACCAATGGGATATTTTTTCCTATTGTTTATTGGGGGTACTAATTCATTGTGAGATACATGTAGCAAATGTCTTTTTGCCAGCTTCTAAATTCTCATTTCATTCTCTTCGTTGTGTCTTTTGATGAAAAGAAATTAGAATTTTTTTCATGTAATCAAGTTGATTGTTCTTTGTTTTGCGAATTGAATTTCTATGTCTTATTTAAGAAATCCTTACTAGCAAAAGTCATAAAGAGTGAAATATGATATATCAAGAACTATGTAATGTTTTGAACAACCAACAATAAAAATTAATAAAAAAAGTCATAAAGAGATTCTCCTATCTTATATTTTATCAGTTTTAAAATTCTCATTTCTCATGTAAATATTCAAACTATCTGTAATTTATTTTTGTGTCTGTTATGTGTTAAGTGTCCAGCTTAATTTATTATTTCTTGAATAGGCAATTTTCCCAATGCCTTTTATTAATAATCCATCATTGCTCCACTAGCCTTCAATGTCAGTTTTCTCATATATCAGGTTTCTGCATGAAATAGATTTATTTATAGACATTCTTGCTGTTCTATGGGGGTTATCTGCTTCTGGGTCAATATAAAGCTAGTAATGCCTATAGCTTTATGATACCTTAAATACCCTGTAGGGAAACTCAAATTTCGTATTTTGGACAAAAGCCAATTTTATAATATTGAGGTCTCCTATCCATGGACATTGTAAGTTCTCCATTTACTTTGTATAAATTAAGGGCTTTCAGGAACAGTTTATAATTTTACCCTTGAAAGTAGTTTACTAAATATATAATATAAATATACATGTAAAATCATACTTTTAGCCAGTTTTTACTGATGTATAGAAAGTTGAAAATACTTTAATAACTTAGAGTCTTTTGTCTATATGTAATTACATAATTGACAAATAATAACAATCTTGTTTCTTGCTCTGTTGAAAATCATCAAATACATTTTTCTGTAGTCATTGAGATGATCATAGAAGTTTTTCTCTTTTAACTGTTAGTCAGTGGATTTTATTTATGAATCTTTCCAAAGTTAAGCCAATCTTTAATATTTTAGATAAATTAAACTTGGTTGTGAATATTATATATAATTATGGTCTGAAATTTGTTGCTTATAACTTTGTATTTTTGCATTTATCTTCATAAGATATATTGAACTGTAACTGTTTTTTGTATTATCATTATCATATTTTTCTATCCAAATTATGTCAGATTCAGTAAATAAAATAGTCCTATTTTTTTTCTCTACTTTTAACAACATTTTCTATAAGATGAGAATAATTTATTTTTCAAGTATTTAATGGCAATGCCAGTAAAACCAGAAAAAGAATTCTGCATTAGTTTCATTGATGGTTATGTTATTACTCAATTTTCTCATTTATATATAAGTCAATTTTGGTAACTTATATTTACCTAACAATTTAGCCCATCTCAGTTTGCAGATTTTTTTGGCACATAAATGTGTAACCCCTCTTCCCAGGTGTACGTATATCACACTTTTGCCTCCTTAAATTACTCAATTGTGACTTGTCTTTTGTAATTATTTTTCCAAAGCTTTGCCTAATTTGAAGAAACTTACCTTTCCTAGACAGTGGAATGAATCTGAAATTGTTTTCCTATATACTTACATAGAATACACCATAGTTAATCCCACCATCATGTATCCATAAGAATTGGGTCCTGATTATAATAACATATATTCCATGACTGTATATTTATATCACAATGAATTTACAGTCATGTATAAATAAAAAGAACTAATAAAAAAGATTAAAAAGTCAAACTAAAAAAGAAACAATATTTGATTTGTTCATAGAAGTTTCCTTCTGCTTTTTTGGATTATCTTGGTGTTCTGTTTCTAACTAAATGGGCTAAATATAAATCTATTAATTTTTAGCTGTCCTTATTGCTAAACATAAGCATTTAAAAAGTTATAAATTCTCTTCTAACTAATGCATTGTTTATATACCAGGAGTTCTGATAAATGCTGTTTCAATTATTGTTTAGTTGTAAATATTTTCTAATTTCCATTGTAATTTTTTTTGAAGTATAAGTTTTTTGAAGTATGATTTTAAATTCCAAACACTTAGGGTTTTCTAGTTTTTTAAAAAATTGATTTCTAGCTAATATATGCATTGTATTTAGAAAATAAGTTATGGTCGGTATTAATCCTTTGAAATTTATTGAGACTCGCTTTATGTCCTAAACATCATTCATATTCATGAATATTCCATATGTACCAGAAAAAGATGTGTGTTCTGGAGTTTGGGGGTATATTTTCTTGCTATTTCTAAATCATTCATTGTTCTGTTTCATTTATCCCCAGTTTTGACTAATTATGTTCTCACTTATCGACAACTTTATGTTTAAGTACCTCATTATGATAGTAGATTGTCAATATCAGTTTTAGTTTAATAATAGACTTTCAAACAAAACCTTAAGTAACCAAATGCACACATGTGAATGAACATATGGAGACAGGACACTCCTGGAGACAGGAGTGACTCAATGTGGAAAAGCAAATGTTGGAATCATTGTATTCTTCCACACCAAGAGACCGGATGTGATAACACAAAGAGTGAAAATAATTAAAAAGTCTGTGGATTTAGCCATAAACACTCCAGAATTTATAGGTTGGAAAGACAGGAAAAGACACAAAAGACTTCCATTGATAGATGCTTAAGTCTATGAATCAGCGGTGCCAGACAGTAGCTATTGCTAATTGCTAGAATTCAGGGTGCTGAGTTCTGTATTTGCCATCAAAAAAGCTGTAAAGAAGGGGAAACCTGATACATGTGCTCAGGCTCTCCTTCTCTGCTAACCTTGCTGCACATTCCCCTTTCCTCTGATATGGTGTCCACACTGGTTTGCAAAAGCCTTTGACGTATCTTCTTCCAGAAGCCTGTAAAGAGAATGGAGCAAAAGTTCTTGTGCCCTTACAGTTCTGGTCCATAATCTAAAGACCCTCCTCCTCTTAGGATGCAGCTCAAGGCAAAATACTCTCACCACCACCCCTCCCTTCTTTGAGTGCATTCCTGCTCACACTTTCTAGAAGACAGAAAGGACAGAGTTTTCTTTTATTTGTTTGTTATTTGCCTAAACTGTATTATTTTACTCCTTTTCCTATCTCAGTGGCAAAGAGACTTATTCTGAGGGTTGGAGTTACAACTCCTTGGTAGGGCATTTGCCTAGTATATGCAAGGCCCCGGGGTTTGATTGTTATCACTGGTGGGTTGGGGGAAGATACTCTTCTCCACCCTGGTGGAGAATCATGTGATGAACTACAAACTAAAGAAGTTTGAAAGGAGTTTAATGTTGATAATTAATAATCCACAATGTATAGCCTATTTTTTAAAAAAAGATGAATTCCCTCCTGACTCTTCCCCCCTACATGGAGTGCTTTGGAAGAAGCTGGATGCAAGAGACAGGTCTGCAGGAGGAGATTAAAATGCACAGCTAAGTGAAAGCGCCTTCTTTTTGGAAACATCCAGTAGGAAGAGTCCTTAGTTCTCTCAGGGCTTTTCTGAAACTAGTACAACTTGATGGGGAGGTATTACCCCCAGATATAGGTGAGACATGCCTTTGTTCTGTATCCTGAATTTTAGAGGACCTAAATGGCCCCTAAAGACTATACCTTTGTTTGTTTATACCCTTTTTTTTTACTGGTTTAGAGGTCCCAGGGAAAAATGTTCTGATCCCCAAGAACCTACATCTCCCCCACACTCTCCACCATCTTCAAGGCCAATTCTGGATACCCGAGAGCTACAAGGGCTTGTGCAAAACTTTTCTGACTTAATCTTCCCGAGAGTAGACTTTACTTCAAATGAATATCCCTCTAGACCCTAGGCATAACTAAGTGCATAGGTGATGCTGGAACTTGGCAAGTGGTTAAGAGTGTCCAGATGCATTTGAACATCCCACTGTGTAGGAAAGAATCGGGAGTGGGAAGAGCAGGCAGTGGGCTCTGGGTGGGATTTCTCTAAACTACCATATTCCAGCATGGAACTCAGAGGATTCTCAGAACTCTTAAACCCAGAACAGGTCTTCCAAGTTGTTATGAAGGTATATTTTTCAAGGTAGGGAGTGAGAACAGTTTTTATTTAACATTTTGTTAGATGATTTATAAACTGAATATATTTAAATGTTTTACTCTGGGTTCTAGATATTAGGATGGGATATGGGAGGTGGGTAGACTCTATTAAGACTCAAATATGTATAACGGAATGTCATAAAAATGCATGTATCTGTAAAATCCAAGGCATAAAAATAAATAAATGCTCTAGATATCACTTGTAGTAAGGCCCAGTGTTTTGCTGCACCTCTTCCAAAACACAGGACCCCAGTGACCACACTGCCTCAGACAAAGGGTCCTGCCAACCAGGCTGGTTTCCTCAGTCCATAGCAATCCCTCTGTAATAAAACAAAAACGAAACAAACAAACAAAAAAAAAATCAGGAGATGTGCTTTACCACCCTCCTTCTCTTGTCCTCCTTCTGAGTGGAAATGTGACCTCTTAACAGCTCTCTTCTGCTCTCCATACAGGACAATCCTACTGTCTTTCCAGGCCCAATGCAAAGCCCAACTTGTGGTCATTTCTGATCGTTTATGTTGTATCTGTCCCAGTAGCATGTAAATCCCTGAGTTCTTTGCTTTTGAAGGCCTCTGCCAGTGTCCTGTACATGGAGTAATTCATTAAATGTCTTTAGGAAAAATGAATTCTCATTGCATATGTATCTGGTATGATGGGTTCAGCCTGGGATGATATACCAAATATAAGTAGGTAGGTGGGCTGTTTCCTTTCTTATGTTCTGTCTTAGCAGATGATTTAAAATTCTGAAAAAGGTATTATAGTTATCTTTCTATAAATCATTTAGTGTCACTAGCATAGTTGTAAGATTGGTACAGATCAAACCTTGATAAGGTGGTTAGAGAAGAAAGGATGTGAAGAAAATGATTTAAGATAAAAATGGAAAACAGCCCCTCTAAAACAATGGTAAAGAATGTCCTAGATCCACGGATGCATGTTAGTGATGGGGAAAGGAGAGGAAAATTGGAGAAGATTGGAAATTATCTCAGGATCCTGCAGTGAGAATTCTATTTTATTTCTCTACCCTATCTCTGTCCTTATTTTTAGGATTCAGAGTGATCTTGGAGGTGATCTCCACTGTCACTGCACCCTTTCCTCTTAGCACAAGCTGTCATGCTGCTTGACAGTTGCATATTTCTATCTAGTTTATACAACTTGCAAATACCTTTCTAAGCATTGCTCTGCCTTGAAAAAATAATGTTGGCAGTTTGACTGTATTATCCCCCACACCAATAATAGAGCTTTAAAAACCCTCTTACTAATTCACATTGGTCTTTGGAATAACTTTTTCTGAATACCAGCATAGCAGTGAATTAATTTCATTTTGAATTTAATTAAGTTTTTTTTTTAAAAACACATAATTACAGATAATACAGTTGAGATGGCTAAAAGAGTCAGTATCAAGCCAAAAACGACACTGTGATGAGGCAATATATCAGGACAACACCTCTTCTCACAATTCAAGTCAAATAAAAATGAGGAATGGAGAGTGAGGTGGCTGCTGAAAAGAGGAAATCTGCCAGTGAGCGCCCCTTTCTACTAGCAGGAGGGGACAGGGCTGGGGAACAGGGCGAGTCAGAAACAGGTGTCATGCAAAACAGAACTAGGGATTCACTTGCATTTTAAAATCAGATAACTGGGTGCAAATTCTTCTAAGACCTTGATAACTTAACCTCTCCAAACCTTAATTCCTCCATGTTTCATTATATTTTGGGATAACATGAAACCAGAACAAATGGGCAATGTTTGAGGTAGAAGTATATATATGTGTATGTGTGTGTATAATATACATATTATATATATATGTGTGTGTATATATGCATATATGCATATATATATATATGTATACATATATATATATATATATATATATATATATACATAGAGAGAGAGAGAGAGAGAGAGAGAGAGAGATCTCAATAGGTTGCAGCAAATAGGCTCCATCTTGATAAAAATTTAATAAGGAAATATTTAAAGTTCTATTCTTACGACTGAAAAAAACAAGAAACCACGACTGAAAAAAACAAGAAACCACATCACTCATGCAAATGCAGTAGCAATTACATACACACCTGGAGTGGGACCAACAGAACTTCTTATAAAAGAGAAAATAATGCACCTGTTTTTAACTGTTACCACACAAGTTTTACAGAGGAAATGACATATGAATTAGGTCTTGGGGCACAAGTTTGATTTCCCAGAAAAAAACATATTTTGGCAACAGATTATGCTTATTACTCCAGAGGGCTCATTGGGTAGAGATATTCAAGAATAAGAATTTAGGTCATCAGAAGATGGGTCCAGCCAGCAAAACTGACAAGAATGCGATTTCAGAAGCCAGGTAACAGCAGTCAACTGGAAGTACTCCATGCTAGCACGGAGTATACTCAAGCAACACCTGCATAGCTGCATGGAAGGCAGGAGGGCATAATCATTAAGAGCTCACATTTTGGAGACAAACTTCCTTCACTGAAATCCTAACTTTGCCCCTTAGAAGCTACGCCTTTAGTGCCTCAGTTTCTCTGCCTTTAAAACAGAAGCAAGATTAATGTGTATTTCATATTGTTGCTGTGAGGATTAAATAATTAACAAATGTGAAGTCTGTTGGTGTTTTAAAATACATATATTTGGTACCAGGGATTGAACCCAAGGGATTAACTACTGAGCCACATCCCAGCCCTTTCTTATATTTTATTTAGAGACAGGGTCTTGCTGAGTTGCTTAGGGCCTCACTAAATTGCTGCAGCTGGCTTTGAACTCAAGATACTCCTGCCTCAGCCTCTTGATTACAGGTGTGCACCACCATGCCTGGCTGCTTTGTAGACATTAGTGGTAGTATTTTTGGGATGGGGTTGTTATAGAAGAATTCTTGCTTTCCATGAGTTTGTTTAGGTGATCAATATTGGATCTTCTTCTGAGATCCTATGATTATACATTTCTCTATACCCTTCCTCTAAATGGATGAAAATTTCCAGTTGATCACTGAATAAGATATTCTTAAAAACAAACAAACAAACAAACCATGTTTCTCTAAGAAAATCTTCTAACACCTTTTTTAGTAGTAATGAAAAGCATATTTTAACAATTATTTGAAAAATTATTCTGACTCCCCAAAGAAATCAACTACCTCCAAACTCAGTATTTGGCATCTAGGAACAGCAGGAATAGAGGTAGACAGGAGAGAGGGATGTCAATCAAAATTAATTTTTCATTAAATTTTTAATTAAATTCATTTTAGGGGGACGAGTTTATAAAATGACTTCAAGTGTTCTCCATGGCCACGACCTTGACAACTTAACCTCTCTGAGCCTGATTTCTTCATGTTTCATTGTATTTTTGCATAACATGAATCCAGAACTAATGGGCAATAGTTGAGGTAGCAGTGAACCACCTTCCTTTGCTGTGAACACTGAGCCTTCTCGGGGTCAGGCAGGATCCCCAATGGGTCTCCACCATGTAATAAGCTTTCATTGCAACTTCTTCACTGCTCTTGCTGCCTTAGACTTCTCACTCTCCAACCGATTTGTGCACTGTTGCCTAAATGCTTCTTCTAGAATGCCAATTCTCCCTGGCCTGACACCCCTCAAGAGCCCCCACAAGTCCACAGTATGACATGCGAACTCTATCCGTCACCAGTAACCATGCTCAAGTCCCAATGCCTTAAACCTGCTGCTAAGTGAGGCAGCTGACTACCTGTGATGTTTGTTAAAACACAGCTCAGTCAGGTGTGGTGGCACATGCCTGTAATCCTAGAGACTCGGTGAGGCTGAAGCAGGAGGATCACAAGTTCAAAGCCAGCCTCAGCAAATTAGTGAGGTCTTAAGCAACTTGGCAATACCCTGTCTCAAAATAAAAACAACAACAACAATAAAAGCCAGCTCCACTTATGTGCATTAAGTCAGTCTCTGAAGATGGAACTCAGAAGTTAAGAAACTAAATCTCATATTTCATCCACATTGGTCTGGCTGTCACTATAGGCAGGGGAAGAGAGTGGAGTCATCTTTTTTTTCATTGCATTTAAATGGAATAAAGTTTAGCTCCAGCCCTCACACCTATTTCCCCTTAACAGCAGCAAACAGCAGCACTTAGCAGAGTTCTGACTAAGGCAGGTAGCCAATGATAGCTTAGCCCTTTTCTCTTTGTCTTCCAGCCAAACAGGAGATGTAATTCATGGCAGCAATCCTGAAGCTGCAACTCTTGACAAATTAATTTCATAACAAAAATCAATCATGGCACTTGTTGCTGGCATACATAATGTTTTGAGTTTCCTGTCTTGTGCCACAGAGACGAAGACCTCCTTGACCTTGACTACATTAAATGAATGTGCTTCTACATTAGTGTGATCTCCCGATCACTGCCTGCACCATCATCCCAGGTCTGCTTCACGGAGATCAGTGTTGTGCTCCTGATTCCCGTGGAGCTACCGAACCCAACCAAATTACCATTATTTGATAGCAGAAGGAATGTTTCCTCTAGTCTAAAACAGTAGCTATAGCAACACCTTGAGAAGGCCTCCTGTTTAGACTGGTCACCTCAGGCGAGATGTCAGCTGATTTGCCCACTAGCTTTTCCCTGAACAAATATCTGGTAGCTGAGAGGCAGGGGAAGAAAAAACTCACACCAGAAATCCCAGTGTGACCACAGAGAAAATAATTACCTGTTCAGATCATACCCTTGTTCACTCCCAGGGCCAAAAAGGCTAAGTGGGAAAGGAAGCACGGACCGGTGGCTGGCTAAGCACATTGTCTGCATAATAGCAAAGTGCAAAGGTGGGTACCATAAGTGACAGATAGGTGGGGTGAGAGGAGAAAAATATGTTTTCCTTTTGAAGGTTAGAGGAATTGAGGGACTAGATTATACCTGTGAATTTCAATCGAGGCACAAGTGCCCACTGGGAAAGGGCTACTGACCCTCCCATTGGATTGTTCAATACAGTTTCACAGATGGGTGAGAACTTTCACTGTCAAGCCAAAGCTTCTAGAGTGAGCTTCACTGGAAGTCTTTGTTCAACTAGCAGAATCAATCACTCTTGCTGATTTCCCCCAGTTGGTTGTTTATAAAAAGAAAAGAAAAAAAATATTTGGGCTGCTCAGGAAGGAGTGTTAGTATGGCCATCATCCCCAGCAACTGATGCCTACCTATGTAGAAGCCTGTGTCTGATGTCTAACCAGAAGAGACCCCACATGAGTACTTTACTTAGACAAAAAAAAAAAAAATGGCAAGGGGACACACCTGGACTTAGTTAGATACCTGAGTGCTAAATGAGATGTCTCATTTTCAAAGCTCTTAATTTACTATTTTATAAAATGATTTTGTGGCAAAGAAAAGAGCTAATTAAGCATTTCATTATCTGACTGATATAACAAAGCACAAAGTGACAGTGGGAAAAAAAAAAAGAGAAACATCTGTCCCACTCTAATGCTGAGGAATTCACAGCCTAGGACAGCATCTGCAGATGGAGGCTTTAAAAATTGAAAGAGAGGAATCTTCAAATAGCATGTTATAGAAATACACCAGGGAATAAACTCCAGACAAAGTTTGCTCTTCGAACCTCTACATAGAATTTACTCTTGGAAATGATAGAGCACCCCTGTGCAGAGGAAATCATGTTGAAATTGGTAGTGATTTAATGAATACAAGGAAATTATACTGAATTTACTGTGTATTGTCTTTCTCATGCTCAAGACTTTCCTAAGTGTCTTACTAACAAGCAATTAAATTGCAGAGAGACCAGGAATGGGTGGGCAATGGGTTGGTTGCTGATGTCACAGCTGTTTCTGCATTTTCCTGAATGAGCAATGAGATTTGGGATTCTCTCTAATTAGTGGAATTTAGTAGGAAGCTTCACTAATACTACAGTAAACCACTATCAGGTAGGACCATTCATTCATAAGAAAATGTGCTGCCCAAAGACAGACCACTCAAAAACACATAAGAAAATTAAAGCATTCAGTATGATGATTTTTATTATAAAATTAATAGAAGAGGGAGAAATTATAACCGTTTGTAACCTTGCGCCAGAGAGAGTGAACTAGCAATAGTGCATAGTATTATGCATAGTATGCAATTAAAAATATTTGTCACATAAATGTTTTCTTTCATTCTTTTTAATCCAAGTGTATGTGTTGTTTAAATACAATGGGATCATATTGTACCTAATTTCCTGAAATTTCATTGTAAAAACTTTAGCAATAGATTATTAATAGAATTCCAAACCATTAAATGTTCTCATGCAACAATTTACATAGATGCCTGGCATTATATTTTTGGAGACATTAGAGCAAAAATTATATGGCATTTTGTAACAAATTCTCATCTTTCACTCATTCAATAATTATTCTTGAACAATCCCTATGTGCCAGACTCTATTCTAGATACTTCTACTCTATCATGGAACAGACAAAATTCTTGCCTTCAAGGAATTTGAATTGCATTGAGGGAGACAGACCACAATATTAAGCATAATAAATAAATAAATAAATGCTGACTGCACCATGGTAGAGAGTGAGGTTGGATTAAGGGGACAGAAAGGAACAGAGAAATAGGGGAGAGGGCAGTGGTTTTAAAAGGTCAAAGAAAATCTTGAAGGAGAAGAGGATGTCACCACATAGATATTTTGGAGAAAGAGTTTCTGGCAGAGGAATTACTCAGGGCAATGACACCAAATTCAGAGTATAATTGACACATTGGAGGAATGCCCAGGGGGTCATTGCATGCATAGTAGAATGAGAACTATAGGAGAAGGTCAGAGAAGCAAAGAGGGAAGATGAGGAAGAAGCTGAGAGGACCTCATGAGGAGATCTGGGAGCCCCAGAGTGTTCTGAGCCAGAGTGACACAATTCTGTGCCACAGGATCTGCCTGAGTGCTACATCGAGAATAGAACACAAGGAGAAAAGCAGACGGGAGACCAGTGAGGAGGCTACCATGGTCAAGTAGCAAGAGTGATGATGGCTCAAACCAGAGCGAGATGGTGAAGGTGGGCAGAAGTTCGATTCTAGGCCGATTTTGAAGGTAGTCCCGAAGGTGCGTGCTGTTGGGTAGGTACACGCTGTTGTACGTGGTGTGCAAGAGAAATAAGAGAGTGAAAGGGAACTCAGAGGGTTTGCACTGTGCATCTGGAAGGGAGCAGTTACTTTGTTGTGATGGGAAGACTTTTTTGGGACACAGAGATCAGGATTCAGTTAGTGTCGAGATCTCAAAAGTAGTCCCTATGGCATATGCTGTTGAGAATTCAGCTGGATTTAAGAGCCTGTTCAGAGAGAGGCCCAGAAATATGGGCCTGGGGGCTGGAGATGGAATTTGGGGAGTCAGGGGGTAAAAATATCATAAAAGTGAAGGAATGGGGGAGACCACAGAGGTATAAATGTGGACAGGCGAGAAAGGAGATTTGAAAGTGCTGACACATTCCTACTTGAATGTGTCCACCAAGGAACCAGTGGAAAATACTGAGAAGAGAAACCAGTTAAATTGGGAGGAAAACCAAGGGTGCTGGGTCCTGAAAGCCAGGGAAAGACAGTGTGTTAAGGAGGAAGGAAAAGGTAACTATGCCAACAGTTGCTGATATATCACTGCTTTTAGTCCAGGTGGTGCCTCATGCAAAATAGAAAAAGATACCCTCTTCAGGTGGATGGGCTGCTTCAAATCTGCTACTCAGCAAATGCATTGTGGACTAAATTCCCCTTTTCAGGAGCCCCTGGGCAGGCACAGCCAGCACAATTATACATGACAATCCTCAGAGGTGATGATAAGATAAAGATCAAGAATTGGTCCTTGAATTTAGCAATGTGGATGCCATTAATGACCCCCACAGGAGGGGTCATTTTGGAGGAAGGGGATCACCAATGCTCGAATGTTCAGAGTCTAAGGGATTGAGCACACAGGAATTGTAGATAGTGAATCTAGACAGCTCTTTAGGGGAGATGTGTTTCAAAGAGGGGGTGAGAAATAAGTCAGTAGCTGGTGGGGGACATGGACTAAGAGAGACAGAGGACAGCAGTGTGCTTGTATGCTAACGGGAGTGATGACGCCGTTGTCCTCTCCCTTGCCTGCCAGGCCTTTTTCAATTGTTTCCCTACATTCACTTGCATCCTACAGTCTTTTCTCTGAGTATTCCTTGAGTGTGACTTTTATAAATCATAAATCAAATCATGTCATACTCTCCCCCCATAATACTGAAAACAATATCCAAAGTCCTTTCTGTGACCTGTAAGATCCTCCCTGGCTAACTCTCCTTCCAGATTTCCTGCCACTTGTCCTCTGCAATGCATAGCCCCAGCCTTGCTGGCCTCCTGTGCTTTCTCCAACACACCAAGCAATCTCCGAGCCCAGGGCTTCTGTGCTTACTCTTCCTTCTGCTTCCTCATTTCTCTCAGGTTTCTACCCAAACATCACCTCCTCCATCTTTGCCTGACCACCTTATGATTCTCCTGGCACTCTCTATTTCATTTCATCACTGTAATATCAAATACAATGATAATTTTCACTGTCTCTCTCCTCCTCAAAGGTGGTTCTGTAAAGATAGTGACAGTGTCTCAATTCACATGTTTACCCATAGCCATACAGTAATGCTTGATATATAGAAAGCTCCCAATCAGAATTCTTTAAATGAATTAATACATGAATAACTGAAGGAATACTACAATTGATGCTATGCATACTAATAATTTTTCATTAATTGTCAACTTAGGATCATGGGTTTGAATTCTGTTTGGCCTCTAGAGATGAGTAGAGAGGAGCTCCTGAGCTTTAAAGATATTCCATCCAAAGGTAAAAGGCCTTCGGGTCAGCCTAATTATACTTCAGGGTCTTTAGTTTATTAAAGAACATCTGGTAGAAAATTAACCCAGTAACACCTGCCATTGTAGTGCTAAGAACACTGGATATGCATTAGAAGGAGTAGGTTCAAGTCTATTCTGCTACTTGTTAGTACTATGTAACTTTCTGTAAGTCCCTGTATTTCTCTACCCTAGGAACCTCGTTTTCAATTTGTGAGAAAGAATATCTCATCAACTTCCACCACCTCCTTGCTTGAGGGCCAAGTGAGATATTTGGGATAGTGCTAAACAAATGCATATGAATATTTCTCGGGATGAAAGAAATTGAGACTCACCCATGGGGATGAGAGAGAGCACAAAGTGTTCTGCTGCAGCATATGCAGCATCTGGCTTTTAAAAATGTGTCCCTTAGGAAGAGAAATGTGATTGTTGTCGAGACTGCAGCAAAGAATCATTTCAAAAGTGATATTTTCCAACTCTAATAAGCCTGTGATCAAACAATCAGTTTCTGGGGTAAAGGCCACCACTTTCCACCAACTGACCTGGAAGCCTGCACCCTATATTTAATGTCAAGAGTGTGCAAGCATAAGCACTTTCTGCCCGTGAAGAACAGAAAATAAAACCGTGTCCTGTACGAGACCAGACATGCCCATCTAGCTGGGAGCTGACAGGCGTGCCTCCAAGGGGCCGCCCTGAGGCATCGCCTGCCGCGTGCCAGCCGGTCCCTGGAGTGGCCAGAGGTGGTGCTTTCCATACAGCATGTGTGTGCTAGTTGCAAGCAGAGAGGAAGTGCCTGGAAGGTGAAAGCTAGGGACAACATGGGCATAGGGATAGCTCAGGCATCTCTTCTCCTCTCCCTTGTGGCATGGTTTCTTTCTGCCTCTCCCTACTCCATGCCCCTCTTTCCATCGTCACCTCCCTCTGTTTACTCAGGACACTGCACCCACTCCCATTACCTCAGTCTAGACCTGAATCCCTGGGGTCACCCTGGCCTTGTATTATTCTACCCCCTGTCAATTACCAGTAGCCTCCAGTTGCCCAGTTCCATTATTTGCAAAGAAATCTTTTTTCTTTTGGTGCTGCTGGGGATTGAACCCAGGGCTTTGTGCCTTCTAGGCAAACACTCTACCAACTTACCTGTATCCCCAGCCCCTACAAAGGAATCTTATTGGCCCCAGCTCACCTCATTTGGATCCTAGCCCCAGAAATCTTGGGTCACTGGTCTTTTTAGTTTGGACCACCTTCGAGAGAGCTGCTCACCTCGGGACAATCCACTAGGACAGAGTGAGGTCATGTGGTACTTAGCATGGCTGTATCATTGACAGAAACCATGGGCTTGGGCAGATTCCTCGAGAAGGGGAATAGGGAGCACAGGCATTTGAAAAGACACCTGGCTTAGGGGAGGGCATTGTCACGTATGTGGAAAGCCTCTATAGGGTCTTGCAGAATCACTGGTTACTCACAAAGAAGCTGTTATTCAAAGAGAAGAAATCTCCTTCTTGCAGTCTCTCGTGGCCTTTCATCTTGTCTATCTACTTAGCTAAGCTACTTGCATCAGTGTTATTAATTTTCAGGGATAACACACTGGTTTCTAACATGCTAAAAAGAGGCCTAGATACCAAGTCGCAGTAAGCAGCAAGAGTTGTTTCACTGTACAAACGTTTGTTATAGTAGGCTTAGGCCAACCAATACGAGAACCTTCACAGTGTTGCACAACCCGCGATCCTACCCTGTATCCATCTTTGGATGCTCACCCGCCCAACTTGGATTCAGTACCTTCAGCGGTGGGACATGGACATCATGTTCCCAGGATTGTCCTTTTGGTTATAAAAACTCAAACAAGCATTCACTGAAGTGGGAGAGGGGATCCAATAGCACCTTTACACATGAGATTAAAAATAAAATGTTCATCAGCCGGCATGAAGCGATCAGAGGTTCCTGTTCCTATTGCCAATGTCCCTGACAGGATCTTCCTAAAGAAATTAATTTGGGGGACTATCAGTATAGGGATAGGAACTGAAAATGCTCTTTTCCTTGGCACTTGGTTATCAGCACTGCTGGAGGGTATATCTGGTGCAGGGATTGGACAATCATGTGGTCTTAAAAGATCTTGTCAGAGCAGGGGTGGGGCTGGGAACCTTCCTTGCCGCAGTCTCTCGGCTGGGCACAAATCACGAGTCTCCACACAGCTTGTAGATTCAAACAGCAATTCTTTATTCCCGAACTCACACCGGCCGTCTACAAACACGTTCTGGGGGAATCCAGGTTCTCTGCCCAAATCCAATCCGCCCAAATCCACTCCTGCCTAAATCCACTCTCTCCCAAATCCACTCCGCATGGGCTTCTGTCTCCCAAAATATACTGTTTGACCCTAAGCACTCAAGAGGAACTCAGCAGCAGGATACGCCCTATTCCAAAAGAGGAACACCCTAATCTCCTATTATACTAAACCGCCCTATTCTAAAGGGGAAACACCCTACTCTCCTATTATGCTAAACTGCCCTATTCTAAAGGGGAAACACCCTACTCTCCTATTATGCTAAACTGCCCTATTCTAAAGGGGGAACACCCTAAACACGGATCCTGCCCTGGTCCTTGAGCAAGGTCACCTTTCAGAAGTCCTTCCACTAGACAGCATGGGAGTAAGCTGGCAAGGAATTTGTCATACCTACTTGGCTGATGGCTCCCAGCATCTCCCCCCTTCTGATTAATTAAACAACAAGTAATGTGGCTTAAGGACCGTGCCTGGTAGGTTGTCCAGTTCAACATATGGCTCTTACCCGTCATTGGAAAACTGACCTTTAGGTAACTGACCTTTAGGCGTCAGCCTCCTGTCTTAGGTTGATACCATTGCAACTGGATCATACCCGTCACTGACTACCGGTCCAGCATACAGCCATACTTGTGGATAGGTCTATGCACCAGTGGGGGGGTGAAGTTCTTTGCCTCACCTCTGTTGGCCCCCAAATTTGGCCTTGGTGCCAGTGGGGGAGTGAGGTTAATGTGGCTTAAGGACCGCGCCTGGTAGGTTGTCCAATTCAACATATGGCTCTTACCCGTCATCGGAAAACTGACCTTTAGGTAACTGACCTTTAGGCGTCAGCCTCCTGTCTTAGGTTGATACCATTGCAATTGGATCATACCCGTCACTGACTGCCGGTCCAGCATATAGCCATTGGCCCCCAAATTTAGACCATCACTAGCAGAAGGGAGGAGGATACAGAAATGCCACGACACCAAGCCAATTGACAGTTCCTTTGGAAAAATTGCATCATTGGTGACACCATCAGCAAAGATCACTGGTGACACCATCATCAAATATATGCCAGCATTACCACAATTTGCTGCACTAAACGTAGTTACATAGTCCAGGCAAGTTCTGTAAGCAGTTCAAAGGGGAGGAATCTATCAATCTGTCCGTCTCTTCCCAAAGTCCGTTTCCTCCCAAAGTAAGTTGACTTCTTGATTGAGCATACTTGTTGAGTTATATTCATTGGGATGAAGATAGGAATTCTGGCAATGATGCTAAAAAGACATTAACCTGAAAAGAATTATTAGATATTGAAAAAAGCATCCTGGTTAATCACAGTCGCAGATGTAAGAATGGCCAAGCTGGAGTTCTGGATATCAGCTGTTATGGATTTGAGTCAAATTATCTTCTTTTTGATCTGTAGAAATCGTTTTGGTTAGTCTTTCTGGAATCCAAATCGGCTGCTGTTCTCCCTGTGGAAACACACAAACAGAGCCCCGACTCCAGACAATCACTGGGTCTGGACCTTTCCATTGTCCTGTTAGAATATCTTTCCAAAGAACTTTAGGCTTATGCACATTTTTTGGATACATATGCCTTTCCGCAGCACTAAGTCCTGATGAATCCAAATTTAAAAAGTTTAGAGTAAAAAGGGTTATTTTAAGTTTATCTTTGGGGGATATATACCCCTTTCCAATTCCCTCTTTTTGTTTTAGTAAGTACGTTTTAATAGTTTGATGAGCTCTTTCAACTATGCCTTGTCCCTGTGGATTGTATGGAATTCCTGTTATATGAGTAATACCAAATGATGAGCAAAATTGTTTAAAAGAGGTAGAGGTATAGCCAGGACCGTTATCAGTTTTTAACTGTTTAGGAACGCCCACAGTGGCAAAATTTTGTAAGCAATGAGCTATAACATCTTTAGTTTTTTCTCCGGCATGAAGGGAGCCCATCAAAAATCCGGAAGAAGTATCAACTGTAACATGTAAATATTTTAATTTTCCAAATTCTGGCAAGTGTGTGACGTCCATCTGCCAAATATGGTTAGGTATCAGTCCTCTAGGATTGACTCCAAGATTAACTTGTGGTAAAAAGGTCACACAATTTTGACATTGTTTTATTATATGTCTGGCTTGTTCCTTAGTTATTTTAAAACGCTTTTGTAAAGTATTAGCATTAACATGGAATTTTTTATGAAAATTCGTAGCTTCTTCTAGTGTAGAGAAAATATGTATGTCATGTGTAGTTTTATCTGCTAAATCATTGCCCAAACTAAGGGCTCCAGGCAATCCTGTATGTGCTCTAATATGTCCTATAAAGAATGGATCTTTTCTGTCCCAGATTAGACTTTGTATAGTGGAAAACAAAGAGAAAACAGTAGAAGAAGGGGAAATCCTACCAGCATCTTCAAGAGATACTATAGCATTAACTACATACTGACTATCAGAAAATAAATTAAATACAGAATCTTTAAACATTAAAAAGGCTTGTAATACTGCATTAAGCTCTACCTTTTGAGCTGATTGTTTGGGTACTAAAAATGTAAAAGTTTGATCAGGGGTAACTACTGCTGCTGTACCATTATTTGACCCATCAGTGAATATATTTGGAGCATTCATGATAGGGGTTTTTCTTGTCACTTTTGGAAAAACTACAGGATGCTTAGACCAAAAAGACAACAAAGGATTAGATGGTAAGTGATTATCAAATGAAACATTAGATTTACACATGATTATTGCCCAAGTATTTAACTCATTAGCTAACTCATCAATTTGATCCATAGTATATGGAGTAATAATTTTATTGGGAGAAATTCCAAACACTCCCTTCGCTGCTTTTATTCCTTTGAGTATTAATTGTCCTACAGCCTCAGGATACCTAGTAAGAATAGTGTTAGGAGAATAAGATAAATGTATCCACAATAATGGACCTTCTTGCCAAAATACTCCTGTAGGAATATTTTTTGTTGGTAGTACAATAAATAATAAAGGCAAACTTATATCAATTCTATCCAAATGTATATTTTCCATATATGTTTCAATAATTTTCAATGCCTTTCTTGCTTCAGGAGTTAACATGCGAGGTGAGTTTGGATCTGATGGACCTTTTAGAATATCAAATAAAGGTCCCAACTCTCCTGTTGGTATGCCTAGATAAGGCCTTAACCAATTTATGTCTCCCAATAACTTTTGAAAGTCGTTAAGTGACTTGAGTTGATCTACTCGTATTTGAATTTTTGGTGGACGGACCATGGTTGAGGATAATAGAACTCCTAAATAATTAATTGGAAAATTTAATTGTACTTTATCTATTGCTATCTCTAGATTATAATTTTTTAATAAGTTTGTAAGTGTGGCATAACATTCCAGCAATATGTTTTTATCTTTATGTGCCAATAATACATCATCCATATAGTGAAATATTTGTAGTTCAGGATTTTGATTTCTAAGTGGCTGGATTGCTTTATTAACATATATTTGACACATAGTTGGACTGTTAGCCATCCCTTGAGGGAGTACTTTCCATTCATATCTCTGATCAGGACCTTCATGATTTAATGCAGGGATAGTAAATGCAAAACGTGGACTATCCTCGGGATGAATTGGAATTGAAAAAAAACAATCTTTAATATCTATGGCTAAAACATGCCAGGTTTTTGGCAAAGCAGACAATTGAGGAATCCCTGATTGAGCAGGTCCCATAATAACCATTTCATTATTAATGGCTCTTAAATCTTGCAATAATCTCCATTTACCAGATTTCTTTTTAATGACAAAAATGGGAGTATTATGGGGAGATATGGAAGGTTGTATATGTCCTTCTGCTAATTGTTGTTTGACCAGATCATGGGCTACTTGTATCTTTTCTTTAGTCAGGGGCCACTGAGGAACCCACACTGGTCTTTCTGATTTCCAAGTAATTTTGATTGTCTCAGTGGCCCTTTCTGAAAATCCAACCCATGTCTGTCTGTTCCTTGATCTATTTGAATTGGTGCTGCTATACCTTGTCCTTGTTTTCCTAATCTTTTTTCTTTCCTAAAACCTTGTCTAGCCCTAGTAGTGGGGGCATTAGGATTGATGTTATTTGTTAACGTCAAACCTAATTGATCTAGGACATCTCGTCCCCATAAATTTATAGGAAGATGATCCAATACATAGGGCTGTATAGTTCCCTCACAACCTTCAGGATCCTTCCAATCTAATATCATTGCACTTCTATGGGGATTAGTAGCCACTCCTAGGCCTCGAAGCGTTTGAGTGGCTTGTTGTAATGGCCAATGTTTTGGCCATTCCTTACTAGATATGATGCTAAGGTCTGCACCTGTGTCCAGTAGCCCATTAAAGTCGTGTCCTTGAATATTTAGTTTTAACATTGGGCGAGAATCTAAATTTAAAGACAACATAGCCCAATCTACACCTGTGGAGCCTAATCCCCTGGAACCTCTTTTTACACTATGACTAGGAAATTTATTATGTAGGCTGGGTATTATTAACAACTGTGCTATTCTGTCTCCAGGTGAAATTACTGATATACCTCTTGGAGAACTAGCTATAATTTTTATTTCACCTACATAATCGGGATCAATTACCCCGGGACTTATCATAAGTCCTTTTAATGTAGATGAACTACGTCCCAATAATAAGCCTACTGTCCCTTGGGGAAGAGGTCCTTTTATTCCTGTGGGAATGATTTGAACTCCCATCTCTGGAGTTAGTACTGCTCTGGCAGAGGCGCAGATGTCCAACCCTGCGCTCCCTCGGGTTTGTCTGATGAGGGATTTAATGGACAATGTGTCCTGGGCACTACTCTGATGGTGTTGCTGGGTTCCTCCACTGCCCCGTATATTTGTGGTTGTGGGCCCCGGAGCATTGGGCCCGGCTGTCCGTTTTTTGGCAACGGAGCCTGATGCCTTTCTCCACGGTATCGTGGGTAAATACCTGGTCCTTTTCCGTTTTTTGGTAAGGGAGTACCCTCTATGGTAGTTTGAGAACGGCATTCATTAGCCCAATGTCTCCCTCTACGGCATCGTGGGCAAATACCCGGTATTCTATTTCTTTGATACCTAGTTTTGTTAAATCCTCCTCCTATGGGGCAACTCCTTTTAAAATGTCCTGTTTGTTCACAATCATAGCATGTTTTTGGCCTGGTATCTAAAGCCTGTTGTACTGCAGCTGCCAAGACTTGCCCTTGTTCATTAATATCTCTACATAATTTAATATATGTGTTTAAATCTTCATGTCTCCATGGTCTAATAACCTCTCTGCAGCAACGATTTGCTTGGTCATAAGCCAGTTGTTTTATTAATGGCATTGCTTGTTCCGTATCCCCAAAAATTTTGGCAGCCGTTTGAATTAGCCTATCTACAAAGTCAGCGTAAGGTTCATTAGCTCTCTGTATTACCTTAGATAGCTGACCTTGTAAATCTCCATGTCCTTGTAAAGTCTTCCATGCCCTAACTGCGTCTGCAGCAATTTGTGCATATATAGCAGGATCATATTCAATTTGTTGCCGCTGACCCTCATAAGGTCCTTTTCCTAGCAACATTTCTAAATTTCTTTGAGGGTAACCGGCTGCTGCATTTCTCCTAGCTGTCTCTGCACAAAATTCCTCATTGGCAACCTTCCATAACAAATATTGTCCTCCATTTAGCACAGATTTACACATGCTAGCCCAATCTGCTGGCGTCATGTCCAAGTTAGTAATGGACTCGACCATGCTCACCGTGAAGGGAGCTTGGGGACCATAGGTTGTTACAGCCTCTTTTAACTGCTTCACTGTTTTAAAATCTAAAGCACGGTGAATTCGCTGCCCTCCTGCCTGTTCAAGTACAGGACATGCTAATCTTTGAGGTCCTGTCTCAGGATCCCATTTATCAACTACGGGGTTTGAGGGCCACTCAGCTGTCTCTATCGGTGGGGCTGTTGGTTGAATTAAACCCTCTTGTGATAAAACGGAGTTAGTAACAGCCTCCTGTTGTGGCCTTTTTCCTAACAACCCCTTTTCCTTTAAATTTTCTTCCTCTGTCTGACTAGCTGGAGAGACCTTCTCTTTTGCTTGATCTAAAACGTCTTTCACCATGTTCTGAACCTCTAACAATTTACTTAACATCTTTTCAGTTTGTTTTAATCTACTATAAAGATAACGCAACCCAATAAGATAACACAAAACAAAACCGAAACTGAATGAAGCAAAAACAGAATAAAAAATCGTTGTATCAATTTTCTCTTCCTCAGGGCCGACAAACTTCAAACCTTTAGTCAACCATTTTTTCCAGTTTGCCTGAGAAATTTCTAGGGATAGGCAGCTTGAAAGAAAAACAAAATAAATCAAAAGAAGAACACATTGTTTTCTGAAATGGTCACCCATTCTCTCGCCTTCCCTCAGGGGCGAGCAATTTCACTTACCTCCAAGTTTCAGACATTCCGTGTACGGGCCACCAGATGCCGCAGTCTCTCGGCTGGGCACAAATCACGAGTCTCCACACAGCTTGTAGATTCAAACAGCAATTCTTTATTCCCGAACTCACACCGGCCGTCTACAAACACGTTCTGGGGGAATCCACGGTCTCTTCCCAAATCTCCACTCTGCCCTAATCCACTCTCGGCCTCACTCCAGATGTGAGGTACAGCAAAGCCCTCGTGTACCCCAAGTGTTAGAGTCAGAGGACTGATCCTTGAGGACTGTCTTAAAGTGGGGGCTCCTCTGGCTTTCTTAGTATTGTCATAGCCAGTGACCAGGCCAGTTGCTATCTGTTAAAAAGAAGAATGAGGAGCTCTGGGTTTTCTTCCTTAGTGGGACTCATCGCTGTGAAAACCATTGAGTCCTAAATTTCTACATCTGTTCAAAGGAGGTATCCACACAAATAGATTTCTGGTGGGCAGACAACCTTTCCACGCTTGAGGTATCCAAGAGGAGGATGGAATCCCCCACTCACCTCAGCAGTCTGACCACCCAGAAAAGGTATCTTGGAGAACCCAGAGGTACAGTCTCCAAATTATATTTTCTTTTTACCATAAAGTTTAATGAGGATGATAAAAATGATGACAATGGCAACATCGATGAGCCCCACAGATGCCTGTGGATATTAACTAACTTGGGTTGGACCATATGTATAGTAAGTGGCCCCAATACTGGAGAGAGAGGTTTCTTTAGCAAGGCTAAATATACAGATCTTTGAGTTTTATATATACATAGATGGGTTCATTCCCAATTTCTCTGGTCCAGTTACCTTTCTGACTAACTTGTAAAAGTGGAACTATTGACCTGGAATTTACATATGTAGGGTCTCCACCCCCATTTCTCTCTTATTCTGCTGTAGGCAGAGTCAATAGCAGGAATTGCCCTAGGGAGCTGACCTATGCCTTTGTTTACTTTTCACATAGGGACAATGGCCAAGGAATACACATCTTTGGGCTGTCATGTACAGCCTGCCACTGAAGGGATTTGGCCTAAATGAAGTGGGAAAGTATTGAATAACATGTCCAGGTCACAGAGCTGGGAAGTGATAGAACTCCCAGAACAGGGCCTGGAAACTCGTGGGCTGCCAGTAACTAGTTATTGAATGAATGGAAGCTGGGCTCCAAACCCAGCTTTTCATTCTAAGGAAATGCAGTTTCTATTTGGACAGTCTGCTCCCATTTTAAACATCTCTCACTAATTAGCACTGAAAGAAAAAGCTTTTTTAACTTCATCCTTTTTTTTCAGATACAGAAATGTCACATACGATATTGAGTGATCACATTGGGAGCAATGCTAGTAGGAAGATGGGAGGAGGAATTCAGTCCTTCTGACCATCCTCCTGGTCATGGGTAAACAGCATGCCACTGTCTGCCTGGCGTTTCCTTTATGTTTGGAAATGGAATACTAAGTGAGTCTAAAATTAGTTTCAATGAATACTGGAAGAAAAAGAATCCCACTTGAGATGATTGTGTTGCTGTGAGTATGATGTACAGACCAAGGTGTCAGTCGTCTCTGCTGACAAGAGCAGAGTGATCAGATGTAGATAGCAACACTCAGACCTGTGGGCCCTTCCCCGAGATTCATCAGGGCAGCTAATGCGGGACTGCTTCAGATGACAATGATCACTGTACAATGTCACGGTAATGCGGACTGGCATGGCTTGGAACTCAATGTAAAGCTAAATAACCTCTCCAAGGGAGTTACACACTCACACACACACACACACACCCTGAGAGATTTGATAGGGCAGTTTCACAGCATGGGTGGGGACAGCACTGGTTGAGCACTCCATTTAGTATTTAGCAGAGTGAAATTATTTAATAAGGGTTCTCTTGAATTAAAAATCTTAGCAATTCTCTGTCTCTCTCTCTCTCACACACACACACACAAACACACACACGCACACTTTGTCTTTTACCACCCCTCCCTCTTCTCCTTTCTCTTCTTTCTTGAGCTCAGTAAATTTTGTAAACTCAAGAAATGGAGCCATTGTACACAGATTGAAATAACCTTCCCCCTCCACTGCATTGGTCCGGAAGAAACCTGTTTTCCCTTCATCCCATTCAATTATTTTCCTCCTAAATGAAATGCTTTGCTGCTCACCTGGTGAAGGTTAGTCAGGTATCTATTCTCTTCCTTGCCTGCTATGGATGTTAGGCATCAAAGTTGGGAGAACGCCGGCACAGGGAACATGGAGGGACGGGCAAAGAGTATTAGTCAAGGCTGGAATCTACACGTTCTGCCCACCAGGTCAGAATTCACAAACTGTGCAGGTATGCAAGAGGCCATCACACCTCTACAGTGGCGTGTTTTCCCATGAGTGCAAGAACAGGCGCATGCCTGTTCTGCCTCCATCTCCTTCTGTCATCCTTTCCTGATGGTGCCGCATAATCAACAGTAGGCAGCACCGGGATGGCATCCAGCATCAAGTGACCCACCATCTACAGCATCTCAACTCTATGAAGGGACTCCTCACAGAGTGTCCGTGCTCTGGCCTGGACTGGAGCTTTTCAACTTCTTTAGGCCTTACTATTTTAGCCAAATTTCCATGAATGTAACCAACACTTGAGATAATCAACTTAAAAAGAGAAAAGTTCACCGTGGCTTACAGTTTCAGAGATTTCGGTCCATGGTCAGTTGGCTCTGTTGCTTTTGAGCCTGTAGCAAGTGAGCACCTCCTGGCAGGAGCACATGGTGGAGGAAGCTACTCACCTCATGGTGGCCTGGAAGCAAATAAGAGACGGGTGTCCCATGATTCTACAGAGTATCATCCCAACAACATAAAACCTCCCACCAGGCCCCACGTTTTAAAGATTCCACCACCTTCCAATAGCACCCAGCTAAAGACCAAGCCTGTAACACATGGACCTTTGCGGGATATTCCACATCCACAGTACACCCTATGCCTTTTCTTGAACCCCAGGCACACGGCTCTCCAAGGTCTTTCTGCCTCTGCACTAACTGACTGAGCCGGAAGTATCGAGTCTGAAGCATATTATTCTGTTCACCTGGTGCTTGTCACCAGCACATCATCTCTGATTTTCCCTTGGATCTTTTTTGTTATCCTAAAGGTCCCCCCTAAATTTTAACAACTTAAAATGGAGTAAGGTTGTCACGAATCACTTTGAACAGTGTCTCTGTCATACAAAAGCACTCAGTTCTCTCAAAGGATCAGGTTGTAAAATAATTCCTTAACTAGTTTAGGGTGTTACTCTGCGTGTGTATGTGTGTCGGGGGGTATGTGGTGTGTTGGGGGTTGTGAAGAAGGTGGAGAGGATGAGAAATGTTTTTTAAATCTCTTAAATAGAGGGCTGGGGCTGTAGCTCAGTGGCAGAGCCCTTGCCTAGCACATGTGAGGCCCTGGGTTTGATCCTCAGCACATCATAAAAATAAAAACAAATAAAATAAAGGCATGCTGTCCATCTACAACTACAAATAATTTTTAAAAAATTCTTAAATATCAAAAAATGCTTTGGGGAAGGAATTTATTTTATAAGATTTCCCCCTTGTTAGGGGTTTAGTAAATTTTATAAATTGTAGATTTCATAGTAATGATCCAATAGCCACAGTAAGGTAGACTTCTTTTGTAAGTAAACTTGGGGGCTGGGTGCAAATCAAATCCCCTTGGTACCAGGCAGAAGCACCCCTATTAATCCTGCTGCTTGTGGATGATGTATTTTCAGTCATATCCCACATTAATAGGTCACATGGAAAAAATATCATCTTGGTTGGAGCCAGTTGCATAGTTTAAACAACAAATCCTCCAGCCCAGAGATCACCTGTGGGGCTTAAGGTCAGTGATTAGAATACCAATTTAAAGAACCTTACAAATCTGGAGAAAATTACCTTCAGCTGCATGGAAAGCATGATGAATTTCAAGAAATATCATTTTTTATTTTTAGAATGCAATGACTAACAACCTACTTAACCTTGAGATTCTGACTTTACAGGAGCTATGGTGTGGTCCAGCACTGGCATATATAATGACAAAGCTTCTTTGTCAGGGAGAGATTTGTCTGAGGGCTATTATGCTATCCTGATATTAAGATTTAAAAAAAGGAAAAATATGTAGGCGGGTAAGCAAATCAAGCTTTGTATTTTGATCTGAGAGAGATTGAAAGACATTTTCCAAGACAGAGAATTTTTCTAAGTTCCTTTTGTTTAAGTAAATTGTCCTCCACCCACACTTCTCAAGACTATTTTGGTTGCTGATTTTAAGTTTCTAATGGCATGGGTTTTACCAGGTAAAACTGAGTTCTGCAATCACCTTTTATAGAGATGTTCTCCAGATGTGAAGCCCATGTGTTGGTGAAAAATGCATTTTATCATTATCATGCTCTAGAGCTGTTACCAGAAATCTCCAGGGAATTAAATGCTACTTTTACCTATAATTACCATTTACTTAATCTTTTGTTGTTGTGATGGTGGTAAGATTATATATACACACAAAACTTGTTATTTTAACTGTTTTTCTTGATGTACTATTAAATTCAGCAGCATTAGTTATTTTCACAATATTGCATAATCTTCACTACTATTTCCAAAAATTTTCATCACCCAACAGACTATGAAACAAAGACTCTCTATCTTTCCTCCCTCTCAGTCTCTGTTAATTTATAATCTACTTGTAATCTATTTTCTGTCCCTATTAATTTGCCTATTAGATATATTTCATATAAGCAGAATTCTATGCTTTCTGTCCATTAATGTCTGGCTTATTCCAACTTACCACAGTTTTCTCAAAGATCATTCATGTTTAGGATATATGGAAACTTCATTCATTTTCGTAGCTGAATAATATTCCATTGTGTCTAGAGATCACATTTTGTTCATCCTTTCTTCTGTGATGGATACCTGGGTTGTTTTCATTATTTTTACTTTTATAAATATGACTCAAAACTACTTAGTTTTTTTTAATGTGCAATAAAGATTTTCTTAAAGTAGTTCTTTACTGGAAGTTAGATTAAGGATTAGTTTTTAAATACCTTTGCCAAGTGAAGAGTTTCTAGACCCACTCTGGCTGCTTCGTATGGTGGAAACCACACTTCTGCTTTGAGTAGTACAGTTGGTAAAGTTGCTTTACATTTTGTCCTTTTTCACCAAGATGAACTAGGTGGTATTAAAGAAATGTCATTGTCCCATAGGAAAAAAACCTGGATGATAAAGAATGCTCAGCATCAATTCCAAAAATAGACGAGAAGTGAAGTTCTAAGAGAAGAACAGGTGGCTGAATTAGTACTAAAGGAGTTAGCAGAGGATGGGCTATGTGGTTTTAGAGCTAAGGATAATGAGTTGGTCAAAAATTCATCATTGAGAAACAGAACCAATCTGAATACTTAAAATTAAAAGGAGTCTATGGTGGGGGACTGGGTTACTGGGCTACAGAAGGATTACTGGAATAGGTACTGGAGAACCTTAGAATAATTTTTAAAAGCATTCTTCAAGAGTTCTAGGGGAGCTACTGCTCCCTGAAACCCTTACTGCAGCTAAGAGTGCATGCTCCTGTCCCTGAGACCCGAGGTCCTGGAATCTGGAATCATTGTTGTGGGTTAATCAACACCCCCTCTTTTTTCCTTTGGCTGAGATAGTCTGTTCAAGGAGAAATAAAAATGTTTATAGGTCATATGATAAGCTATTTTAAAATCAAAATATATTCTTTGTGTCTACGCAGGTTTTGGTATTTCCCTTCATTAATGAAAAATTTGGATTAGGAAAAACCTTGGAAAATATATATCTAGTGTAATTCATAGCATATGATTGTAACTAGCATCTTTGGCTAATTTTCTTAGAAGTTGAGATCTGGTATTGGGCTGAACAGACTGAGAGATTAGGGGAAGGTGATAGTTAGCATCCAAATTCAGGAACAGAGCAGGGAGGACAAGGGCAGTCCCAGTAGGGGATTCCTAGGTTTAAGGAAAGCAGGAAGAGGGTAGCTGAATAGAATATGGGATGATCTAAGGAGACTGTAAAGCTGCCGAGTCTCAGCAAGAAATAGAATAGATGGAAAATTCTATGCAAATAATTATTTTTCATTTTTTTGCCTATTTATAAGTTATAGTAGACTTGTGGTAATAATTTTGGAAAAGGTGGTTGGGATACCCTATATGTATGGTTTGTGTGTGTTTGGTGGAGGGGCTATTCCTTGGAGATCCCTACTAGAGTTTCTCAGGTTAATGAACTGGGGAGAAGGATCAGAAAAGATATGAATTGGTTCTTTCTGTCTCTTCTGAAGAGCTGGCTGCCCTCTGTTCCTTCACATTGATGGTTTTGCAGGGGCCCAATGGAAGGGCAAGAGCCCTTAGTGTTCAGCATAGCCCTTGATTATTTGGGAGTTTAATATTTGAACTTCAATTTCTTCTTGGGAATTTCATGAAGGAAGAGGCTTGAACTCAAATAGGTTGTAGTCAAATAGGTTGTAGTTACTGGAGCATCTTTAGGTCATGCAACTTCATTACAGAATTGCTAAATCTGATGCTGTGACCAGACACGATTTAGTGGGGGAAATCAAGTAGGAGAGTAGATTTTCAGTTGTGAGTGTAGAAAGACCTTGTACTTTCCTGTCCTTTACTGTTGTTACCCTCTTCAGAGTCTTCTGGGGACAACGTCTAAATTACCCACTAGTGGTTAGTAAAGGGCCATTCCTTTTCCCAAGGAATAGTTGCTCTTTGGTTGACCCTTAGCTTAGGAAATATCTGGACAGAACCTCATTTCTTCAGCTTCATGTTTCCTTCTGAAGAAATATCAAATAATTGATACATTTGGTGGCATTGTGTTCACAAGATTCAGCACCTTTCTCTCTCTGGAAGACAGACAAAAAGTATAAATTGTGCTCTGCTTTGCTTCTCCTTTCCAGGGGAAGCCTATGATAATTCAGCACTTCCAGTGAATGGATAAGCACACCTATTTAAATCTGTGCAAGGATTCCTATGCTCACTGGGCAAGTAGTCTCATCCATAATCTGACCCTTGGGTCTTCCTCTTCTTCAATTCTGAACTTGGGTGGGGAAGATTAGCTCTTTTGACCCTCAAAGGTAAGAGGACAGTGGCTTTTTCTCACTCTGTATCACATGGTATCCAAATGAAGGTCCAGATGCCACACCCTGAATGGTGGATGCTACCAGTGATGCAGCCCTCAGAAAGCCAAGTCGCCATCTTGGGAAGGGTTTCTGCAGTGCATTTGCTTTTCAAATGAATAATTAGTCAAACTTAATTTTTAAAATGATATCAGATAGATTCTTGGGTTTCACAGAACTCAGTTTCACCACGTTTCATATAAACACAACCCAGCAACAAAAATGACTAAAAAGTCCTTTCAGTGTTCTGATTTTTACTTGCATTGTCCAAAGGACAGTAAAAGGGATGCCATTCAAAACACAGAAACACTTGTCAAAAATCCCTTCTTGTTTTCCACTATTTTTCACACCTTTGGTTGCTTGCTAAGCCTTCTGCTCAAAACTTTGTCTTCAGAATAAGTGAAATCTCTGTGTCAACAGGAACTTTTTCGTATACAAGGGTATCGTTTTAGCAGAGAAAGAACTCAAACTATTTATGATCGCCTGGGTTTTAAATTAATATTATTTGAATTAAATTAGTATAATTAAAATTACTTGAGCCAATACTTATTTAAAACCCAAATATGCTTTAAGCCTTTAAATGGAACTTCAAGTTTTGTTATTCTGTTTATGAATTTAGTGATTTTTGGCATAAAATTTTAAAAAATTGATTAATGTTGATGAATTCAAGTTAACAAATTTGACATGACTATTATCAGTTGGACCGTTCCATCCTCCACCCTTCATTTCTTGTTTTTCAGAAATCCATCCTAAATGAGCTCTGTGAGTACCTTGTCCTCTGCCAGCTGGAATGACACTGAACTTTGTCAGTAGTGTGCCCTGGAGTGGCTGCAGCAGGAGAGGGATTTTCTCTCTGGTTCCAGTGTGCTCCTCTTGGAAGGCTCTTGCAGCAGGTGTGGCTTCTCTAAGTGCCCAGCTACCATGGGATGGTTGCCTACTCCAGTCTAGAGCTCTTGGTGCAGGTGGCTTTGCCACCTCCAGACTCCTGCAGTGCACAGCAGCCAGCAGCACCTGGCAGCCAGCGGCTTCCCCAGCACCCTCTCAGGAGGTTCTATAGCTGCATGCTTCTGGCGAGATGCTTTATAAACAGCCGACATCTTAGAGAATGGATTTCTGGAAAGTTCCAGAGGGTGGATTTCCAGAAAATTCCACCAGTAGAACACTAAACTGAATTTTCTGCTGCCCAGTAAGTCACGGTCATGTCCTTACAAGCAATATCTGGGCCTCAGGATGGATTTTCCTTTTCTTGCATGCTGGATCTCACCTAAGGTAAGATTGCTTCTTTTATTTGCAATCCCTGTGTCTTTATAGGATTTTTGCTTCTATCTAGACTTCTCTTATGACTCCAATCCTCTATTATAGGTAATAACTCATTTACTCAATCTTTGAATTGCATCCTGAATGCCTTCCAGGATGTGGCACTTGGACCCTCATTTGTATACCATATGATGCAGCATAGGTTTAATAAGCAGTCTCTTTTTCAGACCTAACCCCTTATATATGCTCAGATTTTTGAACTCTACCTATGACTTAATACCGTTAAGTTTCCTTTTAAGCCCTTAAAATGATCCAAAGAGCAAACTTTAAACTCAAAATAAGCAAAAATCTCTTAATACTTAAGCAATCCTTATAAATCTAATAAATTAAATTTATACAAATAGGAAATTTCAAATTCACATGACCATTCCAATTTGTTTACAAACTTAGTCAAACTCTTGTAGAGCTCTCGACTTAAATCAGAAACCGAAAATCAATTACTGATTCAAATTTGGCACCAGAAGTCTAATTTTTCAGATTTTTAAATATGCCAAGATAATCTCGAGCAATTTGCATAAAGAAATGTGGATTAGATTGATTCTAATACAACAGCATTTACACGATAGGCTCTGGTTATTCAATGTTATATTTATTTCCAGTTTTTTCCCAAGGTAAGGCAATTATCCAGCTGTGTCTGGTTAGCAATTATGTTAGTCAGCTTTTCATTACTGTGACAAAAATGCCCGATCGGAACAATTTAGAGGAATAAAGGTTTATTCTGAGTTTACAGTTCAGAGGTCTTGGTCCATGGTTGGCCAACTCCATTGCTCTGGGCCATAGGTAAAGCAGAGTTTCAGGGCAGAAGGGCAGCAGTGATAGAAAGCTGCTCAACTCACAGCAGCTGGGAAAGGGGAAAGGGATACAAGGAAGATGATCCATTGGGGGACATATTCCCACCAATCTACCTCCTTTGGTCATACCCCTTCTGCCTCCAGTAACCACCCAGTTGGTCCATTCCAACCAGGATGGATCCATTCGGTTACAGGTCTCATGGTCTAATCACTTTACCTCTGACTCTTCCTGCATTAACACAGGAGCTTTGGGGGGACACCTCATCTCCACACCAACACGAATTCTAAGTTTACTTACTATGAAAGATTTGGAGACTGTAGGGAAGATAGATGGACTGCATTCATGGATGCCAAGTTTTTTTTTTTTTTTTTTTGAAGTATATGTGTTATATGTTCAGTTCTTAATGAAAACTGGTCCTGGGTCAATTTTTTTTTCATGTTACTTGGGGCACAGAAATCTTGTTTTTTTTTTTGTTTTTTTTTTTTTTTTCAGATACAGCTAACTCCTCTTGGGAAAGGCAGTCTCCTGTATGCAGTTTGGGATCCTACAAGGCTATATAATAATGGGCTTCAGGCCTGTAACACTTCCTTACAAAGAACGGAAGAGTCCTCACATTCTGTGCTGAGCTATCCCTCTGTGTGGTTATTTCTTTCCCTGGTTATTTCAGTCTCAATGTGTACCCCTTCATTCTACGTAAGCAGTAGATGGCTGGTTTATTCCACATGTAATGTTTTCAGAGTTCTGCCATGTTGAGTATGCACCAAAATTTCCTTCCTTTTTAAGGCTGAATAATGTTTCTTTGTATGTCTATGCCACATTTTGCTTGTCAGTTTCTTGTTCCTTTTTCATATGCGTGTCATATAGCATTTGGTCAACACTAGTACTATAGCTGACTATTTATTTTCCTCTTAGGTGAGAGGTGGGTCCTTCTGCTATAGCACAAGAGGGGTACATGCAGGCCAACTGCCTGTGACTGATGGCCATGGGGGACCAACATCCACTACCGAAGCTGTTCTTGTTCTGTTTCTCCTCTGTATGAGCAAAGCATTGTTCCACTCAGGGTTTGATGGCTTTGTGGGTTTCTTCACTGAATCTTCTCTGAAGTAGTGACATTTTTGCTACAGACCGAATGCTAGTGTCTTCTTCCAATTCATGTTGAAATTGCGAGTCCTAGTGGAATGGTATATCTAAGAGTGGAGCCCTCATGAACTTGATCTTGGACTTCACAAACTCTAAAATGGCTAGAAAGAGATTTATGTTATTTGTATGCCACTTGGTCTCTTGGTATTCTGTTCTAACAGTCTGAATAAACCAAGGTGACTGATTAGGTTTGAAAGCAAAATCCTTTGAAGACTCCATTGGCAGAAAACTGTTGAAAGCATGTGAATTTTAGATTTCAACAGACCTGGATTCAAATCCTAGGTTTAATTTTTATTATCCCTATTATTCTGCCTGAGCCTCGGTTTTCTCATGGCCATGATGATATGATGACGACAACAACAAAAATGATGAGAACAGAGAACTCCCAGATAAGAATTGAATTTGATGATATATGTAAGCATTTGACACAATGTCTGGCATCTTGACTTCACTTTCTTCTGTCTTCCTCTTGCTTTTGTCCTATTTTGCCCATTATTTGTTGGAAAATGTGTTTGCCAGCTTTTCATTGCTGTGACAAAATACCTGAGAAAATCAAATTAGAGGAAGTAAAGATTTATTTTGGCTCACAGTTTCAGTTCATGGTTGGCTGGCCCCATTTTTTTTTTTTTTAAAGAGAGCGAGAAAGAGAATTTTTTAATATTTATTTTCTAGTTATTGGCGGACACAACATCTTTCTTTGTACGTGTTGCTGAGAATCGAACCTGGGCCGCACGCATGCCAGGCGAGCGCGCTACCACTTGAGCCACATCCCCAGCCCCTGGCTGGCCCCATTAATATGGGCTTGTAGTGAGGCAGAACATCACGGTGGAAAGGGTGAGGTGAAGCAGAGCTGCTCGCCTCATAGCAGATGGAAAGCAGACAGGGAGGAGAGATCCCAGGACAAGAGAGTTCCCAAGAACGTACCTCCAAGGACCCACTCCCTTAAGCGAGGTTCACTTCTTATAGTTTTTACCACTCGCCAAGAATCCATTTAGCTATGAACCCATTTTTGGATTAACTCATTTATGAGATCTGAGCTTTAGTAATCCAATCACTTCCTGAAATCCTACCTCTGAACATTGCTACATCGGGGACCAAACCTTCCACACATGAAACTTTCAAGGGGACATTCCAGATCCAAACCTTAACAGGAAGTCTTAATTCTGATTCTTAAAAGTATGGCCATCTAGCTCAAAAAGCATGGGACTTTCATGCAACACGCATTCCTAGAGACAAGTTTTCATGCCCAACATCCTAAGTGAATATGCCCCCACTTCACAAACGTGGACCATTGCTTATGAGAATAAGCCCTCACAATAAGTCAATGACCAAAAGACAATCACCAAAGCTTATCTTTGACAACATCCTTGCCAGTTTTTTTTCAGTCTGGAGCTCCTCAGGGTTCTGTCTTTGGTCGGGGAAGTCAGAGACCTTTGTTCATTGCCGCTGATTATGCAGCGCCCCCTGCTTGCTGTGCATGTTGTGGCAGCCTTGCTGAGACTGCCAGCCCAGGATACAATTACTGCCAACTGCATTGGGATATTTGTGCGAGAGAATGCCCTGTTATAGAACACACAGAGGGAAGCAAAACACTGATTATTTAATTTGCATTGTTTTTCCATGAATATAAAGAAACTCCCTTCTGCAAGGAGCACAGAGGCAAAATGATTAAGGCAGAATGGCCAGAATAGAATGAAATAAACCCAGTTGCTTAAAAGAAAGGGGAGAAAAAAAAAACTCATGGAAGCAGAAGCAGTCATAAAAAACAATGTTATTTAAATAATACTATATCTCTCCTGCCTTATCATTCTGATTACATTCAACTAATCTGCAAAATTGAAAGGTAATGAGCAGTATTTCCTTAAAGCACATTAAATAATAGTGTCAAAATGCAAATTTATTCATTAAGTATAGATGAGTATGTTAAATATTCATGAATTGTTGCTCACAGTATGTAATTAATGCCATGGTCTTTGTGTCCAGGGTGTTGAGAAGATAAAGGGTTGTACCATCACTGTTATGAACTGATACCCTTCTCAAAAATTCCCCTCGGGACAAAGGTTGGGCCCCCAGCAGACCCCAAACTGAGATTAATTTTATCAATACTTTATATTGTATTTTAATAGGAACAGGGCTATCTGATGACTTGAGATTTATATTTCCTTCTCCTGCTGTCTGATAATCTAGATGGGAAATAAATATTTTAGGCTTGAAGAAACTCTTGCTTGGCCTGAATATACTAGATCTGAAATTCTTTTGTTGGTTTCTGACCTTGGGCAAATGGAAGCATTTTATAAAAGTCTCTCTCTTAAGAAGAAAATGTCATGTTTTTACCTCCTGTCCTCCATCCCTTCTTTTTTTTTTATATCTTAAGTTCAATCCTTCCATTTGAGGTAGAGCCCCTTGGGTTTAGGATATCTTGAAAATACCATTCATTTTCTCTCCATAAACCCATCTGATCTAGGGCCACATACAGTCTGAAAATCATATCACTTCCTAAAGGGCTAGTGTATTTTTGTAGATTCTGGGAGTTAAAGCCTCCCATGCATAATGTTTCCTATTTACTATCTAGGTTACTTGTCCCACTGTTTATTTTGATTCCTATTAGTTATTGTTGATCTCTAAGGAAACCCACAAGTGCAAATTTATATTTTTATCAAAAATCAAAGAAGCTGTGATTTTTTTATTTGTTTTAATTAGTTATGCATGACAGTACAATGATCTTGACATATCATACGTCTGAATCAGATGGGTTATAATTTCTCATTTTTCTGAGTGTAAGGTTGCAGAATCACATTGGTCATATAGTCACGTATATACATACATCAATCATATTGTCTATTTTATTCTGCTGTCCTTCCTATCCCCCTTTCCCTTCCCCTCCCCTCCCTTCACTTCTCTCTACCCAATCTAATGTGACACACTTCTTGTTTTTTTTTTTTTCCCTCACATCGTCATATATGTAATCTATAACGATGAGGGTCTCCTTCCCTCTTCTGTGCAGTTTCCTTTCTCCCTCCCTTTCCCTCCCACCTCTCTTCCCTATTTAGTGGTTGTCTTCGTCTCATGCTCTTCCTCCCTATCCCATTTTGAGTCACCCCCCTTATATCAGAGAAGACATTCGGCCTTTGTTTTTTATGGATTGGCTAACTTCACTTAGCATAATCTGCTCTAATGCCATCCATTTCCCTGCAAATGCCATGATCTTGTTATTTTTTAGTGCTGAGTAATATTCCATTGTGTATAAATACCACATTTTTTTATCCATTCATCCATTGAAGGGCATCTAGGTTGGTTCCAGTCTAACTATTGTGAATTGTGCTGCTATAAACATTTATGTGGCTGTATCCCTGTAGTATGCTGTTTTTAGGTCTTTTGGGTATAGTCTGAGAAGGGGAATAGCTGGGTCAAATGGTGGTTCCATTCCCAGCTTTCCAAGGAATCTCCATACTGCTTTCCAAATTGGCTGCACCAATTTGCAGTCCCACCAGCAATGTATGAATGTACCTTTTCCCCACATCCTCGTCAGCACTTGTTGTTTGACTTCATAATGGCTGCCATCTCACTGGAGTGAGATGGTATCTTAGGGTGGTTTTGATTTGCATTTCTCTGATTGCTAGAGATGGTGAGCATTTTTTCGTATATTTGCTGATTGATTGATCCTCTTCTGAGAAGTGTCTATTCAGGTCCTTGGCCCATTTGTTGATTGGGTTACTTATTTTTTTGTTGTTTAACTTTTTGAGTTTTTTGAATACTCTAGAGATTAGAGCTCTGTCTGATGTGTGAGGGGTAAAAATTTGTTCCCAGGATAAAGGCTCCCTATTACCTCACATATTATTTCTCTTGCTGAGAAAAAAACTTTTTAGTTTGAATCCATCCCATTTGTTGATTCTTGGTTTTAACTGTTATACTATAGGTTTCTTATTAAGGAATTTGGGGCCTGACCCCACGTGATGGAGATTAGGGCCAACATTTTAAAGAAGCTGTGATTTTAATCCTTCTCATATCTTTCCAAGTTTATTAGTAAACTTTATAGTGTTTGGGAGCTTTAAAGATGGGAATCAAATTTTTTCCAATTGTATAGTAGCTTATTAAAAATGAATTAGATACGCATGATGTCTTGCATGTAACACTATATAAATATATCTTTCTGCTAGTGGATTGAATTATTGTCTTCAGTTCTTCACCTCTGGATGATAACATTGATGATAACATCTTACAACCATACCTCATGCCATGCAGGTTTTACAACATATCTCCCAAGAGTGGTCAGAATGTTTCTCTGCTCTACTGATGTGGGACTTGGCTGTCTTAACTTGTTTTGGCCCATGAAATGCTGGCTGAAATGAACAGGAGCCAACTCAAAGACAAAGCTTTAAAAAGCATCATGTGCTTGCACTCATTTTCTCATGCTTCTGTCACTCACCATAAGAACAGCATGCCCCGGCGAGCTGCTTATCCAATGGTATGAAAGAAACCCAGAGAAGACCTGATTCCAGCCCTGAGACTGGAGCCAAGCCCACGGTACTGCAGCTGTACTCTACACCCCAATCTACCCACAGACCTATGAGGGCGAACACAAATGGGTTTGGGAGTTTGCATATGTACATGTGTATTTGTGTTCATTGTGCTAAATAAACACAATAGAAAACTTCCCTTTTTGCTAATTACAAGTATATAGCATTGTCCATTATGTACATTCAAATTTGTTGTGTGGCCATCAGTGCTATCCATTTCAAGCGTTTTTCATCTTCCACAACTGAAACTGCACCCATTAAACTCTAACTCCCCATTTATCTCTCTCCCTCCAGCTCCTGTCAACCACCATCCACTTTCTCTGTGAATTTAATTACTACAGGAACCCTACAAAAGACGAATCATGTAAGGGGAGTTGAATAATAAATAGCTTCTGACCCCTCTTGTCTCTTGCCCACAACTTTTGTCATGGTAGCTACACTTGAATTTGTGATTTCTGAGCAAAACAGGGCTATGTGGGGGCTTGAAACATTTATTTAACTTTTTCAAGTTTCCAGATTCTATATGAGGAATGTGTACTAATGGAAAGTGTCTAAGATTTGAACTCAGCGGAGACTGAGTCTCATCTTGTTCTCTGGGTGATATTCTGTCAATATCTCAATCCCTCAAATTCCTGCTCTATTCTTTACAAGTTGGGATTGTCCTTTTTACAGGACGCTTGTGAGAATTACAAGTGATTATATCTATGAAAATTATTGTCCTTAAATTGATCATTAAAGGCTAATCACAATAATTATCTCTGGTTTCACTGTTTCCAGTAGTGTCTGAGACACTCTTTCAGAAGTCCACATGCCAAATGTCCCTGTCTCCTTCAAATCTTTGCTTTAAAAATTGTCTTCTCCGTGAAATCTATTCTGACCACCATCTATTTATTTTTATTTATTTTTCTTTCTTTCTTTGGCTTTGAATAGCTTCTATGGGTTTATCTTCAGGATCACTGTTTGTTTTCTTTTTTCCTGTGTTAGTCTAATCCACTATTAATTTTAATTCTATCCAGGGCATTTTTAATCTCATACATAGTTATTTTTATTCCTGCAAATTTATATAGGGCTTTTGAAATATCTTTCATGTCTTTACTTAGCTTTTTGAACATATGGAAAATACTTAGAACAATTGTTTTAATATCCTTGTCTGCTAATTCTCACATCTGTGTCAATTCTGGGTCTTTTAAAATTGATTTTTCCTTGTATTTTCTTGCTGTTTTTGAGTTAGTAGAAGTTTTTAAATATTTCAGACATTGTTAACTTTACTTGTTTGGGTACGGGGGCATCATTGTAATCATCTTCATGTATTCTCAATCCTTATTTTTGGATGCATTTAAATTACTAGGAACCAGTTTAATATTTTGGATTTTGCTCTTGAGGTTTGTTAGGTGGAACCAGAGCACTGTTAAGCCTAGGGCTAATTGTTCCCCATTACTCAGTCAAGAAATTTCCGAGCTATTTACTTAATGCCCTATAAATTATGAGACTTTCTAGTTGCCGGTGAGAATGGGCATTATTCCCAGCCCTGCATGAGTACTGGCAATGGTTCCCGCTGATCCTTTTGACTGGTTAATTCCCTAAGCTCATAATGTATGTGCTGATGAGCACACAACTGAAGGCTAGGGACCCTCTGCAAATCTCCAGTTATTTCTCTCCATCTTTCTCCGATCAGCCATCTTGCTCCTTTCACTGTCTTTCCATTTTTATTCTGTCACCATCCCTGATGGCCTTGTTTCTCTGAACTCTCAACTTCCTCTCCTCTACTCAAGGTGTCCACCAGACTCTGCTTGGGTTTCCCTCCCTGAGACATGGTCTGGAAACTCTTTCAAGGTGATAAGGCTCACTTTGTTTGTTTCCATTTCTGAGAGACCAATGTCCTTTGTTGCCTGTCATCCAGTATCTGAAAACCAATATTTTATGTTAAAACTTTATTTTTTTGGTTGCTTCAGGTGGAAAACCAAACCTAGACTCCTATTATCTTGATCAGAAAAGAAGTCTTTAATGATTCTTTTTTTATAATTTACTTTCTGGAAAATATAATCTTATGCATATATAAAGGTAAGAGGGCTTAAATTTATTTCTGTCATTTATTGATAGAGAAAAGGAATTTGGGGCATGTGTGCTGGCCAATATTATTGGATCTTTTAAAAGCTAAGTTAAAACATTTAGAACCAGAAACATGAAACACAACCACATAAAAACATGGAACTAATCATCTTTCCCATAAATAGCACACTATCAGTAACAAGAAGTGAAATCAAGAATGCTTCTTTTCCTTCGTGAACATCTGGGGTTGGAGAGGTGATGAGAACATCTGCTCATAATTGGAATCACCAGAAATCAGGACAGGCAAGTTGAATTTCAGGACATACTTTATCATCATTAGTAAAATTATTAACGAGACAAAAGAACACAATGGGTGAAGCATTAAAATAGGATGGTGTCATCTCTTTGAAGTGTCATGATAGAAGAAAATGCGTAGTGACTGTATTGATTTCTTTTCTCTGAAGTTCTGAGACAAAAGATAGCCAGAGTGATAAACAAAAGGACTAGGAAAGGGTGTCTGCATTTGTGTGGTTCTCAGTGAGAAAGCTGAAGAGTTCCTTGATAGAGTATATACAGTACAGGATATGAAGTGGGCTAGGGTTTTTGGACCTGGAATTTCCTCAGATAGGATGGAAGTGGGAGTGAGGAAGCAAGCAGGAAGGTGCATCTCTGCCTAATTATCGTAGGTGAACCAGGGACATTTCTAATGTTTTATAAGAGATCCTAGAATATTTGCTCATCTTTAGCTTGATAACTATATTTGTACCTTAGATACTGCTTTTATATTAGAAAATTGAAATGGATAATGTCTATATCAAAATGAATATTTTGATCTAAGTAGTTCAATTTGGTTGTACTTCTTGGATCCATCTAATTGATCATTTTTTTCTTTACATCATATGTAAGTAATTCACATATGGAACAATGAAGGGTGATAATAATAGTAGTGGCAGATAAATTTGGGGGCTTCAGTAAGAGCCAAATTATTATATTCATCTATTCTTTAATCATGTCAATAGCTACAGAAATTAGTTACTGTAGCATTTGTAGATGAGGCTTGGAGAGATAAGATTCACTAAGCAAAGTTGTGTATTTTACAAGTAGAAAATATGAAAAGCCTTGGCTTTCTCATCTGAAAATGTATGTGGGTGCTTATTGGATTACCTTTGATTGTTTGCACTAAATGAGATAACAAGGGAAATGTGACCACAGAGGTCATAGACCCTGCCATGCCTGGGGCAGAGGTGGGGGTTGGGGACGGGGTTCTCAAAGATTCCTGATGACTTCATGGATCATAGGAGACACACACACACACACGAGAATAAAGGAAACACACCACTGAATATGATAAAGCGATAAGCCAGGGTGAGAAGAGAGAGACAGACAGAGAGACAATAGCAGGAACAAAAGCAACAATGGATAGAGCCCTTGTGCTTGAACCCTTGTCCTTTATAGACCAGCTCCTCCAGGTGCCACCAAAAGCTGATGCTGCTGCCACTTAAGGACTTACCTGAGTTTTCCCTCCCACTTAACTGCTGAAATCTTTACACTCTCCTCCTAGATCTTCTCCTTTCCTCCTCTTCTTCTACATACTTAATTTTTGAGAGAAGTTTTAGATGCACAGCAAAAGTGAGCTGAAGGTAAATATTTCCCATTAAATTCTGATCCCCCCCCATGCATATCCTTCCTCATTATGAACACCCCCCACACTATAATGGGACAATTGTTACAACATTATTACCCAGAGACCATAGTTTACAGTAATTTCCAGTGTTGTACATTCTCTATGTATCTGTACAAGTTGATAATGACATGTATCTACCATTTTAGTATTTTATGGAGTAAGTGTGTTCTAGTTAAAGCAATGTCCCGGGGTTTCATAAATTGACTTCCAGACCACTCACGTATAATCGAATCGAGTCTTTAGTGAAGCACACCGGTGATGACTGACAGGGACCATAAAGTCTGTTCCCTGATCAGCCCCGAACAATTGCAAGGGCGCCCCTTTTAAGCCTGAAAAACCACAAAAGGGATGTTTGGGGGCCCAGCCAATGCAAGCAAGCCAAGGTACAGAAGCAGGAGATTGCAGTCATGTGGCGGGAAGCTTAACTAATCACAATTAGCCCAGTCACCCCAGTTACAGAAACAGAGCCCCATTAGGTAGTTCCGTGTTCTCCAGGGTTTCTATAGCAAAAGGAAAAAAACACCTTGCCCCAGTCATGATGTTTCTATTTGGCTGTTTTACAAAATGGAGTTACTAAGCCAAATGGGGTCAGTTTGGCTCGACTATCACAAGTGGCCCTGAAATCTTCTGTATTCCTTGTACTCATCTATGCCTGTTCCCTAATCCCTCTTGATTACTGATCTTTCTGCTCTCTTCATCTTGTTGCTCTTACATAATGTCATATGGTTGGAATCATACAGTATGCACCCTTTCCAGGTTGGTGTCTTTGCTCATTAATATGCCTTTAAGCTCACTTCGTGTCTTTTCTTGGCTTCATATTTCATTGTCTGGATGTACCATGATTTGTTTATCCACTTACCTGTTGAAGGACATCTTGGGTGCTTCCAAGTTTGACCAATTATCCAGCTGCCATAAGCATCCACATGTATGTTTTTACATGGACATAATTTTCAATTTATGGACTGTGATTACTAGATGATATGATAAAGATACGTGTTTTAGTCAACTTTCTTGCCTTTGTGAACAAAAGGATGACAAGAAAAATTAAAGGTGGGAAAGTTTATTTGGGGGTTCATGGATTCAGAGGTCTCAGTCCATAGATGGCTGACTCCATTGCTTTGTGCCAGAACATCATGGCGGAAGAGTGTGGTAGAGGAAAGTTGCTGAGGACATGGAATTGAAGCCAGAATTAGACAGACAGTCAGTGTAGATAGGTAAATTGAGTCAGGTTGGATCAAGGAGGCCAATTTTGAGTGAGTCTGGGAAGTTGGAGACTGTCCCCTGAGGGATTAATATGTTAATTCCTTTAAATCCCTTCTTCCACACTTATCAAGAACCTGCCCCTGCTCCAACCTGCTTCCAAGGTAACCTGTCCCAGGAATTTCCCCTTCCTACAGGGAGCTATAAGGTTGTTAATGTGTCCTTGGCTACTCCCTCCTGCTCTCCCCCTTCAGCCCACTTTCCCACCTCTGGGCTCTCACATCAAGCATTCCTAGGCCTAGTCATATATGCAGGAAGGAGAAGGATAACATAGAAAAGGCAGGAGAACAAAAGAAACTTAGGGCATATAAAAAGGGTAGAATGCCTCGCCTCTTGGGATATCAGGATACTAGCTATGGTATTTTTAATAAATTTTTAATAAAATCCAGTTTATCAAGTCTCTCTTTCACAGATTATAATTTTGGTGTTGTATCTAAAAAGTCATTGCCAAACCCAAAGTCGTCTAGATTTTCTTTTCTATTATGTTCCAGGAATTTGTAGTTTGCATCATACATTCACTTCTGTGATTCATTTGTATTAATTTTGTGAACAGTGAAAGCCCCTTTTCTTATTTTTCTTTCTATTCTTTCTTCTTCCTTCCTTCCTTCTTCCCCTCAGGTGGATGTCTAGTTTTTCCAGTATCATTTATTGAAAATTTTGTCTTTGTTCCATTGTGTTACCTTTGATACTTTATCACAAATATGTTTACTATATTTATGTGGGTCCATTTTTAGGCTCTCTATTTTGTTCTTTTTTCCATTTGTCTATTCTTTCATCAGTATCACATTATTTTAAATATTGTAGCTTTATAGTCAATCTTAAAGATCGGTAGTGTCAGTCCTCCGACTTTGTTCTTTTTGTTCAAGACTGTTGGCTCTTCTAAGTTTTTTGTCTCTCATTAACTTTATAATTACCTTGCCAATATTAAAAAAATAACTTGTTGATATTTTGATTAGGATTGCATTAAATCTATAAGCCAAATTGGAAAGAACTTATATTTTGACCAATTGTGTCTTTCTATCTATGAACATGGGATATCTTTCCATTTATTTAGAACTTCTTTGATTACAGTTGTATAGTTTTACTCTTATAGATTTTATACATTTTTTTGGTTAGATTTACATTTAAATATTACTCCCTATATTCTAGTTTTCTTTGACTCCCATGATCTCCTTTAGTGTCTTTTTTAGTTTGCTGACCTACTGTGCATTATTCTTAGATGGACTGCAATTCCCCATCCCCCTTTCTGCTGCACTCATGTCTTACCTATGACAAATGTTCTTGCGATCATACAGTGGACGAGCTCTCAGATTACGGCAAGGCTGAGCATTTGGAGCAACAGCACCAGTAGCTGAGATAATGAGAAGCCCCATGATGTCCTGAAACCAGATAGGACCAGAATATGGTTATGGGGATTTTCAAACAATTTTGCACCAATTTCCTAACTCAATTCTCTTATAGACCTTTAGGTGCTTTCTCATGTCTCCTTCTAGATTTATGCTCCCTGATAATTCATCTGTGGCACTGGGGGCTGAACTCAAGGCCTTATACATACTAGTTATATGCTGTACCACTGAGCAGCATCCTCTGCATAACTCCTTAACTTAATTACAATTTTCTTTTCTGATTACATTTTTGAAGTTATCAATTTACCATTTCTGTTAGCTTGTTAATTTTATATTCTTTTATTTTTATTTTTTAGTAGTTACCTCAAGATTTCAATCAATCTTGACTTCTTAAAATCTAGTATAAATTTGTATTTTTTTCCTTTTTCTGCATAAGGAACTTAGAAATTTTATTTCCTTTATTCAAGCTTATTGTGTATATATTTTTCTTTAACATATATTTAAAATTCTACAAGCTTATCATTATTATTGTTTTATGCCACTTTTTAAACATTTGTATTCTTTCCGTTATTCTTCACTATTTTTTACATTCCTATTTCCAGTCAGGTAGTTATCTTCTGTCATTTTTTTTTTTAAATCTTTGGGCAGTGCTGGGATTGAACCCCAAACCTTATGCATGCTGGGCAAGTGATCTGCCACTGAGCTACACTCCCAACCCTTTATCTTCTGTCTTAAGAAAAGTTCTCTATTTATTTCAGCCAAGGTTTATTAGTGAGAAATTTATTTGTGTAAAATGTCTTTGTTTTGACTCCAAATATGTAGGCTATTAGTACTGGCTGTAAAAGTTTAAGGCTGACATGTTCAGAGATGGTATTATATAACATTTTGTCCTGATTTTATTATTTCTATTGAGAAGTCAACTGTCGGTATGATTATTGCTGCCTGGAAATTAATGTGCCTTTTCCCCCTCTGACTTCTTTTAAGATTTTCTCTTTGCCTTCAATATGCGTTCCCTTTCCCTGGTGATAGTATGAGGTACCTGAGTGGTTTTCTAATTTGAAATTACCTTTCTTGGAATTTAGTTTACTTCTTGAATCTGTGGTTTGATGTCTCTCTTATTTTAGAAAAAAATTTTGATCACTTATCATCCAATATTCTGTCTTTCCCATCTAGGGCTTCATTTATGTATATTAATTTTTTTAACTTCGCTTCAGCCTAAATGTTTGGTACTAGTACTCTAGTCCTCTTTTCAGAAATGTCTAGTCTTCTGTGTAGCCCATCTAGTGAGTTCTTATTTTTAGTTTTGAAGTTTCTCTTAACTTCTATATACTTCTAGAAGAATATAGATTCAGAAAAGTGAACCATTTCATTTCTTTAGTTGTCCAGTGAATTGTTCATCTTCTCATACATTTTTAAAAATATATTAGACACAGTTATTTGTTGTATGATGTCTAATATTTATATTGATCATAAGTTCACTTCCATTGCTATTTCTCTTGTTCCCTTCTACTGGCTTGCCTGATCAATTTTAATTTAACTTTTAAAAATTTTGCATATGAAAATATATAGAAATAATTTGACTCTGGATCATATTATTTTCTTTCAGAGAGGATTCATTTTTTTCTTGGCAGGCAGTTAGCCTGGCGGCAGATCACTTTAATTAAATTTGAGAATGATATGATTAGAATTTTGTTTCCAGTGGGCTGTTCTGTTTCTTGTTAGCCTTTCTTCTAGTGAGTAGTCCTTCCAGGGCCTCAGATGTTTGCTAGAACCCCTTCTCTTTGTCAAGACCTGAACTTGAATTTTTTTTTTTTTTTTGCTCCCCAGGTCTATGAGACTGCTGAAAATTTGACTTAGCTTCCCAGCCTAGTAATGAGCAAATGCTTTCAAGGGAAAAGCTGAACTGAATGTCAGGCTTACCTCTTTGCACTTTCTGTCTCTTAGAAACTTAGCTGCTAATATCTTTGTTCCTTGATAGCTCCCTGGTGTTTCCCAACAGATTTTTTTGTTCATATTTTATCCAACCCTCCCAGTTGTTCTTGGCAGCAAAGGTTATCCTTGTGCAAGTTAATATGCCATCACTGGAACTGGAAACTCTTCTCATGCTTCTGAAATTTGTAATTTTTTTGATGTAGATGGTTTATATTTACTACTAGGTGGTAAATTCCTAGAAGATAGGGATTCTTTTTACTTGTAATACCTTGACCTACACACAGTGCATATTCATTCTATTGATACTGACTGACTGAGTAAATGAATTTTTAATTGGGAGTCCCCCAATAAAAGAAGTAATGCTGAACTCATTTTATTCAGGAGTTAAAATTTCATATAAAAATGAGTTAAGAGAGTCATTGTGATAAATGAATATAGACTCAGAAAAGTGAACCAGCTAAACTACATCAAAGTTTTAAAATAATGTCAGCGAGTCAGACACGGAAATTCTGAAAACCTTTATCTCCCCAGGATTTATTCATTCTACATGAAATAGGAGTTCTCCCAGTGACACTTTGATCCAACATCCTCATGTTGTTGGAGTGCAGAAACCTTAAGGCCTCAATGCTGCTCTGATTTTGATCCAAAACCATAATCAGGTTTTGATCCATTTCAGAAAAGAGGCCTCATCTCCAGAGTCCAGCAGCAGCCATGGAACCAGGGGAATCATTATGCACAGACCAAAGGCCCTTCGAAGGGCAGACAACTTATAGAAGTGTTGTTGAAAATGCTTGTCCACTTCCTTCTTCCATTCCTTTGGTTACTTGGCATAGTTATTCTTTACTGTTCAGAAACAATATTTATTTAAGTCTTTTGTATTCCAGTTTGTGTTATTGTTATTCATTTAAGAAATATTCTTAATGTTTATCATGGTTTAATTACCATAAAAATGCATAGCGAGGGGAACATGAGAAGTATGAATAGAATCCTTGTTCCCCAAATGGGGGAGGGTGTGTGTGTGTGGTGTGTGTGTGTGTGTGTGTGTGTGTGTGTGTATGATGATACACAGAATGAAGAGTAGACACCTTCCAGATAGAAGCCTTGTAGAAAAGTACGTTTATTAGATGAACAAATAGATTTCTAGAAAAATTGTTGGAGTGCAGTTTTAATTGCTGCAGATAGTGCTTAGATCCTAGTTGCTTTCATCTGAAGTCACATCAAGATGGTCAGTTAGGCTTATAGGATTTGTAAAAATAAAAGCATCTTTGAATTTTTTGCCTATTTACATCAAAAGAAAAAATATTCAAGATTTCAATAAATCTTTTGGTAAAGAGGGTTCAGCACATCAACCTATGAGCTTACAAGTCAGTCCCAGAAACCTGAACCAGTAGAGCACCTGACTGCCTTTGATAGAATGGTTTTAAACAAGTTGAGTGAATTATTTTAGTGTTCTGGATCCACAGAAACAAGATGAGCTCAACCAAGTCCTTCATTTTACCAAAAAAAAAAAAAAAAAAAGATGGTGGTAAACACTTTCTCTTTCAATTCATTGAATTGGTATTTTATAACTGGCCGAACTGAGGAATGTGCTGTTTTGATAATTCAGAGGTAAATTTTCACTATATTAATCTTTCTTTGCCCTGTGATTTATTTGGTAATACAATGTGCCTACTACTATTACAAGATTCTTGGGGAATTATAAGTGAAAGATAGTCACTGTTACTTAGAATAGTTTTCACTGATAGTAATAGAAAATCTCCAAGAAATAGGCAGTCCAGGGGAAATATGTTGCTTAATTCCAGAGATTTTTTAATGTTTTTGTTGTCCAAAAGATATTCACATACTTATTGAAAAGTAGAAATGCAAAGGGTGAGTATCAGCTGTCCAGTTTTAACTTTTGTGTGTGTGTGTGTGTGGTGCTGGGCATTGAACCCAGGACCTTATTCATGTGAGTCTAGCACTCTACCAACTGAGCTATATCCCCAGCCCTGATTTTAACTTTTTAAATATTATTATTGTAGTTTGTATAATACAATTCAGTTTTTGCACACAGTTTTGAGTTTTAATACACATATAGATTTGTATAACCTCCAACATAAAGAGAATTTAAAACAATATCATAATCCCCTAAACTCTTTCATGCTACCCCAGTAGTCACCACAAACCTAATTCAACCCCTGGCAACCACTCACCTGTCCTTTATCATGTAAGTGGAATCATATCTATGTAACTCTTTACTATTATCTTCTTTCCCACAGCATGATGCAATCAAGAGTTCTCCATGTTGTGTGAAGGATAGTTTATTTTTTTATTGAAGAGCAATATTTTATTAAGTGAAAACTCCATAATTAATCCATTCACCCACTGACAGACATTTGGGTTACTTCCAGTTTGGGATAATTATGAATAATATTGATATACAGGTTAATGTACAGGTTTTTGTTCTATAGATAAATTATTTCCTTAATGCATTGGGTCAGAGAGTAAGTGTATATATTTAATGTTAAATGAAATAGCTAAACTATTTCCAGATGGCTGTACAATTTTGCATTCTGTTTTTCAGTGTGTGAGGGTTCAGGTTGCTACATGTTCTCATCATCACATAATATGTGATATTTTGTTGCTTTGCTTTTGTTGTTGTATTTTTTCTTAACCATTCTAATAGATGTATATATGGTGGTAGTTCATTGTAGTTTTAATTTGCAGTTTTCTTATGTTTAATGATGTTGAGCATTCTTACAAGTGTATTATTTCAATCTATATATCTTCATTGAAGAAATATCTGCCTATGGTGGTTAATTTTATGTTTCAATTTGGCTAGGCTGTGGTACCCAATTACTTGGTACATCAAACACATCTGGATGTTGCTGTGAAGATTTTTTTTAAATGAGAGTAACATTTAAATCAGTAGACTTTGAGTAAAGCAGTTTATCCTCTATAATGTGAAAGTGCATCATACAATCAGTTGAATGCCTTAAGAAAAAAATTGACCTGCTCTAAGGAAGAGGGAATCCTGCCAGATTCTGAAGCAGGCTGCCTTTAGACTTGAGCTGTAGCATCAACTCTTCCCTGGGTCTCTAGCCTGACAACCTACCTCACAAATTTTGCACTTATCATCCTTGACAATCAGATGAGTCAAGTCTTTGAGAGATTCTATTGGTTCTGTTCCTTTGGAAAACCTTGAATAATTCCTTTGCCCAATTTTGCATTGTATTTTTTTTGTGCCTTATTGAACTTTGAGAAGTCTTTATATATACTGGATAAAAATCTTTTTGTTAGATTATGATATGCAAGTATTTTTCCCTAAACTCTGAATCATTTTTAAGAGTGTCTTTCTCAGAGCAAAATTTTCCCATGTAAAGAATTGTCTCCCAGAAAATTATGCCTTAAGTATATTTAAATATTTTTATGGATTTTAAAATGATCATTTTTCTCCTTAGTTTTAAAATGTATATTGTCAGTATTTAAAAACATGACTTTTTAAATGTTAATCTTCTTTCTTACAATATTGCTAAAGTTATTTAGCAATATTGTAGGAAATATTGAATTTCTAGAGTGTTTTTTAAAATAATATTTTTTGGAATTTTCTACATTAAAAAAACTATTGTCTGAGAATATGGAGTGTTTTATTCTTCTATTCCTTTCTTATGTTATGTATTTTTTTTCTTGCCTTATCACACTGGTGAGGACCTATAGTACAAACACAAATAGGAAAAGGTGAAAGCAGACATCTTTGCCTGTTACCAAATACAGGAGAAAAGCATTCAGTCTTTTACCATTCAACGTGATATTAGGTTGTATGTTTTGGGTAGATGCCCCTTTTCTTATAACATTTAAAGGTTTCCCTTTTCCACCTCCTTCCTCTCTGTGATTTCTCCCCCACACTCTGATTCTCATTCTGGTGCTATGTCTAGAAATCCAGACCTTTGGCCTCCCTGTGTCATTGTTTACTTCCTCTAGTAGGGTTCACCTCAAAGTGAAAAATTCAAAGACTTTTTCCTATAAGAGCTTGCCTTTCTGGTCCTCTGATTGGAGAGAGACTATTTTTCTTGGAGATAGTTCCAGCCATCTATGGTATATTATTATGGACTTTTGCTACCCTAAAGTGAAATCAAGGAGATAGGAGAAGAAAAAAATCACAGAAAAACAAAAAGGAGAAATTCATTGTTATAGGGGATATTCTTCAAATTATTGTTCCATCTTCAATCTAATTTTCATGGATTATTTTTTGAAGTTCTAGGTAGTTCGTTTATATATTTGTGTCTTGAAATTTTAGCTGTAATCCATGGGAGACAGAGTGGATTATATTTACTTCTTCTTCTTCTTCTTTGTGTGTGTGTGTTTATTTTTTTATTTGTTCTAATTAGTTATACATGCTAGCACATACATTTTGATTTATTGTACACAAATGGAGCACAACTTGTCATTTCTCTGGTTGTACATGATATAGAGTAGTACCATATATGCAGTCATATATACTTTGGTTAATGATGTTCACTTCATTTCACCATCTTTCCTACGCCCATTCTCCTTCCCTCCCTCCCCTCCCTTTGCTCAATCAGAGTTCCTCCATTCTCCCCAGCCCCCACCCCATTATAGTTCAGCATCCACTTATCAGAGAGAACATTTGGTGTTTGTTTTTTGGGGATCGGCTTTCTTTGCTTAGCATGATATTCTCCAACTCCATTCTTTGACCTGCAAATGCCATAATTTTACTCTCTTTTAATGCTGAGTACTCACTTCTTAAATGGAAACCCAAACTGTCAGCTATCTCTTAAGAAAATTTCCATCTCATGCTTACTTCTCATTGACCAGAAATTGATAATATGAACATGCAAACTAATAGGGTAAATGACATTATAGCTAGCCAAAAAAGGTTTGTAATCAAGAAAGAATGAAAAAAAATATATAGCTATCGCATGCCAGTTAGCTGTAAAAAAAACTATAGGTCTAATAGAAGAGACAGGCATGTAATCCATCTGTTACTATGTTGAAAGTGATATATGAGATATTTGTCCTTATGAGCATGGCTTCCATATTGCGGTCTCTGAAATCCTAAGTGCTCTACAGAAAGTCATGTAAGTCTCAAAACTATTGTAATATTTCAAGAAACTTCACAGAAGTCATATGTTTACCTTTGATTAAGTTTTAAAAGTTAATGAAGCATGGAACTTCTTTCCTTTTAGCTGGAATTCTATGAAGTCAATTAGTAATTCTAGTGTTCTCATCCTAACTCCAAGTTTATAACAGACATAAAATTTCTCAGTTACTAAGAATGTAAAACAAATTACTTTTAACTTAATATATGCAATACACTAGACATTATCTTTCAAACAGAGTCTTGATGATATTTGTAGATTTTTCTTACTTTAGGTTATTTTGAACAGCAAATAACAAAATTTGAAAATCCAGTTCATGTTTTAGGCAGTTTTTCAAGTGGGGGGAGGGCACTTATTTGCTCATGTAATTGAGAAAAAGATACCGAAATAGGCATCAATGACACTTTGGTGGTGATGTTGGTGGGGAAGGGGTGGGAGTGTTCAAAATATCCCAGCTAGCTTTTTGTCTCTTCATTTAACATGCAGCATGGATATTTTCCCATTAAGGGGAAGATAACTGTTGACCAGATAGGCTGTCAATATTCCTTTATAATAACATCACTGGAAAGAGGCAGTTCCTTTCTTTTAGAATCTATACATGTAGGGAAGGGTTCCAATTGTTCAAACTTGGGATAGATGCCTATTCTGAAGCAATTACCAAGGTAACTATGACATAATACAAAGATTGGCCCATCCTGGATTAAGGGCCCACCCTGTGGTTTGTTAGTAGATGAACAGAGAGGAAAAAAAAATGTGTGCTGGGAAAGAAGAAATAACAGCTACTCAAAATTAATATTGTGTACTAGTACTAGTGAAAGTATCATACCTGAATTTATTTTCCTATATTTTCTTGTGATTGGGTATCTAATATTTCAAAAATTCAGGCACTAAGTTTTTCCTTTGAGAGAGATCACAATCAGAGAAGTTTCTTAAATTATTACTTACAGTATATTCTAAACTTTCTTCTTTTTGTCAAGAGTTCTGAATTGTCACTGTGTGTCCCTAAGTCAGGAATATTTTCTATCATTAGAGCCAGAAAGGAAATCTCAACTTCATTTTAGCCATAGGTGGTGCAGATCTGAAAGCTCTTTATTTCATTTTTTTCTCCATCCTTTTGCCACATTCCAGCTGTGATATAGATAACCTAGCACCAGGCCTGAGTGTTAATTTGAAATGTTATAGTGTCTTTCTTCAAAAAATGTCTCAAACTATTTTTACTTAAACTTTTAACTGACAGTAAATATTTGTTAGGTGAATAAAGGATTGATTGGTACTTTATAAATACTATTCATTCAGAATATCAAAGTTTTTTCATCTTCTTCAAAGATGTTGAAATTTCCCCTCTATATACAACATTATATGCATGTTTAACTCTAATTTTAAAATGTCACTTCAGCATTTTCTTCTTTCCTTTTTTTTCTGGCCTGTGGCTCATGAATTTCTGGAAACAGCATTTCTTGACATCACATCAATTTTAAAAACTTGAATGCATTTCTCATTCTTTCTTTCCATCATCTCAAAACCTACCCAGTGCCAGTGTGCCAGGGATTTTCAATTCACAATGTGATTGCTCTTGTTTGGGAAGCCACATCACAAAAAATCCATATTTGGAACCAGATTTTATTCCCTTAACTCTTGATACAAACTAACTACTACTCCTTCATTCTTACATGCACTCTCTGCTAAGACCCCTGTGGAGAGCACAAATCTCCATTTAAAATATGTAGCATTATTTTCACCTGTTATTTGTATATTTGTAAACAGGGTAGCTTCTTTTAAGAGTCCTTTTTACCCTCTGATATTTGTTTTCCTTGTAAAGCCAACTCCATAGGTTATTTCTCACTGGATTCATTCTCTGAAGATATATACTAGGTTGGGTGTGATGACACACACCTGTAATCCCAGCAATTTGGGAGGCTGAGGCAGGAGAATTGTGAGTTCAAAAGGAGCCTCAGCAATTTATCAAGGTCCTAAGCAACTTAATGAGATCACATCTCAAAATAAAAAATAAAAGAGCTCATCTAGTCAGCTATTTCACTGCTGTGACTAAATGATCCAACCAGAATAATTGTAGAGGAGGAATAGTTTATTTGAGAGGCTCAGGGTTTCAGAGGTCTTAGTCCATAGAAGGCTCACTGCATCTCTCAGGGCTCAAGATGAGGCAGAACATCACGGCAGAAGAAAATGGAAGAGGGAGACAGCTCACATGAAGATCAGGAAGCAGAGAGAAACTCCACTGGCCAGATACAAATATATACCCAAAGCCACGCCCCAATTCCCATTGCCTGCAGCCACACCCTACCACTTCAGTTACCATTCAGTTAATATCTAACAGGGGATTAAATCACAGAATGAGTTAAGACTCTTACAACCCAATCATTTCTCCTCTGAACCTTCTTGTATTGTCTTGGGGGGATACCTCACATCCAAACCATAACAGGACTGGAGATGTTGCTCAGTGGTTAAGTGGCCCTGGGTTCGATCCCTGGTACAAAAAATAAAATAAAAACAAAAACAAAAATAAAAATGATATACTAGATATACTGGATTTACTCCAACTTTGTATGTTTTGGTAAATTTGGCTTATCATCATTGTGGACATGGAAATATGGAAATTTTGCTAATCTATATCAAATAGGTGATGAAGTCTTCATTTTACTTATTTTTCATCTTTTACTATTTAGTTCATATATATACTTTCAGATTCAAGTGTCATCCTTATTGTGAAGGTTCTTTTTTTTTTTAACCTTGTATAGGTATAGATGGATAGTTCCCTTAAAGAACTTGCCTCTATCCTGTAGAATACCTCAACAATGAGGGGGCGTCATGTCTAAGATTAGAAGGGATTGTGACCGTTATCAGCAGACATTCTTATATGATTTTCACGTGTTTGATGATGGTGTGATGGTGTAAGCTGTTCTAGCAAAGATACACATGGCAAGGAGGTAGACCAGCACCATCAAGAGCCCTCTAGGACTGATTGTGGTCAAAACTCACATGAGCTTGGAAATGAATCCCTCTACAGTTGAGCTTTCAGACTAAATATCTGCCCTGGTTGGTTTGAATGGAGCTTTGTGAGAGCCACTAAGAAAGAAGATTCATATGTTCCGTGCTTGTTTTTTATTGGCCCAGAGAGACTGTGCTATAATAAATATATGTTGTTTTAAACAATCAAGTTTGTGGTAATTAGTTGCTCAGCAATCAATAATTAATTGAAATGGCCACTGTATCCTTTGTGCTTTTATGACGTTTTGTACATATTTCTATCACAGCATTTTCAGAACCTATTCTATACTGTGCAAAGGAATATCTATCTATCTATCTATCACCAGTCCTGTCTCCTGAACTTTGTATGTAACACTTTACTTCAGTGTCCTTTATGCTCTTCAAACTGACCATGTCTAAAGCAATTAATATCTTCTCCTCTGCTTACCGTTTCAGGTTGTAGGATCAGCAACCTCCCAAACTTATAAACTACCCTCGATTTCTCTCTCCACTCTGTGTGATCATTTAAAGAAAAAGTCAGATATCATACTCCTTTTTTTGGAAACTTTCCACACTTTGCATGCAGTGCTCTTGAACATTCATACCGCAGCCTGTGGGACTTGGGTGATCTGGACTCTGATCACACTGCTCATTTATCTCCAATACCATCCACTCCTCACCTCTGAGGTTTTCCTCCAACCAGCCATCCTAAATTCCTTTCAGATTCTGGAACGTGTTGTGCTTTTTCTCTTCATCAGGACTCCCTGCATTCTGCTGTTTCTTGCCCATGCTTGCCTCTTCAGATCCCCCTTTGCTGGATTCACTTCTGCTCATCATCCCCATCTCAGTTTGAAACCGCTTTCCTCAGGAAGCCTGTCTTGATTATCTTGGGTTGTCAGCCCACCCACACTATTGTCTGCGTGAAGACTTCCTACATTATGCAACACTCCCAAAGCACCTGCATTTCTCCCAGTCAAGTACTTAAGCCATTGTTTAGAGCTGTCTACCTGTGGAATTTCTCATTGCCCTGTAAACTCCGTAAAAGCAGAAACTTCACTGAAAGTGTTCACCAGTGGATCCTTTATGCCTACCAGAGTGTTCAGTTTCCATTTGTATTTCCTATTTTTCTCTCGTATTGAATATCTTTTCATGTGTTTATTGGCCATTTATTTCTTCTCTTGAAAAGTTTCCATTCAAACTGTTTGCCTACTTTTAGCTGAGATATTATCATTTTATTATTGAGTTTTAAAGAGTCCTTAGATTTACAGAGAGGGAGATGGATATAGATATGTGGGCTACAAGTATTTTCTTCAGCCTATGGCTTGTCTTTTTATTTTCTTAGAGTATCTTTCAAAAATGAGTTTTTAAATTTGGTCTTGTCCCATTTATCAATGTTTTTCTTTCATGATTTCTGTTTTCTGTGTGTGTGTGTGTGTGTGTGTGTGTGTGTGTATGTGTGTGTTTGCAGATCTTTGCCTATCCCCAAATCATGAAGATTTTTATCCTTTGTTTTCTTCTAGAAATTTTAGAGTTTGTCTTTTATGTTCAGGTTAATCATCTACTTCAGGTTAATTTTTTCCATATGGCATAAGGTAAGAATTTGATATTCATTCATTTCCATATGGATATCTGTTTGTTTCTGCACCAGATGTTGAAAAAACATTTTCTCCCATTGAATTACCTTCGCATATTTATAGGAAATCATTTGACCAAATATATGTGGATCTGTTTCTGGACTCTAGAGTACAGAAATGGACAGAGTTCATGAAATCACCTGAGTGGCCCTTTAGCTGATATGGAAGAGAGAAGAATCTTTAGGAAGAAAATGAGAGTTCAGCAGAAACTGAGAAAAGACATAGAAAGATATTGATTTATGATCTCTCAACTAGCTATCTCCTCCCCTGGTTATCCTTCTTCTCTACTCACAGTAAATCATTAATTTTTCCTGGGACCTAATGGGTCACTTGCAAGAAGATAAAAGTAGGTTATTTAGAACGTGTAAGTCATTTAATCAAATAAAAGACAGTAATTTCTCCATTAGATTTTCTTTAGCAACAGGTAAAAGTTGAGTTAGGGCATATTATGAAATTTGCTTTCCCAATTTGTTTCTTGAGCTCTGCTGAAGTCTCCAATTAGATGCATACAGCTATCATTACATTAGGAAATTTTCATTCAAGCTCTGTAGATAAGTATAGATGAAACCATCATAAGAAAAGCATAATCAGGATAATTCACATTCATGGTAACTCCTAAAGCTGAGAGTGAATGCATATCAAGAATAATAACACAAGACTAATTGATCTACATGGATAAAAGGGATAAAATGGGTCCATATTTACACCTAAATTGGTTCCACATCCTCTGCTATTTGAATTCACAGCTTACTTTGAAATGCCTTTGAAAGGTGCTATTTGTTCAATGAATACATGTAAAAATTGTACCAGAGCCTCAACTGAACCCTGGCCCCCCTAGCAAATTCCAGAGAAGATGGGAAAGAATTCTTAGCATTTTACTATACTATAGATGTTTTCATTTCATTTTTCAAAAATAACCTCTACATTTTCAAATAAACATTGCTCTTCTACAAGACACTGCTGTCAGAAAGTCTCATCTTATGTTAGATGAAAGTGTTTTTATGTCTTGGTGGCTGTCTCCTATATTAGCCATTTCAATAAGGCATTGCTAATAGAAGTTCAAGATGTACTTCCTAAGACCCAGAATGTACTGCATCATCCTGAGAGTCTAAATCACCATGTAGGTATACTGGAATATTACCTGCACATATACATGATGCAATGACAATTTTTAGATCAGAATCATCATTTCCTTGTGCCTCTTATGCTTCTGTATTACACATGATGCATTTTGTTTGCATCACTGTTATGTGCATTACCTTATTCTGAGTCACCTTGGAGTGATTTAGAATTTAGATTTTTTTTTTTAAACTCTTTGGAAAAAACATAAAGATAAACACTGCAGCCTACCCATCCTACCCATCTCCATATCCTCCAAAGCTCTAATGCAGTACCATGAATTTGGTTATATCCATTGGGTATTTCTTGATATGATAAAGACTGGAACTAACTCCCCAGTTATACACTAAGCATATTATCAAACTTTCACTATGGGTGCTAGGAATACAATTAAACTCATGGCCTCTCCAATCCTCCCTTCTGAGAAGACAGGTTGACACGGTGTGATGATTAGAATGCTTTATGTTCAATTAGCTCTCTTGGATTAAGTCTAGCAAAGGAAAAGGCAGGTAATTTAAAGTTGTATTATGGAAAATATTATTTTACAAAAATCTTAAGAGGGCTGTTTGAAAAGGGCATTGATTGCTTAAAACTTAAAATATCCAAGGTATCATTTTGAAACTACAAAGACCAGATAAAAGGATTATAAATGTACTGAAAGTGAGTGGTACAGACCAGAAAACTGAAAAATGCAGCAAAACTCAATATGAAGAATTTATTTATTCTAACAGAAATAGGCAAAGGTGGAAAATATAAATGGTTCCTAAATCTACAGTGACATCCATTATCATAAATTACCAACATGAGGAATGCTATGATACTAAATGCAATTTTCTTGAGTCATTATATTTCAAAGACATATCACAATAGTAATTTTATAAAAATACGGATGTATGAAATGTGAACAAATTTCCTCCACAGGAAGCAAAGAAATTTATACCTTCTTGAGAACAGGCAGTCATGGAGCTAAAATGATGGTAGTGTGTAGGTTCTGGGGAGTGTGCATCTTGTGTGTGTGTGTGTGTGTTGGGGGGGGGTTACTTACCATTAATCAAAGGTACTCCCAAATTTGGGGAACCATCTCTGAACATGAACTGAATAAAATCTGTCATCAGCAGATGACTGTTTTAAGAGATAGCTTATGAATATGTTGCTGCTAAGATAAGAGTCTCCCAAAGCTTACACATATTGAGCACACTTTTTCAGAGCTTTGATGGCCTTTATGCATGGGAGTTTCATCCTATATCATAGAATTTTGGTGGCTTCTTCAAGGATCTTTAGTGGTTATTGAGTTCAACTCTCTAATTAATGGAATCACTGAAAAATGGTGTAGTCTGATTTATCTGCAAACTCTTATAACAATTTCACCCACTCTAAAAATCCCACAGTCTAATTTTGGACTCCTCCTCTAAATGTTCTCCATAATAATAAATAATAAATATCTCCAAAATCTGATATTTTATTCATTGGCTCTAATTCTGTCCAGTAAAGCCACAGAACTTAATTTTGCACCTGAATTAATATCTTTTAAATATTTGAATTTAGTTTTTTCTAAAACATTCTATGAAGGTGATCACATGTTTCTAACTCCCGGTGCAATAAAATTTCTAGTTCCCTTATGATCCTCATTGTTCTCAACCTTATTCCAACTCTTTTGAATAGATTCTCATTTGTCATCATCTTTAGAGTGTGGTGACTCCCACTGCAATTGAAAAATGGACCAAACATAGAGGAAGAGCTAATTCATGAAAAAAAAAAAAGTAAATTGCCAATAAATATGCAAAAACTTAATTTCCATAGTAATCAGTTAAATGCTAATTAAAAGACTATAAACTCCCCCCCGCACCCTTGGTATATATAAAGTTAGCAAAAATGAAAAACCTACCATTTTTGGCAAGAGTTCAGTGCAGCAGGCACCACTATATGCTAGTAAACTAAAAGGGAAAAAAAATCAGAGAAGTGTTCAAAAATTCATGAACCACAGCTATTTACCACATAGGGAAAGGTGAGAAGGGAGGAATGGTTAAGTAGATTATGGTCACAATATAGCTATTGAAAATATTTTGGGATAATCTGATGACATCAGGGAAAATGTTTGAATTTTTATTTTTCATTGAGGAGACAAAGAAAGCTATAAACTACCTACACACATAAATTTTATTAATATTTATAGAAAAAACACTAGATGAATACTGGACAGCGAACATGGGCATTCTAACCTTTTTGCCTTTACATATTCTAATATCTTACTTTCCAACCAGAAATTGAATAAAAATAAGTTTTAAAAATATACTGACAAATGGGTTGATCATTTCTGATCCTTGCTAATGCTAATATCCTGATCTTAATATCTAAAGGTATTAGTGACCTTTTAAATTTGTTTTTCTTCTAATGGAGTATTCTAAAATCTCCAAATGTATTTTCAGAACTACTGCTATTAAGTCATGTTTCTGTTTTTTCTTTTTCTTACTTTCCTTTTTTTTTTTTTTTTTGAACCAAAGTGTCCTGGCTTTATATTTGTTCCTATGACATATCATTGAGTTTCACTGAATTCATATACTGTGCTTCAGAATGTTGTTTAGTTTATTTCTGTTACTCCGTAGGCAGCAGCCCCTCATAGTTCAATATGATTCACAGCTTTATCTGCATGACATTAATGTCCTTATCTAGCACTAATGCCCTTTTCTCCATCAAAGAGGGTGAAGTATATTCTTTTTTCCACTAGGGAGGAAACCTATCATAATCAGTGTCAGCAAATGGTGTGTTGGCCAAACTGTTTTAATTTGAAGTAATCCTGACACTGAAGATGAAAGACCATTATATGTACATTTTATTGTATGTGTTCTATTGCTGGAGAAATTTAGGCATGTGGTAGAAAGTTTTGGATGATGATACAGATTTTTAAGTGATTTCATAAGCACCGAAAATTATATATTTAAAAAGTTTTATCAGTTTTAGGTTCAAGAACTCTCAATGAATAATGTAAATTTCTACATTATGGTATACATTGTATTACTCCAGAATTTTAGCTATGGACATAGGGATAGTGGCGATACCACTCTGATAAAACTGAATAATTTATCCCTGTGAAGAACCATAATAAAATCTTATCACCAACTAGAACCTCTAGAAACAGAGTCAAATCTGTAACTTATCAACTCCAGGCACTGCACTTTCTTGTCCTTACAAGAAATTTCACATTGATCTGGAGGAAGGTAAACACTGGCAAATTCCTTTCTCTAATTATTTTGCTTTTAGACTTCCAGCTAATCTCTCTCATGGACAAACTAAGAAAATTTACATGCTAACATGCAAAGCACTTTTTCCCAAGACAGCCAATAGTTTCCTATTAGGCAAAAAAGAATTTTAGGATGCCCAGTTCTGTTTGTGTTAAGGGAAAAGGATTTCTAGATACATTGAAGAAAATAATGTCAACTGGTAGAAAGAAAGTGTAGGGGAGAGAGAAAGCATGGCACCTCTCTTCTTTGGCATGCACCTTATATTTTGATGATGGCCAGTCCATTTATGGCATACTGGTACTTTTTCTTTGTTGAGCAAGTTCATATGCCCCTAAGAACACAGAAAAAGAGGGGCAAGAGAGGGATATTTGCAATGTTAAAATTTGAGCACCAGAAATTGCCTTAAAACCATCACAGCATTGCATGGACCTGAAGTAAAGGTGAGGTGAAAAGAGAGGCTATTGTTGGTGTCATCTGGCAAAGGAAGAGACAGACAGAAGAGGTTCATCAGAGGTGAGGTTGGATCTACCTTACCTTAACCACAGATCATTAAGACATTAAAAGTCATGTTTTCTATTGTTGGTTCACTAAAATCACTTAAAAGTGTTTCCTGCATATCAGTTTCTTTCTTTGCTTTCTCGGGGAAAAGAAATCATATCCTCTCTTCTTGGCATAATGGAACCTAGATCAATATTTTGTTCCTGGCTTTATTCTGCCTCAGGTGTGGGCACTGACATCCATGCAGAGAAATACTAATGCGAACCACTCTCCGCACGGGTGCACAAAACTGAGTGAATTTTATTTTTCTTTTTTTGGCTATATGTCATCATTAACAAGAATACTGTGGCAGAGATTGTTAGATCTTCATCAAACCCTTGTTCTGTTCCTACTGGGCCCACAGTTAGACAACATAGCCCACCTAAGTGGTAGGTCATGTTCCTGAATCCGGCACGTAGAATGCAGAGGGTGTGATGTTCAGCACTTACAGGCTTGCCTGTAAGATCCTCCAATTTTGGTCCTCTTTGCTTTTTTGCATTAGCAGGTCAAATAGAGAGGACTTGAAAGGTCAAAGGGAGGGCAAAGCCACATGATGCAATGTGCCTTCATCTCTGAGTTGCCCTTGGAGGGCAACTGGTTGGTTGGAGAGGAGCCCCCCCTTCCCCGTGGAACCCAAGGCCCCTTCTGTTGAGCCACTAAATTTGGGGGGGTTTGGTTATAGCTATTAGCATATTCCAACAGGATATAGGCTTTAGGCCAAACTGCTTTTGTTCAAACCTCATCATTCCATTACTAGCTGTGTGATGCTGGGTAAACTACTTCACCTTTCTGTGCTTTGATTTGTTTGTATGTGAAATGGTGACAATAACAACATATACTTCACAGAGTATTTGGGGGATTGGATGAGGTATACAGTTCTTTAGTAAACCTGGAACATAAGTTACTATTAGTGATTCCCAAAGAAGACTCTTTGGGGCTGGAGGTATAGATCAGGATTCTATCCCCAGTAACCCTCCCCCTCTACAAAAAACAAAAACAAAAAATACTTATTTGAAACCTCATCCAAATATGTGGTGAGTAGGATCAAGTAATGTAAGCTGATTTGTAAAGTGCGGAACTATGCAAACATAAAGAAAATAATGGTTAAAAGGAAAGTTAGAAGGGGGGATTTATTTTAAGCTGCATCTGTACTAACTTGACTTTGGAAGGAAGTTTCTCTCAGCCTAAGACAGTTAAGGTGGACTAAACAAATTCTGAGAATTGACCAACATCTTCTCTTGTTATTGTCCAGAATAGAATTTTGGATACCTTTCTGCCTTAAATATTGAATATATTGAATACTCCCACCATTTTTTCTTTCAATAACAAATAGTCTCTGGCTTTGTTAACATATCCTTATTTGTCCAGTTGTAAAAGAAAAAAAAACCCTGAAAAATGCTAATAGCCCTTTGACACTGGGAAAGCTGTATTTGAAGACATAGTGCCTATAAATAAAGCAATATGATACCATAAAAAATCCCTCACCTAATGTAGAGCTGTGCATTTACAGTCTCCTCTGTAAATAGATGAAGATTACAGGTTTTAAAAGTGAATGAGAGACTACAGCAAAATCGTGTGAACTCAGAAAAATGAGTGAAGCATAAAATATACTATATGTAATAGAAATGGGTATTTACTCAGTAGCAGTGACAACAAAGTTAAACCCAAGGAAATTAGTGCTTTCAGGTTGGGTAACAAGGAACCATGAAACGCCTTGGTTCTAGTCCCTTGGAGTTTCTTAGAAGAAGCTACTCTCTGTAGGCAAATGCTTGAATTTGGAAGTTGGCTATTTATTCATCAAGATCTTCTTTACCTTTATGAAACTGAGCTTCTATTTTTCTGAAGTCTCCAAGGCAAGAACAAAAGGAGACATATATATGGAGAAAGAAGAGCTTTTCTACCTCAAAAACAAATCATGTATATTCTGAAAAGGACCAAAAAAAAAAAAAAAAAAGGTGGTGATAGAACTTAAAAAGAGCTAAATGAGATTTTTTGCTGCGTTACAATGCCCAAGGACAGTTTCAATTTGATGCCTTAGCAATTTACATGCAATTTTATTCTGGTGGTATCTCTAAGGTTCAGCAAAAAACAAGCACCAGAACAATACACCATCTCTGAGCCACAGGAAACATTTTCAGGCCCCAGTGCATACAGCTTCAAAACTTTCCACTTCTAATAGAATCGTATAAGTAAAAAGTATATGTAATTGCATTATATATACTTTATATATATATATATATATATATATATATATATATATATATATATATAATTGCATTATACATAAATGTAGAGATATTATTTACATATATATGTAATATATATAATTATTATACTTTTATATAAATATGTGTTATATATAAATATATATTTATATACTTGTATATAAGTATAAAGAGAAAGCCCTTTTCAATTTTGCATGCTGATTAAGTCTTATGGGACATTGTGGGACATTTGGGGTTGGTATTTACCTTTCTGAAGGGTATGTGGGCTCAGAGAGTATGTGCATTGCAAAAGATGAGCAATGAAACCAAAGGTAGTATTTCACTGGCCACTGCTGATGCACAATTTTACTAACACAGGCAGCTGAGATGGTTTGAGAGTGACACTTCTGCTCTGGGGAGTAGTCAAGAGTAGCACTTGACAGTTTCATCAGGTAACCCCTTCATCATCTAACAGCTCTTGGTATATGTTAGTCAGCTCTTCATCTCTGGGACCAAAATACCTGGTCAGAACAACTTAGAGAAAGATAAAGTGTATTTTGAGCTCACAGTTTCCGAGATTTCGTCCATGGTCTACCAACATTTTTGCTCTGGGTCCAAGGTGAGCCAGAACATCATGAAGGAAGAGCCTGACCAGGGGAAACTGCTCTGCTCAGGAAGGAGAGAGAGCAGGGTAGGGAGAGAGATAGTGAGTGAGAGAGAGAGAGAGAGAGAGAGAGAGAGAGAGAGAGAGGGGCAAGAGGATCTCAAGTTCAAACCTCACAATTCAGCAAGACCCTAAGCAACTTAGTGAGACCCTGTTTCTAAATAAAATATAAAAAAGAGCTGGGGAATGTGGCTCGGTGTTTAAGTGACCCTGCTTCAATCCCTAATACCAAAAAAAAAAAAAAGAAAAAGAAAGGAAGGAAGGAAGGAAGGAAGGAAGGAAGGAAGAAAAGAAATTCGAAAACTAATGTTAAAAATACAAAGATGAGTAGATAAGTTGTTTCTTACTTCCTTTTCATTTTGAGGACAATTAAGCCATGGATATTGTGTTTGTGTGTGTGTGTGTGTGTGTGTGTGTGTGTGTGTGTGTGTGTGAGAGAGAGAGAGAGAGAGAGAGAGAAACGAACACGTAGGGAAGAAGTTGAACCTTTCCAGGGCATGCACACCATGTCCCACCTGCCTACAGTTACCACCTAGTCTCTTCAAACTGGGATGACCTGATTAGATTGCAGCTCTCACAATCCAATCATTTCACTTCAAAATATTCCTGCACATTGACACTTTTGGGGGATACCTCATATCCAGACCATAACATGGTGTATCCATGGCTTAATTGTCCTCAACACCAAAAGGAAGTAAGAAACAACTCATGGACTCATCTTTTTATTTTTAATACTGGTCTTAGAATTTCTTTTCTTTCTTCCCTGCTTTCTTTTCCTTTTTTTTTTTTGTGGTACTAGGGATTGAACCAGGGTCACTTAAACACCAAGCCACATTCCCCAGCTCTTTTTAAAATTTTATTTAGAAACAGGGTCTCACTAACTTGCTTAGGGTCTTGCTGAATTGTGAGGCTTTGAACTTGAGATCCTTTGCCTCAGCCTCCCGCACTGCTAGGATTACAGGCATATGCCAACCTGGCAGGATAGAATTTCTTTATATGAGAACATGGCCTAGTCTTAGAAAAAACCATAGAGAATGGAGAATATAGACAATTACTGGGTTATATTCCTTCAATTATGCAAATATTCTTATACTTCTTTGTGGGGATTCTCTGATCCTGAGTAGAACCAACACAAATTGGAGTCTGTTTTTCTGTGAATGTAGATTCTTTTAGTATACACATATGCATTTTTTTCCCAGCTGCTATTCTGGGCTTTGAAAAAATGTATGGAGCTGGATGTGGTGGTGCACACCATAAAAATCCCAGCAACTTGGGATGCTCAGGCAGGAGGCTCATAAGTTTGTGGCCAGGCTGAGCTACTTAGCAAGACCCTGTTTAAAAAAAAAAAATGATGATGGTGGAGTAGGTATGGGGGTGGCTGGGGATATAGCTCAGTGATACAATGCCTCAGGATCCATCCCCAGTACTGAAAGGAAAAAAAAATGTATAGTAGAAAAATTATTAGAGAAGGAGACAGGAGATGAGAGTTTGGGTCTTAGTACTGCCATCAGTCTGTTCTCTAGTGACAGGTAACCACTTCATTCTGTATGGGTCTGGTCTTCAACTCTCAGGTGGAGGAAGTGGACCAGCTGGTCTTTAAGGACCTTTCAGCTCTAAAAGTTCAGAATACTTAGAAAGCCTAGCACTGGTTCCTTCAGTCATTGGTTTTTTCAGTACACTATCAAAATAATGAGATCTTGCCATTTACAAATGGAGTTAAATTCAAAGTATTTTTCCCTTGTGTTCCAGGGGCATTAACTCATTTGCTATGCTAAGACATGCAAATTGAAACTGGACAACAAAGTTGATTCTTGACATTTGACATGCCATCTTAAAGCGTAGATGGGTTTGTTTTTTAAAAAAGTAAGCCATCTGTTTATATCTTCTTGCTTATCAAAATTAAACTCATCTCATAATTAGCATCCAATTAACACTGTCAGGTGAAGTACTCCAGTGCTGTCTTCATTCTAAAAAAGCCATGAGTGATTCTCTTCTGATGGCTTTATACTTCTTGGAAGGTCAGCAGGTCTCCAATTCATACTGTTGTTCCCAGACCAGCTGATTCATACCAAATTCTCAAAGAGCAATCTCCTTATATAATTTTATTTTTTCACAATGGTCACAGTTCTCTAGCTATATAATAAAAATCATGCAAATCTGAGTCCTGCTTATGCTAAAGACTGGCTTATTTGAATAGGGGGACCAGTGTTCATTTACTTCTGCATGAATGAAGCCTGATGCAATGTTTTTCATGTGATTTTAGCTAAGCTGTAATCGGCAGAGCCTTACGATACAGATTGCTATACTTACAAGTCTGATTTGTGACAACTGTGGCATCTAATTGTGTTCCCAGTTCTAGATTTAGTGCCTTATCTTGCTTTATCCTTCTGGCCAGCTACTGAATATGTTTTTATGTACTCTCAGCAATCAGTACTTTTACTTTGAATTTCTGCTTTTTTCATAGGATTCAAAATGAAACCCAACAAATTTCAGATGGAGGCTAAAATAGGGTTTTTTTGTGATTCACATATCAGTGAAGAATATAGGATTACATGTATGCTTTCATATATAGTTATGAGTATATATGTATATTTATGCATATAATTATATTCCACACAAATGAACTTTATGAACATATATTCAAATATCATCCCAAATCCTACCAAATTTTGTTTTCTTTGATAGGTTTGGTAACAATGTAAAATTGTGTGACCATCATAGTAATACAAATCATTACTACTTGTCACTAGGTTAACTTAGATAGGATTCAAACATTTATTTTAAATCATTTTAAAACTTACTTTTGCTAGGTTTCTGCAGAACTAGAAATAGAATTTATTATTTTAACTTGCATTCTTTTATACTGATTTCAGAAAATAACAGCATTTTCCATAGTTTTGCCTACAGTCTCAGGTGATATTGAACCACTTTTCTTTTCCTCAGATATTAATAAACATTCAGGATAGGTGCACCTCAGTGATGAACGAGTTCATCTACATATTCCAGTGTTTAGATTCTGGATGAAATCTTTTTCATTTGACCACAACCTGCGGAATTGTCTAGAAATTGCCTTACACTTCTCTATCAGCAAATCTGCGAAGGAAAATTTCTCCAACATGGGAGAAAGTCAACTGTATTTCCACTAAAATTAGGAAGCTGGAATAAGAAAATCGGAGCCAGGCATGATAGCATATGCCTGTAATCCCAGCACCTTGGGAACCTGAGGTAGGAGCATCACCAGTTCAAAGCCAGCCTCAGAAAAATGAGATGCTAAGCAACCAATAGGACTGGGGATGTGGCTCCACGGCCGAGTGTCCCTGAGTTCTATACCCGATACCTAAAGAAGAAAAAGAAATAGTAAATGAAAGCAGAGAAAATTAAGATGACAGAGGAAAGGAAGTCGTGAGTTTCTATCAAAACCCCAATTACACTGGAGATAATCCAAGTGGGTCTCCAATTTGAGAGTAAAATATTTCTCTTTCTCGATTTTAGGAAAAAAAAAAGCATGAAATAAAACAAAAAAAAATGCAGAGTAGGAATTTAGTTTAAAAAAAGAAAGAGAGAAAAAGAAAGAAAAAAAGAGAAGAGGGAGAGAGAGAAGGAAGAAGGAAGAGAGGAGAGGAGAGGGCAGGCCCTGAGCAACCACCGCGGGGCATGCCCAGTGCCTGCCTTTCCCACACATGCAGTGAGGAGACAGAGCACTGCAGTCTCCTTCATCAGGGAACCATAGACGGAGGCCAGAGAGCAGCATCTTAACAATTTCTCATCAGTTAAGGCAAAAACAAACGAGTCGGCCTTCCATTTACTGGGAAATTAAACAAATCAGGTCATGGCATTCCCCAAAGCATTCTGATTAATCAAGGATTTCTTTTTATTTAAAAGTGGAATTTCTGTATCACAACAAGGAGAAAAACAGTGTATTACAATTTTTTGACATTTGTATCTATTTATTTTTGAGTGGACATTTCTATTCATCAAAAAAATCTTAATATTCAGAGACCTGAAAATCATATGAGGAAACAACCAAAGAACAACAATTCACTTCCATGATGAATTTGGAACTTGGGTATTTTTATGGATGTGGGTGGGTATCAAGTGGCAGAAGAGGAGCAGGAGAGAGGCTTTTACCTAGATCAGCATATTTTAATGATAACTCATCTTGATATTTAGCACTGGTAAATACATGCCAACTCTTCCTGAGGTGAAATGCATCATTTCTTCCAGCCTCTTAAAGGTTCTTTAAGTTGAGCCTGGCTTTTGTCTTTTAAATCATTATGCAAGGAAGTATCTAGACTCCTAGCTACTCTCTCAGCGAATAAACCCTCTAATATTTAATGAGCAATGAGAATACAGAGAACAGTTTTCTTAAACCTAGAATAGGAAACTATTTCTCTACTTTCATTCATTTCTATTGTCCCTAATTCCCCATCTTTCCCCATCTAAATACAGTAATTAAAAAACCAAACAAACAAAAGAAAATAATCAAAAGTACTTAAGTTCACAGGGGTCTTAGTCTACGGCCAAGACCATCCTTATGGTACTTTCTGCATAACCTTGATATAATATATTGTATTTGGCACTGAAATCAATTGATTACTAATCTATATAAATGCTAGTCTATGCAAATATTAGCAAGTAGAGAAATTCGGTGTATATCAGAACAATCAACAAATTACAGATCAACTACTAAAAGAGATGGCAGAATTTGCAGGCGATAATTCAGTGAGGTGGTCACGGGCATCACATGGTATAGGATATGAAAAGGACTCTAAACAACAAAGCACTTTGGACATTAAGGTCATCATTATAGTTATTATGGTATAACAACTGATAAACTATGGGGAAAATTAACCCCAAGAAGGCAAAAGTTCTGTTCAGATGTAATATAAGGAAGGAATCACCCATGTTTAACAGTTGGCACTTGGCAATGATACTGCAATGTATGGAAAGACACAACTTGGGCCTATAAAATAGAAATTTGAGTATACAAATATATACTATGAAGTATGATAGGATACAAATTGATGTAAAAATATGCTTTGCTTTCCCTGTTTCATGATTTTAAAAAGCATATAATTTTGTGTTGCTGGATGTTGAAGCAGAGTTAGGAAACCCTTTGGTTACGTTTTAGGAAAGTTTCACAGTATATGTTATTACAGTGTTGAAGTTGGTATCTTACATGTTAAATAGCCTTCACAAATATTTTGGACTCAGCCAAAATAACTAAACACTAATTCTGATACTATGTTTAGTTACATTGTTTTGAGTAGTAAGCATGAAGTGGTCAGAGTGGAGATTCCTCAAGATTTGCTACTTGGTACATTTCAGATTAAGTGTTGAGACAGTCAAGTGACCCTGATCTGTAAGACTTCCTTGACCGACTTCATTGCTAATTAGGTAATGGCCTGAGGCTTCAGCTCTGGGAAGGACCACAGGAAGAGGGAAGATGACATATCAAAGAGATATCTTCCCTTCCTCAGGCTAATTAGTAAACTGCAGTAAGATACTTGTACCCTGATAGCATATCTTGGGACAGTGTTTGACAGTTAACCATTCTTCAAGATGGTGGAGCTGCCCAGGCTCCAGAGGCCACAGATTCAGTAATCTGTCTTCAGGAGGTCAAATTCCATGACTTTTAAAAGTTACTGTTGAAGAATTCTGGGCAGCTATCTTGAAGGGTAATCTTCCATTTCTTAAGTCACAGTTGTCATGTCACTGGCCTTCATTTCTATTCCAGTTAAATTATAAAGTGCAGTATGTAGTGTTGAACCTTCAGAAAGAACATAATGTGGACAACCACCCTCCACGGAATCCCACCAGGTTCAAATTTCTAGCAGAGTCACTGTCCATATCGGAGAATGTACAGGGACTTGAGCGTCGTTGCTGTCATCTTTATCATCACCATCATGGTCATCGGCATCACCAGCATCACAATTGTTATATCAGGATCAGGACAAGTGATGTGGCAAGGTCAGAAAATCCAACATCAAGACACTGTCCAGTTTGGGTGTGTAAATATTATTCTGTGTTTCTTGGCCCATTTAGCAAACACTTTCTTTTCAGTAATAAACCTGTGTCCCCCATATGGGGCATGTTCATGAAGAAAATATTCATCACACTCATCTCTTCCTTGTTCATAGTAATGATAGGGGACTTTTCTATAACCTTCTGTCCTAGAAAAGAAAAAAAAATAGGAAAGGGAGAGAAAGATTGAGATGAAGAATGAAGCATTCACTTACAAGAATCCATTAGGTGCCCAGTAAATGCATTTACTTGAAAACCCATAGATGATTCTTGTTGATGAACTCAGTTAAAAGCTATTATGTATGAAAGCTTTTAGGAAGATGTACCAGGTTTTTAGTGCTTTCATAGATCAAGGAAAATTTATACATCACACCAATTACATTCAAACATATGGCTATCCTTTGAAAGAGGAAATGGTGTATAATGGAAGCGAAGTTGGGCAGACTGATGCTCTTGCAGAATTTAAAGAAATTTTGTGATTTTTCAACAGTTAAGACTTTGGGTTCATCTGTGCTCTACTATATGTATAGTTAGGGTAGAAATATTTGTTCATGAAGATTGGGCTGAGAGTTACCATTTTGACAATATGATTAAAACAGTCTCTGAGTTATAATGTGCCAATCGTTGGTAGAGAATATATTTCATTACCCTGATGAAGCATGGAGGGTTTGTTTTATTATCTAATTAGAAACTCTCCCCCCAGCTAGGATATACTATGGATAAACACACTCATTTTAAATAAGGATCTGGCAGATTACTCAACTTATTAGTGAAATATAATTTCCAGGAATTCTTATTAAGCTGTCAGTTTCTCTGAGGCTTCAGGACATTTTTTCCTTCATGATCAAATATAACCATCAGTGGATAGCCATCCATCAAGCATTAGAGCACAGAGATGACAAACTCACTTTTGCAAATTAAATTGCCTCTAAACTTGTTCCAAATTTCCAAGCTACAAGTCCCTGACATGCCACTGATTAAGGAAAAAGTGTTCCTTCTGACATTTGACATTAGACCGTGGTAAATATTTTTCTTTTTATCACCCCTGAAAGTCACAACTTGATGCACTGACAATAAAATGTCATGTCAGCAAAGAACACCAGGAAATAATTGTTGCTTTATCTGTTTCTCAGATTTATGACATTAAAATGAATTGTGATATTTTGACATGATATCAGAATTGGAGCTGCATAAAAATAATTTCCTGTGATCTTACTTGCAGTAGGTGTCATTTATCATCCCGTAGACGTGGATGCCGTAACAGGCGTCCATGGCCAGAAGGAAGGTAAACCACCCCGTGCTGAGGTAAGAGCCAGACTGCACTCTGTGGGGGAACAAACACAACAAACAAAACAACACAGAAAACATACACAGAGCAGAAATGAAGTGTGGTGAGAAACAAGCAACACTTCATCAGAAACATAGCACTTGTTACCAAGAAGCATTAAGAAACTTGACAATCTGTCAAGGATGCACACTTATTTTGAATTATCTCTGAATAATTTATAGACATGCTCCTGCTCTTACTACCTTAAGCCTCAAAGCTACATTGTGTGATAGAAAAACCATATGGCAAATATCTGAAGTCAAATAATCCTGCTCCCTTCAGGTGAAAAATAATTTATTTGATTTTCCATAAGACACAAATTAGTGCTCTCTATCAGAGAGCAGGTTTTCTAAAGGTTGTTTGGAGCCCTGTTGGGAACTGAATGGGAATGGTGTTGTCGTGCTTACCTGGACAGATTACTTTCTCAAAGGCTTCTTGGATTTTTATGTGTAAATGGGGTGCAGTGTAGGTGAGTGGCTTAGTCTATGAAAGCACCCAAAGTTTTCCTAAACTGTCTTCCAGGTATTGTGAGACAGGACTTTTCCCTTGTAATAACAATGTTACCAACCTCATCAACACATTTTTACTCGACACCTACTATGTGCTAATCACTATTCTAGATGTGAGGAATACAGCAGTTATCCAAACATCCATTCAGGTCTTTATGGAGCCCAGAGGATTAAGTTTAAAGGCAACTGTGCTATAAACATTAGTCAGAGAAGGCTTTTTTGATAATAGGGGCAAAAATCTAAAAAATAGTATTAAGGTTTGGTAATGAGGGTGGGGATGGAAGTGTTTGGCAGATGACAAGAAGCCATGTAGACCATACTAGAGAAAAATATTTCAGGAAGAGGAACCAACAAGGGCAAAATCGCAAAAATAGAAATGTGCTTGGATGTCCAATGAGGAGTTGGGAAGCACAGTCACTGAGGTGGGAGGGCAGCTGATGCTTTTAGATGTAGCACTGACCACTGGCCACTCATTTCCAGAAACTGGACCTCACTGAGTTATACGCACTTCCCTTTGTGATAGCAAGAGTAGCGGCGATGCAAATCTGGAATATGTGCTGTGTGGGTGGGAAGGGGTTTCAGAGGAACACAAGGTAGACTATGGAGCACTTTGCTTACTATAAAACTTAGCCTGCTGTCATTTTGCAGTATAGGGTCTGAGAAGGAGCATCAATAATGGGATCTGCTAGTTTGAAAATGGGGAGATATCAGAAGAGGCAAATGCTTGACAGAAAGCTCCTTAAGAGAATGGGCATTATGTACTGAATTTGTCTGGCTATTATTTTCACGGAATTGTATACCTTCTCCTCTCCTTGCTTTCTCATGCTACTTTTCGCACATTTTTACTCTCTTATATCCTCTCTTTCCTTCTTCATTACTAGCTTAGATAAGCACTAGTAGAGATCCCTGAAAATTACAGCATTTGCTTGGACATAATGAGAAAAATATGTCTCATTTCTTCACCCACTTATTTATTTTTCCAACAAATATTTATTGGTATCCTATTATGTGTCAGTGACTGTGCGAGAGGCTGTTGATAAATATTTTCCTAAAGAGCACATGATCTAATGGAGGAGGAACACACATTAATACAATTGATCATAATACAATACAACAAAGCAGGGGCCAATTTATTTCAGAGTCAGTACCGAGTGGAGTACAGAACTGAAGTGGAGATACTTGGTCTCACATTGCAGCTGTGCTACTGCTTGAATGAGAGGCTGTGGACAGCCAGACTGTCTGGGTCCTAGTGTCCTTGTTTCTAAAATGAGATGGTTGAACTAAGTCATGAGTAAATCTTCCTCCAGATTTAAAATAGATGATTCTGTGATCATCACTCTCCATCATCAATCTGTGATTAAGCATTAACCATTAGGTAGTAACATGCTCTGTGCATGTTGGATTGTTGCAAATAGCAATCACATTAGTTAGATTATATTTAGTGCTTACTTGTGTGCTGGGTGTGATACAAAATGCATGAGATATAAGTTTTAAAAAAAGTGTACACAAAGTGTTTTCCTTGCAATGGTATAATCACTAAAAGTTTTAGTGGAGGAGCTCTGTGTTTGCCTTTTCTTACTGCCATTCAGGAAAATACAAATGACTGTCCAAAGCAGACGATGCAACTGGACTGTGGTACTAGGGGTAAAGCTTAATTTGAATGAGGATAAATATAAGTTGGGGTAAATGGTCATTCCTTTGACACGGTCCCTCCACAAAATTGCCAACAGTCAAGAATACAGATGGCATTCCAGGTCAAGATAAAGGGGGATCCTTTGTGTGACATATGGGCCACTACTCTGCAAAAGAAGCTCTCCTGACTTATTCAGGTCCAGCCCAGATAGTCAATTCTGAGAGTTCAACAGTAAGCATTTGAGATGGAGTCCTCAAAGGGTAATAGAACATAACTGTTTCTGTGATTCCTCTATCTTTCTTCACTTGACCACAGGAAAGGGGTCAGGAATTACAGGCTTTGACATCTGTTCAAAGATCTTTCCACCTCACCACTTAATAAGAATTTATGATACTTGGTTCCTTTTAGGCCTAACCTGATTTATTTTGTTTCGGGGTAGATAGTCCATGCTAATTAGCCCAAAAGCTCTTCCAACAATGTGTGCTGCATTTGATTCAGACACAGGAGGCTCATACTGCCCAAGTGTCCTGTCCTAAAAAACAGCACTTAATTAGACAGTTGCATTTCCCCCCCCCAATGCCTGTCATATATTTGGGATATGAAATGGCATGAGGTTTCCTACCTATAGTACATGCTGAGACCTTCAGAGTGCTTTGTTCTCAAAATGCTCAAGGTAAATGTCCTTACAAAGATGCTTGAATGGCATACTAGCAACTGCTAGCTCTATCCAGGAATTCTTCCAATCACATAGCTGGTGTTTTGAGTCCCTGGAGGAACGCACTGGCCTGGATGGCCCTGCCTCCGGTAATTCTTGTAGTATACTACATGTGTACCATGTCTTGTTGCATGGGTGTGTTAGAAAGGAATATAAACTATACCCAAGGAAGCCTTTCAGGATTCAATAAAACAACACAAAGACTTGAGCTGATGTACTTGAAATTGTTTATAGTTTTCAGTTTGAAGAGACCTAGTAATCACTATCAAATGGCTTAAAATTCTTCAAGAGTGTATTCTGGGGCCAAATATTGTATTTTGTCATGCATACGCCACTATGTATCAGCTGGCCATCAACCATAGTACTTTTTATACCTTCCACATTTAAGGATCAATAAAAGCAATTATTGTCATCCACAAATAAACAATCAAGATTCCCATAGGGATGATAAGAGAATTTAAGCCCCTAATTCAGTACAATAGAAAAAGCTTAAATTAATGCAGTGGAATAATGAGCCAGTGAGCCAGCCAGGGGAAAATAAAGGCTGAAGAATTACCAGGAAGCTATCAATCATTTGCTTTCACTGGCCAGGTTCTGCCTCCCACTGCTTCTTGGTAATCAAGATACTTATAACTTGGAAACTACTTAAATATACCTGTGCATCCCTTGGAAAAAATGATGCTGTCAACACCTTGATGTAGCACATGCTCGGAGGCATATCATTTAAAATATGATCTTTCATCTAGTTTATTACTGATAAAATGTAAGCAACTTTACCCCCTTGATGTTTACCCCTATTCCTTGATATCTTAAGGCCATCACCTGAATACAAGGACTCGTTGTCTGTCAAACTATCCTCATTTTTACCACTCTCAATATTTATGGCTGTCAACATCTCTCCTTTGCCTGCTTTTCAGCATATACCTTATTTTTGGAAACATTGTGAGGCACTTTTTTCCTATTACCTGGCAAGCTGGAAACTTCTACAGAGTAACATTTTTGTTCTGGGTAATTTCAGAGGATGAACTGAGTACTCTGCAAAGGTTACTCTTCAAAAGAAAACTGGATTTTGCTGAATTTATTATTTGTTTACAGGATGCTTTGCTAATTATTCAGAACTGTCACTTCATGACTTGGGTTTTGAACTCAATAAGCTTATACTTTGATGGGTAAAATAATAGCACTTTCTCCAGTTCAGGGTTTCTCAGTCTCAGCACTTTTGGCATTTTGGATGAAACCATTTTTTTGTTGTGTGGATTTTCCAGTGCAGTTCTCTCATTTTTTCCAGATTTCTTTCTTTTGCAAGCTCACCTGGGTCCTAATAGGACAGTAGAACTCTTGGCTCCCATGCCTAATCCTAGCATAGGGTGGTTTCCTCTGAAGGTGCCCCTGATCCTGAAATGCCAAGTTTTCCTTAACTATGGTTCCTATTTTGTCTTCTCACTGTTCCTCAGACTTTCCTGATCCAGACTGACATCTTTCTTCGTTCTTTCCTTTATAAGTCTATCTGAAACCATTCAGGTTTGACCCAACTTTACGCATTATCTTACCTTTTCACACAACCCTAGGAATGACCAACCCCTGTCTCTTGGACTTGACCAAAGGGCAAGTCCTTATCTGTAAGTGAGGATGCATACTAGGGAAAGGAAAGGAGCATCAGGTGGGAACAAAGACAAGGAGTTTGGGAGCCTCCGTCTCTGCCTCTCCCTTTATGGAATGGTTCCTTTGGGGTCCTATGACTCAAACTTTTCAATGTCATTTCTACCATTTCTTATCTCTTCCAGGAACCAATGAAACCAATCCTGGGGCACTCAAAGCTAACATTTCAGAAGCATAATAAGCATTTATCAAGGCCTGAAGGGGATCAAGACCCTCCCAATAATGGAGGTTTATTGGAGAGCACAGTATTGGCAGCAGCTTCTGAAATCTGCTATACTCTGGAGTAAAAAGGGAATTTAAAAAAAGAATTAATCAATATTTCATGTCTTGTCTTAACATTATTGGACCTCAGTTCTCTCATCAATATACTACACTGGCAGGATAAATAAAAATAGCAGAGTAAGTTTCCAGATGCCTTCCTAGGAAGAAGGAATACCTGGCAGAATACAGATTATTCAATTAAAATCATTCTTTCCTCCATTTTTTTTTCAAAAGCACATGGATAATGAAAGAACACATTTAAACAAAGAGACTAGGCAAGAAAAACAGCTGATGGTTATCAGTAGTACCTTGGGATTCAATCTAATATTTGTGAACCAGTCTAATGGAAGCAGAGCTCAAAGTTTGGAAATAATTTCAGCTGTCCCCAAGTCATATATTTTTGTATATTATTCGATAGTCCAGAGCTATGGAAATGCTCCAGACTTTGCCCATTATATTAACACTGTATATTTGTACTATCTATCAGTGGGACATGACCAGCAAATTCTTTAGGCAGCAACAACTTTCTGCAATTCAGGCAGCAGAATTCTCAGTCTCGGTTTGAATCATTTGCAAATGGACATGAAATTTTCAAATGGATAAAAACATCATCCTATGGGTGACGATTCTTAAGAGAATATACCAAGTTCAGGGAATTCAGGCTTGGAAAATAATAAGAATTACCATGGATAAAAGAAGAAAAACAGTATAGATCTTTGAGGAAGACTATACCCCGCTGTCCCCCTCAGCTGATGCAGAAGGCCTGTGTTAATCAGTAGGCATTTGTACTGGGAATATAACAAATAGTTTTCCTGCCACAGAATCAACAGGACCTTCTGACTAGTGATGAATGCAATGAAATTGTACAAAAGAAGAGTAATAAGAAATGACTGTGTTCTTTTCAAAATGTACATTTAAAAGTAAAATGGTACAGCTCCCAAAGGTATGATTTATGGCTGCTGTAGAAATAGAAGATACCACTCACAAAAATTACTTTGTTCATTCATCTCAAAAATTAAAAGGTTATTTCATTCTTGCCCCTGGGCTTTAATGCCCTTTCAATTGGAGATGCTGATTTCTGGGATTTCATTCATTTCCTTAAACGAACAATGGAACCCCAGGAAAGGCAGGGGTGCGTGATGGAGATCTCCTGGACCCCTTCCTTTACCAGCAACCAGTTTCTCAGCCACTCAAAATGGATGAGTGCTAAGGGCTGAAATGCATTCCCTCAGATCCTTACTTTGAAATCCTAATCCCAGGTGGTATATTTGATATCTGGAGATAGGGCCTTTGAGAGATAATTAACTTTAGGTGAAGTTACGAGGGTGAGTCCCTCATGATGATATTAGTTTTCTTGTAAGGAGAGGAAGAAACACCAGAGCTCTGCCTCTTTCTACCACATGAAGAACAGCAAAAAAGCAGCCATCTACATCTAGGAAGAAAGCTGCCAGAAATCAATACTGCTGGTACCCTGAGCTTGGACTTCCAGCCTTAACTTATTTAAAAAATTATTTTGTTTAAGTCATGAAGTCTATGGTAAGCTGACATATGACAGCCAGAGAAAACTAAGGCAGTGGGTATCCTATAAGGCCCCCTCCCAACAAACCTAAACTCACCTTGTTTTTTTCCAGGACTCTTTCTCCTGAACTCTCTGCTCTAGTCATTTGGGCCCACATATTTCTCCTTAAGCACACCTAGAGCGTGTTAACCTCCGGCTTTTCATGGTTGTGAATGATTTTCCTCTTCCTGAAAGGACCTTTCCAGTTTCTAATTATTGAGCTTCAATCTGCCTCCTCTCACACATCCAAAAGATGACCTAGTCCATAGAAATAACAAGTTGCCCCCTACCCACCTCAGCTAAGGCTCGACTCAGGGAGACCAGACTTGAAAACTTCTCAAAACTAGGGCTATCAAGTGTGTAATTCTGCAAGTGTTATGGGAGTATCAGGGGAAGAGCAAGAAACACAATTTGGAAATTGTGAAATTCCTTCTGTAACAGGAGGTAGGAGCTCAGCTAGAGTTGAAGATCAAGTAGAAACTAGGAATAAACGATAAGAAAGACAGCTTCCAGGCTAAGGGAACAGTTCATGCAGAATAATGGGAATAGAGATTAGTGAGGCTCTGTCCCCTAATCTGAAATGGACCTCAAACACCATCAGCGGTTATTTCCATACTACACTGTTGGCTAGAGACAGGATGCATAAGAAGCACTGATTTATTTTTCAGTGTTGCATTGTGTTTTGAAATATTGTAGATATCTTGATGTTTTTTATAGTTATTTTTTTCAGATGTAGGAAATTTATGGGTCTGGAGAAAAGTATCCAGAAGAAAATTGGCAGAATTATGTTTTTTCTTCCTCATTAAATTCCTCATTAATTCAGAGTTGAGAACAAATGTAAACAACATATGACGAAGAATAAAAACAATTCGAAATGTGTGATGATGAATGCACCTAGTAGTGCTCATCTGTGTTATAAACTAAGTTACAAATCATTAGCAAACTCATCTAATCTCCACTTAACCACCAGGCAGGCCTCCTCAGTACACACCTGGAGGTTCATGACTATTCCATTGACAAAGGAAACAGTTCTTAATTTACTTACATGGAAATGAAGACATACTTCTCCTCTAAGCATGTGAATACCTTGGAATACCTTTCAGACCTGGAAATGTTGAACTTAATGACTTGTAAATATCTCCTCCACCTAGTAAGGTTTCTAGGAGAACGAATGATTCTATGCACCTTCGTAACCCCAATTTCTACCCTAGATAACTTCATTATCTTCTCTGGATCTCTGATTTTCCTAAATGACCCCAGACTTGAAGATTCACGGCATGTAGAAAGTCTGTGTGGGAACTAGTTACAGACTACTTATGCTACTGTACAGGTCCTTATCACAATGACCAAAGGTTTTTGTGCTTTTTCCCTCTACTTGGTGGTACTGATAGTCCCCTCTCTGAGCATGGCTTGCTGTGGGTGCAGTAGCTTTCCTGACTCATTGCCTCTGGGCTTAATCAAATGACTTGCCGAGACTGAAAGATGAGTAGAAATAAATACTGTGATAGTTCCCTGTAAGGATTTTAAGATGCATTACTTGGTTCCAATTTCTTATACTCTTTCTTCCATCATGAGAATAACACATCTAGGGGAGGTGTTTCTTTGGCCTCAGTCATGGAAGGAGGAACCTTATGGAACAGATGTGAGCCAAAATTAAAACCAAATCCAGCTAAGCTTAATGGACATATAGCTGATCAGGGATGTATGAGTAGGAAATAGAACTGTTTTTGCCAATCATTGAGTTTTAGAGTTATCTGTCATACATCAAAAGCTGATTAAGATATCTCAATTGTTAATTTCTATTATTTACAGAGAATTTATATGTGCCAGATCTATAGCTGTACATTATCTTCCTGAAGTAATGCTCATAAAACCCTCCGTCTAGGGAATGTTAGTATTCCCATTATACAAATAAACATTCAAGGTTGTACAAAGTACTATATTTGCCCAAGGATAGTCTGAACTCAGGTTCTTAAATAAATTCTTTCTTGGTCACTGTTCTCAGTGGTGTACAAGGCATTGCATGTCTGATAGATCAGCCAGCAAAGGATCTCAATTCTTCTTTTGGCTCCACTATTAACCCTCTGGGAAATCTTAGACATGTCACTTCTTCCTGGACTATGGCTTCTCTGAAAGCAGAATTAGAAGATCTGCTTCGGGTCTTCCATCATTAGCTGCAATTCTATAAAAGTCCACGTTAGAGAAATTATAAATCTACAGTTGTATTTTTAGTACAGGGATATATCTATCACCACTTTATGGGTTTGTCCTTGTAACTTCAGTTCAAAGCACTTTCAGAATTTCAGCTGTGGACCTGTTCAAACAATAGCTTTATGCCACTGATGTGGATATATGCATTAACTTAAAGAGATAAAGAGGTAAGTCTTGAAATAAAGATGAAGTTCCTGGATCCACTCCACTCCCTAGGCCCGGCTTCCTTCCAATTCTTTGTTTCTGTCAACTTTTAATAAATCCCCCTCTTTGGCTGGTGTCAGCTGAAGGAGGAGTCTCATCTCTGCAACCAAAGATTGAAGTTGGATCGGTTGACCTCTAAGATCTTTTCCAGCACAACTGAGTCCATCAAATATTCTAGGTATAATTAGGGACTTTACTTTCAACTAATCCTTGACTCTTATTAGCAACCCTTCTTTGATCTGATCTTACTTTTATACTTGGACTTAAAATAGTTGCTTCTTCTCAGTTTACCCTTCAACTTATCTTGAAATCATGCCCTTCCTAAATTGATGTGGGCTTCAGTATTCTGAATGCTAATCAGCTTCTCTACCTAAGGCACAGGTGCCTGTTCTCAGCTAACCTGATAAATGTAATTAAAGGAAGGGTTTGTCTTTCTCTTCCAGCTCTTCTATCAGCTGAACCTTATGCATATATTTTCCTTATGACTTAAAGGGGGGGGAAGGAGAGATTATAATCAGGTAGGTGTATGTCGAAACAGATAAAAGACTTTTCCTCCATTTTCCTTTTTTGGAAGAGAAATGAAATGACTTATTTTCCCCTAACTTTGTGACATAACCAGAGCTTGAGTTAAGCGATGCTTTTCCATCAGAAATTGTTCTAGCACAGCAACAGACTAAAACTTGCTCCTGACAAAAATGATTTCTGAATTTGTGTTCTCTTTTGAGATGAAAATTTAAATTTAAAAATAACTTTTAAGTCGCTAAAATTTTAAACAAGGATTTGTAACAGTGGTTTGAAGTTGTTTTAACCCAGAGAGGAGACCAGAGAGGATCCAAGTCTTACTAGCTCCTCCAGTACCTCTAAGATCATCATTAAACCACCCTCAGCTACAGCCCAAGTGATTAGCCTCACACAACAATGAGATTAAAAAACACAAAGCAGCTCTGACCTTCCTCTGGTTAAAAAAAGACTAATTTTGCAGCCACATCCTGCTCATTCAAAGCTATTGTCATCTTTCTGAGTTGTATGGCTCAATAAGTCCTGGAATAAATTATTTTGAGGGAATATTCATTTTCAATAGGAAACTCTAAGCTACACCATTTTCACCGTCTACTAAAACTGTTTTTATCTGGCTCACTAAAGGAAAATAATTCAATCCAAAAAGGTCAGAAGCAACAACTGACACTGAGTCTTAAGGCATTTAGAATTTTAGCGCCTCTAACCTAAAGGAGAGGCTTTAAAGCCTGCCATTTTCCCAGTATGCTGACATTAATTGACTATCTTATGTGTAAGATCTTTGCCAAACGGAAGGGTAACATAAGCCTCTCAAAACAGGCTGGTTTAGTGCTCCGACTCCAGCCTGAATGCTCTATCTGAATACCTGAAGTTAAACAAGTTAGTGATGCAATCTTCCTTGAAACTGTCAAGGGTAATTGATTCTCATTTATTAAAACTAGCTATTTGTCCACCATACCAGAATGCTATTTCAATTAAAAATTGCCAGAAATTTCAATTCTAAAAAAAAAGTCCCTTTTCTCTATTTTTTAGATGCCTGTTGAGATGGGATTTAGGATCAGAAAATGTTTTCTTTGTGGTTCATCCAGATTTTCCTATTGATTTAGATTTGATGTTGTGTGAAGGGAAGAATCTCTTGTGGAGGTAGTACCCTTCCCACCGTGCTGCTGCAGAGCTTGGCTGAATACCAGTGGGGAAAGCCTGGAACTTGTTGCCTACTGTTAGGGTTTGGATGTGAGGTGTCCCCCAAAAGCTCATATGTGAGACAATGCAAGAAGGTTCAGAGGAGGAATGATTGGGTTGTAAGAGTCTTGACCCAATTCGTGATTTAATTCCCTGATAGGCATTAACTGAGTGGTAACTGAAGTGGTAGTGTGTGGCTGGAGGAGGTGGGAATTAGAGCGTGGCTTTGGGGTATATATTTGTATCTGGAGAGTGGAGTCTCTCTCCCTGCTTCTTGATCACCATGATGTGAGCTGCTTCCTTCTGCCACACACTCTGCCATGATGTTCAACCTCATCTTGAGCTTGGAGAAATGGAGCCGGCCTTCTATGGACTAAGACCTCGGAAACTGTGAGCCCTCAAATAATAGTTATTCTGACCAGATCCTTTGACTACCAGAACCTCCAGAAATTTAGGGGACCTTTCTCTTTTCACAATAATTTATTCTGCCCAAATCAAGGGAAAAACCAGAAATATACAGAAATGTCAAGAAGGCATAATCCTTCACTTCTCTGTCCAGAGGAAGACGAGAGCACTAATTCTCCTCCTTTAAACAAAAGACATAATTGTCATGTGTCTCTGAAATTCTTCAAGTGCTATATTTTTGTTGATCCAGAGTAGCCAAAATTCTATAAAGAGGAAACTAGAACACAGAGCCAAAGCAGTATATCATAGGAAATGCCAAGACAAAAAATATATATACAAAGTAGAACCTAGAAAATGTTCTTTATGTGAAAGCAACTGATTAAAATGCAAGAATGTTGTATTGCCACAGATTTTCCTATATTGCAACAGTCACAGAATGTCAGAAAAAGAAATCTCCATGCCCAACTATAAAAAAGAGGAGGACTCCACAAAACAGGGAAGGAGATCCTCCGTCTGGCACATTTGCTGTATGCTCATGTTTCTGCACTCTAAAATTCTGACTAACGGGGTTGCAGGGAAGTGACCAGGGGAACTACTGAATTCTGAAAGCTGTTGGATAACTGTATTTGAAGCCCTCTAATTGTATTCCTTCCATTCCCCTCTCCTCCTTACTTCTGAAGCTGAATCCTTAAGTGCTTATAATCAAAGCAAAAGAATATAAAGAACTACATGGAGGTGAAACACAAGACAACATTTTATGAAAGACTTACCCCCCAAATAAGAACATGGATTAAAGATAGCTTCTTTTTTTCCTCATGAGCCCAACAAAGGAAGTGGAAAGAGGTTCTGACCGTGGAGGTTTAACTAGCTCCCTCCTCAGGGATCCCTGAGGGATCTCCTGCCCCTGGATCCCTGGCCTCTACCTCCTGGTCACAGCCCCCGTCTCCCTAGAAGTACTGTTTCTGAGTCCTCTCCCCTCTTCCCCAGCTCTACTCTCCACCACTGCTATTGATACTGGATTTTATTGTCCTGTCAGCATAGACTGGGTACTGGTACTTATTAAAAAAATAATTTTTTAAAACTTCCTAGGTGATTATAGAATGGTGCATAGCAACCAGGGCTGAAAATCACTGATGTAAATGGTAGTTAGGTTTGAAGATTCTATTAGAAGTTGAGTTCCACTTTCTTATGAGTTCAATTAGCTTCTGAGAATTGGCCTGAGAATCTAGCCACTACTTTAAAAGTTGTTTCTTTAGGAAAATGTGTCCCAGTTTATAAATGACCAACTTCCAACCTGACTGGAAACTTGCCAGTAGATGTTGGTGGGCAGAGGTGCCCCATCTATCTGAGTCAGCCATGTCTAGCTTATAGCGGGCGCTCAATTTGTCCAGCTTAGTTGAATAATTTTTGGAAAGTAGCCTGTTCCAAGTAAGAAACTGCCAACATATTTTTTTTTTTCCCTGAGGATTTTAAAACATTTTGCTGTTATCGTCTCAATGATGGTGTAACAGAGACTTCCTGATAGAAGTGTGATGTGTCTGAGGATATACCAGGGACATGCCAGAGACACAGGCCAAGTCAGCACTCAAAGTCCCATGAGTTTCACACACAGCTCTTCTCATCATTTACCTCCAGAATCAAGTTCTAAACTCTCCTTTTAAAAAAAAATTAGTTGTAGATGGACACAATACATTTTTTTTATTTATTTTTATGTGGTGCTGAGGATCGAACCCAGTGCCTCACACATGTGAGGCAATCTCTCTACTGCTGAGCCCCAGTCCCAGCCCCAGAACTCTCCTTTTTCCTCGTCAGTTAACCCATAGCTCAGAAGCAATTCTGATTTTACTAGAATTGAAATCTGCTCTCCACTTTTTTATAAATAAGAAATTGTTGTGAAGGATTGATCACGAACTGTATGTAATAGAAAGAAGAAACAAAGTTGGGGCTCCAAGCGCTGGAAAGATGTGTTTCCATAGTTAGTTTCCCGCACAGAAGATGTGTCAACATCACGAAGCTTAATCATTGCTAAATCCCTGAAATGATGAGGTAAAATATCAATTTAACTAAATTAATTAAATCTTCACCGCAAAGCAAACTCTCAGAAAATTAGTAGTGCCTTTTGCACCCTCCTGGAGTAGGAAAGCACACACCCCGGTGGGTTCTCATGGCGGCTGATCTTAGGTCATTCCACAGACAAAGGAGAGACTTGCTGCTCTCCACCTTTGTTGCCACTGTGCTTGCCTCTTGCTGCTGAGGTCCTCAGCTTCACACAGGCCGGAAATGACATTTGCACACTAGCTTCCCATAGGAAAGCTTCCTTCGCTTTTCTGTTAGCACAAAGCGCTTTCAATTATGTCCAGCTCAGAAATGTCATTTTATTCATCAGAAGGTCATTTTACAGTTTTTAAATGGCTTTGGACCTGCCACTTTCTTTGAGTAACCCTGACCACAAGAGCAGTTGCTATTCTCCTCGGGCCGAGCTTACAGCAACTCTTTCATATAAACCTTCTGTTAATAGGAATAATGTGTTGGAGATCGTTACTGGATTTGTTGAAGAGACTTTTTAAGAGTTCAACCGCTGACTTGCACCATGTGAGAGAAGAAAAACTTGAAGTGCTCACAACCATAGTTGTGAGTGAGTGCTGTTTCCTTTTGCTGGCACTTCAGGAATGAAACATGATGTCCGTGGTGCCGAAGAACATCTTAGGTGGTAAGTGGCTCAGTTCCTGAGTGACTCTGGGGTGATTTTATCAATCTGTTAGTTCACTTTGCAGTGGCACCATCATTCTCAAGGTTATGGATGGGATGCCTGACTTTCCCTTCTTTCTGCTTGGTGCTCCAAATTCCTTCTTCATGTCGTCATTGGCATCCATTTCTCCCTTTACTTTACACTGCTACTTGAAAACCCCAGTAACAGGCAGGCTGGGATAGGCTTCAGATCAGTGCCTCTGCCCACCATGGCAATTATGGAATCTATAGCTACCTTTAATTGGGGAACAAGGTGGGGCTGGACTGGTGACAAAAGTGAATCAGGTCCCAGGGTGCCATCTTCTTGGTTTTTTTTTTTTTTTGCAGTTGTGGCACAGTCTTTACAAATCACAAAAAATTAAAGGTGGGGAAAGAGGTAAATTTTTAAAAAGAAAAAAAAAAACACTCAAGTATGACTATGGAGAAAGATTTGTTTTCCTATCTTCCTACCCAGTATTTTTTTTTTTTTTTTTTTTTGTAGTCACAGGTGAATTTATGGTGGAAACCACCTCTATGTGTTTCCAGGTGAGGTGTTAGAACTGAGAAACTACATGCTGAGTTAGACACAAAATCAATATTGTTTGATTCAGCCTTGACAATTCATCATGGTACTTTCCCACATCATCTCTTTCAAGAAGGTAATGCAAGAGGAAAATCGGATTTTTCTCTAATCAAGGGTGAGGAATGATATTTAGCTTTGTGATAATCAAGGAACTTCAAAGAACTCAGTGTTGGTTGAAATATGAAAGCCACTTAAATCCCAATTTTATATTGCAACATGCCACAAAAATCTTCTTTTGATTATTATTAATTTTTTTAGACTTTATACACTATTAGAAAAGCAGTACCATTTAATAAGTATGCTAAACATAGGCCCCAAACTACTAATAAAAAGGATCTTTGGGTGGATGGGTGGACCATTAGTTGTTCCCAGCAATTCACTTGCTTCCTTGAAGAGGGGGGAGGCTGGAGAGGGAACCACTTCCCTATTGATCACTGTTATTTTTCTCTCTAACATACATGTTTCTTATTTTCAGAGTAACTCAAGGATATGTAATCTCAGCAGTTTATTCTCTTTTTGTGTGTGTGTGTGTGTGTGTGTGGTCTCAAAAGTAATACATCATTTTGATTAAAGAATTGTTTCATGGGCAACTTATATTTTAGAGAGAGGTATGTTATTTTTTTTTTTTGTAGCCTACCTGGCTTATGAAGAAATAAGTAGAGAAAATGAATAACTTAACAGCTAATTTAGAAAAAAATAATTTTGAATATGAATATATTCAAAATTTAAAATTACTGAGTATATTGACTATCTAAGACCATTGTTATACATATTTATTGGTTAGGGCATTTTATATAGAGATATATGTGTATTTACATATCTATGTAGTATAATATATACTATAAGTAATCCACATATTATATGTGTAATCATAGTATTTATAACCACCTGAAGAAAAGGATTCACTCCTCTCAATTTAATTTGTACTCTACATATTAGGAGCACAAATATTTCACAAAATTGAGGGATGAAATCACATGCATCTATTTTGCAAACACGATGCCCTTATTCAACAGACAGCAGGCATAGCAAGCAGCTTGCCAGGAGTCAGGCACCACATAGCTAAGGTAGTTTGCTTTTCAGTATGGAGTAATTCCTGCATCTGGAAAGAAAGCGCATGAACATCTTTTTGCTGGGCCCTTAGCTGATCCATGAAGCACTGTCTATAATAATATGGCATCTCTCTGAATAAAGGGTTCTATGACTTAGGGAGGAATTGCTCTCAAAAGTGGCATTAACACCTTCTCTTTCCGCTTACAGGCCACAAATGTCCAACATCCTCTCAACGCCACTTCAAAGAAAGTGTTTTAAAAACAGGATCAATATTCTTCGACCTTCTTCTTGGGCTTCTAGGCCCCACAATTCACCTGGCTCTGCTGCCTCCCTCCCTCCAGGCCCACATACGTGTCACCTCACTTTGTTCCCAGCGTCGGGGACAGCATACCCATGGAGAAGCTTGATTCTCCTGCCTGGGATTCTATCATTTTCTGCTTCCCTGACCTGACTTTGATGCTTCCCTGTTCTGCACTGAACTGGGGTGACAAGAGCAAGGAGTTATTGCCTCTAAGCAGAGTAGGCTGTCCGCACCGTTAGCCCTTGGAGCAAAGAGCAAGTGTGTTTACTAAAGTGAGGAAAAATGGAGACACTTGAAGCCTCATCAGTAAAGAGAATAAAACTAACAGGGGAATTTAATTACAAGCTCACTGACAACCAGTTAGCATTGTGTTTGGGTTCATTTCTCTCTTGGCTATTTTATAGAAAATATTTCAAATTAAGAAAATAAAATCCTGTGATAATTCCCATGCTGCATAAGTTGTTACAGAGCCCAGAAAAATATGGAGCATTTCCCAATGCATATTACCAATCCAGTATCACACTGATACTAAAATTCAACAGAGAGCCAAAAGGGGGTACAGGGAAAAAATGACAGTACAATCCCATTTATAATTACAGACTCAAAAATCCTCAATTAAAACCTAACTAACTGGTCTTAGCACTAAATTAAAAGGTCATACTCTATGGCCAAGCAGTGTCTACTCCAGGAATGCCAGGAAGATTTAATACAAGGAAAGTTATTAATAAAACACTTCTCACAAGTGGGAGGTTGAACCCTGTCAATGGCATGCCAATCGGCCTTACATGAAGGACAGGGAAACATGTAATGTTTAGAAATGAAGAGTTTCACAACATTAACTGGATTTCTTGGCTGCTGGATATCTGGGCTATCTTTCATTTGATAATGGGCTAATATAATCTATAAGAAGAAAATATATTAAGTAGCATTTCCTCAACTTATTTGATCCAGACAATAGATCCCTACCCTAATTTTTTTTTTTTTCATGGACCAGCCTGTGGAATGAAAGTCTCTGGCAAACATTTTTTGATGGATCCTGTATTAATTTCATTCAAAGTATCAGTTATTCGACGAAGAAACACTATGTCATTTCTCAACAGATGACATAAAGAATTTGACAAAATTCAATATTCAACCCAAATAAAATGTTTTAGTCTGTGACTAAAATGTTTTCATTAATCCTTAATAAAGAACACCGCTAGTAAAATAAAGGCTGACATTGTAAGTCATGGCTAAATGTTAGAGAAACGTCATTAGAGTCAATAATAAGAAATGCATAGACTGTTGTTTTACTCTAACATTATTCCAGAAACTTTAGTGAATGGAATCAACACATAATTGTTCACAATGGGAAGAAACAAATCTTATAGCTATCTGAATGCATCTTCAATCTAAATGAAATAATGATGTCTAAATGAGAAATAGTAGAAGGAACTCAAGAAGATCATGTTAAGCAAAATGAGTTAACCTCGGAAGGTCTAGGTTCCTATGTTTTCTCTCATAAGTGGAAACTGGAGAGGAAAAAGGGAAAGAAACGTATGGATGAGGGATCTCGTGAAAATCAAAGGACTAGAGGAAATAGACTAGAGGAAAGGAGGAGGGAAGGGAAAAGTGGAATGTCAATCCTGGGGAATGACATGGGCTAAAATATATCGTTATACTGTGTGCACGTAAAAATATATAACAACAAATCCCACCATTATGTACAACTGTAATGCCCTAATAAGAAAAGAAGAAAACTAAAAACTATTAGAATGAGGTAGTTAGATAAAATGGTTAAATATAAAATATGTATTTAAAAAACAGATAGTTTTCTCTTATAACCAGAATCAATAGTTAGAAAATAGAATGTATCAAAATAACTTTATGTTTATAGTAACAGCAACATAATGCAAAATATTAAGGAATACTCTTAATAAAAATTTGCAGGACTTTCAAGACTGAACTACCAATTTTACTGAATGGGAAGATATGTCAGTTCTTTCCAAGTTAATGAATAAGTCTAAACGCAATTATGATCAAAATTCCACTGATGGGAAAATATTCATAAAAAAGGAAAACACGTTGATAAAGTGAAGGAAAAATGTTGTTAACATGTGGAATTTGAAGGGTTAATGTTTTTAATGTAACAATGGATCTGTTAAATGACTGAAAGAGGACAAACACTGCAGAGTGGGCTTGTGTACCCACCTGGCACTTCCAGCTCAGGAACTTTGGTTTTACTCTGACAAGTACACTTTCTTGGCAAGTGTTTCCTGACAGCCTATATCAGATACCAACCACCCCCACTAGAATGGCAGTTCTAGTCTCTCATCTGACTTCATTTTTCACCAAACTATTCATCACCACCTGACATGGTAGAGATTTTTAAAATTGATTCTTTCTCTTCCCACTAGACTGTGGAGTCCACGAGCGTCATTTATTTGGTCAATGTATGTTTTCCCAGAATCTAGAGTAAAAATCATCCTATAACAGAAGCTCAATAAATATGCTTTGGTTAAGTGAATAAATACCATCTACTCTCCTTTAATAATTCTAAGTATTTCCTACATTCATTGGACACTTTGACTAATGTATTTTATGTGTGACTGTCATTTTCATTCATATCAGCATGTTCATGCCTTGAAATTTAGGGTTATTTATTTGGCTTGGAATGAACTTGCTATTTTGTAATGAAATTATATTTTATATGAAACAGGACTTTAAAACTTTGGATAAAAACCATATTTTAATGGGAAGCTATCAAGGCCTATGAGGGGGGCATTTTGTCAGACTATCTCATCTTAGTAACTAAGAGAATTTGTTGACCACGTTAGGTTTGGTTGGAGCAGTCCTAGGATTATATAAGATGCAGGACTGCAGAGTCAAATTCAGAGGTCAGGTTTTAGCTGAAAGGCTTGTGCCCTACATAAAGGTATAGGCCAAGACAGAGGCTAGACACACAAGTGTCTTGAAATCCTGCCTGTATTCAGCCATGGTTTGCTCCTTCATTCTGGCTGTATCCGCCCAGAGGGAGGGATGCTATACTATTGTGATGAAAGAAGAAATAAATATTTGGGATTCTTTCCCCCAGTTCCTGGCACAGAGTTCAAGTTTAAACTCAGTGATTTTCCTGAGTGTGGGATGATAAGACCAACTTTTGTTATAATATTTGGTCTTAGTTCTTGATTCCTGTCAAAACAGCTTCAAAAACCTTGGAATCTTCAGAGTGGCATGAGTGCCTTTTGGTATGTTAATAATATGACTGATGACTGGGGCTCCTAGAAAACCTCAGGATGGTGGAATGTGATGGACATCATTATCCAAAGTACATGCATGAAGACTCGAATTGGGTGTCAACCTACTTTATATATAAACAAAGATACGAAAATTGTGGCATATATGTGTAATAAAAATTGTGATGCAAAAAAAGAAAAACAAGTACATGTATAAAGACATGAATTGGCGTGAACATACTTTATACAAAGATATGAAAAATTGTGCTCTATATGTATAATAAGAATTGTAATACATTCTGCTGTCATGTATTTAAAAAAAATAAAATCAATTAAAAAAAAACACCCTCAGGATGGGGGATAGTTGCTAGAGGAACCAATCATATGATTAGAGGGTTAGAACTTAAACCTCATTCCAGGACCAGGATAAAAATCACAAGATTGAGCTCAGTTACCAATGGTCAGTGGTTTGATCAACCATGTCTACATAACAGAATCACCATAAAACCTATAAATAAAGGAGTTCAGACTGCTGCTGGATTGTTGAGTACATGGAGTTGCTGGGAAGGTGGGAAATCACACCCCTCCCCACATACCTTGCTCTGTACGTCTCTTCTATTTGGTTCTTCCTGAGTTCTACCTTTTATAATAAATAGGTAATGACAAGTTAACTGTTTTTTTTTTTCAGTTCTATGAGCGACTTTAGCAAATTATCAAAACTATTGATAGGTATACACCTCCAGTTTATAGATTCTGGTCAGAAGCACAAGAAGCCTGGATTTGCAATTGGCATCTCAATTTTGTGGGACTGAGTCCTGTGGGGTCTACACTAACTTTTGCTAGGTAGCATAAGAATTGAATAGAATTGTAGGATACCCGGATGATGTCTGAGAATTGGTTGAATGTGCAAAAAGATCTCACACAGAAAAATTGTCCTTAAGCCTAGAGAAACAAGTTTTTTCCTTGGGGTATCTTTAAGTAATCCCTTACCTGGAGGGGTACCTTTTTCAATTGTACAAAAAGACTAGGGATAATGATAGCATTGGGGCTGTTCATAATCAAGATTTTCTTGAGTAAATTATTTCAGAAGGCAGAGACAAAAGGAAATCATCAGAGATTCCAAAACTAGCACATTTGCTGTTTGGGAGGGGAAAAGAAAGGTCCTGAGAAGAGCCATCCTAAAGAGCATTTAGGATAGACAAATCTCATTCTAATAATCTCAATAAGCCTAATAAAAATATAACTTTTCTGAACAGAGAGACCAAAGTGAGCACAATCTTGGGATTATAACCTTAAGAATGATTCTGAATAAGTTTAAATCCAAAGTTGATGGAGATTGATAATAAAAATGTTACAGAAGTACTATTGATTTTTCTATTTGTGAATTGACACATTTAATGAGATTCTCCCAAGTGCTAGTAGGTTATGGGGAAATAGGAGGCTATACTATGTGTTAGGTGATGTGTGCAGGATGCAACAGGATTTTAGTAGTTTAGAAAAGGAAGTGATCATTTTTTATTGGACATGTTGGAGAGGTGTTTATTAAACAATAATATTTAGGGGTATTAAGTATGAGTGGAAGTTTTCCTAGTGGATGAAGAAAGAGCATTCCCAACAGAGGGGTGAGTATATGATTAAAAGACAGAGAAGTTAAATTGTGGCACATTCAAGGGATGAAGAGGGGTTTAACATAACCACACCATATGGTATATATGATGGAGTAGCAGGAAATGAGGGTAGAGAAAGATTTTGAAATGTTGGACTACACGAGAACCTTCTGTGCTAAGCTTGTCTTTTAAGCAAGGGAGAGCCAGGCACTCCCTAAGAGGAGGAGTAACGTAATACGTTATTTCATATTTACAGGGAATAACATGATTAAATTTTTATGACAGTCCATGTGAATTATAAACTGCATTTGGGAAACATTGGTGACACAATGACAAGATAGAAGGTCCAATTAAGACATTATAAAGATGGGAAATAAGTTGTAAAAAGGATTAGAGAGAAGAGAGACCCAAATCACAGAACATTCCTGAAAACTAGTAAATTGGATGCGGCAGAGTCAAGCCAAAGCGATTTCTAGTTTGAAATCCTGGTGGGATGATGATACCATAATGGAAACATAGACTCCAGTTATTTTAGGATATGAGACAACACTGAAGTCTGGTGTTAACTTTGAGGTGTGTCTGGGATCACAGCTTGGGAAATTCCAAGATGAACTTAGAATATGAGACTGGACAGATCAAGTCTGAATAGAGAAAGATCTTGCAATGTTCGGATTATGAATGTAGAAGAATAAAAATCAAGAAGAGGAACAAGAAATCAGTCCTTAAGGGGACCACAAGGATATGATGTATAAGTAAGTAAGAGGCCAAAGAGAGAGATGGAGAAGACACAGGTAGAAATGTCCTTTGATAAATGGTTCTCTTTGCTTTGTTAGATATTACATTTATAGACTCATCACCTCTCATTAACAGTATTGATTTTCATTAATTTTTTAAAATAGAAAACAAACTAATATGGCAGCCATAATAGGTGCTTAATGAATTTCAACAGTGACTACAGTTTCCAGAATTTCCAGAACAAATTTGTTTATAGAATCTTTAATATCTGGTGTTTCATAGTATATAGTTTAGAAAAACACTAAACTACACTTTTGGTAATCTTATGTTAAAGAAGCTAAATTGACAGATAAAGTACTTTTTACTTAATAAAAATGAAACACTGAGAGGATTTGACCTCACAATTCAAATATTCAACCCTTCTTTCAAAGAACTGTGACTTTCTAACGGCCAATTAGTTCTTTATGTACTGGAAAGTAAGAGCCACATAGGTTTATAACCTTGAAGCCAGGGTATGTACACAGACAACCACCACATTTTCTTCTATATGGGTGACTTTTTATCTCCCATTCAATTTTTTCTGGATCTACATTTATTATTATTGTAAAATATCTTATACATTTAAATGACATACATATGTAATGTGTTCATGGGTCCAAAGAGCAATAAACACTCAAGCTTAAGTAAGAATTATCAATTCAAACATTTATGTTCCTACCCCATATCCCTGGCAAAAGTAATCACTATTTTAGTTTTTAGATGCATCATTCATTTTTTTCCTTCAAATTTTAATATATGCGAATATGTTCTTGATCAAAATATTATTTACTTTTGTTTCTCATCATTTCATATATGACATAATTTTGTGTGTATGCTTATGATTTCTGTTTTTCCACTCAGTATTTGTTTGTGAACTTGATCTCTATTAATGCTTGTAGCCAAATTTTATTCATTTCTTAAACTCTCACCCTAAATCCATATGAGCACATAATAATTTATTTACCCATTTTTTTGTGAATGGACATTTGAGATGCTTTCAGTTTCTTTCTGAAAACGAACAACCTGTACAAATGTTTCTCTAGAGAATTATCTAGAAGCAGAATTGTTAGGTGGAAAGGTAAGCAAATGTTCAACTACAAGATAATTGTTTTCCAAGGAATGGGGACCAATTATACTCCCATCAACAGCATACATGAACTCCTGCTGCTCTTCATCTTCAAAAAATATGTATTTTCAGACTTTAAATTTTTGCCAATCTCGTGGGTATAAAATTATACTTAATTTTGGTTTGAATTTGCATTGCTCTGATTACTAATGTGGTTGAAAAATCATTTTTTAAAATAATTTTAAAATTTGTTCTAATTAGTTATACATAATAATAGAGCACATCTCCACACATCATACATAAAATGGAGAATGACTTCTCATTCTTCTGGTTGTACATGATGTACAGTTACACTGGTCATGTAATTATATATGCACACAGGATCATAATGTCCAATTTATTCTATTATCCTTCCTACCCTTGTACCCTCTTCCCTCCCAACCCTCCCCTCTGTCTAATCCAAAGTATCTCCATTCTTTCCTACCCAACCTCCCCTTATTCTGAATTAGCACCTACATATCAGAGAAAACATTCGGCCTTTGGTCATGTTTCTTCTGAGAAATTCCAGTTCAGCTTATTTTCTTTCAAATGTATTGTTTGTCTTTTCTTTAAGTTTTTAGTTGTGCTTTGTGCTACTCCCATTTGAATGTTATAAGTCTTCTTTCACTATGGTTTGTCTTCTTACTTTTTTCTTTGAAACTTTACATTTTAAAATTAATCAATTAATTAAAATGATTAAATAAAAATAAAGCAATACATAATGTGTTAATAAAATTAATAAAAATAAATTTACAAAGGTAACCAAATGTATGGGTCTTTTCCTTTGCAGTTTGTGCATGGGTGTTGTTTTTAAGAAATTTGTGCCTAATCTGATATCTAATTTAAGATATTTTAAAAAGCATTTTATTTTTAATCAACACATCATAATTGCATGCATTTATGGAATATGATGTGGTGTTTTGATACATATGTACATATGTATATTTATAAGATATTTTTATAGTGTGTTTTCTTTTCTTGTCCAATAACTTAAAATAACAAGTCTGTTACTTTACCAACTTAATATTATTATGCTAACAATTTACAAATATAAAGGCTTGGGAGGTCTCAAGTTTACTTTTGTTTTTTTCTTCCTGCTGTTCCCCTTCCTGTCTCTCCTTTGGTTTATCTACTTAAATACTCTCTCTCACCAACCGATTAAACACTCAGGATTTCCTTCTGTGTGCACATTCATGCATGTGCATGCTCACAGGCACACACACACACTTTGGTGTGCCCCTGTTGTTCTAAGATCCTCCGACCAAACTCATCTCCAGTTCTGCCTCCCAGGTAAAGTGTTCCCACCCCTAACTCTGGTAAACTGGCACTAGCAAACTTCCACACTTCAGCTTGCTATGAATAAATCCTTAGCCAAGCTGTTGATAGATAAGGCTCTCTTTTCTTTTTCTCAAATTTTTTTTTTCTTTCCTGAAGCCTGATCAATATTGATTACCTCTCTCATGATGACCTCACCTCTTACTTTGCAAGGTCATGAGAGACTGCTCAAAAGTCTCTACAAGGTCTTCCTCCCTGACCTCCCATCATTTCAATTTTTCTGCATCTGTTATCTATTTTTGCTCATTTGGGTAGAAAGATATCTTCTAGAAGGTGGAAGATCATATCCAGGACCCCTACTTCCACTTTGACTTCCTCTTCTTGTTTGAAAACTCTATATTTCCTCACTATTATCAGTATATGGTATTTAGCTAGTCACTTGCAGCACTGAGCTCATCTCTATTTCCTTTCCCATTCCTTCCTCACTAGCTTCCTCCTTTGCAGTTTCTAGCTAACGGACTCCAAATGGTTTTACTTAGGAGACATAGGCTAGAATTCTGGTGTGACCACTGACTTGTTGTTCCGGTGTCAGTAAGAAAGACAAGAAATCTTTCAGCCAACTGTCCTTGTAAATGGAAAAAAAAAAAATCCCTACCCATGAGATTGTTGCCAGGGTTACACACAACATAATGTTTGAAACTGAGCTTCATGGAGGCACATGGTGGGAGTTCTATATGTGTAAGTTTGCTTTTTTTAATCCTCTAATTTAACTTCCTCTTTAATCTTTTTTAACTTTGAAAAATAAATTTATTTTGCTTCTTAAGTTAATGATTTAAATACTTCTATCCTATAATTATATCTTTTTCAACCAAGGCCCGATGTCCTAATTCTTTTATTGAAAATAACTATATACATCACTCATATTACCTTACTCATTTCATCTATTTTTTTTGTTTTAGTTGTAGATGATGCAATACTCATTTTATTTATTTATTTTATGTGCTGCTGAGAATCAAACTCAGTGCCTCACATGTGCTAAGCAAGCACACTACCACTGAGCCACAACCCCAGCCAATTCATCTAATTCTTACTCATCTAATTCTTACTATTTATCAGTTTTATTCCAAAGACAAGTAGAAAATAAAAAGCAAAAAAAAAAAAAAAAAAAAAACCGAACTGAAATTAGTGAGCTTGAATATGCTGTTTTCCTGAAAAAGAAGATGTTGTAGGTAGTATGTTTCACCTTAATATGTCTTATCCATTTTGTAGATGACCATTTCCATGAAATTTATCAGTGAAATGGCATCTGGAAAAATACATTAGATAAATGGCTTCTGAAGTAGTGTTCTAAGTATTGTTCTAATCTAATTATTAAAGCCAATGCATATGCATAAGCTGAAAGCTGGAAAAATCTATTCCTTTGATGCATTTATTTTATAATAACCTTGACATGTTTTAAAATGTACCAGACATCTTCAAGATGCAGCACAATGCACTCAGAGAACAGTGAAATAGCTGCAGGGTCAGAACAAATTTATATACTGGATGAGGTAGAGACTGGCATGCTACTCAAGATTTTTTGGAAGGGAAGGGGCAGAGAAAAATGAGCAAAGATCTTGTCTTATCACTATTTGTGTTCTTAGTTCCCAGCAAAATGTATGTACTTAGAGAAAGTTGGACTAAATATGAGGATGGAAATGAAAATGACTCTTTATTTGATCCATTTCTATACCAGTCTGTATTAGTCAGTTAGGCTGCTGTAAGAAAATAATATTAACTTTGTGTCATATAAGCAACAAAAATTTATATCTGACAGTTCTAGAGACTGAAAGTCTGAGATTGGGGTGGCAGTATAGTTGAGTGCTGTTGAGGGACCTCTTAGTTATGTGGACTCAACTTTTTATTTTCACCTCTGGTGCACAGGGTGGAAGCAAGCTCTCTTGAATCATTACAGCATTAATCCCTTTCCTGAGGGCTCCACCATTATGATTTCATCTAATCCCAATTACCTCCCAAAAGCCCTACCTCCATTAGGTATTAACCACACTTGGGAAATAGAATTTCATCATAAGATTTCATCATAAGAGTTTGAAGTTATGCAAACATTTGGTGTATAACATCTACCTTAAAAATCAACTTTGGTCTAAAGTTGATTTTAATGCCTACCTATTTCTCTCTTGCCTCCCTATCAATTTTCTAGCTTTAGAGAATAAACAAAGCATATAAAACATAAAATTGTATGTTCTGAAAATTGTGTGTCAATGATCATAATTTCATTGATGTGCATCATCCAAAATAATAAAATATGATGAAGAATGAAAGTATTTATCCACATTGTCTAAGCTACATTCCTCCCTCCTATAAAAAATGGGCTAAAATGAGAAGAGTAATAAAATAAACAATATGTTTTATCATAATTACTTGGATAGTTTAGGTAATTCATCCTTCAAGGTAGAAGGATATTTTATTTTTTAGATGTAGATATAACACTTAGATGCTTTTCACCATGAAATGTTTATAATAGTCCCTTTACAATAAGCCCATACTCTAAAGCTGAAAAAATTACCAAGAAATCTTATATAAACCTTTCAATTATTTGTATGCATAAGAGAATTACAAAAGATAATTTATTTTAATGTGAACCGCTAATGAAAAATAAATGAGAAGAATTAATGGTATTTCTTCTATTAAATTTATGGAAATAAACAATCATAAAACTACCCAGAAGAAAAAAAAGTAATACAATGAACTTATAAGAGTGGGAAAAAAACCAGAAGCAAATAATACTAATAAAGCTAGATTACTTTTGAAAGTACATATTTCAATACCAAACTTTTTATCAAGTTATTTTCTCTTTCCATTAAAAAACAGAAATAGTAAGAATTGTTAGATTCTCATATATTTTGCTAGAATTGTTATATTCATATTTTTTGTCAGAAATTTATTTTTTATATGGGTACAGGAAGAGATATATAGTAGAAATGGATGTTATCAAAGATATGCTCTAATCAGTTCTTGCTTAAACACGGTGCAAAGAATCCTTCTCTGTCACAGATGTAATGGAGGCTTAGCACTTATTTTTCAATTTATGGCAGGGATAAGCAGTGAAGATCTCAGCTTGTCTATAAAGCAAACCTGAATCGTGAGTATGGAAGAGATCCATAAAAGGATTAGTGGGGGTTTGAAAAAGTATTTTACTTTTTTCCATCATGGAATACAATGGAATAATTCAAAATGGGGTTTTGGTCCAGAAATATCAACATAAAATTCATACTTCTTTTTTACCAAGTCTTCCCCATCAGTTTAAATTCTGAATCTAAGCAATTTGCAAAACATTTCTAGCTGAATGTATGGCCTCCCTGCTTTTCTGTAGTCCAAATGCACTTGCTCATGAAGAAAAACTCTGAGGAAAAAGGTAAACAATCATGTCCCACTCGTGTCCTCTTACCACTCTGCTCACAATGGTCCAAGAGGGTGCCACCAGCTAAGGTTTCTGCTCTCAGTGTCTACTCCACTGCAGTCTCTGAACCATGGAACCATCCCTGGCTCAGGAGAACAGCTATTTTCCCATGCTTCTCAAACCCTGCTTCACCATTCCTGAGTTAATGTATAGTGTGTCTGAATTTCAGAGCACAAAATCAGATGTTCAAGACATACATTTCTTAATTTTTATGTTAAACTTCCATTTTCCAGGAAACACAACAAATGCAATCACAATCAATTCAGGGGTTTTTCAGTCAACTTGGCATTACCCCATTCCTCATTCTTGGGGATGCATATTTGTTTCTGAGGTTTATGCAGTGGATCTGATCCTTGGTCCTGATCACCTGCATGCTGGTATCCACCTAGATATTCCTATCCTCAATGGGTCTCTGGTCACTGATCCATGTAATCCATGGTAAACAAACAAACAACAACAACAAAACAGCATACTGTTCTTTCTCAGCAACTTTTGAGACTGTCTTGTGTTCATGGGGAACAGGAAGTTACCACATGGAGCGCAGAGGGGCCTGCAAGCCTGTCATGGGCTCTCTACCAATTCATTCCTTTCATCCAATATTGCAATTAGTTTTTGAGTTCTTATCAGTATGCTTGCTGCAAAGCAACTGAAGCATTCCTTTTTAAAGTTCTGCTGGTAACCTATTTAGGTAAGTTAGAGTAACGAATGTCCCTCCTGGGCTCTGCAAGTTTGCCATTATCCACGTACAGTAGGAGTTGTTTACAGAAGGTTGTGATGTCATGGAGGGTGCCTGCACTGATTTCTTCCCCTCTATCTTATTACATTCCCTGGTTCATTTGAACAGGATCAAGTATTATATTTCAAAAATTCCCCGTTAATTTGCCTTCTGGGAGAGTTACTTCATTTAGCATGGACTTTGGATCAGACTGGGTGTGCTCAAATCCCAGCTCTGCCCTTCACTAATCTGTGTGCTGACCACCTCTCTATGCCTCAGTTTCTTCATCTGAAAATAGGCATTATAATAATAATAGACAAGTAGGGGCATAAGGATATCATGAAGATACATCGAACTAATTTATAGCTCTTAGAACAGTACCCACAAAAGAGCATATGCTGTTTTGCCCTCATTTTTGTCTTCTGGCAATCATTAGATGAATCATATTCTAAGAAAAGCTCTAAGGACAAATCAGCTTGCTTGGGAAGTGAGGTGAGCAGTGACAGACATCGATCTGTGCATAAAATACTAGCTACAATAAGCAAAAAGCATGGGAGGGGTTGAGGGCATTCTGGATCCTTCAAGAATTCCGGTATCCTTTGCAGAGACACATAGGTAAAGAGAGACAGAGGCAGGTTGGAGACAGACATCATATTTTATAATTTGGAAAATCGCCATGAAAAGACAAAGGTTCCGTCTCCCATGCCTTTCTCCTCTGAGAGCCAAACCAGATGTTTAGACAAGCTGGTCATCCAAGTGCTCTGTGTGGCACAGTGAGGCAAAGTGGGGTGCCTGTGTATGTGTTTTCTTCATCTGTTTAGGCTCATATAACAAAATGCCACAGACTGGGGTGGCTTATAAACCACAGAAATTTATTTCTCACCATTCTGGAGACTGGGAAGCCCAAGATCAAGCTTCCAGCAGATTCAATGATGGGGGATCTGTTCTTCAAAGATGGTGGTCTTCTGTATGGCCCAAGAGGTCAAGGGTTTTACATGACCCTCCTGTATAAAGGCATCAATCCTGTTTTCCTCCAAGGCCCCACCTCCTAGTACCATCATCACCTTAGGGTTTAGGTTTTCTCCTTGTGAATTTTGTGGGGACGCAAACATATGGACATCGTGTGCATGCCTGGGCCATGTGTGGGAGAACAGATAGTCATAGCTTCCCAATAGAAAGGCAAGGTAGCACTACCACCATCACCGGGCAGAGCACATGATAAGCAAACAGCATGTTACTAAAGAATAATGTGGTTCGAAATGACTGGTTGGCCAAATGGGAACAGCTGGCTCTTGGTGACCATGTTGGAGCTTCCATTTCCCTCTAGTGTTGAGCAGGCTTTCCTCCTGGTTCAGATGGGGAAAGTAATCAGTGAAAAGCTAATCGACACTCCCTTGCTTTATTCTTTCAGACTCAACTTTGAGTTTTCTTTTCTTTTATGAATGTCCTCAGAAATCTTTCAGGCTAGTAAATCTCTTTGAAAACATCGTAATGGTAAGATGGGAAAGGGAAACCTTTGAAATCATCTCTTAAAATGAACTCAAGAATAATTATGGGCTCACAAGTGTAAACATGTCCATTCAAAATTGAATTGGGGTCTAAAATAATGGCATGCCGTACATTTCCTTGTGGATGGAATGCCAGATGACCCCGGCCTGCCAAGAGTACCATCACCAATAGCAATAGTTATAACCAATGTTTTGCAGGGAAAGTTATTTTAACTTTATTAAGGCTTAATGGAACTATTCATTCACTTGTCAGAAATCACTGTCTCACTAGATGTTGCTTTGCTTCCAGAAATAATTTACTGGGCTAAATTCTTTAAAGTTTAGTTGTTGTCATATTTCTGATAAATACAAGTTACGGTATAAGAAAGTACAAATATGTCTTTGATGAATATCTTGGAATTAGAAGTGTTTTTCCAAGAAGAATTTTTTTTTTTCAGTTAGTACAAAACTATAGATCTTTTTTTCAGATTTATGTTCAGTTATACTTATTGCGCAACTACTATGTGCCAGAATTGTGTTGAAGGCTGAGGCTATCTCACATAAACAGGACATGTCTCAGAAAAACCGACTATCTTATGGGGAGATGAGCACTGAAAAAAATAATTATAAATCCACCAGATGAACAAAAGGAAAGAGGCATGAATAAATCATTAAGGAGGAAGTAATTAATTATGCTTGGGCAGCAAAGGGGAAACAAAAGCTGAAGCAGAGGTCCTTGAAGAGTATTCCAGGAGTCTTCCAGGCTTCGTGTTAATGAACAAGATCCGCATTTTGTGTGTTTATCTGACTTGGAAAGATAAACCCTGCATTTTCCAATGCAATGGTGCCCAGCCTTAACTGCACATTAGTCACCTGGGGAGCTCTTAAAAAAATGGGGATGAAGGGACCACATAGACCAATTAAACCTGGATCCTTGGAGTGAGCCTCAGTCCTCGGTCACCACCAGCATTAAACCATCTCCCAGGTGATTCTGATTGTGTCACTAGTATTGAGAAACACTTTCCAGTATTGGAACCAACTACAGAACACTCTCTATGCCCTAAGCCAAGGGGACTTTTATTTGGGAAGGGGTAAGAGTTAGAGCAGAATGATCCGTGTCCTTGAAAAGAAAGGATTCACAGAGGTTTAAACTTCAAAAATTCTCTTTTATATACCTAACTGCAGTCAAGGTAAAAAATCAATTGTTAATGCCTGTTTGGGTTTGATTATGGATAGTCATAAATGTTGTTTATTGATTGTTACTGGCTAGGCTTTGAGAGTTACACTTCCGTATCTAGACCTGAAGACTCTCACGTGCTGAACACTTCAGGGCTCTAAGTACTTGAAATGATTCCTACCTCCAACTATCCCGAGAGGCTTCTGGACATTTTCAATATGCAGTGCATTAAATTGCTAATTAAAATCCCCCCTTTAAAAAAATCCTGACAGCAGGGCGTGGTGGCACACACCTGTAATTCCAGTATCTTGGGAGGCAAAAGTGAGGGGCTAAGCCACTCAGTGAGATACTGTCTTTAAATAAAATACAAAATTCGGTTGGGTGTGTGGCTCAGTGGTTGAAGGCCTCTGAATTCAAATCCCAGTACCCACCCCCCCAAAAAAAAATCCTGAGGTAATCTAAATAAAGTATGGAAGTAATAATAATGTAATATGTAAATATTGGGTCATTTACTGTAACAAATAAAAATATAAGATGCTAACAATATGGGAAACTAGGTGTGGGATAAAGGGGGTGCTGTCTATACTACAGTCTTTGCAATATTTTGTAAATCTAAGCCTGCTGAACATTTTCAAAGTTTCTTTTTAAAAATCTCCCTTTTCTATCTTTGAAGCTGATATACATCATTCAGTATCACCATCCAATACATGAGATTTTGACTCCAGTTAACTTTCTAGTTCTCTCCCCTTATAACCTAATAAGATAGAATATCAGCTATGTTTCTAGGCCAACATTGCTTATAATAAAATGACACCTGGTTGATAAATTTCATCTGAGCTGGGAGAATTATAAACATCTGATAGGAAGCCTTAGCTTCATTGAATGTAGGGACAACTCTGACCAGCATGATCCTTGGTGAAGGAGGCCATCAAAGTTACCCCTGAGTTGTCAAGAGATATGGACTCCAATAAGACACGTTGCTTTGAATCAAGGAAGCTTACATACCTACCTGATATGAGGTTTATTTCCTTAAATGTAAGCAGTTACCCAGATGTCAAGAGAATCCTTCCTGGAAGGAAGGCCATGTGGATTCTTCAAGGTGTCCCCCCAAGAGAAGAGCCTGGTGCTGCTCACTTGGCAGGCTGTATGTCCTGTGCTAGAGTTTCTGGAGTACCCAAATTTTTAAATGTGGCCTATGGGAGAACTGTGAGTCTGTTGGAGGACTGCCACCTGATGGATATTGACCATTGTATCATGACCTTCATGGGAAGATGGAGACAGATGGCAGGTGGTATATTACTTTGTCATACACAGACAGACATAGCAATTGAGTGGTCTCATAAACGAGACTAGTGGTGGCATATGTATTTGTTAGGCTGATTCAGTGGTATCATAGTTTATTCAAAGATGGTCAAAGAAGTAAAGAGTCCAAAAGGGCAACATTCTCTTTGCCTGCATGTGTCTGTCTCTGTCTTCAACTATACATCTATCTATCTATGCATTTCACCATGCATTCATTCACCCATTTATCTACCCATCTATTTATCTATTGTTATTGACATTTTCCTTCATGGGGGGGACAATATTAGAATGTTGTTAATGCTTTGTTAATTTTTAATTTGCAATCCTTAATAGTAACAAGGTTATTAGCACCTACCTAGAGCTCTGAGTGCTCATACTAGATAACAAAATTTTTCAGAGGACCTGTATTACCAAATCAGAGTTTGGTGTTAGAGTTTGATTTGGTAATACAGGTCCTCTGTAAAACCAGAGGTAAAAAGAGGGAATTTGAGATCTTCAGTATTTTCTAAAGTCCTCAAAGTCAATAAAGGTATTGAGATTAGGTATAAACAGATTTCTAAGAAAAAGTCATAACCTTTGGAGTTGGGTAGATGAGGTGTGTTCTGTTTATCATGAATAATATTACAGATGGAAAAATAAGATATATAACTTTTAATAGTGATTAATAGGATTGCTAGCTGTTTAATTAAAAAAAATAGTTCTGGATGTGTAGAAGTAGCTTCATTTTTTAATAGCTCCACTTTTATGTTAGTATTTTTTTTTTTCATTCTTTACAGCTCTCAGAAAAGTATATTTTTTTCCCAAAGCCACAACTAAACTCATGTGGTCATATGACTGGATTTCAGGAACCACTGAAAATTACTCCATATTCAGAGCCATTCCAGGGGATTCTTATTCTTATGGATTCTTATGAACTAGGGAAGCATAAGGACCCATCCTCCCTGTGCTGTTTCCTGTACTCTTTGTGATGAGCTCTGTACGGATTTGGGTGACCCTCTGAGATTTCCACCATGACTGGCTGGCTTCTTCCAGATGAGTCAGTCCCTCTCCTTTGCCAGACCTGTCCTCATCACCTACCACATCAGCATGCTTCCTGCATTATGCCAAAACCACTTGTTTACAGGCCTGGGTTCCTATGAGATCCCATGCAAATACTTTAAGAACAGAACCTAGGTCTCATATGTCTTTGATTGCCCAACAAATGTTACAACTAGTAGGCATTTAATGACTAATTCTTGGAAGGAAAATGAACTTTGGGGGAAGGAGAGCAAACAGTCTCAGAGTGTCTGGGAGATGATTGTAAAACCCTGGACAGAGTTTGATACTCTTTACCAAAGAGGGACAATATAAAAGTCATATAGAAAGATTCCAGATAAAAAATCTTTTCTGATTCCGTCAAGTTCAGTTTCTCAAAATTCTGCCCTATCCAAGGCCATTAGAGCCTCTGGGCCCCTTTTCGATCTTCCACATGTTCATTGTGCCAAAATTCTGTTATCTAGTGTGGGCACTCGGAGCTCTAGGTAGGTGCTAATAACCTTGTTACTATTAAGGATTGCAAATTAAAAATTAACAAAGCATCCACACAAAATTCCAGTGATAACATCACAATTAGGTCTGGGAAACAACACAGTTCCTTACAGAAGCTTCCTTTGCTTCTATACTGCACTCTGTCTGATAAGCACTTGCCAACAAAGACATCATACTAATTACAGTTTGTTATACAAAGGGCAGGGAAACTGATAAATGATTCATTGATTATTTTCTTTCTGAAATAATTCTTCTGTTCCTGTCCTCAAGTTACATTTGGAAAAATAAATGGAAGGCTTAAGTACTTTTCCCAAGGAATTATTTAGGAGAAATCATGCTGACAACTTCAATTCTTAGCAATTGTGAATGGCTATGCATTAAAACAAAGAAGGGAAGAAAACAAAATAATTTTTGATCTTTGTGTCTTTGTGTGTGGGAAAGAATTGCCATCTTACAAAACAGATGGGTGCTATAAAATGTTCTTTGGCTTCTGTGTCAAGTTCTCCAATTCCTGCTGGTCCAAGTTACATCAGGTGCAACTTCCTCTCCTCTCTATCCCCAGCAGCTGTGCAGAGACAAGATGGCTCAGCAATTTTACTGGCTTTCTTGTCTTTTAAAAGGTCAACACGTGATAGCTAATCTGTCCAAGGAGAATGACTGGGCAAGGGCAGGCATTTGGACAGAGGGGGATGTGAGCCAGTTCAAAAAGTCTTCAGAGAATAGTAAAAAGGAATGCCCAGGAGCCTGGGGTGAAGAGGGGTGGGGGATGACAGAACAAGAGTCAGGCTCCAAAGGGTCTTTCTTTCTGTTTGTATTTTTTTAGTGCTGAGGACTGAACCCAGGGCCTTGACATGCTAAGCATTTGCTCTACCACTGGGCTGTGTTCCCAGCCCCCAAAAGATCTCTGGATGCCTCCTCCATCTGGGCACTTCCTTCATGTGTACACCAGTGCCTCATCTACAACATGCCCCCAAAGGACCTTTGCCTGTTTCCTCAAACCTTTTCCAATTCCTGTGTCCTCATCTCAAAAAATGACATCAGAGTCCTATAGGCTGAAAACATTTCCTCATCATCCTCTTTGTTCTCCCTTATTCCCACATACTACTGCTAGATTTTACTTAAAAATGTTTCTTAAATTCTTTCCTTCCATCTTTTTTCACTTGGAACCTCATTGTCTCTGAGCTGGACAACTATAATCACTTCAAGATGATCTCTCTGCCTTTAGTCTTTTCTCCCACTTACCTAATTTCTAAGCTGCTGCCACAGTGAGTTTTCTGAAATTCAGATCTGGTTACGAGGACATTCTCCACTTCAAATGTTTCGGTTGACTTCTACCATCTAGGCTACAGAATACGATCCAGTGTCCTTCACCTCGTGCAAGAAAATCTTCAGAATTTCATCCCTGATGATACTTCTGATACTGCAGGTTGCTCCTCTACCTTCATTGTATGTTTGATCATTATGGTTCCATTTGTGAATTAAAAGACATGCTTGTTCTTTAGATGCTATGTGCCAAGCATTCTTCTAGATCCATACAGGTGCAGAGCCCTTGCGCATGCTCTTCTGGAATGCCCTTGTAAGGCTTCCTTTAAAATTCTGCTCACATGTCACGTCCTCTGTGCAGTCTTCACTGACCCTCCTGGCTCGAGGCAGCCAGATCATTTTCCATGCAACCAGAATTTACTCATCTCTCATCCTCTGCTCTGATATGACGCAGTATAAATATATGCATTGTTAATTCTTCCTCTCACTAAAATAAAGATTGAAGTCTTTAAAAAAGGCAGACCATGTCTTGTTTATCTGTGTAGCCTCAGTGTTTAGAGTAGTTCTTGGGATGCAGTGGGTACCTGATAAATATTTTCTCATGATTGACAACCTGAGCTCATCATATGTGTCTAGGATACATTTGCTTCATATACACTTACCCTGTGCTCTCAAGAAAATGCAGGCACCTCTCCAGGCAACCACTCATCCCACCCACATACCTAATGTCAATGGAACTCCATCAAAATAAAATTCATCATGCTGAAAAATAAAACTAAACAGAACTGAAAGGGAGGTTAATAACAGTTGCCTCAATGTCGTGGCTTCCATAGGGAACTGGAGCATGTGCATGTGCCTGCACACACCCACACACACCTCCTGCCTACTTAGCTCTCGCTAATCTTTCATATCTCATTTGCATTTCTTCAGAGAACCTTCCCTGGACCTAACCCAGATTAAGTGAAGTTCCTCTGTCATGTATTCATTTAGAATCAAATCTCTCCTTTTGATCGGTTTTATCCATCTGTACTTATACTTGTATATGATCACATGATTAATTTCTAGTTTCCTTTTCAAATCATAATTTTAACAGGATATGCGCATGTATGTTACATAGAGTATACATATGCGTTGAATAATAAACAAGTGAACAATCTACTTCAACCCTCATAATAACTAGCCAAGGTAAACATTGTTATTACATGCATTTTCCAGAGAAAATGGATACTGTGTATAATTAGGTAACTAGCCCAAGGTTACACAGTCAGGGATGAAACCCTGGGACAGTTGCTGGATTTCTGCTTCCCATATCACAGAAAACTAATCTACAGCTATTTTAAAACTTTAAATAAATGAGCTCAGTTTTATTATTCACTGTTGAATGCCTAAGAAAATTTATCAATTTTAAACATGAGTTAAAATATATGAGTGGATTCACAAGAGGGTTTGTCTTTTTTGATCTCTCAGCTCTGATTGGAAATAAGTCAGTATCAACAGTGTTGCTGAAATTTCTGCTGAAGATCCATAGGGGTGCCTGGAGTCTAACAATAGAAAATGCAAGCCTAGCTTTTTTTCTCAAATATATGATTCTTGTATAATTCCTGGTGTGAGTTTGAAATAATTAAAAAAGTAATCTGATATTTGCTATTTAATGAAACCTATCTGACAGCTGGGTATTGAAGAATTTACTGTTGCATTCTTTTATAGCCTTCTTAAAATCCTAATCCTATTTCTCCTACAGAATGGATGTATTCTTCCTGAATAGACACTGAAAAGCAATAGCAGATGAACTGTGGCCATGCTGGGCAGCTGCTCAGAGCCTCAGGAAAGTCTGAGTCTTGAAGTCACAGAGAGTTCTACAGACTCCAGTTAATGGGGAGCAGAGACCCAGGTGCATTTTGAATACAAAGAAACCACAGGGGTGCAGGATGGCGACATGGAGCATGTATGTTTACCAAGATCATTTGCTGCCATTGGACTCCACCTGAGTTGCCTGAAATGTACTCAGTTGTAGGGTGAAAAGGAAGGTGAAATGGAATACAAAATGAACTAAAAGAATGGAACTAGACTCCAGAAGACAGTCAGAACTACAGTTGTTCCCTACTTTCCAACTTTGATATGGAAAAGAATCTGTGTGCATGAAGGGATACTGATTGCCATAGAAGAATTAGTTTCTAACTCACTGGGTATCTCAATGCCCAATTCATCTACTTTTGGTAGGATCCCATTTTTTTCAAAGCTAATTTAAGCTACACTTAAAAACAAGTCAGTATTTCTATTCCCTTCTTTCAGATGTGCTCTTCTAATATTACTCCTGAAGTGGAGCAGTCAGGAGTAGAACTCTTGAGGAGTCAATTTCCCCACCTGACATGTTGCATCATATTAATGCTCAATTTCAGACATGAATTACTTTAATGGCCCATTTTATAAGCCATCCATTGTCTGGATTCTTACAAGAATTAGCAAGTTTTATTCTTTACTTAATAAAAATCTCTGTAGGCTTTCTGACTCAGAGAGGATGATGAAAAACAGGCAAGGGCACATTTTTTTTTTCCTGTGGGTCTGGCAAATTCCCTTACACCAGGGCAATGGGAAGACCTTCTCGGGGTAAGAAATAGAAGCACAGAGTGAAGGGAAAATTCAGTTCAGAGCCATTTTTGTACCCAGAGACAGTGAAGAATTCTTGCAAACTATTGTAAAAGTTCTCAACTGTCATATGGAGTAGTTTAGTCCTAATGAAAAAATCTCCAGAATAACAAACAGGGAGATATTTATAAATGGCATGAAATATTAAAGAACAAAGCAGTGCTTCACTGTGATGGACTGTCTTGGTACATTACTTGTGTGTTCTTGTTTCTATTCAAAGCTGTGGAGACACATATCTGCTAAGATATATTGACTTTCCCATTTTCCAGACTCAATGAGCAGAAATAGATTCAAATCACACGTATAGTAAGTATATCAGTCAGAGTATAGACAGGAAACCAAAACTACTGTAAGTACTTCAGGTAGAGAAAATTTAATACCTGGAATTAGTTACATGGATGATAGAAAGCCAGAAAAACCAATCAGAGAAGATGGAACAACATAAAGCCATGAAAAGGCATGAAGCCACTCCAGAAGGAAGTGGCATATTTATCAACTGGTATGATCAAGTTGGACCGTGTACCATGGTGGAGGGTGGAGACTGCCCAGCAGAAGCTGGGCCATGGAAGTAAGGGATGTCCAGTGTGTGTGAAATCAGAGGAGACACAGCTTCTGGTGGAGATGCCTCCCCAAGGCAGAGGGAGAATTACTCAACTTCTCCTCTCCTAGCATGCTCTGCTAGTACACTGCTACAGTTGGTCCCCTAGGGCTCATGTGTTACAGACTTCTTCCCTGGTGTGGTGATATTGAGATGGTGGATGGAACCTTTAAGAAATGGAGCCTATTGGAAGATAATTAGGTAATGGGACCACTGCCCCTGAAAGGGGTTAAGGCAGGTCTTGTGCACTGTAGTAGTTCTCTTGAGAATGGGTTGTTGTAAGGGAGCCTGGATCTCCCCCTAAGTCCTTGGTTTGCATGTACCATTTACCACTCTTATGCACATCCCTGCAATTTTGATACCATCTACCATGAGGCCCTCACCAGAGTGGAGCAGATGCCATGTGATGCTCTTCATCTCTAGAACTATCAGTGAAATCACTTCTTTTCTTTATAATGTACCTAGCTTCAGGTGTTCTGTTTAACAGCACAAAACAGACTAAGACGTATCCTATTATGGTCAGAACCACCTGGAAACTGGCTGTCAAGAGAGCCTGACAAATGGTATTTCCCATGATTAATAGCAGAGCGGAGAAAGAGTGGGAAATGATTCTAAGGACACGCTGGCAAATTGTCCAGCCCTCACACACAGGCTGAGCACAGAGTACCATTACTTTTGTGCTGTAAGCTTGAGAATTCAGTTCACTTTTCTCTTTGCTTTGTTTCTGTTTCTTAGTGCCTTTTATTGACACATCCTGTGTGCCCTGTGTAACACAAAAATGCTGGCGTTTGCTCTGGTAGAAAAGCAGAGATCAGGAAGATGAGCTAAGGGAGGAGACACATGGAAAAGGTGTTGTACACTTTATTTGGATAAGGCTTCATTAAGAAATAAATAGGTGGGAGGCTCTATTTCTTTTTAAAGTTACCTTTCTTTTGACAGACTCCATATTCAAGGAGGGGAGATGAAAGAATGAGAGTGAGAATAAGAGAGAGAGAGAGAGAGAGAAGAAGGAAGAGGAGGAAAGAAGGCAGAAAAGAGGGAAGGAGGGAAGGAAAAGGAAAAGGAAAGGAAAATATTTGTGACTATTATGTGTTCACTGGGTCCATCATTTAGTTTTAGGTGGCTTTGGGGGTGCACAGAGAAGGAAGAGGAATGGGCACTAGGCTAGGTCTGCTCTTGCAATGAGCAGAGTAGCTATGGGTGGAAAGGGAAAAGGAGCAAAGAATACTGTAGGCATTCATTATCTCTGTCCCCTCCTGGATCATGCCACGTTTCCCAGGTATAGCTCCTCTACTGGCCTCCACAGGGTCATTGAAGCCCTGGCAAATGCCCCCTGGCAGGTGCTCCCAAGAGCTGTGTTGCCACAGCAGTAGTAGGACCTGCCTGCACCCGTTGATGCTGTGAACCTGCCTCTCACCAATCCCAGCCTCCAGGCTTTGCTACCCACGTGCCATTTTTCTTGTCCTGCTGGAGCTCATTAAATCTGGATAGGGCCACCTAAGTCCAAGCTTGCTTTAGAATTTCCATACCAAGAGCCATGATGTGCCTGGCACTTTGACTAGACGATTTATCGGGATAATTTCATGTAATCTTCACACTGATAGCAGTTTACAGGTGCAGAGACAGACTTGAGGTTAATTTGCTTAAAGTCTCTGACCAGTAAGCCACAGCGGGATTGGAATTGTGTTCTTTATGTGCAAGTGCACATTTATTCTGTCTTGGGCAGCTCAGGGCCAGGACAGAGCAGCAATTCCACAGGTTCCTCCTTATTTATACCAGGCTCTCAGCATCTGGAGAACTCTGCCCTTTAACCAGTTCTCATAAAGCCAGAGTCAGAGCTGTGGACACACATAACCCAAGGAGAACTGGACGGACAGGCACATCTTCACGGGGAGACAGATACACCCTGTGTACTAACTCACAACACGCTGCCCACTCCCTGGGCTCCTCATTAGCTTTCCATCTCACAGACCAAATCCATGTCAGGTAATCAAACACATTTCTTTCCTTGTCTCTTCTCATCTAAGGGACTGTATCTACTTCCTACAGCTTATTTTGTATCATTTATCAGGACTAATATAAAATCATTCTAATAATAATCCACCCAAACTGGCCTTCATATCTGGTGTCTGGAATATAACAGAAATCTTTTCATTTCAGTTTGAAAGCATTGCTTCATCCAACTAACTGACTGCAAACTGACACATAATCTAACCTAAAGGTTATGGATCAGTAGGTAAATGCAGAAATTCTATTAGTTTTCAGGCCAGGGATTTATGCCATTCATTTTTAAATGAAATCAAAATCCTATACAGAAATGGGGAAGAAAACACCATGGATAGATTCATTTTTAACAGCATCCACTTAACTCTTACACAGGGCCCAAAAGGCAGCAGTTTCTATATCATGTAGATACTTTTTTATTCCTGTTCATTGACTTTGACAAAGATAGTAAATAGCATATAGAGAATAGATACATTTTGAAGAAATATTAAAACACTGATTAATGTAACATTTAAGAAATGTAAAATCCCTTGCCTAAAGAGAGAGAGAAATTAAAATGTCTTTGGTTCTTAATGAAAGTGCACCGGGCTTAAATAAATCTGAATTCCTTACCTTAACCTGAGTTTAAAATAATGGGCTAACTTGACAGCACTTTACAAATCCTAGCAATGAACATTATCATTTATTACCAGAATGAGTGATAATAGGAGTAGCAGAGAGATAGCACATATTGGGAAGTGTCCAAAGAGTTTAGCAAGACAATATTTCTTTTTCACAATACAAAGATAAAACAGTCATAAAACTGCAAGTTTGTTTCATTCATTTGGAGGAGAAGGGCAGGTGGGTGTTCTGGTTAAACAGATTGCAACCTTCTCCTAAAGGAGCATAAAGGAAAAAGAACAAACACAGGAGGTAATATTCACTCTACAGTGCAAGGAGGTACATGGATTTAAAGTCCATCACAGTAATTAAATTTCAATGTTGACACAGTACATCTCAACATTCAGACTTCTAAATATAGTTTATACAGTGCCTGTGAGCAAAATGCAATGCACATGAATATTTATCTGTGTAGCAAAGATTCTTTTGCCACATGCTCAGAAAACAAGGGTTGAGATTAGGACCCACCAAGGCAGAGTCCACAGAATTTGATGATAAACATTCGAAATAGTTGAAATAATCCCATGGCCTCCTCTGAGGCAGTGATTTTCAAGCATTTTTGGTTGCAGAGCCCTTTGTATAAAGGAATTCTAATTAGAGGCCAAATATTTGAAATAAATTGAAGTGGAATAGGTCACTTGATTTACGCAGAGAGGCAGGGTGATCTAGACCCCTGATTTCTCAATGGCACAGCAGACTTTGCAGCACACAATATAAAACTACTATTTTAACCCATAAATAAGTAAAATAAAAATCCATTTAGTATTTGATTAACTCTAAGATACTGTAATGATTTGAAGGCACTGACAGATGGTAGAGAGCTATGCATTTCAGAAGGAAAGTCTTATGAAATTAGTTATGATAGGGAAGAAGCAATAAGAACAGAAGTAAATGTTATTTACTTTCTGTCACAAGAAGGAAGATACCATCTTGTTTCACATTATTCTCAGGGCTTGGGGTTTTGTTCCTGGTTCCGGAATAGACTGCATCCTCTCTTTCTGCCTCCAACCTTAGTTTGTCCAGCTATGCTGTCAGAGACTGCGCCTGTGCTCAGGCTCCCCCCTGCTGGAAGTTCATGGAACTGCAAGCTGCTCTTAAGCCTCATGTTTCTCTACATTAACCTAGATTTCCTCAAGCATTTTCATAGTTTATTAGTCAGTTTAGTTAAGCATGTGGTGGTAACAAATACCCCAAGTCCTCGGTAATGTATAACAATTCATTTCTTAGTAGTTTTTTACAAGATGATAATGGGTTTGCTAGATGTCAATCTTACTGTGGGTTCTAGGCTAATGAAATATTCATATTTGGCACACCATTGGCCTTATGACAAAGAAAAGCCTTTTTGCAATGTGTTATACAAGGCCTCTGGAAGATATTACTTGGAAGTAGCACAGATCACTTCTTCTCACATGCCATTGGACAAAATAAGTCAATTGTCCTTTAAGAGAGCTCAACTCAACAATCTCATTTCAGTTTGTTTTGTCATGTGATTTCAATGATGGATACATAGATGACATTAATCAAGGCAATTTCCACTGAGAACCAGAGTAGGATTTCTTGTATGTTCTTTCAAAACAGTTTTTCCTCCTTCTAGGAATGACGGTTAAATAATTTAATTTAGCTTTAATTTGTTAGCTTTTTAGATATTTGGAAAGCAGAGATATCAAACATGTCCTAAACAGAAGGATAACATGGCTTGGTGCTTTTGGTTCTCCCAGTATCCCACTAAGAGATTAACTTCAGAAAAACATTTGCAGCATATATTAAGAGTGACAGATATAGCCGGAAACGGTAGTGCACACCTACAATCCCAGCAACTCAGGAGGCTGAGAAAGAGAAATCACAAGTTTGAGGCCAGCCTGGACAAATTAGCAAGGCCTTTAAGCAACTTAGTGAAACCCTGTCTCAAATTTAAAAAATAAAAAGGACTGGGAATGTAATTCAATGGTATAGTATCCCTGGGCTAAATTCCCAGTACCCCCCACCCCACGCTCCCAAAAAAGTGCTAGATGTGACTTGCATTTAGAAAAATCATTCATTCATTATTATCTACTACGAACCAAACAAGCAAGCACTGTGCCAGATGGAATCCTGCGCTTATGAAATTTACAAATGAAAGACCTCCTGTGTGGGATAGCTGATGGACATCCTATATAGTATATTCAACATCTGGCATCATCCCAACTGCTGCATGATTCCAGCTCTCCCACCGACTGACCATAAGACACCTTGAGAAAGTCATGTAGTTTCTATACTCTTCCCCCTACATAAAGTGGGGAGAATAGAAGTAACTACCCCACAGGTTTGTTGTGAAGACTTCTTGAGATACTAAAAAGCACTTAGTTGTTCCTGGAGCATAGTAAGTGCCCAGTAAACACTAATCATAGTCCTCATCCCAACCATGAGAAGAGCATACGTCAGAGCGGTGCTGAGAAAGAGAATCTGGCTTTGAAGAAGAGTCGCATCTGAAAAAGATCTGGTGATCTTCACTGAAGAAGCCTAAGATGGATCAACAGTGTGATGCAGCTACTGGAAAAGCTGAATTCAACTCAAATAGCAGAGGGAGCATCGTATCTTGTAAAAACACATTAATTCTACTGCAGTCTTCCCTGGTCAAAACTTACCTTTGTTACCACCACATGCTTAACCTACAGAAATGTTCTGTTGGGTGTGGGACACTCATTTAGGGAAGAGGAGAACCTGCTGCTGACCCTGCCAGACACATGGTCTTAAGCACACAGTCTCTATGAAGATGAGTTCCTAGCATCACACAGTGTCAGCCACTCCCGTTTTTGTTAAGTCACTAGAATGCTTGGCATGTACTAGCCTTCGTTTTTTTCTAAGAATTTTTCTGATACATATTGGCCAATCCTACAGGGATGCTTTACAATGCCCTTCAGAATGTCAAAAGGACTTATACCAATCCCTAATTTCCTGCTGATCTTTACCATCTGTTGCCTTGACCTTTCCATCAAAGGCTCCTCAAGCTGCTGGAAGCCCCACATGCTAACACGCAGTGTGATACTCTCCCCGTGCTTTGCCTCAGCTTCAGCACTACCACTTGCATACATTTTTGTCTTCCATTATGGCTTCAAACAGTTCACCAGAACCCACAAATATATGGCAGAAAGAGAGGCTCCTGAGGGTATCCAACACACTGATGAACACTTTCCACTCAGTATGGTGCGGTGGAGTGTTCACTGGCTGAGAACATTTGCCATATGGGGCACAAACATTTGCTGCCTGAAAGCATCTAGTACAATCTACCATGTCAGCTCTCATTGGCTCAGAGCATGCTGGCGCTCTGCGGATCTGAAAAAAATATGTATTAATAATATGCTCTAATGAATATTCTATATATACATAGATATTTCTTTGGGGAAAACTACTTCATAGACATATACTATTGAAATAAATCAGGCAGCAAGGGGCAGCTTTAAATGAAACATGTGTTCGAATTTTGAAGCACTTCAAGGGGGATAATGATAAGCTGTTGCTTGCTGAGAAGATAACCAGGTGATGAGGGACATAGGAAACTTGGTCAGAGAAAGAAGGGATATGAACTTCCCCAAAGAAACACAGTTAACTTCGAAGCTATTTTCAAGCACAACAGGGAAACTTGCTCTGTCCTGTTCCAGAAGGCAGAAGGAGTCACAAAAACTAGAGATGATAAGAAAGCATATTTTTCCCAGTTTGAGATGAGATTTTTTTAATATTTAATAATGACTGACCAAGAAACGGTTTATATTCCATGATAAGGAGCTCTGCATCTCCAGAATGATCATTTTTTTATGGGTGCCATATCTGTAAATGAGTAGGGTGTTGGTTTATCAATAATGGCCACACACTCTTTCACATTCCTTCCATAAAGAAGCCCCTTCTCTTGAATCTGGGTGGGTTTGTAATTGCTTTAATTTAATTAAGGATATGACAGTGGCGCTATGTGACTTCCAAGGCTAGATCATAGGAGTCTAGACAATATTCACCTCGTTTTCTTGAATGCGTATGTAAGGGACTCCATCTCTGAACCCAGCCACCGTACTGGGAGAAATTGGAGCGTGGAAAGATCACGTTTGGGCAAGATAATTGGAATTAAGTGTACAGATTCATTCATATTCATTTTGTCATTTGGAAAATTAGAAATAAATTAAGTTCTACTAAAATTTAATATCCCACTTGACTGTGGTGCCATCATTCATCTGCACATCAGAGTCAACATGCTTAATGTCTCTCTTTGAGTGTATTCCGGCATTTTCTGACTTAGGTGGTCTAGTCAAACTTGTTTATATATTTATTATAGTGCTTAGTTTTGACTTATTGATTTGTCCTTCCTTTCAAAATAGACAATGGACTTAAGGAGATTCCTACAAAGAACCCATGGATTGACAAAAATAAAGTAACAATGCAAGCTCGTGGACACAAGAAGAAACCCATTGAGCTGATGGGTGTCTTTAGTCAAACTTCCAGCTAGTCCGAGCATTGGAGTCAAAGCTGTGATGATGTGATTTGATCAGAACTAACAATATTAAATTATCCAAGAAATTATATGAAATGTAGATTTACATTCACTATCTGATTGTTCCTCACCTGAAGAGTTATTGTGCTTTGGTATATTAAATAGTTATAGCAGCGTATGTATGTGTATTAATAAATAATAAATAAGAAAAGAAGTTCACGAAAATATGAAATTGTCCTGTTTGTCTATTTTGGATACTCAGAATGTCAGTTTCATGTGGGTCAATATTATTGACTGAGCTTAAAAAACTATTTACCTTTAGGATGAATGTAGTAAAAAAAAAAGCAGACAGACCACTGGTTCAAAGATTAAGACACATGATAAACATGGACTTGGGATTAAATGCACAGGAAAAAAATGCATCATTTCTCCCAAGTCTGTATCTCCTGTGTATTTGAGAAAACCGATACACGACATGTTACAAAATCATTGCTTTCTTTGTCTGAGAGATAAATAATTTTACTACAATGCATGGGTCCTTTCCAGTCAAGGTGATGCTTAGTGCCCTGATAGATTATGAAACACTGACTTGAATGACGATGGTTATTCTTTGCTTGACTCCATTCTGCAGTGATCTATCTAGAAAATCAACATTCCTTAGGAAAAAAACAAGGCTTTAAAAAGAATGATTTTTATGGGAGCTGGTGGTTATAGAGAATTTTAGTGCCAATAAAAAGAAGATGAGGATTACTTGTTCCTTTGAGGCCGTGAGGTAATTAAAAAACAATATTTAGTGGCTTGTAGAGCACCTATTTCCATGAAATCTCAGCACTAAATAATTCAGGGAAATCTGAATAGATAAATCACCCAAATAGATCAGAAAAAAAATGGATAAGCAACCATAATCCTATGCCACCTCCATCCTCTTTAAATTCACTAAATTATTTTAACCTCCTGGCACAAAATTTCTAACACTTCAAAGCATGTGTGTTGCTTTCGTGCTTCTCAAAATTTGTGTCTGGAGGACCACACAGGAACTGCTTGACCATAAGGGACACTTTTCTGCAGAAGCCTTCCTCCCAAAAGTCCCAGGAAATGAACTCCCAACCTGCTCCTGCAATCTGTAGTGTTAGTCCACAGTCTCAGCACAATATGCAAAAGTAGATTTATGCCTCAAACGAAAAGGAGATCATGGATTGGTTTATTCATTTGTTCTTTCAGTCACTGATTCATTCAGCAAGAATTCAAGTTTCTACTCTCTATGAGGCAATGATGAAGAAACAAAAGTCCAGAAGAGTGTAGCAAGTTGCAACTTGGAGCTAAGGAACCCCCCCCCCAAAAAAAAAAAAATTAGAATTCCAAACACCAGGTGAATTTGGTTCCCTAAGATAAGGTAAAATGTGAGAAGATTAAAACAGGCTGTTAAAAACTAATGTGTGCTGGCACTTCTGTGTATCTCAATAATTTATATTTGAAAACTAGCTCCTGCAGAAGCTATCCCAAAGTTAAAATCATGTGACAGAACACCTGCAAAGAGCAAGAGAAAGAAGGAGGAGGCTGAGTGGAAGGGAGAGAATGGCAGCCACTTCTAAAGCCCCTGGGACATAATGTCCCAAACAGAGTTAAGAGTAGACATGAACCTGTCAAAAGAACTCAGGAGCTAACTGCAGAGTCCACTCGGGCTTGGGATGCATCTCAGTGGTGGAGCGCTTGCCTGGAGGTACCAAGGCCCTGAGTTTAATCCCAGCAGTTCAAAAAGGTGGGGGTGGAGTGGGGGGGGAGCTCTCCTGTCTAGGTGAAGATAGAATAATTTGAGAAGCATAGAGAAAGCATAGATATAATAGACTGAAATATTTTAATGAACTTTAAATCCATTTCTTTTCATGATAATAAAAAAGTACTGAGTTCTGATGGAGACTGCTAGGGAAATAACTCAAAACTGTGAAATACAGAATTGAGAATTTACTCTCCATTGAGAATTTACTCTCCTTTTTCTACACTCACTGTAGAAACAGTGTACCACTATTAACTAGAGACTAGATATAGGACGTTTTTACTATAAAAATATTACATCTAATAAGTGAGGAAAGCATGAGAAAATAAGAATATCATGTTTTGATCTTTACTGAACTAATAGTGCTAAGCACTGAACGTCAACGGCTCACCTCTCCAGACAGGGCACAGGTATTGGATATTTTCTATTAAGCCAACAATACCAGATATGTAGGTGTCTTGTCAAAACCATCAAATCTGAGTATGATCAAAGCTCCAGATATGACTATTAATTCCAGTAACGAGCTGCATAATGACATTTTGGTCATGAGATACTGCACTTGTGTTGGCAGTCCCACAGATTGTATTGCCCAGTGACATCACAGCCATAACATACCATATGACATTTCGATAATGACAAAGTTTCCTAACAATGCATCTCTCAGAAAGAATACTTGTTACGGAATTGGAGACTCTCATGCTAAGGGAAATAAGCCAATCCCAATAAAACAAAGGCTGAATGTTCTCTCTGATATGTAGATGCTGACTCACAATGGGGGTGGGGGGAGAAAGGGAGGTTCACTGGATTGGACAGAGTGGAGTGGGGCGGAGAGGAAGAGGGGATGGGAATGGAAAAGACAGTAGAATGAACTGGACATAACTTTCCTATGTTCATATATGAATAACATAATCAGCGTAACTCCGCATTGTGTACAACCACAAGAATGGGAAGCTATACTCCATGTATATATGATATGTCAAAATACATCCTACTGTCATTTATAACTAAAAAGAACAAATATTTTTTTTTAAAAAAGAAAGCATTCTTTTTACTAAGTGATGCATGACTAATATGATATAGGATTTGCCTCCAAATAATAGGAGGTTGTGGATGAAGGTTGTGGAAATATGACTGATGATGGAGAGGGAGTGGGGACACAGAAGTGAGTTAATATTTGTTGGGGCTGGTGATAAACATGTGAAGGTTCATTATATATCATTCTGCTTACATGTGTGTATGTTTGGAATTTCTCCATAATAAAGGGAAAAATTAATGGAGGTATAAACTATTATAAACAAAATACCAGCAGGAACTGTGTACTTTACGCTCTTTCAGATTCTCCAAAGATGTTACCTACAAATGTCTGGCTTTCTCAGATTCATAGCTATCTTTAATGCGGAAGAATCCACATTGAATACATAAGCCTGACAGAAAGCAAGCAGGAACACACACTCTCTCTCCGTGTGTCCGGGCAGAATATATGTATGTCCACATACACACAAATTTATGTATGCATAGATACATCCCAAGATGCATAATATTGATATTCTGCTTGAAACCATTTTTAACCTTGTCAGAGAAGGCATCTCAGACTGACCACAAATAAACCAATATTTCAATTAGCACAAAAACACGATTCAGATGGTGTACCAGACAAATGATCTTTGTGGCATGGGTAGCTAGTGTTTATAAAATGAGTCCCAGTGAATAACCATGTGGACATATGACTCAAAGATTAAGGGAGCTCTATAAAATGGCTGTGTCTAGGTCAATTTCAGTCTGGAGAAAATGCAGTGGATCCAGGAATTCCATACCTTAGACTAGCTCTGAGCTTTCTGGGGTTTCCACTTTGATACTGAGAATATAGAACCTTCTACAGTTTAACAAATCAGGCAATAAAAAGATGGTTCACCTACTTTTCATATTAAAGGTCAAAGCATCCATCTTCATAGTACATTATAAAATTCTAGCACAATGAAATTGAAGCAAGACAACGCAAACAAACAAACGAAAAGCCCTGAGCTCCTGAAAAGTAACAAAGTCCAGATTATGAATATAATAGCCTCTTTCCTTTTGTTTGCCACATCTAGCTGTTTACACAACACAGGAACCCTTATGGATCCCTGCATTATTAGAGCAAATTAGCGTGTTTCATGACAGTCCTGGATTATTGCAGATGAAAGTGTTTAACCAACAGGGATTTTATGGCTGGCAAATGTGATTATATATCCATTAGCATCTGCAAGCCAAACAGACATGTCACATACCTACCCAAAACTCCTCAGTGAGGATGGTCTAATTTTCACTGTTTCAAGCACACAAAAGGATTTTTATCCAGGCAGAGCCAATGACAACTTTGACAAAACTGGGTAGTAAACTAGGGCGAGTTATTTCTGTCACTTAAACAATTATCAACTTCCCATCTGCTATGTAAGGATATTAGAAAAGAATCGTCTGTCATTGTCATTTTTTTGAAATGTGGCAAATGTTGACCATCTACTTCATTAGTCTGCTGTCCTCACTCACTAAACATATTGAAATTTTATAGGAGAGAAACTTGGAGAAAATAGTAAATAGTCTCTTTCTCCAACCGAAAAGAATAGGGCATAAAAATAATTAGATATCTGCCCTCGCAGAGCTGCGAGCTGGTCAATGCAGAAATGCTGGGGTTCTATTGCACGGTGTGCTTGCAGGTTGCACCACTGCTATCAGGGGCAATGTGTGCAGGCACAGGGCTGGGAGGACAATGCCTGGATGTTTTGAGGGAGCTGATGCTAAATATTTCCCCATCATGCTACAGTTTCGACAAATCCTGCTGTGCTGTAATGAACTTTAAGCAACAGCTGGGAGAAGAAGACATGCCAGTTTTCAAGGTCTGTGGGAAAAATGAATGTTTTTATGACATGATTTATAAATGATATTATATCTATGAAATTTTAATGCTTTAATTTTGGCCCACATGGCATGAATTAGTGAGCCAAGATACTATCGGGCCTCGTTTTCACAAGAGCAATTTCCACTAAAGGATTAAGGGGCCATAGCTCTTGCTAAAGGTTACCTTCCCTGCAGAAGGAAGGAGGCAGGGCAGACAGAAACCTAGCACTGCCTTTTTCTACAAAACCACTCAAAACCTTCTCCACTCTACAGTCTTGTAATCAAAATCAGAGCAATGGGAAGATGAACAGGTTCTACGGATAAAATTTAACGAGAACAAATGAGATAAATCAAAACAAATTTAAGAAGTGAAAACATTAAAAAAATATTTACTTAGCATAATCTCCCACTTTTTTGTTGCCATGATATATCTCATTCATTAGGCAGACAGTTTAGAACTCGGCATAAAGCCAGGATTGTCTTGGTTAGTTTCTGTTTTCCTTCCTTCTTTGTTTGGGGTGGGGGTTGGGAGGGGAAAGGGTGCATGGTGGCTGTTGTTCAGTCAATCAACACTGCATCCTTACTGCCTGCTAGACCTTAGACTGGGTTGGAGAAGTGATGTCAGAGCTGGTTTTGGCCTCCGGGAGTAGGTTAGGAGGGGAAAGTAACATGACAGAACAAGCTCTCCAAGTGGATGATCACACTGTAGTAAGATGCAGAGTCTAGATAGTTCAGGGAGAAGGAAACCAAGGACATCCCCAGCAGTCAGGAATGGGCTCCCTAAAGAGGCAAAGATTTACAGGCTTGCACGGGGCACTGAATACAATAGAATTTTGACAGTTACAAGAGGAGGAGGAGGGCTCTCTTGGCAAGAGATCCTGCTGGATCAATAACAGCACTTGGAGCTGGTGGATCTTGAGTAAGCTTGGTAGATTCAAAAAACATATGATATAAGCAAATCAACTTCTTTAGTTATGTGAAGACTCTCATTCCTGATGACCACCCTGGAAATGATTATCAGGCTCCAGTGTTCACCTCTGCCATTTCTTCTGACAAGTGTACTGTTCATTCCAGTTTTTATATAACTTTTATAAAACTAAGTTTTAAGAGGTAACTGATGTCTCTTTTGTAAACAAGAGAAATTTACAAGCCCGCGCCTTGGGAAACTAATATTTTAGCTATTCTTGGGGTGTTACTACCTGTTTTTGTTTGGCTTCTATAGCACTCGGCTGCCAAGATTCCTTGGTCTAATGGCAGCAGGGGGAAAGCTATCATCAATTATGGATTGGGAGTAAACAATTAACTTTCCAGGTAGCAATTCAAATGAATGCCAAATTTGTTTTTGGACATTCTGTGATATTGAAACTTTGGTTTATCGAGAGAATACAAAAACACTTCATTTTCCATAATGTCTATGGATGCCGTTAAGTTCTATTCCCTGGTCTTCATATGCACCTCTGCAAGAATAAAAGCACTATCATGGTCAGAAATGCCCACTGCCAAATAACTAATAATCCTTTTCTCTGCTGCATTTGACAGTGCCCAGGGGAGAAGCAGAGAAATTCTTTGAGCAGAGTTGCCTAAGGTTTCCCTAGCTGGCCCTGACTGCACTGGCCACCTGTTCCCTGTTTAGAGAAACCATCCTTCCCCCCACCAACCTTCTGTTCCTTGTCTCAGACTAACGATGATATATGGGGTGCTGTGTTCCTCCTAATTATGAAAATTGCTTTCCATTGGTTCCAAGATTTTTATTTGATATCTTCTCAGAATCTTGGCTAGCCTCTGTGCCTTGGGACCCTTAAGTAAAATTAGATCTTAGAGCCCCCATATGGGATCTGACACACAGCTTTTAACCAGGAGCTCTTATTTAAAAAAGGAAAGTGGATGCTTCAAAGAAAAGACTCTAGTCCCTTACTATGCAGTCCACCTCACCATTGAGCCTAGGTTTTCACAACTAAAGAGTTCCTGGACCCTGAGGCACCACTGCCTGGACCACTGGCCACCACCTGCAGATTTCCTTCAGTATGGTACTCCTTCACAACATGACCTCTTACCTGAGTTTGGATGGCCATCTTCATCTCCCAATTCCCTTCTGAAAAGCCTGAAAATTTCTCTTGAGCCTCTACCACACCAATATTAGTTATCATCAAATCTCTCACCTTGTTGTCTTCTAACTCTGTCCTTTCCAATCTACCCACACTCTACTCCTTGATTTTGGGCTTGCTATTTTCATTTGGATTATAGAAAATAGATAGCAATTTATTCTTAGTTGTACCTGCTCTTCCTGCCGTTATCCTTACTCCTGTCCTTACTCGTCTTTAGACTCTCTAGTCCAAATGATTGCTGTGAAATACAAATCCGCTATTGTTATTCCCATCCTCCAGACCCTTCAGAAACTCTAGGCCTTCAGATGATGCAGGAACCTTTTGCCGTTGCTGACTGAAATGCTACTCCCCTTCTTAGTAACCCTGGTTTATCTTTGTGCACACATCTTGCAGAGGTCTTTCCTTGCCTGTGCTAACCTCTAAAATAACTCTTTACTTGATTCTTTCCGTGGGCTCCTTTGAAGGATGGGGTTGGCAGTGCTTTGTTTTACTTATCTGTGAATCCTCAGTGTGGATGACAGTGTGTGTGACACAGCCTCAGTTCTCAAAGTATGTTTGGTGAATAGATCAATGATGCAAATTAAAGTCTGTCTTTCTCCTCATTGGTCATTAAAAGCATAAAAGTATATTATTCTAGCATTTGGGTGCTACTGGAAACCACAAGATTGAGAGAGAACTTTTTTTTTTTTTTAAACAAGGAAACTGTTAGTACATTTGTAATGAATGTTGGTAAAGAACCTAAGAATGATTATCTTTCCATTGGTAATTAAAATGGATTTCCATTTCCTCTGCACAAAAAGATAAACTTTTTCTAGGGCTCAAATCAAGACATTTCACCATTGGCTTCTCCATGATAGTATGCTCTGCATTTTAAGAGTCTTTCCCCAGCCATAGAATCTGGTATTTGGCTGCTTCAAGTGCAATTGCATATTCAGTTTCTACTAAAATGATTCAGCTATTCAAGTACCCTTTACCAATGTAAGAATCCAGACAGAGTTTAGAAGGTGAACTTCTTTGCCTTCGCATCATCCACAGACTCAGAGAAGAAGGGGCCACCTTCTCAACCTGACTCAAATGAGTCAGTTGGTCTGCCTATAACCAGTGACTGATGTCATCACCAGTCCTTCCCTGTGATGTTGGTGTTCATTGATGTACTCTGTTATTTTTATCACCAGTTTTATGGAAATATTTAGCATCTTAGAAGTATCTCAGGGCCCTTCTTGGCTATTTAAACTTGGAAGGTGGGGAAGGGAATATGTGCATTCCCTGATTCTGCTGTCTGAGGCAGTTCCCAGGGACTTGCACATTATCCAAAGAAACTATGGGCCTGTGGATTTCAGATGAATATAGGGAGAATATTTTAAAAACTGTAGCTACTGGCTGGGAGAATGAGCTGCCTAAGAAGTATAGAGCTTCCTGTGCTGAGATTTCAAGAAAAGGCTGATAATTGCAGATTAATAGGTTAGGGAGAGGACAGCCACTGGGAGAAGGAGTGTGGGGTAAGTAGGAATAAGGAGGGCATGCCATGTAAGTTCATCCCTGCGATTCTGTGATCCTAATAGATTCTGTTCAATTGGTGCTAGATTCTATGTGTAGACTTAAATTAATGTCAAAAGCTATAAAACATCATCTAGAAATAAGACTGATATGACTGTCTCATCTTTATGTAATCTACTATTTTAGACACATAGTTTAGATAAAAATCCCTGATTCTGAATTTAACACTTAATCATTCTAAACTGTGCCAGATACCAGGTCCTATAAGTGCTTATCTAAATCAATTTGGCTACAAAATTTTTTATCAGATTGTCAAATTTTGTATTTCTTCCCTCTCTCTTCTACCTCCACCAAGGCAATCTTGCATTATTCATGGAAGTATTTCTAGTATATCTAAACAGTCCTTGGCATACGGTAGGTAGTCAATGAATATTTATTGAATTATGAGAATTTTCTTACCCACAAGATTGAATGAAAAAGATAAAGGTATCTATCTATCCAGAGCAAATATCTCTCTTGGAGTCTTCTCTACTGCCTTACCACCCACCCATGCCCATTCATATTTGCTCTAAGGAATCCTAGAATGTGACCAGACTACTCAAAATTTCTCAAAAGCACAAGACAAGAAGATAAATTTAAAATGTTAATGACATATATGTATATATGCGTATATATGTTATATACACACATGCATATATATATGTGTGTGTGTGTGTATAAAGTTCTGCAATGTTTTTCCCTTTTCAATAATTCCTTTCTGAAATGAAATTTTATTAGTTGTTTGATAGAAAAAATAAAAGAAGAGGGAAGGGGAAGATCCTGCCTTCGCAATGTCATCATACAAACTGAGCCAATGTCTCTGGAAAGATGGAATCAAGAGATGCTTTTCATATTCTCTGCATAGGTGAAGCACAAGCAAAGTGACCTAGGTCACAGAATCACACAATAATGTAGGCAGCGATGGAGCGAAGCACTTAGGACCCCTTCATGGATTGCCCCCCTGCCCCCACTATACAAGGCACACACAGAGCCCTGATCCCTCAGAATGACACCACTGTATGTTGATGTTCTGTGACATATACTGCTATATGATAAGCAGCAAGGGGATTTCAAATGTAGAAGTTGACACAATGACCTATCATCAGGTTTATGTTGCCTCTGACATTTCAGAGGATGCTTGTAAGAGGACCTGAGAAGTAATTCTACTCACTGGTACTGGCAATCACTTAAAAAGTGTCTATGGGCTCAAAAGATTCCTTGTCCTACTTCTGGATGAGACACAGCCAAAGGATCTCTCAGGTTGGTTCAGCATCACCCTCAGGAGTACAATGGCAGGATGGAACCCGTTTCCCAAAAGTCCCCTGTCGACTTGCTGCTAATCTAGCCACATCGATCGCTAAAGAAAGATGATCACTTCTACAAAACTTGGTTAACGTTCTGAGCTGTGGCTTGAGATTAGCAAAGCTTCTCTTCAAATGATAAGACAAGCAATTTCATTCTCTTCTCCTAGTGAGTTGAAGGTACTAAGTCACTACCTACAATTGTTCACCATGGTATCTTCTTGTCTTCTTGCCAAGCTGTGAGACTAACAATGCTTTTGACAAGCAGAGGAATTCCTTAGTTGTCTGCTGTCTCCGCAACAAATTTCCTTCATCAACTAATTCACTAATTTGGGCCTTCTTGAGAACGCAGCTAATTTGTGAGAACAGGTGGCTCATTCCATAAGTGTTCAATAAAGATTCACACATGATTACACATACAGCATCGCCTTAAAGACAAATGAAGAAATGTGTGTATTTATGGAGAAACTGAAGAGACAGACAAGAGATTCTTCAGTAGCTAACAGTGTGCATCTGGTGATCTGGCAAAATTCTTGCAAAACTGGTGGGGGAAGGGAGCAGAAGCAGGTAACACAAGGATATAAAGTCCTTGTCACATGGATAATTTAACAATTCTCAGGGAGACTACCAAGAGATGATGGAAACCAAGGAGGAGAAAAAAAAACAAAACTACTAATCCTGATTTCACTCTTAATTTTCTCTGCCCTTATGAGACACATGGCTTGAGATCATTCAGTCATGCAACAGTTATTGAGCACTTAATAAGCGCTCAGTACATGGCAGTACAATCAACTATCTTTTTTCATTATAAACAAGGAAAAGGAATGCTATGGGATTAAGAAAATATCTGGTTTACAAACTAAATTAGATGCTAAGGTATTACTGGAGTAGATAAGCCTGTCCAGATATCGAATAATCATTACCTTACAAAGCATCAGAACTAAATAGTACAAAGTGCAATGAGTACCACAATAGTTTTAAATTAACACATATCTAGCAGGGTGGTAATGAGTTCAATCACTCTTTCTATATGACAAATAAGAAACACAACCTCACTCAGGCAGAGTGGACCCTTCTTTCCTATTTTTGATCCTAGCTATTTTTGTATTCCTTTATCTGGGAAAAAGAAAAATGTTTGCATTTACAAGATAGTAAATAATTCTAGTGCTCTGAAGGTTTAAAGTAAAGGTTAATGAAGGTGAAGAATTCAACAAAACATGATTTCTAAAAGAAAGAAGATCCAGTTTCTATAACCTGTGAGAAAATCATGGCTGAGAAAATTCTTCAACTGGTACAAGGATTACTGGCCTTTACAGATATGGAAATTATCCTTTTTAAAAGTAGATGGATACAGAGTAGCTGATATTTTTTGGTTGAAGGGTTAAAGATAGGCTAAGTAATTGATTCACTCTTTCATTAACATGTTCATTTGTTCTAAAAACACTCACTAAACATCTTAGAGGAGTTGGCTGTTAAAGATCAAAGGACTATGAAGCCAAGTGGAATCTCCTGTTAATGATGACTACAGGAAGTTCAGGGGGTACTGAGGGGTATGTGAACAGCAGTGGGGGCTCTAAACCAGATTTCTCCATAAAAGTGATGGCAGATCTAAGAAGTTGAAGATTTGAAGTATAGGAATTACCTTGTAGCAAAGGGAGGCAGTATAGTTAAAATACACCGTAATTGTGAACATAAAAGTAGTTGGTGCAGCTGTAGGGATGGGAGAGGGAGCCGAGGGGCAGGAGATAAGTTCAGGATGAGTTTTTTTTAAAAAGTCTCATATGCTAAACTAAGGTCTAGGAATAATAGGGAACCATGGAGAGATTTTTAACCCAGGGTGGAGACCATTGGGTTTGTGTTTTGGAGGAGGGTGTACCAGAAGCAAGAAAAAATGTTCCAGAATATATTGTAGGATTCATTGGAGAAATGGCAATAAAAAGGTAGTGGGAGGGACTAGGATGTGGCTCAGTGGTAGAGAGCTGCCCCAGTGTGTATGAGGCCCCAGGTTCAGTCCCCAGCACCACAAAAAGTGGTGGTGGGTTTTTTTCCCCAACAAAACAACAAAAGCGGGGGGGACCCACCACCACCACCACCAAAACAGGCATGGTGGCACATGCCTGTAATCCCAAGGAGGCTGAGAGAGGAGGACCATAGCGGTCATTTGGCAAACTTGGCAAGTCCCTGTCTCAAAATAAAAATAAAAAAATAAAAAGGGCTGGGAAGGTAGCTCAGGTACACCCCTGGGATTTATTCTCAGTTACACACACACACACACACACACACACACACACACACGGAGAGAGAACTACACAGACATGAGGAAGAATAAATAAGATTTGATCTAAAATGGAATTCAGGAGATAAAAACTCAGAAAAAAAATTGCAGAACTGAGATTCTGGCTTTTTGCCTGCATAGAAGCCCCTCCCTTTGGACAGCTTGATTCTCGGTTGCCTATAAGGCACATCACTGATATAAGGGAGATCACTGATATTTGGGTTGGGATGCCAGTGGGTTTAGGTTGAGAATATGAAGGTATGAGTAATATCTATAGTCATGGCCTGCTTGAAGTCATCCAGGGGTTGGTGCTGAATGGAAAAAGAGAGAAGCAAAGGAAAATCCTGTGAATGATATTTCTGGATTAAGAAGAAGATAAAAAGAATACCAATCAGACAAAGAAAGAACTATCTGATTGGTATTCCTCAAGGCAAGAGAAGAGAGAATTTGATAAAGGGATGTGAGCCAGGTGCCCTCAAAAGATAACAAAAAGCAAACAATAACAACAATAATCAAACAAACAAAAATGCCCATGTCCATGTCATTGATAAACCTACTGTTGTGGCAGTATGAAAATCTGGTTGTATGAATTAGAAGTGAATGAATATTTAGGGAAGGAGACCGGAGGTACCTACTTCTTATACTTCTTTAAGTAGCTTGCTTTGAAGCATGAAGGAGTTTTATCATGATAAATAGAGGATGATGCATCATTGAGAAAATAAAAATTAACAAAGATGGATGGAATTAAGAAGCTTCATATAAAACAAGAGGGAAAAAAATCAATAGTACAGAGAAGTAACTGAAGAAAGAAAGGGAGAAGGGAGATAAAATAACGCCTCTTGGTCTGAGGACAGATGATCTGGAGTGCAGGTGAAGAATCACCCCTTACTCTACATACATTTTTAATGATATTCCATAAAGCTTTCTATTTTACAAAGATATTTTATATAGATATTTCAAAAAAGGTTTAAAATTCTTATTGATTTAAGATGGACATTATTAGCTCAACCAACATGAGTGCACACTACTCATAAATGGCTGGATTAACTCTCTAAATTAGATCCCTTCCTTCCATATTCAGAGCATGACACAGCCCTTCTTTAACTTTGCAGCTTTATTACAGAAAATGGATCAGTTTTACACCCCGCCTCAGACAGAAAATGATCTTTGAGTTAGACCGCCTTGACATGGATGTCAAGTCACTTGATTTTCAAAAGTAGATGATAGAAACTGATTTCCGTAATTTTTTGAAAATCAAATCCAAACACAGGAGTTTCATAGCTTACAAAAATTCTCTGATGTTAATAGCACGAATGATAAAATATGTGCCTAATCAAAATGACTGAGTCAGTATTGAACACTAGGCCCTGCAGCACCCAATTACTCAGTGTTTTTTCTATTAAGAAATATGATGTGGGGGTATGACCAAACCTCTAACCATAAATAATATATGGAATAATATAAAGAAGGAAGAAGAAGTTTCTTAAGTGCTGCCTTATGTGGTCTTAATCGTAATCCTAATAAGAGAGTAATTAATTGGGAAGGGGATGTGTGTGTTTTTCAAGCAATCAGATTTTCACATCCAGGCAGCACTTCTTCTAAAGTTGACTTGCTAATAAAGTTGCATTTGCAACTGGCATTAACATGATTTTATTTTGAATGTGTCATTTTGATTTGCCTAGGAGTGTTGTTTTGATTTGCCTGGGCTAATTTTACAGCAGGACAAACACAGAATGTTCTATAGTTGTCTCAGCTCACGCAAGGCTCATCCTGCAACCCCTGTCCTTGGTTAAATAAAGTGACCCACCATGTTTCAATGAACTCAGTTTTGCCCAGCCCAAATTCATATTTGGGCTGGAATATTTCCTCCCTCTTGCATTCACTGAACTCATTTTGTACCAATCCAACAAAATATGTCTTGGGAAGAAAACATTAACTTGAAAGTAGAGAAACCAGCAGGGTTTTTGTTTTGCTTTGTTTTCGTTGCCTTTATGCCAAACAAGTGTATGTTTAGGCAGCAGAGACAGGAGTATATGGCCTTTCACTCATTTCCCTAGAGAATGGTTTATCAACTGCTATAAAAGGAGTTATTTTTTTTTCTGCAAAACGCATATCAGATCCTCTGACAAGCAGTAGTCATTAAGGTCTGTTCGGTATGCAGTTCTGAATGCCAGGGATGGTTTTGCAGGCAAGCCATCCCCTGGGGCACTTTAACCCCATTTATTCTTCTCAATTTTCCTCTAGGTTTCTAGCCGCAAAAAAAGGAACAAAATAAATTAAATTAACAAAATCCATTTGGAAAATGAACCTTTTGTAATGGGTTCTAGGAAATGTTTAGCGCAGGCAGGAATAAGACTAGTATTTTCACTCACACCCAAGATGACTGGTTTGATGCATGGGCAGTGACAGTCTTGGCAAACCTGGGATTTGAGGCAACAGCTCATTAATGCACCTGCACGCTAAGTAATGTACCGTGTGTCAGTGTTTCCACGGTGCCTTTCCATCACCTCTTCTTCACAATGTAGAACCTCAGCCTGCTATTGTTTTTTGGGGGAGGGTAGGGGGGGTAAAGCTACCAGTGTACTTGGGGGATGGTTGTGGGTGTTGAAGTAGGTGTTAATCCATGCATTGGTTCAGTGTCATTGGGCTCCTGTAGAGATTCCAAATTACAATGCGACTGCACAGGGTTTATAGACAGCTCTCATGCTGAGACAGAGATGGTCCGCAAAAAGAGTGCCAGGAAGAAAGTATACACATGACACAGAAGCTGGCTTGTGCACAAACCTTCCAGAGCATTTCTGTAGATAAGTTTTGGTGTGTTAAAGCAACGTGGAATGCTTAACATACAAATCAGTTAAATGACTGGAAAAAGTGACAGACTGCAGTGAGTAGGGAAGGGTTCAAATCAGGCCCCTACTGGGAACTTGTGGTCTGATCTTGGATAAGCCACTGGACCTCAATGAACTTTGCAAATAGGATACAATGACACCTGCTTCACAAGGTGGCTTGGGAGATAAGACTACATAATAGATAAGGAATTCTCCTCACATCCCCCAATGAGTCAAACTGGGTATTCCTCTAGGCACTGTGGATACAGAGTAAGATATGATACCTGTCTTGTGCTTAAATTGTTTTCTTCCTTTCTTCAATTTCTAAAGCCTCTCCTTCCATTGTCATAAGAACTCAAGGTAGCAATAATCTTCCTTTGACCACACAGACAGAACTACTGAGGCACAGAGGTATAGACTGTTTGCTCAGAACAAATAAAACATTTCCTCGCCAGAGAGCCTGTGGTGCTGACACCAAATTGACAGTTCCCTGCTTGGGAGTTTGGAAAGGCAGGTTCTCCCTTATCACATCCTACACACTCTGGACAGGATGCAGTCAAGGTAAATAACCCAAGTGCACAGGGGGTTGTTGGGAACCAAAATATAAAGAGATACCTATTTCTCATAAGTATCAGTTTGATTTGATTTGGGCTGTTCAAAGGATATCTTTGAAATACCAAGGGTATTTCAAACTGCAATATTATTAACTACCTTCTCATATGGATATTATTGCAACTGGTGGTATCTGCCTCATGGTTCTGTTTTAAAATACTTTGGTGCTTAAGAGGAATGAAAAATGTGACATTTTATAACATGTTTTGTTATTTTTCCTATATCATTAGAAATGATCTTCCATTTTGCTTGTTTTTCTAGTAAAATGTCATAAGTAAATAACAATTGATACCCCCCCACCGTTTCTTTGATTATTGCTGTCTTGTTGATACCTTACCTGGGCAGTCATTTCAAAAGTAAGGGTGTGATTGATCCCATGGATATGCATAATTTTAGAGCTTACTCTAGCTTTCATGGTATATTAAACCTGGTATTGAAATTCCAATCAGATGTGTTATGGTGTTATGAAACAACCAAAACCAAGAATAAGAAGATCTTATGCCTATAAACAACGTATTTAATTTGATCCAGACATCTCCTCAAAATAAAGTAAAAAATATTTCTCTTGCTTTCCTCATATGTATCAGTAAAATGTTAGTGCCCTTGCTCTTTCCTGCTCCTCCTCTCTGTTTTTCCTACCCTCTTCCTTTCCTGCTTGCCTTCTTTTCTTTCTTTCACTCATCATCTACTTGAGAGTCGGGCAGCAACCTCTCTCGGATTGCCTGAAGAGGAGGATGTGGAAGTTTCCTTACTAAAATAGAAATTGTTGGGCAAACTGGGATGAGTTGGACATTGTAATCGGACATTGCAATTATGTGCCAGGTATTATTCTAGAAGCTGGACCTTCGGTGTTGAATAAAGCAGTCCCTCTCTCATGTAGGATACTTCTCAACCAGGAAAGAAAAGAAATTCTAACAACATGAGTAACTGCTAAGAAGAAGAATAAAACAGGATCAGAGCAAGAGAGAAATGGGTAAGGGAAGAAATTTTTATTTTGTTTCCGGTGGTCAGACCAGAGCTTTCTGGTTAGGTGGCATCCAGCAGGATGTGAAGGAGGAGATGGGTGAGACACAGGACAGCACAAGGAAAAATCCATCTGTTGTGGAGGGACTCTGAGCAGGAGAGAGCTGGAGGTATGAAGGAAGAGAAAGAAGGCCAGTGTGGCTGGAGTGGACCCAGGGGAGGTGGAGGCAGGACATGGCACCTGCCCATCACTATACCGAGCTGAAGCTTTCCTTCTTAACGCCCACAGGAAACCACTGGAGGGTGAAGATCATTTAGGGAGATTTTTGGCTGTGAAGAGAATAAGTCAGGAGGAAGAATAGAAGCAGGGAAACTAGTTAATAGTTTCTCATATTCCTTCTATTATTGGGTGTTTTGAACATAAATTGTTTTTCATCTTCTATAAAAGATTGTTGAGCCAAACCCCTTTGCAAGCTACTCTGTATATTGGGATATGTTATCATTTCAGAATAGAATCAGGGGGATACTTACTGTTGGGGATTTGCCTTTGCTCCAGGGATTCATGAGGGCACCCCCATTCACTTCTACCTAATATCCACTACAAAACAAAATCTTCAGAAACAAAATCTTTGTTAACCAATTTTTTTTGTTTTAAATGTCATTTACCTGACCTAGTCTCTAAGTGATATCAGAATACCAAACTGTCACTTGGAACAATAACTGAAATAAAAAGACAGCACCGTTCAAAATAGAAACACTTTCAATAGAAAATTTGAAAAGAGGCTTCTGACTAGTGTTTGGTAGAGATAATAATTTTGAATTGTATTAATGTGCTTTTTTTTGCTCTGAATGTCTGTGTGTACGCCCCCATATTGTTCCAGTTATTAGCTCCAGGCGGAGGGGCAGAGGGGTGGTTAGGCATGTTGGGCAGGATTGCAAAGGTAAAAGAGGAGCCAGTATATAGGTTCGAACATCCAGATTGGCACTGGCAACAGGACAATAGTTTTAAACAACTTAATCTGTTGGAAATGACCAAGACTGTCCAGGATCTGTTGGCTTCAACTAACATACTGCTTTGGTTTGGATCTCAAAGTCAAACATATTAAACAAAGCCAAGCTTTGTTAAAAGACCTGGTCACTAGCCTGGGGCACTACTGGGAGTTAGCAGAATCTTCAGGAGATAAGAAAGGATGTTAGGGGCATGCCCTTGATAGGGGTACTGGGGCCCTGGCCCCTTGCTTTTCCTTTCTGTCTTTGCTTGATATAAAGTGAACAGGTCTCCTCTACCATGTGCTCCCACCATGATATACTCTGCCATCACAGGCCTAATGCAACAGGGCCAAGAGAACTTAGACTGAAACCTCTGACATGGAGCCTAAACAAACCCTTCCTCCTTATAAGTTGATTACCTCAGGTAATTTGTCACAGTAATAGAAAGCTGGCGAACACACACACACACACACACACACACACACACACACAGAACTAGGCCTGAAACACAAACCAGGCATGTTTTTATCTTTTCTATAATATGGAGGGGACACCTTTTCTACAACTTCAGCCAAGCTGTAAGGCTTGGTGTCCTGAGAAGAAGGATATGACTTAGAGGCTCATTCAAGAGAGAAAGAGAAAGTAAAGGAGCTCCTCTTTCCCTGAAGAATTTCCCTATGGGGACCAGCAGGAAGAAAATGAGGTAGGAGGAGTAAAGAGAAGACCTGTCCTCCTGCTTCCTGAGGGAGGGGACAATTGTGCCATAGGTGGAGACCACAGCAGTGGCCCCACATAAGTGAAATGGCCTGAGATTAGATCTTCAAAGTCTTCCTCAACTCCTGTGAATGTACTCTAGGGAAGAGAAGCACAGGTGAAGTGTGCCCAGTGAGCTTTGAGGGGACTCCCCTTCAGCTGTTCCCAGCATGGCCTGAGTCTTTAAAGCTTGCTCACCCAATGGGAACCCATAAATGAGATCAGAGGGGCCTCCTGTCCCCTTGGACCTAGAATCATGCCTCGTCCTTCCAACATACCCAGACACCATCTTTGGGAACAGAAAAGTGAGAAGAATTGTGAAAAGGTTTTGAATTTTCCTGCAGAGAGTATTTTATTACTTTTTAAAAATATTTATTTTTTTGTAGTTGTAGTTGGACACAATAACTTTATTTTATTTATTTATATGTGGTGCTGAGGATTAAACCCAGGGCCTTGCACATGCAAGGTGAGCGCTCTATCACTAAGCCATAACCCCAGCCCCCAGAAAAGTATTTTAAATGGGGGGGGGGGGGGAAGAAAACAAAACAAAACAAAGACAACCACCAAGTTGAAGTTTTTCTGTTATCTAAGAAGTAGCTGAGTGCTCATGAAAAATTAGATCAGTTCCAGGAAAAGGAAGAAGTCGCATTGACTTTTCTGAGTCTGGTGTGTTATTTTTTGATCTTACCAGTTTGGCATTGTCAGTGGGCCCTTGGCTAGCATTGAATCCTGAATCTGGCCTTGCAGTGAGGGGTAAAGTCATTTGCTGTGGTGTTCTTTTGAATTAAGTCCCCTGCAGGAGTCAATCCAGTTTGTGGGGGGGCCTAAAACCTACATGGTGTGGGGAGTGAAGGTCACTAAGGGAACAAGTGAAAATTAGGTACAAATGAAAATATTTTGTGTTAAATAATAAATCACAGAAAGTTACTAGAGATTCTTTTTCTTCTGTGATCTTTTTTCTTCCTGGTGGGGCTCTTGCAAGGGAGGGGCACTGGTGCTTACACTACATCAGCTTCATGTTAGTAGAGATCTCTGGATCTCTGTAGTTTATCCTGTTTTCTACAGGAACCAATGGTCCAGGTTAAGTCTATGGTCTCATTAGGAGCAAACCAGCAGACCAGTTGAGCACAGCTGCTTCCCTTGCACCACTGTTCTTGTTGGAGACAGGGGAATGGGGTCAAGTTCATCAAGTACTCCCTCCTGTACCTCTTGTCTACTTCTTGGCACCCTTTTCTCCTTCCTGGACTTGGGGTGCTGAGTGGATCCTTCTTGCACAAACTGGAGCAAATGAAAACAATTTTCTAATGTTGAGGTGTTATTGGGAGCATTTCCTGACTGTTAATCTAAGTATCTTTCAAGGGGCAGAAGGGAGAATTTGCTGAGCATTCTCTCAGAAGCTGCGTCAATGACCATTCTAGGAGCTTTGTTTTTCTACGGAGAAGAACTTTTTGCTTCACATTTTTTCCATATGAAAATCAAACAAAACATATATCGAACAGCTAGACACCACCATTTTCTCCATTGGGTAAATGAAATAAGACAATATATGTGAACTACATTGTAACAATACTCTGCTAAATAAATGTAAAACTATTTTATTATTGTTATTGTTGTCATTATTTCTACTGCTTTGGGGCATGAAAGCTAAATTGGTTTCTAAATATGCTTGACTTTGCCACCAGAGTGTTGCTGAGACTTGAACATCCAAGGATTATCTTCCTTTGGGGAATAATGAAGAAAATTGTATGGGTGAAAGAAAGTTCCAGAAACAATTACTATGACTTCTTGAGATACCTCTGGATAAAAGGCATCAGGCACTGGCCTCTCCTACTTTGTCCTTTTGCCAGCACATGGAAAGTGATGCAAACTTTAAAACAGATGCATCAACAAAGGTTTAATTTCATCACTGGCTCAAGGCCTAACATCCCCTCTTCCTGTTTTCCATATCTCTGGCCCGCCTGGTTTCGTGAGAAGTTGCCAAACAAGATTGAAAACTGATTGATTTCCCATTTTGATACAGCTACATTGCTGGTTATATTATTCTTTAGTGGTGTTAGTTAAATATTTAATGAAATCTTAAGAGAAAAATTTTGTCTGTGTAATGTAAACATATTGTTAGGTTGCCTGAAAGGGTCACATCTTGATTAAGCTGAATGTCAGGAGTATTGATAGTACCTTCTCAGTATTCCAGAAAGCTACCATCAGTGAAAACCCCACAGAGCACTGAGGCAATTCTGCCTTTTATGCACAACCTGGATGCATTGGTAGTGGGAGAGCTTGTCCAATCCCACGTGTGGCTCCATTCCTTCATCTGTGCATCTAACAATTTAGATTTTCAGAAATAGAATGCTAACTGGAGAATTCGTCTCTGTGACCTTTATTGTGCAAAGATTTATTCCTTCTATAATCCACTACAGATCTCGATCACTTATTAAACTAACAAAAAGTTTTCAAAGATGCTCATGATAAAATGTCTATTTTAACAAGGCAGAATTAAAGATAATGGGGTAGTTGTTGCAGAACTTTGTCTCAAACAGTAAAATCAGTCAGAATGATTCTCTCACTAGGTAGGCTAACTCAGGAGGTGGTGGAGAGACACTAGTCACTGGGTGTTTTTAAACAAAGCAGTGGTTACTGCCCAATGGAGATGGTGTTGTGGTTGATAATGTTGAGATAGCCTGCCTAGTTACCTCCATATAATTCTGTACCTGTTTCTACTCTATCATTCTCACTGCCATTATGCTAACTTGAGCCCTACCTATCATTTCCCTGGACTACGCCCACATTTTTTTCTTTGCTTGTTTCCTTATCTATGACCCCTTATGTGCTGCCCTCCGCCAGGATATTTAGTGATTATTTTTCTTTTTAACAGTATCATTCTCATGTAACTCACACACCAAATAATTTACCCATTTAAAATGCATTCATGGGGCTGGGGTTGTGGCTCAGTGGTAGCGTGCTTGCCTAGCATGCATGAGGGACTAGGTTCAATTCTCAGCACCACATATAAATAAATAAAATAAAGATCCATCAATAACTAAAAAAAAAAAATTAAAAAATGCATTCAGTAAATTTTAGTATATTCACCCAATTGCACCTGTTTTACCACAATCTAATTTTATTTATTTATTTTGGTTTGTTGTTGTAGTTGTTTTGGTTTGGGGTGCCAGGGATTAAACTCAAGGGTGCTTAACCACCAAGCCACATCTCCAGCTCTTTTTTAAAAAGTGTTTTTGACATTAAGACAGAGTCTCTCTAGGTTGCTTACACCCTGGCTAAGTTGTTGAGGCTGGCTTCACCCCTGTGATTCTCCTGCCTCAGCCTCCTGAGCCGCTGAGCTTGTATGTGTGAGTCATCATGGCTGGCTTTGTTTTGCTTTTTTTTTAAGATGGGTTCTCACAGGGCTGGGATTGTGGCCCAGCGTTCACCTTGCACATGCTGGACCCTGGGTTCAATCCTCAGCACCACATAAAAATAAATAAGTGAAATAAAGGTATTGTGTCCAACTACAACTAAAAAATAATATTAAAAAAAAAAAAGATGGGTTCTCACTATGTTACCACAGCTGGACCTGCACTCGAAATCCTCCCTCCTCAGCCTCCTGAATGTCTATAGAATTGTCTATTCTGTAAATAGAATCACTCAATACATGGTCTTTTTTGACCAGTCTGCTTCACTCAGCATAATATTTTCAAGATTCCTCCATGTTTTTTAGTATCAGTACTTCATTGCTGAATAATATTGTATTATATAGATACGCTTCATTTTTTAATCCATTTGAGAGTTGATGAACATGTTTATACCTTTTGGCCATGAAGAATAATACTACTATGAACATTCATCTACAAATTTTTGTGGGGGCAATGCTTCCATTTTTCCTGAAAAAGAATTATTACATCATGGGTGAAACTCTATGTTTAGCATTTTAAAGAATGCTCAGACTGCGTTTCAAAGCAGCTATGCTATTTTACATCCCCACCAACAGCTCGTGAAGGCGCCAGGTTCTCTGTCCTTGCCAATATTTGCTGCTATCTGTTATGCTAGTGGGTGTGGAGAGGTGTCTCATTGTGGTCTGATTTGCATTTTCAGGATGCCTAATAATGTTGAGCATCCTAATAATGTGAGTTGGCTATTTGTATATCTTCTTCAGATAAATGTCTATTCTAATCCTTGAACCATTTAAAAAATTATGTTGCAATAATTCTTTATTTATCCATGCAGGGCTCTACTCTGATGCATAATCTGTCAATATTTTTTCAAATTCTGAGTTGTCTTTTCACTTTCTTGATGGTGTCCTTTGAAGCACAAAATTTTTTAATTTTAATAAAGTCTTGCTCATCTATTTCTTAAACTGTTGTTGCTTTCACTTCTGCTGTTAAATATAAGAAATCACTGACTAACCCAAGATTGTGACAACTTACTCTTGTGTTGTCTTCTAGAAATTTTATAATTTGAGTTCCTATCTATGGGTCTATGAGTCCCTTTGTTAGTTTTTTTTGTGTATTGTGTGATGTAAGTATCCAATTTCATTGTTTCTCATGTGTATGTGCAATTGCCCTAACATTATTTGTTGAAAGAGTGGTTTTTCTCACACAAATCTAAGAGTTCATCGTGTTTCACATTCAAAATTCTTTGGCAGTTCACTGCTACCTATGGCTGTAGCTTTTACATTTGGACTCCATGAACCTCATCTCCAGGAGAACTTTAATAACCAGACTCAATTTGTTTTAATCATTCACCACTTGATGTGCATCCTTCTATTGATCTGCTTATCAAGACTCATTGGAGTAACAAACCAAGATTTGGGAACAGGAAGAATCCTTTAGGGAAAGTAGCTTCCTACCCCACCCCATCATTTTCTGGCTCACATTAATGAAGTCGAGAGAAATGACAATTAAATTCCTAGTATTTACCTACTTTGCATTTGTTGACATTTTATTCTTTAATTATTTCAAATAATTCCTTGTGCATTTGTTTTTTCTGTCTGATTAGATAATAATCTTCTTGAAGATCTATAGTAACTTGATTTCATGTGATTATTTTTGGTGCCCGTTAACAATAAAATACATACTTAACTCTAATAAGCTTGCATTTCTAGTGCTTTCCTGAATTGTCTCCTTATATTACCTAAGGAAGCTTTTACTTTTAAGAGCATTTAGGCTATTTTATAAATGACAGTAATGAACTGGTCTGTTTCTAATTTACAGAAGAGAAAGGATTTAATCTGCTCAAGGAGACATTTAGGTATCCTAGAGAAAATTACTCAACTTTTTGAACTTCAGTTTCTAACTTAAAATGACCTAATACCTACTCTGCATGTTTTCTTAAGTATTAAATAGTTAGTACTTATTTAGTGTTTAGTGAGTGCTTGCATGTCATATCTTCTGGGAAATATTAGTTAATTTTATCATCATAGTCATTACCGATGTTGGAAGTATTCTACGATGGAATTAGTCCTTAGCAATCCAAGGATTGGAATGTATTTTTGCTTCAGGGCATTGAAGCAGCTCTTCATTAGCCTTTTGAGCTAATAGAGTTTCCCAGACTGCTAACTTTCTTCCAATAACTATAAATGCTTAGAAAAGTATATGCAACAAATGTTAGAAAACACTAATTTTCACCCACCTCCACATCAAGCTACATGTCTAAAGGGGCTGGTTTTATTAACCAAGTAAATCTTCTGACTCCATCCTCCAGAGAAGGAAGAGCCTATGTCCCAGAGCATACTTCCTCTCAAGAAATAACATGACCCACGTAAAGCATTTTCATTAACTAAGCTCTTCCATCAATTTTCAGGTTGCAGTATTTTTTTTTCTTGAAGCCTAGTAAAGCTAGCTTAATTGGCTTTTCCCCCCTGTAGCAGAAGTTTTGGGGAAGATGTATATCTGGAAATCTAATTACATATCTTAACTGTAACCTGAGAAGCTTAAAATTCACAGATGCACTTTATCTGTCAAATATGGAGACAGTTGGCAAATGCAGGCCATAAAGGTGGAGATTTAGTACCCAACTGCATGAATTGTTGCTGCTTTTCTATGTTTATTACTTCACAGTTAATCAAGGAGATAACTCCCAGGAGTTTTTGGTATCTTTCTCCCAATGTTCTACATGATGAGGGGGAAGGAGAAAAGAATATTCTCTTTGCAAGATGTTTCCAATTGGAATAAGGTATTTGGTTCACAAATCCTTGAATGAAGAAATAGCATTAAATGTTCCAATCAATTTTCTGAAATCTTTTTTAAAGTCAACAGACCAGGTCATCACATTATTATCACTGTGTGTACACAGTTCTTTTGGTACAGTAATTTCTCAGTAATTGTATGAATATGTGCATGTAATTAGGACAGATATTCAGAAACAGAACTGCTCAGCAACGATCAAAACCATATTTTTACATTGGCTTGGCATTTTACCACCAAGAGCAATTACATTGAAATAATTTTGTAATATTGAAGCTCTAATTATTGAGCAGAACATAGTTGCTCTGCTAAGCATCCAAACTACAAAAGATTTTATGTGTATAGAAGTATATAAAAAAAGAGCAGAGCCACTCTCCATCACAAGCCATCACCAATGCCACCTAGGACAACTTCTAAGAAGACATGCTCATCCAATTCACAAACAGAACCTAGTCGCCTTGAACAATTAAGGGTTTATATCCTAAAAGATTCTACATGCAGTTATCAGCAGGTGCCAGCATAATTCACCTCATCAGCAAACAGGGTAATTATGGCACTGGACCAAGTTACCCCAGAAATCCTTGGCTGATGGACATTCAAATCTCAGAATTACTGAGGAGTTCTACTCATCTGGCCTAAAGTAAACAGACCTAACATTTCCATCTTCCTCATCTCCCTCTGTTCATACCTTTTGTTACTATTATATAAGCTTTAAATGTTCCACTTTTTAAAAGCATAGAAATTGAAAGAATAATAGTATTGCTACTGCTATTGCCACTCCTCTAATAATAAAAGGTCTAAGTAAACATAAGACAAGAAAAATAAATACAGAAAAAGCATTTGAAAAAATTCAGCAATGCTTTTTAACTAAAAACTTCAAAGAATTAGGCACAGAAGAAACATACCTCAACACAATCAATGCTACATATGACAAGTCCATAGTTAACATTATACCAAATGGAGAGAAACTGAAATTGCTTTAAGATCAGGAAGAAAACAAAGAAATCCACTTTCACCATTCTTATTTAATATAAAGTCTTACCCATGACAACAAAACGAGAGAAAATTAAAGTGCATCAAATAGGAAAGAAGAAGGACAAATGTTACAGTTTGAATAGGTAGTGTCCCCCAAAATATCATGTGTGAGACAATGCAAAAATAGTCAGAGGCCGATTAGATTATGAGATTTATAAATGAATGGGTGATAACTGTAGGAAGGTATTGTGTAGCTGAAGGAGGTAGGTCACTGGGGGCATGCATTTGGGATTTATATTTTATCTCCAGTCAGCAGAACTCTCAGTTTCATGGAGGCCATGTCCTGAGCTGTTTTCCTGTGTCACACCCTTCCGCCATGATGTTCTGTCTCACCTTGGGCCCAGAGATATGGATTCAGTTTTCTATGGACTGAGACCTCTGAAAACATTAGCCAAATAAATTTTTCCTCCTCTAATTTTTTTCTGTCAGTTCTTTTGGCCACAGTGATGAAAAGCTACCTAAAATAACAAATTATCTCTGTTTGAAGACAAGATGATTTATATAGAGAAAAACCTAATGACTCCACCAAAAAACTGTTAGAATTGATAAATGAATTCCGTGAGATTTTAGATACAAAAGCAACATAAAATTGGTAGCTTTTTAAAATACAGAAACAAGGAAATTGCTAAGAAAGCAATCTCATTCATAATAGTTAGACACTAGGATTGCTGTATGTATACACATGGATGTATAACCAATGTGATCCTGCAATTTGTACATGTGGAATATGAGAATTCATACCCTATTTGAATCAAATGCATGATATGTCAAGATCATTGTACTGTCTTGAAAAACTAATTAAAAATAAATAAAATAAAATACAGAATATAGAAAGTAAACTTAACCAAAGAAGTGAAGGATTTCTATAATGAAAATTCCAAACCACTGATAAAAGAAACTGAAGAACACAAACACAAGCACACACATGCATGTGTGCACCATGTTCATGGATCAGAGTTAATTATATTGCTAAAATGTTTGTTATCCAACCTAATACCAATGGCATTCTTTGCAAAAATAGAAAGAAAATAACAGTCCTGTAATTTATGCAGGATTACACAAGGCCCCAAGTAGCCAAATCCAATCCTAGTCAAAAAGAAAAAAACTGGAGGCAATATTTGACTTCAAAATATATTATCAAAACAGCATGGTATTAGCATAAAAACAGACACATAGGCCAATTGAAAAGAATAAAGAACTCACAAATGAATACACATATGTATAGCCACCTGATTTTCAACAAAGGGGGTAAGAGAATGCACAGGAGAAAAGTCTCTTCAACAAATGGTTCTGGTAAAAGTGGATATCCACATGTAGAAGAAAAAAAACTAAATCCCTTTTTTCTACCATGTATGAAAAGCAACTCAAAATGGATTGAAGAGTTAAATGTAAGATCCAAAGTTCCACAATTGCCAAAAGAAAACACAAGGGAAATGCTTCAGGATATTGGTTTAGGCAAAGAGTTTTCTTTTTGGACATGAACCCAAAAGCACAGCAACAAAAGTAAAAATTTACAAATGGTATTACATCAATAATATTACTTATTACTAATAGTATTACTAATGCTTCTGCACAACAAAGAGAACCATCAAAGTAAAGGGGAAACTTAAGAATGGGAGGAAATATTTGCAAATTGTTTATCTGAAAAGAGATTTAGTTTATATATATATAAATTTATATGTATTTATATATATACTAAATTTATATGTATTTATATAGTTCCAGTATTTTATATACATATATTTATATTTAGTTCCAACATTATATAATAAATTATATATATATATATATATATATATATATATATATATATAAAATTTGAGTTTATATATATCACATAATTGAGCATGGTATTGGCAGGAAAATACAAATGAAAACCACCATGAATTATCATCTCACCCCAGTTAGAATGACTATTATCAAAAAGACAAAAAATAACAAATGCTGGCAAGGATGTGAGGAAAGGGGAAATTTCATGCACCATTGATGAGATGCTAACTCATACAGCTATTCTGGTAAATAGGATGGAAGTTCCTCAAAAATCCAAAAATAGAATGAAAAGAACAACACATGATCCAAAGATCCCACTACAGGTTATATGTCCAAAGGAACTGAAATCAGTATGTTGAAGAGACATTTGCACTTGCACGTTTATTGCATCACTACTCACAACAGCCAAAATATGAAATCAAACTAGGTGCCCATCAACAAAAGAAAAAAATGTGCAGCATTTATATACAATATAAGGTCTTTCTGCTATAAAAATGAATAAAATTCAGATGGAAATGAAGGATATCCTATTTAGTGAAATAAAGTCAGGCACAGAAAGACAAACCCCCATGTTCCCACTCATATAGAGAGGCTAAAATATTGATCTTAAAAAAGTGGAGTCAGCTGGTTACCAGAGCCTGGGAAGTTTGTGGGTTGGGAAGAGAAGATGATTAACACATAGAGGAGAACAACTGGACAGGAGGGATAACTTCTAACATTCTGCAACACAGCAAATAACTATGGTTGATAATAATAAATTGAATATTTCAAAATTGCTAGTAGATAAGATTTTGATTGTTCCCAGCACAAAGACATGATAAATGAGGTGAGAGATAATGCCAATTACTCCAATCTTATCATTGCACATTTTATATATGTAATAAAATGCCATATTATATTCCACTAATAAGTATAGTTACTATGTGTCAATTTAAATAAAATATAATAGAAATCCCAAATCATAGAATAATTAATTAATAACTTTTGCTTTATTAAAATCTAATACTGTGATTCATAAAGCAAAATCTAGCAAGAAATGAAAAATCTAGCAATGGTCTGGGAAAAGATATTTGCAATGTGTATGAACAACAAAGGGTTACTATCCATGGTATATTAAGAACTTTATGAATCCTTAAGAAAAAAATATCCCATTCCCCGAAAAAGGGCAATTAAACAGGTAATTTTCATACAAGGAAAATTAATTGGTCAACATATCTATTGAAAAAGTCTTTAATCTTCCACATTGTCAGGGAAATATAAAATTGAAAATAATGTTGTGTTTTTGACACTAATAGATTGACAAAAATCTGTTTGATAATAGGAACTTTTGAGGATAGAAACAAGTTCCTCTCATCCAGTGCTTGTGGGAGTATCAATTAGAACAATTATTTGACAGAACACATTAGGCAAAATAAAAGAAAATTGAAGAAATCTTTTTCTTGCCCTGTAACTTTATTTATAGGTACCTAACCTTAAACTAAGAAACTTCACAGGTGTCACAGGGAGGTATTTAAAAGAATGATAATTGTACGTTATACTATTTGCAAAAGGGAAAGACTATAAACATCAAAATGTTTATCAATGCAAAAATGGAAAACTAAGTTACAGTATATTCATATAATAAAACACTACACAGACACATGCAAAATTGTCCGTAAACATCGGTATCAAGTTGATGGAAATGATCAGACTTTTAATATTTATTAATTTTATAGTGTTTATATGACATAATATTTACATGCAGCTTAAAAATATGCAAAATAATATCTTGACATTTCATATGGCTTTTGGATATTTACCCAGTTTGTCATAGTACAAAAAGACACAATAGTCTGATTCATCTTAAGGGCAGGGATTACTTCCAGAGGGCATGGAACCAGGGACAGAGACTCGAGAGTTGAATAGCATTTGAGATATTTCACTTATTAAAATATGACGATAACACCAAAGGGTCTAGGGTAAAATCAGTGAATTTGATAGAGCTGAGCAGTAGACCGAATTTTGATGAGCAGATTCCCATATTCTCAGGTGTTTGTGACTGTATGATAATTTCAGAGGTATTTTTTTCCTCCTTTTGTCATCTAGAAGTCACCTAGTCCACAAATGAAGCAGCGTTAAGTGCCTGCCCCTCATCAGGACAAAACTGGTGTATTTAGTCAGCTTTTCATTACTATAAAAAATAATGCAAATTATCTATACAAAGCAAAAGGTTATTTCAGTTCTGAAGGATTCAATCTAAGATTGGGTGGCACCTGTGCTTTGGGCCTCTGGCAGGGGTGGCACAACATGTAGGAGCCTCAAAGCAAACTGCTTATATTATGAGTGAGCCAGGAATAGAGATAGGATAGAGCCAGGACAATCCTAATGACCTAAGGACCTCCCACTAGGGCCTTTCTCTTAGAGGTCCATAGCATTCCCAGTACCACCACCCGGAAGACCAAGCCTTCACACCTGGACCTTTGAGGGATACTCATCCAAGTCTGACCTAGCAGCTAGGTTTTACAGTAGTGATAGACCAGCTGTAGATATAGAGTATATCTATATATCTACATCGGTATCTATCATGGTTTGTGTCCTTATACACTTACAATTCCAAATTATAAATGTACAACCATAAATTATGATAGATGCCATGAAGAGAAGAGGCAGGGAACTATGACAGAGGGTAACTGGAGTGGGGCGGGGAGTGGGAGATGCTTGTGTCTTGGCAGACACGGAGAGTTGGTGACCCTGGAAAATGATTGACGTTACCTTCTTCTTTGCCCGTCTCTACCCTGGAGACTGGAAAGCTAAACATTACTTTGCATATTCCTTGCAAGTGACACAGTTCTCACCAATTACATAGAGTTCAGAGTCTCTGGGGACAATGCCCCTTCTTGAATACAAAAGCAAAGACACACTGGAAAAAAATAATCAAGTTGGAAGCCACTCCCAGGTGTGGGAGTGGAACAGGGAAATAGATGGACACTAGGTCCTGGGTGACTTTGCTGAGTTGTGGCACCAGCACTGGACTTTTTTGTGTCACATAAATTAATATCTATGGGCTCAAGCCTCTCTCAGTACAGTACAGTTTTCTCTTATTTGCAGTTCAAATGATCCCAAAGAGATACACAAAAATAGGGTGGGATTTTAGAAGAGGTGACATTTAAGCTGAGAGGCAAGAAATGAGAGAGCTAACCATGCAGAAAACAGGAAAGGAACACGGAGGTGGGAGGGAACACTAGCAGTAGGTTTCAGAGGTTTGGCACGTTTGAAGAACTCAAGGAAACCCACTGAGTCAGGTGCTTAATAATGGCACTGTGAGTGCTTTGTTATTGGCTGGGAAGCTGGATATTTGACTCTCTTAGGTGCTAGGTTAAGAACAGTGCAGTTAATGATCTGTAAACAAAGACCAATTCAATCGCACCAAGGGGAGTTGCTGTTTTTAGACTCCTTTCTATGAAACAAAGAATTACCCTTAATTCATCTACGTGGATATTTGTAGGTTGATCTTTTGAAAGTGAAGTCTGCCAAGTCCTCCTTGAGTCCAGGAGTACAGCCTTCTCTACTCCCTCCCAACTGACTAAGGTGGGGTGGTAGGTGGGGGATTAGCATCTTGTTCTCTTTGACATAAAATAAATTGCAATGATAGGATTTAACTACAGTCTAGCCAACCGTGTCTGAGGCATTCCCTGTGTTACAAAGGTTTCTATTTTGTGCTCTATTTGTCTGAAAGGGAAGAGGCAACTTCACTGTTGAAAGGCCTGACCTGAATAAAGCAACAAAAATCTAGCTCCCTTAATCCTGTCCTCACTAGGCACTAAGGAATGGGTTGGCTGATTTTTTAATATGCTTCCAATTGGTCGAGTTCTTGGATCCTATACTCTTTTGGCAAAAGAAGGTGATTTTATAAGATAGTATTTACTGAACACCTGGGTAGGCAGAGTGCCGTTGCAGGCAAGAAGCCTATTGCTTGGAAGGAAATATCCATTTTCATCTGAAAAAAATCTTAATTTGATGGGTATTCTGCAAGTTTCTATTGGCTAGTTTAGAACAGATCTGGATATATATATATATTTTTTTAATTTAGTCCTTTCTTTTCTCCTTCCCTTTCTGCTATACTATAGCTATCTAATCCTTTTAATCTTTCATGGGCATTCTTTCCTCAGGCTCCTGAATTTATTCACTCTTGTTGCTATTCTCTGCACTGCCTCCAAATTGCTTGAGCTTCCCTGGTAATGAAGTGGTGGGAACACTATGTGTGGTGCCAGGTGCTGCTCAGCTAGAACTGTCCACAGAGGAACTGTTATGCTGTGTCCTTCTGCACAGCCAGCCTCAACCTGGACTTCCCTCCCATCCTGCCAGACTGCATGGCTGGCCTGAATTTAATTTGCAGACCACTGCGCCTCCTGGGCCTACTTTGGCAACTCTGCGATCTGGCACCTGCTTCCCAGAGAACAGCCCTGTGTTTGGATTCTCTTTCCCCAGGTGTATTCACTGCCTTGCCTTTTTTTCAAATGCTCACAAAGTTATTATTCCCAGCCTACATACCTCAAGTCTCAAAGGTCGTTTACATTTTATTTCTGTTGCCTGAGCTGTTTGCAATCCTTTCCAAATTGGAATCATTAGTGAATTCCAAAAACTAGCAGCTTCTTCCCTTTTTCCATCCAGGTCATGAATAAGAATGCTTAAATAACAGTCAGAACTACAGTTGAGGCAACAACATATTAGGTGGCGCATCTTAATCCTCTTTGAATAGTAATTTCTCCACCAGCATTGCCACTCTGAAACTTCTTAGTTTACTAAAGTTTTCTAGCCAACTTTAAATCTACATACTCAACCTTGCAAATACTTATTGAGTATTATGCTAGGTACTTTGAGAGAGTCCAAATCATGTAAGACACAATTACTGCTCTTCAAAAGGCTTCTCTCACTACAGAGGAATTAAATTTTTTCATAATTCAATATTTAATAAGCATCTTCAATGATCCCAGTATTGTTAGATAGATTCCAAACAGGAAAAAGAGAGTGTTCCAGCCTTTATGAGTTTTCATTGTACATATGATGGCATGTGATTATAATGAAATGTAAGAACCATAATGAAGTATATACTTGGACTGTCAATCTTTCACCCTCAGTTTCTTCATCTGAAAAATGGCACCAATGTTCTAAGTGAGAGGCTAAACAATACTTCTTGCCATGCACAATACAAAGTACTGAGAATGTTGTCATTAATGATAGTAACTGTAAGCATAATAACGAATTAGTATTATTATTATTACTATTATCTCCCATAGTCAATCTTATTGACCACAGCTATGTCGGGTACTATTATAGGAGAATTCAGAAACCTGTAGTAGGTTCAGTAGAAAAGAATGCTAGGATGAATGCCAATACCATGGATGGGCAGGAAGAGGAGATACTTATGCAAGTGATTATTGACCTTGCAAAATATACGTAACTAAGTGCTGCAGTTTGCAATGGGATCTTCTGCCTTGGGAGTGGCAGGAAGTGCACAGGAGGTAACTGATTTTGTGTTGTAGGATAGGGAGAGTCTGATGTCCTGTGATAGGAGCTGTACCACTATGTGACTTTTGGTCTCCTACTAAATTGATTCAGAAACTCCAGGTGCATTTTAAGCTTGGAGTCTAAGAGGTCACATAAAGCTGGGTGTGGGTAAGATTTTCTGCTACCAAAATGAGGTCATTCCTGGCTAGGATAGCTGCAGAAAGTCCTTGGTACTGGTAAGAAACTGCTGTCCCATGACAAAGTTTTCACTTATCTGCAGCAAAATGAGAATAAGGCCAGTGGAGATGGGATTTCATGCAACCAAGAGTTCTTAACTTAAAGGACTGATATTGTGTGCTCTTTCGATTTTGTGGGTGTTAAAATGTCATCTCTTTCATAAAAAAGATGCTCTGATGATATCCCTTCTTAGATTGGGTCTTGAAGTAAATTCCATAGTGCTTATTGCTGTGAAAGTTTATCTTCCATAGCTTTGAATACCATTGATAATGCTGATAACTCCTAAATGTATGTCTTGTGGCAAAATGGTCCTCAAAGCTTCCCACAGGGATTCCCTCCTGCGTTGGATATCTCATAGGCACCTTAAATTTATCAAATCCAGAAAGGAATCCTTAACTCACCCTTTCTTCCTTAACATGTTCCTCTCTTGGTTTTCAGTCTCAGAAACTGCTATATTAAATGGCAAGTAGCTCTGGCCACCAGATATATAGGAAGTATCCTTCATACTTCTTTTTTCCTTTTCCCTACCTCATCTATCAATAAGCTTCTGTGTTTTTAGTTCCAAATTATGTTTCAAATCCAGCTAGTGACTAGCATCATGATCACCCACCAGTTATATCTAGGCCAATGAAATTTCATACTAATTGCTCCTTGCACTCTTGCTTCCTTCCAATCTCATCTCTAATAGCATCTGGAGGAATTTTTAAAGACATTGATCCTGCTTAAAATTCTTTAATGGCCTTCTATGACTCTTAGCGTAAAGTTCAGAATCTCTACCACTGCCTACAAGGCCCTGCATAGCCTCAGGTTTGTTAACTACAAGTGTCAATTCTAAAGGGGAAGATTTCCCTGACACTCTCTGTCCATACAAAAATCGAAGTATTACATTGTTACATGCTCACAGAGGATGATGTTTATTTATATGGGAACCTATCTCAACATGAAATATACACCACATACACACATATATAATATAATTGATTGAAATATTCCCCCCCCATCAGACTATGATACTTTAGGACTAGCTTGTTTTTCATTGCATTCCCAGGGCACATTTTAGTAGCTACAAATAGAATGTGTTCAGTAAATATTCACTGAAATATTGTTGTGGTTTATATCTAAGGTATCCCCCTAAAGCTCATGTGCAAGAATGTAAGAACTTTCAGAGGTGAAATGATTAGATTTTGGGAGTTAGAACCTGATTGGTGGATTAGCTCACTGATTTTAATGAACTGGGTGGTAACTGTAGGCAGGTAGGGTATAATAGCTGGAGGAGATAGTCCACTGGAGGCATGCCTTTGGGGTACCATGGATTGAACCTCTTAAACCTTGAACCAAAATAAACTGTTCCTCCTGTACATTGTTCTTATAATGTATTTGGTCATAGCTACAAAAACTAACTAAAACAAATACCAAATGAGTGAAAAAAGTAAACATCTTTTCTTAGTAAATGGTCTTTTAGAGCTTGTGGGAAGTGCTAATAGGAATAGCTAATGGCAGGCTGGTTCTTTGCTTTCTGGATGGATTTTTTTTTTTTTAATTTAATTCTAGCTGTAGAACTTCCAGAGCTCTGGATGCTGGGCATGGCTCTAAAACTCTTAAGTGTGCCCAAAAGAAAAAGAATAAATACACATTGTATCCATGTCAAATTTAAGTTTTGAATTTTGGAGGAATTTCACTGCATAATTGTGTCTGATTTGCTGGTAAATTCTAGAGAAAGAAAGATCTATTTACAGTGAAACTGTGCCCATATACCATTTGGCTCCACGGTATTCCAATTCATAATATTAGGCTATCAATTAGAAAAGCAAGATTCTAAGCCAGCCAATCAAACTGACATCCCTAGCAGCAGCTTGTATTCTAGCACTTGGATGGTTGTATCAAACATTTTATTGGGATCCAGATGTTCTGGTTCCCGACCTTCCCTTAGTGAGTGGCTGACAGGTACTCCTGTCCAAAAACAAAGCAGTCGGTACTTAACTGGAGGGTCCCACACTTGGCAATGTTCTCCAAATAATATAAAAAGGCTTATCATCGTTGTCAAAGTTACATATGAATGAGGTATTTTCTATCTGAGTTGTAATTAAAAACTCCATTAAAAGAAATTTTGAATTCATTACCAACTTTTTTTGGCACAAGTTGCTCCATAGAAAAATGAGCCATGTATAGCTGAGGCATTTCAGCATTCAGAAGAAGGCTGAATTCCAAAAGAGGCTTGAGGAAAGGTAAAGATAGTGGTCATAGTGGCAAAAAACTAACTAAAACAAATACCAACATAAAGGAGGGCAAGAGCAAGATTCAGACAGTGACGTTAATGGTGAGGTAGTAATTCCTCTCATTCCAGCACCACCGTATACAACTGCAATTCTCTAATTGGATTGTGCCATTTCATTAACATTGAGGGCCACTGTCCCTAATGAGTCTCTTCAACATGAGCAAACAGGAGGTAGCTTATCATTACAGCTCTCACTTATAATGTGCCTATCTATCAGAAGGATATTATTGGAAATAATTAATTGCATTACAGTGGGTGCCACTGAATGTAAGCACATTTGGTTCTTAGGGAAATGATTAGCCTAAGTGGCTGACCATATTAATTGACTACTGAGAGTAGGCATCAGTGATGAATGGGAAGCAAATAGATGTGTATCTGAAAAAGAAACTCCATTTCACAGCAGCATAGTGAAGCTGGATGAGAAAGCAGCCCCAGCTCTGATGGCAGCTGGTTAAACAGTTTCTCAAATCAGGACATAAATTAGTAATAGTATTAATTCAATAGCAGACTCCCTTTACTGAGCACTTACTATGTCCCAGCAGTGAGGCTGAGATCTTTAAATTCACAATCTCATTTCATCCTCACAATAATAACCCACTGAGATGTCTCACAACTTGCAAGTGATAATCAGGAAGCAAATCAGTTTGGCTCTAAAACTAGTACCCTTAATCATAAACCTGTAGATTTTAGGTCCAAACACAACAGAGTACTTTTAGCATTAGTCCATTCTGTTAGCCTTGGTATACCTGTGCTTCTGAGTTTAAGGCCTCCAGGTATTCATTTGGATGAATATTTATTGAATATTCTATTTGTTTGTATATTGTTTGGACATATTGGAAAACACTATTATTTTTAGGATGAAATGGCTTTGCCTTTATGCCTGTGATTGTTTACAGTAACCCATAAATAGCAGTAAGGCTGATTTTAAAAGTAGCACTGTTTCAAAATTTCCTAACTCTGTTAAGGAAAAGGGGTGACTAATACTCCACATATTTATCTGAAAACTCATAATGAATCAAGGCAACATAGATTGAAATATGACATCTCAGAAACAGTAGCACCCACTGCACAGAACTGTCTATGGCATTCTTCATCAGATGTGACAATGGGGACACCTCAGGAAATCTTGACTGTCCGAATAATTTTTCCAGGCCCATGATTTTCATACCACGTTTCAGTTTTTGCAAAAGTAAAAAGTTGTGCAGGACCAGGGCAGAGGGTGTATGTCGATAGAGTTATGGGGAGACAGGTTGAATAGAGGCAGTGGGTATGATAAGGCGAGGGTCCTGAAAACCAGTGGAAAAAGCAGACACTTCTGAGAAGATTGACCCTGTTGGGGTAACAGATATTGATATTTTAAAATGAAATAGTTTATAATGAAATCAGTAGCCATTTTAAGGGGAAGATGGTGGGAGCAAAGGGTCTCTAGCATTGCTGGAGTGAAACTTATGCATGAGATGAGAGAGGGGACCAAACGCTTGGGCGGAGACCCTAGGAAGCAGCATGGAAATATGAGTAAATGATGGAGTTTTGGTTAGGTTTGGATAGGTGGTGTCCTCAAAAGCTCATGTGTGAAACAATGCAAGAATGTTCAGAGGTGAAATGATTAGTTATGAGAGCCATAACCAAATCAGTGGATTAATTCATTGATATGGATTAATTGGGTGGTAACTGTAGGCAGGTAGGGTATGGCTGGAAGAAGTACCCTGGGGCTGTACATTTGGGGTTTATATTTTGTCCCTGGTGAGCAGAGCTCTATTTCCCTGTCCTGAGCTTCTTTTCTCTGCCAGGCCCTTCTGCCATGATGTTCTGCCTCACCTTGGTCCCAGAGCCATGGAGTCAGCTATCTATGGATTGAGATCTCAGAAGCTTGTGCGCCAAAGTAAACTTTCCCTCCTCCAATTGTTCCTGTCTTTTGGTCACAGCAATTTAATAGCTGTCTAAAATAGCTGGCGAGAGAGAATCTTGACAGGGATGGTAAGACACTTCTCAAGATGCGGTTGCCCTGTGTAATCACTTTGTTCAATCTCAGGGGAATGAAATGATACTGACAACCTCTGTCCTGCAGCCTTGCAGCATGACCTACCTCACTTCCTCTTCCACTCCCCATTGCCCACTCCCTTCCTTCCACCCATCCCTCTAGAGGCAGAAGTGTAAAACTTTAGGTTCTTCCTGTTTAATGCCATACTTTCCTCTGGGTCCCATTCCACCATCTCTGCCACTTCTTAAGGACCATGTTATATTAGTTGTTTTTTTTTTCTTTCTTTTACCTTTTCCTACTGCTGGTTCCTTCCTTCAGCCTCAGCCTTGCTTAAGCTTTTCCACTCTTTGAATGACCCATGATCAACCCTGCACTTCCTTCAGCCACCATCCTGTCCAATCCCTCCTTCCTCCCATCCTAAGTTCTTCCAGAGGACTCTGTGCTAGCTCTCTCCACATTCTCTCCTCAACTGGCTGCAGCCACTCCTGCAGTGAGATTGCTCTAACGCAGTCACCTGAAGTCATGACTTTTCTAAATTTAGGGGGTTTGAAGCCCTTATCTTGGATCTCAAAGCTTCAGTTTCACTTTGGATCACACCATCTTTCTGAACCTCTGTTCCTCTGGCCTTAGTGACATGCCGCTATTGTGGGTCCCTTCTTCCCATCTTCATTGTTCCACTCTTTCTCAATTCCCTCTTCTTTGGTCCACTCTAAAAGCCAGGATTCTGCTCTTGCCCCTACTCTGATGCCTCATCTTCTCTCAGGGTGTTAGGTGTTTATAGTTTATGAATTTGAGTTTCCTAGTAGGAACTGTTGTTCACAACTCAGGGGCTCATATCCAGTTGCCTCTTGGACACATTTTCTCAAATGCCTTTGAGAAACCTTGAAGTAAACATGACAAAAATGAGCACCTACCTGATCCCCTATGCTGGATTCTTGTTCAGTATATGTATGCATATGTAGAACAAATTGTCTAGTTAGTCAACTATAAACTTGAGGGTCATCCTCACCAATGCTCATCAATTCAGTCACAATGCATGACTTTCTTAGGCTATGTTTTAAATCAGTCATCTCCACTCCATTCAATTATCTCTTCTAATTCAGCTCTTTCACCTACATTATAGCAATATCTTCCTCATTGTTCTCCCTGACCCTTTAATCCACCTTCCATATTTCCCCAGAAAGACCACATTATCACTGGGTAACCATCATTATTGTTTCATTTTCCATCACCAACAGGATAAAATCTGAACTTTTAACCTAAGACACAGACCTCCTATAATCTGACCTCCAGAGACTCATCCTCTGCTAGTCTCTGTTTGATATTTTAAGTTCCAGTAATACTAATGGGTTTAATGACTCAGAATACCCCATACTATTTTTATCTCAAAGCAAGACTTTTGTCATCTCCCTCCAACCCTGATTCCCCTCCCCCATTTCTCCGAAATTCTTCTGAACACCTTGACTCTAAAAATTTAATTGGATCATTTTCTATGCCACCAAGCACCTTGGCATGTCTCTTATCATTGTGCTCACCACACTACATGAACATCATGTTTATACATCTGTTTCCCCAATATAAGTATGAAATCCTTAAGGACAAAGGTCTATATTATTATTTCTTAGTGAATCCCTAAGTGCCTGAAGCAGATTCTAGGACATAGGACATACTTTTCTGATTTTTTTGCAATAAATACTGACATAAACAAATACATGTATAGGATTTGGAATTTTTCAAGTTGCCTTCCTACATAACATCTCCTTTAACTCATATAAACTGCATATTTTAATTTATTAAAAAAGGGATACTTCAGCTGAGAACCATCTGAACAACACAGCACAGAGGCTATCAGAACACAGCCCACAATTATTTTAATAAGGAATTATGGCTGTCCCCCAAATTAAGCTCAGGAATTAAAAAACAAGAAATCCCAATTTACTATGTTGAAGTCTTGTAGTTTACTCCTTTTTGAGTTCTAAAAATAGTGTGTGGTCATTTTCCTATGTTGATAACTAAGTATTTTACCTATTTCTACAATTATTTCAGTAGAAGTTTTAATTCTTCCTTTATCCACAAATTACTAGTCCATATGGAGTTGCCAATTCTCATTTTGTATTTTTATCTGATTTTTTGATTAACTTTTAGATGGCAGATGAATTCACAAATTGGATTTTGTATGTAAAAACATTAAACTGAAATGATGTTTGATTAAGACTTCTTTTGCCCAGTAGAATAGTCGTTATCAAATGCCATTTTTGCTCATGAAGCAAATATAGTTAAGTTATAAAACCTGCAGCCTGTTATCAATACATTTAATGTGTTTTCTTTGAGACAAATAGCTTTACCTTTTGACCTAGAGAAAAAGAAGGCTTACAGCAACAAACAAGCTCATGCTTTAAATGCTGTTCAGAATTTTAATAATGGTTTGTTCAATATTTGGATTCAATTCCCTAAGGATAAGAGAAACCAAATTAGATTATTTAGTTAGTACTTCCTTACTAAAGGGAAAAATATAATCTGCATACAATATCAATAAATTCACAGTTTTATTCCATTTCCATTTCTAAGTGACTGCTATAGAGAAGAAACACTCATTTGGGGGTAGATAGCAAATACAGAGCTCAGCATTCTGGTTCAAACATCTTTCTTTGTTCCTATGTAACTGTGAAGGGCAACATTCTTTCTTTTCCTTCACTTTGCAAAAGTCATGGAAATTATAACTTATCTATTACCAGAAAGAAGAAGTCATGGAAATTGGAATTTATCTATTACCAGAAAGAAGACAGGGCCTAAAATAAATCATACTATTGTCTGGTGATTGTCTTTCTATAAAAAACACTTATAAAGTTCAACAGTGATGCTACAATTCCTGGTATCCTGGTTTGTACATAATCATGTCTTCCAAATGCCAGGTGAGAGATTATCACAAAGAACACAGAATCTCTAAATGCATCAAAATGTTAGTAAACACTTACAGAGCACTTACTGTGTGTCAGAAATTTTTCTAAGCATTTTACAGGCAGGTAGTAGCTCATTGTGTTTCCCTCAGCCATTCTGAGAGAAAGTTACATGATCCTTTCCATAGAACATGCTCTTCCTTTTCCCAACTCTGCCTCTCCCATGGCCTACTGCCTGAAGTGTGGTTCATGAAGATGATTTCATATTGTAGATGGTCCCGCTTCATATTGAAAAAATTCTTATGAATTCACAGTCTTGGACAAGGATCTGAGAAACCATCTGTTCTAACCGAGACCCAGAGAAGCTACCTGATATACCCTAGGTCACACATCTCAACTAGTGGCAAAGCAGAACTTAGAACACAAGTGTCCTGACCCCCCCCCCCACACACACACACCTAACTTGCTTATTCCACATCCTTTTCTTATGTGAAAGATGAGGAACTCACTTACTTCAAACCTATTTCCTAACTACCTATGGCATGCCAGGCATTTTATACACTGGAGATATGAAGACAGAAAATACGAAGCCTTTTTGAGTTATGCTATTCAAATCACTAAGTAAATAGGGATTTACTGAGTCCCATGCATGCACTGAGCTTCAGAGAAGTTCTTCAGAGACAGTGTGGGTGAAGTAAGTAAAGAATCATCCTTGATCTCAAAAGGGTTACATAAAAGACAGAAGAGGCATGAAATATTTGCAGGAAAATACAAAACAGCATATCATTATGAGCCCAGTCGTGTAGTCAATGACTACCAAGGGGCTTTAGAGAAGGGGAGTGCTATATTATGGCTTCCCAAACTCATGTGGAAGTTTAATTTCCATCCTAACAGAATTAAAAGTTGGGATCTTTCAAAAGTGATGAAGTTAGGAGGACTCCACCCTCACGAATGGATGTCTGTTTTCTTTGAGGGAGTGGTAATCAGGAGGCAGACTGGGTTTGCTAAGAGAGAAAATTCCACCTGATTTCCTCTCAGTCGGTGTGATGCTTGATTGTTGCCCTTCTGCAATGTTATGAGGCAACACAAAGACCCTCATCAGACACTGGCACCACCCTCCTGGACTCTCAGCCTCCAGAATTATAAGCCAAGTAGATCTCTTTTCTCTATCAATTACCCAGTCTGTGGAATTCTGTGAATATAGGAGTAAGTGGAATAAGGCAGGGAAATCCAAGAAACAGATGAAATCTGAGTGTGTGCACTGTGGAGAGAGCAAAGGTGAATGGAATGGTTGCCTATGTGGAGCATGCCTCAGCTACAGATGCAGAGACATGGGTGTACTTTGAATGCATAGGGCTGAGTGAATAAAGTAAGAGACAATTGGATTTTAACATATCATTATGTAAATTAACATAAATGTGCATTTAACAAAATATTTTTTTGGGGGGAAGAATGTATGCAGTAAGAAAAGATGCATAAAACACATAACAGAATGAGGCCCTGGGTTCAATCCTCAGCACAAGGAGAAGGAGGAGGAGAGGAGGAAGAATAAGAAATATAATGGAATTCTTGCTTGTACAGAGAGGGAGTTAAAGAATAGGAATAAAGATAATCAGTACCATAGTCAATTGATTTATTGAACAAAATCAGTGTCCTTGCAGACCAAGGCTTCCTGACCTGATTATGTCAATTGTCTATCATTAAGTCCAAGGAAAAAACTTGAGGGAGTCTTGAATAGACACAGTATAAATTGGAAGGATATATGGGCCATATTCAGGCTAAGAGAAGATTGAGAAAGGCCCTCAGGATGAGGGCACAGGATGAGAAGATAGAGACCTGCTGTCCTTGTGCAGTAGAGACAGTGGAGGAAATATGGGTGGATATGTGGCTTGGACCTCTTACAGGAATCTTCAAAAGCCAGACTGAGGCCTGAGAGTAGATGTGTTAGAAAACACGGACTCCAGTGGAGTTCTCAAGCAGGTGGGTGGTGCAAAGACAAAGGAGAATAAGGGTAGTCTGGCAGCATAGGCAGGAACAAAGACCAAGATGGTAAGGCATCTAGGAATCCAAGCTGTGGACATTTAACTGTGTATGGATGAGGGCCTAAAATAGTGGTGACTAGGGAATGAGAAAGATATGAACAAGGAGCATTGCTGTGGTCTGAATTTGGTTTGTTCCATCTGAAACTCATGTTGAAATTTGATTTCCATTGTGGCAGCGCTGGATATGGGGCCTTTGGAAGTGATTAGGTCGCTGAGAAGCATAACTTTCTTTCTCATGGTAGTGAGTTCTTACTCTCACAGGACTGAATTAGTTATCTGGAGAGCAAATCATTATAAGGTGAGAATGTTTCTCATGTTTTCTCTTTTCTGGGTGCTTGCTTGCCCTTTCACCTTTTGCCATGTTGTGATGATGTATACCAAGTCCTCACCATGCTACTGCCATGTCCTTAGACTTTCTAGCCTCCAGAACCAAATGAGCTAAATAAACTTCCTTCCTTTTAAATTACCAGTCTCAGGTATTGTGTTATAGCAACAGAACACATAAAACCGATGCAGTCCCCGAGAAGATCATGATGCTACGGGGATGTAATAGTTTGATTCTTTGTTCAGGACATTGTCAAAAGTTTGCTTCTGAGTAGCCGTGGCACCCAAAAGCAGTTAAGTGGGTCACTTGCTTAGCTTTCCTTAGTGGTTAGATTAATTAGCCAGCTGTAACTCCCGGATCTCTATTTTTAAATAATGACTTGCATAAATCTCCAAAGACAAGAACTCACCACTGGTACACAGCACAATCCAGCAGCTGCAAGTTATTATGCCCAGTGGAAATTAAATATCTTTTAGGGAAATCATGCAAGATCTCATGATAAATATGAAATTAACCCCTGCCACCTCTATGCCCACCTCATTTCTTCGCTTGCCTGCCATCCTAATAAGCAGAGTCTCTAGGGTCCTGAAATGACAGTAGAATTGGTAATATTTTAAAAAGGCATTATTCATCTATGAGCATCCACAGAACATGCAGCCTTTGTCCTTGATTTGGGTTAGAAACTCTGGAAATCAAACATTGATAGACATACTCTATAGTCCCCCTCCTTAATACCTTGAACCCAAGGTCATCCAGAGATACTTATAATGCCAGGGATGAAAACAATCTCACGAGCTGCATCACTTTTCTTCCTCCACCTACTACTCTCAAATTCGCCCTTCTTTCCTTCTTGCCAAATACATCCTGGTTCCCTTTTTACTTCCTCCTTTACTTATAAGCTCCAGCTTTCAGATAATGTGTGACTTTTTCCTTTTTCCTTTCACTTCCCATTTTTCTCTTAGGTCTGGGTTCCTGCAGTGTGTGGAGGATAAGAAACACTGTGTTCTCAAACTGCAAACAGGGTAAAGAGGACGCAAGAGCTGACCTTAAGTGTCTCCTAACTCTAGCAGAAGTGCTATAGAAGGGCTGTAAGGCCTGGCACAGCATTCATGGTCAGATGCCATTTGTTAATGCATGTTTAATAAGACTGATATCAAACCACCCCGTGGTTTGGGGAGACAACTCTTGCCTGGGAAAGTAGAAATGAAATCCTTAAGTTTCCCAGGTTACTGTGAAGAGTTCACAACACATTCCCGACTTCCCACTTGAGCCCCAATGCTCAAGAAACCAGGAGAAGAAAAAAGAATCGATGCCTCAAACCAAGCCGCATCATTTTGGGGTCAGAAGGGAGGCAGAGGAAATCAGTAAGGATCTGAAAAGAGAAGCAGGGGATGGTCATCATGGCATCGCTGCCTGGAGAGGCTGTGGCTCAAGCTCACTGTGAAGCTGGAATTGGCTGATAAAGGTCCTCTTGGGTCTCCACAGGCTCCAGCATCTCTCTGACTTTCCCAGGGAGGGGTGCAAACTCCAATGCTGCTGGGCAGTACTGTTTTCCTCTTTCTACCTGAGTTAAGTCTTGACTGAAGCCTGGGCCCTCCCCTTGACCTTTGACCTCATATGCCAAGGAGTTAACACGGTTCTTGCCTCCAGCTAATGGTTTCCAACATTGCTGAATTGAGTCTATCTGATCAATTTTGTGAACTTCTGCCTTTGGCATAAAGGTCATTATTGTGTTTTGCACCTGGAATCACATTGTAATGAAGCAGATCACATTCTCTTACAGTCAATGAGGGGGAAAAAAGCACACAAAATGGAAATTACTCCTAAAATGACCTTGCTAAATTTCTACGTCTGGCTAACAGAGCCTGTTTCTATACATCAAGAAACTGACATGGCAGCTTTGTCATACAACCAGGCAACCCAATTCCATGTTAGCAAACATGCTATTATGGAACATATGGCATAATCCCATTAATACTGTGCACAGTTGATGAATTCCCAATGTACTACCCACGATGTTTACTGACTCCCTGCCACCCTGCCCGGGGGCTGCTTTCAAACATGTCAGAAAAATAAAATGTCCATATTTGCATTAGAAAGTTATTCCATATTTACTCATGCTAATAAAAACAAAAACTTGCTTTTTAAGGAAGGAGCAAACTCCATAATCAATTTTCTGAAAGGCCCAGGTATTTGACATGTTCTGCAAATATTGCATTCACTGGAATAGCACTTTGAACAACAGGCGAAGCTGGTTCTGCACCTTCTTACCTCTTACTCAGTGCATAGTACCTTCCAGCAGATGGCCACCGGTAAGGCATGGTGGTACTAGCAGACCACTCATTTTCTCAACAACTTGCCTTAGTTTTTTCCTTTATGCCCGAATAAATTTTTGACAAATCCTTGAACAAATTAACTATGAGAATAGCCATGAATTGATGATGCCCTATAACTTTTCTATCTGTTGCATTAAAAACCAGCTCCCTCTTCCAGCAGCCTGACACTCCTTTCTTGACTGGAATATAGGCTTTGAGGTCATCACAGAGGGCATAAAATTCTGCCTCTGAAAACCACTTGTAATGTTATCATGAACAAGTCACTTAACATCTTTGGACCCCTATCCCCTCATCTATGAAATGGGTGTCTTCTAAAGATTCTGTAAGTCATAAGAGACAAAAACTCACTTTAACCTATTTTAAGAGAAACACAAAGAATCTTTATTGGTCTACAGGGCTAGGATGGTTATTAAGCTATACGAACAAATCATACAACAAATCATACAAATCAAAGTATGGGTACCAGGGCCTCAAATGCTAGGATCAAAGTAAAGCCACCAGAATTCACTTCTTCCAATCCCAGTGGCTCAGGAGGCTGAGGCAGGAGGATCATGAGTTCAAAACTAGCCTCAATAAAAGCGAGACCCTAAGCAACTCAGTGAGACCCTGTCTCTAAATAAAATACAATATAGGGCTGGGGTTGTGGCTCAGTGGTTGAGTGCCCCTGAGTTCAATCCCTGGTTCCAAAAAAAAAAAAAAAAAAAGAATCCACTTCTTCCTTCATGTCTCTCTCAGCTCATCTCTGCTGGACTTCACATTTATCCATTGCAGGTATACTCTCTTCACTTATCAATGAACTGGGTCTCTTAGTCCCAGTATCACATTCCTACAGCATGATGAACCCACAGGTAAGGGTGCTTATTCTTTGCATTCAAATCTAAATGCTTAGATACTATTCCACAGGAGACCTCAGGTTGGCCCTGCTGGTTTACATGTTTATCATAGGATAAGAGGTCCATTATGACAGTCCCAAGTTTTGAATTCTGTGAATATGTCAATAAAATTGACACAGGCACTTTAAAATAGATTGGAAATCATAATCCAGAGCTTATAGATCCTTCATATAAATTTTCATATCTAAATAAAATATATGTACACATATATATTTTCAAACTCTCTGATCATTCACTTATTATTTGCCTCAAAAAAGAGATCTTTAAAAACATAATTATTATTTCAAAGTTACAGTAAATGGTATATTAATTGCTCAGTTTAAGTATTTATAGTTGTTCCACATTTGGGAGGATGGGATCAAATAGGTAAATCAGATGTAGAGTCGTGTCCACCACAGCATATAAAAGGTAGTAGTCAGAGTGAGCTACCAGAAGAATAGGGAAAAAAATCCTTGCTGAGAAAACAAGATAAAAATAAAAACTATTCCTCTACACCTAGGTGTGCAGGTCCCAGCATGCAGTAGTGCTGAATGTGTCCTATAAACCTTCAATAGTTATATATGAGCCCTCAAAGAGCAGCTATCAAATTCTATTTATTATTTCTCTATTTTAGGGCAAAAATTGCTGAGGCTGGTATCAATGACAACTATAATGATAATACTTAACACTGAAGGAGCAATTGATTACTATATGTCATGAATTGCTTTCTTAACATCTCATATATATGGACTGTGAAATAGGTACTATCATATTTCCAGTTTTCACGTAAGTGAAATGATGCAGAGAAAGAAAATCAACTTTCCCAAAGTCAAAATCTAGTGGTAGGGTCAGAGTTCATAACGCCAACCACCAGGCCATGCTGCCTGACCATTTTTCCTGCACCATCAAAAAAGCAAAAATACACATATTTTGGTCTGTCCTCTGCATCTTTTCCTTGATGCACTGAAGACTCTACAAGACTGGTAATTGGGTCTATCTTAGTCATAGTTGCATAAATATGCCATCTTATGGTTTATATGACTGATAATAAGAGTAGAGATAATTAGGATCAGGCTAGACTTTAAGTTGAGTGTCTGAATATCATTCAAATAATAGTGCTGTTGAAAATGAATATGTACATCCATTTTTCTGAAATTCAGAAAAGATGCATAATATTCAGGTGCCTAATAACTTGGCTGCTAGTTAATCATATTTGACACTTATATAGCACTTCACCTTTTAAAATCATTTTAGAATATGTTAGTTCATTAATCCCGACAACATCCATGTCAGACAGGAAAGATTCCTGATACTGCCTCTGATCTCTCTCTACCACCTGGTATCTAAACACTTGGCCGTCTAAGGAAGGAAGAAAAGAATTAAATAAACCAAGCAAGGCAACGTGCAGGCAAGAATGACAGAGACTCGGAGGGAGAGAATGTAAAGGGAGTGTCTTCTGACTTTGGAGAGGTTTATCCTTGACACAAACTTTCAACATGCAATGTCTACATAATAACAGTTATTCACCTTTGATTGGTAAAACTATAATAAAACAGCAACCAAGCTGCATCTTCAACATCAAACATCTGTACCTCAATAGCTTGACCCTATAAATGGCCATCTCTACTGATTAAAAAATGCTTCTAGTTATAAGTTTTCTTCATATTTGCATACTTACATTCCAAGTCCTGGTTCCCACCCCAACTTCTACTTCTCTCAAAAATACACACACACACACACACACAAAAAAAAAAAAACCAAAAAAACCCCAAAAAACAAAAAAGCACACAAATTGGCCTTATGTTAACACCTGGTATGCTTTTAACTGTGCTCGGTATAGATTTCTTTATGTTTCCATGTCATTTGGAGGCATTCCCATTAATAGAATGACATTAAAATCAAACCCAAACCAGACTGACATACAGTGCATATGTCTAGTTAGTGAAGAAACATCTTCTTTTTAGCATCAGCTCATTCTGCTTTCTCAGGAAGCTAAAGATTAAAGGGAAGGCAGCAAAGGACAATAATGATAAACTCATATTCCAGGATCAGGAAGATCAGGGTTCAAACTGATTAAACTAATGAGTATCTATGTGACTTCAGGCAAGTTGCTCACTCTCTGAGCGTGTTTCTACAGAATAACCTCAGAGCCTACTTCTAGAATTGTGGTAAGATTCAATAATCATTCATAGGCTCAGCACAGAGTAGGGAATGCAATGAATGCTCAGAAGTAAATATGATTTACTGTCTCCAGGTTTCTTTGATAGTCTCACATTCCATTTTAAGGTATGATATTCAAACTACCGGAAAATGATAAACCCAAGAATTCTAGCTATGATTGTCTATGAAACAGGAATATACTGTGGTTTGCGTTAAGGCATAAGGATCTTTATCCAACATGGCTGGCAACAGAAATGCTCTGAATCACCCAAAAGGTCAGATACTTGTCAGCAGTTAGCAGACTAATATGCAATGTCGACCCTGGGCAAAGTCAGGCAATAGATGATTTGTCTATCATGAGCCTATATTTTTTTCTCCTAGTGCCCTGTTCCCTCTTCTTGGGATGCTGTCTTCATTCTATTTTATTCGGGGGCAATTGAGGGCTTTTCAGGTGCCCGTGGAAAATTCAACAAATAAATGATCACTTTACCTACTCATGAGCACTACTCTGGCAGCTTAAGACTTTAAAGGTTGCTAATGTTAGCTTTTGCCTGTTTTCTATAATCACATTATTAACTTGGAAGAGTGATTTTTCAGCTCCTTCCCCTCCTTTCAAACAGCTACATGATAAAGGGACATGGCAATGTCTCAGATTTCCTTTGTACAGGAGACATGCAAGGATGTTAGGAGCTGGGGAACGTAGTGTCAAGTTCATGGGTTAATTTTCCATATCTAATAAAGTACTCCCTTTTTGTTAAAAAAAATTTGTCCATTGGAAGAAAAAATAGAAGGAAGCAGTCAAACGATAGTGCTGAATCACTTATTTTGCAGACACAATTACAACTGCCAGGGCATAAAATTTTTTCAAAACTATTTAATCTCTGAAATGGGCAATAAGCTTGTCAGCCTCTTGGGCATTTCAACCTTGATGCAATGGTTCATAGCGAATCTTTCCATGGCCAAAACTCATCAGATTCATCAAGTGTCTTCATTCCCTCACAATAAAAGTCTTTTAAGACTCTGAGGATGAAGCAAGCTTTGTGTGTGCAATATATGTTTCTCTCTGTCACCAATGCAAAACCTGGGGATGTGCACACAAAAAAAAGACCTTTAAAAAATGGGGATATTCATCTTACAAGTCTTTGAGATGCTATTTCTAAGCTAATCTCCCCTACAAATCAAGAAGTCCAATTCAATTCAAGTCCAATTCAAGCTTGTCTTCCAGAACGTCTAGTAAATCTTCAAAAACATGAATTGTGTACTTGTTTTGTGTCTCATTTTCTACCCATCCTCCTCTTAGCCTCATGAGTTCATTATGACTATGGGAAGTATTAAGAATTGGCTGGAATTAGTTTTTTTTTTTTTTGCTATCACATCTATTAATGACTGCAACATCATAAACAATGAAGTTTAATTAGAAACTAAAGTGTCTACAGCAATTAAATATGAAGGAAGTATTCAAAAACACAGCAGGAAGGATCATATTTTTAAAGCATTTAAATTGCAAATGATGTTATTTGATGGAACTTTTAAAAGGAATTTTGCATTTGGGTAAAAGATAAAAGAAAGAGACAAGTCTAAAGTGAAGAATTGACTCAATGACATTTACAGACAAATAAATATTTAGGATGGATCAATTTGCAACCATGAGCAGATGCTTCAGGAAATATATAGAGCTAATGGGAGCTGTCTTTAATTTCAACCTCACCGAGTCAATGAGAAAAAAAATCAACTTAAAGGATTCCAGAGTAATGACATGACTCATTAGTGTTAAGGCCACTTCAAATTAAAGGATTCATCTTCAGTTACTGAGAGAAGAAAATGATTAATGAGCTTCATGCATGAATATTTGGAAAGAGCTGTAACTCACTTTTTGGATTTAAAACCACCTGAAGCTGTAACCACAAGGATTTCATGTTTCTTGGACCAGATTCTAAAAATTTGTTCCCCCTTTGATTCTGTAGCTCACAGGGCTGGGGATGAAGTTGTGTATCCACTAGTCAATTGATCTAGGAGTGCTGTGAATGATAAAGTCAGGACAAACACTGGAGAGAGGGGAAATTCTATTACCATGGTGAGACAGCAAAAGAATGAAGACAAGCCTACCTTCCACTAAGTTTATATTCTAAAATATAATGGTAATAAACTCAGAAGTCAATGAAAGATGCAGAGAGCTCAGCTATCTCTTTCTGAATGCTATGAAGTCCACAGCTGAGTCTGCCACTGTTTTTGGCATTTGTTTTTGAGTTCGGAATTTGACAGACTGCTTCCATCTTTAACATCTTCACGTATTAGGCTCACATGAGAGGGGTGTGTCCGTTTTAAAGTCTCTGGAAACCAAAATTTAGTGCTTGGAGGAAGTATGATGAATAAATTGTCTTGATCCTTGAAAACAAGTGAGACAAAATAATTACTTCATTAAAAAGTGATGTATGGGGAAAATTAGACAAAAGTCCAGAATGTGAGGATTAAAAGGGGCAGGGAAGTTTGTAGACAGTAGTGGTTCTTCTTGAACCACTTGTGAGAAAGACATTAGTTTAAGAGCACTTCCTGAGGGTTGGAATACTGCCAAAAACAAACAAACAAACAAAAATGGAGACTTGTTCTTTGACTCCTGGGATGATCTATTAGTAACTCATTTGCAAATTAGAGGAAATCAGAGACATCATGACATTTTTATGATTCCTTTCTGGTATTCAGGAATGTGGACAATTTCATTTCCTAATAGAAGTGTGTTTCTTCTTCCTCCATGTTTGAATTGCAAAGGAAGAGAAGCATAGCATTCTTTGTTGAGGTTCTTCAAGTTGACAGTCTGAAACTCTGATCTATATTTATTTATTTTTCAATTTAAATTCAAAGCCAGAGTTCATAAGTACCTTCACACAAGCTGCAGCCCTGTGGGGCGTGCTCTCTGGCTCCTCTGTACAGATAAAGTTTGGGTCTCCTCATTTTGATCAATTAATATTTCAGAGAGTTAACTTTTTACTGAATTTGGAGTAGATGTCATTTTCCAGAAAGTCATTTACATTGCTATTCATTTTCTTTTCAGTGCCTTGTTTATGACTAAAAATGCACTGATGATTTCATAATGAGAGTATATTATGTAGAAATGGGAATATAATCTTTGAAAAGCATGACTTTTTATGTGTTAGGTAACATTTCTCTTCAATTTCTCCTTTCATGTGATTGTTTTGTCTTTTCTAAAGGGAAATATAAGTGTCAGGAGAGGACTAAAAATATATAGAACAAATTTATATATATATGTGTGTGTATGTCTATATATATGTGTGTGTGTGTGTATATATATATATATATATATATATATATATATATATATATATATATTTCTTGAACTACTAAAAAATCTAGAGGGACCAGATGATTAAAGTTTTTCATTTCTAAAGAATTTGCTTTGAGAAATCTCAGAAGGTGGAGATGGATTATTTTCATTATTGCTTAAGTTTTGTTAGGGACATAGAATATATTAGGTCTATAATGAATCAAAATATTCCATTTTTCTAATGTTATATATAATATTATGGACTGTTAAAAGCAATACTTCTCACTGTATGAAAAATACCAGTGAAACCATTGAGTATGAACTTCACGTAGGCATTTATTTCTTATTTCATAATTATTAAATAAATAAATGATGAGCACCTACTTTGATAAGAGTTATGGCAAGAATAAACATGAATAACATATAGCTTTTTGTTGTTGTTGTTACCAGAAATTGAATCCAGGGGTGATCAACCATGAAGCCACATCCCCAGCCTTTTTTATTATTTATTTATTTATATTTTGGGGTACTAGAGATTGAACTCAGGGGCATCCCCAGCCCTATTTTGTATTTTATTTAGAGACAGGGTCTCACTGAGTGGCTTAGTGCCTTGCTGTTGCTGAGACTGGCTTTGAATTCTCGATCCACCGGTCTCAGTCCCCTGAGCCAAGGGGATTACAAGTGTGTGTCACCATGCCCAGCTTCTCCTTTGTAATTTTTTATTTTGAGACAGGGTCTTGCAAATTTGCTAAGGGTCTCAGTAAATTGTTGAGACTGGCTTTGAACTTGCTATCCTCCTGCCTCAGCCTTCCATGTCATTGGGATTATAAACATGCATCACTGCACCTGGTATAACATGTAGGTTTTGCCATTAAAAACTTTTAAAAATTATTTTTGCCATGAATTTATAATATAATAGTAGAGACAATATTATCAGGTACTTTAATATAGGGCAAAAGATTCAAAATACTATTGGATTTGCATCTCAATGTGGTTTGCTGAGGGTACATCTTTACCCCTTTTCTCTCTCAAGTTATCACTGCTATAAACTTTTAACAAACGATTGTAAATGCCACGACAAGATGGGAAAACTTGTCTCTCTAAGGCAGAGCACATACTTGGGAAAAACATCATAAATTGATGAGCTTACTAATTCCATGAAGACTAAGATAGTTTTCTTTAGGTCACTTTACCTGATTAGAAGAATTTTAAGAAGAAAAATAAAACTAAGATAGACACAAGAATCATGTTTAAATTACATGATAAATGGTTGAGACTGGGCTAGGGTTGTAGCTCAGTGGTAGAGCACTTGCCTAGCACATGTGAGGCACTGGGTTTCATCCTTAGCACCACATAGAATAAATAATAAATTAAATAAGGTATTGTGTCCATCTACAACTATACACACACACACACACATATGTATATACACTTATATATACATGTATATATTATATTAATATATTTTATATATATATTTATTTTAAAAAGCGGTTGAGAAAATAAGGATGAGAGAGGCTAAAACAATGGGAACTGGAGGTTCTTGGAAAAGTGTGATAATGATCTCTAGTTTCCCTTTCCCTAGAAGCTTAGGCTGATACTTGCCATCAGTCACCTGGGAAGCTGGGCCTTCACGGAGAAGGGGCCACTGCCAGAGATTGAGAAACAGTACCCTCTTGGTATCTAAATGGAATGAAGTCACAAAATTAAGCATTTGAGGAGCCTGAGAGCGCCACTGACTCACCCTCCAAATGTTTACCAAATGCTGAAGGTGTGCAAAGTAGAGCTAAAGAGCTAAGAACTGAAACAAAATAATAAAAGAAATTGTTCAGGCAAAAAAGAATATGACCATAGAGGAAAATATAGAAATGGAGGAATAAATAAAAGAATAATTAAAAATAAATATGTAAAATCTACTTAAATATTAGTGGCATAAAATAATACAATGATTACATCTGTGGAATTTAAAATATACAGAGAAGTAAAATGCTTAGTAACAACAAACCCTAGGGATAAATGAAGTTAAAGTGTTGTCCGGTTTTATCATTACTATAAGAGGTTAAAGTAATCATTGGCACTAGGCTATAAGAAGTCATGGGTGCACATTTTGACTCTAAATCATTATAAGAGTTGTTAAGATGTAAAACTAATAAGAGAAGGGAAAAAAATTGAATGGTAAAAATAACTTGATTAATCCAAAATAAAGCAAGAAAGCAAAAGACATTTAAATAAAACTTCACATAGACTGGATTTGGTGACACACACCTGTAATCCTAGCAGCTGGGGAGGCTGAGGCAGGAGGACAGCAAGTTCAAGACTAACATCAGTATCTTTTACTTCAAGTTCCAAGTAAAAGATGAATAATTTAATGATAAAATTTTCAAAAAATCATGTGTTTACAACATTAAGGGAGTATTATGTGCCATGAAACTACTACCTAAAGAAAAGTGGTGAAACTGTACTAATGTTAGTCAAAATTAAGACAAAGTATTACTAGAATATTCTAAGATAAAGTGCCAGAACACTAGGAAGATATACCAATTCTAGATATATCAAGTTAAAAAAAATTAGTCGGATCCTAGATTCTATAAGCCATACAGAATAAGAGAGCCTTTAAAATAAGTGATTTTTTCCCCCCAAAACCAAACTCTTAAGTAATTACAAGATCAGAAGTAGTAGTGAAGGCTACAAGTAGTAGATTGGTTGTGAATGTGCAAGTGCATATGTATATATACTCTGCTAATTCCCTGCTCTTAGAGCTGCTGACTGCAATGTATGCTTCTAGAAATATACTGAAAATATGATTTTATAAGTGGGAATTCTGAAAAGTACCTCTGATAAGTTATATTCTCCTGTGCTAAGATGAGAGGCTATGAAATCTCCTTAAAGAACTTTTCTAGTTATGTTTCTCTTTTCCTTTGCTGTTATTGGAGTTTATATTTGCTGCTGGTTCAATAGGGATTCTCATCTGTGCTGAGAAAATAAGATGTCACTATCAATACTTTTCAATCAGGATTCTCATATACAAATATAAGCAAGCATCCATGAATTTCTAAATATTTGAGGGAAATACAGAATGAAAAAAAGAGTCATTGACTCAATAAAAAGAAGAATTAATCAGGAAAAAGACACTAACATAGGAAACAATGTGTGTGTGTGTGTGTGTGTGTGTGTGTGTGAATATAGATATATACATATTTATATACCTTAAAATTTAATAAATATCCATGATAAAAGCAACTGGCTTCAATGAAAAAATAAAAGGGAAGAGTCCTCAGAAACTAAAGACACAATTAGCATAAACATGATAAGTTAGCAGAACAGTTAGAAATTGAATAAGGAACTAGAAGTTCAAAATGAGAGACTCCTCCAGAAAACAGCACAAACAGAAAAAGAGTTGAAAGAAGATATAAGTCATGGAAAATGAAAGCCAATATTGAGCATCAGTAAAGTTTAATAAGCAACACATCTCCATTATTGTAAAGCTGAACTAATGTAATAGTCACTATCTACACATGGTTTTTTAAACTAATTATAATTTAATCAATTTTAAAACTTCAGTTCCTCGATTTACTACCCACATTTCAAAGGCTCAAGAGCTGCATATGATAGGTGGCTGCCACTTTGAACAGTGCAGTGAGAAGAGATTACTTACAAAGGAACAGGGAACTGACTGACACTTTTTTCAGCAGAAAATTTGGATGCACAATGTTTTCAAATTTTGATCAGAACATGATTTTCATTCTAAAATTTTACATCATCTTTAATGTGTGATGATAAAACTGACATTTTCAGATGTAAGATCTCAAGATGTTTTACTTCATAGGATCTTTTTTAAGGGAGTACTTACTTGAAGATACACTCAGGAAAAAACAAAAACAACAATATCACCAAAAATGAAAAGAATCTAAATGAGATACAATAAAATATGGGTAAGAATTTAATCAGAATGCACTTGGAGAAGTCTAAAATATGGATAATAATAATAACACTATGATACTTAAGGCAATTTCTCCAGAACAATTCCTAAGACTTTTTTTTTTGAAGAACAAAATGAATATGCAATATCTAATCATTTCAACAAAATATAGAAAAGGGCAAGAAGGTGGAAGGGAAGTGAAAATGTATTAAGAGTCTAATTTAGAAGGAGCAGTTGAAGAAAGTACTTAGTGTCAACACAGAACTGGAAATTGTAAGATTACACAGTGCATTTAAATATATATTACATGGAGACTGAGGATATAGTTCAGTGCTAAAGCACTTGCCTGGTATGCATGGGGCCCTGGTTAATTTCTAGCACTGAAATAAATTTTTAAAAAATGAATAAATAAATGAATATATAATTCATGAAAAAAATGAAATGTATAATTACCAAACAAGGAAGAAGAAAACAGATAACCCAACAAAACCAAAATAATATAAAAAAGGAGGAAAATGAAATAATTAGAATATATAAGATTCAATATTTCAGTTAGTATGATAAATGTAAATTAAACAAAATGCTTCATTTAAAATAGGAGCCATTTAGGGGACACAAAATAATTTCATTTATATGCCCTTTACTATAGTCATACCTATGTGAAATTGGCACAACAGTTGAACACAGTTTCAGTAATTAGTGAACACTTGTCAATCTCATTTAAACTGACATATTTGTATGTAATCTATGTATATTCTTTTGTGTATTTTAAATAAATTCCATATTACATGTAAATATGCATTATAATGTATATTTTAGGGATTAATGAGAAGAAAAAAAGTCTGTATATACTCAGTATAGATATAATTTTTCTTCAAGTACATTTGAAATGTGGTTGGTTGAATCCAAGGATGTAGAATTTGTAGATACAGCAGGCTGTACTGAGCAATGCATCAAAAATAAGTTGAACCTATCAGAATTCTATAAGGAAAATTAAACAAATTTATAATTATACTTGGACACTGCAATGTACCTCTCTTAAAGATATAAAAGTGAAGTAGTCAGAAATAAGTAGTATTATAGAGCATTCAGTACTAAAAATTATACCTAATAGACAAAAATGAATTATTTCTAATATCCATAAATTAGTTATAAAAACTTACTCTTTAAGGTCACAAAAGAATCTCATACAATTTAAAAAGTAGAAATTAAGGCCTACATTTTATGACTCAATATATATTATATATATTTATATATTATATATGATAAATGTAAATGTAGTTATAATAAATATTATATATTATATATATATATATATTTGCACAGCCTTCCTCCAAAATCAAAAATAAGAAAAATCCAATTGTAAATATTTAAAAAACACACTTTTACTAAATCATGACTTGCTATAGTTTTGATCTGGGATTTCCTCCAAAGACCCATGTGTTGAAGCCTTGGTCCTCAGTCTGTTGTGCCATTGGGAGGTTGTGGGACCATTAGGAGATGGAGCCTAGTGAGAGGAAGTAGGTCTTGGAGATGTAACCTTGAGGGTGATACTAGAACTTTCCTGGCTTACAGGAGGAGAGCACTTGTTCCACCACATTCTCCTGCTTCACCACAGCCTAAAAGCAACAGATCAACTGACCATGGACTGAAACTTCGAAAACTGTAAGCCAAAAAGCCAAAATAAGCCTTACCTCCTTTAATTTGATCTATCAAAGGTCTTTTTCAGAGCAATGGAAAGCTAACATGAGTTAAGGAGGAAATCACAATTAAAATCACAATTTATTAGCAGTGACTAGCATTGAATATATATCAAAGTGGGCTATTCCACAGACAAACTCAGAGAAAAAGCATAGCCTTTGAATGTACCAATTAATAATCATGAAAAATGTTAAAAGTAATCAATTTTAATAATCAATTAGGCAAATGAAGAAAATAATTTATAAGGTTTGAAAGTAAATATAATAATAATGATGACAAATCTTAAAAAGATAGGTTTGATTAATCACAGTTAAAAATGACATTTTACAAGAATAAATAATACCTACAAAAAAACCTGACAAGTCTAATGAAAAACTGTAAGTGCAGCCAAATTAAAAAATGATTAACTTTTCTGCACGCCAAAAATAAAACATTGAAAGCACACTTAAAAAGTCATAGTCACTAAAACTATAAAGCTACCAGAAATGTGCAAGACCTACATGAAGAAAATGGTGAAATTTTACTGAGACATAAAAGGAGATTCGGATAAACGAAGCAATGTTCTTGAGGGAGAAAAATACATATTTTAAATTTGTTGATTCTCCTGATATAAGGCTGTAGAGTCAATAAAATCTCAATCTAAATCCCATGATTATTAATCAATTTAAATGGTCTTTTAGCTTATTTGAATCAATAAAATGTGCAAGAATCCCGAGGAAAATTTTGAGATTAAAACATAATTCATCAGGATCTGCCTTAGCAGAAATTGAATTTTAAAGCAAAATGATAAAAGGACTCAGAACAAACAAAAGCCTGAAAGTTTTTATAATACAAGTATTAAAAATTTCATTATTGAGAAAGCGACAATGAACAATGAATGAAAGTTAAAAGATGAAAAGAAAGAAATGGCTACAACATTTTTGAGTAATAAAGCCATAATATTCCTTTTAAATAGTTCTTTAAAAATATAAATCAAGCCATTGAAAACCTGAGCATAGGACCAGTCACAAGAAAATAAGTACATGGGCTAAAAAACATGCACAGTTTGTTAAGATTGCTAGTACAGGGGAATAAAATCACAATAAGAAAAAAGTAACTTTTGCTCAGTAGATTGAGAATGTAAAAAAAAAAAAATGCTCAAGTTTTCTAGAATGTGACAAAAACAGCAAGATCAGATACTATCCAGGCACAGTTCCTTTAGAAGAAAGCTGTCAGGGTATAGCTATCAAAATATAAAATGCACATACTCCCTGATCTAGCAATCTCACTTGTAGGAATGTTTCCTAACAAAAATCTTGCAGTTATCCAAAAGTCATATATTCTCAGTAATAGCAAAAAGTGTAGGGAGGATTTCTTTTTCAGTTGCTAGCTATAGAAAATGAATTCAAATAATTTAAGCAAAAACACAGTCAGAAAAACCACATACTCATTAAAAATAAATAGAAGAAAAAAGAAGAATGTACGTGTATGTGTATATATGTGCATGTGTGTGTATATTCATTATCTCTGTCTATATATGTGTGCATTTAGCTCTATGTAATGTCCAAGACATAGTTACAATAATATTTTAAAAATATTTAAATATTTAAATGGCAGAATATCTGAAGCAGCAGAATGAACAAACACATGTAAGTGCCTTGAGTGTGCATGTCCATAGAACAGGACTAGACTCTTATTAGGGGTGACCTGTGAACAACAGCCCAGCTTTGAAGAATTAGAAGCAGACTTTCATGTTTTTTATTCTATTTTTCAGAGTAGTACACTCCATCCCCACAAAAATCACAACATTCAAGTATGATGTTTTCCATATAAAAAAAAATTAAAGAAGAAACTATTTTCTGTGAGCACAAGGAAAGAAGACACTAATGCCAAGAGACAAGTCCAAAGTTGAAGCCTCAGATCCAGTCCCCGCCCCTCAAGAGGTTAGGAGAGAGAGAATTGTTTCTCTGATTGTCACGACACACAGTATAGACGTCCATGAGAGAAGTAAAAACAACTCTTCAGGGAAGCCAGCAGAGAGCTATTACTTCAAATCTGTTATCTAATAATTCATTTTGTTCTACCACTTAATGTGGAGAGGAAGATTCAATTCATTTGAAATCATTTATTCATATCCCTAAACTGAGCAGCATATTGATTTTGGAATCCATTTCGTGACATTCAAGAGGCCTTCGATGTGGAGCCTTTCCATTTTTAAGTGTCCTCAAATCACCCACGACGACTATACTGCCACCCTGGCAAAAAGCACAGCCACACTAAAGGGCAACATTTTCCTGCTCATTTTAGTTGAATCCAGCAAATGTCGTCTGCATGGCTTTAGTGTGCCAAGTCCTGGACGACGAGGCCTTGAAAAGGGAAGAAGAAAACCCCACGTCCTCAACTTGGAGAATCTTCAAATCCTGGGGAAGAGAGGCAGAAACTTCCAAGTTGCATTCAGGGCATTGTGGGGGAAAAGGGACGGGCAGGCGGGCAGGCCGGGGATGCGCACAGCTGCAGGAGTTAGCTAGGGTGAAAAGGTAGAAGGTGGAGGGCAGGTGCATGGGCGTGCAACAGCAGGGCTGCTTGCAGGGAAGCAGAGCCTCTCTTTCTGATTTGTACTTGGTGACAAAGGTGGGAAAGAGAGGGGTGGAAGTGAGGCCAGAGAGGTGGACCAAGGTCTGACTGACTCTTGCAGGCTTCAGATGGAGAGTTAAAGGCTTCAGCTCTATTTTGGGCAAAATTCGAAGGATTTTTAAGTTGCAGTGTTAGACTTAACTTTATAAATGGATCACCCTGGTGTGGGATAGTAGAAGAAGGCAAGGACATCAGTTAGAAAAGTGGCAAAAGATCCCGATCTCCTGCATTACGGTGGCAAAATGAGGGTGGGGATGTGTTTGAGAAACCTCTCTAGGAGGTCAGTTCACCAGACTTGGGCTGGGAGGATTTTAATGAGCCAACATCAAGGAAGATCTTAGAGTGCATGGCACATAGGAAACACTGCGTAATTATGGCTATGATTATTGGATCCACCATGTTGTCTCTGTCTCTTTATACTTTCTGCTTCCTCTTGTAGGACCATCCTCCCGCAACGCATACCTCCTCTGGTCCCACAGCTCACTCTATTGTTCCTGTCATAACATATTCTGATACTGTATGTGCGTCTCTGGCTGCAGGCTTCCAGACTGCAGAGTCAGTATTTCATTTGTATTTCCTTCCCCACACCCAGCCCATCACTTCACGCAAGGGGCTCAAGATATTTTTGGTGAAAGCAGGAATCAAAGGCTGAAATATTTTACACATGCTCTCTTCAGCTCACGAGGCCTTAAAATGTAAAGAAATGAAACTTAGTGTGAACATCCATTCTAAAGTTCTTGTCTAGAGCTCCTAGTATGCTGTAGGTGGAATCAGGTCCATATTTATATTGTGATCTGTTACTGTGACATGGAAAAGCTATGCCATTCAAGCCTTTGACTTCAGCAGCAGCAGATGACACTTCAGGTAGCTTGCTATGTTCTAACTGTCCCCGAAGAGTCCAGTTCAGTCCTCAAAAAACACCTTCAAACAGACTGAGAAAATCCTTTCTTCCCTGTGGTGGGTAGGATAATGGCCCCCTGAAGATGTTCCCATAGTAACCCTTGAAACCCGTGAATGTTAACTTACACAGCAAAAATAACATTACAGTTGTATTTAAATTAAGGATCTTGAGCTGCAGATATTATACTGGATTACTGAGGCCTAATCACGGGGTTCCCTAAAAGAGGAAGACAGGAAAGTCAGGGAAGGAGAATTGGGAATGGAAGCCGAGGTCAGAGTGAAGTGGGGCCAGGAGCCAGGGAATGTGGACAGCCCTGCGTTTCTTGCTGGAAAAGGAAAGGAAGCAGATTCTCTCTCATAGCTTCCAGAAGGCATGCGGGCCTGCCAACCCCATTAAGGCTTCTAACTTCAGAACTACCTTCTGAGTTTCAGAACTGCAGGAAAATAAATCTGTATTTTTTTTAAGTCACTAAGTTCGTCGTGATTTGTTACCACAGCAATGGGAACCTAACACTTTCCCCAAGTCACACATACTCAGTACAGTTCATTCCAGTCTCTTTGTTCCCTTGGATGAAGCTCCCATCCCTCAAGAACTGCTCTTACCTTTTGAAGTGTCAAGATTAGCATGACTGCTGTTTCCTCTTCTTCTTCTTCTTTTTTTTTTTTTAATAATTCTAAGTAAGATATGGGTGTCGGCTGCAGCAAACTAACCGGTGGTGGTGGTGGTGGGGGTGACGAGCAACTTGTGTAGATTGATACAGCAGGAGTGGGAGCCGTTTATTGTAGGACAGGAGGGGTATATATACATTCCACACAGCTTATCTTATTTAACATAAACTAGATACAGCAGTCAACCAATAAGGAATCTCCACACTTAATGGCTCGCTGGCGTTACTTCACAAACCACTCCCTCTGGCAAAATGCCAGGTGCCATCCTGACTTGTTTACAGACCTTAACAGGTGTGGTATAAATCAGAACAATCCCAATATTAGAAGTTCTCTATTTTTAATATTAAACTCAATTTGATCCAAACTGAACTCCTGACAATATATTCTCTACCTCTTTTTAATGAACCATTCTCTGAATGCAAATTGTATTAGCAAGTACAATCACTGCTCTACACCCCCTTTCTTTACCTTTCATTTTGTGTTTGAATGTTTTTTGGGGGGAGCTTCATTGAGTAATAAAGATATCTTCTTGGACCATTGATATTCAAATCTTTTTACACTAAATCAAAACTTAAAGAATAACTCTCTTGGTCTTTCTAGAATAAACAATTCCGTTTTCATTTCTCCACTGAGTTTAAAGATGAGAAGGCTATTCAACTCTAAAACTCTTACATTAGAATCGTCATCCCAGACCTAGAAAATTCTGTGCTACTTAAGGTATGTATACTATGTACATTGTCCTTACTAAGTTGAAACTCTAAGCTCACCATCTGGTTTTTCCCGGAAATTTACATATATTTTTTATGTGACAAAAAAACTTTCTTATTGATTCTTAAATAAGAAATATGCCCTGTGTCTCAGAAATCAGCTGAAAATTTTCAACATTTCCATAACATAAAAGCGTCAGTGTGTTCCAGTAGCTGTAAAATTTTAGAGCATAAAATGGGAAGGAGATCATGGGATACAAGCTACCTGATATTTGCCCAGGAGTCTGGGATCTGGCTCAGCCCTGGGTTGATGCTTGCTGGAAAACCCCCTTCCCTTTCTCCATACCTTTTCTGGAATCTCTTCTAGGTACCTCCCAGCAACTCTAAGGTGCTAGGACAGACTTCTGCAGGTGATCCTTAGCAATAGTGGGGCCAGGTGGCAAAATGCAATGATGCAACTTTCCTATGTCTTTCTGTACAGACTCCAGAAGCTGTTGTAGAGATTAGAATATTAAAACTTTCCTGACATTACATCACCTTTGTGATGGGCCAAATTCCTCCAAGACAAGTCTACTAACCAAGAAAAGAAAATAAAAGGATCCAATAAGCATATGAAAAGATGCTCAGTAGTATAATCCATCAGGAAAATCAAAATCAAAATCACAGTGAGATTCTGCTTCATGCCTACCATGATGCCTAAAATAAAAAAGAAGTAACAGTACTAATAAGGATGTGGAGAAATTGGGACCCTCATACACTGCTAATGTGGAGTGTCAAAAGGTACTATTCTTTTAAAAAAGTCTACTGCTTCCTCAAAAGTCTATAGTTACCGGGATTGGGGTTGTGGCTCAGTGGTAGAACACTTGCCTGGCATATGTGAGGCCCTGGGTTCGATCCTCAGCACTGCATATAAATAAACAAATAAAGTGAAAAACCCATTGGCATCTAAAAAATAGTCTTAAAAAGTTTTTTTAAAAGTCTATAGTTACCATACAACTTAGCAATTCCACTCCTAAATATTTTCTCAAGAAAAATGAAAACTTGAGTCCACAGAAAATCTTGTACATGGATTTTCATAATAGCATTATTAATAAATAACAGACAAAAGTAAAAACAACCTAAATGTCCTTCAACTGATGAGATTGTACACAAAATGTGGTATATCCACCTAGTGGAATATTATTCAGCCATAAAAGGATGCAGTACTGTTACATGCAACAATATAGATGAATCTTAAAATATTATGCCAAATGACAGAGACAACACACAAAGGAGATTTGCATGGAATACTGAGAGTAGGCAATTCTACACAGAGAAAGTAGATGAGTGATTACCTAAGGCTAGAGGGTGCTGGGAGCAGGACTACTGAGGGAGGATGGATAAGGGGCCTGGGGTTTCATTTTGGATGCAAATGTTCCAAAATTGATTATGGTGACGATTTTACAACTCTAGATATATCAAAAGTTATTGATGGGATAATCATGTTGCATGTGAATTATAACTTCAGAGTTTTTTTTTTTTTTTTTAAGAAGTAGAAGAAATGGCTATTTCCCACAATGCTTACTTAGCTGTCATTGGTTAACTGCTCATGTTGCCTCCTCCAGCCACCTCTACCATTAGCCTCACCTTGTTTTACTTTGAATTGAAAGAATCAAAACCAGCATCAGTTCCTAAGAGACCCAGATTTAGATTGGCCAGAATTTTATTTGTTTAGTTTGTGAAATAACCAACAGCAGAAGCATTTGCTTGATTCTACTGGCTTCTTCCTGAAAACCCCTGCCAAAACCAAAATGCATGCCATTTTTCATTGTTGTCTTAGAAATTTTCACCTTAAATATTTATTTCTGTTCCTGTCCACTCATGCTCCAAGGCTACACTCCATTATGTCAATATTCATATGTATTTACTTCCTCTGACTTCTAGTCACTCCTAGTTATTTGGCCATGCCCTACATAAAACCATCTGCCTTTATGAAATGATCTGATTGTTGTCTTCTGATCCAAGACAGACAAATTATCTGCAGATTACAGTTTTCAATATCCAAACCACCTGCATCAGACCCCAACACCCCATTATTAGTCTCTATGTTAGAATAAGTAGAATTGACCTGGTGGTGCACATCTGTAATCCTGGTAACTCAAAGCCAGCCTGAGCAACTTAGAAAGGCTCTAAGCAACTTAGCAAGATCTTGTTTCAAAATATAAAAAGGGCTGGGGATGTAGCTCAGTGGTAAAATGACCCTGGGTTCAATCCCCACTATAAAACAATTTTTTTTGAAATATTAATGTGATTTGGGAAGAAAAAAATATTGATATACCCTAGACAGACATATCTCCCAATATCAAGTCAAACATAATAATTACTCAATAATATTTTTAGGAATGGGTTGGGAAGTCTACAGCATGTGGCAGAACTTAGGCAGGGTTTTGCTGTGTTAATAACCTCAGCAAAGGTGACTGGAAGATGCACAGAGCCAGCGGAATCTCAGGGAAATTGTATTTTGCTTAAGTGGGTTATTGGGAGGCAGAAGGGGATTGCTAAAGAAGATATAAGGTTTTGGTGTAAGAGACCTTTCTCTTAATTCACAATGGGGACCAGATTCCTTTCTTACTAGGACATGAATACTGTCTTTCTTCCATGTTAATATAATATCACTCTACTACAATTAAACTTCTGCTATAGTTCAGTGGTACTAGAAGTGGTTTCTACCTCCTCCACCCCAGGTTTACAGCAGCGAATAAAAATTTGTAAGGACCCCAAGATTCAAAAGGGTGAAGGGGACTATGTGTCACCTACACAGAATCCCCATTACAATCTCACTGGCTCCACTACAAAGAACCTCAGCAACATTCTGGAAATAATTAACATATGATGTGTTAAGTTTCATATATAGTACTTTATGAAATAAAGATCACGTCTCCAAGTAAAAGCTGAACTATTTATTTTCCTGTGTTCCTCAATAAGGAGGTTCACATCAGCAACTATGGACAAGTAGGAACAGTCAAATTAACAATGGTGGGCACTGAAACTAAGTGACAAACCCCTTCCCCCATGCACATGCTATTTCACATGTCCATATAAAATTATTTTTAACCATTAGTATTGGCAAAGGTGGAAGATGATGAGAGGGTAGTCTAAGGTCTTCCATTTAGAGTTTCAATTTCAGTGCCTTTAATAGATTATATTGCATCTCAAAAAAATGTCCCACCAAAGGAACTTCTGCCTCTAGGGAGGCAGAAGTGATTCTGCCTCTAAACTTATTGAAGACCTTGTCTCCTTGGAAATAAAATTCTCAAGTTAGACAGACTAAGTCTTACCAGTCTAGGTTTTACTTCGTTCCATTAATAAAGAGGAGAACAATCATTCCTCATAATGTCAATAATTGATGTAGGACAAGCTCGAGTTTGATTACATGTCTAGAAATGCTCTGACATATTACCCTGAGTTTTTCAATAATAGTTTTGGCTGCTCAATTCTTGTCTAAGTATCCTAAGTAGTTTATCACAAATAAAAATATTAACACTTTACTAGATATTTGAAAAAATATTTGCCATGTTACTCAATAGAACACAGTTTTCTATTAAGACTATGATTTAAAGATATCTGTCTCCTCAGTGCACATGCTGGGTTTCATATGTGAAACTACAGTAAGAAGAGAGGGCTAGAGCCCCTCTTTGTCTTTGAACAATGCCACATGTGAAGTAAGCCAGAAAAAAATGACAGTGGGCATTATCCTATGAAAAAGTTTGCATTCATTAGAATGCCTTTCTAAAATCTAAAACTTTTAAAAATACCAAATATCTAGTATCATACTAGTAGATAGTACTATTTATTCTTTTTTTGAAAAATTTTTTTGGTACTGGGGATTGACCCCAGGGGTGCTTTACCACTGAGCCACACACTCAGTCCCTTTTGTTTTTGATTTTGAGACAGGGTCTTGCTGAGTTGCTGAGGGTCCCACTAAAGTTGCTAAGGCTGGCCTTGAATCTGCCATTCTCCTGTCTCAGCCTCCCAAGCCACTGAGATTACAGGCATGTAACACCACACTCAGCTAGGACTTAGTAGTTTAAAAAAGCTCCAATGGCAAATAACATATATTTAGCAATTGTAAAACCTCACTGTAATATGATCTATCATGAGGTTTTACAATTGCTAAGTATATATTATTTGAATTACATTAAGCTCTTTAAAATGTATCACTCCATACAGTGAAGACTTAAAAAAAAAACATGGTGTTATCCTCTAACACAAGCATCTAAGTGTTCTTTGAGTACCCACTGGGTGTCCTATGCTACTTGTATATTTGATTCATATTTAATTTTTTGTACATTTTTCAGTGCATGTTATTTTCATATAGTACACTTCTTCACATTAAGTATTAAAGCCTTATTGACTATTTTTCATTTTTTTCCTTAGATGTTTATTTAATATTATATTGGATTGACTTTTACCTCCCTAAAAAATATGTTTCAAGAAATAAAGGTCTTTGCAGGTGTAATTAAGGTAGAAATCTTGAGATGAGACCATCTTGCATTAAGCGAGTCCTAAATCCAATGACAAGTTCTTAGAGGAAAAAAAAGGCACAGAAAAGAGGAAAACACTACATGAAAGATGGAGGCAGAGACAGGGGTTATACACCTACAAGCCAGGCATTTGAGGATTTCCAGGAGCCTCCAGAAACTAGAAGACCAGCATGGAAAAGATTGCTTTTCAGAACCTCCAAAAGAGACCAATATTGCAGACCCCTTGATTTCAGACTTCGAGTCTCCAGAACTGTGAGAAAATAAATTTCTGTCGTGTTAAGCCACCAACTTTGTGGTAATTAATCATGCCAACCCAGAAACCTAATACAAATATCAACAATGTGCCTGGTGCTGGGCATTTGAAAATGAAAAACACCAGTTCCTTCTTCTGGGAGTTGGTGGTCAAATGAGAGGAATAACCAGTGAATCCTCTGGGATTGCTAGGAACTGGGGGAATGCCTAGGAGGACAATCAAACAGAGGTGAACAGGAGGTAGTCAGGAGGCGTGCAGAAAGAGGCAATGGTGGAGCTGAGTTTATAAAATCTTCCCAGGATATTCAGTCCTACATAACACCAAACACATTATCAACAATGACTGCAGAGGACAGAATGTTAGAGCAAACAATCATGAGTATGCTACCACATTCTTCTGATTTCAAGATTCCTCTGGCTTCCTCAAAGTCTCTTCCCACTAGGTATTATCAGACCATCCACTTCACAATAAAAAAATAAAAGAAAGAAAGAAATAAAGATAGATAGATAGATTTCAATAGAGAGCTGACTATAACTTTTCATTTTCCAGTTGGTAGGGCAAGACTTTCACCTTACATTTAGACATTAGAAATTCTGGGAATGCTGATTTCTAACACCCATCTTGTCTGAGGGTCTGGAATTTCAGAATCATTTTGTTTGGATTGAGGTTGGATCTTTTTCTACAAAAAATATGTATTTGTCCTGCAAATAGGAACATACTTTGTAATTGGCTATCAGTTATAGCTTGGCAGGAATTTACCCAATAGTTATTACCTGAGTCCTAATGTTGTAGTTTGGATATGAGGTCTCCCTCAAAACCTCACATGTGAGACAATGTAAGAATGTTCAGAGGAGAAATGATTGGGTTATGGGACTCTCAACCTGATCACTGAATTAATCCCCTGATGTGATTAACTGAGTGGTAACTGAAGGCAGGTAGGGTGTGGCTGCAGGAGGTGGGCATTGGGGGCGTGCCTTTGGGGTATATATTTTGTATCTGGTGATTGGAGTCTCTCTCTCTCTCTGTCTGCTTACAGATCATCAAGTGAGTTGCTTCCCTCTGCCACACTCTTCTGCCATGATGTTCTGCCTTACCTTGAGCCTCCTGTGGAATAGAGTTAACTGTCTATGACCTGAGACCTCTGAAACCATGAGCCCTCAAATAAACTTTTCCTCTTCTACAGTTGTTCTGGTCACGTCTTTTAGTCAAAGCAGCAAAAAAATGAACTAAAACACTTACCTATTTGTGGTAGGAAAGAGAGGCATATTATGTGGCACTGGTATGAAAACAAATGGGTAGGCCACAGTGGGGCGTCTGCCCTGTCTGGTTGAAGCAGAGCTAAGCCAAATACAGGAGAGCTGGGGGATCAGGGTGAGAGTGGGTGGGATGAGACAATCAGTGAGACACAAGTTTGGAAACAAACAACCAAACAAGTGAAGGAGAATGAGCTCTAGGAGAGTCTTCAGTATCAGTTCTTTACCTTTGGCAAATCCAGCTTGCTTACAGTATGCTATGGGCCAATTATTCTCTTGGTTCTACTGCCTTCGATTTTTTTTTCACTAGTTTAATTCATTTTAGCATCTAGAGCTCAAAGCATAAAAGTTTTAAATTATATTTCAAGTTATCTGATCTACAACTATAATTTGAACTGTATCTACACTGAGATATTAATTCAAATGTGTTAGCTGGAAATTGTATTTTTTTTTGCCACACATCCCTATAATATTCCAACAGTTGTTCAGTCACACACATTAGAAACACTGCAATTCTGTTCTCTCAATCCATTTCTCAGGCATTGACTTGTTTTCTTGTGTTACAGAGAAAAGAACACAAGTTAGTAGTAAGGCAGAACTAGTTTGGAAGCTCTCGTGATCTTGCACAAGTTATCAAATCTTTATGAGCCCTAATTTCTTCTGTGCAATAGTATTTTAGGTTGCATTTTTTTTCCTCCAAAATTTATATGTTGAAATCTAAAGCTTCAGTACTTCAGCATGTGACCTTATTTGGAAACAGATCTTTACAAAATAATCGAGTAAAAATGAAATTGTTGCAGTGATCCTTAATCAAATATGAGGAAGACCTTATAAAAGAGGGAAACTTGGACACAGAAACATGCAGAAATGAAAAAGAATGGGAAGAGACATGGGTAGAAAAAGTCTCGAACCCACAAGTCAAGGAGAAAGTTCTGGAACATAGCTTTCTCTCACAGCCTTCAGGAGAAACCAACCTTGTTGACACCTTAATTTTGGACTTCTAGCCTTCAGAACCAGGAGAAGTAAAATTCTGATGTGAATCCACCTGGTTTGTGATACTTGTTAATGGCAAGCCTACCAAACTAACACAAATGGCAGTAGTAATGCCTCCAAAGATTGAGAGGCAGATTGTTGCCCGCTGGCCAGGCTGACGAGATGAGCTGGGCTCAAAGGAGTTGGCTGTAACAATAACTACGAAAACGGTGAAGAAACCACAAAAACGTGAAAATAACTTTTTCTCAATTGCTGGGGTCAGGGACAGCTCTGAGACCTCAGCTATCAGCTCCCATGCTGGAGGGCAAGGGGAGCAAGGGAGGCAAGAGGCAAGAGAGCCAGCATACCCTGAACCCCTCTGTTTATTGGGGAAAGGACATTCCATAAAGTTCCACCCAAATAAGGCAAGGGATTGGGTTTCAAAGGGTGGAGTCTTGCTTGGTGATGTCTTGTAGTCAGCAGATTGATGGACATTTTGGCAAGTCAGGCCCATCTCAGGTGTTGCGTGGGATCACAGGCAGAGTGAGAGAAAAGGCACACATATGTTGCACTGCAATATCACACTAGTCCCCTCATATCACTCAAATATGCATAGCTCATACACAAGGACCATGGATAGCTCCCAGTAGCTGACATTGTCGCTGCTTTCTCCAAGACCATCACTGTTTCTTCCTTGCTAACAGAGCTCTGATCTTTCTTTAGGTATCAGGATGGGATTCCTTGATCTCAGAAAAGATTGATGCTATCCCTGAAATGGGATGAGCACATGACCCCGTGGTGGCTGAAGAGTTGTACAGGGAAGCTGCTGGGGATTCTGAGAAAGGTATTTTTTACCCTGATAAGAGGAGCACAAGAAGGAGCAGTGCTGCCCTTTGCTGCCCTTCATCTCAGGCTTTGAAGTGGATCATGGGAGGATGCAGAGCCTGATGCTGCTGCAGCTGCCTCAGAAGGTATGGACATGGGGGAAGCCGAAACTATCACAGAAATGCTGAACTGATAGGGAGCTCTGATTTCATTGATTTGCTGAATCAATTCCAGTGACTGCCTGCATCCAGACTGCTTCAATAATGAAAAAAAAAAATAGACACCTATTGCTTGTGCACTGTTGGTCAGGGGTTCTCAGAATGAACTGAAGCACCAAGACTGCTGCTCCATGGTGAGCACTCAGTCAACACTGGGTCCTTGCCCCTTTGTTCTCCTGGTGCAGCTTCTGTAGCTTTGGTCCACATTCTTCCTTTTGATGCATGCTCATTTAGGCTACCTTGATATCCTGCTTCTCTACCTTTGCTTCCATTTATTTGGGAAAACTGCAGTTAGCTTGCCCAACAGGCATGTTCTTTTTTCTTTGACCCGCTTCATAAAATTTGCTTCCTTCAGTCCATTTTCCACAAACTGACTTACTCTCGTGCTGTTTCAGCTCAACAAAATGATTTCTTCTTTCTTAGTGTTTGTTTTCCTGAGAAATTGGAATGTAAGTTCTTGGGATAAGGACCTTGCCTTTTGAATCATTTGCCTCCTAAGCCATCATGCATACATTTGGGAATTTGCAGAGCATGACCAGAGCTTTGGCAAGTGGCTACAGAGAGAATGGATGGGAAGGAGGCTAGAGTCATTGAGCAGGCTCTGGCCTTATCCACCACAAGGTCAATGGCTTAATTTGACTGAAGGTAATAGCAAGCAAAACTCCAAAATGAGAAATGGAGTGTAGGAGGAAAGAGGGGAGAGAGGAGTGGAAGGGAGTGTATCTAAACTAATTTCCATTTAATACACCACTGCCAACACAAGAATAAGGGTAAAAGTGAAGCAGAGTCATCGCCCCGCTCTCCAGGGGCCTTCCCCTCATTGTGTGATGCAATAATCCAGAAAAGGTCTGCAGATATGTGGTCACATATAATTCCAGGTAACATTTAGTAGCACAGCCTCTTATTTTTGTATAAATGGGTTCACTGTAAATATTCTGCAATCTGTTCTTATACTTGAGAATATGTCATGGATGCTTTTTCCACTACTATATACATCCCATAATTGCCCAACTAAACAGCAAAGTTACTTTCCTAAAACTATTCTTCAGAAAGGAAAGGTAATCGTGTTTGAATCATTTCAAAGTGTCTGAGATTATATAAGCTTTCTTCATTACTTAATTCTGAAGAAAATGTTGTTGTTTGGGGAAAGATGTGTTAGTCTGAAAAACTTCAAGCAGTATGTTTTGACACCTATTAGGATTGCTTGATGATATTGATTAAAAGGGGACAAACAATGTATCATATATTAGTCTTTAGACCTGGGATTAAGTAAAAAATTTAAGACTGTGTAACAAGACTTCTAAAGTAGATCATTTAACAAACAATAAAATAAGTGGTTGTATTGTAAAATCTTGCAGACATACCTACAGAAAGAATTATAATAAAGCAATTTTCTGGTATTCATTTGAACACTACTTGTGGTTCGGGATAAAATTTCTAGGGAGAGCATTGTATGTGGGCCCACAATTGGTACATTTCAAGTAACAGATGGAAATGAGGCAGATGTACTCTGAAAAATATGTCAGATGATTCAGAGAGCAGTCCCAGTTTGTAAGAGACTAATGTCAAAGATTCACTGAAGTATAGCAGCAATACTGAATCAAGAATGCAAAAAGTAGAAATATTTCTAAAGTAATATGTCATATGTGATCTTTAATGTGTAGCTTTATATGCATAAATGGTATAACTATGTATACCAAATATATAGCTATGTATAATCTTGAATATATAACTAGATTGATAAATATAAATACATACTTGAAAAATTTATTTATAATTTCAGAAGCATGTGCATTTCAGTTGGTTGAAGCCATTGAAAAAAAATCTCTACAATGGAAAATATGAGACTATTCTATATTCTAAGCAACGAATGTTTGCCACATTTTCCAGTTGCATTGTATTCCATAACAGAGATGCACCATGTTTTATTTTGTCAGTTTATTGATGACCTTTTACATTTTATGTCTGTAGTGACTATCAAGATTGTAATTGCTTTCCTCATATATATTTCAGGTGCTCTTGCAAGGATGTCTATGGAAAAAGTTCCTCCAAGAGTCATTTTTGGGTTAATTCATATTGTAGTTGTCTAGAATTTTCTACTTCTTTCTTTCTTGTGCACCAAAATGTTGGTGCTTAAATATAGTGTATTTGAGTTACAATGTGAGTGGTTGTCATAATCAGCAGAGGAAATGATTTATTTTCCTATGTATTTTCATTCATAAGGCCATAGGGAGCCTTCCCCTCCACTGAAGCCCATGGCCCAAAGAGCACAAGAGTATCCCACTAGGCGAGAACTGAGGACAATTGAGCAAACCCTGGGAAAGTGTTGAAGGATTAAAAAGACCAACTGAGAAGGGAGAGAACCCAGGAACAGACAGACTGAAAAAGGAGATTAGAGAAGAGACTTCCTTATTTTCATCTGAGTTAGACTCTGTCTAGCTTGATAAATGTCCCAAAGGGAAGAGGAAAATGTATTTCGCTCCTTCCTCTATGCTCCATGAATATTTTATTTCTGGTGATGGTACTTGACTTTCACATCCTACCAGATAATGTGGACATTACTAAGATTTTATAATAAATACTGCCAATTCCCTTACGGAAAAACTATCTCAAATTATACTCCACCAACATTTTTTTCCCCCCATAGCCTCACCAACACTTCATATCATTAAGCTCCTTAATTATTGCCAATTAGCAAAAAATATCTCAATTTAATTATATAAGTTTAAGCATCTTTTCATGGTCTTTGACCAATAATATGTTTTCTTCTTTGCCTACTTACTTCATATTTGGTTGTTTATATTTTTCTAATTGATATTATAAAGAGCTTGATATATTAGCAAATTAACTGTTAGTCAATTGGGGCAAATTACTACTCAGTTCATTATTTATCATTTTAGGTTGTTTAATTACTTAGTACTTATGGCTCTGCAGAGTTATATTCTGATGTAATCAAATCTATCATTTTTTAAAAACTATATTTCTCTGGAGTTTGTGAAGTGTTGTTGTAGATGAAGTTTACCTGGTTAATTTATACAGAATGAATAGAGAAAATTATCTCATCCTAGCCACTCACCAGTCAAGTGATCTTGGAAAAGTCATTTAAACTTCCATACTTTTCCTCCTTTAGAAAGAGGAAACTTTTCCCCCTTTACAAAGAGGAAACTTTTCCCATTTCTCTGTTTCTCTTTGCTGTCTTGATAATTGAATGAGGCAAGGTTTCAAAGACTCTTGACCCCATATGATCTACATAAATAACAAAGTAGTTCATATCTGCAAATGGGTTGACAAAATGTAAAGTGTTTTCATATAAGGAATGCCTTCCTTGAATTAGGTAAAAAGTAATACAAATTTGGAGAATCAATTAATTAGACTTTAAAACAAGGTGAAAAGAGGTTTTTCTAAAGCCTGTTAGCATCAAAACTCTCCATTCCAGACACTTTAAGCCATCGGGCCACACAAATGATCCGCACATTCTCATTAATACTACAGACTGTTGGTTGGGGGGGGGGGGGACACCTTAATCGCTCATTCCTTCTCTCTAGGGATTCTAACAAATTGAGGAATGGAGAAGCCAATTGGTGATCAAAATAGAGTACTAGCTTTAGTGAGGATAAGAGGTATTGGGGAATGTGGAAAATCTTATCACCTTCTCTAAACCTAAATCACAGATCAACCAGACCAATTTGCTGTTCAGATTCACATTTTTGAAGCTAAATACAGAGGTTTCCCCCTAATCTATAGTTTTACTTTCTACAGTTTCAGTTACCCATGGTCAACCAAGGTCCAAATATATTAAATGGAAAATTCTAGAGATAAATATTTCATGTACTTTAAATGACCTTAATTGCAGGATATTATTTTAATTGCTCCATTTTATTATTGTTGTTGTGAATCGCTTACTGTGCCAATTTTGTCAATTAAACATTATCGAAGGTATGCATGTATAGGAAAAGACACAGTATACACAGTTGGTTCTTGTATCTGTAAGTTTCAAAAGTGTGGATTCAACCAACCATGGATCAAAAATAATATATATATTTCTAAATGCATCTGTACTGAACATGTACTGGATTTTTTTCTTGTCATTATTCCCTAAACAATATAGTACATCAACTATTTATATACCATTTCCATTGTATTAGGTGTTATAAGTAATCTATGAATGATTTACAGTATACTGGATGATGTGCACAGGTTTTATGCAAATACTATATACAATTTTATGAAGGTACTTGAGCATCCATAAAGTTTTATATTCACTAGGAATCCTAAAATTAATCCCCCATGGATGCTGAGGTACAACAGTATAGGGTTCAGGGATATTTTCAGTTTTGAGCATCCATTGGGGGAGTCTTAAAACATCCCTTTTGGGCAAGGGGGGATGACTATATCATTTCTTTTATGCTATTTCTCTTGAGCTCAAGAATCTAATCCTGGACTTTACCATGGTCCTCTTCATACTCCTCCTCTAGTCCTCCCCACTGTTCTTAATTTGTGGAGCAATAGCCTGGGTGGGTTCCCCAAATCAACAGTGTCCAGTAAGTGCAGGTTCTTTTCTTCCTGTGGTTCCCACAAAGCTGCCTGCCCATAGCTAAATACTCCTGGCCAGGAATAGAGGGTGCCTTTCTTTGAATTCATTTGGTTTCAATGATTCCTTATTTCCTGTCATCACAGAAATTGTGGTTCCCCCTTCCTCAGAGAATCCCTAATGAGGGTTATTAATACTCATGACCAGGTCTCCTGAAGAAAGCAGACCATCTGGCACCTTTGGCAAGGATCCAACTTGTACATGTTAAAAACAAATTCCCCCAAATAAGTGAAAAATAAAAGAATGGACACCAGCCTTCTCAGTTTCTTCACCCATATGAAGTAGCAAGACGACAGAGTGGCCCCCAACACTGGAAAAAGCTACCACCAGGGGCCATTGAGCAGTCAGCCTTAGAGGGCAGGGACTTCGGATGCAGACATATGGAGAGGTCATTTGTTTCTCATTTACCCAACAGATAAGAATATGGAAATAGTCTCAGTCCATTTGTTTGATGGGCCTCCTAAGCCGGTGATAAACAAATCAATACAATTAGTGGTGGCTCATCATCATTAAGGAACCTTCACTGCTGGGACACAATTTAATTATACCTGTCGCTTTACAGGAAAGGAAACCTGTCGAAATGGGTGGCTTCCCTAGGGGTTGCAGCAAAGCACAAGCAGGTAGAAAGCTCCTGGTCAGTGTCCATAGGACTCCTTGAGAGCATCATGCATAAGGCACAGCAAAGGGATGTCACCAGATCAGTCTTCATTGCTCCTGCTGCAAGTTCTTGGGATTCAGTGGAGCAAATCTGCATTCTGCATGGAGCTCAGAAATATAACAATACTAACAGATTGAAACAATGAATAAAGATTAAAAGGACATCTAATCTAGCACTAAAATCTAACCAGAAGCCAGAATGCCTGGAGTGGGTTCAAATGCCTCCCTCATGCAGCTCTGTGATAGGGACAGAGTTACAGAATTGCCTTCTGCCTCAGCTTTCCAGCTGAATTGCTGGAACCTGATGACTGACAAGCAGCCAATACTCTGTAAATGAGACCTGGGAACTTAGCATTGTTCTTACAGGGCACTTTTGTACCACGATTTCTGCTCTGGGGACTTACTATTTTGAATAAACCTGTCTACATCCCAGATGGATTGTCATACAAATAGAGGAGCCATCTACCAACTTCCTGCTGTGTCTCAGAGCTTCAAGTAGACCTTGCCATTGAACCAAATCTAAAGGGAGGTTTGTCCAATTAGGATAATTGCAATTTTGATTTTGAAGTGACCTTGGGAAAAAAATATGGCTAGCATCCTAAGTTTCAAATGAGGAAAACAAGGCCCAAAGCAGTTTATTTTTTTTTTTTTGCCCAGATTACCAGGCTTGATGATGAAAATTTGATACTTGAACCAAAAACACAATTGGAGGGTTTTTTTCTGCTATACTGAAATAACAAGTTTGTATATTTCCAAAGTTCTACATTAAAGAAGTTACCCCAAGTAACAAAGGTTCTTGAATGTTGAATTTACTATTTCAATAGCGTTGACTCTTCCTAACTGGTTCCTAGGAGATCATCAGCGAATTAAAATTATTTGCCCAATAAAGTAATTTCTAAATTATAGGAGCCAGTCATCAACTAAATACATAATTTTGAGGTTCAAAGTACTATGATAGACTCATTGATTTAAAAGTTTATATATAAAAATGGGGAAGGGACCTGGATTTCCAACTGGAGGTGAAGCTATATAGGAAGGTTTTTGACTTTTATTAGACTGTGAAGAAAGTAAGAAATAACTTTTCATTAAACTAGGGAGTGACTGTCATAGTACATAACATTACTTACCTGAATACTGTAGAATTTTCCTACCATTGTTGAAGATCACAAAGGCAGTCATAGTGTATTTTCCAACTTCAGAACAAGAAATCCTACCCTTAAATATCTGCCTAATTCATATGCAAAAATACTATGAAGAAGCTACCAAACTAAGAAAGAAAAGCAACTTTATTTAAAAACAGGACCCATCCCCTGGTAGAATGCCAGAAATGAGATTGCCAGAGGGTTCGGTGGTATTGATTTCAGAAAGCATGAGACGTGATCAAGATACCACTTAGTTCTCAAAATGGACAAGAAACATTAGGAAAATGTGTTTAGAAATCTGGCTGCCAAGACTGAGTCAGGTTGTGATGAGACAGAGTGCAGAAGTTTATGAAGACCCTTGATCATCCAGAAAGCCCTGCTAAGGGCTGGGCAGAGATGAGAAAGGAATCAAGATGAGAAAAGAAACAAATATGGCCAGGCATGGTGGTCTACACCTGTAATACCAGCAGCTTGGGAAGCTGAGACAGGAGCATCTCGAGTTCAAAGCCAGCCTCAGCAAAAGCAAGGCACTAAGCAACTCAGTGTTGAGTTGGGTTATCTGAATTGGAAATGCAGCCGAGAGGTTCCCAGCCTTAGGAGTGGCATGAGTAGAGTTGATTATTGGTGATAAGCTATGGATCATGATCATCATTAGTATTATTTCTTTTAAATAACAAAACCAATTGAAATTTTTATCATCAAATAATCAGCTATTTTGTTTTCACTAATAGGTGATTTTTTAATTTTGGTTTTTCCTATGGTCATATTCTTAAATTTGTAGTTTTGTTTCCTTTTGATGTAAGCATATTTTCTTCAATTAAGGCTATTAATTGAAGTGTGACCCTGTTTATAAATAAAATACAAAATGGGACTACTGGGGACGTGGCTCAGGTTGAATGCCCCTGAATTCAATCCCTGATATTGGCCTCCCTCCAAAAAAAAAAAAAAAAAAAGCAAATATAGAGGTGGGACCTACTCAGATCCCCTGAGGAAATGGCCTGGCACACAGGACACAATCCACTTATGAAGTTTCTAGCTATGTTTGTTGATATCCACTGTAGAACATTCTGAATGACTGAAAACAACTTCTCTTCTTGAGTACAATACTAAAATGACAAAGTGATTATTTAATCAATACACGTTACATAAAGATTAAACTCAGGAAGGACCGAATAATAAAAAAATAGAAATCACACCCAGATTTACATTGCCTGCTATTTTGAAGAATGAAAAACATGTCTCTGTTATTCCATTTGGAGAGAGATAAGCAAGCATTCCCTTTGAATGGTCCAGAAAAGCTCATTTTAGAAAACTATTAAGATTTTGAAATAAGAGGAGAGCATTTTGAGAAGTGACTAATCAAAATTTGCAATTAGTGATTTCAGATCACAGCAAAAACATCCGAAGCAAAAGGTAGACTTGAGAAAAGAGACTGGAGAGGAAGGATTAGAGCTGCAGATTCTGTGTCTTCGTTTCCTACTAGGATCACATTGCTGCTTCTGCTATCTCCTAAATCTCTCTCTTGCCCACAAGTCTACCTTCAAAGGTTATTTTGTAGTACTACCTCTCCAGCTTCTCCAGGTCCGGTGTGCCCATAGTTACCATCTTTTGGATTTTGCCAATGCTTCATAGCAGCATCTGCCTCTTTAGCTACTTGAAAAATCTTCAGCACAAGTAGTTTTGTTGTAGACATTATTTACTTCCAAAGACAGCATTTGATTTTGAAAGGCTGCTGAATAATGTAACCAAATGAATAAGAAACCCAACTTTGAAATAAAATAGGTCTAATGGTACTTTAAAAGGAAGCCAAACTATGGAATCAGCCTAGGTATCCATCAATGGATGAATGGATAAAGAAAATGTGATATATATATATATATATATATATATATATATATATATATATATATACACATATACATATATACACACACACACACACACACACACACACATACACACAATGGAGTTTATTCAGCCATAACAAAAAATAAAATTATGGCATTTTCAGGAAAATGGATGGAACTTGAGACCATCATGGTAAGGGAAATAAGTTAAATTCAGAATGTTAAAGGTTCTGTTTTTTCTCTCATATGGAGAAGCCAGAGAGGAAGAAGGAAAACAAAGGAGGGGGGGAATCTCATGAAAAACAAAAGGAGATCACTAGAAGAAAAGAACCAAGGGGAAGAAGGAGAGGAGGGAGGGAGGAAGTGATGGGGAATGATATTGGTCAAATTATATTATTATATTGTATTCATGACAACAAACCCCATCAATATGTACAACTATAATGTAACATTTTTTTTAAAAAAAATGTGGAAATAGAAGAAATAAGTCAACAAGAGTAAGAAGATGTCTACTCTGTTTTACATCATCTCTCTTCTGTTCCCCCTGATCCAAGCCTCAAAGTGGTGCAAGCCTTCAGGATTAGAAAAAACTGCTCCAATACCAGGGTACCCAGAAAAGACCTCTCCATTTGAGAAAATCAACTAGTTGGTAGAACAGGGAAAGAAAGTTCATTCATGAATGTCATTATTGACATTACCATGCGACAGATTTGTAGGACCCCAAAACTTCTCCAACCATGAGCTTAATCTTACATATTGATTTAATTCCTACTTGACCCCTCTTTTATTCATTCTTTTAGCTTGAAAACAGCTATATTCTTGCTCAGCACTTTCCTTGGATGTTTTATATGTATGCTGGGTAGTCCTACACCATGGCCTAGTTCCATATTTAAATTAGGTTTGCACATGGCTCCAGTTTGGATCTGAAATGTCCTTCAAAGATCCATGGTAAAGGCTCAGTCCCCACCCATAGCACTGATGGCAGGTAGTAGAACCTTTAACAGGTGGGAGGTCTTCAGGTCTTTGGGGCATGCCTTTTAAGGGATAGTGGGACCCCATTCCCTCCCTCTTTCTCATTTTTTTCTTCTGCTGCAAAGGGAGGGGTTATGCTATACTATGCACTCCCTTGATGATGTGCCACCTTCCTACCAACCAAAGACATAAAAGCAAGGTGTCCATCCATCCAAACTAGAACCTCCAAAACTGTGAGCCCAAGTAAACTCTTCCTCTTTTTTAAGTTGATTGTCTCAGGTATTTGTTATAGTGATGGAAAGCTGACTAACACACACATATTCATCCTTTTTATTACCATTATAACGTATGGGGGAGTTTGATGTCCTCAAATACTTGTCATGGCATGAGTAGAGTTGATTATTGGTGATAAGCTATGGATAATGATCATCATCATTATTATTTCTTTTAACTAACAAAACCAATTGAGATTTTATCATCAAATAATCAGTTATTTTGTTTTCACTAATAGATGATTTTTAAATTTTGTTTTTTTCCCATGGTCATATTCTTAAAGTTTGTAGTTTTGTTTCTTTTTGATGTAAGCATATTTTTTTCAATCAAGGCTATTAATTCTACACCATCATTAAGTCTACTATTTTATTTTAATTTACTTCCCATTTCTTAGGAATTTTGTTTATTTGATACTAGGTCCTCCTAGTATTTCTGCAGGCCTATAGGACACCTGTAGGATTCATCATCCTTACCTTCTCAAGGGGCCTCCAGTTAATTCTCGAAAGGGAAATAATTAACTTATAGGCAGGCAAGGAGTAGTCATGGGGTAAGAAAAACTAATTAACCACAGTACAGGTTACTTGGCTTTTCTGAAACTTAGTTCACTCATAGGTCAAATAAAAATGTAGTATATGCTACTGATGACCCAGGATATCTGTGCATCTAAAGGCAAAGACACATCAGGGTTGGAAGTTTGGGCTGAACACTAAGCTCATATAGATAATAGATTCCAAAGTGATTTGTGAGAAGATCACACTCTAGACTAAAAAAAGGAGATAACTAAGCTAATTATATGGCTCATAAACAATTTAGCCACAATGAAGGCAGAAAAGGTTTGAGAATTAAAAGAATTCAAGGGAGAATTTCTTTGGCAAGAACTGTGCCTTAAGGTCTCTTCCCCCAAATGGTACTTGATCCCTTGTTTCCACTCTAGTGAGCTGGCTCAATGGGACCAACAGGAAATGCACTATCCATGTCCTGCAGCTAGGGAGACATAGAGACCTAGTATCTCACTGCCACTAGCAAAAATGGCAAAAGTGTCTCCTGCAGGTTCTTGGGCCAAGAGATATGTGTTCCCTTAGATTAAACATAGGCTAAGTAAACGAGGGAATAAGAATAAAGTTGTGCTACCACCACTCTGCTCAAGGGGAGGCTTTGAGATAGAGAATAAAAATTCAGCAGCTGGAAGCTGGAGATGAATATCTGCCCCCAGATAATTCCTAGCGATTGTGGATGGGTAAGGAATGAGTCACAGGAAAATGGGTTACCTGAAATGGAACTGCAGCTGAGAGGTTCCCAGCCTTAGGAGTGGGAGGAGGATCCCAAAGAAACCATGAAATTGTTTCATGAGAGACAAGTTTAATATTGGCCAGGTCCAGAGTGCACTAGGCCAACTTAGAGCAGAACCATTGATGTAAGAACTTGCCTCTCATCCTTACCTCTTGCTCCAATTCCAAATGGTCTATAAATAGCAGCTAGCAGCTAGTAAGAAAGAGAAAAAAGGAACCAAAGGCATTACACTCCCAGGTTGCAGGCCCACTGGGAGATTAGAAAGTAGCTTCAATTTAGAATGAAGCTGGAAGTTTCCCTGTGGCAAGGGACCAAACATTTAAGGTACCGAACTGGGAAAGTATTTTTTTTTAAAGTAAGAAGAATACATGTTATTATCTGAAAAATATCAGGAATCCCATGGAAATACCCAAGTTAAATTTTCATTCAGCAGCAGGGAAAGAATTAAATATATTCTAAAGGGAGAAGTGAAAAAATATGTTGTTTCTATTCAACATAATTCAAACATACACACATACCTGTATATTGTGTGTTTCCTATACAATAGTCTGCCAAAAAATTGAAGTGTTAGGGGCTGGGCCTATGGCTCAGTGGTAGAGCACCTGCCTCACATGTGTGAGGCACTGGGCTTGATCCTCAGCACCACACAAAAATAAATAAAATATTGTGTCCATCTACAACTTTTAAAAAAAGCAAGAGAATAAAATGTTGATCATTAAAAAACAAAACAAAACAAAACAAAAAAACTAGGGATAACAGGAACATATCTCAACATTGTAAAAGCTATCTATGCTAAGCCCCAGGCCAACATCATTCTAAATGGAGAAAAATTGAAAGCATTCCCTCTAAAAACTGGAAGAAGACAGGGATGCCCTCTTTTACCTCTTCTATTTAACATAGTTCTTGAAACACTAGACAGAGCAATTAGACAGATGAAAGAAATTAAAGGGATATGGATAGGAAAAGAAGAACACAAATTAGCACTATTTGCTGATGATATGATTCTATACCTAGGATATACTAGGATTCTATACCTATGCCCCAAAAATTCCACCAGAAACCTTCTAGAACTAATAAATTGATTCAGCAAAGTAGCAGGATATAAAAACAATACCCATAAATAAAAGGTATTTCTGTATGTCAGTGACAAATCCTCTGAAAGAGAAATGAGAAAAACTACCCCATTTACAATAGCCTCAAAAAAAAAAAAAAAACTTGGGAGTAAACAAAAGAGGTGAAAGAACTCTACAATGAAAACTACAGAACACTAAAGAAAGAAATTAAAGAAGACCTTAGAAAAATGGAAATATCCCTCCTGTTCTTGGATAGGCCGAATTAATATTGTCAAAATGACCATACTACCAAAGGCATTATACATATTTAGTGCAATTCTGATCAAAATCCCAATGACATTCCTCATAGAAATAGAAAAAGCAATCATGAAATTCATCAGGAAAAAATAAGAGACCCAGAATAGCTAAAGCAGTCTTTACCAAGAAGAGTGAAGCAGATGGCATCATTATTCCAGACCTTAAGTTATACTACAGAGCAATACTAACAAAAACAGCATGGTATTGGCAACAAAATACACTTGCAGGTCAATAGTACAGAATAGAAGACAAAGAGACAAATCCACATAATTACAGTATCTTATATTAGACAAAGGCACCAAAAACATATATTGGAGAAAAAATAGCCTCTTCAACAAATGGTGCTAGGAAAACTGGAAATCCATATGCAACAAAATGAAAGCCCCCTATCTCTCACCATGCACAAGGTGGATCAAGGACCTAGGAATTAAACCACAGACACTGCACCTAATAGAAGTAAAAAGCAGGCCCAAATCTCTATTATATTGGATTAGGCCCCAACTTCCTTAATAAGACTCCTATAGCATAAGAATTAAAATAAAAAATCAATAAATGGGATGGATTCAAACTAAAAAGCTTCTTCTCAGCAAAAGAAACAATCAGTGAGGTGAATAGAGAGCCTACATTTTGGAAGCAAATTTTTACCACATGCACATCAGAGAGAGCTCTAATCTCTAGGATATATAAATAACTCAAAAATATTAACACTAAAAAACCCAAATAATTCAATCAATAAATGGGCCAAGGAACTGAAGAGACAATTCTCAGAAGATATACAGTCAATCAACAAATATATGAAAAAATGTTTGACATTTCTAGCAATTAGAGAAATGCAAATCAAAACCACTCTAAGATTTCATCTCACTCCAGTCAGAATGACAGCTATAAAGAATACAAACAACAATAAGTGTTGGTGAGGATGTGGGGGAAATGGCACACTCATACATTGCTGGTGGGACCGAAAATTGGTGCAGCCAATATGGAAAGCAGTATGGAGATTCCTTGGAAAACTGGAAATGAAACCACCATTTGACCCAGGTAAACCACTCCTTGGTCTATACCCAAAGGAGTTAAAAACAGCACACTATAGGGACACAGCCACATCAATATTTATAGCAGCACAATTCACAATAGCTAAACTGTGGAACCAACCTAGATGCCCTTCAGTAGATGAAAGGATAAAGAAACTGAAGTGTATATATACACAGTGGAATATTACTCAGCATTAAAAGAGAACAAAATCATGGCATTTGCAGGTAAATGGATGGAGTTAGAGAATATAATGCTAAGTGAAAGTAAGCCAATCCCCCCAAAAAAACAAATGCTGAATGTTTTCTCTGATCTAAGGATACTGATTCATAATGGGGATGGTGGGGCAGTGTGGGAGGAAGAGAGGAACTTTAGATAGGGCAAAGGGGAGGAAAGGAAAAGGGAGGGGCTTATGGGTAAGAAAAATGGTGGAATGAGACAGACATCATTACTCTAAGTACCTGTATGAAAACACAAATGGTGTGACTCTACTTTGTGTACAACCAGAGTCATGAGAAATTGTGCTCTATTTGTGTAATATGAATTGCATTGAATCCTGCTGTCATATATAACAAAATAGAATTTAAAAATAACTGAAATGTCAACAAAGATGGAAGTTTCCAAGTCTGATCCACCATATGAAGATTAAAAAAAAAAGTGCCTAAATCCTAGAACTAACTTCTCTACTTTGAGAACCCAAGTGTGTAGAGAGTGTGATAAGAAGGATCCAGGTGAAGGAGTCTCATCAGAAAGCTCTTGACTTGCTGACAATCTTCACCTTCCCAAATATGATGAAGGGAAATTTCAGGGGTTACTGAGAGACGTGTGGGCCACATTTCCAGGTCAAGGGACAGAGCAGACTGATGACCAACCAGCCTCCGACTAACCAGCCTCCCCTCCCAGAGGCTGTATGCAAGATGTGAACATTTCCCATGGAGCACTAGTGAATCAAGTAGGAAACACAGCAAATAGGGGATTTAAAAAATATCACCCATAAAATCCTGCTTCAAGACTGAATATATGTCCTGAATATATGTGCTGAGTAAAGAGCCAAGAGAGACCGCTTAGACTAGAACAAATGCTTGGGATATGAGCCCCCAGAAGAAGTGGCCCAACAGGAGAATCTTTGAAAAATACATGAAAGTTTCCTCCATCAGGCACATCAATATGAACCATCTACCGGACTCAGAGCCAAGTAATAACTGAGACTAAGGTATTACTGTCTTTTCTTTCCTATCTCTTGTCTAACACTGGTTGGGGCGGGGGGATCTGAAACAGCAGTGATCAGGTGAGAAAAGGGGTGAACAAGGAGAGGACTGAGAAAACCTAGGTCCTATCTTAGGAAGAAGAGAATATGTTCAAGTTCTGATTATTCCATGAAACTGATAATAATGAAAATTAACGGAATTGAGACCAAATTTGTGACTTCAGGGCATTTCAGTGTATTTATCCTCCATGATTGAGCAAAGAAATAATAGCGCCTACTAGAATTGTCATCCAAGAGCAAGGAATGAGAACTCCTTCTCTAAAATACTTAAGGGGATAGTGGAAGACAAAAGTTAGGTCTATCAACTGATAATGGTCAACAATAATTTACCCCAATGCCCAGAAGAGTCCTGACACAGGGTAGGTATTCAATAAAAGATTTCATGAACAAATGAATAGCATGTCACGAACACACACACACACACCTACAACTCTGGAATCTATAAAGCGTCTTAAATAATATTTCCAAATAAAGACATTATTCTAGTAATTACTAATGGTAATAATATCCAATTACCTACAATCTTCATAATCAAGGTTTGCATTCACTCACTCATCCACTAATTCATGCAATAAATGTTCACTATGCAACAACTTTATCCCAGGTACTATGCTGAGGACTGGAGGTGTAACAATGAGGAAACTCCTGTCTTCACAGATTTCACTGTCCAAAGGAGAAGACAGACCAGAAAAATAAGCAATTGCTTTTAGAAAGGCTAAACTTTTGAGTGGAAGAGAAGAAAGGGAGGAAGAAGAAAGACGACCATAGATTTTCATAAGTGGGGTTTACCCTGGTCCTACTGAATTCTGGTTGGCCAGTGGCCAGCCTGAGGGACAGCACAGGCTTGGAAAACAGCAGTTCTAGCAAAGAATGAGAGAGGGCAGAGGATGCCAAACAAGCACTTTGCTCCTTATGTATTTGTGCAGAACTGTTTCTGGGAGTGGAAGCCAAAGTGTATTACAGAATCATGGATGATGGAGGAATGCTCAAATGGGCTAGAAAGCATGACTAGTGGGGACCGAAGGGCCTGAATGCCTGTAAGTTGTCTTAAATAGTCTTGCTGTCATCCATATGGTCATTCACTCAACAAATATTTATTAAATGTTGGCTCTGAGCTGGCACACCTTGATCTTCATGGATCTTAGGTACCGGTTCCTCCCAAGTCTTCCCGTTCTGTTCTTAGAAGATGGTAGGGTTACTGAACAATTAAGGACAAGGCTGTGGACACCCTATCTGGGTTTGGTCTGGATGACTCCAATAGACTAACTCTATGTCTCTGAACTTTGCTTTCCTCCCAGGTAGAAATGTGCCTTGCCAGGTGGCTGCTAGGTAGAGGACATGAAATAAAGTATGTGGAGCCCTTGTCCAGGACCTTGTGCATAAGAAGTTCTGGGTACAGGTTAGTGATTTGTTATTATTGTTCTCCTCTTTTCTTTTCTGCTGCACTTCCTGGGAAATTGGGCACTTTATTCTACTCAGCACAAATGCTGTAGTGTTTGAAACATTTCTCCTTGGTGAAGCTGCTTAATATCAGTATGTGAAATATCTCCTCTTTTTTTTCTCCTCTTAATCAGTGTTATTGTTAACAACTCAGAAGCAACATGGTGATTATAACTCCAAAAGGAGTGAAATCTCAGGGGCTCCTAACCTTTCAGAAAATGAAAAAAATCTCTTGGGCTGAAATTCTGAATGCTGACTCTGACTGGAAAGGTGAGGTTTTTGTATGAAGAAAATTTGATAAAATTCTCTTTGACAAATGTCTGAGTCACTGGAGCATGAAAAAAAAAGTGTTTCTCTTCCCTTGAAAGAAATTTTGGGTGCCTTTTTCAGTGCAAGAATATCTCAATAAGCAGCTTGATTTTCAAATGTCAAACATGCCACCAAACTTGGTTCTTGGGTAGGACAAATGCCTTTGATTTGTTTGAAGAAATTTGATTTGGAAATAGTCAAGTGATTAGGTGTTGAGACTAAGGCTTTGAAGTCACAGAGCATGGATTTCTATTATAGACCCTTGTGGAGCCCCAGACATTTGCATGTAAAATGTTCCTAGAACTTTTGCATATGCTTAGATATTAAAATAAGCAGGCCTAATGCATTTATAAGACTCCCATCTGTCACATACACAATGCACTTTAAAATACAACCTGATGAAGAAATACCATTTTGTTGTTTAACCTTAATCACATAGGAGAATGAACAGAGAGTGCCGATGAGCTCTGACTGCCGAAGTCCTAAATGCAAGTTACATTTAATTCTCTATGTTGCACATTTGAGACATCCTTAAATAATGGCTCTTAGGAGATCTCCATTTGAAAGAAACTTAAAAATGTGGATCTGAACCAATGAAAAGTTAAGAATCATTCAAGCATAAAAACAAAAGTCTAAAAAGGACCTTGAAAGGTAATAACACCCAATCCCTACTTAAAGTTACAATTTTGTAGGATGTTAGGGCTGGGGGAGACCCAAAGGAGATCACCTATGCCAAATATTTTATATTACAAATAAAGAAATTGAGGTCCTACTTAGAATTCATGCAAATTTTATTTGTATTTTCTTTTAGACTTTCAGGAAAAAAAAAAAACTCTAAAACTTCCCTAAGCAACATATACTAGTGTTTAACCATCAAAGAATTGCAGCTACTCCAATTTCCACCAATGAGGCTAATTTTCTTGATGGAATGAAAGTAACTGCATGCCATACACCTCTGTAAATGACTAATGCTAGAACATGGCACTGTGACACCACATTAGAAATGCAAAATCATTTCAATTTCACAAAGCTCATGGGGGACCTTATGTGAGTTTTCCAGTGGATGCTGTTATTCTACCAAGAAGCAGGGGCAGAAGGGATTGACATGTGTACTCTGAGCCTGAACTTCAGCTCTGTCTCTTATAAACTAGAACTGAGCAAATCCCTTATTTTCTCTAAGACTCTGCATATTCTTGGACATTAGCAATAGCTACTATAGAATTGCTAAATGAAAACCCAAGAGTATCTCACTTACTCATTATGGTTGTTTTTTTTCTTATACATAATATTTGCAGGATAATAAAATGAAAATGATAATGATTGCTTGTTATTACCACCTTTATCGTCTCTAGCAAATATATTATTTAAGATATAAATATACATTAAAATTACATTTATAAAGAGAATTTGGAGGACTAGTATTCAAGCAGGGGTGAGAGGAGTACTGCTGATTTGTGAAGGGTTTTTTCTTTCTTCTTCTTGGAGATGAAGTGTTGACAGCAGCTAGAAGTACTATATCCCCCATCAGGAGACTGGACTGGGTGACATTTCCATCTCCTTCACATCTGTAATATTCTGGCTTTTGTCTATCTAACACCATCTTCAAATTTTGCTTCGTGTAGCATTCACTCATGTTTACACTTAAAGGAATTTGAAGATCGGATAGGGAAAGCCACATGTAGTTTATGTCTAATCTCAAGATCCAGTTATAAGAAATTGCTATTGTTTTAAATTTTTTTCAGAAATGCCAAAGATAAGTCTTGCTTGTTATCACTGGAGATTCTAATTTATCTGGGTAAAATGAGTTTCAAATGATTATTGGTAGTGGTAACTCTTATGCAAATCAATTTCAGTTTGGTAGTGGAACATCAAATTGCACTATAATGAAAAGCAAATCCTCTAAGTTCTCATTCTCTCATTTAATACAAATTGATGTCACAGCATGACTGATAAAGAAAAAATACTTTTCTCTATTATTTCTATTTGTTGGCTTGATGCATTTAATTACAGACCCAGGAACTGCCAGTTCTGTTGTCTTTATCAACCAAGAGTTATGGACAACTTTACTATGTTCAGGTTAGTATGTTATTTTTTAAAAATGTAAAAATTTTTATGTGTGGATTGACCAGCCAAAGGGATAAATTTGGCAAGAGGTCACCAAGATCTTGATTAACTGTATGAAGCTATATGAGACTCAGGGAGGAGGGAAGCATTTCGATTTTGTCCATCTCTGCATTCTGATGGCTCCTCCCCACAACCTACTTCTTGAAGTAACTTTTTCGAGTGGTGTGAAAAAGTATGCAGGCCAAAATATTCTCTCCTGTGGCATGGAAAGCATTTCAGTTATGCTGTATGTCTCCGCAATACCATTTTAAGCACATTCAATACTGTTCTGGGGAAGGTATTAGAATTGATGGACTAGGGGCAAGGCTATGGCTATAAATCTGACTATGGAGAAGAAGGTCAATCAGAGGAAAAGCATCTAGATGCACATGACTAGAAAAAAAAAAAAAGATAGTCCTGAGGGTATCTAGATTGTAGAATTGGGAAAGTAAGTCCTTTTCTCTTGTGGAGTAAAATCCAGTCTCTGTGTGAATGAGAGTTAGAGGTACTGGGTCTGATGGCAAGGCACCTGGCTTCACTGCGCAATTGAAGTCTCTCTTGATATTAGTTACGGTAAATCAACTGGAAGAGGAAAGCCTGGATCCAGCAAACAGGTCAAGTGTTGGTTCAGCTTTGGAGTCCACAGAATTTCGTTGAGAATAAGCCAGAAGGAACTCCACAAAACAGCAAAAGGAGACAGGTGGTCTCCAATCCATTAAGTAACTTCCCTGACTGAAATGAAATAGCCTAAAGCTGCCAGATCATGGTGAAGATGGCAACTGCTGTTAGGGAGACAGCCCAGGCCTAAAAAGGCTGAGACCTAACTCAAAAATCACAATGCAGACAAAAAGGGCAGTCAGTCCATAGCCAGGCAAACAGAGGCGATTAGGAGAGAAACATACAGGAGGGCACAGATTCTCCAGACCTGGAGGAAGGTAGGAATGAGAGCTCTAGTATCCAGAGTAATAAGCCAGGCCCCTCTGCAAGAGCAGCTCACAGTTCTCTTCTCTTTACTTGGTACTACTTACCCTTCCAAAGATGGCCAGGCATGCATATGTCCAGTTCAAAGACACTTTCTTGGACACAGGCTCAGTTATTTCACAATACAGAACAGAAGTGATCAAGGCTAGAACCCATGGAATAGCAATATCTTCAGAAGTATCTCTTCAGAATAATGTATGAAATAAAATTACCAGAAATCTTGTCCCTCAAGTTCACTGCACTTACCACAGCATCTGGCACATGACAGATACTCATTAAATCTGTATTGAGTGAATGAACAACTGAATGCATCAGTCAGAGGAACCTGTCCCTTGGTGTACCCCTTCGTCCCAGAATGCCTGGGGTGAAGAGCCCCAAGAAGATGGAGTGAGACAGACTAGGCCAACACTGTGCTAGGCACCAGGATGGATGTTCTCAGGCTCACATGTTAATGTTACTGAGATGCTTCTCTTCTGGACAGCGTGCTTTTCCTGAGACAGCCTTCCTTTACTACTAGGGTGGTGAGATGCCAAAAGCCAGGCTCCAGTGTAGGCTGAGGGCAAAAGGGACAAGAAACCTGTGTGACCTAATTTGTCCGGCTACCTTCCACTAAGACCAATCCACCCAGGTTCTTCAGGTTCACCAGCCAAGGTGTCCCTTTGCCTGGCTATTGTGGGCAGGATCAGGAGATGCAGATTGTGAGTCATGATTCCATTGTCTTTTCAAACATAAAGTACAGCATCCATCAAAAACATGCTGGATTGAAAGATAAGAGTCTTATCTGCTTTCAACATATCCAGGGATAGATATTTTGGAGTACTTGATGTGCTTGAACATTATTTCTTCTTTATATGTGTCTTAGTAGTCAATAGAAAGTGGGGAGAAAGTCAGTAAAAGGGTAAAGGCGAGGTAGGGGTGGCTCTACCGGTACCACCAGGGAAATATTTTGAGGCAAGGGTCAGAGAGAAAATAAAGATCACTAAATCCTGGCCAGATGTAGTGGCACACACCTGTAATCCCAGATACTCAGGAGATTGAGACAGGAAAATCGGAAGTTTAAGGCCAGCTGGGCAATTTAGCAAGACCCTGTCTCAAAATAAAATATAAAAAGGGCTGGGATACAGCTCAGCAGAGTAGCCCTCTGCATTCAATCCTCAGTACTAAAACAAAGGAAAGAAGGAAGGGAGGGAGGGAGGGAGGGAGAAAAGAAGCATTCCTGGATCATGGCTTTGGGGACAATATTTTACTCCTGGGTCCACTGAGGGACAGAGGCAAAGTAAGGGCAAAGACCAAACCAAATGCAAACTGGTGGTTGAAGAATGTCCTCCTAATAGATGATAGAAAAATGTCCTAAAAACTTCTGATTGTGAAGGGATGTTCAAGCTATTTGCACAAAACACAAACAGAGCTGAGGGTGGGCAGTGGGTTGGGGCTGAGCAGCTGCTCATTTACATAAAGGGCAGCATGATGTTCACTTTAGGGTTTTAATGGCAGCTTCTGCCTGATGCCATAAAGCCCTGCATCCAAACTGCTCCTCTGAGAAAGAGAAAGAAATTTGTGCAAAACCCAAGGATATTGTTTAGAATTAATGTGGTGAACGGGCCCACCTCCTCAAAATCATACCTAATCTCATTGCATTTCAATGAAAATGGTCCTAACTCATTAAGGAAAACAATCCATGGTCTCATTTAAGTTCAGCATATGCCTGAATCTTTTAAATGTTATTTTGTTAATATATTTTCTCATTCTCTCTTAAAATACTTTTTGGCATGAGCACCTTAGTACAGATAAATTTACACTAGAGTAGGGATCAGCAAACTATACTCTGTGGGTCAAATTCAACCAGTGGCTCCTTTTGAACTAAGTGTTAGGAGCAGTTTTTTCATTTTAAAGGGTTTGGAAAAATGACAAAGAAAATAATATGCAATAGAGATCATTTGTGGCCTATCAGGCTAAATTATTAGCTTTCACAGAAAAAGTTTGCACTCTTGCATTACAATACCGTTTCTTCTTAAAATTCTTAGAAGTCTTAAGATTATGAAAGGAAAAAAAAAAAAAAAAAAGGACAGGAATAGCCAGTATGATGTCAGTTTTAGTTTGCCTGAAGATTTACAAAAATTCAGTGAAACAATAGAACTGGTCCTCCAAGAGGGAAATCTTATGACATTTATAAACTGCAAAATGACTTGTTTCTATATAATATTATATTTCTTATATTGTACTGGACATTGATCACATTTAAATCATTGATCAAAATGCAGTTGGACTTCCCTCCTTTGTTCTAAACAGTACTGAAAAATGGTCTCCATGGTAATCTCAATACATGAAAGGCTCAAATTGTGACTCATTTCAATGATTATAGTCACCCTATGTTCTCATCTCAGATGAAGTCCTTCTCATACAGCATCTCCTTTAGTCTTCAAAACTACCACATGAGACAGACAATACATTCTTCCCATTTCATAGAGGAAGTGACTGAGACTCAGAGCAATGAATATCCTGTGCATGGTCTCCCAGTTACTAAGCAGCGGGACAAAGACTTGAACTCAGTTCTAGCTGGTCAGGTCTCAGCATGAGCTGCCGGACAGCACTGTGCTCTGTGTGCTGCAATGTCTCCCTCTACAGAGACAGTACATTTTATTCTTTACTCTTTTTGCAAATACTGCACCATTTGGGGAGTGGGTGGGTGAAACCTCCCCACCTCTGCATCTGTAGCCACCCCTCGAGTGCACACACAGAACAAAAGGAACTTTTGGAAGGTTCTAAAATCCATAAAAGGAAGGCGTCTCTTGTTCTTTTCATGGTGAATTAAAAAGCTGAGGTTAGGATTTCTTATTTGGATTGGTGCTATTTAAAGGACAAACCTTTGAGTAACGATGATTTTGGTTGAGAGTGTGTGTTTGCTCTCCTTCATTTTGCCTCAGCAATGGGGCCTGCCAAGAGGTGGAACTAAAAGTAGGCACAATCCCCACAAGTTGGCAGCTTGGCCTTTTCCCTTCACTTGAGTCCTTCTCCCTCTCTCCTTTCTTTCTCCCTTCCACCTTCATTTTTACCTGCATGTTTACTATTAAATACAGGAGTTCAAAGGGAGTTAGAAAATCTTAGGCGACCACAACCGGGAAGAAGAGCCAGCTGCATCTTTCTGTCTGAGGCCTCTAACAGCCCAGCCCCTCCTCCACCCCCTGCTCACAGCCAGCACATCCAACTGCTGATGTCGCATTTTTTCCATGGAGGTTGTGCTATCATGTCAAGAAATAACAACTGCACATTGGAAGCATCCTCCTCAAAAAAATCCAGGTCTTTATCTAGGCCCTATTGCTGTCCACCCAAAACAGTATTTTTCCTAGTCACAGATTTTCACAATGATCTTTATTTCTCCTTATTCTCTGCCCCTGATCCCATCACCAGATCATGCCACCTACTGTTCTCCCACCTCTTCCTCTACCTCTCTTTCTGTACTTTTCATTCGCCACTTGACAGTCCGGCTTATGTCAGTCGTCTTAATTTTCCTCCTTATAATGAAGATTCTTCCCCTTCACACCCCATTGTAGCATAATAAGGTCTCAAAACTCTTCAGATCAAAGCCACAGCCACCATTTACTGGCTTAAAGTTCGGCATGGTGGGTAGAGTTCAATGGCAGTGGCTGCTCTCTACAACAACATGCATTGGAGAGTGGGTGGGTGAAACCTGGGGCAGCTGGACTTGGCTCTGTGGGAATTGAGCAGGTGATAATGCTTCTGGCCTTTCTGCTAGGGTATAAATGAACCCTCTGGGACCACATTGGCCTCTCTCTTCCCATGCTGTGTCCTCCAGGGCCTCTGTTTGGCTGCTCTTTCTCTTTCACACTCCAGGAAGTTTACATAGTAGCTCAGGATTTCAGAAGGGCAAGAATGGAAACTGCAATGTCTCTTATGGCCCAATTTGTCACTTTTGCCTCATCTTTATCAAACCAATTCATAAACCTAGCCCAGGTTCAAGGGGAGAGGACACAGACTCCACTTCCTGATGGAAAGAGTAACAAAACATCTTTGCAAGAGGGCATGTAGAATGAGAGGGCTTTTGTGTGATCATTGAAAGATAAAATCATATGTGTTTCAATATGAATGGAATCTACTTAAAAATAGAATGACCTGCTTAATAAAAGGTGAACTTCCCATCTATGAGCATTTTCAAGGATGAATTGGGAGGAATAGAGATAGGATCTAATTCAAATTTAATGTCTACCATCCTAATAGTATTGCAAATTTGTAAGAAAGAGAAAGATAAATCAAGAAATGTATGATCTAACAGTCATTTTTCTGTGGTTAAAGAAATCATCCTAAATTCTAACTTCACACTGCAGATCACAAACATTGTCAAATGGTTTTAGACTTGTCATCACCCAGAAATGTGCCACCTGTGGAAATACACCTGTGTCTCTCCTTGTGAGCAATTTCTTATCAAATGAGAATTCTCACTCCTCTTGTCAGACTACACATTCTGGCTAGTGTCATCCTGTCGCCAGAAATGACTGCTGTATAACTTCTTCATTTATCTATCCTACCCTATTCCTCCCTCCTGCTACCTCTTGTCTCCCACCAGATGAGCTCGGGACTATTTTTGTTAGAGTTGAATGCTTCCTATTGTCCCTGCTCACTACTCACTGGACAAGCATTCTTAGCCCCCCCCCCCCCTTATTACCCTCACCCTAGCTTTAGGGAAAAAAACTCCCTCCTACTCAAGGTTCACTCACCCATCCATCCACATCATGTCTGAGCCCCATCCTCCTCCCCTCTCAGTCATCTTACTCTATGCATTAATCTCTCTCCGTGCTTCATCGACAACATCCCACCTGTGAGAGCCACTTTTCCTCCAGAATAAAAAACATTCATCCTTCATCTATCAGGAGCCTGAACATCTAATCCTTGCCCACTATCCAACTGTGCCCTCATTTTCTCTCCAATCTTTATAGTCAAGCTTCCAAAGTAGTCTTAGCTTGTAGGTTTAGCATACCCATCAAAGGCAATGGCTAGCATTACCGAGGATTCCTAATAAAATGGGCATTGTTCTAAGCATTTTCCCCATGTGAGCTCACTGACTCTTCATAACAACCTTGAGATAGTGCTATGTTTATTCCCATTTTAGAGAGAGGGAAAAAAAAAAAAAGCAGAGACAGAGACAGACACTTAGTATCCCATCCATAGTCACCAACCAGTGAGTGAGAGTTTGAGCTTGGGTTTAACCTGAGTGGCTTGGCTCCAGAGTCTATGACTCCCTCACCAGATGACTAACTTAAATGCTATTCAGTCCACTGCAGTTCACCTTCTGCCTTCCCCAGTGGAATTGCTCTCCAGGTCACCAACTTCATTCTAGTTGCCAATATCAATTAATACCTATTGGTCCTCGTCCAACTCTGCTGAAAAATTGTGTGTGAAGAGGAACAACAGAGAGAGAAATTGAAAGAAAAAATAAAAAGAGGAAAGAAGCTTCTAGTCTCTCGTACAGGGAAACTGTCCTGTCCGGCATGGCTCAGACCAAGAAAGCAAATCTTTTTTTCTTACTCACCTATGCTTCAGGTATTTTAGACCAAACTTCTACGCCTGAACTGTTAGTCAATTCAGATCACAAACTCACAAGTGAAGGCAGGTCTCCCAAATGTATTTGCAAGAGACTTTACAAACCCAGTTTTACCTCATTAACGCCAAGTATGCTAGGGCCACTGAATTCTTAATAATACCTCATGGAACATGGGCTTAGAAAGCCCTTTGGCTATGAGATACATTTTATAAAACCCATTCTTTTAACAATGGGTCAACAGTGCTGGCATGTACAATTATTCAAAGAAGTACCATTGTTTAGAAAAAAATAAAAAGGTCAAATCCTGCCCAAGTTAGCAGAAATAGACATCTTTGTGAAAGCCGCTTGCAAAAGTATAATGACAACACAGAGTTTCAAAAATTATGCCAAGAGACTGAAAAATGAAAATCAAGGGGAGTAGTTTATTCTTAGATATTTGAATCGGTTACATTTCTAACTCACTTAAAGAGTCAGCAAATGTTTACTGTGTGCTGACCACAGTCATGTCACCATACTTTGTGCAGAGAGAGATCTGAGAAGAGGGCTCTGCTCTCCTAGGCCTTAAATGCTGCTTGCTCTTTCAAGGTGTGAATTGGATGAGCACTTGTACATTCACCAGGCAGATGCTGACTGCCCACCATGGGTCAGAAGTCACTGCTTTTAAGACCCCCTCCTTCAGTGAGCTTGTATCCTATTGGCAGGGGGACAAAAACATCATGATCAATAATACAAAGTAGAAAACATACTTTTAAGCACTTAGAACAGCAATAAGCACAGAGTCAGCATTTCCCAAATATTTGTTAAATAAACAGTAAGCATTATAAAATAGGTCCATGCTAAGTGCTGCACACATTAGGTGGAAGGAAGTGAATGTTTCATAAAAACAGCGTCTGAAGGGGGCCTTAAAGAGACTCAGAGCATGGTGACAGGCACACCCATTCCAGGACAAAGTCGGGCAGGCAGGAGATCCCCAAAGATACATAACCAGTTGCTTTTGCCAGAATTGGTAGGTAGATAAAAGGGAGGTTAACCAAGGAGCGAGTGCTTTGATTAATGGGTAATAAGGAACCAGCAACATCATTGAAGATAGTAGGACAGGGTTAGAGCTCTGACATAAGCAGATAACTAACTGAGCAACAGTTATCTGTGGGGTGAGATTCTAAGAGGGGAGATCAACTCAGGTCTGCCTCTGTATTCATGATCTGCAGACTCTGGCAAGAATAGGGCATGTCTGTCCTTGACATGAAGTCTTCAGCCTCTGCTTCTGCTAAAAGTACCTTAGCACAGTCATTCCTGCCCTGTGCCCAGCCTAGTTCATGTAGAGCTGACCTCCTTCCAGCTGAGTCCAGGGGACTGTGGCCCAGGTAGTCCTTTAGCCTCAGTGCAGGGTCCTTAGGATGGAAGATCTTAGGATGGACAATGACCCAATTTGGACTGAGATAAGGTGTTGAGTTTTTAAACTAAACTCTTGGGGGAAAAAAGCCCCTAAATTTCCCCTTATTGGATTTGGGGAACCTTAAGACAAAAACCTGTTTGAAAATGAAAGCAAAAGAGGAGAAAACACATTTCGCATTTGTGACATAATATCTTCCTCACTTCTCATTTTCAATCAAAAAGGATCCTGACTGATACAATAGGAAAGTTATTTAATGAACTGACATAAAAACAGGCAATTGAGTTCTACATGGAAACAGCATAGTCTAGTGGGAGATGACCCCAATCTTTGGATGGACAGTCTGCTATATCTCTAGACATCAGCAGTTTCCTGTGGAATCCTGTTCACCTACAAGCCACAATTCATCTCCTGACATGATGATCTATGTTTCAATGGACCCGTCACTGAGAATCATAGAGCTAGGCACACAGTAGCATGCACTAAGTCCTTTGGACAATTTGTTGCAGAACCTAGATTTTAGAAAGAAAACAAGTTATAAAGGATCTTCTTAGTAAAAGAAAAAAAAAAAAGTATTAGCTGTAGGATCCAGATCACTGTTGTCAACAAACCATCAGTTTGGGCCCTGGCACGGCAACATGGAGTGAAAAGTTAACTTTCACCCTTTTCTTCCAGATGGTGACATCTGGTCTTAAATTACAGTCATAATAACAATAATAATAAGGATATTTTATTAGTAGTTAAAATCTTAGTGTATTAATGTTGCTTAACATAAAAAGAATAGACTCTCACTGCAAGGAAAAAAAAATGTGCAATATTGTAAATACCGCTCATCTGACTCAAATAACCTCCACTAGGTAACGGCTAGAGGAGCAAGAGGAGTGATTTTCATTTGTGCTTACCTGAAGCAAGGGCTCCATTAATGCAAAACATCAAATACCCATCAAACCTGTTTCATTCTAGGGGCTAACTACAAGCTGGACACAGCCACTCAGTATTCTCACGGGTGCATTACATTTCCAAGGCTTTGGCTGTTCTGAAATAAAGTAACTGCTCATCTCTGCCTTACCTATTGTTATATTCGTGGGCTTTATACATCATTCATAAACCTCCTGGTGTTATTTATTGTGAATCTTTCTGGCACAAGTCACATTCGATCAACATACTGAGAAACAAGTGTTCCAGCCACTAAACAGAACTCTTATAAGAAGAGAAATGGTTGAAACTTGTTCAGGATTCATTTTACCTTAATACAGTTAACTGGATTAGCTGTCAGGGGAATGTCTCTTTGTGATTTATTTGATACATGTGTGACTTTTTTCTTCAGGGTTCTGACTTTAATTAATTCCGTATTTACTGAACACCTACACTGTGCAAGACACTTAGGTCCTGGGGCAATCCCACATTTTGTACTATTAGATAATCCTTCAAATCCACAAGGAAGCAACAAAACTGCAAATGCTGAGGGTGTGAAGAGAAAAAAGGGGGAGGTGAGCTGTATTAGGGTAGCATTAAATGGGGGGGGGAGAAGCCTTTCATCAATAGTCTTTTAGTAGGGAGAAAAAACATTTTTGGCTCACCCCTAATCTAAGGCATTGCAACATGTAATCAGAGAATTTAAAAGAAACCAATACAATAATTGCTATCGGACAAGTAACATTCTTATACTAGCAAGCAAATGATATTGTAAGAATCCATAAGGTACATTTTTGAAGCTTTCTTTTTAAACAACCAAGGTAGAAAAAGCAAACGAGTCCGCATCATGGTACACAGTGGAATGGAAAGACCCTCTCCCCCATTACTGGGGATTGAAACCAGGGCCATTCCACCCCTGAACTACATTCCCAGACCTTTTTATTTTTAATTTGAGACACTAAGTTGCTCAGTCTGACCTCAAACGTGTGATACTCCTGCCTCAACCTACAGAGTAGCAGGGATTACTGTTATGCACCATTGTACCTAGCAAAAGTTTATATTTTCATCTGAGACTCTAGAATATTTTCTTTCTTGCCTTCTTTCCCCTTTCCTTCCTTCCTTTCTTCCTTCCTTCATTTCATAAATATTTATCTCCAACCAATAAAGAGGTAAGAAGAAATTTCCATAGGTTTCGCTAATGTCAAATTATATTGGTTAGAAATCTCTTCTAATGATTAACTACACTGGCCCCTCACACCTAAAACAGGGAATCCTAAAGTCCTTTGTCCTCCATTGGGAAGATAGAAATCCAGATCCTCCAATATTATAAGGAAAAAAAAATCTTTTTGGTAAAAATTGAATTAAGCTCAGGCACAGAACCATAAACTCCCTGTTTATTAGTACATTTGGACAAGTGTGTGAAAGCACACTTTAAAATTTTGTAGAATTTGTAACATTTCGTTAACTTCAGGGGTGACATATTTGGTGATGAGAAACTGGCAAATTTGGAGGTCAGTATCCTTTAACAAATATTTTGGTTTCACAAACAATAAGGGCAAGCTTGCTGGGTATGGTGGCAGACACCTGTAATCCTACTTACTGGGGAGGCTGAGGCAGAAGGATGGCAGATTTGAGGTTAGTCTCAGCAACTTAGCGACACCCTAAACAATTTAGCAAGATTCCATTTCAAAATAAAAAATAAAAAGCACTGTGGATGTAGTTCAATGATAAAGTGCCCCTGGGTTCAACAGTCCACAGATATGGATTTACTGGGTGGTATCTATAGGCTGGTAGGGTATAGGTAGGTAGGATGTGGCTACAGGAGATAGTCACTGGGGATGTGCCTTTAGGGTTTGTATTTTGTCCCTGGTGAGCTGAGCTTTCTCTGCTTCCTGGTTGCTTTCCTTTGCCTTGCCCTTCTGCCATGATACTCTGCCTTACTCAGACCCAGAGAATGGAGTTGGCCCACCATGGACTGAACCTCTATGAAAAAATAAACTTTTCTTCCTCTATGTTATTCTTTTCAGGTCTTTTTGGTCAGATTGACCAAAAAGCTGACTAAAACGTGCCCCAAATAGCTATTTAAATCACAGGCACTATATTTAGGTACTTAGGGACAAAGACTGATCTAGTTGCTAGCCAGTAAGTTCTTAAATGAGGGTCTTTGCTGTCTGCTACAATGAGATAAAGTCATCCCCCACTCACTCTGCCTATAATTTTAAAACTAGAAGAAAAGAGGATAGAAAGAAAGATGGAAGAGAGAAAGGAATAAAGAAAAAAATTATTTGGTGTATATATAAAACACAACTATTTTGCTAAAAAAGTTAAAAAATAGATTATCAGAGATTGTATATAAATAAATGCCAATATTTGTCATTTCAATGCAAGCTCCTCACCAGTGGAATTATAGTACAAGAAATATCCTGATCTGAACACTGCCATAGACTTTTATTCAACTAATGGAATAAAAATTGTATTCATTTATTATAACTTTTATGTTTCCCTTTCTAAATTTACTTTAAGCAACAGTTCATTCATTATGCTTTTGGGAATCTGTATTAAATTCCATTCAAGAAACAATTATTACAAACAATTTTCTTCTGATTATTTTGAAAGTACACATGTATAGAAGAAAAAAAATTGAAGAATGAGGACATGAATAGAGAATTAGTTTTCTGCTACCCAATGTTCCTAGGACCATTATTTGAAAGGTTTATGTCATTTTATTTTTTTTCCTTTAAGTGAGGGTACGCAAATTAGAAACTTATTCTATGCAGAATTTTATACTCCCTTTTTACATAACTTTACTGTAGACATTTATTCAAATTAATATATATTTGTTTATTTTAATTCCAATGCCTCCTTAACTGTATTTAGATTGTTTCTGAGAGATTTTTTTTTCCCATGAGATTTTTATAAGTCTGATTCAAGGCTATCAGGAAAAGATCACCTATACTCATATTTCCTTTCTGTCTAATAGTTATTTGGGATACAGTCCCTTCAACAAAGCTTATATCTCATTCATATCAAGACACTTCAAAGTTCATGACCACAAGCTACACCATTTCAACATGTTAAAGGAAATTACTTCAGTCTAAGAGATTGTCTTATTTTTGGTGCAAACATTAAAACCCCACAAAGAACCAGACAAGACATCTGATTATTTTGAAAGAACTTCTTCTCCTTCTGTTCATTTATTTGGTTTCTTTTGGTTCCTTTTTTTCCCCTTGTAAATTTAATTATTTAAATGTTAATTCTCTAAATCCTTCACAAGTTCAGGCTTCAAAAGTTCTGTTCATAGCAGCACAATTCACAATAGCTAGACTGTCGAACCAACCTAGATGCCCTTCAATAGATGAATGGATTTAAAAAATGTGGCATTTATACACAATGGAGTATTACTCAGCACTAAAAAATGACAAAATCATGGCATTTGTATGGAAATGGATGGCACTAGAGCAGATTATGCTAACTGAAGCCAGCCACTCCCTAAAAAACAAATGCCAAATGTCTTCTTTGATATAAGGAGGGCAACTAAGAACAGAGCAGGGAGGAAGAGCAGGGAGGAAGAGCATGAGAAGAAGATCACCATTAAACAGGGATGAGGTGGGGGAGGGAGAGAGAAGGGAAATTGCATGGAAATGGAAGGAGACCCTCATTGTTATACAAAATTACATATAAGAGGAAGTGAGGGGAAGGGAAAAAAAAACGAGAGAGAAATAAATTACAGTAGATGGGGTAGAGAGAGAAGATGGGAGGGGAGGGGGGATAGTAGAGGATAGGAAAGGCAGCAGAATACAACAGACACTAGTATGGCAGTATGTAAAAATGTGGATGTGTAACCCATGTGATTCTGCAATCTGTATATGGGATGAAAATGGGAGTTCATAATCCACTTGAATCAAATGTATGAAATATGATATGTCAAGAGCTTTGTAATGTTTTGAACAACTAATAATAAAAAAAGAAAGCTTCAGTTAAAAAAAATTTCCATTGCTATTACTCTTCATAGTCAAGTAGTTTTTAGATCCTAATTATTTTTAAAGAGAAAATAACAGTATAAATTTAAATGCTAAGTCTGAATACAGTTTAGCAAATTTCATTCCTCATGTGTATGCAGTAATAACTGTGGTCATATGTTTTAACTGATCCTATATCATAAAATTTTGTATATCACCAATTAGACTTCACAGAATAACACAATAGGTTTTTACAAAAATTGACCCCAAAAGTCTCCATTGCTGAGTACTTACGTTGTTTCAACAGTTCATATGTAAAAAATTCTGCAATGAACATCTTAGCTTTTAAAATTCTCCTAAATGATTTCCTAGTGTGAAATTCCTAGAAGTATAATTATAATATTGGAAGATATGGGCACCTTCTTATATTGCCAAAATACTTTCCAAAGTCATTACATTGCCAACAATAATATACGAGTCCAGAAGCTTCACCAATATTGTACCAGCAGGAAGTATTGCACTTTAAAAATGTTTTCTCATTTGACAGATGTACAATGGTAATTGCCCAAGGTTTTTAATCCATGTATATCTATGGGTTGCTCTCTCAAGAACCCTGGAGAGCTATATGCAAAATTCTCCTTGGCTCCCTATGTGAACTAGTAGCTAGAATAAACAGACATAGAAGTAAAATGGGTCACTCAAGAGCAATTCCAGTTCACTGAGACATCGCTACTAAATAAAAGATGATCCAGGGAGTTGATACAAGTTTGTATCTCCTTATATTGGAGACGGTTCCATCATCACAATGATTTAATCCAACTATTTGAAACTGAAGGTCAGTTTTGCTGGAGACTAACAATATTCAGCCTAGATTTATTTGAGATTAGGGCTATTACCAACCATGACAGGGAGACATGTTTGTTACGACACAATTTATTTTTATATGAACATCCTTTATACCCAGAGTCATAAAACATTTTACAGTGATACATAAGCTAATGGTCCTTGTAGAATGCTGATTTTTTTTCAATGTTTATTTAACTTGTGATGAAAAAAACAGTTGTTTTATTTTCTGGTAGGTAACAGCTGACTTTCCAACAACTCTGTTAAAGAAAATAATCCCAGAGGTTAAGAAGGACTATGGACCCGGAACATCATGATTTACCCTTTTCTAATACTTCACACAGAATCAAGGAAATGCAACTTCGTGGTGAAAACAAAGGAGAGGATAAGAATTAGGAAAAAAGAATCAATCTGCACCAATAGGGAAAATCTGTCAAACAAGCAAGTTTTTGTTGTTGTTGTTTTGTTTTTCCTTCAAAGAAATAAAAAATGTTCTCCTGTCTTTTCCCAGTACATTTGCAACCCCTCAGTGTTCGGCTGATATGACATTTAAATGATAAAGTAAGACAATTTGAAGTCCACCATATCAAATACAGTAACTGCTCTCCCAGGAACTAGAGAAAGGAATCAATGACTATACTGTTGGATGCCTTGAGGTCTGCGGTATTATTTTCATAAATTAAATTTATAAGGCACTGGATTGCTTTCTTTTGCTTTTTCAGGGAAGTCAAAACATCATTACTCCCCATTGAGATGAGGTGACAGTTTGCAGATAGATGTCTTGGCTTTCTCTTTTCCTGTAGCCCCAGTCCTTCACCTAGTACAGGAACTGTAGGAAATACTTGAATCAAGGGAATAAAGTTAGGGAGAATTCTTCTAAAACCACATAGAAATAACTCAGCCAGGTAATGGTAATTCCTGTTATTCCCTAAGGACACAAGTTAAAATCTGGAATCAGAAGAGAGGCTCACTGGATCCCAGAGCAAATGACTCAAAATCTAAAATGCAGAAAATTCAATTTCTGACTGTTATTCACTATGAGTTTCTGAAGCTTTTTTTTTTAAAACTAATATGCAGTTCATTTATTCCTGCTCCTTCTTCCTCAATTTCATGCCCTCTACTTCTTTTCCAGTAGAAGGAGATGAATCCTAGTCCATTTTTTTCAATTGAAAGAATGCTTCATTTTAAAAAATGTGTTTGAAGACTTGATAGGCACAAATGTGTTTTCAAACATGACTTTTGACAAAGTTGATGTCCCAAACAGACTGTATATGCTGAATTATTAGAAGAAACCTTTCTGAGTTAGATGGTGCTAGGTTCAAATCTTGGCCCTGCAAATTCTTAGCTGTACATGCCTAAAAATGTTATTTATCCTTATCATTCCCAGCTTCTCCTTCTATAAAACAGAATTAAGATTCACTTTATAGAGTAATTGTGATTATTATATAAGGTGATCATTTAAAGATTGTAGTGTGAAGCCTGTTGGTGTGGTGCAGATGTGAAGTGTCCTCCAAAAGCTCATGTGTGACAATGCAAGAATTTGCAGAGGTGAAAAGATGGGTTTATGAGAGCTGTAATCTAATTGAATATGTATATGAACATGAATATGGATGAACTGGGTGGTAACTGTAGGCGGATGGAGTGTGACTGGAAGAAGTAGGTTACTGGGGTACGTCTTTGGGATTTCTATTTTGTCCAAGGTGAGCAGAGCTCTCTGGTTGTCATGTCCTGAGTTGCTTCCTTTTGTTATACCCTTTCGCTATGTTATTTTGACTCATCTCAGGCTTAGAGCTATAGTTGGACAACCATGGATTGAACCTCTGAAACTGAGAGTCGAAGTAAACTGTTCCTTCTTTAAGTTGCTCCCTTTGGGTCCTTTGGTCACGGGAATGCAAAGCTGACTAATGCGCCTATCAAATCCAATGCCTGGCATACAGAATGCAATGAACAAGTGGCCACTAACTCTGCTATTGCTGTGGCTAGAGGCTTAAATCCTTATCTCATTCTTTTTCCACTCTTCCCTGAGATCAGATGGCAACACTCAAAATAGGGCTCACAGAGTGGAGGCTGGTAGTCAGTTGCCAACAAGGTGCTGAGTTCCATTACTCTTCTGCAAGACTCTTTCTTCCAGGACATTTACTTCCAGCCTGTCCACAAAGCCCAGTGAACCGGGTAATTAACATGTGCTTTCCATGTATCAGTTGGCTAAAAATAAAACATATTTTGAGGAACCAGAGGCTGTTATTTTAAATACCTTTCCATATTGATTAAGGAGGTGGTTTCCTGGAAACATATATAAAAATAAATAAGTCTTTAGAAATTGTTTCAACTGTGTATGGCAGAAGACAAAATAAGGCTTAAGTCCTGAGCTTAGAGTTTAAGTGGTGCTCGTGACGTGTCAGTCACTGCCAAAGGGGTAATTTATCAAGGTGTGACCAGGTGTAGCAAAACCATGAGGGGTGGCACAGTACCCCAGGCCTAGTAGCAATGTGGGGCAGAAGATCAAAAGGAATGGTGGGGCAGTCACTGGGACACAGAGACATAAACTACTGCACGGAGAGGGTCCCCATAGAGAGAGAGAACCTGTGGTGACCTTGCAAAGAGGGATTGCGGGGAAAACATACTCCAACTTTCCTCTTCTCTTTTTCTCTCCTGCTTGTCTTTTGCTACTAAAACTCATGCTAAGGGTAAATTCCTCAAAGCAGCAGTTTGGGGAGTGGGGACTAGTGGGAGGTGCTTGGGTCATGGGGTAGGAACACTCATGGATAAATCAGTGCTGTCTCACAGAGACCAGTGAATTCTCAATTTCAGGAATGGATCATGAGATGGGTTGTCATAATAAAAGTTTTCCCATCCTGTTTCGTCTCTTTCTCAGGTACCTTCTTTCCTTCCACATTCTGCCTTGAGTTGAAGCCATGGGGCCGCTAGTACCATGTTCTGGACTTCCAAAACTATGTGCCCATGTAAGCATCTTTACTTTATCAATCTCATGTGTTCCGTTATATTAACAGAAAATGGACTAGATCATGTTTCCACTGGCTAAATCCAACCAGAAGGCTGACAGAAGATAGCTCTTGGATGCATCCCATTCATAAGGGTCAATGACTCAGGGAAGAGAAGAAGGTAGAGACGCTCAGAGTGGGCCTCGGAGGGCAAACAGAAAATCTTTATTATGCCCATATACCCAGGCAAGATGAGTCCATGCCCTGTGGTGGGAAAGCCCTGGGTCAAAATATCTATTAGAGCAGAGAATTAATCTTGTTCACTTTTGTAACCCAAATGTCCAGCAATTTCTGAGCTCAGAGTAAGCACTCAGCAAATATCTGGTCCAGGAGAGGCAGCATTGTTTGGTATTCACTTCAGTATTAGATTTTTTAAGAAGAGCATTTTCAATTTGCTGCTCAACCGATCAAAAGCATGTCTCTGCAGAGTCATAGAGAAATATGAAAATAGACAAAGTGACAAAAGTTTGGCATGTGAAGTCAAAACTGTCTTATCTCCAATGAGCTGTGCAAGGCGGCTCTGCACATGAATGCATTCCCCAGAAAAGTCTGGCTCCTTCACAGCAAGTTAAAGTTTAAATCCTTTCCTAATTCCATTGGCTGATATAAATGGAGCCCCCATAATTTACCTAAAGCAGTAGGGCTTTTAGGTTAACATTTGGAAGAGCAAATTTAAAGAAGAGTACAAAATGAAATAATTCTGCGAATTTCAGAGTTAAGCTCTCACTATTAAAATTATTAGAACTTTCTGTGGTGTTTTTTTTTCCTATTAGCTTTTCTGCAGTATTTATATTTTAACACCATTGAAATAATTGCACTTGGATTAAACTTTTAAAACTTTGGTGATAATTTTTCCAATAGTTTTGATGAACTAAAAGACTTTAAAATCTGTTGAAGCAGGGCAAGTGGTGTTTAGCCACAAGTCAAACATGTCATTTGAGACAGTGAATTTCAAATAATAAGCAATATACTTCACATAGAAATTTGGTATACACTTAGATTTGTACTGCGTCACAATGGTGCATGCTATACATGTTCTCTACCACTGAGCTAAACTCCCAGTCCCTCACTATCAAATGTGTTCTTAATGTGCACAGAGGTCAGACATTTTGAAAATCACTATCTTAAATAAGCATCCCAATGTGACATTTACTCTGCTTAAAAACTTGCCATAATGAATGATATTTAATCAGTGCTATTTAATTATCCATCTGAAACAAACACTATGTCTTTTTAAGTACCATGGATGCCGATAACTTGTATTCTTTTCTACTTGCTTCCTTTAAAAAAAAATGCTGTCATCCACTAAATTAATTTTAAGAGCTAGTAATGGGTAGGATGCTACAGTTTTGAAAGGTTTGCTTTGTTTTGGCTCATCTGTAAGTGCCAAATGTAGAAAATAAGAAAGCACAAGGTGCTGGGAGCCATCAGCCAAGTAGGTATGACAAATTCCTTGCCAGCTTACTCCCATGCTGTCTAGTGGAAGGACTTCTGAAAGGTGACCTTGCTCAAGGACCAGGGCAGGATCCGTGTTTAGGGTGTTCCCCCTTTAGAATAGGGCAGTTTAGCATAATAGGAGAGTAGGGTGTTTCCCCTTTAGAATAGGGCAGTTTAGTATAATAGGAGATTAGGGTGTTCCTCTTTTGGAATAGGGCGTATCCTGCTGCTGAGTTCCTCTTGAGTGCTTAGGGTCAAACAGTATATTTTGGGAGACAGAAGCCCATGCGGAGTGGATTTAGGCGGGGTGGATTTGGGAGAGAGTGGATCAGGGCAGAGTGGAGATTTGGGAAGAGACCGTGGATTCCCCCAGAGCGTGTTTGTAGACGGCCGGTGTGAGTTCGGAAATAAAGAATTGCTGTTTGAATCTACAAGCTGTGTGGAGACTCGTGATTTGTGCCCAGCCGAGAGACTGCGGCAACAAGGTAGTCAAAAGGAAAAAAAAAACAATGGGGACTGAATGAATTAAGGGGGGTCATATGCAATGCAGTAATCTATTGTGGGACCCATAGAAATGGCTAGATCCTTTTTATATGAAGAGTTGAGAGAGAGACAAAGAAACAACCTATTCATTTACACATGCACATCTTCGTATATTTTCCCCATTTATGTTAGACTTTAAGGTTGCCACCCTTTGTCAGGTTTTGAAGGTGGGGAGGTAAAAGCGTCATGCTCCCAATTCCATGACCTGGGAAGTTGGAGATGAGTTTGGAGCTGGCTTACTACACTGATGACAAACAGCTTCTCAGGGGCATGTGCAGGGCACTGAGGAAACAGAAGGCCACACAACCAGTCTGACAGGGAAAATCAGGTACTCCACTCAGAGGACATGACCGTAAACACACAGGAGGTACCTCCAAGAACATGCCCAGCTGTCTTGTTCAAGGCTGCAGTCAGATAACCTAGGTCTGAATCTTTATTCTGACCATGAACTACTTGAATGTCCTTGAACAACCTCTAAGCCTTGGCCTTTCCATCTGTAAAATGAAAGGGTAAGAAGACCAACCTGTGGGGTTTCACTAGGGATTAGGCAGGGCCATGTATCTAAGGAGTCTAACACAACACCAAGTGGACAACACATGGTCACTGCTGTTATACAACTGCTGTCAACACCAAGATCGTCTGTTTGTACTCTCAGAGCTGGTGGCAAGAGCTCCCTTGCACACATCATCATCCCACATTATTAGCCAGGGTCACCTTGAGCTTCTAACAAGCCCCACAGAGGCCCATGTGGAGACAGAAACCTCAGCACAATGTTTTCTGGGAAGGAAGTGGAATAAAGTGCCCAGCAGGGGGCGCCACTGTTCTGAAGTGAATGTCTTTTCCTGACGTTCTAACATTGTCATGTAAAGTGTGGTTTTAAATAGTTTGGTGCTTTTAAGGCTTAATAGCACAGGGTCTAATTACTTGGAATTGAAATATATATATATATATAAAAAAGGAGTGAAGAGCTATCAGATTCCAAAGTCTGCCGTGGGCAACCTCTAGGGGAGAAACTGCTTAAATATAAAACACAGCTTATTAAAGTTGTACAAAGATCCAAATGATAACTGATCGCTGATCACTATGTGTTTTGAATATTTAGAGGATTCTGTGAAGGATATGAACTACCAGCAGATATGGAGTATCATAAAGAACAATTTTATAGTAGGAAGAATAAAGCAGACTTAGATTAAATAAGACAATGACCAATCTTGACTCCCAGGTTGCAATTTCTGCCTCCAGCTTTCCCGAGTTGGGTCTTTTCATGCTGTGAACTTACTTTAATAAATAAGACATTCAAATAAAATGATCACAAATATTACTCCCACTCACCTCACCCGAAACCTATAGAAGTCTAACCCAACCCTTGTAAAGCTTGTCACCATTTCCCTCTTGCCCATTTACTCAAAATGCTGAAACAAAATCAGAAATTCTGAGTCTACCACCTAGTCGTTGGACATAAAAAAGGAATTCATCCATATTATCAAGCTAAATGTTTCCATTGAGAATGATTTTGGAAGAGAATGTGAAGAAGAAAAGTAAATGCTCTTTAAAAGACATCTATTTCTATGTATTAAATCAAATAAATGATAGATAACGGGCTGCAGGTTTGGGTTATAATCTTGTTACTGCTTAGAGCAATTGCTAATGCAAATGAAGAATAATGAACTCAGGGCCATTTAGCAATTGTCTTTGATGGCAATGCTGACTCCTGGAAACCCACAGTGAGAGACGTTTCAGATGCAATAATGGGACTCAGTTCTGCAGTGTCTCATTTATTTGCTAGAATCAAAGGCTGCCTTGTTTCTTGACAGGTGAAACTAGAGGACCAATGATCAAAGGGAAAGAATTAGGAAAGGGACCTCTTAGTGAATAGTGGATGAAGAATTTGGGAAAATTTACCCTTGAGACTTTTTTTTTTTTAAGTTGTATGATTTCTTAAAAAATGACCCACAAGTAACTCTTATGCATCTAAAGTTTTGTGTTTAAAACACTATGACACAAACAACCCAATTAAAAAAATGGGCAAAGGATTTGACATGTCTCCAAAGAAGATATACAAATGATAAATGAGCACATGAAAAAATGCCCAGTGTCACTAGTCATTAGGGGAATGCAAATCAAAACCACAATGAGATGCTAATTAGATCGTTATTAAAAATAAACCAAAGTGAAAAATAACAAGTGTTGGCAAGGATGTGGAAGAATGGGAGCCTTCCTATGCTGTTGGGAGGAATGTAAAATGGTGCACTCACAGTAGAAAATAGTCTGGCATTTTCTCAATAAGTAAAATGTAGAATAACCAGATGGTCTAGCAATTCTACTCATAGGTACACATTCAAAAAAATTAGAAACAGGTGTTCAAACCAAAGCTTGTACAAGAATGTTCACAGCAGCACTTTTTTCCAATTGTCAAATAGAGGAAAAAACTGAAATGTCCATCAACTGGTGAACAAACAAGCAAAATTTGGCATATTCATATCATGGAATATTAGTTGCCCATACAAAGGAATGAAATACAGATATATGCTAAAACATGAATGTACTTTGAAAGCAGCATGCTAAGTGAAAGAAGTCAGACATAAAAGGCCACATATTTATGATTCCATTTATTTTGCTTATAATTGACATCTATTGGGCTTGTAATCGGCATCTTTCATGTTCCTTGGTATCTTTGATTTTTTTCTTTTTCTTTTTTTTAGTTATATATAACATTAGGATTCATTTTGACATAATTATAAAAGCATGAAATATAATTTGTTTTAATTCAGTCTCCAGTATTTTCCCTTTCTCACCCTTCCTCCGTCCCCCAATTCCCTTCCTTCTACTCTATTGATCTTCTGCTATTTACATATATATATATATACACACACACCTATACGTATATATGTATGTGTGTGTGTATATATATATATATATATATATATATATTTTAATTACTGTCTAGTGGATGTTTATTTGGAGAGATTCACTATGGTCTACTTATATATGTACGTATGAAAGTTAGGTCATTCCACTGTTTTTTCTTTATCTCGTCTCTCTTCCCTCCCCTTAAACCCCTTTCATCTACTCCACTGATCTTTCTTCTATTTTTTAACTCCCCCCACTCTTATTTTGGATTAGCTTCCTCATATCAGAGAAAACATTCAACTTTTGACTTTTGGGGATTGGCTTATTTCAAATAGGATGATTGTCTCCAGTTCCATCCACTTACTAGCAAATGCCATATGTCATTCTTCTTTATGGCCAAATAAAAATGTGATACACACACACACACACACACACACACACGTGTGTGTGTGTGTGTGTGTGTGTGTGTGTATAAATGGAGTATTATGATTCTATTCTTGGGGACTATCCAGAACAGGGAAATTCACTGAGACAAAAGGCAGATTAGTGAGCTATTGGATGGAACCAAAGGGAAGGGGAAATGGGGAGGAACCTCTTAGTGGGTGTGACATTTCCTTTTGGGTGATGAAATTGCTCAGAGATCAGATAATGATAATAAATACACAATACTGTAAATGTACTAGATGCTACAGAATAGTATACTTTAAAATAGCATATTTTGTATCATTTGTATTTTAATATATACATTGTTATGGTTTGGATCTGGAAGGCTCCCAAAGTCTCTTCCTGAAGCACAGTTCCCAGTGCAGCAAGGTTCAGAGGCGGGGCTTTTAGACAATGATTGGGTCACAAGGGCTCTGACTTCATCAGTGGATTAATCTATTCATAGTTGAATGGATGACGGGGAGGTGGGACCAAGTTGGACAAAGTAGGGAACGGTGGAATACCCCAAAAGGGTTTGTCTCTTCCTTAATACCTCAGTCCCTTCCTTCCTCCCCCTGACGCCCCCACTTCCAATGCTATCTATGCCTTCTAGCTGCCATGAGCTGAGGACCTTTCCTCCACCATGGCTTTCCACCATGATGTTCTGCCTCACTTCAGGCCCAGAGCCATGGAAGTGGCTGGCCATGGACCAAATCCTCTGAAACGGGGAGCCAAAAGACATCTTCTTGTTCTGTAGTTCCCCCCCCACACACACTTATTATTCCATTCCAGCTCCAGAAATTCTATAAAGAATTGAAGGAAGCAGGCAAGATGGCACCTGTTTGAAAGGGTTCTAGAGACTGGGGTTGCTTCAAAAGCAAAGTTTCTCAGAATGAATATGACTTTTGCTGATTATTTTGATGGAATGTTTGGAAGTGACTGATGGAAATTAAGAAAGGGGAAAATTGAAAAAAAATAAAATAATAAAATAAAAATTGAAAAATTTTGGCTTGAGAAAAAAGAAAGGCAAAATAAGGAAATCACCCCATGTCCCCACCAATGTTAAAACACCTTATAGAGGCATCCAGATTTTCAAATGTAAAATAATCAATATGGAATATCATTCCTTGTAGTAGATGCACTGAGAATATAATATACTTTGTTCAACAGATTTGTGTTTCATAACCTCTATTTATTTATAATAGCATAGCTAGCCTTCAATTTCTGTTCCCTGTTTCCTCACTTTTCTCCTCTGCAAAATGGAGACATTGTTCATTGTCTTCTCTACTCCCCTAGCAATTTTTATTGTTCTGTATAACAACAGGGGAGCAAGCAGTTTTACACACTTGTAATAAGCTACTCCTCTCAGCAGCCGACAGTCAATTCCATCCTATCCCCACGTTTTTCTCTACATTAAGCAGTGATGCCTGATTGTCCAAGGACACTATTTTAATTTGTCAGCCCATCCTGGATCTAAGTTTAAAAGCATGGCAATGAAAGGAACCAAAGTTCTCAAAACGGAAGCCTTAGAAGTTTCTTCTTTACAACTCAGAGGTATACGAATTCTTGGGGGTTGACAGACATGCTGGGTTGTATATAGATTTTAGGGAAATAATTATCATTTATTTTCCTGAATCATCGATCTCACTCCACAATGGAGGATGTAAAAACATAATTTTCACATTAAAACAGATACGTTATGGAGCAAGATGCAAGATCCATGGGAATTTTTAATATTATACAAGGTTTAAAAGAAATTTCTCATTAGCCTCTAGATTCTGAAGGGACTCATACATTCTCCTCTGCCTTTAGAAACATGTTCTTACATGAGTCTGTTGTGACCTGCAACAGATCACACAAATTTGCAGTAATGTGGCACTATAATGCTGGTGGAAAATTTCTATTGTCCTGTCTAATGCCACAGAGAAGTCACAATCTTTGTACTGTGCTTTAGAATTAATTGCCAACATATTTTTACACATTCTACTCATTCCATAATGCCAGTGCCCTAGTGGGGTTGTGATTTCATAGATGAGTATAAGAAGGCTCAGAAAATGTAAGCAATTTTCATTTATAGAGATACTGACAGTCTGACTCAGAGTCAAAGTTACCCTAAAAGGCAAAGCAAAATGCTGGGTTCAGAGAGGGGTAGAGTATTGGTTGAAACTTGTATCCAATGAACTCTAGCTCCACAGAACAAACAAAGGGTTCTTCTGCAAAATAACAAATAAAGAGAGCAGTAGGTACAACTGAGGATGGGGGTGAACCCTTGTAGCAGAAACCTCCAAATCTTCACAGTGAATGGAAGGATCTTGGCATCCGAGCAGCCAGGGTTATGCCTACACAGAGGAGATTGTGGTGTGTTCTGAAGAAGTTCAATGTCTCCCTGGAGTAAAATTAGGAGTCCTTTAAAGGAGCTGACTCAGCAAAACCAAGCTACAAGGAACACAAACCCCTCCACTCATCACACAGCTTTTAACCAGCTTTTAATCATTGTTTTATTCCAAAATATAAATCAGCAGCAGAAAATGACCATAAATTGAGGAAATATGTCAAAACGAAAGCCAAAAAATTCAAATATTCATAAAATAAGGAAATGGCACAAAATAACCTGCAGGATAATATGTGCAGGAAACTGAAGAGGCAAAAGACCCAGAAGAACCAACAGTGAGCAAAGTCAAAAAGGACTGGCAGACACTACCTGGCTTCAAGACTTGCTCTAAAGCTACAGTAGTTGAGACAGTGTGGTATTGATGAAGGAGTAGACAAACAGATCAGCAGAACAGAATAGAGAGCTCAGAAATAGACTCAAACAAACAGACCTAGTCAACTGACCTTGACAAAAAGCAAAAGCAATACAATGGAACAAAGACAACCTTTTAACACATTGTTGGAACAACTAGAAATCTACATCCAAAAAAACAAATTCAGAAACAGAGCTTACAAATTTCACAAAAATTAACTCAAAATGGATCACTGACCTTCATTTAAAATGCAAAATTATTAAAGTATGAGGAGTTGACAAAGGAGAATGCTGTGATGATTTGGTATGGTGGTAACTTTTTAGATGTAACATCCAAGGCACAATCCTTAAGAGAAATAATCAGCAACCTGGATTTCATTAAGACTAAAAGCTTTCACTTTACATATACACTATATACATTACCTAGAAGATGAGAAGATAAGCCACAGACTGGGAGAAAATATTTACAAAAAATATACCTGTATATGTCCATTATACCTGAACAAGGCAGTTTTGAAAAAAAAATAGTCTGAAAAAAATACTATTATCCAAAACATACAAAAGACTTTAAAAACTTAACAATAACAAAACTCACAATCCAATTATCTAAACACCAAAGAAGATACACAGGAGGCAAATAAGCTTCTGAAAAGATGTTCACAATCATGTAATTAAGGGATTTCAAATTAAAGCAACATTGAGATCATATCACACATGTATTAGATGGCCAAAAGAAACTCTGTCACTGAAAAATGTCTTCAGTCAATGCAAAATGGTATAGCCATTCTGGAAGAGTGTTTGGAGATTTCTTATGAAATTAAAAATATTCCAGAAATAGTACTCCTTGACATTTGTCCAAAAAAGTTTAAAACTTATGTACACCCAAAAATCTGCATAAGGATATTGATTTGTACATACTTGCCAAACACTGGAGCAACTGAGATGCTCTTTAGTAGGTGAATGCATAAATAAACAGTGGTACAACATCCAACAATGGAATATTATTCAGTACTAAAAAGGAATCAGCTATCAAGCCATGAAATGACATGGCTGAAGTTTAATTGCACAATACTAATTAAAGAAATGTTTTGGTTTAGATATTAGGTGTTCTTCAAAAACTCATGTGTGAGATAATGCAAGAAAGTTTAGAGGTGATTGATTCGGTTATGAGTGTCTTAACCTAGTCAGTGACTTAATCCTCTGATAGGTATTAACTGGGAGGTAACTATAGGCAGGTAGGATGTGGCTAGAGGAGGTGGGTCATTGTGACATGACTTTGGGGTATGTTTTGTTCATAGTGAAGGGAGTCTCCCTCTCTGATTCCCGGTTTCATGATCTGAGCTGTCTTCCTCTACCACACCCTTACGCTATAATATTCTGGGTCCAGAGCAATGGAGTTGACCACCAATGGACTGACACCTCTGAAGTAACATGAACCCCAAAATAAACTTTTCCTCTAAAATTGTGCTTGTCAGGTATTTTGGTCACAGCTGTAAAATAAGCTGTCTAAAACAAGAAGCCAGTCTGAAGAGACTACACATTGAATGATTCCAACTACATGACATTTTGGGAAAGGAAGAACTATGGAGACAGTGAAGATCTGGGGTTGCTAGGGGTTTGTGGGGAGGGTGGGATGAATAGGAGGAACACAGAGGATTTCTAGGGCAGTAAAACTATTCCACATGATATTATAATGATAGGTACATGTCATTATATATTTGTCTAAACCCACAGAATGTACACAAGGAATGAAACTCAAACTTCATGTGACAACAAGGTTCATGTGACAACAATGGGTGGATGTAGGTTAATCAACTGTAACAAATGCATCACTCTGGTGGGAATATTGTGAGAGGCTGAACATGTGTGGGAAAAAGGGCATGTGGGATATCTCTGGATCTTCCTCTCAGTTTTTCTGTGAATCTAAAATGGTTGTAAAAAATGAAGCCTATTAAAAAAAAAAACAACTAATATCACACACAAAAAAAGTTTTTTAAGAAAAGAATATAACCATAGCATATTGCTTGTTTCTTTCAATGAATAACATTTACACAGTTATAAATGCTGAACTGTTGCTTTAACTGAAAATTATGATAAAGCTATATTGGGAAAAGGAGACAATAAGGTGTATGGGGACATGAAAGATCAATTCTCAAATGCCATCAAAGGAATTTCATAGATAATATCTAAATTGAGACACAAAAGAAGTATACATACGCCACTTAGAAAAATGGAGATAAATAGCATCAGCCAAAGGTCTCAGAAGTGATTGCCACTAGCAGAAAGAAAGATGAGTTCCAGGAGGCTACTATTTTTAAACATACTTTTAAGTGTATGCATGCATTATTTTCATAAAAAAATGTTAATTTTAAAAAGAATTTCAGGGCTGGGGATGTAGTTCTGTGGCAAAGCACTTGCCTAGCATGCAAAACGACCTAGGTTCAATCCCCAGCATGGCAAAAACAAACAAATAAATCACTCCATGGCGTCCCATAATAGAGAATTCAAATATTTCTGAAATAATCAATTAAATAAGATACAACATATTCATTAAATAACATTTTGAAGAATATCTGCATCCAAAAGAAAGAATGTCCACAATATATTGACATCATAAAAATAAAAGGAGTGAAAAGAGTATATATATCGTGTGATTCCATTTTTTAAACACAAATATGCCCAGTTTGTATATACTATGGATATAAAAATTAATGTTCAATTCCCTCAAAAAACTTCCAATCAAGTAGAAGGTACAGATAAAAGCTGACAGTTTTAATATGATGAGTTTGTTAATCAGATGCAGGGATTTATGAACTTGAGTGTGCTTCAGAATCAGTTGGAGGACTTCTTTAAACAAAGATTCAGGGGCTGTACCCCAGAGTTTCTGATTTGGCAGTTTTGAGGGGGAGCCTAATAATTTTCATCTTTAACACATTCCTGAAGCTGTAGCTGCTGCTGGGCTAGGACTCCACTTTACACATGGAGATGGTTACCTGCAGGGGTCTCAGGTACATCTTGCCCAGCATGGAGGTCAGGCAAGGCTTCCTGGTGGAGATGCTCCCAAATTATATCTTCAGGGTTTCTCAGTAGTCTCTGAATAGTTCTCAAAAATTTGGAAAGCTACTGACAGATCTTAAAGGAAATCCCTGATTTGCCAATAAGAAGATTGCCCATACTTATTCTGAACGCCATATTTTCTTGCTCTGGACTAGAATTGTCTACTGGCCACTGGGTATTTCAAACAAATCAGTGTCAGTGTTCTGCCCTTTTATGAAAGGAAGGAAATAGACTCATAAAAATGTTATTTTTAAGAATAGCAATTTGACAAACAGAATCTTCCAAGCTAGAAATGCCTGGGAGTGTTCAGAGTAAGTTTGTATCATTGAAGAAAGGAAGGGAGTCCTGACTCAGTCCAATAAAGAGAGAGCACACACACTTGCCAGATGGTTACAAGACAGCAGGGCAGCTCCCTGCTAACTATGTGATGTTGTCCCTCTGTTCCTTTCTCCAGAGGTGAGGCAAATGTGGAAAATGGAGAAGGAACATTAGTAGCTCCATCCAGAGTCCACACACTGGGCCATGCACTAGACAGTTCCTGCAACATTCAAAGCATCCCTAGGTGCATAGTATGTTAAGGAAATATCAGAAAAATGAATCTCTGCTCATGTGTTAGCCAGCTAGTTTCTTTCTCACTCTAATCTTTTAAAGTTTTTCCCTAAGGACAAAAATTTCAGGTCTGAAATTAGTATTGAGTTGTCAAGTAAGTGAATAAATACTTGTAGCCATGGTCAGGTTGGGCAACTTGTGTCTAAAGGACACAAGAGATGTTCTTTCCTACAGCATTAGCAAGTTGGAAAACAATCTTCTGATAGCCCTTATCCTAACTCTAAGGGTCTATAACCAGGTCTACTTTTAGAGAGTAGGAATGTGAATGTGAAAGTCTGATTGTCATGCTAGTAGTTATTAGTGACTCCTTAGGAGAAGAAAATCCCTGACTGTGGACACAGTGAAAACCAATAGTTGGCCAAGTCTCTCAAAAATTAAATAATGACCCTCCTTCTCTAGAAAGGTGCCAACTTTTTTTTGCTTCTGATGGAACAACAAGTAGGTCAGTTCCAGTCACCTGAAACACTGGTCCCAGCTATTCTATTGAAAACTTCTATTGAGAAATAGTTGGAGATGGTCTTTTCTGCATATGTACACTTATTAAGATGCCAAATTGCATTAAATGCCATCAAAGAGTCTCTCAAGAGTTAAACAATAATTATGTGAACTAAAACTCTCTTGCCATCGCTCTTGGGTGGGAACTTGACCTCTTTGTCATGCAAAAGGCAAAACTAGAAGGCTACATTCTATCATAATATTTTGATTTTCAAATAATTTTGTTTCAAAATTCATAAAATGATTTTATAGAGCATCAGACTGAGTGCTTTAAAATGTTAAAAGTTCAAGAGAGCCGAATTACATTCTCCCTCACACTTTAGCCAAAGACAATGTAAACGGAAAGCAAAATTCTTTTTGGTGCTGGAATTCTTGGTGAGAGTGAGCAGAGAATTTGCCTAGGATTTATAGGGGAACATAGATCCCCTGTGCCTATCAGCGCTTCTGACCAGCCTGCCTTGTTCCCTGCATGCTCAGTCAGGAGACAGACCCCTCCCAACTCCAGGCTCAGTGAACTCACAGGCTCCTCACTCTTTAAGTCAAATTGGATGCCACTGCCTTTACCTATCCCAGGAGCTTCTGAATTATCAATGACAGGTCTGCTTTGGCTTTGGTTTGGCCAAGTCACTTGGATCTTACAATTAAAACTTATATTAGTTAATATGCTGGAATAAGACCAAGACTGGTACTCTCAAGACATCAGCCATGAGACTTCAAGGACAAGAAATCTTGAGTAATCATAATTGTAATACTATAGATGTCAGAGATCACAGAAGGAAGTTAAAGAAAGCCAGTACTTTAAAGAAGAAAAAGTGAAACTCTTAAACACAGTAGGAGACCATTTTGATCTTTGTTATCTGTCTTAGGTATGAAGAAATGAGAGCCGAATTCAGCAGGAGTCTGATGGAGGAGGAATAGCTAAGCTGTTTCAACTAAAATTTTGAATTTTCAATTCCATTAAAGAAATACATATTCTGATTGTCAGTCATTTGAGTTGGTCAAACTCAAAAAAGGAGTCCTGAAAGGGTCAATGTGAAGGTGCACCACTAAGTCAGGCATCTTGCTCAGTGGAAAGAAAGGCTGTGTGCAAATCAGGGTTTCTCATCAAATACCAGACCTATTGTTGGGAACACTTGGAAAAAAGTATGGTGTGCTCTTGGTCAAAAAAGAAGTACATAATATTTCTTTCCCATGTCCAAACCATGACTCATTAAACTCTGAAATGGGTTAGTTATGTCACACCATATTGTCACTTGGGCATATTTGGAGTAAACCTAATAGAATCCAACTCCAAACTGTCAGGCTTATGAATGCAAACAGCAATGTAGCAGTTCTCAAAGTACCAAATCAGAAAATCACTTAATTTTGGTTACAGTATATACAGTATTACTTGAGAGGTACCTCTTTACCTGTGTGCTTTGGTTATGGGAATGTGGAAGTTAGTGTGCAACCCCTATGAATACATCAATTGATAGAGGAGAAAATTGGGGTAAGAGGAATAAATCAAACTAAGATGGAATATTTCTGTAGATAAATTCCGTGTGGAAAATTTAGAGTTGGCAAATCATTAAATTTTAAGGGGAGACATACATAAAATCATTTCAAGGAAGAGGAAAGAACAACAAAGTTATTTTACCTAAGCTAGAACATACAATACCTATGGTTTTTTTTGTTTTGTTTTGTTTTGTGTGTTTTTTGGTATAGGGGATTGAACCCAGGGGAGCTTAACCACTGAGCCACATCCCCAGCCTGTTTTATACACTCTCTCTCTCTCTCTCTCTCTCTCTCTCTCTCTCACACACACACACACACACACACACACATACACACACACACATATATAATCTAGAGACAGGGTCTGACTAAGTTGCATAAGGCCTTACTAAATTGCTGAGGGTGGCTTTGAACTTGCAATTCTTCTGCCTCAGTCTCCTGAGATGCTGAGATTACAGGTACGTACCACCACACCAGGCCAATACCTCTCATTCTAATTTCTTACCAGTTATACCACTTGTCCTATGCAAATGCACTTACCATGGGGGAATGGAAGAACATAAATAAACACACAAATACCCTGATAATTGATGAGCAAGATAGTTTAAAAGTGTTGTTTACAAAAATTAGAATGCTTTGAAGATTGAGACTGACATCAGGAGAAGCTTACTCTTTCAAAGTGGGTTCTCTGGGCGCTTGATGAGGGAAAGAACTGTATTTGATGCTAGTGTTTGGGGGGCTCTCAGTATAGAACAGTTAAGTATGTGGGTGCTATAATCAGAATGGGTTTGAATCCTACTTTGACGATCCTTCCTCCTAGCTTAGGCTAGCTTAGGTAAGGAGCACAGTCTTTCTGTGGCTCACTTGCCTTCTAAAGAATAAATATAATAGTTGCACTTGTCTCTCAGGGTACTTGAGATGATCCAATGAGATAAAGCCTATAATCATGGTCCAGTATTTGGCATGGTTTCAATAAATGATATTTATGATAATCGCAATAATAATTATAGGTCCACATATCTGTCAGTAGATGTTGAGCAAACCCACCCTCTTTTACATTTTCTTAAAGTCTTAGGCTTGTTGTTTCTCATTCTACTTGCAGATCCTGAAAGAAGTTCATCTCTTATCCTGTTTTCTCTGCCTAGTTCCTGCCATACAGGACTCGCATGATAAAAATGTGTTTTAAATTTCCATTTATTTTAAATAGTGAGTCATAAAATTAATTATAGTTTACAAGTCTATTATGCTCCTGGGTGGTTTGAAGGTAAAAGTCTAAAGTAGAATTTGCTAAAAAACAATAAGATTCTATCAGATAAAATTCTATCTTCTAGAAAAGGGAAAGGATAAACCTGTAGTGAGTATTTTGGCCATGTAATAACTTCTACTTTAAAAACCTTGTTCCTGTTTATCATTTTGACTACATGTACCCATCCTGGCTCACTCACTTCTGCCATCATCCTTACTGAGCTCTATGATTTGACTTGTCACAAAATTACATTATTTTATTGGCCATCACTTTGAAAAAATTTAAACATCGGGATCACAAATTCTTTGTTTCTTTTTTTATTTTTTGAACCAGAGATTGAACCTAGGGGTGTGTAACCACTGAGCCACATCCCTAGCCTTTGTTGTTGTTGTTGTTATTCTTTTGAGACAAGGTCTTACTAAGTTGCTGAGGCTGGCTTTGAACTTGAAATCCTCCTGTCTCAGCCTCCTGAGCTGCTGGGATTACAGGCATGTGTCCCTCTACCTGGCCCATGGTCACACATTCTTGATCCAGTGTACAATGTGCTCCCCGATGCCTACCTTCATTTCCAGGACATCTCTCCATCCTTTTCCACTGAAGCATTTCCACCAGCCCAGCTCTTCCAGCACATTCCATACATCCATGCTTTTGTGTTTTACTCAGGCTGTTAACCTCTGCAGAGAAAGTCCTTTCCCATTTTTCTCCTAAAGAGTTAACAGTGTACTTCATAAAACCCATCAGGGTTATGTTCTGTTGAGTACATATTAAGAGTCAGGAACTAGTCTAGGCACTTACAACACTTAAACTAATTTAATTTCCACTGCAATTCTATGGGGGTGGTATTATTATCATCTCTATTTGCAGAAGAAAAAAGTGAGGCACACAGAGGTTAAGAAATGTGCCACAGTCACACTGAGGGTAAGTGGCAGCTGCTTGTGTCTGTCAGAATTCGTTCTGTTCTCTCCTCAGGTAGAGAATCTTGTTTATATTGCCATTTCTGTGCTTGTTACAGTCTGATGTGTTAGGGGTTCTTTTTCTCATTACCTTTGAATCCTCAGTGCCCAGCACTGAACCTCATAATTGGCTGGTGTTTTAACTGAATGAATTCATATAAGAAAAACACAGCTACATTCTCTACAGATTTTCCTAACATCAGGTATGCTCCTGCATCTTCATTTGGTTGCAAAAAACTGGGTTCCGTGGCAACTGAATAGGAATGAGAGTGGGCAGACGAAAGCACATAAACCGTTTTAGAGATGGCACACTTTTGTAAAAGTGCATCCTTCAACCCACAGCAAAAATCAAATGCCCCACACACTTCTAAATCCTGAAGAGTGACTGAAGCATACAAGAAGAGACTGAAAACATAACACACAGCTTTTCAAAGTCCCAAACCTTTATAAACAAACTTCCTGTCTTCATTTCTATACATTACATTTTATTTTAAGCCATGCATATTAGAGAGGGTTAATATCCTCTCAAAACAGCTTTATTCAGTTTTTTTTTATTGTTGGTTGTTCAAAACATTACATAGTTCTTGATATATCATATTTCACACTTTGATTCAAGTGGGTTATGAACTCCCATTTTTACCCCGTATACAAATTGCAGAATCACATCAGTTACACTTCCATTGATTTATATATTGCCATACTAGGGTCTGTTGTATTCTGCTGCCTTTCCTATCCTTTACTATCCCCCTCCCCTCCCCTCCCCTCTTTTCTCTCTACCCACTCTACTGCAGTTCATATCTCCCCCTTGTATTATTTTTCCCTTTCCCCTTGCTACCTCTTATATGTAATTTTGTATAACCCTAAGGGTCTCCTTCCATTTCCATGCAATTTCCCTTCTCCCTCCCTTTCCCTCCCACCTCTCGTCCCTGTCCCTGTTTAATGTTAATCTTCTTCTCATGCTCTTCGTCCCTACTCTGTTCTTAGTTACTCTCCTTATATCAAAGAAGACATTTGGCATTTGTTTTTTAGGGATTGGCTGGCTTCACTTAGCATAATCTGCTCTAATGCCATCCATTTCCCTCCAAATTCTATGATTTTGTCATTTCTTAATGCAGAGTAATACTCCATTGTGTATAAATGCCACATTTTTTTTATCCATTCGTCTATTGAAGGGCATCTAGGTTGGTTCCACAGTCTTGCTATTGTGAATTGTGCTGCTATGAACATCGATGCAGCAGTGTCCCTGTAGCATGCTCTATTTAGGTCTTTAGGGAATAGACCGAGAAGGGGAATAGCTGGGTCAAATGGTGGTTCCATTCCCAGCTTTCCAAGAAATCTCCATACTGCTTTCCAGATTGGCTGCACCAATTTGCAGTCCCACCAACAATGAACAAGTGTACCCTTTTCCCCACATCCTCGCCAGCACTTGTTGTTGTTTGACTTCATAATGGCTGTCAATCTTACTGGAGTGAGATGGTATCTTAGGGTGGTTTTGATTTGCATTTCTCTGACTGCTAGGGATGGTGAGCATTTTTTCATGTACTTGTTGATTGATTGTATGTCCTCCTCTGAGAAGTGTCTGTTCAGGTCCTTGGCCCATTTGTTGATTGGGTTATTTGTTATCTCATTGTCTAATTTTTTTAGTTCTTTGTATATTCTGGATATTAGAGCTCTATCTGAAGTGTGAGGAGTAAAGATTTGTTCCCAGGATGTAGGCTCCCTATTTACCTCTCTTATTGTTTCTTTTGCTGAGAAAAAACTTTTTAGTTTGAGTAAGTCCCATTTGTTGATTCTAGTTATTAACTATTGTGCTATGGGTGTCCTATTGAGGAATTTGGAGCCCGACCCCACAGTATGTAGATCGTAGCCGACTTTTTCTTCTATCAGACGCCGTGTCTCTGATTTGATATCAAGCTCCTTGATCCATTTTGAGTTAACTTTTGTGCATGGCGAGAGAAAGGGATTCAGTTTCATTTTGTTGCATATGGATTTCCAGTTTTCCCAGCACCATTTGTTGAAGATGCTATCCTTCCTCCAGTAACTCTTGCAAAGACTGTTTACTGGACCATTCCTCCAGGACTCTCTGCTCCACTTGGCTGTCAAAGGAAAACCAATAATATATGACAGCTGATGCCCTCTCCTGAAGATCACTCACTTCGACCAATGGTTTAGGTAAAGAGTCCCCATGTTACTATGGAAAATTATCAGATATCTTCAAAGACAACATCTCAATATCCACTTTGGTCTTCAAGAAAAGTATGCAGCAATGAAAAATTGAGTATTTCAATGATTAAAAAAGCAAATCACGGGCCATTTAACGCATCATAATATCACTTTTCTGATTTCCAAGTTGATATTTATTGAGTATGGTGTTACAGATCCAAAACGAATAACACAGCCACTTGCTCTCAAGAAGCCTCTCATTCTAGTTAGTGATGAGGATCCTTGCTCAAATGATTATGCTGTTGTATGATATGTCGATATCCTATGTGTGATAGCCCATTCTGCCTAGACACAGACATGGCAGGGAGGGTCCATGGCGGTGGAGCCCCTTTTCAGCATCAAGGAAACACTGGAGTTGGCTAGGTGGAGAGCACAGGAGGAGGTGAGGTGGAAATGGGAATGATAAGTAGAAAAAAAATATTCATGTGCAGAAAGGAATACTGTTACATTGGAGCACAGGATGATTCATGACTTAAAAGGAAAAGAAAGAGTGTGGAAGAGAAAGAAAAAAATGTCCTTTACATGAGAAAGGTAGAGCCTATAGCAGGAGGAGAAATGCATAGGACTATAGGAGTGAAATGCAAGTAAATTATTTATTAGAAAGATAAGAATGTTGTTTGATAGCATTTCATTTAATGGTGTCAGAATGAATTAAGAAAAATTCTAAGCTTTCTAAATGGACCACAAGTTATAAGCATTTGAAAAATTAATACCAATTCTGAAACCAACATGATGTAGATTTGGGACAAATTTTTCTTCTATTTTTTTTTTCTATTGCAGTTCCAAAGTCCTTGATCCACTATAAGTTGAGTTTTGTGGATGATGAGACATAGGGGTTTAATCTCATTTTGCTACATATGGATTTTTAGTTTTCCCAGCATCATTTGTTGAAGAGGCTATCTTTTCTCCACAGTACGTTTTTTGGCACCTTTGCCTAGTGTGAGACAGCCATATTTGTGTGGGGTTGTCTCTGGGTTTTCTATTCCATACCATTGGTCTATGTGTCTGTTTTGGTGCCTTTTGTTACTATAGCTCTGTAGTATAATTTAAGGTCTGGTTTTGTGATGTCTCTTGCTTCACTTTTCTTGCTAAGGATTGCTTTGACTATTCTGAGTCTCTTATTTTTCCAAATGAATTTCATGACTTCCTTAACAAGACTTCTAAGGTGCAAGAAGTAAAATCAAGAATCAATAAAGGGGATGAACTAAAACTAAAAAGCTTCTTCACAGCAAATGAAACAATCAGGAACATGAAGACAGAACATACAGAATGGGAGAAAATCTTTACCACATGCACCTCAGAGACAGCATTAATCTCCAGAATATATAAAGAACTCAAAAAACTCAACATCAAAAAAAAAAAAAAAACACAAATAACCCAATCAATAAATAGACTAACAAACAGACACTTCACAGAAGAAATATAATCAATCAACAAACATACGAAGAAATGTTCATCATCTTTAGCAATTAGAGAAATGCAAATCAAAACTACTCTAAGATTTCGTCTCACTCTAGTCAGAATGGCAATTATCAAGAATACAAACAATAAGTGTTGGCCAGGATGTGGGGAAAATGGTACACTCATACATTGCTGGTAGGACTGCAAATTGGTGCAACCAATATGAAAAGTAGTTTTCCTCAGAAAACTTGGAATGGAATCACCATTTAACCCAGTTATCCCACTCCTTGTTTTATACACAAAGGACTTAAAATCAGCAGATTACTGTGATACAGCCACATCAATGTTTGTAGCACCTCAATTCAAAATAGTTAAACTGTGGAACCAAAGTAGATGCCCTTCAACAGGTGAATGCATGAAGAAAATGTACTATATATACACAACAAAATATTAGTCATAAAGAAGAATGAAATTATGATTCTTTCTGGTAAATGGATAGAAATGGAGAATATCATACTAATTGAAATAAGACAATCCCCCCCATCAAATAAAAGCTGAATGGTTTCTTTGATATGCATGTTAATTCACAATAAGGGGGGATGGTTAGGGAAGAACAGAAGTACTTCAGATTAGATAATGAGGAATGAAGGGAAGGGAAAAGGAATGGGAAAAAGAAAGATAATAGAATGAATCAGACATTACTATCTTATTTGCATATATTATTACATGACTAATGCAATTCTACATGGTGTACTACCAGAAGAATGAGAATTTCATACAAGTATATGTCAAAATATATTCCACTATCATGTATAACTACTAAGAACAAATTTTTAAAAAATCAAGATTTTGTTCAAAAAATTTAGAGGAATGATTATCTTAGATAAAAATAAGTTTGAATTAAACCTCTGCATACCTAATGTTTTAGGTCTTCTCATTTTGACCTTAATTTTTAAAATAAATAATTAATTATCTATTATTTACTAAGTAAACTCTTAGAATTGATTTTAAGAAATTGAGAAAATACAAAAATAAGAGTGCCCAATGAAACAAAATAATATTATTTCCATAAATAAATCGTATGTATTTTTCTGTAATAAGTGATTTGGCAAATCAAAAAAAAAAAAAAAAAGGCTTCACTGGACACTAAGTGTAAACCAAAGAATATTGTATTTATCAGAGAAAATAATTCATTTTGGAAATCACAAAAACATTTGATCATTTGAAACAATGAGACCATCAAAAATCTTACTGAACAAAGTTGCTGAGAGGCAAGGACTTGAAATCTGACAGAGATGCTCAAATTGAGGGTGTAGAATTTCCCAAAAAGTGTTATCAACACCATCTTAAGAGTCTTAAGGAAGCTGGACTGAAGAAACCACCTTCCATGTACATAGTCTTCTTATCCAGTGGGTGGGACTTGTACTTTTTCATTCAGACTTGATTTTATGAAATACATCTCCTTAAGTGAAGACTTCAGGAATAATAATGAAATGAGTATCAGAAAGAAAATTTCCCTCATTTTTGAAGCACTGTGCACTCGTTAGTTATGTATACCCAGAGTTGCATGGGATTTTAGATTTAAAAAGGAGTTTTTAAAACCTGTGTTGAGCTGAGTGTGGTGGCACATACCTGGAATCTCAGAGGCTGAGGAGGAGGCTGAGGCAGGAAGATCCCAAGTTCAAAGCCAGCCTCAGCCACTTAGTGAGGCCCTAAGTAACTTAGTGAGACTTTGTCTCAAAAAAAAAAAAAAAAAAAAAAAAAAAAGTCTGGGGGATGTGGCTTCGTGGTTAAGCAACCCTGGGCTCAATCTCTGGTACCAAAGAATAAAGATTAAAAAGTAAATAAAACCTATGCTGACAAAAGTAAGAGTGTTCATCAAAGCTCACCTGGGCTAAAGGTCTGGTTAGAACCAGAGTTGGCTTTCTAACAGGCCACTAGGATTTTGGAGATTGCTATAAAATTCCTAGTATATGTAAAGATTCAGTTTCCAAGAAAGGTGCTGACATAATCAAGAGCTCCTTCAGTTTTTAAAATGGGGACAACTTTTAAATAAGAGAAGACTTCCTTAAGGTTGGAGGTGAACCTCAGTAGTAGAGTACTTTCCTAGGACTCATGAGGCCCTGGGTTCAGTCCTCAGAACTATAAAAATAAAAATAAAAAAAGAAGAGAAAAAGAAAAGGAATCTCTGATTGTGCTATTTATCATATCTTAGAAAAAGAAAAGTACTTAGCATAGCTTCTTTATTCAATTATTTACTTAGTATCCAGGACAATGTCATTGTGTCTCAATTCCCTCAGCTGTGAGGAAAGAAGGAATTTGTTTCCCTTGTGAAGTGACAGTCAGAATTAAATGAACTAATGTAAGAACATAATTAGAACTGTGCCTCGTACAAATTCCAGGATTCATTAAGCACTTCTAAAAAATACCTAATACGTATATAACCATCATAGTTTGGGTTAAGAACTTATTTCTAATATTTTACACTTTAAATTATGACTGGTGGACCACAAATGAGTAAGACATAAAAATACTGACTTTGACTTCTTAAGAGTTATATAGCTTTCATCAAATCAAAAAACTGGGACTCAGAATACCTCAGTAATAATATGATTAATTTATTCTAAAAGAAAGCAATGTCCCTTTAAGCTTAAATTCACAACCCAATAGCTTAATGGCCAGCAGGTTCCTAGATGTGATATTCTGATGGACCTTCAGATCCTTCAAGAATTGCTGTCATCTTCAATCAACTGTCCTTTAATCTACTTAGGACTGGGTCTCCTGTGATTATTAGCAGTTGCAACTTGAGTTTAGAAGATCGCTTATTGACAGAGAAAAGTTATATTTTGCATTAAATGTTTAATGCAAAAGAGAGTACGTTACAAATTCATTCAAAGGAGTTTTTAAAATGAAAAAAGTAACTTGGGATTTTATCCCATATTGAGAATTTTTAGAAAAGGGCAAGACACAATGTAATAACAAGGCTGCTATTGATCCACATTCTCTGTGTCATAGAAATTTAACTAACAATGAAAATAAGTTACCAATATAACCATGAACACATGAAAACTATTCTTATTTTGAAGTTACACTGCAATATTGACTGAATCATCTGGAAACTACTTTCTCAGGAAGGAGAAAAATATTAATTTGGGGAGGGAATTAAAGTTAAGTCTTGTTAGCTTTGACTGAATAATGTTATTCAGGAAGAGTATCACCAGGGCCTCAGGTTAATGCACTTCCCATTTTTAGATTTATTCAATTATTTACCCAGCATCCAGGACAGTTATTATCTATGATCTATCATTCAGACTTTGAAATGTTAAAGGCTCTAAAACTTCCTTTAGCCTTTGCTGTAGCAAATGGATAAGAGTGTTCCTTATTTCTGAAAATAGAGACAGAGAAAAAAAATAGAAAATAGGTTTTTCTCACCATTTATCATATGCATATATTCATTTCATAAATTTTCCTTTTATGTGTATATTGGGTTTATCACTTTTCCCCCCTCCCATATAAGGTAATAATAATTATAATATGTACTTTACATTATGTCATTATCATTCTCAAATTTTTTAGGTTCATAGTTTTACTTGATATTTTCAATTACCTCTTTGATATATAAGTATATACTTAAAATTGGCCTAATCTACATACTTGTAAAATGTTGAATAAATAATTAACTCAACTGCAAAAATAAGAAAACTGAGATATTGAGAAACAAAACGATTAGAGGTACTAAATGTGAATTACCAAAATATAAAATGGCAATAAAAAGGCATCTTCCAGTGATAGCTCATGATATATACATATATTAACTAATTTTAGTGAGTTCAATTCCAAGATAATATTGTTCATACAATGATAAGAAAGCTTAATATACAGGCTTTTAACTCTATCTTCTCCTTCTCCCTCCTATAAATAGCTACATTTTCCACAATACTGTTTTATAATTCTGCTTCCCTTTTATTCACTAATGTGTTTGCATTCTTGAGTGAAAGAAGTTCTTCAAGGAAATTTCCATTTTACTCATTGTTTTAGGATTTTTAGCACATAGTAGATGTTCAATAAATGTTTGTGGCATAAATAAATGAAATGTTGATTTGTGAGAATATGTGAGTTGTTTCATGAGGACAGAAGCTTACTTTTATTTAATACTCCAACCACCCAAAGATTTTAGAACAGAATGGTTGATTTTCATGAAATACCAAGCCACAGTCATAGTGGAGTGTAAGTACAAGGAGTGGCAACCAATTTGTAAGCATGTTAAGGTGTGCCTGGTCAAGATTTATTATATCTTTCTCTGATTCCTGCCTCCTTGGAAAGGAGCTAACCAATGTTAATGAGTCCACCAGTTGGAAGGAAAATTGGAAACCTACATTTTATTCAGGGCCCTTGAGTTACTGGGTGATGGGCCATGGTTTACTATTTGAGGTAATCTGTGAGGAGTGAAATCACAACACTCATCATGTAACTAAATGAGCATGCAGTAGTCAATAAGAGTAGTCAATAAGAATGCTAAAATAAATAAATAAATGAATGAATAGGGAAAATAAAAATAAACTCTGTGATTACAGTGTAACATTATCTAATGAATAAGCATCACTATGTTTTACCCCTATCTGCTATCATCTGCAGCTTTTATAAAGAATTGTCATGTTGGATTAAGGGTCTTGGATTTCATAAGGCAGTCTGTACTAATTTCCCTGTGTTTTCCAGTTAGGAGCAACTGGCAGCTGGAGCTGAGCCTTGGGGAATCAACAGAAGTGACTCATGACTTGCAGTCGTGTAGGTAGGTCCTGCTAACCATCAGATCACTTCCACAGTTCCCAAGGACTGCTGTCCATCTCCAGCTCAGCCAGCCATCAGTTATGTTTGCTGGTGAAGGCAGACAAGGAAAAGGAGGTTTGAGGGAAAACTAGAAGCCAGACCTAAAGCCAGGTGCTCATTAAGATTGTTTTCCTAGGGCTGGGGTGTAGCTTAGTGGTAGGGCACTTGCCTCGTATGCACTAGATCCAGGTTCAATCCCCAGTATCATCAATAATTTTTTTTTGTTTTAAATTTCCCCTGGACAAAATACAAATAATTAGGTAGTGTGTTCTAGCTACCTATATTTGTATCAGACAATTTCAGAAAACATAGAATGCTGTAAAAAAGAACGCAGAAATCATGCTTGCTTCCCCCTACCCATGGTTATTCTTTTGGACTTTGAACACATTATATACCCACATTACAAAATACAATAGAGGAAAACCTGGAGAAAGAATGGGAATAAAATCCCCTTCTCTCTCTTACAGTTAGAAAACAAGTAAACAAAAAACCAAAACAATAATGACAAAAAAACATAAAAAAAAACAAGAAAACACAATAAATCAACCAAACAAAAAAGAAATGAAGTAAAAACATGAACAAAATCTACTAAGAAAGACAAGCATCATCAGGAACCTAAAAGATATTCATGACAGAGAAAGCTTTCAAAGGAAAGAAGAAAAAACTGATTAAATCTGTCCATCTCCAAAAATGATAGCATGAAGCAGTCCAAGTTGCAGAGTCAAGAGCTCTGAGAAATCTTTCCATCTTTTAAGATCCTCTTCAATTTCTTTCTTTGTTGTTCTGTAGTTTTCATTGTATAGATCTTCCACCTCTTCTGTTAGATTGATTCCCAAGTTTTTTTTTTTTTTTTTGAGGCTATTTTGATTGGAGTAGTTTTCCTAATTTTTCTTTCAGAGGGTTTATCACTGATGTATAGAAATGCATTTAACTTATGAATATTGATTTTGTATCTTGCTACTTTGCTGAGTTCATTTATAAATTCTAGAAGTTTTCTGATGGAGCATTTGGGATCCTCTAAGTATAGAATCATGTCATCAGCAAGTAATGATAGTTTGAGAATTAATATCATCAAAATGCTCATACTACCAAAAGCATTATACAGATTTAATTCAATTCCAATTAAAATCCCAACAACATTCTTCATAGAAATAGAAAAAGCAATCATGAAATTCATTTGGAAAAATAAGAGACACAGAATAGTCAAGGCAATTCTTATCAAGAAGAGTGAAGCAGGAGGCATCACAAAACCAGACCTTAAACTATACTACAGATTTATAGTAAAAAAAAAACCAAAACAGCCAAACAAACAAACAAAAAAATGGCATGGTATTGGTACCAAAACAGACATGTAGACCAATGGTACAGAATAGAAGACACAGAGACAAAGTAACATAAATACAGTTATTTCATACTAGACAAAGGTGTCCAAAACATACATTGGAAAAGGGGACCCTTCAACAAATGGTGCTGGGAAACTGAAAATCCATATGCAGCAGAATGAAATGAAACCACTGGCACAAAAATCAACTCAAAGCTGATCAAAGACCTAGGAATTAGGCCAGAAACCATGCACCTAATAGAAGAAAAAGTAGATTCAAATTTTCGCCATGTTGGATTAGACTCCTAAAGCACAAGAAATAAAATAAAGAATTAATAAATAATGAATTCAAACTGAAAAGCTTCTTCTCAGTAAACAATCGATATGTAAAGAGAGAACCTATAGGTGGGAGACAATATTTACCACACAAACATCTGATAGAGAAATAATTTCCAGAATATATAAATAACTCAAAAACCTTAACACCAAAAAATTAATAACCCAATCAAATAAATGGGCTAAGGAACTGAACAGACACAGAACAGAAGAAGATACACCATAGATCAACAAATACATAAAAAAATGTTCAACTTTTCTAGTAATTAGAGAAATGCAAACCAAAACTACTCTAAATTTCATTTCTCTCCAGTGAGTATGGCAATTATCAAGAATACAAGCAATAATAAGTGTTAGTAAGGATGTGGGGGGGAAAGTACATTCATATATTACTGGTGGCACTGCAATCGGTGCAACCACACTGAAAAGGAGTATGGAGATTTCTTAAAATACTTAGAATGAAACCACCATTTGAACCAGCTATCCCACTCCTTGGTCTTTACCCAAAGGACTTAAAAATCAACAGACTACAGTGATGCAGCCATGTCAATGTTTATAGCAGTACAATTCACAATAGCTAAACTGTGAAACCAACCTAGATGCCCTTCAATAGATGAGTGGATAAAGAAACTGTGATATATATACACAGTGGAATATGACTCAGCATTTAAAGAGAATAAAATCACGGCGTTTTCAGGTAAATGGATGGAGTTGGAAAATATCATGCTAAGCGAAGTAAGCTAATCCCCAGAAACCAAAGGCCAAAAGTTCTCTCTGATCAGTGGATGTTGACCCATAATGGTGGGGGCATTGGAAGAATGAAGGAACTTTGGGAAAAGGTGAAGGAGGGGAGGGGAGGGGGAATGGGGGCAGGAAAGATGTTGGAATGATATGAAAATCAGTACCCTAGGTACATGTATGATTGTACATATGGTACGACTCTACATCACATACAACCAGAGAAGTGACAAGTGGTGCTCCATTTGTGTACAGTGAATCAAAATTCATTCTGCTGTCATATAGGCCTAATTAGAACAAATAAATAAATAATTTAAAAAAAAAAGTTCTGAGGAAAAAAACAAAGAGAGATATAGAGGGTCAGAGTGAGCAGGTATTAGAAAGAAAGAGGAGAGAAAAGACAAAACATGAGAGGTAGAAGCAGGAGGGATGGCAAGAGGTCTTTGCCAGAAGAGGAAAAGCAGCATGAGAAGAAAGATGCCCCACAGCTTCCCCTGTAGGATGAGCTGCAGAAGCTTGTGGACTGCCAGATTCTGTTTTGAAAAAAAATTTCATTAAACAACAAAAACATACTTGATGGTATGAAGGAAGGAAAAGACTTTATTATATTCACTATCAACCAGTCAAAAAAAAGATAAATCGTTCAGAATTAAAGAAAAAAAATCAATAAAGGCTACTTAGCTACCTAGGTCAACTGGAATTTTTCAGTGTATTAATAAAACATTTCTAACTAAGGGAGTTGAAAACTGGTGTCCACACAAAACTCTGCAGAGGAATGTTTATTCACAATTGACAAAATTTGGAAGCAACCAAATACCATTCAGAGGTGAGTAGATAAATAAGCTGTGGTATTGACAATGGAATATTATCAAATACTTCAATGAAATGTGTTTCAAGCCATGAAAAAAAAAATGGAGGAACATTAAATACCTATTGCTGAGTGAAAGATGGCAGCCTGAAAAGTTCATATACTGAATGATTCCAAATAGGTGACAACTTGAAAAAGGCAAAACTATAAAACATAAAAAGATCAGAGGGTGCTCAGGATTGGGAGATAGCAAAGAATGAATGGACAAAGCTCAGAGGAGTTTTAGGGTAGGAAAATACTCTGGGCTTGAGTACTAGAGAGGTGGATACCTTTTTAAGCATTTGTCCAAACCCAGAGTATATAACACCAGGAGTGAAGCTTAAGGTAAACTGTCAGCTTGGGGAGATCATGGGGTGCTGATGCAGGCTGATGTAATAAATGTACCATTCTGGTGGAGTTGTAGACAGTGGGGGAGGGTGAACGTGTGTGGGGCCAGGGGCATGTGGGGCTTCTCTATGCCTTCTGCTTAATTTTGCATGAGCTGGTCTAAAAAATAAAGTCTTAAAAAAAAGAAGAACCTCCAATAAATAAATAACACATTTTCAAAGGGCGGGGGATCAGCCTCTTTTCCTATCCCTCTATTCTGTTTTATTTGTAACTCCTCATAGATGAGAGAACAGCATGGAAGAAATTTCTTGGAAAAAACAATTTTGTAGAAAATTTTGCCTCTTGTATTTGTGGAGGAGGGGAGAAAAAGGAAGAATTTGTAATGGTTTACCTCTATGAAATAACAAACTACAAAAAAACAAAAATCAAGTGGATTTTCCTTGAATTTTATATTTTAACCAAAATGCAGTTTTCATTTTTGTTGCATCTATACAGGTTATGATTTTTTTTAATCATTCAGTTTTAATTCTGGAGCTCTTTTCCCATTTTTGAGTAGAGTAAATAAATCCTTGAGGTTGCAGGATGTGACCTGCCCAAGTTCAGCTAGTTGAAATAAGCATTCTTAGTGTTCCCTTGTATTTATTTCTGGGATTCACTAAGTAGCATTAGCTACAAAGGATCTAGCACCTGCTTCTAGCAGAAACCAAGCAAGTTAAGGACCTTTCTAGCATGGGAGATTGAGACTGCTTTCCTCAGCAGGTGAGAGGCTGCCAGACCTGTGATGCTGACCCCTTCTTGTCCATCCTTGCCCATAAACTCTCAGCTAAAATGATACTTCCCCAAGGAGAAGGTCTTTGAGTTCAGGGCAGAGGGGATTGTGCTTGATTCTGCCAAAAGGTTTTGCAAGACTCCTGTAAGAACAAGGCTCAGAAAAAATTACTTTTCAGTATAAAATCAGCTTCAGGCAGATTCCACCAGTTGCAAAAAGGCTTTTGAGTATTGCTTCCAAGTGCTCGCAAAATTGACATTCTCATCAACAAATATTTGTTGAGGAACTAATATACACCAGGTATTCTGAAAGAGAGCTTTAGGGGTTTCCAATATTATCAGTCTTGTTGGTCAGCCAGAAACATACATAAAAGATAGACAGTCAAACCAGTCTGTACAAGGTACAAGACACAGGGCAGGAAAAATAAGTTCTTAAGTCACGCATAGGAAGGAGAGATAAATGGGGTTGTTAGAGATAGCTGCATGGAAGAATTGATTCTTGAGCTGTGCCTTAAAAGATTTATATGACAAGAATATAGAAGGAAGGGTAGTTCAGTTTGGAAAATGCAACCAGCCAAGATCCAGGCTCAGAATGTGTCCTGGGGAATCATGAGCAGGCATAATTGCTCAGGCTACAGACTCTCTGCAGGGACTGGATGGTCATAAACTTAGAGAAATGGTTGAGTAAAATTTTCATAAGGACAAGAAAGCCAGATGAAAGATTATAGGCAATGAGAAGCCATCAAAGTGTTGTGGGTAGATGAATGACAGGCAAAGAGATTTAGGAAGATTATTCTGGTAGGTGTACAAAATGTGGAATGAAAATCAAAAGATGAGAAATGAGAAAAGGTGGAGAATATTATGACAAACTAGGTGTGAGATAAGAGCCTTAAAATATAAATAAAGCCTATAATCAAGGGAAATTATGAAGGAAGTAGTTGTGGACCTGGTAACTCAGTCAGGGTTTGACTTGGAAAGATGATCCAAACCGAGAAAGATCATGTTTCACACAGAAAATGCCCAATAGCTGACCTAATTGAAGAAACCATGTTTAGGAGTGTTTCAGAAAGGGAGACAATATTAGCCCTTTGGCACCATGGGAGAGAATGAGTCCTCTTGGGTAGGGAATGTTTTATTTGGTATGAACATTTAAAGGGAACAAAAGAAAAATAGAGACCAGTCTCATGGTTTCTTAGATGGATAAAGGCCACTAACTGAGTTTGCAAACTTCTATCTGGATTTTCTAGAACAATTTAATGATACAAGACTGATGCTAGTAGCCATAGGTCATCCCATTCTGCAGAAGGAGCACCACAGTCCACCAATCTGAAAGTGAGACTTGAGCTTTTGGAAACCTTGGTGACTTGGCCAATGTCTTTCAGAGTTCCAATCTTCAAAGCCCATTTTGAAGAACACAAATGCCGGTTGTAGACTGAGGGACTCTATGCTGTTTTCATTATTATTTAGCTGAAGATTTTTCATAAAGGAGAGAAAAATAAAACTCCAAGTGATTAAATATACAACAAAATGTTATTTAGAGTAAAATGTGACAATAGCTAGGAATTGTACTTTGGATACTATAATACAGATATAATATTATAAAATGGATACATTAATTCATAATAATAATGTTTACTAATGCTTATCACATGCCAGGCAATGGCTATGAAATTTATAAATATTCAGTATAATTTTTAAAAAATGCTGATGGAAGATAGTATTACTTTCATCCTCATTTTAAAAACATGAAAACTGAAAGTTTATACTTGGTCTAGATCATACAGGTTGTGGTGAATAGTGGTGCACCAGAATCTACAGCAAGAACCAATACTGCTCCTTCTAAAATTAGTCTTAATTTAGGTAAACCTCCTCTAATCTCAGAATTTGGTATAAAAAATTCATTGCTAAAAACAGAACAAAGACGATTTAAGTACACATCCAGATCATTTTAACTATATAAATGACACAATTGGAGAAACCTTTGCATAAATTATCAATGGTAAGAACTCATATTTTCAGTTCATTTGATAAAAAGGCAGTAAGTTACAGTGTTTCAAGGGACCTTTTGTTACATTGCAAAATTCATATTGAAGATAGACCTCAGCTTCACTTAATGTCTCCACATAAAGTATTTCGAGAAAAATATAGCCAGTTTATAAGAAGTGCAGAAATGTTGTTAAGCTTAATTAGATGTAATTGTCACACTTTCATTAGCTATTAACATTATGTAAAGATAAACTAATGCGTAATGAGTTCTTTCATTGTCACATAATTGTAATTTTAATGATTACATTATGACCAATATAATACAGTGCATATTTTCAATTTTCCCATTAGTGAGCAATTATTTATAAGGTTTTCTATTACAATCTGTCCATAGAGACCAAGTTATTAATGCCTCCATTTTCCTATAATGATGACCACAGTGTTGAAATCAATATGATAGCCACGGGGAGAATTTCAAAGTAACATGGAAAGAACAACAAAACTACAACCATGAAGCAGCTCATTCAGCACACGCCTGAGGAAATTTCAAGAGGAGGAAAATAAGATATTAATATTCTTATGAGAAGTTCTAGTTTACAAGGTTTCTCCAAGTTTATTTTCCCTTATTTTTTTGTGGCCTTAAGTCCCCAACCCTTTCCTCAGACTGTTTCCATGGTATAAAATATTCAATAGCCTAGCCTTTGAAAAATGTCTTCGGCAGTTTTCACCATGCAGAGAATTAAATTAAAATCCCACAAAGGCCATTTCTGGGAAATTTTTTGAATTGTTCAATTTCAGGCTTGTATGTCAAGAAGTGAAATGCTGATGAACTATATGATTTGCCCCAAAGACGATGAAGAGTGGTGAAAATTTATTAGAACAAAGGCGGAGGGTGATATGACTGGACAGTCATTACAGCACCAAGGGGCTAGGAATAGCTTCTGCAAATTAATAGCAAGCAGTAACCAAAACACAATAAATAGAGTTTTTGTGTTTAAATAGAAGGCTTCTTCCCTATTCTTTGGTTAAAGACTGAGACTATTCGGTGGATCTGGAAAGATGTTAGGAGTATGTGAAGAAGTTCAGGAATGTGGCCTAAGAAGCGCCTGACCTTTGCTAGTTGCACTACTTCATCCTGTAGCCCTGTGAACTCATGCCTCTCTCCCTCAACTATACGAGGGAAAGACTATCTGTGAATCCCTGGAACCTTGCACTCTACAAAGTTTGCAGAAGAAATGATTGAATTACCAAGATTAATGAACTAGTCATATTATCTAATTTGATGACAACCAGATTTTCAACATGCCATCTTCCCTACTTGAGAAAAGCTGTTGACCAAAGTGCTCAGTAAATATGCATTCATGTCATTTGGTGATATGATTAAAAAATTTTAAATTTTTCCATCCCAGTGGAGGAGAATCAAGAATCTTTGCACACAATAGATCACTGATTTTCAAACTCTGGTATGTATAAGACATACCTGTAGAACTGATAACTGACAGAGTCTCAGGGCATCTTCCCAGAAATTCAAATCTGCAGGGCCAAGAGGCTATGCAAGACCCTCCAGAACATTCTGAAACAGGTAGTCCACAGAATACCTTGAGAAACACTGCAGGTGGTGCTCAGTTCAATAGCTGAGAGACACGCAGACCAATAAATACAGCTTCTGCCTAGGATTCAGAAGTCCCTGTCAGTGAAGTCTCACAACAAGGGATCTTGAGAAAGTCACTAAATTTGCCTGGTCTTAGGTTTTCTCACCCATAAAATGAGTGTGTTGGGCTCATTTCCCAGGTTCTTTACCAAGATGTCTGTACAGCTAAGGGCCCAAGAAGTTGGCAGCAGAGATTCTTAAGCTATGTCTGAGATCTCAAAAAGTCAAGTGGGATAAATGTTGTCACTTATTTACCCAATAAAAAAACCCTTATATTCTTTATATTCTCCATTTCCACCCATTTACCAGCAAATGCCATAATATCATTCTTTTTAATGGCTGAAGAGAACTCCATTGTATACAATATATACCAAAATTTCTCAATCAATTCATCTGTTGCTGGGCATCTGAGTTGATCATGCTAAATGAAATTAGCCAAACTCAAAGGTCGAACTCAAAGGTCGAATGTTTTCTCTCATATGTGGAAGCTAGAGTAAAATAAAAGAAAGGGGGAAGGGAGGATAAGATTACATAAAGAATCAATCAAATACAAATTAATAGACAGGCGAAAAAAAATCTGCTGGAGGAAGGAGAAGAGGAGGGGGAGGTGGGAAGGGAAAAGGAGAAGAGTAAAAGGGGTGATCATGAACTGAAATCAATCTCCATACATGTCTGATTTTTTTTTTCAGAATGAGCCCAACTACTATTATAATCACAAAGATCTAGTAAAAAATTGAAAAAAAAGAAACTTATTGAAATATCTACATTTTTCATTCAGGGCTAGAACTATATCACTTCAATGTAGTCTCTCTGGTTATCAGAACTCTGAGAGTAGTTATATTTGTCTCAAATTTATAAAAATGAAGAAAGAATGAACTGTTACCCAATAAATGTTGTTTCCAGGTTAGATCTTTCAAAGTGTAAAGATCACAGTGGTAAAATCGTACAAAGGAATATTGGAGGGAAAGATATTGTAACACAGGGTTGTAGAGATTCCTAAATTCTGATCTAACTCTAAGAGTTCTTGACTAATGTTGCTTCTTAAATTAGTAAACTAACAATCCAAATAGCCACCACAGTTACCCCCTCAAAAACTGGGTAGTGAGTGACACCTATGTGTCAGGTGCTCTTTGAGGGTACAGGGATACAGTGTTGGGCAAACAAAAGTCCGGCTCACAGGATGCTTACAATCTTATAGGAAAGACTGACAAGAGCACACCATGATATATTGGGCCATAATAAGTGACATGGGAAAAGTATAGTTTGATAAGCAGATTGGGAGTGGACTAGTGGGAGCTTTTGTCAAGACAGGGCTCTCCCCAGGTGTGGTGGCACATGCCTGTCCTGTAATCCCAACAGCTCCAGAGCTGAGGCAGGAGGATCATGAGTTTAAAACCAGCCTCAGCAAAAGTGAGGCACTAAGCAACTCAATGAGACTCTGTCTCTAAATAAAATACAAAATAGGGCTATGGATGTGGCTCAGTGGTAGAATACCCCTGATTTCAATCCTCAGGGCCCCTGACCCCCCAAAAAGATAGGGCTGTCCAATAAGGTGCATTTGAATCAAGACCTAAAAGAAACAAAGGAGAAAAATCATTTAGATATCAGAAGGGACTCCAGAAATATTGAGCTATAGAATATATGCATTTCAAAATAGGAAGATGATTCATCTTCTACATTATCATGAGTTTTACTTAAGCTAACACATGAATGAGCTCATATTCTGGGCAGACTCCAGGCTTATAGAAAAAGTACATGGTCTTGATTTCTTAACAGATCTGTGGGGAATGCAGGTAAAATCTGTAATCCATTGATTGTCTGACAGTGAGGTCAGAACTTGGACTTTGGTACAATACTTAGTTTTCTGCTTTAAGAGCATATCTTGGTTTGCTGTACATCCTTGTGGGCCATATATTTTTAGCTCACTCTGGGATTTGTTCTATCTTGGCAGGGTTTCTCAGCTACTTTCATTTCCTACCTACTGACATCTTGATGAGCATAGTTTTTAAATATTAAAAATAAGGAGGTGAGACCGGCTGCAAAGAACCTGCCAACACCTCCAGAACCTCCAACAGATTCCCAGTCAAGCCAGAGACTATGCTTCAAACATCAGTGGATTCTTCCCTTCTAGGACAATGTCTGACACCTACTTAGCACCCCGGGAGTGTGTGCTCAAAAAGACTTGAATGAAGCTCCATTTCTGTGCTGCCTGTCTCATGCCAAAATAAAAGCTCCCCCTAAATAGAAGAGCTTGGTGTGAGTGTGTGTGGGAGAGGGCATATGGGCGTTATGTTAGTAAACAGGATGTTTTCTATCTTTTATGAGAAAGCATGGCAGCTGCTTGCTAAGCTCCTAATAGGGGAAGCTGTTAGTTTTACATTCTTGAAAGCCCCTATTTGCATAGACCCTTTATAGAAGACAGACTTTAGAAATGGAAATAGTATCTGATCACCAAATCTCACTTGTGCTAGAAAGTTCTGCCTATGGTTTGTGATTTTTGGAAATGTGGATGTGCTGACAACAAAATTAACTCCTCCAAAGAACTGAGAATTGCCTACTCTCATCATCCCTCTCACTGTAATTTACATGACTTGACGAAATTAGACCGTTATTTTCATCGGGGTGATCTGCAAAATCATAAAATGATGTGTATTTTGGGAACACCTAATTAACTTTCCTTAGTTCCACCGAGGTTTCAGCTACAGCTATAAGCATTGCAAATATCATAGAGGTGTTTCCATCTAGCTTTGGTAACCACAGAGATGCTCCAAAGACTTGAAAGGAAAATGTCACTATAAATCAGGCAATGATGAGAATTCAAATCAAATGGTAAGCCTATGGTATAAAATCAGGTACACACTGCTTTGCCAAAACTTGTTTTGCTTCAAATAGCAAGAAAGACTTACATAATTGAAGCCAATATTAATAATCAAAACAGCAAGATTGCAGACATATACACACAAAGTCCATCTCTCTTTACAGTTTTTATCACAAACATTAACCAATATTGATCAAGCTGTTAGACACAAAAGTTTACTTTAACATATAATCAGCATCTGAAGTAAAAGCCACATTTCCTAGACAATTGCCAGCACCTTGTGTCATACTTGTAAATAATGGGCAACTCCTATTGAGCACCATCTGCTTAATAGAGAGAAATGTTCATCTTAATTAGCAAATTCTTCTTATTATTTAATATTTATTGAACACCCACAATGTGTTTGGCATCAAAAACACCAGAAAAATACTCTCTACCCACCAAGAATCCACCTGCTAAGGAAATATGATGAGCCGGTTTTATAGTCATTTCTGTTTTTAACATATTTCATGTACTTTTTTTCCAGGTGACAGAGTCGCAAATGGTTCACTTTTGGAAGGGTCTTCTTTCCTAATTAAGGTAGGATGGTGAGCTAGCAGATGAGTTATGATGAAGACAAAGAGAAGATAAAGGGCAAATTAATTACAGTCATCATGAAGCCTAAGTGAAATACACTCCATTGATGGAAGAAAAATTAATGCACTCCTAAGTAAAACTAACTATATTTGCTATGCACTGACAGTTGGGACTATAGAACTGAATCAGAAATAACAAACATGGAGCAAAAATTGTCACCTTGAAATAGCAACTATTCTTTGTTTGGAATTTACTCTCAGAGCTTAGGTGTCTCCACAATTCCTTGGGACACTCGTTTCATTATGATGTTATTAACATACTGTTAAGAAAGATTTCATGGTCAAAGATCTACTCTCAACTAGAAAAAAATAAGCCAGATTGGCAATGCTTTTTGGAAGCCCCATTTAAGTCCCTTCTACTTCCACCTCCAATCAATAACAGTTCAAGAAAATTTCACAAGTTCAATTTTAAAATTTTGTACATCTATGACTATGATAGTATCTTTGCATGAGATATCTAGTAGAGACTTTAATTTTTCTTTTAGTGCACATTATTAAAAAAAAAAGAAGAAAAATGTGTTTTGCTCCAATGATTGAACATCTCATACAGGACTGTTTTACCATGTCCTGAATTCTAACCCATTGTCTACTGCATGTGGTTTCTGTGTTTCTAGAAAAGTTTCCCATCCACATCTACTTTGCCAGTTTCTAAGTGTTTCAGTTTTTTTTTTAAGTGTTTTTCATTAAGTCATATGCTGTCTTCATTCCATCTTTCTCAAAAGGAAAACATATAATAAATGTCCAATAATGCTTGACTTTGTCATAATGCTTTTTGTCCTTGGGTTTTACTATTTCTCATAAATCAGGAATGCAAACCCCAGAGGGGAAAGCTCCAGAGGAATGGCCCCCAAGATCCACTTGTTAGAAATGAGTCAAAGAACGGAATATTATTCAGTGTCTTAAATTTATGGACATACTTTCTAGATAACTACCTCAGCCCGATAATTTAGGCAAAATAGAAATTGTATATTAGTAGAGGCAATGCTGTGGTGCTAGCAGTTGTCAAACAGTGCCAATCTGAACTTTAAATGAATATAATTTAAAGGACATACATGACAGAGGAAAAATGACAAGCTCATACATTGTCAGGGTAATAAATACCTAATGAGCAAAATTGGAAAGCAAATAGTAGGCTGAACATACACCCAAATGTTGGTTCTTTACTCAAAAGTCAGAGAACAGAATGATTTGTATCTCTATCCAGAATGATAAAGCATCCCTTTCTTATAAGCTAATGAGCAGCACCATCTGGCATGATTACAGAGGAGCAAGATCTTAAGAAAGTAAAGGATACAATGACAGAGCTATCGGAGGATATTCACCAGAGGTTAATTTTTTTTTCATTAAAAATATAGCAAAAAACAATTGTAGGTGTTCACATTACAATATACGAACAGTAAAAAGATCACAGGACCAAATGCTTTCAAAATAAGTGAATGTGCTTCCTAATATCTTAAAATCTTTCTCTACCACTTTGGTCCCCAAAGTGCGGCCTCAGGACCAGCAGCAACATCATCACTTGGAAATTTGTTAGAAATGCAAAATTATTGGGCCATAGCAAAGAGACACCAACTCAGAAACTAGGGGTAAGCCTAGAGATCTAGGAATAATCAGCTTTTATGGTGATTTTGGCATAGGCTCATATAGAACCACTGTTGTATCAATCCAAATAAGAATGAGAAAGTTTTGCTGTTTCTACCGGATAACAAATAGATTTACTAATCGGGTCAATTCTTTAAACAACTTGTTCACATACTGAAGAATAAAACTCAGGGACTCCAGTTCCTTGAGTGAGATGATGTTATTTTTGAATAAAAGAGCTCCCATTCTCATTCTCTTTTGTAGAACAAGAACAGAACAAACTACTTTAAACTTCTACTTTAATGGCACTATTCATGAAAGTGTGCAGTTTCTTTTTCTTTAAGCTGCTTTGTTAGACCCTGCATGACAAGTTTTGCAGGTTTGCCTGCATCCCTTAAGTTCTTTAATTTTTTCCATATCTAGGTCATTCCATCTACAAAGATTGAGGACCTACTATATACCATAGACTATTCTAGATGCTTGGGTTATGTTGCTGAACAAAACGTATGATGATCCCTTCTCTTAAGAAACTTCTATTTTAGTGGAAGAGACATATAAAAAGCAATTAAGAATAAAATCAGTAAGTATATTAATAAAGTATTAGAAGATAAACAATGCCATGGAGAACAAAAGGAAAAGCAGAATAAGGTAAGGAGAATTGGGAATGCTGTGTATGTAAGGCAAGATTTCAATTTTAAGTAATATCATGGTAGACTCATTGAACAGGTGAAAATAGCAAAGGCTAGAGAAGTTGGTCATGCAGCCTATGAGAGGAAGAGTGCCTGGCAGTGAGTGTCCTCCAGTGGCTGGAGGAAGTGAGCTCAGGGGAAGACAAATTAATAAAGGTCAGAGGAAACAGAGGGTCGGATCACCAGGGCCGTCATCATCACCGTAAGCCTTAAACAACTTGTGCTTTTATTTTAAGATAAAAGGGGACTCCTGCAGGGTATTGAGGAAAAGAATGATATGATCTGAATTATATAAAAATGCTTTCAGTAATTTTTCTCTAAGCCCACGTACAAATTCATCAGCCATATATACCAGGGATTAGAAACTCTGCTTCCATTTTTCTGTTTTCTTTATGTTTATCATAAAGTTATTGAAAAGGGTTCCAACTAGGGAAATTCATATTCTTTGTTATCAAAGAAGTAAATGTTTGTTTATTTGGAGACTATTAAAAGATGAAGTTGGGAAGTGAAGCTCAGCTTGTTCTTACTGTAGCTCTCAGTTCTTTTCCATGTGGGTCTTCTGTTTTCGCCTTCTGAGGTGAGAGTTATATTTGCCTCTTAAGACCCAAGAGTGTAACTTTGGGTTTGGCTCTATGACTTTTTTTTTTTCACTAGGCTAACAGGATTGTGAATGAAGTTTTGGAATCTGCTTCAACACTGAAGTGAAACTAAAATGGAAACCTGTATTTGAGGAATGGCTCTGTCAGCGACTTATTAAAAAACCCAGTGCCCAGTCACAAAAATCCTGGAGAAGGTAATGGATTTGACAACCTTTGGGTAAGATAGAGCAAGGGTGATCTCTCTGAAGAGAACAGTGGAAACTTTTCTACCAAAGTCAATTCCTAGAATATGTCACACTGCTGTTGCTGTGACTCTTCTTTACTGAAGGAAAGTGTTTTGAAATTCACAAGTATTTCACCAAATAACAAATTTGAAAAACTATCAGATGGTATTTTTTTTTTTCCTTCATTCATCCATCAAACGTTTCCTGAATACCTGTTACAGTCAAGCATTATGTCATGGCACTCAGGGTAACAAATATATGAGAGCTTCTCTCAAGAGGTTTGTGTACCACTTGAACACATTAGACAGACAAAAAGAATGCGTGGTAAAAAGTGATTTTCCTATATAAATTCTAGTTTACAATACTAGAGACTTTCAAAGGATATGAATTCTATTTAGGGATATTACAAAAGACTTCATGAAAGAAGTAACATCTGATTTGGCCTCAGATCTTGTTCATAATGTCTGGGCTGTTTTGAGTCATCATGATAGAGGAAGTACAATTTAGGCAGAGCAAAGTAACTTTGCAAAAGCTGTAGGCCACTTAGCTGAATGAAGCAGAGTAAAAATATCCTTTTTTTTTTTTTGACATATTGGAGGCATAGGTCCTAAACAAGGTCTAAGAATAAGATGAAGACTGGCAGAATCACTAATCTTAAGTATATTGTCCCATGAGAGAAATGGAAAAGTAATATAAGAAGTCTGATAAGTAAGTCCCTTATTGAATTCTTAAGAATTTCTGAGCATCATCATTAAGAAACTTAGGAATAAGACAGGGTCACAAAATTGGAATTCAATTACAGATTACCAAGGCTATTTGTGAAATAGCTATGCTTGATTATATTTCTCCAGTTCAAGAAATAATAAAATGCTGTCTTTTTCTTTTGTTCAAAGCAAGCTAAAATAGCACAAATTAGCAGCATTGGACTGGCCTTGGATCTTGCTAAAAATGCCAACCTCCAGGCCCTGTCCCAGATCACCTGAATCAATAGGCAACATGATGAACATTAAAGTTTGAAAGTACTATCATGATCTAAAAGGACATCCTCTTCATTAAAAAGAGTTGAGTAGGGAAGTCAGTTTTGGAATGGTATTTTAGAATGTTTGTCTAAGCAATTAAAAATCTTACAGTACAGGTGAACATAATATAAAATGAAAGTTCTCAAAATGATCAACTCTTTCTGAAAAAGAGTTAAGACTTACAAGAATAGAAGGGGAAAGAGACTGCTTCTGGATCATATATTTTTAAAATTTATATATCATTTTTAGTTTTTTAAATGTTGACCTAATCTCGAAGGGAGAAAAGGGCCCAAGAAAAGAAAATCATTAACTAAAAAAAGAAGAAATCCAAATTATAGAAAACAGGAGGTAAGTGAACTGAAGAGGTACATCTCATGACAGATAATTAATGATTGAAGTGTGAATAAAATTTAAAAGTCTGGATATATTTTAATGAGACTTCCAATTTAAGACATATTTGTCTTTGAGGTTCACACTCTTTGTAATGTTCTGAAATGTTTATATTGAGGGAACTTTTAGCACGTGTGTCTACTGGGGCTTTCTATATAGTATTATCTGGCTGTGTGTTCAACCGGCTGTCAAGGCATATCATCTGGCCCAGGAGAACCTTATTTTCCTCAGTGGTTTGGTGGCAAATCTTGATTTCCACCACTATCGATGACCTGCCCAGCCTTCTTTTTAAAAACCTACTCATTGAATTTGAGATGCTGCTCTTGTTGTAATCCTAAGTGAATGTCTTGTCAAATGTAGCTTGCATGCACACAAGTAAATGTATGTTTTTAAACATGAGAGGTTGGTACTGCTGCCCTGATAAATCAAAACCATCCCTTCTATCTTCCTACTGTTAAAATAGATCTTTTCTTTTTTATTGAATTTTTAATTCCTAACACATGTATATTACAGAGGAGGCTCAATATAGGTCACTGGATGTCATCCTGAATAATGGGAAAAAGGAAGTCCCTATTCCCCAATGCTTGTTAGCAATGAAAACGCAGCCCTGGATGCCTTAGTATGCTTTTTGACTCAGGAGTCCTATGGGCCTGCCCTCTACTGCTATGCGAACTTATTGTTCCTGCCAAATATATCAACGGGGGTGGGAACATTAATTCATTTTAACAGAAGAGTGTCAACGATGCTCCTGAAAAAATGCTGAGATGCTATATTTGCAAAGACAGTCTTCAAAATGAAAAAAAAAAAAAAAAGATGTTTTTACTACTGTGTTCTGTCCTTCAAATCCAAGATTTTTTTTTCCCACTTTGCCTGTTTTCTCTTGATCCAGGTTTTCCTGGGGCTAGGGTCTATTTATTTGAAGTTGGAATAACTAGATCTTTGATTCAGAGTCCAGGTCCAGTATTAATATTCCTTTGCATAAACTTGGCACATGTCTGTGCCTGTGGCTGACTCCCAGGGTTGGCACAGTTGCGTTGTTTGTCTCTGTTTTTTTTTTTTTTTTTTGTCTTTCTACTTGCCTCATTGTGCTTGTGGAGACAGCTTGCCTCCTGTGCTGACAGAGGAACTCGGAAGAGCTCTCAAGTTCTCAGGGGAGAAGACTTGAAACCCCTTCCCACTCTAGAAACTACTATGAGTTTGCCAACCTAAGGGATGTGAGCCAATTTAATTCTACAGTCAATCAACGCAATGGCACAAGAAGCTTTCAAAATGGCCAAGCTGAAATAGCGAAACCTGGGCTGCACTTCAAACCCTTGCTAGATTATAAAACTGTCACCACAAACAGCAGTGAGGAATGACACATCACTGATTTCTTTTTCTCTCCTCAAGATTGAGTGGGAATGGATAGAGCACACTGGCCAAGAGGAGCCAGGTAGAAACTCTGACGGGTACAAATCAGTGTCCCATTTTGTCAGGGTTTTCCAAAAGTGACTTGTGCATCTGGCTTCCTAAACAATCCTTAAGAGCGATTCCCTTTCTTCTTACCCTCTTCAACCTGAGGCAGGAACATCTTGAAACCTTGATCTATTTGCTGCTAGCTTTCATTAATTTCATCCATCCCTGAAGGCGGAGCCACATTGGTGCCAGCTAATTAAGACCTATTTAGGGCAGCACAGAGTCCTTTATCAGACTAGAATTAGCTTTCCTCTTTTAATGGGGACTGTAGTTTTCTCAATTATTACTTAATTAAATAATGTGCCTACATTTGCCAACGAATTCCTAAAGTGCAGTGAGAGCTGAAATTGCCCACCTGCCATAGGTAAGCAAAATACCTCACGACAGCTCTCTATTGCCTTGCCAGAAAAGTTAGCATTCCTTTCGCATCCGCACGTGCCAGGCACATACTCACGTTCTTCAGTGTTGAGTGTGGCGCCATGTGCAGCTGTCAGCCCCACAGCACCTCCAGGGTGTTTCTGTCTTAAGATGTATTAACTCAAATGTATAAAATTCAGCAGGCTAATATTATTTATGCATACCAACATTCAAAAGGAAAAAAAAGATTCATTTTGGTCAGATTGTCTTGAATATAAGACCTTTAATTCCAAAGGTTTCTGGAAGAAATAAATGTTCTATAGAATTTATAATTCTAGTTTTCCAGAAATATATTTGGTAAGTGAAACTATAAAGGTGACTGCTGTCCAAAAAACCTAGAATTCTAAAGAAAATTGGGTCCTAAAAGATATAGCCAGCTGGGCACAGTGGAGCATGCCTGTAATCCCAGCGTCAGGGGAGGCTGAGGTAGGAGGATCCCAAGTTCAAAGCCAAACTTAGCAAAAGCAAGGTGCTAAGCAACTCAGTAAGACCCTGTCTCTAAATAAAATACAAAATAGGTTTAGGGATGTGGCTCAGTGATTGAGTGCCCCTGAGTTCAATCCACAGTACCATAGTAATAATAATAATAATAAGATAAAGGGCAAATGAACTACTGTTCTACTCTGCCAGCCTTCGCTATAAAGCTACCTTCTCTAATTGACAAGCCAGATAATTGTAGGGAGTAAATAAAAAGAAAACAAATTAAATTTCATTTGGTTTGAAAAAAAAAACTTGAACATGCTTGGTCTAAATTTATTCTAAGAAATTCAACAGTGTATGCATTTCTTCTAGTACTTTATGTTTCTTTAGTTAGGAATCCCTTAAGACAAAAATAAAAACATTGGAAAAATGAAAAGATGCCCACCTTAGATTGGAAAGTTGATTTTGCTAAACGGACTTTGACTACTTTGAAGAAGCTAAGAAGAGTATTTTTCTTAGCTAGTAATTTTTCTATCATGAATCACTTTATAATTTTTTAAAAAATTGTATAAATTATACATAATCTTGACACGCTCTCTCCATTAAAAAAAAAAAAACAACTTAATGACAAAAATGAGAACTTGCTGACAAGTTTCATTAAGTCCAGGCTAACCAAGCAAAAAAGCTTTACAACAAAACTAAAGTCAAATGGACACCCATTTATTTCTTACTCCCTCTTTCCTACAATGATGTAGACCACTTGATTTGCTCCTAGTTACTTGGGGGGAAAATATTAGAAACTTTTTTTTTTTTTTTTTTTTTTTTTAGTAATAACCAATATACACCCTGGGAGTATAGACCTACTTGAACGCCTGACATGAAATCATCTTCTTTGATGCAAAATAATCTTGAAGTGTTTGTAATATTCCCACAGCATGTTGTGACGTTGTTCTTACTCAAAAATTTTGTGTGTATGTTGCAGGATGAAGCAGATGAATAATTATATCAGCGTTGCTTTGACCTGTGATTGCCGGCATGGTGGAAAGACTCATGAATAAAAACCTAGTAGCCCATAATTTGAATAAAAAGTTTATAATTTGAACTCATAATTATTTTACATGTAAATAATGTACAAGTCATATGTTGTTTATATTCCAGCTTCATCCACTGTAAGGACTATGAAACTAATACCAACTCAGTAACAATGGGCACCAAAAGTACCAAAAGTACTAATGCTTTTTTAATGACTGAAAGAAACCGGTGTCCTTTGGAAAAATGCCTCAATACAGGTATACTTCAGGATATATTCAAGAAGAGCAGAAACATCTTACAACACCAGGAAGCAGAGATCCAACATTACTGAGGGACATTGAAAAGATTCAAAGCCAATTTGAAGAAGTTGCTATAGGCCAATGTAGGATAATTTTAACATAAGGATATAATTTTAATGAACTGAAATACTCTACTTCAAATATGTTTAAGTATGTTGATCAATATATAAATATTAACAATAACAAACTTATAGGTAGATTTGGGAGATGCTATGAAACTAGTGCATTAAAACCAGTAAATAAAGAGACTGTTACTATCTTATGTCTCGTGGTAACCAAATGGCAAATGAGGACACATTTTCTTTATAAAGTATTTCAGATAATAAATGAAAAGTTATGATGAAATATCACCATTTTGCCACCCTAATAAATTATTGGGTCTAGTCAATGATTGTTAATGACTTCTAACATAGTAAGAAAGTATTACTCCTGATAGAAATACCACTAATGGTCTTGGCAAGAAAACGAATCTGAATCCAATCAATCCCCAATGCAGAAATATTAATTCAAAAGAAATACCACAAGCTGCAATTAGCAAATTTAGATTGTAGAAGACATGAGACTAATGCCTAAAAGAGTGTGGAAAAAGGGACCATACAGGTTAAAAAATGCAGGAATGAATCAATCAATCACAATTTGTGAAACTTGTGCTAATCTTCATTCAAACTCACTGTTAAAAATTTATTAATGTGACAACTGGAGAAATTTTCAAACTGACTAAACAGATAATAATAGTAAGAAAATATTGTTGATTTTTTTGGAGGACAGTCACATTGAATTTTTTGATTAACATTTGCAGATATACACTAAGATATTAATAAATGAACTGATGATATTTGAGATTTGCCTCAAAATGCTTGGGAGGGAGAAAGTATATAAAGGATAGATGGAACATCATCAGGTATGAGTTGATAATTATCAAGCTGAGTGGTGGCTACATAGAGGTTTCCTGCACTCCTAGTCTCTCTGCTTTTTAAGTTCAATATTTTCCTTCTTAAACGTTTTTGTAGATATTGTTGGTTGAAATTTGTCAATGAATGTCAGAACACCATGGGTAATCCTTAGACAATATGTCTCTAGCATATTGATAGAATGTAGATTTAAATCAAAGTGGGGAGAGAAGTCTTTGAGAATATTTTGGTTAGCCTTATATTGTGTGACCAGATTCTATTCAAATCATCCATTCTACCCTTTGCTAAAACACTCACATAGTTGACTTCTTCTGTCTGGTTGTGGTACCCAGCAAGGCAACCACACAGCAACGAACTCAGTGAAAAACAACAGCAAGAATGTATCATAAAATTGTTTTGGACTTTAAAAAATTTACTTTGGTAATTCTACCCATTGAATAGAACCTGAAAATTAATTTTACCAAGCAAGTAAATTTTCCAAGTAATTTTCTCACTATAAAAACAGTGTTCTCATTATAGCCAGTAGAAAAACAATCTCCCAATGCTGTTGTCTCTAGTTCTTATTGTATAATCCACACATCTGTGACAGTGGTCTCACTGAAAGCTCACAGCAAAAACCAACGTGATACAAACACACAGAAACAAACACCATACTAAGCTCTTCTCTGGTACCCCCAAAGGATTCTAGGCCTTTGAGTTATGACTGGGGGATACCCTGAGGACTAACTCTAATGAAAAACCAAATATATCTAATTAATTGCATTGCTCTGGGATAATCAGAGACCAGAGGTTTCCAAAACCTCATGAGAATAGTCATATTTATTTAGAATGGTGCTAAGAGGAGTGCAATTCTTTGAAGCACCAGACTCATTCCTTTATCTCTCCTGCCTGTCTCTTTGGACAGCTTATGCTATGCGGATTCACACCTAACCTTTAGGATTGTTCTCGCCAATACTTACCAGTAGAAGGGACCTGTATCATACATTTTTCTGTCTTACACGTCATATGAAATTGTGCATTTTAGTGCTTAGAAGCATAAAATGCTAAATTCAAATCAACCCACATTATCAACAGCAGAGTTAGTCTATCAAAGATTTTAAAATACTTATCAGCATTGAAATTACATCCAGAGATACTAGGAACTTGCCATCCTCTAAACCATACTCCAGTATAGTTAACACTGTGGATTTGACAATACTGAATAAGGAAATATGCACAGTTTGAGAAAAATCACAATGTTAATATTGAAATTATAGTTGGTGCTCAATTTATCCATTTCACAAATAAGAGAAATTCACAGATACTTTCAAACTTTAGCCACTCCTCTCAGTATTTTCCCTTAATAGTTCTTTATTAAAGTAAAACATAGGAACTAAGATTTGATTGATTTGTAATTCATCTTCTCTCCCTTTTACTGATTATGTTTCTGAAAAGAAAGAAAAAAGTCATGCAACAAAGGACCTAAAATGGGAGCAAAGAGGAAATAGGAGAAGGCAGGAGTGGAAGAAGAATGAGGTAAGTAGGACCCAAAAGAAAAAGGGAAAGGATGGTTTACAGCACGCTGCAGAAAAATGGAAGTAATAAAAAAATGCAAATTGGTTTCAGGATAATTGAGTGAAGGATATTTATACCTCGTTTCTCTTCAGGAATCCAACTGCTAATGATTTTAAGTAATGCATAATTTCAATATGGTATTTTGCTTAACGTGCTAGATACCAAGTATGGTATTCAAGATCAGAGAATTTATTTGCATGCAAGAAGCTTTGCAAATTTTTTTCCCCCAGTGTTGGGAATCAAACCCAGGGCCTCATACCTGCTGGGCAAACACTCTACCGCTGGGCTACATTCTCCAGCCTTTTGCAAACTTATTAGAGAATCAATAGCCTGTTCTTTTTATGGTGTAGGTAAAAATTTTGCCACAATTTCCAGCGGCATTTAGGCCAATGCATAATCCTGAAATTTCTTAATATTTTTATGTTTTGAAACAGTAATGTGTCGACTTCCTCTTTCAGCTAAAATCCAATTTAATCAATAGCAAATGGAGCCACATTATAAAAAGATCTAAAGATATCTTGGAGAAGCATCCAGCGTTTCTAGGAGTATCAAGCCAATTAAAAATGGAGAGAACAGAAGGTAGTGTAGGTGGAATTAATGGGACCTGGCTGCTGGCTCATCAAGTAATCATAATAGTCAAAAACACGCAACGATCAGCTTAAAAAATAACTCTGTTCATTTGATAGCTGGCAAAAGGACTCAGCAAAGATTTAACATACAAGAAAATAAGGCTGCTTCAGAGGTGACTCACCTATCTTTCCCAGTTTCCTTCTTAAAAATTCCATCACAGTAGCTCATGCGCTTCTCCGTGGTCACATATATTTGGGCATTTGGATAAACATCAACCGTTTTTTTCAGCATGTTGTAAACGATGCCATTGCCATCTTTCCTCATATTGCGGAAAGGGCCCCAAATAACGTAAATAGTAGTGTTTGCTTCTTTAAAAAAATAATCAGGATTTTTTAGCAAAAGAGGAACACTGGTATGGGACACAACTCGAATCATCGTCATGCGGCCAACATCTTCTTCATAACCCTTAGTGGGGGCATTGTTCATTCTCCAAATGCAGGAAGATCGATCTATCTCGCTTCCCACCTTCTGTCCAACCATCTGACCTGAGTTTGACACTATGGCACAAAGGTCACAGTCCAATTGCAAAGGCTGAAAAACAGAAAGAGAAAGAAAGCAGCTGGTAAATTCACCTAGTCAATATAGTATTTGGGAAGACAAAAAATTTCAGATGTGGCATAACTTCTGAACATGGAAATACTTCTGAAATATATAAACCAACCCTATAGTCTCTGCTGTAGGTTATCAAGTAAGCAGAATACTTCCATTAAAACATAAAATGTATACTCTTAAAATTAATTTAAACTTTTGTATCCTTACATGTTGGTTTAAAATCATGTGGAAAAAATATTCTTTTGTTTTCCATTCTAAATGATGAATTTTTAAATTTAGAACTGCAATTTCAAATGAAATAAGGAAATATGGAAATCTTTGACTTCTGGAATAAGGTGGTTGGTGGCTATAAAAGAAATACAAACAAAACATATCTAGGTATCAAGTCTGCATTTTAGCTATATGTATGCATGGATAGGTAACCGTTGATAAAAATATGAAGAGTTCAGCAGATGATGAAGTTCTAGGAAGATTTTTCAGAACTACATTAAGATAAACCCCACACTGGCCAAAATACTGAGCAGACTAAGAAAAAAAATTCCTTCAAGTCACCATGTTAATTGGCCTTTGTGCCTACATTTATTCTAGATGGACAGGAAAGGCCTCTTTTAAAAACTCAGGGAAGACATGTACACAGAGGGTCTCTAGAGCCTGTCAAATTCCCTCACTTTTTATTTAACCATGGAGGTTACAGAGACTCAGCAAAGTGAAGCATCAGCTTTCAGAACTTAGAAATGATAATGTTGCAGTGGCAGATTTAAATGCAGGTCTTCAAACTCTAAGTCCACTGCTCATTCCATCATCCTTTGCCTTATTTCCTCCTAAAATAGCTACATACATTACTTTTGCTGCTTCTGTCCCACATGAAAAAGTCACCCTATCTTCAACACTGATAAAGAAATATTGATACACATCTTCCTCATCTCCCTTCTATGAGAGTCCACATTTTGATCCCGAATTTGATCCTGAATTTTATTGTGCCTACTTGGAAACAGCTCTCTCACAAATAGAGGCCTTATTTTACTTGATGAATTATGTCTGTCTTCTAGATAAATTCTGTAAGAACAACATCTGTCTTCTTCATTTTAACCCCACTTCCCAGAAGACTCTGGAATATAATATGTGCTTGACTGGTGAAGTTAAGAAATGAAAGAAATTGAGTTAAAATGATTTATTAGGAGCATTGAACTTAATACCAGCGAACAAATGGGCTTTTCCAATTAATTTAGACTTGTTGATTCAGACAAAACATATCAACATAGAGGGTCTTCAGGCTCACTCCAGATGTCATAACCCAGGTAGTTCAACAGAGAGGTATGACCCTCAGCAAAGTCATCTGACAATCATGCAATCATGCTACAAATGCAACAAGTCACCTTTCCTAGCCATGGTAGGAACTTGTAGTAGTTAGTGGACACCTACTATGCATCAGGCATAGTTCAATTCCAAGAGTTAGAACTGAGCTAGGAAAATTACAAACAAAAATTCCTGACACAATAGAACTTACATTCAACTTGGGGGTGGGAACAATAAATAAATCAACATCCTCTTATAGTCAAGAATGATCAGATCTAAATGAAGAAAATTTAAGCAAGGAAGGAAGTTAGCAAGTGTGTATGTGCATGTGTGTATGTGTGTTTGTGTGTGTGGTGTGTGTGTGTGTGGGTGTGTGTGTGTGTGTGTGAGAGAGAGAGAGAGAGAGAGAGAGAGAGAGAGACACAGAGAGAGACACAGAGAGAGAAAGAGTGATCAGAAAAAAAGCCTTTCTGAGGAAAGACATGAATAAAGAGATGTGAATGCTTATGCAAGTACCTCGATCGACCAGGAATAAGGAAGAAGACTGTGAACTGGCAGAGCCAGAGAGGACAGTGAGTACATCTTGGGGCCAAACATGGAAGAGGAGAATCAGTTAGGACCTCTGACTTCCTTCCAATGTGTGTGTGTGTGGGGGGCTCTAAACAGAGTGACCAACCTGAGTTTTATTTGAATCATTTTGGCTGCTGTGTGGAAAACTGATGAAAAAGAGGCAAAGGTATGAGATGTGATGGTGGACATGGTGAGAGCAAAGGAGGTGGAGAGAGGCCGAATGCATTCTGAGCGCACCGTACCACCCACTGGACTGGCCCACAGACTGGATGTGTGAATGTGAGGTGTGAAAGAAAGAGAGGAATCAAGAATGACTTCAGCAATTAGCCTAAGCAACTGGAGGCCTGGAGCCACCTTTCACTGGGAAGGAGAAAGGAACGCTTCAGGAAGAGGACCAGAGAGGAAAGTGAGGGCCTCCTCTCCAGCTGGGTAAGGTCTGAGACACCTGCACAGACCTTTGCAAGCACTAACACAAAACTACTCACACTGCTTTCAAGAACTTTCCAGAACCAGATTATTAAAGTAATGTAGGCTCATTATAGAAAACTTGAAAAATTAAGAAGGAATAGACAAAAAGAATAAAAACTTCCCAAATTTTTATTACTTGACAACCGCTACATTTATGTCTTATATTTACCTCTTTCCATATCTATTACCTTAGATAGGTTGAGAAATACCATTTATCCCTATTTGTCAGCACTGATATTTCATTTAATTTTAAATAATTAGTTTTTTCCATGCCAGTAAGTAGTTCTTAGGGGTAATTTCAGTGCCAGATCATTATTCCATTATCCATATGGTATATGGATATATACCATAGCATAGCTAGTTGCCTACCGCTGGGTATTTAGCTATTATTTTATCCTACTATAAAAAATACTTGGATAAATATCCTTGTGCTTCCTTCTGTATTTTGGATGCTAACATGTTAATTTTTAATTTGATTTAATTGTGTTCATATAAAATATACTAGACTGACAAAAACATCTGTTTGATTTGTCCAAACCAAGAATTTCAAAAAACTTGACTTGCAGAACCCACAAAGGTCTTTTTATGAAGTGTCTTAAAACTCTGCTGCAAAAGGGGCTGTCTGATGCCTCTGCTGCAGTCAGAATGCTGAACGGGGCAAGCAGCTGACAGTCCAGGGACCAGGTCAGAACTGTCAGTTCAAAGTGGGTGACTATGTTAGGACTTGGAAATGGGGTTTTATAGGTTGGTGCCATATGAAGACTTCACTAGTGGCCAGATGGAGGCCCAAGAACACACCTCTTAGGATCAGGCATTGATCTAGGACTTTCCTTCATCCACTTAGGAGCCTACATTTTCGGGGGCAGTAAGGAAGAACACAATATTCTTCTGGCCAAACAATTTGTGGCAGGGCCTGATACCCATCACATATAACCAAGTCCCTCAAGCTCACTCAGAGTCATGCAAATCAATGTCTAATTTAAACTCTGTGTGTCATATGGCACCCTCCAACTTATCACCAAGATACATATGGTACGCGGAGGTTATGTTCCATTTACTGTTCCAACAAGTTGCTTCATTGTATAATAAAAACATGTTTGGAGTAGAGTCTCTACAAAATTTTAAAAAATCAAAAAGAAGAAAGCAAAAGGCTTGGATGTGTTTGATAAAAATGCAGCAATTTGTGTTGGATTTCCCAGTCATTAGAGTGAATTAGCTGGTTCTGCTATAACAAGGCTTAATTTAACTAATAAGAATCAGCATACTGGTCTCACTTGACAATCGCAACCTCTGAAAGTGATCAATTAAGACATCACAATCTGTTCCATGACAACATATTGGGATACCACAGCTGTGCAGATTATGAGGTCAGCAGCTGACTAACAACTTGAGGGCAAATACTGGGAACAGTCTCTTGTTTATGTGATAAATATGTAATTGGGAAGAGCGCCATAAATGCAATGGCTTTGGGGGTTGATGATGATCTTTAAATTGTCCCCTTGTATTTACTATTCACTAAGCCACACAGTCACCATGGCTAGAGTCTTAAAGAGAATTTCACATGTGTGTATTTGGTTACAGTCCTGCTTAGCCATCTGACTTCCTGCAGGAAGTACCAGGAGACATGGTTGAATATGACAACTGCTCTGTTTAGCATTTGGTTGCAGGAACCATTTGTAAAGTATGGTAGGAGTGCAGGGCCCCATGAATGAAACATTCCTAATCATAATCAGATGCTTCAGGCCACAAAAATAGCTGGCAAGGACCCAAGTGATTCATTTATATGTTTGAAGGCACCTTCAAACTACAGTAACCCAGGATAAAAAGAAAGAAATACTTAGGTATGAATGGATGGTTTGACCCCAGAGCTGCCTTATCTAGTTATCTCAGTTTCTTTTATTAGCTTTATTGTTTTCATCTTTTTGATCTCAATTTTCTTTGTTGAAATGTACTGCTGTTTCTTGAACACATTGTTGTTATTTGATTTGGGGGCTTTACTTGAAAGTTTATTCCATATGTTTCCACTAGCTCAGTTCTGACTGCCTCAGTCAGTCTTTCTTTCTCTCTCTGTCTCTCTCTCTGTTTCTCTCTCTCTCCCTCTCTCTCTCTGTCTCTCTCTCTCTCTCTCTCTCTGTCCCTGCACCCCTCCTTCCCAGATTGAGGATGTGGATTTTCCTAGATCTTTAAGATTTATCTAGTTCCAATTTATCAAGCTCTATCTTAAGTTAAAATTCTCCTTTTCAACTTAATTATTGCTATTCTTGTTTATTTTCATTAAAAAAAAAAACTTGTCAAAGCTCTTTATCTTGTCTCTTGTATACTCAAAACATCATTCAAGATACTTTGGTAAGGCTTGGGCTGTGTCTATAAACCAAGAGCACCACAAATATTTAATGAATCCTATCTGAGTAACTATATCCCTAGTTAAAAAAAAAAGTCCAAAAATTTCAACATTTCACTTTGAGATATAGAATACTTATTTTTTTTAAATGGAAACAGCACAATATTTGTTTCAGATAATTTCTTCCTTTGCCAAAGTATACTAACTCTATGCCAACATATTTAGTTAACACTAAATGTTGGGGAGAGTTAAAAGTTTGGTGACATCTATTGAATAATCAAATATTTTTTTTAATCTAGATCCTATTGTGCACAATGATTTATAAAGGGTAAAATAGTTTTAAAATTCTAATGAAGGTGAAATTTAATCTTGGTGCACAGCTCTTGAGATGTGAGGGGGCCATTCTATGACCAACTAAGGTTAACACCTCTGTGGTTTTAGAGGCCTAAGGGATTGTCTTGAAAAACAAGGTGTTTCTCTGTAAAATAAACATTGACATTTTGCCTTATTACAAGAAAAGAGAACTTCTTGATTGCTGGCTAGGCCACAGGAGGAGGGTAAGAGAGGAGGAGAAGAAATGGCATGAGTTAAGACATAAAAACATAGTGTATCATATTTATTGATATACATGTGATTGCCTATTATGGGATAGTCATCCTTTTCAGCATTTTCTTATATTATCCCATTTAACTTTCAAAATAGATTTTTTTACGTGAGTTTGTTTTTATTTTTTATTTCCCATTATATAGTTAGAGAAATTAAGGTAAATATGACATCCTCTGGACTAGATCTTTCATATAAAATATATGTTGTCATTTATGAAATGAACCTAAAGCAGCATTAAGAAGTGGGGGATATACAGAAATAGGCATTGTTAATTTGCAATATTCTTTCCTTTTGCAAAGCTGGGAATGGAACAAGGTACTTTGACATGCTACATGATTGTTCTACTACTGAATCCTCAGCCCAATTTGCTGTATTCTTAATATACATATATGCAAGCGCCTGAAATATTAGCCAGTATCATATCAAAACTATTTATAATAAATTATAGATTAATGCTTTTAAACATGCTGCTAGCCAAGAATTTCACCTGAACAGGACAAAGTCCTTCTGCTGATGAACAGCTCTACAGGCATGCTAGGCTTTGTTCATAAGCAAAACAACCTCTCTTTTCTGGCAATAGTACTGACATGGTATAAGAAATTATGGGAGTATTTTTTTTTTCTCCATATTTTCAGTTTCTAATATGGCTGAAATTTCAGTCTGAGATAAACTAATCATGACCAATTTTATTAGTTTTAAAATGGTCCTTCACATCTGTTTACTCAATTTGCTTTTCAAACTGTTTCTTTCACAAACAGCAGTGAGTTGTTTTTCTTTCTCAAGCAATAAATGATTACCATCAACGTCTGGGGAGAACAACAGACCTTGGCAGAGGATGCTTTTGAGGCTGGTCTCCATGGCTAAAAGGAATGCCACCCCTTGCTCTAAAGCCTCCTTGGGGTCTGTTCTCTCTAGACATCCATGCTGCCTATTTTAAGTCCTTGGGAATCCGCTGTAGTTGGAGACTCAAGCGTCCCCCCAACTCATGAGCTAACTGCTTTCTCCTTTATACTTATGAGGAACTGGGGCTTTGGGATCATCTGCTCATACTACAGATTGTTCTATACCATGCATATTTTTATTTTAAATTTATTATGAGCATGAGTCTTAGGCACAAAAATAAATTATATTTTTAAAAAATGCTGAAGAAAGCATGCACTAGGCAATTGATTCCCTATGCAGGTCTTATGTTCTCTGAGACCATGAGTGGGAGGTAAGGTGTAAAGACATAGATACTCTTATCCTTTTTCTAAGAGTCCATGGCATGTTTATAACCAGTCAGCTTTATTTCCTTGTGTTTAAACAATATTTGCATGTAGACTCCAGAAACCAATTTACCAGGATATTCCCAGTGTATCCTTGCCTGGTTAAAAACAAAACAAAACAAAAAGAAAGGAAGAAAAGAGATCAGTGGTCTAAACTAACAGGTCATTCACTCTGATGGGCAAGTTTCACCTCTCACTGAGTCACTTTCTTTTTCAATTTGGTATAGTTAAGTAACTCTCGTCTTTCCCTATTTTAAATTTGCACACACGGGTTCAGAATGATATACCCCATCATCTTCGCCCAGCTGATGGGATAACTCAACCTTCATCCTGCTCTTCACCAAGAGACCTGGGAAAATGTTCCTGTCTCTTCCTGGGATATGAACCTGAATTGTCCTATCCTTCTTGAAGGATATACTGGGACAACTGTCAAGCACTTTACATTTTAATCAGTAAGAAGAATGAAATATTTAACCTTTACTTTTTTTCTCTCTGAATAAGTTTATAGACAATAGAATGGACAGTTAAAATCTGTGAAATAAACCTAAAAAACAGTGTGGTTTCCCCCGAAAAAAGGAATGGCCATGTGTAAAAAGGTCACCTGTCAACTAGTTCTAGTTATTAAATCTCTGCATTTATCATTAAGGTGGCTCTATGGAAAATGAAGGTCAAGACACTAAATTATGAAACAGTCAGGATTAGAAAAGGTCACCAAAAATCTAAGCAAAATTCAACCAAACCTGCTAATTCTATACCCTCATAGCAAGCAGAAACAGCCAGAGATGGAACTCAGCCACTGGACAGCTCTAATCTTTCCCCTACTTTAGCACTACACTAAAAACGAATTTCCATTTGATGTCTTGAAATCTAAAATGAAACTTGCTCATCTCAAATAAAAACAGGAGCTTCAATAAATATTTCAGAACAAGAATCATGTTTGAATCGAACCAGCCTAAATTATTAAAAACATTGTTTTACACTACTCTAATGGTTGCTTTCATTTCAACCATAAGAATGCAATTTAAAAATCGGGAGATGGGGCGCTCAAGGCACCTTAATGCCTTACAGGACAATTAGCAGCTCGCCACTCACTAATTTACTACTTTAATGTTGAAACAAATGAGATCTTTGCTTTTCATCATCCAATTTGAATGAATTTGAACAAAGCAGGTTGAACAAAGCTCCAGAGACACTCTTCAGTTTGCTGTCATTTATTCCTCCACTCTTCCTGAATGTCTTTAGAGTTTTAGTTTTAGAGGCTTCAACATGTATAATGATGCCATTGGGGAATAGATTTTGCCTTTATTCTCCTTGATGTTCTTTTGAGGTCTTTCAAGTGAAAGGTACAAAAGAGGCATTAACAATCTGGCATTGTTTTTATTGCTTAACAAAGAAAAAAAATGTATTTTAATTTTTCCCGTGTTTCAGGAATGATTAAGCAAGCTGTTTTCATCTACACTGAGTCACTTTCAGCAGACCTCTAACTGTGAGCAAAGAATTGTGAAGTCTGTTCTAGAGAGAAATCAACACAGTTCAGCCAAGCCAGCCTGTAAATGTACTTCTTTGCCCCTCCACAAACCAGCATCTTCCGGTTAATACAGCTTTCAAAAACAGTGTGTATAAATCACACACTACAAGAAACAGCATATAAAAACACAGATTTGATAACCCACTGTTAGGCTCCGACTCCTTATGGATTTGGGATATGGCATTTACCTTGGTTTCTACCTGGTGGCATTATATCCAAAGCATAAAACTTAATATGGGGGTGCATAAAAATGTTAATGCAGAGAAATAATTCTACAACAGGAAACATAAAACTAGGTTTCTCAGTTGCCATTGTTGATATGTTCCCTTTACTCGGAAGCTCCTTGAGGGAATGGATCTGTATAATCATGGAGGTGTGCCAAAGGCAAACAGCTTGCTTCCTCCAGAAAGAGAGGCAAAAACAAGGCTTCTCAAACCAGAAAAGAATTTTCTCCTATTGCCTTGAATAAAAGAAGTAACTGATATTCTACCATCACAATCAGGATATATTTGTGGCCAACTTATCTCTATATTATTTTTTTCTTCTTTCGGGAAGAAAACTCAGAACCTGCTGCTTACATATGATCCAAATACATTATGTAGAACAAGTGAGAAAACTGATGTTTTGCTATGGGACTAGTGTCATAACATGTCACTCAATTAGGGACATGGTTCTCAACTGGCTGCACAGTGTAATGATCAGGATATCCTTTATAAATGGTAATGGTTGGAATCCATCTCAGGCAAAATGACATAGACAAACGTTGTGTTTGGCACCTACCCATTCGTGTTTTCTTTAAAAGTTCCACACAATTCCTATGGGCATTTGGGTTTTAGGAACATTTTCCTAGAAGAATTAGCAATGTAAAGAGGAAACTATACAGTCTTATCAAAGGGATGGAAAAAATAGTAAAATTTGCATCCCTGGGGCCCTAGATGGAGAAGATACTGAGGTAGGAAATCTTTCTAATTATACCTCAAATATAACAAAATTGATGAGCAGCTGTTACACATGGAATCAGTGCTATCAGTCAGATTTTGAAGAGCAAAAGAAGATATTGGAAATTAACATGTGGTACTAAGCCTGAGAATGTTTATTTCCTGTAAGATCATTGTTACTTATATGTTTTATATTCTGGCTAAAATTTCCTTTGGAAATGAAGAGAATCACATTACTTTATAAATTCTCTTAACTGTCATGTGCCATTCCCATCAGCATATGAAGCTTGTGGTAACTTAGATATTCATGGGCATTTATTAGATCTGAATTTTTGGTTCATTTTGTTTTTGTTTTTAGCTGGAAGATATTTTGTGGGTTTGGAATTTGAGTTGCAGAAGCTGGTAGAGATGGAGTGATTTATAGGGTCCACCAGTGGGATAAGAACATATGGAAGATAAGACTCAATAATTTAAGAGCAAAGCTAGGGGGCTGGGGATGTGGCTCACATGGTAACGCGCTCACCTGGCATGCAAGGGGCGCTGGGTTTGATCCTCAGCACCACATAAAAATAAAAAATAAAGATGTTGTGTCCACCGAAAAATGAAAAATAACTATTAAAAAAATCTTTCTCTCTCTCTCTCTTTAAAAAAAAAATTGATCAAAGCTGGATGGATAGCCTCTGAAAAGGCAGAGTTGCTTCTTTTGATAAAACAGGAAAACAACAACAATTAGAAATGCAAGGAGAAACAGATGATTTTACAAGACAGGACAGCTATTAGATTTTACTTCTGATTCCCTTATATTCCTATAAAGTAAGTAAGGGTTAAATATTGAGAGGAGGGTATTTACAGGCTTCAGATAGATGAGCTTTGAACAAGAGAATATTTTGAGTAAGGATATTAAGAATAAAAAAGGACTGTAAGCAATGTCTCAGCTGAGATTTAGAAGTTATAGATGTGTGATGAACCTCCTGTGATAGTATATATCTTTTCCAATAGTGCTCAGGAGCACAAAAGCAAGAATAAACAAACAAACAAACAAACAAACAAACAAACAAACAAAAAAGGTACCCAGCTTGATCCAAGGCTGAAGATTATGGCAATTCTCTTACTCAAAGTTTGAATCTGACATATAGTCATGGGCACTCGTAAATATGAAATCAAAACTGAAAGCAGAAGGAAATGATGGCAAATGTGTATATTGAAAAGATACGAAGTATGATTATCTTAGGGGGGAGAAGATAATTTCAAGAGTTAGGGTGGGGGGAACATCTCTTTAAAACAATCAAAGTCCTAACAAGATAGAGAAGAGCGGAACTTTCTAGGAGCTAAGTGTTACTTTTTCTCCAGGGGCATTTCTGGCTCTGGAAGAAGACAGAAATCAGAATCTAGAGCCCAAAAAGGGTAAATAAACATCCACTTTGTATAGGATTCTTAGAATTGTAAGATGTATTCTAAAATTAAGTCTGAACTGGAAATAAACCAGTGTTACAAACTCTGCCACTTTATTACATGTTTCTTGTTGTCTCTGAAAGACTGTTTTGGAAATTATAATATGTGGTTCTGGAGGAACTTAATGTCATCCCAGGCCTAAAGTTTTGTTACAAATAATTTTTTTAAGTACAATGCCAGATGCACAAAATCTCAGACAAGTGAGAAAAAATAAAACATTGGGGAAAAGCAACCAAAACAGTCACATGAGAGTGACACATTTGGGATTACAGAATAGACTAAAATAACTGTGGTTACCATGTTGAAGGTGATGAAATTCAAGTGAAAATTATAGTGGGGAAAGAAAAATTATAAAAATGAATTAAACATATGTATTGAAAGGACATCTAAAAGTTCTAGAAATGGCAAGTATACATGAAATGTAGAATTCAATAAACACATTTATAAAAAACTAGATAAAGTTAAAGAAAGAATTAATGAAGCAGAAGGTAGAAGCAAGGAACATTAAAAAGAAAAAATAAGGTAGGAAACAGAGAATACAATGAAATGAAAGATGACAAAAGTTTTCCTAAAGAGGAAATTCAAATAAGCATGAGAAAAGGTATTTATCACTGGTACCCAGGAAACTGCAAACTAAAACAATGAGATGGTACCCACACATCTATAGGTAACCTGAAAATAAAATGTCTGACAATACGGAAGGTTAACAGAACAGAGACCAGAAGTCTGGTGCAATGACTGGTGGAAGTGTTTATTTACCATTAACAATTCAGGAAATTGTGACCTTATACTGTGTCCCCACCCCCTGTCACACACAAACCATAACCCAGGAATTCTGATATGTGCTATCCTATTAAAATCCATTCTTTTACGTGCCTGCATTTGTATAGAAGAATATTCAGAGTAGCATTGTTGATAGCACACTCAAATTGCAAACAACACAAATTTTTATCAGTGTACTTATGTAAGGAAATACTATCCTGCATTGAAAACAAATGAACAACATGGATAAATCTTAAAAAGATCATGTTGAGCAAAAGCCAGATACAAACATATACATGGTAGAGAAGGTTCTATTTATATAACTATCTTACTAGTTAAGAGCAGGATATTTTCTTAACACATTAAAGAATATCATTTTGAAATCAAAACCAACATCACAACAGTATCAGAGCAGTACTAGTGTATTATTTTTAAGATGTTAGTAGCTGTTTTTCAAATATGATGTTCTTTGGATAAATATGTTGGGAAAAGGTGGATACTTTCTCCTTCTCAAGAAGATTAACAATAGAAATTAAATGCTAAAAGCTAAAAGGCTCATTCACTGAAGAAATCAGTCTCATTTCAGTTAATTCAGTTTCAGAAAATTATTTGGAAACCTCAGCCTCCCGCACCTCCTAAGAAATCAATTACCATTTTGTGGGATAATGGTTTGGATTATAAACTGGAAATTCTGAGCCATATTCTTATTAGAGTTGGGAACAAGACATGAATGCCCACTGATACCATATTTATTTAACATTGTTCTTGAAGTCCTACTCAATGTAATAATAGAAATCCAACAGTGGAGAGAAAAGAGATATTAATACCAAAAAAAGGAAGAAAAAGTCATTGTTATTTACAAAGGATATAGTAGTTTTCCTTGCAAATAAAACAAGTCAGAAGAAAATCATTATAATTAATAGCATATAAAATGGTGACCAACTATGACATGGATACACAAAATCACAGAACTTCAGAGAAAAGAAAAAAAAAGAAAGAAATCTAATATACATAATAGAAACAAAAATGCAAACCACATGGGGCCACACTGAATAAGAAATATGCAAATACTCTATAAAAAATAAGCACCTTACATAAGAACAAGTTGCAATGGGGTATAAGCTTGAATATTTAATTTAAAAAGTTTTTAAGAAAAATTTAATCTCTATACCCAGACTAGATGCTTATTGAAGTTCATTTCAGGTTTAAGGTTTTGTGATCTTTACATTTGGAAGAGCTTAAACCTGTCAAGTTATAAGATTCAGACATTAAGATTTAAATGTAATATTTATGCTTGCTTTGTCATCTCCTATTCCTTTGCTGCCATGGTAATTATAATTTGAAATCCTTTTCTTGTTTGAATAATTATTTTTTAAACTATGTTAAATCTTCTTTTAGATATCATGGGTTATTGACCCAGTAAATGAAATTACTGAGCCCACAGTGTTTTTAATGCTTTAATGAAGTGGTATTCCAAAATGCTCAGTCCCTGTGACCATGTAAAGATGGTTATTAGCTAAAACTGAAAATGACCATCCTTCGACTACCCGAGACTGCTGAAACTACACAAACTATAACTACACTCAGAGCTTAGAAGATCAAAAACACAATAAATAAATGATCATTCATTCATTGGGTGAGTAAGCCAAAGTGCTGTGTCAGATGCTGTGGTGCATCTTTGCCACAGGTTTAAGAGATTTCATACTTAGTAGATGTCTTAGTCCGTGTTGTGCTGCTGTAACCGAATATCTGAGATCATATAATTTTATAAGAAACAGATTTACTTCTTCCAGTTCTAGAGCCTGGAAAGCCCAAGGTCAGGTAAGGGCCTTCTTACTTGTGTCATCCTACACCAGAAAGCAGAAGTCCAATACAACATGTGCACACATGAATCAGAGAGAAAGGGGCTGAACTCATCCTTTTTATCAGGTACTACTCTGGAAGTCAGTAACCAGTTTCCACAATAAGATCATTAATCCATTCATTCTATATTCCTCCTCCTCCTCCTCCTCCTCCTCCACCACCACCAGCAGCAGCAGCAGCAGCAGCAGTAGCAGCAGCAGCAGAAAGCAAAGGTCCCACCTTTCAACACTCTTGCATTGAGGATTAAATTTCCAACTCTAAGAGACATATTTGAACCATAGTAGGAGACTCTTGGTATATTCTCCCAAATCTATGGACCTCAAATTGATGCTTCAACATGGGACAGGAAAAAAAAAAAAGAAAGAAATCTAATATACATAATAGAAAACAAAATTGATGCTTCAACATGGGATAGTTTTGTCAAAATCTAATGCTGGTGTCAGAGAATAAAATTTCAACAAATTTAGTTTCAAAGATCTAAATGGCTTTCATTAGTTACTCATGAACCAAGTAATATTTCATCTGCAAAACGGAAAGATGTTCCTATGAGCTGAGCAGAAGAGCTGGGTTTTATAGTCAACCTATAAAAGGGTTGACAAAAGCAGAAACAACAAAAAGAAAATTATGGTTTCAAAAAAGTTCTAATTTTTATTAAAACTTGTGCATGTGTATAACTAGTTAATAGAATATAAAATGTTAAATATAAATATAAAACTATAAATAAACAAGCTTGTTGGTTGTTGGTTACAAATAACTATTTAGGACTAATTATCAAGCATAGAGTTTTAGGCAGAGTATAGGTAACACCTCAAACACTGAGACTTATTTCAAACACATGTTTTGTTTCTTAGTAGAGAAGAAAAAATTAACATACTATGGCCACATCATTTCTCTATCTTTTGGGGGCCAAGAGCATATATTTTCCCATAAGTGATATTTTCCAGTATGGTTTAAACTATGAAGACATGATTTAAAATAAAAGCTATTAACACCAGGACTTTGAAAATCTAATGTGAAAGAAATATGCAATTGTATAGAATAATTTCAATAAAACTTTGGAAATTTCATCATACTCCACATCCCTCTTACCTCAAAGGAGTTGATTTTTTGTGAAAATTATCTTAGAAGCAGTGCTACAGTTCGGATCTTATATGTTCCCCAAATGCCCATGTGCTTAAGGCTTGATCTACAGAGGGGTGCTATTGGGAAGTGATGGAAACTTTAAGAGGTAGGCCTAGTGGGAGGTCTTTAGTTCATTGGGAGTGCCCTTGAAGGAGACTGTGGAACCCAGCCCCTTCTCCTCCTCTCTCCACTTCCCACTCACAAGGTAAGCCATCTTGTTCTGCACACACTATCACCACGGTGTGCTGCTGCGTGCTCAAAGCACCAGTGTCAACCAATCACAGACTGAAACTTCTGAAATTGTGAGTCAACAGAAGCCTTTTCTCCAGAGAAGTAGATTATCTCAGGTATTTGTTATAGTGACACAATGATGCAAAGCTGACTAACACAGCCAGTTTCTAGCAGCATAGAAGAATAAAAGCAAGCATTGTCTCTGTCATCAGACTTGGGTTCAAGTACAACTCTGCCACTGTCAAGCTCTTTCATATAAATTTCTCAACTTCTCTCTGTTTCCTAAGTTCTGCAACCCATTTATTTGTAACTCATAAGCAGCTTCTGCGTTTGTCCCATAGTAGCCATGAGGAAAAATTCACTACTACAACTAACCCACAGAGCATTGCAGATGGTGTAAACTTAGCTGGTGATGCTCTGGGGATATGGAAGAAAGTATTTCCTCCCACATCTTCATATTTCCCAAGCCACACACCCCAGATTCTATTTTTCTCCATTTCTTTTTTCTTTTTCTTTTTTAGTTAAAACTAAATTTTATTTATTTATTTATTTATTTTTATGTGGTGCTGATGATCAAACCTAGTACCTCACAATGCTAGGCAAGCAGTCGACACTGAGCCACAATCCCAGCCCTCTCCACTTGTTTACAAAATGGTTCAGTTCTCCTGATTTCTCCAAGTTTGTGACCTCATAGCTGTCAATTACTCAGCATACTAAAGACTCTCTAGTAATCATGATCTACCCTTCTTAGGCAATATTAGGGCTTTATCAATATAAAATCATATGATTCATAAATAAAAGTGAAGCTGTTAAGGTCTGTAAACAAGTCTGGATGGTGCCTGGCATTTTGCCAGGGGGAGTGGTTTGTGAGGTGGAGCCAGCGAGCCATTAAGTGTGGAGATTTCTTATTGGTTGACTGCTGTATCTAGTTTATGCTAATTAAGATAAGCTGTGTGGAATGTATAAATACCTCTGTTGTCTTACAATAAAGGGCTCCCACTCCTGCTGCATCAATCTACACAAGTTCCTCATCACCCCCCTCCCCCGCCGCCGGTTAGTTTGCTGCAGCCGGACTGTGGCATACACATTCTACAAGAAGTATGGCCCTTCAACTTCCTGCATTGTTATCACATGAGGATCCCTCAGGACTTATAAAATCATCCTGTTTTTGTTTTAGCACTCATATTTTTCTTAGAAGATGCTGGTAATAAAGTTAAATGTGTTTCAGAACACACTTGATATATATACTTGATACCTTCATTTTTTACACATAGTCTGCTTGGTAGAAAAATGCTAGTTAGGAGGTAAAATGTCAGCTGCAGCTTAAGGATACACAGAGCTAACACTTTTATGTGAGTTGGATAATGAATGCTGAGTACGAATTGTGAATGAAATCATTCCTCCAATTCATGATGGGAATAATTCTTCAGATCTAAGTTCTCCCACTGCCCCACACAGGAAATCCTAAATAAGAATCCTGATCCGCTGTTAAGACTGCATGAAGTTTCAAAAGACAACCAAGGTCTGGAAGACTCCAATAACTGTACCTGTCTCCCCTGAGTGACCAGAAGACAGTTGCAAATCACTGCAGAAACAGGGCATAGGGTGTTGTTTCTTAAAAATAAAAGGATATAATATCTTCAAGTTTTTAAAAGAAAATTAATTTCAAAATAGATTTCCTGGCTGGGTATCAGGAAGACTGTTCTCAAAATATAATGTGTTATTTGTGGTCCTTTTTGGAAAACGGGTAGGGTATTATGGGTATTATAGATAACTACAGATGGCAGTGGAGTTTATAATGTATGCAAAGAGGAATGGTTCCAGGCTGATATTTTTTCCCCCTGGAAAACTTTCTAATACTTCCACATTAATAATGGGCCATTATCTAGAAATTGAAGCAGCTAAGTCTGAACACTACAGGCCTTGTCGTTAAGCTTTGAATGTGTTCTTACAATTATCCAGCTGCAAGTTAATCGCAATGTAGCCTATAATGTCCCAAGCTGAATTTTGACTTATATTTCTCATCAATTGACTTGTGCTCTGCTTTTTTTACTGCAACATTAGGTCAATCAACAAAAACATCCTGGATGAATGAGATGACATTACTACCAAACCCGAAGTTCCAGCTCTCCGGCTGGAAGTCTAACCTCTAATTTACTCCAGTCCAGGCTGATTAGACCTATTATTTAATGAAGTCTCCCTTGGTTGTCTGTCTATCAAATTATTTGTATTCATGGAGAGAAAGTGATAAGCCAAAATGCTAATTATCCATTTTTCTAAAATAAAAGGCCCATGCTAAGAATAACAATGAGTTATTAAAATAGCACTTTTCATTTGGCATAATACGTCTTAACAAGCTCTTTAAATCCAGGGATTTTCATTGCTGGACATCTTATCTAATAAGGAAGATGTTTACTTTCTATCTATTCAGACTTTACTAGCATTGGAAATCTGGTTTTGAATTTGAATGCTGTTGGAAATAATGAGCAAAGATGGGGCAAATTCAGTCTTTAAAAACTGACTTATTAAAATAAAACCTATACTTAATTTATTGATGTATATTATCATTTGTCCAAGCACCTGGGTCTAAAATAGTTGTTCTCACCTGGGAGTGATTTGTTCCTGCAGGGACCTTTGACAATGTCTGTAGACTTTTTGACTATTAAAATTTGGGGGGATACTAACTTGCATCTTGTGAGTAAAAGCCAAAGATGTTGCTGAAGATCCTACAATAAAGAGTATGGCATCAATCCTCCAAAAAAGAGTTATCCAGTCTAAAGTGTCAACAGTACTGATGTTGGGAAACCCAGATCCAAAAGAAAGAAAGGAATCCTCATAAGTAATTTGGCAATCGGTGTAATGAACTCAGACTACATAAATGCTATGAAATTAATCTCTTTTCGGTCCAAGAGTTTATCTTTTTTTTCCACAAGAGTTTATCTTCTTAGAACAATCTTAATTGTACTAAAGGTAGGTCAAACCTTAATTTCATATGATCAGACATTTATATCTCAGTTTTGTGATAAGTAGAACATTTTTTTGTATGTGTGATGAAAATTGGATGGATACAAATATGTATTGGTGGAGAAGGTAGGAAAAGTAGAGAAACACAGGGCAAATAAGAAAGGGAGATAGGATGGTTGAATGAAAGTGAATAGAGTCAATCCTAATGTTTTGGATCAAAAAGAAAAACAGAGAGGGAGGGAGGGAGAAACACGGATGTTTCTATTACCTTTATAACCTGTGTCTAAAGCATCTTCAATTCTACAAGGATTGTATTACCTGGCTAACTTATTCTCTACTTCATCTCCTGCAACAAACTCACCACACACACACTCACACCAGAAGATTTTCGCACACAGAAATGGCCTTTGTGAAAGGGCTGAAATGACTGTCATCCCAACAACTACAATGGCCATTTTAAAAAATCAGTAGACATTTTGGTAGTTGGAAGTTAAATGATTTGGAGAGCAACCTAATATACCATTTTGTTTTACATATGAGGTGATAACACCAAACTTCCAATGTGAAGTCCTAACGTATTTCGTAACCATAAAACAACTTAGAGGTTCACCCTCTTCTATTCTTCCTAGAGGACAAGTCCAAGAGAAAACAGTTTATTTTCTAGACAGGTTTCTGTTTCCTTGGCACAGAAATTCCTGGCACGGGAGAGCTGTGAAGCACACAATGGCTTCAGGTTGGCAAGCTGTCAGCACTTCAGTTCCCAGCAGCCAGGCTCCTTTGAGTCCTGCCAAAGCCACCAAGCAACACTTTAGTCTTCAGAGCCAAGAGCCCTTGGGAGGGAACCATCCTCTCTGCAAAAACTCAATATATGCTCCATTAGCTAAAAAGCTGATTACCAGGAGTAGAGGTTTCAGTCAACTATAGCTACCCTTTGAAATTTGAAGAATCTTAGTGTCACCAGAGTTTGGTAGTCAATTGCATTTTAATAATGTAGATGTCAGAGAGGGGCAATCATATCTATTTAGTTTATACCAACGTCCCTCTCATTGACTCAATATGTTCCTTCCAAAAGTAAAAACAAAACAAAACAAAACAAAAAACCCTGGAGATTAAAGATAATAGTTGCAGATAATAGAAGAAAGAATTATGAACATTAATTATACAGAATAGCTTATTCAGAATCCATGCATATCCAATGAAGAAATAATTGTTAGAATATGAAGTGGTCCACCAAAACAACAAAACCACATAAATAAAAATACCATGAAACCAACATAAATAATAAATCATTTCTATGAATAAATGAGCACAGGGAAATCTATCAAAACCCATTAAAAACAAGGAACATATATATAAAATGAACTTAGACTACATAATGAAGTGTGTGTGTGTGTGTGTGTGTGTGTGTGTGTGTATGAAACTGAGTTTGCATGTAAGAACTGGAGTAAAGGTCAGTGTGATACAATGATAGGAAGTGGTAGCAGATTATTCATAGGGGAGAAAGCAAATATATAGCTGCTTTAATTTTTCAACTATTAGGAAAAAATTAAGCTATGTACATTCTTAATAAATAGTACCCCAAAAGCTAAGGCTTAGTATATAAAAGCTGTAGAATACTACATCATCCAGAAAACAAATGCACTGAGCTGTTTGGCACTTGGCCTTAGGTTGCATTCTTTCCCCAAAGTATGATAATTCTTTTTCACTTTCTCCTTGACAGATAAATTGTGTCCAAAACAAAAATCTTCCAGAAAAAATTAATTAAAATGTCACTGATGTGTGCCATACTTTCTTAAAAGAGAACTTCTTTTAAGAAGATGAAGTTAAAGTGATATCAAAGATTAAATGTAATGAAGTGTGTCTGAGATACTCAGTTACCAATTAAAAACATATTTGTGGTAATTAGCTTTCAAAATAAATGTGGAGATTTTAAACTCTGAAATCCACATCTCTTACTCTCACAAGGCATATCATCAGTCCATAAAAGTAAATGAATCAAAACACTAACCACACAAAGCAAGACACAGTTTTCTGGCACTTTTTGGTAGGGAAAAAAAAAATCTCACGGAAATGGCTTTGTTACTTACATTAACTCAAAAATCAACAAGATTTTAAAAGTGTGTCCAATAAACTTCAAACCCCTCACCTGCCTTCGGGAACCCTGGACTCTACCCTCTCTGTCATAGTGAGCCAGGACATGTAAGTTCTTAAGGTTTCTCAGTCATGCCCTGTTCTTGCCTCAGCTTAAGAACTTAGCACATTCTGTCTTTATTTCTGGAGTTCTTTGTCCTTCACTTCCCTTCCCATTTTCCAGGTACTTATCAGCATCAGGTCACAGCTAAAACATCAGCTTCTCCAAGAAGCCTTTTGCTGACTGCCCAATGAAGCTCAGGGCAAATGCTCCCAATTAGGCCCTTGCATATACTCTGTTGTGTCCTTGGAGATATTTATTGTAATTATATTCATTGTAATTATATTTATTTTTATAATTATATTTATTGTAATTATATTGTAATTCTTGTTTCATTTATTTGTCTATGGTCAGTCTTTCCCATTAGGCATCAGAATTCTTTCATTTCCCGCTGTATCCACAACACTAACCAAAGGCCTGGCTCAAAGCAGATGTTCAATAAGTATTTCTGAATATATAGGAGCAGAGTCAGATACACCATAAATATCACATGGGTTAAAAGTTCAGATGTATTTACCAATAGAGTGGTTTTAACACCATTATCCACATCAGTGTTAAGTAAAGTCCCACTTTATTGGCACAGCATGTGATATTTTTCAGAACATATGACTTCAATGTTTTGTTTTGTTTTGTTTTAAAAGTGCAGTGAATTCTGAGGAATCCAAGAATAGGGGGACCTCTGCTATTATTAAGGCATATAGTTTATCAACTTCTGATTGAATTGAGAAATAGCATAAAATATATTCAGTGTAGTCAGTGACCAAGCACATGGATACATGTCTATATGGATGGATATGATCATATGAGCACACATATCAAAACACACCTATAAGCAGTCAGGAGCTCCTGCTAGACACACTGTCCTGAAGTAGATATGTGAGGGCTTAGCATCCAACTCCTTTCCTACCCTGAACTTTTCAAAAATTGTTTTCATAACCTGCATTTTCCTTTTAACATCCAACAGGCCGAATATGAATTTCAGATAAAGGACAATATTGAGTTAGAGGGCGTGAATCTATCACAGACTTCAATTTGTAATAGAAAGGCTATGATAACTGCAGAAGCCAGGATCCCAGAATTTTTCTTATTTGAGCAGTTTAGTCCAAATTGGCAACATGAAAAGAGAAGAGGGGTTTGAAGGCCAAAAAATAAGGGCTAAAGGGAGGTTTTTAAGTGTTATTTGAAAAAGCCACAAAGTGTAACTTTCAATTGCAATTTCAATGATACTAATAATTAGTGAGTCTTATAAAAGCCAGGAAATTATTTTTTTTTCAGTTCAACTCCAGCATCCGAATACTGTCTGACATCTAGTAGGCACTTAATAAATATCTGTTGAATGACTAATAATGATGACTATTAGCAGTGTCAAATACTATGCTAAGCAGCTCCTAGAAAATAACAATCACACCAACCTTGGAGGAAGTTTTGTCATGACCATTGTAAAGGTAATATGAAGTTGACAAAAATCTAAATAATTTCTCAAGGATCAGAGGGCAAAGCCAGCATTCACATCCAGCACCAGATGAGTCTGCCTTCTTAATTGCTGCTCTAAACAGGCTTCTGGAACATGCAGCACTACACAGAGAAGAAATGTGGCCACATTTAAAAGGATGTGCAGGAAAAGAAATCAGAAAATGAGATGAACTGCAGAGCAACAGAACAGGACCTATTTCTGTTCAATCAGTTCACTGAAGCTGCAAGTACAATGCCATAGGATATTATGGAGGTGGCTAAAGCCAGGATGGAGTGAGAAAGGGAGTCAGGAAAAAAATATACAGCAAATAAAGAGCTTATTCCTTTCCATAGTAACAACTATACCTCTAGCCACAATATCGCCAGTGCTGTCAGAGGAACCTTACATAAATGAGGCAGACTCTGTTTTTCAAAAGAGTAATAATGAAAAAAATAAAATCCTGTGGTGCTTTTCCTCTATCAGCTCTGCTTATAAATTCATAGCACAGCATGGAGGTTATTAAAATCCCATATGTGAGAACCACACACAGCACAAAGAGATATGAATTGGTGTTCCATGGAGATAATGCTATCTAATGGGCAAAACAAGTAGTAGGGTTTCATTTTTATTCTGAGTACATTTGAAAAGGGCTCAGCATCCAACCACTGTGTGTGGATAGCTAACATCCAAAGACCATTTCACCCTTCCTTCCTATGGATTAATAAGTAGGATGTAAAGAGTAGGGTTGTTATCTGCCCAAGTCTGGATATTCCCATGACATTTTTTTTTTTTCTCTACTTGCAGCTGTTTAAAATAGAGTGGATTAAAAGCTTCTCAGGCTGCCTTGACACCGGAGGAAAGTAGAGCAAATCTCCCCTTGCACCTTTGAGGGAATCGGGTGGCAAAGGAGTCAGAGGAAACTTGTGATTTCTGGGCCACAATCCACCAGAGACTTGCCTGGAGACTTAGGGCAAGCTGGCTCACTACTTCTCTCTCTCTCTCTCTCTCCTCTTGGTTTGTTTGTTTAGGTTTATCTATTTATTTGGCCAGAAAAGGCTGCTTCTGCCAAATGTACTGTCAGGGAAAATTAAATATAACTAATGGTAGCAAATGCTGTTCTATATGATGTGGGAAGGATAATAGAATGTATCAACTCAGCAGCTAGAGATTAAAAAAAAAAATAAGAATATCCTATTACTTTAGTCAACAGAATACCCTGTATCTAAATTTTTAAAAAATAACTTAGTGCTGGAATTCATTAAAACAAAGTAAAGACTATTTCTAATTTATGTACTACAAAATCCAATCTTCAAAAGCAGTAAGTTTGTGCTCAGAAACACTTGGACCAAGGGTTAGTCAAGAAGCTCTATTGGGAAGCTAGGAAATTTAAAATCCAACTAGAACTCAGAGTAATTCTATAGCCATCCCAAGCTACCAATACCAAAAACAAACCCAAAAGCATCTCAATGGAATTGAATTGGAAAATCAGCAATGTACCTCAAAAAGTGATTTAAAAAAAATATAAATGCAAGTAAACTATGACGGATTTCTGAGCTGGGTCTTTATTCCTTCATTCAGCAAATTACTATGAGCCCTCCCCATGTGCTGGGCTCTGTTTCATACTCTGGGGGATTCTGTGGGAAGACAGACAACAAGGTCCCTGTCCTTATGGAGCTCACATTTAGTGCTGATGGGAAGACTGAAGAACACCTCCTGTAGCCCCAGAGTCACCAATGTAAAAAATCATTGCTAAGTCTCAACTGATGGCTTGAAATAAAGAGGAAATATCTTGAGAAATGGGAAATAATCAATTTCAGCCAGATAGGGAGAGAACCTACAGAAGCCCACCTAGGAATGAGAAGAATGCAGCAAGGTGAAAAGTCCTGCAGGGAAGAGGTTGAGGCCAAAATGAGCCCCAGTGTGGGAGGTTGAGAATGGCAAGTCCTTAAAGGAAATCTGGACACCAAGCCTCTTAGACCTCTTAAAAAGCTCAACTAACCTAAAACAAATATATAACTACTATATCTAAACAAATAAGATTTCCTTTTCCTAGCAATGTAGGATAATACTCCTCTTTCAGGAATTGTCCACATAGAGGTGATGAATATTCTCTTACTGGCTGTATTAGGAAATAAGAATGTTGATAATGGGGCTAGGGGTGTGGCTCAAGTGGTAACACGCTTGCCTGGCATGCACGGGGCACTGGGTTCGATCCTCAGCACCACATAAAAATAAAATAAAATAAAGATGTTGTGTCCACCGAAAAATAAATATTAAAAAAAATTTTAAAAAAAAGAATGTTGATAAAACAGGAAAGGAATAAAAATCTCAAAATTGGCCTTGATGACCCTTGTGTTCTAGGTTATCTAGAACATCAAGAGTTTGGAGATTTTCAGCAAACTCTGTTATCTTTATCTCTGTTGCCTGATAGGCTCATTGCACATAACACATCTATTCTCTCCCCAGCTTTGTCAGGGAAATAAAAGCAAATATTATTTGCCTGTATGAATATGCCACAATGAAATACATGTTCTGTATAAATTAAAAGATTTTTTTTTAAAAAAGGGACACATTTGAAAGCTTACCTAACTAATTTTCACAATTGCATTCAGCCTGGTCTGATCCTCTTGATTGAAAGAAATAAAAACATCATGATTTACCAAATGCTTAAACATATACCAATCACATTTCCTATTGAACCCTTACACAATTCCTGTGGGGTTCCTATGATTATTAGCCACCTATTACAGATGAGGAAGCTGGGGTCCTGAGAATTTAGTGTTTTGTGAAAGTTCACGCATCTGGTTAATCAAACTCAAATTTATCTGGACTCTAAAGCCTAAGAATTAAACTACTAAGTCTTTCTGGATTTTTCTCATCTCTGTAGATTCACTTCAGTCCCAATCAGTACAATTCAATTCAATTCAATCCAAGCCACAGACTTTTATCATGGTTCAGGTAGCCTGCATATTTTCCAAAACAACACACATACCCTTTCTAGACATTTCCACCTTGCTCAGCCATGACTGAAGAGTGTAGTGAAAGTAAGTGTCTGCCCAGGGAGGCTCTGGGGCCACACCTCCCTGACATTCAGCCTTGGTTACCTTAGCAGAGGACTACTAAGCTGCTCAGGACCCTCCTCAGAGTCACAGGGGCCGGCCAGGCTTGAGAAAACAAATTCTTCACGTCTTATTCCTAACACATCAATTTATGCAGCTCTATGAAAGCTCCTGGTTCATGAGCCAAACTTGTCATCAGTGTAAACTCATCCTCATTCACAGAGAGAAAACAGTCAGTTCCCAAAATATCTTTGCCTCCAGCTTTCCAGAAAGCCCATCCTCCTGATTGCTCAGTATAGTACTAGAGATTAGAGGGATTAAAAACAAATATAAGGAATGATCCAATCTGCCAAGGTAATTATAGCAACAATCACAAACATTTGTAGAGTGCTTACTTTTGTGCCAGATACTGTTTTAAATAATTATTGACTCACTTAATTCTTAAAACACAACAAGGACATAGGTATTGCTATTACTTCTATTTTGCAGTGAGAAAACTGAGACACAGAATTGAAGGGATTTGCTTTAACGTCAGAGCTGAGAGTAACCCAAGTAGTCTGTCTCCAAGGTTATGCCCTTAACTGCTGCCTATGATAACCCACACGTAATCTAGATGGGGAGAAAAAAGATTTGAGACTTAAATAATACCATTAGCAGGTATATTCATTTCTATAATATATAATAGCTATTATGGGGTAGAGTGTATGTAACTTTAACCCAACAAAATTTCCTATTTGTAGTGTTTGCCATCTTTCTTCAGTTGGAAACATTTCTGAATTTTTAAAAATCTTGAGGTATTTATTTATTTATTTTTAGCAATGACATGTATATAAAATGCTATTCTGACTTGCTCCACTATCGCTCAATTTTACCTGTTTTAGAATTTGTAAATGAATTAATACGGTATACATTTTCTGTGTTGGGCTTTGCTCATCGTTGCATCCATAAGACCACCCAAGCTGCTATGAGTAGTAGTTCATTCATTATTCTACCACGTGTATATAACGTGCAATTTTTCTCTTCCACTGTTGATGTGCATGGTGTTATGTTGTTCATTTCCTTTCATGTCAAATGTACCCATGTATGTCAGGTATCTAGGAATGGAGTTATTGGATCATAGAATGCGTATATGTTCTTGTTATCTTTTTTGTTATTGATTTTTAGCTTAATTCCATTGTGATCAGAGTGCAAACTAAATCCAATGAATTATTCTAAAGACTTAATTTATTGACCGTCTTTAATCAATTTCATTAAGTATTTTATATTTACTTGAAAAGTATGTGTATTTTGCAGCTCTTGGGTGCAGACATATCATTTAGGTCAACTTTTTCAAACTGTGCTTCTAAAATCTACTATATCCTTATTCATAACTTGTCTGCTAATGCTAGCAGTTAAAGAGAGAAAGGTGCTTTAAAATCTCCAATTATGGTTACCACATGGCCTACTTCTCTTCTTAGTCTTGTCATTTTTTGCTTTAAGCATTTTGTGCTATTGGATAATCCTGTCAAATTGTTCATTGTGTTACTGTGACAGGGCTTCTTTCATTTTTAGTGTGACTTCCTTCCTTAAAATTTTCAATGCCTAATACCAGTGCAGGTAAGCCAGCTTCCTTTTGATTAATGTCTGCATGGCATATCTTTTTCCATTCTTTTGCTTTCAACCTTTATGTGTCCTAGTATTTAGAGTGTATCTCATTAGATACCCTAAAGTTATTTTTATGTAGTTGAGCAATAGGTCTTTTAATGGGAACACTTAGGGCATTTAATGTAAATATTTCATATATACATGTTAGATTCAGATTGGAATCTACCACATTCCTCTTCATTTTCTACTTCGATTTGTTCTTTGTTCCTGTTTCTTTCTTTTTTTAAAAGAATTAATCAAGAATCTTTAAAAAAATTTTGCCATTTTTGATATTTCTACATTATTTTTCAAATTCTTTTCAATGATTACACTAGAAACTATATATTCATCCTTGGTTTACTGTATAATTCAGTACTTTCACTAATTCCCAAACACTGCAGGGACCTAATAACACTTCTACATCTTACCCTGCTCCTGCATTTTTGGCTACTATTGCATTATTTTAATTTTACCAAACATTATCATTTTTGTTTTGTACAATGCCTATCTATGTTTTCCTTTGTACCAACCCAAAGTGTCTTGCTCTTCAATGCTTTTTACATTTCTGGACTTCCATATGGAATCATTTCTTTTTGCCTGATCAAGTCCTTTAAGTATTTTACAGCAGATTTGCAATAAACTCTCTGCTTGTTTTTGTTTGCAAATAGCTGTATTTCTTGTTCATTTGAAGGATATTTTCACTTGATGTAGAATTAGGTTGGCAGTTATTTTCTTTCAGCCCTTTTAAGATGCCATTCCATTGACTTCTGGAATACACTGTTTCAATCTTACTATTGTTCCTTTGAAGATGTTTTATTTTTCTGGCAGCTTTTAAAATTTTTATCATTGATCCAGGTTTTCAGCAATTTCATTCTGATGTACCAAGGTGTTGGTTTGTTTGCATTTATGCTGCTTAGGGTTCATGGAGATTCCGAAGTTGTACCTTGAGGTCTTTATCAGCTTTGAAAAATCTTCAGTCAATACATTTCAAATGTTACTTCTGCCTCATTCTTTCTCTCTCTCTGATTTCTGGGGCTTCTAAATATACTTATGTTGTATCTGATTCTGAAACAATTTGAAACAAATAGTTTTCCCATTTGTCTACAGCCCTTTGTTGATTAGTTACGTCATACAATTTATTAATGATGTGGGACAGTCAATTGCTGTTTTTTTTTAAGAGTGAATTTTATTTTATTTTATTTTAATTTTTATTGTTGGTTGTTCAAAACATTACATAGTTCTTGACATATCATATTTCACACTTTGATTCAAGTGGGTTATGAACTCCCATTTTTACCCCGTATACAGATTGCAGAATCACATCAGTTACACGTCCACTGATTTACATATTGCCATACTAGTGTCTGTTGTATTCTGCTGCCTTTCCTATCCTCTACTATCCCCCCTCCCCTCCCCTCTCCTCCCATCTTCTCTCTCTACCCCATCTACTGTAATTCATTTCTCCCCCTTGTTTTTATTTTTCCCTTTCCCCTCACTTCCTCCTGTATGTAATTTTGTATAACCATGAGGGTCTCCTTCCATTTCCATGCAATTTCCCTTCTCTCTCCCTTTCCCTCCCACCTCTCATCCCTGTTTAATGTTAATCTTCTTCTCATGCTCTTCCTCCCTACTCTGTTCTTAGTTACTGTCCATATATCAAAGAAGACATTTGAGATTTGTTTTTTAGGGATTGGCTAACTTCACTTAGCATAATCTGCTCTAATGCCATCCATTTCACTGCAAATTCCATGATTTTGTCATTTTTTAATGCAGAGTAATACTCCATTGTGTATAAATGCCACATTTTTTTTTTTTATCCATTCGTCTATTGAAGGGCATCTAGGTTGACTCCACAGCCTTGTTATTGTGAACTGTGCTGCTATGAACATCGATGTAGCAGTGTCCCTGTAGTATGCTCTTTTTAGGTCTCTAGGGAATAGACCAAGAAGGGGAGTAGCTGGGTCAAATGGTGGTTCTATTTCCAGCTTTCCAAGAAATCTCCATACTGCTTTCGAAATTGGCCGCACCAATTTGCAGTCCCACAGCAATGTACAAGTGTACCCTTTTCCCCACATCCTCACCAGCACTTGTTGTTGTTTGACTTCATAATGGCTGCCAATCTTACTGGAGTGAGATGGTATCTTAGGGTGGTTTTGATTTGCATTTCTCTGACTGCTAGAGATGGTGAGCATTTTTTCATGTACTTGTTGATTGATTGTATGTCCTCCTCTGAGAAGTGTCTGTTCAGGTCCTTGGCCCATTTGTTGATTGGGTTATTTGTTTTCTTATTGTTTAATTTTTTGAGTTCTTTGTATACTCTGTATATTAGGGGTCTATCTGAAGTGTGAGGAGTAAAAATTTGTTCCCAGGATGTAGGCTCCCTATTTACCTCTCTTATTCTTTCTTTTGCTCAGAAAAAACTTTTTAGTTTGAGTAAGTCCCATTTGTTGATTCCAGTTATTAACTCTTGTGCTATGGGTGTCCTATTGAGGAATTTGGAGCCCGACCCCACAGTATGTAGATCGTAGCCAACTTTTTCTTCTATCAGACGCAGAGTCTCTGATTTGATATCAAGCTCCTTGATCCACTTTGAGTTAACTTTTGTGCATGGCGAGAGGAGGAGATTCAGTTTCCTTTTGTTGCATATGGATTTCCAGTTTTCCCAACACCATTTGTTGAAGATGCTATCCTTCCTCCATTGCATGCTTTTAGCCCCTTTATCAAATATAAGATAGTTGTAATTTTGTGGATTGGTTTCTGTGTCCTCTATTCTGTACCATTGGTTCGCCCACTTGTTTTGGTACCAGTACCATGCTGTTTTTGTTATTATTGCTCTGTAGTATAGTTTGAAGTCTGGTATCACTATACCACCTGATTCACAATTCCTGCTTAGAGTTGTTTTTGCTATTCTGGGTCTTTTATTTTTCCATATGAATTTCATGATTACTTTATCTATTTCTACAAGAAACGCCTTTGGGATTTTGATTGGCATTGCATTAAAGCTATAGAGAACTTTTGGTAATATTGCCATTTTGATGATGTTAGTTCTGCCTATCCATGAACAGGGTATATTTTTCCATCTTCTAAGATCTTCTTCTATTTCTCTCTTTAGGGTTCTGTAGTTTTCATTGTATAAGTCTTTCACCTCTTTTGTTAGGTTGATTCCCAAGTATTTTATTTATTTTTTTTTTTTTGAGGATATTGTGAATGGAGTGGTTGTCCTCATTTCCATTTCAGAGGCTTTGTCGCTGATATACAGGAATGCCTTTGATTTATGCGTGTTGATTTTATATCCTGCCACTTTGCTGAATTCATTTATTAGCTCTAATAATTTCTTTGTAGACCCTTTTGGGTCTGCTAAGTATAGATTCATGTCATCAGCAAATAGTGATAATTTAAGTTCTTCTTTTCCTATTTTTATGCCTTTAATTTCTTTCGTCTGTCTAATTGCTCTGGCCAGTGTTTCGAGAACTATGTTGAACAGAAGTGGTGAGAGAGGGCATCCCTGTCTTGTTCCAGATTTTAGAGGAAATGCCTTCAATTTTTCTCCGTTCAGAATGATGCTAGCCTGAGGTTTAGCATAGATAGCTTTCACAATGTTGAGGTATATTCCTGTTATCCCTAATTTTTCTAGAGTTTTGAACATAAAGGGATGCTGTACTTTGTCGAATGCTTTTTCTGCATCTATCGAGATGATCATATGGTTCTTATCTTTAAGTCTATTGATGTGGTGAATAACATTTATTGATTTCCGTATATTGAACCAGCCTTGCATCCCAGGGATGAATCCTACTTGATCATGGTGCACAATTTTTTTGATATGTTTTTGTATCTGATTCGCCAGAATTTTATTGAGGATTTTTGCATCTAGGTTCATTAGAGATATTGGTCTGTAGTTTTCTTTCTTTGAAGTGTCTTTGTCTGGTTTAGGAATCAGGGTGATGTTGGCCTCATAGAATGAATTTGGAAGTTCTCCCTCTTTTTCTATTTCCTGAAATAGCTTGAAAAGTATTGGTATTAACTCTGCTGTGTACCCATCTGGTCCTGGGCTTTTCTTAGTTGGTAGTCTTTTGTTGGCTTCTTCTATTTCCTCAATTGATATTGGTCTGTTTAGGTTGTCTATATCCTCCTGACTCAATCTGGGTAGATCATATGACTTATAAGAAATTTATTGATGCCTTCACTATCTTCTATTTTATTGGAGTATAAGGATTCAAAATAATTTCTAATTATCTTCTGTATTTCTGAAGTGTGTGTTGTGATATTGCCTTTTTCATCCAGTATGCTAGTAATTTGAGTTCTCTCTCTTCTTCTCTTCATTAGCATGGCTAAGGGTCTGTCAATCTTACTTATTTTTTCAAAGAACCAACTTTTAGTTTTGTCAATTTTTTCAATTTTTTCTTTTGTTTCGATTTCATTAATTTCAGCTCTGATTTTAACTATTTCTTGCCTTCTACTTCTTTTGCTGTTGTTTTGCTCTTCTTTTTCTAAGATTTTGAGATGAAGTGTGAGATCATTTATTTGTTGGTTTTTTCTTTTTTTAAGGAATGAACTGTAAGCAATGAATTTTTCTCTTAGAACTGCTTTCATTGTATCCCATAAATTCCGATATGTTGTGTCTGTGTTTTCATTTATCTCTAAGAATTTTTTAATTTCCTCCTTGGTGTCTTCTATAACCCATTGATCACTCAGTAACCTATTGTTCATTCTCCAAGTGATGCATGATTTTTCCTTCCTTCTTTTATCGTTGATTTCCAGTTTCATTCCATTATGATCAGATAAGATGCATGGTATTATCTCTACTCCTTTATAATGTCTAAGAGTTGCCCTGTGACATAATATATGATCTATTTTTGAGAAGGATCCATGTGCTGCTGAGAAAAAAGTGTAACTGCTTGATGTTGGGTGGTATATTCTATATATGTCAATTAAGTCTAGGTTATTAATTAAATTATTGAGTTCTATAGTTTCTTTATTCAACTTTTGTTTGGAAGATCTGTCCAGTGGTGAGAGAGGTGTGTTGAAGTCTCCCATAATTATTGCACATTTGGCGTCCTCTAGGCTGTTAGGATTTGGGATTCTGTCTCATTCTTCAAGTCTGGGAAGTTTTCTCATATTATTTCGTTGAACAGATTGCTCATTCCTTTGATTTGGACCTCTATACCTTTCTGTATCCCAATGACTCTTAAGTTTGGTCTCTTTATGTTATCCCATATTTCTTGGATGTTCTGCTCATGGTTTCTTAACAGTCCCGCTGAGCTGTCTATGTTCTTTTCAAGTTGAAATACTTTGTCTTCATTGTCTGATGTTCTATCTTCTAAGTGTTCTACTCTGTTGGTAGTATTCTCATTTGAGTTTTTAATTTGATTTATTGCTTCTTGCATTTCCAGGATTTCTGTTTGTTTGTTTTTTATAACCTCTATCTCCCTGTATAGTTGATATTTTGCTTCTTGGATTTGTTTATGTAATTCATTGTCGAAGTGATCTTTCATTGTCTGATTTTGCTGTCTAATGTCTTCCTTGAGACTCCAGATCATCTGAAGCATCCTGAATTCTTTATCTGACATTCCATCTGCTGCAGATATTACCTCTTCTATAGTTGAGTTGACCTGCATTGCTTGTGGTCCTTTCTTTCCTTGTCTTTTCATACTGCTCGCGTTTCTTTCTGCTTGGTGAAACTGTTGTGTTATTGAATTTCCCCCCTATATATTTATATTGCTCTTGTATAGTTGCAAAGTCTCCCGCGCAGGCGCGGGCGGTGGCTGTGCTCCTCCTCCAATTGAGATGATCTGTCTATCACGCCGGCGGGCTGCTGGGCCCCTTCTCCAGGTCGCGTGGTCTGCCTACCTTGGGCAACGACTGGGCCTGTTCTCCAGGTTGCAGGTCTGCCTACCTTTCAGGCGCAGGCGGCGGCTGTGCCCCTCCTCCAATTGGGGTGATCTTTCAACTAGGCCTGCGGGCCGCTGGGCCCTTCTCCCTGACGCGCGGTCTGCCTACCTTGTGGGCGGCAGCTGGGCCCTTCCTCCAATTGGGGCGATGTGTCTACCACACCAGCGGGCTGCTAGGCCTGTTCTCCCGTTGGGTCGCAGGTCTGCCTACCTTGCAGGTGCGGGCGGCGGCTCTGCCCCTCCTCCAATTGGGGTGATGTGTCTACTACGCCAGCGGGCCACTGGGCCAATTGCTGTTTTTTTAAAAAAAACATACTTACCTATTTTCTTATCTTTCTTTACACTAGAAATGGTCACACCTTGAGAAGTACCATGTTAGATTTTTTTACTTTGTTTTTTCCTCACGTCTATTGCACTCTTCTTTATTTTTGATCGTTTTACTCTTGATTCTTCAATTTGTTATTTGTTAACATCTTCAACTTTATTATTCATTGACCCTATTATGTGTAATCTGCTACTATACATATCTTTTATGTTCATTATTAAAGTTTTTAATTCTAGGGCATTCATGGGTTCTGACTGTGAAGGCAATCAATCTTTGCTTCTATTTTCTTGAGCATGTTAATTATTATTTTAAAGTCTGTCTGATAATCTCACTATATCAATAACCTATAATTTATTTCTATTTTCTCTTAGAAATACAGTTATTTGATCCTGTTTTCTGACATGCCTGGTAATTTTCTACTGACTATTGTACATTGTAAATAGAACAATTTATATTCTCTGGATAAAGTTATCCTCCTACAGGATTGGTTCCATTTTCTTCTGGAAGCTGGAACACAGAGAGTTATCTTAATCCAGTAGAGAAAGTGGTCTGTTTCAAGTTTGCCCTTGCCATTGCATTTTGGCTTTTCAGGATTTCAGTTGAGAGTTGGCGATGTTTACTGGTGCCCTTCTTCCTTGGGGGACTCTGAACTACCATTTCTGTCCCTTCAGGTCTATGGGATTGCATAGAATTTCTCAGTTCTCTGCTTTGACTTTCAGCCTTTTAACTGCTACATCCTCTTGGCTTCTCAGAGTCTCAGTCTGCTCCTGCACAGTGCACAAGTCCACAGATTCCTCAGGGAAGCCAAGTGCAGAATGCTGCCTCAGATCTCGGTGATTCCCTTTTCTTAGGATTTGGCCCTCCTTGTTGTTTTCTACCATGCCCGTTAGAATTCCTGTATATCGAGGCCACTCTTTGTGGTCAGGCCTTTTTTCCCCCTTTATGTATTGCAGTTGTACTATAGGAAAAAAGCCACAGAGGTCTTTCTCACCTCAGTGCATTTCCTTCTCTCAGTGTTCATGGTGGTGACTTTCAAAGTCTAGCCCTTTTTGGTGCCCTCTGATCCCTTCAAATGGTAGCTTATCCAGCTTCTCAGTGGGAAGGGTAGCCTGAAAACAGCTACTCCATCATGACTGCAAGCAACTGTGGCCTTGCTAGGATTAAATAATACATATGAAGTAGCAAACTTTACTAAATGATAGTAAATGGTCAATAAATATTTACTGATATTATTGTTGTTACTGTTAATGAATTATGTCGGGAATATCCTTACTTCAAAAATCCCAATTCCAAATGTTCTTTATTTCAGCACTTGTCCTGGAACTGTAGGGTGCATATATTGCTTTGAGTTAGCTGGCCTTATGTGGCAGATTTTCATGGTGTCTTGAAATCTCTTATTGTCTTCTTGTAGCGGTCCAAACTATCTTCAAGCAAAATTTTATGCGGATCCCCAAGAAATGAATCCAGAGGTGCCTGTTTTACTCACTCCTATCTCAACCTTCCCTACAACTGATGGATGGATAGAAACATAGACAGAATGACAGATAAACACTCCTGAGTTTTAATCATGGAGCCCTAGAGCTTTGTGGAATCTATATTAAGAAAACTGCTGCAAAACTAGTGACAATTTCAGGACACCACATCTTTTACAGAAAAATTATGCTTAAACATTAATGCCATAATTTGGGAAACATTACCAGGCATTTTATCCTGTTTAGGTCCCATTATATAAAGGCCCAGTATGGTTCAACCAAAATTTCTGGGGATTTTTACACATCACTCCATCTCTGTAGTGCTCAGCAGAATCCAGGTTATTAGACTTCCTCTGTAATGTGCTAAACATGTGTAATGGTACTGGCCTCATTTATCCTACATAATTAACCAACACCAGATGAAGCAGCAGAGTCATCTTGTACACTCACAATAACTCTGACTCAGGATGCTCTTTGTGGCTAAAGAGGACAACCCAGAAATGTGCAGTGTGAAAACACAAGGACAGAAAAAGAGAGGGAATGACCAACAAGCAAACACGCTGTACAGAAAGGTGAACCTTCTAGGTCCCAGGTGAGCCTGGATTGTAAGGAATAGAGTTTGACAAATAAGGTGATTAAAGCAATTCCCTTCTTAGTCTGTATCTCAAAAATAAATATACCAAGTGAATTAAAAGAGATCTAATTCATAATTTCATCCTCTTATTCCCTATATAAATTTTTAAAGTTGAAGTGTAAAATTCAGAAAAAGAAATCATAAGTCTATAGTTGAATGGACCATTTCAATTGGTCATAGGTATGCAATCATCACCCACATTTTTAAAAATAGAATGGTCTGAGGTCTACAGAAACCTCTTAGGCCCTTTCCCAGTTACTACCCTCTCCCTGCTCCCCCAAAGCAACAACTGTCTCAAACACAGATTAGCTCTGACTGCTTTTGGATTCTGTATAAATGGAATCATACATCTGATTTTTGTTGTTGTTGTTCTTATCATTGTGAGACTGGTCCATATGTTTTGCTCCATGATAATAAATATAGAAACTATTTATTCATTTCACTGTCAAAGAAAATGTTTAAGATTTCTAAATATGGCTATAATGAATAATGCTACTAACACAATTTATGTACATGATATTCAGCACTCATATGTACTCATTGTGTTTGAGTATACGGTGAGAAGTAGCATTGCTAGGTTGTAGGATATGCATAGGTTCAATTTTAGCAGATGGAAAAATGTTGACTAGACAGGTTGTACTAATTATACTCACGCCACCAGTGCAAAAGAGTTTCCAGTTCCTGCATACTCTTACCAACACTTGGTTTTGTCAATCATGTCTGGTTTAGCAATTATGGGAATGTTTCCATGCCATTAGGCTTTTAACTTGCACTCTCTTGATTAGTAATAAGGCTGAGTACCCTTTTATTTATTTTTTGTTCATTTCTCTCTCTCTCTCTCTCTTTCTTCTCTCTCTCTCTGAAGTACCTGTTCACATTTCTTGTCCATTATAAGAACACTTCTTAAAATTCCCCTTCTGTCCTTCTCATGTTCACTCAAGACCCTCTCCCCAAATTCCTCTAATTTATTTTCCTTAATGTAGAGAGACATGGGCTGGATGCCATACTTTTTTCTTTATCTCTTTGCTTCTTCCAATACTCAGATTCTCTCTGACAAGAGAGCTTAGGAACTAAGGCAGCCATTGGGTATCCTTCCCACTCCTTCCCCACTACGTCTGTCCACCATCCTTCTGTTTCTGAGTCACCAAAGCCCAGGGAGCTTCCTTCAGACATCTCCTGTACCTTCTTCGAGTTTTTAATAATTCCTTTTCGTGACTCTACCACTCCCCTGTGCCATGTTGGGCACTTGGCAAGGACTAAATTCTGCAGATGGACTAGGAGAGAGAGGATACCCACAGGGGGCTACTTTCAGGTCTCAGATGCCAAATTTGACCATTTGCCAGGAGAAGCTTGTTTTTCTGGGAGATGAGCCACACATTGCCTCCCAGCTTCCCAAACTTCCTCCAGAATGGGCTCATTTCTCATTAACCCCAAAGCAAAAGCCATTATCAAATTCTCTGCCTTTTGCCACCATGGAAAACTACTTGGCCACAGTTTGACAGGCACAGATGGTACCACCAGCTGCAAGTTTCTTCAGTTCTTGTTGACTCTAAACTGCCCTTAGTATTAATCTTTCTGCAGTTTGCTCAGTAACATGAAAGATGGGGCCAAACTTCTAACCTGGGAATAAAATTCATGGTAGGAGATTTAGCAGGGTCTGTTGGAGAGTGAGATGGGATTAGAGATGTTGGAAAGATGAATGGAAGAACAGCCCTGGAAAGAAAATGTGTAGATAGATAAAATGAATTAGAATTGGTTAAACAAAAGATAAGGGCCCATAAGGGGGAAAGGCCCAAGGAGAGAGAAATAGTCTTAGGTCCAATTTTTTTTTTTTTTTCTGATCTGAAGTGGAGCCAGGACTTCATACTATAATTTTGTATATCAAGTAAGAAATTAAGGGAATGAAAGAAAGACCCTCTCAAGGAAGTGCCCTCTTTGTGGTTAGAGGAGATTAGGATAATCATTCTGATTGATGCACCATCTTTTCTAACACACACACACACACACACACACACACAGCCCTCAAAAAACAAACAAAAAAATAACTCAAAGATATATATATATATATTTCTCCAGGGTCCTGTATAAAATAAGTAAATGTCACATATTTTCTGCAAGAGTTTTTTTTTCCAAAGATCAATTAACAAGTATTCATGAGAAGATGGAAAAGACTGATCAGAATTCTTATTGCTGGGGATAAAGTTAAAAGTTCTGACAACTTCTCATCCTCCCACAGTAACAAAATATAAGTTCACATTCAACTACTTTTGACTTTTTCTTTTTCATATAAAAACTACTATTTCACATACCAAATACCAAAGCCATTAGTATAAGGGTAGGGAAATGGGCCAAAAGGCCTAGAGTAAATTCCTCCTTACCCCAAGCATATGATATGGTAAAATCTGGCCTTCGTGGGAAATGCTGGAGGATGCCATCCACACAGTCAGAGGAATGACCAGTGTTTAAAGGATCTGTATGCATGTCTGGAGGTGCTTTCTTCCCCAGCTGAAGAATGGTACATGTCCCTGTGCACCTGCAACCTGGGGTCCCCGTTGGACCCTCCGGAAAGTTCAGCTATATAACAATAATAATGTGTTTGAATATTTTCATTGACGGACAAGACACAAAGAACTTTACATATATCATCTCATCAGTGAACCCTCATAGTGATTATATGAGGGAGGTTCGATCATTATAATTGGGGTTTAAGTGCTGGAGTGAGGTCACCCAGACAGTAAGTGGCAGGTCCTAAGGACCTAAGGACTGGTACTCAATTACATGCCTCAGAAGTTCTGGGCAGTCCTTGATTTTGTTTCTTAGGCTTCCCCTGGGGGGAAAAAATCTCCTTTAATGCTTTCTTCTTTGGATTTCTTTGAGCTATTCCATCTGAAAGGCTTTGATCTTCACTTTTCTTCCTTGTCTACAAGTGAGTTTTTATTTGTGGCATTTATTTGAGTGAGTGTGGATGGGGGAGTGTTTTGGTTTGCTAGATTTATTTATTTTCTTAAATTTAACTTGTCTGATAATAAAATGTAACTCAAAAGGTAAACAGGGAATGTATATTGATAGAATTTGTTAATTCGTATATGTATATTATAATACCTAGAGTAACCACCAAGAAAGCTATTCAAAAACACTATAAATGAATAAATACAGAATCCTAAGAAAATATTCAAGCAACCCTTAGGAAGATAAGAAAAGAAAAAAAGAGAAGCATGAGAAATTGAGATAATGATGATCATAGAATATCAAAATGGCAGACTTAAGCCCTAACATATTAATAATCACCTCATATAAATGGTCTACCCAATTAAAGTTCAGATTTGCAGAATGGATTAAAAAACACATTCCAGCAATATTCTGTCTATAAGAATTGATACATTCAACAACTTGGATGAATGTCAAGGGAATTTTGCAGAGTTTAAAAAGCTAATTTCAGAAGATCTCATTGTGTATGATTCCATCTATAGGGCATTCTGGAAAGGACAAAAATCATGGCTATGGAGAATACATTAGTGGTTGCCTGGGGTAAGGTGGGGAGAGAAGGAGGAAGTTGGCTTGGCTCTGAAGGGGCAGCTCAAGATAAACTTGTGATGAAACTGTTTTATAGCTTGACTATATGATTGGTCACACAAATACATGACAAATTTGCAGAACATTGAAACACACTCACAAATGCATGTGAAACTGATAAAACTCAAGTTGGGTAAATTATATCAATATTATCTTTCTAGTTATGATATTAAACTGAATATATGCACCATGTCACCTTTGAAGGAAAATGGATGTAAGTTATATTAGATCTCTGTATTATTTCTTTTCTTTATCTCTTTTCCCTTTCCTTCTCTTTTCTTCTCCTCCCTTCCTTTCTAATTAGGATTGACTCCATACTAGAGTCAATAAAGCTAGACGCATTCTTTACCCTTGAGCTACAACTCCTAGCCCTCTCTGAATTGTTTCTTATAACTGCATATGAATCTGTAATTAACTAAAAATAGAAAAAGTTTCTTTTCCTTTTTTTTTTAAAGGGGAGGGGAGAAAATGTATACTGAAAAGCAGGTTTCCCATCAACCAGTCTCCTAATCCTTCCATTCTCCTCCCAGCAATGATTACTGGCCATTTTCTTACATATCCTTCCACAGATAGTCTATATTCTCTTCACACATCAGCATGCATGGATGTACACACTCATATAAGTTTACAGTTTTTACATAAAATCTAACACTATGTACACTTTTTGTTGTTGTTGTTAATTTTTTTTTTCCTGCTGTGACTTAAAGACCTGACAAGAACAATCTTGAGGAGGAAAAGTTCATTTTGGGGTTGACGGTTTCAGAAGTTTCAGTTCATAGACAGCCAGCTCCATTCCTCAGGGCTTGAGGTGATGCTGGCCATCTTGGAGGAAGATGTGGCAGAGGGAAGAATGTGGCTCACATGATGATTGGTAAGCAGAGAGAGAGACTCCACTCTCCAGATACAAAATATATAATACCACAAAGGCACACCCCCAATGTCCCACCTCCTCCGGCCACACCCTGCTTGCCTTCAGATAGGGATTAACTGGATGACATCTGAAGGTTAAGGTTAAGGTTAATTAATCAGATTGGGTTAAGACTCTCATCAACCAATCATTTCACCTCTAAACCTTATGGCATGGTCTTACACATAAGCCTTTGGGGGACACCTAATATCTAAACCTTAACAACACTTTCTCCTCCGCCCCTTTCTTTTTAAATCAGTTTACATTGGAGATTTCAGTAGTGACAAATACTGCATAGTATTTCATCGTATGGATAAATCTTGACTTATGTATTCAATACGTTTTCCACAGAAAAACATGACCTGATACAAAAGAGATATTTGGTTTATTTCTAAATATTTTCTATTATAAACAATATTCCAGTGTAATCCAGTGATCATTGAACTGATTCTTTTCTAACCATGTCATCCCATCCCATCCAAATATCTTTGCAATGCAGTGCTTACTCTTGGGCTTCTGGGAGCCAGGTCTAGGCTTTCCAATCACTTCACAGGGCCCCACTCTGTTTACTTAGGAGATGCTGCGCAGATTCTTGTTTGTTTTCATGATTATGACCAAGACTCTGCATCACTTGACATCTTGCTGTTGTTATTTTACTTTATTTTAGGACTCTAAGTTTTCCTTAGCAAAAGTGAACCTACTAGCTCGATGCAGTGGTTGAAGGGAAAACAAGGACCAGTAAGCAAGAAATGAAAGACAGAGACCAGGCAGAGATACACACGAGAGTTTATTTGTCAGAACTGACAAATAAATGCCATCTCTCTATAGCAGAGAGAGGCAAAATAGGCTTGGGTTCCAGGACTTTCATGGGGCAGACTCAGGAATCAGAGCTGGGTGGGTCCTAAAGCAGGCAGTTAGGGGTTGGGTTGGTATGAGGGAGTAGTGAGCCTTTCTTAGAAACAGCCTTGGGCAGGAAAGCAAAACTTTTCACTTAAAATGGCAGCTGTCATTTAAGATGACCATCCAGATGCTAAGCAAGGACCTTTCGTGGTGCTTGCTTCTAATCCCAGCAGCTCAGGAGGCTGAGGCAGGAGGACCCAAATTAGTGAGGCCCTAAGCAACTCTGAAGACCCTGCCTCTAAATAAAATTTAAAAGGGGGTTTGGGATGTGTCTCAGTGGTAAGTGCCTCTGGGTTCAATCCTGGTACCAGAAAGAAAAAAAAAAGTGAATCTACTTATGATTTCTGTCAGACATTTTTTTTTTCTCCAAGGTAGAAATATTTCACTCTGAATTATCTCCCAATACCTAGACTATGATTATGAGAGTCTGGTCTTTATCAGTTTCCTATCTCCTCTTTATGATTTGTCCTCTTTGAGGAAATAATTTTTCTATTATAAAAATTTTGTGTTAGTCAACTTTTTGTTGCTGTGACCAAAATACCTGTGGTACGCACAACTTAGAGGAGGAAAGATTTATTGTGACTCATGGATTCAGAGGTTCGCATCCCTGGTTAGCAGGCTCCATTTCTTTGGGCCTGAGGTGAGGTAGAGCATCATGGTAGAAAGGGCATGGTAGAGGAAATCTGCTCAGCTCACAGAAGTCAGAAATGGAGAGATAGAGAGAGAGAGAGAGAGAGAGAGAGAGAGAGAGAGAGAGAGAGAGAGAGAAGAGAAGAGAAGAGAAGAGAAGAGAAGAGAAGAGAAGAGAAGAGAAGAGAAGAGAAGAGAAGAGAAGAGAAGAGACGGGGGCTGGAGATAAGCATACCCCATGATATTGGGGTAGACACAAATCAGTGCCTAGGAAGCCTGTTGTTCCTAAAATAAGAAGGATTCCAAAGAACATGATGTTAAAAGAAATGGAGAGGGGATACTGGTCACCTTCCTTATCTCCAATCTTTAGGTAGGGATCAAAGCAGAACAAACTTGGTTGTAAAGTAAAAGAATGTAATCATAAATCATCTGAAGAAATTCATTTGCACAGTGGGCCTGTGACCTGTCCTATGTATTCTTCCTGTTTTGTAGGCACAGTGTGGCCTTCCCTTTTGTCCCAGCCTGCTGTCACTAAGGAGCACATGAGTAATAAAATATTCAAACCATCTCCATTGAGTTCTCTAAGTTCTTTTGGGAGACCGTGAGGCTTTTGCTGTTGAACACTCCCAGTGACTGACTTCCTGCCAATAGATCTCACCTCTGAGTAGTTCATTTAGCCATCAATGGATTAATCCACTAGTAAGGTCCAATCTCCAGTGATTCAGTCACTTCCCAAAAGCCCAGCCTCTGAACACATGAGAGTTTGGGGGACATTCTAGAACCAAAACATAACAAATCCCATTTGACAAACAGCTAAATCAAAAATGTAATTCTCCAATATAATGAAAGGAAGGTGTTCTAATACACCGTGCAGATGCATAAACATGTATTAATAACGTGGTACACACTCAAATGGGGTGCAGGCACTTAGATTTTTGCATCATATGATCCTCTTCTCTTTCTCATGTACCACCTTCTCTCATCTCTGTGGAATTTACACTTTAAACAGAATATCAGGTATAGATCAATAAGCAGTGCTCCAAAAACAGGAAAAAGGAAAAGAAAAGCTGGCCCCTTCTCAATGCCCATTGCCAAAAGCTACAACAAAAAGCATTTTTCAAAAGAAATTTGTTTTCATCACTAAAGGTGCAGCTCAACTTTTGCACTAGGAGGTTAGCTCATTTCTGCCAATTAATCAACAAAGAAAAATGTTGAACGGATTTAATGTGCACATGTGTGTGTGTATGTGTGTGTGTGTGTGTGTGTACATGCATGTGTGTCAATATTTTTGTAAAGTTAAGGTACGTGCACCATGATATATGCACAATCGTTTTACAGCTGTCCCTATGTAATTTTAAATGTACATCTCCAGTGTCTAGTAAGTGGTCAATACACACTGGTTGTGTGAATTTGAGTGAATAAAGAGAATGCCCATTTCTTGCAAATGGGTTCTTAGTGCCCCTGTGTCAACGTGTCTATTTCATTAGTCTTGCATGTGTCTGTGATTAGGAAAGTTTAATAAAAATTAGGTGAGGAAGTTTCTCTTTGGCTTTTCTTCTTTGGGTAAATATTCTGTAACCCTTAGGTTATTCCATTGTGTGCAAGCTCTGCCTTATCCTCACCATAATGACTCTGCGCAACAGGACCATTTTAACGTCTGATCTATTCCACCAGGTGAAGCAAACAAATTAGACAGAGCACCACAGCTGCTTGATATAGGATGTCCTCATGTTTTTGCTCCCATTTTTAATACACCCAAGCATCACATTTATTTTTTCAACAGCTGCTGCACATTGAGCAGACTTCTTAATTAGCTAATGTTTGGAAAGCCCTTTGAAGATAAAAAGCCCTATATAAGTGCTAAGTGTTATTATTACCTTGACAAAAGAGTTCTCTTTTACCTGGGCTCACTGAGAAATGTGTGAGCTTTCCTTCTCTCTAACTAGCAGTAGTCAAACTATAGAAAACATAAATCACAGGAGAAAGAACTTAGAAATTCAGCTGTGGCCCCTGAAAGCAGGCAATTGGGCACCCTGGAGTGTTCCTTCCTGCCCTAATGTAATCTTCAACAGAAGCCCAAAGAAAGGAATTCTGGTGCTCAGAGGTGGTTAGAAAACACATTTTCAGTCTCTAGGATGTTTAAAAGGAAATGAAAATACTTACAGCACCCTCTTTCATGAAAAGGCTTTTTGGATGTCAAACCTAAAGAGACCTTGTTTCTTTTAGCTTCATTTTGGAAAACAAAGCAAATGTTTAGTTCTCACAGACTGTGTCTCTGCAAATAGACATCCATGGTCCAGAGATGAAAAACAATTTACCTGAACCAAGTTCATCTCCGAGTTGCCTTCTTCCTCTCCTCATTGCCAGGAGGCAAAGTACTAAAGGGAATCTACTAGAAAATGAAAAGCAAAGGCTAAGAAACTCAAAAACTAGTGGCTACACTGTACCCCTGAGGCTCACCTCTGCTTATCAAAAACAACAACAACCACAACAAAAACACACAGCAACAAAAACCCTACCCCTCACAGTGTATAAGGTGCAGCTTCTGCCTCTGGGGAAACTTCCATTTTAATATTAGTAAAACAACACAACAGTAACAACTGCCCACCTATTTGCCAGGTCCCATGCTATATGCATGTGCCTTTGTGTATCATTTACTTTCCACAACAACCTCAAAAGAGGACTATTATTATTTTTATCTTAAGGATTAGAAAATAGTCCCAGGAAGGCATGTCCCAAGCTATCAGTTAGGCAGTAGAATCATCCTTTGGACCCAGGTATATCTGGCCACAGACCTGAGCTCTTTCAACAAGGATGATATATCAAAGCCCTGGTTGTCAGAGCTGCAAGACCAGTGTAAATAAAGATGGTACCCTTCCTCTTAGGATGTGCTCCTGGAGAGAAGGCAAAGAGCACATGTGTCTAGTGATAGGAAAGTCACGGTGAAATGAATTCAAGGGCCTTCATGAGGAGATAGGTTTACCACATCTAGCAAAGTGTAAGAGGTGGGCACTCTCCGATCACCATGGATATCCCTCCCCTACAGAATTTGTTTAAGAGACAGGAAGGAAAAGGATGCAAGAAGATGAACTGAAAATATAACAAAGAATAACAAAACAAAACCAAATCTATGCTGTGGAAATTAATGCTGGCCTTTAGCCAATTGTTTTTATTTATTATTTAAGTGAATAAATCACTTAAACTTTTTTAAATAAATTATGCTATTACCTGTTTTTCCCACTGGTATTCATGTTTCAAATCTGGGCACTTGTGAAGATAGGACAGAGGTGGCATTAAGTGACAGGAAATGTAACTTAGAGGGAAAGGATCTGGAAAGGGGGAAATGATAAAAACTACCCAAAGATCCTGAGTTGGAAATTTTTCTCTTATAACCTTCAAACTCTCTTGGCTACTGGAAATAATGCCACAACACAATGTATACGTGTATCAAAACATTACATTGTACCCCCAAAATATACACAATTACCTATTGTCAATTAAAAATTTTAAAAAAAATAAGTTTAAAGAACAATAAGCCCCAACCGAAGTGATTTCGGCAAGGATAATGCAAACAGCTTTAGCATGTCCGCCTGTGCAGAGCTCTGAATCTCCCACTTTCCCCATCACTCTGAAAGCCGATGCCTCCGCTTCCTGGTGCCAAAGTACACTTATGGAACAAGGCTGCACTCAACAGGCTCATGTGCCAAGATAGAAACACTCCTTTGGTGTCCTCCCTAAATGAGGCTAGCCGTGGAAAACACTCGCTGTCATGACACCGCTCTAGGGCTGCAGGCTTAACTTCTGTGAAGGTAGAAATCAGTACTCGACAACAACTTTGCATAAATCTCTAGGAACTGGGGACAATTCATTGCTCCCCAAGGAAAGACCAGAGCACGGAAGTGAGATGCTCAGCAATGAGAGTTTGTTTGTGGCTAATATATTAGATAAATTATTCAAGAGCAACATCCTTGTGAGCCCTGTAATTACTGCCAAGTAACTGAGCTTGTTGACCTACAAAATGTAGATCAAAGACTAAATCTGCATTTCACATAAGATTCCTTCCAGGCTCTAGCACACTGGGCTGCCCAAGTGGCTGCTTTGAAACCCAAAACAGAAATCATAAAATATTGTCCCTCAGAAGTTATGATGTAGGGGAGACCAAGAGGGTGAATTCACCTTCGCAACAGGTAACATCAAAGTCCTCCAGAGTCTGGCCCAACTGCTCTTTCCAGTAGATCTTGCATTACAATCTGCAAGGTTTCCAGACTTACTCTAAATGGAAACAATTGCTTTTCCACCTGCTACATACCCTGCATTCCCCACTTACCCTTGTTAATTCCTATTGACACTTTTTCCTAGACAGTCTTTCCACCACAAGTCCCCAATTTCAATTTCTTCCTTTGGTTCAAAGTGTCTTATGCTATCTCTTCAGGGAAGGTTCCCCCCCCCCCCAGGTAGAAACATAAATAACACTTACATTACATTTCTCAAATGAAAACATCTTTCTCCTGCATACTGATGCCATTAAAAGGATTCATTTAAACGATGACATCACTCGTCTAGAATCACCATGACAGGCATTCATGTCCATTTCATCTTAGACCCTTTTTGGTACTCAGTTCAGTGCCTTAATAAGAACTGGATGCAAATGAAATATTTATCTAATAAAAATTCACTCCATGTTCCTCAAATTTATTATCATTAATTGCCAACTAGTATTCTAGGCCCTAAGGACATGTCATGAACAAGACAGACTGGTATTCCTGATCTAATGGAATGACATTCCAAAGGGGGAGGCAGACAATAAACAAAATTAAAAAGTTGTACAAATAGCAGAAGATGACAAGTGCAAGGAGGAAAAATAAAGCAGAGAAGGAATATAGAAAGGGCCAGAATGTTTAGATGGGGTAGATGGGTGAGTAGATGGAGAGGTGAATGGATTCATTACACTATAAAAAAAAAAACAACCTGGCTTTTTTGGTGGGAAAATAAACCACCCAAGAACATTTTCCATTCTCTATATAAATCAGCTTCCAAGGCTAAAAGGTGATGGTTCATCTCATCCATAATAATCTTAGAAAAATAAAGAACAAAGAATGGAATCTCTCAATTTATTACTATACTGACTTCAGATGCCCCTAAATAAGTCACTCTTGATGACCTTTCAAAAAAAATATGTTATTTCCTAAGAGTTTGTGAAGAAACAGTCCATTGGGTCAGAAAGAGCATGTCTTAGTTTGGGATGTTCCTACAAAAGAGAATGAGAATAAGTGATTAAAGATGAATCTGTTAGCAGGAAAAAGTTTATGTGGACTAAAGGAAGCCTTTTAAGTTGTGGGTGGATGAGTTACCTGATTCCCTCCAATAACATCTGGAATGAAGACGGTTTTCACTAAGCAACGGGAATGTGGTATCTTCAGACCCAGAGTGGCCAGTTCCTGGGTCACAAATCAGCTCATTGAACCTCTCCTACCCACTGACTCATTTTCATCTGCAGCATGGATTAGATTGGCTTCATGTCTCCCATTCTGGAAAGGAGCGTGCACCCAGTGTGAAGGCCAACAGGGGGCCATGCTTCTCATGATTGGTCCCTGCTGTTTTGCCACTGGAGAGGACAGCACTATATTCTCCATACTATTTCACAAATTGATTTCAATTTTAGGAAAAACATTTATTTGTAGTGAAAACTCTCCTTCATCTCTAACAGTGAGAATCACTTTGGTGAATAAGAATACACTCTTGGTGTTCCAAGCTCATTTTTTGAAAAAAAAAAAACAAAAACTGCACATCCATTCATGGGCATTTCCATCTCCCTCATGATTTCCAAAGCTTAGACTATCCCAGGCTTGGAACTGTGTACCTGCTATGGAGATAGCATTGCCTAATATCCAATATGGCCTCTGAACATTTCCAGTTAAGTCTCAGCCTCTAATGCAAGTTATGCTGTTAAGTTTTTTTTCTGTCCCTCCTTTATTCCCTCCTTTATGCAAGTTCAATTCCTAGCTACCCAATTACTAGCTCTATATCTTAAGGTAATATGACTAACTTCTCTGTGCCTCAGTTTCTTCATTGATAAAATAAAAAGAATGTGACAAAATTTCTATGAGGGTGAAATAAATCACTTACAAATAGTAAATGTCTGGCACATGTAAGCATTTATTTTTAGTTGTTGCTTCCCCTGTAAGAGGGAGAGGAAAAAGACAGTGGCCAAGGTCCTGGCTAGCTCATTGGGATTTATAGTGATGGTCAGGCATGCTCATCACTGGAGGGACAGGATCTTGAAGTATGTACCCTAGAGGGTTACAGAAGTTTCCTAGGAATAACGCTTCCCAAGGGTCAGCCAACAATTTGGCCCCAGTAACAAAGCACCGGTCTTGGTGGAGGGAAGAATTTTTCTGCTGACATCTAATTCTGGTTGATCAAAAGCACTTGTCTGGGTACCAGAGTGATAGTGAGCTACATTAAAATGGAAAAGAGATATTTCTCTAAACATTCTGTAGAACACCAGAGCACAGATTGTTCTAAGCTGAAGCCCCTTGTAAAAAAGAGTTGAAAGTCACACTGACAGAAACAGAGAAGTGCTTCCTCCACCAGAGAGAGCAAAGCAGCAGGACAGGGATGTCAGAGCAGGTGGCAAAGTCATTTGCCAGAACAGCTTTTTTAACTTGGCTAAAGAGGATGAAAGTGAATGATTCCCAGAGCTTTCTGAATGCTACTGAATGCAAGCCTTTGTTTTCTTGCAGTTTGGTCAAATGGTGATGTGGCTCTTAAACTGTAGAGCTGTAAATACATGTCCTCTGCTAAACTTATGATCTTAACACAGTAAGGGATGTAAAAAATAATTCCATTTATTAAGCATTAAACAAATATTAACCCCACCCCACCCCGTTGTTCCAGCCACTGTGTGTTAGATGCTAGGGACAAAGGGAGGAGAAAAAGCAAGCAGGTTTCTATCCTCCCAGCGCTCACAGAGAGAGAAGTCACCAGCCATCCATCCAGGAACGGGTCATGATTTGAGGCGGAGGCATACCACCAGATTTGAGCATCAGTACAGATTCTTCCTTCACTGAGAGCTGAAGAATGACTAAAATTTAGCTAGGCAGAGAGAGGGAGGAGAAGCCTCCCGCCCCCAGTCATGGAAACGGTATGCACTAGGGTCCAGACATAGTGCCCTAGAAGACGGCTATTAGACAGGGTCAATAAACTAGACCTTGCCGAACTGAACTCTGGTTTTGGAAACTTAGTTTTATGGAGACACAACTGCATTCATTCATTTGCATATTGTCTATACTATAGCTGGTTTTGCACTACAATGATACAATGACGGAATTGAATAGCTGTGACAGCCTATGAGGTCCGTAAAACCTAAAATATTTACAAGCCTAGCTGGCTCTTTGCAGAAAAAACTGCCAACCCTGGGCTAGAGCATGGGGGGACAGTGAGCAATCTCTCGGCACAGCTCCTTCAGCATCACTCAGGTGCTGGGTGACAGTAGTATAAAATAAAATGGATGAGTCGACAGGTTCACTTTTCTGCACACTTTACAAGTCAGATTTGTAGCAATTGCCCCCATGGCACTAGGAAAGGAAGAGGTGTTTTCGTAGCACAACTTTATGTTTGTACTTCATAAAACCTGTTTGTAGAATGTATTTTTATCCAAGGAACTGGAGGGTGGGGGGACCACTAACTCACTACATGCCACTGAGACTGAGATCTGTGTTGCTAGTTTGTAGGCTCAAATTTCCAAGAACATGCTGAATAAATACACTATCTGATGAGCTCCATCACAAGACCTCTTAAGCAAAAAAAAAAATGTTAAAGGGGGATGGCACACTCCATCTGGCCCCAACATCAGTTCTTGACTGAAGTCACAGTTGACATTCATCTAGTTCTGAGAGCTATCTATAATATATACTTCAGAGTTTTGTAATAACAACATTTTGGCCCATTCAAAATTTAGCACCAGCTTCTGTCTGAAACCCTCTCCTCTGTCCTCTGGAATATGCCCATCTTTGGTCTTGGTGAGAGTGGATTTTTTCCTTTGCCCGCAGATTCAGACTGGTGACCCCCACCTGCTGCTCCCACATAATGTCTCTGTCCTTGCCATCTGCTCCATTCCTGTAAGACCCTTGAGAGGAAAGCTACATCCTTTTCACCACCGTAGCTCCATGCCGGAGATGTCTGCTTTGTACGTTTACTTAATCTATAAACAAAAAGGAAAAACTAATAATGATCTGATTTATACTTTGGAATAAGAATTCTGTATATAGTTAATAGTTGACCAACATGATTACATGAACAATAAGCCATATGTTTCTGATGTTAACTCCCATTTTCTTCACACCAAGGACTTAGCCTGGTGCTACTCACAATGTTTGCTGGTAGAGTGTCTTCTTCTGTCTTTCTTTACCCAGATTTTGCAGATTTTACCTTGGAGGCCAGCACTGTCAGGTTCTAATGCTGACCCACTAGTGTGCTCACTTCCTTATGTCAGAATTTTCAATACTTACTACAAAGCCTTTTTAATCTCTCTGTTATATAAACTTTGGTTCATAATTTATATTATAGAGATTTAACTACAATATTTCTGTGGAAGTATGTTTACATTAATTTGCCCTGCAATGTGCTGGCTTCCATATTTTATACCTGGCAATGGTAGTATTTAGCTGATTTTATCATTTTTCTGTTTTCAGGACCTATGTTTTTTTGCCAGGCCAGGGAGGAGAGGAGACAATTCTTACTCAGTAGAGAAAGTGGTTTATTGATTGATTTCAAGTTATGATATCAGGGCACCTTCACACTTGCCGGGTAGGAACTTTCTGTTTTGTCATTATACAATGATTACATAGAAATCCAAACCAAATAGGAAAGGATCTTAAATGTGTCAGGAAAAAAAAAATGTTCAAAATGGGCGAAAGATAGTACATAGCAGTTTGCAATCAGTAACTTTATGTCATTTTTTTTTTCTTGTCATTTAATGCTTTTGGTAAAGACTTCATGAGGGGAAAATATCAGAGTTGTTCTTTCCACAAAAAGAGGAATAAACTAGAATTGACTATGCAAATTTTTTTTTGCACTTAAGATGTACTTTCAAACTTCTAGCAACAAAAATAGTAGGTAACTCATTTTTTGGTGAAATTAAGAGCCAGGAGAAAAGACTGAATTTGGAGGGGTCAATCAGATCAAGTTTTTGAAAAAAGATCATGGGCTTGAATTCACTGAGTTCTTAAGGGCTGTGGAAGCAAAAAAGGATCACTGGACAAAATTAAGCTGGGTAGAAAATTTAATATTTTATGCACAGGTTGATTTATAAAGAAACATGACATAGGGGCAAGGGATTCTGAAAAGAATTCATTGAAAACAAATTTAATACATTAATTTTTTTAAGTGAAGAAAGAATTTAAATTTAAAAGAGGATCTCAGTTTGAAATAGCAAGGTAATAGTAATTTCTAATCTTCACACCCAATACCTGTATCCCTAAGAACTGTGGATAAGACAGGGACTGAGGGAGAGAAAGTAGAGAAGGAAAAGTGAGGGTAAGTGAAAGATTATGTTTATGGATGCCACATCAATACAGTTGACATAAGAACTATAACAATGGAGTAAATTAATGAAACTGATCTTCAGAAAATTAGAGACCAGTTAAATGGTACTGTTAGTGTATCAATTTTCAGAATGTGAAAAATTGAAAGACTATGCTTGTCATTATTATAAAAGAATGCTAGGACTTATTTTTACATACATAAAGACCTTGTGAATTTTTAGAAAAGATCATGATTATGTGACAAGGCACTGATTTCCACTGGCACAGGCTTCTATACCACAGTAACTTGGCTCATGGAATTAGCTAAGATATCACAGGAAATTCTACTTACTATAGTATTAAAGCAAAAGTAAAAGCTTTACCTTCAATAGTGTGGAAAGAAATTTAATTTCAAAGACTTCTTTTAAAGGAATAGGTTTGTCTTAAAAAAAAGAAATCTGTCCCCAATGTCCTTGGTCCTTTGGGAACTTAAGAAACTATTTCCATAGTCTATTTAACTATCTGACAACCACATTTAATGTCTAATTTTCAGAGTATTAAATGTTTCTGATACTGATTTTCATAATATTATTCTGTCTAAATAAATGGTCGGTACCCTTTTTACCAGAGGATAACAATTTAGAATAAGAAGTGGTAAGTGACAAACAGTTTTAAGAATTTTTCAAGTGTATTAAAATATTCTTTTTTCCTTCCTATAGAAGAAAAATTGAAAATGGATGTGACCTAGGAACTTTATATTTTCAAGCACATGTAGCTGAAAAAGGAGTAGCAAAGAAGTAGAAGTACCTCAAATATCTGTAGGCAGAAGAATTCACATAATATATGCACAAAATGAAATACTACTTAGCCTTAAAAAGAAAGAAAATGCTGTCATATAGAGGGACATGAATAAACCTTGGGAATTTCATGTTAAGTGAAAAAAGCTAGCCACCAAAAAACACAAAGTGCATGATTCCACGTAAAATAGGCATCCCAAGAGTCGAACACTGCAGATGACAGTTACTGCGTGTGGGGAAGGAAGAAAGAGTCCCTATTTAATGGATCAGCAAGATGAGCAAGTCCTGGAGATCAGTTCAACAAGGTGAATACACTTAACACCACAGAACTGAACATATAAAAATGGTGAAGATGGTAAGTTTTGTATTAAAAATTTTAACCCAATTAAAAAAAACCCAAGGTATGTTTCTGACTCATTTACATTTATCGCTTGTTTGCAGAGGACTCAGAAGGCCATGAAACCCTTGCCTTCAGTCTTTTAATTAGCCTCTAGCTCTTTTTTCTCAGACACAAAATCTTGTATTTTGACAGGATTAAATGAACAAGAGTACATGAAAGGAAAGGTCTAAATTTTCCTTGAAACTGAGGCACAAATTCCCAGAAGACCAATGAGGTTCTAAACTTGAAATGTACACTTGACAATCACCATTAATAACTAAGATATACCTTCAGACGAATTCCCCAATCTACTTATTATGTATGAACATAAGCAATTATGCCTTTGCACAACACATATACCATATACTGCAGAGCATAGAACCAAATTAATGCATAATATGATCTCACATGGATAATTGATAACAGGAATATTGATTAGCTAGCAGAAATATTTTATCTCAACACTTTGTATTTTCATTATAAGCAAGGAAATGGACAGGCATATTTATTACTAAAATATTGAATGAAATAGCTGAGGTAGAGAATATTTGCAATTGAGGTCCATCTCAACAGAGCAGCAGTTATTAAGTGATTATGTATACAGGTTAGCATTAGGCTCCAATTGCTAGTAAAATTAACAAAACTTGGTCTTTGCTCTTAGAAATTTGACACAAAATGAAGAAGATCACAAGGCCTTTATATAATCAGAATGTAAACAGAACAATATGAGAGCTATAAACAAAAAGCTATAAGAATGCAGAAGAGAAGGATGACCAGACTAAAATCTTAGACATGTGGTTATTCAGAACTGACATCAGAGATAGAAATCTACACCCTAAGAGAGTCCATTTCATTTTGGGAAGCTCTGGTTGATGAAAATTTCTTTTTTTAAGTAGAATGAACGTAGAGTTCCCTTTAACATATAATTATTTGGAGAAGTTATATATTAAGGCTTCTTTCTCATCTACATGGTAACCTTTATTATTAGTCATTAATTATAAAAGTGACTATGTAGAGTTGGCAAAGTAGAGTTGAACTGGCAGTCCGATATGAAAATCTGGAAGACTAGAGAGAAGTCATAAATAAACATGCATGTTTGGGAGTCAATGATTAATAAATGATAATTGAAATCCTCCATCATCCTCAAGCCACTCTTCTCAACTCAGCCGGCCAAATCATTCACCCGTCTCAATTGATTCTCTTTTCAAATTCCCTTTCTAATCTTCCCCACAGTCACTACCATCTCTTATTTTTATAGCCTTAGATCATCTCCTTGTATTCAGTTTGCCCACTTCCAAGCCATTATTGCCTGCTCTGAATTGTCCTTAATATATGAGTTTGCCAGGACTGTTTACCAAAGGAATCTAGAAGCTTGAGATGAGCTTGTGGGCAGAGCCAGGCTACCTCTGTGGGTGCTAGTGAAGGATGGTTGCAGCCTTCTCTCACAGCTTCGGACAGGGCCTTGGCTTATAGAGTTGTAACTCCATCTTCCTGTGGTGTTCTTGTGTGCATTTTTATCTCTTCCTCACAGCATTTGTAAAAATAAAAACACTAGTCTCGTTGGTTTAGATGCCCACCCTATTCCAGCATGACCTTGTCTTATTCATTATATCTGCAAAGACTTGTTTCTAAATAAGGTCTCTTTTTGAAGTATTGGGGTTAACACTTTAAAAAACAAATTATGAGGGGTCACAATTCAACCCATAACACTTTCAAAATGTAAATATGATATTGTCATTTCCTCTAAAAATGATCTAAAGGCTCCTCATAGTCTCCAGGACAAATTCCAAAACTTTTAAAATCTAGTTTGCTATATTCTCTCTCTCTCTCTCTCTCTCTCTCTCTCTCTCTCTCTCTCTCTCTCTCTCTCTCTCTCTTTCTTTTTGTACCAGGGATTGAACTCAGCTACATCCCCAGCTGGAATTTTTTTTTTGGTGGGGTGGTGGTGCCAGGGATTGAACTCAGGGGCACTCAACCACTGAGCCACATTCAAAGCCCTATTTTGCATTTTATTTAGAGACAGGATCTCACTGAGTTGCTTAGTGCCTCTTGTTTGCTGAGGCTGGCTTTGAACTCATGATCCTCCTGCCTCAACCTCCCAAGCTGCTGGAATTACAGGCGTGCGCCACCATGCTAGTTTTTTGACAGGGTCTTGCTAAGTTACTTAAGAACTTGCTAAGTTGTTGAGGCTGGCTTTGAACTTGCGATCCTCCTGCCTCAGCCACCTTAGCTGCTGGGATTACACATGTGCTCCACTAGGCCTGGCTTAACTGGTTTACTAAATTCTTCACAGTCTGGCCTTTAGTTTTTCTTTTAGTTTGTCTTTTGCAACTCTCCTTCTCCTCACCCTGTTCCCAGAAATAATTAGCAACAAATATAAAGTTATAATAGCAGTGTTTCTACAACATGGTGCTAGGAGAGAGTCTAATAGTAGTTTTGACTTGACCTAATCAGGGACATAAGAAGATGCTTTCTCAAGGATACAAAATCAGGGACTGGGGTTGTGGCTCGGAGGTAGAGTGCTTGCCTAGCATGCATGAGGCACTGGGTTCGATCCTCAGCACCACATAAAAATACAATATATATTGTGTGTGTGTATATATATATATATATATATATATATATATATATATATATATATATATATATTACAAGATCTGACAGGTTTGTAGGTGGACACTGGAGAGAACAGCATTCCAAACAGAGGGAGTGATTTGTCCTCCTTGCCTGATGGACTGAAGGACGGCCAAAGGAGCACAGCTGGAGATGAGGCTGGAGGCTGGAGGAGTTGGAAGGCCAAATTGAATAGGCCCCTGTGGACTATATCTAGGAATCCTAGGAAGGCACAGGCAGCCACTGAGAATACCCAGGGAAACATGATAATTAAATCTGCATTTGAAAAAAATCACCCTGGAAACTACATTGTAAAAAAATCACTCTGGAAAACAGCACAGAAGTGGTGAGTGTAAAAATATTGGAAAAGTCTAGGAATGGAACCATGGTATCCCATATGAGGATGATCTATCTTTAAATGAACAATAGATACATTAGAAGGTAAAATTGAGAGCTTGGGGTAGATTGATATGAGGAATGAAGATACCAGAAGTCACTTGCAAAATTGTGGCTCATATGTGAGGAGCCCTACATTACCATTCATTAACACTGGAAAGAGTGGAAAAGGTTCATGAGTTCTGTAGTTACTTGTTGAGTCTAAGGAGCATTTGAGATACCTTAGGAAAATAGGGGTTCAGAGCTCTTGTCCAGGGTTGATGTATAATTTTTTTACTAAATTATTTATTTATTCTAAGTTGTTATATATGATGGCAGGATGTAATTAATTTCATATTACACATATAGAGCCTGATTTTTCAAGTCTCGGGTTGTACACAAAATATTTTCATACCATTCATGTCTTCATACATGTACTTAGAGTAATGATGTCTAACTCATCCCATTGTCTTTCCTACCTCCTTGCCCCATCTAAGGTTTCTCCATTCCTCTCATGCTCCCCCCCACATCGCCATTATCAGTCAGCATCCTCATATCAGAGAAAACATTCGGCCTTTGTGTTTTTAGGATTGAGTTACTTCACTTAGCATTATATTCTCTAACTCCATCCATTTACCTGAAAATGCCATGATTTTATTCTCTTTTAATGCTGAATAATATTCCATTGTGTATATATACCAAAGTTTCCATTCTGTGTCCTCTATTCTGTACCATTGGTCTACAGGTCTATTTTGGTGCCAATACCATGCTATTTTTGTTACTATTGCTCTGTGTAAAGTTTAAGGTTTGGAATAGTAATGCCACCAGCTTTACTTTTATGCCAAGGATTGCTTTGGCTATTCTGGGCCTCTTATTTTTCCAGATGAATTTCATGATTGCCTTTTTATTTCTATGAGGAATGTCATTAGGATTTTGATCGGGATTGCATTGAATCTGTATAGTGATTTTGGTAGTATGGTCAATTTGACAATATTAATTCTGCCTATCCAAGAACAAGGTAGATCTTTTCATCTTCTAAGGTCCTCTTTAATTTCTTTCTTTAGTGTTCTATAGTTTTCATTGTAGAGGTCTTTTACCTCTTTAATGAAGTTGATTCCAAGTATTTTAGTTTTTTTTTTTTTGAGGGTATAATAAATGGGGTGGTTCCTTAGTTTCTTTTTCTGAGGATTCGTCACTGATGTATAGAAATGCCTTTGATTTGTCAATTCATATCAGGTAGATTGCAACTGAAGCCACAGACATCTGGAAGTCCGAACTGAGAAGGAGAGAGTATCTAAGACTGCACTTAGGTTCTAACCTTTAATTTCAAGATTAAACATTTAATAGGGAAAGAAAAGCCACTGAAAGAGATAGAAAGGATCAGAATATATCATGAATATATCAGGGGAGAAAAAAAATAATATTTAAAAGAAGAAGTTGTCATCATTAATAAATATTGCCAGAAATCAGTTAAGAAAAAGACTGAGAAAGAAAGGGGGTGGGGGAGACTAATGCATCTTGTCTATCACTACTTTTCTCCTCTCCAAGCCAAACATTCCATGTCTTTAACTGATGAGGTACCTCACATTTTACCAATACAGGTATTACATTTTAGCTTCATCTGGTGGAACTCCAGTGTGGCCACATTTTTTAATTGTCACTGAGTGAATGTGCCACTGAGCTCATTTATTAATAGCTTCTTTATCCACAATGTGCACAGTCTTGGCATGGGAGAAGGACAAAGTACCAGTCAGACTAGAAGCCCAGCCTCAAAGACCTTTAAGCCTGAAAGAAACACAGCACACACCTGTGTAAGTAAACACAATGCAGAGTGGGGGAAAAAAAGTGTTTATTGTTTACATTCTGAAGAGGAGGAGATTATATCTATTAGGTTTTCATAGCAGAGGAAATATCCCATCTGAATCCAATAAAGCAGAGAGAATACAGATATTGAAGAGATGGCAGAAAAGGATATTCCAGTTAGGGGAAAAAAAAAAAAAAGCAAATAAAGCAGCAGGCATAGGAATTGGAAGATGTGGGAGGGTGTGAAAGGAAGCATGAGGAAACAAGCAGGATATGGCCAGGGTCCCTGTGAAGGCATGTGCTCAGTTATTCCACTTCTTCCTCTGGGTCCTACTCTTGAAAGTTCCACCATCTCCAGATAGCCCCACAGGCGGGGACCAAGCCTTTCACAGGCAGGACTTCACAGGACATACCAGACTCAAACTGCAGCAGGAGTTGTCTCAAAGGGATAGAAGAGCTCAGTGGCTATTTTTTTTTTTAAATCTTTTATTGGCTTTTTTAAAAATACACAACAGCAGTGGAATGCACTACAATTCTTATTACACATATAGAGCACAATTTTTCATATCTCTGTATTTGGCGGCTATTTTAATACTGTCAATGCTTATGAGTTTTCGACTTAACAGTGGTGTGAAAGAGACATGTATTCAGTAGAAGTTATACTTCAGATTTTCCCAGGCTAGCGATATGTGATCAGATACTCTCATGATGCTGGGCAGCTGCAGAAGCCATAGCTCCCAGTCAGCCCCACTATTAAGGGGGAACAACTCACTCTCTACAGTGCTACTCTGTGAGGCTAAAACTTCTAGTGGGTCAGGTGCATCGCATGCCTCTTCAGATTAGGGTATGCAAAATTGACAGTAGGTTTATCAGATATTCCCTTCACAAGTCAAGGAGCATTTGCAATTCTTGTTGCAATATGCTTAGGCATAGGTGATCTCTGTGGTTTGGTATCAGGACTAGGAGATTCAAGAAACTAAGTGATAGAATCAGGATGCTTTTTGATATATTCTTTTTGCTCAACACTCCTTTGAGTTTTCACTAACTTTCATTGTTATTCTCATGATCTGCTTTTGATCCATACCTTCCCTGTCTACTCCCAGCTCTCCTCATGATCCTTCACTGCTTTACTTTTCTTCATGCACTTAACAACATCCAAACACTATATTTCCTTTTTTGTTTTTGTTTTTCTCTTATCTCTGTCTGGATTCTAGAACATAAGCCCCATTAGGTAATTTTATCATTCGTTTAACTCTATTGCTCACGGTTATATCCCCGGAGTCTAGATAGGAGTTTGGTGCAGGTTAGGCAGTCAGTGTTATTAATTACTTCATATGTTTGGACTTTATAACTGGATCACCCCAAAGCATTCTAAAACAGATCAGCTTCCTTCTATGAGTACAGTAGCAGCATCCTGAGTCCAGGAAACAAGGACAACAGAGGGTGGACTCAAGAAATCAGCAGGAGAAAGAATCCAAAGGAATGGACTGTCCAATAAATGTCTGGAAGAAGGGGACAGAAGGAAATCAAAGATGATTCAGGGTTTCATAATGAATGAGTTGGACAAGTAGGAGCTACTAGCAAAAACAGATCCAGGAATTCTAGCAAAGAAGCAGAATTGGAATGTCATAATGTAATGTTCTAGAAACTAATCAACTTTATAATATCATTTCCTATAAAACATCACTTCCCTCCATAATGTATTATGCGGTAAAAGTGAAGAAACCTGGTAAACCTCTGCATTCCAAATAACCTTTTTTAAGCCAACAGTGTACACATGTGAGACAATAGCATATGGGCAGGCGAGACAGAGGGAGGCAGAACAAAGAAACTCTGACTTTGATAGATTAAACCCTCGACTTGATAAATGGTTCATGCAGATCAGTAACGGGAAGGCCTACGTGCCAACAAGAAGAGCCAAAAATAATCTTGTAGTTTAAAAGAGTGAATGAATGATACAGCACTCTGCATTTGGAAAAGCCTCAGCCGTGATCATGAAATATGTATCAAAAGCCTTGGCTCTATGGGTGATATGTAAAGTTTCCTCTCTGGCTGTGGTGAATGTTATTTTTTCTGATACAGACTGAGCCAAATTCACATTACAGATTCTACGTTTTATAATTCTTCCAGCATAAATTGCTTCAAACCAAGCAAAATCCAGAATTCACTTTTTCTTGCTTGGTAGAGAAGGTGGCAGTCTATAAAAGGAAATGAGCCAGCAGATTTATCCTCTTTATCACACAGGGAAATCACAATGCATATCTCAAAATGATCATACATCAGAAAAATAACTGAAAGGAAATACACTAAAATGGAAATTATCTTTCATAGGAATATACATAATTTCTATTTTATTTCTTTACAATGAATATATATTATTCTCCAATTAGAATAAAAAATAAAAGGTTCTCTTTAATGAATGTTCACTGGTCCAAAGCTGCTTGGGGATAAGCTTGTAGGTTGTTTTTTAAGAAATTTTGACAACATTACATCTCCATTGAGAGAAGAAATTAATCCATGGGGTTGGGGAGATGCATTTCATTCTAAATCATTTTGAATTTAAGCAAAAAAGAATCTATGATTGGTTTGGAAACAACTAAAGCACCAGCAATTCTAATCACCCAGATGTGATGCTAAGTACATTACATCAAATTCATAGATACTTCTTAAATTCAGTTTTAGTCAATAAAGTCAACCTCTGCATGATAAATTATTTCAAATTGTTTCATATGCTTTAACCTCTTTAAAATGTTCCTTCTGATCTCAATGCCTATCTACCAAAACAGTTTTGTTTTTATTGTTATTTATACTGGAGAGATGGAACCCAGGGGAACTTTACCACTGAGCTACATCCTCAGTCCTTTTTTCTTTACTTTTTTGAGACAGAGTCTTGATAAGTTGCCCAGTCTGGCCTTGAACTTGTGATCCTCCTGCCTCAGTCTCCCTCATCATTAGGATTATAGACATTCACCACCACACCCAACTTTGCTTTACTTTGTTTTAAAGGACCATAATGAAAAAGAAAAACAGCAGATTGGGTTAGAGTTCAATAACCAACCTGACAGCTGAATGTAGATATACACAGAATTGTCTATATTAGATACATTTCCCCCAAACCAGCAATCCTAGAAGTTCTGGGGCAGTACTGGCAAAGCATAATTAGTCATTTGAAACAAATAAAAGAGAAACCTTTCTCCAATATACTCACCAGTACCAGCACACACCTCATCAAATTCCACAAAATTTCACATACCTAATGGATACCTTGATTTTAAAACCAACCAACCCGTCAATCAAAAAAAAAACCTCTAAATATAGTCACCCTCAATACTGAATGATTTCATAGTCATCATCTATAAGAATTAAGCCCAAAGTCCATAAAATAAAAAAATACACACAAATATGTACACAGGCACAGTTTGAGATACTAAGAAAATAATGTGCTGAACAAGTCCCCATGGAGTTGACATGACCCAGCGGGAGGTCAGGAGAAAACATGGAGCTATACCAAAAATTAGGATAATTCTATGAAGACCATATAGGACAGGCTGCATCTGACCAAGGAGGAAGGACAGTAGGCTGCAGGGTCCAACTGAAGCTGGTGGGAATACCTGCTGTGGGAACTGGAATTGACATGACCTTCACTGGGACCACCATCATGGAGTCATAGCAGCGGTAGTTGGCAGGAATAGGACAGCTACTGGAAAGGGATGGGTAAATAAATATCTGGTATCCCCAGCCATGGTCTCTATAATGGTGGGGATATGCCATACTGGTGTTAGTGGTGTTTAAAGGGAAGTCTGGGGACCCAGTGAACCTGAGAAAGCTGTGCCAGGACAACAAAGGCATGCTGTTTGGAGTCCCTGGGGGCATTCCCCCTGGCTGTTCAAGACCCACCTGCGAGGGTTTTGAAGTACTGTGGGCCTTTGAAGACCATAGTGGGGGAGGTCCATGTCTGAGTGTGTGTTCTTATGACTGGATAGTGGGGACAAGCCCGCAATATGGAGCCTCTGGGAAGGAGACAGTTTTGTGTCTAGATGATTTTGTTGCCGATGCTCTTTGGGATGAAGGAGCACAAGCTTCTCCAAAGTGATGGAGGGCAGCATATATGAAAGCCCTGAGTGGATCTGACCACACTGAGGCCTCTCCTCAAACACCATCTCACAACTCAGACCCCCTCAGTCCCCCTTCCCTTCACCCTATCCTGGCTAACGGCCCTACCCAGTGCAGGGGCCCAGACCAACCTCAGTTGGGCCACACAACTAGAACTGTGGGCAAATTTCTGCAATAAACACTGATTCGAAACAAACAAACAAACTGGATAGAGCAACTAAGTCACTGGAGGAGAAGAGATAGCAGTAGTGGTAGATCTAGTCTCTGAAGGACTGACATATAAACTGAAATTTCTCAGACAAGCATGGCCAGCCACTTGGAGAAGGGGACCTAGAGTGTCTGGATGGGGTTAGCAGCCAGTAACTCCATGGCAGACACGGTTATGTCATGTTCTGGGAGCAGGTGGAGGCCAGTGAGGCTGGAGGGGAGGTACAGGCAGGCGCCTAAGTGGCCATGATAAGGATGACCACTATTCCAACTGCAGATAAAGGCCAGTAGAAATTTTAACAAGGGGAGTCAAGTAATCTTTATATTTGTATTTTATAGCTTTCAAAGATCTCTTGGGTGGCTCTGTGGGGAAACAATTATGAGTTGTGGCTGGGAGGTGAGAGTGGAAAGCAAGAGACCAGTCAGGAACCAAATCAAAAGTTAATGGGTTAGAGAGGAACATGGAAAGTCAAGAGAGGACAGGCCTGGAGACATAACTGACCTGCATGCTGATGGATTGAATATGGAGGAAGTCTGGGCAGCAAAATTTCTAGGATGCATTTTAGTGTCTGGCTTGAAAAACTCAGTAGATGGCAGTAACATTTACTGAAATGAGGAGGCATGAGAAGAGCATTTGTGAAGAGAACACTGTATTTTGAACATGTGCCTAATTAAGGAACTATCATACATCCACATGGGGATGTCAAGCAGGCAATGGGATATGCGAGTCACAAACTCATGACAGGTGTCAAGTATTACTACCAGACCCACTCTGCCCATCACACAGCATGCAATCACTGAAGCAATGAGTTTTGCAAGAGACTGTATTCACAAGGCAGCCAAGCATGTGAAGATGGAAGAGCCAGTCTCAAATCCACCTCTCCAAAGATATGGTTTAAGGATATTTTCTAGGCTGAGGTTGGAGAAAGGTGATTGGAGGTTAACTAAGGGCAGATTAAGTCTAGAGGGCTTATTCAGGAACTATGAGCAGGTGAAATGGGTTAAGTCTAGAGGGCTTGGTCAGGTTTTCCCTGGTTTTCATTATGGCTGCAGGCATAAAGTTATACAGAAGGATTTAAACTAATGAAATCAGATGAGGTCACCTAGGAATGGGATGTAGAGAAAAGAAGGCTCAGGCTCTTCAGCACATCAGCAGTTAAGCTTCAGCCAGAGGTGGAAAAGCAAGCCAAGTCTGAAAACAGCCAGTTAGGCAGAGGGAAAAGCGAGAGGCAAGCACAATTCTCAGCACTTCACTGTCTTAATTTCCTTTATCCTATGAGGCAGGTAGTATTCATGGGAGGAAGTAGTCAATTTGTTCAGATGTTCTTGAAAGGTGAACCATGTCCAGAAAGGATAACCGTGTGGGCAATGATAATGTTACTGGTGATGTCGACAAGGGTGTTTCAGTGTTGAATGGGATTAGCTTTGGGGGTTGGGGGTATAGCTCAGTGGTAGAGCAGGTGCTTTGCATGCCCAAGTCCCTGTGTTCGATCCTACCACCACAAAATAAAACAAGCCTTGCTTAAAAGGAGCTACAGTTACTTACAAATTATTAAATGCCTAAATACCAATTAAGTTTTTTTTTAAAGAATTAATTAAACACAACTTTTAAACAGCATTATGTCAATGCTTTTCAACTTTCTTTTCACTTTTGTCCCTCTAAGGGGCCTGGTTTAGACCATCTTTCCCCCACCCTCATGAAAATTTAGTACCATAGATAAACTTTACAGTCAACACTTGATATATTACCAGAGAACTGGTCACCCCATGGCCACCAAAATCTAAGATGCTCCAACGTCTTATATAAATTCATGTAGTATTTGCATATAACCTACCCACATCCTCCTGCATACTTTAAATCATCTTTAGATTATTTATGATACATAATATGATGCAAATGCTATGTAAATTGTTGTTATCCTGTATTGTTTAAGAAATAATGACAAGGAAAAAAATGATAAATATTCGATACAGATGCAATTATTTTCCCCAAATATTTTCAATCAATGGTTGGTTAAATCTGTGTATGAGGCTATGTATCTATTTATGTACTATTGCCCTTTAGATAGTACAAACTATAATATCAAGGACCTTGTAATTCATCCCCCCAACCTCCAGGGAATCAATTTTCATATCTGCTATGGATGTGACATCACCCTGCTCAAGAATACATGCATTACAATTACAGGTTATTGCTCTGTGGGTTAGTCAGTTTTGCATTGCTGTGACCAAAAGTACTTGACCGTAACAATCTAGAGGAGGAAAAGTTTATTTGGGACTCATAGTTTCAAGGTTCAGTTCATGGTTGGCAGAGTCCATTGCTCTGGGATTGAGGTGAGAAGGAGAATCAAAGTAGAAGAACATGGCATAGGAAAGCAGCTCAGGACACAGCGGCCAGGAAACAGAGAGGAACTGGGCAAGGGACCACAGGAAAAGTAAACCCTTCCAAGGCACACCCAGTGACACACCTCCTCCAGGCTTATAGTTGCCACCCAGTACAGTAGTAGTCCTTTCAAATTATTAATCCACAAAATGGATTAATCCACTTATTAGATTGTAGCTATCTTATTCTAATGATGAGCTCTTAGGGTATGATTATCCACAGCTTAACACTGTGTTTAGGGGAAATTATATAGTTTACTCATCATTAGATTGGCCATCTAGTTTACTTTCCAACTGACAAATTTTTGAGGAGAAAGGTGGTACTACTGGTGACTACCCTGGGATAAAGAAATACACTAGAATACCCCAGCCAACTGGGATAGATGACCATCCTACTCATCACGAAATCTGAAAAGAAATAAAGAAAATGTGAAAGATAAAATTGACAATATATAAGTCTAAAATGGACAAATGAATCTAAGACTTGTTATGTCAGAAAAATGAACAAAATGGGTGAACATGGAAAATCTAATTAAGACGGAAAAAGAGAAAACAAAAAGCAAAGCAGAAATTATAACCAGACTATAAAAACATAAACCCATTGGGCTTAAAATGTATCATAGAATCCTATATACACTTTATACTAAGAAATTTGAAAAGCTAGATAAAAAGATAATTTTCTAGAAATGTACGAAATTTAAAAACTGACTTGAGAGTAAAAGTTAATAGCTATAAACAATTGTTTTAGTCAGCTTTTTCGCTGCTGTGACTTAAGGACCTGACCAGCACAATTATAGAGAAGGAGTTTATTTGAGGGCTCAAAGTTTCAGAGGTCTCAGTCCATAGAAGGCTGTCTCCCTTCCTCAGGGATTGAAGTAAGGCTGAAGATCTTGGTGGGAGAAGGTGGCGGAGAGAAACAGCTCACATCACAGTGATCAGGAAGCAGACAGAAGTCTCTACTTGCCAGGTACAAATGGATATACCTCAAGGCCCTGCCCCAATTCCCACCTCCTCCAATCAAACCTAACCAGTTCAGTTACCACTCACTTAATCCCTATCAGGGGATTAACTCACTGAGTGGGTTAAGACTTTCTTTTAACCCAATCATCCCTCCTCTGAGCCTTCTTGCATTGTCTCACAGGTGAGCTTTGGGAGGATACCTCACATCCAAACCATAACAACAATCATGAAACAAATTAAAAATATTATCCATGAAATATTTTCAAAATGAAATTTAGACCTTTACATTTCCTTGAACAGGAATTCTTTTAAATCCTTAAAAACACATAATGCAACTAGGCAACTTGGTCTATTCCCAAGCTGAACAAAAGATAGAGTTATTTCATTCATTTTATGAAACTAACATAAGCCTGATGCCAAACTTGACAAAGTTAATACACAATAAGGAAAACTCTCACCCAATCTCATGTCTGAATATAGACGTGCACATCCTAAAGAAAATCGAGTGAATTAACATCCCAGCACAAGCTGTTTAGTATGTAAGATGGAGGATGAATGAAATCTGCCTTGCTTCTCAGCACTAAGCTACCCTCTGAACTTTTGTACTCGGTTTTAACACTTTTCTCAGTCACATGAGGAAAAAGAGTGAGAGAAGAATGTGATGCTGCAAATCCTTCAAATTACGAAAGTAGGGGCTGGAGTTGTGGCTCAGCAGCAGAGCACTCACCTAGCACGTGCCAGGCCCTGGGTTCCATCCTCAGCACCACAAAAAAAAAAAATAAATAGATTTAAAATAATGTATAAAAAATCTACTCTTAAAAAATAATGAAAATAAAAAATATGCCAGAAAATTGAGATGTGGCTGAAGGTATAGCTCAGCAGTAGAGTAACTGCCTAGCACAGGCAAGGCCCAGGGTTTAATCCCCAGTGCCATGGAAATAAATATAGAAAATTGAGATGTGTTGACAATAGTATGATCATTTATCAGTATAATCATGCTTAGGAAAGCTCTAAGAAGCTACTATTTGTTCCACAACCATCAGGCCTTATAATAGCACATATACTAAAAGACATTATGACACTAATATTTCATGGTTTAGAGGAGATAAACCAATTATTTTAATCCATTATCATAAATGCAACCCATGTCAGGGTTGGCATAATAGAAAAATTATCCAAGAAGCTGGAAAACATGTTTATTTTCAAACCTGTCTTGGTTTAAAAATTTAAGACTTGATTCTCATTTTACCCATCTTAATCATGATTATGAAGATTATTACTTGCACTTGAGCTGAAGAAATCTGATTCAAGTTAATGCTTTAAAATGTGTCATTCAAAGGACATTTTCACATTCTTTTTTCTTAATCTTATAATTATTGACAGCTATACCTTCAAAAAGTTAAATCTTAAACATTCCCTTTTGATTCCAGTACTTAGTAAATTGTATGAAGGGGATGTAAGCCTGTTTACAGTCATTTATTTTAAACTTGTTTAAACATCTCTATTTCAAAATGGATTAGGTTTTTTTTTTTCCTTCAGTTTTTATTTTGAAAGAATTTAAGCCAATAGAAAAGTGACATGAATAAGAGAATGTACACAGGTACTCCTTGCACCTAGATTCACCAAATGTTAATATTTTATCACATTTACTTTATTTTATTTTTTTATATAAACATATTTTAATAATTGTTTATCTGTTTTATTTGTTTATTTATTTATTTGAATCAGTCATAGCAGAATGCTCTTTAATTCACTGTACACAAATGGAGCACCATTTTTGACTTCTCTGTACACAAAGTAGGGTCAGATCACTCATGCAATCATAAACATATTTTGCTAAATTATTTGAAAATATATTGCAGACCTTGTGATCTTTCAGGATGCACAATGTAAAATCTAATGACAGCCCCAGAGGTAAGTACAATATATTTAACAAATTCAGAAAAATTAACTGATAATATTTTCTAACTTACAGTCCATTTCCAAATTTTGCTAATCAAAATAATAATATATATCCAATTTCCTGATTTTCAACTTTCATAATAAAGCTGTTATAAAATGACAAACTTTAAATATGGCTGCAGTACAGAACATTGACCTTGACAACGAAAGAAGGAGAGTGCAGAGTAGTGATCTAATGCCCCGTCAGGTGGACACTCAGGAAAGGCTGCCTTAGGAGATGTGACAGGAGATCTCAGTTCATGACTAGAAACTACAAAGGAAAACATCAAAATCAAAATAATACTGTCTATCAAAGTTTGGGAAGAGAAGGAAAAGGAAGTTAGGAAGGAAGTATGATTGAATCCCCTTTTTTTAGCACCATCAACAGATAACATCTAAAGTTGATAAATCAATGAATAGTAAAATACAAAAATACAGCCATCCCCCAACACCGTGGTTTCCCATTCCACAGTGATCTACAGTCAATAGAGTGGCCTGATAGTACATGAAATATACCAGAGATAAACAACTCATGGATTTTAAATTATGTGCCATTCTGAGTGGCAGTGATGAAAACTCAGGAGTTCTTGCTGCCTCACTCCTGAAGCTATTCAGCCCTAGGCGCAGCCCACCCGTGCAGTGGAGCTAAACACCGGTTGATCACTCAGTGGCAGTCTCTTTTATCAGATCTACTGTCATGGTATCTCAGCGCTTGTGTTCAAGTTAACACTTGTTTCACCTCATAATACCCAATGCAAAATAGCAGTGCTGCAAAGGAAGCACCAGTGCATAAAACAGGTAAGGATCATTGAGCTCTGGTCCTCTATAGCCACACTACAGAGAAGACAGGAAAACAACACAGTATATATGGGGTTCAGAGTATCCGTTTCAGACACGACTGGCAGTCTTGCCACATATCCTCTGTGGATAAGCGGGGACTATGCTAGCAGGATGGTCCTGTCCTGAAATATGAATCTAGCTGTTCTCTGCATTTCCCTCCAGAGCTTTTGTGTCATCTGTAGCCCAAGAGCTACTTTCCTTTCCCAGGCACCTTCCCCTCGTCCATATTGAAGGGGAAAACAAAGATTCAAAGTCACAGATCAAGAAGTCTGTTTGAGGTTTCTCTTCTTGGAGACCCCAGAACATAAAGAAAGGTGTAAGAGAGGACAGGGGAAACAAAGCAACAGGCAAGGGATTATATATCAAAAGGACAAAAGTGGATCCCCCTGGGTAAGTTTGGAAAACAGTGCAGAATGAACTTGGGAGATGGGCAATCCTCTCCTGTGCACTACCCATGCCAACTCATTTCCTTAGACAACTGTTCTGGTATCCAGCAATCATGGAGGCCTGTGAGAATCCTACCTGGAAAACTTGAAAAAGGGACCTTTGCCCCTGGCCAAGATGAGGTTTGCTTGGACCAGCAGTTAAATTTCCCTACAAGAGTTCAGGGGCTTGTACTATTTAATGCACCATAAGAAAGAATTAGAAGAACTGAATGATTCTTTTTTTTTTTTTTTTTTAAGACTCTGAAGACTATGACTAGGAGAAAGCAGAAGCAGCATGAGGAGTTGTTGCTTTTTCCCCTGATAACCCTTCTGTACTATTTACTGTATACACTTATTACTTATGTAAAATTGGAGAGGGAGATGAAAACTAAAGGTTTTCATTACTGAATACTCTGCTAGCTGCATTCAATACATTGTCTTACTTATCCTCAACAGTAAAGGATTGCATTTGCAATGCCATAACCAAAGGGGCTGGCACATTATCAGGGAACCAACATTGATTTAATCAGTGGACTACTAAATGAGTGCACAGATGTTGCATATAAAACGTCAAGAGGTTCCTACAATCTCCTCCTCTAGCCACCTCACCACATATGATCAGTCTGCCTGGCCTAAAATTGGCATCAGTGTTTTCAAAATTTTGGGTCTTCAAGAAAGAAAAGAAATTAGAAAATCCATCACACAACAATAATTTCAATTTCTGTAGCCTCCTTCTGTCTTGGGAGTCCTCAGTCTCCAGTGGTTTGGAAGAGAGGAGAGAGGAGTTTCATCCTGGCACTGAAAACCTTAAATTAGAGTGAATAAATGGAGACTTGGCATAGCACTTCTAAAAGGTTGCCAACCTCTGCTCAGTTGCCTTTTCTACATCAACTCTCATGTGCAAAGGAAATCAGAATGTACAAGTTGCTTGGAAAGATACTTCCACGTTTTGAAATGCACAAAAATCACAGGTGGTCTCTCTCACACTAAATTAGACTTTCAGGGTAAATCAATAGGGTCAGAAAGTGCACAAGGCAATAAAACTACAGGCTAGACCAGTTGCTGCTAAATAATAAGTTATCTCTGCCAGCAACACAGTATAGAAAGTTAGAAAATAAATAGTGGAGGCCATTTTTCAAATCCATTCTTCATGGGCTATTTTAATTTGTAGGGCTCTCTAAGAACCAAATACACTTGTCATGGTAAACACTTATTTCCAGAGATTCTCATTGGCAGACTTCTATGAAAAGCAGGAAGAATGTTGCCTTATTGTACACTTATTGCCAGAATTTGCAGAGAGGGTATTAAAATCAAGCATTAACAAAATTTTAAAGTTCCATTTTCATTTAGCTCCTAAAATAAAGATCAAGGACAATTTATAAGTAACATCTATTAAACATCATGGAGATAACTCCATGCTGAGCACTTTTTAGAAGCACTTTGTTGATATGATTAAGAAACTTGTCCCACATCAGAGTTAATAAGAGCAGAGCAAACACTTAAATCCAGGCATACAAGCTCCAGAGCCATACTTCTTTTTTTAAAAAATTCATTTTTTAGTTGTAGTCGGACACAATAAATTTATTTATTTATTTATTTATTTATTTATTTATTTATTTATTTATTTATTTATTTATTTTTATGTGGTGCTGAGGATCAAACCCAGGGTCTCACATGTGCTAGGCTAGTGCTCTACCGCTGAGCCATAACCCCAGCCCAGAGCCATACTTCTTAACCACTGTGATATACCTTCTGATATGTAGCAAGCAAATGTACAGTAAATTCTACTGTAAGTATTCAATTAAATCAGAAGTAGCAGCATAGGAACTAGGTATTGGGTATGGGTCACCAAAGTTTAAATTGCTTACATGCTACCAAATTTTTCCTGGTAGATCATCCTGTATGAAATAACCATTATCTTTTCCTCTCCTTTATCTTCTCTTTCCTCTCCTTGCTGTCTCTCCATCTGTCTTTTTCTGTCTCTGCATGTGCGCGCAAGCACACACACACACACACACACATACACTGAAACTTTCTCAATATATAGGTAGTAAATAAACTTGATAATGATTATAACAATAGTAGTTTCTTGAGTGCTTACTATTTGAGTCATTTTTTAATGGTGTAACCAAGAACAATTTTAGGGGAGGAATAGTCTATTTGGGGGCTCATGGTTTCAGAGGTCTCAGTTCATAGACGGCAGACTCCATTCTTCAGGGCTCAAGGTGAGGAAGGACATCATGGTGGAAGAGTGCAGTGGAGGAAAGTGGCTTAGGCTATCACATCAGGAAGGAGAGATAGATGGAGAGAGAGAGAGAGAGAGAGAGAGAGAGAGAGAGACTCTACTCCCCAGAGACAAAATATATACCCCAAATGCAAGGCCCCAGAGACCCACCTCCTCTAGCCATACCCAATGTCAGTCACCACCCAGTTAATCCCTATCAGGGGATTTTTGTCACTGATTGGGTTAAGGCTCTCATAACCCAATCATTTCACCTCTAAACCTTCTTGCATTGTCTTACACATTAGCTTTTGGGGAATGCCTGGTATTTAAACCATAATACATACTGAGCCCTACATGAACCAGGTACTGTTCTGAGAACAGTGTATACTTTCCTGTTTAATGCTTAAATTCACCCTCAGGGTAGGCATTTTTCCTTTTTATCTAACTCAGTTTTATGGAGGAGAAAGTGGATGCTCAAGAGTATTAGATAACTTAGCCAAAGTCTCAAAACTGAAGAAATAGATCAGTAAGAATTTGAATCCATAACTTCTATCTCCCCCAATCCCAACCTGCCACACACCACTGCTTTCCTGGCCTATGGCCGAAATAAATCAGACAGGCAATGCTTTATCAAGTGTGCTGCCACCTACCCTGCCTCACAGTCCAGGTATTGCTGTCTCTTCCTCTGGTCTTGCTTTACACAATTACTTTTGACTGTGAATAAAAAGGCATTTCCTAATACCAACCTGCCCCTTGGGTCAGGTGTTCTAACAGTGTGGAAAACCCCTGGGGAGCCTTCTAGCACAGGGGTGAAGAGCAGGGACCCTGGACACAGGCAGAGCTCTACTGGAAGCCTAGCTTTGCCACCTCCTGTTGGCGACCGTGAAAACTTGACTTACCTGATGTGGCTTGATTTTTCTGTCTACCACACTAGGAAATAGTGAGTGCCCATTATGAATCAAGAAGAAATCTGTCATAGTCACTGTACTCATTTCTAGAAGCCAAAGAGAAACAAAGGGTATAAAGTAATATCATATACTTGGTGGTGATAAGAGATGTAGAGAGGGCATTAAAGGAAAGTGAGGAGGCAGATAATGTAGGAATTGCCAATAGGGGGAGTGGACTTTTATAAGGTGTGTCCAGGGAGCTTTTGCTTAGAAAGTGAAAGAAGAAGACCTGTCTAAAAGGAGTAAAGGAGAAAGTCATGCCTACATTTGGGAGAAGTTTATTCCAGGCCAAAGAATAACTAATGCAAAGACCCTGTGGCAGGACAATTAGTTTGCTCAAGAATGGCAAGGAGGTGGGGTGGGGTCAGATCCCAGTAGGATGTTGGCTGTCACTCTCAGTAAGATGGGGCAGATTAAAGAATTTTGAGCAGAGGCATGATTGGATTTGCCTTCAAAGGAATGGAACATTTGATGAAGATAACTAATACAAGCTCTTGGCATGGTGTTTGATGAAAGTTATTTGCTATTACTTTTATCATTAGAAATACTATTATAAAGTAGAGCAATTTACTAGACCGCACTAGGGTTTCCATGGAACTTGCTGTCAACATCACTAGATAAAAGCTAAGCCAATACCTAAGAGGCTCTCTTTACTCTCTGCCTTTCTTCTTCTTTTTTTTTTTCATTCATTCCCTTATCTCCTTTCTCCCCCACCTTCCTCTCAACTCTCTGTACTCCCTCTACTCCTCCATAACCTTTAGCTTCGATTTCTTCTTTCTCCCTTCTCCTTTCCAGAGGGAAAAGAATTCAAAAAGCTTTCTTGAGATTAGTTGGCAAACTTTGAAATGGGAAAGTAAGGATGTAACCCCTGCCATGTTTCCTCAAGCCCAGCACAAGGGGAACCTGAACCCAAGAGCAGCAGGGGCGTGTCTCTACGTGCTGTACCCATTCTTGCTCACGAAGGACCGAGGACTGGCCCGTCAAACTCAGGGTTTAGCACAAATTGGTTGCAGATTAATTAGCTTTCTCTTGTCAACCAGAGCCAAGGACCCTGAGGGATTAGGAAGACAGATGAGAGGACTTGGTGGGACAAGAGGAAAGAGAAGAACTGGTGAGGGGTGTGTGACAGAGGGAGGCCGTGGGAAGGCACTGAAAGAAACTAGGGGGACCCCAACAAGGGGATGGAGAGTGTTAGACATCACCTTCGCCTACTCCAATGCCTTGTATCTCTCACTCTCACAGCATGTGCCCGGGACGAAACAAATGGGAAAACTCTAGAAAGTGACCTTTAGTTGGCTCTTATGTATACCTGATGAAACTCATTTACTCTGTACATTTTCTCCCTTTAATCTAACAACCCTGTAAGGCATAGCATATTCTTCCAGATACGGTCAATTTCAAAACTCTTAATCTCTCTTCTCTGTCCCTCTCCTCTTGGGAGGCGGGGAACCAGGAGAAATTGCTCAGAGCAGTAGCAACAGCACTCACTGAGCACCTGCTCCGTGCCAGTTACTCTTGCAGGCACTGGGACACAGTCCTTGCCAACAGAACAGATGAATTCAGCTCCTCTAAGAGCTCACAGTCCACTGGTGGAGTGCACTGATTTGGATGTGGTCTGAGTGTGTACCCTTTAGGTTCACGTGCTGTGGTTCAGTCCTCAGTTCGATAGTTGAAGTGGTGGATCTTTTAAGAGTCTCTTCCTATGTGGGGCCACTACTCACAGCAAGGATTAGTGCTGGTCTGATGGTGTGAATTTCTCAAAAGAGCAGATCTTTAGAAAACAAGGTCACTGCATAAGCTTGACTCCTTGAGAACACAGCATATTCCCTTTCTGCTTCTCTGCCATGTTGTGCCAGGATGCCACACTGTGCTGTTAGGACCCTCCAGCCAACAGAATCGTGAGCTAAATAAACCTCTTGATAACTTACACAGCCTCAGGCATTTCGTTATAGCAACACCATGGACTGATATAAGGAAACAAACCAGATAAATAAGTAAATTAGAGAGTGTGTCAGACATTAGTAACATCAAGGGGGAAAAAATAACACAGGAAAAAAGGAATATAAAATCTAGGCAGGGAGGCAAGAGAACCAGGAAAGTTCTCTTCAGAAGCATAGGGGTGAAATTCTCCTCTTTAGACCGGGTGACCTTGTAAATCAAGATCTCTCTTTGTAAACACATGCTTTCATCTCTTCCCAGAATAGCCAGAGTAAAAATTGTTTCCATTTCTGACCTATAATAATACACCTAGTTCCATCTCACCCATCAGGTCTCAGATTAAATTTCAGGAAGGTCTTCCCTGGCTACTCTATCTAAAGTTGTTTCCCTCATCCTCTGCCTGCCTGTCTTAACTCTCTAGCTTGACATCATGGCTGTTTCCTTCATAGCACTTTCAACAATTTGCAATTTAATTGCATACTTGCGTATTTTGCCTAGTTGTCTTTCCCACCATATACATTATGAATTCACAAGTCACAGGAGAAGGTCTTGTCTCACATTTGTTCCTCATCCAATGCTCGGCTCGATGTTGGACATCGAGTGGATGCCACAATACTTTGATGAATAAATGAATGAATACACCATCTGAAGCAATTCTCGTAGCTGCCTTAATTCCTCTGTAGAGACTTTTCTGACAATTGCCTTTCACTAGCACATTTATCATACAAGGCAAGGGCATCCCGCTATTCCACGGCATTAACACACTTTGGAGGCTTTAAAAGAAAAAGAAGGCAAAGATTATCAAAGGACTTCTGAGCTGCAAGTCCTTGTTTGGTGCCCATTCCTGCTTTGTACTCTGTAGGGTTTTGCTTTAGATGCGAAGGAGAGAAGAAAGGAGAAGTACCCTAGGTAGGAGTTTGTTCTAATCTAACCTTGCAGCAGGGGAGGCTGCCTGCACACTAGCATTTGACAGGCCACGGTTCCAGAGAGATTTTTTAGCTGTTCATCCTGGCTGCATGCCTGGTTTATTTCTGGTTTGGACTACTTTCCTGAGCTTTCTAGGATACAGATTCAGCTCCCACGGAACTCACAGAACACACTGATCTGACCCTCTTTCTATTTTCCTTTCCCCAGATGCGGAGTTTCCCCGTCTTGCTTGGCCTTCCTGTACTTTTCTTCCTCTTAGGGCTCCTCCAGCCTGCAGAGGCAACTGATACCAAAGTGCAGGTCACAGAGGGAGGTCCTGTTGTGGAAGCAGCAGTATAGCTAAAGATGTTCAGTTTGCTTTCCTTACGATGAATATGAAAAGGGAAAGCTTTCCCACTCAGACAATTCTGGAAATATTTCATTTGTCTAATCAAAAAGTAGAGAAAGACAAGCTTAGAGAAACTCATTTAGGAACAGAAAAGGTTCTCCTATGATAACCAAATTAGTGAGAGAAAAAAAATGCCTTTCACCTATAAATGTATATTCCAGCATAAAAGAAAGAGAACACACACGGCTTCCCTGACCTTGCCTTGGTCATTCTTAGAGGTACAGAAGGCATGGACAGAGTTCCTGAAAACTGAAGTGTTAATAGGCCAGCTCTTGACCTTGAGAGTCCTCTGGGTGCCCCACAGTCTGAGCGTCTTCGAATCCTAACCCAGTTTCTAAGGAAAGTCCTACTCCTACACGCAAAGGCCATGAACAACAATTTAGCACTTTCATTTCTGCAGCCTTTTGTAAAACAAACAAACAGCTCAGGCCATTTCACCATCTCACTTGGAAAAAGTAGCATATGGGTTATATTTCAAATGCTTCAGTTTCATCTTTTGGTAGAGCTTTGATTCCTTCTGGAAGGGTCAGTTGCTGGCAAGGCTGGACCAGAGACTATCCTAAGTGCTTCTCGCTGGGTCCTGGCCAAGAGGGGCAGAGGTCTTGAATTCCTTGATGATTTCTCTCTTAGAATGTCTGTATGCTCCTGTGAGAGAACTTCTCTGAGCCCACCTGACTGGTGGGGAGTACTGTCCTGGACATGGAGGTGTGAGGGCCACAAAGCCAGCCATCTCCCATCACTACCACCTGAAGTTGGCCTGTGTGAAAGGCACACACAGAATCACCTTCCGCTCCAGGTTGGGAAAATACTCCAATTTCTGGGCTCTGTGCACAATTTCCAGGACATTGGCCGGCAGCTTGTTGCTCTTCATTTTAGTGTAGACAAAAAATAAATAAATAAATAAATAAAAGTCACCCTACAGGTTACTTGTCAGGCCCACAGATGTACTCTTAGGGACCACAGCAATGATAAATAATTTTTGCATCGTGCTTTGAAGTTCGAAGGGTTTCTTGTATATTGCCCCAAATTCTCACCACAGCCTGGTGAGGCAATTCCTATCATTATCCATGGCAGGGCCCTCTCTATTCTTCGAGTCTCTGAAGCTCCTGCTAGCTCAGGGCGTGTGTTCTTGCTGTTTCCTCTTCTTTCAGATATTCACATGCTGTCTTTCTCATTTCTTTCTGGCTTTCACTAAATGGCACCATATTACACAATCCTCTGAATGCCCCGTAAGAAATAGCCACAGAATCCAGCTTCCTTTCCCTGCTTCATTTTCTCATCATAACATTTGTCACTTATATATCCCATTTATCTATGTATTTTTGGTAGCTTATTATCAGTCTCCTGTCACTAGATTAGAAGAGGAGCTTGGTCTGAATTCACGACTCTATCGAAAGTGCCAAAAATGATGGACACATAGTTGGCTCTCAATAACTGTTTGTTGAATAAATGAATGGAGGAATGAATGAATATTCAAGGCCTATTTTATTGTAGATCAAGCCTTATTTTACAGTGGCAAATTCAAGAGGAAAAACTATTTTCTCAGTGTATGAGTTTTCTCTTGTTACTATGGCCTAGTACCACAAACAATGACTTAAAACAGTACAAATCTTTATCTCACAGTTATAGAGGTCACAATATGAAACGGGTCTTACCTGGCTGAAATCAAGGTATCAGGTGACTTAGTGTTCCTTCTGGAGGTTCTAGGAACAAGTCTATTTCCTTGCCTTTTCCAGTTTCTAGGAGTTTCTCATGTCTCATGGCTCAAGCAGGGCCCTTTCCTCCATCTTCACTCCATCTTCAGAAACAGCATCATAATCTCTTTAAATTACTGCTTCTGATCTTCCTGTTTCTACCTTTTACTAATAAGGACCCATTTGGCTAATCCAGGATGATGTTTGCTTCTCAGTACCCTTGACTTTATCACATATGAAAATCCCCTTTACCATGGAAGGAAACATATTCACAAGTTCCAGGGGTTAGAATGTAAACATGTTTGGGGACCATTTATCTGTCTACTACCCTTAAAGTCAAACAGCAGAGCTAAGCTGAGCCCATAGTACAAGTTAGGCTTCCAACCCATGGCTGATTCATCAGAATAAAGGGAAATGAAGGCTGGGATGACCTTGATGGCAGAATGGGAACCAATGATAATGTCAGACTTCTCTAGGCAAGTGACAGTGGATTCTAGTATTCTTGTATTAGAAACTCATCATATATTCCCATCCTGGGTGTATATCCCAAAGATAATATTAGATGACCAGAAGTGATCCCAATAACTAATTTATTTATCTGTTGACAAACAGAATCTGGTCCATTTCTTTGGGTCAGACCCATAAGCGGGAGTGCTGCAGAACAGGGTTTCTCCATCTCAGCGCTATTGACACTTTGAGCCTGATAATTATTTGTTGTGGGTTATTCTATAAATTTTAGGATATTTAGCATCAGCATCATCTTTTGTGCCCAATTTTCCCCTGAGTTGTGACAATTAAAGTGTCCCCAGACATTCACAAATGTCCCCTAGGGGACAAAATCACTCCAGTTACAAACCACTGCTCTAGAGAAATCAGACCCACCCTTGCCAAAGGCTACCACCAGGACAGGGGGCGGGACAGTCAACCCTCTGCAGGCATCCCTGTCCAAGAATCAGGCATGACTGGAGTCTTTGTCTTTTTCTACATTTAGGTGCCTGTCATTTACAATATAGGATTCTGGCTGAAAGACATTTGGCTACACCAAGCATAAAATGCTTTCCCATCCTGCTGGCAAAACATAATTAACCAAATGACAATGGCTTTCACATCCACATTGATTCCTATAATTTCAAGTCTCTATTACTAGATAAATCAACAGCTGAATTATATTTATCAGCAAAAGCCTCCTCTCCTGGCAGACTTTTTGTTAAATATATTAATCCTAGAAGAGTAATACTTTTCCTAAGCTTTGCAAAGCAGTCCACCCATAAAAATGTTAATAGCCACAACATCATTTTCAGTATGCTGCTCCTCTATTAGCTATGCTGGTCCTCCACGCGGGGCAGCTGTTGGCTTTTCTGACTATAAGGTGCAATATAGTACATAGCAGCCCCACTGAGGATCATGTGGCTCAGGCGCTGCCAGGAGAAAGCTTTGTAGTGCTCTTGTGACTTCTGATTCCTTGTCTGGACATGTAGCTCCCAACTCGTCCCTTTGGATATGTGAGTCTGGGAGAGAAGAGACAGTAGGGTTAGTACTACCCCACCTCAGATTCTAGGAAGAGATCCCCTCTAGTAGTGTATACAGAAGTGTATACTACAAAATTATATAGGACGTTTCCCAGACCTGTCATCTCTCAATGGGCTCATTAGTGTAGGCAGGCCTTTTCAAACACAGACAAATCCCCTAGCAATCTTGTTAAAATGCAGATTTTGATTTGGTAGATCTGGAATAGGCCTTGGGATTCCACACGTTCATCAGGTACCAGATGATGGTCTCACAGTCCATGCTCAAGGTGTCAAGTACTAGACGACATGCATTTAACACCCTTACTGCTCAGAAAGTCCTCTTTCCAAAGCAGGACACCTCTGAATGCAAACCACGGATTCACTGGCTGCACCTCACACAGAAACAGAAGTTTTTGTGCTGCCTTGGTTACCTTGGATTCCAGACCCAGTGAAGAGATAATTTCTCAACTTCTTTCTGTGTCACTCTAGTTGCACAGTAGCTCCTGCCACTTCTGAGCAGGCACATCTGGCTCTCCTCTTGCCTCCAAGCCAGCAGCTCCTGCAGCGCCTGGGCCAGCATCCAGTTGCTGACACAGCAGCCAGAGAGCACTTGGGGAACGTGCTCAAGCCCAAGGAGGCTCAGCTTGGCCTTTGCTTAAGCAGCAGGAGGGAATGGATCTGGGAGAACCCAGAGCCCAGAGATTAGAGGCTGGGCTCTGCATGAGGGACCTGTCATCCCTCCAGCCTGAGCAGATTTGAATAATTGGGGCTGAGAGGCAAATGCAGATGTCCTCTTGGGCCTCTGAAGTGAGCCCTGCCTGTCTCCACTCTGCCAGCACATTAGCTCCTCTGGAGGAAGCCCTGGCTTACTTGCTCATGCAGCTGCTGTTCACAAACATGCCACAGACCAAAGGAGGAGGCGGAATAACTAAGAAATCCCTTGGTATGGCAGTGTCAGGGGGATTTCTGCCTTGATCTGGGAGATGTGATTCCTGAGCAGCTCTCAAAGGGTCATCCTTTCTGTCCTTGACCATGTCACTCACCTGCCCCCACCTCATATTTTTCTTGTTAAACAATTAGTCATAAAAGAACTCCTCCTAATCAAGGTGCTGGGGGATGTGTCCTTTGTCAAAATATGGGTGTTTAGCAAGGGGGAAAACCTGAGATGTTGCCATAGCCCTCACTACTCATTAGCTGTTTTATTTTTCACTAATCATTTAAATTTCAAGTGACTTAATTTCTTCACCTCTATTCTGGGGTTAATATCTCAATGATAATCTCATGAATTTCTAATGAAGATCAAATAACTATATGACTGCACTGTAAACTGTTTAATGTGCTGAGATTCCATCAATGATAAGAAATCATACGGAATATTACAAGCATTGTTTATACCACAATGTACACAAGGACTTGGAATTGGAGACCTCTATGCTGCTGTCTTGGGATTCACTTATACACTAAATTCAAGGGCATTCCTTGACAATCATTAGGGAACAGCAAGTCTACACTATTCTAAGAAACATGTTTTGGGTCAAAGTTCTATTTTCCAACAAGTAATTGAAATGATGCCAAAAACCTTCAAGATCACCATGCTCTACCTTGCTTCCCTCATGTAAATGCAATCTACCTTGTGTTCTTCTTGGTAAGCTAATGGCACTCCGAGGAAATCCACAGTGAGAAACTGCAGCTTCCTCAGGCCTTCTCAGCCTGCTCACGCATTTTAATCTTTGCCTCCTGTCAGAAAGGCTTTGAGAATGTGACCTGCCCTCCAGACTTGCTTATTATCCTTCCCAGAAATATGAGTCCTTATTAAAATCCATGTAGTCTGTGCAGCTCTGGCACTGCTGGCTGAGCCCAAATTGGAAAGATGAAAATAGCAAGCAAGAAGAGGAAACAATTTTATATGGCTCTTTTTGGATCAATAAAATTAATAACATTTATCAGAAATAAGTCACTCCTATTCTAACATTGTTACAGATATGTGGTTAGTCAACTTAGCCTGCCAGAGTATTTTTTTTTATTGTAACAAACATTACTTGAGCATCTATTATGTGCCAGGCAATGTTTGGTAAATGGAAAACACAACTGGGAAAGGAAATTCTAAAACCCTCAACTAATTGCTTGCTTGGTTTTTGTTGTGTAGGTTTCAGGCAGAGTTCAACTCCCATATGATTTTTTAAAGCAAATAGATGCAGGCACTATATCAAATAGTAAAAAAAAAAAAAAAAAATACAGAATGTTCTGGACCAAAGTCAGTAGAGGACTGTATGAGATTCACTTAAACACTTTGAAAGGTTTGGAATAATACAACAAATATATGTAACTCCTGCATGTGCATTAGAATCACCTGTACATCACTTTAAATAAACTGATTCCAGGGACCCAGACCAGCCTGTAAATCTATAGTTCTCAGAGTATGCCTCAGGACCAGAAGCAGCAACACGATCTGGGGACGTGTTACAGTGTCTCAACACTGACCTCAGATCTATTGAATCTGAAACCCTGAGGCTGAAGCCAGCAAGAGGTGTTTTTACAAAATTTTCAGGTGAATCTGGACATGTTAAAACTTGAAAAAAATCACTCCTCTACATTATATTTCCCAGGAATTTAAGTGTTCTTATAGGAGTCTATCAGTCAACATTGGAAAGAATTACTGTAAATTATCTGCCAGTTGTGAGATTACCAACATGATGAGCAGTTCTAAACAAATACCAATGGAGACTCTTATGATGCATATTGGTGAAGCTCACTTTTGTGATTGACCATTTCCCTTCATTTGTCCAATATTAATTTGAACTTCTCACATGGCATCCTTTATTTGATGTATACATCTTCTACATACTCCTGGACTACATTCTTCATGCAGAACACTTGCAGTAACATGGAAAAACAACTATATCCAAAATAAGAAGCCATTTGTTATTGTATGGTATTATAGTTTTTACAAAAGTAAGATATGAATGGAGAAGTCTCAGGGATGGATAACTAACACAGTCCTTGAAATAAAAGCACATTCCTATGATTCAAAAGTAAGATGTGTAGTTAGATGAGTTTAGAACATCAATAATAGTGCAGATGAGATAAACATGGATTTGATCACCCAATGCTGGAATAATATAGAGAAAAAGTCATGCAGAAAGAAAACACTTTTAGAATAAGTAAAAGCAAGGACTGGTTTTAAATACATGTAATTTCAACCATATGGAATCATCTTTGATGGAAAGAAAGAGATTCAAATTAATTCATCAAGAGATAATAATACTTAATGTATAAAATTCAGATTTTAGATCAGATTGCTTATGTCCTTCCACCTAATAGCAATATGAACATGGGGAAATCAACTAGTCTCTTCTTACCACAATGTTATCATCTATAAAATGGGAAAGAGTGCTCATAATAGAACATTTTGTGGGAAACAAAAAAGTTCATAAACTTAAAATGCCAGTTAGTATTTGATACCACTTAGCTACCAAAATCATTATCTAGCTTCTGGGTATATAAATTTGCAATGTCATATTGTATCCAGTTCGTTGTTCAAGTATTTGACATAAACTGATAGATTTTTTTTTTTTAAATCTTAGAGATACATAAAGAGAAGTGAAAGGAAACATGGATAAACAAGGACAACCAGGTTCATTAGGGAATCATGCAAAAAATAATTTTTCATTAACTTTGATTAGTAAAAAATTTTCAAGTGATAGTTGAGATAAATTAATTTCTATAAAAACTACAATTATAATTATAAGATGGTAGTGATATTTGAACTGGATTATAGACATAGAAAAAGAATCTTAAGATTGGAAAGGATCTTGGCAAGCCCCTATATCACACCAATTTGAATATATGTATGATTTCATTCCTATGAGACTTGGTGCAAATATTTCCAGTCTTGGATACTATTTGACAATATAGCATATTCTGATTTTGGATAGTTTTAATACCCACAAAGTTATTACTTATATTGAGCTCAAATCTGCCTTTAAACCTTCCAATCACTACCCTACTTCTTGTGATTTTTATAAAATGCATATCTTTTTTTGGTGGGGTGGGGAAGGGTACCAGAGACTGAACTCAACCACAGAGCCACATCCCCAGCCCTATTTTTTATTTTATTTAGAAGCAGGGTCTCACGGAGTTGCTTAGCACCTTGCTATTGCTGAGGCTGGCTTTGAACTTTCGATCCTCTTTCCTCAGCCTCCTGAGATAATAGGATTACAGGTGTGTACCACTATGCCCAGCTAAAATGCAAATCTTGCTAAGCATTCTTACCCATCAAACATACCATAACTTTGGAGAGTCACATATCTAGATAAAACTCATCTTAGTTTCTCTTAGGATTGAAATTAATACTGCAGTGAAATGCATACATCATAGAGTATTTAGGGATGTGCTCTTCCCAAGTGAAGGCACCACTGGAAGAAAGGATATGAGGAAAGGAACTTGAGATAGAGGATCTGAACTTTCAAGAGCTATGGTTAGGTACAGGGAGACAAGTCTACACACAAGGAATGGCAAAAATAAATACACATACACACACACACACACACACACACACACACACACACATACGCACACCCATTGCTGTTCTAGAAACAGGGTCTACCCTAGGAACTTAGAACCCCCAAAGAAGGCAATTAGAAAAGGCCTAGTAGGTGAATAGTTCAACGGGCAAATGAGAGGAAGAGCAGGCATTTGCAAACTCAGAAATGAAGTTTTTTTGTGAATTTTAAAATTCAAAGTGATTCAAAATCGCTGAAGTATTGGGCACCACATGGGGAGAGAGTGAAAGAGTGATAAGCCTGGAAAGGTGGGCAGATATTGGAATCTGCAGATTGAACAGTCTCAAAAACCACATACGGATAGACTCAGAACACAGTCTCTATCTTGTAACCAACTTCCAATACCTCATGGAATTCCATTAGCCCTGAAACACTTAGTGTAGCCTTTGCATGGCAAAACCCTGACTCATCACAGCCTTATTTTTTTCCAAGGAAGTGGTATCGACTTTGTTCTATAGAAGGCAGCTTAGAGCTTGCTAAAGTTAAGTACCTTATCTCAATCTGAGCTCTATGGATGAACCTGGGAAAATCAATCTCACAATTTGCCAAGCTCCAACTTTTCTAAATGTTTCTATGTCCCTTTCCCGAATTAGAAGACCAGGAAAAAAAGGAATGAGTAGATAAAGAAAGTGAAACATATCTCACAGCTTCAGTGAAGAGGAATTAATGGAATGCAGACTCCGGTTGTTGGCAGATTAGTGATGAGACCCCAAAAGAGCATTCTAGCAGGTTCAGCTCCCACAAGACATCTGAACCAAGTGCCTGGTCCCCTTTGGGGATCCCCATTGTCATTAACCTTAGTAAGCTCCATTATAAACACAGAGTTAGTAGAAGATACTCTTTTGACACCAACAAACTGGCATAGAATTAACTCTGGGTAAGAGAAATTGTGAGCACAAGGAAATTTATAACATTAATGACTTTAACAAATCTGAGCTGATTAACAGAAGGCCATGAACTGAAATCCTTGTGTTCCAATCAATCGTCTGGGAAACTTCATGAAACACACACTTAAAGGGAGAAAAATCCATGAGATAGTCTAGGCAGCTCTCTTTTGAAAAACAGAGGAATAATCAAAAAGACACAATGGAGTGATTATTTTCTAGTAAGTATTAAGCTGCTACTCTTTTTGGTAAATAAATATCTATATTTACATTTATTCTCCATAAAAGGAATCTTTCTGGAACAAAGAACCATTGGAGATATAAGCTCGGCAGAGCAAACTCTGTCTTGATCAGCTGAAGATGGAAGAAAATATGCAGAAGGAAACTTTTCATACTGGAACTGTTACCAGAATACAGCAAGCAAAGGGTGAAATGAATGGCTGGTCAGATGAAGAACTGATGGCAGTCTATCTAGTATTTAAGTAATCAAGTTGCAGAGCACTTAGTAAAAGGTGAATAAGAAATAATTTTAATGAAGTAACATTTGAACAGGAAAGGGAGAGCACAGGTTCTATTCAATCATTGCTTAGTTGAAGGATTAAGGAAGCATTTGGGTGGTTGCATGTCCACTGAGTGGTTGCAAATTGGAACGCATCTGGATACAGCCCTCTTGGCATTTGTTTGCCTGATTAATTATCCATAGCATAAGCTTTTCCTCATAAGCCACAGACACCATCCACTTCTTTTTCATTCCTTTTCTACTGCTCATTAACAAGTAATCTTTCTTTAAAGTATCCAACTATGCAGTTGTTCATCTCCTCCTAGTGATCAGGTGTTACTACTGTATGACAAAGTCAGATGTCAAATTAACAGGGTCACATGTCAGTAACATCACATCATTATCACAGGTAAGCTAAGTCTCATCTACTGGTATTCACTATCCATTTTTACCTTTTCTACTCTTCCTCTGATTCTGCAGAGCAACAGAAATCTAACAACTACATGTCCTAGACTTTCTTGCCACTACAGTATTTGATACCATTTAGATACTGCTGATAGAATGCAATACCGCAAAATTTGAAATGCAGGAGATGGGATCAATCTTCCTGTAGCAATGGTGGCTGAAGGGTGGCTTCTGACCATTGTGTGATTTTGTAGCATTTTCACTGATTAGAATTGTGATACAGTAAAATCAACACTTTCATTATGACCTTGAATAAGTGGTTTAATTTTTTTTGTCTCCTGGATTACTCATAGTGTGATAATAATGGTACTGTTGCATAGAGTTGCTTTGAAGACTGCATATCTGGCAAGAAGATGTTACCTGTTACTGCTTCTCCATATAAACTAATACGAAGAGTGCCTGACACAGAGAAGTATTCAATAAGGGTTAGTTAAGATAGTGATGATTGGAGACTCATAGGGTCTAGCTACTAAAGGAAGAAATTTGATGTCAGAAGACAGAAGACAACTATGTGGTATTTAACAAATTACATAATCTCTTTGGTCTTCAGTTATTTAACATTTATGGTTGAAAATTGAGGATATAGTCATGTAATCAAGGCCATGATTATTTAATAACTGTGATGTCTACAGATTTAGAAAACACAAAGAAGTGTACAATGTGCATAATTATTAGTTATAACAAAAAGGTGCCAAACAATTCACAGGAGAAAGCCATGACTGCTAAGTAGGAGAATTGGTGTTATGGTTTAGATATGAGGTGACCCCAGAAGCTCATGTATGAGACAATACAAGAAAGTTTAGAGTTAAATGATTGGGTTATGAGAGCCTTAACCTAACAGGGGCTTAATCCACTGATATGGTTTAACCAGGTGGTAACTGTAGGCAGGTAAATTGTGGCTGAAGGAGGTAGCTCAGTGGGGGAATGCCTTTGGCATATATATCTTGTCCCTGGTGAGCAGAGTTCACGCTCTGTGCTTCCTGGTGTACGTGTCCTGGGCTGCTTTCCTCCACCTCACCCTTCTGAGATGTGCTGCCTCACCTCAGGCCCAGAGCTGTGGAGTCAACTATCTATGGACCAAGAACTCTGAAATTGTGAGTGCCAAATAAACTTTTTACCCGCTATTTTTTCTTGCCAGGTATTTTGGTCATAATGATGAAAAACCTGATTAAAAAAAAAAAAAAAGGCAAACCACCATGGACAAAATGATGACCTCTACTGGGTTTTGAGGAATAAGTAGATATTCTACATGTAAAAATGTCATACAGACAATTGCCAGTGTGAACTAAGACATGACAGTGAGGAACTGAAGGGCCAACATAAGACATATTATTATTTTTCTAACATCTCTGTCTAACATTTATGCTAACCTTGCTTTGAGAACAGTTAAGGCAAGGGATGTTAAGTGAAATCTCCAAATTGACTTTCTGCATAGTTAACATCACTTACAGAGAAAATTGGTTATGGGGGCAGGATGCATTGAAAAGAGAAGGCTCGTGGGCATGATTATGTAGCCTACAGAATTCAAGATGCATTCTTCTATGTTAAAAGCAAAAGAGAAAAAAGAATGCTTCCTACCAGCAAGAAAATGTCAAGGTGGCTCAGATGGTGAATATTATTCTGTTGCCACGATTCCTGTGTTTTTGTCAACATAAGAATTTTTGACACAGACATATCACTCACCGAAGAAAAGAATGACCTCGTGTTAGATGAGTCCATTCCCAAACTCCACATAGGGATAATAACAACAGGCTGAGGTTATTAATGAAAAGGAGAATTATAATGATCATGCTGGTCTGAGAAGCAAGTAAGCAAATTGACCATAGGCCTTTGCACTAAAAAAATAAATAAGTTCCGGAGATGATGAGGGCAATTGGAGTCAGTTCATATTCATGTGGCGCCCATGGATATCAAAGACAAAGCAGCCTCTTTGAAGTAGATGTTCAGGAAAGAAACACAAGGGCTATTTGGCACATAGCTCAGGACCTAAAACTTTGCCTCATTTTTAATCTTCAGTGTATTCCTGAAGAACGATGTCAATTTCCACCTAATTTAAAATCAAGGGCATATATTACCATATCCCACTAGTTCTTTAATTTAGGAAAGCCAACATTTTCACTCTGAAATCCTGTCCTGAACACATCCTGTCTGAAAGCTCTTATTATTTCAAGAATACAGGGTTAAAAGGCTCAGTGCAGCCGGGGATGAAACAGAGTTATCAACCACACTGCCTTTGAAACAGGGCTTAAGTAACTCAAAACAGCACCATTTGTTTTGAAAAATGTAGGGAGAGAAATATGAGGTCAATTCATCAGCAAGATGCCAAGAATGGTGTTGTTGTGGTTGTCATTCCCTACCAGTGCAATAGAGTACAAAGACAGAAGGAGAGCTCAGCTTTTGTACTTGGTCCAGCTGTGGACTGCAATAAGATAACCGACTTAACAGAAGCTCACATCAGAAAGTAAAAGCCTCAACTCCTGTGCTCATCATCCATGAAGTTCCCCGATTCAACAAAAGCAATCAAGATTAAACCAAAAATGAGTCACAGGCAGTTGAATCCTGAGCAAAGGAAGGAGGACCATCGAGAGAATAATGTGCCCGCACACTGGATGCTCTTTCTCTGCACTTGATCATGAAACTGAAACCTGGGGCTCCATAGTCAGGGTTTAAAACTCATCACTGCCACTTTGAGCACGTGTGATTCTGAGTGAGTCCTAGAACTTGTCCTAGCCTCAATTTCCTCATCTATAAACTGGAATAATCACTTTACAGAACCAAAAGAGGAATTTGTGAGAAATTTTTAAACTCAATGATTCAATAAAAGAATTATATACCTGCAATGGTTCATTTTACACCTAAATTTGAGTAGGTCATCGTGCCTTGATATTTGGCCAAAGATTATTCTGGATGTTCTATGAAGGTGTTCTTTTTAGATGAAAGTAACATTAATTTGGTAGACTTTTGAGTATCTCTGTCTACATTTCATAAAATAGGTAGTCCCCATCTAATTTTGTAAAGGCCTACAAGATCAAAGACTGATCTCTTTGAGCAAGAAGGAGTGCTGCAGGCAGACTGCATCTGGACTGAAAGCACAAGTCTTCCTGAGTCTCCAGGTTGCTGGCCTACCCCATCAGATACTGACTCCACAATCTCATAGACCAATTCCTAAATCTCTCTCTTTACAAATACATACATACACACACACACACACACACACACACACACACAAATACATGCACATCACATTCTGTTGATTCTATTCATCTGGAGCACCCTGATACATACCCAGTGAAAAATAAATTATTTGGCAAAAGCAGTTCAAAATAAGGAAGTGCCACCTTGATAAGTTTCAAGAGAAAAATCACATGATCATTTCAATAGATGACAAAAGTCACTTGATAAAATAAAACACATATAGGCATAGGTATTTTAGGAAAATGATTTTGAAAACATTTGGATTCTTGCTCAATATGGTAAAGAAAACTAAGTCCATTCAAGCATGTTTGAGAAATCAAACATGAGAAGCAGTCTCTTTAAATATCTTGTGCTGTTATTTGTTATGGTGTGATAAACTATATTGAAAGAAAATGAGAAAGATATCATTTAAAAATTGAGATTGCACACCTAAACGATCTAAACAAAATTTATAAAACTTAATCAGAAACTCACAAGAGTTCAGCATCATGACCAAATACAAGAAAAACATAAAATTAGCATCATTTCTGCCTTGGTGATGCTCACTTATAATCTCATCAACTGAGGGGGCTGAGGCAAGAGTATCACAAGTTTGAGGTCAGCCTGAGAAACTTAGAAAGTCCTTCAGCATCTTAGCAAGACCTTCTTTCAAAATAAATAAATAAATAAAAAGCAAAAGAAGACTGAGGTTGAAGTTCAGCAATTAAGTACCCCTGGGTTCAATCCCCAATATTACTCCCCAAAATGTCACAAGACCTATGCTTAAAAGGTAGACTTATGCTCTTTTTTCAACAAATAACTCAACAATCACTAGTATAGATAAGATATTTTTAATAGAAATTGTTATAGTAACGTCTATTTTTATAATATTAACTCCCCGCAGAATTGTAGATGAAACTATTTCAGCAAATATTTACTCACTTCTCACTAAACTCCATAGGAGGGGTGCACTTTCCACTCCATTAATATTGGACATGGCTGTGTAATTTGCTTGGGCATCAGGGTGGGTGGAATGTGCTTTCCTTCCCTTTTGGGCTTGGCTTTGGTGAAGGAATGTTAGCAAACATGAGACCACCCAAAGCTTATGATGTGCTTTTAAAGTGGCGTTGAATCTCTTGTGCTTTTGCCTTCACCATGAGAAAAATATGCTCCAGGTGGTCCAAAAGTCATCAGTGACTAGAGACACATGAGGCAGAACTGGAACCAACTTGCTGCTCTGGATTAAGTGCAGTTGGCATAGACTATGTTGGCTGTAGCACAGTTGATAGCGATGTTAAATCGCCAAATTGGGGTGATTTGTTTTGCAGCAGTGTTATGCAAATAGTTGTTCCCACAATGAAGATTTTTTCATTTTGTTTCATTTATTATCATTATTATTTACTGGCAATGCTAGGGATCAAACCTATGGCCTTACACATGCTAGGTAAACCCTCTACCACTAAGTTTATCCCTAGTCCCAAGATTTCCTATTTTATCTAACAAAATGATGCTAAAATTAATACATAAGTGAATTTAGAAACTCCTGAATGGCAGATGAGCAAACAGGAAGCAGGTCTAGCTCACAAGCAGTAGTGATTAAAAACCAGTATTTTTTTTTTTAATGTAAAGTTTTCAACAATGAAATAAAATGATGCCAAAAAGAGTTAATGAGAAAAAATGTAATTTACATATATTAAAGTGGACTTTCCAAAACTGAGAAAGGATTATAGAATAGTATAATGATAGTTAATGATGTAAACTATAAAAATAAACCTATAGATATACCACAGTGATAACTTCATAAATATGTTTCAACATAGGGAAAGACTAAATAGAAGATGAATGTGTAACAGGCTATTTAAATGAGACTATCTCAAGAAGATGCAGCAAAAACCAGAAAAATATTAAATTCCACATACTCACAATAGGTGCCAAATTGCCTATAGAGGCCATACTAAGAAATGATCAGAATGCTTCTGGTAGTATTTACCCAGCACACATGCAAAATGTGGAACAGACATGGGAGAGGAAGGAAAGTCTTCTCAATGATCTGTGCACCAGTCCTCTCTCTACCCCCAAGTTCGACAGGTCCTCTCCTAGTGGAGATACAAATATTTTATACAGGTGGTAGCTGTGAGTATACGTGGCAGTGTTCTTAGTGGTGAAGAGCACAGACCCTGGAGCCAGGGTTCAAATCTCATCTTCTCCACCTAGAGCTGTGTGATCTTGGGCCTCTGTTTCCTTATCTGGGAAAAGGGATGATAATACCTATTCTCCAAGGTTGTTATGAGGTTTAAATAAACTAGTCCACATAAAGAACTTAGAATAATGTTTGACACAGAGTAAGAACTATGTTAATTTATTTTTATCATCATCATTATTACTGTCATTACTTTATTACTGTTACTGTTTCTGGGAACATGCTGAAAATATTCTGTGAGCTTTGGAAAAGATACCTGAAAGGCAGCTTAGAGTCCTCAATCCAATAAATACTCTTGAACTTTATTACAAAGAAACAGTTATTGGCAAAATACAATACATAGCCATCAAAAAGTTATTTACTTTGTATCTTTCCTTCCTAGTAATTTAAAAAATGATTTACAGTACAAAAACACGGGTTTCATTATAATATAAGAAACTGTCATAGTGTATGAGTATAGACAAGAAGGATTTAAAAGTTCTCACCAACTTCCATGTATGTTATTGAGGGCTCTTTAAAGAACCTGTATTTATAAGCAGAGAAGGAATTATTTTTAGAATAATTTTCCTCCACAACTATTTTTTCATTCAGTATAGAAAATTAAAACAATTATAAGTATTCATAGTACATTTTAATAATTTATAATACATTTGAATGTATTCATAATACATTTGAATACATATATTATCTACCCTTTCCTAGGGAGCTGGTATAAAATATTTCACACTATTTCCAACCACCTACTTCTGTGGTCTTCTTTATCTTATTCAATGTCATTTCCACCTTTCCAAATACCCTGGTCAAAAAAAAAAAGTCATTTAAAAAATAAACTTTATTTAAAAGCAGTTTAAGATTTACAGAAAAATTGAAAAGATACATATACCTAACTATACCTCACATAGTCTCCATTATCTTCTGTTGGTCTGATACTTTTGTTGCAAATAATGAACCAGTATTAATAAACTCTTATTAACTAAAGTCTATGCTTGATTCAGATTCCTTAGTTTTGTTTGTTTTTGTTTGTTTGTTTGGTTGGTTTTGGTACCAGGGATTGAACCTAGGGGCCTTAACCACTGAGCCACATCCCCAGCCCTTTTAAATTTATTTATTTGTTTGTTTATTTATTTGAGACAAGGTGTCACTAAGTTGCTTAGGGCCTCACTAAATTGCTGTGGCTGACTTTGAACTTGAGATCCTCCTGCCTCAGCATCCTGAGCCACTGGGAAATTTCTTGGTTTTGACCTAACATCCTTCTGTTCCAGCAATCCACCCAGGACACCACATTATAGTTCATAGCAATGTCTCCTTCGGATCCTCTCAGCTGCAATCCATGGCTTCCAGCCTACTTGCTTTCTTTGTCCTTACATTTTGAGGGGTACAGGTCAGATGTTTGGTAGAATGTCCCTTATTTGGATTTGTCTGGCATTTTTATCATGATTTGGCAGGCTTATGGGTTTTGAGAAAGAAGGCTACAGAGGCAAAGCACTATTTCCATCACATCAGGCCAACAGTGCATTCTGCCAACAGAGTTGTCGCTGTTGATGCTGACCTCAATCACCTGCTGGGTAGTGTTTCCAAGTGTCACGCTGTAACATGATTACTTTGCCATCTCATAGTGTCCTCTTTGCAAGGGATTCACTATGACTGACTCACACTTAAGCAATGGGAAAGTACTCACTTTTAAAAGTATTCCAAATAATATGTCTATCTAGACAGTTTAGGTTCCATTTTTCTGAAGATAGGAACACCTCTGGAGTGTTTCAGAGATAGACATTGCTTTAAACTATGTCTTCTAGTAATAAATGCAATATATATTCATTGTGGGAAAATTGAATTACATCTAAGAAACAGATCACCTAAATTTCACAGCCCATAAGCCACCACAGTTAGTTTCTGAAGTATTGTCTCCAAACCTTCTTTCTATGATTATATTTAAAGAATTGGCATAATCCTCTAGGTGTATGACTCTATTATTTACCACTTAATATTACGAAAAACTGTTATGTACTTTTAGACAAAGTGTTTTATCCTTTAAAATTCCAGAACCTAGCATAGTGCCTAGTGTGTGCTAGTCACATATGTAGATCCTGCATGTGTGACTTCATGAACTGAAGAGCCCTCTGTAAAACCATCCAGAGGAACCATTTAAAACTGAGCAAGACAATCTCAGACTCTTCCTTTGCCCGCACAGGACAACCAGAGTCACTGGCATAGAAATATTACTGTGGGGCCTTGGAAAATAAGTCCCATCAGTATTATGGTATATATCATGTAAGGGTTAAAAGGCAATTTTATAAAAATTGTTTAATGCAGTGACTGTCATTTAATAATGGAACATTTTTGTATATTTATCTATTTATTAATTCATTTATTTGTTTCTAGGCATATTCAATTATTTTTTAAAGTTATGTGATTTTTTTTTTCTTACTAGATCTTTGCTTCCCAGTTTTTGGTATCTTTTTAAAAAATCATTTTAGAATTTGTTGTACAGGTCCACATTCCTGTATCCCAAGTCATCTGGACCAGGGGAATTTTAGAATTCAAAATTTTTCAGATTTGGAGAAGACAATAGAGCAAATATACAGCACATTATAAAACATAAAGGCAGAGTATGGTGAAACATGTTGCCATCAAACCATAATGTTTTCTGTAGCAAAGATGCATAATCACAATAAATAGACTGTTTCTAGTCATTCTATAATTTTTTAGAATTAATTATAAATTTTTATAATTTTTTGATGGTGCATTTTAAGAATCCCCAAGTTTGGGTCATGTGAACACTGTCCTCATTAGAGGAACTTTCAATGTCTCTAGCCAAAGTTTGTCACTTGCTGGGACCAGTTTTTGGTGTATTTCTCAGTTAGCTAGGTTTCTAAACTTCAAGTAGCGAAATTCACACTAAGCACACACTACAATACAGGCCTAGTATTTTGATTTTCCAGAGATAATTTTTGGTGGTTGTTGTTATTCAGAGACCAACTCAATATATGAGCTTCCTTATCTGTTCTCTGTGCTATTCTACTGCTCTTTCTAGCTTCTGAAGGCTCTGCTCTAGGTTGGTAGGTATGAGAGGGAACTCATTTTTTTTTCTCTTTCCTGAACTTAGACCTCGCTTCCTGTCCTGGGGGTTCATTTGACCCAATTCCCTCAGTTATGGACACTGATAATCCCTCAGTATCCATAGTCACATTGTTTGTGTCTATGCTGGCCTCTCTTTTCTTCCTTTTCAGCTTCTGATATACAAAGAGGTCCCTGCTTCCCGGCAAGGCTAGCTATCATCTGTTTTATCTGGTATAGCAGGAGGGCTGTCAGGTCATCTTAGATCATGTATTGCCAGACTAGGACTCTTAATTTGGTTCTCCTTTTAAGTCAATAATCTATTTATTAAATACTTGATGGGCTAGTCAGTTTCATGTTATTAAACGAAATACTTGAGACAAATAACTTATAAAGAAAAAAACCACTTATTTTGGCTTACAGTTGTGTAGGTTCCAGTACAAGATGGAGCAGCCAATTGCTTTGGGCCTATAGTGAGGCAGCATATCACAGTGTGACTGTGTGGCAGAGAAAACTGCTCACCTCATGGCCAGGAAGCTAAAGAGAAAGAGAGACCCAGGTTCCATAATCCCCTTTGAGGGCATAGCCCCAGTGAACAAAGGACCCCCCACTAGATCTCACCTCCTGATAGTCCACATCATCTACCATGGTGCCCAATAGGAACCAAGCCTTTAATACATAGATATTTAGGGTGAATTCATTTGCCACAGTCTGGCTGGGCACAAATCACGAGCCACTCACAGCTTTGTAGATTCAAACAGCAATTCTTTATTCCCAAACTCACACCAGCCGTCTACAAACACGTTCTGGGTAAATTCACGTTCTCTGCCCAAATCCACTCCTACTGGGATTCTGTCTCCCAAATATATTCTGAATTCCGTGAGAACTCAAGGGGAACTCAGGCAGCAGGATACGCCCTATTCTAAACGGGGGGACGCCCTAAACTCGGATTATCCTAAACTGGGAACACCCTAAACACCTAAACACGGATCCACCCTGGTCCTTGAGCAAGGTCACCTTACATGTAATGTCGCTGCAAAATGTCCTATTTCCACGAGTCCTTCCACTAAAGAAACATGGGGGTACGCTGGCAAGGAAATTGTCATACCTACTTGGCTGATGGCTCCCAGCATTCATTCAAAGCATAGTACTTGGAAAATGTATATTATCAGAGCATTTGATAAATCAGATATATCATTTACTAAGCCTTGTTGATAATATTTGATATATGAGCTATACAGTTACTTTTTTTCTTTCTGGTACTGAGGGTTAAACCCAGGGCTATTCTATCATTGAGCTACACCCCGAGTCCTCTTTGTTTTGTTTTGTTTTGTTTTTATCTTGAAACAGGGTCTTGCCAAGTTGCTGAATCTGGCCTCAAACTTGTAATCCTCCTTCGAAATGGCTGGGACTCTGAGTCTGACTTTATAAAGTTATTTTTTAAATAAAATATTCAACAGTGACTTTTTTTTCTTTTGTGAGTAATCCAAAATAGCTTACTTGCAAAAATGAGAAATCACAATTTGAAGCCATCTACTTAGTGACAAATTATCTTCCAGACACTGAATACAATTGCTTAATTGAAATCATTTGAATGTTCACTATTCTCAGCAGCATCAGAATGAATCTGTTATGTAAGATCACTGTGACTCACACTTCCTAACTCTAGGCTGAAATGTCAGTCCCTACTAGGTGGTATTGTTCCAGAAGACTTGTAACCTAGTCTATATGTTCTCTTCCTGGGTGAACCCCAATTTTATTTTTTTTAAAGTAAGTTCATTGCTGGTCTTTAGCACATAGTTTGGAGCAGGGAAAGCACTTGTTAAATACTTGGTGATTTACTAATATTCACAGATAATACTAACTGCCACTAGATTAATGCTTTATTATTTATTTATTTATTTTTTTTTTTGTCTTCCCCTTTTGCTAGTTACTCTGCCAGGCTATCAGCTTAAGAAAAGCTAAACACAAACTCTGACCATCAGGACTCTAGTTCTATTCAATCAAGGTATTTGCGATAGGTGCACTGCATTGCTTTCTTTTGCTTGCCCTAAGTGATGTAATTTGATATTTGCATTTCTAATAAGGTCCTTTCAAATGTGTTAACATTTCTGTTGGCAAATGGGCATTTTTCTACCCAAGGTTCTTCAGTAAATAAAATTCCCTTACATCTTCCAGGGGAACCAATTACTGCATTAAAAACTATGATAATAATGAATCTTCCATCAATAACAGATATGATGCATAAAGGGAAAATCAATCTCTTTAGACTGCTGAGGCCTCTTAGCAATAGCAAAATTTCATCTGATAATTATATTAAAACTAAGTGAGTATGACCAGAATTCAGTAAGTAATCATTCTTGTTCAGTCATTTGCTGGTGGTCTGACCTTGGCAAATTGTGGCCTTCATTCTCTCCCTCAGAAGGACAAGCTGGTTTACTAGGCAGTATGTTCCATAGCAGAAAGATACACAGTGTCTACCCCTTATGGACACCTAAGCCGACTGACGAATGTGACTGCTGTACTAGACTCCCAGGTCTGAGAGCACAGGTCTGGAGAGAGAGCTGCTCTTGTCTGCAGGTGGCCACTTGCTGAAACATGAGGTACCGAATGTTGGGCGGTGGTTGGAAATGACTCTGATGCATCAGTCAGGACTCTTTGGGTTATAACTGACAAACACACAGCTCAAAAGAGCAAAAATAAGAAAAGAAAAAGAGATTTATTGATTGTATATACAAACCACAGAATGTAGGGAGGTTGGTTTTAAAAACAGCTGGGCTCAGGATCTGGAATATAGTGCAAGACCTGAAGCCAGCTGTGTAACTTGTTTCTGCTCCTCTCAGCATCATGGTCTAGTTCTCTCCCAGGAACTTAGCCACTGGGATCCAGCAAATTGCATCTTGATAAGTCTAATACCCCAGAAAAGAGGGTTCCTTCTACTAGTGTGACTGAAAGGAAAAACAAACAAATCATTCAATCAGGGTGGAGCTCAGAATCGCCCAACCTAAGCATGTGCCCACCTCTTGACCCATGACTTGATTGGCTGATCACTAGTCTTTTTGCTTACCCCTTTATTATTTCTCTAATAAAGGTAAAGTAGAGAGCAATTAAGCATAAGAGGCACTATATCTACCTACCTAGCTACTTCTATATAGGAGGCATTTTATTATGTAATATAGTATGCATGCATCTATTCTGTACATTTGTATTTAGGAAAGTAGATATTGTTCTGGGAACTTGTGCACAGGTATATATTTCATGCATGAATTTTCTGCATTTGTGTAAATGCTGGTTCATGAATATCAGTATATGTATATACTGCATGTACATATGTATTATTATCTTTGCATGTATGAGTGTGGTTTTTTCTTTTCAATGGAGCTTATTCATATCCTAGATTTTAATTACTCAATGAATGCATTTTCTATCTTGTTCATACCCCAGAGCACGTTTAATTCTAGCTGGATTGAACTACTTATAACCCCTATATGTGTCTCATTTCCTTCTCTGGAAAATCAAAGCATCATGTAGTCCTGAGGCAGTGCTTCAGGGACTCCTGGACAGAGGCATTGTGTTCATATTAGAGATTCAGAGAGAGCATTAGTAAAAGTGGTCCTCTATTTAGCTTGCAGAGCATCTAGACCAGGGTGAGACACTTCAAGACTGGGTAGCCAGCCAAACAAGCAAAGAACCATAAGATTAGAATTAAAAGTAGTTAATCCAGAGAAAAGATGAGAAATGGATCTATGGGCTATGAGGCAATCTGATTACCGGCATAGATATTACTTTACTGTGACTTTTGGTGTAGAGCCTTTGGTCTACTGGGAATGACAGAGCTCAAGGAAACTGTACAGTGTATATTTTTAACTCTTCCTTTTGCTCTTTTCCCCAACTGTACACTTTCTCTCTGTGCCCCAGGAAAACCCTCTCCTAAGCAAGGAAAAGCTTCCTAGAATTATTCAAATCCCCATTCTGTCCCTCCCATTTGGCACACATTTATACATTGTCTTGAGATGTGGCCATTGATTGAGAGTTTTATTTCATAACCAGATGGAGAAACATAATCAACTCTCCTCCACTCACATATATATATGCCCTCATGTACTTGGAAAAAATGATCTACTATCTTTAAATGATGAATCAAATACACACATGTCAAATAAGTAATCATTATTATATGTTAATTTAGTTGTTTCTTTTTCTAAAGCAATTTAATAGTTGAAAATTTTTGCTTTACAATTACACAAATGAAAATATTCAGATTTTAACAATTAAATTGATCTGTTAAGAAATTTTGGAACATACATTTGCATATAATTGTTCTCGATATACTTATGTAAAATCCTAAGTTTATATTCCTAAATATAGAAAACCCATTTATGTCAGCATTAGTTACATGTATACATTTATTTGAATGTGTGTAATGTGTGGTTTTATGGCCAAGAAAGTCAGTTCTATTTCTTAATTGTTACTATAACTATAATTTGGGAAATTCTATTGCAACATCAATATGTTATGCACATCTTTAATTAGGCTAGTGTGGCCTGTCTGTCACACCAACTGATCCTAAATATTCTTATTTAGTCTACTCGAGGCTTTATAATGTTCTCATTTTTAAAAGAAGCATGTTTCAGCTCATTAAATTGCTAAGTAAATGAAAACGAAGCCCTACACTTGAATGCTGTGTTCTGGAAATCCTGTGCTTCTCCACTGTGCACATCGTTAGGCACTGTGTAAAGTGTGCCCTTCCCTTACTACCAGAAATCCTCCACAGCTCCAGCAGTCTATGGTTCTCTTCTCAGATCCAAGGGATACATCTGTCACTCCACCTATCACAAGAAAGACTGTGGCATCCCATTCATTGATCATCAGAGCTTAATTCTGTTTTCTAAAAGTAAATGAAAATAAGTCCCAAGCTGATTGCTCTGAGCAGGGTCTCCTCTTTATGTCACACATCAGAAAAGCACAACACAATGACCAAGTCCATGATAGGAAACTACAGACAGAACCTAGCCTGAAGTTCCTTTCTTTCTTTTTCCCCCAAATCTGCCATGATCTCAGCAGGATGAAACAATGATACCTTGAATCAAGCCCTGAGGTGCCTAAATCCATTATACCTTCCTTATCTGCTATAATTTAAAATGAATAGTTAAAATTTATGTTAGGAAGAAAACTGGGTTCACAATATGTTTCCAAGTATGGCTTTGAGTTTGTTGTTTGTTTGTTTTTTAACCACACCAGGATGGCATTCTTTTTGCCATGTCCAAGGTCAACTGATAATACAGTAACTCTGCCATAATACTACAGGTGACGTCTGTATATTCACTACTGTCAGAAATAGGGGTTTGCATTATTGATATAATAATGAAATTCAGGACAAGCCGGAGCTCCTAGTGGGTCAGAAATTAAGGGGAGATAGGGTGCAGGGGTAGTCTGTTGCAAAATCAATATTGTTCCTGGTCCAAGTTTCAGTTTGGTAACATCTCGTGACTGTTGTCAGCTCAAATATAAGTACCAATGAGGAATTCTGGGTTCTGTGACCAGAGGACTTTCAATATTTCAGTACTCACCTAGTTTGTTGCACTCATTTTGTTTCTCAAGATTTCTCTTTCCCCAAGGATAAGAATTGTGGCTTGTATTGGTTGACAAAGCAAACAGGTACTTATGGGTTAAAGAAGAGGAACCATTCACCAACTGCATTATTGGATTGTCCTTATTATAGCTGGAATATTTTAATTATTTTCAATTCCAATAGTCTTCACAATATACTGCTTTTTATGAGTCTGGATTTATATGTTCAGTTCAAAATATAAGTAAAGCCACATATTTATCTTTTCTGTGTTCTTTATACTTTTATCTTTTGCATGCCCCTTGGAAGAAAATTATTCAAAAACCAAATATTTAGTGGCTACAAAACTGATACAATTAAGTGGATCACGAACTGGGCATTATTTACTATACTTTGAGATCTTCAGGACAGAGGGTCATAGATTCACTGACAGCCTATAGTTCTGGTTGGGCAGATCCAAAGGGATTATATCCAAAGGATTTTGATTATAAATAATCAAGAATCAAATTTTGCACCAGGGAAACCCAAGTTTCCAGAGTGAATACTAAATCTTTGCCACCTCCTACCCCACCTTGTTTTAGATAGTACTGAAGAGATATTCCCTCTCATAAGCATTTCAGCTCATAAACATCTATGTCATAGAGCCATCTTCCACAGCAACACGTGTACAGATGTTTGGTTCTGGAAATCATTGCCAGCATGTCTACATAGATGAAAATAATAATAATAATGATAATAATAATACAACTTTAGGAAGTTGAGTTGTTTCTAGAAAGCCACTAAATATACATTTTATAAGAAAAAAAAAAACTTATGAGAAAACCTTAAGGATCAAGACCTTGAAGTAAGTAGATCATCATACCTGCCTTAGTTCAGCCAAGGCTACTGACCTGTCTCTTGAATCAGAGCAGAAGGGGCAGGGGCACAGAAGGATGCAGCTGCTTTTGAGGTGTGCAGCTCAAAGTCAAGGCCCCAGTAGCAAAGCTTGTCTCCGACCGCCTCCTGGCATCACTCTCTTTCACCTCTTCTTATCCCCCAGGCAAGGAATAGAGACTAGAATACCCTCAAGGTGGATCATAGAAAACAGAACCTATTTTCCCCAAAGCCAGCTATCAAACCTAAAGACAATATTCTAACGTCCCCCACGTTTTGTGTAAAAATTGACATAAAGAAGTTTTCTGACCTACGTTATTTGAGAAGTCATCAGCTCCCCATTTCAGAAATGGTCCTGCCTCATACCAAAGAGGAAGAAATGCTACATCTGAGGGACCAAGAAGAACCTGAAAGACAAGCCTTAGGGAACTTCCCTCCCACAGTCTGGTACTATTGGTTCCTACCTTCTTGTCCAATCATATTTCTACCTGTCTGCCCACTTGTCACCAAACCCAAGCATAAAAATTCAGAATTCACCCTGGGTCTTTAGATTGTCAATCTGAAGCCTCCCAAGCCATGCAAAATATGATCAAATAAATGCAATGTGCTTTTCTCTTGCTAATTTGTCTTTGACTTGGTGTTTGCCCACGATCTTAATGATGGGAAGGAAATGGGCAGCCCCCTTTCTCACCCCTACAGAAGCATAGTTTGAATGTCAATATTGAAGCTATGTGCCCCAAAATACTGGATCCACCATGTATCATTTTACTTATATTACTTTGACTCTTGAAGCCTTTTCCATCCTAAATATTTTATTTAAATTTTCTCTGAAAAGGATTGCCCCTGAGACCATTATTTGGAAAGGATCAATGCACAAACTTTTGGAAGAGTGAAGCCCAGACATGGGAATATGTGTAGTGGGACTCTCAGTGGGAAAGAGGAAATCAGTAAGAAGGGAGGTAGAAAGTCACCAAACCCCCAATTTAGCCTGGGAACTGCTTGAGAAAATCTGCCATTCTCTTGAGTGTTCATATGTTGTTTTTCAACTTTGATGTAAAATTTTCTCCTCATCGTTTCTCCTCCTCATCTGTAACATGAATATGGGACTTTTCATTCTATTATGCATAGATCAGAGCTAGAGAAATATGTTCTTTTTTATGTTTGTCTTTATGAGAAATGAAATTTCCTCTTTCAGTAATTCTGGTTTGCTTTGAATAGCTTAATAATCCTATTGCTTCTTTTTAGTGATTTCTTGCTGTTGCATTAGATGAAAAGCTTTGTGGGATTCATGGTCCACAGTAAGAAGTCAATAAGTATCCTACCTGGGCTCAGAAGATATTTTTAATCTTTTATTATGAAATTGACATGCAAAAAACATATATGTATGCTTAACAAATAATTAGAATATGTACACATATGTGTTTCCAATAGGATCAAGAGATTGCATATCACTGATGTCCCAGAAACCCAGCCTGACCACAAAGCACATGTTCCTCACAAACGTAATTGCTACTATCACTTCTTTAATGATGTTTTTTCCCCTTTTTCTATGTGTCCATAAACCATTTTGTTTTGCCTCTTCCTGTGAGCTACAAATAGAATCACACTGTGTGCACAATCTTACCCTCCAAGTTGTCACATAACAGTCGCAGCATCTCCATGGTCATTGCTGTATGATATTCCACTGTATGTAGCAGAATTTTAATTCATTCTCCTGCTGATAGCTGTTTGAGTATACTCTAACCATGTGTCTATGCCTCCCTTGTCTGAGTTCATGAACATCTCTACTGTTGAGAGATACCGATCACCGGAAATGCTGTCATATAGGGAATGCAGACTTTAACTTTACTTGATAATGGGAAAGTGGCTTTGCCAAAGTGGTTGTTCTAGTTTATTCTCCCACTACTAATGTGTAAGAGTTCCTGTTGTTCCACATCCTCACCAATATTCAATATTTGCAGATTTCTGGTTTTTTTTTTTTTTAACCAATCTGGTATTTGGGACACAGGGATACTTCTTTGTACTTTAAACATTTTTTTTCATTGTGATTTAAATTTCCAGAATGCTTAGTACTAGTAGGGTTGGAAAGCACCTTGTAGGTTTATTGACCTGAGTCCAGGGTCTGTAAAATGTGAATATCTGAACTTTGGTATTTGGACAGGAATCATTCTGAACATTTTGTGTCATGATGGTAAATTCAGGGAATGCAAAGGACACCCATTCATTGAACATCAATTTGGAGCTGGATACCTCATGCACTTTGTCCTACTGAAGCTTCCTAATAACCATTAGATGGATGCTGTTTCCAAATTTTGCAAATAAGGAAATTGAGACTTAGAGGTTAAGAAAGTTACCCCAAAACAAACATACTGCTTTTGTAAGTATAGCTCAGTGTGAAAACTCAAACCATGCCTTGGTGCCTCCAAAGCCTGAGCTCTTTTCAGTAATCACGTTTCTTCACAAGAAAGAACCCATACAGGAGAAAAATGATGCTTGATATTCTTTGGTAAAGTCATTGTATTAAAAACTATATCAAAAGAAGTTCAAAGGTAGCCCGATTAATATAACTAATTAAATAACCAAATCCCTAGGTCCATTTTTCTTTCAACACTTCAAAATCCAAATCACAAATATTTAAACAAATGAAAGGGTCTTTGATATGTGGTGGGATTTCCCTTATGAGAGTAATTCATAGAACATTTTAGTCACATGTTTCATTTTCAGCCTGTGACAGGCACTTTTGAAATGATTAACACCATACTGTGGAGTTGTAGAACATTAAATGACAGCCAGAAATAAAAGTAAGAAAAAATGAGAGTGAGACAAACTATTCTCTGAGAGACACATTTTATATAGGTAATCAATTTATTAGGACACTCAACAAATTCAAGCAATAGGCACTTTTAAAAAATTAATTTAAAACCAATTAAAGGATAAACATCAAGCAAGACTCCTAAGGATTTATGTGTTATTAATGGTGCTTTTTCCCCCAACTATAAAGGTCTAATAAAAAGCCTGTAAATCCTGTAGATACAGAAACAATTTTCAAAGAATCAAATTAACCAGAAGCAATGACTCAGGTATGATACTACCCACAAAAGGGATGGACCAAGCCAGCTTGCAACATCTCTCACAGGATGCTAAGAATAACTCTCAGGAGGGGCAGCCTCCTTCATGCCCCTCTCCTCTCTAGTATCTTTACAAAATGACCTTTCAAAGGATTTGATCCAAAACCTCTCCCCAGAGGAATATATACACACTGGTGGCCTGCTTCTTTGTCACCAACATCAAACAGGCTTAGACTTTGCATCTATGGATATTAGCCTCACATTTATCCCACTCCACAGCAATGAACAGTGAAAACAATTTTATTAACCACTTCTCTATGCTTCACACATTTTTTGATGTTCATTACTCTACAGTATTTCATGAGACAAATGTTTGCTGGCAAAATTGCTAGCATAGCGTGCACTTTCTAGTTGTCAATACGCAGCCATCCTCTCCTGTGCCACCAGTTGACTACAAAGATTTAAAGGTTCAGTGATTATAGGATTTAAATGATTTTAACCCCTTTAAATTTGGAAACTCTTTAAATCCCATTATCTCTGCAGCCACTGAGAATTTTGAAATTAGCTTGGCCTTTCCTAGCTCCAGGTCTAAGGATTACAGAGTTTTAAAGAGTACAAATGCTTTTCTGAAGTTCTATAAAGAGCTGTCCCCAACCAGTGGACCCAGAGGAAATAAAGCCAGCCAGTTCTCCAGCTGGTAAGTGCTGATCAGAGTTTCTAAATGGAAAGACCTATATGTTATGCCACAAACCACCAGGAAAACAGGTAATTGCTTCCTCGACTCCATATGAAGCCACTGAATTGGAAGATCTGATGTAGGAGGGGGGTAGGTGTTTAGACATGTGTCAGAAGTGTCTAAGAATGAGAAAAAAAGATGTCAAGGACCCAAACAAGCTCTCTGGGACAGAGAGAGTAATGCAGTGAGTTGGAAGCCATCTTGCTCCTGAAGAAAAGCTGTTACCATGGATACCCATGGAATCCTAGGTAACCTCTGGGGTCTTACCTCTTGTGTCCGCACATTGATGTATCCATAGTGAGTTCGAAGGGGCCGCCTGTACGTGTAGGAGAACGGTATCCATTTTGTACCAGGTTGTCCAAAGCAGTTTAGTAGCAATGGGAAATTCACTTCATTTACAAGGCGCACAACCAGCAGGAAGAGGAATGCAGCTATGAAGCTCACCGCAATCACAGACTTTCTCTACAAAACATAAAAAAAAAAAAAAAAAAAAGACTTTCAACTAAAAGCAGTCACAGAGGGAGATTCCTTTATTCCTTTCTCTTTTTCTTTCATAAGGAAAAAAGGATTCTGTCACTTAGAATATTTCACTTCGAGACTGAAAATAATGACTCAGTGACCAGGTCGCCTTTGTGTACTGGGCCTCTGAGATCAAGCAGAGAGGTTTTCTTGTACTCTTCCCTTCTGTCTCTTCTCCTCTTTACTTTCCTATCTTCCTTGCACACTCCTATTCAGTTTGAAAAACCCAAATCAGAAATTTCCACCTGCAGGCAGCCTTTCCTAATGGCTCAATCCCTCCCATTCTTTGACCCCCCACCTCCCCACCAATGGAGGAAGAAGGCCTGTCACTCCCCTGCTTTCCTTGAAAGGCAGTATGTTGTACTATTTTCACTGTGTGTTCATGGACCCCTCCCTCCACAGGATTGTGAGCTCCTGTAGAACTGGGATGTACTCTGTGGTATAGCTCCCTGTATTCCAGGACCTTAATGCAGGACCTCAATGCTACAGGTATTCAACAAATACCTGAGTGAAATGAATAAATGAATGCATTTTTCCCATTCTTGTACACAGTCTCATTATGGCTCACTCTTCTGCTTCTGTATCTAGAATCCTTTGTGTGCAGGAAATTGAAAGGCGAGTGACTCACCGAAGATAGAGATTCAACCAAGAGATTTTATTGGGGGACTGTCCGGAGGGGAAGTAAAGGAGAGGCAGAGAGTAGAGAGAAGAGAGGAGGAGGACAGAGAGGAAGAGAAAGAGAGCAGAGAGAGGAGAGAAAGAAGAGGAAGAGGGAAGAGGGGGAAGAGAGGAAGAGGGTAGAGAGCGTGAGCTTGCAATCTTCGGCTTAAGAAGGGTTGCATAGGTGACATGGCATGTGCTGATTGGCAGGGTGACTCAGGAACAGCGAGTGGATACTGTGTCCTGCGGGGATTGGTGGAGAAAATTTTTGAGTTTGGCACTCTTCGGCTTGGCGCCCTTTGGACAGGACAGGGAGGGGTAAGGGATTCCGTGATGTTCTCAAGAGATGGAAACTTAACTTCAGCGGGGAGTCTCCCATACACCCAACCGAGATGACCTGTGCTAAATAAAGCATGTGCAAAAGTAAAAATCAAAATGATAACCACAAAGGGAGGAAACATTTCAGACCAGGCAGCATAAGAACATTCTGCTCAATGTTCTGCAATGGAATAAAAGCTGGAGCAAATGCATCTTATCTGGTAGGAGAAAGCAGAGATGTATTTAAGATTGATCTTAATAAAAGGCAGGAGTTTAAACTGGTAGGGATGTGTGGGCACCTAGGTAAAGGAAAGAACAGACTAGAAAACATGGGGTAATTCATAGGCACAGAGCTGTCTTAACTGTACAGCACAAAGTAGAAAAAGCTAGAGATATAAATGATAACCTTATGGTAGACTGGCTCGGACACCAAGCTAAGAAGCCTGTGCTGAGTTTGCTAGGAAATGGAAAGCCAAAGGAGATTTTTGTTGTTGTTGTTGTTGTCTATTTATTTAATTTTGCTAATGGTAACACTTATAATCAAACATCAGTGCTTAAGATGCTTTGGAGCAGGGAGAGAATAAAGGTACAGAGTGACTAGTTAGGAGGCTGTTCTCTTTGGTCAGGGAGGAGGTAACGAGGGATGGAAACGAGGACAGAGGCAGAGGAAATAAAAGGTGAAAAAAGACGCGAAAGACTCAATTTAGATAGAAGGAATAGAACCTGACCATGGATGAGACACACATGGCAGACCCAAAACTCATACACGACCGAGACTTTGAGCCTAAGGGACTGCAATAAATAAAACCAGTTATATCAGGAGACACCAGAGTGCCCAGAGCAGGAATTTATCAATGACCTTGGCTTTCTTGTTGCTAATCTTCAGGGTCTGGTAGATCATCCTCATGAAATTGTCACAGAGTCAGGGGGAAGGTCAATGCTAGAGCAAGAAGAAACATGAGCTGAGGTTGGACCTCAAGAACAACTCTGCCACAAGGGCAGGGCAAAGACAGTGAAACGTTCCCTCGTGAAATTGGACTTGACCTCTCATTTCTCTTCAAACTTAAGGAAAGCCAATGATTTTCTGAGAATGACTGAGTATTTGTTGTTGTGATTGGGTGTTGAGTTTATCACTTCTTGATATAATTAACTTCATTTTTTTTCCCCCAAAAAATCTCCCAAGGAAGTAAAGAAACTCAAAGATGGTCCCTGTGTCTGCTGAGGTCCCAGCCACTAGATCTGTACAGCAAAACCCGAGGTCAGAGACACCCAAAGAAAGTCTTCATTCTTTCTTGGCTTTTGTAATTTGTAAAACCTACATTCCTCCGTCTAGCCAGCCTAATTTTCTAATCACCTGAAAGTCCCTTGAGCTCTGCCTCCTCAAAACCCCTTATCTCACCACTAACTACCACAGCCTTACCTCATTTAACCTTCTAATCATGAAAAACCGTTTTAATTTGCTCCTCTGTGGAATCATTATGTCCACAACATTGCAATGTGTCAAGGTAACAGCTTAAATGAGGTGATGGATCTTACAAGTTTAAAGGGACATAGACCAGAACAGATGGCTAAATAAAAGCAAAGAGGCCAGTCACCCATTAAGTAAACAGGTAAGAACTTTTTTTTTTTTTTTTTTTTTTAATCACCATCCAGTAGCTTGTTACAAAACAGCAGCTTGCTTTGAAGGAGACCCAGATGGGATCTGTGCTTTTGTCTACTCCAGAGCCCAGCATGGGTCTCTGGTTCTCTTAGTTACTGTATTGCATTACATGAGTGGGGGTTTGGGGACAAAGGCGAGCCTTTCTGAATCTGCCGATGGCGGGTAAGTAACACATACATAATGCATACATGAGAAGAAAATAAATCAACCATTTTGAGAGAAACTTCAAAATAGAATGAAATCACAGTGGTAAAAGCCTGCTCTCTGGCAATCCATGTCCTCCTCCTGTGTATCAAAGGGAACTAAGTAATGAGGGTGGGGAAGCAGCTGAGTAAGAGTTAGACACCGGTCCCTCTGTGCTCCCCCTGGAATGGCATTCTGCAGTGGGCAGAGCTGTTCCCAGCTCAGACCTCCAGCCCAGACCCTCCTTGTGTTGCCTGGACCTTATCATTCACCTTTCTTCATGTTTCTATATCCTTGTGTAACCTGAAAGCATTGTCATAGTGCTGCCCCAAAACCACCCTGAAACTCCAGAAAAGGTGGAACTTGAAGCACATTCTATGCTCCAGATGACAAGGACAACAGAACCTAACCCAAGGTTTTATTCTCCTAGTAGTCACTTCTGCTTGACATGACCTTGAGCTTCAGCTACTACAGTGAAAACCATGGATGAGGCACTTTGAAGTCTATTCATAGCTAAATACAGTGTGTGTGTGTGTGTGTGTGTGTGTGTGTGTGTGTCTATCTGTTAGGGATGCAGGAGATGGGGAAATAAACGAAGTACTAATACTAACATGATCTACATGAATGTATTCATACCTTCAAGTCACAATTGTTCATTGGGTCCAGAAATTATAATAGAAAGTCCATGCTTCCCAAGAGTCATTTAGTGACTTTTAGTGACTCATGTGTCACATGAGGTACCAGGAGGTATGCACTGGATACTGGGATCCCCAGGGAAGTGTTGTGGGAGGGACAACACTTCTTGAAATGGTTGCCTGAATAGAGTGTGTGTTAGGGTGGGGGAGGATTAGCAGTGTGAAGACAGGAGGAACATTCTAGGCAGAGAAAACAGTGGTTTGAAAGTCCATAATTTGATCAAAATCCTTCAACCAGGTGTGGTAGTACATGCCTGTAATCCCAGCAGCTTAGGAGCCTGAGCCATGAGGACTACAAGTTCAAAGCCAGCCTCAACAACATATCAAGGCCCTAGGACACCTAGAGAGACCCTGTCTCAAAATAAAACATACAAAAGGCTGGAGATGTGGCTCAGTGGTTTAATGCCCCTGGTTCCTGGGTTCAATCCCTACTACAAAAAAAAAAAAAGAAAGAAAAGAAAATGAAAGAAACCTCCAAGTCATTTGGTAAGAAGGCTACATAGATTCCATGTGGCAAGAGAAGATACAAAATAGAGATCAAATAATAAAACAAAAACCAATTTGCCAAATATATCAAATGGGATGCATTTATCTAGCCTACCTACTTTATATTCAGATAATGAGAGGATGAATGCATGAAAGTGCTGTGTTTCATAATTCTAAAATATCTTCCCTTTTCCAATCAAGTGAAAATGCACCAGATCAACACACAATAAAGTCCTGTTTCCAGTTGTTTGACTTATTCCATCAATAAATGTACATCATCAGCAGCTCGTTCTAGTAACAGTTTTGAGTCCCTCACTACTCAGAAAATTGGAAGCCTCCACCTATTTAGACCTGTGCACTGTGTCTAACCATTTGTTTATTGATGTTTGTTGCCTTTATTGAAGTCCTCAGAACATTTTTCAGATTCAACTGCCACCAGTTAGGTTAGAGCAAAGAACTGTAAGTATCTGTCAGCTTATAAAGGATCAGACTTGGTTTAACAAATTATCCATATTGCAAAAAGCAGACATAAATGTAATAAGTGGCCATTCCTGTAATATCAGAAGCATGGACATTAAATAATACACAGAGTAGAAAGCACAGAGCACATTTGAAGCGCAAAGTCAGCACTCAAGAAATGCAAGATGTTATCAGGATACAATTGTTAATTGTTAGATCCTTGATAGGTAGTAGCCAGTTGGTAAATGCTGGTTCAGCCTTGTGAACCCCATGATAAAAACTAGAGGAATCTCTTTCTCAAATATTCCAAGCAGCTGCAAACCCTTGAACTATTCAGTGCAATGTATCCATACAAGCTCCAGGAGAATGTCACTATGCCTAAATAGATCTTATGAATAGCTTTAGGGAAAGCTTTCTCCTTTTCTATTCTTCATTTTGCACAAATCTGAAGGGGTCTTTAACAGCTGAAACATTTAGAATTTAATCCCCTCTCTATTGCAAAAATATGCATCAAAAATGTGACATTCCAGTTGCTTGCTCCTTAAAGGCAGAATATAACTTATCAGACTTTATATCAAAAATGCCTATTTCTGCTACAGACAGCTCATGATTTGGGAGAGAAGACAATTGCAGAGATTTAGACCTAGCAAATTTGCAAACCGTATTAATTTTATTTATGTTTTAATTCCTTCTACCACAGGATTAGCCATTTGTTACAGAATGTTCTTTAACTATTAATCCAGACAGTCAATGGACTTTTTTAAAATTTGCTTTTCCATAAATGATAACCAACATTATAAAGGTGTACTTTTGTATTTAGGTGATATTATCTATTGACTTGAAGTAGTTGCTTACCAGGGTAAAGTGGAGTTAACTTTTGTCCATTTGCTATTATTTAGCCAATAAATTTGAGATAAAATATCAACTGGATTATTTATAGCAGTGCTCAGTCACTCCACATATTGGAACATCCCTACACATTGCTTATTTGTGATCTTATCAAATGACAATTCTCCTATATAAAAATCATAGTTCTACCTTGTACCATTGGCCAAGCTCCAAGTCTCGTTCTCCCCAAATACAATAAAGCTTCTTGCCATTTGCACAAAGATAAATTAGCAAAGCTCAGAGTATATAAGCAGAGCCTCCCTTTGTTTTGTTTTATCTGTTGAATCAACAATCAGTTTGAATCCTGCTTATTAAACCATAGTGAACTTTGGGGAAAATCTCACACATTTGTTGTGGGATAGAGGTCAAAAAAGGAGGGTACTAAAAAGGCAGAAGTCCTGATGGTCAAGTCCACGCAGGAGCTTATGGGGGCAGCCTCTGGAGGCACAGGTTATCAACCAGAGAGTTTGAATGTCAAACAAGACCAATAGAGGAGAATTAGTAGCATGTGGGAGTGCAGGAGGCTGATGGAGCGGATGCAATATGGTAAACAGATTCTGAGGATAGGCTTTGAAGAAGGCAGGAGGAAAGTCCCTAGGGAGTGAGGGCGAGATATAATCCTGCAAAGTCTTCTGTGTCATGCCAAAAAGTCTGAACTTATGCAGTAGAATCCAAAGGGACCTGATCCTGGGAAAGACAGGATCAGGTCTGACTTTGGAAATTTCCCTCTAGAAGTGGTGTGGCCATTGGATGGAGTTGGGAGAGGACACCCATCATGATATTATCAGCATGAGAAACAATTATTACTCTTAGAGACTGGCTTTTTTTCTCCCAGTAGGGGAACCTTGTAGGGGAATAAGTTAATATAGAGCATAAATAAATAAACTATTAACACAGTCTTAACAGAAGATAATATTTAATGAGTGTTATCCAGCATAAAAATAATTTATCTACTCTCCTTCTCCCAAAGAAAGGCAGATGGAAGCTGAGTGACTTGTCCAAGGTCACTGATCATGGAAATGTAAAGATAGGACTTGAGCTCAGATATTCTGACTCCAGAACCATGCTCTAGTGTGTGAAATGACTAAGTTGTTCATTGTTATTCATACCAATGGGAACACTCTTAAAGAACTAATTCAGAAATTTTAAGAGTTGGTACCAGCCTTAAATAGATTTGGTAATGTAGTTTGTCAATAAACACAACACCTAATTCATATGGAAAATTAAGAGGCTGATGTGAAACATGGTAATTACATTTACTTCAAAATCAGTAATTGTGGACAAATTTAATTCATTTTTTCTAAATCTGGCTTTATTCCCAGAATTAAAAAGACAACTACAGGTTACCCTTGGTTAGCACTCAGGTAAAATGTAGCAATTATGCTTCCACTTCTATTAGAGAACACTAGGTACTCTCTATCTTATTGTGGGTAGTTTCCAGGACCCAACTGAGGGAATGGGTGTCTTCCCTTCTCAGTTCTACCACCCTTTTATTTAAATAAAAGGGTAAACAATAAAATGTTTGGTGGTTTTATAAGAAAAAAGTTTAAAAGCAATAGAACTCCTGCAAACTAGCAATCTACTTTAAGAATTTGGAACGCATGTCAACGTGTCACCTGCAGTCATGGGTACAGTCAGTAAAAATAACCAATCCAACAAAAACCAAGGCAATAGCAATCTCATGGGCACCACTGGCACCAACTCTTCTATGCAGAAACTAGTCCTAGAAAAACACATAGATGGCCAGAATTTCCTCAGAGATTTTTCTTTCCCAAAGACTTCCTGTGGCTACAAACATCAAGCTAACATGAGCATTACGAGTTTGTCAGATGACATCGGAAGAGGTCACGCTGAGTTTTCTGACACCTATGTTAAAACCATAATGAAAAAATACCACATGAAAATCACTATGATCACACTCACTGAGTTTGTCTTGCTTAGTAAAATGATAAAAACCCGGTTTATCTCATTTGGCCTGCTCATCTTTATCCTAATGCCTCAGTATATGTCCTTTCACAGAGCAGGAAGAAATCAAAGTTCATCAGGAACACAGGATAGAACCAAAGATCAATACTACATGCACAGTATGAAGGGCCCAGAAGGCAAAGTCTCCTGGTGTGGCTGGACAAATAGACACACAGAAATTGAACCCACAGGGTTAGTTCCGATGATGAGAAGAACAACAGAGACACAGCAGATGACCCTAAAGTTTCTTTTCTTTTCCTTAAATCCTGTTCCATATTGAGCACCTGCTGCCACATTGAGGGACTCTCTGTGCCCCTGGAGTTGGGCTGAAGGAAAAGAAGTGCTGAGCAACCAGGGAGGATGGAAGGAATCAGGTGATCAAACCGGATCAGACCTGGACTTTTGTTGAATTCTCAGCCACCTTACAGTCTTCATTGGCTTTTTATGGCTCATGCAAATTTCTGCTTGGTGTCTTTTTCTCTTTAAGAGATAAGTTTGTCTCTTAGAATCCAGTTCTTACTTCAAGGTGTTCAGGACACAGAAGTGGAGCAGAAGCATTAATTCTGGTAGCCCTAGTGTCCTTAGAGAAGGAAGTGCTGCCCAGAACCACCATAAGGATGACAATGACTTCAATGGGACAGCGATGAGGACATCAACCGAGAACTCTTATTTTTATATGAATCGACATGACCTTTACATCATACAGAAAACTGTCACCTCACATAAGTCTCAATCACCAGTGAAAAAAGAAGTGCTTAAAAATCTCTCCCCTCTCCCTTCCATGCCCTCCATGTTTCCAACTGGACTCCTCACCATTCTCCAGAGCCCCATTGCTACATAGATCCTGGGATTTTGTTCTTCTTGTTCTCCCTGCCTGTTCCTGTTTTTCACCAGCTCCATCTTTCACAAGTTCAAATATGACTCAGCTCAAATAGTTTCTCCTCATTCCTCCCTGGCTCCTAGTGCAGGGATGAGAGTGGGGTGTGAGGAGGTGCACGGAGAAGGAAGGAGGAGAAAAGTAGCACAGAAAGATTGCCATTTAATTTTGCCTTTGAAAATTCCTAGAAATAAAGTCTGAGAAACATCTTCTAAGTGACAGCACCAAGCACAGTATCTCGAACATAGAAGGTGGTAAATATCTGGGAAGTAATGAAAGAAGTAAGGATGGAGAGATAAATATTACTCTCTTCCAATGTAAGTGCTAAATTACCCGAAACACTTCACATTAATATTATTGAGGGCAAAAAAAGAGTGTTTTGTATAAAAAGAAAAAAAATGCAAATTTTTTTTTTTTCTGTTTCTCATCTTTTGGAAATTTCTATGTACATGTGATGTGACTATGGTGGGAAGGTCGGGGAAGCTAGGGAAAGTTTAGGATATGGAATATAAAGTGAAGAAAAAATTGAGTATTTGCTAAAATGGACTTTTCACTGAGAAACTGCTTCAAAGTTCCTGAAAGAACTTGTAAATCTGAATGGCAGCAAACTAGTAAACCTGCTTACAGCAACATTCTTTATATGGCACATAATGAAAAGACTTACAAGAATACATATTTTTTAGAAAATCAACTCTTGTCGGAGGATGATAACACTTAAAGCTAGAATCTTATATCATAGAATGAGAAATGGATAACAAAAGACTATCCTGTTCTTCTGACAAGGACAACAGCCCATTTCTAAGAGGAGAGACTTGCAGCAGTGTGCTATTGCTCAGCAAGTACCAGGTACCATGCCAAGGACTCTTCAGGAATGAAAATGGATTTTTCCCAAGAGAGCTCCTGTGGACTCAGGGTGGCCAAGCGATACTAAATGGTCAATACCTATAACCTCTGCCACATGGCTTAGGCCCATCGCACCTCTGTTTTCTTACCTGAAATTGGAGAAAACAATAGTATCTATTATTTAATTATGAAGCATTTAAATGAATTACTACACCTAGTCCTTACAGAACTGTCTGGCAAAAGGAATGTCTCAATAAATGTGAGCTTCAATTATCACATTTTATCAGCTATAGATACCATTAATTGCTGGTCACATTGTTACTTTCAATATGATAAAAAAAATAATAATAAGATGGCGAGTCTCAGAGGAGACCTCTGTAAAAAGCTGAAACACCAAATGGCTATTTCTTTAGAGTCAGAATTTTCCAGAAATAAAGCTGCTATTCTAAGAGGCAGAAGAAGAGAAAGAGGAAAAATAATCTCCCTGGAGAATTTGAATCACAAACAATTACTCATGCAGGTTTTGGATACATTTTTACTACCAATATGATTTTTAAACGGTCTCAGGTGGGTAGTGATCCCAGACGACCATCTGTTACAACACCAATCCTGTTTGAGGAAGAATCCTAGAAGAATTAAACTTTGGGGGTTGAGGTTGTGGCTCAGCAGAAGAGCACTCATCTCGCATGTGTGCACCCTAGGTTCGATCCTCAGCACCACATAAAAATAGAGGCATTGTGTTGTGTCCATCTACATCTAAAAAAAAAATAAAATAAAATATTTTTTTAAAAAAATAAATAAATAAAGGTGTTGTGTCCAACTACAACTAAAAAATAATAATAATAAAAAAGAATTAAACTTTGTTCAGGCTGATAAGGACTGCAAAGTGGTATTGAGTATAAGATATACTCCACTCTCAGATATGTGCAATGTGGAAGAACATCTTAAAAATCAATGAAATATGGCAGCAGTTTTATGGTCATAGTTGTAATCACCATCATTATCATCAACCCCCTAAGGAACAAAGAGAATCAGGAATGGTGCCTGGTGCCTGGATTACTTTAAACATTATCTCTCATCCTGTATCCTAAAGAAGGCATAATAAGGAAAGAATAACTAAAGCTGTCTGAGACAATGCAATTTACCAATGCGAAATAGCCTTTGGGTCTTTTTTTTTTTTTTTCTTTCTTTTTCTTGAGATTGCACCTGGAAAAAAAAACAACAACCATCCAAACAAACAAACAAACAAAAACCCCCTTTTTTTCTGAGGATGGTTAAACTCTCCTCTCCTTCTCCTGCACAGGCAGGCATATTCCACCCCATCCCTATGCATACAAATCCACTGTGGCACTTCCCAGTATCTCTCTAAGGAATATGCACTGTCCTCTTGTAGGTCAAAGTTGAACCTTAGCAGAGTAAAGCATACATATTAAACAGTCTTGCACTTAAACACAAGCAGAATTTTACCAGAGCATAGGTCTTATGGTGATAATAAATACTATTGTACCAAGAGCACTTGAATTTCTAAATAGAACAGTTTTCCTATCAATTCTAGATTTAATATTGCATTGGCAGTAATTTGAATTGTTTGTACAACATAAAGCATATTCGTTTATTACTAATAGTCTCCTGTGCTAGAATAGTAAAGGCAAAAAGATTCCCACTGTTAAATTGGATCTTACAAGATAAAGGTCTGTTACAAGCCTTTGATATTTATTTTATCAACACCAAATCTGTCAGTGCCATATTTTTTTCCAACAGCTTTCTACTCACCTTAATCTAGATGTCCTGGATGCAACTCAAATTCAATAGTCCAAATCCAGACCAATGTTCTGCCCATCCCCAGTCCAATCTTCCTCACCCATCGTGTCCCTGAGTAGCTCCCACAGAAATTGCTTTGGAGTCCTGAGAATTAAATTCTCAACTCTACTTAATAGCTATATGAACTTGGACATCTTAATTTTCTTTGTCTCTGGTTCCTCATCTGTAAAATCATATGAAAATTGAATAATGAGATAACACCGAATGGGTCTCACTTACTGCCCAGCACATGGGAGTCAATTAATGATCATTAATCTTCTTTTTTAAATTCACATATCAATTCTCCTATGCAAGCTGTTCTTTATTCATGAAACATCTTCTTTCTTTCCTCTTTCTCTTTCAGGAAAACAGCTATTTATCCTTCAAGGCTAAATCCCAATGTCATCTTTGAAACTGGCCTGTCCCTGAAAATTTCAAGGCACTTTTTTTCTAATCCAAACATACTTCAAATCATGTTGTAATTATCTGGTTACCAATCAACCTTCATTCAACCAACTTCAGCAATTCTACTACACTCCATGTCCTCTCCTTCTCCTCAGACAGACATTGCTAGTCAACCACAGCACCATTTCCCCATAGCCAAGATGCAATTTCAGAATCTTTTCAACACAAGGCTCCAGACAGTGGTGGTACTAATAAAGTTACCACTCGGCATTAAACAGGTAGCAGCTTAAGGTCAGAGGTTGTACCTTAATAAGTCTATAATCCATGTGATCACAAGTTTGACCATTAGTATCTCCAGGATTTCCTAATCTATATACACATGTTTTTTGTTTTTTGTTTTTTTTTTTTTTTTTTTTTTTTTTTTACGAATTCCTGCTGGTTCCCAAGTCTAATAATGATTCTGTAATAATGACCCACCCTGATTAGCCAGAGTTGGTGTCACTAACAAGGAAAGTTCACAGCATAGCTCTGCACATGGCTACCAAACTGAATCCAGGCTCATTTCTTATCACAGAGTTAGGCATGCCTATAGACACTCGCAAATTGAAGCCGGTGTCTAGGTGTCTATGTAATTGAAATAGAAACGGGGTAAGAATTTGTGATCTTTCAACTTAGCAGATAGCAGCTGCCACTTACCAAAGCCTACCTGATTGCTGCTATTTTGCACCTGCTGAGAAAAAGTTTGCAGCAAAAGAGATTATTTCCTTTTTTAACCCTTGGCTGAGAGCAAGCCTCTATTTTCTTTTTTGCCCAGTTATACAGAATAGATATTGGGTTCATTCTCTCATATGTGGGCGGACACTGATGGGTTAAGACACATGGTCAAACAACTTCCACTAAGCACTGGCAATCACAGTGGGAATTTTAAATGTTCACTGAGCCAGTTTGTTGAAAACTTGCAATCTTCTTGGAAATAGAGCTACATGAAGCAAAAAAAGAGCCTCAGAATATCCATTCTATGCTTATTTCTTAAAATAAGGAGAGAAAGCTGGTTTCGTATTTTGTATAAGACTGCATAAAGATGGAAGTTTCTCTGGAGATGATCTGTTGATTCCATAAGCCAAATATTCAGATTTATTCAGTAAACATTATCTTGAAAATATACATGAAGCTAGTTCCCAGGGAAGGAATTACCAATAAATAGTTGTGAAGAAACAAAGGCCATTTCTCCAAATTTGGAAAACAGACTGAAGTAGTGAGAACTTGGTTTGTGCTGAATCTTAATATTTTAACTAAAACATGAGCTCTGGTGCCCAAGACTCTAAATGTGTCCCACCCTTAGTGGAAATTCTTCTTTTGCAGAGTGAGGTCCCAATGTCTAAACTTCTACAAACCCCAAGAGGCTAAGTACCAGCACCCTGAACCATTACCACACATTCTCATCACCACTGGAATGACCAGCTGGGCTGTAAGTTGACCGAGACCTGAATTTGTATGTTTTCTTCACTGGTGCCTCTCCCTGGCTAAAACAACCAAGCCAAAGCCAAGAGTCTACAAACCTAGAAAACACCTTGAATATGGGAGCAGTATTCAGGTCTGAGTGTGAGCTGCACAGTGTGTCTATCTTAACCACAGATCTCTCCCTTTGGTGTAACAAGAAAAGCCACCTCCACACCCTCTTTCCTCTCCAGCATCTAACCACCACTTCACCCAACTATGCTTAGAAACACGTAATTCACGTTCACTTAAAAACTGTTTTCACCAAATTCATTAGGTAATGTTCCAAAGCATGAAGTTTGGCCCATATTCTTAGCATATTTTGACATTTTTGTGTTTTATTTTTAGGTGATATTCTGCAAATCAGGCTTTGCTCCTGTTTTGACAAAGCCTTTTCTTCCTGAGTAAAATAGATGAGCAGTTCAGCAAGACAGGGCAGCTTTTATCTGCAAAAAATCTGCCTTTCAGCAGAGCAGACAATACGAGCAAAACGGAGGCAAACACACACAATATTTCCTATATGTGAATTGTGCTTCTTTTTTTTCCCGTGGGATGTGCAAGTGGCAAGATAGTTTATTCCCATGTGGCGCTGATAGCGGGTCCTGAATACTTCTGAATATATCACTTTTATTGCCTTTTATATTGAATTACTGTGAAAGAAAAAATACTTTTGTGAGAATTCAAAATCAAAATACTTTAAGAGCTTTTAGAGTCTACCTCTAAGACATAAAGAAAAGCTTAAAAAAACAAATAATTCTGCTAAGGGATGCCAGACACCACTCCCACTGAGAGAGGGCCCCTTCATAGGAAGGGAGAGAACATCAAATATTTATGCTGACTTTCAGAGAAAAAAATGCAAGTGTTCCATTTGGGGTTCAGGCACTCAGGGTCCTATTCCTGCCTCTTCAGAACTTGCTGTGTAAAGGAAAAAATCTGCCCCAGGGTGCTTTGGCGTGGACATTTTGGCACTGCATGCTCCTTCTGGGATTCAGTTTAAGATATGTCCTAATGATAGTATATTTGAATAATAATCTCATCTCTCCACTGTCCATCAATCATAGGATTTTTAAATATATATATATCTTTTTTATATTTGGGGGGTAAATTTTCAGTAGACTTCCTCTTCTTTCCATGAACATAAGAATTCCACAAACCATGATATGCTATTTCAAGCACTTAAATTCCCAGTTTTCCATGTCTCTTCAAGTGAGAGGAAGTTCTCTGTATAGTAAAGTCTGAGTGTCTTACAATGATATTAAAAAAAAAAAAATTCCTTTGTGACCTGACCTCTGATTCTTCATCTAGCCTCATATCTCAGCCTCCCCCAAGTCAAACCTCACACTGTAGCCATAGTAAACTTCCTCAGTTAAATCCTTGCTTTTGATCTCCTTGTATCTTGGTAGAGATTAAGTGTCTCTTATCAGAAATGCCTAGGATTAGAAGTGTTTCAGAGTTTTTCTGAAGTGGAATATTTCCAAAGACTTTACCAGTTGAATATCTCTAATCCAAAAATTTGATCCAGAATGCTCCCAAATCTCTAATTTTTTTTAAGCATCATATTGGTGCTCAAAACAATTTTGAATTTCAGTGTATTTGAGATTACAATTTTCTGAATTGGGGCTGTTCAACCCGTATAATTTTTTTTCCATGTAAAATTTCAGTTGGAGGGGAAACTACAGTCATTAGACTTTTTTTAAAAAAAAGTCTCTGCTTGTTCTTCTAGCTTTTCTATTTATAATCAACAAATTAGTTCATAGGTTCTAGAGGAGTCCATAGCCAGGTAAAGAGATGGGTTGGTGAATAACAGCAATAGAGACAGAGGGTATTACAGTTTAGATATGAGATATACCCCCAAAAGTTCATGTGTAAGACAACACAACAATGTTTAGAGGTGAGATTTGGGGGTTATAATAGATTCAAGGTGATCAGTAGCTTGTTCCACTGATGTGAATTAAGGTGTGGCTGGAGGAGGTAGGTCACGGGGGCATGCCTTTAGAGTTTGTATTTTGTCCTTGTTTAGGGAGTTCTCTCTCTGCTTCCTGATTGACATGTCCTGAGCAGCTTTCCTCCTCCACGACCATCCACCATGATGTTCTGCTTCACCTTGGGCCCAGAGCAATGAAGCTGACCATCTATGGATTAAGAGCTCGGAAATCATGAGCCAAATAAACTTTTCTTCTTCTACTGTGTTCTTGTCAGGTCTTTATATCACAGTGATGAATAAAGCTGACTAAATCAGTGTAGAGAGGATAAAATTATAAAAGAAATCTGATAGATACATGTATGTACATATATGTATATATGTGTGTGTGTATATATATACACACACACACACTCATATATAAATCTTCACTATTTCAGATTATAATGGTAGTATCAATAAGTAAATACTTACTATGTTTCTTGAATTATGTGAGGTTCTTTACACATATCACCTCTAATCTTTATAATACATGTAAATATCCTTGACCCTTATTTTACAGTTGAGGAAAATACTGATCAAAGAGGATACATGATTTGTCAGGATAACAACTGGTAAGCAATGAAGTCAAGATTCAATCCTGACTTTAAAAAGCTGGTGATCCCTCTATTATATCTTAAGGCTACCTTATCTTATCTAGTCTTACATCTGCCTGCTCTAATAAAGTGTAATGCCTTGATGTAAGGACCATATCTTTTATCCCTGGCCCTGAAAACTCATTCTTTGGCACATACCAGGCACAAGGATATATTGCCCAAATCAATAAATTAAATGAAGACAATAATTTGTTTTGTGTTTTTTTCAGGTTAAAAAATTATTGTGAGTGAAAATGGGTATGCTTGTATATCTTTTTGGTGTCTTATTTTAATCATTTTCATGAGGCAATATGGTCAAAAGAAAATAAAATTTGGATAAGAAAATCTAGATTCCAATCTTATCTCCACACTAGGCAAATTAGGTCCTATCTACAGATTTCTCAACTCTGAAAATGGAGATAAGAACCCCTCCTCACAGATTTATGAGATGTGACCCTGATATCACCTATAAAAATTCCTTCCCTCATTAACTCTCAAGTTCTACACTGATGTTGATGGCTAACCACACCTGGTGATTTTTCTAAGATCATTTATTTCAAACTATGACTGTACTTTTAAAAGAAGAAAATATGAAGGTTAGAGATTTTTTATGTTTTACGAATCAGCGTACGTTTATTGAGTGTCTACACTATGAAAGTCATAGAATCTGAGTTCAATTTAGTCCCATGAAATAAAAATAAATAAATAAAAGAATGACAGTAGCAGAAAACATAAAGGAGAAAAAAATAGCAGGTATTTATTATACAATAATGTGATGCCTTTCATTCTCCTCAGGCCTGGAACCCACAGGGGCTGGGACTGTCTGGCCTGCCTCAGCATCACCTTAGCAGGACATCTGATACACGGGTGGTGCTCCACTCACCAGTCTGGATTACACATTCGTGGATCATTATTTAATAAAATGCAATGGGCACTTTGGGTTTCTAAGATAAGGCATGCTCTGGAAGTGGAGGATAAAAAGGAAAAGAGGTGGATTTTCTACAGATGAGTAGGAATAGAAATTTGCAAATTAAAAACTAGCAAATAAGAGGAAAAGAGTCAATAAAAGAAATGATGTCCAAGAAAGTAGCAAATGGAGTAAAGACACCCAAACACATTTCCTTGAAAGAAAAGAGACCATCTGGACTTTTCCATCTAGGGATGTTACAGTTCTCAAAGCATTTCCATGCATGAAGATGACCTTCTCCCTCCCACCTGCCCCACAAACTTTTCCCAAGGAGTCTGTTCTGCTTTCCAGATGTTCTTTCTCTTTCTCTAATCCCTCCTTTCTAGATGCTACCCTGGTGGGATAGCCATGGGCATCAGGAAATCCTGAGTTTGACCTCTACACAAGCACACTTTCCTCTCTGAACCTCTAATCTGGAAAATGGAGGATGGTAACCTGCCACTTTTCACACTGAAGAGAAGACCAAATGAAGTTCTATACATAACAGAGTTCAGAGCAAACCACCCCCAAATATGCCACTTAAGCACAGGAATGATTTTGAGCTGAAAGCATTTTAAATAAAAACACAGCAGTGAGATCATATAAACTTCCTTCTGGTTTTTAGAAGCAGGACATGAAATTCCCATGTGAATGCCAGATGCACTGTTCTTATCAAGAATGGCGGGTCCAGACTGAAAGAACCCTGTATATATTTTGTTAAAATAGCTCTTACCTCTGAGCCTCCCCCTCATAACAATTTGCTTTTCCATAATTTTTTGTTATTTATCCAATTAATATATGTGCTCAACTCTGTGCATCCAGGTCATGTTCTCATGAAGGTGCCTGGGCCTCATAAAGCCTGAATTAAACACATTTGTATGTTTCTCTCCTATTGATTCGTGTTCTGTCAATTTGATTCTCACGCCCAGCAGGTGGGGAAAGAAAAAAATAACAACCTCAAAGTGATAGAGATAAATTTTTGCCTTCCCTACATACATTATATATCTATCATGTAGTGAGTGCTCAATAAATGTCCACCCCATTCACTACTCCCTATCCTTTCTGCATTCATCCTTCATCATGATGGATATAACTTATAACTGTGACTTAACTGAGAAGAGGCAGGGAAACACACACACACACACACACACACACACACACACACACACACATCCTACCTTTTGCCAAATGCAGTAGTACTAAAGACAATATCTCCAAACAAAGAATAATACACTTGGTAGAACATTCAGAGTTTTTAACTACAAAGGATCATGCTAGCAGCACCTTGAAATACAACCTTTGGGTCTCTTTAGTTTGAAAAATCTTCAAGAAGCTCTTTGATATCAAAGAACAAACCTATTTTTGGTAGCTTTAAACTATAATTGCTCAGGCTCCCTAGTGGGGAAAAAATAAAGTCTCATAAAGAAAAAGAAGAAGAAAACATCTCAATAAAGGCTTTCAGAGGTCGGGGTAGGGGGCCTCTCACTGATTTGCTAAGGTTCTTAACAGAGCTCTTCCTTTGCATAGCATGGATAGGGGCAGCTGCCAGACAGAAGAACCAAATTATAACAAGAGGAGGCAGAATGACAGTACTCCATAACCTGATCAGTTCTTAACAAGTTGAACATCTTCCCTTGCTCATCACAAATTATGGAAATGTGAATTATTTTACCATCTAAAAGGCGAACAAAATATACAAAGTAAATAGAATCTTCCCAGGACATTTTGCCTCCTTAGAGTGATGGACAAGTGCATTAACTTCACATAAATTATATGCCTAAATAAACCAGCTAACAACACACTACCACATACCCATCACTCTGCCTCCCTTAAGTGGGTTGAACTTGACCTTCGAAGCCCTTGAAATGCAAAAAAACTTACTCTTTTCTGACATTTATGAGTGTCTTTTCTGCTTGACTGCCTTTTACCGCCTGGAAATAATAGTGAAAGCACTGTAGACGAAATCTGCTATAAACACTGACAAATAACAGGAAAGGCAGACAGTTTTATTCCAGGCAGGTTAAAGCTAATCTAATCAAATCTAATTCTCTCTTTTTCTGTAAGCCTACCACTATGTTCAATTTATTTTTTGATTAGAAGTGCAGTATGATAGTCCTCTGTTGGACCACAGTTAAACGATACTGAGGTTTACATTTTCCCTAGAAACAATTCTGATGAAACAATAGATTTTTAAAGGGTTGGGTTGGCTTTTTTTTTTTTTTTTAAGAAAACTTGCTCTCATACTAAAGTTCTAAGAAGATTCTTGGTTCTAAGGGAAAGTTTCTTTTCCTCAGTGCTTTTTGACAATGAAATTGTACTGACTGTTTCTATTCTAACCAAGAAAAAGTGGTCCTGGGTCCTGGGTTTCAGAAATTCAAGAAAAAGAGCTTTTTGAAAATACTGACTAATGGCAGTAAAGACGTGACATTATGTATATTTAAATACTGAATAATGGGAAGAATGAGATTTTTGACTGAGGAATGGTTAGCAATTCTGTTAGCAAGGTACAAAGAGCGACTTTCTTTTCATTGAACAAATGTACAGTCCCTCATCAAAACAGAGCTTTCTGAGTGAGCACAAAGCAAGACTATGTGCCCAAAAATGATTTCACAAAAGTGGCCAATTTTCTTTCCTGTTAAAAGTTTTCACTGACCCAAATATCATCCTGCTCGTCCACCTAATGCATTTACATACTCCTCACACACAAATGCACATGCACATACTTGTGCTTCCGGTCATCCTTAGGAAACACCACCTCATCCTGTTTGAAAGCATTATGCTTAGAAACAGAAAAAAATTTTAGTGACAGTCTTAAAAGAAGACAGAAGAAAAGGCCACTACTTTTTCTTCACCTTCAAATTAACATATAATTGCTAGTCTTTGTATAAAAGACTAGGAAACTTGACACAGTAAGTTGGGATTGCAAAAAAATCATTTATTGAATTGACCTTGCAAATGACATGAGGAGAGGCAACTGTGATGTACAGGAAAGGCAACCCGTGTTTGCCATCATTTGGCCTTGGTTCTAACCTGAGTTTTTCTATTAACCAGTAATGTGGCCGTGGGCTCTTTTGGACTCAAGTTCCTCAGATATAACATCAGTAAAGAGGACAAATGGAACTAATATTTCCTTAAGTCACTCCTAGCCCCATATGGAAATGTGTGCAGGCCTAATGATCACATAATATGATAGACCCACGCTCCCATCAGGGGAGAAAAGGACCCAGCAGCATTTATCAAACCATCCACATTTTGCATTACTTACTCTGTTGATTAAATTTACAAAACATACAACACTGTGGCAATGACATTATTGATAAATCAGTATTTGAAAAACTTGAAATAAGATAGAAAGATGGCTAGAAAACACTATCATTAAATGATATAATAAGTAGGACAGGCCACAAATTCAATTACAAACATTTAAAACCATTGCTCTGGACTGGAGGTGTAGCTCAGTGGTACAGTATTTGCCTAGCATGCATGAGGCTATGGAGTCAACTTCCAGCACCACCACAAAAAAAAAAAAAAAAAAAAAATGCTATAAAAGATGGGTAGAAAGATGGTTAGAAATGTTTCCCTGATATTTCTTTGATATCACTTGGAAGAAGAAAGATCTGAGGTTTAGTTGACCAGGAAATGCAAACTGATTGACAGAGATGCAAAAGAAAATAATTAGAGGACTAGGAAGTAATCATTCCCCAGAGACCAGGAATGATTAAATATCAAAGAAATGACAGTTGATGTATTCCTCTTTTGTGTAGATGATACAAATAGGTCCACTAGTCTATGGCCACACCCACCCAGAACATGCCAGCTCTCTTCTGACTTCAGAAGCTAAGCAGGGTCAGACCTAATTAATTAGTACCTGGATGGTAGAAACAGGCTTTCCAAATAGAAGTTCAAGGAGTGAATTTTGACTTCACATTAATAATAACTTTGGTTTCATATATAAGAAAACATTTATAGTGTGTTTAATAAGCCTCAGGCATAATTGAGGTGTGGGGCTACAGAAATAGGCACAGACCTGCATTCGAGGAGCCCAGGGTCCAATAAGAAACATACTACTTGGAGAGACAGAGAATACCCCAAAGGAGGAAGTTGTCAAGTAAGGCTTACTGATGACTTTTAAAGGGAAATTCTGTCTGACGTGAGTTGTTAGATTCAGTCTCTTTTTAACTTTTATTCTAGGCTGTTGGTCCAAGGTGTAGCAAGGTACTTCCTTTAAAAATTGCATAAAATAAGCCAATGTTACTTAAAGGTACTTAGAATGTGCCAGGACATAGGTCAGAAGGAGAACTTAAATGAAAAAGGAGGATTCACTGTTACCAGTTCATTTACAGCCAGTGTTTCATAAGGGCCTCCTCATACCTGCTTCAGGTAGCCCCGCCCTTGTAATGTGGAAAACTCAACTGTTTTCATAAGCATTCAGAGTCCAGGTATATCACGGGCCAGGTCAGTCAGCTTTTTCTCACTGTGACCAAAATACATGACAAGTACAACTTTGAGGAGGAAAAGTTTATCTGAGGCTCATGGGTTCAAGGTTAAGTCCTTGGTTGGCCAACCCCCATTGATCTGGGCCTGAGGTAAGGCAGAGCATTGTCATGAAAGGGTATGGCAGAAAAGAACTGTCAACTCATGGTGGACAAGAAATAATCCCCAATGGCATGACCCCAGTGACCTTTGTCCTCCAGTCATGCCCTACCTGTCCACAATTTCCACCCAGTAGACCAAATTATTAATCCATCAAATGAATTAAGGACTGATCATAATCTAATAATCTAACCATTTTACCTCTGAATATTCCTGCATTAACACATGAGCTTTTCAGGAGACATTAGCGATCCAAATCATACCGGTGCCTCTTTTCCCACTATACGGGAACCACCATCTCTAACAAAATAATTTTAAATCGGGGCTGATAGTGTTTCAACTTCCCAGGAGATGAAGCATCAACAATTGCCCATTTTTAATGTTGCTGTCAGAATATTAAGTTTCTGAGAAGGTTCACTGCTCATTACTGGTTAGGGCAATGTTTTATGACAGGCTACAATGAATACAAATCCCAAGAATTATCTTGGAGGGTTCTCAAAGTACTGCTGCAAGATTTCCTCAGTGAGGCTGCTAAGTCTTTTGGCTATAAATCTCATCCAACAACACTGCTTATTCAATTTAAGGCTGCAAGCCCGAGAGAGATTAATGAGATGAGTTGTCCACTAGTCAAGGGAAGAACACAAGATCTATCCTATCTTATTTCATCTTCTGGCTTAATCATTATAAGTGTTATGTAATGTGACATTCACACATTATTGAAGACTCTCAAGGAACAAATTGCATATCACTAATCAGCAGATCATTTTTCATTTTCTTGCAGACTGTAAAATTAATGATGCCCTCCCGGATTTTTTTTTTTATTAAATCCTCTCAAAAACAAAAAAAAACACCAAGTTATTAAATAAGAAATTGAATATGAGAACAATAAGCATTTGGGGAATAATAAGTACTTCTTTTTCTTTCTTTCTTTCTTTTTTCTTTTTTTTTCCAATTTGGTACTTTCCCCTAAGCTAACCAATTCTAGCAGTGTTAGAAAGAGGTTTAAGGAGCAGCAACTTATTTTGTTTCGGTTCGTTAGATCTCTGACAAGCAACTCGCTCTTTCAGGATCCAAAATGTTCTTTTCCCATTTGAATCTTTCATGCCTGTTATTCCTCTTTAACTTAGTGGTTGCAACACACTTGGATGCTATTTCCAAGCTGCTAATTGGAACCCTGGGAGTGCCCTGGTGGGGCAGGCACAGTGAGGCCACATTGAACTGGCTGGGACCCATGCTGTCACAAGCCTCTGCTCTAGCTAGAATCCCCTCTGACAGAGTTGCAGGGCTACCCCCTCAGTTGGACAGCCAAAGAGGTGGGCCCTCTGATCCTGACACCGCTGTCCCAATCAGCCCACCCCTAAGACGTGCTGAGGATTTTAATCAAGTAAGAAATTCTGTCAACATTCCATTGCAAGATATTGAAGAAGACTCATCGTCAAAGAGAAGCTTGGAGTGTCTGAAATTTAAATTTCTGGTAGGCCCCAGGAACCGCTCTTATTTTCAAGTATGACGTTCACTTAGAACATCCATCTCCTTCCTCCTTTCCCGTTCAAAACAAGCCAGTCTCATGGGCTGTTATTCTCCATCCACTTTATGACCTTCTTCCTGAATTATTTAAGAGTTACTTCCTCTTGACGTTTCTCAGCTGGACCTTTCAAACTTCAGCCATGAGTGGGGAAGACAGTGCAGCACAGCAGTGTGATAAATAGGTTGGGTCAGTCACCTGTGAGTTCCCCACCACCACCACCAGTGACTCACACGCGGCGTCCACCTCCTTCCAGGGCGGCACACAAGCTCACCTATCCTCAGAAGTGAGATGAGCAGCACCAATGCCCAGGATGACCCTGGGAAGTTACTACCAGGAAACAAGCTGCCAACCACAAATGGCCCAGGCCTGACATGGGCATGACATGGGCATGACATTGGGGGAGGGGAAGAAAACCCATCAAGCCTGAATCCTCCTCTAAAAGATCTGGTTCTGGACCTACTACTCTCTCTCTCTCTGGGGGCACATCCTGGGCCTCAGTGTCCTCTGCTGTGAGATAATCATATCTGTTTTAAAGGGAAGCTGTAGAAACATGCCCGCCCACCCAAAGAGGCAGCACTTTTAGCTGTGGAAAATGAAAACCCCTAAGTATCCACCAGAAAGTAAAATGAATAGATGTATAACGGGTATTCATTGTGTAGATTTGTGGCAGCTTAATGGGGTGAAGTAGATCCATGTTTATATGATGAAATGATTTCTAAGATACAGAGGAGAAGAAAGAAAGGGAGGAAGGAAAAAAGAGAAGGAAGGAGGGAAGAAAGCAAGAGAGGGGGAGGCAGACACACAGGCTTATGGTAGAAAGTTATTTATAATGTTGTTTTCTACAAAGCAAAACTGTACTTCCTTTCCCTGCAGATTTATCTGTATATAAATGAACAGAAAAAAGTACTGGACACACATAGTATATTCTCAGTGATTAGCCCCGTGGAGAAGAGCAGGGAATTGGAAATGGAAGTACTGCTCAAAGGGAATTTTTACTTTTATCTGTGATATTCCAATTTTCTTATAAAATTGTGTATTTCTTTACTAAATGTGTAATTAAAATTATTTTAAAAGGAAAAGCGTGCTTGTGAGATAATGTGTGTGAAGCTACTCTGCAAAGGAGAAAAGGCTGGGCAGATGTAAGCTTTTCCCATCAACCCTCCCAGGTCAAACCACACGCACACATGCAGACAAAGCAACTCAGTCCCACTCCAGCTGTTATCCCACACTGGCTATGAGAAAGAAAGAAGGCTTGCACTTCAACACCTACCTCACTCTGCAGGTGACCAAAGAGTGAATGTAGAGTCTTCCTGGCTGAGCCTACAACAGGCCCTTGGTAAATGGCTGTTGGATGTTGGACCTCAAAGTAGGAGATCTGAACCTCTTTGGGGATTTTATTGCTTCATTGGATCTAATATAAAGGGCTAGTTTAATCCAGCATTTCCCAAACAACTTTTTGTACCTCCTCTTCCCCCCGCCCTGCAAAAAAAAACCTCTCTAGTTAATGTTTTCCTAGTCACACCATTCACAAAATTTAGTTTGGGCCCCTTGTGAGTGACAACAACCCCTCTGAGAACACATGGTTTGTGCTAATGGTTCCTTGCCACGTGTCAGGTACCACGTAAAGCATTACACCTGAAGTAACATGTTTAAACTTCAAAAACAAGACCAACTGAGGCCCAGAGAAGGTAAGTGATTACTTTAGATTCTCCAAAACTAAGTGCCTGAGCTGGGATCCAAACCCAGACAGGTTGACTTCTATCTATGCTCATGACCATTGCCCTTTGTTGCCTCAAATAAAATGGGCCCAAGAATGCTTGAGAAAAATATCTTGTCTCACAGAGAAAGATCAATGGAGTTCATCCCAAATGAAACTGTCAGCTTTTGGTGGTGTTTGTAGAAAACAGAGGTTGAGATTAAAGGTAACACTCCAGAGTGTAAGTAACATAGGGTCCTGTCAACATAGGTTTCAGGAGCATAAGTGGGAGGAAAGAGCAAACCTGCTTTTATTGGGGTTTATGGCACTGAAAAAATACAGCTTTGTAGACAAGATGAGCATATACAATAGGTCAGGACACACTTGAGACAGCGAAGACTGTTTCTATATGCCCCACACAAAAATTCTGAGCCCCACATCTTCATGTACCAAATGAGAAAAGTACAACACTTCCATTTGTCTGCTCCCTATAGTAGAGTCTGGGTCACTGGTATCTTTCCAACTAGTGATCCAGGACTCTCAAAATAGTGCTCACTTCCCCAACTCTGCCCTGTCTTTTTATTCCCAGAGTCTCGCTCACATGTGTCTGCACAAGTAATGTGCTTCTCTCCACTCAAGTGAGACCTGTTTTTGAGAGTCTACTTCAAAGCGGATCTCATCCCAACCTCAGACAAGCCCACACCCTGCCCCTTCATGGAGACCTTGACCACCCAGCAAGCTCCACTTTGTCCCTCATCCTGCCTTCCACGGTATTAACTGTGTCCCCCACTCATCTGAATCTTTTTGCTGTACACATTGACTGGATGATTCTCTATGCCACTTCCTCTCTTAGACTACAGGTTCCTTGGTGTGGAGAACTGATAGAATTTACACTTCTGGGAACTCTCCCCAGACCCAGCATAGAGTGTGACTTCCCCATAGATGCCTCATTGGGGAGACTGATGTCTAATATGGTCTACTGTTTAGGATGTGCATGTTAAAACATCTGGTGGGAGAGAAGTCCTCTCTGCAGGCAAAAACCAGCCCACTGGATTAAAATCATTATGGAGGATATAATGTTGGAGTTGATCAAATGATCAACATTTCTGCATTCCGCTTCCACAATGATTTTACACATTTATTTTACCTTTCCTCCTAGAATTCTAGACACAGTCATAGCTTAGGCCACAAGTTATCAAGGTAGCAGATTCAAATCTCTGTAAGAAGAAGAGTGTGCCCATCAGGTCAAAAATGAATCAATACCCCAAAGCAGAGCAGGAGATGTAGTTTTTCCATGCCAAGTGTAGCTGGGCAGTGGAGTGCAGGCATTGACAACTGATTCTCATGGCAGGCTGCCTGCTAAACCCAGCTCTGCTGTTTATAAGCCATATGACCTTGGACAAGTTACTTAACTTTGTGCTTCAATTTTTTTCATCTGTGAAATGGGGTAGTGACCTCTCAGGTTGTAGTAATAATTAAATGTGGCACACAGAACCACGTTACTAGCTGTGCTGCTATTTGTGAAAGTACATATAATCAGAAAAGAAGGAACTAGCTGACGCTTTTTATGTATGCATAATGTTGAGGAAGAACAAACCCGCGTGGTGATCTTTTTACAATGCTTTAGCTCTTTGGATGTCAGTGACACATTTTTCAAGTGACACTCATCACACAGGCTTGCCTTTATAATGCCTGTGATTTGGGCTAAAGGAAAGAGTCCCTCTTTAATTAACCTGATGCCACCAGAGGATCCTAAATAAACTACTCATCTTCTAAACAGATGAGCTTCTCTCACCTGCTAAAATGAATATCAAGTAATTGCTGTTATTTGTTAGGGGTGGGAAGGCCCCAGTTTACTGTGACCAGATAACTCTATTTGTGATGGGATTTATGTACCATCCCACACTCCACTGGTGTCAACAGACAGCAGAAAAGTGACTTGCAAATGACAAAAAGCAAAGTTAAAAATAACTTCAACTGTCCTAACTGAGCAAATTATCTTCATAATGATGTTGGATGAGGACTATGCCTAACTTTGTGAGTGGACACATGCTGTGATCATTTATGCAAAACGAGAGATCACTTCACCTAAAAACACTTTCCATGACCAAGGATGTGCAAGCATGGTACTTTCTTAACACTGGTATATTTTCTCCCAGAATGTGCTGCCTAGTGCTTCCTCTCTGTCCCTGAAAGTTGGGAAGGCCAAGCTAGCACTGATGTAATACTTTTCTATTAAAAAAAAAAACAAACTATTATTGATTTATTTCTACAAACATCTCTAGCAAGGCTAGAAGACAGAATTCAGAGTAGATTGAAGTTCATATACTTTTTAGTGTAAATTGTTTCATTTCACTGGATTCTTGTAGGGCATTTTAAATAGAGTATATAGCTCACTGGGTCTTTTTAAAATCCCCCATCTACCCACCCCCACTTTTGCAGAGACAATAAAGGTGAAAAGAAACTGTGTGACTTTCAATTAGATGACAAGGTCTACAAGCTGCAATTGTCCTCCTTTCCTGGGGCACCCACAACTGAAGCAGCACCACAACTGGTACTCAGGTCTGGACACTTCCTCCCCAGTTCAATTTTGGCTTCACAGTTCCAAGCTGGCCTGACTGAAGCATGGTCACAAGGTCAGTGGCTTCAGAGCAACAGCCAAATACTTCATGAAAAAGAGAACAAGTCATTGCATCTTGCTTAATTCACAAAGTGGAGGAGTGTTGCCCAAGGTAGGGGGCAGGCACTGACATCAAACCTGCCTCTGGGACTCACATGGATCTGGAAGCAAAGAAAACAAAGGCTTTGGGGCAGGTGCTGACCCTCCGTTTTTGCTCTCACTTTTTTTTCTCCATGCCTGGGAATAGAGAGTGGTTAGAGAGGCCTGTTACCCTTCAGACGCGCTTGATCCAGGAGGGTGGAACCAGATCATACAAAGGTGATGGCTGCCTCTCCCGAGAATATTCCCTGAGAAATCTCTGCCAGTATCTGTCACTTCTGGATGTCTCTCTTACCTCTTCGTCTCTCTGTGTCCCTCTCTGCCTGTCCATTTCTGTTAGGGTGTATGTGTGTGTATGAGATTGTGTATGTCTGATTCTCTCCAAGTGTGTGTCTGTCTTTATTTCCTGCTCTGTCTCAGTCACTATCTTTTACCCTGCATGCACCTTCCTGGCTCTGTTCTCCTGTGTGTGCCTCTCTGCACCTCTCTCAGCTTGTCTGTCAGTGATGTCCTCATGGTCATTCAACAGGCACTACTACCTGATGACTTTTCTGGCCCTGGGCTCAATTGCGTTCAGCAGAGAAAAGAATATTAAAACATATTTTATGACTACATCAGTATAAGGCAAATATAACTCAGGCTGGATTCATTAATGTATATTCATTTTTTTTCCTCCTGGTTTTAAAAATTAAAATTATAACATTTCAAGGGAGCCCCCAAAATGTTGTGGCACTGTGCCTGTGATACCTCACAGGTAAGTCTCAGTCTCTCTCTCTCTTTCTCTCTCTCTCTCTCTTTCAACCAGGGTACTGGTCCGCTATCTTAGCCTAGAAAACTAGGCAAGCTCAGCTAGTTCACTTCTACTCTGGGCTTCAGGGCTATTTCTCACAGGTTAGGGTGGTAACCCTGTCCCTTCCTTATGTTGGAATGTTAAGATCTAAGCTGGTTAGAGCTTAAGGCAGGAATGAGCTCAAGTGCTTCCTGGCTGCTATGGTTCCAGATCAGGTGTAAGATCTCCTGGAAGCAGGTCTAGTCCTCCAGACATCTGCCTTAGAATGCAGCTGAAAACCCAAGGAGGACCCCAATCTTCTTCCTGTCTTGTCCCCTGTCTCCCTCCCCAGGAAGCTACCTGGGTGGAGGCAGCAGGACTATCCACAAACACAAGCTGGAGACCCATCGTGACCCCATCATTTCTCTGAGGAAGCCCTGGCATCTCATATGCAATACAGCTGAGTTTGCCTGCCTGGAGAACTGGCGGGACAAGGACACATGGTCTGAGTCACAAGCAACTGGGTTTGATCACCTGTGCTTGTGAAGACCAAGATACCTTAGTGAGAATTCTTTTTTTTTTTTAATTTTTTTTTAATTGGTTATTCAAAACATTACAAAGATTGCAGAATCACATCTTAACAATAGTTCGCCTCCAAATCCAACTGTCATCCACACCGGATCCTCCAGAGATAGTTTTTAGGTTTGATATTCAGTTTTTTAACTTGTTTTTATAATAGTTCTAATTAAAAAGTCTCCCCCAAAAAATCCCCAAGCTTTTTGCTATCTCCCTAGGAAATAGAATAAAATGAAATTGATTTTCTTCTTTATCAGCAAAGCTTGTAAATTGAAGGCGCAAATCCCAGGAAGCCAGCACATTAAATTTATCTTAATGTTGCTAATTGGACCAAAAAAAAAAAAAAGTCCTTTTTTTCTTATTAAAGCTTTGAAAAACAAGTAAATCCCACCTGTTAATACTTTATCTATCTCCCTTTGCCCCAATAAAATAGAAAAATGTTCAATGTGTTTTCTAAAAAGTATTTTTACTTTTGGAGAGATTATTTGGCTATTTCTGGCCCCAAACCTTCCCTTTTTTGCCAGTTTCTGCCTACAATGATATGCTCTTCCTATTTGCTTTCATTTGTTAATGGATTTCCCTCTCTGATCCTTTGGTGTTACCTGCACACATATACCTCCTAATTTCCTCCTGGTCTCAGAGACTTGTGAACAATTCACCTTATCTAAGACCAGAGGAAAAAAATTAAAATTATAAATCTAATAATGGTAATACTTTAAATATAAATTTCTGTCCTTTCAACATCCTATGCATATCTAACTCAGTTCTCTGGCCTTTCCATTGGTTTGAACCAATCATAAAATTCTCATCTTCCAAGAAGCAAGGGCACAGAAAGGATGAATGACAAAGAGATTAGGTTCCTAATAACATATTCATGAAGGTTCCCTTATACGTGGTCACATGAAGTCTATAAATTAGTCTCGAACTGTGAAATTTCCAAACAATTTTGAATGCCAATACCTGAAGAAAAGACACCCACACACTTATTTATTGGATAGATATGACCAGATTCATTCAGAGAGGTTCACCTTGGGGATACAAACGAAAGGCCGTAATAGAAACACTAAGGAGGCTGATCCCTGTGTTTCTATTTCACTCCTCCTCCTGCCCCAGGAGTACTGAAGAAGCAGAAAACTTGGGAAAAAAGGAGGTTTTTTTTTGAATGAGAAAAGAATCTGACCATTTAAATTCATTACAAGATGAAGAAGGGTGACCTCTCAAACTTAGGCAGGAAATCAAAAAGGGCAAGATATAGAGAAGTACAGTTATGCCAACCAGACCAGATCTTCCTTTTATTCCTAATTTCCAGGAAATCTGGTAGGTCCTGACCTACCGTGCCTTCCCCCAAGCTGATGGGATAAAAGACATCGATTGGACTTCGTAGTGCTGCTTAGATGTGTATAACTCAGTGAGCTCTAGACCAGACTTCCTGAGTGTATTTGAGTTTATTTAAATGTAAAGTTTCCATTATAACATTAAATTGATAAAAAAAAAAGAACAAGAAATACTATTATCAATTCAGCCGACAAAGTAGTACATAAAAGCTCAATGTGAATTTACAAAAGGTAAATTTCCTCTTTTAGAGGAAAAAACAAATTTTCAAATCTCTGTAATATCAGTCAGTAATAATATCATGGGGGGCGAGCAGAGGGTGGGTGGAGTTAGTATCTAGCTAAGAGGTCTTGCCAGAGTCTGGAACACTCTGAAGCAGTGTGGAAGCCCAGAGGTCACTGGGGTGTAAGGTGAGGGGAAACAAAGTAGAGAGGTACCATTTTTAGGGGTTCATACAAAGAGTTATCCAAAAGATAGTCTTGCAAGAATGAGTCCAATGCTTAAAAAAAATTGGTTTGAAGGTAGAGGTAATTCCTCTGACCTTAGAAAAATCTTAGTAAAAACCTCTGACCTTAGAAAAACCTTAGTAAAACTGCTCCTGAGAAATAGGAATTTGCACCACTTAAAAAGAAAATCCTTCCAGATGTTACTATAGTACTGTTAATAAAGCTGAAATTGGAAAACACCTGATCATCCATATTGGTGTATACTCAATATAAACTATTAGACAATATTAAAAATGATACTGTGATTTTAAATGATTTCAGGTGGGAAAATGTTCATAATACACAAAACAGATGATAAAAGATTAAGGTTGAGTTGTATTATATAATCATGCATTTTTCATGTGTATGAAATCATATGTATAACATATACACACATTCATATACGATTGTGTATGTGTCTATAAGCTTCTTTTCCCCTTTTCCCCTCAAGATTCATCACAAAAGCTTAATATAATTAATCTCTCAAGATAGGACAAAAGGAAGGAAATGAACTGAACAAGTGTAGCAAGAACTCATTCAGTAGGAAGAAGGAGAAAAGAAGATGAGAAACACATAATTTTTGCCTTCTCAAATCTAGAGTAATTATAAATTATTTCCAATCACCTTAGGTGACTTGAGGGTAGTGGTTTTGGAATTAAAGCAATTTAGATGCATCCTACTTCTCCATTCGTCCTTTGCTACCTTTTCCATTACAGTCTGAAGACATTTCCACTTTGCTCCTATCATCAGTTGAGCTAACAGATGTAGCAGTACCCCCTACAGCACCTGGCACCTGGTAAAGTCTCATTCCATGTTCCTTTTCTCCCTTTCCTTGCTGTCTACTGAGTCTAAAATCATGTTAATGATCTTAAATAATAATGAATCCAGGCCACATCCACCAACTTTTTCTTGAAAACCCCTAAACAGGCACTGTAATTGTGTAGCACAGTGAGGTTTGGGACCTTCCCAAGGGCCAAATATTTGAAAATGAAAACAAGATGCTGAATAAGGCCAAGCCACAAGTCATTATTCTCTAGACCTGCTCTAGCATTCTGGTTGAACAGAAGGGCGCTGTCTGTTGGCCAGATTTCATCTTCCTGACAGTTTTCCCAGGGACCTTGACCCCACTTGAATTCCCATCTGTGTGCCTTTGAACACTGTGTGCTCTGTGCAGATGAGGAGCACAGGCACACTGCTGGGTGCTGGCCACAGTCTCCTGCAGGCTGCAGGCATCTCTGGCCAGCTTCCCTGCTGAGACACAGCCAGGGCTGCAATCCGACACCTTCCTCAGACTGCAGTCCAAGGAGAATATATTTTATGCCATTCATTCACCACTTTACTAACACAGAAAATGAACTCATAAGTAAGTGTGCTTTTTCGCTTAATATTGTTTTTTTCCTAAGGCTTCAAAGCGAGAAAATGTGCACACCCAAGAGAAAAATCCATATTGATTTCAAGGCAATATCTCAGGGCAAGGATACCTTCAGTTATCCTTCAGTTAAAAGGGGAAAAAAAGAAAAAAAAAATCAGAATTAAAGTATCCACACACAAGTCAGTTAGTGGCCTTGCTACTTACTGTTCACATGGCTTTGAAAATGTTCTAGTCTCTGTGCTTCAGCTTCCCTATCTGCAAAATGGGATAATAATAAAAAGTACTGCAAGATTTATTTGATTTGAAGATCAAATTTATAAATTGCTTAAATTAGTACATGTCACAAAGTAAGCATTAGATTAGTGTTTGATAAATATAAATATATATATACACACCATTGGGTCCAAGGAAAAGATTTACTGGAGGGCAGGAAGGCAATATTCAATAAGCATCTAGTCTGTGAGGTGACTTTGTATACTATCTTAGTCACCTCTAGGATCAACTGATAAATAGATATTATTTATCCCATTTTATAGAAAAGAAAACCAAGGCTCAAATAGAATAAAGTAACTTGCCCAAATTTACATAGCTAGTAAGCTACTGAGCTGGAATCTGAGCAGAGGTCTGTTGAATTCAAATCTTTTGTATAATACCATGCACATATTAATAATGGTATTCACAGCTAGAACCAGCCTCTGCCACATCCCATAGTGCATTCAACCCAATCTTCTGTCTCCAGTGGCCAGAACAGGGAAGTGGAGCAGAAGGTCATGGTCCTTTACCCCCAACGGCAACAGGCATGAATTGAGCTCCCCAAAGAGCACACTAGGTATTCATTTACTAAAAATAATAAATGCTGAAAGTACTAGGCAAGAAATTACAATTCATCAACCAAACTGGAAAGGATGTAACAGCCCTGGGATGAAAATAGAGGCATTTGAGAGCATCAGCCTCCAGTATTTCTTTACTTACAAGCAACAGATTTTTGAGACCATAACCCCCATTTTACTCAAACAAAAAAAAACATTTATAACAGATAAAATAAAACAAATATAAATAGGAGTTCTGAAATGGCTTTCCACTTTCTACTTAGGAATCACTGATTTAGAACATAGTCAAGGGAGAGATGGAAAGAAGGAGAAAGGGAGAAATAGAATAGCAGAGAAAGAAACAGGAGAGGGAAGAAGTGAAAGGAGGGGAGGAATAAAGGGCAGAATAAATAAGAATAAAACACGAGAAAGGAGAGAAGAGAAAGCGCAAGATGAGAGAGAGTAAAGAGAGAAGAGACAGACTGTGTTTGTTAAGCAACTACTTACTCAAAACCCCTAAAGATAGACAAACAGAACTCTCCTAGCTCAGCACCCTACAACTGTACTCTGCTTCTCAAATAGCATCTATGAAGATCTCCATTGGTGTTTTACAAACTTCTTCCTAAGTCTTGCTATTTTATTTTTGAATTCTGCAGAGAATCAGGAAGACCACCTGAGGCCTGGCTGGTACAGGCATCATGATTGTGCTCCAGTCCTAGAAAGTGAAGAGGTCACCAGGAAAATGCTGTAGTACGTGGACTCCACTTGTGTCTGGGACATTACTTGACACTGTGACTCTGAACCCAGCTCAAATGCGATGCTCACTTGACTGTAGCCACTACTGCCTCTGAAAGCCATGAAAAATACCAGTCTTCCTTTTCCCACAAAGGCTCTTTTTCCCCATTTCTTCTTCAACAACATCCACTGCCATCCTTCCAAGCTCTAGGGGCCTGTTGGGAAGTGCAGGCTGATTGATAGCGAGCATGTCTTCCAGCAGATTCTACCCTGGAGGATCCCAGACAGGGAGATGACTTGAGGTAATTTCCTCATGAAAGAACACTGGGCTCAGGCATCAGAGCCATATCCAGCAGAGAGTCCTTTCTCATCAAATCCACAGAGGAGCCTGTTCACTGCCCTATTCTCACTTTAGTTGTTATCAGTTTTCCATCACTCGCAGTTTAAGTAAATATTAAAGGACTCCACATAGACCATGGTTTTACAATTCCATTTCCTGGTTTTGCTGTGTGCATCAAAATGCAGTCTAGGAAAACATGTTGGAAATGTTTGCTATCTGTCATCTCAGGTATACAAAGACCTTCCTCGGGGACTCCTCAGCCAGTGAGAGTGACAAGAGGGGCCGGATAAAGTAGTTATTAAACCTTAGATGATTTTAGAGATGGGAGGGGAGAGTTATATAATTGGGCTACAGAGTGGATTATCCATTCTAGTCATTGACTTCAATGCTTAGAAAATTTTTGCCTGATGTAAAGCACACTGAGATGAACAGAAACATTTTGGAGCAAAATGCACCTGGTTTTAAAATCTGGGTTTACCATAAACACATTAGCTTTGTGACTTAAAGCAAATTACTTGGCTTTTCCTAAACCTTGATTTCCTTTTAATAAAATAGAAGAAATGACACTTAGATGGGTGCAGTGTGAGCCTCCCCAAAGAAGAGACTGAGGCAGGAAGATCACAAGTTCAAAGCCAGCCTCAGCAATTTAGTGAGGCCCTAAGCAACATAGTGAAACCCTATCTCCAAAAAAAATATAAAAAGGGCTGAGGACATGGCTCAGCGATTAAGTACCCCTGGGTACAATCATCAGAATCAAAGAAAAAAAAAAGGAAATACAAGAAAATAACAGCTAACACGAAAGGCTGGGTGAGGATTAAATAGGATCCTGTAGGAATTGCAAGCAAATTGACTAAAATTACTTTAAAATTGCATTGTTCTCTCCCCCAATACCCTTTTTCTTTTTTCTTTCTTTTCCTTTCAAGTGGATAAGCAAACCTTACCATTCTTTTTCTGTACAATTTGGTCCCCTCAAAAATGAGAAGTAACCAGATGTTAACAACTCTTCATGACATATGTAAACACTAAAGTCCATTGGAAAAAAAAAGTAGTGATGCTGAAAGACACCACTTATAATAGCAACTAAAAATATTAAAGACCTATCTGAGTAGATACAGATAGAGATATAGATGACAATATGATAATGTTGTAAAGACATCATTCATTCCCGATATCTACAAATTTAATGTAATTCAATAAAAAATATTAGAAATTTCTAATTCAATTTTTAAAATATGTAGGAGAGCAAACAGATGAGCATGACATTCCTAAAGAACAAGGTGAAGGGGAGCTGAAGGGGTGGATAGAAACCTGTCTGATCAGATTAAATGCTTATTAAAAGCTTATTTAAAGTTTACTATAAAGGTATATAATATATAGATACATACATGGATATAAAAATATATACACACAAATATATATAAACACCTGTATGTGTACAGACATACATGTGAATGCACGTATACACACACACACACACACACACACACACACACGACCTTAATGAAGCTGTCATGAAGGAGGAGTTCTATTCCATCTGTATTTCGAATATGGACTTTACTTGTCTCAACATTCCTTATCCTTTCCCAGGGATCAATAGTGACACTCTGTCATCTACAGGGTTTCCATATATGTATGGATTCATTTCTGGGCTCTCTGTTGTCTTCTATTTGTCCTTATCTGTCTTTGTGTCAGTGCCACATTGCACAATACATATAGACACATACATATGTTAAGTTTCAGTAGAAAAAAATTTTTAGTAAGATACTAAAATATTTTAATAATTGCACCAGCTTACATGTTTTAATTTATTAAAAGAAATTACTTTTAAAAGTGAAAATATAAACCACAAATCAAGAGAAGATAGTGTACCACATATAACAGGAAAATCTGGGTGAAAGTTATGAGCAGACATTTTACAATAGATGAAACAGGAATGTCAATAAACAAACGAAAAATCTTCCATATCTAATTCATTTGCCAAAAAGGCAAATTGAACCAAAGTATAATTCCATACACAGCAACTAGACAAGTTTTTTAAAATGCTGACAAAAGCAAGTATTGGCAAAGAACTTCTTATAGTCTACTTATGTTAATAAGGATTGTATTCTAAAATAAAAGGCATTATGTTACATTTAAGAAAATAATTTTGCAATTAATAGTAACATTAAAATTGTGCATCATCTCATTCAATGATGTCATTCTTAAGTATACATCTGGACCCCCCCTTTTATGCAGACACCAGATCTACAAGAGATGTTCAACAGCATTATTCAAAATAGTCCAAAAGTGGAACTAACTTAAAGGTCTACCAACAATAGTAAACAAATCAACTGTGACTTAATCATACAATGGAATACTGTAGCACAGTAAACCTGAATAAACACATCCATGCACCAGAGTGGACAAATATCACAAACCATGTGAAATGAAAAGGTGACTTTCAGAAGAATGGGACATAGATGGTACCAAGAATACAAAATTCAATACCATGAGACGCTAATAAAGAGCTTATTTAGAAATACATGCACATGGGGTATAACTATTCAGAAAATGCAGATACTGATAAACACAAAGAAACCTTTCCCCTGGCAGTGAATGCAGGAAGCAAAGCTATGGAGGACTGAAAGGAATTTCCCAAAGAAATGGTAAAACTCCATTTCCTAATGTGGGTGGTAGCCTCATGAGTTTCCATTACATTATCGTTCACATACACTGTATAGTGCACATGTTCTTTCATATGCATAAAAATATTCACAAATAATTCTGATGAACTTATGGGATGCAGTGAAAGCCAATAAGATGTTAGGAGAGGTTTTATGGGAGTCATTTGCAGAGAAGGATTCTTCACATTCTGAAAAGGTACCCAAATCCTCTATGTCTCTACTTTGCAAAGATATGATATAAAAATATAAAGTCTAGAAATGTTTTTTGCCATTTATTTCTCATAAAAGAATAGCTCTTAGTTTCAATGTCATATTGCAGTCAACAAAACATAGAGGAAGAATGAATTTAGTAGCTGATAACACTGCTGAACTAAGGAACTAAACCAAACCTGAAGCTTTCACTACCTGTGGTACAACCAGACACACAGATCAGTGAACCTCCTTATTGCCTAAAATGTGTAAGTACTAAAGGCATGTATATTCCTTAAACACTAAGAAAACCATCAATTAAGAAGAAAACAAGCAGTAGAACCAATGCTTAGCATACTCAACAAGAGAAGAAAAAACTCATGTAAGAATCAAGAAATAACTCAGGTATTATCCATGGGACCTGGGCACTATCCAAGATAAGGGTAACTGGTTCAGTGTGGACAAATGTCCAGAACTTTGGCACAGTGCTAACAGGTGAGTGTAGAACACCGAGAAAGGCCAAAGTTGTTTCCTGCGACATGGGAGGAATGGGGGCATTAAAATCAGAATTCCGTATTTCAAAACATATGCTATTTCTTAATATCTGAGCCAATCTTCCAATCTACTACACAGGCTGAGGCCTAACCACAGATTTCCTGAAGTACGTCTTTGAAGGCACTCATTTTCCTTAAAGAAGGGTTCATGACTACATAGGTTTAAATGTTGCATATTGCAACCTGTGTTTATTGATTGATAAGATGCTTTAGCATATTAAAGTCTTGTAACAGATCTTTTCCTAAATGCCTTTAGGCAATGAACATTCTACAGAAATATCTGCCACAAATCAGGAAGCTGGACCTGCACTCAACATACTTTGGAAAACACCATCCCCATACAGCATAGTCAGTCTCTGTCTGCAGGGATGTCTCCTTTGCTCACCAGTATGGAGAACAGAACCCTGGGTTGCTTTTCTTGAGGTCTCAGAGAGTGACATTTTCCCATATTCTGGTGAAACAATGGCTGTCTGCCAGATTTGAACTGACCCCAAAATGAAGTTCGACATTCCCTGGATTTGAGTGCTTCTGCTGTCACAGTAACAAATTGTTGGTCACAGGCTTTACCAGAAACTGTTAAATCACAAGAGTGTGTCAGGAAAATGTTCTGAAAGCACCATGGGAAAGCACCCCCTCCCAACTCCCATCCTTTAAAACACCCTTGTTTGCATTTACCATTTCCTTCAGAGATTAGACATCAGACCAAGAAGACTGGTGCTAGCATTTTAAAAATAATATCAGAATAATATCAGAATGTAATAAGTTCAGACTAGAGAACTGCTGACATTCTTCTATTGATTGAAGAGGTTTGGGCTACAGAAATAGCTTTCACTCATGTTCCACTCAAGATTCTGGAATTGCTTACTTGTGGATTCCTGATGGGGAATGATGAGAAATGGGAGAGGAAGCTGATCAGAGATAAGACAGAACATAATGAAATGCCTGAATTACTGAGACTGGGGAGGGTGGGTCAAACTCATAAAAGACTGCCCCAGGTTGCTCCAGCCACTGTGTTGTTAAAATAGTTAACAGAGACAGATTTCACAGTGGGGTCCTGTATCTCACCTCTGCACAGCAAGTATGTTTTTAAAAGTGGGTCACTTAGAATTTTTATAAAATCTTTAAAAATTTAAGATGAGATGGAACAGGTTCAGTCAGAATCTAATATCAGGTTGGAAAATTAGGATGTAAACTTGCTTATATGTGCATATCTTATGTATTTTATATATCCACATAATTTACCCACACATGCAAACATGTATAATCTATGAATAGTTGGAAAGAGTTTTACATTATTCAGAGATAACAACTAAGCTAAACTCCCTTGAACTATTAACATAGTTTGCAAAAAAAAATTAGAAAGGAAAACACTAAAATATTAACTATATCTGACTTTGAATGTCAAGATTATAAGTTGGTCTTTTTCTTCCTTTTAGTTTTATGTATGTTTCAAAGATCCTGTGATAAATGGGACTCTTGCCTCTAGGCCATATAATATGTTGCTGGTGAATGAACCAGTGAGACAGTAGCTAGAGAGTTTAGCAATAGCCTTGCACAGAATATGAAGCACAGTATGGCACAGAGAATACATGGTACCTGGGGGAGATGAACTTCTAGAAACATCATTCCATTACAGAAGTGTAGCAAAATTTACTTACACATCTGAAGAGTAGATACATAGACTGTTTTCATTTTTCCCTGTTACATATGATGGCTATAAAAATGTTTGCTCAAATTTTAGTTTTTTATTTTTAGAAATAATTTCCCAAAGTTAGATTAATGGATCAGTAATATCAGTATCTTAAGCTTCCTATGCTTATTTTGGTTTTGCTTTCCATATTGTTATGCCAGCAAATAATCGTACCAGGAATTTATTAAAAGGTACATCTTAACTTACTAACTTTAAGTATTAAATTTTGAATTTTATTCTACTTAAACTTTTACCAATTTAACAAACAAAAATGGTCATCATTTTAGTTTAATATTTGTCTCCTTTGATTACTAGGAAGGGTTTCACCTTTTGTTAGAAGTTTATTTACAATATCAGTAATTCTGATATTATGAATTGTTCCTTTCTGCTCTATTACCTGTTATGTTTGGGGATTTTTCTTTGAATAGATATAGACATATAGATACAGGTACATATGTAGATATCTTGACGTATATATATACATAAACTTTCTATGTTAAGATTACTAACCAATATTTGTTGTGAATATTTTTCTGGTTTGTATGTTAATTTTGAATATGATAAATATTTGATTTTTCCTATTCTTCTTTGCTTTTAAACTTTCCAATTCAGAGATCAAATAAATATTCACTAAATTTCCTTGGAGTTTTTATGATTGTTTTTTATCCACTTAAATTCTAATCCATGTAGATTTTTATTTCTGTCAACAAAACGAGATGAAAATACAACTTGATGTTTCCCCAGATATCTAATTTTCCTCAACATTCTTATCCTGGCAATATCTTCTTTATCGGGTATATTAAATTATTCTATGTACCAGGATATATTTTTATAAGAGGAAAAATGCTATTTTTTTAAGGTTATAAATGCAACAAAAATCTATCACTGTAAGGACGACAAAGTGAACCCTTTTGTCACTTTTTTAAATGGCTATTCCTCTCCTCACCCCTACTCTAGCTACATTACGTGAATAGTGATCCACCCATCAAGTTCCCTAAAGTCAGGTGCAGCCCTCAGTTCCTGTTTTATCTAGGCTTTCTCTGTTATTTTCTCGCTACAGTGACCCATCAAACTTGTGAGGCCATTGAATTTCCCCTGTCCTCTCATTGCTCACCGCGGTCAGTTGGTTTCAAGAGCATTCCATGAAGAGTGGTTAGGACAGCCAAGGTCTTGCCATTTAAGAATATGGCACCTGATGATAATAGACTCATCATGCTGCCCCAGTTGAAGAAAGAGGACATTCTGACACTCGCTCAGAGAGTGTCACTAAGGTAGGAAAGCTATTCAAGGTTCAAGCATGGGTATAATGAAAGAACACTGTACTATTTATGAGGAAGCCTGAGGATCCCATCCTGATTCAGCCTTGAACCCCTTGGAGAGGTCATTGACTAAATGGCACCTTGAGTATCTTATGTGTAAAATTAATGAGCTTGACTAGTGCAGAATACAGTTTGAAACTTCACAAGCAAACCATGCAGATATATTTAGTCGGGTTTGAATGCTGTTTTAACTTTTTAACACAATAGGATATTGCACTCTGTTTCTAGAAGTCCCTATTATTGTCATGCAGCTGGTTTCATTCACTTGTGCTACTTACTTGTCCTCAGAAGGGTCTAAATGATCTCTAAAATCCCTCCCAACATTATCAATTTATCCAGTCTCTCTAAAACTCACATTGGCTCTACTTGCAAAGTACGCCTGAAATCTGACCACTTCTCATGACCCCTACTGCTACCACCCTGCTCCCAATCACCACCAGGATCAGTGCCATGGTCCCCTAATGGATTTTCCACCCTAGCTATGCCAGTCTTTTACAACAGAAAGCACCGGAGTGGTCTTTTAAAGCATAAAGTTGTCATGCAAACCTCACCTAATAAACACCTACTCTGGCTTCCCTATTTGAAATAGCATGTTTTCCAAACCCCTGATCACACTTGCCTGTGTTGTTTTGGGTCTATTCAGTCCACAAGAGGGTAAGACCACTGAGGACAGGCATTTTTGTCTGTTTTGTTTAGAGGTTACGATAGTCATTGGCACAGAGTGCTCTCTCAACAAATAACTGAATAATTACAAAGCTGTAAAAAAGATTTTTTCTCTCTCTCCTACAATAAATTCTTCTTGTTCTAAGGTGTTAAATCAGGAAAGCTGCATCTTAAAATGAAAATAGGAATTCTTCTCTAGCCTCTCCCATTCCAGCCAACTGCTCACTACCCTCTCAGCACCCTGCAGAATTCCCAGCAAGAGTTGGAGAGACTTTTATGTGACAAGTCTACAAAGACACAAGTTGAAATAGGAGGGAGACTTCTTTTCCTCAGCCATCAAATAAGGAATAGATACAAGGATCAATTTTATAAAACAAACAAGGCAGCCAGGTCCAAGATGCAGACTTGGCATGCTCATTTGACATAGGTCAAAGTTACATGGTACCATCTATGTTCTTTAAGCCCATCATCCCTAGAGGCTATCTCCAGATCTGTTTGCTGAATTCAAATACACTGACAATAAGAGTAAGACATTCTCTTTCTAAGACTTCGAAAGGTCAAATCCCCCCAAACCTGAGCTGCTTGCAGTAGCTTTTGGATAAATCTTTCAAGTGTGGACTGAATGAAGACATGCACCCCTTGCAAAGGTGACCAATCTCACTGAGACTGGACATTCTCACCTGCACTTGCTGCTCCTGGCCATTCCCATCCCTCCCTCCAGCTCTCTGACCTGCCTTCAATTCAGATCCAGTTCAAGTCTGGTCACAGACATATATTTCACAGACCAACACCATCTAGAAATAAAATGGATAAAGAGAGATGGCTGCCAACTTTCTATCCTGTCAAATAAATACACCTAAGGCATATTTTAGCATACTCGCAAGAAAAAAAATATATAAAAGTGCATAATCTCAAAATGAGTCTAATAATTTTAATTTTATGAAAGTCTTGTTTGTTGTATGTCATAAAATTTCCTTGGGAATCAATGTTTGGGAAGCATTGATGACAGTGTCTCTGAACCTCCTCTCTGGAATGATGGGCTCTCAGTGTGAGGCTCCATTGGGAAGCAGGATGTGATTCTAACTGGATGCTTCACATTAGAGCTAAAGAGAAGATCTCTCTCTCTCTCTCTCTCTCTCTCTCTCTCTCTCCCCCTTACTCTCTCTCTCTCTCTCTTTCTCTCCCCCTTACTCTCTCTCTCTCTCTCTCTCTCTCTCCCTTTCTCTCTCTCTCTCTCTCTCTCTCTCTCTCTCTCTCTCTTACTCTCTCTCTCTGTGTGTGTCAGGTACATATGCCTATGGAGTCCCCTCTAAGTCAGCACTCCAGAATACTTAGAGTCTGGGACAGAAGAAAGACTCATTATCAAGATCTGGAATTTTGGAAGGTATCCTCCCAGTGGAAGTGACCCAATCCAGGGTCTTTATAGAGAACTGGGCAACTAGCTTTCATTTTTCCTATTCCTTTTCGAATCCTTCAACAGCTTTGGCTGATCAGCAAATAGCATGTGGCAAGTGACTGAATATACATGATCTGTTCCTAAGAGTCATGGTAGAATAGTAAGTTCCATCACAACTGGTTCACTACCAAATAAAACTTTAAATCAGAAGATACAATCCATTGGGCTGGGGATGTGGCTCAAGCGGTAGCGCGCTCGCCTGGCATGCGTGCGGCCCGGGTTCGATCCTCAGCACCACATACAAACAAAGATGTTGTGTCCGCTGAAAACTAAAAAATAAAACATTAAAAATTCTCTCTCTCTCTCTTTCTCCTCTCTCTCTCTCTCACTCACTCACTCTTAAAAAAAAAAAAAAAAAAGAAGGTACAATCCAAATTTCTAGACATATAAAAAGCTAAAAAGGGCCCTCCAATATTTTTTTTTCAGGTTGGAGGGGCACCAAAAAAAACATGTATCTATGAGGGGACCTTCACTCCAATGTGAACACCAGTGACTGCAGCTGGGCAGACAGCCAGGCCCTCTTCCCTGGGCTGATCATGACACACCTGCCTGGCATCTATAAGCATCTGCCCAATTTCTAGCAGGATGGAAAGAAGCTTAGAAAAGATCAAGAGAAAAGAGAAAAGGAAAGATGGAGAAGGAACAATCAGAGGAAGCCAGGAATAGAGTCATGACCCCTAGTGTTCATCACACAGGTGTGCAGGGTTTGCTGATGGACTGCAAACTTAAGAAGGTACAATCCATTGTACCTTAACAGATCACCTTAGCTTCTTAACAGATCACCATAGCTTACAGTCTAAGAGCAACAACAACAACAACAACAATAAAAAGTTATATTTTCATCCCCAAATAAAATAGTTTTACTCTATTAATAACATTAAATCCCATGAAGCAATTAAACATGTAACCTAGAATGATACAAGGCAGCAAAAAGTGCCAAAATGTGAGGTCCTAGTGACAAAGTGATTGGAGTGGTCCCAGGTGGGAGTGTGGCATCAAGGAGTGATGAGAAAGCTGTTAAGATAGAGAGATCTGACAAAGTGTCCCTCAACCAGGCCTCATAAGACAGGTGCATCACACTGGGGCAGAGCAGCTCACAGACTGCCTGAAAGAGAGGAGGATTGTGTCAAAACAATAGGGAGGAAAGGGGGTGAAATTTATTCAGCCATCAGGTAACACCCTTTATTTCTAGCAAGTCTATTTTGCTTCCTAGGTATTTTCTTTACTTGGATTATTGTCAAGCTACTATGGGAAACACTAAGCTAGTTAAGAATGAAATGCCCCCTAGAACTTAGTGAATAAGGACTGAAGCTTTGAGACATCGGGATTCGATTTCTTTTTTCTCCCTTCCAATCAAGATCACTGGTGCGTGGCTGGTCCCACTTGTTTCATGCAATACTAAAGGGAAGACTGACTGCTCCCCAGCAGGGCTCACAAAGGAAAGGCTCACAGTGGCAGCCTGTCCTCCCGGCTTCAGCACCCCGGCAGAATGGATTGCTTTTACTCTCCCTCGCTTTTGAATCTGCATCAAGCATCATCAAGACAAATTCAGCAACTGTTCAACAATCCCACCTCTATTTCTCCATGTCACTGATGGAGAGTTTTGTGTGGCCTCAGTGAAATTAATGGCAAATCCATTTGGCAAAGCAAAACAAATTTGGAATTAACAAACAGCACTGCTACCACTTCTTGGTTTATTAGTGGAGAAAGATATATTTCGTGTATTTTCTTCAGTTCAATATCTTATCTGTATCAAAATGAGGAACAAAGAGCTCATCACATCAATAATGGAATTTCAAGCAGCTGTGGGGATGGGACTACAATTTTCTTCCCTACATAAATGGAGATCTGTGAGTGCTACCGGGAGTAGACTTTTCAGATGAATCAATTAAAAAATTATAAAGCATTTTGGTCGCTGAGTCAGGTGGACATGAGAACATCACGTACTTCCCTTCTCCCCTATACTGCAGAAAGTAGAAAGTTGAAATCTTTTTTCATGAGATATTGACTACATCCTCATATCAAAGCAGCCATAGTCATTACAGAGTCAGCCAGTCTTTCTGTAAGAAATCCTATCTAGGGAGGATTTACAGAATATTGGCTGCTTTTGATTCACAAAGAGCTGGTTTTAAAGCTGGGGTCTCAGTTGCCTTGAATTCATTTCATTTGCATATTACACACAGTCAGAGCAAAGCCATTTCTTAGGTTTCTGACCGTTCGCAATTTTACAGAGGTGATAATTAAGATAACAGTCTACTCTTCTTTAGAAAATGTGTATTCTTTTCAAATGTTAGGATTATGAAGATCAGATTCTTATTCAGCCTCAGAGCTAACATATTTTCCTTCAAAAATCTATACTGTATTTTCACGTGGGTGCTAAAGAAAAGGTGGCAAAAATACAATAAAGATGGTTACAGGTGCTCTTCTATAGCAAGCAGAAGGAAAAAGCAAAGGAAAAGGAAAAAATACAGCAATGGATATAGCACTGCTTCATCTCACTTTAGGCAGATCTTGGACAGAATGGGAAGGGAAGTGACAGAGGAGGAGGCAAGCTAGCAAAATCTTAAGTGAACTAATGACCAAGTCCGGAGAGGTCAGTGAGAGAGAGAAGGAGGTACACACAAGGGATCATGATCAAAAAGTTGAACCTTGAGGATCCATAATTTGAGGAAGATAACTGAGGAAGGGATCAGAATCACCATGATATAAGAACGAGATCCTTGCGGACACTGGTTGCCATGATCCAGAGTATTACTGGGCTGGAAGGAAAACTGGGATGTTCCTGAGTGACTTGGCACCCAGACAAGGTTGGAAAGTAAACTGGAACAGAGGGACGTTCACATTGGTATTGCCAGTTCTCTCACCATTCATTCACATGCTGCCTTTCAACAAGACCTGAACCTGGCCTTACATAGGATACAACCCAAAGAAAATTCTTCCTTGGGTCACTTGGGCTAATCCTACAGAGCAGCTGCACCTGAGATCATCTGCCGCCACTGAACATAATCCATAGCTGGAGAGACATGTGACTGAGAAGTCAGGTACTTTCCAACTTTCTGGTCTGGATTATCTGTGCCCCAAGTAGGACAGAAGGGAAAGATCAGTGGCTGGGATGCTCACTGGGAGGGTGGCAGCAGGAGACTTAGAAGGGTGAGCAGAAGGAGATGGAGCAGATGGAAGAGAACTGCATATAGAACCCATTGAGCCAATTGCTAGACGATGTCCTAGGAGCATCTGGGGCTCTCTAACCATGAGAGAACAAATCTCATCATCTAGGCTCCAGAAGGAAATGGCATCTGCTGTCCCAGCAGTCTGTGTTCCATGTGTAGACAAGTACAACTGGGTTGAGTCAGGCATGCAGGGTCGAGCCCCCCAAATACAGGGGCTTCAGGCTGTTCTTCCTCTGAGACCGTCTCCTTTGAGACCCACCACCTTTCTGAAGAAATGGCAAGTGTTCTGTGAAATGAGGAGGCTTTAGAGTATCTACAGACCTACTTGAGAGAGTCACCCTTAAGCTGAGGAAGACAGCATGTCCTGGGAAATGAAGGTGAGGGCTCCCAGGAAAGGAAGTTACTTGTTTAGTCCTCTGCCTCCTGGGCTGCTTTTTTGTTTATCATCGTGTTCCCTGCAGTGAGGAGAGCATCTGACAGAGAGAAGGTGCCCTGATAATGTCTGATGAATGAATAAATGGATTCTACAACAGCCAGTTTTCTACTACTAGCTATTTATAGTTGGCTAATGTTACAATTTCTTTCTCTGCAAAATTTGTAGAATTTGACCATAATCCAGAAATATTTGAAGAATTCATTATACAGCCCATTTGCTTAGAACCAAAAGCATGGAATTCCTGTCTGTGATCCTTAGACCATTCACCAATGAGACTGCAGATTCCTGGGGCCTCATGGGACCTACTGCACCAAATTCTCTTTGTGTATGTGTATGTGGCAGGGCTAAGTGTAGGAATCAGAAGTTCTCACAAGCAGTGCAGGTGATACTCCAGCAATGCCACACTGTGAGAAACATGGAGATTTCACACGGAACAACACTGCTTTCTGGCACTAAGCATGCAACTTCACGCACACTCTCATTTAGTCCTTACAACTACCCTATGAGGCATGTATGAGCCTCTTCATTTCATAGATAAGGAAACTGATGTAAATAAGGTTACAATGGCCAGTGAGCAGCTGAGCCAGGATCCATGCCAGGTCTGCCTAAGCCCAAACCCCTGCTCTTAGAAATGGGAATGAGTTGAGTGAATGCTGGTTATAGACCCTATACTAAGTGCAATATTTTGTGCCTTATTTTCAGTATTATTTTACTTTAATTTTGATTAAAATATATGTTTGTGATGAAGAACTGAGAGAAAATATGGTTTCATTTGATAGACGTGTATGTTCTCACTGAAGAGCAGTAAGGGAGAAAAAAACAGAGGGAGGAGAATGGCAACATGCAGGAGCATGTTTGTTCACCAAGTGAAATGTTACAACTGGGCTGGGGTTGTGGCTCCGCGGTAGAGCACATGCAAGGCCCTGGGTTCCATCCTCAGCACCACATAAAAAAATAAATTAAATAAAGGCATGTGTCTGACTACAACTAAAAAATAAATATAAAAAAAGGATATGTTACAAATGAATTTTGTATACTTGATCAAAAATGATTAGCAAAACTGTGCTATTACTGTCAAATACACTTAGGACATGACACTGTACCAGTAGCACCATCCCACATAACCATCACCCACACAGGTAACCTCGATGGCTAACATAGCCACAGTTGGTCTCAAAATATTGAATTGCACCAAAACAGATGTGTGCGTGCACACACACACGTGACTCACAGAAGCTACCAAGCCAATTCTTTATTATATTTACTCTAGTAAAAAAATGCCCTTTTTTAGGGGCTTTGGCTTTGGATCAGTGGTAGAGCTCTCACCTGGCACATGTGAGGCACTGGGTTCAATCCTCAGCACCACATAAAAATAAAATAAAGGTATTGTGTCCATCTACTATACACACACACACACACACACACACACACACACACACAGGCACAGTGGCACACGGCTGTAATCCCACTGGTTCAGGAGGCTGAGGCAGGAGGACCACAAGTTCAAAGCCAGCCTCAGCAATGGCAAGGCATTAAGCAACTCCATGAGACCTTATCTCTAATAAAATATGAAAAAGGGCTGGGGATGTGGCTCAGTGGTTGAGTGCCCCTGAGTTCAATCCCTGGTAACCTCCGGGCAAAAAAAAAAAAAAAAAAAGTCCTTTTTTTTCTTTTCAAGGCAGTTGTCATTGTCAAATATCAACTGTATACACATTCCTAGAGTTAAAATGGTATTGAGTTTTATTGCTAGATATGTGAATTGTGTCGTGATGCTCCTGTTAACTGGCTTCCTATTAATGAGGCATAGATAATTTATGTTTTATAAACCAGAGAGATAAAGAGCATTCCTTAAAGGTACCACCACATCTCTAGGTAATGAAATCTAGTTGAAAAGCACTGAGTTATAGTCAAGAGTCTTAGGATATGGTTCCATCACTAATCAGTTCCATGTGGTGTCAGAAAATGACTTCCCCACCTTTTTAAAATGACTGATCATAGTATCTACTGCTACAACTGTGGGGCAGGGTTCCATGAGTTAAGTCATTAAACACAAGAGCTTGACCACAGAAGTTGTTATTCTAAGTGATGAGTAAGGATCACATCTGAGCAAAACCAGGCTTAGGCTGAGATTCCAGGCACTTTTGGAACTCATCCTCATCTCCTACTGAGCCGCTCCCCTGGAAGCTATTCCACATACCATCTTGAAAGATGGATTTAAGTAAGTGATTCCTGCAAGGCACTTTGAGCAACTCACAGAAAGAGACATTTGAAGCGCAAATTATTATTTTTATAGGAGATATTACAAGAGCATGGCAGCAGCGACTACAATTACTATTCAGTGCAGAATCTTCTTAAGTGCACGTGGCAGACGTGCTTGGAGAACTGAAGTATTTTCATGGGTCTTCAAGGTTTAAACTAATAACACCTATATAGTTACCGAAGATAATTTGATGACTATAATATAGAGAGATAGATAGGTCCATTACTTCAAATGAATCCAGGGCAGTAATGAAAAAAAAATTTAAAGTTACCAGTACTATGCAAATGTGGCTGCCTAGAGATAACCCCAACTCCTTCCTGACACTTCTCTACTTGTTTTAAGTAATAGAATCTCAGACTGTTACTGACTTGCTAAGAAGTTTCCTCATCTGTAAAATTAGGGGATGGGGGTAATGTCTCCTCACACCAGTAGGAGCACACACTGGTTGCTGTATGTTGTGCGAAATAACACCTTATCCAACTGTCCCAGGACTTTTGGCAACCTCCTCTGATCTTCCCACTTCAGTTACCCTGATTGCAGCAGTTACATTTAATATAACTTGTCCATCCAAGGCCTCTCAGTTGCTGTTTCAGTTCAAACCTCTTTCTACCTCCACTAAATGCCATTCATTGCAAGATGCCACTAGGACACAAAGGTTCATCAACAGATGGAAGGTGAAAAAGAGTCCTTCCCAGGCCCACACAAAGGGTGCCCCTGACTTAGGTAATGAGTGAGTCTACCATGTCAACAGAAACAGCATGTCAACTGCTAGGGTCAGACAACAGAGAAAGAAAGATGGTGTTCAGAAAGGCAAAATGTGTTTTCCCAGCATCTGCCAAAAGAAGGAAACTCTGGAGCCTAGAAACTAAACCAATTCTGTTACCACAAAAGTATCTGCTTTTGCAGAATATGAATATTTTGTCATTTTTCCCAGAACTTCAGGATTAATCACTGTATCAGTCAGGGTTCTCCAGAGGAACAGAACAAATGACCACCAATAAAAGAATAGTTGACTAAACTATGATGTATCCAAACCAATATAAGATTGATTATACTAAATTTTAGTATAACCAAACCACATTCTGGAGAACCATGAAAAGACAGACACAGTGGGCTGGGGCTGTAGCTTAGTAGTAAAGCACTTGCCTAGCATTTATCAGGCCCTGGGTTCTATCACCAGCACTGGAGGAAAAAAAGAAAAAAAAAAGACAGATACAGAAACATGGGAGATATCTGTCAAAGAACATAATTCCAATTAGACAGGAGGAATAAGTTCAAGCGGTCTACTGTACAAAGAGGAGATAATAATTCATAACATTATATAACAAGTATATACTGTGTGTGTAAAAAGTGCAAAGTGGTTAGATTTTAAGTAGTTTCATCAAAAAAAAAAAAGTAACTGTGGTAATACATAGGCTGATGAGCTTGACTTAGCCATTCTAAAATGCACATGAATATCAAAATGTCACGTTGCACATATAAATACATACAACTTTACTGGTCAATTAAAAACCTTTTTTAAAAATTTTAAAGTCACATATGAATTAATCTCGATAGATACCCACAGTACATTGGATTAAAAACAAAAGAACCCTTTAGAAAACATTTTTTTAGTAAATGAGCCTAACAGGAACAAGAAAGAGATGAATATATTAAGTTTAATCCGAGTCTACACCTAATTATCTTTTGGCCTGGCCTGATTTATCTTCAAACTAAAACATCCTTTCAGTGAAACTGCACCCCATGACATGTACATGAAATACAGCAAAGTGTTTAAGGGCACAAGCTTTGAAGTCAGACAGACCCAGGTTCATGTCTCATCTCACAGACGTCTTTCCTATGACCTTGGACACTTTATCCATCTCTAAATCTCAGTTTCCTCGACTACAAAATGATGATAATAATGCCCTTCTTCTCAGAGGAATATTGTTCTGATTGAAACATGGTAAAGAAAGTGCTGAGCACAGAAATTGGCACATAGCAAGTCCTCAACACAGGGTGGCTATTACTTTAACTATTATCTAATTGCCTTAGAGATCAGCCTTCACTAAAAACAGAAATCCTTCTGCAGTCTGACATTTAAAAGGCCACCACCAAAAGAATACGCTTAAGCTTCCAAGAAGGTACTTGTGAAAGCGTGGGCCGATGAATAAATGACATTTGATTTTCTATTCCAACATCTTTCCATTTCAACATTTTCTGATTAGGCAGCCACATGGTTCTCTCAAGCTGCCCAGCTTCCCTCCCACATTTTCAAACCAGGATTTTTCCAAATGTGAAGCGTGGTCCCCAAAGCATCCTGCCTGCCTCCATCACAGATCACCCACAGGTCTTTGGGCTCCAAGGCCCTGAAGCAGGTGAGGTAATTGGCTTGAAAAACTCAGCCCAGCTATTCTATATTTCAGTTAGAAAATAAAGGTTAAAAAGAAGCAAAATTAGGGCAAGAAGGAGGAAAGAAGATGAGGGTCCAGTCTCCATTCACCCCCTGGAGTGCTGCCCAGGATTCTAGATATGAGGAAGGATATCAATTTAAATTTGGGAAGGGTTTCCTAATTTTGAGAAAAAAAAAAAAAAACCAGCAAATTTGTAAATCAGAGCAAATAAATACGAGCTCATTAGCACCAAAAATCCTACTGTCCCAAATTCAAGTAAACCTTGGAGTATATGTACCTCAGCACCAGTCTTTATATACTAGTAGAGAGAGGTGTTTCCAGCTCCAGATAGGTCATGGCACCCATTTCTCTTACAATTTTCCCCACTGCAATCTATAAAGTGCTAGTGCTTTTAAACTGTTTAAAAGAAGGCAATGGTATTAAATTATGGGCTTATCCAAGAGAGAAGGGCTTAATTTTTATTAGAGAATGATGATGTTGGTGGTGATGATGAGAACAGCTAACATTTATTGAGCACTGACTAACTAGGCGCCAGGCATTATGCTAAGTGCTTTACCCAACAACACATGTGATAGATATTGTCACATGAAATGGGGACAGAGAGAGGTCACATAACCATTTCCAGTCAGCAATCAGGCCAGGATGTCTATTCAGGCTCTCTCTCCTCAGACTGTACACGTTTTCCCCTTCATTACCATCCATTTAAGTCTCCAAAGTCTTTACCCCCACTGCATATGGCATTTGGTTTCTTCCGCTATCCCTGCAGCTGCCTTTGATTTTTTTTTTTTTTTTTGTAAGCACATGGCAACCTAGAGAATTTCATTCTTATGCTTCTCACTCACATGCTTAATTTTTTTCATCTTCTAAAAGAAATCATGGCCATTTCAGCTGAGCATCATAATTCTGTATTCTTTCAGAGCATGCATTCATCTTTTATTTTCCTGAATGAAGTTTGGTTTGTAGCATACAAGGAAAACAGGATTGAAAAGACAGGGAGAATATAAAGCTTTTCCTAGAAACAAGACAAACACTCTCACCACATGTGAAAGAGTTTTCTCGCTTCACCAGAAAATTTTGAAGGTGGTAAATTTGGGGGGGGGGGGGTCACAAATATATACAAAAAGACTTGCTAGATTTTTTTAAGTTTGTGCTACAACCTGGCAACTTCCATGACTTCAATTACATTATGCATTCTGTAGTACACAGTCTGACACCTTCCTGGGTTTTCTTCCTGCCAGAATATTCTTTCCAGCTAGACTGCAAAGCCCTTGAGGGTCAAAGCCACATCCTACAATGCCATGTGGGCCCAGACTATGCACAGTAGCTTGTATATAGTAGGGACTCAGAGTTTAATTAAGTCAAACATCATTTACTTTTTAAGCAAACTCCAAGCCTCTGAAAAGTCGACATTCTAGAATACACAGCTTTCTTCAATATTGTTACATCCCAGGGGAGCCTTCAAGTGACAATAAAATTGATTTCTTTCCCAGCCAAACCTGAAGCCCTGATGGCTCTGGAATTATCATCTGGATATAAACCCATCTGTGCTAAAGGTGCCCATTTCTTTAAAGAGCTAAGGAAACAAAGACCAGAAAAAGCAATATTTGATGAGAATGGCCTGCCTTCTAGTTTAAAGATCAGATAATTCTGTAGGGAGGTATACTGTACTTCATAGCCTGAAATTGTGTCATACTTGAAGCTGCTTAATAGTTATTGAATGAATATGTCCTTCTAAAAAATTACACTTAACACCTTATCTTATTTTACAATTGAAATTCCCTATAAAAGTCGGAGATAGGTTTATGATGAAAACACTTAAAATTACACATGAATCATTTAAATTAACAACCAACTCTACACTGAGAACATAACAGTGATCCGACACTACTTAAACATGAAAAGGCCACTGCAATATGCTTATTGCCTTTATGTGGGACACAAAAGCTTAATTAAAAGTCACAGCAGTTTTCAGGTTCACATGAGGCAGAGGAGCCTGGGGACAGCAGTGCCTGAATCAGAAGAGGCCAATAGGGCAGGGCTGCCACCCAGAGCAGCTCCGTGTTCTTTTGTCTACTTAATAGAGTGGGTTTCTGCATAAGATGCCATTTGGTGAAAGGAAAAGCAACCAAGAGTATAAAAGATATGGGGCCCAAATAAAATAACATCATTAGGCTTCTATCACACCTTTTTTCCAATATCATTCAGCAGAATAACCTGTCACTCTTTCTCAATTTGTATCAACTGTGAATCTCAGCTCATTTTAGAAGCTACTGGCTTTCATTAGTGAACTGTGGGTATAGACTAACAAAGACAGGGACTGAGCAGAAGAATCGAAAGTGGGGCAATGAAAGAATAAATGGTGGAGAGATTTAATGGAATATGCATGGCACTATGAGGAGCTATCATTACTAAAGAGCACAACTAAGGACGCTTGAAGATTCTTTTAAATAAATCAGTTCTGCTCAAGTCAATGCTCTTTAAACCTGACTATGCTGCAGAATTGGTCATGATGCTTACTAAAAGATAGATGCCTGGATTCCATTCTAGGTTTACTAAATCCAGAAACACAAGGGGCTGGGAGGTACCCAGAAACTGTGTATTTAATAAGTTCCTCCAAATTACTCAGATGCACATCCAAACTTTAAAGTCATTACTCTAAACCACATCCATGTCATGGTGTGAATTCTTGGCAAAGTAATTCCTAAAAAATGAATTTCTTTAAATTAAGAAAGAGCATGGCGTTTTGGTTGGTTATAATAAAACCATATTCATGTAAGTTAAGCACCTTTCAACATCCAAGAAAATGAACTGTCATTTTTAAAGACTGGGGGAGTGAACTATATGCTCTGAAACCTTCCTTATAAACATGACATTATGAAGCAATACCTTCCTATCCTTGCAATGGATAAGAAAATTCCCTGGCTTACTTGAAACACCTACCTATTTTCTGACATCTGTCAAATTTCCGCATTGCTGAGATTCAGAGGTTCATCAAAACCAATTGCCAGTCCGAAAACTTAAATAATATAATCAATAAGCCTGAATATGAACAGAATATTCAAAATGTTGTGAATGCCTCATGTTACACTGATTTTAACTTTTGTGATTGGGATATTATCCCTGTTTCTATGAAAACATTATTCAGCATGTCTTGTTTATAAATTACACAGCACTTCGTTTTGTTTTCTCAAATTTCCTGGTTTTTTTTAAATTCCAAGTATTTTTATATACTTGATGTACTCCAACCACATCATTCCTTGAAGGTGTCTGCCACCATCCTACAAACCCGAAATAAATACCAAGATATTTTAAAATCCTACTTAAAAAAAAAAAAAAAACCCTCTAACCTAAACACATGTATCCTCCAAATTCTCATTTTTAAAATTGGCTTGTATTTTATATTTGGTTGATACAATTTAAACTCACTAAGCAGTGGGACGCCACTTACAATGCCACTTTAACACACACCTACCCAGTTGGAAGGCAACTTGTTCAGTAATTCACTTTTATTTCCATTGCTACTCTTTGCGCCCATAATGGGGTCTCTTGCTGCCTCTGAGTTTCAGTGCCTTTTTGTTATGATCAAGGAATATTCCAAATACCTGGCCTTCTCTTACATGAGAATTGTCTTTTGAAATTACTACAATTTTGAAAAGTGCACAGATTTGCAATCTATTTAACAATGGCTCTTCCAAAGTAGAATTGGAGGGAGGGAAGACTGTTACCTATTTCTTTTCTTCTTTAAATTACAAAGGTAATTTAATACTTGTTATAACAGGTCAAACAGTACAGCTGTACACAAAGTAGAAATACATTTTAAACTAGTATAAAGTACCTTAACTTTTATTGCAAAAATATTGCATACTTTCAGTTTAGGCTCACTACCCCTCTGTTGCTTTTCCTAATTGTACTTTTGCATGTGTTATTATTGACTGTCTTAAAAATTCTCTAATTTTAATGTTGCCTTGGGTCACTATACTTTTTTTTTCATTTCCTTTAGAGATGTTCTCATAGTAAAAAGTAAATGTAATCTCTATTATATTTTCCTCATTTCATTATTGCCTGCCTTTTGTATCACTTTTCAGTTTTGTTCTTCTTTTCCTTGCACTCTTTTACGTTCTAATTATTGTTCTGGTATAGATACGCTTTTGTGCCACACACAAGAGAAAAATTAAGTCCTTATCTGAAACACCCACATTTTCATGATAGAAACAAATCTTTTTTTTTAATATTTATTTTTTAGTTTTGTTAGGTGGACACATTATCTTTATTTTATTTTTATGTGGGATCAAACATGCTAACCAAGCACTCTACCACTGAGCCACAACCCCAGCTCAATAGGAACAAATCTTTAAACTAGGAATTGCCAACTCAGTAACATTTGAGGACCAGGCATGTAGCAAAGCAGCAAAACAGGCAGCATGTAAGACATTAGGAGCCAGAAGGACTGTAGCCAACTGAATTTGAAAGCATCTTAAATGCATTTATATTTAAATTCGTACCAACTGAACAAAACACACAAGGGTCAAGTTCAGCTTTGAAGGACCAGTTTGCAGCCTCTGCAAGATTTTATTCCCAATCTCATTCTCTCTCTCTCTCTCTCTCTCTCTCTCTCTCTCTCTCTCTCCAAACAGGGAATTCAATTGATTGGTTTTTATTTGCACCAATGGAAAAGTATCATAGCATAGATAACACAAAAGAGCAGATAATCCAAAATTTGCATGCAGATGGCCTCAGCGTGCTCTGCTTTTTCTATAAAATTTATCATTTAACTAAAATTTGTTCATATTAACCCTGTATTTAAAATGCCGTGGATTCTTGGATTCCTCCCAAGCACAAACAACTCTGTGAGTTATGGGGGATAGGAGGCAGAGTGATGAATGGACATAAGTGATGAAACTGACACAGGGGTGTGGGCAACATCTGTGAAGTGAAATTTATAGGAGGTCATTGCATTGGACTAAGTTCCTGAATGAGGCCCCAACAGACAGACCCTACCAGAATGGAATCATTCATACTAGCTGCCATTCAATCAAGCTCAGAAACAGGCCAGTTTTCCAAAAAGCATATTCACAGCATCTTCAGAAGGGGCCCAGTCACCTGAGTCAGCATGATAAGGAAGCCACCTCTGCTTTAACCTATGCAGAGAAAGCAACATGAAATATGATGTTAGTCAATCTAGGGGTTTTGTTTTGTTTTGTTTTTGTTTGTTTGCACTGTGTTCTCTCCTTGTTTTCAGCTCAAACTATCTTAAAAATTTGTCTCTTCTGCCACACCCAAGGCAACAACTTTCCATTTCATACGCAGGACGGATTCAAGAATTGCTCATCAAAGTCAATTAGATCTTTCAACTCGATGTGTTGAAAGGTCATTTTCTGACACATCATAAGCCAACAGTTTTAAAGCTGTAAATTCACATGCAAGTAGTGACAATAACCAGATTCCCAAGGTCTATGGGACAGTCTTGAATTTAGCCTTTGCAGAAAATTGAATGTGGTAAGATAAAAACCAGCAATTCTCTCTCCCCTACCATTTCACCATTGTTAAGAGGGAGTGCTTTTTCACAAAACAGTCTTTGAAATTTTATCCAATGTCAACTCTGCCCACTGCTTACCAAAAATGGAAACAACACAAGCAGATGATAATTGTCATTTTCCCCTGTCACAAAGGAGAGACTTTGAACAGGGGAGAAAAATCAAAAGCACGGCATGAGACAGCTTTGCCATCCTGATAAAGGGTGAGTCACTAATTCCACAGCAGCTTCCTTAATTGCAGCTAAGCACACCAGTATCCAGCTTAACATTCGTTTTCTTCTTAGAGCATTAGAGCACTATTCTCCTCCGATCCACTTAGGTCTAGAAATAGTAACTGTCCTAAGAACACACAGGAAAACTGCATAATAAATGGTGTATATTTAGCATCTCTAGAGCATTTTATGGATTCAAGATTTCATAGAAGCGTTTTCATGATTCCTTCCATCTGCAAAGGCAGAGAAATAAAGTCATTTACCAAGGTCATAGAGAAAATTATTAGAATGAGAATCCAAACTTATAGCCCCTTCCAGATCATTACTCCATTCACAGAGGGCTTCTACCTCATTTACCACCATTTCCCTCTAAGCTGCCAATGGGCCACTGAGGGGCTTGGAGAATTCTTCAAGGAATCCCAAGGTCTGTGCTTCACACACCACCCTAACACAGAATCCCACAGGAAGAGGTGAGTCAGTTAGGACACAGGAAACTGATGAGACCCAGGCTGTCTGCTAGAATACTGGAAAGTGCAGAGAGGATCACCCGTGCTAGAAGAGTTGAGGATACTTGGCTTCACTGCCTTACAGTGCTTTCCATCAAGTGTATAGCAAGCTAGACAGCACTGTGGTGATCAGGGTTAATGTTGCTGAATGGATGACTTTTCCTTGCAGGGAATACTCCAATTGAACCCATCTTAGAGAAGAAACAATGAAAGAATTCTGTAATTTGACCAAATATGACATACACCCTAGAAGTGCACTGGAGTATCCTAAGATATCTGATGCTTCAACACATTTCCCAGACCTTTAGTGTTGACACAGTCAATCTCTCCATCATGCTCTTGAAAAACCTTTGATTCTATATCAGTTCAGGTTCATGGAAAGCTTTAATGGCAAATGGCTTCCCATTTTAAATGAGCACCTTCACTTCCGTGCAAGCTAAAGACAGTAATGACAGTATTTTGTAGGCTAGGACTTCATGGCTCTCCACAAACACATTTCCACTTCTTTCTTCAGGAAAAAAAAAAAAAAATAGGGCAAATTCTTTATTCCCAATTTACTAAAGAAAGAATGACGCAGGAAAAAAAATGTGTAAATTGAAAATAACTCTAGTCACAGAATTCCAAGGATCCTGGGATATTTTTAAAGATCAAATCGTACTTTTCTTTATATTATAAATTATATAATCACTCTTCTGAGCTTTTAGTGTGTTTGTGCGTGTCTATCTTTTTGTGTCCTATGAAAATACGAACTTATATTTCAGTATAGCAAGCCAAGAGCACTTCCAATATCATAAAGTAAGCAGCACAATAGAGAAGTGGTAAAATTCTATTTTATATCCTTACTTTTTCTATCTTCCCCACTAGCGTTATACCATCAAAAAAGAGAATCTGATCGATCGCTTCATGACAATAGACAGTGATTTAATTTCTGACACACGGCAATAAGGTAGACTTCATCAGCAATCTTTGCTCCATGAGAGATTGCCTTATGATTCTCTACTCCACAAACCTCATTTCAATTGAACGCTATCACAGAGCAGCTTACCAATTAAATCAAGATGTCTTAATACTACAGAAAAGAGATTCTTAAATGCAATAACAGCATTTCTCAGCTGTGTTTACAGCCTTGGACATTGCTATTTAAATATCCTGAAGGATAAATTCGAGGAAGAATTTCACTTTGCACCATTTCGATTCACTGGCTTTAACATCACATCCCTCATAGCACTCATAGCAAGAGGAAATCTCAGCCCCCAGCCTAAGAAATAAAGAAAAAGGACTGTCCTCAAGGGAACTACTGGCAAGATATATCAGAAATATCACCTTTTCCCCAAAAACTAGTGTCATTATATACACTCACCCCACATACACACATATACACACTCCCTTAAACATAAGCAGAATACAGCTCTATTTGATAAGCACCTGCCACAGAGAGAACTTGGCTCAATATAGCACACTTGTTATCCTATTCATTCCTACAAACCCCTTTGGGGAATGTTTGTCTCACATCACAAGGTAGATACTGTGGTTCCGAAAAGCAAGGCAGATGACCTCAAATGAGATCTATAAACCTGGATTCAAAATCCTTTTGACTTTACAGCCAGTGTCCACATAACTACCATGTTATAATGCCATCCACCTTGATCGGCACCACAAAAAGGTCAGAAGAGCCACTCCAGGCTTGGCAGGGCCTTCGGTGGGCATCACCACTCCCTCCATCATCAAATGACAACCGATCATCACATTAAAAGCACTTAAACCACACTGAAGACTAATTGAAATTTGAGAACATTTGCCTATAGGTGGGTGAGGACAGTAGTTTGAATCATATTTGGTTCAGTAAGTCCATCCCTTAGGCCCTTCATGGAACGTTCCCTCTGAGGGAGGCACTATACCCATGTGTGATGAGAGAACAGTGAAGGATTTTGAACAAGGTAGGCATGGCTAGGAAGGGAGGTTGAGGCAAGAATAGTGTAATTTGACCAAATATGACATACACCCTAGAAGTGCACTGAAATATCCTAAGATGTCTAATGCTTCACCACATTTCCCAGACCTTGAGTGTTGACACAGTCTACATAAGCTGTAAAAAATTCAGACCTTACTCTCCAGGCTTTGGAAAGTAACAAAGATGCATTAAAAAAAAAAAAAAAAGGAAAAAGGCAGAATAAGAATCATGATTTTGAAAATAATTTTGGCAAAAATGTAGACAAAGGATTTGGGAAGAAATTGGATGTGAAAGAAGCCTTATATTGTAAGAAGTCGACTTATAATATTCAGGAAAGAAAGAAAGTGGGAATTGAAAGGAAATAACAAATAACTATAGTAGTGACACAGGACTGACGATGGGAGGACATGGTCATTGAGGGAGGTAATTAGGCCATGATCAGAAGAGAACAGATGGATGGCAGTAGAAGAGTCAAGAAAGAAAAAAAGAAATTTGATTTTAGGTGTGTGAATTTGTGCTGCCAGGATTTCTGTGTAAAGACAGTGTGCATGGCAGATGGAAATTCAGGGTGGAGCCCAATAGGAAGGTCAAGGCTATATGCACAGGCTTGGAAAATCATCAAGTTTGGCACCTAAGAGTTTATTGCTGTCACTGTTCTTTTGAGAGAAAAATTTGAGTGGTTGACTGATGTCAGAATACACTAAACAAAGGAGAGGGTAAAGTCTTTTACGTCACCAGCAAATTACTTCTAATTGTTTCATCTGTGTATACTCTACTTCTTGCATGAATAAAAGCTCCTCAGGGCAGACTCCAGGACAGCCTTCCAGCAGGTGGCTTATAAGCACTTAGAAACAGGAATGAACTGAAGAAAGTGAGATCTTGAGAGCAGCCAGGGCTAAGAAGCCCTGCCTCCACATGGCCCTTGGAAGTGCACTTGGAAACTGCTGGAAAGAGACAACAGCTCTTTCTCTTTCACCTCTGCAAATACAATTCAGGTTTCCTCCTGGCTGAAGGCCTCTGCTTATTTTCCATGGATTAACGCTTCCAAGTGAGCAGGAATTGACTTGCCAAGTAGTCTAATTCACTTGGCTGGTGTGTCTCACTTAAAAAGCCATTAACAAGTCAGACAAGAGGGTTGAGGAATGTCCAATTAAAGCAATTGCTGCACTGTCCAAATGCCTAGCAGCTGTGCCATCCTCACACCATCAATGAGCTATGAAAATAAGATTTTAACACTTCCTTGATAGCTCAGCCAAAACTTGGTCTGGAAGCCATTGAGGCCTGACAAGAGCTGGTTAGACAATACAAACCATCCCGTTTTGTATAGCGCTGTTATTAAAGATCTGAAACTTCTCTGAATTAGGTTATGATTCCTTAAATGTGACACCCAAAGCACCAGGAAAAAAAAAAAAAAGTTAAAGTAGGCTTCATCAAAAAAAAATTTTTAAAAGGTATGCTTCAAAAAAATACCATCAAGAAAGTAAAAAAAAAATAATAATCCATAGAATGGAAGAAAATATTTGCAAATCTCATATCTGATATGAAACTTGCATACAAAATATACAAGTTTACTCTTACAACCTAATAACGAAAAGACAACTTGAATTTTTTTTAATGGGGAAAAGAATTTGAATGGGCATTTCTCTAAAGATATAAAATGACTGGCAAACATGAGAAGGTGTTCATAATAAACAGAAATGGGCAAATCAAACCCACAAGACACCATTTTACACTCACTAGGATGGCTAAAATCAAAAGGATAGGCAATAACAAGTTTGGGCAAGGATGTGGAGAAACATATACCTTGTATATTTCTGGAAGAATTGTAAAAGAATGCAGCCACTTTTAAAAACAGTTTGGCAACTAAACATCAAGCTACCATATGATGCAGCATTCCAATCCTAAATATATTCCCAAGAGAACTAAAAACCTACGTCCACTCAAATGTTCATAGCAGTGTCATTATTATATCCTAGAAGTGACTAAGGCTGGTGAATGAATAAACAAAGATGGTAAATTCATCCAGTGGAATATATTTGACAATCAAAATAGTCAAGTACTGATACAAACTACAATACGCATAAACCTCAAAATATGCTAAGTAAAAGAGACTAGTTAAAAGAAAGATCTTGTATTAAATGATTTATTTATATAAAATGTTCAGAATAGGCAAATGCACGAGTCAGAGCGTAGATTAGTAGTTGTCTGGGGCTAGGGGTTGTGGGGCAGGGGATTAAGAAATGAGTGCTAAAAAGTGCTTGGTCTTTAGATATTAGAGATGGCTGCAAAACTCCATGAGTATACTAAAGCTCATTAAGTGGTAAATTTAAACTGGTGTATTTTATATAAAGGAGATTCTATCTCAACTGAAGGGAAAGTGAGAAACAAGAGACAGGTAAGCGAGAAATGAAAGATGGAAACCAGGCAGACATACACACAAGAGTTTATTTGTCAGCATTGACAATAGCGGAGAGAGGCAAAACAGGCTTGGAGTCCAGGACTTTTATGGGGCAGGCTCAGGAATCAGAGCCAGGTGGGTCCTAATGAGGCTGGTTAGGGTTTGGATTGATTTAAGGGAGTGGTGAGCCTTTCTCAGAAACACCCTTGGGTGGGAAAACAAAACGTTTTCCTTAAAATGACAGCTGTCACTTAAGATGGCTGTCCAGATGCTAAACAAGGACCTTATATCAATAAAGCTATTTTTTTTAATGTCCTACTCTCTCAGGGTCAACCCTGCACATGAGAACATGAACAGTCTCCTTTCAGGATGTAAGAAGGGACACTGGCCTAGAAAGAACCTAGACAGCCCTATCAGGAGAAGCAAGGCAGTCCCTGAGAAGCCACTGTTAGTGTAGGGTTTTGGTGTCCCCTGGCTTCCAGCTGGCCTCAAGTGGCATGGTTTTTCAGCTTTATAATGTGTCATTCTCTTTCCATTCTTGTCTTTTTGAACAAAGGAATAGGCATGAATGGAAGAGAGAAAAGGGAATGAGAGAATAGGGTAGAGGAAGGGTGGGGAGAAGGAGTGAGGAAGGAAGACAAGGGAAGAGAGGGAAACGAGTATTCAGTTCTGAGACATCAGGACCTGAAAACACATGCTTCATGTAGACAATCAAAATCATGGACCTTCAACCAAAAACAAAGAAAAATCACACATTCTTCAATTTGAGATAATCGCCGTTTAGTTCCACCCCCACTACTTTAGAACCTAAGGAGCAGTGATTTGATTAAAGAAAAGCATTAGCTAAGCAAGGGCCTTAAGTAGAGATTGCTAGACTCGAAACCCATTTCCCTAATACCAAAGAAGCTAATTGCTCTGTTTCCTAAGATTAGATCCAAAGAGAGGTTAGCTGCTATAACTGCATGCTTAGGGAGATGATGGCATCACAAATGCTGAAAAGAGGAACAAAACCAGTCTCAGCTTTGATATTACTAACACATTTTAAAGGTTTTTTTTTTTTTTTTTTTTTTTTTTCAAGAGGAAACAAAAGAATGTTTTCCTTAAAGAGAAAATTCAAAGCCAGTGTAGCCTGTGATTGTGGAAACTGCTTTGGGATAAAAGAAAAAGGGTGAGTGAATCAAAGCAGCTGCCATTTGCTGAGCAGCTTCTGTATACCAGGCACTGCACGTGTGAGATCGTGGATCCCAATAACCGTCCTGCAAGCTGAACACCATCATTTCCATTTAAAGACATCTTGCTTCTCAATCCCCACAACCACATTCAGAGGAGTTATAGGACACGAGCTTACACTAAATAGTAAAACTTCAATGTTCACCAGAAGGCTGTCCAATAGAAAGAAATGCATTGTGAGCTACAGTAGTAATCTTAAATTTTCTATAATTCACATTAGAAATGAAAAAGGAGGAATTCATTTCAACAATTTATTTTATTTAATCTAATATATCCAAAATATTCTCATTTCAATATGTAGTTAATATTAAAAGTTTCAACATGCCTTAAACTGTGTGTGTGTGTGTGTGTGTGTGTGTGTGTATGTCTGTGTGTGTGTGTTGTGTGCCAACTCTGTGAAATCCAGAGTGTATACTTATAAAGTATACACATTTCATGACTCAATAGCAACATATAGTGGCTTCCATTTTGGATGATGAACTCTACAGCATTCTACAAATATAAAATTAAGACATGCATCATCCTAATTAGTCTCCAAGACAACTCCATGACACATTTTGCAGGTGAATAATCTGAGGCCCCGAAAGTTAAGTGGATCCATAAAATCACATAGAATAGCACCTTTTCCTTTTCAATAAGGAGAAAGTTGAATAATAAATAGGAAGACCCTATAGTGGTTAAGTGCAAAACCAACTTAAACTTAGTTGTACTTCTAAATTCACTGCTTTTTCAAAAGTGTTTTATAGTTTTGAGTTTTCCCAGTTATCTCAGTTGAACTTGAAGACAGAAGGGGAAAAAAAAAGAAAATATGAGAGAAGATAAACTGCCAGAACAAAAAGACCCCAAATTACATGACTCAAAGGAAATGGTTGATTTCCAAATGTTCCATTTCCGTGTGTGCACGTGGCACACATTAGCACACACATATGTTTATACATCAATGGTGGACGGGACTTGGCTCACTAGTCACTCAGAGCCTCTGGCTGAGGAGGCAGCTCAGCTGGTTGCCTTCCAAGGTTGCTCTAGGCACCCTCATCTCAGCTTCCAGGAGGAAGATAAGCACACCAAGGATTGCAGGCAGGAAGTTAGTGGCCAAGCGTGGGTGTAGCACACGTCACTCCCATCCCATTCTACTGGTGAATGGGTCATCAGGCTACCGCACTGGACTACAAAGGCTGAGAAGTGGACAGAAGATGGTCAGACCAAAGAACAGGAGAATGGCCTGAGGTGGAGAGCTAGCATCTTGTTCTCAACATTAGCCTAGTAGATATGATCCCACTAAGAACCGAAACAGAAATGCTGGTAAAAACTGCAAGCTAGAAACTTCACATAAGCCTGAAGGGAGAGGAGGGGCTCACATTTTAAAGCACCTTTTACATAAAACAACAACATGCTAATATTTTATGTGTTCTTCCCAATTAATCATTATAAAAATCTGATGAGATAGGTGTTTTTTTTCTCAATTTAAGAAAGAAAAAAAGAAAGAAATGGAGAAAGAAAAGATGGAGAGAAAGAAAGAACCCTAAAACTGGTAAAGGATAAAGAAGTTGTCCAAGGACAAACAGCTGATAATCTCTCAGTTTAAAGCTTTTTCCAGCATACCACACCAATAATAAAGAACTAGCAATGAAAAAAAAATATATAGATATATAGTAACCATTTGTTGAATATCTGGACTATAAGGCAGTATATCATGAAGTATATACTGAACATGTTTCATACACACACACACACACACACACACACACACATATAAATATATTATTTTATTTATTTAATCTTCCTGGAAAAGTCTAAAGACACAAATTCATTTCTCAATTTACATTCAAGGAAACTAGGAACTAGAGAGGTTAAGTAACTTTCCCAAGGTCATGTAGCTAAGCCATGGTAGTTCCTAGATTTGAATACATCTGACTCCAAAGTATACACTCCTTCTCCAGAATTGATTTACCAATGGACACCTTACTTGGGAAAGGCCAAAAATGAGGCCCTGTGCCTTAGAAGTAGAAATAGCAAAATAAGGGAGGAGGACACAGAAGAGAAAGATGAAAGGTGGTGATAGAAGAACCTCCCATTAGCCCAGGACCTCTCTGCCCCTCATCATGGCTCTGTATCAGATTGCTGAAGGAAGCTGGGGCTGGAAGCTGGTGTTTCCTTATGGGGAATTCAAGACCCCTCCTTCCACATCTTCCCTTCCCCTCCCATGGGAAGGAGTATCATTGGCTGCTCAAGTTTAATGGTGTTGATTTGGGTCACATGTTCAGAAATCCAGAAGTTAGGGGGGAGAAATCATTATTGAGGCAAAATGTTCCTCTGTTCTGGTGTTCCATGTGGCCAGAGTGATGATAAGGCCAGACCTTCAGAGGCTTCTTTCTAGGAGGTCATGGAGGGCAGAAGGACAGAGGGCCGTCCCAGGACTCCAGCCCAAAGAACCCCAGGGCACCACAGTGGCCAGGACAATTCTGCCAATGCCATTAGAGCCCAAAGACCCCTGGCTCTTGTGCTCACTTCCTCCTTATCTCTTTTTTTAATATAATTTTGTCTAGTTGTAGATGAACTATATCTTTATTTTTATTTATTTATTTTTATGTGGTGCTCAGGATCGAACCCAGGGCCTCACACATGCAAGGGGCAAGCACTCTACCACTGAGCTACAACCCCAGCCTGCTTTATCTCTTTTTAAACAGTAAAATTCCAAGATACAGGAGCAGTCTTAGAAAGTAAAAGTAGTTACCTAAAATGCCCCAGATTGAAAAGACTCAAAATACCTGATAAATAAGTCTGGACCAAAAAAAAAAAAAAAAAAAACTGTAGATTTGTTATGATGTGTATGTACACTCAGACGCACAGCATGTGCTATTTTCTGCCCTGGAAATAGCTTCCTCTCACACCTACTTCAACTCTTCCACTTGAAAAAATCCTACTCATCCTTTGTGGCTGAAGTCCAAAGCAGTGGCTGTAATGAAACCCTCTCCCTGCTCTCTGTGGTCGGTTCCTCCTCCTCTGAAATCTCAGAGCTCTTTGTTTATTGTCTACAGAGGCGGAGATGCAGCCTCACAACCAGCAGAGCAGCACCATCCATCTCCTCCGCTACATTGTTGAGCTCCTGGACACAGGATGCCTCTGTCCAGTGCCCAGCACCTGTCTGGCAGGGAACAAGCCCTTTACCAACGTCTGTGGATGGACTAACCAATGAAGGCCTGGGAATGCCCCAGGATTGCCTGCTTGGTCGCTGGTGTTTCGGGAGGCTCAGCCCCTCCTGGCTGAAGGTTGCCTCATGCTGGGGGCATCTTCTCGTGCATTTTTCATTTTCCATAATGGCCTCTTCTTTTCATGCATTTTATTGATCTGAGTGATGAAATTTATTATTTATTAGATTTCTGTAATAGCTTTGTTCCAAAGAGCACAGTGGGATATGTAGAGACTCCTAGGCAACAGCAAAGAAGACCAGAACAAAGGAAGCGCAGTGTGGGAAATGGAGAGGAGGACAAGAAGATGCAAGCCAGGAAGGATTTGCAAAGCAGAACCACTGTCCTCAGAGAAGTAGCAGCCAGGTCAGGCTCCTGGGAGCCCCTGTCAATCCTGGCCTCCGCCCAGCCTCCACCCTCACCAGGTTTGTCTGACAGTCTGTCAGGAGAAACAGTATGAAAAGCACTTTGAAAAGATAAAAGCATACTACAAATGCAACGTAATATTATTCCATTATCATTAATCAACATTAATATAATTCATTCAGAAGCAGGAAGTATTTCATATCCAGGCAAGTGAGGTGGAAAGTTCAGAGTATCCATCTTCCTCTGCTAAACTATAAGTTCTCCAAAAGCAAGGACCACACTGTATTCATTTCTCACACTTGCTAGGTCCCCAACAGAATGTTCCAAATGATACCAAATCCTGCAGAAGCATCTTCATTCTATCTGGAATCTCCAGAAGCATATTCATTCTATCTGGAATCCTAGAGGGAGACTGTAAATTTAATATCCTCATATTTCCTTCCATTCTAGTCTGAATTCCCATGGGATGGCCCTAAGAGAAAACTGGTTTTCTTTCTTCCATTTACAGACATTACCTTATGAATTCTTAGCCTATGACACAAATTTAACTTCCACCATATTTCTGGAAAAGCAGTCATGGGTGGATACTCTTAAGTATACCTTAAACCTTTCAGCTTCTTTTGGTGGGGGTACCGGGGATTGAACTTGGGGGCACTAAACCACTGAACCACATCCCCAGTCCTGTTTGGTATTTTATTTAAAGACAGGTTCTCACTGAGTTGCTTAGCACCTTGCTTTTGCTGAGGCTGGGTTTGAACTCTCGATCCTCCTGCCTCAGCCTCCTGAGTCGCTGGGATTACAGGTGAGCATCATGCGCCTGGCAAATCTTTCAGCTCTGTTGAATAGTTCCTTTAATGAGCCCAAATAGGCCCTCTCTCCTTCTGCTGCACTACAAATAAGATTCTCCTTAAAGTAAGAATGTCTGAAGTGGTTCATTGACTCCATGTGAGCCTCTGCATCCCTCCCAGATACCATTAACTTGACTATTTGCTTCCATGGCTCTCAGGGATGCTTGCCTGGCCCTGGGCCCTTCCTCTCAAGGCACTCTTGAAACTCACCTCGAGTTCTCTGAAGGCAGGAGCCAGCTTTTATTAGTCTGGGCATTCTTAACAAGGGCTTGGGGACTCTGTTTACTGAACGTTAACTGAATCAGGAACTTGCCACTATTTAAATACATTACTTACTAGATCAAAGTGACGACTTTATGTCTGTTTAATTAACAGTTTTTAATGCAACAACTGAGCTTCCTATCTAAAAATTACGGTGGAACCTTGATTATACAAACTCAATACATTATTCAGAAAATTGCATTTACATACAAAAGTCAAAGTAGATAGTTATGAATTTGTGAAATTTTCTGCCATCATTCAAAGAGTTTCACAGGTTGGGATTACAGTCTCGTTTACAATCACAAAGAAATAGAGAAGCTTTAGCAACACCCAAATCATCCCACCTCTCTAATTATCAGTTGAGGAATATGTAAACTGTGGATACTCAGATAAAGAATGTCCTTTGAAGGTTCCTATGAAGGTTAGAAGGAGGGAAGGTTGACCCTCACCAACAGTAGCTTGGGCAAATTGACACAGTGCTTATTATACTCACGTAATCCAAACCTCACCCTATGAGGTAGTGCCACAGATTGAACTGTTCTCTCTCAAAATTCAAATGTTGAAATTCTAAATCCAAGCACCTCAGAATGTGACTGTTTGGAGATTAGGGTATCACAGATGTAAATAGTTAACTCAAAATGAGGTCATACTGGACTAGAATGGATCCCTAATCCAATACGACTGATTTTCGTATAAAAAGGGGAAATCAGGACACAGACTGGTACACTGGGAGAATACCATGATGTCCTGCAGAGAGCAGGACATCAAAGATTGCCAGCAAACCGGAAGTCCACAGAAGACACCAGCCCTCCCAACACTCAGACTTCTAACCTCCAGAACTGTAACACGGTGAATTTCTTACTCAGTCACCCATTTGCAGTACTTTGTCACAACAGCCCTTGCAAATTTATACAGGTAGGTATTCACACAATCCCCATTTCAACTTGGGGAAGCTGAGGCACAGGAATTTATCCAGTATATTCAATGAAAGATACCTACTTACTTATAGTGCTTTTAATGAATCCAGTGCAGGCCGGCTTTATCACTTGACACTCAACTTATATACATCTGGGCAATGATATTTGTGAGGTAATCTTTTTCCCCTTTGAACAATAGCTCCAAACAGCTTTTGCTTTTCCTTTGAAAGCCAAAAACCATCAGCGGAGTGACTGACTCCTGGCACACTGCAAGGAAATGCCAAAGTGCCGGACCCTGCTAACTGGGGTTTAAGCAACTGCGTCTCTGTGAAGAAGCTGAAGCCCAATCTCTCTGGTTGGAGCAGCTGTATTTGGGTGGTGGGAGACATCAGATCTGACTGCCTGCGTAGAGACCTTCAGGCTACTCTTTGGAAGGATGCCTTTCAATGTAAATTTGATTGATTTACTATTATGCATATCCTTCATCTTCCACAGGCCCTGTGGGAAGAAGAGAAAGGAATTCATTCCTTCCTGATAAATTGGTCCTAGAAAACCTAGTTAAGAAACTGAGAAGGACTATTCAGTCCTTTCAAACAATAACCTTTAAAAGCAACAGCAGTGTTTCTCATGGCTGCCTCTGTTTACTACAAAATGTGTTTTGAAGATTGAATTTTCTTGGAATTGCTATACAGAGAAACTCAGGTGTAGAGCCCAGTTTATAGAGTAACAGCAGGGGATTCTAGAAAAGAGGTCAGATGAAGATACGGGAGTACATAGGGCTTCAGTACAGAGAGGAATCTGCCTTCTTGCTATGATTTTTCATGGGTGTACAAAGCACACCGTTCCAAACTGCTTCCAACTGGAAGAGACAGACCCTGAAATCCCACTGGGAAAACACAGTTCTTTGATAATTCCTCTGTATGGGCATTAAAATGCAAACACTAATTCCTCCAACCTAAGAGCAGAAATTTTCTTTTCTTGGTGCTCACCTTTGCTAAAGAGCAAAACTTTCCCTGGGAGCTCTTTTAGTTAGCTATTTCTCTGCTGTGACCAAAAGACCAGACAAGAACAATTTTTAAAGAAGCAAAAGTTTAGTTGGGGCTCAATATGTCAGAGGTCTCGGTCCATAAATGTCCAACTCCATAGTTCTTGGCCTGAGGTGAAGAAGAATATCATGAGAGAAGAGTGTGGTGGAGGAAACCAGCTAGGAACATGACCACAATGAAGCAGAGAGACACCTTTCACCAGCCACAAAATATATACCCCAAAGGCACACCCACCTGCTCCAGTCCCAGCCTACCTGCCTACAGTTACCACCCAGTTAATCCCTATCAGTGGATCAACACACTGATTAGATTAAGGTTCTCATAACCCAATCGTTTCACCTCTGAACGTTCTAGTATTGGCTCACACATGAACCTTATGAGGATACCTGATGTCTAAATTATAATAGGAACATTCCTTCATTTTCCTCAGCTGAAAATGAAGCCAAAACATAGTCTCAGAACCTACACTATGAAACAGCCATTTAGAAGGACCCGGTCCCTTGCTAGGGGCGGGTGCAGAGGAATCTAGGAGGAAAGAAAGCAGAAAACCACCTGGAGAGACGTGGAAGATCGGAGAGCAGAAGGAGCAGCAAGCACCCAGGAGGGAATGTGGTTGGATAAAAACACATGCTTTGGTATCACACAGAAGCACACTGGAGTCAGAGCCTTCCCCTCTGATTGTTTTATGTTCTTGGACAAATTATTTAACCTCTCAGGCTACATTTTCACATCCATTTGATAAAAATAACAATATTGAATGGCATTTCTTCTTGGACTGCTTATTACCCCCTAAGGAGCCCTTTTAGACATATTTTTAATTGCCCCCTGTTGACATACTATATTTTTATCTGTGCTTTATACATTAAAAAGTACACTCGTTTGCTCTGAGGAGTAATTTTTGACCTCAGGGGCAATGTTACCCCACTGAAAATGCACACTGTATATGGTTGTTGTTATAAGTAAATGCTACACCGTAGATGGAGCTCTCCGCACACTGCTTGGCAGCAGGAACAACATAAAATATTTAACAACAGTCTCTACCCTGGTCTTACTGATTAAGCACAGGCACTGCCCATGTAAAGGGGATAAACACCTTAAATAACTGGTCAACCATAGCAGTGCATATCCCATCAGGAAACTGAACTACAGGTCACAATTCTTCACTCTCCTATGGAGGCACTATGCACCCACACTTTACCTTGGTCCTCTGGTTAGTGGATGTCCTTCCCCACTTTCATTTTTTTGGCATGCTTGTGTGCTTTATTTGACCAATGCATGTTAAATTACTCTCAACTAAAACTTATAAGTCTTAAAGAGGCTGTTAATCCCCTGCTTATGCAGGTGAATCTTTGGACTCAAAGCAGATCTTTATTTATAATTCTCTTAAATTTAATTATATTGGATACCACTGTATGTAACTGGCCTCATCCAATGTTCACATTATAGGAAGTAGTAGGAGGCGTTTTAGTTGTAATAGGTGCAGTATTAATTTTATTAATGGAGAGGAATAGAGAGGAAGTGAGGGAGGGAAAGAACCAGGAAGGATGAGTGTGGCAGCAGCAAACATGTATTGAGTATTGACTGTGCAGTAGGTAGTTTTCCAATCCTGTTGAGACTTGATTGTCTGATCCAATATGGCAGACACTCCTCATGATGGAGGGGGACAAGTTACCCTGCACTGGAATGCCGCGTCCGGCTACAGGAGCTGAGTCCGGCGAGGGACGGCGAGGTTAAGAAATACACAGGACACCAAGGTTCCTCATCTAGGAGGAAGCGTGCGTGTGTGTGTGTTTTATTGTCAAAGTTTGTTCCCTTATATACCTTCTATAACGGCAGTGGAAATTTTACCCAAAACGGGGGAGGAGATAATCTGCTACTCTTGGGTTACCGTGACCGTCCCTTATCAGGAAGCTCCGAGAAGGCCAAGATGTTCCCAAAGAGGCACATATGTCTGAGGCAGATAAACAGGAAACCGCAAACCTGCCTTAGGATCTTGTGAGCTGGCCACTTTGACATGCAGAACAAGGAACTGGGGGCTGGGCCCCAGGAGCCAGGGAAGGCCTGCTACCAGCACTGGAAAACAGGGACTTGTTTACAGAGAGGAGAAGAAGTTGTGAAGCGATTTATTCATGTCCAAATACAGCCCAGTTATCCTGAGCAAGAGAGACCTGAAGCAGGACAGTAGAAACATAGAAAAAGGAGCTCATTTGGTCAGATGAACTACACAAACTGTAGAAGCCCAATCAGAAAAAGAGCCCTTTACACTCATATGGCCAGACCACAGGTTTGGTCCTATCAGAGTGGAATGTGGGCTGAGATTCAGAATTATGCTCCCTCTAGCAAAGGACTTGGTTCAGGTACAAATTGCTAGACTATACCTGGCAACCCTGGAGGTGGGGTAAATGGATCTCTAGGAAGATCACACAGTACTATTCCTACCTGCAGCGGGGTAAAACTGCTGACAACACAGAAATGAACTCAAGTCCACATATGATGGATAAGATGCTTCCTTGAACCACATTAGTCACAGACAGGCATCTTCTCAATATTTCCCGGGTGCTAATGCTTCTCTCTGTGCAGTGTTGATCACTATAGGGTAAGCAATGCTGGTGCTTTTTTGTAAAGTTTTACAGGGTGCTAAAGAATTGGGTTCTTGAACCAGACTTAACGGCATCAAAGCCTGGCCCTATTCTATATAAAGCATAGAAGCTTGGATAAGTCGAGTATTCCCTTGTAAAAGGGGAATGATGAGAGTGTCAACCTGTAAACGTTGTCAAGATTCTATTAGGTGTCTCAGCTATCACACACAACAAACCAGCCTGAGTGTTAATGGCTTAAAACAACACTGTCAAAAAATTAAAAATAGAATTTCTATATGATCCATCATTTGGACTTCCATGTAATCTATCCAAGAGAATTGAAAGCAGGTCTCAAAGAAATATTTATATACCCATGTTCATAACAGTTTTATATTCAATGACCTTTGGGTGGAAGCAACCCAAATGTCCTTTGACAGATGAAGGAAAAGCCAAAAAGTGATATATACATACAACGGAATGTTATGCACCTTAAAAATGAAGGAAATTCTGATACATACTACAACATGGATGAATATTAAGGAATATTAAACTAAGTGAAATAAGGAAGTCACTCAAATAACATGATTCTAGCATGATTTCCCTCATATACGACATCTTTGGTAGTCAAATTCAGAAAGTAGACTGGTTGTAGCCAGAGAGTAACAGGAGGGAGAAGTTGGGAGTTATTTAACAGCTAGGGTTTCAATTTTACAAGATGAAAAGGCTTTGGAGATTGGTTGCACTGCCATGTGAAGGTACTTAACACTACTGAATTATATACTTAAAATGATTAACGTGGTAAATTTCACATTCTGTATATTTTACCAGAGTGTAAAAATAAAATAACAATAAAAATTTAAATTAAAAAGCAACCGTTTTCTTAACTCCTAATTCTGTGGAAAGCAATTTAAGCTCTTCCTTGCCCATAGCCATCTGGTAGCTCAGCTGGACCTGGGTTGTTCAAGACGGCCTCTCTTGCATAGCTTGATGCTAGCTCTTAGGTGGGCCTCCATTTGCACATGGTCTTTCATTCCAGATCTGTGTTCCAAGAGGGAGAGAGAGAAGTCTCTTGAGGCCTTGTCTTGCAAGCTGCAAAATGTCAAGTTCACTACAGTCTATGGGTCAAAGAATGTCACAAGGCCAGTCCAGACTCAAAGAAGAGGCAAACAGATTTCCCTCATGAAGAGGGAGAGACAGACAGTAAATTTACATTGCAAATAAAAGTGCATAAAAGTTGGAAGGAATTATTACAGAGCTCTTCACAAATACACTACCACTTAGGGCATTAAGAACAGTGGCTCACACTTGGTGAGCACTTAATAAGTATTTATTTCTGTGGTTGTTACAATTCTTAAAATTCCTGAAATGTTTGCCAATTGACAGACTGATTCTGAGACCTTCTAATATATTTCTTTTGATCAGAAAAGAGGAAAAGACATCAGTTACTATTAGGAGTCTGTACTTCACAAATTAAAGTCTAAATAAATGCAAACCAAATATCACATTATGAAATTTAATAATGCTTATCACACACTTTTTCCATAAATTGATTCAATTCAGTAGGTTCACCTAATCTTACATAAAATTAAATTAATTTGAAAAAATACCTGAACCCTAGTATATCGCCAGAAGATCCTAAAGGCTCAACTGATAAAATAAAAGATAATTCAAAAACAATGTAGATCTTTGCTTATGAACAATGTTTAAGTATTTTTGCCTCCTTCTTTTCTTTCATCCTATTAAAGCTCCATAATTGCAGTTCTTAAGTATAAAAATTACAGAATGAATATGGATAATAAACTCAATGCAGAAGAAACCAAATTTACTAAAATAATGTGCAATTTGATTTCAAACTGTTTTTAGGCACTTGGTCCAACTTCTCATCTTAACATTTATGCGTACTCTTTAAGGTTTGGGAGAAGTCATTGCTGAAATGTCATTGAATTTTGATTAGAAAAAGATAAAAGCACAACTGGCTTTGTTTCTCCTGTTTTACCTGGCCCTATTACCCATACAAGCAAAGGTATGGGATAGTTGGAACTTCTAAGGCAACTCATATGTAAGCAAGCATGCCCTAGCCTTTTGATGACCTGCTAAGCTCAGATCTCCTATTTCCAAATCTTTTGAGAATAATATTTGAAAAGGTTTTCCTTTATACTGTTACATTTTTTAAAAGGGAAGGGGGAAAAAAGCCATTGGCGATTGATTTCTATTATAAAAAGGCCCCTGTGCTCCTCCCTACACAGTAGCATGAGAATGGGTTCAGGGTCAGACAGTAATGCCTAATGCATGCATTGACATTTAGTAATTCACTTCACCTCTCAGAACTTTCCACACTGGGAATGGCAAATGGAGGCCCCTGGTGCATCTCTCTCAGGCCAGCCAAAGCTCCCCTCCAGAGCTAGGAAATGCTAACGTACCCAAAGGAACAACAATATATGAAACTGTCCACTTACAGAAACCACACAATTAAAAAGTGCTCCCGGACAATATTGTTGCCTGCTCAACAAAGCCCTATGGAAATAAAACCATTTCTCATTTGAAAACCAACCAAATGAGAACAAGCAAAGGCTAGTTATTCAGAGCTTGCTAGCCAGGGAGTTAACCAGGGAAGTTGGAAAGCTTTATCCTGAAAAAAGGAAAGCTTCCAGTGTGCCCTGATAGGCTGCAGAAAAAGGGAAGCTGGAGATGGGCAGAGGGGCATCCTGTGTGATGGGTTAGGCTTTCTCTAGCTGGTCCTAAGCTGAATGTGGAGACAGAAATTGCCAGTTGTTAATCAAATTCTGGCCATTTGGGACCAATCATTACAGAAGTTATTGTATAGCCACCAGGATTGGTACTAGAGATGGCAGTCCGAATTCCTAAAGAATAGTTTATAGCAGGCTAGCTTCCTGGACTATTGACTGTGGATAAGGGGCTGATGTCCTAGACAGGATGCTGAAGGTTGTGGGTCAGGATTCTATTCTTATACATGGTCTGGACATTGTCTGTGTATATTTAGCCTCTCAGCACTCAATGAAACCAGAGCAGGTGCCGTGAGCATTAACCTGGTGAATGTAATTTGAATTTGATAAAGCCTAACAGAGGATGGCTCCCTTCCCCATCCTGCCTTTGTATCTGTTCAGGTGTCTATCAACATTTATCATCTAAGGATGATCATCAATGCACAGGGTTTTTATCTTGACTGGCATGAATCCCTCTGAGCACAAACTACTGTTTATGTTGCTTCAAACTTAGACATGGGCAAACAATTTGAATCAAAATCTACTTTCAGCTAAAATTTTAAAAAAGGTTACACATTTAATGTTTCTTGACAGGAGAAAGCACCTTTCATTTATAGAGATAACATTTTTCTTAAAAGGAAACCAATGGGATATCTGAGGAATAGATAATTAAAAAATAATTTATAAGACTGACATAATAGTACCTCCGGAGCTCTGAGACCCACTTCCTACTGAGTTTTAAAATGTGCTGCTGTGGTTTGACCCAGAGAACAGAGTAGACCAGAAAATGTGGTAGATTGTCAGACGTGAAGTAGACCAAAAATGAGTCTGAAAGAGGGCTTCACATAGTTCTATCTCAAAATGACCTTTCTTTCCAAGGTTACTGGGTCACCTATGAATTAACCTAATTAATACAAATGTCTGGGGAAAAGAATCATATTTGTGCCATAGATTTAGATTAATGGAAGACAGAAGACCTATAATATGAGAATGTATGTATGAGAGAAAGTTATATTGTAAAGAGAGAGATTGTTCTTAGAGGTGTCATGATTTTATTTATAGTATTACAGAAACCACAGGGCTTTGCTTAAAATTTGGCACCCCTGAACCATAATGTTCTTCAAAATTCCTAAGTGGTAGACAAAGCTCTATAAAATGGTCCATTTCCACATTTCAATAGGAAAATCAATCCTCGTCTAGAGCAAATGTATTTTGCTACAATAGACATCTTTCTGCCTTGACATCCTAACCTCAATTCTCTTGGGCCTGAAGCATAATTGCAGCTGATTGGTGTTTATCTCCAGATACACACTTTGTTAACAAAGTAATGAAATTAAATGTTCCACAAATGAGTACTTGCAGGTTTTAGTTTTTTTTTTTTTCCCCTTCCCACCAAACAGATTTTAGAAAGCACATCCCTTTGAAAAGAAGCTCAGCACAATATTTTCCAAGTTTTCCATATAGTCATAGCTTTAAATCTCTTGCAACACTTTGGATGTGTACTATAATATATGGTCTCTTGAGAGAAAATAACAGTAGAAACATCCTATTGAGTTAGTACCTACTGATTATTACTGTCACTGAACATTTAAAAAGAGCAACAAGGAGGTTTTGGAATTTTCCCTAGGGATTTTTAAAATATAAGATACATACCCAATCGATGCTAGGGTGGCAGACTCAACTGCTGCGACGATATATTCCACTAAGTGGAATTTAAATATGTGCATGATACACTGACATACTTACATTATCTTAGAATAAAAATCATATATATCCTCTACAGTTTTAATTAATTTTTGCAAATATTTACCTGCATGCTGTCTGTCCTGGACACCAGGTCAGTGATAAAGATACAAAGATGGGTGAATACAGTCCCTACCCTCAAGCACTTCACTGTCTGGAGGGAAATTAAGGAGGACAAACAAATAGCTTTAATACAATGTGATAACTGCCACAAGAGAAATTGATCTTAAAGTTCTCAGACTTCCCAAATGAAAATGTAATTAATTCTTCCAGAAAGGTTGAGAGAAGGCTGACATTCAGCCATGGAACCACCACCATGGGTCTTGTTTACCTCGAAGTCCATTTTGATTCATCAGGGCCATAGCATCCTGAATGCAGACGTGGAAGGCACATAAAGAAGGGCCTTCCAGGACATGGAATTTTTGAAAGTAGGGATAAAGTCCCTGGGTTCACCTGTCAGTCTGAACCATCAGTTGATATTTACAGTTGTATCAGGCTTTGACTTCCCTTGTGCTCCTGAATCATTTTTGAAGGAAAGAAAAAAGTCAGCAGCAACAACAAATACCTGTATGTCTGCATGATCGAGAAATATTTCTCAGGGCTGAGATGTGGTTTCATGGTAGGGCTCTTGCCTAGCATGTGCAAAGCTCTGGGTTTGATCCCCAGCAGTGGGAAAAAAAAAAAAAAGAAAAGAAAAAGGATTTATCTTTTTATCAGAAATGTCAATGAAACCCCACCTAGTGTCTAAGAACTAGAATCATTCTCTGGGTTTTCCAATTGTTGAGAATGCAGTAAATTCAATACACCGTCCCAAACAATATTCCTAACAAGTATATCTGTAATCATTTATGATACAATGCAACCCACTCTATAAGAAAAAAGAAGTCATTCCAACTAGACCACAGGAAGCCAGAGGTCCCTCTGGAGAGTAAACAGGCTCCTTTCTTATGGAGCCTGTTTACCCCATTCCTGGGTTGGCAGGAAATGCCAGTCCAAACACCCATCATAGAAGTATTCTAGGAGACAAAGTAAATTCCTTTTTTTCAGAAGAAACACACAGCATTAAGTCAAATTTCATTATTTCACACCCTCCACTATCTGCCAGACAAGAAGAAAAACCCTGAACGTAGTGTTTTATACCCACAGTCTGGGTGCAATTGATTTACTTTCATTGGAATCATTCATCTATCAGGGCCTGAAAACATAAATGTCAAAGCAGCCATAATAGATCTGCACCAATAAAGTCGTCAGTTATGCTTTCATACCACATAGAGAGAGAGGACTTTATTAACCTTCATGAGGATTAAGTACAAGAATGACGTTAAAGGAAACCACTTGGTGAGATTCTTGGTGAGGGGTATATAAAGGTGGGTAGAGTAGGGTAGAATGAGACAAGTAAGTAGTAATGGGGCCTTAAGATGGGTAAACACAGTCCCCACCCTAGGATGGGTAAGGATGAGCACGTAGGCTCTTAATAAAATGGCTCCTATCGGATCTTAAATCTTGACGGCTTCCATACAAAACTCACTGTCCTCTCATCCCAATTTGTCATCATTTCCTGTCCATTGTGCAATTCGTAGACACATGCAACTTATTAACAGACTATTTCCCCTACTTTTCCACAAGCTATTATCTAAGTGATATTATTTCCTTACAAAATGAGAGAACATTAACTAGGCTCTCTAAATCCAGTGAAGCATATGGCAGGTTAGAAACTGCCTACAGAACAAACAGTGACATAGCCAAATGCTGCTTTGGATGGCCTTAAACGCTACTTGAGGATAGGGTGGGGTTTCTTTCCTTCTTTAATGGTTCTCTCCCCACCCCCACTTCTGTACTAGGTCTCTTTCTTGCGTCCATCAATGGCTAATCTCAGTAAAGGAACTTATAGAGTCTTTCAGACTAATACACATACCACTTAAAAAGCATAATGCGCTCTTCACAGGGGACCAAGCCTGAAGCTAAAGTAACAAAGTTCTAATTATGAAATTTCTGGCATCCATATACAGGAATGGAGTCTGAGGAGGAGTCGTTCTTTGGATGGCAGGCATAAGATTCAAACATCAGATTAAATTCCATTTCAGGAAATTTTGAGGCCTTTTAAAGTCTTCCAGCATAATGAATTTTGATTGCATCAAATATACTTTGAAATAAGATGACTGTGCCTTTGGATAGACAGTTGGGTACCATTTCTCAATAGAACAAAAACAAAAAAAAAAGAGCTTCGGAAAAGTGTTAAAAGTGTCACTGTGTTGGCCGTTCCTCAGCCTGCATCCCCAAGCCACCAGGCAGGAAGCAACCATCTGCCCAGGCAGGGCCCTGTCTTATAGCACCAAGTTGACATCCACACAGCCTGAAATAAACCACTCCTGGGTCTTCTGCTGTCATCAGATGCCTTCAATATCAACTAAATCTCCAGGGGACTATGACGCCTGACCAGATCTCTCTATTCTTAAGGGATTCACTGTCCTGCCTGAATCACTTGGTGAGAAAACTGCATTTTAATACAAGGCAAAGTCATCTTGTCATGCAGAACTTTTTATCAGGCTGATTTAGGGGAAATCTTTCTATCCACATAGGCCTTTCATCCCTTTAGAGATTTACGGAGAAGCTTATAACTACCAAAATCAATCTTTAGCACCAGAAATCTTTTGTTTCATAAAACTTAGAGGTATTTGTTATAATCTGTTTGTGTTGAACAGAGAATCGATGTGCTATTATTTAATAGAGGGGACCAAAATATTTCATCCAGGGCACAGGCAACCTGATGTCCAGATTCCACAAAATGCTCATTGCAACAAGACCATGTTGATTCGGGCCAAGTCTGCCTTAACTCCATCTGAGTGAAGCATGTGTCTTCTATCCTTTTTCCTATATGTTCAACAAATATTTAGTGAACATTTATTTTGGACCAACACTATCCTCTGGACTACAGATATAAAGATCAACAAATACATTTCTTGTTTCCATACTTAGCAGAGAGATGTAATGAGTGTCCTGAATAAAGCAAAAAGAAGAGAGAGCAACACTTTATTTTTTTTATTTCTGACAAAGTAGGTAAAATCTCTGAAACAAGGTGGCCTGGAGTAAAATTTTGAAGGTAAAATAGAAGTCCAACAGGCAAAGCCATGGATGAGGAAAGGCTATTACAAGAAGAATCGGCATCAGGTTCAAAGGCAGAAAAAATAGGAAGTGTTGAACAATGGTCAGTGTGCAGTCAACATCAGATGATGGCTGGTGGTACTGTGAGGCTGGAGAACTCGGCTTTGCACTAAAATGTTAAGATATTCTGGAATAAGTCCAGGAGGCCTTGGAGACTCTGATTCTACCTCTGGATCCTCTTCACATAAAATTTTACATACAGAGAGTTTACAAATTTTTTTTTGACTGTTATTTATGGACACAGGTTTACAAACTCCGGCTGCTAGTGACAATGGTAAAGGTAGAGAGTTTTTAGCCAGAAAGGTCTTCATGATAAAATTCTTTTTGAAAAAAAAAATCATACCAGTATTAATAAAGCAGGAGAGAATAAAAGAATTAATTAGTAGAGTCAGGAAAACAGAAAGTTGTTGGAATCTTCTGGAGAAGACCATTGCACAGGTTCTTAACTCCATTGACAATTGCAAGACAGTAACAAGGATTTATGTAAGCTCTGACCTGGCCTGGATGCTTCCAAAAGCACGTTTCAAATGTTTAATTTTTAACTGTTAGGGATAGAGTTTTCACTACACCAAAAGCAGAAAACAAAGCAATAATACATACACTGGGATAAAAACAAAATTTTAGAATCTCCTCTTCAAGCAGATAGCCTCCCAGCAACAGAGAAATCATTCCCCCTCCATCACTCACATTACAGAGCCAAAAAACAAGTTTACTCCTTCAACACAACCAAAGCTCATACCAAAGGCTGGATAAATAAAGTTTTACATGGAATATGAAATAATAGCCAAGATACTCTTGAGTCAAAGTACTTTTATTTTAATAACAATTATCAATGATCTTTGCACTTAAGTAAAATTAAATGAGAACTCTATCACTTATTTGGAGAACAAACAAAAACAAAACTGATCTTACCAAAGTTTACATTCAAATGTGACAAGACATGTACATTAGACTTTTTATCCATTGTTGTTTTGAGTTGCTGAACATATGAAATGCAAGTAAGAGAGAAAGCAGGCAAAAATAGGACAAACAACATACTACAGGGACACAGCCACATCAGTGTTTATAGCAGCACAATTCACAATAGCTAAACTGTGGAGCCAACCTAGATGCCCTTCAGTGGATGAATGGATAAAGAAAATGTGGTATATATACACAATGGGATATTATTCAGCTTTAAAAGAGAATAAAACCATGGCATTTGCAGGTAAGTAGATGAAGCTGGAGAATATAACCAATTCAAAAAAAAAAAAAAACAAATGCCAAATGATTTCTCTGATTTAAGGATGCTGACCCATAATATGTGGGGGTGGAGGGTGGAGGTGGGGTGGGAGGATTAAATGAACTCTAGATAAGGCAAAGGGGAAAAGGGCAGGGAAAGGAAGGGAGGGGCAATAGGGGTAGGGAAGACAGTGGAATGCGATGGTCATCATTATCCTAAGTATGTGTAAGAAGACACGAAGGATGTGACTCTACTTTGTATACAACCAGAGATATGAACAATTGTGCTCTATATGTGTAATATGAATTGTAATGCATTCTGTTTTCATATATAACAAATCAAAAATTTTTTAAAAAATCGAATAATGATTGTGGTTATAGAATCTCTTAGGCAAGGGACTGTGACTTGGAATGATGGATGGACAATGACCTGAGTGACATATTCCAGCACTGGGGAAGAGAAGCTATGAAACCCAGGTACAGGCTCGAGCTGGGTGAGAGCCACATTTGTTTTCCACATCATTTTAAGTAGCTGATCTCCAGCAGCGACCTTAGTACAACCAAACCCATCATGGTATTCAATATGACAATAAAAGCTTCCACTAGAGCATATTAAATAATTGCCCCAGGGCATGTGGTTGGAACTAAAATCATGCCTTTTAGACTTTTCCCAAGCCCGGGGTTCTTTGGTCAAAACAAAACAAACAAACAAAAAATTGTAATTTTTTGATGCATTATGACTATAGTCTTAAGGTTTCTAGGGAAATTCATTAAACTTTCCTAATTGAGGCTACTCCAGTCTGTCTCAATTGCACCAAAACCAATCTGATCATTGAGTGGGGATGAACTTCTCAATCGCACCAAAACCAGTCTGGTCACTGGGTGGGCTTTTAAGGACAGGGACCACCTGTGTGACAAGTGCTACTTTGGACATAATCAGACTTTGCATCTGTCAAAGTGGGAATGGTTTTCTCAGAAAGCTTTTACATCATTTTTGAATCTGCAATGTCACAATTAAGAATGACCTGAAGTTCTTGCTCTTATAAACATCTCAAGACCCCAGTAACATAAAGGTTTACTTCAATTCCAGGTATCCTCATGAGCTATTCTTTTAGTCCAAAATTCCTTTTCTACCCTAGGGGTTATTGCTCACTGCTTCCTCAGAACTTACCTTAAACCCCACTCTTTTCAGGAGAAAATCCTTGCCCCTTCTTCCAAGTCAGAATCAAGCCATCTCAACATGTACTATCACAGTGCTTTTCCTGAAACTATAATCACCTGATTAACATCAATAGATTACAAGAAATGTGACACCTGAGTAGTCCCATTATCTGGTATGATGGTAGACACTCCAATAATAGCTAAGTGTAATACAAAACCCAATCATGCATCCAGGCATGAGATTTTGTGGGGAAAAAAAAAAAAAAAAAAAACAATGATCCAAACTGCTGAAAGACTTTTACTTTGTGTAAAATACTTGCTTTTGAAAGAATAACTGTGAACAAGGGACATTCCCTTATATAATAGTCAGGTCCTCAAAACTAATTTATGTTTCTGTCTCTAATGTCTCACAAAACATACAAATTAGGGAAATTGTTCTCTAAGAAAACCTCCATAAACAGACTATTCAGTTGCAGGAATTTTTTTTTTTTTTAGAAAGTTTTACCCTGGCTTCATACTTCTGATGAAATTTATCAGATTATTAGATGAGATCTTGTGAAATGTTAATTTAAGAACCCTCAAAAAATAAAAGAAAATTACCACCAAAAAAGCAAATAATTAGGAAAAACATTTCTACCTTTGGATTCTTAATCAAAAAATGGCATTTACAAACTAAAATTATAAGGTACCTTCTATGTAACAATCACCATACATTGCAGGAATTTCTCAGGGCTGGGATGCTGCAGCAACTGAGAAATTCAGAGCAAGATTCAGAACCACTTTCCTGTCCTCTAGAAATCCAACTCTCCAATCCCGACTTGAATTATAACTAGGTTAGAGATCAAGTCTATGCATGGGCCATTTTCTACCATGGAAAGATTCAGTTACAGATGGATACTGGCACACTAATAAAGAATGTTACTTCATATGTCATATGAAATGTCCACCATATCCAACCCACATGCTGCTGCATGTCACTTAGTTGCATGTGGTCAAATCCTTTCATGCTTCAGGGGCCCTGATCACCGCAGAAGCTCACACAGAACATCTAAAAAGAGCTTACTTCTGTGCACAGAGGAATGCTGGCCTGGAGGAATCTCTTCGCCATCAGCACCTGCTGTGCTGCAGATACAGACTTGAGAAAGCATCTGGCCCAAATTTCACATCTAGGAACACCTGTGCCCTCTTGATCTTGGTCACAGAACCAAGGGAACCTGAAAGTATCTCAAGGGTCCTCCATATTTCTGACTCTGCTTAACTTTCTATAGGAATGAAAAGAATAGAGTCTCAAACTTAAGTGAAAGGCTAGAAAATAGATGAGAGACAAGAGAGGAAGCAGATCATTCTACCTTAAAACTTTCAGCTGAAGTGAAGCAGGATCAGCACATGTTGCCCAGCAGGAATCAAACTGCAGATGCAGATTATTTTATCTCATCAAATCCTCCCAGTCAATTCCCATGGCTGGAATGAGTATCTCCATTTTACAGAGAAAGAAGCAAATCTCAGAGTGTTCTAAGTCAAAACTAGCCACTAAGTTCCTTTACTTATTTAATGATGTGACCTTGGCAACTATTTTCCATAAAATCTCAAGGCACAGTTTCCTTAGCCAAAACTGGGGATAAAATATTACCTACATTAAATGATTGTTGTGTGGATTAAATACAAAATACATACAAATCCCTTAATGCCTGATATGGTAAGTGACTAATAAATATAGGTACCAGAATTGTGGTCTAAAATAAAAATAAAAACAAAAATGATAATAGAGTAGTAACAAATAAAACAATATTATTATGGAATGATAGAGGAAAGGGATTGAAACACAGGTATGCTCAACTCTAAACACTTTGCTCTTGACCCATACATCCACAAATAACACTACCTAGTTAATAAGATTAAGATGCAGGAATGGATGGATCCATGGGTGGAAGAAGGAAAAGAAGAAAGGAGAGAGAGAAAAAGGGAAGAAGCAGGGAAAGAACAAGATAAATATTTGATAAATACTGATACATATGAAAATATAGGAATATACACATATAAAATTACATATATATGTGTGTGTGTGTGTATATATATATATATATTTTTTTTTCTGCAGAATAGTAAACAGCTTTTCTTTCTCCAGAAATAGTAATGCAATGTTACATTGGTTCTTTCGGTCAGGTGTTTATTGAAGATATTGCTTTCCTCACCACTGTATCTCTGGCCCCTAGCACAGAATCTGATGTGCTAAAGGTACTCAATATAAAGATTTATTGACTGAGCTTCAGCAAGAGATTTTGGTTAGAACCTAAGAACAGCTATTCCAACCTGCATGGTCTCTGACACCGGCAGGAGGTTGTCTCCTCCTGGACAGGCTGCAGGGCTAGCTGCTCAGTCCACTGTGGACTCCTGGGTGAGGAGGGGCCATCTGAATCATATCCAAGCCCAACCTTTGGTGATCCCATCAGTTTTATCTTTTCAAAGTTACAGGTTACAATGAATCTGAGGAGCAGTCACCCTGGATATAGAAGAAGTTCTATTTCTCGACCTGAAAAGCTCCCAAGTTCTGCCAGATGTAGGAATAAAGATATTTCTGGATTGGAACAATAATTTAGACTACCCCATCATGTAAGAGAGAAAATATTTGATTCACAAAGCTTCTTCGCCCTCCTTCTGGACTACGATTAAAAAGAAAAACCTACTTCTAAAAATGAAAGGGATTTAGGATCACAATTTAATTTCCTCTTCTCCTTGAGAAAAACACACAGGAACACAAAACAAAGTAACTGAGGATTTCTTAAACATTTCTGTCAATAAAGATTGTTATTAAAGAAGTAGAGAGAGGTTTTAAAATTTTCCCACGGGGAGTTAAAGGGTACTATTATGATTTCAAAACTTATATCTTAAAAGACCTTTGAATTGATGGATTTAATCATGTATGAAATTAAAATGAGGTGTTATCTTAAAAGGCTAAATTTATTTTAGTACAATTCAAGGATTTTAATATATGCCCAAGGCTGACTGTTTATCAGAGCTGGCATTTCTAAAATAACAAAGGATGATGCTAATATTTTTTTTTTCCTAACAAGATTTGTAATTTATGTAGCAGGAACAACTTAATGTGCCAGTGATTTGTCCTCCTGAAACTGTAATTGATGACAAAGCACTAATTTTTACACATCAAAGAAATTAAACCCAGCTTTCCTGTGCATTATTGACCTTTACTGTACACAAAGCAGCTCAGAAGAAACAAATTACACTGCAGTAAAGTTCTGGATTTCCTTTACACATTGGATTTCATTCAATGGCTGCAATTCAGATAAAAGTGCTGGCCCATGTGTGGCTTGAATCTGTTAGTGGAAGACATACAAGTTAATGCATATTTGTGTGTGGGTGTGTGTGTGGGTGTGCATGTGCATGCATGCATGTTATGTGTGTAATTTCAGATGATGATGGAGAAAAATGAATAAGAAAGGGAAGGCTAGGAACTGAGGGAGAGATTATAATATGAGCAAAAAACAGAAGGAGGTGGAGTCAATTCAGCAGATATCTGGAGTGAAAGTGTTTGGACCAGGAAGGGCAGCAACTACAAAGGCCTGAGACAACCTAACAACTTGAAGATCCTGAGATGGTGTTTAGAGGTCTCAAATAACATCCATGAGACCACAGTGGCTAAGTCAAAGGAAGAAATTGAAAGTCCCTTTGATGTGTAAGTCTGTGGGGTTCTGTAAACTCCCAGGGCCTGGCAGTCCCACCAGACAGCACTATTGCCCCAAGTACTTCCCCTCATCCACTTCTGAGGCTTCTGCTGCACAGATCCCTTTCTACCCTGGGAAAGCCAGAGAGAAGAACTGAATTTGGCTTCTTAAGACAGACCAAGCAAGAGATATTCAAGACTGTACCTCTTTCTATTGTCCTCCAAGACAAACTTCTTTGTTTTCTTGAACTGTTCCCTTCAAACGTTATAGTTGCCAAACCACACCGTCCTGACAATTCCTAAATATAACCCCAGCCTAGAGTGGAGCATTCAGAAATTAGACAGCATGCATTTTTCCATGCAAGTAACACTTATAGACTGCACAAATATGAAGTGAATAAAAGTAGGCAGGGCCTCCTTCAGCCTACATCACTAGTTCTCAAACTTAGCAGCACAGTAGGATCACTTAGGGTGGGGAGAGGACATTAAAAACTCATGTGCCTAACTATGCCTATACCCTCTAATTCAGAATCTCCATCAATGACCTATCCATCATCATTTTTACTTCCCATGAATTCCAGTAGGTAGCTCTGGATTGCATTATTCCCATTGCTGAAGCTTACGTTCTGGGAGCCACACATTCACAGAGTGAATGACACTATGTTTTTTTCAACCCCAGTTTAATGTACACTAAGGTTAAGCCATGTGTCCTCTGTCCATTACTGTCATGAATTCTTTTAAATCAAAAGCAATCATCATATTTCTGCTTAGGAAACACCAAAGGATTCAATTTAGCCTATCTCTTAAGTCTACTGAGGTCCTTCTGAATTCCGATTCTTCCTCCAACTTGAGTCATCCACAAAGTCAGTCTTTCCATTATTGTTGATATCCGTGATATACACATTGGCTAGGCCAGATTGGAGAGCCACACCACAGAACTCCACAGACTTCCTTTTGGACAGTCATCCTGCTTAGCCCTCCACATCACCATACTTGATACAAGTGCCTTTTGAGGTAGGTACTGTTACATCCAATTTGAAGAGAAGGAAATGGTGATTCAGAGAAGTGAAATGACTGCCTGGGATCACAGAAGTTAAGAGAAAGCCAAGAATTGAAGAGAAGTCTATATCTGACTCCAAGTCTCATGCTCTCTTCATTAGCTGTCTCTCATGGTTGGTTAATTAATCAGCAACTCACTCAACTGTCCTCTTACTCAGCAGCCATTTCTTCGAGGATAGCATGAGAGCTTTTCCCTTTTAACTGGATAAAATTGAAACCAACCACATCATCTTTATTTCTCTGATAGTCACTCAAAAAATATTTATTAAGGATCTAATGCATGCCTGCCCTGCAAATAATAAGGACTCAGCAATGAAGAAAACATGGGGGAAAAAATCCTTCTTTTATTGATGCTTACATTGTTATGCCAATCACAGAAGGAATTGAGGTAAATTTGTCATATCTTAATCTCAGTGAACTCTTGGTAGCTTCTATTTATCACAACTTCCATTTGTAAGTACTCAGAAATCAACCTTTTATAATTTGTTTCGAAACCTTTTCCAGAATTTATATTGCAACAATCTTAACAACATCTCACCTGCTTTAAGTAAAACGACATAGTGCTCTTAAGAATCTGAGAAGTGAGAAATTCTGGGAATTTGCTTGCATCATGAAAAGATGAAAATATCCAAACCAGCTCTTTAGGCCAGTGCTGTCTTAAAAACTTCCAGAAATAACAGAAATGTTCCGTATCTGTGCTGTCATTATGGCTAGCCACATGTGACTGTTGTGCACTTGAAACATGGCTAGTGTCCTGAGAAAATAAAGCTTTGGTTGTATTTAATTTTAATTAATCTAAAATTATCCGTCACATCTGATGAGTGGCAGCCATCCTGGGCTTCACAGCTCTGGAGGGATCTACATTAAAAATTGACAAACACTCAAAAGAGAAGAAAAAGAAGCCAAACCTTATAAATTCATTTGCTATGGCCTTTGGTCACTGCTTATCCTAGGATTTCTTACAATTACATTGAATTATCTTTCCCAAAAACATTCTGAGAGGCTGGTATGCCATTAGTATAATCATAAACAGTTCGCCTTCACTTAGGACCTAAAACAAAGCAGGCTGTGGTCATACATGGAATTCATGAAATTTGCCTCTGAAAATCTGCCTCTGGTTTTCAGTCTAGGAGAAGCTGTCTGAATTGGTTCCTACCTTTCTTTAATCCATCAGGTGGTGGCAGCCACCTGAGGTAGATGACTTCATCTCCAGAGCTGTGCCTGGGGAAAGCAGGCTGCTGGGCATATTTCAATCAGAATAGATACCTGGCATTATTTACCTCTCTCTGTTTGTTTGCTTTTGCAGTACTGGGTATGGAACCCAGGGTGCTCTACCACTGAGCTACATCCCCAACCCTTTTGATTTTATTTTGAAACAGGATCTCACTAAGTTGCCTAGGCTGGCCCTAAACTTGCCATCCTCTTGCCTCATCCTCCCAAATTGATGGGATTACAGGCATGCACCACTGCACCCAGCATGTTGGTTGTTTCAATGTGTATATGTGACAAATGCTCAATTGGCCTGTAAATGAGCACACCCTCGTGATTCTACTAGAAATAAGTTGAACAAAAGAAATATGTTTTAGAATGGGTCAGAACCTGGCATAGTTAGATGTGGTTGTAGCATTCTTTGTCTTCAGATTCCACATTTTATAGCATAATGATACTGGGAAACTAAAATATAATGAAATTTTCGTAATCAACACAACCCATTCAAACAACCTCCCAGCCAAGATTTTGGTGGCTTAAAACTCAATAAATATTTATTTCTCACTCAAGTCACATCACAGCTTCTGTAAGTAGATAGAGCCTCTGTTCTATGCAGTGTTTTCAGGGACCCAGTATGCCTCCATCTTACGGCTCTCCCACTGCACCTTCTGCATCCAGTTGGAAGATAAGGGAAAAGAGAAGATGTGGAGAGTCATGCAGTAGATTTTTAGGTTTTCAGGTTTATCAGAATTCAATCCCCTAGCCCTGCCTGACAACACAGGAGAGCCGGTTATGCAATTCCAGCAATGTGCCTAGGAGAAAACACACAGCATTGTCTCTGCCATTATCACTAATTTGAATTATTTGGAAAGACAGGCCAGCCTGAATTAATGAAATCATCAATGTACTCATTCAGTTATTCCTCTGACACATAGGCAGTAAATTTAACTCTTTCCAGCACAGAACAAGTTGACTTTATTACATAAGCCTCAGCGCTGTCTCCCTACTATGCTTTAGACCTGCCACTGATACCCACAAATACTATCAAGTGAGTTATACACACACACACACACACACACACACACACACAAAGTAGTATAAATAGGTGAAAAGAGTGGCCCTTATTTCACTAGACTGAAGAGCTTCCTCATAAAAACCCTGAGGCATTTCATGATTAATCCTCAAAGAATATGAAGTTTTTAATGAAGTACCTGCATTCCAAAGTGACCTGAAAACTATCCTCTTATGGAAAAAAAATCAATTGCTGAAATTTCTTTAATATTGTATGCGAAAGTGGAAATATTTAGAGGTTTGGGGTTGATAATCAAATCGTCTTCATTATCATCATTACCAAAATTGCACATTAATATTATGCACCAGTCGGGTTCTTTTTCTAAAAAAAAAAAATAAAGCCTCAACCTCTCTGTGATCCAACATCCAAGACTCTAAACTCCAAGCCATCAAAAAGTATTTTTCAAGCAATCAAAAAAAGAGAAGCTGCCAAATGAAGGCTCTTGATTAAAAATCAACATGATTACTGAAAGCACAGGCTTGGGGCACCAGCCTGCCGAGCCCTTTGAGAATGCCGCTTATGGGACAAACTCGGTCCAGAAAACACCAATTTAATTTCAACAAAATGAGATTGTCTGGAAGCATTTCACTACATTTAACATAGGGGAGCAGTTTCCAAAAATGAGGCTTAGGTTTCTGGATATAACAATTAGGAAGCTGTCTAGGCGGCAGGATCCAAAGCATAATTATTACTAAATGGAGTGTTTTTCTGGGGGTGGAAATAAACTGTTCAACATGGCTGCACGAGCCCAAATGGTCAGAAAGGGTGTAACAGAAGTGTTTCTGCTGTTCTAATACCTACTGGACGTGTTTAAATGAGCAAGCTCAGCAAGCAAAAGTTGTTATACACTGAATTATGTCCCCTCCCCCAAATTCCTTCATTGAAGCTAATCCCCAATGTGTCTGTCTTTGGAGACAAGGCCTTTAAAGAGTTAATTAAAATTAACTGAGGTTTTAAACTTGGGGCCCCAATCCAATAGAGGCAATGGCCTTATAAGAAGGGGAGGAGACCCTGGGAAATCCATATGCACAGAGGAAAGACCATGAACAGAACAGAACACAGTCGTTGGCGGGCCAAGAAGAGAGGCCTCAGGAGAAACCAAACCTGCCAACACCTTCATCTTCAGCTCTGAGCCTTCAGAACAGGAAGAAATAAATTTCTCTTGTTTAGGATACCTAGTCCATACAATGTTTTGTTATGTCTCCTGCCGCATTAACATAAGGGTGAATGCATAAAGACAACTGTGTTAGTGCAGGTATCCAGGTGAGCACGAATCAAACTCAGTCCAATACAGATAAGGTCCAAGTCATGGATCTCAGAATGAAGGGCAACACCAGGAATGCTGGCACTACCATTTTGGCACACTAGTCAGAGAAAAGGTATCCGCAGCTCACATGAAGAAAAAAACAAAAACGAAAAAAATAATGTACATGCAGATCTCAGCTACAAAGAAGGCTTTCAAATCACATTATTGCTGACTTCTAGAAAATGCTATCCTAATTGCAAGTGGGCTTACTCTGGGCATTGACTGACCAAACAGGTTGGAAAATAGAAGTGGCTGGTCAGAGCCCCCTGGGAATATGGTTATAGGAATGGAGTTGTTCGATTATAATTTGAGGGGCAGCAACTCTGACTCAAGAGCCAAAATAAACCCCAGGATAATTCCCTAGGGAAAGTGGGACTCTGGTTTAGTATCAAGAGTGACCCAGGGGCCACAGAGGCTGAAATCAGAATTGTTGTTGTGTCTGTAAATTCCACACCAAGTAAAGAATAGCTCACGGAACCTGAAAAATCATCCTGGGTATATAAAATGCTGGCAAATGGAAGCAGTTCTTTAGCTACTTTTAAAGGTTTTGTTTGTTTGTTTGGGTTGCCTTTAGTTTTTGTTTTTTTGCTGTTTTGTCTCTAATGACTTCATCTTCAAGATTCCTGGTGAGGAAGCAGAGCTTGGATCCCCAGGAGAAATACCCACCACTTCCTCAGACTTCTCCCCTCAGGGCCAATGGCTAAGTGAAAGGAGGACAGTTGCAAGCTCGCAGGACACCTTCATGAGTATCAGGAAAAGGTGTCCCTGTGAAGTTGCAGCCCTGTGCCAGGTGCAAGGCTTAGCCAGGAAATGCAGGCTGGTTCTCAGCTCCAACGTGGCACCCAGGCCTGACATGCTTGAACAGGACACAGTCGGCACAAACATAGGGGAAACTGATGTAAAAACCTGAGCCTGTGCGGCCTTGTGGGCCACCATGTGATGACACAGTAAAACACCCACACTTTTATCATAGCAACAGCTCAGTGGCTTTAAGAAGAGTCCAACTCCAATGGACCTGAATGAAAGCAGCCATTCTAACTGGCACGGCATCACGAACCTATTCTCAAGACAATGCAACACAGCAATTTACCAAGTAAACATTACAGTAACAGCCTGCGCATTCTACAAAATCTCTGAGAATAGCAGGGGCAGACAATGAAAGGCCTGAGAAAGCTGCAGCAAACAGGCAAAATGAACCACTAAACACAAAAGCCTTGAGATGAGAACTATAAAAGATGAATGTACCTCTCCAGATGAAGCATGGAAGCTTTCTGGAGACCAAAGAAAGTTGAAACTGAGTCAAGAAGAATTAAAAGCAAGAGAGAAAGAGAGAGTGTGCGCTAATAAAAATCCTTATTAGCTTTAATTGACCCTAGAGAAATAAAAAAAAAAAAAAAAACAAGTAAAGACCTAAGAATTCAGGTAAAACCAATAGAAGAAGCTGTTAATGTGAAAAAATATTTATGATACAAATGACTCCAGGCACAGTGTAACTGGAGAAAGTGGAGGTAAATGTTTAAAAAAATAAGTCGATAACTCCTTTAGACACACATCATAGTAATGGAAAGAAAATCCTGCCCCATAAAACGTAGTGGGGCTCAGATCCCACCTGAACACAAGAGTCCGGAGACAGGTGGGGTTATCCACTGATCTTTCCAGACCCTCATGTGGCAGACTCGCTTGGGCCCATTCAGCATTCTGAGGTGTGAACCATTGGCTTGACACCGTTAAGTTGACTTCCTGGGTGATGATGAGCAATCAGAATCACATCCAGCCCCACTCTCAGGAGGTGTCTTCAAATTGGTGTTTGCAAAAGGAGATGTTCAGGTCATAGAGAGCCGGGAATCAGTTACCCTGGACACAGGCAGGAAGGACTATTTATCCTAACACTGATGCTTACATGTCCCCTGAATACCTCCCTCAGAGAGTCAGACTGAAAAACCCCTTGTTTTTCATCCAGAACATCAACTTTATGTGAAGAGTCAGACTCTGGAAGGAGAAGTGTGTGGTCTGAGACTCTGTTCTGCATCTAGTAGGCTGTGGCCTACTAGACCCTGGTCCTTTCATTGGGTAATTCTCCAACCAAATGTTTGTCGGTTAAAAACATGAACTTTTGTGGATAAAGTAGAAATTAACAAACAGTGACTAACTTTGCATGACACCTTATCATTTGCAAAGCATTTTCATACAGAATCATTGTCTCCAAGATCATCCAGACATCCTGAAGCTATAGCACTACCCCAATAGGCACCTGTACCCCTCAGACGAGGGGTGTTCCCACCAGTGGTGCCCAGCCATGCTCTGGGAGGGCGGGCCTGAGGAAGGTCTCTGTAGGCACTAAGTTGAGTAAAGCCTATATAATTGGGGAGTTCTGGGATCCTGGCTTCCAGTGGCATAAAATGGTACATGGGTTCTGTTAAGCCATTTCCTTGGCCCCAGGGAGAAGACCATTCATGAATGGAGCAGCCAGAAGAGGGCTAATGCAGGTAGCTCTGCAGCACAGGGAAAGGTGAAGGGCCTGGCTCCTTGTGCCCTTGACTAAAGATGGTGCAGCACTTTCCTGAAGATACTTTCAAGGTCATTTTTCTATTTTAGGCAATCTGGGGCATGTATGGTAAAAATTTAACAGTAGAGAAAGAATAGGGACTGTGGGGAATCAACAATGGACACAAGATAGATTTAACATCCATTCTTTAGCATTGATTTGAAGGGGGTCGGGACCACCTTTAATGTGTATTTCCTAAATGGTACTAAGTTTCATACAGACAGGAGCAGAGAGTAGACACTGAGGAAGGGCAACCCCCAAATTGGTACTAATCACGAATATAAAGAAAGACAGCTGGACATGAACAAGGTGAATGGAGTTGTTTTGCTGAAAGTTCCCATTTAAGTGTGTGCTTAATGGCCCCAAAGAAATATCTTTACAGTTATCAATTATGCTTAACAGTCACCACATATCGAGAGCCTTTTAAATGACATCCTTTCACATCTCTGAAAGGCGTAGATGTATTTAATTTTGTTCAGAAATATCAACTCACCTGCCTAATGCCCTACAGCTAGAAAGCAGCAGGGTCAGGATTCGAATCCAGAAATAACTCTCAGGACCACAGTCCTTTCCCTGCCCCTGCCCTCTACGACCTAGAGAATTGAAAGCCACCAGCCTCTGCTGTCTCAGACTGACAACAGAAGAGGCACAGTTGTGCTCATCCTGAAAAGTGGCATTATTTTCTGTGCTGCTCCCCTCACTTCAAAGAATCCTTTCACCAAGGCAACATAGCACTTCATCACATAGGCCTCCTGGGATTATTTTATGGTCTCTTTTTTCTGTTTCTTGAAATACAAGCTTCCAGGTTCCAAAGACCAAGTTTCCTATTTTGTGATATCCTTCTCCACAGCTAGCATCAACTCATATAAGAAAGGAGCTCAAGAAAGATTATTTGAATAAATGAATGATGTTCTAAAGAGAGAAGTAAGAACCAAATTGGGATGAGATAATGGTGCCGCCAGTATGGTGAGAAACATAAAGGCAATTTCATTCAATTCCAAGATGGAAAATAACACTGACATTCACTGTTGGGGGAATCCATGGTCTGATCTTCTTTAACGTCCCTAGTGCTTAATCTGTCAGTCACCACACACAGATTTAGTACTTACTGCCAGGTATTCATTCTCAATTATTTGAAGCATAAACTTGGCAGCATTGGATAATATAGCCATGGAAATGCTTTTGGCTTCTTTGGGAGAAAAAAAAATATAGGTACTTTCATTATTTCTCAATGCCATTGTAGATTTCTCTCCTCCTTTATAACATAAAATCAGCAGCAAGGGTCCCATTCATAAATGCACACTAACTTTCCCTCCGAGGTTGCCTGATGGGACCAAACAGGATGTCCTTTTGAAAGGGGACTCAGTGATGGCTGGCACATCACTAGTATCTCTCCTTCTCCCCTTCTCCTCTATCACATACATCACTCTTTTGGCCCTGAGGTCAGTTCTTCTGTAGGGCACAGTGAGTCCCTTGACCTGTGCTTTGGGGGCCCCTGAGCAGGCAGGGAGATGGATGGGGAGGAGTAGTGGACTGCCTACATCAGGCTGTCAAAGGGAAGCTGTGGACACCTGACTAGAGCAGCCATTCTCCAGAGTTCACATGGCAGATCATTTGGAAGATACAAAGCTCTTCACTCACATATAAAGCATTACTATTGATAGAATATTCTTAAAATAATTTCATAAGTGTCTTGGTGGCTAAATCAGATCTTAGCTGGCCAGTCCTGCTCTCAGCACACACTGAAGAGTGCTAACTCTGAGCCAAGCTTCATGCTAGGGAACTGGGGGAAATAAAGACAAGGAGAAGCTCTTGCCTGCCCCCAAGGACCCTGCAGTCCAGGAAGCAAATTATGGTGGGAAGAACAGCAGTGGTGGGAAGTTGTACAACTGCTCCCATTCACTGCGTGCTCAGTGTGTGCCCCACGCTGTCGTCAGCACATTGTCTTATATCAATTGATCCGAGTCTGCATATATCAAGTCAACTAAGTATGAGGTAAAGTACTGTCTCCTATAAGAATCCAAGGCTATCAGGACTCAGATGAAGTGCTATGGAAAGTCAAGGATTTTTCTCATGGCATCTCTCATTTAGTTTTCTTAAGACTCTATCAGAAGCAGTTGTTGCCAAAGGGCTAGGAGAATATTAGGGGAGTAAAATTTAAGATGAGAAATTCTCCCAAGATTTCTGTCAAATCTCCCTACAGCACAGAGAAAAAGCCTGCAATTACCTGAATTTTAGCATCACGATATACATACTGCAATAGGAGAAACAGCTCTTGGACACCCAGGCAACAACACTGCCCAGTCTCACTCTACCTCACCTCCATCACAGTCCATCAGAGCACTCAGCTCTATGTCACTTCCCTCTTCAAACAGACACTCAGCTTGCCTAGAGGTCAGATGAAGTACCTGATTCTCATTTCCAATGCTTCCGCTTAAGAATTTTAAGTAATTCTGACAGTTCAGAGAATTGAACTTCCCTCTTTAAGATAGGATACATGGTGAAAATGTACACTGGATAAAAGTATTTTCAAGAATTCCTACACTTAAAAACACAACTTCCACCTGAATTAATATGCTAAATACAACTCATTTCGGTTTATTCATTAAATGTTTACCACTTACATTTTCTTATCATTCTTTGTTGTCTTTTGTTCTTTTTTTTTTTTTTTTTGGCATTCAAGCATAGACTTTCATGTATTTTTCTTCAGCAAAGTGCACATGAGTCACTGTTTTCCCTTACTGAGTGTAATAGTCTGGAGGGCAAGGTCACTATCACTGATTCTGAATCATCCATGTGCATAAGAATCACAAAGAGAGCCTGTAAAACCTACCAATCTAAACCCAATCCCCAGAAATTGTTTTGTAAATTGATTTGAGGTGATTTTGAAAGTTTCCCAGAACTTTGTTGTAGTTCTCTCACATACAACTGCTTGGGGGAAGAGTGGGGGTGGTTGTAATACAGCAATGCATGAGTTCCCTGGAAGAGATTTAAGTTGAGTGCCACTTGATCTGAATGTGGCCATCACTGTTCTGAGTGCCTCCTCCATTGATCTGAGTGTTGCCTGCATCTCAAGAGTTTTCTAAAGTGTTCCAGGTGACTAACATGAAGATTGAGAATGTCCTTACATATACCCTAGGACCTGGCCCAGTATTCGTACGTACATAATTGGATGTCTTTTTAAGGTTTTTCTAATATATAATAAAACAATTTCATTTAAAATATTCTAAATCCCAATTCTACAATTCCACACAAATTAATCAAAACCAATAAAGTCTAATTGTATTTTAAAAGTTACCATACTTGGATCCCTCTAAAGCTGTGGACTGATTATTTCAAAGAGTATTTACTTCCTTGACAGGTAATTTCTTCATAATTAAAATGAACTGATCTCCATATTTAACATCAAGGACCCAAAGGCCACATCAAAATACATCTAATAAATCAGTACATTGAAAAATGCAATGCTCTAAGGCCACATATAGATGACTTGTCTGCAGTTTCAAGACTGCATACAGATTTTTCACTGAAAAAAAAAAATCTCAACTTCTAATACTTAACAGGAAGTCTCTGATTGCAAACACTTGACACTTTGCCCCTCTCATTCCGTGTTGTCTAAGCATTACCTCTGCTTCCTGTTCCAACAACTTAGCATTCATGAGTTGCAACTGCAGAGTTTCCCGAAAGCCATGACTAGAAGAATGTGGGAAGAGAACCTGGGGTGGAGGTGGGAGCACGCTGTATTCTCAGGGGACTCTCAGCAAGGCTTAAGGCTTCGCTATGTATGGATCCCCGTTGGACCTTGTAGAGGCCATACACAATAAAGGTTCACAATAAATATTTGTGCTGATTACTTTTAATGTCTTGAAACTAATCCTATACTTGTATATATGTACACATAGACACACCCCACAAGACGCATATACCATCCCTGCTTTCTTAAAGGGGATCCCTTTGGAAACATCAATGGTGTTCCTCTGCTCTCTGAGTAAAAAACATTGTCTTTGAGTTAAAAACTCAAAGTCAAAAATCATGTGCATAGTTTCCTCTTTGTGTGTTACCCTTTCCATTGTAGCCAGAAAATTCACCAGTTTTTTTCTTCATATCCTTCAGGGGTATCTCTGACATCAGGTCACTTTACTCAGAAGGAGTGCTGAGTCAGTTAATTACTTTTGCTTTAAGGCAGGTTCCATTATTTTACTGAGTCAATGCTCCCAGAGGCTTTAGGGTAGTTAAATTTTGCTAATGAATTTATCAATGTTTTGCCCATGCTGAATGTTATGTACATGGGGGTTTTTAGTAATTGTAAAAGTGAGATTGCCACTCTGCTTCAAAGAGATCTTCTTGTCCTTCTGATTTTTTCTCCTTCTTCCCCTCCTCCTTATTCTTTTAATTTAGTGGCTTTACAAAAATATAATAGAAATATCCTTTTCTTTGTGGTCTTTTTTTCTCCCTACCATCACATCCTGACTTCCTAAGTGAAGAAATCATGATTTTCTTCAAGTCACAGAGAACTCCCTAGGAATCTTCTGTCTTCCCCGTTCTCTCTATACCCCACCCTCATTTGTCTCTGCAGACACAATCTCACAGTTTCTCTATTTTTTTGGGGGGGAGGGGTATTGGGGATTGATCCCAGGGACACTTAATCACCAAGCTGCTAAGCCATATTCCCAGCCCTTTTATTTATATATTTTATTTAGAGACAGGATCTCACTGACTTGCTTGGGGTCTCCATCAGTTACCGAGGCTGGCTTTGAACTCCCAATCCTCCTACCTCAGCTTCCCAAGGCTCTGGGATTACAAGCATGTGCCACTGTGCCCAGCAGTTTCTCTGTACCTACAGCAGAAATTAGACATAACAGAAAGACATACTGGGAATCTGGTATAACCAACGACAAAGCCCCACAAGCCCCTTATGAAGGGGGAGGGTGGTCCTTAGAATAATTTGGATCCAATCCATTGCTGTTTAAAAAAAAAAAAAAAGTTGTATTATACAAAATACCTACTAAGTGGCTATTTAGGTAGAGCATCAGAAAAGAGGAAACTGCATTAAGTTCAAGAGATAACCCACAACAGATTTAATGCAAATTTTATTTGGTTCAGTCACATTTTTCCATTTGAATACACAAACAAGCTCTCATTTAATCAAGAATTTTAACTCTCCCAGTTGGGATGACTGTAAATCTCAACTTCCCAACTCCTTCAGGACAAATGGGAAACATAAATTAGAAAAACAAAGGTTGCCAGACCAGAAAATGTAAGGCTTCTAAGGGTTTTAATTCAAGTATGAGCTATGAATGCATTCCATATTATGCAGAAAAAGTTATGAAGCATTTTACTTTAATTAATGGAGCATTGAAACTATTGCTGAAATTCTTAAGCACGAAATTCAAGCACACAGCACAGAATTTCCTTCAAGCCAAATTAGCATATGGCCACAGGACCCAATTCTGAAATAGTTGTGATAAATCACAGCCATTTAGCATGCACTAGATCTTAGTTTCATGTAAATAATACATTAGCACCTTCAAAGGTCAAGTGTCTACAACACACACCACTCAGGAAAAAAATTATACAACACTGTACAACACTGATATCTGAGACTTGGTTATATGATATCATAACCCTTCAGCAATAGCTGTACAATCTCTACATTAAAAATGTTAATTTTTCATCAGAAGTAGCTTTTATTAAGCAGAAACACAGTCCCACTACTCATCAACTCAAAAGGAATTCTCCTTAAGAAGAGAAGTGGCCAGTGATCTCTGGCTAGGGAGATATATCTCCATTACAAAGCCCCCTACATAATCCATCATTATTTTAGTCAGTTTTTTTGCCACTGTGGTAAAAGGACCCATCCAGAACAAGTGGAGAAGAGGAAAGGTTTATTTAGGGGCTCACGGTTTCAGGGGTCTCAATCCACAAGCAGCAGGCTCCATTCCTCAGGGCTTAAAATAAGGCAGGACATCATGTCAGAAGATAATGGCAGGGGGAAGCAGCTCACATGTTGAACAAGAAGCAGAAAAAGAGAGAGAGAGAGAGAGAGAGAGAGAGAGAGTCTCTAGTCTCCAGATTCAAAATATATACCCCATAGCCATGCCCCCAATGAACTACTTCCTCCAGCCACCCCTACCAGCCTCCAATTACCACTGGAGTTAATCCCATCAGGGATTAATTCACTGATTAGGTTAAGGCTGTCACCCAATCATTTCTCCTCCAAACCCTCTTGCATTGTGTCACACATGAGCTTTTGGGGGCCACCACATCTAAACCGTTAACAATCATCCTGGCTCACCATCAGTCTTATGGTGGTGGCACAGCATCTGTCCTACAAGTCTAGATTTTATAATCAGAGCTATGACTTGGGTTATACCAGAGATAAATGTGGCGATCTCCATAAGCAGCCATACCCTCTTGAGGGACCCAGTCACTTCAAAATGATCCCAATAAGCAACGGGGACCCAAGAAACTCTCATCCATTGAAGGAAAGGAAAGAATTTGAACCATGGATGGAAAACGTGCTTCTTTTTTCTCTTTACTGAGCTGGCTCTTCCACACACTCTCACTGCCAGCCCCTCTTATTCTTGCCAGGCTCCACCTGGTGTCAGCCAGGATCTGCCCTTAATTCTGGGCCTTCCTACACAAGGCATCTTTCTCAGTCTAGTTCAGAGTTCAACCATCTAGTTGTTGGGTGGCTCAGATCTGACTCCCATGTTCCTGAACCAGAGCTTGACCAATAGATGAAAATCTCCTGCTGGCTCTCTGAAGGCACCTCTAATTAAACATATTTAAAATCTAAGCCATACTCCTCTGATCTTCCCAAATAAATCTGGTCTTCCCCCTGTGTTCCCTTTATCAGTGAACAGCACCACCTTCTACATCAGTGCCTGAGCCAAAAACTTTAAGTCAGCTTGGCTTCTTCTCTCCTCACAGTTCATCCAATTAGTCACCAAACCTTACTGAGTCTCCTTGTACCTGAGGCCTAATAGTTCTTTCCATTCCACGTCCACTTCCTTCCACCAGGCTGATTTTTTTCCACCCAACTGCAACAACCCCCTAATGTTTCCCTACTTTGAATCCTGCTGACTTCCATTTCATTCTCCGGACAGCTAACAACCATTGTGATTGTCCAAAGATGTAAATCCAGTTATGTCACCCAACTGAGTATACCTTAAAACTGCCCTCCATTGCTCTCAGAATAAACACAAATTTCTGGAATAAGGATCCTCAACCAGGGGCAATTTCACTTCCCCAAGGGACATTTGGCCATATCTGAAGACATTTTGACTTATCAAAACTGAAGGGGTGCTGAGCACGGTGGCACACACCTGTAATCCCAGTGGCTCGGGAGGCTGAGAAAGGAGGATCGGAAGCTCAAAGCCAGCATCAGCAAAAGCGGAGCAGTAAGCAACTCAGTGAGACCCTATCTTTAAATAAAAATACAAAATAGGGCTAGGGATGTATCTCAGTGGTTGAGTGCCCCTGAGTTCAAGCCTCAGTACAGAAAAAAAAAAAAAAACCCTGAAGGGGTGGGAGTTGCTAGTGACCTATAAAACAGATCCCAGGGATGCTGCTAAACATCCCACAATGAACAGGACAGCCCTTGTCCCCACCTCAGCAAAGAATTATCCAGCCTAAAATGTCAATAGTACTGAGAATAAGAAACACAAAAGGCAGAGAGGGTCCTGCCTGATCTTTTTACCTTCTTATCATTCCCTCCCTTCTACGTCTCCACCTTGAGCTAAACTCCATGAGCCAAATTAACCTTCTCAAAGACACCGTGTTCTCCTTCTCTCTGTCTCACCACACACTGTTCGTGCAGCCTGGAATACTCTTCATACTGCTTTCTTTACCTAATTAAAATTCTCCCTTAAACTTTCAGCTCAGACATCACTTACCCTGGGAACCTGACCCTGCCCCATGATTTAGATGCCCCATCAGCCCAGTTAGCTCTCTGCCCTTCCCTTGTCATCATACTGTTTTATAATTGCCTGTTGACTTATCAGCATCTCCCCAGACTACAAATAAGAGTTCATGCCTATCTTGTCCTCTATATCGTTCTCAGTTTCCTGCACAAAGCTTCGCACAGAGTTAGCACTCACATTTTTGTTCAATGAATGTACGATTTGAAATCAGCTTCATCAAGTTACTAACATTTCCCATTTAGCACAATGGTTTCAGCAATCTTAAAAATAGTATGCATCCCAAGCTCCACAAGAAAATAAGGTTGGATAAATTCAGAAAGTGGCAAAGATGCCCTGTGACATTAGGGGAGCTAAAGACTGGTAAAAATCATGCTGGTGAGTAAAACTATGGGCAGTCAGGCACATCTTTGGAATTCAGTCATCTGGCTATAATAGCAATTAAGCACAGCAAAATAGAACATGTTCGAAAAGATACAAATATTGAATCAGTTATTGTTCCAACTTATTGCTCACATAAAAATAAAACATGGGGAAATTTTCAATTCTTGGGCAAAATTAGTCAAGAGAAACAGGAAGAATCAGTGAGACATCACGTTCCATCCATGGACATGAATAACAGACATAAAAGGATGCCATATGAATTCCTATGACTCAGTTTCTTATCATGTGCTACCCAGAGGAGCAGCGTCAGCATCACCCAGGAACTTAAGAAATGTGTAGATTCATGGCCCTGTCTAAAACCTTCTCAATCAGAAACTCAGAGGCAGGACCCAGCAATCTGTTTTCACAAGCCTTCCAGAGCATCCTGCCACTGGCTGAAGTGGGAGGACATCAGACAACAAGTACAAAACTCCATGTTCATAAATAATGACATTTATATAAGACCTACTATGTGCCAAACCCTATTCTCAGTTGTTCATACCTTAAGTCACACAATAATAATACTATGACGTTCCTACTTCACAGATGAGGAAACACAGTGTTATTCCTTCTCAACAAATTATAGAGACTCCTAGCTTCCCATGAAGATAACTTAGCCAGAATCTGACCTTCTGAGCAGTAGGACTCCTTGCAAAACCTTTCTCCCTCTTACCAACCTCAGTTATGGCTTCTCTGTCCCTTACCCCACAATCATTTCAGATTCCCTGACCCTTGAACTTTATAGGCACACCAAATACACGCTTGTTCCTTAATTCCTATATAGAACTCATCCCCAGGACCTACTTCCTTTAGACCAACAGTTCTCAAATGCACCCCTGGGGAAAGCAGGGAGGGATCCTTTAGACCCTGCAAAGGAACCACAAGGTCAAAACTGTTTTTGTGATAACACTAAGGCATATTTACCTTTGCTGCTATGCAGAAATCTGCACCAAGGATACAAAACAATGGTAGGTAGAAGTGCCAGCATTTTGGCATGAATTACTACAACAGCTCCCAACTGTACTAGTAGCCATTGTGTTCCTCATGGTCATGTACTCTCAATAAAATAAGTACTGGTTTCAATTAAGATGTTCTTGATGCAGTAGTAAGAATTATTAATTTTATTAAACCTTGAGTACACATGCTTTTAATATTCTGTGTGATGAAATGGGAAAATGCATAAAGCACTTCTATTGCATGCATAAATAAAACTGTCACAAAGAAACACTCTCATATAATTGTTTGAGTCACAAGTTCAACTAGTTGCTTTTTATTGAACATAATTTTTACTGAAAGGAAAACTAATGAAGTAAAGTTATTTAGACTTGGGCCTTTTGGCAGATGTTTACTTGAAAATGAATGAAGTCATCCTATCATGTTAAGAAAAACAACTAACAGAATTTGATGCCAATGACAAATATCTAGTTTTTCAAGTGAAAATTAGGATTTTATAAAAGCTTGTGTCTGCCATCATGAGCTTGGCAACCTTTCAGTACTTAAATTCTTTTCTGATGATATACTTGAATGGTGATATTAAGGGATGTGGTTTTTTTTTTTGGGGGGGGGTGTTTGTTTGTTTGTGTTTTTTGTTTTTTGCTATCATAGAGTGAAATAATAACATTGAAAGAGCTACATTAACTTAGTGAGCCAATATTTTCAAATGACCATGCAAGATGCTACCAAATCTTGCATGGGTGAAAAACCCAAAGGACAAGCTAGACCAATGGGTTTTAAAGTGACGGAAAATGAAAAGTTCATTGATTTGGTTTCAGATTCCACATTGCAACTAACCTTTAAAAAACTACCAAGTGGAGTCATGCTGTAGTAAAAAGCAGAATGTCCACAATAATCTGAAAAGGCTATTCAAATATTCCATTTTCCAACTACATTTCCATGAAGCTGATATTTTTCCATCTACATCCACCAACACAACATATTGCAACAGATTGAATGCAGAAGCAATATGAGAATCCAGCTGTCTGCCATACCGGAAGACATTAAATTTGCAAAAATGTTTTAAATGCTAACACTCTTGCTATTTTTTTTACTTTGGAAAATGTAACTATTTTTCATTAATATATGTTATTTGTGATAAAATATAATGAGTTTATTATTATCACTATTAAATGAACTAATAAATTTTTAAATATTCCCAAATTTAATTTCTAATACTAGAAACATCAATGGATATGACTCATATAAACAGAAGTTCATATAAATTATTGAGATTCTCAATATTTATTTTTTTCTTGATACTGGGAAACTTTACCACTGATATATATCCCTAGTCCTTTTTATTTTTTGAGACACAATCTCTCTAAATTGCATAGGGCCTCAGAAAGTTACTGAGACTGGCCTCAAATTTGCAATCCTCCTGCCTCAGCCTCCTTGAGTCACTGGAATTATAGGCACCAAGCCAGGCTCAATATTTTTTTTTTAAAGTGTAAAGATTTCCTAATACAGAGGGTTTAAGAACTACTGTCATTAACCTATAGACCTTTTTCCTTGCATATACCTCCTTATGCTCCTACTCACTAGCTCCAATTACCTCTCTTCCAAGTCTTCCCTGGTTTCTACTCAATGAATTTATTTATTCTGTAATCCTCTATAGCCCATGCAACATAGTCCAGATCTTTACATATCTATAAGCCCAAGTTTGAATAACATGACCTGTATTGTCCAGCTTGTTCATTCATTACAGTGGCCTTAGGAAAACTCTTTGCTCTAAGTCTTAAAAATCTCCATTTGCAAAACAAAGACAATCATAAGCCTCCTTCATTAGAGCTGGTTGTATATTAATGCATGTGCCCCACCCCAAATTCATATGCTGACTTTCAGCATGGCTGTATTAGGTGTATGAAAATGACTGGGGATAAATGAGATCAAAGGGTGGAGTTCTGATCCAGTAGGATTAAGGTCCATGTAAGAAGAGACACCAGAGAACTCTCTCTTTCCATCATACGAGGACACAGTGAGAAGATACTATCTACAAGTCAAAAGAAAGGCCCTTGCCAGAAAATGAATCAGTCAAAACCTTGATCTTGGACTTCCCAGCCTCCAGAACTGTAAAAACAAAACAAACAAACAAACAAACAACAACAAAAAAAAACAAATTTCTATTGTTTAAGCCATTCAGTCTATGGTATTTTGTTATAGCAGCCCTTGCTACATATTTTGGTACCAAGAAATAAATGCTGTTTCTATACGTACCTAAAAATATGGGATTAGTTTTGGAACTGGGTGATGGTTAGAAACTGAGTTTCTAGGTCCATATCAGAAAAGGCCCAGATTGTTGTCAAGGAAATGTTAGTAGGAATATAGACATTAAAGATGATTCTGGTGAGGGTTCAAAAAGAAAAGAGGAGAGCTGGTGATAAGGTATCCGTCTTGTCAAGAATACATAATAATCATGAACAGAACATTGGTGGAAATATGAACATTAAAGACCAAAATGGTGAGGTTTCAGACAGGAGGAAAATGTTATTGGAAATTGGAAGACAAGTAATCCTCATTATAAAAAGGCAAAGAAGTTTTCTAAACTGTATTATAATGTCTTGTAGAAGGTAGAATTTTTAAACAATAAAATTAAATACTCCCTGAGGAGATGTCTAAGCAAAATGTTGAAAGAGCAGGGTAGTCCTCCTGACTGCTTTTGGTAAAAAGTGAGAGGAGAAAGATAAATGGAAGATGGAATTATTAAGCCAAAAAAAAAAATCAGAAGTTAAAGATTTTGAATGTTCTCAATCTTTCCAGATTAGAAAATAGGAAAGAGTCCCCTTGGGAAGAGATATTTCAGGGTATGGCTAGACTCTGTATAACGAAGCTATGGGATACTATGAGCAGAAACAATGCTAATCTGAACTGAAATGCATGGAGATGAAGGCTGTTGGACTTGGGGATTGAACAGAGCAAGACCATAGAGCTGTTCAGCTGTGTAAACTATTCTTTAAGAAAGAGGATGATTTAGAGATCATCAGGACTGTCTCCACCTCAGTTTCACAGGGTAGAGACACCAGCAGCAGCAATGGTTTCAGTAAGCCAGGCTACCACCACCCAGGGCCATGAACGCAGACAGCCCCATGGGTCCAAGGGCAGAGCATTGAATCAAAGAGCATTACGTCTGGGCCTCAAGTACTAGTGGAATTTCTTTTGCTAGGTCTGGAACTGTCTTGGAACCCATTATTCTTTGATTCTTTCTTATTTCTTCTTTTTGAAATAAGAATGGCTATCCAATGCATATCCCACTACTGTACTTTGGAAGCACATAACTTGTGTTGGCTTCAGGCTCCCAACTGGAGAGGAAATTTTGCCTCAAAATGGTGTACCTTAAACCCACCTATATCTGATATTTAGATGAGACTTTGGACTTTAGAGATGATGCTGGAATGAGTTAGGAGTTTTGGTACTAATGGAATAGAATAAATATATTTTGTGTACAAGAACATAAATTTGGAGGAGTCAGGTGTGGAATGTTATAATATATATTGTGTTTTGATAGATCAATAGATAGATCAAAGATAGATAGACAGATAGATAGATAAATAGATTCCACCAATTCATATATTGATGTTCTAATCACCAGTGTAGCTATATTTAGAGTACGGAAGTAATGAAGTATAAATGAGGTCATAAGTATGGGTCCCTGATCTGCTGGGATTAGCATCCTTGCCAAAAAGAGACATCAGAGAGAGTTCATTCTTTCTCTCTACCATGTGATGCAACAGGAAGGCAGCCATGGAGAATTCCCTCACTAGAAACTATTGCCAGATCCTTGTTTCTGGTTTCTAATTCCAGAACTGAGAGAAAATTAATGTATCTTGTTCAAGTCACGCAGTCCTTATCATAGTCAAAGCAGACTAAGACAAAATTAGAAAGATAAGATGGGTACAGCATTTAGCATAGTTCCTGGTACATAGTGAACAGAATAAATATTCTTATTCTATTATTATTATTATTATTATTAATCATTATTATTATTCATTCAACAAATGCTTATTAATTACTATAGTTATTAAGGCTCCTGCTATCACGGCATTTAAGTCTAGATCAATGGATGTTTAAATAAATAATCATTCAAATAAGTATCTACCTATAGTGGTATTAAATGTTGAGGAAAAAATCAAAGACACTAAAAGAAGATAAAAAATAAGGGAGACTTAAAGTGAGGTATGTGTACGAAATTAGCTCAATTTAGCCATTGCATAGTGAATATGTCCTTCAAAATAATATATTATACATGATAAATATATTCAATGTTCAATTAAAAATTAAGCAATTTTTTTTTTCAAAGAAAAGGTAGACTAATTTACACTGGGTGTCACACATCAAGAAAGGCATCTTTGAGAAAGTGGCATATATATGCTGTCACAAAAAGATGAATAGACATCTTTCATGTATAGACTCCCAGAGAAAAGAGGCACCTCTTGCCTCATGGACCCCTCACTGGGTGGAAGAATTGACTATTTTCATGATTAGATATTTTTTTCTACCTGATTTAAGTTACACTCAGAAGCACAAAAGCTTGTTTTTTACTTTTTATATGACACTTCTAAACTTAATGTTTATTCTGGCTTTTGTATGAATGGCCTATGCTTGCTGTTCGTTGAGAATTACTAAGAGAAGTAGAATTACCTTCTGGGGAAATTGAAAAATGACCTTTACAGGAAAAAAGGCTAAAGATAAAAGGATCAATAAACAAAAGTCCCCAGTTTCCCAATTCACCTGACTAATGTTACAATCAGAAAAAAAATTAATTCATAAGGTCAGACTCTTCAGAGAAGAAAAGACCAGTAGGTGAGAACAAGGACACACGGGAGTCTATGAAAGTGGATTCCAGTCTCACTGTTAAGTGATTTTTCCTGATCAAAGTGGAGAAGCAATGGAAAGCTTTAAAAAATGATCCATAGGACTGAGAGTACATAACTGCAACTATGCCATTTAAGGCAGGGTATTTTAACCACCTGTCCTCAGTAACAAAACGTCTTCTCACCAAAGCAAGCCCCAGCAACAAGAAGCCAACAGAGGAAACAACCACGCCTTCTTGCTGGCCAAGAGGATGGAGGGGACCTCTGAGGCTGCATGTCAAAATAATAAAATATTAAAGTGTGTCTCTCTTCACCTTTTCCTTCCACATGCCCACAGATGCCCTGTGAGAGCAGGAATCTCCAAAAAAAAAAATTTTCCAAGTCTAGTAGAGTGCAGGTTCTTGATAAATCATGATATGTCAGTAACCTGGTGGGAGGAACCTGTGGTCAGGGTTCAGCAGAGTCTGGTACCAATCTCAGTTCACAATCATGGGAAAAATTTGCTGTTTCTAATGTCCAAGGTTTGCCACGTCTCACACAAGGATAATGGCTTTTGAAAAAAAAAATATTTCATCTATAAAGAAGCTCTGATTTTTAGAAATAAGATGCATTATCAGAATCAAAAGAGGCCCACATTTTGCACCAGTATTACATTGGCTTCTTCAATTATCTGATGTTCAAAGCTGAAATTCAATATATATAGATGTAGGGGACCGCCTCCATTCTAGAGATCTAGAAGACATTCTGAATGGTCCAAGAGTGTGACCAGCACAAGATGTAACTCTCATCTACTCTTGGTCGCTCCATTGCTGTATTACCACAGGAGCTGCTGCACTTAAATCTCATGACCAGATCTGCTCTTTACACTCAGGAGATGATATCACCTTCATAGTCAGTAAAATAAGCCCTTATGTTTTACTATTCCCAATTTTCCGACCTCCTCAACACCCACACTGAATTATATGCAGCTCCATTCTTTCATCCTTCCCACCCACCTCTGAAGGACAAGTGTCACTCATCCAGTTTAACCTAATTTCCCTCCTGTGCCTGCATCTCAGCCCCTCCAGCTCCACAGGGACCTTAGCCACCTCTTCTTTCTTTCTTCTTCAACTTCTTAGTGCCAAAGGCTTCCTTTACAAGGATGAACATGTTCTAGTGCCCTGATTTGTGTCCCATTGCCAGCTAGGACTTTTCTCCACACCCATCCCATTTTCTGTACAGCCAGTCTTTTTCAAAGGACAGTCCACACTGTGGTTCCTTCTTCCTTCCTTCCTTCCTTCCTTCCTTCCTTCCTTCCTTCCTTCCTTCCTTTTTTCCTTTCTAGGTAGTGGGAATTGAACCCAGTGGTGCTTAACCATTGACCCACATTATTAGTGCCCTCCCTTTGCGGGGGGGTGTACCAGGGATTGAACTCAGGGTCACTCAACCACTGAGCTACATCCCCAGCCCTGTTTTATATTTTAATAGAGACAGGGTCTCACTGAGTTGCTTAGTGCCTCACTTTTGCTAAGGCTGGCTTTGAACTCATGATCCTCCTGCCTCAGCCTTCCAAGCTGCCCATCCCTTTTTATATTTTATTTTGAGGTGGTCTTGCTGAGTTGCTTAGGGCCTTGCTAAGTTGCTGAGGCTGGCTTTGAACTTGTAACTCTTCTGCCTCAACCTCCCAAGCTGCTAGGAGTACAGAATGTGCCACCACACCCAACCTACACCCATGGTTTTCAAACTTCTATGTGCAAACATCTCATAGAGACCACAGTCAAATGCAGGCTCTAATTCAGGAAGTCTGGGACAAGGCAGAGATTCCAAACTTCTAACAAGCTCCAGGGAGATACTGACACTGCCTGTTATTTTGCAGATCTCACTCAGAAAAGTCAGTTTTTGTGCTCTAAGTTCACTTTCCCTATTTCTGCTACTAAAATTAATATCACTTTTTAAATGGGCTTCTAGAAATGGGAGTATAAATATTAAATAAATGTAACATACCCTTACTGATCTCATGGCTATAAGAGCAATGATAAATAACATTTCAGTTCTAGGGTTGGGACTAGATGGCTAACCAGCTTTATGTCACAAAGAAGAAATCAACAAATACTCCAGAAATCCACCAACTAGAGTGTTTTCAACAAACCATGGAAACCATTGGGTTAGGAATCTGGTCAGCCAGGGTAGGTTAAAGTCTCAACGCCCTCGTGGGTCACAGGCAAAAATCATTTCTGTACAGTTGTAGAAAATTCTGAAATTTCTGGGAAATTGCCTCACAAAATCATTTTATTTATGCTTGCGTGTGGATCTTATTTTTTGATGTTGTTTAATTTTACTTTGCTTGTCTTGTTTTCTTTTTCAATACAATGTAAACCAAATCCTTCCAGCATCTAGGCATAATATCCCAAAGCTTGCAAAGAAGGAAATATTAACCATTTCAAAAGCAGCAAGAAGACACTAAACCAGAAGGCTGGAGTTCCATGCACTTTTCTAACAGATTTGCATTTCCATGCAGAAATATTTCTCAGTCTGCCTCTCTCCAACTCTAGCCTCTAATGAGCAAACAGCAGGTAAAATAGACCCTGTGTCCTATTGGCTTATCACAGAATAATGAATGACCTGATTGGTGAAATGTCATGAGTGTCATGTACTACATTGTTTTTGTTGCATTAATCACCAATTAGACACAATGAGTTGTTTTAGAACGAGATTTGTTCACCTCTATCCCATCTCACAAGGAAATGAGTACCCATCTGATGGGCTTTCCTTAACCTGCCACTGAGCTCTCAGAAGTCACAACCAGTGACTTCTAGAAGAAACTCATACCCCTAGCCACATTAGTGTGAGTGTGTGTGTGTGTGTGGGGGGGTGTCTTACAATGTCAGTCCTCACTAATGGCCTTCAGGGGTCCTCCAAGGTAATGCTTAAACACTGTAGCCTAGACCATAAGACCCTTCCGGAGCTGTAGGTGAACCTGGCCCAGCCTGTCTCTATAGCAATGTGGCCCTTTCCCTCTCTACTTGCATAGCTAATACTTCTTTCAAGAGCCTTTCCCTCCCCACCCCCCCCCACCCCCCACACACACACAAGGGATCTGGGAGGGCAGGAGAGGGCAGAAAACAAACCTATTTGCAAAACAAGCTGGCATTCCCATTTAAGCTTATGAAATTTCACTCTTGACTCTTCTTATTAGATTTACTCTTTGCAGGCTTCTGATCTCTTATTACTCATTCTGCTCACTGCCCTTCCAAGGGTATATTTGTCTGAGATTACAGCATTCGACTAATCACAATGACTTGTGACTTAAGTGATCTTGAGTCCATCCATATTTCACTCCACTGTCTATTGGTGTGTTGGCTTCAGCTCAGGCCAAGTTAGGGGACACCAAGAAGCTCAGAGTGACTGCATACAGAAGTATACCAAAAAAAAAGCAGTGTAGTCCTCATGCCCTGGGGTTTGAGGAGCCATATACTTATCACAGAAGGGGTGTTGATATACACAGGCCAAGGATACAAATCATGCTACTGTAAGAAAGGAATTAGGAATTTTCATGCATAAAAATGAACACAGCCACTGTGTTCCCCCAGCAGCTCACACAGGTTCATACAGCGTAACAGGGCAGGATAATAGGAGGAAGCTCCCTTTTACATTCTTTTTGGAAAAGATGGAATGAGAGACATATGCTCTTGGCACCATGTAACTCTACTGGAGAGACTGGCTCCATGCCTGTTGCCCACCTGCAGCTAGTGTCTGGTAAGAACCCTAGCCAGGCCCACACACTTAAAAGGCAAGGCAACTGGAGATCAGTTTCCCACACACAATCCCTTAACAGACCTCACTAATCTAATCCCACATGCGCTAACTCCCTCCTACTCCACATGCTCTACAATTATCATTTTAACCCTAACCTACAAAATGCAACCACTTTGTTTCTGAATCTAAGTCTATCCATTCACAGGCTGTTAGTTACTCCTTTGTTTGAAAACAAATCAGATCCCGAGTTCTACATTCTTTAAGGGTAGAATCTCAGAGACATTTTATGGGGTTGGGATTGGAGTTGGGGGGACTGAAGTTAGGTCTCTATATCAAAAACCCAGAGCCTGGGGAGGCCTGCAGGCTCATGGCAGCTCTGGAATGAAGACAGTGATCAGAAATCAGCTGCACAGATGCTGCCAGGAGTGGTTCCCTGTAAACCCAGGGTGGCTAACCACTGTTATCTGAAATGGGAAGTGCTAGGGTTTAGACATGAGGTATCCCCCAAAAGCTCATGTGTGACATGATGCAAGAAAGTTTTGAGGTGAAATGACTGGGATATAGCCTTCACCTAATCAGTGCATCAATCCACTGATGGGGATTAACTGGACAGTAACTATAGGCAGGTAAGGTGCGGCTGGAGGAGGTAGCTCACTGGGGGTTTGCCCTTGGAGTTTGTGTCTTGTCCCTGGTGAGTGGAGCTCTCTCTCTGCTTCCTGATGACCGAGTCCTGAGCTGCTTCCCTCTACCACACTTCTCTGCCATGATGTTTTATCTCATCTCAGGCCCAGAGCAATGGAGCCAGCCATTTGTGGACTGAGACTCTGAAACCAGAAGTACCAAATAGACTTTAACTCTTCTAAAGTTATTCTGGTCAGTTCTTTTGGTCACAGCAAGGAAAAGCTGACTAAAACAGGAAGTGTGTGTGTGTGTGTGTGTGTGTGTGTGTGTACGTGTGTGCATAGAAATGCATATGGGCATGTAGGGTGGGGGACACTGAAGAATGAAGAGAGTCACTGGCCTAAGCTCAATGGTCTAAGCAGTGGGACTGCATGTTGACATTCTGTGACTTCACATGCCTATGTCATATATCTCCCCCTGGCTCCCAGCAGGATTACAAAATACTCCACAATGCTTTGAAGTAAGTAAATACTTCATCGCCTGTTACATTAAACATGGCTGCCTGCATTGATTGGTTTCTACAATGCCCAAGAATATTTTTAGTCAGCAGTAGCATGACCTACAGAAATGATGCTTGGATTCAGTAATCAACTTACTTAGAGGTTATAAATTTATGGAATCTACCCAGTTAACTGGAATGCACATACATACTGAGAGTAAAAAATACGCATATACTCTGTAGTCTACCCTTTACTTTATTCCCAGGCCACACAATGAAATATCAAGTAAGTAATTATAGAACTACAGGATGGAAAACAACCAGGGTATTTTGGTTAAAGAAGCTGTGACTCTGAAGCATGATACATTCATCTATTGTGTGTCATAATGAAGGCAGTAATTTATTTCAATGCCATTTAGAATGCACAGCTATTCTGCAGAAAAGCATCCAAAACATTAAGAAGAAGATCAGAAGAAAAACTGTAATTTCCTAGGAACGGGTGCCAGAACTAAAACTTTAACAATGGCAAGAGGTTGAAATGGCACATTTTGAGTTTTTAAAAAAACTCAGGCTTGAGGAAGTGGGAGGGGTGGGGGGAAGGGACAGAGAGACAGTTTCCTTGGAAACTAAATGTGATATTATTGCAGCAATAAGCCTCAGGAATCATTGTTTAGGGTGTGAAAATACTGTTCATCTGCTTAAAGCTGGACAAGGGTAATTGAGAACCTAAATAATTGTGATCTCTATGAGAACCCTCAGGGAACTCTAAAGACTGCTGCAGAGTGGAGGTGCCACGTACGAGCTCATAAATCTGCAGAGGAACACGAGAAAAGGCCCCCCACGAGGGCACGGAAAGCAGACGACCGCTGTAATGAGTTACGTGTACCATTTCCAGGGCATGGATATAAATAGGCAGCACAAAGCAGCTCACTCTCCCCCACTCCTTGGTCCTTTCCGGTGGCCTTGAGACTACACCTCAGTCCCAGGTAAGCAGGTTTGCAGAGAGACCAATCTACCTTTCTTAGCCCAGCTCTACACTTACTAGCTCTCTAAGGCTGACACCCTACTAACCTCCCTGGGCCTCACCCAGAAAAACAAAGACAACACCACTTCCTTCTCAGGCACTTACTGTGAAATCTAATGAAGGAGGAAAAGCCCCAGGACACAGCCTGGCATGTTCTGGAGGTGACTCACATGAGTTAATATTCTTTATCTTCTCAGTAGTCACTGGTTGTATTTTGGCCTGTCTGGTTTCTTCTAGCTGTGGGCATCCTATGTAAGCAAGAAATAGATTTGGACTCGAATGGCAGGAGTTCTAAATAAAGAAACTCCTGGGTGTGCCCTCTGGGCAAGTCAGAATTGGGGTGCATGGGCTATCACTGCCATTCAGACACCTGGGAAGCAATGATGCTAAAGACAGAAAGACAGGGAGTGACAGCAGATCATGTGTGTGGGCAAGAAGCTAGATTGAATCAGGAATACCTAAAGGAGAACCAAGTATAAAAGGGATGGGACTTGTCCAGTCTGATCCATTTCTGTGTTCCTAGTTCCAAGATGATACCTGGAATACAGTATATGCTCTACAGAGTACTGTGGAAAGACATCAGAGTGTTCTAGGAGCTACAGGCAAAGTCATCTAGGTAGGCATCAGGAGCCAGGAGTTGGATTCAGAGTGAACACACAAAACAAAAATGATGGTAAAGCCAAAACTGCTGCCCCTCAGGACAGGAATCCATCACAGGCTCATACATACATCTTGCAAATATTTATTGAGCATCTACTACATTACTGAAATTAGGTAAGGTGCTTCAGAACAAAATAAAGTCCTCATCATTTGGAGCTTATATACTGGTGACATTCTGTTACATTACTTTAAATGGTTCATGTGTCTGTCTCCCCACTAGTCTAGGAGTTTCTCCAGGCAGGGCTTATGTCTTGGTCAACCAGAGTCTTCAGTACTGGCCAAAGTGCCTATAGGCTTACAGGAAGGATACGATAAATATTTTTTGAACTGAACTCAAAAGGACAAGAAGCACATTGACTTGGAATAGAAGTATGGTGAGCCTTGATTTGGGTCTCAGATCTAACACTAACCAGCTTGGTGATCTTGGGCAAGTTACTTTTCCACCTCCACCCTCAGTTTCCTTATCTGCAAAGTGTATTTAGTGATAGAGAGTTCAAGATGGGGTTAAAAGAGGAGCTGCCTTTAACATAATTAGTTCAGAGGAGGGCACCAGGTGGTCAGCAAATGGTACCCGATGCTCTCATGATCACTGTCATTATTATTCCTCATCAGGAGCACCGATGACCGTGCTCAGTAGGAGAGTGTGAATAGAAAATTAGAGCAAATCCTCACCTGTAAAACTTTAAACTCATGAAAAGACAGTTTGGTACATAAGAATTTCCCCCGCTAATTTCTATGTCTAAAGGAAGACACATACACAGCCAAGCTGGCAGAATCTGTTTTGTATGACAGTCACAAGATCAGTTCTGGAGTGAACCTTGAGTTCAAGTCCAGTTCTGAACAGTATCAGCTCCCATTACTCATCCTCATTATTGGTGTTCTCCTGGAGACCATCTTAAATTGGCCAGTGCTCAAGTCTGCACTTCCATTTTTTAGGTGTGGACAAATTCTGAAGAGCTAGAACCCTCTGGGAAGTCTGTACATTTCTTGCTTTTCTTGACTCAGTTCTGGTGACTTGGATAAGCTGATGAGGTCAGCAGTCACCAGGTAGAAATGACCCTCTCAGTGAAATATCTCTCATGAGATGATTTTGGTTCACAGGAGGTGTGATCAATAATATAGTGACTGCCAATAAACTAAAAGAGAGAAAATTACTGAAGCAGTAACCAATGCATCCATTGTTCTATTCTTAGAAAAAAAGAATATATAAGTAGTTATTAAAGTGAGTTACATAAATAGGCTCAGGGTAGAGAGAGAAATAGCAAGGAGAAACAAGAGAGACTAACACAAAAATCAGTAGATCTAACTTTATCCAAATATGTAAGTAGAACTATACATTTATACATGTGTATATACTGCAATGAACTGAGGTTTCAACGAGATATATAACATATATATGTATATAGAGTTGTTACATATCTCCATCCACTCAAACACTCACTTACGTATTTAATAATACATATAAAATACATATTTCAATAATATGTATGTGTTAAATATACATAATCACATATACAAGTCATCCCACAGTATCAACAGGGTCTTGGTTTTAAGACCTACCACAGAATATACCACATCAATAGATGCTCAAGTCTCTTCTATCAAGTGATATAGTATTTGCATATAACCTATGCACATCCTCACATATACTTTCAATAATCACCAGATTACTTATAATACCTGACATAATATTAAAAAAATGCTGTGTAAATAGTTGTTATACTGTATCATTTAGGGGAAAACTACAAGAAAAATTCTGTGCTTGTTCAGTACAGGTACAATTTTTTGAATATTTTTGTTTCATGGTTGGCAGAATCCATGGGTGTGGAACTCACAGATATGGAGAGATGAAGAGTGGACTGTGTAGTCATTATCTGCCTCCCACACCCAAGAGATTAAAGACAGGTGGATCTGAAATTAAGTGTGGCAGTCAACGATAGTAGAAAAGAGGACATTAAGTCTTCAAGTCTTACAGTGTGGGCCATTTTCTTAAGTAAATAAGAATGTACCAAAAAATGAATGAGCTATAAATAAGCTTAAGAAATACCATATAGGGGGTGGAGGTGTGGCTGAGCGGTAGAGCACTCGCCTAGCACATGCAAGGTGCTGGGTTCGATCCTCAGCACCACATAAAAATAAATAAATAAAATAAAGGTATATTATGTCCAACTACAACTAAAAAAAAAATATTTTTTTTTAAAAAAAGATATACTATACAGGTCTTCTCTAGATAAGACTACAAATAGAAGACCTAACCGGTGTACAGAAAAATCTCCTAAATTCTCAATATATTACCACAAGATTTGCCCTAACTACCCCTTTATTGACATTCTTTTCTATTCTCCATAATCACTGAACAGACGCCTCCCCCCCAAAAAAGAACTGCATTATACAGGCAGCATCTGCAAACTCTGTAATAGGTCTAATGTATAACCTTAGACGCCAATACCATAAATACATACTCCATTTCTCAAATGACAATTTTGCACATAGTAAAATAAGTGGTAAGTCAAAATTCAAATGACTGAAGTTGTTTTAGGTAATTCATAGGTTGTAAAAACTAATGAGAAGTGAAAAAAAATTATGAGGGTATTACACCACTCCCATTAAAATGAAAATCTATGTTACAACTTTATGTTCTTCAAATACCATGTCAGACTGAAGCAGCAACCAATGCATCAGTTGTTCTATTCCTTAAAAAAAAAAAAAATCAGTTTATTTTTACAGCATGATAGCCTTATTTATTTCTTTTCAGAAATACCTGCCTAGTTATTCTTTTAAACCAGAATCAGCTCCCATTTTCATGACTATCAAAGTTTATTTTTAATCAGCTCTTCATTTGAGTAACTAAGATGAAAATAATTGCAAAAGACAAGCATATACCCCCCCAACACACACACACACACACACACACACACACACACACACACACACACTATTTTCATGCCTTAACTCATGGACACCCACATCACACACTACAAGCACAGCAGGGTAATCTGAAAGCAGAGATAAAATCCCTAAAAAGAAAAAAAAACTCTTATAAAGTCTTCATTATGAACAGTTTTATGAATAGCACTAAAGGATTTAGTACATGTATGAGAAACGATCTGTGCAGCAAGACTCAATCAGTCAGATATTAGTTTCATGCTGCAGAAGAGACCATGTCTAGACTTGTCTGCAAAAAAATGACCTGTTGCTACTCTTTTATGCTCTCTTCAGAGTGGCTGGCCAGTGCACAGTGGATATTCTGTATTTAGGTTCTGCTTGGACAAGTGATTGCTGATAATCAGATACCATTTTATCTATTGAAAAGCCATGGGGCAATTTCTAAGGAACCCCAATAACATTCACGATAAGCAGAGCTCACCACAGTGAAACTGCTGATTTCATTTCAGTCTTCAAATTCAGGGAGCAGAGAAAACAAATAGGCAGAGTAAGTTTCATACTGGACTTTCAAATTGTTATCAGTAGGGTTTGCTGATAGCAGGGTGATACTGGCCCCCATCATAAGAGAGTTTCAGTGACCCTCAGAAGCATGAGAAATAAGCATTCTAATTCAAATTTCTGAGTGTTCGTGTCCTGTCATAGCATTAAAATAATCATGCAAATCTGCCTCCAGCTGGTCTCTGATTTGCATTCATTTTTTCTGTTCAAAATGATTTATACATACTTGTACTCAATTCTAAATTCTAATCTTAACATTCAGTCTTAGAAGAAGAGACATTTAAAATATTTGAACTAAATTTATAATATTAATAGCTAGCAATTATTAGTATTATCAGTGTGTGGCTGACACCAAATCTGGTTAATAAGCAAAGTACCTGCATGCATGTTCTTCACAGAACTGAGCTCCAAACACATTTCTTTTTGCTAATGTAAAAAATAACTACTTAATGTGAATATTAACTTCTTAACACACAAATGATAAAAGTACATAAAATACTGCATGTTGATTAAATAAAAGAAGACAAAGAAAGTCTTAACAAATCCTATGTAATTGAAAGAACAGACTACTCTCCATTCTATAGTTATATTTAATTTTAATGACTTGTCTAAGAATAATGGGAAAATTTACACTTCAGCCCTCATGGAGTCAAAGACCACTCAAGCAGAAACCCAGGAGCCATTAACAGGCAACCCACACTCTTCTCAGAGAAGTAAAACAGAAGCAATCGAAACTTTCCAGAAAAGTCAGGATTAGAGCCAGTTCCTGGATTCCACTTCCAGGGAAGCTCTCATACCCAAATAAATTCAGACTTAAATCAAAGCTCAGTCAGTGCTAACAATAACAATAGAAATAATAGCTACAATATTTTTAGTACAAACTTAATTTAACACTTAGTTGGGAAACAAGCATACATTCTATCCTGCAACAACTCCACAAAATACAGCTATCTTTCTTTTATAAATGACAAAACCAGAATTTTGAGAATGCCAAATATCACCCAATTAATAAATGACAAAGCTAAATTTAAAACCCAGATTTACTTATAATACATTCATTTATAAATACTTTTTGAACACCTTCTACGTACCAGGTACTTTTGCAAATACTAGGGAATCTCCAGTGAACAAAGTAGGGGCCCTGTCTTCACAGAGCTTGTATTAATGTCTTTGTTAGTGCTTTGTAAATAACAAGCCAATAAAAACAAATAAACAGAATGTCAGATGATGAAGTATGCCATGCAGAAAAATAAAACAGTAAGGGAAAGACAAAATATGAAATTAAGAGAGGGAGTTCCAATTTCACATAAGCTGGTCTGGAACCAATTTTCTAATAAGGCAAAATTAGTCATACTTGAGGAAAAGTAACAGAACTATACAAATACCTAATTTAAAAAAAATCTTTTAGCACAGGAAATCAGGAAAGTGGTCCAGAGCTGGCTTGTCCCAGTGAGAAAAAGCAAGGAGGGAATTATGTCCAGAGCTGAGTGATCAAGGACTAGTAGGTCAGAGAGGAGGTGAGAGAGATCAGGAGGGGGACATTATGACAGAGTCCTAAAAAAAAAAGACTCTACGATATGGCTTTAGAGGACTCTGTTATAAAGGCTTGGTTGGAAGTTTAAGAGACAAAGAGTTCTAAGCAAAGATGCAAGAGACCGGAGTTATGTTGTAAAAGGATCTGTATGCTTGGGGAAAGACTCCAGAAACAGGGTAGAAGGTGGTAGGTGAGTCAGAGGATTGACAATGGAGAAAGGTGACTCAGACCAGCACGTTAACAATGGAGGTTGTGAAAATAGAGGGCTTCTGATTTATTGTAAAGAATTTGCTATGTAGATATGGGAGTGAAAGACAGAGAATGGCTCTGAGCAAGGGTCATTTGCTGAGAAGTCTGCACAAAACCTATCAGGACGAATCAGATGTACTGAGTTAAAACCTAAAGGGAGGAGAGGAACTCAGGTTTGGAAACACTCCATGATTTTGAAAGGGCAGCTCATAACTTGAGCATGGTCAGGTTTCCTTCCTCTCTGTACCACCGGGGCTTCTGAGCTGGCCCCAAATCCACTGAGTTTTCAAATTTTTCTTTGAGGAATCAGAGGCTGAATACTTTCCAGAGAAATCACTCCTGCCCTTGGGTCTAGGGAAGGCCTGTTCCATCTGTCGCCAGTGTCCAATCCGAGACCACTCTTTCAAAATGGCTGTCCTTGGCAGGGTGGGGAGCCAGACATTGTTCTACTTCTTCATGCTGTTTATTCTCCCATGTAAATACTCTAATTAACGTTTAATCTTCCTGTGTTTGTGCCTTGAAGCAGAGCCTGTGAAAGGCAGAGTTGAAAATCACAGGCTCATGATATTCCGCAGGTTTGACATTAAGTAACCACAATAATTCAGGGGAAAGACCAAAACCCAAGTCTCCATACAGACTACGAGGGACGCTGGGTCACTTTGTGCAGGCCTTCTCTGACAAATTCATCATTTTCCTTTTGTTCTCTACTGTTACACTGTGGATGACTATTTCAGCTCCCTCTTTCCCAGGGAGGGGCCGTATGCTGTGAGCAAATGGCTCCGTCACTCAAGAGGGATGAAATCAGCGGAGCAGCACTGGGCTAGAAATGATTACTGAAGGCCCGTTAGGAGAAGCCGGCAAACTCCACATCAACCATCACTCCCTCTGCACACCAGGACTTGGAAGAAAAGGAAAGAAGACTTTCTGCTGCTTACGGTATCTCAGGGAATCATCTGACAGCTTATTTATTAAATGCATTTTAATATTAATTCTCCTCTGCACCAGAGCTGACCTTCAGAAACATTTACTGAGCCTTGAGAACATGAAGCACAGTGGCCGAGGGAAGTCCTGGAGATGGAGAGCGCCTTATGTAAGCCCTTTTTCTCCTGTACAGTAAGATGTAAAACCAGTTAAAATGAAATACTACAGTTAGGTCGCTGATCTTTTAATATACAGCTCCAATTGGGCCCCCAGATAAATTGGAATCCAATTAATTAAGATCCAAATTACTTTTCTCCCTGTATATTTCAGAGGAGGATGTATCACAGGAATGCATAACAACAAAAAGAAATTTTTAGCTCTTTCTCAAACATGTTCTGCGTCTAAAACACATTTTATCTTTTCCGGTCCTAAAAGATGAGAACAGACATCCAGAATAGTTACTCTCCAACAGCCAACAAATGTACAATTATATTTAGTCAAAGTCCAGACCAAAAGTTCTACAAAAGAGGTCCCCATGTTACCCCTTTTTATAAAATTGTACTAAAACACACGAAACACAAAACATTTGCAATATTGCATAACCATCACTAACTTCTGAATTCTTTTCATCTTGCAAAACTCAAATTCTATACCATAAACAATAACTGGTCATTCCCCCTCTGTTTTACTCTTAATCAGAAAATTCAACTAAATAGAAATCCTCATTCTAAAAAATGACTGAGTTTTTTTTTTCCTTATATAGTGTAAAATTAGGCCTATCTTCTTTTATGGTTTTACTTCATATTTGTCTGATTTATACATTATACTTAGGAAAGACTCTTATTTTGTTCCAGAAAGTCATGTTCAAGCCTCAGATTTCTATAAGCCAATGCATCTAGATGAGTGACCAATCGATATGGTTAGCCGATTATGAATTAGAAGCTGCAAATAAATACCTTCCCATACTGGCTCTCTGAATCAGTTTCCATCATCAATTAAGATCAGAGCTGTTTTCACAAGTATCTGGGAGATGAATAACGATAAAACCATATTTTAATCTGTTTAAAGCACTAGGAAAAATGACCACCCAAACCTCCATCCTCAAAAAGTGTTTGTGGGCTCCCATAAATGAGCACACCAGGAGTCCAACCAGGGCTTTTCTATGTAAGAACTGAGCAGGTGCAGTAGTGAGGCAGGCTGGATGGTGGATTTCTGTCTTCATCCAACAGCAAGCCTGCAGGAGGGCGTGGGTGCTCTCTGGAGCATTTGCAGGCCCAGCACAAGATAAAGCTCTTGTCAGTCTTTCTCAGTTCTGAGTCATTAGTTCTGGGGAGGGAAGGCATTAGAAAACCTCTCAAGCCACAAACCACATATCTTAGGGAGATAGCTAATTAGAATTCACCCTAAACTGTGAAAGAATTAACAGACATTAAATAATCATTATTTATAATTGGGGAATCAAGTTACCCAAAAGAATAAAAAAAGAAAAAAACAAGGCAAAGCTCAGATTGCCTTGGTTAATGTTTCATATGGAAAAATAAGAGAGTATGTCGAATGATCAATAACTTATGTTCTCAAAGTTACTAACATAGAAATAATTTTTTGAACACCCATGTCAAAAATGCAATTAGAATCTTTACTCCTAAAAAGAGCATACAAAAATGACAACTATATGTAGCCAAAGCATAGGACAAATAGCCTATGCTGACGTCTGGAGTAGTGGTCAAGGGTTAATGACCCATAGTACTAGAAAGAAGTTTCCTTCCTTCTTTACATGACAAAACATTGACCTGGGAGAAATTTTTAAAGAGGAAAAAAATTTTTTTTGATTTATTTATTTTTCCCATTTTGTGTTTCTTACCCACCTTCTGGTACTTCCCTCCTAAGGACATGATTCTCTCAAACTGCCGTAATTTCACTTCTTTCCCAGCTGGGTTCCCACCCTGGCCAAGTCCACCCCAGTGACCTGTCATCCTTCTGGGCAGCTGGCCTCAAGTCCTTCAAAGCCAATGTATCAGACCAAGATACAGATCAAACAAGACAACATGTTCCCTGTTTGGGTCGAAAATAATAACTTTGCAATATGTAGCCTCAAAAAGTCAAAGAAATGCGAATAAAAATATGAACATGCATTGTCATCCTATGGGCTAAAAATGGCAAAACAAAAAAAATAACATTATGCAGCATGACAGGGTATGAAAAATAAACACTCCCAAAAAACTCCTGGAGGCAGCCTGAATTGGTTCAACCTCTCTGGAGGCACTTTGCTTCTCCACATCCAAACTCTTAAAAAAATAAAAGAAAAGAAAAAAGAAAGAAATGTGAGTGTAACATTGACCCATTGACTACTAAGAACCAGACAAAGCAAACAATTGAAAACATGCACAAAGATGTTTCAGATATCCTGTTTATATAATAAAGAAACCTGAAAATTAATTGCCCATCAAGAACAGATTGTTAAGTAAATAACAGAATTTCCATACAATGAAATATACAAGTACTGTTAAGTAATATAGCATAGAAAAATATTTATTTTCCTGCTTTGTGCTAAGTAAAAAAAAAGACGACTTTTTACATAAAATCTGTAAAATATGCATAAAATATATATTATGAGCAATAAGATTTTATTCTATTTACAAAATATATAAAATATTGGAAAGACATTTATAAAAATGTGAACAGTGATTAAGTTTTTATTTTATTTTTGTGTGCGTGCTTTCTGTGATTTTTATGATTTCTTTGCTAACCACAAAATTAACCAAGACATTCTATAATTACTTAGAAAATGTTACTTTAAAAATTTAATATGGACCACTAAAACCAGGAATACCAATAGGTCCAGTAGAGAAACAGCAAGAGAGGGTGGGAGATGAAAGTCATCAGGTGGAAGGGTGGAGAGTGCAAGTCTGAATTGTAGCTGACTCTATATGATGCTATTTGGGGTAATACTCTCCCCAGAGCACACATGGACACACACACACATACACACACACAAATACACACACTAACCTCACAAATAACTGTTTGATTAAGAACAAACAAAAGAAAAAGTGCTTGAAAAGGCATTCCTACAAACACACAGTTCTACCTTCATATTTTTCCAAAGCATTTGGCTGTTTGCTCTACTGTAAGAAATATTACACATCCTGTTGCTTTAGAACACTTGAAATCATGTAAATTATTCCTGGGGAATGTTTAAAAATTCATGTTATTTACTCCTAAGAGACCACAACATCTTTCCAGATTGCAGCAAACTATTCTGTGAATCAAGGATTTTAATTTCTAAGATGCAAGAGCAATGCTTTGTGCTCAGATCAATAAAAGGAAATGAGCTACTGTGGCTTGTCTGCTTCCCCCAGACACCCACCCCAACACTTATTCACAATCCTGAGTGGATCAAAACTCCATTTGTAAATTAGACGAGCTTGTCTGATACAGGAGCACAGCTAAACCATGTGCAGTGCAAACCGCACTCATGGCTTATTCTAAGGACCACTGGTCTCTCTTCCCATGCCAAATCCCAGGCTTATGCGGAGATGAATAAGCTGGGTACCAACAGAAAATAAATAAATAAATAAACTGGGCTTTACAGAATCCAAAGCTTTGCATAGACCTTTGAGATAATTTCTTTTTAAAATGCTTTTTTCCCCCTTTCTCTAGCAATGCAGTTAATTACCACTATCTGTGTTTTTTAAAATAAAAGCATGGAGAAAAGATGTCCCCATTTTTCAATCTAATATATATTTCTATTCTGATTCTACAAAAACAGTCTTGGCATTGACTACCATCATTCTTTCTTTCTCCTAATCTATTTGCTCCTATTATTTCTATTTTTAAGATTACAATAGCAATCCCTATGTTTGCAATGCCAGATTATTATGGGCTTGATGTAACTACACAATTTGAATACTCTATGTAAAGATTGTCTGTAGGCTAATTTTCTTTCATCCATTTGACTGGTCTTTCAGTGCACCCGTGACTGCATAGGTAATCCTGGGCTGCAGTACCAGGAAACCCACTTAACCACAAGTATAAGCTGCCCACTCCAATCTAGAATGGTGACATTTTGATTCTCCATCTGCTGGTTCTTTCTTCTCATTTCTCTATTTGGTAGGAGGGTAAGAGTTGCTCCAACACCCCCAACACTTGAACATTCTGCCACGAACCTTAACAATATGTAAACCTGGCAAAAAAAAAAAAAAAAAAAAAAAAACATTTTTAGGGATTGAGGCTAAGTGAGGTGGCTTAGAGCTTTGGCATGCTTTACTAAGAATGTGCCATAACAGTTTTTAACTTTGGCAGGTTGCAAGCTTGTACTGGTCATGGGATTGGTTTTTATAGTCTATAGCTACCTTTAAACGGTTATGGCAACATCATGTAAATGAATTGTGGGCAGAAGAATTGAGCACATTCACAACAACCCTAAAGTATAAAGGTTATTGTATTTCATCAAATCTAAAATGCCACTGAATGTAAGACAGCTTAATTTAACATATCGCCAAGAAAGGATAAAAAACACTGCCATCTATAACATGCCATTCTGTATAAGACACATCCAAGTTAAAATGTGAAGAAAAAAGAATGAAGAGATGTTAAAATGTGAAGATGTTAAAATGTGAAGAAAAAAGAATGAAGCTTACAGTCAATGAACTGTGGTACCAGCTTCATTTTTTTTTTATTCAAGGAAACTTAGGTTTGAAAAGAGTGACTTACAAAGATTACATCACAGAAAACGGTGAAGTCATTCACCTGGATCTCCAAGTGCACAATCTCCCCACACTGCCCAGGAGGCACTACAAGGTTTTAGGTAGATGATCTCTTTTCAACATCACACATTACATATTGGTTGGTCACTGCAGATTTTTTATTGTGCCAAGGCCTCTGGAGACTTGCAAAACACACAAAAAAATCAGAGTTCTTCCCACTGATTAACTTTCTGATCAAAAAAAAATTTTTTTTCGGTGCTGAGGATTGAACCCAAGGCCTTGTGAATGGTGAGGCAAGCACCCTACCAACTGAGCCATATCCCCAGCCCTTCCTATCAATTTTATGACTTAAGAAAAATATGTAAAACTTTGTGAACAATTTTAAAATTGTGCCACACATTACCACAGACAAAAGGTCCATATTTTTTTTAAATTAGTGCACTATACATAGTAGTTGGGTTCATTTTGAAAGCCATACTTCAAGGAATTTGATTTCAATCCCCATTCCTCCCCCACTTTCCCTACCCTCTACCCTCCCCCTATTCTCTTTCCTCTACTAAACTTTCTTTCTCTCATTTATTTATTTATTTATTGGTACTTGTCTACATATACACGAAAGTGAAATTTCTTGTGGTATATTTATGTAGACCACATATATATGTGATTTCACTCTCCTTTCCCACTCATCTTTCCTCCCCTCAATCTCCTTCTTCTATTCCACTGGTCTTCCCTATATATTTATGATATCCCATTCACCCCCACCCCCCCACCTTCTTTCCCTTATTTTGCTCCACATATGAGGAAAAAAAATTGACTCTTGATTTTCTGAGTCTGCCTAATTTCACTTAGCATGATGTTCTCCATTATCATCCATTGACCAGTAATGCCATAATTTCATTGCTCTTTATGGCTGAGTAAAACTCCATTGTGTTTATAGACCACATTTTCTTTACCCATTCATTTGTTGACAGGCACCTTGGCTGATTCCATAATTTAGCTATTGTGAATTGTGCTGCTTATTATAAACATTGACATGGCTACTGTATGCTGATTTTAGACCTTTTAGATATATACCAAGGAGTGATCCGGATAGCTGGGTCATATGGTAGTTCCATTCCTAGTTTTCTAAGGAATCTTTACGCTGTTTTCCAGAGCAGATGTACCAATTTGCAGTCCTACCAACAATATATCAAGTGTACCTTTACCCCTACATCCTCACCAACATTTATTATTATTTGTGCTATAATTGTGTTATAACTATTGTGTTCTCATTTTTGTTTATTTATTTATTTTTTGGTACTGGGGATTGAACTCAGGGGCACTTGACCACTGAGCCACATCCCCAGCCCCATTTTGCATTGTGTTTAGAGACAGGGTCTCATTGAGTTGCTTAGCACCTCACTTTTGCTGAAGCTGGCTTTGAACTCGCAATCCTCCTGCCTCAGTTTCCCTAGTCACTGGGATTACAGGTGTGCGCCACCACGCCCAGCTTGTGTTCTTATTATTTGTGTTATAATTGCCATCCTGACTGGAGTGACATGAATGCTATAGGGTTTTAAAATAGAGTAGAATCAGTTCTGAGGTAGTCAAAGAAAGCTTCCTTAAACAGGGAAAACAAGGAGATTACGGAAAGCCCCCAAAGCAGCTAGCAATAGCCCAAAAAGGAATCTAGAATAATAGCCCGTATCTACCAGCTGCATGCTGGACTTCTCTGTCTTTGAACCACAGCAACAGTACCTCTAAGCAGGTACTGTTCCTCTGCCTGCCACAGCCTTCCCCCAGCTCTGGGTCCTGTTTCCTCCTCTTTGTTCCTGACATCAACCTCCAACACCACATCCTCTGTGAAACCTTATGTGATCCCTAAAAGAGACTGGGCTTCTGGTTAAACGATCCCATAGCACTCCAAAGCTTTGCCACTTTGTAATTCTTATAATTATTTACTTCAAGACTTGGAACTGCTTACGGTTATACATCCATTAGAGCCAGCCACTCTATAAAGTCAGGGACTGTCCCATTTGCTCACTACTGGGCCTCCAGAGCTGACACATAACAGGAGCCCTACAAGTTGGCTTTTAATTATCAAGACTAAACATTCACAAGCTTTATCTCATTTGAACCTCATATGACAAACCCAGTACCATTATTTCCTCCATTATTTGAATTGAAGAAACTGAGACTTAGAGAGGCAAATTAATTTACCCAAGTCCCACAAGAGAAAAGATAAGACTCCAGCCAGGTGTGCCTACCACCAAAGACCATGCTGTTGACCATTTGGGTCACAATCTCCAGCCTCCTCCTGGCAGACAAATGCAGCAACCAGAGGGGATATTTCCAGGTACCAGGAGGCTTATCTCTCTGAGATGGACATGCAGCAGATTCAAACTGAACATTGTTTGAGTACCTACCACATGTCATGCTCTAGGCTGAGCACCACATAGGTTATTTTATTTATTTTCACAATCACTCCAGGTCTGAACTTATCCTCTCTGCTTCATTGATAGAAAAACAGAGAAGCTAAGTACCAAGATCACTCACACAGCTGGTAAGCAGCAAAGTCAACGTGATGAGCTATAAATTGGGCAACTAGGCACCAGCAAGATTTTAGAGGATTTTACCCCCAACCCTGTTCCCCAATCTGAGTGCTGACTCTTTGGTCCACTAGCACTGAGAGATGTCAATTTCCCACAACTTTTTCTGACCAATCCCAATCTTCAGGGAATGTTGTTGACCAAACCCTGATAATATTTAACTGATGAACATTGTGAAAATTAAATACCACTTAGAAAAGGCAGACCAATGAAAAAGCAAAGACACAGCATTAGGCACTCTGTGGAACTGGGCTATATCCAAATCAGGAGTGGCCTTTCCAGGCAAACTATATGGCTCAATGCTGGGGCAAGCCAGAGTTAGAAGAGCCAAGTTATGGATCAGCTTTGCAATAAAATTGGATTTGACACTTCTTTGCTCAGGAGATTGAGTATTATCTTCCCAGCATGCACTTTGGAACATGAGTTTCAGCCCACTCGCAAGGTAAGTTTAGATGTCAATAGAGAATGCAAAGAAATCTTTAGGCTGTGGTCATTAGCAGAGAGGAAAAACTTGCGAAGTTCCCATCATTCAATGAAGACCCACAGCATCTGTTCCATCCTCTGGGGAACCTGTCACTTGTCTTGCAGTGCTTGATGAAGGAATAAAGGTGGGGGCCTGGAGAGTGTGATAGGCAGGAAACCTAGATACTGGTCCCATTCTACTGTTCACTAGCTCTGTGACCTCAGACAAGTCAGAGAATCTCAGAGTTGAAAGAATATTTAAGGTTTTATTAGTCCAGACACTTAACTTATGGCTGAATCGCTTTCATAGCATGACTACCAAGTGACAATTGAGTTTACACTTTATACTCAAGTGCTAGAAAAATCATTACTTCCAGTCCCTCTGAGAACCTTGGAGAAAGATTCATCATACCCAAGGCCTGGAGGTTGGAAAGAGCCCAAAGTCCGAAAGGCATCAGCTTCTAAAAATCTTAACAATACTAGAAGAGAGAGAGGTCACAGCCCATCGCCATGGAAAGAGCTATCCCTTATTAATCAAGGTTAAGTGGTCATGTAATTCCAAACAAAATTTTTAAAATGAATCCCTTATAAATCCCTTTTAAAATGACTTGCCTGGAGTGAAAGGAAAACTTAAATTTTGAGACTTGAAAACAAAGTTTTCATATACCAGATTCAGATCTAGAGAAAAACATATTTAAAGTATACAGCTTCCATGTAACAAATAAAATGAATTGATTACACGGCAGTGTTATTGTAATTATGGCTCTGGACTGGCGAAGGGCCACAAATCGTCATCAGGCTGCAGGGAGACAGGAACTCGCAGTAGGATCTAAAGCAAGTCTGTCACTGAGCACACAGTGGACTTCAGTAGGTTGTGTGTATGTGGCTGTGACAGGCATTCTCATGCAGGACACTCTCAGTGAAAGAAGTGCACACTGATCTACATTCTGGTGCAAAACCATCTTCGTCCAAATGGTAATGAACAGAAGGGCCACTTTGTGGAGCAATGTTAGAAAATAATAAATTGGGTGTTTTCTTTTCTTTTTCTTTTGGTGGGGGAAGTACCAGAGATTGAACCCAGAAACACTTAGCTACTAAACCACATCCTCAGGCCTTTTAATGTTTTATTTTGAGACAGGGGCTCACTAAGTTGCTCAGGGCCTTGCTAAGTTGCTGAGGCTGGCTTTGAACTTATGATCATCCTGCCTCAGCCTCCCAAGCCACTGGGATTATAGGCATGCTCCACTGTGCCGAGCAAATTGGATTTTATACTTATAGGCACATGGGATACCAATGACCATGTAACAATTATTTCTTCACACATGAAGCTCCAACCCATAAAATCTCCCAGGGGAGGCCCATCCACTGTCACAGGCAGAAGCTGCTGCCTGGCGTCACCTAGTCTACTGCACTGCTCTCTAGTAGACTGCTCAACTCCAGATGCACCAAGCCAGCCTCCACGGCTCCAAGCATTTTTTTGGAACATTTCTAAACACTCACTTCCCTGTTTAAAATCCTCTGGGATCACTCCCATGTCTACTGCATCAGCCCTAACCTTTTGAATTTGATCACCAATTATTTTCTGCCCCTCTTCCACCCCTGGGATTATCAGGCACTCCCTGAGCACATCACGCTCTTAAATCCCTCTGTGCTTTACCTCCCTCACGTTGCTCATCTGCTTCAAATATTCTTTCCCTTCTATCCACTGAACTCATCCTTTACCAGTGCTGATAATGCCTCTGAAATTTTCACCAACTACCCCAGAATGAACTGTGTCCAGGTCCTTGCTGGGAAGCACCTCACTGACATCACTATTAACATTATTAACTCCAGAACTTCACAACTCCTAAATCTGGACATCCTTGGGCAAGTTATGTAACATCTTTCAATTCCTTTTCCTATAAAATGGTAACAATAACAGTTCTTCCTTTGTAGGATTGATATGAGGATGAACTTAATCTATGTAAAGTATTTGAACAGTGCCCAACGTACAGTGAGTATTCTGTAAATTAGTGTGTCCCAAAACCATAAATGCCATATCTCTGATATTATGTTGTATTTTACTTGCTTTCGTGTCTGTTTTATCCAATGCATTGTAAGCTTTTTGAAAGGTAGAGCTTTCATATCTACCTCTGGCACAGTGTCTGGTCCATAGAAGGCACTAAATAAAATGTTTGTACAAGAAATGCAGCAGGATACAGGTGGGTGGAAGCAGGAGCTGAGCGACTCCAGCCACCATCCGAGGCCTTTTAGAAAATGACTCCAGGCCTAAGTTCCCCACCTTAAGTCACATATCTAAACAGCCACCACCCTCAACTCAGACTATTATTCTCTTCTGTGTTCTCTGGAAAGCATCTGTGCTTTCCAACCTCCACTCTGGTCCCAGAAAATGCAAAGGAAATCTGCCTGCCCTCCCCAGCCATCATCACTCAGACCCTGCTTCAAACATAGGAGCCTGGCACAGTGGCGAAAGCCCTGGACTTGCCAGCCAAGGGCCAGTTCCTAGCTCAGCCACTGGCCAGATTTGTGATCTGGGGCAAAGCCCTGAACATTAATGACCATTTTCTCATCCGTGACATGAGACACCATTTCCATCTACTTGTAATGGGGATAAGCAAGCAACACAAGAATCTGTAGTTTATATTACAAAGCACCAAGTGCATAGCAAGAGCTATTACTAGATGTTGGTAGAAGCTACTAATTACCAGGTACTCGTTCACTGACAAGCACTAGGCTGAGTGCTTTGTGCTTTATCTTATTTAATCCTGTAACCAACAGAGGAGCTGCCATCATCTCCCACAGTAATTAAGGTAACTTAACCAAGAGCGGCTGATTCTGCCTGGCCTAAGCTAAAAGAAAAAGAAAGAGGACAAGGAGGAGGAGAAGGAACAAAAGTAGAACAACAGCAGCAGCCAAAGCAAGGACAAGGAGAAGAGAATGGACTTTTTCAAGATGCTGAAATTGCTCAAAGAACTAATAACTCCAGGCAGGCACAGGAGCTCCCAGGAGCTGCAGAGGTGGATGCAGGTGGCCCCGCCCTCCAGACTGAAGACACAAAAGCACCTCCTGCCAATGTTTTGAGTACTGTAGCTTCACTCTAAGTTTTCAATTGAGTAGTGTCTCCAGTGAGATGGAGCCCTGTCTCATGCCTTCAAATCCCTCGGCCAGAGAAGTCAATTGACCAGTGGGAAGAGAACAGCCCTGCATATTAATGAAAACAAGGTCTTGTCTAGCAAGCCCAAAAGACACCATTTAAAGAGTTTATTATATTCCCATTTTACAGGTGAAGGTCTGACCTCAGAGCTTGCATTTGCCCAAGATTCCACGGCTTATAATTGTAAAGCCAGGTGACAAGACAAGTCACTGGTATTAAAGCAAGAACTTGGAATCTCCCCACTATGAAACCTACTTTCCAAAGGAATGAGTCCAGGAAATCACCCCACAAATATTTTCTCTAAGAAGCTTAGCACCAATGCAACCTTAATTACCTTCAGAGGACTTTCGTGAGTGGCTGTGAGCCAGCGGCAGCCACCCTGCCAGGCCTGGATTCTCCCTCCTCCATTTACTAGCATTGTGACTGAGCAGGTTGCTTAACTTCTTGGGACTCTTCTTAAAGTATTGAAAGAACTTAAAACCATGCCTGGAGCAAAAGACCCACAACAGTCAATATAACCCTGAAGAAGAACTAAGCTGAAGAAATAACACTACTCAATTTGAAAACTGATAACGAAACTACTGTACTCAAAAGAGCTTGGAATTGGTCAAAGAAAAAAAAAAAAAAAAATATATATATATATATATATATATTAGACCAATGGGACAGAATAGTGGACTCAGGAACAGAGTCACACAAAGGCAAGAGACTGTTGACAAAAGACCAAAGGTAATTCGTGAAGAAATGTCCTTTTGACAAAAAAGTACTCAAACATCCAGACATCTCTATGCATAAAATAAATAAATAAACAAATAACCTAATACTGATCTTACATCTCACAAAAATTGTTCAAAATGTATCACAGACTTAACTGTAAAATGCAACTATAAAATTCTAAAAAAGAACAAAGGAGAAAATCTAGGTGACCACTGGAGATGAGTTTTTAGATATGATATCAAAAGCAGGATCCATGAAAAAAATTGTTCCATGAAAGAAAAAATTGTTAAGTTGGACTGTATTTTAAAATGGAAAACTTCCATGCTATAAGAGATACTGTTTAAAAGAATTAAAAGACAAGTTATAGGTCCAGAAAAAAATATTTGTAAACAGGTATCTGATAATTGACTTATATGCAAAGAACTCATAAATTCAACAATAAAAAAAAAATCATTACTGAACGAAAGATCTAAGCAGAGACTTCACCAAAGAAGAAATATAGGTGGCAAATAAGCATATGAAAGAGTGCTGAGCTTCATTTTTCATTAGGGAATTTTGAATGAAAATAACTACAAGATACAACCACATGCCTATTAGAATAGTTAAAAAACTGAAAAGACCTATTGCTAGTAAAGAAATGGAGCCACAGGAACCTCATTCATTGTTGGTGGAGGTGCAAAATGGTACAGGCATTTGGAAACAGTTTGGCAATTCTTTATAAAGAAATTGCACTCCTATTTACCCATATAATTTGAGAACTATATCCATACAAAAACCTGCCTGCAAACATTACAACAGCTTTATTCAGAATCACCAAAAATTGGGAGCAACCAAGTCCTTAAATAGGGAAAGAGATTAACAGATTGGTTATATACATACAATGGAACATGGTTCAGGCGTAACGAGCATGAAAAGACATGGATAAATCTTAAATGTATCCCACTACGAAGCCAATCTGAAAAGGCCATTTGGTATATAATTCCAATTACATGACTTTCTGTAAAAGGCAAAACCATAGAGACAGCGAAAAGACCTGTGATCACTGGGGATTTGAGGAGGGCTGAACAGGTGAAGAGATGCTGCACAGAAACTTTTTAGAGTGGCGTAGCTATTCTGCCTATTACCACAATTGTGGATGCATTTGTCAAAACCCATTGAAAATCACAGCACAAAGAGGAAACCTTAACATACGTAAAGTTTAAAAAAAATTTATTTAGGGGATCAGGATAATCCAAGGATGAAATGCAGGATGTGACAAATCAATCTAACTGTGTTACAAATGAGGAGGCCACCCTCACTGAATGTGGTGGAGGAAAAGGTGCTATGTAAGTAGCTTTGGAAATGAGTGGAATCTGTAAAACCAAAGGCAAAATAAACTACACATAAGCACCGTACTCCAGTGGACAAAGCTGTTTCCCACAGGGGTACAGGCTAACAATTCTGATACTGCTAAACGTGTACACTGGAATTGAACAATCACATACATGCATGGCACATGCGGGGAGCAAAGTTTATCATATTGGGAGTCGGGGGGTTACAGAGAAGCAAGGGGAGAGGCTGAGATGATGTATAAGCAGATGGATTAGAGTTGGAGACATGCATATGAACTCATATTTTGCCACTTACAGATGAGAAAACACACATCTGTAGATTGATGCACACATATATTTCCTTGCTCTGTCAGGGCTGATAAACAATATCACCCAGTACCAACAAGCCACTAAGACCCCAGATCTTGGTTTTATTGTCTTCTAATAAAAGAAGCCAAGACTCTGTGGACTAGGGCAAGAGATGTACTTGTCAGATGAGCCTGGAGTATCTTGTGGGGCCAGAAAGTAAGAAACTGTTCAAAAACAAACAGCAGCCTGTCAAAGGGACACAGGAGTTAACCTCCCGGTGTCCAAAGCGGGAACAAAATAAACAAAATAAAATTATATATGATTAAAACCCAAAATATTAGATTATAATATTTCGATAATATAAATTAGTATCTGGTTATTATAGAGTAATTCTCTATGAATTCATTCTTACAGAAAAAAATAATTGAGTATGTCAATAAATGAGGGAGAGGAGACAAATTTCCTGTGCCGAGGAATCCCAAAGAACTTGTGTAGATACTCTGCTCGCTGGAAGGTGGGGGGTAACTCCCCATGCACTGAGTTTGGACCACATGTGGCCACATTTTTCTGGGAGTATAGTATAAAAGGGGGCTGGTGGGAAGATAGCAACTTTATAGGGGGGACACCGACGATGAAATGTCATGTTGGTGGCATGTGCTCTACTATGATGTGCTAAGAATGGCATTTTATTTCTGTGAACCTCTCCTCAAAATCTCATTTGCCCAGTCTAATCACGAGAAAAACCTCAGACAGATGCCAACAGAGAAATCCCTGACCTGGTATTTCTTAAAACTATCAAGGTGCTCAAAAACAAGGAAAACCTGAAAAACCGTCACAGCCAACAGGATCCTAAAGAGACATGACAACAAATGCTTTGCATGGTAACTTGGAGGGAATCCTAGGACAGAATAAAGGACATTGGGTCATAAGCTAAGTAAATCTGAGTAAAGAGTAGACATTTGAATCTAAAGTGTTACTAACAAACTTAATAGGGTTCACTAATTGTAACCAATATGTTACACTAATGGAAGATATGAATGGAGAAAACTGGGGAACTCCGTACTGTCTGCATAGATTTTCTGTAAATCTAAAATGGTTTTAAAACAAAGTTTATTAAACAAGCAAAAATAAACCATCCCTGGCACACAGTACTTCTGTACATGATTAGCTGGTACTGATGGTGGTGGTATTCATGGCTGGGATAGAGACGATTTACTAGGTGAATCCTTTCTTTTCTTCTATGAAAATCTAAGTTCCAATGCCTGGGAAGGAAGTCATCACTGTGAGGCCACCACAGGACAAAGGATCACAAACTCTGCACCAGGAATAGCAGTGCTGCTAGTAGCTTTGTGGATCAACACTGGAGCCTTTCTAGGGAACAGGGCATTCCCCATCCGCACAAATTAAGGGGAGGTCACTCCCACATCCTCCAAGGTAAAAGAAATGGAAGCACTGACCCCCTCCCCCACAAAGTGGAAATGGACAGATTTCAATCAAGAGATGCTTCATATGCAGAGGGAACTTCTGACAAGCACCAAGGAACGGACCCCCCAGGCACTGCCAGATGACTTAGAAACCCTACAAGTCAAAGTCCTGGTTTCCTTCGAGCACTCCTGACAAGTGTATCTTGGCTTATATTTATCTTGGCTGAAATCTTAACTCCAGTCTAAGTGGGAAATCTCCTGGGAAACTGACCACAACACCACGGGCTCTCCGGCTCTCTCCAGAATGAGCAAGAACAACACACTAAGCCGAGTGTTCATCTCCTCTCAGACCTCTGTACCAGCATGCTACTGCCACGTTTAAACCAGAAGCGTGGGAGGAGGGAAAGAGAAGAGCAGACACTGGCAGCATGCTAAATGTAGATGTTCCTGTAAGTGCAAAAAGCCCCTGGGTTACAATCACATTTCATTAATGAAACACAAATAAGCAGGGACTGCTTAATTTACAACAGGAGTTTCCAGACATTCGTCTTCCCCAGCCTGGCTGGATTGGAGAGTGTCCTCATGTTCACAGCACACCTGGAAAGTGGAAGTTGAGACACAACATAGCATCTTAAACGCAGTGCGCTCCTAAGGACTTCAACCAAGAAACAACCAGAGTTTTTCCCAGTACTGCTGCTTTGAGAGTGACGAGAGTGCCCTCTTGTGGAGAAGACTGAGCCCTGCATGCAGGGTGCAAATCTGTGCTGGACCAGGCACACTATTCCTGGTCAAGGCAGGCTCTTCAAATTCGTGTAATTGGTTCCTGCTCTGTTTTCTCCTCTTCACAATCTTTGTGGTGTTCCAAGAGGGAATGGTCCACTCACTTAAGCACAAGAAAATTCCTGTGGGAAATGAATAGACCCATTTTCAGGTGCACTGGAGAAGTTTGGTTTCACTTCTCTCATCAGTCAGCCTTTGGCTGGGTGTATAGCTCCTCCTCGTCACTAAGAGAGCCATCCTCACTTCAGACCCCAGGGATGGCATCTCAGTGCCATTCAGAAGAACCAAGCCAACTCTAAGCCAGGGGGAAGGGTCTTAATGAACACACAGAAATAGGAAAAGTTGCCCATTTCTGAGAACCCCCACCTCTGGACACCATCAAAACCCAGCAGGCAACAGCATCATTTCAGACAAAGGAAAATGAGAAAGTGGAGGGTTCAGAAGCTCTGCATGATGCAGAAGAAGACGAACCGCATTAGAGGACAAAAATAAGTCACTCCAAAAGTCATGTTGAATGCTTTATCCAAAATATAATTCCCATTTAAAAGTCAGAGACACAGGAAAAAACTGTATCAACAGCAAACCTAGAAAATTCTGACTTCAGAACATAAGAAGTGACTCTCCTTTGCCTGAGTTCATTCCAGGTTCTATTGAAATGGACAAGGAATACTGAATATGCCCTATTGACATTCCCTCCCGCAAACAGGCTTGCTAACTGGATGCAGCCATTGGTCTAATTTACATGCCCACGCAGGAGAGGCCAGGAGCTGAAGCAGCTCTGTGGTAGCACCTCTCTCCGGGGTTTCACAAGGACTCTCTGGAAAGCCAGAGGTGTATAGGAGCCCAAAGAAAGGAGCAATAGAGTACCTGGCTTTGTTTAGGTGACTGTGTCAACAAAAGAAGAAAGGGCTGGGGGCAGGACATTAAGAGTATGCTTCCAAAACAGGCAACTTCATATGACCTGAAAACAGCCAGTAGCCACAGGAAAAAAACAATATATATATTTTCTCAAAGAACCAAAGAAATGCTAATTAAAGACATTATATCATTTCACCTATCAGAAAGGCAAAATGAAAAAAAAAAGACACACTGACATATTCATTACTGGAGAGCTGAGGAAAGAGACATCAGAAACCACTACTACAGGGAGTATAAAAATGGGTTTCCCATTTCTAGAGACCAGATGTATCCAATACCTTTAAAAAATGTGCATATTTTAAGACCCAGCAATTCCCTTCTGGGAATTCTAAAATAAAACTTGAACGGCCTTTTCCAACATGAATATCCCTTTTCTAAAAGTTTATGAATGATCACACAGTAGGATTTAAACTCATGGCTCCAGATAAATAAGAAAACAAAGACAGATTTCAACAGTCAAAAAGCATTAAAGAATTAGCACAAGTATTGTTGGAGCCTTTTCTGCAAATGACCTGTTTGGGTTCTAGGTAGTTTTACAAGTTGAGAATCATACACACGCATTTTATTTCCAAATTAAAGGACTGTGGTTTATAGGGGTCATTTGTTTCTGCCAGGAGGCCACAGTCAACAGCCATAGGTGTCACACAAATGCTTCACTCTGAGCTTTGTCAAAGGCCCGTGGGCATCTCACAATCTAAGAGTCCATCTTTACCTGCAATGCCTCATAAGCAACCCTGACCCTTCATCTCAAGGAGCTCCCCAAATGTGAAGTGCACAGGGCAGGTGTCACATGCCTCATCACCCAGCGGATGGGGCATGTTTAAAAGTTGCTTCTCTGTGATAAATATTTTCCCCACATCTCAAATAACCTGAACAGGAATGAGCCCTCATTAAGGCAATGGCTGTGGGGCTCTTCTAGAATGGATCAACAGTGTCCTTGGAAAAGAAAAAAGCTAGAAGCCCAAGTAAACACTTAAGATGTGACAATGACAAACAGACATAAATAATAAATGCCTTCAAAAAATGTGATCTTCCTGGGAGACTTTATTTATACACTCAGCCATTTTTTGCTTTCTCTGGCTCTCAAAGAGGAGTTAATCCCTTAGACAATTTTTCACTCAGAGACAGACAAAGGAATTCATGATGGGAAGGGAAATATTGTTCCATGAATCAGGTACAGAAGGACTCATGAGTCACCACGAATTTAAATTTCTGCTGTGAGTAGCCAAGTGGAAGAGCACTGGAGCAGGAGTCAGCTAGGATGGTACAAAAGGCAGAGCTCCAGATTATCACTGTTTGGGCAGGAAAAAACTCAACAGCAGCAAGGATCTTCTGAAATAGCCAGCTCTGTCCCTAATCTGTGGTGCACATAGTCCTCCACTAGACCATTCTGGAGAAATCTCTGTGCCTGTGGAAGGTGCTCTGGTTGCTGTATCTGGATGACACAGAGGTGGGACCCAAGCAGGGAGTGGACCCTGTTTATCACCCTCCAGACTCACACTCTGGGCGATGTCCCCGGCGATGTCCCCGTCATGCCAACACACAAGCCACCTCACAGGGAGGGAATCTACTGAGCCCTGTGCAGCAGGAAACTGGAATTGTCCACAGAAAACCTGAAGTCATGGGGGTGTGGGGGAAGGTTGTGATAAGGGGAGAATATGGTAAAACTTCAAAGAAATATCAAGGCAGGAGATGTGAATAATAAAACAGGTAGAAGACAGGAGGAACTAGAGTCTACCCAGACTGAGCTTCGTGGAAACCAAGTCCACTCATTGATTTCCAATCTGCAAAAGACCAGTGAACCTGATTATTGCTGTTGACCTTACTTGACACCATTTAAGAAGAAAAGTAAGCAAGAACAAAGGAGAAAAGGTTAAAGAGGAAAGTTAAAGTTAACTTGAAAGAATGCCTCTCACACCAAAGCACTCAGCACTCATGGTAAAAGCCATCCCACCAGGGCAGTGATTCATGAAGACGCCCTTACAGGAAACTTTAATAAAGAGGCTCTTGAATGGGGACGGTAAATAAAGGTATAGGATCTGCAGAGCTCTAAGATCTTAAGAGATAATCTGACCCAGCCTCCTCATTGTGCAGAGAAGGAACTGCAATCCGTTTAACAGTGACTGGACAGCCACGTCACCCCATTCTTTGTGCTACAGTTTCACTCCTAGAAGAATAAACTCAGATTAACTCCCCCCAACCCTAGGAGATCCCTGGTAATTAAAAATCTCACTATGTCACTCAATGTCACCCAACCCATCACACAACTCCTGCAACTGCCATACCATCCAGCAATCCACTTCGGTGTGCACATCTTAAGGAAATGAAGTCAGAATGTTTAGGGCAGTCAAGATAGGGAATCAATCTAAGTATCTACGGACAACGAATGGCTAAAAAAAAAAAAAAAAAAAAAAAAAAAACTGATCTACACATGCAATAAAGTATTATTCAATTTAAAAAAAAAAGAAAATCCTCTCAATTGCACCAACAGGGATGATCCTGAAGGATAACTATGTGAGGTAATGCACATATTAATTAGCCTCTTTGTGATAATCCCTTCACAACGCCTGCATACATTAAAACACTATGGCGGACCCCACGTAGACATACAATTTTTGCTTGTCAATCATATCTCAGGGAGCCGCTCCTTTGTTACAGGTGTGCTTATAGATTAATAGGAAATTCAGGCTTCTCGGAACACACTCTCTCACAATGCACTCCACGAGCAGCCTTCACATGTGAGCCTAGACAGGGCAGAACCAGGAGCTGCTCACCACGCCTGGTTAAATGGCTGGTTATGGCCAGACTCTGCCTATTTGTCTTTCAAGCAAAAAATGATTTGACGATTATGTGTCAAGCACACAGAAATGAAAATGATTTGAAACTCAGGACCCCACATACCACAAAAAACAGCAACATTAGCAGTACCTTTGTCATTAAAAGAGTGACAGCCAGGTATCACATACCATCTTCCAAACTTTGCATTAATTATATGACCTGATTCCAGCAAGAGCACTATGAGGCAGGTATTGTTATTTCCACTTTACAGATGAAGAAACGGAGGCTTAGAAAAGTGAGTTACTAACAGAAATCAGATGGTGTGGTCATTCCAGCTACTCAGGAGGCTGAGGTAGAAGGGTAGCAAGTTCAAGACCAGCCTGGGAAGCTTGGCAAGACCCTGACTCAAAATAAAATTTAAAAAGGGGCTGAGGGTGTAGCTCTGTAGTAGAGTGCTTGTGGTCCTGCAACTAGTGAGTGGGAGAAACTGAGGCTACAGTGCAGTCTCCTGGATTCCAAGCCTTATCTAACCTGCCTCCCTAATAAATGCATATTTTCACTCATTTAGTGAATTCCCCAATCAAACAGAAAAAAAATTCAGGTGGTGATATGAGAATAAAACCTGGGGGATTGGGGAGGGCTGATGAGAGAGAGGACAAGTTTCTGCTTGGCCTCTGCTGAGCCCCTGAGGACAGGAGGTTTGCCATTGAAGAAAAAGAATGACACACTTTCCTGTGGCTGGATGGAAATCCAGAGTCAGCAGCCTGATACACACACAGGCTTACTTTGCAAAAAATAGCACTGCCATTTCCCAGCATTTGTTTATTCATTGTGGAGAGTATATGAGTTCTCAGAGAATGGAGGAGAAACAAATTTAAAAAGAAAAAAGAAAGAAAGATACTGGGAGAAAAAACAAACAGATTTTCCCTAATAAGAGCAATGTATTTTCCCCAAAGTGGAAAAAGTAGATAAAATATGAAAACAAAACCCAAAAGGAAAATAGGAACCTCAAATCCCTCCAAATTATTCCCAGATTATTCTTCCGAGGTCAGCAGCTGATATATTTGCAACAGATCTTTGTTATTAATGAAATACCTTTTAGGAAAAAGAAACCTCAGGGAAATAGAAATCCCCATTAACAGCCTCCTGAGGATCTCAGGCTTTCATTTTAAATGCTCAACTGAGGACGAAGATCATATGGCCACTGCAGTGGTCCAATGGGGCAGACACCACTGGGCGCCACTCGACTGGAGGTACAATATTGGGTTTGTTCCATTCGTTATAAATTTACTGAGCATGTTCCACAGTGATGTAAGAGGCAAACATGAATACTCCATTATCCTTTTTCAACTAAGAAGTAACTTTGCTACAAGGCAGAATGTGCTTCCTGATAAGGCAGGTATAAATGACAATCCTCCAAAGAGAAGAAACCATAGGAAGAGATTTGTTAGAGTCTGTAAACAAGTCTGGATGGCGCCTGGCAAAATGCCAGAGGGAGTGGTTTGTGAAGTAACTCCACGGGAGCCATTAAGTGGAGATTCCTTATTGGTTGACTGCTGTATCTATTTTATGCTAATTAAGATAAGCTGTGTGGAATGTATAAATATCGCTCCGGTCCTACAATAAAGGGCTCCTACTCCTGCTGTATCAATGTACACAAGTTGTTCGTCACCCCCCGGTTATTTTGCCCAGCCAGCAGGGCTGCGGCAGAGATTAAAGAAGACATTTTCTGGAAGAGATGCTGCTTAGAAAGTTAGACTCTGCCGAGTAGAGACAGATGATGATGGATGAAGGCTGAGGACTAAGAACGAGGCAAGGACAGAGCAAGGAATACAGAATGCATGAGCACCAGCAGGAGATAGAAAGGAAAAGGCCCACACATTCACTCAACCTGCATTGGAAACATCTGCTGAGCACCTATTCAGCAGACGTTGTTGTAGGTGCCTAGGATGCAACACAACAAAACAGACATCCAGTCTCAAGGAGCATATGTTCTAGCTGAGGTGAGACAGACAGAAAACAAAATAAATAAGTAAATGGTTATATTAGGAGGGATGCTGTAATGTTTACCCCAACAAAGAGAAAGCACAGAAGAGGAAAAGGAGTTCTGGAGAAGGCGGAAGGAAGCTTGCAAGTTGCTAGTCTCAAGAACAGGTACTTGAATAGCAGATCCAGGCATTTGAACTTGACTTCATGGACATCAAAGAGCCAAAGGAGCTTTTCTGAGAAAATATCCCTAAAAAGCTTGGCAGTGAGAGTGAGTGATCAGCAGAAGTCAGCTGTTGGTGGTGGTGTTTAATTTGGGGGTACCTTTGAGGATGCTAAATTGGAAGCAGCAGGTGGAAGTGTTAGACACACTATGGGACAGAGAGGTACTCAAAGAGGGGGGCCAGAAAGTACATTTCACCGAACACTGGTCTTGCAAGGCAATTCTACTGGGAATAAATTTAGAAATGAGTCAGCCACCCAACCCCTTCCTGGAAGCATTTTAAAGGTTCTGATCTGTCCTATAGATAAACCAGCAAACAAACCATGTTTAACTCTGAACCCACTTTTTCCACTCTTTCCTGACCACTTAATTTGTTTAGGGACTGGAGGAGGCAGAGTATTTATTAAAACTTAGCAGCATGAACCCTGTGAAATGCTGATCAAGAGGAAAAGTCATTCAAATCCCGAAAACTGGAAAGAGGGGAGGGCGGATGAGAGAGAGAACTGAATGGCAGGCTTTGGCAGGTGCTGGATGGGGAGGGTGGACAGGAGTGCGGGCAGGCGGGCAGGAGGAGGGAGGAACTGTCAAAGTCAGAGAGGACAGGAGGATGCCAAGAGCCACTAACACAGAATCCTCAAGAACATCTCAATCAAAAGTTGAGCCACCTTCGGGGAAGACACAGTGAATTCTAACTCTCTTCTGAGCGCCTCCCACCTGACAGCAATGAAAACAAGGAATTAAGAAAGGGATAATCTTCCTTTTATAAAAAAAAAAAAAAAAAGAAGTTAAGGCTTTAGACAGGCTCCATCCTAGATCACCCTGCAATCAATCCTGAAGGGATAGAGAAGGACGGTGAATTCTGACGAAGCAAAGACACAGAGAAGGTGTTGCTCAGAATCAAGCCTTGTTTAATCAGGGTAAGAATGTAAAGAACATCTTAAGTCATTAATCTTGGAAAGTACATTTTGTCCACTCACACAGACGTTCATAATTCAGGCACCTCTTTTTCTTGGTTATTTAGCAGGTAGTCTGTATTTATTAAATTGCTTTTATGCCTTTTAGATGACTGTAAGTTTTAAAAAGCAAAGGATGAATAAGTCATTCTTGTTTATTTGTCAAGCTGTCTCAGGTACAGGGCCATAGTATCAATGTCACTTCTTAACTAGAGAGCAAATTTGTAAACTAACCACTTGTAAGTCCATGTTTTAAAAACATAATAATCCCACTGCTCAGTAAAATCCATTAAGAAATAGATAAAGACTTGTACATGCTAAAGTTTTAAAGCCAGACAGGTGCAGTGGTGCACACCTGTAATCCCAGCAGCTCAGGAGGCTGAGGCAGGAGGATCATGAGTTCAAAGTCAGCCTCAGCAACTTAGTGATGCCCTAAGAAACTTAGTGATGCCCTAACTCTAAATAAAGTATAAAAAAGGGCTGGGGATGTGGCTCTGCGGTTAAGTGCCTCTGGGTTCAATACTCCCCCCCTTCAAATTTTAAAGCCTATATAGAACTGACATGTAAATTCATATTTATCTAACTTTTCAAAACATAAAAGAATTTACTTTCTAATTCATAAATGCTGTTTTGTGATGTCATTATCACAGCATTAATGCATATGCCAATTTAAATAGCTGGGCAGTACTGAATCAGAAGTGAGTTTCAAGTCACTAATTAAAACCTTAACTGAAAAGAGCAACACACCTAAATAGTCTTTTGGTGTGGAGGTATTTCAACAGAATGGAGCATCTCACAAGGTGCACAGATAGCACACTGAAAACTTGTTCAGATTTAAGTGCTGATACTGGGTCAGGATGGGGTCTGGGAGTTCACTCTTCTAAACAAGGGCAAGCCATTTATCCATGCCCCACACTTTGAGCAGTCAGGCAAGAGATCATCTTCCAGGACTTCAGGATGTCCACATGGTTTGGTGAATTAAGCTGCGTTAAAGGGACCAACTTATGTTTTTGGTTTGCACAGTGATTCTTTCTGAACTCTCCAGAAAAGCACCACCACCCCCTGCCATCTAGGAAGACTCAAAGGCCCAGTTTCTGAAATTACATGTGCAAAATGTAGAGGGATAATGGTAAGGAGAAACAGGAAATTGGAATGACACTGTCCAGTTGGTGAGCAACTATCTATTCTGCACTACTAGTAATAAAGTGGATCAGGATTTGGATTTTCAACATTGCCCAGCTGATTCTTAGGACCAAGCTAGTTATGAACAAGCCACAGCAATAGGGGCGATCTTCTCATTTTGCAATAGGAACTGGAAATTCAAAAGATGCCCAAGGCCACCCAACTTGTCACAGATCTAAAGTACAAATGCAGGACATATTCTGACTGCAAGAAAAGAGCCATTTCCCCCAAATGACACCTCTTGTCAAGGTGATTTCAAACCTTTTTCTGGAAACCAACATTTGAGAAATTTATAGAAACTGCCAGGTTCTGGGACACAATTCACATCAAGGTCAGAACTTTGAGAAAGGAAGATACCAGGAACTATTCAGTAGGTTACTCTAAAAAATGAGGTGGGAAAGCCAGGCACAGCCGTGCATGCCTGTAATCCCAGCAACTCAAAAAGCTGAGGCAGGAGGATCACGAGTTCAATTCCAGGCTCAGCAACTTAGTGAGGCCCTAAGAACTCAGTAAGACACTCTCTAAATAAAATATAAAAAGGGTTGGGGATGTGGCTCAGTGGTTAAGTGCCCCTGGAATCAATCGCTGGTACCAAAAATTAAAAATAAAAATAAAATAAATAAATAATAAGGTGGGACTGTATTTATTAAAAGAAGAGATGAGAATCAGAAGTCACCATGGGCTGGCTCACTGTCCATCCCCCCTCCCAGATGGAACCAGAGCAAATGGATTGCCCCATGGCTGTTCCCTTCAGTACTGATCTTGAGCAGTGACTGGTCTGTGCTAGGTGCTTGTTGAATAATTAGTAAATGAATGAACAAGGAATGGGCCAACACTCTCCAACATTTATTGAGCTTTTATTAGGAGCCAGGGGCTATAAATGTAAAAATAAAAAAGATGTAGTCCCTGACCTCAAGAGGTTAGCATCTGTTTTCTTAATCAGTTGTTTGGAAAGAAAATTTTCTTGCTCCTGTGACATTTGATGTTCTGGTTGCTTCCTCCTCTTTTCCCTTTCCTTGGCCTCTGAGCAGGCATTCCTGACCTTGCTCCTTGACTTTCCTCTTATTACTGAGGTCAAAGAACATGCTTCCCCATCCTCTCCTTCTGTGCCAGAGTCTTCTGCTATTCCCAAGCCCATGTTTCTAAATGGTGAAGAGGGGAAAATGAAGGCTCAGAAGTTTGAGAGCCTGGCTCAATTACTGAGCATTTCCATGTGCCGGATGCTACTCTGAGCACTTTCCAGGGATTAGCAATGAATCAATATCCAATCTCTCTCTCTCTCTCTCTCTCTCTCTCGCTCGCTTTGTGCATGCTAAGCACACACTCTACCACTGAGCCAAATCCCCAGCCCAACTGTACTGAGGTGGTATTTCACCATTGCACAGATGAGAAGAGTGAGACCCAGGAAGGCTAGAGACAGGCCCACAGCAGCCATGCAGGATATGGTCACACAGAATTTGAATCTGGAAGCCCAGCATTCACCTCACCTCGCTCCAAGCTGCCTCTCAGTAGCCACAGTCCTCGCCCTACCATCAGATCCTCAGCCTTGCATCTCCAGACACAAGCGGCACCTGAGCCTGTAAACAGACATTCTCATACTTGTCAGTGGGAAAGAGTCTTGATTTCTTTTCAAAGACCCCACACTGCTATTAAGTAGTAATTTTTCTTTCCAAAAGTTTTCCTCTCAGCATGGGAGTGGGCTGAAGAGTAATTTATTGAATTGTTTGAAAAATATTCATAGAACATATGGAAGCAAAAATAATGATCACATAGCATGTGGAACCATATTCCAAAGGAACTGTTGGATGAATTTATTTTCCCCCAATGTTTTAAGTCCTCATCCAGGACATACTTTTTTCACAGGGGTCCACTTGAAGATAGATGAGTGCATTTAGTCTCTCTATACGGTCATATGCCCCAAACACTTCATTTCAAATATATATGTGAACAAATGGACTCACACATACACACACACGCACACACATCCCTTGGTAGAAGGTCCGTTTTAGGTCCTGGACAAGCACCCTTGCAATCACCTAGCAATGCTTTGACAAATGAGTTTGTTAATGGGACTGTCAGATAGCTGGAAAGAAATGCATGTTCTATAAGCACTATAAAAATTCTCTTCCCTTTAAGGACAGACGACAAGCTAGTGGTAAGGAGATTACTTTTTAAATAAATCCGAAGTTAGTTTTAAACCCTTTACTGCCAAGATCCATTTCATTAAGTGCAAAAATAGGTTCCTTCCCACTGCCCAAAAAGCCTGCCATAAGGGTAAAACGGGATGAGTTCAATTTTCCTAAAAATTGTTTTAAAAGAAAAAAAAAAAGTCACAATATCACTAGCTTAGGCATCTAATTTCCTTGTGATAAGAAAGTAATCCCTCTTTTGCCCTCTCCTTGCTCTGGCTGCAGGCCAACATTTTCAAGCAGAACAAAGTCAAAGAAGTAAAAGACAGGGTGTACCCAGATCTAATCCTCCACGTGAATTGACCTGATGTGGCTCACAGCAATGTGATCCTGAAGCAGATGCAAAATGTTAAAAGAAAAGGAGGCAGGCATTCCAGACAGGGAAGCCCGGCCTCCATCAGCAAGCTCTGATTATTGCTGTCACCAGAGAGCCAAGGCTGGCCACCACTCACTGGCAGACATTGTCCAAAACGTGATCCTTCAATGTCTTTAGACTGTTTGGTTCTCACTTGAGGGGTCAAAGGTCTTTCTCAGTATTTATTCCCATCTTACACATCTCAGGATGGCAGAGATGGATGTCACGTGTTTTCTCTAAAAACAAATCCTCCCACTTCACCTAGTTGGGGGCCAAACTTCTGTCCCTCATGCAGCTAGAGGTGTCCTGACACCTCAGTTCTGGGTACAGGCTGACAGTGTCCTCTGAAACTTCACACTTCATTGTCAAAAGAAGGCTGTGTTCCCTCCTCTTCTCTCCGGTCATTGGCAGCTGCAGGAAGCCTGCTGGGACGTGGGCAGCATCCTAGGAGATGGTAGAGCCAAGATGAAAGTGGCCTGGGTTCCTGGAAGGCAGCTGGAGCCGAGCCCACTACTCTGTCCAGACCCCCTCTACCCCTGCACTGTCATGTGAAAGAGAAACATAGGTCTGTTTGAATTAAACAGCAGGTGTTTTTAATCTCTCTGTTATAACAGCTTAGCCTATTCCTCAATAATTTCACTCTTCCTTGACTCTATCCCAACAAAGATGGAATTTCTCCACCCTTCCCAGCCTTCTCTCCCATCTCCACATCTTTGCACCTGGGGAGACCTACCATAGCTGGGATGTCCACTCCCTGACCAATGTTCCATTTTCCAAGGCCCAGGCTCTCCTCCCTCCCTCTCAGCCAGCTTCTGTTGCCCTTTGGATGTGAAGCTTTGGCTCTTGATCAGGTACTGACAAGCATAGGTCTCACCTCGGAGGTCTTCATGGGAGGACCAAGCCCCACATGGAGAAGGCCTAAGACCCAAGCAGGAATCTTGGTTTGGTATCAACTCCAGAGCTTAGTTGTGGCCTGGAAAAGGGCAGGGGAACAGACTCTTGATTTTTACTTTCCCTATTCTTAAATCTGGGTTACTGTGAAGAGTGGAAGCACATGCTAAAGTCCCTATTGTAAACCAAGTATGGTGGCACGCTCCTGTAATCCCAGTGACTCGGGAATCTGAGGCAGGAGGATGGCAAGTTCAAGGCCAGCCTCCTCAACTTAGCAAGATCCTGTCTCAAAATGAAAATAAAAACAACTGGGGATGTAGTTCAGTGGTAACCAAGTGCCTCTGGGCTTAGTCCCCAATGCAAATAAATAAAGTCCCTCCAGACACAGTAGCCCTCACCTATAATCCTAGTGGCTGGGGAAACTGAGGTAGAAGGACAGCAAGTTCAAAGGTGGCCTCAACAACTTAGCGAGACTCTGTCTCAAAGAAATAAATAAAAAAAAGGGCTGGAGATGTTGCTCAGTGGTTAGATGTCCCTGGGTTCAGTCCTTGGTACTGAAAATAAACAAAGTTCCTATTATGACAAAGTCTCTTGCTTGATCTATTTTTCTTCTTCCTTTCTTCTGTAGACAGGAGAGGCTGGATGTTTAATATCCTCCTAAAACATTGTTTTAAAGCTGGGTATAAAACAAAGGTTTTAACAAATGCTTTAAAAGACAAAAGTCCCCATGTGATTTTAATTTTTTTTTGACACAAGTAAACATGATGCTGACCATCTGAATAAAAAAAAATTAAGCTTTAGTCTTTCACAATTCCTTTTAAATGCATGCTTTCCTCTGGCCTGGATTCTCTAGGAGTTCAAATCACTTAGGAGAACCGTCACAGGAGCCTGTGGCTTCTAGGAAGGACAGTTTGCTTTATGGGTTGTCAGGGATGAATATTAGACTCTCTGAGTTGGGCATTCCAGTTTCTGAGGCCATTTCTCAGCATGACCCTGGGCAGATGGACATCTAAATTCATTTCTTTTCTGGGATACAGACAAGAGGAAACCTCTCTACTCTGGGAACATAGTCAGCCCTTAGAACTGGTCTTCCCTATAAAAACCCCTGGCTATGCAGAGTATTGCAGTTCAGCATTGTGAAATAAACCACAATGACCAACAGGAACACACTCTAGACCTGTCCCAAAGGAAACTGCTAAGCACCCTGGTGCCTGCTCAGTAGAAGGAGCTACCCAGAACACCCCAGAAGGGGTCATGGAAACCAAGCCTCCAAGAGAATACCCCAAAATATTCTCCATCCATCCTGCTTCCACCCAGGTAAACTAAAGTCATTAATTATTTCAAGAAATATTCATTGAATAGCTAAGGTAGGCAAATTACCATCTACACAAGAAAGAAGACAAAGTCCATCTTTGAAGGTTTTACCATTTAGTAGGAGACAGAAATAAGCAGGCAATTTCAATATATTCTGATAAACACTTTGCTAAAAGAAGTTCAAGGGTCAATGGGAATAGCTCAAGATGGAGACAGAAATGTAAGCAGGGGTCACCTGGGTAGCAGGGGCGGCAGACAACAGCTGGAGTCCCATCAGGCCCCAGGTGGGCTTTGGACTCACCCCTTTTCTTGTCCTTTACCTGGCAAAAGAAAGACCTGCCATCCTTCAGAGGCACTGCAAGGGCAGCCAAAAAAAGGGGGGTGGGTGGAGTGTGACTCACCCACAGTGTGAATGACATACCTTGAAAACACCTAACAGGCAGAATGCAAAACTTGTCTGTGCTCAAGAGATCTTGATATCTACTTTCTCGGAGCATTGGATTAATCTCTTTCACTATCAAAATCAATAAAAGTTGATACAGGAGACAGGCAGGGGAAGCATCCGGTTCTGAAGTCAGAGAACCAAAATTAGACTAATTGTATTGTTCAAGAGCCTAAATTTCACAGTGAGAGGCACCATATGAATCAAGCAATGATTGATAGCTACATCTAAGATGAGCACTTAGCAAAACAGTGAGGATAAAGAGGTTCTGTCGTTTGGGTATTAGAATTGATTTTATTCCTCCTGAGTTAGAGGAGGTGAGGATGGGTGAGGATTAGATCTTATTCGTGGGTTAGTCTTACCGTGTTCTGCGGTCTCAGGGAAAGAGACATGCACAGGATTTCAGAGCTAAAATGTGAGAGAGCATCATTTTACGGGTGAGAAATCTGAGGTTCAAAAGGTAAGTGACTTGTCTATCTGGGTGGTGGCAAAACAAGAACTAGAACTCAGGCCCTAGATTCTCATTCGGTAAATCCAAATCCACTCTGAGCCCAGAAACCTGGCACTAGACACGTATTTACTTGGGAAAAAATTTGATTTTCGTAGAGGCAATTTTTCTTTAATATCTCTCTGTCTCTTAGAATCTATATCGGCAGGATAAGGCTATCAAGACAACTTTCAGCCTGGCTTCCTACAGGAATGAAGGTCAAGGAGCAAAGCTGCAGAGGAATGGAAGCCACTGTCACACACATGCACACATACATACACACATACATATATGTAAGAGCATGTAGGTGCTACATATATGAGTCTAAGAGGTGTGATGTGTGTGTGAGTGTCCTTTGTGTCCTTTGTGTGGGTTTTTATACAAGTGTACCTATATATGCGTGTGATTCTCTGTGTATACGTGCATTTGCAGGTGTATTATCAAAACTTTATCTTCATGAAGGGGAAAAAAAGGAAGAAATGAAATCCTCACCAACTGTTTTTGGCTGCCTTTACAAAGCTCTGCCTCCTCGTACTGAAGCATTTATAGGGGAGGGCAAGGAGCGGGGTCTACTTAGCTGGTAGTCCTTTTCATTATGGCTGGTGGATAGAAAAATCCACTATACGACACCAAAGAACAAACCAAGGCCTGAAGAAACATGACAACCACGGCACAAGTGGAAGAACACTCCAGAGGCTTCACTTCTCCCCATTTGAGAGAGAAGCCACTGAATATCTGCTGAGCTGGGCAGCGAGAATTCTACCTAGGAGGCTGTCTGGAATTGCACATAACAACCAGTTTGGGGAGGTGCCCGTGAAGACTGTTAGGACAGCTGTGACACACAAGGATCTAAGCACCGGCTCTGGTCCTGAGGCAAATGCAGCCTCTTTTAAATATTGGTCTGGAATGATGCATTTGTTTGAACTTCCTGGCTCCTGTTAACCTCACCAGGCTCAGGCAAGCTATATCAATATTGTCCTTGGGAAGCACCCCACCTTGTGTCCTCAGCAAGAAGCTTGCAGGGGACACATCACTCTGTCATCTCATTAAAGCACTAGGGGTTTCATGACCTTTCTTTCTAAAGATCCAGAGATCTTCCTTCCGTAAGTCCTTCTGGAACCAATTTTATCTTTTCTCATGTTTAAGGAAAGGTGACACCTTTTCAACCAGCCTTTTTTGAAATTCTGAGACTTCAGAATGTGGTCTTCTTCACTAGACTGTAAGATCTTTGAGAACAAAGACCACATGTTTTACTCTATATTCCCAGCATGGCATATGTTTAACATATCAAGTTTCAAGTTCTGCAAATATTTCATCAGAATTGACACCGGTACACTAAAAAAGGTTGGAAATAATAATCTCAAGTTTGTATACATTATCATACTAACTAATATTGTTATAATTATATTCTTATTATTGTATATTATTATATTAGATATTATATGCTGTATTTTAATTTTTATAGGTGTTTCACCTCTGAGACGATGGGACAAACTGGATTAGGTGAATGGAGATACTGCTTAACATATGCCTGAATGTAAAATGCAGTTTTGCCACAAAAGAATGAAGGTTTGTTCTCACAGCTATGCAGCAACGTCTAGATTAAGACCCTAAGTCACTTGGGCCACGCTAGTGGTTTAGCAAGGAGTATTTTTATCAAGGATTTAGGGAAAGCTTTCTTAGGGCACCAGTGAATTCAGAGCTATGGCTGAAAGCAAGAAAACTTATATGCAAATAGACATTCTCTGCTCAGCCAGAGAAGCATCTTGGCTTCAGATAAGGGACTGAATTCCTTGAGAAGATTTTCAGCCTAGTGGGACTGCAAATAGGTGCAACCACTCTGGAAAGCAGTATGGAGTTTCCTTAGAAAACTTAGAATGGACCATTTGACCCAGTTATCCCACTCCTCAGTCTATACCCAAAGGACTTAAAATCAGCATACTACAGGGACACAGCCATATCAGTGTTTATAGCAGCTCACTTCACAATAGCTAAGCTACGGAACCAACCTAGGTGCCCTTCAACAGATAAGTGGATAAAGAAAATGTGGTGTATATACACAATGGACTGTTACTCAGCCACAAAGAAGAATAAACTATAGCATTTGCTGGTAAATGGATGAAACCGGAGACTATTGTGCTAAGTGAAATAAGCCAATCCCCAAAAAACCAAACACCAAATGTCCTCTCTGATATGGGGGGTGGGGGGTGGGGAATAAGGAAGAGTAGAAGCTCATTGGATTAGACAAGGGTAATGAAAGAAAGGGAAGAGGAATGGGAATAGAAAAGACAGTAGAATGAATTAGACATAACTTTCCTGTGTTCATATACAAATACACCACCAGTGTAACTCCACAACATGTTCAACCATAAAAAGGACATTCTAACTAGAATAAGTTATACTCCATGTATGTATGTCAAAATACACTGTACTGCCAAGTATCTCTATGAACAAATAAAATTTAAGACAAAAAGATTTCCAACCTAGAGAACCAACGTCTTTCTTATTTATTTATTTTAATTAAGTATATATGATAGCAGAATGCATTTCAATTCATTGTACACAATTGTAGCGCATTTCATTTCTCTGGTTGTATACAATGTAGTGTCGCACCATGTGTAGTCATAGATGTACCTAGGGTAATGATGTCCATCTCATTCCACCATCTTTTCTACTCTCATACACCCTCCCCTCTCTTCCCTCCCTTTTACCCAAAGTTCCTCCATTTTTACCCTTCCCCACTCTCCTTTATGGATCAGCATCCACTTATCAGAGAGAACAACATTCGGCCTTTTGTTTTCGGGACTGGCTTACTTCACTTAGCATTCCAGCTTCACCCATTTACCTGCAAATGCCATAATTTTATTCTGTTTTAATGCTGAGTAATATTCCATTGTGAATATATATATATATATACCACAGTTTCTTTATCCATTCATCTATTGAAGGGCATCTAGATTGTTTCCACAGTTTAGCTATTATGAATTGAGCTGCTATAAACATTGCTGTGGCTGCGTTATCATAGTATACTAATTTTAAGTCCTTTGGGTACAGAACGAGGATGGATAGCTGGTGGTTCAAATGGTGGTTCCATTCCAAGTTTTCTAAGGAATCTCCCTACTGCTTTCCAGAGTGGTTGCACCAATTTGCAGTCCAAACAGCAATGTGTAAGTGTGCCTTTTCCCCCACATCCTCACCAACACTTACTGTTGTTTGTATTCTTGATAATTGCCATTCTGACTGGCATGAGATGAAATCTTAGAGTAGTTGTGATTTGTATTTCTGTAATAGCTAGAGATGATGAACATTTTTTCATATATTTGTTGATGGATTGTATATCCTCTTCTGAGAAATGTCTGTTCAGCTCCTTAGCCCATTTATTCATTGGGTTGTTTGGTTTTTTGGTATTAAGTTTTTTGAGTTCTTTATATATCCTGGAGATTAGTGCCTCACATGGCGTGAGGCAAAAATTTGCTCCTAAGATGTAGGCTCTCTATTCACCTCACTGATTGGTTCTTTCGCTGAGAAAAAGCTTTTTAGTTTGAATCCATCCCATTTATTAACTTTTGATTTTATTTCTTGCACTTTAGGAGTCTTGTTAAGGAAGTCAGGGCCTAATCTGATGTGATGAAGATTTGGGCCTACTTTTTCCTCTCTTAGGCGCAGGCCCTCTGGTTTAATTCCTAGGTCCTTGATCCACTTTGAGTTGAGTTTTGTGCATGGTAAGAGATAGGGTTTTAGTTTCATTTTGTTGCATATGGATTTCCAATTTTCCCAGCACCATTTGTTGAAGAGGCTGTCTTTTCTCCAATGTATGTTTTCAGCTTCTTTATCTACTATGTGGATTTGTCTCTGTGTGTTCTATTCTGTACCATTGGTCTACATGTCTATTTTGGTGCCAATACCATGCCATTTTTGTTACTAGAGAACCAGCATCTTGAGCCCATGGCAGCTCACACACAAACTAGTTCTCTTTGGAGGCATAGCTACAACTTAGTGAGAAGGAAAGCCAGAAAAGCCTTTTGCTCAAATATTGAAAATGACACTATTAAAGACTCTAAGAACTATTAAATCAACATCTCCTTGGAGCTGATGAAGGTGAGTGAGAGTGAGATTCTACTAGAAGCTTCTTTGCATTTGTTTGAATATCATCTCCATCTATTTCACACTTCTTGATTGCCATCTGTTGCATCACCTGCTTCTCAGAAATGTTTTTTCTATCAACACACCCTGACTGTGGAATGTTTATTTAGAGCAAGTCACATCTGGGTGAAACTCACCACTGGATCCCCAGATCTCCCCCAAACATCAGATCTGCGTAGCAGTTAATGGCTGACAGTGACTGAAAAAAGGAAAAAAAAACTCTGAAAATACTCAGGCCTCCCAGACAGATATAATAAAACATAAAGGACCCATACCATGGAGTTCTTTGCCAAGTAGTCATTTAGCCTAGTGGTTACCTCTTCTCTGCACACAGAAGCAATGAAGTAGAGCAGGAGACAGAAAACACAAATTGCAAGGGCTCCCAAGTGGGAAGAACCTATTTCAAATCCCTCCTCTATTGTATCTTGGCTCTGTCATCTTGACCAAGTTAATGAATCATTCTAAATTTTTATGTTTTTTATCAAATAATTCAAAATATCAACTTCATAAGCTATTGTAAAGATTAAAAAGATGTATTTTTTCAAGCACTTAGAACTGACACTCACAGTGGGTAAATAATGTTAGGATCATTACTAGGATTTGTATGCAAACTGCCATTTCTGAAGCCCATAGATTTGGCAGACTTGGGGAGGAAAAAAAATCTCACGAAGGGGTTATTGACAAAGATTGCAATTCCCAATCATCCAAACCAAGGGAGTGAAAAGAAGAAATAATTTTCCAAACATTTAAACCTTTTCTAAGCAACAATAAGCTTCCTAGAATTGGCATGGAACGAGATGCTGTATAATGTGGGTGTCAGTTGCCTCCCTAACTCTGGTACTTAGCCAACTGCGAAAATTATTTTTGGGTTTGCTTCTCTAAAAAAGATATTTACACACAAGTACACATACACACATGCTCGCTCTCTCTCTCTCTCTCTCTCTCTCTCTCTCTCTCTCTCCTCCCTCCCTCCCTCCCTCTCTCTCTCTCTCTCTCACACACACACACACACATGATCAGTACCCTTCTGAATTTTGTTTTTCTCCTCTTAAAACCAACTGGGGAAAGATTAGCTTAGAGATCACTACACAGAATCTCAAAAGGTAGTACTTAATGAGATTAAAATTGAATTTGTCAAAGATGACTAGATGATACATTATAGGTTGCAAATTTAGCACAAATTTCAAAACTCTCTCACATTAGCAAGTCCTATGCATGCATTTATTTGTAAGTTGTATATCAGGGAACAAAGAGTCTATTGACAACAAAGCTATTTTGGAGAAAGTTTGTCTCCCAACAGAAATAAATGCATTTAAAACAATTATTGACCAGGTTTCTGCCATTTACTAAACCCTCTGAATTTGGTTTCTGGAAATGCATTTATAAATGGCCCGTAGGTCTCTCTTTTTATTAGCTATTTACAATGAAGAGTATAAACTTCTAAAATAAAGCACCTGTGTTAAAAATTCTACCTTAAGCCTGTGAGCAGTGCTGCTTTCCGGCCCTTGCAGCTGATTCCGGAAGACGTGAGCAAGCACAAAGGCCTGACCTCAAAAGGGCCCCCATCCTGAGAAGAGGCCTTTCATGCAGTCAGAGCAGAAAAGCCTGGAGTTTGCAATCAAATCACAGATTCGAGGGCACAACTCAAGAGCCCAGCCTTTCAAGCACACTGCTGTGGGGCTCCTTCAAGACAACCCACACAGGGACACATGCGACACCTGGAATCAATTATGTGTACCCAAGATTAGAGATGAGGCCCATGGGTGGAAACCTATGCCAGGAGGGAATGCAATTGCCTTTCTACCCATGTGTCTGTGCACTCACATGGGCCTTGAAGACAAAGCAGCCTGGAGAAAGGACTTCTGTCTTGGGTGGCAGGCAGCTCCAGTTTGCACCCCTCCTCTGATGCTTAGTTCACAATATGGTATAATTAGATGGGATGTAAAATTAAAATCCATAATTCAAAAGAACACAGGTTTTTGAAGTCAGTCCCAAGTTAGATGAATTTTGACTCTGGTCCATATTATGAGCTATATGGTCCCAGCAAATGAAAAAAAAAAAAAAAACATTTTAAGACTTAGTTCCCTCAACTGCAAAAACCTCATTAGTGTGCTGTGGTAAATGAGCTACTTCATGTGAACACATCCAGTTGAATTTCAATCACAAAAGTCAATCCTTACTATTTGGCTCCTTTCTAAAATAAGTTACGTGACAACATGCAAAATACTTATATGTTAAGCTAAAAAAAAATAACCAGCACAAATACAGCTTTATGCAATAACCATATATACAAAATAGAAAAGGAAATGCACAAGTTGCCTCTGTGTTGGAGGAGTGATTAGCTTCTCCTTTTCCAATTTCTCTTTTAAGAAGAAAGTATTGCTTTCATAATGACAAAATTGTATGATTTTAGTAACTGGTAGTTATTAAGCCTGTGAGTAAAAGGAAAAGGCTGAAGGTGGGTGGGTTTGATGACAGAGACAAGGCCAACACCATTCTCCAGGCAGCCAGTATACACTAAGCAGGATGGGAGCACAGCTGCTGCCCGTCTGGAGGTCAGGGAGACATACACAGGAATAAGCAGTGGCCACGCCCAGAAAGGCTCACACCCAGGGGCAAGCAGGGAGGAAGAGGCCAGGAAAAGAAAAGGACTTCTGGAAATGGGGCAGAAAACAACCAAATCCTACCTCCATCTCCAACTCAACAACTGGTTGATGTAGGACATCCCTCAATAGCAAGACAGTCACAGAATGTTAGAGTAGGAGAAAACCTAGGGGTCATCTCTCTGAAACCCTCATTTCATAGATTAGGAGCTTCAAACCCCAAAACGACCAGTGACATTCACTTTTTCTTGGCTTCATCAATGATTTCAATTGGGTGTCCACTGTGAGCCAGCTGAGGGATGGAGACACAGCTGTGAGCAAAACCCTTGCCACCTGGAGGATGAACAGAGAGGAGAGCCAATGGTAAAAATGCATATTGCAGAAGCAGACATCCTGCACCCTGCCTGCCATTCCCCACCACTGCCCAGTCTGTGCCCCAGGAGTGGAACAGTCCTTCTGTAAAGGTCAGGTGCCCAGTCCTCCCTTAGCCCCACAGTCTTTTCCCTAATTAGGAAAAATAGTTCTCTTTTGTGGGCACACAGTGAAGAACTTCCTTGCACCACTTAAGTGTGGGGGACAAGGGCACCTGGACAGCTTCACTTCTACATCTGTCCACACAAGAAATGGGGTTGAGAACTAGGATCTTCACTTGCAGCCTATATGGGTCCATCACCCTGCACAGACTACCAGGAGGGACCTGTCTCCATTCCATGAGTAAACTGTTGTTCCGATCAGATTTATGTGCTGACTCCTTAGAGATTTTGAACTCATTGAAGATGCAGTGGGCAGAGATCCGTGGACTCCTACTTCTGGTGGTGGACTTTGCATGTTTTCTGCTATCTAGCAGGTGATGTGGATCCTCATCTGGGACGGGTAGCTGGATCTTCCGGTTGGACAGTTTCTCACAGTTAGGATGTTTACCAAAGAGACTTATATGGCTTAGAGGAAAGCAAGGGCTTGTGGTTCTGTTGCCAGATCCTGAGGGTGATGGGATAAGGGAAATTTGGACCATGTTCTAGACCTTCGAGGATAAAAGGAATTCAATACACCTCTCCATAAACAGGTGAATTGGGTCAACAGCTTATGGTGAAGATATAGAAAGTGGGACCCAAAAAGATCAGGGAGTCTATCCCCTGGCTGCTGATTACCTCATTGCTTATATGCTGATGACCCAAATGGTTGGGATCTCAGTGTATGCACACAGAAAGCCCCAGGATGGTGCTACAAGCAGCAACTCTCAGGAGCTACTCACACAAGACCCATTTTCACACAAGGCTGAACATCAGTGGTATCTCTGAAGACAAAACCATGGAAATATGCTCATTCTCTGGAAGTGAGATAAAGACAATAAAACAGAGGTATGGGCAGAAGCCAGAGATCCCTGCTGCCTGGTCAGTGTGTCTGTTTGATAAGAACGCCTTGCAGACTCAAATGTCTCCAGCGGAAAGCCTATTTTGGGGAAGTTGCCAACCCCTTCTCTACAATAGCACATTTTCCCCAGTGCCCAACAGGACTGCATGATGTGACCATGATAAACTGAGGAGACTGGGAGCTGACAATGGTGCATCCACCATGGGGGATTTTCCTGGAAAATGGTTCAGAAAGGCATCTGACCATTAAGATAAAGGACTCGGCCACTTGGTTCCAAGACCCTGCATGAAATTGTCCTGTAACATAGAGCTTGAGAGGCATTTATGAGGCAGAGTCTCCCAAAAGGGAAGATTCCCAAGCCTTTCTATGGTCCCCTGGGATAAAGGTGGGAGAGACAGTTGAGACAGTAGGTGGTTTCGGGGAGGAAGCAGTAACCCACACAAGATGAACAGGCATGTGTTTATGAGTGGAACCCTTTCAGGCACTGATGGTCACAGGTCCCATCGCTATAAGCATCATAGGCACTGATGTTTTGGCAGCCTGGGATGTGGAACATGATGGATATGCACCTCCCCAGGGCAATATCTGAGCCACGCGGGCTACACCCTGCCCCTGCCCATAACCGCCCAGTCCCCTACAGTGGTAGGGAGATAATCCAAGACCTGGTACAAGCAGAGTGCTTTTGACTATTTTGTAACAATTTAACAGTCTGGTCATAAAGGCCTCCAGGGCATGGAGGCTGCCACAAACTAGGACAGGATGACCGGTGGCTTGGTGGTTAAGTGCTGGATATTATCACCGTTTTCCAGTCAGTGAGGGCACATAACAGGGATTGGTATGCAATCATGGACTTGGCCAATGCCTTTTTCTCAATTTCCTGGCAGGAGAAAGACCAAGACCAATTTGCATT